>NC_089491.1:204914787-214778094 GCF_036850765.1 Saccopteryx bilineata | reverse complement strand
AGGTGCTTGGGCAATGCTCTGGTGTGGACTTAAGTGCCATCTGTGGAGGTGCTTGGGCGGTGCTCTGGTGTGGAAGGAAAGTGTCATCTGTGGAGGTGCTCCGGCGGTGCTGGTGTGCACTAAAGTGTCATCTGTGGAGGTGCTTGGGCCGTGCTGGTGTCAACTAAATTGTTCTATGTAGAGGTGCTTTGGCAGGGCTCTAGCGTGGACAAAAGTGCCATCGGTGGAGGTACTTGGGCGGTGCTCTGGTGTGGACTAAAGTTTCATTTGTGGAGGTGCTTGTGAGGTGCTCTGGCGGAGACTAAAGTGTCATCTGTGGAGGTGCTTGGGCAGTGCTCTGGCGTGGATTAAAGTGTCATCTGTGGAGGTGCTTGAGCGGTGCTCTGTGTGGAATAAAGTGCCATCTGTGGAGGTGCTTGGGCAGTGTTCTGGCGTGGACTAAAGTGCCATCAGTGGAGGTGCTTGGGTAGTGCTCTGGCGTAGACTAAAGTGTCACCTGTGGAGGTGCTTGGGCAGTGCTCTGCTGTGGACTTAAGTGCCATCTGTGGAGGTGCTTGGGCGGTGCTCTGGTGTGGAAGGAAAGTGTCATCTGTGGAGGTGCTCCGGCGTTGCTGGTGTGGACTTAAGTGTCATCTGTGGAGGTGCTTGGGCGGTGCTGGTGTCAACTAAAGTGTCCTATGTGGAGGTGCTTGTGCAGTGCTCTGGCGTGGACAAAAGTGCCATCGGTGGAGGTACTTGGGCGGTGCTCTGGTGTGGACTAAAGTTTCATTTGTGGAGGTGCTTGTGAGGTGCTCTGGCGGAGACTAAAGTGTCATCTGTGGAGGTGCTTGGGCGGTGCTCTGGTGTAGACTAAGGTGTCATCTGTGGAGGGTCTTGGGCGGTGCTCTGGCGTGGACTAAAGTGTCATCTGTGAAGGTGCTTGGGCGGTGCTGGTGTGGACTACAGTGTCATCTGTGTCGGAGCTCTGGAGTGGCTAAAGTGCCATGTGTAGAGGTGCTTGGGCGGTGCTCTGGTGTGGACTGAAGTGCCATCTGTGGAGGTGCTGGGAGGTGCTATGGCGTGGACTAAAGTATCATCTATGGAGGTGCTTGAGCGGTGCTCTGTGTGGACTAAATTGCCATCTGTGGAGGTGCTTGGGGAGTGCTCTGGCGTGGACTAAAGTGTCATCTGGGGAGGTGCTTGAGCGGTGCTCTGTGTGGAATAAAGAGCCATCTGTGGAGGTGCTTGGGCAGTGCTCTGGTGTGGACTTAAGTGACATCAGTGGAGGTGCTTGGGCGGTGCTCTGGTGTGGAAGGAAAGTGTCATCTGTGGAGGTGCTCCAGCGATGCTGGTGTGGACTAAAGTGTCATCTGTGGAAGTGCTTGGGCAGTGCTCTGGTGTGGACTAAAGTGCCATCTGTGGAGGTGCTTGGGTGGTGCTGGTGTGGACTAAAGTGCCATCTTTGAAGGTGCTTGGGCGGTGCTCCGGTGTGGACTAAAGTGCCATCTGTGGAGGTGCTTGGGAGGTGCTCTGGTGTGGACTAAAGTGCCATCTGTGGAGGTGCTTGGGTGGTGCTCCTTGTGGAATAAAGTGCCATATGCGGAGGTGCTTGGGCGGTGCTCTGGTGTGGACAAAAGTGCCATCTGTGGAGGTGCTTGGGTAGTGCTCTGGTGTGGACTAAAGTGTCATTTGTGGAGGTGCTGGAGCGGTGCTCTGGTGTGGACTAAAGTGTCATCTGTGGAGGTGCTTGCGCAGTCCTCTGTTGTGGACTAAAGTGTCATCTGTAGAGGTGCTTGGGCAGTGCTCTGGCGTGGACTAAAGTGTCATCTGTGGAGGTGCTTGGGAATTGCTCTGGCGTGGACTAAAGTGTCATCTGTGGAGGTGCTTGGGTAGTGCTCTGGCGTGGACTAAAGTGTCATCTGTGGAGGTGCTTGGGTAGTGCTCTGGCGTGGACTAAAGTGACATCTGTGGAGGTGCTTGGGAAGTGCTCTGGTGTGGACTAAAGTATCATCTTTAGAGGTGCTTGGGCAGTGCTCTGGCGTGGACTAAAGTGTCATCTGTGGAGGTGCTTGGGTAGTGCTCTGGTGTGGACTAAAGTGTCATTGTGGAGGTGCTTGGGCGGTGCTCTGGCGTAGACTAAAGTGTCATCTGTGGAGGTGCTTGGGCGGTTCTCTGGCGTAGACTAAAGTGCCATCTGTGGAGGAGCTTGGGCGGTGCTCTGTGTGGACTAAAGTGCCATCTGTGGAGGTGCTTGGGGAGTTCTCTGGTGTGGATTAAAGTGCCATCTGTGGAGGTGCTTTGGTGTGGACTACAGTGTCATCGGTGTCAGAGCTCTGGAGTGGCTAAAGTGCCATCTGTGGAGGTGCTGGGAGGTGCTCAGGCGTGGAATAAAGTGCCATCTGTGGAGGTGCTTGGGCGGTGCTCTGGTGTGGACTGAAGTGCCATCTGTGGAGGTGTTTGGGTGGTGCTGGTGTGGACTAAAGTGCCATCTGTGGAGGTGCTTGGGCTGTGCTGGTGTGGACTGAAGTGTCATCTGTGAAGGTGCTTGAGCGGTGCTCTGTGTGGACTACAGTGACATTTGTGGAGGTGCTTGAGCGGTGCTCTGTGTTGACTAAAATGACATCTGTGAAGGTGCTTGAGCGGTGCTCTGTGTGGACTAAAGTGCCATCTGTGGAGGTGCTTGGGGAGTTCTCTGGTGTGGACTAAAGTGCCATCTGTGGAGGTGCTTTGGTGTGGACTACAGTGTCATCTGTGTCAGAGCTCTGGAGTGACTAAAGTGCCATCTGTGGAGGTGCTGGGAGGTGCTCAGGCGTGGAATAAAGTGCCATCTGTGGAGGTGCTTGGGCGGTGCTCTGGTGTGGACTGAAGTGCCATCTGTGGAGGTGTTTGGGTGGTGCTGGTGTGGACTAAAGTGCCATCTGTGGAGGTGCTTGGGCGGTGCTCTGGTGTGGACTAAAGTGCCATCTCTGGAGGTGCTTGGGCGGTGCTCTGGTGTGGACTACAGTGACATCTGTGGAGGTGCTTGAGCGGTGCTCTGGTGTGGACTGAAGTGTCATCTGTAGAGGTGTTTGGGCAATGCTCTGGTGTGGACTAAAGTGTCATCTGTAAAGGTGCTTGAGCGGTGTTCTGTGTGAACTAAAGTGCCATCTGTGGAGGTGCTTGGGGAGTCCTCTGGTGTGGACAAAAGTGCCATCTGTGGAGGTGCTTGGGCGGTGCTCTGGTGTGGACTAAAGTGCCATCTGTGGAGGTGCTTTGGTGTGGACTACAGTGTCATCTTTATCGGAGCTCTGGAGTGGCTAAAGTGCCATGTGTAGAGGTGCTTGGGCGGTGCTCTGGTGTGGACTGAAGTGCCATCTGGGGAGGTGCTTGAGCGGTGCTCTGTTTAAAATAAAGAGCCATCTGTGGAGGTGCTTGGGCAGTGCTCTGGTGTGGACTTAAGTGACATCAGTGGAGGTGTTTGGGCGGTGCTCTGGTGTGGAAGGAAAGTGTCATCTGTGGAGGTGCTCCGGCGGTGCTGGTGTGGACTAAAGTGTCATCTGTGGAAGTGCTTGGGCAGTGCTCTGGTGTGGACTAAAGTGCCATCTCTGGAGGTGCTTGGGTGGTGCTGGTGTGGACTAAAGTGCCATATTTGGAGGTGCTTGGGCGGTGCTCCGGTGTGGACTAAAGTGCCATCTGTGGAGGTGCTTGGGAGGTGCTCTGGTGTGGACTAAAGTGCCATATGTGGAGGTGCTTGGGTGGTGCTCCGTGTGGAATAAAGTGCCATATGCGGAGGTGCTTGGGCGGTGCTCTGGTGTGGACAAAAGTGCCATCTGTGGAGGTGCTTGGGTAGTGCTCTGGTGTGGACTAAAGTGTCATTTGTGGAGGTGCTGGAGCGGTGCTCTGGTGTGGACTAAAGTGTCATATGTGGAGGTGCTTGGGCAGTGCTCTGGTGTGGACTAAAGTGTCATCTGTGTCGGAGCTCTGGAGTGGCTAAAGTGCCATCTGTGGAGGTGCTTGGGCGGTGCTCTGGTGTGAACTGAAGTGCCATCTGTGGAGGTGCTTGGGAGGTACTCTGGCGTGAACTAAAGTGTCATCTGTGGAGGTGCTTGAGCAGTGCTCTGTGTGGACTAAAGTGTCATCTCTGGAGGTGCTTGGGCAGTGCTCTCGAGTGGATTAAAATGTCATCTGTGCAGGTGCTTGAGCAGTGCTCTGTGTGGACTAAAGTGTCATCTCTGGAGGTGCTTGGGTAGTGTTCTGGCGTGGACTAAAGTGCCATCAGTGGAGGTGCTTGGGTAGGGCTCTGGCGTAGACTAAAGTGTCACCTGTGGAGGTGCTTGGGCAGTGCTCTGCTGTGGACTTAAGTGCCATCTGTGGAGGTGCTCCGGCGTTGCTGGTGTGGACTAAAGTGTCATCTGTGGAGGTGCTTGGGTGGTGCTGGTGTGGACTAAAGTGCCATCTGTGGAGGTGCTTGGGCGGTGCTCTGGTGTGGACTAAAGTGCCATCTGTGGAGGTGCTTGGGAGGTGCTCTGGTGTGGACTAAAGTGCCATCTGTGGAGGTGCTTGGGTGGTGCTCCGTGTGGAATAAAGTGCCATATGCGGAGGTGCTTGGGCGGTGCTCTGTGTGGACTACAGTGACATTTGTGGAGGTGCTTGAGCGGTGCTCTGTGTTGACTAAAATGACATCTGTGAAGGTGCTTGAGCGGTGCTCTGTGTGGACTAAAGTGCCATCTGTGGAGGTGCTTGGGGAGTTCTCTGGTGTGGACTAAAGTGCCATCTGTGGAGGTGCTTTGGTGTGGATAACAGTGTCATCTGTGTCAGAGCTCTGGAGTGGCTAAAGTGCCATCTGTGGAGGTGCTGGGAGGTGCTCAGGCGTGGAATAAAGTGCCATCTGTGGAGGTGCTTGGGCGGTGCTCTGGTGTGGACTGAAGTGCCATCTGTGGAGGTGTTTGGGTGGTGCTGCTGTGGACTAAAGTGCCATCTGTGGAGGTGCTTGGGCGGTGCTCTGGTGTGGACTAAAGTGCCATCTGTGGAGGTGCTTGGGCGGTGCTCTGGTGTGGACTACAGTGACATCTGTGGAGGTGCTTGAGCGGTGCTCTTGTGTGGACTGAAGTGTCATCTGCAGAGGTGTTTGGGCAATGCTCTTGTGTGGACTAAAGTGTCATCTGTAAAGGTGCTTGAGCGGTGCTCTGTGTGGACTAAAGTGCCATCTGTGGAGGTGCTTGGGGAGTCCTCTGGTGTGGACAAAAGTGCCATCGGTGGAGGTGCTTGGGCGGTGCTCTGGTGTGGACTAAAGTGCCATCTGTGGAGGTGCTTTGGTGTGGACTACAGTGTCATCTGTGTCGGAGCTCTGGAGTAGCTAAAGTGCCATGTGTAGAGGTGCTTGGGCGGTGCTCTGGTTTGGACTGAAGTGCCATCTGTGGAGGTGCTGGGAGGTGCTCTGGCGTGGACTAAAGTATCATGTATGGAGGTGCTTGAGCGGTGCTCTGTGTGGACTAAATTGCCATCTGTGGAGGTGCTTGGGGAGTGCTCTGGCGTGGACTAAAGTGTCATCTGGGGAGGTGCTTGAGCGGTGCTCTGTGTAAAATAAAGAGCCATCTGTGGAGGTGCTTGGGCAGTGCTCTGGTGTGGACTTAAGTGACATCAGTGGAGGTGCTTGGGCGGTGCTCTGGTGCGGACTAAAGTGCCATCTGTGGAGGTGCTTGGGCGGTGCTCTGGTGTGGACTACAGTGACATTTGTGGAGGTGCTTGGGCGGTGCTCCGGTGTGGACTAAAGTGCCATCTGTGGAGGTGCTTGGGAGGTGCTCTGGTGTGGACTAAAGTGCCATCTGTGGAGGTGCTTGGGTGGTGCTCCGTGTGGAATAAAGTGCCATATGCGGAGGTGCTTGGGCGGTGCTCTGGTGTGGACAAAAGTGCCATCTGTGGAGGTGCTTGGGTAGTGCTCTGGTGTGGACTAAAGTGTCATTTGTGGAGGTGCTGGAGCGGTGCTCTGGTGTGGACTAAAGTGTCATATGTGGAGGTGCTTGGGCAGTGCTCTGGTGTGGACTAAAGTGTCATCTGTGTCGGAGCTCTGGAGTGGCTAAAGTGCCATCTGTGGAGGTGCTTGGGCGGTGCTCTGGTGTGGACTGAAGTGCCATCTGTGGAGGTGCTTGGGAGGTACTCTGGCGTGAACTAAAGTGTCATCTGTGGAGGTGCTTGAGCAGTGCTCTGTGTGGACTAAAGTGTCATCTCTGGAGGTGCTTGGGCAGTGCTCTCGAGTGGATTAAAATGTCATCTGTGGAGGTGCTTGAGCAGTGCTCTGTGTGGACTAAAGTGTCATCTCTGGAGGTGCTTGGGCAGTGTTCTGGCGTGGACTAAAGTGCCATCAGTGGAGGTGCTTGGGTAGGGCTCTGGCGTAGACTAAAGTGTCACCTGTGGAGGTGCTTGGGCAGTGCTCTGCTGTGGACTTAAGTGCCATCTGTGGAGGTGCTCCGGCGTTGCTGGTGTGGACTAAAGTGTCATCTGTGGAGGTGCTTGGGTGGTGCTGGTGTGGACTAAAGTGCCATCTTTGGAGGTGCTTGGGCGGTGCTCCGGTGTGGACTAAAGTGCCATCTGTGGAGGTGCTTGGGAGGTGCTCTGGTGTGGACTAAAGTGCCATCTGTGGAGGTGCTTGGGTGGTGCTCCGTGTGGAATAAAGTGCCATATGCGGAGGTGCTTGAGCGGTGCTCTGTGTGGACTACAGTGACATTTGTGGAGGTGCTTGAGCGGTGCTCTGTGTTGACTAAAATGACATCTGTGAAGGTGCTTGAGCGGTGCTCTGTGTGGACTAAAGTGCCATCTGTGGAGGTGCTTGGGGAGTTCTCTGGTGTGGACTAAAGTGCCATCTGTGGAGGTGCTTTGGTGTGGATAACAGTGTCATCTGTGTCAGAGCTCTGGAGTGGCTAAAGTGCCATCTGTGGAGGTGCTGGGAGGTGCTCAGGCGTGGAATAAAGTGCCATCTGTGGAGGTGCTTGGGCGGTGCTCTGGTGTGGACTGAAGTGCCATCTGTGGAGGTGTTTGGGTGGTGCTGGTGTGGACTAAAGTGCCATCTGTGGAGGTGCTTGGGCGGTGCTCTGTTGTGGACTAAAGTGCCATCTGTGGAGGTGCTTGGGCGGTGCTCTGGTGTGGACTACAGTGACATCTGTGGAGGTGCTTGAGCGGTGCTCTTGTGTGGACTGAAGTGTCATCTGCAGAGGTGTTTGGGCAATGCTCTTGTGTGGACTAAAGTGTCATCTGTAAAGGTGCTTGAGCGGTGCTCTGTGTGGACTAAAGTGCCATCTGTGGAGGTGCTTGGGGAGTCCTCTGGTGTGGACAAAAGTGCCATCGGTGGAGGTGCTTGGGCGGTGCTCTGGTGTGGACTAAAGTGCCATCTGTGGAGGTGCTTTGGTGTGGACTACAGTGTCATCTGTGTCGGAGCTCTGGAGTAGCTAAAGTGCCATGTGTAGAGGTGCTTGGGCGGTGCTCTGGTGTGGACTGAAGTGCCATCTGTGGAGGTGCTGGGAGGTGCTCTGGCGTGGACTAAAGTATCATCTATGGAGGTGCTTGAGCGGTGCTCTGTGTGGACTAAATTGCCATCTGTGGAGGTGCTTGGGGAGTGCTCTGGCGTGGACTAAAGTGTCATCTGGGGAGGTGCTTGAGCGGTGCTCTGTGTAAAATAAAGAGCCATCTGTGGAGGTGCTTGGGCAGTGCTCTGGTGTGGACTTAAGTGACATCAGTGGAGGTGCTTGGGCGGTGCTCTGGTGCGGACTAAAGTGCCATCTGTGGAGGTGTTTGGGTGGTGCTGCTGTGGACTAAAGTGCCATCTGTGGAGGTGCTTGGGCGGTGCTCTGGTGTGGACTAAAGTGCCATCTGTGGAGGTGCTTGGGCGGTGCTCTGGTGTGGACTACAGTGACATTTGTGGAGGTGCTTGGGGAGTCCTCTGGTGTGGACAAAAGTGCCATCTGTGGAGGTGCTTGGGCGGTGCTCTGGTGTGGACTAAAGTGCCATCTGTAGAGGTGTTTGGGCAATGCTCTGGTGTGGACTAAAGTGTCATCTGTGAAGGTGCTTGAGCGGTGCTCTGTGTGGACTAAAGTGCCATCTGTGGAGGTGCTTGGGGAGTCCTCTGGTGTGGACAAAAGTGCCATCTGTGGAGGTGCTTGGGCGGTGCTCTGGTGTGGACTAAAGTGCCATCTGTGGAGGTGCTTGGGCGGTGCTCTGGTGTGGACTACAGTGACATCTGTGGAGGTGCTTGGGGAGTCCTCTGGTGTGGACAAAAGTGCCATCTGTGGAGGTGCTTGGGCGGTGCTCTGGTGTGGACTGAAGTGTCATCTGTAGAGGTGTTTGGGCAATGCTCTGGTGTGGACTAAAGTGTCATCTGTGAAGGTGCTTGAGCGGTGCTCTGTGTGGACTAAAGTGCCATCTGTGGAGGTGCTTGGGGAGTCCTCTGGTGTGGACAAAAGTGCCATCTGTGGAGGTGCTTGGGCGGTGCTCTGGTGTGGACTGAAGTGCCATCTGTGGAGGTGCTTGGGAGGTACTCTGGCGTGAACTAAAGTGTCATCTGTGGAGGTGCTTGAGCAGTGCTCTGTGTGGACTAAAGTGTCATCTCTGGAGGTGCTTGGGCAGTGCTCTGGAGTGGATTAAAATGTCATCTGTGGAGGTGCTTGAGCAGTGCTCTGTGTGGACTAAAGTGTCATCTCTGGAGGTGCTTGGGCAGTGTTCTGGCGTGGACTAAAGTGCCATCAGTGGAGGTGCTTGGGTAGGGCTCTGGCGTAGACTAAAGTGTCACCTGTGGAGGTGCTTGGGCAGTGCTCTGCTGTGGACTTAAGTGCCATCTGTGGAGGTGCTCCGGCGTTGCTGGTGTGGACTAAAGTGTCATCTGTGGAGGTGCTTGGGCGGTGCTGGTGTCAACTAAAGTGTCCTATGTGGAGGTGCTTGGGCAGTGCTCTGGCGTATACAAAAGTGCCATCGGTGGAGGTACTTGGGCGGTGCTCTGGTGTGGACTAAAGTTTCATTTGTGGAGGTGCTTGTGAGGTGCTCTGGCGGAGACTAAAGTGTCATCTGTGGAGGTGCTTGGGCGGTGCTCTGGTGTAGACTAAGGTGTCATCTGTGGAGGGTCTTGGGCGGTGCTCTGGCGTGGACTAAAGTGTCATCTGTGAAGGTGCTTGGGCGGTGTTCTGGCGTAGACTAAAGTGCCATCTGTGGAGGTGCTTGGGTGGTGCTCTGGTTTGGACTAAATTGCCATCTGTGGAGGTGCTTTGGTGGTACTCTGGTGTGAACTAAAGTGTCATCTCTGGAAGTGCTTGGGCGGTGCTGGTGTGGACCAAAGTGTCAGCTGTGGAGGTGCTTTGGCAGTGCTCTGGCGTGGACTAAACTGCCATCCCTGGAGGTGCTTGGGCGTTGCTCTGGTGTCTACTAAGATTTCATCTGTGGAGGTGCTTGGGAGGTGCTCTGGTGTGGACTAAAGTTTTACCTGTGGAGGTGCTTTGCTGTGGACTACATTGTCATCTGTGGAGGTGCTTGGGTGGTGCTCTGATGTGCACTAAAGTGTCATCTATGGGGTTCTTGGTCAGTGCTGGTGTGGACTAAAGTGTCTTATGTGGCGGTGCTTGGGCAGTGCTCTGGAGTGGACTAAAGTGTCATCTGTGGAGGTGCTTGGGCGGTGCTCTGGCATAGACTAAAGTGCCATCTGCGGAGGTGCTTGGACAGTGCTCTGGTGTGGACTAAAGTGTCATGTGTGGAGGTGCTTGTGCGGTCCTCTGGTGTGGACTAATGTGTCATCTGTGGAGGTGCTTGTTCGGTGCTCTGTTGTGGACTAAAGTGCCATCTGTGGAGGTGCTTGTGCAGTGCTGTGTTGTGGACTAAATTCCCATCTGTGGAGGTGCTTGGGCAGTGTTCTGGCGTGGACTAAAGTGCCATCTGTGGTGGTGCTTGTGCAGTGCTGTGGCGTGGACTAAAGTGCCATCTGTGGAGGTGCTTGTGTGGTGCTGGTGTGGAATAATGCTGGCCACTAGGTTAGTTCTGTGGGCTCTTGTGAGGTATAGGCCCAAATCAGCAGCTGCCTGCGCCATGCCCAGGGTCACTTGTTGTGAGCTACAATGTGACTGGTAGAGGACTGCCATTTGTGCTTGGCTTGGTGATGCCTGGGAGAGGCTAAGCTGTGAATTGAGTCTGGTTGTTAATAGCGCCAGGATTGGAGCTGTTTAGCATGAGGTACAGGGCCCATCAAGACTAGATTCTGCTTTTATGGAGTTTGCAAACCTTTGAGAGATTTTAGGATAGTTCTCAACATGAGCCAAGACAGGCTTTTTGTATTCAAAACCCACTGGAAATGGCTTGAGTAAACCTGAAAATTGGATAGGCAGGGTCAGAGGGAAAACAGGAATAGCCAGGTTGGCGTAAGCTCAGATTACACTCAGAACTGGCTCTGTGGGAATAGGGCTCATCAAAGGAACAATGGCCTCTGCCAGCACCTCTGTTTGAGAAAAAGCTGCTCCTCCAGCTCTTGTTCTAATGCCAGAAAATTCAGTTCCTCCCCGTATGTTCTTCTGTGCTGCTGTCTCAGCACTGGAGCTCAGTGAGTTAGTCCCAGTACATCCATGCATGAGCTTTTGAGAGGAAAGCCTGGGACTCCAGCAGCTCTCCCATCACACTCAGCCACAGTTCCTGCTGGTTTTCACATGGGGACTTCTCTTTCCAGCTCTGGAACCCTGGGCTGGGACCCTTCGTTCCTTAGCAGGGACTTCTGCAGCCAAGATATCCTTTCTGATTTTTAACCACCACAAGTGGGTATGGGACCAGCCTATTCTATGTCTTTGCCCCTCCTTCCAGACTGAAGTGGCTTCTGTATATCCTTAGTTATAGAACTTATGTTCAGCTAAACTTCAGGCAGTTTTCAATGATGGGTGTTCTGCAATTTAGTTTTAATTTTAATGTGGTCATGGGAGGAGGCGAGTACAGCATTTACCTATACTGCCATCTTGACCAGAAGCCAAGAACTATTTGATTAAAATAAGAATTTAAGTGATTTAGTGCTCATACAAATTTTAATGAAATACCCATTTCATCTCCTTCTGCGCCTCTTTGCAAATGTAAGACAAAGCAGAGTTTTATAAATCTTTTAATAACTTGTTTAACAACTGTGGTATGGTGTATCTCAAAAGCAGAATTCTTTTAAATTATAAAGGATTTTGAGTGCTTGAAATCCTATGAAAAGAAAAAAAAACAAAGTTTAAATATACTATGTTAATTTATATTTAAAGAAATATGTAAATCTTATAAATAGAAAGCTAAATTCACTATGAAAATCTTACAGATAAACCACCATATATATAATTAAATCTATTTTATGTGGATTTAATAATGAAATATTAGGAGACATGATCTTTGAAACTGTGCTTAAAGACTAAATAAATAAGAATGGGATTGGAGCAGGAACATGCTTGCTTGCTCCTTGTTTGCTAGGGGTATACTATGGCATCTAGTGGGTGAATGAAGGTCAGGGGTGCTGTTAAGCATTCTCCAATGCACAAGACAGCACCCTAAAACTCAGAATTATATAGAATTATAAAAGTTCATTACATAAAAATTATAAGAACATTTCAATAGTGTGAAGGTTGAGAAACCCTGTTTTACGGCAAAACTAGAACTGCAGACTCTCGCTCTCTGATGAGAGCAATTCAGAGGAAGACAAAGAATTAGTAAAAGGTATTTTGCTCTTTCAACTCAGCCACAAAGTATCACTAACTTTTGGTAGGATGAGATTATTTTATTTTACATTCAAAGAATATTTTCCACAAATGGTAGGAACAAAGGTGGAGTGTTACATACTGCTTATCTGCTTATTAAAGAATAGTATGCTTTCTGTATAGTAAACTACAAAATAAAATGACTTCCGTGGTTGACATTTTCTGGAGTAGGCAATTTAAAAAAACTTTGAAAGAAAAATATCTATAGAACAGTTTGTGGGTGTTCAATATCAGTGTCTATCAGAATCACTTAAGTTTTTAAAACACTGATGTCCATGATTTATCCTAAATTCTAGTGAAAGAAAATCTAAAAGAATTCCTGCCATAGAGTGAGTACTAAGGAACTGAGAGAACCAGTGCGCCATTTTTAAAGAAAGGGCTTAGGCTTTGAGACACATTGGAAACCTCTTTCCCGACACTGTATTTCTGAAAAATAATCTAGAAAGTTGAATATCCATCCAAAGAGTTACAAGGTCTGAGCAATGTATTTATTGCTTCACTGTAGTGTTTATGAATGTAGAGTTACTTGAAGGTCCCAACGTCTAAATTATTAAGTTCCCTTAGCCATCTAAGTTCGATAATAATTGTACCTTTTCAAGGATTTCTAAGATGTTCCTTGTAGCAACAGCAGAGATATTCTATATCCTTAAAATTTCTAAATGCTTTAAATAACCCAAAGAATGTTCTGGGACCACGGATTTGCAGAAATGACTTGCGTGGTCAAGCTGACAACACGGCAGTGCCTGGTTTCCAGCTCTGCCACAGAGAGCCTATGAGAGTGTGGGTGTTAATTTCCTCATCTATAAAATGGAGTAGATAATGCCAGCCTTACTGATATTAAAAGGGTGACTAATAATAGAAAACATTTTAAGTAAAAATAACGGTGTAAGAAAACCTCCTTGCTTTATAAAATGCCAGGCAGTTTTGTCATGCCACCGCAGACAGAGACAGAAGCTAACATGTATTTAGTGCCTTCTAAGGACCAGCAATAGACACTAGTACAAAGTATATTAAAAGTGAACATTCATAACTTCCACACAATTACTTTACTTCCTTGTCTATCCCCTAAACACATTCATTCTATAAATATGCCTTAAGAATACTCACATTGGCCCTGGCCGGTTGGCTCAGCGGTAGAGCATCGGCCTGGTGTGCGGGGGACCCGAGTTTGATCCCCGGCCAGGGCACATAGGAGAAGCGCCCATTTGTTTCTCCACCCCCCCTCCTTCCTCTCTGTCTCTCTCTTCCCCTCCCGCAGCCGAGGCTCTATTGGAGCAAGGATGGCCCGGGCGCTGGGGATGGCTCCTTGGCCTCTGCCCCAGGCGCTAGAGTGGCTCTGGTTGCGGCAGAGCGACGCCCCGGAGGGGCAGAGCATCGCCCCCTGGTGGGCGTGCCGGGTGGATCCTGGTCGGGCGCATGCGGGAGTCTGTCTGACTGTCTCTCCCCGTTTCTGGCTTCAGAAAAATACAAAAAAAAAAAAAAAAAAAGAATACTCACATTTTCACTCATTGTAGTGTCTTTAGATGCAGAACTACTCTTCCTGTTTGTGGAATATAAAAGGCAACATTTATTACATCATTTCCAATTCAGAAACACATACCCTCTTTCAGTTAATGTTACCTCCATACATTTTCTCAACAGGAAGATGAACATTTATTGTAGTCCGATACTAAAAAAGCCTGAAATACCAACTAAACTTCTTATATTTATAGATAGTATTCTCAGAGAAGACCATGCAACAAAGTATCTCTGTGTGTGAAGCCTGTGTGTCTAGTTGTAGCCTAGGGTTCCTATACTAAAGTTTTTGTGGAATATATATACAGAACAGAGATTTAGTAACTTTTAATTTATCAGTTTAGTCACATTTGACATCATTATTAAAGTTTGAGATTATAATCTCAAATCTCACTTTTTCCATGGAAAGTTTTATGTGGTGACTATGGTTATAGGATGAACTATGACCCTCCCACCCCCAAATTCAAATGTTGAGTCCCAAGTCCCAGAACCTCAGAATGTGACCCTATTTGGAGATGGCGTCTTTAAATAGGTAATTAAATTAAAATGAGGTAATCAGGATGGGCCCTAATCCAATATGACTGGTATTCTTATAGGAAAAGGAAATTGAGACACTAACACAGACAAGGAAGGACAATGATGTGAAGACAGGGAAAGACTATCTATAAGCCAAGGAAAGATGTCTGGGACAGATGCTTCTCTCACAGCCCTCCGAAGGAACCAATTCTGCTAATACCCTGATCCCGGGCTTCTAGTCTCTAAAACTGTGAAAAAATAAATTTCTGTTGTTAGAGCCACTCAGTTTGTGGCACTTTATTATAGCAACTCTAGCAAACTATTACAGCATCTAATTCATTATCCAACAAATTTGGGGGGCCATGATTTGATAAATGGGAGAGGTATATAGGAGTCATGGTACTGCTTCACACATTACTACCTGGATTAATAGAAACACTGTGATTGAAGGGAAGATTAACCCCCCACACCTCACCAGTGCCAGCTTTTTTCTTCAAAACCCTAAGTTACTTTCCATTTTATTCAATAAAAGTGGAAATCCTAACAAGGATTTGGGTGGGGTGAGGGGGGAGGCTATACCATCAGACTACCGCTCTTTTCTGAATTTACTCCTTTTGCTATCATTAGTCCTGATAACTTGGACCTCATGCTAGATTTTTATTGAAATTTTATGAGGCTCAGAGACCAGTGGTGAGCAACAGGTCTGGGGACAGGAAATCAATGGCAGCTAAGCCTTCAAAAGATTGAGATGACAAAACATCTGAAACCATGGCAGCTGAGTATAAAAGGGAATGCCCATAGACTCAAAGGTTGGGTCTGCCATTTCCACACATGCAAGGACAGTCATAAATCAGTTGCACATAAACTGGGGACTCTGGTCATCTATCTCATCCAGGTTCATGCATCAATGATGCCTAAATTTCTAACTCTAGTTAAGATGTTTCTCCAAACTCCAGATTCATACATCCAGTTACTCACTGATTACCACTAGTACTTGAAAGTTTAACAGGCATGTCAGATCGTAAAATTCCAAAACACTCCAGACCTCTTCACCTGCCCCTTTCAAAACTCTCAAACCTGCTCCTCTTGAAATCTTGGACACTTGGTAAATGGGAACACCATCCTTCTTATGGCCTTGGAGCCATCCTTGATTTTTCTTTTTCTCAGAGCTCACATTAAATCAATCAATAAATTATTAAAAATATATCCAAAATACTATCACTTCTCAAAATCTCCAATACCACTGCTTTGAAACTAGCTGCCATTTTGTCTAGATTACTGAGTAGTCTCCCAACTGGTCTTTCTACCTTCTCCACCCTTGGTCACCTCATAGTTTATTCTCAATATACAGTCAGTGTGACCTTTTGGAATTAAGATGATGCTTCCCCTCTGCCCATCTTACTCAGAACCAAAGTCAACCTCCTCAACAACTGTCTAGAAGGGGCTCCATATAATCCGGCTGCTGCTACATCTGTGCACTCATCACCTCTTCTATTGTCCTCACTCTGCTCCAGCTACATGATCCTCTTGATGTTTCTCAGATACTCCTGGCATACCTGGCTTCAAGATCTTTCCATCTGTTCTCTCCCGGGAGCTTGGACATTCTTATCATGGATAGCTACATGACTTGCTCCCTTGGTCCCTTCAGCTCTTTTTCAAATGCCACCTCAACAGTGAGGCATTCCCTAACCACAGCTGTAGACAAAAACTATTTCCACTCCTACCTTGTGGTTCTCTCTTCTCTTATCTGCTGTTTTTCTACATAGTACCTATTATAACCTATCATACTGCAGAGTTTACACATTTGATTACTTCCCACTCTTCTCTACTAGAATGTATGCTTCATAAAGCAGGGGGGCTTTTCTGCTTCGTTCACTGCTGTATCATCACTCCCTAAGACATGTTGGGTATAGAATCAGCATTTAATTAAATGTAAAAATAATTGTTGAGTAAAATTTTATTTAGAAAAATCTCAAATAAGCAAATGATGACAAATATATTTTTAAGGTAGTACTATGGAAATGTCTACTAAGTCAAATCAATGAATGTGTTACTTCTTTGGGCAATTAAACATCATTGGCAAGTAAGGAAGAGGCCCGAGGTGGGACATATTTCTTGATGAATTTGAGACACAGGCACTTCCCCCAGGATTAAAAACCTTCACAAATAACTCAACTTCCCACTTTTGACTTTAAACAGATAATTGACAGAAAATTTGTAGATACAGGAGAAAGGCATGCATTGTAAGAAAGTATACTTACTGGAAGGAGGTTTCTTCTACAAAAGAACAGGTACATGTCATTAATATGAGAGTTAACAGGGCATGATATGGATTCACATAAAAATCAATTTAAGTTTAATTTCTTTTTCTCAGTCTTGAGTCTCACTTGCTGATATTTGTACCTTCTACATCAAGAGTTGGCAAACTTTTTTTGTAAAGGGTCACATGGCAAATATTTTAGGCTTTGTGGGCCAAGAGGTAAAACTGGAGAGATATCATAGGTAGTTATATAATGACAGAAAACAAACTTCCAAAATTTTTATTGGTAAAATCTTAAATATAATAATAAAGTCTTGTGTCTACTACATATAAGAATGAATTCTTGGGGGAAGATAATATTTCTCTTAATTAGGATTCAAAGTTAGTGCTCTCTATTTTCAACTAGATTGCAAATGTTCATTTGGAAAAACCATTGTAGCTCAGGGGCCACAAAAAACAGGAGGCCAGATTTGTCCTGTCTGAAATTCAAGTTCAAGAAAATGATTCTCTTAGATAAGATTTTCTGCCAGATGAAAATGGTAGTAACATTCTTAGGTAATGAACTACTAATACCCAAGTCAAATCTTTAATTCAGTATCTAAAGAAAAAATTGTTTGGCAAATCTTCAAAAAATATTTATATAATCTTTGTACAAAAGCAGAGATAAAGATGACAAGAATTTTGACTGAACAATGTTTTGTTTGTACTTTCACTTTTGACCAGCAGGGGGACTCAGCAGATTCCATTCCTAAAATTATTCCGTACTAGATTTGTAGTACCATATAAAGAGTATTTTTCATTCACAGAACAATTCTTTATTATAAATAATATCCTTGAAACCATGTTTATGGAAACAGTTTATGACAATATCTATTTATAGGTATTACTAGAAACCCCTTTTAAATTTGTTTTATTTTGGTATAAAATAATTTTTTAAATCTAAACTCCAAAATTAATGTTCACCCTATGGGGAGGGGGGCAAGGGAGATGTTGAAGGGAATATGGGGGAGGGGTGATGCATTCGGGGCAACACTAGAATCTATGTTCTATGTAAACACAATAAATTAAAATTAATAATAAAAAAAGAATACAATGGGGAATTTAAATGTACACAATAGCAAAAAATTTAATGTTCACTGTGAAACAGTGGATCTAAAACTAGTTTATATTGTAAATTTATATATTACTGTATCAAAAATTCTACTTTATACACTATTCCTAACGGACTTGATGGAGTTCTAGGGCTTTTGAGCTCTCAGATAATTTTAAAGACTAAGAAGAAAGAAAATGCATTAAGAGAATAAAATATTCTTTTTCAAGCTCACACATTTTCATAAAATGTACCACCAAATGGGGGTTTAGGACTACAAGAGTTCTAAACATAAAGAAGTATTAATCTCCAGAAGCAACTCTAGTATAACACGTTTCTAGCTTTCACCAAACAATTCTCTCCTAAATACAGTTTTGCTAATTTTTTATTTTTTTATTTTTTATTTTTCTGAATCTAGAAACCGGGAGAGACAGTCAAGACAGACTCCCGCATGCGCCTGACCAGGATCCACCCGGCACGCCCACCAGGGGGCAATGCTCTGCCCCTCCGGGGTGTCGCTCTGCTGTGACCAGAGCCACTCTAGCACCTGGGGCGAGGCCAAGGAGCCATTCCCAGCGCCCGGGCCATCTTTGCTCCAATGGAGCCTCGGCTGCGGGAGGGGAAGAGAGAGACAGAGAGGAAGGAGAGGGGGAGGGGTGGATAAGCAAATGGGCGCTTCTCCTGTGTGCCCTGGTCAGGAATCGAACCCGGGACTTCTACACGCCAGGCCGACGCTCTACCACTGAGCCAAACGGCCAGGGCCCAGTTTTGCTAAATTTGACATTCAGCATTCCACTGTTCTCCATTGATAAAACAGTTGACAGATTTATTTCAATGAAATTTCTTATCATAAAGCTAAAAATTAATTTACCACTTGAGACACACAATTCCTAGCTTAAAAGGCTCTTCCCTACATGAGGTACTACAAACATCCATCCGGTGGCTGTCTCGGTCTGCTGCACTGTGCCCCGCAGGGAGCCTCCTGCGTATTCCGCGGTGTCTCCAGGAATGCTGGGCTGAGGCGGCTCTGCCTCTCCTCCCTACGTTTGCCAAGGTGCTTCATCACTCACCTGCATGTCATCGAGGATATTTTCTACTACAGAAAAAGCAATGAAAAGCATTCTCCAGAGTTTTTTAGAACTTCATAAGAGAAAGTGTCTAGCAAAGGGTGAAATGCACTTACTTGAAAAATAGCCTTTTCTCTGAGCATAGCACACGCCAATTGCACAAATTGAAATCACTAAGGCCACGACTACGACAGCCGCTATGATGCCACTTACATTGAGGTCGTCTGGAATCCAAAATAAATCATGTGTAAATTCATGTCAAACAGAGGGAGTAATTAAACTAAAAAAATTCAAAAAGCTGGAACACTGAGGTCGCTGGCTCAAAACCCTGGGCTTGCCTGGTCAAGGCACATATGGGAGTTGATGCTTCCTGCTCCTCCCCCTACTCTCTCTCTCTTTCTCCCTCTTTTCTTCTCTCTCTCTCCTCTCTAAAAAAAAAAAGGAATAAAGTCTTTAAAAAATTATATATATATAAAAAGATTAGTTTAAAAATATTCAAAAAAGCTCCTGTTTGCAGCTATACCATAAATGTAGAGTGTTTCATGGTTTTGAAGCTTTGTTCAACTAACTCACTTCTGGGATATGGTTCAAAATTGAATGAAAGTATAAGCAAAACTATGGTTGGCATGACTTAAGTTATAAAAGGTCCAGAAATAACATGTATGGTATTCTCTTGCATTCAATTTGAGATGTAATAATTCATGAGATTAAATATCAGATTAGAAGTGATCTTCAAAGTTCAGGGAATACAAGTATTCTACCACGCCCCCCCAAATTTTACTTAAAATTCTTCTACATCATCATCTGTATCAATTTCATAAATAATGGAAAACTCATTCAACCTCAAAGAAAGCCCATACCACTGCTAATCTATAAAACTAAGTGTCAGAAACATACTTGAATTTATATAGGCTTGTGTGGGTGTGTGTACAAATGTATATATGCCATTGAACACTCATTCTATTAAATTCAAAATGAATTCAATTCCCCCAAAGTTTCTTCCTGTTGCTATTAATCTCTCCTCTAACCTAATACAACTGAACTTTTTTGACCCAAGTTTGAAATCACTACCATGTCATCAATCTCTGAGGGTTTTTGTTTGTTTTTATTTTGTTTTTGGATTCTGATTCTGTTGCCTAAGAATTAGACTATTAACCTCTCAAGGTTAATATTTTTGCAATTTTGAATTGCATCAAAAATACTCTCAAGTCATTAATAAGATGATGAACATGACTTTGTTAGAGAAGAAATTATGCAACAAGCTATTACACACCTCCCTACATATTTTGGATGTAGACTCCAACTATTTGTGAATCCATGCAACATTTAAGTTGGATCATATTTCTCCATCTTGTCCACAAGGATTTCATGAGCCACATTATTCTGTCATTTAGATACTTCCTATGTACTAATTAACATGTAAGGTATCTGTGCTTTTTTAAAATTACATTTTAGAAAGAAAGGGAGAGAAACTGATTTGTTGTTCTACTCATTCACGCATTCATTGGCTAATTCTTTATTTTTTAATGTTTATTTTCTTGATTTTAGAGAGAAAGGGAGGAAGGGGGAGAGAGAGAGAGACAGGAACATTGACTGATCTGTTCTTATATGTGCCCTGACCATGATCCAACCAGCAACCTTGGTATGTTGGGACAATGCTGTAAAGGAGCTACCAGGCCAGAGCCACCTATGCTTTTTAAAGGAGCAATTCCTCGAAGAGGTTTCATATTCAAAAGCAAGTATCGATTAGCATATAACCACATTATTTGGAGAAAATATTAGGAAACATTTTTCTCATCAGTAATTTCAGATATTTTAAAGCAATGCATATTTTGGAAAAGATTTAAAAAAAATATTATCTGTGACTCTGTTTTTCATAAAAGCATCCTGTCTCTAGGTTTTTTTCCTTATGCCAAGTATGTTATTAATTTTTTCTGTTACCATTGAAATACTAACTTGTATTTTGAAGGAAACATGACAAATCTTTCAAAAGGCTGAGAACAGAAAACAGAATTTGACCAGAAAACATTAATTATTGCTTAGTATAAACTCAGTTTGTATTTACTTGAGCATTAGGAGGTCAGTGAGATCTAGCTATTGATTTATTTGGATGAAAACAGAGAAGGGGAGGGGAATCCACATATGTCATAATATCAGGAAAATTAAGAACTAAAATGTGCCTACTATTTTCTTTGTAGCAGTCAGTGAACTTGACATTTATGAAGGATTCAAACTAAGGGATATTATATGACAAGAAACTGTCCTATAGTTTGTCAATAAACTTGACATCTATGAAGGATTCAACCAAAAAGCAAGTTCTGACCAAAACAAGCAGACAGAAGTCAAACTGTATTACCCTCTAAATTTTAAGTCATGGTATAAACTTTATTTTATTTTCCTTAATGAAATGAAAGCTATAAGGCTTGTAAGGTGGAGGTAAGTTGTTTTCATCTTCCTTGCCATTTACTGTGGGATACTGACACATTATACAACCACCTTATGCTTCACTAAAGAGAAACTTTTGCAAAACATGAAAATATTTTGTGTTCTTTGTTTTAAAAAAAGACACTACAAAAGGAAGTCACCCTTATTCTAAACAAAAGGAAAGGAATCAAATT
This sequence comes from Saccopteryx bilineata, assembly GCF_036850765.1. Lineage (NCBI taxonomy): Eukaryota > Metazoa > Chordata > Mammalia > Chiroptera > Emballonuridae > Saccopteryx > Saccopteryx bilineata. Next base: position 214,757,332 of record NC_089491.1, on the reverse strand, counting down.
GCTAAAATTCTGTAAGTTTTTTTTAGGATAATCAGCAAATTCATGATTTAGCTTTTTTCTATACTTCAAAAGGAACTTTAGAATAATGAGTAGATTCTGCTTTTGGTTACAAGTTATTCATGATAATTCAAAATGATAACTGAATACCAGATTTCATGAATTTTTATGTATTTCAAATTATGTAAATTTCAAATTAAAGGCATGAAATACTTAGGAACTATGGATGAACATTAAACAAATTTTAACTTTTAAACTAACTTAAATCAGAAAGAATATTTATGTGAAAATCATGTTCAAATTAAAGTGGTATCACTAACAAAACACAAACTATTAATTTATTTATTTACTGCATGCTAGGAAAATGTAACTAGGATGTCAAAACCATAACATCACAGATATTACTTGTTAAGATGTGGCTAAAACGGGCTAAATTAAACATGACCATTTAAAGAAAGAAATAAATAGTAATAGATGATACAAGGTTACAGTAAACACCATGAGTTAGTATGTGAATAAGTTAGGAAAACATTGAATTGTCTTAATTTTTATAACAGGTTCTGTTGAATTTTCCTAATGATAATTCCAAAGCAGCATTGAGAAAGATAGTTTTTAATAATTTAAGTTAATGTTTATGTTTGACTATCAATGTCAACACCTGAATAAATTTGGTGGATAATATGTATCCATGAATTTAAAAAACACTGGAAATTCAAACTTGCATATGGAAATTAGAATATATCATTAAATAGCATATACTTTAGGATATCCTGAAGTCTAATAAGATTACATATTTTCTTTAATTTTTAAAATTTTATTTACTGATTTTAGAGAGAAAGGAAGGGAGAAGGAGGGAGGGAGAGAAAAAGAAAAAGAGAGGGAGGAACATTGATTTGTTGTTCCACTTATTTATGCATTCATTGGTTGATTCTTATATGTGCCCTGATTGAGAACTGAACCCACAACCTTGACATATTGGGACGATGCTCTAACCAACTGAACCACCCGGCCAGGGCAGAGTTATATTTTCTTCAGAAAATAATGCTGAGTTTAACTGTACATAGACAATACACATTACTGGACATATATCTATCTGTACATGTCTAAGCACACTGAAAAATGAATTTCTGACCCCACAAACCTAAGGACGACCCCTGAACCAATAAGAACCCTCAGTATTCTGCTTCAGGCTGCAGCCCTCCTGAGTGACATTTAGTCCTTTGGGTGCTATCTCAGTTTAACCCTCTCTATTACACAATCATTTTCAAAACACATGGTTTTCAAGGAAGAATTAAACTAAATTATTAAAAATAAGATAAAAAATAATATGCTTATTCTGAAACTCATATAATCTGGATTCTTAACCATTAATTTTACTGTATTCTAAGAAGTTTATTTTGTGTAACATAATATATGGCAGCTACTTTTTATAGCAACCTAGATCCATAATTATATTCCATAAGTCTTTTTTGAGAGCCTATTTTGCAATAAGACTAAGCATAGTATTTCAGAAGATGGACAAAATTAACAACAACCTGATAACAAGTAAAACAGTCAAACTCACAGAGTGCTCCCAATATGCCAGTACTACTCTAACACTTTCAACTGTTATTTTCACCTTCATAACAACCCCATGAAGATGGTATATTACTACTCCAGTTTGGGGAGACCAAGGCACAGAGTTAAATAATTTGCTCAACAGTGTAGCTAGTATGTGGCAGAGCTGGAATTCAAATTCCCATACCAAGTCCCTGACCCTGAGTGATTAGAAGACACTTAGCTACTGTCTGAAAGAAGATTGCTCTCATGAGCAGTGTCAAAACAATTATTTGGAAAATTATTATTTAAAAATCTGTAAAGTGTAATGATGCTCAATATTCCTGGCTTGTTTGGAAGATGCATTGAAAACAGTACACCTTTCATGCCAAGGTAGTTTTAAACATTCCCTGCAGTTCATCCTCCCAAACATTTAGCTCTTTTCCACCCCTGGCTCCTTCCACACCCAACTACTTGCACCTTCTAACTGAAAACCATTTAAATGTTCCTCCCCATGTTTCTGCTTACCTACTTGCATTCGTTTCCCTGGGCACCTGCGAGATCCAATCGAATTACGGGCTTCGCAGGAATACTCCCCGCTGTCCAGTTTCGAAACAGTGTTAAATTGCTGGAATTTTGTGAAAGGGAAAAAAAAAGTATTATTTATCTACTTATTTATTTAGAAATCAAATTTAACGGGGTGACACTGACCAATAAGAGTACATAGGTTTCAGGTGAACATCTCTATAGCATTTGAACTGTTGACTTCTGTTGTATGCCTACAACTCAAAGTCAAATGCATTTTTAAAGCAATAAATCTGTAAGTAGACTCCTAAAATAACCATGTCCCTTGAATTTTTGCCTAAAGTTACTCCTTCCTTTTCAATGACTTAAGATCTTATACTTTAACTGTGAATTCAAAAATTTTCCAAGCCTGCAGGAGTGAATAGCTAGGTCTCCAGTTTGACAGAAAAAAACTTATGAAGTGTCCTTTTTTGTGTGTGTATGGCACTGTGAAAGTAGTACAGTTACAAGAGCATGGGAATCTCTTAGAGTTTATAGTTCATTGTAGTATTAACTTTTCTAGGTATTTCTAATTCTAGTTAACACCATTTATAAATGAACGCCTCCTTGGCCTAAAAGGACTGCTACACTTTCTGAAGTCATAGTGTATTCAGGGCAGTAGCAAATATTAATACCTCCTCTGAAGAACCAGAGTTCCTACCAGGAAGCAATGTGGAGCCCGAGAAAATCAAAATTGGTGTAGTTCATAGGATTCTAAATTCTGTCAGTTTTAAAATTTTTGAAAATTTTGAAAACATGAAGTCCAACCCTTGCCCCTTCCACTCCGTGCTAAAGCAACTGAAAGGTAAGACTTGGCTATAATAGATTTCACACTTGCTATTAGTAGTTTTATCCCCTTGAGGAAAAGAGGAAGGAAGGAAGAGAAGGAGGGAGGCAGACATATAGAAAGAAAAAGACTGAAAGGAAGGCTGAATGTCAGGCAGACAGGTAAGAAGGAAGACAAGAAGGAGGGAAGGCCAGAGTCAGGAAAGAAGAGGGAGAGGAAGGATAGAGGGAGGGAGGGAAGGAGGAATGAATGCAGTGGTCCTGGACTCAGTAAGAGGGTACTGCAGGGACCAGTACAAAGGGTAAGAGGGTCCTCAGAATCATTCTTTTAGTGCCTTCCTGTCACCCGTTCGGTCCCACAGTGGTCACTGCTGAAGGCACCCAGGAGAGCCATGAATCTCTAAGGAGCACTCCCCCAACCCCGTGGTCTTTGATCTTCATGCAATATTATGTTCCTAAAAATAGCCAAGGCTTTTGTTGACTCCTTTCCCTCTTTCACTTTCTTTACCCACCACCCACCTACTTCTCCTTTCTGTATACTTCAAAGTGGTGGGATTGAAGCTTTTCTTCGTTTGTTTTAACTCTATGGAATTATCTCTCACTCTCCCAAAAGCCAGAATACTTAAAAAGATATTTCAAAGGTTGAGGCTGACAAAAGTGAATCTATATCATTTCAGACTGGCCTTGGGGTTTTAATCACCTGCTCTGAGAAAAAATAAATTTGAAAACTAAATATAGCTAAGTGTGAGGCAAGTTTTCTGCCCAATTTCTCAGTGTAAAGTCACTTGGACCTGCTGACTTGAGCCTGCTAACACCCAGAGGGCCAGAGCATGGCCTTCCTTGGGGAGGAGCCACACCCAGTGATAGGCTTTGTTATATAGCCACTTTATTAATAAGCTTTGTCATTTACCAGAGGATCTCATTTTTATTTATTTGTTTGTTTGTTTGACAGAGACAGAGAGTCAGAGATAGGAACAGACAGACAGGAAGGGAGAGAGATGAGCTACAGAATCTCAGTTTTAAATGTTATGTATTTACAGATTAAAGGTGTAAAGGAAATATTATACCCTCTTTTTAAAATTCATCAAAATTATTATTACCATGCCTTTAAGTTGTTTTTTTTTAAATATATATTTTTTAATTTTTATTTTTTTACAGCGACAGAAAGTGAGTCAGAGAGAGGGATAGACAGGGACAGAGAGAGATGAGAAACATCAATCATTAGTTTTTCATTGCGCGTTGCAAGACTTTAGTTGTTCATTGATTGCTTTCTCATATGTGCCTTGACCGTGGGCCTTCAGCAGACCAAGTAGCGACCTTGGGTTCAAGCTGGTGGGCTTTTCCTCAAACCAGATGAGCCCGTGCTCAAGCTGGCGACCTCGGGGTCTCGAACCTGGGTCCTCTGCATCCCAGTCCGACGCTCTATCCACTACGCCACCGCCTGGTCAGGCACCATGCCTTTAAGTTTTTTTTAATGGTTATGGTAGTGATTCTGCATTACTGGAAATCAGACATTTTTAAACTGACATGTTGTATTTCTTTGAATGAAAAATAAAGTTTTAAGCTTAATGATCTTTATTTTTACTTTCAACCCTACTTTGAAAAGTCAGAGACAAAAAATTGTCCTTAACTTTAAAGAGCATATGCATAGGTTTCCATCAGTATTCCTAGGAAGGTTTTTTAATCAGTCAGAAAATCTGGAAAAAAATCTAAAGACATTGAGTCAATTGTTGATCTAGTTTCAGAAGAGCCTAATGACAGATATCCTATCCTAGGTTGGCAACAGTCACTATTCCTATATGGCTGGCACTGAGGTAAGGGCACCCCCCCCCAAGAAATTTTGTGCATTTCCCTGATACTGTAAATATGAGACTGTACTTAACTACTGATTTCCCCATGTATAAGACGCACCTTAATTTGGGGCCTGAAATTTGAAAAAAGAAAAAAGGTATTACATAAAGTTATTGAACTCAAGTTTTATTCATCATAAAATTCATACAACTTCTCATCACTCTCAAAACTCCCATCCATTAGCTTGTCCTCATTTGTGTCTGATGACAAACCACTGTCTTCAACAATGAGCACAAAAACAAGCACGAAAAAGTGGGAAATGCAAGTAAAAAATCTATCTACAACCACTGTATGAGACACATCCAGTTTTTATACCTCAAAATTTTTTTTAAAAAGTACGTCTTACACATGGGGAAATACAGTACCTTTCCAGGCCAGGAAGGCAGCTGGCGTGAACGACCTGGTCATCAGGAATCAGGCTGGCTCTGTCCCAGGTCACTGTGCAGACCTCTGTGTGCTCCGCTCCTGGTTGTGTGTGTCTTCCCACCTCCTGTAGCAGTCCTTCCCCTCATGGCTCCTTGCATGTACCCCCACCCTCTCTGCTGCCCTTTCCTTTAACAAGCAATGTGATCAAACCTCTATCCTGCATCATTTTAGTTCCAACAATTTTTCCCTCCACCAAATATAGAGCAGTTATTAGGCCAAGGCTTGCAATGACCTTACCAGAGTTCCAGTTTTTGTATTCATGGTGTATGAGCTGTTGGTGCTTTGGGTGTCAAGTTTTAGATTCCCTACCAAACGGGTGCCATCCTTAAACCATATGTATTCAGGAGCTGGGTTCCCTTCTTTGTCCTGACATCGCAGCTCTACCACAGTCCCACTCAGGGCAGAATTAGGGACTTCACATGATGGAACTCCTGGAGCCACTGAGGGGTGGGAGTCAAATGGCATTGGTTATTTATAAGCTGAACAAAAATTTTAACAGCCAAGTAAAGATTTATCAAACACCTGTGACAGAGACTAGCTATGTGTTCAAAAGACCTACTGCCTCCTTGCATGAATCCATAAAAGCTTCCCGTATGATTCTCCAGTCGTTCGCTCCCCAGCCCCTTCCCACCACCAAGTAGGTCTCAACACCCATGGTGACCTCAGAAAGCCATGTATTGAAGATACATCTACATGAAGTTGGGTGTCTAATAATTTCATGCAGTAGATAATATAGCTCCACCACTGCAATCACTGCCCCCACCAGTGGGACTTGACCTACATGGAAACTTTCTATTATGTTAAGCTGCTCACTGAGGATGCTTTTCTATTATAACAGCAAGCATTATGCTCGCTAATGTAACTATTCTTCCTTAGAAAAACAATCTCTAATCTCTACTTTCCCCCCTCACCAATGGTTTTAATGTTTGATTACCAACTGTATTCCAAAGAAGTCAAACTTGAGTATATTTCTCAGGCCCAGTACTAAAACTAACATCTTGTTCTGCCTTGAACTGGCCAGATGAAAGCATACCTGAGCTAGGGTTAGTCTGGTTCCAGGGATTTGTAAACTATATTTTGCAAAATAACTTAAATCTAGGAAAAAACAGAATTCTAAGTGGTAGACAGAATTCTAAGATGGTCCTTCAAGTCCCCCAGCCCTGGTTTATATATACTTCCTCTCATTTGTTCAATGAAGTACTGATTTAGGTACCTTTCGTACCATTCTGAAGGAACTTGGGAGATACAGTTAAGGTCCCAAATCCACGATCTTTATGATCAAGGCTGACCTAATCACTGACTCCTTTAAAAGTGTTTTTTTCTGGCTGATCACAAAAGGGAAAGTCAAATATTCAAAGCACAAGAATGATTAGACATTCTCTTGTTAGACGGCAGATTTCAGCCTCATGAATCCTTGGGAGGGGACCCTGCCTTGTCCCACTAGACTTCTCATCTCCAGCGCTGTGAGCTAACAGACGGGTGGGGTTTATGCTGCTAAGTCTGTGATCACTGACATGTAGCAACAGAAGAATTATCCCGCAAGGTTTTCTGAATCTCTTATACTAATACACCACTAGTATTTTAGAAAGAGGCTGGACTACATAGAAAAAGGAGTGATTTTATTGCCCTTGCTTGGTAGTTTATAATAGCATATGTGAAGGAGCAGAGATCATATTCCTCTACCAACAGGAATCATGAGTTGTTGATATCCATCTGCAATTTTTGCAGTAACCAACCATAATGGCTTTGGAGTTAACCCCACCTGGATCCAAACCCTTGTCCATACACTTACTAGCTGTGTGGTCTTGGGAAAATCATTTACATTCTATGTCCTCATCTGGGAAAATCAGACTGTCAGTGAAAATTAAGTAAGATTTTGTATTTGAAAGGGCCTGACAACAAATGCTGATTACTTTACCAAATAATTTTGATAATTTCTCTGCTCTTTTTGTTTTACTGCTTTTTAAAAAATCACCTCATGTGATACTATTTTATGTGGTAGGAGAAACACCACATATGCTGAAAGCTATTACAAAAACAACTCTTGGGAAAAATGCTCCAACGGACAGTGTACGATCATTAGGATTTACCTGAATCTTAAATAAAGACAGGTTTCATGATAATGAATTAGTAATAGTAAAATTTCATCAGTCAATGGTCAGTCAATGATCAGCCAATGAGGTGAAGTGAGAAATAGTCAAGACGTTGCAAGAAAGGTGGCACTGATGGTCCTGTTACTTTGCTGACTAGGGCCCGAGTCGCCTCATTGTCCCCAGGGCTGAGTGATAGGGATGAGAGTGGGAACAGCAGTAATTGCACAGATACAAACACATCACCTAATACTTCTAGAGTGACTGTATCCTCTTCCAGGGTTTGGCCTTGCTCAGATGGGGTGCTAACTTCACAACGATATTTCCCAGCATCGGCTCTTGTAACGTTTTTGATCCTGATACTAAAGTCCATCATCTGAGCTCGGTCTTTAAAATCACCTTTGAGAAAAAGAAGACAATGATGTTGATAATGATGCAAGTAACTTCCAATATACTACCTTCTGCAAGTCACTTTTCTCGGTAGCCAAAGCATTTATTTTCCTATTGATAAACTCAATTTAAAAAAACTTTAAAAATTGCATATGGGTGTTGCTATTTCAGACTTTTTAAAAAAATTTATTTATTTATTTATTTTTTACAGAGACAGAGAGAGAGTCAGAGAGAGGGATAGATAGGGACAGACAGACAGGAACAGAGAGAAATGAGAAGCATCAATCATCAGTTTTTTGTTGTGACATCTTAGTTGTTCATTGATTGCTTTCTCATATGTGCCTTGACCACGGGCCTTCAGCAGACTGAGTAACCCTTTGCTCAAGCCAGGGACCTTGGGTCCAAGCTGGTGAGCTTTTCCTCAAACCAGATAAGCCCGCGCTCAAGCTGGTGACCTCGGGGTCTCGAACCTGGGTCTTCCGCATCCCAGTCCGACGCTCTATCCACTGCGTCACCGCCTGGTCAGGCCAAACTTTTTTTTTTTTAGAATGACATATTCTTCACATAAGACCATTTGGTTCCATATTCCTATACATACACCCTTGCCAGTATGCTTAGAAAACATTCCTGCCTTCAAAAAGATACTGGAGAACCTAGTTAAATTAGCTGGGACAGTAACTTTCTGTGCTGTGTGGTGACCCGTATGATACTCCACAAAAGAAAAGGTGAGGGCGTCTTTAAAAGCATTCTTGTGGTTAGTTTTTGATAGTCATGTGTATGGAATTAATACAGCATTTTGTTTAACATTTAGGTACCAGAATTGGCTAGTGTAGAAAATTCAAGTAAAGACAGCTATATTATCAGCACCCTGTGGTACATTAGTAAGATGGACCTCACTGTACCCATCACCCAGCTAATAGTACTCATCATAGTATTTCTTTTATCCATCACTATCAACAGTTTAAATCAAAAGCTCATCACATATTCAATAGGAAGAATAGAGAGTAGAAATGTAAAACAAAAAAAGCACTAGATAAAGGTAGTTATATTTACCCTCCTATAAGTCTTAACTCCCTAAGCATTTCAGTGATGGCCTGGCTTTCCAATGGAGATACGAAAATATGGTGAAGTTCTTATAACTGGGCAGTGACTCTCCATCTCAACCCAGCACCATCTTGTCCTCCTTTCTCTTGAGAGTTGAATCCACTTAGGCTAGAAAAATGATTTCATTTTACACCCTCCAGGAACTGAGCTGAGAAATGAAGGGGCCAGGGACTTCCCTTTTTTGTGGCTGTGTTCAAGGTCTCAGGCACTCACTGTTGGTTCCATCTCACAGGTACAGAAACACCTTTTTGGTAGTCAGCCATGTCTTGTCCTCATCGACTAAAGCAGTGATCCCCAACACCCAGGCCACGGACCGGTACCAGTCCATGGGCCATTTGGTACTGGTCCGTAGAGAAAGAATAAATAACTTACATTATTTCTATTTTATTTATATTTAAGTCTGAACGATGTTTTATTTTAAAAAAATGACCAGGTTCCCTCTGTTACATCCGTCTAAGACTCACTCTTGATGCTTGTCTCGGTCACGTGATACATTTATCCGTCCCACCCTAAAGGCCGGTCCGTGAAAATATTTTCTGACATTAAACCGGTCCGTGGCCCAAAAAAGTTGGGGACCACTGGACTAAAGGATCTGAGCTGTGCTTGGTGATTGTCCTCTTGCTCGTCTGGATTCACAACTCTTACCTTTCAGAGCCTGTTGATAATAAACAAAGGAGACACTCTTCCCCAGCTTCTTCCACTCTAACCTGGAGGCCATGGTCTTCTTTGGGTATTTACAGGTTAGGACAGCCTCTAGAAACATCAACAAAAATAATTATTTGGTAATTGTCCCTCTGAAATTATATTTTACTTAATTAATTAAACAATGAATTTTTAACATTTTTAATTAAAAAATTTTATTTTTTATTTTTTTGTATTTTTCTGAAGCTGGAAACTGGGAGAGACAGTCAGACAGACTCCCGCATGCACCCGACCGGGATCCACCCGGCACGCCCACCAGGGGCGATGCTCTGCCCACCAGGGGGCGATGCTCTGCCCCTCTGGGGTGTCGCTCTGTTGCGACCAGAGCCACTCTAGTGCCTCGGACAGAGGCCAAGGAGCCATCCCCAGCGCCCGGGCCATCTTTGCTCCAATGGAGCCTTGGCTGCGGGAGGGGAAGAGAGAGACAGAGAGGAAAGAGAGGGGGGGTGGAGAAGCAAATGGGCGCTTCTCCTATGTGCCCTGGCCGGGAATCGAACCTGGGTCCCCCCGCACGCCAGGCCGACGCTCTACCGCTGAGCCAACTGGCCAGGGCCAATTTTTAACATTTTTAAGTTATTCTTTTATATTTCTATTCATTCATTCAATCATTCATTCATTCAATCATTTATTCATTCATAAATTACCTCAACATGTATCATGTTGGCTTAACACAAAAGTAAATTGAAAGTATTATAGTTCTTCCATATAATAATTGTGTAACATTTTGTTACTTTCCCTGGTTCTTGAGCATTAGTTACTGTCTGTAAAATAAGATAGTATCTCAAATTTTTTGAGTCTTCAAATACAATAATATATGCAGAGTAAGTACTTTAAAATGGTGGCAGTGATTATTTATCTTATTCTTTGCAGGATTCTTCAGGGATTTTATGTCTGGAAAAAAAAGTAAATAAGATAATGTAATTTCATTCTAATGTGATGAGTACCAAGATGGAAGTAGGCAGAGAGTGCTTCATACCTAGTGCCAAAGAGAGGCACTAAGTCCAGCCCAGGCCATGCCATGAACCCCACAATGTTCCCTCAACAGAATACATTCTCACTCAGAACCCTTCTGTGATCAACTTGTCAATGAACACATTAATTCAAACCCAATATTGTCTTCTAACAAACTGTTGATTCTTACCCCTTACCTCAATCCAGATAAATTATGTTAAAATTCTTCACATACTTCAGATTTTGATGTTAAGCAGATTTAATGACATTCATTAAAAAAAAGTTCTGGATATTTCATGATATGGTGGATTATTTAATACTTAAAATACTATCCTGGGTTTTATTAAAAATATACACATAGCTATGAAAAAAAGTCTGTGTAAATATGTGTGAAAATATTAACCCAGTGATGATTTCTGTTTGGTAGAATTATGATTGTTTTTTCTGTAATATGTAGTTTCTAATTTTTTTTTAAGTTCCACATGTATTGCTAGAAATATAGAAATAGAATAAAAGGTAATGGAAAATAGAAAGTAGGACAAAGAAAGGCAAGGGAAAAAATAAAATTGTTTTCAAAGATGACTAAAGTTTTAAAAGCAGGATCTACGTTACAAAGAGACATCATTTTACAGACATGTTTACAATTCCACCGCGAAAGCAAATGTGTGCTGAGGACCTTGTCTGAGGAAACACGGCTCTATTCTGTTGATTAAGGAGCATGGGTGGTGACCTTCCGGAGTCTTGAGTTTTAGATAGGTTTCCTTCCCGTATTTTGTTGAGTTTCCAACAATTAAACACACACCCACACTCATTTTTAGCACACACTCTTAGGTCTTAGGAATAAACTTATACTCTATTGTTTTACGTATTTAACTAGACACATACACACATACACACCCCTCTTGGTGAAGTCTTCCTAATTTCCATCCTCATTGCTCTATGGGAAACCTTTGCAGAAATTATATTTGAAAATCTAACCAATGAATTTCCTAAATGCAGCTGATGCTGCTCCAGCCTCATGAGAATGAGGCTGACCGAGTAAACCATGGAGAAATGGTCTGTCCAACTTTCTAAATCATACTGAGTACTTACTGTGTGTTGGCATTGATCTGGAGCTGTTAGTGAGTGACACAAGGATCTCTGTTGTTTTGAATCTTACAATGTGTAGGGGGTCAGTCACACAAGAAACACCATAAAGCAAATTATATAGCATGGCAGGAGGTGAAAAGGGTTATGGAACCAGAGTAGCTCAGAGTACGGGAGGCATGGGAATGCAGGGGACAGGAGCGTGATTTAAAAAAACAAGGTATCAGAGTTCACCTCAAGTGGAAGGTGACATCTGACCAGAGACTTAAGAGAAGAAACTTAGAACTTTTGGGAATTTGATTTAGAATTTCCTAGAATTTGAATTTAGAATTCACCATGTGGTTCTTTGGGAGTGCTTCAAGGAAAGGAGAATAAAGAACCAAATAAATTTAAAGCCCACTACCATGGACTCTCCTTTCTCTTCTCGGTCCAAATTCAACATTCCAGGCCAGCATAATTCTGCATCTATTATACCATCACAGTACATAGTTTAAAGCACAGGCTTTGGAGTTAGACCTCTGATATTGTACAAATTACTTAACTTACTTTTTAACATTATATTCACATATGTATTGTAAAAATAAAAAGATAGGTACTCATCTTGTAAAGTTGTGTAGGAATTAAATGAGATGATGTGTTTATACACTTTGGAGCACATGGTACTTTGCAGTGGTGAGACTCTGCCGGTTCGCACCAGTTCGGCAGAACCAATACCTAATTTTTTGTTGAGTTTGGTGAACCAGTTGTTAAAATGGCACTTGTAATCAGGGTTCTCTCTAAGGTGGGCACCTGGGCAGCTGCCCAGTGTGGAAATCACAAATTTACATTCCTTACTCTTTTTTGAGCCATTCTTTTTTTTTTTAATTTATTCATTTTTTAGAGAGGGACAGAGGGAGAGAGAGAGAGGAGAGACAGAGAGAGAGAAGGGGGGAGGAGCTGGAAGCATCAACTCCCATATGTGCCTTGACCAGGCAAGCCCAGGGTTTCGAACCGGTGACCTCAGCATTTTCAGGTCGATGCTTTATCCACTGTGCCACCACAGGTCAGGCCATTCTTTTTATTTTATTTTATTTTTTTTACAGGAACAAAGAGAGAGTCAGAGAGAGGGGTAGACAGGGATGGATAGAAAGGAACAGAGAGAGATGAGAAGCATCAATCATCAGTTTTTCGTTGTGGTTCCTTAGTTGTTCATTGACTGCTTTCTCATATGTGCCTTGACCGCGGGCCTTCAGCAGACCGAGTAACCCCTTGCTTGAGCCAGCGACCCTGGGTTCCAGCTGGTGAGCTTTTGCTCAAACCAGATGAGCCCGCGCTCAAGCTGGCAACCTTGGGGTCAAGAACCTGGGTCCTCTGCATCCCAGTCTGACGCTCTATCCACTGCGCCACTGCCTGGTCAGGCTCCTTACTCTTTTTTAACATTCATTTGTACAGCAGTGTGTTCTAAGTGCCTGTAGTAATGTTTATTCTGTCCATAGGTAAAGGAATGGGATCCTACTCCTACAGTGAAAAGTTGGTTGCTGCCTCTTTCCACCACCTACCCACACCCTGGCCACCTAACTTAACATCTCTAACTGACATGTTCAGAAAATCAAAGTGATAGTACTCTTAGCCTGAGCAATATACCAGTGAATTAATTGGTATGAGACTCCTCTAGTTTTAGGTAAAGTAACTCGAAGGACCCAGGTTCGAAACCCCAAGGTTGCCGGCTTGAGCGTGGGCTCATCTGGTTTGAGCAAGGCTCACCAGCTTGAGCCCAAGGTCACTGGCTTGAGCAAGGAGTCACTCACTGTGCTGTAGCCCTCCGGTCAAGGTACATATGAGAAAGCAATCAATGAACAACTAGGGTGCTGCAGCGAAGAGTTGATGCTTCTCATCTCTCTCCCTTCCTGTCTGTCTGTCCCTCTCTGTCTCTATCACACACACACACACACACACACACACACACACACACACACATACACGGATTAATCATACAGCCGATGATGTTCAGATAAAAGTGAAGAAAATTGCAAGTAAGGCCACCAATCAAAAAGCAATACGGAAATATCTTAAATAAAAGTTTTATTATTTTTTATCAGGTATTATTTAATATTTTCATTAATATTTTAAAACTCTTATAACAATCTAGTTTTGTGTGCCCTTTCATTGTTTTTATTTTAATATTATTTTATTTATTTATTTATTTTTTTGTGTTTTTTTGAAGTGAGAAGCAGGGAGGCACAGAGACAGACTCCCATATGCGCCCGACTGGGATCCACCCGGCATGCCCACTAGGGTGCGATGCTTTGCCCATCTGGGGCATTGCTCCATTGCAACCAGAGTCATTCTAGTACCTGAGGTGGAGGCTATGGAGCCATCCTAGCACCCAGGCCAACTCTGCTCCAGGGGAGCCTTGGATGTGGGAGGGGAAGAGAGAGACAGAGAGGAAGGAGAGGGGGGAGGGGGAGAAGCAGATGAGCACTTCTCCTGGGTACCCTGGCCGGGAATTGAACCCAGGACTTCCCCATGCTGGGCCGATGCTCTACCACTGAGCCAGTTGGCCAGGTTTTGTTTAAATATTAAATGCATAAAATGATAAACTACCTTTTGGTATATATTTTTTTATACTTACAATGGTCATTAGGGCAGAGAATCGGTTGTTAAATTATTTTAATCTCACCACTGGTACTTTGTATATAGTATATGCTCCATAAATGGTCATTATCACTTTCATACATAGTAACATCTCTTAGTTATAGCTGTAAACCTGCCTTGACATGACAGAAATCCACACTTTATGCCATCACAAATTTACCTAAAAATCACTCAGATTTGAACTAAAATGTTATTTTTGAGACAGCAAGGAAAGTAACATAGAGATAAATTATATTTTTCTCAAAATAAGGGATATTGAAACAGAAAATATACTGAGTTCTTACATTAAGAGGATTATTTTATTGCCAAAAAGTGTTTCATTTGCATTGAGAAAAGGTAATTCTTTGTTTTGATAAAGCATTCACAATAACTCTTTTGCTATACTGAGAATTTTAATTTTTTGAGGATTCTGTACTGCTGATCTTCTGATTTTATTCTCTGTGCTTAAGTTAAAAATCATCAAAATCTTATATATAATGCCTGACCAGGCGGTGGCAGAGTGGATAGAATGTCTGACTGGGATGTGCAGGACTCAAGTTCAAGACCCGAGGTCACCAGCTTGAGCACAGGCTCATCTAGTTTGAGCAAAGCTCACCAGCTAGGACCATAGGTCGCTGGCTTGAGCAAAGGGTTACTCGGTCTGCTGAAGGCCCACGGTCAAGGCACATATGAGAAAGCAATCAGTGAACAACTAAGGTGTCTCAACGAAAAACTGATGATTGATGCTTCTCATCTCTCTCCGTTCCTGTCTGTCTGTCCCTATCTATTCCTCTCTCTGACTCTCTCTCTCTGTTTCTGTAAAAAAAAACAAAAAAACCCAAAAACTTAAAATCTTATATATAATGCAAGAAGAGAATGGATACTACTAAAGTAGTTATAAAGAATTAGTTGAGATTATTGCTGTGGAGAAAAGCATGCTATTAAACCCTGATTTATTGCTTGCAGGGTTGGACACTCTCTACGTAAGACTGTTCACATAATTTATAAGCTGGACAGAGCCGCCCTCTTTTCAGTCTTAGTCTATTCTAGCACTATGGGAAGTGTTAGAAGCAGCAAAAAGACGGAACTAAGTCATGATCTACTGACATCAGACGTGTAGGGACAAAAAGCTGAATGAACTGGATGGAAGACACATATACAGAAATCATAAAATACTTTAGGCTGCAAGTGAAATTATCTTACGTCTTACAACATCCTAAAACTAAAATGGGGAAGTAGACAGAAATTCATTTTTGCTTTAATGTTGGAATGATTGGGGCACATATGAAATGGAATCAAATGGATTTCTTAATTAAAAGGAGCAGAGAGAGGTGAAACAGAAAGATAGAAAATACATATTTGGGAGCAAGACTAATATTTGATTGCAATAAATTATAGAAAGATTTCCTATAGTAAACACAAAACATGCGTTAAAGAGTAATGTGAATGGTATGGAGTTTTAGCCTGGAGCTATGGAAATGTTTTGAAACTGCATAGAGGTGGTGGTTGTACAACACTGTGAATGTACTAAATTCCACTACACTGTTCATTTTGGATTTTATATTATATGTATTTCACCTCAATAAGTTTTTTAAAAAGTAATATATAACTAAGGAAACTTCCAGGAAAGTAAAAGCTTCCTTTGTCCCTCATAAATATACTGACCTATCTCCCCTCACTGAGCTCCCCCTTTCAGCCTTTGCACTGTCTTTGGCATCTCACCTAGCCCTGTGTATCTGTCTGTAAGTGCATTCCATAGTCCCAAATTGCTCCCAATCACTAATTTCCTCTTCCCGCTTCTCCCCACTTAAAACCAAGCTATAATATGAGTGACTATTTTATAGCTTAATTATGTAAAATATTAGAACTTCCTAAATACTTAAGTTATTTGTTATTTAGTGATGTTATTTTTGAATGATGGGCTGACTCTTATTATAGCATATTTTTACTGAACAAGCACATATAACACAATGTGCTAAGTACTGCTTAAATACTAATTTATTTAATTCCTCCCCACTGCAGTCCTTTTCTATAATCTTTGTGTCTTTCCTTAAAATCTGTAACTCTTCAACTCCAGGAACCTAAGACATGCCTGAAGAAGAGGAATCAGACATTCACGTCTTGTTTCTTAATTGTTTACAGTCTCTTCTAAACAAGTATCACATTTAAGAGACAGTCATTCTTCTTTATTTGTCTAATATTATTGTGTTCTAGGTAAAAGATGCTTCAGAAAAATAGTGGATGGTCAATATTAGAAGGGAACTTATAAAGCCTCTAAAATTTTTTGGTTATGAGAACCTTTAAAAAATTTTAAATTGGGTTAAAATACACATAATTTTACATCTTAATTTTTAACTGTACAGTTCAGTAATGCTAAGTATATTCACATTGTTGTGCAACTAATCTCCAGAAGTTTTTCATCATGCAAAACTGAAACTTTATACCAATTAAACATCAACTCTCCTTTGTAAATATTTCAGAGAAGCTAAAATAAACAGCAAAATGGCAGCCCCAAACCGGCTATATTAATGTCATCTTAAATACATTAAATAGCATGAGGTTTAAAGTGTAAATTTCCATTTACCATATCTAGCTGGCTGGAAACTTTGCAAGATCTCCATTTCCTAGTTTCACAAATTAAATTTGCTTTGTTGCAGATGATTTACATAATAAGAGACCTTCTTTGTACATTAGCTTTTTAATCACAGTTCCAAAATTTCCAGAGGAGGTGGAGACAGAGTTCCCAAGGTGGAAATGGCATTTTATTGGCAGAAGAACTAGTGTGAGGTCGGGTAGAGCAGTGTTTTTCAACCAGTGTGCCGTGAGACATGGTCAGGTGTGCCATGGGGAAATTAAACATGGATCCCCAAACTATGGCCTGCACGTGCCAGATACGGCCTGCAGAGGCTATTTATCCGGCCGCTGCCAGCCGCCTTCATCCGAACATAAACATTCCCCTCACAATCCCTCCAGCTATCAGCAACAGGAAGAGTGGAGGCACAGGGAATGCTCACTGACCAATCATCTTCTAAAATTCATCCCGATCACTAGCAATGAACCAATAGTAGGCCACCTCTCATCCACACCCAGGAAGGTCCCCACTAGGGCTGCCGCACACTTGTCATTGTGTGGCCGCGGCGAGTAGTTGAAGCTGCTACTCCTCCCTATCGTCCCGATTTCTAATCCTGGTCAGGACTGGAGGTAAATGTTGCCACCACTAGATGAAGCCTCAGCCTCAGCTGGTTATGTCTATCTTGATGGTATATATAGATATTTGACCTTTTTCTTTTTAAAAGAGGCCCCCGCAGAGGGTGATATACAATGCATCACAATGTTATCTAACTTTAAAGCTAAAGTTTGCTGATCTTCCTTTGGACAGTTTTTGGTTATCTGTTGCCAAGGAGTTCCCCATTCTGGCCAACAAAGCTATTTTGACATTGCTCCTGTTTTCAACCACATATCTATGTGAGCTGAGCTTCTCAAGCTTGATTGCGATAAAAACTAAAAACAGAGAGAGACTGAGAACTGTTGAGGAAGAGCTTCGTGTGTGTCTTTCTACCATTCCTGCCAGGATATTCCTTTTGTGTTCATCGAAACAGGCCCAGGTTTCACACTAAGTGAGTATAAATACATTTAGAAACTATATTATTAACTATATGTATAATATGTACTGTGTTAGAGTGTCATTTTGGTAGGTGGTGTGCCCCAGGATTTTGTAAATGTAAAAATGTGCCGCAGCTCAAAAAAGGTTGAAAATCACTGGGGTAGAAGATGGAACACATAGGAAGATAACATCACATGCGTCATACGCTTGAGTCATTTAAACAACACAGCCCTTGAAAATTAGTAAGGTACTCTACCTTGATACTCTATTGCTGTGATTACTTGGTCTTTTGGGGCAGAGACTCCACAGGTCTTATGATCTGGAAGATTAAAACAGATAGGACAATTAAAATAGTACATAAGGTCATTTTTAAATGTTTAAATGGAAATACTGAAGAAAACTGGCCTCAAGTTTGGTGACAGTTTCACATAATTCATAACACAATTTTAAAGTATCACAATAAGAAACACCAAGCCAAATCATTATATTTCTCTTCCATTTTCTTTCCTTTCTTAAAAGAAACCCTTTAAGCATTTCCCAAAACAGAACCTATAAATCTGTTAGGACCCCCCCCAACCCCACCACAGAAAACAAACTCTCACAAGCCTGATTGTTAAGTAAGAGTGCCCGTCCTTAATTTAGCTAATATGTAATCTAGTGTCTCAGGGTGTTGTTCTCCAAATAAAAATAATTCTTAGCACCTTATTTAGGGGTATACTGTATTTCCCCATGTATAAGACAATCCCATGTATAAGATGCACCTTAATTTTGGGGCCTGAAATTTGAAGAAAAAAAAAAGTACTACATATAAAGTTACTGAACTCCAGTATATTCATCATAAAACTCATACAACTCCTCAACAAGCGTGAAAAAGCAGGAAATGCAAGTAAAAAATGTACAACCACTGTATAAGATGTACCTAGTTCTTAGACCCCAAATTTTTAGAAAAAATGTGCATCTTATACATGGGGAAATTTGGTAAATTGCTTTGTGAACTTATCCAACTATACTTACGTCATGTGGAAATGAGCCATTGTGGTGATTATGGTGGCTAATGTGATCTAATAGTTATACAGTAATGATGATGATGATGGTGATATCATCATCTCCATAATTTTATATAAAATTTTCATTTTAAAAATAGCTCATACATATTTTTATTTTATAAAATTCAGTATTTAGAGTGAACTAGTGTGCTAAATGTTACATTTTTTAAAATGCATTTTCAATTGCAGTTGACATATAATATTCTATTAGTTTCAGTATACAACATAATTATTAGACATTCATATACCTCCTGAACAGACAAAGACTTGAACAACCAATTGTTGATATGCACGTGTATCACTTTGTCGTATGGATGTCATTCTACAGTCCAGTTTAATGACTGTTTAAAAAGAAAAAGAATTTTTTTAGGCCCTGGCCTTTGTCGTATGGATGTCATTCTACAGTCCAGTTTAATGACTGTTTAAAAAGAAAAAGAATTTTTTTAGGCCCTGGCCAATTGGCTCAGTGGCAGAGCATCAACCTGATGTGTGGATGTACCAGGTGTGATTCCCGGCCAGGGCACACAGGAGAAGCACCCATCTACTTCTCTACCCTCCCCCTTCTCCTTTCTCTTTATCTCTCTTCCCTTCCCACAGCCAAGGCTCCATTGGAGCAAAGTTGGCCCGAGCACTGAGGATGGCTCCATGGCCTCCACCTCAGGCACTAGAATGGCTCAGGTTGCAACAGAGCAAAAGCCCCAGATGGGCAGAGCATCGCCCCCTAGTGGGCTTGCCAGGTAGATCCCGGTTGGGCACATGTGGGAGTCTGTCTTTCTGCCTCCTTGCTTCTCACTTCAGAAAAATACAAAAAAAAAAAATTAAAAATTTTACTTATAGATATCAGAGAGAGAGGAAAAGAGAGAGACAGAAACATCAATCTGTTTCTGTATGTACCCTGATTGGGGATTGAACTGGCAACCTTTTCATATCAAGATGATACTCTAACCAACTGGGCTATTTTTAGTCCTTTAGCCAGGACTAAAAAGAATTTAAATCACTTCCTATAAGTATACATCTCTGAACTACAAATGCTACTATGGAAAGTCTTTTACTTGTTCTATTCTCTGATATAGTCCAAACACATAGAACAATGCCTGGCATAAAGCAAGGCATGATGTTTGTTTAACAAATAAATAATACCACTTTATATTGTATACTAATGACAGGAATCTAGTAAATGGGGTCAAATCAAACCAGTAAATGAAGGTTTCCTGAAGGCAAGCAATTCTTTGTAGAAGGTGTTGTCAGTATACAATACTGTATTGGAGTTAATTAATTACCATCAGAATACAAAGCATTCTTATTGTTTTCTTGGGTGAACAATTTAGGTAAAACAATCTAACTGCTGACCTTCATTATTCACCCCTAAAATCATATATGAAAAAAAAATCATATGTGAAATAACCTAAGACCAAATTAATCTGATCATAAAAATCTAATGAAGGTTATTTCTTGAATATATTTCTACAGTTTACTAGAGATGCTGTTTCACATTATTATCTGTCTTTTGTCTTCCTAAAATCTACAGACTTTGTTTTCATCAAGGCAAAAACAAACTTTCTCTTGCCATCCAATGAACAGTTTTCAGTGTTTATCTTACTTGATTTTTCTATGACACTTGACTCTGTCGACTTCCTTGGATTGTGTGACCTTTCTCCTATTCTTCTTTCTGCCACCCTGTGGGTTCTTTCTCCTCATTCTTCCCACCCATCTGCCCAGAAACTGCTTTTCTGACTCAGCTAACTCCTTTCTATATGATCTGTCATGCTCTCATGGACACAACTATCATTTATTTGCTCAAAAGTCCTAAATCTGTATCTCCAGCTCTAATTTCTCTCCTGATACTAAATCTGTAAACTCTTCTTTCTACAGGATATTTATATTTCCATTTCCTATAAGAACCACAAACTTACAGCAAAAATAAACTCATATACTTACCTCAAAACTGTGTTTTCTTTCCATAAAGCCCACACAGTGAAAAGTACCACAATCCGCATGGTCACTCATCCCAGAAACTCAAGTGCTGCCCATCTGTTTAACATCATTCCATCTATTTATTTATCAGTTTCCATCTATAGACTGAGAACTATGTGTCATACAGGACAATGTTTTGGAATATGTGCCCTCGCCCAAACTTTTGTGCAGCCAAGTGCTTTTTGCTTTAGGCAGGGATATAGGTAGTCAAAACCAGAGAGAGAAAAGCAGGGTACTTCCTGCTTTGCCACATTTAGAGACCTTAGCCATGAGAGAAATGGAAAAAACTCATAGCTTACACAAACATTTAAGAAAAAAATCATACCTTCTAGCTTTATGAGATAGTGAGTTGGAAACATGGATCTTAATGGGTTCTTGTAAAGGAACAATAGATAATATTTACTAAGAATGTTAGGCAACATTCCCAGTGGCCTACAAATGATGACTTATTTAACTCTTACAGCAATTCTTTATAGTAGGGTACCATTTTTATTCACTTTTTTCAGGTGGGGAAACAAAGGCACAGAGAGGGTAAGAAACTTGGCCCTTGTTAAACAAGTAGTAAGTGGTAAAGCTGGGATTTGAACTCAGTGAGTCTATACCCAAAGCCCTCAAGATGTATTATATACGTATATATACTGGGCCCCACATAATGTCCACCAAAGCTGAACTATGTGGAAGGAGTTCACATTAACAAAGAGGTCAGGTGGAAAGGTCCATAGGTCTAATGAAGATGGGATAGATTGAGGAACTGGTGGTTATAATGGAGGCAAAGGACAGGCTCTGAAGCAGATTCTGTGACTGGGGAAGCAGGACAATAAGGTAATCTTCGAGTGGAGGTGCTAGACCAGGGTCTCTCAATCTTGACACCACTGACATTTTGGGTTGGGTCATTCTTTGTTGTGGAGGCTGTCCTGTGCCTTGTAGGATGTTTTGCAGTATCCCTGGCTTCCACCCAGTAGATTTCAGTAGCATCCCCCCTCCCACACCATCCCCATTAATAACAATCAAAAATGTTTCGAGATATTACCAAATGTCCCCTAAAGACAGAAGTGGAGAAATCATAACCAGCTAAAAACCACTGCTCTAGACTTACAACCTGGTTGGTTTTGCAGTATGCAGTTAGATATGAGCAGAATAAGAACGACGGGCCAGGTACAGGTCATCAGGTTGGAAAGCCCCAGATGCCTGCAATGGGAAAACAAGGACCTTGTTCCCAGGGTGATCTTTTCTCTTCTGGCTTATTGTTGGTCATGTGGCTCAGACCCTCTGATCTATCGTATTGCTGGTCATGCAGTTCATGACTTGACCTTTCCTCCCCTGGCATATTGCTAGTCGTGCGGTAGACCTTCTGGAGGAGAAACAAGGGGCCTGAAGAGTGGCCCTTATGCAACTCCCAAGCTGGTGCTTGCATAACCACTACCTTAAGCATTACTCCTAGGGAAAACATCTAGACTTCTGTTGTGTTTCAGCTCCAGGCCCAGAAAAGCAGCAAAACCAGGCAAGTGATGCCATGGCCACAACAGGACCAATTGTATTGACTAATAACTGCCTGCCCTGGTGCTGACCAATCAGGACCCTGAAGAAACACAACCAGAAAACTGATGAATATTCTATTGGGATTCTTCCCTGAGACCTCCAGAAAAATACTATCAAGACAGAGGACCCAGCCTGACCAGGCGGTGGCGCAGTGGATAGAGTGTCGGACTGGGATGCAGAGAATCCAGATTCGAGACCCCGAGGTCACCAGGTTGAGCATGGGCTCATCTGGTTTGAGCAGAAGCCTACCAGCTTGAACCCAAGGTCACTGGGTCCAACAAGGGGTTACTCGGTCCGCTGAAGGCCTGCGGTCAAGGTACATATGAGAAAGCAATCAATGAACAACTAAGGTGTTGCAACGCGCAATGAAAAACTAATGATTGATGCTTTTCATCTCTCTCCATTCCTGTCTGTCCCTGTCTATCCCTCTCTCTGACTCACTCTCTGTCTCTGTAAAAATAAATAAATAAATAAATAAATAAATAAATAAATAAATAAATAGAAATTTTTTAAAAATTAAAAAAAAAAAAAAAAAAGACAGAGGACCCAGTGTGGCTCCCCCTCCAGGAAGCACACCAGCACCATTACCTTTCCTCTCTCCACCCCCCGCCCACCCCCGGATGAGTTACCTTTACCCTTCTCTCTCCTAAGCTCCAACAACCCTTCTTTTGCCTGTGATACTTGCTTCCTAGCCTATTTCTTCTATCGCTCAATTCTTCTACATCTGTGACTTTCTAAACAAACTTTCTATTACAATTTGAGTCTCTGAACTCTTTCTCAGCCAGAACTCAAGTACTGGGGTTGCTGACTGGCCCAGCCTGACTCCACTGGTCTAACACCTGGTGCTGTTTTCACCACTGCCAACAGTTTGAAGAACCAGGAATAGAAATAAACAAACAGACAGATTAAAGGAAAGCAAAGAACCACAATTTCAAGGATTTTGAAAGTTCCTATGAGAAAGTCCCACCAGAACTTAACTATGAAATAATGTTTCATGCTTCTGGGAAGGAGAGGAAAATCTTTCATAAAACATAGCATCTTTTCTTTGACTTATTTATTTATATGTACATGGACATGCAAATTAGTCTTTCACTATGCTAGACTTTATCACTCCTAAGCAGTACATGCTATTCTTAATTTTTTTTCTCTTCCTTAGAAGCAAGTCTAATTATGAAAAAAACAAACAAGCAAACAAAAAAACCAATTCAAAAATCTACAGACCTCAAATGTCTAGCTCCCCTGTCAAACATCAGTTAACTATGTGGGTTCTCTATTTTTAATTTGTAAACATCTTCATTAAGGAAACTGGCACATCTGGTGTCTATGTGAAGAATGTAGGACTGAGCTGATTGTTCTCATTGACAACTGTAAATATATTTGTACAGAGCAATGAGCCTGTGGCTCCATCTTAGAGAAGTGTCTGGGCCACCACGGAATAATTTCAAAATAATTGTTTTGTTTATGATTTTAAAAACCATGAAGAGGGTCTAAGCAACTTTTTAAAATATCCTTTTTTCCTTTCCATACACTTCTCTCACATACCACAATATATGTTCTGTGTTCCTCTGACCTCCAACCCCAACCCCTTGTACCTTTCTTTTCCACTTCTCCTCTCCTCCTGGTTTTTCAGATTTTCAGAGAGCAGAGGAAAAGAAGGGACTAGGCTGGCCAAGCAGACTCCTCTAAGTGAGTGGGAAGAAGGACAGATCCTTGCGTGTTCTTGTTGCATTATTACTGACATTTAAATAATATGAAAATTTTTTTTTGCCAGTGATTTTGATTTCAAACATTATTCTGTAAAACATTTTTTTTTTTTTTTTTTTTTTTTTTTTTAGTGAGAGGAGGAGAGAGAGACAGACAGACAGACTCCTGCATGTGCCCCAACCAGGATCCACCCAGCAACCCCTGTCTGGGGCCAATGCTCTGCCCATCTGGAGCAATTGCTCAGCAACCAAGCTATTTTTAGCACCTGAGATGCAGGCTCCACAAAGCCATCCTTAGTGGCTGGGACCAACTTGCTTGAACTAATCAAGCCATGGCTGTTGGAGTGGAAGAGAGAGAGTGAGAAAAGGGAAAGGGAGGTGGTGGAGAAGCCAATGGTCACTTCTGCTGTGTGCCCTGACCAGAAATCGAACCCAGGCAATCCACACATGGGGCCAACCTCTACCACTGAGTCAACTGCCCAGGGGCTATTCTGTAAAACTTTCAAAGCACGTTTTGAAAGTGTCTCTCTTTTTTTTTTAACATGTAAATTATGCCTTCAAAGAGACTCCAATTAGGACTGGTGTTGCTTGTCATTTTTAAATGAGTTCCGTACCTTTTAGACAAAACAAATGAAGACATATTCCCTAGAAACCAGCAAAGGGAAAAAATCTGAGAAAACTATAAAAAGATGATCTATGTTCCATTTACTTATCATATCTTTGAGCTTTTCAAACACCACAGTGCCCAGTGAGAGTGTTTCTTTTCTTCAGGGGCCAGGGCCTTCTTTCATTTGAGGCAAATGTTAGTTCAATCTGAGGTTGGAAGATCAGAACCAGGTTAAATCACTTTCCTCCTTTTCAATTTTTCTACTCGTTTAAAGTTCCTTTGAGGAACTTCTTAAATTTTCAAATCATTTTAAATATCTATGTAAAATAACTTCCATTAACTTCAAGTTTTATTAAGGTTTCCCAGACACCTAAAAAAGTGAGAATTAGTTGAATTGGCAAAACTATAAAGGCAAAATTTTTTAAAAAAATTAAAATGATTACTTTTAATGAATGAATAAATAGGTAGTGTCTCTTGGGGGCTGAATACTTATTTCTGTGATTTGAAGTATCTTCTCCTAGCCACCTTCCTTCCTCTCATTCTTTTTACTTCAAGGTTTGTTTTTAATAAAGTAAAAGTAATTAAAATGTCTGGTTACCTATGCTGAACTTATCAAAGAGAAAGTTCTAAATCTTTAAGAGAAACTATTTATTTATTAAAATATTTCTACCTTGTTTCAGCCTTTCTAGTCTTGGGATTCAGTTTTAATTTTTTAAAACTTGCACTCAATAGCTCTTCTTATGAAAACAAAATGTTGGATTTTGTATCAATATTTCATTAACAGATGTTAGGAGTAGTCTCTGTTGGCTGCTTTCTTGAACTGTTTTTTTATTTTTCTTCACTTTTGCAGAACAAGTTAAATAGGAAAAAATATTGTCATGTACGTCTGCTGGTTGAGGTCAACAATTGTTTTCAAGTTAGCTACAAAACATCTTTTATAGTTATGGATGGATGCCAGAATCGCTGGCAGAAGTTCATAAAACGAGGCTTAGAGATGATTGTTTTCATGACTGCCAACAACTCCCAGGCAAGTCGAGTGAGGCCTTTGTATTTCTTTCCCTCCCCAACTGTTAGAACAAAAGTTCTTCTTTTGTCTATCACTTACTTAAAATAATTCAATTTGACTAAAAAGAAATACTTATTTATAGTACCACAATTTTAAAATTTACTATAGAAGTGTTGTTTAAATGAACGCTTTTAATTAAAATTATACTTAGCAAAAACTGACGTGTTAGAAAAATATTTTTTGTTTGTTTGATTTTAAAACACATTAGAGACTACTATGCACACAACACAAGCAAGTTATAAAACCTGGATGGATATAAATTATTTCATAAATTTTCAAAAATGAAAGTTAATAGCCATGTGGTTTTGATAATCACTGGTATACTAACAACTGTGAGAAAGATGCACAAGGCTAGCAGTAACAAAATAATGCCACCCAGTATTTATTATGGATAAATATTATATAGATAGAAAGTAACCCAATGAGGTAGGAGTTAAGAGTTAGAAACTATACTCCTCTATTTCACTATCATTTAACTATAGTAGGTCTAGAGCTGGGGTCCCCAAACTATTTACACAGGGGGTCAGTTCACTGTCCCTCAGATCATTGGAGGGCCGGACTATAAAAAAAACTATGAACAAACCCCTATGCACACTGCACATATCTTATTTTAAAGTAAAAAAACAAAACGGGAACAAATACAATATTTAAAATAAAGAACAAGTAAATTTAAATCAACAAACTGACCAGTATTTCAATGGGAACTATGGGCCTGCTTTTGGCTAATGAGATGATCAATGTCCCGTTCCATATTTGTCACTGCTAGCCATAACAAGTGATATGATGCGCTTCCAGAGCCGTGACGCGAGCGTCCTGCGTCACTGGAAGTAGTACTGTACATAAGCGATGCCGCGCTTTGCGGCGCCACCACATACAGTACTCCAGGAGCACAGGATACGGATGCATCTTGTGTTATGCTCACTGACCACCAATGAAAGAGGTGCCTCTTCCAGAAGTGTGGAGGGGCCGGATAAATGGCCTCAGGGGGCCCCATGTGGCCCGCGGCTTGTAGTTTGGGGACCCCTGGTCTAGAGAGTGTGGGTGGAGAGAGACAGGAGAAGAGTGAAACAGATACTCAGATAAGACATGTCCTTCTAGTCTCTCAAACTGGGCATTTTGGCCCTTCCTCTTTTTTCCTCCCTTTTTTTTTAGAGATTTTATTTGTTGATTTTAGAGGAGAAAGGGAGAAAGGATGAGAGGGAGGATCAGGAAGCTTAAACTCAGTAGTAGTTGTTTCTCATTGGTGCCTTGATCAGGTAAGCCTGGGGTTTTGAACAGGAGACCTCAGCATTTCAGGTAGATGATTTATCCACTGCGCTACCATGGGTCATGCATGGCCCTTCCTCTTTTTAAAAAAATTTTTTATTTTATTTAGAAAAT
The DNA here is from genome assembly GCF_036850765.1 of Saccopteryx bilineata. NCBI lineage: Eukaryota > Metazoa > Chordata > Mammalia > Chiroptera > Emballonuridae > Saccopteryx > Saccopteryx bilineata. The sequence continues at coordinate 214,730,317 of NC_089491.1, read as the reverse complement.
TCAATTTAACAGGATGACATTGATCAATAAGAGTACATAAGTTTCAGGTAAACGTTTCTATAGCATTTAAACTGTTTATTATGTTGTATACCCATTCACTCAAAGTCAAATCATTTTCTATTACTGTATATCTGCCCCTCTTTCACCCTTCTCCCCAACCCAGCCCTTCCTCTTAATAAGACGTTGATACCCTATTTTCAGAGAAAGGGAAGCCACATGGAAGTACAAGGAAAAATAAGAGACATGTTTAACTTCTGAGCTACCCATGTGGCTGATGTCCTGGTGAGTTAATAATGGCCGAAAGAATTTAAGGGTGATTTGACTATGAATAAATTTTCCCCTTAAGAACCTAACTTCTAGGTAAAATGTGACTCCACAGTGTTAATAACCTTATTTGACAGATTTAAGGATTGAAAGAGGTCAAGTAGCTTGCTCAATTTCACAGGGCCAGAAAGCAGGGAAGCCAAGATATGCATCTATATCAAGTTATTCTGGCTCCACAGACAATCCCCCTCTCCACAGCTGTTCTCAAATTAGTGCACAGCTTTGTGAGAAAGTAGTACCAAACACGATACTGCCAGACACTCTGCAGATGGCTTCGCATCCATTTTCAAGTCTTAGGGTTGCAAAGATATCATTTTAAAGAGTATATAACCAATTGCCATTTTTAACAGAAAAAATGTTCATGGGCAAATGTTTATGGTGAATAAACTAATTTGAATAAACCTTGTATGTTTATTGTAAACTGCAGAGAAGTTTTATTCCCCCTCATCTTTTCTGGGTTTTTTTTTTAATCATTTGAGTACAAGAAGGTTGACTGGTGTTCCAGAACTGAGTATAAAGTTGTTTTCATATAAGTTACATGTATTCATAAATTTAGAGAAATTTCCAGGGTATTCTGTTACTCAGACAACTGGACAATTAAAATTTTCGGGTGATAGAACTTCTTACAGTAAAATAAATTCTCAAAAATTTCAAAGAAATGCCCTACAGCACATCTTTAAATGTTTGATGGTGGCCAATAGACTGGAAGGCCATCAGTGGTTGAACTTCTCACCAGGTAGTCCCTAGTAGGAAATAAAAGAAACCATTTCAGTTTTCTGAGAACTTTCATTGATATTCTCCAAGTGACAATCTCAGCCAAGTAAAATTATTTTACCAGTGGTAAGAACTATAGATTTTAAATAGATGATAACAGTCAACTCAGATCCAGTAGCCTCTCAAGACAAAATGAAGAAATGTCATTGTCCGACATTGATGCCAATAAGAATCACATACTCAATGGAAGGCATGGTTGTTGACCATTCTATGTTCCAACTGGTTCTCGCTAAGATTAAGGTGCCAAGAAATAATGGCCTTAAACCTTTATTAGTGTAAAATAAGAAATCGTTACTACAGATGTCAGACACCAAAATAGACACGTGATGTAACGGTGAAGAGCGCTAAGAGGGGAGAGATGAAGAAGAACAAACCTGAGAGTGTTTCCTCACTGTCTCCTGTGGTGTGGGTTGTGTCTCAGGCAACATCCTTATAATGGAGATGGTGCATCAAGCTTTGAGAGCTTGACAACATTTTAATTTAAGACTCTTCATTCATTGCCCTTTATTCTAACCCCTGACCTCAATATGGTTTTCAAGACTAAAAGTTCAAAACCATTGCCAATATTTGATAGTTATATTTCTCAGCAGAAACTAACATATTAATATATTTGTCATTTCCTTTTGTTTTGTATTTTTTTAGAGTAGGCAATGTGAATCACTTATCCAGAGTTTTAATCAGCTCTGGGCAAATAGCTAAAAGTGTTTCTGAACCTGGGTTCTGGTCTCTGGTTCTGAATCTCAAGGTGTGGGAATCTGGGAATCCCTGCACAAAACGTTCTCTAACAGCTGCTACACAGATGCCTAAGTGGCTCAGGGAAGACTGAAGTGGTTACTCCACAGTCATCTGATATTTATAAATCCACTTAGGCAACAAATGTGAGAAGATAGCACTCTACCATCTACTAAGCCCTCCCTGCACCCCCACAGGGCAGAGAAGGTTGTTCTATATTTTATACCTTCAGAAGTTTATTTCCTGGCCTCACTAAGTGACTTTTGGGAATCATAACAGTTTAATACACCAAAAGTATTTATTTTTTGAAAGCATGAACATGCAGTTATAAATACAAATTGTGTTTCACAGAGTATAAAAAGTATCAAAAAGATTCTCTAAGATCACCAATTTGTTAAACTGATAAACTGCAGATGAAGTTATCTTTGCATTTCTCAAATGAAAACAGAGCTCTGCTAATGTTTTCAATCTTTCCTGGATTAGAAGTGTTATAAATATAATGAGCAGACATATAAAGGGAGGCAGACTGGCCAGGAATTTCAGAGGCTCAGGCTTTGAGGTCCTCACCTGCACAGGCCCCTCCCAAGGCTCTGTGATGAGGTGGCACAGGCCGAGTGATACAAGCACATTTTCTAAAATTTGAAAGAATGAAAAGTTTAATTTAATTTTTCTTATGGCTTCCAATAATCCATCTCTGCACAGAATTATGAACTTCTCCTTTTTGAGCTTATTTAGTTTTCTAGATTTGACCACCCCACCCACAATAAAGCAGTCTCCAGAGTCTATTATCTGATAGTTCAACCTTTATAATACTAAAGATTTTTTTTTTTCTTTTTCTTTCTGAAGCTGGAAACAGGGAGAGACAGTCAGACAGACTCCCGCATGCGCCCGACCGGGATCCATCCGGCATGCCCACCAGGGGCGAAGCTCTGCCCACCAGGGGGCGATGCTCTGCCCCTCCAGGGCGTCGCTCTGCCGCGACCAGAGCCACTCTAGTGCCTGAGGCAGAGGCCAAGGAGCCATCCCCAGCGCCTGGGCCATCTTTGCTCCAATGGAGCCTTGGCTGCAGGAGAGGAAGAGAGAGACAGAGAGGAAGGAGGGGGTGGGGGTGGAGAAGCAAATGGGCACTTCTCCTATGTGCCCTGGCCGGGAATTGAACCCGGGTCCCCCGCACACCAGGCCGATGCTCTACCGCTGAGCCAACCAGCCAGGGCCTATAATACTAAAGATTTTATATGACCAACAACTCAGCATTCACTTGCTTACAGATATTAGCTCTCTCTCAAATTTCAATTCCTTTTTTTATTTAACTCTTTAAAAATATTTTATTTATTCATCTTTTTAGAAAGGAGAGAGAGAAAGAGAGAGAGAAGGGGGTAGGAGCAGAAAGCATCAACTCCCATATGTGCCCAGGGTTTGAATCAGAGATCTCAGCATTCAGGTCAACATACTTTATTCACTGTGCCACCACAGGTCAAGCCTCAAACTGCAATTCTTAAAATATGAGTCATATGAATTTTATTTCTCAATTCTCCTGTTTAATGATGATTCATAAGAACTTTAGCCCTGTCTGACCGGCAGTGGCGCAGTGGATGGAACGTCAGACTGGGACACGGAGGACCCAGGTTTGAAACCCCGAGGTCATCAGATTAAGCTCAAGGTCACTGGCTTGAGCAAGGGGTCACTTAGTTTGCTGTAGTTCCCCCCCCCCCCCCGTCAAGGCACATATGATAAAGCAGTCAATGAACAACTAAGGTGTCACAAGGAAGAATTGATGCTTCTCATCTCTCTCCCTTCCTGTCTGTCCCTATCTGTCCTTCTGTCTCTCTCTGTCTCTGTCACACACAAACAAAAAGAAAGAACTTTAGCCCTTATGTTTCATACATGTATTTTTAATTCATTTCTGTTACCATAAATGTTTCCAGAAGAGATGTGAAAACTAAGGGAAATCCTCCAGCTAATTGTTGCTTCATGTTTCCTTTGATTAGTCTTCAGGAAGCTAAAGGGACAAGAATCATTTATTTTGAAGGCAGACTATCAAAACAATGATTTGGCATTGCTTAATGGTTGTATTTTACAACTGTCAGGAAGACTGCTCAGAATTAGTTACCCCGATTTCTTGGTTGTTCTAAATCCAAGGACTATAATCTCCCTTTTATTTTGGTAAAGATACTTCTCTGACTCTTTTACTTCAAAACTGGTCCTACTAAATCCAATTGTGACCTAACACAATGCAATTTTTTAGGTCAGTCAACAAGATCAGTAAAAGGAACAGTTTAATGGACATCAGCATTATGAATTAAATGTTTGTGCCCTCGCCCCTCCTTAACCCCCAATGTTAGGAGGCAGGGCTTTTGGGAGGTGACTGAGTCATGAGGATGGCACCCTCATGAATGCAATTAGTGCCCTTATACAAGAGACTCAAGAGAGCTCTCTCGCCCTCCAAGCCATGCGAGGACACAATGAGCAGTTGGCAGTCTGAAACCAAGAAACCAGATTCAGCAAACACTGATTTTGTTAGGGCCTTAATCTCAGACTTCTAGCTTCCAGAAATATGAGAAATAAGTGTTTGTTGTTTGTGCCACCTGGTGTATGGTATTTTTGTTATATCAAACTGCATACATACAGTGTGTCCGTAAAGTCATGGTGCACCTTTGACCGGTCACAGGAAAGCAACAAAAGACGATAGAAATGTGAAATCTGCACCAAATAAAAGGAAAACCCTTCCAGTTTCTGTAGGATGATGTGGCAGCATGTGCACATGTGCAGATGATGACATAACACCGTGTATACAGCGGAGCAGCCCACGGCCATGCCAGTCAAGATGTGGACGGTACAGAGGAAAGTTCAGTGTGTTCTGTGGCTTGCTAAATTCGAATCCGTGACCAAAGTGCAATGTGAATATTGGCACGTTTATAATGAAGCACCACCACATAGGAATAACATTACTCGATGGGATAAGCAGTTGAAGGAAACCAGCAGTTTGGTGGAGAAACCCCGTTTCTGGTAGGCCATCAGTCAGTGACGAGTCTGTAGAGGCTATACGGGATAGCTACGTAAGGAGCCCTAAAAAATCTGTGCGTGAGCCCACATCAAACTGCACTGAATAGGTATGAAACTGGGAGAGTTTTCCTTTTATTTGGTGCAGATTTCACATTTCTATTGCCTTTTGTTGCTTTCCTGTGACTGGTCAAAAGTGCACCATGATTTTACGAACACACTGTACAATTCAAATCAGAGCTGCTTGCTGAAATGGTCAGACCATGAGTATGTGCTATTAGAGATACAATTTTTGAAACTTTTTCAGGTCACATACTAAAAAGATGAACAAAGATATTTGTGTCCAAATATGGCATGCAAAAGTTTAATTGTCATAGCATAATTCAGATAAAATGGCTGTTTTGATGTCTTTTTTAAACTTTTAAAATTTATTGTATTGACATGGTTTCAGTGTCCTACTCAATATAACACCTTCTACACACCATAACACAGCTTTCCATGCCCTATGCAAAGTCTCTTCCCACCCCATTTCTCTTCTTTTCTCCCCTTCCTCCTACCTCCATACACTCTTTCCTTCTGGCTACTGCTATCCTGGTGTCTGCAAATATGTGCTATATTTTTTGGCTAATTCCTTCACCCTCTTTGATCTAGTCCCCTCTTCCCCTTTCCCTCTGACAGCTGTCCATCTGTTCCCTGTGACCCTGCTTTTGTTTCTATTTCATGCCTCAGTTTATTGTGTTCTTGTATCACATGAGGATGACTGCATTTGGGACAGAATCAAGCAGGAAATTTGAAATTATGCAGAGTCAGTCTTAGCACTTCAGTTTTTGATGAGAAAGTATCAGAACTGACCCACTGGATAAAAACTCAATAGTACTGTACCACCAACACCATTTTCATTTTCTTTGACCAAATATTATATGAAATAAAACAAAAAAAAACATTAAAGTACAGATGGGCAAGGAAAGGGTAGTCCATGATAATGTAGCCTAAGTCTATTAGAGATGAAATCAGAATTATTCTTTGTCTCCAAGAAGTCATAACTGATAAAGAAAAAATGACCTGAATAGCTTTAAGATCCTGTGTAATTACTAGTTACACAACCAAGGGCAAGCTATCGCCTTAACCTTCTAAACCTTAGTTTTTCATTTAGGTGAGACAAAGTTAAACATGCTGTCTGTGGACTGTAAAGATTAAATAAAGTACATAATTTCTTAGCCTAGTTCCTGTATATGGTAGATCTATCAGTATTTGCTTCTTATCCCTCTCCCCTAACTCCACTTGGCTTTTTACGCAGTGGTGAAGTAAATTTAGCTTTATAAATGATTCCACAATAATCATGTATTTGGATGGACTGTAAAAATAAAGAATGACCACTTAGGGTTACATTAAACAAATGCTAACAACTCCCAAATGTATATCTCCAATCTAGATGTCTCTGCTGAACACTGGACTCATTCAAATGCTTATTCAAACCCATTACTTGAACACTATGTCCAAGCCTCATCTTTCTTTTTAAACCTGCCCACCTCCCTCTACCTCAGATGATTCCAGTTGCAGTTACCCTTAATGATTCCAGTTACCAGTCCATATCCAAATCTTGCTAGTACTACCATCAAAATGTACCAAGAACTAGACCACTTCTCACCACTTCCATTGCTATTACATGGTCTGAGCACTATCTTCTCTTGCCTAGATTACTGCAGTAGAATCCTGACAGGCCTAGTACTCTACCCAGACCCTCTAAATATCGAATCTCAACACTTCCACTAGAATAATCCTTTAAAATGCTAAACCAGATCATGTGCTCTTTTGTTCAGAGCCTTGGGTGAATTCTCGATTTCCCCCAGAATAAAGATAAAAACTCTTTTGCTTAGAAGGCCCTATACAGTCTGGCTTCATTGCCTTTCAGACCTCCTTTCCTCAACTCTTCCTCCCTCTGCTCCTGGGACACTAGCCTCCTCATTCATCCTCAAAACAGGGCATTGTATTTCCTCTGTCTGAAAGTCTCTTCCTTCAGGTGTCTATTAACTCCTTCATTTTTTCATTATGGCTCAAAAGATACTTCCTTAATGAAGTCTACTCTGAATGTTCTATTTAATATAGCAACCCTTGCTTTCATCCGACATTTTTCTTTCCAAACTCCTGATTCCCTTAATCCTGCCTTGATATTTCTTTCTTTCATAGCACTTATTACCTTCTAACTTACTATATATACTATGTACTTATTAATTCAGTGCAGGGGTCTTGATTTTCTTTACCAATATCCCAAGGGCCAAACTAATGCTGGATGTGTAGTAGATAAGAAGTATTTGTCAAATGAATGGAAATGAAGTTAATTATGGAGAAAATGGAAATAGAATATAAAGTGCTATACTTAATTTTTTAAATTAAGAGATGAGCACAAGATTAAACAATGAAAGATTTTGAAACAGCCAATTTGAAACTAAAAATATTTAGTTTATCACACTATTATGCAGAATCAATTTTCATATTTTGCTTCAACAAAAAGTTAAACATATACTTGATGTTACAAATTGTAAGAGTCAACCAATTAGTTGGTTCTCAACAGTATAAATTTTTGATGCCCCCTTTACTGTCCTAAGACAAGATTACAGATAACACTGGGGAACAAAATTTTTGTTGCATCCACAAAAACACTTTTTTTTCCTTATTCGAGTGTGCTGATCTCAAATATGACATTAGTTTTTCTCTGTAAGCTACAGTATTTTTGCAATTTAAGATTTTAGGTTTTCATCTCATTGTAAAATTTTCAACATTTAGTTGAATATAATGAAGTAGAATGTCTTCTTGGGCATCATCTTTGTGAAAATATAATAATTTATATAATGCAGTAAATACACTAATATACTAAAAGATATTGCATCATAATTTGTCTACAATTTCAAAGTAGAACATATTAAAACACTTATTTCAATCATAAAATTTGCTGAAAACTTATTTAAATTCTATTCAGGCAAAAACTTGCATTTGAAGCTCTTGCGTTTGTGTACTTGTTGAGGACAATCTCGTTTGATGCTCCAGCAGTAGTCTGCTCATCACAAACAGCTCCAAGATTTTTGGGAAACTTATGAAGGTGACTGTTCAGGAAGTGAATCTTTTTTTTTTTTTTTGTATTTTTCTGAAGCTGGAAACAGGGAGAGACAGTCAGACAGACTCCCGCAGGCGCCCGACCCGGATCCACCCGGCACGCCCCTGGTGGGCGACACTCTGCCCACCGGGGCGTCGCTCTGTTGCGACCAGAGCCACTCTAGCGCCTGGGGCAGAGGCCAAGGAGCCATCCCCAGCGCCCGGGCCATCTTTGCTCCAATGGAGCCTCGGCTGCGGGAGGGGAAGAGAGAGACAGAGAGGAAGGAGAGGGGGAGGGGTGGAGAAGTAGATGGGCGCTTCTCCTGTGCGCCCTGGCCGGGAATCGAACCCAGGACTTCTGCACGCCAGGCCAACGCTCTACCACTGAGCCAACCGGCCAGGGCCAGGAAGTGAATCTTTTTTTTTTTTTATAATTTTATTTTTTTAATGGGGTGACATCAATAAATCAGGTTACATATATTCAAAGATAACAAGTCCAGGTTATCTTGTCGTTCAATTATGTTGCATACCCACCACCCAAAGTCAGATTGTCCTCCGTCACCCTCTATCTTGTTCTCTCTGTGCCCCTCCCCCTCCCCCTTTCCCTCCCCCATTCCCCCCTCCCCCCCCGTAACCACCACACTCTTATCAATGTCTCTTAGTTTCACTATTATGTCCCACCTACGTATGGAATAATACAGTTCCTGGTTTTTTCTGATTTACTTATTTCGCTTTGTATCATGTTATCAAGATCCCACCATTTTGCTATAAATGTTCCAATGTCATCATTTCTTATGGCTGAGTAGTATTCCATAGTGTATATGTGCCACATCTTCTTTATCCAGTCATCTATTGATGGGCTTTTTGGTTGTTTCCATGTCCTGGCCACTGTGAACAATGCTGCAATAAACATGGGGCTGCATGTGTCTTTACGTATCAATGTTTCTTAGTTTTGGGGATATATACCCAGTAGAGGAATTGCTGGGTCATAAGGTAGTTCTATTTTCAGTTTTTTGAGGAACCACCATACTTTCTTCCATAATGGTTGTACTACTTTACATTCCCACCAACAGTGGATGAGGGTTCCTTTTTCTCCACAGCCTCTCCAACATTTGCTATTACCTGACTTGCTAATAACAGCTAATCGAACAGGTGTGAGGTGGTATCTCATTGCCGTTTTGATTTGCATTTCTCTAATAGCTAAAGAAGAGGAAGTGAATCTTAACGCTCATGTCACATCCAATGTCGCGGAAAGCCAACAGCATCCTTTGAACCAGAAGGTCATAGTTTTCTGCTTTTTTGTTGCCAAAGAAGTTCTTTGTAACTGCTACAGAAGACTGACATGCTGCTTTCTCCTCCTTATTCATATTCCTAGCAAATTCTTCATCACATATGAGGGTTTCAATTTGAGTTCCATCGAATACACCTGCTTTTATCTTCTTGAAAGACAAGGCAGGAAAAGCAGAAATAATATGTTGAAAGCATTCACTTTCTCTATTCAAAGCCTGAACAAACTGCTTCATTAAGCCAAGTTTGTTTTGAAGTGGGGGAAAATGATCCTGTCTCGATTAACTACAGGTTCATTCACAATATTTTGCATCCTTCCTTCCAGAGCTTCTCGTTTTGGCCACTCCTTCTGTGTCCAGTGTTTCTTCCGAGCTTGGCTATCCCACAAACACAGAAAGCAAGGATATTTTGTGAAACCTCTCTGTTGTCCTAGCAGAAAATTTACCATTTTAAGATTCACACAGAAGACTTGGAGGTGACGTCACGGAAATGGCGCCGTGAGAAGCGCGTCCGACAGCTCTCCCCTAAATCACAACAAATTTATCAACTAGAAACAGAAAAATTTATCCTCGGAGCATTCCGGAGTTCCACACAAACTGAAAGCAAAAGGACTGTTATCACTTGAATCTGAGAGACGAGGGTGTGGAGGAAGCTACCACAGCGACGCTCATTCAAGCCGCCAGGGAGTGCGCCTGTGGTGAGTCAGCCCATATACTTGGGAACCGCAAGCCGCTGCGAGCGGCCGACCGCGAGCTGCCGCGAACCCCCGCGAACCCCCGCGAACCGCCACCACGAGCGGCTGCCACGAGCCGCCGCGCGCGGGCCGGTCCGGTTGAGTACTGCTGACGTTCCCAGAGGCCCGCACACTGCGAGTGGGGGTCGCCGGCCACCGGTGCCCGGAGCGCCACATTCGCGCGCGTGCCTTGGGCATTCCACGCGCCCAGGGCGCCCTACTGGCCCGCACACCCAGGGGGCTCCATTATCCTGCGCTTGGTGCGGTCCAGCCGCCAGCGGCGGGGCGAGCAGGAGAGGCTTGGGAGATTCTCTCCATGGGCGGGGCACCTCACTCAGCCATTCAAGCTAACAATCAAGCGTTGGGGGAGGGGCGCGCGCAGGCAGCCTAAAACACCTTCAGAAACACAGCTGCGACCCAATCACTGAAATTAGCTTAACCCATAAAATCTGCGCACCCTCGGTTCTAATTGATAAGATCTCTCTCAGTTCAGCGATCCAAGACAAGAGGCGTGATATTTTTTAGTGCCTCTCGCTAAAGGGGCGGGGGCAACTTCTGATTGATAGAGCCTCCATATTCAGGGATAAACGCTAACAAGAAGGACTTGGCAGATAATAAGGTCTATACTACACTAGTCGTAAGCAGAGACTAGTGCCTCTTCTTCCCTGCAAAAACAGGCTACAAAGTGTGGAAAGCCTGGGTTGAGAGGTCCAACTAAATGATAGGCGCTGAACAGTCACCTTGACAACAATTGACTCCCACCCCCGCCTGATTACACTGGAGGCCCTGACTCTCAGAGCCTTTCCCAAAGCCTTGCACTGAGTGGGGATAGAGTGGGGATTTCCCACCTCTTTGAGCCTCTTACTCCCCAGGCAGAAGCAGTTGCAGCCTTATAGCTGGATCACCAGGCTGCTAATTCAGAAAGGGGGGACTAGGAGAGAGAATCCAGGAAAGCAAACTCTCTCATCGTTGGACCCTGCAAACGCCAACAAGCCTTTACTTCCAGCAAGACTAAAGCCAATTATATGACATTGCCATAGAATCCCATCAACTGCAAATCCCTTCCTAAGAGTGACACAGGGGCAGAGCCTGGGGTACAGAGTCACCGACTAGGAAGAGGGAGAGAAAAGAAAAAGGAAGAAGTTAACCTCTCAAAATCAAGAAAAACCCACAGACTTTACAACTTGATCCACTAATTTTTTTTTTTTGTTGTTGTTGTTGTTTGTTTCTTCTATCTTTTTGCCTTTATTTCCTCCACCTCGGTCCTTCTATTCTCTTCCCATCTTATGCTTCCCCTTTCTTGAACTACACTACCCATGAGTGTTGCATTTTATTTTTCTTCTTCATCCTCACCCTCCTTTAAGGTTATACTCCAAAACACTTAACTCTCACTCTCTCTTCTTTTGTTTTTTTTTTGTCTTGCTTTATTTTGTTTTTTTCTCCTCCTATTTTATTTCTTCCTTCGTTTTTCTCTTTTTCTTATTTTTTCCTTTCTATTCGTTTTTTCTTTTCTCATTTTACTTTCCTCCCATATAATCCTCAATCACGAACAAATTAGTTAATTTGGGACTCAAGGCTTTTTTTTGGCTTTATTTCTCTTTTTTGCTTTTGTTTTTATTTTTTTTTTCTCTTGTTTGTTTATTTTTGTGGCATTTTGGGTCCTCCCAACCCAAGGTCTCCATTGTATTTACTCTTCGCTCCACTTAATAAAACAGATTTTTACTTATTATTTTTATTTTTCTTCTTTATTATTCTTTTTTGGTCCTTTTTTCTGATTCCCTCTTATCCCTCTCATTATATCTCTTAGTTGACCATCACTTACAAGCAAATCATCTTATGCTTGTCTAAGATTTTCTTCCTTTTTTTTTTTTTTTGCATTTAGTAGGTCCCTACTCCCTTTTTTTGCCCTTTGAACTCTTCACCCCAAATCAGGCCCTCCATTATAGGCACGATATTTCCCTGAGGAGGGGAGAGGAGGGAAAGAGAAGAGAGAAAAAAAGGGGGAAATAATAAATTATTACTGTTTTTTTTTGTGGGGTGTTTTACCCTTTTTTTTTTTTTTTTTTTTTTTCTTTTTACTCTTTATTAATTCTAATTAGTGCTATCAATAAGACTACCCTCAGATGCCGATAAGAAAGAGGAAATCGAATATTATGGATACAAAAGAAAGAGAGGTAACACAAATAGATGTGGAAAAATCTATGGAGAAAAGACTTAACATATTGGAAGCCTTGGAGCTAAATGACAGAGAATTTAAAATAGAAATGTTAAAAATACTCAGAGATATACAAGAAAACACAGAAAGGCAATATAGGGAGATCAGAAAACAACTCAATGAACACAAAGAATATATTACCAAGGAAATTGAAACTATAAAAACAAATCAAACAGAAATGAAAAACTCAATTCACGAGCTGAAAAACGAGGTAACAAGCTTAGCTAACAGAACAGCCCAGATTGAAGATAGGATTAGTGAAATAGAAGACAAACAACTTGAGGCACAACAGAGAGAAGAAGAAAGAGACACAAAAATAATAAAAAATGAGAAAGCCCTACAGGAATTGTCTGACTCCATCAGAAAGAATAACATAAGAATAATAGGTATATCAGAGGGAGAAGAGAAAGAAAATGGAATGGAGAATATACTCAAACAAATAATAGACGAGAACTTCCCAAGCCTGTGGAAGGAACTAAAGCCTCAAATTCAAGAAGCAAACAGAACACCAAGTTTTCTTAACCCCGACAAACCCACTCCAAGGCACATCATAATAAAGATGACACAAACCAATGACAAAGAAAAAATTCTCAAGGCAGCCAGGGAAAAGAAGAGTACAACATATAAAGGAAGGCCTATTAGATTATCATCAGATTTCTCAGCAGAAACTCTACAAGCTAGAAGAGAGTGGACCCCAATATTTAAAGCCCTGAAAGAGAGGAACTTTCAGCCAAGAATACTATACCCATCAAAGCTATCCTTCAAGTATGAAGGAGATATAAAAACATTCACAAATACAGAAAAGATGAGAGAATTTATCAACAGAAAGCCCCCACTCCAGGAAATACTAAGGGGGGTTTTCCAACCAGATTCAAAGAACAAAAGAAAACAACACCACAAGTAACAGCTCCACCAAGAACACAATAAAACCAAACTTAAACTGTGACAACAAAGGAAAAAAAGGGGGGAGAGGATGGAGATTAACAGTAGCAAAGGATGATGAAGTGCAGAAATACTTATAAGATAGGGTACTACAATGAATATGGTAGGTACCCTTTTCATTACTTAATGGTAACCACCCTTAAAAAAACCACCACAAAAACACTTGACTTAAAAAAGGTAGCAACAGAGGAAAGAAGTATGGAATACAAACAAACAAAAACAAATGATAGAAAAACAAAAGAGAAGAATCAAACTAGATACAAAACTAACAGAAAGCAATTTATAAAATGGCAGTAGGGAACCCACAAGTGTCAATAATTACACTAAATGTAAATGGGTTAAACTTACCAATAAAAAGACACAGAGTAGCAGAATGGATTAAAAAAGAAAATCCAACTATATGCTGCCTACAAGAAACACATCTAAGCAACAAGGATAAAAACAAATTCAAAGTGAAAGGCTGGAAAACAATACTCCAAGCAAACAACACCCAAAAAAAAGCAGGTGTAGCAATACTCATATCTAATAATGCTGACTACAAGACAGAAAAAGTACTCAGAGACAAAAATGGTCATTTCATAATGATTAAGGGGAAGTTGAATCAAGAAGACATAACAATCCTTAATATATATGCACCAAACCAAGGAGCACCAAAATATATAAGACAGCTACTTATTGACCTTAAAACAAAAACTAACAAAAATACAATCATACTTGGAGACCTCAATACACCGCTGACGGCTCTAGATCGGTCATCCAAACAGAGAATCAATAAAGATATAGTGGCCTTAAACGAAATACTAGAACACCTGGATATGATAGACATCTACAGGACACTTCATCCCAAAGCGACAGAGTATACATTTTTCTCTAGTGTACATGGAACATTCTCAAGAATTGACCATATGTTGGGCCACAAAGACAATATCAGCAAATTTAGAAAAACTGAAATTGTACCAAGCATATTTTCTGATCATAAAGCCTTGAAACTAGAATTCAACTGCAAAAAAGAGGGGGGAAAACCCACAAAAATGTGGAAACTAAACAACATACTTCTAAAAAATGAATGGGTCAAAGAAGAAATAAGTGCAGAAATCAAAAGATATATACAGACAAATGAAAATGAAAATACGACATATCAGAATCTCTGGGATGCAGCAAAAGCAGTAATAAGAGGAAAGTTCATATCACTTCAGGCCTATATGAACAAACAAGAGAGAGCCGAAGTAAACCACTTAACTTCCCACCTTAAGGAACTAGAAAAAGAAGAACAAAGACAACCCAAAACCAGCCGAAGAAAGGAGATAATAAAAATCAGAGCAGAAATAAATGAAATAGAGAACAGAAAAACTATAGAAAAAATCAATAAAACAAGGAGCTGGTTCTTTGAAAAGATCAACAAAATTGACAAACCCTTGGCAAGACTCACCAAGGAAAAAAGACACAGAACTCAAATAAATAAAATCCAAAATGAAAGAGGAGAGATCACCACAGACATCATAGAAATACAAAGAATTATTGTAGAATACTATGAAAAATTATATGCCACCAAATACAACAATCTAGAAGAAATGGATAAATTCCTAGAACAATACAACCTTCCTAGACTGAGTCATGAAGAAGCAGAAAGCCTAAACAGACCAATCAGTAGGGAGGAAATAGAAAAAACTATTAAAAACCTCCCCAAAAATAAAAGTCCAGGCCCAGACGGTTATACTAGTGAATTCTATCAAACATTCAAAGAAGACTTGGTTCCTATTCTACTCAAAGTCTTCCAAAAAATTGAAGAAGAAGCAATACTTCCAAACACATTTTATGAGGCCAACATAACCCTCATACCAAAACCTGGCAAGGATGGCACAAAGAAAGAAAACTACAGACCAATATCTCTAATGAATACAGATGCTAAAATACTAAACAAAATACTGGCAAACCGAATACAACAACATATTAAAAAAATAATACATCATGATCAAGTGGGATTCATCCCAGAATCTCAAGGATGGTTCAACATACGCAAAACGGTTAATGTAATACACCATATCAACAAAACAAAGAACAAAAACCACATGATCTTATCAATAGATGCAGAAAAGGCTTTTGATAAAATACAACACAATTTTATGTTTAAGACTCTCAACAAAATGGGTATAGAAGGAAAATATCTCAACATGATAAAGGCCATATATGATAAACCATCAGCCAACATCCTATTAAACGGCATAAAACTGAGGACTTTCTACCTTAAATCAGGAACAAGACAGGGTTGTCCACTCTCTCCACTCTTATTCAACGTGGTGCTAGAAGTTCTGGCCAGAGCAATCAGACAAGACAAAGAAATAAAAGGCATCCATATCGGAAAAGAAGAAGTAAAGCTATCACTTTTTGCTGATGATATGATCCTATACATCGAAAACCCGAAGGACTCCACAAATAGATTATTAGAAACAATAAACCAATACAGTAAGGTCGCAGGATACAAAATTAACATACAAAAGTCCATAGCCTTTCTATATGCCAACAATGAAATATTAGAAAACGAACTCAAAAAAATAATCCCCTTCACGATTGCAACAAAAAAAATAAAATACCTAGGAATAAACATAACAAAGAACGTAAAGGACCTATATAATGAAAATTACAAAGCATTGTTAAGGGAAATCGAAAAAGATACAATGAGATGGAAAAATATTCCTTGTTCCTGGATAGGAAGAATAAATATAATCAAAATGGCCATATTACCCAAAGCAATATACAAATTTAATGCAATTCCCATCAAAATCCCTATGAGATTTTTTAAAGAAATGGAACAAAAAATCATCAGATTTATATGGAACTATAAAAAACCCCGAATAGCCAAAACAATCCTAAGGAAAAAGAATGAAGCTGGGGGCATTACAATACCTGACTTTAAACTATATTATAGGGCCACGATAATCAAAACAGCATGGTATTGGCAAAAAAATAGACACTCAGACCAATGGAACAGAATAGAAAGCCCAGAAATAAAACCACATATATATGGTCAAATAATCTTTGATAAAGGGGCCAACAACACACAATGGAGAAAAGAAAGCCTCTTCAACAAATGGTGTTGGGAAAACTGGAAAGCCACATGCAAAAGAATGAAACTCGACTACAGCCTGTCCCTGTGTACTAAAATTAATTCAAAATGGATCAAAGACCTAAATATAAGACCTGAAACAATAAAGTACATAGAAGAAGACATAAGTACTAAAATCATGGACCTGGGTTTTAAAGAACATTTTATGAACTTGACTCCAATGGCAAGAGAAGTGAAGGCAAAGATAAATGAATGGGACTACATCAGAATTAAAAGTTTTTGCTCAGCAAGAGAAACTGATATCAAAATAAACAGACAGCCAACTATATGGGAACTGATATTTTCAAACGACAGCTCAGATAAGGGCCTAATATCCAAAATTTACAAAGAACTCATAAAACTCAACAACAAACAAACAAACAATCCAATAAAAAAAAATGGGAAGAGAGAAATAAAACCACATATATATAGTCAAATAATTTTTGATAAAGGGGCCAACAACACACAATGGAGAAAAGAAAGCCTCTTCAATAAATGGTGCTGGGAAAACTGGAAAGCCACATGCAAAAGAATGAAACTGGACTACAGTCTCTCCCCCTGTACAAAAATTAACTCAAAATGGATCAAAGATCTAAACATAAGACCTGAAACAAGTAAGTACATAGAAGAAGACATAGGTACTCAACTCATGGACCTGGGTTTTAAAGAGCATTTTATGAATTTGACTCCAATGGCAAGAGAAGTGAAGGCAAAAATTAATGAATGGGACTACATCAGACTAAGAAGTTTTTGCTCAGCAAGGGAAACTGATAACAAAATAAACAGAAAGCCAACTAAATGGGAAATGATATTTTCAAACAACAGCTCAGATAAGGGCCTAATATCCAAAATATACAAAGAACTCATAAAACTCAACAACAAACAAACAAACAATCCAATAAAAAAATGGGAAGAGGATATGAATAGACACTTCTCCCAGGAAGAAATACAAATGGCCAACAGATATATGAAAAGATGCTCATCTTCTTTAGCTATTAGAGAAATGCAAATCAAAACGGCAATGAGATACCACCTCACACCTGTTCGATTAGCTGTTATTAGCAAGTCAGGTAATAGCAAATGTTGGAGAGGCTGTGGAGAAAAAGGAACCCTCATACACTGTTGGTGGGAATGTAAAGTAGTACAACCATTATGGAAGAAAGTATGGTGGTTCCTCAAAAAACTGAAAATAGAACTACCTTATGACCCAGCAATCCCTCTACTGGGTATATATCCCCAAAACTCAGAAACATTGATACGTAAAGACACATGCAGCCCCATGTTTATTGCAGCATTGTTCACAGTGGCCAGGACATGGAAACAACCAAAAAGCCCATCAATAGATGACTGGATAAAGAAGATGTGGCACATATACACTATGGAATACTACTCAGCCATAAGAAATGATGACTTTGGAACATTTACAGCAAAATGGTGGGATCTTGATAACATGATACGAAGCGTAATAAGTAAATCAGAAAAAAACAGGAACTGTATTATTCCATACGTAGGTGGGACATAATAGTGAAACTAAGAGACATTGATAAGAGTGTGGTGGTTACGGGGGGGAGGGGGGAATGGGAGAGGGATAGGGGGTGGGAGGGGCACAAAGAAAACAAGATAGAAGGTGACAGAGGATAATCTGACTTTGGGTGGTGGGTATGCAACATAATTGAACGACAAGATAACCTGGACTTGTTATCTTTGAATATATGTATCCTGATTTATTGATGTCACCCCATTAAAAAAATAAAATTATAAAATAAAAAAAAAAAATGGGAAGAGGACATGAACAGACACTTCTCCCAGGAAGAGATACAAATGGCCAACAGATATATGAAAAGATGCTCAGCTTCATTAGTTATTAGAGAAATGCAAATCAAAACTGCAATGAGATACCACCTCACCTGTTCGATTAGCTATTATTAACAAGACAGGTAATAGCAAATGTTGGAGAGGCTGTGGAGAAAAAGGAACCCTCATCCACTGTTGGTGGGAATGTAAAGTAGTATAACCATTATGGAAGAAAGTATGGTGGTTCCTCAAAAAACTGAAAATAGAACTACATTATGACCCAGCAATCCCTCTACTGGGTATATACCCCCAAAACTCAGAAACATTGATACATAAAGACACATGCAGCCCCATGTTTATTGCAGCATTGTTCACAGTGGCAAGGACATGGAAACAACCAAAAAGCCCGTCAATAGAAGACTGGATAAAGAAGATGTGGCACATATACACTATGGAATACTACTCAGACATAAGAAATGATGACATCGGATCACTTACAGCAAAATGGTGGGATCTTGATAACATTATAAGGAGTGAAATAAGCAAATCAGAAAAAAACAAGAAATACATGATTCCATACATTGGTGGAACATAAAAATGAGACTAAGAGACATGGACAAGAGTGTGGTGGTTACCAAGGGTGGGGGGGGGAGGGAGGACATGGGAGGGAGGGAGGGAGAGAGTTAGGGGGAGGGGGAGGGGCACAGAGAACTAGATAGAGGGTGACGGAGGACAATCTGACTTTGGGCGAGGGGTTTGCAACATAATTTGATGACAAAATAACCTAGACATGTTTTCTTTGAATATATGTACCCTGATTTATTAATGTCATCCCATTACCATTAATAAAAATTTATTAAAAATTTAAAAAAAAAAAAAAAAAGATTCACACAAATGATCCAGTTATGCTCCTCATACTTCAGAAAGTCGAGGACAATTTTTATGTCATTCTTACTAAGTCATTCAATTCTGGTTGGCTAAACTGCTGAGGGGTTAATGACTGCTTGGCATCAGAAGAAGGCTCTTCAGATTCTACAACCATTTCCTCATGCATCTTATCAAAACACACTTGATCACCATGTTCACTTTCTTCGTCCTTAGAAGAAGAAAAAAAAAGCATTGAAAACTGGAACCGGGAGTGTCTCAGAGTGTGGGACAGGTCGTATTGCTGAAGGAATATTAGGATATGTGATCATATGCTTTTTTTTCTTGCCGATGCCCTTTGTATGGATCAGACAGAAATAACAGCCACTGCTGTGGTCCTTAGGTTCACGCCAAACCATGGGAATACCAAAAGGCATTCCTTTGCATTTTCCTTTTGTCCAGTCATGAAGCATTTCCTCACAATTATGACATACAATATGAGAAGCCCAATTCTTGTCTTGATAGCCAAGGGGAACTTGAAAATAGACAATATATGCTCGTATCACAAATGATGAAATATTGAACCTTTGACGTTGAAGTGTGTAACAGCCACATATATAACAGAAGGTGTCAGGACTATTCTTACATTTACGTCTACTCGAAGAAGCCATGATTCAATCTTAAAACAAAATAAGAGTGTGTTTTTATCAGATAATTTTTTTATATTTAAAAACAACTACAGGCCTGACCTGTAGTGGCGCAGTGGATAAAGCATCAACCTGGAATGCTGAGGTCGCCGGTTCAAAACCCTGGGCTTGCCTGGTCAAGGCACATATGGGAGTTGATGCTTCCTGCTTCTCCCTCCCCCTTCTCTCTCTCTCTCTCTCTCTCTCTCTCTCTCTCTCTCTCTCTCTCTTTCTCCTCTCTAAAAATTAATTTAAAAAAAGAAAAAATTAAAAACAACTACAATTATGTAAAAGTGATGTTTGTAAAACATTAATTGCCTTGTGGTTATGTTCAATCCAAGAGTTGTTGCCCTTTAACTTCAATTTAAAAACAAATGCATGCCATTAACTGTAACAAAAAGGTATTAAAATTGCATAAAAACTAGAGCATGCATCAAAAAATGGATTTCAGATTTGGAATCAGCGATGCAGAAGTATATAGAAACAGTTCTAAAACCTCATGCAACAGGAAATGAAAAAAAATTGTTCCCCAGTATAATATATCATTTTATTTTTATATGTGTATATATACGCATGTACGTATATAGATATAAAATTTGGAAAACTAAATGTTTCTTTAATATTAAAGAGAAATAAAAGAACTACATTTATAGTGAAATAATATATATTTTAATTTATAAATGCTTATACATGAGTACACTAAGATACAATGAAGAAGTCAGATATGAATCTATACTTAGAAGTTAAAGAGATTTAAAAGAAAAGGACAAGAAGCCATTTTAAATGGTGCAGAAAAATAAAAATTAGAGCTACTTTGATATTAGACCAGAAACTTGCATATTTAGTTATATACTAAGGTTGTGCAAAAAAAATTGTGTTTAAGGTAAAAGAATGTAAGTTATAGGCTGAGACAGTTATAAAGTCCTCACTTACATGAACATGCAGTGGGACTTGGGAAAGTCATAGAGGATGAAGGATGAAGGACACATGGCAATTTTTTACTTTACAATGTCATCTTGTACACAAAAATTTATCAACACTGGTTCCTGCCCAGCAAGGTATAGTATCCACCTATCAATGTGATAACCAAATATGTCCACCAGAACCCCACAGCACCGCTTGGGGCAGTGACACCTCTCCGGTTGGGAGTTCCCTAATGAATTACTTGAACACACTCTCAGCTAACAGATACTTGAAAGCTTTGTTTATAAATGGAGTTTTCTCCACTTACACAGCTGATATTACATGAGCATAAAGTTAATATATAAGAGTAAAATCTATGATCTACATTATAGTCTACTGACTGTACTTGTGGTTCTCATGACTGTGGGCAAAAAAGGGGTCAATACTAAACCTGACAAGCTCAGGAAAGGCCTGCATGGTGGACCCTACAAACTTAGAGACCAAAAGGAACCACAAAGGATGGTCTGAACATAAAAATTCCTAGAAGAGCAGGTCCATCGTAGGCCTGCTAACTTCCTTGCCAAAGGTCGATTTTTAAGTGAACCTGTCTGTTGTCTTTTGCATCTAAGATGATATAACTTTGAAATGTCAGAGTAATCTCCTTTTGTAGAACCCTTAGGGCACAGTCTCCCATCACCTCAGAGCAGGAGACCAGGGAACTTCTCATTGTTACCTTATTGCCCACACACCATGTCCAGGTGCTAAAAATGTTAACTATTCCATCCCCACCAATGTAAAAGAAGTGTCTCTCCATCTTACTAAACCACTCCTAGAGATTTCCCATTTTGCTTTCTCCTACCCCTTTACTCTACCACCAGTGGACCTTTTTTCTTTTTCTTTTTTTTTTTTTTTGTATTTTTCTGAAGTGAGAAGCAGAGAGGCAGAGAGACAAGACTCCCACATGCGCCCAACTGGGATCCACCTGGCAAGCCCACTAGGAGGTGATGCTGTGCCCATCTGGGTTGTTGTTCTGCTGCAACTGGAGCCATTCTAGCACCTGAGGTGGAGGCCATGGAGTCATTCTCAGCACCCGGGCCAACTTTGCTCCAATGGAGCCTTGGATGTGGGAGGGAAAGAAAGAGGAGAGGGGGAAGAGTGGAGAAGCAGATGGGCCTCTCCTGTGTGCCCTGGCCGTGAATCAAACCCAGTATATCCACACACCCGGCTGATGCTCTACTACTGAGCCAACTGGCCAGAGACCAATGGACTTCTTGTAATGCCACTTTATGTCTCCTCCTTTGACTCTACTGTACAAAATAAATGAAAAACTGCCATTCCCTGGGAGCATTTTCTCAATCCATTTAGATTTTGCTTCACTGCAATTGTTGACAGTTTGGAGAAAATAAAATTTAAAAATTCTCTACAGGTTTGCATGTTTCTTATGTCAACACAACAACAGTACAAAGGTGATGTTGGAGACACAGGATTTATTCAAGACATTTTTTGTACAGTTTGGAGGCTTTTCAATTCTGTTATTTTCTGTCTTACCTCTCTTGACTTTTAGTTATTCACTGCTCTAAATCGAAGCCCAATATAATTCTTCCTACTCACAATATGCTATATTAGAGGATAACATTCAGCTAAGAAACATTTAACCAATGTTGATGACTACCAGTGATAACTGGTGTCTCTTAAGTCTCCTTATCTGTCAAGAATAGTATGCCTAAACATACTTCATTTTGTTCAATTATGTTCTACCACACTTTTAAATGATTTTAAAGCTCTCCGATCCAAATCTTTAATAAAAATATTTGAAAATGCAAACCTATTGTGAAATCATAACCCAGTTTTCTACAGGTTCAAAGATATAACACAGAGACTCACATTAACTCAGCTATAAGTGCCTGAAGCCTAATTAAGAATCCTTGACTCAATATTCTGAATGAGTCCTAAATACTTTCTGACTGTTCCTGTTTCCATGGACACTAAAGTTGAAAAGCAGTAAAAGACAAAAGAAATTACAAAACTGTGCCAAGGAAATTAGCTAAAAGATAAAACTTCCTTGTGTCTCACTATCAGATAACACACAGAAATTTAAACCTTTTATTTATTGATTTTAGCAAGAGAGTAAGGAAGATAAAGCGACAGGAACATCAATTTGTTCCTCTATGTGCTTGGATCAGGGATGGAACCAGCAACCTTTGTGTTTTGGGATGATGCTCTAACCAACAAAGCCATCTGGCCAGGGCAATAGGTATCAATTTAAAAAAATAATACAAATACAAAATCTATGAAATGCATAATATATAACAATCTTTATTTTTGCTTAAGACAAATTAATGTTTTTCTTCTAGTATTAGCTTTCAGAAAAAAGGCCAGAAAATTTATGGGGACTTTTTTGTTTGTTTGTTTGTTTACAGAGACAGAGAGAGGGATAGATAGGAACAGACAGGAATGGAGAGAGATGAGACGCATCAATCATCATTGATTGCTTTCTTATATATATGCCTTGACCGCAGGCCTTCAGCAGACCGAGTAACCCCTTGCTCGAGCCAGCGACCTTGGGTCCAAGCTGGTGAGCTTTTGCTCAAACCAGATGAGCCTGCGCTCAAGCTGGCAACCTTAGAGTCTCAAACCTGGGTCCTTGGCATCCCAGTCCAACACTCTATCCACTGCGCCACCACCTGGTCAGGCAGGACTTTTTCTTACTTCCCTTTTAAATTATCTGTGATGCTGTTAAGGTGGCTAAACTTGATAGCAAGTCCCTCACAAAATTGGAGGTGCTCATGTTTGGATATTTTTTCCATTTATTTAAATAATATTTTTATATTGTGCAATATTTATCACAGGCTTACAGCTTACAATTAAAGTTTGAATGTAGAAGGCATTTATATATATTAAGAGACAACCACACTGCAAATAAACTAAATGTCCAAAAGTATTTTAATAACGCATTAAAATAATTAAAACTATCCACATTCTGAACAGAACATTGAGATTATTTTCTTATTATGACAAAAAGTTATCCTTACTGCACACTGACTCTAAATCTATAAATAACAAGATAGAGACTTCCTTTCTCCCTTCCTTGGGCTTTCTTGAAGTGAACACCCAAAAATGTTTTTCTTTGCCCTAAAATCTCCTCAGCCTTATATCTTTCCTTACACTTTTCAAGTATCCTATTTCTCATATAGGAAAAAAAAGATTTGGAGTCAGCAGTTCTAACTTCTCCAAGTCCTGCCTGTGCATGCTGAAAAATGTTCTAAGCCTCTTTCTTATCTATGAAACTAATAATAATAGCTCTAGGTACCGCACAGGGATGTTAACATGAGAATTAAGGAATATAATTCCTGCAAAAGTCAATCCTAAAGTTACACTGTCAAATAACTATAATTAGAAATATAGTTTATAAATCTAATCAACTTAAAAAGTGAAGGTGATTCTGCCCACCATCCCAGTCAGTGTGAATATTCCCCGAGTCACCCTGTCAGGGAAGATGCAACTCCCATATTGGTTTAGGTAAAAGATGAGAATCTACTGTCCTCTGAAAAGAAAATATTTATATTCAACATACTCATTGGTGAGATAACTTATCTCACTGTTGACGATAAATAGTTGAACATAAGAAATGACAGAACTGAGAGAGACTCAATGTGTTCATTATTAGTACTCTCAATATAAATTCTATGAGAGGATTATGGTTCAATCTTTCTTCCACAAACTAAGAGGTCATGGAATGGGAGGGGAAGGAAAATGCCTTCCTCAATCAACACCACGTTCTCTTGCTCATGAATTCGAAGCATATTTGGGGAAAATGTTGTCGGGCATGGAAGCAGCTTCTGACACACACGCCTGCACTGCCCCTGTGCAGAGGCTGCCGCCACAGGCTCCAGGCTGCCTCTAATTCTTTCATTCTTTCCCAACAACCAATCTCTAGAGAAAACTTACAGCTTTGAGGTCTTCAGGGTTAAAGGAACTATGGAAATTAAATCATATTGCAAACTCATTTGAAACTTGATATAGTTATATTTTGGTCTGGATTTTTTAAACATTAATTTTAATGCGGTGACATTGATAAATCAGGGTACATATGTTCAGAGAAAACATCTGTAGGTTATTTTGACATTTGATAATGCTGCATTCCCATCACCCAAAGTTCAATTGTCTTCTGTCACCTTCTAAATGGTTTTCTTTGTGCCCCTCTCCTCCCCCAACACCCTCCTTCTCCTCCCCCCCACCCCGTAACCCCCACACTCTTGTCCATGTCTCTGAGTCTCATTTTTATGTCCCACCTATGTATGGAATCATACAGTTCTTAGATTTTTCTGATTTACTTATTTCGCTCAGTATGTTATCAAGGTCCATCCACATTTTGTAAATGATCCGATGTCATCATTTCTTATGGCTGAGTAGTATTCCATAGTATATATGTGCCAAAGCTTTTTAATCCACTCTACCACTGACAGACACTTGGGCTCTTTCCAGATCTTCGCTATTGTGAACAATGCTGCCATAAACATAGGGGTGCAATTCTAATTTTCAAATAGTGCTATGGTGTTCTTGGGGTATATTCCTAAATGTGGGATGGCTGGGTCAAAAGGCAGTTCCATTTTTACTTTCTTGAGGAATCTCCATACTGTTTTCCATAGAGACTGCACCAGTCTAAATTCCCACCAGCAGTGTAGGAGGGTTCCCTTTTCTCCACATCCTCGCCAGCACTTACTCTGTGTTGTTTTGTTGATGAGCAACATACTGACTGGTGTGAGGTGCTACCTTATTGTGGTTTTAATCTGCATTTCTCTAATGATTAGTGATGTTGACCATTTTTTCATATACCTATTGGCCATCTGTATATCCTCTTTGGAGAAGTGTCTATTCATTTCTTTCGCCCATTTTTGATTGGATTATTTGTCTTCCTGGTGTTGAGTTTTAAAAGGTCTTTATAAATTTTGGTTATTAACTCCTTATCAGACGTATTGTCAAATGTATTCTCCCATTGTGTAGTTTGTCTTTTAATTCTGTTCTTATTGTCTTTAGCTGTTCAGAAGCTTTTTAGTTTGATATACTCCCATTTGTTTACCCTGTCTTTAATTTCACTTGCCTGTGGAGATAAATCAGCAAATATAATATATATTGCTGCGAGAGATGTCAGAGAGCTTACTGCCTGTTTTCTTCTAAGATGCTTATGGTTTTACAGCTTACATTTAAGTTTTTATGCATTTTGAGTTTATTTTTGTGAATGGTGTAAGTTGGTAGTCTAGTTTCATTTTTTTGCAGGTAGCTGTCCAATTTTCCTAACAACATTTGTTGAAGAGACTGTCTTTAATCCATTGTATGCTCTTACCTCCTTTGTCAAATGTCAGTTGTCCATAAAAGTGTGGGTTTATTTCTGGGTTCTCAGTTCTGTTCCATTGATCCATATGCCTGTTCTTATGCCAGTAACAAGCTGTTTTGAGTACAATGGCCTTGTAGTATAACTTGAAATCCAGAAGTGTGATACTTCACATTTTATTCTTCCTTTACAAGATTGCTGAGGCTATTTGTGTTCTCTTCCATATAAATTTTTGGAATATGTGTTCTAGATCTTTGAAGTAAGCCATTGGTATTTTAATCGGTATTGCATTGAATTTATAAACTGCTTTGGGTAATATAGACATTTTAATGATGTTTATTCTCCCTAACCATGAGCATGGTATATGCATTCACTTGTTTGTATCTTCCCTGATTTCTTTTATCAATGTTTTATAATTTTCTGAGTACAAGTCTTATCTCCCTGGTTAAATTTATTCCTAGGTACTTTATTTTTTTGGTTGCAATGGTAAAGGGGATTGCTTCCTTAATTTCTCTTTCTGACAGTTCATTGTTAGTGTATAAAAATGCCACTGATTTCTGAGTATTAATTTTATATCCTGCCACCTTGCTGAATTCATTTATTAGGTATAGTAGTTTTTTGACTGAGACTTTACGGTTTTCTGTATACAATATCATATCATCTGCAAATAACGATAGTTTTATTTCTTCTTTTCCAATTTGGATACCTTTTATTTCTTTTTATTGTCTGATTGCTGTGTCTAGGATTTCCAGAACTATGTTGAATAAGAGTGGTGAAAGGGGGCACCCCTGCCTTGTTCCTGATATTAAGGGGATTGCTTTTAATTTTTGGCCATTGAGTATGATGTTGGCTGTGGGTTTGTCATATATGGCTTTTATCATGTTGAGGTATGTTCCCTGTATTCCCACTTTGCTGAGAGTTTTGATCATGAATGGCTGCTGGATCCAGTTTGCTAATATTTTGTTGAGGATTTTAGCATCTAAATTCATCAGGGATATTGGCCTATAATTTTCTTTCTTTGTGTTGTCTTTGCCTGGTTTTGGAATCAGAATTATACTCGCCTCATAAAAGGAGCTTAGAAGTCTTCCTTCTCTTGAATTTTTTGAAATAGCTTGAGAAGGATAGGAGTTAGTTCTTCTCTGAATATTTGGTAGAATTCACTTGTGAAGCCATCAGTCCCAGGACTTTTATTTTTTGGGAGTTTTTTGATAACTGTTTCAATCTCATTTGTTGTAATCGGTCTGTTTAGGTTTTATGATTCTTCCCAATTAATTTTTGGAAGATTATATGTTTCATGGAATTTGTCCATTTCATCTAGGTTGTCTAGTTTTTTGGCATACAATTCTTCATAGTATTTTCTTACAATATTTTGTATTTCTGTTGTGTCAGTCATTTCTCCACTCTCGTTTCTAATTTTATTTATTTGAGTCCTCTCTCTTTTTTTCTTGGTGAGTCAGGTTAAAGGTTCGTCAATCTTGTTTATCTTTTCAAAGTACCAGCTCCTGGTTTCATTGATCCTCTGTATTGTTTCTTAAGCCTCTATGTCATTTATTTCTGCTCTGGTCTTTATTATTTCCTTCCTTCTACTAGCTCTCGGCTTTACTTGCTGTTCTTTTTCTAGTTCTTTTAGATGCAGGGTCAAGTTGTTTATTTGAGCTTTTCTATCTTCTTGAGGTATGCCTGTAATGCTATGAACTTCCCTGTCAGAACTGCTTTTGCTGTGTCCCATAAATTTTGAGTTGATGTATACTTGTTATCGTTTGTTTCTAGAAATTTTTAAATTTCTCTTTGATCTCATTGTTAACCCATTCATTATTTAATAATATGCTATTTAGTTGCCAAGGGTTTGAGTATTTTTCAGTTTTTCTGTTGTGGTTGATTTCTAGTTTCATGCCACTGTGATCAGAGAAAGTGCTCGCTATAATTTCAATCTTCTTAAATTTGTTGTAACCACTTTTGTGCCCTAACATGTGGTCTATTAAGAATGTACCATGGGCCCTGGCCAGTTGGCTCAGTGGTAGAGCATAGGCCTGGCATGCTAGAGTCCTGGGATCGATTCCCAGACAGGGCACACAGGAGAAGGGGCTATCTGCTTCTCCACCCCTCACCCTCTCCTTCCTCTCTGTCTCTCTCTTCCCCTCCCACAGCCAAGGGTCCATTGGAGCAGGGTTGGCCCAGGCGCTGAGGATGGCTCTGTGGCCTCTGCCTCAGGTGCTAGAATGGCGCTGGTTGCAGCAGAGTGACGCCCCAGATGGGCAGAGCATCGCCCCCTGGTGGGCATGCCGGGTGGATCCCGGTAGGGCGCATGCGGGAGTCTGTCTGACTGCCTCCCCATTTCCAGCTTCAGAAAAATACAAAAAAAAAAATGTACCATGAGCACTTGAAAAGAATGTATATTCAGCTACTTTTTGGTGAAAGGTTCTGAAGGTATCTATTAAATCAAGTTGATCTAGTATGTTTTTTAAGTCTGCTGTTTTTTTTTGTTAATTTTCTTTCTTGAGGATCTATCTAGTGATGTTAGTGGGGTATTGAAATCCCCTACTATTATAGTATTGCTGTTGATCTCACCTTTTAAATCCATCAAAGTCTGCTTTATATATTTAGGTGCTAGTATATTAGGTGCATAGATATTTATAACGGTTATATCTTCCTGTTGGATTGCTCCCTTTATTATTATGTAGTGATCTTCTTTATCTCTTACTATAGTCTTTGTTTTAAAGTCCATTTTGTCTGATATAAGTATTGCTACCCCAGCTTTTTTTTCATTTCCATTTGCGCGAAATAATTTTTTTCATCCTTTTATCTTCAGTCTATGTGCATCTTTTGTTTTAAGGTGTGTCTCTTGTACACAGCATATGTATGGGTCCTGTTTTCTTATCCACGCAGCTACCCTATGTCTTTTGATCGGATCATTTAATCCATTTACATTTAAGATTATTATTGATATGTAATTGTTTATTGCCATTTTATTCTTTAAAACTGTATTCCTCTTTTGCTATATTCTTTTTCTCCTTTGATCTGTTTACAACAGTCCCCTTAGCATTTTTTGCAGCCTTGGTTTGGTTGTAGTGAATTCCTTGAGTTGTTTTTTTTTTGGACAGCTTTTTATTTCTCCTTCAATTTTAAACGATAGCCTTGCTGGATAAAGCAGTCTTGGTTGCAGGCTCTTGTTCTGCATTACTTTGAATATTTCTTGCCACCCCTTTCTGGCCTCAAGTGTTTCTGTTGAGAAGTCAGATGTCATCCTTATGGAGGCTCCTTTGTAGGTGATAGTCTTTTTTTCTCTAGGAGCTTTTAATATTTTCTCTTTCTCACTTAGCTTTGGTATTTTAATTATGATGTGTCTTGGTATAGATTTCTTTGGTTTTCTCTTTAATGGAGTTCTCTGTGCTTCTTTAACTTATGAGATGTTTTCCTGCCTTAATTGACTGAAGTTTTCAAAATGATATGTTTGAACAAAGTCTCTATCCCTTGTTCTTTCTCCTTCTTCAGGAACCCCTATGATGTGGATGTTATTTCTTTTCATGTTGTCACAGAGCTCTCTTAGTGTTTCCTCAGACTTTCTGAGTCTCTTTTCTTTTTTCTGCTCTGCTTCAGTGCCTTTATTTATCTTGTCCTCTAACTTGCTGATTTGATTCTCAGCTTCATCCATCCTGGTTTTAATTCCTTCCATTGTTTTCTTCATTTCTGATATTGTATTTGTCATTTCTGACTGATTCTTTTTTATTATTTCAATGTCCTTTTTTATATTTGCTATCTCTTTATTTACATGTTTGTAATGACCATCTATTGTTGTTCTAGTATCTTTGAGCATCCTGACAATCGTTATTTTAAACTCTGCATCTGGTAATTTGGTTATATCTGAGTCATTCAGGTCCTTTTCTGGGGATTTCTCTTGATTCATTTGTGTTGCATTTCTCTGCCTTCTCATTTTGTCTGGGTAAAAGGTTTTGGCCACTTGAGTCCACTGGGTGTATCCTCTGTGTTTCCTAGGTGTGGTCTGTCTGCAGGCCCGCCACCCTCTCTGCTGTTGAGACACAAAGGCAGGTGTTGTCTCTGCCCTCAACAAATTCACAATGCAGGGAGATGCACAAGTAAAACGTGCCATAAGAGAACCAGGAACACACCAAGACCACTGGGAGTCCAACATGCCGTAGACTTGGGCTTTGAAGGAAGAATGAGTTGGGAAGGCTTCTGAGAAGAGGTAAGGGATTTTGAAATCAGACCTTCAGAGAAGAATTGCATGTGGCCACAAGGCAAACACTAAAACAATGACGACAATGAAGAGAAGAAGGAGGTTGCAAAAAAGAAACATATTGTACTAAAAATAGCATAGATATTCACTCCTTTACACATATACAAACACACACCTGGGGCACAAAAGAACCTGACTGCTTTTGGGACCAAAAACATTATACAGAGCCAAAGAATAAAGATCCCATGGGCCCAATCAGCTTATGAAGAATTTTTATCTTTTTCTTTTTTGTATGGCTTGCTGCATGTTTAAATTATTAGATTAAGTACTAGGTTAATTCATTGATTCATTGAATGTTGGATCACGTAGATTTTTGTCTCTTTATGCTTGAGGTATTGTTTATGCCAGGGGTCCCCAAACTTTTTACACAGGGGGCCAGTTCACTGTCCCTCACACCGTTGGAGGGCCAGACTATAAAAAAAACTATGAACAAATCCCTATGCACGCTGCACATATCTTATTTTAAAGTAAAAAAACAAAACAGGAACAAATACAATATTTAAAATAAAGAACAAGTAAATTTAAATCAACAAACTGACCAGTATTTCAGTGGGAACTATGGGCCTGCTTTTGGCTAATGGGATTGGTCAATGTGCTGCTCTCACTGATCACCAATGAAAGAGGTGCCCCTTCCGGAAGTGCGGTGGGGGCCAGATAAATGGCCCCTTCCGGAAGTGCGGGCCATAGTTTGGGGACCCCTGGTTTATGCCCCCAAACTATGAAACAGAAAAACCTATACTTGGAGCCTCCAGATGCTTCGCAATACACCCAAAGGTATGGTCGAGTGAAAAATTGGCTAAATATATAACCAAACCCTGAAGGAAATAGGGAGTAAGAAATGCTCCCCTTCTTCACTAACCTAAACAGGGCGGCTTTCTCTGGTAACTGTGAATATAGAAACTGAGGCGGGCAAAGGGGGTGAATAGATACAGACTGCGGCACAAACGGCTGAACCAGGCTGTGGCACAGAGATCCAAGCTGAGGAAAAACTGATCCTGTGGCAACCCGGGCTATACAAGCTAACACTCGCGCCAAACCCAAACAAAGAAAGACAAGTGGGGCGGCCATTTTACCCGGTCTCCTGGTCGGTGTGCGCGCAGTTAGTGGGCGAGAGATTTCTTCCTAGGCCCCGGAAGTGGGTGCCCGTGTTGCCTCACGGAGAGGCAGGGTCAGAGGCCTTTCTGTGGGCTGAGGGCAGAGTCTCTGGGCAGCCCCAGCGCCCTGGGAAAGCCACGCACGGGAGGGAGCGAGAACTAATTCCAACGGTGGAGATTTTCCATGCCGGAGGGGGTTTCACTCAGAGGGAAACGCGGCCGGCCTCATATCCTGGTCTGCGCGCGCAGATAGTGAATGAGAGATTCCTCCGAGTGCCTTGGCAGTGCGCGCCTGTGTTATCGCACAGAGGGGCAGAGTCAGGGGCCTTTGTGTGGGCCAAAGCGGAATCTCAGGCCGCCCCAGCGCCTTGCAAAAGCCGCGCACGGGGACGGAGCGAGACTCAATTCCAACGCTGCAATTTTTCCATGCGGTTGGGGGTTTCACTCAGAGCGTGAGACTGCTGGCCGGATATCCTGGTCTGCGCGCGCAGTAAGTGAGAGTTTCCTCCAAGCGCCCAGAAGTGGGCGCCCGCCTATGTTACCGGACAGAGTGGCAGAGCCAGAGGTCTTTGAGTGGGCGGAAAGCCCGCCTGAATATGCTAGTAGCTCTGACTGACTGAGCCTTACCCAGAGCCCTGTGCTGAGTGGAAATAGAGAGGGGAGTTGCCAGCTCTTTGAGCCTCTTACTATCCAGACAGAGGCAGCAACAACCCATTAGCTGGATTATCAGGATACTAATTGAGGAAGGAAAGACTAGGAGAAAGGCTCCAGGAACACGGACTCTCTCACTGTCGGAGCCTATTAATGCTAATGAGCTCCGACTGCCAACGAGACTAAAGCACAATACATGACATTGCCATAGAGACTTATCAACTGCAAACCTCTACCTGAGCGTGCCAAAGGGGCAGAACCCGGGGTACAGAGTCACCGACCAGGAAGAGGGAGAGAAAAGAAAAAGCAAGAAGATAACCTCTCAAAATCAAGAATAATCTGCAGACTTTATAACCTATCCCATTTTATTATATTTGTTCGTTTGTTTCTCTTATCTTCATTCTTGATACTTTTTTTTCCTCCTCCAATTTGGCCAATTAACTCTCTGCCGGTCTTACTCTCTCCTCTCCTTGAACTACACTACCCATAAGTGTTACATCTCCCATTATCTTTTCTCTTCTCTTCCTTTCTCTCTATGAGGGTTGCACTCCAAAACCCTTAACTCTCTCTCTCCTCTCTTTTTTCTTCTTTTAGTGGTTCCCTCTTTTTTTCTCTCTCTCGCTTTCTTTTCTCCCTCTATATTAGTTTCTTCTTTTCTCCTTTACATCTCCTCTCATTCAAACCTCAATAACAAACAAATTATCTTATCTGGGACTCAAACTTATGTTTGTGGCACTTTGGGGGGTTTTTACTTCACCTTTTTAACTCACTAGCAGTGCTCCCATTCCTGGCTCTCCATATTATCTAGTACTTGTTCCACTAAATACAATAGTAATTTTTTAACTTGTCCCCCCATTTTTCCGTTTTCCTCTTATTCCTCTCATCATAACTCTTAGACAACCAACACCTAAAAGCAAATCATTTTATTCTTGACCCAAATTTTTTCCTTATTTGCTTTTTGTGGGTCCATACGCTCTTTTTTTTCTTTCTTTTTTTTTTCTTTTTTCTTTTTTTTTTTTTTGCCCCTTTATTACTTTTCCCCAATTCAGGCCCTCCATCACAGGCATTGTTTGTTATATTTCACAGTTCACCACAAGATTTTCTCAAGAAAGAGGGGAGAGGAGAGGTGAGGAAAAAAGGAGGGGGGGAATAATTTCCTTTTTTAAAAATTTTTATTTTATTTTATTTTATTTTTATTTCATTATTAATTTTTTTTAAAAAAATAACTTTTTGATTTTTTATTTATTTTATTTATTTTTACTTTTTTTTAACTTTTTATTCTTTATTAAATCTCATTAATACTATCAACAAACCCACACTCAGATGCCATTAAGGAAGAGAAAATCGAATATTATGGATACAAAAGAAAGAGAGGTAACACAGCTAGATGAGGAAAAATCTATGGAGAAAAAATTTAATATATTGGAAACCTTGGAGCTAAATGACAGAGAATTCAAGATAGAAATCCTAAAAATCCTCCAAGATATACAAGAAAACACAGAAAGGCAATTTAGGGAGATCAGAAAACAACTCAATGAACACAAAGAATATATGTCCAAGGAAATTGAAACTATAAAAACAAATAAAACAGAGATGAAAAACTCAATTCACGAGCTGAAAAACAAACTAACAAGCTTAGCTAATAGAACAGGTCAGATAGAAGAGAGGATTAGTGAAATAGAAGACAAGCAACTTGAGGCACAACAGAGAGAAGAAGAAAGAGACTCAAAAATTTTAAAAAAATGAGATAGCCCTACAAGAATTATCTGACTCCATCAAAAAGAATAACATAAGAATAATAGGTATATCAGAGAAAGAAGAGAGAGAAAATGGAATGGAGAACATACTCAAACAAATAATAGATGAGAACTTCCCAAGCCTGTGGAAAGAACTAAAGCCTCAAGTTCAAGAAGCAAACAGAACTCCAAGTTTTCTTAACCCCAACAAACCTACTCCAAGGCATATCATAATGAAATTGACACAAACCAACAGCAAAGAAAAAATTCTCAAGGCAGCCAGGGAAAAGAAGAATACAACATATAAAGGAAGGCCCATTAGATTATCATCAGATTTCTCAGCAGAAACTCTACAAGCTAGACGAGAGTGGACCCCAATATTTAAAGTCCTGAAAGAGAGAAATTTTCAGCCACGAATACTATACCCATCAAAGCTATCCTTCAAATATGAAGGAGAAATAAAAACATTCACCGATACAAAAAGATGAGGGAATTTATCATCAGAAAACCCCCACTCCAGGAATTACTAAAGGGGGTTCTCCAATCAGATACAAAGAACAAAAAAAAAAACAACAAAAAACAGAGCCACAAGTAAAAGCTCCAAGAAGAACACAATAAAACCAAATTTAAACTGTGACATCAACAAAAAGAAAGAGGGGGAGAAGATGGAGATTAACAGTAGCAAAGGACGATGGAGTGCAGAAGTACTCACAAAATAGTTCGCTACAATGAACAGGGTAGGGACCCTTTTCATTACTCAAAGGTAACCACCATTGAAAAAACCACCACAGAAGCACATGACATAAAAAAGATAGCAACAGAGGAAAGATGTATGGAATACAACCAAATAAAAACAAAAGATAGAAAAACGAAAGAGAAGGATCAAACTAGACACAAAACTAACAGAAAGCAATATATAAAATGGCAATAGGGAACTCACAAGTATCAATAATTACACTAAATGTAAACAGATTAAACTCACCAATAAAAAGGCACAGAGTAGCAGAATGGATTAAAAAAGAAAATCCAACTGTATGCTGCCTACAGGAAACTCATCTAAGTAACAAGGATAAAAACAAATTCAGGCCCTGGCCAGTTGGCTCAGCGGTAGAGCGTCAGCCTGGCGTGCGGGGGACCCAGGTTCGATTCCCGGCCAGGGCACATAGGAGAAGTGCCCATTTGCTTCTCCACCCCCACCCCCTCCTTCCTCTCTGTCTCTCTCTTCCCCTCCCGCAGCCAAGGCTCCATTGGAGCAAAGATGGCCCGGGCGCTGGGGATGGCTCCTTGGCCTCTGCCCCAGGCGCTAGAGTGGCTCTGGTCGCAGCAGAGCGATGCCCGGAGGGGCAGAGCATCGCCCCCTGGTGGGCAGAGCGTCGCCCCCTGGTGGGCAAAGCGTCGCCCCTGGTGGGCGTGCCGGGTGGATCCCGGTCGGGCGCACGCGGGAGTCTGTCTGACTGTCTCTCCCCGTTTCCAGCTTCAGAAAAATACAAAAAAAATAAAAAATAAAAAATAAAAAATAAAAAAAAACAAATTCAAAGTGAAAGGCTGGAAAACAATACTCTAAGCAAATAACATCCAAAAAAAAAGCAGGTGTAGCAATACTCATATCAGATAATGCTGACTACAAGACAGGAAAAGTACTCAGAGACAAAAATGGCCATTTCATAATGGCTAAGGGGACACTGAATCAAGAAGACATAACAATTCTTAATATATATGCACCAAACCAAGGAGCACCAAAATATATAAGACAGCTACTTATTGATCTTAAAACAAAAACACAATCATACTTGGAGACCTCAATACACCGCTGACGGCAATAGATCGGTCATCCAAACAGAGAATCAACAAAGACATAGTGGCCTTAAACAAAACACTAGAGCATCTGGATATGATAGACATCTACAGGACATTTCATCCCAAAGTGACTGAGTATACATTTTTCTCCAGTGTACATGGATCATTCTCAAGAATTGACCATATGTTGGGCCACAAAAACAACATCAGCAAATTCAGAAAAATTGAAGTTGTACCAAGCATATTTTCTGATCATAAAGCCTTGAAACTAGAATTCAACTGCAAAAAAGAGGTAAAAAATCCATAAAAATGTGGAAACTAAACAACATACTTTTAAAAAATGAATGGGTCAAAGAAGAAATAAGTGCAGATATCAAAAGATATATATAGACTAATGAAAATGACAATACGACATATCAGAATCTATGGGATGCAGCAAAAGCAGTGATAAGAGGGAAGTTCATATCACTTCAGGCATATATGAACAAACAAGAGAGAGCCCAAGTGAACCACTTAACTTCCCACCTTAAGGAACTAGAAAAAGAAGAACAAAGACAACCCAAAACCAGCCGAAGAAAGGAGATAATAAAAATCAGAGCAGAAATAAATGAATTAGAGAACAGAAAAACTATAGAAAAAATTAATAGAACAAGGAGCGGGTTCTTTGAAAAGATCAACAAAATTGACAAACCCTTGGCAAGACTTACCAAGGAAAAAAGAGAAAGAACTCATATAAACAAAATCCAAAATGAAAGAGGAGAAATCACCACAGACACCGTAGATATACAAAGAATTATTGTAGAATACTATGAAAAACTTTATGCCACTAAATTCAACAACCTAGAAGAAATGGATAAATTCCTAGAACAATACAACCTTCCTAGACTGAGTCAAGAAGAAGCAGAAAGCCTAAACAGACCTATCAGTAGAGAAGAAATAGAAAAAACCATTAAAAGCCTTCCCAAAAATAAAAATCCAGGCCCTGATGGCTATACCAGCAAATTTTATCAAACATTCAAAGAAGACTTGGTTCCTATTCTACTCAAAGTCTTCCAAAAAATTGAAGAAGAAGCAATACTTCCAAACACATTTTATGAGGCCAACATAGCCCTCATACCAAAACCAGGCAAAGATGGCACAAAAAAAGAAAACTACAGACCAATATCTCTAATGAATACAGATGCTAAAATACTAAACAAAATACTAGCAAATCGAATACAACAACATATTAAAAAAATAATACATCATGATCAAGTGGGATTCATCCCAGAATCTCAAGGATGGTTCAACATACGTAAAACGGTTAACCTAATACACCATATCAACAAAACAAAGAACAAAAACCACATGATCTTATCAATAGACGCAGAAAAGGCTTTCGATAAAATACAACACAATTTTATGTTTAAGACTCTCAACAGCCTGACCTGTGGTGGCGCAGTGGATAAAGCGTTGACCTGGAAATGCTGAGGTTGCTGGTTCGAGGCCCTGGGCTTGCCCGGTCAAGGCACATATGGGAGTTGATGCTTCCAGCTCCTCCCCCCTTCTCTCTCTCTGTCTCTCTCTCCTCTCTCTCCTCTCTAAAAATGAATAAATAAATAATTAAAAAATGTGTATTTAAAAAAAAAAAAAGACTCAACAAAATGGGTATAGAAGGAAAATATCTCAACATGATAAAGGCCATATATGATAAACCATCAGCTAACATCATATTAAATGGCACTAAACTGAAGGCTTTCCCCCTTAAATCAGGAACAAGACAGGGTTGTCCACTCTCTCCACTTTTATTTAATGTGGTACTAGAGGTTCTAGCCAGAGCAATCAGACAAGACAAAGAAATAAAAGGCATCCATATCGGAAAAGAAGAAGTAAAGGTATCACTTTTTGCAGATGATATGATCCTATACATCGAAAACCCCAAAGAATCCACAAAAAGACTACTAGAAACAATAAGCCAATACAGTAAGGTCGCAGGATACAAAATTAACATACAGAAGTCAATAGCCTTTCTGTATGCCAACAATGAAACAACTGAGAAGGAACTCAAAAGAATAATCCCCTTCACGATTGCAACAAAAAAAAT
This sequence comes from Saccopteryx bilineata, assembly GCF_036850765.1. NCBI lineage: Eukaryota > Metazoa > Chordata > Mammalia > Chiroptera > Emballonuridae > Saccopteryx > Saccopteryx bilineata. The sequence continues at coordinate 214,692,922 of NC_089491.1, read as the reverse complement.
AAAATACTTAGGAATAAACATAACAAAGAATGTAAAGGACTTATATAATGAAAACTATAAACCATTGTTAAGGGAAATCGAAAAAGATATAATGAGATGGAAGAATATACCTTGTTCTTGGCTAGGAAGAATAAATATAATCAAGATGGCTATATTACCCAAAGCAATATACAAATTTAATGCAATTCCCATCAAACTTCCAATGACGTTTTTTAAAGAAATAGAGCAAAAAATCATCAGATTTATATGGAACTATAAAAAACCCCAAATAGCCAAAGCAATCCTAAAGAAAAAGAATGAAGCTGGGGGCATTACAATACCTGACTTCAAACTCTATTATAGGGCCACGACAATCAAAACAGCATGGTATTGGCAGAAAAATAGACACTCAGACCAATGGAACAGAATAGAAAGTCCAGAATAAAACCACATATATATAGTCAAATAATTTTTGATAAAGGGGCCAACAACACACAATGGAGAAAAGAAAGCCTCTTCAATAAATGGTGCTGGGAAAACTGGAAAGCCACATGCAAAAGAATGAAACTGGACTACAGTCTCTCCCCCTGTACAAAAATTAACTCAAAATGGATCAAAGATCTAAACATAAGACCTGAAACAATTAAGTACATAGAAGAAGACATAGGTACTCAACTCATGGACCTGGGTTTTAAAGAGCATTTTATGAATTTGACTCCAATGGCAAGAGAAGTGAAGGCAAAAATTAATGAATGGGACTACATCAGACTAAGAAGTTTTTGCTCAGCAAGAGAAACTAATAACAAAATAAACAGAAAGCCAACTAAATGGGAAATGATATTTTCAAACAGCTCAGATAAGGGCCTAATATCCAAAATATACAAAGAACTCATAAAACTCAACAACAAACAAACAAACAATCCAATAAAAAAATGGGAAGAGGATATGAATAAACACTTCTCCCAGGAAGAAATACAAATGGCCAACAGATATATGAAAAGATGCTCATCTTCTTTAGCTATTAGAGAAATGCAAATCAAAACGGCAATGAGATACCACCTCACACCTGTTCGATTAGCTGTTATTAACAAGACAGGTAATAGTAAATGTTGGAGAGGCTGTGGAGAAAAAGGAACCCTCATACACTGTTGGTGGGAATGTAAAGTAGTACAACCATTATGGAAGAAAGTATGGTGGTTCCTCAAAAAACTGAAAATAGAACTACCTTATGACCCAGCAATCCCTCTACTGGGTATATATCCCAAAAACTCAGAAACATTGATACGTAAAGAAACATGCAGCCCCATGTTTATTGCAGCATTGTTTACAGTGGCCAGGACATGGAAACAACCAAAAAACCCATCAATAGATGACTGGATAAAGAAGATGTGGCACATATACACTATGGAATACTACTCAGCCATAAGAAATGATGACATCGGAACATTTACAGCAAAATGGTGGGATCTAGATAACATGATACGAAGCGAAATAAGTATATCAGAAAAACCAGGAACTGTATTATTCCATACGTAGGTGGGACATAATAGTGAAAGTAAGAGACATTGATAAGAGTGTGGTGGTTACGGGGGGGGGGGATGGGGGAATGGGAGAGGGAAAGGGGGTGGGGAGGGGCACAAAGAAAACAAGATAGAAGGTGACAGAGGACAATCTGACTTTGGGTGGTGGGTATGCAACATAATTGAACGACAAGATAACCTGGACTTGTTATCTTTGAATATATGTATCCTGATTTATTGATGTCACCCCATTAAAAAAATAAAGTTATTAAAAAAAAAAAAAAAGGAAAACCCTCCCAGTTTCTGTAGGATGATGTGGCAGCATGTGTGCATGCACAGATGATGATGTAACACCGTGTATAGAGTGTAGCAGCCCACGGCCATGCCAATCGAGATGTGGACGGTACAGAGGAAAGTTCAGTGTGTTCTGTGGCTCACTAAATTCAAATTCGTGACCAAAGCACGACGTGAATACTGGCACATTTATAATGAAGCGCCATCACATAGGAATAACATTACTCAGTGGGATAAGTAGTTGAAGGAAACCAGCAGTTTGGTAGAGAAACCCCGTTCTGGTAGGCCATCAGTCAGTGACAAGTCTGTAGAGGCTATACGGGATAGCTACCTAAGGAGCCCTAAAAAATCTGTGCGTGAGCCCACATTGAACTGCACTGAATAGTATGAAACTGGGAGAGTTTTCCTTTTATTTGGTGCAGATTTCACATTTCTACCTTCTTTTGTTGCTTCCCTGTGACTAGTCAAAAGTGCACCATGACTTTACAGGCACACTGTATATATAACATAATTTGACTTGTTGAAAGGTGCAGAACAGCAAGCAGAGTAATTTTTAATTTTTAAAGAAATGATATCATATATGCTCAACTATATTTTTCCTCCCAATTTCTCTGGAACTATATGCAAGAACCTTAAGAGTGAGTTCCTTGTGAGGAGTGGAGTAGAAGCCGGAGAGCTAGAAAGAAGACATACTTTTCATTTTATAACCTTTCTGTGCAGTTTGAATTTACCATATACATATTTTTGAACATGTAAGTAAATGTTCAGCAGGATAAGAAAGCTACTAGGGCAGAAAAAGGGAAAGGGAAATAAAAAGGATTTATTTCACCCACGAAACTAGGAACATCAGCAGTCTTGAGACCAGCCCAAACAGGATAATCAGATGTCCTAACAGTTACAAGGAAAACCAGTGATACAAAGGTGGGGCTTGAGATCCTGTGTACTGATACCCATGTCTGGGAGGGGAGTCTTAAAACCCTGTCCTGATATCATGAGAGACCCTTAAAAATTACAGTTAAAGTACAGACAGGGTGCTCAGACTAGCTGACTTGCCTGCTTGTGGTTTATGCCAAGTGTATTCTAATAGACTGCTTGCTTTGCTTGAACACTTGACTGCATTTTGTCCCTCACCAGAATTCTTTCTTAGTGATGGATAAGAACTGAGAAGGGGGAAGCCCTCATGGACTTGGGTCTTCTCCTATGACATAAAGGCACTGAACAATAATTTATTTTTGTCTTTGGTTATGTCTGTAATAAAGTAGGTACCAAATTTTTACAGTGTGAGCAAAGCTAAAATTAAAAACAGCATGTGACTGTTGTGACAAAATGAGAGTGAGTAAGCAAACTGGGAACGCCTCACACAAAGAAGAAAGACGGCTAGGTTTTTCTATCTCTTATAGATATAGAGACAAATCTGTCCCAGACTGTCCCGTGAGAAAGTTTGAAAACTCAAAACAAAATCTAACAAAACAAAAAAAACCTCTTGATGATAATGACAGAAGAAAGAGGGAAAGAAAAGACGCTTAAGTGAAGAACTGAAACTCCTGTCAAGCTAACAAGGATACCTGCTCAAGACCTTTTGGGGCAAGGTCGTGGAGAGCTAAGATTGTAGCTCTTGAAACTTTCATGGGACCAGGTTCAACATAGTTCTCTGCATAAAAAAATTAAGATAATTCAAACTAGACAACATTTTTAATCTTCTCACAGGCCTGAAGCCTAAAGATGCTGAGAGTAGGATCTTGTGGTCCTATCAGCAGGAATTCATTTGAGCACACACATTCCCCCATTTTCACCTGTCTCTCCTCCTCTCTCTTCCCCCTCTCTCTTTTTCCCTCTCTCTCTCTCTCATGTATTTACACACTTAGTACCATAGATGGCCACTCTGCTCTTCCTTAAAGCCAACCACATAAGTGCTAACACTGGGAAACAATTAATACTGAAGGGAGACAAGGCCAGAAGTGGGAAAGAGAATAAAATTGAATGAAGATAAATAGTAACACAAAAGCTACTGTGTCATGTTTTTATGTTGGGAACTGAACAGAAAGTTGGAAACACAGCAGACACAATTTAAAAATTCCTCAAAAGCCAGAGTAATTTCCCTCAAACCACTGATTAAATTTAATTAACTACATTTCAAACATAAGACAATTATCTTTAATTGTTTAACTGTATATGTATGTGTGTGTGTGTATATATATATATATATTTCAATAAACTATATAAAAGAAATATGAATTGTTGGACCACTCTAATTGCACCTGACTGGTTTCCCCACTTCAACTGCCAACCCACCCCATCAGACCCATTCTTCACCCTCTATCCACTGTGTTCTTCTTTTGAAATGCAGATCTAACTGATATTTAGTGTTTAAAAGCCTTGAATAGCTTCTCTTTGCCTTTAAGATACATTCAAAATCCTAAATGTGCCCTCCTCACCTGGTTGCTGCTTTTTGCCCTCCCTGTCTTGCATGCCAGGCAGAAAGGAACTGTCATTCCTCACAAGCTTCCTGCTTACATGTACCCATGGATGTCTCTGTGCATTATATGTCTTTGGTTATGACTACCACAAATCTAGGAAATCCATTATAAGTGATAATGTAAATGTTTAAATACAATGCTCCCAAATTTATTTATTTATTTTTTTGTATTTTTCTGAAGTTGGAAACAGGGAGGCAGACAGACAGACTCTCGCATGTGCCCGACTGGGATCCACCCAGCATGCCCACCAGGGGGCGATGCTCTGCCCATCTAAGGTGTTGCTCTGTTGCAACCAGAGCCATTCTAGCACCTGAGGCAGAGGCCATAGAGCCATCCTCAGCGCCCGGGCCAACTTTGCTCCAATGGAGCCTTGGCTGCCGGAGGGGAAGAGAGAGACAGAGAGGAAAGAGAGGGGAAGGGGTGGAGAAGCAGATGGGCGCTTCTCCTGTGTGCCCTGGCCGGGAATCGAACCTGGGACTCCACACGCCAGGTCGACGCTCTACTACTAAGCCAACCAGCCAGGGCCTAAATACAATGTTCCCAAATTTTAACAATATCAGTAACAGTTAATCTAAGTGTGCTACCCATGTACACACATTTAATTCTTCCTAAACCACCACGAGAAAAGAAATTTCTTTTTTTTTTTTTGTATTTTTCTGAAGCTGGAAACGGGGAGAGACAGTCAGACAGACTCCCGCATGCGCCCGACCGGGATCCACCCGGCACGCCCACCAGGGGCGACGCTTTGCCCACCAGAGGGCATTGCTCTGCCCCTCCGGGGCGTTGCTCTGCCACGACCAGAGCCACTCTAGCGCCTGGGTCAGAGGCCGAGGAGCCATCCCCAGCGCCTGGGCCACCTTTGCTCCAATGGAGCCTTGGCTGCGGGAGGGGAAGAGAGAGACAGAGAGAAAGAAGGGGGGGTGGAGAAGCAAATGGGCGCTTCTCCTATGTGCCCTGGCTGGGAATCGAACCCGGGTCCCCCGCACGCCAGGCCGATGCTCTACCGCTGAGCCAACCGGCCAGGGCAAGAAATTTCTTGATGTTTACTACTGTCCAGTGAGTAGTGAGCAAAGTGCCTGGTTAGTATCAGGTGTAAACAAGTGTCTGTTGATTAGATGGAACTAACATACTGGGTGGAGTGGGTGGGAGAAATGTATAGGGATTACCACATAAAGAACTTGTGCAAGATCACACAGCTAAAAAGTGAAGGTAGAGTTCAGCATCAGAGGACATGTTCTTTACCACTAGACTATGATATTTGAAATACTGCACAACTCATAAAAACCATATATATATATTATATATATATATATCTTTATTATATGCGGCTTAAGTGTCTGTTTGTCGCCGATAGTTTATTGGTTGCTTGCGTAACTGTACTAGCCAATGGGGTGAAGTTGCCACAGCTGAACGCAAATTGAGCGGGTCAGGGGGGGAAGGTGAACATTTGTTTGCATTGGCAATCATCTGCTTTTGAAACAATTTAAGGCTGAATGCAAATTGAGCGTGTCAGGGGGAAGGTGAACATTTGTTTGCATTGGCAATCATCTGTTTTACATAAAAACTATGTCTTAACGTAATTTCTTTTAAGAATGCCTCCTAGAAAATACAGCACTGAAGAGGAGAGAAAAGGAGCTAAAGCTGCATAAAAACGGCTTTCTCGACAAAAAGAAACCACTGAGCAGAGAAAGACAAGGCTTGCTTCAGTCGCAGAGCAAATGCATCTTTCTCGGCAAAATGAGACTGATGAGCATAGAGAAACAAGGCTTGCCTCAGATGCAAGACAAAAAAGCCTGTCTCAAAAAATGAGTCCCTTGAACAAAGGCAGGAGAAAAATGCAAAAAAAACCCCGACAGAGTAATGCTGACTGAAATGCAAAAAGGATTAAAACAGTTTCAAACGGAGAAACTTTAATTTTTGAGCATTCCTCTGGTGACATGAATATTAAATGTGAACACTGTCAGTCCTTAAACTTCAAGTTAGAAACTAATTGATTTGACTGTGGCAAGAGGATTTTCTCAATGTTGCAAGTATGGAAACATTGTAGTTCCACTAACTGAGAATTATCCACCACTCTTGAATAAATTATTGACTAATCAGCATCCAAATAGCAAACAGTACATGGATAGCATTCGATCCATTAATAGTTCGTTTGCTTTTGCGTCCATGGGAAACAAACCAATTGACTTGCCTGGACCAGGACTTTATTGCTTTCGACTTCATGGTCAAGTTTACCATCAAACTAGAACTTTGCATCCTTCTGACGGGAAAAGAAAGTTTGCTCAATTATATATACTTGATCCCTCAGAAGCCAGTTCGGCACGTTTAGAATGGAATAAAAGAGTTCCTGAGACCTTACTTATAAAGCTAGCGGTGGCTCTTAAGAAATGTACCACCAGTAGTTTCCTTCATTGCACTCTACTTTAAGCAATTAAGCAAGTAAAAGGGGGAAACCCTGTGGAGCACTAAGCAAAGGGGCGTCCTCGCCACCTGCCCTGGGTAATTCAGTAATTCCGTGAGAGCCATACAACGACCTGTGTACATTACGCATTATCCAATAAAAATTTGGTGTTGTCCCGGAGGACAGTTGTGATTGGCTCCAGCCACCCACAACCATGAACATGAGCGGTAGGAAATGAATGGATTGTAATACATGAAAATGTTTTATATTTTTAACATTACTATTTTTTTTATTAAAGATTTGTCTGCGAGCCAGATGCAGCCATCAAAAGAGCCACATCTGGCTCATGAGCCATAGGTTCCGGACCCCTGCTATGAATTATAATTTAAAGGTAAAAATCATGGCTGCCCCATGGGATCTAGAATATTCTTGGCCACAATATTCATTGCAGTGCTACTGTGCTTATCCAACTTGGGTTGGTGTGGTAGGCAGAATAATGGTCCCTCAAAAAATAAAAGATATCCACATCTTACCCCCAGGAACCTATAAATATGTTACCTTACATGGTAAATAGCAATTAAGATTGTAGACAGAACTAAAGTTGCTAACCAAGTTGACTTGAGATGAATAGTTTATCAAGGATTGCCTTGGTGGGCTCAATGTAATTACCAAGTGTCCTTCTAAGTGGAAGAGGGAGACAGAAGCGAGAGAACCAGAGGTATGGCAGCCAGGTGTTGCTGGCTTTGAATCTGGAAGAATGGGACCATGAACGGGTGGCCTTTAGAAGCTGGAAAAGGCACAGAAACAGTTTCTCCAGAACCTATGAAAGGAATGGTGCCCTTCCCATGCCTTGACTTCAGCCCACTGAGGGTCATTTTGGACTTCTGACCTCTGGAACTTTAAGATCATAAATTTGTGTTGTATTAAATGTGCAGTAATTTGTTACTACAGAAATAAGAAACTAATGTAGCTGAGTTGTCTTTCTGAGTACTTGCCTTGGTAACAATTAACACCTTCCAAGAAAACATTGTCTAGTTTTAAGTTTTCTTTTTCTGCTTTTGCCAAAGAAAGCACTTGACCCCAATTTTGAGTCCCCCTTTCAATCCTCACCCTCACCTTCCCCAAAACATCAATCCCAAGTACAATGGTACTGAAGTACTCACTCAGCATTACTGCCCCTATATTGTTATGAGATGAAAAGAACTGATATTTTAAATAACAGCCTTTACCATTTTCTGCTGGTCTGACTTCAATAAGACAAGGCTGCTTGCCAGCAATGGGGGCTTCTCTTACATCTGTAGTCCAAATCATCTCCACCCAAAAGGTCCACAGGAGGGACCCAATGACATGGAAACCATAGATAGAGCCAACATATGTACATTCATACTGCTCTTCTCATTAAACTGCTCATGTAGATAGAGGGACAGTGAGTCTTAGCCATAGGGAACTCACAGGTCTCTTTATGGTGATGGTTTTATTTTGACTTTTTAATGTCTTTCCTGGCACAGTCTTGAAAGGGTTATCAGGTCTAGGAGCCAGCTGAACTTGACCTTTCTGTTCATCAGATAATAAGATCATGTGAGGATAGAACCAGTTCCCTTCAGCAAATTCATTATGAAGCTTTGTTCTTAACAATGTTTACAAAGGGCAGAATTTTCCTACTTGCCTGGAGTGCTGTTTTGGGTCAGTTCCACCACAGTGGAGGAACCTAGTGATTTTACAGAATATAGAGACCCTCCCCCCCCCCCCCACTCTTCCCACCAACTGATGAGAGATTACCAATGATTCAGGCCAAGTTGCCTGGCTTGGGTTCCGGTCTAGATCTGAGGACCAGCTTCTACTGTTAGCATAGGTAGCTAGATATTAATAAAGGAAGGGAGCAAAGGAAATCAGATATTATTAAACATACTAAACTAGGGAACTGAATTGGATAATAAGCCTGTTTCACTAGGAAGTTAGAACATTCACAGGCTCCCCAGGGGATCTCTTTATCCTCCACCCTTAGGACCTAATCACCCCCCATCCACCCCCACCTACACCAAGTGGGCAGGAAAGATGGTCATTACAAAAGCAAGAATAAAAACAGTAGGAGAGATTCCTTGGCTGGGCGTATGCCCAAGATGGTGCAGGGGGAGGTAAGCATATATGCAGTGGCAGCAAAGATGGCACAGGGGGTGGGGGTCCTTCCACTATGAGGCTATACACAGTAGAAACTAGGATGGGGACCATAAAGAGTGGAACCTAGCCTGGGAAAAGGTCAGACTGAATAAGGGACACAGAACCCTGGAAGATCTAGGAAACGGACTGGTTAGTGGGAGGGCCCACAAAGGATAGGAAAATTGGTTAATTTGAAAAAGTACCCGGTCTTTCCCTAGCTTGACATAATATAATCCAAGCTTAACAAAGCTTTGTCTTTTGCTCAGTAATACGTACACACACGCTCCATTCACTCCCACTTGTTCTCTATCCATAGCAGTGTGAGGCCCTAGCAGCTGCCTGTGGCCCAGCCCCAGCACAGGCTCCAAGCACAGGGCTGGGCTTGACGTCAGCTGATGCACAGCCTAGCCGGATGGGGATGGTGACTAAACTGGACTAAGCTTTGCATGGCACAGAATCTTTGGATATTGGCCTTTCTTCTGGGCTTTATGATGACAAGGCTGGACTTGTTCCACAGCAGGACAGACAGAGATGAGACATTGGGAACCTGGGGGCAGTCCTTTGATTTTGCTTCTATAATAAATCTTACCATTGCACCTTATCCTTCCATATGTGGGTCCTGGGAATGCTTTCCTTGTGACTCCGTGAAAAGACTTCATTTCTAAGGGCAACAATACCAGCCACATAGAGTTAAGAATAGCACCCTGCTCTCATTCATTCAACTCCTTGGCTTTGAAAGATCCCATAATGCATGACAGTCTCCTTCCCTGCCCTGATACCAAACATTCACTTCTTTTGTTTTTTGAGATATCAGCTTAAATGTCACCTCAGAGAAAACTGACACCCCATCTACTTAGTGCTTTGTGATTTAGAATATAACTATTAATTTCTCCAATTTCTTCCTATTCCACCTCATCCCCTTCCCACCAAATCAATAGGTATATATTTATACTGACTATTAATCAAGCACTTTGCTCAACACTGGACCTAGAGTGGTGAGCAAACATCAAGAAATTCTCTCCCTTATGGAGCTTCCATTTTGTTGAGAAATAAAAATATAATTCAACTAAACTCACAGATCAACAACCATATAACAACATGGACACTGAAAGCATAGTTTAAATAACAGCAATAACAACAAAAGAATCTTTCAGACTACAAAAGAAGACAAACAAATAAAAGGGAGAATGGAATAAGCATGATATTATACATTATAGGAATGAAATAAAAGAGAAGTACAGTTATATGTGACTGTTAAGAAGGTGAGTATATAATTAGAGCATAAGAGCCACTAATTCCAGTAAATCTATTTCATTCTTTTCTTGAATAAAGATGGCAAAAGGGTTAATCACTCAGAAAGATAAGAAGTCTGGCTATTTATGGAATAATTCTCAGATCTTTAAATTCCAGTTCCATCTTTCTAGGCTAAATAAATGAGCTTAGCCAAGTAACTCAACTTTCCTGAGACTTGGGGTCACTATAAATTGAAGTTGTTTTTTTTATATCATGCATTTGTAGAGACCTTAAAAAAAGAATATACAAGAAAGTCCTTAGAACAGTGTCTGATATATACATAAGCCTTTAATACATTGTTTTTGGATTTGGACATGAAGTGGCTAGATCACAAATAGTAAGGAATGTAGAGTGTAACTCAGCTGTGAAAAGCATTCTTGTTTTTCAACAACACCCTAATAGCAGTGAGAATACCTACTGTCTAGATTTTGGTTTTTAATACCATTCTCCAATAAAAGGAACCAGGGTTCCTTGATATGGCTGATTCTAGGACTGGAGCAGGAAATATACAAGATTAGCCCGGGGTATTTTATGGTGCCAGACAATAGAGAAATGTTAAAAACAAATGTGTGTATGTGGTGATGGGGATATGTCAAAGGGACACAGGAACGAACTGAGAAAAAATCCCAATGGCCCAATTTGAAATAATCTGAGCACTAAAATAAATGAAATTGGACTATAATCCAAAGTATAAAATAAATGTTCATAAGTGCACACTGATGTAAAAATAATGAGTGAATGAATGAATGAATGAGGATGGGGGTAGACACATCTCCAAAGAAGAATTCCAAATAATTTATGGAGCTACTTCATCCTCAAGAATGTGGAGTATAACTCTTTTTCCTGAACTGTGATTTGTACATAATGACTTTTCTTTAAACAAACAAACAAACCCCCAAAACAGTAAAGAGACCCTGGACAGTTAGCTCAGTTGGTTAGAACGTTGTCCCAAAATGCCAAGGTTGTGAGTTTAATTCCTGGTCAGGGCACATATAAGAAACAGCCAATGAATTCACAACTAAGTGGGACAATTGGGTGAATGCCTCTCCCTCTCTCTCTCTCTCTCTCTCCTTCTCTTTGTTGCTCTAAAATCAATTTTAAAAAAATACATTATGTAAAGGGGAAAAATAGGGTAAACTGTGGAGAAACCTGATGTATATATATTACTTCAACCAGATGATGAAGGTTAACAATAACAATGATTAAGTCTTGTTCATAGTATGTACCTTTAAGATGAGGTGATGAAAATGCCATTTTACTTCTGTGACCTTCCTCAAAAAAAACCCCCAAAACCCATTAACTCAAGTTTAGTTATAAAAATAACAGATACTGACTGACCAGGCAGTGACACAGTGGATAGAGAGTCAGCTTGGGATGCTGAGGATCCAGGTTCGACCAAGGTTGCTGGCTTAAGCAAGGGGTTCATCCGGCTTGAGCACAGGCTCACCAGCTTGAGTGTAGGGTTGCTGGCTTGAGTGTGGGATCATAGATATGACCCCATTGTTGCTGTCTTGAGCCCAAAAAATCGCTGGCTTGAAGCCCAAGGTCACTGGCTTGAGCCCAAGGTTACTGGTTTGAGCAAGGGGTCACTGGCTCAGCTGGAGCCTCCTGGTCAAGTCACATATGAGAAAGTTTTCAGTGAACAAATAAGATGCCACAAAGAAAAATTGATACTTCTCATCTCTCTCCCTTTCTGTCTATCCCTCTCTCTGTCTCTCTTAAAAAACAAAACAAAACAAAACCAGATCCTGAAGTAGCACAATGGATAGGGTGTCAATCTGGAATGCTGGGCTCACTGGTTTGAGGCCCCAAGCTTGCCGGGTCAAGAACATTCAAGAAGCAACTATGAGTTCATGCTTTCTGCTCTTCCTGCCCTCTGTCTCTCTCTAAATTCAAAAAATAAAATCTTTTTTTTTTTAAAAAAAGAAAAGAGCCTGACCTGTGGTGGCACAGTAGATAAAGCACTGACCTGGAATGCTGAGGTTACCAATTCAAACCCTAGATCTTGACCAGTCAAGACACCTATGAAAGCAACTACTACAAGTTAATGCTTCCTTCTCCTCTCCCTTTTCTCTCTCTCTCCTCTTTCTAAAATCAATAAATAAAATCTTTAAAAAAGAAAAGAAAAAAACAACAGAGAAATACCAACTGAGGAACATTGTACAAAATACTTCACCAGAACACTTCAAACCTGTCAAGGCACTAGAAAGACAAGGGAACTCTGAGAAACTGTCACAGCTAAGAAGAGCCTAAAAAGACATGATTATTTAATGTAATATCCTAGATGAAATCCTGGAACTAAAAAAGACATTAGGTAGGAATATAGGAAATCTAAATGATGTGTGGACTTTAGTTAATAATATACTAATACTTGTTCACTGATTGTGATAAACATATCCTACTAATGTAAACTGTTAAAAATAGGGGAAAGTGGGTTTTATATAATAGGAATTCTCTATACTATCTTGGCAATTTTCTTTAAACCTAAACTGTTATAAAATAAAAATTTTTATTTAAAAAAGACAAAAGAAAATATTCATACAATGTCAGACTTTTTGGTCTCTGACATTGTCCCAGGAACAAGACAGAAAGATTCCCCACACACTTCGACACGAATTCGCTACAGCAGTCAGGGTTAGAGCAGCCAAAATGTGAGCTTTGCCCAAAGCTTGAAAAAGGGGTCCATCCAAGCCTGTGTTGGTTGTTTCTTGGCTACAGTTTCAAACTTAGTATGCATTGTTTCTATTCCAATTAGTAAATAAGACTAGCAGAGCAAGACTATTTTCTACTTTTTTAACTAGTGACAATTTTAAAGTCACAGTCTTTATTATTTGAAATTTAGGATGGTCAATGAATACATACCTTTCTCACCATTTTGTTACAATTCCCCCAGCCTGCCTCTTTGTTCCCTTTCAGCATTAGTGCATTTTATTTCTGTGTGTTCAACATGACACCGATTGATATTTCAAAATTGTATAATGGATTTATTGTGAAGCCTCGCCTTCCCAGTTTGATTTTCTGTAATATATATCAGTATGTGTCCCTTCACTGAGACAGCCTGCACCTTCCTCTCTAAGGGACAAAGCTCATAACATGTTGAGCTGAGCAATACTCACTTTGGCAATGAGAGAGTGAGAAAAATCATTTTATTATTGTATTAGATGCTCATCCGGCAGGTTATTTTAAGTATTACATGACCAGAACTTGAATAGTGATAGCAACTCATTCTGTTAAGAAAAAAAGAGAAAAATAAGAAAGAAAAAAAGGAAAGCAAAAAGAAAAACGACCAAAAGGAAAAACGAAAGAAAAAGGACTTCATTGCTTAAATGCTTAACATCTAGTATAATTTCCTCCATTTTTCTAAAAAGTTGAGAAGAAAACCAAATAGGAAACGTTCCCAGAATTTTAAATCTCACTAGCCCAGAATCCTTGAAAATCCTGTTTAGAACCATCCGGTGTAGTGGCTTGTAGTCACGTCCCTGCCTTTTAACCGCTACTCAGTCATCCAGCGGCGGCGTCTTTCTAACAATCGTCGCCTTGGGCGTCCCCTTGAGGGCACAGCTGCTGGCCGGAGTCTCCAGTCCAGACTTCAACTGAATGGAGATGTGCAGGTGGAGAGGATAAAAGTAATTCGGGCTCAGCAGCCACGGATTCCCCTCACCCCAGCACCACAAGTGCACTGCACATTCCCAGCACGATGGGGACCCTCAGAAGACTAGGAAATTGCAACACTGCCCACTCCTCCCGCACTTTGTGTGGCCAGCCCCTGCCTCGGAGTGATGCCATCTTGGGATCTCTGCATCTTATAAGTAGTTAGTAAGTTTTGAATTCTGATCACGTCCCTGCGTCTTTGAAAACTTAACCCAACTTTTCCAAAAGATAAGAACCTGCTGGCGTGGACCCTTAATTGTCTCTAGAACTAACAAAAATCAGACGGTATGGACAAGAAAACGAAGCCCTGGGGCCCCCGCCCCCGCCGGCACCGCGGATTCCCCGCGGGCAGGGCGCAAAGTCCCATACCCCCCGCCCCGAGTCGGGGGCAGCCCGACGCGAGCGTGGGTCTCGGGCCGGAGGGTTAAGGAACCCGGTCCCAGCACGAGCGGGTGGGAGAGTGGAGGTACACGAGCAACTTACAGCCCAGGGCGACCACAAGGTAGCGCAGCAGCAGCAGGAGGAGGCGGTGGCGGCTCCTCCTCGCCATCTTCGCAGGGCCACGGTGACTGCTCCTTGGAGGCTGGGGAGCGCGGGAGGCCGAGCCGGGGGCTCTGAACTTCTGAGGCCGGAGAGGAACAGAAACTCGTGGAGGAGGAGAGGAGAGGATATGGGAGGGGAGGGGAGGGGAGGGGAGGAGAGGTGAAGGGAGGGACGGATCCTGGTGCGACGTCAGTTTCTCGCAGCCGAGAGCGCTTGCTCCGCTGGCAGCCTAAGGCAGGGTTCCCCTAGCCCCGGGATGGGGGCCTGGGCCTTTCTTGGAGGGGGGAAAGGGGCGGTGAGAGGGGGCGGGCTGTGGAACCTGGACGAGATGTCGGCTGGGTTCTAATGAGGGGGCAGAAGGAAGCGAGGAGCGGAAGGGAAGCCCTGGTGGGTCGTACCCCACCCGCGCGCAGCCAGGATTGATCGGCTTTGTGTCTGGTCCTGCGCGGGGCTGCCAGCTGTCCCCAGGGCGAGGAGCCCGGGGGCGGGAGACGCGGGCGGCTGGGGGCGGGGTGGGGCACCCCCGCCTTGCTCCAACTCCTCTCTTGACCTCCTTAGCACAAAAAAACTTTTCGGGTTTGCAGCCTGGAGGTGGAGATTTTTGGAAATTTTCTGGCGTGGAGCGAAGCCGCCAAAGAGGCGCTCTGGAGAGATGGGGTTCGCCCACTCTGCCTTGGATACGAGGGTAAAAATAAGGTGTCAAGACTCATGTTGGAAGGCAGGTATCAGATTTTAGCGATAGCCTTGGCCCCTTCTCAGTGTAAGCATTTTGGTCCTTGGGGAGCTAAGGTGTGTCTTGTGTCCTTTGCTTTTCACGTGTCAGAGTTGGAAGTTCATCCAGCAGTGTGAAATATTTACCATGTTTCTTTTCTAGTTACATAATTGCTGCTTGTGGAGTTTTCCACTTGTTAAAACTCTACAGCTGCCCTTTGTCGAGTTTATTTTTGGCCTCTTGTGCTTTTAAAAAGAGAACCTATTATGAATGCTCTGTTGCATGCTTTAAAATTGACCTGCACTTATATTGCCCACACCACAAAGGCTAAACAGGCAATTTTTATATTTGCTCCTAGGGACCAAAAATTGTGCGTTTCAGATTATTGTGACAGGTCTGAAAAAAAGGTGAGGTCCAAGAAAAAAAAAAAAGTTAGACATCTTAAAAATAACAGTAAAAGACAAAACAGTGTTATTAGCTGGATCTAAGAAAGAAGGTAGTAGTTTGCAGGCGAAAAAGATTTGGTGTCTCCTGTTCATCAGCATTCAAAGGAAATGTAAATTTTTTTTTTAAGTAAAAAGCATGATATGGTAGACCCGTAGGAGTTCCAGGATATGACTACTCCCTTTTAAATTTTTTTTTAAATTGACCTTAAAATGTTTGCTGAGTACACTTTAATAATACCTTAACTTTAAAGATTGTAAGCATGACAAAATACAGTAAATGCTTTTGCTCCATATGTAGGAGCATTTTCAGTTTAGCCAGTTTAAGAAATCCAATAATAGAACAATGCATACAGACAATGAGCTATAACATGCTTAGCAGCCTCTCCTGTTCTGACAGAGGTTACTATAGATCCGGAATATGTATCCACTGTAATGTGGACATACGACTGTTTGCCAAATGATGGTATATGAGTAACATCCATCTGCCAAAGTTGTCCTGGTAGGGGTCTTTGAGGGTTAACTCCAAATGAAGGGGCAATATAGGACCCCTTGGACAGTATTTCCCAATCTGCCTTGCTGCTTCCCGAGAAAGTTGAAACTGTTTACACCGGGCTGCAGCGTTCTGGTGATGAATAGTATGAGACTGACTTGCTCGGTCTGTCATGGTTGCTCCATATAATTTTCTTTTGGGTAGCTTGATCAACAAGGGCATTCCTAGGCCCTGGCTGGATGGCTCAGTGGTAGAGCATTGGCCTGGTGTGCAGAATTCCCAGGTTCAATTCCCAGCCAGAGCACACAGGAGAAGCGCCCATCTACTTCTCCACCCCTCCCCCTCTCCTTCCTCTCTGTCTCTCTCTTCCCCTCCCGCAGCCAAGGCTCCACGGGAGCAAAGCCACCTCAGGCACAAAGGATGGCCCCATGGCCTCTGCCTCAGTCACTAGAATGGCTCTGGTTGCAACAGAGTAACACCCCAGATGGGCAGAGCATTCCTCCCCTGGTAGGCATGCCAGGTGGATCCCGGTCAGGTGCATGTGGGAGTCTGTCTGACTGCCTCCCCATTTCCATCTTCAGAAAAATACAAAAAATAAATAAATAAAAGAAAAAATGCAAAAAAAAAAAAAAAGAAAAGAAAAGAGAGAGAAAAAAAGGGCATTCCCTTGTGTTAAAGTTCCAGGGAGCATGGAGTGAGCTTGAGTATGTCCTATGAAACATGGAGCTCTATGTTGGCATATAAGTCTTTGAAGAAGGAGGAACTGCTGAAATAGTTCAGCATTTGTCCCTAGGACAGCAGTCTTTATAGTGGAAACACCATAAGTAAATATTTGCTGTCTGTCTATAGATTAAAGAGGGAATATGGCAAATGCTGAAAAGCCATGATCTTTGTGCCCCTCCCCTCCCCCAAACCCCTCCCTTTCCTCCCCCCACCCTGTAACCCCAACACTGTTGTCCATGTCTCTGAGTCTCATTTTTATGTCCCCCCTATGTATGGAATCATCTAGTTCTTAGTTTTTTCTGATTTACTTCTTTCGCTCAGTATAATGTTATCAAGGCCCATCCATGTTGTTGTAAAAGATCCTATGTCATCATTTCTTATGGCTGAGTAGTATTCCATAGTATATATACACCAAAGCTTTTTAATCCACTCGTCCTCTGATGGACACTTGGGCTGTTTCCAGATCTTTGATATTGTGAACAATGCTGCCATAAACATGGGGGTGCATTTCTTCTTTTCAAACAGTGCTATGGTGTTCTTGGGGTATATTCCTAACAGTGGTATAGCTGGGTCAAAAGGCAGTTCGATTTTTAATTTCTTGAGGAATCTCCATACTGTTTTCCACAGTGGCTGCACCAATCTGCATTCCCACCAGCAGTGCAGGAGGGTTCCCTTTTCTCCACATCCTTGCCAGCACTTATTCTGTGTTGTTTTATTGATGAGCGCCATTCTGACTGGTGTGCGGTGATATCTCATTGTGGTTTTAATTTGCATTTCTCTAATCATTAGTGATGTTGAGCATTTTTTTATATGCCTATTGGCCATCTGTGTGTCCTCTTTGGAGAAGTGTCTATTCATTTGTTTTGCCATTTTTGGATTGGATTGTTTGTCTTCCTGGTATTAAGTTTTACAAGTTCTTTATAAATTTTGGTTATTAACCCCTTATCAGATGCAATGTCAAATGTATTCTCCCATTGTGTAGTTTGTCTTTTTATTCTGTTCTTATTGTCTTTACCTGTGCAGAAGCTTTTCAGTTTGATAAAGTCCCATTTGTTTATCCTGTCTTTTAGTTCACTTGCCTGTGGAGAAAAATCAGCAAATATATTGCTGCGAGAGATGTCAGAGAGCTCACTGCCTATGTTTTCTTCTAAGATGCTTATGGTTTCACGGCTTACATTTAAGTCTTTTATCCATTTTGAGTTTATTTTTGTGAGTGGTGTAAGTTAGTGGTCTAGTTTCATTTTTTTGTAGGTAGCTGTCCAATTTTCCCAACACCATTTGTTGAAGAAGCTATCTTTACTCCATTGTATTTCCTTACCTCCTTTGTCAAATATCAGTTGTCCATAGAGCTGTGGGTTTATTTCTGGGTTCTCTGTTCTGTTCCATTGATCTATGTGCCTGTTCTTATGCCAGTACCATGCTGTTTTGAGTACAATGGCCTTATAATATAACTTGATATCCGGATGTGTGATACCTCCCGCTTTATTCTTCCTTTTCAAGATTGCTGAGGCTATTCGTGTTCTCTTTTGGTTCCATATAAATTTTTGGAATATGTGTTCTATATCTTTGAAGTCAGTCATTGGTATTTTAATCAGTATTGCATTGAATTTATAAATTGCTTTGGGTAATATAGACATTTTAATGATGTTTATTCTTCCTAACCATGAGCACGGTATATGCCTCCACTTATTCGTATCTTTCCTGATTTCTTTTATCAATGTTTTATAATTTTTGAGTACAAGTCTTTAATCTCCTTGGATAGATTTATTCCTAAGTACTTTATTTTTCTAGTTGCAATGGTAACGGGGATTGATTCCTTGATTTCTCTTTCTGACAGTTCATTATTAGTGTATAAAAATGCCTCTGATTTCTGAGTATTGATTTTATATCCTGCCACCTTGCCAAATTCATTTATCAGGTCTAGTAGTTTTTTGACTGAGACTTTAGGGTTTTCTATATACAATATCATATCATCTGCAAATAATGATAGTTTTACTTCTTCTTTTCCAATTTGGATGCCTTTTATTTCTTTTTCTTGTCTGATTGCTGTGGCTAGGACTTCCAGAACTATGTTGAATAAGAGTGGTGAAAGGGGGCACCCCTGCCTTGTTCCTGATCTTAAGGGGATTGCTTTTAATTTTTTCCCATTGAGTATGATGTTAGCTGTGGGTTTGTCGTAGATGGCCTTTATCATGTTGAGGTATGTTCCCTGTATTCCCACTTTGCTGAGAGTTTTGATCATGAATGGGTGCTGGATTTTGTCAAATGCTTTTTCTGCATCTATTGAAATTATCATGTGGTTTTTCTCCTTTCTTTTGTTTATGTGATGAATCACATTGATTGATTTGCGAATATTGTACCAGCCTTGCCTCCCAAGAATAAATCCCACTTGATCATGGTGTATGATTTTTTTCATATATTGCTGGATCCAGTTTGCTAATATTTTGTTGAGGATTTTTGCATCTAAGTTCATCAGGGATATTGGCCTATAAATTACTTTCTTTGTGTTGTCTTTGCCTGGTTTTGGAATCAGAATTATGCTCGCCTCATAGAAGGAGTTTGGAAGTCTTCCTTCCTCTTGAATTTTTTGAAATAGCTTGAGAAAGATAGGAGTTATTTCTTCTTTGAATATTTGGTAGAATTCACTTGTGAAGCCATCAGGCCCAGGACTTTTCTTTTTTGGAAGTTTTTTGATAGCTATTTCAATCTCATTTGTTGTAATAGCTCCAGATATATGGAAAAGATTTATATAGGTGGATGGGGATCCTTAAACCCCTCAGCGAGATCTTCTGAGAATGGCTTTTAAGATACCAAGAGGCAGAAAAAGCCCAATAGAGATCAGGGGAACTACCAGCTTTTAGGATACACCGTTAAAGGCTCCAACACCCCAAAGGAGTCTCATAGGATGCCACCTGGGTCCTGCTTCAATAGTGAAAAGGAAGGTCATTGAGCTAAAGCTTGCCAGGCTTACATGCCTCTGCTGTGAGGAAACAGGGACACTGGAAGGTAGGCTTCCCTCTCGCCCCTCTAAGGGAGGGTTCAGTCTCTTCCAGCCCTGCTCCAGCCACCTATGACCTAACCTTGCCCAGAAAGCTGGGGTTTGCCACTGAAGGCTGAAGGTGCCCAGGGCCATCGGCCCCATCTACGACACTGTGGACGAGCCTAGAGTATTTCTTCCAAGAAGCAGGTAAACTGATCTCATTTGCACAAGGGCCACTTAACTATGCTTTGCCTGAGTAGTCAGGTTTTTTATTCTTCCCTCAAAGATCTCTGTTGTGGTGTTGATAATCCTATTTTCTGCTGCTTTGCTTAATATATAGTGTTTCCTTTATCCCTCCTACCTCAATGCCCCACTCATATTTCAGGCTGGGACCTACTCCTAATTTAGAGCTCTCTTTCCCCCTTTTGCCAACTTGTATTATGAATCTACCTTTGCCACCCAGCTTAGTGTATCCCAAGGTTCTCTTTACCATGCCACAGTCACAGAGCTCCAGGGAAAAGCAACCTGGTCTCATCTCTCCAGGCAGAGGAGAACAGAAGCTCCATATCCACACATGCTGCAGATGGCTTTTCCAGTCTACCTGAATCATTACCAGCTAGAAGCAGCGGTCATTGGGACTTAGACATGAGCTGCAAAGTATAGAATAGTGACAACAATTCCAGTGCCATGCGGACTTTTCCTGGATGTGGACTTTTCCTGGACTCACTCCTGCTCCTTGTGACAGCTCCTAACAGACTTAACTGAGGTTGGGTTGCATTTTTTAGGGATTTGGCATGGTGATGGGGCCAACTTGGACTTGGTGAACATGTTAAGGACACTACTCTTTTGTGGATTCTTGCTGTATTGGCCAAGAGTTTGCTTAAAGGCTTTTTATCACTATAAAAAAAATAGAAGACTGGATAAAGAAGACTGGATAAGAAGACTGGATAAAATAGTACACCATGGTATACTATTCAGCTAGAAGAAATGATGACATTGGATCACTTACAGCAGAATGGTGGAATCTTGATAACATTATGCGGAGTGAAATAAGTGAATCAGAAAAAAACAAGAACTGCAGGATTCCATACATTGGTGGGACATAAAAGCGAGACTAAGAGACATGGACAGGAGTGTGGTGGTTATGGGAGGTGGGGGGAGGGAAGGAGGGAGAGGGGGAGGAGGGAGGGGGAGGATACAAAGAAAACTGGATAGAGGGTGATGGAGGACGATCTCTCTTTGGTTGATGGGTATGGAACAGAACTAAATGACAAGATAACCTGGAAATGTTTTCTTTGAATATATGTACCCTGATTTATTGATGTCACCCCATTAAAATAAAATTTTATGTATAAAAAATATAATAATAATAATAAAAGGCCAGGTAGACTAATGAATAAGGTTCTATATAGATTATAGAAGACAGCTGATTTAGTGGTGGGCACAGAAAGAATTTAGCTAGCTGACTGGACAAAGGCAACTAGAGTTGAGATATGCAGAACTGCAAGGGATGAGGCATCTCTGCTGTTTCCTTGGTGACAGGGACTGATACTTAGCTCCCAGAAAGGAAAGTCAAAATGGCAAAAATGTTAGAGCTCATACTCCAGACAAGTAAGGAGAGAGGCACAGTTTTTCTGATCAGTAACAAGAAAGATGTCATGGTTTGCAAGAAAAGTTGTTGGCATCCTCTTTTCTCATTCTCACCACAACTATATGTCTTTTTTTGCTCCTCTCCAAAGATGCACACACACAAAAAACATATTTAAAGAATATTCTATGACATCCTATATGAATACTGATTCACTCAGTTATTTATTCGTCACCCAGTCATGGCATAGCCCAGTGGTAGTCAACTTGGTCCCTACCACCCACTAGTGGGTGTTTCAGCTTTCATGGTGGGTGGTAGCGGAGCAACCAAAGTATAAATAAAGAGGTAGATTTAACTATAGTAAGTTGTTTTATAAAGATTTATTCTGCCTAACTTAGTGACAATCCGACATTAAAGTACTTGGTAAGTAATTATTATTATATGCTTTAACTTGCTGTAACTCTGCTTTATAAATTTTATAAAGTAAAGTTACTTCTCTACTTTATAAATCACCATTACTGTGGAACCGGTGAACGGTTAGAAAATTTTACTACTAACAGATACAAAAGTGGGTGGTAGGTATAAAAAGGTTGACTACTCTTGGCATAGCTGAACGCTGGTGGACAGTGATGAACAGTATTGTGTCTTTTTTTTTATAGAGGCAGAGATAGACAGACAGGAACGGGGAGAGATGAGAAGCATCAATCATCAGTCTCTTGTTGCGCGTTGCAACTTCTTAGTTGTTCACTGATTGCTTTCTCACATGTGCCTTGACCGCGAGCCTTCAGCAGACCAAGTGACCCCCTGCTGGAGCCAGCGACCTTGGGTCCAAGCTGGTGAGCTCTTTGCTCAAGCCAGATGAGCCCGCGCTCAAGCTGGCGACCTCGGGGTCTCGAACCTGGGTCCTTCCGCATCCCAGTCTGACGCTCTATCCACTGCGCCACCACCTGGTCGGGCCAGTATTGTGTCTTTGCTGCTAACAAGCTCACAGCCTTGAGGAGAGAACCTCACCTGGAAGGACCTCTAGTATCACATGATAAGTGCTACGGGCAGATGGAAAATAATAACAGCTGGTTTTTATTAAGCACTTTCGCAATAATGAACTCAGAATAGTGCAATATCTAATCCCCCAACTCAGGAAGAGAGAAGTGTTATCATTCTCTTTTACAGATGAGAAAACAAGGCTGAGAGATGCTAAATGATGTAACCTCACAGAAATACTAATTTCTTTAATCTGGCCCTTTATTTTGATTTTTTTTCCTGGTCTCACCCAACACCATCCACATCCCTCTCCCTTGTTTAATCATTAAGCCCTCCAGACATTGAGGTTCTGGTCAGTGTCCAATAGTCTTAGGGAAAAGGTCCTGGGTCTGCTGACTACAGATAGAGACAGTGTTTTTAATCAAACTAAAGACACTATTTTGGCCTCAGTTGTGTTTTAGCACTGGACCCAGGAAAGCAGAAGGATCTTACAAAACAATCTTTGTGAAGTTGAACATAACAATTCCATGGCTAATATGAGGTCCAGATGCAACGATAATAATCCTCTTCCCAAGTACCAACCAATCAGTAAAGACCACCACCCTAACTCCTTTAATCACCATGTTTAATGATTACCCCCCCCATATATCCATCCCCTAGAAGCCATTGGGAAGTCAGGTCTTTGAGCATGAGCTACCTCTGACTCCAGGCTTAGTGCCATCTCCTTAATAAATACTTACTTTCTTGGCTACAAACTCCTGATCATGTTTTATTGGGCTTTGATGTGCCTAGGCAAATGGACCCCTTTGATCTGGTAACAATGGCTTATTCAGTGTCAAGGAAAAGGGAATGTTCCCCTTTTGGGGCTCAAGAAACTGATAGGATTGACTAAATAAGTGTAAATATCATCAGCATCTTCTAGAACAATGATTGCCAAGGTTGTGGGCTCCTCAGAATCCCCTAGAATTCTTAAGTATGATTCTACTTAAAATTATGTAAAAATTCTGAGTGGCTGGAATTTTTATCTCAGGGGCAGCTGTGAAACTGTTTCTAATAAGCTCTGTGGCTGATTCTTTTTTTTTTTTTTTTGTATTTTTCTGAAGCTGGAAACGGGGAGAGACAGTCAGACAGACTCCTGCATGCGCCCGACCGGGATCCACCCGGCACGCCCACCAGGGGGCAACGCTCTGCCCACCAGGGGGCAATGCTCTGCCCCTCCAGGGCGTCGCTCTGTTGCGACCAGAGCCACTCTAGCGCCTGGGTCAGTGGCCAAGGAGCCATCCCCAGCACCCGGGCCATCTTTACTCCAATGGAGCTTCGGCTGCAGGAGGGGAAGAGAGAGACAGAGAGGAAGGAGAGGGGGAGAGGTGGAGAAGCAGATGGGCGCTTCTCCTGTGTGCCCTGGCCGGGAGTCGAACCCGGGACCTCTGCACGCCAGGCCGATGCTCTACCACTGAGCCAACTGGCCAGGGCCACTCCGTGGCTGATTCTGAGGCAACTAGTCCATGGACTGGTATGTAAGGAGCTTTCTAGAATATAGGAAAAGCCATGAGAGTGAATAAATGAAAGCAATCAGAAAAAAAGTCAAAGTGAATATATTTATCTAGAGCTAAATCTAAGAAAATAAATGCAGTAAGAGAGGTAGGAAGAAAACCCATGCAAAAAATAAAAATGAAAAAAGATACTGTCCTTATACTGTTCACAAAAATTAACTCAAAATGATCGTAGACCTAGAATTATTAAATTCTTAGAAGATAACAGAGGAGAAAGTCTAGATGACCTTGGGTCTGTTGATAACTTTTTATTTTTATTTATTTTTTAAAATTTGTTTTGGCCTGATTTGTAACAGTGCAGTGGATAAAAGTGTCAACCTGGAATGCTGAGGTCACCAGTTCAAAACCCTGGGCTTGCCTGGTCAAGGCACATATGGGAGTTGATGCTTCCTGCTCCTCTCTCCCTTCATTCTCTCTCTCTACTCTCTAAAATGAATAAATTTTAAAAATAAAAATAAAAAATGTTGTTTTTAAATTATAGTGATTGCCACTTTCAGTATAGTACCATCTAGCACCATGCATAGTTATTACAATGTTATTGGCTATATACCTTACACTGCGCTTTACATCCCGTGACTGTTGGTTCTTATCATTGATAGTTCGTACTTCTTAATCCTCTTAATCTTTTCCCTCCATCCTCCCCGCCCCCTGGACTTCACTGAAATTAAAAACTGCTCTGCAAAGGACAAGTTGAGGGCAATTAGAAGACAAGGTACAGACTAGGAGAAAGTATTTGCAAATCTATAGCTGATAAAGGACTGTTATCCAAAGTTTATAGAGAACCTTAAAATTCAACAATAAGAAAATAACCTGATGAAAAAATGGGCCAAAGACTTTAAGAGACAATTCACCAAAGAAGATGGCAATAAGCGTATGAAAAATGTTTCATATCATATGTCATCAGAGAAATGCAAATGAAAAACATTGAGATACCACTACACACTTACTAGAATGGCCAAAATACATTAATTAATTGCCAAAACTTGGAACCAATCAAGATGGCCTTCAGTAGGTGAGTGGATAAACTGGGATACATGTGGAAAATGGAATAATATTCAGAGCTAAAAAGATATGAGGTATCAAGCCAAGAAAAGACACAAAGGAAACTTTAAATGCTAGTAGTAAGTGAAGAAAAAAATCTGAACAGGATATATATGATAACATTCTGGAAAACTCAAAACTATGGAGGTACAAAGATTGATGGTTGCCAGGGAACAAGAGAAAGGGAGGAGTGAATAGGCACAGCACAGAGGAATTTCAGGACAGCGGAACTACTCTGTGTAACACGACAGTGGTGGAGATATGTCATTATGCATCTGTCCAAACCCATACATTGTACAAAACCAAGAGTGAACATTAAGGTAAACTACGGACTCTGGGTAACGATATGCCAATGTATATGAACAAATCTACCACTCTGGTGAGTGATAATGATAATAGGCAAGGCTATGCCTGTGTGGGGGCTGGGAGAATATAGGACATCTTTGTACTCTCTGCTTCATTTTGCTGAGAACCTGAAACTGCTCTAAAAATTAAAGTCAGATAAAATTGAAACAAAAGATCCATAGGAAGAATGCAAGAAAGAGCAGTCAAAAAAGTATGAGAGGAACCAGGAGAGAACCAGGAACCATATGTGCAGGTGTTTCTAGTGTCAAATGCTTAAAAAAAAAAAAAAAAAGATTGAGAATTGTCTCCTACATTTAATAAGTATGAGAGCATCGACCACCTAAACAATAAAGAAAGCAAGAGTTAAATCAGCTTGCAGAAAAAATTTGCAGACTTGTGTTGTCTAGTTAATAAAGTATAAAACTAATGTATAAGATAAAAACATAATGAAATGAATGCAAACAGCAGCAGCAGGATGGTAAAAGGAGTAGCAGGAGTAAGTACTATTTCATGAATGAAGGGTTGGAAGCTGGCTCCACTCATGTTCTGCTCCCAGAAACCCCTACGCCAGGAGCATGGGACAAGTTATAGGGAGTCCCTCTAAACTCGGTTCATGTCTCCGTGGTCATAGTGTCCCTCTCCCACCAGCCACATGTCACAGTTGCTTTCACTTTGACACTAAAAGCAGTTTTGTCAGGCGAACATAAATGGGGACTTGGTGTTTTAGGACATCTTACCATTTTTTATTCTTTGCTCCCACTCTAATTCTGAATTTCAAGTAATGTTAGAGGTGTCGAGGCACAGTGCCTCAAACAAGCAATGTAGAGAAGGGCTGGTTTAAATGGAGTGACTTCTCACAACTTCTCAGATCTGATATTTCTGTGTTGGATGGGTTATTTTTCCTCATGGGTGTGGAGAAGGTGCTGGAAAGTGTGCCCACACTCTGCAATTTATAGAAAAGAGAAAAAAATAAGTCATTTTCAAAACCACACAATCCCCAAGTGTCTCTCATGTCAATTTTAAACTCCTATGGATAAAATTTCAGGTATTTAACTAATGAGATCCTCATTACATGTGTTTCCCTCATCATTATGTCCTCAGATCAGTTTCTGGAATAAGCCTGATTTCAACACTCCAGTCTGATGTTCCCACAAGCACACTCCTACTTGTGCTGAAACCACAGTTCTTTCCAGACAAGTAAACCTATTTAGAGAAGCTCACAGTCCTCAGCATGTAGCCTTCGTTACTCTCTAAGTGATGTCTTTATTCAAGTACATTACACCAATTTGGTGCTCAAAACTTTCTTTCAAGAATAAAAAGAAATTAGTCTCACCTGGTTTAATTACTATAAGCAGGAACATTCCTTTTTTCATATTCTCTTCTTCTAAATTACTTAATATCACTATGGTGACTGACTCTACCTGCCAATTAAATGAAGTTCAGCAATCAGCAAATTAGTTAATACATTCTTATTTTGTTAAAGCACCTTTACTATTGACTCAATAATTGGTTTTTTATTAAATGACAATTAGAGATTTCATAGGGAATTAGATAATATGAAAATGATTTTTAAAATGGAATTTACTTGGGGGAGGAGCTAGCATTTAACAGACATTTGCCAAGGACAAACAAAGAAATGGATAGGCACCAATTAGTCTACAAGCATGGAATAACCACTGAAAAGTGGGGAGAACTATGAGTTAATTTCTAACTCCCTATCCCCTTTCTACATAACCTTCACTCCAGAGTTAAGGATGATGAGGCTAAAAACGGTGAAAATCAAGATCACACAAAAAGATAGGATCCAGTTGTGTCCTGTGCTGTCCTCAAATCAGCACAGATCTCTTTACATCGTCTGGGAATGATTTTCCATTTCATATATAACTTGACCCAAGTTGTAACTGATTTCCCCCCAGAGACCCTTTGTCAAGGACAACTATACTTAATATATGTCCTTATTTATGGAGTGAGTGGGGAGGGTAAGAACTCTCCCTTGGGCTGAAGGGAGCTCTATAGTCTATCTAACTCAACATCTTGGATATGAGGTGATATAGTGTGGATGAGAAGATGATGAAAGGATTTAGGAAAGATTCAGTGATTATTCCCCTTGGTCACTGCTCTCCAGAACACTCCAAAAGATAATGGCAATGATATTAAACATTAACATTTATTAAGTACTATATACCTGGCACTGTGCAAAGCACTTACAGGCATTATTTAATAAAACAGCTTTGTGAGGAGATACTATTGACTATCTTACTGATGAGAATAAAGGCTTCAAAAGTTAAGTCCCTGGCCTTAGTGGATAGAGCATCTTCCCGTTGTGTGGACATCCCAGGTTCGATTCTCGGTCAGGGCTCACATGGGAAGTGACCATCTGCTTCTCTGTCTGTTTTTCTCTCCTTTTTCTCCCTCTTCCCCTACTGCAGCCAGTGGCTCAGTTGGTTCGAGCATTGGCTCGGGGTGCTGAGATAGTTCAGTTGATTCCAGCATTCACTCCAGATGATGTTGCCTGGTGAATCCTGGTTGGGGTGCCTGCCTTCCCTCCTCTCACAGGAAAGGCAAGGAAAGGGAAGGGAAGGGAAGGGAAGGGAAGGGAAGGGAAGGGAAGGGAAGGGAAGGGAAGGGAAGAAAAGGCACTGACCAAGGACCAGGCAACTACCCAGGTTTGTCTGATTTCTAAGACCCATGTTCTTAGCTACTAAGGTATCTGAAAAAATGTTTTATTCTCTTCTAGGGAAAGAAAAGGCCATCCTGAATGTTGGCATTTGATCTCTGTAATAACAATGTCATGAACATCTGTTTGACACTTGATGTTTTAAAAATGTCTTCATATGCATTTTCTCTTTGGATCTCTGTAACAACCAACCAGTGAGGAGGCCAGGTATGATTATGCATGTTTTAATAATCCTATTGATAACTGAGAGATATCAGTTAGTACTTGGTGAACTCCAGATGCCAAACCAGTAGAAGAACCTCATCTCCTCATGATCAGTTACTCTGAGTGACCAGCTGGGTATAAAGCAGCCCAGGGGATGGGAAACGTGTTTTGGGAATCTGGCTGGCTGCAATAGGGTCCTCTGTCTCTCTGTCTTGTTTTAAAGGATAAAGGAGATTCAGAGACTTGGTCACTTGCCCACATTTACAAATCACCTTCCTCCAAAGACCCTGCTAATACCTATTCCCTTGCCTCATTTATTTCCCATGTTCTAATAATTCCTTATATCTCTCAAGCTTAGATCTATCTTTTTTTTTACTCCAAATCAGTCTTCCTTGTTTATAGAATGTCTGTACCTTGATAGATCACTCAAAATCAATTAAAATTGATTTAAAATTTTTAAAAATTAAAATCAAGTCTAAAATTGAACTGATCTCATCACCTCTCCACCCTCCTCATTTTTCTCCACTTTTTTTTGTCCCTCTTTTTCTTGCATCCTTTCTATCTTCCATTATCCAGTATGAAATAAGCACCTGCCATCAGCCAGCCACTATGCTAATGGTTGGAGACACAATTATGTGCAATCACAGGCAATGTCTCATCTTGTGGAGATCTAGGTGGTGGGGAGAGACACCGATCAGGCAAAGCAAGCATGCATAACAGGGGAGGTATTTATACGGTGCTTACCTGGTTGGGAGGTCAGGGAAGACTTCTCTCATGGAGTGACAGACACTTGAGCTGAAATACAAAGCAACTAGGAAAAGACTGTAGGAAAGAACAGTCTATGCAAAGGGAACATCATGTGAAAGACCCTGTAACAAGTACTAGAGAACAGAATAGGTAGGTGGGGCATTAACACAAAGGTGGGGAGGGAGAATGAGGGGGCGCTGGAGTGCCATTGCTGAAAACCTTCAGTGGCTCCCAGCAGCTTTTAGAATCAAAGCAGAATATATAGTAGTTCCCCCTTTGTCACAATTTTGCTTTTCATTGTTTCCATTACCCTCAGTCCACTGTGGTCTGAAAGTATTAAATGGACAATTCCAAGAATAAGCAATTTATAAGTTTTATATTGTGTGCCGCTCTGAGTAGAATGATGAACCTCTCACCATCCTCTGCATACCACCCAGGATGTGAATCATCCCCTGTCCAGAGTATCCAAACTATATATGCAACCGACTGGTTAGTCACTTAACAGCCGTTGGGGTTATCAGATCGTCTGTCTCAGTATTGCATTGCTTGAGCTCAAGTCATCCTTATTTTACTTAATGATGGCCCCAAAGTGCAAGAATGGTGATGCTGGCAATTCTATATGCCCTAAAGAAGCCATAAGGTGCTTCCTTTACATGAAAAGATATATAAGTATAGGAAAAAAAAACTCAACAAAAATATATATATGGCTTGGTACTATCCAAGGTATCAGCATCCCCTATGGATAAGAGGGGACTACTCTGTATTATGGTTTCTTTCCTTTTTTTCCATTATGCTCCCACAGGGCTTTTGCATATGATGTTTTCTCTTTGCACTTGGATCTTCATTGTCTCTTTTTCCTTTAGTATTATCTAGCATTTATTGAGTATTTACTGTGCTAGGTATATGCTAAATACTTTTCATATTACCTAATTTTGTCCTCATAACAATCATATTAAATAAGGAAATCTATTATTTTCATTTGACAGGTGAAGTCACTGGGGCAGAGGGATTGAGCAAAAGGCCCAGAATCACAAGAGCTTGCGAGTGGCAGAATGAGCCTTTAAAGGGTGCCTGCCTGACTTCCAGCCTCAATGTGCTTAGCTGATGTGCACTGCTTCTCTTTTCCTGCCACCTCACCTGGTTAAGGCCGACTCATCTTTCTGTCTCTGCTCAACAGACATTTCTTTAGGAAATGTCGGAAATGTCCCCGCTCTTCCCAACAGAACCAAATCCTACTATTACCAGCTTTTGTTAACCCCCTTCCTCTCTGGCATAACTGGCAAGTTACACTCAACTGACCAGTAACCAGCCATAGACTGTGGACTCCAAGCAGGCAGGATCCATCTAATTTTGGGCTCATTCTATTTTCTTTGCCTAACAAAGTGCTTATCATTAGTCAATGTTCAATAAATATTTGGCTACTGGATGAATGTATATAGATCTGTTATCTTTGACAAGGGTATGATTGTTCTGTATGTTTTCTAACTTTATGTCTTAGTTCAAGTTGCCATAACAAAGGTTGGGTGACGTATAAATAATAGCAATTTATTTCTCATAGAGTGGAGGCTAGACGTGTAAGATCAGGTTGCTGGCATGATTGAGTTCCCATGAGTGCCCTCTTCTAGTTGCAGAAAACCAGCTCCTCACTGTATCCTCACAGGGCAGGAAGAGAGTAGCTAGGGCACTAATCCCATTCATGAGGGCTCAACCTTCATGATCTAATCATTCCTCAAATATAATCACACTGAGATTAAGATTTCAACATATGAATTTTGAGGGGACACATTCTGTCTATAACACTCAATGATGTCTTTTTAAAATTAATGATTTTTTAAGCTTAAATATCTCTTTAGGGATATCTCATCACCAAGGCTCTATTTTCATTATCTCCTTTGATTTTTTTTTTTTTTTTTTTTTTTACAGAGACAGAGCAAGAGTCAGAGAGAGGGATAGATAGGAACAGACAGGAACGGAGAGAGATGAGAAGTATCAATCATTACTTTTTCATTGCGACACCTTAGTTATTCATTGATTGCTTTCTCATATGTGCCTTGACCGTGGGCCTTCAGCAGACTGAGTGACTCCTTGCTCGAGCTGGCGTCCAAGCTGATGAGCTTTGCTCAAACCAGATGAGTCCACGCTCAAGCTGGCAACCTCGGGGTCTTGAACCTGGGTCCTCTGCATCCCAGTCCGACACTCTATCCACTGTGCCACTACCTAGTCAGGCTCCTTTGATTCTTCATATGAAGGAAATGAGTTACAACGAGGTCCAGTCAATTCCCAGAACAAGACATGATTCCAGCTCTGTGTATATCTAAAGCCTTTACTCTGCAACACGACCATGTTACCACCACTCCTCTAACCATCTTTCTAAGTCAGTCAATCCACTGAACTCATACAACTCAACAACTAAAAAACAAACAATACAATTAAAAAATGGGGACCCTGGCTGGTTGGCTCAGCGGTAGAGTGTCGGCCTGGCGTGCGGGGGACCCGGGTTCGATTCCCGGCCAGGGCACATAGGAGAAGCGCCCATTTGCTTCTCCACCCCCCCTTCCTCTCTGTCTCTCTCTTCCCCTCCCGCAGCCAAGGCTCCATTGGAGCAAAGATGGCCCGGGCGCTGGGGATGGCTCCTTGGCCTCTGCCCCAGGCGCTAGAGTGGCTCTGGTCGCGGCAGAGCGATGCCCCGGAGGGGCAGAGCATCGCCCCCTGGTGGGCAGAGGTCGCCCCTGGTGGGCGTGCCAGGTGTATCCCGGTCAGGCGCATGCGGGAGTCTGTCTGACTGTCTCTCCCCGTTTCCAGCTTCAGAAAAAAAAAAAATGGGGAGAGGACCTTTTCCAAGGAAGACATACAGATGACCAATGAATATATGAAAAAACACTTAACATCATTAGTTGTAAGAGAGTGAAAATCAAAACAACAATGAGATACCACCTCACACCTGTTGGAATGACTCTTATCAATAAGACAAGAAACAACAAATGTTGGAGAAAATGTCCTCACAGTGCTGGTAAGAATGTAAATTGGCCTAGCCACTATAGAAAATAGTATAGAGGCCCTGGCTGGTTGGCTTAGCAGTAGAGTGTAGGCCTGGCGTGTGGAAGTTCTGGGTTTGATTCCCGGCCAGGGCACACAGGAGAAGCACCCATCTGCTTCTCCACCCCTCCCCCTCTCCTTCCTCTCTGTCTCTCTCTTCCCCTCCCGCAGCCGAGGCTCCATTGGAGCAAAGTTGGCCTGGGCACTGAGGATGTATCCATGGCCTCCACCTCAGGTGCTAGAATGGTTCCAGTTGCAACAGAGCAACACCCCAGAGGGGCTAAGCATCGCCCCCTGGTGGGCATGCTGGGTGGATCCCAGTTGGGTGTATGTGGGAATCTGTCCCCCCTCAGTCCCCGACTTCTCACTTCGGAAAAATACAAAAATAATAGTATGGAATTTTCTCAAAACATAAGAATAGAGTTACCATATGACCCAACAATCTGTCTTCTGGCTATCTATCCCCCAAATTTGAAAACATTTATTCATAAAGATATGTGTAACATTATGTTTATTGAAGAATTATTGACAATATCCAAGACAAGTGTACTTTGATGAATCATTGGATAAAGAAGTGGTACATATATACAGTGGAATACCACTCAGCCATTAAAAAGATGAAATATTGTCATTTGCAACAACATGGGTGGATCTTGAGAGTATTATAGTGGAATCAGTCAAGTGGAAAAGGAGAAGAATCATATGATTTTACTCATATGTGGGGTATAAAACAGAAAGCAAGAAACAAAACAAACAAACAAAAACCAAACTCATAGATACAATATGGTGGTTACTAGAAGGGAAGGGAGGTGAGGGGAAAGATGAAGAGGGTAGAAGGGTCAAATACATGGTGATGGAAGGAGACTAGACTTCGAGTGGTGAGTGAATAACAATATTGTATTATTACAATCTTGTATACCTAAAATGTAAATAATGTTATTAGACGATGTTATTCCAGCAAATTGAATTTTAAAATAAGACATCTGTGGTGCACATTTTAATATATTTGTATTCTTGTCTGATTATTCCTCAGGATAGTTGATGAGTGAAAATGTTGGGCCATTTTTGAAGTTTTCAATTCAAATGGCCAAATTGGCAACAGGAATACTTGAGTCTGGAGCGGTGAATCCTATTCCCCACCTGTTTGCCAAGAGAATATTTCTTCCATTGTGCCAACAAAGAAATACATAATTAAAAACAGTTTCTGCACTTTGGTTAATGTGTTTTGGGATACAGAAAACAAGATGGACTCCATGGTAGCCCTTTTTATTTGGGCCTAGTCCTCAGACATTCTTTTGAAGTACAGAATTCAGTATGTGCTCCCACTGAAAGCAGATAAATAGGAAAACATAGCAAAAACAGGCTTCTTATCATTCATTTGTTGTTTACCATGAATCCTGAACACATTTTTCTCTGATATATCTGCACAAACCTTTAATTTTCTTACAGAATTGAATTTTTCACTTGATCTCAGACAAAAGGCCAAGAAGCGATTGCATCATCAAATTATTTTTTTATTTTATTTTACTTTATTTATTCATTTTAGTAGAGGAGAGAGAGAGAGAGGGAGAGAGAGAGAAAGAAAGAGAGAGAGAGAAAGAGAGACAGGGGAGGAGCAGGAAGTATCAATTCTTATATGAGCCTTGACCAGACAAACCCAAGGTTTCGAACCAGCAACCTCAGTGTTCCAGGTTGATGCTTTATCCACTGTGCCACCACAGGCCAAGCTGTATAATCAAATTCTTAACACTGATGAAATTCTATACCTAAAACAACTTAAAACATTTTTAATGTATTGACATGGTTTCAAATGTATACCTATAATAACTTTTTTAGCATCATCTCAACTGCATTCTTTCATCCTGACCATCTTTGGGAAGGGGTTGGATACCATGAATAAATTTGCTTTACCTTGCTACAGCAAAAATTAGGTGGGAGGAACAAGGAGCAGAATAATACCTTTTCACTTCCAAAGACTTAGGAATTCCACTGTGTTCCTGGATCTGTCTCCTTTAAGCCAAGTGATAGTTTTAGAGTTTCTAGAATGTTCTTTTTTAGCCTTGAGGACAAATAGCCAACTGGAAGAGCAAGAGAAGATTCACAACTAGTTTCACAACCGAAAAGAAAGTGACAACATTCTGTGCGCCACACAGGCCAAAACTGATGTTTTGTTCTGGAGAAGTCTTTTTTTTTCCTTTTTCATATGTTAGCCTTTAAAATCCTCTCAATGTTTCACTAAATTTTAAGGCTTGCTTAGTGATGTATAATATAATATAATAAATATAATATAATATAATATAATATAATATAATATAATATAATATAATATAAAATATATATATATATTTTTTTTGTGTGTGTGTGGAAGTGTAATATTATAAAGCCGGCCAAGCTGTGGTTCCCTGAAGTGCTAGGAATCCTCCTGGGGACAGAAGTTCAAATGCTCATCTGCTGGCTTGCAGCCAGTGAACACAATCATGGGGAATGGGGAGACTTTGGAAATGCCTCATAGGGGGATGTTGTTAGAGGCCCTGGTGGAAATGATCATCCTTGTCAGTCCTTCCTGGAATAGGGACTAAACATTCTGGAGTACTAAAAATCAGAAGTGGAGATACATGGGTCATTCTCAAAACAACACTTTTTCCCCAGAGAAGCCACCTCCGGAACATTGGTTCCTCAAATACAAAACGAGCTCAAGTATGTCATTTAAGGCATTTTCAATGACACAACGAGACTACTCTTCTGGTTAAGTCTTCAAGTTCAGAAATGAAAAATAAGCAAATCGTCTAATGACAATACCGTATTGTATCGCTGCCGGAAAAGTTGTCAATATAATAAGCAGCGTGTACTCAGGTCAGGTATTGTAGATTTTCTTCTTTCTCCACTGAAAACACACACACACATTGACTCTCTCTTACAACTCATTTAGGACATACTTAATTTTATCCTAGTCAGTCAAGCATGTTAGAATAGAAAGGGAACTAGGAAGCTAGAAGAAAGAGGTGTGTGTGTGTGTGACAGAGATAGAGAGAGACAGAGAGAGGGACAGATAGGAACAGACAGATAGGAAGGGAGAGAGATGAGACACATCAATTCTTCATTGTGGCACCTTAGTTCATTGATTGCTTTCTCATATGTGTCTTGACCAGGCGGGGGTGGGAGGCTACAGCAGACTGAGTGCCCCTTGCTCAAGCCAGTGACCTTGGGCTCAAGCTGGTGAGCCTTGCTCAAACCAGATGAGCCCGTGCTAAAGCCAGCGACCTCAGGGTTTCAAACCTGGGTCCTCTGCGTCCCAGTCCAATGCTCTATCCACTGTGCCACCGTCTGGTCAGGCTGAATTAAAGTTTTAAGGCCACCTGTGTTCTCTTTTTCTTTTTCTTTCTTGTGACCTCCCTCTTAACATCACTTTTCTCTTTTCTACTCCCCTTTCCTTTCTGCATGCAAAATCTTTAATATGTGGACTGCAATTCTTGATTAAGAAAAAGCTACTGGTATATAGCCAAATCTTTCTGCAGCATTTTTCCATGAGGAGAGGTTTGGCTTTTGGACTAACTTGACCAGAGTCTTTGCTAATAGCTTAGAATTAGAGAGAATTTTACTTTCCGTTGTCAAAACCCTTTTGGAAACATCAAAAAACAACATCTCAGCTGGTATCAGGACCAATTCAACAGGGCCAAGTTCTTTCCCCTTGTACCCTGCTGGTAGGGAAAAAGTGATGAGAATAATAATGGAAGCTTTGTGGTATTCAAAATCTCTCCAGTTTTAACCTCAAAAGTTTTAGTTAAGTATAATTCATATTTTTATGTCAGAAAATTTCATTTTTAAAAAAAGATTCACAGACAAAATAGAGGTTATAAAAATGTCATAATATCTGTAACTTCTATTAAAATACTTTGGAAAATACAGGAGAAAATGTGGCAAAGGGTTAACCTAGGAGGTGGGTAAATGACATTTGGTATGTTATTTTTTTCTTCTTTTCTGTATGGCTGAAATGTTTCATGAACATTTCAAAATTTCAAATATGTAACAAAGTTAATAAAAAATGAACCTCATCTTCATAAATAAAGAACTAAAATGTATCAAATTAATTTGGTATTCTCTCCCCCATACTAACTTGCTGGCTTTGAAAAACAGTAAAATAGATTTAAAAAAAACCTAACAAAAAACTCTTTACTATGTTACTGGCTCCAAGGGAAATGATCACTATCCAAATATGTTTAATTTTACAGAGGCTTGACTGAGAGTGGGGAGGCCAATTTATTGGGGGAAGAAAAGCTGAACTTTCTCTTTATTGTTTTTATCTTGCTCTTTCTGACTAATTGTAACACCCCTGCTTTGGGAGAGAAAAAGAGCAAAGCAAAGAAACAGATGAGAGGCGAGACAGCTGGACACAACTTCATGGGGATTTCACCTGCTGAGGGGAAGTAAATAAAATAAACCTTTCTCAAAATACAAATAGATAAATGATACCCAGTTCTAAGTTAAAAAAATAATATTGATGACTTTTAAGAAAGAAACCTGTGGACTTGAGAGTAATGGGTGGGGGACTTAACTGTTTTTAGGGTCTACATATATTTTTCCCATGCACACATTATCTTAGTATTTCCCAACAGAGGGTGGGATTGGGCATTCTACTGTGCACCTGTGCTTCTCAGACTCTACCAGGCACCTGGATAAACAGAGGAACTTGTTAAAATGCACATTCTGACCCAGTGGGTCTGCGGGGAGGCAGAGTGCCTGCATTTCTAACAGGCTCCCCAATGATTGGTGGTGCTGCCGATTAGAGGACCACAACAAAGAACAAGGCGATAGTCCAAAGTAATTGAATAGTTGCCTCCTTTCCTGCTACCGACAAGAACAAGCTGCAGAAAGAGCAAGCAGCATTTGAAGGAGATTGCTCACCCACATTTTATCATATACATTGGTCACCTCCACATGAAATAGTGAGAAATCACCCAGTCCAAGGAAGTTCAAGGCATGTAGATGCCGCTCCCAATGACAATAACTGACCTTACTGAGTGTGCTTTAGGCTCAAGCCAGTGACCATGGGGTCATGTCTATGATCCCACACTCAAGCTGTTGATCTCATGTCCCAGGCAACCACCTAGTTGGGCCTTACCAACACTTGTTAAATCTGTCTTTTAACTTACAGCCAACCTAATGGGTGTGGGGTAATACCTTATTTGGGTTGGATGTGCATTTCTCTGATGTTTAACAATGTTGAGTATCTTTTCATTGCTTTTCATGCTTGTTGGATATTTTTTTCTTTTTTTTTGACAGAGACATAGAGAGACAGAGAGGGACAGATAGGGACAGACAGACAGGATGGGAAAGAGATGAGAAGCATCAATTTTTCGCTGTGGCACCTTAGTTGTTCATTGATTGCTTTCTCATATGTGTCTTGACCAGGGGGCTACAGCAGACCTAGTGACGCCTACCTCAAGCCAGTGAGCTGGTGAGCCTTGTTTAAACCAGATGAGCCCCTGCTCAAGCCGGTGACCTCGGGGTTTTGAACCTGGGTCATCTGTGTCCCAGTCCAATGCTCTATCCACTGTGCCACTGCCTGATCTGGAACTTGTTGGGTATTTGTATGTCTTCTTTAGAGAAAAGGCTATTCAAATTATTTGGCTGTTTTAAAATTGAACTTTGTCATTTTTGTTATTGTGTTTTTAATGTATTCTGCATACAAGTCTGTGTTAGGTATATGACTTAAAATTTTTTTTTCTATTCTATGGGTGCCTTTTGACTTTCTTGATGACTTGCAGCACCAAGATTTATTTGATGTAGTCCAATTTATTTTTTCTTTTGTTACTTGTGCTTATGGAGTCTTATTTAATGAATTACTGCCTAACTCAGGATCAAAAAGATTTGCTCCTGGCCCTGGCCGGTTGGCTCAGCGGTGGAGCGTCAGCCTGGCGTGCAGGAGTCCCGGGTTTGATTCCCGGCCAGGGCACACAGGAGAAGCGCCCATTTGCTTCTCCACCCCTCCGCCTCTCCTTCCTCTCTGTCTCTCTCTTCCCCTCCCGCAGCCGAGGCTCCATTGGAGCGGAGATGGCCCAGGCGCTGGGGATGGCTCTGTGGCCTCTGCCTCAGGCGTTGGAATGGCTCTGAATGGCATGCCGGGTGGATCCCAGTCAGGCGCACGCGGGAGTCTGTCTGACTGCCTCCCCGTTTCCAGCTTCCGAAAAGTGAAAGAAAAAAAAAAAAAAAAAGATTTGCTCCTATAGTTTCTCCTAAGAATTTTTATAGTTTTAGCTCTTACATTTAGTTTTATAATTCATTTGGAGTTAAATTTTGCATATGTTGTGAAGTAGAAGTATAATTTTTGTGTTGATGTCTGGTATGGGAATTATCTCAATAAATAACTCCATTTAAAAAAAATATTTTATTTATTGATTTTAGAGAGAGAGGAAGAGAGAGAGGAGTGAGATTGTAGTTGCTTCACTTTAGTTGTTCACTGATTGTTTATTGTATGTCTCTCAACCAGGCAAGCCCAGGGCCTCGAACTAGGAACCTCAGAGTTACAGGTTGAAGCTCTAACCATTGCACCACCACAGGTCAGGCAATAACTCCATTCTTTACATGTAGGTATCCAGTTATCCCAACACCATTTATTGTAAAAATTATTCTTTCTTCACTGTGTCATGGCACATTTGTAAAAATCAATTGGCCATAAATGTAAGAGTTTATTTCTGGACCCTTAATTTTTTTTTCTTTTTTTTTATAGAGACAGACAGAGTGTCAGCGAGGGACAGACAGGAAAGGAGAGAGATGAGAAGCATCAGTTCTTTGTTGTGGCATCTTAATTGTTCATTGATTGCTTTCTCATATGTGCCTTAACTGCAGAGCGAGTGACCCCTTGCTGAAGCCAGTGACCTTGGGCTTAAGCTAGCAACCATGGGATCATGTCTATGATCCCATGCTCAAGCCAGGGACCAGCACTCAGGCTGCTGAGCCCATGCCCAAGCTGGATGAGCCTGCGTTCAAGCCTGTGACCTCGGGGTTTTGAACCTCGGTTCTCCATGTCCCAGTCCAATGCTCTATCCACTGTGCCAACACCTGGTCAGGCTGGACTCAATTTATTCCATTATTCTATATGTCTCTTCTCATGCCATTACCTCATTGTCTTGATTACTGTAGCTTTGTAGAAAATTTTGAGATCACAACATATGAGTGTTCCAACTTCATTCTTTATTTTTAGGATGGTTTTGCTACTCTGGGTTCCTTGCAAGAATTTTAGGATCAGCTTGTCAATTTCTTTAAAAGTCAGTTGGACTTTCATAGAGAAGATATTACATCTTTGAATCAATTTGCATAATAGTGCCAGCTTAACAGTATTAAGTCTTCTGCTCTGTGAAGATAGGATGTCTTTCCATTTATTTAATTCTTTATTTCAACAAGGCTTTGTAGTTTTCAGAGTATAAGTCTTACACTTCTTTTGCTAAACTTGTAGCTCAATTACTTATTCTTTTTGATGGATTACAAATGAAATATTTTATTTAATCTTATTTTCAGGATTTTCATTGCTAGTATAAGAAACACAGTTGATTTTTGTATACTGACTTTGATTCTTGCAACCTTTGTGTCCTCTTCTATTAGTTCTAATACTTTGGATTTTCTATATACAAGACCACGTTATCTGCAAACAGAAATAGTTTTACTTATTTCTTTCCAATCTACATGATTTTATTTCTTTTTATTGACTGATTGCCCTGGATGTAACCTCCAGTACAATGTTAAATATTAGTGGAGTGAACATTCTTTCTTGTTCTTGATTTAAGTGAAAGTATTCAGTC
Source organism: Saccopteryx bilineata (assembly GCF_036850765.1). Lineage (NCBI taxonomy): Eukaryota > Metazoa > Chordata > Mammalia > Chiroptera > Emballonuridae > Saccopteryx > Saccopteryx bilineata. Next base: position 214,653,288 of record NC_089491.1, on the reverse strand, counting down.
TTTCACCATCATGTGTATTAGTTGTGCATTTTTATTCATGCCCTTTATCACGTTGAGGAAGTCCCCTTCAATTCTAGTTTATGTTTTTTTATTTTTTGAATTAAAAAAGGGTGTTGGAATTTTTCAGCTGGTTTTTCTGCATCTGTTGAGATTACCATGTTGTTATTTTGTTCTTTATTCTAATACAGTGCAGCAATTTTTAACCCTTTTCATTTCATGGCACATATAAGTTAATCACTTAAATTCTGTGGCACACCAAACAATGTTACATTTTTTGCCAATCTGACAAAAAATAAGTAAATGATTTAATTTATTTACACTGAATGGCTATTGTTGTGTTGGCTGTTAATATTATTATTATTTAATTTGACAATTTAAGGGAAGAGAGGTCATTACCCCTGACTAGTCAGGTGTACAGGTTTTAAGAACTTTTGTATCACACCAGTATGCCTCTTGTGGCACACCATTAATAAATATTTTGTTAATTTTTCTACCTATCTTCTTGTCTTTGTCTGTTTTTTGACATCAAGGTAATTTTAGCCTTATTTAGAGTTGGAAAGTGTTCCTGTTTCTCCTATCTTTTGTAAGAGCTTGTAAAGCATTACTATTCATTCTCCTTCAAATGTTTGGCAGACTTCAACAATAAGGTCATCTGAACCTGGTTTTTTATTTGTGGGAAGTTTTAAAATGACTAATTTTACCTGTTCAATTTTTATGGGCTCATTCAGATTTTTTTGTTTTTTCTTGAGTAGTTTGTCTCTTTCTAGGAATTGGCCCATTTCATCTAAGTTATCTAATTTCTTGGTATATAGTTGCTCATAGTTTTCCTTATAATCCTTTTTATTTCTATAAGGTTGGTAGTAAAGTAGTTTATTTCCTTCCTGATTTTAGTAAGTTATGTATTCTCTTTTTAGGCCAGTCTACCTAAAAGTTTGTCAGTTCCATTTATCTTTTCAAATCAACAAATTTTGGTTTCATTAATTTTTATCTTTTATTTTTCTATTCTCTATTTAATTGATCTAATCTTTATTATTTGCTTATGCTAACTTTGGTTTTAGTTTGTTTTTCTTATTCTAGTACTTTAATGTGTAAAGGTAGCTATTGATTTAAAATGTTTTTTAATGTGGGAATTTACAGCTATAAATTTAAGAAGAAATGGGGATTATCTTTGGCCAAAAGAAGATTTAATAATCTAATAGAAACTCAACAGTAGGACTGTATTATAATTTTACTTAGATGCCTTTACTTCACCTCTAATTCTGTGACCAGGCAACATTCAGTATGCACAAGTTAAATTCATAAACTCCAGGAGAACTTCTGCTTTAATAGTGACAAATATTCAGAGTTCATACACTTTTTAATTTTGAAGGCAGATTTATTTGATGACAATTGTGACACATTCTCAAACCTGTCATGTCTAGTAATTCTGCAGTCTGAGAAATTGTTACTGGCATTTGCAAGTATGGCAGAAATTTAATAAACTGTTGCCAAACCATTTGCTTGTTTGAATGCCAAGGTTTCTTTCCCCACATCATGTGCAGTGTCCTGCTGCCAACAGTTATCAAAATACTCCCACAGTTGTCACAGAGGGAACTGTTCAGGGAGTTACCATTTCTTTATACCTGTTGTTCCTATATTTCACAGCCTGGGCACTTATATGTGCAGATTTATCCTAATAACCCAACTAATGTTAGATTGGAGAAGTTAGGTAGTAAATAATGTGTTGAAAAATAAGAATATTTGAGATAGAGCTATAGAGCTATAGACACAGAATGCAGCAAGCATAGAAAAGATGACTTTCATACTTTACTCTTTACATGTTTGCGATGTCTGAACTTTTCCAGAGAGACTGTGGTCTGTGCGACACAAAATGACCAAGAATGTAAAATCAGTTAAGAGAGAAGAAATCTAAAGAAAAGCACTGAGTCTGACTTGTGGTGGTACAGTGAATAAAGCATCAATCTGGAATACTGAGGTTGCAGATTCAAAACCCTGGTCACGCCTGGTCAAGGCACATATGGAAGTTGATGCTTCCTGCTCCTCCCCCCTTCTCTCTCTCTCTCTTCTCTTTAAAATAAATAAATAAAGTCTTAAAAAAAAAACTAAAGAAAAGCATTGGGAATAAGGCTCTTCCCAACTCATTTAGATCAACTCATTCCAACTGAAGATACGCAACTGGATTTAGAGATGAAATCTGGCCCTTTGAACCAAAGATTGATAAGAAGTTGAAATGACTGGCCTTGAATTTGAATTTTTTCTGATGACTCCAACAGGTAAATAAATGCCAGCCCACAGTAAAAAACCCTTTGCATGTAAGACAAGAAAGGTATTTCTGGGAAAGAAGAAAGAGAGGTGAAATAGAGATTGTGACCTTGGACCGCAGTCACACATTCAAAGATGTGTGAAAAGTGTAGTCCTTCACCATTATGGTAATATTTGCCACCACCATCCAGCATGAATATAGAGCTGCTTTTGTCTTGTATGTTAATGGCTTTGATGGGCACTCAGGCAGCACCTATCAATGTTTCAAATGCATATAACCTTCATAGAACAGTTCCACTGCTGGGAACCCCTTCTGAAGAAATAATTATCAGTGCACAGATTTTAGATAGACAGATGTTTACCACAGGAAAATATTTCAAATATCTTAAGCATATATCAACGAAAGTATGGTTACGTAAACATGGTTCAACCTGTATGAGGTCATGGGGTTACGAAGTAGATTTGGGAACTAACTTAGGCCTGATTCCCTCACCATACTGCATTCATTCCATGAGTTAGTGGATGTGGGTGGCTTTTGGGTGATCAGGACTCAGCCTGTATATTCTCCAGGGAGGTCAAGGTTGGAAGGTGGGGAGAGGAGTGAGGACAGGCAAATCTCATAGCCAAGGGGTAAAGAATAAGACAGGAGAACTCAGGTGTTTAAAGTGGGAAAAAAACCTACCTGACCTCTGGTGGCACAGTGGGTCAAGTGTTGACCTGGCATGCTGAGGTTGCTGGTTCAAAACCCTGGGCTTGCCTGGTCAAGTCACATATGAGAAGCAACTACTATGAACTGATGCTTCCTACTCCTCCCTCCATCTCTAAAATCAATAAATAAAATGAGAAAAATGTTACGTATAAAGTGGAGGAAAGTATTTTGTTTCACAAAAAGAGCATTACTTTTCTCATCCCATTCCCAGGAACCATGAAACCCCACTCTATAAGAACTTCAGGGAGCTTGTAAGTGGTCTAAAAGGCTTTCTTGCTGTGAAATAGTGGGGCGGGAGGCTGAAGGAGAAGCTGAAGAATATCTGTCTCTTTTCATCAAAGAACATCCAATATTAACATGTGTTTGAGGGATTAGCATCTTTGAAACCCTGAGCAAATGGGAGGGGAATTCTTGCACTGTTCACAAAACTATGAAATGACGGATTTGGTGTGGCTGCTGCCACATGGGATGATTCAGAGATTTTTTGAGAGCATATGCCAATTTCAGGAGTCCTGGCATTTTCTGCATACCCTGGTGTTTCCAATTATCTCAGATGCTAGCCTAGCATTCTGTATGATCTTGAGCCAAATTCTAGCCTTTATGAAACCCATCCTTTCTACATAGTAAACAGGGCGTGGAACACATAATCCCTACTATATATAATTCTTTCAGTTTATGATTTAATTTACAATTTTTCAGACTTACTGAATTATTCACATTTTATTTATTTATTTATTTTGTATTTTTCTGAAGTTGGAAACGGGGAGGCAGTCAGACAGACTCCCGCATGCGCCCGACCGGGATCCACCCGGCATGCTCACCAGGGGGCGATGCTCTGCCCATCTGGGGCATTGTTCTGTTGCATCCAGAGCCATTCTAGCACCTGAGGCAGAGGCCATAGAGCCATCCTCAGCACCCGGGCAACTTTGATCCAATGGAGCCTTGGCTGCAGAAGGGGAAGAGAGAGGCAGAGAGGAAGGAAAGGGGGAGGGGTGGAGAAGCAGATGGGCACTTCTCCTGTGTGCCCTGGCTGGGAATCAAACCCGGGACTCCTGCGCGTCGGGCTGACGCTCTACCACTGAGCCAACCGGCCAGGGCTGAATTATTCATATTTTAATAAACACTATTTGGCATTTATGAGGGTAAGAAACATAAAAATTGATTTTCTTAACATAATTTACACATACTATTTTTTGTAAAATGAGACAAACACTATTTGGCATTTATTTATGAAGGTACGAAACATAAAAAATTGACTTTCTTAACAATTTACACACCTTTTTTTTTGTAAAATGAAACAAAATATGCACAAGAAACTCTATAACTTGCTGATCTGAATCCTTTAGTTCTATCTTTACTGTTGGGAAGGAACTGGTAAGATTTACTTGAGATGTAAGGAGGAAAGGGATGGTTTAAGAAGGTGTGGTAGGAGAAGTGAATTATGTGTACATCTTTATATTTGACTGTGTTTTATTTCACTAGAAACCCAACACACACACACACACACACTCACACACTCACACACTCACACTCCACTGCCACTTCAGACCATTAAAGAGCTGGTAAAGAATTATGCTGAAATAAAGGTATCATTTAGCCCCAGGTATCGCATACTGATAGAAAGAAAAGCCATGTGCTGCACCTGCTTTTTCCTCTCATTTCTCAAGAGTAGCATGTCTATTCGCACCTGCCAGGCCAGGTAGAAGTGGAGGATGTTGAGCCTGATAAAATTAACACCAGTGTGGTTGTTAGTTTATTTATGCAGGGAATGTAAAATGCATAGCAAGTGTTTCTTTTGTTATTTGATTTCCAAGTTACAGTTCATTTCATGTGTTTTGTAGACCTCCAATTACAGGGAGCATGACTGATCAAGAGCCCCAGTTGCTGAGCTCTGAAATCCATCACCATGTTTGCTCAGGGGCTCCCCCCACCCCCTACTGCTCCCGGCTGAATACTGAGCATGGTGGGACACTAAGGCATGCCTGCTCCTGGGACACTGGGACCCGCTGATGGTGGACTGGGGTTCAAAGACACCCCCCTCCCTGTACATCTTTAGGCTGCACAGGTTGTCAACAATGCCTCCACTCTATCTTCTTTCCTTTTTCCATTTCACGTGGGGTCAACCTTACCCACTCCTTCTCCTTTTCTCTCACAGGTATTTTTCCCCTGGTAAAACCTTCCATATCTAACTCTGTGTATATATCTGATTTAGCAAAGAGAGGCATCAAGAACTCTCAAGGATACACAAGAAATTAATAAGTATTATCCTGTGGAAGGTTTTGGTAAGGACTTGCGAATGGGGAAGCCTGGGGGAGAAACTTTTCACTGAGTTTCCAAACAAGTATATGTGTAATAATTTGAAAATGCCTAATCAAATATTTGGGTAAAAACACATGAATTTCAGAAAGAAGAAAGCATAGGCTTTGGAGACTGATCTGAGTTGGAGAGTCCCAGCTCATCTTTGTGATCTTGGGAAAATTACTGAGTGGTATTGGATTTTTCCCCTCCCTCCCTCCCTCCCTCCCTCCCTCCCTCCCTCCCTCCCTCCCTCCTTCCGTCCCTTCCTCCCTCCCTCCCTCCCTCCCTTCCTTCCTCCCTTTCTTCCTTGTTTCTTTCTTCACCTCCCCTCCTTTCCCCTTCCTTCTCCTTTCTTTTCCTTTCCATTAATTTCAGAAAGAAAAAAGCATAGGCTTTGGAGATTGATCTGAGTTGGAGAGTCCCAGCTCGTCTTTGTGATCTTGGGAAAATTACTGAGTGCTATCGGACTTCCCTCCCTTCCCCTCCCCTCCCCTCTCCTCCCCCTTCCCTTCCTTTCCCCTCCCCTCTTTCTTTCTTTCTTTCTTTCTTTCTTTCTTTCTTTCTTTCTTTCTTTCTTTCTTTCTTTCTTTCTTTCTTTCCCTTCCTTCCTTCCTTCCTTCCTTCCTTCCTTCCTTCCTTCCTTCCTTCTCTCTCTCTCTCTCTCTTTCTTTCTTTCTTTCTTTCTTCCTCTCTTTTTTATCAAAACAGATATTTTGGCTTGTGGTGGCACAGTGAATAAAGCATCAACTTGGAATGCTGAGGCTGCTGGTTCAAAGCCCTAGGCTTGCCCAGTCAAGGCATATATTACAAGCAATCAATGAACAACTAAAGTGAAACAACTATGAGTTGATACCTTTTGCTTCCCCCACCCTTGTGAAGTAAATAAATAAAATCTTAAAAAAATAGATATCTTAATTTTTACTTTTAAAAATATTTTTTTAAAAAATTAGTTGAAATTCAATATTATATTAGTTACAGGTATACAGCATAGTGGTTAGACATTTGTATAACTTACCAAGTGAGTGACTCCAACACCATATGTCTATACCTATATGACACCATACATAGCCATTACAAAATATATTATTGAGTATATTCCCTATGCTGTACTTTATATCCCTGTGACTATTTCAAAACTACCACTTTGTATTCCTAAATCCCTTTACCGTTTTTTACCCAGTCCTATACTCCCACTCAACCTGGCAACCAGCAGTTTGTTGTCTGTATGAGTTTGTTTGGTTTATTCACTTAACTTTTTATATTCCACATATTATGTGAAAGCATATGGTATTTGTCTTTCTCTGTCTGACTTATTTCACTGAGCATTATATCCCTTAGACAGGCATGGCCAACATACGGCCTGCAGGCCAGATCGGGCCTGCGTAATGAGTTTATGCAGCCTGCAATTAAATTTTTAATATTCTCCGCTACTTTAAAATCTCAGCTACTTAGAAGTGGAAGTGTCTTTGATTATTGGAAATTGAGATATTTAAGAAGATAGTGATACAAAGAAAAGAATTCCACGTGTGACTAAGCTAGGGTTAACTTCCAATAATTGGTTGAATGGATTCGCGATACTTCTTTATTTTTTTAAAAAATTCCATTATAAAGATTTACAACTTTGTACTCGTCTGTACTCGATATACACTGTTTGATGTTTAGCGGGGATGTGAAACCCACATTCGTTTAGGTGGAGTTTGCCAAAGCGCACCCAAGGTTAATGTGAAGCCAGTAGCTACGGCCACCATCACAGCCGCCTGGCCCATGCAGGTTCGCATTAGATCCGGACAGACAGTAATGAAACAATGGAGCCAAGAACTGGTAGGCCATTAGCTTTAATCCTAGCTCGTACCCAGTGGGCAAGAAATACACACAGTTGGAAAACACGTCCCTTTTCATTCAGGGCTCCCAAAGCCACTGACTTATCCGAGTTTCCTAGAATCAAAGGTTCTACCTCACCAGCCTTATTCACCTCTGTTCCCAATCTCCTCTCTGCACAAACTGGCTTCTCCTTCAGCATTCTGCCATCTTGGCTGCTTCTTCTGGCCTCCTCCACGTGGCCTTTCTCTGCTCTGCTCTCTAATGCTAATCTCAGGAACCATGGGAGCAAGCTCCCAGTCTGCCCCACTTTATAGTGCAGAAATCAAAACCTTTAATTCAGTATACAAAAAAGGAAAGTCTCTGATACAAAGTCACTTATCTGAGGCATGATGGGATTCCTCATGAGAGTGCACCACCTCACATCAAAAAGGGTGGGCAAGGCTTAGTCCTAAAACTAAGCCTTAGGCTATAAGAATCCTGCCTGCTTACAGCCTGTCCCCCACACCCAGTACAAACTATAAGCGAGCAAACATATATATCATATTTAAAAACTTATTTGGCCAACAGAAGTTCTAAAGACCTAATGCAGAGCAGTCCTTGCTCTCTCTTCTCTCCGCCACTGAAGCACAAGCCCTGAGGAAGAGCTGCTTTTACAGCTCGGGTTCTGGAATCACACTGCAGAGCCACAGCTGGCCTGTTGTTGTTGCCCTGACATGCAATGTGAGCACACAAACTTCCGCAGCTGAAAACTACTGTTGTTATTCCCTCAACTTTTTATTTTGAAAAATCTCAGAATAAAGTTGAAAGAATAGTACAAACACCACCTAGCTTAGCTTCAACAATTGTATGGGTTTTAAGTATTTTTTAAAATTAAATTTTATTTTATTTAAAAATTTTTAAAATTTATTCATTTTAGAGAAGAGAGACAGAGAGAGAGAGAGAGAGAGAGAGAGAGAGAGAGAGAGAGAAGGGGGGGAGGAGCAGGAAGCATCAACTCCCATATGTGCCTTGACTGAATAAGCCCAGGGTTCTGAACTGGCGAACTCAGCGTTCCAGGTTGACGCTTGATCCACTGTGCCATCACAGGTCAGGCCTTAAGTATTTTTTAATTTATTGATTTGAGAGAGAGAGAGAGAGAGAGAGAGAGAGAAAAGGGAGGGAGGAGGAGCCAGAAGCATCAACTTATAGTAGTTGCTTTTTGTATGTGCCTTGAAGGGCAAGCCCCTGTCTTTGAATGGGCGACCTCAGCGCTCCAAGCTGATGCTTCATCCACTGTGTAACATTCACTTAATTTCTCTTGCTCCTTCTTTCCATACAAAACCCCTAGTTTTGCCAAACCATTTGAGTGTTAACTAATACTCAAGTATGATATTGGACCCCTAAACAGTTAAATATTCTATCCTAAGAATAAGGATTTTCTTCTACCTGACCACACTACCACTATTATACCCATTAAACATAACATTGAGACGATGATATTCAGCATACGGTTCATATTCAAATTTCATATATACAATATAGAGTTTTAAATTATAGCCATCATGTTAGACGTTACAAACCGAATATTTTTATCTTGTAACTGGAAGTTTGTGCCTAATGACCATCTTCGCCCAGTTCCCCTAAAGCAGTGGTCCCCAACCGTTTTTGGGCCACGGACCGGTTTAATGTCAGAAAATACTTTCAGGGACCGGCCTTTAGGGTGGGACGGATAAATGTATCACGTGACCGAGACAAGCGTCAAGAGTGTGTCTTAGATGGATGTAACAGAGGGAATCTGGTCATTTAAAAAAAAATAAAACATCGTTCAGACTTAAATATAAATAAAACGGAAAAAATGTAAATTATTTATTCTTTCCCAGCGGACCCATATCGGTCTGTGGCTGGGGGGTTGGGGACCACTGCCCTTACAGCACTTGTTCCTTAGTTAGTGCTTCCCCCTGGTGGTAGTATATTCCCATTGCAAGTCAAAGAGCAGAGTGGGGAAAAAGCCCTGGGCTGAACACGTAATTTACAGGCCTCGAGAAAAGTCATAGCATTAAACAACTTTGAATTTAAAAGCATTTCCACACTTTACCGGCAGGATGCTTACTTCAGTAGTAATAACATCCTGGTATGACAAAGGAATTAGACAGTTGCTCTGCAACTTTTGCAAGGGCATTCATTCATTCATTCATTCATTCCACAAATGTCTATTAAGAGAACAAGAGACAATGCCCCGGAAACTGACATGCTGCAGCGGAACTAAAATCTCACCCTTGCAAAACTCAGAATTAAACCACGAGTTGGAAGATGTCATCGGTGTGGCCAGCTGGGCTGACCACGAAATCAAAAGTAAACGCAAGCTATCTTTCCCCGATTTTTCATCCCAGAAATATCCTTTGCGAGAAGGGCTTCGCCCAGTCATCAGGGCTCGAACCCGCTGACCGCGGCGGGCGACGACGTGTGTCTGACGCCCGGGCTCCAAAAGAAACGCGCGTTTGCTGCAGAGCCCGCGCGTTGGAGGACTGCCCTCCCGAGGGCTCTGCACCTCTTCGTCCTCCGCCGCGCTCCTGCAACCTTGCAGGTGCCCCAGCCTCACATGCCAGACCTCCGGCGACTGCGGGTCAGCGAACCGCGACCCCGCTGCTGATGGCGGCGCGGAGCCCGAGCGCCCGGTCCGGAACGGAACTGTCCCACAGAACCCGGAGCGCGCGCTCAGAGTTTCCGGGGGGGAGGAGGACGGAAGCGGACCTGCGCGCGGCGGTACCTGCGGCCCGGGCGGAGGCGATGGCCGCCGGGGTCTGGGCACTGCGGCTCTGGTGGGCCGCCCCCGTTGGCAAGGCTGGCTGGAGTGAGTGTCAGCGGCGGTGGGGATGGGCAGAGAGGCATAGAGGGTGGTGTCTACGCCGACTGGGCCGGAGGCGGGGGCCGGGGCGGAGGAGACTCTTGAAGTCCTGGTGGCGGGGCCCGCCCTTCTGGCTGGGGGATGGTGGTGGTGCAGACCCGGGGAGGTCGGGGCCGTGCCGCTGCAGGGGCGTGGGGCGCCTCTGGAAAGGAGCCCGTGCCGGCGCAGCACAGCCTTATTACTCCATTGGAACACTCGTCCTTTCCGCGTTAAGTCCTGTTCTGTGGGGTCTGTGAAGTGAGCTCAGCGCTCCTGGCTCTGGCAGTCGGTGCTCCGCTCTCCCGGAGCTTTTTTTTTTTTTTTTTTTTTTTTAATTTTTTCAAATTTTATTTATTCATTTTAGAGAGGAGAGAGAGAAGGAGAGAGAGAGAGAGAGAGAGAGAGAGAGAGAGAGAGGAGAGAGAGGAGAGAGAGACGGGGGGAGGAGCTGGAAGCATCAACTCCCATATGTGCCTTGACCAGGCAAGCCCAGGGTTTCGAACCGGCGACCTCAGCATTTCCAGGTCGACGCTTTATCCACTGCGCCACCACAGGTCAGGCCTCTCCCGGAGCTTTGTGGTCGCCCCCACGACCCGAGCACAGCGACGACGTCGCTCACCGTCCTGATGACGGCTCTGTTTTAACTCCACGTTCTGGTTCCTTTCCGCTCCCTATTGTAAGTCACAGACTGGATCCGGACAGAGGAAGTTAGTGGGCAACAGAGAACCGGTGCCGAAAGCGCGGAGTTCAAGTCAAGGCGTGGATCGGACCGGTTGGCGTTTTAATGGTTAATGTTAGAAAGTGGTTTAATTTTACCCCCGAGCGCATTTGAACGAATGGCGTTTACAGTTCACGTTGCTTCGTTGCTTCCCGTACTTTCCGTGTTGTGGGAGTACGGCGATGCGGGAGGAGGGCTGGGTGGGTCGGCGCTGTGTTACTTATTTCTTCGTCATTCACAGTTACTCTGATTTCTACACAGGATGGACAGCAACATCGCCCGCTTCTCGGCTGTCCCTGACCGAACTGATAGACATGCAGAACGATCTCTTTAATAAAGAGAAACACAGACAGCTGTCTCTGACACCCCGAACAGAGAAGATCGAAGTGAAACTCGTTGGGAAAACTGACCCTGGCACTGTGTTTGTGATGAATAAAAACGTTTCAACTCCTTTTAGTTGTGCCATGCGTAAGTAACATCAGGGTGCAGTTTTGACTTTTTACCTAAGCTATGTGGGAGGACTGGTGCAGAGGAGAGAAGATGCTGTAATTGCTCTCTGAGTGTCTCAGAAGTTTTCCTTTATTTGACATCTTAGTTCACTGTCGCTTTAGCTCTGAAATTGTTGGCCTTGCAGGGTTGGTACTGTAATGCACAGATTGTGCTGATCTTTGTTTGAATCTGGCTAAATGTAGGGTGCTGTAATTGTTTCTAGTAGAAGGCAGGCCTTAAAACATTGTCACTAGGAGTTTGTCCCTTTTAGACAGCCCTCTGATGTGATGGGAACAGTCACCATGAGGATCTCATTAAAGGGACTATCCTGGCTTCCCATGACCAGCTACTTTGGCTTCTTTCCCTTTCTAGTCCTTATAGCCTAACTTAGATGGTTTATCTGCTTACCACTTGCCTATGTGTGTGTTGTATTTTTGTTTACATTAACATGTATGTGTGGTAAATGTGTGAGTGGAAGTGTGCATAGGATGAATGTTATTGGGGGTAAAAACGTTTGCCATGTTTGTATCTTAATGGACAAACTGCACTGTGTGTGATTTGGTGTGGAAATGAAAGGAACAGGGCCTATTTATTTTTTCAAATTTATTTATTTGTTTTAAAAAAGATTTTATTTATTGAGTTGAGAGAGAGAAGAGAGAGAGAGAGAGAGAGAGAGAGAGAAAGAGAGGTGGAAGGGGGGAGGAGCAGGAAGTGTCAACTTGAAGACACTCTGGCATCTGGCATGTGCCTTGACCAGGCAAGCCTGGGGTTCAAACTGGCAACCTCAGCATTCCAGGTCGACACTTTATCTGCTGCGCCATCACAGCTGAAGCTACATTTTTAGTTTTGATCAAATGTTTGTATGGTAGCATTGATAGGACTGGTAATATTTAAATTAAGAAAGCCCCAAATAGATATACACCCACGTTCTCACTCATGTCTATGACTAGCTGCGCTGTTTAAACTTTTGGAAAAACTCAGTAATGATTCCATTTAAGTGACTTTAGTTATTAGCATAAGTTGGCCTACTCTGACATTTGAATTAGTATTAAGATAACTGTTTACTCAGTATTATTACTTTTTGAGCATTTATTGACCCTCTGCTATATGATAGTTGTTAGGATTACAGAGAAGGATGAAAGATGCTCAGGCCCTTCAGGAGCTTCATTCATATCACACAGAGGACGAATGAAGCGCCTGAACCGTACTCAGCATGGTTCTGCCCTGGTCCTTGCTTGTCATTCATACTTTCAGTCATTCAGGAAACTTACATTGAGTACCTAGTATGTTTCAGGCCTGGTGCTAGACTTCCCCGGTATGCTCATAAGTGAGCAAGAATAGATGTGATTCCAGCCTTTATGGAACTGATGTAGTGGCTGATAATTTAGACCCTGAAGTTTGACCACATTTTTGGGTACCCGTGTACTCAAAAACCATCTCATTAGGGGAGTGAGGGCTATGCTTGGGAGCAAGACCCCAAACCTACCTGCGACAGGTATTTTATTTATTTATTTATATATTTTTTAGTGCTTGTATGTGCGCATGAGAGAGACAGAGAGATGGATAGAGACAGACAGGGACAGACAGGAAGGGAGGGAGATGAGAAGCATCAACTTATAGTTGTGGCACCTTAGTTGTTCATAGTTTGCTTTCTTGTATGTGCCTTGACTGGGGGACTCTAGCCAAGCCAGTGACCCCTTGCTCAAGCCAATGACCTTGGGCTCAAGCCAGCAACCCTGTGTTCAAACTGGTGAGTTCTCGCTCAGCAAGCGACGTCTGCAGCATCCCAGACTGACACTATATCCATTGCACCACCTCTTGGTCAGGCTATATATTTTTCCTTTTTTTTTTTTTTTGTACTTTTCTGAAGCTGGAAATGGGGAGGCAGTCAGACAGACTCCTGCATGTGCCTAACCGGGATCCACCTGGCACGCCCACCAGGGGGCGATGCTCTGCCCATCTGGGGCGTCGCTCTGTCGCGACCAGAGCCACTCTAGCGCCTGGGGCAGAGGCCAAGGAGCCATCCCCAGTGCCCGGGCCATCTTTGCTCCAATGGAGCCCTGGCTGTGGGAGGGGAAGAGAGAGACAGAGAGGAAGGAGAGGGGGAGGGGTGGAGAAGCAGATGGGCGCCTCTCCTGTGTGCCCTGGCCGGGAATCGAACCCGGGACTTCTGCACACCAGGCCAATGCTCTACCACTGAGCCAACTGGCCAGGGCCTATATTTTTTCTTTTAAATTGTGTGTGCATATATCCAAGTATATCCATGCTGCTGCTTTCCCAATATTTTAAGTGTAGCTCTTGGAAAATTACTTTTTAATGATTGACAAATTAATTTCAAACTAGACTTAGTCTTTTTATTTTTTTTTTCTTCCGTTTTTTTTTCTTTTTTCAGAGACAGAGAGGGATAGATAGGGACAGACAGACAGGAACAGAGAGAGATGAGAAGCATCAATCATCAGTTTTTTGTTGCGACACCTTAGTTCATTAATTGCTTTCTCATGTGTCTTGACCGTGGGCCTTCAGCAGACCGAGTAACCCCTTACTTGAGCCAGCGACCTTGGGTCCAAGCTGGTGAGCTTTTTGCTCAAGCCAGATGAGCCCGCGCTCAAGCTGGTGACCTCGGGATCTTAAACCTTGGTCCTCCGCTTCCTGGTCCTCCGCTCTATCCATTGCACCACTTCCTGGTCAGGCTAGACTTAGTCTTAATGAATGTTGTAAATGGTTTGGATACAAGACTATACTTTCAGGGATCATTTCTATAGTTTGTAAATGGTTTGGATACTTTTATTAATAATCAACAATACATTGGATGTGTTGGGTAGGTATTATTTAATTTATTGGTCATAGAGGTAAAATGTAGTATTTTTATCTCAAAAAAAAAAAAAAAAGCTTGCAGAATCTTGCTTAATGTACTTAAACAGATAGCTTTTCACTTTGAGTTTTGTGAGATTTTGACCTTAAATCCATTTCAAATTCCTAGATTTAAGTGAGTGGTACTGCAGGAAGTCTATTCTGGCTCTTGTGGATGGACAGCCGTGGGACATGTATAAGCCTTTGACCAAGTCCTGTGATATTAAATTTCTTACTTTTAAAGATCCTGATCCAGGCGAAGTTAATAAGGTATTTATATATTTCATCTATCTCTTCATATTCTCCTTTTTCCTCCTTCACCCCCAGTTTTTTCTTCTCCTTTTTATTAAAATCTATTTTTCTATGGTGTATGAAATGTGCCAATATAGCCAAGGTCAAATGTACCGTACAGATTGTGTTTTGCCAGTTAGATTAGGCATTTTCATAGTTCAAATACTACAAATGGCATCTATTTCTCTGGATTTTAGTTTGAGAAAATGATATGGCATGCCTTTCACGTTTATATCTTTGTTCAGCTGCCACTTATTGATCACCCTCCATATTGTGAATGATTTTATTCCCCTGGCTACTGCTGGGATTTAGCCTTTGATCATCTTCTCTGGGTTATTTCAAGAATTTTTTAACGCTCTCTGCCTCCTATCACCCCCCCCTCCTTTTTTTAATAGTAAAGTCTTCCTGATTAGTCCTGTAAGAGTTTTATCAAGTGACACTTAGCCCTAAAGAACTTGCCTGCATGGTCACTATTTGTGTAACTTTAGAGGACCTGTGTGATCTTAGCTCAGCTGGCCTTTAAGCCCTCCCTCCCACTGCATTTTTCTACTTCCTCTGTGCTCTGGCCACACTGGGGACATGGTCACAAATGCTCTATCCTCTATTAAACTACTTGCTTTTATTGATGCTCTTCCTTTAACTCTGAGTGTTTTCTTTCCTCCTGATTAAAATCTTGTTTCTCTTTTTTAGTTCAATTAAAATGCCATCTGCTCTGTAGAACCTTCTTTTTTTTTTTTTACATGCTCAATATTATTTTTATTTTTATTTTTTTTTAAATAATTTTATTTTTTTAATGGGGCGACATCAATAAATCAGGATACATATATTCAAAGATAACAAGTCCAGGTTATCTTGTCGTTCAATTATGTTGCATACCCATCACCCAAAGTCAGATTGTCCTCTGTCACCTTCTATCTAGTTTTCTTTGTGCCCCTCCCCCTCCCCCTTTCCCTCTCCCTTTCTCCCCTCCTCCTGTAACCACCACACTCTTATCAATGTCTCTTAGTTTCACTTTTATGTCCCACCTACGTATGGAATAATGCAGTTCCTGGTTTTTTCTGATTTACTTATTTCACTTCGTATAATGTTATCAAGATCCCACCATTTTGCTGTAAATGATCCGATGTCATCATTTCTTATGGCTGAGTAGTATTCCATAGTGTATATGTGCCACATCTTCTTTATCCAGTCATCTATTGATGGGCTTTTTGGTTGTTTCCATGTCCTGGCCACTGTGAACAATGCCGCAATGAATATGGGGCTGCATGTGTCTTTACATATCAATGTTTCTGAGTTTTTGGGGTATATACCCAGTAGAGGGATTGCTGGGTCATAAGGTAGTTCTATTTTCAGTTTTTTGAGGAACCACCATACTTTCTTCCATAATGGTTGTACTAGTTTACATTTCCACCAACACTGTATGAGGGTTCCTTTTTCTCTACAGCCTCTCCAACATTTGCTATTACCTGTGTAGAACCTTCTTAGTGTCTTCTTGTTGGAATTAATCTCTCTTTTCTCTAGGGCCTCACAATACTTGGCTCATTTCTCTAGATACAATATTTTAATTTAAATTACAGATACAATATCAAATTAAAATTTAATTTTTATTATTTTAATTTTAATTTGGCTTTGAGAAAACTGGGAGATGTCTCTTATGGGACCCCGTCCTTAACTGATGTATAGTAGGCATTGAATAATATTTGTTGAACTGAAATACAAATAATATTTGTTGAACTGAAATATAAATAAGAAAATGATAGATAATAGTATTAGCCAACATTGAATGTCTGTGTGTATCAGACACTATCCTAGGTGATTTATAACTCATTTTATCCTCATAGAAATCCCCTAAAATAGGTGCTATTATCCCTATTTTCCACATAAATAAATTGAGGCAAAGAGAGATTCACCATCTTGACCAAAGTTAACAAGTTAGGAAGTAGTGGAGCCTGAATTCGAACCTAAACATTTATATCTCTAGAGTTCAGCAACATTGCAAACATTTATGAAGGATAGAGGAAAAAGTACATTTGCCCCTTGTCTTCAAGGCCTGTGTTTATACTTATTTTTAGTGTATATAATGTGGTTGTATAGAGCATGTTGTGGAGCACTCTGCCACATACAGCTGAGGGAGCCCACTTGTGTATCCAGATGTGGAGAAGAGCTGATAAAATCAAGGGCCCAGTTATTGCAGTGCTAGTGTGGGGCATAAGGTGGGTAGGTATATGCAGGACTCGTGTTTCTCTTCATGACTCTGATAAAGTCATTGCATGAATACCCATATCAGGCATTTCTGTGGGTCAAAATGTGGTAGTATGAGAGCCTCATTAATACTGAGGCTGCTTTGCTATAAATATGTTTGATTTGAGTAATGTACGTAGGATAGGAGTCATAAATAGTTCTTGAAAGTTAAGTCTTCTCTCCATATTTATATATGGTATAGAAAGGTATATATTAATATATTAATTTTACTTTAGCACATGTTTGTTTACTAGTTAACTTTATCCTGGGTTAAAAATAAAGTTACTGCCAGATAATAAAACTATTGGTTGATAAACATTACAGTGTCTGATATCTTGCACAGAAACATTGTTAGCAATATGAAATTGGTGTTTCATTCTTTCGTGGTTTTAGTTTGGTACAGATAATGTCATGGCCTCATAGTCATTACTGCTGTGTGCTGAGGATGGACAGATAATTGAGAAATATTTCTTAAGTTAAAAGTCAACTTAAGCCCTGGCTGGATAGCTCAGTTGGTTAGAGAATCACCCTGAGGCACAGAGGTTGCTGGTTCAATCCTTGGTCAGGGACATACAGGAACAGATTGATGTTCCTGTCTCTCTCTCTCTCTTTCTCTTTCCCTTCCTTTCTCTCTAAAACCAATAAAATAAACATGATGTGATGAGGGTTAAAAAAAAAAGTCAACTTAAATTTTTATGTTCAATAGACTTCAGTGAATCTTAGTGTGTATGTTTGGGTATATTTTATTTTATTAAAAAGTTTATTTTCAATTTATTGAATTTATTGGGGTGACATTGATTAATAAAATTATATAGTTTCAGGTGTACAATTCTATAATACATCATCTGAATATTGTATGTGTGTTCACCACCCCAAATCAAGTCTCCTTCCATCACCATTTATTGCCCCTTTACCCTCTTCTGCTTCCCCTCATGCATCGTTTACTTTTCTAGGCTTATTGGCGTTCGTGTGCCATGATGATGGGCTGTGTGATTGAGAGGGCGTTCAAAGATGAATACATGGTCAGTTTGGTCAGAGCTCCAGAAGTTCCTGGTAATGTACACATATCAATATAAATATACTTTTTATAACCTTTGAGTATTTTGCTACCTATTTTTTTTTTTTTTTTACAGGGAGAGAGAGAGAGGGATAGATAGGGACAGACAGACAGGAATGGAGAGAGATGAGAAGCATCAATTATAAGTTTTTTGTTGTGACACCTTAGTTGTTCATTGATTGTTTTCTCATATGTGCCTTGACCGTGTGCCTTCAGCAGACCGAGTAACCCCTTGCTCAAGCCAGTGACCTTGGGTCCAAGCTGGTGAGCTTTTTGCTCAAACCAGATGAGCCCGCGCTCAAGCTGGCAACCTCAGGATCTTGAGCCTGGGTCCTTCTGCATCCCAGTCCAACGCCCTATCCAATGCGCCACTGCCTGGTCAGGCCTTTGCTACCTATTTTTGATGTTGTATAGAGTTTATTTCTAATTTTATGTAGTATAAATTGCCATCATATATACATTCCATTTATTGGGGGTAACAAAATCCATCCTATTTAATTATGGAGGTCAGTAATTAAGGTAATAGAATTAAAAAAGTGTTACTCTTGAACATGAATTTCATGTAATTAAATTGTCTCAGTGTTTATTTCTTACCACTTTAAGCATTTATTTCCAGATCTAATGTGTGGAGGATGAGGAAAGGAAAGTATAGATAGACTCCTGGAGAAAGCCATGCTTGGGTTGAACTATGTCACCAGAAATGGCCAGGACTCTGGAGAGGGACATCATTTTGGGGAGATGGAAGCATTCACACTTCTTGTAATTTTGCTAAAACTGGAATTTTGCGGCAGTATGTGTAGTAGGATCACATTTGTATTTGAAAAAAAAATGTAGAAGTATGTACAATCAAAAGTATTTGAAAAGCCCAATAAATGATAAAATAAGACAACAAAAATAAAGATGTGTAGGAGACGCTAAAAAAAGAAATTCACCATTTCATGTCCATTTAGTCATTTATCTCCTTATTAAATATCTTGTTCTTTTAGAATTTTTGTGTCATGACTGTTTGAAATATCTATAGTGGTAATATTTCTGAGACAAATTTGAATGTTTCAATAATGCTGGTGATTTGGGATTAAAATAGGTGAGTTAATTTTTTGAAGGGGGGAAAGTTAGTAGAACTCTGGCGGGCACCTGGGACACTGGTAACATGTTTATAATTTGTAGATTTGGGAGAGTTTGACTTCAATTTATGGTTAAAATATTCAGTTGTTAACAAATTGGTGACTGTACTGTAACAAGTTTGACTTTGCTTTATTTCTGCTGAAACATATTTGAATTTATTTTAATGTTGGTTTGATTTACAGTAATTGCTGGAGCCTTCTGCTATGATGTTATTTTGGATAAGAGACTTGATGAGTGGATGCCAACAAAAGTGAGTATGCTCTTTGGAGTATTAATTTTAGAGTCTGTGCTTTTTTTTGGTAGAATGTTTCCTATGTCAGTACTGTTAAATGGTACTGCGTGTTGAGGACATTTAAAGGAGTGAATCGATGTATCATCTATCTATTTTGTTTGTTTCTCCACGTTGTTGCTTTTTCAGTGTTTTTAAGAGAGACATGAATTAAGACACAACAGCATGGTCAGTTGTATGGCAGCTTTATGTTCTTGATCTTTTCTTGAAATGCTTTTTTTCTTGTATTATTCCTTATATTCCTTAAGATATTGGTTTTTCCCTGACCTCTGGTGACCGCAGTGGATAAAGCATTGACCTGGAATGCTGAGGTCGCCAGTTTGAAACCCTGGGCTTGCCTGTTCAAGGCACATATGGGAGTTGGTGCTTCCTGCTTCTTCCTACCTTCTCTCTCTCTCTCTCTTTCTCTCTACTCTCTAAAATGAATAAATAAATTAAAAAAATAAGATGTTGGTTTTCAAGGTGACCAGAATATAAATAAAATATAGAAGCTTAACTATATTGGCTGATGTGGTTGTAGGGAGCCTGGAGCCTTAAACTTGGATTCCCCAGAGTACAGTTTGAAAACCATTGCCCTAAACCCTTTAGCCTGTTGCTTACTGTGAGAGCCCCTATATGCAGGGGGCACATTGAGTGTAAAGGTAGGGGGCGTTGGGAGGGGGTGAATTAAAGAATCAGACTTTGACAGAGCAACAAACTAAATAGCAAAAACTAGACTCTTTGTGGATGGTCTGCCTTCATAATGCAGGTATCCCTTTTTGGTCTGGAACTTGGGTAGCAGCAAGGCCTGGCTAATAGTGATGATCTATTTCGAGTACTCTGTAGGTAAGGGGGTTGCTGATGGCTCTCTAAACTCAAGCCTAGAGACTTAGTTGTGCTTGGGGAGAATAGGCAAATGCCTAATTCTTAATTAAGCAAAACTGTATGCCCTACACTTGGAAGTCTAGAGATCAGAAAAGGGAAAATGGTAGCCTGTTGTTTGTTTAGTTCCACTGTATATGCCTTTTCACTCTTTCTTACCTCTGAAAACAAATGCGTCTTATAGTAATTGAACTCATGATTATAATTGGCAGTGTTTTTTTCTTAGTGGTACATCTTAGATTTAATGAAATATTGTAATTCCTAAAAGCAAGAATTTAAAGCAGATTCATGTTAAATTCTGGCTTTGCAGTTATTTCTTTGATAACTCTACTCATAGTACCTCATATCAAGAGGGAAAGAGGAGAGAAATACGAAAGAAGAGAGACAGAAAGGAAAGAGAGGTGGAGTGAGACGCAAGGAGGAAAGCCAGGGGAGAAATTGGAGCTGTTTCTTCCTATTCCCTGGCTTCGTGTCAGTGTAACTTCTTCCTTTCTAAGTACAGTAGTCCCCCAAATTTAAGATGAGATTATTCCTTTTTGGAGGAATTGAGTGAGGACTCGTAAGATCAAGATTCAACTCTCATTGTCTGTGAAACTTGCTACCTTTTTATCCTTGTTTTAAAGTTAATACTTTAAAAAAGAAATAAACTAGATAATTGCTGGCACAATGGGACTGGGTGGATGGCTTTGGAAGTAGGGGAGGGTTAAATTCAAGCAACAGCTTTATTAAATCATGAGTGTAGATTTGTTATGCAGTAAAATATCCCTTCAAGAATGGAGAAGAGCCTGACCTGTGGTGGCGCAGTGGATAAAGCGTCGACCTGGAATGCTGAGGTCGCCGGTTCGAAACCCTGGGCTTGCCTAGTCAAGGCACATATGGGAGTTGATGCTTCCAGCTCCTCCCCCCTTCTCTCTGTCTCTCTTTCTCTCTCTCTCTCCCTCTCTCTCTCCTCTCTAAAAAAAAAAATGAATAAAAATAAAAAAAATTAAAAAAAAAAAAAAAGAATGGAGAAGAGTCATCTCATAAAAAATATCTAAAAATAGGAAGTTTATGGTAAGAATTTTATTGCAAAAATTATTTGCCTAATAGTAATTGATCTTTTCTGTATTAGTAATGAATTATAGTATGAAAACCTAATTATAGATTTTATTAAAAATCTTATAAAATTGATAATGTATATTACTAATCATTTTAATTGTATAAAAATGATATTTTCATTAAATAGAAGTTTATGATATTGGAAATATAGTATATTTTGGACAGGGCTAATGATGATATTACATTTCCTGATAAAACTTCCTGAATCACATAAACAATTTTTGCCATATGCCTTTAGACAGCTTAATTTTACTCATAGTATAAACTTATTTTTGTATCTTACTATTTACTTATTAGCATTTCTACTTGTCATATCATTTTTGTAAACATTTATAAGGTTTATGATTTGAATGAAATATTAAAATTTCTTTATCGTATTACCTTTGATAATTATTAATATAGGCTGATATCTTAATTATAAGTAAATTGCAAATTCTATAGTTTGTAGTGTTGGGAGAAATTGCTAACCCTGTATTTCATGGTCCAAATATTTAATTATTATATATCAGTAACTTCTTTTCCTAACAAATTTGCTTTGCTTTTGTTTTAGTTGGATTTATAATATTAAACATATAATTTAGCTTATCTGCTTTATGTTGAAATAATTTTAAGTAAATTGTTACAAATGTTAATGCTTTTCGATTTTAAGGAGAATCTACGTTCTTTCACAAAAGATGCTCATGTTTTAATTTATAAAGATCTTCCATTTGAAACTCTGGAAGTTGGTGCAAAAGTGGCATTAGAAATATTTCAACACAACAAGTAAGTGTTGGTTTCCTTTAAAGCAAGATTAAACCCTTCAAAGTTATATGTAATGAAGAAAATTCAGCTCTTAAGGAAAATAAGTGAATAAAAGCAAATTTAGTTGGGAGAAAAATTAAAAAATAACAGTTCAGCTTATAATAGATATATCTTATAAAAAGTTATATTCTCTGGTTAGTTGATGAAAGCCTCCTTGATCAATACTATGGCATGGCATTTTAATAAGTGACATGCCTCAGCAATATTTCATAAGACATTAGTCAGTATGATGTAAAACATGTCTTGTGCTCAACTGAATTTGGAGAGTGGCGGCATAGAAGGTTTCATCTGCAGTCTAGGTCCTCTCAAAGTGGATTTAGACAACAGTAATTCTCTAATGTATTAACCTGAGGAACTCTTTTTCTTGAAGCATTTTTTAGCATATCCTGGAACCATTATACTGTACTTAGAAATCAGTAGGAGTCTACTATTTTAACTGAACTAAGAGTACAAATAATACTATAGAATCAAACCACCGCCTGACCAGGCAGTAGCGCAGTGGATAGAGCGTTGGACTGGGATGCAGAGGACCCAGGTTCGAGATCCTGAGGTCGCCAGCTTGAGCGCAGGTTCACCTGGTTTGAGCTAAAGCTCAGCAGCTTGGACGCAAGGTCACTGGCTCGAGCAAGGGGTTACTCAGTCTGCTGTAGCCCCATGGTCAAGGCACATATGAGAAAACAATCAATGAACAACTAAGGTCTCGCAACAAAAAACTGATGATTGATGCTTCTCATCTCTCTCCATTCCTGTCTGTCTGTCCCTGTCTGTCCCTCTCTCTGACTCTCTCTCTGTCCCTGTAAAAAAAAAATATTATTATAAACAAACCACCATTGATTCTATAAGAAATTTTTTAGGGGAAAAAAAAAGAAAATTCCTTAGATTATCAGAACATACCATACATGCCAGAATTCTAGGGTCGTGCTGTCTAGTGGAACTATAATGTGAGCAGTATTTAAATTTTCTAGAAATTATATTAAAAAATAAAGTAAAAAAAAGTGAAGTTAGTTTTAATCATAAATTTTATTTAAACAGTATATCTAAAATGTTATTTCCACATGAGAAATGGCAATGATATTTTAGCTTCTCCTCATATTGAGTCTTCAGGATCTGGTGTATATTTTGTGCTAAAGGCACATTTCAGTTAGGGCTGATTACACTCAACTGGTACGTAGCCACCATACTGGACAGCACTCCAGACTTTCATGCCATTTGCACTAAGCTTTTCTTTGCCCATACTCAGCTGTCAGTCTAGAAGAGCCTTGTAGGACTTTGGTAACTTAGTTGAATGTGTGAGGAGGGAGGAAGTGGTTTTGAGGTAAGTTTGAGGAGAGAGGAGCTTTGGATGATTCATGGTATATCTGATTGGGCCTTGGCTTGGCTCCCAGCGGACAGGAGCTTCTCTTAGAGGTGACCCAAGAAGTATAAATATTCAAGGGAAGTGTCTCCTTCAGTAATGCTTGTGAGACTCTGGCAGAAGGGGTGTGGTAATAAAGTGGATGTTCTTACGTGAGCTAACGTTTCCCAACCTTCTCACATGCTTATATAATATTTGTTTAGCTCTCTCGTGTGAATAGACAGGGCTTTTGATGCTAAGTGGTAAAGTCATATTTAAACCTGGGCTATGTGCTTCCATCTTGACTATCTGCTCTACTGACAAAATGGGGTAGATTTGAGAGACATGTAGGTAGAATTGACATGACTTGTTAATGAACTGGAATGTGGTGGGAGAAGCGGGAATTAAGGAAATATCCCAAGTTTTTCACTTGGATACATGGGTGGTTGGCGGTATCACTTACTAAGCTAGGAGAATAAGGACTACGCTCTCTTATTCTTAAGCTAAGAATAAGAACAAGTTTGGTGGTAAAAGAAGGGGTCATTTTTTGTTCACTTTGAGAATTGGGAGTTTAAGGTGCTTGTGGAATAGCCTAATAGATATCCCAGAGGGTCTTGGCCTGACTAGGCGGTGGCGCAGTGG
Source organism: Saccopteryx bilineata (assembly GCF_036850765.1). NCBI lineage: Eukaryota > Metazoa > Chordata > Mammalia > Chiroptera > Emballonuridae > Saccopteryx > Saccopteryx bilineata. The sequence continues at coordinate 214,629,540 of NC_089491.1, read as the reverse complement.
ATAGAGCGTCGGACTGGGATACGGAAGATCCAGGTTCGAAACCCCGAGGTCGCCAGCTTGAGCGCAGGCTCATCAGGTTTGAGCAAGAGCTCACCAGCTTGAGCCCAAGGTCACTGTCTCCAGCAAGGGGTTACTCGGTCTGCTGAAGGCCCGTGGTCAAGGCACATATGAGAAAGCAATCAATGAACAACTAAGGTGTTACAATGCACAACAAAAAGTTAATGATTGATGCTTCTCATCTTTCCATTCCTGTCTGTCTGTCCCTGTCTATCCCTCTCTCTGACTCTCTGTCTCTGTAAAAAAAAAAAAAAAAAAAAAAAAAAAGAGGGTCTTGGGTGTACAGTTTGGGGCTCAGAAGAGGAATGTGGGTTAGAAGTAGAGACATGGAAGATGAAAATGTGTTAAGTGATAAAGGAAGCTGTACCAACCTGGGAGTGAGCCCATTCTGGCTCACTCAGAATGCAGAGGGGCTGAGGGCAGAGAAAGAGAGAGAGAGGAGTGGCTGGAGTGTTAGAATAATGAGTATTTGAGAAGTGGAGGCTAGCAGTGGTGTTCAGGAGATGAGGACCCAAGTGTCGTTAGCATAGCACTAAGGAGACGCCTGTGCCTTTGGTGAGCGTTTGGTGAGTCATGAGGCCGTGGCCAGGTAGAAGGAGGTAGGCCTGAATGGGAGGTGAGGAAGAGGAGGCTCCAAATGTAAACCATTCTTGTAGAAACTGTGGCTGAACAGGAAGAGTAATGGTTTCTGTAAATACTCTTTTGTATATTTATAATTAAAAATTTTCTTCTTTGCTGCTTTTTAGGTATAAAATAGATTTTATAGAAGAGAAGGCATCTCAGAGCCCTAAGAGAATAGTCAGGCTGCACAGGTACGTAAAAATAAATTGGGGCTATACAAATTTATATTAAGGTTTAGCTTTCCTGTTACCTGAATGTAGTATACAACCAAAAAAGGTCAACTTGTGCTTTTTTTTGCTATTATTATCTCATTTTCTATTGCTTTGTTTGTTGTTTTGATATGGTAGTAATTGGAAGCTTTAAAATATCTTCAGGAACAGTTGTGGTTTCTGTTCCTCATTTTATTGTTGTTTTTATTTCTGCTTTCAAAGGTTGAAAAAACTATTGTTTAAAAATGTAATTTTTAAGAGAATTTTGAATTGAGCAAAAATTCCTTATTATGAATTGCACATGATAATTTATGTGTATAACAGAAATATGAGTTCTGACAAATTGGTTACTGCTAATAATGCATGTGTATAAATTAAACTGGAATGTGCTTTCTGACAATGGGATGAGAGAAGTAAGAGTGTGTTATACAAAATTGACTTCCTGGTCTGTCACTGTTTTCTCGACCTCATATTTTCTTGTTTGGACTTAACTTTTTTCCTCTAGAAAAATGTTCTTCGTTTCTGACACAACCTGTCTTACATACTGTCTTCTAAACTCTGTTATAATGACTTGTAAGGTTGTAGGTTTTATTTTTTTTTTAATTTTTATTTATTGATTTTAAAGAGAGAGAGAGAGAGACAGGAACATTGATTTGTTTATCCACTTATTTATGCGTTCATTAGTTTATTCCTGTAGGTGCCTTGACTAGGGATCAAACCTGCAACCTTGGCATATCGGAAAAATGCTCCAGATGAGTTCATCAATGAGCCAGGGCTATAGGTTGTCAGTTTTAGACATTGGATCCACTTGAAAGGATGATGTGTTTAGTGATTTTAAAAATATTTATACTTATATCGATGCTAATTTAGGGAAAATTAGAACTTTAATTTTCTGAGTTTTAGTCTTTTTACTTGAGATTTTTATATCATGGCTATTAGAGATTGAGTGTTCTTGATTAGGGACGTAGGAGCAAAGAGAATGAATAGATTCCCCCCCCCCCCCCCCCCAGTGTACTGTAAATCATTTGATTTTCAGGTTTTGTTTATTTTTAAAATCAAATCAGGTTTGGTGACTTCATTGATGTGACCGAAGGCCCTCTTATTCCAAGAACAAGTATTTGTTTCCAATATGAAGTGTCAGTGGTTCACAACCTTCAAGCCACCCATTCAAGTCTTGTACGGAGATTCCAGGGTATCTCTCTACCAGTTCACTTAAGAGTAAGTAAAGTTAAAGTTTCAGGTTATTCATTTTGGGTGTGGATGTGATTCTGGTCCTGATTTTATACCAATTTGAAGGGCATAACATGTTAATTTTTGTTAAGTTGTGTGACACTAATATTTTATAAACCCCAGAAGGATTGGCATGTACATATTTAGTAATTTTACCTTTTATTATGAGTTTTAAGTTTTACCAACTCATTCACTGAAATAATCACTGACTTACCCATAACCCTCAATAACCCCTTCACATGACTTAAAATTGATGTGATCATTATGCACGTTGGAGTTTTGTTTAATTCATTCTGATAATCCTCTGCTACATAAGATTATTAAGGATGGAAAATGATTTGACTTTGGGTGATGGGCACACAACACAATTAACAGTTCAAATGCTATAGAGATATTTACCTGGAACCTATGTACTCTTGATCAGTGTCACCTCATTAAATTGAATTTTCTAGATAAAATAATAAAAAATAAAGGGATGGAAGAAATTAGCTCTATAATTTTACTATTATGTTTGTTAGTTTTTACTTGTTCTTTAGGGTAATTTGCTAAATCCTTTAGGTTTGTCATTTCAAGGTGAAGATGTCACAGTTGGTTCTTAATGAACCTCTCCTTGTGATTGATTGTGATTTGAAATTGGCTATTTAAAGGAAAGAAGCGTAAACTACAGGAAAGCAGGGCAGATTTTTGCTTCTCATTAAAATGAATGCTTTTTTTTTTAATTTGAAGAAAGGCTGCCACTTATTTATTTAATCTTGGGGGGGAAGATAGAGAGATAGATTAAGGCATGTGCCCCAGCCGAGATCTACCTGGCAACCCGCATCTGGGGCCAGTGCTCTGCCCATCTGGGGCCATGCTTGCTACCAAGCTATTTTTAGCACCTGAGGTGAAGTTCCCATGGAGTCATACTCAGTGCCTGGGGCCAACTTGCTTGAACCAGTCAAGCCATGGCTGCAGGAGAGGAAGAGAGAGAGAGAGAGAAAAGGGGGAGGGGAAGGGTGGAGAAGCAGATGGTTACTTCTCCTATATATCCTGACCAGGAATTGAACCCAGGACTTCCACATGCTGGGCTGATGCTCTCCCACTGAGCCACCTGGCTATGGTCAAAGGAATGCTTTCTATAATGGTAATGATTAAGAACAAAAGAGGAAGACTACTATATTAAGGGCTTAACTCTTTTTTCTTAAATGCCCAACAAAGCAGCTGTTCTATATGGTATATTTTTCCCCTACTCTAACCATGTTTAGTCTCATTAGTAGTATTTATGTATTTGTTTTGTATAAAACCTGTATAAAGACTGAGCCCCTTTTATTTTAACTTTCTTGATTTATTTAATTTATAGTAAATCTTTCTTTTCAAGGCACATTTTACAATATGGGATAAGCTGTTGGAAAGGTCTCGGAAATTGGTAAGTGTTTTTGGCAGCTAATGAGCCTTCTTCTACAAAAAGATATTCATTGACATTAAGCAACAATAACAACAACAACAACGAAAAAGAAAGAAAAGTAGTAATTAGTTGTCTCAGTAGCTAAAACAGTTTTGTGGTTGTTTACCCAGAAATATTTTGGCAAGAAAAAAATGTAGTTTGTAATTCTGTTTTGATTTTGTTTGTTACTATTATGGAAATAATCCTGTAGAACTTGAAGAGAAATAAGAATATTATTATATAGTAATAGTTTTTAGAAGTTATAATGGTATTAATTAGATCTAATGATAATTTTTTTGTATACTTAATAGGCATTTAAAGGATTAAGATTTGTTAGATATATTTTTAAGCTGCCTCGATTGTTGACATTAAATGTACAAATGTCTTGAAAAACAAATTTAAATACTTGTGTTTTTGTAGTGTGTTCTGTCATTAGCATTTAGATTTCATAAGTAGGAATGATATCTTTATTGACCATAACTATCCCAGTTCACTCTTTCTTAGGACAAGTGTTCATCTTTCACTGAAATTATCTGGTAGCTGTCCTGTGTAATCCTGCCACATGAACCCTCCTAGTTCCCCTGATTTTCCACTCTAGTCAAGCTTGCAGTGAATCAGCACACAGCAAGCTTATTTTCAAGTTTATTTCCCATTTCCATCCTACTCATTCTTTAATATCTTGCCCAAGTCCCACCTTCTCCATGAAACATTCTCAGAGTAATTGTTTACCAAATATCCATTCATACAGTTTCTGCTTGACTATATATCTCTGCTGTTACCTCCACTGTTGTTTTCTGATTGTTTTTGCTAGTACATTTACATTCAATTTGTTAACCCGTTCAGGGTTTAATATGTATGCGTAACCTCAATTTTTGAACCCAGCACTTGGCACACAGCCTTTGGCTTACCCAATAAATATTTATTGATTATTTTAATGATGTTTAAACTTAATCTGTATTAATGAATTTGTAGGTAGAATTTATTAGCTATAGTAGTCTCATATAAAGTAATTTTCTTTGATAAGAAAGTATATTTGAATGGATAAAATTACTTTGTCTCTTTGATTCATCACAATGATCAAAAGAAATGAGTGTGTAAGAAATTAAATGGTTTGGGAAACTCAAGAAGCGTTAATAACTGAATACATTAAAGCAGGCATCCCCAAACTATGGCCTGCGGCCGCATGTGTCCCCAAGGCCATTTATCCGGCCCCTACCGCACTTCCGGAAGGGGCATCTCTTTCATTGGTGGTCAGTGAGAGAAGCACTGTATGTGGTGGTCCTCCAACGGTCTGAGAGACAGTGAACTGGCCTCCTGTGTAAAAAGTTTGGGGACCCCTGCATTAAAGCAAGTAAAAATGCAGAAAAATAGCAGAGACAGTAACCTAGAATATCTAGTAGAAATCAGTGAGCAGCTGTTTTTGAAACATTTATTCTGGTTCAGGTTTCTTCTACTGTCTATTTTGCTTGTCTAAAAATGGTAGGTTGCACATGTGATTCATTGGTTCAACCAACATAGACTTATTGAGTGTTTTGTGCCAAGACCTATAGGTATAAAAATGAGTAAAACCTACTTGGTGTTCTCAAGGAAGTTACTTTAATGGGAGAGGCAGATAGTCTGGGTACATGTGGGCCTCTGGCACTCAGAGGTATAGGACCCAGCCCAAGCTGGGGTGTTGGTTAAGGAAGGTTCCCAGCAATTGGTGTCTCTCGGGCTGGTTTTAAAGAAAGGATAAATGTAGGCCAGGCAGATATTTGCTGGGGGGTGGCTTGCGGGTTATTTCAGCAGAAGCTACTTGTATGGAGGTCTAGAAGGAAGGAGAGTTGGGGGATGTTAGAGGAATCTCAGTATACTGTCCTGTGTAGAGTGGCTGAGGAGTCCATAGAAGTTTGCTGTAAACTGTATGAAGGGCTCATCTTCCATGACGTAGAATTTGCATTCCCCTCCTGAAGGTGATGAGGTAACTGGAGAAGTCTAACAAGGAAATGACCTCTTAGGCAGCTATTCCTGTTTAAGAGTTCATTCTGGGGGTGGTGTGGAAGATCGTTGCAGCTTCAGCCAGCACCCTTGTTAGGGGGAAAGGAGATGACAAGATGCGAAGTTCAGGTATGACAGTGAGAAGATGCGAAGTTCAGGTATGACAGTGAGAAGGGCTCTGGAAGTTACTTAGGTAGAGTTAGGAGGACTGTTGACTGACTCTGCCAGTAAAAGTACTATGGATTCTCTAATGCTGGGCATGGGCAGCTGGGTAGGTCCTTCCCTGAAATAGAGAATGCAGGAGATGGAGCAGGTTTTGGGTGATGAGGAATACAGATTAGTCCTGTTTGCTGGATGTGTCTGAGTGACATAGAATAAATATCCAGCAGGTTTTTCATTCATTTAATGTTTGTTATAAAGATGAAATACCATAGGAATTTATATCAGTTAGCCTGTGGTATAATTGATTTCTTCCTATATTGTTTGGCTTAAAGTTGCAGCACTTGTTGATGACCTTAAGTGAGGGCTTACTGTATGGACATACAGATAGATACCTATTATTACTAAACCTGTAATATGCTACGTTAAAAATAGAGTTATATGTCTCAGCAAAATACATTCATTTAACATACTTTGTTGCAGCACTGTTGGTTTTTTTTTGTTTTTTTGGAGAAGGGGTCAGGTATGAAAAGGGAAGGAGAGAGATGAGAAACATCAACTTGTAGTTATTCACTCTGGTTATTCATTGATTGCTTTCTTATATGTGCCTTGACCAGGGGGCTCAAAGCTGAATCAGGGACCCCTTAGTTAGGTCAGTGACTTTGGGCCCAAGCTAGCGACCTTGAGCATCAAGCTAGAGACCTTTGTGCTCAATCCAGCAAACTTGGGATCATATCCGTTACCCTGTGCTCAAGCTAGTAAACCCCTGTGTGAGCTGATGAGCCCCTGTTCAAACCTGCGACCTCAGGATTTCAAACCAGTGTCCTCAGTATCCTGGGTCGATGCTGTATCCATATCTACTGCACCACCACCGGTCAGGCTGCTGGTATTTTTCTTACACTAAAGATTCATTTTATAGATGAAAAATAAAGTGACAAACTGGAGAAGTCTAGCTATATGCTTCAGGTTATATTTTTAATGGAATTATGCTTTACTTGATAGTTTATATTTGGAACTGGCCTTGTAAGTTTTCTTCTCTTTCTACTTAACTTTCTGTGATAATTACTATTGAAGGAGAAAGACAAAGGTCATTTGTAAGAGAAGTACTGTGGGATGATTTTACATGGTGGGTGAAGGATAGAACTAAAAGTGTTTATTAGAAAAGTAAAGCTATTCATGTTTTTACAGGTAACTGAAGATCAAACTAAACCTACAGAGGGCAGTGCATCTACCTAGTAACTTCTTAAAATTTAAACATGTACAGTAAATAATAAAAGTTTTGATGTAATATTTGTGTGTTCTTATAAAGATTAACTATCTTTTTCTCCTTAAGATTTATACTGATGTTTACCTTTTTCTTTTGCTAATGAATAAAACGACTTATGTTTTCACAATAAACATTTCACACAGAAATAACCCTGTCCCCTCACACTCCCCAGATGTAACACCGTTTGGCATATTTTCTCTTTTTAGTATTTTTCTACATGTATGAACTTGTATGTACAAATACAAATGTAATCTTTTAAAAACATAAATAGGATCATACTGCCCTGGCTGATGGCTCAGTTGGTCAGAGCATCGTCCTGAAGTCCAGAGGTTGCCTGTTCAGTCGTCGGTCATGGAACAGACAGAAACAAGTCTCTCTCTCTCTCCCTTCTTCTTGCTCTAAAAATCAATAAAATAAACATTTTTTAAACAAGGAAAAAGCACACTAGTTGTTTCTGTTTTTTGTTATTGTAAAGTGGTGCACATGTTCCCCCCAGGCCCATTCGGGAGAGGGTGCCTGAAGCTCTGGCTCACGCAGCTGCAGTCAGGACAGATTTGCACAAGAGCAGAACACATTCTGGTGCGAGTCCTTTCTGGTGGCTATTGCTGACTCAAATGACGTAGTATATTAAGCATGAGGTCGGCCTCCCCGCAGCAGTTCCCATACGGGCTAGCAGTTAGGATTCCTGGTTTTCACCCAGGCAGCCCGGTACGACTGTGGGTATGGGAACAGAGTGGTTGTCATTTTTGCTCTCGCTACTAAAAGTTTTCAGGCCTTTGCACTGAAACCCAGGAAGCTCTGGGCCCTGTTCTGCATTTTATTGAAGTGTCAGTTTTCATCACATCTTCATTAATTGTCTTCTCCATCAATAACTCAGTTATATTAGAGACATATACATTAAAATGGGGAAGAAGTGGTGCAGTAAACATCCTTTTGCAAAATGGGAAGTGTTTTGAGTGTAAAGTTGACTGTTTCTTACATTCTGGCCATTTCACATGGGACCTTTTATTCAATCCCCACAACAACCTGCTGAGAAGGTGTTTCCATTTGGTAAACAAAGAAACTAAAGAGCACAGAACTGGCAAGTACCCAAACGAATCTGAACCCAGGTAATTTCACTCACCTGCTCTTAGGCACCCCTCTGCTGCTCACATGTCAGTACTGATGTTGGAAGGGATTTCTGGTAGTGGAGTCATTGGCAAGTGCAACCTGGTTCTAGCCTCTGAAACGGGTCCCCAAACTATGGTCCGAGGGCCGCCTGAGGCCATTTATCTGGCCCCCGCTGCACTTCCGGAAGGGGCACCTCTTTCATTAGTGGTCAGTGAGAGGAGCTCAGGATGCGGATGTTTGGGGACTCTTGGTCTAGGGGATTTGCAGAAAACGTTAAAGTTTGGGGACCTCTGCTCTAAAAGGTTTGCCAGTGACAGTATTTGAGAGTACTTGTTTTCCCGTGCCTCGGACAGATCAAAATATTTTGCCAAAAAATATTTTCCCATTCCAGTCCAAGCACTTGGCTTCCTGGGCTTGGTGCAAAGGTTTCATCTGATGTTTTGTTTCTTACACATGGGTGAGGTCCACTTTTTCCTAGAGTCCATATTTTCCTGTTCCTTGATTAACTTTCTCTCTTTTTTTAAATTTTGAGTTTTATTGATTAAGCCGGCAGCATACACGGGGGATTCTTCAGACCCAAATTATGCAGCCCCAAGTATATTTCAGAGGCTGGTTATATACCATTTGACTACATACAGGTTGAGGGGGGGGGGCATGACAGCATGACATAATCATTTACAAGACTAACATTTAACAAGATTGACATTTGACAAGATTTACATTAACAAGATTAACATTTGTCTAGGGTAGGGGTTCCCAAACTTTTTACACAGGGGGCAGTTCACTGTCTCTCAGACTGTTGGAGGGCCGGACTATAAAAAACGCTATTGTAAAGCCAGTATCCAAGGCCACCATCACAACTGCCTGGCCCATGCAGGTTCCAATTGAATTCGGACAGTCATCAAAGAAACAACAGAGCCAAAAGCTGGTGGGCCATCATCTTTAATTCTAGCTTGCACCCGGCAGGCAAGTAAAAACACACACTGGGCTCCAAAACCCACCCACATTCAGTGCTCACAAAGCTACTGACTTATCCGAGTTTCCTAGAATCCAAGGTTTCTAGCTCACCAGACTTATTCACCTCTGTTCCCCATCTCCTTCCTTCTCCCTGCACAAACTCTGCACAAACTGGCTTCTCACTCAACCCTCCGCCATCTTGGCTGCTTCTCCTGGCCTCCTCCACTTGGCCTTTCTCTGCTCTCCTCTCTGCTCTTTCCTCTAATATTAATCTCAGGAACCAAGAGAGCAAGCTCCCGTTCTGCCCCCATTTTATAGTAGTAGAAATCAAAACCTTTTAATCCAATATACAAAATAGGGAAGTCTCTAATACAAAGTCACTTATCTGAGTCATGATGGGATTGTACCACCCCACATCAAAAAGGGTGGCTTAACCCTAAAACCAAGCCCCAGGCTACAAGGATCCTGCCTGCCCACAGCCCGCCCCCAACACACATTAATATCACCTGGGCGACAGCTTCCACGTGGGCAGCACCATCTTTAACAAAGTGAGCATAATATATTTTATCTGTCCAACAACTATGAACAAATCCCTATACACACTGCACATATCTTATTTTAAAGTAAAAAAACAAACTGGGAACAAATACAATTATTTAAAATCAAGAACAAGTAAATTTAAATCAACAAACTGACCAGTAAGTATTTCAATGGGAACTATGGGCCTGCTTTTGGCTGAGATGGTCAATGTCCGGTTTCATATTTGTCACCGGTAGCCTTAACAAGTGATATGACGCGTTTCCGGAGCCATGACGCGTGCGTCCCGCATCACCGGAAGTAGTACTGTACGTGAGCAATGCCATGCTTTGTGGCGCCACCACATACAGTACTCCAGGAGCACAGAATGCATCCGCATCCTGTGCTCTCACTGACCACCAATGAAAGAGGTGCCCCTTTTGGAAGTGCAGCGGGGGCCGAATAAATGGGGGCTGTATGCGGCCTGTGGGCCGCAGTTTGGGGACCCCTGGTCTAGGGGATTTGCAGAAAATGTTAAAACTTTCAAGGTAATACAATCAAAGACATTCACAAATCCTTTCAGTATCTATCTCTCCTCCTATGCCTAGAGGTACATGTTAATCTCAGGATTCCAGGAAGGAGGGAGAGCTAAGATCAGTGTAGGGTGGTATGTAAAATTTCTCTCTTATTGAAAGCAAAAGGGAGTTCTTCATATAACCTTAATCCTTTCAGAGAACTTAAAACCAAATGACCCAGTTGTCCTTGTCAGTCGGGAGATTTCCATATTCTTCTCCCTCCATTTTCCAAAGAAAGGACAGGGCAGAAAGCCTGACTTTTTCTCTTTAAAATGGCATTGCCAATACTAAGTTTTACAGTTTTCTGGCACCTTACCACATTCCCCACTGGTTTTATATCCTAAGTCAAATCTTTGACTTAATTTACTGAAAACCATGAGGCTGTTGTGTAGGGATATTAACACATGTAACAGATATTTAACAAATGGCATTATTAACAATACAGTGCACTAAAGAAACAAATGTTACTGATCAATTTCCTATAAACTAACTGTACAAACCTTTTGCAACTTACATAGAACAAATTGGCTTTTTAAACAATTTACTTTTAGTCAGAACTCTTAATTTTAAAACCTTTAACCTTTAGTGACAATTAAACTGGCTTTTGTTTTACCTTAGTTTTCCTTTTTCCCAAAGTCTGATTAAAAAGGAGTCCTTAGTGAGTTTTTTCATTCTTTAGCCGTACATAGACCAACCAGCTTCCGGTTTGTGGTTGGAGTAGGGCATGCCATCTACCTTGGCAGCAGTGGGAGTCAGTCCTTGGGTAATGTAAGGCCAGGAGCCGCCATCATGGCCATTCACATGCAGGTTCCCATTGGATTCGGGCAGACGATAAAGAAATGGCGGAGTCAGAGGATGGGGGGCCATCCTATTTATTGGTGTCTCATCAAGACAGGCAAACCACAAAAGAAGACAAGGGAAAAGCAGAAAACCAGCTCTTCCCATGAAGGGCAAGGGATCAGGGAAGCCCCTGCAATTGTGATAGCAGGAACTGTGTGTCCAAGCTCCTGGTCTGTCCCACTTTATAGTGTAGAAAACCAAAATCCCTTAATCCAATATACAAACAAGGAAGTCTCTGATACAAAGTCACTTATCCAAGGCATAATTGGATTCCTCATGAGAGTGCACCACCCAGATCATACAATCAGTCAAGGGTGTGGGGAAAAGCTTAGTCCCAAAACCAAACCTTAGGCTACAATGACCTGGCCTGCTTATAGCCTGTCCCCCACACCCAATATAAGTCACAAGCGAGCAAACATATATATCATATTTACAAACTTATTTGACCAACTTTCCACCCCTTTTGCTTGCTTTACAATCTAAACCACAGGCATCTTCCATGATGGTCACTGTGCAAGGAGTAGGATACATTGCATAAACAGAAATAGTACCAACTACAGCAATAGGATTAACAGATCAAAAACTATGGGCGAAATGAGAGAGCTGTCAGTGGCACCAAGAGAGGCAAATCTTTTCCCTCTGGCAGAATACAGGCCAGAGTTTTGTCTGCAGACAGCACCGTAGCTGGCACCAGAGGCCGCCCTGAGCGGGCATACCAAACCTTATTGGCCAATACACCAGCATCTGCTGGTTCTATGTGTAGTAAAATAGGGGAACTCATTATTGGCCATAAAGAAATTACAAAGGTGCCCTTCAAAATGCTGTCCCCTTGAGCACTCAAGGGATAATACACTTCTACCTTAGGTGGCCAGGTGCTGGTTGCCCAAGGAGTTAACTGGAGGTCCACCTCTAACCCCTTTCCCCATGGTGCCAACAAGGCCACCCATCTCAGATGGGGGGCCTGTACAGTCCAGGGCCAAGTCCATTGAAGCCATTGTCCTTTAAAAAGGGCTGTTGAAAGACTATACTTTCAGGGATCATTTCTATAGTTTGTTAAAAAGGGCTGTTGGAGCAGGCAAGAGCATGTTGCCCTGTTGTCCGAAACCTGGCTTGAGTAAAATGTTCTTGGTGCGTATCTGCAACTGAATAGGGGCAGCTGTCCGATGCAGGAGGGCCTCTACTGGAGCTGGGCTTCCCCGTCGAGGTCGCTCATTCAAAATCCGAAGTACTGTCCATAAGCGGCATGTCCATCCAGTAAGAGAGCCGGTGCCCCCCTCCTGTCGCAGTCCCTGCTTTCAGAGTCCATTATAATGCTCAATGATACCAGCAGCCTGGGGGTGGTAGGGAACATGGTACTTCCAGTCCACCCCCAGCTTTTGAGCCCATTGCCTCACCGTTGAACCAGTGAAGTGGGTACCATTGTCACTTTCAAGGACCAGAGGTCGCCTGTATGCAGCACTCAGGAGGTCCAGAGCCTGTATGACTGCCCTCTGGTCAGGGTTATGAGCAGGGTAAGCAGCAAGCAGCCCGGTGGCAGTATCTACACAAGTGACTGCATACTGGTACCCTTCTGACTTTGGTAAGGGTCCAATGATGTCTATCTGCCATCGTGTCAGTGGGACATGACCCCTCTTGATCTGTCCAGGTGACACCAGTGGTCTCCGAGGGTGTTCCTTGGAACATACTGCACATTGCTCACAGGCTGCAAGTACCTCTGCATAGGACACAGGCAAGTTCCAAGCCTTAACCGTAGCCCACATAGTTTTCTGTCCTGCATGGAGCAGGCACTGGTGGAGCCACTGTGCCACATCACCTGCAGGTGCAGTCTCCAACCATCGCACCCTTGCCAACGTATCTGCCTCATCATTCCCAGGATGGGCTAGAGGGGCATGCCCTGTGACATGATATACTGTCACCTGCTTCTGGTGTCCTATTTCCCATAAGTCCTGCCACATGGCCTGACCCCATAATGGACGGTGCATTACCATCCACTGGTTAATATGCCAAGTAGCAATCCAAAGGGTCAGTCCACGATAGACAGCCCAACTGTCAGTACAGATCACCAGGGGTGAAGGTTCATTATGGGCAACTAGCCAAACAGCTCTTAATTCTGCCCATTGGCTGCTCTGGCCTGTACCCGTGTCCATCCAAATAGTCTCAGTGACCGGATGGAAGGCGATAGCCATCCATTTGGCAGGTTGGCCCCTGCTGGAACCATCAGTATACCAGGCATCTTCGGGGATGGGCACCCGCCCCTCCTGGTAGGGACTGACCTCAGGTTCTGCCTCCTGAGCCCCAGTTGCACCTGACTCTAAGGTCGCATAGGTGACTGGACCCAAGACTTCCTGCAGTTCTGCCCTCAATGGGCTGGTGCTAAGAGCACAGCGTTGTTGCAGATAGGCACCCCACTTGGCCAGGGTAGACATTTGGGCCATACCACTACGTGGTTTAGTTGCCCAATCTCTCACCCATCCAGCTATAGGGTATGTTGTTTTGACTATAACTGGTGTTGTGGTTGTAATACTCTCAGTTGCCAGGAGGGCAGCATACACAGCTGCCAGCTGCTTCTCTACTAATGAGTAACGAACTTCAGCACCTTTCCACAATTGGGACCAAAACCCAATAGGTTGCCGTAGGTGCTCTGTCCGCTGCCACAAGCCCCATCCAAACCCCTCCGAGGTTACATGAACATCCAGCTCACAGGGCCTGGCAGAATCAAACACATTCAAGGCCTGTGCCACCTTGACAGCTCTCTTAGCAGCTGCAAATGAACCTTGCGCCTGCTCAGTCCAATCCCAGCGAACCCCCTTTCGAATAAGGTTGTACAAGGGGCGTAGTAACTGAGCCAAATGGGGTATAAATGCTCGCCAATACCCCAACAAACCTAAGAATTCCTGTAACTGTTTTACCATAGTGGGCACGGGGTATGCTTGAATCTTATCTATAACTGCGTCAGGGATAACTTTTGTCTTACCCGACCAGACAACTCCCAAGAATTTAACAGATAACCCAGGTCCTTGTAATTTGTTCCCGTTAACTGCCCAGCCACATGCTTTCAAATGGGATAGCAGGGTAGGGACTGCTTGCTCCAATTCTGAAAGAGAATCACTAGTTAGCATAATATCATCAATATAATGGTACATGCGGACTACATCTGGCTGTTTCCATTTAGCCAGGTCAGCAACCACCAGCCCATGGCACAAGGTGGGGCTATGCAAATAGCCCTGGGGTAACACTGTAAAGGTCTATTGTCTCCCTTCCCAACTGAAGGCAAATTGGTCTTAACTCTCTGCGGCTATATCAATAGAGAAAAAAGCACTGGCCAAGTCTGCCACAAAGTGGTATGTCCCCAACTCATGGCTTAGCCGATCCATCATGTTAGCTATCGAGGGAACAGCAGTGTGCAAAGGGGGAACAACTTTATTAAGTTCCCTGTAATCTACTGTCATTCTCCAGGTTCCATCTGCTTTGCACACAGGCCATACTGGGGAGTTGTAAGGACTGTGTGCTGGCCGGATGATCCCCACCTTTTCTAATTCAAGGATTGTTCCTGTGACTTCTTCATAACCACCTGGCAGGCGGTACTGCTTGGTGTTAGTCACACGCTGAGGGACGGGTAATTGCAAAGGGGAATATGATGCATGTCCCCGCAATACTGCCTTCACAACCCTGATCCGCAGCCGGAACTCCCCAGCTGTAGTTTCCAACCACAGTCCTTGCAAGACATCTACCCCCAAAATATATTCAGGAATAGGAGATACATACACCTTATATGGCTTAGGAGGCAGTCTCCCTATCCCCAATGGAATAGTTATTGGCTTCACTTGAACAGTTTGGCCCCCATAACCGTCAATGGCCACGGGGGTCCCAGCAAACCGCTCTGGGTTTCCATAGAGAAGGGAACATTCTGCACCTGTATCCACCAAGGCCAACACCTGTTGTACATTGGAAGGGGACCAGTGGATAGCCAGTTCCACATGTGGCCTCCGGTCCCCGCCCATCCCTGTTAGACGGGTCCCTCGGCCTTTTTCCTATTCAAACTGGTACAATGGGTCTTGGGAGTTCCCCTCTCCCTCGGCCGTCTCTATCATATAATCTTGTAACCGAGCTGTGCGTGCACCAAACATTTTATTGGTAGCTGCTGGGGCCTTTCGTCTCAGTGGCTGGAACTTCTGTTCTGGTTTAAGCTGCCGCCAAAGCTCCAAAAGAATTTTATTAGACTGGCCATCCAATTTCCCCTTATCTGCTCCAGCCGCAATCAAGTCTACCCACATCTGCGTTCGGGTAACCTTTACAGGCCCGTTTCCCTTGTTAGTTAGGGGGGAAACATAGGCAGCAGCCCTCACTGCTTTATGATCCCGAGCGGCCTCCAGCTCTCCCAAATCTGCTACCATCTGTGTAACTGCATTGATGGGCTGCCCCACATAGGGGCCCAAGATAGCCACAAGTGACCCAAAAAGGGCTGACGGGGCGCTAGCAAGGACAAATCCCTCATTTTGGCCATAAACACTTCCTCGTCTGGCCCACGAGACCCAGGGTTGAAAACAGCATTCTTCATACCTAGTTCTCGAAGGACCTTTACTAACTCACTGTAGCACTGCCACTGACTCATTGCCCCTGGCAGTTCTCCAGCATTCTGCCAGACCATACAAATGGCAGCCATCACCCATTCTAATAGGGTATGGTCTCCTGGGTTGCCATGGCAGTTCTGAAGACGCTGCCTCAAGGAAGAGTGTGTGGTAATGGCAGCCAATTTCTCCATCTCTGTTCCGGAGAGCATGATGCCATCCACCCCTATATCCCATAATCATAGTAACCAGGCTACCAGGGATTCAGTAGGTTTCTGCCTAAATTGTGCCCCCAACTCCATCAGCTCTGCCTGGGTATAGGGCCGGACCACAGAGTGTTCCATTACCTGGGCAGGAGGCTGTGGCTGCCCCTGAGGGACTCTTTGTTGCTGGGTTTTTACCTTCTTGGTGACAACTGGTCGGGTTCTCAGTGTGCGTATGGCAGCTTCAGCCTGAGCCTTCTCATCCTCAGAAGAGGAGTCGCAAGCGCCTGCTCCCACTGACTCAAAGCCAATCCACCGGCACGGATGCTGCTGCTCCTTTGGTGACCATTTAGGCTCCTGTGGCTGCTGGCTTTTGGCCAGAAGCTAAGACTGGAGCTCTTGAATCCGCAGTTGTTTCTCCAACAACTGCTGGTGAAAACGTTCATCTTCCAGGGTAAACTGCAACTCGCGAACCCGTAATTCCTTCTCCAGTGCTCGCTCCAATTCCAGCCTTTTCTGCCGTTCTATTTGCAATTCATACTGAAGCTTTCGACCTCGGGCAGTTTCCTCTTGAGTAAAAAACATGTAGCCCATGGCCCCTAAAAGGACAGCCATGGGGAGCCAGAGCAGCAACCAGTACTCTATCCCACCCATCAAGGGTGGTGGCTCCATACCAATCTCTGAATCCTGCCGGAAACTACGCCAGTTGTAAGGCCAGGAGCCGCCATCATGGCCAATCACATGCAGGTTCCCATTGGATTCGGGCAGACGATAAAGAAATGGCGGAGTCAGAGGATGGGGGACCATCCTATTTATTGGTGTCTCACCAAGACAGGCAAACCACAAAAGAAGACAAGGGAAAAGCAGAAAACCAGCTCTTCCCATGAAGGGCAAGGGATCAGGGAAGCCCCTGCAATTGTGATAGCAAGAACTGTGTGTCCAAGCTCCTGGTCTGTCCCACTTTATAGTGTAGAAAACCAAAATCCCTTAATCCAATATACAAACAAGGAAGTCTCTGATACAAAGTCACTTATCCAAGGCATAATTGGATTCCTCATGAGAGTGCACCACCCAGATCATACAATCAGTCAAGGGTGTGGGGAAAAGCTTAGTCCCAAAACCAAACCTTAGGCTACAATGACCTGGCCTGCTTATAGCCTGTCCCCCACACCCAATATAAGTCACAAGCGAGCAAACATATATATCATATTTACAAACTTATTTGACCAACAGGTGATGTACTGGATCTCCTGGGAAATGCTGGAAGCGCCTCTTGGACAGTCTTGAACAGTCTGCTGTGTAACCTGTCCTGCAAGTACTTAAGGAAGGGGTGGTTATGTTTCCTTTACAATTTCATTCATGCATTTTATTTGCCCTGAACTTTTTGGGGCCTGTTGGTACAATGTAACTTCAAATTAGCTTCTAATTAATATGGGGTTCCTTTCCTACCAGCTTTGAGACTGTGGACATAAATTCAAGTCCAACACTAGAATGGGTAAGCTAAATCTGGAAAGAATTCTATATAGCAATTTTCTAACAACTGTCACTGTGGCCCCACTTCTAGTAGGGAAATCTTTTTAGACTTTCTCTCTTTTAAAAAAATATTTATTGAAATTAGAGAGAGAGGAGGGGGGGGAGGGAAACAGATCTGTTCCTGTATGTGCCCTGACCGGGGATTGAGCTGGCAACCTCTGCATCCAGAAGAAGCTCTAAACAACCCAGCTGTAAAGCCAGCAGCCAAGGCCACCATCAAAGCAGCCCAGCCCATGCAGGTTCGCATTGGATTTGGACAGTCGGTAAAGAAACAACGGAGCCAAGAACTGATGGGCTGTCATCTTTAATTCTAGCTTGCACCCGGTGGGCAAGTAAAAACACACACTGGGCTCCAAAACCCACTCACATTCAGTGCTCACAAAGCTACTGACTTATCCGAGTTTCCTAGAATCAAAGGTTTCTAGCTCACCAGACTTATTCACCACTGTTCCCCATCTCCTTCCTTCAGCAGCGTCAAACTGCACAAACTGGCCTCTCACTCAATACTCCGCCATCTTGGCTGCTTCTCCTGGCCACTTGGCCTCTTTCTGCTCTCTGCTCTGCTCCCTCCCCTAATCATAATCTCAGGAACCAAGAGAGCAAGCTCCCGTTCTGCCCCCATTTTATAGTGTAGAAATCCAAACCTTTAATCCAATATACAAAATAGGGAAGTCTCTAATACAAAGTCACTTCTCTGAGGCATGATTGGATTGTACTGCCCCACATCAAAAAGGGTGGGAAAGGCTTAATCCCAAAACCAAGCCCCAGGCTACAACGATCCTGACTGCCCCCCAACACACATTAATATCACCTGGGCAACGGCCTCCATGTGGGCAGCACCACTTTAACAAAGTGAGCATAATACATTTTATTTGCCCAACACCAGCTATCTGGCCAGAGAGATTCACTTTCTCATGTCCTAAGAAAAAGTGTTCAAAGGGTGTGCCCTTGCATATCTAAAGTAGCTTTGCAACTTACATTTGATCAACTTTTTGGCTAGATACAGATTTCTTGATTGAAAAAGACTTCTCTTTCAAGTCTTTGAAAGTAACTCAGTGATCTGGCATCTAATATTGTTCATGAGAGTCTGATTTTGTTCCTTTCTAGATAGCCTGTTTTCTGCAATCCTGCCTCCTCCCCACTTCTCATTCTGTCACACATTCATATATCCTGTGGACTCTTTATTTCCTAGCCCCTGAATTCTTTTTTACTATAGTGACAGATTTTTTTGCTTCTCTAGTCCTTCATGTTTCAGGCAGATCTGGCTTCTCCAAGGATGAAGTTGGTGCCGTCATGGGGATTTTGTCAATGCTGGAATTGACAGTCAGTTTTTTTTTTTTTTTGTATTTTTCTGAAGCTGGAAACGGGGAGAGACAGTCAGACAGACTCCCGCATGCGCCCGACCGGGATCCACCCGGCACGCCCACCAGGGGCGATGCTCTGCCCACCAGGGGGTGATGCTCTGCCTTTCCGGGGGGTCGCTCTGCCATGACCAGAGCCACTCTAGCGCCTGGGGCAGAGGCCAAGGAGCCATCCCCAGCGCCTGGGCCATCTTTGCTCCAATGGAGCCTCGGCTGCGGGAGGGGAAGAGAGAGACAGAGAGGAAGGGGGGGGTGGAGAAGCAAATGGGCGCTTCTCCTATGTGCCCTGGCCGGGAATCAAACCCTGGTCCCCCACACGCCAGGCTGACACTCTACCGCTGAGCCAACCGGCCAGGGCTGACAGTCAGTTTTGACAGTTGACTGTTTGCACTCATTCTCCCCAGGCAGTTCTTCCACTAGTTTTATAAGAGATCCTGGGAGTGAATACCTGGATTCAGGCTGTTAGGTATTTAGAGAAAGGGAATATGGTGTAGAGGTCAACTGGTTTGTATCCAGACCTTTAACCCCTTTCTTCTTAGCCCCTCTTCTGTCTTCTGCTACCTCTGAGCTCATTTACGTCCAGCTAGGTGGTCTAGTCCCTTCTTCCGATGGACTCTTCCTCCACATGTGCCTAGTTGGTGACGTTTTCCTCTGTTGCTTGAGTCACTTCACTTTCATCTTTTAGAAAGTCGTCAGAATTTCTTGTCTGCTGCTGCTTTCCCTTTCTTTTTCTTTTCTTTCTTTTTTTTTTTTTTACAGAGACAGAGAGAGAGAGTCAGAGAGAGGGATAGATAGGGACAGACAGACAGGAACAAGAGAGATGAGAAGCATCAATCATTAGTTTTTTGTTGTGCATTGAGACACCTTAGTTGTTCATTGATTGCTTTCTCATATGTGCCCTGACCGTGGGGCTACAGCAGACCGATTAACCCCTCACTGGAGCCAGCGACCTTGGGTCCAAGCTGGTGAGCTTTTGCTCTAACCTGATGAGCCCGCGCTAAAGCTGGAGACCTTGGGGTCTCAAACCTGGGTCCTCTGCATCCCAGTCCGATGCTCTATCCACTGCGCCACCGCCTGGTCAGGCCCTTTCTATTTCTTTGTTGTTTGTGGATTCATGCTTTGAATATATTTCTTGAAAAAATTATGAAATGTTTTGAGCATACCAAGAAGTCCAGAAAATATTTTAAACTCCTGTTTGAGTGGACATTTATTGTGCTTTTTGGCACCTTGCACTGCCTTAACATCCACTGTCAGTGACTTCTCCCACTATATGCATCTTTATCTCGCCAAGTAGCAGAGTGAAAACTTAATTCCCTAACCACCGTTGCTGCTAGGGCTCAGACAGGTATCCAGGTCTCACCAGAG
Source organism: Saccopteryx bilineata (assembly GCF_036850765.1). Classification (NCBI taxonomy): domain Eukaryota; kingdom Metazoa; phylum Chordata; class Mammalia; order Chiroptera; family Emballonuridae; genus Saccopteryx; species Saccopteryx bilineata. The sequence continues at coordinate 214,609,569 of NC_089491.1, read as the reverse complement.
AGACATACCTGTGTGACATTTGGAAGTGACACTGTGAAGAGAAGACAGAGTAGCACACAGGGTCCATGTTGTTGAGGGGGACACTGACATGTGGCATTCAAGGCAGCAGCGGCAGAGGTTCAATGCCGCGGTGCAGACTGTGGGGCTGTGCTCAGTAGCTGTTCCCCTGCAGCAGCTCTGTGATCTCAGGGCATTTTTCAGAGTTGTGTCACCTGGTCTCTGAGCCTGAGACTTGTTGAGCCAACCATTGGTTTTTTGCTTAAATTTGCCAGAGCAGATCCTGTTGTTTGCAACCGAGATTGTTGACATATACCCACTCCCCCAATTTAACCATTGTAAACCTTTCCCCTACTTCAGATCCTTTTGTTTTTAAGTAAAAACAAAACACTACCTATCCATTGAAAGTCTTCTTTCTGTCATTTCCTTGCAAAAGGAAGCACTATCTCTACCCTTCATGATTTGCAATGTATAATATTCTGTGATTTAAAAGTAAATATAGGATTCGGACGTCAGAGTAATGGTGGGATAGGAAGCGATACCGATAAATCTCCCCCAAAACTCAACAAGATCTTCAACCAGAAACAGAAAAACCTATACTTGGAGCTTCCAGATGCTTCGCAATACACCCAAAGGTATGATTGAGTGAAAAATTGGCTAAATATATAACCAAACCCCGAAGGAAATAGGGAGTAAGAAATGCTCCGCCTTCCTCACTAACTTAAACAGGGCGGCTTTCTCTGGTAACTGTGAATATAGAAACTGAGGCGGGCAAAGGGGGTGAATAGATCCAGGCCGCCGCAGCACAAACGGCCGAACCAGGCTGTGGCACGGAGATCCAAGCCGAGGAAAATCTGATCCTGTGGCAACCCGGGCAATACAAGCTAACACTCGCTCGAAACCCAAACAAAGAAAGACAAGCGGAGCGGCCATTTTACCCGGTCTCCTGGTCGGTGCGCAGTTAGTGGGCGAGAATTTCTTCCTAGGCCCCGAGAGTTATCATCAGAAAACCCCCACTCCAGGAATTACTAAAGGGGGTTCTCCAATCAGATACAAAGAACAAAAAAAAAACAGAGCCACTAGTAAAAGCTCCAAGAAGAACACAATAAAACCAAATTTAAACTGTGACAAAAACAAAAAGAAAGAGGGGGAGAAGATGGAGATTAACAGTAGCAAAGGACAATGGAGTGCAAAAGTACTCACAAAATAGTTCGCTACAATGAACAGGGTAGGGACCCTTTGCATTACTCAAAGGTAACCACCATTGAAAAAACCACCACAGAAGCACATGAGATAAAAAAGATAGCAACAGAGGAAAGATGTATGGAATACAACCAAATAAAAACAAAAGATAGAAAAACGAAAGAGAAGGATCAAACAAGACACAAAACTAACAGAAAGCAAGATATAAAATGGCAATAGGGAACTCACAAGTATCAATAATTACACTAAATGTAAACGGATTAAACTCACCAATAAAAAGGCACAGAGTAGCAGAATGGATTAAAAAAGAAAATCCAACTGTATGCTGCCTACAGGAAACTGATCTAAGTAACAAGGATAAAAACAAATTCAAAGTGAAAGGCTGGAAAACAATACTCCAAGCAAATAACATCCAAAAAAAAGCAGGTGTAGCAATACTCATATCGGATAATGCTGACTACAAGACAGGAAAAGTACTCAGAGACAAAAATGGCCATTTCATAATGGCTAAGGGGACACTGAATCAAGAAGACATAACAATTCTTAATATATATGCACCAAACCAAGGAGCACCAAAATATATAAGACAGCTACTTATTGATCTTAAAACAAAAACTGACAAAAATACAATCATACTTGGAGACCTCAATACATCGCTGACGGCTCTAGATCGGTCATCCAAACAGAGAATCAACAAAGACATAGTGGCCTTAAACAAACACTAGAGCACCTGGATATGATAAACATCTACAGGACATTTCATCCCAAAGTGACTGAGTATACATTTTTCTCCAGTGTACATGGATCATTCTCAAGAATTGACCATATATTGGGCCACAAAAACAACATCAGCAAATTCAGAAAAATTGAAGTTGTACCAAGCATATTTTCTGATCATAAAGCCTTGAAACTAGAATTCATCTGCAAAAAAGAGGTAAAAAATCCCACAAAAATGTGGAAACTAAACAACATACTTTTAAAAAATGAATGGGTCAAAGAAGAAATAAGTGCAGAGATCAAAAGATATATACAGACTAATGAAAATGACAGTATGACATATCAGAATCTATGGGATGCAGCAAAAGCAGTGATAAGAGGGAAGTTCATATCACTTCAGGCATATATGAACAAACAAGAGAGAGCCCAAGTGAACCACTTAACTTCCCACCTTAAGGAACTAGAAAAAGAAGAACAAAGACAACCCAAAACCAGCCGAAGAAAGGAGATAATAAAAATCAGAGCAGAAATAAATGAATTAGAGAACAGAAAAACTATAGAAAAAATTAATAGAACAAGGAGCGGGTTCTTTGAAAAGATCAACAAAATTGACAAACCCTTGGCAAGACTTACCAAGGAAAAAAGAGAAAGAACTCATATATTCAAAATCCAAAATGAAAGAGGAGAAATCACCACGGACACTGTAGATATACAAAGAATTATTGTAGAATACTATGAAAAACTTTATGCCACTAAATTCAACAACCTAGAAGAAATGGATAAATTCCTAGAAAAATACAACCTTCCTAGACTGAGTCAAGAAGAAGCAGAAAGCCTAAACAGACCTATCAGTAAAGAAGAAATAGAAAAAACCATTAAAAACCTCCCCAAAAATAAAAGTCCAGGCCCTGACTGCTATACCAGCGAATTTTATCAAACATTCAAAGAAGACTTGGTTCCTATTCTACTCAAAGTCTTCCAAAAAATTGAAGAAGAAGCAATACTTCCAAACACATTTTATGAGGCCAACATAACCCTCATACCAAAACCAGGCAAGGATGGCACAAAAAAAGAAAACTACAGACCAATATCTCTAATGAATACAGATGCTAAAATACTAAATAAAATACTAGCAAATCGAATACAACAACATATTAAAAAAATAATACATCATGATCAAGTGCGATTCATCCCAGAATCTCAAGGATGGTTCAACATACGTAAAACGGTTAATGTAATACACCATATCAACAAAACAAAGAACAAAAACCACATGATCTTATCAATAGACGCAGAAAAGGCTTTCGATAAAATACAACACAATTTTATGTTTAAGACTCTCAACAAAATGGGTATAGAAGGAAAATATCTCAAGATGATAAAGGCCATATATGATAAACCATCAGCTAACATCATATTAAATGGCACTAAACTGAAGGCTTTCCCCCTTAAATCAGGAACAAGACAGGGTTGTCCACGCTCTCCACTCTTATTTAATGTGGTACTAGAGGTTCTCGCCACAGCAATCAGACAAGACAAAGAAATAAAAGGCATCCATATCCGAAAAGAAGAAGTAAAGGTATCACTTTTTGCAGATGATATGATCCTATACATCGAAAACCCCAAAGAATCCACAAAAAGACTACTAGAAACAATAAGCCAATACAGTAAGGTCGCAGTATACAAAATTAACATACAGAAGTCAATAGCCTTTCTATATGCCAACAATGAAACAACTGAGAAGGAACTCAAAAGAATAATCTCCTTCACGATTGCAACAAAAAAAATAAAATACTTAGGAATAAACATAAAGAATCTAAAGGACTTATATAATGAAAACTATAAACCATTGTTAAGGGAAATTGAAAAAGATATAATGAGATGGAAGAATATACCTTGTTCTTGGCTAGGAAGAATAAATATAATCAAGATGGCTATATTACCCAAAGCAATATGCAAATTTAATGCAATTCCCATCAAACTTCCAATGACATTTTTTAATGAAATAGAGCAAAAAATCATCAGATTTATATGGAACTATAAAAAACCCTGAATAGCCAAAGCAATCCTAAAGAAAAAGAATGAAGCTGGGGGCATAACAATACCTGACTTCAAACTCTATTATAGGGCCACGACAATCAAAACAGCATGGTATTGGCAGAAAAATAGACACTCAGACCAATGGAACAGAATAGAAAGTCCAGAAATAAAACCACATATATGTAGTCAAATAATTTTTGATAAAGGGGCCAACAACACACAATGGAGAAAAGAAAGCCTCTTCAATAAATGGTGCTGGGAAAACTGGAAAGCCACATGCAAAAGAATGAAACTGGACTACAGTCTCTCCCCCTGTACAAAAATTAACTCAAAATGGATCAAAGATCTAAACATAAGACCTGAAACAATTAAGTACATAGAAGAAGACATAGGTACTCAACTCATGGACCTGGGTTTTAAAGAGCATTTTATGAATTTGACTCCAATGGCAAGAGAAGTGAAGGCAAAAATTAATGAATGTGACTACATCAGACTAAGAAGTTTTTGCTCAGCAAGAGAAACTGATAACAAAATAAACAGACAGCCAACTAAATGGGAAATGATATTTTCAAACAACAGCTCAGATAAGGGCCTAATATCCAAGATATACAAAAAACTCATAAAACTCAACAACAAACAAACAAAGAATCCAATTAAAAAATGGGAAGAGGATATGAATAGACACTTCTCCCAGGAAGAAATACAAATGGCCAACAGATATATGAAAAGATGCTCATCTTCTTTAGCTATTAGAGAAATGCAAATCAAAACTACAATGAGATACCACCTCACCCCTGTTAGATTAGCTATTATTAGCAAGTCAGGTAATAGCAAATGTTGGAGAGACTGTAGAGAAAAAGGCACCCTCATACACTGTTGGTGGAAATGTAAACTAGTACAACCATTATGGAAGAAAGTATGGTGGTTCCTCAAAAAACTGAAAATAGAACTACCTTATGACCCAGCAATCCCTCTACTGGGTATATATCCCAAAAACTCAGAAACATTGATACATAAAGACACATGCAGCCCCATGTTTATTGCAGCATTGTTCACAGTGGCCAGGACATGGAAATAACCAAAAAGCCCATCAATAGATGACTGGATAAAAAGATGTGGCACATATACACTATGGAATACTACTCAGCCATAAGAAATGATGACATCGGACCATTTACAGCAAAATGATGGGATCTTGATAACATGATACGAAGCGAAATAAGTAAATCAGAAAAAACCCGGAACTGTATTATTCCATACGTAGGTGGGACATAATAGTGAAACTAAGAGACATTGATAAGAGTGTGGTCGTTACGGGGGGGAGGGGGGAATGGGAGAGGGATAGGGGGTGGGGAGGGGCACAAAGAAAACAAGATAGAAGGTGACAGAGGACAATCTGACTTTGGGTGGTGGGTATGCAACATAATTGAACGACAAGATAACCTGGACTTGTTATCTTTGAATATATGTATCCTGATTTATTGATGTCGCCCCATTAAAAAAATAAAATTATAAAAAAATAAATAAAAAATAAAAGTAAATATACTTGTTTTCATAATACACATCCTTTTGCAATTTTCTTCAATTGCTCAGTGTTGTTTCACATTTAGCATGTTGGTACATGTATACATGTAGAGATGGCTGATACATGCAGGGCTCTATGGTATTCCATTTACCATATATTGTATGATGAATCTCATGATTAATTTATTCCTTTATTGCTAAGCATTAAAGATAGTCTTGACTTTTTAGTATTACAAACAGTACTGCAGAAAATACTGTGTGTGTGTTTCTTTGCATACTTTTGACAGTTTCTTTAGAGTATGCAGAAGAAGCAATGCATTTTCAACTTTACTCAATATTGTTAGTCACTACAATAGTTGTAGCATTTTACTCTCCATCAGCAGTGTGATAGTTCCTGTCTTCCCACTCCCTCCATTTATTATTGTCAGACATTCAAATATTTAAATCAGTTGGATATATGTGATCCTAATCTCATTTAACTCAATTTGTTTACAACTGAGCATATAGTGATGATGAGCATCTATCTCTTCATTTGTTTATTATTCAATACAGTTTCTTCTTCTGTGAGTTGCCTTTGCCCAGTTTTTAAAAATTGGATCTTTGGTAGTATTTTATTGAAAAGAACTCTTTATTTATTCAGAAAGTTAAACTTTTTCATTGAAAGTAACATATCTGGTCTGGCTTACCTTTTAACTTTGTTTATGCTGTCTTTAATTTTAAGTGAACAAATTATCCTTCTTTTCCTTTATGATTTATATGTACATGTTTAAGAAATTTAAGAAAGCCTTCCCTAACTTGAAGTTTTAAAATATTTTTCTCTATTTTAAAATAATACTTAAAGTTTTATTTTTTATATTTAATTGTATAATTTATTTGAAATTTAATTTTGCATGAGCAAGGGGTCTGTGAATCCTTACCTCCCCCGCACAGAGAGTTAGCTATTCTGTACCATTCTTTTTTTTTAAATTATTTTTTCCTTTTTTATTTTTTAATTTTTATTTTATTTATTCATTTTAGAGAGGAAAGAGAGACAGAGAGAGAGAGAAGGGGGGGAGGAGCTGGAAGCATCAACTCCCATATGTGCCTTGACCAGGCAAGCCCAGGGTTTTGAACCAGTGACCTCAGCATTTCCAGGTTGACGCTTTATCCACTGCGCCACCACAGGTCAGGCTCCTCTTGTTCTTAGTGCCTGGCTTCAAATGCCAGATTCCTTCAAATGCCAGATTCCTTCAAATGCCTGGCTTGGCTTATTGGTCCATTTGTCTATCCTTGCACCACCATCACAGTTTTAATTATTATAGTCTAATAACATGTTTTGATTTCTGATATGGTGAGTCCTTCCTTATTTCCTCAAAATTGTCATTGTTATTGTAAGATCAGCTTGTCAACTTCTGAGGGCTTTGTCTTAAAAATTTGTGTGTTTTTTTTTTAAAGATTTTATTTATTCATTTTAGAGAGGAGAGAGAAAGAGAGAGAGAGAAGGGGGGAGGAGCAGGAAATATCAACTTCCATATGTGCTTAGTTAGACCAAGGAAGTCAGGGTTTCGAACCAGCAACCTCAGTGTTCCAGGTCGACGCTTTATCCACTGCACCACCACAGTCAGGCAATCTGTTTTTTTCTGATATGGGCACTTCTACATGAAGTTTCTGTAGGTTAATGGTCAATATGTTTTTATTCCTTTCACTTTTCATGTTATTATGTTTTATGTTTTCTCTTTACAGAAGAATCCAGGAATCCTTTCCCCTCCTTAAATCGATTCTCCTACAGAGATTACAGATTTGTGACAATTTTTTTTCTTGTAATCGATATTTGCTTGTTATATTTTGAGAGTATTTTTGTTGGTACTATCTGTTCTAGTCAGGGATTTTTGTAACTTGCTGGCAAGTTGTTTCTTTTAATCATTAAATAAGGATCATCTATACCTAATAGTAATCCCTACCTCCCAATCTGGTTTCCTTACTTACTTTTTCCCCTTTTATCTGGTTCTATTGTTACATTAAGCTTTTGTTAGTATTTACCTGGTATATGTTTTTCTATTTCTTTCAACTTTTATTAATGTCATTTTGTTTTGAGTTTTTGTTGTTATTGTTTGTTTTGTAAGCAACATAAAACTTATTTTCTGTTTAAATCCAGTCTTGGGATCTTAAGAGATAAGTGTTAATTCATACACACTTTACTGTGATTACCATTTTTTTTCTTTTTTCCATATGTTGGGTTGATTGATTTTCCTTATTTTCTTTTCATTTTTTCCCTGTTTTGGAGGTTATAGATTCTGTTTCTATTCTTTTAGCATATATATTCCATTTATAGGTGTACCATTATTTTACCAGTCTCTGTGGATGGTTTATATTTTACTTTTGCTATGAAAATAATGTTTCACTTAGTAAGCTTGTACATACATGATTCTATACATGTAGTAGATTTGTAATATAAATTCTTATAAGTGATCCTTTTGAATAAAGATGTATGTGTATTTTAAATATTGATAAATATAGATGATATCCTTTTAAAGATAAATTTATTCAGTTAGCAGATTTTAGATTTCATAGATGGTTAAATTTATTGAAAGGGAAAGTCCTGAGTTTTAAGGGAGGCTCCTACTGCAATGCTGTTTCTAAGAAATTTCAAAGTTGGTTGTTATGTCAAGTCTACCTGTAGAGATTAAAAAAGGACAAATTAGTGACGATAGAGAAATGGTGTCATGAGGGGTACTCCAGATATCTCCCCCTGAAATTTCAACAAATTCAACAACTAAAGACAGAGACAAAAATCTTAGGAGCATTTGAAATATACACAACCAGACAAAGGTATTATTGGGCGAAAAGGTGACTGAGTATATAATCTACTCTAAAGGAAATAAGACAGAGAACGGAGTATTCTGCTTTCCTCACTGATCTGAGGAAGGGCCACTTTCATCTGGAACCAAGAGAAATGGAGGATCTGGGGCAGAGGGAAGAAGCTGGGATAGGGTGAATGATCAAGAAGAGGAGAGAGCATGCCGGCTCGGCCTGAGATCGCGGACGTGGGGCTAGCACAGGCAGTAGGCTCCGACGGAGGTTGCTGGTGTGGGTTGCCCGCAGAAGCTGGCACTGGAGCGGCTCTGTGTGATCCTGGATCTGGGATCACAGGCGGTGTGCGAGTTGCTCCACCTGGCGCCTCTGGTGTGGGTGTGGGCTTGCGGGCAGAAGGGCCAGGCTCAAGATTGTCAGCTGTGGAATTGTGCGTGTGCTGTAGCCAGCGTTTCTGTGTGGTCTTGGATCTCCGACTAACAGCATGGGAAGTGCACAAGGGCGGGGATCCCTAGGCCTGGACCTGTCCAGGCGGGGCACCTCTGAGAGCTGATACAGGTCTCAAAGCACATTCCTACATTTCCAGCACTGACTGAGATCACAGACGTTATGCACCTAAGTGGGCAGGAACAGACCTCTGTGTGGGGGCTAGGCATTCATATAGCTTGCTGCAGGCTATCAAATAGGGCACAAAGGAAAAAAGCCTGTGGAGATTAGATCTGCGGAGTGCTGAGGCATACTAGACATGCATGGAGGCCCTTAGAAAGGCACCTGATCTGCAATTGGCTCCCCACTCACAGCACGTTGAGATGTGCTAGACTGGTTTGCCAGCCCTTAGAAAGGTGCCAGACCTACAATCAGCTCCCAGTCCTGCCTGTTTTGGCTGGTGGCTCTGGGTTGTCCCAGCCTTACCCAGAACTGTGCTTTGAACAGTGCTGGAGGAAGGACCTGGCTGCTCTTAGAGCCTCTTGCTCTGCAAGCAGTAGCTGGGGCAACCTCATAGCTAAGTCCCCAGGCTGCTAGCTCAGGAGGGAGAGACGTGGGGAGAGGCACCTGGAAAACTGAGTCTGCCATTGTCAGATCCTCCAAGCCCCACCTATCAATGGGACTGAGGCCTAGCCTACATCATTGCCATAGCGACACATCAGAAAATCTCTACTCAAGAGCCCCACAGGGGCAAAACCTGTAGTACAACATCATCTGAAAAAAAAAAAAAAAAAGAAGCTACCTCTCAAAACCAGGAAAAATTACATTTTTTATAATTTTTCTATTTTTCTTTTTCTTTTCCCCCCCACTTAGGTCATTTTATCTCCTTTCTATTTTATTCTTTCCTTTTCATTATCCATAGTTGTTACATTTTTCATTCTTTTTTTTATGAGGGTTACATTTCAAAAACCTTAACTTTCTTTTTCTTCCTTTTCTTTTTGTCTCATTTAATCATCATTTATCAACAAATTATTTTATTTTGGATTCATATTTTTCTTTTTGGCATTTTGCATGTTTTTAACTTCAATTTTTATCTCTTTGTCACTTTCCCTCAGTTCTGGTCCCCTGTCTCTGTAATTTTTGTTCCACTTATCATAATAAAATTTTCATTTTTTTCACAGTATCTTTTCTATTTTTATTTTATTTTTAAAAATTATGTCTTATTAGTGTTATTGACAATATCACTCTCAAATGCCATTAAGAAAAAAAAATCTAGTATCATGGATACAAAAAACAGAGATGTAGCTCACATAGATGATGAAAAATCTCTAGAAAAAAATTTCAATTGCTTGGAAACCTTGAAGTTAAATGACAGAGAATTAAAAATTGAAGTCTTAAATATACTTGGGGAAATCCAAGAAAGCACAGAAAGGCAATTTAGAGAGCTCAGAAAACAATTCATTGAACATAAAGAATACATTGCCAAGGAAATAGAAACTATAAAAAGGAACCAAAAATAGATGAAAAACTCACTACATGAACTGAAAAATGAGGTAACAAGCTTAACTAATAGAACAGGCCAGATAGAGGAGAGAATTAGTGACATAGAAGACAGACAACTAGAGACACTACAGAGAGAAAAAGAGAGAGACTCATGAATTAAAAAAATGAGAAAGCCCTACAGGAATTCTCTGAATTCATCAGAAAGAGCAACATAGAATAATGGGTATAGCAGAAGAGAGAGAGAAAATGGAATGGAGAACATATTCAAACAAATAATAGATGAGAACTTCCCAAGCCTGTGGAAAGAATTAGTGCCTCGAATCCAAGAAGCAAACAGATCACGGATTTACCTTAACCCAAACAGACACAGCATAAAAAAATTATCACAAGCCAATGACAAAGAAAAAAATCCTCAAAGCAGCCAGGGAAAAGAAGAATACAACATATAAAGGAAGGCCCATTAGGCTATCATCATATTTCTCAGCAGAAACTCTACAAGCCAGAAGAGAATGGACCCCAATATTTAAAGTACTGAAAGAGAGGAACTTCCAGCCAAGAATACTATATCCATCAAAGCTATCCTTAAAATATAAAGGGGAAATAAGTATGTTCACAGATATAGAAAAGATGAGGGAATTTATCACCAGAAAACTCCTACTTCAGGATACTAAAGGGAGTTATCTGACCAGATACAAAGAACAAAATAAAACAAAATTACAAGTAAAAGCTCCAACAAGATCACAATAAAAACAAGATTAATCTGTGACAACAAAAACAAAAAAAGGGAGAGGACAAAGATTAACAGTAGCAAAGGAGGATGGAGTGCAGAAGCACTCATGAGATAATGTATTGCAATAAATGTGATATATATCTTTTTTATTACCTAATGGTAACCACCCCTGAAAAAACCACTACAGAAACACATGGCTTAAAAAAAGAAGAAGCAGAGGAAAGAAGTATGGAATACAACCAAAACAAAACAAACAAAACAAACAAAAACAAATGACAGAAAAACAAAAGAGAAGAACTAAACAAGATACAGAGCTATCAGAAAGCAATATATAAAATGGCAATAGGAAACTCTCAAGTGTCAATAATCACACTAAATGTAAATGGATTGAACTCACCAATAAAAAGACACAGAGTAGTAGAATGGATCAAAAAAGAAAATCCAACTGTATGCTACCTTCAAGAAACACATCTAAGCTACAAGGTAAAAACAAATTCAAAGTGAAAGGTTAAAAAATGATTCTCCAAGCAGATAACATCCAAAGAAAAGCAGGTGTAGCCATACCCATATCTAACAATGCTGACTACAAGACAGCAAATGTAATTGGAGACAAACATGGTCATTTTATAATGATAAAGGGGACATTGAATTAAGAAGTAATAACAATTCTTAATATATATGCACCAAACCAAGGAGCATCAAAGTATATAAGACATCTACTAACTGATCTAAAAATAAAAACTGACAAAAATACAATCATACTTAGAGACCTCAATACACTGCTGATGGCTCTGGATCATTCAACCTAAAAAGAAAATCAATAAAGAAATATGGGCCTTAAATGAAACACTAGAACAATTGGATATGATAGACATCTACGGGACATTTCATCCCCAAATGCCAGAGTATACATTTTTGTTCAGTGTACATGGAACATTCTTAAGAATTGATCATATGTTGGGCTACTAAACTAACATCAAAAATTCAGAAAGATTGACATTAGACCAAGCATATTATCTGACCATAAAGCTTTGAAACTAGAATTTAATTGCAAAAAGAAATAAAAAACCCCACAAAAATGTGGAAATTAAACAACATATTTCTAAAAAATGAGTGGGTCAAAGAAGAAATAAAAGCAGAAATCAAAAGATACATAAAGACAAACAAAACTGACAATACGACATATCAGAATCTCTGAGATGCAGCAAAAGCAGTAATACAAAGGAAGTTCATATCACTACAGGCTTATATGAACAAATAAGAGAGACCCCAAGTAAACAACTTAACATCACATCTTAAGGAACTAGAAAAAGAAGAAAGGCAACCCAAAATCAGCTGAAGAAAGGAAATAATAGAAATCAGAGCAGAAATAAATGAAATAGAAAACAGAAAAACTATAGAAAAAAACAATAAAACAAGGAGCTGGTTCTTTGAAAAGATCAACAAAATTGACAAACCCTCGGCAAGACTCACTAAGGAAAAGAGAGAAAGGACTCATATAAACAAAATCCAAAATGAAAGAGGAGAAATCACCACAGATATCATAGATATACAAAGAATTATTATAGGATACTGTGAAAAACGATATGCCACCAAATTTAACAATCTAGAAGAAATGGATAAATTCCTAGATCAATACAATCTTCCTAGACTGAGTCATGAAAAAGTAGATAGCCTAAACCAGTGGTTGGCAAACTGCGGCTTGTGAGCCAAATGCGGCTCTTTAACCCCTTGAGTGTGGCCAAGTTAATAACAATGTACCTACCTATATAGTTTAAGTTTAAAAAATTTGGCTCTCAAAAGAAATTTCAATCATTGTACTGCTGATATTTGGCATTGTTGACTAATGAGTTTGTCAACCATGGGCCTAAATAGATCCATATGTGGAAGGAAATAGAAACAATTATCAAAAACCTCCCCCCCAAAATAAAAGTACACAGCCAGATGGCTATACTAGTAAATTCTATCAGACATTCAAAGAAGACTTGGTTCCTATTCTACTCAAAGTCTTCCAAAAAATTGAAGAAGAAGCAATAATTCCAAACACATTTTATGAGGCCAACATAACCCTCATACCAAAACATGGCAAGGACAACACAAAAAAACAACAACTATAGACCAATGCTAAAATCCTAAACAAAACACTAGCAAATCGAATACAACAACACATTAAAAAAATAATTCATCATGATCAAGTGGGATTCAACCCAGAATTACAAGGATGGTTCAACATACATAAAACGGTTAACGTAATATACCATATCAACAAAACAAACAACAAAAACCATATGATCCTATCAATAGATGCAGAAAAAGCACTTGATAAAATACAACATCATTTTATGTTTAAAACATTCAACAAAATGGTATAGAAGAAAAATGTCTCAACATAATAAAGGCTATTTATGACAAACCATCAGCTAACATCATATTAAATGGCAAAACATTGAGGACTTTTCCTCTAAAATCAGGAAGAAGACAAGGCTTCCCACTCTCTCCACTCTTATTCAACATAGTGCTGGAATAAAAGTTCTAGCCAGAGCAATCAGACAAGAGAAAGAAATAAAAGGCATTCATATTAGTAAAGAAGAGGTAAAGGTTTCACTTTTTGCAGATTATATGATCCAATACATCAAAACCCCCAAAGACTACAAAAAAAGACTATTAGCAACAATAAACCAATACAGTAAGGCCACAGGATTCAAAATTAATATACAGAAGTTTGTAGCCTTCCTATATGCCAACAATGAAACATCAGAAAATGAACTAAAAAAAATAATCCTTTTTACAGTTGCAACAACAACAACAAAAATATCTAGGAATAAACATAACAAAGAATATAATGAAAACTACAAAGCATTGTTAAGGGAAATTGAAAAAGATACAATGAAATGGAAAAATATTTCTTGTTCTTGGATAGGAAGAATAAATATAGTCAAAATGACCACATTACCCAAAGCAATATACAAATTTAATGCAATTCCCATCAATATTCCAAAGTCATTTTTTAAAGGAATGGAACAAAAAAAATCATCAGGTTTATATAGCCAAAATAATCCTAAAGAAAAAGAATGAAGCTGGGAGCATTACAATACCTGACTTCAAATTATATTATAGAGCCATGATAATCAAAACAGCATGGTATTGGCAGAAAAATAGACACTCAGACCAATGAAACAGAATAGAAAGCCCAGAAGTAAAACCACATACATATGGTTAAATAATCTTTGATAAAGGAGCCCAAAACACACAATGAAGAAAAGAAAGCCTTTTCAATAAATGGTGCTGGGAAAACTGGAGAGCCACGTGGAACAGAATGAAACTTGACTACAGTTTGTTCCCTTGTACCAAAATTAATTCAAAATGGATCAAAGACCTAAATAAAAGACCTGAAACAATAATTTACATAGAAGAAAACATAGGTACTAAAGTCATGGGCCTTGTTTATAAAGAGCATTTTATGAATTTGACTCCAAAGGCAAGGGAAGTGAAGGCAAAGATAAATGAATGGGACTACATCAGACTAAGAAGCTTTTGCACAGCAAAAGAAACTGACAACAAAACAGACAGCCAACTAAATGGGAGATGATATTTTCAAACAGGATAGATAAGAGCCTAATATCTAAAATATACAAAGAACTCACAAAACTCAACAACAAACAAACAAACAATCTAATAAAAAAATGGGAAGAAGACATGAACAGACACTTCTCCCAGGAAGAAATACAAATGGCCAATAGATATATGAAAAGATGCTCATCTTCACTAGCTATTAGAGAAATACAAATTAAAACTACAATGAGATACCACCTCATACCTGTTAGATTAGCTATTATCAACAAGACAGGTAATAACAAGTGCTGGAGAGGTTGTGGAGAAAAAGGAAACCTCATTCACTGTTGGTGGGAATGTAAAGCAGTACAACCATTATGGAAGAAAGTATTGTGGTTCCTCAAAAAATTAAAAATAGAACTACCATATGACCCAGCAATCATTCTACTGGGTATATACCCCCATAACTCAAAAACACTGGTACGTAAAGACACATGCAGCCCCATGTTCATTGCAGCATTGTTCACAGTGGCCAAGACATGGAAACAACCAAAAAGCCCTTCAATAGATGATTGGATAAAGAAGATATGGTACATATATACTATGGAATACTACTCAGCCATAAGAAATGATGACATCGGATCATTTACAACAACATAGATGGACCTTGATAACATTATACTGAGTAAAATAAGTAAATCAGAAAAAACTGAGAACTGTATGATTCCATACATAGGTGTGACACAAAATTGAGACTCATGGACATGGACAAGAGTGTGGTGGTTACAGGGGGGAGGGGATGGAGGAGAAGAGAAGGGAAGATTGAGAGTGGGTGTTGATAGGGGAGGGGCACAAAGAAAACCAGATAGAAGGTGACAGAGGACAATTTGACTTTGGGTGATGGTTATATAACATAATCAAATGTCAAAATGATCTGAAGATGTTTTCTCTGAATCTATGTACCCTGATTGATCAATGTCACCTTGTTAAAATTAATTGTCTAAATAAAATTAAAAAAGACAAATTTTTATATCTATATATTTTTAAATCATGGAATTTCTTAAAATGAATTTGAAGACTGCCCTTTTGATCTGCAGAATTTAGGAAAAGCCAAGCTGATGCTTGAGCTGTTATGACCCCATTCCAGTGAGCTTGGACAAACAATCCCTGAGGATGCGACATATCATATATGTCTGCCAGGTACAGAGAGTCTCCAGCCTCAGAACAAGCCATGTAGCCAAAGTGGAAACTTGGATACATTTTCCCATTCCACTTAAGCAGCCGTGAGCAAGGCCCTGAGCTGACTGAAATACAGAAATGTTTAAAATGATATATCTTTCCTACAGGAACTCATGAGCTAGAAGACAGGAGGACACATACACAAATAATAAATGTGGGGCACTGTGTGAAGCACTTTTATAGGAAAGCTACATGCTGTGCTTTGGGAGAACAGAAGAGAAAGATTGTTTCTGGATGTGACCCTTTTCAGAATTCATTTTTGTGTGCTTGTCATGGGCTAAGGGGTTAGAAATTGCTGAGCTGACAGTTTTTGGGAAGGGTAGGATTTTCCTAAGTGGCAACGGGCTATGGGGATTGGTAAAGCTTTGGCAGCACGGCATGGGAGGGTGAGCTAGGATGGCAGTGATATTTTGTAATTGTTTCATTAGTCAAGGCCCTTTTTGCAAGTCAGGAACTGGCACCCAGTCCCTTCTCACTGATCTTCTCTAACTGCTGCTCTAGACGGGAGCTTGTAGTTTGGGTTTTGATAGTACATGGTCATTGGTTGTAGCTGGTGTAGAACACAGGGCAGCTAGTGTCAGAGGGGGAACTCAAGTCAGGTGAATTTTATTGAGATAGTTAGGATGTTTTTGGTGGGGAGGGATAACAGGACCTGAAATTTAATTGCTCCCATTTCCCAAAGAGGTCAATGACAGGGCATCACATCACTTGGTTACAGAACCTCACTATAGAGCTAATGGTGTATAAACTGACATTGGCTTGTCAGGATACTGCTGAGCACCAATCCTAGGTGCTGTATCAGCGGTAGTATTGGGTATAAACCAGTTTCTCAGAGTTGGTTTATGAACCAACTGCATCTGGATCACCTGGTTAGCCCGGTAAAAGGCAGTTTCCTAGCTCCATTACAGAATCAGAATCTCTGGGGGATTCTGCACCTTGATTAGTCTCCAAGGTGAGAATCAGTGCCCTACCTCTTCAGTTATATGGAGAACTTTTCAGTCTTTCTTTGCTATAATGAACTTCTACTTACCAAAAATCACCTGTTTGAAACTAGTTTTTGTTTTTACTATTGGACTTGGAATAACAAAGGAGTATTGAGTCAGTAAACATTTGAGTGGAATAAGAATGTGCCAGGTGGTGGATCAGCCCTCAAGGGATCACTTCCTCTGGTATAGTCATTCACGCACCAAGAGAAAGTATGACACAGTGTGTTAAGTGCTTGTGAACTGGGAAATTACTGAGCACTGCGAAGAAGGGTGATAGAAGATATAGTTGACATCATTGGGATGGTATTTGAGAACTCCATCTCAAAAAAATGTCTAACTTAAGTGGTTAGAAATACATGTTACCCTGGCCGGTTGGCTCAGTGGTACAGCGTCGGCCTGGCGTGGAGAAGTCCCGGGTTCAATTCCTGGCCAGGGCACACAGGAGAAGTGCCCATCTGCTTTTCCACCCCTCCCCTTCTCCTTCCTCTCTGTCTCTCTCTTCCCCTCCCACAGCCGAGGCTCCATTGGAGCAAAGATGGCCTGGGCGGTGGGGATGGCTCCTTGGCCTCTGCCCCAGGCGCTGGAGTGGCTCTGGTTGCGGCAGAGCGATGCCCCTGAGGGGGCAGAGCATCGCCCCCTGGTGGGCATGCCGGGTGGATCCCGGTCGGGCACATGCGGGAGTCTGTCTGACTGTCTCTCCCCGTTTCTAGCTTCAGAAAAATACAAAAAAACAAAAAAAAAAACACCTTTAGCCAAGAGAAGTCTAATACTGGGACACTTTGATTTGTTAAAACACAATAGTAATGGGAAAGGAAAATCCCATTTTTTTGTGAAAATTATTTCCTTAACGTAATTGCTATGAGAGATTTTGAAATCCAAAGTGGGAAGCTGAATTTTTATGAGTAAATATTGTCTGTTGGTTTCACTATTTTCTAGTTATTATTGCTGGAGAACCATATAAGTTTTTTTTGGGGGGGGTATAGGTAGTCCCGGGTTATGAACAAAACAAGTTTTTTCTTAAGTTGAATTTGTATGTAAGTTGGAACAGGTACATTTACCTATTAAATGCAACTTAGATGTTTGTCTTCACGTAGTATTTATTTTTACCTTTCTATGCTTATAAATACTTAAACATTTTCAAATCTTGGGTGATACAGAAGATGATGGACTTGTTGAGACTGGTGTTAGAGTCAGGGTTTGATTCTGCTGCTGCAGTCAGTTTCTCTCAGCAGGCGGGAGGTTTGTGCAGAGCTTTTCCTTTTCTCACTGTGAATGGTCCTGTAGCATCTCAAGCCTTCGGTAACTGTATGGAAGACTTTGGTGAACCTCTCTGTATCAGGGTCTTGCCATTCCTCCTTCAATGAGACAAAAAGCATCAGCTAACTCTTCTATAGAAACGTTTGGTTCTGGAGTTTCTAGGTCCCTTTTTTCTTCCCTAAACACTATCATCTGCTGCTCTAGTTCCATAAAGTCTTCATTGGTTAGTTTTTTGCCATGGGAGCTGAGATAACTCTATTATGATATCACTTTCACTAATGTCCAACTGCAGTTGATAACCAATAGCCCAGATGGTGCTTCGTTTGTAAGTATGAGTTGTACGTAAGTCAATGTCTGTAACTCAGGACTTACTGTACTTCCTGTTTAAGAACTTTTTATTTTCTTCAAGTTCCTTTTTCAAGTTCTCTCACTTTCTTTGAGGTACTGGTCATCTTCTCTTTTCAGAAAAATCCTGACATTCTGTGTTTTTTATATATTATTCAAATCCCTGACTCCACTTTCTTTTTCCTTATTCTTCTATTTTTTTTCTTTATTTTTTAGCTGCTGGGTTTACATAGCTGCTGACAGTGAATAGGAAAGGGCTGGTCTTAAATTCAACAAGGTGGAGATGACGTCAGAGTAATGGCGGGGTAGGAAGCAATACCAATAAATCTCCCCCAAAACTCAACAAAATCTTCAACCAGAAACAGAAAAACCTATCCTTGGAGCCTCCAGATGTTTCGCAATACACCCGAAGGTATGATCAAGCGAAAAATTGGCTAAATATATAACCAAACCCCGAAGGAAATAGGGAGTAAGAAATGCTCCGCCTTCCTCACTAACCTAAACAGGGCAGCTTTCACTGGAAACTGAGAATATAGAAACTAAGGTGGGCAAAGGGGGTGAATAGATCCAGGCCGCGGCACAAACGGCTGAACCAGGCTGTGGTAAGGAGATCCAAGCCGAGGAAAAACTGCTCTGTGACAACCCGGGCAATACAGCTAACACTCGTGGCAAACCCAGACAAAGAAAGACAAGTGGGGCAGCCATTTTACCCTATCTCCTGGTCGGCGCACGCAGATAGTGGGCGAGAGATTCCTTCCAAAGCCCTGGGAGGGTGCGCCCGTGTTATCCCACAGAAGGGCAGAGTCAGGAGCCTTTGTGTGGGCCAAAAAGCGGAATCTCGGGCCACCCCAGCACTCTGAGGGAGCCGCGCACGGGAAGGGAGTGAGAGCTAATTCCAACGCTGGAACTTTTCAGTGCGCGCGGGAGGTTTCACTCAGAGGGCAAGACTTCCGGCCTGACATCCTGGTCTGCGCACACGGAGAGTGGGCAGGAGACTCCTCCCAGCACCTCGGGAGTGGGAGCCCGTGTTGTCCCACAAAGGGGCAGAGTTGGGGGCTTTTGTGTGGGCCGAGGGCAGAGTCTCAGGCTGCCCCAGCGCCTTGAAAAAGCCGCACACAGGGATGGAGCGAGAGCCAATTCCAACACTGGAACTTTTCAGTGCGGGCGGGGGGTTTCACTCAGAGGGCGAGACTTCCAGCCTGACATCCTGGTCTGCGTGTGCAGATAGTGAGTGAGAGTTTCCTCCAAGTGCCCCGGAAGTGGGTGCCCGCCTGTGTTACCGGAGAGAGTGGCAGAGCCAGAGGTCTTTGAGTGGGTGGAAGCCCTGCCTGATTATGCTAGCGGCTCTGACTGACTGAGTCTTACCCAGAGCCCTGCACTGAGTGGGAATAGAGTGGGGAGTTGCCAGCTCTTTGAGCCTCTTACTATCCAGAAAGAGGCAGCAGCAACCCCATAGCTGGATTATCAGGCTACTATTTGAGGAAAGAAATACTAGGAGAGAGGCTCCAGGAACACAGACTCTCTCACTGTTGGAGCCTATAAATGCTAATGAGCCTCGACTGCCAACGTGACTAAAGCACAATATATGACATCACCATAGAGACTTATCAACTGCAAATCTCTACCTGAGCGTGCCAAAGGGGCAGAACCCGGGGTACAGAGTCACCGACCAGGAAGAGGGAGAGAAAAGAAAAAGCAAGAAGATAACCTCTCAAAATCAAGAATAATCTGCAGACTTTATAACCTATCCCATTTTATTATATTTGTTTGTTTGTTTCTCTTATCTTCATCCTTGATTTTTTTTCCTCCTCCAATTTGGTCGTTTAACTCTCTACCAGTCTTACTCTCTCCTCTCCTTGAACTACACTACCCATAAGTGTTACATCTCCCATTATCTTTTCTTTCCTCTTCCTTTCTCTCTATGAGGGTTGCACTCCAAAACCCTTAACTCTCTCTCTCTCTCCTCTTTTTTCTTTTTTCTTCTTTTAGTGGTTCCCTATTTTTTTCTCTCTCTCTCTTTCTTTTCTCCCTCTATATTAGTTTCTTTGTTTCTCCTTTACATCTCCTCTCATTCAAACCTCAATAACGAACAAATTATCTTATCTGGGACTCGAACTTATGTTTGTGGCATTTTGGGGGGTTTTTACTTCACCTTTTTAACTCACTAGCAGTGCTCCCATCCCTGGCTCTCCATTTTATCAAGCTCTTGTTCCACTAAATACAATAGTAATTTTTTAATTTGTCCCTCCATTTTTCTGTTTCCCTCTTATTCCTCTCATCATAACTCTTAGTCAACCAACACCTAAACGCAAATCATTTTATTCTTGATCCAAATTTTTTCATTATTTGCTTTTTGTGAGTCCATACACCCCCCTTTTTTATTTTTTATTTTATTTTTTTAATTATTTTTTTCTTGCCCCTTTATTACTTTTCCCCAATTCAGTCCCTCCATTACAGGCATTGTTTGTTCTATTAAATAAAATATAATTCACAGTTCACCACAAGATTTTCTCAAGACACAGGGGAGAAGAGAGGAGAGGAAAAAAGAAGGGGGGGGAATAATTTTCTTTTTTTTAATTTTAATTTTATTTTATTTTTCTTTATTTCATTATTAATTTAAAAAACACACAACTTTTTTTTATTTTTTATTTTTTTAACTTTTTATTTTTTTATTAAATCTCATTAATACTATCAACAAAACCACCCTCAGATGCCATTAAGGAAGAGAAAATCGAATATCATGGATACAAAAGAAAGAGAGGTAACACAGAAAGATGAGAAAAAAATCTATGGAGAAAAAATTTAATATATTGGAAACCTTGGAGCTAAATGACAGAGAATTCAAGATAGATCCTAAAAATATTCAGAGATATACAAGAAAACACAGAAAGGCAATTTAGGGAGCTCAGAAAACAACTCAATGAACACAAAGAATATATGTCCAAGGAAATTGAAACTATAAAAACAAATCAAACAGAGATGAAAAACTCAATTCACGAGCTGAAAAACGAGGTAACAAGCTTAGCTAATAGAACAGACCAAATAGAAGAGAAGATTAGTGAAATAGAAGACAAGCAACTTGAGGCAAAACAGAGCGAAGAAGAAAGAGACTCAAAAATTAAAAAAATGAGATAGCCCTACAAGAATTATCTGACTCCATCAGAAAGAATAACATAAGAATAATAGGTATATCAGAGGGAGAAGAGAGAGAAAATGGAATGGAGGACATACTCAAACAAATAATAGATGAGAACTTCCCAAGCCTGTGGAAAGAACTAAAGCCTCAAATTCATGAAGCAAACAGAACTCTGAGTTTTCTTAACCCCAACAAACCTACTCCAAGGCACATCATAATGAAATTGGCACAAACCAAAGAAAAAAAAAATTCTCAAGGCAGCCAGGGAAAAGAAGAATACAACATATAAAGGAAGGCCCATTTGATTATCATAAGATTTCTCAGCAGAAACTCTACAAGCTAGAAGAGAGTGGACCCCAATATTTAAAGTCCTGAAAGAGAAGAACTTTCAGCCATGAATACTATACCCATCAAAGCTATCCTTCAAATACGAAGGAGAAATAAAAACATTCACAGATATAGAAAAGATGAGGGAATTTATCATCAGAAAACTCCCGCTCCAGGAATTACTAAAGGGGGTTCTCCAATCAGATACAAAGAGCAAAAAAAAAAAAAAAAAAAATAAAGCCACAAGTGAAAGCTCCAAGAAGAACACAATAAAACCAAATTTAAACTGTGAAAACAACAAAAAGAAAGAGGGGAGAAGATGGAGATTAACAGTAGCAAAGGACAATGGAGTGCAAAAGTACTCACAAAATAGTGCGCTACAATGAACAGGTTAGGAACCTTTTTCATTACTTAAAGGTAACCACCATTGAAGAAACCACCACAGAAGCACATGAGATAAAAAAGATAGCAACAGAGGAAAGATGTATGGAATACAACCAAATAAACACAAAAGATAGAAAAATGAAAAAAAAGGATGAAACAAGACACAAAACTAACAGAAAGCAATCTATAAAATGGCAATAGGAACTCACAAGTGTCAATAATTACACTAAAGGTAAACGGATTAAACTCACCAATAAAAAGGCACAGAGTAGCAGAATGGATTAAAAAAGAAAATCCAACTGTATGCTGCCTACAAGAAACTCATCTAAGCAACAAGGATAAAAACAAATTCAAAGTGAAAGGCTGGAAAACAATACTCCAAGCAAATAACATCCAAAAAAAAGCAGGCGTAGCAATAGTCATATCTGATAATGCTGACTACAAGACAACAAAAGTACTCAGAGACAAAAATGGCCATTTCATAATGGCTAAGGAGACACTGAATCAAGAAGACATAACAATTCTTAATATATATGCACCAAACCAAGGAGCACCAAAATATATAAGACAGCTACTTATTGACCTTAAAATAAAAACTGACAAAAATACAATCATACTTGGAGACCTCAATACACCGCTGACGGCTCTAGATCGGTCATCCAAACAGAGAATCAACAAAGATATAGTGGCCTTAAACAAAACATGAAAACACCTGGATATGATAGACATCTATAGGACATTTCATCCCAAAGTGACTGAGTATACATTTTTTTCCAGTGTACATGGATCATTCTCAAGAATTGACCATATGTTGGGCCACAAAAACAACATCAGCAAAATCAGAAAAATCGAAGTTGTTCCAAGCATATTTTCTGATCATAAAGCCTTGAAACTAGAATTCAACTGCAAAAAGGAGGAAAAGAATCCTACAAAAATGTGGAAACTAAACAACATACTTTTAAAAAATGAACGGATCAAAGAAGAAATAAGTGCAGAGATCAAAAGATATATACAGACTAATGAAAATGACAATACGACATATCAGAATCTATGGGATGCAGCAAAAGCAGTGATAAGAGAGAAGTTCATATCACTTCAGGCATATATGAACAAACAAGAGAGAGCCCAAGTGAACCACTTCACACCTTAAGGAATTAGAAAAAGAAGAACAAAGACAACCCAAAACCAGCCAAAGAAAGGAGGTAATAAAAATCTGAGCAGAAATAAATAAAATAGAGAACAGTAAAACTATAGAAAAAAATGAATAGAACAAAGAGTTGATTCTTTGAAAAGATCAACAAAATTGACAAACCCTTGGCAAGACTTACCAAGGAAAAAAGAGAAAGAACTCAAATAAACAAAATCCAAAATGAAAGAGGAGAAATCACCACGGACACCGTAGATATACAAAGAATTATTATAGAATACTATGAAAAACTTTATGCCACTAAATTCAACAACCTAGAAGAAATGGATAAATTCCTAGAACAATATAACCTTCCTAGACTGAATCAAGAAGAAGCAGAAAGCCTAAACAGACCCATTAGTAGAGAAGAAATAGAAAAAACCATTAAAAACCTCCCCCAAAATAAAAGTCCAGGCCCAGAGGGCTATACCAGCGAATTTTATCAAACCTTCAAAGAAGACTTGGTTCCTATTCTACTCAAAGTCTTCCAAAAAATTGAAGAAGAAGCAATACTTCCAAACACATTTTATGAGGCCAACATAACCCTCATACCAAAACCAGGCAAGGATGGCACAAAAAAAGAAAACTACAGACCAATATCTCTAATAAATACAGATGCTTAAATACTAAACAAAATACTAGCAAATCGAATACAACAACATATTAAAAAATAATACATCATGATCAAGTGGGATTCATCCCAGAATCTCAAGGATGGTTCAACATACGTAAAACGGTTAACGTAATACACCATATCAAGAGAACAAAGAACAAAAACCACATGATCTTATCAATAGATGCAGAAAAGGCTTTTGATAAAATACAACACAATTTTATGTTTAAGACTCTCAACAAAATGGGTATAGAAGGAAAATATCTCAAGATGATAAAGGCCATATATAATAAACCATCAGCTAACATCATATTAAATGGCACTAAACTGAAGGCTTTCCCCCTTAAATCAGGAACAAGACAGGGGTGTCCACTCTCTCCACTCTTATTTAATGTGGTACTAGAGGTTCTCGCCACAGCAATCAGACAAGACAAAGAAATAAAAGGCATCCATATCGGGAAAGAAGAAGTAAAGGTATCACTTTTTACAGATGATATGATCCTATACATCGGAAACCCCAAAGAATCCACAAAAAGACTACTAGAAACAATAAGCCAATACAGTAAGGTTGCAGTATACAAAATTAACATACAGAGGTCAATAGCCTTTCTATATGCCAACAATGAAACAACTGAGAATGAACTCAAAAGAATAATCCCCTTCACAATTGCTACAAAATAAATAAAAACTTAGGAATAAACATAACAAAGAATGTAAAGGACTTATATAATGAAAACTATAAACCATTGTTAAGAGAAATCGAGAAAGATATAATGAGATGGAAGAATATACCTTGTTCTTGGCTAGGAAGAATAAATATAATCAAGATGGCTATATTACCCAAAGCAATATACAAATTTAATGCAATTCCCATCAAAATTCCAATGACATTTTTTAAAGAAATAGAGCAAAAAATCATCAGATTTATATGGAAGTATAAAAAACGTCGAATAGCCAAAGCAATCCTAAAGAAAAAGAATGAAGCTGGGGACATTACAATACCTGACTTCAAGCTCTATTATAGGGCCACGACAATCAAAAGAGCATGGTATTGGCAGAAAAATAGACACTCAGACCAATGGAACAGAATAGAAAGTCCAGAAATAAAACCACATATTTTTGTCAATAATTTTTGATAAAGGGGCCAAGAACATACAATGGAGAAAAGAAAGCTCTTCAATAAATGGTCCTGGGAAAACTGGAAAGCCACATGCAGAAGAATCAAACTGGACTACAGTTTGTCCCCCTGTACTAAAATTAACTCAAAATGGATCAAAGATCTAAACATAAGACCTGAAACAATAAAGTACATAGAAGAAGACATAGGTACTAAACTCATGGACCTGGGTTTTAAAGAGCATTTAATGAATTTGACTCCAATGGCAAGAGAAGTGAAGGCAAAAATTAATGAATGGGACTACATCAGACTAAGAAGTTTTTGCTCAGCAAGAGAAACTGATAACAAAATAAACAGACAGCCAACTAAATGGAAAATGATATTTTCAAACAACAGCTCAGATAAGGGCCTAATATCCAAGATATACAAAGAACTCATAAAACTCAACAACAAACAAACAATCCAATAAAAAAATTGGAAGAAGACATGAACAGACACTTCTCCCAGGAGGAAGTACAAATGGCCAACAGATATATGAAAAGATGCTCATCTTCTTTAGTTATTAGAGAAATGCAAATCAAAACTGCAATGAGACACCACCTCACACCTGTTAGATTAGCTATTATTAACAAGACAGGTAATAGCAAATGTTGGAGAGGCTGTGGAGAAAAAGGAACCCTCATACACTGTTGGTGGGAATGTAAACTAGTACAACCATTATGGAAGAAAGCATGGTGGTTCCTCAAAAAACTGAAAATAGAACTACCTTATGACCCAGCAATTTCTCTACTGGGTATATACCCCCAAAACTCAGAAACATTGATACATAAAGACACATGCAGCCCCATGTTCATTGCAGCATTGTTCACAGTGGCCAGGACATGGAAACAACCAAAAGCCCGTCAATAGATGACTGGATAAAGAAGATGTGGCACATATACACTATGGAATACTACTCAGCCATAAGAAATGATGACATCAGATCATTTACAGCAAAATGGTGGGATCTTGATAACATTATACGAAACGAAATAAGTAAATCAGAAAAAACCAAGAACTGCATTATTCCATACGTAGGTGGGACATAAACGTGAAACTAAGAGACATTGATAAGAGTGTGGTGGTTATGGGGGGAGGGGGGAAAGGGAGAAGGAAAGGGGGAGGGGGAGAGGCACAAAGAAAACTAGATAGAAGGTGACAGAGGACAATCTGACTTTGGGTGATGGGTATGCAACATAATTGAAAGACAAGATAACCTGGACTTGTTGATCTTTGAATATATGTAACCTGATTCATTGATGTCGCCCCATTAAAAAAATAAAATTATAATAAAAAAGAATTGAACAATGTTTTGGGGAAGTGGGTTAGGTCCTAGACAATGGCTTTGACATTCTTCAGTTCTTAAAAAAGAAACCATATCCTGCATATTTTAGTGCCTCGTTCAGTTCAGTCTTTTGTCTATAATATTGTGTTCTTTTTACCCTTCTCCAACTACCACAGAGCAGACTTTCTTCAGCCACCCTTTGTTTGTTACTGCAAAATACACACACACACACACACACACACACACACAGACTCACACAATTCATTGCTACTTAACCCTTCTTCCAACCCAAACACACATCTAGTCTTACTCATGCTCCCGTAGTTTTTGGAATGGCTGAGTAAACTGGTCAGTAGGGCTCCATCTAAGACCGGGAGACCAGGAACTAGAATCCTAGGAGAGTTGGGCATCAGTGAAAACTTAGTGACCCTGGCATTATCTAGGTTCCATGGGTTGACATCATGGGAGTATGAATACGTCAGAGCTAATGAGATTTGCTATAGTAGATATTTGATTTAGAAGATTAAAACAGTTTATTGTGAACAAAGTTTTTTCTTTTTCCAAGTGAGAAGAGGGAAGATAGAGAGACTGACTCCCACATGCGCCTTGACTGGGATTCACCCGGCAACCCCAAATGGGGCCAAGGCTCAGATCAACCAAACTATTCTCAGTGCGTGGGGCAGACGCTTGGACCAACCAAGCTATCCTCAGCACCCAGGACTGACGTTTGAACCAGTCATGCCACTGGCTATGGGGAGGTGGGGAAGAGGTAAAGAAGGGGGAAAAGGGTGGGGGAGAGAAGCAGATGGTCGCTTCTCTTTTGTGCCCTGACCAGGAATCAAACCCAAGATGTCCATATGCTGGGCCGATGCTGTATCCACTGAAGCCACCGGCCAGGGCTAATAGTGAACTAAATTTTAAAGCTAGTGTTTATTTAACACTTAATACATAATAGGTATTGTGCTCTTTTTTTAAATTCACTCTTTTCAATTTTATTTTAAATTTCATTTATTCATTTTTAGAGAGAAAGGAGAGAGACAGTGAGTTAGAGAGAGAAGGAGGGAGGAGCAGGAAGCACCAACTCCCATATGTACCTTGACCAGGCAAGCCCAGGGCTTTGAACCGGCGACCTCAGAGTTCCAGGTCGACACTTTATCCACTGCGCCACCACAGGTTAGGCGGTATTGTGCTCTTTAAAATTTTATTTTTCAATTACAGTTGACATTAAATATACTAGTTTTAGGTGTGCAACATAGTGGTTAGACAGTATAATTTATGAAGTGATCCTCTTGATAATTCTAGTCCACGCCAGGCATCACGTAGTTATGACAGGTATTGTGCTCTTACATGCACTGTTTTATTTAAACCTACCATCTTTGTGAAGTACACTCATCATTTTATTACTGAGAAAACTGAGGCTTAGAGAGATTAACTCGCTTACATTTCATGTAGTGTATTCTAGTGGTCTTCAAATAAGGCATTTCCCAGTATAGTCTTTCTTAGTCATAGCTTTTTGATGGTCCTAGCATTCCACTAAAACAGCAGAAAGGCAATACTAGTTTAGTTTTCTTCCAGGCCTAACATTCTGGGACTTTGTGGCTTTATACAGGAAACAGGGTTTTGAAAAATTTGGATTTGAAACAAGGACTCCTCTTGTAGATAAACAGTGCAGATAAAATGAGCAGTCCAAAGAAACACCCTTGAAAGTGACACACTACATGGGGGTTCCATAGAGCCAAATGTTCATCACAAGGGTTAAGAGGAGGATTTATCTTGGCAGTCCACACAACTTGAATAGAAATGGGGACTAGACCAATGAGGTGCCCTCAGTGAGAAGAACATGTCCTAGGAGTTAAGAATGCTCCCCTTAGGATTCTCATATTTTCCCATTGTCTTTGTGTCTTTGTGTGTGTGTGTGTGTGTCTCTGTGTAAATAACTTCTGAAATTACAGACTGTATCTTGCAAAAGGCCATAAAATTATTATTATTATTATTATTTTTTGCATTTTTCCAAAGCTGGAAATGGGGAGGCAGTCAGACAGACTCCCATATGCGCCCAACCGGGATCCACCCGGCATTCCCACCAGGGAGTGATGCTCTGACATCACTCTGTTGCATCCAGAGCCATTCTTGCGCCTGAGGTAGAGGCCACAGAGCCATCCTCAGCACCCGGGCCATCTTTTGCTCCAATGGAGCCTCGGCTGCTGGAGGGGAAGAGAGAGACAGAGAGGAAGGAGAGGGGGAGGGATGGAGAAGCAGATGGGCGCTTCTCTTGTGTGCCCTGGCCGGGAATCGAACCCGGGACTCCTGCACGCCAGGCCAATGCTCTACCACTGAGCCAACCGGCCAGGGCCCATAAAATTATTTTTAATAACTAAATACTTAAGAGATTTATTTTGTTGTAGTGTATAACTGTTTGACAAAATGTTGAGAACAGTCGCTAATACAAGTATACATTAAGTATGCTAACAATTACAATTGGTTGTTTATTTGTGATATAGTTAATTATGGAGAAAAATTGCACAGAGATCCAAACCTTAAAAATTCTGTCAAGCAAATAATTAGCCTTTCTTTAACAAAGTGGAAGAGATAGTTCTTGGATTATTTTACTATGACATTAATGTAGCACTTTGTTTTACAAAGGAGTTCTCTATCTTATGTACGCCTACACCAACCTTGTAAAGTGTTAGCTTTGTTCTGTGGATGCAGAAACGGGTGTAGAGAAGACAAGTGAATTCTCTGACCTCCTGGCATTATTATGTGGCTAAGCTATTGAACCTAGGTTTGGGACTTAATTTTTTTTTATTTTTATTTTTTAGCTTTTTCTGAAGCTGGAAACGGGGAGAGACAGTCAGACAGACTCCCACATGCACCCAACCGGGATCCACCCGGCACGCCCACCAGGGGCGACGCTCTGCCCACCAGGGGGCGATGCTCTGTCCCTCCGGGGCGTCGCTCTGCCATGACCAGAGCCACTCTAGCGCCTGGGGCAGAGGCCAAGGAGCCATCCCCAGCGCCCGGGCCATCTTTGCTCCAATGGAGCCTTGGCTGCAGGAGGGGAAGAGAGAGACAGAGAGGAAGGAGGGGGGGGGGCGAGGGTGGAGAAGCAGATGGGCGCTTCTCCTATGTGCACTGGCCAGGAATCGAACCAGGGTCCCCTGCACGCCAGGCCAACGCTCTACCACTGAGCCAACCGGCCAGGGCTGGGACTTAATTTTAAATATGAAAATTTTGAATTAAGTCTTTGTATTTTTTAGGAAAAAAAAGACTGGAAATTAGCTCTTAAACATTATTTACCATGCTGATTGTTAAAAATATTTCATTTTTAAAAACAAATTTAGTGTACTAGCCTTTCAATTTCCTCTTAAGATTTAAATAAAAGTGTTTTTTAAAATTTATTTTTCAATTATAGTTTACATACACTATTATATTAGTTTTAAGTATACAACATAATGATTAGACATTTATATGCTGTATGACGTGAACACCACAATTAATCTAGTACACATCTAGCACCTTACATAGTTATAACATTATTGACTATATTCCCTGTGCTGTACTTACCCCTGTGGCAATTTTTATAGCTTGTAATTTGTATAAAAACCTTAATTTCAAACTGAAATTGTCTAAATAGAAAGTTATTACATGGAGGAAATACCATTTCTAAACCTTTTAAAAGTATTGCTAGATAATCCATTATGTAACTGGAGGATAGTAGTTCTTCTAATTTCTAACAACAAAGATATTCTAGAAATTTGTTTCAGAATGTTTTTAGTTCATATGTCATCCAGTTGAAGCATTAAAAGTGGTTATAGCCTGACCAGGCGGTGGCGCAGTGGATAGACCATCGGACTGGGATGCTGAGGACCCAGGTTCAAGACCTCGAGGTCGCCAGCTTAATCGCGGGCTCATCTGGCTTGAACAAGGCTCACCAGCTTGGACTCAAGATCGCTGGCTCGAGCAAGGGGTTACTCAGTCTGCTGAAGGCCCATGATCAAGGCACATATGAGAAAGCAATCAATGAACAACTAAGGTGTCGCAATAAAAAACTAATCATTGATGCTTCTCATCTCTCTTTGTTCCTGTCTGTCTGTCCCTATCTATCCCTCTCTCGGACTCTC
Source organism: Saccopteryx bilineata (assembly GCF_036850765.1). Taxonomy (NCBI): domain Eukaryota; kingdom Metazoa; phylum Chordata; class Mammalia; order Chiroptera; family Emballonuridae; genus Saccopteryx; species Saccopteryx bilineata. The sequence continues at coordinate 214,579,052 of NC_089491.1, read as the reverse complement.
TCTCTGTCTCTGTAAAAAAAAAAAAAAGTGGTTATAAACAGCCATAATTAACAAACCATAACTTAGAATAAAAAATAACATGAATATATTTTCTTTGAAAGGCAAAAACAAAGTTGTGTGCTTTAAAGTAAAAATGTCCCCATTCAAACTTCTTCTGATAAATCTTTTAAATGACCTGATTTGCAAAACTTAACTTAAGGTGGAACAACACAGGGGCCAGATTATGATGAACAAATGAAAATGAAGTCTGACGTCTAAGTGTATCCAGCAGGGGTGACTCATGCTTCTCTGTCATCCACCCACAGCACCAATTTGTTCCATGTGAATGCTAGTAACAGGCATCATATCCTGTTAATGCTAACATGTAGGAGTCAGTCAGAGGTAAAAACCCCTATCACGATTAGCATTAACAGCATACAGCCTACAGCAAACCTCCAGCATTCAGAGGATGAGGTATAAAGAATTCAAACCACGGATTTCCCCTTCCTGGTTTGCACCACCTGCAAGAGAGAGAGAGAGAGAGAAATGACTGTGTATGCACTTGCAGTTATAAAGTTGGATAGATACAAATCTGAAAGCGAAAACAATTCTTATTTTCTTTTTAAAGGAAAGAGGTAATTAAATCCTAGGAAGTAGCTTGTTGAAAAGCATAGAGAAATTGGCAATTAAAAGATGACATTTTTTAAACCTTCCAGCAAATTTAAAGACTGTTTTTAAATTTGTTTTAAGCTTTATTCTGTAGTTCTGAATTATTTATGCATATGTAGTAGCATCTTTAAAATAAAAATAAAACCACTCCCTAAATGCTAAAATGCCACTGGTGGGGGGGATCTTGAGTTCTACCACATTTATATCTCACCAGGGAACTAGACAATTTAAGTAAAAGGCCAAAAGATTCAAAATAGTACTTTATGATTTATGAAAATTAAAGCTGAATTAACCTGTTGTATAAAGGTAGAATTTGGTCTAGATTTTTATTCTATACATAGTTGAGGCCTTATCTTTATTGATTGATTGATTGATTGATTTTAGGAGCTAGCATACAGGCAGTGAAGGTCTTACCTACAAAAGAATCTATCGCAACGTCCCCATCTGCTAGTTGACTATCCCTCTGGGGAAAGCACTACCCAATGGCTTTGGCTGTGATTTATGTAAAGGAAGTATGACCTAAAGAGTGCTGTGTCTCAAAATACTTGTCTTCAGTGTCACCCCGATAAATTCAGTACAAAGCCAAAAAAAAAAAAGATGAATTTGCTACTTCCTGTTACAGTATGATTTTACTGTCAGATAAAGTGACATTTCTCCCACAGCTTCTGGTTTCGGTACTCCTCTAGCAGAACCTAGAAGTATCATTCAAGTATGTGGTCTCTCAGTGCAAGAGGGGAATCACCTTCTCTTTTATTTGATCATGAAACCAGCTAGATGTGAAATTGTGATTAAGTTCAAAAGAAATGCATACAGTTAAAAATTCCCCAGTGAATATATTTTGACAGGGCAGAATATCGTGGTTTGGAACTTTCCAGACCAAGGAAATATATTCTTACTGGTAGTAATTTTTTTAAAACTTTATGTTTTCTGAGATGAATTAGTTTAATGATGAAGGACTTTGAATTAAATGATGTCAATTTAGGATTTTACTTCCTCTTACTGATTTTCAGTAAGTAAAGATTGTAAAAATAAGGACTATTTTTTTCCTCCCTCCCTGCACTACCTTGGCCAATATAAATATTTAATAAATATATATTAATACCCTAATGATAGTTCCTCCAAAACCAGTATTAATCAACTTTTTCTTAATATTTAAAGTGAATTGCTTGCATACTATTCGACCCATAAATCTTTCTCCTGTTCTTTAAAGGCGACATCTGAGCACAGGTATTAAAAAGAAATACATTTAGTATAATCATTGAATTTTTTTTCTCTTTCATCTCTTTTCATTATACATATGAATTGCCCAAGTAGAGTGCTCAGAAAAGTGACAAGTGTTTTTCACAGTGTGCTATGCTATGTTAAAAACTCTAAAAGCTTTAATTCTACTTTTTTATTAGTTCAAATGAAAGGTTTGCTGAAATGAAGAGCACCACACAGTTCCCATTTTTCTCTCAATGCTCAAACAAAACCTGTGATACTATGTTATCTAGGTGGCTCAGGCATGGTGAATTCCTGAAACTGCAGAGAAATGAGCAGTCTGTCTAAATATACTGCACAATCTCAAATCTCATTAAAAACATAGCGATAGATGACAAATATTAACCCCAATAAACAGAATAAAAGAGAAAATATCCCAGAGTAGATTTTTAAAAAATATAGTAAGTAGACGTTTAGACATCAGTATGACCAGAGGCCATTCTGTGTTGAAGCTGTGGTCACTCTCAGTGTACTTGGCTGGCTGGCAAGGAGGACCCAAGCTAACCAGCAACAGAACTGCTATGTGTCTAAGTGGAATCAGTGATCACAGACAACAAATGCTAATCCCTTAGCCAAGGTATCAGGCAGAGGATGATGTCATGAGGTAATAAGAAATGAAGTGTCTCTTTCTGGAATCAGTAGAGCCTCCCAGCTGGTACAGTGGCAGAAGAAGAATTATACACAATTTAGAACCAGCAATCAACAGTGACAGCTGCTAAACATTGGATGAGAATGTGACAAGCATAACTGGCAGTGTATAGCAATATAAGAGAAATTTATATGGATTATACCATACAGAATAGGGGTCTTGGCTAGGCTAATTCTAAAGACAAAATTCAAACCCCTTGACTCCACAATACTCTTAGGCCCCCACTATGAAATATCCATTGTCAATATAAGGTTTACTAGAGCACAATTCTTTTCAGTAGTTGAGGATAAGTATCAAGTTAAATGTAGTATGTATTTGAAAGAAATCATTACTCTGTAGTTTATTATCAAAACCATTCCTTCTTACCTTGAATAAAAATCTACCAAGATGAAATAATAGGTAAATAATGTTACCAGATATGATTCATTATATGGCAGGTCTACTCTTCCTTTGGTAGTGAGAACTAAACTGAAGGCAGAACTCTGGGAAAATTTTCTTTCAATTATGGTTTTAATTTTCTTTACATTGTTTTGAGAGAGAGGAGGTGAGGGGGAGAGAGAGAGAGAGAGAAACACTGATTTGCTGTTTCCACTTATTTATCCATTCATTGGTTGATTCTTGTATGTGCCCTGATCAGGGATTGAACCCATAACCTTGGTGTATCGAGTCGACATTCTAATGAACTGAGCTACCCCAGCCAGGGCAAATTATGATTTTCTGAAGGATGACTTTTTTGGAGGTGGGGGGGGTTGTCATAAGATTTCAATATGTCCTTTTATTCTTATCTTGTTCATTAGTCAGGAAAGATGTTATCAAAAATATGTTCATAGCAGAATAAGTCCTAAATTGCCACTAAGTATCTCTTTTCATATATGAATCATAAGTTATATCCTTCCAAAATCTTATACATTTTTGTATTTTCTTATTTTGCTGCTTATTCTCAGCACCAGCCACTTAGTATTTGCTTACTAAAAGAACTGCATGTCATAGTCGTAATGGTTGAAATTCATAACCAAGCCATTTTGTGACTCCCCTAATTTTATTTACCCTGAAATGTACAAATAAAGACTATTAATTTGTCATTATATAGTGAATGTACACCTATTTCTACTGAAAAAACGTGATCCTATATTGATGTAGTCATACAAATTCTAGCTCCAAAGCCATTCTATATGAAAAGTGACATAATTATGTTTTAGGAAATTAAAATGTCTGTTTAAATAATTTTCTTTAATTTTTTTCCCATGTTATTTAATTTTCTTTTGTAGCAGTAAAAAATATAATAATTAAAATGGAATTCAGTGTTGGTCACTAAGAGCAACTTAGCATATAATTGTTTGCATAAGAAAGCTGTGTCTGGCTTTTTCACTAGAACTTACTCTGATTTCCTAGATTCTCAGGTTGCTGTTTGGATTAGGTCATGAAATTAAGCAGTGAAGATGAATGCAGGTATCTGAAAATTAAGATCCTGAGAAAATTTGGACTTGTCATAGTTATTCTTTGGAATGACAATTTCCTGATTACCTTTTGACCTAGAGTCAAAAGATGTAGTTGGCCTGACCAGGCAGTGGTGCAGTGGATAGAACGTCGGACTGGGATGCGGAGGACCCAGGTTCGAGACCCCAAGGTCACCAGCTTGAGCACGGGCTCATCTGGTTTGGGCAAAGCTTGGACCCAAGGTTGCTGGCAAGGGGTTACTCAGTCTGCTGAAGGCCCGCGGTCAAGGCACATATGAGAGGGCAATCGATGAGCAACTAAGGTGTCGCAACAAAAAACTGATGACTGATGCTTCTCATCTCTCTCCGTTCCTGTCTGTCCCTATATATCCCTCTCTCTGACTCTCTCTCTGTCTCTGTAAAAAAAAAAAAAAAAAAAAAAAAAAAAAAGATGTAGTTGACTGCAGACATGAAGCCCCAAGGACCTGCTCCTCTGAAAATTTTGCCTCCCTTTCCTTCTGCCTAGTCTGAATTTCTTACCATTGGAACCATCTCATCGAGGTAGGAGATTGTTGGTGGCTGGTAAGTATTCAAGGAAGCTGTTTTTGAATGCAATTAAGTTATTTGGAGAGGGAGGAAAAAGGTTGCCATTGACATATCAGCTTAGACTTGTTTGTTAGGCTAGTCATCTTTGAAAGCAGAGGAAAATGTTATCAAACATGGATGAAAGCCCAAGCACCCAGGGTGGGTAAGTTTCAATGGGGATAAAGAGTGATTTAGAGAAAAGAGAAGGACAGAAATAGTTCATGAGCTCATCCTTTTCATGCCCACTGTAAAATAACCACCAAGTAAGTGTTTAAAACAATATTACCTATGTTTGAGTTCAGGCCTCTGTGTTCCAACCTCTCCACATGCTATAAAACCTCACTGTTCAATTTCTCAGTAATTCTTTTGTTTTAAAAGAAATTTATTGAGGTGACACTGATTAACAAAATTATACAGGTTTCAGGTGCTTAGTTCTACAACACCTTTGTACACTGTATTATGTGCTCACCACCCCAAGTCAAATCTCCGCGCATCACCATTTGTCCCCCAGTACCCTCCTCTACCGCCCCCCACCTCTCAGTAATTCTTTATAAACCTTCAGTAGTCTCTGACTAAAAGAAATATTCAGGTAACTGGTTTTCTGAAGTGTGTTTATTCCTATAAAGTTTCTTTTTTCCTTATCATATGTTTTCTATAGAATATGATTGTTTGGTGTTACATTTCAGTAACTGATCTTAAAGTTCAGTCAACTTCTGTGCTGTCAGAAAAGAGGGCTGAGTAATATGTTTCCTCTTGAATTCATATGCATTCCATTATTAAACAGGGACTGATGGCATGGCCTGCTTCTGATTGAGATGGGACCTAGCCAGGCCGCATCCGTCTTCTAAAAAAAAGTAAAATGGATTGTTTTATAGGAACAGACCATATCCTGAGCTCTTGGGAAATGATAAGATTACTTTATATTTAAGAAAAATGCCCTGTATAAGCCATTTCTGGGAAAAAATGACAAACTCATATTTTCTATCCACAAGAATTTAACATTTCTTAATAGTTCTAATTAAGAATTCTTTAACAAAAATACTTACTATTCCAAAATAAGAGCTCTTTGTTGAAAAGACTGGTTTGCATATGGAATAGTCTAATATAACATACCTTCCTATATTTTGAAATTCAGAAAATGAGTGTTTTTAAAGATATATGCCAGTAATATATTAATACATAAAACTAAGTGTGACATACTTTTGAACTGTTTTGGAAGAAACAGAAACTGTTTCGGAAGTATCACAGGATCACTATGGAAACATTAATTGTGAATGCACAAATGAGAAAGAATATTGGATCTAGAGGACCGTTCTGCTTTTTCAATTGTAAAAACCAGAAAGTTTTTACTCTGACAACTTGTGGAACTTATTTACAAACTACATAACCTGTCCATAGTTTTATGATGGACAGTGATTAATATGTTCACATTTCAGCTAAGGTTGTGGAAAAACACAAGGTTAGAAATATTTTCCCCCAGAGTCATTCCATAGAGTAGGCAGGAAAAGTAGGTAGAGAAGCCAGCTCACATCCTAGATCACTGTGTGTGTGTGGGGACGTCCTCAGCACCCTGACCTCACACTGGCTCTGCCTCAGACCTGAAACTTTGAGAAAATGTTATCAAACACGGATAAAAGCAAGGGGCATGAAGGAGAGAGCTGTGGGATAGGGTTGTGGGGTGAGGGGACATACAACCTATTACTTTAAATTATGGCTATTCATTTGTGTTTCTTATTTACACAACAGGTTTTCCATATATCTAACAACTTACACTTTTTAATATCACACTTCCATATGAGAATTTTAATAATAACTTTTTTCATTTATAATTTATTTTCAATATCCCTTCTCATGCCCCTCTACAACTTCCACTCCAGTTATAAACCCTAGAGTGTTTGCCATCCTTAAAGAGCCTCCTTTTCTAGGACATGTCCTCTGTGCACCTGACTGGACAGGGTTCATTTCCAACACTGAAATGCAGTAAAATGCTTCCCTTGGAACTTAGTGTGTATAACCTTTTGGTAGTTATATGTACAGGGTCCCAAATGTCTGGCATCATAGGAAAAAAAAAATCCTCTTCTCTATTTCTGCAAGCCATACTTCATATTCTATTTCTGGACACCAAAACGACCCAAGCAAGGGAGAATCTGTAAACTGAAAATGATGTTAAGACAAACTTTGTAAATTCTAGGAACAAAAGACATTTGGTCTTGTCTCTTTAAAAATGGTTTTGTATGATGCTCTATGCACAGGATGTGTTACAAGGCAGACAACATACTGTTTACGTTTTACACCCCCATACAGCACTTTACTCAATGCCTTAACAGACCAAGTGAGGTTATGTGTGTGCTCCTCAGCATGCCCTCTCTAGACATATTACGGACATACACTTAGTCACTTGTGTGCCTACTTCAACTTACTCCTCTGCACCCTGGTCAGGTAGCTATATTGGTTACAGCATCATCCCAATACACCAGGACTGTGGTTTTGATCCCCAATTAGCGCACATACAAGAATCAATCCATAAATGCATAAGTGAGTGGAACAGATTGATGTTTCTCTCTTTCCCATTCTATCTCTCAAATCAATGAAACAAACAAACAAACAAACAAATAAAAATTGCTCCTCAAACATGGACTTGCCCACCTTGCCTTACTCCTCTTTCTCTCACAGACAGCAAACTCTGGAGGCTGGATTCCCTCCAGATGGAGGAACCTCTCTCTCTGCCCCTCTGGTAGTTAGTCCTCTCTCCATCCTCTCAGAATACCCACTGCCCTGGAGCGTTTGAGTAGGATTTTAGCTGATATTCAGATTCTTGGAGAATTAGTGTAGTAGCAGCTTATAAATGTGGAAATATACTAATGAGGTTTTTGGTATTCTATATTAGTAATGGATTATTTATATCTAAAAGATTCCAAGCCTGATCCTAGTCTGCCAAATATAAACATGATAGGATAAAGATGGAGGATACTACCAGAAATAACCACCTGAACTGGTACATAAAGATTAGCTTCCATTAGTATTTTTTTAAAAACCATACTTGGATGCCATGACCTTGTGTTTTCATTGTGTAGGAGCATGCTCTTATTCTTAGGAGACGCATGTCAAAGCATTTAGAAGTGAGAAGCCAGGTCTGCATATAGACACAGACACAAAGAGATAGACAGATAAGGACAGAGAAAAATAAAGCAAAGTTGGCAAATGTTAACAATTAGTGGGTCTGAGTGAAATGTCTGGTGGTGTTTTTTGTTGTTTTCAACTTGCCTGGGTTCCATTCCTGACCAAAGCAGTGCTACTGGCTGTGTGATATTTGATCACATAAGTCTCTCTTTAACCTCTTTAATTCTTAGTTGCTTCTCTAAAAATGGAGATAATGACAGAACCTACCCAACAGGGCATTGTGAAGATGAAGTGACCCAATGAATAAAGCATTTAGTTGAGTGCTGGGCTCATTACCAGGACTCAGTGGATGTTAGCCACGGTCAGTCATGACTACTTGGTGAGTACCTGTAAGTATCTACACTTACCACATGTTGCACTTGTTTTAAAGGTAAAAGTGTAGATACATTTACTTCTGTATGACTGAATCATTATATAATTTAGAGGTTATTGAAAAATATATGCCAAGCCAAAGTAATTCTTTAGTATCCTGATCTCTAACAGGAATAGGTAACTGCTAAAAGGCATATCAAAATGTTTCTTTGGAAATAATTAATTTTTCTTTGAGTTAAGGAGAAAAATCTATTCTGAAACTGTTAACCCTTTGAAAGCAAATGGTTTTTACCTTGTCTAGAATTCTTAAGAGACCATTTCATACATATACATTTAATGTTCCCAGATTGTTTTTGTATCTCACTTTCCAAATTGGTTTCGTGAAATATACAAGATCATAAATATAAACCTAATAATTGCAAACACTTATACAGGGCACCCTCTGGGCCAGGCACTAGTTTGACAGCTTGATGTACACTTATTCCTCATAGACATCTTAGGAATGAGTATTATCAGCCTATGTTTACACTCGGGACAATGGGGCTCAGACAAGTGAATAAACACTGGTAGGAAAGAGCACTGCTGGGGTACAAGCCTGAGCAATGTGCTGGCCTGATGGTGGGTGAGCAACGTAAAGGAGCATGGCATTTTGTTAAGACAACAAGGAATCTATCCTGTGTATAGACCATTACCACTTGTGAAGAAATGGCACAAAGGCCATTCATTGTATATTTTTTTCTTTTGCCATTGCTTTAACCCCATGCACCTACATGTGAATATTGTTTTTCAGAATTGGCACAAATATCACAAACTGTCAAAAAACATGGCACTTTACCAATGTTAAGCCTCATTATCTGGCGAGTGTGTCATTGTGTGTAAAGGTAGGAATTGTGCCTTTTGGTTTAAAGGGTTCTTCCACATTGCTGAGAGTCGTGGAGTTGTGAGTGAGAATGCTGAACTGTTCAGACATGTAATATGTTGATTTGGGGGTAAATCTGCTTTTCAGGTGGTTTTAATTGAGGCCAAAGGCAAGGTTGATGGAAGGAACTTAAGCATTTCCTGGTGGGTGATAATTACACAGCAGAAATCATATTAAAAGTGTTGCATTTCCTTAGGACTCTGAGATAAAAGGAATATATATGAGAAAGATGTAGTCAGTGAAAAGATGGGATGAAAGAGAGGCTTTTAAAATTTAATATTTTTCTTTGAGAAAAAATGTTTTGCAGGTTTCTTACTGCATCCAATTTCAGCCAACATGTGGCAGCAGGAAGCTAGGACGCTTATGGAAGACAAACATTCATTCTCTAGTCAATCGTGCCAGTACTTACTCTGCTTTGGACATAGAGGATATGAGCTCCCTGAGTCCAGCTGTGTCTTAGGAAGTCTATGAAAGTGAAGTGAAGTGGCAGTCACACTGGAATCACAGAATTTTATCAGTTGGAAGGACTTTAGAAATGACTCACTACCAGCCACCCATTTAAGAGATGTGAAAAAAATGTGGCATGGGAATTTGCAGAGCTGCAACTAGAACCCTGCCATGGTTCTCAGGCTGGTGCTCTTTCCACAACACCAGGCTTTCTGCACTGTGGGCTGGAAGACTACCATCAATCCGGTAAAGTTATTAAAATCAATAGTTTCAGTGAAGCCATCGGCAATGACTCACAAAAATATAGAGACACCAGTGAGTCAAAGTCAGAGGTGCTCACTCTAGGTGCAAGGTAAAGAGTCTGCACACCACTCTACCATTCAAGCTATTGAGTCCTCTTAGGTTTATGAAGAGATAAGGTGACTCCATCCCCCAGAGGGTCCTTAAGGAAGCCTGGAGCCCTCTGACATGAATGAAGAATTGTGTGAGAATGCACTTAAAAAAAATTCTGGGAAAAGCATAGATAATCTCCATTAGATTTGAGGTGGGAAAAAAGGAGTTCAGAACTGTTACTCTAAAATAAAAACCTCCTTTAAATGGTAGATCTTAGTCATGACATAAAATAGCTGATGAAAAAAAAAACTTTTCAAAACTTAAAACCTAGGGCTTTTTGGGGTAGATTTTTTTTTTGATTCACAGAAGACTAAATTGATGAGCTGTGAAGAAAGGTTATTAATTTTCCATGTTTGCCACTGGAAAGTAAAGAATTGCACAATTCAAAACACACGCTAACTAGTTTAGGTATTTCTGTTACTGCATTTGAAGCGGTGTAAGATTGCTGATTGCAGAGCCATGCCCTGTTCATCTTCCCTCCCACTTTCATATCCATGAAGGCAGGGCTCATGTCTGCCTCCTCCCCAGCATCTAGAATAGTGTCTGGTATAGGCAGACATGATGATGGCCTTCCTGTGCGGGGAATGTGGCATTTGGGGACTTTTGTTTTTTTAAAGACCAATGATTTATACTTTTCACCCATGATTAGGTGAAATCGAGAGTAGAAGTTTGTGCTAGTTGTCACTGTTCTGCTGTGACAAAGTGTTGGTCTCAGCTGGTGTGTATGTTTCTCTTTCCTAATGCATGTGGTTAAGCAGCTCCGTCCTGTGGCCAGGGGCAGCTTACCCCACGTGTGAGGGAGCTGTGTTATTACTGGCCTTTATGGAGTCCAAGCAGCAGAAGTAATTACTAAATGTGTTTTGGTCTTCTGAAAGAAATCAGGGAGGCAGCAAAGTAATTGAAATGAGCCTGCACTGAGCGAAAAAAGGCCTGTGGTCTGTAGTCCCTCCCCATCCCACATGCCTCATCCATACCTAAAAGTACCTAAAAGCAGGCTTTACACTAAGGACCTAGTGACCTTACAGAGAAAACACAAAATTCTCTGGGCCACAAGTCCTTATGGGCAAAATGGGGATAACACCATCTAGCCTGCCAATTTCCTATCATTGTGGTTATCAAATAGGCAGGAAATTGCCGTGTCAACTTTTCAGCTTATGTTATGTTCACATAAATAAACAATTAAATACCTTATACATATCCATTTTAAAAGATTAGTCCTGTGATTATTAAAAGTTCTGGCCCTGGCCGGTCGGCTCAGCGTCGGCCTGGTGTGCAGGAGTACCGGGTTCGATTCCCAGCCAGGGCACACAGGAGAGGCGCCCATCTGCTTCTCCACCCCTCCCCCTCTCCTTCCTCTCTGTCTCTCTCTTCCCCTCTCACAGCCAGGGCTCCATTGGAGCAAAGATGGCTTGGGCGCTGAGGATGGCTCCATGGCCTCTGCCTCAGGCGCTAGAATGGCTCTGGATGCAACAGAACAAAGCCCCAGAGGGGCAGAGCATCACCCCTTGGTGGGCATGCCGGATGGATCCCGGTCGGGCACATGCGGGAGTCTGTCTGACTGCCTCCGCATTTCCAGCTTCGGAAAAAAGAAAAAAAAAAAAGGAAAAAAAAAAAAAAAAAGAAAAAAAAGTTCAGATGTTTGAGTTCATTTAAATTATATCACACATTATGTTAAAAGGCACATAAGAGGTGCTACTTTGGAGTAATGACTGGAGATACTAAGGAGTGACCGTGGCTTGAGATAATTACATAACGTCATGTAAAACTGTATCGCCACTTAACTCCATCTATTTGACACAAAATATAAACTGAAGCATGAGCATCATTAGATACCCTGGTCTCTTCAAATCCCATGGAATCCTGGATCGCTGTATGAGGTGAGAGAAGGCACTTCACCTCTCTGGGCCTCAGTTTGTCACTTTTAAGGATTGGATTCTCACTTATATCTTTGTCACTTGTCAGTTTCAGTAATTCCAGGTTAAATTTTATTCGTAATCATCCCAATATCCTGCTTTAGATGAGCTATAAAATGTAGAGAATAGACCCCCACCAGGGGTTTTCAGAGACCAAAGGAAGATAAAAAAGCGCTCTGACAACCACCCTTGCATAATGGGAGCAGATAAATACAGCTCATTGAACTTTTGCTCAGTTCTCCCGATTATTAATTGAAGACATGATATCGAATATGTTATAATTCTAACTTTTATAGAATTAGAGTATATTATTACTTCTCAAAAGAAAATAGAAAAGACACGTTTTCAGGATAGACCCATTTGGTCCACCTTGCCCTTAAGTGTGTCCTGCACACTTGTCTGGGCGCTCCACTAGCGAGGCTGGTCCAGCGCCAGGTCTTGGTACCTCTCCTCCCAACTGAGGAAACTGCGGGGAAGCTAAGTACAAAGTCTTCAGCACCCTCCCTTGCCCCCCAGGAATGCTTCCCAGCGACCTCCTGTCCGGGTGAGGTCCCGCGGACAGCTCACCTGGGACCCGCGCTCGCAGGCGCGCCGGGCAGGGCCCTCGGCAGCCACGTGCGCGCCACTCCCTGCCCCAGCCAGTGGCCCGCACCCTGCGGCGTCCGAGCTGGTGGAAGAACAGGGCGGGCGGAGGGCCAGGGCAAATTGGCCTACCTGCCCGGCCGGAGCGGCCTTCTTTCTTCCCCGCGCTTGAGTGCTGGGGGCTCGGCTCCATGTCCACTCTGTCCCCAAGCTGGAAGCGCCCGCCCGACGTGGCGGGTCGCGCTGCGCCGCTGCTGGCCGCGCACAGGAAGCCCGCGCCTGCGAACGTGCGACCCTTTTATAACCTGCTTGTGACTCATAACCGACCAGGCGCCTTTTCTGTAAAACCCCCCGCCTCACCCCCCTCCTGCCTGTTCTTGGAACCTACAGCTTGAAAAAGTTTTTTCTTTTTAAAGGAAAAGTCGAAAAAGCCCAGTGCCCTGAGGATTGGTGTTTCCCCCTTTCTCTTTCTCGTGGGTCATTCTCTCAGTGTTTTTGCTCTCGACACACGCCGTGTACTTTCCTGTCCCCGTGCTGCAAGGCTCGGACTCCAACCTTTGTTCCTAGTGAAAAGGAAACGAATTCAAACGTGCCTTCAGATGGGCGGAGGGAAGTTAATACTTTTGCAGCTGGGTGGCCGGGGTGTCTTTACACAATCTTCGCAGATGAGAAAGAAGAGGGAGCAGAAGAGAAGCAAGAGGGAGACCTTTCCTTCCCCATGGAAGCAGCTGGAGGCAAGCGTGTCCCTAAGAGTGGAAGAAAAGGTCCAGTGACTCCTCCGTGGGACCCTTCCGTTCTTTATCTTCAAGAGTCAGCGTTTGGTTTGGGATATATATGTGGGCGTTGAGTGCATTGATGCCATGCCTATTCCCCACATTTATACTTGGGGATGCTAGAATATAAAGCTTGAATCTTCCTTAAGTTTGGCCTCACCAACATGCCTTCCCCCACCATCTTCCACCCCTAGGACATATTTCTGGAGCATATAGGATTTAAGTCATTTTAAATTTGGCTTTCATCACCTCCTTTTTTTACTCTCCCCCATTTTACCAAAAAGGTAGGGGGGCATTTTCCTGGAGCAGGTCACTTGACACATTGGATAGAAATAAATAAAATAGATCTAAAATATGACACGTTTATACTGTAAGCCTAGTTGAGTAACTCATTCTTGAGCTTCAGTTCAATAAACTTTTAGACCTTGAGGAAAAATAAAGAACTGGGGAGGGGAAGGTGGGCAGGAAGAGGTGGAGAGCAGGGGAAGTCGAGAAAGGACTTAGCCTCATCACCATCTGACTCATGCTTCTTTTGTAGATAAGACAGTAACACTACTGGATTCCAGCGCAAGTCTCCTATACTTGGATCTCTATCCCAAAGGAAGAGGCATTTTAGAGTAGTTTGTACTGTATTAAGTTGATGTCAGAAAATTAGTTTCTAGAACCCCTAAATGCATGTCATAACACATAGTCTGTCACTTACAGATGACACAGGTTGGTTAAAGAACTTGGGACCATTCTAAAAGCTTCTATTCTTAAGGCTTATTTTTCCTCTTGATTATAATTCAAAAAAGAATGGCCATAATAATGACAAGTAACATTTATAAAGCAGGTACGGTACCATGTGCCAACCCCTGTTCTAAAGCTCCTTACATGTATTAACCCTTTCAGTTCTCACTGAAGCACAAAGAGACTGAACACTGCATTAGGTTAGGTTGTAGCAGTGGGACTGAGATTCAGACCCGGCTGGGAGCCCAGGCATGTAGCTCCATAGCACAGTCTTACTATCTGCTGGTAGGTGTGTACAGGAGCTGGGAAAGGGGCAGTGGACTGTGGGGAAAGGAGTCATAATGCCCGCCAGGGTAAGTTATGCCTTTCTGCTGGTTACAGACATTTGCAGAGCCTTTGCAAATTACTCTTTGCTCATATGAGATCCTAGTTTGGTTTTTTGGAGTCCAACCAATTTGCATTTTATACTAGTTTTAGCTGTAGGGCTGGGCTTAACTTTTCTATGTCTCAGTTTCCTCATTTGTAGATTGAGGATAATAATGACTCCCACTGTGGATTGCTATGGAGTGAATTATAGTCTTGCTCCCAATTTGTATATTGAAGTCCTATTCCCTAATGTGACTGTATTAGGAGGTAATGAAGGGTAAATGAGGTCATAAGGGTAGGACTCTAATCTGATTGGTGTGCTTATAAGAAGAGTTAGAGATCCCAGAGCTCCTCTCCCCACATTTGCACAAAGAAGAGGTCATGTTAGTACATAATAGGATGGTGGCTGCCAGGAAGAGAGTTCTCATCAAATACTGAATCCTGGCCCTGAGCAGTGGCTCAGTGGCTGGAATGTTGGTCTGGCATATGGATGTCTTGGGTTTAATTCCCAGTCAGGGCACATAGGAGAAGTGACCATCTGCTTCTTTCTCCCCCTCTCTCCCCCTTCTCTCCCTCTTTCCCTCCTTCAGCCAGTGGCTCACTTGGTTTGAGTGTGGCTCCAGGAACTGAGAATAGCTCCATTGGAGCACATGAGCCTCAGGTGCTAAAAATAGTTCAGCACTGGAGCATTGGCCCTAGATGAGGTTGCCAGGTAGATCCCGGTCCAGGCACTTGTGGGAGTCTGCCTCACTATCTCTTCTCCTCTTACCTAAGACAAAAAACAAAACAACAACAAAATAAAACTGAATCCTGTTTGACCTTGATCTTGGATTTCTGAGGAAATAAATGTTTGGTGTTTAAGTCATCCACCTATGGTATTTTGTATGGCATCTTAATCAGACCAAGATAGGGAGATAATGATTAAATAAGATGATAGCTACAGAGTGCCTTCTCCAAATAAAAGCTTGAGAAAGTAAGGGCCACTTATTGGAATGAATGTTGTCCCATTGATGCTGTTGTGGCTTGAACTGTGTCTCCCCCAAATTTACATGTTGAAGTCCTAGCCCCCAGTACCTTAGATTGTTACCTTATTTGGGAATAAGGTTATTGAAGATATAATTAGTTATGATGAAGTTTTAGGGTGGGATTCTAATCCAATATGACTAGTGTCCTTATAAAGAATAAGAGACACAAATAGATGAAAAATGATATGAAGAGACAGAGAGATGGCCATCTACAAGCCCAGAGCAGAAGACTGGACCAGATCCTTTCCTCACCACCTTCAGAAGGAACCAATCATTACAGTTTCTTGATATAGGACTTCTAGCCTCCAAACTGTGAGACAATAAATTTCTGTTGTTTTAAGACACCAAGTTTGTTATGACAGACCAAGCAAACTAATCTAGATGTATGACCAGGGCTGAAGTGGCTGATGTCCTTATCTATCCTCAGGATTCCTCATGTCCACCAGAGTCTGAGCAGGTCAGACCAAAGACCTTCCAGATAAAAGTGGTACTTGATATTACTTATTATAGATAATGATGACCAGATTGTGGCAGGTGGCAAAACTACATACCAATGAAGAAGTCTTGCTACAAACACCATAAGTTCATGAGGTTCTGTAGAAACCACAATAATTACAGGGAATGGTTAGGAACCAGTCTGCAATCTCTTTCTTTAAAAAAATTAATCATGGAAAAAAAAATTCCCTGGGTGCTTAGTACTAAACTCATCTTGAAGCTCAGGCCTTTGGAAGAAAATAAGAGAGATGCATTTCTCAGAGTGGATAATACTTTTAGATGGTGGTTGATGAAATAGACCAACATTCCAGGATGGACCAACTTATTTAATGTAGCACAAGATTTCAGTTCACTGTTCACTCTGTTGGACAGTAAAATCAAGCTAATTCATTACTTTTTGGACTGCTGGATACTCTCTGCCCCTGGGGATGAAGTGGGTTGAGTTGGCTTCCTCTAGACCCCACTAGTGGCACAACCGTGATTAATGCCTGAGGCTGAAAGTGTTGCCCCATAGACATTCAGAATTAATAAATAGTGTTTGTTTTTACTTTTCAATCACAAAGCATCGGAAGTTGTTTTTTTTTTCCTATCATAATTTAATTGTATTCCTTTGACTGTCTATAACATCTTGGAAGCTCAACTCTGAAGTCTATGTTTTTCCCACCCACATTTCTTCTGTAAATGGGTCACTGGTTTAGTGTGTTATGTGACACTCTGAAATATTGAGATGCCTTTCCCTTCAGAGACTAAAGGAGTGGCTTAAAAAAAAACTCTCTTTCCATCAAAGAAATGAAGTTTACAAATTATAGAGAATTAACTTTGCTACTGTATCTTTCCTATTCACCCCTTCCCAAAGTTCAGGAGAATAGAGTCAAACCTCTGAATAACGGGGTTGTGTAAATTGTGATGAGCTACAGGCTCTGATTGGCTGTGTCCTAATTATGAGCTGCCTTCCGGAGTAAACTTCTTTCACAACCTTCATGGTTAAACTGTTTGGTAATGATTTTTTTTGTTCTGAGACTCTTTTCTTTTTTTCTTTTCTTTTCTTTTCTTTTCTTTTCTTTTCTTTTCTTTTCTTTTCTTTTCTTTTCTTCTTCTTCTCTCTCTCTCTCTCTCTCTCTCTCTCTCTCTCTCTCTCTCTCCCCCTTCCCTTCCCTTCCCTTCCCTTCCCTTCCCTTCCCTTCCCTTCCCTTCCCTTCCCTTCCCTTCCCTTCCCTTCCCTTCCCTTCCCCTTTCCATGTTTTGGGAAGCCTGGTTGTCAGTTTGTTTCACATAATGGAGGAAGAATTAGAATCTTAGGACTGAATAGAGATTCTGAAAATATTTTGGTTTATGAACAATACACAGGGAACTGTTCTGCTTCCCAGTCTACTATAATCACGTAGAGGGAAAACTCTGCCTAACCCCCATGGCACTTCCTTCACTCAGTATCTGACCTTAGCCCTTTCTTATCTCTAATGGACTGGCTGACTGTTCTCAACTTCAATTAGTGAATTGAGTCACTCATAGTAAATCATTCTCCACTATCTTTTTTTTTTTCTTTCTCCGTGATATGACCAGGAAGAACTTCTATAAGCACCAACACTGTCACAATTTGCTTTTGTGTTCTTCTTCTGCTGAAGACCAATGCATAAACCAGACATCTGGAATTGTCTTGCAAACTCAATGCTACTCTGAAGTTGTTCACTGTCTTAGTCAGCTTGGGCTGCTATAACAAAACATAGGAGATGGGGGGGGGCTTATACAATAACTTTTATTTCCCACAGTTCTGGAGGCAGGAAGTCCACAATTAAGATGCTATCCATTTGGTTCATGGTAAGGACTCTCTTCTTAGCTCACGGAAGATCATTTTTGCCATGTCCTTAGATGGCCATTCCTCAGATAATGCACATGGAGAGAGATCTCTCATTCTCTTCTGTTACTACAATGCTACTAATCCTCTTGGATTAGGATCCCACCCTATGACCCCATTTAACCTTAAGTACCTCCTCAGAGCCCCATCTCCAAATATAATTGTCTTGGGGATAAATTTTAAGGGAACAGAATTAAGTTCATAGCATTCATTGACTAGGGTGATGATATTTGGCTCCTGTATTCTTTATTTTATTTTTATTTATTTATTTACTTATTATTTATTTTTACAGGGACAGAGAGAGAGTCAGAGAGAGGGATAGACAGGGACAGACAGACAGGAATGGAAAGAGATGAGAAGCATCAGTCATCAG
Organism: Saccopteryx bilineata; assembly: GCF_036850765.1. NCBI lineage: Eukaryota > Metazoa > Chordata > Mammalia > Chiroptera > Emballonuridae > Saccopteryx > Saccopteryx bilineata. Next base: position 214,561,115 of record NC_089491.1, on the reverse strand, counting down.
TTTTTTGTTTGTGACACCTTAGTTGTTCATTGATTGCTTTCTCATATGTGCCTTGACCGTGGGCCTTCAGCAGACCGAGTAACCCCTTGCTCAAGCCAGCAACCTTGGGTCCAAGTTGGTGAGCTTTTTCTCAAACCAGATGAGCCCGCGCTCAAGCTGGCGACCTCAGGGTCTCAAACCTGGGTCCTCCACATCCCAGTCTGACACTTTATCCACTGCGCCACCACCTGGTCAGGCTGGCTCCTGAATTCTTTATATATAAATAATCCCAGTTTAGATGGGAGAGAAGTTAGGGGATGGGTGAAAAAGATGAAAGGATGAAGTACAAATTGGTTGTTACCTAATAGTCATGGGGATATAAAGTACAGGATAAGAAATACAGCTAATAATATTCTAAGAATTATGTATGGTGCCAAGTTATGTAATGTCTAATCACTGGGGCGTATAACTGAAACAAATATAATAATGTATGTCAACTGTAATTAAAAAATAAGAAAGGATTTAAAAAGAAAGAAATAATCCCAGTTTTCTTTTTACAAAGACATAGTAACAAATTAAATATTCCCAGTGGCTCTCTTATACCCTCTTCTGTATCTCCAGACCTGTTTTAAGAATGGTCTATTCTGTTGAGTATAATTTAAGAATGACTCCCAGTGCTAGGTTTAGGAAATGGGAAAAAGTGGATCAAAGTGAGTAGCATGAATAGGGACAGTAAACTGTGGAAACAACAGCTAGACTTGAACTTCAACTTATTATTGGTGGAGACAAATGGGTGATAGTGATAGTGTAGAAATAGCCAAAGGTGACTTAGCGTTAATATATGTAACACAAAACACATACAACTCAATATGTTCCGTGCTCAATTATGTCAGAAAAGCAACAAAATCCTTTCAGGTGATCTCTGTTACTAGATAAGTGTAATTGGAAGATCTAATTGTAGAGGTGTTTAATATCTTTGATATTAATGAACAGAGCTATAGACATGTGGATTTCTACCTATATTTTTTAATTGATTTTAATTTGTTGTGTTTACATAGTTATAAGTGTACCCCAGAATATATCTCCATCCCCTCCTTGTTCTCCTTAATACCCCTTTTGCTTCCTTCCCCCACTGCCTTCCCCTTTTCCTTTATACTTTACTATCCTGCCCTCTATCTCTCTGTGTTATATTTATATACTTTCACTAAAGTCTTTCCTTTCTTTGATCCCCTTCTCTCTTCCCCTTTCTCTCTGGACTCTGACCCCTTCTCTGCCTCTCTTCCATTCCTCAGTTCTCACTGTTTATTGGATTCCTCATATGAGTGAAGTCATATGATATTTTTCTTTCTCTGCCTGGCTTATTTCTCCAGGTCCATCCATGTTGCCACAAAAAGTAAGATTTCCTTCTTTTTCATGGCTGTATAGTATTCCATCGTGTATATGTACCACAGCTTTTTGATCCACTCGTCTACTGGTGGACACTTGGGCTGTTTCCAGATCTTGGCTATTGTAAAGAATGCTGCCATAAACATGGGGGTGCATTTATTCTTTTGAATCGGTGATTTGTTACTTTTAGGATATATTCTTAAAAGAGAGATAGCTGGGTCAAAAGGCAGTTATATTTTTAATTTTTTGAGGAATCTCCATACTGTTTTCCACAGTGGCTGCACCAGTCTGCATTCCAACCAGCAGTGCAGGAGGGTTCCCTTTTCTCCACATCCTTGCCAGCACTTGTTATGTGTTGTTTTGTTAATGAGAGCCATTCTGACAGGTGTGAGGTGGTATCTCATTGTGGTTTTAATTTGCATTTCTCTAATTATTTGTGATGTTGAACATTTTTTCATATGCCCATTGGCCATCTGTATGTCCCCTTTAGAGAAGTGTCTATTCAGTTCTTTTGCCCAATTTTTAATTAGATTTTTACTTTTATGGTGTTGAGTTTTACAAGTTCTTTGCAGAGTTTGGTTATTAATCTCTTATCAGATGTGTTGGTGAATATGTTCTCCCATTGTGCGGGTAGTCTTTTTATTTTGTTCATGTTGTCTTTTGCTATGCAAAAGCATTTTAGTTTGATATAGTCCCATTTGTTCATCCTGTCCTTTATTTCACTTGTTGCCTATGGAGTTATATCAGCAAAAATATTGCTGCAAGAGATGTCGGAGTGCATACTGCCTATGTTTTTTTCCAAGATGATCATGGTTTCACGACTTACATTCAAGTCTTTTATCTATTTTGAGTTTATGAATGGTGGTCTAGTTTCATTTTTTTGCATGTATTTGTCCAATTTTCCCAGCACCATTTGTTAAAGAAACTGTCTTTACTCCATTGTATGCTCTTACCTCCTTTGTCGAATATCAGTTGACCATAAAGGTGTGAGTTTATTTCTGGGTTCTCTATTCTGTTCCATTGATCTGTATACTTGTTCTTATGCCAGTACCAACCTGTTTTGAGTACAATGGTCTTGTAGTATAACTTGATATCAAGAAGTGTGATACTCCTCGCTTTCTTTTTCTTTTTCAAGATTGCTGAAGCTATTTGTATTCTTTATTGGTTCCATATAAATTTTTGAAGTATTTGTTCTATATCTTTAAAGTATGACATTGGTATTTTAATAGAAATTGCATTGAATTTGTAGATATCTTTGGGTAGTATAGACATTTTAATGATATTTATTCTTCCTATCCATGAACACGGTATATGCTTCCACTTGTTTGTATCTTCCTTGATTTCTTTTATCAATGTTTTATAATTTTCTGAGTACAGGTCTTTAACCTCCTTGGTTAAATTTACTTCTAGGTACTTTATTTTTTTTGTTTCCATAGTGAAGGGGAATGTTTTCTTAATTTCTCTTTCAGACAGTTCATTGCTGGTATATATAGATGCCACTGATTTCTGAATATTGATTTTATAACCTGCCACCTTGCTGAATTCATTTATCAGTTCCAGTAGTTTTTTGACTGAGATTTTAGGGTTTTCTATGTGCAGTATCATGTCATCAGTAAATAATGAAAGTTTTACTACTTCTTTTCCAATTTTGATGCCTTTTATTTCTTCTTCTTATCTGATTGCTGTAGCTAGGACTTCCAGAACTATGCTGAATAAAAATGGTGAAAGGTGGCACCTCTGACTTGTTCCTGTTCTTAAGGAGATTGCTTTTAGTTTTTGCCCATTGATTATGATGTTGGCAGTGGGTTTGTAATAGATGGCCTTTATCATGTATCCTCACTTTGCTGAGAGTTTTGATCATAAATGGGTGCTGGATTTTATCAAATGCTTTTTCTGCATCTATTGATATTATGTCGTTTTTCTCCTTCCTTTTGTTTATGTGATGAATCACACTGATTGATTTGCGAATATTGTACCAGCCTTGCCTCCCTAGAATAAATCCTACTTGATCATGATGTATGATTTGTTTCATGTATCACTGGATCTGATTTGCTAACATTTTGTTGAGAATTTTAGCATCTATATTCATCAGGGATATTGCCCTATAGTTTTCTTTCTCTGAAGTGTGTTTACCTGGTTTTGGAATGAGGATTATACTCACTTCATAAAAGGAGTTTTGAAGTTATGCCTCCTCTTGGATTTTTTGAAATAGCTTGAGAAGGATTAGAGTTAATTCTTCATTGAATATTGGGTAGAATTTGCTTGTGAAGCCATCAGGCCCAGGACTTTTGTTTGTTGGGAGTTTTTTTTTTGATAACTGTTACAATTTCTTTGGATGTAATCAGTCTGTTTAGGTTTTCTGGTTCTTCCATACTGATTTTTGAATGATTATATTTTTCAAGGAATTTATCCATTTCATCGAGGTTGTCCCATTTTTGGGCATACAGTTTTCCATAGTGCTTTCTTACAACTCTTTGAATTTCTGCTGTGTCCATTGTTATTTCTCCTCTCTCATTTCTAATTTTATTTATTTGAGCCCTCTCTCTTTTTATTTTGGTGAGTCTGGTCAAAGGTTCATCAATTTTGTTAAACTTTTTAAAGAATCAGCTCTTGGTTTCATTGATCTTTTCTATTGCTTTTTTTTTTTGCTTTTATGTGATTTATTTCTGCTCTTATCTTTATTATTTCCTTCTACTTCTTCTAGGCTTTATTTGCTGTTCTTTTTTTTAGTTTTTTTAGATGCAAGGTTAAGTTGTTTATTTGAGATTTTTCTTGCTTCTTGAGGTATACCTGTAATGCTATGAATTTCCCTCTCAGGACTGCTTTTGCTGTGTCCTGTAAGTTTTGAATTGTTGTGTGTTCATTTTCATTTGTTTCAAAAATATTTTAAATTTCCTCCTTGATCTCTTTGTTATCCCATTCATTATTTAATAGCATGCTATTTAGTTTCCAAGTGTTTGAGCATTTTTCAGTTTTTCTATTGTAGTTGATTTCTAGTTTCATGCCATTGTGGTCAGAGAAGGTGCTTGATATGATTTCAATCTTTTTTTTGTTGTTGTTCCTTTAATCTCTAATTATTCTCAATGATTTTATAATAGAATCTTATCTCCTTCCTTTGGCTGAACCCATCTGGACCCCTATCCCCTTTCTTCATGTGCTACTAGTTAGCTGCACTGGTCTGCTTACAGTGCCTCAAATCTCACAGTTTCTGGCCCTGTTCTTCTATTTCGCTTGAAAAGTTCTTCTCAGACCTTTTTTTTTTTTTTGATTTTTCTGAAGCTGGAAACGGGGAGAGACAGTCAGACAGACTCCCACATGCGCCTGACTGGGATCCACCCGGCACACCCACCAGGGGACGATGCTCTGCCCACCAGGGGGCGACGCTCTGCCCCTCCAGGGTGTCGCTCCTTTGTGACCAGAGCCACTCTAGCGCCTGGGGCAGAGGCCCAGGAGCCATCCCCAGCGCCCGGGCCATCTTTGCTCCATTGGAGCCTCGCTGCGGGAGGGGAAGAGAGAGACAGAGAGGAAGGAGAAGGGGAGGGGTGGAGAAGCAGATGGGCGCTTCCCCTGTGTGCCCTGGCCGGGAATCGAACCCAGGACTTCTGCACGCCAGGCCGACGCTCTACCACTTATCCAACCGCCCAGGGCTCTTCTCAGATCTTTGCCTGGTTGGCTTAATTTTATTTGTCCTCACAGAGCATCATTCCTTGACCTTCTTCTCTGGGTAGTGTTCCATCGCCACTCCATTGTTGTCAATCCCACCACCTGTCTCTTTTCTGGGTTGCATCCATTGTAACCTGCTTATCTTGTTTCTTTTTTTAATCGTATTTTATTAATTTTAATGCAGTAACATTGATAAAACAGGGTACATATGTTCCAAGAAAACATCTCCAGATTATTTTGACATTTGATTATGTTGCATACCCCTCACCCAAAGTCAAATTGTCTTCTGTCACCTTCTATCTGGTTTTCTTTATGCCCCTCCCCTCCCCCCACTCCCTCTCTCTCCTTCCTCGCCTCCTCCCCACCGACCCCCCCATTATCATCACATTCTTGTTCATGTCTTTGAGTCTCATTTTTATGTCACATCTATGTATGGGTTCATATAGTTATTAGTTTTTTCTGAGAACTCTGTATAATGTTATCAAGGTCCAACCATGTTACTGTAAATGATTTGATGTCATCATTTCTTATGGTTGAGTAGTATTCCATAGTATATGTGTACCAAAGCTTTTTAATCCACTTGTCCTCTGACAGACATTTGAGCTGTTTCCAGATCTTTCCTATTGTGAATAATGTGGCCATAAACATGGGGGTGCATTTTTCCTTTTGGAACAGTTCTATGGTGTTCTTAGGGTATATTCCTAAAAGTGGGATGGCTGGGTCAAAAGGCAGTTCAATTTTCAATTTTTTGAGGAATCTCTATACTGTTTTCCACAGTGGCTGCACCAGTCTGCATTCCCACCAGCAGTGCAGGAGGGTTCCCCTTTCTCCACATCCTCGTCAGCACTTATTCTATGTTGTTTCATTGATGAGCGTCATTCTGATTGGTGTGAGGTGATATCTCATTGTGGTTTTAATTTGCATTTCTCTAATGATAAGTGATGTTGAGCATTTTTTCATATGCCTATTGGCCAGCTGTATGTCCTCTTTGGAGAAGTGTCTATTCATTTCTTTTACCCATTTTTTGATTGGATTGTTTGTCTTCCTGGTGTTGAGTTTTAAAAGTTCTTTATAAATTTTGGTTATTAACCCCTTATCAGACATATTGTCAAATATGTTCTCTGATTGTGTAGTTGTCTTTTTATTCTGTTCTTATTGTCTTTAGCTGCACAAAAGCTTTTTAGTTTGATATAGTCTCATTTGTTTATCTTGTCTTTTATTTCACTTGCCCGTGGAGACACATGCTGCTAAACCATATCTGTTTTCCTTTTGGTCCCTTCTCTTATCTACTGTAATGACCTCTTCTACACAAACATTTGGAATTATTTTGCAACCAGATATTTTCCTTTTCAGTTTTTGGCCCAGGTGTCATACTTAGGAAAGCTATTTTTGTTCTGATGCAAAAAAGAACACAATTTATTTATCATAAAAAGGCAGGTAATAAAGTAAAAGGTTGGAAAGAAAGTGAAGGATCATTGAAGTTGCTATTGCAGATGCCCATATATTTAGATAAAATTTACAGTTTCAAGTACTGGTCTGAACAGTACTATTTGTGTTTCCTGATAGTGAATAATCCAACATTATTGAATACTGATTTCTTTTATTAGCATTTAGACATACTCAAGTATTGTTTATCTTTAAAAAAATCCCCCTTTCAAAGTCACATTTCTTCCCAACCAACTCCTGTCTTTCATCTCACCTTTGGAGTAAAATTTAAAGTTTGGGACAATCACTGCTCAAGAAATGTTTCTTTTGGCATTGTTTTGAATTTGAATATCAGCATAGAAGGCAGTTTGGTTCCATTGGCACAACAAGCTATAACAACTGTATAATGGCTCTTTTTATGTCTACTTCTCCAACTATTGATTCCTCTTAAAGGTGAAGCAATTAGACTGTCCAGGTGGTGGCACAGTGGATAGAATGTCAGACTGGGATGCAGAGGACCCAGGTTTGAAACTCCAAGGTTGCTAGCTTGAGCGCAAGGTCATCTGGTTGGAGCAAGGCTCATTAGATTTAGCCCAAGGTCACTGGCTTGAGCAAGGGGTCACTTGGTCTTCTGTAGCCCCCTCGGTCAAGGCACATATGAAAAAGCAATCAATGAACAACTAAGTTGCCGCAATGAAGAACTGATGTTTCTCACCTCTCACTTCCTGTCTGCCTGTCCCTATCTGTCCCTCTCTCTGTCTCTGTCAGAAAAAAAAAAGAGTTGACATCGAATCATTTACAACAAAATGAATGGATCTTGATAACATTATATGGAGTGAAATAAGTAAATGAGAAAAAAACTAAGAACTGCATGATTCCATACATAGGTGGAACATAAAAATGAGACTAAGAGACATGGACAAGAGTGTGGTGGTTACTGAGAAGGGGGAGGGAGGAGAGGAAAGGAGAGGGGTGAGGGGAGGGGCACAAAGAAAACCAGATAGAAGGTGACGGAAGAAAATTTGACTTTGGGTGACAGGTATGTAACATAATTGAATGACAAGATAACCTGGAGATGTTTTCTTTGAACATATGTACTCTGATTTATTAATGTCACCCCATTAAAATTTTTTTGTAAATAAATTTTTATTTTAATGGGGTGACATCAATAAATCAGGGTACATACATTCAAAGAAAACATTTCCAGGTTATCTTGTCATTTAGTTCTGTTGCATACCCATCACCCGAAGAGAGATTGTTCTCCACCACCCTCCATCCAGTTATCTCTGTACTCCTCCCCCTCCCCCTCTCCCTCCTTCCCTCCCCCCACTTCTCATAACCACCACACTCCTGTCCATGTCTCTTAGTCTCGCTTTTATGTCCCACCAATGTATGGAATCCTGCGGTTCCTGTTTTTTTCTGATTCGCTTATTTCACCCCGCACAATGCTACCAAGACTCCACCATTCCGCTGTAAGTGATCCGACGTCATTCTTTCTCCTAGCTAAATAGTATACCATGGTGTATATATGCCCCATCTTCTTCATCCAGTCCTCTATATTTTTTTTACAGTGATTAAAAGCCTTTAAGCAAACTCTTGGCCAATACAGCAAGAATCCATAAAAGAGTAGTGTCCTTAACATGTTCACCAAGTCCAAGTTGGCCCCATCACCATGCCAAATCCCTGAAAAATGCAACCCAACCACAGTTCAGTCTGTTAGGAGCTATCACAGGGAGCAGGAGTCCAGGAAAGTTTCCCACAGGAAAAGTCCGCATGGCACTGCAATTGTTGTCACCATTCTATACTTTGCAGCTCATGTCCAAGTCCTAATGACCGCTGCTTCTAGCTGGTAATGATTCAGGTAGACTGAAAAAAGCCATTTGCAGCATGTGTGGATATAGAGCTTCTATTCGCCTCTGCCTGGAGAGTTGAGACCCGGTTGCTTTTCCCTGGAGCTCTGTGACTGTGGCATGGTAAAGAGAACCTTGGGATACACTAAGCTGGGTGGCAAAGGTAAATTCATAATACAAGTTGGCAAAAGGAGGAAAGAGAGCTCTAAATTAGGAGTAGGTCCAGCCTGAAATATGTGTGGGGCATTGAAGTAGGAGGGGCAAAGGAAACACTATATATTAAGCAGAGTAGAAGAAAATAGGACTATCAACACCCACAACAGAGATCTTTGAGGGAAGAATAAAAAACCTGACTACTCAGGCAAAATATAGTTAAGTGGCCCTTGTGCAAATGAAATCAGTTTACCTGCTTCTTGGAGGAAATACCCTAGGCTCGTCCACAGTGTCGTAGATGGGGCCAATGGCCCTGGGCACCTTCAGCCTTCAGTGGCAAACCCCAGCTTTCTGGACAAGGTTAGGTCATAGGTGGCTGGAGCAGGGCTGGAAGAGACTGAACCCTCCCTTAGAGGAGCGAGGGGGAAGCCCACCTTCCAGTGTCCCTGTTTCCTCACAGCAGAGGCGTGTAAACCTGGCAGGCTTTAGCTCAATGACCTTCCTTTCCACTATTGAAGCAGGACCCAGATGGCATCCTATGAGACCCATTTGGGGCGTTGGAGCCTTTAAGGGTGTATCCTAAAAGCTGGTAGTTCCCCTGATCTCTATTGGGCTTTTTCTGCCTCTAGGTATCTTAAAAGCCATTCTCAGAAGATCTCGCTGAGGGGTTTGAGGATCCCCATCCGCCTATATAAATCTTTTCCATATATCTGGAGCTATTTGGAAAAAGACAAAACAGTGTTATTAGCTAGATCTAATAAAGAAGGTAGTATTTTGCAGGCAAAAAAGATTTGGTGTCTCCTGTTCATCAGCATTCAAAAGAAATGTAAATTGAATTTTTTTTTTAAGTAAAAAGCATGATATGGTAGACCCGTCAGAGTCATTGGCCTGGTGTGCAGGATTCCCGGGTTCAATTCCTGGCCAGAGCATTCAGGAGAAGCGCCCATCTACCTTTCCACCCCTTCCCCTCTCCTTCCTCTTTGTCTCTCTCCTCCCGCCCACAGCCAAGGCTCCACCGGAGCAAAGCCACCCCGGGCACTAAGGATGGCCACATGGCCTCCACCCCAGTCACTAGAATGGCTCTGGTTGTAACAGAACAACACCCCAGATGGGCTGAGCGTTCCCCCCTGGTAGGCATGCCAGGTGGGTCCCAGTCAGGCGCATGCAGGAGTCTGTCTGACTGCCTCCCCATCTCCATCCTCAGAAAAATACAAAAAATAAATAAATAAAAGAAAAAATACTCAAAAAAAAAAAAAAGAAAAGAAAAAGGGAGGGGAATTCCCTTGTGCTAAAGCTCCAGGGAGCATGGAGTGAGCTTGAGTATGTCCTATGAAACATGGAGCTCTATGTTGACATATAAGTCTTTGAAGAAGGAGGAACTGCTGAAATAGTTTATCAGCATTTGTCCCTAAGACAGCAGTCTTTATAGTGGGAACACCATACGTAAATATTTGCTGTCTGTCTATAGATTAAGGGGGGAATATGGCAAATGCTAAAAAGCCATGCTCTTTGTGCCCCTCCCCTCCCAGAACACCCTCCCTCTCCTCCTCCACCCTGTAACCCCAACACTGCTGTTCATGTCTCTGAGTCTCATCTTTATATCTCATCTATGTATGGAATCAATATTAGTTTTTTATGATTTACTTCTTTCACTCAGTATAATGTTATCAAGGCCCATCCATGTTGTGTAAAAGATCCTATGTCATCATTTCTTATGGCTGAGTAGTATTCCGTAGTATATATGTACCAAAGCTTTTTAATCCACTCGTCCTCTGATGGACACTTGGGCTGCTTCCAAATCTTTGCTATTGTGAACAATGCTGCCATAAACATGGGGGTGCATTTCTTCTTTTCAAACAGTGCTATGGTGTTCTTGGGGTATATTCCTAACAGTGGTATAGCTGGGTCAAAAGGCAGTTTGATTTTTAATTTCTTGAGGAATCTCCATACTGTTTTCCACAGCTGCACCAGTCTGCATTTTCACCAGCAGTGCAGGAGGGTTCCCTTTTCTCCCCATCCTCGCCAGTACTTATTCTGTGTTGTTTTATTGATGAGCGCCATTCTGACTGGTGTGCGGTGATATCTCATTGTGGTTTTAATTTGCATTTCTCTAATCATTAGTGATGTTGAACATTTTTTCATATGCCTATTGGCCATCTGTGTGTCCTCTTTGGAGAAGTGTCTATTCATTTCTTTTGCCCATTTTTGGATTGGATTTTTTGTCTTTCTGGTATTAAGTTTTACAAGTTCTTTATAAATTTTAGTTATTAACCCCTTTTCAGATGCAATGTCAAATATATTCTCCCATTGTGTAGTTTGTCTTTTTATTCTGTTCTTATTGTCTTTAGCTGTGCAGAAGCTTTTTAGTTTGATAAAGTCCCATTTGTTTATCCTGTCTCTTATTTCACTTGCCTGTGGAGACAAATCAGCAAATATATTACTGCGAGAGATGTCAGAGAGCTTACTGCCTATGTTTTCTTCTAAGATGCTTATGGTTTCATGGCTTACATTTAAGTCTTTTATCCATTTTGAGTTTATTTTTGTGAGTGGTGTAAGTTGGTGGTATAGTTTCATTTTTTTTGCAGGTAGCTGTCCAGTTTTCCCAATACCATTTGTTGAAGAGGCTGTCTTTACTCCATTGTATTGTCTTACCTCCTTTGTCAAATATCAGTTGTCCATAGAACTGTGGGTTTATTTCTGGGTTCTCTGTTCTGTTCCATTGATCTATGTGCCTTTACTTATGCCAGTACCATGCTGTTTTGAGTACAATGGCCTTATAATATATAATATAACTTGATATCTGGAAGTGTGATACCTCCCGCTTTTTTCTTCCTTTTCAAGATTGCTGAGGCTATTCGTGTTCTGTTTTGGTTCCATATGAATTTTTGGAATATGTGTTTTATGTCTTTGAAGTAAGTCATTGGTATTTTAATCGGTATTGCATTGAATTTATAAATTGCTTTGGGTAATATAGACATTTTAATGATGTTTATTCTTCCTAACCATGAGCACGGTATATGCCTCTACTTATTCGTATCTTCCTTGATTTCTTTTATCAATGTTTTATAATTTTCCGAGTACAAGTCTTTAATCTCCTTGGTTAGATTTATTTTTTTGGTTGCAATGGTAAAGTGGATTGATTCCTTGATTTCTCTTTCTGACAATTCATTATTAGTGTATAAAAATGCCTCTGATTTCTGAGTATTGATTTTATATCCTGCCACCTTACCAAATTCATTTATCAGGTTTAGTAGTTTTTTGACTGATACTTTAGGGTTTTCTATATACAATATCATGTCATCTGCAAATAATGATAGTTTTACTTCTTCTTTTCCAATTTGGATGCCTTTTATTTCTTTTTCTTGTCTGATTGCTGTGGCTAGGACTTCCAGAACTATGTTGAATAAGAGTGGTGAAAGGGGGCACCCCTGCCTTATTCCTGATCTTAAGGGGATTGCTTTTAATTTTTGCCAATTGAGTATGATGTTGGCTGTGGGTTTCTCATAGATGACCTTTATCATGTTGAGGTATGTTCCCTGTATTCCCACTTTGCTGAAAGTTTTGATCATGAATGGGTGCTGGACTTTATCAAATGCTTTTTCTGCATCTATTGAAATTATCATGTGGTTTTTCTTTTTTCTTTTGTTCATGTGATGAATCACATTGATTGATTTGTGAATATTGTACCAGCCTTGCCTCCCAAGAATAAATCCTACTTGATCATGGTATGTGATTTTTTCCATATATTGCTGGATCCGGTTTGCTAATATTTTGTTGAGGATTTTTGCATCTAAGTTCATCAGGGATATTGGCCTATAATTTTCTTTTTTTGTGTTGTCTTTGCCTGGTTTTGGAATCAGAATTATGCTCGCCTCATAAAAGGAGTTTGGAAGTCTTCCTTCCTCTTGAATTTTTTGAAGTAGCTTGAGAAGGATAGGAGTTAGTTCTTCTTTGAATATTTGGTAGAATTCACTTGTGAAGCCATCAGGCCCAGGACTTTTCTTTTTTGGAAGTTTTTTGATAGCTGTTTCAATCTCATTTGTTGTAATTGGTCTGTTTAGGTTTTCTGATTCTTCCAGATTGATTTTTGGAAGATTATATGATTCAAGGAACTTGTCCATTTCATCTAGGTTGTCTAGTTTTTTGGCGTACAGTTCTTCATAGTATTTTCTTACAATATTTTGTATTTCTGTTGTGTCAGTTGTGATTTCTCCACTCTCGTTTCTAATTTTATTTATTTGAGTCCTCTCTCTGTTTTTCTTGGTGAGTCTCGTTAAAGGTTCATCGATCTTGTTTACCTTTTCAAAGAACCAGCTCCTGGTTTCATTGATCCTCTGTATTGTTTCTTTAGCCTCTATGTCATTTATTTCTGCTCGTATCTTTATTATTTCCTTCCTTCTACTAGCTCTGGGCTTTACTTGCTGTTCTTTTTCTAGGATGCAGGGTCAAGTTGTTTATTTGAGCTTTTTCTAGCTTCTTGAGGTATGCCTGTAATGCTATAAACTTCCCTTTCAGGACTGCTTTTGCTGTGTCCCATAAATTTTGAGTTGATATATGCTCATTATCATTTGTTTCTAGGAATTTTTAAATTTCTTCTTTGATCTCAATGTTAATCCATTCATTGTTTAATAACGTGCTATTTAGTTTCCAAGTGTTTGAATGCTTTTCAATTTTTCTATTGTGGTTGATTTCTAGTTTAATGCCATTGTGATCAGAGAAAGTGCTCGATATCATTTCAATCTTCTTAAATTTGTTGAGCCCACTTTTGTGCCCTAACATGTGGTTTATTCTAGAGAATGTACCATGAGCGCTTGAAAAGAATGTATGTTCTGCTGTATTTGGGTGAAAGGTTCTGAAGATATTTATTAAATCGAGTAGATCTAATATGTTCTTTAAGTCTGCTGTTTCTTTGTTCATTTTCTTTCTTGAGGATCTATCTAATGATGTTAATGGGGTATTCAAATCCCCTACTATTATAGTATTGCTGTTGATCTCACCCTTTAAGTCCATCAAAGTTTCCTTTATATATTTAGGTGTTCCTATATTAGGTGCGTAGATATTTATAATGGTTATATCTTCCTTTTGGATTGCTCCCTTTATCATTATGTAGTGACCTTCTTTATCTCTAACTATGGTCTTTGTTTTAAAATCCATTTTGTCTGATATAAGTATTGCTACCCCGCTTTTTTTTTATTTCCATTTGCGTGAAATATTTTTTTCCATTCTTTTATCTTCAATCTGTTTGCATCTTTTGATTTAAGGTGTGTCTCTTGTAGACAGCATATGTATGGGTCCTGTTTTCTTATCCATGCAGCTACCCTATGTCTCTTGATCAGATCATTTAATCCAGTAACATTTAAGGTTATTACTGATATGTAATTGTTTATTGCCATTTTTTTTCTTTAAACTGTATTTCTCTTTTGCTATATTCTTTTTTTCCTTTGATCTGTTTACAACAGGTCCCTTAGCATTTCTTGCAGTCTTGGTTTGGTTGCAGTGAAATCCTTGAGTTTCTTTTGTCTATAAAGCTTTTTATTTCTCCTTCAATTTTAAATGATAGCCTTGCTGGATAAAGTAGTCTTGGTTGTAGGTTCTTGTTCTGCATTACTTTGAATATTTCTTGCCATTCCCTTCTGGCCTCAAGTGTTTCTGTTGAGAAGTCAGAAGTCATCCTTATGGGGGCTCCTTTGTAGGTGATAGTCTTTTTTTCTCTAGCAGCTTTTAATATTTTCTCTTTATCCTTTAGCTTTGGTATTTTAATTATGATGTGTCTTGGTGTTGGTTTCTTCTTAATGGAGTTCTCTGTGCTTCCTGAACATGTGAAATGTTTTCCTGCCTTAATTGGGGGAAGTTTTCTGCTATAATATGTTTGAACAAAGTCTCTATCCCTTGTTCTTTTTCTTCTTCTTCAGGAACCCCTATGATGCAGATGTTATTTCTATTCATGTTGTCACAGAGCTCTCTTAGAGTTTCATCTGACTTTTTGAGTCTCTTTTCTTTTTTCTGCTCTGCTTCCGTGCCTTTATTCATTGTGTCCTCTAACTCACTGATTCGATTCTCTGCTTCATCCATCCTGCTTTTAATTCCTTCCATTGTATTCTTTATTTCAGATATTGTATTTGTCATTTCTGACTGATTCTTTTTTATTATTTCAATGTCCTTTTTTATATTTGTTATCTCTTTATTTAGGTTTTCATAATGGCCATCTATGGTTGTTCTAATATCTTTGAGCATCCTAACAATCGTTATTTTAAGCTCTGCATCTGGTAATTTGGTTATATCTGATTTGCTTAGGTCCTTTTCTGGGGATTTCTCTTGGTTTATTTGTGTTGTATTTCTCTGCCTCCTCATTTTCTCTTCATGGGAGTGGCTGTGATCACGTGCTCAGGTGCACAAGGGTTGGTGGCCTTGGCCTTTGCCCCGCTCCCATGTGTGACGTTATGCTCGGTTCTGAGGGCACTGGTGAGCACATTTGCTCAGCTGTAGGTCTCCGCCTGTTTCCAAGGTTTTGCCCTGCCGTTGCAGGAGGATCCCACTCAAGGAACAGCTACTAGCCTTGGGGGCTGAGTGCCCAAGCTCAGCTCCGTAGCGGAACTCTTCCTCTTCTGGCCTTTTGGCTCCACCCTCGTGGGATGAGCCGGCTACCAAGTCAGACCGCAAGCCTGGGTTGCATGGGCGGGGCAGGGCTGTGCTCCTCTGCCCTTGTTCTGGGACTGGTCTCCACCCTTTTCGGGGTTTCCACCCTTCTCCCGGAGGCTGGATTACAGGCTGCTGGCAGGGGAGCTTGACCGCTTTTGCATGCCCCCTTCTCCCCAGCCGGGCAAGATTGAGCTCACACCTGAGCCCAGTGGTGGCCAGCTGGCTTCCGCCCTGCCAGAAGAACCGCACTTTTGTCTCCCGCTGCCGCCTGCTCTCTGGTGCGCCCTCAGCCGCGTGGGTGGGGGCGTTGTAGCTTGGACCCTAAGACTCACTACTGTAGACCCAAAAGCTCCCTCCTTCTATGTGACTCTGCTCCTAATGCCGTGGGGGAGCTTGTTTGGCTGCTCTCCTGCTTCCCTTTGCTGATATTGCTGTTTCTGGGGGGAATATTCACTTCAGCTTTGGGGAGTGACTCGTCCCATGGGTTAGGGTGGCTATCTCCCAAAATGTTTCTTTCTATGCCTCCTAGATTACACTCTCTTCCTATTACTGTGGTCCTCTCCCCTCTCCCTCCGTCCCCAGGAGCCCCGGGTGAGTGTTTGTGAGAGAGATGTTCTGCATGGTCCCTTTAAGAAGGATCCTGGGTCTGAGAAATCAGACTCTCTCACAAACAGTATCCTGACTTGTTTCCAGCTAAATACTGTCCTTATGCCTCTTCTGGGCTCTGGGGCTGCAGGCTGGGGCTTTGTTCCTGGGGCTCAGGTCCCTTTTCCCTCTGCTGAACTCACTTCCCACCACGCTAGTCTCTCCTTGCTGCCATTAGCTCCGAGGAGCTGGGCAGCCCTCTCCGCGATTCCGCATTTCCGCTTTTCCTACCAGTCTCAGTGTGGCTTCTTCAGTGTTCCTTGGTTGAAGAGTCCTCTTAGTTTAGTCCAAAGTTGGTTTTTCCAGATGATAGTTCATAAAATTAGTGTGTAATCCACTTTGGTTCGGGGAGGTAGATGCTGGTACATCCGCCTACTCCAGCACCATCTTGTCTCTCCCCCACCCCCATTAAAATTAATAATAAAAAAGAGTTGAATCAATTATACTGCTTGCTCATTTGTGGACATTATCAGTCCCACCTACTCTTTACTCACCTGGAATGAGTTACTTCAGTGTCTCTGTATGTCAAACTGTCAAGAGAGTTATAGGCAGTGGTGAATCAGTAACTAGTGAGGCATACTGAATAGGATGGGAAGAACTCTCAAAATTATAATATGGTTAATTAGTTCAACTCAGTTTGCGAGTTTCCTCAACACCAGATTATGTCAACATGGCTTCTTCTAGGTCTGGAAACAGATAGTGGTCAAGGTTAATTTTTACCCACCATCTTTGTGTGCTGAAGAGATACACTCTAGCAATATGCTCTTCTCCATCTAGCAAATTTGCAGTAATAGACTTCCTTCATATTGTCCCAGAGAGATAAGACATTATTTCAAGCAACATATTCCTCATTCCTTTTAAAAAATTTAATTAATTGTGTTTACATAGATTCTAGGGTTGCCCTGAATGCATACCCCACCCCTTATTTCCTTCAACATCTCTCTTGCCCCATCCCTACAGTGCCCTCCCCCCTTCACTTCAGGTTTATTCCATCCTATCATCCCTTTTCTCTCTGTCCTCTTTTCCTCTGTTCCTTTTGATCCCTTCTCTGTCTCAATTCTGTTCTTCAGTTCTCATTTTTCCTTGGGTTTCTCAAATGAGTGAGGTCATATGATATTTTTCTTTCTTTGCCTGGCTTATTTCATTTAACATAATAGTTTCCAGGTCCATCCATGTTGTTGCAAAAGGTAAGATTTCCTTCTTTTTCATAGCCCCATAGTATTCCATTGTATATATGTACCACTGCTTTTTAATCCACTCGTGAATTATGGACACTAAGGCTGTTTCCAGATCTTCACTATTGTGAACAATGCTGCCATAAACATGAAGGTGCATTTCTTTTTTTCAGTCGGTGATATGGGGTATTTGGGATATATTCCTAAAAGTGGGATGTCTGGATCAAAATGCAAATTTATTTTTAATATTTTGAGGAATCTCCATACTGTTTTCGACAGTGGCTGCACTAGTCTGCAATCCCACCAGCAGTGCAGGAGGGTTTCCTTTTCTCCACATCCTCGCCAGCACATATCATGTGTTATTTTGTTAATGAACGCCATTCTGACTGGTGCGAGGTGGTATATCATTGTGGTTTTAATTTGCATTTCTCTAATGATTAGTGATGTTACACATTGTTTCATTTGTCTATTGGCCATCTGTATGTCCTCTTTGGAGAAGTGTCTATTCATTTCTTTTGCTCATTTTTTGATTGGATTGTTTGTCTTCCTGGTGTTGAGATTTACAAGTTCTTTATAAATTTTGGTTATTTACCCCTTATCAGACTTATTGTTGAATATGTTCTCCTATTGTGTGGTTTGTTTCTTTATTCTGTTAATATTGTCTTTAGGTGTACAAATGCTTTTTAGTTTGATATAGTCTCATTTGTTTATCCTGTCTTTTATTTCACTTGCCCATGGAGATAAATCAGCAAATACATTGCTGCAAGAGATGTCGAAGAGCTTACTGCCTATGTTTTCTTCTAAGATGCTTATGGTTTTACGACTTCCATTTAAGTCTTTTTATCCATTTTGAGTTTATTTTTGTGAATGGTGTAAGTTGGTGGTCTAGTTTCATTTTTTAGCAGGTAGCTGTCCAATTTTTCCAGCACCATTAGTTAAAGAGGCTGTCTTTACTCCATTGTATGCTCTTACCTCCTTTGTCAAATATCAACTGTTCATAAAGGTGTGGCTTTATTTCTGGGTTCTGTTCCATTGATCTATATGCCTGTTCTTATGCCAGTACCACGCCGTTTTGAGTACAATGGCCTTGTAGTATAACTTGATATCTGGAAATGTGATACCATCCACTTTATTCTTCTTTTTCAAGATTGCTTAGGCTATTCGTGTTTCTTTATGGTTCCATATAAATTTTTGGAATATGTGTTCTATATCTTTGAAGTATGTCATTGGTATTTTAATTGGTATTGCATTGAATTTGTAGATTGCTTTGGATAATATAGGCATTTTAATGATGTTTATTCTTCCTAATCCTGAACACGGTATATGCTTCCACTTGTTTGTATTTTCCTTGATTTATTTTATTAGTGTATTATAATTTTCCGAGTATAGTTCTTTAACCTCCTTGGTTAAATTTACTCCTAGGTATTTTAGTTTTTGTTGTTGCAATAGTGAAGGAGATTGTTTCCTTAATTTCTCTTTCTGAAAGTTTATTGTTGGTATATAAAAATGCCTCTATATTCTGTGTATTAATTTTATACTCTGCTACTTTGGTGAATTCATTTATCAGGTTGAGTACTTTTTTGACTAAGACTAGGGTTTTCTATATACAGTATCATATCATCTGTAGATAATGATAGTTTTATTTCTTTTCCAATTTGAATGCCTTTTATTTCTTTTTCTTGTCTGATTGCTGTCTAGGACTTCCAGTACTGTGTTGAATAAGAGTGGTGAAAGGGTGCACTTCTGCCTTGTTTCTGAGCTTAATGGAATTGCTTTTAATTTTTGCCCATTGATTATGATGTTGGCTGTGGGTTTGTCGTAGATGGACTTTATCATGTTGAGGTATGTTCCCTGTATTCCCACTTTGCTGAGAGTTTTGATCATGAATGGGTGCTGAATTTTATCAAATGCTTTTCCTGCATCTATTGAAATTATCATGTGGTTTTTCTCCTTCCTTTTGTTTATGAGATGAATCACACTGATTGATTTGTGAATATTGTATCAGCCTTGCCTCCCCAGAATGAATCCCATTTGATCATGATGTATGAATTTTTTCATGTATTGCTGGATCCAGTTTGCTAGTATTTTGTTGAGGATTTTAGCATCTAAGTTTATCAGGGATATTGGCCTATAATTTTTTTTTGTTTGTGTTGTCTTTGCCTGGTTTAGAAATCAAAATTATGCTCACCTCATAAAAGGAGCTTGGAAGTCTTTCTTCCTCTTGAATTTTTTGAAATAGCTTGAGAAGGATAGGAGTTAGTTCTTCTTTGAATATTTGGTAGAATTCCCCTTGAAGCCATCTGGTCCAGGATTTTTGTTTGTTGGGATTTTTTTGGATAAATGTTTCAATTTCTTTTGTTGTAATTGATCTGTTTAGGTTTTTTGATTGTTTCATATTGATCTTTGAAAGAGTATGTTTCAAGGAATTTGTCTATTTCACATAGTTTGTCTAATTTTTTGGCATGCAGTTGTTCATAGTATTTTCTTGCAATATTTTGTATTTTTGTTGTGTCATTTATTATTTCTCCACTCTCATTTCTAATTTTATTTATTTGAGTCCTCTGTATTTTTTCTTGGGGAGTTTTGTTAAGGGTCATCGATCTTGTTTACCCTTTTAAAGAACCAGCTCTTGGTTTCATTGATCTTCTGTATTGTTTTTTAGCCTCTATGTCATTTATTTCTCCTCTGATTTTTATTATTTCCTTTCTCCTACTGCCTCTGGGCTTTACTTGCTGTTCTTTTTTTTTTAGTTCTTTTAGATGCAGAGTTAAGTTGTTTATTTGAGCTTTTTATAGCTTCTTAAGGTGTGCCTGTAGTGCTATGAACTTCCCTCTCCAGACTGCTTTTGTAGTCTTTCATAAATTTTGGGTTGTTTTATTCTCATTATCAATTGTTTCTAGGAATTTCTTTTATTTCTTCTTTGATCTCATTGTTAGTGCATTCATTATTTAATAACATGCTATTTAGTTTCCATGTGTTATTGAATTTTTCAATATTTTTGCTGTGGTGGATTTCTAATTTCATGCCATTGTGATTATAGAACGTTCTTGATATGATTTCAATCTTTTTAAATTTGTTGAGACTGCTTTTGTGTCATAACATGTGGTTTATCCTTCAGTATGTACCATGAGCACTTGAGAAGAATGTATATTTTGCTGTTTTAAGGTGAAAGGTTCTGAAGATATTTATTATATCCAGTCTATCTAGTATGTTCTTTAAGTCTGCTCTTTCTTTGTTAATTTTCTTTCTTGAGGATTTATCTATTGATGTTAGTGAGGTATTGAAATCTCCTACTATTATAGATCTTGCCTTTTATATCTATGAAAGTCTGCTTTATATATTTAGGTGCTCCTATATTAGGTGCTTAGATATTTATAATGGTTATAGCTCCCTTTTGGATTGCTCCCTGTATCAATATGTAGTGCCTTTTTTTATTCTTACTATAGCATTTTTTTTTGAAATTCATTTTTTCTGATATAAGTATTGCTACCCCAGCTGTTTTTTTATTTCCATGTGTATGAAATATTTTTTCCATCCTTTTACCTTCATTCTATGTGTATCTTTTGTTTTGAGATGTGTTCCTTGTAGACCTTATATGTATGGGTTCTCTTTTCTTATCCATGCAGCTACCCTATGTCTTTTGATTGGATCATTTAATCCATTTACATTTAAGATTATTATTGATATGTAGTTGTTTATTGCCATTTTATTCTTTAAAGCTTTATTTCTCTTTTACTATATTCTTTTCCTGTTTTGTTCTGTTTACAACAGGCCCCTTAACATTTCTTGCAGCATTGGTTGGGTGTAATAAATTTTTTTAGTTATTTTTTGTCTGGGAATTTTTATTTCTTCTTCAATTTTAAACTATAGCCTTGCTGGATAAAGAAGTCTTGGTTGTATGCTCTTTTTCTGTATTACTTTGAATATTTCTTGCCATTTTCTTCTGGCCTCAAGTGTTTCTGTTGAGAAGTCAGATGTCATTCTTATGGGGGCTCCTTTGTGGTGAGAATCTTTTTTTCTCTAGCAACTTTTAATATTTTTTATCTCTTTGCTTTGGTATTTTAATTATGATGTGTCTTGGTGTAGATTTTTTTTGGTTTCTCTTTCATGGAGTTCTTTGTGCTTCTTGAACTTGTGTGACTTTTTCCTGTATCAATTTAGAAAAGTTTTCAGCTATGATATGATTGAACGTAGTCTCTGTCCCTTTTTCTTTCTCTTCCTCTTCAGGAACCCCTATGTTGTGAATGTTGTTTCTTTTTAGGTTGTTACAGAGCTCTCTTAGAGTTTCTTCAGATTTTTTCAGCCTCTTTTCTTTTTGCTGCTTCGTTTCTGTGTTTTATTTATTTTTTCTTATAAATTGCTGATTTGATCTTCTGCTTCATCAATCCTGCTATTAATTGCTTCTAGTGTAGTCTTCATTTATGGTATTGTTTTTGTTATTTTTGAATGGTTCTTCTTTATTATTTCAATGTCCTTTTTGATTCTTGTAATCTCTTTTATTTATGTGCTCATTGTGTCCATCCATTGTTGTTCTAAGATCTTTCAGCATTCTAATAATCTTTATTTTAAACTCTGCATCCAGTAGTTGGTTATTTCCATATCACTCAGTTCATTTTCTGGAAGCTTCTCTTGTTGATTCATTTGGATTTCACTTCTCTGTCTTCCCATTATGTCTGTATGTTTGGGTGTGTTGTTTGTGGAGTTGGTTGAGTCTAGAGTTGGTGTTGACTGCCTTTAATTTTCAGTTGTGTTATTTCTAGGTCTTCTTGGGTTGACATCAGTTGTTGTTTGTAATCCACTGTTGGATTTGGCTTTTCTAGTAGAGCTGCTTTGAAGTCCTCATTGTCCTTTTTGATGCTTGCAATTTCTTTATTTATGTGCTTATTAAGTCCATCCATTGTATCTATGAGATTTTTAAGCATCCTAACAATCATTATTTTAAACTCTGCATATGGAAATTTTATTACTTCCATCACATTCAATTCTTTTTCTGGGAATTTTTTTGGTAGATTCATATAGTTTATGTTCTTCTGTCTTCCCATTCTTTCTGTGTGTGGTTTGCAAGCTTGTTAACGTTGTAGGTCTGAGGTTGGTTTATAGAATATGGCTTCTCCTTCAGGACTTTATTTCTCAGTCTCTGCTTGTTTCCCTGATTTTAATTCTTCTTAACCAGTAGAGCCACTTCTGTTTTCTGAGTCCAGCAGGAAGTGTCTATGTTTGCTGATCCCAGCAGGGGACTTATGTCTTTAGTAGGGGGAAAGTGGGCATATCTTGTTTTATTATTATTATTATTATTTAGTTTTAACTGTATCCAGGAATGCGGTGGGTGTGACCTCTGAGATTCTGAAGGTGTATTCTGCCCAGTGTCTTTCTGGGGGCAGGACACATTCTCAGTATGAAGGGAGAGGTATAGGTTTGGTCTCCCTGGAATCCTGAGTCATTGATCTTCCCTTTTACTTCCTCCTTCCTGAACATCCTTTAATACTGTTTGGAGCTGGAGAGCTTTTTGGAGTTGGGTCAACTTGTTCCATGCTTGGCTTGTTCAGGGCAGAGGGAGCAATCCCTCCCCTAGCTATAGCTACCTCGGCACTGGAGAATGACTCAGGTCAGCTCAGGCTCTCCTCTCCCCATCAGCATTTGTGTCTCTGTGTCTCTATCTTCCAACTCTCCTCATGCAAGACCAGTCCTCTCAGCCCTCCTTGTCCCTGGAGACCCAGGCAAGTGGCTGTGAGTGATATTTTCTGCACTGGCCCTTTAAAGCTACACTTTCTTTGGCTAGCCACTTCCCACAGACAGAACTCTCACTCTTCTCCCCACTCAATGCTGTCAGGCCACCTCCTCCAGTCCCTGTGTTTCTAGGCTGGGGCTTCAGTCCTGGGACTGAGGACCCCCGCCTCCCAGGGTCTCTCTCCTTGCAATGGTTGCCATTCTGGACCCTCAACCTCAGCCTTCTCTCACTCCTGGGAGCAGGGGAACCCCCACAATACCCCCACACTCCCTATCTGGATTGATGTGGATTCTTCTGTGCTCCTTGATTTTCGAGTTTTGTTCTTTTAGTCCAAAGTTGGTTTCTCACAATGACTATTCTCAAATTAATTTCTTATCCAGTTTGGTCATGGAAGGTGGCAGTTTGTGTGTCTGCCTACTCCACTGCCATCTTGGAATCTCTCTCTACCTTATCTTTTAAAACAGCTTTTTGTTGAAGTTCTATAACATATATTTATTCTTTCATTAAGTGTTCCCTGCTTTTTTCAGTCTTTACAGTCTAAG
The DNA here is from genome assembly GCF_036850765.1 of Saccopteryx bilineata. NCBI lineage: Eukaryota > Metazoa > Chordata > Mammalia > Chiroptera > Emballonuridae > Saccopteryx > Saccopteryx bilineata. The sequence goes on along the minus strand of NC_089491.1, from coordinate 214,537,930 downwards.
TGTTTTGTCCCAACTCTGTTATTAGCTTTTTTAATTCATACAATGAAGTGATTTTATTATTTAGCTGTATTATCAGTGTTTTGTTTTTGTCTTGGTAATGAAAATGTAACATCTTCAAGAATTTATGTTTTAGTTAAGCACTGGTTATTAATAAATCCTGAATTAAATTAACTTTCTAAGAGACCAAGACCATCAGAAGGGTAGCAAGTGTGTATAATAAAGGTAACCTAAAGAGATGTATAATTTTTAGTAAACCAATAGAGGGTCTATGGATACTAATAAAGCATTTAGAATACACTAAAGTATTTTGTAGAGTTCTATACATGCATATTAATAAAAATGCATTGACTCATAAATGCCCTTACTTGAAGAATAATGAAAATTAAATTTTAAGTTCAGAATTTTAGAGCTTTTTATTTATGTGACCAAATTAACTCCTCTCCAGTCTTGTTCATCTCAGTAATTGATGCCACTGCCCACTTTATTACTCAAGCACCCCTGATTTTTGGCTTTTTCTCACCCTACATAGTCAATTTATTGAACAATCTATAGACTGTACCTCTAAATGATAGCCTGACCCCACCAACTTCTGTCTGTTTTTTCTGCTACTACCCAAGTCTAAGCCACTATCCTTTTTTTTTGGTCAACTGTCTTGCTTCCTCCTTCCCCTCCTGTAATGCATACATAGCAAGGGTGATCTTTCAAAAACAAGGATGTTGTTACATCCTTACTCAAAACTCTTTAATACTTTACCATTGCATTCAGATGAAGTTCCAAACTTCCAACTGGGTCTGCCAAGTCCTATAGCCTCTGGGTGCCACTTCACCCTTGGACATAATCTTGTATGAATTTCCCTTTTTTTTTTTTTTCATTTTTCCAAAGCTGGAAATAGGGAGGCAGTCAGACAGACTCCCTCATGCGCCTGACCGGGATCCACCCAGCATACCCACCAGGGGACAATGTTCTGCCCCTCTGGGGCATCACTCTGTTGCATCTAGAGCCATTCTAGTGTCTGAGGCAGAGGCCACAGAGCCCAACACCCGGGCCGTCTTTGCTCCAATGGAGCCTCGGCTGTGGGAGGGAAAGAGAGAGACAGAGAGGAACAAGAGGGGGAGGGGTGGAGAAGCAGATGGGTGCCTCTCCTGTGTGCCTTGGCCAGGAATCTAACCCGAGACTCCTGCACGCCAGACCGACGCTCCACCGCTGAGCCAACCGGCCAGGGCCGTATTTTCCTTTCTTACTATATTTCAAGCACAGTGGCCTTATTTTTATTCCTGGAATTCACTAAACCTTCCTGTATCTTAAGAATTTGTATTACCATGACCACTGTGCTCCATCTGTTTATGTTCTCTAAACAGTAATAGGGAAGCTTCTTCTAAGATTAGCAAACAAAATTGTTAGATGGACACTTACTGACTCTGGTTTTAGAGGAATAAACTTCACTGTTGCCAGTAAAATGGAAGTGCCCCCAATGATTAAGCCAGGCAAGAAACCCACATGACTTCTCTCAAAGGGTAATGTAAACACTTCAGAGCATCTTTATAAATAATTTGAGTTCTTTGTGATGAATGGTGACCCAAAGATCAAGGATAAGTAACGAGAGAGATCAGACAGAAATACCTTGATAAATATCAGAATCTTGTTCTACTGTATATGCCTATTACCTCGAAGCAGAGGGAGCAAATATCCATGGTGCTGGAGCATCAATTCCTATGGCTCAGGTCATTGCTGTTCCTGGCACTGGCACTGGCCCTGCACTTTAAGCATTAATATGTTTTGTGCCGTGGGAGTATTTCTGAAGCCCTACAGAAAACCTTGATGCTTAGAGACATAAATTGTTTTTCTCTTAGTCTAGTTTTCATGAAGTGACCATTTACCCAGAGTTTGGTGCCTAAAGTGTTCAATGTCTTGAGTACCTGTCTCACAGGTATTGGCAAGATAAGAGATTTTTTTTTAGAAAAGAGATTTAATACTAGCATTTTCTCAAGGCAAATTTAAACAGGTTTTTAAAAAAAATTTTAAAAATTTTTTATTTTTATTAAATTTAATGCAGTGACATTGATAAATCAGGGTACATATGTTGAGAGAAAACATCTCTAGGTTATTTTGACATTTGATTGTGCTGTATACCACTCCCCCAAAGTTAAATTGTCTTCTGTCACCTTCTATCTGGTTTTCTTTATGCCCCTCCCCTCCCCAAACCCCTCTCTCCTTCTTCACCCCATCCCCCCTCCCCCCAACCCCCACCCCTGTTGCCATCACAATCTTGTTCATGTCTCTGAGTCTCATTTTTATGTCCCTTCTATGTATGGATTCATATAGTTCTTAGTTTTTTTTCTGATTTACTTATTTCACTCCATATAATGTAATCAAGGTCCATCCATGTTGTTATAAATGATCTGATGTCATCATTTCTTGTGGCTGAGTAGTATTCCATAGTATATATGTACCAAAGCTTTTTAATCCACTTGTCCACTGACCAACACTTGGGCTGTTTCCAGATCTTCGCTATTGTGAACAATGCTGCCATAATCATGGGGGTGCATTTCTCCTTTTGAAACAGTGCTATGGTATTCTTGGAGTATATTCCTAAAAGTGGAATAGCTGGGTCAAAAGGCAGTTCAATTTTTAATTTTTTGAGGAATCTCCATACTGTTTTCCACAGTGGCTGCACCATTCTGCTTTTTCACCAGCAATGCAGGAGGGTTCACTTTTTCCACATCCTCGTCAGCACTTATTCTGTGTTGTTTTGTTGATGAGCGCCATTCTGACTGGTGTGAGGTGATATCTCATTGTGGTTTTAATTTGCATTTCCCTGATGATTAGTGACATTGAGCCTTTTTTCATATGCCTATTGGCCAGCTGTATGTCCTCTTTGGAGAAGTGTCTATTCATTTCTTTCGCCCATTTTTGATTGGATTGTTTGTCTTTCTGGTGTTGAGTTTTACAATTCTTTATAAATTTTGGTTATTAACCCCTTATCAGATGTATTGTCAAATATGTTCTCCCATTGTGTAGTTTGTCTTTTTATTCTGTTCTTATTGTCTTTAGCTGTGCAAAAGCTTTTTAGTTTGATATAGTCCCATTTGTTTATCCTGTTTTTTATTTCACTTGCTTGTGGAGATAAATTGGCAAATATATTGCCGTGAGAGATGTCAGAGAGCTTACTGCCTATGTTTTCTTCTATGAGGCTTATGGTTTTATGGCTTACATTTAAGTCTTTTATCCATTTTGAGTTTATTTTTGTGAATGGTGTACGTTGATGGTCTAGTTTTATTTTATTTTTTGCAGGTAGCTGTCCAGTTTTCCCAACACCATTTGTTGAAGAGGCTGTCTTTACTCCATTGTATGTTTTTACCTCCTTTGTCAAATATCAGTTGTCCATAGAGGTGTGGGTTGATTTCTGTGTTCTTTTTTCTGTTCCATTGATCTGTATGCCAGTTCTTATGTCAGCACCAGGTTGTTTTGAATACAATAGCCTTGTAGTATAACTTGATATCAGGAAGTGTGATACCTCCCACTTTATTCTTCCTTTTCAAGATTGCTGAGGCTATTCGTGTTCTCTTTTGGTTCCATATAAATTTTTGGAATATGTGTTCTATATCTTTGAAGTATGTCATTGGTATTTTAATTGGTATTACATTGAATTCATAAATTGCTTTGGGTAATATAGACATTTTAATGATGTTTATTCTTCCTAACCATGAGCACAGTATATGCTTCCACTTGTTTGTATCTTCCCTGATTTTTTTTAATCAATGTTTTATAATTCTGAGTAGAAGTCTTTAATCTCCCTGGTTAAATTTATTCCTACGTATTTTATTTTTTTTGTTGCAATGGTGAAGAGGATTGCTTCCTTAAGTTTTCTTTCTGATAGTTCATTGTTAGTGTATAAAAATGCCTCTGATTTCTGAGTATTAATTTTATATCTTGCCACCTTGCTGAATTCATTTATCAGGTCCAGTAGTTTTTTGACTGAGAGTATAGGGTTTTTTATATACAATATCATATCATCTTCAAATAATGATAGTTTTACCTCTTCTTTTCCAATTATGATGCCTTTTATTTCTTTTTATTTTCTGATTGCTGTGTCTAGGACTTCCAGAACTATGTTGAATAAGAGTGGTGAAAGGGGGCACCCTGCCTTGTTCCTGATCTTAAGGGGATTGCTTTTAATTTTTGCCCATTGAGTATGATATTGGCTGTGGTTTTCTCATAGACGGCTTTTATCATGTTGAGGTATGTTCCCTGTATTCCCACTTTGCTGAAAGTTTTGATCATGAATGGGTGCTGGATTTTATCAAATGCTTTTTCTGCATCTATTGAAATTATCATGTAGTTTTTCTCCTTCCTTTTGTTTATGTGAAGAATCACATTGATTGATTTGCGAATATTGTACCAGCATTGCGTCCCAAGAATAAATCCCAGTTGATCATGGTGTATGATTTTCTCCATATATTGCTGGATCCGGTTTGCTAATATTTTGTTGAGGACTTTAGCACCTAAATTCATCAGTGATATTGGCCTATAATTTTCTTTTTTAGTGTTTTCTTTGTCTGGTTTTGGAATCAGAATTATGCTCACCTCATAAAAGGAACTTGGAAGTCTTCCTTTTCTCTTGAATATTTAGAAATAGCTTGAGAAGAATAGGTGTTAGTTCTTTGAGTATTTGGTAGAATTCACTTGTGAAGCCATCAGGCCCTAGGGTTTTGCTTTTTGGAAGCTTTTTGATAACTCTTTTGCTATTTTTTGTTGTAATCATTCTGTTTAGGTTTTCTCATTCTTCCAGATTGATTTTTGGAAGATTATATGTTTCAAGAAATTTGTCCTTTTCCTAGGTTGTCTAGGTTTTTGGCGTACAGTTCTTCATAGTATTTTCTTACAATATTTTGTTTTTCTGTTGTGTCAGTTGTTATTTTTTCACTCTCATTTTTTAAAAATTTTTCTGAAGCTGGAAATGAGGAGAGACAGTCAGACAGACTCCCGCATGCACCCGACCAGGATCCACCCGGCACGCCCACCAGGGGCGACGCTCTGCCCACCAGGGGGTGATGCTCTGCCCCTCCGGGGCATCACTCTGCCACGACCAGAGCCACTCTAGAGCCTGGGGCAGAGGCCAAGGAGCCATCCCCAGCGCCCAGGCCATCTTTGCTCCAATGGAGCCTCGGCTGCGGGAGGGGAAGAGAGAGACAGAGAGGAAGGAGGAGGGGGTGGAGAAGCAAATGGGCACTTCTCCTATGTGCCCTGGTTGGGAATTGAACTCGGGTCCCCCGCTCGCCAGACTGACGCTCTACCGCTGAGCCAACTGGCCAGGTCCTCCACTCTCATTTTTTATTTTATTTATTTGAATCCTCTCTCTTTTTTTCTTGGTGAGTCTTGTTAAAGGTCAATTTATCTTGTTTACCTTTCAAAGAACCAGCTCCTGGTTTTATTGATCCTCTGTATTGTTCCTTTAGCCTCTATGTCATTTATTTTCTCTCTGATTTTATTATTATTTTTTTCCTACTACCTCTGGGCTTAACTTGCTGTTCTTTTTCTAGTTCTTTTAGATGCAGAGTCAAGTTGTTTACTTGAAGTTTTCCTAGCTTCTTAAGGTATGAGTGTAATGTTATGAACTTCCTCTCAGTACTGTTTTTGCTGTGGCTCATAAATTTTTTTTATTTTTTATTTTCTTTTTTTTTTTCATTTTTCTGAAGCTGGAAACAGGGAGAGACAGTCAGACAGACTCCCGCATGCGCCCGACTGGGATCCACCCGGCACGCCCACCAGGGGCGACGCTCTGCCCACCAGGGGGCGATGCTCTGCCCATCCTGGGCGTCACCATGTTGCGACCAGAGCCACTCTAGCGCCTGGGGCAGAGGCCACAGAGCCATCCACAGCGCCCGGGCCATCTTTGTTCCAATGGAGCCTTGGCTGCGGGAGGGGAAGAGAGAGACAGAGAGGAAAGCGCGGCGGAGGGGTGGAGAAGCAAATGGGCGCTTCTCCTGTGTGCCCTGGCCGGGAATCGAACCCAGGTCCTCTGCACGCTAGGCCGTGTGGCTCATAAATTTTGAGTTGATGTATGCTCATTATTGTTCATTTCTAGGAGTTTTTTTTATTTCTTCTTTGATCTCATTGTTAACCCATTCATTATTTAATAACATGCTATTTAGTTTCTAAGTGTTTGAGTATTTTTCAGTTTTTCTCTTGTGGTTGATTTCTAGTTTCATGCCATTGTGATCAGAGAAAGTGCTCGATAAGATTTCAATTTCCTCAAAGTTGTTGAGAACACTTTTGTGCCCTAACATGTGGTCTATCCTAGAGAATGTACCATGACCACTTGAAAAGAATGTATATTCTGCTGCTTTGGGGTGAAAGGTTCTGAAGATATTTATTAAATTTAGTTGATCTAGTGTGTTCTTTAAGTCTGCTGTTTCTTTGTTAATTTTCTTTCTTGAGGATCTATCTAGTGATGTTTGTGGGGTATTGAAATTCTCTACTATTATAGTACTGTTGTTGATCTCACCCTTTAAATTTATCAAAGTCTGTTTTACATATTTAGGTGCTCCTATATTATGTGCATAGATATTTATAACAGTTATAAATATCTCCCATTTGGATTGCTCCCTTTATCATTATGTAATGACCTTCTTTATCTCTTACTATAGCCTTTGTTTTAAAGTCCATTTTTTCTGATATAAGTAATGCTATTCAGCTTTATTTTATTTTATTTTACTTTATATTTTTACAGAAACAGAGAGAGAGTCAGAATGAGGGATAGACAGGGACAGACAGAATAGAACAGAGAGATGAGAAGCAACAATCACTAGTTTTTTGTTGCACATTGCAACATCTTAGTTGTTCATTGATTGCTTTCTCATATGTGCATTGACTGTGGGTCTTCAGTATACCAAGTAACCACTTGCTTGAGCCAGCAACCTTTGGTCTAAGCTGGTGAATTTTTGTTCAAACCAGATGAGTCCACGCTCAAGCTGGCAACATCGGGGTCTCGAACCTGGGTCTTCCACATCTCAATCCGGTGCTCTATCCACTGTGCCACCTCCTGGTTAGGCGCTACCCAGCTTTTTCTTCATTTCCATTTGCATGGGATATATATTTTTTTCCATCCTTTTATCTTCAGTCATTTTAAGGTGTGTCTCTTGTAGACAGCATATGTATGGGTCCTTTTTTCTTATCCACATAGCTACCCTATGTCTTTTGATCAGATCATTTAATCCATTTATATTTAAGGTTATTATTTATATGTAGTTGTTTATTGCCATTTTATTAATTAAAACTGTATTCCTCTTTTGTTATATTCTTTTTCTTCTTTGATCTACTTACAACAGGCCCCTTAGCATTTCTTGTAGCATTGGTTTGGTTGTAGTAAATTCCTTGAGTTTTTTTTTTGTCTGGAAAGCTTTTTATCTCTCCTTCAATTTTTTTTTTGTATTTTTCTGAGGCTGGAAACGGGGAGAGACAGTCAGACAGACTCCCGCATGCGCCCGACCGGGATCCACCTGGCAAACCCACCAGGGGCCACACTCTGCCCACCAGGGGGCGATGCTCTGCCCCTCCGGGGCATCGCTCTGCCACAACCAGAGCCACTTTAGCACCTGGGGCAGAGGCAAAGGAGCCATCCCCAGCGCCCGGGCCATCTTTGCTCCAATGGAGCCTTGGCTGCGGGAGGGAAAGAGAGAGACAGAGAGGAAGGAGGGGGGGTGGAGAAGCAAATGGGCACTTCTCCTATGTGCCCTGGCTGGGAATCAAACCCAGATCCCCCGCACGCCAGGCCGACGCTCTACCGCTGAGCCAACCGGCCAGGGCCCCTCCTTCAATTTTAAATGATAACTTTGCTGGATAAAGTAGTCTTGGTTGTAGGCTCTTGTTCCGTCTTACTTTGAATATTTCTTGCCATTCCCTTCTGGCCTCAAGTGTTTCTGTTGAGAAGTCTGAAGTCATTATTATGGGGGCTCCTTTGTAGTTGATAGCCTGTTTTTCTCTTGCTGCTTTTAGTATTTTTTCTTTATCACTTAGCTTTGGTATTTTAATTATGATGTGCCTTGGTGTAGATTTCCTTGGATTTCTCTTTAATGGAGTTCTCTGTGCTTCTTGAACTTGTGAGATGTTTTCCTGCCTTAATTTAGGGAAGTTTTCAGCTGTAATATGTTTGAACAAAGTCTCTATCCCTTGTTCATTCTCTTCTTCTTCAGGAACCCCTATGATGCGGATGTTATTTTTCTTCATATTGTCACAGAGCTCTCTTATAGTTTCCTATGACTTTTTGAGTCTCTTTTCTTTTTTCTGTTCTGCTTCTGGCCTTAATTTATCTCATCCTCTAACTTGCTGATTCAAATCTCAGCTTCATCCATCTTGCTTTTAATTCCTTATGTGGTGTTATTTCTGATATTGTATTTGTCATTTCTGACTGATTCTTTTTTATTGTTTCAATGTCCTTTTTTTATATTTGCTATCTCTTTATTTAGGTGTTTGTAATGACCATCTTTTGTTGTTCTGAGATCTTTGCACATCATAACAATCATTATTTTAAACTCTGCATCTGGTAATTTGGTTATATCTGACTCATTCTGGTTCTTTTTTAATTTTATTTTATTTATTCATTTTTAGAGAGGAGAGAGGGGGAGAGAGACAGAGAGGGAGAGAGAGAAGAGAGAGAGAGAGAAGGGGGGAGGAGCTGGAAACATCAACTCCCATATGTGCCTTGACCAGGCAAGCCCAGGGTTTCAAACCGGCGACCTCAGCATTTCCAGGTTGACGCTTTATCCATTGCGCCACCACAGGTCAGGCCTCATTCTGGTTCTTTTCTGGGGATTTCTCTTGATTCATTTGTGTTGTATTTCTCTGCCTTCTCAGTTTGTCTGTGTAAACGAAGGTTTTGGCCACTGGAGTCCACTGGATGTGGCCTCTGTTTTCCCTAGTTGTGGTCTGTCTGCAGTCCCACCACTCCCTCTGCTGCTGCTGCCTACGGTGTTTGGGTATGGGGGTTGCTGGTGCCAGTCCACTGGGAAAATATAATTTTTCTTTAGAGCAGGTGTTTGCACACTTCTGTAAGGGCCAAATAGTAAATATTTTAGGCTGTGTGGGCCACATTATCTCTGTCATAACTACTCAACTCTTTCTTTGTAGAATAAAGGAAGCTATAGACAATAGGTAAGTGAATAAAAATGGCTGTGTTCCAGTAAAACTTTATATGCAAAGAGACAGCAGATTTGATTTGACTTATGGCTTGTCATTTGTCAACCCCTGTTTTACAATTTTGAAAGCTTGTTTTATTGCACTGTGTGTTTAGTGTTGCTAATGAGAAGTCTGATGTTGGACTTGTCCTATTTCATTTTCATGTGGTATCCTTCCCCTGACTCTAATTTGGACCATTTAGAATCTTCTTAAATATTGCATTCTAAAATTTCACAATAGCCCTGGCCGGTTGGCTCAGCGGTAGAGTGTCGGCCTAGCATGCGGAGGACCTGGGTTCAATTCCCGGCCAGGGCACACAGGAGAAGCGACCATTTGCTTCTCCACCCCTCCGCCGCGCTTTCCTCTCCGTCTCTCTCTTCCCCTTCCGCAGCTGAGGCTCCATTGGAGCAAAGATGGCCCGGGCGCTGAGGATGGCTCTGTGGCCTCTGCCTCAAGCGCTAGAGTGGCTCTGGTCGCAACATGGTGACGCCCAGGATGGGCAGAGCATCGCCCCCTGGTGGGCAGAGCGTCGTCCCATGGTGGGCGTGCCAGGTGGATCCCAGTCGGGCGCATGCGGGAGTCTGTCTGACTGTCTCTCCCTGTTTCCAGCTTCAGAAAAATAAAAAAAAAATTCACAATAATACTTACAGATGTTGTAAATTTCTTGTCAGTTTCTGGGCAGTGTAGGGATATTTTAATCTGAAAATTTAAGTTTTTCTTCATTGTAGGAAAATTCTCTTCCTTTGCTTTATAGTTATTTCTGTTCTATTGTCTCTAATCTTATTTTCTGGAACCATTGTTGGTCTGATGATTAACCACCTGGATTAACCCTGTTTGCATCTAAGCTATTTTGGGAAGGAGTAAATTTCTTGGCTGATTTTTGAAAAGTTTCTTCAACAATATCTGTTTAAACTTTTATTGATATTTGTTTTTTGTCAGTAACACTGAAAAGCACATCTTTCTAGCTCTTTAGCCTTCTCCCCCTTTTTTTGCTAAACTAGATTTATCATAAAGCTAGTGATGTGCTTGAGTTCTGGAAGTTGCTGGGCATTGTAGAGTGCTCTAGGTGGGAAGGTGAAGCTAGATTACAATCAGGAAGCTTTTCTGGGAAAACTTTTCTGGTTAAATAGATCTCAGAGAAAAGAGATTGAAATCTATAAGACTCTATAAATTAATTTGTGATTTACTTTTTGTAGATAAATTATTCATTTTGGTACCTAAGTGTGCATTTCTAATTTTGTATTTTTAGAAAGACTGCCATTGGGGATAGTAAGATATCTGGGACAGGAAACACTGGAACAAGATGGCTAGGCTGCAGGACAGTGAACTCACAATTTCATGGTCATGAAAGACATTTCAAAAAGTGAGAGCTGGAGAGTTACATGAGCAGGAGAGCTGAGGGAAATTTCATTGACATATCTCTCCATTTTGGAAGATCACCTTTTTCTGTAGAGTGTTAATAGTCCTCTGCTTCAAGAAATCATTTTTTCTTTCTCGATTGACATTTAGTGGGTGTTACAAATTTAATAGTAAATTTTGACTTTTTGACTTTTCCATTGAAAATATAATACTTTTCTCTAAAAAAAAAATAAAAAAGATGTGAAAGGCCACCCCCCAGTATTGATTTACTTTTTGTTTATACAGTACCTAGATTTTCATCTTTTAATTTTCTTGAGGGTACTAAATTGCATTTTCCCCCAAATTTATTCGGTGTTGATTTTTTTTATAATTTTATTTTTTTAATGGGTCGACATCAATAAATCAGGATACATATATTCAAAGAAAACATATCCAGGTTATCTTGTCATTCAATTATGTTGCATACCAATCACCCAAAGTCAGATTGTCCTCTGACACCTTCTATCTAGTTTTCTTTGTGCCTCATACCCTCTCCCTTTCCCTCTCCCTCTCCCCCCTCCCCCATAACCACCACACTCATATCATTCTCTATTAGTCTCACTTTTATGTCCAACCAACGTATGAAATAATGCAGTTCCTGATTTTTTCTGATTTACTTTTTTCACTTTGTACCATGTTATCAAGATCCCACCATTTTGCTGTAAATGATCTGATGTCATCATTTCTTATGGCTGAGTAGTATTCCATAGTGTATATGTGCCACATCTTCTTTATCCAGTCATCTATTAACAGGCTTTTTAGTTGTTTCCATGTCCTGGCCACTGTGAACAATGCTGCAATGAACATGGGCTCCATGTGTCTTTACACATCAATGTTTCTGAGTTTTTGGGGTATATACCCAGTAGAGGGATTGCTGGGTCATAAGTTAGTTCTATTTTCAGTTGTTTGAGGAACCACCATACTTTCTTCCATATTGGTTGTACTATTTTACATTCCTACCAACAGTGTATGAGGGTTCCTTTTTCTCCACAGCCTCTCCAACATTTGCTATTACCCGTCTTGTTGATAATAGCTAATCTAACAGGTGTGAGGTGGTATCTCATTGCAGTTTTGATTTGCATTTCTCTAATAACTAAAGAAGATGAGCATCTTTTCATATATCTGTTGGCCATTTGTATTTCTTCCTGGGAGAAGTGTCTGTTTATGTCCTCTTCCCATTTTTTTATTGGATTGTTTGTTTGTTTGTTGTTGAGTTTTATGAGTTCTTTGTATATTTTGGATATTAGGCCCTTATCTGAGCTGTTGTTTGAAAATATCATTTCCCATTTAGTTGGCTGTCTGTTTATTTTGTTATCAGTTTCTCTTGCTGAGCAAAAACTTCTTAGTCTGATGTAGTCCCATTCATTAATTTTTGCCTTCACTTCTCTTGCCTTTGGAGTCAAATTCATAAAACGCTCTTTAAAACCCAGGTCCATGAGTTTAGTACCTATGTCTTCTTCTATGTACTTTATTGTTTCAGGTCTTATGTTTAGATCTTTGATCCATTTTGAGTTAATTTTTGTACAGGGGTACAAACTGTAGTCCAGTTTCATTCTTTTGCATGTGGCTTTCCAGATTTCTCAGCACCATTTATTGAAGAGGCTTTCTTTTCTCCATTGTGTGTTGTTGGCTCCTTTATCAATAATTATCTGACAATATATTTGTGGTTTTATTTCTGGGTTTTCTATTCTGTTCCATTGGTCTGAGTGTCTCTTTTTCTGCCAATACCGTGCTGTTTTGATTGTCATGGCCCTATAATATGGTTTGAAGTCAGGTATGGTAATGCCCCCAGATTTATTCTTTTTCTTTAGAATTGCTTTGGCTATTCAGTTTTTTTTATAGTTCCATATAAATCTGATGATTTTTTGCTTCATTTCTTTAAAAAATGTCATTGGAATTTTGATGGGAATTGCATTAAATTTGTATATTGGTTAGGGTAATATGGCCATCTTGATTATATTTATTCTTTCTAACCAAGAACTAGAAATATTCTTCCATCTCATTATATCTTTTTCGATTTCCTTTAACAATGGTTTATAGTTTTCATTATATAAATCCTTTACATTCTTTGTTATGTTTATTCCTAGGTATTTTATTTTTTTTTGTTGCAATCATGAAGGGGATTATTCTTTTGAGTTCGTTCTAAAATGTTTCACTGTTGGCATATAGAAAGGTTATTGACTTTTGTATGTTAATTTTGTATCCTGCAACCTTACTGTATTGGCTTATTGTTTCTAGTAGTCTTTTTGTGGATTCTTTGGGGTTTTTGATGTATAGGATCATATCATCTGCAAAAAGTGATAACTTTACTTCTTCTTTTCCGATATGGATGCCTTTTATTTCTTTGTCTTGTCTGATTGCTCTGGCTAGAATCTCTAGTACCACATTAAATAAGAGTGGAGAGAGTGGACAACCCTGTCTTGTTTCTGATTTAAGGGGGAAAGCCTTCAGTTTTGTGCCATTTAAAGGATGTTAGCTGATGGTTTATCATATATGGCCTTTATCATGTTGAGATATTTTTCTTCTATACCCATTTTGTTGAGTGTTTTAACATAAAGTTGTGTTGTATTTTATCGAAAGCCTTTTCTGCGTCTATTGATAAGATCATGTGGTTCTTCTTCTTTTTTTTGTTGATATGGTGTATGATGTTAACCGTTTTACGAATGTTGAACCATTCTTGAGATTCTGGGATGAACCCCACTTGATCATGATGTATTATTTTTTAATATGTTGTATTTGATTTGCTAGTATTTTGTTTAGTACTTTAGCATCTGTATTCATTAGAGATATTGGTCTGTAGTTTTCTTTTTTCTTTTTGCCAACCTTGCCTGGTTTTGGTATGAGTTATGTTGGCCTTATAACATGTGTTTGGAAGTATTGCTTCTTCATTTTTTTGGAAGACATTCAGTAGAATAGGAACCAAGTCTTCTTTGAAGGTTTGATAAAATTCACTGGTATAGCCTTCTGGGCCTGGACTTTTATTTTAGGGGAGGTTACTAATGGTTTTTTCTATTTTTTTTCTACTAATAGGTCTGTTTAGGCTTTCTGCTTCTTCCTGACTCAGTTTAGGAAGGTTTATTGTTCTAGGAATTTATCCATTTCTTCTAGATTGTTGAATTTAGTGGCATAAAGTTTTTCATAGTATTCTACAATAATTCTTTGTATATGTACAGTGTCCGTGGTGATTTCTCCTCTTTCATTTTGAATTTTGTTTATATGAGTTCTTTCTCTTTTTTCCTTGGTAAGTCTTGCCAAGGGTTTGTCAATGTTGTTGATCTTTTCAAAACACCAGCTCCTTGTTTTATTGATTTTTTCTATAGTTTTACTGTTCTCTATTTTGTTTATTTCTGCTTTGATTTTTATTATCTCCTTTCTTCGGCTGGTTTTGGGTTGTCTTTGTTCTTCTTTTTCTAGTTCCTTAAGGTATAAAGTTAAGTGGTTTACTTGGGCTCTCTCTTGTGTGTTCATATAGGACAGAAGTGATATGAACTTCCCTCTTATCACTGCTTTTGCTGCATCCCAGAGATTCTGATATGTCGTATTGTCATTTTCATTTGAGTGTATATGTCTTTTGATGTCTGTGCTTATTTCTTCTTTGAGCCATTCATTTTTTAGAAGTATGTTGTTTAGTTTCCACATTTTTCTGGGTTTTTCCCCCTCTTTTTTGCAGTTGAATTCTAGTTTCAAGGCTTTATGATCAGAAAATATGCTTGGTACAATTTCAATTTTTCTAAATTTGCTGATATTGTCTTTGTGGCCCAACATATGGTCAATTCTTGAGAATGTTCCATGTACACTAGAGAAAAATGTACACTCTTTTGCTTTCGGATGAAGTGTCCTGTAGATGTCTATCATACCCAGGTGTTCTAGTATTTTGTTTAAGGCCAATATATCTTTATTGATTCTCTGTTTGGATGACTGATCTAGAGCCGTCAGCGGTGTTTTGAGGTCTCCAAGTATGATTGTATTTTTGTCAGTTTTTGTTTTAAGGTCAATAAGTAGCTGTCTTATATATTTTGGTGCTCCTTGGTTTCGTGCATATATATTAAGGTTTGTTATGTCTTCTTGATTCAGTGTCCCCTTAGTCATTATGAAATGACCATTTTTGTCTCTGAGTACTTTTTCTGTCTTGTAGTCAGCATTATTAGATATGCGTATTGCTACACCTGCGTTTTTTTGGGTGTTGTTTGCTTGGAGTATTGTTTCCAGCCTTTCACTCTGAATTTTTTTTTTAATAAATTTTTATTAATGGTAATGGGATGACATTAATAAATCAGGGTACATATATTCAAAGAAAACATGTCTAGGTTATTTTGTCATCAAACCATGTTGCAAACCCCTCGCCCAAAGTCAGATTGTCCTCCGTCACCCTCTATCTAGTTCTCTGTGCCCCTCCCCCTCCCCCTAACTCTCTCCCTCCCTCCCTCCCATGTCCTCCCTCCCTCCCCAACCTTGGTAACCACCACACTCTTGTCCATGTCTCTTAGTCTCATTTTTATGTTCCACCAATGTATGGAATCATGTAGTTCTTGTTTTTTTCTGATTTACTTATTTCACCCCTTATAATGTTATCAAGATCCCACCATTTTGCTGTAAATGATCTGATGTCATCATTTCTTATGGCTGAGTAGTATTCCATAGTGTATATGTGCCACATCTTCTTTATCCAGTCTTCTATTGAAGGGCTTTTTGGTTGTTTCCATGTCCTGGCCACTGTGAACAGTGCTGCAATGAACATGGGGCTACATATGTCTTCACGTATCAATGTTTCTGAGGTTTTGGGGTATATACCCAGTAGAGGGATTGCTGGGTCATAAGGTAGTTCTATTTGCACTTTTTTGAGGAACCACCATACTTTCCTCCATAATGGTTGTACTACTTTACAGTCCCACCAACAGTGAATGAGGGTTCCTCTTTCTTCACAGCCTCTCCAACATTTGCTATTACCCGTCTTGTTGATAATAGCTAATCTAACAGGAGTGAGGTGGTATCTCATTGTAGTTTTGATTTGCATTTCTCTAATAACTAATGAAGCTGAGCATCTTTTCATATATCTGTTGGCCATTTGTATCTCTTCCTGGAGAAGTGTCTGTTCATGTCCTCTTCCCATTTTTTTATTGGATTGTTTGTTTGTTTTTTGTTGAGTTTTATGAGTTCTTTGTAAATTTTGGATATTAGGCCCTTATCTGAGCTGTCGTTTGAAAATATCAGTTCCCATATAGTTGGCTGTCTGTTTATTGTGATATCAGTTTCTCTTGCTGAGCAAAAACTTTTAATTCTGATGTAGTCCCATTCATTTATCTTTGCCTTCACTTCTCTTGCCATTGGAGTCAAGTTCATAAAATGTTCTTTAAAACCCAGGTCCATGATTTTAGTACCTATGTCTTCTTCTATGTACTTTATTGTTTCAGGTCTTATATTTAGGTCTTTGATCCATTTTGAATTAATTTTAGTACACGGGGACAGGCTGTAGTCGAGTTTCATTCTTTTGCATGTGGCTTTCCAGTTTTCCCAACACCATTTGTTGAAGAAGCTTTCTTTTCTCCATTGTGTGTTGTTGGCCCCTTTATCAAAGATTATTTGACCATATATATGTGGTTTTATTTCTGGGCTTTCTATTCTGTTCCATTGGTCTGAGTGTCTATTTTTTTGCCAATACCATGCTGTTTTGATTATCATGGCCGTATAATATAGTTTAAAGTGAGGTATTGTAATGCCCCCAGCTTCTTTCTTTTTCCTTAGGATTGTTTTGGCTATTCGGGGTTTTTTATAGTTCCATATAAATCTGATGATTTTTTGTTCCATTTCTTTAAAAAATCTCATAGGGATTTTGATGGGAATTGCATTAAATTTGTATATTGCTTTGGGTAATATGGCCATTTTGATTATATTTATTCTTCCTATCCAAGAACAAGGAATATTTTTCCATCTCATTGTATCTTTTTCGATTTCCCTTAGCAATGCTTTGTAATTTTCATTATATAAGTCCTTTACGTTCTTTGTTATGTTTATTCCTAAGTATTTTATTTTTTTTGTTGCAATCGTGAAGGGGATTATTTTTTTGAGTTCGTTTTCTAATATTTCATTGTTGGCATATAGAAAGGCTATGGACTTTTGTATGTTAATTTTGTATCCTGCGACCTTACTGTATTGGTTTATTGTTTCTAATAATCTATTTGTGGAGTCCTTCGGGTTTTCGATGTATAGGATCATATCATCAGCAAAAAGTGATAGCTTTACTTCTTCTTTTCCGATATGGATGCCTTTTATTTCTTTGTCTTGTCTGATTGCTCTGGCCAGAACTTCTAGCACCACGTTGAATAAGAGTGGAGAGAGTGGACAACCCTGTCTTGTTCCTGATTTAAGGTAGAAAGTCCTCAGTTTTATGCCGTTTAATAGGATGTTGGCTGATGGTTTATCATATATGGCCTTTATCAATTTGAGATATTTTCCTTCTATACCCATTTTGTTGAGAGTCTTAAACATAAAATTGTGTTGTATTTTATCAAAAGCCTTTTCTGCATCTATTGATAAGATCATGTGGTTTTTGTTCTTTGTTTTGTTGATATGGTGTATTACGTTAACCGTTTTGCGTATGTTGAACCATCCTTGAGATTCTGGGATGAATCCCAGTTGATCATGATGTATTATTTTTTTAATATGTTGTTGTATTCGGTTTGCCAGTATTTTGTTTGGTATTTTAGCATCTGTATTCATTAGGTATATTGGTCTGTAGTTTTCTTTCTTTGTGCCATCCTTGCCTGGTTTTGGTATGAGGGTTATGTTGGCCTCATAAAATGTGTTTGGAAGTATTGCTTCTTCTTCAGTTTTTTGGAAGACTTTGAGTAGAATAGGAACCAAGTCTTCTTTGAATGTTTGATAGAATTCACTAGTATAACCGTCTGGGCCTGGATTTTATTTTTGGGGAGATTTTTAATAGTTTTTTCTATTTCCTCCCTGCAGATTGTTCTGTTTAGGCTTTCTCCTTCTTCATGACTCAGTCTAGGAAGGTTGTATTGTTCTAGGAATTTATCCATTTCTTCTAGATTGTTGTATTTGGTGGCATATAATTTTTCATAGTATTCTACAATAATTCTTTGTATTTCTATGATGTCTGTGGTGATCTCTCCTCTTTCATTTTGGATTTTATTTATTTGAGTCCTGTGTCTTTTTTCCTTGGTGAGTCTTGCCAAGGGTTTGTCAATTTTGTTGATCTTTTCAAAGAACCAGCTCCTTGTTTTATTGATTTTTTCTATAGTTTTTCTGTTCTCTATTTCATTTATTTCTGCTCTGATTTTTATTATCTCCTTTCTTCGACTGGTTTTGGGTTGTCTTTGTTCTTCTTTTTCTAGTTCCTTAAGGTGTGAAGTTAAGTGGTTTACTTCGGCTCTCTCTTGTTTGTTCATATAGGCCTGAAGTGATATGAACTTTCCTCTTATTACTGCTTTTGCTGCATCCCAGAGATTCTGATATGTCGTATTTTTATTTTCATTTGTCTGTATATATCTTTTGATGTCTGTGCTTATTTCTTCTTTGACCCATTCATTTTTTAGAAGTATGTTGTTTAGTTTCCACATTTTTGTGGGTTTTCCCCCCTCTTTTTTTCAGTTGAATTCTAGTTTCAAGGCTTTATGATCAGAAAATATGCTTGGTACAATTTCAATTTTTCTAAATTTGCTGATATTGTCTTTGTGGCCCAACATATGGTCAATTCTTGAGAATGTTCCATGTACACTAGAGAAAAATGTATACTCTGTTGCTTTGGGATGAAGTGTCCTGTAGATGTCTATCATATCCAGGTGTTCTAGTATTTAGTTTAAGGCCACTATATCTTTATTGATTCTCTGTTTGGATGACCGATCTAGAGCCGTCAGCGGTGTATTGAGGTCTCCAAGTATGATTGTATTTTTGTTAGTTTTTGTTTTAAGGTCAATAAGTAGCTGTTTTATATATTTTGGTGCTCCTTGGTTTGGTGCATATATATTAAGGATTGTTATGTCTTCTTGATTCAGCTTCCCCTTAATCATTATGAAATGACCATTTTTGTCTCTGAGTACTTTTTCTGTCTTGTAGTCAGCATTATTAGATATGCGTATTGCTACACCTGCTTTTTTTTGGGTGTTGTTTGCTTGGAGTATTGTTTTCCAGCCTTTCACTTTGAATTTGTTTTTATCCTTGTTGCTTAGATGTGTTTCTTGTAGGCAGCATATAGTTGGATTTTCTTTTTTAATCCATTCTGCTACTCTGTGTCTTTTTATTGGTAAGTTTAATCCATTTACATTTAGTGTAATTATTGACACTTGTGGGTTCCCAAGTGCCATTTTATAAATTGCTTTCTGTTAGTTTTGTATCTAGTTTGATTCTTCTCTTTTGTTTTTCTATCATTTGTTTTTGTTTGTTTGTGTTCCATACTTCTTTCTTCTGTTGCTACCTTTTTTAAGTCAAGTGTTTTTGTGGTGGTTTTTTTAAGGGTGGTTACCATTAAGTAATGAAAAGGGTACCTACCATATTCATTGTAGTACCCTATCTTATAAGTATTTCTGCACTTCATCCTCCTTTGCTACTGTTAATCTCCATCCTCTCCCCCCTTTTTTTCCTTTGTTGTCACAGTTTAAGTTTGGTTTTATTGTGTTCTTGGTGGAGCTGTTACTTGTGGTGTTGTTTTCTTTTGTTCTTTGAATCTGGTTGGAAAACCACCCTTAGTATTTCCTGGAGTTGGGGCTTTCTGTTGATAAATTCTCTCATCTTTTCTGTATTTGTGAATGTTTTTATATCTCCTTCATACTTGAAGGATAGCTTTGATGGGTATAGTATTCTTGGCTGAAAGTTCCTCTCTTTCAGGGCTTTAAATATTGGGGTCCACTCTCTTGTAGCTTGTAGAGTTTCTTCTGAGAAATCTGATGATAATCTAATAGGCCTTCCTTTATATGTTGTACTCTTCTTTTCCCTGGCTGCCTTGAGAATTTTTTCTTTGTCATTGGTTTGTGTCATCTTTATTATGATGTGCCTTGGAGTGGGTTTGTCGGGGTTAAGAAAACTTGGTGTTCTGTTTGCTTCTTGAATTTGAGGCTTTAGTTCCTTCCACAGGCTTTGGAAGTTCTCGTCTATTATTTGTTTGAGTATATTCTCCATTCCATTTTCTTTCTCTTCTCCCTCTGATATACCTATTATTCTTATGTTATTCTTTCTGATGGAGTCAGACAATTCCTGTAGGGCTTTCTCATTTTTTATTATTTTTGAGTCTCTTTCTTCTTCTCTCTGTTGCGCCTCAAGTTGTTTGTCTTCTATTTCACTAATCCTATCTTCAATCTGGGCTGTTCTGTTAGCTAAGCTTGTTACCTCGTTTTTCAGCTCGTGAATTGAGTTTTTCATTTCTGTTTGATTTGTTTTTATAGTTTCAATTTCCTTGGTAATATATTCTTTGTGTTCATTGAGTTGTTTTCTGATTTCCCTATATTGCCTTTCTGTGTTTTCTTGTCTATCTCTGAGTATTTTTAAGATTTCTATTTTAAATTCTCTGTCATTTAGCTCCAAGGCTTCCAATATGTTAAGTCTTTTCTCCATAGATTTTTCCACATCTATTTGTGTTACCTCTCTTTCTTTTGTATCCATAATATTCAATTTCCTATTTCTTATCGGCTTCTGAGGGTGGTCTTATTGATAGCACTAATTAGAATTAATAAAGAGTAAAAAGAAAAAAAAAAGGGTAAAAAACCCCACAAAAAAAAAACAGTAATAATTTATTATTTCCTCCTTTTTTTCTCTCTTCTCTTTCCCTCCTCTCCCCTCCTCAGGGAAATATCATGGCTGTAATGGAGGGCCTGATTTGGGGTGAAGAGTTCAAGGAGCAAAAAAAAGGGAGTCGGGACCTACTAAATGCAAAAAAAAAAAAAAAAAAAAAAGGAAGAAAATCTTAGACAAGCATAAGATGATTTGCTTGTAAGTGATGGTCAACTAAGAGATATAATGAGAGGGATAAGAGGGAATCAGAAAAAAGGACCAAAAAAGAATAATAAGAAAAAGTAAAAATAATAAGTAAAAATCTGTTGTATTAAGTGGAGCGAAGACTAAATACAATGGAGACCCTGTGTTGGGAGGACCCAAAATGCCACAAAAATAAACAAACAAGAGAAAAAAAATATAAACAAAAGCAAAAAAGAGAAATAAAGCCAAAAAAAGCCTTGAGTCCCAAATTAACTAATTTGTTCGTGATTGAGGATTATATGGGAGGAAAGTAAAATGAGAAAAGAAAAAACGAATAGAAAGGAAAAAATAAGAAAAAGAGAAAAACAAAGGAAGAAATAAAATAGGAGAAAAAAACAAAATAAAGCAAGACAAAAAAAAACAAAAAAAAAACAATAGAGGAGAGAGTGAGAGTTAAGTGTTTTGGAGTATAACCTTAAAGGAGTGTGAGGATGAAGAAGAAAAATAAAATGCAACACTCATGGGTAGTGTAGTTCAAGAAAGGGGAAGCATAAGATGGGCAGAGAATAGAAGGACCAAGGTGGAGGAAATAAAGGCAAAAAGATAGAAGAAACAAACAACAACAACAACAAAAAATTAGTGGATCAAGTTGTAAAGTCTGTGGGTTTTTCTTGATTTTGAGAGGTTAACTTCTTCCTTTTTTTTTTCTCTCCCTCTTTCTAGTCGGTGACTCTGTACCCCAGGCTCTGCCCCTGTGTCACTCTTAGGTAGGGATTTGCAGTTGATGGGATTCTATGGCAATGTCATATAATTGGCTTTAGTCTTGCTGGAAGTAAAGGCTTGTTGGCGTTTGCAGGGTCCAACGATGAGAGAGTTTGCTTTCCTGGATTCTCTCTCCTAGTCCCCCCTTTCTTAATTAGCAGCGTGGTGATCCAGCTATAAGGCTGCAACTGCTTCTGCCTGGGGAGTAAGAGGCTCAAAGAGCTGGGAAATCCCCACTCTATCCCCACTCAGTGCAAGGCTTTGGGAAAGGCTCTGGCAGTCAAGGCCTCCAGTGTAATCAGGCGGGGGTGGGAGTCAATTGTTGTCAAGGTGACTGTTCAGCGCCTATCATTTAGTTGGACCTCTCAACCCAGGCTTTCCACACTTTGTAGCCTGTTTTTGCAGGGAAGAAGAGGCACTAGTCTCTGCTTACGACTAGTGTAGTATAGACCTTATTATCTGCCAAGTCCTTCTTGTTAGCGTTTATCCCTGAATATGGAGGCTCTATCAATCAGAAGTTGCCCCCGCCCCTTTAGCGAGAGGCACTAAAAAATATCATGCCTCTTGTCTTGGATCGCTGAACTGAGAGAGATCTTATCAATTAGAACCGAGGGTGCGCAGATTTTATGGGTTAAGCTAATTTCAGTGATTGGGTAGCAGCTGTGCTTCCGAAGGTATTTTAGGCTGCCTGCGTGCACCCCTCCCCCAATGCTTGATTGTTAGCTTGAATGGCTGGGTGAGGTGCCCGCCCACGGAGAGAATCTCCCAAGCCTCTCCCGCTCGCCCCGCCGCTGGTGGCTGGACCGCACCAGGCACAGAATAATGGAGCCCCCTGGGTGTGCGGCCCAGCAGGGTGCCCTGGGCGCATGGAATGCCCAAGGCACGCGCACGAATGGGGCGCTCCGGGCACTGGTGGCCGGCGACCCCCACTCGCAGTGTGCGGGCCGCTGGGAACGTCAGCGGTGCTCAACCGGACCGGGCGCGCGCACGGTGGCTCGTGGCGGCGGCTCGCGGTTCCCAAGTATATGGGCTGACTCACCGCAGGCGCACTCCCTCGCGGCTTGAATGAGCTTCGCTGCGGTAGCTTCCTCCACACCCTCGTCTTTCAGATTCAAGTGATAACAGTCCTTTTGCTTTCAGTTTGTGTGGAACTCCGGAATGCTCCGAGGATAAATTTTTCTGTTTCTAGTTGATAAATTTGTTGTGATTTAGGGGAGAGCTGTTGGACGCGCTTCTCACGGCGCCATTTCCATTGAATTTGTTTTTATCCTTGTTGCTTAGATGTGTTTCTTGTAGGCAGCATACAGTTGAATTTTCTTTTTTAATTCATTCTGCTACTCTGTGTCTTTTTATTGGTAAGTTAAATCCATTTACATTTAGTGTAATTATTGACACTTGTGAGTTCCCTATTGCCATTTTATAAATTGCTTTCTGTTAGTTTTGTATCTTGTTTGATTCTTCTCTTTTGTTTTTCTATCATTTGTTTTTGTTTGTTTGTATTCCATACTTCTTTCCTCTGTTGCTACCTTTTTTAAGTCAAGTGTTTTTGTGGTGGTTTTTTCAAGGGTGGTTACCAATAAGTTTTCTAATATTTTTTTTTAAATTTTTTTTTAATTTTTAATTTTTATTTATTTTTAATGGGGTGACATCAGTGAATCAAGATACATATATTCAAAGATAACATGTCCAGGTTATCTTGTCATTCAATTATGTTGCATAACCATCACCCAAACTCAGATTTTCCTTGTCACCTTCTATCTAGTTTTCCTTGTGCCCCTCCACCTCCCTGTTCCCTCTCCCTCTCCCCCCTCCCGC
Source organism: Saccopteryx bilineata (assembly GCF_036850765.1). Classification (NCBI taxonomy): domain Eukaryota; kingdom Metazoa; phylum Chordata; class Mammalia; order Chiroptera; family Emballonuridae; genus Saccopteryx; species Saccopteryx bilineata. The sequence goes on along the minus strand of NC_089491.1, from coordinate 214,514,857 downwards.
CATAACCACCACACTCTTATCAATATCTCTTGGTCTCACTTTTATGTCTCACGTTTATGAAATAATGCAATTCCTGTTTTTTTCTGATTTACTTATTTCACTTTGTATAATGTTGTCAAGATCCCACCATTTTGCTATAAATGATCTGATGTCATCATTTCTTAAGGCTGAGTAGTATTCCATAACGTATATGTGCCACATCTTCTTTATCCAGTCATCTATTGACAGGCTTTTTGGTTGTTTCCATGTCTTGGGCACTGTGAACAATGCTGCAATGAACATGGGGCTGCATGTGTCTTTACAAATCAATGTTTCTGAGTTTTTGGCATATATACCCAGTAGAGGGATTGCTGGGTCATAAGTTAGTTCTATTTTCAGTTTTTTGAGGAGCCACCATACTTTCTTCCATAATGGTTGTACTACTTTACCTTCCCACAAACAGTATGTGAGGTTTCCTTTTTCTCCACAACCTCTCCAACATTTACTATTACCTGTCTTGTTAATAATAGCTAATCTAACAGGTGTGAGGTGGTATCTCATTGCAGTTTTGATTTGCATTTCTCTAATAACTAACGAGGATGAGCATCTTTTCATATATCTGTTGGCCATTTGTATTTCTTCCTGGGAGAAGTGTCTGTTCATATCCTCTTCCCATTTTTTTATTGGATTGTTTGTTTGTTTGTTGTTGAGTTTTATGAGTTCTTTGTATATTTTGGATATTAGGCCCTTATCTGAGCAGGTGTTTAAAAATATCATTTCCCAATTAGTTGGCTGTCTCTTTATTTTGTTATCAGTTTCTCTTGCTGAGCAAAAACTTTTTAGTTTGATGTAGTCCCATTCATTAATTTTTGCTTTCACTTCTTTTGCTTGTGGAGTCAAATTCATAAAATGCTCTTTAAAGCCCAGGTCCATGAGTTTAGTACCTATGTCTTCTTCTATGTACTTTACTGTTTCAGGTCTTATGTTTAGATCTTTGATCCATTTTGAGTTAATTTTAATACGGGGGGACAAACTGTAGTCCAGCTTCATTCTTTTGCATGTGGCTTTCCAGTTTTCCCAGCACCATTTGTTGAAGAAGCTTTCTTTTCTCCATTGTATGTTCTTGGCCCCTTTATCAAAAATTATTTGACTATATATATGTGGTTTTATCTGGACTTTCTATTCTGTTCCACTGGTCTGAGTGTCTATTTTTCTGCCAATACCATGCTGTTTTGATTTTCGTGGCCCTATAATATAGTTTGAAGTCAGGTATCGTAATGCCCCCAGCTTCATTCCTTTTCTTTAGGATTGCTTTGGCTATTTGGGGCTTTTTATAGTTCCATATAAATCGAATTATTTTTTGTTCCATTTCATTAAAAAATGTCATTGGAATTTTGATGGGAATTGCATTAAATTTGTATATTGCTTTGGGTAATATGACCATCTTGATTATATTTATTCTACCTAACCAAGAACAAGAAATATTCTTTCATCTCATAATATCTTTTTCGATTTCCCTTAACAATGGTTTATAGTTCTCATTGTATAAATCCTTTACATTCTTTCTTATGTTTATTCCTAGGTATTTTATTTATTTTTTGTTGCATTCGTGAAGGGGATTATTCTTTTGAGTTCATTCTCAGTTGTTTCATTGTTGGCATATAGAAAGGCTATTGACTTCTGTATGTTAATTTTGTTTCCTGCGACATTACTGTATTGGCTTATTGTTTCTAGTAGTCTTTTTGTGGATTCTTTGGGGTTTTCAATGTATAGGATCATATCATCTGCAAAGAGTGATACCTTTACTTCTTCTTTTGCGATATCGATGCCTTTTATTTCTTTGTCTTGTCGACTTGCTGTGGCTAGAACCTTTAGTACCACATTAAATAAGAGTGGAGAGAGTGGACAACCTTGTTTTGTTCCTGATTTAAGGGGGAAAGCCTTCAGTTTTGTGCCATTTAAAAAATGTTAGCTGATGGTTTATCATATAGGGCCTTTATTATGTTGAGATATTTTCCTTTTATACCGATTTTGTTGAGAATCTTAAACAGAAAATTGTGTTGTATTTTATCAAAAGCCTTTTCTGCATCTATTGATAAGATCATGTGGTTCTAGTTTTTTTTTTTGTTGATATGTTGTATTATGTTAACCCTTTTTATCTATGTTGAACCATCCTTGAGATTCTGGGATGAATCCCACTTGATCATGATGTATTATTTTTTTTAATATGTTGTTGTATTTGATTTGCTAGTATTTTGTTTAGTATTTTAGCATCTGTATTCATTAGAGATATTGGTCTGTAGTTTTCTTTTTTTGTGCCATCCTTGCCTTGTTTTGGTATAAGGGTTATGTTTTCCTCATAAAATGTGTTTGGAAATATTGCGTCTTCAATTTTTTGGAAGACTTTTAGTAGAATAGGAACCAAGTCTTCTTTGAAGGTTTGATAAAATTTGCTGGTTAGCCGTCAGGGCCTGGACTTTTATTATTGGGGTGGTTTTTAATGGTTTTTTTTTATTTCTTCTCTACTAATAGGTCTGTTTAGGCTTTCTGCTTCTTCATGACCTAGTCTAGGAAGGTTGTATTGTTCTAGGAATTTGTCCATTTCTTCTAGGTTGTTGAATTTAGTGGCATAAAGTTTTTCATAGTATTCTACAATAATTCTTTGTATATCTATGATGTCCGTGGTGATTTCTCCTTTTTCATTTTGGATTTTGTTTATATGAGTTCTTTCTCTTTTTTCCTTGGTAAGTCTTGCCAAGGGTTTGTCAATTTTGTTGATCTTTTGAAAGAACAAGCTCTTTTTTCTATTCCTTTTTTTTTATAGTTTTTCTGTTCTCTATTTCATTTATTTCTGCTCTGATTTTTATTATCTCCTTTCTTTGGCTGGTTTTGTGTTGTCTTTGTTCTTCTTTTTCTAGTTCCTTAAGGTGCGAAGTTAAGTGGTTCACTTGGGCTCTCTCTTGTTTGTTCATATATGCCTGAAGTGATATGAACTTCCCTTTTATCACTGCTTTTGCTGCATCCCATAGATTCTGATATGTTGTATTGTCATTTTCATTAGTCTGCATATATCTTTTAATCTCTGCACTTATTTCTTCCTTGACTTATTCATTCTTTAAAAATATGTTGTTTAGTTTCCACATTTTTGTGGAATTTTTTCTCTCTTTTTTGGAGTTGAATTCTAGTTTCAAGGCTTTATGATCAGAGAATATGCTTGGAAAAACTTTGATTTTTCTGAATTTGCTGATGTTGTTTTTGTGGCCCAACATATGGTCAATTCTTGAGAATGATCCATGTACATTTGAGAAAAATGTATACTCAGTCACTTTGGGATGAAATGTCCTGTAGATGTCTATCATATCCAGGTGCTTTAGTGTTTTGTTTAAGGCCACTATATTTTTGTTGATTCCCTGTTTGGATGACCAATCTAGAGCTGTCAGCGGTGTATAGAGGTCTGCAAGTATGATTGTATTTTTGTCTGTTTTTGTTTTAAGGTCAATAAGTAGCTGTCTTACATATTTTGGTGCTCCTTGGTTTGGTGCATATATATTAAGAATTGTTATGTCTTCTTGATTCAGTGTCCCCTTAGCCATTATGAAGTGGCCATTTTTGTCTCTGAGTACTTTTGATGTCTTGTAGTCAGCATTATCTGATATGAGTATTGCTACACCTGCTTTTTTGGATGTTATTTGCTTGGAGTATTGTTTTCCAGCCTTTCATTTTGAATTTGTTTTTATCCTTGTTACTTAGATGAGTTTCTTGTAGGCAGCATACAGTTGGATTTTCTTTTTTAATCCATTCAGCTACTCTGTGCCTTTTTATTGGTGAGTTTATTCTGTTTACATTTAGCGTAATTATTGACACTTATGAGTTCCGTATTGCCATTTTATAGTTTGCTTTCTGTTAATTTTGTGTCTTGTTTGATCCTTCTTTTTCGTTTTTCTATCTTTTGTTTTTATTTGGTTGTGTTCCATACATCTTTCCTCTGTTGCTATCTTTTTTAAATCATGTGCTTCTGTGGTGGTTTTTTCAATGGTGGTTACCATTAAGTAATTAAATGGGTTCCTACCCTGTTCATTGCAGTGCACTATTTTTTGAGTACTTTTGTACTCCATCGCCCTTTGCTACTGTTAATCTCCATCTTCTCCCCCTCTTTCTTTTTGTTGTCAAAGTTTAAAGTTGGTTTTATTGTGTTCTTCTTGAAGCTTTTTCTTGTGGCTTTGTTGTTGTTTTTTTATTCTTTGTATCTGATTGGAGAACCCCCTTTAGTATTTCCTGGAGTGGGTGTTTTCTGGTGATAAATTTCCTCATCTTTTCTGTATCTGTGAATGTTTTTATTTCTCCTTCATATTTGAAGGATAGCTTTGATGGGTATAGTATTCGTGGCTGAAAGTTCCTCTCTTTTAAGAGTTTAAATATTGGGGTCCACTCTCTTGTAGCTTGTAGAGTTTCTGTTGATAAATCTACTGATAATCTAATGGGCCTTCCTTTATATGTTGTATTCTTCTTTTCCCTGGTTGCCTTGAGAATTTTTTCTTTGCCATTGGTTTGTGCCAATTTCATTATGATGTGCCTTGAAGTAGGTTTGTTGGGGCTAAGAAAACTTGGAGTTCTGTTTGCTTCTAGAATTTGTGGTTTTAGTTCTTTCCACAGGCTTGGGAAGTTCTCATCTATTATTTGTTTGAGTATGTTCTCCATTCCATTTTCTCTCTCTTCTCCCTCTGATATACCTATTATTCTTATGTTATTCTTTTTGATGGAATCTGATAATTTCTGTAGGGCTATCTCATTTTTTTAAATGTTTGAGTCTCTTTCTTGTTCTCTTTTTTGTGCCTCAAGTTGCTTGTTTTCTATTTCACTAATCCTCTCTTCTATCTGGCCTGTTCTATTAGCTTAGCTTGTTACCTCGTTTTTCAGCTCGTGAATTGAGATTTTCATTTCTGTTTGATTTGTTTTTATAGTTTCAATTTCCTTGGACATATACTCTTTGAGTTCATCGAGTTGTTTTCTGAGCTCCCTAAATTGCCTTTTTGTATTTTCTTGTATATCTCTGAGTATTTTTAGGATTTCTATTTTAAGTTCTCTGTCTTTTAACTCCAAGGTTTCCAATATATTAAATTTTTTCTCCATAGTTTTTTTTCATCTCTCTGTGTTACCTCTCTTTCTTTTGTATCCATGATATTCGATTTTCTCTTCTTTAATGGCATCTGAGGTTGTTTTTGTGTATAGTATTAATGAGATTTAATAAGGAATAAAAAGTTAAAAAATAAAAATAAAAAAAAATTGAGGTTTTTTTAAAAAAAATTAATCATTAAATAATGAAAAATAAGATAAAAATTTGAGAAAAAAGGGAATTATTCCTTCCCCTCCTTTGTTCCTCTCCTCTCCTCTCCCCTCTGTCTTGAGAAAATCTTGTGGTGAACTGTGAATTATATTGTACTAAATAGAACAAACAATTGCTGTAATGGAGGGCCTGAATTGGGGAGAAGTAATAAAGGGGTAAAGGAAAAAGAAAAACAGAAATATATATATATATATATATATATATATATATATATATATATATATATATATATATATATATATAAAACGGGGCAGTATAGACCCACAAAAAGCAAATAAGGAAATAATTTTGGTCAAGACTAAAAAAATTTGCTTTTCGGTGTTGGTTGACTAAGAGTTATGATGAGAGGAATAAGAGGGAAACAGGAAAAAGGGGTAGAAATTAAAAAATTACTATTGTATTTAGTGGAACAAGAACTAGATAAAATGGAGAGCCAGGGATGGTAGTACTGCTAATGAGTTAAAAAGGTGAAGTAAAACCCCCCCAAAATGCCACACACTTATGTTTGAGTCCCAGATAAGATAATTTGTTCATTATTGAGGTTTGAATGAGAGAAGTTGTAAAGGAGAAAGGAAGAGACTAATATAGAGGGAGAAAAGAGAGAGAGAGAGAGAGAGAGAGAGAGAGAAAAGATGGAAGCACTAAAAGAAGAAAAAAGAAAAAGGAGGAGAGAGAGAGTTAGGGATTTTGTATTGCAATCCTCATAGAGAGAAAGGAGGAGGAAAGAAAAGATAATGGGAGATGTATCACTTATGGGTAGTGTAGTTCATAGAGAGGTTAGAGTAAGACTGAGAGAGAATTTAATGACCAAATTGGAATAGAAAAAAAAATCAAGAATGAAGAAAAGAGACACAGATGAACAAATATAATAAAATGGGATAGGTTATAAAGTCTGCAGATTATTCTTGATTTTGAGAGGTTATTGTCTTGCTTTTTCTTTTCTGTCTCTCTTCTTCGTTGGTGACTTTGTACCCCAGGGTTCTGCCCCTTTGGCATGCTTAGGTAGAGGTTTGCAGTTGATAATTCTCTATGGCGATATCATGTATTGGGCTTCAGTCTCATTGGTATCGAGGCTTATTAGCATTTATAGGCTCCAACAGTGAGAGGGTCTCTTACTATGCGAGTGTTCCTGGATCCTCTCTCCTAGTCTTTCCTTCCACAATTAGAAGCCTGATAATCCAGCTATGGGGTTGCTGATGCCTCTGCCTGGATAGTAAGAAGCTCAAAGAGTTGGCCACTCCCCACTCTATTCCCACTCAGCACAGGGCTCTGGGTAAGGCTCAGTCAGGCCGAGCTTCTAGCATAATCAGGCAGGGCTTCCACCCACTCAAAGACATTTGGCTCTGCCCCTCTGTGGGATGACATGGGTGCCCACTCCTGAGGCATTCAGAGGAATCTCTTGCCCACTCTCCGTGCGCACTGACCAGGATGTCAGACCAGCCACATCACACTTTGAGTGAAACCTCTCCCTGCACAGAAAAGTTCCAGCGTTGGAATTGGCTCTCGCTCTCTCCCTGTGGCGGCCCCCTCAGTGTGCTGGGGCGGCTTGGACATTCCGTTCCTGGCCCACTCACAGGCCTCTGACTCTGCTCCTCTGTGGGCAAACATGGGCGCTCACCCCTGAGGAGTTTGGAGGAATCTCTTGCCCACTTTCCATGCGCGCCGACCTGGATATCAGCCTGGCCGCCTCTCACTCCGAGAAAGCCCTCCGCCCGCATGAAAAAGTTTCGGCGTTGGAATTGGCTTTCGATCCGTCCATGTGCACGGCTATCCCAGGGCGCTGGGGCAGCCAGGAGATTCCGCTTTCAGCCCACACACAGGTTCCTGACTCTGCTCCTCTGTGGGAAAACATGGGTGCCCACCCCTGAGGAGTTCGAAGGAATCTGCTGTCCACTCTCCGTGCACGCTGACCAGGATATCAGGCTGGCTGCCTCTCACTCCGAGAAAGCCCTCCTCCTGCACAGAAAAGTTCCACTGTTGGAACTGGCTCCAGCTCCCTCCCCATGCCCGGTCCCCTCAGGGCACTGGGGCTCCAAGGAGATTCTGCTTTTTGTCCACACAGAGGCCTCTGACTCTGCCTCTCTGTGGGTTAGCACGGGCGGCGCCCACCCCTGAAGTGTTCGTAGGAATCTCTTGCCTACTATCCACGCGCGCCAACCAGGAGATGTGGAAAATGGCTGCCCCACTTGTCTTTCTTTGTCTGGGTTTGGCACGTATGTTAGCTTAAATTGCCCAGGTTTTTCCTCGGCTTGGATCTCTGTGCCACAGCCTGGTTTGGCTGTTTGTACTGCGGCCTGGATCTATTCACTCCCTATGCCTGTCTTAGTTTCTATATATTCTCAGTTCTCAGTGAAAGCCATCCTGTTTGGGTTAGAGAAAAAGGTGGAGCATTTCTTACTCCCTATTTCCCCTGGGGTTTGATCATATATCTAGCCAATTTTTCGCTCGACCATACCTTTGGGTGTGTTGCAAAGCACTTGAAGGCTCCAAGGATAGGTTTTTTTTGTTTCTAGTTGAAGATCTTGTTGAGTTTATGGGGAGATTTATAGGTATTGCTTCCTACCGCACCATCACTCTGACGTCATCTCTCACCATTAAGTAATGAAAAAGGTATCTACCATATTCATTGTAGTACCCTATCTTATAAGTATTTCTGCGCTTCATCGTCCTTTGCTACTGTTAATCTCCATCCTCTCTCCCCTCTTTTTCTTTTGTTGTCACAGTATAAATTTGGTTTTATTGTGTTCTTGGTGGAGCTGTTACTTGTGGTGTTGTTTTGTTTTGTTCTTTGAATCTGGTTGGAAAACCCCCTTTAGTATTTCCTTGAGTGGGAGCTTTCTGATGATAAATTCTCTCATCTTTTCTGTATTTGTGAATGTTTTTATATCTCCTTCATACTTGAAGGATAGCTTTGATGGGTATAGTATTCATGGCTGAAAGTTCCTCTCTTTCAGGGCTTTAAATATTTGGGTCCACTCTCTTGTAGCTTGTAGAGTTTCTTCTGAGAAATCTGATGATAATCTAATAGGCCTTCCTTTATATGTTGTACTCTTCTTTTCCCTGGCTGCCTTGAGAATTTTTTCTTTGTCATTGGTTTGTGTCATCTTCATTATGATGTGCCTTGTAGTGGGTTTGTTGGGGTTAAGAAAACTCGGTGTTCTGTTTGCTTCTTGAATTTGAGGCTTTAGTTCTTTCCACAGGCTTGGGAAGTTCTTGTCTATTATTTGTTTGAGTATATTCTCCATTCCATTTTCTTTCTCTTCTCCCTCTGTTATACCTATTATTCTTATGTTATTCTTTCTGATGGAATCAGACAATTCCTGTAGGGCTTTCTCATTTTTTATTATTTTTGAGTCTCTTTCTTCTTCTCTCTGTTGTGCCTCAAGTTGCTTGTCTTCTACTTCACTAATCCTATCTTCCATCTGGGCTGTTCTATTAGCTAAGCTTGTTACCTCGTTTTTCAGCTCGTGAATTGAGTTTTTCATTTCTGTTTGATTTGTTTTTATAGTTTCAATTTCCTTGGTAATATATTCTTTGTGATCGTTGGGTTGTTTTCTGAGCTCCCTAAATTGCCTTTCTGTGTTTTCTTGTATATCTCTGAGTATTTTTAGGATTTCTATTTTAAATTGTCTGTTATTTAGCTCCAAGGTTTCCAATATGTTAAATCTTTCTCCATAGGTTTTTCCACATCTATTTGTGTTACCTCTCTATTCGATTTCCTTTTTCTTATTGGCATCTGAGGGTGGTCTTGTTGATAGCACTAATTAGAATTAATAAAGAATAAAAAGTAAAAAAAAGGAAAAATAAAAAACACCCCACAAAAAAGTAATAATTTATTATTTCCCCCTTTTTTCTTTCTTCTCTTCCCCTCCTCTCCCCTCCTTAGGGAAATATCGTGATGACCTGTGAATTATATTATGCTAAATGGAACAAAAACTGCCTATCATGGAGGGCCTCATTTGGGGTGAAGAGTTCAAGGGGCAAAAAAGGGAGTAGGGACCTACTAAATGCAAAAAAAAGGAGAAAATCTTAGACAAGTATAAAATGATTTGCTTGTAAGTGACAGTTGACTAAGAGATATAATGAGAGGGATAAGAGGGAAACAGAAAAAAGGAGAAAAAAATAATAATTAAAGAAGGAAAAAAATAAAAATAATAAGTAAAAACCTGTTGTATTAAGTGGAGCAAAGACTAAATACAATGGAGACCTTGGGTTGGGAGGAGTGCTAATGAGTTAAAAAGCAAAGTAAAAAGTACCTAAAATGCCACAAAAAAAACAAAAGAAAACCAAAAACAAAAGCAAAAAGAACCCAAAAAAACTTGAGTCCCAAATTAAATAATTTGTTCGTGATTGAGGATTGAATAGGAGGAAAAGTAAAAGGAGAAAAGAAGAAACGAATAGAAAGGAAAAAATAAGAAAAAGAGAAAAACGAAGAAAAAAAAAAGGAAAAGAAAAAAAAACAGAAGGGGAGAGAGTGAGAGTTAAGGGTTTTGGAGTGTAACCCTAAAGGAGAGTAAGGATGAAGAAAAGAAATAAAATGTAACACTCATGGGTAGTGTAGTTCAAGAAAAGGGAAGCATAAGATGGGCAGAGAATAAAAGGACCAAGGAGGAGGAAATAAAAGTAATAATAATAAAGGCAATAAGATAGAAGAAACAAACAACAACAAAAATAGTGGAACAAGTTATAAAGTCTGTGGATTTTTCTTGATTTTGAGAGTTTAACTTCTTTCTTTTTCTTTTCTCTCTCTCTTCCTGGTCGGTGACTCTGTCCTATTTTCAGTTTTTTGAGGAACTACCATACTTTCTTCCATAATGGTTGTACTACTTTACATTCCCACCAACAGTGAATGAGGGTTCCTTTTTCTCCACAGCCTCTCCAACACTTGCTATTACCTGTCTTATTGATAATAGCTAATCTAACAGATGTGAGGTGGTATCTCATTGTAGTTTTGATTTGCATTTCTTAATAACTAATAAAGATGAGCATCTTTTCATATATCTTTTGGCCATTTGTATTGTATTTCTTCCTGGGAGAAGTGTCTGTTTATGTCCTCTTCCCATTTTTTTATTGGATTTTTTGTTTGTTTTCTGTAGAGTTTTATGAGTTCTTTGTATATTTTGGATATTAGGCCCTTATCTGAGCTGTTGTTTGAAAATATCATTTCCCATTTAGTTGGCTTTCTGTTTATTTTGTTATCAGTTTCTCTTGCTGAGCAAAAACTTCTTAGTCTGATGTAGTCCCATTCATTTATCTTTGCCTTCACTTCCCTTGCCATTGGAGTCAAGTTCATAAAATGTTCTTTATAACAAATGTCCATGAGTTTAGTACCTATGTCTTCTTCTATGTACTTTATTGTTTCAGGTCTTATATTTAGGTCTTTGATCCATTTGAATTAATTTTAGTACAGGGGGACACACTGTAGTCGAGTTTCATTTTTTGCATGTGGTTTTCCAGTTTTCTCAGCACCATTTATTGAAGAGGCTTTCTTTTCTCCATTGTGTGTTGTTGGCCCCTTTATAAAAATTATTTGAACATATGTATGTGGTTTTATTTCTGGACTTTCTATTCTGTTCCATTGGTCTGAGTGTCTCTTTTTCTGCCAATACCATGCTATTTTGATTTTCTTGGCTCTAAAATATAGTTTGAAGTCAGGTATTGTAATGCCCTCAGCTTCATTCTTTTTCCTTAGGATTGCTTTGGCTATTCAGGGTTTTTTTATAGTTCCATATAAATCTGATGATTTTTTGCTCCATTTCTTTAAAAATGTCATTGGAATTTTGGTGGGAATTGCATTAAATTTGTATATTTCTTTGGGTAGTATGGCCATTTTAATTATATTTATCCTTCCTATCCAAGAACAAGGAATATTTTTTCTTCTCATTGTATATTTTTTGATTTCCCTTAACAATGCTTTGTAGTTTTTGTTATATAGGTCCTTTACATTCTTTGTTATGTTTATTCCTAGGTATTTTATTTTTTTTTGTTGCATTCATGAAGGGAATTATTATTTGAGTTCATTTTCTAATGTTTCATTGTTGGCATATAGAAAGGCTATGGACTTTTGTATAGTAATTTTGTATCCTGTGACCTTAATGTATTGGCTTATTGTTTCTAGTAATCTTTTTGTGGAGTCTTTGGGGTTTTTGATGTATAGGATCACAATATCTGCAAAAAGTGATACCTTTACTTCTTCTTTTCTGATATGGATGCCTTTTATTTCTTTATCTTGTGCGATTGTTCTGGCGAGAACTTCTAAAACCATGTTAAATAAGAGTGCAGAGAGTGGACGATCCTGTCTTGTTTCTGATTTAAGGGGGAATGCCTTCAGTTTTATGCCATTTAATATGATGTTAGCTGATGGTTTATCATATATGGCCTTTATCATGTTGAGATATTTTCCTTCTATATCCATTTTGTTGAGTGTTTTAAACATAAAGTTGTGTTGTATTTTATCGAATGCCATTTCTGCATTTATTGATAAGATTATGTGGTTTTGTTCTTTGTTTTGTTGATATGGTGTATTACGTTAACCGTCTTACATATGTTGAATTATCCTTGAGATTCTGGTATGAATCCCACTTGATCATGATGTATTTTTAAAAAATATTTTGTTTGTATTGTATTTGCTAGTATTTTGTTTAGGATTTTAGTATCTGTATTTATTTGAGATATCGGTCTGTAGTTTTATTATTTTTATTTTTTTGTGTCATCCTTGCCTGGTTTCAGTATGAGGATTATGTTGGCCTTATAAAATGTGTTTGGAAGTATTGCTTCTTCTTCAATTATTTGGAAGAGTTTGAGTAGAATAGGAACCAAGTCTTATTTGAATGTTTGATAGAATTCACTAGTATAACTGTCTGGGCCTGGACTTTTATTTTGGCGAAGGTTTTTAATAGTTGTTTCTATTTCCTTCCTGCTAATTGGTCTGTTTAGACTTTCTGCTTCTTCTTGACTCAGTCTAGGAAGGTTGTATTGTTCTAGGAATTTGTCCATTTCTTCTAGATTGTTGAATTTAGTAGCATATAGTTTTCCGTAGTATTCAACAATAATTATTTTTATATTTATGATATCTGTGGTGATTTCTTCTCTTTCATTTTGGATTTTGTTTATATGAGTCTGTTCTGTTTTCTCTTTGGTGAGCTTTGCCAAGGGTTTGTCAATTTTATTGATCTTTTCAAAGAAACAGCTCCTTGTTTTATTGATTTTTTCTATAGTTTTTCTGTTCCCTATTTTATTTATTTTTGCTCTGATTTTTATTATCTTCTTTCTTCGGCTGGTTTTGGGTTGTCTTTGTTCTTCTTTTTCTAGTTCCTTAAGGTGTAAAGTTAACTGATTTACTTGGGCTCTATTGTTTGTTCATATAGGCCTGAAGTGATATGAACTTCCCTCTTATTACTGCTTTTCCTGCATCCCAGAGATTCTGATATTTTATATTGTCATTTTCATTTGTCTGTATATATCTTTTGATCTCTGCACTTATTTTTTTCTTTGACCCATTCATTTTTTAAAAGTATGTTGTTTAGTTTCCATATTTTTGTGGGTTTTTTTTTTCTTTTTTGAAGTTGAATTCTAGTTTCAAGTCTTTATGTTCAGAAAATATGCTTGGTAAAATTTCAATTTTTCTGAATTTGCTGATGTTTTTATGGCCCAACATATGGTCAATTCTTGACAATGTTCCATGTACACTAGAGAAAAATGTATACTCTGGTAGTTTGGGATGAAATGTCCTGTAGATGTCTATCACATCCAGGTGCTCTAGTGTTTTGTTTAAGGCCACTATATCTTTATTGATTTTTCTGTTTGGATGAACGATCTAGAGCTTCCAGCGATGTATTAAGGTCTCCAAGTATGACTGTATTTCTGTCAGTTTTTGTTTTTAGGTCAATAAGTAGCTGTCTTATATATTTTGGTGCTCCTTCATTTGGTGCATATATATGAAGGATTGTTATGTCTTTTTGTTCAGTGTCCCCTTAGTCATTATGAAATGACCATTTTTGACTCTGAGTACTTTTTCTGTCTTGTAGTCAGCATTATTAGATATGAGTATTGCTACACCTGCTTTTTTTTTTGGGTGTTGTTTGCTTGGAGTATTGTTTTCCAGCCTTTCACTCTTAATTTGTTTTTATCCTTGTTGCTTAGATGTGTTTCTTGTAGGCAGCATACAGTTGAATTTTATTTTTTATTTATTTTTTAATAATTTTATTTTTTTAATTGGGTGACATCAATAAATCAGGATACATATATTAAAAGATAACAAGTCCAGGTTATCTTGTCGTTCAATTATGTTGCATACCCACCACCCAAAGTCATATTGTCCTCTGTCACCTTCTATCTTGTTTTCTTTGTGCCCCTCCCCACCCCCTATCCCTCTCCCATTCCCCCCTCCCCCCCGTAACCACCACACTCTTATCAATGTCTCTTAGTTTCAGTATTATGTCCCACCTACGTATGGAATAATACAGTTCCTGGTTTTTTCTGATTTACTTATTTTGCTTCGTATCATGTTATCAAGATCACACCATTGTGCTGTAAATGTTTCGATGTCATCATTTCTTATGGCTGAGTAGTATTCCATAGTGTATATGTGCCACATCTTCTTTATCCAGTCTTCTATTGATGGGCTTTTTGGTTGTTTCCATGTCCTGGCCACTGTGAACAATGCTGCAATGAACATGGGGCTGCATGTGTCTTTACACATCAATGTTTCTGAGTTTTAGGGATATATACCCAGTAGAGGGATTGCTGGGTTATAAGGTAGTTCTATTTTCAGTTTTTTGAGGAACCACCATAATTTCTTCCATAATGGTTGTACTACTTTACATTCCCACCAACAGTGTATGAGGGTTCCTTTTTCTCCATGGCCTCTTAAACATTTGCTATTACCTGTCTTGCTAATAATAGCTAATCGAACAGGTGTGAGGTGGTATCTCATTGCTGTTTTGATTTGCATTTCTCTAATAGCTAAAGAAGATGAGCATCTTTTTATATATCTGGTGGCCATTTGTATTTCTTCCTGGGAGAAGTGTCTATTCATATCCTCTTCCCCTTTTTTATTGGATTGTGTGTTTATTTTTTGTTGAGTTTAATGAGTTCTTTGTATATTTTGGATATTAGGCCCTTATCTGAGCTGTTGTTTGAAAATATCATTTCCCATTTAGTTGGCTTTCTGTTTATTTTGTTATCACTTTCTCTTGCTGAGCAAATACTTCTTAGTCTGATGTAGTCCCATTCATTAATTTTTGCTTTCACTTCTCTTGCCTGTGGAGTCAAATTCATAAAATGCTCTTTAAAATCCAGGTCCATGAGTTGAGTATCTATGCCTTCTTCTATGTACTTAATTGTTTCAGGTCTTATGTTTAGATCTTTGATCCATTTTGAGGTAATTTTTGTACAGGGGGAGAGACTGTAGTCCAGTTTCATTCTTTTGCATGTGGCTTTCCAGTTTTCCCAGCACCATTTATTGAAGAGGCTTTCTTTTCTCCATTGTGTGTTGTTGACCCCTTTATCAAAAATTATTTGACTATATATATGTGGTTTTATTTCTGGACTTTCTATTCTGTTCCATTGGTCTGAGTGTCTATTTTTCTGCCAATATCATGCTGTTTTGATTGTCGTGGCCCTATAATAGAGTTTGAAGTCAGGTATGATAATGCCCCCAGCTTCATTCTTTTTCTTTAGGATTGCTTTGGCTATTCGGGGTTTTTTATAGTTCCATATAAATCTGATGATTTTTTGCTCTATAACGTCATTGGAATTTTGATGGAAATTGCATTAAATTTGTATATTGCTTTGGGTAATATAGCCATCTTGATTATATTTATTCTTTCTAGCTAAGAACAAGGTATATTCTTCTATCTCATTATATGTTTTTCGATTTCCCTTAACAATGGTTTATAGTTTTTATTATATAAGTCCTTTACATTCTTTGTTATGTTTATTCCTAAGTATTTTATTTTTTTTGTTGCAATCGTGAAGGGGATTATTCTTTTGAGTTCCTTCTCAGTTGTTTCATTGTTGGCATATAGAAAGGCTATTGACTTCTGAATGTTAATTTTGTATCCTGCGACCTTACTGTATTGGCTTATTGTTTCTACTAGTCTTTTTGTGGATTCTTTGGGGTTTTCGATGTATAGGATCATATCATCTGCAAAAAGTGATACCTTTACTTCTTCTTTTCCGATATGGATGCCTTTTATTTCTTTGTCTTGTCTGATTGCTGTGGCGAGAACCTCTAGTACCACATTAAATAAGAGTGGAGAGAGTGGACAACCCTGTCTTGTTCCTGATTTAAGGGGGAAAGCTTTCAGTTTTGTGCCATTTAATATGATGTTAGCTGATGGTTTATCATATATGGCCTTTATCATGTTGAAATATTTTCCTTCTATACCCATTTTGTTGAGAGTCTTAAACATAAAATTGTGTTGTATTTTATTGAAAGCCTTTTCTGCGTCTATTGATAAGATCATGTTGTTCTTTTTTTTGTTGATATGGTGTGTTACATTAACCGTTTTACGTTTGATGAACCATCCTTGAGATTGTTAGATGAATCCCAGTTGATCATGATGTATTATTTTTTTAATATGTTGTTGTATTCAGTTTGCCAGTATTTTGTTTAGTATTTTAGCATCTGTATTCATTAGAGATATTGGTCTGTAGTTTTCTTTTTTTGTGCCATCCTTGCCTGGTTTTGGTATGAGGGTTATGTTGGCCTCATAAAATCTGTTTGGAAGTATTGCTTCTTCTTCAATTTTTTGGAAGACTTTGAGTAGAATAGGAACCAAGTCTTCTTTGAATGTTTGATAAAATTCGCTTGTATAGCCGTCAGGGCCTGAACATTTATTTTTGGGGAGGTTTTTAATGGTTTTTTCTATTTCTTCTCTACTGATAGGTCTGTTTAGGCTTTCTGCTTCTTCTTGACTCAGTCTAGGAAGGTTGTAATTTTCTAGGAATTTATCCATTTCTTCTAGGTTGTTGAATTTAGTGGCATAACGTTTTTCATAGTATTCTACAATAATTCTTTGTATATCTACGGTGTCCGTGGTGATTTCTTTTTTTTCATTTTGGATTTTGTTTATATGAGTTCTTTCTCTTTTTTCCTTGGTAAGTCTTGCCAAGGGTTTGTCAATTTTGTTGATCTTTTCAAAGAACCAGCTCCTTGTTCTATGAATTTTTTCTATAGTTTTTCTGTTCTCTAATTCATTTATTTCTGCTCTGATTTTTATTTTCTCCTTTCTTCGGCTGTTTTTGGGTTGTCTTTGTTCTTCTTTTTCTAGTTCCTTAAGGTGTGAAGTTAAGTGGTTCACCTAGGCTCTCTATTGTTTGTTCATATATGCTTGAAGTGATATGAACTTTTCTCTTATCACTGCTTTTGCTGCATCCTATAGATTCTGATATGTCATACTGTCATTTTCATTAGTCTGTATATATCTTTTGATCTCTGCACTTATTTCTTCTTTGACCCATTCATTTATTAAAAGTATGTTGTTTAGTTTCCACATTTTTGTGGAATTTTTTTCTTCTTTTTCGCAGTTGAATTCTAGTTTCAAGGCTTTATGATCAAAAAATATGCTTGGTACAACTTCAATTTTTCTGAATTTGCTGGTGTTGTTTTTGTGGCCCAAAATATAGTCAATTCTTGAGAATGATCCATGTACACTGGCGAAAAATGTATACTCAGTCACTTTGGGATGAATTGTCCTGTAGATGTCTATCATATCCAGGTGCTCTAGTGTTTTGTTTAAGGCCAATATGTCTTTGTTGATTCTCTGTTTGGATGACCGATCTAGAGCCGTCAGCGGTGTATTGAGGTCTCCAAGTATGATTGTGTTTTTGTCAGTTTTTGTTTTAAGGTCAATAAGTAGCTGTCTTATATATTTTGGTGCTCCTTGATTTGGTGCATATATATTAAGAATTGTTATGTCTTCTTGATTCAGTGTCCCCTTAGCCATTATGAAATGGCCATTTTTGTCTCTGAGTACTTTTCCTGTCTTGTAGTCAGCATTATCTGATATGAGTATTGCTACACCTGCTTCTTTTTGGATGTTATTTGCTAGGAGTATTGTTTTCCAGCCTTTTATTTTGAATTTGTTTTTATCCTTGTTACTTAGATGAGTTTCCTGTAGGCAGCATACAGTTGGATTTTCTTTTTTATCCATTCTGCTACTTTGTGCCTTTTTATTGGTGAGTTTAATCCATTTACATTTAGTGCAATTATTGATACTTGTGAGTTCCCTATTGCAATTTTATATCTTGCTTTCTGTTAGTTTTGTGTCTTGTTTGATCCTTCTCTTTCGTTTTTCTATCTTTTGTTTTTATTTGGTTGTATTCCATACATCTTTCCTCTGTTGCTATCTTTTTTATCTCATGTGCTTCTGTGGTGGTTTTTTCAATGGTGGTTACCTTTGAGTAATGAAAAGGGTCCCTTCCCTGTTCATTGTAGCCAACTATTTTGTGAGTACTTTTGCACTCCATCGTCCTTCGCTACTGTTAATCTCCATCTTCTCCCCCTCTTTCTTTTTGTTGTTGTCACAGTTTAAATTTGGTTTTATTGTGTTCTTCTTGGAGCTTTTACTTGTGGCTCTGTTTTTTTTTTTGTTCTTTGTATGTGATTGGAGAACCCCCTTTAGTAATTCCTGGAGTGGGGGTTTTCTGATGATAAATCCCCTCATCTTTTCTGTATCTGTGAATGTTTTTATTTCTCCTTCGTATTTGAAGGATAGCTTTGATGGGTATAGTATTCGTGGCTGAAAGTTCCTCTCTTTTAGGACTTTAAATATTGGGTCCACTCTCTTCTAGCTTGTAGAGTTTCTGCTGAGAAATCTGATGATAATCTAATAGGTCTTCCTTTATATGTTGTATTCTTCTTTTCCCTGACTGCCTTGAGAATTTTTTCTTTCCTGTAGGTTTGTGTCAATTTCATTATGATATGCCTTGGAGTAGGTTTGTTGGGGTTAAGAAAACTCGGAGTTCTGTTTGCTTCTTGAACTTGAGGCTTTAGTTCTTTCCACAGGCTTGGAAAGTTCTCATCTGTTATTTGTTTGAGTATGTTCTCCATTCCATTTTCTCTCTCTTCTCCCTCTGATATACCTATTATTCTTATGTTATTCTTTTTGATGGAGTCAGATAATTCTTGTAGGGCTATCTCATTTTTTTAAATTTTTGAGTCTCTTTCTTCTTCTCTCTGTTGTGCCTCAAGTTGTTTGTCTTCTATTTCACTAATCCTCTCTTCTATCTGACCTGTTCTATTAGCTAAGCTTGTTACTTCGTTTTTCAGCTCGTGAATTGAGTTTTTCATCTCTGTTTGATTTGTTTTTATAGTTTCAATTTCCTTGGACATATATTTTTTGTGTTCATTGATTTGTTTTCTGAGCTCCCTAAATTGCTGTTCTGTTTTTTCTTGTATATCTCGGAGGATTTTTAGGATTACTATGTTGAATTCTATGTCATTTAGCTCCAAGGTTTCCAATATATTATATTTTTTCTCCATAGAGTTTTCCTCATCTAGCTGTGTTACCTCTCTTTCTTTTGTATCCATAATATTCGATTTTCTCTTCCTTAATGGCATCTGAGGGTGGTTTTGTTGATAGTATTAATGAGATTTAATAAAGAATAAAAAGTTAAAAAAATAATAAAAAAATAAAAAATCGAAAAGAGTTTTTTTTAAAAAAATTAATAATAATATAAAGAAAAATAAAATAATATAAAAATTTAAAAAAATGAAATTATTCCCCCGCTCCTTTTTTCCTCTCCTCTCCTCTCCCCTCTTTCTTGAGAAAATCTTGTGGTGAACTGTGAATTATAACAAACAATGCCTGTGATGGAGGGCCTGAATTGGGGAATAGTAATTAAGGGTGCAAAAAAAAAAAAAAAAAAAAAAAGCATATGGATCCAGAAAAAGCAAATAAGGAAAAAACTTGGGTCAAGAATAAAATGATTTGCTTTTAGGTGTTGGTTGTTTAAGAGTTATGATGAGAGGAATAGGAGGAAAGTGGAAAAATGGGGGGACAAATTAAACAATTACTATTGTATTTAGTGGAACAAGAACTAGATAATATGCAGAGCCAGGGATGGGAGCACTGCTAGTGAGTTAAAAAGGTGAAGTAAAAACCCCCCAAAATGCCACAAACATAAGTTTGTGTCCCAGATGAGATAATTTGTTTGTTATTGAGGTTTGAATGAGAGGAGATGTAAAGGAGAAAGGAAGAAACTAATATAGAGGGAGAAAAGAATGAGAGAGAGATAAAAAAAGAGGAAACCACTAAAAGAAGAAAAAAGAAAGGAGAGAGAGTGTTAAGGGTTTTGGAGTGCAACCCTCATAGAGAGAAAGGAAGAGGAGAGAAAAGATAATGGGAGATGTAACACTTATTGGTATTGTAGTTCAAGGAGAGGAGAGAGTAAGACCAGCAGAGAGTTAATCGTCCAAATTGGAGGAGGAAAAAAAGTATCAAGAATGAAGATAAGAGAAACAAATGAACAAATATAATAAAATGGGATAGGTTATAAAGTCTGCAGATTATTCTTGATTTTGAGAGGTTATCTTCTTGCTTTTTTTTTTCTCTCCCTCTTCCTGCTCAGTGACTCTGTAGCCCGGGTTCTGCCTCTTTGGCACGCTCAGGTAGAAGTTTGCAGTTGATAAGTCTCTATGGCAATGCCATGTATTGTGCTTTAGTCTCGTTGGCAGTCGAGGCTCATTAGCATTTATAGGCTCCGACAGTGAGAGAGTCCGTGTTCCTGGAGCCTTTCTCCTAGTCTTTCCTTCCTCAATTAGTAGCCTGATAATCCAGCTATGGGGTTTGCTGCTGCCTCTGCCTGGATAGTAAGAGGCTCAAAGAGCTGGCAACTCCCCACTCTATTTCCACTCAGCACAGGGCTCTGGGTAAGGCTCAGTCAGTCAGAGCTGCTAGCATAAGCAGACGAGCTTTCCACCCACTCAAAGACCTCTGGCTATGCCACTCTGTCTTGTAACACAAGCAGGCGCCCACTTCCGGGGCGCTTGGAGGAAACTCTCACTCACTGTCTGCGACCAGGATATCCGGCCAGCAGTCTCACGCTCTGAGTGAAACCCCCAACCACAGGTAAAAGTTGCAGCGTTGGAATTGAGTCTCGGTCTGTCCCCGTGCGAGGCTTTTGCAAGGCACTGGGTTGCCCAAGGTTCCGCTTTGGCCCACACAAAGGCCCCTGACTCTGCCCCTCTGTGCGATAACACGGGCGCGCACTGCCGAGGCACTCGGAGGAATCTCTCATTCACTATCTGCGCGCACAGACCAGGATATGAGGCCGGCCCCGTTTCCCTCTGAGTGAAACCCCCTCCAGCACGGAAAATCTCCACCATTGGAATTAGTTCTCACTCCCTCCTGTGCGTGGCTTTCCCAGGGCGCTAGGGCTGCCCAGAGACTCTGCCCTCAGCCCACAAAAAGGCCTCTGACCCTGCCTCTCTGTGGGGCAACACGGGCACCCACTCCCGGGGCCTAGGAAGAAATCTCTTACCCACTAACTGCACGCATGCCGACCAGGAGACTGGGTAAAATGGCCGCTCTGCTTGTCTTTCTTTGTTTGGGTTTGGCGCGCGTGTTAGCTTGTATTGCCCGGGTTGCCCCAGGATCAGTTTTTCCTTGGCTTGGATCTTCGTGCCACAGCCTGGTTTGGCTGTTTGTGCCGCGGCCTGGATCTATTCACCCCCTTTGCCCGCCTCAGTTTCTATATTCACAGTTACCAGAGAAAGCCGCCCTGTTTAGGTTAGTGAGGAAGGCGGAGCATTTCTTACTCCCTATTTCCTTCGGGGTTTGGTTATATATTTAGCCAATTTTTCACTCAACCATACCTTTGGGTGTATTGCAAAGCATCTGGAGGCTCCAAGTATAGGTTTTTCTGTTTCTGGTTGAAGATCTTGTTGAGTTTTGGGGGAGATTTATCAGTATCACTTCCTACCCTGCCATTACTCTGACGTCATCTCCCGAATTTTCTTTTTTAATCCATTCTACTACTCTGTTTCTTTTTATTGGTGAGTTTAATCCATTTACATTTCGTGTAATTATTGACACTTGTGGGTTCTCTATTGCCATTTTATAAATTGCTTTCTGTTAGGTTTATATCTAGTTTGATTCTTCTTTTTTGTTTTTCTATCATTTGTTTTTGTTTCATTGTATTCTATACTTTCTTCCTCTGTTGTTACCTTTTTTAAGTCATGTGCTTTTCAAGGGTAGTTACCATTAAGTAATGAAAATTGTATGTACCATGTTCATTGTAGTACACTATCTTATGACTGCTTCTGCACTCCATCGTCCTTTGCTACTGTTAATCTTCATCCTCTCCCCCCTCTTTTTTTTTTTTTTTGTTGTCATAGTTTAAATTTTGTTTTATTGTGTTCTTGGTTGAGCTTTTACTCATTGTTTTGTTTTGTTTTGTTTTTTGTATGTGGTTGGAAAACCCCTTTTAGTAATTTTTGGAGTGGGTGTTTTCTGATGATAAATTCCCTTATCTTTTCTGTATCTGTGAATGTTTTTATTTCTCCTTCATATTTGAAGAATAGCTTTGATGGTATAGTATTCTTGACTGAAAGTTCCTCTTTTTCAGGACTTTAAATATTGGGGTCCAGTCTCTTCTAGCCTGTAGGGTTTTTGCTGAGAAATCTGATGATAATCTAATGGGCCTTCCTTTCTATGTTGTATTCTTCTTTTCCCTGGCTGCCTTGAGAATTTTTTCTTTGTCGTTGGTTTGTGCCAATTTCATTATGATGTGCCTTGGAGTAGGTTTGTTGGGGTTAAGAAAACTCGGTGTTCTTTTTGCTTCTTGAATTTGAGGCTTCAGTTCTTTCCACAGGCTTGGGAAGTTCTTGTCTATTATTTGTCTGAATATGTTCTCCATTTTATTTTCTCTCCTCCCTCTGATATACCTATTATTCTTATATTAGTCTTTTTGATGGAGTCAGACAATTCCTGTAGGGCTTTCTCATTTTTTTAAAGTTTTGAGTCTCTTCTTCTTCTCTCTGTTGTGTCTCAAGTTGCTTGTCTTCTATGTCAATAATCCTACCTTCTATCTGGCCTGTTCTATTAGCTATGTTTGTTACCTTGTTTTTCAGTTCATGAATTGTGTTTTTCATCTTTGTTTGTTTTTGTAGTTTCAATATTCTTGGTAATATATTCTTTGTGTTTGTTGAGTTGTTTTCTGAGCTCTCTAAATTGCCTTTCTCTGTTTTCTTTTATATCTCTGAGTATTTTTAGTATTTTTTATTTTAAATTCTCTGTCATTTAGTTCCAAGGTTTCCAATATATTACATTTTTTCTCCATAGATTTTTTCTCATCTGTCTGTGCTACATCTCTGTCTTTTATATACATAATACTCAATTTCTTGTTCCTTAATCGCATCTGACCATGGTTTTTGTTGATAGTACTAATGAGAATTAATAAAGAATAAAAAATAAAAAAATGGAAAAAAAGGAAAATTTAATATTTCCCTTTTTTTTCTCTTTTCCTCTCTCCTTCTCCTTGAGAAAAAATTGTGATGAACTCTGAATTATATTGTGTTAAATGGAAAAAAACTACCTATAACAAAGGGCCTGAGTTGGAGAGAAGTGATAAAGGGTTAAAAAAGGAGGTAGGGACCCACAAAATTCAAAAAAGGAAAAAAATTGGGTCAACAATAAAATGATTTGTTTGTAAGTGATGGTCGACTTAGAGATATAATGAGAGGGATAAGAAGAAAACAGGAAAAAAGAAAAAAAATTAAAAAATTACTATTGTATTAAGTGGAGCAAAAACTAGATGGGGTTGGGTGGAATGCTAATGAGTTAAAAAGTGAAGTAAAAGGCACCCAAAGTGCCACAAAGAAAAAATTTGAGTCCAAATGAAATAACTTTTTTGTGATTGAGGAATAAATGATTGTTTCTGATTGAGGAAAAGTAAGGGAGAAAAGAAGAAACTAATATAGAGGGAGAAGAAAAGAAAGGAAAAAATGAGAAGAAGAAAAAGAACAAGGAGAGATAGAGTGAGAGAGAGAGTTAAGTGTTTTGGAGTGCTACCTTCATAGAGAGAAAGGAAGAAGAAAATAAAGAAAATGGGAAATGTAACACTTATGGGTAGTGTAGTTTAAGAAGAGGAAAGAATAAGACGAGCAGAGAATAAAACAACCAACGTGAAGAAAAAGAAAATAATCAAGGCAAGAAGATGAAAGAAACAAATAATAATGGAAAAATTTATAAAGTCTGTGGATTTTTCTTGATTTTGAGAGGCTATCTTCCTCCTTTTTCTTTCCTCTCCCTCTTCCTGTTTGGTGACTTTGTACCCCAGGCTCTGCCCCTGTGGCACACTTAGGTAGAGATTTGCAGTTGATAAGTGTCTATCGCAATGTCATATATTAGGCTTCAATCTTGTTGGCAGTCGAGGCTTGTTAGCATTTGCAGGCTCCGACAATGAGGGTCTGTTTTCCCAGAGTCTCTTTCCTAGTCTCTCCTTCCTGAATTGGCAGCCTGATGATGCAGCTATGGGGCCGCCGCTGCCTCTGCCTGGAGAGTAAGGGGCTCAAAGAGCTGGCAAATCCCCACTCTCTGCCCACTCAGCACAGGGCTCTAGGTAAGGCTCTCTCAGTCAGAGCCTCCAGAGTAATCAGGTGGGGCTGGGAGCCAGTTACTCTCAAGGTGCATTTCTTTGTGCCTCCAGGCATGTCCAGTATGCCTCAGCACCATGTGGGACCACTCTCCCTAGGCTTTTGCACTTTGTAACCTGTTTTGGCTGGGAAGAATTTGCCCTAGTCATTGCTTGCAGAACAGGAGGTCTTAAAAGCTGCCAAATCCCCCCCCCCCTTTTTTTTGTATTTTTCTGAAGCTGGAAACGGGGAGGCAGTCAGACAGACTCCCGCATGCGCCCGACTGGGATCCACCGGGCACGCCCACCAGGGGGCGATAACCTGCCCATCCGGGGCATTGCTCTGTGGTGACCAGAGCCACTCTAGCACCTGGGGCAGAGGCCAAGAAGCCATCCCCAGTGCTCGGGCCATCTTTTACTCCAATGGAGCCTCGGCTGCGGGAGGGGAAGAGAGAGACAGAGAGGAAGGAGAGGGGGAGGGGTGGAGAAGCAGATGGGCTCCTCTCCTGTGTGCCCTGGCCAGGAATCGAACCTGGGACTTCCACACGCCAGGCCGTTGCTCTACCACTGAGCCAACCAGCCAGGGCCAAATATCCTTTTTTTATCGTTTAGCCCTGAGTATGAAAGCTCTGCCAATCAGAAGTTGCCCGCACCCCTACATGCATAGCAAGAGGCACTAAAAATATCACACCTCTTGTCTTAGATCACTGACCTGAGAGAGATCTTGTCATTTAGAGATGCATAGGTCAGTTGGGAGGTGAGCAGACTGTGGGTTAAGCTAATTTCAGTGATTGTATTCACAGATCTGCTCCCGGGTCAGACTGCAAGCTGCTTGTGCGCCCCTCCCTCCAAAACTTTTGTATTTTTTTTTTCCTTCCCGGGGATGTTAGCTTGAATGGCTTGGTGAGGCACCCCGCTCGCCCGGAGAAGTTCAGGCATAGGAAAGTTTGCTTTCATTCACTCCCCACGTGCCGCTGTTCAGGGTGCAGGGACCACACCGAGATTCTGGCCACAGCCCATGCAAAGGCCTCTGACCTTGCCCCTCTGTCTGGGAACACAGGCACCCACTCCTGGGGTGCTAGGAGGAACCTCTCACACACTATCCGTGCTCGTGGACCAGGATATTGGGGCTAATGGTGGCCGCTGCTCACCCCTCTTTTCCAATATGACTTGCAGTTTGAGGCAACGTGGATTTATGAATGATATTCCTCTTGAATTAGACAGATTTATTCCACTTGTCTCCTGCCTCTCAGACAGCCCTCTAACTTGCTCCAGGATGGACAGCAGACTGTGTCTCTCCACAATGAGGCAGATCAAAAGCAAGGGTCCGGTGCTGGCGTTAGCTCGCGTTGGCTGAGTCGCCTCAGGCACACTTTTTCTTTGGCTTGGATGTCTGTGCTTCAACCTGGCTCCCTCCACACTCTTAGCCCTCTATCTTAGTTCCAAGTGAAAGCAGCCCTTGCTTAGGTTAGTGAGGAAGGTGGAGTGTTCCTTTCTCCATCTTATTTCCTTCAAGGTTGATTATATATTTAGTCAATTTTTCCACTTGATCATACCTTTGTTTTCCATGTGTGGGACTTCTAGGCATTCCAAGGATAGATTTTTCTGTCTCTGGTTGAAGAACTTGTTGAAATTTTGGGGAGATTTATTGGTAGCGCTCCTCATGGCACCATTTCTCTGACGTCACTCCAAATATTTTTAATAAAAATTACTTTGTTGGATTTAGGTGGGCCAACAACAACAACAACAAAGACCTAGGAGACAAACTAATTGAAGTTTTATATGTTATCTTTATTATTGTAAAGCTGGAAAATATGACTTGCAGTTTGAGGCAACGTGGATTTATGAATGATATTCCTCTTGAATTAGACAGATTTATTCCACTTGTCTCCTGCCTCTCAGACAGCCCTCTAACTTGCTCCAGGATGGACAGCAGACTGTGTCTCTCCACAACGAGGCAGATCAAAAGCAAGTGTCAAACGGCACCTGTCCACCATTTCCAGTCCTTTATTCCAAATTCGCCCATCAGATAAATCATTCTATTCCTGGACAGAATAAAGATAAAATTGTTGTCTCATATTTTTTCCTCTAAGAGAATTGAGTAGAGCTTCTCTCCTTTCAATAAAATGACAAGGCACGAAAAATAAGAGGTTGACAATGATCCTTTGCTTGATCAGACTTTACCGAGGTTCCTGAACCTTCTCTTTAGCTCATCTGTGCCTTTTCATGTAATATACAGCTTTAGAAAGAACCTGCTAAGTCAGTTTAACCAGAAAAACCTCCCACCCCTATCCCTTGCTAGCAGATTAGATTACTCACTCTTCATCATTCTCCATGATGTCTGATCATGCTGGTCTGTCTTCAGCAAAGAATCCTATCAGGTCCATATAGTCAGAATCCCCTGTATCCTGATATTTCCTCTTAGGAAGTTTCCATTCACTGACCCTACCCTGATACTTGTCAATAAATTCACTTGTGCCTCTGCTATGTTCTGAGTTGACCCTAATCTCTCCCCTCCACTATATAATCTCATTGTGGTAGTCTATTGCCTGTTGGATAGTCCTGAATAAAGTCTGCCTTACCATTTCTTACAAGTGAAATTGAATCTTTTTTTCATTAAGGATTATCTCAACATTATTTGGGAGGCAGGGTGAAGTTTCAGACATCAATTAAGCCAGACTATCTTTACATCAATTTCATCATTTTTAGTTTCCCTCTGATTGTTCTAATCTGTCTTTTTCATCTGTCTTCAGTGTGACTATCTCCAACTTTCTTCCATGTCAATTATTCAATTTGTAGCCATGTGTATTATGTTTTCTGCTTTTAAAAAGTCATCCATTAGGTCTTTAATAATATTGTTTAGGTCCTCAAACTGTTTTATTCAACCTGCAATCTTCTCATATCATAAAAAGAAACCACCTATGTTTGAGTATTTTTGTTAATGTTCTAAATAATTTGAAGCACTTTGGAGAATTTTCTCTCTTAGATTTTATATCTTTATAAAAATATTTTTTTCTTATTTTCTGCATGCTAGTTATTCCCTCTCTCCTCCACTATTTTCTTCTCTCTCCTGCCCCCACCTTTGTCTTTTTTTTTCTTTTCTGTGTATACATAGCATTCTTGCCATGCCATTCCTTTGCTAGTTTACTCATGCTTCCATGGCTGTGCTTAGAAATTTTATTGGCTCTGATAGAATGTGGGAAGATTCTTATGTCCCTTTCCACCTTACCTTTGACATATTTACTTCCTCCACTGCTCCCCAGTTTGGGTGCTGGATTTTTTGTGATCCATCTGCTTTGTAGCACCAAAGCACAGTGGTGACCTTGAGAACCAGCTCAGTTTAGGGGTTGTGGTGCCATTGTTGGGAAAGTTGAGCTCTGTTATCACACCCATCATCATATAAACCGGTGGAGCCATTCCCTGACAGGCTATCCTAGGGAAGAACTGCTTTTCATTCAGGTGGGATCTGTAGTTTGGTGTGTGTAACTCTGAATTTTATCTCCTGCAATTTTTTTTCACCAGTTTTTCTCTGGAAATTATTTGTGGGACTCCTAAATCAGGAGAAGGGAAAGATGATCCCTTCATCATGCTGCATGTAGCTCCTTTTAGATGTGGGATATGGTTGGCATAATGTCCCTTTGCTCCCCTGGAATGTCTATACCTTAATCCCCGAAACCTGTGAACATGTTATACTACATGAGAAAAGGGGACTTTGAAGATGTAATTAAAGTTACTGACCAGAAAACTGGGAGATTATTTTAGATTATCCAAGAGTGCCCAACTTAATCATATAAACCCTAAAAAGCAGAGCACTATTTGTGGCTGGAGGAAAAAGAGGTGCGTTAGAAGGAGAAGTCAGAGAGATCCAGAGCAGGACGAGGAGCTCAGGGGAAGCTGCTAGTTTGAAGGTGGAGGGGGCAATGTGATAAGGAGTTCAGGTGGCCTTCAGCAGCTGAGAGTGGCTCCTGGCTGAAAGCCAACAAGGAAACAGGGCTGGAGCTTAATTCGAGGAATTCTGTCAGCAACCTGAGTGAGCTTGGAGAGACAGACACTCCTTCGGAGTCTAAAGCTAAGAGTCTAGCTTGCCACAACTTGAGCTCAACCTGTGAAACCTAAGACAGGGGTACCATATGAGTTCACCAGCCTCCTGACCTGCACCACTGTCAGATAATAAATGTGTGGTGTTTCAATCTGCTAAATTTGTGATGGCAGCAATAAAAACTAACACATGGAGGTATTAGGAATGTCAGCTTTTTGATGATGGACTAGTCTATGATCAGGATGTGAGGGGTACAGGTAAGACTGACACCACACTGTCTGATTCTGCTTTGAGTTCTTTGTGTTCTTGATACCTTTTCAGAGAAATTAATATTTTTAGATTCTGCCCTTCTTTTGAGTATACTGGTAAACTTATTTTTGAAATATGTGTGCTCCCCTCCACTTTTTATTTTTTTATTTTAGCGAGAGAGGAAGAGAGAAAGAGAGAGAACATCAATCTGTTTCTGTATGTGCCCAACCTCTGCACTTTAGCACAATGCTCTAACCAACCTAGCCATCCAGCCAAATAAAATGTGTACTTTAATTTATGTGGCTTTGGAAGAGAGCGAATCAGTAGTATAGCTTGATTCAGCTGTCTGAATCCTGAAATTTCTTGCTCATTGAGTCTTCAGAAATGAGAGTGAGAGAGGATTCCATGAGTCTAGAGTCAAAACAAATTATTAAAAATACAAGCTATTTAAAAATAAAATAAAATATCTATCTCTGTGTGTGATAGTTAATTTTATATGCTCACTTGACTGGTCCATGGGGACTTATATATTTTCTTAAATATTATTTCTAAGTGTGTCTGTGGGGGTATTTTTAGAGCATACTAGCATTTGAATTCTTAGATTAAGGAAAACTAATGATTTTCCCCTGTTTGAGTGAGCACCATCTAATTCAGTGGTAGTCAACCTAGTCCCTACTGCCCGCCAGTGGGCGTTCTAGCTTTCATGGTGGGCGGTAGCAGAGCAACCAAAGTATAAATAAAAATATAGATTTAACTATACTAAGTTTTTTATAAAGATTTATTCTGCCAAACAGTGAAAATTCGACATAAAGTACTCGGTAAGTAATTATTATTATATGCTTTAACTTGCTGTAACTCTACTTTATAAATTTTATAAAGTAAAGTTTCTTACCTACTTTATAAATCACCATTACTGTGGAACCAGTGGGCGGTTAGAACATTTTACTACTAACAGATACAAAAGTGGGCGGTAGGTATAAAAAGGTTGACTACCCCTGATCTAATTCATTGAGGGCCAGAATAAAATAAAAGGTGAAAGAAGGGATAATTTGCTATTTCCACCTCACTACAGAGACTGCAACATTGATCTTTTGCCCTTGGACTGGAACTTAAACCCCCTGATTCGCCTGGCTCCCAGGACTGGACTTGGCTGGAACTGCATCACTGGTTTTCTTAGATTTCCAGCTTGCAGATCACAGATTGTGGGACTTCTCAGCCTCCATAATTACATGAATGAATGTCTCATGATCTCTACTTGTTTATCTCCTATTGGTTCTGGTTTTCTGGAAAACCCTGACTTACACAGTGCATATGCATATTTATATGTACATGCACATACAACATCACATGCTGTCAGTTTATTTATATATTAAAGCTGAAAATATAGGTCATACAATACTTTTTAATTTTCTTGCTGGAAAGGAAATGTGTAAAAGCCAGTATCACTTTAAATTTTGAAGAGAATATCACTAGTAGCTCTAAACACTAATCTTGATGACATAACTGAAAATTGGAATAAAAGAATGAATTTCTTTTTGATTACTATAGTCTTATAGCGTACTTTGATATCAGATAGCATGATAGTCTAAAAATCCTTTCTCAAGATCGCTTTTGCAATTCAGGGTCTTTTGTGATTCCGTATCAATTTTAGGATTATTTATTCTAGTTCTGTGAAAATGCCATTGGAATTTTGATGGGGATTGAATTGACTCTATAGATTTCTTTGGGTAGTATAGCCATTTTAACTATGTTAATTCTTCCTATCCATTTATTTATATATCTTTATCAATTTCTTTTTGAAATATCTTAAATTTTCTGAGTACAAGCCTTTTACTTCTTTGGTTAACTCTATTCCTAGGTATTTCATTTTTTAATGCAATTGTAAATTGAATTCTTTTCTTAATTTCCGTTTTTGATAGTTTACTATATTGTTGTATAAAAGTACAATGGATTTCTGCAGATTAATTTTTATCCTGCTACTTTAATGAATTCCTTCATCAGTTCTAGTAATTTGTGTGTGTGTGTACATGGAATCTTTAAGGTTCTCTCTACATAGTGCCACATCATCTGCAAATAATAACAGTTTTATTTTTTCTTTCCAATTTGAAAGCCTTTTATTTTATATTTTTTTTGTCTGATTTCTGTCACTAGGGCTTTAATATTATGTTGAGTATAATGGCAAGGTACTGTCATAAAAACAAACACATAGTTCAATGGAACAAAATAGAGAGCCCAGAAATAAAACCATGCCTTTATGGTCAGTTGATCTATGACAAAGGACGCAAGAATATACAATGAGGTAAACTCAGTCTATTTAATAAATGGTATTGAGAAAACTAGACAGATACATACAAAAGAAAAAAAACTAAACTAGACCACCTTCTTATTATACCACATCAAAATGGATGAAAGACTTAAATATAAGACCGAAAACTCCTAGAAGAAAACATAGAAAGTGAACTCTGACATTGCTTTTAGTAATATTTTTGTTTACATATCTCCTCAGGCAAGGATAACAAGGGAAAAAAAATAAACAAGTGGGATTACTTCAAACTAAAAAGATTTTGCATAGTAAAGGAAACAATCAATAAAATGGCAAGACAACTGATTGATTAGGAGAAAATATTTGCTAATGATGCACCCAATAAGGTGTTAGTATACAAAATTTATAAAGAACTCCTAAAACAATGCCAAATAAACAATCCAATTGAGAAATGGACAGAGGATCTGAATAGACAGTCTCCAAAGAGGACATACAGGTGTCTAGTAGACATATGAAAAGATGTTTAACGTCACTAATCATCAGAGAAATGCAAATTAAAACTAAAATGAGACATAACTTTACACCTGTCAGAATGGCTATCATCAATAAATCAACAAACAGCAAGAGTTGGAGAGGGTGCGGAGAAGGAGTCCTTGCACATTATTGGTAGGATTGCAAATTGCTGCATCCAGTATGGAAAACAATATGGAGGTTCCTCAAAAAATTAAAAATAGAACTACCTTATGAACCAGCAATCCACTTCTAGGTATTTATCCAAAGAAATCCGAAACATTAATTCAAAGATATATGCATCCCTATGTTCATTGCAACATTATTTACAATAGCCAAGATATGGAAGTAACCTAAGTATTTATCAAAAGACAATTGAATAAAAAAGATGTGGTAGATATATACCATAAAATATTACTTTGGCAATAAAAAAAGAATGAAATCTTACCATTTGGGATGACATGGATGGAATAGTGGGTATTCACCATTTATTAATAGACTGAGTTTACTTCATTGTATATTCTTGCTTTCTTCGCCATAGATTAACTGACTATATAGGCATGAGTTTATTTCTGGGCTGTCTATTTTGTTCCACTAGCGATATGTTTGTTTTTATGACAGTAACATGCCATTGTATTCAACATAATATTAAAGTCCTAGTCACAGCAGTCAGAGAAGAAAAAGAAATAAAAGGCATCCCAATTGGAGAGAAAAAATTAAAAGTGTCATTATTTGCAGATGATATGACACTATTCAATAAAAGGTGTTGGCAGAGCTGCATTCCTTTCTTAAGGTTCTAGGGGACAACTTTTTCCTCCTGACTTTTTCCTTGCTATGGGGGCCTTTTCTCTATCTTCAAAGTCAACAATAACATGTTTCCCTTGTCACATCTCTTTCTCGATTCCCTTCCTCTATTTTCCTCTTTCATTTTTAAGGACCCTGGGGATGACATTGGGCCCATCTAGGTAATCCAGGGGAAATCTCCTTGTTTTAAGGTCAACTGCTAGCAATCTTAATTCCTTTTGTCATATAACATCACATATCCACAGATTCCAGGGATTAGAACATGGACATTTTTTTGCGGGGGAGGGGTCATTATTCTGTCTACCATGTAATTCCTTAAAATACGCTTGTCTTCTCTTATGGGGTAAGATAAAGCTCTGATTTCTTTTTTTTTCCCCCTCTAGGTGCTTCTATCTCTTGAAGAGTTGATTTCTTGATTTCTTGCCTGCCACTGCTGCACCCTTCATCACATCCCTTCCTCACCTAATGCACTCTCATACACATCAGCCCCGCTGATGCCCCAGCCTGACATTTTCTGGCCTGCCTTCTCCTTCATCTGTTATCAACCACAATTTTGAATTCTAGGTACCTCTTACCATCTGTCTTTGAGCAAGACATCCCATTAAGTTCTTCCTAGTATTGAGAGTTACGTGGTTAAAATGAGAGTTAATCACAGTGAGCAATTGTAACGAGCCATCCTATGGTTTCTTTTCTTTTCTTTTTTTAAAGATGTTTTATGTATTGATTTTAGAAAGAGGAGAAAGAGAGAAAGCAGGGAGTTAGGAGGAAGGGAAGAATCAACTGTTGCTTCTCTCATGTGCCTTGACTGGGCAAGCCCGGGGTCTCAAACTGGTGATTTCAGCATTCCAGGTCAACACCTTGTTCACTGTGCCACTACAGATCAGGCCTCCTATAGTTTCCACAAGTGCAAAAGCACAGATACTGCCCTTCTGCTTGTTGTTATGCAGTAATAACCGCTGTTCTTAAAACTTCAGTGCTAATTCATTCATTGCTTTATTTTCCCATTAGCTGTATTAAAAATAATGTTAGAGCCTGACCAGACAGTGGCGCAGTGGATAGAGTGTCGGGCTGGGGCGTGGAGGACCCAGGTTTGAAACCCTGAGGTCACCAGCTTGAGCCTGAGGTCGCTGGCTTGAGTATAGGGTTGCTGGTTTGAGCATGGGATCACAGATATAACCCTGTGGTCGCTGGCTTGAGCTCAAGGTCACTGGTTTGAGTAAGGGGTGACTCGCTCTACTGTAAGCCTCCTCCCCCCATCAAGGCACATATGAGAAAGCAATCAATGAACAGCTAAGGTGCCACAACAAAGAATTCTTGCTTCTCATCTCTCTCCCTTCCTGTCTGTCTCTCTCTCTCGTCACTGTCAAAAAACAAAAAAAGAATAATGATAGAGATGGATTATGAAGGAGTTACATTACAGAACTAGAAAATGTGAGAGGCAGTACACATTATGATTTACAATTTTTGAAAGGTGTGTAAAGTACTTAGAATCAAAATTATTTCTGTTTGCACTTAGAGGGAAGTTTAGTAGAGAACATTTGTATTTAAAAGAGAAAATTCCATTCAAGCCAGTAATCATGTGAAAAGCGGTAAAGAAGCTTTATATTACACTTGCATACATAAAAAAGTAGGTGAAGTCGGCCCTGGCCAGTTGGCTCAGTGGTAGAGGGTCGGCCTGGCGTGCAGAAGTCCCGGGTTTGATTCCCGGCCAGGGCACACAGGAGAAGCGCCCATCTGCTTCTCCACCCCTCCCCCTCTCCTTCCTCTCTGTCTCTCTCTTCCCCTCCCGCAGCCAAGGCTCCATTGGAGCAAAGGTGGCCTGGGCGCTGGGGATGGCTCCATGGCCTCTGCCTCAGGCACTAGACTGGCTCTGGTCGCGACAGAGCAACACCCCGGATGGGCAGAGCATCGCCCCCTGGTGGGCATGCCGGGTGGATCCCGGTCGGGCACATGTGGGAGTCTTTCTGACTGCCTCCCGGTTTCCAGCTTCAGAAAAATACAGAAAAAAAAAAGTAGGTGAAAATTTCATGACAAATCACAAAAACCTATTGAATTCATGGCTAAAGAAGTTTTCGGTGGTATGAGAATATTTTGTTATACAATTTAAAAGCTTTATTTAATTCTATTAGAAATCTGGATTTATAATAAATGGAAAAATGATCCAAAGGCACACTGATGATTCTAAATTTCTGCAATGGTACTGGAAAATTTGGTTATATTCTATTTTAATTACAGGTTATTCTCATTTAACTTTAGTTCTTTTTAATCAATAAGCAAAGCAATATTTATTCCTATAAATTAAGGATTTACACCTTAAATTAGTTCTAGACAACAATTAAAGCTACCTAAAAATGTTTAAATTTTCTTACTACATTAAGCAGTTTCAGAGTTCTCTAAAATACACAATAATATTTTGAGAAAAAAAATAAATGAACAAAAATGATAAAATATTTTTGTACTTTTGTGATTTAAAAAAATCCACTTCTATAAAACATGTCAGGGTATCAGCAGGAACAATGAACAAGTGCTAGCTGGAAGATAGACTTGGAGTTATTTCTTTAATTACTCTCAGGCTGAATTATTTATCTCTAGCTCAAAGGCCAATTCTTAGACAGATGAGTGGAAGAATAGAAAGTATTTAATGGACATTCAATTAATTTTTCTAATAAATAGCAATTCATAAAAGAGTTAAGAGTTAAGTTCTACCTTGAAAATGAAAATACATATCTCAGTGTGACCTCTTAGAAACTTTACCTCTTACCCTTGTTGCTTTAATGAGATTGTTTAGTGGTAGGTGTTTGATGTTGAAAGTTTGAAATCCCAATGGTGCTTGGGATTGGAGTAATCTGTATTATTAACTTTGGTTTTTCTTCTAAAAATTAAAAAGTGAATTGCAGGTTTATGATGAGCTCTCTTGGGCATTCAGGTAAATTTGTTGTTGTTTGGCTGATTTACTGTAGCAGATTTGCAATGTGGTTATACAATAAGGTTTAAAAGCACATGAATAAATAAGTCACTTCAGCAATTCTGAGTGCTTCTGAAGTTTCAAATCACCCATTTGAGAAGCAATTTGCTTGTAATATTGGCAACAAATTTGATTAGTAAAATATTTACTTCTCTGATAGTTTTAATGTTTTTCTTTACAAGTGTAATAGATTAAGAAAAGAAAGGCTTTTATTCAGAACCTTCTCTACACAATTTGAAACATGCTCAAACTTTCTGAACCCTGGACTAAAAAATGCTTAAAATGGCCATTGATTGTATAATCTGGACGTATTTTATAGGCTTTAGAGGTATCAGAAATTTAGGTACAGAGAACAAGTAAGCCATGATGTAAAATATTAAAAATATATGAATGAAAAAGGCAGCCTTTTATTTCTTAAAATATTGACAGTTTTCTAAAATGGTATTTAAGAGAGAACATAAGCTGTATGGAGAGGGGATTTTTATGTGTGTGTTATGTCACAGTAATGTGAAGAACCTAAATCACATTTCCTGTAATGTCCCAAGATTGAATGTTATAAAGTTGACTTTTAAAAAAGCACATGTTGAGAAAAAGAAACCAGCATGTATTCTATGCTAAGGAATGGGAGGGTTGGGACTTCAGAGAACAATGTGGGTGGGGAGTTTTTCAAATAAGTTTATCCACTTGCCACGTATTCAGAAAATTTTGATCAAGACAGTCCTTTGATTTTAGTAACACATGGGATTTCACACTTCTTCTGAACAATTTAAGTTTCCTTCTGAGAATCTTTTAATTGAATAGATTGAATTGTATCATGTCATAAACTTAAAGTTTTATGAGCTCAAATATAAAGTGATTTTTTAAAGTAGAAAAATTATTTTAGTAATAAGAGTATTTTGTTAATATTTGAAAATTCATATTCAGTATAGTACCCAATAGATGAGAAAGACTTTCTAGGGAGATAAGATAGATCCCAATGCATCACTCTTTCATCTATACTTGGTTGTGATTATGAATTAAAGCTCATAAATATATTAGAAGACACATAAAAGTTGAATTTTAAAATTAACTAATAAAAATGCCTGTTATTTATGTAATTAAAATTCAAGTATAACAAATTATATTTACTTTAGTAGATACTAAGAAAACAACATAAGATACAAAAGCTATCAGTGAAACAAATTTTTAAATATCAATACAAAAATTAAAATCATAGAATTTAATGGCTTTTGCTCTGGGAAACCTATTATTGCTTGTCATTTTAAAGAATTGAAAGCACAGGCTTATATTTTGGTTCTCTTCTGATTAACATTATATGCTGTACTTAGTATAAACCAGAGCTTTATTAAATGAAAACCTAGGTTAGTATAGAATATTACAATTTAATTGAGATAACTGGATATGTTTCTGTATATCTCTTTCTTTCTAAAATTCCACTGAAATGAAATGGCAATATGTAATTATATTCTTAACTTAAATGTTTTCTTTGGGAAAGATGATTTGAATTTTACTCATAGATGAGTTTTGAAAGTGCTTGATTTTATAACAATTGGGCATGAGTCAGTGTGGATTTTTGACAAAGAAATCCCGTCAAATGAACTGACATTTAAAAACAGTAATAATCATGGTCATAGATACACCCCCAACCCCAATTAAAAAAAACTGTCTAGACACAGTTGCTTATATAGTTACTGCTTGATTTTAAAATTCCTGGTATAGTAATAACACCTACTATTTGCTGGGCAACTACTTTATGCCAGAAACTTTTCCAGGAATCTTTCATGGTTTCTCATTAAATTCTCAAAAAGTCATGGGGCAGTTATCCTCATATTACAGATGAAGAAGATGTGGTCTCAGAGGTTAAATGACTTGTCCCCGATTGTGCTGTAAGTGGCAGAAACAGAGCTGGAATACAAGTCTGTTTTTTTTCTGAACCTCTGTTCTTTACCTCAATATTCAGCTGCCTCCCTCAAGGCTGAAGGCAGCACTGGCTCTAGGATGACCAACTGTTTGGGGTTTTCCAGGAAACAGGAATTCCTAGAATGTGGAACTTTCAGGGAAAATCCAGGCAAGTTGGCTACTATATCTGTCAGGCTACTCTTACGACTGCTGGAGAGTCAGCAAGGCCATCCTGCTTTATTAGAAGCTTCCTATTCCTGCCAAATTATGAGGCCATTTCTTTAAACATTATGATAAAATTCAGAGTTGCTTTCTAGAACAGCTGGGTAATTGTGCTGGTCAGTGTTTGACATCCAGGGAGGTCTGAGCCTGCTATTTCTCAATCAGTTCCATTGTTTAGCAAGAGTAGAATGACTTACTATGTCAATAAGTGTCCTGAATCGCAGACACATTGTAGAAGATATATCAGATGGCAGTAGAACGCATTTACAAATCATCTAGTATTTAAAAAGCATATATCCTAAAGTGTGTCGGTCTTTGGACAGCAAAATCACAAAGGTGTAGTAGCTTCCCTCACTCAAAATTTACATTTTAATGGAAGCACTTTTATGTAGTAGCAGGTTACTGCCAAGCCTTATTGCTTTGCGATCTCATACTGTTTTAGAGACCCTAGTCCACTAGAAGATTAAAGTGGTGCATATAAATGATAAGCCTTAGTAGTATATTTTAATAATCAGAAAACATTTTCTATTTAACATAACTAGTTTCAACTTCTATGGATCACTTATATATAATTTACATGGAAAAAAAAGTGAGCAATAAGAATGACCAGAGAACCCTGGAAGATTAATTCAGTTGGTTAGAACATCATCCCGATATACCAAGGTTGCAAGTTTGATCCCCAGTCAGCGCACATATAAGAATCAACCAATAAATAAGTGGAACAACAAATTGATACTTCCCTCTTTCTCATTCCTTTCACCCCTTCCTCTCTAAAATCAATAAAAATAATAAAAGAAAGAAAATGACCAGAGAGACTATTCCCAGTTTACACAGAAAGGAGAACATTTTATCCTCAAATCCAAAATGGCTACTTCTCTGAATTCTGGTAAGAATCATTGTACTCTTAGCTCTACCACATGATTGATTAGTATGTCCTATTTCATAGACAAGTGACTGTGAAACTTGCAGCACACATGTGAGCTGTCAAATACTACTCAACCATGGCCAAGTTGTCTGCTGTGACATTGGGTGTGACCAAAACAAAGACAAGCAGAATATCATCCAAGACCAGGAAGGTTTATGCCACGCATTATTCTAAGTTCTTCACATCAAATAACTGAATCCCCACAATAACCCTGTATGGTGAAATCTATTATTGTCTCTATTTTATTTATTACTTATTGTTATTTTTTAAAAAATTTATTTATTAATTTTAGAGAGAGTAGAGAAAGAAAACCAGGGGAAGGAATGGGAAGCATTTGCATCTTGCATGTTTTGATATGTGCCTTGACTAGGCAAGCCCAGGGTTTTGAACCGGCAATCTCAGCATTCCAGGTCAACACTTTATTCACTGTACCACCACAGGTCAGGCAAGAACTGAAGATTAAGGACCCTGGATGGTTGACTCAGTGGTGGAATGTTGGCCTGGCATATGAATGCCTTGGGTTTGATTCCTGGTCAGGACACACAGAAGAAGCGACCATCTGCTTCTCCACCCCTCCTCTCCCTCTTCTATCTCTCTCTCTCTTTCTCTCTCTTCCACTCCAGCAACCGTGGCTTGGCTCCAGCAAGTTGGCTCCGAGTGTTGAGGATGGCTCCATACTTCACTTCAGGTGCTAAAATAGCTCGGTTGCTGAACAACAGAGCAATGGCCCCAGATGGGCAGAGCATTGCCCCATAAGGGGCTTGCTGGGTGCATCCCAGTAGGGGCATATGTGGAAGTCTGTCTCTCTGCCTCCCTGTTTCTCACTTAAGAAAAAAAAAGATGAAGAAACCAGGTACAGGAAACACCTATTATGCTGACCTCAAGGCATATAGCCTACCATTAAGAAACTTACAAACTGTGGGGGGGGGGAGAAAAGAGAGGGAGGGGGTGGGGTGAGGGAGGGGCACAAGGAAAACCAGATAGAAGGTGACAGAAGACAATTTGACTATGGGTGATGGGTATGCAACATAATCAAATGTCAAAATAACCTGGAGATGTTTTCTCTAAACCTATGTACCCTGATTGATCAATGCCACCCCATTAAAATTAATAAAAAAAAGAAACTTACAATCTAACTGAAAAAAAATTCAGAGAAAAAGAAGTGAGAATACTCACAAGGTAGGGAATTAGGTTGAATAAAAAAGTACGAACAAGGAAGTGACATACCATGTTAATAAGAAAATCATTTTAATCAGAAAACACCCTGATTTTACACATTCATTAGAGATAAAGGATGCAAATATATCTCTGATAAATATTCATTCTCTTCACTTTATAGAATCCTGGACTGTGACAAAAATGTTGAACACATTTAAATTATATTGGTTTGAAGGGGAACCAAATTACTAGTCTCCCGTATTCTGACACCAGGTCTAAGTTTTTAGCTAATTCCTACTATATGGACTGAGCTATTTCTAATATCCGAGGAGATGGTTTGGGCTTGTGGTTGGATGACATATAATTCAGCTATTGCTGGTACTTTCCTGGAGCTGAATAAGGCACATGAGCAGTTTCTGGTTCTTCCAGGACTCTAGCTGATTCCTCTGGGCCTCGGAGTTGGCCAAGGAACCAGAAGCTGCAGCTCTAGTTTACATGAGGTAGAATTACATGATATAGTTAGTTTACATGATAACTTCTCCATGGGCTTCTGCTTATGGAGAAGAGACTGTTTTCAATGATACCACCAAATAGTTTATCTGATGGGGAGGCAGATGCATTGAATCAGGCATGAGCTCATAATTTCTTCTTGAAAGCAGACGTGGCTAAGTGCCTTGCTCGCTCTGCTATGACTAAAATTAAATATCTTTAAACATGTGAGAGTGGCAATCCAGGATGCAAATAAACCAAAGATCTGAATTGCACAGAAGAAATAACAACCCTACTGATCCAAACTTGACAACATTGCACACTGTTATGAAATAGCACTGACTCATAGCAGCTATGATCATATCCAAAGCAGCCAAAAGGACTAGATGGAGGGACAGGAACTCCAGCCTGTGATAGTCAGTCACTTAAATAAGAATGGTATGGTGCTTTAAACCTCTCTGAAATATACTGACATGTGGGCTTTGAGACATGGAGGCTCAGCGGCACATGAGGACCCATATGCTGAATAGCCCAGGTTTTGTTAACAGATCATGGTATCAGCATGGTTCGAGATGCCAAGAGTTGGGTGTTTTGTTAAGGGCTGTATAGACTCAGTATAGTCGTTTGTTCCTACATCCTTCACAGTGAGATCTTGATTGGCAGTGATCTTTGGAGCAGAATATGGAAATAACCATGGAATTTTGACTATTTGCACTTACCAAAAACTTTAAGAATCATTGGAGACTTCTTCAAGTTTTTTCTTTTTATATCTTATTGCATTTTTAATTTTTTGAGTTGTTTGCATAACTATCTAGTACTTTTTGCATGGGCATGAAAACATGATTTCGTACTAATTATTCAGAGCTTCTAGTTGGTGTTACATGTTTAAGGCCCATATGCCTCATTGCTCCATTTCAACACTCAGCTCACATCTAGAAATAATTGAACAGCATATTAATCATTTTTTAGTGCAGTCTCTTGAGAGCATAGAGGGACTGTATCCATAATGTCCAGTTAAAAGTCTTAAAAATTGTCTTTCTCTATATTTGGTTGTCTATTGCATATTGCAAAGCGCTCCCAAATTTACTGGCTTAACATCAGTAACTGGGTTGGTGAGATCAGCTAGGTGGTAGTGCTGTTGGCTGGTGCTATAGTCATTTCGAAGCTCATTTTGGCTGGAACACCCAAGATGGCTCACTCACAGGGCTGTCAGCTGGTGCTGGCTGTCAGCTGAGTGCTCAGCTGAGATGCTCAGTCAGAGTGCCTCAGTTCTCCTCACTTTGGCCACCCTGTGAGGCTTGGGCCTCTTACAACATGGCAGTCGGGTTCTAAGAGCCATTGTTCCAAGTGTGTGTAAGGGTCCTCTGCAGATCTCTATAGGCTGAGCCGTGGAAGTTGCACAGTGTCACTTCTGTTGCATTCTACTGGCCAAAGCAACTTACAGATTCAAAAGAATTGAAGAAGACTCTTTGATAAGCAGCTAAGATGCCAAGAAGTACTGGTAATGCGGTGACCATCTTTAATCCTTACAACCTGTCTTTCTTTGCATCTCACCCATGGGGGAGCTGCGCCTGAATCTGTCCCTTCTCTCACTTCCCACTCTGCCTGACCTGCCCCCACTAATTCGATTCTTTAGACAGTTCCTCTCCTATTCCCTTTGCTTCCTTTCCAATCCAGATATCCTCTGCGATATCTCTGCCTTTTCTGTTATAAACCCAGCCATCCCTTTTGGTTCATTCAGTATTTGAGCCCTCCTTACTCTTACTTTGAATTTCATAAGAAATTGCTAATTGTTTAGGATTATCAACAACCTAATGCTTCTTGATGGGAGCAAGCAGGATTGGAGAGTAGATGTGACTTTTAAAATTATTTCTGTCATGTCTATGTACAGGTGACATACAGCCAAAGGGACTTGATTTTGGCTTTAATTGCAAATGAGACCAATTGATTTTTAAAATGTGACACAGAGGAAGGCTAGCAGAGAAAATTTCAGACTGAGCTTTGGAGATTCCTTGAGACACATTAGGATGGGATGGATGGGTACGATGCTTATTGGGCACCATGTTATTTTGAAGAGAAATGTTGTTGGTCCTAGGGAAGTTTTAAAGAGTTTAATTCTGACTTGAGGCTTCTTAAGAGTAGGTCCCTTGTAGAAGTTAGTTTCTAAAAACACCAAACTTTAAGCAAATATACCTTTCAGCAGGCCTCTCCCTAATATTGTCTCCAAAACAAGAGTACAAATTGAGGTCTGCAAGCCATATGTCTAAATATTTTCTAAAAATGGGCTAGAGTAATCTGTTAAATAAAATTTGTTCTGTCCTCCTCCCATAACAAATATACCTTTTATTGACCTGGGAGGCCAGGAGAATTTATAATTCTCAGATATTTCAGATCTCTATCCTAAGATGGTGGCATCTAGATATTTTGAGAGCTGTTCCCAGCCCCTGCCAGCTCCTCTTCATGCTCACCACCAGCATCCTCTTGTGCTGAGAGGGACCTCACCACATGTGTGCCAGCGCTTCAAGGCTGTGTCGATAGGCCTTAAATATAGCAGTCCCTTAGCTACTCTGGCCTGGGAGGGACCAAATGGCCAGTGCCATCTGCTTTTAGAAGGTACACCTGGTGATGAGTTTTATCTTGTCTTGGAAACTGGCTTAATGATGTCAGGGTCGCACATACCCAGAGCCTGGTTTATAAGAGGAGGCCCTTCCTTCCTTCCTTCCTTCCTTCCTTCCTTCCTTCCTTCCTTCCTTCCTTCCTTCCTCCCTCCCTCCCTCCCTCCCTCCCTCCCTCCCTCCCTCCTTTCCTTCCTTCCTTCCTTCCTTCCTTCCTTCCTTCCTTCCTTCCTTCCTTCCTTCCTTCCTTCCTTCCTTCCTTCCTTCCTTCCGTTATTCCTGTACAGAGCATGCCATACTGCTCTCTTATTTCTAATATCTGAAGGTGAAAGGCCTTGTGCACTGTTTCACAATGCATCAGTTTACAAGAAAGGAGTATTTCTAGGTGTGGTAAACCAGAAACTATAATTTGGCAAAAATTTATTTTTCACTTACTACATGGGTAGGTATTATGTTAAGTATATTATAAG
Organism: Saccopteryx bilineata; assembly: GCF_036850765.1. Taxonomy (NCBI): domain Eukaryota; kingdom Metazoa; phylum Chordata; class Mammalia; order Chiroptera; family Emballonuridae; genus Saccopteryx; species Saccopteryx bilineata. The sequence continues at coordinate 214,472,344 of NC_089491.1, read as the reverse complement.
AATTTGCTAGTTGAATACTTAACTCAAACTTACTATTATTGAACACATTTTTAAGTGAAAATAATGGAGACTTCAGGGAGTAAAAACAAAAGATAATAAAACAACAACCCTCTCCCCCCCAAAAAAACACCTAGCTACTAACAGAGTCAAGATTAAAACCATCACCCAGGCTGTCGGCATCTGAATCCTGGATTTGGCTCCATTACTGTAGATGAAATGAATTAGCACATAAAAACGACACTGATAATTATCAGCTGGCACAAAAGCAAGTACTTAATAATATATGTCAATTCATTTTTTCATTATATGTATTATTTTCTTTTTTGTTTAGTTTATTAAATTTTCTAAGTTAAACTTGAAGCTATATATAGAAAGTACACAAATCTTAAAGTATAGAACTCATTGAGTTCTTATCAACTGAACACTCCCATGTGATCAGCATTCAGATCAAGAACAGAATTTGGCCAGTGCCCAGAGACCCTTTCAGATCTTTTTAGCTACTGTTCCCTATCCACAGAGGTCGCCACTGTTGGACTTCCAACAGCACTAATTCACTTTCACCTGCTTTTGTTCTTTATATAAATGGAAGTGTATAGTTTTATTCTTTTGTGTTGGGTTTCTTTTACTCAGATTCTGATATTCACCCATATTGTTGTGTGCAGTTAAGCTTATTCATTCTTATTGTATTATATTGTGAAAATATACCACAATCTCTTTACTCATTCTACTGTTGACAGGCATTTGCTTAGTTTCTAGTTGAAGCACTTGCAAACAGTGCTGTCTTAAGTGGTCTAGTACATGTCTTTTGGTGAGCATATGTTAGCTATTTTTATTAACCATTATGTACACTAAAGACAATATAGCATAACAGTTTATTCAGGAGGAGGTAAAAAAAAAGAAGATTCTGAATTATTTTCTTGTATTAAAAATTAATTTTACTAATGAGAAAATATGGAAGAAAAGAAATAAAATAAAAAATAATCAGAATTCAGTAGAGCTAGCTGTAAGTTATCTGGCTCATCCCATGTTATGTGAATCTCTGCTTTCAAAAAATAAGATGCAATCCATAACTCAGATAAAAGGAAAGACCAATGGATACTAGATTATGGGGAGTTCCCAGGATGATGATAGGTGTGATGGCTGCTCTGAGGTGAGGGCCATGATGACTCATAGCAGACTCAAGGTGGTCAAACTCATCAGCCCACTCCCCATACAACAAAGAGTTTAGTGGGGATCAGGATGAGCAATTTTAAACAAGATCAATTGGTGAGGAGTATGTGTGACTATGGTTCCAAATAATCACAGTTGGATAGAGTCAGCACGTATGTCACGTGGAAACAAGGAACACAATAAAAAGTAAGGTGTGATGTGTTTTAGAGAAAGAATAGTTAGAGAGAGAGATATTGCCAAAATATAAGATTTGATTTTTAGAGTCATCAGCTTCTGGCAAGCGACATAGGTATAATGCTAAAAATTGGGAAAAATGCATAGGTCAGACTTTTTGACCTGATAAAATTAGCATTACATTCATTTTAAGAGGTATGGGTAAACATTCAGCAAAAATTGTCAAACTAACTAGTTCCCAGTTTGAGACCCCGAGGTCGCCAGCTTGAGCGTGGGCTCATCTGGTTTGAGCAAATCTCACCAGCCTGAGCCCAAGTTCGCTGGCTTGAGCAAGGGGTTACTCAGTCTGTTGTGGCCCCTGGCCAAGGCACATATGAGAAAGCAATCATTGAACAACTAAAGTGCCCACAATGAAGAATTGATGTTTCTCATCTCCCTTCCTGTCTGTCTGTCCTTCTCTCCGACTCTCTGTCTCTGTCACAAAGAAAAAAAGATTGCTGAATGTCATTTTCTATGCATTTATGCTTCCAGACTAAAATATATTTAAGTAATAAAATAATTGAAAGTTTTTATAATGGAGAGATTTGCTAATTTCTGTAAAATATGGAGAATGAAAGAAACAAGTGTCAGAACAAATAATGGCAAGTACAGAAGAAAATGACTGTGGTCCCATCCAGGAATGACCTATGTAAGATGTTGTAGTTAATTCTGGTTCAAGAGTACACAGAAATTGCTTTTACTCCTCCAAAACTTGCTCTTTGGATTATAATAACTTCATCTAAATCTAGACATTTCTGGCTTGGCTTAGTTGTAAAAATTTAGACTTTGATTGTTGCTTAAAATATATGTATACATATATATTTTCTATCAAATTGTCTTAGTTCTCCAATAGTGCTCCAAAAGGTGCTCAGTGATGAATTGTGAAGTGTAGAAAATCTCTCAGAGCCACAATATCTTGATTTGGACATTGATATCTTCCTTAATGAATATTAAGGAGTTATTGTGAAATAGTGAATTTTAAGGGACATATCCTTAACTATATATATGAGAAAGCTATCATTTAGCTCACAAAGGCCTGCTCTTTTACCCTTAACTGTGTAGCATTAAATATTTGTTCTGAATGTCTCTGGTATACATATGACACATAACTGGATTTTTTGAGGTCTTTGAAGGGCAAAAGGGAGAAATGATTGAAACATCCCCGGGGAGACATGAAGAATTCTTTGAGTCACAAAATTACCCCCAAATAGCACAAGTTCAAAGGGACTTTTTGTCTACATAGTGAATAAAATTATGTTTTCATGCAAACTACATACACTTTTGCAACCTCGAATTTAGCAATTCATCTAAACCACTGAACGTTAGGAAGTATTCCTACCCAGTTTCTTAGAACTTTCACTGTTCCCTTTTCTTCTGAAGCCTGTTGTTATGAACATGTACATCAGAAGTGATTTATGTGCTTCAGGATAAGTCTTGGTCCATGCTGTTGTTCAAAATCTTCCTGTGCTGATTCAAGACTGCACTGAAAACAAATTTATGAGTTGACATAGTTGAGCTGTGAAGAACTGATATTAAGGTTTTCAATTGTTTCAAATATATATATATATATATATATATATATTACCTTATGGAGTTCTCCGCCTCTTTCTGTTCTCATAGTTTTACATTTTAATTTTACACTGCATGAAGACTATACATATAAAGATACTTATCACTAGCATTTACTAAGTTTAAAATTATAGGCAAGCAGGATGCATTTCTCCCTCAAGACATTATTTTCCCTCAAGACAATATTTTTTTTCTTTTTCTTTTCTCAAGACAATAATTTAACAATACTAATTATATTCCAGAATTTGTTCAATCAGTAGTTTTGGAAGTTGTATTTTCTAAATACATATGATCCTATGCTATAAGCATCCTTCCAAGCTTTGAAAACTAGATTTTTCTGTTAATTCTAAAAAAGTGTCTATACCTGTTGGCAGAATTTGTGAACACTCTTTAGCCTTTTCCTCTTAAGCTTGCTATGAGAAGGTGAGACCTTTCAAGAGAGCATATGAGAGGCCTTGTAATACATTGAAGCCACTCTAGAAATACCATCAATAAATAGGACCAAGCATGTTGAAATGTTCAAGGAAGTAAAGATTATCTGAGGGAAAATAGGAAATAAAATGAAAGGGCAACTCTACTGAGGTTGGTTAATTTCAGTATAAATAGGAGGCTTGTGATATGAAAAAATGTATTTATATACTTATATATTTATATAATAGTTATTGAAGACCATTCTTGATGAAAGGTAGAGTGTGGTTGTTACTCAAAAGGAAAAGATTGCTTGCAATATAGAATGAAGAGAAAAGAACACTTAATTCCCTTCTTTCCTCCCTTTTCTCTCTTCTTCTTTTCTTTCCTTCCTCTCCTTTAAGTGGCTTACCATGTGCTCCCACTGTGGTAAGTATTGATAATAGAATTAACAAGAGAGTGGCTCCCTGCTCTCATGGAGATGGTTATATACAGATATAAAAGTGGGGAACAGAGGAGCATATTTCTTAATTCTCTGTCTTTGCAGATTCTTCAAGTACACATGGCCAATTTCCTCTCCTGGCTGGTTTCCTTAAATATTTGTTTGTTTTTGGAGCTTGTCTAGTTGTATAAATATATATTTCTCAAGATTTACAAATATTTAAAAAAAATCTATCCTAAATTTTTTACCCTTTTTTCTTTTCTCCCCCCCCCCACTTTTTTTTCTAAGAGGTGGAAAGGAGTAACAGAGAGCACAGACAAACAGACGGTCTCAGTCTATAAACCTTATCTGAAAGGACAAAAGACATTTTGAGCTAAAAATAGCTCAAGTATAGAGCTTTGGCTGGAATCCCTTGACACTGGAGGGAAGCTAAGGAGAAGAATGCAAAGCTAGGATAGGACAAGATGTCCTGTTAGTTGCTCATTGAGTTCTTATTCTGTAGCCCACTCCACTATCATCAGAGTCTGTTTGCTCCAGATCCTGTCAGTCACACCGGACTGTTGTGAAAATAAGCCCACAGACTCAACATTTACTTCAAAATCTGTCACACAGAGAAATGAGAAGGAATGACCTCCAGCCAGAAGCACAGGACTGTTATACTCCAGTTCTCCTTTTATACATGAACAAAACAAGATTACCTTGATCTTTCTGAGCATTGATTTTGGACCTAAAGGTGAAGGAGACCCTTTCAGTCACAAATAAATAAACTTAACATGTATAGTTGAAAAGAGATTCAAGTGTATATTTTGAAAAAAGAGCAGAACAAGTGTAATGGAGGTCAAATATACGTATGAAGAGATTCAAATTTACATTTTGAAAACAAGGGGAATAGTAAACACTGCAAGATATGCTTATGAAAAAGTGTTCAGGTTTACTTACAAGACAAAACAAACAATGGACCCACCATATTTGTTTCTAAGAAAAAAAGGAATTATAACATTTAGAGAATGAAGCATGTAGGATATTATCTGTGGGTTAAGCTAACTTTGAACACATGAAATCAGTTTTGGTTGCCTGTGTTACAAGGTTCATTTTCCTCATCAGAAGTGATGCCATGCCTGACCTGTCATGGTGCAGTGGATAAAGTGTCGACCTGGAAAGCTGAGTTCGCCAGTTCAAAACCCTGGGCTTACCTGGTCAAGGCACATATGGGAGTTGATGCTTCCTGCTCCTCCCCCTTGTGTCTCCCTTCTCTCTCTCTCTCTCTCTGTCTCTTCTCTCAAATGAATAAATAAAATCTTAAAAAAAAGAAGTGATGCCATAAGCATGTGTTATGAATAAGGATAGATTAAGCTTTATAGTAATATAACAAACACTTTTTTATGGGAGCAGAAAGAAGAGAGATAATTTAACACAGGGCCTTAGGAGATATGTCATGGAGAAGATGTCCATATATGTACCGGGAGGAAAAAGCAACATTTTTAAGGGTGGGGCTCAAGGAAGACAATAATCTGAGATGATGTCAGCCTCCCTGAAGGAAGGTGCACAGTCATTTGTTTATTCAGCAAGCCTTTATGGAGCTTCTACTGTGTATCAGGCAATGCGCCTGCTTTACTGACAGCATTGTGTGACTGGAGCTTAGGAAATGGATAAAGGAAGGTAAGTTTGGCAAAAATAGATTGGGGCTTGATGACATGTAATTGACTTTAGTTTTTAGGTAATTCTATATAAGTTTGGTCCATACTTTTGGGTCTTATTTAAAATAAAAAAATGTCAAAAAGTAGGGTTGAGAGTTGAGGAGGTTGACTCTATAGCTCTTTTTTATAGCTCTTGTTGGCCATATATTCTAACCTTTATTAGAGGAAGCAACCCTTCTAGAAAGGAACCCTCCTACAATCCCCCATCCAACCCCATTGGGAAAGATGTGTGATACAGGCTGTGGGCAAGGTCACATAATCAGGCTTGTGTCATGAGGAAGGAAGTAGCAATAAAGGAAATGTTTATTTTCAGCATGAGTTCTCTTCTAATTTTGAGCCCTGCCTGTTTCTGTCCCTCAATTCCCATCTGGATCCTTTCTCTTCCTACTATGCATTGCCTCTTTGGGAGATTTTTCATTTTGGGGTAAGATGTTTGGCTTTGGACCACATGCTATTTTGGAGGAATCTTGGGCCTTAGATACCAAGGAGGGGACAGTCTGGAGTCCAGGGATGGAGGAGCAGGATGCCTTGGTAGATCCTTACTGTCTGTGGGGCACAGGTTGCTTAAATTATGTGTTTGTATAGGTGGTGCTCAATGACATTTGGAGGTCAAAATCCTAGCTAATGATGCACAGTGTACCTATGCCTGCCACATTTTCTGTGGCACATAACATTCTCTTTGAAGGTCTGGCCAGGCCTGAAGCAGATGGCTTCAATGACAAAGAATTCATGGACTTGACTATATTTTAATCAAAACTGGGCTAATTTCTTACTCTATTAGTTTAGGAATTGCAGGGCAATTGCACATGATTTTATGCCATATTCCGGCTATTTCAGCCTGAGCCTTTGCATACTTGGAAGTCCCTATCTCCTATATTCTAGAAATCTGAATATAATATTTCACTTTATTTCACTATTTTTATTAAAGTATAGTAAATTTGTAAGTGTCTTGAGGGGCAGTTAGGTGTTGGAAAGGCTTTCTTAAAACAATACTAAATGAGGTCATATTAATGTGAATAAGAATTGTAAGGGGATCCTATAAAAATCAAAATTCTGATTCAGTAGGTGAATCAGAACCTAAGATTCTGCATTTGTAATAATTCTCACGTGATGTTTTGAATAGCAAGGGTCTAGCACACCATTACCATGTCAATTGTACCCACAAGTGGTATAAATGTCTTAGTTACAAATTTATACTAGTTCCTTATACCTCAGCTATGAAATGTAGTGGTGACACCTGGTCTGTTTATATCATCATTCTAACAAACTTAATCATAACATTACAAAGCAGAAGAGATAGAGGAGTAGGACTAGCTACTAAAATAAGGGCATTTTAAAAACTAACTGCATATCACTAGGGGTCAATTTGAAAGCAAAAGGATAAACAACTTGCAGACCCAGGCTAATGAAAAGGATGCTTAAGGGCCTCTTTGTAACATAGGTCTTTGCATAGCCTCATTGTGAAGGCCCTGTTGGGACATTAATGGAGCTCTTGGATGTTGTGTTTTCACTGCTCTTTGGCCTTGGGAATTGTGAGCTCTTCTTTGCTCTAAAGTTATTTCCACTTTTATGATTATGGCTAGTTATATGAGTAGTCCCGTTGCTCTTCTAGAAATAGTGAGCACTTCGAGAGACAGTAGATACCAATAACTCTCAGAAATATTAGATGATTAAGAAGAAAGTGTTGCTGAAGGAATTCTAGGGTTTATCACAAATTTTCATTTCATTCAGATCCTCTGATAATTCCCTCCTTTCCCCCACATGAATGTTACATCCTAGCTTGTCTTAACCGCTTGTCACTCTTTGAACACAAATGATGCATTCCTACCTTGGTACCTCATACTTTTTCCTTGGTGTCTTAGCCTACTTGAGTTGCTGTAACAAAATAACAAACTAGGGGGCTGAAATGACATAAATTTATTTCTCACAGTTCTGGAGGCTGGGAAGTCTAAGATCAAGATGCCGCAAGATTCAGCTTTGGCTTGTAGACACCCACCTTCTAACTGGGTGTTCACATGAACTTTACCAGTTGACTGCTAGCAAGGAGAAGGGAAAGAGAAAGAAGATAATTTCTAAATGTGATATTTAATTGAAGGATAATACATGCCAGTTTTAAATGCCAACCCTTAGGGGAGGGATAGAGAAGGAACTCAGGAAATCTAACAACCATTTAATCATTTTTGGAATAAGTGAGCATTGGCCACATGCTGAATTTGTTTAAAATCAATTAAATAAAGATATCTCTGACAATGCTATTTTTCTTTGCCTCCTATTTGTCCACTTTCCAATTCATTCATACACTGCTTCTAGTGGTATTTAATAAGATAATATTAAGAATTTGGTCTCATTAACAATAAAGATAGAGAGACCCTGCTGTATACAAACAACATTTTGTCTTTTTGTACTAGTCCTCCAATATAATCCTGTATATATGTTCTGCACCACTAGCTTTTGTGGTTATGTGCAACTCCATCCACCTGATTTTTCTTTGCATCATAATCAGTGTCTATGTAGTATAAAAGAAGAACAAGCCAAGAAGTATTGGCTTTACAGTCTCCTTGGCACTACAAATTCAATGAAATGAAATGGATGCTGCTGCCATCCAATGATTTTTAGCTGACCAAGGCTACTACAGAGATGAAAAACCAAAGGCCCATGTGACAGCATAAACTGTGAGGCTTCTAGAACTACTTTAAGTCTTTCTAATGGGTTGGAGGGGTTGAAGCAGTGCAGTGCCTTAGTTGGGATCTCCAAGAAAAAAAAGTCAGTCTTAAAGTCTTGATTTGTAACATTTGCTGAGTTCAAGCCATCACCTTTAAAATGTGTACAACCAACTCTCCAGCATACTACTGGGTTAAATGGAAATAATTTCTTTTCTCTCTTAAGAATCAACCCTGGATTTTGCTTCATATGCTTTAATAGTAGCCAGGGACTTAGCATGAACTAAACACACCACATATTTCCAATATGATCTTTTTTCTTAATTTTTAAATTTTTTTATTTATTCATTTTAGAGAGGAGAGGGAGAGACAGAGAGAGAGAGAGAGAGAAGGGGGGAGGAGCTGGAAGCATCAACTCCCATATGTGCCTTGACCAGACAAGCCCAGGGTTTCGAACCGGCGACCTCAGCATTTCCAGGTCGATGCTTTATCCACTGCACCACCACAGGTCAGGCAAATATAATCTTTTGATTTTAGTTAAGATGTCATTTTATGCCACTCAATACAAGAACTGAAGGTTGAAATTGAGAAAAATCAGATACTTATCTTCAAAAACTAATTTTTCACTTCCTCTCTCTCTTAAAATCAGATTTTACCACTATCTTTCATACATTTATGTAAAGCCAGGAGCCACGGCTGCCACTATCAAAGCAGCCTGGCCCATGCAGGTTCGCATTGGATTCAGACAGTCGGTAAAGAAACAACGGAGCCACAAACTGGTGGGCCATAGTCTTTAATCCTAGCTTGCACCCGGCGGGCAAGTAAATACACACACTGGGCTCCAAAACCCACTCACATTCAGCGCTCACAAAGCTACTGACTTATCTGAGTTTCCTAGAATCAAAGGTTTCTAGCTCACCAGACTTATTCACCTCTGTTCTCCATCTCCTTCCTTCTCCAGCATCAAACTGCACAAACTGGCCTCTCACTCAACACTCCGCCATCTTGGCTGCTTCTCCTGGCCTCCTCCACGTGGCCTTCTTCTGCTCTCTGCTCTACTCTCTCCTCTAATGATAATCTCAGGAACCAAGAGAGCAAGCTCCCGTTCTGTCCCCACTTTATATTGTAGCTTCACAACCTCTAATCCAATATACAAAATAGGGAAGTCTCTAATACAAAGTCACTTCTCTGAGGCATTATTGGATTGCACCACCCCACATCAAAAAGGGTGGGAAAGGCTTAATCCCAAAACCAAGCCCCAGGCTACAAGGATTCTCCCTGCCTTTAGCCCACCCCCCAACACACATTAATATCACCTGGGCGACTGCCTCCTCATGGGCAGCGTCATCTTTAACAAAGTGAGCATAATATACTTTATCTGCCCAACAATTTAGAATCAAGAAAATCACATTTTGTTCTCCAGCCATTATTTGGACACAAAACTTTCTGATGGTTTTTGTGGTTGTGCAGGAAGAGAAGGGGATGGAGCACAGGGGAGCATTTCTTTTTTTAGTTTAAGTCAATGAAAGCTCTTAAGTTGTGCATTATTTAGGTTAAGACAAATGAGTCTGACCAATGAAATTTGATGCTTAAATAGAATGAAAGGATGCAATGATAGTAAGGAGTAGTGGACATGTGTTGGTCAAATAAGTTTGTATTGATAAAATAGGATTTTTATGTTTGCTTGCTTATAGTTTGCATTGGGGGCTGGGCAGCACCAGTTATATGTGGTCTGTGAAATTGCAAATTACCTTCCTGCTTGGGAAGGGCCATTGTTTTGCTAATGTTTGCTGGAGGAGGGGTCTGTGTGGGCCCAGGTAGTTTTTCAGGGAGAGGAGAGAATGCAGAGAGCTGAGAAAGAAATCATGTTGGCAGGAAAAGAGAAGGTGTGTAGATGGGGAACCAGAGCTGAGGGGCTTTGTGAGCTCTGCTGAGACTGGTGAGGCCTTTGATTCTAGGAGAAACCGGAGAATACTCTCCTGGTTGTGGAACTGGAGAATGTGTCAGAGCTTTGTGAGCTCTAAATGAAAAGGAAAGTGTTTTCCCTGTGTGTTTGCTCGTTGGTCAGTGCAAGACTTTAATAAAAAAAATGGCCCACCATTTTTTGGCTCCACTGTTTCTTTTTTTTTTTTTTTTTTTTTGCATTTTTCTGAAGCTGGAAACAAGGAGAGACAGTCAGACAGACTCCCGCATGCGCCCGACCGGGATCCACCCGGCACGCCCACCATGGGGCGACGCTCTGCCCACCAGGGGGCGATGCTCTGCCCATCCTGGGCGTCGCCATGTTGCGACCATCCTGGGGGTCGCCATGTTGCGACCAGAGCCACTCTAGCGCCTGGGGCAGAGGCCACAGAGCCATCCCCAGCGCCCGGGCCATCTTTGCTCCAATGGAGCCTTGGCTGCGGGAGGGGAAGAGAGAGACAGAGAGGAAAGCGCGTCGGAGGGGTGGAGAAGCAAATGGGCGCTTCTCCTATGTGCCCTGGCCGGGAATCGAACCCGGGTCCTCCGCACGCTAGGCCGACGCTCTACCGCTGAGCCAACCGGCCAGGGCTTGGCTCCACTGTTTCTTTACCATCTGTCTGAATTCAATGAGAACCTGAATGTACATGATCATGACAGTGGCAGCCTCTGGCCTTACAACGTATCTTTGATGTAATAAAACTGGTGACAATAGCTGCAAACATCTGTGGAATAAGAGAGCATCAGCAAGCTGGACTCTTTCAGAGCTCATTCAGGCTTTGATAGAATTTGGTTCCTTGGGGATATGGCACTGAGGTCCCTGTGTCCTTGCTGGCTGTCAGCCAGGAGCCTCGCCCTTCTCCTTAAGGTTGCCTGAACTTCTCTTCATAATCCCCCCTCCATCTTCAGAACAGCAGCTTCCCCTGGAGTCCTTCTTGTGTTTTTAATTTCTCTGACTTTTCCTTTATCGCTTCTTCCTTCAGCTAAGGAAGTTCTTACTTTGGAGCTTGTGTTAATATAAATAGTTTGGGCCCATCTGGATGGGAAAATCAAATTAATCATCCTGATTCAAGTCTGTAAATTTAGTCTATCTGCAAGGTTCCTTTTGTCATCTAAGGTGTATTGGTCAGTATTTTACAAAGAAGCGACCAGTGGGGGATATATATTTATATTTTGTGGATGAAAAAGGAGCCACATGCTGAACCTGACCAGCTCTGGGAAAGCCTGCATGGTGGCTTTGCAGACTCGGAGACCTAAAGTAACAACATAGGATGGTCAGAAGTTAAAACTTTCCAACTAAAAGCAGTTCATGGTGGGTAGTCATGTCCTAGGGAGGTATTTTTCTCTAACAAAGGTCAATGTTTACCTTAAGCCTGTCTGTTGTCTTTTGCATCTACAATAAGGTACCTGATAACATGCAGATAACCTTTTCCTGCTCCCTCAGGGCAGGCATCCTACCAAAGCAGGAACCAACAAACCCCCTCATTGTTGCTATTATCATCTTAATGAACTATTAACTGACTTATACCTGCCTATATGTTATAAAGTACAGCACCCCAGACTCTGAAAGGCACTGTACCTCATTTCATCGAGTTCACGTAGAGACACCCAGTCCAGATGAATTTTGAAGAGTTTTATTGGAAGAGGAGATTTATTAATATGCCAGCTGCATATGGCTGACACGGGGCATCTGCAAGCCCAAATCGTGCAGTCCCAAAAATAGTTCAGGGGCTGTTTATATATCCTTGATCATGATAGATACGTGAATTTACCAGGAATTCCAAATTGCCCTCTTGATGTTTCGCTTATCTGTTAGACCTCACCCTTACTTATTGGACTATCACCCTGAGACAGAGGAATTCCAAGGAGCTGGCAAGCCCTTCAAGGAGAAGCATTCCAGAAATACCAGGACTTTTGATTCAACACTCACATACTTGAAATTCTTCCTTACCCTATAACATTCATCCCCCTAGCTTGTACTGGTGCTCTTCTCCCCGGGAGAAGTGCCCAGCAGGGTTCTTTTCTTCCTTTCAATAAAGCCTGTTACTCTGGTCTTTTTGGACTCCCATGGATTCCAACAGATCACACATGAGAGGGGGAGAGCATGATGTCACTGTATAGCTGGCAACATTTGTTTAGGGGATACACAGAAACATTAAGACTCTCAAGGTAACACAATCTAAGATGTTTACAAATCTTTCAGGGTTCATCTTCCCTCACTACCCTAGAGGTATTTTACCCTCAAGATTCCAGGAAGGGGGAGGAACTACAATCAATGCAAGGTGGTATGTAAATTCTGCTTCCTATTGAAAGAGAAGAAGTTTCTAGGTTAACCTTTATTTTAGATTTGAAACTAAATGACCCATTGTTCTTGCAAGCCAGAAACTTCTACATTTTTCTCCTTCCCTTCCCTAAAGGAGGGATGGGACAGGAAAGCCTGATAGGAAAGCTTGACCTTTCCTCCAGAATATTAATATCAATTTTCAGCTTTTGGTACCTTACAACATATATATGTAAAAGAAGTTTCAGCATATGTATTATTACTTTTTATGCAATCCCAGAGATTTTCCCCTCTGACCCCCTTTGCTTTCTCCTGCCTCCCTAATCTATCAACAGTGGATTTCATGCAACCCTCTTATGTCTTCCCCTTTGATTCTGATATATGAAATAAGTGGTGACACTGCCATTTTCTGGATCGTTTTCTCAATTCATTGAGACTTTGCTTCCTGGCAATTATTGACAATTTAGCAGAAATAAAATCATAAAAAACCTATTCTTATAGGTTTAGAAATTTCTTATGTTGACAATTTATATGTTACAAATATATATATATATTTGCTTATTTGTAAGATAGAACTATTAACTATTAAAAATTTGTTTATTTTTTTATTAGGAGGAATTGGCTCACTCAGTTTTATGATTGTTGAGACTGGAAAGTCCCATGATCTGCTGGAGACCCAGGAAAGCTGGCAGTATGATGCTAATCCCAGCCCCAAACCCAAGGACCAAAGGAGCTGTTGATGTAAATCCCAGTCCTGTGGCAGGAGATGAGATGAGATGCTCTATCTGGACATTAAGGCAGAAAAAAGGAACAATACTCCTTTCTTCTGCCTATTGTTCTATTCAGGCTCTCAGTGGATTAGATCTGTGGTCCCCAACCCCCGGGCCACAGACCGATACCGGTCCGTGGGCCATTTGGTACTGGTCCACAGAGAAAAAATAAATAACTTATATTATTTCCGTTTTATTTATATTTAAGTCTGAACGATGTTTTATTTTTAAAAAATGACCAGATTTCCTGTTACATCCATTTAAGACTCTCTCTTGATGCTTATCTCAGTCATATGATACATTTATCCATCCCACCCTAAAGGCCGGTCCATAAAAATATTTTCTGATATTAAATCGGTCCGTGGCCCAAAAAAGGTTGGGGACCACTGGATTAGATGATACTCGCCCTCCTTGGGGAGGGTAATCTATGGGCTAATCTACTCAAATGCTAATCTCATCTAGAAATACCCTCAAAGACAAACCTAGAATTACTGTTTAATCTAATACTCCATTGCCAGCTAACAGGACACATAGAATTAGTAAGTATCTCATAAGGTAATATATTTATGGATTCCAGGGTTTAGGATGTGGATATCTTTGGGGGACCAGTCTGCCTACTACACCATTCAAGACTATTTGGTTTGCCTAATGGGTTTGTAAAATTTGTATCTTTTGAGTTTGCTCACTTTTATTGTTAAAAAATGGTGCTGGGCAGCCACGTGTACCCTTGTCCTCAGAGCAAGGCAATTGATTGCAAATTGTGGATTGCATTCCTGCTTGGGAGGGGCCGTTGTTTTGCTAATGTTTGCTGGAGGAGGGGTCTTTGTGGGCCCTGGTAGTTTGCAGGGGAGAACGGAGAGAATGAAGAGTGCTGAAGAAGAAGCTAGTTTTGCAGAGAGAGGAGTGCAGATGCACAGTGCTAACGGGCTTTGTGAGCTCTACTGAGGCTGGTGATGTTAATCCAAATTCGGAGGGACCCAAAATATGGAAGACAGGAGCAAGGTCCGTCGTTTACACATCAAAGCTTTATTGTCTAGCTTGGCCAAGCGGCAGGAACTCCGACAGAAATCTGACGGAGAGCGCGCTGGCCCTTTGTTCTACTTAGTTTTTATAGTTTTGTAAGTGGGAAGTACAGAAGCAAAAATTGCAATTAGGAGTCCCTTACTGCTATTGGTTATAGTCATATGTCCTTTAACATGATAGGACCACATTCAATTTGCAAACCATACATCATTTTGGAGAAAACAAAATTTACAAGCCAACACAATGGTAGAAAGATGTCTCTTTACATATTAAAGGCATTCCTATATTATCTAGTGTTTATCTGCTATTTCTCTGTCCAGAGTCACACACTCATTTACATAGGAGAGGTAGTTTCGGTGGGGACATATGCCTGCAAATGGCTCATTGCTATAAGAAAAAGTTTATTTTGGCTTTTCTCTCCCTGTACCTGGCTAGCCACTCACCCTTTTCCCCACAGGCATTGGTGGAATGTCTGGGAATCCATGTTTTCCTCCCCTTGCATTTACAATACAATGCCAAGGGCCATCCTGGTTATGCCAATCACACAGCACAGAGACTATTTCTCACAATTTCTCTGCACACCTTAACCCAAATTAATAAAATGTTCTCCAAGCCTCCTAAAATATTAATATTAATTCTGTAGCCTTTGGTACTTTACAACACCTGCGGGTGAAATGGCTCAGTGGCTCCTCAGGTGAAACCCTTGATTCTAGGAGGAACTGGAGAAAATCCTCTGGGTTGTGGAACTGGAGAATGTGTTAAGGCTTTGGGAGCTCTGAATGAGAGGGAAGCGGTCTTCCCTGTGTGTTTGCTTGTCTGCTGGTATAAGACTTTAATAAATGTAATGGCCCACCATATTTTGGGTCTACTGTTTTTTTACCATCTGTCCAAATTCAATAAGAACATGCATGACCATGATGGCGACGGCCACTGACCTTACACCTACCAAGTTGCTCAATTCTAGAACAAGAATATGAGGATTTTGTCTTTCATAACTGAGGGAAAGTGTTTACAAACATCTAAAATAAGAATTATCTACTAATTATTTCTTTATAGGTGAGAATATTCAAATATACACAAAAGTAGAGGGAACAGTACAAATCCATGTACACATCGCCTAATCTCAGAGATTGTCAATATTTTGCCAATCTTGATACCTGCTTTTATGTTTTGATGTATCTTTAAATGAAAAAAAAAGTCTTTATTTCTGAGGACTAATTTAGTTTCATATTTTATTGGGAATTGTAATAATTTTATGTAATACAAGTTAAAGAACAAAAAGGGTAATAATTTAACACAACAAAAAGAATATTAGTGCTTTCTTCTCATTTACTGGATGGAAAATAACATTTGGGGTATTAAAATCTTGCCCAACCCATGTAATTGCCTTTAATGATTTATTGACATTTTGTATTAATTGTTTCACAATATAGCATTCTCTTTATTTCATTCTTGTGCTGCTATATAAGGGAAAACTGAAAGAAAAGGAATGGGAGAAATAGCTTTTCTCAGAAAACTTAGGAAATAAAACTGAAACTGCACAATATTTTGCTTATTTTTCTCTTTTTTCTTGCTGCCAAACCTTGGGTATTTGCAAGGTATGTTATGATAGAATTTAAGAAAATATTTTACTATAATAACATGATCATTTGTCAACAATGGGCAGTATAAAGATATAAATAGGCCCAAATCCATGGTTAATCCAAAAATAACAGTTCTAAATTTGTGATGGGTTTTCATATTGTATTTAACTGAGCTGATGTCTGGGAATTTACTTTGAATATAAAAATAAAGTACACCACAAAAACCTGGCTTCAGTCTATGAACACCTCTGGCTCTGAAACTGGTGAAAATGTCCTTCTCTCCAAGTGTTCCCATGAATAAGAAAATTATGTTAAATTCTTTTATTTAAAGAAACCTTTCTCTTTGTAAACATTTTTAGGTTAAATTACATATAAAACAGTTTATAGAATCATCCTAAATTTGTAATTCATTAGCACATTGTGTTATCTCTAATTCCCCCTCTTGTGCATTTTAGAGAATGATGCATTACTTTTCTACAAAATTGAACATTTGTGCTTTTAATTCCAAACTTAAGTTTCACTTCTTTTACCTCTATCCACCTTGCTTACATTTTCAATTACTCTCATTTAATTTCACAGTCACTCACATATGCACTTCCTTCTATTTGAGAAACACAATCACTCTGTTTCTTTTTTTTTTACTTTACTAATGGACTTCTTAAATATCCACTTCCAGCACCTATTGTTTAAAAATTTGTTTTAATTTATTTTCTGTCCTTGTCATGTTGACCCTGCATTTTTTCACTACTCCTCATAACTTACTAGTCACTGCATCCAATAACAATGTTCTCAGTTGTCATATTCTTTAACTTCTTGTGCCAATTGATACCATTTATGACTCAACCCACCCACTGGCTCTTTGCCCAAATCTCTCCTTTGGGTCTTTTTAGACACTTTCTTATTTTCTTGTTCTTATGCTACTCCTCCAATTGCTCTTTTTTTCTGCTTTTGGATATGATACTGTATGGCTGGGTGCCATGGCCATGCAGATTTGCATTGAATTTGGGCAGATGATAAAGGATCTGTGGAGCCGGAGGATGGTGGGCTATTCCAATTTATTGGGGGCTCACAAAAACAGGCAAGCCAAAAGAAGAAAGAAAAGAAAAAATACAAAGGGAACCCCCCCCCCCCCCCGATTTTCTCAGCAGGGGACAAAGGATCAGGAAATAATCACACCTCTAAGTGGTGGGGCATGATCTCTCATCCCCTTGAAGGGAAGCACTTACCCTTACAATAGTGCTGTCTTTCGCTTATGCACTAATTGCACAAAGTGCTTGCAGCCAGTAAACCTGCCAGCAACCCTAACATGGCTGTTTTCCCCACAGATAACAATTTAGATGTAGGTGTTCCAGGAGCATATCTGTCCCTGGCTGCTTCCTTTTTTATTTTGAGTTCTTCTGGGCAGTTTACTTTCATGACTTCAACTCCACTTTCAATGAAAATGGGTGCTACATCTATGTTTAATTCCTGAATTGTTCCCCAAAGTTCAGTTTCAGTTTTCCAATTCCTGGCTTGACATTTCTATCTGTATAGTCTTTTAACACATTCTATGTAGCAGTTCAAAGAATTGAACGTGTCACCTGTTCTTTTAAATCTGCTTCTGTCACTATTTCCCATATTATTTACAATCATTACTTTGTCTCTTAGGTTCAACATATCAAAGCCATCTTTGATCTCTGTTTTTCCTGTTCCTTCTCAAAACAGCAAATGTTGATAAGCCTGTTTGATTGATTCTATACCCATACTGACCATTTCCCTCTATAAATAAATACCACTTAATTTCTCATTTCCAACTCTAGGACTTCCTTTATATTTCAGAATCCTTTTATCTTTGAGTAGGAATATTGCAAAAGTATATTAACTTTTCCACCTGCTTTACCCAGTTAACATGTTTAATCTTTGTTGATTTTAGTGTTAATGATGTCATCCTCTGCTTCAAATCTTCAATGACTCGTTTTTGTTAAAAAATAGTAGTTCTAAGATGGGATTATTTTGCCTCCAAGGGCCATTTGGCAACATGTGCAGACATACTTGATTGTCCTAATTAGGGCAAAAGGCTCCCAAGATGCTGTTAAACCCCTTACAATGCACAGGACAGCTCCCTACAGCAAAACATCTGACCCAAAATGTCATGTCAACAGTACTGAGGTTGAACAATTCTGGTCTAAAGCATAATTTACAAATAATTAACTTGACATTCCCCATTTACACTTATCCTCATTTCTACTTCATTTACAACTTCATGGGATTTTTAGAGTTGTTCCTCTTTTCCATTCTGACCTCTAGGTTTTTGCTTATACATTTCCCGCCACTCATTGGAATTTTATTTCATTACCTTGTTCTGTCATTAAAAAAAACAAAAATAAAAACCCATGTACTGTCTGTCTCTCAGTGTTCAGTTTTACTGACATATTTTCATAAGATCTCATAATAATCCCAAATGAAAGTGAGGATTCTTTTTCTGAATCCTAGTAAGGATTTTTTTGTATCTCTTTTTCGATTTCTTGCTTTTTAATAGTTATTTATATAAATGTCTTATAAAACTTACTAGTCTTTACGTTTTTAAAAATAAAAGCTTTATTGAGGTATAATTCCCATGCCATAAAATTCAGTGTAAGTATACAACTACAATTTAGTGGTTTTTTAATTTTTTTAATTTTTTTTTTTTTTTTTTTGTATTTTTCTGAAGCTGGAAACGGGGAGAGACAGTCAGACAGACTCCCGCACGCGCCCGACCGGGATCCACCCGGCACGCCCACCAGGGGCTACGCTCTGCCCACCAGTGCTCTGCTCCTCTGGGGCGTCGCTCTGCCGCTACCAGAGCCACTCTAGTGCCTGGGGCAGAGGCCAAGGAGCCATCCCCAGCGCCCGGGCCATCTTTGCTCCAATGGAGCCTTGGCTGCGGGAGGGGAAGAGAGAGACAGAGAGGAAGGAGGGGAGGGGGTGGAGAAGCAAATGGGCGCTTCTCCTGTGTGCCCTGGCCGGGAATCGAACCCGGGTCCCCTGCACGCCAGGCCGACGCTCTACCACTGAGCCAACCTGCCAGGGCCAATTTAGTGGTTTTTAATATATTTACAAAATTGTGCAACCACCACATTTTGGATATGTCACATGAATGGTATCTTATGACAGGTTGTGGCTTCTTTCCCTTCACAAAATGTTTTCAGGGTGAAACACTGTCCAGGGAAAACCATGATATAAGATGTCCTGTTCATGTGCTTGGCTTTTAACTTTGCTAATACTGAGCAATGTATTTATGCAAGGTTTTCCTTGTTGTTTTATCCATCACTCCAGTTTCATTCATTTTTGATCTTTCTGAAATGTTTTTACATTTCTTATTTGTTAGTAAAACAATACTCCCACAACCATTTCCCTACTACATTATTTTCTCTGTGATAACTTGATTCTATTTTATACTTTCTTATCAGCAGAGTTTTGTGCAATATTAGAGAAAAAGAGGTGTGCAAAGTCTGCCATTTTGGCTGAATCCTAATGACAAGAAAGTTATTCTTTCTTGTTCAAATTTCACATTCAGCTTTGGCATTTGCAGATTAAGTGACACCACTAGTCAGGCTGCATTAACTCTGATTTATGTTAAAATTGGGATCTGACAAAAAAGAATATCAAGTATATGGTGTTGATGGTTAGATTTAGAATTCTATGAGTAGAGATAAAGGCTTAAGACAGAACTTAAAGCATCTGTAAAGTATTTGTATATAGAGAATTTTGCTGGTATAACCAAATTGGGCATGGAGTCAGAACAAAATAATGACTAGTCTGAGTTCTAAAGCATTTTAAAAGAAATGCAGATGTTAAACTTTTTTTTTTTTTAATAATTTTATTTTTTTAATGGGGTGACATCAATAAATCAGGATACATATATTCAAAGATAACAAGACCAGGGTATCTTGTCGTTCAATTATGATGCATACCCGTCACCCAAAGTCAGATTGTCCTCTGTCACCTTCTATCTTGTTTTCTTTGTGCCCCACCCCCTCCCCCTTTCCCTCTCCCATTCCCCCCGCCCCCCCGTAACCACCACACTCTTATCAATGTCTCTTAGTTTCACTTTTATGTCCCACCTACGTATGGAATAATGCAGTTCCTGGTTTTTTCTGATTTACTTATTTCGCTTCGTATCATGTTATCTAGATCCCACCATTTTGCTGTAAATGTTCCGATGTCATCATTTCTTATGGCTGAGTAGTATTCCATAGTGTATATGTGCCACATCTTCTTTATCCAGTCATCTATTGACGGGCTTTTTGGTTGTTTCCATGTCCTGGCCACTGTGAACAATGCTGCAATAAAAATGGGGCTGCATGTGTCTTTACGTATCAATGTTTCTGAGTTTTTGGGGTATATACCCAGTAGAGGGATTGCTGGGTCATAAGGTAGTTCTATTTTCAGTTTTTTTAGGAACCACCATACTTTCTTCCATAATGGTTGTACTACTTTACATTCCCACCAACAGTGTATGAGGGTTCCTTTTTCTCCACAGCCTCTCCAACATTTGCTATTACCTGTCTTGCTAATAATAGCTAATCGAACAGGTGTGAGGTGGTATCTCATTGCTGTTTTGATTTGCATTTCTCTAATAGCTAAAGAAGATGAGCATCTTTTCATATATCTGTTGGCCATTTGTATTTCTTCCTGGGAGAAGTGTCTGTTCATATCCTCTTCCCATTTTTTTATTGGATTGTTTGTTTGTTTGTTGTTGAGTTTTATGAGTTCTCTGTATATTTTGGATATTAGGCCCTTATGTGAGCTGTTGTTTGAAAATATCATTTCCCATTTAGTTGGCTTTCTGTTTATTTTGTTATCAGTTTCTCTTGCTGAGCAAAAACTTCTTAGTCTGATGTAGTCCCATTCATTAATTTTTGCCTTCACTTCTCTTGCCATTGGAGTCAAATTCATAAAATGCTCTTTAAAACCCAGGTCCATGAGTTGAGTACCTATGTCTTCTTCTATGTACTTAATTGTTTCAGGTCTTATGTTTAGATCTTTGATTCATTTTGAGTTAATTTTAGTACAGGGGGACAAACTGTAGTCCAGTTTCATTCTTTTGCATGTGGCTTTCCAGTTTTCCCAGCACCATTTATTGAAGAGGCTTTCTTTTCTCCATTGTGTGTTGTTGGCCCCTTTATCAAAAATTATTTGACTATATATATGTGGTTTTATTTCTGGACTTTCTATTCTGTTCCATTGGTCTGAGTGTCTATTTTTCTGCCAATACCATGCTGTTTTGATTGTCGTGGCCCTATAATAGAGTTTGAAGTCAGGTATTGTAATGCCCCCAGCTTCATTCTTTTTCTTTAGGATTGCTTTGGCTATTCGGGGTTTTTTATAGTTCCATATAAATCTGATGATTTTTTGCTCTATTTCTTTAAAAAACGTCATTGGAAGTTTGATGGGAATTGCATTGAATTTGTATATTGCTTTGGGTAATATAGCCATCTTGATTATATTTATTCTTCCTAGCCAAGAACAAGGTATATTCTTCCATCTCATTATATCTTTTGCAATTTCCCTTAACAATGGTTTATAGTTTTCATTATATAAGTCCTTTACATTCTTTGTTATGTTTATTCCTAAGTATTTTATTTATTTTGTTGCAATTGTGAAGGGGATTATTCTTTTGAGTTCCTTCTCAGTTGTTTCATTGTTGGCATATAGAAAGGCTATTGACTTCTGAATGTTAATTTTGTATCCTGCGACCTTACTGTATTGGCTTATTGTTTCTACTAGTCTTTTTGTGGATTCTTTGGGGTTTTCGATGCATAGGATCATATCATCTGCAAAAAGTGATACCTTTACTTCTTCTTTTCCGATATGGATGCCTTTTATTTCTTTGTCTTGTCTGATTGCTGTGGCGAGAACCTCTAGTACCACATTAAATAAGAGTGGAGAGAGTGGACAACCCTGTCTTGTTCCTGATTTAAGGGGGAAAGCCTTCAGTTTAGTGCCATTTAATATGATGTTAGCTGATGGTTTATCATATATGGCCTTTATCATGTTGAGATATTTTCCTTCTATACCCATTTTGTTGAGAGTCTTAAACATAAAATTGTGTTGTATTTTATCAAAAGCCTTTTCTGCATCTATTGATAAGATCATGTGGTTTTTGTTCTTTGTTTTGTTGATATGGTGCATTACGTTAACCGTTTTACGTATGTTGAACCATCCTTGAGATTCTGGGATGAATCCCACTTGATCATGATGTATTATTTTTTTAATATGTTGTTGTATTCGATTTGCTAGTATTTTGTTTAGTATTTTAGCATCTGTATTCATTAGAGATATTGGTCTGTAGTTTTTTTTTTTTGTGCCATCCTTGCCTGGTTTTGGTATGAGGGTTATGTTGGCCTCATAAAATGTGTTTGGAAGTATTGCTTCTTCTTCAATTTTTTGGAAGACTTTGAGTAGAATCGGAACCAAGTCTTCTTTGAATGTTTGATAAAATTCACTGGTATAGCCGTCAGGGCCTGGACTTTTATTTTTGGGGAGGTTTTTAATGGTTTTTTCTATTTCTTCTCTACTGATAGGTCTGTTTAGGCTTTCTGCTTCTTCTTGACTCAGTCTAGGAAGTTTGTATTGTTCTAGGAATTTATCCATTTCTTCTAGGTTGTTGAATTTAGTGGCATAAAGTTTTTCATAGTATTCTACAATAATTCTTTGTATATCTACGGTGTCCGTGGTGATTTCTCCTCTTTCATTTTGGATTTTGTTTATATGAGTTCTTTCTCTTTTTTCCTTGGTAAGTCTTGCCAAGGGTTTGTCAATTTTATTGATCTTTTCAAAGAACCAGCTCCTTGTTCTATTAATTTTTTCTATAGTTTTTCTGTTCTCTAATTCATTTATTTCTGCTCTGATTTTTATTATCTCCTTTCTTCGGCTGGTTTTGGGTTGTCTTTGTTCTTCTTTTTCTAGTTCCTTAAGGTGGGAAGTTAAGTGGTTCACTTTGGCTCTCTCTTGTTTGTTCATATATGCCTGAAGTGATATGAACTTCCCTCTTATCACTGCGTTTGCTGCATCCCATAGATTCTGATATGTCATATTGTCATTTTCATTAGTCTGTATAAATCTTTTGATCTCTGCACTTATTTCTTCTTTGACCCATTCATTTTTTAAAAGTATGTTGTTTAGTTTCCACATTTTTGTGGGATTTTTTTCCTCTTTTTTGCAGTTGAATTCTAGTTTCAAGGCTTTATGATCAGAAAATATGCTTGGTACAACTTCAATTTTTCTGAATTTGCTGATGTTGTTTTTGTGGCCCAACATATGGTCAATTCTTGAGAATGATCCATGTACACTGGAGAAAAATGTATACTCAGTCACTTTGGGATGAAATGTCCTGTAGATGTCTATCATATCCAGGTGCTCTAGTGTTTTGTTTAAGGCCACTATGTCTTTGTTGATTCTCTGTTTGGATGACCGATCTAGAGCCGTCAGCAGTGTATTGAGGTCTCCAAGTATGATTGTATTTTTGTCAGTTTTTGTTTTAAGGTCAATAAGTAGCTGTCTTATATATTTTGGTGCTCCTTGGTTTGGTGCATATATATTAAGAATTGTTATGTCTTCTTGATTCAGTGTCCCCTTAGCCATTATGAAATGGCCATTTTTATCTCTGAGTACTTTTCCTGTCTTGTAGTCAGCATTATCCGATATGAGTATTGCTACACCTGCTTCTTTTTGGATGTTATTTGCTTGGAGTATTGTTTTCCAGCCTTTCACTTTGAATTTGTTTTTATCCTTGTTACTTAGATGAGTTTCCTGTAGGCAGCATATAGTTGGATTTTCTTTTTTTAATCCATTCTGCTACTCTGTGCCTTTTTATTGGTGAGTTTAATCCGTTTACATTTAGTGTAATTATTGATACTTGTGAGTTCCCTATTGCCATTTTATATCTTGCTTTCTGTTAGTTTTGTGTCTTGTTTGATCCTACTCTTTCGTTTTTCTATCTTTTGTTTTTATTTGGTTGTATTCCATACATCTTTCCTCTGTTGCTATCTTTTTTATCTCATGTGCTTCTGTGGTGGTTTTTTCAATGGTGGTTACCTTTGAGTAATGAAAAGGGTCCCTACCCTGTTCATTGTAGCAAACTATTTTGTGAGTACTTTTGCACTCCATCGTCCTTTGCTACTGTTAATCTCCATCTTCTCCCCCTCTTTCTTTTTGTTGTTGTCACAGTTTAAATTTGGTTTTATTGTGTTCTTCTTGGAGGTTTTACTTGTGGCTCTGTTTTTTTTTTGTTCTTTGTATCTGATTGGAGAACCCCCTTTAGTAATTCCTGGAGTGGGGGTTTTCTGATGATAAATTCCCTCATCTTTTCTGTATCTATGAATGTTTTTATTTCTCCTTCATATTTGAAGGATAGCTTTGATGGGTATAGTATTCGTGGCTGAAAGTTTCTCTCTTTCAGGACTTTAAATATTGGGGTCTACTCTCTTCTAGCTTGTATAGTTTCTGCTGAGAAATCTGATGATAATCTAATGGGCCTTCCTTTATATGTTGTATTCTTCTTTTCCCTGGCTGCCTTGAGAATTTTTTCTTTGCTGTTGGTTTGTGTCAATTTCATTATGATATGCCTTGGAGTAGGTTTGTTGGGGTTAAGAAAACTCAGTGTTCTGTTTGCTTCTTGAATTTGAGGCTTTCGTTCTTTCCACAGGCTTGGGAAGTTCTCATCTATTATTTGTTTGAGTATGTTCTCCATTCCATTTTCTCTCTCTTCTCCCTCTGATATACCTATTATTCTTATGTTATTCTTTTTGATGGAGTCAGATAATTCTTATAGGGTTATCTCATTTTTTTTAATTTTTGAGTCTCTTTCTTCTTCTCTCTGTTGTGCCTCAAGTTGCTTGTCTTCTATTTCACTAATCCTCTCTTCTATCTGACCTGTTCTATTAGCTAAGCTTGTTACTTCGTTTTTCAGCTCGTGAATTGAGTTTTTCATCTCTGTTTGATTTGTTTTTATAGTTTCAATTTCTTTGGACATATATTTTTTGTGTTCATTGAGTTGTTTTCTGAGCTCCCTAAATTGCCTTTCTGTGTTTTCTTGTATATCTCGGAGGATTTTTAGGATTTCTATCTTGAATTCTCTGTCATTTAGCTCCAAGGTTTCCAACATGTTAAATTTTTTCTCCATAGATTTTTCCTCATCTAGCTGTGTTACCTCTCTTTCTTTTGTATCCATGATATTCGATTTTCTCTTCCTTAATGGCATCTGAGGGTGGTTTTGTTGATAGTATTAATGAGATTTAATAAAGAATAAAAAGTTAAAAAAAATAAAAAATCAAAAAGAGTTGTTTTTTTAAAAAAATTAATAATGAAATAAAGAAAAATAAAATAATAATTTTTAAAAAAAGGAAATTATTCCCCCCCTCCTTTTTTCCTCTCCTCTCCCCTTTTTCTTGAGAAAATCTTGTGGTGAACTGTGAATTATAACAAACAATGCCTGTGATGGAGGTCCTGAATTGGGGAAAAGTAATAAAGGGGCAAAAAAAAAAAAAAAAAAAGAAAAAAAAAAAGGAAAAAAAAAGGGGGGGGCGGTATGGACCCACAAAAAGCAAATAAGGAAAAAATTTGGGTCAAGAATAAAATGATTTGCTTTTAGGTGTTGGTGTTGTCTAAGAGTTATGATGAGAGGAATAAGAGAACAGAAAAATGGGGGGACAAATTAAAAAAATACTATTGTATTTAGTGGAACAAGTACTAGATAAAATGGAGAGCCAGGGATGGGAGTACTGCTAGTGAGTTAAAAAGGTGAAGTAAAAACCCCCCAAAATGCCACAAACATAAGTTTGAGTCCCAGATAAGATAATTTGTTTGTTATTGAGGTTTGAATGAGAGGAGATGTAAAGGAGAAAGGAAGAAACTAATATAGAGGGAGAAAAGAAAGAGAGAGAGAGAAAAAAAGAGGGAACCTTAAAAGAAGAAAAAAGAAAGGAGAGAGAGAGAGTTAAGGGTTTTGGAGTGCAACCCTCATAGAGAGAAAGGAAGAGGAGAAAAAAGATAATGGGAGATGTAACACTTATGGGTAGTGTAGTTCAAGGAGAGGAGAGAGTAAGACCGGCAGAGAGTTAATCAGCCAAATTGGAGGAGGAAAAAAAGTATCAAGAATGAAGATAAGAGAAACAAACAAACAAATATAATAAAATGGGATAGGTTATAAAGTCTGCAGATTATTCTTGATTTTGAGAGGTTATCTTCTTGTTTTTTCTTTTCTCTCCCTCTTCCTGGTCGGTGACTCTGTACCCCAGGTTCTGCCCCTTTGGCACGCTCAGGTAGAGGTTTGCAGTTGATAAGTCTCTATGGCAATGTCATGTATTGTGCTTTAGTCTCGTTGGGAGTCAAGGCTCATTAGCTTTCATAGGCTCCGACAGTGAGAGAGTCCGTGTTCCTGGAGCCTTTCTCCTAGTCTTTCCTTCCTCAATTAGTAGCCTGATAATCCAGCTATGGGGTTGTTGCTGCCTCTGCCTGGATAGTAAGAAGTTCAAAGAGCTGGCAACTCCCCACTCTATTTCCACTCAGCACAGTGCTCTGGGTAAGGCTCAGTCAGTCAGAGCTGCTAGCATAATCAGGCGGGCTTTCCGCCCACTCAAAGACCTCTGGCTCTGCCACTCTGTCCGGTAACACAGGTGGGCACCCACTTCCGGGGTGCTTGGAGGAAACTCTCATTCACTATCTGCGCACGCAGACCAGGATATCCGGCCAGTAGTCTTACGCTCTGAGTGAAACCCCCAACTGCATGGAAATTTGCAGCGCTGGAATTCGCTCTCACTCCGTCCCCGTGCGCGGATTTTGCAAGGCGCTGGGGCGGCCCGAGATTCCGCTTTTGCCCACACAAAGGCCCCTGACTCTGCCCCTCGGTGCGATAACACGGGCGCGCACTGCCGAGGCACTCGGAGGTATCGCTCACTACCTATCTGCGCGCGCACACCAGGATATGAGGCCGGCCGCGTTTCCCTGAGTGAAACCCTCACCAGCACGGAAAATTTTCACCGTTGGAATTAGTTCTCGCTCCCTCCCGTGCGCGGCTTTCCCAGGGCGCTGGGGCTGCCCAGAGATTCTGCTTTCGGCCCACAGAAAGGCCTCTGACCCTGCCTCTCTGTGGGGCAACACGGACACCCACTTCTGGGGCTTAGGAAGAAATCTCTCGCCCACTAACTGCACACCGACCAGGAGAACGGGTAAAATGGCTGCCCCGCTTGTCTTTCTTTGTTTGGGTTTGGCGCGAGTGTTAGCTTGTATTGCCCAGCTTGCCACAGGAACAGTTTTTCCTCCGCTAGGATCTCCGTACCACAGCCTGGTTTGGCCTTTTGTGCGCGGCCTGGATGTATTCACCCCCTTTGCCCGCCTCAGTTTCTATATTCACAGTTACCAGAGAAAGCCGCCCTGTTTAGGTTAGTGAGGAAGGCGGAGCATTTCTTACTCCCTATTTCCTTCAGGATTTGGTTATATATTTAGCCAATTTTTCACTCGACCATACCTTCGGGTGTATTGTGAAGCATCTGGAGGCTCCAAGTATAGGTTTTTCTGTTTCTGGTTGAAGATCTTGTTGAGTTTTGGGGGAGATTTATCGGTATCGCTTCCTACTCCGCCATTACTCTGACGTCATCTCTGATGTTAAACTTTTAAATGTGCATGTCACAGCTTCCTGAGGTCATTTAGATTATTAAGGAACAGAACATTTTAGGCAGAGGAAACATTAAGTACAAAGTCTCTAGGAAGGGATTTGCCTGCCCTTTTCAAGGAATAGCAATGAAGCCAGTTTAGTTCAGATGGAATTAAAAAAGGAGAAGTAGGAGAAGACTGGTCAGAGGAGTAATGGGCACCAGATCACATAGGTCCCCATACATCATGGTAACTGCTTTTAGCTTTTATTTGGAGTGAGCAGGGAAACCATTGAAATGCTGTGAATAGAGGAATGAGATTATTTTCATAGCTTCTCTACATCTGCACTTTGGAAAATACACTGAAGCTGGACAAACATTTAAAATAGGCAGGACAGTTAAATGGTGATTATGATAAGTCAGGCAAAAATAATTGTATCTTGGACTGGGTTGATGTGTGATAAACACCAAAACTATGGACAGATTCTGAAGATAGACGAAACAGTATTTGCTGATGATTTTCTGTAGAGTGTAAAAGAAGGAAACGTATCAAAGATGCCTGCAGCTTTTGAATGATAACTGAAAGTAGGGAGTTGTCATAATATTTGATGAGGAAGGCCAGAAAGGGACAGATACATGGTTATCAGAAGTTCAATTTTAGTCATCTTGTTTGGAATTCCTTCCAAGTGGATTTGATGAGGAGTTTGAAATTCAAAAGAGAGGTTTCAGTTGGAGTTGGAAATGTAGGAGCCATCAGTGTGTGGATGGTACCCACAGCCATGAGACCTGATGAGATCAACTAGTGCAAGTATGTAGGTAAATGTGAGAAGCAGCCCGGGAAGTGAGCTCTGGAGCATGCCCAAATCCTTCCTTAGCTCCTACCATGCCAGGAGCTAAGGAAGAACCAGCAGAAGAGGCAGAAAAGGTTAAAAGGCAGGTGAGTGAAGAATCTGTCTGCTCATTAGATTGTAATCTGTCTGCTCATTAGATTGTAAGGTGTGTGATGACAGGAATTATGCTTGTTCAGTGCTGTATCCTCCTCTAGTATCTCATTCACAAGAAGCACTAATAGGTACTAACTGAAGGAGCAAAACACTATGGGACACTGTATTGGTAGTTTGTATACGAAGCAGAGAGTTCCTCTTTCCCACGCCACCGAGTTCTTGATCTTTGTGAAAGTCCTTTTTCTCAGGCACACTGACTAAAGATGCACAAGTTCTTTTCAGATCCAGGAATCTCTTCCAAAAGTCCTCCTGCCGTTCTCACATTGGTGGCTCTATCCTGTACGGCAGCAATTAGTAATTTATTTACTACGAATTGCAGGGCAAGGTATTGTCCTGTGATCAGTGTCCTCTTGTTCCTAACACTCAAGGATGATGACTAGCTCGCCTGTGCTTTCACAGAGAGGAGGAGGGACTCAGGTCTTTTTCTCTATGCTTTTAATGTTTTCTTTACTATTGGAGAAATACATTCTCTTTGGTGATGTTTTTGTGTTTTGGAAGAGAGTCACCTATGACCTCTCAAAGGGGTTTTCACAACTGCCAACTCGATTGAGCACCAACTCGATTGAGCACCACTTGTAACACCAAGCACGGCAACCAAGGACATAATGAATCATTCAGTCCTATCACTCCGGTGATATTCTAATGTGGGTATAACAAAATCGTTTCCTTGGTGGTGCCTAGAAACAGTGTATGTTGACCTAGATACAAACATTCTCTCTATGATGCAATACTCTGCAGTGTGAAAAATTTGTTCGAACATGTATTTTAGAGTAAAATCATCTAATAAAGAATAAAACTCAGAATTTCACTTTTAAAGTTTTTTACCATAAGAAAAAAAAACCAATTCAACTCACAAGGCTCATAATTATCAATCAAAAGGCACAGAAAAATTATAAAGGAATACATTTTAGAGTTGGAGATTTTAGTTCATATATTACTGTGACAATTCTTAAAGTTGTTGAAGATGATGACAAATGTGTCAGAAGGCCTAGAAATTACTGGTATCTTCAGGCCAGCAGCTGAGTGAGGTAAACCCAAATTTTGAAGAAAAAAAAAAAAAGAAAAAGTCATTACTTTCAGAAAAACAAAACCACTGTCTTACTTATGTTACTCACATTGTGATGAAAATATCAAGCATCATTGTGCTTAGGACATCTGTTTACTGCTTTAAAAGTCAGTAAATGTGAGGAGGTCACTTACTGTATTTCCCCATGTACTCACACTTCTTTTTGGGGAAAAATTTGGGGTCTAAAAACTGGGTGCGTTTTATACATTGGTTGTAGATTTTTTACTTGCATTTCCCGCCTTTTTGTGCATGTTTTTGTGCTCATTGTTGAAAACAGTGATTTGTCATCACAGATGAGGACAAGCTCATGGATGAGAGTTGTGACAGTGATGAGGAGTTGTACAATTTTATGACAAATTAAACTTGAGTTCAATAACTTTATGTAATATATATATTTTTTCAAATTTCGGGCCCCAAAATTATGGTGCATCTTATATGTGGGAGTATCTTATGTATGGGGAAATATGGTAGGTCTGGATTTCTAAATATACACTAGTGTGTTCATTTTGGGCATCATAAAGGCAAATGTGTAAAGCGTATGTTACATTTGTGAGATAGTCCTTTTACCTCAAAAAGGCACCTTTCTTGATGAACTATAGGTTTACCAAGGAACCTGTAGTGAGAATAAAGTTGCAAACCCTTATCATGCTAGTTTGAGTTTGCAAGTTTCTGATGACCAACTTTACATAAATATATGTTATATTATGAGAAGTAAGTGGCATTTCTTTTTTGTTGTATTCTATGCTTCCTAAAGAACACTTGAATGGTTTCTTCTTTCCAGTTTAAAAAATGCACTGAGGCTATACAGTGTTCTCTTATCCTCAGGGGATACATTCCAAGACCTCCAGTGGATGCCTTAAACTGTGGTTAGTACTGAACCCTGTACATGCTGTTTCTTCCTATACATTCTGCTTCTTCCTAGACATTCATACCTATGCTAAAGTTTAATTTATACATTAGGCACAATAAGACATTAACCACAATAATACAGTGGAACAATGATAACAATATACTATAGTACAAGTTATGTGCATATTTATCTCTGTCTCTCTCAAAATATTCGATAACTGATCTGAAAACTGAGGGCTGCTAAGTGACTAATGGGCAGGGAGCATATACAGAATGGACAAAGGGATGATTTATATCCTGGGTGGGACAAAGCAGGATGGCTTGAAATTTCACCTTGCTACTCAAAACAGTTCAAAATTTTAATTTAGGGATGGTTTATTTCTGGAATTTTCCACTTAATATTTTCAGACAACAGTTGACTGTGCGTGACTGAAATTGAGGAAAGCAAAACTGTGAGTAAGTGGGGGGACTATTTAAAGAGTAAATGCTCACTT
Organism: Saccopteryx bilineata; assembly: GCF_036850765.1. NCBI lineage: Eukaryota > Metazoa > Chordata > Mammalia > Chiroptera > Emballonuridae > Saccopteryx > Saccopteryx bilineata. Next base: position 214,441,544 of record NC_089491.1, on the reverse strand, counting down.
AATGTCATTGATAAACACTTTGACTTTAAGTGAAATGATGTATACTGAAACCACATTATACATATTACCAATTAATATAAACAACAGTAGTTTCCTACAGCAGCTCATAATGTTCAAATAAAACAATCTGACCTAAACAACATCATTCTAAGACAATAGTTTAAAGTACCATTTATACAATTTGTTAACCAATCATTGATAAAATCTGAGATGAGAATTGGACATCTGTCTTAGGTTGAAATGGTTTCAAGCTTTAGCAAACATAATAAAACTTGATCAAAGAGTCCTTTGGTCAAAGGAGATTCAGGCTGAATAAACGTTTCCACAAACCATACTTTTTTGTGTGTTAAACATAATTTACAACTTACATTTTAATCTCCCCCCCTTTTCTACTTTGTTACATACCATCCTCTAGCTTTTGGTTACTTTTAAATTCATACATGTCAAATATTTTACTAAAATTCATTCTAGAATGGTCATTATGAATTAAGAAGAGTCATTTTCCTTTGTTCTTCAATGTTATGAAACCAATAAAAAGAATCAGAAATTGTACTGGGTTATTGATTGTCTTTGTTTGGGTTCTCATAATAAAATTTAGTAGATTGTAGCTTAAACAACAGAAATTTATTTTCTCTCAATTTGGAGATTGAAAGTCCAAGATTAAAGTGCTAACCAATTTTATTTTTGGAGAGAAGGCTCTTTTCTAGCTTGCAGATAGCCACTTCTCCATGTGTGCTCCTATAACTTTCTTTGGTGTGTTTGTGTAGAGCAGGGGTTGGGAACCTATGGCTCGTGAGCCAGATGTGGCTCTTTTGATGGCTGCATCTGACTTGCAGACAAAACTTTAATAAAAAAAATAATAATGTTAAAAATATAAACATTCTCATGTATTACATCCATTCATTTCCTACTGCTCATGTTCATGGTTGCAGATGGCTGGAGCCAATCACAGCTGTCCTCTGGGACAACACCAAATTTTTATTGGGTAATGCATAACATACATGGGTTGTTGTATGGCTCTCACGGAATTACATTTTAAAATATGTGGTGTTAATGTCTCTCTCAGCCAAAAAGGTTCCCGACTCCTAGTGTAGAGAGATCTCTTTTTCTCTTCCTCTTCTTAGGAGGTCATGAATTCTGTTGATTCAGTACTCCATTCATATGACCTCATTTAACCTTAATTACTTCCTAAAATTTTCATTTCTAAATAAAATCACAGTGGGGGTTAAGGCTCCAACATATGAATTTTGGGGGAGGTGTGAAAAATTCAGTCCGTAATCCTGATGTATCAACAGATTTAACTATATTAGTATATATTTCCAGTGGTTTAATATTCTGTACAATGTTTTAGTTTCTGCAGTTAACATTTATGGAGCATGTACTCTACATCTCACACTGTGTTAAACTTCCTGTCTATAATCTTATATAGCCTAGTAGGTGAGATTGATATGTGTCCCCACAAAGATCATAACATCATGTGAGAAGCAAAAAGAAATGTGCACATGGTATTCCAGCAAAAATGTTTCTTTACACTGTATTTTCCACCAATATATCTTAATGACTGATTTTTCTCTTTTTTATGTTGTAGGAATCTATTATTTTCTTTTCTTTTTGATTTTTTTTTTGTATTTTTCTGAAGCTAGAAACAGGGAGAGACAGGCAGACAGACTCCCGCATGCGCCCCACCGGGATCCACCCGGCACGCCCACCAGGGGGCGACGCTCTGCCCCTCCGGGGCGTCACTCCATAGCCACCAGAGCCACTCTAGCGCCCAGGGCAGAGGCCAAGGAGCCATCCCCAGCGCCCGGGCCATCCTTGCTCCAATGGAGCCCCGCTGCAGGAGGGGAAGAGAGAGACAGAGAGGAAGGAGAGGGGGAGGGGTGGAGAAGCAGATGGGTGCTTCTCCTGTGTGCCCTGGCCGGGAATCGAACCCAGGACTTCTGCACGCCAGGCTGACGCTGTACCACTGAGCCAACCGGCCAGGACCTCTTTTTGATTTTTTTATGTGTGACAGACAGAGAGAAAGACAGAGAGGAACAGACAGGGACAGACAGGAAGGGAAAGTTATGAGAAGCATCAATTCTTCATTGTGACTCTTTTGTTTCCTTAATTGTTCATTGATTGCTTTCTCATATGTGCCTTGACTGGGGGGGGCTACAGCAGAGTGAGTGACCCCTTGCTCAAGCCAGCGAGTGACCTTGGGTTCAAGACATTGATCTTGGGCTTCAAAGCAGTGACCATAGGGTCATGTCTATGATCCCATGCTCAAGCCAGCAACCCTGTGCTCAAGCTGGATGAGCCCACACTCAAGCCAGCAATCTCAGTGTTTCCAGCCTGGGTCCACTGCATCCAAATCTGATGCTCTATTCATTGCACCACTGCCTGGTCAGACAGGAATCCATTATTTTCTGCTCTGATCTCTGACAGCTGGTGCTATCTTGTGAGCCATCAAATGCTGAGTTACGTTTTATGTATGTACAACATTTTATTCCTGAGCTGCCTTAAGAGCTTGTGCTGAAGTTCCTGCTTCTTTCAGTGACTGTGGCAAAGGCTGTCCTGTGACAGCATTTCTCTTCACTCTTTTTTTTCCCCTCAAGATACGATTGACATGATTTAGAACATTTAGATGACATTAAATCCTGTTAAAGTGATTTTATTGCTCCTATCAACTAATAGAACTGTTTTTAATTGGAGGAATCACTTGCCACTTATGAAGAATATTTTCATACAGACTTTTACTTAAAACTAAGCAGCACTAAAGTTTTATAAATGTATCAAGTTTTTGTTTTGATGAGAAGTGAAATTAGGTGTGTTTCTACATTAATGTGTTATGTAATTTAAGCTTGGCTACACTTTTATTAGTCACAAATAGTTCTGAAATTATTGGTATCAAGTGGAGCCAAAAGAATGATCACAATTAATATTCTTCTGAAATTCTCTTTAAATTCATTGCCACTACCAAACCTGCTCAAGGTCCTATGTTTAATTTCCAAAATTAAGCTGAACAAGTTTATAAGCACTGAGCTTGGCTTTGTCCTCCCAGCTTCCTCAGTACTATTGTAACCATTAAGTTTTAAAACTATTTCCTTGTGTTTTTCCCTTTTATTTATTTTAGTTGGTGGACACACCTTTTCCTTTTTAAACTGGTATTCGATGGCCTTTCCTTGTAATAACAGTTGACATAATTCTGTTGAGCTGAAAGAAAACACTTATTAAGGAAATGCTGGCTATTTCCAGTTTTCTCAGATCTCGACAGGAGGAATATAGGTCTCAAACCAGGGTCAAGTAGAGCAAGAGATACCAGTATGTGCAACTAAGAACTCCACATTCTCAGGCATTTTTGGCATATCTTGGGATTTACATTTTTGCTCCTATAATAAGATACTGAATTAGAATGATAAAGAGATACCATTTTTTTTTCACCTGTTAGATTGGCAAATGGTTCGAACAAGTAATAACAACCACTACTGACAAATACTCATGGATATAAACATAACCTTACTTTGGTGGTAGGAGTGTGAATTTCTCACTGTTTTTTGCCAATAAATGTGGCAGCAATTCTTTGAATTAAAACTATATGTCATATGGCCATTCCAGTCCTAGAATTCTAACTTACATTAGAAAATCACATTTGATAAAGAATATATATAAACATAATGCTATTAGTAGCATTGTTTTCTGTGTCAATAAAGCATAAACAATATGAATGCCCAAGAATAGGAAATTGAATAAATTGTGGCATACGTGCATGTGCACAGACACACACACCAACATACACATGGAAAATGATATATTGCAATATTTACATATCCCAAGTAGGAGGGATGTTCACAATATACAGTGAGATAGATAAAAGCAAATTCAGAGTAAATAATATCAACCCATTAAAAACAAAACAAAACCTAACACAGGTTATGCTGTCTTTTTTACTTCTGGAAATATAGAGAGTACAGCAGAGGGGGAAAAAGATGCTTCCTGCTGTGCTAGAGATCCTTGCAACAAAGAGAAGGAATTTTTCAGAAATGAAGGTCAAAGGTCTGAGAAATAAATTTGTTCAAAGGATATTTTGAAAAGCAGGAAAGCTTATCTATGAGGAAAGTAAGCAACATCACAGAAGTTGAGCAGATGGACAGAACTGAGATAAGAATGGCCAGGATGGCAAGGAACCTGGAGATTTCTATGTATGTACAGAACCCAATTGGTATTTGTCATCAACATCAGTATTCATGATGTGACCCCCAAATTCCCAAAGGTATTGCAGCTTCTTCACTTTTGCCAGACTTCCAGTGGTACCTTTGTGAAGCTCAACAAGGCTTTGATTAACATGCTGAGGATTGTGGAACCATATATTTCGTGGAGGTCTTCAAACCTGAAGTTACTAAATTAATTGATTTATAAGTGTGGTTATGGCAAAATCAATAAGAAGCTAATTGAGCTGACAGATAGCACAGTGATTGCTGGATCTCTTGGTAAATATGACATCATTTGCATGGAGGATCTCATTTTTTAAATCTATACTATTGGAAATTGTTTCAAAGAAGGAAACAACTTCAGCTGACCCTTCAAATTATCTTCTAAAGGTGGACGGAAGAATAAAACATGTGTTTTATAGAGGGTGGAGATACGGGTAATTGGAAAGACTAAATTAACAGGCTTATTAGAAATATGAACTAAGATGTGTACTATAATAATTTTTGTAAATGGTCAGTTAATGAACAGTGGATTTTTTCAAATTGAAGTGTAAACCAAAAAACAAAAAACCCCCCACCCCCAGAGTGATAGACCAAAGTTATGTGATAGACCAAAGAGAAAATGGGACAAGAACACACCCAATTCTTCATATTTGTTACCTAAGGGAGGTATGGGAAGTTCTTTACTTTTCATTCATTCATTTATTCATTTTTTATGTCATAAAAGAAAGCAGCAAAGATGGAGACTAAGTGAGAGGAGGGCTGAACACCAATATGGCAGTCAGCCTCATTATCGTTCCTCTAAGTATGAGCAGGAGGCTGCTGCTGACTTTTTAAGTACAGAGATTTGAAGAAGGATATTGATTGAAAAGGAAGAGAATGCTGGACCACCCAAGTTGCCTCCAGTTACTGATAACCACTCAACACTGTACAGGGGTCTACAGGATGCCCAGGGCAACTCTCCAGTTATGTGCAACTATGCAAGAACATACTGATTTGGGAGAAGTTTTGCCCTTACCTGTGGCAAGCTCAGTTTCCTGGGGTGGGAAGAATGAAAGCAGCAGAAGGTTATTGATGGGTGAAGGTCCATCTACTGTAGGTATAAGTCAAAAATTCCATATGAGTCAAGAAATTCACCAGAAATTTATGCTTCCCTCCTCACCCTACCTACAGACATAGGCACCAGTTTGCATGTGGGTGTCACTGTCCAAAGATTTTCTAGGAGAAGAACATGGTAGGATAATATTTGTAGTTATTAATCTATGCTTTTTTTTCTTCCTATACACATTTTCCTTTCTCTGCTCCTGCTCATTCAAGCAGATAGTTGGCTATAAGGAAGTCTGAGGCAGGATAATGTTTCTGGCTATTAATTACTAGTCACTCAAGTGTGAAGGAGAAATCAGGCAAGCTTGCCAGAAAAGGCAAAATGAAGGATTTGTGGGCATTGTCCAGGTTTCTTGGCCAGAGGCATATAGGAGATGAATTTTCCAAGCTAAAATGAGATTCCCATGAGTATAAGGGAGTGTAAGGAGTATGGGAAGGGAGGAGTTACTGGGAGCAAAAAGGTAAGGTCGGTGCCTGATTTTCATTTACATAAAGAAGGGAGGCTCAGTGGTAGAGCATTGGTGCAATGTGTAGATGTCCTGGGTTCAATTCCTGGTCAGGGCACACAGGAGAAGCAACCATCTGTTTCTCACCTTTCCCCTTCCCCCTTCTCTCTCTTTTCTTCTCCAGCAGTCATGGCTCAATTGATTAGAGCGCACTGGCCCAAGAGCTGAGGATGGCTCCATGGGGCCTCTGCCTCAGACTCTAAAATTAGCTTGGTCCAGAGCATGGCCCAAGATGGGCAGAACATTGGCCACAGATGGGGTTGCTGGGTGGATCCTGGTGGGGGAGCATATGGGAGTATGTCTCTATCTCCCTTACTTTCACTTGGGAAAGAAGAAGAAAAAAAAAGGAGTGTAAGACCCTTTAAAGGAAACACATGTTAGGTATAAACACAAATGAAACTAAGAGAACCCATTCTTCCAATGGCAGACTTTTTGGAATTATAAAAAAATGCTGCAGTGAATATCCTTGTGTCCCTGTGCAAGAGTTTTTCCTGGGATTTATACTTTAGAAGTTGGCTTGCTGGGTCCTAAGTTTCAGATACTGCTGGTTATTGCCAAAATGCTTTTCAAATTATACTAATTTAATCTTTAAATCTTTCATTTTTTCTATTTAAATATAAACTAGCCTGACCTGTGGTGGCGTAGTGGATAAAGCGTCGACCTGGAAATGCTGAGATTGCCAGTTCGAAACCCTGGGCTTGCCTGGTCAAGGCACATATGGGAGTTGATGCTTCCTGCTCCTCCCCCTTCTCTCCCTCTGTCTCTCTCCTTTCTAAAATGAATAAATTAAAAAAAATTAAATATAAACTACATTCCCTATAGTAAAACTTCAGTGTTCATTAATCATCAGCAATTAACATTAAGAATTTGAAAGTCCTGCCTGATCAGGTGGTGGTGCAGTGGATAGAGCGTCAGACTGGGATGTCAAGGACCCAGGTTCGAGACCCCGAGGTCACCAGCTTGAGCGCGGGCTCATCTGGTTTGAGCAAAGCTCACAGCTTGGACTCAAGGTCACTGGCTTGAGCAAGGGGTTACTCGGTCTGCTGAAGCCCCGTGGTTAAGGCGCATGAGAAAGCAATCAATGAACAACTAAGGTATCACAATGCACAACAAAAAGCTAATGATTGATGCTTCTCATCTCTTCATTCCTTTCTGTCTGTCCCTGCCTATCCCTCTCTCTGACTCTCTCTGTCTCTGTAAAAAAAAAAAAAAAAAAAGATTTTGAAAGTTCCTGTTTCCCCTTGTTCTCCACCGCACTTGTCATTGTCAGGCTTTAGAATTTTCCAGTCTGACAGACACAAAAGGGTATCTTGCTTTAATTTGCATGTTTCTATTACTAGCAAGTTATGGCTTTTTCCCCTCCATATTCTTATTGGTTATATAGAGTTTCTCTTTTGTGAGCTGAAGATTTATATTTATTTTTTTACTGAAATTTTTGTCGTTTTTTTTACTTATTGGATCTTTTTATATATTCTGGATTGCAATTATTTCTCAAATGTCTTGTAAATATTTTCTCTGTCCCTAGATTGCCTTATAACTTTGTTTATGGTGTCCAGTTTATAGGAATCTAAAATGTTAATGCCATGAAATGTATTCATCCTTTAATTTGTACTTAGTGTTTCTTTTTTCTTTTCTTTTAAAAAAAAGTTTAAAAAATTTATTAATTATTTTAGTGAGAGAGACAGGGAGAGGGAGAAGGAGAGAGAGAGCAGGAGAGAGAGAGAAAGACAGGAACATCAGTTTGTATGTGTCCTGACTGGGATTGAACTGGCAGCCTCTGTGCTGTGGGACAATGCTCTTAACCAACTGCACTATCTGGTCCAGGGCTCTTTTTTTTTATTTTAATAAACTATGTTTGGAGTAGTTTTAGGTTCAGAGCAAAACTGAGCAGAAGGCACACAGATTTCCCATGTACTCTTCACTTCCACACATGTGGCTTCTTCCATTATAAACATCCCCACTAGAGTGGTACAACTGATAAAACTTTTTATTTTTTAAGAGATCTTTTCTTACTTTAATGTAATGAAATAATCTCCAATATTTTCATCTAAAACTTTTAAGGGTTTCTTTGAACCTTTATGTCTTTAACTCTTATAGATATCCTATTTGTGTATAGAATAAGGAGAAAGTTAATTTTCTGATACATTTAAACATTGGTTGTTCAACCACATGGGGTCAGACCACCACATTGGCAGAATTCACCTTCAGCTGCACTGAAAGTTTCAGGATAGCAAATCAATTCACAGAAGGCACCAGGGTTAGACATTTTGAGTAAACCACTGGGCTCATGATAAGATTCAGAAACCAAAGAGAAAACTAATGGTGTTACTTAGACAGTGAGAAGGGTGACCATTGTGGAGTCACTCATTTTGAGGGCATTAGCTAATGGGGAATTAGGGACCATTGACTGATTGAAAAAGGATACAACTAGACTAGCCTTCCAACTGGTTATCAGGATCTGGGTCCAATAACCAACTTAGCAGCAAACATAGCAGCAAATATGGCTAAACTAACATAGCCAAAGTATTTTCTAAGCAAATGTAGAGAATCAAAAAGAAAGTATTTTCTAGATAACACTAAGGAACAAAATTTTTGTTGCATCCACAAAAACACTTGTTCTTACCTAATTTGAGTGTGCTGATCTCAAATCTGACATTTGTTTTTCTCTGTAAGCTACAGATTTTTTTTGCAATTCAAGATTTTAGGTTTTCATCTTATTGTAAAATTTTCAACATTTAGTTTAACATAATGAAGTAGAATGTCTTTTTGGACATCATCTTTGTAAAAATATAATTATATAATGCAGTATAAACACTAATACATTAAAATATATGATTGCATCAGAATTTGTCTACAATTTTGAAATAGAACATATTAAAACACTTATTTCAATCATAAAATTTGAGCAAAACTTATTAAAATTCTACTCAGGCAAAAATTTATGTTTGTAGCTCTTTTGTTTGTGTACTTGCTGAGGACAATATCGTTTGATGCTCCAAAGTGGTCTGTTCATCACTAACAGATCCAAAATTTTTGGAAAACTTATCAAGATGACTGTTTAGGAAGTGAATCTTAATGCTCATGTTAAATCCAATGTCGTGGAAAGCCAACAGCATCCTTTGAAGCAAAAGTTTATAGTTTTCTGCTTTTTTGTTGCCAAGGAAGTTTTTTGTAACTGCCACAAAAGACTGCCATGCCTCTTTCTCCTCCTTATTCATCTTCCTAGCAAATTCTTCATCACATATGAGGGTTTGAATTTGAGGTCCATTGAATACACTTGCTTTTATCTTCTCAAAAGACAAGGCAGGAAAAGCAGAAATAATATGTTGAATGCATTTAATTTCTCTATTCAAAGCATAAACAAACTGCTTCATTAAGCCAAGTTTGTTTTGAAGTGGGAGGAAAATGATCCTGTCTCGATTAACTACAGGTTCATTCACAATATTTTACATCCCTACTTCCAGAGCTTCACGTTTTGGCCACTCCTTCTGTGTCCAGTGTTTCTCCCGAGCTCGGCTATCCCACAAACACAGAAAGCAAGGATACTTTGTGAAACCTCTCTGTTGTCTTAGCAGGAAATTTACTATTTTAAGATCCACACAAATGATTCAGTTATGCTCCTCATACTTCAGAAAGTTGATGAAAATTTTTTTGTCATTATAATTTTCTCGCAGATGAGTTGAATAACCAGTTGGAACCACTGCATAAACATTACCATTGTGTAGGAGAACACATTTCAGACCCCGTTTAGAGCTGTCAAGAAATAGCCGCCATTCTGTTGGACTATAAGTGGTAACACCTAGCTGGCTGAGAAGACTACCGATATGAAAGTAAACAAAGTGTTTGTCTTCGGAAAAAAAGTCCTCAAAAATTTGTTCACGCTTCCTGAAATGGGATACTTTAGCTGACCAGTGAAGTACATTCTTTTCTTGAAACCTGGAGGCTAATAACTCAGCTGCTTTCTTTGAAAGGCCCAAATCTCTTACTAAGTCATTCAATTGAGGTTGGCTAAACTGCTGAGTGGTTAATGACTGCTTGACATCAGAAGAAGACCCTTCAGATTCTACAACCATTTCCTCATGCATCTTATCAAAATATACTTAATCACCATGTTCACTTTCTTCGTACTTAGAAGAAATAAAACCATTGAAAACTGGAACCGGGAGTGTCTCAGAGTGTGGGATAGGTTGTGTTGCTGAAGGAATATTAAGATATGCGATCATATGCCATTTTTCTCTTGCTGATGCCTATTGTATGGATCAGACAGAAATAACAGTCACTGCTATGGTCCTTAGGTTTACACCAAACATTGGGAATACCAAAAGGTATTTCTTTGTGTTTTCTTTTGTCCAGTCATGAAGCATTTTCTCACAGTTATGACACACAATATGAGGAGCCCAATTCTTGTCTTGATAGCCAAGGGGAACTTGAAAACTGGCAATATATGCACGTGTCACAAATGATGAAATATTGCCTTTGACGTTGAAGTGTGTAACAGCCACATATATAACAGAAGGTGTCAAGATGATTCTTACATTTACACCTACTCAAAGAAGCCATGTTTCAATATTAAAACAAAATATGAGCGTGTTTTTATCAGATAATATTTTTTTACATTTAAAAACAACTACAATTATGTAAAAGTAATGTTTGTAAGTCATTAATTGCCTTGTGATTATGTTCAATCCAAGAGTCATTGGCCTTTAATTCCAATTTAAAAACCAATGCATGCCATTAACTGTAACAAAAAGAAATTAAAATTACATAAAAACTAGAGCATGCACCAAAAAACAGATTTCAGATATGGAATCAGTGATGCAGAAATATATAGAAACAGTTCTAAAACCTCATGCAACAGAAAATGAAAAAAATTTGTTTCCCAGTGTAATGTTTAATCTGTATAACATCACTAATTTATGTAATGTATATACAATGTTAAACATGTAGTATATTTAAAATATCCTATAACCTTCTTTAAGTTCTTGAGAAACTAAACTTAGTGAAGATAGGGAAAGATCATTTTTTAATTGTTTAGTTTAAAAATGAAGTTTATATTTATTCTTCTTCCCTCAAAAGAATAAAATATAATCAATTTAAGCAGCAATTATAATTTTTTCTTATAAAAGTTATTTTCTGTAAGTCATATAAACATTCAGAATTTTATAATAATTTTTGTATTTATACATCTTTTTAAAGAAAATGAAAGAAAACTTTGTTATATAAACCACTGCTATAGGTATTGTGCTTTCTAAGGTGAAATCTCAGTGGATATCATTTCAGTGACTAGGGTTAAAAAGTATAACCCAGAATCCAGTGTGTAATTTCTAAGATGAGTATCAAATTAAATATTTGAAATATAGATTGATTTTTTTAATAAAAAAATTTAAAAATATAAATAATAAACTGGAAATATCCCATATGTGTTCTGAATCCCCCGGCTGGCCCATGTAATTTTTCTTATTCTTCTTCAACACATGGGATTCTTTCTATGAATGACATCAGTTTGGAAATACCCCATGGTTTTCTGAGTTATAAATGGATATCCCTTATGTATGCCTGATTATATTATGATTCATACTTTCACTTCTTTTTTTTATACTATCATTTTGAAAAAGTGAAAATGAAACTGTTTGGTGGACAGTTCATGAGGGAGAGAAAAAATGAAGGTGGAGTGTAATGATTCACAAATGATTTCAGGATTCTATCTCAAATATTTCAGGATTGTATTTCAATCATTTTAGAAATATTTCTGAAAATATTGTGAAAACTGTTAAGGAAAAATGATGTAGTTGTGAAAAATATTTGCTCTCAGAGTTAATCTGGGATTTAACGGTGACTATTGTTAAGTTCTGCTTTACATAGGAATATTTCTTCGGGCTTTCTCTCTCTTCTTAAAAACTGTTTTTCTTTGTATAAACCAGCCTTACACCTCTAGAATTCTTTCCCTTAAATATTACATTATGGTAGAATGATGATGGTAGTTAAAGACTTAGGAAAAAAGAAAGAAGAAAAGAAGGAAGGAAGGAAGAATGGAAGGAAGGAAGGAAGGAAGGAAGGAAGGAAGGAAGGAAGGGAGGAAGGAAGGAAGGAAGGAAGGAGGGAAGGAAGGAAGGAAGGAAAGAAGGAAGAAAGGAAGGAAGGAAAAAGAAAGAGGAAGAAAGAAAAAGAAAGGAAGTAAGGAAGAAGAAAAGGAAGAAAGAGTGGAAGGCAGGAAGGATAATGTGAAAAGTTCCCACATGACTCCAGGTTCAAGAGCCTGTATTCATACTTCAATTGTTCTTCCAACAGGAGTCACACCTGCTCATTGTGTGTCCCTTACATCTTTGTCAGTTCCCGACACATAGCAACATTCAACAAATATTTGTAGAGTAAATAAATGCAGTAACTCAGAAATAATTTCTGTACCTCATGGTTTTCTTTGGAAAACCACAGGAAAAAAATGTCTTTTGAGGTCTCAGCATTCTAGTAACCATGAAGTATCAGGAATCTAATGAATTTCTCTTATGAGATCCTTAAAGTAATAATGCTTAGCATAACAAGGCATGAGGTTTAAGGCTAGATGCCTCAATGTCTTGCAATTCTTTATTTAACAGTACTTGTTAGAATGGGATTTTTACCAGAGATTATAAACCATTTATAAAGATTAATATGACTTAAAACATCTTTTTATTAAGTATATATATTGCCTTTCTGGGCTACCTTTCACCAAATGGGAGTTTCTACCAAAGAATTGTCTTGTGGGTCAATATGTGTTTTCCTATAAATGAATTCATTCCTTGCCTTCAAATATTGCCTTTCCAGACTAATTTTTTTTTCTAACTCTATGGCTTGATACTTGTATATCAAATTCATTAACTCCTTTAGCTTAAAACATTGAAGAATAATGTTATCTAAGAGAAGATATCACCTGTTTTTCACCATCATTAACATCTTAAGATGAGATAGACTAACAGATGATTTTTAAGAAGCTGGAAACCAGAGGAATCTGATTGTAAAGTGGTAAAGGAGTAAAAATGTCTAAAGAGCAGTACATTTGTGAAGACTGTTTGGTAGGAAATATAAAAGTTACTCCTTCCAAAGACTGTCAGGAGAGCCCCAAAACATCATTTAAAAATATTAGGTCATCCACCCCAAGTCAAGTCTCCTTTTATCACCATTTATCTCCCCAAGGAGACTTGATGTGGGGTGATGAAAATACAATACAATATATTAATGACGTATTGTAGAATTATACAACTGAACCTATATAATTTTATTAACCAATGCCACCTCAATTAAATAAGAATATTAGAACATCCAATGTCAGTTATACCAAAAACTTGAGTTGAAAATAATATTGAGAATGTGCTGAGAATATTAATGAAATGATTCTTGTTTTAAACCACTATATCTTGTGATAATTAATCAGCAATAGATTCTGATTCTGTACCAGAAGAGAATTGCTATAAAGATTAAATGGAGCCTTACAAGGCAGTGGCACAATGGACAGAGCATTGAACTGGGACCCAGAGGACCCAGGTTTGAAACCCCGAGGTTGCCGGCTTGAGCATGGACTCACCAGCTTGAGCGTGGGGTCGCTGGCTTGAGCGTGGGATCATAAACATGACTCCATTGTTGCCCAAAGGTCACTGGCTTGAAGCCCAAGGTCGCTGGCTTGAAAGCCCAACATTGCTGGCTTGAGCAATGGGTCACTCATTTTGCTGTAGCCCTCAGGTCAAGGCACATATGAGAAAGCAATGAACAACAAGGGTGCTGCAATGAAGAATTAATGTTTTTCATCTCTCTCCCTTCCTGTCTGTCTGTCCCTATCTGTCCTTCTCTTTGTCTCTCTCTCTCTGTCACACACACACACACACACACACACACACACACACGAATCTATGAAGTACACTTTGGCCTAGAATTCTAGAGAAATTTGTTCCCAAGATTTGTCCTTTTTGGTGTCAATTGTTGAAGTTGTGGTATTAGTTATTCATTGCTTGATGCCACAAACACCTTGTTTATATCAACCCTTATTCTGAATTCATATTTACTAAATGATATTTTGATTATAATTTGATTTTTGACATAACTTAACAAGGAAGAAATGCTCTAGGATCCCTTGGCAGTTGAATATCTCATAATTGAGATTTTTTTTCTTGAATTGTTGAAATCTCCTCAACTTGGTTTGTATAAGTTACAACTCCCAAGTTTTGACCAAGTTTGGAGCACTGACAAGATTGAGTTTTCATATAGACAAGGCAGAGCAACTGAGTATGGGCTGTGATGCCTTTCCTAAGGCTGCTTCCACTTTGGTAAGTCCCTCTGGTCTTCCTAATTCTGTAGGGACAGTGTGAAAGAATACCCAGTTAAAGGCATGGCAAACAGTGGTGCCTCACAGATGTTAGTTTTCTTTGCAAAGTGTTTTCTCCAACAGTTTGTATTAATAAGAGGAAGAGGAAATAGTGTACTGAGAAGATGCAGGCCAGGGAGGAAAAAGAGAGTAAAAGAGTTGGTTGAAGAAATGCTTTATTGATATATTAATTTGTTACAAAAATCTCCCTTGTGATGGCATAGTATACCTTGTCAGGTGTGACAGTTAATTTTATGCATCAACTTAACTGGGTTATGGAGTTCCTAGACATTTGGTCAAGCATTATTCTGGGTGTGTCTGTTAACATTTGAATTGGTTGACTGAGTAAAGCAGATTGCTCTGCCTTATGTGGGTGGGCCTCCTCCAATCAGTTGAAGGCCTGGCTAGACCAAAAGGCTGATCCACCTGCACAGGAAGGAACTCCTTCTGCCTGACTGCTTTTGAGGTGAGACATCATTTTTTTTTTTTTACTTTCCAGCTGTAACGGAAACATTAGCTCTTCTTGGGTCTCAGAAGCCTGCCAGCATCCTGACTGAGTCTCCTGCTTGCCAACTGAAGATCTTGAATCCTGCCAGCCTTCATAATTATGTGAGCTGTGTCCTTATAAAAAAATCTCTTTCTCTAGATACATCTTATTGGTTTTATTTCTTTGGAGAACCCTGCCTAATACATCAGATGTTTTCAAGAAATGGCATGTGCTAGACAATTTTACTTTTGCAAATGAATTAGGTCTTTAATGTATTCATTGCCAGTGGAAAAATATTTTTTATCTAAACTAGACTTTCGGTGACTCAGTATAAATGTGTTTTCTATATTTTCCTTTAATGAGGATACATTCCAGCTCATGAACACTTGTCACACTCATCCCCAGTAATGGAAAATTGTACACAGTAATGAACTTAAAAGTTTGGTGTACTTTTATGTCAGCAATGTCTGTGGTATGTTTTGCCTGGTTGGTCTTATTTGTGATGCTACCACATTTTCTTTAGCTTAACAGGCTATTCCCTCAAATCCGCAACTCAAACCTGACTCACTAAATTTCCCAGTACAAAGTCAACAGCTCTACTACTTACAAGTCCTGCCAGAGTGCTTTTAAGAATAATTTATTACAGGAAAATATAAATCAATAAGTGGTTATACTCCATCCCAGTAACAGAAGACCATTCACTAATTCCACTAACATTTGTTGAGCACCTACCAATGTATCAGACTGGAGACACAAAGATGAAATGAACACAGACTTTTTCCCTAAAGAGGGATTATAGGAAAACAGATATGAAGGCTAAGAGGGAAAGGAAAGTGCCTGATGTTTATTGAGCACCTGTGCTTTATCAGGCATACTGTTGGGGGCTTTGCAATGGATCTTCATGACTCTCCAAGGTAGATGTTATTATCCTTCATTTATGAGGACAACTAAGCTCAGGAAGGTCTTCTAGTTAGGAGAGTAGAAATTATGAAATTATAGCTAACATTCACTGAGTCTCAGTAACAGAGGAAAGTTTAAGCTTGTCTCTTTCAAAGCTAGAAATGTATGAATTATCCCTCTTCATTCTTCAAATCCATCTCAACGTAGACTTACCAGTTCTACTCCAGTTAATCCAAGACTGCCATCAGTTCTCACCTAGATCGCTAGATTGATTTCTGCATCCTTTTTGGCTGCCTTCTAATTTCTTTTTCACATAGTAGTCAGAATGGATTTTTGAATTTCAAAACTCATAACATCATTACTCTTCTCAAAATATTCCATAGTTTCTCATGCTCATTGGATAAAGTGAAAAAATCATTGTCTTAGAAAATCAAATTAAACGTTCTAATTTCTAGACCCTAACTACCACTCTAGACACATTTCATATCAAGTTTCTCTTAATTTAGCCACACAGACCTTTTGTCATCTCTTTGTTCCAATCACGTGACTTCTGGTTATAAGACCTGTTTCTTCTTCCTAAACTGCCACTCCCCACATTCTCAGAACATTATTCTCCTTCAGAGAGTTTACTGTGATTGGGATTTATTCATGTGATCTTTTGATTATTGTCTGTGTGTGCTAGATGATAAACACCAAGAAGTCTGAAAGGGATGGTGTCTTTTTTTTTTTTTTACTCCTGTTGTATCTTGGCCCCAGCAAAGTGCTGGCACATTACAGAGCTTGACAAATAAAGGCATGGTCTCCATCAGTGCTCACATTCTCTGTCTCAGAAGTACTTCCATTTCTCAAATTACAAGGGCAGCCAGAGAGGTTCAGCTAGTTTATTGACATACCCAAGATTGCAAAACCAGTAGGTGGGAGAACTGAGAACTAAACCCAGAACATGCCGTTTTGACCTTCCACACTATATTTTAGAACTCCCTGTTTCTTAAGCTTTAAGAAGAACCAGAGGAAATGCCCATCTCCCTTTTTTTGTTGCTGGATTACAATGAATATCTGGACTCACTGTGATTGTACTTATTTCTGAACATACACTTTTGTTTGGGAAAAAATATTGACTAGTTGTTGTTTATTTATTTATTTATTTTTTATTTAGACAATTAAATTTAACAGGGTGACATTGGTCAATCAGAGTACATAGATTTTGAGAAAACATCTCCACATCCTTTGGACAGTTGATTATGTTGTATACCTATCACCCAAAGTCAAATCATCTTCTGTCACCCTATATTTTGTTTCTCTTTAGCCCCTTCCCTTTTCCTTAGCCCCTTTTCTCTCTACCCCTCCGTTCCTCCTGGTAATAACTGCACTCCCTGTTTATGTACATGAGTCTTAACTTTGTGCCCCACGTATGTATGGAATCATACAGTTCTTAGTTTTCTAAGATTTACTTATTTCACTCAGTATAATGTTATCAAGGTCCATCCATGTTGTCGTAAAAGATACTATGTCATCATTTCTTATGGCTGAGTAGTATTTCATAGTATATATGTACCACCTCTTCTTTGTCCAATCTTCTAGTGAATGGGTTTTTGGTTGTTTTCATGTCTTGGCCACTGTGAACAATGCTGCAATGAACATGGGGCTGCGTGTGTCTTTACGTATCAATGTCTCTGAGTTTTTGGGTATATACCCAGTAGAGGGATTGCTGGGTCACAAGGTAATTCTATTTTCAGGTTTTTTTTTTTATTTTTTTTATTTTTTATTTTTTTATTTTCAGTTTTTTGAGGAACCACCATACTTTCTTCCATAATGGTTGTACTACTTTATATTCCCACCAACAGTGAATGAGGGTTCCTTTTTCTCCACAGCCTCTCCAACACTTGTTATTACCTGTCTTGTTGATAATAGCTAATCTAATAGTTGTAAGGTGGTATCTCATTGTAGTTTTGATTTGCATTTCTCTAGCAACTAGTGATGAGCATTTTTTCATATATCTGTTGTCCATTTATATTTCCTCTTGGGAGAAGTGTCTGTCCATATCTTCTTCCCATTTTTTTATTGGATTGTTTGTTTGTTGCTGAGTTTTGTGAGTTCTTTATATATTTTGGATATTAGTCCCTTATCTGAGCTGTTGTTTGAGAATATCATCTCCCATTTGCTTGTTTGTTTTGTTACAGTTTATTTTGCTGTGCAGAAGCTTCTTAGTCTAATGTAGTCCCATTCATTTATCTTTGTCTTTACTTCCTTTGCCTTTTGAGTCAAATGCATAAAATGTTCTTTATGGCCAAGGTCTATGAGTTTAGTACCTGTGTTTTATTCTATGTAGTTTATTGTTTCAGACTTTATGTTTAGTTCTTTGATCCATTTTGAATTAATTTTTGTACAAGGAGATAATCTGTAGTCAAGTTTCTTTCTTTTGCATGTGACTTTTCAATTTTCCCAGCACCATTTATTGAAGGGCTTTCTTTTCTCAATTGTGTGTTTTTGGCTCCTTTATCCAAGATTATTTGACCATATATATGCAATTTTATTTCTGGGCTCTCTATGTTGTTCCATTGGTCTGTGTGT
Source organism: Saccopteryx bilineata (assembly GCF_036850765.1). Taxonomy (NCBI): domain Eukaryota; kingdom Metazoa; phylum Chordata; class Mammalia; order Chiroptera; family Emballonuridae; genus Saccopteryx; species Saccopteryx bilineata. The sequence goes on along the minus strand of NC_089491.1, from coordinate 214,423,454 downwards.
CTATTTTTTCTGCCAGTACCATGCTGTTTTGATTATCATGATTCTGTAGTATAGTTTGAAGTTAGATATTGTAATCCCTCCAGCTTCGTTCTTTTTCCTGAGGATTATTTTGCTTATTGGACGTTTTTTTATGGTTTCATATAAACCTAATAAGTTTTACTTCCATTTCTTTAAAGAATGACATTGGAATTTTGATGGGAATTGCATTAAATTTGTATATTGCTTTGAGTAGTATGGCCATTTTAATTATATTTATTCTTCTTATCCATGGACAAGGAATATTTTTCCATTTCAATGTGTCTTTTTTAATTTCCTTTAATCATGCTTCATAGTTTTCAGTATATAGGTCTTTTACATTCTTTGTTATATTTATCCCTAAGTATTTTATTTTATTTTTTGTTGCTACTGTAAAGGGGATTATTTTTTTGATTTGTTTTTCTGATGTTTCACTGTTGGCATATAAGAAAGCAATAGACTTCTGTATATTAATTTTGTATTCTGCAACCTTACTGTATTGGTTTATTGTTTCTAATAGCTTTTCTGTGGAGTCTTTGGGGTTTTCTATATACAGCACTGGTCTCCAACCCCTGGGCCGTGCACCGGTACTGATCTGTGGGCCATTTGGTACCAGTCCGCAGAGAAACAATAAATAAATTACATTATTTTCATTTTATTTATATTTAAGTCTGAACGATGTTTTATTTTTAAAAAATGACCAGATTCCCTCTGTTACATCCATCTAAGACTCACTCTTGACACTTGTCTTGTAAGTTCGACAATTATCTTTAAAAATACCATAGTTTTTACGCCAGTCGCATAATTTTATTTTGTGCATTTATCCGTCCCACTGTAATGGCCAGTCTGTGAAAATATTTTCTGACATTAAACCAGTCTGTGGCCCAAAAAAGATTGGGGGCCACTGATATACAGGATCATATCATCTGCAGAATGTGAAACCTTTACTTCTTCGTTCCCAACACAAATGCCTTTTATTTTTCTCTCTTGTCTGATTGCTCTGGCTAGAACTTCCAGCACTATGTTGAATAGGAGTGGAGAGAGTGGGCGATCTTGATCTTGTCCTGATTTTAGAGGAAAAATCCTCAGATTTTTTTCATTTAATATGATGTTAGCTGATGATTTGTCATAAGTGGCCTTTACTACGTTAGGTACTTTCCATCTATAACCTTTTTGTTGAGTGTTTTAAGCATAAAAAATGTTGTATTTTATGGAATGCCTTTTCTGCATCTATTGATAAGATCATATGGTTTTTGTTCTTTGTTTTGTTGATATGGTGTATATTACATTAATTATTTTGTTTATGTTGAACCATCCTTGTGTTTATGAGATGAATTCTACTTGACCATGATTTTTTTGATGTGTTGTTGTATTTGATTTGCTAGTATTTTGTTTAGGATTTTTGCATCTGTATTCATTAGAGATATAGGTCCATGGTTTTCTTTTTTGAGTTGTACTTGCAAGGTTTTGGTATGAGGGTTATGTTGGCCTCATAAAATGTGTTTGGAAGTATTGCTTCTTTTTCAGTTTTTTGGAAGACTTTGAGAAGGATATGAACCAATCCTTCTTTGAATATTTGGTAGAATACACTAGTTTATCCATCTGGCTCCAGATTTTTGTTTTTTGGGAGGTTTTTGATAGTTGTTTCTATTTTCTCCCTGCTTATAAGTCTATTTAGGCTTTCTATTTCTTCATGATTCAGTCTAGGAGGATTGTGTTGTTATAAGAGTTTATCTATTTCTTCTAGATTGTTGAATTTGGTGGCATATAATGTTTCATAGTATTTTGTGATTATCCTTTGTATATCTATGATATCTGTGGTGATTTCTCCTCTTGCATTTTAAATTATGTTTATATGAGTCTTTTCTCTTTTTTCCTTAATGAGTCTTGCTAGGGGTTTGTCAATTTTACTGATCTTTTCAAAGAACTAGCTCTTTGTTGTATTAATTTTTTCTATAGTTTTTCTGTTCTCTATTTCATTTATTTCTGCTCTGATTTTTATTATTTTCTTTCTTCTGCTGGTTTTGGTTTGCCTTTGTTCTATTTTTTTAGTTCCTTAAGATGTGATGTTAGGATGTTTACTTAGGCTCTCTCTTGCTTTTTCATATAAGCATGTAAGAATATGATCTTTCCTCTTATTACTGCTTTTGCTGCATCCCAGAGATTCTGATATGTTGTTGTCATTTTTACTTGTCTGTATATATCTTTTAATCTCTTTTTTTATTTCTTCTTTGACACATTCATTTTTTAGAAATATGTTTTTTAATTTCCATATTTTTGTGGGTGTGTTTACTTCCTTTTTGCAGTTGAATTCTAGTTTCAAAACCTTATCATCAGAAAATATGCTTGGTATAATTTCAATCTTTCTGAATTTGTTGATGTTGGTTTTGTGGCCCAGCATATGGTTTATTCTTGAGAATGTTCCATGTACACTGGAGAAAAATGTATACTCTGACGTTTGGGATGAAATGTCCTGTAGATATCTATATATTATGTCCATGTGTTCTAGTGTTTCATTTAAGGCCGATAGTTCTTTATTGATTTTCTCTTTTGATGAACGATCTAAAGCCATCAATGGTGTATTGAGGTCTCCAAGTATGATTATCTTTTTTTTGGTTTGTACTTTTAGATCAGTTAGTAGTTGTCTCTTATATTTTGGTGCTCTTTGGTTTGGTGCATATATATTAAGGAGTGTATGTCTTCTTGATACACTGTCCACTTCATCATTATGAAATGTCCATCCTTGTCTCTGGTTACCTTTGTTGTCTTGTAGTCAGCATTGTCACATATGAGTAAAGCTACTCCTGCTTGTCTTTTGATATTATTTGCTTGGAGAATCGTTTTCCAACCTTTCACTTTGAATCTATTTTTATCCTTGTAGCTTAGATGTGTCTCTTGAAGGCAGCAAAATGTTGGGTTTTGCTTCTTGATCCAATCTTTTACTCTGTGCCTCTTTATTGGTGAATTCAATCCATTTACATTTAGTATAATTACTGACATTTGAGGATTTCCTATTGTCATTTTATATACTGCTTTCCAATAGCTTTGTGTCTTGCTTGGTTCTTTGTTTTGCTTTTCTGTCATTTGTTTTTGTTTGGTGGTGTTCCATACTTCTATCTTCTGTTTCTTCTTTTTTTTTTTAAGCTATGTGTTTCAGTAGTGGCATTTTCAGGGGTAGTTACCACTATTTTATTAGAAGAAAAATTATCGTATTTATTAAAGTCCATTATTTCATGAGTGCTTCTGCATTCTATCCTCCTTTGTTACTGCTTATTTTTATCCTCTCCCTTCTTGTGTTATTATTGTCACAGATTATTCTTATTTTTATTGTGGCTTTTAAAAACTTTTTACTTGTATTTTTGTCTTGTTTTGTTCTTTGTATTATCTGGTTGGATAACCTCCTTTAGTACTTCCTATAGGGGGGGGGTTTATGGTGATAAATTTCCTCAGCTTCTTTTTTTTTTTCTTTTTTGTATTTTTTTGAAGCGGGAAATGGGGAGAGACAGTCAGACAGACTCCCGCATGCGCCCGACCGGGATCCACCCGGCATGCCCACCAGGGGCGACGCTCTGCCCACCAGGGGGCAATGCTCTGCCCCTCCGGGGTGTCGCTTTGCCATGACCAGAGCTACTCTAGCGCCTGGGGCAGAGGCCAAGGAGCCATCCCCAGCGCCCGGGTCATCTTTGCTCCAATGGAGCCTTGGCTGCTGGAGGGGAAGAGAGAGACAGAGAGGAAGGAGGGGAGGGGGTGGAGAAGCAAATTGGCACTTCTCCTATGTGCCCTGGCAGGGAATCGAACCTGGGTCCCCCGCATGCCAGGCTGATGCTCTACCGCTGAGCCAACCGGCCAGGGCTCCTCAGCTTCTTTATGTCTGTAAATGTTTTCATCTCCCCTTCATATTTGAAGGATAACTTTGATGGATATAGTATTCTTGGTTGGTAGTTTCTTTCTTTCAGTACTTTAGATGTTGGGATCCACTCTCTTCTGGCTTCTAGAGTTTCTGCTGAGAAACCTGATAATAGCCTAATGGGCTTTCCTTTATATGTTATATCCTTTTTCTCCCTAGCTGCTTTGAGGATTCTTTCTTTGTTATTAATTTGTGATAATTTCATTACAATGTGCCTTGGAGTAGGTATGTTTGGGTTGAGGTAACTCAGTGTTCTGCTTGCTTATTGGATTTGAGGCTCTCTTTTCACAGGCTTGGAAACTTCTCATTAATTATTTATTTCAATATGTTTTCTATTCCCTTTTTCTTCTCTTCCCCTTCTAATTTACCCATTATTCTTATATTACTCTTCCCGATGGACTCAGACAATTCTTATAGGACTTTCTCATTTTTTTTTAAATTCATGATTCTCTTTCTTCTTTTCTCTCTAGTATTTCTAGTAGCCTTGCTTCAATGTCACTGATGCTCTCCTCTATATGTCTTGTTCTATTGGCTAAACTTGTTATTTCATTTTTCAGTTTGTGTATTGAGGTTTCCATTTGTTTGGTTCTTTTATCGTTTCAATTTTCTTTTCTTTTTTTTTTAATAATTTTATTTTTTTAATGGGGCGACATCAATAAATCAGGATACATATATTCAAAGATAACAAGTCCAGGTTATCTTGTCTTTCAATTATATTGCATACCCATCACCCAAAGTCAGATTGTCCTCTGTCATCTTCTAGATGTTTTCTTTGTGCCCCTCCCCCTCCCCCTATCCCTTTCCCTTACCCCCTCCCCCCATAACTACCACACTCCTATCAATGTCTCTTAGTTTCACTTTTATGTCCCACCTACGTATAGAATAATGCAGTTCTTGGTTTTTTCTGATTTACTTATTTCACTTCGTATAATGTTATCAAGATCCCACAATTTTGCTGTAAATGATCCGATGTCATCATTTCTTATGGCTGAGTAGTATTCCATAGTGTATATGTGCCACATCTTCTTTATCCAGTCATCTATTGAAGGGCTTTTTGGTTGTTTCCATGTCCTGGCCACTGTGAACAATGCTGCAATAAACATGGGGCTGCATGTGTCTTTACATATCAATGTTTCTGAGTTTTGGGGGTATATACCCAGTAGAGGGATTGCTGGGTCATAAGGTAATTCTATTTTCAGTTTTTTGAGGAACCACCATACTTTCTTCCATAATGGTTGTACTACTTTACATTCCCACCAACAGTGGATGAGGGTTCCTTTTTCTCCACAGCCTCTCCAACATTTGCTATTACCTGTCTTGTTAATAATAGCTAATCTAACAGGTGTGAGGTGGTATCTCATTGCAGTTTTGATTTGCATTTCTCTAATAACTAACGAAGATGAGCATCTTTTCATATATCTGTTGGCCATTTGTAATTCTTCCTGGGAGAAGTGTCTGTTCATATCCTCTTCCCATTTTTTATTGGATTGTTTGTTTGTTTGTTGTTGAGTTTTATGAGTTCTTTGTATATTTTGGATATTAGGCCCTTATCTGAGCTGTTGTTTGAAAATATCATTTCCCATTTAGTTGGCTGTCTGTTTATTTTGTTATCAGTTTCTCTTGCTGAGCAAAAACTTCTTAGTCTGATGTAGTCCCATTCATTAATTTTTGCCTTCACTGCTCTTGCCATTAGAGTCAAATTCTTTAAAACCCAGGTCCAGCCTGACCAGGTGGTGGTGCAGTGGATAGAGCGTCGGACTGGGATGCGGAAGGACCCAGGTTCGAGACCCCGAGGTCGCCAGCTTGAGCGCGGGGTCATCTGGTTTGAGCAATGAGCTCACCAGCTTAGACCAAAGGTCGCTAGCTCCAGCAGGGGGTTACTCGGTCTGCTGAAGGCCCGCGGTCAAGGCACATGTGAGAAAGCAATCAATGAACAACTAAGAAGATGCAACGCGCAACGAGAAACTGATGATTGATGCTTCTCATCTCTCTCCGTTCCTGTCTGTCTGTCCCTGTCTATCTCTGCCTCTGTAAAAAACAACAACAACAACAAAAAAAAACAAACAAAAAAAAAACCCAGGTCCATGAGTTTAGTACCTATGTCTTCTTCTATGTACTTTATTGTTTCAGGTCTTATGTTTAGATCTTTGATCCATTTTGAGTTAATTTAGGTACAGGGGGACAAACTGTAGTCCAGTTTCATTCTTTTGCATGTGGCTTTCCAGTTTTCCCAGCACCATTTATTGAAGAGGCTTTCTTTTCTCCATTGTGTGTTTTTGGCCCCTTTATCAAAAATTATTTGACTATATTTATGTGGTTTTATTTCTGGACTTTCTATTCTGTTCCATTGGTCTGAGTGTCTACTTTTCTGCCAATACCATGCTGTTTTGATTGTCGTGGCCCTATAATATAGTTTGAAGTCAGGTATTGTAATGCCCCCAGCTTCATTCTTTTTCTTTCGGATAGTTTTGGCTATTCTAGGTTTTTTATAGTTCAATTAAATCTGGTGATTTTTTGCTCTATTTCTTTAAAATATGTCATTGGAAGTTTGATGGGAATTGCATTAAATTTGTATATTGCTTTCGGTAATATGGCCATCTTGATTATATTTATTCTTCCTAACCAAGATCAAGGAATATTCTTCCATCTCATATATCTTTCTTAATTTCTCTTAACGATGGTTTATAGTTTTTATTATATAAGTCCTTTACATTCTTTGTTATGTTTATTCCTAAGTATTTTATTTTTTTTTGTTGCAATTGTGAAGGGGATTATTCTCTTGAGTTTGTTCTCAGTTGTTTCATTGTTGGCATATAGAAAGGCTATTAACTTCTGTAAGTTAATTTTGTATCCTGCGACCTTACTGTATTGGCTTATTGTTTCTAGTAATCTTTTTGTGGATTCTTTGGGGTTTTCGATGTATAGGATCATATCATCTGCAAAAAGTGATACCTTTACTTCTTCTTTTCTAATATGGATGCCTTTTATTTCTTTGTCTTGTCTGATTGGTCTGGCTAGAACCTCTAGTACCACATTAAATAAGAGTGGAGAGAGTGGACAGCCCTGACTTGTTCCTGATTTAAGGGAGAAAACCTTCACTTTTGTGCCATTTAATATGATGTTAGCTGATGGTTTATCATATATGGCCTTTATCATGTTGAAATATTTTCCTTCTATACCCATATTGTTGAGAGTCTTAAACATAAAATTCTGTTATATTTTATCGAAAGCCTTTTCTGCATCTATTGATAAGATCATGTGGTTTTGTTCTTTGTTTTGTTGATATGGTATATTATGTTAACCGTTTAATGTATGTTGAACCATCCTTGAGATTCTGGGATGAATCCCACTTGATCATGATGTATTATTTTTTTAGTATGTTGTTATATTCGATTTGCAAGTATTTTGTTTAGTATTTTAGCATCTGTATTCATTAGAGATATTGGTCTGTAGTTTTCTTTTTTTGTGCCATCCTTGCCTGGTTTTGGTATGAGGGTTATGTTGGTCTCATAAAATGTGTTTGGAAGTATTGCTTCTTCTTTAATTTTTTGGAAGACTTTTAGTAGAATAGGAACCAAGTCTTCTTTGAATGTTTGATAAATTTCGCTGGTATAGCCGTCAGGGCCTGGACTTTTATTTTTGGGGAGGTTTTTTTTTTTTTTTTTTCTATTTCTTCTCTACTAATCAGTCTGTTTAGGCTTTCTGCTTCTTTTTGACTCAGTCTAGGAAGGTTGTATTGCTCTAGGAATTTTTCCATTTCTTCTAGATTGTTGAATTTAGTGGCATAAAGTTTTTCATAGTATTCTACAATAATTCTTTGTATATCTACGGTGTCCGTGGTGATTTCTCCTCCTTCATTTTGAATTTTGTTTATATGAGTTTTTTCTCTTTTTTCCTTGGTAAGTCTTGCCAAGGGTTTGTCAATTTTATTGATCTTTTCAAAGAACCAGCTCTTTGTTCTATTCATTTTTTCTATAGTTTTACTGTTCTCTATTTCATTTATTTCTGCTCAGATTTTTATTATCTCTTTTCTTTGGCTGGTTTTGGGTTGTCTTTGTTCTTCTTTTTCTAGTTTTTTAAGGTGTGAAGTTAAGTGGTTCACTTGGGCTCTCTCTTGTTTGTTCATATATGCCTGAAGTGATATGAACTTCCCTCTTATCTCTGCTTTTGCTGCATCCCATAGATTCTGATATGTCGTATTTTCATTTTCATTAGTCTGTATATATCTTTTGATCTCTGCACTTATTTTTTCTTTGACCCTTTCATTTTTTTAAAATTATATTTAGTTTCCACGTGTTTGTGGGATTTTTTTCCTCTTTTTTGGAGTTGAATTCTAGTTTCAAGGCTTTATGATCAGCAAATATGCTTGGTACAACTTCGATTTTTCTGAATTTGCTGATGTTGTTTTTGTGGCCCAACATATGGTCAATTCTTGAGAATGATCCATGTACACTGGAAAAAAATGTATACTCAGTCACTTTGGGATGAAATGTCCTATAGATGTCTATCATATCCAGGTGCTCTAGTGTTTTGTTTAAGGCCACTATATCTTTGTTGATTCCCCGGTTGGATGACCGATCCAGAGCCATCAGCGGTGTATGGAGGTCTGCAAGTGTGATTGTATTTTTGTCAGTTTTTGTTTTAAGGTTAATAAGTAGCTGTCTTATATATTTTGGTGCTCCTTGGTTTGGTGCATATATATTAAGAATTGTTATGTCTTCTTGATTCAGTGTCCCCTTAGCCATTATGAAATGGCCATTTTTGTCTCTGAGTACTTTTGCTGTATTGTAGTCAGCATTATCAGATATGGGTATTACTACGCCTGCTTTTTTTTGGGTGTTGTTTGCTTGGAGTATTGTTTTCCAGCCTTTCACTTTGAATTTCTTTTTATCCTTGTTACTTAAATGAATTTTCTGTAGGCAGCATACAGTTGGATTATCTTTTTTAATCCATTCTGCTATCCTGTGTCTTTTTATTGTCTCCTTTCCCCTCTTTCTTGAGAAAATCTTGTGGTGAACTGTGAATTACATTATAGTAAATAGAACAAACAATGCCTGTAATTGTGGGCCTGAATTGGGTAAAAGTAATAAAGGGGTAAAAAAAAAAAAAGAAAAAAGAAAGGGGTTATGGATCCACAAAAAGAAAATAAAAAAAATTTTGGGTCAAGAATAAAATGATTTGCTTTTAGGTGTTGGTTGACTAAGAGTTATGATGAGAGGAATAAGAGGGAAACTGGAAAATGTGGGGACAACTTAAAAAATTACTATTGTATTTAGTGGAACAAGAGCTAGATAAAATGGAGAGCCAGTGATGGGAGCACTACTAGTGAGTTAAAAAGGTGAAGTGAAACTCCCCCCAAAATGCCACAGACATAAGTTTGAGTCCCAGATAAGATAATTTGTTTGTTATTGAGGTTGAATGAGAGGAGACGTAAAGGAAAAAGGAAGAAACTAATATAGAGGGAGAAAAGAAAGAGAGAGAGAGAGAGAGTAAAAGAGGGAACCACTAAAAGAAGAAAAAACAAAAAAGAGGAGAGAGAGAGAGAGAGTTAAGGGTTTTGGAGTGCAACCCTCATAGGGAGAAAAGAAGAGGAAAGAAAAGATAATGGCAGATGTAACGCTTATGTGTATTGTAGTTCAAGGAGAGGAGAGAGTGAGACCGGCAGAGAGTTAAACGACCAAATTGGAGGAGGAAAAAAAAAATATCATGGATGAAGATAAGAGAAACAAACAAACAAATATAATAAAATGGGATAGGTTATAAAGTCTGCGGATTATTCTTGATTTTGAGATGTTATCTTCTTGCTTTTTCTTTTCTCTCCCTCTTCCTGGTCGGTGACTCTGTACCCCGGGTTCTGCCCCTTTGGCACGCTCAGGTAGAGGTTTGCAGTTGATAAGTCTCTATGGCGATGTCATGTATTGTGCTTTAGTCACGTTGGCAGTCGAGGCTCATTAGCATTTATAGGTTCCGACAGTGAGAGAGTCCGTGTTCCTGGAACCTCTCTCCTAGTCTTTCCTTCCTCAGTTAGTAGCCTGATAATCCAGCTATGGGGTTGCTGCTGCTTCTGCCGGATAGTAAGAAGCTCAAGGAGCTGGCCACTCCCCACTCTATTCCCACTCAGCACAGGGCTCTGGGTAAGGCTCAGTCAGTCAGAGCTGCTAGCATAATCAGCCGGGGCTTCCGCCCACTCAAGACCTCTGGCTCTGCCTCTCTGTCTGGTAACACGGGCGGGCACCCACTCCCGGGGCGCTTGGGGGAAATTCTTGCTCACTATCTGCACTCGCAGACCAGGATGTCAGGCCGGAATTCCCCCCGCCAGCACTGAAAAGTTTCAGCGTTGGAATTGCCTCTCGCTCCGCCCCCATGTGCGGCTTTTTCAAGGCGCTGGGGCGGCCTGAGATTCTGCTTTTGGCCCACTCAAAGGCCCCTGACTCTGCCCCTCTGTGGGATAACATGGGTGGGCACTGCCGAGGCACTTGGAGGAATCTCTCGCTCACTATCTGCATGCGCACACCAGGATATCAGACCAGCGGCCTCACCGTCTGAGTGAAACCCCCTTCCGCACGGAAAAGTTCCAGTGTTGGAGTTAGTTCTTGCTCGCTCCCCATGCGTGGCTCCCCCAGGACACTGTGGCAGCCCGGAGATTCCGTTTTTGGCCCACGCAAAGGACTCTGACTCTGCCTCTCTGTGGGACAACACGGGCGCACCCTCCCAGGGCTTTGGAAGGAATCTGTCACCCACTATCAGGAGATCAGGTAAAATGGCTGCCCCGCTTATCTTTCTTTGTCTGGGTTTGGCGCAAGTGGTAGCTGTATTGCCCGGGTTGTCACAGGAACAGTTTTTCCTCGGCTTGGATCTCCGTGCCACAGCCTGGTTCAGCTGTTTGTGCCATGACCTGGATCTATTCACCCCCTTTGCCCGCCTTAGTTTTTATATTCTCAGTTCCCAGTGAAGGCCGCCCTGTTTAGGTTAGTGAGGAAGGCAGAGCATTTCTTACTCCCTATTTCCTTCAGGGTTTGGTTATATATTTAGCCAATTTTTTGCTCGATCATACCTTCAGGTGTATTGCAAAACATCTGAAGGCTCCAAGGATAGGTTTTTCTGTTTCTGGTTGAAGATCTTGTTGAGTTTTGGGGGAGATTTATAGGTATTGCTTCCTACCCCACCATTACTCTGACATCATCAATCATCGTTTCAATTTTCTTGGTGAAGTACTCTTTTTGTTCATTAATTTGTTTATTGATTTCACTAAATTGCCTTTCAGTGTTTTCTTGTATCTTATTGAGTATTTTTAGAGCTTCAATTTTGAATTCTCCGTCATTAAGCTCCACAGTTTCCATGTAATTGACATGTTTTTCTGGGGATTTTTCATCATCTATCTGAGCTACGTATCTGTGTTGTATATCCATATTTAATTTTTTTCTTTGATAGCATTTGCGTGTGATATTGTTAATAGCCCCAATAGGAGATAATTATTTATTTTTTTGGCATTTCATTATTGTAGGGGCATTGCACTACAAGATTTCCTCTGCAAGAATCTTGGGTTACCTCCTAAGGCCTAGCTATAGCCTTTGTAATGAGGAAGGCAGAGTTGAAGTATTGGTAGGTGGAGCTTATTGCTAGGGCTTTGTGACTTTATGATACTGATGTTGGCTGACAAGGAGTCTGCCAGGACCCTCTCCACATCCCCACAGAGCAGGTTATCTAGTTTCTGGGTGTCCCAGCCTCTCACAGGAGAGAGCAGCCTGGGGACCTAGTGGAGGGTAGTCTGCCACCACTGCTGTTTTTGCAGCAAGAACCAGGAGGCTGTGGTGACAGAGTCCAGATCCTCCTCCAATGTCACTCTAAACTCTCCAAGCACAGCCCTGGGGTAGGCCAAGGGTCCATGCCACAAGCCGATGTCCTTGAGTTTTGGGAGTAGCTGCAGCTGAGATCGCAGCTCAGGGGCTTCCCGTCTACACACACTAAACTCCTTCTGGCAAGCTGGGGCCTGAACTTCAGAGCTTGTGGAGCACAGATCCCAGATTCCAGATCAAGTGCATCTGGAGCCACAAGGCTAAATTCAGCCAGTTGGGAAGGCTGATCAAGCATGGCCCAGTGTCCTGTTGGCCTATCTCCTGAAGCTATTTGCCTGCAGTTCTTGGGAGTTTGCACTGGCTTTGTGTGCTCCCATGCCTGTAATAGCTCAGCCCTGCAATCACGGGTGCCACAGATTCTGGGAAGTGGTCTTGCTCCCTGGTCATTGTCCCTTGCTCTGCTCTTTCCCCCAGGCTCTCCACCCAGCTCCTCCAGGTCTGAGACAAAGACTGTGCAAACAGTGCCTCCCACCTCAGGTCCATGAGGAAGGAAAAAGACTCGGTCTTCTGTATTATTTTTTCTTCTGTGCTTTGACCTGCCTTCTTGCCTTCATACCTTTGTCTATCAGCTGTGTGTATATTTCAGGTTCACGTGGGTTTTTTTCTCTGCATATAGTTGTAGAATTTGTTGAAATTTCAAGGGGAGAGATGAGGAGTATCTCTCATACCACCATTTCTCTGACGTCACTCTCTTAATACCGATTAGTTTTTAATGAAATGTTATGAAAAAAACCTCAGGTGATCTCATAACCAGGAACTTGGGCTACTTCTCATTTAGTGGGTAAAAAATATAGATTTGAAATATGACAAAAATTTTTATTAATGAATAAAATTTTTATTCTGGATATGCTGCAAAAGAAACAAATGTGATAAAAGCAGGATGGGTTAATTCAAATGCATAAATACACTTACAAATTTTTACCATCTCTATTAATAATAATCAGGATAACTTGGCTGGTTGTCCTCTTTTTATTAAGTTGGGTCACATAAATGGCTGATAATTGACCATTTTTGGTCACAAAACAGCATATTCATGTGGTTTAATTCCCTCACAAAAAGTTATTTCCCTATCTTTTTTCTGTGTCTTAGGAAACATTTTATTTTTTATCAGGCCATTGAAAAGAGGCCAATTTTGATTGACTTTGCAGACTGAAATATTGATTCTCCTTCCTTCCCCAGTACTATACATGCATGCAGTTCCCATCTGGAAGCTGTGGACTGAGTAGAGATAATCTGCTATTTGATCAAGGGTATTCAGGCCTCATGTAGTAAAAAGAATGGAGGAACTTATGAAGCTCCAAGGACCTACTGTATTTATAACTCTGCTTTTGAAACTTTGATATGACTCATACTGAGTGAATGCAATGGATACAATGGATTGGACCATAAATCAGTGGGTAAGGAGTGGGCAAAGGGGAGAGAAATGGAGACAGAGATGTTGCTAGGGGCTGAGGGCACATGATGGAGTTGGCAGCTGGTCCTTTGTTGAGTTGTACAATTGAAACCTGTATGGTTTTGTGAACCAATGTCATCCCAATAAATAAAAAAAAATGGAACAACAACAACAACAACAACCACAAACAAAAAAGAAAAGGAAGTGAGAAATCATATTGATCCAAGATGACCTTGGTTTCTGAAATTCCAGTGCCTAATTTGTCTCTAAGAGGCCCTGCTGTACTTTATTTCTCATCTATGAAGATCCATGACATTTTTTCTTTTGTAGAGTTCTAAGAAAACTCAACTTGTGCTTGTTAGGAAAAACTCTTTTCCTCATCACCAAATTGTTCCTGACCAAGAATTAAATGGGATGATATATTTGGGGGTTTTTTTGTTTTGTTATTTTTTTCTTTTTATGAACTATAAAGACAAATATGATAAGTGGCTATTTTTTTTTTTAAAAAAGAGCAATGTTCTTTCTCTTGTGAAACTTGGCTTTCAGAACAGCAATTTAATTCTTATTGGCCAATTAGACTGTATGTGAAAATGAGTAACCAAAGAGAAGATGTTGCTTCAATGAGGTATGAACTTCGTGTTATCTTAGATAATCAACACAAATGCACAAGCAAACATTATTCACTTGCAAGTCAGAGGTTCTTAGAAGTTTTCCAGTACATTTCTCCTTTTCCCTTTAGATGGGGTTAATCGGAGGTACTGCTATTTATGGACAACCAAAGAGATCACCTCTGGACACATTTCAAACTTCCTTGTATGGCTATGAAATCAATTGGCCTGGATCTTAAGTATCATTCCTTATGAAAAGGTTTTCTACCTATAAACAAGTGCTTTTAGATTTTTTTTTTTTGCTAAAGCATAGAAAACACATTGGAGAATATTAAAAATGCATTTATTTTATTCATTTCATAAACTTTTTCATTGACCTTCAGAGGAGGTTATTCGAACAAAGATTAAGCTGAACTTAAAGGGTGAAGATCTGAAATTAGAAGAATCATCTTTTTTAAAAATTTATTTCTTAACAGCAATTTTCAAAACTCTCTAATATCGTGCTTTTCCTTATCTATGAATAAGGAAATTTGGAGTTGACCTACAGTTCCTTTAGTAATGTTTGTTCAATTATACAGCAGATATCTTCATCTTTTTTATGTGTTATTCTTGGTACCAGATGTCAATAAAGTACAGAGCCACTTTGAAACTTTTCTAATGGTAAATGATTAGTGTAGAGATCATATCAAGAGTCTATAAGAAGTCAATGTGTCTGGTTTAAAACTCCCAGGACAATATCTCTTGATTGAAGCAAAGATTGTATTTGAGGGATTGTGTTTCTTATCCCTGACAAGTAACATGTTGCATACAACAGAATATAGGTTGTTTTTTTTTTTTTTACTGGTGATCAGAGAGAAGCTGAGGTAGGAAGGGACTGATTATTATGGAACTAAAGCACAAACTTTCATTCACATATATTCCCTAAAGCTGAAATTGAGACTTTGTATAGCTTCTCATCAAAGCCAGCATTCATGCAGACATTTTAGAATCAATAAAATGTGTTAATATTCTGCAGGCTCCATTTGTTCTCTGTTTGCCATTTCTTCAAGTATTCTTTAAACAATACTATATCAATAAGGGCACTAGTAGCAAATGTCTATACCTTCAAATATCTACTATGGACCAGTTACTATTTGGGGAAAAATAAATAAAATTATGTCATTTCATCATATTTTAGGCTCTGTGTCCAAACCTCACTCTGTACTATTTTATTTTAATTTAAAAAGAAAAAAGCCCAAAGAAGATATTATTAAATATATATTACAGATAGAGAGGCTGGACTTTGAAGGAGAACCTGACAAGCCCTTACACACACACACACACACACACACACACACACACACAATTGTTAAGTAAGTGGAAGTTTCAGGATCCAAATCTAAGTTTATTTTATTCCCAATCTGGTGTTCTTAACTAATATAATTTACTGCTTCTAAGTACCATTTTTTTTTTGCCTTCAAGCCACTGAAATTTTAGTCATACTGGTAAACTTGTTAGTAATCAATCAAGCAGGTGATGGTGGAGGAAAGCATTGACACTTTGAGAATATGGGGAGGGGCCTAAACTTGACTGATGAGATGAGACATGACATCCTGGAGTAGGTGATTGTGCTGGATGAGTTAGAGTCAGTCAACAGTGATAGAAGAAAACCAAATTTTGAACACTGGGGAGGGCATGTACACATACTGGAAATGACATTTTTTGTAAAGCTGGGACAAGAGTGAAAGTACAGGAGCCATCTTGGATGCAAGTAAAGGAATGGGTGGGGACCTCACATGGAACCATTGTATAGCAAACTTAAAGGATTGAATTTTATAAATTAATTAATAAATCAATAGGAAAACCTTGAGGATTTCATAAATAACAGTAACACAATCATATTTCAATGTTAAAACTATCACTTTGGAAGTTGTATGGAGGTTGGATTTTATGTGACCAAAATTAAAGGCAGAAAAACCATATTTTGCTGTTCAAAAGTAATTTTTGCAGGAAGAGATGAGTCCCCAGATATGATAGTGATAATGTGGATGAAGAGGAAGAGAAGATTTCAGGGATGTTTTGGAATTACATTTATCAAATTTAATGATTGGGTTGAATGTAAAGAGGGGATAATACAAGAGAAAAAATCTTGGAGATGATTGTTAGTTTTCTGTTTTGCCTATTGTTTCATGAATGGAGCGGGTTATGGGGAAGATAGTGGGGCACTTCTTCAGGGTGTCAGATAAAGAGGGTTAGAGAGGTACAGATGGATTCAGAGCTTGGCAGAAAGGTCTAAGCTAAAGATGTGCTTCTGGAACTCACTGGTATAAAGGTGGTAATTCAATTCCTTAGAGAATAAAATCCTTCAGTGACAGTGTAAAGGAAGAGAGTGAAGATGAGTAGAGGAAGCTCCCACATTTGCAGGATGAGTAGATGAAGAGGATCCCATAAAAGGTAAAGAGAAGGAAAAGCCAGGTAGGTAGAAAGTAATCTGGGGCTAATTATGTAGTCAATTAAACAAGGGAGATGAGGACTCCTGTAATGCTGGTGCCCAAGGCCAGGCAGGTTCACATTGGATTTGAGCAGACATTAGAAAAACTGTGGAGCCAGAAAGGGTTGGGACATTCCATTTAATAAAGTCTCACAATGGCAGACAAGCACACAGGCAGGGGAAACCACCTTTCAGGCAAACAAACAGCAAAATGGCCCCTCATAGTGGTGGGCAGGCAGTCCGCACACCTGCAATTCTCCGCCTCTCTTGAGTGCAAGCACCCATAACCTTATATAGGCCATACACATGTGGTGCAGCCATGCACTCATGTACCAATCAGGCAAAGTGCTTGCAGCTGGTAACCCTGTGAGCAAGCCTCACACAGCTGCCCTACAACTCCCAAAAGAGGAATAGTGGGAAACAGCTTTAACTTCTACAGAGAAGTGAAAAAAGATTGAAAAGCATCATCGGGGTAACGATGGGCATGTCTCTTCTGTTTAATGGCAACTTTGCTCCTCACTCTCCTAATTTGGAGAAGGCTTAGTGTGATCGGATGGCCAGGGAGGGGGGTTAGCATGGCGTTTTCCCACCATTCTAATGTCCACAAAGAGGTAGCATGGTAGGAAAGGACTTCTTTATGCTCCTTGAAGTAAAATTACTGAAACTTTTAATTAAGTAATTTATAAATAATTTCTATATTTTTAAATCCTACTTATGAAAATCAAATGACTGCTCCTTAGAAAGAGTGTTGAAGGGATAAAGGTGTATCCTTTCCGACCTCATTCTCTGACTATCTTTATGCAGCAGACATCGGATGAAGAATCTATATTTTTAGTATAAAAAGTTGTGGTTATATTATGTGGGTTTGTAAATCAGTTTTAAGAATATAAGTCTACCTATCACAGTGAGTGAGAATTGTGCTTTTAACACTTTGTGACATGGGCATGTATCACAAATAAAAACTTTCAGTGGTTGAGCTGGAAGTCAGGTAAGTCTGTTTGAACACTGCCTCACTTCTTGGGTGATCTTGGACAAGTTACTTAATTTCTTTCAGTTTTAACTTTCTAATAGGTGAAGTGGGAATAATACTATTTACCTGTTAAGTTTTTTTTAAATAATTATTTAAGAAAATAATGTACATTAAACATTTAAAACAGTTCTTTGCACGTAACCATTGTTGAATAAATGTTCATCACTATTATTTCTTTTCTAATATCTAAAGTTAACCATTTCTCCTCTGCTTCGGGGCCCATCTCTGATTGAAGCTTTTCAGGCATTACTCTTAACCACAGCCCACCCTTCTTAGACCCTTCCTTTCCTTCTTTCCTTTCCTTCCTTTTCTTCCTTCCCTTCCTTTCCCTTCCTTTCCCTTCCCTTCCTTTCCCTTCCTTCCCTTTCCTTCCTTCCTTCCTTCCTTCCTTCCTTCCTTCCTTCCTTCCTTCCTTCCTTCCTTCCTTCCTTCCTTCCTTCCTTCCTTCCTCTCTCTCTTCCTCAGCCTCCTGGATTATTCAGCTGTATGTGAGTTTGTTGAGAACCTTCTTTGAAAAAAACTTTTGCCTTTCTATTCTGTGTCATCACAACATCCTCATTTTTTTCCCACTGGTTCTTATTTTCTCCTATATCCCAGTCATTAGAGTTTCTCAAGGACTCGTTTTTAGCTTCCTTTTCTCTTTTTACCCTAAATTCTTCTTACAGCTTTATCTACCTAGAGTTTTTATCATAAAATTGACAATGAAAAGTATTATATCTACATCTGTGCTCTGTGTGTTTAAATTGTACTCAACCTCCATATTTCCAAACAACTTAATCCTGTTATCTTCTCATCTTCAGCAGGTAAGCTCAACTTTCACCCTTTCTTGGGCTTTACTATTTTCTAAGCAATAAAGACCTCTTCCCTTTCGAAATTTCTCTTAGATTATATCATTCAGATTAGTATTTGTCTTACACTTAGTGAAAACACTGTTCTCAGTAGCTTTTATAAACTTTGAGGAAAGCATTCAGATTGGTACTTCTTGTGTGAAACTTAAATACTTGATTATTAATAACTGTTTCTACTTTTTAATAAATGTCAGTGTTTTGGATGAAAAATGAAATATAGGTGAACATCATAGTAGAAATAATTTTACACCCTTTAATACTTGTGGATTTCTGTTAACTGTCAAGCTAAGTACATTTAATAATATTAAGAGACAATTAGAATATGATATTTAAGTGTATTAAATATTAAAGGTTATATAAAACAAACATACTAAACAAATTTTTTTTTCCTCTTTTTGTTAGTTATTTGACACTGGAACTTAATCTTATTAATATGTTTCCCCATAATTCTGATTAAAAAATGAGTAGAAATTTTTTTCTAGAACATTAAAATGGGATATTTAGCAAATATTATATGACTCACAATTTGGAGAATGCAATTAATTCTGAACATAATTACTTTCATTACAATCCACAACAGTCTGAATTGTGTAGCTAATTAGAAAACACTCTATGGTTGGAAAATTCTATGTTGAGGAAACATTTTGTTTTTCTGTGGTATTGAGCAAAGGTTTCCTAAACTTTCAGGTTTTTGATTTGAAAAGACTCAAACTAAATCTCATATAAATTGTAGATACAATACAAAAATTAATAAAACAATATTTTTACTACAAAACATCACAAAAAGGAAGCAAAGCAATTTTTTATTGATTTGAACAAAAGAACAATTTCCCTTATTCCTATTTAGTATGTCAGGTTATCTAAGTACATAGACTTGTTCGCGTTCTGTCTGGTTGAGAAATGACTAAAATTCTATTCTGGACAGGGGACTTGAAAGGCCTCTGGGTGGTGACCAAATAATAATTATGATACTATTTGGGGCTATATGTAGGAATACTGAAAGCTCAATCTGAATTCTTTTCAGTAGTTTAGTCACTGAAGTAACTTGTATGCTCTTGTAAATAACTTCTATTTTTACACCTCAATTTTTTATTACATTTCAAAGGGGAATTTTGATCAGAACATATAAGACATTACTTAATAATGAGAAAAATTTGAATTCAGAAAAAATGAAAAAACTCTCAAAATAACAACCTAATAAAGGCTTGCAGGAATTTTTCTAGCTGAGAGACATGGGCTAAATATGGGTGATTTACAACTGAGACATTGGACAACACTGGTATTTTATTTTAATTTGCCCCCCCCCCCAATATGTCTAAGGTGGTATGTTTATGGCCTTAGGTATCAGCTTTATTTAATGTGTCTCTGCTGTACTTTTATTTATTCACTTCTTTATTTTATCAAACAGATATGTGTCAAACACCAGCTCCATGGTACAGTTCTAATGATTGGTGAAATCAGGAAAACATGAGATGAAGTTACAGCCCTTCTTTTTGCTAAGTTCTCATTCATCCTCACCCAAGCTTTCTTCCTAAATGAGAGCCACTTGCAGGAATCACAAGAGGTAAATTTTATTCTTTGGGGACTGCAGGGTAGGGAAAATGTGTTTCTGGCCTTTTAACTCTTCGTATTTCTTTTGCTGCCTTTACTTGAAACAGCAAAAAAAATTGAGACTAAGAGGTCAAACATGGAAAGCCTGAAACCTATTTTAAATAGCTCAAGTTCCAGATAAGGGGAAGATGACTACTGTGAGCTCTAGTTGTGTGGGTAGAGGGTCTATTGCGAAGGCTATGTTTGATGATTTTGTGATATTTGTTCAGGTTACAACTGAGGTTTATGATGAGAGACAAAAGAATGTAGGCATAATGCTGTTTTAATATTTTTCCCTACTCTAACAAATCACCTGGGTTTGTCTTTTTAATTCATGGGATAATCTTTAAATAACTACCGAAGTGAGTTTATGAAAAAGTCCATTCTTTTCCAGAAGAGAATGTTATTCCAGTTGTACTTTTCTCTATTTTCTGTCTCCTTCCTCTTTTTCTCCCCCCCTTTACATTGTTGCATTTGCATGATATTTTCATATGACACATAAAATCCTAATTATTCCCATTAAAATTTGTTAGTCCTAAAGGATATTTTCTACATAAGGAGGAAACTTACCATAACTGTAACTGGTAAACTCCTAGGTTGGGCCCCCAAGCCATGCCTCCTCTTCTAGGGTTCTCTGACTTCATATAAGTTATGATCAGAAGGGAATTTCCTTATATGAAGTCTTGTCATGTCAGTGACTTTCTAAATAGAAAAGGGAGAATCCAGGAAAGTTTTGAAAAACATTTTAGTTCTTTCTGGCAATTGCATGTTGTTGTTGTTGTTTTTTTCCCCTCTGCACATTATTTGGATGTGAAGAACTCTTATTGCTTTAGGAACAAGTATGAAACAATTCTCTGGGAAAATAAATTTAATTTTGGGTCAACAACTGGAGAATACTCCTTTAGTTATTCAGGAGTTCCAGCAGAAAATGAATGTTTGATATAACTGAAGAAAAAGACTACAAATTCTTCTTGTCATTTACATGTGCCCTATTGTCTAAAGCAGTGGTAGTCAACCTGGTCCCTACCGCTCACTAGTGGGAGTTCCAGCTTTCATGGTGGGCAGTAGCAGAGCAACCAAAGTATAAATAAAAAGATAGACTTAACTATAGTAAGTTGTTTTATAAAGATTTACTCTGCCAAACTTAGCAAAAATCAGACATAAAGTACTTGATAAGTAATTATTATTATATGCTTTAACTTGCTGTAACTCTACTTTATAAATTTTATAAAATAAAGTTACTTTCCTACTTTCTAAATCACCATTACTGTGGAACCAGTGGGTGGTTAGAAAATTTTACTACTAATAGAGCTACAAAGGTGGGCAGTAGGTATAAAAAGGTCGACTACCCCTGGTGTAAAAAAGTATAATGAAAAATTTGAGTAAGGGTAAAAAATTGAGATGTGCTTCAATTTTCTTAATACTTAAATAAAGTATATATTATGGCTGGCCAGCTAGAAATTTACTTTAAATTTTTAATGACTTTCTTATGTAGAAACCACACCATCATATTTCTTTTCTAAAATGTAGAAAAGGGAAGTGACACAGAACAGATGTTTTTATGGGTCACTGACTATAGGACTCTAGAAGATTGTGTGTAGTGTGCAGGTGTGTAAGAATGAATGAAGGAGATGTAGGGGAAAGGATAGAGGAAGAAAAGGGAAAAAGAAAGGGAGTTGAGGAAAGAGAAAATAAAGTGTTTGGTAAATACAAAGTACATATCTATACTTAAAACATAAACTTTAGCTTAAAATAATGCAAAGTGGCTATAAGAGAATACTAAGAAAAAAGAGATTGGTGGGATAGGATATTTTCCACTAATTAAAAAATTCTATAGCTCTGTTTTTATTCCCTAAGGTACATGAATAGGTTCTATACTTTCAAAGATGCATTCCTTTTTCTTACATAAAAAAATTGAAAACTTTAGAGGTTTACAAATAAACAATGTATGACTTTTAACTCAGTTTATTATTTAGATTTGCCTCTTGTGTTTTCCTTCATCTGGCTGTCAAGATGATCACACTGTTGCTAAAAAGGATTCAGTAAAATTAATATAATTATTTGCAACAATATTAGATCAATGAATTGGACCACAATAATAATTTAAAAAGTTTTAAAGTAGTGTAAATTAAATATATTCAAACATTTCACCATAACATAATGAGAAAGAAAATGGCACAAGAGGAAGTGCCAAGATAAATATGTTTAAAATTTGAAAGCATTCTCTTTATAGTGAATTATCTATTAATACTTTTGTTTTCATATAGGAAAACTAATCCCTTCCAATTATTTTTCTGATTTTTTAAAATGTTAGCTATAAGGGCATAAAACTGACTTTATTTCTATGCCGACAGGTATGTGCCATAATAATAAACTCGGGTATTACTTTCCTTCTTTCCTGGTTCAACACCTGAATATATTTGTTCTATATTGACTGAGTACTTATTGATTCTAGGGTATTTATAGACCTAGCATGTGTTTTCAGGCTTTGAAGTGTTTCCCAATGTATATTAGTATAAATAGCAAGTGTATTTGCAAATTTCTTGATGCTTGGGAATAACATGCAGCAAATGTTGGCACATAGTAAATACCCGATAAATATATATTTATGGAAAGAATGAAATTTCAGATTGACTAGTCTAGATGGATTGGTTAGTTTTAATTTGTTCCATGAAAATAGACTGCTTTCTTTCTTTTTTTTAATTTAAATATTTATTATATCCTACCAATCTATACAATGACGAGTCCTATGAAGCAAAAAACTAGTATGGAATTACAGCTTATTCTTGTCAATCTTATTACCAATATAGACTGCTTTCTTAAACTTAAATGCTATATAAATAAATCCAGGCTTTGCAAGTATAGATGTACCAGGATGAATTCATTGCCAGTTTCATTACAATGATTTCAAAATTGTCCAAGGATTATTTTTTTGGATAAATATATCATATATACTTCAAATTAAATAGTAATTCACATATAAAAATAAAACTTATCAAAGTATACAAAATTAAAAGTGAAAATAAAACACCTGACCTTACTATAAATGATTATTGGATTGGGAACATAGACAACCCACTATGCTATTGACCTACTTGCCAAGGTCAGGCTCAATTAAAAGTCAAGTTCACGAGCAGTGTATCTAGAATGCTGAGTGGTGGAAATACCCACCGCTCACCCCACAAAACACTTGCAGGCACTAGGAGCCCAACATGTATTAGAGAAGAGGCTAATACCTTGGAGAAGAGCACCTGGACTCTCATATTTCTCCTTATTCCTGTATAAAGATGAAGTTTGTGATAAATAGATTCTTAGTGTTCATAAATACCCAAATAATTCCAGTGAACCATTTAAAATTTATACTGTCTAGATTATAAAAATAAATAACTTTTTCTGAAACATAAATTGTCTACTGTTTTAAAGGAGGTAAATCATCAAATGTCTTACAGATACAGTATTAAACTTCTAGGGTTTCTAGTTTGCCTTTAATTGATGAATCTGTGTCTGATCTACCAATAATGGGTCTAATCTTATGTATTATAGAATTTAGAGAGGGTTTTTTTTTTTCTCAAGAGAGAAAGAGAGAAACAAACAGGAAGGGAGAGAGATGAGAAATATCAATTCTTCATTGTGGCACCTTAGTTCATTGATTGCTTTCTCATGTGTGCCTTGACTGGGGGGCTCCAGCAGAGCCAGTGACTCCTTGCTCAAGCCAGTGAACTTGGGTTTCAAGCCAACAACCTTTGAGCCCAAGCCAGCGACCATGGTGTTATGTCTATGATCCCATGTTCAAGTTGGGGACCCCATGCCCATGCTGGTTAAGCCCGTACTTCAAGCTGGATGAGCCTGTGCTCAAGTCAGCAATCTCGGGTTTCAAAACTGGGTCCCTTGCATTTCAGTCTGGCACTCTAGCCACTGTACCACCACCTGATCAGGCTTAGAGAGATTTTTTTTTTTAATTCAGTGAGAGGATGAGAGGCAGAGACAGACTCCTGAGTGTGCCCCGACTGGGAACCACCTGGCAAGTCCACTAGAGAGTAATGCTCTGTCCATCTGAGGCATTGCTCCATTGCTCAGCAACCAAGCTCTTCTTAGCACCTAAGGCAGAGGCCATGGAATCATTCTCAGCTCCTGGGGCCAACTTGCTCCAATCAAGCCATGGCTGCAGGAGGAGAGGAGATAGAGATAGATAGATAGATAGATAGATAGATAGATAGATAGATAGATAGATAGATGATAGATGATAGATAGATAGATAGATAGAATCAAGAGGGTGAGGGGTGGAGAAGCAGATGGACACTTCTCCTGTGTGCCCTGACCGGCAATCAAACCTTGGACATTCACATGCAGGGCCGACACTCTACCTCTGAGCAAACAAGCCAGGGCCTTAGAGAGATTTTTTTTATTTTTTATTTTTCTGAAGCTGGAAACGGGAAGAGACAGTCAGACAGACTCCCGCATGCGCCCGACCGGGATCCACCCGGCACGCCCACCAGGGGGCGATGCTCTGCCCCTCCAGGGCATCGCTCTGCCGCGACCAGAGCCACTCTAGCGCCTGAGGCAGAGGCCAAGGAGCCATCCCCAGTGCCCGGGCCATCTTTGCTCCAATGGAGCCTTGGCTACGGGAGGGGAAGAGAGAGACAGAGAGGAAGGAAGGGGGGGGGTGGAGAAGCAAATGGGCGCTTCTCCTGTGCCCTGGCCGGGAATCGAACCCGGTCCCCCGCGTGCCAGGCCGATGCTCTACCACTGAGCCAACCGGCCAGGCCCAGAGAGATTTTTAATATTAATTATTCGCTCATTCTTTAGATCATTCACCAAATACTGAGAGTCTCAATAGGTTTGTAATGGGGATAGAGAAGTAAAAAAGACAGAAATAGCCTGTTTTCATGGGATGTACATGAAAATTTCTTATAAATGAATAATTGTTATGAAAGAAAAGCTTAAGGTACTATCATCAGTGGTAAAAGATGGAAGGAACAAATAAGGAAAACAGTATGCTGTTTTTTTTCTTTTTTAAAAAGATTTTATTTGCTCATTGATCTTAGAAAGATTGTTTTGTTGCTTCACTTATTTATGCATTCATTGATTGATTCTTGTGTATGTCCTGCCTTAATGAGGATCGAACCACAATCTCAGCATACCAGGAAGACACTGTAACAACTGAATTACCTGGCCAAGGCTGATTTTTCTTATGCCCTTTTTGAAGCTCCTCTATGTACCTTGTATGCGCCTTTCAAGGGGACATCACGGATCACAGTCCCACTTCCCAGGCTGGGATATGGATCCCATCTCTGACTTCTTGTAGCATACTATACATGTGTGTACTTCTTCTCATTGCCTTCACCATGTTATTAGGAGGTATCACTTCATGTTTTTTTTCTATCAGTGAATCATGCTCTTCATGATGGCAGTGACAGAAATAATTGATCATTCATCTCGAATCACTAACAATTTTATTGAATAAGTAGATTGATTAATTTGCTGACAATTGAATTTTGGGGAGGAGGCATGTTGGAAAAGAAAAGCTTCCTTTTTGGTGGGGTCAGAAAGACTGACTTCTACTGTTATGCTGCCACTAACAAGTTTGTTGTGGGATCTGAGAAGAAGGGACACAACATGAACTTGGGAAGCTGCTTTGGGCACTGAGATGTGGCAGAGACTTTGGTATCCTGCATTTTCCCCTTTTAGCCCACATCTGGGTTCAGTCAAGGCTTTGATGGACTTCCTGTGAATTTCAGACTCATCTTCTGTTGGCATCATTAAAATCTCCACTTCTGTCTGGGCCTTCTCTGAACCACTCTGCAGGAAGGGTTGGGTGCCTTATTTCAGCCCGGTGAGGGTGCGAGTCTAGGTATCCCACTTGTCCTTTGCTGGTGGGAGAACACTGTTTTCTTCTGTGTTATTTAACTAGAGTAGAATGGGTGTTTTCTAAAAGTTTTCTGCCTTGCTGTGGTGCTCCATTTGGGTAATGAGAGCAGGCTTCACTTTGGATTTATTTTTGGTGGTGGTGGGTGCTGCATTGGTGTTTTTCGATTGCTGGTTTCTCCAGAATGTAGTCTGGAACATCTGAGGCAAAATTCCAAAACTTTCATCTCCAAACTGCAAAATCCAAGTCCTAGAGAACTCACTGCTGTGTTTTCATGGATCCTGAGATCCCCAGCCACTCTTCTTTCTTCTCGTCACCCTTCAGAGCCTGTGTGTGTGTGTGTGTGTGTGCATGTGTGTATCCCAGTTTGTTATTTTCATTGTAGTTAGCAAGAGGAATGGGGAAAAATACATCTACTCTATTTTTCCAGAAGTAGAAATCTCTCTGATGTCTTTTAAGATAGAGTATCTTTGAGGCCTTGCCCAGCACCACCCTCTCCATCCCACCTTGCGGGTTTTGGAGACTCAGGGGGCTCTCACCAGACTTATTCACTGTCTGGTCACCTGCTTTAGCCTTCATGCTGACCCACACAGAGCAATGTGGGGCTGTCTTAGAATTGTGTGTCCTCTGCTCAGGCTGCGACCACTCCCAGAACCACTGGCCCGCTCTGCCCTCTGATCACTCTGTGCATGGCTTTCCACGTACTTCCTTGGGTCCTTCTCAGCATCTAGCCTACCTCTGCACTCTGTGGAAAAACTGAATAAAAATTGTTTGTAGTCTAGAGAGTGAGTACCAAAAGGAACAAAAATAATCTCAATTAAGCTATAATTTGACATGCTTTAATATTTGTTTAAGTCAAAATCATCTTGTAGTGATTTCATTTTTAAATAAGTTTTTTTGAATTTTAGAAAACAACTCTTTTCTCAAAAGATAAGGTTTTGATTCTTTTTGAAAAACACCCCAAAACCCACCATTGTGTATGTGTTATATTGCTGAATGGTAGAGAAAGACTACAAGGTGTTGGGAATAACAGAATAAATGAAAAAAATCTCAGCTTACATACTATCTCTGTTTTGTTAAAAATAACTGCTTGTATAATTATTTTTAATTCTAAATGCCTCAATATTCACCATCACTACTGTTTGTTTGCTTGTTTTTTTTCTAGCATTGTGAGTCAAAAAAGGCCAGACAGCAAGAATGTAACATGGAATGGTTACTAATGCAGAAAGTGCACTTGACCCCAGAACCCTAATATCAATTAAACTAGCCTTATGGCTTTCTTATCTTTCAAAAATAATTTTCCTCCTCTAAACTGTCTGACAAGCTACTGCTTGCTCCCAGCCATGTCTCAAGGGATGTTTGCTAACTGGAAATTTTGAGCATCTATAAAAGGGTTCATTGAATTTTTGAAAAATTAAACACTAACAATAAGCAATTGTTATTTTTATGTTTGTTGAGCGATTGCTCCTGCTTGAAGCACAAACTTAGGCTACAAATTCAGAAGAAAGAGCAAAAGTGCAGTCAGTTGTTTGCTTGGGGGACACATTTGTAGGTACTAAAGAAACAAATCAACCAACCAAGCAAACCTCAACAAAAAACACGTTGAGCATGAAAATAACATTAGAACAAATCCAATAGACCTAGAAGAAAGAAAATCCTAATAGTGTTGCCTTTACTTTCATGCAACTTGACTTTGAGCAGGTGATGTAGCCTTTCCAAACCGCTGCTTTCTAACTGGAAAAAAGGGATCATGATGCTAAACTCAATTTTTTTTGTGTGTTAGTAAAGAAGAGATAGTCTTTGTAAAACTCCTACTATGGTTAATGTACAATAAAAACTTATATAAAAATTTAACAGAACAAATAGAACATGGGACTTGAGTGAATGAGAGACTATTAC
This sequence comes from Saccopteryx bilineata, assembly GCF_036850765.1. Classification (NCBI taxonomy): domain Eukaryota; kingdom Metazoa; phylum Chordata; class Mammalia; order Chiroptera; family Emballonuridae; genus Saccopteryx; species Saccopteryx bilineata. The sequence continues at coordinate 214,395,972 of NC_089491.1, read as the reverse complement.
TCTATCATGCTTTGCATATAGTAGATATTCACTAAAAAACTGGGGAGGAGGGATAAAGGAGAAGTGAACCACATAGAGAGTCAAAAAAGGCCAGACAGCAAGAATGTAACATGGAATGGTTACTAATGCAGAAAGTGCACTTGACCCCAGAACCCTAATATCAATTAAACTTGGTTCATATGTGAGCAAACATATGAAGCTCTAAGAATATCTGTGAGGATAGATGAGAACAAATGACTTGTGCTGACAGGTCACATAGTGAAGTTTCATTGTGTTCATGATTTAGGAAAAGCTGGGAGAGTTCAGGCACTTGGAAGCTAACTTATACACTATAATTCATGAAATAAGTCTTATGGATATTATCTGTCATAACAGGTACAAATCTTAGTCCAAAATAAACCATAAGTATAAGAAATATAACTAAATTTTTAAAAATGTTTCATTCCCTAGGACATCTCTCTCTCTCTCTCTCTCTCTCTCTCTCTCTCTCTCTCTCACACACACACACACACACACACACACACTCTTTCTCTCTCTCTGTTTCATTTTTCTTTGGCTTGTGTCTATATTTTAGGGAGAGTCATGTAATTTCAAGGTGTTATATAACCCATCTTGTCCTTGAGACATCTTTCCACACTGATGTTTGCTGATCAACCCATGGTTCCATGTGGCCCTGGTTACTGATCCATGCAGTGAGCCATCCTGACGACTCTCATTCTTGTCCATTTAGGCTTCAGGCCCAGTGGGTCTCTCTGCTACTTTCATGCCAGGTTTGAGAACTGAGGCATCATTCTATTGCTTCCCTGCTATTCTCTGGCAAGGGACTTCCCCCTGGAGCATCCCTACACCTTTATGAGCCTTGATATCTAATCTGTGTCTTTATCACTTATATGGGTTTATGATCTAAAAAGAGGGGCAAACATCCACATTTGTTTCCTAGACCATGTCAGGGTCTTGCCCCCTCACTGCAGTTCTATGGAGAGCAGAGTCCATACTGTTTTTCTCTAAACCACTATGCTTTGACTTTCTTTTGCTCGTCCCCAGCCTGCAGATAATTTCCCTAGTCTGCAGGGGAAATCCCTCCCTGTATAAATTTTGATGGTTTCCCCCAGATTCATGGTTGCCCTTAAAACAACCCATTTATGGGTTTAGGATTTTGGAAAATATAAACCAGAGACTTATAGGAAGTTTCTGCTTTCCACCCCGCCCTGTCACACCCACATCCTCAGGAAATAACTCAGAAGACACAATTTGCCTAAATTGTGTGAGCAGGTGGGAAAGGGAAAGTGGGAACTGGAGGGAAAAATTCACTCATATTTCAACTTCCTGTGATCATGAGTACTCACTGTGTTACCTTACAATTTGCTATACAAATTGGAAATGGATAATTTGGCCAGTCTCCTTTAGCAACACACTTCAGTACATTTTTATTCATCTGATTCTTCTTCCACATCATTTGGAAAAGAAAATTCTGGAGCCTAGGGTATTTCTTCCAAGAAGCAGGTAAACTGATCTCATTTGCACAAGGGCCACTTAACTATGTCTTGCCTGAATAGTCAGGTTTTTAATTCTTCCCTTGAAGATCTCTGTTGTGGGTGTTGATAGTCCTATTTTCTGCTGCTTTGTTTAATATATAGTGTTTCCTTTATTCCTCCTACCTCAATGCCCCACTCATATTTCAGGCTGGGACCTACTCCTAATTTAGAGCTCTCTTTCCTCTTTTGCCGACTTCTATTATGAATCTATCTTTGCCACTCAGCTTAGTGTATCCCAAGGTTCTCTTTACCAAGCCACAGTCGCAGAGCTCCAGGGAAAAGCAACCTGGTCTCATCTCTCCAGGCAGAGGAGAACAGAAGCTCCATATCCACACATGCTGAAGATGGCTTTTCCAGTCTACCTGAATCATTACCAGCTAGAAGCAGCAGTCATTGGGACTTGGATGTTAGCTGCAAAGTATAGAATTGTGACAACAATTCCAGTGCCATGCGGACTTTTCCTGAATGTGGACTTTTCCTGGACTCCTGCTCCTTGTAACAGCCCCTAAGAGACTGAACTGGGATTGGGTTGCATTTTTCAGGTATTTGGCATGGTGATAGTGCCAACTTGGACTTGGTGAACATGTTAAGGACACTACTCTTTTATGGATTCTTACTGTATTGGCCAAGAGTTTGCTTAAAGGTTTTAATCACTGTAAAAAAAATAGAAGACTAGATAAAGAATATGTGGCACATATACACCATGGTATACTATTCAGCCATAAGAAATGATGACATCAGATCACTTACAACAAAATGGTGGGATTTTGATAACATTATACGAAATGAAATAAGTAAATCAGAAAAAAACAAGAACTGCAGGATTCCATACATTGGTGGGACATAAAAACGAGACTAAGAGACATGGACAAGAGTGTGGTGGTTACAGGGGGGCGGGAGGAGGGAAAGAAGGAGAGGGGGAGGGGGAGGGGTATAAAGAAAACTAGATAGAAGGTGACGGAGGAGGACAATCTCTCTTTGGGTGATGGGTATGCAACAGAATTGAATGACAAGATAACCTGGACATGTTTTCTTTGAATATATGTACCCTGATTTATTGATGTCACCCCATTAAAATAAAAATTTATATATATATATATGTAAATTCTGTACCAATTTCTTTCAGTTCAACTGATGAAAATTCAGATTAGATTAGTTGACAGAAGTGTTAATATAGTTATATGGGTTTTAAACTCATTTTCCAAAGGCAATTATGACACTCCAGACTTTCTTCTATTGGAAAAGTCAATACTGTTTTTTTGTTCAAGGTTTCCTGGTCACTTCCCAGAGGCATAAAATTACTTTTTGAAGTTTTGTGATAAGTAGTAGAACACAGACTATTTTTACTTAAAATTGTATTTAATATAAAAATCAATGAACAGGTTGGTAGATTTTCACATTTAGTCAGTGTCTCCTGGAAATAATTCCCTGGTTTGTGCTAGGCAGAATCCATGGTATATCAGAATGAGTTTTTTTTTTAAGAACCAATTTTCTAATCAAAAGAGTGTTATATGGGTTTGTGATTGTTTTTATTCCCCAGTTGGTTGGTGTTCTACCACCAACATTATCAATACACAGCATATAATTTGGGACTGTCAAGATGATGACTCATGGTATTCGATATTGCTTATTTATTTATTGAAAGATTTTACTTATTGATTTCACAGAGAGGAGGGGGACAAGAAAGTGTCAACTCATAGTTATTTCAACTTAGTTGTTCTTTGCTTACTTGTCATATGTGCCCTGACTAGGAAAGCCCAGGGTTTTGAACTGGTGACCTCTGTGTCCCAGGTTGATGCTCTATCCACTGCACCACCACCATCCAGGCCAATAATACATTTCTAAATGTCCAAATAAATATTTGGTCCTAGGCTTTGGACATAAAGGTCCAGTGCTATGGAGAAGAATTCATAGTCAAGAGTAGAACAACCCTTCTGGAAACTTTCTTAAAGAAGTTTGTATTCTATTCTTGTCATAAAAGCAAAGAGTGGAGGCAGCTGGAAGACTTCTTGGCACCCATGCTGGCAATAGCAATGCTGTTAAAATATACTTCTCCTCAAACTGTGCATGACATTATTCTTGAACACTTGGTGTGTTGAAGCCATCTGGCATTGCGTTGCACCAGCACCACGTGGTGACGTGCCGGGAGCAGGAAACTGTGGTTTATTTTATTGTGCTTTGCTAACAAAGACTCAGAAGTCAGTAACTGTTTGACATTCCTGAAAGTGTCCTCAAGTTGGAAAGCCCACCTTTAGACAATGAAATAATGAGCACATTGGGCAATGAATACGTGTGTGTACACACACAACATACATGGAGTCACCCCAGGGACTTGCAAAGGTCTGGTGGTGGTGTTGCAGCAAATCAATTATAGAGTGGTGTGGCTGTCAGCACACCACTGTTGGAACTGAGGAAAGTAATTCAAGCAGAAAAACATTTTAAATGTTAAGACTTTATTTTTTTTTCTTCCTGGCTCAGGGATATGATAAATAAAAATGAGGGAGACCTTTTAAATTCTGCCTCTGAGTGTCTTCTGTATTAGTCCTGGAACTGGGATCACACACCTGGGTTACCAGATGTCAGGGTTTTTGTCAGAAGTATCATAAAATTCCAAGAGGCACAGACTGTCTAAACTATTTAACCTAGATTGTCTGTCCACAGGTATTAGTTGGTTAAATTTTGGCAGTAGCATCTGTAATGACTAAAAGTGCTGCTACAATTTGGGCTAGAACTTCTCAGAATGGCTAACTACAGGTCTTACCAGACAATTAAGTTTAAAGCCAGAATGATAGAGTTCAGATGTTAAGGGTCAAAGAAACTAGAACGAATTTTGACCCTGACTCCCAATAAATGTGATGAGGGCAAATTAGTAAGTCTACTTGAATATCAGTTTCATTATGATGATAATTTTCTGAAAGATTAGTTGAGAAAAGAAGTATGAAATCACTTGACAGATTTAAGGCTTAATAACTTTTAGGTGAATTACCTAAAAATCCCCATTTCTAATATCCTTTAACCTAGATAGATTCATAATAGAGTTTAAAATAAAAGGGGTATGCCTTTTACCTCACTTTTAATTTTATTTTTCAAATAATGAATGTCATTTATTTTTCAGGTTTCTGGTATGAGAGTAAGGATAACTTTTTAGATTTGTGCATGTGTTTTCCATTTCTTGTTTTCACTTCTTAGATTTTAAGAGATGAATGTCTTACAGAAGAGGAAGGTTGCAAGCAGACTGTAGTGAGCTCTGTTCTCAGCAAAGCAGGCGGAATGTGAATTGTGTACAGAGGAGCAGGCTTTGAATAATGTTGCCCTTGAGACTCATTCATTTGTGAGAACAGATTGGCCACTCTTACTTGGCACAGCCAATCTGGAGGGTAGTCTGCATTGGTCAATTTTCAACTGGATATTTAGTCCACATGGGCATAGTCAGCCTTCAATTTTCAGAAACCTCTCTGGTCATTTGGCATTGCTTTACTTTGTGCAGAAAAGAAGCTAGCCATCTGTGAACTTGCTTTTGAAAAACATTCAGTTTTGATTGAAGAATCACAAATTTTTCTTAGAAAGCACTTTATCATTTTTACATTCAATCATTTATCTATTTGTGCATTCAAATGTTTATTTATTCAAGCATTTATATATCCATGCATTCAAGAAAATAGGTTAAATGCTGGCATAGGTAAGGCACTGGGCAAGACCACGTGATCTGGTCAATGCAGAGAAAATGCTCAGTATGCCCATCAAAATTCTGAGAGTACTGATTTGTATGAGGGTTCTCCAGAGAAAAAGAACCAATACGTTGTTTGCTTTTTTATTATAAATAATTGCCTTGCCTGACCTGACAGTAGTGCAATGGATAGAACATTAACTGGGATGCTGAAAAATCCAGGTTTGAAACCCTGAGGTCACTGGGTTGAGTGTGGGCTTATCAGCTTGAGCATGGGATTGCCAGCTTGAATGTGGGATCATAGACATGACCCATGGTCATTGGCTTAAGCCCAAGGTTGCTGGCTTGAACTCAAGGTCACTGGCTTCAGTAAGGGGTTGCTGGCTTGGTTGGAGCCCTTTTCAAGAAAGCAATCAATAAACAACTAAGGTGTCCCAATGATGAGTTGATGCTTCTCATCTCTTTCCCTTTCTGTCTGTCTGTCCCTGTCTATCGCCCCCCTCTCTCCATTGCAACAACTACAACAGCAACCAAAAAAAAAAAAAAAAAAAAAAAGAAAGAAAGAAAAAAGAAAAAAAAGAATTGCCTCATGTAGTTATGAAGGCTGAAAAGTCCCAAAGTCTGTAGTTGGTAGGCTCAGTACCCAAGAACAGCTAATTTCTCAGCTGGAGTATGAAGGCAGGAAAAGACTGATGTCCTGGCTCAAGGCAGAGAGGCAGGAGAAGTTCTCTCACTTGTGGATAAGGTCCACTCATATTAGAGAGGGCAATCTGCTTTACTTAGTTTACTGAATCCAATGTTAATCTTATTGAGACACACCCTCATGGACATACCCAGAATAATGTTTGAATAAATATCTGGGTACCCTGTAGCCCAGTCAAGTTGAGACATAAAACTAACCATCGTACCATTTTTATTCTTGAAATAATAAAACACTGAATTCAGTGAAAAATCATAAATCAAATTTATAACTTTTATGTTTTGAAGCTTGACAGTTCCTCTTTGGAGAGTCTGTCATTTTCTCATGGCTCTGAGATTTGTTTTCCTCCAAATTCTAAGTATTCCTAAAAGTTATTGGCCAGTACCTTGCTATAGAATCCTTCTAAAGTTTGTCTATTTAATGGATAGTCAAATATTCAAATATCAATCCAGTGCTAGGAAAGAACACGTATTTCAATTTTCATAAATTTATCAACATTTTTGATGACTATACTATATAAGAGACCATTTGTTTAAGCTCACATATGTCCTCCATAGACATTTCCCACTTGCTTGTGTGAAGAATTTTCACTGGAGTGACAATCTATTCAATTGCTTTAAAATTACTCCCACACCAAGAAAGCTGCCTTTGGCCCTGGCTGGTTGGCTCAGTTGTAGAATATCGGCCCAGTGTGTAGATGTCCTGAGTTTGATTCCTAGTCAGGGTACACAGGAGAAGTGACCATCTGCTTCCCCCCCCCATTTTCTCTTTCTCTTTCTCTTTCTCTCTCTCCACAGCTATGACTTGATTGGTTCAAGTGCATTGGCCCTGGGCACTGAGGATGGCTCTGTGGAGCCTCTGCCTCAGGTGCTAAAAATAGCTCAGTTGTGAGCATGGTCCCACATGGGCAGAGCATTGGCCCCAGACAGGGGTTGCTGGGTGGATCCTGGTCGGGGTGCATGTGGGAGTCTGTCTCTGTATCTCCCCTCCTCTCACTTGGCAAAGGAAGAGAAAAACAAAACAAAACAAAGCTACATTTGGATTTATATATATATTATTTTTAAGTAGGCTTATAAGAAAGAGGTCCCTTGCACTTTTTAGAAAAAAAAGAGCAAGAAATATAGTATATTTACTGTCATACACAGAAGTGTGAACATAAAATTCATGCATCCTGATTCTAATCACATAACACTTTTACTCTTTTATGGTTATAGCCCATGTAATCAGATTTTATCCGAGGTTACCTTTAAAAGCAAATCCTTGACCAAACCTTCTTGTTCTTTCCGACTCTCTGTCTCCTATCCTCAAGCCCCTTATCTTCTGTTCTTTTTGCTAAATTTAAGGTTTCCACATGGCCTCTTCCTTCAAGCCAGGGGACTGTGGCTCTGGGGTTTGGTACCATTCATCCTTAGGATATGCCTCAGAATTAGATAAAATAGCTGACTTCAACTGAGTTGTGCCTTCCATGAGAATTTATCTTAACCCTTATGCTTTTTGATTTATGCTCTGAAGAGGCTTCACCCAGTTAACAGATACACATTTAAATTAGGGAAAAAAATTTGTTAAAAATTATTATCATTTTGTTTAGATAGGCCATGAACCATACCTCAATGAATAACTTCACAAAATCTCTTGTTCCCAGTTGGCCATGAATATAGCTGGAATAGTTCATTATCATATATGTGGCATCACTTAGAGTGATGCAAAACTCAGGTGTGCCTAATACATTCTTCCTATGTTCTGACTTGTTAATAAAACTCGTGTGCATATTCTGTTCTCCATCTCGCCTCCCCAGAAAACTCTGAAACAGTGCCACACACACCAACCTGGCCCTGTATTCTTCAGGTAACAGGTTTTATTATCCTTTCTTCAATGAACTCTTCTCCCTGGTGCAATATCTATCATTTAAAATCCCACCAGAACACAAATTCTATTATGGAAAATTATATAGATTAGAACAAGTCTTCCTAAATTTTATTAAAGAATAAGTCTTTCCCTTATGCCTTAGTCCAGTTAATATGTTAATTAGTGATTTTTTAAAAATAATTTTATTTTTAATGGGGCGACATCAATAAATCAGGATACATATATTCAAAGATAACAACTCCAGGTTATCTTGTCGTTCACTAATGTTGCATACCCATCACCCAAAGTCAGATTGTCCTCTGTCACCCTCTCTCTAGTTTTCTTTGTGCCCCTCCCCCTCCCCCCTTTTCCTCTCCCTCTCCCCCCTCCCCCCGTAACCACCACACCCTTATCAATGTCTCTTAGTTTCACTTTTAAGTCCGACCTACGTATGGAATAATGCAGTTCCTGTTTTTTTCTGATTTACTTATTTCACTTCGTATAATGTTATCAAGATCCCACCATTTTGCTGTAAATGATCCGATGTCATCATTTCTTATGGCTGAGTAGTATTCCATAGTGTATATGTGCCACATCTTCTTTATCCAGTCATCTATTGACGGGCTTTTTGGTTGTTTCCATGTCCTGGCCACTGTGAACAATGCTGCAATGAACATGGGGCTGCATGTGTCTTTACATATCAGTGTTTCTGAGTTTTTGGGGTATATACCCAGTAGAGGGATTGCTGGGTCATAAGGTAATTCTATTTTCAATTTTTTGAGGAACCACCATACTTTCTTCCATAATGGTTGTACTACTTTACATTCCCACCAACAGTGGATGAGGGTTCCTTTTTCTCTACAGCCTCTCCAACATTTGCTATTACCTGTCTTGTTAATAATAGCTAATCTAACAGGTGTGAGGTGGTATCTCATTGCAGTTTTGATTTGCATTTCTCTAATAACTAACGAAGATGAGCATCTTTTCATATATCTGTTGGCCATTTGTAATTCTTCCTGGGAGAAGTGTCTGTTCATGTCCTCTTCCCATTTTTTATTGGATTGTTTCTTCGTTTGTTGTTGAGTTTTATGAGTTCTTTGTATATTTTGGAAATTAGGCCCTTATCTGAGCTGTTGTTTGAAAATATCATTTCCCATTTAGTTGGCTGTCTGTTTATTTTGTTATCAGTTTCTCTTGCTGAGCAAAAACTTCTTAGTCTGATGTAGTCCCATTCATTAATTTTTGCCTTCACTTCTCTTGCCTTTGGAGTCAAATTCATAAAATGCTCTTTAAAACCCAGGTCCATGAGTTTAGTACCTATGTCTTCTTCTATGTACTTTATTGTTTCAGGTCTTATGTTTAGAACTTTGATCCATTTTGAGTTTATTTTAGTACAGGGGGACAAACTGTAGTCCAGTTTCATTCTTTTGCATGTGGCTTTCCAGTTTTCTCAGCACCATTTATTGAAGAGGCTTTCTTTTCTCCATTGTGTGTTTTGGGCCCTTTATCAAAAATTATTTGACTATATATATGTGGTTTTAAAAAGGTGAAAGATTTATGCGATCTGAAGAGAAATGAGAGCATTATATATGTGGTTTTATTTCTGGGCTTTCTATTCTGTTCCATTGTTCTGAGTATCTATTTTTCTGCCAATACCATGCTGTTTTGATTGTCGTGGCCCTATAATAGAGTTTGAAGTCAGGTATTGTAATGCCCCCAGCTTCATTCTTTTTCTTTAGGATAGCTTTGGCTATTCGGGGTTTTTTATAGTTCCATATAAATCTGATGATTTTTTACTCCATTTCTTTAAAAAATGTCATTGGAATTTTGATGGGAATTGCATTAAATTTGTATATTGCTTTCGGTAATATGGCCATTTTGATTATATTTATTCTTCCTAACCAAGAACAAGGTATATTCTTCCATCTCATTATATCTTTTTCGATTTCCCTTAACAATGGTTTATAAGTCCTTTACATTCTTTGTTATGTTTATTCCTAAGTATTTTATTTTTTTGTTGCAATCATGAAGGGAATTATTCTTTTGAGTTCATTCTCAAATGTTTCACTGTTGGCATATAGAAAGGCTATTGACTTCTGTATGTTAATTTTGTATCCTGCGACCTTACTGTATTGGCTTATTGTTTCTAGTATTTTTTGTGGACTCTTTGGGGTTTTTGAAGTATAGGATTATATCATCTGCAAAAAGTGATACCTCTACTTCTCCTTTTCCAATATGGATGCCTTTTATTTCTTTGTCTTGTCTGATTGCTCTGGCTAGAAACTCTAGTACCACATTAAAAAAGAGTGGAGAGAGTGGACAACCCTGTCTTGTTCCTGATTTAAGGGGGAAAGCCTTCAGTTTAGTGCCATTTAATATGATGTTAGCTGATGGCTTATCATATATTGCCTTTATCATATTGAGATATTTTCCTTCTATACCCATTTTGTTGAGAGCCTTAACCATAAAATTATGTTGTATTTTATCGAAAGCCTTTTCTGCATCTATTGATAAGATCATGTGGTTTTTGTTCTTTGTTTTGTTGATATGGTGCATTACGTTAACTGTTTTATGTATGTTGAACCATCTTTGAGATTCTGGGATGAATCCCACTTGATCATGATGTATTATCTTTTTAATATGTTGTTGTATTCGATTTGCAAGTATTTTGTTTAGTATTTTAGCATCTGTATTCATTAGAGATATTGGTCTGAAGTTTTCTTTTTTTGTGCCATCCTTGCCTGGTTTTGGTATGAGGGTTATATTGGCCTCATATATTGGCCTCATATATTGGCCTCATAAAATGTTTTTGGAAGTATTGCTTCTTCTTCAATTTTTTGGAAGACTTTCAGTAGAATAGGAACCAAGTCTTCTTTGTATATTTGATAAAATTCGCTGGTATAGCCGTCTGGGCCTGGACTTTTATTTTTGGGGAGGTTTTTAATGGTTTTTTTCTATTTCTTCTCTACTAATAGGCCTGTTTAGGCTTTCTGCTTCCTCTTGACTCTATCTAGGAAGGTTGTATTGTTCTAGGAATTTATCCATTTCTTCTAGGTTGTTGAATTTAGTGGCATAAAATTTTTTATAGTATTCTACAATAATTCTTTTTTTTTCTATTAAAGAAAGAGTTGACATTTATTTTTATTTTTTATTTTATTTTATTTTTTAAATAAATTTTTATTAATGGTAATGGGATGACATTAATAAATCAGGGTACATATATTCAAAGAAAACATGTCTAGGTTATTTTGTCATTAAATTATGTTGTATACCCCTCGCCCAAAGTCAGATTGTCCTCCGCCAACCTCTATCTAATTCTCTGTGCCCCTCCCCCTCCCCCTAACTCTCTCCCTCCCTCCCTCCCATGTCCTCCCTCCCCCCACCCCTGGTAACCACCACATTCTTGTCCATGACTCTTAGTCTCGTTTTTATGTTCCACCAATGTATGGAATCATGTAGTTCTTCTTATTTTCTGATTTACTTATTTCACTTCGTATAATGTTATCAAGTTCCCACCATTTTGCTGTAAATGATCTGATGTCATCATTTCTTATGGCTGAGTAGTATTCCATAGTGTATATGTGCCACATCTTCTTTATCCAGTCTTCTATTGAAGGGCTTTTTGGTTGTTTCCATGTCTTGGCCACTGTGAACAGTGCTGCAATGAACATGGGGCTACATGTGTATTTATGTATCAATGTTTCTGAGGTTTTGGGGTATATACCCAGTAGAGGGATTGCTGGGTCAAAAGGTAGTTCTATTTGCAGTTTTTTGAGGAACCACCATACTTTCCTCCATAATGGTTGTACTACTTTACAGTCCCATCAAAAGTGAATGAGGGTTCCTTTTTCTCCACAGCCTCTCCAACATTTGCTATTACCCGTCTTGTTGATAATAGCTAATCTAACAGGGGTGAAGTGGTATCTCATTGTAGTTTTGATTTGCATTTCTCTAATAACTAATGAAGCTGAGCATCTTTTCATATATCTATTGGCCATTTGTATCTCTTCCTGGGAGAAGTGTCTGTTCATGTCCTCTTCCCATTTTTTTATTGGATTGTTTGTTTGTTGTTGTTTTATGAGTTCTTTGTAAATTTTGGATATTAGGCCCTTATCTGAGCTATTGTTTGAAAATATCATTTCACATTTAGTTGGCTGTCTGTTTATTTTGATATCAGTTTCTCTTGCTGAGCAAAAACTTTTTATTCTGATGTAGTCCCATTCATTTATCTTTGCCTTCACTTCTCTTGCCATTGGAGTCAAGTTCATAAAATGTTCTTTAAAACCCAGGTCCATGATTTTAGTACCTATGTCTTCTTCTATGTACTTTATTGTTTCAGGTCTTATATTTAGGTCTTTGATCCATTTTGAATTAATTTTAGTACACGGGGACAAGCTGTAGTCCAGTTTCATTCTTTTGCCTGTGGCTTTCCAGTTTTCCCAAAACCATTTGTTGAAGAGGCTTTCTTTTCTCCATTGTGTGTTGTTGGCCCCTTTATCAAAGATTATTTGACCATATATGTGTGGTTTTATTTCTGGGCTTTCTATTCTGTTCCATTGGTCTGAGTGTCTATTTTTCTGCCAATACCATGCTGTTTTGATTATCGTGGCCCTATAATATAGTTTAAAGTCAGGTATTGTAATGCCCCAGCTTCATTCTTTTTCCTTAGGATTGTTTTGGCTATTTGGGGTTTTTTATAGTTTCATATAAATCTCATGATTTTTTCTTCCATTTCTTTAAAAAATCTCATAGGAATTTTGATGGGAATTGCATTAAATTTGTATATTGCTTTGGGTAATATGGTCATTTTGATTATATTTATTCTTCCTATCCAAGAACAAGGAATATTTTTCCATCTCATTGTATCTTTTTCGATTTCCCTTAACAATGCTTTGTAATTTTCATTATAAAGGTCCTTTACATTCTTTGTTATGTTTATTCCTAGGTATTTTATTTTTTTTGTTGCAATCGTGAAGGGGATTATTTTTTTGAGTTCGTTTTCTAATATTTCATTGTTGGCATATAGAAAGGCTATGGACTTTTGTATGTTAATTTTGTATCCTGCGACCTTACTGTATTGGTTTATTGTTTCTAATAATCTTTTTGTGGAGTCCTTCGGGTTTTCGATGTATAGGATCATATCATCAGCAAAAAGTGATACCTTTACTACTTCTTTTCTGATATGGATGCCTTATATTTCTTTGTCTTGTCTGATTGCTCTGGCCAGAACTTCTAGCACCACGTTAAATAAGAGTGGAGAGAATGGACAACCCTGTCTTGTTCCTGATTTAAGGTAGAAAGTCCTCAGTTTTATGCCGTTTAATATGATGTTGGCTGATGGTTTATCATATATGGCCTTTATCATGTTGAGATATTTTTCTTCTATACCCATTTTGTTGAGAGTCTTAAACATAAAATTGTGTTGTATTTTATCAAAAGCCTTTTCTGCATCTATTGATAAGATCATGTGGTTTTTGTTCTTTGTTTTGTTGATATGGTGTATTACGTTAACTGTTTTGCGTATGTTGAACCATCCTTGAGATTCTGGGATGAATCCCAGTTGATCATGATGTATTATTTTTTTAATATGTTGTTGTATTCGATTTGCCAGTATTTTGTTTAGTATTTTAGCATCTGCATTCATTAGAGATATTGGTCTGTAGTTTTCTTTCTTTGTGCCATCCTTGCCAGGTTTTGGTATGAGGGTTATGTTGGCCTCATAAAATGTGTTTGGAAGTATTGCTTCTTCTTCAATTTTATGGAAGACTTTGAGTAGAATAGGAACCAAGTCTTCTTTGAATGTTTGATAGAATTCACTAGTATAACCATCTGGGCCTGGACTTTTATTTTTGGGGAGGTTTTTAATAGTTTTTTCTATTTTCTCCCTGCTGATTGATCTGTTTAGGCTTTCTACTTCTTCATGACTTAGTCTAGGAAGGATGTATTGTTCTAGGAATTTATCCATCTCTTCTAGATTGTTGTATTTGGTGGCATATAATTTTTCATAGTATTCTTCAATAATTCTTTGTATATCTATGATGTCTGTGGTGCTCTCTCCTCTTTCATTTTGGATTTTATTTATTTGAGTCCTGTGCCTTTTTTCCTTGGTGAGTCTTGCCAAGGGTTTGTCAATTTTGTTGATCTTTTCAAAGAACCAGCTCCTTTTTTATTGATTTTTTCTATAGTTTTTCTGTTCTCTATTTCATTTATTTCTGCTCTGATTTTTATTATCTCCTTTCTTCGGCTGGTTTTGGGTTGTCTTTGTTCTTCTTTTTCTAGTTCCTTAAGGTGTGAAGTTAAGTGGTTTACTTCGGCTCTCTCTTGTTTGTTCATATATGCCTGAAGTGATATGAACTTTCCTCTTATTACTGCTTTTGCTGCATCCCAGAGATTCTGATATGTCGTATTTTCATTTTCATTTGTCTGTATATATATTTTGATTTCTGCGCTTATTTCTTCTTTGACCCATTCAGTTTTTAGAAGTATGTTGTTTAGTTTCCACATTTTTGTGGGTTTTTCCCCCTCTTTTTTGCAGTTGAATTCTAGTTTCAAGGCTTTATGATCAGAAAATATGCTTGGAACAATTTCAATTTTTCTAAATTTGCTGATATTGTCTTTGTGGCCCAACATATGGTCAATTCTTGAGAATGTTCCATGTACACTAGAGAAAAATGTATACTCTGTCGCTTTGGGATGAAGTGTCCTGTAGATGTCTATCATATCCAGGTGTTCTAGTATTTTGTTTAAGGCCACTATATCTTTATTGATTCTCTGTTTGGATGACCGATCTAGAGCCATCAGCGGTGTATTGAGGTCTCCAATTATGATTGTATTTTTGTTAGTTTTTGTTTTAAGGTCAATAAGTAGCTGTCTTATATATTTTGGTGCTCCTTGGTTTGGTGCATATATAGTAAGGATTGTTATGTCTTCTTGATTCAACTTCCCCTTAATTATTATAAAATGACCATTTTTGTCTCTGAGTACTTTTTCTGTCTTGTAGTCAGCATTATTAGATATGAGTATTGCTACACTTGCTTTTTTTTGGGTGTTGTTTGCTTGGAGTATTGTTTTCCAGCCTTTCACTTTGAATTTGTTTTTATCCTTGTTGCTTAGATGTGTTTCTTGTAGGCAGCATATAGTTGGATTTTCTTTTTTAATCCATTCTGCTGCTCTGTGTCTTTTTATTTGTAAGTTTAATCCATTTACATTTAGTGTAATTATTGACACTTGTGGGTTCCCTACTGCCATTTTATAAATTGCTTTCTGTTAGTTTTGTATCTTGTTTGATTCTTCTCTTTTGTTTTTCTATCATTTGTTTTTGTTTGTTTGTGTTCCATACTTCTTTCCTCTGTTGCTACCTTTTTTAAGTCAAGTGTTTTTGTGGTGGTTTTTTCAAGGGTGGTTACCATTAAGTAATGAAAAGGGTACCTACCATATTCATTGTAGTACCCTATCTTATATGTATTTCTGCACTTCATCGTCCTTTGCTACTGTTAATCTCCATCCTCTCACCCCTTTTTTTCCTTTGTTGTCACAGTTTAAGTTTGGTTTTATTGTGTTCTTGGTGGAGCTGTTACTTGTGGTGTTGTTTTCTTTTGTTCTTTGAATCTGGTTGGAAAACCCCCTTTAGTATTTCCTGGAGTGGGGGCTTTCTGCTGGTAAATTCTTTCATCTTTTCTGTATTTGTGAATGTTTTTATATCTCCTTCGTACTTGAAGGATAGCTTTGATGGGTATAGTATTCTTGGCTGAAAGTTCCTCTCTTTCAGGGCTTTAAATATTGGGGTCCACTCTCTTCTAGCTTGTAGAGTTTCTGCTGAGAAATCTGATGATAATCTAATAGGCCTTCCTTTATATGTTGTACTCTTCTTTTCTCTGGCTGCCTTGAGAATTTTTTCTTTGTCATTGGTTTGTGTCATCATTATGATGTGCCTTGGAGTGGGTTTGTTGGGGTTAAGAAAACTCGGTGTTCTGATTGCTTCTTGAATTTGAGTCTTTAGTTCTTTCCACAGGCTTGGGAAGTTCTCGTCTATTATTTGTTTGAGTATATTCTCCATTCCATTTTCTTTCTCTTCTCCCTCTGATATACCTATTATTCTTATGTTATTCTTTCTGATGGAATCAGACAATTCCTGTAGGGCTTTCTCGTTTTTTATTATTTTTGAGTCTCTTCTTCTTCTCTCTGTTGTGCCTCAAGTTGTTTGTCTTCTATTTCACTAATCCTATCTTCAATCTGGGCTGTTCTGTTAGCTCAGCTTGTTACCTCGTTTTTCAGCTCATGAATTGAGTTTTTCATTTCTGTTTGATTTGTTTTTATAGTTTCAATTTCCTTGGTAATATATTCTTTGTGTTCATTGAGTTGTTTTCTGATCTCCCTAAATTGCCTTTCTGTGTTTTCTTGTATATCTCTGAGTATTTTTAAGATTTCTATTTTAAATTCTCTGTCATTTAGCTCCAAGGCTTCCAATATGTTAAGTCTTTTCTCCATAGATTTTTACACATCTATTTGTGTTACCTCTCTTTCTTTTGTATCCATAATATTCGATTTCCTCTTTCTTATTGGCATCTGAGGGTGGTCTTGTTGATAGCACTAATTAGAATTAATAAAGAGTAAAAAGTAAAAAAAAAAAAGTTAAAAAACCGCACAGAAAAAAAACCAGTAATAATTTATTATTTCCCCCTTTTTTCTTTCTTCTCTTTCCCTCCTCTCCCCTCCTCAGGGAAATTTTGTGATGACCTGTGAATTATATTATGCTAAGTGGAACAAAAACTGCCTATGATGGAGGGCCTGATTTGGGGTGAAGAGTTCAAGGGGCAAATAAAGGGAGTAGGGACCTACTAAATGCAAAAAAAAAAAAAAAAAGGAAGAAAATCTTAGACAAGCATAAGATGATTTGCTTGTAAGTGATGGTTGACTAAGAGATATAATGAGAGGGATAAGAGGGAATCAGAAAAAAGGAGGAAAAAAAAGGATAATAAAGAAGAAAAAAATAAAAATAATAAGTAAAAATCTGTTGTATTAAGTGGAGCGAAGACTAAATACAATGGAGACCTTGGGTTGGGAGGAATGCTAGTTAGTTAAAAAGCAAAATTTTGATTAAAAAGTACCCAAAATGCCACAAAAATAAACAAACAAGAAAAAAACAAAAACAAAAACGAAAAAGAAAAATAAAGCCAAAAAAAACACCTTGAGTCCCAAATTAACTTATTTGTTCGTTGAGGATTAAATGGGAGGAAAGTAAAACGAGAGAAGAAAAAACGAATAGAAAGGAAAAAATAAGAAAAAGAGAAAAACGAAGGAAGAAAAAAAAAGGAAGAGAAAAAAACAAAATAAAGCAAAACAAAAAAAAAACAAAAGAGGAGAGAGTGAGAGTTAAGTGTTTTGTAGTATAACCTTAAAGGAGGGTGAGGATGAAGAAGAGAAATAAAATGTAATACTCATGGGTAGTGTAGTTCAAGAAAAGGGAAGCATAAGATGGGCAGAGAATAGAAGGACCGAGGTGGAGGAAATAGAAATAATAATAATAAAGGCAATAAGATAGAAGAAACAAACAACAACAACAAAAAAAATTAGTGGAACAAGTTGTAAAGTCTGTGGATTTTTCTTGATTTTGAGAGGTTAACTTCTTCCTTTTTCTTTTCTCTCCCTCTTCCTGGTTGGTGACTCTGTACCCCAGGTTCTGCGCCTGTGTCACACTTAGGTAGGGATTTGCACTTGATGGGATTCTATGGCAATGTTATATAATTGGATAAAGTCTTGCTGGTAGTCAAGGCTTGTTGGCGTTTGCAGGGTCCAATGATGAGAGAGTTTGCTTTTCTGGAGTCTCTCTCCTAGTCCCCCCTTCCTGAATTAGGAGCCTGGTGATCCAGCTATAAGGCTGCCACTGCTTCTGCCTGGGGAGTAAGAGGCTCAAAGAGCTAGGAAATCCCCACTCTATCCCCACTCAGTGCAAGGCTTTGGGAAAGACTCTGGCAGTCAGAGCCTCCAGTGTAATCAGGCGGGGGTGGGAGTCAATTGTTGTCAAGGTGACTGTTCAGTGCCTAGCATTCAGTTGGACCACTCAACCCAAGCTTTCCACACTTTGTAGCCTGTTTTGGCTGGGAAGAAGAGGCACTAGTCTCTGCTTGCGACTAGTGTAGTATAGATCTTATTATCTGCCAAGTCCCTCTTGTTAGCGTTTATCCCTGAATATGGAGGCTCTATCAATCAGAAGTTGCCCCCGCCCCTTTAGCGAGAGGCACTAAAAAATATCACGCCTCTTTTCTTGGATCGCTGAACTGAGAGAGATCTTATCAGTTAGAACCCGTGGGTGCGCAGATCTCATGGGTTAAGCTTATTTCAGTGATTGGGTCCGCAGTTGTGCTCTGGAAGGTATTTCAGGCTGCCTGCACACCCCTCCCCCAATGCTTGATTGTTAGCTTGAATGGCTGGGTGAGGTGCCCCGCCCACGGAGAGAATCTCCCAAGTAGGGAAGACCGCCCTGGCACCTCTCCCACTCGCCCCGCTGCTGGCGGCTAGGGCGCACCGGGCGCAGGATAATAGGGCACCCTGGGTGTGCGGGGCAGTAGGGCGCTCTGGGCGCATGGAATGCCCAGGGCACGTGCGCACGAATGGGGTGCTCCAGGCACCGGTGGCTGGGGACTCTCACTCGCAGTGCGTGGGCTGCTGGGAACATTAGCGGTGCTCGCTCTGCAACCGGACCGGGCGCGCGCCGGCGGCTGCTCGCCACTCCCGAGTGTGGGCTGACTCACCACAGGTGCACTCCCCCTGTGGCTTGAATGAACATCCCTGTGGTAGCTTCCTCCACACCTCGTCTCTCAGATTCAAGTGATAACAGTCCTTCCGCTTTCAGTTTGTGTGGAACTCTGGAATGCTCCGAGGATAAATTTTTCTGTTTCTAGTTGATAAATTTGTTGTGATTTTGGGGAGATCTGTCGGATGCGCTGCTCACGGCACCATTTCCATGAAGTCAGCTTATTTTCTATTTTTTAAATTTAATGCAGTGACATTGAAAAATTAAGGTACATATGTTGAGAGAAAACATCTCTAGAATATTTTGACATGTGATTGTGCTTTATACCCCTCCCCCAAAGTTAAATTGTCTTGTCACCTTCTATATGGTTTTCTTTGTGCCCCTCCCCTCCCCCAACCCCTCTCTCCTTCTTAACCCCATCCCCCCTCCCCTCACCCCAACCCCCACCCCTGTTGCCATCACATTCTTTTTCATGTCTCTGAGTCTCATTTTTATGTCCCTTTTATGTATGGATTCATATAGTTTTTAGTTTCTTTTCTGATTTACTTATTTCACTCCATATAATGTTATCAAGGTCCATCCATGTTATTGTAAATGATTCGATGTCATCATTTCTTATGGCTGAGTAGTACTCCATAGTATATATGTACCAAAGCTTTTTAATCCACTCGTCCTCTGATGGACACATGGGCTGTTTCCAGATCTTTGCTATTGTGAACAATGCTGCCACAAACATGGGGGTGCATTTCTCCTTTTTAAGCTGCTCTATGGTGTCCTTGGGGAATAGTCCTAAAAGTGGGATACCTGGGTCAAAAGGCAGCTTGATTTTCAGTTTTTTGAGGAATCTCCATACTGTTTTCCACAGAGGCTGCACCAGTCTGCATTCCCAGCAGCAGTGCAGGAGGGTTCCCTTTTCTCCACATCCTCGCCAGCACTTATTCTGTGTAGTTTTGTTGATGAGCGCCATTCTGACTGGTGTGAGGTGATATCTCATTGTGGTTTTAATTTGCATTTCTCTAATGATTAGTGATGTTGAGCATTTTTTCATATGTCTGTTGGCCATCTGTATGTCCTCTTTGGAGAAGTGTCTATTCATCTCTTTGCCCATTTTTGGATTGGATTTTTTGTCTTCCTAGTGTTGAGCTTTACGAGTTCTTTATAAATTTTGGTTATTAACCCCTTATCAGACGTATTGTCAAATATGTTCTCCCACTGTGTAGTTTGTCTTTTTATTCTGTTCTTGTTGTCTTTAGCTGTGCAGAAGCTTTTTAGTTTGATATAGTCCCATTTGTTTATTCTGTCTTTTATTTCACTTCCCCATGGAGATAAATCAGCAAATATATTGCTCCGAGAGATGTCAGAGAGCTTACTGCCTATGTTTTCTTCTAAGATGCTTATGGTTTCACGGCCTAATTTAAGTCTTTTATCCATTTTGAGTTTATTTTTGTGAGTGGTGTAACCTGGTGATCTAGTTTCATTTTTTTGCAGGTAGCTGTCCAACTTTCCCAACACCATTTGTTAAAGAGGCTGTCATTACTCCATTGTATTTCCTTGCCTCCTTTGTCAAATATCAGTTGTCCATAGAACTGTGGGTTTATTTCTGGGTTCTCTGTTCTGTTCCATTGATCTATATGCCTGTTCTTATGCCAGTACCAGGCTGTTTTGAGTACAATGGCCTTGTAGTATAACTTGATATCAGGAAGTGTGATACCTCCCACTTTATTCTTCTTTTTTAAGATTGCTGAGGCTATTCGTGTTCTCTTTTCGTTCCATATAAATTTTTGGAATATGTGTTCTATATCTTTGAAGTATGTCATTGGTATTTTAATTGGTATTGCATTGAATTTATAGATTGCTTTGGGTAATATAGACATTTTAATGATGTTTATTCTTCCTAACCATGGGCACGGTATATGCTTCCACTTGTTTGTATCTTCCTTGATTTCTTTTATCAATGCTTTGTAATTTTCCGAGTACAAGTCTTTAGTCTCCTTGGTTAAGTTTATTCCTAGGTACTTTATTTTTTTGGTTGAAGTTGTTAAGGGGATTGTTTCCTTAATTTCTCTTTCTGACTGTTCATTGTTGGTGTATAAAAATGGCTCTGATTTCTGAGTATTGATTTTATATCCTGCCACTTTGCTGAATTCATTTATCAGGTCCAGTAGCTTTTTGGCTGAGACTTTAGGGTTTTCTATATACAATATCATATCATCTGCAACTAATGATAATTTTACTTCTTCTTTTCCGACGTGAATTCCTTTTATTTCTTCTTCTTGTCTGATTGCTGTGGCTAGGACTTCCAGGACCATGTTAAATGAGAGTGGTGAAAGGGGGCACTCCTGCCTTCTTCCTGATCTTAAGGGTATTGCTTTTAATTTTTGCCCATTGAGTATGATGTTGGCTGTGGGTTTCTCATAGATGGCTTTTATCATGTTGAGGTATGTTCCCTGTATTCCCACTTTGCTGAGAGTTTTGATCATGAATGGGTGCTGGATTTTATCAAATGCTTTTTCTGCATCTATTAAAATTATCATATGGTTTTTCTCCTTCTTTTTGTTTATGTGATGAATCACATTGATTGATTTACGAATATTGTACTATCCTTGCCTCCCCAGAATAAACCCCACTTGATCACGGTGTATGATTTTTTCCATATATTGTTGGATCCGGTTTGCTAATATTTTGTTGAAGATTTTAGCATCTATATTCATCAGAGATATTGGCCTATAATTTTCTTTCTTTGTGTTGTCTTTGCCTGGTTTTGGAATCAGAATTATGCTTGCCTCATAAAAGGACTTGGAAGTCTTCCTTTCTCTTGAATTTTTTGAAATAGTTTGAGAAGGATAGGAGTTAGTTATTCTCTGAATATTTGGTAGAATTCTGTTGTGAAGCCATTGGGCCCTGGACTTTTCTTTGTTGGGAGTTTTTATATAACTGTTTCGATCTTCTTTGTTGTAATCTGATTCTTCCAGATTGATTTTTGGAAGATTGTATGTTTCAAGGAATTTGTCCATTTCATCTAGGTTGTCTAGTTTTTTGGCATACAGTTCTTCATAGTATTTTTTTACAATATTTTGTATTTCTGTTGTGTCAGTTGTTATTTCTCCTCTGTCATTTCTAATTTTTTTTATTTGAGTCCTCTCTCTCTTTCTCTTGGTGAGTCTAGTTAAAGGTTCATCAATCTTGTTTATCTTTTCAAAGAACCAGCTCCTAGTTTCATTGATCTTCTGTATTGTTTCTTTAGCCTCTATGTCATTTATTTCTGCTCTGATCTTTATTATTTCCTTCGTTGTACTACATTTGGGCTTTACTTGCTGTTCTTTTTCTAATTCTTTTAGATGCAGGGTTAAGTTGTTTATTTGAGCTTTTTCTAGCTTCTTAAAGTGTGCCTGTAGTGCTATGAACTTCCCTCTCAGCACTGCTTTTGCTGTGTTCCATAAATTTTGAGTTGTTGTGTGCTCATTGTCATTTGTTTCTAGGAATTTTTTTATTTCTTCTTTGATCTAATTCTTAATCCATTCATTATTTAACAACCTGCTATTTAGTTTCCATGTGTTTGAGAATTTTTGAGCTTTCTGTTGTGATTCATTTCTAGTTTCATGCTGTTGTGATCAGAGAAAGTGCTTGATATGAATTCAGTCTTCTTAAATTTGTTGAGAGCACTTTTGTGCCTTAACATGTGGTGTATCTTAGAGAATGTACCATGAGCACTTGAAAAGAATGTATATTCTGCTGCTTTAGGGTGATAGGTTCTGAAGATATCTATTAAATCGAGTTGATCTAGTGTTTCCAATAAGTCTGCTGTTTCTTTGTTAATTTTCTTTCTTGAGGATCTATCTAGTGATGTTAATGGGGTATTGAAATCCCCTACTATTATAGTATTGCTATTGATCTCGCCCTTTAAATCCATCAAAGTCTGCTTTATATATTTAGGTGCTCCTATATTAGGTGCATAGATATTTATAATAGTTATATCTTCCTGTTGGATTGCTCCCTTTATCATTATGTAGTGGCCTTCTTTATCTCTTACTATATCCTTTGTTTTACAGTCCAATTTGTCTGATATAAGTATTGCTACCCCGGCTTATTTTTAATTTCTGTTTGTATGAAACGTTTTTTCCCATCCTTTTACCTTCAATCTATGTGTGTCTTTTGTTGTAAGGTGTGTCTCTTGTAGACAACATATGTATGGGTCCTGTTTTCTTATCCACGCAGCTTCCCTATGTCTTTTGATTGGATCATTTAATCCATTTACATTTAAGGTTATTATTGATATGTAGTTGTTTATTGCCATTTTCTTCTTTAAAGGTGTATTCTTTTTTTTGCTATATTCTTTTCCCACTTTGGTTTGTTTACAACAGGCCCCTTAACATTTCCTGCAGCATTGGTTTGGTTGTAATGAATTCCTTGAGTTGTTTTTTGTCTGGGAAGCTTTTTATTTCTCCTTCGATTTTAAACGATAGCCTTGCTGGATAAAGTAGTCTTGGTTGTAGTTTCTTGTTCTGCATTACTTTGAATATTTCTTGTCATTCCCTTCTGGCCTCAAGTGTTTCTGTTGAGAAGTCAGATGTCATCCTTATGAGGGCTCCTTTGTAGGTGATAACTTTTTTTTCTCTTGCAACTTTTAATATTTTCTCTTTATCGCTTAGCTTTGGTATTTTAATTATGATGTGTCTTGGTGTAGGTTTCTTTGGGTTTCTCTTTAATGGAGTCCTCTGTGCTTCTTGGATTTGTGAGAGTTTCCCTTGCATTAATTTAGGGAAGTTTTCAGCTATGATATGATTGAACAAAGTCTCTATCCCTTGTTCTTTTTCTTCTTCTTCAGGAACCCCTATGATGCAGATGTTATTTCTCTTCATGTTGTCACAGAGTTCTCTAAGAGTTTCCTCTGACTTTTTGAGTCTCTTTTCTCTTTTCTTCTCTGCTTTCATGGTTTCATTCCAGTTGTCCTCTAACTCGCTGATTCGGTCCTCTGCTCTATCTATCCTGTTTTTAATTCCTTCCATTGTGGTCTTTATTTCTGCTATTGTATTTGTCATCTCCAACTGATTTTTTTTTATACTTGCTATTTCTTTATTTAGGTTTTCATACTGACCATCCATTGTTGTTCTAAGATCCCTAAGCATCCTTACAATCATTATTTTGAACTCTGCATCTGGAAGTTTGAGTATTTCCATATCACTCAGTTCATCTCTTGAAGGTGTCTTTTGTGGTTTCATTTAGATTGCACTCCTTTGTCTTCTCATCCTCTTTTTTTTTGTTTCATTTGTAGAGTTGGTTGAGTCTAGGCTTGGTGTTGTCTGCCTCCAGTTTTCAGTTGTGTTATTTCTAGGTCTTCTTGGGTTGGTATCAGCTGTTGTCTGTAATCCACTTTTGGATTTGGGCAGCTTTGAAGTCTTGATTTGTTTGTTTTCTTAACAGGTGATAGTCTTGTTTACTGATCTCAGCAGGGGGCTTCCTTGAAACTGTATCCAGGAATGCGATAGGTGTAACCTGAGTCTCTGAAGGCCTCTTTAGCCAGCTAATCTCACTGGGGGCAGGGTGTTTTCTCAGCTTCAGTAGGGGGAGGTGTACCTCAGATTTCCATGGAGACCTGAGTTACTGCCCCTCCTCCCCACTTCTTGTTTTCAGCTGTGTCTTGTTGTGCTGATTGGAGCTGGAGAGATGTCTGGAGATCTCTGATCCAGAAGCACTTCATGTCTGTTTTGTGAAAGGTCCAGTCCCTCCCCCAGCTATGGCTGCCTCCAGCACGGATGAGTCAGCCCTTTTAGCTCCTCTCCTGCATTCCTTAGCCCCTCACAGTCTGTCCCTATCTTTGTCCTTTCCACTTGGGAGATAAGCTGGTCTTTTCAATGCACCTTGCTTTCTGGTCACCAGGCAAGTGGCTGTGAGCAGTAGTTTCTGCTCTTTTCCCTATGATATCCTCTCTGGGCTCTCAGCCTCATCCTCTCCCCCTCCATTCAGGTAAGCAGAGGAGTTTCAGGTGCTTCTTACCAGGATTCTTGTGGTTTCTTCTTTGCTCCTTGGTTTTTGAGAGCTGTTCTTGCAGTTCAGAGTTGGTTTTTCATGCTGATTTTTCCTAAATTGATTTGTATTCCAGTTTGGTGGTGAGAGCTGGGCGTCTGTGCATCCGCCTACTCCGCTGCCATCTTTTTCCTCTACAATAATTCTTTGTATATCTTTGGTGTCCGTGGTGATTTCTCCTCTTTCATTTTGGATTTTGTTTATATGAGTTCTCATTCTCTTTTTTCCTTGGTAAGTCTTGCCAAGGGTTTGTCAATTTTGTTGATCTTTTCAAAGAACCAGCTCCTTGTTCTATTAATTTTTTCTATAATTTTTCTGTTCTCTATTTCATTTATTTCTGCTCTGATTTTTATTATCTTTTTTCTTCGGCTGGTTTTGCATGGTCTTTGTTCTTTTTCTAGTTCTTTAAGGTGTGAAGTTAAGTGGTTCATTTGGGCTCTCTCTTGTTTGTTCATATATGCCTGAAGTGATATGAACTTCCCTCTTATCACTGCTTTTGCTGCATCCCATAGATTTTGATATATCGTATTGTCATTTTCATTAGTCTGTATATATCTTTTGATCTCTGCACTTATTTCTCCTTTGACCTATTCATTTTTTAAAAGTATTTTGTTTAGTTTCCACATTTTTGTGGGATTTTTTTCCTCTTTTTTGCAGTTGAATTCTAGTTTCAAGGCTTTATGATCAGCAAATATGCTTGGTACAACTTTGATTTTTATGAATTTACTAATGTTGTTTATGTGGCCCAACATATGGTCAATTCTTGAGAATGATCAATGTACACTGGAGAAAAATGTATACTCAGTCACTTTGGGATGAAATGTCCTGTTGATGTCTGTCATGTCCAGGTGCTCTAGTGTTTTGTTTAAGGCCACTATATCTTTGTTGATTCTCTGTTTGGATGACCGATCTAGTGCTGTCAGTGGTGTATGGAGGTCTCCAAGTATGATTGTATTTTTGTCAGTTTTTGTTTTATGGTCAATAAGTAGCTGTCTTATATATTTTGGTGCTCCTTGGTTTGGTGCATATATATTAAGAATTGTTATGTCTTCTGGATTCAGTGTCCCCTTAGCCATTATGAAATGGCCATTTTTGTCTCTGAGTACTTTTGCTGTCTTGTAGTCAGCATTATCAGATATGAGTATTGCTACACCTGCTTTTTTTTGGATGTTGTTTGCTTGGAGTATTGTTTTCCAGCCTTTCACTTTGAATTTGTTTTTATCCTTGTTACTTAGATGAGTTTCCTTTAGGCAGCATACAGTTGGAGTTTCTTTTTTAATCCATTCTGCTTCTCTATGCCTTTGTATTTGTGAGTTTAATCTGTTTACATTTAGTGTAATTATTGACACTTGTGAGTTCCCTATTGCCATTTTATATCTTGCTTTCTGTTAGTTTTGTGTCTTGTTTGATCCTTTTCTTTTATTTTTCTATCTTTTGTTTTTATTTGGTTGTATTCCATACATCTTTCCTCTGTTGCTATCTTTTTTATCTCATGTGCTTCTGTGGTGGTTTTTTCAATGGTGGTTACTTTTAAGTAATGAAAAGGGTTCCTACCCTGTTCATTGTAGAGCACTATTTTGTGAGTACTTTTGCACTACATCGTCTTTTGCTACTGTTAATCTCTATCCTCTCCCCCCCTTTCTTTTTGTTGTTGTCACAGTTTAAATTTGGTTTTATTGTGTTCTTCTTGGACCTTTTACTTTTGGCTTTTTTTTTTTTTTTTTTTTTGTTCTTTGTATCTGATTGGAGAACCCCCTTTAGTAATTCTTAGAGTGGGGGTTTTCTGATGATAAATTCCCTTATCTTTTCTGTATCTGTGAATGTTTTTATTTCTCCTTCATATTTGAAGGATAGCTTTGATGGGTATAGTATTCATGGCTGAAAGTTCCTCTTTTTTAGGACTTTAAATATTGAGATCCACTCTCTTCTAGCTTGTAGAGTTTCTGCTGAGAAATCTGATGATAATCTAATGGGCCTTCCTTTATATGTTGTATTCTTCTTTTCCCTGGCTGCCTTGAGAATTTTATCTTTGACCTTGGTTTGTGCCAATTTCATTATGATATGCCTTGGAGTAGGTTTTTTGGGGTTAAGAAAACTTGGTGTTCTGTTTGCTTCTTGAATTTGAGGCTTTAGTTATTTCTACAGGCTTGGGAAGTTCTCATCTATTATTTGTTTGAGTATATTCTCCATTCCATTTTCTCTCTCTTCTCCCTCTGATATACCTATTATTCTTATGTTATTCTTTTTGATGGAGTCAGATAATTCTTGTAGGGCTATCTCATTTTTTTTAAATTTTTGAGTCTCTTTCTACTTCTCTCTGTTGTGCCTCAAGTTGCTTGTCTTCTATTTCACTAATCCTCTCTTCTATCTGACCTGTTCCATTAGCTAAGCTTGTTACCTAGTTTTTAGGCTCGTGAATTGATTTTTTCATCTCTGTTTGATTTGTTTTTATAGTTTCATTTTCCTTGGGAATATATTCTTTGTGTTCGTTGAGTTGTTTTCTGAGCTCCCTAAATTGCCTTTCTGTGTTTTCTTGGATATATCTGAATATTTTTCGGATTTCTATCTTGAATTCTCTGTCATTTAGCTCCTATGTTTCCAATATATTAAATTTTTTCTCCATAGATTTTTCCTCCTCTAGCTGTGTTACCTCTCTTTCTTTTGTATCCATAATATTTGATTTTCTCTTCCTTAATGGCAACTGAGGGTGGTTTTGTTGATAGTATTAATGAGATTTAATAAAGAATAAGAAGTTAAAAAAAGAAAAAATTAAAAAGTGTTGTTTTTTTTAAAAAAATTAATAATGAAATAAAGAAAAATAAAATAAAATTAAAAATTAAAAAAGGAAATTATTTCCCCCCTCCTTTTTTCCTCTCCTCTCCTCTCCCCTCTTTTTTGAAAAAATATTGTGGTTAACTGTGAATTATATTGTACTAAATAAAACAAACAATGCCTGTAATGCAGGGCCTGAATTGGGGAGAAGTAATAAAGGGGCAAAAAAAAAAAAAAAAGAAAAATAATAGGGTGTGTGGACTCACAAAAAGCAAATAAGAAAAAAAATTTAGGTTAAGAATAAAATGATTTGCTTTTAGGTGTTGGTTGACTAAGAGTTATGATGAGAGGAATAAGAGGGAAATAGGAAAATGGGGGGACAAATTAAAAAATTACTATTGTATTTAGTGGAAGAAGAACTAGATAAAATGGAGAGCCAGGGATGGGAGCCCTGCTAGTGTGTTAAAAGGTGAAGTAAAACCCCCCTGATATGCCACAAATATAAGTTTGAGTTCCATATAAGATATTGTTCATTTTTGAGGTTTGAATGAGAGGAGACGTAAAGGAGAAAGGAAGAAACTAATATAGAGGGAGAAAAGAAAGAGAGAGAAAGAAAAAAAAAGAGGGAACCACTAAAAGAAGAAAAAACAAAAAAGAGGAGAGAGAGAGAGTTAAGGGTTTTGGAGTGCAACCCTCATAGAGAGAAAGGAAGAGGAAAGAAAAGATAATTGGAGATGTAACACTTATGGGTAGTGTAGTTCAAGGAGAGGAGAGAGTAAGACCAGCAGAGAGTTAAATGACCTAATTGGAGGAGGAAAAAAAAAATCAAGAATGAAGATAAGAGAAACAAGCGAACAAATATAATAAAATGGGATAGGTTATAAAGTCTGCAGATTATTCTTGATTTTGAGAGGTTATCTTCTTGCTTTTTCTTTTCTCTCCCTCTTCCTGGTCGGTGACTCTGTACCCCAGGTTCTGCCCCTTTGGCACACTCAGGTAGAGGTTTGCAGTTGATAAGTCTCTATGGCGATGTCATGTATTGTGCTTCAGTCTCGTTGGCAGTCGAGGCTCATTAGCATTTATAGGCTTTGCCAGTGAGAGTCCGTGTTCCTGGAGCCTTTCTCCTAGTCTTTCCTTCCTCAATTTGTAGCCTGATAATCCAGCTATGGGGTTTGCTGCTGCCTCTGCCTGGATAGTAAGAGGCTCAAAGAGCTGGCCACTCCCCACTTTATTCCCACTCAGCACAGGGTGCACTGCTGAGGCACTTGGAGGAATCTCTCACCCACTATCTGTGCGCGCAGACCAGGATATCAGGCCGGCCGCCACACCTTCTGAGTGAAACCCCCACCCATTCGGAAAAGTTCCTTCATTGGAATTGGCTCTTGCTCCTTTCCTGTGCACGGCTTTCCCAGGGTGCTGGGGTGGTCTGCAGATTTTGCCATCGTCCCACACAAAGGCTCTGACTCTGCCCCTTTGTGGGGTAACACGGGCGCCCACTCCTGAGGCACTCAGAGGAATCTCTCGCTCACTCTCCGTGCGCGCAGAGCAGGATATCAGGCCGGCCGCCTCACCCTCTATGTGAATCCCCCTCCCGCATGGAAAAGTTCCAGCATTGGAATTGGCTCTCGCTCCCTCAGCCCAGAGATTACGCTTTCAGCCCACAAAAAGGCCTCTGACTCTGCCTTTCTGTGGGATAACACGGGCGCCCCCCTCCCGGGGCTTTGGAAGTAATCTCTTGCCCACTATCTGTGCGCGCCGACCCAGAGATCGGGGAAAATGGCTGGCCCGCTTGTCTTTCTTTGTCTGGGTTTGGCGCGAGTGTTAGCTTGTATTGCCCGGGGTTGCGACAGGAACAGTTTTTCCTCGGCTTGGATCTCTGTTCCATAGCCTGGTTCGGCCATTTATGCCGCGGCCTGGATCTATTCACCCCCTTTGCCTGCCTTAGTTTCTATATTCTCAGTTCCCAGTGAAAGCCGCCCTGTTTAGGTTAGTGAGGAAGGCGGAACATTTCTTACTCCCTATTTCCTTCGGGGTTTGATTATATATTTAGCCAATTTTTTGCTCGACCATACCTTCAGGTGTCTTGTGAAACATCTGGAGGCTGCAAGGATAGATTTTTCTGTTTCTTGTAGAAGATCTTGTTGAGTTTTGGTGGAGATTTATCGGTATTGCTTCCTACCATGCCATTACTCTAATGTCATCTTTCTGAATTTTATTTTGAGAGCTGAATTACAGACAGATCATTCTTCCTGAAGTTAAGACTCAATTTGCATAGAACAAAAAATTAAATCTATGAAACCAGACATTGCATTAAAATGCTTTCTAGAACGTTTTTATATAATTATAAGATGATACAAGTTAAATTTAGAAACTGAAAGTTTTTATTTTATTAAGTGAAATAAGGGAGATAGATATATATATAGAGAGGCTCATGCATGTGTCCCTGCTGGGATCCACCTGACAACCCCGTCTGGGGCCAATGCTTGAATTAACTAAGCTATCCTCAATGCATAAGGCTGATGCTCAGACCAATTGAGCCACAGGTTGCCAGAGGGAGGAAGGAGAGAAAGTGGAGAAGGAAGAGGAGATAAGCAGATGGTCTCTTTTCCTGTATGCTCTAATTGGGATGGGACATCTGCACACTGGGCTAACGCTTTATCCACTGATCCAACCAGCCAGGGCCTGAAACTGAAAGTTTTTTTAAAAATGGAACACTTATTCTAAGTAAGACTGTTAAAAGATCACATTACACAAACAATCAGGATTAGTAACAACATAGATTAGAAGTTCTTCCACTGGAGAGTTTTGGGCATAATTGTTTCCTGAAATACAGATATACTATTGAAATATAGTCTCAGGTTTTTAAAGTTTTAAAAAGAAGCTGTTTAATCTATGTCTCTTGTGTATTATAATGTAGAATGTATTCATATCCAGACTATCTCTTTAGGGAGACTGCTTGATTTGAGTGAGATAGTTTATAGCCAAGTAATTACATTGATTGGAAAGGTTTAATATTCTTGACATTTGAAATGACCCTGGGCTTATACTTTCTACAACATTTATAATTTCCCTTTTGATTTTATAGCAATACTTGTGTAGGCTTAGTTTATTTCTCATATCACCTGTCTGGAATTGAGAGATAGGATGTAAAACTTCTGGAAAACTTCCCCAACACAGTCAAGTTCCTGTTGACTAATTCTGCGATCACCAAGAACAGCCTCCCAGTCCTTGAGGCCAAATGCTGAAGCACAGGTTCTGCTTGGATTTGAGAGTGTGGTTTCTAAGACACCTCATCTTGGTGCATGAGGAGAGGATCCTGCATCCCTCTAGTCCCACATTCATAAAGCATTTTGATGG
Organism: Saccopteryx bilineata; assembly: GCF_036850765.1. Classification (NCBI taxonomy): domain Eukaryota; kingdom Metazoa; phylum Chordata; class Mammalia; order Chiroptera; family Emballonuridae; genus Saccopteryx; species Saccopteryx bilineata. Next base: position 214,365,319 of record NC_089491.1, on the reverse strand, counting down.
TGGGAGACAATGGTGTGAGGGGAGGTCAGTGGGTGTGATGAATGCTGAATGACTCATGGGAGATAGGGGGCATTAATAGGACTCTTAATCAAATGCCACTTGCTGTAATTTTCATCTGAAAGGCTTGGAAAGCCCCCCACAAGGAAGAAAGATATGTTGATGTTGTAGTTTTCAAAATGCTCCAGTACAGAAAGACATTTCTTCTACATCCCACATAGGTGGGATATAAAACTGAGACTCATGGACACAGAAAAAAGTGAAGTGGTTACCAAGCGGAGGCTGGCAGAGAGGACAGGTGTAAAGAGGGACAAATATGCAGTGACGGAAAATAATTTGACTTTAGGTGATGGGCACACAACACAATCAACAGTTCACTGAAACCTATGTACTCTTATTGATCAATGTTACCCCCTTAAATTTAATTTTTAAGTTAAAAAAAAAGAAAAGATGAGTGTTTCCATTTTAAAAAACCCAGAGAATCCCTGAAAGAACATCTAAGCAGTCACTGCACTGGCGCCTCCCCTTCCCACCAATCATTGTGGCTTACTCTGTCTTGGAGAACTGTACTGCCTCCTACTGCAACTTGAATCCAAGAGAGGCCTGAGCCATCACCAGCTACGTCATTCATTTTTCTCAGCTCAGAGGAATATGTGTCTCAGCCTCTGAGGGTCTACTCCTTCACCCAGCTTCTTTATTTTATATTTTAAATATTGTTTTGAAAATTAAATGGGTTTGGTAGAACTTGCTGCCTCCATACCCATAATGAACGTAATGACTTCTCATTATGGGAACGTTTGAAAAATGTAAAGAAAACAAAATTATTTACAGTTTTGCTCAACCAAAGTAAACCATTGTTAATTATTAGTTGTTTTTTTTATTCCAAACTTCCTCATATCATACCCCTTACCTCATAAACTTGTCCCACCCCTGTTAGTGCTGGATTTTATTATATATGTATAACCTTTTAAGATTGCAGCATTATTTACAATAGTCAAGACATAAAAACAATCTAAGTGTCTATCAATGGATGAAAGGATAAAGAAGATGTGATATATATGTGATGGAATACTACTCAGACATAAAAAATAATGAACTCTTACTATTTGTGACATCATAGAAAGACCTGGAGGGTGTTATTGCTATGTGAAATTAATCAGATAAAGAAAGAAACATTCTATAGTTTACTTATATATGGAATTTGAGAGACAAAACAAACAAAAAAACAAGAACAAATAAAACTTCTAGATACAGTGAACAGATTGGTGGTTGTAGAGGGAAGGGGAGTTAGGGATAGGGCAAAGTTACTGCTGTAAGATAAATCAGTATCATAAAGTTGTACTGTACAGCGTGGTGATCATAGTCAGTAAAACTTTATTGCACATTTTTAAGTTGCTAAGAGATTAAATCTTCAGAGTTCTCATCATAAGAAAAAATTTTTGTAACTGTATGGTAACAGATGCTGTTGGAAATGGCATTCTTCTATGGAGTCACAAGAAAGATGTTTCCGGGACTCATGCATAGGAGGATGAGGCATAGTGGTAAGATTTATTGGGGTCAAAATACATAACTGCCTCCAGGTGCCTGGTATCTCATCTATGACCAGATGGCTCAGCTCCATCCCTGCTGTGGAAGAAGTCCAGCCTTGTCTTCACCAAGCCCAAAAGAAGGGCTAGGTTGCAGAAGTTCTATGCCATTGCTGGTCAGCAGGACATAATTCAGTTCAGTCCATACCTTAGCTTAGTCCATCTCTGCCTCTGTCCCTATCCAGCTAGCTTGGGCTCTGTTCCTGGCTGTGCTCAGGCCAGCTCTGAATTGTCACTTGGGCCACATCGTTGCATTGACCTGAGCTTGAAGCCACGTGGCTGCTGTAGAGAGAGAGAACCAGTTTGAAGGGGTGAAGAAACACGTGCTGCCAAGAGGCCTTTGTTAAGATTTGACTATATTACTTTGAGCTTGGGAAAGAGCTAGCTGGCTTTCAAACTAACCAATCTCTTCCCCAATCCTTTGTGGGCTGAGCTGAGCCCTTCCCCGAACCAATCAATTTTCTATATCTTTGGAGTTTTATGTCTTTTATCCAATCCAATCATTTTTCCAGAGTAGGCCCCTCCCTTTGAAGGTCACCATTTCGGCTTCTGCTGCACATGCACAAACCGAGGAATTTTCCCTTTATTGCTTTATGTCTCCCTGGTAATTCTGTATAATGGCTGGTTGTCCCCTAGGGGGGTCTGCTTTAAGGATTAAGCCCCTCAGCAGAGGATGCAATGATTCCCTTAGGGAGATGTGAACATTATAGCTTTCTAGTGAGTCAGTCTTAATGTCCGACTCAGCTCCCTAGATTTGCTAACATAAATTTATAGAAAGAATAATTTTAGTAGGTTTTTATTGATCATGATCAATGTAGAAAAAATCACTTTGTATTTCAATCGCACAGGGAAAGTTACAAATTATTAATTGATCTAATTTTCTTTGTGATTAACTTACTACAACTGACCTTTAATTAGAGCTGTGATTTTTTCTTCCCTCTCCCTTCCTTCCTCTCTTTTTGGGCTGTCTTTGTCCATTCTTTGTTTTGCTTTATAGAATTTTTAAGAAGAGCTTCAAAGTATATTAAAATGTGATAGAAGAGCACTTTTATTATACACTTAAGATACTACACATTGAATTACCATTTCATCCATCATATTTATCCCAAATTTAAGAGTGTGTTGGTTTGTTTTAAATAAATGTGTTTCAAAATAAATATGTCCCTGTCTAATTATTGAATACTATTTCAAAACTAATTCACAAGAGACTTTTTATCAAAATAATCAATGCCCATTTATGCTTAGCGAGCTTTCTGGATCCTTATTATTGCACAGGAGGTGTTAGGAAGTGGTTTATTGACAAAGCTCAGATGGGCAGCTTTGGTTATTTCTATCTGAGGAGGTGTGAAGAGTGTTATTTCTCCCAGCACTGAGCTTTTTCTTTTTTCTTTTTTTTCCCCCAAATGGGCATTTTGATGTGTAACATTGACAACTGCACACCCTGAGTATTCTCTGAGGTTTGATTCTGGTTACACCAGTGAGGGGAGATAAAGACATTACTGATGTGACATCAATTTGGACTCCTATTAGTGAGCAGTGTGAAGGAGGAATAACCCTAATGGTTTTAGTTAAGGTGCTGCTGTAAAACAGGGCAGTCTACAGCGAACGGCTGAAGGGTGTAGTCTCAGAGTCACCGGCCCTTGCCTGAGTGATACACATGAAGGACCCCACCAGCCCTTTGCCTTGCGGAACACCAGCGTTTTCCAAGCCGCTTGAGACTTTGTGGAAATGAAGCTGGCAGGATGTCGTTATCAGAATTTGCATCAGGGCCAAAAGAGTGTGTAGAGGGCTTTTTGGTCTCTTTTGTAGCAATCTGGGGGGCATTTTTCCATTTCAGTGTGTTATCTACGCAGTGGTGACTGGCCACCTACCTGCTCAAGTTTGCGTGGAGGGGGTACGGGCTCTGAGAAAGGGATTCATGAATGAGCGTGTGAATGTGAGTCAGGAACCCTATGGGCTGAGAAGTCCTGAAAACTTCACTGCTTTAAATTGTTCATGGCCCGTCTGTTACCTTCGTTCACATGTATTGATCTACCTGCACAGGGCGACAGGGTGCAGGTCTGCCTACGTAATGGCACTGATTGCATGAGGCTTTACAATTGTCCTTTTGAAAATAAGCCAAGTGATTAGTGTCAGGATCAACTGCACCGATATCCCTCTCCTGGAGTGTGACTCGTGGGTAGAGCAATATAAAAGATAGGATCCACAGGTATTTCTGAGGGCAGTTTCCAGAGAAGTCTTTAACGCAATGCTGTAATACAAATAGCTCACTTTTAAAATGATTTGTCCTAATATTTTATTTTGGATATATTGGATTAAATAAAATATATCATTAAAATCAACATCATCTGATCTTTTTTGAAAACGCAGCTACTAGGAAATTTAACACTGAATTTAACAGCCTATAATTGTGGCTTCATTATATCTCTCCTGGATAGCACTGTTCCAGATAACGTTTATGAGGAGTTATCAGTGACAACTTGAGAAAAGTTGAAATCTGTGTGGGGATGATATAGAAAAGGGTGTGAGGGGGTGGAGGACATAGTTGTGGGCATGTGCACATTTGCAGGTCTAGAATAGAAGAATGGGGCAGGAGCCAGATTGTAAGCAGGACAGGTGGAGAAGAAGGCACCCTCATAGGTCCAGAGGAAGAAGGAGCTTTAGGGAAGAGGGTTAGTGAACAGGATTGCACAAAATAATTTGACATAATTCTACTGTGCTTAGCATATGGAGGGTTTTATCCCAGAAAGTGACATGACCAAATTTAAATGTTAAGAAAATGATTTTGGCAGCAAAGCAGAGAAAATATTGAATTGGGGAAGAAGCTGGAGTCCAGGGAGCCAGTTAGAAAATCAGGGAGTAAGAACAAATCACCCTGTAGCATCTATAAAGCCAAACAGAAAAGAATCGTTTTCACTTTGAGAAAGAACTTTCTATTTATTTTCTTGCAGTGAAAAATGAGGTGAGATTTTGGTAATTTAAAGCCTGTGTCTTTTGTTTATAGAATGCAGGAAAATAGGTTGCAATGAAAGTCAATATCACATATAATTAAAGATGCTTTGAGTAGAAAAAATAGAAAGATGTAAAGAAATAAATACACACACAAAATAAAAGATTTCAAAGAAACAAAGGTTGTCTTTTTATATAATTCTTCCATGCAGGAAAATATAGAAAAGTATGTTATTCCCCATCCTTGAAAGCATGACAGTAGAAAAGAATGGTTTCTAAAAAGAGTTTTCCTTGAGGCTCTGGCTCCATAACTTATGACCATTTCAGGTACTTCTAAGTGTTTACAAATCGAACATATATGTCCTAGAATGTCCTTTATGTGGGAGATTTTGGAACATAAAATGATTTATTTGGAGTGCTGTTTAAGGCAAAGAACAAGATTGGAAACGATGAAAGGATAAAATTCAAGGTAAGAAGTAAAGGTGAGCTGAATGTTTTGATGGCATTCGGATTGTGTTTAAATTTATGTTATAAAATCTTTTTTAGTTTAGAGGAAAAGAGGAAAAAAAATGACAGTAAGAGAGAAGTCAATGGGCATGTTTATGAGGGGACTAAACAAAATGGAAATGGCTGATCAATTAGAGAAATTGGGAAAATAGGTCCTGATGAACACTGTATGAGTCAGACACTGCTGGAGATTATAAATGCTAATTAAGAGAAACCCGTGTCTATTGCAATAACAATAATAAAATAATAATAAATAAGCAGTAGCTAACCTTTATTAAGTATGCATTATGAACTAGATAGTGTTTATGCATTTATAAGTTTTTACTCATTTATCACATTAACTTTATTAATTATAAAAATAGGTATTATTTCAATGTTATAGATGAGGCACAGTGAGATTAGGTAGCTTGCCCAGGGTCACACAGCTAGCCCACCATGTCATCCTGGCTCCTCAAATGTTAGGAAGATGCAAGTTGTATCAGGCAGAGTTGGTTGGGTTATGCTGTGGTAACAAATGGTTCCAAAAATCATAGTGGTATCTAACAGTAAGGGTTGCTTTGTTTGTGTTTAAGACTCCATTGCAGGACACTTGATCTGCTTCAATCCTGAACTTCAGCTGCAGAAGCAGCCTCTGTCTAGGACCTTGTTAGTCTTCAGGCAGAGGAAATAATAAAACAGTGGAAGAACCACATGATGGCTCTTAAAGCTTCCATTGGAAGGCAAACTCATCACTTTCTCTCATATTTTTTTGGCCAAAGTAAGTCATATGGCAAGTCAGTCAATAGTGTGAGAAGTGAAATTCTTCTCAGGGTGTGTCCGGCAGTCAGAGGACCCAGGGGGAAGGTTTTCTGTTTTATTTTTGATTCCTTTTTGTCATATGAATCTTTAGCTTTACGAGGATGAGAATCAAAGAATGGTTGATTTGATTTTGTTTCCCACCAAGGAGTTAATGTTATAAACCCCTTCCCCAAGTTAATTCTTGGGCTGTCAGTATTGAATGGGGAGTGATGAGGCAAGCAGATCATTATGCAAATGGGACATAAAATTGAGAGCAGCTACCGTTTCCCCCATGACCGGTAAGGGCAGTTAGTCTATAGCCAAAATCCTTGCTGAGCAAGGTACTTGGAAGGAAGGCTGAATTTCAACAATATATCAGGTTACATGAGACAGAAGGTAAGGACTGATCTGGGTTGGGAAGTAATAGATCAAAGAGATAGCAATTCCAAAATCTGGTAAAGCCTAATGGTTTAGTTCAGTTATCAAGGAAGAAAAATCAATTTTTGTGTGTGTGTGTGTGTGTGTTAAGTAGGAAAAGGGCGCTGTTTATTCATCTGGCTACTTCCTGCTGAATAGGGGCATCGTGCGGAGGGGTAGATTAGAAGGTGGTGGCTTGGAGGGGTATTAGGAGGAACATCTGTGTGGCTGTGACTGGAGAAACTTCGCAGATGTGGTCCTGTAAGGATTTAAAAAAAAAAAAGAGGAGTAATAGGGGAATTTGCAGGGTCCAGCCTTTTGGTGAGCTGGAGATGGATGGAGTCCAGTGGTTCTGACTGCCAGTGGTCCTATAAGGAGGCAAGCTTGAGGCAGAACTGCATGTCAGGAGTAAAAGGGAAAAGGAAGGGGTCCCATCCATTCCCATAACCGAAACCTGTGAGGGAACTAGAGGTCCAGAGCATGAAGGCAAAAACAGAGAAGGCAGCCCCATGTCTACAAGAAATGAGATGGACTGACTTACCCACTTGTTGCAGAACCCTGGGTTCTCCGAGTCCAGGCCGTGTCCTAGGAGATCGAGCGATGCACCCACCTGGCTGGATTGGCCTTCCATTTGGGCGGCTTGTCCTCCACGTAGAGGCACTGAGGAAAAAACCTGTTGCCCAAAGGGGCACTCACTCCGCCAGTGACGGGCTGCTTTCAGTCAGGGCAGGGCTCAGTGGGCAGCCGTGGGCAGGGGCCCTGCTGGGACCAGTGGTCCTGCTTGCCACACTTAAAGCAAGCTGCTGGTAGCTCTGTTGGTCTCAGGGTTGCCACAAGAGTTTGGGTTTGGAGCATTACCTTCTGCTGCATGCGGGGCCTGGCAAACAGCCTTGGCCTGCTTCTACTAATTGGGACCATTAAAAACTTTAAATGCCGTGTTCACAGGTTCCAGATAGGGGTTTGGGGGATTGGAAATAAGGGGTGGGGCTCGTGCGGAGCCCGGCACCCAGATCCCACAGGAAAAATGCTGGAGCCAAAGGCAAGATGGGGCAGGAACTTCCTGTAAGAAAATTGGGGTTGGACATCCTGAAAACCAGTGTAAGAGCCAATGTCAGGCTGAGAAAGGCCTGACGGAGGAGGGACTAGAGAACACAGTAAAGGGAGGGGCCCCTGGCCAGCAGGGGAGGAGAAAGAGAGATGGTAGTAGATGGCAAATAAGAAACAGGTTTTTGTGAAGGGAGGGAAGAGAGAGTTTGGAGTCCATGGAGAAGGAAAGATTAGGAATAGAGGTTTTAGGTGAGGTTTTTCTGGCCAGAAAAAGGGCCATGCGGTGGAACAGGCAGCACAGAGATTAAGGACAGGTGTGCGAATAATTAGGAGCCGTGTATGTAAGAGATCTCCAATCAGTTCCCAGCTTTTATGGCGATAAATTGGTGAGGGTGTTAACACCGAAAGTCCCTTCAGGAGGCTAATTGAGTGGATTCTGTGGCCTGGCCACAGCGGAGAAGAAGAACAGTTTCTTCTTCCTTAGGGAGGGAAATTCCTGTGCCCTCACAGCCGCACTCAGTTCTCAGAGTGGTCAGACTTGAGTATTAGCGTCCTAAAAACTCAAGGTCCAGCCACGGATGAAAGTGGATGTGCTTGGGGAGGTCTCCACAAGCACGCGCTCACTCGGACGGAAAAGAGTTCCCTGATGTAGCTACGGTTTCAGACAGGGAGTCTCGGAATAAAGAACTGAGAGGAAGGCTGGAGGCAGGGGACTTACCGCACCGTGCATAGAAGTGGGTTGGAGATGGGAGATCCTGGTTCTTTCTCGGAGGGGAGAGGAAAGGAGCGGTCCTTGCGGACTTCTAACTCCTTCTGGGTTTTTGGCACCAAAATGTAAGGTATTTTTCCCCGCCGAGAAGGAAGGAAGAGGCTAGAGCCACAAAATGTGGAATAGCAGACGGCTTTATTGAGTACAGAGCGCATATCACGCCCGGCAAGGTTCCCTGGCCCCGAGGAAAGAAAGATAGAGGCTAGGGAAGTTGCCAAGAAAAATCAATTTTGAGGCATGGCCCCATGTCCTGAGTTCCTTTGAAAAACCCCTCCCCTCCATGAATTTCTAGGGAGTGTGCTCTGAACTGATGGGCACGAATGTGTGTAAAAGAGGTACAATTAAGAGAGTCTTACTTATTAAAATGGGGCAAGATGATGGACACAACTAAATAAGTAATTAGAACACGAGCCCACGCAGGCAGTTAGGAAGGACAGACATGTTAGAAAATGAAAGTAATGCTTTAATTCTTGAATTACTATTAAATTGTTAAATTCGGTTTGAATTTATTGTATAAATTGCTCATTTTCATGCAAGTAAATTTGGTTTAAAGACTCTAACTACAGATGTTTTCACAGAGATGTAAATTGTTCTTGATGAATACAATAAAAGCAAGCAATGATCACTTTTTGGAACTTAAAATAAATTCACATCAGGTGAGGGTAAAATATTTAGACATATGTGAGACAATTTGTTTTCTTTTCCAATACTACAGATCTGTAAAAACTAAAGCAATGACATAGGAACAGTTGGGAAATGAAGACAGAAATAAAAGATTTAATCTCATTAGCAATATATGCAACAATTTTCTAGTTTTAGTGCAGTCCTTATAGTCTTTTCATACATATAAAATCTGCATAGTTAAGTATTTTAAAATTTTATTGTAACATAGCATTTTCCATAAACAATTTTCCAGGTTGTAGTAGTATTTATGATTATAATGGCTGTAAAATAGTCCACTGTATAAAACTAACATAATTTAACTTATTTTTTTATTATTGTTAAACAGTTTCTTTGAGTTCTTTATCATTATTAACACTGCAGTAGATGGCTATGGAGAATATGTATATTAAAAATGTATTTTTTGCCCTGGCCAGTTTGCTCAGTGGATAGAGTGTTGGCCCAGCATATGGATGTCCTGGGTTCAACTCCCAGTCAGGGCACACATGAGAAGCAGCCATCTGCTTTTCCCCCCTCTCTCTCCTCATTCCCTCCCTCCCGCCCTTCTTACTCTCTGCCCTTCTACAGCTAGTGCCTCGACTGGTTTGAGTGTTGGCTCCAGGTGCTGAGGATAGCTCAGCCAGCCTCAGGTGCTAAAAATGAACTGGGTTGATTCAAGCACCAGCCCCAGATGGGGGTTGCTGGGTGAATACTGGTTCGGGTGTATGTGGAAGTCTGCCTCACTATCTCCCCTCCTTTCACTTAAAAAAAAAAAAGTATTATTTTGGTTGCAGCACAATTTCAAAACTGAAATTACTGGGTCAAAGGTTAAAAATGCTTCATAATTACATGTTAGTTGATTTAAAATAATAACTGCATCAATTCAATTAAACTGTGTATATAATTTATTACAACTTCACTTTGTTTAGGAATTATATTTAAGGATTGTATAAATTGACCAATTAATAAAAAAATTTTGTACTTTGTGTTCATTGTGTGTTTAAATACTTGGGAGGCTGACTATTGTCATGTATGTATATTTACCAACAGCACGAGTCATAATTCATTATTCTCTCATCAGTTCAATCACTGTACAAATACATTTTTTTGAGCACCTACAATATGACAGGCATGGTTTCTGTTTCTGAGCACACTAAAAATGACAAAACCCCCAGCTTTTACGGATTTTATATTCTAGGGTAAAGAAGGCAATAAACATAATAAGAAATACAATTGTGTAGTGTTTTGAATTTTATGACTAGGTATATGGATAAAATAAAACAGAATAAAGAGAATAAGGAGTTTGTTGGGAGGAAGCTGCATTTATATTATAAATAGGAGTGTCAGTGAGAAACAAATATTTGAACAGACTTGAAGGAGGTGTGGCAGCTCCCATGTGGGTATGTGAGGCAGGGGTGCTCCAGCCAAAAACACTAGGTTGTCCAAGGCCCTAATGGGGGGCAGGTCTGGCTTGTTGGAGGAGAAGCAGGGAGGTCAGATTCGCCAGAGTTTTGCTCTGATGATGTTTGTTCAGTATGAACAGAACAAGGAGAGACAATATAACAAAACCCAACAGAATATAAAGATTTAAGAAGAGATTGTCACCACCAGTGCCAAAATTAGCCTAGATATCCAAGTGGAAGACAATGGAAACAAGCCACCCACATTCAATAAAGTTGAAGGCTATCAGGGTCCATTGACCAGAGCTCAGTTGCATGGCCATGCTCAGCTAAAGAGAGGTACTAAATGGAGTTCAGCTGTGAGTCTAGAAAGATGAGAATACCAATTGTTTATGAAAAGCTTGCAAATGGACATGTCTCATCTAGTCTATAATAAACTGTATCTTAGCAGCTGGGATAATTGAAAAACTATTCCAGGTTTTTTCCCAAATACAAGATAAAAATGTTGGAGGCTGGGTCCCATGAATACATTTTTTAGGTGATTGTTGAACATCCATATTTGGGAATCACTTAGTGAGTAATCTCTCTTTTGGAAATAAAAACATATGAAAATATTTACAAGTAGCTCTGGTTATAACAAAGAAAAGCCACCAGGTGGCAGAAGAACTCCATTCTTGCAGGTCTCTTCTTGGTTACTTAGCATACTTCCCTACTCCTCCTAATTTTCCTATTTTCTCCACCAAAGGGATTAAGTTCCTTAAAAGGATTAATACTGATAATCAACATAGATTGCAATATTACATAATGTATGTAGAAAAAAAGACCTATTGTTTTATTAGTGAAGTATGTAGAATAGTCATTAAACACAACATTTTTTGTTTTGTATTGAAGCAAAATGTGTTAACTGAATAACAGGAAGTCAAGTAACCACAAGATGCCTTTTTTAGTGGTTATTAAGTTTTGAGGCACAGATTTTTATAGATATTAATATATATTGTATGTGCATAAATTTATTCTTAAGGAAAACACATTTTATTTTCATAAAGTTACAAACTCTAATGGTAATAAACACAGAATTCCAATGAGAACTGCATTCTGGGCTCTGAACAATCAAGGGCTCCTGGAATCAAAGAGATTTTGTATAAATCTAGGTCCCACCTCTTCAGAGATTGACCTTGAGTGAATTTCTTAGCATCTCTTACCTTCTGCTATAAAATGGGGTAGTAATACCTATTCCATAAGAATACTGCAAAGAGTCAATGATGTCACAGACAAAGTAAGTGCTTTATACATACAAAATAGAAAGATAAAGAAAATGAAAAAATTCCTCCTGTATTCCAATTTTTTCTGAAAGGTAATTGCTACTTGTGTTTTAACGCAAGACAGAAGGCTGAAATACACAGGTAGCTGCCAGAATTATAATCTAGTTCAGATGTTTAAAAACAGCATGTTGTAAAAGATTTCAGAGTGGAAAATCTGTGTTCACTGTTCTGAAACATCTCTCCACTCCCTGTTAGGAAACATAGTATTCTTTATGTGTTGTAATTACACATTTGTTATATAAAGTGTATAATGACTTACGCTGTATTGTGTTATTCAATACATTGTAGAAAAAAGAGATTAAATAATGTGTTTTATCAGCAGACAAGGATCCTCCTCTTTACCCTTGCATGTAATTCATAAAAGAGCTGACAAAGTCAGGCACAGGGTGCACGTCACCACAGTCCTCTGCAGACAGTGGAAAGAACGACTGTACTTTCTACTTGGGTCCATGTAAGAAAGCTGATTAAGATATATAGATTTTTTTTTATCTTTATACTATGAAAGAATGAGGTTATTTATAAGTAGGAGGCATAGAGTCATGAGCTCTGCACAAGACTACTGACAAAGATGCTACGAGGATGCTTGGCAACCCAATATGTGAACATTGAAAGGGCTTCGGACACATCTTGTATTTGGCTGCAAGGAAAAAAGATTGAAGCACAGATTAAAGAAAAGGTTTGAAAGAGATGAGGCACTGGGGAAAATAGAAGGAGTTTGTCTTGCTGATGAAAAAGGCTAACTATACAAAATACATGCTAGAAGTATTTAGATTGATATAACTTAATTGCTGTTATATTTTATAATAAGCAGATTTTAAATTTATAGTTAATTTTGTTCCAGTAGCCTGATGACTTGAAAGTTATAGGTTTATTAAGTCCATTTGATAAACTTGAGCACAGAGAAATACTCTCAGAATTGAATAGGAGTAGGGGAGAGCTTGGCTTTCATTGGCAACCTCTTTCTTCCTAAATGTCAAATATTCCCTGTAGTGGCTGGCTTCCATTTGTTCTTGGCTAGTTACAGGTAACTCTCATAGAAATGGAAATTATCTTAGCAGCTTGTTCAGAGTATGTCCAAAATGCAGTTGAATAAACAAAATGTCAATATTTCCAAGGCAGAGAGATGATGTCTTTGTTCCTGCAGTTTGAAAGGCTAAAACAATCCTCTCCAACCCCCACTGTGGAAATTCTTCCTGTTTTTAAGTTTTCTATCATGACATGGCTCCATGGTGTTTTTCCTGACTATCTAAGTTACAATAAGCCTCCTCTTCTCGGCACTCCACTGGTCACTAGTTGATGGAGTGGTAATCCTAAACACAGCCGCTGGGCTGGTATGGCCCTTACAACCTCTGACCTTGGTTTCTGGCCATTGGTCTGGCATTTCTCTAAAATCCAAACAGCAAAGAAAAGCAAAAGCAATTTTTTTCTTTATTTTTATTGTGATAAAAAATGCATACTATAAAATTCACCACTTTAACCATTTTATGTGTATGATTCAGTAACATTATGTATTGATATATACATTTATCTTATGATCTGAGCATTACCATATACAGTTTTTGTGGCATTTTTAGGGTTTTTAAGTATAAGATCATGCCACTGGTGAACAGAGATAAAATTACTTCTTTCTTTTCAACTGGGATGCCTTTTATTTTTTTGTCGTGTCTAATTGCTCCAGCTAGAATTTCTAATACTATGTTAAATAGAAGCCAGAAACAAAAGGACAAATATTGTATATTTGCATTTATATGAGGAACTAGAGAAGTCAGATTCTAACAGAACACAGAAGATCATCTACCATGGGCTTTGGAGTGGGGTAATAGGAATTATTGGTTAGTGGATATGATGTTTCAATTCATATGATGAAAACATTCTGGGCATGCTGGGTGACCTTTTACTTCAGGCTTTGCTTACAGAGGAAAACAGTCACTTTATGATGTTCTTTTGCTGATGGTTAGAAAACTAAGGTCTGGGAACTAAGGAGGGTAAACAGAACTGGCTCTATTTTTGGTTTAGTTTTTATTTCATAATCATAAACTCAATTCTGCAATCCATTTAGACTTGGAAGAGGATGAGGAAAACATGTAACCCAATGAACTGATCTAGACTCTGCCAAGCAGAGGGGAATGGGGGAGGTTGCTCTCCTGAGCTGCAGAGGGAATGGGCTGGTTGTTAAAATAAGATGCAAATCCACAGTCAGCAATGGTGATTCTCTTGCTAGTCTTGCCATTTCTGGATCCAAAGCACTCCATGGCTTTCACAATATTCATGCCCACTTTCACCTTGCCAAAGACCACATGCTTGCTATCCAACCACGCAGTCTTGGCAGTGCAGATGAAAACCTGGGGACCGTAGAGTCAGGTCTAGCATTTGCCATGGACAAAATGGACTCGTATGCTGCAAGATGAAATTCTCATCATTAAATTCTCCCTATAGATGGACTTGCCGCCTGTGCTATTATAGCGTGGGAAGTCACTGCCTTAGCACATAAATTGTGGGATAATTCTGCAAAAGCAGGAACCTTTTTAAACAAATCATTTCTCCCTAGTGCTCAAAGCATGACAGTTTTCTGCCATCTTTGGAACTTTGTCTGCAAACGGCTGGAAGGGGTTGTGGCCCAAGGTGTCGCGGTTGACTGTGATGCCAAAGAACACGGTGGGGTTGACCGTGCCAGTGTTTCCAGGGGCTGCGGCTTCTGCAAGGCCTAGGATTGGCTCTTTTAACCACTGTTCCCTGCATCTTACCTGTGGAACAGATTTATACTCACAATCTTATGTTCTTTCAGAATGGACAGTCTGGTTCTGGTGCATATAATCCACCTGTGTGGGACAGAGAGAGGGTTCCACTGAATGAAGTTACACTGTCTCTAGTCAATCTGGAACCTGCCTGGCAGAAGGCCAGCAGGCAAAGATAAGAGTCACTGTGTTGGTGGGGGATTGGAGTCTGCTTATCATGAGGAGAACTGCTGTTACTTAATGAAATCAGAGAAGAGTAGCTCTGGAATTTGGGAATTCACTGGGGTGTCTTGTGGTATTTTCATATTCAATGACAGTTATGAATGGCTAATTGAACAACCTTGGCTCAATCAATCTGAACCTTGTCTCAGATTTCCAGGTCATGCAACCAGAAAAGTAACCTAGAGCTGCCAAAATTCTGCCTTCAGCCAAGAGAAATGGAAAACCGATGCGGAAGGAGATTGATGGTGGGTGTCAGTTACGGCTGACTGTAGCAGTAGGCATTGTTCCATCAGGCCATTCGGTCAGCTGCTGGCAGGCACTGAGGGTGCTCATAGCATGGAGGGGACTCTAACCTTGTGGACTTAAGGAAAGGTGTGTTGGAACTGTGCAATACTAGAGGAGGACTGGTTTGGACATAGAACCATCTCTTACTCCATTTATTCTGTGACCATCCATTCTATGCGAGACTTAACCTGCTCTGTGCAGAGTCCACCTGACAGAGATTTCAAGTTTTGCCTTCACTACTTTCCTCCTACTTCCTGTCAGGGGCTTTTCTGGTGCCTTCACTGCATGTCCTGGGGAACCTGCTCAGCTCCTGCAATACTGCAACCTGGTCTTGGGGAAGATCATGCCCCAGGAGATGCTCTCTCCCTGTCAGGGATGAAAACCAGTTGACAAATGCAGTCTGCTTTATTCCCTCAGGCAGATTTTTTTTTTTGTTGTTGTTGTTTGTTTGTTTTTATAGAGCGAGGCACAGGCAGGAATAGAGAGATATGAGAAGTATTGATTCCTCATTGTGGTACCTTAGTTATTTATTGATTGCTTTCTCATATGTCCCTTGACTGGGGGGCTACAGCTGAGCCAGTGACTCCTTGCTCAAGCCAGTGACATTGGGCTCAAGCCAGCAACCGTGGTGTCATCGTGCTCAAGCCAGCAACCTTGGGGTTTCGAACATTGGAGTTTCAAACCTGGGTTCTCTATGTCCCAGGCCAATGCTCTATGCACTGCGCCACTGCCTGGTCAGGAAGGCAGATGGTTCTAAGACATATTTTAAAGGCATCCATAGAAAGTTCTAGTTAATCAAATGCCATCTTTATAAAGTATTTTGTTGTTGTTGTTGCATTTCCCTCTTTTCTTGTTTAACTTTCATCCTTTCTTCTCACTGCTCACTAGGAAAATCACTCCCCAAATAAAGTACTGTCCCCAAAGGGCCATCTCAGTAGGTCCTTTCAGGGCAGCGTGTGCTAAGATACAGCTGAAACATCCTGTGAGGTAGTTTTGATGGGGAAATCAACTCTACTATTGGGAACAGGGTGGGATGGGGCAGAGGTAATATCCATTATGGTGGGTTTAATTTAATTCACCAAAATATTGAAATTAAAACACTCTTCTTAGAACATTGGCAAATTGACTTTAAATATTCCCTGACAAACTCCCATCATATATTTAGTTTCCTTCATTTTGAGATTTCATCACTGTTGGCCCAGTGATTGATTAGTTGAGTGGAATTAAGTATAATAATTATGTTGAAGATCAGAGATAGGGTGTAGATTTTGAAGGTATTAATTGGCGTCCCAAGAATGAATGGATAAGACTTTGCCAGCTAGAACTTATGCCAGATGTGGGCAATGACATACTCAAGGATTAACAGCCAAAAGAGAAGCAGAGTACCATTTTATTAATAGTGAAGCATCAATGTATTAATCTTTCTCAATACAGGCGTATTAGTTAAACCAAAGGAAGGATTCCTTCTTTTCCCTGAATCTAATACTATTCAATTGCATGCCCAGAGGGACAGAATGAGGAGAATGATATATATATTCTGGAGAGTCAGGCCTTCTCTGAGTATGCTTATTACAGAAATCCATTAAGTAGGAGGGAAAATCAGAGAACTTCCTGGATGCTTGTAAAGAACACTTTAATATTTAAGGAACTTAGTGGACATCTCCATTGTTGATGATGGGCTATTCATCCCTGGTGGAAGAGTTGAAAAGGGGTGGGTGGAGAAGTGGAAGTGGATGGGAAAAGAGATTGGAAGTGAAAGGACCAAAACCACATCCTCTTCTCTGGGCACAGGTGGTGGGGTGAGAAGAGGCGCAGGTGTTTCCCTAGACCAAAATATGAATGTTAGCTGCTTTCGACATATGTTTGGGTAAGTTTCATCTTGATCTCCTGCCGCAGCTCAAAGTATCTGGATTCTGGAATGTTTAGCAATTTCAGGAGCCTGGAAAATATATCTAAGGCATTTAATCAAATGCTCAATAAAGGAGTCTCAGCTGAGGGCAGAGAAGTCTGTGGTTCCTTTATATAAGGACCTTGCTAACCATAATAAAACAAGGTAAACAAGACCCTCTGAGATTTACTCAGGAATGCCGAGCATGTAATCCTCCCCTGACCACATTTCTATGTTAGTCACAGAACTGCAGTTTACATGAGCTATAAGATTAAAGAAATTGAACCTATTTTATCTATTCACCTACTGATGGACACAGGTTGCTTTTATATATTGGCTATAGTAACTAATGCTGCAGTGAGCATGGGTGCATTTACAATGAAATAATAGTCATAAAAAGGAATAAAAATTGTACCATTTGCAACAACCTGGATGGAACTAGAGGGTGTTATGCTAAGTGAAATAAGTCAGACAGATAATAATAAGTCAGACATATAACTTAATTTATATATGAAATCTAAAAAAGCAAACAAACAAAACAGACACAAACTCATAGACACAGAGAACAAATTGATGCTGATCAGATGGGAAGGGGCTGGGGGGCTGGGTGAAAAAGGTGAAAGGCATTAATAAGTATACATTACCAGTTATAAGAATAGTCATGGGATGAAAAGTATGACACAGGAAATACAGTCAATGCTGTTGTAATGTATGTAAGGCCCTGGATGGTTGGCTCAGTGGTAGAGTGTTGGCCTGGCATGTAGATGTCCTGGGTTTGATTCCTGGTCAGGGCACACAGGAGAAATGGCCATCTGCTTCTCTGCTCCCTTCCCTTCTCTCTCTCTCTCTTTCTTCTCCTCTTGTAGCCATGGCTCATTTGGTTCAAGCGCACTGGCCCCAGGTGCTGAGGATGGCTTCATGGCCTCTGCCTCAGGTGCTAAAAACAGCTCAGTTGCTGAGCAATGGAGTAATGGCCTAGAATGGCAAAGCATTGCCCCACAGGGGCATTGCCACGTGGATCCTGGTCAGGGTGCATGTGAGAATCTGTCTCTCTGCCTCCTCTCTGCTCACTTAATTAAAAAAAAAGTAATTTATGTAATATCATTGCAATAATGTATGGTGTCAGATGGGTACTAACTTGCCAGGGTGATCACTTTGTAAGGTATATAAATATCTAATCATTATGTTATATACCTGAAACTAATAAACTAATATAATACTGTATGGGGAGAAGTCTGTGAACTGGAGATTATTCAAAATTTACTTAGAACAAATACGATTATGTACTAAATCAAAATGATTGTTGCAACTGAACCTAGGTCAGAACATTCAGGTCCAAGAGAATTCAACAAAGTAGGACTAAGAATGTTCAGTTCAGCCCCTGAGCCGACAGCACTGTTGGCCTTGACATCTGTCGGATGTCTGAGGCTAAGCTAAAGCAAGCAGTCCATAGTGACCATCTGAAAAAAGGAAACTCCTGTGGTCAGTGACTGACAATAAATTAATTAGGTTACACTTACAGAATGCCTTTGAGCAGAACATGATGAGAGGGGTTTATTTGAATCATAAAATGCAAATTGACAATGGAAAAATGCATTTTTCTTGAACGTGTCTCGCTATCTCCCCTCAAGTCACTTATGAATATATAGAAGTCATTTCAGAAGGGCTCTGGGATTTGGAGTTAGAAAAATGCTATGGAATAAGTGTTTGCGTTACCTCCAAATTCAGATGTTGAAATCCTAATGCTTAATGGGGTGGGATGAGCTGTTGGGGCCTTTGAGAAGGGCTTAGGTTATGAGAGTGGGGCCCTCAGGGATGAGATGAATGCCCTTAATGAGAGTCTTGAGAAGCTAGCTTGTCTCTTCTACCACGTGAGGGGACAAGGTGCAGCTATGAACCAAAGAGAGAGGTGACCATGCTGAAACCTTGACCTTGGACTTTTCAGCCTTCAGAACTGTGAGACATTTCTGTTGTTTATAAACTCTCCTGTGAGATTTTGTTACAGCTGCCCAAATAACAAAAGAAGCAATTTCCAGTCCCTGCTATGCAGCTTGCCAAGTTATGACTTTGGGCAATAACAGAACCCTGTTGTGTTTCCGTTTCCTCATCTTTAAAGTACGGATCATACTATTACCTATGTCATTGTATAGAATATCAAATGACAGGTGTGAAATCATTCATAAATAAAGAAGCATCACTCACCTCCCAGCCAGAGTTTCTTCTTTTCCTGAGAAAAGCTTGGGGATCTCCACAGCAAGACCCGAATGTCATAAATTGGAAAATTTACCTTTTGCTATGCTTGTCCTTTGGCCTGTGTTATTTTTCTTCATCCCATTTGAAGGGCATGATGCCATCCAACTGTGCAAGATTCTACACTTCAGTAACAACTCCACGGAAATTGATCTTAATGCATGCCGCAACACGTGTCTGAAAGTAAATGGGCTGTGAGGAGGGAAATGCCAGCTCTGCCTTGCTCTCTGTGAAATCAAGATGAGACAGCTGTGCCTTATAAATGAAGCCATTTGAAGAGTTAATATGGAAGACAGCCCCACATAATTGTGAATTTCTGTGGAGCCACTCACAGACCATGGTCTAGAAATTAATAAAAGTACTGAAAAGGATGGGAAGGGTCTATAAAATGAAAGCCAAATGAATGGATTTGCTTTTTCTTAAGGTTCAACGGCACTGCATTGAAAGACTGCTTTGGCTCAGCTGGTCTACGGTTTAAACGGTGTTTTGAATGATTTATACCACAGCTATATAGGAAATCAAAGCAAAGCATGATAAAAATAAAGAATCAGTCTGGGTTCCTTGTGTGAAAAAACACATTGGAGAAAGAAAATAAATTGGTAAAAATAAAGGATTTTTTTTTTTTCAGAGTCAGAGAGAGAGTCAGACAGACAGGAACAGAGAGAGATGAGAAGCATCAATCATCATTTTTCATTGTGACACCTTAGTTGTTCATTGATTGCTTTCTCATCTGTGCCTTGACCACGGGCCTTCAGCAGACCAAGTAACCCCTTGCTTGAGCCAGAGACCTTAGGTCCAAGCTGTTGAGCTTTGCTTAAATCAGTTGAGCCTGTGCTCAAGCTGGCAACCTCAGGGTCTCGAACCTGGGTCCTCCATGTCCCAGTCCGACACTCTATCCACTGCGCCACCGCCTGGTCAGATGGTATTTAAAAATAAAGAATCCCTGTGTTTGTCACCAACTTGATAGTCAGCATTCAGTTAACTTCAAAAAAGTGTCTCATCTACCCAAATATTTGTTCATTCATCTATTCATCCAAAACAATTACAGAGTTTCTTCTACGTCCTAGACACCTGGATACCATGCTCAGAGCTTGCATATGCTCCTTATTTCATTTGCATAGCAACCATTCTTCAATGGTATTATTATTATTCCAAATTTTTAGTCAAAAAAATTGAGATGCTGAGCTGTTATTAATATGTAGATATGATAAATTTAACCAGAAACAAAGCTAAAATTTGAATCCAGTTTCTTTACAACATTCCACCTCAAGTATGCACTCAAGTGGTAAGTTAAAGTGAATTAAACTTTTTTAGATAAAAAAGGAAGTATTTTTAGCAATTGCTTAATAGCCTCTGAAAATTAGAGGCAACATAATCAGACATTTATATTATATTTACCTATAGTGTAGCCAGTGTGAGAGAGGGGGTAAAATTCTTTCTTTCTGCTTGTGTCATTAAGCCATATTGTATTGGATTACTTACACAGGGTGAGGCAAAAGTAGGTTTACAGTTGTGAGTACACAAAACAAAGTTTATTTTTGTATTATTATTTATTATGTATTATTTTTTCATACAAACAACTGTAAACCTACTTTTGCTTCATCCAATATTATGGTTCATTCTGCCAGGTAGAAGATAATTTCATTATTTATTTCATAATTAACACCTTGACCATGGTTTAATCATCAGAAATCTAAATCAGAATCACCTGGCAAGTTTTAAAAATGCAGATTTCTGGATTCCATTCCTGCCCTATTGAATCAGAATTTCTTGGTTTGCTGCATTTTTGTGTGTGTTATTAAATTTTTTTTTTTTTGTATTTTTCTGAAGTTGGAAACAGGGAGGCAGTCAGACTCCTGCATGTGCCCGACCGGGATCCACCCAGCACGCCCACCAGGGGGCGATGCTCTGCCCATCTAGGGCGTCATTCTGTTGCAACCAGAGCCATTCTAGCACCTGAGGCAGAGGCCATGGAGCCATCCTCAGCGCACGGGCCAACTTTGCTCCAATGGAGCCTTGGCTGTGGGAGGGAAAGAGAGAGACAGAGAGAAAGGTGATGGGGAGGGGTGGAGAAGCAGATGGGCCCTTCTCCTATGTGCCCTGGCCAGGAATCAAACCCAGAACTCCTGCATGGCAGGCTGATGCTCTACTACTGAGCCAATTGGCCAGGGCCTTAAATTTTTTTCTTTTAGAGGAGGGAAGAGAGAGAGAGAGAGAGAGAGAAGGAGGAGCAGGAAGCATCAATTCCCATATGTGCCTTGACCAGGCAAGCCCAGGGTTTCAAACTGACAACCTAAGCATTTTCAGTTGATGCTTTATCCACTGTGCCATCATAGGTCAGACCAATTGTTTTTAAATTATAGTTTACATTCAAAATTACTTCGTATTAGTTTCAAGTATACAGCATAGTAATCAGAAAGTTACATACTTTACAAAGTGTTCCCTATGATATTTATTTCCAGTACCCACCTGGCACCATACATAGTTATCACAATATCATTAATTATATTCCTTATGCTGTACTTTATATCTCCATGACTATTTTTGTAACTACCAATCTGTACTTCTCATTCACTTCACCTTTTGCACCCAGTCCCCAATTCTTCTCTGCTCTGCCAACCATTAGAATCCATTCATGTATTTATGAATCCATTTCTGTTTTGTTGGTTTCTTTATTCTTTACATTCCACATATGAGTGAAATCACATGGTATTTGTCTTTGTCTGACTGACTTATTTCACTTAGCATAATACCCTGAAGATCCATCCAATGGTAAAATTTTATCTTTTTTATGACAGTTTACTATTCATATTTTTTATCCCCCCCCCCTTCTTCTTCAAGAAGACCTTTTAACATATCTTATAATACTGGTTTGGTAATGGTGAACTCTATTTTTTCTTGTCTGGGCAGCTCTATATCTGCCCTTCGATTCTGAATGATAGTTTTGCTGGATAGAGTAGTAACCATTGTGTGGGTTCTTTCTTTTCATCATTTTGAATATTTTGTGCCAATCCCTTCTGGCCTTGCAAAGTTTCTGTTGAGAAACCAGCTAACATTCTTATGGGAGCTCCCTTTTAAGTAACTAACTGCTTTTCTCTTGCTGCTTTTAGATTCTTTGTCTTTAACCTTTGGCATTTTAATTATGATATGTCTTGGTGTAGGCTTCTTTAAGTTCACTTTGGGACTTGCTGCACTTTCTGGACTTGTATGTTTATTTCGTTCACTAGATTATGTCAGTTTTCTCTTACTATTTTTTCAAAGAAATTTTCAATTTCTTGCTCTTTCTTCTCTCTTTCTGGCATCCCCTGCTATAAATGTCGGTATGCTTAAAGTTGTCCCAGATGCTTCTTACACTATCTTCATTTTTTTTTTTTTTTTTTTTTGTGGAGGGGATACTTTTTTCTTATTGCTATTCTGATTGTGTATTTTCTGCTTCCTTATATTCCAAATTGCTGATTTGATTCTCTGCTTCATCTACTTTACTGTTGATTCCCTGTAACATATTCTTCATTTCAGTTAGTGTATCCTTCATTTATGACTGGTCTATTTTTTGTGTTGTCTAATTCTTACTAAATTTCTTGAACATTCTTATAACCATTGTTTTGAACTCTATATCTGGCATTTTTCTTGCTTCCATTTTATTTGCTTCTCTGTCTAAAGATTTCTCCTATTCTTTCTTTATGAACCTATTTTTTGTCTCCTTATTTTGGCTGCTATTCTGTATTTGTTTCTATATATTAGGTAGAGTTAATACATCTCCTAGACCTTATAGAGTGGGCTTATGTGATAGGTGTCCTATAGGGTCCAGTGGTATAGCCTCCCAAGTCACCTGAGCTGAGCGCTCCATGTGTGTGCTTCTGTGGGTTGTATATACTGTCTTGTTATAGTTGAGCTTTGATTGCTGTTGGCACATCTCTGGGGTTGATTGACATCCCCTACCCCCCAAACCTGATTGGTTGAGAGGACCAGCTGCAACTAAAGTGAAAGAGCTGCTGTGCAGGGGCTGACTTTATAAAACAAGATTTGCTTCAGTAGATCATTGGTGCCCATTGAGCTGTCCCTTTGAGTGTGTCACTCATGGAGGATTATAATCTGGCATGGCCTGAAGCTGTCCATTGGGTGCACTGGCACTGGGGCCTCCTGAGAGGTGCAAGGTCTGCCACTGCTTGTGCCTTGCGTGGGGCCATCTGGCACCAGCCATAGAGCTCCTATTTGTACTGGGCTTGTAGGTGCTCAGGAGAGGCTGAATTGTGAAACAGAGCTGGCTACCACTAGTGCCAGTCCAAAGGCCACTTAGCAAGAAAAATGGGGTATGTAGAGGTCAGATTCTGCTTTTTAAAAAGATTTTAGAAAGGTCCAAAGCATGAGGCAAGAGTAGCTGGTTGTGTGAAAAAGCCACTGGAAACTACTTGCGTGGGTTCACATGTTGGGTGGGGTGAGGTCTCAGGGAATCACCAGGGCAGGGCAAAGAGTGTTAGCCAAGTTGATGAAGATTCAGATATGGCTCTCACATGCCAGCTTTGTGGAGAAGGGCTCAGCAAAGGAACAATGGCCTCTGTTAAGCACTTCTGTCTGGGAGAAAACTGTTCCTCCAGTTTTCATCATTAAGGCAGACAATTCAGGTCCTCCCTTTATGTCCCTGTACCTTTGCATTTTGAGCTGCTGCCCCATCTCTGGAACTCAAAATGAGTGAGTCTGAGTAAGTCCATGCAGTCTCCTTAAGACAAAAGCTTGGGACTCTAGCAGTCCTTTATCTCACTCAGTCACAATGTCTGTTGGCTTATAGAGCCAGTAGTTATGGGAACTTCTCTTCCTGGCACTGGAACTCTGGGCTGGGGGGCCTATTTGTAGGGTTGGGACCTACGTTTCTCAGTGGGAAGCTCCATAACCAAGATAACCCTCCTGAGTTTTATCTGCCATATGTCAGAGTGGGACAAGCCCATTCCACCTCTCTGCCCCTCTTACCAGTTTCAATGTGGCTTCTTCTTACATCCTTAGTTGTAGGACTTTGATTCAGCTATATTTCAGGAAGTTCTGGATGACGATTGTTTTGTAATTTTGATGTGGTTGTGGGAGGTTCTGAGTACCATGTTTACTTATTCTGCCACCTTAACTGAAACTCGGGAAGCTGGATTTCTAACAAACAAACCAATTCATTATGACACAGGCTCGAGTCTGAGAAACAGTGTCCTAGATGCTGTTCTACACAGTTCTTACTCACAGGGGTCAGAGGCAGCATAGCTGAACCTCTCAGTCTCTGATTCAGCTTATAACTTCCTGCCCACCACTTATGGGCTCACCAGTGAGTTGGGCACTTTTCCTACCATATATCACATGTTTGCATCATGGAAAAGCCCTTCCATCCCTTGGGTACCCATCACATCAAAGCCCATAGTTTGCGACAACTCTTAGTTCACTAAATCCCGACCTTGAATTCTGCATCAGCCTCCATGGACACTGGGAGCTCTGGCATGGTTCCTAGGATTACTTCCATCAGGGCTGTGGTCTCTGCTTCTTAACTTCAAAATCCAGTGCTGTGTTATGATTCTGATATGATACCTGAATCCTCTCCTGATAAACACAGACCTTCAGTTCTACAGAAGAAATCTCTCACCACTAAGTAAATAAAATAAATATTTTTTTCTGATTGATTTGTGTATTGAAATTAAAGATGTAAAAATATTTATTTACTCAGTTAATAAGGAATTAGTGCCTTGCAGGAGTTGTGATTAATCATGCTCCACCTGGAAGCTAGTGCCAAAATGATGCTGCTCATAGAATCCATCAACTGCTGAAATAAGTGATTGCACTGAAGGGTACTTTACTGTCAGCTCTTTAATTTTATGTCCTAGTTGCATATTGATATCCCCTAATAAAAACTGTTTGGATTTCTCTCTGAAACATTTGAGGCAAGTCTCGAGGAGATAATTTGCATTAGCTAAATACTGTATCATAAAGCTTCTTTCAGTATTCTGGCAGGGCAAAACATCTTTTATTTTAGGAGATTTTTTTTTTTTAAGCAAGTAAAGCAAGAATTTATTGGCCACGCAGGAATACACTCAGGAGAGACTGAGCCGCAACTCATTTGAGAGAAGGAGAGCCCGATTAGTCACAGAGCCGGGGACAGTGAAACAGGGTTTAGTATTAACGCAGCCATGGGAAAGAGCCTAGGTGGGGCTGCTTTGGTTAGCTGGAAAGTTAGAAGAAAAGGAGGCCTTGGAGACAGGTTCAGGGGGTTAGCTCAGTACAAGCTGCTGCTGCCCATTGTTCCCCTGGTTGAAAGTCCTGTGGAAATGCTTAATGTTTAGGGGAAACAATGAGGCAAGAAAAACATGCCTGGGGGTGGGGAGGAGGGGAAAGAGGAGGGCAAAGGTGCAGGCATGCTCCTGGGAGGGAAAGTGCTATTCTAAGAGATTTAAGCAATTATTCAAAATGAGCATTTCAGAACAAGAGTAACAATTTTTAAAAAGATGAGGACTATAACACTATATTAAAAGCGTACTTAATTATTAACTAAAATATTTCTTTGCTGCCTCCCATACTTGGGTGGGGCAACAGTAAGCTATGGCATAGCCGAGGTTACAGGTAACTTTCTAAAGGCCTTTGTTACCAGTGATTTTGTTACTCAGAACACATTTTTGTTGCGAATTCAACTGCCATTGGGGAGCTTCCGTAGTTGAAAAAGACCTGTTCAAGTCTCTGTGTCACAGTTGTCAGTTGTTTGCTTGAACTTTTTATCTCCTAATGGGAACAGCAGGACAAAAGGGGAACGCATGCCTTAGAGAACAAAATTGGTGAGGGTTGGCTCTAGACACACCATGAAAAATGGATAGGAAATTTATATCCATCCATCGCCATTTTCAGTCCTGAACTTTGATGGATGTGGACTATAAACACAATCTTTGGAGTCAAAGCTGAGTATGAATCTGGCTCCACTTTTTACAAGGATTCTGGGAGTTGAACTTTGTGTCTTCCTCTCATTTGCACACGGAGTGGCTTGGTCTGAGTAATGCTGGTCACATTTTTTCACCAGGCTAATCGTAAAATAAACGAGTTCTCATGTTTCCTGAGTCAGCTCAGGTGTTAATTCCTCTTAGAAACCTACTTATCAAGTCTCAGATAAACAACCCATTTCTTTTCCATTTCTTATCACTCATCATATTCTACTTCAATTGCTTACATACGTAACTGCTCCTTTGAAGTCAGGTAACTTTATGGTACAGCGTATGTTACTTAGGAAAGTGTGAATAAATATTTGTGGAAAATTTGACCTATAAAATATGGATAGCAATACCTATTAAAAAATATAGTCCTGCCTGACCAGGCAGTGGCACAGTGGATAGAGTGTTTGACTGGGAGGTGGAAGACCCAGATTTGAAACCTCGAGGTGGCTGCCTTGAGTGTGGGGTCACTGGCTTGACCATGCAATCATAGACATGACCCCATGGTTGCTGGATTGAGCCCAGAAGCCCTGGCCCTGGCCAGTTAGCTCAATCAGTTAAGAATGTTGTCCGGAAACAAGGTTGGGGGTTTGATCCCTGGTCAGGGTACATGTGGGAAACAACCAGTGAATGTACGACTGAGTGGAATGACAAATGAATGCTACCTTCTCTCTCCCCTCTTTCATCTTTTTTTCTGTCTTTCTAAATAATAATAATAATAAAAATAAAAAATTAAGCCCTGACCGGATAACTCCAGTCATCCTGGACCATGGAGGTTGACAGTTTGATTCCCGGGTCAGGACATATACAGGAGCAGCAGCATGTTTCTCTCTCTCTCCCTGTCTCTCTCTCTCTCAAAAAAATAAATAGTCTAAAGACAGAAAAGTGATTAAAAATTTAAAATCTCTGGCACATAGTAGGCATCTAATAAATTCTGGTGTGCATTCTCTTCTTGTTCCTTGCAATGACAATGATACTATGGCCTGTCCTTTCTTCCCTGCTCCTATCAAAAGTTTATGAGCTTATCCTACATGGTCTTTTCTCAGCATTTACGTTCTTGTCATAAATCCCATCTGACATGTCAGAGTTTGGAGCAGGTTGGGTTCTCTGGAAGCAGAAGCTGAGGTAGAGTTTGGAGTACGAAGGTTTGTTGAGAGAAATTCCTGTGG
Source organism: Saccopteryx bilineata (assembly GCF_036850765.1). Taxonomy (NCBI): domain Eukaryota; kingdom Metazoa; phylum Chordata; class Mammalia; order Chiroptera; family Emballonuridae; genus Saccopteryx; species Saccopteryx bilineata. Next base: position 214,338,398 of record NC_089491.1, on the reverse strand, counting down.
AAGAAAAGGCAGGAAGCAGGATGGAGCTGACCTGACATATCTCTCAGGCCTATGGGGAGTCCCAGAACCAAATTTTTCTTCAGAGGAGCCCTGCTTTGGATGGAAGTGATAAGTCCTCTGCAGGCCTGCCATTCTCGGTCATTGGCTGGGAGTGTCCTGAGGAAGCCGTGACCCTGGCTCTTGTCACCTTGTTGAATGGTTTCCACAACCACAAGCTAAAAAAAGTGTCACCTGCTGTAAAATGTGGAAGTAGATTGTGAAACAACTAATAGCTGAACACGACCAGTCAACCACACACACTTCTTGCATCTGGGCACCAAGTCCTTTCTTGAGGGGATCTGAGTGGCACAACTCTGTCTGCCCCAGTGAAAATTAAGGACTTAGAGCTTAACCTCCTGTTCTTCTATGGTTGCTGTGTGTTTATAGCAATCTCCTACAGAGCCAGAAGTTTTATGATCCACAAGGATGGCCCTTCTGGCTTCAGGCATCGGCAAATATTTTTTTTTCTGTATTTTTCTGAAGCCGGAAACGGGGAGAGACAGTCAGACAGACTCCCGCATGCGCCCAACTGGGATCCACCCAGCACGCCCACCAGGGGTGACACTCTGCCCACCAGGGGGGATGCTCTGCCCCTCTGGGGCGTCGCTCTGTTGCGACCAGAGCCACTCTAGTGCCTGGGGCAGAGACCAAGGAGCCATTCCCAGCACCTGGGCCATCTTTACTCCAATGGAGCCTCGCTGCGGGAGGGGAAGAGAGAGACAGAGAGGAAGGAGAGGGGGAGGGGTGGAGAAGCAGATGGACACTTCTCTTGTGTGCCCTGGCTGGGAATCGAACCCGGGACTTCTGCATGCCAGGCCGATGCTCTACCACTGAGCCAACCGGCCAGGGCCATAGGCAAATATTTGAACTAAGAGCCTTTATGCACCTTTTAAAAGCTCACCAGACCTTTCTGTTACCAAGGTACTAAAATGGGTGTGGTTTTACAGTCTCTGTGTTTTTCTTTTTTTTGCTTTACCCTCCTCACTCATGCCTCTCTGGAAAACAGAATATGGGTCTAATTGACTCACACTGTTTAAATATTTCCTGTGTAACAAGGAGGGACATACAGTCAGTAGATTTGTGGTTACAGGAATCCTTATTCTTTGCATGGAGGGAAACAGGTCACATCAGTATAAAGAAAAAGAGTAGTATATTTTAATATACACAGAACACTTTGTAAAAATGGAAGGAGATGAGTAAATATCACTCTAAATCTTATTTTAACATCCAACCAGAGATCATAAGCGAATTTTTATTTTCAATTTTTCTTAAGTGAGACATAAGAAGGCAGAGAGACAGACTCCTGCAGATACCCCAACTGGGATCTCCTGGCAACCCTGTCTGGAGGGTATGCTCTGCCCTTCTGGGGCTATGCTCGGAACTTAGCTATTTTTAGCACCTGAGGCAGAGGCTCCATAGAATCATCCTCAGCACTCGGGACTGACGTGCTTGAATCAGTAGAGCCATGGCTGCTGGAGGGGAAGAGAGAGAGAGAGAGAGAGAGAGAGAGAGAGAGGAAGAAGGAGGAGGGGGGAAAGGTGGAGAAGCAGATAGTAACTTCTCCAATATGACCTGGCCAGTAATTGAACCTGGGACATCCACATGCCAGGTTGATACTACCACTGAGCCAACCAGTCAGGACCAAGAGTGATTTTCTTTTAAATCTGAAAATCTATATCTTAAGCATCTCTCTATTAAACTACAAGACATATGACAGAAAGTGAGGCTATAGTAAGAACCCAGGATTGAGATGACCCCATGGTAAGGTTAAATGAAGACAGAGCAACAAGTAAGAAACTTGGGGAAACATCAGGTTGGTCTGGCTGGATGGGCTCTACCTTAACTCTTGCTCGCTAGTCAGTCACTATTCAGACTTCATAATTGTATGCAAAGTTTTGCTAAAATAATTTGATTATGAGATTATTCAACTACATGTTTTAAAATGTAACACATATGTCAGAGAAATGGCAGCATGAGAGATACTCCTTATCTCACCCCTTGAAATTACAACAAATTCTACAACTATATGCAGAGAAAAAAACCCAGATGAACATGAAATATACACACACCTGATAGACGAAGGTATGATTGTGCAAGAAGGTGGGCCAAAGCACAGAAGAAAAAATAATACAGAGGACTGAGTCTTTCTCCTTCCTCATGGACTTGAGGGGGAGAGGCACTGTTTTTGCAGGCTTCGTCTCAGACCCAGAGGAGCTTGGAGGAGAGTCTGGGGGGAAGGAGCAGAGCAAAGGGTGATGACCAAGAACAGGGAGCAGGGCCACTTCCCGGCGTCTGCTGCACCCATGATTGCAGGGCTGAGCTATTACAGTTACAAGGTGCCCACAAAGCCCGTGAAAAGCTCCTAAGAACTGCAGGTGAATAGCTTGTGGAGATCAGCCAACAGGACACTGGGGAGCGCTTGATCTGCCCACCAGACTGGCACAATTTAGCCTTGTAGCACCAGACACACTTGATCTGGAATCTGTGTGTCATGGGCTCTGAAGCTCGGGCACTGGCTTGCCAGAGCGAGTTTAGCATGTATAACAGAAAGCCCCTGATCTGTGATCTCTGCCATAGCTGCTTCTGAAACTTGGGGATACTGACTTGTAGCACACACAACATACCCAGCCCAGGGCTGTGCTTGGAGAGCTTAGAGTGGTGTCAGAGGAGGGACTGCACTCTGTCACACCACCCTCCTGGTTCCTCATTGCTCCCCTTGCTGTGAAAACAGAAGTGGTGGCAGACACCCCTCCACTAGGTCTCTAGGCTGCTCTCTCCTGTGACATGTGGGGCACCCAGAAACTAGATCCCCTGCCCTGTTGAAATGTGGGGTATGACCCTGGAAGACTCCTGGTCAGCCAGTGCCAGTATCATAAAGTTGCAAAGCCCTAGCCATAAACCCCTCCTACCAATGTGACAACTCTGCTTTCATCATTACAAAGGTGACAGCTAAGCCTTAACAGATTACCAAAAATCTAACAGAAGCAAATATTGTAGTGCAGTGCCCCCTGCCAGAAAAAGGAGTAATTATCTCTTATTGAGTTTATTAACAATATCACCTGCAAATGCCATCAAGGAAAAAAAATCAAATATGGATATATAATACAGAGACAAACCTCAGATAGATGATGAAAAATATCCAGGAAAAAAAACTCAATTACATGGAAACCTTGGAACTTAATGACAAAGAATTCAAAATTGAAACTCTAAAAATACTCAATAAGATACAAGAAAACACTGCAAGGCAAGTTAGTGAGCTCAATAAACAACTTAATGAACAAAAAGAGTACTTCACCAAGGAAATTGAAACTATAAAAAAAGAACCAAATACAGATGAAAAACTCAATACAGAAACTGAAAAATGAGGTAACAAGCTTAGCCAATAGAACAAGACAGATAGAAGAGAGAATCAGTAACATTGAAGACAGGCAACTAGAGAGAGACTCACAAAAAAGGAGAAAGCCCTACAAAAATTGTCTGACTCCATCAGCAAGAGCAATATAAAAATAATGAGTATATTAGAAGATGAAGAGAGGGAAAGGGAATGGAAAACATATTGAAACAAATAATTGAGAACTTCCCAAGCTTGTGGAAAGAGTTAGAACCTCGAATCTAGGAAGCAAACAGAACGCCAAGTAACCTCAACCCAAACGGACCTACTCCAAGGTATATTGTAATGAAATTATTACAAATCAATGACAAAGAAAGAATCAGGAAGGCAGCTAGAGAGAGGAAGGATATAACATATAAAGCCCATTAGGCTATCATTAGATTTCTCAGCAGAAACTCTAGAAGCCAGAAGAGAGTGGACCCCAACATTTAAAGTACTGAAAGAGAGGAACTACCAACCAAGAATACTACATTCATCAAAGTTATCCTTCAAATATGAAGGGGAGATAAAAACATTTACAGACATACAGAAGCTGAGGGAATTTATCACCAGAAAACCCCCACTACAGGAAGTACTAAAGGGAGTTATCCAACCATATACAAAGAACAAAACAAGACAAAATTACAAGTAAAAATATTTAAAAGCCACAATAAAAATAAGGATAGTCTGTGACAACAATAACACAAAAGGGGAGAGGATAAAGATCAACAGTAACAAAGGAGGATGGAGTGCAGAAGCACTCATGAAATAATGTGCTCTAATAAATATAATAATTTGTCTTTTAATAACCTAACAGTAACCACCCCTGAAAATGCCACTATTGAAACACATAGCTTAAAAAAAAAAGAAGAAACAGAAGATAGAAGTATGGAACACCACCAAACAAAAACAAATGACAGAAAAGCAAAAATGAAGAACCAAACAATACACAAAGCTATCGGAAAGCAGTATATAAAATGACAATAGGAAATCCTCAAGTGTCAATAATTACACTAAATGTAAATGAATTGAACTCACCAAACAAGAGGCACAGAGTAGCAGATTGGGTCAAGAAGCAAAACTCGCAGAGTAATGGCGGAGTAGGAAGCGATACCGATAAATCTCCCCCAAAACTCAACAAGATCTTCAACCAGAAACAGAAAAACCTATACTTGGAGCTTCCAGATTCTTCGCAATACACCCAAAGGTATGATTGAGTGAAAAATTGGCTAAATATATAACCAAACCCCAAAGGAAATAGGGAGTAAGAAATGCTCCGCCTTCCTCACTAACCTAAACAGGGCGGCTTTTTCTGGTAACTGTGAATTTAGAAACTGAGGCGGGCAAAGGGGGCAGCAAAAACGGCCGAACCAGGCTGTGGCTCAGAGATCCAAGCCGAGGAAAATCTGATCCTGTGGCAACCCGGGCAATACAAGCTAACACTCGCGCCAAACCCAAACAAAGAAAGACAAGCGGAGCGGCCATTTTACCCGGTCTCCTGGTCGGTGCGCAGTTAGTGGAAGAGAGATTTCTTCCTAAGCCGCGGAAGTGGGTGCCCGTGTTGCCCCACGGAGAGGAAGGGTCAGAGGCCTTTCTGTGGGCTGAGGGCAGAGTCTCTGGGCAGCCCCAGCGCCCTGGGAAAGCCACGCACGGGAGGGAGTGAGAACTAATCCCAACGGTGGAGATTTTCCGTGCTGGAGGCTGTTTCACTCAGAGGGAACCGCGGCCGGCCTCATATCCTGGTTTGCGCGCGCAGATAAGGAGTGAGCGATTCCTCCGAGTGCCTCGGCAGTGCACGCCCGTGTTATCGCACAGAGGGGCAGAGTCAGGGGCCTTTGTGTGGGCCAAAGCAAAATCTCGGGCCGCCCCAGCGCCTTGCAAAAGCCGCACACGGGGACGGAGCGAGACTCAATTCCAACGCTGCAACTTTTCCCTGCGGTTGGGGGTTTCACTCAGAGCGTGAGACTGCTGGCCGGATATCCTGGTTGCAGACAGTGAGTGAGAGTTTCCTCCAAGCGCCCCGGAAGTGGGCGCCCGCTTGTGTTACCGGATAGAGTGGCAGAGCCAGAGGTCTTCGAGTGGGCGGAAAGCCCGCCTGATTATGCTAGCAGCTCTGACTGACTGAGCCTTACCCAGAGCCCTGTGCTGAGTGGAAATAGAGTGGGGAGTTGCCAGCAATTTGAGCCTCTTACTATCCAGGCAGAGGCAGCAGCAACCCCATACCTGGACTATCAGGCTACTAATTGAGGAAGGAAAGACTAGGAGAAAGGCTCCAGGAACACGAACTCTCTCACTGTCGGAGCCTATAAATGCTAATGAGCCTCGACTCCCAACGAGAATAAAGCACAATACATGACATTGCCATAGAGACTTATCAACTGCAAACCTCTACCTGAGCGTGCCAAAGGGGAAGAACCCGGGGTACAGAGTCACCAACCAGGAAGAGGGAGAGAAAAGAAAAAGCAAGAAGATAACCTCTCAAAATCAAGAATAATCTGCAGACTTTATAACCTATCCCATTTTATTATATTTGTTCGTTTGTTTCTCTTATCTTCATTCTTGAGACTTTTTTTTCCTCCTCCAATTTGGCCGATTAACTCTCTACCGGTCTTACTCTCTCCTCTCCCTGAACTACACTACCCACAAGTGTTACATCTCCCATTATCATTTCTCTTCTCTTCCTTTCTCTCTATGAGGGTTGCACTCCAAAACCCTTAACTCTCTCTCTCTCTCTCCTTTCTTTTTTCTTCTTTTAGTGGTTCCCTCTTTTTTTCTCTCTCTCTCTTTCTTTTCTCCCTCTATATTAGTTTCTTCCTTTCTCCTTTACATCTCCTCTCATTCAAACCTCAATAACAAACAAATTATCTTATCTGGGACTCAAACCTATGTTTGTGGCATTTTGGGGGGTTTTTACTTCACCTTTTTAACTCACTAGCAGTGCTCCCATCCCTGGCTCTCCATATTATCTAGTTCTTGTTCCACTAAATACAATAGTAAGTTTTTAATTTGTCCCCCCATTTTTCCATTTTCCTCTTATTCCTCTCATCATAACTCTTAGAAAACCAACACCTAAAAGCAAATCATTTTATTCTTGACCCAAATTTTTTCCTTATTTGCTTTTTGTGGGTCCATACGCTCTTTTATTTTTCTTTTTTCTTTTTTTTTTTTTTCCTTTTTTTTTTTTTTCTTTCTCTCTTTTTTGCCCCTTTATTACTTTTCCCCAATACAGGCCCTCCATCACAGGCATTGTTTGTTATGACTCACAGTCTACCACAAGATTTTCTCAAGAAAGAGGGGAGAGGAGAGGAGAGGAAAAAAAAAGAGGGGGGGAATAATTTCCTTTTTTAAAAAATTTTTATTTTATTTTATTTTTCTTTATTTCATTATTAATTTTTTTTAAAAAAAAACAACTCTTTTCGATTTGTTATTTTTTTATTTTTTTTAACTTTTTATTCTTTATTAAATCTCATTAATACTATCAACAAAACCACCCTCAGATGCCATTAAGGAAGAGAAAATCGAATATCATGGATACAAAAGAAAGAGAGGTAACACAGCTAGATGAGGAAAAATCTATGGAGAAAAAATTTAATATATTGGAAACCTTGGAGCTAAATGACAGAGAATTCAAGATAGAAATCCTAAAAATCCTCCGAGATATACAAGAAAACACAGAAAGGCAATATAGGGAGCTCAGAAAACAACTCCATGAACACAAAGAATATATGTCCAAGGAAATTGAAACTATAAAAACAAATCAAACAGAGATGAAAAACTCAATTCACGAGCTGAAAAACGAAGTAACAAGCTTAGCTAATAGAACAGGTCAGATAGAAGAGAGGATTAGTGAAATAGAAGACAAGCAACTTGAGGCACAACAGAGAGAAGAAGAAAGAGACTCAAAAATTAAAAAAAATGAGATAGCCCTACAAGAATTATCTGACTCCATCAAAAAGAAAAACATAAGAATAATAGGTATATCAGAGGGAGAAGAGAGAGAAAATGGAATGGAGAACATACTTAAACAAATAATTGATGAGAACTTCCCAAGCCTGTGGAAAGAACTAAAGCCTCAAGTTCAAGAAGCAAACAGAACTCCAAGTTTTCTTAACCCCAACAAACCCACTCCAAGGCATATCATAATGAAATTGACACAAACCAACAGCAAAGAAAAAATTCTCAAGGCAGCCAGGGAAAAGAAGAATACAACATATAAAGGAAGGCCCATTAGATTATCATCAGATTTCTCAGAAGAAACTCTACAAGCTAGAAGAGAGTGGACCCCAATATTTAAAGTCCTGAAAGAGAGGAACTTTCAGCCACGAATATTATACCCATCAAAGATATCCTTCAAATATGAAGGAGAAATAAAAACATTCACAGATACAGAAAAGATGAGGGAATTTATCATCAGAAAACCCCCACTCCAGGAATTACTAAAGGGGGTTCTCCAATCAGATACAAAGAACAAAAAAAAACAGAGCCACAAGTAAAGGCTCCAAGAAGAACACAATAAAACCAAATTTAAACTGTGACAACAACAAAAAGAAAGAGGGGGAGAAGACGGAGATTAACAGTAGCAAAGGACGATGGAGTGCAAAAGTACTCACAAAATAGTTTGCTACAATGAACAGGGTAGGGACCCTTTTCATTACTCAAAGGTAACCACCATTGAAAAAACCACCACAGAAGCACATGAGATAAAAAAGATAGCAACAGAGGAAAGATGTATGGAATACAACCAAATAAAAACAAAAGATAGAAAAACGAAAGAGAAGGATCAAACAAGACACAAAACTAACAGAAAGCAAGATATAAAATGGCAATAGGGAACTCACAAGTATCAACAATTACACTAAATGTAAATGGATTAAACTCACCAATAAAAAGGCACAGAGTAGCAGAATGGATTAAAAAAGAAAATCCAACTGTATGCTGCCTACAGGAAACTCATCTAAGTAACAAGGATAAAAACAAATTCAAAGTGAACGGCTGGAAAACAATACTCCAAGCAAATAACATCCAAAAAAAAGCATGTGTAGCAATACTCATATCGGATAATGCTGACTACAAGACAGGAAAAGTACTTAGAGACAAAAATGGCCATTTCATAATGGCTAAGGGGACACTGAATCAAGAAGACATAACAATTCTTAATATATATGCACCAAACCAAGGAGCACCAAAATATATAAGAAAGCTACTTATTGATCTTAAAACAAAAACTGACAAAAATACAATCATACTTGGAGACCTCAATACACCGCTGACGGCTCTAGATCGGTCATCCAAACAGAGAATCAACAAAGACATAGTGGCCTTAAACAAAACACTAGAGCACCTGGATATGATAGACATCTACAGGACATTTCATCCCAAAGTGACTGAGTATACATTTTTCTCCAGTGTACATGGATCATTCTCAAGAATTGACCATATGTTGGGCCACAAAAACAATATCAGCAAATTCAGAAAAATTGAAGTTGTACCAAGCATATTTTCTGATCATAAAGCCTTGAAACTAGAATTCAACTGCAAAAAAGAGGAAAAAAATCCCACAAAAATGTGGAAACTAAACAACATACTTTTAAAAAATGAATGGGTCAAAGAAGAAATAAGTGCAGAGATCAAAAGATATATACAGACTAATGAAAATGACAATACGACATATCAGAATCTATGGGATGCAGCAAAAGCAGTGATAAGAGGGAAGTTCATATCGCTTCAGGCATATATGAACAAACAAGAGAGAGCCCAAGTGAACAACTTAACTTCCCACCTTAAGGAACTAGAAAAAGAAGAACAAAGACAACCCAAAACCAGCCGAAGAAAGGAGATAATAAAAATCAGAGCAGAAATAAATGAATTAGAGAACAGAAAAACTATAGAAAAAATTAATAGAACAAGGAGCTGGTTCTTTGAAAAGATCAACAAAATTGACAAACCCTTGGCAAGACTTACCAAGGAAAAAAGAGAAAGAACTCATATAAACAAAATCCAAAATGAAAGAGGAGAAATCACCACGGACACCGTAGATATACAAAGAATTATTGTAGAATACTATGAAAAACTTTATGCCACTAAATTCAACAACCTAGAAGAAATGGATAAATTCCTAGAAAAATACAACCTTCCTAGACTGAGTCAAGAAGAAGCAGAAAGCCTAAACAGACCTATCAGTAGAGAAGAAATAGAAAAAACCATTAAAAACCTCCCCAAAAATAAAAGTCCAGGCCCTGACGGCTATACCAGCGAATTTTATCAAACCTTCAAAGAAGACTTGGTTCCTATTCTACTCAAAGTCTTCCAAAAAATTGAAGAAGAAGCAATACTTCCAAACACATTTTATGAGGCCAACATAACCCTCATACCAAAACCAGGCAAGGATGGCACAAAAAAAGAAAACTACAGACCAATATCTCTAATGAATACAGATGCTAAAATACTAAACAAAATACTAGCAAATCGAATACAACAACATATTAAAAAAATAATACATCATGATCAAGTAGGATTCATCCCAGAATCTCAAGGATGGTTCAACATACGTAAAACGGTTAATTTAATACACCATATCAACAAAACAAAGAACAAAAACCACATGATCTTATCAATAGATGCAGAAAAGGCTTTCGATAAAATACAACACAATTTTATGTTTAAGACTTTCAACAAAATGGGTATAGAAGGAAAATATCTCAACATGATAAAGGCCATATATGAGAAACCATCAGCTAACATCATATTAAATGGCACTAAACTGAAGGCTTTCCCCCTTAAATCAGGAACAAGACAGGGTTGTCCACTCTCTCCACTCTTATTTAATGTGGTACTAGAGGTTCTAGCCAGAGCAATCAGACAAGACAAAGAAATAAAAGGCATCCATATCGGAAAAGAAGAAGTAAAGGTATCACTTTTTGCAGATGATATGATCCTATACATCGAAAACCCCAAAGAATCCACAAAAAGACTACTAGAAACAATAAGCCAATACAGTAAGATCGCAGGATACAAAATTAACATACAGAAGTCAATAGCCTTTCTATATGCCAACAATGAAACAACTGAGAAGGAACTCAAAAGAATAATCCCCTTCACGTTTGCAACAAAAAAAATAAAATACTTAGGAATAAACATAACAAAGAATGTAAAGGACTTATATAATGAAAACTATAAACCATTGTTAAGGGAAATCGAAAAAGATATAATGAGATGGAAGAATATACCTTGTTCTTGGCTAGGAAGAATAAATATAATCAAGATGGCTATATTACCCAAAGCAATATACAAATTTAATGCAATTCCCATCAAACTTCCAATGACGTTTTTTAAAGAAATAGAGCAAAAAATCATCAGATTTATATGGAACTATAAAAAACCCCAAATAGCCAAAGCAATCCTAAAGAAAAAGAATGAAGCTGGGGGCATAACAATACCTGACTTCAAACTCTATTATAGGGCCACGACAATCAAAACAGCATGGTATTGGCAGAAAAATAGACACTCAGACCAATGGAACAGAGTAGAATGTCCAGAAATAAAACCACATATATATAGTCAAATAATTTTTGATAAAGGGGCCAACAACACACAATGGAGAAAAGAAAGCCTCTTCAATAAATGGTGCTGGGAAAACTGGAAAGCCACATGCAAAATAATGAAACTGGACTACAGTCTCTCTCCCTGTACAAAAATTAACTCAAAATGGATCAAAGATCTAAACATAAGACCTGAAACAATTAAGTACATAGAAGAAGACATAGGTACTCAACTCATGGACCTGGGTTTTAAAGAGCATTTTATGAATTTGACTCCAATGGCAAGAGAAGTGAAGGCAAAAATTAATGAATGGGACTACATCAGACTAGGAAGTTTTTGCTCAGCAAGGGAAACTGATAACAAAATAAACAGAAAGCCAACTAAATGGGAAATGATATTTTCAAACAACAGCTCAGATAAGGGCCTAATATCCAAAATATACAAAGAACTCATAAAACTCAACAACAAACAAACAAACAATCCAATAAAAAAATGGGAAGAGGATATGAATAGACACTTCTCCCAGGAAGAAATACAAATGGCCAACAGATATATGAAAAGATGCTCATCTTCTTTAGCTATTAGAGAAATGCAAATCAAAACGGCAATGAGATACCACCTCACACCTGTTCGATTAGCTGTTATTAGCAAGTCAGGTAATAGCAAATGTTGGAGAGGCTGTTGAGAAAAAGGAACCCTCATACACTGTTGGTGGGAATGTAAAGTAGTACAACCATTATGGAAGAAAGTATGGTGGTTCCTCAAAAAACTGAAAATAGAACTACCTTATGACCCAGCAATCCCTCTACTGGGTATATATCCCCAAAACTCAGAAACATTGATACGTAAAGACACATGCAGCCCCATGTTTATTGCAGCATTGTTCACAGTGGCCAGGACATGGAAACAACCAAAAAGCCCATCAATAGATGACTGGATAAAGAAGATGTGGCACATATACACTATGGAATACTACTCAGCCATAAGAAATGATGACATCGGAACATTTACAGCAAAATGGTGGGATCTTGATAACATGATACGAAGCGAAATAAGTAAATTAGAAAAAAACAGGAACTGCATTATTCCATACGTAGGTGGGACATAATAGTGAAACTAAGAGACATTGATAAGAGTGTGGTGGTTACGGGGGGGAGGGGGGAATGGGAGAGGGATAGGGGGTGGGAGGGGCACAAAGAAAACAAGATAGAAGGTGACAGAGGACAATCTGACTTTGGGTGGTGGGTATGCAACATAATTGAACGACAAGATAACCTGGACTTGTTATCTTTGAATATATGTATCCTGATTTATTGATGTCACCCCCATTAAAAAAATAAAATTATAAAAGAAATAAAAAAAAAAAAAGAAATAAAAAAAAAAAAAAAAGAAGCAAAACTCAACATTTTACTGCCTTCAAGAGACACATCTAAGCTACAAGGATAAAAATAGATTCAAAGTGAAAGTTTGGAAAACGATTCTCCAAGCAAATAATATCCAAAAAAAGCAGGAGTAGCTAAAGTCATATGTGACAATGCTGACTAGAAGACAACAAGGTTATCTAGAGACAAGAATGGACATTTTATAATAATAAAGGGGACAGTGTATAAAGAAGACATACACTCCTTAATATATATGCACCAAACCAAGGAGCACCAAAATATATGACAACTACTAACCAATCTAAAAGTGCAAACTGAAAAAATATATAATTATACTCAGAGACCTCAATACAAAATTGATGGTATTAGATCATTTATCCAAACAGAAAATCAATCGGCCCTAAATGAAACACTAGAACAGATGGACCTAATCGACATCTACAGGACATTTCATTGCAGAATGTCAGAGTATACATTTTTCTCCAGTATACATGGAACATTCTCAGGAATAGATTATATACTGGGCCACTAAACTAACACCAACAAATTCAGAAAGATTGAAATTATACCAAGCATATTCTCTGACCATAAGGCTTTGAAACTAGAATTTAACTGCAAAAAAGAAGTATACACATCCACAAAAATGTGGAAATTAAACAACATACCTCTAAAATATAAATAGGTCAAAGAAAAAATAAAAGAAGAGATCAAAAGATATATACAGACAAATGAAAATGACAACATGACATATCAGAATCTCTGGAATGTAGCAAAAGTAGTAATAAGAAGGAAGTTTATATCATTACATGCTTATATGAATAAAGAAGAGAGAGCCCAAGCAAACATCCTAACACCACATCTTAAGGAACTAGAAAAAGAAGAACAAAGGCAAACCAAAACCAGCAGAAGAAAGAAAATAATAAAAATTAGAGCAGAAATAAATGAAATAGAAAACAGAAAAAATTAATACAACAAAGAGCTGGTTCTTTGTGAAGATCAATAAAATTGACAAACCCCTGGCCAGACTCACTAAGGAAAAAAGAGAAAAGACTCATAAACAAAATCCAAAATGAAAAAGGAGAAATTACCAGATACCATATATATATATATATATATATATATATATATATATATATACACAAAAGATTATCGCAGAATACTATGAAAAATTAAAAAATTATATGCCACCAAATTTAACAATCTAAAAGAAATAGATAAACTCCTAGAACAATACAATCTTCCTAGACTTAATCATGAAGAAGTAGAAAGCCTATATAGATCAATAAGCAGGGAGGAAATAGAAACAACTATCAAAAATGTCCTCCAAAATAGAAGGCTAGAGCCAGATGGATATACTAATGAATTCTACCAAACATTCAAAGAAGAGTTGGTTCCTATCCTCCTCAAAGTTTTCCAAAAAATTGAAGAAGAAGCAATACTTCCAAACACATTTTATGAAACCAATATAACCCTCATACCGAAACCTGGCAAGAACAACACAAAAAATGAAAACTACAGACCAATATCTCTAATGAATATAGATGCAACAATCCTAAGCAAAATATTAGCAAATCAAACACAACAACACATCAAAAAAGTAATTCATCATGATCAAGTGGGATTCATCCCAGAAACACAAGGATACTTCAACATACATAAAACGATTAACGTAATACACCATATCAGCAAAACAAAGAACAAAAACCATATGGTCCTATCAATAGATGCAGAAAAGGCATTCAATAAAACACTACATCATTTTATGTTTAAAGCACTTTACAAATGGGTATAGAAGGAAAATATCTCAACATAATAAAGGCCATCTATGATAAACCATCAGCTAACATCATATTAAATGGCATAAAACTGAGGACTTTTCCCCTAAAATCAGGAAAAGACAAGGTTGTCCACTCTCTTCACTCTTATTCAACAGAGTGCTGGAAGTTCTAGCCAGAGCAATCAGACAAGAGAAAGAAATAAAAGACATTCATATTGGGAAAGAAGAAGTAAAGGTTTCACTTCTTGCAGATGATATGAACCTGTACATCAAAAACCCCAAAGACTCCACAAAAAGACTACTAGAAACAATAAACCAATACAATAAGGACACAAGATACAAAATTAATATACAAAAGTCCATTGCCTTCCTATATGCCAACAATAAAACATCAGAAAATGAGCTCAAAAAAACAATCACCTTCATGGTTGCAACCAAAAAAAATAATATATCTAGAAATAAACATAACAAAGAATGTAAAGGACCTATATAATGAAAACTATAAAGCATTATTAAAGAAAATTTAAAAAGGCACAATGAAATGGAAAAATATTCCTTGTTCAGTGATAGGAAGAATAATATAGTTAAAACAGCCATATTACCCAAAGCAATATACAAATTTAATGTAATTCCCATCAAAATTCCAATGTCATTTTTTAAATAAATTAAACAAAAAGTCACCAGGTTTATATGGAACCATAAAATATCTTGAATAAGCAAAGTAATCCTTAGGAAAAAAAAACAACAAAGCTGGAGGTATTATAATACCTGACTTCAAACTATACTACAGAGCCATAATAATCAAAACAGCATGGTACTGGCATAAAAATAGACACAGAGACCAATGGAAAAGAATAGAGAGCCCAGAAATAAAACCATATATATATTGTTAAATCATCTTTGATAAAAGAGCCAAAAACACAATGAAGAAAAGAAAGCCCTTCAATAAATAGTGCGGGGAAAACTGGAAAGCCACATGCAAAAGAATGAAACTTGACTACAGTTTGTCTTCTTTCACAAGAATTAATTCAAACTGGATCAAAGACCTAAATATAAGATCTGAAACAATAAATTATATAGAATAAAACATAGGTTCTAAACTCATGGACCTTGTTCATACAGAACATTTTATGGATTTGACTCCAAAGGCAAGGGAAGTTAAGACAAATATAAATGAATGGGACTACATCAGACTAAGAAACTTCTGCACAGCAAACGAAACTGTCAACAAAACAAATAGGCAACCAGCTAAATGGGAGATAATATTTTCAAACAAAAGCTCAGATAATGGGCCTATATCGAAAATATATAAAGAACTCACAAAACTCAGCAACAAACAAACAAACAGATAAACAAACAATCCAATAAGAAATGGGAAGAGGTCATGAACAGACCCTTCTCCCAAGAAGAAATACAAATGGCCAAAAGATATTTTAAAAAGTGCTCATCATCACTAGCTATTTGAGAAATGCAAATTAAAACTACATGAGATACCACCTCACACCTGTTAGATTAGCTATTATAAACAAAACGGGTAATACCTAGTGTTGGAGAGGCTGTGGAGAAAAAGGAACCCTCATCCACTATTGGTGGGAATGTAAAATAGTACAACCACTATGGAAGAAATTATGGTGGTTCCTCAAAAAACTAAAAATAGAACTACCTTATGACCCAGCAATCCCTCTACTGGGAATATACTCCCATAGCTCAAAAACACTGGTAGGTAAAGACACATGCAGCCCCATGTTCATTGCAGCATTGTTCACAGTAGCCAACACATGGAAACAACCAAAAAGCCCTTCAATAGATGACTGGATAAAGAAGATGTGATACATATATACTACGAAATACTACTCAGCCATAAGAAATGATGACAGTATCATTTACAACAAGATAATGGACCTTGATAACAATATACTGAGTGAAATAAGTAAATCAGAAAAAAGCTAAGAATTTTATGATTCCGTACATAGGTGGGTCACAAAATTGAGACTCATGGACATAGACAGGGGTGCAGTGGTTACCGGAGGGAAGGGAAGGGTGAGGAGGGAAGGGGATGGGAGGTTGGGGAGGGGCTTAAAGAGAAACAAAATATAGGATGACAAGATGATTTGACTTTGAGTGATGGATATACAACATAATTGACTGTCCAAAGGATGTGGAGATGTTTTCTCTAAATCTATGTACTCTGTTTGACCAACGTCACCATGTTAAATTTAATTGTCTAAATTAACAAAAAAGCAACACATTTGCAAAGGATAAGAATACAATAAAATATATACAACACATAAACTGTACAGAGTGTGTTTCTGTTTAAGATTAGGAAATTGATGAAGAATTTTGTAGTATCCCACAGTTGTGTAGTTGAGTCAGATAAGGCTTATTATAAAACAGTGACAGAGCAGATGACAGAAATTGAGGACTCACAATTATTCTAGAGAATCAAGGTCTAGAGTTAACTGTTGAATGAAAGACAGTCTTTGAGAGGGATATCTACAATCCCTATGAAAGTATGATACGGTATATAAAATCAAGATCTGAGTTGTTTTCCAAGTGAGTAGCTCTTTAATCAGGGCAGCCTTTCTAAGTGTACTTGTGATATTAAAGGCTTGGAAATGAGATACCAGCTGGGACTCTAGTCTTGACCTCTTATTTTGGGAGTGCAGTGCCATCCACTCATGGTAGCTGCTGACCGTGGCAATGAGTTGTACCACATCCTCAGGTTCAACTTGGAACTTCCCTGCGGAGGAGAGAGGGACAGGCTCACTGGTTTCCCTTTCACTGGATTACATATTCGCTTTTGACTTGCAGAGGGTTAGTGGCAGGGTTTCATGTCTCCCAGACAACCTCAATTAGAAACTTTAAGAGCAAGAAAGGAATGGTAGAAATAACTATAACAATACTTTTTTTATATTTCACTTTTTGTCAAGTCAGTCATTGTGTGGTCATGAAAAATACCGACTAAGAGCAGCCAAGAGTAGATTTGTCTTTCATTTGTCTGCAGAGTTTACAAAACACTTTTTTTTCCTTTTTGGTTTATAATACTCAAAGAACGGTTTCTAAAAATAAAGTTACCAAATGAAATGCAAGGGTGTTTGAGAAGAAGTATGTTAAATGTAATTTTTAGTTTTTTTTTTTTTTTCTGTATTTTTCTGAAGCCGGAAATAGGGAGAGACAGTCAGACAGACTCCCACATGCGCCCGACCGGGATCCACCCGGCATGCACACCAGGGGGCGATGCTCTGCCCCTCTGGGGCGTTGCTCTGTTGCGACCAGAGCCACTCTAGCACCTGGAGCAGAGGCGGAGGAGCCATCCCCAGTGCCCGGGCCATCTTTGCTCCAGTGGAGCCTCGGCTGCGGGAGGGGAAGAGAGAGACAGAGAGGAAGGAGAGGGGGAGGGGTGGAGAAGCAGATGAGCGCTTCTCCTGTGTGCCTTGGCCGGGAATCAAACCCGGGACTTCTGCATGCCAGGCCGACACTCTACCACTGAGCCAACCGGCCAGGGCCTAATTTTTAGTTTTTGATGGACATGAATTGCATCTTAATTTTAAGTTTTTTTTTTTTTAAAAGTTACGTTTTAAATTACTAATATAAATATAGCTGAAGCTACCTTAAACCCACATTCCTAATTTACTCTTTTTTTCTTTTCTTTAAAGGATAACTTTATTATAAATTTAATATATGTTATTGTAGTCTACAGTGTTTCCGTAAAGTCATGGTGCACTTTTGACCGGTCACAGGAAAGCAACAAAAGATGATAGAAATGTGAAATCTGCACCAAATAAAAGGAAAACCCTCCCAGTTTCTGTAGAATGATGTAGCAGCATGTGTGCATGCGCAGATAATGACATAACACTGCGTATACGTATATAGTGAAGCAGCCCATGGCCATGCCAGTCGAGATGTGGACGGTACAGAGGAAAGTTCAGTGTGTTCTGTGGCTTGCTAATTTGGAATCCGTGACCAAAGTGCAACATGAATATTGGCGCATTTATAACGAAGTGCCACCACATAGTAATAACATTACTCGGTGGGATAAGCAGTTGAAGGAAACTGGCAGTTTGGTGGAGAAACCCCATTCTGGTAGGCCATCTGTCAGTGACGAGTCTGTAGAGGCTCTACGGGATAGCTACCTAAGGAGCCCTAAAAAATTTGTGCATGAGCCCACATCAAACTGCACTAAATAGGTAGGAAACTGGGAGAGTTTTCCTTTTATTTGGTGCAGATTTCACATTTCTATCATCTTTTGTTGCTTTCTTGTGAACGGTCAAAAGTGCACCATGACTTTACGGACACACTGTATTTTTCATTGTTTTACATGTATGTAGTATTCACAAGCAGTATAAAATATTATTGTGGTATGATTTAAAATTTTACACAAATTATAGCATATTTAAATATATTTTGAAATAATACTTTCTCCAAATACTATATTTTAGGCTACATCTATGTTCATGTAGATTTTTTAATTTTTAAATTGCCCTAAATAATTCTGTCATATGATATATCACATTTTATCTGTTTATTTCCCCACTAATAGGACATTTACAAAATATGTCACTTAATTATACTTATCAATTTAACATTTATTTAAAAGTAATTTTCTGAACTGGTACTATGTTTAAGGTATTACCATAAAAAGTTTGGTTTAATGAATAGCTTTTGCCAATGCTGTATAAAGGAATTGCCCATTTTTAGAGAGTTTAAATATAGTAAGAAGCATAACTTGAAATGTTTCCTGAAAGAATTTCTGTTTTATTGATTCAAATGATTCTTAATGATATTGTCAAGTTTTATGTACATGCTATTGTACTTGAGAAGAATGTTATTAGATTTCGTGGGTGATGCTAATTTCTAGCAACTGACTAATGCTCCCACTTTCCTATCATTCTAGAACACTAGAGCAGTAGACTTAAGAATGACTTGGTGAAGGAGCATGGTATTAACTTTTTTTTTAACCTTAAACTACAACGTCTTTTTCAAACATGTTGGAGAACGTGACTTGAACTTCAGACCAAAATGGGTCTTCTGTTACTTTCCCCTGAGCTCTTCACATCCACATGTCCCAAATAATTAGAGTTTCTAGAGGTTTTACATTTCTTTTCTTAATTTAGTACTGAATTTTCACTTAAAGAAACTATTAGAAATTTGATTTCAAGAGCCACAGCATATGAAAATGGGTCAACAGAATACATGCTGTAGTTAGTCCAGATGTGTTAACAAACTGCAAGATAGAACCAGATATCTGATTATTTTAAGTTAAATTATAACAAGTATAAGTATTTTGTGAAATGAACTAGACATTTTATCATCATGTTTTCCTTATTTTTAAATTATAGATATACGTACAATACATACATAAACTTGATAAATATTTAAATTGAGTCAGAATGCCTAATATCTTAACACTGCAAAATACAATAGGTAGTAATTTCTCCCCAAATCTATAATTTTATAAAATTTGTTGCAATTATGAGTAGAAAACCATTTTGAGCAATTATTTCTGTATCTGAGAAGTGTTCCCATTAGGAACTTACATAAAATAAAATGGTAATAATCTTTTAGAACATAATGCATCTGCAAAGTATGGGGGCACTTTCCATTATCTTTATACACAGGAGACCTAGGTAATGGTGTTATGTATATAATTTTACCTCAATAGAAATAATGGAACCATAGTGGAATGAAAGGCTCAAGAGGTACTTTAACTTCATTAGCATGAAAAATGGCTACATAAGCCCCATGTTCATTGCAGCACTGTTCACAGTGGCCAAGACATGGAAACAACCAAAAAGCCCTTCAATAGAAGACTGGATAAAGAAGATGTGGCACATATACACTATGGAATACTACTCAGCCATAAAAAATGATGACATCAGATCATTTACAGCAAAATGGTGGGATCTTGATAACATTATACGGAGTGAAATAAGTAAATCAGAAAAAAACAAGAACTACATGATTCCATACATTGGTGGAACATAAAAACGAGACTAAGAGACATGGACAAGAGTGTGGTGGTTACCAGGGGTGGGAGGAGGGAGGACATGGGAGGGAGGGAGGGAGAGAGTTAGGGGGAGGGGGAGGGGCACAGAGAACTAGATAGAGGGTGGCGGAGGACAATCTGACTTTGGGAGAGGGGTATGCAACATAATTTAATGACAAAATAACCTAGACATGTTTTCTTTGAATATATGTACCCTGATTTATTAATGTCATCCCATTACCATTAATAAAAATTTATTTAAAAAAATGGCTACATAGCTTAAACTTCTTGTGTCGATTCTAATTTGTACAACTCTAATGATACCAGTTTTAAAATTTCTGAGGAAAGGTTTTTGAATTTTTAATTGAGATATTTCTCATTTCACCTAAGGTAATAACCAGAAACCACACAATAGAAATTATATGCAATACTATCTTTTGATAGATGATAGGTGGGTAGCTTCAAGCTTTTTGTTTTCTTTTCTAAATGTGAGTCTTGACCTTATGTTATCAATCACAAGAATATAACATCAACTCACTGGCTGAGAGAGCCTTTGTAGATGCACTTATAGTCACCTGGTTAGAGTTAAAGAGATAGGAATATACTGCTCATGTATGGAAAACTTAGGAGCCACCGCTGGTCACATTTAAAAGTAGTTTTAGTTTCTAGACAAATATTTTAACTGATAGTTTCATGGAAAGTCCCTCATGCTTGCTCCCTTTCTGTTTCTTGTAAACTTTTAATTTTGAAATAATTATACATTTACAGGAAGTTATAAAAGATAATGTAGACAGGTTCCATGTATGCTTTAGCCAGCTTCCCCCAATGAGTACCTCTTATGCACCTACAGTACAATATTGAAACCAGGAATCTGACATTGGTACTGTGCACGGTATGGTGGGATGCCATTTTAGCACATGTGTGGATTTATGTAAAAACCATTGCAATCATGATACAGGACTATTCATCACCATGAAGATCTCTTCCGTGTGGTCGATTTATAGTACTCATTCTCTCCTTCCCATTTCTAAACCCTGTGAACCACTAATTTGTTTTCCAACTCTTTAATTTTGTCATTTTGAGAAAGTAATATGAATGGAATCATATATTATGTGACCCCAACTTTCTCTAATTGTTTCATGGAAAGTCCCTAGTTCCTGATCCCCCTTTTAAAGTTCTGATTGTCTTGTACATCTCACCCAAGTACAGCTATTTTTAGCTCTGATATTTTTTAATACTAGTCAAAGAATCAAGTACAAAAATGTAAAGGGACCTAGTCACTTTGCTAATTGCTATGAAAATGGGAGGGTTTTTTGTTTTTTGGTTTTTTTTGACAGAGAGCTCCTTTTAAATGTATACATTGCCCTGGACAGTTGACTTAGTGGTAGAGCATCAGCCCAGAATGTGGATGTCGCTGGTTCAATTCCTGGTCAGGATACACAGGAGAAGTGACAATCTGCTTCTCCATCCCTCTCTTTCCCTTCTCTCTCTTTCTATTTCTCTTTTCCACTTCTGCAACCATTGCTTGGTTGGAGCAAGTTGGCCCTGGGTGCTGTGGATGGCTCCATGGCCTCCACCTCAGACACTAAAATAACTTGGTTGCCAAGCAATGGAGCAACGGCCCCAGATGGGCAGAGCATCAGCTGGTAAAAGGCTTGCTGAGTAGGTCCTGGTCAGGGCACCTGCAGGAGTCTGTCTCTCTTCTTCTCAGCTTTTTACTTAAGAAAAAAAATGCATACATCTAAAGGGATGGACTATATCTTATTTTCAAGAGCATGTTTTACTTATGACCGTATGTATCTTCAGCATCTACTATAGTGTTTAACATGTAGCAGGACTTTAATACATTTTCCAGGGAGGATGAATGAATAAAGAGCTTTTTATTTCTAAGAGGGGTAAGGTGGATGGTTTGTGAGGTTCTGTACACCTGTGAATGGAAAACTTGTGCTAATTTACCATCCAGGTAAAAATGAGATCAATGAAAATGCTACTGATAATTATTACCTTTTTCCTTTGTGATTGCTTCTTCTCTATGCTGCAAGTGCATGCAAGTGTCTCCCTGATCAGAGAGGCATAGGCACTCTCATTTGTGGCTGAGGGGAGGATGGGGTCTTTCCCCTGGTTTTGGTGTCCAGGAGAGAACTCAGATCACTCTCTTGAAAACATCATGCTGAGGCACTGTCCACCTCTATGAGGCATGGAGTTAAATTGTAGGAACCTAAATGTTTAGGTTAAAGAATTTTAAACTCATTTTTTTAAGTCATGGAGCCTCTTTGAAACCTTTTTATTGGTGAATAAAATGACTAGCATAGTGCTCTACTGAAAGCTAACATGTTGGGGACAAACATTTAAGAGGATAGGTTATAGGTGGGCAGGCAAATGTTAACAAGAGCTCAAAATAAGTAGTGAATGAAAATGCAAACTGTATCCAATGCAAGTAAAATTTTGTATTTGTATAATGCCTTGACTTTATAAAATGCTATTGTAGTCATGCATCACATATTCATAATGACTGAGTCAGGTGGATTTTAAAGTTGGAAAATAAAAAGGATACTAGAGCGTGTGACTTTCTCAAGGACTTTTCCAGGCTGGGGTTAAAGCATAGATAGATAAGTTTTATTTCTGTTACTAGACTTTACCAGTGAGCTCACCAGTGAAGGATACACTGAGCTGGTCAGTTCAGGAGCAGGACCAACTGCCCTGGGTAAAAGGCTAAATTATAAAGAATTAGAATGCTCCTGAAGGAAGAATAGGTCCTTAATTCAGAGATATCATTGACCCAGAAGGCATAGAAAATATTTCAGCTATTCAGATAAAATAATTTCAGGTAGCATTTCTGAAGTTGTCACAAACTTGTTCTTATGCCTTATTATACACTGAGCCAGAGGAACAGGCACAATCCTTAATATTGTGCAAATTGGCAAATGGTTCTATGGAAACATGATAAGTTTTATTGTGAAAGCTCAGTTGGTTACCTGCTACACAGATTTGTCAATTGAAAATCTACTCAGAATATGTAACACATAAAAACCTCATTTAAATTTGTGCCCTAGCTCTGTTAATAACAGTATCTGGTAAGACCCTCTTATAAAAGGCAAAGATGTTAATTTAACAAAATGATTCCAATTGACCCGTATGAGACATTTTTCTTTGTCTGTTACATGAATGCTGGCACCATAATAGATGCCTAAATTTAATAAGCATAATTATACTAATTGAAATAAAGACCTAGGGGTTGAGAAGTAGCAGAATAACACTTGGTAGTCAGCACCAAAATATTAAATTCTTGACACAAAAGATCACTTAAACTATTATAGAATTAAAGGCAAGATGTTCATTCAAAAAGAAAAAATAGCAATTTATGAGAGACCAATGACAAACAAGTGGAACTGATCAAAAAGTGATCATGCAGAAATGAAAAACTTTAAAAAATTAAACATCACTGTTTAATTTTAAAAAATTAAACATCACTGAAACAAAGATAAGAACAAAAAATTAAATGTAGATAGTTAATTAAATTACTATTAGAAAGACTAATGTGGACCAAAAAGTCTAAAAACACTTAATAAATACAACAAACAATGTTACTATAGAAACCTTTTCCTTAGAACCAATCTTTTGGTGAGAATGGGACCTTAGGTGTCATCCAGTTTTATCTTGTCTTGACAAATACTTGTGTCAAGAATTCTGCTAAAACATGGGGAATCAATAATAAGAAAAAAGGCATTGTCCTTGTTGTCATGGAGCTTAGAGTTTAGTAAACTTTAATACAATCACTATATAATAAAAATGTAAATATAAAAGTTCAAAATATGATAAGGAAAGCATGTGATGAAAGGAGATGATCTGTTTTGGTGGGAGAAGGACTCCCAGAAGGAACAATATTTAGGCTGAGATCCGGAGGGAAAGGAAGGTAAACCATGTAAAGGGAATGAAGAATGTTGAGACTGTTACAGCACAGAGAACTAGCACTGTGGTAAGAAGGAGGTTGGTGTTCTTAGGGATCTGAAAGGAATTCATTGTATTGAAACCTAGGAATGAGGAAGCATAATATGCCGATGAACTTGAGCAACAAGAGGAGAGCAAGAAATGTGCAACCTCCAAGGAGACACTATCTAGGCAGACACCCAGAAATGCAATAATGGATACACATCAAATGATTTCAAACATGGATTTGGCATTGCTAGATTTATTTTGAAAAGACTATGGTATCAGATGAAGAATAAATGGAAAAAGGGGCAAGAATGGATATCATCAGAAAAGTTGGAAGACTCTTAGAAGTCTGGGGAAAGTTGGCCTTGGCTGGTTGGCTCAGCGGTAGAGCATCTGCCTGGCATGTGAAAGTCCTGGGTTTGATTCCAGCTCAGGGCACACAGGAAAAGTGCCCATCTGCTTCTTCACCCTTCCCCCTTTCCTTCCTCTCTATCTCTCTCTTTGTCTCCTGCAACCAAGGCTCCATTAGAGCAAAGTTGACCCGGGTGCTGAGGATGCTCCATGGCTTCTATCTCAGGCGCTAGAATTGCTCCAGTTGCAACAGAGCAATGCTCCAGATGGGCAGATCATCGCCCCCTGATGGGCATACTGGGTGGATCCCAGTCGGGCACATGCGGGAGTTTGTCTGACTGCCTCCCCACTTCTAACTTCAGAAAAATACACATAAAAAATAAAATAAAAAGAAGTCTGGGGAAAATGAGGATCACTTGGCTCAGGGAGTTATTGGAGGAGATACCAAGGAGTGGACAGATCTGGAATAGCAATAAAACTTGATAACTGGATCCTGCAGGATATGGGAGAGGGAGATATAAAGTTGATATTTGGTGCTCTGACTTACACAAAACCGGTGTTTCAAGCAATCAAGTGGAAATGGTGGGTAGATATATGGGTCTGGTTTTTCAAGGAAGGGTTAGGGCTGAAAATACTTTATCTCATTGAATCTAAGATGTCACCAATTAAAAACACATCATTGTTTTATATGCCACTAGGAAAAAGAAAATTACAGATATTATAGCATGCCTTCGTCTGCAAGACCAAGTCTCATCCAAAGATGTTAAAATGTGGAAAAGTGAGCATCTTATAATTGATAAAAAAGTAAGCATTTGTAATTGGCACAGGCCTAAGATGAATAATTTTAATTGTTCATATGGATAAAATGCCTAGTGAGATAGCCCATGGACCAATTACATCCAGTATTGCTTTACGCATAACAGAGCATGGGCTTTGCAGTGAGATACTTCTCCTGCAACTTAATAGCTTTCTGACATAGACAGGATAATTTAGCTTTCCTGAACCTCACCTTTCTTCTCCATAAAATGGAAACAATCCTACCTTCATCTTAGGTTTTTTGAAAGTATTACATGAATAAGTGCCTTAGACATTTTCACAGCATCCAACACATATTAGATGCACAATACAGGTTCTTCCTTTTTCCTATGATGGAATACAATAAATTGTTTTTCATTTTATGATACACTGGAAAGAGAAAATACCTGTAAATCTTTATCAATGTAATAATAGAGAGAGACCTGTCATAACATTAATCGATTCCCTCTTATTCTTGGAATCGGACATGATTTATTTCAGCAGAGATTTCTTCTTTAGCATCTCTTATTATTACTTAATCATGGGGAATCTTTGGTACTGCTAATGTTTATTCATGAAATAAAGCCAAGTATTTCTTTAGTAACATCAAAAAGGAAGCATTGGCCCTGGCTGGTTGGCTCAGTGGTAGAGCGTCGGCCTGGTGTGCAGAAGTCCCGGGTTCGATTCCCGGCCAGGGCACACAGGAGAAGCACCCATCTGCTTCTCCACCCCTCCCCTTCTCCTTCCTCTCTGTCTCTCTCTCCCCCTCCTGCAGCTGAGGCTCTATTGAAGCAAAAGATGGTCTGGGCACTGGGGATGGCTCCTCGGCCTCTGCCCCAGGCGCTAGAGTGGCTCTGGTCGCAACAGAGCAACCCCCAGGAGGGGCAGAGCATCGCCCCCTGGTGGGAAGAGCGTCGCTCCCTCGTGGGCGTGCCAGGTGGATCCTAGTCCAGTGCATGTGCGAGTCTGTCTGACTGTCTCTCCCCGTTTCCGGCTTCAGAAAAATACAGAAGAAAAAAACAAAACAAACAAACAAACAAACAAAAACAAAAAGAAAAAAGAAAAAAGGAAGCATTCGGGGAAGTAGTTTCACTTTAAAAAATATATTATTTTTTTCTGAGAAAAAAGAGCATACATATGTGCATGTGTTTGTATATACTCCATAACATTTAAACAGACCTCAAAAATGAATATATTATCAAAGATCCTTTTGAAAATGCTATATGGAGAGTGTTGTCAGAGAAATGGCACTGTAAGGAGTGATACCAATAAATCTCCCCCAAAATTCAACAAGATCTTTAACCAGAGACAGAAAAATCTATCCTTGGAGCATCCAGGAGTTACACACTAAACGCGAAGGCAGAGGCAGCTGCAACCCCATAGCTGGATCATCAGGCTACTAATTCAGGAAGGAAAGACTTCGAAAACACGGACTCTCTCATTGGTGGAGCCTGAAAATGCTAATGAGCCTCTGCTGCCAACGAGAATGAAGCTTAATATATGACATCGTCATAGAGACTTATCAACTGCAAACCTCTACCTAAGCGTGCCACAGGGGCAGAACCCAGGGTACAGAGTCATCGACCAGGAAGAGGGAGAGAAAAGAAAGAGCAAGAAGATAACCTCTCAAAATCAAGAATAATCCACAGACTTTATAACATATCCCATTTTATTACATTTGTTCATTTGTTTCTCCTATCTTCTTGTCTTGATTATTTTCTTCTTCTTCCAATTTGGTCGTTTAATTCTCTGCCAGTTTTAGTCTTTCCTCTCCTTGAACTACACTACCCATAAGTGTTACATCTCCCATTATCTTTTCTTTCTTCTTCCTTTCTCTCTATGAGGGTTGCACTACAAAACCCTAAACTCTCTCTCTCTCTCTCCTTTTCTTCTTTTTTCTTCTTTTTGTGCTTTCTTCTTTCTTTTTTTCCCCCCTCTATATTAGTTTCTTCTTTTCTCCTTTACATTTCCTCTCATTCAATCCTCAATCATGAAGAAATTATTTTTTCTGGGACTCAAATTTTTCTTTGTGGTGCTCTGGGTTTTTTTTTACTTTGCTTTTTTAACTCACTAGCAGTGCTCAAAACCCTGGCTCTCCATTTTATCTAGTTCTTGCTCCACTAAATACAATAGCAATTTTTTAATTTTTTTTACCACTTTTTCCTGTTTTCCTCTTATTCCTCTCATCATATTTCTTAGTCAACCATCACCTAAAAGCAAATCATTTTATTCTTGACCAAAATTTTTTCCTTTTTTGCATTTTGTGGGTCCATACCCCCTTTTTTGCCCCTTTATCACTTCACCCCAACTCAGGCCATCTATTATAGGTAGTTTTTGATCTATTTAGCACAATATAATTCACAGTACACCACAAGACTTTCTCAAGAAGGAGAGGAGAGGAGAGGAAAAAAAAGGGGCGGGGTATAATAATTTTTTAAAATTCTTTTTTATTTTTTATTTTTATTTTTTTAACTTTTTATTATTTATTAATTCACATTAATACCATTAACAAAACCACACTCAGATGCCATTAAGAAAAAGGAAATTGAATATTATGGATACAAAAGACAGAGAGGTAGCATAGAGAGATGAGGAAAAATCTATGGAGAAAAAAATTTAATATGTTGGAAACCTTGGAGCTACAAGACAGAGAATTTAAAATAGAAATCCTAAAAATACTCAGAGATATACAAGAAAACACAGAAAGGCAATTTAGGGAGCTCAAAAAACAACTCAATGAACACAAAGAATATATTACCAAGTAAATTGAAACTATAAAAATAAATAAAACGAGATGAAAAACTCAATTCATGAGCTGAAAAATGAGGTAACAATCTTAGCTAATAGAACAGGCCAGATAGAAGGTAGGATTATTGAAATAGAAGACAAGCAACTTGAGGCGCAACAGATAGAAGAAGAAAGAGACTCAAAAATTTAAAAAAATGAGAAAGCCCTATTGGAATTGTCTGACTCCACCAAAAAGAATAACATAAGAATAATAGGTATATTAGAGGGAGAAGAGAGAGAAAATGGAATGGAGAACATACTCAAACAAATAATAGATGAGAACTTCCCAAGCCTGTGAAAAGAACTAAAGCCTCAAATTCAAGAAGCAAACAGAACTCTGAGTTTTCTTAACCCCAACAAACCTACTCCAAGGCACATCATAATGAAATTGGCACAAACCAACGTCAAAGAAAAATTCTCAAGGCAGCCAGGGAAAAGAAGAATACAACATATAAAGGAAGGCCCATTAGATTATCTTCAGATTTCTCAACAGAAACTTTACAAGCTAGAAGAGAGTGGACCCCAATATTTAAAGTCCTGAAAGAGAGAAACTTTCAGCCATGAATACTATACCCATCAAAGCTATCCTTCAAATATGAAGGAGAAATAAAAACATTCACAGATACAGAAAAGATGAGGGAATTTATCATCAAAAAACCCCCACTCCAGGAATTACTAAAGGGGGTTTTTCAACCAGATAAAAAGAACAAAACAAAACAAAGCCACAAATAAAAGCTCCACAAAGAACACAATAAAACCAAATTTAAACTGTGACAACAACAAAAAGAAAGAGGGGGAGAGGATAGAGATTAACAGTAGCAAAGGACGATGGAGTGCAAAAGTACTCACAAGATAGTGCACTAAAATGAACAAGGTAGGAATGCTTTTCATTACTTAAAGGTAACCACCATTGAAAAAACCACCACAGAAGCACATGATTTAAAAAAGAGCAACAGAGAAAAGATGTATGGAATACAACCAAATAAAAACAAAACATAGAAAAATGAAAGAGAAGGATCAAACAAGACACAAAACTAACAGAAAGCAATCTATAAAATGGCAATAGGGAACTCACAAGTGTTAATAATTACACTAAATGTAAATGGATTAAACTCACCAATACAAAGGCACAGAGTAGCAGAATGGATTAAAAAAGAAATTCCAAGTGTATGCTGCCTATAAGAAACTCATCTAAGCCGCCACCGCGAGCCGCCGCGAGCCCCCGCGAGCCGCCGCGCTGCGAACCGCCACCGCGAGCGGCTGCCACGAGCCGCCGCCGCGAGCCACCGCGAGCAGCCGAGCGCGCCCGGTCCGGTTGAGCACCGCTGACGTTCCCAGCGGCCCGCACACTGCAAGTAGGGGTCGCCGGCCACCGGTGCCCGGAGCGCCCCATTCGCATGCGTGCCTTGGGCATTCCACGCACCCAGGGCGCACTGCTGGCCCGCACACCCAGGGGGCTCCATTATCCTGCGCCTGGTGCGGTCCAGCCGCCAGCGGCGGGGCAAGCGGGAGAGGCTTGGGAGATTCTCTCCGTGGGCGGGGCACCTCACCCAGCCATTCAAGCTAACAATCAAGCGTTGGGGGAGGGGTGCGCGCAGGCAGCCTAAAATACCTTCGGAAGCACAGCTGCGACCCAATCACTGAAATTAGCTTAACCCATAAAATCTGCGCACCCTCGGTTCTAATTGATAAGATCTCTCTCAGTTCAGCGATCCAAGACAAGAGGCGTGATATTTTTTAAGTGCCTCTCGCTAAAGGGGCGGGGGCAACTTCTGATTGATAGAGCCTCCATATTCAGGGATAAACGCTAACAAGAAGGACTTGGCAGATAATAAGGTCTATACTACACTAGTCGTAAGCAGAGACTAGTGCCTCTTCTTCCCTGCAAAAACAGGCTACAAAGTGTGGAAAGCCTGGGTTGAGAGGTCCAACTAAATGATAGGCGCTGAACAGTCACCTTGACAACAATTGACTCCCACCCCCACCTGATTACACTGGAGGCCCTGACTGTCAGAGCCTTTCCCAAAGCCTTGCACTGAGTGGGGATAGAGTGGGGATTTCCCAGCTCTTTGAGTCTCTTACTCCCCAGGCAGAAGCAGTTGCAGCCTTATAGATGGATCACCAGGCTGCTAATTCAGAAAGGGGGGACTAGGAGAGAGAATCCAGGAAAGCAAATTCTCTCATCGTTGGACCCTGCAAACGCCAACAAGCCTTTACTTCCAGCAAGACTAAAGCCAATTATATGACATTGCCATAGAATCCCATCAACTGCAAATCCCTACCTAAGAGTGACACAGGGGCAGAGTCTGGGGTACAGAGTCACCGACTAGGAAGAGGGAGAGAAAAGAAAAAGGAAGAAGTTAACCTCTCAAAATCAAGAAAAACCCACAGACTTTACAACTTGATCCACTAATTTTTTGTTGTTGTTGTTGTTGTTTGTTTCTTCTATCTTTTTGCCTTTATTTCCTCCACCTCGGTCCTTCTATTCTCTGCCCATCTTATGCTTCCCCTTTCTTGAACTACACTACCCATGAGTGTTGCATTTTATTTTTCTTCTTCATCCTCACCCTCCTTTAAGGTTATACTCCAAAACACTTAACTCTCACTCTCTCCTCTTTTGTTTTTTTTTGTTTGTTTGTTTGTTTTGTCTTGCTTTATTTTGTTTTTTTCTCCTCCAATTTTATTTCTTCCTTCGTTTTTCTCTTTTTCTTATTTTTTCCTTTCTATTCGTTTTTTCTTTTCTCATTTTACTTTCCTCCCATATAATCCTCAATCACGAACAAATTAGTTAATTTGGGACTCAAGGCTTTTTTTTGGCTTTATTTCTCTTTTTTGCTTTTGTTTTTAT
This sequence comes from Saccopteryx bilineata, assembly GCF_036850765.1. NCBI lineage: Eukaryota > Metazoa > Chordata > Mammalia > Chiroptera > Emballonuridae > Saccopteryx > Saccopteryx bilineata. Next base: position 214,307,591 of record NC_089491.1, on the reverse strand, counting down.
TTTTTTTCTCTTGTTTGTTTATTTTTGTGGCATTTTGGGTCCTCCCAACCCAAGGTCTCCATTGTATTTAGTCTTCGCTCCACTTAATACAACAGATTTTTACTTATTATTTTTATTTTTTCTTCTTTATTATTCTTTTTTGGTCCTTTTTTCTGATTCCCTCTTATCCCTCTCATTATATCTCTTAGTTGACCATCACTTACAAGCAAATCATCTTATGCTTGTCTAAGATTTTCCTCCTTTTTTTTTTTTTGCATTTAGTAGGTGCCTACTCCCTTTTATTTGCCCCTTGAACTCTTCACCCCAAATCAGGCCCTCCATTATAGGCACGATATTTCCCTGAGGAGGGGAGAGGAGGGAAAGAGAAGAGAGAAAAAAAGGGGGAAATAATAAATTATTACTGTTTTTTTTTGTGGGGTGTTTTACCCTTTTTTTTTTTCTCTTTTTACTCTTTATTAATTCTAATTAGTGCTATCAATAAGACCACCCTCAGATGCCAATAAGAAAGAGGAAATCGAATATTATGGATACAAAAGAAAGAGAGGTAACACAAATAGATGTGGAAAAATCTATGGAGAAAAGACTTAACATATTGGAAGCCTTGGAGCTAAATAACAGAGAATTTAAAATAGAAATCTTAAAAATACTCAGAGATATACAAGAAAACATAGAAAGGCAATATAGGGAGATCAGAAAACAACTCAATGAACACAAAGAATATATTACCAAGGAAATTGAAACTATAAAAACAAATCAAACAGAAATGAAAAACTCAATTCACGAGCTGAAAAACGAGGTAACAAGCTTAGCTAACAGAACAGCCCAGATTAAAGATAGGATTAGTGAAATAGAAGACAAATAACTTGAGGCACAACAGAGAGAAGAAGGAAGAGACTCAAAAATAATAAAAAATGAGAAAGCCCTACAGGAATTGTCTGACTCCATCAGAAAGAATAACATAAGAATAATAGGTATATCAGAGGGAGAAGAGAAAGAAAATGGAATGGAGAATATACTCAAACAAATAATAGATGAGAACTTCCCAAGCCTGTGGAAGGAACTAAAGCATCAAATTCAAGAAGCAAACAGAACACCAAGTTTTCTTAACCCCAACAAACCCACTCCAAGGCACATCATAATAAAGATGACACAAACCAATGACAAAGAAAAAATTCTCAAGGCAGCCAGGGAAAAAAAGAGTACAACATATAAAGGAAGGCCTATTAGAGAAATCATCAGATTTCTCAGCAGAAACTCTACAAGCTAGAAGAGAGTGGACCCCAATATTTAAAGCCCTGAAAGAGAGGAACTTTCAGCCAAGAATACTATACCCATCAAAGCTATCCTTCAAGTATGAAGGAGATATAAAAACATTCACAAATACAGAAAAGATGAGAGAATTTATCAACAGAAAGCCCCCACTCCAGGAAATACTAAGGGGGGTTTTCCAATCAGATTCAAAGAACAAAAGAAAACAACACCACAAGTAACAGCTCCACCAAGAACACAATAAAACCAAACTTAAACTGTGACAACAAAGGAAAAAAAGGGGGGAGAGGATGGAGATTAACAGTAGCAAAGGATGATGAAGTGCAGAAATACTTATAAGATAGGGTACTACAATGAATATGGTAGGTACCCTTTTCATTACTTAATGGTAACCACCCTTAAAAAAACCACCACAAAAACACTTGACTTAAAAAAGGTAGCAACAGAGGAAAGAAGTATGGAACACAAACAAACAAAAACAAATGATAGAAAAACAAAAGAGAAGAATCAAACTAGATACAAAACTAACAGAAAGCAATTTATAAAATGGCAGTAGGGAACCCACAAGTGTCAATAATTACACTAAATGTAAATGGATTAAACTTACCAATAAAAAGACACAGAGTAGCACAATGGATTAAAAAAGAAAATCCAACTATATGCTGCCTACAAGAAACACATCTAAGCAACAAGGATAAAAACAAATTCAAAGTGAAAGGCTGGAAAACAATACTCCAAGCAAACAACACCCAAAAAAAAGGAGGTGTAGCAATACTCATATCTAATAATGCTGACTACAAGACAGAAAAAGTACTCAGAGACAAAAATGATCATTTCATAATGATTAAGGGGAAGCTGAATCAAGAAGACATAACAATCCTTAATATATATGCACCAAACCAAGGAGCACCAAAATATATAAGACAGCTACTTATTGACCTTAAAACAAAAACTGACAAAAATACAATCATACTTGGAGACCTCAATACACTGCTGACGACTCTAGATCGGTCATCCAAACAGAGAATCAATAAAGATATAGTGGCCTTAAACGAAATACTAGAACACCTGGATATGATAGACATCTACAGGACACTTCATCCCAAAGCGACAGAGTATACATTTTTCTCTAGTGTACATGGAACATTCTCAAGAATTGACCATATGTTGGGCCACAAAGACAATATCAGCAAATTTAGAAAAATTGAAATTGTACCAAGCAGTACTCAGAGACAAAAATGGTCATTACATAATGAATAAAGGGACACTGAATCAAGAAGACATAACAATTCTTAATATATATGCACCGGAGTGACGTCACGAAAATGGCGCCGTGAGCAGCGCGTCCGACAGATCTCCCCAAAATCTCAACAAATTCGTCAACTAGAAACAGAAAAATTTATCCTCGGAGCATCCCGGAGTTCCACACACACACTGAAAGCAAAAGGACTGTTGCTGAGGAGGGAATACGCCTGTGGTGAATCAACCCACACGTGCAGCTGCCCGCGCCGCATCCCGGGGAGTGCTGGCAACCACCAGCGTGCTCTGAGAAGCCGCACGCCCCCCCCCACCAGCCGCGTCCCGGGGAGTGCCGACAACCACCGGCGTGCTCTGAGAAGCCGCGCGCCCCCCCCCAGCCGCGTCCCGGGGAGTGCCGACAACCACCGGCGTGCTCTGAGAAGCCACGCGCCCCCCCCCAACCGCATTCTGAGAAGCCGCACGCACGCGCCCCGAGCGGCCACATCCCTGCCGGCAACCACAGGCGTGCTCTGAGAGGCCGCGCCCACCCCCAGCCACGTCCCGGGGAGTGCCGGCAACCACCGGCATGCTTGAGAAGCCGCGTGCGTGACCCGAGCCGCCGCGTCCCGGGGAGTGCCGGCAACCACCGGCGTGCTCTGAGAAGCCGCGCGCGCGCACCCTGAACCCCCACATCCGTGCCGGCAACCACCGGCGTGCTCTGAGAAGCCGAGCGCACGCACACGCCCCAAGCCACCACGTCCGTGCCGGCAACCACCGGCGTGCTCTGAGAAGCCGCGCGCACCCCGTGCCACAGTCCGGGAGGGGCGCCAAACCTGTCTTTCCTAGTCAGGAGATTCTCTCCGTGGAAGGGGCACCTCACCCAGCCATTTGAGCTAACAATCAAGCGTTGGGCGAGGGGCGCGCAGGCAGCCTGAAATACTCTCTGGAGCACAGCTGCGGATCCAATCACTGAAATTAGCTTAACCCACGAAATCTACGCACCCACGGGGCTCTAATTGATAAGATCTCTCCCAGTTCAGTGATCCAAGACAAGAGGCATAATATTTTTCAATGCCTTTCGCTAAAGGGGCGGGGGCAATATCTGATTGACAGAGCCTCCATATTCAGGGATATACCTAACAAGAGGGACTTGGCAGATATTAAGATCTATATAGCAAGCAGCGAATAGTGCATCTTCTTTCCAGCCAAAACAGGCTACAAAGGATGGAAAGCCTGGGTTGAGTGGTCCAACTGAATGGTAGGCGCTGAACAGTCACCTTGACAACAATTGACTCTCAGCCCCACCTGATTACGCTGGAGGCTCTGACTGCCAGAGCCTTACCCAGAGCCTTGTGCTGAGTGAGGATAGAGTGGGGATTTCCCAGCCCTTTGAGCCTCTTACTCCCCAGACAGAAGCAGTGGCAGCCTCATAGCTGGATCACTAGGCTGCTAATTCAGAAAGGGGAGACTAGGGGAGAAACTCCAGGAAAGCAAACTCTCTCTCATTGTTGGACTCTACAAACGCCAACAAGCCTTGACTACCAGCGAGACTAAAGCCAATTATATGACATTGCCATAGAATCCCATCAACTGCAAATCCCTACCTAAGCATGACACAGGAGCAGAACCTGGGGTACAGAGTCACCGACCAGGAAGAGGGAGAGAAAAGAAAAAGGAAGAAGTTAACCTCTCAATATCAAGAAAAATCCACAGACTTTATAACTTGTTCCACTAATTCTTTGTTGTTGTTGTTTCTCTCTTCTTTCTTATTGCCTTTATTTGTATTTCCTCCATCTCGGTCCTTTTATTCTCTGCCCATCTTATGCTACCTTTTTCTTGAACTACACTACCCATGAGTGTTACATTTTATTTCTTTTCTTCATCCTTACTCTCCCTTAGGGTTATACTCCAAAACCCTTAACTCTCACTCTCTCCCCTTTTGATTTCTTTTTGTTTTTTTTTGTTTTTTTCCCCTTTCCTTTTATTCTTCCTTCGTTTCTCTCTTTTTCTTATTTTTTCCTTTCTATTTGTTCCTTCTTTTCTCCTTTTACTTTTCCTCTCATTTAATCCTCAATCACGAACAAATTATTTAATTTGGGACTCAAGTTTTTTTTTGGTTTTTGTTGTTTGTTCTTTTTTTTTTTTCTTTTATTTTCTGCTTTTGTTTTTGGTTTTCCATTGTTTGTTTGTTTTTGTGGCATTTTGGGTACTTTTTACATTGCTTTTTAACTCACTAGCTTTCCTCCCAACCCAAAGTCTCCATTGTATTTAGTCTTCACTCCACTTAATACAACAGATTTTTACTTTTAATTTTTATTTTTTTCTTCTTTAAATATTATTTTTTCTCTCCTTTTTTCAGTTTCCCTCTTATCCCTCTCACTATATCTCTTGGTCGACCATCACTTACAAGCAAATCATTTTATGCTTGTCTAAGATATCCTCCTTTTTTTTTTTTTTTTTTTTTTTTTGCATTTAGTAGGTCCCTACTCCCTTTTTTGCCCCTTGAACTCTTCACCCCAAATCAGGCCCTCTGTTATAGGCAGATTTTGTTCCATTTAGCATAATATAATTCACAGGTCATCACAATATTTACCTGAAGAGGTGAGAGGAGGGGAGGAGAAGAAAGAAAAAAGAGGAAAATAATAAATCATTACTTTTTTGAGTGTGGAGTGTTTTTCTTTTTTTTTCCCCTTTTTATTTTTTATTAATTCTAATTAACAATATCAACAAGACCCCCTTAGATGCCAATAAGAAAAAGGAAATAGAATATTATGGATACAAAAGATAGAGAGGTAACACAAATAGATGTGGAAAGATCTATGGAGAAAAGATTTAACATACTGGAAGGCTTGGAGCCAAATGACAGAGAATTTAAAATAGAAATCTTAAAAATACTCAGAGATATACAAGAAAACACAGAAAGGCAATTTAGGGAAATCAGAAAACAACTCAACAATCACAAAGAATATATTACCAAGGAAATTAAAACTATAAAAACAAATCAAACAGAAATGAAAAACTCAACTCACGAACTGAAAAACGAGATAACAAGCTTAGCTAATAGAACAGCCCAGATAGAAGATAAGATTAGTGAAATAGAAGACAAGCAACTTGAGGCACAACAGAGAGAAGAAGAAAGAGACTCCAAAATAATAAAAAACAAGAAAGCCCTACAGGAATTGTCTGACTCCATCAGAAAGAATAACATAAGAAAAATAGGTATATCAGAGGGAGAAGAGAAAGAAAATGGAATGGAGAATATACTCAAACAAATAATAGATGAGAACTTCCCAAGCCTGTGGAAAGAACTAAAGCCTCAAATTCAAGAAGCAAACAGAACACCGAGTTTTCTTAACCCCAACAAACCCAATCCAAGGCACATCATAATGAAGATGACACAAACCAATGACAAAGAAAAAATTCTCAAGGCAGCCAGGGAAAAGAAGAATACAACATATAAAGGGAGACCTATTAGATTATCATCAGACTTCTCAGCAGAAACTCTACAAGCTAGAAGAGAGTGGACCCCAATATTCAAAGCCCTGAAAGAGAGAAACTTTCAGCCAAGAATACTATACCCATCAAAGCTATCCTTTATGTACGAAGGAGATATAAAAATATTCACAAATACAGAAAAGATGAGAGAATTTATCATCAGAAAACCCCCACTCCAGGAAATACTAAAGGGGGTTTTCCAACCAGATTCAAAGAACAAAAGAAAACAACACCACAAGTAACAGCTCCACCAAGAAAACAATAAAACCAAACTTAAACTGTGACAACAAAAGAAAAAAAGGCGGGGAAAGGATGAAGATTAACAGTAGCAAAGGACAATGAAGTGCAGAAATACTCATAAGAAAGGGTACTACAATGAATATGGTAGGTACCCTTTTCATTACTTAATGGTAACTACCCTTGAAAAAACCACCACAAAAACACTTGACTTAAAAAAGGTAGCAACAGAAGAAAGAAGTATGGAATACAAACAAACAAAAACAAATGATAGAAAATCAAAAGAGAAGAATCAAACAAGATACAAAACTAACAGAAAGCAATTTATAAAATGGCAATAGGGAACCCACAAGTGTCAATAATTACACTAAATGTAAATGGATTAAACTTACCAATAAAAAGACACAGAGTAGCAGAATGGATTAAAAAAGAAAATCCAACTGTATGCTGCCTACAAAACTCATCTAAGCAACAAGGATAAAAACAAATTCAAAGTGAAAGGCTGGAAAACAATACTCCAAGCAAACAACACCCAAAAAAAGCAGGTGTAGCAATACTCATATCTGATAATGCTGACTATAAGACAAAAAAAGTACTCAGAGACAAAAATGGTCATTTCATAATGATTAAGGGGACACTGAATCAAGAAGACATAACAATCCTTAATATATATGCACCAAACCAAGGAGCACCAAAATATATAAGACAGCTACTTATTGACCTTAAAACAAAAACTGACAAAAATACAATCATACTTGGAGACCTCAATACACCGCTGACGGCTCTAGATCGGTCATCCAAACAGAGAATCAATAAAGATATAGTGGCCTTAAACGAAATACTAGAACACCTGGATATGATAGACATCTACAGGATACTTCATCCCAAAGCAACAGAGTATACATTTTTCTCTAATGTACATGGAACATTCTCAAGAATTGACCATATGTTGGGCCACAAAGACAATATCAGCAAATTTAGAAAAATTGAAATTGTACCAAGCATATTTTCTGATCATAAAGCCTTGAAACTAGAATTCAACTGCAAAAAAGAGGGGGAAAACCCCACAAATATGTGGAAACTAAACAACATACTTCTAAAAAATGAATGGGTCAAAGAAGAAATAAGTGCAGAGATCAAAAGATATATACAGACAAATGAAAATGAAAATACGACATATCAGAATTTCTGGGATGCAGCAAAAGCATTAATAAGAGGAAAGTTAATATCACTTAAGGCCTATATGAACAAACAAGAGAGAGCTGAAGTAAACCACTTAACTTCACACCTTAAGGAGCTAGAAAAAGAAGAACAAAGACAACCCAAAAGCAGTCGAAGAAATGAGATAATAAAAATCAGAGCAGAAATAAACGAAATAGAGAACAGAATGACTATAGAAAAAATAAATAAAACAAGGAGCTGGTTCTTTGAAAAGATCGACAAACCCTTGGCAAGACTCACCAAGGAAAAAAGACACAGGACTCAAATAAATAAAATCCAAAATGAAAGAGGAGAAATCACCACAGACATCATAGATATACAAAGAATTATTGTAGAATACTATGAAAAACTATATGCCACCAAATACAACAATCTAGAAGAAATGGATAAATTCCTAGAACAATACAACCTTCCTAAACTGAGTCATGAAGAAGCAGAAAACCTAAACAGACCAATCAGCAGGGAGGAAATAGAAAAAACTATTAAAAACCTCCCCAAAAATAAAAGTCCAGGCCCAGACGGTTATACTAGTGAATTCTATCAAACATTCAAAGAAGACTTGGTTCCTATTCTACTCAAAGTCTTCCAAAAAATTGAAGAAGAAGCAATACTTCCAAACACATTTTATGAGGCCAAAATAACCCTCATACCAAAACCAGGCAAGGATGGCACAAAAAAAGAAAACTACAGACCAATATCTCTAATGAATACAGATGCTAAAATACTAAACAAAATACTGGCAAATCGAATACAACAATATATTAAAAAAATAATACATCATGATCAAGTGGGATTCATCCCAGAATCTCAAGGATGGTTCAACATACGTAAAACGGTTAATGTAATACACCATATCAACAAAACAAAGAACAAAAACCACATGATCTTATCAATAGACGCAGAAAAGGCTTTTGATAAAATACAACACAATTTTATGTTTAAGACTCTCAACAAAATGGGTATAGTAGGAAAATATCTCAACATGATAAAGGCCATATATGATAAACCATCAGCCAACATCATATTAAATGGCGTAAAACTGAGATCTTTCCACCTTAAATCAGGAACAAGACAGGGTTGTCCACTCTCTCCACTCTTATTTAACATGGTGCTAGAAGTTCTGGCCAGAGCAATCAGACAAGACAAAGAAATAAAAGGCATCCATATCGGAAAAGAAGAAGTAAAGCTATCACTTTTTGCTGATGATATGATCCTATACATTGAAAACCCAAAGGACTCCACAAAAAAATTACTAGAAACAATAAACCAATACAGTAAGGTCGCAGGATACAAAATCAACATACAAAAGTCCATAGCCTTTCTATATGCCAACAATGAAATATTAGAAAACGAACTCAAAAAAATAATCCCCTTCACTATTGCAACAAAAAAAATAAAATATCTAGGAATAAACATAACAAAGAATGTAAAGGACCTATATAACGAAAACTGCAAGACATTGCTAAGAGAAATAGAAAAAGACACAATGAGATGGAAAAATATTCCTTGTTCTTGCAAAGGAAGAATAAATATAACTAAAATGGCCATATTACCCAAAGTAATATATAAATTTAATGCAATTCCCATCAAAATTCCTATGACATTTTTTAAAGAAATGGAACAAAAAATCATAAGATTTATATGGAACTATAAAAAACCCCGAATAGCTAAAGCAATCCTAAGGAAAAAGAATGAAGCTGGGGGCATTACAATACCTGACTTCAAAATATATTATAGGGCCACAATAATCAAAACTGTATGGTATTGGCAGAAAAATAGACACTCAGACCAATGGAACAGAATAGAAAGCCCAGAAATAAAACCACATATATATGGTCAAATAATCTTTGATAAGGGGGCCAACAACGCAAAATGGAGAAAAGAAAGCCTCTTCAACAAATGGTGTTGGGAAAACTGGAAAGCCACATGCAAAAGAATGAAACTCGACTACAGCCTGTCCCCGTGTACTAAAATTAATTCAAAATGTATCAAAGACCTAAATATAAGACCTGAAACAATAAAGTACATAGAAGAAGACATAGGTACTAAACTCATGGGCCTGGGTTTTAAAGAACATTTTATGAACTTGACTCCAATGGCAAGAGAAGTGAAGGCAAAGATAAATGAATGGGACTACATCAGAATAAAAAGTTTTTGCTCAGCAAGAGAAACCGATACCAAAATAAACAGACAGCCAACTAAATGTGAACTGATATTTTCAAACAATAGCTCAGATAAGGGCCTAATATCCAAAATTTACAAAGAACTCATAAAACTCAACAACAAACAAACAAACAATCCAATAAAAAAATGGGAAGAGGACATGAACAGACACTTCTCCCAGGAAGAAATACAAATGGCCAACAGATATATGAAAAGATGCTCAGCTTCATTAGTTATTAGAGAAATGCAAATCAAAACTACAATGAGATACCACCTCACCCCTGTTGGATTAGCTATTATCAACAAGACGGGTAATAGCAAGTGTTGGAGAGGCTGTGGAGAAAAAGGAACCCTCATACACTGTTGGTGGAAATGTAAAGTAGTACAACCATTATGGAGGAAAATATGGTGGTTCCTCAAAAAACTGCAAATAGAACTACCTTATGACCCAGCAATCCCTCTACTGGGTATATACCCCAAAACCTCAGAATCATTGATACGTAAAGACACATGTAGCCCTATGTTCATTGCAGCACTGTTCACAGTGGCCAAGACATGGAAACAACCAAAAAGCCCTTCAATAGAAGACTGGATAAAGAAGATGTGGCACATATACACTATGGAATACTACTCAGCCATAAGAAATGATGACATCAGATCATTTCCAGCAAAATGGTGGGATCTTGATAACATCATACGGAGTGAAATAAGTAAATCAGAAAAATACAAGAACTACATGATTCCATACATTGGTGGAATATAAAAACGAGACTAAGAGACATGGACAAGAGAGTAGTGGTTACCAGGGGTGGGGGGAGGGAGGACGCAGGAGGGAGGGAGGGAGAGATTTCGGGGGAGGGTGAGGGGCACAGAGAAAACTAGACAGGGTGGCGGAGGACAATCTGACTCTGGGTGAGGGGTATGCAACATAATTTAATGAAAATAAAACCTAGACATGTTTTCTTTGAATATATGTACCCTGAAATATTAATGTCATCCCATTACCATTAATAAAAATTTATTAAAAAATATATATATATATGCACCAAACCAAGGAGCATCAAAATATATAAGACAGCTACTTACTGACCTTATAACAAAAACTGACAAAAATTCAATCATACTTGGAGACCTCAATAGACCGCTGACGGCTCTAGATCAGTCATCCAAACAGAGAATCAATAAAGATATAGTGGCTTTAAACAAAACACTAGAGCACCTGGATATGATAGACATCTACAGGACATTTCATTCCAATGTGACAGAGTATACATTTTTCTCCAGTGTACATGGATCATTCTCAAGAATTGACCATATGCTGGGCCACAAAAACAACATCAGCAAATTCAGAAAAATCGAAGTTGTACCAAGTATATTTTCTGATCATAAATCCTTGAAACTAGAATTCAAGTGCAAAAAAGAAGAAAAAAACCGCACAAAAATGGTGTAGAAACTAAACAACATACTTTTAAAAAATGAATAGGTCAAAGAAAAAATAAGTGCAGAGATCAAAAGATATATGCAGACAAATGAAAATGACAATACGACATATCAGAATCTATGGGTTGCAGCAAAAGCAGTGATAAGAGGGAAGTTTATATCACTTCAGGCTTATATGAACAAACAAGAGAGAGCCCAAGTAAACCACTTAACTTCACACCTTAAGAAACTGGAAAAAGAAGAACAAAGACAACCCAAAAACAGCCGAAGAAAGGAGATAATAAAAATCAGAGCAGAAATAAATGAAATAGAGAACAGAAAAACTATAGAAATAATTAATAGAACAAGGAGCTGCTCTTTTGAAAAGATCAACAAAATTGTCAAACCCTTGACAAGACTTACCAAGGAAAAAAGAGAAAGAACTCTTATAAAGAAAATTCTAAATGAAAGAGGAGAAATCACCTCGGACATCATAGATATACAAAGAATTATTGTAAAATACTATGAAAAACTTTATGCCACTAAATTCAACAACCTAGAAGAAATGGATAAATTCCTAGAACAATACAACCTTCCTAGACTGAGTCAAGAAAAAACTGAAAGCCTAAACAGAGCAATTAGCAGGAAGGAAATAGAAACAAGTATTAAAAACCTCTCCCAAAATAAAAGTCCAGGCCCAGATGGTTATACTAGCAAATTCTATCAAACATTCAAAGGCTTGTTTCCTATTCTACTCAAAGTTTTCAAAAAAATTGAATAAGAAGCAATACTTCTAAACACATTTTATGAGGCCAACATAACCCTCATACCGAAACAGGGCAAGGAGAGCACAAAAAAAGAAAATTACAGACCAATATCTTTAATGAATACAGATACTAAAATACTAAACAAAATACTAGCAAATCAAATACAACAACATGTTAAAAAAATAATACATCATGATCAAGTGGGATTCATCCCAGAATCTCAAGGATGGTTCAACATACGTAAAACAGTTAACGTAATACACCATATCAACAAAACAAGAAGCAAAAACCACATGATCTTATCAATAGATGCAGAAAAGGCATTCGATAAAATACAACACAACTTTGTGTTTAAAACACTCAACAAAATGGGTATAGAAGGAAAATATCTCAACATGATAATACCTAGGGATAAACATAACAAAGAATGTAAAGGACTTAGATAATGAAAACTACAAACCATTGTTAAGGGAAATCGAAAAAGATACAATGAGATGGAAGAATATTTCTTGTTCTTGGATAGGAAGAATAAATATAATCAAGATGGCCATATTACCAAAAGCAATATACAAATTTAATGCAATTCCCATCAAAATTTCAATGACATTTTTTAAAGAAATGGAATAAAAAAATCATCAGATTTATATGGAAGTATAAAAAACCCTGAATAGCCAAAGCAATCCTAAAGAATAATAACGAAGCTGGGGGCATTATAATACCTGACTTCAAACTATATTATAAAGACACGACAATCAAAACAGCATGGTATTGGCAGAAAAATAGACATTCAGACCAATTGAACAGAATAGACAGTCCAGAAATAAAACCACATATATATGGTCAAATAATTTTTGATAAAGGGGCCAACAAACACAATGGAGAAAAGAAAGCCTCTTCAACAAATGGTGTTGGGAAAACTGGAAAGCCACATGCAAAAGAATGAAACTCACCTACAGTTTGTCCCCTTATACTAAAATTAATTCAAAATGGATCAAAGACCTAAATATAAGACCTGAAACAATAAAGTACATAGAAGAAGACATAGGTTCTAAGCTCATGAACCTTGGTTTTAAAGAGCATTTTACGAATTTGACTCTAAAGGCAAGAGAAGTGAAGGCAAAAATAAATAAATCGGACTACATCAGACTAAGAAGTTTTTGCTCAGCAAGAGAAACTGACAACAAAATAAACAGACAGCCAACTAAATGGGAAATGATATTTTCAAACAACAGCTCAGATAAGGGCCTAATATCCAAAATATTCAAAAAAACTCATAAAATTCAACAACAAACAACCAATCCAATTAAAAAATGGGAAGAGGATATGAACAGACACTTCTCCCAGGAAGAAATACAAATGGCCAACAGATATATGAAAAGATGCTCATCTTCATTAGTTATTAAGAAATGCAAATCAAAACTGCAATGAGATACCACCTCACACCTGTTAGATTAGCTATTATTAACAAGACAGGTAATAGCAGGTGTTCGAGAGGCTGTGGAGAAAAAGGAACCCTCATATGCTGTTGGTGGGAATGTAAAGTAGTACAACCATTATGGAAGAAAGTATGGTGGTTCCTCAAAAAACTGAAAATAGAATTACCTTATGATCCAGCAATCCCTCCACTTAGTATATACCCCCAAAACTCAGAAACATTGATACTTAAAGACACATGCAGCCCCGTGTTCATTGCAGCATTGTTCACAGTGGCCAAGACATGGAAACAACCAAAAAGCCCTTCAGTGGAAGACTGCAAAAAGAAGATTTGGCACATATATTCTATGGAATATTACTCAGCTATAAGAAATGATGACATCGGGTCATTTACAACAAAGTGGTGGGATCTTGATAACATTATACAAAGTGAAATAAGTAAATCAGAAAAACCAAGAACTGCATTATTCCATAGGTAGGTGGGTCATAAAAATGAGACTAAGAGACATTGATAATAGTGTGGTGGTTGGGGGGCGAGGGAGAGGAACAGGGAAAGGGGGTGGATCACAAAGTATACTAGATAGAAGGTGACGGAGGACAATCTGACTTTCGGTGATGGGTGCGCAACATAATTGATTGACAAGATAACCTGGACATGTTTTATTTGAACATATTTACCCTGATTTATTGATGTAAAATTAATAAAAAAAAAGAAAAAAAAAACAAAATGCTGTACGTATTTAGTTATTTTAAAAAGTGTTTTAATTTTGGGGCAAGGGGAGACTGGTTTTCTCTTCCATAATAAAAGTTAAAACAACCTATTTTGAATTTTATTAAAGTATCTTTATTTTATAATATATTTATAAAAGTATTTTGTCTTGGTCCTGTCCCATTGGCTCAGTGGATAGAGCATTGGCCCGCATGCAGACATCCCAGGTTCAATCTCTGGTCAGCGCACACATGAAAAGCAACCATCCGCTTCTCTTCCCCCTACTTTTCTCTCTCTTCCCCTCTCACAGCCAGTGGCTTGATTTGTTTCAGTGTTGGCCCAAGCCATGAAGATAGCTCAAATATTCTGAGTGTCAGCCTCAGGAGCTGAGGATAGCTTGGTGATTCGAGCATCAGTCCCTGACAGAGTTGTCGGGTAGATCCTGGTCAGGGCACATGAGGGATTCTGCCTAACTATCTCCCCTCCTTTCACATATATATATATGGTTTGGAATTATGAATTTTTTTGAAGGTATGGAAAAGATCATGCACATAAAAACAAGCTTACTTTGAATTTATGTTTTGTTTTTACCATTTCATACAATATTTGGAAATTAATCTGTTTCCCTTCTCCATTGCAATGTGTAATCCCAGTTTATTTGAAAATCTTTTAGAGTTTTTCTCAGGCCATTCCGATGTCATTTAGGTAGCTGGAGCTTAGGAGGAAGCAATGCCAAATTCTCTAAGTACACGGGCATGTAGAAGATTGCTAAGGACAGTTAACATTCGATATTATTGACCCCATTATTTTGTATATAATCCTTTCAGTGCCACTATCAGGATCAGAATTATAATCATCACTGCATTGATAAAAACAAGCAAACAAGTACTTTATGCCAAGGAAACCACTGTCTCTTATATACATATATTTCCAGCTGTGCATTACCCATGCTAATAAACTCACAACTTAAGCAACTCTAGACAACACCTGAAATCTTGCCTCTGGGAAGAACATGGTATAAAACGTGTCCCAGGTTCTAGGAAGTGGTAGAATGGAGTGACATTTCAAGAAAATATCACTTAATGTAGAATCATTAATTCTTTTCCTGTTCTTGGTTATTTTTTTTTTCAGGTTTATGTAAGCAGATCTCAGACTAGGGATTTGTTCACTATAAGCCTAACCAATATAGTTATCATCTGTAATTAGCCCTATTAAGCAATTATATTTCAAGTTCTTGCAATTTAACATGAGGTCAATGGACCAACAGCGTGGGTAGCACCTGTGAACTTGTTAGATGTTCTGTTTTGCCCAGAACCCAGACCTATTGAATCAGAAATTGCATTTTATTTATTTATTTTTTTAATAATTTAATTTTTTTAATGGGGTGACATCAATAAATCAGGATACATATACTCAAAGATAACAAGTCCAGGTTATCTTGTCGTTCAATTATGTTGCATACCCACCACCCAAAGTCAGATTGTCCTCTGTCACCTTCTATCTTGCCTTCTTTGTGCCCCTCCCCACCCCCTATCCCTCTCCCATTCCCCCCTTCCCCCCGTAACCACCACACTCCTATCAATGTCTCTTAGTTTCACTATTATGTCCCACCTACGTATGGAATAATACAGTTCCTGGTTTTTTCTGATTTACTTATTTCGCTTCGTATCATGTTATCAAGATCCCATCATTTTGCTGTAAATGTTCCGATGTCATCATTTCTTATGGCTGAGTAGTATTCCATAGTGTATATGTGCCACATCTTCTTTATCCAGTCATCTATTGATGGGCTTTTTGGTTGTTTCCATGTCCTGGCCACTGTGAACAATGCTGCAATAAACATGGGGCTGCATGTGTCATTACGTATCAATATTTCTGAGTTTTTGGGGTATATACCCAGTAGAGGGATTGCTGGGTCCTAAGGTAGTTCTATTTTCAGTTTTTTGAGGAACCACCATACTTTCTTCCATAATGGTTGTACTACTTTACATTCCCACCAACAGTGTATGAGGGTTCCTTTTTCTCCACAGCCTCTCCAACATTTGCTATTACCTGTCTTGCTAATAACAGCTAATCGAACAGGTGTGAGGTGGTATCTCATTGCCGTTTTGATTTGCAAGAAATTGCATTTTAAAAAAGATCCCCAAGGAATCTGACTGGACTGTTCTCAGCCAGAATCTGAGTGATGGTGAACACTCACAAGGGTGCAAAATAACCCCTGCATTGTTTTAAATTTGCTTTAAAGTTTGTCAGAAAGTACTTAAGTTTATGAGTATATGCTTTATGGGCTGATTCTGGCGCCCCCACGTGGTTCTATAGGAGCTAGCCTGGACATTCAAGGGATTTGCAAGAACTCGACTTGGGTTGCTTCTGCTTTGTTCGTTTGCTTCCAGTGCGTTGCAATTAAGTGTAATTTTTCTGTTCTTCTTTTAGTGGAAGAGCTTTACGAGATTCTCCTAAACAAACTGTAGACCAAATGTCACACTAAATGCCAAGTAAAGTGAACCATAACACTTAGCGTCATTTAGTCCAAGTAGAAGCCCTTCGTAAGCCTAATTCAGACACTAAGAAAACTATAAAGCAAATAATCCCCCATGTACCGGCCCTAAGTACATGTTTACATATAAGAGCTTTATGAAATGTGCTTGCAATTTTGACATGCATTAGAACCATTATAATGATAAACTTAATTTAGAATATCTTTAAATATTTGAATCTCAGAAGGTTAAAGCAAAATCATATTGCTCTCACTAAAAATTACCAAATCAATATAAATTCTTTTCTTATATAGTGCATTATTAAATATTTAAAATTTTATTAAGAACAAAAATTTTTCTATACATTAAACATAAAATAAAGTTATTTTAAATATATTTTTTATTTTTATGTTCTTCAAATGTACAGGCTTTAAGAGTTCATTACATTGACACATTACAAACATATAAGGTTAAAAGCTTTTTACTGATAAAGGTGCAGTGTAATAGAAAATAGAGTTTCTGCTTTGATACCTGGAATAAAATCTAATATGTGATTTCTCTTTAAAGGACCTACAAAATGGTAAACTAAATAAGACAGTTTGCAAATACTTGTTTTTTATTAATAACCCTGAGAAACTGTTGTTAAAAATTTAAATATAATTTAAATATTGACAACAAACTATACAATTTTTTTCTTAGAATTTAAAAATTTATTTCTGAGTATAAGAAAATAATTGGGCCATGGCCAGTTGGCTTAGTGCCAAGAGCATTGGCCCCGTATGTGGATGTCCTGGGTTCGATTCCCAGTCAGAGCACACAGCAGAAGCAACCATCTGCTTCTCCACCCCACCCTCACCCCTTCTCTCTCTTTCTTTCTCTTCTCCTTCTGCAGCTGTGGCTCAATTGGTTAGAGTGCATCAGCTCTGGGCACTGAGGATGGCTCTGTGGAGCCTCCACTTCAGGCTCTAAAAATTGCTGGGTTGCAAGCATGACCCTAGATGGGCAGAACATCTGCCCCAGACGAGGGTGGGAATTGCCAGGTGGATCCCAGTCAGGGTGCATGAAGGAGTCTGTCTCTCAGTTGGTATTTTAAAAATGCCTTGTATGTATGATGGATAGCCCTAAATGGTTTCTCTATTTTATCTCATTTTAAGTGTTTATCACAGAAATCTTAAGGGTAACCGCATATGCACAGATAACAGTATAGTGGTTACCAGAGGAAAGGGGATTGGAAGATAGTAAAGGGTATAGGAACCAAATACATGGTGACAAAGATGATTTGATTTCATGTGGTGGGCACACAATGCAATATACACATCATGTATCATAGGAATGTGTTCTTCAAACCTATATAATCTTATTAACCAATGTCACCCCAATAAATTTAATAATAATAAAAACCAAGTAGAAACCTGGTGAGTATCTCTGAAGAGGAGAAATTAGAATATGAGGAGGTCACTACTTAATCTCACATTTTTATTAAAAGTATTTTTATTTAGGTCTTTATAAATTCACTTTCTTGTCTTTATTTTTCATGAAAATGGAATGATTTTAATTCCTATTGATACTATATTTGGGTGATGGTGTCTGGAGGTCACAAAATTAGTATTCCGAAGTTTGTTACCACTTGTATTCTCCAACTAATGTCTTATTTTCATAAGACTGTAAATGACTAGTTATGATTAATTAATTAATCATAATGAATCCAGCTTCCTTTTGATGTGTTAAAATATTTTCCCCACAATTAAATATGTTAGAATGGTAGTATTGGCATGAACTTTTCAGCATGCACTGAATATTGTATACACTTTCTTATGTCTGTAATTATTGAGCAATACACTTCCTTCTCCCCGTTCTCCTGGCATTTGGCCAGACTGTGGTTTCCAGTCTCCCTTGGTTGGTAGGGCCCTCTGATTGAATTTTTAATGGAATGGGAGTGGAAAGGTTGCACTTGCAGGCTGGGGTTTTATCCAAGCAGGTGAGCCTCCTCCATACTTTTTTCTCCTTTCTGCCACTTAAGTCTGGACATGACAGAGCATCCTATCGGATGTGAACAGTGATTGATTCCAGGGTCTGGGTGTCCCTGCCTGAAGAAGAGCTGCCTGTCAGCCCGGACCACGTGTCTGGACTATCATGAGAGCAAGAAATGTAGACTGTATTTGGGTTTATTTGTTGTAGAAGTTTATCCTACCATATATTAACAGTGCATGTTAGTACAATATGCTTAATGCAGTATGCTGTAGTTTGAATTATTTTAAGTTAGTTTTTTTTTTCTCAAAATTTCACAATCCAGTGTGTGTCTCTGATAACCTTACTTGGTAATTATTATTATTATTTTATTATTATTTTCTGTTTCTGGGCCATACTTTGTGGTTTATACACTGGTGGTAAACTGATATTTAAATCTCACTTTCCATCACGTTTGCTAGGAAAGCCTCTTGCAGCTTTTCAGGCTGCCTGCTTAAGGCTTTCTGCTAGGTTTGCTTAATGTACTGATTTGCACAGTGGGATAAGCTAGGGACATATTTTAAATCTGAAAGCTTATATTCTGCTGAACATAGCAAACATTGTGAGAAAGCACTGAAATGGGCTAAATCTGTCAATCCTCCACACCCCTATTGTAAAGGCTCCTATTTAAAACTCAAGACTGGCAGAAAGAAGGCACACTGTGTTTATGAAAAATTGTCTACCTGTGTACCGTTCGTAATACATTTGATGCTTCTGCCTCAAGGAATTATGAGCATTAGCCATTTTAGGAAGTCATCATACACACTTGACCATATTCATAACTATTTTATACTCTGCAAGACCCTGGTTATTACTGAGCGTTGGGAGTGACTGTAACCGTTTGGAAACTATACCAGAGTGGATCATTCCGAGACTGCTGACTTCCTTGGCCCCCAGGGATAAAATTCAGAGCCCATTGCCAAGGTTCAGAGCCTTTTCCCTTCATGAATCATAAAATTGTTAGGCTTGGAAATCCTCAAGAGATGATCTAATACTAATTGCTACATTTACATACATCACAGTTTATGGAGCAAAATAAATTCTTCAAAATCTCGGGGTGAATAATTTCCCCACTTTACATCATCCTTACACAAAAGTACTGGAGGATGTAGGTAACAGATACACAGAAAAATAATGAGACTCTGAGAGGGGAAAACATTAGGCCTAAATTGAATGTTTCAAACAGGAAAAAGTTGCAAGTAGAAGTCACATCTGTGGAGTAGGAATAAATCTGATACTAAAAAACTTCTCACATTTTATTACACTTGGCTCTTTCAAAAAAGCCTGTGTACTAGAGTAATTTGAGGCTTAGAGGAATTTTGTAGCTTACTTTTAGGGAACAAAATAGTGACACCTGGGGCTAAAGTTCAGGTTTCTTTATTCTGCTTTAGTGACATTTCCTCCCTGTGACACATGGCCCATATTATATCTTTCTCACAGTTATGGTCTTCTCCTTTCCCAAGTTTCTCTAATTAAGGGAGCCAGAGCACAGCAGGGACAATTTCGGTTCAACTTATTTAGTTGGGAATTTTAGAAATTTTTCAAAACCAACTATCTGGGGAAAAATTATTATGTGGTTTGGAGGACTCCAATTACAGGGTAGATAGGGCAGAGAAACACAGTGTCTGGTTAAGTAGCTTTGTTTGCATTTAATGACCAAGCTTGAGTGTGCCATCTAACAAGCCTGCTTCAGAGAAAGTAATCTGAAAAACCATTCCTAAAATGATTCTCTTGATGCTGAGGAATGATGTTCTTTTTTTTTTGTGTGTGTGTGTGTTTTTCCGAAGTGAGGAGCGGGAAGGCAGACAGACAGACTCCTGCATGTGCCTGACTGGGATCCACCCAGCATGCCCACCAGGGGGCGATGCTCTGCCCATCTGGGGTGTTGCTTCACTGTATCCAGAGCCATTCTAGTGCCTGAGGCAGAGGCCATGGAGCCATCCTCAGCGCCCGAGCCAACTTTGCTCCAATGCAGCCTAGCCTGCAGGAGGGTAAGAGAGATAGAGAGAAAGAAGAAGAAGGGTGAAGAAGCAGATGGGTGCTTCTCTCCTGTGCCCTGGTCAGGAATTGAACCCAGGACTTCCACATGCTAGGCTGATGCTCTACTGCTGAGCCAACTGGCCAGGGCTTGAGGAATGTGGTTCTTGATCCAGTGAAAACCAAAAGTAACATCATACTTAGCACATGAACAAATGCATACCTTAATTTGGATGACAAATATGTTTGCATAAAGAAACCCACAAAAATCACTTTATCTTTTTGTTTCAATTTATAAATTATATGAAGCCTTTTATTCATGGCTTTTTAAGACTGACTTCAGCTGTGTTTATTTCTGTTAAACTTTATCATTTAAAGGTAGTCTCATTATAAAAAAGTGGATTATTTGCCAGGATTTGTCATCCATGAAGAGAATGTTCTGATGAGCGTATTGCTAAGGGTCTTGGAAAGTTATGGAGCAGGGCTCAGGAAACTTTTTGGCTGAGAGAACCATGAATGCCACATATTTTCAAATGTAATTCCGTGAGAGCCATACAACGACTCGTGTACATTATGCATTAGCCAATAAAAATTTGGTGTTGTCCCGGAGGACAGCTGTGATTGGCTCCAGCCACTTGCAACCATGAACATGAGCGGTAGGAAATGAATGGATTGTAATACATGAGAATGTTTTATATTTTTAATGTTACTATTTTTTTTATTAAATATTTGTCTGCGAGCCAGATGCAGCCATCAAAAGAGCCACTTCTGGCTCGCGAGCCATAGGTTCCTGACTGCTGCTATAGAGTTTTGATGTCATTCCCAGCTAGGAAATTGGTTATTTTTCCAAAACTTGAAGCATAGGCAAGTTTTAAATCATTTCCTATGTCATTCAGTTGACAAATTGTATGTTGCTTTATCCATGGGACCACCAGACTGACAAAAACAGTGTTGATTGGATCCAACCTAATCAAGACTTCCTTAACACCTTTAACAGGGCAATGAAAGGAGTTTATAACATTTAGGATGCCAACAGAAACAATGAAACAAAGAACCATTTCAATGTGGCTCAAAGGGTAAGAAGGTTTTTTTGGTTCATATAATGGAAGCCCAGAACATCAACAATGTAGTGGCTCTGACTTCCTTTTTTCATCTTTTTCTTGTCTTTGTTTACCTACTGGTGCTTGTACTGAAAAGGATTTCGAAGTTTGAGGACATTGCATTGTTACTGGAACAAACCAGGGCTTGAGTTTCCCATTACTGCTGAGTCATAGAACCAGGGTCTAAGTAGTGTAAAAGTGTCTTTTTTCAGATTGCCAGCAACCTGAGAAGGCAGGGACTCACCGCATCTAATGCCTACCTTAACAGTCTTGGCTGACTGGTCAGTTTACATATTTTGAGGAGGTTAGTGATTCATTGCAGAGCATGAAGTTAGTCAGGTCGTAGTGTGTGGGAGGTGGGAGTCCGGTGTGCAGGCGTTCCTTCTTAGAATATCCTTCTGAAACTGGCATAGGTCTATCTGCTGTTCTTGATATGGTGCCCCAGGGAGCCACCTGTGCCTCTGGGAACTTTCTGTAAGAGAACTTCTTATGTTTCTTAGGCAACAAAGTAAAGGTTAAGATTTGTGAACTAAACTTCTAGTTATTTACAGTGCCTTTACACCTTATAGAAAATTCTGTGACTGAGCCCTTATAAGAAATTATTATAATTTAATTCCTTACAGCATGGCAATGTTCAGAGGCAAGTGTTGAGCATTCTGTTCCATTATTCCAAGTAAGAGTCCTTCAACCTACTCTGGATCTGTCCCTTTTAGAGATATGAACTGTGGCTGGGGAATGGAGTGAACTATTTAGCTTAAACTAAAAAGGATCCATTCTGGACCTGGGTTGGGGGTGGAGGTGGTCAGTTTCTTTCAAACCACAGATGTTGTATGGGAATAAAGGAATGAATGTTGAATGAACAGGCAACATTGACTATGAGTGATTTACTGAAAATTACTAAGCCAACTTAGTGGAATAAAATATATTTATTGTATTAGATAGCATACTTTATCATAGTGTCAGGCAAGAGTTTACAAATAACTACAGGATTTACTATAATGTGGTTATGGGGTAAATCTATCAACCTTTGCTTCCCAAAGTATTTATTTCTGAAGATTTTCCTTACAAATTTCTTGGAAAGCATTTCTCCTTTACCTCCAGTGACCACACCTCCCCTATAACATGATATATTGTGGTGGTGGGGGTTTGCTACTTTTACAATGACATTTTATGTTTATATTATTACCATAAAACTAAATAAAAACTAATCATAAGCTAAAATCTCTCCTGTTTAATTTGGTAAAATATTTTTTTCTTTTTATCTTTCATTTTATTTTCTTCCTTTCCCCTTTCTTCCCTTTCATTTTGTGTCTTTATTCTGTTCTTACAGTCTTTTGTCTGTGGTGAATCACATATAGTTAGAAAATTATATGCTACTGCCGTTATCTGACTACAATAATGATTATTCAGGCAATAGTTCTAATAATTACAGATTATATTGCTTACCCAAAACTCCTTTTATTTTGAATTATTTCAGAATTTGCTTTAACATCTTATGAAAAAAATAATACACATGAGGAAATTTTCTAAGTTCTTAAATATGAAAATGTCTTTGCCGCCTCCAAACATGACTGATTGTTTGTCTGCTCATAAATTTGAGTACAAATAGAAAATCATCTTAACTTTCTAGAAGTTGAACAGCTTGCTTTTGAAATATAGAAATGTAAGAGAGAATTATGACATTGAAATGGTTTTCTTTTTTTCTGTCGCCTGGTTTTCTGCCAGGCTAGTGTTAGTTTGTTTCTAATTTTTTATTCTTGCAATTGTCAAGGCCTCTTTTTGTCTATTATTTTACATTAAATTGGCCTATAACCAGGTAGCCTTTTTTTTTTTTTTTAAATTAAAGTTTCAGCTCTCTTTGGCTTAGTAAACTTAGCTACATTTTAATTTTTTTTTTGTTATTTCTTTCATTCTGCAGAGAGCTTTCAACATCAGATGCTTTTGGAATTTTTATTACAACGGGGAACTCCTGGGTCAATCATCCATTTCCCTATTATCTTTTATGTACAATACTGATCCCTTTACTACTTTTTTCTGTGTTCTAGGTTGGCTGAGTTATATTTCTACACTCTGTAGCAACCAATCTGATGCTCACTGCCTCAACTGATTAATATTTGGGAATGTTTAATTTCCATCTGGAAGCAACTTCTACTATCCTGAGCTGTTCTGTTTTATAAATGTACTGCCCTTTCACATTTCATGGACATTAAAAATAAGAGGTTTTCAAAGTTTTCTTTTGTTTCTATCAAGAAGGCTGTGTCACAGATGAAAATGAGCTCTGATACATAAAATTCAAACATTTTATTTTTCTGTCTGTTCAGCCTTACAGACGATGTAGGTTTTTCCACTATTGAGAAGTGAAATAGTTTTAGGCAAGAAAATAGGGACCCCATTTAAAACTTTGGATTCACAGACAGAGAAAAGTATAAGTTTGTGTTCAGTTTAATTTCTTTATTCACATTAGCATTGAAGTTGTCTGGGAGGAGAGGAAGAATGCCACCACTAGAGGCATTTGCAATGTGGAGATTTTTATTTTGATGAGGTCTCCAAGTGTTGGCAGGGTTTGTCCACAATGAACTCTGACAACACCAAACTCTTCTCATTACCATCTTGTGACATTTTTATGTCCCATGTGGCAGGCCATCTCTCTACACCAAATCCAAGCTTGGAAGGATTGTTGGTAGTGCACGACTCTCAGTGGTAACCATTATTATAGAGGATGAGGCAAAAGTAGGTTTACAGTTGTTTGTATGGAAAATAATACAGTAACTTTTAAGTAATAGAAGAATAAACTCTGTGTTTCAGGTATCCACAACTGTAAACCTCCTTTTGCCTACTCTGTATTTTCCAGTGCCTCTTCTAAGGTTGTACTTTTTTACTCAGTGCCTGACCTGTCATTTTAAATGAGGGCTGTGGTGGGGGTCCCACCCATGTGCTCCCCAGCCTGGCTTCTTCACATTTATTACCTTTTAGATTGGTCCTTTCTTCATATGGTCTTGACAAAAGTGTGTAGCGAAGATTCCTGAAGTATCTGACTTGTGTAAACTACTTTTTTGTTTTTAATATCTTGTGATGATAGAGATTTGTCCCCATTTCCTTTCATTTCTTTGGTCATTCCAGTGAAAATTTGAGAGGTAGACTTATGAAATAAGGGAGCTTATTTTGTCCTAAAGTTTTTTTCTGATTATGTTTGGATCTGAGACTTTCTGTCCCTGTTCTACAGTATTCACTTCTGACCCCCATCCTCAATGGATCATTTCCTGAGACCAAAACCAGATTAGATTCTTTTTATTTTTTGTCCGTTCTGGTCAAAGCTATCATTAAAGTGGATCCTTTCTTCTTTACACAGAATCCATCAACTGTATACCCAGAACCTTGACTCTTACTTTTTCCATGCCTGCTGCTATTGCCCAAGTTTGTGCAGAGCAGATTCAATACCATTTCTCCAGGTCATTCTCTCTGAATTCCCTGAAGTGATTTCTGTCTTTGGTGATGGATGGATTGTATAACTCTTGCTTCCAGCAAAGAAAAGAAAAATCATCTTCTGAATATTGTCTGAAAAATTCTCACTCCTACATTTTTTTCCCCTTTCTTCTCATAACTCAAAGCTTTACTTCAAAGAAGCTTCTGCTATTGGTGGCAAGATAAGCCCAGCAGGCAGAACCATAGTGCTGCTATTTGTTTTAAGCCTATTACATAAGAGGAGGATGAAGTTATTAAGGAAAAAGAAGCCTCAGAGACTGCTTATGTAAAATATTTCAATAACATAGTTTACAAAACAAACTTCCTCTATAAGAATAATAGGTTCTCAATGAAGTGTTTCCAGCAATGGAGTATTTTCATTTATCGTAACACATGTGCTTAATTCTTTTACATTATCCTGTGACTGACAGCTAAAACCTATTTCAGGGGATCAAGTACTTTATACCTTTCAATCACTCTTTTGAGATAGTTTTTTCTTTCTAGAAAGGATGAGGCTAACGATGGTGATGAGAGATGATAATATCAATAGTTATAATCAATTTTATTTCATTACAGTTCAAATCACAATCTTAATTAGATTATATTATTTTTAATGTATTTTTACTATAATCAAGAACCAAAATAAGCTAAACCTAGAATTTTCTCTTAAATACTTACACTTTTATTCCTATAGGGGATGTAATGGAATCAATGCTTGCAATGGTAATAGATATGGAACAACTTCTCACTGTGTTGCTTCTTCAGTGCCACAAAATAATCCACAAAAAGCATTAGCATGTACTCTGGAGCAGAGTAAGTGATGGTGATGATAATGATGATGATGGTTATAGTGACCATATTGTTATACTAGAGCCACACCTTCTCCCAGGTGTCCAGGTGACTATTTGAGAAGCATCTCAACAGAGTAGAAGTTTTTAGGAAAGTAATTCTTGATTTGCAAGATAGTCTTAGCTCTGCACTTATTTATGACAATGCATTGCAAAAATATCTTTCACCCCAATATCTTCCCTTCTTCCAAATTACACTTTTTTTAGTTGTTCTTCACCTATGTGACTCATGAGTAAGGTACTTGACCTAAGTGCATTCAATGATGTAGAGTCTTGTGTAAGAAAGATTTGCAAACCATCAGGGATTCCTGCACTTTCTTCAGAATTGTAGCTGTAAATAGTAGCTGTGGTAGCCCCATTATTTGGATGATTTAAAAACAATGGAGATCTAAGAGTGGTAACTGGGAGAGATTTCCCACCTGTCTATATTTTCACTGTAACTGAGGTTCCAGGAAAGCAGCAATTCATTTTGTATTTATATTCCTTTTTTTTTTAACAAAGACTTTCAAGCTTAAATGCTAGTTTGAGATTTTATCTTTTGTAGATAGTGATCTACTGACTGTGAGTAACTCTCATTTACTTCTGAAGCTGCAGTGTTCTTCTGCTCATGTCAATTGTGGGTGTTTCCTACAATAAGACCCTTGACTTTCCCCTTTTATTTCTGTCTCATTATTTCTTTCTCAGAGAACTAATCAATTTTCACAGATTGAGTGCTCACTATAGTGCTTCTTTGATACTATCTGTACTCACTTATGATCATCGCAATGATAATCATCTCAAAGTTTGGTTACTACCTATAAAACTAGTTTTGCAATATCTTTTTCCAAATCAATAATCTTGTCCAAATTCTTTATTGTGTCAATGATTAATATGTTTAAATCTTATCCTTTTCAAGGAAGGTGTATTTTCTGAAGTCAAAAGCCTATGCTTACATTACTTTAATTTTCTTTCCAGGGGTCTCCAAACTTTTTACACAGGGGGCCAGTTCACTGTCCCTCAGACCATTGGAGGGCTGCCAAATACAGTGGTCCTCTCACTGACCACCAATGAAAGAGGTGCCCCTTCCAGAAGTGCAGTGGGGGCTGGATAAATGGCCTCAGGGGGCCGCATTGCGGCCCGCAGGCCATAGTTTGGGGACACCTGCTAGACCCTTGAGAGTCAAAGTGTGGTCCATGGATCAGCAATATTGACATCATCTGGGAGATTGTTAGAAATGCAGAATCATGGGTCTCATTTCAGACTTTCTGAATCAGAGTCTGCATTTTAACAAGATCCCCAGGTAAAAGCATCATGTCTGGAACTTTTATGTGAAATGAAATAGGCTCATATCTTGTTTTAACAATTTTAAAAAGATTTCAGCACCCATTCAAGTGAGGCTGATGTTACTGAACCTTGGATAACATTTTGAGTAGCAAGACTCTGAGCAGTCCTGCTAAATAGAGCAATCTATGATAACAACAGTGTTCTATATCTGCTGTTCAGTAAAGTAGCCACTGGCCACATGTGACTAATGGGCACTTTAATTACTTAAGTTTAAATGACCACATATGGCTGGTACCTACTTTTTCAGACATTTATAGCAACATTATAGCAACACTTAGTAAAAATTTAAAAAATACTGAGAAAAGGAACCAGAAGAGTGCAGAAGAGGGGGACCTGCAATGTCTGTAATCTTATGCTCAAGCCAGTGACCTTGGTGTTTAGGACTGAGAGAACAAGGGAAGACTGAGATAAGTTTGAAAAATAATAAACCACAGCTGGTCCTTGCCTGTTATCAGTTCCTTGAAATAAACTTGCAGCACCAGAAAGAAGAATGAGTAATATAATTATCAAGGACAGAACCTCCAGCCACTTCTCTTACCCCATCCCCTCCCAGAGACATAAAACTCATGTAAGCCTGCAAACAAAGAAGTCATAGAAATCAGGCCTTTGTCACATGAAAGCTAAAACTCTAAAGGTATATAAGATGTGAGAAATATAACTTTATGGAGCTCGTGTCTTTGGTGCTAGTATCCCCACGCGCTCCGCTGGCTATCAATAAATCTTTCTTCCTCCTTTTCTGGGCCTTCATTATTCTCCCTTTGCGGTTAATTCCTGCTACAAATACTAGGAAAATGAAATCAAAAGACTTATAATGCCATTAAAATAAAAATTCAGTTCAGACTCTCTGGTACATATATTAAAAAAAGAAATGTAGATTGAAGTTTGTGTAGAGTTTCTAAGAGCCACACCTCTTTTCTGAAAACAATTTGTCTTCAACTATAATCAGTAGAGTGTGTTATATTTAAATCACCTCTGCTATTTGTGTATTCATTTGCACCAGGAAGCTGACATGATTTTTCAAAACCTTGACTTGCACAGCTTTGGGCATTACTGGAAACAGTAGAATGCTCCTATAGAAGGGATTTTGTCTCAGCACTTAGTTTTCATAGCTTTCTAGGTTTTTTCCTATTTCAATGTAACTATTTACCTATTTCTTATTTCAATTTATTTCAGTTGCTCTAGAAAAGCTCAGGTTTACAAAGGAATTGGTAAAGATTGTTTCTCTTGAATATTTTTTTCAAGTTTGGAATGATGAACACATAGAACAATAAGAAATTTTGAACAACAAATTTTAGAGCATTATGATGCTTTGGCTTTAATGTAATCAATTATTTTAAATATAACAATTTAATATGATTTTCAAAATAAAATGTAATTTTAAAGATAAAACATTGATATATTAAAATGTTAATTAAATTTACTTTTAAAATGCACTCCTATTTATAATTAACTGTCATATGTCCTTTAATGTAAATAGTATTGTAAGGTCAAGAGCTGCTGCCATCATGGCCATTCACATGCAGGTTCCCATTAGATTTGGGCAGATGGTAAAGAAACAGTGGAGCCAAAAAATGGTGAGCCATTCCTTTATTCTACTCTTGTACAGGCCAATGAGCAAACACACAGGGCTCCAAACAATAGGGAGGACAGTCTTTCTTTTATAAGTTCTGTCCTTCCTCAAAAAGTGTCCTCCTACATGTCCTCCTTTTTGATATTGGAAGACTAATCTGTAAATGTTCGTATTCAATTGATGCAGAGTCAATCCATTGCTGTGATGTGATGTATCTTAGTTGACGTGACGATTTATCAAGGATCAGTACAATACAGCAAGATGGGATTATGATACGCATGCACTCCGCATAGGAGACCTTGAGAAAGCGTGCAATATACTGAGCGTGTGATATATCTAGCGTGCCAATGATTTTGTGTACTTCTTACTGAAACATGACACAGCATATATGACATTGTAGACTCACGATAATTTCTTTCTCAGTGAATATTCAATCATAGACAGGTAAGCACAATTCATGTTTTATTAATTCATTATCTATTTAGTGAGTTGTCAAATACGTATAGTTTTATTTACAAATATTTTCCCGAAATTTGAGTTTCGGGAACCAGAAGAGTGCAGAAATAAGAGTGCAGAACCAGAAAATGGAAATCTAACCTCAAACCATATCTGTATGGTGGTCAGCAATGGGAGAAGGTCATGTGAGGAATCCAGGCCCGGGAACTTTGGCTAGAGCCACCCACAACCATGTGCACCAAAAGAACCTTCCCAAGAGTCCTTTGGAAAAGAGTGACTGTCTGCCAGCCAATGAGATTTCACCACATCATATTAGCTTGGCCACCCTAGAGACCCTTCAATTATTCCCCACATGGGTCACCACGTGTGACTTCCCTGGCCTCTGTCCCCGGGACCAGGGAACATAGTCAGGTGGGATGTGCTCTGTACTCAATAAAGCTTTTATTATTCTACAATTCGTGGCTATGCCCCTTCCTTCTTCCTTGGTGGGGAAAAATACCTTACATTTGGTGCCAAAAACTGGGAGGAGTAAGAAGATTGCTGGGGCTGCTCCTCTCCCCTTCCTCTCTGAGAAAGAACCAGAACCTGCGACTTTCTACCCACTTTGGTGCACGGTGCAATAAATCCCCTGCTTCCAGCCTCCCCTCAGTTTTTTCCACCAAGACTCCCTGTCCAAAACTGCAGTTGCGTCAGGCACCTCTTTTCTGTTCCACTTTGAGTGTGTGTGTGCCCATGGAGATGTCCAGAGCACATCCACTTTATTCATCCAGTGGCCAGAGCTTGAGTTGTGGGATGCCAGTACTCAACTCTGACCACTCTGAGAACTGAGGGCAACCGTGGAGGCACAGAAATCTAAACCTAATCCAAAAACACTCCTGGAGTTGCCTTATCCGAAATCTCTCCAAAAAGAAGAAGAAACTGTTCTTCTTCTCTGCTGTGGCCAGGCCACAGAACCACTGGAAAAACAGACTAGGTAGCGTCCTGAAGGGACTTTCAGTTTTAACACCCTCACCAATTTAACTATCACCAAAAGAACTGGGAACTGGTTGGAGATCCCTTACATTCAGGGCCTCTAGTATTAGCGCTCCCGTCCTAATCTCTGTGCCACCTATTCTATGTGAAGGCCCTTTTTTGTTCAGAGAAACCTCACCTAAACCCTCTGCTTCTAATCTTTTCTCCTTCGCAAACTCCCAACTCTCTCCCCTTCCTGCCTGACTCCTGGGGGCACCCCTCTCTTGGAACCCCTCTCTGGTCCCTCTGTGGACCTCTTTCACTCGGGTCTCTTCCCTCCAAGAGCCCCCTCCCCTTCCTTCATAGAATCCTGTTTCTCATTCACCTGCAAATACCAGTCTCTCTTTCTTCTCTCCTGCTGGCCAGGGGCACCTCCCTTCTCCACTGTGTTCTTAAGCCCCTCCTCCATCAGGCCATTCTCAGCCTGCCACTGGCCCTTACAGTAGTTTGCAAGACACCTAACCCTAATCTTCTTACAGGAAGGCCTGGCCCTGTTCTGCCTCTGGCTCTGGCATTCCCAGCCAAATCTGGATGCTGGGCTCCCAGGAGCTCCCGCTCCTTTTATTCTCAACATCCAAGCCCCTATCTGGAACCTGTGAACACAGCATTTAAAATTTTTAATGGTCATGACTAGTAGAAACAGGCCGCGGCTATTCACTAGGCCTGCATGCAGCAGAAAGTAGCACTCCAAACTCAAGCTCTTGTGCAGCCCTAAGGCTGGCAAAGCAACAAGGGCAAGGCACAGGAAGTGCCTGACTCAAGTCCAAGCCGCAAAGAGAATCCCACCAGCAGCTTGCTTTAAGTGTGGCAAGGAAGGTCACTGGTCCCAGCAGGACCCCTGCCTGTGGCTGTCCACTGAGCCCTGCCCTGACTGCAAGCAGCCTGGTCACTGGTGAAGTGATTGCCCTCTTTGGGCAGCAGGCTCATCCTCATCATCTCTATGTGGAGGACAGGCCACTCAGACGGGAGGCCAAGCTAGCCAGGCGGGCCCATCATTCGAACTACTAGGACATGGCCTGGATTGTAGGACCCAGGGTAATGCTACAGGAATGGGTAAGTCCATCTCATTTCTTGTGAACATGGGGGCTACCTTCTCTGTTTTGCCATCACACTCTGGACCTCTAGTTCCCTTATGGGTCTCAGTTATGGGCGTGGATGGAACCCTTTTTTCCCCCTTCATACACCACTCCTGGCATACAGTTTTGCCACAAGTTTGCTGACCCCTACCCACCTCTGGCTCACTAAAAGGCTAGACCCTGCAGATCCCCCTATTACTCCTCTCTTTTTTTTAAAAAAAATCCTTACAGGACCACATTTGTGAGTTTCTTCAGTCACGGTCTAACAGATGTTCCTCCTGACTCCCCTCAAAGCCACCATCTTATGACCTCCCCTCCCCACGTCATCCCTAATCAGCAGAAAGTAGCCAGACAAATAAGCGGTGCCCCTAATTAACACAAAAGATAGCAATGTAAGGTGGTCAGCAATGGGGGAAGGTCATGTAGGAACCCTGACCCGGGAACTTTGGATAGAGCTGCCCACACTCAGCCATGCCAAAAGAAACTTCCCAGGAGTCCTTTGGAAAAGAGTTACTGTCTGCGAGCCAGTGAGATTTCACCACATCATATTAGCTCGACCACCCTAGACAGGACCCTTTAAATATCCCCTACACAGGTCACCCCATGTGACTTCCCTGACCTCTGTTTGTGGGACCAGGGAACATCATCGGGTGGGATGTGCTCTGTACTCAATAAAGCTTTTATTATTCCACACCTCATGGCTATGCCCCTTCCTTCTTCCTCAGTGGGGAAAAATACCTTACAATATCTATTAATAATGCATTTTGATTAAATAGTTGCATAAAACAGATATTTTTAATTAGAAAATGATAAATACACCTGAATATCACTCAAAATTAGTGGTTTTGTTTGATATTTAATTTTACTAAATAAGTACTTTTTTCTTACAATTATTATTAAAAATTAATAGGCATGTAATCATAACTACAATACAAAATATTACAAATGTTTTTATTATGCATTTATTATATTATAGTGTGTTATATTGCAATGAATAAAATGTTTTTTTTTAATTTATAATAATCTGTTTTCTTCAACTTATTTTTGTCCTTTTCATTATAAAAAAGTTGGTCACTTTAATTCTCTGGTTCTACAACCAGGAGGATCTTCTCTGGGTTTTCCTAGAATCAAAGGCCTCACCAGTCTTAGTCACCTCTGGTTCCCCATTTGCATACCTTCTCCCTTTTCCTCTCTGCACAGACTGGCTTCTCCTTCAGCACCTGGCCATCTTGGCTTCCTTCTTCCTCCTTCTCTCCTTTTTAAAATTTCTTTGGCGCCAAAAATCTCTCCATAGCATAACAATGGCTCCTCCCAAGAAGGAAGGTAATCCACAATTTGCAATCAACTGCCCTGCTCTGAAGGCAAGCACACACATGGCTGCCCAGCACTATTTTTAACAATAAAAGTTAGCAAACTCAAAAAACAAAAATTTTAAAAACTCATTTGCCCAACAAGTGTGATTTTTGTTTTTGCAAATGGGAATATTTTCCAGTATGTAAAATATTCATTCAACAGATATTACTGTGATTGGAAACACCATGAAATTAAAGGAGGCACTGATCAAAGGCAGGACTGTGTTAAGCCCTAATGTGAGAGGGAAAATGAGTCTAAGAAAGGATAGCGGGCTGTGTCTCAGGGTGCTCTCTGCTGGTTGGAGTCAGATCCATGTCAGATGAGTAGCTGCTTTTTCATTTTCCCTAACCCCCACCTCCTAATGGCTATATCTGGAACTGAGAGTTGAATATCTTCTTATTTCTATTTTCTAATACTCAGTATGTCTCTGCCAATGTCACATCTTTAAAAAAATTCTTCTTTTGATTAGTAACTCTTTAATCTATAATATCAGAGACAACACTGTCTCCATAAGTTTATTTCATTTTTTTAAAATTTATTTATTAAATTTAATGCAGTGACATTGATAAATCAGGGTACATATGTTGAGAGAAAACATCTCTAGATTATTTTGACATTTGATTGTGCTGTATACCCCTCCTCCAAAGTTAAATTGTCTTCTGTCAACTTCTATCTGGTTTTCTTTGTGCCCCTCCCCTCCCCCAACCCCTCTCTCCTTCTTTACCCCATCCCCCCTCCCCCACCCCACCCCTGTTGCCATCACATTCTTGTTCATGTCTCTGAGTCTCATTTTTATGTCCCTTCTATGTATGGATTCATGTAGTTCTTAGTTTTTTTTCTGATTTACTTATTTCACTCCGTATAATGTTATCAAGGTCCATCCATGTTATTGTAAAGGATCCAATGTCATCATTTCCTATGGCTGAGTAGTACTCCATAGTATATATGTACCAAAGCTTTTTAATCCACTCGTCCTCTGACGGATACTTGAATTGTTTCCAGATCTTCGCTATTGTGAACAATGCTGCCACAAACATGGGGGTGCATTTCTCCTTTTCGGGCCGTTCTATGGTGTCCTTGTGGTATATTCCTAAAAGTGGGATAGCTGGGTCAAAAGGCAGTTCAATTTTCAGTTTTTTGAGGAATCTCCATACTGTTTTCCACAGAGGCTGCACCAGTCTGCATTCCCACCAGCAGTGCAGGAGGGTTCCCTTTTCTCCACATCCTCGCCAGCACTTATTCTGTGTTGTTTTGTTGATGAGCGCCATTCTGACCGGTGTGAGGTGATATCTCATTGTGGTTTTAATTTGCATTTCTCTAATGATTAGTGATGTTGAGCATTTTTTCATATGTCTGTTGGCCATCTGTATGTCCTCTTTGGAGAAGTGTCTATTCATCTCTTTTGCCAATTTTTGGATTGGATTGTTTGTCTTCCTGGTGTTGAGATTTACGAGTTCTTTATAAATTTTGGTTATTAACCCCTTATCAGACGTATTGTCAAATATGTTCTCCCATTGTGTAGTTTGTCTTTTTATTCTGTTCTTGTTGTCTTTAGCTATGCAGAAGCTTTTTAGTTTGATATAGTCCCATTTGTTTATCCTGTCTTTTATTTCACTTCCCCATGGAGATAAATCAGCAAATATATTGCTCCGAGAGATGTCGGAGAGCTTACTGCCTATGTTTTCTTCTAAGATGCTTATGGTTTCATGGCCTACATTTAAGTCTTTTATCCATTTTGACTTTATTTTTGTGAGTGGTGTAAGCTGGTGATCTAGTTTCATTTTTTTGCAGGTAGCTGTCCAATTTTCCCAACACCATTTGTTAAAGAGGCTGTCTTTACTCCATTGTATTTCCTTGCCTCCTTTGTCAAATATCAGTTGTCCATAGAACTGTGGGTTTATTTCTGGGTTCTCTGTTCTGTTCCATTGATCTATATGCCTGTTCTTATGCCAGTACCATGCTGTTTTGAGTACAATGGCCTTGTAGTATAACTTGATATCAGGAAGTGTGATACCTCCCACTTTATTCTTCTTTTTTAAGATTGCTGAGGCTATTCGTGTTCTCTTTTGGTTCCATATAAATTTTTGGAATATGTGTTCTATATCTTTAAAGTATGTCATTGGTATTTTAATTGGTATTGCATTGAATTTATAGATTGCTTTGGGTAATATAGACATTTTAATGATGTTTATTCTTCATAACCATGAGCACGGTATATGCTTCCACTTGTTTGTATCTTCCTTGATTTCTTTTATCAATGCTTTGTAATTTTCCGAGTACAAGTCTTTAGTCTCCTTGGTTAAGTTTATTCCTAGGTACTTTATTTTTTTGGTTGAAGTTGTTAAGGGGATTATTTCCTTAATTTCTCTTTCTGACTGTTCATTGTTGGTGTATAAAAATGCCTCTGATTTCTGAGTATTGATTTTATATCCTGCCACTTTGCTGAATTCATTTATCAGGTCCAGTAGCTTTTTGGCTGAGACTTTAGGGTTTTCTATATACAATATCATATCGTCTGCAACTAATGATAGTTTTACTTCTTCTTTTCCAACTTGAATTCCTTTTATTTCTGCTTCTTGTCTGATTGCTGTGGCTAGGACTTCCAGGACCATGTTAAATGAGAGTGGTGAAAGGGGGCACTCCTGCCTTGTTCCTGATCTTAAGGGTATTGCTTTTAATTTTTGCCCATTGAGTATGATGTTGGCTGTGGGTTTCTCATAGATGGCTTTTATCATGTTGAGGTATGTTTCCTGTATTCCCACTTTGCTGAGAGTTTTGATCATGAATGGGTGCTGGATTTTATCAAATGCTTTTTCTGCATCTATTGAAATTATCATATGGTTTTTCTCTTTCTTTTTGTTTATGTGATGAATCACATTGATTTACGAATATTGTACTATCCTTGCCTCCCCAGAATAAACCCCACTTGATCACGGTGTATGATTTTTTCCATATATTGTTGGATCCGGTTTGCTAATATTTTGTTGAAGATTTTTGCATATATATTCATCAGAGATATTGGCCTATAATTTTCTTTCTTTGTGTTGTCTTTGCCTGGTTTTGGAATCAGAATTATGCTCGCCTCATAAAAGGAGCGTGGAAGTCTTCCTTCCTCTTGAGTTTTTTGAAATAGTTTGAGAAGGATAGGAGTTAGTTCTTCTCTGAATATTTGGTAGAATTCTGTTGTGAAGCCATTGGGCCCTGGACTTTTCTTTGTTGGGAGTTTTTTGATAACTGTTTCGATCTTCTTTGTTGTAATCTGATTCTTCCAGATTGATTTTTGGAAGATTGTATGTTTCAAGGAATTTGTCCATTTCATCTAGGTTGTCTAGTTTTTTGGCATACAGTTCTTCATAGTATTTTTTTTACAATATTTTGTATTTCTGTTGTGTCAGTTGTTATTTCTCCTCTCTCATTTCTAATTTTTTTTATTTGAGTCCTCTCTCTTTCTCTTGGTGAGTCTAGTTAAAGGTTCATCAATCTTGTTTATCTTTTCAAAGAACCAGCTCCTAGTTTCATTGATCTTCTGTATTGTTTCTTTAGCCTCTATGTCATTTATTTCTGCTCTGATCTTTATTATTTCCTTCGTTGTACTACATTTGGGCTTTACTTGCTGTTCTTTTTCTAATTCTTTTAGATGCAGGGTTAAGTTGTTTATTTGAGCTTTTTCTAGCTTCTTAAAGTGTGCCTGTAGTGCTATGAACTTCCCTCTCAGCACTGCTTTTGCTGTGTTCCATAAATTTTGAGTTGTTGTGTGCTCATTGTCATTTGTTTCTAGGAATTTTTTTATTTCTTCTTTGATCTAATTCTTAATCCATTCATTATTTAACAACCTGCTATTTAGTTTCCATGTGTTTGAGAATTTTTGAGCTTTCTGTTGTGATTCATTTCTAGTTTCATGCTGTTGTGATCAGAGAAAGTGCTTGATATGAATTCAGTCTTCTTAAATTTGTTGAGAGCACTTTTGTGCCTTAACATGTGGTGTATCTTAGAGAATGTACCATGAGCACTTGAAAAGAATGTATATTCTGCTGCTTTAGGGTGAAAGGTTCTGAAGATATCTATTACATCGAGTTGATCTAGTGTTTCCAATAAGTCTGCTGTTTCTTTGTTAATTTTCTTTCTTGAGGATCTATCTAGTGATGTTAATGGGGTATTGAAATCCCCTACTATTATAGTATTGCTGTTGATCTCGCCCTTTAAATCCATCAAAGTCTGCTTTATATATTTAGGTGCTCCTATATTAGGTGCATAGATATTTATAATAGTTATATCTTCCTGTTGGATTGCTCCCTTTATCATTATGTAGTGGCCTTCTTTATCTCTTACTATATCCTTTGTTTTACAGTCCAATTTGTCTGATATAAGTATTGCTACCCCGGCTTATTTTTAATTTCTGTTTGCATGAAACGTTTTTTTCCATCCTTTTACCTTCAATCTATGTGTGTCTTTTGTTCTAAGGTGTGTCTCTTGTAGACAACATATGTATGGGTCCTGTTTTCTTATCCACGCAGCTACCCTATGTCTTTTGATTGGATCATTTAATCCATTTACATTTAAGGTTATTATTGATATGTAGTTGTTTATTGCCATTTTCTTCTTTAAAGGTGTATTCTTTTTTTTGCTATATTCTTTTCCCACTTTGGTTTGTTTACAACAGGCCCCTTAACATTTCCTGCAGCATTGGTTTGGTTGTAATGAATTCCTTGAGTTGTTTTTTGTCTGGGAAGCTTTTTATTTCTCCTTCGATTTTAAACGATAGCCTTGCTGGATAAAGTAGTCTTGGTTGTAGTTTCTTGTTCTGCATTACTTTGAATATTTCTTGTCATTCCCTTCTGGCCTCAAGTGTTTCTGTTGAGAAGTCAGATGTCATCCTTATGGGGGCTCCTTTGTAAGTGATAACTTTTTTTTCTCTTGCAACTTTTAATATTTTCTCTTTATCGTTTAGCTTTGGTATTTTAATTATGATGTGTCTTGGTGTAGGTTTCTTTGGGTTTCTCTTTAATGGAGTCCTCTGTGCTTCTTGGATTTGTGAGAGTTTCTCTTGAATTAATTTAGGGAAGTTTTCAGCTATGATATGATTGAGCAAAGTCTCTATCCCTTGTTCTTTTTCTTCTTCTTCAGGAACCCTTATGATGCGGATGTTATTTCTCTTCATGTTGTCACAGAGCTCTCTAGGAGTTTCCTCTGACTTTTTGAGTCTCCTTTCTCTTTTCTTCTCTGCTTTCATGGTTTCATTCCAGTTGTCCTCTAACTTGCTGATTCGATCCTCTGCTCTATCTATCCTGTTTTTAATTCCTTCCACTGTGGTCTTTATTTCTGATATTGTATTTGTCGTCTCCAGCTGATTCTTTTTTATATTTGCTATTTCATTATTTATGTTTTCAAACTGCCCCTCCTTTGTTGTTTGAAGATCCCTAAGCATTTCTGCAATCAATATTTTGAACTCCGCATCTGGAAGTTTGATTATTTCCATATCACTCAGTTCATCACTCGAAGGTGTCTCTTGTGGTTTCATTTGGATTGCACTCCTTTGTCTTCTCATCGTCTTTTTTTTTGTTTTATTTGTAGAGTTGGTTGAGTCTAGGCTTGGTGTTGTCTGCCTCCAGTTTTCAGTTGTGTTATTTTTAGGTCTTCTTGGGTTGGTATCAGCTGTTATCTGTAATCCTCTTTCAGATTTGGGCAGCTTTGAAGTCTTGATTTTTTGTTTTCTTAACAGGTGATAGTCTTGTTTACTGATCTCAGCAGGGGGCTTCCTTGAAACTGTATCCAGTAATGTGGTAGGTATAACTTGAGACTCTGAAGGCCTCTTTAGCCAGCTAGACTCACTGGGGGCAGGGTGTTTTCTCAGCTTCAGTAGGGGGAGGTGTACCTCAGATCTCCATGGAGACCTGAGTTACTGCCCCTCCTCCCCACTTCTTGTTTTCAGCTGTGTCTTGTTGCACTGATTGGAGCTGGAGAGATGTCCGGAGGTCTCTGATCCGGAAGCACTTCATGTCTGTTTTGTGAAAGGTTCAGTCTCTCCCCCAGCTATGGCCGCCTCCAGCATGGATGAGTCAACCCTTTTAGCTCCTCTCCTGGATTCCTTATCCCCTCACAGTCCCTCTCTCTGTTCTCTCCACCTGGGAGATAAGCTGTTCCTTTCAATGCACCTCGCTCCCTGGTCGCCAGGTGTAAGGCCAGGAGCCAACATGATGGCCATTCACATGCAGATTCCCATTGGATTCGGGCAGATGATAAAGAAATGGTGGAGTCAGAGGATGGGGAGCCATCCTATTTATTGGTGTCTCACCAAGACAGGCAAACCACAAAAGAAGACAAGGGAAAAGCAGAAAACCAGCTTTTCCCATGAAGGGCAAGGGATCAGGGAAACCCCTGCAATCATGATAGCAGGAACTGAGTGAGCCAGCTCCTGGTCTGTCCCACTTTATAGTGTAGAAAACCAACATCCCTTAATCCAATATACAAACAAGGAAGTCTCTGATACAAAGTCACTTATCCAAGGCATAATTGGATTCCTCATGAGAGTGCACCACCCAGATCATACAATCAGTCAAGGATGTGGGGAAAAGCTTAGTCCTAAAACCAAACCTTAGGCTACAATGACCTGGCCTGCTTATAGCCTGTCCCCCACACCCAATATAAGTCACAAGCGAGAAAACATATATATCATATTTACAAACTTATTTGACCAACACCAGGCAAGTGGCTGTGAGTAGTAGTTTCTGCTCCCCTCCCTCTAAGATCCTCTCTGGGCTCTCAGCCCTACCCCCGCTCTGTTCCGGCAAGCAGAGGAGGTTCAGGGGCTCCCTACCAGGACTCCTGTGATTTCCTCTTTGCTCCTTGGTCTTTGAGAGCCGTTCTTTCAGTTCAGAGTTGGTTTTTCATGCTGATTTTTCCTAAATTGATTTGTATTCCAGTTTGGTGGTGAGAGCTGGGCGTCTGTGCATCCGCCTTCTCTGCTGCCATCTTTTTTCTTCAAAGCTTATTTCATTTTTATTATAAGGAATATTGGAAGATAAAAGTACCAGACCTTCCACAGATTAAGGCATGGTTAAGTCTATACACCTATAACATCTTTGAGTATTAAGAATACTATGGAGCTGGATGGGAGCTTACTTTAGAAGTATCACTGTTTTTGTACTTTGATAATATTTTTTGTGAGTTTTCTTGTTTCTTTCCTTGAGAAAGTGGGTCATTAAGAATTACCATTTGTTGAAAGATTAACCCTAAGTACTATAAGTGCAATGGAAATGAAGTAGATTTTTTAAAGTCAAGGGATGCAAGTATTACTTTAGCAAGTGTTTGGAGAAGAATGAAAAATGTTTGCATTTAGTACATTTTAGGAGGGACATGATATGTGGCTTATCTGCTGCAAGCAATGCATGATACTACTGCCCTTGCCCAGAAAAATTACCCTTGTCAAATTGCTTTGGTATAAATGAAGCCTCTCTCTCCACACTGTTGTGCTGCAATTGATTTAACCTTCTAGGTAAGATAAATTTTACAGTAGGTCATTCCTGATATTAATATCATGGCCTTCTCTGTTCTTTTTTGTTTTCAGTAGTCTTCTTTACACTTAGTATAAATACCAGCTTAAATAAAAGTAT
The DNA here is from genome assembly GCF_036850765.1 of Saccopteryx bilineata. Classification (NCBI taxonomy): domain Eukaryota; kingdom Metazoa; phylum Chordata; class Mammalia; order Chiroptera; family Emballonuridae; genus Saccopteryx; species Saccopteryx bilineata. The sequence continues at coordinate 214,267,368 of NC_089491.1, read as the reverse complement.
GGCAAATGTGATGCTTCTTTTTTCCATCTTTTCAGCAGAATTTGATATTACTATAAAATAACTGTTTTGTTGGTTTTCTTCTGAATATCAAATTAGTACCTTATGGTTAGAGGTTATTAACACTTTTCATGGCAAGAATTATGTCTGTTTAATAAACTATCATTTCTCTTTGTTTAAAATTATTTCTAATGCTTAGTAAACTTTCTATTTATTTCTTATGTTGGATAAATGAATGCATAAAGAATGAGCAAATTTTAAGCTTAACAGTGAAGATCAGTCAGTTCTTAGCCTAAAGAAGGAAGTTTTAAAAACAGGAGTTATTTGAATAGATTCTGGTAGAAATAAGAAGAAATTATTTTTAATTCTCCATAACTTCTATCAACATTCATTATAGTGCAATAAAAAGAAAGTGATTTATTGGGAAAATTGTGTCTTCATAACATTGAACCTCTTGATGGACAATATTATGATATTTAGAGCTTGTCTCTTCTTTCAGCACAACCTCAATGAGCTGCTTAGCATTTGATAGAATTCCAGTGATCTTGTTTACTGGTTTCACTGAATCCATTGCCAAAGGGAAACTTTACAAACAAAGATATTCTTTCCATAAGGTAATAAGGAAGAATGACCAGGCTTGAATTTGGGGTCTTTGTAAAAATATTATACATAGTTCAATTTTACCATATAATTTTAAACTTTATATTTTGCACCATATTTATTTCAGGCTAAATAATTCAATTTGGTGAGCATTATTAAAGTTTTCAACTTACAGCTAATTTCATGGGAAATGGTTAAACTTCCAATTCATTAGCTAAAAATAGTGACAAAAACTCACATACAATAAAGAGTGAGACTTGAAATAAATATCTGAGTACTGATTGTTTCTTTTTTTTCTTTTTAAATTCAGTGCGAGGAGGGGAGGCACAGAGACAGACTCCCACATATGCCCTGACCAGGATCCACTTGGCAAGCCCACTAGGAGGTGATCCTCTGCCCATTTGGGGCATTGTTTCATTACAACCAGAGCCATTTTTTTAGCACCTGAGGTGGAGGCCATGGAGCCATCCTCAGTGCCTGAGGCCAACTCACTTGAGCCAATTAAGCCAAGGCTGTAGGAGGGGAAAAGAGACAGAGAAGTGAGAGGGGGGAGTGGTAGAGAAACAGATGGGTGCTTCTCCTGTGTGCCCTGACCAGGAATCAAACCTGGAACATCCACACACCAAGCTGATGCTTTACCAGAGAGCCAACTGGCCAGGGCCCTGATTGTTTCTATTGATCAAAAGCACTAGATTCCTTCTCAAACCTTTGGTGCATTTTGCCTGTGTAAACATAAAACTCATAATCTTGGAGGCAATTCTATGATAAGGACTTGCTACAGCTTTAGAGAATAGTATATGCATATAATCTACACTTACACAAAACCTAAAATCTAATTAAATGTCTTCTTACTTATATCTTACAATGAAGAAACCAGAAATTACTTCTAAGTAGTCTTGGGAGAAACATCATATGTTTATCAAATGAATAGTGTATTCTCAAATTTGATGTTTTATCTGACAAATATCAATATATTCTCTTTTTAGGAGGAAAAAATAAGAATTAAATGTTTTATTGCAAGCAATGTTTTAGATTCAATAAATTCAACCATTTACTTGTCTTTTTTGTGAATGCCACCAAATTTTTCAGTTCATTAATGCCTCTTTTCTGTTAATATAGCTTATCAAGGCATTACTACTTATGAGACCAAAACTAACTTATATTGTTAAGTTCCTCTAATCATCTTACATTTTTTTAAGTGAGAGGAGGGGAGACAGTAAGACAGACTCCTGCCTGCGCCCTTATCGGGATCCATCTGGCATCTCCTGTCTGAGGATGATGGTCCAATTAACCAAGCTATCCCCAGTGCCCGGGGCCAACACTAGAATCAATGAAGCCACTGGTTGCATGAGGGGAAGAGGATAAAAAAGGGTGAGGAAAAGGAAGAGAAACACATGGTTACTTCTCACGTGTGCCCTGACCAAGGATTGAACCCAGGACATCAGCATGCTGGGCTGATGCTATATCCACTGAGGCAAGCTTCCAGGGCCTCATCTCACATTTTTAACATGGAATTACACTTTTTCTTAACCCATTCAAGATTCTTGATTAAGGTCACTCATATATTTGCGGTTCATAATTCTGTATCTCATGGGAGAAGGGGGAAGCTGAGAGTCAAACATTTCGTTTGAACATACAGGGTGGGCCAAAGGTAAGTTTCCAGTTGTGAGTACGTAGAAGAGTTTATTCCTTATTCTTATTTATTAATTATTGTATTTTATTATTATTAACCTACTTTTGACCACACCTGTATTCAGGTTGTCCTGTCTCATTGTCACAAGTCCACCTCTTGACTGGCCACTGTTGGACTCTGGCCAAAGAGAGAGTGCAACTGTGATTCTCTTCATGTTGCATCCTGATGAGTCAGTAGTCAGTCATTTTTCCTAAATGAGATCATCATTATGAGGATTAGCAGATACAAAATGCTTATGGTATACACTGTGAGTCATTTTATATGTATTACATACTTCAGAAAGAAACCCTAAATCCTAAATCCATTCCACACATCTGTTAGGGTCCTGGCAAAAAAGACATGGCACATTTATTCTGAGTAATTTGAGAAAACTTTAGTAAAGGCACTATCTACACATCCATAGGCAGGATTAGTTGAAAACAATTGGTACCATACCTCAGAATACAAAATTGTGGGGCTAGCACAGGAAGGAGGCTGTTTGCACTCCAAGGCCTGAAGGTGCTAAGAGAGAAAGCAGTTTGCAGGGATGTAGAGAGAGCAGCTCCTGTGGACAAGGACCACTAAAGGAAACTGTGGCTTTCATCAGAGAGCACAGCTAGCCATCAGGGAAGCATCTGGGAGGATAAACACCCCTACTTCACTCTCCCCCAGCTTTCTACGCTCCTTCTGGGACCCTACATTGACTAAACCCAAACAAAAATGATTCTTTTGTTGAAGTAGAAGTCAGCCTCTTGAGCACAAAACAAGGTGGAGAAAAATAGAGACCTTTAGAGATAAATGAAACATCCCACGTAGTCTCTCATCCCCATAATCTCTCATGCTTAGTTCAAATCCAGCCCAGAGTGTACTGCGCATGCTTAGTTCATTTTTATCCCAGTCTATGCTGCCCAGACTTAATTCTTGACTACCTTACGTAAGGTTTAATTAATTAATTAATTAATTTTAATGGGGTGACATTGATAAATCAGGGTACATCGGTTCAGAAAAAACATCTCCAGATAATTTTGACTTTTGATTATGCTGTATACCCATTACCCAAAGTCAAATTGTCTTGTCACCTTCTATCTAGTTTTCTTTGGGCCCCTCTCCTCCCCACCTCCTCCCTCTCCCCCCACCACCATTATTATTACATTCTTGTCCATGTCTCTGAGTCTCATTTTTATGTCTCTATGTATGGAATCATATAGTTCTTAGTGTTTTCTGATTTACTTATTTCACACAGTATAATGTTATCAAGGTCCATCCATATTGTTGTAAATGATCCAATGTCATCATTTCTTATGGCTGAGTAGTACTCCATAGTATATATGTACCAAAGCTTTTTAATCCACTCGTCCTCTGACGGACACCGGGGCTATTTCCAGATCTTCACTAGTGTGAACAATGCTGCCATAAACATGGGGTGCATTTCTTCTTTTGGAACACTGCTATGGTGTGCTTAGGGTATATTCCAAAAAGTGGGATGGCTGGGTCAAAAGGCAGTTCAATTTTTAATTTTTTGAGGAATCTCCATACTGTTTTCCATAGTGGCTGCACCAGTCTGAACTCCCACCAGCAGTGCAGGAGGGTTCCCATTTCTCCACATTCTCACCAGCACTTATTCTGTGTTGTTATGTTGATGAGCGCCATTCTGACTGGTGTGAGGTGATATCACATTGTGGTTTTTATTTGCATTTCTCTAATGATTAGTGATGTTGAGCATTTTTTCATATGCCTATTGGCCATCTATCTGTATTTCCTCTTTGGAGAAGTGTCTATTCATTTCTTTTGCCATTTTTTGATTGGATTGTTTGTCTTCCTGGTGTTGAGATTTACGAGTTCTTTATAAATTTTGGTTATTAACCCCTTATCAGACATATTGTCAAATATGTTTTCCCATTGTGTAGTTAGTCTTTTTATTCTGTTCTTATTGTCTTTAGCTGTGCAAAAACTTTTTAGTTTGATATACTCTCATTTGTTTATCTTGTCTTTTATTTCCCTTGCCCGTGGAGATAAATTGGCAAATATATTGCTGTGAAAGATGTCGGAGAGATTACTGCTTATGTTTTCTTCTAAGATGCTTATAGTTTCACGGCTTACATTTAAGTTTTTTATCCATTTTGAGTTTATTTTTGTGAATGGTGTAAGTTTGTGGTCTAGTTTCATTTTTTTTTTTTTGAGTAGCTGTCCAATTTTCCCAACACCATTTATTAAAGAGGCTGTCTTTTGAGATGACGTCAGAGTAATGGCGGGGTAGGAAGCGATACCGATAAATCTCCCCCAAAACTCAACAAGATCTTCAACAAGAAACAGAAAAACCTATCCTTGGAGCCTCCAGATGTTTCGCAATATACCCGAAGGTATGATCAAGTGAAAAATTGGCTAAATATATAACCAAACCCCAAAGGAAATAGGGAGTAAGAAATGCTCTGCCTTCCTCACTAACCTAAACAGGGAGGTTTTCTCTGGGAACTGTGAATATAGAAACTGAGGCGGGCAAAGGGGGTGAATAGATCCAGGCCGCGGCACAAATGGCCGAACCAGGCTGTGGCATAGAGATCCAAGCTGAGGAAAAACTGTTCCTGTGGCAACCCGGGCAATACAGCTAACACTCGCGTCAAATCCAGACAAAGAAAAACAAGCGGGGCAGCCATTTTACCCAATCTCCTGGTTGGTGCGTGCAGATAGTGGGTGAGAGATTTCTTCCAAAGCCCTGGGAGTGGGGGCCTGTGTTACCCCACAAAGAGGCAGAGTCAGAGGCCTTTGTGTGGGCCAAAAGCGGAATCTCTGGGCAGCCCCAGCACCCTGGGAAAGCCGCGCATAGGAGGGAGTGAGAACTAATTCCAATGGCGGAACTTTTCCGTGCTGGTGGGGGTTTCACTCAGCAGCCGGGAAACGCGGCCAGCCTGATATCCTGGTCTGCGTGCACAGATAGCGAGAGATTCCTTTGAGTGCCTTGGCTGTGCGCGCCCATGTTATCGCACAGAGAGGCAGAGTCAGGGGCCTTTTTGTGGGCCAAAGTGGAATCTCGGGCCACCCCAGCGCCTTGCAAAAGCCACGCATGGGGACGGAGCGAGAGCCAATTCCAATGCCGGAACTTTTCCATGCGGTTGGAGGTTTCACTCAGAGCGTGAGATTTCCGGCCGGATATCCTGGTCTACGTGTGCAGACCTGGTAGTGAGCGAGAGTTTCCTCCAAGCACCCCAGGAGTGGGCGCACATCTGTGTTACCGGACAGAGTGGCAGATCCAGATGTCTTTGAGAGGGTGGAAACCCCGCCTGATTATGCTAGCAGCTCTGACTAACTGAGCCTTACCCAGAACCCTGTGCTGAGTGGAAATAGAGTGGGGAGTTGCCAGCTCTTTGAGCCTCTTACTATCCAGGCAGAGGCAGCAGCAACCCCATAGCTGGATTATCAGGCTACTAATTAAGGAAAGAAAGACTAGGAGAAAGGATCCAGGAACACGGACTCTCTCACTGGTGGAGCCTATAAATGCTAATGAGCCTCGACTGCCAACAAGACTAAAGCACAATACATAACATCACCATAGAGACTTATCAACTGCTAACCTCTACCTGAGCATGCCAAAGGGGCAGAACCCAGGGTACAGAGTCACCGACCAGGAGAGGGAGAGAAAAGAAAAAGCAAGAAGATAACCTCTCAAAATCAAGAATAATCTGTAGACTTTATAACCTATCCCATTTTATTATATTTGTTCATTTGTTTCTCTTATCTTCATTCTTGATATTTTTTTTTCCTCCTCCAATTTGGCCGATTAACTCTCTGCCGGTCTTACTCTCTCCTCTCCTTAAACTACACTACCCATAAGTGTTACATCTCCCATTATCTTTTCTTTCCTCTTCCTTTCTCTCTATGAGGGTTGCACTCCAAAACCCTTAACTCTCTCTCTCTCTCCTCTTTTTTCTTTTTTCTTCTTTTAGTGGTTCCCTCTTTTTTTCTCTCTCTCATTCTTTTCTCCCTTTATATTAATTTCTTCCATTCTTTTTTACATCTCATCTCATTCAAACCTCAATAACAAACAAATTATCTTATCTGGGACTCAAATTTATGTTTGTTGCAATTTGGGTGGTTTTTATTTCACCTTTTTAACTCACTAGCAGTGCTCCCATACCTGGCTCTCCATTTTATCTAGTTCTTGTTCTACTAAATACAATAGTAATTTTTTTTTTCTGAAGCTGGAAACAGGGAGAGACAGTCAGACAGACTCCCACATGCACCCGACCAGGATCCACCTGGCACGCCCACCAGGGGCAACGCTCTGCCCACCAGGGGGTGGTGCTCTGCCCATCCTGGGCGTCGCCATGTTGCGACCCTCCTGGGTGTCGCCATGTTGCGACCAGAGCCACTCTAGCACCTGGGGCAGAGGCCACAGAGCCATCCCCAGTCCCCGGGCAATCTTTGCTCCAATGGAGCCTTGACTGTGGGAGGGGAAGAGAGAGACAGAGAGGAAGGCATGGCGGAGGGGTGGAGAAGCAAATGGACGCTTCTCCTATGTGCCCTGGCCGGGATTCGAACCCGGGTCCTCCGCATGCTAGGCCGACGCTCTACCGCTGAGCCAACCGGCCAGGGCGACAATAGTAATTTTTTAATTTGTCCCCCCATTTTTCTGTTTCCCTCTTATTCCTCTCATCATAACTCTTAGTCAACCAACACCTAAAAGAAAATCATTTTATTCTTGACCCAATTTTTTCCTTATTTGCTTTTTGTGGGTCCATAACCCCTTCTTTTTTCTTTTTTTTTTTTTCTTTTTTTTTTTTGACCCTTTATTACTTTTCCCCAAAGCAGGCCCCCCATTACAGGCATTGTTTGTTATAATTCACAGTTCAACGCAAGATTTTCTCAAGACAGAGGGGAGAAGAGAGGAGAGGAAAAAAGGAGGGGGGGAATAATTTTCTTTTTTTTAAAAAAATTTATTTTATTTTATTTTTCTTTATTTTATTATTAATTTTTTTTAAAAAAACTAACTCTATTTTTTTTTTCATTTTTCTGAAGCTGGAAACAGGGAGAGACAGTCAGACAGACTCCCGCATGCGCCCGACTGGGATCCACCCGGCACGCCCACCAGGGGCGATGCTCTGCCCACCAGGGGGCGATGCTCTGCCCATCCTGGGCATCGCCATGTTGCGACCAGAGCCACTCTAGCGCCTGAGGCAGAGGCCACAGAGCCATCCCCAGCGCCCGGGCCATCTTTGCTCCAATGGAGCCTTGGCTGCGGGAGGGGAAGAGAGAGACAGAGAGGAAAGCGCGGCGGAGGGGTGGAGAAGCAAACGGGCGCTTCTCCTGTGTGCCCTGGCCGGGAATCGAACCCGGGTCCTCCGCACGCTAGGCCGACGCTCTACCGCTGAGCCAACCGGCCAGGGCATAACTCTTCGATTTTTTATTTTTTTACTTTTTATTCTTTATTAAATCTCATTAATACTATCAAAAAAACCACCCTCAGATGCCATTAAGGAAGAGAAAATCGAATATCATGGATACAAAAGAAAGAGAGGTAACACAGCTAGATGAGGAAAAATCTATGGAGAAAAAATTTAATATATTGGAAACCTTGCAGCTAAATGACAGAGAATTCAAGATAGAAATCCTAAAAATACTCAGAGATATACAAGAAAACACAGAAAGGCAATTTAGGGAGCTCAGAAAAAAACTCAATGAACACAAAGAATATATGTCCAAGGAAATTGAAATTATAAAAACAAATCAAACAGAGATGAAAAACTCAATTCACGAGCTGAAAAACGAAGTAACAAGCTTAGCTAATAGAACAGGTCAGATAGAAGAGAGGATTAGTGAAATAGAAGACAAGCAACTTGAGGCACAACAGAGAGAAGAAGAAAGAGACTCAAAAATTAAAAAAAATGAGATAGCCCTACAAGAATTATCTGACTCCATCAAAAAGAATAACATAAGAATAATAGGTATATCAGAGGGAGAAGAGAGAGAAAATGGAATGGAGAACATACTCAAACAAATAATAGATGAGAACTTCCCAAGCCTGTGGAAAGAACTAAAGCCTCAAGTTCAAGAAGCAAACAGAACTCTGAGTTTTCTTATCCCAACAAACCTACTTCAAGGCATATCATAATGAAATTGGAACAAACCAACAGCAAAAAAAAAAAAAAAAAAAAAATTCTCAAGGCAGACAGGGAAACGAAGAATACAACATATAAAGGAAGGCCCATTAGGTTATCATCAGATTTCTCAGCAGAAACTCTACAAGCTAGAAGAGAGTGGACCCCAATATTTAAATTCCTGAAAGAGAGGAACTTTCAGCCACGAATACTATACCCATCAAAGCTGTCCTTCAAATATGAAGGAAAAATAAAAACATTCACAGATACAGAAAAGATGAGGGAATTTATCATCAGAAAACCCCCACTCCTGGAATTACTAAAGGAGGTTCTCCAATTAGATACAAAGAACAAAAAAAAACAGAGCCACAAGTAAAAGCTCCAAGAAGAACACAATAAAACCAAATTTAAACTGTGACAACAACAAAAAGAAAGGGGGGGAGAAGATGGAGATTAACAGTAGCAAAGGACGATGCAGTGCAAAAGTACTCACAAAATAGTTTGCTACAATGAACAGGGTAGGAACACTTTTCATTACTCAAAGTTAACGACCATTGAAAAAACCACCACAGAAGCACATGAGATAAAAATGATAGCAATAGAGCAAAGATATATGGAATACAACCAAATAAAAACAAAAAATACAAAAACAAAAAAGAGGGATCAAACAAGACACAAAACTAACAGAAAGCAAGATATAAAATGGCAATCGGGAACTCACAAGTTTCAATAATTACACTAAATGTAAATGGATTAAACTCACCAATAAAAAGGCACAGAGTAGCAGAATGGATTAAAAAAGAAAATCCAACTGTATGCTGCCTACAGGAAACTCATCTAAGTAACAAGGATAAAAACAAATTCAAAGTGAAAGGCTAGAAAACAATACACCAAGCAAATAACATCCAAAAAAAAGCAGGCGTAGCAATACTCATATCTGATAATGCTGACTACAAGACCGCAAAAGTACTCAGAGACAAAAATAGCCATTTCATAATGGCTAAGGGGACACTGAATCAAGAAGACATAACAATTCTTAATATATATGCACCAAACCAAGGAGCACCAAAATATATGACAGCTACTTACTGACCTTAAAACAAAAACTGAAAAAAATACAATCATACTTGGAGACCTCAATACACTGCTGATGGCTCTAGATCAGTCATCCAAACAGAGAATCAACAAAGAGATAGTGGCCTTAAACAAAACACTAGAGCACCTGGATATGATAGACATCTACAGGACATTTCATCCGAAAGTGACTGAGTATATATTTTTCTCCAGTGTACATGGATCATTCTCAAGAATTGACCATATGTTGGGCCACAAAAAACATTAGGAAATTCAGAAAAATCGAAGTTGTACCAAGCATATTTTTTGATCATAAAGCCTTGAAACCAGAATTCAACTGCAAAAAAGAGTAAAAAATACCCCACAAAAAGTGGAACCTAAACTACATACTTTTAAAAAATGAATGGGTCAAAGAAGAAATAAGTGCAGAGATCAAAAGATATATACAGACTAATAAAAATGACAATACAACATATCAGAATCTATGGGATGCAGCAAAATCAGTGATAAGAGGGAAGTTCATATCACTTCAGGCCTATATGAACAAACAAGAGAGAGCCCAAGTGAACCACTTAACTTCAAACCTTAAGGAACTAGAAAAAGAAGAACAAAGACAACCCAAAACCAGCTGAAGAAAGGAGATAATAAAAATCAGTGCAGAAATAAATGAATTAGAGAATAGAAGAACTATAAAAAAAATTAATAGAACAAGGAGCTGGTTCTTTGAAAAGATCAACAAAATTGACAAACCCTTGGCAAGACTTACCAAGAAAAATAGAGAAAGAACTCATATAAACAGAATCCAAAATGAAAGAGGAGAAATCACCACGGACACCGTAGATATACAAAGAATTATTGTAGAATACTATGAAAAACTTTATGCCACTAAATTCAACAACCTAGAAGAAATGGATAAATTCCTAGAACAATACAACCTTCCTAGACTGAGTCAAGAAAAAACAGAAAGCCTAAACAAACCTATTAGTAGAGAAGAAATAGAAAAAACCATTAAAAACCTCCCCAATAATAAAAGTCCAGGCCCTGACGGCTATTCCAGCGAATTTTATCAAACATTCAAAGAAGACTTGGTTCCTATTCTACTCAAAGTCTTCCAAAAAATTGAAGAAGAAGCAATACTTCCAAACACATTTTATGAAGCCAACATAACCCTCATACCAAAACCAGGCAAGGACAGCACAAAAAAAGAAAACTACAGAGCAATATCTCTAATGAATACAGATGCTAAAATACAAAACAAAATACTAGCAAATCGAATACAACAACGTATTAAAAAATAATACATCATGATCAAGTGGGATTCATCCCAGAATCTCAAGGATGGTTCAACATACGTAAAACGGTTAATGTAATACACCATATCAACAAAACAAAGAACAAAAACCACATGATCTTATCAATAGATGCAGAAAAGGCTTTTGATAAAATACAACACAATTTTATGTTTAAGACTCTCAACAAAATGGGTATAGAAGGAAAATATCTCAACATGATAAAGGCCATATATGATAAATCATCAGCTAACATCATATTAAATGGCACTAAACTGAAGGCTTTCCCCCTTAAATCAGGAACAAGACAGGGTTGTCCACTCTCTCCACTCTTATTTAATGTGGTACTAGAGGTTCTAGCCAGAGCAATCAGACAAGACAAAGAAATAAATGACATCCATATCGGAAAAGGAGAAGTAGAGGTATCACTTTTTGCAGATGACATAATCCTATACATTGAAAACCCCAAAGAAACCACAAAAAGACTACTAGAAACAATAAGCCAATACAGTAAGGTCTCAGGATACAAAATTAACATACAGAAGTTTATAGCTTTTCTATTTGCCAACAATGAAACAATTGAGGACAAACTGAAAAGAATAATCCCCTTCATGATTGCAACAAAAAAAATAAAATACTTAGGAATAAACATAACAAAGAATGTAAAGGACTTATATAATGAAAACTATAAACCATTGTTAAGGGAAATCGAAAAAGATATGAGATGGAAGAATGTGCCTTGTTTTTGGTTAGAAAGAATAAATATAATCAAGATGGCTATATTACTCAAAGCAATATACAAATTTAATGCAATTCCCATCAAACTTCCAGTGACATTTTTTAAAGAAATAGGGCAAAAAATCATCAGATTTATATGGAAGTATAAAAAACCGCAAATAGCCAAATCTATCCTAAAGAAAAAGAATGAAACTGGGGGCATTACAATACCTGACTTCAAACTCTATTATAGGGCCACGACAATCAAAAGGTCATGGTATTGCAGAAAAATAGACACTCAGACCAATTGAACAGAATAGAAAGTCCGGAAATAAAACCAGATATATATAGTCAAATAATTTTTGATAAAGGGACCAACAACACAGATTGGAGAAAGAAAGCCTCTTCAATAAATGGTGCTGAGAATACTGGAAAGCCACATGTATAAGAATGAAACTGGACTATAGTTTGTCCCCATGTACTAAAATTAACTCAAAATGGATCAAAGATCTAAACATAAGACCTGAAACAATTAAGTACATAGAAGAAGACATAGTTACTCAACTCATGGACCTGGGCTTTATAGAGCATTTTATGAATTTGACTCCACAGGCAAGAGAAGTGAAGGCAAAAATTAATGAATGGGATTACATCAGACTAAGAAGTTTTTGCTCAGCAAGAGAAACTGATAACAAAATAAACAGAAAGCCAACTAAATGTGAAATGATATTTTCAAACAACAGCTCAGATAAGGGCCTAATATCCAAAATATACAAAGAACTCATAAAACTCAACAACAAACAAACAATCCAATAAAAAATGGGAAGAGGACATGAACAGACACTTCTCTCAGTTGTTCATAGAGCTGTCGGTTCTATTCTGGGTTCTCTGTTCTGTTCCATTGATCTATGTGCCTTTTCTTATGCCAGTACCATGCTGTTTTGAGTACAATGGCCTTATAATATAACTTGATATCCGGAAGTGTGATCCCTCCTGCTTTATTCTTCCTTTTCAAGATTGCTGAGGCTATTCGTGTTCTCTTTTGGTTCCATATAAATTTTTGGAATATGTGTTCTAAATCTTTGAAGTAAGTCATCGGTATTTTAATCGGTATTGCATTGAATTTATAAATTGCTTTGGGTAATATAGACATTTTAATGACGTTTATTCTTCCTAACCATGAGCATGGTATATGCCTCCACTTATTTATATCTTCCCTGAATTCTTTTATCAATGTTTTATAATTTTCCGAGTACAAGTCTTTAATCTCCTTGGTTAGATTTATTCCTATGTACTTTATTTCTTTGGTTGCTATGGTAAAGGGGATTGATTCCTTGATTTCTCTTTCTGACAGTTCATTATTAGTTTATAAAAATGCCTCTGATTTCTGAGTATTGATTTTATATTGTGGCACCTTGCCGAATATATTTATCAGTTCTAGTAGTTTTTTGACTGAGACTTTAGGGTTTTCTTTATACAGTATCATATCATCTGCAAATAATGATAGTTTTAAGTCTTCTTTTCCAATTTGGATGCCTTTTATTTCTTTTTCTTGTCTGATTGCTGTGGCTAGGACTTCCAGAACTATGTTGAATAAGAGTGGTGAAAGGAGGCACCCCTGCCTTGTTCCTGATCTTAAGCGGATTGCTTTTAATTTTTTGCCCATTGAGTATGATGTTGGCTGTGGGTTTGTTATAGATGGCCTTTATCATGTTGAGGTATGTTCCCTGTATTCCCACTTTGCTGAGAGTTTTGATCATGAATGGGTGCTGGATTTTATCAATTGCTTTTTCTGCATCTATTGAAATTATCATGTAGTTTTTCTCCTTTTCTTTGTTTATGTGATGAATCACATTGATTGATTTACAAATATTGTACAAGCCTTGCCTCCCAAGAAAAAATCCCACTTGATCATGGTGTATGATTTTTTTTTCATATATTGCTGGATCCGGTTTGCTAATATTTTGTTGAGGATTTTTGCATCCAAGTTCATCAGGGATATTGGCCTATAATTTTCTTTTTTTGTGTTGTCTTTGCCTGGTTTTGGAATCAGAATTATGCTCACCTCATAAAAGGAGTTTGGAAGTCTTCCTTCCTCTTGAATTTTTTGAAATAGCTTGAGAAGGATATGAGTTAGTTCTTCTTTGAATATTTGGTAGAATTCACTTGTGAAGCCATCAGGCCCAGGACTTTTCTTTTTTGGGAGTTTTTTGATAGCTGTTTCTATCTCATTTGTTGTAATTGGTCTGTTTAGGTTTTCTGATTCTTCCAGATTAATTTTTGGAATATTATATGATTCAAGGAATTTGTTCATTTCATCTAGGTTGTCTAGTTTTTTGGCATACAATTCTTCATAGTATTTTCTTACAATATTTTGTATTTCTGTTGTGTCATTTGTTATTTCTCCCCTCTCGTTTCTAATTTTATTTATTTGAGTCTTCTCTCTTTTTTTCTTGGTGAGTCTCGTTAAAGGTTCATCGATCTTATTTACCTTTTCAAAGAACCAGCTCCTGGTTTCATTGATCCTCTGTATTGTTTCTTTAGCCTCTATGTCATTTATTTCTGCTCGGATCTTTATTATTTCCTTCCTTCTACTAGCTCTGGGCTTTACTTGCTCTATTTTTCTAGTTCTTTTAGATGCAGGGTAAGGTTGTTTATTTGAGCTTTTTCTAGCTTCTTGAGGTATGCCTGTAATGCTATAAACTTCCCTCTGAGGACTGCTTTTGCTGTGTCCATAAATTTTGAGTTGATGTATGCTCATTATCGTTTGTTTCTATTAATTTTTTAATTTCTTTTTTGATCTCATTGTTAACCATTCATTATTTAATAACGTGCTATTTAGTTTCCAAGTGTTTGTATATTTTTCAATTTTTCTATTGTGGTTGATTTCTAGTTTAATGCCATTGTGATCAGAGAAAGTGCTTGATATGATTTCATTCTTCTTAAATTTTTTGAGACCACTTTTGTGCCCTAACATGTGGTCTATTCTAGAGAATGTACCATGAGCGATTGAAAAGAATGTATATTCTGCTGTTTTAGGGTGAAAGGTTCTGAAGATATCTGTTAAATTGAGTTGTTCTTATATGTCCTTTAAGTCTGCTGTTTCTTTGTTGATTTTCTTTCTTTAGGATCTATCTAATGATGTTAATGGGGTATTGAAATCCCCTACTATTATAGTATTGTTGTTGATCTCACCCTTTAAATCTATCAAAGTCTGCTTTATATATTTAGGTGCTCCTATATTATGTGCATAGATATTTATAATGGTTATATCTTCCTTTTGGATTGCTCCCTTTAGCATTATGTTGTGACCTTCTTTATCTCTAACTATGGTCTTTGTTTTAAAGTCCATTTTGTCTGATATAAGTATTGCTACCCCAGCTTTTTTTTCATTTCCATTTGCGTGAAATATTTTTTTCCATCCTTTTATCTTCAGTCTGTGTGCATCTTTTGATTTAAGGTGTGTCTCTTGTAGACAGCATATGTATGGGTCCTGTTTTCTTATCCACACAGCTACCCTGTGTCTCTTGATCGGATCATTTAATCCAGTAACATTTAAGGTTATTACTGATATGTAATTGTTTATTGCCATTATTTTTCTTTGAAACTGTATTCCTCTTTTGCTATAATCTTTTTTTCCTTTGATCTGTTTACAACAGGTCCCTTAGCATTTTTTGCAGCCTTGGTTTGGTTGCAGTGAATTCCTTCAGTTTTTTTTTGTCTGTAAACTTTTTATTTCTCCTTCAATTTTAAATGATAGCCTTGCTGGATAAAGTAGTCTTGGTTGTAGGTTCTTGTTCTGCATTACTTTGAATATTTCTTGCCATTCCCTTCTGGCCTCAAGTGTTTCTGTTGAGAAGTCAGAAGTCATCCTTATGAGGGCTCCTTTGTAGGTGATAGTCTTTTTTTCTCTAGCAGCTTTTAATATTTTCTCTTTATCCTTTAGCTTTGGTATTTTAATTATGATGTGTCTTGGTGTTGGTTTCTTTGGGTTTCTCCTTAAAGGAGTTCTCTGTGCTTCCTGATCATGTGTAATGTTTTCCTGCCTTAATTGGGGGAAGTTTTCTGCTATAATATGTTTGAATATAGTCTCTATCCCTTGTTCTTTCTCTTCTTAAGGAACCCCTATGATGCGGATATTTCTCTTCATGTTGTCACAGAGCTCTCTTAGAGTTTCCTCAGACTTTTTGAGTTTCTTTTCTTTTTTCTGCTCTGCTTCCATGCCTTTATTTATTGTGTCCTCTAACTCACTGATTCGATTCTCTGCTTCATCCATCCTGCTTTTAATTCCTTCCATTGTATTTTTTATTTCAGATATTGTATTTTTCATATCTGACTGATTACTTTTTATTATTTCAATGTCCTTTTTTATATTTGTTATCTCTTTATTTAGGTTTTTGTAATGGCCATCTATGGTTGTTCTGATATCTTTGAGCATCCTAACAATCGTTATTTTAAACTCTGCATCTGGTAATTTGGTTATATCTGATTCACTTAGGTCCTTTTCTGGGGATTCTCTTGGTTTGTTTGTGTTGTATTTCTCTTCCTCCACATTTTCTCTTCACAGAAGTGGCTGTGATCACGTGCTTGGGTGCCCAAGTGTTGGTGGCCTTGACCTTTGCCCCGCCCCCATGTGTGACGTTATGCTCAGTCCTGAGAGCACTGGCGAGCACCTTTGCTCAGCTGCGGGTCTCTGCCTGTTTTCGGGTTTTCACCTTGCCCTTGCAGGAGGAGCCCACTCAAGGAACGGCTGCTAGCCTTGGCTCTACCACCGGGCAGACTGCATTCCCAAGCTCAGCTCAGTAGAAGAACTCAGCCTCTACTGGGCTTTTGGCTCCACCCCCGCGGGAGGAGCCAGTTACCAAGTCAGACCGCAAGCCTGGGTTGCACAGGCGGGGCAAGGCTGTACTCCTTTGCCCTTGCTCAGGGGCTGGTCTCCACCCTTTCCGGGGTTCCAGCCCTTTTCTCCGCAGGTTGGATTACAGGCTGCCGGCAGCTGAGCTTGCCCGCTTTTGCATGCCCCCTTCTCCCCAGCCGGGCAAGATTGAGCTCACACCTGAGCCCAGTGGTGGCCAGCTGGCTTTTGCCCCTGACTGCAGAACTGCGCTTTTGTCTCCTGCTGCCGCCCACCCTCCGGCACGCCCTCAGCCGTGTGAGTGGGGACATTGCAGCTCGGACCCTAAGACTCACTACTGTAGACTCCTTCTATGTGACTCTGCTCTGCGCGCTGTGGGGGAGCTTGTTTGGCTGCTCTTCTGCTTCCCTTTGCTGGTATTGCTGTTTCCGGGGGAAATATTCACTTCAGCTTTGGGGGTGACTCGTCCCAGGGGTTAGGGTGGCTATCTCCCAAAATGCTTCTCCCTGTGCCTCCTAGATTACACACTCTTCCTCTTACTTTGGTCCTCTCCTCTCTCCTCCCATCCCCAGGAGCCCCGGGTGGGTGGTTATGAGATAAATGTTCTGCGCGGTCCCTTTAAGAAGGATCCTGGGTCTGAGAAATCAGACTCTTTTTCAAAAACAGTATCCTGACTTGTTTCCAGCTAAATACTGTCCTTACGCTTCTTCTGGGTTCTGGGGCTACAGGCTGGGGCTTTGTTCCTGGGGCTCAGGACCCTTCCCCCTCTGCTAAACTCACTTCCTGCCACGTGAGTCTCTCCCTGCTGCTGTTCACTCCAGGGAGCTGGGCAGCCCTCTCCGTGTTTCCCCGTTTCTGCTTTTCCTACCAGTCTCTGTGGCTTCTTCAGTGTTCCTTGGTTGAAGAGTCCCCCCTTCTGTTCTTTTAAGCAGGGGAGACTCACCTCAGTGCTCTCTACCAGGCTCGGTGTGGCTTCTTCTTTGCTTCTTGGTTTTTGAGAGCTGTTCTTCTAGCCAAGAGTTGTTTTTTATGCTGATTCTTAGTAAATTAATTTGTAATCCAGTTTGGTGATGTGAGCTGCGAGTCTTTGCATCTGCCTACTCCACTGCCATCTTCAGATCTCCTCCTCACTCACAGTTTTATCACTTTCTTTACTCTGGTTTATATATATATATTTTTTTAATTTCAAGCTCTTATGAGCCCTAGGGCCTTTATACCTTCTAATCTGCATGCTTAGAAGACTCTCTTTTAGAGTCTTGACCTGGCTGGCTTCCTCAATTTATTTATGTCACTTCTTTTTAGAGTCTATCTTTGATTGTACCATCTGCATTTTGCTCCTTATCAGTTACTTTTTTACACACTGTTCCCTTTTTAAAATTTATAACATGTATTATATCATGATACTTCTCTTTTTTGATTTTTTGTTTATTAAGATTTTTTTTGTATAAAGCAAACACTGTGTATCATTTTGATTATTGTATTTTCCAGTAGTTAGAATACCATAATTCTTGGCATGTAGAAATAGTTCATTAATTTTTAAACAATTCTATGTATAATTAGGTCCTTATAACAATCTTTCTAATTTTACAGATAAAGACCCATGGGATAGGTATGTCTAAAACTCTACAGCTAGTAATTTATATGACTAAAGTTCAGACACTGATATCCTTAACACCAGTGTTAAGAGATCTGAACTACTAAGTTACATGGCCTCTTAAGAAAATTGACAAGAACTGTACTATGCCTTTATTCATGGCCTGGCAGAATTAATGAAGCTTTAAATGATGACTAACTTGTAAACAAAGGAATACGTGAGTGATGTAGATTCTGAGTCAATGTTAGTAGCAGAAGAGAGAGGAGAATTTAGAATTCTTAACTGCAGGTTAAATAAATCCATGTAATAGTAGTTACAGAATATGCCTTTGGACTGTAAACATTTTCCAATCTACCATATTTCATACAGAAAGCAACTTCTGTTCTGCCTTGGTTTTAACGATGGTTGGGCAAAAACAACAACAGCTTGTTTGCGGTTGATTTTAATGATGGATGCACAAAAACAACAACAGCTTGTTTGCTGAAATGCTGGCACTTCAGATTAAAAAAATAAAAACACACATATTCATATCTTGTTGAAAAGAAAAGGTACCTTTTATATCTTCTCCTCATTTTACATTTCAATTAAGCTTATTTTTTTGCCCTCTCTTGCCTTTTGAACCAAATCCAGTTGGAATGTGGAAAATAATGTTGCCTTTGGTCAAAAGTGGACATTTTTGCATTTACATAGTCAGTTCCACTATTCTCTGTTCTTTGTTGCACAAAATGAAAACAAAAGCTGATAAAGTTGTTGGCATAAGAGGTGGGAGTGGGAGGAAGTAGAAATGGGGAGAGGAGAATGGGAAATAATATGTTTAAAGCATTCACAACAATATTATTCCCACAATTTTTGTTATGTGCAACTCTTTTGGAAGCAGTCATTTTGCTGGACACTCTTTCTACACTAGGCTCACTTCACTGCTCTTTGTTTTATAAAACACTGCATGTGGAGGGGGAGATACACATTACCTTAACTCCCTTAACTTTCAGAAACTCTCACCTTGACAATGTCTCTTCCAACTTATAAATTTGGTTTTGCTTGGCAGTGGGAGAGAAAGCAATTTATCTCTATAATTTTTCATTTTATTAATTATTTTTTTCTTCTTAAGCTTTCAAACCTATTCTACTTACCAAGGTTATGGTTTTGTGCAAACTATTTCCAAGTTAGGTTCCCAGTCAATAGATATTTACATAGTCAGTGGTCAATACAAAGATGTCCAAGACCCATCTTTTTTTTTTTAATAATTTTATTTTTTTAATGGGGCGACATCAATAAATCAGGATACATATATTCAAAGATAACAAGTCCAGGTTATCTTCTCATTCAATTATGTTGCATACCCATCACCCAAAGTCAGATTGTCCTCTGTCACCTTCTATCTAGTTTTCTTTGTGCCCCTCCCCCTTTCCCTTTCCCTCTCCCTCTCCCCCCTCCCCCCATAACCACCACACTTTTATCAATGTCTCTTAGTCTCACTTTTATGTCCCACCTACGTAAGGAATAATGCAGTTTATGTTTTTTTCTGATTTACTTATTTCACTTCGTATCATGTTATCAAGATCTCACCATTTTGCTGTAAATGTTCCGATGTCATCATTTCTTATGGCTGAGTAGTATTCCATAGTGTATATGTGCCACATCTTCTTTATCCAGTCATCTATTGATGGCCTTTTTAGTTGTTTCCATGTCCTGGCCACTGTGAATGCTGCAATAAACATGGGGCTGCATGTGTCTTTACGTATCAATGTTTCTGAGTTTTTGGGGTATATACCCAGTAGAGGGATTGCTGGGTCATAAGGTAGTTCTATTTTCAGTTTTTTGAGGAACCACCATACTTTCTTCCATAATGGTTGTACTACTTTACATTCCCACCAACAGTGTATGAGGGTTCCTTTTTCTCCACAGCCTCTCCAACATTTGCTATCACCTGTCTTGCTAATAATAGCTAATCTAATAGGTGTGAGGTGGTATCTCATTGCAGTTTTGATTTGCATTTCTCTAAGAGCTAAAGAAGATGAGCATCTTTTCATAAATCTGTTGGCCATTTGTATTTCTTCCTGGGAGAAGTGTCTGTTCATGTCCTCTTCCCATAATTTTATTGGATTGTTTGTTTGTTTGTTGTTGAGTTTTATGAGTTCTTTGTATATTTTGGATATTAGGCCCTTATCTGAGCCGGTGTTTAAAAATATCATTTCCCAATTAGTTGGCTGTCTGTTTATCTTATTATCAGTTTCTATTGCTGAGCAAGAACTTCTTAGCCTGGTGTAGTCCCATTCATTAATTTTTGCTTTCACTTCTCTTGCTGTGGAGTCCAATTCATAAAAAGCTCTTTAAAGCCCAGGTCCATGAGTTTAGTACCTATGTCTTCTTCTATGTACTTTATTGTTTCAGGTCTTATGTTTAGATCTTTGATCCATTTTGAGTTAATTTTAGTACAGGGGGACAAACTGTAGTCCAGTTTCATTCTTTTGCATGTGGCTTTCCAGTTTTCCCAGCATCATTTGTTGAAGAGGCTTTCTTTTCTCCATTGTGTGTTGTTGGCCCCTTTAACAAAAATTATTTGACTATATATATGTGGTTTTATTTCTGGACTTTCTATTCTGTTCAATTGGTCTGAGTGTCTATTTTTCTGCCAATACCATACTGTTTTGATTGTCGTGGCCCTATAATAGAGTTTGAAGTCAGGTATTGTAATGCCCCCAGCTTCATTCTTTTTCTTTAGAATAGCTTTGGCTATTTGGGGTTTTTTATAGTTCCGTATAAATCTGATTATTTTTTGCTCCATTTCTTTAAAAATGTCATTGGAAGTTTGATGGGAATTGCATTAAATTTGTATATTGCTTTGGGTAATATAGCTATCTTGATTATATTTATTCTTCCTAACCAAAAACAAGGTATATTCTTCCATCTCATTATATCTTTTTCGATTTCCCTTAACAATGGTTTATAGTTTTTATTATATAAGTCCTTTACATTTTTTGTTATGTTTATTCCTAAGTATTTTATTTTTTTGTTGCAATCGTGAAGGGGATTAATCTTTTGAGTTCCTTCTCAGTTGTTTCATTGTTGGCATATAGAAAGGCTATTGACTTCTGAATGTTAATTTTGTATCCTGCGACCTTACTGTATTGGCTTATTGTTTCTAGTAGTCTTTTTGTGGATTCTTTGGGGTTTTCGATGTATAGGATCATATCATCTGCAAAAAGTGATACCTTTACTTCTTCTTTTCGAATATGGATGCCTTTTATTTCTTTGTCTTGTCTGATTGCTGTGGCGAGAACCTCTAGTACCACATTAAATAAAAGTGGAGAGAGTGGACAACCCTGTCTTCTTCCTGATTTAAGGTGGAAAGCCTTCAGTTTAGTGCCATTTAATATGATGTTAGCTGATGGTTTATCATATATGGCCTTCATCATGTTGAGATATTTTCCTTCTATACCCATTTTGAGAGTCTTAAACATAAAATTGTGTTGTATTTTATGAAAAGCCTTTTCTGCATCTATTGATAAGATCATGTGGTTTTTGTTCTTTATTTTGTTGATATGGTGTATTACGTTAACCGTTTTACGTATGTTGAACCATCCTTGAGATTCTGGGATGAATCCCACTTGATCACGATGTATCATTTTTTTAATATGTTGTTGTATTCGATTTGCTAGTATTTTGTTTAGTATTTTAGCATCTGTATTCATTAGAGATATTGGTCTGTAGTTTTCTTTTTTTGTGCTGTCCTTGCCTGGTTTTGGTATGAGGTTTATGTTGGCCTCATAAAATGTGTTTGGAAGTATTGCTTCTTCTTCAATTTTTTGGAAGACTTTAAGTAGCATAGGAACCAAGTCTTCTTTGAATGTTTGATAAAATTCACTGGTAGAGCCGTCAGGGCCAGGACTTTTATTTTTGGGGAGGTTTTTAATGGTTTTTTTCTATTGCTTCTCTACTAATAAGTCTGTTTAGGCCTTCTGCTTTTTCTTGACTCAGTTTAGGAGGGTTGTATTGTTCTAGGAATTTATCCATTTCTTCTAGGTTGTCTAATTTAATGGCATAAAGTTTTTCATAGTATTCTACAATAATTTTTTGTATATCTGCGGTGTCCGTGGTGATTTCTCCTCCTTCATTTTGGATTTTGTTTATATGAGTTCTTTCTTTCTTTTCTTGGTAAGTCTTGCTGAGGGTTTGTCAATTTTGTTGATCTTTTCAAAGAACCAGCTCCTTGTTCTATTAATTTTTTTTATAGTTTTTCTGTTCTCTAATTCATTTATTTCTGCTCTGATTTTTATTATCTTCTTTCTTTGGCTGGTTTTGGGTTTTCTTTGTTCTTCTTTTTTTAGTTCCTTAAGGTGTGAAGTTAAGTGGTTCACTTGGGCTCTCTCTTGTTTGTTCATATATGCCTGAAGTGATATGAACTTTCCTCTTATCACTCCTTTTGCTGCATCCCATAGATTCTGATATGTCGTATTGTTATTTTCATTTGTCTGCATATATCTTTTGATCTCTGCACTTATTCCTTCTTTGACCCATTCATTTTTAAAAGTATGTTGTTTAGTTTCCACATATTTGTGGGATTTTTTTCCTCTTTTTTGCAGTTGAATTCCAGTTTCAAGGCTTTATGATCAGCAAATATGCTTGGTACAATTTCGATTTTTCTGATTTTGCTGATGTTGTTTTTGTGGCCCAACATATGGTCAATTCTTGAGAATGATCCATGTACACTGGAGAAAAATGTATATTCAATCACTTTGGGATGAAATGTCCTGTAGATGTCTATCATATCCAGGTGCTCTAGTGTTTTGTTTAAGGCCACTATGTCTTTGTTGATTCTCTGTTTGGATGACTGATCTATAGCCGTCAGTGGTGTATTGAGGTCTCCAAGTATGATTGTATTTTTGTCAGTTTTTGTTTTAAGGTCAATAAGTAGCTGTCTTATATATTTTGGTGCTCCTTGGTTTGGTGCATATATATTAAGAATTGTTATGTCTTCTTGATTCAGTGTCCCCTTAGCCATTATGAAATGACCATTTTTGTCTCTGAGTACTTTTGTGGTCTTGTAGTCAGCATTATCAGATATGAGTATTGCTATGCCTGCGTTTTTTTGGATGTTATTTGCTTGGAGTATTGTTTTCCACCCTTTCACTTTGAATTTGTTTTTATCCTTGTTACTTAGATGAGTTTCCTTTAGGCAGCATACAGTTGGATTTTCTTTTTTAATCCATTCTGCTACTCTGTGCCTTTTTATTGGTGAGTTTAATCCATTTATATTTAGTGTAATTATTGACACTTGTGAGTTCCCTATTGCCATTTTATAGATTGCTTTCTGTTATTTTTGTGTCTTGTTTGATCCTTCTCTTTCATTTTTCTATCTTTTGTTTTTATTTGGTTGTATTGCATACATCTTTTCTCTGTTGCTATCTTTCTTATCTCATGTGCTTCTGTGGTGGTTTTTTTCAACGGTGATAACATTTAAGTAATGAAAAGGGTTCCTACCCTGTTTATTGTAGCGAAGTATTTTGTGCGTACTTTTGCACTCCATCGTCCTTTGCTACTGTTAATCTTCATCTTCTCCCCCCCTTTCTTTTTGTTGTTGTTACTGTTTAAATTTGGTTTTATTGTGTTCTTCTTGGAGCTTTTACTTGTGGCTCTGTTTTTTTTTGTTCTTTGTATCTGATTGGAGATCCCCCTTTAATAATTCTTGTAGTGGGGGTTTTCTGATGATAAATTCCCTCTTCTTTTCTGTATCTGTGAATGTTTTTATTTCTCCTTCATATTTGAAGGATAGCTTTGATGGGTATATTATTCATGGCTGAAAGTTCCTCTCTTTCAGGACTTTAAATATTGGGGTCCACTCTCTTCTAGCTTGTAGAGTTACTGCTGAAAAATCTGATGATAATCTAATGGTCCTTCCTTTATATGTTGTATTCTTCTTTTACCTGGCTGCCTTGAGAATTTTTCTTTGACGTTGGTTTTGCCAATTTTATTATGATGTGCCTTGGAGTACGTTTGTTGGGGTTAAAAAAACTCAGAGTTCTGTTTGCTTCTTGAACTTGAGGCTTTAGTTCTTTCTACAGGCTTGGGAAGTTCTCATCTATTATTTGTTTGAGTATGTTCTCCATTCTATTTTCTCTCAATCTTCCTCTGATATACCTATTATTCTTATGTTACTTTTTTTGATGCACTTAGATAATTCTTGTAGGGCTTTCTCATTTTTTTTAATTTTTGAGTCTCTTTCTTCTCTCTGTTGTGCCTCAAGTTGCTTGTCTTCTATTTCACTAATCCTCTCTTCTATCTGACCTGTTTTATTATCTAAGCTTGTTACTTCATTTTTCAGCTCGTGAATTGAGTTTTTCATCTCTGTTTGATTTGTTTTTATAGTTTCAATTTTCTTGGACATATATTGTTTGTGTTCATTGAGTTGTTTTCTGAGCTCCCTAAATTGCCTTTCTGTGTTTTCTTGTATATCTCTGAGTATTTTTAGGATTTCTATCTTGAATTCTCTGTCATTTAGCTCCAAGGTTTCCAATATATTAAATTTTTTCTCCATAGATTTTTACTCATCTACCTGTATTACCTCTCTTTCTTTTGTATCCATGATATTCGATTTTCTCTTCCTTAATGGCATCTGAGGGTGGTTTTATTGATAGTATTAATGAGATTTAATAAAGAATAAAAAGTTAAAAAAATAGAAATGAATAAAATTTGTTTTTTTAAAAAAATTAATAATGAAATAAATTAAAATAAAATAAAATAATAATTTAAAAAAAGGAAATTATTCCCCCCCTTTTTTTTCCTCTCCTCTCCTCTCCCTCTTTTTTGAGAATATCTTGTGTTGAACTGTGAATTATAACAAACAATGCTTGTAATCTAGGGCCTGAATTGGGGAAAAGTAATAAAGTGGCAAAAAAAAGAAAAGGAAAAAAGAAGGGTGTATGGACCATAAAAATTAAATAAGGAAAAAATTTGGGTCAATAATAAAATGATTTGCTTTTAGGTGTTGGTTGCATAAGAGTTGTGATGAGAGGAATAAGAGGGAAACAGAAAAATGGAGGGACAAATTAAAAAATTACTATTGTATTTAGTGGATCAAGAACTGGATAAAATGGAGAGTCAGCGATTGGAGCACTGCTAGTGAGTTAAAAATGTGAAGTAATAACCCCCCAAAATGCCAGAACCATAAATTTGAGTCCCAGATAAGATAATTTGTTTTTTATTGAGGTTTGAATGAGAGGAGATGTAAAGAAGAAAGGAAGAAACTAATATAGAGGGAGAAAGGAAAGAGAGAGAGAGAAAAAAAGAGAGAGCCACTAAAAGAAGGAAAAAGAAAAAAGAGGAAAGAGAGAGAAAGAGAGAGAGTGTTAAGTGTTTTGGAGTGCAACCCTCATAGAGAGAAAGGAAGAGGAAAGAAAAGATAATGGGAGATGTAACACTTATGGGTAGTGTAGTTCAAGGAGGGGAGAGAGTAAGACCAGCAGAGAGTTAATTGGCCAAATTGGAGGAGGATAAAAAATATCAAGAATGAAGATAAGAGAAACAAATGAACAAATATAATAAAATGGGATTGGTTATAAAATCTGCAGATCATTCTTGATCCAAGACCCATGTTAACTGTTCATTTTTTGGTGAGCTCTAAGCACGTACCTGGGGCACACCAGTTTTCACCCAGCTGACCATTTTACAGTGAATGTGATCTTTGTCCAAGATTTCAGCAAGACTTGAGCTTTTTCTTAGTGCTATTACACATAGGATAGTTGTCAGAATATATTTGTTGTTTTCAAACATCACAGTGATGTTGAAGAGAATACTGGACCAAAATTTAGGAGAGCTTGAAATAAGTTTTTATGTTTTTAGATATAATAAATAAAACTTTGTTTCAAAACATGCAGAGAAGATCCTCTATAATCCCCTAGAGAATCACTAATTAGTGTAACTATAATTTTCAAAAGTTCTTAAGGCCTTATGAGTTTCTCCTTATATAAATATAATAAATATATCTGATTTTGGATTTGTTTTATTGAAGTAAAATCTGGCATAAAGCAAATTACAAACAATTTTGTCTTTGGAATCAGTCAATGCCTATTAAATTGACATGACCATAAATGTTTCATATTTTTGGCTGTTATATATATTTTTAAATTCTAAACTGGATTGAAAATTAAATAAGAAAATTATACATTTGAAAGTTTAAGAAAAGCTGTTTTGCTCAAATGTCATCTCAAGGGAAACAAATCAATTAAGACTTGGGAAAAGGAGTTTTCTTACAAAGCTTTACAAATGTAAGGCATAGCTATCATTATGTCAGTTAAGATAATTATTATTGGATTGTGTGACTAGAGTTTTCAAGAAGACCATTTTTGATGTGAGATAGTTTGCTTTCGGCATGATCAGATGCATTTGTTGTTTTTTTTTGGGGGGGGTGGAGTTTATTTTGCCTCATACTTTTTCTTGTAGCTGCACTTGACATTGTCCATGTCTCCCATAGGACAGAACCTTCTATGCTTCCTCCATTATTCACTGAAGCCCAGAGTTGACTTGCTCAACCGCTCATGGCAGTCCTGACAAGTACTGTTCTCAAGCTTGCCTGAAGTCCTCTTGTTCAAAGGGAAAAGGGCATGGACTGAATCAAGGACTGGCCCATCTTCTGGCAGATTTTAGTTTAACTTCACCAAGTCCTTTGCAGCTGTCAAGTCAGAGCTCTGGTGCACTTGAGATGCTGATTGTTCTGGTGGGCTTGAACTACAAGTCAGGAGCCTTGCTTAGGATATACAGTTTATATAAACTTAATTGAACTTTCTTTGTGAATGCATACTAATATTTTTTTTCCTAGCAAATACTAGTAGGTTTATAAATAAAAACAACAAATTAGAGACAAATATTAGAGAAAGCATGACATAGAAGAGATATAATGAGAGCAGCGAAAGCAGACAAATTCAGCAGAGGTGTCAGCCTACTTATGAATGTTTGGGGTCTGTGTATATTGGCGGGTTGGGTATTAAAGGGATAGGTTATATTGTCTCCCTATTTCACTCTATTTGTCTTGCTCAACATTTATAGTCTCGAATCCTCTCAGAATTTGAAACAGACTCTATCGTGAATGGCTGGGAGATAAGACAGAGAGGATTCTAAGAAGATGAGCTTTGCGTTTGTTTATTTCACTTACCCTTGGCATTGGGAATCCTTACAAACAAAATAAACTTAATTGTTGGGCACCTGAAGCTCCCCAGCCCATAAACCCATCAGGCAGGGCACTGCTTATCACCACAGTTTCAGGAGACCTGGATATTTAAACCCCTTGACTATAACTCATCCTCTCACGTGCAACCTGCTTCTCTTTCATTTTTCCAGCAACAGAGGAGTAGCAGGGGCACACTGTTAGTTCCCTCCCCCAATTTTTGTTTGTTTGTTTGTTTTTGTTTTCCACTCTCTTCAACTTAATAGTTTTTTCTTTTTTTACAGTTTTTTTTTTTTCTTCTCAGAATAGTCATTTGGCTGGAAGGTCTTATCAACACAAACACTTTTTAGTAGTCTGTATTTATCTGACTGTAATTCATGGGAAGCACAGTTCTACTCATGATTCCAGTCCCTTCTACCTACCCTTTTAGATGGCACTAAATGGGAGGAAGGGTCCTTGTGGTGAATATCCAATTGGCTGAGACTTTTCTCCATCATCCTGTTTTCTGTATTCTAGTTCTTTTGAATAATTCTCACCATTATTGGTGAAATTCTGATCCATGTATTTGTGAAGTTTTAGATGGAACCAGTACATTACTGCTGCATGGAGAGGAGCTTTTTGAAAGTAATACAGCATGGTTATCTGATAGCTTACTTCATTTAATAAGAACTCAGATTTGATAAAATTATTTATAAATTATAGCTCTTCTTTGCTTTCTTATATTGATATACTATATTAATACTAATGAACTTATATGAATTTATGTTTCATACTGAAATTAAGTATACATGCTTCTCAGTCTGCAAGAGCAGCTTTTCCTCTTAGCCTTTTATTAACATATGTGAGTTAGTATTAGAAACAGCTTAGCCTGAACTTGGCAAACATTCATTATAATATCTGGGCAATACAAGTGTCCATCAGTGGACGAGTGGATTTAAAAGTTTTGGTACATATATACTATGGAATACTACTTAGCCATAAGAAATGATGACATCGGATCATTTACAACAACATGGATGGAACTTGATAACATTATACTGAGTGAAATAAATAAATCAGAAAAAACTAAGAACTATATGATTCCACACATAGGTGGGACATAAAAATGAGACTCAGAGACATGGACAAGAGGGTGGTGGTCGAGGGGGGGAAGAGAGAAGGGAGGGGAGGGGCACAAAGAAAACCAGATAGAAGGTGACAGAAGACAAGGTGACTTTGGGTGATGGGTATGCAACATAATCAAATGTCAAAAGAACCTGGAAATGTTTTCTCTGAACATATGCACCTTGATTTAAAATATAAAATTTTATATTAAAATATAAAAAAATATCTGGGCAATAAATTGCAAGATTTATAAGAGAAAATCATGAGTACATGACAACCAGAAGCATACTGTCTTCACTTATGTGGCTTCTGTAATTACCTACAAGCATTTTGAGGCTATGTTTATGTCCATCTACATTTCATAATTTATTTCCATTATATTAATTGTGGTTTAGCTGTTATAATGTTAGAAGGCATAACAAATCAAATAGTAAATAGTTTTGGAATCATTTATAGTTTAAAAAATCCAAAGGGAGCTTTCACATAGATTTCAAGCTCTTCCAGTGCAAGTGAAGCTGAGCCTCCATCTTCAACATTACTGTTTCCCAGATGGCTGATAAATGGCATGTTGGGTGTTGGAATATAAGCAGTATTTTTACAGTAATTTAAAATATTCTTTCTTACATTTTGTTATTTATTTACTTTAGGGAGAGGAGAGAGAGATATATAAAGAGAGTAGTGGGGGCGAAGTAGGAAGCATCAGCTCCCATATATGCCTTGACTGGGCAAGCCCTTCTTAGATTTTCGTATATCATAAGAAGCTCTCTGATGCTTTACTTGCTTTAATGACATCCAATTTTCATGCCTTAACTCCCTTTATTTTGGGAGTTCACAAATTATTATTTTTGAATAATTTGTACTTTGATTTTATTAAAAATAAAAGAATATTCATAATGACTAAAAGATATTAGATCTATCTTTCTATCTATCATCTATTTTAACTTATGTGAGGATGGTTGAAAATTTGGACATTTGCTTATTGAAAAAATTTATAAAACCTTGTCTTTTTGTCTTCCATTGTGTGGGAGAGGACTTTGTGAGTTTCCAAGCTTCATTATCATACTTCAGATCTCTTTTTGAAGAGAAGTCCTCAAACTTTAGTTGGTGTTGGCATTATCTAAGGATATTCATAGTAAATACAGATTTTTCATACCCAGTCTTAGAGATTCTGATTTAGAGAACTGGGCCAGGTCCCATGACTTTATATTTTTAATAGATTCCCTAAATAATTCTGATATCAGTAGTCCATATTCTTATTTTGAGAAACACTGGCCTATGCTAGGGTCATTAACAAAATACAGAAAATTTACAGTTTAACAAGGCATCTTGTGTAGTTTACAAATTACTGTAGGTCCATATTCCATATTGTTGGTAAACATTTTTCTTTTTTGTATGAATACTCATGTTTTATAAAATGAAGTATCAGCTATTGGGCTTTAAAATTTTGTTAAACAAGTTTATTTGAAATGAGAAACAAGTATTTGTAGAGTTTATCTTTTTCATCTGCTTTGAAGGAAATTTTAAGAGGCTTTATTGACAAAAATTGAACATATTTAATTATTAATTTTACCCCTGAAATTGAAGTTGAATAGTTTTCTTTAGAGGGTTTATTATGATAAGAAACCACTAGAAAAAAAAACCATTCTCAAAATTTATCTAATTCAGGAAAACTTTCTTGATTATCAACAATGAGAATAATTATACCAAAAATAAAGGCAGTTCTATTCTAAATTTTGTCAGTTTAGAAAAACTCTTGAAAAGGATTTAAAAATTCTTGGTAAGTTATTCAGAAACTGAACTGTATTTGATTGAAAGGTAAACTTACTGGAAAAAAAGAAACACTTTCAAACTTTATTTCCATTGGGAGGCAGGTAGTCTTAACTTCTGCCATCTTTGTAGGCCCTCTTTTTAGTTAAAGATAAATTTTTATTTTGTGTCTAAAAAAGCAAACAGCTTAAAAGATATTTTGAAGCATACAGTATCAAGAGGAAAAAAATTATAAACTCCTCTGAGTTTTCTAGAGATAACTCTTCCATGACCAAAATTAATATTTTTTTTTGTCAGCCTGGGAAAGAAATAAAAAAAAAAAAAACTTTGGGTGCAATGGAGGGTAAAGTGTACAAGTTTCAAAAAAGAAAAATTGAAAACTCTACTTGGGCATAGATATTTCTGGCAAAGACTCCTGAACTGTAGGGGTTCAACTTTTGTGTGAAAATTTAGATGTTTTAGACCTGATCTCTGTAGCTTTGCAGGATAAAGGTGAAGTCACTTCAATGATTTCAGAAGGCTCCTTATGCTCATCACAACTTGGAGTAATCTGTACTTTTCAAATTAAAATTCATTTATTTATTAAATAACAAAGCACATTTGGTTCTTTTTATTGATAGTTACACAGTAAAAGTTATAATACTTTGATGCTGTCTTTCTTAACTCTGTGAGACATGTATTATCATCTCCACTTTCAGAAAAAAAAGTGAAGGATCATGGGAGTTGTCATAATACACCCAAGGCCATGTAATTAAGAAGAGACAGAGTTGGAATTTTATTTAAGTCCATCTGATTTAAGAGCCCATATACTTAACTGCTCTGTAATATCATATATACAATGACAGTGTGTTATGGCAATTATGTATTGAATATATTTAAGTCTTTACAGTGAACAGTCTTTTTTAAGAAAAATTTTAAAAGATTTTATTTATTGATTTTAGAGAGAGGAGAGAAGAGAGAGAAAAAATAAGAGGGAGGAACAAGAAGAATCACCTTGCTTCTTGTCTGTGCCTTGACTGGGCAAGCCCAGAATCTTGAACTGGTGACCTCAGACCTCAGCATTCCAGGTTAATGCTTTATCTACTGATCCAGAACAGGTCATGCAACAGTGGACAATCTTTAATTCTTGAATATGCCTTAGATGTTTTTGAAATACTTGAGTAGAAATATGTACTTGATTGGTATATTTAGAATGAAAGATTGCAAATTAATATGACTATCATTAAGACTTGACTCTGATGTACAGATATTGATCGACTATGACCTATGCAATTTATGACCGTTTGACTTTATGACCACAATTGCTAGCCACAACTGCTTCGCATCTGGCAGCACAAGCATTGCCCAGCTGGGTGTACGACAGTGCGGACTAGCTTCCGGCAGCACTACCATCTCCGCGTGCACCTTTTCAACTGTTATCCCAGACTTGATACAGCAATTTGTGGTTTGTGTCTTGGATATTTTTCATCAAACCCCTCCTAAGATGTCTACCAAGAGGAAAATGTCTCAGTCTACACCACAGCCTACCAAGAAGGAAAAAAAGGCCATCAATCTCAACAAAAATAACCACAGGTTCATCCAACTTGAGCATGAGGTCACCAGCTTGAATGCAGGGGCGCTAGCTTGAGCATGAGATTATAGACATGACCCATGGGCACTGGTTTGAGCCCAATGTCACTGGCTTGAGCAAGGGGCCACTCACTCTGCTGTAACCCCCTGGGCAAAGCACATATGAGAAAACAATCAATGAACAAGTATGAAGAAGGAAAGAAAGTGAATGTGATCGCACATGTTTATGAAAAAACCAACTCCAGTACCCCAACTGCTGCCTCATATGATGACATCAATGATCTGCAGCCAAGCACCAGCGGAGAATAAAATGTTTTTTGCATGTTTATATATTTTGATATGTTTTGCAATTGGGAAATGTTTCCTATCATATTTTTTATATCTCTACTTTTGTATTTTTGTATGCACTAGTATTTTGTAATTTTGTATGTTTTTCAAATATTAAACCAGTAGTACTAGTAATGCAGTGTTTTACTTAAACTTGACAAATGTAAAAATAAGAAACAAAATGGTGTAGAGATGATACAAATGCATAAAATGAACAAAGAAAATTATGATATATCACAATAATGAAAGAAAATTATGATAAAATATGACGTAAAGATTTTTATAAAATCATTTCACATATAGCCTACTCAACTTATGACCAAACTGTGTTATGATTGGTGTGTCAGAACCAATCGTGGTCATAAGTTGAGCACTAGCTGTATCATCTTAAATGATAAAAATGTAAATTTTGCTACAAATATCCTGGCCAATGAGCTAGTGTTTGTCCTATCTTCTTTGTCCTTTCTGATTTATTTTGTAGTTGATTTATCAATTGCTGAAAGAGGAATTTAAAAATCTTCAACCTGAGGCATGACAAGATGGCGATGGAGTAGGCAGACATACCAACTTCCACCTCCCAGAACCAAAGTGGATTACAAACTAATTTTAAGAACCATCTTTATGGATTCTCTGTTTGGATGACCGATCTAGAGCCGTCAGCGGTGTATTGAGGTCTCCAAGTATGATTGTATTTTTGCCAGTTTTTGTTTTAAGGTCAATAAGTAGCTGTCTTATATATTTTGGTGCTCCTTGGTTTGGTGCATATATATTAAGGATTGTTATGTCTTCTTGATTCAGCGTCCCCTTAATCATTATGAAATGACCATTTTTGTCTCTGAGTACTTTTTCTGTCTTGTAGTCAGCATTATCCGATATGAGTATTGCTATGCCTGCTTTTTTTTGGGTGTTGTTTGCTTGGAGTATTGTTTTCCAGCCTTTCACTTTGAATTTGTTTTTATCCTTGTTGCTTTGATGAGTTTCTTGTAGGCAGCATATAGTTGGATTTTCTTTTTTAATCCATTCTGCTACTCTGTGTCTTTTTATTGGTAAGTTTAATCCATTTACATTTAGTGTAATTATTGACACTTGTGGGTTCCCTATTGCCATTTTATAAATTGCTTTCTGTTAGTTTTGTATCTTGTTTGATTCTTCTCTTTTGTTTTTCTATCATTTGTTTTTGTTTCTTTGTATTCCATACTTCTTTCCTCTGTTGCTACCTTTTTTAAGTCCAGTGTTTTTGTGGTGGTTTTTTCAAGGATGGTTACCATTAAGTAATGAAAAGGGTACCTACCATATTCATTGTAGTACCCTTTCTTATGAGTATTTCTGTGCTTCATCATCCTTTGCTACTGTTAATCTTCATCCTTTCTCCCCTTTTTATTTCTTTTGTTGTCACAGTTTAAGTTTGGTTTTATTGTTTTCTTGGTGGAGCTGTTACTTGTGGTTATGTTTTCAACAAGACGGGTAATAACAAATGTTGGAGAGGCTGTGGAGAAAAAGGAACTCTCATTCACTGTTGGTGGGAATGTAAAGTAGTACAACCACTATGGAGGAAAGTATGGTGGTTCCTCAAAAAACTGCAAATAGAACTACCTTATGACCCAGCAATCCCTCTACTGGGTATATACCCCAAAACCTCAGAATCATTGATACATAAAGACACATGTAACCCCATGTTCATAGCAGCACTGTTCACAGTGGCCAAGACATGGAAACAACCAAAAAGCCCTTCAATAGAAGATTGGATAAAGAAGATGTGGCACATATACACTATGGAATACTACTCAGCCATAAGAAATGATGACATTAGATCATTTACAGCAAAATGGTAGGATCTTGATAACATTATACGGAGTGAAATAATTAAATCAGAAAAAAACAAGAACTACATGATTCCATACATTGGTGGAACATAAAAACGAGACTAAGAGACATGGACAAGAGTGTGGTGGTTACCAGGGGTGGGGGGAGCGAGGACAGAGGAGGGAGGGAGGGAGAGAGTTAGGGGGAGGGGGAGGGGCACAGAGAAAACTAGATAGAGGGTGACGGAGGACAATCTGACTTTGGGCGAGGGGTATGCAACATAATTTAATGACAAGATAACCTAGACATGTTTTCTTTGAATATATGTACCTTGAATTATTAATGTCATCTCATTAACATTAATAAAAATTTATAAAAAAAAAAAGAACCATCATCAGGAAAAACCAACTTTGGACTAAACTAAGAGGACTCTTCAACCAAGGAACACTGAGGAAACCATACTGAGATTAGTAGGAAAAGAGAAAACATGGAGAGGGCTGCCCTGCTCCCTGGACCAAATGGCAGCCCAGAGAGACTCACGTGGCAAGAAGTGAGTTTAGCAGAGAAGGGAGAGACCTGAGCCCCAGGAACAAAGCCCCAACCTGCAGCCCCAAAGCCTAGAAGAGGCATATGGACAGTATTTAGCTGGAAACAAGTTAGGATACTGTTTGTGATACAGAGACTGATTTCTCAGACCTAGGATTCTTCTTAAGGAACCGCACAAAAAACCTCTCTCAAAACCACTCACCTGGGGCTCTGGGGGATGGGGATAGAGGAGATGACTGGAGCAGTGGAAGAGAGTGTAATCTAGGAGGCACAGGGAGAACCACTATGAGAAACAGCCATCCTAATCCCTGGGATGAGTCACTCTAAAATCTGAAGTAAATATTTCCCCTGGAAACAGCAATACCAGCAAAGGGAAGCAAGACATCAGCCAAACAAACTCTCCCGTGGTACTTAGAGCTGAGTTTCTTAGAAGGAGGGAGCTTAGGGACTATAGTAGTGAGTCTTAGGGTCTGAGCTGCAGCACCCCCCACCCACACGGCTCACCTGAGGGCGGGTGGCAGCAGGACACAGAAGCGCGGTTCTGTTGGCAAGAGCAGAAGCTGGTTGACCACAACTGAGACCTAGGTGTGAGTTTGGTCTTGCCCAGCTGGGTAGGAGGGGATGTGTGAAAGTGGACAACCCCAGCTGCGGGCCACCTGGAATCTAGCCTGTGAGGGAAGGCAGGAGCCCCAGAAGGGATGGAGACTTGCCCTTGAGCAAGGGCGCAGAAGTGTAGCCTTACCCTGCCTGGGGAACCGAGGCTTGTAGCCTGACTTGTGAGCTGGCTTCTCCCACGGGGGTGGAGCCAAAGCCAGAACAGTTGGAGTTCCGCAACTGAGCATGGGCATGCAGTCCCACTTTGTTGTGGAGCCAAGGCTTGCAACTGTCCCACCAGCAGGCTCCTCCTGCAGGGGAGGGGTGAAAGCCTGGAATCAGGTGGAGACCCACGGCTGAGCAAAGGTTCTCACCCCTGCCTTCAGGGCCGAACATAACCCCCACCCACTGGGGTGAGGTGAAGGCCTAGGACACTGAGGCTTGTACAGCCAAACACTTGATCACAGCCCCTCCTGTGAAGGAGAGGCGGAAACCACCGCAACAGCCCCAGTGGGTGGGCACTGGCAATGCCCATACCCAAATGCCCTAGGCAGCAGCAGCAGAGGGAGTGGTAGGCCAGCAGACAGAGCACACCTAGGGAACACAGAGGCCACCTCCAGTGGACAAAACTTTCTTTTACACAGACAAAATGAGATGGTAGAGAAATGCAACACAAATGAATCAAGAGAAATCCCCAGAAAAGGACCTGAATGACTCAGATATAACCAAATTACCAGATGCAGAGTTTAAAATAACCATTTTTTAGGTTGCTCAAAGATCTTAGAACAACAAAGATAGTCATTATGAACACCTAAATAAAGATATAGAAAATATAAAAAAGGACATTGAAATAATAAAAAAGAATTAGTCAGTCAGAAATGAGAAATACAATATCAAAAATGAAGAACACAATGGAAGGAATTAAAAGCAGGATGGATGAAGCTGAGAATCAAATCAGCGAGTTAGAGGACAAGATAAATGAAGGCATGGCAGCAGAGCAGAAGAAAGAAAAGAGACTCAAAAAGTAAGAGGACACTCTAAGAGAACTCTGTGACAACATGAAGAGAAATAATATCTGCATCATAGGGTTTCCTGAAGAAGTGAAAGAACAAGAGATAGAGATTTTGTTCAATCATATGATAGCTGAAAACTTCCCTAAGTTAAGGCAGGAAAATGTCTCACAATTTCAAGAACACAGAGAACTCCATTAAAGAGAAACCCAAAGAAATCTACACCAAGGCACATCATAATTAAAATACTAAAGTTAAGTGATAAAGAGAAAATATTTAAAGCTGCTAGAGAAAAAAAGGCTATCATCTACAAAGGATTCCCTATAAGGATGACTTCCAACTTCTCAACAGAAACACTTGAGGCCAGAAGGGAATGGCAGGATATATTCAAAGTAATACAAAACAAGAGCCTACAACCAAAACTACTTTATCCAGCAAGGCTATCATTTAAAATTGAAGGAGAAATAAAAAGCTTTACAGACAAAAAAAAAAAACCCTCAAGGAATTCACTACAAAAACCAATGCTGCAAGAAATGCTAAAGGGTCTGTTCTAAACAGATGAAAGGGGGAAAAGAATACAGCAAGAGATGAATACAGTTTTAAAGAATAAAATGGCAATAAACAACTACATATCAATAATAACTTACATATATATGGATTAAATGATCTGATCAAAAGACATAGGATAGCTGCTTGAATAAGAAAACAGGACCCATACTCATGCTGTCTACAAGAGACACACCTTAAAACAAAAGATGCATATAAACTGAAGATAAAGGGGTAGAAAAAAATATTTCACATAAATGGAAATGAAAAAAGAGCTGGAGTGGCAATACTTATATCAGACAAAATGGACTTTAAAACAAAGGATATAGTAAGAGATAAAGAAGGTCATTACAGGCCCTGGCCGGTTGGCTCAGCAGTAGAGCGTTGGCCTGGCGTGCGGGGGACCCGGGTTCGATTCCTGGCCAAGGCACATAAGAGAAGCGCCCATTTGCTTCTCCACCCCCAACCCCTCCTTCCTCTCTGTCTCTCTCTTCCCCTCCCACAGCCAAGGCTCCATTGGAGCAAAGATGGCCCGGGCGCTTTGGATGGCTCCTTGGCCTCTGCCCCAGGAACTAGAGTGGCTCTGGTCATGACAAAGCGACGCCCCAGAGGGGCAGAGCATTGCCCACTGGTGGGCAGAGCATTGCCCCTGGTGGGCGTGCCAGGTGGATCCCGGTCAGGTGCATGCGGGAGTCTGTCTGACTGTCTCTCCCTGTTTCCAGCTTCAGAAAAATACAAAAAAAAAAAAAAAGGAGGTCATTACATAATGATAAAGGGAGCAATCCAACAGGAAGATAAAACCATTATAAATATCTATGCACCTAATATAGGAGCACCTAAATATATAAAGCAGACTTTGATGGATTTAAAGGGTGAGATCAACAGCAATACTATAATAGTAGGGGATTTTAATACCCCACTAACATCACTAGCTGGATCCTCAAGAAAGAAAATTAACAACAACAAAAAAAAACAGCAGACTTAAATGACACACTAGATCAACTCAATTTAATAAATATTTTCAGAACCTTTCACCCTAAAACAGCAGAATATACATTCTTTTCAAGTGCTCATAGTACATTCTCTAGGATAGACCACATGTTAGGGTACAAAAGCGGCTTCAACAAATTTAAGAATATTAAGATAATATCGAGCACTTTCTCTGATCACAATGGCATGAAAGTAGAAATCAACCACAACAGAAAAACTGAAAAATACTCAAAAACTTGGAAACTAAATCGTGTGTTATTAAATAACGAATGTGTTGACAATGAGATCAAAGAAGAAATAAAAAAATTGCTAGAAACGAACGATAATGAGCATACATCAACTCAAAATTTATGGGACACAGAAAAAGCAGTCCTGAGAGGGGAGTTCATAGCATTACAGGCATACCTTAAAAAGCTAGAAAAAGCTCAAATAAACAACTTGACCCTGCATCTAAAACAACTAGAAAAATAGAGCAAGTAAATCACAGAGATAGTATAAGGAAGAAAATATTAAAGATCAGAGCAGAAATAAATGACATAGAGGCTAAAGAAACAATACAGAGGATCAATGAAACCAGGAGCTGGTTCTTTGAAGAGGTAAACAAGATCAATAAACCTTTGACTAGACTCACTAAGAAAAAAAAAGAAAGAGGACTCAAATAAATAAAATTAGAAATCAGAGTGCAGAAATAACAACTGACACAACAGAAATACAAAATATTGTAAAAAAATACTATGAGGAACTGTATGCCAAAAAACTAGACAACCTAGATAAAATGGACAAATTCCTTGAAATATATAACCTTCCAAAAATTAATCTGGAAAAATCAGAAAACAAAAACAGACTGATTACAACAATTGAGATCGAAAAATTTGTCAAAAAACTCCCCCCACAAAAAAGCCTTGGGACCGATGGCTTCACAATGGAATTCTACCAAATATTCAAAGAAGAACTAACTCCTATCCTTTCCAAGCTATTTCAAAAAATCCAAGAGGAAGAAAGACTTCCAAGCTCCTTTTATGAAGGAAGCATAATTCTGATTCCAAAACAAGGCAAAGACAACACAAAGAAAGAAAATTATAGGTCAATATCCCTGATGAATTTAGGTGCTAAAATCCTCAACAAAATATTAGCAAACCGGATCCAGCAATATATGAAAAAAATCATGCACCATGATTAAGCAGGATTTATTCTTGGGAGGCAAGGCTTGTACAATATTTGCAAATCAATCAATGTAAAATATTCGCAAATCAATCACATAAACAAAAGGAAGGAGAAAAACTACATGATAATTTCAAGAGATGCAGAAAAAGCATTTGATAAAATCTAGGACCCATTCATGATCAAAACTCCCAGCAAGTGAGAATACAGGGAACATACTTCAACCTGATAAAGGCCATCTATGACAAACCCACAGCCAACATTATACTCAATGGGCAAAAATTAAAAGCAATCCCCTTAAGATTATGTACAAGGCAGGGGTGCCTCCTTTCACCACTCTTATTCAACATAGTTCTAGAACTCTTAGCCACAGCAATCAGACAAGAAAAAGAAATAAAAGGAATCCAAATTGGAAAAGAAGAAGTAAAATTATCATTATTTGTAGATATAATATTGTATATAGATAACTCTAATTTCTCAGTCTAAAAACTACAGAACCTGATAAATGAATTCAGCAATGTAACAGGATATAAAATCAATACTCAGAAATCAGAGGCATTTTTATACACTAACAATGAACTGTCAGAAAGAGAAATTAAGGAAGCAATCCCCTTCACTATTGCAACCAAAAAAATAGAGTACCTAGGAATAAATTTAACCAGGGAGATTAAAGACTTGTACTTGGAAAATTATAAAACATTGATAAAAGAAATCAGGGAAGATACAAAAAGTAGAAGCATATACCATGCTCCTTCTTAGGAAGAATAAACATCATTAAAATATCTATATTACCCAAAGCAATTTATAAATCAATACAATACCGATTAAAATACCAATGACTTTCTTCAAAGATATAGAACACATATTCCAAAAATTTATATGGAACAAAAAAAGAACATGAATAGCCTCAGCAATCTTGAAAAGGAAGAATAAAGTGGGAGGTATCACACTTCCTGATATCAAGTTATACTACAAGGCCATTGTACTCAAAACAGCCTGGTATTGACATAAGAACAGGCATATAGTCAATGAAACAGTACAGGGAACCCAGAAATAAACCCACACTTTTATGGACAACTGATATTTGACAAAGAAGGTAAGAGCATACAATGGAGTAAAGACAGCCTCTTCAACAAATGGTGTTGGAAAAATTGGACAGCTACCTGCAAAAAAATGAAACTAGACCATCAACTTACACCATTCACAAAAATAAACTCAAAATGGATAAAAGACTTAAATGTAAGCCGTAAAACCATAAGTATCATAGAAGAAAACATAGGCTGTAAAGTAACTCTCTGACATCTCTCACAGCCAATATATTTGCCGATTTATCTCCATGAGCAAGTGAAATAAAAGACAGGATAAACAAATAAGACTATATCAAACTAAAAAGATTTTTCACAGTTAAAGACAATAAGAACAGAATAAAAAGACAAACTACACAATGGGAGAACATTTTTGACAATACATCTGATAAGGGGTTAATAAACAAAATTTATAAATAACTTGTAAAACTCAATACCAGGAAAACAAACAATCCAATCAAAAAATGTGCAAAAGAAATGAATAGACACTTCTCCAAAGAGGACATACAAATGGCCAATAGGCATATGAAAAAATGCTCAACATCACTAATCATTAGAGAAATGCAAATTAAAACCACAATGTGGTATCACCTCACACCAGTTAAAATGGTGCCTATCAACAAAACAATTCAGAAGAAGTGCTGGCGAGGATGTGGAGAAAAGGGAACCCTCCCGCACTGCTGGTGGGAAAGCAGACTGGTACAGCCACTATGGAAAACAGTATGGATATTCCTCAAAAAATTAAAAATCAAACTGCCTTTTAACCCATCTATCCCACTTTTAGGAATATACCCCAAGAACACCATAGCACTGTTTCAAAAGGACAAATGAACCCCCATGTTTATGGCAGCATTGTTCACAACAGCAAAGATCTGGAAACAGTCCAAGTGTCCGTCAGTGGATGAGTGGATTAAAAAGCAGTGGTACAGGCCCTGGCCGGTTGGCTCAGTGGTAGAGCGTCGGCCTGGCGTGCAGAAGTCCCGGGTTCAATTCCCGGCCAGGGCACACAGGAGAAGCGCCCATCTTCTTCTCCACCCCTCCCCCTCTCCTTCCTCTCTGTCTCTCTCTTCCCCTCCCGCAGCGAGGCTCCATTGGAGCAAGGATGGCCTGGGTGCTGGGGATGGCTCCTTGGCCTCTGCCCCAGGCGCTAGAGTGGCTCTGGTTGCAAAAGAGCAATGCCCCGGAAGGGCAGAGCATTGCCCCCTGATGGGCAGAGCGTCACCCCCTGGTGGGTGTGCCGGGTGGATCCCAGTGGGGCGCATGTGGCAGCCTGTCTGACTGTCTCTCCCTGTTTCCAGCTTCAGAAAAATTAAAAAAAAAAAGCAGTGTTACATATAATATATACTATGGAATACTAGTCAACCATAAGAAATGATGACATCGGATCATTTATAACAACATGGATGGACCTTGATAACATTATACTGAGCAAAATAAGTAAAACAGAAAAAATTAAGAACTATATGATTCCACATATAGGTGGGACATAAAAATGAGAATCAGAGACATGGAGAAGAGGGTGGTGGTTATGGGGTGGGGGGGAGGAGAGGGAGGGAGTTGCAGGAGGGGAGGAGCACATAAAAAACCAGTTAGAAGGTGATAGAAGAGAATTTGACTTTGGGCGATGGGAATGCAGCATAATCAAATGTCAAAATAACCTGGAGATGTTTTCTTTGAACATATGTACCCTGATTTATTAATGTCACCCCATTAAAATTAATAAAGGCCCTGGCCGTTTGGCTTAGTGGTAGAACGTCGGTCTGGTTTGCAGGAGTCCGAGGTTCGATTCCTGGCCAGGGAACACAGGAGAAGCGCCCGTCTGCTTCTCCACCCCTCCCCCTTTCCTTCCTGTCTGACTCTCTCTTCCCCTCCTGCAGCTGAGGCTCCATTGGAGCAAACTTTGCCCGGGCGCTGTGGATGGCTCTGTGGCCTCTGCCTCAGGCGCTAGAATTACTCTGATTGCGGCAGAGCAACGCCCCAGATGGGCAGAGCATCACCCCTGGTGGGCATGCTGGGTGGATCCCGGTCGGGCACATGCAGTAGTCTGTCTGACTGTCTCCCTGTTTCCAACTTAAGCAAAATACAAAAAATTTTAAAAAAATTAATAAAAATGAAATAAAGGGAAACAAATCTTCAACTCTGTCAACTTACCTGTTTCTTCTTTTTATTCTGTTAATTTTTGCTTCTGCATGTTGATGCTCTGATATTAAAAACATAAACATTTCTATTAGTATGTCTTATTAGTATGATAAACATTGTTTATCATGAAATAGCTTCTTTATCATTGGTAATAAGCTTAGACTTAAAATCTCTATTATATGGCATTAACACATCTCTTCATTCTTTCTCTGATTACAGTTTGCATGGAATATCTTCTTCCATCCATATATTTTCAACTTGGCTGTGTATTTAAAGGTCACTTGTTATAGACCAAATATACTTGAGTGTCACTTTTTACCATTCTAGCAATCTTTACTTTCTAATTGAATTGTTATTCCATTAACGTCTAATTGTATTATGATTGGGTTTGGGTTTGTCATTTTATTATTTTCTTAATTCATCTTTGCTTTTGTTTTTCTCTCTCTGTTATTTGTTTCCTGCCTTTTTTGGGATTTTTAAAAATGTTAGAAAGCTTTACTTGTGGTGGGGTAGTGGATAAACCTTCAACCTGGAATGCTGAGATCACCGGTTTAAAACCCCTAGCTTGCTGGATCAAGGCAGATACAAGAAATAACTATGAATTGATGCTTCCCACTCCTCTCTCATGCCTTTCTCTTTCTCCTCTCTCCAAACTCAATAACTAAAAAATGTTAGAAATCCATTTTAATTTTCCTATTGATATTTTAGCTACATGTCTTGTGCCATTTTCTTGGTGGTTGAATTAAAGATTATAATAAATATCCTTAACTTTTAGCAGTTCATTTACAGTGAATAATATTTATGTAGTAACGAGTCAGTATAAGTCCATATCTTCTCAGCTTTCATGCTAATGTAAATATGTGTGTATACTGGATCTTCACATTTTATAAATGCCAGAGACAATTTTTGTAAGGGTTGGTTTAAACAACTCTATGTATTATAAATAAATTAAGAAAAATAAACCAAAATAATTTTATTAACCCAAGTATTTACCAGTTCCAATGGTCTTCATTCCATCACATAAATATCTAAAAAGACTTTGACTAAAGGTTAAGATTTAAATTCACACACACACACACACACACATTTACTGTATCATTAACAGTGTTCTGAAACTGGCTTTATAAAGCTCTAATTTTTTTCCTTTTACTTTAACACATACAATGACCACTGCTACACTCAGTGCCTCATTTGAATTCATGCTAATGCACCAGCAGTTTCACCATCATTGCAAATGTCAATCTAGTAGAAAAGGCAAATAACATCTTAGCATTACTGTGGTTTTTTTTTTCTTTTTTATTTAGTGAGAGGAGAGGAGGCAGAGACAGACTCCTGAATGTGCCCCAACCAGGATCCACCTGTAAAGCCTAGTAGGGGGTGATGCTCTGCCCATCTGAGGAGTTGTTCTGTTGCAACTGGAGACATTTTTTAGCACCTGAGGGGGAGGCCATGGAGCCATCCTCAAGCCAAGGGTCAACCTGCTCTAATCGAAGCATGGCTGCAGAAGGGGTGGAGAAGGAGATAGAGATAGAGATGATAAAGATACAGAGAGAGAGAGAGAGAGAGAGAGAGAAAGAGAAG
Source organism: Saccopteryx bilineata (assembly GCF_036850765.1). Lineage (NCBI taxonomy): Eukaryota > Metazoa > Chordata > Mammalia > Chiroptera > Emballonuridae > Saccopteryx > Saccopteryx bilineata. The sequence continues at coordinate 214,224,096 of NC_089491.1, read as the reverse complement.
GGAAAGGGAGAGGGGTGGAGAAGCAGATGGGTGCTTCTCCTGTGTGCCCTGATGGGAATCGAACCTGGGACATCCACATGAGCCAATGGGCCAGGGCTGCATTACTGTGAAAATAGTTTTAATTTCACTCACCCTCTGAAAGGAGTTTATACTACATAATTTGAGTACTGCTATTCTAAATGATATAAACAACTACGTATATAAAGTTAAAGTTTTGGTTTGCATATGAGCAGGGATAAACTAAATGCTTATAGAATCCTCAGACCTGTGTCAACATGATAAGAAGAAGAATCAGACTGTCTTTGATGATTAATTTCCCAACAATGTGATTTGTGTCCAGTGAAATAGGGTCATAAAAATGAAAAATAATGTTCTACATTAAGTAATTATAATAGCATAGCTCGATATTGACTGTCATGCTTGAAAAAGTCCATCAATAAGATCTGAACCTTGGACAGAAAATATTGGGATAAAATAGAAATAAGAATATATAAATAAATGACAAATGATTTTAAAGATAGTTAAGTTATAAGAAACATTTTCTTATAAATGTAAACAATTTTCTTCTCATCTTTTGAAATTATCCTGAAATGCATCCTGAAATGTATGATAAGAACTTCTGATAATCAGAGAACCATGGAAGTAAGGTTAGGAGTAACTTCCAATATTATTTTGTGCAAACAGTGTTAAGTTGCTTGAGTCCCAGTATGCTATTCCCTCCAAATGGTATTTGCTGTTCATGTTTAGATATGATTTGTAATGATAACCTCACTATTGAACTTAAGGTGTTTGGCCAAATCTCTGGGATCTATTTCTCAGTTTCAGATATTTTTATTTTATTGTTTCTTCTCAAAATGAATGTGTTGTGATACTGTCTTCACTATGCTCGTCTTACAAATGGAAAGATCCTGGACTATAAGCTTTGGGGGGTAGGGTGCTCTAAGTCAGATGTTTAAGTCAATTAAAAGAAGGTATTTGCCTTCTAAACTCTTTTTTTAATTGATTTTAATTTATTGTGTTTATGTAGATTCAAGTGTCCCACCAAATACATACCCCCACCCCCGTGTTCCCCTCAACATCCCCCTTTTTAAGTGCCTTCATTGACTCAACTAGTTTGGAGCCTTCAAACATTCCAAGTACATGATTGGCCCAGAAAAAAATAATTTTGATTTAAATTGCTTTAATAGTAACATTTCTTGCACAGAAGAGACCGTGTAATATTGTTCTTCCATTAAGTCAAAGGCAATTTCACAGCCAGCGTTGATGGTATTTTCTGAGGCCGGCTTTAAATTTATGACATTTTGGCAAATGGGACAATATGATGTTCACATTTTTAGAAATATATACAAAGATAGATGTCACTAAACCACCAATATTCCCTCAAGTTGGAATCCTTTTTATACTCTGTGTGAGACATACAAAGATAGATGTCACTAAACCACCAATATTCCCTCAAGTCGGAATCCTTTTTATACTCTGTGTGAGACTGTAGTTGTCATTTTCATCTTTTAGTTAAAAGGTTTCGCCCTCACTGAGCCAAGTTTCGAGTTTTCAAAGTTAAAAAAAAGCAATAGCAGTCTGAATTCTGATAAATAAATTATATTTTTCTTTAAAAATGAATTATTCTCACAAGAACAACATCAGCAAAAAGAATGTTTCCCTATCTAGTGGCTCCAGGAAAATCTAATATGCCAAGAGGTTAGAATCCTCACAAGAAGAATACAAAAATATTATAGTGGATTAAATATAAACCTCTTCCAAACAATGCAATAGAAACACTTCTCCAAAATAATGATTCACTAAGTAGTTTGTTATCTGAAAATGTGATTTAAAATTATAGTCATAGAGAGTAATGGCGGAGTAGGAAGCGATACCGATAAATCTCCCCCAAAACTCAACAAGATCTTCAACCAGAAACAGAAAAACCTATACTTGGAGCCTCCAGATGCTTCACAATACACCCGAAGGTATGGTCGAGTGAAAAATTGGCTAAATATATAACCAAATCCTGAAGGAAATAGGGAGTAAGAAATGCTCCGCCTTCCTCACTAACCTAAACAGGGCGGCTTTCTCTGGTAACTGTGAATATAGAAACTGAGGCGGGCAAAGGGGGTGAATACATCCAGGCCGTGCACAAAAGGCCGAACCAGGCTGTGGCACGCAGATCCTAGCGGAGGAAAAACTGTTCCTGTGGCAAGCCGGGCAATACAAGCTAACACTCGTGCCAAACCCAAACAAAGAAAGACAAGCGGGGCAGCCATTTTACCCGTTCTCCTGGTTGGTGCACAGTTAGTGGGCGAGAGATCTCTTCCTAAGCCCCAGAAGTGGGTGTCCGTGTTGCCCCACAGAGAGGCAGGGTCAGAGGCCTTTCTGTGGGCCGAAAGCAGAATCTCTGGGCAGCCCCAGCGCCCTGGGAAAGCCGCGCACGGGAGGGAGCGAGAACTAATTCCAATGGTGGAAATTTTCCATGCTTGTGAGGGTTTCACTCAGGGAAACATGGCCGGCCTCATATCCTGGTGTGCGCGCGCAGATAGGTAGTGAGCGATTACTCCGAGTGCCTCGGCAGGGCGCGCCCATGTTATCGCACAGAGGGGCAGAGTCAGGGGCCTTTGTGTGGGCCAAAGCGGAATCTCGGGCTGCCCCAGCGCCTTGCAAAAGCCGCGCACGGGGACGGAGCGAGAGCGAATTCCAGCGCTGCAAATTTCCATGCGGTTGGGGGTTTCACTCAGAGCGTGAGACTACTGGCCGGATATCCTGGTCTGCGCGCGCAGATAGTGAATGAGAGTTTCCTCCAAGCACCCCGGAAGTAGGTGCCCGCCTGTGTTACCGGACAGAGTGGCAGAGCCAGAGGTCTTTGAGTGGGTGGAAAGCCCGCCTGATTATGCTAGCAGCTCTGACTGACTGAGCCTTACCCAGAGCCCTGTGCTGAGTGGAAATAGAGTGGGGAGTTGCCAGCTCTTTGAACCTATTACTATCCAGGCAGAGGCAGCAACAACCCCATAGCTGGATTATCAGGCTACTAATTGAGGAAGGAAAGACTAAAAGAAAGGCTCCAGGAACACGGACTTTCTCACTGTCGGAGCCTATGAAAGCTAATGAGCCTTGACTCCCAACGAGACTAAAGCACAATACATGACATTGCCATAGAGACTTATCAACTGCAAACCTCTACCTGAGCGTGCCAAAGGGGCAGAACCTGGGGTACAGAGTCACCGACCAGGAAGAGGGAGAGAAAAGAAAAAACAAGAAGATAACCTCTCAAAATCAAGAATAATCTGCAGACTTTATAACCTATCCCATTTTATTATATTTGTTCGATTGTTTCTCTTATCTTCATTCTTGATACTTTTTTTCCTCCTCCAATTTGGCCGATTAACTCTCTGCCGGTCTTACTCTCTCCTCTCCTTGAACTACACTACCCATAAGTGTTACATCTCCCATTATCTTTTTTCTCCTCTTCCTTTCTCTCTATAAGGGTTGCACTCCAAAACCCTTAACTCTCTCTCTCTCCTTTCTTTTTTCTTCTTTTACTGGTTCCCTCTTTTTTTCACTCTCTCTCTTTCTTTTCTCCCTCTATATTAGTTTCTTCCTTTCTCCTTTATATCTCCTCTCATTCAAACCTCAATAACAAACAAATTATCTTATCTGGGACTCAAACTTATGTTTGTGGCATTTTGGGGGTTTTTTACTTCACCTTTTTAACTCACTAGCAGTGCTCCCATCCCTGGCTCTCCATTTTATCTAGTTCTTGTTCCACTAAATACAATAGTATTTTTTTAATTTGTCCCCCCATTTTTCTGTTCTCTTATTCCTCTCATCATAACTCTTAGACAACACCAACACCGAAAAGCAAATCATTTTATTCTTGACCCAAATTTTTTCCTTATTTGCTTTTTGTGGGTCCATACTGCCCCCCCCTTTTTTTTTCCTTTTTTTTTCTTTTCTTTTTTTTTGCCCCTTTATTACTTTTCCCCAATTCAGGACCTCCATCACAGGCATTGTTTGTTATAATTCACAGTTCACCACAAGATTTTCTCAAGAAAAAGGGGAGAGGAGAGGAAAAAAAGAGGGGGGGAATAATTTCCTTTTTTTAAAAATTATTATTTTATTTTTCTTTATTTCATTATTAATTTTTTTTTTAAAAAACAACTCTTTTTTATTTTTTATTTTTTTTAACTTTTTATTCTTTATTAAATCTCATTAATACTATCAACAAAACCACCCTCAGATGCCATTAAAGAAGAGAAAATAGAATATCATGGATACAAAAGAAAGAGAGGTAACACAGCTAGATGAGGAAAAGTCTATGGAGAAAAAAATTTAATATATTGGAAACCTTGGAGCTAAATGACAGAGAATTCAAGATAGAAATCCTAAAAATCCTCCGAGATATACAAGAAAACACAGAAACGCAATTTAGGGAGCTCAGAAAACAACTCAATGAACACAAAGAATATATGTCCAAAGAAATTGAAAGTATAAAAACAAATCAAACAGAGATTAAAAACTCAATTCACGAGCTGAAAAACGAAGTAACAAGCTTAGCTAATAGAACAGGTCAGATAGAAGAGAGGATTAGTGAAATAGAAGACAAGCAACTTGAGGCACAACAGAGAGAAGAAGAAAGAGACTCAAAAATTAAAAAAAATGAGATAGCCCTACAAGAATTATCTGACTCCATCAAAAAGAATAACATAAGAATAATAGGTATATCAGAGGGAGAAGAGAGAGAAAATGGAATGGAGAACATACTCAAACAAATAATAGATGAGAACTTCCCAAGCCTGTGGAAAGAACTAAAGCCTCAAATTCAAGAAGCAAACAGAACACCGAGTTTTCTTAACCCCAACAAACCTACTCCAAGGCATATCATAATGAAATTGACACAAATCAACAGCAAAGAAAAAATTCTCAAGGCAGCCAGGAAAAAGAAGAATACAATATATAAAGGAAGGCCCATTAGATTATCATCAGATTTCTCAGCAGAAACTCTAAAAGCTAGAAGAGAGTGGACCCCAATATTTAAAGTCCTGAAAGAGAGAAACTTTCAGCCACGAATACTATACCCATCAAAGCTATCCTTCAAATATGAAGGAGAAATAAAAACATTCACAAATACAGAAAAGATGAGGGAATTTATCATCAGAAAACCCCCACTCTAGGAATTACTGAAGGGGGTTCTCCAATCAGATACAAAGAACAAAAAAAAAAAACAGAGCCACAAGTAAAAGCTCCAAGAAGAACACAATAAAACCAAATTTAAACTGTGACAACAACAAAAAGAAAGAGGGGGAGAAGATGGAGATTAACAGTAGCAAAGGACGATGGAGTGCAAAAGTACTCACAAAATAGTTTGCTACAATGAACAGGGTAGGGACCCTTTTCATTACTCAAAGGTAACCACCATTGAAAAAACCACCACAGAAGCACATGAGATAAAAAAGATAGCAACAGAGGAAAGATGTATGGAATACAACCAAATAAAAACAAAAGATAGAAAAACGAAAGAGAAGGATCAAACAAAACACAAAACTAACAGAGAGCAAGATATAAAATGGCGATAGGGAACTCACAAGTATCAATAATTACACTAAATGTAAACGGATTAAACTCACCAATAAAAAGGCACAGAGTAGCAGAATGGATTAAAAAAGAAAATCCAACTATATGCTGCCTACAGGAAACTCATCTAAGTAACAAGGATAAAAACAAATTCAAAGTGAAAGGCTGGAAAACAATACTCCAAGCAAATAACATCCAAAAAAAAGCAGGTGTAGCAATACTCATATCGGATAATGCTGACTACAAGACAGGAAAAGTACTCAGAGACAAAAATGGCCATTTCATAATGGCTAAGGGGACACTGAATCAAGAAGACATAACAATTCTTAATATATATGCACCAAACCAAGGAGCACCAAAATATATAAGACAGCTACTTATTGACCTTAAAACAAAAACTGACAAAAATACAATCATACTTGGAGACCTCAATACACCGCTGACGGCTCTAGATCGGTCATCCAAACAGAGAATCAACAAAGACATATTGACCTTAAACAAAACACTAGAGTACCTGGATATGATAGACATCTACAGGACATTTCACCCCAAAGTGACTGAGTATACATTTTTCTCCAGTGTACATGGATCATTCTCATGAATTGACCATATGTTGGGCCACAAAAACAACATCAGCAAATTCAGAAAAATTGAAGTTGTACCAAGCATATTTTCTGATCATAAAGCCTTGAAACTAGAATTCAACTGCAAAAAAGAGGAAAAAAATCCCACAAAAATGTGGAAACTAAACAACATACTTTTAAAAAATGAATGGTCAAAGAAGAAATAAGTGCAGAGATCAAAAGATTTATACAGACTAATGAAAATGACAATACGACATATCAGAATCTATGGGATGCAGCAAAAGCAGTGATAAGAGGGAAGTTCATATCACTTCAGGCATATATGAACAATCAAGAGAGAGCCCAAGTGAACCACTTAACTTCCGACCTTAAGGAACTAGAAAAAGAAGAACAAAGACAACCCAAAACCAGCCGAAGAAAGGAGATAATAAAAATCAGAGCAGAAATAAATGAATTAGAGAACAGAAAAACTATAGAAAAAATTAATAGAACAAGGAGCTGGTTCTTTGAAAAGATCAATAAAATTGACAAACCCTTGGCAAGACTTACCAAGGAAAAAAGAGAAAGAACTCATATAAACAAAATCCAAAATGAAAGAGGAGATATCACCACGGACACCGTAGATATACAAAGAATTATTGTAGAATACTATGAAAAACTTTATGCCACTAAATTCAACAACCTAGAAGAAATGGATAAATTCCTAGAACAATACAACCTTCCTAGACTGAGTCAAGAAGAAACAGAAAGCCTAAACAAACCTATTAGTAGAGAAGAAATAGAAAAAACCATTAAAAACCTCCCCAATAATAAAAGTCCAGGCCCTGACGGCTCTACCAGCGAATTTTATCAAACATTCAAAGAAGACTTGGTTCCTATTCTACTCAAAGTCTTCCAAAAAATTGAAGAAGAAGCAATACTTCCAAACACATTTTATGAGGCCAACATAACCCTCATACCAAAACCAGGCAAGGACAGCACAAAAAAAGAAAACTACAGAGCAATATCTCTAATGAATACAGATGCTAAAATACAAAACAAAATACTAGCAAATCGAATACAACAACGTATTAAAAAATAATACATCATGATCAAGTGGGATTCATCCCAGAATCTCAAGGATGGTTCAACATACGTTAAACGGTTAACATAATACACCATATCAACAAAACAAAGAACAAAAACCACATGATCTTATCAATAGATGCAGAAAAGGCTTTTGATAAAATACAACACAATTTTATGTTTAAGACTCTCAACAAAATGGGTATAGAAGGAAAATATCTCAACATGATAAAGGCCATATATGATAAACCATCAGCTAACATCATATTAAATGGCACTAAACTGAAGGCTTTCCACCTTAAATCAGGAACAAGACAGGGTTGTCCACTCTCTCCACTCTTATTTAATGTGGTACTAGAGGTTCTCGCCACAGCAATCAGACAAGACAAAGAAATAAAAGGCATCCATATCGGAAAAGAAGAAGTAAAGGTATCACTTTTTGCAGATGATATGATCCTATACATCGTAAACCCCAAAGAATCCACAAAAAGACTACTAGAAACAATAAGCCAATACAGTAAGGTCGCAGGATACAAAATTAACATTCAGAAGTCAATAGCCTTTCTATATGCCAACAATGAAACAACTGAGAAGGAACTCAAAAGAATAATCCCCTTCATGATTGCAACAAAATAAATAAAATACTTAGGAATAACCATAACAAAGAATGTAAAGGACTTATATAATGAAAACTATAAACCATTGTTAAGGGAAATTGAAAAAGATATAATGAGATGGAAGAATATACCTTGTTCTTGGCTAGGAAGAATAAATATAATCAAGATGGCTATATTACCCAAAGCAATATACAAATTCAATGCAATTCCCATCAAACTTCCAATGACGTTTTTTAAAGAAATAGAGCAAAAAATCATGAGATTTATATGGAACTATAAAAAACCCCGAATAGCCAAAGCAATCCTAAAGAAAAAGAATGAAGCTGGGGGCATTACAATACCTGACTTCAAACTCTATTATAGGGCCACGACTATCAAAACAGCATGGTATTGGCAGAAAAATAGACACTCAGACCAATGGAACAGAATAGAAATCCAGAAATAAAACCACATATATATAGTCAAATAATTTTTGATAAAGGGGCCAACAACACACAATGGAGAAAAGAAAGCCTCTTCAATAAATGGTGCTGGGAAAACTGGAAAGCCACATGCAAAAGAATGAAACTGGACTACAGTTTGTCCCCCTGTACTAAAATTAACTCAAAATGGATCAAAGATCTAAACATAAGACCTGAAACAATTAAGTACATAGAAAAAGATATAGGTACTCAACTCATGGACCTGGGTTTTAAAGAGCATTTTATGAATTTGACTCCAATGGCAAGAGAAGTGAAGGCAAAAATTAATGAATGGGACTACATCAGACTAAGTAGTTTTTGCTCAGCAAGAGAAACTGATAACAAAATAAACAGAAAGCCAACTAAATGGGAAATGATATTTTCAAACAACAGCTCAGATAAGGGCCTAATATCCAAAATATACAAAGAACTCATAAAACTCAACAACAAACAAACAAACAATCCAATAAAAAAATGGGAAGAGGATATGAACAGACACTTCTCCCAGGAAGAAATACAAATGGCCAACAGATATATGAAAAGATGCTCATCTTCTTTAGCTATTAGAGAAATGCAAATCAAAACAGCAATGAGATACCACCTCACACCTGTTCGATTAACTATTATTAGCAAGACAGGTAATAGCAAATGTTGGAGAGGCTGTGGAGAAAAAGGAACCCTCATACACTGTTGGTGGGAATGTAAAGTAGTACAACCATTATGGAAGAAAGTATGGTGGTTCCTCAAAAAACTGAAAATAGAACTACCTTATGACCCAGCAATCCCTCTACTGGGTATATACCCCAAAAACTCAGAAACATTGATACGTAAAGACACATGCAGCCCCATGTTTATTGCAGCATTGTTCACAGTGGCCAGGACATGGAAACAACCAAAAAGCCCGTCAATAGATGACTGGATAAAGAAGACATGGCACATATACACTATGGAATACTACTCAGCCATAAGAAATGATGACATCGGAACATTTACAGCAAAATGGTGGGATCTAGATAACATGATACGAAGCGAAATAAGTAAATCAGAAAAAACCAGGAACTGCATTATTCCATACGTAGGTGGGACATAAAAATGAAACTAAGAGACATTGATAAGAGTGTGGTGGTTACGGGGGGGAGGGGGGAATGGGAGAGGGAAAGGGGGAGGGGGAGGCGCACAAAGAAAACAAGATAGAAGGTGACAGAGGACAATCTGACTTTGGGTGACGGGTATGCATCATAATTGAACGACAAGATACCCTGGTGTTGTTATCTTTCAATATATGTATCCTGATTTATTGATGTCACCCCATTAAAAAAATAAAATTATTTAAAAAAATACATAAATAAAATTATATTCATAGATGCAATAAGAATTATTTTGATTTATTAAAAATGGCATTGTATGAAACCTACTGGTTTCTGGGTTTATTTAATGACACTTAATTACCCTTCTTTTGATTCTTCTAGGATATCTTTTTTATATCCCCATATTCACTTATTGTGAAGGCATAATGAATCTCAGACCTGGTACTTGAGAGGAGAAATGAGATTGTAAAGCAAATAGCTCTGTCAAGAGCCAAGGCCTTTTATGCCTTGGAAGTTCATTTGAGTCTGGGACCTAGACCCTAGGTTATCTCAGCAGTTTCCTATTTCTCCCAAGATAGGCCATGGGATTGAAAATGACCACAGACATGCTTTAGAGTAGTCTCATACCTTTTTTTATTATTTATTAATTTTTAATTTATTGTATTTACATGGATTCACGTGTCCCACTGAATACAACTCCCTCACCCCCATTCCCATATCCCTTTTTATACCCCTTTTGCCCCACTTCCCCTAACTCTCTCCCCCCTTCCCTCTAGGATTTGTTGTCCCGTTATCTATATCTCTGTGTTATGTATATATAGTTTCACTAATCCCTTCACCTTCTTTGATCTTATCCCCTCATCCCTCTGACTGCTGTCCCCTCCCTCTGGTTCCTGTGAATCCATCTCTGCCTCTATTCCATTCCTCAGTTCACTTTGTTCATTAGATACCACATATATGTGAGATCGTATGATTTTTTTTTCTCTTCCTGGCTTATTTCACTTATCATAATAATCTCCAAATCCATCCATGTTGTACCAAAAGGTAAAAGTTTCTTCTTTTTCACAACTGCATAATATTCCATTGTGTATATGTACCACTGCTTTTTTTTTTTTTTTGTATTTTTCTGAAGCTGGAAATGGGGCGGGACAGTCAGACAGACTCCCTCATGTGCCTGACTGGGATCCACCCGGCATGCCCACCAGGGGGCGATGCTCTGCCCCTCCAAGGTGTTGCTCTGTCACAACCAGAGCCACTCTAGCATCTGGGGCAGAGGCCAAGGAGCCATCCCCAGCACCCAGGCCATCTTTGCTCCAATGGAACCTCACTGCGGGAGGGGACGAGAGAGACAGAGAGGAAGGAGAGGGGGAGGGGTGGAGAAGCAGATAGGCACTTCTCCTGTGTGCCCTGGCCGGGAATCGAACCCGGGACTTCTGCACGCCAGGCCAACGCTCTACCACTGAGCCAACTGGCCAGGGCTGTACCACTACTTTTTAATCCACTTGTCCACTGACGGACACTTGGACTGTTTACAGATCTTGGCTATTGTAAACAATACTGCTATATACATGGGAGTGCATATCTTCTTTTGAATCAGTGATTTGGTATTCTTAGGATATATTCCTAAGAGAGGGAGAGCTAGGTAAAAAAGCAGTTACATTTTTAATTTTTTGAGGAACCCCATACAGTTCTCCACAGTGGCTGCACAAGTCTGCATTCCCACCAACAGTGCAGGAGGGTTCCTCTTTCTCCACACCCTCTCCAGCACTTATGTGTTGTTTTGTTAATGAAAACTATTCTGACAGATGTGAGGTGGTATCTCATTGTGGTTTTAATTTGTATTTCTCTGATGATTAGTAATGTTGAACATTTTTTTTATATGCCTATTGGCCATTTGTATGTCCTCTTTGGAGAAGTGTCTATTCAGTTCTTTTGCCCATTTTTTGATTGGATTGTTTACCTTCCTGGTGTTGGGTTTTACAAGTTCTTTATAAATTTTAGTTATTAACCCCGTATCAGACGTATTGGCGAATATGTTCTCCCATTGTGTGTTTTGTCTTTTTATTTTGCTTATGGTGTCTTTTGCTATGGAAAAGCTTTTCAGTTTGATATAGTCCCATTTGTTCATCCTACCCTTTATTTCACTTGTCCTTGGAGAAGAATCAGCAAAAATATTGCTACAAGAGATATTGGAGAGTTTACTGCCTATGTTTTCTTCCAAGATGTTTACGTTTCATGACTTATATTTAGGTTTTTTATCCATTTTGAGTTATTTTTGTGAATGGTGTAAGTTGGTGGTCTAGTTTCATTTTTTTGCATGTACCTGTCCTATTTTCCCAACACCATTTGTTAAAGAGACTGTCTTTAATCCATTGTATGCCCTTACATTCTTTGTCAAATATCAATTGAACATAAAGGCATAGGTTTATATCTGGGTTCTCTGTTCTGTTCCATTGAGGCTATTGTGTTCTTTTTTGGCTCCATAAAATTTTTGGAGTATTTGTTCTATATCTTTGAAGTATGTCATTGATATTTAAATAGGAATTGCATTGAATTAATAGATTGCTTTGGGTAATATAGACATTTTAATGATGTTTATTCTTCCTATCCATGAATACGGTATATGCTTCCACTTGTTTGTATCTTTTTTGATCTCTTTAATCAATGTTTTATAATTTTTTTGCGTACAAGTCCTTTACCTCCTTGGTTAGATTTACTCCTAGGTACTTTATTTTTTGTTGTTGTAATGGTGAAGGGGATTATTTCCTTAATTTCTCTTTTGTTACATCCCAGGAGACAGGCCACAGCAGACACAAAGTGAATTTTATAAGTTTTATTGCAAACCTGCGCAGGGACTGCAGGTAACCCACACAGGGGAACACTGCAATCCCCCAAACCTGCTCAGGGACTGCAGGCAACCAACGCCTCCAAAGAGACTGGAGCACTGCAGCCATGAGCTTCTAAAATGGCTCCTTTTTATAGGGTGGCTATCTAGGATGAGCAAGCATCATACAGAAGCTGATGTGGCTGTTAGCTATTGGCTAGGGAGGTCGTGCACAGTTACGGGGGGTATTGCTCAGTGGAGAATTTCAAACATAAACTTCTGATAAGGGTCTCTGACTCAATGCAGGATGTTGCTGAACTCTTTGTTCTCAGCATCACAGGGACCTTGTACACTCTTGGCAGCCCCGAGCATATCAGTACTCCTTGAATCTAACTTTCCCCCATCTCTTTTGGGCATAATCAAACCCTTGATTCTTCATCAGTGGGGAGAATTGTATAAGGCTGGGGCTCATGAGAATTTTCTACTTTAGCTGTAGCTATAAGCTAATTGGGTCAGGGGTCCTCCCTAGTATGTTCTGGCATGCTGATAGTGTGCCCTTAGTACTACAAGCTTTACAAACTAATTTCTTTCTGCCTTGCATTTTTCTTCTCTGTACTAACTTCTTACAACTTGCACAAACCTTCTGCAACTTACACAAACGTTATGCACTTTCTTATCCAGAAATAACTGGCCTTCATAACAACTTACTTTTTCCTTTCCTTTTCAAAAGTACCTCTACACCTTATACCTTCTATTATCAAAACCATACAATTCCTTTCTAATTTATCAGAATTCTTATATCCTAAAAACCTTAACCTTCAGCAAAGACTAAGTTAGTACTAAGTAATCCTCTTTTAAAGATTGCTTTTTGGAGGTGTCCTTTTCCTAAGTAGCCTATTGGACACATGACCAATATTCATAGGTTATTCTATAGTGGTAGCTATGAGTACATATATAATTTTCATTTACCTTGTAGCTTCTCTCTCAGCCAAGGGACTTACACCCCCTTTCTGTATGACTCATAGCAGTGCATGCATCAAACCTTAAGATGACTTACTTGGCTTTCCTTTACCTTAGTTTCCCTCCCTCCCCAAAGTCTAATTAAAAGGAGGTCCTTAGTGAGTTCCTCTAGGCATTAGCCATGCGTGGACCAGTTAACTTCTGGTTTGTGGCTGAAGCAGGGCATGCGGTCCTTCTCAGGGTCAGCTTACAAGGATTGACGGGGTCAGTCTTTGCTGTCCACAAAGGTTTCTCTGCTGGGACTGCAAGCTTCAGCCAGCTGCGGTGGACCCAGGAAGGTATGCCTTCTGCCTTGGCAGTAGTGGGGGTGCTCAGGATCATGGTGTGTGGACCCGTCTACGTTGGAGACAGTCCTTGGTGGTGTACTGCTAGAAGTGCCTCTTGGACAGTCTTTGAACAGTTTGCTGAGTAACCTATAAAACCTGTAAGTACTTAGGGAAAGGGTGTTACATTTCTACACTTTGCAGTTAGAGTTTAAGTCCTAGTGACCACTGCTTCTAGCTAGAATTAGCAGCAGGTCCCAGACTATAATAGGCATGGGGCATTGAGATAAGAGAAATAAAGGAAATACTAAACATTTAATAAAGCAATAAAATCAGACTGTCAATACCCACAGTAGAGATCTTTGAGGGATAAATAAAACTTAAATATTCAAGCAAGGCATAGTAGATGGCCCTTGTGTTTACAAGAAATGAGATTAGCTTATCTGCTACTTGGAAGAAATACCTTAGGCTCCTGAACGATGTCCTTAGGCCTTCAGTGGCAATTCCCAGCATGCTGGGCAAGGTCAGGTCACAGGTAGCTGGAGCAGGGCTAGAAGAGACTGACCCCTCCCTCTATGGAGCAAGGGGGTAGCTTACCTTCTTATGTCCCTCTTTCCACAGCATAGGTGTGTCAACCGGTGTGACCAGGAAGCCTGGCAGGCTTCAGTTCAATGACCTTTCTTTCCACTCTGGAGCAGGGCCTTGATGACATGCTATGAAGCGCCTTTGGGCACTGGAGCCAAAAGTTGGTATTTCCTGACTTCTTTTGGGCTTTTTTTTTTGCCTTTTCTGTTATTTCCTTGGTCATTATAGACCTTAAAAGCCATGCTCAGAAGATCTCACTGAGGGGCTTGACTAAGAGAGCAAAATTGGGAATACAACAACAGATCCTTGGTACAAAAAGGAAGTCTTTGTACTTGACAGACTATACAATTCTATTATGGCTAAAGCAGTGGGTTTAGAAGGGGCCATATTCCCTAAATCTTCTCCTCAGGTCTGGCTCCAGATAGGAGGCGGGGATTCCCCGGAGCCAAAGCAGAGGAGGGCAGGGGGCTGTAGCAAGGTGATGATAACCTCTAGCTTACTGCACTGTTATCTTTTGCCTGACTAAGCAGTGGCGCAGCCCTTGAGCCAGTGCCCAAGGGGGAGGGGCAAGTGCCTGAAACTGTGAGGGGAGCCTGCCACTTCTCCTGCAGCCAGCTGCAGCCTGGCTGCCTTTTCTTTCTCTACCTCTGCTGCTATACTGGCTGCATACTGACCATGCCACCTGCCTGCAGGTGGGTGCTGGTGATAGTATGCTAAACTCTCTATGTTTTCTATGGGTCTAGCAATCCTTGGTTTGGCCAGTCTGCTCTTAAATTGGCCATTCTAGTTCATAAAGTGTCTGCAATGTGGCGGAATCAACAGGGGTCCCGTAGTCTCGTGCCCTGTGAGAGAAATCAGAAAAGTTATCAAGCAAGTACTGAAGAGGCGTTAGGGCAGCAGGTTGCCCCTGACCCATGGCCCTTGACTCTCAAAGGAATCCTGTGAGGAAGCAATGGGCGTAGCAGACAAACAAACTAAATATGCACACAAAACAAACAAAACTTCTAAACTAAAACCAAAGGGAGAAGGCAGCGTCCTGCGTTCCCCGACTGACCTGGTGGGGAGAAATCAGGTGGCGTCCCGCCTGCTCTACTACACCCTTTTCTAACCAGAGCTCTGTTTCCAAATATTCAAAGAGGAAGCTTCCTTACTAAACAGTCTCAAGACTCCAAATGTTTCGAATCAGCCAAATTCAGTTTCCAAACAGCAACTGCCAGAGGCTGGCCAGCTACCATCCTCTGCTGCAGCCCACTCCATGAGGAGGGGTCTTACACGGCCAATCTCACTGGGGCCTCCATCTGTTACATCCCAGCGAGATAGGCCACAGCAGACCCAAAGTGAATTTTATAAGTTTTATTGCAAACCTGCGCAGGGACTGCAGGTAACCCACACAGGGGAACACTGCAGCCCCCCAAACCTGCGCAGGGACTGCAGGCAACCAATGCCTCCGAAGAGACTGGAGCACTGCAGCCATGAGCTTCTAAAATGGCTCCTTTTTATAGGGTGGCTATCTAGGATGAGCAAGCATCATACAGAAGCTGATGTGGCTGTTAGCTATTGGCTAGGGAGGTCGTGCGCAGTTACAGGGGGGGTATTGCTCAGTGGAGAATTTCAAACATAAACTTCTGATAAGGGTCTCTGACTCAATGCAGGATGTTGCTGAACTCTTTGTTCTCAGCATCACAGGGACCTTGTACACTCTTGGCAGCCCCGAGCATATCAGTACTCCTTGAATCTAACATCTTTCAGACAGTTTATTGTTGGTGGACAAAGATGCCACTGATTTCTGAATATTACTTTTATAACCTGCCACATTGCCAAATTCATTTATCAGATCTTTCAGTTTTTTGACTGAGACTTTAGGGTTTTCTATGTACAGTATAATGTCATCAGCAAATAATGATAGTTTTACTTTTTCTTTTCCAATTTGAATGTCTTTTATCTTTTCTTCTTGTCTGATTGCTGTGGCTAGGACTTCCAGAACTATGTTGAATAAGAGTGGTGAAAGGGGGCACCCCTGCCTGTTTCTGTTCTTAAGGGGATTGTTTTTAATTTTTTCTCATTGAGTATGATGTTGGCTGTGAGTTTGTCATAGATGGCTTTTATTATATTGAGGTATGTTCCCTATATTCCCACTTTGCTGAGAGTTTTGATCATAAATGGGTGCTGGACTTTATCAAATGCTTTTTCTGCATCTATTGATAAGATCATATGATTTTCCTCCTTCCTTTTGTTTATGGATGAATCACATTTATTAATTTGCAAATATTGTATCAGCCTTGCCTCCTCAGAAAAAATCCCACTTGAGCATGATGTATGATTTTTTTCATGTATTGCTGTATCTGGTTTGATAATACTTTTTTTGAGAATTTTAGTATCTAAGTTCATCAAGGATATTCACCTATAGTTTTCTTTCCTTGAAGTGTTTTTACCTGGTTTTGGAAGAAGGATTATGCTTGCCTCATAAAGGAGATTGAAAGTTTTCACTCTTAAAGTTTTTGAAATACTTTGAGAAGGATAGGTGTTAGTTCTTCTTTGAATATTTGGAATAATTAGACTGTGAAGCTATCAGGACTTTTGTTTGCTTGGTGTTTTTTGATAACTGTTTCAATTTCATTTGTTGTAATCTGTCTGTTTAGGTTTTCTGATTCTTCCAGATTGAGTTTTGGAAGATTATATGTTTCTAGGAATTTATCCATTTTGCCTAGGTTGTCCAATTTATTAGCATACAGATCTTCATAGTATTTTCTTACAATCCTTTGTATTTCTGTGGTGTCAGTTGTTAATTCTCCACTTTTATTTCTTATTTTATTTATTTGAGTCCTCTTTTTTTCTTGAATCTGGCGTGTTTCTTCAATCTTGTTTACCTTTTAAAAAACCAGCTCTTGATTTTATTGATCTTCTGTATTGTTTTTTTAACCTCTATGTCATTTATTTCTAATCTGATCTTTATTATTTCCTTCCTTATACTTCCTCAAGCTTCATTCGTTGTTCTTTTTCTAGTTGTTTTAGATACAAGGTTAAGTTGTTTATTTGAACTTTTTCTTGCTTCATAAGGTGTGCTTGTAATGCGATGAACTTCTCTCTCACGACTGCTTTTGATCTGTCCCATAAACTTGGAGTTGTTGTATGTTCATTTTCATTTATTTTAAAGAAATTTTTTATTTCTTTGTTGATCTCGTTGTTAACTCATTCGTTATTAATATCATGCTATCTAGCCTCCATCTGTTTGAATGTTTTTTAGTTTTTCTATTGTAGTTGATTTCTAGTTTCATGCCATTGTGATCAAGGAAGATGCTTGATATGACTTCAATCTTCTTAAATTTACTGAGACTCATTTTGTGTCCTATCACATGATCTATCCTAGAGAATGTACCATGAGCACTTGAACAAAATGTATAATCTGATGCTTTGAGGTGAAAGGTTCTGAAGATATCTCTTAAATTCAGTTGATGCAGTGTGTCATTTAAGGCCACTGATCTTTGTTAATTTTTTGTCTGGAGGATCTATCCATTGATGTTCGTAGGGTATTAAAATCTTCTACTATTATAGTATTGCTGTTGATCTTGTCCTTTATGTTCATCAAAATCTGATTTATATATTTAGGTGCTCCTATATTAGGCGTATAGTTACAATTGTTATATCCTTCTGTTAGATTCCTTCCTTTATCATTATGTAGTGACCTTGTTTATCCTTTAATATTGCCTTTGTTTTAAAATCTATTATGTCAGATATAAGTATTGCTACCTCAGCTTCTTTTTTTTATTTTCATTTGAGTAAAATACATTTTCCAATCCCTTCACTTTTAATTTATGTATATCTATTGTTCTAAGTTAAGTCTCTTGTAGGCAGCATATGCACAGGTCTTCTTTTTCTTATCCATGCAGCTACACTATGTCATTTAATTGGAGCATTTAATCCATTTACATTTAAGATTGTTATTCATATATAGTTGTTTATTGTCATTTTATTCTTTAAATCTACAATCCACATTTTCTCAACTTTTTTCTTGCTCTTTTTACAGAAGGCCCCTTCCTTATCATTTCTTGAAGTACTTACTGGCTTGGTTGTAAAGAATTCCTTGAGTTTTGTGGTGTTTTTTTGTCTGGAAAGCTTTTTATTTCTCCTTCAATTTTAAACAATAGCCTTGCTGTATAAAGAAGTCTTGGTTGTAAGTCCTTGCTTTGCATCCATTTGAATATTTCTTGTCAATCCCTTCAGCCTCAAGATTATCTGCTGAGAAATCAGATGTCATCCTTATGGGGGCTACTCTGTAGGTAGTTAACTGCTTTTCCCTTGCAGTTTTTAGTGTTCTTTTTGTGTCTCTTAACTTTGACACTTTATTTATGATGTGTCTTGCTGTGGGCCTCCTTGGGTTCCTCTTTAATAGAACTCTCTGTGCTTTTTGAACGTGTATGACATTTTCCTTCATCCATTTAGGGAAATTTTCAACTATGATTTCTTCAAACAGGTTCTCTATTCCTTGTTTGTTTTCTTTGCCTGCAGGAACCCCTATGATGCAGATGTTGTTTTTCTTCATGTTCTCACAGAACTCTCTCAGAGTTTCCTCAGACTTTTTGAGCCTCTTTTGTGTTTGCTTCTGTGTTTTTGTGTATCATATCCTCTAAATCGCTAATTTGATCATCTGCTTCATCCAGCTTGCTATTAATTCCTTCTAGTGCAGTCTTCATTTCTGATATTGTATTTGTTATTTCCGATTGGTTCTTTTTTATGACTTCAATGTCTTTTTTGATTCTTACTATCGCTTTATTTAGGTGCTCATTATGTCCCTCTGTTATTGCTCTAAGATCCTTGAGCATCCTAAAAATTATTGTTTTAAACTCTGCATCTGATATTTTGGTTACTTCTGTCTCATTCATTTCTTTTTCTGAGGATTTGTCTTGTTTATTCATTTGGTCACATTTCTCTGTCTGCCCATTTTGTCTGTGTATTAGGTAGTGCTGTGTGACTTTGACATTTTTGTGTGGTCTTTACAAAGAAGATGGGCTTGGTGGTACTGTCCTCCAGGCCACTTGTTTTCTGTTCTAGAAGTACTTCTTGAGGATACTATTTTCCCTCTTATTGTATGTGAGTATTAGATGCAGTTGATCCTTTTGTGGTTACGATGATCCCTTCAGGCTGGCTGGCTTTAAGGGTCAACCTTGATTATGTGTATTACACACTCTGCACTGTCTGTCCTGTTGGGTGTATTTGTTCTTCACAATGTCTGGTGTCTGCTAGAGTCTACCTTTGGGTGTGCTGCTTGTGTATTTGAGTCTAGGGTTGATGCTGTCTGCCACCCATTACCAGTAGTGTTGGCTCTAGTTCTTCTTGGGTTGGCATCAGCTGTTGTTTGTAACCCTTTGTTGGCTACCAGTCTGCAGCTACTGCACTTTTTGCTGTTTGTGTCTGTGATTTCTGTGTCTGGGTACTGTGGGAGGGCCAATCTTTGTATAAGGATCAGCTTTCTCCTGCTTGGAGATTACCACAGCTCCCTTAAACCCCAAGTTCTGTAAGATTTGTCTCCACTTTTCAGCTGCTCCTCCTTATTTTGCAGCTGCCTGGTCATTTCACAGAATCTTCTGTAGTAAGCCTGTAGTGTGGGCACAGATTGACCTCAGCCAATCAACACCTCTATAGGTTGCAACCTTGGTGGATTAGGGCAGCTGAGGTTGTGAATACAATGTTTGTGGGACCCCCTACTTCAGGAATCTCTTTGTCAGGGTCTTTGTCAGGGGCCCAGTGCAGGAATGTGGCCCCTAATCCAGAGCTTGATCCCTCAGCCACTGCTGGATACTCAAATTTTATTTTTCTCCAACAATGTGAGCAGCAGGTTCAGACTGGGTATGGCCAACAGTCTCCTCCTCAGAAGTTTTATAACTGTTGAGACTCTAGTTTCAAGAAAGAAGACTGAGAGCATTCTCTTCTGGTGCTGACTGTGCCCCTCTCGAAGGTGGCTAAGCCCCTTGACCGGATCCAAAAATAGACTCACAGGGACCCACAGTTTAAATGTCCATCCTCCAAACCTCTCTCACTTTCCCCTGTGGAATCCAGCATTGCAGGACAGAATATCCAGTGCCCAGACTGGCTAACAGTGAAGCTCCACCCTATCCAATGCACATGGGCTGCTGTGCCGGTGCTGATCACAGAGAGTGAAATTCGCCTCAGCTGGATCAGGTGTGAGGAGGTTTTCCTTAGGATACCACTCTAGTAAGGGTTGTTAGATCCTGAACAAATGCTTTCCACAGCTGGCTCCTGGATTTGCCAGCCCTGGGCCTCCCAAGTAAGAACCCAGCACAGACCAGTGGGAGAGACTGCCCATGATTGGCCCTCAGCAACCTTCTTGGGGCTACAAGTAATTCAGAGTTTGTGGCTACCTCTGCTGGGCCCAGGTGTACATGTAAATACAAAGCTGCATTCCTAGGCTGGCTTTTACCCCCTCAGGTCCTGGGGGAAAGTTCGCTCAAATGGCCAACTTTCCCTCCATCTCTCCTTCTGCAGCCTGTCTTCTGGCTGCTTGTTGGGCTCAGCCACTGAGAAAACCTCTGCTAGATTCTAGAGTCTGCAGCAATTCAGGGATTAGGAAGTGTAGTGGGTGTGGCTCCTCCCCTTGGCCCCAGGTGTCAGTCTTTCTAGACTTTTTCCACAAATCTCAGTAGGGTCTGGCCTCTGAGATCCAGAGGTTTGGTCTGCACCCTCTCCAGACAGTTTCAGCTGAGTCCCTTGTGAGGTAGAAGCAGTAGTCAGACTTGGGAGAGTGTGTGCGGGGGGAGCTCCAGTCTCAACACCAGAAAACTGAGTCACTGATGTGCCCCCTGCTTCCTGGCCTCTCAGAATAACCTGTCACCTTTCCTGGGGTAGGAGAGACACCCAAGGGTAGAGCAGCTGCTTTTCCTCTGTCTGATGCTGCACAAAGGGGATGCACCACCCTAGAATGATGGTGACTGCAGTACAGGGGTTCTGGTGGCCATCCCTCCACTGTGTCCCTCCCTGGGCCTCCTACTTTACACTTTCCTCCTGTAGTTCAGTCCTCTCAGCTCTCCTCCTTGCCAGAGACCCCAGGTAAGTGGCTGAGAATGAGGTTTTCTTCATGGGCTCTTTAAAACAGAGTCTGCATCCAGGAGATGTGTTTCTTTCTCACAGACAGAAACCTGGCTCTTTTCACAGCTAAATGCTGTGTGGGCACCTCTTCTAGGCTGTGGGTCTCTAGGCTGGGGCTGAGAACCCACACCTCTCAGGGCAACCCATGCGAACATGAGAGTCCCTCCAAGCCGTTGCTGGCTCTTGGGAGTGGGGCAGCCCTTTCTGAGTCTCCACTCTTCCTACCAGTCTCAGTGTGGCTTCTTTGGTGATCCTTGGTTATAGATTACTCTTCCTTTAGTCCAAAATTGGGTTTTTTAGATGATTGTTCTTTTTCTTTTACTTTCCAATACTGTTACTTTCTTTTTTTTAAATTTTTATTAATTTTAATGGGGTGACATCGATAAATCATGGTACATATGTTCAAAGAAAACATGTCCAGGTTATCTTGTTATTCAATTATGTTGCATACCCATCACCCAAAGTCAGATTGTCCTCCGTCACCTTCTATCTGGTTTTCTTTGTGCCCCTCCCCCTCCCCTTCCCCTCTCTATCTCTCTCCTCCCCCCCACCCCCCCATAATCACCACACTCTTGTCCATGTCTCTTAGTCTTGTTTTCATGTCTCACTTATGTATGGAATCATGCAGTTCTTAGTTTTTTCTGATTTACTTATTTCACTTCATATAATGTTATCAAAATCCAACCATTTTGTTGTAAATAATCTGATGTCATAATTTCTTATGGCTGAGTAGTATTCCATAGTGTATATGTGTCACATCTTCTTTATCCAGTCATCTATTGAAGGGCTTTTTGGTTGTTTCCATGTCTTGGCCACTGTGAACAATGTTGCAATGAACATGGGGCTACATTTGTCTTTACATATCAATGTCTCTGAGTTTTGGGGGTATATACCCAGTAGAGGGATTGCTGGGTCATAAGGTAGTTCCATTTTCAGTTTTTTGAGGAACCACCACACTTTCTCCCATAATGGTTGTACTACTTTACATTCCCACCAACAGTGAATGAGCGTTCCTTTTTCTCCACAGCCTCTCCAACACTTGCTATATTACCTGTCTTGTTGATAATAACTAAAGATGATTGTTCTTAAATTGAGTTGTAATCCAATTTGATCCTGGGAGGTGGCAGTTGG
The DNA here is from genome assembly GCF_036850765.1 of Saccopteryx bilineata. Classification (NCBI taxonomy): domain Eukaryota; kingdom Metazoa; phylum Chordata; class Mammalia; order Chiroptera; family Emballonuridae; genus Saccopteryx; species Saccopteryx bilineata. The sequence continues at coordinate 214,201,795 of NC_089491.1, read as the reverse complement.
AACATCCACCCACTCCATAGCCATCTTTCTTCTCTTCACAGTGTTTTTATTAATTCAATTTACTTTTCAGTATAATTAAACCATTATTATTATTATTATTATTATTATTATTATTATTTATTTCAGAAAATGTGTGGAGACTAAGGTCTGGGTTTAGTTTCTCCTTGATTAACACAGGATAATATCCTTTTAGGACCACAGAAGGAATTCAGGTTCCTTGGAAGACCTGGTGTAGGTGTTTCCATATAAAATACAGACTAATTTTTATTTCAGTATAGTATATGGTTAACTTTATATTTCATATCATAGTGAACAGTTTTTTGTTTAAGTGTATTTCAAATATCACATGGGGTATCTTTATGCTAAACATTATTTTCTATTTACTAGGGAAATTCAAATTTCACTAGGTGTCCTCCCCTGGCCTCCTTAAATATATCCAAGGGTGTCTGAGTGCTAAATTTGATCTTAGTACTAGAAGAAACTAACTGGGCAGATGACCTAATGAGTGTAAAAACACTGCTTTGGTATTGTGTGTAGAAATGGAAAGAATATGACATTGGAACACTGGAGGATGACTACTGTTACTTACGTTAATCTTAATATTTGCTGAACATTAGATTTGAGTTTTGTATAGGAAACCACTTGTTACTTCACTCAACTTTGTTATAAAAAAGTGGAATGACATACCATAGCAAATATTTATTTGAAATACAGGAATTATTTTACTCTACATAACAACTTTGGCTGAAGGTTAGAGATTTTTGTGGCTATGTTGGGGCTTAATGGGAGGAACATGATGTGTATAGTCAGAATAGGTTTTGAAACATAGTAGACAAGCTCCTTACCATCCTTAAGTCTTATCCACATCTATAAAATGAGGACAATTTAAGCTTAGCTGATAGTGGAATAGTGAAAATTAAATGGATAATGTAGATGAAAAACTTGTATTGTGACCTCTTCCCCTTAGTAATGAGAGCACTGATGTTACATACGAAAATCTTATAGAGCAAATCAGTTTCTCAGCCAGATGGAAAAGTTATGCTTTAATTTACTCTCTTCTTATATCTTTTCCTGCAACATTTCAGCCTGACTGATTTCATGATATCTTTTATCTTCAAAACCAACCTTTGTAATATCATTAAAATCTGACCTTTTTATTGGCAGTGTCTTCTTGGATGATAGCATGGCTCAGGAATTGTGTGAGTGTTGATGGTTTGGGCAAATGACCCTTGGACATTCAGGAATGTCAATGAACCTATTTAATGACTTGAAATAACTGGTACTCCATATTTTTATTTAATGAGAAAGGCTTATCTTACTTATAAAGAATACTTTGTGCTTCACTGACCCTATTACTCAGTGTTTCTGTGATTAAAACATACTTGTTTTATGCCAATTTTATCTTCTCATTGAAGTCTGATGGAAAGAGACTACAGTTGCTGTGGGGTAGTGGGATATATTAATAGGTTTTATTATTACTTAGGTAGAGGAAGTCCAATAGATCAGTAGACAATTACCATTAAAAATACACCCTAATAATTTCAATAAAAAATTAGGCCTGAATTAAAAAAAAAGATGGTTTGTTGCACTTACAGATCCCAGGAGCAGAAACCATGCTCACCATGGAAGGGGGCCACATAGGTGCACTGGGGTTGATCAGGAGATAGAAGGGGAGGGAAAATATGGGAAGGAGTTTTTTGCTGTGGTTTCCAAGGGGGAAAATGACAAGGCAGGGCAGGCAGGCTTAGAGTTGGCTTGTTTAATAATTATATGGGCTTTGTGGCATTGAGTTGTCCCTAGATGTCTGTTTTCTGGCCCTGGGGTAATTAGGACAGGTAGATTGTGGCCCAAAGTCTGTCAGCTCCTAAAGGCTGTGGTTGGAAGCATAGGTTACAAATTGGTTTGGGTTGAACTTGAAAAGTGCATTTTCTGTTGAGTTGTATACCATCTCTAGAAATAGTTATCAAGACCCTACATGTTAATGTATCAGAATACAGAAAATACAAAATATGATAAACATACAGAGATAGCCTAAATATTGACAATGTAGTTAAATACCTTGGTTATGCTAGATTTTAAAATGCTTTTTAAATAAGAAAACTTATTCTTAGACAGAAGAAATACTGAAATATTTACAGATGTTTGTGATTTTCTTTGAAATAATCTAGAGTGGAGTGAGGGGTAAATGTAAAAAATATATTTATACTGTATTTTGTACTAAAACTAATCTAAGATGATTCTCTGCCAGCCATTAAGTGGTAGTACAACTTTTCTAGTAATTTACATCAGCATTATGAATCTCATTTTCTTCACCTTTCATATGAAAATAGTAATATTTCTCTCATAGGTAGTATACTAGAGAGGACTAAAATATGAAAAAATGATATGGTTAATAATAGGTGGTCTGTGGCAACTTGCATTCAATGTGTGATGTGCCTGTGTCTGTTATGAACTACTGATGAATATGAACCATCTGTCTCAATAAGCATCCAACTTGTGGTTTTGGTAACTGGTCATTTCATTGTGTATTTTTACTTTTGTCAAGATATTCTTTCCTAAGTGATGGTGAATTTACATTTCTCTTTACGTCACAAGTTCAATTGGCTCAGTTATGGTATCAGAGAGTAATTTAAAATTCTTTTCCCTCTAATTTTTTAATACGTGAATATGCCTTTCTGATTAATCACTTTTATTTTTCAGTGAGAAGCTGCAGAAACTAACATATGATAGCACTGCTAAGATTGAGCCTTACATACAAAAGATCCTCTGTTCTCTGAAAAAGAAATACCATGATAGAAAAATACTCAAACAGAAACATTGTGAATGTAATGCATTTCTTGAAGATCAGCAGGGGGCACTATGATTCCACAAGAAAAATAATCATCCTGTAGCACTCATAAATTATTTTCCTCTGCTTCTGCTCCAAACTGTTAACACCCTAAACTTTGTGCTTATCATCACCATAGTTGATAGTGTATTTTTTCTTTTTAACCCTCCAAGTGTAGGTACACTTAACAAATTTCTTTATCTGCCAATTAAAAACTTAAAATTTCTGTTTCTTTTATCTACATTTTGGTTTGCCCATCATTCAGCATTCAAATGCAAAGCAATTTTCCTCCTGTGACAAATATAGAGTAATTAGGATTTTTTCACAGACAAGTGATTAACTAATAAATGATCTTCTGCAGGCAGCTCTGTTAAAATGAAGCAAAAAGGATGTTTACTACAAGTGCTGGTCAAGAAAGAAAGTTTGGGACAAGACAGGCTCTGCATAACCAACAGCTTCTTGAGCTCCAAAAATAATGAAGACATTTGTTGGGCTAGCAGATCTACACTAAATAATTATAAGCTTAATAGGATTCTAAACTATAAATATAAATTTATGATTGGCTATTGCAACAGTTCATTAATTCTATCAAAGTCTATGGATAAGGCAATAATGATTATATTCACAAGGGATATTAGCAATAAGGAAAAAATTAAAGATAAATAAATAGGGAAAGAGTAAAAAGAATATTGATTGATTTTCATATGTCTTCTCCAATTTTAATAAAATAAAGAATGAGAAAAATTATGAATTCTAAGTGCAATACTCTTGAAGCATATTTTTGTGAAGATAAAATTTTTTATAAAGCAAATTGCTGCAGGGCTCTTGAATGCAATATTGGATATTGTCACATTTTTTTGCCTGTTGTCTTATTTATATTGATAAACTTTTTTGAAAGTATAATAAAAATGTAGCCTTTGTTTAAGATTATACTGGCCATTGTGTTTGGTAATTTTCAGATTCCTGGTGAATGAGCTTAAATCATAGAACTTTATTTAGGGCTGAGAGAAGCTTTGTCAATGACCTCAAGCCAATCCTTTACAATTATAAGTGAGATGGCCCTGGCCGGTTGGCTCAGCGGTAGAGCGTCGGCCTGGCGTGCGGGGGACCCGGGTTCGATTCCCGGCCAGGGCACATAGGAGAAGCGCCCATTTGCTTCTCCACCCCCCTTCCTCTCTGTCTCTCTCTTCCCCCCCCTGCAGCCGGGGCTCCATTGGAGCAAAGATGACCCGGGCGCCGGGGATGGCTCCTTGGCCTCTGCCCCAGGCGCTAGAGTGGCTCTGGTCGCGGCAGAGTGATGCCCCGGAGGGGCAGAGCATCACCCCCCTGGTGGGCAGAGCATCGCCCCTGGTGGGCGTGCCGGGTGGATCCTGGTTGGGCGCATGCGGGAGTCTGACTGTCTCTCCCTGTTTCCAGCTTCAGAAAAATACAAAAAAAACCCCAACAAAAACAATTATAAGTGAGAAATCTATAGGTAGAGAAAGGCCACTCAGAAAGCTTTATGAAAGGGTGTCAACTATCTGCCATGGTAGGTCAATTGACAGAAAAGTTTCAGGTCTCCTGACTCTAATCTGGTCTTTGCCATTCTGCCTTTCTGTTTGACGTATTATTTATTATTCACTCACAGCTTATACATACACACACACATTTATATATGTTATATATATTTATATATAACAGTTATATGTAAAACATATACACATATAACAATTTTATATATAACATATAACATGTATTTTTATATAACAGTGATATAAATTATATATGTATATATGCAAACATGTTTATTATATTACATATAATGTTACATATTATAACAGTGGTTCTCAAAATGTGCGCCAGGGCGCACTGGTGCACCCTAGAGAATTTCCAGAGAAATCTTCCTATGGTGTATTCCAGAGAAATATGTGCCTGTTAGGGACCAAAAAACCAACAGGGTTTTTGGAGTTTAGATTTTTGGGGGACAGAAGTGTGGGGAATTGGCTATAAGCTGACAGTCTGCCCAAACTCCCACCTCACTTGCCTGATTAAATTTCAAAAGGCTGTTAAACTGTGGTACTAATTGTTTACACTACTACCCATGTTCCCCGGAAAGACTGGAGACAAGTTTTTTCTATCCTTTGTTTGGTGTAAAGTTAAGATGATATATGTATGTGGGGGTTTTTTGCACTTGGTAAAATTCTTGGGTTGCCTTGGAAACGTGATAAGAGACCATTGATTTGCTAATGGCCTCACTTTGCCCTATAAATAAAGCAAGATTCAGTTTTTGGGTGTGCTTTTTTCTTGCCAGCACCAATTATAGGGCTCTCCCAACCTCATATTTTCTTAACTCTGCACCATTCCCACTCAGGCCCTGAAATTACTAGATGCACTGGTTCATGGCATGTGCCCAGATATAAAAATATAGTGACTCTATTATACCATTTCATTACGAAAATACCTCTCTTTTTGTTAATGAGGAGTCACTGAGCCACTTCACCTGCAGGTGTTGTAAGATACCAAAAACTACAGAATTAACACTAATATTTTAAGAGGCTTGGAGAACATTTTATTAATTTGGGTTAAGGTGTGCAGAGAAATTGTGAGAATAGTCTCTGTACTGTGTGATTGGCATAACCAGGATGGCCCTTGGCATTGTATTGTAAATGCAAAGGGGAGGAAAACATGGATTCCCAGACATTCCACCACACTTGTGGGGCAAGGGGTGAATGGCTAGCCAGGTGCAGGGAGAGTAAAGCCAAAATAAACATTTTCTTATAACTATGAGCCATTTGTGGGCATTTGTCCCCATGGAAACTACCTCTCCTATGTAAATGCGTGTAGTTAACACGTGTGACTCTGGACAGAGAGATAGCAGATGAACACTAGATAATATAGGAAAGCCTTTTAATATGTAAAAAGACATCCTCCTACCATTGTGTTGACTTGTAAATTTTGTTTTCTCCAAAATAATGTATGGCTTGCAAGTTGAACGTGGCCCTATCATGTTAAAGGACATATGACTATAACCAATAGTGGTAAAGGGCTTCTAATTACAATTTTCGCTTCTGTACTTCCCACTTACAAAACTATAAAAACCAAATAGAACAAAGGGCTGGCGCGCACTCCCTCAGACCACTGTTAGAGGAGCCGCCGCTTGACCAAGCTAGACAATAAAGCTTTGGTGTGTAATCGACAAACTTTGTTTCGTGTCTTCAATGTTTTGGGTCCCTCCAGATTAGGCTTAACAGTTAACACATCATTGTTTATTATTAACACATCATTATAATATTTTTAGATAAATACACCCAAATAAAATAGATTTCTCAAAAAAAAGTGTGATATTGAAGAATTCGATTCTGGAAGTGAGCAAAAGTTAAGTGTAAATAAAATAGGACTTGAAGGCTGATGGGCAGAATTTAATTTATAGCATTTTCCATCACTTAACACTGAATAATACCATTGGATTAGAAAACCATTTATGGAAGCTTCAAGTAATTTTGGTTTAACATTAACAGAGAAGAAGAACTAACAGCTATATCTACTGATCGTGGATTGATGATTAAAGATAAGGAATTGTCTCTTGAAGCCTTTTGGATTTCTATAAAAGAAGAATATGTGGCAATATCTAAAAAAGGTTTGAACATTTTACAACAATTTTCAACATCCTATTTATGTGAATTAGGATTTTCTACCCTCAACACAATTAAGAGTAAAAAGAGAGGAATTCTTCAATGTATTGATGAGAAAATGAGAGTTTGCCTTTCAAATATATGCCCAAACGTTGAAGAAATCACTAGGACACATCAGGCTCATGTTTCTCATAAACACAAGAATGAAAAAACTTAACACCTTTGTGCCAGGACCTGCTGAATTTACTAAATCTTACTAAGAATGTATTTATATATGTAAAAAGATAACATTTTGCCATTTTTTAATTTTTAACCCCTTTTTTTACAAATTCTAAAAAGCATAACAAAAAATGTAACAAAAATATTTTTTAAAGTCAGAATAAATTTAATTTTGTCATATTTATTTTATTTAATTACCATAAAGCATGCTTGGACTTTATATTTTTTTCTTTAATATTTGACTTAATTATTTATATTTCTCAGAAATTTGTATATAGTGCACCTATAACTATTTGTAGGATTTTAAATGCACCCCGACTTCAAAAAGTTTGAGAACCACTGTATTATAAGATATATATATATACATATATTATACATGTGCATACAGTATATACATATTTTAAACAGTTTTGATAACCATGTGATTCCCTAAGGAAAACAGGTGAAGCTTGCTCCATGTGCACTTGGTAAATGTCCCTTTAACTTTTCAGTGCGGACACTTTCGATTAATTCACAAGAATAAATATGCAGAACCCCTAAGGATTGGTCCAAAGGAATGTACGTAGTACTTACTTGCTTTTCCTGTTAGTACAATTGATGTTCTTTTCCAGAGAAATCAGGAAAAATGGGTCAAGACCAAGGGGATAAGGCAGGAGAGAGTTGCTTTTCAGTAAAACTGGCATTGTCATGGGTCAGGACACCTGTGAGTGACAAAGTCAGAGTCTCAGCTTGACCCTAATTGGGTATTATTTCTCTACTGGCAGCATGATTTGAGGTTGGGTCCCTTGTTTGCATCTGGCTAGCTCAGTCCATCCCTTCCCCCTTCTCTTCAATATAATTAAATCAGTTTTATTATGCTGAGCCTGCGATGACTCAGTATGGCTGTGTTAGCTGCCAGTGGAAATGGGTTTGTGGATTACATTTCATGCTGGTTCTCTTTCTATTAACAAAAATGAAAATTTCAGGCTTCATTACAGGATTAAACTCTTAATAGAATTAAAGATTGTTGATCATTTCTAGGCTATTTTTCTTCGGAGACCACCACCTGAAAACCAGAGCTTCAAATCTCAATTTCCCCAGGGATATATTTTTCTCTGCCCACAAGGAAAAAGCGTCACAGTGAATCATTAAACTGGGCAAAGGAGGTAGACAATGTACAAACAAATTCTTTTAAATAAATGAAAGACTGTTACAGAATGGAAGTATATAACCACCTCAAAATACCCATGAGCAGCACAATATTAACTTTGTCTCTAGGGACATGGATTGTTGAGATTTCTATGAAATGACAGAAATTCATTTTTGCCTTTCAACTTTATAAAAAATGACAATGAAGGGTAATGAAAATGCAAGCAAACTTTCTTTTAAGTGTCTTAGGGATTGGTTTCCTCTCTTGTAACAAAAAATCTTTCAGAAACACTAAAGCATTGGGTTTTTTTGTTGTTGTTGTTATTATTTATTCCTTTATTTTTACCCCGAGTTATGTTATCAGTGTATTTTTTTATGACCTACCAAAGGATTCAGAAGTCTACCCTGAACAGCTGTAGACCATAATGAAAGCAAAGTCCAAACTATTTATTTATCCCACAGGTTTGATTGAAGTACTATATTTCTTTTGACATATTCTTCTTTACAGTGTATTAAAGGAGCTAATTTTGAATCTAAAAAATGCTTTAAGAGTTCATACATGATAATATGTTTGGAGAACATATAACATTTAATGCACCTTGTCAAATGTGAGATTGATAATTTCAATGAAGAATGTTAGTTTTCAAAATTTTATTTTTATGAAATGAGTTATATTTTCTCCAGGAGTTTAAATGTGGGCTAAGAAACTTTATTAAATTGAAGAGCTCTGGGCTAAAAATCTCCCTGGGTTTTTCCTGCCCCCTTTATTATATTTCTGTCAAAGTGTGAGCTAATAGATCAGTAAAAGGGAAATTTGAGTGATACCTGGCATGTATACTCACTTTGCATACAACACTACATGAAGCTCTCACAATAAGTCTGAAAGGCAGGTGAGAAGTGAGTTTGGTCTGGATAATCAATTTAGCCTAAATCACAAGGGTAGTCAATTGCAGAAGTGAAATTTGAATTCAGGTCTACCTGTTGTCAAAATCCATGCTATATTTCCCCCTCTACATTACATTTTCTTTTTATGTTTAATTCAATGGGCTAATGAATCCTTTAAAACATGAAAGGATTTTACAGAATAAAAATTGGCCCCAATTAAAAATGTCTATGTATTATTTAAAATAAAAATCTTCCTAAGACCCATTCATGTCTCAAATAATCACAGATATGTGAACTCATTTCAAAGCTGGTAATGTGGAGAGTGTTTATTTTGACTTTTTTTAATATTGAAGACACACATATAATAAACTGGCAGTGTGACAACTTTTCTCTTGCCTTTTGGCTTTTTCTCTTGATTTTGGTTTCTAGTTTGGCTTTTTCTGTCTGCTGTTGTCAACATGGCCTCCTTGGTTTTATAGGGGAAGAGGCACTGTAAAATAAGTTGTAGAGTAAACATATTTGGAATAAAGAGATGTGATTGAGGGATTGCAAAAATCTTCTTAATTCTTTTCCTTTTATTGTATGGTATGCTTTGCAATGTGACTGAAGCTCTTCCCATCAAGCAGTGGAGTCTAGTTTACTTTTCCTTATCACCAGGGTAGCCTTGTGACTTGCTTTGCTCCCTGCCCAGCTGCTGTGCCGGAAAGCCCAAACTAGCCTGTTAGTTATGATACACATACAGAGACGGATTTAATGGCAGGCGCACCTGGCATGTGCCCTGGGCCAGGGCTTCTGAAGGGCCCCACAAAACCTCAACTTTACATTTTTTTCTAATGTAAGAGGCCCAATATTTTTTTCTGTGCCTGGGGCCTCAACTGACTTTAATACGCCTCTGAACACACACAATCCATAAGAAAGCAGAAAGGAATGGGCCATCCTTTGGGAAGCATAATGGAGAAGAAGGAAGAGGCAGAGAATTTAGGACTGGAAATCAAAGATCAGGTGAACTGTAAATATAGGTTAATTAGGGTTATGTGAAGACCATGATAATTAAAAATAAATAGGCATACTTTAAAGGAGTAAACAAAATGTAATATCTATAATTGAGTAAAAAGTATCAATAAATATATGTATTAAACAAAAATGTTGGGCTCTTTCTCTGATTGAAAAAAAAGTTCATTTCTTTTGTTATTAAAATTTAAGTGGCAGGGCCTTAAGTTTCTTGCTATTTCCTACCATTAGTTGTCTGAAATGACTGAATAAAATCAATCATTTTGTTTTGGTATATAAGCTTTTTATTACTATTCTCTTTGTAGCTGAAATGAGCAGTAGAAAATAGCCTTTTTGCAAAGTTGGTCTTTTAAAATATGTACCACTCTTCCAAAGAGAAAGCTAATTTTCAAGTTCATCAGATGTGTATTTATATGGTGAACATATCCGTCACATAAACATTTTGTCAATCACTGCCTTCCTTCTGTTCTGACACAGTATGCTAGAGCACCATCAAAATGTGATCAATGTTGTGCTTGTTCCAAGCAAGAATGAATTACGTCAATGACAAGTGTGCTACCAAAGCCACCCATACTCTATGACGATACTCCATTATCAGAAGAAATCATTGAACTTTTAAGTGAAAAATTAAGTCAACAGCTAATTTAGTAAACCTTTTAGTTTGGCTCTTAAATTAGTTTATCTTTTGAATGAAATTTTTGCCTCAGTCAACTCAACATAATTCTTCATCATGAGTTGAAGATCAGAAACTGATCAAATAAGGGAAATGATCATAAGGTCAGTAAGAAAATCTTTATTCTGCCTCTCCTCTGTAACCTTTAAGACTGAGTTGAAAAAATTATAATGATATAAAAATAGGTTGAGAATATGGGGAGTAATTCAAAAGTAATTTGAAAAAGATTTTGTCTGTAGATTTGATCCATGAAAATCTGAACAGAAATAATGATAAATTAGAAGTTGATATATTTGCAGTATAATATTTTAAATACCTAATATATCCATATCTCAATATTTCCTTTGCACTTATTTTCTTAGGAACTTATATGTTCCTGGGGGATGCTATTATCAAGAGGGTAGTATTAGTTTGTGAACATGACTGGGTATAAATATAATAGAACAAATAACCTGAATATATAAATATATAAACCTGACAATTTAAAAATAAGTTTAAAATGAGTGAGGAATGTTAAATTATATCCTCAATGATCTCAATATAATGTAGCAATTCAAGCATTGCACACACACTTGAGAAGAGTGTCAGACTCTTATAGACAGCACTGAACTGATTTAAATAATAATGATAACATGTAAAGAAATCCCTTATGAGTCAAGCATTTAGCCTACATTTGTCTCACAACATTCTTCAATTTTTTTCCCTAAATATACATAACAAATTATAGATGAGCCATCTTAAATTGCCAGCATTTCATGCAGCTCAATCTAATAGAACTATTGCAAGCAAGTATAAAGGTGAACAAAATCCACTGCTTTTCTCAGAAATAAAGCAGTTGGTTGCCTGAAAAATGCCTTTGAGGTTAAAAGAGGAAGAAGAAGAAGAAGAAGAAGAAGAAGAAGAAGAAGAAGAAGAAGAAGAAGAAGAAAAGAGAGAGAGAGAGAGAGAGAGAGAGAAGAAGAAGAAGAAGAAGAAGAAGAAGAAGAAGAAGAAGAAGAAGAAGATCAAATGAACAAAGGTTAACAGTCCCGACCCAGTGAAAGTATGCAATGGGGACCTTCTGGAAGAAAGTGGTTCTACAATTAAAAACCAAACAGGTGATATGGGTGAACTACAGATACAAATGACCAAATACACTCAAGTGTAAATTTATAATTGACAAAAAGTGCAGTGCGATAGATAGCAGGGAGGCAGAGAAATCCAGCATGGGGCTCTCTAAAAAGCAGTAACAAAGAAGTTGCAAATATGTCTTATTGTCTTATACAGCAGGTTAATCATCAAGGCTTTTTTTGTTATTGTGCACTTAAATTATATTTTATTTTAGAGGAAGAGAAATATACCTTTGATTATTGAATCTTTATATGAAGCATCTGAAAAGTTGTTAATTTAACCATTTGGAAATGAGATGCCATTTAAAAAACTAATAATTGATATAGTTACATTTCATGAATATTTTTTAATAAAAGAAAAATGAAGGGAAGTAAAAGGACAATTATAAGGTATTCACAAACTTGACATTATGTCTACTGTCTCTGACTGAAATGAAGAAAAATTGGCTTACAGGAGAGAGTGCTATGGTGAGAGACACTGAGAAAATCTCCTGTGTGAGACTGGAGATCTCCTGAAATGTTGTTTTTTGAGGAGGTGGGATAAGTGAGATTGTTATGATTGCTTATTTTTTCTACCCAAGATGCATGAAGACCTTAGTGTTCTTTTTAAAAACAGTCTGCATTACTAGAACAGGGGAAAGTATATTATCTGATGATTACTGTTAAATGACCTCTGTTTGGAAATCATGTGTGCTGGCTTTTCTATTTTTGTACAGACGAGGGTGAAATCTGCCCTCCCTCCTCCCTAGATTACTAAGGTTGGCAAGTCATTATGATCTATGACTTCTGCTTGGAATAAAGCAAGAAGAAGATTATGACGAGCTTTTATCTTTGCTGGAAATTACTGATAAAACTCTGTTGTTACTAATTTCCATCTTCCATATGAGCAAAGCCATCCCTGCTGCTTAGTCCAGAGGTCACCTTCAGAAGATATCTAGGCACTGACCCAACACTGTCTTTGGTAAATTATGTAGTAAAGTTGAATTGTATGTTTGCTTTTTTATGTCCTAAAATTTTATCTCATTTTTAAAATAAAAAGAATAAGAATCAGTATGGTTTGATTTGGGCAAGTAAGACAGCCCAAGTTTGACAGATCTGTAGTACATGATTTAACTTTAGGATTCCCATCAAACAGTTTAACTCATGTGTAAAGTTTTGTGTATGTGTGTGTGTGTGTGTGTATGTGTGTGAATGTATATATATATATCTCCACACCTCTATATGTATAAGGTGTGTAATGTTAATATATATTTAAGGATAGCCAATATATACATAAATAAGTAAAACATGACTCAAATATTACTGATATGATGACAAAGGTAGGCCATCTACAGAAGGAGCCCAACGTCATTACCAAAAAAAGATATAGAAGTACAAGAATGTACTTAATTGGAAAGAATCTGTAAAAACTAAACCAAACTCAACCACAAAAGTAATTTTAAAAAACCCAAGTATAGCCCATTGCATATTCTCTTTCTGAAGGAAAATTGAGAAGCTGTCTTGAAAAGTGAAATGTGATCATAGCTTTTTTTTTTTTTTTTTTTTTTTTTTTTTTTTTTTTGTATTTTTCTGAAGCTGGAAATGGGAGAGACAGTCAGACTCCCGCATGCGCCCCTCCAGGATCCACCCGGCACGCCCACCAGGGGGCGACGCTCTGCCCACCAGGGGGTGATGCTCTGCTGTGACCAGAGCCACTCTAGCGCCTGGGGCAGAGGCCAAGGAGCCATCCCCAGCACCTGGGCCATCTTTGCTCCAGTGGAGCCTCGCTGCAGGAGGGGAAGAGAGAGACAGAGAGGAAGGAGAGGGGGAGGGGTGGAGAAGCAGATGGGTGCTTCTCCTGTGTGCCCTGGCCGGGAATCGAACCCAGGACTTCTGCATGCCAGGCCGACACTCTACCACTGAGCCAACCGGCCAGGGCTGATCATAGCTTTTTAGCGCAACTCTAACATTTCAGTTAGAGAGAAGACTGATTCAATAACCCAAGAATTTGTCTGCAAAAGGTTAAACTGAGATGATTTCTTGGTGATACCAACATAAAGATCACCAAACTTATTCTCCCTTCTTTGTGTCTATATTCAACAGCAGTCTTTTGATAATAATTTACCTTTCAGTGATAGTATGTACACTCACAGAATAACAGAATGCTCCTTAGTGGATATGAATATTGGCTTTCTCTAGTGTTGAATTTCTCTAGTGTAGATTAGTAAGTGGGCATCTCCTCTGACGAATTTGATTAGTAACAATTCATTTCAAAGGTGATGTTTTTCTCTTTTAGCCCACACTACCTGAAACACAAGTAGAATGTTCAGGGTCTAATTCAGGTAATGTTTTAGCCCACACTACCTGAAACACACGTAGAATGTTCAGGGTCTAATAATTGGTGTTAGTAAAGCTTTCCCACACACTTTTCCATCTTTCCAAAGAATGACGTAGTCATGGGACAATAATTCAAAACAAAATTTTGCAAGTAGCTTCTTTAAAGTTTAGGGTATAAAATTCATAATTATTAGTCAACTTTTCAGGTTTTGAAGGGGCCTCAGAAATCGAAGTTGTTTTAGTAGATTAACTAGTTGGATTAAAATTTGGAAATCATTCTTTATGCATGCTGAATTTTCTTGTAACTCAACAGAAAATATTTAAGACGATTTGTCAGATTTACTTAAGACTCTACAAAACCCTGCATATATATACAAAATTTGAATGCTCTGATATTCTAAGAAATGCCCTTTATCAGAAAAAAAAGGTTTATAAATTATTGAATGTTAATGACTACTGTGATTTTATAGTGGAGAATATATGAGGTAGCAGGAAAGATTAGGCACAAGGTGAGGTAAGCCTGACATGGAAGCAGACAGTCAGACATTGTGATACTCACCTTGTGTCATGACAACTTGAGGCCACATCACTGCTATGACATAGGTCATAGCATTTGACGAATGTTGGCAGTGGTCAATATGCCATTTAAAATATACTTTCTTGCATTTGAAGAAGAGGTTCAATAATAAAGTAAAGAAATTCAAGTGAGATAAAAATAGAGAAGTGATTCATGGTTAACAAAACTAATAAAATTGATTATTTGCATATGATTCTTTCTCTATGTTGGCAGTCACTTATATTAACATGCAGAAAAAAGTTTTAAGACTTATAGTGACTTGATACAACTAGAGTTGAAATAAATCATAAAAGTATTGTAATGTTTTTAAAATGGAAGCTTTATGGCAAATTTGAGTAGCCTTTCCAATATTTTAAAACTTGTATGCAGACAGACTGTGTGAAATTCTGTACACAGATGATCTGCTAATTTCTGAGAGGTATTGGAGAGAAAAATTTTCTGCTCTGTATATGTACAGATAGGTGGTGTAGCTACACTGAAGTGGGAAAGTTTGTGTTTTTTATCCCATGACTGGTAGTTTCCTTGATGACCTTCTTCATTCTGAAATTGTGTTCCATGTCATGCCTTAAAGCTGGTGACACCAATGACACTGCTGGAGGTCATGGAATGATTATTTTCTAAAATGAACATAGAAAAAGTGAATAGAACAAGTTTTGGGGAAACCAGGGGCCAAGGAATTAGTGTTTCCTGGAGTAAAGTGGAAAACAGTGGATGACTTATATATAATTAGAAAGAGGAGATAATTAATTACTCATTATTTATTTGGATATTGTGTGAATATTGACTTGAGACTGGGACCTTTATTATATACACTAGCCTAGAACATTAACACAATGACTCCACAGATAAATATTGAGTTTTTAACCATGTGTTGCAGTGCATAAACAAACCTTGGATTGTATACTTCTAGATAGCAGACACTAAAAAAACCTTCATAATGCAATGCCTATAATGTGAACACATGAAGTTTTGTATTTAAAAATGATGATGATGAGGCTAATAATAAACAATATTCAAAAGTCCTTTTAAAATACATTGTTGAAAAATGATAAAGAAAAAAGTGAAATATAAAAACACACATTTAATTTTATATTATTTTCTAGGAAAGAAAATGATTACCACTGAAGCAAGAACATGAAGAAATATAAAAACACTTGGTACCACCTTCTAAAAACTTGCAAGAATAATTTTAAATGTTACATAATAATTCATTATATGCCTGTGCCATAATTTACTTAATCATTTCCTTAGCAATTGTTATACAGCATATATTTTGTTATCTAAATATTTACCAGTTTAAACTTTAGCTCAGCATAGATTCTCAGAAGTAGGATTTTGATGTAAAGGGCATGGTTAATTTTATGGCTTTTTGGGTATAATATCAAGCTGATTTCTAGAAATTTATACCACTTGATAGTCAAACTAACAGTGTATGCTGAGGATTAACATAGACTTGAGTGACTAAGAAAGGAAAAGAAAAGTCACACCTAGTATCTATCACTGCTCCAGGCACAATGCTTTTCACACATACTGCATTACTCAAATATCATAGTTACTCTCTGGAAAGTTTTGTGGTCAAAGTTAAGATGTGAAAAAAAGAGCTTGATAGATTTGGAAAAGGTGAAAAAAATGAGGAAGTGCCTTCCAGATGGCAGAAACCCTGAAACATAAAGTTGTGAATAAATATAGATCTGTGGTCTTTGATGTGACCCTGAACTAGCATTTCTGCCTGCTCTGTGTGTTCTGAAGCAATTGAAAAATAAGGCAGGAGAAAGGCAGAGGGGAACAAAAGTGCCTCTTCTGTGGTCAAGGGTTTTCTAAAACTAAACTCCCCCAGTTAGTCAGCAAAGACAAGCCTTCTCACTTCACTCTGCCTCACTCTACTACCCCTCTACTTTGGGCAGAACCCTTTAAAAATTTAAGACATAGAATATTAGAGGAACATGTATGTTTCCTGAAGGTAAGCTCATTCACAAGGGAGGAAAAAGGAGCCAGGCTGTGGGTGACTAATTTCTCTTTCCAGTTTCGGAAATGGGTAAATTATTCCTGGATGAGGAAAAGGAAAAGCAGAAAGGAGAGGAAAGGCTGGGATTCCTGAAGCTCGAAGAGACAGATGGAAGACTGAGTTGGAAGTGGACAATAAGCAGTTTATTTCCTACCACAGGCAGCTTGAGGAATAGTGCAAAGACCTGTCCTACGGTTTATGTTGGGAATTCTTAGAGGCTGAACTGGGGGCTATATGAAGTCTCACACTGAGGATCAGCTTTTCCCTGAGAAACTTCTGGTGGTTCCTGAGAAGTTGGGACATAGTATAACCTTTCTAGATCTTTCAGTTTGTAATTGTCTCTTGCTTGCTCAATTCATTGAATTCCATGCCAACAGAGAAGATGCAAGGTCTTCGGTAAGGACTGTAGTTGATCTTGGCCTGGGTCCTTCTTCCAACTGGCATTCTGTCTCCCATTATGTTCTTCTACTATGAACCAAAATCAACACAACAAAAACTGGGAATGAAATTATTCCCTATGGACATCACTCTAAAATGATGACTCAATTATGAATAGTCAGTGGCCACAGACAAGGTAATAAAACTACTAATATAAGTTTTAGTATGAGCTGCCAGGATGCTTCTTGTGCCAAATTATTGCTATTTTGGTTTTCATCAACCTTCCTCTCTGAGAAGAGATGGACAATTGAGTGTATCTGTCACATACAGTTAATTCATAGATCAAGAGCACAGATGATGCCTTCAAGTTGGAACATCTGAGTCCGGAAATAATGGCACCTCCAGAAGTGAAAAGAAAATGACACATGCTTGGTTATTCTCTGGAGAGTTTGGTTAAAGTATAAAGCCACCATCAACAGCAGACAGTGGCTTCATATGCGTGTCCCTTTCAGAGTCAGATGTAGGTTGTGTTCCAGTTTATGACTGAAATAGCTGTAAAATATCAAGACATAGTCTTTTTGCCTGACCATTGGTGCAGTGAGTGGAATGTTGATCTGGGACACTGTGGTCTTAGATTGGAAATCCCAAGGTTGCCAGCTTGAGTGCGGGATTGCCAGCTTGAGCCTGGGATCATCAACATGACCCCACAGTCGCTGGCTTGAGCCCAAAGATCACTGGCTTGGCTGGAGCCTCCCCCTGCCCCCCCCCCAAAGCCACATATGAAAAGCAATCAACAAATAACTAAAGTGCAATGACAAGTTGATGCTTCTCATCTCTTTCCCTTCTTGCCTGCCTCTCTCTCTCAGAAATAAGTAAACCAATCAATAAATAAATAAAGAGGAGGGATTAAAAAAAGAAAGAGACATAGTCTTTCTTGCCATGAATGACTCCTTGTGCTTTAAAATGCTGCAGCAACTCAGCCATCAGCCTAGGCCTGGAACTCTCCATCCTCCTGTAAATAAACCGGAAGATGCGTTCATTAGTGCCTCGCAGGTCAGATCAGCGCACAGAGTATTTTTTTCCCCTCATAAATTTTAGAACACCGTTGTTGAGTATATTTGAGCATGGTATGTACCCAAAGAAATTTAAAAATGTCGTTGCTCTCAGTTCTTGGGCATTTATTGAAGTGGGCCTTGGTGCCTGCTACCCTGCAAGTTGGATGCAGCAGACCCTGGGGCGCTGGGCCCAGAGGACCGTCCACAGGCCAGCAGGAAGGAGACTGAGGCGTGGGTGTGTATCGCTGCCTCACAGTGCTCAGTGGATATTTCCCATCGTTTCCCCAGTGTGTTTTTCAGTAGATGCCAGGCTTATCTACATTCACAGTGTCATTTGCGTTCCTACAGCAGTAACCCTCCTTCTGCTGCATCCCAGTACTTTCCAGAGCCCATTCTTGGGCTTCAGCCTCTTTTCCCTGACTTCCCTGCGCAATAGCTGCTCTCTATTACAGAACAAAAAAAATGGTTTGTGGTTTGCAAATACTATAATGTTCATAATTTGCTGCAAGGTAGCATTTCTCCCTTCTTCTTACTCCTGGTGAAAGAAACAACAAAACCACATTTCTTTTAATCTCAGTAAATGTTAGAGATCATTTTTTGCAGACTAAGAAAGTGGCAGTTTGGGTGCACCATGTTAAAATGTGAAGGGGAAGATATTATAAATATAAATTATAAATTTAGACAATAGAAATTTTGTCAGAAAGACCTCTTATAATATAATTTTTTCTACATTTGTGAAAAGAGATGTACATAGTTACAGAAACTATGATCGCGTGATGAAGAAACACAACATATACATACTTAACCTTGGTTTAAGAGAGCCAAAAGCCCAAAAAGTTTTTAGTTGTGTTTCACATAAGGAGAGGGAGTCAATACCAACACCTGATCTTCACACTCCATCACACAAGAGAATTTGAAGGCCACTGAGCACCAAATTTTCCCATTGTACTACAATTACAAGAACACCTGTGCTACCCACCTGTGCACCGACCCCGTGAAATGCGCTGTTCCGGAGCTGTCAAAATGTCTCATTTCCTGCTTTTAATTCAGAGCCCTCCCTCATTGTGGTCGATTTAGCTATTATGTTTAGCTATGCTTCATTTATAAGCATATAGCAAAAAAGCTAATAATTTTAGATTAAATCCAAAGTGCTTTTGTAAAAATTCACAAAGGTCTGTGTACCTTTCTTTAAATAGGACTTATGGTATATTTGCAAAAGAAAATTGGGATTTTCTGTAATATAAAAATAACCCTTAAATCATGAGCCTGCTTGAGCAGAACATGTTAATCTGGACTCAAATGCATGTTTTTTGGTATATGTCAGCCCTAAAGTTTGAGTTATAGTTTAAATTCTGTCCATACACAGGTAGCATGGAAGATGGACTTCAATCACTTGCTTATATGGTGTAGGTGCAGCATCTGAACCAATTTACAGTGACTTTAAAAGGGATCTCAGCCTGACCAGGCAGTGGCACAGTGGATAGAGTGTCAGTTTGGAACGCTGAAGTCCCAGGTTCAAAACCCCAAGGTCTCAGGCTTGAATGCAGACTCATCCCGCTTGTGTGCAGGCTCACCAACTTTAGCCTATGGTCACCAGCTTGAGTGTGGGATCACAGATATAACCCCATGGTTGCTGGCTTGAAGCCCAAGGTCACTGGCTTGAGTCCAATGTTGCTGCTTGAACAAGGGGTCACTGGCTCACCTGAAGGCCTTCCCTCCTCAAGGCACATGTGAAAAAGCAATCAATGAACAACTAAGGTGTCTCAAGTATGAGTTGATGCTTCTCATCTCTCTCCTTTCGTGTCTGGTTGTCCATCTCTCTCACTTGCTTAAAAAAAAAAGAGTATCTCAAATCAGGTCAAGCGATCTGGAAAGGATATTTTCTGATGGGTGAAATTATTTATATGACCATTTGAGGAGGTATAGAAAATTTAAATTATATATTTTATTCTTTATTTTTATTGATATGAATACAACTCTTAATCAATACTCTAGTGGAAACATTCATAGAAACAGGATGTGTCATTTCCACATTTAATAGTTCTCAAGAAGATGTTTAGGAAGAAAAGGATATTAAATAACAATAAAGTCATATTACAAAAAGATAAATTTCCTAGTATATACCAGGCAAAAGATTGAGCTCTTGCTGTTAATTTTTTTTTTTTTTAACACAGACTATGTTATTCCACATGTTACACTTTTTAATATAAATTTCTACAGGGCTAGGAGCTCTTTGAGGTCAGCAGATTATATAACAGTAGGCTCTCAAATATGAGTAACATTTGTTGATCTGAAATAAGACTCACCTTTGATTATTAAATATTTTTAGCTAATCTTTTATATCTACAAATTGCTCAGACATGTGATGTTTTAACATTTCATGGGTATCCAACTGTATTCTTAGCTTTGTATTCAGTGAAAATTAAGATTGTGGCACATAAATTACTCTTGCTCTGTGCAATATGTTGCCTCACACCTACCTCTAATTGTGAGGTCATGTTGTTCTATAACAGTGTTTCTATGTTTGTGTTTCAACAACCTGAAGGGCAGATGCTGGGTCTTTTTTTTTTAATTTTATTTATTCATTTTTTAGAGAGGAGAGAGAGAAAGGGAGAGAGAGAGAGAAAGAGAGAGAAGGGGGGAGGAGCTGGAAGCATCAACTTCCATATGTGCCTTGACCAGGCAAGCCCAGGGTTTCGAACCGGCGACCTCAGCATTTCCAGGTCGACGCTTTATCACTGCGCCACCACAGGTCAGGCCGCTGGGTCTTTTTTCATTTTTTATATCTCTGATCTGGGGTTTTTGAGCTTAATTAATTAACATTTAACATTTTTTTTTGTAATGGTAGGTACAGTCACTGGAGTGAAAATGTTTATTCTGTTCATGGATATAGATGTAAGAGAAATTTTATGCTTAGAAGATTAATCATAGCAATGTATTTTTAAAATTTTAATATACTTTAACCCTTTTTGTGTATGACTTGTAAGTATTCTAGAGATGGGATTAAAGGTTTTTATGCTGTAATAAAAGAAGTACCCCAAAATATCCTCTAATTAAAGGATACTATTTGGCCAGAAAGAAATTTAAATCCATGGAATGGAGAGATGATAGCAATGTTCATACAAACATTTTATATAATTAAGGTATTTACTAAATAGTTCTAAGTATAAATGAAAATATTTCTATATATCTATGGAGTTAATGTTATGTTGGATCTACACTTCCCATTACACTTGCCATCTTCCTTGTCCTCATAGAGCAAATTTGTCATTCATGCCACTTGTAATTTTCAAGTGTGTAGTGAAAAGCAAGATGATTCTAGAATCATTCCTAGAGCCATGTATTGGGTGAAAACTAAGAGCTATCAGGTCAATGAAGTGGGTATTTCAGAGGCAAATTAAACTAAATCTCTGGCAAGCCTTCAGGATGACCCCAATGCCCTCTAGATGAGCTTCAAACATTGGGTGAAGTCCCTCTTGCTTTCAAATTCTGTCCACTTCTTCTGCCTTGTTGGGCTTCAGCCAGGCTGACCTATTTGCCAGTTACTCAAATGCTTCCATCCCCACTTTCTTTTGCCCTTGAGCATTTAGTGTACATGATTGTCTTGCCTGGAGTGCTTCTGTCTTATTTTCACTGGGTTGATTCCTCATTTTTGGGGTCTCAGCCCAGGAAACTCTTGTTCTAAGAGTCTCTTCTCTAATCTCCCAAATTGTGGTGGGTGATCCTACTGTGGTACACAATGCTTTTACTGCTTCATTGCTCAATAGAACATTGAATACCTCTTCACTTCTCTGACTGGCTCACTTGATTTCACTCTCCATGAGGGTAGGAACTATGTCTTCCTCAGTTCTGTTGCATCCCCAGTAGCAAGTATACTCAATGCTTGGAAACCAGACTGTTCTCAGGAAATGTTTCTTGAATGAATGAAGAGTGAAGGTATGACACTCATTTTTGGTATCTATGCTTTCTTCTGAAAAGGTTTCTATTCCAGTTACAAGTGCAACAAATTTAGCTTGATAAGATAATAATTGCTTTACTTATGCTATCTTTAAAGGGTTAATGCCAAGTTTACTTATCTCTTTTATAGACTTTAATTTTCTTTTAATGGCATAATAATGTTATTTTCTTGCAGTTACAAAGAAGAAAATCATTCAATTGCTTGAGATTAGCACAAAATTAAATGAGTACAAGGTGGCTGTATCTCAGCACAACTTGCTCACTTTTGTTATTTGACATCAAGTATCTAGTTTCTAAATATACCTAAAGGATCTCATTACAGAAAGCAGTCTTTCACACAGATGACCTTCCAGCATTAGCTCTCCAAGCAGCAAAGACTTACTACAGTTAATTGTGGAGCTTATAATAGATAAATGAATTACATTAAAAAAAGACTTTTATTACAATTTTCATTGTATGAATTTCTTTTGTAATAAAAAGAATAGACACTTTTATTTAGATCTTTAGGAGACAGCTGTAAAGGTCCCCTGGCAGAGTAGAAAAAGGTGTTAAAGATATTAAAGACCACTTGGGTACCCATAATATAATTTTGCATTTAATGAAGTTCTTTTGACATGACTTTGTTCATGTTAATTTCTTACTTATAATATATAAAAAAATATTAGTGTCTCAAAAACTATAACTTTATGGAAAAAACCTTAGACTAAAAGTTTCTAATCCTCACTTGCCCTTATCTTTTGGGGAAAAAATAGGAACAAAAGGTGTAAAAACAATTTTCCAGTTAAAAATTATTTTGAATTTCTTTATTTTTGCTGATAGAAACGTGTAACCTGAAAGCAGCATTAGCTTGGCACCCTATGGCCTCTGTCCATTTTCATAAGCTCCACTATATGGCATAGTGTTCTCAGTTTATGCTGGGATATGTTGCCTACAAAATATACTTTGTTTCAGTGAGAAACCAGTACATAGGTCATTTTGGTCTCACATGAGAGGGTGAAGCTGAATTCCTGTATTGCTTGCAAGTTTACCTTAAAATTTGTCATCCTTATATTGCACAATGATATGCTATGGAAGAGCATATTTAACAGGAACCAAGAGTATGATTTTATTTTATTGTGTTTACATAGATTCAAGTGTCCCACCAAATATACCCCCCTTCAGCCCCCTTCTTTGTCCCATCCCCTCAACACTTTCCTCCCTTTCCTCCAGGATTTGCTGTCCTGCTCTCTATAATGCTGTGCTATGTATATATAATGTCACTAATCTCTTTCCCTTCTCTGATCCCACCTTCTCTTCTACTTTCCCTCTGACCACTTTCCCTCTGGTCCCTTTGATCTGCCTCTGCCTCTGTTCTGTTGCTCAGTTCACATTTTTAATTAGATTCCTTAATGGGTGAGGTCATATGACATTTTTCTTTCTCTGTCTGGCTTATTTCACTTAGCATGATAGTTTCCAGGTCCATCCATGTTGTCGCAAAAGATAAGATTTCCTTCTTCCTCACTACCACATAGTATTCCATTGTGTATATGTACCATCACTTTTTAATCCAATTGTCCACTGAAGGACACTTGGGCTATTTCCAGATCATGTCTATTGTAAACAATGCTGCAGTAAACATGGGGGTACATTTCTTCTTTTGAATCAGTGATTTGGTATTCTTAGGATATATTCCTAAAAGTGGGATAGCTGGGTCAAAGGGCAGTTCCATTTTTAATTTTTTGAGGAAACTCCATACTGTTTTCACAGTGGCTGCACCAGTCTGCATTCTCACCAGCAGTGCAGGAGGGTTCTCTTTTCTCCACATCCTCGCCAGCACTTATTACGTATTGTGTTGTTAATGAGCGCCATTCTGACAGGTGTGAGGTGGTATTTTCTGTGGTTTTAATTTGCATTTCTTTAATGATTAGTGATGAACTTTTTTTCATATTATTATTGGCCATCTGTATGTCTTCTTTGGAGAAGTGTCTATTCATTTCTTTTGCCCATTTTTTGATTGGATTGTTTACCTTCCTGGTGTTGAGTTTTACAAGTTCTTTATAAATTTTTGTTATTAACCCCTTATCAGATGTATTGGCAAATATATTCTCCAATTGTGTGGGTTGTCTTTTTATTCTGTTCTTATTGTCTTTAGCTGTGAAAAATCTTTTTAGTTTGATATAGTCTCATTTGTTTATCCTGTCTTTTATTTCACTTGCTCATGGAGATAAACCGGCAAATATATTGCTGCAAGAGATGTCAGAGAGCTTACTGCCTAAGTTTTCTTCTAAGATGCTTATAATTTTATGGCTTACATTTAAGTCTCTTATCCATTTTGAGTTTATTTTTGTGAACGGTGTAAGTTGGTGGTATACTTGCATTTTTTTTGTAGGTAGCTGTCTAATTTTCCCAACACCATTTGTTGAAGAGGCTGTCTTTACTCCATTGTATGCTCTTACCTCCTTTGTCAAATATCAGTTGTACATAAAGGTGCGGGTTTATTTCTGGGTTCTGTTCCATTGATCTATATGCCTGTTCTTATGCCAGTACCAAACTGTTTATAGTACAATGGTCTCGTAGTATAACTTGATATCAAGAAGTGTGATACCTACTGCTTTATTCTTTCTTTTCAAGATTCCTGAGTTTATTTGTGTTCTTATTTGGTTCCATATAAATTTTTGGAATATGTGTTCTATATCTTTGAAGTATATAATTGGTATTTTAATTGATATTATATTGAATTTTTAAATTGCTTTAGGTAATATAGATATTTTAATGATGTTTATTATTCTTAACCATGAACACAGTATATGCTTCCAACTTGTTTGTATCTTCCTTGATTTCTTTCATCAATGTTTTATAATTTTCCAAGTACAAGTCTATAATATCCTTGGTTAAATTTACTTTATTTTTTTGGTTGCAGCAGTGAAGGGGATTATTTCCTTAATTTCTCTTTCTGACAGTTCATTGTTTGTGTATAAAAATGCCTCTGATTTCTGAGTATTAATTTTATATACTGCCACTTTGCTGAATTCATTTATCAGGTCCAGTAGTTTTTTGACTGAGACTTTAGGGATATATATATATATATATATATATATATATATATATAATATTATATCATCTGCAAATAATGATAGTTTTACTTCTTTTTTTTCAATTTAAATGCCTTTTATTTCCTATTCTTGTCTGATTGCTGTGGCTAGGATTTCCAGAACTATGTTGAATAAGAGTGATGAAAGGGGCCACCCCTGCCTTGTTTCATATCTTAAGGGAATTGCTTTTAAATTTTGGCCATTGAGTATGATGTTGGCTGTGGGTTTGTCATAGATAGCCGCTATCATGTTGAAGTATGCTCCCTGTATTCCCACTTTGTTGAGAGTTTTGAGCATGAATGGGTACTTATTTTATCAAATGCTTTTTCTGCATCTCTTGAAATTATGTGGTTTTTCTTCTTTCTTTTGTTTATGTGATGAATCAAATTGATTGATTGTACCATCCTTGCCTCCCCAGAATAAAGCCCATTTGATCATAGTTTATGTTTTTTTTCATATATTGCTGGATTTGATTTTCTAATATTTTGTTGAGGATTTTAGCATCTAAATTTTAGCATCAATATCAGGGATATTGGCCTATAATTTTTTTTCTTTGTGTTGTCTTTGCCTGGTTTTGGAATCAGAATTATGCTTGCCTCATAAAAGGAGCTTGGAAGTCTTTCTTCCTCTTGAATTTTTTGAAATATTTTGGGAAGGATAAGAGTTAGTTCTTCTTTGAATATTTGGTAGAATTCAATTGTGAAGCCATCAGGCACAGGGCTTTTTTTTGTTGGGAGTTTTTTGATAACTGTTTCAATCTCATTTGTTGTAATCGGTCTTTTTAGGTTTTCTGATTCTTCCAGATTGACTTTTAAAATATATGTTACAAGGAATTTGTCCATTTTATCTAGGTTGTCAAATTTTTTTGGCATACAGTTCTTCATTGTATTTTCTTACAATCCTTTGTATTTCTATTGTGTCAGTTGTTATTTCTCCACTCTCATATCTAATTTTATTTATTTGAGTCCTCTCCCTTTTTTTCTTGTTCATTCTGGTTAAAGGTTCTTTGATCTTGTTTACCTTTTTAGAGAACCAGCTTCTTGTTTTATTGATCCTCTGTAGTGGTTCTTTGGCCTCTATGTCATTTATTTTCACTCTGATCTTTATTATTTCCTTCTTTCTACTACCTCTGGGCTTTACTTTACTTCTATTTTACATTAAGAGGTTAGTAGTTTATTTAAGCTTTTTCTAGCTTCCTAAGGTATGCCTGAAATGCTATGAATTTCCCTTTCAGTACTGCTTTTGCTGTGTCTCATAAATTTTGAGTTGTTGTATGCTCATTGTCATTCATTTCTAGGAATTTTTTTTATTTTTTCTTTGATCTCATTCTTAACCCATTTGTTATTTAATAACATGCTATTTAGTTTTGAAGTGTTTGAGTATTCTTCAGTATTTCTGTTGTGGTTGAATTCTAGTTTCATGCCATTGTGATCAGAGAAAATGCTTGATATGATTTCAAACTTCTTAAATTTGTTGAAACCACTTTGTGCCCTATCATGTGATCTATCCTAGAGAATGTATTACGAGCACTTGAAAAAAATGTATATTCTGCTGCTTTATGGTGAAAGGTTCTGAAGATATCTATTAAATCCAGTTGATCTAGTTTGTCCTTTAAATCTTCTGTTTCTTTGTTAATTTTCTTTCCTGAGGATCTATCTAGTGATGTTAGTGGGATATTGAAATCCCCTACTATTATAGTATTGCTGTTGATCTTGCCTTTTATATTCATCAAAGTCTGCTTTATGTATTTAGGTGCTCCTATATAGGATGCATAGATATTTATGATGGTTATATCTTCTTGTTGGATTGCTCCCTTTATCATTATGTAGTGACCTTCTGTATCTCTTACTATAGCCTTTGTTTTAACGTCCATTTTGTCAGATATAAGTATTGCTAACCCAGCTTTTTTTTCATTTCCACTTGCATAAAATATTTTTCCCCATCCTTTTATTTTCAGTCTATGTGCAACTTTTGTTTTAAAGTGTGTCTCTTGTAGACAGCATATGTATGGGTCCTCTTTATTTATCATTGCAGCTACCCTGTGTCTTTTGATTGGATCATTTAACTATTTACATTTAAAGTTATTATTGATATGTAGTTGTTTATTGCCATTTTATTTTTAAAGCTGTAGTCTTCTTTTGCTATTTTCTTTTTCCCTTTTTATCTGTTTACAACAGGCCCCTTAACTTTTCTTGCAGCCTTGATTTTGTTGTAATGAATTCCTTGAGTTTTTTTTTTGGGGGGGGAATCTTTTTATTTCTCCTTCAATTTTAAATGATAGCCTTGCTGGATAAAGTAGTCTTGGTTTTAGGCTCTTGTTCTTCATTAATTTGAATATTTTTTGCCATTCCCTTCTGGCCTCAAATGTTTCTGTTTAGAAGTTGGAAGTCATCCTTATGGGGGATCTATTCTTGGTGATATTCCTTTTTATCTATCAGCTTTTAATATTTTCTCTTTATCACTTAGCTTTGGTATTTTAATTATGATGTGTCTTGGTGTTGACTTCTTTGGGTTTCTCTTTAATGGAATTCTCGGTGCTTCTTGAACTTGAGTGACATTTTCCTGCATCAATTAAGGAAATTTTCAGCTATGATTTGATTGAACAAGGTTTGTATCCCTTGTTCTTTCTCTTCTTCTTCAGGAACCTCTATGATGTGGATATTATTTCTCTTCATGTTGTCTTAGAGCTCTTTTAGAGTTTCCTCAGAATTTTTGAGTCTCTTTTCTTTTTGCTGCTCTGCTTTCTTGTCTTCATTTATCTTGACCTCTAATTCGCTGATTTGATCCTCAGCTTCATCCATCCTGCTTTTAATACCTTCCATTGTGGTCTTCATTTCTGATATTTTATTTTCATTTCTGACTGATTCTTTTTTATTATTTCAATGTCCTTTTTTATACTTGCTATCTTTTTATTTGTTTGTTATGACCATCTATTGTTGTTCTAAGAATTTGAGCATTCTAACAATCATTATTTTAAACTCTGCATCTGGCAATTTGGTTATATCTGACTCATTAAAGTCCTTTTCTGTGGATTTCTCTTGATTCATTTGTGTTGCATTTCTCTGCCTTCCCATTCTGTCTCTGTATAAGAAGGGTGTGGCCACTGAAGTCCAATGGGTGTGGCCTCTGTGTTCCCTAGGTGTGGTCTGTCTGCAGACCTGCCACCCCCTCTGCTGCTGTCTCCAGCGCTCAGGTATGGGCGTTGCTGAAGCTGTCTCATTGCAGCTGTCATTGTGATTTTCACATCTCCTCCTCAGGAGGGGCTGTGTTCACGTGTTCAGGTCTACAAGTCTCTACTGGCCTCGGCTTTTGCCCCACCCCCACAGGTGGATCTGTGCACTGCACCCAGGGTTGCAAACCTCAACACCGCAGGCAGAGATGAGCACCTTTGCTCAGTTGTGAATCTCCGCCTGTTCCTGGGCTTTTGCCCCATCCCTGTGGGTTGAGATGTGCTTGCATGCTGGACTGCAGGGGAGACGAGTGGGGCTGCGTGCCCACGCTCAGTAGCATGTTTCTGCAGTTCCCAGGCTTTCAGAAATGCTGAGGCTATTTGTATTCTTTTTTGGTTCCATATAAATTTTTGGAATATTTGTTCTATATCTTTGAAGTATGTCATTGGTATTTTAATAGGAATTGCATTGAATTTATAAATTGCTTTGGGTAATATAGACATTTTAATGATGTTTATTCTTGCTATCCATGAACCTAGTATATGCTTTCACTTGTTTTCATCTCCCTTGATTTTCTTTATCAATGTATTATAATTTTTGAATAGAAATCTTTCACCTCTTTGGTTAAATTTACTTCTAGGCACTTTATTTTTTTTTTGGTTGCAATAGTGAAGGGTATTGTTTTCTTAATTTCTCTTTTGACAGTTTACTTTTGGTGTATAAAAATGCCACTTATTATTAAATATTGATTTTATATCTTGCCACCTTGCTGAATTCATTTATCAGGTCTAGCAGTTTTTTGAGTGAGTCTTTAGTATTTTCTAGTACGGTATTATATAATCAGCAAATAATGATATTTTTATTTCATCTTTTCCTATTTTAATGCCTTTTATCTCTTCTTCTTTACTGATTGCTGTGGCTAGGACTACCAGAACTATGTTGGATATTTCTGGTTAAAGGGGGCACTCCTGTCTTCTTCCTGATCTTAAGGGGATTTCTTTTAATTTTTGGCCATTGAGTATGATGTTGGCTGTGGGTTTGTCATAGATAGCCTTTATCATGTTGAGGTATGATTCCTGTATTCCCACTTTGCTGAGAGTTTTGATCATAAATGGGTGCTGGATTTTATCAAATGTTGTTTGTTTATGTGATAAATCACATTGATTGATTTGCAAATATTATACTGCCTTGTCTCTCCAGAATAAATCCCACCTGATCGTGATGTATATATTTTTTCATGTATTGCTGGATCCTGTTTGCTAATATTTTGTTGAGGATTTTAGCATCTAAATTTATCAGGTTTATTGGTCTATAGTTCTCTTTCTTTGTGTTGTCGTTGTCTAGTTTTGTAATGAGGTTTATGCTTGCCTCATAAAAGGAGTTTGAAAGTCTTCCTTCCTCTTGAATTTTTTGAAAATAGCTTGAGAAGGGTAGGAGTTACTTCTTCTTTGAATATTTGGTAAAATTCACCTGTAAAGCCATGTGGACCAGGACTTTTGTTTGTTGGGAGTTTTTTGATAACTCTTTCAATCTCATTTGATGAAATCAGTTTGTTTAGGTTTTCTGATTCTTCTATATTGATTTTTGAAAGAGTATATATATGTTTTTAGGAACTTGTCCATTTTGCCTACTTTGTCTAATTTTATGCCATACAGTTCTTCATAGTATTTTCTTACAGTCCTTTGTTTTTTTTTGCTGTGTCAGTTATTACTTCTCCTCTCTCATTTCTAATTTTATTTATTCGACTCCTCTCTCTTTTTTTCTTGGTGAGTCTGGTTAAAGGTTCATCAATCTTGTTTACTTTTTCAAATAACCAGCTCTTGGTTTCATTGATCTTCTGTATTTTTTTTTTTTTTTGGCCTCTATGCCATTTATTTGCACTCTAATCTTTATTATTTTTTCTTTCTACTTCCTCTGTGTTTTATTTGTTTTTTTTTCTAGTTCTTTTAGATGTAGGGTTAAGTTGTTTATTTGAGCTTTTTCTTGCTTCTTAAGATGTGCTTGTAATGCTATGAACTTACCTCTTAAGACTGCTTTTGCTGTGTTTCATAAATTTTGAGTTTTTATATGTTCATTTTTATTTGTTTCAAGGAAATTTTTTATTTCTTCTTTGATCTCTTTGTTAACCCATTCATCATTTAATAATATGCTCTTTAGTCTCTAAGTGTTTGAATGTTTTTCAGTTTTTTTATTGTAGTGATTTCTAGTTTCATGCTATTGTGATCAGAGAAGATGCTTGATATGATTTCAATCTTCTTAAAGTTATTGATATTTGTTTTGTGTCCTAACATGTGATCTATCCTAGGGTATGTACCATGAGCACTTGAAAAGAATGTATATTCTTTTACTTTAGGGTGAAAGGTTATGAAGATACCTATTACATCCCATTGATCTTTGCAGTGGTTGGCAAACCCATTAGTGAAGAGAGCCCAATATCACCAGTACAGCAACTGAATTTTTTTTTGAGAGCCAATTTTTTTACACTAAAACTATATAGGTAGGTACATTCTTATCAAGGTAATGCGTGCACATGGTATTTTGTGGAAGAGCCACACTCAAGGGGCCAAAGAGCTGCATGTGGCTTGCAAGCCGCAGTTTGCTGACCAGGAATCAAGTGTGTTCTTTAAGGCTGTTGTTTCTTTGTTAATTTTTATTCCTGAGGATCTATTCATTGATGTTAATGGGGTATTAAAATCCCCTACTATTGTAATATTTCTGTTGATCTCACCCTTTATGTCCATCAAAATCTGCTTTATAAATTTAGGTACTCCTATATTAGGTGCATAGATATTTATAATGGTAATATCTTCCTGTTGAAATGCTCCCTTTATCATTATGTAGTCACCGTCTTTATCCTTTATCATTGCCTTGGTTTTAAAATCTATTTTGTCAGATATAAGTATTGCCACCACAGCTTTTTTTTCATTTCCATTAGCATGAAATATTTTTTCCATCTCTTCACTTTCAGTCTATGTGTCTCTTTTGTGTTGAGGTGAGTATCTTGTAGACACATATGTACAGGCCTTGTTTTCTTATCCACTCAGCTGCCCTATGTTATTTGATTGGAACATTTAATCCATTTACATTTAAGGTTATTATTGATATGTAGTTGTTTATTGCCATTTTACTCTTTAAATTTTTCCTCTTTTTCTAGAGTTTTTTTTTCTCCCTTTGTTCTGTTTACAATAGGCCCCTTAACATTTCTTGCAGCACTGGTTTGGTTGTAATAAATTTCTTGAATTTTTTTTTTTTTTTTTGTCTGGGAAACTTTTTATTTCTCCTTCAATTTTTTTTTTAAATATGATTTCTTTTTTTTTTTAATTTTATTTATTCATTTTAGAGAGGAGAGAGAGAGACAGAGAGGGAGAGAGAGAGAGAGACAGAGAGAGAGAAGGTGGGGAGGAGCTGGAAGCATCAACTCCCATATGTGCCTTGACCAGGCAAGCCCAGGGTTTTGAACCGGCGACCTTAGCATTTCCAGGTCGACGCTTTATCCACTGTGCCACCACAGGTCAGGCTTCTCCTTCAATTTTAAATGATAGTCTTGATGGATAGAGAAGTCTTGGTTATAGGCTCTTGTTTTGCATTTCTTTGAATATTTCTTGCCATTCCTTTCTAGCCTCTAATGTTTCTGTTGAGAAATCAGATTACATTCTTATGGGGGCTTCTCTTTAGGTAATTGTCTGCTTTCTCTTGCAACTTTTAGTATTCTTTCTTCCTTAATTTTGGTATTTTAATTATGGCCTATTTTGGTGTAGGCCTCTTTGTGTCATCCTTACTGGGACTCTCTGTGCTTGAACTTGTGTGGCTTTTTGCTTTATCAAGTTAGGTAAATTTTCAGCTATGATTTATTCAATCAAATTCTCTATCCCTTTTTCTTTTTCTTCTCCTTCAGGAACCCCTATGATGCAGATGTTTTTTCTCTTCATGTTGTCACAGAGCTCTCTTAGGCGTTTCCTCAGACTTTTGAGCCTCTTTTCTTTTTGCTGCTCTGCTTCTGTGCTTTTGTATATCTTGTCCTCTAAGTTGATGATTTGATCCTCAGTTTCATCCATCCTCTTTTTAATTCCTTCTAGTGTGTTTGTAATTTTTTGATATTGTATTTGTCATTTCTGACTGGATTTTTTTATGATTTCAATGTCCTTTTTGATGCTTGCTATCTTTTTATTTTGGTGCTCCTTATGTCCATCCATTGTTGCTCTAAGATCTTTGAGCATCCTGAAAATCTTTGTTTTAATCTCTGTATCTGGTGATTTAGTTATTTTCATCTCATTTAGATATTTTTCTGGGGATTTCTTCTGTTGATTCATTTGGGTTGCATTTCTCTGCCTTTCCATTTTTTTCTGTGTATAGACTCCACCTTTGTGTGTGTTGTTTGTGTAGCTAGCTGAGTCTAGGGTTGGTGATGTCTACCTCTAGTTTTTAGTTGTGTTGTTTCTAGATCTTCTTGTGTTGGTATCAGTTGCTGTTTGTAAACTGCTATGAACTATTTGTTCACTGTTCTTTTTTCTATTTGTATTGGTGTTTTCTATATCTTAACTGGGTCAGGTGTGCAGAGCCCTTCTTAAGCTACCACTCTAACAAAGGTTGTTTGATCCTGAACTGATGCTCTCCATATATGGCCTCTAGATGTGCCCTCCCTGGACCTTTTTGGCCAGATCCTGGTGCAGACCAGTGGGGTTTGCTGCCTATGACTGGCCCTTATCTACCTTTTTGGAGCTACAGGCAATCCAGATCTTGTGCCTACCTCTGCTGAGCCCAGGTACCATTGTTAATATCAACTGCACTCTTAGGCTGGCTTTTATGTACTTTTGGCCTGGAAGATGTTTGTTTAAATGTTCACGTTCCCCTGAGATCCACTTTCTGTCACCTCTTATTGGTGGCTACTTGTTGCTTGTTGGGCTCAGTACTACAAATCAGGTGTTAGGTAAGTAATTGGATGTAGCTTGCCCCTTAGCCTCAGGTATTGTTCTATCCAGAGTTCTTTTCTTTTTAAATTTTATTTTATATTATTTTTCTTTTTCAGCTCTCAGAAGGATATGGCCACAGGAGTCCAATGGGTATGGCCTCTGTGTTTCTCAGGTGTGGTCTGTTTACAGACCCATCACCATGGCTGCCGCCTCCTCAGGTATGGGTGTTGCTGGTGCCAACCCACCACTGTGAGCACTGAGGCGTCCACCTTGCCTCCGTGGATGGCACTGTATTTGAGCGCCTGGGTTGCAAGCCTTGGCTGGCCCCCAGCCTCTGCCCTGACCTTGTGGGCTAGACTGCATTCATGCCCCCAGCTGAAAGCCTTGGCCAGTTTCCTGGCCTCCACCCTACCCCTACTAGTGGTACTGCATTTGCGCACTGGGCCGCAAACTTGGTCAGTTCCCTGGCTTCTGTCTCACCACCGCAGGCCAGATTGAGTCTGTGCACCCTGCCTGCAGCTGTGGTTAGCCCTTGGCTTCTGCCCCGTGGACAGGACCGCACTCTTGCATCCTACCTTCTGCCCTCTGGTGAGCACTGAGCAGTGTGGGGGTGATGTTGTAGCTCAGACCTCAGCACTCAGTACTGTATCCCTTATGGGCTCCCTGTTTCTAAGCAACTCTTTGCTCTGACTGTAGCAGGGGAGCTTCCATTTGGCTGGTAACCTGCTTCCCTTTGATAGTATTACTGGTTCCAGGAAAGATATTCACTTTAGCTTTGGGAAGTGTCTCAGCCCAGGGGTTAGGGTGGCTATCTCTCAAAGTGTTTCTCCTTGTGCCTCCTAGATATACTCTCTTCCTCCTACTTTGGTCCTCTCCACTCTCCCCATTCCCCAGAGCCCCATGTGAGTGGTTGTGAAAGAAGTTTTTTGTGTGGTCTCTTTAAAACTAATTCCAGGTCTGAGAAATATGTCTCTTTCTTGCAAACAGTATCCTGGCTCGTTTTGCATCTAAATACTGTCTATATGCCTCTTCTAGGCTCTGGGGCTGCAGGGTGGGGCTCCAGTCCTGAGGCCTAGGACCATCCCTTCTCCAGGAAACTCACCCCTCCACGTGAATCCCTCTGGGCCACCACTTACTCCGGGGAGCTGGGTAGCTCTCTCTGCATTTCCACTTTTCCTACCAGTCTCACTGTGGCTTATTTGGTAATCTTTGGTTATAGATTCCTCTTGGTTTTGTTCAAAGTTGATTTTTCCAGATGATGGTTCTGAAAATTAAGTTGTAATCCACTTTGGTTCTGGGAGGTGGAAGTAGGAATGTCTGCCTACTCCATCACCATCTTGCTGCCAGGTTTTTCAATTTTAATGATTAATAAAGCAATAGGTATTGCTAACCAACCAATAACTAAAATTTTATGTTTGATTGATGGTGTGGATTACCCAGTAAGAAGTAAAATATTCTTGGCTTAAATAAAATTCTTTATTGGCAAGCACAAAGTCTTTAAAATTGTACTGTTGAATTGAATGTTGTCATTACTAGATAATTGGCATTTCTGTGGTTTCACCTCCCATGGTTTCAGTTACCTGCAGTCAATTGTGGTCTTAAATTAGTAAGTGGAAAATTCTAGAAATAAACAATTTATAGGTTTTAAATTGTGTGATGTTCTGAGTAGCTTGTTGAAATCTCACACAGTACTGCTCTGTCTTGAACAGGATTTGAATCATTCCTTTGTCTAAAATATCCATATTGTATACACTACCCGCTTGTTACTGATGCAGTAATAGTCTCATTTACCAGATCCACTGTGACATACTCACAGTGCTTATTTTTAATTAACTCTTAAAGGAGCCTAAACTATG
Source organism: Saccopteryx bilineata (assembly GCF_036850765.1). NCBI lineage: Eukaryota > Metazoa > Chordata > Mammalia > Chiroptera > Emballonuridae > Saccopteryx > Saccopteryx bilineata. The sequence goes on along the minus strand of NC_089491.1, from coordinate 214,167,037 downwards.
TCATGATGCCCACGACATTACCTCATGTTATCCTATTATATAGTAGACATCATATCATCTCACATTATCACAAGAAGGGTAAGTACAATATGATATTTTGAGAGAGACCATATTCATACAACCTTTATTACAATATATTGTTACAATTGTTTTATTTTATTATTAGCTATTGTTAATCTCTTATAAGTGTATCTCATATAAATTATAGGTATGTATGAATAAAAAAAGCATAGTATTTATAAGGATTGGTACTATTCAAAGTTTCAGCATCCTCTGGGAGTCTTGAAACATACCCCGTGGATAAGGAGGGGATGACTGTATATTTTTTAAAGGACCCAGGATACCAGGTTTTTTATAGTGTTGTATTAAATAGATGAGCATTTCTGAAGTTCTACTTCAGGGCACACAAGTGTCCTGAGAACTATTAATAGGTGTTTTGGGAAAAAAAAGATTCCTTGGCCAAATTAGATTGTTAAATGTTGCAAGCTAAATCACCATCCTAACTATTCACAGTATGCACTAACATTTTAAAGGCACTAAGAGCTCTCAAAGTAAGGACACTTATTTAACCATGTTTAACTTTGTATTTCTTGTCTTTAATTGTAATATTAATTATCAAATATTATATTAATTCAGAAAATCACACAAATATACAACTTAATGAATTATAATATGTACACCATTGTAACCACTATCAGGTCCAGGAGATAGTACAGTCCTTATCCTCTCACATAGGGACTGTGACTATCACATTGACCCCTGTGACCCTGCCTTTGCCTCTATTTCATTCCTCAGTTCACTTTATTCATTATATTTCACATGTAAGTGAGATCATATGATATTTTTCTTTCTCTGCCTGGCTTATTTCACTTAGCATAATAATCTTCAGGTCCACTCATACCATCACAAAAGGTAAAGTTTCCTTCTTTTTTTTGGCTGAATAGTATTGTGTTGTGTATATGTACCACAGCATTTTAATCCATTTATCCACTCATTGACACTTAGGCTGTTTCCAGATCTTGGCTATTGTAAACAATGCTGCAGTAAACATGGGAGTGCATATCTTCTTTTGAATCAGTGATTTAGTATTCTTAGGATATATTCTTAAAAATAGGATAGCTGGGTCAAAAGGCAGTATCATTTTTAGTTTTTTGAGAAAATGGCATACTATTTTCCACAGTCACTGCACAGGTCTGCATTCCTAGCATCAGTGCAGGAGAGTTGGTTCCCTTTCCTCTACACCTTTGCCAGCACTTACTATGTGTTGATTTGTTAACCCTTTGAGTAGTGCAAATGTTCATATATGACCTCGTGCCTCCTGACTATCCAGAGTATGATTGTAACAAAATTTTTATTTTAAAAGTGTGTAAGGCAACAATAAGAAAAGGCAAACATATGTTGTTCTTCTTTCCATAAATTATTATCAAATAAACATGATTTTAAGTTAATAAACTATAACTGGAACTAATTTTATTTTTTGAAAAAAATCACTCTTGGGGGTCAGCAAATATGAAAAAAAACTCACTACTCAAAGAGTTAATGAGAGCCACTCAGATAGGGGTCACACAGTATTTTACTGTGGTTTTAATTTGCATTTTTCTGATGATTAGTGACATTGAACATTTTTTATGCCTATTGGTCATCTTATGTCCTCTTTGGAGAAGTGTCTATTTATTTTTTTGCCCATTTATTAATTGTTTACCTCCCTGGTATTGAGTTTTAGAAGTTCTTTATAAATTTTGGTTATTAACCCTTTATCAGATGTATTGGTGAATACGTTCTCCCATTGTGTGTGTTGTCTTTTTATTTTGTTAATGGTGTCCTTTTCTGTACAAAAGCTTATTAGTTGGATATAGTCTTATTTGTTTACTTTTTCCTTTATTTCACTTGCCTGTGGAGTAAATTGGCAAAAATATTGCTACGAGAGACATTGGAGAGTTTACTGCCTTTGTTTTCCTCCAAGATATTTATGGTTTTGTGACTTACATTTAAGTCTTTTATTTATTTTGAGTTTATTTTTTTAAATGGTGTAAGTTGGTGGTCTGGTTTTATTTTTTGCATGTACCTGTCCAATTTATCCAACACCATTTATTAAAAAGACTGTCATTACTTTATTATATGCTCTCACATCCTTTTTCAAATATCAATTGAATATAAAGCCTTGGGTTTATTTCTAGATTCTCTGTTCTGTTCCACTGATCTGTATGCTTGTTCTTATGCCAGTACCCAGCTGTTTTTTTACTATGGGCTTGTAATATAATTTGACATCAGAAAGTGTGCTACTTCCAATTTTATTTTTTATTTTCAAAATTACTGAGCCTATTTGTGTTCTTTTTTGGTTCCATACAAATTTTTGAAATATTCGTTCCATGTCTTTGAAGTATACCATTGGTATTTTAATACCAATGCTTTAATATCAATGCTTTGAATTTATAGATTGTTTTGGGTAGTATGGACATTTTAATAATATTTATTCTTTCTATCCATGAACATGGTATATGTTTCTGTTTGTTTATATCTTTCTTGATTTCTTTTTTCAATGTCTTACAATTTTCTGAGTACATGTCTTTTACCTCCTTGGTTAAATTTACTACTAGGTACTTTATTTTTTTGTTGTGACAGTGAAGGAGATTGTTTCCTTAATGTCTCTTTCAGACAGTTTATTGCTGCTGTATACAAATGCCACTGACTTCTGAATATTAATTTTATATCCTGCCACCTTGCTGAATTAATTTATCAGGTCTAGTAGTTTTCAGACTAAGACTATACCGAGATTTTCTATGTATAGTAACATGTAAACAGAAAATAATGATAGTTCTATTTCTTTTCCAATTTTGATGCCTTGTATTTCTTTTTTTTTTCTTTTGGTCTGATTGCTGTGGCTAGGACTTCCAGAGCTATGTTGAATAAGAGTGGTTAATGGGGGCACTCATGCCTTGTTCTTGATCTTAAGAAGATTGCTTTTAATTTTTGCCCATTGAGTATGATGTTGGCAGTGGATTTGTCATAAATGGCTTTTATTATGTTGAGATATGTTCTCTGTATTCCCACTTTGCTGAGAATTTTTATTATGAATTAACAAATGCTATTTCTGCATCTATTGATATTATTTTACTTTTGTTTATGTGACGAATTACACTTATTAATTTGCAAATATTGTACCAGCCTTGCCTTCCAAAATGCATTCCACTTGATCATAATGCAAAATCTTTTTGTTGTATTGCTGGATCCAGTTTGCTAATATTTTGTAGAGAATTTTAGCATATAGGTTTACCAGGGATATTGGCCTATAATTTTCTTTCTTTGTAGTGTCTTTACCTGATTTTGGAATAAAGTTAATTCTGGCCTCATAAAAGGAGCTTAGAAATCTTCCCTCCTCTTGAATTTTTTGCAATAGCTTAAGAAGAATAGGTGTTAATTTTTCTTTGAATGTTTAGTAAAATTTACCTGTGAAGCCATCGGATAAAGGACTTTTGTTTGCTAGGAGTTTTTGGTAACTGTATTAATTTCCTTTGTTGTAATTGGTCTGTTTAGGTTTTCTGATTATTCCAAATTTTTTGGAAGATTGTATGTTTCTAAGTATTTATCCATTTCACCTACATTGTCAAAGTTTTGGCAAATAGATTTTCATAGTATTTTCTTATAATCCTTTGTATTTCTGTGATGTCAGCTGTTACTTCTTCAATTTCACTTCCAATTTTCTTTTTTTTATTAAACTTAATACAGTGACATTGATAAATCAGGGTACATATGTTGAGAGAAAATCTCTCTAGATTATTTTGACATTTCATTGTGCTGTATACCCCTCCCGCAAAGTTAAATTGTCTTCTGTCACCTTCTATCTGGTTTTCTTTGTGCCCCTCCTCTCCCCTAACCCCTCTCTCCTTCTACACCACATCCCCCTCCCCCAACCCCCTGCCCCTGTTGCCATCACATTCTTGTTCATGTCTCTGAGTCTCATTTTTATGTCCCTTCTATGTATGGATTCATCTTAGTTTTTTTTTTTCTGATTTACTTATTTCACTCCGTATAATGTTGTCAAGGTCCATCCATGTTATTGTAAATGTTCCGATGTCATCATTTCTTATGGCTGAGTAGTATTCCATAGCATATATGTACCAAAGTTTTTTAATCCACTCATCCACTGATGGACACTTGGGCTGTTTCCAGATCTTCGCTATTGTGAACAATGTTGCCACAAACATGGGGGTGCATTTCTCCTTTTCGAGCCGTTCTATGGTGTCCTTGGGGTATATTCCTAAAAGTGGGATAGCTGGGTCAAAAGGCAGTTCGATTTTGAGTTTTTTGAGGAATCTCCATACTGTTTTCCACAGTGGCTGCACCAGTCTGCATTTCCACCAGCAGTGCAGGAGGGTTCCCTTTTCTCCACATCCTCGCCAGCACTTATTCTGTGTTGTTTTGTTCATAAGCGCCATTCCGACTGGTGTGAGGTGATATCTCATTGTGGTTTTGATTTGCATTTCTCTAATAATCAGTGATGTTGAGTATTTTTTCATATGCCTATTGGCCATCTGTATGTCCTCTTTGGAGAAGTGTCTATTCATCTCTTTTGCCCATTTTTGGATTGGATTGTTTGTCTTCCTGGTGTTGAGTTTTACAAGTTCTTTATAAATTTTGGTTATTAACCCCTTATCAGACGTATTGTCAAATATGTTCTCCCATTGTGTAGTTTGTCTTTTTATTCTGTTCTTGTTGTCTTTAGCTGTGCAAAAGCTTTTTAGTTTGATATAGTCCCATTTGTTTATCCTGTCTTTTATTTCACTTCCCCGTGGAGATAAATCAGCAAATATATTGCTCCGAGAGATGTCGGAGAGCTTACTGCCTATGTTTTCTTCTAAGATGCTTATGGTTTCACGGCCTACATTCAAGTCTTTTATCCATTTTGAGATTATTTTTGTGAGTGGTGTAAGCTGGTGGTCTAGTTTCATTTTTTTGCAGGTAGCTGTCCAATTTTCCCAACACCATTTGTTAAAGAGGCTGTCTTTACTCCATTGTATTTCCTTGCCTCCTTTGTCAAATATCAGTTGTCCATAGAACTGTGGGTTTATTTCTGGGTTCTCTGTTCTGTTCCATTGATCTATATGCCTGTTCTTATGCCAGTACCAGGCTGTTTTGAGTACAATGGCCTTGTAGTATAACTTCATATCAGGAAGTGTGATACCTCTCACTTTATTCTTCTTTTTTAAGATTGCTGAGGCTATTCGTGTTCTTTTTTGGTTCCATATAAATTTTTGGAATATGTGTTCTATATCTTTGAAGTATGTCATTGGTATTTTAATTGGTATTGCATTGAATTTATAAATTGCTTTGGGTAATATAGACATTTTAATGATGTTTATTCTTCCTAACCATGAGCACGGTATATGCTTCCACTTGTTTGTATCTTCCTTGATTTCTTTTATCAATGTTTTGTAATTTTCCGAGTACAAGTCTTTAGTCTCCTTGGTTAAGTTTACTCCTAGGTACTTTATTTTTTGGTTGTAATTGTGAAGGGGATTGTTTCCTTAATTTCTCTTTCTGACTGTTCATTGTTGGTGTATAAGAATGCTTCTGATTTCTGAGTATTGATTTTATATCCTGCCACATTGCTGAATTCATTTATCAGGTCCAGTAGCTTTTTGACTGAGACTTTAGGGTTTTCTATATACAATATTATATCATCTGCAAATAATGATAGTTTTACTTCTTCTTTTCCAACTTGAATGCCTTTTATTTCTTCTTCTTGTCTGATTGCTGTGGCTAGGACTTCCAGGACTATGTTGAATAAGAGTGGTGAAAGGGGGCACCCCTGCCTTGTTCCTGATTTTAAGGGTATTGCTTTTAATTTTTGCCCATTGAGTATGATGTTGGCTGTGGGTTTCTCATACATGGCTTTTATTATGTTGAGGTATGTTCCCTGTATTCCCACTTTGCTGAGAGTTTTGATCCTGAATGGGTGCTGGATTTTATCAAATGCTTTTTCTGCATCTATTAAAATTATCATATGGTTTTTCTCCTTCTTTTTGTTTATGTGATGAATCACATTGATTGATTTACGAATATTGTACTATCCGTGCATCCCCAGAATAAATCCCACTCGATCACGGTGTATGATTTTTTCCATATATTGTTGGATCCGGTTTGCTAATATTTTGTTGAAGATTTTAGCATCTATATTCATCAGAGATATTGGCCTATAATTTTCTTTCTTTGTGTTGTCTTTGCCTGGTTTTGGAATCAGAATTATGCTCGCCTCATAAAAGGAGCTTGGAAGTCTTCCTTTCTCTTGAATTTTTTGAAATAGTTTGAGAAGGATAGGAGTTAGTTCTTCTCTGAATATTTGGTAGAATTCTGTTGTGAAGCCATTGGGCCCTGGACTTTTCTTTGTTGGGAGTTTTTTTATAACTGTTTCGATCTTCTTTGTTGTAATCTGATTCTTCCAGATTGATTTTTGGAAGATTGTATGTTTCAAGGAATTTGTCCATTTCATCTAGGTTGTCTAGTGTTTTGGCATACAGTTCTTCATAGTATTTTCTTACAATATTTTGTATTTCTGTTGTGTCAGTTGTTATTTCTCCTCTCTCATTTCTAATTTTATTTATTTGAGTCCTCTCTCTCTTTTTCTTGGTGAGTCTACTTAAAGGTTCATCAATCTTGTTTATCTTTTCAAAGAACCAACTCCTAGTTTCATTGATTCTCTGTATTGTTTCTTTAGCCTCTATGTCGTTTATTTCTGCTCTGATCTTTATTATTTCCTTCCTTCTACTACATTTCGGCTTTACTTGCTTTTCTTTTTCTAATTGTTTTAGATGCAGGGTTAAGTTGTTTATTTGAGCTTTTTCTATCTTCTGAAAGTGTGCCTGTAGTGCTATGAACTTCCCTCTCAGCACTGCTTTTGCTGTGTCCCATAAATTTTGAGTTGTTGTATGCTCATTGTCATTCGTTTCTAGGAATTTTTTATTTCTTCTTTGATCTCATTCTTAATTTATTCATTGTTTAACACCCTGCTATTTAGTTTCCATGTGTTTGAGAATTTTTGAGCTTTTCTGCTGTGATTCATTTCTAGTTTCATGCCGTTGTGATCGGAGAAAGTGCTTGATATGATTTCAGTCTTCTTAAATTTGTTGAGAGCACTTTTTTGCCCAACATGTGGTCTATCCTAGAGAATGTACCATAAGCACTTGAAAAGAATGTATATTCTGCTGCTTTAGGGTGAAAGGTTCTGAAGATATCTATTAAATCGAGTTGATCTAGTGTTTCCAATAAGTCTGCTGTTTCTTTGTTAATTTTCTTTCTTGAGGATCTATCTAGTGATGTAGTGGGGTATTGAAATCCCCTACTATTATAGTATTGCTGTTGATCTCGCCCTTTAAATCCATCAAAGTCTGTTTTATATATTTGGGTGCTCCTATATTAGGTGCATAGATATTTATAATAGTTATATCTTCCTGTTGGATTACTCCCTTTATTATTATGTAGTGACCTTCTTTATCTCTTACTATATCCTTTGTTTTAAAGTCTAATTTGTCTGATATAAGTATTGCTACCCTAGCTTTTTTTTTCATTTCCGTTTGCATGAAACGTTTTTTTTCCATCCTTTTACCTTCAATCTATGTGTGTCTTTTGTTCTAAGGTGTGTCTCTTGTAGACAACATATGTATGGGTCCTGTTTTCTTATCCATGCAGCTACCCTATGTCTTTTGATTGGATCATTTAATCCATTTACATTTAAGGTTATTATTGATATGTAGTTGTTTATTGCCATTTTCTTCTTTAAAGGTGTATTCCTTTTTTTTTCTGTATTCTTTTCCCACTTTGATCTGTTTACACTAGGCCCCTTAACATTTCCTGCAGCATTGGTTTGGTTGTAATGAATTCCTTGAGTTGTTTTTTGTCTGGGAAGCTTTTTATTTCTCCTTCAATTTTAAATGATAGTCTTGCTGGATAAAGTAGTCTTGGTTGTAGGTTCTTGTTCTGCATTACTTTGAATATTTCTTGCCATTCCCTTCTGGCCTCAAGTGTTTCTGTTGAGAAGTCAGATGTCATCCTTATGGGGGCTCCTCTGTAGGTGATCATTTTTTTTTCTCTTGCAGCTTTTAATATTTTCTCTTTATCGCTTAGCTTTGGTATTTTAATTATGATGTGTCTTGGTGTAGGTTTCTTTGGGTTTCTCTTTAATGGAGTCCTCTGTGCTTCTTGGACTTGTGAGAGTTTCTCTTGCATTAATTTAGGGAAGTTTTCAGCTATGATATGATTGAACAAAGTCTCTATCCCTTGTTCTTTTTCTTCTTCTTCAGGAACCCCTATGATGCAGATGTTATTTCTCTTCATGTTGTCACAGAGCTCTCTAAGAGTTTCCTCTGACATTTTGAGTCTCTTTTCTCTTTACTTCTCTGCTTTCATGGTTTCATTCCAGTTGTCCTCTAACTCGCTGATTCGATCCTCTGCTCTATCTATCCTGTTTTAAATTTCTTCCATTGTGGTCTTTATTTCTGATATTGTATTTGTCGTCTCCAACTGATTCTTTTTTATACTTGCTATTTCTTTATTTAGGTTTGCTATTTCTTTATTTAGGTTTTCAAACTGCCCCTCCATTGTTGTTCTAAGATCCCTAAGCATCCTTACAATCATTATTTTGAACTCCGCAACTGGAAGTTTGATTATTTCCATATCACTCAGTTCATCTCTCGAAGGTGTCTCTTGTGGTTTCATTTGGATTGCACTCTTTTGTCATCTCATCTTTTTTTTTATTTGTAGAGTTGGTTGAGTCTAGGCTTGGTGTTGTCTGCCTCCAGGTTTCAGCTGTGTTATTTCTAGGTCTTCTTGGGTTGGTATCAGCTATTATTTGTAATCCACTTTCGGATTTGGGCAGCTTTGAAGTCTTGATTTGTTTGTTTTCTTAACAGGTGATAGTCTTGTTAACTGATCTCAGCAGGGGGCTTCCTTGAAATTGTAACCAGGAATGCTGTGGGTGTAACCTGAGATGCTGAAGGTCTCTTCCACCAACTAATCTCACTGGGGGCAGGTTTTTTTCTCAGCTTCAGTAGGGGGAGGTGTATCTCAGATCTCCATGGAGACCTGAGTTACTGCCCCTCCTCCCTACTTCTTGTTTTCAGCTTTGTCTTGTTGCGCTGATTGGAGCTGGATAGATGTCCAGAGATCTCTGATCCGGAAGCACTTCAGCTCTGTTATGTGAAAGGTTCAGTCCCTCCCCCAGCTATGGCTGCCTCCAGCACGAATGAGTCAGCTTTTTTATTTCGTTTTTTGCATACCTTAGCCCCTCACAATCTGTCCCTCTCCTTGTCCTTTCCACTTGGGAGATAAGCTGGTCTTTTCAACCCACCTTGCTCCCTGTTTGCCAGGTAAGTGGCTTTGAGCAGTAGTTTCTGCTCTTTTTCCTCTGTGAAATCCTCTCTGGGCTCTCAGCCTCCCCCTCCCCCCCTTCCATTCCTGTAAGCAGAGGAGATTCAGGCACTCCTTACCAGGATTATTGTGGCTTCCTCTTTGCTCCTTGGTTTTTGAGAGCTGTTCTTGCAGTTCAGTGTTGGTTTTTCATGCTGATTTTTTCTAAATTGATTTGTATTCCAGTTTGGTGTTGAGAGCTGGGTGTCTGTGCGTCTGCCTACTCTGCTGCCATCTTCTGAATCTTCTAATTTTCTTTCTTAGAGTCCCCTCTCTTTTTTCTTGATGAGTTTGGTTAAAGGTTCATCAATTTTGTTTACCTTTTAAAACAACCAGTTCTTGGTTTTATTTATGTTTTGTATTGTTTATCATCCTATACATGATTTATTTTTGCTCTGATCTTTATTTCCTTTCTTCATCTTACTTTGGGCTTTATTTGTTTTTTACTTTTTAAAATTTCTTTTTGGTGCATGGGTAATTTGTTTATTTGAGCTTTTTCTTGCATCTTAATGTATGCCAGTAATGCTATGATTATCCCTCTCAAGACTACTTTTGCTGTATTTCATAGACTTATAGTTGTTCTATGTTTATTTTCATTTGTTTCAAGAAAATTTTTGATTTCTTTCTTGATCTCATTGTGAACCCATTCATTATTCAGTAACATGCTATATAGAGTCTAAGTGTTTGAATGTTTTTCAGTTTTTTTATTATAATTTATTTTTATTTTCATACCATTGTGATAAAAAAAAGATGCTTGGAAGTGATGTCAGAGAAATGGTGCCATGAGGAGTGCTACCGATAACTCCCCCTGAAATTTCAACAAGTTATTAACCAGTGACAGAAAAATCTATCCTTGGAGTGTCTGGAAGTCCCACACACTGAACACAAAGGTATGATTGAGTGAAAAATTGACTAAATATATAATCAACCCTGTGGAAATAAGATGGAGTAAGGAACACTCATCTTCCTCATTAACCTGAGCAAAGGCTGCTTTTGCTTGGAACTGAGATAGAGTGAGGGCTGAAGGTGTGGAGGGAGCCACACTGTAGCACAGACGTCCAAGCTGAGGAAAGAGTGTGCCTGCAGCAACTCAGCCCGTGTGAGCTAATGCTGGTGCTGGATCCCGGCAAAGACAGGTGAGCAGCAGCCACCATTACCCCAATATCCTGGTCCATGAGCACAGATAGTGTGTGAGAGGTTCCTTCTAGTACCCTGGGAGTGGATGCCCATGTTTCTGGACAGAGGGGCAGGGTCAGAGGCCTTTGCATTGGCTATGACCAGAGTCTCAGTGTGGTCTCTGCACCCTGAAGAGTGGTGCGGTGCCTCACCCGGCCATTCAGGCTAACATCCCGGGGAAGAAAAAATACAAAAGTGTTAGGGGGAGGGGCATGCAAGCAGCTTTCAGTCTGTCTCTGGAGCAGATCTGTAGATCTAATCACTGAAATTAGCTTAACTCACAGTCTGCTCATCTCCCAACTGATTTATGTGGCTCTAACTGACAAGATCTCTCTCAGTTCAGTGATGTGAGACAAGAGGCTTAATATTTTTTAGTGCCTCTTGCTATGCACATAGGGGTGGAGGCAACATTCTGTCAGCCAATACAGGGTGAAAAATGCATTCCTATGGAAAAAACCTCAGAGAACACTGCAGTAGCTAGAGTAGGCTGTAGGCTTTTTAACAAGAAAAATGCCTGCAGAAAGCAATACCATGAAACACCAAGGTAACTTTAACTAGATATACCTGGGAAACTGAACAGAAGTCAACACGCCTCCCTACCTGATTAAGCTGGTGGCTCTGATTGGCAGAATCTTAATACTCAAGGCTATACATTAAAAAGAGGGACATGGAAGCTTTTAAGACATCCTGTTCTGCAGGCAGCAACTAGAGCATCTTCTTCCCAGCCAAAACAGGTTACAAAGTGCAAAAAGCCTGGGAAGAGTGGTCCACAGAGTACTGAGGCATACTGGACATGCCTGGAGACTCATAGAAAAGCATCTTGAGAGCAAATGGCTCCCAGCCCCACCTGATTATGCTGGCAGCTCTGACTGACAGAACCTTACCCAGAGCCCTGCGCTGAGGGGGGATAGAGTGGGGATTTGCCAGCTCTTTGAGCCTCTTACTCTCTAGGCAGAGGCAGCAATAATTTCATAGCTGAATCATCAGGCTGCTAATTCAAAAAGGAGAGACTAGGAGTGAGGCAGAGCCTGGGGTACAGAGTCACCGATCAGGAAGAGGAAGAGGAATGAAAAAGGAAGATGGTAACCTTTCAAAATCAAGAAAAACCCATAGACTTTATAAATTTTTTAATTTTTTTTGTTTCTTTCATCTTCTTGTCTTTATTATTATTTTTTTCTTCCACCTTGGTCCTTTTATTCTCTGCCCATCTTACTCTTTCCTCTTCTTGAACTACACTACCCATAATGTTACATTTCCCATTTTCTTTCTTCTTCCTTTCTCTCTATGAGGGTTACACTCCAAAACCCTTAACTCTCTCTCTTTTTTTTTTATTCTTCTTTTCTTTTCCACTTTTTCTTTTTTTTCTCTCTCTCTATTAGTTTCTTTTATCCTTTACTTTTCTCTAATTCAATCCTCAATCAAGAACAAATTATTGTATTTGGGACTCTAATTTTTTCTTTGTGGCATTTAGGGTGCTTTTTATTTCTCTTTTTAACTCATTAGCATTACCCCCAACCCTGGCTCTCTAATCTATCTTGTTTTTGCTCCACCTAATACAATATTAATTATGTTTTTTTCTTTTTTCTGTTTCCTTCTTATCCCTCTCAATATATCTCTCAGTTGACCATTACTTACAAGCAAATCATTCTATTCTTGACCCAAATTTTTTCCTTTTTTGAATTTTGTGTGTCCCTACCTCCTTTTTTGCTCTTTTATCACTACTCCCCAACTCAGGACTTTGTTATCAGTAGTTTTTCTCCATTTAGCACAATATAATTCAAAATTTATCATGATATTTTCTCAAGGACGAGGGGAGAGAAAACAAAAAAATATTAAATTTTCTTTTTTCCAGGTTTTTTCTTTCTTTTTTACTTTTTATTAATTCTCATTAGTGTTATCAACAAAACCACTCTCAGGTGCCATTAAGAAAAAGGAAATTGAATATTATGGATACAAAAGACAGAGATGTAGAAAAATGTATGCAGAAAAAATTTAATATATTGAAAACTTTGGAGCTAAATGACAGAGGATTTAAAATAGAAATCCTAAAAATACACAGAGATATACAAGAAAACACAGAAAGGCAATTTAGGGATCTCAGAAAACAACTAAACAAACACAAAGAATATATTACCAAGGAAATTAAAACTATAAAAACAAAACAAACAGAGATGAAAAACTAAATTCATGAACTGAAAAATGAGGTAACAAGCTTAGCTAATAGGACAGGCCAGATAGAAGGTAGAATTAGTGACATAGAAGACAAGCAACTGAGGCACAACAGAGAGAAGAAGAGAGAGACTCAAAAATTAAAAAAAATGAGAAAGCCCTACAGGAATTGTCTGACCCCATCAAAATACTAACATAAGAATAATAGGTATATCAGAGGAGAAGAGAGAGAAAATGGAATGGAGAACATATTCAGAAAAATAATAGATGAGAACTTCCCAAGCCTTTGGAAAGAACTAAAGCCTCAAATTCAAAAAGCAAACAGAACACTGAATTTGCTTAACCACAACAAACCTACTCCAAGGCACATCATAATAAAATTGGCACAAACCATCGCCAAAAAAAAAATTCTCAAGGAAGCCTGGAAAAAGAAGAATACAACATATAAAGGAAGACCTATTAAATTATCATTGGATTTCTCAGCAGAAACTCTACAAGCTAGAAGAGAGTGGACCTCAATATTTAAAGTCATGAAAGAGAGGAACTTTCAGCCAAGAATACTATACCCATCAAAGCTATCCTTCAAATACAAAAAAGAAATAAAAACATTCACAGAGACAGAAAAGATGAGGGAATTTATCATCAGAAAACCCCTACTTCAGGAAATACTAAAGGGAGTTTTCCATCCAGATACAAAGAACAAAACAAAACCACAAATAAAAACTCTACCAAGAACATAATAAAACCAAATTTAAGCTGTGACAACAAAAAAAGTGGGGGGAGAGGATGGAAAATAATGGTAGCAAAGGACGATGAAGTGCAGAAGAACTCATAACATAGTATACTACAATGAACGTGGTAGGTACCCTTTTTATTACTTAATGGTAACCATCCTTGAAAAAACCACCACAGAAGCATATGACTTAAAAAAGTTAGCAACAGAGGAAAGAAGTATGAAATATAAGCAAACAAAAACAAATGATAGAAAAACAAAAGAGAAGAATCAAACAAGATACAAAACTAATAGAAAGCCATTTATAAAATGGCAATAGGAAACCCACAAGTGTCAATAATTACACTGAATGAAAATGGATTAAACTTAGCAATAAAAAACACAGAGTAGCAGAATGGATTAAAAAAGAAAATCCAAATGTATGCTGCCTACAAGAAACACATCTAAGCAACAAGGATAAAAACAAATTCAAAGTGAAAGGCTGAAAAACAATACTCCAAGCAAATAACATCCAAAAAAAAAGCAGGTGTACCAATACTCATATCTAATAATGCTGACAACAAGACAGGAAAAGTATTCAGAGCCAAAAATTGTCATTTCATAATGATTAAGGGGACACTGAATCAAGAAGACATGCACCAAACCAAGGAGCACCAAAATATATAAGACAGCTATTTATTGACCTAAAGACAAAAACTGACAAAAATACAATCATACTTGGAGACCTCAATACACCCCTGATGGCTCTAGATCGTTCACTCAAACAGAAAATCAATAAAGATATATTAGCTTTAAATGAAACACTAGAGCAACTGGATATGATTGTCATCTACAGGACACTTCATCCCAAAGTAACAGAGTATACATTTTTCTCTAGTGTACATGGAACCCTCTCAAGAATTGACCATATGTTGGGCCACAAAAATAACATCAGCAAATTCAGAAAAATTGAAATTGCACCAAGCATATTTTCTGATCATAAAGCCTTGAAACTAAAATTCAACAGCAAAAAAGAGAAAAAAAAACCCACAAAAATGTGGAAACTAAACAACATACTTTTAAAAAGTGAATGGGTCAAAGAAGAAATAAGCACATAGATCAAAAGATACATACAGATAAATGAAAATGACAATACGACATATCAGCATCTCTGGGGTGCAGCAAAGGCAGTAATAAGAGGAAAGTTCATATCATTTCAGGCTATATGAACAAACAAGAGAGAACACAAATAAACCACTTAACTTCACACCTTAAGAAACAAGAAAAAAAAGAACAAAGACAACCCAAAACCAGCTGAAGAAAGAGAATAATAAAAATCAGAGCAGAAATAAATGAAATAGAGAAGAGAAAAAGTACAGAAAAAAATTAAGAAAACAAGGACCTGGTTCTTTGAAAAGATCAACAAAATTGACAAACCCTTGGCAAGTCTCATCAAGGAAAAATGAGAAAGGACTCATATAAACCAAATCCAAAATGAAAGAGGAGAAATAACCACAGACATCATAGACATACAAAGAATTATTGTAGAGTATTATGAAAAACTATAAGCTTCTGAATTCAATAATCTAGAAGAAATGGATAAACTCTTAGAACAATACAACCTTTCTAGACTGAGTCATGAAGAAGCAGAAAGCTTAAACAGACAAATTAGCAGGGAGGAAATAGAAAAAAGATTAAAAATCTGCCCAAAAATAAACGTCTGGGACCAGACGGTTATACTAGTGAATTCTATCAAACATTCAAAGAAGACTTGATTCTTATTCTACTCAGACTGGTGCAGCCTCTGTGAAAAACAGTATGGAGATTCCTCAAAAAACTGAAAATAGAACTGCCTTTTGACCCAGCTATCCCACTTTTAGGAATATACCCCAAGTACACAATAGAATGGCTTGAAAAGGAGAAATGCACCCCCATGTTTGTGGCAGCATTGTTCACAATAGCGAAGATCTGGAAACAGCCCAAGTGTCCATCAGAGGACGAGTGGATTAAAAAGCTTTGGTACATATATACTATGGAATACTACTCAGCCATAAGAAATGATGACATCAGATCATTTACAATAACATGGATGGACCTTGATAACATTATACCGAGTGAAATAAGTAAATCAGAAAAAAAAAAAACTAAGAACTATATGAATCCATACATAGAAGGGACATAAAATGAGACTCAGAGACAAGAACAAGAATGTGATGGCAACAGGGGTGGGGGGTGGGGGGGAGGGGGGATGGGCTGAAGAAGGAGAGAGGGGTTGGGGGAGGGGAGGGGCACAAAGAAAACCAGATAGAAGGTGACAGAAGACAATCTAACTTTGGGGAGTGGTATACAGCACAATCAAATGTCAAAATAATCTAGAGATGTTTTCTCTCAACATATGTACCCTGATTTATCAATGTCACTGCATTAAATTTAATAAATAAATTTTAAAAAAGTCTTCCAAAAAATTGAAAAAGTAGCAATACCTCCAAACACATTTTATGAGACCAACATAATCCTCATACCAAAACCTGGCAAGGACGGCACAAAAAAAGAAAACTACAGGCCAATATCTTTAATAATACAATTGCTAAAATACTAAAAAAATACTAGCAAATCAAATAAAACAACATATTAAAAAATAATACTTTATGATCAAGTGGGATTCATCCCAGAATCTCAAGTATTGTTTAACATACCTAAAATGGTTAACGTAATACACCATATCAACAAAACAAAGAACAAAAACTATATGATCTTATCAATCAATGCAGAAAAGGCATTCGATAAAATACAACACAACTTTATGTTTAAGACACTCAACAAAATGGGTATAGAAGGAAAATATCTCAACATGATAAAGGCCATACATGATAAACTATCAGCTAACATCATATTAAATAGCATAAAACTGAGCACTTTCCCCCTTAAATCAGGAACAAGACAGGGTTGTCCACTCTCTCCACTCTTATTTAATGTGGTGCTGGAAGTTCTAGCCAGAGCAATCAGACAAGACAAAGAAATAAAAGGCATCTATATCGGAAAAGAAGAAGTAAAGGTATCACTTTTTGCAGATGATATGATCCTATACATCGAAAACCCCAAAGACTCCACAAAGAGATTACTACAAACAATAAACCAATGCAGTAAGGTCGCAGGATGCAACATTAATATACAAAAGTCCATAGCCTTTCTATATGCCAATAACAAAACAGTAAAAAACCTTCTTTCTTTTATGTATAATAGTTTACTTGATTTAAACTTTTTAGTATTTCTTCTGTTTTCTTGCTTATCCCTCCTATCCCTCCCTAGTGACTCTTGATAAATTCTATTATATGATTGGTGTTTATTTGTCCAGTTTGTAGTCTTTCTTTCATACTCTCTTCTTTTTTTTTTTTGACTTAAGAACTTTTGTACATTATATTTTATTTTAAAGCATTATCTCATGCTTATTTGCCTTTATGTTTCCTTGTTCTGTATTGTTTTTATGAAATATTTTTTATTTAATTTTACATTATTTCTAAAGGTTTATCACCATCACTTCTGAGTTTTTATATCATGATGTGTGTTGCTTTTTTGTATCTTGTGGCATTTCTTAATGTCTCTATTGGCTCATTTAAAAATGCCTGTTTATATTTACCTCTTTTGTGGATTTTTCTTTTAGTGTACTTTTACTTTGTACAGTTATATTATTTTGCTCATTATGCTCTGCTTTCTTATGATAATTTAATATGGGATTTTATCTTGTTTTTTTTCTTATTACTCATTTTTACATGAAATAAGTTTGTTGAGCTTGGTAGAATGTGAGTGTCACACAGAGAAACTTTCTTAATTCCATTGCACTAAAGCTCTCTCTTCTGATATTTCTATAAAATATTCAACATTATCATGTGCTTCAAGAAAATGCTTGAATTGAACTCTTTTAATGTTATCTAGACATTATTTACCTTTTGTGTCTATTATTCCTATTTTGCTCAATTTATATTCCATTCCCAGGTTTGTTCTTTAGTATAGGCTTTGTCCAAAAAGGCACTTAGGCTGGTTAGTTTTAAGAGTTTATAGGGTCAAATTGATTCCCTTAATTCATACTTTACCTGGGATTCCTAGTTCCTACCTACTACAAGTATTTAGAAAGCTGTACACAATTAAACAAATGTAATGGAGTGCTTATTATTATTGCCTTTCTTGCTTTTCATCTAAATTATTAGCTGTCAGTTGACAAGAGGTAAACTTGTTTTAAATTTTGAACATTATTGGTGAAGTGAAAGAAAATTTTTTTTACCTCTAATCATCTAGGGCTTTTTTTGTTGTTGTTGGTTCATACCTTCTGTACTAAAAGACAGGTTAAAAGGAAAAAAATAAACAGAGGTTTAATAATATCTCTACCTCCTGTATACATGGGAGAGAACCAAGAAAACAGTAACACTCTGAAATGACTTCAGCCATCACCTTAAATAAGATCTTTAGCTAAGACAAAAAATGTTGGGGATTGGGCGTAGACCTGTTACTGTAAAGGCATTACCAAGAAATGCACCGTGACAGTAACAAGAGTAAGGTTGCTATGAAAATCTGAGTCCTTGTCTTCTCCATTGTTAAGTTGCTTGTAATTTAGAGCCAACCTTTTCCTCCTGGTATGGAGACATTCTTACAAATGAAGATTTCTCTTGTTAATGTTAAATATTTTACAAAACAGTATCTTCTCCTCTGTTTCCAGAGATTAGTCTTTGTCTGCAGCCTCTCAAAAATAATCAACTTAAAATAATCAATTTGCCAAAGAGGGAGATCTTAAAGTGGAAATTCTGTCCCCTTCAGTGGTGACCAAGACAGTACGAATGTACTCCTCAGCTTGAGTAAACTTTAGACAGACTTATTTACTCTAGGCTGCTGACCTCTCTTTTCTTGGAGCTGTTATTTTAGTAAACTTATAACTGTAAATTTTTTCTATGCTCCTTTGAGATGTAAATCTTTTAAAAAGTTTATTTGTTTTACAACCTAGGCCTGTCTTTCAAACAGTGTCATGCTTTTGGATTGTAATTATCAAGGAAGATAATGTCCCCCCTCTCTTAGTCTCAATGGGAAGGTAGTTGCTTAATTTAGGTGGGCGCCTTACTCCAAGTTATAAAACTATCACTTGACATGAAGGTAAGAGAAGATTTACTTTTGCCCTGGGTGTAGAAAATTAGCAAAGACAGATGGCCTTTGCTTCCTCCATCCCATTTCTTAAAAACTCTCTAACTCTTTGTTGCAGCAGAGCTGAGTGTCAGGGCAGGGTCAGAACTGCAGAATGTAATATACCAGGGGTGGAAAGGTTACACTAGGGGTGAGGTTCCCATCTTACAATTGTCCATTGCTAGGTACCTGGGGATGGAATATGAACATGAAAAAAGCAATGAATAGAATGAAAAAGACAAATTGTTGATCCTCATTTTTTAAAAAAGGGGCTCAACATTTGGAAATGGTAAAAGAAGACATTGTAAGGGTCAGCAGAAACTGACTCAGTAAGACTGATGTATGTATGCTTTCCCATGTATGCTTTTCCATGTATGCTTTCTATACAGTAACATTAAAAATTTTTCTGTAGATGCACAATCCTGGATAACATTTATTAATCATGATATACAAAACAATTCCTTTGGCATCTTATTTATATTTTCATTAATTCTCAAAAAATGCTTTGAATTTTATATTTTCATTATCTTCATTCTGATTGCAAGAGAAAATAAGGAATAAAAATTAATGACCATAACAAGGCAATATCTATACTGAGAGTATTTTGTTCTAAATCTCCAACCAGTTATTTTGTGAAATTGAGAAAGTCCTTCAATCTAAGATTCAATCTGCTTGTGTAAAACAAAGTATGCAATCTCTAAAATCTATAAGACCTTTTTCACTTTTAAATATCATAGAAGCATTTCAGCTCTATTTTTGTAACAGCATAGAACTTTATTTCTTTAATCTGACATTTTCTCCTTCTTTCCTTTCAATTCAAACTGGTCTCAGTCAGCCCCCTGACTCACCTTTCTTCCTCTCCTTTAGAAGATCACTCCCTTAATCATTGAGGCCTCAGAGCAATGAGGCTTTGGTCAGCATCAAATAATCTTAGAGACACAGCCTCAGGTCTATTCACCAAAAAGTCCGAGATAATATGTTAGCTTCAGTTGTGTTTCAGCTCCAGACTCATTAAAGCAAAACAACCTCACCAAACACAGCTTGGTGAAACAAGTCAGAGTGATGTTACAACTGACATCAGGACTAGATAATATGATCAACTACGCCCTACCCTAGTCTTGGCCAGTCAGTAAAGACAGAGACCTTAATTTTATCATCATTAATGATTTTCCCCCTATATAGCCCAATTCCTAAAAGCCATCTAAGAGCCATGTTTTAGAGCAGCAATTTTCAACTGGTCTGCCATGGCAGGCACACTGATGTGCCATAAAAGTTTTTAAACCATGCAATACCTGACTATTTAGTCAAGGGCACTGACTTCTCTTTCGTTAAATTGTCAAATAAAAATAATGACAGCAGCCCACACAAAAATTGTGGTCCAGCATAAATGAATCAAAATTACACCTATTTTTTTTGTCAGATTGGCAAAAACTATACATTTTTTGGTGTGCCATAGAATTTTAGTAATTAGTTTATGTGTGCCATGAGATAAAAAAAAGTTGAAAATAGCTACCTTTGAGCAATAGCTTACCTGGGACTACAAGTTTGTTGATATTTCTTTAATAAACCTTTACTTTTTTTTGCTATAATTCCTGTTTATGTTTGATTGGCCTTTGATGTGCACAAGCACAAACCCTTTTAGTTTAGTAATTTTTTTTCAGAAGAAATTTCCTATTGGATAACACACTAAAATAAATTTTAGTGAAATTTATTTTTTAATAATATATTGGTTGCCTAAGAAAGTGTTATAATTATACATGGTGCCTTTATTTCTTGCAGAGCATTTAGTTTCCTAGAGATTTCTATCTTAATCAGTAACATGAAAAATACCTCTAAATTCCAAAATTTATATACCCAATATAATTATAAATGTTGTCACATGTCTTTGAAATGAGATAGAAGTCTGTGCAAAGACTATAATAAATATCCAGGGGCAAGGTCTGGTCAGGTATGTTTTGAGAGTCTCAAGGTCGCTGGCTGGAGCAAGGGGTTACTCAGTCTGCTATAGCCCCATGGTCAAGGCACATATGAGAAAGCAGTCAATGAACAACTAAAGTGTCGCAACAAAAAACTAATGATTGATGCTTCTCATCTCTCTCTGTTCCTGTCTGTCTGTCGCTATCTATTTCTCTCTCTGACTCTCTCTCTGTCTCTGTAAAAAAAAAAAAAGTAAGAGAGTCTCAAAAGTACTAAGTAGTGCAATAACAAAACTATAGCATATAAAAATTTGTATGATGAAGATAAATTGGTACTCAGATGGAAATTTATATCCTTAGTCCATATTTTTAAATATAAAAAAATGACAAATTATTAATCAGAGCATTGAATCCAAAATTTTGAAAACAAAAGCAGACTAAATCCTCCCCTGAATGTAATGAAACTGCTAATAAAGGAAGATCAGAAAATGAGAAATAAGAGCATTTAAGATTCCTGGTATGTCATCAATTTGTCTCAAATAAACTCTTAAAAAAAAAAAAAGAAAAAGAAAAAGGAAATGGAAAATAAAAACCGATGGAGAAAAGTACTGAAGTCATTCTTCATCCTTTAGTGTATTTGCACATAGGTAAAAGCAAGAAATTTTTTTTACATTAAGGTTGAAAAAAATGAAAGGCACTTAATTCAAACTCAGGGGCAAACAACACTTGTCTGAAAAACAACAAGGAAACAACTTTATTACTACTTGTAGGGAAGTATTTGACATGAATTCCCAGAATGGTTCAAGCAACTATGTGTTGTTTTCACATAACACCTGTCTTCTGGGAATTTCATAGCCTTCTATTAAGGATTATTACTGCTGTTAAACAAAAACTTTTACGAATGAAAGCTTTTCAGAAAGAAAAGATTTATTGAGCTGTACATTATCCAGAAAGGGCCAGGTCCTGGGACATAGCCTAAACTGCCAATATCAGGGCCAAATGGTGAAGGCATTGTGTTTGTTGTTCTGGAGTTGACAGCCTCTTTTATGCAAACAGTTTGAAAAAAGAATGGTGTAATTTGTTTTCAAAAATTTACACTGGCAGTAGGAAAGGGGGAAAGGGGGAGAAGGTGAAGCAGGGCTAGTTCTGGGATGGGTGCATCGTCTGGAAAAATAGGTATTTGCTCTTTTGACTTGGTTGTAGGCAACAGTCTGGAAAGTTCATGTATGAGCAAGAAATGACAGTGCCTGGGGGTTGCTGGTGCCTGACTGTTCTCTTCAGATAATTGTGGAAATATTCAGTTTCAACATACATTCAGGAATGTAAGCGGTCTTTTTGTTTGTTTACCTGCTGTTGTCAACTGATGAACCTATCTTGTCTCTTCCTTCCACCCTGTGGCCTGCTGTACTTTAATTTATGACACCTTAAATTTTTTTTCCTTGTCAGTTCCATCTGCCAGGTGAGGGAAGTAAACACTTAAATAAACCTCCTAAGATTACATTTCAATTAATGGTGGTCTTGTGCTGTTTTCCATAATTTGTAAACTTAATGACAAAACTCATTTTCAAAATAATATTTCAATATGATAGCTCGGGGAAAATAATTTGAATAATTAAAGAAATAGGTTATTAATCAAAAGTGTAGAAACAATGAGTGAGAAAGGCTTCAAATATGTATGAATAAACAAATCAGAAATGCCTGTCCTTGAGTGTCAAAAGCTAGTTTTCTAACTTACCATTTCTTCTCATTTATAAATTGCTTCTCTTGATTGTTGCTCTTTTCACCCCTTGTAGCACTTCTCTGATATGCTGATGACTTCGTGGATACTTACCTTTGTGTGCACAACTTAAGAATATTTGTTTTGTTGAATGGTGCTTCTGTAATTTTGCTTTTAATTGAGCTACAGATGTAACACTTATGAAGGTAATAATAATCTCATTAAATTCCATGAATGCATTTGCAATGTAAAAACCTCAGGATTGAGGATATAAAAGTTTTTTTATAGAAAATGAGAAATTATTTGTAGTAACAAGTAAACAGATACTTAGGCATTTTCCAATAACTATAACAATTTTGTAACACCCAGTGTTACTTAGCTGTTAAATTTGAAGTTTCTTTCCAGATTTATTTGATTTCAAACTTTAGGAAGATGCATTCTTATTGACCCAGTTCTATTTTGTTTCTTTCAGAGTGTGAGTCCTTTACCTCTTATGGTTATACATATAATATTTTGAATTACCTGAAAACAATTTTAAAATTCTGAAAAAGTAAGAATATTGGTTACACACCTTTTATTCACAATGTTTTAAAGAGTATCTTTTTATTTTTAAGACCATTATTAACTTTGCAATATATTTCATTGCTTATTCAACTTATATGATAGTTGAGATAACGATTATTTATACTTAGGTAGCTTAGTTCTTTTTCCCAAAGTAGTTCCATAGGAAGATCTATGAAAAAAGAGGTCCAGTTTATCAGAAAGCTCTGACCACTGTAAATCCCCCTAACTCCAGCTCTTTCCCAGAAGCTGCTGCAGCTACCATACCAGCTTTGAGCAGGCTCCGAATAAATTAGGGCAGGTGTAACTGGACAACACCTATCCACAAGTCCCATGCACGTACTTCTTCCTGCATCCTCCATGCATCCCTGACACTACAGAGTGGACTGCTGGAGGAAACTCACTCTTCTCACACACACAAATTTAAGAAATATGGGAGAATTGGTACCCATGATGCCATACTAGACCAATGGGTTCTAGTGTCAAGTCTGGAAAATATATAATTACCTCTTAAATCCCGCAGGTGTAGATTTTTAGCCTCTTTTGATAACACTGGGGAACAAAGTTTTTTTCACTTTCTGATGCATGAGGTTTTAGAACTGTTTATATATACTTCTGCATTGCTGATTCCAAATCTGAAATCTGTTTTTTGATGCATCCTCTAGTTTTTATGCAATTTTAATTTCTTTTTGTTATAGTTAATGGCATGCATTGGTTTATAAATTGGAGTTAAAGGGCAACAACTCTTGGATTGAACATAACCACAAGGCAATTAATGTTGTACAAATATCACTTTTACATAATTGTAGTTGTTTTTAAATGTAAAAAAATATTATCTGATAAAAATACCCTCTTATTTTGTTTTAAGATTGAATCATGGCTTCTTCAAGTAGGTGTAAATGTAAGAATAGTCCTGACACCTTCTGTTATATATGTGGCTGTTACACACTTCAACGTCAAAGGCACAATATTTCATCATTTGTGACACGTGCATATATTGCCTATTTTCAGGTTCCCCTTGGCGATCAAGACAAGAATTTGGCTCCTCATGTTGTGTGTCATAATTGTGAGAAAATGCTTTATGACTGGACAAAAGGAAAATGCAAAGGAATGCCTTTTGGTATTTCCATGGTTTGGCGTGAACCTAAGGACCACAGCAGTGACTGTTATTTCTGTCTGATCCATACAAAGGGCATTGGCAAGAAAAAATGGCATATGATCGCATATCCTAATATTCCTTTAGCAATACGATCTACCCCACACACTCTGAGACACTCCCGGTTTCAGTTTTCAATAGTATTTTTCTTCTTCTAAGAATGAAGAGAGTGAACATGGTGATCAAGTGTATTTTGATAAGATGCATGAGGAAATGGTTGTAGATTCTGAAGGGTCTTCTTCTGATGCCAAGCAGTCATTAACCACTCAGCAGTTTAGCCAACCTGAATTGAATGACTTAGTAAGAGATCTGAGCCTATCAAAGAAAGCAACTGAGTTATTAGCCTCCAGGTTTTAAGAAAAGAATGTCCTTCATAGGTCAGTTAAAGTATCCCATTTCAGGAATCCTGAATACATTTTTGTGAACTTTTTTTTTCCAAAAACAAACACTTTGTTTACTGTCATGATATCAGTAGTCTTCTCAGCCAGCTAGGTGTTACCACTTACAGTCAAACAGAATGGTGGCTATTTCTTGACAGTTTTAAACAGAGTCTGAAATGTGTTCTCCTATTCAATGGTAATGTTTATGCAGCAGTACCAATTGGTTATTCAACTCATCTTCGAGAAGATTATAATGACATAAAAATTGTCCTTGACTTTCTGAAGTATGAGGAGCATAACTGGATCATTTGTGTGGATCTTAAAATGGTAAATTTCCTGCTAGGACAACAGAGAGGTTTCACAAAGTATCCTTGCTTTCTGTGTTTGTGGGACAGCCGAGCTTGGGAGAAACACTGGACACAGAAAGAGTGGCCAAAATGTGAAGCTCTGGAGGTAGGGATGCAAAATATTGTGAAAGAATCTGTAGTTAATTGAGACAGGATCATTTTTCCCCCACTTCACATCAAACTTGGCTTAATGAAGCAGTTTGTTCAGGCTTTGAATAGAGAAATTGAATGCTTTCAACATATTATTTCTGCTTTTCCTGCCTTGTCTTCCAAGAAGATAAAAGCAGGTTTATCGATGGGCCTCAAATTTGAATCCTCATACGTGATGAAGAATTTTCCAGGAAGATGAATAAGGAGGAGAAAGCAGCATGGCAGTCTTTTGTGGCAGTTGCAAAGAACTTCCTTGGCAACAAAAAAGCAGAAAACTATAAACTTCTGGTTCAAAGGATGCTGTTGGCTTTCCACGACATTGGATGTAACATGAGCATTAAGATTCACTTCCTGAATAGTTACTTTGATAAGTTTCCCCAAAATGTCGGAGCTGTTAGTGATTAGTAGACTACTGCTGGAGCATCAAATGAGATTGTCCTCAACAAGTACACAAATGCAAGAGCTACAAATGCAAATTTTTGCCTAAAAATAATTTAAGTTTTGCAAAAATTAAAATAGTGTTTTAATATGTTCTATTTGAACATTGTAGACCAATTCTGATGCAATCATATCTTTTAGTGTATTAGTGTATTTACTGCATTATATAAATTATTATATTTTCACAAAGATGATGCCCAAGAAGACATTCTACTTCATTATGTTAAACTAAATGTTGAAAATTTTACAATAAGATGAAAACTTAAGATCTTGAATTGCAAAAAACTGTAGCTTACAGAGTAAAACTAATGTCAGATTTGAGATCAGCACACTCGAATTAGGCAAGAACAATTGTTTTTGTGGATGCAACAAAAATTTTGTTCCCCAGTGAAGCCATCTTAGAAGATGCCCAGAAACCTAGCATTAGTTACCCATCACAATGACAAATTGTTAATGAAACATTTTATGTTTTCTTTTCTCTTCTAGTCTCTCATACACACTCCCTGAGATTGAAGTGCTGCTTTTGGGGAGGCTGCTAGATAAAGTATGCATGTAGATACTTTGGCAGATGCTGTGGAAGGGAACAAAAGTTTTGTCACCCTGAGGCAGCCATTTTGGGATATTGATTTTAAGCTGTTCATTAAGAAACCAAACTCAGAAAGATATCTTTCCCTCCCCTCTTTCCTGTCCAGGAGATTCAGAGAAACCTACTCTATGAAGGGAATCTTAGGATGTTGCTTTAGCCTACTTTGAATTAAGTAGTGTGGATAAAGTGTTTCTGGCAAGAAAGGGCCTGTTAGCTAGATACTCCCCGTGTATCTGAGTTGCCGAGCAAAAATTTTCCTGCTGTGTATGTTTTTCAACTACCTGTACATCACTATTTTCATTTCTGAAATCTAATACTGAGTCCCCCCACTTGTTTCCGTGTCCAAACAAGTCTTACTTACCCAACTTGCCTCACTGTCTTTGGGATTTTCATGCTATGTGTGTTCCCCATGTGCATGTATTAAAACTTTGATTTCGTTCTGTTAATCTGTCTCTGGTAATTTGATGATTATCCCAGCCAGAAAATTTAGGAAGTGGGAGCAAAGGTATTATTATATATTAGCTTCTGCATGGTTGAATCTTCTTCAATTAATGCATAAATTGTATTTAGCATACTGGAAGCTTTAAGAAGTCCTGCAATGAATAAATTGTTTACCTTTGCAGAACTTCAAATTTCTCCGCTCAACAACCACCCTTGTACCCAAACACCTGATTCAGTCATAACATTTTGAGTGTTGCCTTAAAGATGAATAATGGAATTCTGTATTGAAAGCATACATAACATTGAGAAAGTCTTAATTCTGCTTGTATTTTAGTTTATTGTCAATCACATCAAAGCATGGGAAAAGCTTATCCTATTTAAAAATGGCATTTAAAAAAATTATATAATAATTAATCAATAAAAAGAATACTTAAGTGATTATGCTATATAAGTCATTATGGAGAACTATTTAAAAACTAAAAGAATTTCTGCTCTCCAGAGGACTAAAAACTGTAAATAAATACATAAATATAAAGAGTTGCAGTGGCCTCTTTTACTACTCTACTCATAAATATACTTTTCCTCTACATCTAGCCACAGAGAAACATTGCATTTTTGTACCCTTACCATCGGCTCTGACTGGGCAACTTCTTTTGACCAATGAAAGTGGGAGGAAGTGACATGTGACTTCATGGGGATAAACATTTGATTTCAGATGCTCAACTCCCCAGGCAGCTCTTTCTCAGAAACGATGTCAGCAGCAGATTGTATGGCGAAAACCTAAGACTGAAGCAGCCAGAATGCCGAGCTTCAATGTGTGGAACAGCTGCCTGGAGATTCACCTGGAACCACAGCAGATCTAGCCTAAAGGAAACACTGCATACAAACATTTTCTCACTGCTGCTTGACTTAGCCTGTGCTAACTACTGTACTAAAGAGGGTAACAGAAGCACTGATCAAAAGGGTAGTACTTGTCAACAACTCTGGAGGGTAAGAGATTTTATCTTCCATTCTTGTGAATGAGTTAGCCAACTGCAGTCTAATGGATGCTGGCAGAACACACAGGCTTCTGGGTCAGAGACCATGGAAGTAACTGGAGTATCAGCATTTGTACCAGTTCCTTGAATCCCAATACATGTACACATAATGAGATGTATTACCAGACAACAGCTCTGAGATTAGGGAGTCTGAATCATTGTAATGGTCAGTGGGTTTGCTTGATGTTTGTCCTGGAGGGAGACATTATTATCGAAGATATATGTCTGGTTTTTCTCCCAAAGGAGTCACTATCTCCATCTTCCAAGGCTGGTGACAAATCTGTCCTTGGCTCTAGAAGGAAACACTATTTTTTCTTAAGACTGTTCATATACACATGTCCTAGAAGAGACTATCTAGTCCCAAAACAGTCAGTGCCTTTGCTTATAAGGTACCTAGAAACATGGGTGCCCCACAGAGAATTATCTTTTAGCGGTATTTGTGATTCCAAAATAATTTATTCATTTTTTCATAAATATTTTTTAGGTATTTAATATTGGTCAGGTGCTTTTCCAGGATCTGGAGATTGACTAACCAAGATAAAAAGGTTTCTGTTCTCAAGTAGCTTATATTCTAGTGTTGAGATGCAAACAACAAATACAAGGTAATTATAAATAGTGATACTCATTTAAAAAAATCAGGATAATAAAGAAGGGAGTAATTTCAGGGCAAGAACAGTCAATTTTAAATGGTGATGAAATGAAACTGGCTTCTATGAAGAGATAGAATTCTGCTACTATCACCACTATGACTAGCAATTACTACAACTGCTATAATAACAACATTATGGATTTCTATGAATCATTTTACATGTTGATGTGAGAAGTATAAGGCTCAGAGAAAAAGGAAATGGTGACACTTGAACAAAGTGAATTGTAAAAGAAAGGGGTATAAAATAAGATCAAAATAATGAGACTGGCTTGAGGTGAGATTGTAGGTGAGTTTTTAGGTTGTAGTGATGTCTAAGCTTTTAAGAGAGGTGGATTCTGAGCACAGTTTGAATGGGAAGAGAGAAGGGAATGAAGTTATGATGTGTCTGTAAATTTATGATCATAAATGATAGACAAAAGAGAAGAACAGGGCAGAAGAAGGAATGACTAGTGAAAAGTTCAATATATATCATATTTGTGACTCATATAAGGTTCAGGTGTATGCTTGTGTGGGTTGGTTGTGGGAGACAGGGCTGGAGAGAGGGATTAGTTGGATTTAGGAGGTAAACAGAACATTTTTTTTGAGTTATAGGCACAGGTTATATGTAGCATAGGTGGATCCTTGGTGGCAGGATTTGTTAGATAAACTTGGTTAGATGCGGCAGAATTAAAGAGACCTGGAGACTTCGAAGCAGTATCATTGGAAAAGCCTATGGATATATCTCCATCGATTCTGAGTTATTTTTAACATCAAAATGCTAAAGACAAGGTGCAGCCCAGAAGGCTGTGCAGGCTTCTTACACCTTTCTTGGAGGGTAGGCATCCTGTGGAATGGCCTGAGTGAGCTTTGCTCCAGAGCTAGCTGCCGACAAATTTTGGAAAGCTAAATGTTAATATGTTATACATTTTGACTATGGTTTGAGCTAGTGATAATTCAGACAGAAATGTGTTGGTGCTGAAGAACTGATCAGCAATGTGCTGGCACAATTATCTTTCTTTTATAAAAATAAAAATAAAAAAAGAAAAGTCTTGTAGTCCCCTGCATGGTCACCATAGAACTTCATTAAAGAAAAGTCAGTATTAAGGGAAAATTGGGGGCAAAGACAAACCCTTAGTTCAAGATTTTTACTCTTCATCTTCTTGTCCTAAAGTGAAAGGAAAAAAATAGTGATTATTTTATTTTATTTTACTGTGGTAAGAACAATTAACATGAGATCTGCCCTCTTAACAAATTTTCAAATGTTAAATCCATTATTGTTGACTGTAGTATAGGTACAACATTGTATAGCAGATCTCTAAACTCATTTGTTTTGCTTGACTGACACTTCCTGCCCATCGATCAGTAAATCCCATTTTTCTCTTCTCATAGCCTCTGGAAAACACCCATTTCACATTTTGATTCTGTGAATTAAACCATTCTAAATTCTTCATTGAAGTAGACTAATGCATTATTTGCCTTTATGTGACTGGCTTATTTCACTTAGTTGCATGTTCTTAAGCTTCATCCATGTTATTTCAGATTGCAGAATTTCCTTCATTTTGAAAGGTTTAATATTATTCCATTGTATATATGTATCATATTTTTTCTACCTGTTCATCTATTTTTTTTGACAGAGACAGAGAGAGAGACAGAGAGAGGGACAGATAGGGACAGACAGATAAAAAGGGAGAGAGATGAGAAGCATCAATTCTTCATTGCAGCACCTTAGTTGTTCATTGATTGCTTTCTCATATGTGCCTTGACCAGGGAACTGCAGCAAACCAAGTGACCCCGTACTCAAGCCAGCAACCTTGGGCTCAAGCTGGTGAGCCTTGCTCAAACCAGATAAGCCCACACTCAAGCTGGCAACCTCGGAATTTTGAACCTGTGTGCTCCACATCCTGGTCAGGCTACCCGTTCATCCATTGATGAACATTTAGTTTATCTCCACATGTTGGCTATTGTGAGGACTGCTGCAGTGACACAGGTGTGTTGATATTCTTTGAGATCCTGATTTCAATTCTTTTGGATAAGTACTCAGAAGTGAAATTGGTGGATCATATGGTAGTTCTAGTTTTAATTTTTGAGGAACCTCCATACTGTTTTCTGTAGTGGCTGTACCACTTTGAATTCCAACCAACATTGTGCAAGCGTTTCAGACTCTCCACATCTGTGTCAATACTTGTCTTTTTTTTTTTTTTTTTTTTTTTGGCCCTGGCTATATTTACAGGTGTGAGGTTTTGATTTGCATTTCCCTGATGATTAGTGCTGAGCATTTTTTCATCTACTTGTTAGCTATTTGTATGTATTTTTTAGAGAAATGCCTAGAAAGTGACTTTTGTTTTATTTTTGTCCAGCTCCACATTGGCTGATGAGAACTACAGTAATTTAATTAATACTGAATGTAGGTCAATGGTTGTAATAGAGAACAACCATCTGGAAGTTCATGGACTCAAATGCTGCTTATATTCTATATAATAGTTTTGTAATAACTTGAGGATGGTTCTTGAGTACAAATAAAAAATAAGACAGACATTTTACTATTCAGAATAATTGTTATTGCCTTGGAAAATAACAATAATAAATATCTCACTTTCTCTCAATCATTCAGATTCAAAATATTAGCTGATCTAGACTCTCTCATTACTGTCACTCCACACCTGCAACTTCTCAAGCATTCTACCAAGTCTTTCTTTTCTTTTTCATCCCAATATCTCAAGCTCAGGGCCTAATAAGTCTTTCTGCAATTGTTTGAAAACTAATTTTTCTGTTCCAATCAACCTTATCTTTTTGTTTGTTTTAATTGAGAACACCTTCATTTTTTTCTTTGAATGCTCTTGATCTCAAGGTACCTGACAATTCCACCCTTAGTAGAAACTCATATATATGTAAATATGAATATATTTATTACAGAGAGTTGGCTCATACAGTCATAGAGGCTGAGAAGTCCAATGTATGGGTAACAAGAGAGCCAGCAGTATAGTTTCAGTCTGCATCTGAGCCTCAGTCCAAAGTCAGCAGAAGATCAGTATCCCAGCTCAGACAATCAGGCAGAGAGAAAGAATTCTATCTCATCTCATCTCTTCTTCAATCAATAGATTGGATGGGATCCATTAATGTTTATAGTGTGTTACTCAGTCTACCCATTTAAATATTAATCTCACCTGGAAATACCCTCAGACACAGGTAGAATATTGTTTATCCTAATATCTGGGCTCTCTATAACCCAGTCATGTTGACACGTACAATTGACCTTCACATTTCCTATGGAACCTTCCCCAATCTTTCTCTAGAGGAAGTATTGCCTCATTCCTGTGAACTCCCACAACATGCAGGGCATATCTCCTCTCTTGCTTTGTTCACACTCAGTTCATTAGTGTTAGCTATGCACACACCCTATTTTCTGTGGCTGATGGTAAGTACTTAATATATGGTTATTTTTATCCTTGGGTTTAATTATTAATATGAAATCCCACATTTTCTCTGCCTCTCTGATCAGAATGTATGGAAGTTTAGCTATAGTGAAAAGCTTCTAGAAAATAAATTAACATTCTCTCTTTAAACATTAGCCTGAATGGTATGAATATTCATACACAGTTTCTAGACAGATGGCTTAGAGGTTGAGCTTTTACTCAGAGAAGAAGAAATACCACTTTCTCTCTAGCCTATGGGCAAATTTTTTCTACTTTCAAATCCATGCAGGTTTAAAAAAATTTTAATTTTGTTTAAATCAATGTGACATAACTAGATAGACTATAGTTAAGTTAAAATAAAGAAAAAATAATACAAACAAGATTGTTTCTTGTTCAATTGTTTTAGTGACATATTCCCTTCACTTGAGACACTATTTTCATGCAGTAGTACAATTAACTTTTAAATAGCACAGAGTAAACTTTCTATCAAGTAAATAAAAGACATCTAAAATTTTTGCTAAATGTAGGTCATGAGAATAAAAAAAAATATGAACCTTTAAATTATATTGACCAGGGGATAATTTCATGCAGGAGAAAATTCTAAATTAGGACTCTTGGGACTGCAACTCAAATTTGTTGGCATCCCCAATGTTCTTTAACCATACTGTTCTTTTTCAACTGTTTAACAGGTTTTGAGTTTTGACAAATAAACCTTAGCAGGTATGGTCAATTTTAAAGGACCATATGGCAATCAGATGGCATTTAAGTGACACAAGAGTGTTATCAAACAATAGTTACATAAAGAAAAACCATCTACAGGAGACAAACTTTGTTTTGTCATCTTTGAAATGAAGATTATTTTTAATTTTCTTTCACTCTGTGATATATGTAGCAGCTTGGGTTTTGTTTTTGTTTGTTTGTTTGTTTGTTTTGCCAGAAGTTAAGCTCTCAAAAGCATAATTAAATATAGAAGATAAAGTAGTTTTACTTTGTGTTTATCTCTTCTCAATTCACTACATTGTATGGAAGACTTAACTAATTTTATTTACTGTAATACAGCATGCAATGTATGCCTTTTGTTAAAAGCAATAAATTTGAAACTCTGCTAACTAAATCAGACTCCATAGCAATAAAAATTTTAAATAGAAACACAACTGGAAATGGCTTCCAAGTGAGAAAGGTTAATAATTATAGAGGTATCCTGATTGGTTGGCTTAGTGGTAGAGCTTCAGCCCTGCATGTTGATGTCCTGAGTTTGATTCCCAGTCAGGGCACACGGGAGAAACACCCATCTGCTTTTCCATTCCTCCCCCTTTCACTTCTCTCTCTCTTTCTCTCTTTTCCCCTCCTGTTGCCATGGCTTGATTGGAACAAGTTGACCCCAGGTGCTGAGAATCGCTCAATCTTTGCCTCAGGTGCTAAGAAGAGCTTGGTTGCTGAGCAATGAAGCAACGCCCAGATGGGCAGAGCATCGCCTTCTAGTGGGTTGGCTGGGTGGATCCCAGTTGGGGCACAAGTG
The DNA here is from genome assembly GCF_036850765.1 of Saccopteryx bilineata. NCBI lineage: Eukaryota > Metazoa > Chordata > Mammalia > Chiroptera > Emballonuridae > Saccopteryx > Saccopteryx bilineata. The sequence goes on along the minus strand of NC_089491.1, from coordinate 214,134,123 downwards.
GGAGTCTGTCTCTACCTCTCCTCCTCTCACTGAATAAAAAGAAATTGTTGATGCAGAATGAGGAGTCTTACCAGTTTTCTGGCATTGTAACCTAGGTTTTTGCAATCACTATTTGATTTGAACTACTGTCAATATCTAGAGAGTTTACATACCCCTCTTCAAATATACATGTCAGAATATCAACAAAAAACACAAGTAAAGTTTGAATCATCTTTATTTTAGAATTCTTCACATCACTGTTCTCTTCCACTGAATTCTATGCAATTCACCAGTCATTAGTTGGTCTTTGAGGTAAAATATAATGATAAAATAAGACCTACAAAAGAATCACTATTTATTGACTAAATTAACATATAGGTTCTCATTTATAAGCACAAGATTATTGGGAAAATTGAAGTGTTGAGATTTAAAATTTAATTTATAAAGCAGTCCTCTATTCTGATTTTATGAAATAAATGTCATATATACCAGTCTTTACTATTGCTATGAAGGATTTTTTAAACATCTTTTAAAGAAACTACTTGAAAAGTTCTTGAAATTTTGAGTTATATTCTTTAAGACCTCAGATGTCTAGTTAACTATAAGTGTATGTTTTGATGCCTAAGGTTTACTGGCCCTAAATAAGGTTTGGCTCACTCTCTTTGATAGGCTTTTGGGAGCTGGAATTCAAGTATTTTATATTTATACACATGATGTACCACAAATATACCATAAAATCTCCTCCTCTGAGTATGAGGCAGCATATTTCAAAGTTTGTGTAACCCCTCACCTTAAAATGAAGTATTAAGGAATGCATTGTGTAGCATTCTATTCTTGACATGGGAATGTTATAGTTCAATTCACTGTAACCTCAGCAAGGCAGGCTCTGTACTCTGAGCTGTGAGCTTCTTACTTATAAAGCCAGAAATACTTACTCAGCTGCTGTACCATAGGTGGCATAAAAATTATACTTTCAGATGACACATCTGTCAGTGATGAAGAAGTTAGATTCTGAAGATTTATCATTATTTGATACTTTCTGTGCCCACTCATTACAACCCATTCCCAGCAGGAGAGAAACAGCACAAGAGACTATATTGAACAGACTTTGTACCTCGGTTTCCTTCAGCAGAATGCTTAAAAAGGGTACATCACTCAGAAATTTATTCATATAGTCACTTATATTAGTCCACTGAGACAAACACTTGCAGACATCCTTTAAAACTTAAAAAATAATTCACACATGGGAAGCTTTTGATTTTCTGGTTATTTTGCTATAACATTTTCTGTTAAAATTTAAAGTAAAATATAATATTGCTTGTATTTTTGTCTCTAGTTTGGGTAGGAGTTTATTATTACATATAAATATAAGTTTGCTTTTTTTCTTCCTTCATTTCATAACTAATAATTGTAATTGTAGTAATGAGTCAAGGATTAGTGGAGCTAACATTTACTGATCATTTATTATGTGACAGGCACTGGTTACTACCTCATATACATTGTCTCACTTAACCTTCACAGCTACTCTATGCCTAAGGTTCTATATTTTACAGAAGAAACAAATGACATTCTAAAAAGTTAAACACTTCCTTGAGGTTTTAAAGCCAGTAGTAGGTGGTGGAGGTGAAACTTAAACCCAAGTTTATTATGTCAAAAGTCATGTTTCTGCCTCCATATCATATATTTAAAAAATTGTTATTGAATTTATTGTAGTGGCATTGGTTAATAAAATTATATTCAGGTGTACAATTCTATAATACATCATGTTTATATTTTATTGTGTGTTCACCCCCACAAGTCAAGTCTCCTTCTAACACTATTTATCTCCCCCTTTGGCCTCTTTCACTTCCTCCCACTCCCCTTTTACTCTTGTAATCCCCATACTGTTGTCTGTGTCTATGAGTTTTATTTTATGCTTAATCCCTTCACCTTTTTTACCCAGCCTCCAAGGCATTTTTTAAGTAAATGAAAGGTATAAAGATCAAAGTTAATGAAATTATATTTATAAAAAAATCTAGAAGATGAAAGTAGGAGAGAATGGGATAATATTTTTTATAATAAATTTTTATTAATGGTAATGGGATGACATTAATAAATCAGGGTACATATATTCAAAGAAAACATGTCTAGGTTATTTTGTCATTAAATTATGTTGCAAACCCCTCGCCCAAAGTCAGATTGTCCTCCGCCACCCTCTATCTAGTTCTCTGTGCCCCTCCCCCTCCCCCTAACTCTCTCCCTCCCTCCCTCCCATGTCCTCCCTCCCCCCACCCTTGGTAACCACCACACTCTTGTCCATGTCTCTTAGTCTCATTTTTATGTTCCACCAATGTATGGAATCATGTAGTTCTTGTTTTTTTCTGATTTACTTATTTCACTCCGTATGATGTTATCAAGATCCCACCATTTTGCTGTAAATGATCTGATGTCATCATTTCTTATGGCTGAGTAGTATTCCATAGTGTATATGTGCCACATCTTCTTTATCCAGTCTTCTATTGAAGGGCTTTTTGGTTGTTTCCATGTCTTGGCCACTGTGAACAGTGCTGCAATGAACATGGGGCTACATGTGTCTTCACGTATCAATGTTTCTGAGGTTTTGGGGTATATACCCAGTAGAGGGATTGCTGGGTCATAAGGTAGTTCTATTTGCAGTTTTTTGAGGAACCACCATACTTTCCTCCATAATGGTTGTACTACTTTACAGTCCCACCAACAGTGAATGAGGGTTCCTTTTTTTCCACAGCCTCTCCAACATTTGCTATTACCCGTCTTGTTGATAATAGCTAATCTAACAGGAGTGAGGTGGTATCTCATTGTAGTTTTGATTTGCATTTCTCTAATAACTAATGAAGCTGAGCATCTTTTCATATATCTGTTGGCCATTTGTATCTCTTCCTGGGAGAAGTGTCTGTTCATGTCCTCTTCCCATTTTTTAATTGGATTGTTTGTTTGTTTGTTGTTGAGTTTTATGAGTTCTTTGTAAATTTTGGATATTAGGCCCTTATCAGAGCTGTTGTTTGAAAATATCATTTCCCATTTAGTTGGCTGTCTGTTTATTTTTATATCAGTTTCTCTTGCTGAGCAAAAACTTTTTATTCTGATGTAGTCCCATTCATTTATCTTTGCCTTCACTTCTCTTGCCATTGGAGTCAAGTTCATAAAATGTTCTTTAAAACCCAGGTCCATGATTTTAGTACCTATGTCTTCTTCTATGTACTTTATTGTTTCAGGTCTTATATTTAGATCTTTGATCCATTTTGAATTAATTTTAGTACACGGGGACAGGTTGTAGTCGAGTTTCATTCTTTTGCATGTGGCTTTCCAGTTTGCCCAACACCATTTGTTGAAGAGGCTTTCTTTTCTCCATTGTGTGTTTTGGGCCCTTTATCAAAAATTATTTGACCATATATATGTGGTTTTATTTCTGGGCTTTCCATTCTGTTCCAGAGAATGGGATAATATTTATCCACAGAGCTTGACTTCAGGTATATTGATAAAAATAGAATTTGTAGTATGGAGGATGAATAACAATTTATTGACACCTTTTGATACAGTGGAGAAAAATATCCATCCATCCAGTACTTTCCATGTTGAAGCAGCATGGCATTATAGCTTACACAGCCACTGAAAAATGATACAAAATTATATTTAGCAAAATACAGTAATAAAAACATGTAGTTAAAATCATTGCTTTTTCTTGCATGGTTGTTTAAAAATATAGAAATAAAAACATCGTTAAAACTATTAGTTTTTTGTGTTTGTTTAAAAAGATGAAAAACACTGTCAATGACATTTCCTCTATGTCTAAGCCTAATTTTTTTCTAGTTATTACTAGACTCATTTTATTTTTCTTTCAGAATTTAGAAATAATTTCAACTAGAAGAGTAGACATTATATTTCCTCCCATCATCATTGAATAAAATATTATTGTGAGTGAATAGTACTATTGCAGTTTCTTGCAAAAAGTAAAAATAAAAAAAGAAATAAAAGTTGAAAGAAGCACAGATTGCAAAAAGAAATGCCAAGATGTCATAGTACTGATAATAAAAATAGAATGACAGGATGAGTGACATCTAGGGTTCTGTTGGCAAGTACAGTTATCTCAAATTGCCAGATGAACAACATGAAATAATATCCTGCAAATGTATTACTTAAACCATAGAAACCCCACAATAGTTCAGCATTTACTAGGTATTAGAATTTTTTTAAGGCCCAGTGTTAATGTTTATTGAGTATTTATTGTGTTCTATTTTTTTTAATTTTATTGAATTTATTGGGGTGACATTGGTTAATAAAATTATAAAGGTTTTAAGTGTGCAACTCAATAAAACATCATCTTCACACTGTATCATGTGCTCATGACCCAAAGTCAGATCTTGTCCTGTCCTTATTTTTCCCCCCTTTGTCCACTTCCACCTCTTCTCATCCACTTTTCCCTCTGCTATCACCATACTGTTGTCCTTTTGCGTCATATATATATATTGCTTAATCCCTTCACATTTTTCACCCTATTTGTTATATTGTGGGAATCTCTTTTTCCTCTTCCTCTCTCACACACTTCATTTCATAATATAGATGTAGGTTCATGTGTTATGTTAAGAAATCAGAGGAGAAAACTTGAGCTCAATGAAAGAATAAATTTTCTTAAGGGCAAAACCATATGCCCCTGGTACATCATGTTTTGGGTCAAAGAATATAAGGATCAGTGTTTATCTGTGAGGGGAACAGGGAATGGGAAGAGGGACAGATTACAAAACGACATGAGGAAATATTAGACGATGATGTATATGTTCATTGTCTTGACAGTAGTCATGGTTTCATGGGTGCAGGTATACATCCAACCTCCTCAAAATTTACATTTTAAGTATCTGCAATTCACTGTCTGTCAATTTCACTTTAACAAAGCTTTAAAAAAATCCACAAAAGAATGATTGCAGATCATGGTTCATATGTCCACAGCTCTTCCCTGTCTTTCCTAATAGCATTAGAATTTTTTTTATATGGATGGGTGGGCATTTTGAAATCTTAAAACTCTATTATATGGCTAAGTGAAGTACATCAGAAGTAATCTTATATACATAGTCTGATATAAAAATCTCTCAAAGTGTTCTACATATATTAATTCATTTGGCACCTTCACAACATCCCTTTGAAGATGTTCATCATATCCATTACTTTAAGTAAAGCAACAGAAGTTCAGAGTTATAATCCTAGTATGTTCATACTGATGAATTTCCTCTTTTATATCTTCAACCTAACATGGAGCTCTGGTCTAGCCTATAAAGCTTTTTATTATTATTATTTTGTCCTTAAATAACTATTTTTCATAATCTTTCATCATAGCTGAATGATGACTTCCAATTAACAAATGGAGAAAGTTTTGTTACCCCACTTGAATAGCTTATCATTGTGATAGGATGCCATAATGGGGTTCTTGCTGCCTTTTTTATTTTTAAAAAAAATTGTTATTAATTTTAATGGGGTGACTGATCAATCAGGGTACATAGGTTTAGAGAAAACATCTCCAAGTTATTTTGACATTTGATTATGTTGCATACCCCTCATCCATAGTCACATTGTCTTTGTGCCCCCCACCCCCTTAACCACCACCTCTTGTCCATGTCCCTGAGTCTCATTTTTATATCCCACCTATGTATGGAATCATATAGTTCTTAGTTTTTTCTGATTTACTTATTTCTCTCAGTATAATGTTATCAAGGTCCATCCATGTTGTTGTAAATGATCCAATATCATCATTTCTTATGGCTGAATAGTATTCCATATGTATATATGTACCACATCTTCTTTATCCAGTCATCTATTGAAGGGTTCTTTGGTTGTTTCCATGTCTTGGCCACTGTGAATAATGCTGCAATGCACATGGGGCTGCATGTGTCTTTACGTGCCAGTGTTTTAAATTATGGGGGTATATTCCCAGTAGAGGGATTGTTGGATCATATGGTAGTTCTATTTTTAATTTTTTGAGGAACCACCATACTTTCTTCCATAGTGGTTGTACTACTTTACATTCCCACCAACAGTGGATGAGGGTTGCTTTTTCTCCACAGCCTCTCCAACACTTGTTATTATCTGTCCTGTTGATAATAGCTAATCTAACAGATGTGAGGTGGTATCTCATGGTATTTCATTTCTCTAATAGCTAGTGAAGATGAGCATCTTTTTATATATCTGTTGGCCATTTGTATTTCTTCTTGGGAGAAGTGTCTGTTCATGTCCTCTCTCCATTTTTTAATTGGATTGTTTGCTTGTTTGTTGCTGAGTTATGTAAATTTTTTATATATTTTGGATATTAATCCCTCATCTGAACTGTTGTTAACAAATACCATCTCCCATTCAGTTGGCTGTTTGTTTTGTTGTCAGTTTCTTTTGCTGTGCAGAAACTTCTTAGTTTGATATAGGCACATTCATTTATTTTTGCCTTTACTTCCTTTGCCTTTAGGGTCAAATTCATAAAATATTCTCTATGGCCAACGTTCATGAGTTTAGTACCTATGTTTTCTTCTATGTAATGTAGTGTTTCAGATCTTATATTTAGGTCTTTGATCCATTTTGAATTATTTTTTCTGCAAGGGGACAAACTGTAGTCAAGTTTCATTCTTTTGCATGTGACTTTCCATTTTTTCCAGCATCATTTATTGAAGAAGGTTTCTTTTCTCCATTGTGTGTTTTTGGCTCCTTTATCAATGGTGACTTGCCCATATATATGTGACTTTATTTCTCTGGGCTCTTCATTCTGTTCCATTGGTCTGTGTTTTTATTTTTCTGCCAATACCATGCTGTAGTGGTAGATTAGTGTAGATTATCATGGCTCTGTAGTGTAATTTGAAGTCAGGTATTGTAATGCCCCCAGCTTTGTTTTTTGTTTTTCCTTAGGATTACTTTGGCTATTCAGGATTTTTTATAGTTCCATACAAACCTGATGATTTTTTGTTCCATTTCTTTAAAAAATGACATTGGAATGTTGATGGGAATTGCATTAAATTTGTATATTGCTTTGGATAGTATGGCTATTTTAACTATATTTATTTTTCCTATCAATGAGCAAGGAATATTTTTCCATTTCATTGTGCCTTTTAAAATTTCCTTTAATAATGCTTTATAGTTTTCAGTATATAGGCCTGTTACATTCTTTGTTATGTTTATTCCTAGATATTTCATTATTTTTGTTATTGCTACTGTAAAAGGGATTTTTTTTGAGTTCTTATTCTAAGGTTTCATTCTTGGCATTCAAAAAAAAGCAATAGATTTTTGTATATTAATTTTGTATCCTGCAACCTTACTGTATTGGTTTATTGTTTCTAACAGTCTTTCTATGGAGTCTTTGTGGTTTTCTATTCACAGGTTCATGTTATCTGAAAGAACTAAAACCTTTACTTCTTCTTTTCCAATATAAATGCCTTTTATTTCTTTCTCTTGTCTGATTGCTCTGGCTAGCACTTCCAGCACTATGTTGACTAGGAATGGACAGAGTGCACCACCTTGTCTTGTTTCTGATTTTAGAGGAAAAGCTTTCAGCTTTTTACCATTTCATATTAACTTAGTTGATTGTTTGTCATATATAGCTTTTTTTATGTTGAGGTATTTTCCTTCTATACTCATTTTATTGAGTGTTTTATACATAAAAGGATGTTGTATTTTATTAAATACCTTTTCTGAATCTATTAATAAGATCATATGGTATTTGTTCTTTGTTTTGTTTATATAGTGTATTATGTTAATTGTTTTACTTATGTTGAATCATTCTTGTGCTTCTGAGATAAATCCCACTTGATCATACTGTATTATTTTTTTGATGTATTGTTTAATTTGATTTGCTAGTATTTTTTTTAAGGATTTTTGTGTCTGTATTCATTAGAGATATTGGTCTGTAGGTTTTTGTTTGTTTGTTTTTCTGTATTGTCCTTACCAGGTTTTAGTTATGTTGGCCTCCTAAAATTTTGGGGGGAGTATTGCTTCTTCTTCAATTTTTTGTGAGACTTTGAGAAGAATAGGAGCCAAACCTTTCAATGTTTTGTAGAATTCACTAGTGTAGCCATCTGGTCCTGGACTTTTATTTTTGGGGATGTTTTTGGTAGTTGTTTCTATTTCCTTCCTGCTTATGGGTCTATTTATGCTTTCCACTTCTTTGTGATTCAGTCTAGGAAGACTGTATAGTTCTAGGAATTTTCCCATTTCTTCCAGATTGTTGAATTTGGTGGCATATAGTTTTTCATAGTATTTTACAATGATTCTTTGTATATCTATGGTATCTGTGGTAATTTATCCTCTTTCATTTTGGATTTTGTTTATATGAGTCCTTTCTCTTTTTTTCTTAGTGTGTCTTGCCAGCAGTTTGTCAATTTCATTGATCTTTTCAAAGAACCAGCTCTTTGTTGTATTACTTTTTCTATAGTTTTTCTGTTCTCTATTTCATTTATTTCTGCTCTAATTCTTATTATTTTTTTTCTTCTGCTGGTTTTGGGTTGCCTTTGTTCTTCTTTTTTAAGTTCCTTAAAATATTATGTTAAGTTGTTTACTTGAGCTATCTATTGTTTTTTGATATAAGACTGTAATGACATGAACTTTACTTCTTTACTGTCTTTGCTGCATCCCAGAAATTCTGATATGTTGGTGTTGTCATTTTCATTTGTCTGTATATATCTTTTGATCTCTGCTTTTATTTCTCTTTGACCCAGTCATTTTTTAGAAGTATGTTGTTTAATTTCCACATATTTCTGGGTTTTTTTTAACTTCTTTTTTTGCAGTTCAATTATAATTTCAAAGCCTTATAAGATCAAAGAATATGCTTGGCATAATTTCAATCTTTCTGAATTTGTTTGATGTTAGTTTTGTGGCCCAACATATGGTCTACTTTTGAGAATATTCCATGTACACTGAATAAAAAATGTATACTCTGATGTTCTGGGAAGAAATGTCCTGTTGATATCTATTATGTCCATTTGTTCTAGTGTTTCATTTAAGGTCAATATTTATTGATTTTCTGTTTGGATGAATGATCTAGAACCATCAATGGTGTATTGAGGTCTCCAAGCATGATTATACTTTTGTCAGTTTTTATTTTTAGATCAGTTAGTAGATGTCTTATATATTATAGTGCTCCCTAGTTTGGTGCATATATATTAAGAAGTGTTATGTTGTCTTGATACAGTGTCCCCTTTATCATTATGAAATGACCATCTTTGTCTCTGGTTACTTCTGTTATCTTGTAGTTAGCATTGTGAGATATGAGTATGGCTATACTTGCTTTTCTTTGGATATTATTTGCTTTGAGAATTGTTTTCCAACCTTTCACTTTGAAACTCTTTTTATCCTTGTACCTTAGATGTGTCTCTTGAAGTCAGCATATGATTGGGTTTTGCTTTTTGATCCAATCTGCTACTCTGTACCTCTTGTTTGGTGAGTTCAATCCATTTATATTTGGTGTAATTATTGACACTAGAGGATTTCCTATTGCCATTTTATAAAGTGGTATCTTGAGATACAAATATAATTTGTTCTGTAACTGAGCTCATAAGTCAGTCAACTCATATATCAAATTGCCAATACTGGACCCATGCGCCAATGCACCAACTAGTGGCAGCTTCCTGAATCACGACTCGTGTCTCGAAATTTTGCTCAGATCTTGAACAAAAATACAGACTGAGTGGCAGCTTGTGTCTTAAAAAATTTGTATGTTGGTCTGTTTGTATCTCAAAGTTCCTCTGTATATTGTTTTCTGATAGCTCTATGTCTTGTTTGGTTCTTCTCTTGTTTTTCTGTCATTTGTTTTTGTTTGGTGGGATTCCATACTTCTTTCCTCCGCTTCTTCCTTTTAAGCTATGTGTTTCAGTGGTGGCATCTTCAGAGGGGGTTACCATTAAGTTATTAAAAGAAAAAAATACCATATTTATTTTAGTCCATTATCTCATAAATGCTTCTGCACTCCATCCTCCTTTGTTACTGCTGATCTTTATACTCTTCCCTTTTGTGTTATTGTTGTTACAGATTATCTTTATTTTTATTGTGGCTTTTAAATACTTTTAACTTGTAATTTTGTCTTGTTTTGTTCTTTGTATCTGGTTGGATAACCTCCTTTAGTACTTTCTGTAGTGGGAGTTTTTTGGTGATAAATTCCCTCAACTTCTGTATGTCTGTAAAGGTTTTCATTTCCCCTTCATATTTGAAGAATAGCTTTGATGTATATAGTATTTTTGGCTGGTAGTTCCTCTCCTTCAGTACTTTAAATGTTGGACTCTACTCTCTTCTGGCTTGTAGGGTTTCTGTGAGAAATCTGATGATATCCTAATAAATCATCATTTATATGTTATATTCTTCTTTTCCCTTATTGCCTTGAGGATTTTTTCATTGTCATTGAATTGTGATAATTTTATTACAATGTGTCTAGGAGTAAGTCTGTTTGGGTTGAGGTAACTCTGTGTTCTCTTTGCTTCTTGGATTCGAGGCTCTAACTCTTTCCACAGGCTTAGGAAATACTCTTTGCTTATTTGTTTGAATATGTTCTCTATTCCCTTGTTCCTCTATTTGTCTTCTGATATACCCATTATTGTTATATTCCTCTTTCTGAAATTCATGAGTCTCTTCTTCTCTCTGTATATGTCTAGTTGCCTATCTTTAATGTCACCAATTCTCTCCACTATCTGGCCTGTTCTATCAGCTAAGCTTGCTACCTCACTTTTCAGACCAGGTATTGAGTTTTTCTTCTCTTTTTAGTTCTTATTTATAGTTTCAATTTTCTTGGTGAAGTACTTTTTTTGTTCATTATTTTTTTGAGCTCACTAAATTGCCCCTCAGTGTTTTCTTGTATCTCATTGAGTCTTTTTTTTTTTTAAATAATCTTATTTTTTTAATGGGGTGACATCAATAAATCAGGATACATATAGTCAAAGATAACAAGACCAGGGTATCTTGTCGTTCAATTATGATGCATACCCGACACCCAAAGTCAGATTGTCCTCTGTCACCTTCTATCTTGTTTTCTTTGTGCCCGTCCCCCTCCCCCTTTCCCTCTCCCATTCCCCCCTCCCCCCGTAACCACCACACTCTTATCAATGTCTCTTAGTTTCACTTTTATGTCCCACCTACGTATGGAATAATGCAGTTCCTGTTTTTTTCTGATTTACTTATTTCGCTTCGTATCATGTTATCTAGATCGCACCATTTTGCTGTAAATGTTCCGATGTCATCATTTCTTATGGCTGAGTAGTATTCCATAGTGTATATGTGCCACATCTTCTTTATCCAGTCATCTATTGACGGGCTTTTTGGTTGTTTCCATGTCCTGGCCACTGTGAACAATGCTGCAATAAACATGGGGCTGCATGTGTCTTTACGTATCAATGTTTCTGAGTTTTTGGGGTATATACCCAGTAGAGGGATTGCTGGGTCATAAGGTAGTTCTATTTTCAGTTTTTTGAGGAACCACCATACTTTCTTCCATAATGGTTGTACTACTTTACATTCCCACCAACAGTGGATGAGGGTTCCTTTTTCTCCACAGCCTCTCCAACATTTGCTATTACCTGTCTTGCTAATAATAGTTATCGAACAGGTGTGAGATGGTATCTCATTGCTGTTTTGATTTGCATTTCTCTAATAGCTAAAGAAGATGAGCATCTTTTCATATATCTGTTGGCCATTTGTATTTCTTCCTGGGAGAAGTGTCTGTTCATATCCTCTACCCATTTTTTTATGGGATTGTTTGTTTGTTTGTTGTTGAGTTTTATGAGTTCTTTGTATATTTTGGATATTAGGCCCTTATCTGAGCTGTTGTTTGAAAATATCATTTCCCATTTAGTTGGCTTTCTGTTTATTTTGTTATCAGTTTCTCTTGCTGAGCAAAAACTTCTTAGTCTGATGTAGTCCCATTCATTAATTTTTGCCTTCACTTCTCTTGCCATTGGAGTCAAATTCATAAAATGCTCTTTAAAATCCAGGTCCATGAGTTGAGTACCTATGTCTTCTTCTATGTACTTAATTGTTTCAGGTCTTATGTTTAGATCTTTGATCCATTTTGAGTTAATTTTAGTACAGGGGGACAAACTGTAGTCCAGTTTCATTCTTTGCATGTGGCTTTCCAGTTTTCCCAGCACCATTTATTGAAGAGGCTTTTTTTTCTCCATTGTGTGTTGTTGGCCCCTTTATCAAAAATTATTTGACTATCTATATGTGGATTTATTTCTGGACTTTCTATTCTGTTCCATTGGTCTGAGTGTCTATTTTTCTGCCAATGCCATGCTGTTTTGATTGTCGTGGCCCTATAATAGAGTTTGAAGTCAGGTATTGTAATGCCCCCAGCTTCATTCTTTTTCTTTAGGATTGCTTTGGCTATTCGGGGTTTTTAATAGTTCCATATAAATCTGATGATTTTTTGCTCTATTTCTTTAAAAAACGTCATTGGAAGTTTGATGGGAATTGCATTGAATTTGTATATTGCTTTGGGTAATATAGCCATCTTGATTATATTTATTCTTCCTAGCCAAGAACAAGGTATATTCTTCCATCTCATTATATCTTTTTCAATTTCCCTTAACAATGGTTTATAGTTTTCATTATATAAGTCCTTTACATTCTTTGTTATGGTTATTCCTAAGTATTTTATTTTTTTTGTTGCAATCGTGAAGGGGATTATTCTTTTGAGTTCCTTCTCAGTTGTTTCATTGTTGGCATATAGAAAGGCTATTGACTTCTGAATGTTAATTTTGTATCCTGCGACCTTACTGTATTGGCTTATTGTTTCTAGTAGTCTTTTTGTGGATTCTTTGGGGTTTTCGATGTATAGGATCATATCATCTGCAAACAGTGATACCTTTACTTCTTCTTTTCCGATATGGATGCCTTTTATTTCTTTGTCTTGTCTGATTGCTGTGGCGAGAACCTCTAGTACCACATTAAATAAAAGTGGAGAGAGTGGACAACCCTGTCTTGTTCCTGATTTAAGGGGGAAAGTCTTCAGTTTAGTGCCATTTAATATGATGTTAGCTGATGGTTTATCATATATGGCCTTTATCATGTTGAGATATTTTCCTTCTATACCCATTTTGTTGAGAGTCTTAAACATAAAATTGTGTTGTATTTTATCAAAAGCCTTTTCTGCATCTATTGATAAGATCATGTGGTTTTTGTTCTTTGTTTGGTTGATATGGTGTATTACGTTAACTGTTTTACGTATGTTGAACCATCCTTGAGATTCTGGGATGAATCCCACTTGATCATGATGTATTATTTTTTTAATATGTTGTTGTATTCGATTTGCCAGTATTTTGTTTAGTATTTTAGCATCTGTATTCATTAGAGATATTGGTCTATAGTTTTCTTTTTTTGTGCCATCCTTGCCTGGTTTTGGTATGAGGGTTATGTTGGCCTCATAAAATGTGTTTGGAAGTATTGCTTCTTCTTTAATTTTTTGGAAGACTTTGAGTAGAATAGGAACCAAGTCTTCTTTGAATGTTTGATAAAATTCGCTGGAATAGCCGTCAGGGCCTGGACTTTTATTTTTGGGGAGGTTTTTAATGGTTTTTTCTATTTCTTCTCTACTGATAGGTCTGTTTAGGCTTTCTGCTTCTTCTTGACTCAGTCTAGGAGGGTTGTATTTTTCTAGGAATGTATCCATTTCTTCTAGGTTGTTGAATTTAGTGGCATAAAGTTTTTCATAGTATTCTACAATAATTCTTTGTATATCTACGGTGTCCGTGATGATTTCTGCTCTTTCATTTTGTATTTTGTTTATATGAGTTCTTTCTCTTTTTTCCTTGGTAAGTCTTGCCAAGGGTTTGTCAATTTTATTGATCTTTTCAAAGAACCAGCTCCTTGTTCTATTAATTTTTTCTATTGTTTTTCTGTTCTCTAATTCATTTATTTCTGCTCTGATTTTTATTATCTCCTTTCTTCGGCTGCTTTTGGGTTGTCTTTGTTCTTCTTTTTCTAGTTCTTTAAGGTGGGAAGTTAAGTGGTTCACTTTGGCTCTCTCTTGTTTGTTCATATATGCCTGAAGTAATATGAACTTCCCTCTTATCACTGCTTTTGCTGCATCCCATAGATTCTGATATGTCGTATTGTCATTTTCATTAGTCTGTAAAAATCTTTTTATCTCTGGACTTATTTCTTCTTTGACCCATTCATTTTTTAAAAGTATGTTGTTTAGTTTCCACATTTTTGTGGGATTTTTTTCCTCTTTTTTGCAGTTGAATTCTAGTTTCAAGGCTTTATGATCAGAAAATATGCTTGGTACAACTTCAATTTTTCTGAATTTGCTGATGTTGTTTTTGTGGCCCAACATATGGTCAATTCTTGAGAATGATTCATGTACACTGGAGAAAAATGTATACTCAGTCACTTTGGGATGAAATGTCCTGTAGATGTCTATCATATCCAGGTGCTCTAGTGTTTTGTTTAAGGCCACTATGTCTTTGTTGATTCTCTGTTTGGATGACCGATCTAGAGCCGTCAGCAGTGTATTGAGGTCTCCAAATATGATTGTATTTTTGTCAGTTTTTGTTTTAAGGTCAATAAGTAGCTGTCTTATATATTTTGGTGCTCCTTGGTTTGGTGCATATATATTAAGAATTGTTATGTCTTCTTGATTCAGTGTCCCCTTAGCCATTATGAAATGGCCATTTTTATCTCTGAGTACTTTTCCTGTCTTGTAGTCAGCATTATCCGATATGAGTATTGCTACACCTGCTTTTTTTTGGATGTTATTTGCTTGGAGTATTGTTTTCCAGCCTTTCACTTTGAATTTGTTTTTATCCTTGTTACTTAGATGAGTTTCCTGTAGGCAGCATATAGTTGGATTTTCTTTTTTAATCCATTCTGCTACTCTGTGCCTTTTTATTGGTGAGTTTAATCCGTTTACATTTAGTGTAATTATTGATACTTGTGAGTTCCCTATTGCCATTTTATATCTTGCTTTCTGTTAGTTTTGTGTCTTGTTTGATCCTTCTCTTTTGTTTTTCTATCTTTTGTTTTTATTTGGTTGTATTCCATACATCTTTCCTCTGTTGCTATCTTTTTTATCTCATGTGCTTCTGTGGTGGTTTTTTCAATGGTGGTTACCTTTGAGTAATGAAAAGGGTCCCTACCCTGTTCATTGTAGCGAACTATTTTGTGAGTACTTTTGCACTCCATCGTCCTTTGCTACTGTTAATCTCCATCTTCTCCCCCTCTTTCTTTTTGTTGTTGTCACAGTTTAATTTGGTTTTATTGTGTTCTTCTTGGAGCTTTTACTTGTGGCTCTGTTTTTTTTTGTTCTTTGATTGGAGAACCCCCTTTAGTAATTCCTGGAGTGGGGGTTTTCTGATGATAAATTCCCTCATCTTTTCTGTATCTGTGAATGTTTTTATTTCTCCTTCATATTTGAAGGATAGCTTTGATGGGTATAGTATTCGTGGCTGAAAGTTTCTCTCTTTCAGGACTTCAAATATTGGTGTCCACTCTCTTCTAGCTTGTAGAGTTTCTGCTGAGAAATCTGATGATAATCTAATGGGCCTTCCTTTATATGTTGTATTCTTCTTTTCCCTGGCTGCCTTGAGAATTTTTTCTTTGCTGTTGGTTTGTGCCAATTTCATTATGATGTGCCTTGGAGTAGGTTTGTTGGGGTTAAGAAAACTCGGTGTTGTGTTTGCTTCTTGAATTTGAGGCTTTAGTTCTGCCACAGGCTTGGGAAGTTCTCATCTATTATTTGTTTGAGTATGTTCTCCATTCCATTTTCTCTCTCTTCTCCCTCTGATATACCTATTATTCTTATGTTATTCTTTTTGATGGAGTCAGATAATTCTTGTAGGGCTATCTCTTTTTTTTATTTTTGAGTCTCTTTCTTCTTCTCTCTGTTGTGCCTCAAGTTGCTTGTCTTCTATTTCACTAATCCTTTCTTCTATCTGACCTGTTCTATTAGCTAAGCTTGTTACTTCGTTTTTCAGCTCGTGAATTGAGTTTTTTATCTCTGTTTGATTTGTTTTTAGAGTTTCAATTTCTTTGGACATATATTCTTTGTGTTCATTGAGTTGTTTTCTGAGCTCCCTAAATTGCCTTTCTGTGTTTTCTTGTATATCTCGGAGGATTTTTAGGATTTCTATCTTGAATTCTCTGTCATTTAGCTCCAAGGTTTCCAATATATTAAATTTTTTTCTCCATAGATTTTTCCTCATCTAGCTGTGTTACCTCTCTTTCTTTTGTATCCGTGATATTCGATTTTCTCTTCCTTAATGGCATCTGAGGGTGGTTTTTTTGATAGTATTAATGAGATTTAATAAAGAATAAAAAGTTAAAAAAAATCAAAAAGAGTTGTTTTTTTTTAAAAAAATTAATAATGAAATAAAGAAAAATAAAATAATAATTTTTAAGAAAAGGAAATTATTCCCCCCCTCCTTTTTTCCTCTCCTCTCCCCTTTTTCTTGAGAAAATCTTGTGGTGAACTGTGAATTATAACAAACAATGCCTGTGATGGAGGTCCTGAATTGTGGAAAAGTAATAAAGAGGCAAAAAAAAAAAGAAAAAAAAAGGAAAAAAAAAGGGGGGGCAGTATAGACCCACAAAAAGCAAATAAGGAAAAAATTTGGGTCAAGAATAAAATGATTTGCTTTTAGGTGTTGGTGTTGTCTAGGAGTTATGATGAGAGGAATAAGAGAACAGAAAAATGGGGGGACAAATTAAAAAAATACTATTGTATTTAGTGGAACAAGAACTAGATAAAATGGAGAGCCAGGGATGGGAGCACTGCTAGAGAGTTAAAAAGGTGAAGTAAAAAACCCCCAAAATGCCACAAACATAAGTTTGAGTCCCAGATAAGATAATTTGTTTGTTATTGAGGTTTGAATGTGAGGAGATGTAAAGGAGAAAGGAAGAAACTAATATAGAGGGAGAAAAGAAAGAGAGAGAGAGAAAAAAAAGAGGGAACAAGTAAAAGAAGAAGAAAGAAAGGAGAGAGAGAGAGTTAAGGGTTTTGGAGTGCAACCCTCATAGAGAGAAATGGAAGAGGAGAAAAAAGATAATGGGAGATGTAACACTTATGGGTAGTGTAGTTCAAGGAGAGGAGAGAGTAAGACCGGCAGAGAGTTAATCGGCCAAATTGGAGGAGGAATAAAAGTATCAAGAATGAAGATAAGAGAAACAAACGAACAAATATAATAAAATGGGATAGGTTATAAAGTCTGCAGATTATTCTTGATTTTGAGAGGTTATCTTCTTGCTTTTTCTTTTCTCTCCCTCTTCCTGGTCGGTGACTCTGTACCCCAGGTTCTGCCCCTTTGGCACGCTCAGGTAGAGGTTTGCAGTTGATAAGTCTCTATGGCAATGCCATGTATTGTGCTTTAGTCTCGTTGGGAGTCAAGGCTCATTAGCTTTCATAGGCTCCGACAGTGAGAGAGTCCGTGTTCCTGGAGCCTTTCTCCTAGTCTTTCCTTCCTCAATTAGTAGCCTGATAATCCAGCTATGGGGTTGTTGCTGCCTCTGCCTGGATAGTAAGAGGTTCAAAGAGCTGTCAACTCCCCACTCTATTTCTACTCAGCACAGGGCTCTGGGTAAGTCTCAGTCAGTCAGAGCTGCTAGCATAATCAGGCAGGCTTTCCGCCCACTCAAAGACCTCTGGCTCTGCCACTCTGTCCGGTAACACAGGCGGGCACCCACTTCCGGGGTGCTTGGAGGAAACTCTCATTCACTATCTGCGCGCGCAGACCAGGATATCCGGCCAGTAGTCTCACGCTCTGAGTGAAACCCCCAACCGCATGGAAATTTGCAGCGCTGGAATTCGCTCTCACTCCGTCCCCGTGCGTGGCTTTTGCAAGGCGCTGGGGCGGCCCGAGATTCCGCTTTTGCCCACACAGAGGCCCCTGACTCTGCCCCTCTGTGCGATAACACGGGCGCGCCCTGCCGAGGCACTCGGAGGAATCGCTCACTACCTATCTGCGCGCGCACACCAGGATATGAGGTCGGCCGCGTTTCCCTGAGTGAAACCCTCTCCAGCACGGAAAATTTCCACCGTTGGAATTAATTCTCACTCCCTCCCGTGCGCGGCTTTCCCAGGGCGCTGGGGCTGCCCAGAGATTCTGCTTTCGGCCCACAGAAAGGCCTCTGACCCTGCCTCTCTGTGGGGCAACACGGACACCCACTTCTGGGGCTTAGGAAGAAATCTCTCACCCACTAACTGCGCACTGACCAGGAGAATGGGTAAAATGGCTGCCCCGCTTGTCTTTCTTTGTTTGGGTTTGGAGCGAGTGTTAGCTTGTATTGCCCGGCTTGCCACAGGAACTGTTTTTCCTCCGCTAGGATCTCCATGCCACAGCCTGGTTTGGCCTTTTGTGCGCGGCCTGGATGTATTCACCCCCTTTGCCCGCCTCAGTTTCTATATTCACAGTTACCAGAGAAAGCCGCCCTGTTTAGGTTAGTGAGGAAGGTGGAGCATTTCTTACTCCCTATTTCCTTCAGGATTTGGTTATATATTTAGCCAATTTTTCACTCGACCATACCTTCGGGTGTATTGTGAAGCATCTGGAGGCTCCAAGTATAGGTTTTTCTGTTTCTGGTTGAAGATCTTGTTGAGTTTTGGGGGAGATTTATCGGTATCGCTTCCTACTCCGCCATTACTCTGATGTCATCTCTGTCATTGAGTCTTTTAAGAACTTCAATTTGTCATTTATCTCCAAGGTTTCCATATAATTAAGATTGTTTTCTGGAGATTTCTTATCATCTACCTTAGCTACGTCTCTGTCTTGTGTATCCATGATATTTGGTTTCTTTTTTTTTTTTGATGACATTTGAGTGTGCTATTGTTAATAACACTAAAAGAAATAACTAAAAAATAAAAATTCTATAAATAAGTATAAGTAGAACAAAAACTACAGAGAACAAAGATCAGGAACTGAGGAAAAATAAAAAAGAGGAGTAAAATGAAGTAAAAAAACCCCACCACAATAAAGTATGACTCCAAAATATAATAATTTGAAGAAAAATGAAGTTCATATGAGAAGAAAGGAATTAAGAAAAAAAAAGGAGAAGAAAAAAGAAGAAAGAAAAAAAGGGAGTAAAAGACAAAGTGTCAAAAATGAAACCCTAAAAAAAAAAGAATAAAAAATATAACAACTAAGGATAAAGAAGTTGAAATGGGAAAAAGAGAAAGAAGAAAAAGGAAAGAGGAAAAAATGAGAAGAAACAAAAAAAATGTATTATCCAATTTTGAGAGGTAACTATTCCCTTTTTTCTGGGAGAAGATAACCTTTCCCTTTTTCTGGCAGATGGCACTGTACTACATGTTTTGCCTCAGTGAGGTTCTTGGGCAGAGTTCTGTTGAGGCGTCACTGTCCTAATGATATAGACATAGCGGCAGTCATGTTGGTAGGAGGGGCTTATTGTTAGGGCTTTGAAATTTTATGGCTCTAGCAATGACAGTCTCAGGTCTCGGGGTGCCTTTCCCCACATCCCAACAGAGCAGGGGACCAAACACAGGGCACCTTTGCCTCTCACAGGAGACAGTGGCTAGAGACTTAGCTATGGAGGATCTGCTACCGTCACTATTCACTTAGCAAGGGGAGCAATGCAGGACTTGGAAGGCTGGGAAAGACACAGCCTGGTCCTTCCTCCCAATACCACTCAAAGCACAGCCTGGGTAGGGCAGGGGCTGTGTGCTCTGAGCCAAAGCCCGAGCTTTGGGAGCAGGATAGGGGAGCGCAGATCACAGATCGTGCACGCCTTAGCGCCCTGCAGGCTGATCTCCACTGGCTATTCCCATGCGATCTCAGGAGCACGTAGCAGGGTATGTGCACACACAGTGCCTGTGGTCACAAATGGAGCCCTGCAATGTGGGCAGACGCCAAACCTGCCGTGTGCCTGCTTTGGTTGTGCACCTACCTGCCTTAATTGAGTTCCTTCTCCTCTGTCCCTATGTCTCTCCACTTCTCCCATCTCTGAAACAAAACCCATGATAAAGTGCCTTCCTTCCTCATATCAGTGAGAAAAAAGAAAAACAGTCCTCTGACATTGGTTCTCTGGGAGAGAATCCTATCTTTCACCAACCTTCTCACCAGTCAAACCTCTGTCCATCTGGTGTGGATATTTCAGGTACATCTGGGACTCAGTCTCTGCATATAGTTGTTCAATAAGTGGAAATTTCCAGGAGAGAGAATGGGAATATCTCTCATGCCACCATTTCTCTGACATCACTCTCTTCTCATTCTTTTCTAAAGTCCATTCCTTTGCTTCTCCAACCTGGGAGTTTCTCCTTATATCTTTGTCTTTCATGACATTGGCACTTCTGGTGCCTACTGGTTATAAATTTTGGAAAGAATAGCAGAGAGGTGGTATGCTGTTCTCTTTGTATCCAGTCAGCACACTCCCGTATCAGCCTGAGTTACCACTGGCGTTGCCAACCTTGCTCACTTGAGTAAGGTGAGCTCTACTAGTATTATTCATTGTAAAGTTGCTCTTTTCCTCTTTCCATACTCTGTTTTAGAGGTCTGAAAACTCTTTCTGCAAAAACCAAACAAAATAAAATGAACAAAGAAAAAAACCGAATAGTAAATATTTTAGTTCTTGTGAGCCATATGGTCTCTGCCACATGCATTATAACTCGGCTATGCAGCAGAAAAGCAGAGATACTCAATTCAGAAACATATTCCAATCTGTGTTCCAGGAAAACTGGCTGACTCCTGCTCTTTTATTAGGAGGTAGTCACTCAGTCAAGTCACACTAAGGGGAGGGGAGTAAATTCTATTTCTTGTAGGAAGAAATATCACAGAATTTGTGGACATACTTAAAGGCATCACTATACATAAATATTTTTAGACTTTACTATTCCTTTACTCTTATATATTTGTAACTTTCTTCTCCTATAGTGAGAAAAATAGCTTTTATTTTTCAATAATATGGCCCTGGCCAGACAGCTTTGTTGTTTAGAGTGTTGTTCCAAAACCATATAAGTTGTGGGTTCAATCCCTGGCCAGGCACATACAGGGACAGATCAATGTTTCTGTCTGTCTGTCTCTCTCTCTCTCATCCTCTCTCTCCAAAATCAATAAATAGAAAATTAAAATAATCAACAACATGAACTTGTTTCAGAATTTTTAATGTATAATCCTGTAAGAAATAATAATGCATACAATGTTTGTTCACAGTCCTTTTTGTTTTCAGACTTACAGTGTCAAGTCAAAACACTATTTTTTTAAAGTAACTTAAGAAATATTATTCTTTTCCCCCTCAGTGAGGTTGTGTCATGCAAGCAGTTGTATTCATTTGTCACAGTATGCATTCTTTCTAGCATTCTCTGACATACTGCTTAACTATATTTTAAATTTTTGTCTGCAGTAAAATTCACTATTTGTGATGCGATGTATAATTCTGTAGGTTTTTATAAAGCCATGTATCCACCATTCTGTCACTATATTGAACTTAAAGCTGTATGTGGTCTCTTTATCACAATATTCAACTTTTGCAATCACAAATCTCTTCTGTTAATAAAGTTTTGCTTCTTTGGAATATCACAAAAATAGAGTCATACTCTATGTAAACATTTTTCATATGACTTATTTTCTTTAGCAAAACATGTTAAAATTCATCCATACTTTTGTGTGATTCTAGTTGCTTTTTATTTTTGAATAGTATTACACTGTAGGAGCATACGAAAATGTGTTTATCTGTTCACTTGTTGTAGGTGGTTTCTAGTATTAAGTGATTATGAATACATCTGCTATAAACATTTGTGTACAAAATTTTACATGATCATCAGTTTTTAATTCACTTGGGCAAATAACGAGGAGTGGGGCTATTGGTTATATGAATAAATGTAAAATTACAAGCCTGGCATGGGAATGGTGGGTAGAAAAAGTATAATAAAGGTGAATAAGGAAAAATTTTAGTGCAGTTTCCAGTATGAAGCAGGCCTGAAATTGGTGAGGAGAGAAAACAGTAAATCAAGATCAGAATTTTTTTTTTTTTTTTTTTTACAGAGACAGAGAGAGGGTAGATAGGGACAGACAGGAACAGAGAGAGATGAGAAGCATCAATCATTAGTTTTTCATTGCGACATCTTAGTTGTTCATTGATTGCTTTCTCATATGTGCCTTGACCGCGGGCCTTCAGTAACCGAATAACCCCTTGCTCAAGCCAGCGACCTTGGGTCCAAGCTGGTGAGCTTTGCTCAAAACAGATGAGCCTGCACTCAAGCTGGCAACCTCAGGGTCTCGAACCTGTGGCCTTTTGCATCCCAGTCCGAAGCTTTATCCACTGTGCCACCACCTGGTCAGGCAAGATCAGATTTTCAATTACTATTTTGGGTTGGACATTACTGAATTGAGAATGTTTTTATGACTCTTTAGATTAAGTGAGCAGAAAAAGCATGAGGCATGCCAAGCCTTTACTCTAGGGCTGAATAAATTTTAAAGGGGTAGAGGAAAACACTAGATATGTACTTAATATCATTATAAATAATGGTTTTCCACATGTTAATTGCATTTTTCAAAGTCACCCAACAACCAAATTATGTACAGTTTTTGGTGGTTAATTTCTTAGTCATCATATATGAGAAAATTGAGTCAATTTCTCATTACTTTACTATTTTGAAAATAATAGCAAAGATTTCAGGTGAGACGATGAAACTAGTTTAGAGACAAAGTTTATGTTAAACTTTGTTTTGTATAAATAGGTGAAATGAACACTAATTTTTCAGGTTCTGCAGGTGAGAAATTTATAAGGGAACCATGACATATACACCTTTATCCCCAAGCTTATGGAAAAGAGCCTGAAATGAGTGTTTATCTATTGAGTGAATTAATAAATGTAAACGTATATAAAAGTGGTACTCAGTAAACAATAATAATATTTACATATATATAAAGTATGTACAGTAATATACTAAATTATACTATTTCCTTGTGTATTATTTACTTTGACAAAAAGAATTAGAGTATAATGATTTATTCTATTTAAAATGTGATATGTTAAACATCAATAATTAGCAATTAACAGTGTTTAAGAGTGTAGACTTTGGATAGAGAAATCTGAGTTTGGCTTCTGGATTCACTTCTCATTGTGAACCCAGAGGAACATAATTTTTCTGAGTTTCCATTCCTGTTCTACAATGTAAAAATTCTAATAATACTGATTTCAGAGATTACTGAGAGTATTTAGAAAGATGTTGATAATAAAGAAGACCCAGCTTGTGGTGAGACCTCTATAAAAATTAGCTCTTATATCTCCTGTTTTATGGCTAGGTCAACCCATAGTATTTCTATCTTTTTTGGTAGACTCTGCATATGATTGAAATATCACTTCTCCATGGAATTTTCATTTTGACTAAGTGGGTTCATAATTCTTGTTGCAATCTACCTACTTGTTCTTTGAAAGAAGTCTTGTATAGTTCACCAATCATACAAAAATACACATGGCGGCTGAACATACTGATTATCTAGTAATTACTAGTTTTGACTAGTATGGTCTATTCCATATGGTAGAAAAGATAATTTTGAAGCAAGTGCTTTATTGAAACATTTCCTTATGCAGATCTAGTTCTCCTGTGAAGAAAACAATTGCTCATATGTAAATATCTAAGAAAGGCACATTTGTGAATAGAGAAACTGTCTCTAAGACATTTCTTCTACTAACTAAAGAAAAATAAAGATTTGGACCACATAATACATTTTTAGATAAATTTATTGTTAAAATATATATGTATATTATTTAAAATTTAAATAACACAAAGACATGAATTTCATATAATTTGTATTTATTTTGAAACGTTTTATTTCAAACATATACAAAAGTAGACAAAGTAATATAATGACTATTCCTTTCTGCCTCTTTCCCTCACCCCTGCATGCTTTCAATATCTGACATTAAAAAAATTGTCCATTAGGCCCTGGACAGGTGGCTCAGTGGATAAAGTATCTTGACATGATGCATATATATCTGGGGTGACACAGAGAGAGGAGAGAAATATCAATTTGTTGTTCCACCTGCTTACGCATTCTTTGGTTGCTTTCTGTATGTGTTTAGACTGAAGATGGAATTTGCAAGTTTAGTGTATTAGAAGGATGTTCTAACCAACTGAGTTACCTGGATAGGGCAATGAGTATTCAATGAGATTTTCAAAAGTGAGAGCTTCACATTTGAATTAGCATTTATATTCATCCTCTTTAAAACCAATTTCTCATTTTTGAGAAAAAAAAAGATTTCCATTCTAAGTTTCTTGTGAGAAGTAAAAGACTTATATTTTTTAAGATTCCAAATAATGCCTTAGGGTAGAGCCATATCCTAACATTACCATAAACCCTTGATAGTTTTTTATGTAAAATTTTGATGATAAAATATTCATTAAGTAAAGAATATAGTTTTAATTTTTATAGTAAAGAGAAAAGAAAAATGATTTTTTTGAAATTGAAATAAGAAAATACAAGCATTTACTAGTTCAACAACATTATCTTGGAATCAGTTCTTAAGAAGTTTGCATTTGTTGAAAAAAGAAAAGGGTAAATTTAAATGTCTTTTTAGATTGACTTATAAATTAATTTTAAGATCACTGTACTAAACTATTACTAAATTCCTATCTGCTGTTAAAAATAACACTTTTATAAATTATATTGGTTAGATAAAACTATTTCAGTTAATGAAGTAAACATTTGAAACATCTCCAAATGAGAAATTGCCCAATTAAAACTTGTTCATGTTGATCATTAGAAATGAAGGGAGAATTAGAGATTCATTTTGGAATTCTATGTGTTTTTTGGGTAAGTTAAGATTAGAAATGAAAGGTTACATTTCAATACCATTTATGTAATTTGTCTTGTAGATAATTACAATGCATAAAACATCATTTTGTTTGTATTATGTCCAAATGATTGCAATAAGTATTATGAGGTCTAAGGATGAAGAATACAGGGTAGTGTCTTTAGAAATTATGACATTCCAACTTACTGCTCCCTTTCTAAGAACTTGTAATACACCAGAAATAAACATGCAACATAAAAATCTTTACTGTGGTCCTTTTACAGACTTTTTTTTTTTTTTTTTTTTTTTTTGATTTTTTTTTTTTTTTTTTATAATTTTATTTTTTTAATGGGGTGACATCAATAAATCAGGATACATATATTCAAAGATAACAAGTCCAGGTTATCTTGTCGTTCAATTATGTTGCATACCCACCACCCAGAGTCAGATTGTCCTCTGTCACCTTCTATCTTGTTTTCTTTGTGCCCCTCCCACCCCCTATCCCTCTCCCATTCCCCCCTCCCCCCCGTAACCACCACACTCTTATCAATGTCTCTTAGTTTCACTATTATGTCCCACCTACGTATGGAATAATACAGTTCCTGTTTTTTTCTGATTTACTTATTTCGCTTCGTATCATGTTATCAAGATCCCACCATTTTGCTGTAAATGTTCCGATGTCATCATTTCTTATGGCTGAGTAGTATTCCATAGTGTATATGTGCCACATCTTCTTTATCCAGTCATCTATTGATGGGCTTTTTGGTTGTTTCCATGTCCTGGCCACTGTGAACAATGCTGCAATAAACATGGGGCTGCATGTGTCTTTACGTATCAATGTTTCTGAGTTTTGGGGATATATACCCAGTAGAGGGATTGCTGGGTCATAAGGTAGTTCTATTTTCAGTTTTTTGAGGAACCACCATACTTTCTTCCATAATGGTTGTACTACTTTACATTCCCACCAACAGTGTATGAGGGTTCCTTTTTCTCCACAGCCTCTCCAACATTTGCTATTACCTGACTTGCTAATAACAGCTAATCGAACAGGTGTGAGGTGGTATCTCATTGCCGTTTTGATTTGCATTTCTCTAATAGCTAAAGAAGATGAGCATCTTTTCATATATCTGTTGGCCATTTGTATTTCTTCATGGGAGAAGTGTCTATTAATATCCTCTTCCCATTTTTTTATTGGATTGTTTGTTTGTTTGTTGTTGAGTTTTATGAGTTCTTTGTATATTTTGGATATTAGGCCCTTATCTGAGCTGTTGTTTGAAAATATCATTTCCCATTTAGTTGGCTTTCTGTTTATTTTGTTATCAGTTTCTCTTGCTGAGCAAAAACTTCTTAGTCTGATGTAGTCCCATTCATTAATTTTTGCCTTCACTTCTCTTGCCATTGGAGTCAAATTCATAAAATGCTCTTTAAAACCCAGGTCCATGAGTTGAGTACCTATGTCTTCTTCTATGTACTTAATTGTTTCAGGTCTTATGTTTAGATCTTTGATCCATTTTGAGTTAATTTTTGTACAGGGGGAGAGACTGTAGTCCAGTTTCATTCTTTTGCATGTGGCTTTCCAGTTTTCCCAGCACCATTTATTGAAGAGGCTTTCTTTTCTCCATTGTGTGTTGTTGGCCCCTTTATCAAAAATTATTTGACTATATATATGTGGTTTTATTTCTGGACTTTCTATTCTGTTCCATTGGTCTGAGTGTCTATTTTTCTGCCAATACCATGCTGTTTTGATTGTCGTGGCCCTATAATAGAGTTTGAAGTCAGGTATTGTTATGCCCCCAGCTTCATTCTTTTTCTTTAGGATTGCTTTGGCTATTTGGGGTTTTTTATAGTTCCATATAAATCTGATGATTTTTTGCTCTATTTCTTTAAAAAATGTCATTGGAATTTTGATGGGAATTGCATTAAATTTGTATATTGCTTTGGGTAATATAGCCATCTTGATTATATTTATTCTTCCTAGCCAAGAACAAGGTATATTCTTCCATCTCAGTATATCTTTTTCGATTTCCCTTAACAATGGTTTATAGTTTTCATTATATAAGTCCTTTACATTCTTTGTTATGTTTATTCCTAAGTATTTTATTTTTTTTGTTGCAATCGTGAAGGGGATTATTCTTTTGAGTTCCTTCTCAGTTGTTTCATTGTTGGCATATAGAAAGGCTATTGACTTCTGTATGTTAATTTTGTATCCTGCGACCTTACTGTATTGGCTTATTGTTTCTAGTAGTCTTTTTGTGGATTCTTTGGGGTTTTCGATGTATAGGATCATATCATCTGCAAACAGTGATACCTTTACTTCTTCTTTTCCGATATGGATGCCTTTTATTTCTTTGTCTTGTCTGATTGCTCTGGCTAGAACCTCTAGTACCACATTAAATAAGAGTGGAGAGAGTGGACAACCCTGTCTTGTTCCTGATTTAAGGGGGAAAGCCTTCAGTTTAGTGCCATTTAATATGATGTTAGCTGATGGTTTATCATATATGGCCTTTATCATGTTGAGATATTTTCCTTCTATACCCATTTTGTTGAGAGTCTTAAACATAAAATTGTGTTGTATTTTATCGAAAGCCTTTTCTGCGTCTATTGATAAGATCATGTGGTTTTTGTTCTTTGTTTTGTTGATATGGTGTATTACATTAACCGTTTTACGTATGTTGAACCATCCTTGAGATTCTGGGATAAATCCCACTTGATCATGATGTATTATTTTTTTAATATGTTGTTGTATTCGATTTGCTAGTATTTTGTTTAGTATTTTAGCATCTGTATTCATTAGAGATATTGGTCTGTAGTTTTCTTTTTTTGTGCCATCCTTGCCTGGTTTTGGTATGAGGGTTATGTTGGCCTCATAAAATGTGTTTGGAAGTATTGCTTCTTCTTCAATTTTTTTGAAGACTTTGAGTAGAATAGGAACCAAGTCTTCTTTGAATGTTTGATAAAATTCGCTGGTATAGCCGTCAGGGCCTGGACTTTTATTTTTGGGGAGGTTTTTAATGGTTTTTTCTATTTCTTCTCTACTGATAGGTCTGTTTAGGCTTTCTGCTTCTTCTTGACTCAGTCTAGGAAGGTTGTATTGTTCTAGGAATTTATCCATTTCTTCTAGGTTGTTGAATTTAGTGGCATAAAGTTTTTCATAGTATTCTACAATAATTCTTTGTATATCTACGGTGTCCATGGTGATTTCTCCTCTTTCATTTTGTATTTTGTTTATATGAGTTCTTTCTCTTTTTTCCTTGGTAAGTCTTGCCAAGGGTTTGTCAATTTTGTTGATCTTTTCAAAGAACCAGCTCCTTGTTCTATTAATTTTTCTATAGTTTTTCTGTTCTCTAATTCATTTATTTCTGCTCTGATTTTTATTATCTCTTTTCTTCGGCTGGTTTTGAGTTGTCTTTGTTCTTCTTTTTCTAGTTCCTTAAGGTGGGAAGTTAAGTGGTTCACTTGGGCTCTCTCTTGTTTGTTCATATATGCCTGAAGCGATATGAACTTCCCTTTTATCACTGCTTTTGCTGCATCCCATAGATTCTGATATGTCGTATTGTCATTTTCATTAGTCTGTATATATCTTTTGATCTCTGCACTTATTTCTTCTTTGACCCATTCATTTTTTAAAAGTATGTTGTTTAGTTTCCACATTTTTGTGGGATTTTTTTCCTCTTTTTTGCAGTTGAATTCTAGTTTCAAGGCTTTATGATCAGAAAATATGCTTGGTACAACTTCAATTTTTCTGAATTTGCTGATATTGTTTTTGTGGCCCTACATATGGTCAATTCTTGAGAATGATCCATGTACACTGGAGAAAAATGTATACTCAGTCACTTTGGGATGAAATGTCCTGTAGATGTCTATCATATCCAGGTGCTCTAGTGTTTTGTTTAAGGCCACTATGTCTTTGTTGATTCTCTGTTTGGATGACCGATCTAGAGCCGTCAGCGGTGTATTGAGGTCTCCAAGTATGATTGTATTTTTGTCAGTTTTTGTTTTAAGATCCATAAGTAGCTGTCTTATATATTTTGGTGCTCCTTGGTTTGGTGCATATATATTAAGAATTGTTATGTCTTCTTGATTCAGTGTCCCCTTAGCCATTATGAAATGGCCATTTTTGTCTCTAAGTACTTTTCCTGTCTTGTAGTCAGCATTATCCGATATGAGTATTGCTACACCTGCTTTTTTTTGGATGTTATTTGCTTGGAGTATTGTTTTCCAGCCTTTCACTTTGAATTTGTTTTTATCCTTGTTACTTAGATGAGTTTCCTGTAGGCAGCATACAGTTGGATTTTCTTTTTTAATCCATTCTGCTACTCTGTGCCTTTTTATTGGTGAGTTTAATCCATTTACATTTAGTGTAATTATTGATACTTGTGAGTTCCCTATTGCCATTTTATATCTTGCTTTCTGTTAGTTTTGTGTCTTGTTTGATCCTTCTCTTTCGTTTTTCTATCTTTTGTTTTTATTTGGTTGTATTCCATACATCTTTCCACTGTTGCTATCTTTTTTATCTCATGTGTTTCTGTGGTGATTTTTTCAATGGTGGTTACCTTTGAGTAATGAAAAGGGTCCCTACCCTGTTCATTGTAGCGAACTATTTTGTGAGTACTTTTGCACTCCATCGTCCTTTGCTACTGTTAATCTCCGTCTTCTCCCCCTCTTTCTTTTTGTTGTTGTCACAGTTTAAATTTGGTTTTATTGTGTTCTTCTTGGAGCTTTTACTTGTGGCTCTGTTTTTTTTTTGTTCTTTGTATATGATTGGAGAACCCCCTTTAGTAATTCCTGGAGTGGGGGTTTTCTGATGATAAATTCCCTCATCTTTTCTGTATCTGTGAATGTTTTTATTTCTCCTTCATATTTGAAGGATAGCTTTGATGGGTATAGTATTCATGGCTGAAAGTTCCTCTCTTTCAGGACTTTAAATATTGGGGTCCACTCTCTTCTAGCTTGTAGAGTTTCTGCTGGGAAATCTGATGATAATCTAATGGGCCTTCCTTTATATGTTGTATTCTTCTTTTCCCTGGCTGCCTTGAGAATTTTTTCTTTGCTGTTGGTTTGTGTCATTTTCATTATGATATGCCTTGGAGTAGGTTTGTTGAGGTTAAGAAAACTTGGAGTTCTGTTTGCTTCTTGAACTTGAGGCTTTAGTTCTTTCCACAGGCTTGGGAAGTTCTCATCAATTATTTGTTTAAGTATGTTCTCCATTCCATTTTCTCTCTCTTCTCCCTCTGATATACCTATTATTCTTATGTTATTCTTTTTGATGGAGTCAGATAATTCTTGTAGGGCTATCTCATTTTTTTTAATTTTTGAGTCTCTTTCTTCTTCTCTCTGTTGTGCCTCAAGTTGCTTGTTTTCTATTTCACTAATCCTCTCTTCTATCTGACCTGTTCTATTAGCTAAGCTTGTTACTTCGTTTTTCAGCTTGTGAATTGAGTTTTTCATCTCTGTTTGATTTGTTTTTATAGTTTCAATTTCCTTGGACATATATTCTTTGTGTTCATGGAGTTGTTTTCTGATTTCCCTATATTGCCTTTCTGTGTTTTCTTGTATATCTCGGAGGATTTTTAGGATTTCTATCTTGAATTCTCTGTCATTTAGCTCCAAGGTTTCCAATATATTAAATGTTTTCTCCATAGATTTTTCCTCATCTAGCTGTGTTACCTCTCTTTCTTTTGTATCCGTGATATTCGATTTTCTCTTCCTTAATGGCATCTGAGGGTGGTTTTTTTGATAGTATTAATGAGATTTAATAAAGAATAAAAAGTTAAAAAAAATAAAAAAATAACAAATCGAAAAGAGTTGTTTTTTTTAAAAAAAAATTAATAATGAAATAAAGAAAAATAAAATAAAATAAAAATTTTTAAAAAAGGCAATTATTCCCCCCCTCTTTTTTTCCTCTCCTCTCCTCTCCCCTCTTTCTTGAGAAAATCTTGTGGTGGACTATGAGTTATAACAAACAATGCCTGTGATGGAGGGCCTGAATTGGGGAAAAGTAATAAAGGGGCAAAAAAGGGAGAAAGAAAAAAAAAAAAGGAAAAAAAATAAAAGAAAAAAGAAAAAAAAAAGAGCGTATGGACCCACAAAAAGCAAATAAGGAAAAAATTTGGGTCAAGAATAAAATGATTTGCTTTTAGGTGTTGGTTTTCTAAGAGTTATGATGAGAGGAATAAGAGGAAAATGGAAAAATGGGGGGACAAATTAAAAAGTTACTATTGTATTTAGTGGAACAAGAACTAGATAATATGGAGAGCCAGGGATGGGAGCACTGCTAGTGAGTTAAAAAGGTGAAGTAAAAACCCCCCAAAATGCCACAAACATAGGTTTGAGTCCCAGATAAGATAATTTGTTTGTTATTGAGGTTTGAATGAGAGGAGATGTAAAGGAGAAAGGAAGAAACTAATATAGAGGGAGAAAAGAAAGAGAGAGAGAGAAAAAAAGAGGGAACCACTAAAAGAAGAAAAAAGAAAGGAGAGAGAGAGAGAGAGTTAAGGGTTTTGGAGTGCAACCCTCATAGAGAGAAAGGAAGAGAAGAGAAATGATAATGGGAGATGTAACACTTATGGGTAGTGTAGTTCAAGGAGAGGAGAGAGTAAGACCGGCAGAGAGTTAATCGGCCAAATTGGAGGAGGAATAAAAGTCTCAAGAATGAAGATAAGAGAAACAAACGAACAAATATAATAAAATGGGATAGGTTATAAAGTCTGCAGATTATTCTTGATTTTGAGAGGTTATCTTCTTGCTTTTTCTTTTCTCTCCCTCTTCCTGGTCGGTGACTCTGTACCCCAGGTTCTGCCCCTTTGGCACGCTCAGGTAGAGGTTTGCAGTTGATAAGTCTCTATGGCAATGTCATGTATTGTGCTTTATTCTCGTTGGGAGTCGAGGCTCATTAGCATTTATAGGCTCCGACAGTGAGAGAGTCCGTGTTCCTGGAGCCTTTCTCCTAGTCTTTCCTTCCTCAATTAGTAGCCTGATAGTCCAGGTATGGGGTTGCTGCTGCCTCTGCCTGGATAGTAAGAGGCTCAAATTGCTGGCAACTCCCCACTCTATTTCCACTCAGCACAGGGCTGTGGGTAAGGCTAAGTCAGTCAGAGCTGCTAGCATAATCAGGCGGGCTTTCCGCCCACTCGAAGACCTCTGGCTCTGCCACTCTATCCGGTAACACAAGCGGGCGCCCACTTCCGGGGCGCTTGGAGGAAACTCTCACTCACTGTCTGCAACCAGGATATCTGGCCAGCAGTCTCACGCTCTGAGTGAAACCCCCAACCGCAGGGAAAAGTTGCAGTGTTGGAATTGAGTCTCGCTCCGTCCCCGTGTGCGGCTTTTGCAAGGCGCTGGGGCGGCCCGAGATTCCGCTTTGGCCCACACAAAGGCCCCTGACTCTGCCCCTCTCTGCGATATCACGGGCGCGCACTGCCGAGGCACTCGGAGGAATCGCTCACTCCTTATCTGCGCGCGCAAACCAGGATATGAGGCTGGCCGTGGTTCCCTCTGAGTGAAACAGCCTCCAGCACGGAAAATCTCCACCGTTGGGATTAGTTCTCACTCCCTCCCGTGCGTGGCTTTCCCACGGCGCTGGGGCTGCCCAGAGACTCTGCCCTCAGCCCACAGAAAGGCCTCTGACCCTGCCTCTCCATGGGGCAACACGGGCACCCACTTCCGCGGCTTAGGAAGAAATCTCTCTTCCACTAACTGCGCACCGACCAGGAGAACGGGTAAAATGGCCGCTCCGCTTGTCTTTCTTTGTTTGGGTTTGGCGCGAGTGTTAGCTTGTATTGCCCGGGTTGCCACAAGATCAGATTTTCCTCGGCTTGGATCTCTGAGCCACAGCCTGGTTCAGCCGTTTTTGCTGCGGGGGCCTAGATCTATTCACCCCCTTTGCCCGCCTCAGTTTCTATATTCACAGTTACCAGAAAAAGCCGCCCTGTTTAGGTTAGTGAGGAAGGCGGAGCATTTCTTACTCCCTATTTCCTTCGGGGTTTGGTTATATATTTAGCCAATTTTTCACTCAATCATACCTTTGGGTGTATTGCGAAGAATCTGGAAGCTTCAAGTATAGGTTTTTCTGTTTCTGGTTGAAGATCTTGTTGAGTTTTGGGGGAGATTTATTGGTATCGCTTCCTACTCCGCCATTACTCTGACGTCATCCTCCAGACTTATTTTTTTTAAATCACATTTCTTACTTAATAAACTGGCAATTTGCCTGCTAGCTTTATAGTTTTGTTTTGTTTTTTTATCACATTTCTCACTTAATAAACTAGCAACTTGCCTGCTAGGTTTTTTTTTTAATTATTATTATTAATTTTACTGGGGTGATATCAATAAATCAGGGTACATATGTTAAAATAAAACATGTCCAGATTATCTTGTCAATCAATTATGTTGCATACCCATCACCCAAAGTCAGATTGTCCTCCGTCATCTTCTATCTAGTTTTCTTAGTGGCCCTCCCCCTCCCCCCCTCCCGTAACCACCACATTCTTGTCAATGTCTCTTAGTCTTGTTTTTATGTCCCAACTACGTATGGAATAATGCAGTTCTTGGTTTTTTCAGATTTCCTTATTTCACTCTGTATAATGTTATCAAGATACCACCATTTTGTTGTAAATGATCCTATGTCATCATTTCTTATGGTTGAGTACTATTCCATAGTATATATGTGCCACATCTTCTTTATCCAGTCTTCTATTGAAGGGCTTTTTGGTTGTTTCCATGTCCTGGCCACTGTGAAAAATGCTGCAATGAACATGGGGCTGCATGTGTCTTTATGTATCAATGTCTCTGAGTTTTTGGGGTATATACCCAGTAGAGGGATTGCTGGGTCATAAGGTAGTTCTATTTTCAGTTTTTTGAGGAACCACCATACTTTCTTCCATAATGGTTGTACTACTATACATTCCCACCAACAGTGAATGAGGGTTTTTTTTCCTCCACAGCCACTCCAAAATTTGATATTACCTGTCTTGTTGATAATAGCTAATCTAACAGGTGTGAGATAGTATCTCATTGCAGTTTTGATTTGCATTTCTCTAATAACTAATGAAGATGAGCATCTTTTCATATATCTGTTGGTCATTTGTATTTCTTCCTGGGAGAAGTGTCTCTTCATGTCCTCTTCTCATTTTTTTATTGGATTGTTTGTTTGTTTATTGTTGAGTTTTATGTGTTCTTTATATATTTTAGATATTAGGCCCTTATCTGAGCTGTTGTTTGAAAATATCATTTCCCATTTAGTTGGCTGTCTGTTTGTTTTGTTGTCAGTTTCTCTTGCTGAGGAAAAACTTCTTAGTCTGATGTAGTCCCATTCATTAATTTTTGCCTTCACTTCTCTTGCCTTTGGAGTCAAATTTATAAAATGCTCTTTAAAACCAAGGTCCATGAGTTTAGAACCTATGTCTCTTCTATGTACTTTATTGTTTCAGGTCTTATATTTAGGTCTTTGATCCATTTTGAATTAATTTTAGTATAAGGGGACAAATTGTCGTCGAGTTTCATTCTTTTGCATGTAGCTTTCCAGTTTTCCCAGTACCATTTGTTGAAGAGGCTTTCTTTTCTCCATTGTGTGTTTTGGGCCCTTTATCAAAAATTATTTGACCATATATATGTGGTTTTATTTCTGGACTTTCTATTCTGTTCCATTGGTCTGAGTGTCTATTTTTCTACCAATACCATGCTGTTTTAATTGTTGTGGCTCTATAATATAGTTTGAAGTTAGGTATTGTAATGCCCCCAGCTTCATTCTTTTTCCTTAGGATTGCTTTGGCTATTCAGGTTTTTTTATAGTTTCATATAAATCTAATGATTTTTTATTTTATTTCTTTTAAAAAATGTCATTGGAATTTTGATGGAAATTGCATTAAATTTATATATTGCTTTGGGTAATATGGCCATTTTGATTATATTTATTCTTCCTATCCAAGAACAAGAAATACTCTTCCATGTCATTATATCTTTTTCTTTTTTTTTTTTTTTTTTGGTTTCTAAATAATTTTATTTTTTTAAGGGGGCAACATCAATAAATCAGGATACATATATTCAAAGATAACAAGTTCAGGTTATCTTGTAATTCAGTTATGTTGCATACCCATCACCCAAAGTCAGATTGTCCTCTGTCACCTTCTATCTAGTTTTCTTTGTGCCCCTCCCCTTCCCCCTTTCCCGCTCCCTCTCACCCCTCCCCCCGTATCCACCACACTCTTATCAGTGTCTCTTAGTTTTACTTTTATGTCCCACCTACGTATGGAATAATGCAGTTCCTGGTTTTTTCAGATTTCCTTATTTCACTCTGTATAATGTTATCAAGATCCCACCATTTTGCTGTAAATGAACCGATGTCATCATTTCTTATGGCTCAGTAGTATTCCATAGTGTGTATGTGCCACATCTTCTTTATCCAGGCATCTATTGACGGGCTTTTTGGTTGTTTCCATGTCCTGGCCACTGTGAACAATGCTGCAATGAACATGGGGCTGCATGTGTCTTTACGTATAAATGTTTCTGAGTTTTAGGGGTATATACCCAGTAGAAGGATTGCTGGGTAATAAAGTAGTTCTATTTTTAGTTTTTTGAGGAACCACCATACTTTCTTCCATAATGGTTGTACTACTTACATTCCCACCAACAGTGTATGAGGGTTCCTTTTCCTCCACAGCCTCTCCAACACCTGCTATTACCTGTCTTGTTAATAATAGCTAATCTAAAAGGTGTGAGGTGGTATCTCATTGCAGTTTTGATTTGCATTTCTCTAATAACTAATGAAGATGAGCATCTTTTCATATATCTGTTGGACATTTATATTTCTTCCTGGGAGAAGTGTCTGTTCATGTCCTCTTCCCATTTTTTTATTGGATTGTATGTTTGTTTGTTGTTGAGTTTTATGAGTTCTTTGTAAATTTTGGATATTAGGCCCTTATCTGAGCTGTTGTTTGAAAATATCATTTCCCATTTAGTTGGCTGTCTGTTTATTTTGTTGTCAGTTTCTCTTGCTGAGCAAAAACTTCTTAGTCTGATGTAGTCCCATTCATTAATTTTTGCCTTCACTTCTCTTGCCTGTAGAGTCAAATTCATAAAATGCTCTTTAAAACTCAGGTACATGAGTTTAGTACCTATGTCTTCTTCTATGTACTTTATTGTTTCAAGTCTTATGATTAGATCTTTGATCCATTTTGAGTTAATTTTAGTAGAGGGGGACAAACTGTAGTCCAGTTTCATTCTTTTGCATGTGGCTTTCCAGTTTTCCCAGCACCATTTATTGAAGAGGCTTTCTTTTCTCCATTGTGTGTTGTTGGCCCCTTTATCAAAAATTATTTGACTATATATATGTGGTTTTTTTTATAAGAGTTCTTTTTTTTAATTTTTTATTTTATTTTATTTATTCATTTTTAGAGGTGAGAGAGAGAGATAGAGAGGGAGAGAGAGAGGAGGGGGAGGAGCTGGAAGCATCAACTCCCATATGTGCCTTGACCAGGCAAGCCCAGGGTTTCGAACCGGCAACCACAGCATTTCCAGGTCAACGCTTTATCCACTGCGCCACCACAGGTCAGGCTATATATATGTGGTTATATTTCTGGACTTTCTATTCTGTTCCATTGGTCTGAGTGTCTATTTTTCTGCCAATACCATGATGTTTTGATTGTTGTGGCTCTATAATATAGTTTGAAGTCAGGTATTGTAATGCCTCCAACTTCATTCGTTTTCTTTAAGATTGTTTTGGCTATTCGGGTTTTTTTTATAGTTTCATATAAATCTGATGATTTTTTGCTCTATTTCTTTAAAAAATGTCATTGGAATTTTGATGGGAATTGCATTAAATTTGTATATTGCTTTGGGTAATATAGCCATCTTGATTATATTTATTCTTCCTAACCAAGAACATGGTATATTCTTCCATCTCATTATATCTTTTTCAATTTCCCTTAACAATGGTTTCTAGTTTCATTATATAAGTCCTTTACATTCTTTGTTATGTTTATTCCTAAGTATTTTATTTTTTTTGTTGCAATCGTGAAGGGGATTATTCTTTTGAGTTTGTTCTAAAATATTTCATTGTTGGCATATAGAAAGGTTATTGACTTCTGTATGTTAATTTTGTATCCTGCGACCTTACTGTATTGGCTTATTCTTTCTAGTAGTCTTTTTGTGCAAGCTTTGGGGTTTTCGATGTATAGGATCATATCATCTGCAAAAAGTGATACCTTTACTTCTTCTTTCCCGATATAGATGCCTTTTATTTCTTTGTCTTGTCTGATTGCTCTGGACAGAACCTCTATCATCACATTAAATAAGAGTGGAGAGAGTGGACAACCCTGTCTTGTTCCTG
This sequence comes from Saccopteryx bilineata, assembly GCF_036850765.1. NCBI lineage: Eukaryota > Metazoa > Chordata > Mammalia > Chiroptera > Emballonuridae > Saccopteryx > Saccopteryx bilineata. Next base: position 214,097,114 of record NC_089491.1, on the reverse strand, counting down.
ATTTAAGGGGGAAAGCCTTCAGTTTAGTGCCATTTAATATGATGTTAGCTGATGGTTTATCATTAATGGCCTTTATTTTTTTTTTAAATTTTTTTTAATTCATTTTAGAGAGGAGAGAGAGGGGTTGAGACAGAGAGAGAGAGACAGGGGGGAGGAGCAGGAAGCATCAACTTCCATATGTGCCTTGACCAGGAAAGCCCAGAGTTTCGAACCGGCGACCTCAGCATTTCCAGGTCGACGCTTTACCCACTGCGCCACCACAGGTCAGGCAAATGGCCTTTATCATGTTGAGATATTTTCCTTCTATACCCATTTTGTTGAGTGTCTTAAACATAAAATTGTGTTGTATTTTATTGAAAGCCCTTTCTGTGTCTATTGATAAGATCATGTGGTTTTTGTTCTTTGTTTTGTTGATATGGTGTGTTATGTTAACCGTTTTACGTATGTTGAACCATCCTTAAGATTCTTGAATGAATCCCACTTGATCATGATGTATTATTTTTTTAATATGTTGTTGTATTCGATTTGCTAGTATTTTGTTTAGTATTTTAGCATCTGTATTCATTAGAGATATTGGTCTGTAGTTTTCTTTTTTTGCCATCCTTACCTGGTTTTGGTATGAGGGTTATGTTGGCCTCATAAAATGTGTTTGGAAGTATTGCTTCTTTTTCTTCAATTTTTTAGAAGACTTTGAGTAGAATAGGAACCAAGTCTTCTTTGAATGTTTGATAAAATTCACTGGTATAGCCATCAGGGCCTGGACTTTTATTTTTGTGGAGGTTTTTAATGTTTTTTTTTTATTTCTTCTCTACTAATAAGTCTGTTAAGGCTTTCTGCTTCTTCTTGACTCAGTCTAGGAAGGTTGTATTGTTCTAGAAATTTATCCATTTCTTCTAGATTGTTGAATTTAGTGGCATACAGTTTTTCATAGTATTCTACAATAATTCTTTGCATATGTATGGTGTTCGTGGTGATTTCTCCTCTTTCATTTTGGATTTTGTTTATATGAGTTCTTTCTCTTTTTCCTTGGTAAGTCTTGCCAAGGGTTTGTCAATTTTGTTGATCTTTTTAAAGAACCAGCTCCTTGTTCTATTAATTTTTTCTATAGTTTTACTGTTCTCTATTTCACTTATTTCTGCTCTGATATTTATTATCTTCTTTCTACAGCTGGTTTTGGTTTGTCTTTGTTCTTTTTATAGTTCTTTAAGGTGTGAAGTTAAGTGGTTCACTTGGGCTCTCTCTTGATTTTTCATATATGCCTGAAGTGATATGAACTTCCCTCTTGTCACTGCTTTTGCTGCATTCCATAGATTCTGATATGTCGTATTGTCATTTCATTAGTCTGCATATATCTTTTGATATCTGCACTTATTTCTTCTTTGACCATTCATTTTTTAAAAGTATGTTGTTTAGTTTCCACATTTTTGTGGGATTTTTTTTCTGTTTTTTGCAGTTGAATTCTAGTTTTGAGGCTTTATGATCAGAAAATATGCCTGGTACAACTTCGATATTTCTGAATTTGCTGATGTTGTTTTTGTGGCCCAACATATCATCAATTCTTGAGAATGATCCATGTACACTGGAGAAAAATGTATACTCAGTCACTTTGGGATGAAATGTCCTGTAGATGTTTATCATATCCAGGTGCTCTAGTGTTTTTTTTAAGACCACTATATCTTTGTTGATTCTCTGTTTGGATGACTGATCTAGAGCCATCAGCGGTGTATTGAGGTCTCCAATTATGATTGTATTTTTGTCAGTTTTTGTTTTATGGTCAATAAGTAGCTGTCTTATATATTTTGGTGCTCCTTGGTTTGGTGCATATATATTAAGAATTGTTATGTCTTCTTGATTCAATGTCCCCTTAGCCATTATGAAATGGCCATTTTTGTCTCTGAGTTCTTTTGCTGTCTTGAAGTCAGCATTATCAGATATGAGTATTGCTATACCTGCTTTTTTTTAAAGTTATTTGCTTGGAGTATTGTTTTCCAGCCTTTCACTTTGAATTTGTTTTTATCCTTGTTACTTAGATGAGTTTCCTGTAGGCAGCATACAGTTGGATTTTCTTTTTTAATCCATTCTGCTACTCTGCCTTTTTATTGGTGAGTTTAATCCATTTACATTTAGTGTAATTATTGACACTTGTGAGTTCCCTATTGCCATTCTATATCTTGCTTTCTGTTTGTTTTGCGTCTTGTTTGATCCTTCTCTTTCATTTTGCTATCTTTTGATTTTATTTGATTGTATTCCATACATCTTTTCTCTGTTGCTATCTTTTTTTTTATCTCATGTGCTTCTGTGGTGGTTTTTTCAATGGTGATTACCTCCAAGTAATGAAAAGTGTTCCAACCCTGTTCATTGTAGTGCACTATTTTGTGAGTACTTTTGCACTCTTTCGTTCTTTACTACTGTTAATCTCCATGCTCTCTCCCTCCTTTCTTTTTGTTGTTGTCACAGTTTAAATTTGGTTTCATTGTGTTCTTCTTGGAGCTTTTACTTGTGGCTTTGTTTTTTCTTTTTTGTTCTTTTTATCTAATTGGAGAACCCCCTTTAGTAATTTCTGATGATAAATTCCTTCATCTTTTCTGTATCTGTGAATGTTTTTATTTCTCCTTCATATTTTTAGGACAGCTTTAATGGGTATAGTATTCGTGGCTGAAAGTTCCTCTCTTTCAGGACTTTAAATATTGGGGTCCACTCTCTTCTAGCTTGTAGAGTTTCTGTTGAGAAGTCTGAAGATAATCTAATGGGCCTTCTTTTATATGTTGTATTCTTCTTTTCCCTGGCTGCCTTGAGAATTTTTTCTTTGCCGTTGCTTTGTGCCAATTTCTTATGATGTGCCTTGGAGTAGGTTTGTTGAGGTTAAGAAAACTCAGAGTTCTCTTTGCTTCTTGAGTTTGAGGCTTTAGTTCTTTCCACAGGCTTGGGAAGTTCTCATCTATTATTTGTTTGAGTATGTTCTCCATTCCATTTTCTCTCTCTTCTCCCTCTGATATACCTATTATTCTTATGTTATTCTTTTTGATGGAGTCAGATAATTCTTGTAGGGATATCTCATTTTTTTTTTTTTTAATTTTTGAGTCTCTTCTTCTTTCTGTTGTGCCTCAAGTTGCTTATCTTCTATTTCACTAATCCTCTCTTCTATCTGGCCTGTTCTATTAGCTAAGCTTGTTACATCGTTTTTCAGCTGATGAATTGATTTTTCATCTGTGTTTGATTTGTTTTTATGGTTTCAATTTCCTTGGAAATATATTTTTTGTGTTCATTAAGTTGTTTTCTGAGCTCCCTAAATTGCCTTTCTGTGTTTTCTTGTATATCTCTGAGTATTTTTACTATTTATATCTTAAATTTTCTGTCATTTAGCTCCAAGGTTTCCAGTATATTAAATTTTTTCTCCATAGATTTTTCCTCATTTAGCTGTGTTACCTCTCTTTCTTTTCTATTCATGATATTCTATTATCTCTTCCTTAATGGCATCTGAGGGTGGTTTCGTTGATAGTATTATTGAGATTTAATAAAGAATGAAAAGTTAAAAAAATAAATAAAAAATCGAAAAGAGTTTTTTTTAAAATTAATAATGCAATAAAGAAAAATAAAATTAAATTAAAATTAAAAAAAGAATAGTATTCCCCTCCTCTTTTTTTCCTCTCCTCTCCTCTCCCCTCTTTCTTGAGAAAATCTTCTGGTGAACTGTGAATTACATTATAGTAAATAGAACAAACAATGCCTGTAATTGTGGGCCTGAATTGGGTAAAAGTAATAAAGGGGTAAAAAAAAAAAAAAAGAAAAAAGAAAGGGGTTATGGATCCACAAAAAGAAAATAAAAAAAATTTTTGGGTCAAGAATAAAATGATTTGCTTTTAGGTGTTGGTTGACTAAGAGTTATGATGAGAGGAATAAGAGGGAAACAGGAAAATGTGGGGACAAATTAAAAAATTACAATTGTATTTAGTGGAACAAGAACTAGATAAAATGGAGAGCCAGGGATGGGAGCACTGCTAGAGAGTTAAAAAGGTGAAGTAAAAACCCCCAAAATGCCACAAACATAAGTTTGAATCCCAGAGAAGATAATTTGTTTGTTATTGAGGTTTGAATGAGAGGAGATGTAAAGGAGAAAGGAAGAAACTAATATAGAGGGAGAAAAGAAAGAGAGAGAGAGAAAGAAAGAGGGAACCACTAAAAGAAGAAAAAAGAAAAAAGAGGAGAGAGAGAGAGAGAGTTAAGGGTTTTGGAGTGCAACCCTCATAGAGAGAAAGGAAGAAGAAAGAAAAGATAATGGGAGATGTAACACTTATGGGTAGTGTAGTTCAAGGAGAGGAGAGAGTAAGACCGGCAGAGAGTTAAACGTCCAAATTGGAGGAGGAAAAAAAAAATCAAGAATGAAGATAAGAGAAACAAATGAACAAATATAATAAAATGGGATAGGTTATAAAGTCTGCGGATTATTCTTGATTTTGAGAGGTTATCTTCTTGCTTTTTCTTTTCTCTCCCTCTTCCTGGTTGGTGACTCTGTACCCCGGGTTCTGCCCCTTTGGCATGCTCAAGTAGAGGTTTGCAGTTGATAAGTCTCTATTGCAATGTCATATATTGTGCTTTAGTCTCGTGGGCAGTCGAGGCTCATTAGTGTTTATAGGCTCCGACAGTGAGGGAGCCCGTGTTCCTGGAGCCTTTCTCCTAGTCTTTCCTTCCTCAATTTGTAGCCTGATAATCCAGTTATGGGGTTGCTGCTGCCTTTGCCTGGAGAATAAGAGGCTCAAAGAGCTTGCAACTCTCCACTCTATTCCCACTCAGCACAGGGCTGTGGGTAAACCTCAGTCAGTCAGAGCTGTTAGCATAATCAGGCGGGGCTTCTGCTCTCTCAAAGACCTCTGTCTCTGCCACTCGGTCCATTAACACGGGTGGGCGCCCACTCCCGGGATGCTTGGAGGAAACTCTCACTCACTATCTGTGCACGCAGACCAGGATATCAGGCCGCAGTCTCACACTCTGAGTGAAACTTCCCCCTGCGCGGAAAAGTTCCAGCGTTGGAATTGGCTCTCGCTCCGTCCCCGTGCACGGCTTTTTCAAGGCGCTGGGGTGGCCCGAGATTCCACTTTGGGCCTACACAAAGGCCTCTGACTCTGCCCCCCTGACAAAGGCCTCTGACTCTGCCCCTCTGCGGGTAACACGGGCGCGCAATGCCGAGGCACTCAGAGGAATCACTCGCCCACTATCTGCACGTGCCGACCAGGGGATCAAGGAAAATGGTTGCCCCACTTATCTTTCTTTGTCTGGGTTTGGCGCAAGTATTAGCTTGTATTCCCCGGGTTACCACAGGAACAGTTTTTTCTCGGCTTGAATCTCCATGCCACAGCCTGGTTCAGCCATTTGTGCTGCAGCCTGGATCTATTCACCCCCTTTGCCCACCTCAGTTTCTATATTCTCAGTTCCCAGTGAAAGCCGCCCTGTTTAGGTTAGTGAGGAAGGCGGAGCATTTCTTACTCCCTATTTCCTTCGGGGTTTGATTATATATTTTGCCAATTTTTCACTCGAACATACCTTCGGTTGTATTGTGAAACATCTAGAGGCTCCAAGGATAGGTTTTTCTGTTTCTGGTTGAAGATCTTGTTTAGTTTTGGGGGAGATTTATCGGTATCGCTTCCTACCCCGCCATTACTCTGACGTCATCTCCCATTGTATCTTTTTCAATTTCCCTTAACAATGCCTTGTAGTTTTCGTTATATAGGTCCTTTATATTATTTGTTATGTATAATCCCAGGTATTTTATTTTATTTTTTTGTTGCAGTCGTGAAGGGGATTATTTTTCTGAGTTTGTTTTCTAATGTTTCATTGTTGGCATATAGAAAGGCTATGGACTTTTGTATATTAATTTTGCATCCTGTGACCTTAATGTACTGGCTTACTGTTTCTAGTAGTTTTTTTGTAGATTCTTTGGGGTTTTCGATGTGTAGGATTAAATCATCTGCAGAAAGTAATACCTTTACTACTTCTTTTACAATATGGATGCCTTTTATTTCTTTGTCTTGTCTGATTGCTCTAGCTAGAACCTCTACTACCACATTAAATAAGAGTGGAGTGGACAACCCTGTCTTGTTCCTGATTTAAGGGGGAAAGACTTCAGTTTTGTGCCATTTAATATGATGTTAGCTGATGGTTTATCATATATGGCCTTTATCATGTTGAGATATTTTCTTTCTATACCCATTTTGAGAGTCTTTTATTTTTTATTTTTTTTAAATTTTTAATAAATTTTTATTAATGGTAATGGGATGACATTAATAAATCAGGGTACATATATTCAAAGAAAATATGTCTAGGTTATTTTGTCATCAAATTATGTTGCAAACCCCTCACCCAAAGTCAGATTGTCCTCCGTCACCCTCTATCTAGTTCTCTGTGCCCCTCCCCCTCCCCCTAACTCTTTCCCACCCTCCCTCCCGCCCCACCCTTGGTAACCACCACACTCTTGTCCATGTCTCTTAGTCTCATTTTTATGTTCCACCAATGTATGGAATCATGTAGTTCTTGTTTTTTTCTGATTTGCTTATTTCACTCCTTATAATGTTATCAAGATCCCACCATTTTGCTGTAAATGATCTGATGTCATCATTTCTTATGGCTGAGTAGTATTCCATAGTGTATATGTGCCACATCTTCTTTATCCAGTCTTCTATTGAAGGGCTTTTTGGTTGTTTCCATGTCTTGGCCACTGTGAACAGTGCTGCAATGAACATGGGGCTACATGTGTCTTCACGTATCAATGTTTCTGAGGTTTTGGGGTATATACCCAGTAGAGGGATTGCTGGGTCATAAGGTAGTTCTATTTGCAGTTTTTTGAGGAACCACCATACTTTCCTCCATAATGGTTGTACTACTTTACAGTCCCACCAACAGTGGATGAGGGTTCCTTTTTCTCCACAGCCTCTCCAACATTTGCTATTACCCGTCTTGTTGATAATAGCTAATCTAACAGGAGTGAGGTGGTATCTCATTGTAGTTTTGATTTGCATTTCTCTAATAACTAATGAAGCTGAGCATCTTTTCATATATCTGTTGGCCATTTGTATCTCTTCCTGGGAGAAGTGTCTGTTCATGTCCTCTTCCCATTTTTTTATTGGATTGCTTGTTTGTTTGTTGTTGAGTTTTATGAGTTCTTTGTAAATTTTGGATATTAGGCCCTTATCTGAGCTGTCGTTTGAAAATATCAGTTCCCATATAGTTGGCTGTCTGTTTATTTTGATATCAGTTTCTCTTGCTGAGCAAAAACTTTTAATTCTGATGTAGTCCCATTCATTTATCTTTGCCTTCACTTCTCTTGCCATTGGAGTCAAGTTCATAAAATGTTCTTTAAAACCCAGGTCCATGATTTTAGTACCTATGTCTTCTTCTATGTACTTTATTGTTTCAGGTCTTATATTTAGGTCTTTGATCCATTTTGAATTAATTTTCGTACACAAGGACAGGCTGTAGTCGAGTTTCATTCTTTTGCATGTGGCTTTCCAGTTTTCCCAACACCATTTGTTGAAGAGGCTTTCTTTTCTCCATTGTGTGTTGTTGGCCCCTTTATCAAAGATTATTTGACCATATATATGTGGTTTTATTTCTGGGCTTTCTATTCTCTTCCATTGGTCTGAGTGTCTATTTTTCTGCCAATACCATGCTGTTTTGATTATCATGGCCCTATAATATAGTTTAAAGTCAGGTATTGTAATGCCCCCAGCTTCATTCTTTTTCCTTAGGATTGTTTTGGCTATTCAGGGTTTTTTATAGTTCCATATAAATCTGATGATTTTTTGTTCCATTTCTTTAAAAAATCTCATAGGGATTTTGATGGGAATTGCATTAAATTTGTATATTGCTTTGGGTAATATGGCCATTTTGATTATATTTATTCTTCCTATCCAAGAACTAGGAATATTTTTCCATCTCATTGTATCTTTTTCGATTTCTCTTAACAATGCTTTGTAATTTTCATTATATAGGTCCTTTACGTTCTTTGTTATGTTTATTCCTAGGTATTTTATTTTTTTTGTTGCAATCGTGAAGGGGATTATTTTTTTGAGTTCGTTTTCTAATATTTCATTGTTGGCATATAGAAAGGCTATGGACATTTGTATGTTAATTTTGTATCCTGCGACTTTACTGTATTGGTTTATTGTTTCTAATAATCTTTTTGTGGAGTCCTTCGGGTTTTCGATGTATAGGATCATATCATCAGCAAAAAGTGATAGCTTTACTTCTTCTTTTCCGATATGGATGCCTTTTATTTCTTTGTCTTGTCTGATTGCTCTGGCCAGAACTTCTAGCACCACGTTGAATAAGAGTGGAGAGAGTGAACAACCCTGTCTTGTTCCTGATTTAAGGTAGAAAGTCCTCAGTTTTATGCCGTTTAATAGGATGTTGGCTGATGGTTTATCATATATGGCCTTTATCATGTTGAGATATTTTCCTTCTATACCCATTTTGTTGAGAGTCTTAAACATAAAATTGTGTTGTATTTTATCAAAAGCCTTTTCTGCATCTATTGATAAGATCATGTGGTTTTTGTTCTTTGTTTTGTTGATATGGTGTATTACGTTAACCGTTTTGCGTATGTTGAACCATCCTTGAGATTCTGGGATGAATCCCACTTGATCATGATGTATTATTTTTTTAATATGTTGTTGTATTCGGTTTGCCAGTATTTTGTTTAGTATTTTAGCATCTGTATTCATTAGAGATATTGGTTTGTAGTTTTCTTTCTTTGTGCCATCCTTGCCGGGTTTTGGTATGAGGGTTATGTTGGCCTCATAAAATGTGTTTGGAAGTATTGCTTCTTCTTCAATTTTTTGGAAGACTTTGAGTAGAATAGGAACCAAGTCTTCTTTGAATGTTTGATAGAATTCACTAGTATAACCGTCTGGGCCTGGACTTTTATTTTTGGGGAGATTTTTAATAGTTTTTTCTATTTCCTCCCTGCTGATTGGTCTGTTTAGGCTTTCTGCTTCTTCATGACTCAGTCTAGGAAGGTTGTATTGTTCTAGGAATTTATCCATTTCTTCTAGGTTGTTGTATTTGGTGGCATATAATTTTTCATAGTATTCTACAATAATTCTTTGTATTTCTATGATGTCTGTGGTGATCTCTCCTCTTTCATTTTGGATTTTATTTATTTGAGTCCTGTGTATTTTTTCTTTGGTGAGTCTTGCCAAGGGTTTCTCATTTTGTTGATCTTTTCAAAGAACCAGCTCCTTGTTTTATTGATTTTTTTCTATAGTTTTTCTGTTCTCTATTTCATTTATTTCTGCTCTGATTTTTATTATCTCCTTTCTTAGGCTGGTTTTGGGTTGTCTTTGTTCTTCTTTTTCTAGTTCCTTAAGGTGTGAAGTTAAGTGGTTTACTTCGGCTCTCTCTTGTTTGTTCATATAGGCCTGAAGTGATATGAACTTTCCTCTTATTACTGCTTTTGCTGCATCCCAGAGATTCTGATATGTCGTATTTTCATTTTCATTTGTCTGTATATATCTTTTGATTTCTGCACTTATTTCTTCTTTGACCCATTCATTTTTTAGAAGTATGTTGTTTAGTTTCCACATTTTTGTGGGTTTTTCCCCCTCTTTTTTGCAGTTGAATTGTAGTTTCAAGGCTTTATGATCAGAAAATATGCTTGGTACAATTTCAATTTTTCTAAATTTGCTGATATTGTCTTTGTGGCCCAACATATGGTCAATTCTTGAGAATGTTCCATGTACACTAGAGAAAAATGTATACTCTGTCGCTTTGGGATGAAGTGTCCTGTAGATGTCTATCATATCCAGGTGTTCTAGTATTTCGTTTAAGGCCACTATATCTTTATTGATTCTCTGTTTGGATGACCGATCTAGAGCCGTCAGCGGTGTATTGAGGTCTCCAAGTATGATTGTATTTTTGTTAGTTTTTGTTTTAAGGTCAATAAGTAGCTGTCTTATATATTTTGGTGCTCCTTGGTTTGGTGCATATATATTAAGGATTGTTATGTCTTCTTGATTCAACTTCCCCTTAATCATTATGAAATGACCATTTTTGTCTCTGAGTACTTTTTCTGTCTTGTAGTCAGCATTATTAGATATGAGTATTGCTACACCTTCTTTTTTTTGGGTGTTGTTTGCTTGGAGTATTGTTTTCCAGCCTTTCACTTTGAATTTGTTTTTATCTTTGTTGCTTAGATATGTTTCTTGTAGGCAGCATATAGTTGGATTTTCTTTTTTAATCCATTCTACTACTCTGTTTCTTTTTATTGGTAAGTTTAATCCATTTACATTTAGTGTAATTATTGACACTTGTGGGTTCCCTACTGCCATTTTATAAATTGCTTTCTGTTAGTTTTGTATCTATTTTGATTCTCCTCTTTTGTTTTTCTATCATTTGTTTTTGTTTGTTTGTGTTCCATACTTCTTTCCTCTGTTGCTACCTTTTTTAAGTCAAGTGTTTTTGTGGTGGTTTTTTTAAGGGTGGTTACCATTAAGTAATGAAAAGGGTATCTACCATATTCATTGTAGTACCCTATCTTATAAGTATTTCTGCACTTCATCATCCTTTGCTACTGTTAATCTCCATCCTCTCTCCCCTTTTTTTCCTTTGTTGTCACAGTTTAAGTTTGGTTTTATTGTGTTCTTGGTGGAGCTGTTACTTGTGGTGTTGTTTTCTTTTGTTCTTTGAATCTGGTTGGAAAACCCCCCTTAGTATTTCCTGGAGTGGGGGCTTTCTGTTGATAAATTCTCTCATCTTTTCTGTATTTGTGAATGTTTTTATATCTCCTTCATACTTGAAGGATAGCTTTGATGGGTATAGTATTCTTGGGTGAAAGTTCCTCTCTTTTAGGGCTTTAAATATTGGGGTCCACTCTCTTCTAGCTTGTAGAGTTTCTGCTGAGAAATCTGATGATAATCTAATAGGCCTTCCTTTATATGTTGTACTCTTCTTTTCCCTGGCTGCCTTGAAAATTTTTTCTTTGTCATTGGTTTGTGTCATCTTTATTATGATGTGCCTTGGAGTGGGTTTGTTGGGGTTAAGAAAACTTGGTGTTCTGTTTGCTTCTTGAATTTGAGGCTTTAGTTCCTTCCACAGGCTTGGGAAGTTCTCGTCTATTATTTGTTTGAGTATATTCTCCATTCCATTTTCTTTCTCTTCTCCCTCTGATATACCTATTATTCTTATGTTATTCTTTCTGATGGAGTCAGACAATTCCTGTAGGGCTTTCTCATTTTTTATTATTTTTGAGTCTCTTTCTTCTTCTCTCTGTTGTGCCTCAAGTTGTTTGTCTTCTATTTCACTAATCCTCTCTTCTATCTGACCTGTTCTATTAGCTAAGCTTGTTACCTCGTTTTTCAGCTCGTGAATTGAGTTTTTCATTTCTGTTTGATTTGTTTTTATAGTTTTAATTTCCTTGGTAATATTTTCTTTGTGTTCATTGAGTTGTTTTCTGATCTCCCTATATTGCCTTTCTGTGTTTTCTTGTATATCTCTGAGTATTTTTAAGATTTCTAGTTTAAATTCTCTGTCATTTAGCTCCAAGGCTTCCAATATGTTAAGTCTTTTCTCCATAGATTTTTCCACATCTATTTGTGTCACCTCTCTTTCTTTTGTATCCATAATATTCGATTTCCTCTTTCTTATCGGCATCTGAGGGTGGTCTTATTGATAGCACTAATTAGAATTAATAAAGAGAAAAAAGAAAAAAAAAAAGGGTAAAAACCCCACAAAAAAAAACAGTAATAATTTATTATTTCCCCCTTTTTTCTCTCTGCTCTTTCCCTCCTCTCCCCTCCTCAGGGAAATATCATGCCTATAATGGAGGGCCTGATTTGGGGTGAAGAGTTCAAGGGGCAAAAAAAGGGAGTAGGGACCTACTAAATGCAAAAAAAAAAAAAAAAAAAAAAAAGGAAGGAAATCTTAGACAAGCATAAGATGATTTGCTTGTAAGTGATGGTCAACTAAGAGATATAATGAGAGGGATAAGAGCGAATCAGAAAAAAGGACCAAAAAAGAATAATAAAGAAGAAAAAATAAAAATAATAAGTAAAAATCTGTTGTATTAAGTGGAGTGAAGACTAAATACAATGGAGACCTTGGGTTGGGAGGACCCAAAATGCCACAAAAATAAACAAACAAGATAAAAAAAAATAAAAACAAAAGCAAAAAAGAGAAATAAAGCCAAAAAAAAGCCTTGAGTCCCAAATTAACTAATTTGTTCGTGATTGAGGATTATATGGGAGGAAAGTAAAATGAGAAAAGAAAAAACGAATAGAAAGGAAAAAATAAGAAAAAGAGAAAAACGAAGGAAGAAATAAAATAGGAGGAGAAAAAAACAAAATAAAGCAAGACAAAAACAAAACAAAAGAGGAGAGAGTGAGAGTTAAGTGTTCTGGAGTATAACCTTAAAGGAGGGTGAGGATGAAGAAGAAAAATAAAATGCAACACTCATGGGTAGTGTAGTTCAAGAAAGGTGAAGCATAAGATGGGCAGAGAATAGAAGGACCGAGGTGGAGGAAATAAAGGCAAAAAGATAGAAGAAACAAGCAACAACAACAACAACAAAAAAAAATTAGTGGATCAAGTTGTAAAGTCTGTGGGTTTTTCTTGATTTTGAGAGGTTAACTTCTTCCTTTTTCTTTTCTCTCCCTCTTCCTAGTCGGTGACTCTGTACCCCAGGCTCTGCCCCTGTGTCACTCTTAGGTAGGGATTTGCAGTTGATGGGATTCTATGGCAATGTCATATAATTGGCTTTAGTCTTGCTGGAAGTAAAGGCTTGTTGGCGTTTGCAGGGTCCAACGATGAGAGAGTTTGCTTTCCTGGATTCTCTCTCCTAGTCCCCCCTTTCTGAATTAGCAGCCTGGTGATCCAGCTATAAGGCTCCAACTGCTTCTGCCTGGGGAGTAAGAGGCTCAAAGAGCTGGGAAATCCCCACTCTATCCCCACTCAGTGCAAGGCTTTGGGAAAGGCTCTGAGAGTCAGGGCCTCCAGTGTAATCAGGCGGGGGTGGGAGTCAATTGTTGTCAAGGTGACTGTTCAGCGCCTATCATTTAGTTGGACCTCTCAACCCAGGCTTTCCACACTTTGTAGCCTGTTTTTGCAGGGAAGAAGAGGCACTAGTCTCTGCTTACGACTAGTGTAGTATAGACCTTATTATCTGCCAAGTCCTTCTTGTTAGCGTTTATCCCTGAATATGGAGGCTCTATCAATCAGAAGTTGCCCCCGCCCCTTTAGCGAGAGGCACTAAAAAATATCACGCCTCTTGTCTTGGATCGCTGAACTGAGAGAGATCTTATCAATTAGAACCGAGGGTGCGCAGATTTTATGGGTTAAGCTAATTTCAGTGATTGGGTCGCAGCTGTGCTTCTGAAGGTATTTTAGGCTGCCTGCGCGCGCCCCTCCCCCAACGCTTGATTGTTAGCTTGAATGGCTGGGTGAGGTGCCCCGCCCACGGAGAGAATCTCCCAAGCCTCTCCCGCTCGCCCCGCCGCTGGCGGCTGGACTGCACCAGGTGCAGGATAATGGAGCCCCCTGGGTGTGCGTGCCAGCAGGGCGCCCTGGGCGCGTGGAATGCCCAAGGCACGCGTGCGAATGGGGCGCTCAGGGCACCGGTGGCCGGCGACCCCCACTCGCAGTGTGCGGGCCGCTGGGAACGTCAGCGGTGCTCAACCGGACCGGGCGCGCGCGGCGGCTCGCGGTGGCGGTTCGCGGGGGCTCGCGGCAGCTCGCGGTGGCGGTTCGCAGGGGGTTTGCGGCAGCTCGCGGGGGCTCGCGGCGCCTCGCGGTCGGCCGCTCACGGCGGCTTGCGGTTCCCAAGTATATGGGCTGACTCACCGTGGTCGCACTCCCTGGTGGCTTGAATGAGCGTCGCTGCGGTAGCTTCCTCCACACCCTCGTCTCTCAGATTTAAGTGATAACAGTCCTTTTGCTTTCAGTTTGTGTGGAACTCCGGAATGCTCCTAGGATAAATTTTTCTGTTTCTAGTTGATAAATTTGTTGTGATTTAGGGGAGAGCTGTCGGACGCGCTTCTCACGGCGCCATTTCCGTGACGTCACTCTCGAGAATCTTAAACATAAAATTGTGTTGTATTTTACCAAATGCCTTTTCTGTATCTATCAATAAGATCATGTGGGTTTTTTTCTTTTTTTTGTTGATATGGTGTATTATGTTAACCGTTTTACGTATGTTGAACCATCCTTGAGACTCTTGGGTGAATCCCACTTGATTATGATGTATTATTTTTTTAATATGTTGTTGTATTCGATTTGCTAGTATTTTGTTTAGTATTTTAGCATCTGTATTCATTAGAGATATTGGTCTGTAGTTTTCTTTTTTTTTGTGCTGTCCTTGCCTGGTTTCGATATGAGAGTTATGTTGGCCTCTTAAAATGAGTTTGGAAATATTGCTTCTTCTTCAATTTTTTGGCAGACTTTGAGTAGAATAGGAATCAAATCTTCTTTGTATGTTTAATAGAATTCACTAGTGTAATTGTCTGGGCCTGGACTTTTATTTTTGGGGAGGTTTTTAATATTTTTTTCTTTTTCTTTCCTACTAATTGGTCTGTTTAGGCTTTCTACTTCTTCTTGACTCAGTCTAGAAAGGTTGTATTGTTCTAGGAATTTATCCATTTCTTCTAGATTATTGAATTTAGTGGCATATAGTTTTTCATAGTGTCCTACAAAAATTCTTTGTATATCTATGATATTCGTGGTGGTTTCTTCTCTTTCATTTTGGATTTTGTTTATATGAGTCCTTTCTCTTTTTTTCTTTGTAAGTCTTGCCAAAGGTTTGTCAATTTTGTTGATCTTTTCAAAGAACCAGCTCCTTGTTCTATTAAATTTTTTATAGATTTTCTGTTCTCTATTTAATTTATTTTTGCTCTGATATTTATTATCGCCTTTCTTCGGCTGGTTTTGGGTTGTCTTTGTTCTTCTTTTTCTAGTTCCTTAAAGTGTGAAGTTAAGTGGTTCACTTGGGCTTTCTCTTGTTTGTTCATATAAGCCTAAAGTGATATGAACGTCCTCTTGTCACTGCTTTTGCTTCATTCCATAGATTCTGATATGTTGTATTGTTATTTTCATTAGTCTGTATATATCTTTTGATCTCTGCACTTATTCCTTCTTTGACCCATTCATTTTTTAAAAGTATGTTGTTTAGTTTCCACATTTATGTGGGATTTTTTTCCTCTTTTTTGCAGTTGAATTCTAGTTTTGAGGCTTTATGATCAGAAAATATGCCTGGTGCAACTTCGATTTTTCTGAATTTGCTGATGTTGTTTTTGTGGCCCAACATATCGTCAATTCTTGAGAATGACCCATGTACACTGGAGAAAAAAGTTTTCTCTCTCACTTTTGGATGAAATGTCTTATAGATGTCTATTATATCCAAGTGCTCTAGTGTTTTGTTTAAGGCCAATATATCTTTATTGATTCTCTCTTTGGATGACCGATCTAGAGCTGTCAGCAGTGTACTGAGGCCTCCAAGTATGATTGAATTTTTGTCAGTTTTTGTTTTAAGGTCAATAAGTATATGTCTTATATATTTTGGTGCTCCTTGGTTTGGTGCATATGTATTAAGAAATGTTATGTCTTCTTGATTCAGTGTCCCCTTAGCCATTATGAAATGGCCATTTTTGTCTCTGAGTACTTTTGCTGTCTTGTAGTCAGCATTATCAGATATGAGTATTGCTATGTCTGCTTTTTTTGGATGTTATTTGCTTAGAGTATTTTTCTCCAGCTTTTCACTTTGAATTTGTTTTTACCCTTGTTGCTTAGATAAGTTTCTTGTAGGCAGCATATATTTGGATTTTCTTTTTTAATCCATTCTGCTACTTCGTGCCTTGTTATTGGTGAGTTTAGTCTGTTTACATTTAGTGTAATTATTGACAGTTTTGGGTTCCCTATTGCCATTTTATACATTGCTTTCTGTTAGTTTTGTGTCTTGTTTGATTCTTCTCTTTTGCTTTTCTTTTCTTTTTTTAAATAATTTTTTATTAATGTTAATGGGATGACATTAATAAATCAGGGTACATATATTCAAAGAAAACATGTCTAGGTTATCTTGTCATTAAATTATGTTGCATACCCCTCACCCAGAGTCAGATTGTCCTCCGTCACCCTCCATCTAGTTTTCTCTGTGTCACTCCCCCTCCCCCTAACTCTCTCCCTCCTTCCCTCCTGCATCCTCCCTCCCCCCACCCCTGGTAACCACCACACTTTGTCCATGTCTCTTAGTCTCATTTTTATGTTCCACCAATGTATGGAATCATGTAGTTATTGTTTTTTTCTGATTTATTTATTTCACTTTGTATAATGTTATGAAGATCCTACCATTTTGTTGTAAATGATCTGATGTCATCATTTCTTATGGCTGAGTAGTATTTCATAGTGTATATGTGCCACATCTTCTTTATCCAGTCTTCTATTGAAGGGCTTTTTGGTTGTTTCCATGTCTTGGCCACTGTGAACAGTGCTGCAATGAACATGGGGCTACATGTGTCTTTATGTATCAATGTTTCTGAGGTTTTGGGGTATATACCCAGTAGAGGGATTGCTGGATCATAAGGTAGTTCTATTTTCAGTTTCTTGAGGAACCACCATACTTTCCTTCATAATGGTTGTACTACTTTACAGTCCCACCAACAGTGGATGAGGGTTTCCTTTTCTCCGCAGCCTCTCCAACATTTACTATTACCCGTCTTGTTGATAATAGCTAATCTAATAGGGGTGAGGTGGTATCTTATTGTAGTTTTGATTTGCATTTCTCTAATAACTAATGAAGCTGAGCATCTTTTCATATATCTGTTGGCCATTTGTATTTCTTCCTGGGAGAAGTGTCTGTTCATGTCCATTTTTTTATTGGATTGTTTGTTTGTTGTTGAGTTTTATGAGTTCTTTGTAAATTTTGGATATTAGGCCCTTATCTGAGCTGTTGTTTGAAAATAACATTTTCCATTTATTTGGCTGTCTGTTTATTTTGATATCAGTTTCTTTTGCTGAGCAAAAAGTTATTATTCTGATGTAGTCCCATTCATTTATCTTTGCCTTCACTTCTCTTGCCATTGGAGTCAAATTCATAAAATGTTCTTTAAAACCCTGGTCCATGAGTTTAGTATCTATGTCTTCTTCTATGTACTTTATTGTTTCAGGTCTTATATTTAGGTCTTTGATCCATTTTGAATTAATTTTAGTACATGGGGACAAGCTGTAGTCAATTTTCATTCTTTTGCATGTGGCTTTCCAGTTTTCCCAACACCATTTGTTAAAGAGGCTTTTTTTTCTCTATTGTGTGTTGTTGGCCCCTTTATAGAAGATTATTTGACCATATATATGTGGTTTTATTTCTGGGCTTTCTATTCTGTTCCATTGGTCTGAGTGTCTATTTTTCTGCCAATACCATGCTGTTTTGATTATCGTGGCCCTATAATATAAAGTCAGGTATTGTAATGCCCCCAGCTTCATTCTTTTTCTTTAGGATTGCTTTGGCTATTCGGGGTTTTTTATAGTTCCATATAAATTTGATGATTTTTTGTTCCATCCATTTCTTTAAAAAATGTCATAGGAATTTTGATGGGAATTGCATTAAATTTATATATTGCTTTGGGTAATATGGCCATTTTAATTATATTTATTCTTCCTATCCAAGAACAAGGAACATTTTTCCATCTCATTGTGTCTTTTTCTATTTCTCTTAACAATGCCTTGTAGTTTTTGTTATATAGGTCCTTTACATTCTTTGTTATGTTTATGCCTAGGTATTTTATTTTATTTTTTGTTGCAATCATGAAGGGGATTGTTTATTTGAATTAGTTTTCTAATATTTTATTGTTGGTATATAGAAAGGCTATGGACTTTTGTATGTTAATTTTGTATCCTGCGACCTTACTGTATTGGTTTATTGTTTCTAGTAATCTTTTTGTGGAGTCCTTCGGGTTTTCTATGTATAGGATCATATCATCAGCAAAAAGTGATACCTTTACTTCTTCTTTTCTGTTATGGATGCCTTTTATTTCTTTGTCTTGTCTGATTGCTCTGGCCAGAACTTCTAGCACCACGTTAAATAATAGTGGAGAGAGTGGACAACCCTGTCTTGTTCCTGATTTAAGGTTGAAAATCCTCAGTTTTATGCCATTTAATATGATGTTGGCTGATGGTTTATCATATATGGCCTTTATCATGTTGAGATATTTTTCTTCTATACCCATTTTGTTGAGAGTCTTAAACAAAAAATTGTGTTGCATTTTATCAAAAGCCTTTTCTGCATCTATTGATAAGATCATGTGGTTTTTGTTTGGTTGTATTCCATTGTTCTTTCCTCTGTTTCTATCTTTTTTAAGTCACGTGCTTCTGTGGTGGTTTTTTCAAGGGTGGTTACCATTAAGTAATGAAAAGTGTTTCTACCCTGTTCATTGTAGTACACTATCTTGTGAGTACTTCTGCACTCCCTTGTCATTTGTTACTGTTAATCTTGTCTTCTCCCTCTTTTTTTTTTTTTTGGTTGTCACAGTTTAAATTTGGTTTTATTATGTTCTTGGTGGAGATTTTTCTTGTGGTTTTGTTTTGTTTTGTTTTTTGTATCTGGTTATAAAACTCCCTTTAGTAATTCCTGGAGTGGGGGTTTTCTGATGATAAATTTCCTCATCTTTTCTGTATCTGTGAATGTTTTTATTTCTCCTTTGTATTTGAAGGATAGCTTAAATGGATATAGTATTCTTGGCTGAAAGTTCCTATCTTTCAGTACTTTAAATATTGGTGTCCACTCTCTTCTAGCTTGTAGAGTTTCTGCTGAGAAATCCGATGATAATCTAATAGGCCTTCCTTTATATGTTGTATTCTTCTTTTCCTTGGCTGCCTTGAGGATTTTTTCTTTGTCGTTGGTTTGCGCCAATTTCATTATGATGTGCCTTGGAGTAGGTTTGTTGTGGTTAAGCAAACTCGGTGTTCTGTTTGCTTTTTGAATTTGAGGCTTTAGTTCTTTCCAGAGGCATGGGAAGTTCTCATCTATTATTTGTTTGAATATGTTCTGCATACCATTTTCTCTCTTCTCTCCTTCTGATATACCTATTATTCTTATGTTAGTCTTTTTTATGGAGTCAGACAATTCCTGAAGAACTTTTTCATTTTTTAAAATTTTTGCATCTCTTTCTTCTTCTTTCTGTTGTGCCTCAAGTTGTTTGTCTTCTATTTCACTAATCCTACCTTCTATCTGGCCTGTTCTTTTAGTTAAAGTTTTTACCTTAATTTTCAGCTCGTGAATTGAGTTTTTCATCTCTGTTTGATTTGTTTTTATAGTTTCAATTTTCTTGGTGATATATTTTTTGTGTTCGTTGTTTTCTGAGCTCCCTAAATTGACTTTCTGTGTTTTCTTGTATATCTCTGAATATTTTTAGGATTTCTATTTTTAATTCTGTCATTTAGCTCTAAGGTTTTCAATATATTAAATTTTTTCTCCATAGATTTTTCCTCATTTGTCTGTGGTACCTCTCTGTCTTTTGTATTCATGATATTCAATTTCCTTTTCCTTAATGTCATCTGAGGGTGGTTTTTTTGATAGTACTAATGAGAATTAATAAAGAATAAAAAGTTAAAAAAATATTATTTCCCTTTTTTTCTTTCCTCTCCTCTCCCCTCCTTCTTGAGAATAATTGTGGTGAACTGAGAATTATATTCTGCTAAAAAGAACAAAAACTACCTATAATGGAGGGCCTGAGTTGGGTAGAAGTAATAAAGGGGCAAAAAAAGGGGGTATGGACCCACAAAATGCAAAATGGGAAAAATTTGGTCAAGAATAAAATTATTTGCTTTTAGGTGATGGTTTCTAATAGATATAATGAAAGGAATAAGAAGGATACAGGAAAAAGGGAATAAAAAATTTAAAAAATTACTATTTTATTTAGTGGAGCAAAAACTGGATAAAATGGAGAGACAGGGTTGGGAGCATTGCTAATGAGTTAAAAAAGCAAAGTAAAAAATACCCAAAGTGCCACCAAGAAAAATTTGATTACCATATAAAATAATTTGTTGGTAATTGAGGATTGAATGAGAGGAAAAGTAAAGGTGAAAAGAAACTGATATAGAGGGAGGAAAACAGAAAGAGGCAAACACAAAAAGAAGAAAAAGAACAAAGGGAGAGAGAGAAAGAGTTAAGGGTTTTGGAGTGCAACCCTCATAGAGAGAAAGGAAGAGGAAAGGAAAGATAATGGGAGATGTAACACTTATGGGTAGTGTAGTTCAAGGAGAGGAAAGACTAAAACTGGCAGAGAATGAAACGGCCAAATTGGAAGAAGAAGAAAATAATCAAGACAAGAAGATAGGAGAAACAAATGAACCAATGTAATAAAATGGTATATGTTATAAAGTGTGTGGATTATTCTTGATTTTGAGAGGTTATCTTGCTCTTTCTTTTCTCTCCCTCTTCCTGTTTGGTGACTCTGTACCCTGGGTTCTGCCCCTGTTGCATGTTTAGGTAGAGGTTTGCAGTTGATAAGTCTCTATGGCTATGTCATATATTAGGCTTCAGTCTCGTTGGCAGTCGAGGCTCATTAGCATTTGCAGACTCTGACAATGAGAAAGTCTATTTTCATGGTGCCCCTCTCTTAGTCTTTCCTTCGTGAATTAGCAGCCTGATGATCCAGCTATGGGTTTGCTGCGGCTTCTGCCTGGAGAGTAAGAGGCTCAAAGAGCTGGCAAATCCCCACTCTTTTCCCACTCAGTGCAGGGCTCTGGGTAAGGCTCAATCAGCCAGAGCCACTAGCATAATCAGGCAGGGCTGGGAGCCAATTGTTTTCAAGGTGCCTTTCTATGTGCCTCTTGGCATGTACCAAATGCCTCAGCACTCTGTGGGACCACTTTCCCCAGGCTTTTGGAACTTTGTAACCTGTTTTGGCTGGGTAGAAGATGTCCTAGTCACTATTTGCAAAGGAGGAGAACTTACAAGCTGCTAAATCCCTCTTTTTAACATATAGTCCTGAGTATGAAAGCTCTGGCAATCAGAGGTTGCTCCCACCCCTGCATGCATAGCATACATAACAAGAGGCACTAAAAAATATCACCCCTCTTGTCTTAGATCGCTGATCTGAGACAGATCTTGTTAGTCAGGGTCACGTAGGTCAGTTGGGAGGTGAGCAGACTATGGGTTAAGCTACTCCTTCATGGGTCTGTTAGCTTGTATGGCTGGAGGAGGCGCCCCACCCCCCCAGAGAAGTTCAAGTGTAGGGAATCTCGCTTTTGCATGCAGCTCTTCAGGGTGCAGGGGTGACACTGAGACTCTGGTCACAGCCCACGCAAAGACCTCTGACTCTGCCCCTCTGTCCAGGAACATGGGCGCTCACTCCTGGGGTGCTTGGAGGAAACTCTTGCCCACTATCCGTGCTTGTAGACCTGGATATCGGGCCAGCTGCCTCTTGCCCCAGGTGAGGTGCCCTGCCCACTGGGAGAAGTTCAAGCATAGGGAATTTCTCTCCCTCTCCTTCCCCACACGCTGCTTTTCAGAGCATAGGGGCAACCCCGAGACTCCGGTTTCAGCCCACAGAAAGGCCTCTGACTCTGCCCCTCTGTCCGGTAACATGGGCACACACTCCTGGGGTTCTAGGAGGAATCTCTCACACACTATCCACGCTCGCCAACCAGGAGATTGGGGCTGATGGCTTCCACACTTGCCTTTCTTTGTCTGGGTTTGGCGCAAGTGTTAGCTTGTGTTGACTGGGTTACCACAAGCACAGTTTTTTCTCGGCTTGGATGTTCATGCCACAGCCTGGTTTGGACGTTTGTGCCGCAGCCTGGTTCTATTCACACCCTATGTCCGCCTTAGTTCCTATACTCTCAGTTCCCAGTGAAAGCAGCCCTTATTTAGGTTAGTGAGGAAGGCGAGTGTTCCTTTCTCAATCTTTTCCTTTCTAGCAGTTGGTTAGAAATCATTCATTTTGTAAGTGATCAATCAGCTGCTTCTTAAGAGAGCAAACTTCACAGTTAAAAATAGTTCTAAGCAGTTCACTGCAGGTTACCCTCTTTCTCTTCGCTTTATTATTCCTAAATTGTTTTCATTTCTTAGATCATGACTTTAAATTCCAACTTTCTATCCCACTACTGTGCCTTCTCCCTTTGGGACACACCAGACATTCTCTCCATCTCCAGATTTGAGGTGGACCTGTACTGTCCCTGGCTTTGCTCTCTGGTTCTTGTCAGTTCCAGTTGCTAATCCTGCCTCCTGCCAGCCAGTCCCTGTAACAATCATCTGCATTCAAGAGGAAGTGGGCAGAAGACAGGTAGAGACAAAAAAAGTAATGAAGAAGTGGACTGAGTTTGAATGTTCCCATAAGAGTTAGTGTTAGTTTTAAAGATATTTAACTTAAAATAGCTTGGAATATAGTTTATTATGTGTGTGTATTAATAATATTCATCAAACTGAGCCTTTAAAGTTTGTAATTTTTTAATTGTCTTTTTTACCTTGTTAGACAATAAATAAAAAGATCTGCCAAAGCATAGTTATTATAAACTCACTCAAGCATAATGATAATGTACATATATCCATTTATAAAGAAGGTACTATCCAAAGATGACCACTATACTTATTTTGGTAAACATTGTTTCAGATACCATTTCTTGTATATGTGTATATATATTGATCAGTGGTTCTCAACCAGATTTATACCTTCATTCTCAACTTAAGAGATAAAAATTTGGCAACAGCTGAAGACATTTTTGGTTGTCACAGCTGGGGGTACTACTGACACCTAGTGGTGAAGGCCAAGAATGCTTCTAAACATCCTGTAATGTACAGCACAGTCCTTTCACTCCCTCCTGGCAAAGACTTACAGAGTCCAAAATTTCAATAGTGCCGAGGTTGAGAAACAGATGTAGATGGATATATGTGTACTATCATTATGTGTGAGTGGGTTCATAGTATAAGGGTTTTTGTAAATTTACATTTTAACCATTTTTTACTGCAACAGAAAGCATAAATTAAAAAAAGACCCACGAATTTAAAGTTTTTCTTTTATAAACTTTGATAGTTGAATGCATCCATGTAACCACCACAAAAAGTAACATGGAGAACATTTTTATCACTTGAAAAAAAAAAACCTTTATGTGTTTTTTCAGTTAATATTCACATATTCCCTACTCATAGAAGTACTCTTTCTGAGTTCCATCTTCATTTTCTTGGAAGGCTATGAATGTGATCATACTGTGCATCCAGGTCTGTGTGTGTGTTCTTTCAGTAAATGGCAGCATTTTACTAAGCATTTGTGAAATTTATTCATGTTCTTGAGCTAATTGGTTTTTCATTCCTTTTTTATCATTGAGTGATGTTTTTTTGTATGGAAATAACACAATTTATTAACTGCTTTTTGTTGGTGGGCATTAAGACAGTGTCACACCAAGCCTTAGAACAAGTATAAAGTAAAATTCAAGAGCAACTATTATCAAATTAAACTGCCTTAACATAAAAAATAATGTAACTTTGATTACATTTTTTTTTTATTTATTTATTTTTTATATTTTATTTATTAATTTTTAGAGAGAGAGGAGAGAGAGAGAGAGAAGGGGAGGGAGGAGCCGGAAGCATCAACTCCCATATGTGCCTTGACCGGGCAAGCCCAAGGTTTTGAACCGGCAACCTCAGTGTTCCAGGTCGACGCTTTATCCCACTGCGCCACCACAGGTCAGGCCCTGATTACATTATTAACAATATTGATCATAATGTATCTATGTGAAATAAATCAGATTGTACAAATATCCTAAACATTATAAAAACAAATTAACTTTTTGACATAAAAACTCTACTTCCATAGGATATTTTGGGAAAAAAATATAGTGAATGGTAGAAACAAGAAAATTAAAAACGAAGAGGTAGTCTGCTTATTCACACATCTGGAAGATTACAAACATTCTTTTGAAGGGATTTGAGCAACCTTCTTCTTAATGAACTATTCAAAGCCAAGTAAAATAAAAAATGCACACAAATTTAAAAATGCCACTAAATGAGCCTGACCAGGCTGTGATGCAGTGGATAAAGTGTCGATTTGGGATGCTGAGGACTCAGTTTCAAAACCCTGAGGTCGCTGACTAGAATGCTGGGTCACCCAGCTTGAACGAGGCCTCACCAGCTTGATCCCAAGGTCGCTGGCTTGAACAAGGGGTCACTGGCTGAGCTGGAGCCTTTTGGTCAAGGTATGTATGAGAAAGTGCCACAACTACAAAGTTGATGGTTCTCATTTCTCTTCCTTCCTGTCTGCCTGTCCTGGTCTGTCTGTCTGTCTCTTTCTCTTTCTCTTAAAAAAAAAAAGAGCCATTAAATCAGCCAACAATTTGGGAAGGGAATTCTTTCTTTCCTGTTATTGGATATGCATTTGTTGAGCCATTTAGTAAGATTGAGTTGTTTCAGTGGAGTAAACAGAAAAAATGAGTTTAGATTATTTGCTTTGAAAAGCATTTATTTAGAACTAGTCATGCTTAGAAGTGGCTCAGACTTTCAAACATCACTCCTGGAGCACATATTTGATCTATTGTAGACTAAAATGCATTAACAATAAAGGGAGGTACTAGGGTATTATAATGAGGTGGTTTCAAGTGCAGACTCTTCAATCTGGCTATCTGAATTTCAAATTCACCATCTATCAACTCTGGGACTTTGGGCATTTTGCCTTACTTCTCAGTGGATCGATTTTCTCAAGAGTGGGATGAAAATTAGACATAGGCTTTGTGAAGGTTTAAATGAGAAAATGCTTATGAATTACTTTAACAATGTCCAGCACCTAGGAAATACTAAAAAAATATTTGTTTTAATAAAAACACATTAAAGTTTGATAGAAAAAACAATGTTTAGTTTATAAAGGAAACTCTATGTTTTCTAGTTGGGAATAAGAAAATTTAGGTCAGCATCAGTATATGGTTACTGAACTATAAATTTTCCAAACCTACAAAATTCTTTGTTCTCCCCCTTCTTTTCCAAGTGAGAGGAGATCGAGACAGACTTCTGCGTGCATCTATCTATCATCTATCTATCTATCATCTATCTATCTATCTATCTATCTATCTATCTATCTATCTATCTATCTATCATCTATCTATCTATCTATCATCTATCTATCCATCTATTTATCATCTATCTATCCATCTATCATCTAATATCTACCTATCTGTGTATCTGTCTACCTACCTAACTACCTACCTACAAATCTGGAGTGGGCTGCCCTTTCTTTGTTCTCTCCTTGCCCTCCATGAACAGGAGCAGTTTCAGATTTCATCAAAGAATCTCCAAGGGTTTGATCCAACACCTGTTAATTTCTGCTACCATATTAAATATATATATATATAATACTAGTTTATAACTAAGTACTGGACATTTCTTAACTTAGGTATCTAAAACCTAAATTGAACAAATAAAAACAGTATTCAAAATAAGTTTTTTAACTGGGTAGAAAGAAACACCCAGTATTTTTATTTAATATACTTTTAAAGACAGTTTGAGAAAGCAGTGTATGACAGTCATGAAATAAACAACAAAGGAAGTGTGAGAGACTGGGCACTCGTCAGTCTGCTCATGGTCTGTAGCTCACTTCCACTGCACATCTTGCTGTAGAAGAACGCTGACAGAACACGAGAACATGCTCTGCACTGGGGACTATACGTGGGACCTGGAGAGCAGTGAGAGAGAAGCTCACTGTAAACGGATCCCTTAGCTCCACAGAGCAAAAAGGAAAATGTAAAACTTGGTTTAAGGAAGACATGTTTACTCCATGTCCAGGACTGGGTAGGAAGTGGGTGTTTGAGAAAGTAAACAGAGACATCCATAGATTGCTCCAGCTTTTATGTGGGTGAGTAAAATGTGAAGTAATTTATACCCATTTGAGCATAATGGATAAATAGATGAATTTACTGTAGGAACATGGTCATTGATGACAGGGTCACATCAATGAATGAAAACTTCTATGAAGGAGACAACAGAAAGCAGAATAAATTAAAGAAGTGAAACCATTGCACATGTGTAGGTATTTGTGAGTTATTAGCAGTTGCATTTGTTAACATTCCATTGTCTCCCGATGCAACATTGAGATCTTTCTGAGTTCTGTTTCCTAGACCAGAAGAGACCTGTTCATTCTTGGCTTTTTATAATGCTAAGCAAATTACTATTTTGCCTATTAGAAACAAACAAGAAAGTATTTTTACCTAGAAAATTAATAGTTAAAATATAAAATTACATCATGGAACCCCATAATGCAGTTAAAAGAGAAATTACCCCACCTTACTGATCAGAAAATAAGCTTACCCATGCAAAATATAAAAGTACATAAAATGGCCACTGGAAACCAATATTGCCTACTAGTTATAAACATGTTTGTTTCAAGTCACATATGCATTTTTTTCTTCTGTTAGGCAAAACAAACAAACAAGCAAATAACAAAAAACAAAAACCCCCACAATAAATTGGGTTTTCTTGCATGAAGTTATACTCCTGAAACATTTAAAACACTAATTTTCACTTTCTTTGTTTAAATCCCTATATTTCTTGTTAGTCACTGGATAAGAACACCTTAGATTTTTTAAATGAGATGTTATTGATTGCTGAGCTTACAAGCAGAAGATGTTATTTCAAAGGAAAAGGTAAAATTTTAACATATATTTATAGAAATGATTTTTTTAATTCAAACTAACAATCATTAACAATATGCATAGAAAGCACACAACTTCACTGGATATTTGAAACTGCCTAGATATGGTTAGTCTTTTTTTGTAACTTCGATGGGCTTAGTTTAAAAACACATGTTGTAGACTTAAGGAGGAATCATTTAAGTTCATTTTCATAAGCATGTGATTTTCCTGTGCCTTTGTGAACATTGGACTACAGTATTCTCCTTCATTGTTTCACTCACAATCACGTGGATTTGTAGAACCCCGATAGTAAATACTCAGTATTGCCCTCCACATATAATAATTCACAACAGATATTCTTTGGGATTGGTTTTCTACGACAGGGACTACTGCACAAATCTCTTGTACACTGAATGTTGAACAGCTGTTACCATTATTTTGACAAATTTTCTAAGGTATTTGGCACTTGTTTTGACAAATGGACACGATAAAGTAAATTCAGATGGAAGACTGGCAGCTGTAGTGCAGTCTTACCAATTGATTTTTAGTCACAGTGATTCAAAGAGGCCAAGGAAAGCCATAATCCACCTTGATGGTGGGAGATCCACTTGCACTGGATAGTCGGTGATTGTTAATGGTCTGGAAAGGCTTGCTGGAGCAAATCAGCTACTCACCGCTGTCAATGCCCCTACATAATAAAAAAGGGTGTCTCCAAACCCTGGCCTGTATGATTGTGTTTAAAAGTGTGAATAATTATATAAAAATAAAGGTGACCTTTGTATGCACTTTCTCTTTCTTTAAAGTGGATTTACTCTGTCATTAGAGTTCATCTAGATAAAGTATGTGTGCGTATGTGTTTGCATATGTATGTGCATATATGTATGCATACATATATGTGTATATGTGTGTATGTATGCATGTGTTCATATGCATATGTGTGTATGTGTGTGCATGTATGTATGAGGTCACAATGTACAAAACAATTAGTAAACTTTGCATGATGTTGTAAATAGTGAAGTCAAATCAAAATAAAATTAATAGAAATATTTTCATATAAATATAGCTTATATGTTATCTCAGTTTTCAGAAATGTTATGTTTATAAACTTTCTTTCTGATTTTTCTATTAACTGCTGGAGTGCCTGTGGCATAAAAAATAAATTTAATTCAATAAAAAAAATCCATACAAGTTCTGTTTCGAGAACTTCACATAATTCACTTAAGATAGAGTTTTCCACCTTTTTTTATTTTTGCCCTTCCAAGAAGACTTTTTAAACACTTTTTCTAATTAGCCTATTCCTACTGAAATTTTATTTCATAGATCTACTGTATATATGCTGTGTGCTACAGTAAATAAATAATTGTATATTGTACACATAATAATCAAGATTGTTTTCAGTCTCTGCAAGAGCAAGGTTTTGCTCCCCACCCCTGGCAGAGATATCACTGCCATTGAGAATGCATAATTTAAAACATTATTCAATAATTTTAAAATCTTTTATTAAGCCCCGACTCTATGTCAGATATTATAATAGGTGTTAAGGATCTGAAAAAAAAATCACTCTTGTTTAATAGAAATTCACAGTCAGTGAGAAGGATTTCACCATGGAAAAACAATTATGATACCATGAAAGATCTAGCAGAAATGTCTATGCAGATGATGAGAGAAATTAATTCTGTCAAGGAAGAAATCAAGAAGAAGGTAAAGGAAAACTGTGGCTTTGAATCATGAGGGAGAGTTTGTTGGATAAAGGTGAGGTGCAGGGCTTTCCAAGTAAACAAACCAAATGTGTAAACTGTGTAAACACAAAATCACAAACTTTGAGTTTTGTGCTTTCCTGTAAATAAACTTAATATAATATCTGCATTAAATAACTATGAACCCTTGCCAGTTGGCTCAGTGGTAGAGCGTCGGCCTGGCGTGCAGGAGTCCCAGGTTCGATTCCCGGCCAGGGCACACAGGAGAAGCGCCCATCTGCTTCTCCACCCCTCCCCCTCTCTTTCCTCTCTGTCTCTCTCTTCCCCTCCCGCAGCCAAAGCTCCATTGGAGCAGAGATGGCCCGGGCGCTGCTGAGGATGGCTCTGTGGCCTCTGCCTCAGGCGCTAGAATGGCTCTGGATTCAACAGAGCAACGCCCCAGAGGGGTAGAGCATCGCCCCCTGGTGGGCATGCCGGGTGGATCCCAGTCTGGAGCATGCAGGAGTCTGTCTGACTGCCTCCCCATTTCCAGCTTCGGAAAAATGAAAAAAAAAAAAAAGAACTATGAAAAAGTTATAGAAATACTACATGTAAAAGCCTTTGGAGACTATGGAATATTAGATACTTTTTAGAAATTAATATTATTGATCCTTTCATAATTAAATAATCTATTATTCAAAATACTCATTTTAACCATGTGTTCTATTTTTGGTAGACTGAAAATTAATATAAAATATTTTTGGTTTTAGAACTTATTAAAAATATAGGTCTTACTAAATTATAAAATGTATAGCTTTACTGTCTAAGCAAAATGCTTAGATTACAATTTATATGTTTATGTATAAATGTTTATTACTTTTTGTTGCTGCATAACAAATTACCCTAAATACTGTAGTTTTAAATAATGTTTATTGTCTGACAGTTTCTATGAGTCAGAAATCTGGGTGTGGCTTAGCAGGGCACTCAGGGTTTCATGAGGTTGCCTCAAGGTCTACAGTGGAAGTGTGGTTCCCTCTTATGGCTCCCCTAGTGGGAGAACATGGGGGGGGCAGAATGTGCTTCTAAGTTTACTCATTTGGCTGTTGGCAGCAATTGGTTACTCACAGACTATTGGGCAGATGCTTTCAGTTCCTTGCTTACTTTTTGCCAGAGGCCACCTTTAGTTCCTTGACAAGAAAGCCTTTCCTTAGGGCAGCTCACAAAACGGTAGATGGCTTTCCTCTGAGTGAGTCAGCAAGGGAGACACAGAGATAGCCAAGATGGAATTCCAATTCTTTTTGTAACCAAATCTCAGGACTGACATTCTATCACTTTTGTCACATCCTATCATTTGAAAAATCATTAGGTTCACCCACATTATATAAGGAAAGGCAAGAATACCAGGAAGTAGAAATCATCTAAGGCCATTTTTGAGGCTGTCTTCCATGTAATGTATTAATTCGTTTCTCAATGCAATTGAGATGCCATCAAAAATAAGTAATATTTTAATCTAACCTGTGGTGGTGCAGTGGATAAGGTGTTGACCTGGAATGCTGAGCTCCCTGGTTCAAAACCCTGGGCTTGCCTGGTCAAGGCACATATGAGAAGAACTACTATAAATTGATCCTTCTCATTCTTCCCCCCACCTTTTTCTCTCCTCCTCTAAAATCAATAAAAAAGTAGTATTTTTATTGTTTTATAAAAATAGTTAGTTCTAAGGAATAGTAAACATTTGATTTTTAAATTCTACTTGAAAATGTCTAGTAACAGATAGATCATTGGCAATGAGGCATAATTTCCATTTCTGGACAGCTGTGACTGTATAGAAATCTCTCCATCATTTCTCAAAGTGACATGAGAAGGCTGAGCCTGTTAATGTATTTTAATATTTGCAAGCAGATGTTAGAGATCATTAATCAGGATGTACAAGATGACCTTGAGTTTAAAAGGAGACTGATTGAAAGGGAAATTGAGTTAAACCCCTTTGTTTCTTGAGAGTTATTCTTTTAGTCTAACATTTACTGAGAATGTAATAAGTACTGGTCCCGGTACTGAGAATACTTAAAAAAAAATTCCACCTTTGTACTGTCAGTTTCAAGAGAAGAGACGAATATAAGACCACAAATTTCAGGACCTAGGGTCTTAGAGCAAACTGACACTGGACAGGAGAGGGTTACTGAAAACAAATAGGTTGAGTTATGTATTAAATTATTAAAATGTAATTCTTGATATCTCAATGTCCCTAGACCCGTGATGGCGAACCATTTTATAAAAACCGCCCACTTTTGCAGTGCTGGTCAACCTGGTCCCTTGACCAGCACTGCAAAAGTGGGCGGTTTTTATTAAAAGGTTCACCATCACTGCCCTAGACCCACACGGGGAGAACACTCAATTATCATAATAAGGAACCAGTGTTAGGGGTTACGAACCACTAGCATTAAAAAAAGTCCATAGCCTTTGGTGGCACAGTGGATAAAATGTCAACCTGGAATGCTGAGGTCACCAGTTTGAAACCCTGGACTTGCCTGATCAAGGCACATATGAGAAGCAACTACTGGGAGCTGATGCTTCCTGATCCACCCCATTCTTAGAGCAAACTGACACTGGACAGGAGAGGGTTTCTCTTTCCATCTTCTCTCTAAAATCAAGAAATAAAATCTTTTAAAAAAAAGTTTGTAGCAATAGAATTCTTTGCAACGTTGTTGACATGCGGTGTGCTCCTTTCCTATTGCTGCCTCTCGTTTCCCTTCACAACACGAGTAAGGAGAAAGAGGTATTTACCCCTTATCTTAAGGAAAGGAGAGGTGATGAAGAAAATTACTAGTTGAGGAGAGGAATTTGTGTCGCCTGAGTTTGAGGAGTCTAAGGGCTGCAATGGGAAGTGTGTCTAAATCTGCCAGAAAGAGGAAGAGAAAAGACAGGCTATGTTGTACTGGACATGGCTTCCACTGATCACAAAGCGAATGTCTGTGCTTTCTGTGCCCACAGTGAGAGATCCTCCAAGAGCTGTCTGCAGAAGTCAGTAAGCAACAAAGGGACTTGCCAGCAACTGAGGCGGAAGCAGAAAGTCGCCAGTAGAGGGCGCACTGCTATTTTATGTGAATTGCAACGGGAAACTTCTTTATAGTGGGGAAACACGGACAAACTTCCTGCCCATGAGAATGAGATTCAGCCTTAAATGTTTCTCAAATCCAGAAGACACTCTCATATAGGGTGATAGAATCCCCTATAATAGTATTCAGTTTCCTCTAATTCTGTCATGTTCTGTGCTTGATACTGAATGGGTTAGGAGTTAAGCTGGTGAATGGAGGAAGAAGCCGAGTAGAATAGTACGCTGGAGAAAGAGAAGATGCTCTTATGTCTCTTCTCCCAACAAAATCTTTCAAACCAGGTATTACCTCAAGCCTGATAAAGGGAGGAACTTTCACTAAAATTAAGATGCTCGGTGATAATATGTTAAAGGAGTAATTGACTGGGTGCTATTTTGAGGTTATATTGCAGGCAGGTACTTTCTGAATGAGGGATTGAATGAAGCACATGTATATATGCCAAGAGAAGTGGTAAGGAGGAAAGGAAATTTTAGGTCAAGACTCCAGCTCCAAGGTTGAGTTGACTTGGATTGGACCCTCAAGTCTTCAGCTTACCTCAGGCAGATTTCTGGACATGTTACTAAATCTCTTGGAGACTAAGGGTCTTCATATAGGAGATACGAGTAAATCATAGACTCACCTTATAGGGCTTGGGGAAGGATTAAATGAGAGAATGGCTGTTAAGTATGCGACACAGAGAAGGCTCAATTGCCGGGGTCCAGCCCCGGGGGGGATCCAGGGGTCCCACAGGAAGAGACGGCGTCGGCATGAATCGAGTGAGAGAGCCGAATTCTTTTCTTTCTCTTTATTCTCTGGTTAGCATTTACTGCCAGGCATCTCCGGCAATGGCTGGTCTAACTTTACTTTTTATGCACACACACTAAGTTACAATCACATGGTATTTTGAATACATCATTGTTTTAGTTTCACTATGGTTACATATTTCTAGATAACAGTTAATTCATATCTATAAGCTACAAGTCAGGTGGTAAGTTATTCAAAGTACAGTTATACAATAACTTGAATAGTAATAACAATATTGGTACAAACTTCTAAAAGATTAGTACTAATTAATAACTCTATTTTACTGTTGTTGTGAGTCAAGGGCGCAGAGAGAGATAGCAGACGAAATCATTAAGGACTAGCAAAGGACCACCGCTTGCTCAGGCAAATAGCCTTGAGTTCATGTAGTGTCCTAATTCTTTTTTCACAGGACTACAAAAGGCTTGCTATTTAAGAAACTAACATAGTATTAAGAGTAACTTTTACTTAAAGATACATGGAGTGCACCTGCAAGATAGCTAGTAGCAACATAATATCAAAAGGCATTAATTGCTATTGCTGTTATGAATCCCACCACATTCCTCTCCTTATTCTTGGAAAATACAAAAATCTCATGAGAATGTTTTACTGAGAAAAACTCAGCAACTGCCTTCAGTGACAAAACAAGTCTTTTAACAAAACATTCTTTACTTGCCAGCTGCGCTCCTATCCAAGGCCATGCAACAGGTCACTCCACTACACCTTACCTAAGATTCTAATGTCTAGTTAAACTTTATTCATTTACTATATTCATACACTAGTTAAGTTCTAACTTTATTCTTTATAACATCATTAATAAGAAGAAATTCTCCTACAAACTTAACCCTTTATGAGGGATATCATGGCCAGCCTCTTATGTTTATGAGCCCAGTTCAAGGGGCTTACAGGCTTTTCTGTGGAACTTACACCTTCTGTCTCATTTCCAAAGAAATTACTACAAATCTACAGGGAAAGCATGGTACTATTATCCCTGTGCCATAAATAATAGCACACACCCAGGAAAGGGGGGGTATAAGGCCAGATTAATTCAAAAGATTAAAGGGGGAAGTGTCATTGTGCCTTTCCTTTGCGGTGACTTTGTCAACCCGCAGCTGTTGGTCTTCACTGCGGTGACTCTATCAACCAGTAGCCATCGATCTTCTTTTGCTGTGACTTTGTCAATCAGCAGTTGTGGATCTTCTCCTGCTGTGACCTAGTTAGCCAGCATTAGTGGATCGGCTCCTGACACTCAATGTTCTTGTTGCTGCTGCTGTTGAGTAACTGAAGTGTTTTAAATTGTGATGTTACACAATTCTAATTATAGGCTGTATTTTGATTCAAATATATGTGAATCAGCATTTTTAAATTCAGTCTTTCTGCACTACCTTTTGCTTTCTATTAACATTACAACCTTATATAAAATGTAAACTTTTGGCTTTCCTCTCAAATAAGCCACTTAAATAGAAAAATCTTAGCCAGAAAAATTTCATTTGCACATTTCACAAGTTGAAAGCATGCAGAATAATGAAAGCTATAAAATTGAAAAGAAATTAGTTCTTAAAAGAACAAATAGCTCTAGCAAACCTAAAATGACACCTAAGACAGGATTTGGATGAGTCTACTGAAAAATCATATACTTTTGTCAACAAATCTAGCATCTGAGAAAGATATATTTATCAATTTAATTTCTTATTCAAAAGATGTTACAACAAAAATAAAGTCAGTTAAAAATAATAAAAACCTTGTTTCCAAAATCCCAGTAGAACTACTTTTATACTCTTTACAATATCTGACCTCCCTTGTCCATATTTTTACAAACTTCAAATTATATCTTTTTAGTTTCACAAAATAAATAGTAATTTTCTAGAAGTGTAGTAGTTATATCTTCATTAATGTTTGACTTTGGGATAAGAGTTTTGAATATTTGTAATTTTGTTAGGAAAATAAGACATAATTGTTCTCATTTTCACTTATATAACTAATAGTTATAATAAATATACTCCACTAATTTATTTTAGTCTATAGTTCTTACTTTGTATTGATATTTTGATCCATTTATATATGAGGATCTTAGATATTCCTTGTAATTTTTGTGATCTTTTTTATATGATAAAATATTAGTTTACTGATAATATTTAAAATATAAATATGTCCTCCATATTTAACTTTTGGTTGTTCTTTCAAGGATAACAATTTTATAAATATTTATAATAGCAAAATTTTTGAACTAATGTATACTTTATAATGGATATACTTTACCCTCTTCTATTTAGTACCCTTCATCTTTCCTAAATGGAGACTGATTGAATTAGCATTTACAAATGAGTGCCAAAGAATTTTTGTGGTTCTATTAACTTAAATATTAATTTTTATTCTTTTAAAGTGTGTTATTTAATTTTGTCACAGATTTATAAAGATCATTTGTAAGAAGTCTCCTGATGAGTCTTACATAGAACACAGTGGCTCTTTAGGTGCTGGGCTAGACAATTTCTATCTAGGTTTAAAATTTTTATGACATTTCAAGTCCATTTTTAACTTAAAGAGAATGAAAAATTGCAAAGACTTCAAATTCACAATATGCCTGAGGCGAAGATGGAACTGAATTCAGCTTATACTATTATTCATGGTAGAAAAGCTAAAAATTGAAGTTGTATTCTTTAAATAGTATACTAAATGTCTTAAGAAAAACTTCATTTAATGAAGGAGTTTTCCAATTTTAGGCCTTCCACATGACTAAAGTCATTATGAAATGCAAGTAATCTGAATTAAACATACTTTGTTTTGTCTTCAGGTTTGAGGGAGAACTTAAATGGGTGCTATCTTATGCTTTATATGGATGTTTCTTGAAAATAAGTAAAGAAACAGTTATAGGTCTAGATAGCAAAATCGAGTCTAGAAATTTCCGTAGTTTGATTTTATTAAATCTTTTACTTTTAATTTTTATTATTTTTATTTATTCATTTTTAGAGAGGAGAGAGAGAGGAGAGAGAAGGGAGGAGGAGCTGGAAGCATCAACTCCCATATGTGCCTTGACCAGGCAAGCCCAGGGTTTCGAACCGGCGACCTCAGCATTTCTAGGTCGACACTTTATCCACTGCACCACCACAGGTCAGGCCGTAGTTTCATTTTAAAAGACTACATCAGTATTTTAAAGTATATAAAAATTTAATTTCTTAAATGTGTGTTTAAATAACTAATATAATTAAATAAATGAAAAAAGTTTTTAGTATTTT
This sequence comes from Saccopteryx bilineata, assembly GCF_036850765.1. NCBI lineage: Eukaryota > Metazoa > Chordata > Mammalia > Chiroptera > Emballonuridae > Saccopteryx > Saccopteryx bilineata. The sequence continues at coordinate 214,061,735 of NC_089491.1, read as the reverse complement.
ATTATAAAACCTAAGTATTAGAACATTTGCATCATAAAGCAAATGACATTTTGCAGGTTATTTATGATGGTTCATTTATGTCAACTTAGCTGGGCAAAGGGATACTTAAAAAGCTGGTAAAACATTATTTCTGAGTGTGTCTGTGATGGTGTTTCCAAGCAGAGGTTAGCACTTGAAGCTGTAGACAGAGTGAAGAAGATTATCTTAACCAACGTGGGTAGACATTGTCCAATATATGTTGAGGGCCAGAGTAGAACAAAAAGGCAGGGGAAGGGAGAATTTGCTCTTTGTTTGAGCTGGGACCTTTATCTTCTCCTGTGCTTGACATCTGTGCTCCTGGGTTTTTGGCTTTTGGATTTGGACTGAGATTTATGCCATTAGTTTCCCTGGTTTTTGGGTCTTTGGGTTTGGGCTGAAACTGTACTACCAGCTTTCTTGGTTCTTGCTTACAGATGGCTGATTGTGAGACTTCTCAACCTCAATTATTGTATGAATCTATTCCTATAATAAATTCATGCATCTTTATTTCTCTCTATCTCTACTATCATCCATATCTCCTATTGGCTTTGTATCTCTGGAAAACTCTAATATACTAGTTAAGGGTTGGTTCAGTGTATAAAGAACCATTTACAGGAGATTGGAACACGTCAATAAATTTATTTACTTGAATTCCCAATTTATTATTCAACATAAAAACAGAAGAACAATGAACTTTAGAAGCAATTAACTTCTTTCTTTCTTATGGTGATAAATTCCTTGTTAGTCCCAAAGCCTGGAGTTTTAGAGTCTTCCATGCTCTTCAGCATCTGTGCTCAGGACATCTTTTCCCACACACAGTCCTCTATATAGCTTACAAATATAACAATTTTGTTTACAGGTTCAATCTTAATCCTTACTTTATTGGTTAAACTCAGCACACCATTTATCAGTGAACATTTGGGGAATTGTCCATAGTAAACCTCCCCTAGGCTTCTTATAGATAATGCTACACTTCTCAAGAAGCCCAGTTTAATTTGAACATAGCTGGCCCAAAGTTTATTTGAAGACTCTAAATCCTATTAGCAATCTTTCTTTGCCATGTAATCCACACATAGTATGATTTAAGCCACTTCATTCATAAATTTTGTCTCTTTAAGTATGTTATCCGCTAAGATTTCAACTTCCTCTAAGAAGGAGGCCATTCTTTTGCTCCTCAATCACATGTGTAGATAAGGTGTAGTTTGTCTTCCTGGGGTAGTAATACATCTCTTTTGGAGAAACGACTTCCACAGCTCATGCACTGTATACCCGAAGCTGTGAACTATTATGACATTTCACATGAAAAGCAATAAAACAGAAGAAAAAGCCTCCAAAGTTACCGCTGGTACTTGCATCTTTCAAATGGAAGGAGTATTTTTATTGCACTATTAAAATATCTTTCATAAGTTTTCACATTTGTCACACTATATTGAGCTTGTATCAAAAAATGTGCAAGACAGTGAAAATACAAAAATGATGGTTGCATACCTGTGTTCAGGAAACTAGATCTATAAATCATATTCATGGCCATTCCTTTGACATTTATTTATAAAAATAACCAAAAGTTAAAGTAATCATGATGCAGTGCATCATTATGGTGTAACATGCTACATGCGTGTAGTCATCCAACAGCTTCCAGAAACAGTGCCCTTGGAGTCTGCCTTAGCTCTGGAGCTGAAAATGGACGGATCTATCCAATGACTGGGCAGTACTCAATAGTTGGATATACCCATCTCTGCCCATCACAGCAGTCCTCTAACAGGCCATCTTTCCTCTGGAGCTCTCTGTTGGGCTGAGGGAAAGCTGTTTAAAATTGCACTTTAGTCTGAAGCCCTCCCTTAGTTAGTCTTCTCTCTTTCTTCCTCTCCCTCCACGCTCTTCAGATATGCAGGCAACCCACCTACTCCTGCTCCTCTCTTCTTTACCTTTCACAGACAATAATTCCAATTCATTTCTTATGCTTCTTAAGTCTGCTTCTAGAGAGACCTGAATTGACACAGATGATGATAACTATGATGAAAAAAATAAAGAGGCAATGTGGAAGTTTTGTCATGTAGAAAACAAAAGTTAGCAATTTTAAAGTTTAGTAAGAAAAGTGTGTCTGAGAAGTTGAATTGTGAATAAATATTTAAAGGAAAAAGGAGAGAGCTATGTGGACAGCAAGGCAGAGGGAACTACCAGGGAGAAGTCCCTGAGATGAGAATTAATTGTATCAGTCTTCTTTTGCAAAGCATTGTCATAGTACCCCGAAAAGGTGTGTGACACCCATATGCAGAGTGGTGGAGGTGCAGGTAGCAACTCCTCATTTATCACTGAAAAAAGCTTGATGGAGGGAGTATTTTTATTGCAATATTAAAATATCTTTCATGAGTTGGCTTCATGAAAGATGGCTTCCTGAGTCTCCCGCATGATGCAGAAGCCACAGTTCACAAGCTGTGAAGTCAAGACAATGTTTCCATCCACAAAGTGGCACTTTAATGAAGAAACACACTAAGGAAAATGACTTTGTAGATATGTTCATAAGATGAACAATTGTCTTGGAGGAGTCAAAGTTGGCATGACATTCTCTAGTGGTTTTTAAGCACTTCTTAGCACATCAGCTTTAAAAAATGATGTAATAGTTGTAAAAAATTAGAGTAACATGTCTCATTAAATTAATAGACACATTTACTCTGAATTTTTGCTCATCTTTTATTGATCATGTGCATTTTTTTGTAGAAATTATGGTTTGAAGTGTTCCTATTTCACCCTATTACTAATAGTATAATAATAATAATAATAATAATAATAAAAAACCGAAACCACTAGATTACTTTGTAGCCCAGGAAAACTATCATCTGTTACAAATTATTCTCAAATCTCTGGAAAATCAGTTAAAATACCCTCTTGAGAAGGAGCTAAAAAATAAAAATGTCATGTTTCCCTCTAGTTTGAAATAGAAAACTAAGTGATGTGGGGTAAATACACAAGGAGGGAATAGGAAGTAAGACAAAATAAATGATGTTAAATAATTCCCAAATGTTAGGTTTGCCATCTCTCTATACAGCAGAGGGAAAAGACCAGATTGGGAGTAATAAGGCAGCGAATGAAAAGCGCTTACAGCATGAAGGGGGGAAACCAGCACGGATACCGGAGGCTGAGTGGATGGGAAGCACATTTGAGATGACGTGGGTGTGTAATGCAGATTTGGTTAATATATCATAAGCTCTTTAAATGCTAAAATGGAATCCAAGATTGAGGCTGACGGAGGAAGCGTAATAAATCTTTAGTCTCGAAGTACTTAAAGATGAACCGAGTGCATGCATCTCCAGCAAACTTTTTAATTCGGTAACTTGGCTCTGGAACGGGAAGCCTGTCAAAACAGGTTGCGGAGGTCAAATGATACATGTTCTTCCCCCCAGCACAGAGCGCTGCTCTCTGGTTTGATGAGAAAATATTAATTTTACCTTCTGGATAGCCAGTCCAAGTCAGTGCATCGCTCTTTAACACACTGTTTCCCAGGGCTGTGGCAATAAGACACGGTAAGAGCAATAGATTTGTAGCAGACGGAGGCATTGCCGAATCCCCAAAGCTTTGCTTGCCTCTGTGTTAACAGAGAGAAGTGGAAAAACAGATGCCAGAAACAATCAAATGGTTCTCAGGCAGGAAAAACAAACACGAAAGGAAAACTGTATCATGCCAGAGCAGAGATGATCAAGAAATTAAAACATCTGATAATAAAAGGCTAAGTCCAGATGGCATTTATCGCTGACTTCCCTAAGAAGAGAAAAATTATAGACAGAAAAATACTTTCTGAAACCTTGGAAAATTTAAAAGCTAGGAGAAGTAAACCAAAAATAACATTTTTATTTTGAAAAGAATCTGGATGTAATAATTATTATTGATGTAATCTGACTAACTATTGAAAATAGTATTGCATATATTTACTTATTATTGCTATCAGATTAGGATAATGATGAAAAGCCTGTTGGCCAGTTTTTTCAACTTGTAGATAATTAATAATTAACATTATGGCTATTTATTAGTGCCTTATACCAAAATTTTTCTCCTCCTGACATTTTGTGAAGTCAGTGTGGCTATGTGGCTTATTATTTTTTAATTAAAACTTTACTTTTCAAAGCTGTTTAAGGTTTACAGAAAATTTAAGAGACAGTTACAGGGATTTTCAACATAATCCTACCCACACAATTTATAGCTTATCCAATAAATCAACATCCCCCCCCCAGAATGATACACTTGTTACAATTCATGAATTTACATTGTCATGTCATTATCATCCAAAGTCCATAGTTTACATCACAACATTATGGTTCAGTTTTGGTGTTATACATTCTATGAGTTTGAATATCTGTGTGCTGGTGTGTTTCTATCATTATGGTATCATGCAGAATATTTTCAGTGCCTTAAAAATTCTTTGTGTTCGTCCTACTCATCGTATTCCTTCCCAACCCCTGATTCTTTTACTACCTCCCTCATTTTGCTTTTCCAGCATGTCGTAGAGTTGAAATCACACAGTATATAGTTTTGTCAAATTTACTTCTTCCACATAGTAATGTGCACCTAAGGTTTCCCTATGTCTTTTCCTGGTTAGATAGCTCATTTCATTTCAGTGTTATATATTGTTCTGTTGTCTGCAGGTAACATAATTTATCCATTCACCTTTGGAAGGACATCTTGTTTAGTTCCAAGATTTGGCAATTATAAATACATTTGCTATAAATGTCCATGTGTAGGTTTTTCTGTGCACAGAAGTTTTCAGGTCCTATAGGTAAATACTAAGGAGTGTGATTGCTGCTGGATCATATGTTAAGAGTATGTTTTGTTCTGTAAAAAAATGCCAAACTGTCTTCTAAAGTATCTGATGTAGTTGGCATTTCCACCAGCAATAAATGAGAGCACCAGTTGTTCCATGTTTTTCTGATACTTAGTGCTGTCAGTGTTCTGGATTTTGTCCATTCTAACAGGTGTGTAGTGATATCTTTTTGTTGTAATTGCATTTCTCTGATGACATATGATGTGCAGCATTGTGAAATATGCATTTGCTATCTGGACATCTTCTTTGGTGAAGTGTTTGTGAAGGTCTTTGGAACATTTTAAAATGAGCTGGTTTGTTTTCTTATTGTTCTGTTTCAAAAGGTCTTCATATGTTTTGACTACAGTCTTTTTTCAGATGTGTCATTTGCAAATATTTCTTACTAGTCTAGTTTGTTTTCTGTTCTCCTTGCATTGCCTTTCACAGAGCAGAAGTGTTCAATTTTAATGAAGTTCACCTTATCAACTGTTTTTTTCATAGGTTGTGGCTTTGGCATTGTATTTAAAAAGCTATTGCCACACTGAAGTTCACCTAGTTTTCTCCTGTATTATATTCTGGGAGTTTTACAGTTTTGTATTTTACATTTGGTCTGTAATTTGATGTAAGGTCTATGTCTAGGTATACTATCTTTCTTTTTCTTTTTTGCATATTAATGTTTAGTTTTCTAGCAATATTTCTTGAAAAAATTATCTTTGTTCTGTTATATTGCTTTTGACCCTTTGTCAAAGATGAGTTGACTACATTTGTGTGGGTATGTTTATGGGCTCTATTCCATTCTTCTTCTTTTTTTTAATAGTGCTTACTTTCTTATCTAACTATATAATTTATTTACTTGTATTTTTATGTTTCTATGTTTTATTGACCATGTAAAACATCTGTAAGAACAGGTATTTTGTTTTATAAAACTACCATATCCTTAGTGTAGAAGGTTTTAACTTATATAGATATCTGTTGAATAAAAAAATAAATAAAATTTTAAATCAGAAAGTTTAAAAATAGGAACTAGCTCCTTGAATGTTAACAGCTTCTTGCCTTTGGTGAGTGTAGAAATGGAAGAGAGACTTCTCTTGCTCTTGAAAATAATATAAAGTTTTATATCCTTTAAATCTTTTTTTTTTCCATTTTTCTGAAGCTGGAAACAGGGAGAGACAGTCAGACAGACTCCCGCATGCACCCGACCGGGATCCACCGGGCACGCCCACCAGGGGCGATGCTCTGCCTATCCTGGGTGTCGCTATGTTGCGACCAGAGCCACTCTAGCGCCTGAGGCAGAGGCCACAGAGCCATCCCCAGCGCCTGGGTCATCTTTGCTCCAATGGAGCCTTGGCTGCGGGAGGGGAAGAGAGAGACAGAGAGGAAAGTGCGGTGGAGGGGTGGAGAAGCAAATGGGCGCTTCTCCTGTGTGCCCTGGCCAGGAATCGAACCCGGGTCCTCCGCACGCTAGGCCAACGCTCTACCGCTGAGCCAACCAGCCAGGGCCTCCTTTAAATCTTTAATTTGAGATTCTATGCCTAGAATTAGTAAGATTCTAATTCTTGTTATAAGGAATAAATTAAAAAGATAAAAGGAGTGTGAAAGAGAAAGAGAAAGACAGAGAGATCATTATTGTAGTTAGACAATAGTAACTCTATTCTATCTTTTATTTTTCCCTCCTATGTTATTCAAGTTATTAAGGAAAGGGCACATTATTTTTCACAAAAGAGTTGTGATATTTCTTTATTCTTTTTTTTAGAAATCCTTCTGGGTGATAGCTTATAGCAGAGGTTGAGAACCTATGGCTCGCAAGTCAGATGTGGCTCTTTTGATAGCTGCATCTGGCTCACAGACAAATCTTTAATAAAAATATAAAACATTCTCATGTATTACAATCCATTCATTTCCTACCGCTCATGTTCATGGTTGCGGGTGACTGGAGCCAATCACAGCTGTCCTCCGGGACAACACCAAATTTTTATTGGGTAATGCGTAAGGTACACAGGTCGTTGTATGGCTCTCATAGAATTACATTTTAAAATATGTGGCATTCTTGGCTCTCTCAGCCAAAAAGGTTCCCAACCCTTGGCTTATAGAAACAGGCACCATAAAAAGCTCTATCTGAACTGTAGAAACTAAACTAGACTACAGTTAAAGAATTGTCTTTTTTTTATGCTTTTCTTCCTTTGGTTGATACTGACATGGTTTTGTGAAATAACTTGGAGCATTGTGTGTGTTTTATCTACAGGTCTTTGCTTATCACACAAAGCTTTTTGGATTAAATTTTTGTTTCTGTGGACATTCTCCTGTGCCTACAGCTCAGAGTTTTGGTTTTTACAATGATGTCAGATATTGCATGAAGAGCAACTGGTGTAAGAATTTAGACATAACTAGGTCAACTTCCTTTAGCTTATTATTTTTCCATAAAATATACTCATATTTTTTTGTTTTTTGTTTTGTTATTGTTGTTCTTGGTGATAGTGTTTAAAATTGTAAAAGTAATCAATAAATTCAGCAGTTTCTTGTGCTCTTAAAAGGAAGGTATTAAAATAAGATAAATGTTATTTAGGCCCTGGGCAGTTGACTCAGTGGTAGAGCATTGGCCACACGTGTGGAAGTCCCAGGTTCAATTTCTGACCATTGCACACAGGAGAAGCTCCCATCTGCTTCTCCACCCTTCTTCTTCTCCTTTCTCTCTATCTCTCTCTTCCCCTCCCACAGTCAAGGCTCCATGGGAGCAAAGTTGGCCCAGGTGCTACAATGGCTCAGATTGTGGCAGAGCAATGCCTCAGAGGGGTGGAGCATTGCCTTCTGGTTGGCATGCCGGGATCCTGGTCTGGTGCATGTGGCAGTCTGTCTGTGGCTCTCCGCTTCTCACTTCAGAAAAATACAAAAAAAAAAAAAAAAAGATAAATGTTATTTTAAAAATACTCCTTGAAGGGAAAATTTTAAAGTACAATTTAATTTTGCTGAATATATTCTTGGTATTATAACTATTCTATTTATGTCATTTCATTGGAATAATAATGACTATTTCTATTTTTTTAAACCACTCAGGAAAAGTTATGTGTGTATGTATGTATATTTGTTGTGTTGTGCTTTAAGAATGCTTATTTTATTATATGATATTGGTTTAAAAAGAACTTATTACTTTTATATTTAGAGATCAATGACAATGGGACAGATTTTTCAAACTACTACCTAAGGTCATACAAATATGAATGGACTATGATAGTCATGATACTCTTTTTACAAGATAGCATTTCTCAGATGAAGTTAGACCATGATCAAGTGCATTTCTTTTATATTTTGGGAGGATAAAAACAAGTAGAATTGAAAGACCATAGTGTTTTTGTTTCCCCCACTAGAGAGAAAGGGTGATTTGTGCAAATTTAGCACCTTTGTAGCAAATAAAGATAGTTACTAGAATTCTGCACAATTTCAGGAGCAGAAAACAGAAAGTTCCATTTTATCCCTGATTGATCAATAGATTATGTTCAGTCAAGTGACAGTTAGTTTACTCTTCTATGGGCTGAGCAGCAGGCTAGATACTTGAAATGAAAATATAAACAAAATAAAAATTCTTGCTCTTGTGGAATATATACTTCAAAAATAAAATAATATGTATAATTTCACTTGATATATTTCTTTAAATATTTATTTTTAATTTATTAATTTTAGAGAGAGAAGATAGAGAAAGATAGAAAAAGAGAAATAAACACTGATTTGCTATTCCACCCCTTTATGCATTCATGGGTTGATTCTTGCATGTCCGCTGACTGGAGATCAAACTTTCAACCTTAGGGTATTTGAATGATGCTCTAACCAACTGAGCAACTCGGCTAGGACTCAGATAGTATATTTATTATTCAATTTGATTTTCACTGTAAAACAATAATTTTATTATATATTTTCTAATTTTTGACATAGTATATGAAATTTTCCATAGTTTTACCACCTAAACCACTGTAAACATTGTTTATTACTCTAACTACATAAAAATATATTAAGATATTGTTTCACTTAGTGTGAATTTGTAGCAATTTAAATCCAGATTTTAATGATAAAGTGATTATAAGAAACAAGCACTAACCTATTATTGAGCTCTTTAGTTGCTTTTGAAACTGCTGTTAGGAAGGAGATCTTTGTAAACTGTCTTTGGATGAAACGGATTATATTATTAAGCTAAATTCTTATGTGATATTAGTAAAATCAAAGGGTTACTTTTAAAACTTTTGGTAATACTTTTAAGCTGACCTCCAAGCTAGTTGTATATACTTTGAAATAGCCATCTATTTTAAAATCTACTTATAGCTGTTCAGTTAGGTTTTTAGATTGGTGACAATTTTCATTTTCACTTCCATTCTGATATTGTTGTGTTGGGTATTCTTTAGTACCTACTCTCTCAAACATTATTCACTTATCTTGTACCTTCAGGTAAGAGGATTATGGTGATAGATAAGTAGAATTGTAGAGAGCTGATACTTTCTTGGAATGACAAATTCTCTGCGTGTATTGAATCTGGCTTTTTTGTTCCTGGCTTATTGCATTTTTCAGAGTCACTTTTTATAGAGGAAAATTTATACTGTGTCAATAAAAAGTAGCAATGCATTGTTCAGCATCTCTCTGAGGTCAGTACAACACCAACGACCCCAGTTTGAGTGTTCAAAACATCACTTTTAGTGCAGTAAGTCATCATAGGAGGCAAAAATGTAATCCTGACCTACTTCAGTTGCATTCAACAAATGTTTATCATCCACAAGATATCGAATTCCATGTGAGGTGTGGGCAGCATAACTATGTGAGATGAGACCTATTCATGTGGAGCAGTGCATTCAGTCATGGAATTTCCTGATGACTAGTGAAAAATTCCCTATACCTGAGATTATGTCCTGCATGTTGCCCTATGCTGTTTCTATAACTATGGATTTAAGTAAACTAACATTTAATTCTAAAAAATAAGAAAAAATATTTCATATTGTCTAGATACACACCAATTGAAAATTGATTAATTCCTTGCATAATGGTGGAGCAGAGTTAATATATATATATAAGATTTTTTGCTACAGTCACTTCATCATAAAAGCTATGCAGGTAGCTCTATGAGAATATGACGAATTCTTCATACAAGGTAAGTTTAAGAAGCAAGCTCAAAACTCAATTTAAGACATAGGAATGAAATGTAATTTCAAGCATATAAAAAATTGTCTTCTGAAATGCATGTTTTACGTGAAACTGAATGTTCTGCCCCTTATTCAATAAAAGTATAAGAGATAAGTTGTGAGATATAGTTGTAGTCTTATCAGATATGAGAGTCCTCAAAGCTCAAATTGTAAGGAAACTGGGTCATAGCAAAATGTTTTTATTCATATACATTTTTAAGTAGTAGAAAAGAGGCCTAATCATAGCAGAATTCTGTTTGGGTGACTCTGGGAAAAGGAGTTGCTGCCAAATCAGGGTGAGTGAGGATGCTAGACTGAAGTCTCCATGTAATTTTGTCATGCACAAGCAAATTGACTATCTTTTCCTCCTTCTAGCTGCAATGTTTCTTTACTGTTGGACAGGGCTAAATTCCAAGTATTTAGCTCTTTTTTAAAATACTGTTTTGAAAAAAATTTGTTTGCCCTATCAGACAGACGACCCTCTGATTTATCAGCTCTGGCTTCAAATTATATTCTACCTTTAAAAACATACAAGTAATAGCATGGCCATCAATATACTAAATTAAAATTAAGCTCTTAATAAGAAAAGCCCATTTTCCCCAAAACCATTTTCAGGACTGCCTTCTGTCCTAAAGTACTGTATCGGAATGCCAGATAACCATTGTCAAATCACTAGATGTGTGCTTGTGTGAGTGTGTGTGTGTGTGTTTAACAATGCCCAGAAAGTTCCAGAACTCTTAAGATTAACTCTATTTTTTAAGCAGAGAAAATAAAAACAGTAAAAGAAATAACATTAAAATTTAATATTTTTAGTAAGAAACACATTTTTGTTCATTAATCCTACAACTGAATATCATTGTGTGTTTAGAGCAGAAAGAGGTGAAGCAGATTTTAAAAATATTTGCTGTGTATACAATAACAGTAGTATAAGTTACAGTTGTAGCTTAAGAAAGTTGTAGCTTAGTTGGAAAAAAGTTTTATTCTTTTGTAGGGCTCCTGAAAGAACAGTAGAGAAAGGAACAAATTATCTTTAAATTATCTGGTTCAATAGAAAAAGTGCACCTACCCAGGTGGTGGTGCAATGGATAGAACATTGGACTGGAACATGGAGGACCCAGGTTCAAATCCTCAAGGTTGCCAGTTTGAGTGCGGGCTCACCAGTTTGAGCACAGGGTCGCTGACTTGAGCATGGGATCATAGACATGACACCATGGTCACTAGCTTGAGCCCAAAGGTCGCTGGTTTGAAGACCAAGGTCACTGGCTTGAGCCCAAGGTCACTGGCTTGAGCAAGGGGTCACTCACTCTGCCGTAGCCTCCTTGACAGGCACATGTGAAAAAGCAGTCAATGAACAACTAAATTGCTGTTTCTTATCTCTCTCCCTTCCTGTCTGTCTGTCCCTATGAGTCCCTCATTCTCTGTCTCCATAAAAAAAAGAGAATATAGAAAAAATGCTTTCATTTAAATTCTGACCAAAAGTATTTTAGCTAATTCTAATATAACTATTTACACCGGTGTATGTTTTTTCTAGACTGTGAATGTCTTTTGGTCAAATCTTGGCATTGCTATATAGTATTTGCAATTTTGGGAAAGTTACATAAATTCTTTGAGAGTTGATATATTTGTTTAAGTAGGCATCATGATACTCATGAAGCAGAATCAGTGTGAGATTTCACTTAGTAGATGTAAAAATTCTCAATTTTATTAATTTAAGTTACATTGGTTCCTTTATTCTGTCATTTGAACTGAAGAGCTATCAGTTGGATCTTTGTCTCTTAGCATATATCTTACCTTCACTAAGAATTAATGAACTTCCTGAACCTGGTAAAGAGAGCTACAAAAATCCTACAACCAACATTATACTTAATAATATATAAAAAGCTGAATAATTTTTCTTAAGATCCAGAACAAGACAAAGATGTTTATCCTCAACACTTCTATTCAACATTATATTTGGGGGTTCCAGGTAAGACAAATAGGCAATGCTATGGAAAATAAAGGTACTCAGATTGAAAAGGAAAAATTAAAACTATCTTCATTTGCAGATTACATGATCTTTTTTTTTTTTTCATGATCTTATGTTAAGAAAATTCTAAAGAATTTACTAAAAAAAGTATTAGGATCTTGCCTTTTCTGACAGCATGGATAAACCTGGAGATTATTATGATAACTGAAATAAGTTAGTCAGAGAAAGACGAGGATTCAAGATCAATATATGGAAATTAATTGTATTTTTATATACTTACAATGAACATTACAAGAATAAAATTAAGAAAATAATTGTATTTATAATAGCATCAGAAAGAATAGTATATACACAAAAATTAAAAGAAGTACAAAACATAAACTAAAACTAAAAACTACATAGCATCATTGAAAGAAAATAAATATGACCCAAATAAATAGAAAAATATTTTGTGTTCATGGACTGAAAAGTTAATATTTTTAAGATGATAATATTCTAAAATTGACCCACAAATTCAATGCAATCCTTATCAAAATCACAGCTAGCTATTTTGCTGAAAATGACAAATTGATCCTAAAATTTATATAGAAATTTAAGGAATCTCAAATAACCAAAACAATCTTGAAGCAAAAAGAATAAAGATAGCTCAGGCTTTCAGACTTCAAAACTTACTTCAAAGGAAAAGTAATCAAGATAGTATGATACTGGCATAAAGGTAGACACATAGAACAATATGAAAGACTTGGGAAATAAGACCAGTCAATTTTTGACAGTGAGGCCATATCATTCAATGGTGAAAATAATTTTTTTTAACCAATAGTCCTAAGACAACTGGATAGCCAAATGCAAAAAATTAAGTTGTACCCTTACCTGATATCATGTTGAAAAATTAAATAAAATGAGATCAATTACCTTAACATAAGAGCTAAAACTAGACAACTCTTTGAAGAAAATGTAGGCACAAGTCTTTGTAATTTTGAATTAGGCAATAATTTATTAGCCATGACATCAAAAGCACAGACAACAAAAAAATAAATAAATTGGATGTCATCAACATTTAAAATTTTTAACTTTAAAGGATACAAAAAAGTAAAAACGCAAACCAGTCATATATTTGGTAGAGGGCTTGTATCTAGAATATATAAAGAGCTCTTATAAAGCAACAATAAAAAGACAACTCAATTAAATTGGATGAAGGCAATGAATTGATATTGCTCCAAAAATATATATAAATAAACAATAAACACTTGCAAATGTGCTCAACCTCTTCATCCATTAGGAAATGCCAATAAAACACAAAATAAGATTCTACTTTACACCAACTAAGAAGGATATAATTTAAAAAGACATAACTGTTGATGAAACTGTGGGAAAATCAACAACCTTCATACACTGCTGGTAGGAATATAAAATGGTGTAGACTTTCTGGAAAACAGTTTGGAAATTCTTCAGAATGTTAAAGATGGAATTTCCACACAAACCAACAAAAACAAAAGCATATGCACATGCAAAAATTTGTATAGGAATGTTCACAGAAGCATTATTCATAATAGTGAAAAAGTGAAAAGAAATCCAATGTTTATGATGAATACATGAAAAAATGTGGTATATTCATGTGGAATATTATTTGAACAATACAAAGAAATAAAGTACAGATACATGCTACAACACTGATAGACCTTGAAAAAAATTATACTAATTGAAAGAAACTGTCACAAAAGACCACATATTCTGTGATTTCATTTATATGAATCATTCAGATTAGGCAAATTTATACGGACAGGAAGTATATTGCCTAGGGCTAATGGCGAGTGGGGGCAATAGGGAATACATTGATTGTGATTGTGGTAAGAGTTGTACAACTATATTAATACACTAAAAACCACTGAAATGTACACTTTAAATGGGTAAATTGTGTGGCATGTGAAATATATCTCAACAAAGCTGTTAAAACTAGAATTAATAGCTTGTGTGTAAGGAAAACATTTTTCATCTGACCAGACTGCCTATAAGAAGCAGGCATATTTAGATAAAGCATATCTAGTCAGAGCCAATGGCTAGACTCTTGTGGACATCAAGAACAGTTTGTTTGGGAGAATTTTCTGTTTGGTTGGAAATAGCCATTTGGTTTAAAATAAATAAAAATGGACCAGATGTCAAGCTAACCCATAACTGATTTCGTAGGAACTTTATATACTGTTATATAACAAATAAAATGAATAACAGAAAATGAATTATACACACACACACACACTATGTAAAGTATATAGTTTTACTTTATACTATATATATGCACATATATATAGTTATAGTTATATATACATGTATTAATTATTTTTTAATCTGAAGAATATTACAGTTTTGGATTGAATATTTTTAGTTACTTAAAATTTTTTAAAATCTATTTCTACACCATAGAGAAAAAATAAAATTCAATGTGTTTGTTGTGTATGTCTATATACATATCTATCTATCTATCTATCTATCTATCTACCTACCTATCATCTATCTGTCTATCATCTATCTATTTGAATAAAGTTTACTTCACATAATAAATGAGTGATGATTTTTATTTCAAATGATGATTAATTTTTTATATTTTTCAAACTTGTCATTTTCTTTTGTATTTTTAATCTCTGAACAGAACACCTAGATAAAGCAATAGAGTAAATGCAGGGACATTTGGGCATATCCAGTAATGCATGATCCTAAAATGATCCAATTTCATTTTATCTTTCAATATTTCTTTTCCTCAGGGTAAGTTAGGCCTGTGCTATTGGAAAAATATTGAGTTGTTGTTTGCATCTTCTGAAGAATATAACACCTGAGAGGAGACATAGCATAACCATTTGTATTCAGAGGCTTGTGCAAGTGGAAAGTTTTTTTCTGTTTCTTTATAGTCCAGGAATATAATCAGAGAACAAAATACTTTAATAAACAAAGAAAGAGTATAGGGATTTTGATTGCTAATATAAAAATTAGCAAGTGTTCAGTGTAGATAGCTGGTTGAAAAATAACCCTAAACTAGAGTCATTGGAGCTTAATTGCAGACATGTCTATGCATGTAACTCAGTTCTAATGATGTGTGAGTGCTTTTTGTCCTATGATAGGAATTTAGGCGAATGTTTTTACTTTTCTACAGTTCCAACCTAGATTCAGTTTTAGATGTTCAAATATATCATGACGATTTCTTTCTTTTTGATTTTCTTCACCAAGTCTAAATACAAAATACTGACATTAATGTTCATTTTCAAATAGCTGATAAAAATACTGAAGTGCCACAATTAACTGCATGTCACAGTGATCCTTAAATCTTGGTGTAATTTTTAGAAGTTATAATCTGATACTTTAGGTATTTTGAAAACCATTTTGAAATGAAATAAAATATTTATTTTAGTTGATAGTGGGGTTATCTTTCATTCATTTACATAAAATGGTAAGAAAATTATTTAAAATGTTTTTTACATGACTTAAACTAAATATATTTTTATTAAATTTATTGGAGTGTCACTGGTTAATAAGATTATATAGGGTCCAAGTGCACAATTCTATAACACATCATCTGCATATTGCATTGTGTGTTCACCATCCAGAGTCAGATGTACTTCAGTCACCGTTATTTGACCCCTTTACCCTCTACTACCCCCATCCTTTCCCTCTGGTAAACACAATACTGTTGTCTGTGTTTTTGAATTTTTATTTGTTTCTCTTGTTTATTCATTCGTTACTTTCAGTTTTATATCCTACATGTGCGTGAAATCATATGATTCTTTACTTTTTCTTTCTGATTTATTTTGCTTTGCATGTTATTCTCGAGGTCCATCCATGTTGAAAATAGTAGTATTTTTTTTTTTATAGTTGAGTAGTACTCCATTGTATATATGTGTCACATCTTTTTTATCCAATCATATACCAAGGAGCCCTTTGGTTGTTTCCATATCTTAGCCACTATGAATAATGCTGCAATGAACATAGGGGTGCATATATCTTTGAAAAGAAATGTTTTCAAATTATTTTGGTAGATACTCAGAAGATGGGTTGCTGGGTTATATGGTAACTCTACTTTTAATTTTTGAGTAACTTTCATATAGTTTTTTATAGAAACATAAAATTTAATCAGTTTAAATTTGCATCAACAGTGAAGGAGGGTTCGTTTTCTCCACAGTCTTTCCAACACTGGTTATTACTTGTCTTGTTGACAGTAGCCATTCTAACAGGTATGAGGTGATATCCCATTGTAGTTTTTGATTTGAATTTTCCTACTAACTAGTGCAGTTGAGCATCTTTTCATATATCTGCTGGCCATTTGTATGTCTTTTTAGGAGAATTGTCTGCAGAACTAAATTTTATTCCTCCTTATGACTCTGTCTTCAAAAGCACTATTTAATGTCTTTAAGTAAGGAAAATAATTTTTTGTTTTATTTTTTATTATTATTAATATTAATGGAGTGACATTGATAAATCAGAATACATAGGTTCAGAGAAAACATCTCCAGGTTATTTTGACATTTGATTATGTTGCATACCCATCACCTAAAGTCAAATTGTCTTCTGTCACCTTCTAATTGGTTTTCTTTATGCCTCTCCCCTCCCAACCCTCTCCAGCCCACCACCCCCACCCCGGTAACAACCACACTCTTGTCCATGTCTCTGAGTCTCATTTATATGTCCTACCTATGTATAGAATCATATAGTTCTTAGTTTGTTCTGATTTTCTTATTTTACTCAGTATAATGTTATCAAGGTCCATCCATGTTGTTGTAAATGATCCGATGTCATCATTTCTTATGGCTGAGTAGTATTCTATAGTATATATGTACCAAAGCTTTTTAATCCCCTCATCCACTGACAGACACTTGGGCTGTTTCCAGATCTTCACTATTGTAAACAATCTTGCCATAAACATGGGGGGTGCATTTCGGTATATTCTTAAAAGTGGGATAGCTCTGTCAAAAGGCAGTTCCATTTTTAATTTTTTGAGGAATCTCCATACTGTATTCCACAGTGGCTGCTCCAGTCTGCATTCCCACCAGCAGTGCAGGAGGGTTCCCTTTTCTCCACATCCTCACCAGCACTTATGTGTTGTTATGTTGATGCGCACCATTCTGACTGGTGTGAGGTGATATCTCATTGTGGTTTTAATTTGCATTTCTCTAATAATTAGTGATGTTGAGCAATTTCTTCATATGCCTCACTGGCCATCTGTATGTCCTCTTTGGAGAAGTGTCTATTAATTTCTTTTGCCCATTTTTTGATTGGATTGTTTGCCTTCCTGGTGTTGAGTTTTACAAGTTCTTTATAAATTTTGGTTATTAACCCCTTATCAGATGTTTTGTTGAATATATTCTCCCATTGTATAGTTTGTCTTTTTATTCTGTTCTTATTGTCTTTAGCTGTGAAAAAGCTTTTTAGTTTGATATATTCTCATTTGTTTATCCTGTCTTTTATTTCACTTGCCCATAAAGATAAATCAGCAAATATATTGCTGTGAAAGATGTCAGAGAACTTATTGCCTATGTTTTCTTCTAAGATGCGTTGTGGACTGTTAATGGCAAAAAGCCATTATAGATTCCAGGCTTAGCAAAAGGCTAAGTTCTCCCCCCTCCATCTCCATATTTGGCTTTGATGCTGAGTATTTGCACCCACTCCACTTCCTTCCTTGGGTTGCAGGAAGCAATATACATGCCCTTCCTCTGACTCTTTGTTTGTTTCAAATGTTTGTAAATTTCACTGATGTATCCTGTTTTTGCCTTGGGAGAGTTTCTGTCTTAGCCTTTGATGTGCAACTTTGTATCAGGGTCCTTGATTTGCATATGACTATATAATAAAGCGAACTGGGGCTATGAGGCACTCAGATACTGCCAGGCAGTTTGAAGAGTCCTCCCGGTCCCATAGGTTTTGTTCCGACAAAGTGTGTTTCCTTAATTCCGCACCATTATTTGGAGTTGTGCTAGTCCGCGACAAAGATGCTTATGGTTTCACAGCTTACATTTAAATTTTTTATCCATTTTAAGTTTATTTTTGTGAATGGTGTAAGTTGGTGGTCTAGTTTCATTTTTTTTGCAGGTAGATGTCCAATTTTCCCAAAATCATTTGTTAAAGAGGCTGTCTTTACTCCATTGTATGTTCTTACTTCCTTTGTCAAATATCAGTTATCCATAAAAGTGTGGGTTTATTTCTGAGTTCTCTGTTCTGTTCCATTGATCTGTATGCCTGTTCTTATGCCAGTACCAGGCTGTTTTGAGTACAATGGCCTTGTAGTATAGCTTGATGTCAGGAAGTGTGATACCTCCCACTTTATTCTTCCTTTTCAAGATTGCTGAGGCTATTCATGTTCTTTTTTGGTTCCGTATATATTTTTGGAATATGTGATCTATATCTTTGAAGTATGTCATTGGTATTTTAATTGGTATTGCATTGAATTTATATATTGCTTTGGATAATATGTACATTTTAATGATGTACATTAACCATGAGCACGGTATATGCTTTCACTTGTTGGTATCTTTCTTGGTTTCTTTTATCAATATTTATAATTTTCCTAGTACAATTCTTTAATCTCCTTGGTTAAATTTACTTCTAAGTACTTTATTTTTTTGGTTGCAATAGTGAAGAGGATTGTTCCCTTAATTTCTCTCTCTGACAGTTCATTATTAGTGTATAAAAATGCCTCTGATTTCTGAGTATTAATTTTATATCCTGCCACCTTGCTGAATTGTTTTATCAAGTCCAGTAGTTCTTTGACTGAGACTTTAGGGCAGCAGTTCTCAACCTGTAGGTTGCAACCCCGGTGGGGGTTGAACAACCAAAACACAGGGGTCGCTAAAGCCATCAGAAATACATATTCTATTTAAAAATGTATTGTATAATAAATATGTATTTTCCAATGGCTTTAGGTGACTCCTGTGTTTTGGTCATTCAACCCCCACTGGGATCATGACCCACAGGTTGAGAACTGCTGCTTTATGGTTTTCTATATACAATATCATATCATATTCAAATAATGATAGTTTTACTTCTTTTTTTCCAATTTGGATGTCCTTTATTTCTTCTTCTTATCTGATTGCTGTAGCTAGGACTTCCAGAACTATGTTGAATGAGAGTGGTGAAAGGGGGCACCCCTGCCTTGTTCCTGATCTTAAGGAGATTGCTTTTAATTTTTGCCCATTGAGTATGATGTTGGCTGTGGGTTTGTCATAGATGGCCTTTATTATGTTGAGGTATAATCTCTTTATCTCCACTTTGCTGAGAGTTTTGATCAAGAATGCATGCTGGATTTTATCAAATGCTTTTTCTGCATCTATTAAAATTATCATGTGGTTTTTCTCCTTCCTTTTTTTTATGTGATGAATCACATTGAATGATTTGCAAATATTATACCAGCCCTGCCTTCCAAGAATAGATCTCACTTGATCATGATGTATGATTTTTTTCATATATTGCTGGATCCAGTTTGCTAATATTTTGTTGAGGATTTTAGCATCTAAATTCATCAGGGATATTGTCCTATAATTTTCTTTCTTTGTGTTGTCTTTGTCTGGTTTTGGAATCAGGATTATGCTCACCTCATAAAAGGAGCTTGGAAGTCTTCATTCCTCTTGAATTTTTTGAAATAGCTTGAGAGGAATAGGAATTAGTTATTCTTTGCTTAACAACACTTAAAGTTTGATTTAAGGATTACCCTGTCCCTAATTCTATGGAATTTAGCTCTACTATCATTTTCTGTCTGCAAAAGTAACTTAGGTCAAAGTCAGTTTATTTAAAGAAGAGTGTATAACCAAAACTAAGCTTTAATTATGAATCATATGACCTATTCAGGAACTCTAAGTGAGAAAGCTTCCTTCTTATTTGTTTGTTGGAAATCAGTTGGCTGTCATTGTGTAAACATGAGGGAAGGATCTATTTGAGATTGAGGAGCAAATCTGAGGTTGCACAAGAAAAGATAAAAAAACAAATCCTGATTATATTGTTTGTATTCAGCCACTAATAAAAATCAATAAACTCGTTTTTTTCTGGAGACTGTTTTAGTCAGTGTTTTTGTCATTTGCAGTAAATGAGCCCAGGAAATTCTCTTTACCATAAATAATTGGTCTTATTAAAAAAATATGTTACTTTAGAAGAATTTGGATCAAAAGTATGTCTATATGATGTCAATTGGCTAATTCTTAAAAATATCTTGTTTGGGCCCTGTCCGGTTGGCTCAGTGGTAGAGCGTCGGCCTGGCATGCAGAAGTCCCGGGTTTGATTTCAGGCCAGGGCACACAGGAGAAGCGCCCATCTGCTTCTCCATCCCTCCCCCTCTCCTTCCTCTCTGTCTCTCTCTTCCCCTTCCGCAGCCGAGGCTCCATTGGAGCAAAGATTGCCCGGGTGCTGGGTCCTTGGCCTCTGCCCCAGGCACTAGAGTGGCTCTGGTCACGACAAAGCGACGCCCCAGAGGGGCAGAGCATCACCCGCTGGTGGGCAGAGCATTGCCCCCTGTGGGCATGCCAGGTGGATCCCGGTTGGGCGCATGCGGGAGTCTGTCTGTCTCTCCCCGTTTCCAGTTTCAGAAAAATACAAAAAAAAAAAAAAAAAAAAAAATAAATAAATAAAATATCTTGTTTGAATTATAGTTTAAGGAATCTCATCTTTATATCTATCATTCTCTTAGTAATATTTCTCTTTTCTTCAGCACAAAAAGTGGGTACATTTTTAGTAAGGCTTTACAAATGATAGAAAGTAAATGGAAGTAAAACCCAATGCTTCTGGAAACAAAGGTTTCCATCTTTGGTTTAGTCTTTTATAGATAAGTAAGACATTGAATAGTCACAATCTTCAGGTATCCAGAAAAAGTATAAGAGGCATAAATAAAATTTTAGCTTTATATCTTGACATATGGATTACATAAATCTTAAGCAAACTTCTGTTTCACAAGTCTTCTACATAATGACTTAGTCACTTCTGGTAAAAATAATTGTAGTCAAAGAATAGAAGTGCCCAGTGATCTCTGTTAAATTTTGCCTACTTAATACATAAATTCATATGCAACCACAAGTCCATGACTTACTTATGAAGAGAGTCTGGTATTAGACACTTCCCTGGTTTGACGATAGCAATAATTATTATGAATTTAAGACTTGGTATTTTGTGTTGGTTCTGAAATTGAAGCTCACTCTTAACACTCCCTTCTGCATCCTTTCTATCCTGTTACTATTTATCTTGCATCCTGGCTAACTTTGTCTGAATATTTAAATATTTCATTCCTGTTTTTTATCAATTAGATTTTGGTATAGTTTAATCAGAATTCAAAACATTCAAAGAGGTCATACCTAATTTCCTCTCAGAACACTAGATATTCTAAAAAGTATCAAGTGATAACTCATTGTGGTTTTGATTTGCATTTCTGCGATAACTAAGTGACCTTTAACATCTTTCCATGTACTTGTTGGCCATTTGTATGTCTTCTTTGAGAAAATGTCTTTTCAGATCCTCTGTCCATTTTTAGAAAAATTTTTACAGATAAATGGGGGGTAATGGAAATATCAACTCATAGTGGTTGCTTCCTGTATGCGCCTTGACCAGGAAAACCTGAGGTTTTGAACCAGTAACCTCGGCGTTCCAGGTGTCCACTGCGCCACCATGGGTCAGGTAATCCTCTGTCAATTTTTAAACTGGGTCATTTGTTTTTTTTCTTATTGCTTTGTATAAGTTATTTATGTATTTTGAATATTTACCCCTTATCAGATATATGATTTGCAAATATTTTCTTTCATTTATTTGGTTGCCTTTTCATTTTGTTAATGGTTTCCTCTGCTTTGCAGAAGCTTTTTTATTTGATGTAGTCTCACTTGCTTTTTAAAT
The DNA here is from genome assembly GCF_036850765.1 of Saccopteryx bilineata. Taxonomy (NCBI): domain Eukaryota; kingdom Metazoa; phylum Chordata; class Mammalia; order Chiroptera; family Emballonuridae; genus Saccopteryx; species Saccopteryx bilineata. Next base: position 214,039,963 of record NC_089491.1, on the reverse strand, counting down.
TAAATATATGAACTCATATAATAGCTAATAATTCCAAGTAATAATATTTTGTTTTTAATGTAGTTGACTGTAGTTATTTGGTATGAACGTCAAAATTTTATTATTATGTAGGTTGAGAAAAATCAAGGCAATAGTAATCATAGGGAAACACTCTCAGACCCCTATTACTCAGTAAATATAAAAGATACTTTCAAGTTAGTAGTTAATTATAATTGCTATTTTTTTAAATTTATGTGTTAGCTTGACCTTTGGGGAAATTTTTTGGATTTGTTTTGAAAATAGATAATTCTCTCCTATTGACTTCCTGAACTTACAAATATTTGTTGCTATTTTCTATCTATCCTCCCTTTCTCTAATTTAATGGTGATATAGTTTGATAAGACAATCAATATTTCAAAGTGGCATATGAGCCTTTCTGTACTCTTTTTGGTCTGGGAGACTTAGAACATAAAAAGGAGGAGACGAGAGTAAAGAGAAAAAGTGGTAATAAGTAAGGTCATTTGGGGCCTGAAAAGGTGTTGCAGTGAGAGAGGGTAGAAGGAAATGTGATATGTGATGTGAGGCTGGAACGAAACCAAATGGATGAAAAGAGTGGGGATGTGTGTCCGGGTGTTTAACAGGCTTAGGGAAACCAAGCCCCCGGTGAGAAAACATTACCAAGAAGGGCATTGAAATAGTCTGCTGCTTGCCTTCCTCTTTATTTTCTTTTGTCCTATTATTAAAAAGAGAAATGTTTTTATTTTTCTTACCTTTGCAAATAGTAATTTATTAACCGTTCAAGATGTTTGAATGAACTTAGATGATTGACCATAAAGTCTAAGTAATTAAGTACCAACATGCAGAAAATGTGAAAGTATTATGCCTTATGGCAACCTAGAAATGTATTTTCAAATTTATCCCCAGGTATAAGCTGATTGTGCATTAAAATCTCTGAACAAGTAGAATAACAGATTTATATAAAAATGAATTAAATTCAATAACTTTTGTTTGGTTGATTTCAATTTTTTAAAAATTGAAAAATAATTTTTATCTTTTGACACAAATAATTATTATAGATGAATGGGAATTCTAGCAAGATAAGAAAATGATATTTATTAATTTTGAAGGGAAGACTATACTCATTTGTTTGCTTGTGATCTTCCAGTCACTTTTCATATGCAGAATCAATTGAATGCATTAAGCATTTAAATTTGTAATCAAAATGAACAGTTCTTTGCTCAGTATTGAATAAGAACTACTCAATGACATGATTAGAAATTGTGTTTCACATGAAGTAATAAATTGTCTTTATTTTTTCTACAGACAAATTGGTTAGCAATGGAAAAAAGTTCACTGTTTATTTTGTATATTAAGGCATAGGTTAGACAAAAATTCACTAAAGTTCTTGATTCATCTGCATATAAAATACTGAATGATATCCAGGAGAGATTGCTAAATGTTCCATAGCATTGCAAATTTGCCTAATAGAGGAGAAAGTGCATTAATTTACCATTAACTTGTTAAATGCCATTGCAATATTTTTACTTTTAACACACTTTACAAGCCAAAGGAAAAAATATAATTAGATTTTGCCTTTTCAATATTATCATAGAGTGCCAGAATGTTATAGTTTGCAAGTAGCAGAGGTCATTCATTAAAGACAGATAAAAAGTTCCAGGTGGTATGGAAAACACTTTCTAATCAATTTTTATTTATAACTACTGTAAATATTGTGCCTTAATTAGGAAGAGTACAATGCACTATTGGGTGGTTCTAACATTTTGTATGATACCTATAATAACTAAAAGTTCTAAAAAGAATGTGATAAATTAAAAATGAGCATGTTTCAATCTACTTACCATTTTGAGAATTTCAATCAAACTGTGGTTGCAAATATTAAGAAAGGATTCTTCTGATGAGTATAAAATTACTTAGAAAAATTAGAATGATAAGAGTTTACATAAAGCAGATATTTTTACATAATTTTTATTGAATCCATGTCCATGCATGGGCATTGATTTGATAGTTGTCTTACTTTATATATATGATGTTAAACCTTTTTTTTTCTTTTAGATAGAGCTATTCCTCCCAGAAAATATGTTAAAGGAAGCAATGAACCATTGAAAATATATTCTATTCTTTGTACTGGAAAATAAATGCAAATATTTCATAACAATTTTAAAGTTGCCACTTTCCAAAGTCAGCTAAGAATTACAAGGAGAAAAAAAATGGTTCAAATTTATTCATTCTTAAAACTTCTTCATATTTCACATTCTGTCTCATAGGTGTTATGATATTCTTTCTGAAATTTACAGATATTATTTGGAAAATGTAAATGTTTTGAAATGCTCCATCAAAAATGTATTATTTTCTATATTTCAGTGGCCTATATGAACAAACATTTTCGACCACTGCAGGTAGGATTCTTTTAGAGTAGATTGTCCTTCTAAATAGCGTCATTTCTGTTGGTGTGTCCATGGGAAGAGATGAGTTCAGATTCCTTTTATGCTGCTATCTTGGACCACCCTTTATAGATGCTTTTTGAATAAGTGGTTCTATCTTATACAACCTATTAAATTTTTTCTGAGCATCCAGGTTCAGGAGTTATTTTCAATGAACATTTTATTATCTATACCTCATCAGTATCAGAAATCAGATAGTATCTCTCCTACAGCTAACCAAGATTTTTCAGAGAAAATTGGGATAATTTTCAAAGATATAAGGAATAATAAAGTGACTAATATACTTAGATAAACTACAGTTTCCTTATAGCGCTTCAAACTTAATGAATACAAGTGACAGTCCAGTCTAAGCATGGCTGCTGTTAATGATATGAATGCCTAAGAAGCCAATGCAATAGCGTTTTTGACCATGAGATCTCCAGGCTGCTTTTAAAAAACCAAACACCTGGTGCTGACTTACGTTTTTCTGCTCCAGTGTTCACAGAGATGCACTCATTCCTCAAAAATGGCATTAGTCAAATGAAACTCAATACCTATTGGATCACATTTTGTTTCTGTTCCTGGGAAATGGGTGAGTGTGTGAGCACACATAAAACTGCTCTCTGACGGAAGTCTCTCCTTTCAGATATTCCCACTGCTCATCTCCGTGGAGGTGGGAAAGGGTCCTGACTCCCAACCTGGCAAACTGGATTCTAAGTTGCATGTGATTCATTTCTTTTATTCAGCCAATAGAGGTGAACTGTTACTGAAAAGCAATAGGTTACAACTGAAGTGTCCTTCAATAGATGATTGAATAAAGATATGGTACATGTATACAACGTAGTACTTACTACTCAGACATAAGAGAAGTTGAAATACTGCCATTTGCCACAACATGGATGGATCTTGAGAAGATCATGCTAAGTGAAATAAGTCACATAGAAAAAGTTAAGAACTATATGATTTCATTCATATGTGGGATATAAAACAGAAAGCAACAAATGAGCAGAGAAAACAAATTAAAACTCATAGGCAACGATCGAGTGTTTACCAGAGGGACAAGGAGGTGGGGGAGAGGGGAAAAAGGTAAAGAGAGTCAAATTTGAGAGAAAGGAGATGATGTACCATAGAAATGTACACTTGAAATCTCTACAATTTGTTAATCAATGTCACCTCAATAAATTAAAAAAAATAACCGAAAAATGATGTTTTCTCCTTGTCTTCATTCATATCTTCGTAAAACTTGATAACTAGACCTAATAGGTGGACATTTTATGTTCCTGCTTCACATTTTCATAGTATGTCTTGATATTTTGCTGACAAACCTTTTATGAAAGAGCCACATGACTGCATTTTAATTAAAATTATTGACACTGTCATTTTTCCTTTGTCCACAGTAACTAATGCCACTAAGAAAAAAAGCAGGGGAAAGGTGAAAAAAGTTGTTTCTCACATTTGATTGGCATATTGTTAGATAATGACAGATTTTCCTTTCTATCGACTGTTAAAAAAATTAAGAAAAGTTTCACACTCACTTGTTACTCTTCTTTAGCTACACTGTGTGACTAGAAAGTGGGTTCTCAAATTGTTGTTTCTGATTTTTTTGTCAACTTTCTTCTGCAATGAATAAGTTTCCCTCACACTTTTCTTCTTTTGTTTTTAACCATTTTGGTTAGATTAAAATGTGGCAGGAGCACATAGGGATTTCTGGGTGGGTTAGGAATGTTTTGTATCTTGGTAATGGTGGTCACATGGCTGTATTCATCTGTTGAAATTTACAAGCTGTACCTCTTTACAAATAGGTGCTGGTTATAGTATCTAAATTATATCTCAATAAAAATGATTTTAATAAAGGATTGTACAGAATAAATAGTTATATATTAACTACAGTTTTATAGCATGCTAACATACTACTACTGTACATAGAAGAAATGCATTACTTCAAATTATAGTAAAAAACATCCTTGAGAAACCTTAAAATATTTACGATGTTTAGTTGTGAGAATGAGAAACTGAATCATATGAAACAGAGGTAAGTCTTGGAAAATTAACCAAGACTGAGACCTAGGGAAATGGCTCCTCTTTTGTAAAATTGAACTCTTTCTCATTAAGACTGCAATATGATTTTATCTGTCTGTCTGCAAGAATACTATAGTCAGTGTAGAGTACATATACATTTAATATGCATTTTTCTATTGGGTTAACAGAAGGTTAAATTAACAGTTTACATAATCTCACAATATTTTTATAAGCCCCAAATATTAAAATGCAAATATTCATGATTATATAGAATATAGAATATTTTAGCAGCAGTACCAGATATGCTGGATCTCTAGGTATGTTATCAAAAACCTGTGAGATATATTCTTTGAAGTCTAGGGCTAGGACCCAGAGTTCGGATTTGAATGTGAGATGTCAGAAGTTGGTATTGTGTACTTGGCATTTGCTAGGAGAATAGAGTTTAATGGTTCTTACTACAAAAGAAATAACAAGATAAATAGGTGAGGTGATATTAATTAGCTTGTTTGTGGTAACTATTTACAATGTATGCATATATTAATTCATCATCTTAAATATATACAATTTTATTTGTCAATTTTAACCTCAATAAATCTGGGAAAAAAGAATTCAGAATAACAGCTGTGACTATTCTGGGTCTTATCTTCCACAGGACTCTCAGACAAAGCCGAGAAAAAGGTGATTCCTTAACCACATGCTTGCCATACTTCTCAGGAAAAGGCTACAGTGAGTGATAAGTGTGGTGAACAGAAGGTACCTCACTATCAAATAAAAGACTTTGAAAAAGTGATTAGGAACAAAATCTATAAATAAACCAAACCAGTTTCAAATCATAACCTAAAATGATAATGGAGATAGTGACAAAATAATAAATAATCTAAGTAAGAGAATGAGTCAACAGAAGGCTTTATTTTGAGTCTGAGTAAGAGAGGCAGAAAGAGAGAAGAGGGCAATGTCACAGAACACACAGCCTCAACATCAAAACACCACAATAGCAAATGTTACAGAGAACTCAGAGCATGAAACACACACACATAGGTGAAATACACACACCACAACTATGACCATCCCACCACAACCAAGAATCTTTTACTTTGTGTATTGAAAGAGAGCATTCAAAATATTATTGAAACAGAATTCAGATGTAAAGGTATTGTAGATAAAGAAGTAGAAGCAGGGACAATAGACTGCACTTTTGAGAGACATGGTGGGATATTATTAGTTAGAGGCAATAGCAAACTTAAAATAATATTTTTAGACTGTGCATATTTGAGTAATTTTGTAATCTATTGAAGATTACTTCTCTGTCAAGAAGACTGAAGGTGAGGAATGGTTAAAGGTATAATTTGGGAAAGTAAGAAAATAAATGGATATTAAAAAATGGAATGATAAAGGTTAATTTATCTATTACTATGTGGCAGCCTGGAGGACATTGTCAAGAGGGCACTTATTAGGGTTCAACATTGGCTCAGGAAAGTGAGAAACATGTTAGTTAATGAGTAGAAAAGAGACACACAGAGATTAGAAACTGTGAAGAAAGAATGGAGAGAGAGATGTATGTTTATATGTATATATTTGTCTTAGTATGTTTGAAAGCCAGGTATGAAGGAGGAGTGAAAATGAGAGATAAATGAGAACATACAAAACGTGTGATGCTGGTGAGTAGGCTGAGATAGATAATGAAAGGATTATCAGTCTTTAACACATCCCAAATTTCAGCTGGACTGTGATGCTATAAGGTTGAGTCAAGTTGCAAAATAGAAAAACAAGCAGAGCAATGCAATGGCTGTTGAAATCTACATTAATATTAATAACTAACATTTTTTGAGCATTACTAAGTGGCAGGCATTCTTCTAAGTAAACTAAATGGTTTCACTTATTTATTATTCATATGAGACAGGAGCTATTAATATCCTCATTTTTTAAGAAAGAGCATTTAAGTAACCTGGCAGGGATTTCAAAGCTTGTAAATGGCAAAGCCAGGCAGAGAACCCAGACTTTTGAATCTACAGATCATGCTTTCAACCATAACACTCTATTGCTTCCCATTTTAATGAACTTAATGAGCTGCTAAGGGACAGAGTTTTACTTCTTAGTAGGCAGCTAGCTCTTCAAGTACAGTTTCAGACCTGTGAAAAGTAGACCCCTTTCCAGAGGTTGGCCTGTATAAAGTTGGCCCTTCCCTTTTCATCATCCATTATAAGCCCTATGTTTTCTACAAGGGAGTGACACTTACATTCCTGTCCATCTTCAGGTGCCCATTTTTACATTTCTGACCTCCTGTTAGCCTGGGCTGGGGCCAGGCCCTTTTATTCTTTTTTTCCATAAATATCCTAGTACCTCCCATAGTGCTTTAGGATTAGAAAGTTCATTGAAGATAATGGTGGTTGTTTCTGTAGTCTATTGCTGTTTAAAAGATCACCTCAAAACTAGTGTCGTGAAAAGACAACCATTTATTATTTTTCATGTTTCTGCATCTTGGAAATAATTGCCTTTCCTCAAGTGATAGGTAGTAATAGTTATTAATATTCACCATCATATCATCATCAACAACACTACAATATAATACACCATCTGGTTTTAGAGAACTGATACTCCTTCTCTTATTGGTACCCTAATACCCTTAAGTCAGGAGTAGGAATTGTGGGAAATATCACACACTTGTCTTCCTAGATGACTCCGGGAATATTTTGATGAGCTCAGCATTGTATTGTAGAAAGAGATTTGGATCAAATATAAAAAGACTTAAGGTACAATCTTGGTTCTGCTATTTGGTAGCTATGCTAACTTGGACAAATCATTGAGCCTTACATTCATTAAGTCAATTTTTAAATTTGACCAATGGGGTGGATAATCACTTAACTACCATATTTCTCCATGTATAAGACACTGCCATGTATAAGACACACCTTAATTTTGTGGCCATAAATTTGAAAAAAAAAAGTATTACAGTTAGGGTTAGGGTTAGGGTTAGGGTCAGGGTCAGGGTCAGGGTTAGGGTTAGGGTTAGGGAAAAAAATGTATTACATATAGTTATTCAACTCAAGTTCTTCATCATAAAATGTATACAACTCCTTATCACTGTCAAAACTCCCATTCATTAGCTTGTCCTTATCTGTGTCTGATGACAAATCACTGTCTTCAACAATGAACACAAAAGCAAGCACAGAAAAGTGGGAAATACAAGTAAAAAATCTACAACCACTGTACAAGAAGCAACCAGTTTTTAGATCCCAAATTTTTCAAAAAAGGGTGCATCTTATACATGGGCAAATACGGGTAGCTTGTTGCAGTGTAACTGTGATAATCAGATTAATGATATGTGGGGAATGCTTTGAAAAGGATCAAGCACTAAACCAACAACACCTAGTATGTATTGGAATTTTTTAATACTGTGATCCTGTCTGCAATGTTTTACATGCATTATTTCATCTATGAGGTTGATGGTATTATTATTCCTATTTGTAGTTGGGGACCCTGAGGCACAAAGAGGGTCAGTAATGTGTGCCCAAAGCCAGGCAGCTCATAAGTGGCAGAATGAGAAACCATGGAGAGAAGTGCTCACTCCTGATAAGGCAGGTCCTAGGGAATTCTGGGTAACTCCATCACATGCCACTGTGAGAGCACAGAATGATTGGGTGGCGTTGGGGAGGGTGGCAGGGGTGTGGAGGCTTTGCGCAAGTCTGACCAGGGGAGCTGAGTGCTTGTTTGTTTACAGTCTCTTCTTCCCTCTGAGGTGTTAGATGTGCAGCAGAAAGCTGTTTTGCCTCAGATGTCTCAAGAGCCCTCTAACCATCCCTTCAATGAATTCCACTTCAGGGCTGAGACCCAACCTTTTCCCTCAGGAGCTTGGGGCTTTTGGTAAAGACTTTCAGTTTCTTCTCGTTTTAAATAGAGAAACTGGCTTGGTCCCCAGTGATTTTTGTTTACCTTATTAGAATTTACATTATATTGTTTCTATTACCCTATTTTTTATTCTATAAAACAGAAAAGAGAAAATGTAAAAGGAAAACCTTGAGGCTGGCCTGGGTGCCAGATGCCCAGCCTCCAAGGCCCGAGTCAGAGGCCTTAGCTGAGCACTCAGCCAACTTCCTGCTCTTTCTTCAGAGTCATGGTCCTTAGGACTGTTGAATGCCAACAATTGCATGAATAAAATTAAGAGTAAACTCAGATGGGGAAAATGTAGGAAACAATTCACTCCCAATGTAGATGCACCACATTCTATGGGTGGCTAGTTTGGAAAAAGTACTACGTACTTACATAAAATCTGTACACTGATCAGCTCTCTAGATGAAACCCAAAATGTGGACTGTGGCCTTGATTTCTCCTAAAATTCCCAAGTGCATATAACTTGGACTGAATATAAAATCACTGATGAAAAATGATGATACTAATTATTTGTTATTTATTTAACAAGCATTTCTTGAGCTTCTACTTTAAGGAACTATGGTACTATAGCAAAGTACAGAAAGAGGTAATCTCAATTTTCAAGGAATTCCTGCAGAGGAGACTGTCAGATGAACAAAGGAAGGACTAGTTCTCAGGAGTCCATGGCTTCAGTGGAAAGCTCAGGAAGGAGATCTGCCCAGCTGGGACTGTATTTCCAAGAGAGTTCCAAGAGGACGTACTTGTATACAAGCCATGGTGGAGAAAGAGAAGGGCCACTGTCCCATTGCCCAGCCAAAAGCATCAGTTATGAAAGATTACCAGTGTATACAGCAAGCATTTAATTTTAGAGGGTCACAAAAGTGAAAATCAATGGGAACAGAGCCAATATGGGTGAATGAATCAAGATTATATACATATCTTAATCCAAGGTAGAATTTAGTGCCTCTCCCTTTGTAGCTGAGTATACTTGTTCTCTATTTAATCTATGCTAGAATGCCTCCCTTAAAGTCAAGGACTACCAGTGTTAATGCTTTATAAATGTGGTCTACAAACAAGTTAGTGAGTGGCCTGAATCAACCTAGAGGACTTTGAAAGCAGAGTGGAAAAACAATAGTTTGGGGATTTTCAGTGGAAGGAAGGAGCCTACCAACTTTTCCATCTGGTCCTGTGACCTGGGATGAATAGGAAGAGGGTTCTCTGCTGGAGAGTATATGTAGGGAAGTGCCTACCAATGCTATAAAGTATGTTACTTTAATCCGTGGGTTACATAGAGACACCAAGGCAGGATACAGAAGAAATTTTAGGAGGAGATTTATTAATAAGCTGGCTGCATATGACTTACATGAGGTACAGCTAACCCAAATCATGCAGCCTTGATTATAGATCTGAGGCTAGTTAGATAGACATGATCACATACAGGTTGGAGGAAAGAGGAGGGGGTGTATGATACAAAAGTTATTTACTAATAAGCTTGCAACATTTATCTATAGATCTATTAAAAGGATCTATTAAAAGGAAAAACATTCCTACATATTAAGACTACAAGATAACACAGTAGAGATAAATGTTTTACATACTAACACAGTAGTGATAAATGTTGTTTTATATATCAAAGACATTCCCAAATCTTCTTTGCTGTCTAGCAAGTGGCCTTAGTCCTTCCAGAGAACTATAGTTAAACTATGACTAGTTACTAATTTTTGCCCCTTTAATCTCTTTCTCTGGGTTTTTTCTTTTCAGAAAGGAGGGGTAAGGGGGCCTGACTCTTTCTTTTAAAATACTAATGTTAACAATTTTTGCAATTCTTCAGCACCTTATCACACCAAAATAAGGGCAAGGTTCTGAAGAAAGTCTTCATAAAGCCTTCTGCACTTGCTCATTTCTAACAGAGGCCTTGTTCCTGGCTAATCTTTTAATAGTGAGAAAACATAGTCATTGATGCCATAAGAATGCCCTTGTGTTCAAAGACATTCCTGGAATCTATATGCATATTTTGGGAGCTCCCACTGTCAGCCTAAGGGATCTCCCAAACTCTAGATTATTTAGCATGAAATCTAGTAAATGTGACATTAGACTGAAGAAAGTATAGTTGTTTTATTAGGAGCAAAGAATTATATCAGCCTTTACTGTTCACTGTTTGGAGGACAAAGGTGTTTTTTATAGAACAATATGCAAGAAAAACATGATAATAACTTTTGTATGTACTGTGATTGTAATCTCACAAAATGGTGGTGGAAGAGTGGGTTTAAACCAGTGATATATATTTAGAAATGTAACTGTACTCTTACCATTCTCATAAAGAATGTGGGGGTGAGAAGATTTTCCATGAATAATATTTCAATTTCTTTCTTTTCCTCCCTTCCTCCCTTCCTTCCTCCCTCCCTTCCTTCCTTCCTTCCTTCCTTCCTTCCTTCCTTCCTTCCTTCCTTCCTTCCTTCCTTCCTTCTTTCCTCCTTCTATCCTTGTCTCCTCTCTCCTTCCTTCCTTTCTTTCTTTCTTTCTTTCTTTCTTTCTTTCTTTCTTTCTTTCTTTCTTTCAGCATTGCGATATTATTTTGAGAAACACATGATAAATTAATGCAATCAAGCTAAAAAATTATGTTATTCAAACAGTTTGAAAAAGTCAAATTGAACTGTTCAGTGATGAGTATATTTTTCAAATAATTACTTTTATAATTTTATATCTTCTCTTTTGCTATCTTTTAAGTATCTACTAGCTCTAGATACTTAATTCATTTGATAATAGGAATGTAAATTGTCTCTATTAGAAGTGAGGTGTAATGGAATTTAGAGCTTACCTAGATAGATAGATATTTATAAATGTCTATGGTCTTGTGAACTAATTAAAAACAAAGAGGCCCTGGCCGGTTGGCTCAGTGGTAGAGCGTCGGCCTGGCGTGTAGAAGTCCCAGGTTCGATTCCCGGCCAGGGCACACAGAAGAAGGGCCCATTTGCTTCTCCACCCCTCCCCCTCTCCTTCCTCTCTGTCTCTCTCTTCCCCTCCCGCAGCCGAGGCTCCATTGGAGCAAAGATGGCCCAGGCGCTGGGGATGGCTCCATGGCCTCTGCCCCAGGCGCTAGAGTAGCTCTGGTCACGGCAGAGCGATGCCCCAGAGGGGCAGAGCATCGCCCCCTGGTGGGCAGAGCGTTGCCCCCCTGGTGGGCGTGCCGGGTGGATCCCGGTGGGGTGCATGTGGGAGTCTGTATGACTGTCTCTCCCGGTTTCTAGCTTCAGAAAAATAAAAAAACAAAACAAAACAAAACAAAAAAACAAAGAGTTAAAAAAAATAAAACAACAAGTTTATTATTCAAAAATAAGATTTATAATCTAATGTTAGCTTGTAAAAGGTAATGAGGTTGACAATTTCCCCCACCCCCATTTGTATAGTTTGCAGTTTGGCTTTGGAAATTGCTTTAGGAAAAAGATGTGCAAAAGTTTGAGACTTTAGATAAAAGTACAAATTTTGCTGCCTGAATCTGTGATAAATGCCAAGAGGTGAAGTCAAGTTGTTTGGTACAATTTTACCTCACTTATTTCTTTCTTTATGTGTAATTGCTCTGTAGCGATTTGGAGTCATTTCAAGTTATCATCTTGTATGTAACACATTTTTGTAGAAATTCTAAAAGAACAAAATAAATATTGTTTATACAGTTATGTCTCTTTGAAGCTTGGTTATTTGTAAACATTTAGAATGAATTGCTTTTCAGAAAGTTGTTGATTAGCTAACCCCATTTTGAATAACACAGGGCAATATGTTTCATAGAAAAAAGATAGCTCCATCTTCTATCTGAAAGCAACTTAACTCTTAAAATCCAGGCATGTTTAATGTTCAAATAATCAAAGTTAAATTCCTTTCAGAACCTTGACTTGATAGACCTTTCAGTGTGTGTTTTGATTAACTGTCTTATTGATTGATGGGCCTTTCCTTATTGGGCTGAATTGATTGTGAAGGTGCCTGGAATAAAAAGACTGTGCTATGTATTTTGTGAATAAATTCAGCTGTTAGTCTTTTCTATGTAGTTTGTAATGGACTGTGGATCAATTGCCATTGGGACTTCAAGGCTGTGCTTCAGCCTCTTCAATTCCTTTAAGGATATATTTTGTATATTTTATTATAATATAAAGTTTAGGTTTATAAAAAACTTAAAATTTTAAAAGATGACATTATTTAACTATATCAGCAATATTTTATTAATGAAGAGTTAATAGTTAATGACTTAACTATTTATGCAACTATAGTGTAACAATAATTCTCCAGTTTTGGCTGTCCAAAAACCCTCTAAGAAGAATGGAAGGAGAAACTCTCTGTTTGTTACCCCTATTCATTTGGGAAAGATATTTTAAATTTCTCAACTAAATTGCCCCTGGACTCTGAAAGTAGGCTGCTGAATTCAAATTCTGATTTCACATTGTGCCACCATGGAACCGTGGGTGAGTTTACATCACTGGTCTGTGTCCCATTTCTTCTTCTCTATAATGGGAATCATACTACCTCTTATACCATTATAAAGATTACATAGGTTATTAGATACTTAGCACATAATAAGTTATTATTGTTTCATTTTATTATTTCCAATAACCTGAGCCTAGAGTTGTGGTTCACATTCACTTATTTGTAGGTGAGAGGAGATGTTGGCAATGTATTAAAATTTCAGAAGGCCTGTTTTTTTTTTATTCTGAATTTCTAAGAGCTACTGCAATTAAATCACAAAAATTGAGATATTTCATCAACTTTTCCTAAACAGCCAGCTATTGAATATCTACCAAGTGTCATACTTTGAATTACCTTTAGGGATACAATGACAAATAATATGAAATTGCTGTATAAATATCATTCAAATTGGAAGGTTCTCAAGCATGTGAACATCTGTGATCTGCCTGAACTTAGAGGCATATGTAGAGGCCTGCATAACTGAATTGGTGTACGGTACGGTCAAGATAATGTATGTGAAAGTAATCTGTGTAATCACAGCTTTCAAAGGACCTATGGGGCATCATTGAAAACAGACATTTTATAAGTCAATTTTAGTGATATTCAAAAAGGAGGTAAAAACTGCAATGCCCTCTGTCACCAACATTCTGCAAGCTCGGGACCCGGGATGATCTACCGGAGGGTCATGGGACTGCCCCAGACCTACCCTACACACAGGCTTGTTTGTAAATGACATGAATTCACAAATTGACTTAAGATGAAGGTACTTAAGTCTATCAGGGAATGGGAAGGTGTAGAATAAGTTGCCTTAGATTTATAGAGAATTAAAATCAGTTGGGTGGCCCTGAATGCTTGCATGTTTCCCCCACAAGAATGTAAGTTATTTCAAGGTAGAAACTGAGACTTTGTCTCTCATTATTTGACACTAAGTACGTAATCTGTCTTTAGAAATCATTCAATTAATTTTTTATAAGTAAATTTTTATTTTAATGGGGTGACATCAATAAATCAGGGTACATATATTCAAAGAAAACATTTCCAGGTTATCTTGTCATTTAGTTCTGTTGCATACCCATCACCCCAAGAGAGATCATCCTCCGTCACCCTCTATCCAGTTTTCTTTGTACCTCTCCCCCTCTCCTTCCTCCTCTCCCCCTTCCCTCCCCCCACCTCCCGTAACCACCACACTCCTGTCCATGTCTCTTAGTCTCGCTTTTATGTCCCACCAATGTATGGACTCCTGCAGTTCTTGTTTTTTTCTGATTCACTTATTTCATTCTGCATAATGTTATCAAGGTTCCACCATTCTGCTGTAAGTGATCTGATGTCATCGTTTCTTCTAGCTGAATAGTATACCATGGTGTATATGTGCCCCATCTTCTTTATCCAGTCTTCTATTTTTTTTTACAGTGATTAAAAGCCTTGAAGCAAACTCTTGGCCAATATAGCAAGAAACCATAAAAGAGTAGTGTCCTTAATATGTTCACCAAGTCCAAATTGGCCCCATCACCATGCCAAATCCCTGAAAAATGCAACCCAACCACAGTTCAGTCTGTTAGGAACTGTCACAGGGAGCAGGAGTCCAGGAAAAGTTCACACAGGAAAAGTCCACATGGCACTGAATTGTTGTCACCATTCTATACTTTGCAGCTCATGTCCAAGTCCCAATGACCGCTGCTTCTAGCTGGTAATGATTCAGGTAGACTGGAAAAGCCATTTGCAGCATGCGTGGATATGGAGCTTCTGTTCTTCTCTGCCTGGAGAGTTGAGACCAGGTTGCTTTTCCCTGGAGCTCTGTGACTGTGGCATGGTAAAGAGAACCTTGGGATACACTAAGCTGGGTGGCAAAGGTAAATTCATAATACAAGTTGGCAAAAGGGGGAAAGAGAGCTCTAAATTAGGAGTAAGTCCCAGCCTGAAATATGAGTGGGACATTGAGGTAGGAGGGATAAAGGAAACACTATATATTAAGCAAAGCAGCAGAAAATAGGACTATCAACACCCACAACAGAGATCTTTGAGAGAAGAATAAAAATCCTGACTATTTAGGCAAGACATAGTTAAGTGGCCCTTGTGCAAATGAGATCAGTTTACCTGCTTCTTGGAAGAAATATCCTAGGCTCGCCCACAGTGTCATAGATGGGGCCTATGGCCCTGGGCACCTTCAGCCTTCAGTGGCAAACCCCAGCTTTCTGAGCAAGGTTAGGTCATAGGTGTCTGGAGCAGGGCTGGAAGAGACTGAACCCTCCCTTAGAGGAGCAAGGGGGAAGCCTACCTTTCAGTGTCCCTGTTTCCTCACAGCAGAGGCATGTAAGCCTGGCAGGCTTTAGCTCAATGATCTTCCTTTCCACTATTGAAGCAGGACCCAGATGGCATCCTATGAGACCCCTTTGGGGTGTTGGAGCCTTTAAGGGTGTATCCTAAAAGCTGGTAGTTCCCCTGATCTCTATTGGGCTTTTTCTGCCTCTAGGTATCTTAAAAGCCATGCTCAGAAGATCTCGCTGAGGGGTTTGAGAATCCCCATCCGCCTATATAAATCTTTTCCATATATCTGGAGCTATTTGGAAAAAGACCAAACAGTGTTATTAGCTGGATCTAATAAAGAAGGTAGTAGTTTGCAGGCGAAAAAGATTTGGTGTCTCCTGTTCATCAGCCTTCAAAAGAAATGTAATTTTTTTTTAAGTAAAAAGCATGATATGGTAGACCTGTAGG
This sequence comes from Saccopteryx bilineata, assembly GCF_036850765.1. NCBI lineage: Eukaryota > Metazoa > Chordata > Mammalia > Chiroptera > Emballonuridae > Saccopteryx > Saccopteryx bilineata. Next base: position 214,024,493 of record NC_089491.1, on the reverse strand, counting down.
AGTCATTGGCCTGGTGTGCAGGATTCCTGGGTTCGATTCCTGGCCAGAGCACACAGGAGAAGTGCCCATCTACTTCTCCACCCCTCCCCCTCTCCCTCCTCTCCGTCTCTCACTTCCCCTCCCGCAGCCAAGGCTCCACTGGAGCAAAGCCACCCCAGACACTAAGGATGGCCCCATGGCCTCCACCCTAGTCGCTAGAATGGCTCTGGTTGTAACAGAGCAACACCCCAGATGGGCAGAGCATTCCCCCCTAGTAGGCATGCCAAATGGATCCTGGTCAGGCGCATGCGGGAGTCTGTCTGACTGCCTCCCCATTTCCATCCTCAGAAAAATACAAAAAATAAATAAATAAGAGAAAAAATACAAAAATAAATAAAAAAAAAGGGCATTCCCTTGTGTTAAAGCTCCAGGGAGCATGGAGTGAGCTTGAGTATGTCCTATGAAGCATGGAGCTCTATGTTGACATATAAGTCTTTGAAGAAGGAGGAACTGCTGAAATAGTTCATAATGCTCATTCAATTCATTTTGAATGCTGAGTTCCACTCCACTTATCAATTTGGGGGATGTCAGAAGGTTCTAGATAATAACAAATGCAGATCCATAGAAAACACAAATCTCCAACCAGTATAAGTTTTATCCCATAATGTACAGAAATAGAATTAATCTTGACTGAAACAATACTTTTATTTTACTTAATAAATGTACACTTTTAACTTTTCTGGATAATCAGTTGTTTAATGGCTATTTAGCAAAAGATTGTTTTTAAATTATCTAAATGTTTATGTGGTATAATCCTCTGATTGATAGGTACTGAATGAAACACGTTGAGAGAGGTTTCTTGCAGGTATTATTTTTAGTACAGTATGTACCATTAAAAATGATGTAGTTCATTCTCTCAGCTATAGTAAAACAGCCATGAAAGCCAGCTGTCTTTCCTCCTTTAAATATTTATAAATGATAGAGACTATTTAATGCAGTTAAAATGCCAAGTGACATGGAAAGCCATGTACAAGTTATGACTAGTCATTTAAATAATCTTGAAAATTGAATAAATTTTCAAAACTAAATGGGAAAAAGCCCTACAAATCAATGCTTTTTTTTTCTCATAAAAATCAAAATTACAATAAGAAAAAATCTTATTATTTTTTACTCAGCTACAAAATAAAGAGTGGTTACATCCTTCAAATTTTTTGCTCAACCAGGCAGTGGCACAGTAGATAGATCATCAGCCTGGGATGCAGAAGGCCCAGGTTCAAAGCCCCAAGGTCACCGGCTTGAGTGTGGGCTCACCAGCTCGAGCACAGGGTCGTGGTTTGAGCGTGGGATCATAGACATGACCCCATGGTCAATGGCTTGAAGCCTTAGGTTGCTGGCTTGAGCAAGGCATCACTTGCTCTGCTGGTTGTCCTCTCCACCCCCCTCAAAGCACATATAAGAAAATAATCAATGAACAACTAAGGTGCTGCAACAAAGAATTGATGATTCTCATCTCTCCCTTCCTGTCTGTCTGTCCCTATTTTGTCCCTCTCTCTGTCTCATTATAAAAAAAAATTTCAAATTCCATAAGATCGTGGATCATTTACCATATTTCCCCATGTATAAGATGCACATTATTTTGAATGAATTTTATAATGAATAAAACTTGAGTTCAATAACTTTAAGTAATATATATATGTTTTCAAATTTTGAGTCCCAAAGTTAAGGTGCATCTTATACATATAAGGATCTTATACATGTGGAAATATAGTATTTCACCTTCTTTCTGTGCCTACATGATAGTGGGACATTTACCAAGATCCTTTAGGTGCGAAAGTGAGGTTTTTCACTACTGGAGCCTGTAAATAGCAGAGGGGCTTTTTCACCTGAGCTTTCAATTACCACATTTTCCTTTAGTTACTTTTTTATTTCTTACATTCTTGTCAAAGTGGCAGCAAAAATGTGTTGAGTATGTAATGGGCATGTCTGTGGGATGCTACACTTATATAGCAATTTGAGTCTTTTATTTATTTTTTGCTATATTTTCTAAATAATCACATTTAATCAAGAGGAGACTTGATTACTGAATGTAATACAGACATGCTTTAGTTTTTTTGTTTGTTTCTTTAAATAAAAGTAGTTAAAAAACAAATTTCTGAATTTCCTGTACTAACAGAATGCTATTTTCTGGCTTTGCTTATAGGTTTGTGCTTAGTAAAATAATTTTAAAAACATAATTTTAGGGGGTTTTTTGGTATGGGGAAAAAACATAGATCCCCATAAAGAAAAAATAATAATTAATAAGAAAATACTGATTTAAAGTTTAAAAACTATTATATTCCTCATTTTTCAAAAAAGTATTGCACACTTCTTCCTGAATGGAGGACTATCTCATCAGAGTCATTGTTTTTGCTTAAATAGGTGAATTTTATAGTAAAATGGACAGTGGTTCAAGTTTTACTGCTGTGATTTGTTAGCTTGGAGAATCTGTCTGGTTTACCTGAGCATTGTAAGCATTATATTTTTTCATTTATAACATATGGTTAATAATAAAAACATGAAGTTTGGTTGGAAAGATAAAGCAGAAATTATGTGTAAAGAGCTTAGACCAGTGTATTTTATAATCAGTAGTAGACTTTACATTAATGTGAATTCTCATCACCTTTGCTGTACAGACGGCAGAGTTTATATTTTTCTTATCTACTGCTATGTTCTTGCTTTCTGGCACAAGAAAGTCAAGAAGTATTGCTGATTTAATGGGTGAATAATGAATGAATGATATAAAAAGTCAAACAATGCACGTGTGATAGGCCTTTTAACATGAAGTGGTGATATTAAACAAAATAAATATGTCATACTTAGTCAGGTAGTCATAGGAGTTTGATTGCTTTTATACCACTGGGCTCTTGGTGGCCAACTTTTAGTTAACCCTTGAGCACTATGGGAAACCTGATATCTGGGAACTTTGGTAGCTGGTGAGGCAGATACTACTAATGCCATCTTAAGAAACAAAACATTTTGGTTCTATGAGATGAAAAGTGAGCAGACAAATACGATTTACTTATTCATCCACAAAAAAATGAGACAGTTTGGCATATGTGATCTCACATTCTTGGAGAAGACATAGGTTTAGACCAGGGGTCCCCAAACTTTTTACACAGGGGGCCAGTTCACCGTCCCTCAGACTGTTGGAGGGCCGGACTACAAAAAAAACTATGAAGAAATCCCTATGCACACTGCGCATATCTTATTTTAAAGTAAAAAAACAAAACGGGAAGAAATACAATATTTAAAATAACAAACAAGTAAATTTAAATCAACAAACTGACCAGTATTTCAATGGGAACTATGCTCCTCCACTGACCACCTATGAAAGAGGTGCCCCTTCCAGAAGTGCAGCGGGGGCCAGATAAATGGCCTCAGGGGGCCGCATGTGGCCCGCGGGTCGTAGTTTGGGGACCCCTGGTTTAGACTGTGCAGAAACTGCAAAGCTCTCTTCACCAGAAGCGAGAATTGACAAATCTGTGGTCTATGGAATTGACATTCCAAAGAGTGCTCATTTTGATCAGGACCCTTGTACAAACACAACTACATTCCAAGTGTGTTACTCCTAAGTGTCCTCTTTGAAATTCTTTACTCTTTCCAAAAGTCAAACTTAGACCAACTTTGATTTTTCTTTTAGATCAATGTGAACTTACCCTTGATTGCCAGTGTTTTTTCTGGTTCACAATATAGGCAATTGTGATATGATGTGTTAAGATCAATACCTCTTTTAAGTTTTCACTTCAGTCTAAAAGCACCTTATTTTCTACTCCAGTGATTTTTACAGAAAAAAATTAAAAAGATGATGCTATAAACTATTAAATGTATAAGACATGAACTTGAGCCCAGTAACCATAATTTTAAGTTATTCATTTAAGATATATTTTTAGAAAAATTTTGAGTTAGATGTATTTTTATTTTTTATACTTAATTTTTAGTAGACATATAGAAAAGAACTAGACATACTCCAGAAAGAAAGACAATTTTGAAATATGTTGTTCTTAAGAAAAATAACTACTACAACACAAAGAGAAACAAAAGAACATTACAAATTTTAAAGGACCTGAACAGTCCTTCAGTGTAGTCAATGTGGTCTGAAAAATATTTCAGTTCACTAAAAAAGGATTTTCTGTCAACAGACTCAAATATTTTTCAGTCAACTTTAATTTAGAAACTGAATTTATCTGTACATTGGCTTTTGATACCTTTGTTTCAAATATTGGTAAGTTGTTCTAATCACAGTTTGAAATGGAGCAATGCAATTCAAAATCCAACATGGCATTTTTTTCTAAATCGTAAGAAATGTATATGATACCTATGTAAATTTTGTATATGCATAAATACTATATATTTTCACTTATTTACATGTGTCTATGCATTTATACGTGGATATGTATGTAAGTTTCCATAAGGATGTTTTCATTTCAAATAACAGAAAAAATTCTAAAGTAGCTTAACTGGAAATTTTATCTTACAGATCATAAAGTCTATAAGAGAACAGTTTTAGGGCTGGTTAGTTCACCTGCTTGGCAATATTGCCAATGTTTCAGCTGTCCTCAGATCCTGGGTTTTAACTCGTGCTTGTTCCCTCATAGTTGTAATTTGACTTCCACAGCTCCAGTCTTTACTGTTCCTCAGAGCCTTATTCAGGGGCAGAAATAAGGATTCTTGTCAAACATCTATTTTATTTTTAAAAATTAAATGGATTCCTAGAATGACTTCTTTTACTAGAAAAAAATCACATGTCAATTTTTAGATAAATTATTCTCAAGAGCAATGGCTTGATCAGACTGAGGATGAGTAACCGCTTTCAGGGCATGGCCTAGTAGAAAGTAGAAGCTGTCATTTGATCTACACTCATGCTCTGCCAGCCAGGAAGACATGGGGGGAAAGATTTACATAGATAGGGAGATATGCCAGGTACAAATACCAGCTTTGTGTTACCTACATATACACATCTTCAGTTCTTTCATATTGGCTTTAATTTTTTTTTAAGAGACAGAGCGAGAGTCAGAGAGAGGGACAGATAGGGACAGACAGACAGGAAGGGAGAGAGATGAGAATCATCAATTCTTTGTTGCAGCACCTTAATTGTTCATGGATTGCTTTCTTATATGTGTCTTGACTGGGGGGCTACAGCAGAGCAAGTGACCCTTTGCTCAAGCCAATGATTTTGGGATCAAGCCAGCGACCATGGGGTCATGTCTATGATTCTACACTCAAGCTGGCAACCCCTCACTCAAGCTGGTGAGCCCATGCTCAAGCCAGGTTAGCCTGCGCTCAATCTGGTGACCTCAGGGTTTCAAACCTGGGTCCTCTGTGTCCCAGTCCAATGCTCTATCTACTGCTCTACCACCTGGTCAGGCTGGCTTTGAATTTTTAAATCAATATTAAGCAAACAAAGTATGGAGTCTATTGTTGTAAAATTATATCTTTTTTCCCCTTGATAATGAAAGAATTAAAACATAAGCACACTGAAGCAAAAGAAATTGTTCCCAAATTCTAAAAAAACATAGATACTTTAAATCAGCGTTCAGGAACCTATGGCTTGCGAGCCAGATGTGGCTTTTTTGATGGCTGCATCTGGCTCGCAGACAAATTTTTAAGAAAAAAAGTAATAACGTTAAAAATATAAAATATGGCCCTGGGCGGTTGGCTCAGCGGTATAGCGTCGGCCTGGCGTGCTATACCGGGTTTGATTCCCAGCCAGGGCACACAGGAGAAGTGCCCATCTGCTTCTCCACCCCTCCCCCTCTCCTTCCTCTCTGTCTCTCTCTTCCCCTCTGGCAGCGGAGGCTCCATTGGAGCAAGGATGGCCCGGGCGCTGGGGATGGCTCTGTGGCCCCTGCCTCAGGCGCTAGAGTGGCTCTGGATGCAACAAAGTGAGGCCCCGGAGGGGCAGAACATCGCCCCCGGGTGGGTGTGCCGGGTGGATCCCGGTCGGGTGCATGCAGGAGTCTGTCTGACTGCCTCCCCGTTTCCAGCTTTGGAATAATGAAAATAAAATATATAAAACATGCTCATGTAGTACAATCCATTCATTTCCTATCTCTCATGTTCATGGTTGTGGGTTGTTGGAGCCAATCACAGCTGTCCTCTGGGACAACACCAAGTTTTTATTGGATAATGTGTAATGTACATGGGTTGTTGTATGGCTCTCATGGAATTACATTTTAAAATATATGGTGTTCATGGCTCTCTCAGCCAAAGAAGTTCCAGACCCTTGCTTTAAATGGATTTATTCATGTTATTTTCTTGCAGTATAAGAACACATGTAATTGTCTTACTACATGAAAGAGACAAGAAAGACTTAAATAATGATACAAAAATACTGGTAATTTACAAACTTCATATTAATCAGGCTATTAACCATTGCCTGACCGATAACATTTCAAAATATTCAATAAAATCACATTAAAATGTACTGTTACACAATATATGTGTACATATAAGTATATTTCATGACGATTGTCCTTCTACTTAACAAGGTATATTGAAAATTTTAAACATTTTACTGGCATCTAGATAATGATTTACTGGAGGAGGAAATTTGTAAAGAAAACAAATCAAAAACATTGTTTTAATGTGTTTATGTTTTCAATCCATTAAAGATAAGTTCTTCTCTCAGGTGATCTAACACTCTGAAACTGGATAGAAATAAAAACTTTCCTTTCTGGAAACATACCTTTTTATTCTTGCATTGATATACAGTATAAGAACATGATTTGGTATCATGGGCTTATTCTGAGATTTCTATTGTTTCCACACACTTAGGTGTGTTTACATTTCTTGCCAGTTACAAGGAAATAGGAGCCCCTGAAAATATCAAGAGAATAAGGATTTGGAAGCTGAAGCTGAATTGCCAGGGAATTAAAAACAAAAACAAAAAAACCCTAAACAATAAAAAAACATAAATGGCATATAATTATAATTGTTCTGTATGAGGCAAAGAAAATTTCTTATTTCTAGTTAAGGATGTCTTTTGAACTTCTAGCCACTTTCAGTGGGAGTTCAAATCAACTTGTTGACTATAATCTTATCTCAAAGGAAGAAGAGAAAAGAAAAGAAAAAAAAGAAGAGAAAATGCACAACATGATGTAAACTCCAAAAAAATAAAAAAGTGTAAACCCAAAGATTTGAGTTGACAATTTGCTTTAAAAGTTTTTCCCTGTTCATAATATTTCTAATCTGTGTAAAATGTAGAATTCCAGATTAGCATGTTGGCCAGTAAATAAAGTGAAATGATTTATTAAGTAAATTATCTATTTATATCTTCAGTAAGTATCCCAGCAAGAATGAGGACTCTATGATGCTTATATTTCTGGGAAAGACTACGAAGTAGTGGAAAGCTCTGGAGACAAATGGCTGCTTGAGTTTCGCTCTTCCATCTATTCTTAACAGCTTTTGCAATGAAATCTGAAAACCCCCAAATTCTTACATCTTCAGGGATCACTTTACTTTTTTAATGCAGCTGATACATAGCACAGCTTATAGATAAACACTTTTGTGTCTGGGATTTGTTGTCTTTGATGATGCTAATTCTGATGCTCTGGACCTCTTAAGGATACAATAAATACAGGAGAGAGGCTTGGTACCCCAGTGACCAATTACAGTACTAACTTCTTTCTCTGGAACAGTGGCTTGTATTGTTTATTTGATCACTCTTAGAGTTTGCTCTTTGCCTTTTTTACATTCAGAGAAGGCGACCTCATGAGTGAGAGAAGATGAAGGCACGTTTTAGAGATATGCAGTGTACTTGGGGAAAATTCAGTTCTACCTGAATTTTCACATGGCGACCTTTTTTTTTTTAATTTAAATAACAAATTGAAGGAAATTATGTAGTGTTCTTTTATTTCTTTTAAAAAACTACACTGATGAGTAATTGACATGTACATCATAAATTATGTCATTGATATGAGTCATGGTAACTTACATTTCCATAAAAATTCATTTTAATCTTGGCTATGTTGATCAAAGCACATAATAAGGGCATGATGGTTCTTTTTTCCTCTCATTTGGTTGCATCTCTGCCGGAAAATTTTGTTTATCCTGGAATATCAGGCCTTAAAAGAGGTTTGAAAAACTGGAAGATATCCAGAGCTGAAGGTACTGGAATTGCAGAAGGGCTGAGAAGCATGACAGAAGTGTCCTTGAAGGAAATGAGACTTTGAATCTGTAGATGAGAAGACTCCAGAAGAACTCGAAAGTTTCTCTTAAATAATCTGAGAGCTTTCATGCACAAGAGGCATTTGATTTGTTCCTTGTGAACTTTCTGTTTCAGACTGGAATAGAAAACAGAAGGCATTTCTGGAGAATTAATTTAGATTAGTGTAAGGGAGATTTTTTGTTAACCAAGCAGTCCAAAGATACTCCTGACTGCCTCTGAGGAGGCAAAGCCTTGGGTGTAGTAATTCTCTTATTAGTAGGAATGTTACAGGATGCTAAAGAGAGGATTTAATATCAGATAACACCAATGCCAGATGTTATGTTCCCTTTCCACCCCAAGTGTGTTTATACAGTAAAAATTTGGTCATCTACTCACAGAACATGAACATGGCATTCACCCTGAACCATATTTCTCTGATGTTCCAAGTCTTTGAATCAATCGGTTTTCATCCTCAGATTTTTAATAAAATTAGACATTTTCTTAGCTGTTATATACAAATAAGCTGAATATTCAAAATGTTTATATCTATAACCCTTTAAAACATAACTAAACACCTTAAAATATAATTTGATTATAGTTTATCTTGAGGTAAACTAAAGTATTTTAAATGTAGCTAGTTAGATACAAAGTCAACCATTTTATTTTTAGTAAAAGTATATTAAAATAAATCTAGTGACTATTATCGGAGAAGTTATTTTAATGACAATATTTTTACCCAATCACACAATTAAATAGTATAGTTAGAAATGGTGGTGATTTTAAAATCAACTTCATTGCAGCTCTAAACCTGAGACGTCAGGGACTTACACGATAGGAAAGCCTATGTGGTCCCAAACACAGTAAGTTTCCCTTTTGGTCTCATGCCTTTGTCACCTGATATTACTGCTCAGTGGCATCATCGGCATTGCAGCGGAGCCCAAACCCTCAGAAATGGGCATTATTCCTGACAGTCTTTTCCGCTTTCTGTCTTGTCCATTAAGCCTAGATGTTCCTATAGACACCCCAGTCAGTGTTCTCTGGACTGTGGTTCAGTGTCCTGCTTCTTCACCAGACTCACTACACTTATTCCACTTTCATTGTTTCCAACATTTCTTCTGTCAAATTTTTTTTATTTTAATTTATTGTGTTGACATACTTTCAAATGTTTCTTCTTCCAGCTTTTTATTTCCCTCAATCTTGTGCCCTAGAATCACCTACCCATCATCCTCAGAAGGCCTGCGACCTAACTGGTGATGCTCAAGACACAGTGATGGTTGGGAGGGAGGTCAAGAAGTAATGGCCTTCTTTCACTTTTGGAAATACAGTGCAGTCCTCCCTTTGCAGGTGTCCTGTTAACATGTCTTGCACTTCTCCTCCCTCCTTTCCTTCTTTTTTGCTTTCTTTTCTTCCTTCTTTCCTTCCATTTCTCCTTCTTTTCTATTGCCCTTCCTCTTTCCTTTTCTCTCTTTGGATGCTAAAGTAGAAGTCAAATAATTTTTATGAAATATTATATGTGATCTACAATTAAAAACCATATTTCACATGTGATTTGTACTTAAGTTTGTCATCATAAACAAAATATTAACCAATATATTATTTATTTATTTATTTTACAGAGACAGAGAGTCAGAGAGAGGGATAGATAGGGACAGACAGACAGGAACAGAGAGAGATGAAAAGCATCAATCATTAGTTTTTTGTTGCGACACCTTAATTGTTCATTGATTGCTTTCTCATATGTGCCTTGACTGAGGGCCTTCAGCAGACTGAGTAACCTCTCGCTCAAGCCAGCAACCTTGGGTCCAAGCTGATGAGCTTTGCTCAAACCAGATGAGCTCGTGCTCAAGCGGGCGACCTCAGGGTCTCAAACCTGGGTCCTCCGCATCCCTGTCTGACACTCTATCCACTGTGCCATCACCTGGTCAGGCTTAACTAATATATTTTTAATAAAAATATAATTAACTTTTTTTTTTTTGTATTTTTCTGAAGCTGGAAACGGGGAGGCAGTCAGACAGACTCCCACATGCGCCTGACCGAATCCACCTGGCACGCCCACCAGGGGGCGATGCTCTGTCCATCTGGGGCATTGCTCTGTTGCCACCAGAGCCACTCTAGCACCTGAGGCAGAGGCCATGGAGCCATCCCCAGTGCCCGGGCCATCTTTGCTCCAATGGAGGCTTGGCTGCAGGAGGGGAAGAGAGAGACAGAGTGGAAGGAGAGGGGGAGGGGTGGAGAAGCAGATGGGCTCTTCTCCTGTGTGCCCTGGCCGGGAATCGAACCCGGGACTTCAGCACGCCAGGCCGGCACTCTACCACTGAGCCAACTGGCCATGGCAAAATGTAATTAACTTTTATTGATTTTGTTCAGAAGTACATTTTGAATCATGTAATGGAAATGATACACGTTCATAAGATTACTAATTATTGATGAGTTAGTCATAGCAACTTTAACGTCTGGTGGTCTTTTTAACTTTCGTTATTTCATTTCATAAGTTTCTAAGTCACCCTCTTCAGCTAATCATGATAAAAGTTTTGATGTTAATATCAACTAAACAGGTTGGGGAAAGTTATAGCATCCATTAGGAAGTAACAAAATGTTATAGAATGAATTTGCAAACCAGATAAAACAATATGTAGATCTTTTAAGTTTTGCATAATAACTCAATTTTTCTCTACTTATTAAAATAATTTAAATAATTCTTTAAGACAAGTTCATTAAAAATATGGTGGGTAAATTCTAAAATAATTGAATCTCCGGACCTAATTATAGATTTACAGTGAAGTTGTCTTAGAAAATTGCTTTGTTCACATATCTTGAGGATGACATGCATATCAGCAGGAGGAAATGAAGTGTACAGTTGAGAATTTTACTGCAGTAGAAGAGAATAACAAAGATGTATGGGGGTCCTCAGGTTATGACAATCTCGACATACGATATTTTGAGTTTATGATTTTCACTCTCATAAAATCTTTAAAAAGTTGAAATGTGAATGTTTCTGCTTATGCTGTTACTGTCATACTCTTTTGTACACTTATTTTTTTCTGTTACTACAGTACAATATATTTATGTTCTTTTCCTTTTTCTGTGGCTTAGTTGTGTTTTTATGATCTAGATTATGGTTTTACAACTGTGTTAGGAAAGGTAAGTGACATAGGCTAGTGTGTGTTTCAATTTACACCAAAATTTGGGTTATGTCATTGTTGTAGGAACGGATCTGTGTCATAACCCGGAGACTCTCTGTAGTCCTTACATCATAAGCTGTTTCCTTTGAGCAATAGTCAAGGACTATAAAAACATGTCTATTGAGCGGGTCAGGGAGACGGATTGCTGCCCTAGAGGGACACAAGAAAGGGTAATCTTGGAGAAGGTTTTGCTCTGCCAGAGTATCCTTGTAACAGTGAGGCACAGGAGAGCCATCTCACAGTGGGTCAGAAAAGAACACAGTTTTATAAAGTCAACACTACACAGATTTGTTCAGTAAATCTATAAAAATACAGCTGGCCCTGGCTGGTAGAGCATCAGCCTGGTGTGCAGGAGTCCTGGGTTCGATTCCCGGGCAGGGCACACAGGAGAAGCGCCCATCTGCTTCTCCAGCCCTCCCCCTCTCCTTCCTCTCTGTCTCTCTCTTCCCCTCCCGCAGCCAAGGCTCCATTGGAGCAAAGCTGGCCAGGCGCTGGGGACGGCTCTGTGGCCTCTGCCTCAGTCGCTAGAATGGCTCTGGTTGCAACAGAGCAACGCCCCAGATGGGCAGAGCATTGCCCCCTGGTGGGCGTGCCGGGTGGATCCCAGTCGGGCGCATGCAGGAGTCTGTCTGACTGCTTCCGTTTCCAACTTCAGAAAAATCCAAAAAAAAAAAAAAAAGTACAGCCAATGAAAATTCTGTACAGTCAGACTTGGTTGATTTGCTGAAGGAAACTGTTTAAATGTTCTACAAGTGTAAGGAGTCATTTCCTTTGAAGTTAGGCAGACATAAGTTTTAAAACTGGCTTGGCTGATTTACTGACTGTGACATAAAAAAAAATAGTTTATCTCTTAGCACCTCAGTTTCCTCAGCTTTTAAATGTGGTTGTTAAGAAAATTGGAGCTATTTGAAATAAAGTGCTTGTTGAGGTAAGATGAAATCTGTAGCTGTTTCTATCCTGGGATAGTGGGTATCGCTTTCATTGTTTATTAGGCATGAAATACACATTTGTTGGAAAAAAAATGAAAATATTTAAGCAAAACAAAGAAGTCTGACAAAAATTCTGCTAGCTATTTATTTCTATTGTTACCATGAACTGTGTAACTTCTCAGACACTTTTATGTATGTGTATAAGAAGTTAAATAAATTAATACACTTGTTCCAAAATGGACATGTATACTCCAAATATTGTAAGAACTAGGCTCTTCCACTAGATAACATACTATCTTCCTAAGTTGATGTACATAGTTGCACCAACATTGCTACATAATATTCCATTGCATGCATATGCAATATTGTGCCTAATAGTTTAGTATATTATGCATTTAAATGTTCAGTTTTTTATTATTATAAGTAATCTTTCACTGTATCACCATCATTTTGAGATACATGTCTGGTTGTTTTCTTAAGGTGAATCTCAGAAGTAAAAATGTTAGTTTCAGATATATAATATCAAATTGTTTTCTAGAAAAATTATGTTTTTTAATAGTTTTTCTAGCAATTTTACGAGTGTCTTTTCTTACACCCTTGTACAAAAAAAGTACCATTAAAGCTTTTCTTGTACTGAAGAGATATTTATTTCAATTGTTTAATTCATACATCTTATTTCATGCATTAAGCTTCTTTTAAAAACATATATTCAACATTTTTTTTGTCTGTGCATATTTTAATATTGCTTCTAAAATGTCTTATTCTACATTAAACCTTTTGGAAATGTAATACTTCTCTATCTTGTGAATTGATTAGCCCAAAACTTCTCAAAATATGTAACTTTTTTTGGACTGCATGTTCTCTTTCATTAATACCTGCAAATACATCTAACACGAAGATGAAGCTTGACAGGGTCAATAAAGACACAGCATGAAAAGTTCTGCCAGATGAGCTTTGATGGGTGTTTTCCAAAGCAACACATCTATCTCATCTGAATGCTCCATTTTAAAAAAGGAAGATAGAAATTTCCCCTAAAGCAATATTCCTTTTGAATCTTAACCCCAATCTCATTACTAATCAGGATGTTGTTCTAAACAGCTATTTTCAACCTTTTTCATCTCATGGCACACATAAACTAATTACTAAAATACTGCAGCATATAAAAAATATACTTTTGCCTATTTGACAAAAAAAAATAGTTATAATTTTGATTCATTCATACCAGATGGCTATTGTTTTGTTGGCTGCTGTCATTTTGTATTTGACTAAGGGAAGAGAGGTCCATGCTCCTGAGTCAGGTACTGTATGTTTTAAAAACTCTTGTGGCACACCAATGTGCCTGACATGGCATATTTGTTGAAAAATGCTGTTTTAGAATTTTATTATAAATCTCCTTGAAAGGAATGTATGTTAGCCTCTGACCAGGCAATGCAAGGTAAATGTAGTAGAAAATAAAACAGTTTAAATGAAATATACTGTAAGATACACTTTGCTTTCTTTTATCTCTCAAATATGAATTTAATTGAAACACAGATGAGACAGAGTCCCAAGTTTATTGCATAAAATAATTAAAAAATTTATAAAATATATTATTTAATATTTAAAATGTGGCTGAGGACAAAATAAGTTTTCCTACTTTGAATATTCAATAGTTTAAACTTGAGTCATCTCATCCTGGATGGTTGGCTCAGTAGTAGTGTCGGCCCAGGGTATAAATGTCCTGAGTTCAATTCCCAGTCAGGTCACATAGGAGAAGCAATCATCTGCTTCTCTTTCCCCCTTCTCTTTTTCTCTCTTCACCTCGCACATCCATGGCTCATTGGTTTGAGCTCATAAGCCCTGGGTGCTGAGGATGGCTCCATGGAGCCTCAGCCTCAGGTGTCCAATATAGCTTGGTTGTGAACATGACCCTAGATAAACAAAGCATTGGCCCCAGGTGGGGTTTTTGGGTGGATCCCAGTCTAGGTGAATGCAGGGGTCTGTGTCCTAGCTCCTTTTCTCTCACTTGGAAAAGAAGAAAAAATAACTCTCATCTTAGAGTGATAATAAGGTTCATTCCATCAGACTACATCTAATCTAAATTCTTTCCCTAGCAGATAAAATGTTAAGGAGATAGGAAATGAAGAAAAGCAACAGAAGAAAAACATCTATCTGAATAGTACTTTTTCTGCTTTAGTGAAGTAAATTTACAAGATATTCACGTACTTAAAAAAAGTATTTTTCTGAGGTTTTGGGGTATATACCCAGTAGAGGGATTGCTGGGTCATAAGGTAGCTCTCCAAAACCTCAGAAACATTGATACGTAAAGACACATGTAGCCCCATGTTCATTGCAGCACTGTTCACAGTGGCCAAGACATGGAAACAACCAAAAAACCCTTCAATAGAAGACTGGATAAAGAAGATGTGGCACATATACACTATGGAATACTACTCAGCCATAAGAAATGATGACATCAGATCATTTACAGCAAAATGGTGGGATCTTGATAACATTATATGGAGTGAAATAAGTAAATCAGAAAAAAACAAGAATTACATGATTCCATACATTGGTGGAACATAAAAACGAGACTAAGAGACATGGACAAGAGTGTGGTGGTTACCAGGGGTGGGGGGAGGGAGGACATGTGAGGGAGGGAGGGAGAGAGTTAGGGGGAGGGGGAAGGGCACAGAGAACTAGATAGAGGGTGGCGGAGGACAATCTGACTTTGGGCGAGGGGTATGCAACATAATTTAATGACAAAATAACCTAGACATGTTTTCTTTGAATATATGTACCCTGATTTATTAATGTCATCCCATTACCATTAATAAAAATTTATAAAAAAAAAAAAGTATTTTTCACTCCCCAAAGAGAAACAAGAGAAAAAATTTTTATCACCTTGAAGCTGTCTTTTGGGATATTGATTTCAAGATGGTTATTAAACAAAAAACTCAGAAAGAACATTTGACCCTCCCTCCTTTTCCACCCAAGAGATTCACATAGAAAAACCTGTTTGGGGAAGGAAATCTTAGGGATGTTTACCTTATGCTAATTTCAATTAAACAGGAAGGCCTCTGTTAACCACATTTCTGCTGTGTCCCATTGTCTCCGAATGGCCAGCAAGACTTGGTCTACCTTGGGTTCTGCTCTTCCTCAACTTCTGGAATCTAATACCCTGTCTCCACTTTTCTCTTTTGTCCAAAATGTAATCTAAACCCAATGTTGCTACATGATTTTTGGAATATTCATAGATTTTTAAGTTCCCCACGAGCATGTATTAAAATTTGATTTTCTCCTCTTAATCTGTCTCTGTTAGTTTGATGATTAGCCCAGTGAAGAGAATTGAGAATGTGGGAGAAAAAGTACCATTTTTATTTTAGCTTTCACAGAATCTAATTCAAAGTATACCTCAGAGGGGAAAAAGAAAGACCGGTGTTAAGAAATATAGAAGAACACTTACCTTCTAATATTTCTAGAAACCTAAGCTGCTTCATATAAGTAAGAAAAGCTCAATATACTCTAAAATGATTATGGATCCTTAAAAGAACATTTTTCCACAACATCAGATGCATTCCCTTCTGCAAGATGAGCTGTGGGCCACACAGGCTGTTATGACCACATGCCAACCTCCTGCCCAGACCTTTACAGCCATGGCTTTCCCCCAACCTATAAAGAGTCAGGAATTACTCAGTTGTAGAAGGCGAGTAGTCAAAAAAGACCTGTCCATATGAAATGAGTAGAAGGACCATCTTTGAATTCCTCCTGACATTTATTTGAATTTTCTTTAGAGTAATGCAATTGTCTACTTCTATCAATTTGCATGAGCAGTTGTAACTTACAGTTCAAATAATTAAACTATGTGAGACATGAATCTCTATGACTTTTGTTTATTTTCTTCCTTAGACTATCACTGCAGTGTATGTATACAGGCAAAAGTTAACAAAATAGGTTTCAATGAACCACTCAAAATAGTGAATTTGGGGGATACCAGACAAACTCTGACCACTAAATAGTTAGCAACATAGTCAATAATAAAATTCTAGGCAAATAGGTTGAATGTCCTGGAGAAATTAATATCATTGTTATAGCATTTATGGTGACTGCAATGCATATAGAAAGGCAATTTTGGAGGACTCTGTTAAAATAAAAGTTTATTATATTACTGGTATAAACTTTTATAATTATATTTGCCTAGGATACTTACTCTCTTTCTGTTATTTCAAATGGACATTATGGTGCTATTATAACTTAAAATGTCTTAGACAATTGCAGTGACTTCAGAGGAAATCAATTCACACAGTGCTGAATTTTACCCAATAGAAAAATAGTTTTTAATACTTATCGTACACAAAGCACAAATCAGGCAGGGAAAAAATAAAGAGTGTGAATGACTTTAGCTGAATTGTTTTAACAGCACAGGAAAATAACATCATTTATGTTTTCCATCTGTTTGAATATTAAAAAAACTACCACCTCTTTCTTTATGAGATTACTGCTCTCTTAATAAATGTCACAATTGCCTGACCAGGTGGTGGCGCAGTGGATAGAGCGTCGGACTGGGATGCGGAAGGACCCAGGTTCGAGACCCCGATGTCGCCAGCTTGAGCGCGGGCTCATCTGGCTTGAGCAAAGAGCTCACCAGCTTGGACCCAAGGTCGCTGGCTCCAGCAGGGGGTTACTCGGTCTGCTGAAGGCCCACAGTCAAGGCACATGTGAGAAAGCAATCAATGAACAACTAAGAAGTCGCAACGTGCACAACGAGAAACTGATGATTGATGCTTCTCATCTCTCTCCGTTCCTGTCTGTCTGTCCCTGTCTATCTCTGCCTCTGTAAAAAAAAAATAAATAAATAAATAAATAAATAAATGTCACAATTGAAAAAATAAAATTTCCTTTTGGAAAAAAAAATGTCACAGTTTCTCTAATGATTTGTCTTTTTATTTTGTTCATGTTATTACCTCACGCCTGTCAGAATGGTGCTCATTAACAAAACAACACATAATAAGTGCTGGCGAGGATGTGGAGAAAAGGGAACCCTCCTGCACTGCTGGTAGGAATGCAGACTGGTGCAGCCACTGTGGAAAACAGCATGGAGATTCCTCAAAAAATTAAAAATGGAACTGCCTTTTGACCCAGCTATCCCACTTTTAGGAATATATCCTAAGAACACCAAATCACTGATTCAAAAGGAGAAATGCACCCCATGTTTATGGCAGCATTGTTTATAATAGCCAAGATCTGGAAACAGCCCAAGTGTCCGTCAGTGGATGAGTGGATTAAAAAGCTTTGGTACATATACACAATGGAATACTATGTGGCTGTGAGGAAGAAGGAAATCTTACCTTTGCGATAACGTAGATGGACCTGGAAACTATCATACTATGTGAAATAAGCCAGGCAGAGAAAGAAAAATATCATATGACCTCACTCATTTGAGAAATCCAATGAACAGTGTGAACTGAGGAATGGAATAGAGGCAGAGACAGGATCAAAGGAACCAGAGGGAAAGGGGATGAGAGGATGGGATCAGAGAAGGGAAAGAGATTGGTGAAATTATATATACATAACACAGCGTTATATAGAGTAGGACAGCAAATCCTGGAGGGGGGGAGTGTGTTGGGGGGAGGGAGGCAAGGGGGATGTTGAGGGGAACACGGGAGAGGGGGGATGTATTTGGTGGGACACTTGTATCTATGTAAACACAATAAACTAAAATCAATAAAGTATACAATTCAAAAAAATTCACAATTTTTATTTTGAAACCCCCTTTCAGTTGTCTTTTTTTTTTCCTAGACACAAAATAATAAACTACTGATACCATGGTCAAAATAAATTCCTTATTTACATGATAGTGATGGGAGAACTGTCAAGAAACAATCGTGGTGAGCTGCTTGTTTTCACTGCCTTAATCTACATGATGCCAATGAGCTGGAAGCTGTTCTAAAACAGAGATTTAAGAACTTTTGCTTCATAGTCCTGTTTCAGATAAATCGATAACAAGGGTGCTATAACAAAGACCCTTTGGGACTTCCATATGTAGGATTGATGCTCTACCACTGAGCCAACCAGCCAGGGCCCTGGAATTTATTTCTTAGAACTCAGATTGAGTTAGTGATATATAGTATCTCATAAAGTTATATATATATATATATATATATATATATATATATATATATATGAGTAGACCTATGCAATTATTTTGAAATGTCCAAAGCCAGCTCTGATCAATCCTAAGTGTATTTGTTCTGCTAGGCTAGTACTGCTGCTAATGCTATTGTTCTTTGATACACCATACAACTGCTTCTAAAACAAGCTCATCATAAGAAATTGGGAAAATGATCAGCCCTAAACTTCATCAGACAGATTTGCCTGTCTGATATATTTAAGTTGCAAAGTTACCAAATTTTACTAGCATTCGTTGCCTCAAATATAAGGCTAAAGAGTAGTAGTAATATGTGCTTTCTCACTATATAAAACTGTTTTGAAATAAATGAAGCTTTAGAAGTGCTAACTCTGGGGACAATTTAGGGAAATCTATTAAATGTTTATGTTTTTGGAACTTCTTCCTTTCTTTCTTACCCTGTTTCTTTCTTTTCCTCTTTCTTTCTTTCTTTCTTTCTTTCTTTCTTTCTTTCTTTCTTTCTTTCTTTCTTTCTTTCTTTCTTTCTTTCTTTCTTTCCTTTTCTTTTTTCTTCTTTCCCAAGTACAAGGAGAGGATATAGAGAGACAGACTCTTCCATGCACTCCAACCAAGATCCACTTGCAACCCCTTTCTGGGGGCAGATGCTCTGCCCATCTGGAGCCATGCTTGTAACCTAGTTATTTTTAGTGCCTGAGGCAGATCCTGGACACAGATTTTTAGCCTGGACAATCCTCAGTGTCCAGGGGGATGAGAAAGGGAAGGGGGAGGGGTGGAAAACAGAGGGTTGCTTTTCCTGTGTGTGCTGACTGGGAATCGAACCTGGGACTTCCATATGTAGGATTGATGCTCTACCACTGAGCCAACCAGCCAGGGCCCTGGAATTTATTTCTTAGAACTCAGATTGAGTTAGTGATATATAGTATCTCATAAAGTTATATATATATATATATATATATATATATATATATATATATGAGTAGACCTATGCAATTATTTTGAAATGTCCAAAGCCAGCTCTGATCAATCCTAAGTGTATTTGTTCTGCTAGGCTTTATTCATTCATTTTTGTAGTATAGCCTGTGAGTGTTATCACAAAAGGATATCTGGCTTTTGGGCTAAAGGAAGACCTCCTAAGTGAAATTTTAAAAATTGTTATTAAATAATAAGCTTTCTTTCATTTTTGTCTTCCCTTTATTCATTTATTTTCTATACTTAACGCAGACACAAACAATTCAAGTCCACTATTCTTGAATTCTGTACTCAGTCATCAAGAATTAAACCATAACTACTAAGCCAGAGTCTTTTTACTATGTTGTGAGTTGAATTATTCCAAAATAAAACAGGAATCAGCATTCTAGAGTGAGAATAATTTGTTGATTAGAGAGTCAGGAAACAGCCATTCTTAAGAATTCAGAAAGAAGTTAATTTATAAAAATCAATGGTCAAGTTGTGGCTATATTCAGGGAATTTAAAAGCAAACAAAAACAACCCCATTCTCTCCTGGCTAATTATTTATATTTGTTTCTATTCAAAATGTTTTTAAGTGCCCTAAAGAAAAAGGAAAACATTGGGGCAGTCAATGCGGAATGAATGACAAATACAGGACATTGGATATGAAGTAAAAGAGAAGAAAATTGTCGAGATGACTCTTGACATCAGTGACACATCAGTCAGTTCTGGAGCAACCCTCCACTCCAGACCCTGACAGTATCCTCAGACTGGGTTTTGCTTCTTTCCTTTTCAGTTCTGAAGAGAAAGGCAATTATACAGAATAATGTACAGACACCCATGAACTCACCATGATCAACTTAGCACCATTACATCACCTTTAGAATATTTCTATGAGAAATAAAACATTATGGGTAATATTTTAAGTTCTTTTTGTTCCCTTCCAGTGTGATTTTTCTCTCTCCTTCCCCCAAAACAAACATTATTTTAATCTTAGTATCCATCATCACGTTTCTTATTATAGTTTAAGAAATTTTAATATATAGGCCCTGGCCAGTTGGCTCAGCGGTAGAGTGTTGGCCTGGCGTGCAGGGGACCCGGGTTCGATTCCCGGCCAGGGCACATAGGAGAAGCGCCCATTTACTTCTCCACCCCCCCCCTCCTTCCTCTCTGTCTCTCTCTTCCCCTCCCGCAGTCAAGGCTCCATTGGAGCAAAGATGGTCCGGGCGCTGGGGATGGCTCCTTGGCCTCTGCCCCAGGCGCTAGAGTGGCTCTGGTCACGGCAGAGCGACGCCCCGGAGGGGCAGAGCATCGCCCCCTGGTGGGCATAGCATCGCTCCTGGTGGGCGTGCCGGGTGGATCCTGGTGGGGCGCATGCGGGAGTCTGTCTGACTATCTCTCCCCGTTTCCAGCTTCAGAAAAATACAGAAAAAAAATAAATAAAAAATAAATAAGATATATATGTATACATAAGATATATATGACTATAAGATATATCTATCCATAAAATTTAAACATTGCTTTTTAATTCACATAAATGCTTTTAGACTAAAAATAGACTTTTTGTTTAATATCATAACTAAGATATCTATGTCAGTGCATATAGATTTGTTTTATTTATTGAAACTGTGTATTATTTTGCCACATAACTATACCACATTTTATTCATTCAGTCCCATATTGATGGACATTTTTAATGCTTTTATCACAATGTTTCTGTGAGAGTGTCTTTATGTACAAGGTCTTGAAAGCTTCTCCAGGTTTTCTAGCTGGACGTGAAGTAGCCAGATAAGCTATGTACGTTTTCAAGTTTAATAGATGTCAAATTGCTCTAAAAACTGACTGTATCAGTTTGCTAGTCTACATGCAGCAAGTACATTTTCCCTTAAATTCCATATTGTCTGATGGTATTCTTCCATGAGTTTTCTTTTAGTTGATTCTTAAAGAAACCAGGTTCAGATAATGTGCTAGAAAGAACTAAATAGATAAGATGGCCAGCATCTTAGTTTTTCAGATTCTGTTCTCAATAAAGAGTGATGTTAGATCCAGGGTAGGAAATGGCTAGTGGAGAGTTGGGCTATTATAGAGAAGTGATTGTATGAACTCAGGGTGGTTACTCAGAGCACAAGACACAGGCAGGAGGGAGAGCTGAATAATTTCACTATCTGTTTACTTTTGAAAAGGCACACCTTCTGTTTTGCTCACCTGGCCTTTCTAGTCGCAGGCAGAGGTAGTTTGTGTCTGAAATGAGGCAGTATTTGCTACAAGATGTTGCCTAGGAATAAGACACATGGACATACATAACTAAACGGGACTTTCCCCTCCTTATTTATACTTTGTTCTTAAGTTGGGAAGATTTTTGGTTATAAAAGTTAATGGGAAACAAATATCTCAATAGGTACCCTAATACTTTTGAAATAATTCATCATTCAGGTCAATGCAAGTTAAACAGTAACAATGATGATTAAAGCATCTTTTGATTCTAATATATATATATATATTTTTTTTTTTAAGTGAGAGAAAGGGAGTTAGTGAGACAGACTTCCACATGTGCCCTGACCAGGATACATCCACCTGAGAAATCCATCTGGGGCTGATGCTCAAAACAACCAAGCTAACCTTAGCTCCTGAAGCTGATGCTCAAACCAATCAAGTCACTGGCTGCAGGACGGGAAAAAGGGAAGAGGGGGAGATGTAGGGGAAGAGAAGCAGTGGCCAATTTTGATGTGTGGCCTGACCGGGAATTGAACCCAGGCCGAGCTGATGCTCTCTCCACTGAGCCAGTTGGCCAAGGCTGAATGAAATCTTGAGTTCAGTTAATATAAGGCATGTTGTGATTTACAAAATATTCCACACCATTGTGGACACTTGTTTGCTTGGGATGGCTGTGCTTTCCTACTCACCCTAGTGAATGATTCTTCCAGCTCATTTAAGGCTTTGCTCAAGCATCGCCACCTGTGAGGATCTTTTCTTGGGGTGCTATCTTTTTTGTTCACCTTATCTGCAACATGACTGCAATTGTTTTTTATTGTAACACTTGTATTGAAGTGTGGAAAAGAAAGGCTCTTAACATGAATAATTTTTTGCAAAACTTACTTTCTGTAAAACAAAGAGACTTTTAACAGAACTTATTTTTTCTGAAAAGACTCCCTATTCTTGGCTATGGGGCTGGTTTCCCAGACTGTGGCCTTGGACTAGCTTTGCAAAGTTGCAAGTGTTTTCAGAATGTTTCTCCCTAAATTAACCCTATAGATAAACATTGTAAGAAAGCTTGTTTCACTGTTTTGTTTTACTGCTATGCTTCCTCTCCTCCCCATTCCTCAGTCAGTATGTAATTTTCCCTTTAAAAACCAACCCTAAACTGTATTCCCCACCATATTGATTTGAACGATTTAGGTCTCCATGCAGTCCGTGTCGGTTAATTAAAGACTCCTTAATTTCTTAATTTGGCTAATTGATTATGTGGCAAGACGTCTGTTTCTCACTGTTCCGATACAATAGTATCATCACATGTCGCCTTAACATTGCAGAAAAAGCAGCGTGGGAATATAGGTAAAGTAGTAGATGCTCTGGATTTGACTGTCTTGGGTTGAAACCCATCATTTAGTATCAGTGTGATCTAGGGAAAGTTATTATAACTTTCTGTACCTTAGTTTTCTTATCTATAAAATGCATATAAATAATTTACCTCTTCATAGTATTGTTGTGAAGAGTGACTATGGACAGGGTAAGTAGAGAAGTGTCACTTATTCCTATTCTTATGTCCTTGAGGGCGGAGATGAGGTCTTCATCTATGGATTCAAAGCACTTTGCGTTCTTCCTGGCAAATAAATGATTGCACAGAACTACATGTTCAGCTCGGCAAACACAGATGGACCTATTTCCTGAACCAGCATCTATACAACACAAATTTTATTCTAGTTGGCACATGTTTCCTTTTTAATTCAGCCTTAAAGATGCCTGTTAGCTACTTTGTTTTGACAGATTTTTAGGTTAAGTTGTCACCTTCCTGCCAAGTCTGCCCGGTAAGTTATGAAAGGAGGTAAGGAAGCATGAAAACCTCTAACAGCATGGAGCCTCCTCTTTGCATAACATTTGGGGACAAAGACATTTTGAAATGTTACTTTTTCTAGGCTTCAAGCCTAAGAAATACATTTATTTGTATATTCAACCAGAAGATGCTATCCTTTGTTACCATAATGGATGGATGTGTTTGGAGAAGACTGGATTGCTTTAAGAGCCTCCCATAAATTGTTACAGTCTGTTACAGTCGCAGGCTGCAAAGTAAAACAAACAAACAAAAAACCACTTTGTTTTTGTTTTTTGTTTTTTTAACTTAGAGGTGGGGAGTCAGAGAGACAGACTCCCACATGCGCCCTAACCAGTATCCACCTGGCAAGCCTGGGGTCAAGTTGCTCAAATCGAGCCATGGCTGTGGGTAGGGAAGAGAGAAAGAGAAAGAGAGAGAGAAGGGGAGGAGTGGAGAAGCAGATGATTACTTCTGTGTGCCCCGACCTGAATTGAACCCAGGATTTTCAGGATTTCCACACGCTGGGTCGATGCTCTACCGCTGAGCCAACTGGTCAGGGCAAAACCACTTTAATTTAAAAAGTGATCGTTTCCAAGCAAAATGTTGTCTTTTGATTATATATAATTTCCTTTAGGGCATGGTGTTAAATGAAAATTTTTGTGTACACACAAAAATATTTTACATTAAAAAGTTTTACCTTTGTCCCCCAATTGACAGAACACATTTAAATGTGGAGGTGTCAATAAATGCAGTTACAGGTTCTTAAAAATGTATACTTGTTTGAAACTTTTAGCTCTTTTCTCAGGTATTTGCTTTTTACTTAAAGTGGGAGTTGATACAGATATATACAATATTTATCTGTGACTTTCCAACTAAGGTATTAGAATGAGTGGGTCATGCTCCTGTTGAATCCCGTAGCCTGTGTATTATAAACATTCTTTTTTTTTTTTTTTTTAATAAATTTTTATTAATGGTAATGGGATGACATTAATAAATCAGGGTACATATATTCAAAGAAAACATGTCTAGATTATTTTGTCATCAAATTATGTTGCAAACCCCTCGCCCAGAGTCAGATTGTCCTCCGTCACCCTCTATCTAGTTCTCTGTGCCCCTCCCCCTCCCCCTAACTCTCTCCCTCCCTCCCTCCCATGTCCTCCCTCCCCCCCCACCCTTGGTAACCACCACACTCTTGTCCATGTCTCTTAGTCTCATTTTTATGTTCCACCAATGTATGGAATCATGTAGTTCCTGTTTTTTTCTGATTTGCTTATTTCACTCCTTATAATGTTATCAAGATCCCACCATTTTGCTGTAAATGATCTGATGTCATCATTTCTTATGGCTGAGTAGTATTCCATAGTGTATATGTGCCACATCTTCTTCATCCAGTCTTCTATTGAAGGGCTTTTTGGTTGTTTCCATGTCTTGGCCACTGTGAACAGTGCTGCAATGAACATGGGGCTACATGTGTCTTCACGTATCAATGTTTCTGAGGTTTTGGGGTATATACCCAGTAGAGGGATTGCTGGGTCATAAGGTAGTTCTATTTGCAGTTTTTTGAGGAACCACCACACCTTCCTCCACAATGGTTGTACTACTTTACAGTCCCACCAACAGTGAATGAGGGTTCCTTTTTCTCCACAGCCTCTCCAACATTTGCCATTACCCATCTTGTTGATAATAGCCAATCTAACAGGAGTGAGGTGGTATCTCATTGTAGTTTTGATTTGCATTTCTCTAATAACTAATGAAGCTGAGCATCTTTTCATATATCTGTTGGCCTCCTCCTGGGAGAAGTGTCTGTTCAAGTCCTCTTCCCATTTTTTTATTGGATTGTTTAATAGTTTCTTTTTTTTAATTTTATTTATTCATTTTAGAGAGGAGAGAGAGGGAGAGAGAGAGACAGAAAGAGAAGAGACAGGGGGGAGGAGCTGGAAGCATCAACTCCCATATGTGCCTTGACCAGGCAAGCCCAGGGTTTCGAACCGGCGACCTCAGCATTTCCAGGTCGACGCTTTATCCACTGCGCCACCACAGGTCATAAACATTCTTTACAGATATAGCTTATTGCAACTTTGGAAGATTTTGTTGACCTCTTTTTTTTTTTTTTTTTTTTTTTTTTTGA
This sequence comes from Saccopteryx bilineata, assembly GCF_036850765.1. Taxonomy (NCBI): domain Eukaryota; kingdom Metazoa; phylum Chordata; class Mammalia; order Chiroptera; family Emballonuridae; genus Saccopteryx; species Saccopteryx bilineata. Next base: position 213,998,985 of record NC_089491.1, on the reverse strand, counting down.
GACAGTTGCTTTTAAACATTTTCTTTAAAAATATACAGAAAATGAGCTCTTTAGTTCAATACAACTCCGAGAAAGAGGAAAACAGATGCATTTTCAGAGCAAAGGAAAAATGTATCTTTGTTTAGGTTATCACACTCCCACACTCCCTGTACTCATAAAGAAAGAATTTCACCCCATGACATAGAGGAGACTTGAATGGTAACAGAAATGGTGATAGCAGGTATTGGAACTAACAAAAGAACTTTGGTTGTCCTTAATTTTTCTGTTCTGGAATGACAAGGAAGGAAACCTCAATCGTAGGAAAGGAACTAGATGTACGAAACAGAGCAGTCAACATCACTTCTTATTTTTAAGCTCATATCTTTTATTGTCAGACTTTCTTTGAGCCAACAAACAAGGATTTTGTATCTGTCTTTAAGGGATAAGGCAAATTTCTTTTCTCTTTGTGGGTAGACTTAGTTGATCTAAGTCTTTACAACCTATTTTTTTTTAAATAAAATTAAAAGTCCAAAAAAAATGTAGCATTTCAAAATGTCTTTTTCCCTAAATGTAGTGCCAGGAGGATGCTTCTAGCTGTTAAAAGTTATCATCCTTACCTGCTTTCATAACTACTATTAGAAACTTAGAATAAACTACTATTAGAAACTTAGGATAAAAAAAATGTGTATGTTTTATTAAAGTGTCAGCATTCAATGTCCAGGCCCTTTAAAGCTTTGTTCAGGTGTTGCACAATTTGGTAAGGCAACGTGTTTCCTCCATGTCCTACTGGTTATATTGCGATCAATACAGAATGATACAAGCTAACCTTTAAGGGAACGTTGTTTTAACTTAAGTTTTTTAGAAACCAGACTCCAGGCTGACCAGGCAGTGGTGCAGTGGATAAAATGTTGGCCTGGGATGCAGAGGACCCAGTTCGAAACCCTAAGGTCGCTGGCTTGAGCGCAGGCTCATCTGGCTTGAGCATGGACTCACTAGCTTGAGTGCAGGGTTGTCAGTTTGAGCATGGGATCATAGACAGGATCCCATGGTCGCTGGCTTGAGCCCAACGGTTGCTGGCTTGAATCCCAAAGTTGCTAAGGTTGCTGGCTTGAGTCCAAGGTCACTGGTTTGAGCAAGGGGTCACTCACTCTGCTTTAGCCACCTGGTCAAGGTACATATGAGAAGGCAATCAATATACAACTAAAGAGCCACAATGAAGAATTGATGCTCTCATCGCTCTCCCTTCTTGTTTGTCCCTTTCTCTCTCTCACTAAAAAAAAAAAAAGAAAGAAACTACAGACTCATAAATACCTTTATATAGTTCTTAAAACACCCTTAGAGTCAGTCTTTTAAAAGTTATAGGGCCTGAGTAGGTGGAGGCACAGTGGATAGAGCACTGGACTGGGATGCAGAGGACCCAGGTTCCAGACCCCGATGTCGCCAGCTTGAGCGTGGGCTCATCTGGTTTGAGCGAAGCTCACCAGCTTGGACCTAAGGTCGCTGGCTTGAGCAAGGGGGTTACTCAGTCTGCTGAAGGCCGCGGTCAAGGCACATATGAGAAACCAATCAGTGAACAACTAAGGATCCGCAATGAAAAACTGATGATTGATGTTTTTCATCTCTCTCTGTTCCTGTCTATCCCTCTCTCTGACTCTCTCTGTCTCAAAAAAAAAAAAAAGTTATATGGTAAATTCAGTTATTTTTAGGCTGTATGTCTATTTATAATTCAACAAATGCAGAATGCAGATTTTGCTGCTTGTGAAACTGATATGCTTTTTGAAATAAAAGAAAGACAAGGAAATCTTATTTAAGAATGATAATGTAGAAATAAAATATAAATTTAAATTTACAAGTAGTTTTAATACTATGAACTAATAATACCCAGATCCCGGAATTTGCAGAAAACATGTTAACTGAAGGAGTAAAGAAAGAGGGAGTGGCTAACAAAGATGAAGAAAGTGAGAGAAATGAAAATGAGTCACTGAAAGCAGATGAAGTGCTTGGAGTGGTGTTGCTTTAAGTTTAGATTACATGATTTGTGTTCACACGGGAGACTTGTTCTAAGCTTAATAAAGATGATCACTTCAACATACAATACATTTATTCACTATTGTAGCTCATGCTTTCTGTCTACACCCAAAAAAATGCTCCTGTGACAAAACACAAAATGAAGTCTACTTTCTCCGTTTTAAAGACCAAGGTTTCAATGCTTTTTGTGAAGTGATTTCTGAACTATTTTTATTTATGGGGGATTATCTTCTGTTTTTCTGATAAATATCTCTCAATAGGAATGGTTTTAGAACCTTCTTAAAGAGAGTATTTTAAATTGTTAAAGACTCTGTTGTCAATCAACTATATAATGCTGCAAGATGATTTTTTTTTTTTTTTGTATTTTTCTGAAGCTGGAAACGGGGAGGCAGACAGACTCCTGCATACGCCCGACCGGGATCCACCCGGCATGCCCACCAGGGGGCAATGCTCTGCCCATCTTGGGGCATCGCTCTGCTGCAATCAGAGCCATTCTAGTGCCTGAGGCAGAGGCCACAGAGCCATCCTCAGTGCCCTGACCAACTTTGCTCCAGTGGAGCCCTGGCTGCAGGAGGGGAAGAGAGAGAGCAGATGGAGAGGGGGAGGGGTGGAGAAGCAGATGGGCGCTTCTCCTGTGTGCCCTGGTCCGGAATCGAACCCGGGACTGTGCATGCCAGGCCGACGCTCTACCACTGAGTTAACTGGCCAGGGTCTTGCAAGATGATTTTTAAGTTGTACACCTGCAGAAAGCTTCAGTAAAGCTTCAGTTCATAGTATAAGTTCATAATGGCTGGAAAAACATTTTTAAGTGTAGTTACATTGTTTCTGAAAATCATTAACTCATTAATGATTTGGTTACAATCTAAAGAATAATATGTTTAAAAATTTTGTATTCTCTGTGTAACATATGTAGAATATAGATGGCATCTTTTTCTATTGGACCATAGCTATTAGTATTACAGAAAATTTATGACAACATAAGTAAAAGGTTAGAAACCGAGATATTTTTTATATAAAGGTATCTTTACTATTTGATCATTTAAATTTTAAATATAATAAATATAATCAATATTTTTAATAAATATATTTCCAACTAAGATCATTTAATGTTTTCTTATAATTAAGCATATGACACAGTGTTCTCTTAGAATTTTATTAATCTTATCTTTGCAGATTCTTTGCTAAAAACTAAGAGTTATTTTATCAAAGATTTGAAATTTTATCAGCTTCAGTGCTACTATTGCAATTTTATTTTTGTGCTATTGCTCAAGGACTCATATAAAAAGATAATTGAATCAAGTTAGGTGTTAAAAAATTCAACTTTTGCTGAAATGCTTATGCTATTTTTAGGGATTATGTGAAAAAATATGAACATTAACTAAATTAAAATAAAAAGATTTTAGGAAAATTTCACTTCTGCTTACTGACACAGACACCAAATTTTAATTTTAATTTTTTATTTTTTTGCTTCTGAGAGAGAGAGACAAACAAGGACAGGTAGTTAGAAAGAGACAGAGATGAGAAGTATCAGTTCTTCATTGTAGCTCCTTAGTTGTTCATTGATTGCTTTCTCATATGTGCCTTGACTGGTGTGGGCTGGGGTGGGGGGCTACAGCAGAGCAAGTGCCCCTTTGTTCAAGCCAGCAACCTCTGGGCTCAATTTAGCAATCATGGGTCTTGTCTCTGACCCCACGCTTCTGCTAGCAACCCTGCACTCAGGCTGGTAAGTCTGCGCTCAAGCCGGCGACCTCGGGATTTTGAACCTGGGTCCTCTGCATCTCAGTCGGACACTCAATCCAATGCACCACCACCTGGTCAGGCCCAAATTTTAATTTTTAATATGGGAATTAGTTTACCTGAAAGCTCAATGAATAAAAATCATCCTTTATTTACAATAAGAGAGAGATGGATGATTGACAATAAATATGTTTCTAGGTTGTCAAAACACTAGGATAAAAGAGTAAACATCTTAGTCCACTTTCTAGTAATTTTATCAGTTGTGACAGCCCCGATACTTCTAGAGTGGCTCACAGAAAGCTCCATGTTCTGACGTACATTATTTTAAACTCCCTCAAGATTCCCCAGAAACATGCTGTGCTGCTAACAGAATGCTGGATACCAGTTGCTGAGTTGCTGGTTGGGCAGTCACATGATGCAGTCTCTGTTGAACAATGCACTTTCTCTGCCTCCTTCCCTCACTGGCCCAAACACAAAATGTCCCTAGATTTGGGTGGTGCCTGGACTGTTTCAACATCAGTCACCTGGTGACCTCTCAGTGACCTCACACCTACTGGGCTGACAGCATGTGAACTTCAGATGAAGAAAGCCAGGCACAGATAAAGTCACACTCAATCCTTAAATTCTTTCCTATCAAAGTGTCTGTATTTTTCACCCATGTCTTCCAGCCATTTTCTTTCAGAAGTTGGAGCCGCTTTGTGGGTCCTTCCTGCTCTGTCCCATGGGGTCTAACTTCCCTGGTAGGTAACATCAGGACAGAACCAGGTAGGAACGTGTCTTCCCCTCTGTCTCTCCTGCTGGAAACCTGCACTCCAAAGACCAATTTCATTTCTCACTGTCACCTAGCCAGCCCTGCTAATGGTAGCCTCCTAGCTCTGCTATTCCCCAAAGGGGTTTATTTATGTTCCTCTTCTGGAACTAGCAGGATCCCCAACAAATGTACTGGCCCCTTAATTTCTGGTGAAGAAGAAAACTGGTCCAGTGGTGCTGAGCGCATGTGTTATGTCACAGAGGCTGCTTTCTGGGATTTACCTACCTCCCTCAGCACTGCCCATCTGCGGTAGTGATGGGGGAGGCAATTCTATTATCTTCTTTAGCCACAAGCTTTTATCTCATGAGCCTGGTTTGGAGAAAATGTCTCACCAATATTTACAATCCTAGCTGGTGGGTGGAGGGCATATTAGATTTACAGTGTCTCAACATCTAAACATTCACTGCGTAGACATATTTACTCACATAGATTTCAAAAATGGTGACATCCTCGCAGCCTTTAGATGAAGACACAGATTTCTAAGGCTTTATTTATCATCCATTCTCATATTTTTCCTCACTGCTGCAGGCTGGGGTTCATATGCCTCTTCCTCCTCATCCCCTCTTCTCTATTTTCCTCTTCTTCCCTCCCTTTCTCATTCTTTCTTTTACAAACTATTTTCATAAAGAAAGTAAAATGTATACAGACACTGATGAGGCATAATAAAAGTTAATTTTAGAATAAGACTTTTTAAAATGACCATCAGAGGTGATATTTAACATGTTGCAGTATGTTTTGGTAGCACTGTATCTATAGAAATAGAGTAATTTTTTTTTGTAGGGAATTCAGGTTCTAATGCAGATGCCATGAACAAAGAGTGTTAATTACTACTGAAATAATTCATTATTAGGTTAAACCTGATGGATTTTTTGTTCCACATTTTCTTCCCAATCTTCTCCCAATGGATCAAATTTTAGTGTTCTGAACAAAGAAGCCAAGTATGTTAAAAGAACATAAAATTTCTTTTTTTAACTCCATGAAATTGATTTAAGGGAACATATTCGCTTTTCTGAAATTCAGAGAAGTGACATAGAGAAATAAAAAATATCAGCTCCCTTCAGTGATGTGTTCTCTCACGGCAAGTCTGCTCCCCCCGAGCAGTTTTTATACTAAGAAAGCTGCAAGAGTGTGGTCTGTTAATATCCACCTTTAGTGATAAATTGTGTAATAAATAAGCAAAGGCATGTAATAATAATGGGCTTTTAAAAGTAGAAATTGAAAGAAAAGAAATAAAGTATATTTATTAAAAAAGGGTTCCTGAAAAAAATCTAACACATAACTTTTTTAATATTTTATAATGTAGTTATTTATATGTATCTATACATATGTCTAGAATTCTGTTAACTCTGCCTATTTACTAGGTTTTTATAAGAAAAATTTTATCTTTATCAGTCAGATGTAGGTTTACTTTTTAGATTATTTATTTTAATATTTCATGTCTTACTAGACTTTATTATCAAAAGATGACATGCCTACTGCTCACAGCAGCTGCAATTCATTAACCTAATGGATTGGAATTGAAGGTTGCCTTAGGAATTGTTTACTGTGTGCCATAATCAAATGTAAACCCTGCTGTGAAAAGTCTTGAGATTATTAAATCTGAAAAATACAATGTGTTCAAGAAGATGTTAAGAAAAGAGATGTAGGACATTTGACTAACCAACCAGATAGTCGGATGAAGTTTATATCAAAATAGAAAATATTTGTGTTTTCTTGTTATTTAGTAGAGTAATCAATGTCTGTGATTTATCCCCCAACAATGCTAAATGAATAGTGGGTGCTAGCATTAGTTATCCCTTTTCCTACCCAATACTGACCATAGGCTAATTGTATTATATATACATTTTATTCTTATTTAAAATTTGACCTCATGAATGCATTCATTTATTCAACAAAAATATTTGAGTGACTGCTCTGTACCACACATTGACAGGGCATGAAGTTAATAGACACATTAAATGATAAAGAAAACTTTCACTACTTGTTACATTTTCATTTGTTCTCAACTCTTTTCCTCTTACCTCCACCACAGGACACCATTATTCTGTAGGCAACACATGTAGGTCTGAGAGTCCTCTGGTTGGGATCAGGTCTGCAAGGAACAATCTGGACCTTGCCATTCTTGAATGTAGTATTGACACAGAGAGGAAGATGAGGAAGGGAGGTTCCAGCTGGGGCACCTAATGTTGGCATGGGAAGTGGCTGCCCAGTGAGTTGAGCTACCTATTGATGGGTAGTCCAGTAAGGTATCACAGGGGGTTTGTGTTCTCTCTAACTTGAAGAGGGGTAGTCATCATTACCATTGCTTTGGTGGACAGTATTGAGGTACCTCTACTTACCTCTTCAGACACTCAAAGATAATGTCGCCTTGAAAAATCTTTTGCAATATGTTTTGTTTCTTTATCTTCTTTTGTATTTCACTAATTTGTCCAAGGATGACTTTCTTTTACAGAAATAGATAAGTCATTTATGTATAAAATAAAACAGATATTTGAATACAAAACTCAATTACACAGAGGCTTAATTTTCAGACAATAAAAAGAAATCAAAACTCCAAGTTTATGAGAGATATTGTTCTGAAATACAAATCTTAGAAAGAAACAAGGAAATAAGACCTAAGACATAAATTGACACAAAGACTACCAATCTTCAAAAGTTAAATGTAAATCTCAACTTTTATAAGTGAAATACTAACTTTTCCATCTAACTATCTTAGACAAGAAAACAAAAAGTTGAATCACAGTAGACTAACATTTAATCTTCATCTGTTAGAAAGCTTCTCTTTGAATGTTGTATTTCCTTCTCTAAGAATGAACAAATAACTCTTCTGCTCTTACCTGTCTTTGTCTGTCTTTCACATATTATATCTCATGCAAACAGACCCATTTACTTACTCATACAAGCAGAATTTATATATTTATTCAGCCTAAGAACACGTAGTACTATTTTTTACATACTCAGAACTGTGTTAGATGCAGAGAAAAATACACAGAATATTTGTTCCTGACCTCCAGTCTGTCCATTTGGAAAATAGAATATCCACTCATTGATTCATTTCAGTAGGCAATTATTGAGTGCTGATTTTGAGCCAACCAGACATGCATGTGTTAGTTAAATTAAGAGTAAATGAAATAATAAAATATGATTGGCTGGGGTCAGAGAACTGGAGAAATGGTGAGTAGAGGCAAAGCTAAATGAACCAGGAGGAAGATGGGGGCTCTAAAGAACTAAGATATTGCAGAAAGTAGAGTCCAGTTATGTGCCAGGAAGGTAGAAACCAAGAATTGAAGCAATCAACATATTCAAATAGAGAGAACGTAATGTATCACTGAAGGCCTGGAGGGAAGCCAGGAAAGAGCTGTTTCAGTCCTGGACTTGGTGTGGACGTGGAATATCATCAAGGGTTGGGTAGGGAGGGGTGACTTCTGAAGGCACAACTTGGATGGAGGGATTAGATTTAGATAAATAAAGGGGGAGGGAGAAACAGGTTTTCTAATGACATGAAATTACAATTCATGCACAGATTATTTATATTATGGGGCTCTTTTCTACTTTGTGTCAATTTTGTCTGATTTCTTCAATTCAGTCATCATTTTTCTTCAGGCATGTATGCTGTTTCAAATTTCACTAATTGACATTTCCATTTCAAGTTCTTCTTTTATATTATTGAATTTGTTTATTGTAATCTATCTGACCAATATAATAATCTTTTCTTACTTGATCAGTTTTTACATTTTATTTTTTTCCCACTGAATATTTTTTTTAATAATTTTATTTTTTTAATGGGGTGACATCAATAAATCAGGATACATATATTCAAAGATAACAAGTCCAGGTTATCTTGTCGTTCAATTATGTTGCATACCCACCACCCAAAGTCAGATTGTCCTCTGTCACCTTCTATCTAGTTTTCTTTGTGCCCCTCCCATTCCCCCTTTCCCGCTCCCTCTCACCCCTCCCCCCGTATCCACCACACTCTTATCAGTGTCTCTTAGTTTCACTATTATGTCCCACCTACGTATGGAATAATACAGTTCCTGGTTTTTTCTGATTTACTTATTTCGCTTCGTATCATGTTATCAATGTCCCACCATTTTGTTGTAAATGACCCGATGTCATCATTTCTTATGGCTGAGTAGTATTCCATAGTGTATATGTGCCACATCTTCTTTATCCAGTCATCTATTGATGGGCTTTTTGGTTGCTTTCATGTCCTGGCCACTGTGAACAATGCTGCAATGAACATGGGGCTGCATGTGTCTTTACGTATCAATGCTTCTGAGTTTTTGGGATATATACCCAGTAGAGGGATTGCTGGGTAATAAGGTAGTTCTATTTGCAGTTTTTTGAGGAACCACCATACTTTCTTCATAATGGTTGTACTACTTTACATTCCCACCAACAGTGTATGAGGGTTCCTTTTTCTCCACAGCCTCTCAACATTTGCTATTACCTGTCTTGCTAATAACAGCTAATCAAACAGGTGTGAGGTGGTATCTCATTGCCGTTTTGATTTGCATTTCTCTAATAGCTAAAGAAGATGAGCATCTTTTCATATATCTGTTGGCCATTTGTATTTCTTCATGGGAGAAGTGTCTATTCATATCCTCTTCCCATTTTTTTATTGGATTGTTTGTTTGTTTGTTGTTGAGTTTTATGAGTTCTTTGTATATTTTGGATATTAGGCCCTTATCTGAGCTGTTGTTTGAAAATATCATTTCCCATTTAGTTGGCTTTCTGTTTATTTTGTTATCAGTTTCTCTTGCTGAGCAAAAACTTCTTAGTCTGATGTAGTCCCATTTCCCATTCATTAATTTTTGCCTTCACTTCTCTTGCCATTGGAGTCAAATTCATAAAATGCTCTTTAAAACCCAGGTCCATGAGTTGAGTACCTATGTCTTCTTCCATGTACTTAATTGTTTCAGGTCTTATGTTTAGATCTTTGATCCATTTTGAGTTAATTTTTGTACAGGGGGAGAGACTGTAGTCTAGTTTCATTCTTTTGCATGTGGCTTTCCAGTTTTCCCAGCACCATTTATTGAAGAGGCTTTCTTTTCTCCATTGTGTGTTGTTGGCCCCTTTATCAAAAATCATTTCACTATATATATGTGGTTTTATTTCTGGACTTTCTATTCTGTTCCATTGGTCTGAGTGTCTATTTTTCTGCCAATACCATGATGTTTTGATTGTCGTGGCCCTATAATAGAGTTTGAAGTCAGGTATTGTAATGCCCCCAGCTTCATTCTTTTTCTTTAGAATTGCTTTGGCTATTCTGGGTTTTTTATAGTTCCATATAAATCTGATGGTTTTTTGCTCTATTTCTTTAAAAAACATCATTGGAAGTTTGATGGGAATTGCATTAAATTTGTATATTGCTTTGGGTAATATAGCCATCTTGATTATATTTATTCTTCCTAGCCAAGAACAAGGTATATTCTTCCATCTCATTATATCTTTTTCGATTTCCCTTAACAATGGTTTATAGTTTTCATTATATAAGTCCTTTACATTCTTCGTTATGTTTATTACTAAGTATTTTATTTTTTTGTTGCAATCGTGAAGGGGATTATTTTTTTGAGTTCCTTCTCTGTTGTTTCATTGTTGGCATATAGAAAGGCTATTGACTTCTGTATGTTAATTTTGTATCCTGCGACCTTACTGTATTGGCTTATTGTTTCTAGAAGTCTTTTTGTGGATTCTTTGGGGTTTTCGATGTATAGGATCATATCATCTGCAAAAAGTGATACCTTTATTTCTTCTTTTCCGATATGGATGCCTTTTATTTCTTTGTCTTGTCTGATTGCTCTGGCTAGAACCTCTAGTACCACATTAAATAAGAGTGGAGAGAGTGGACAACCCTGTCTTGTTCCTGATTTAAGGGGGAAAGCCTTCAGTTTAGTGCCATTTAATATGATGTTAGCTGATGGTTTATCATATATGGCCTTTATCATGTTGAGATATTTTCCTTCTATACTCATTTTGTTGAGAGTCTTAAACATAAAATTGTGTTGTATTTTATTGAAAGCCTTTTCTGTGTCTATTGATAAGATCATGTGGTTTTTGTTCTTTGTTTTGTTGATATGGTGTATTACGTTAACCGTTTTACGTATGTTGAACCATCCTTGAGATTCTGGGATGAATCCCACTTGATCATGATGTATTATCTTTTAAATATGTTGTTGTATTCGATTTGCTAGTATTTTGTTTAGTATTTTAGCATCTGTATTCATTAGAGATATTGGTCTGTAGTTATCTTTTTTTGTGTCATCCTTGCCTGGTTTTGGTATGAGGGTTATGTTGGCCTCATAAAATGTGTTTGGAAGTATTGCTTCTTCTTCAATTTTTTGGAAGAGTTTGAGTAGAATAGGAACCAAGTCTTCATTGAATGATTGATAAAATTCGCTGGTATAGCCGTCAGGGCCTGGACTTTTATTTTTGGGGAGGTTTTTAATGTTTTTTTCTATTTCTTCTCTACTGATAGGTCTGTTTAGACTTTCTGCTTCTTCTTGACTCCGTCTAGAAAGGTTGTATTGTTCTAGGAATTTATCCATTTCTTCTAGGTTGTTGAATTCAGTGGCATAAAGTTTTTCATAGTATTCTACAATAATTCTTTGTATATCTACAGTGTCCGTGGTGATTTCTGCTCTTTCATTTTGGATTTTGTTTATATGAGTTCTTTCTCTTTTTTCCTTGGTAAGTCTTGCCAAGGGTTTGTCAATTTTGTTGATCTTTTCAAAGAACCAGCTCCTTGTTCTATTAATTTTTTCTATACTTTTTCTGTTCTCTAATTCATTTATTTCTGCTCTGATTTTTATTATCTCCTTTCTTCGGCTGGTTTTGGGTTGTCTTTGTTCTTCTTTTTCTAGTTCCTTAAGGTGGGAAGTTAAGTGGTTCACTTGAGCTTTCTCTTGTTTTTTCATGTATGCCTGAAGTGATATGAACTTTCCTCTTATCACTCGTTTTGCTGCATCCCATAGATTTTGATATGTCGTATTGTCATTTCATTAGTCTGTATATATCTTTTGATCTCTGCACTTATTTCTTCTTTGACCATTCATTTTTTAAAAGTATGTTGTTTAGTTTCCACATTTTTGTGGGATTTTTTTCCTCTTCTTTGCAGTTGAATTCTAGTTTCAAGGCTTTATGATCAGAAAATATGCTTGGTACAACTTCAATTTTTCTGAATTTGCTGATGTTGTTTTTGTGGCCCAACATATGGTCAATTCTTGAGAATGATCCATGTACACTGTAGATAAATGTATACTCGGTCACTTTGGGATGAAATGTCCTGTAGATGTCTATCATATCCAGGTGCTCTAGTGTTTTGTTTAAGGCCACTATATCTTTGTTGATTCTCTGTTTGGATGACCGATCTAGAGCCGTCAGCGGTGTATTGAGGTCTCCAAGTATGATTGTATTTTTGTCAGTTTTTCTTTTAAGGTCAATAAGTAGCTCTCTTATATATTTTGGTGCTCCTTGGTTTGGTGCATATATATTAAGAATTGTTATGTCTTCTTGATTCAGTGTCCCCTTAGCCATTATGAAATGGCAATTTTTGTCTCTGAGTACTTTTCCTGTCTTGTAGTCAGCATTATCCTATATGAGTATTGCTACACCTGCTTTTTTTTGGATGTTATTTGCTTGGAGTATTGTTTTCCAGCCTTTCATTTTGAATTTGTTTTTATCCTTGTTACTTAGATGAGTTTCCTGTAGGCAGCATACAGTTGGATTTTCTTTTTTAATCCATTCTGCTACTCTGTGCCTTTTTATTGGTGAGTTTAATCCATTTACATTTAGTGTAATTATTGATACTTGTGAGTTCCCTATTGCCATTTTATAGATTGCTTTCTGTTAATTTTGTGTCTTGTTTGATCATTCTCTTTCGTTTTTCTATCTTTTGTTTTTATTTGGTTGTATTCCATATATCTTTCCTCTGTTGCTATCTTTTTTATCTCATGTGCTTCTGTGGTGGTTTTTTCAATGGTGGTTACCTTTGAGTAATGAAAAGGGTCCCTACCCTGTTCATTGTAGCGAACTATTTTGTGAGTACTTTTTCACTCCATCGTCCTTTGCTACTGTTAATCTCCGTCTTCTCCCCCTCTTTCTTTTTGTTGTTGTCACAGTTTAAATTTGGTTTTATTGTGTTCTTCTTGGAGCTTTTACTCGTGGCTCTGTATTTTTTTGTTCTTTGTATCTGATTGGAGAACCCCATTTAGTAATTCCTGGAGTGGGGGTTTTCTGATGATAAATTCCCTCATCTTTTCTGTATCTGTGAATGTTTTTATTTCCCCTTCATATTTGAAGGATAGCTTTGATGGGTATAGTATTCGTGGCTTAGAGTTCCTCTCTTTCAGGACTTTAAATATTGGGGTCCACTCTCTTCTCGCTTGTAGAGTTTCTGCTGAGAAATCTGATGATAATCTAATGGGCCTTCCTTTATATGTTGTATTCTTCTTTTCCCTGGCTGCCTTGAGAATTTTTTCTTTGCTGTTGGTTTGTGTCAATTTCATTATGATATGCCTTGGAGTAGGTTTGTTGGGGTTAAGAAAACTTGGAGTTCTGTTTGCTTCTTGAACTTGAGGCTTTAGTTCTTTCCACAGGCTTGGGAAGTTCTCATCTATTATTTGAGTATGTTCTCCATTCCATTTTCTCTCTCTTCTCCCTCTGATATACCTATTATTCTCATGTTATTCTTTTTGATGGAGTCAGATAATTCTTGTAGGGCTATCTCATTTTTTTTAATTTTTGAGTCTCTTTCTTCTTCTCTCTGTTGTGCCTCAAGTTGCTTGTCTTCTATTTCACTAATCCTCTCTTTTATCTGACCTGGTCTATTAGCTAAGCTTGTTACTTCGTTTTTCAGCTCGTGAATTTTTTCATCTCTGTTTGGATTGATTTTATAGTTTCAATTTCCTTGGACATATATTCTTTGTGTTCATTGAGTTGTTTTCTGAGCTCCCTAAATTGCCTTTCTGTGTTTTCTTGTATATCTCGGAGGATTTTTAGGATTTCTATCTTGAATTCTCTGTCATTTAGCTCCAAGGTTTCCAATATATTAAATTTTTTCTCCATAGATTTTTCCTCGTCTAGCTGTGTTACCTCTCTTTCTTTTGTATCCATGATATTCGATTTTCTCTTCCTTAATGGCATCTGAGGGTGGTTTTGTTGATAGTATTAAGGAGATTTAATAAAGAATAGAAAGTTAAAAAAATAAAAATAATAATAAAAAAATAAAAAATCGAAAAGTTGTTTTTTTTAAAAAAATTAATAATGAAATAAAGAAAAATAAAATAAATTAAAATTTTTTAAAAAAGGAAATTTTTCCCCCCCTCCTTTTTTCCTCTCCTCTCCTCTCCCCTCTTTCTTGAGAAAATCTTGTGGTGAACTGTGAATTATAACAAACAATGCCTGTGATGGAGGGCCTGAATTGGGGAAAAGTAATAAGTAATAAAGGGGGAAAAATAAGAAAAAAAAAGAAAAAAGAAAAAAAAAAGAGCATATGGACCCACAAAAAGCAAATAAGGAAAAAATTTGGGTCAAGAATAGAATGATTTGCTTTTAGGTGTTGGTTGTCTAAGAGTTATGATGAGAGGAATAAAAGGAAAACGAAAAAATGGGGCGACAAATTAAAAAATTACTATTGTATTTAGTGGAACAAGAACTAGATAATACGGAGAGCCAGGGATGGGAACACTGCTAGTGAGTTAAAAAGGTGAAGTAAAAACCCCAAAATGCCACAAACATAATTTTGAGTCCCAGATAAGATAATTTGTTTGTTATTGAGGTTTGAATGAGAGGAGATGTAAAGGAGAAAGGAAGAAACTAATATAGAGGGAGAAAAGAAAGAGAGAGAGAGAGAAAAAAGAGGGAACCACTAAAAGAAGAAAAAAGAAAGGGGAGAGAGAGAGAGAGAGAGAGTTAAGGGTTTTGGAGTGCAACCCTCATAGAGAGAAAGGAAGAGAAGAGAAAAGATAATGGGAGATGTAACACTTATGAGTAGTGTTGTTCAAGGAGAGGAGAGAGTAAGACCGGCAGAGAGTTAATCGGCCAAATTGGAGGAGGAAAAAAAGTATCAAGAATGAAGATAAGAGAAACAAACGAACAAATATAATAAAATGGGATAGGTTATAAAGTCTGCAGATTATTCTTGATTTTGAGAGGTTATCTTCTTGCTTTTTCTTTTCTCTCCCTCTTCCTGGTCGGTGACTCTGTACCCCGGGTTCTGCCCCTTTGGCACGCTCAGGTAGAGGTTTGCAGTTGATAAGTCTCTATGGCAATGTCATGTATTGTGCTTTAGTCTCGTTGGCAGTCGAGGCTCATTAGCATTTATAGGCTCCGACAGTGAGAGAGTCCGTGTTCCTGGAGCCTTTCTCCTAGTCTTTCCTTCCTCAATTAGTAGCCTGATAATCCAGCTCTGGGGTTGCTGCTGCCTCTGCCTCAATAGTAAGAGGCTCAAAGAGTTGGCAACTCTCCACTCTATTTCCACTCAGCACAGGGCTCTGGGTAAGGCTCAGTCAGTCAGAGCTGCTAGCATAATCAGGCGGGCTTTCTGCCCACTCAAAGACCTCTGGCTCTGCCACTCTGTCCAGTAACACAGGTGGGCGCCCACTTCTGGGGCGCTTGGAGGAAACTCTCATTCACTGTCTGCATGCGCAGACCAGGATATCCGGCCAGCAGTCTCACGCTCTGAGTGAAACCCCCAACGGCAGGGAAAAGTTGCAGCGTTGGAATTCAGTCTCGCTCCGTCCCTGTGTGCGGCTTTTGCAAGGCGCTGGGGCAGCCCGAGATTCCACTTTGGCTCACACAAAGGCCCCTGACTCTGCCCCTCTGTGCGATAACACGGGCGCGCACTGCCGAGGCACTCGGAGGAATCTCTCATTCACTATCTGCGCGTGCAAACCAGGATATGAGGCCGGCCGCGTTTCCCTCTGAGTGAAACCCCCAGCAGCACGGAAAATTTCCACCGTTGGAATTAGTTCTCACTCCTTCCCGTGCATCGCTTTCCCAGGGCGCTGGGGCTGCCCAGAGACTCTGCTCTCGGCCCACAGAAAGACCTCTGACCCTGCCTCTCCATGGGGCAACATGGGCACCCACTCCCGGGGCCTAGGAAGAAATCTCTCGCCCACTATCAGCGCGCACGCCGACCAGGAGACCGGGTAAAATGGCCGCTCCGCTTGTCTTTCTTTGTTTGGGTTTGGCGGGAGTGTTAGCTTGTATTGCCTGGGTTGCCACAGGATCAGTTTTTCCTCGGCTTGAATCTCCGTGCCATAGCCTGGTTCGGCCGTTTGTGCCGCGGCGGCCTGGATGTATTCACCCCCTTTGCCCGCCTCAGTTTCTATATTCACAGTTACCAGAGAAAGCCGCCCTGTTTACGTTAGTGAGGAAGGTGGAGCATTTCTTACTCCCTATTTCCTTCGGGGTTTGATTATATATTTAGCCAATTTTTCACTTGACCATACCTTTGGGTGTATTGAGAAGCATCTGGAGGCTCCAAGTATAGGTTTTTCTGTTTCTGGTTGAAGATCTTGTTGAGTTTTGGGGGAGATTTATCGGTATCGCTTCCTACCCCGCCATTACTCTGATGTCATCCCCCCCAACTGAATATTTTATACATAGCTAATTTATAGTCTGTTATTGTTTATAGTAGCATGTTGATGGTATTTCTAATACCTGAGGCCCACAAGTGCAATATTATTTTTTTCAGATTCTCATTTATTATGATTTATTTCTTTGTATGTTTGGTTTGTCTACATACAGCGATGAGCAAACATAAGTTTCCAATTGTAATACAAGTGAATAACATATTAATTAATAAATAATAATAGAAATATAAACTGTTTCACATATGACTGTAAATGCACACATATAAATATATATTACATATATAACATATTATACATATGCATAATATATGTATAATATGTATTTTAAAAATTTAACTTAATCTTGGATAATTTTGAGGGCTGAAATTGAAAGTCCTACCCCCAGGGAGCATTAGAATTTTTTTAATGCCAGAGCTACTCCTCTGGGATCTGTTTAGCTCCTTTCAGTAGTCTTGGTTTAATGCAAATATCTCAGACTCAGCTTTAAACATTTACAGGTCTATGGGTTAGGCCTTCAGTCACATGTGCCCACCTCCTCTGGTCCCTACTCTGGCCTTTCTTTTCCTCCTCAAGCTTCCTGTTTTGTGTTCAGCCAAGTAGTTTGCTGTTATGTTCTTTTGAAGAGTTCTATTGCAATTATTGCAATATATTGAAAGTTGCATTTGCTGTAATTATTTCAATAGTATTAAGCTGTATTTAATTGATACACAAGTGGTAAATTAGATCATTCACATAAACGTTTCATGGAACACTTGCATCCATTGCATTTTATAATGTGTATAGAAAATGCGATGGTAATTGCAACATTCTCACTGGACAAAAGTGGTAAAATGCTAATATCTTCACTAAAGTTAACTCTGTTGATGAACTTTTCTACATCTCAAAGTCATCATATAATAATACAATTTGCTTTTAGAAATAGAAAATGGCTCACTACTCTATTTCTTTTCCTTAGTTCCATGTTCATTTTTGTGCAACAAACTCACCAGTGAGTGTTCTTTGGAAAGTTATTAACCTATGAACTATTATTTATTTTGCATTGTATATCATAAGAAAACTTCTAAATGGCTCATGACACAAATAAATCTAATTGCTTAAATATTTCCTCATATTCATGAGTCTGATTAGACAATGTGCATTCTATACACAAATCACTTTGTGCTGCTTGGGTTCATTTTAAGTGCCCTCAGTGACATTCATAAAGAATATTGGTATTTCATTATTGGAGCTTTTTGCTTTAAAAATACCAAAAGAGCATAGAAACAGAAAGTTATTTAATTTCATAAAGAAAATCTGGTTTCCATATACTGGGTGCACTTTGAAGCAACTAATCTGTAATCCACACCTCACAGTTGTTAAGGAAATGCAAAGGGAATGAAATGAAACAACAGAGCTAACTATAGTCATTTTTTTCTAATTCCTTTACCTGTTAAAATGGGTAAATCTAAGAACCAGATTATATATAAAAAATAATAAAACAAAACGGTGTCAGCACCAAAGATGTGTCTGCTTTCTTCTCTAGGCACAGTTCGTTCATCATATCAATTTGTAACCGCTCTACATTGCTGATAGGTGATTTATGTTACTTTACAAGCTTCCAAGGCCTCACTTCATGAGCTCATCTGCCTCAAGCACAGTCCTAAGTTGTCTCCTTGCTGTTCACAGTTTTGTCTACAGACCTATCTTCCAGCTGATGACTGCCTATGGTTCTAAGACTATATGTTCACGTGACAAGACGCTGCCTCCAGAACACTTGTTTCAAAACTCCCTTTCACATCCTTATCACTTACTTGTCCAGAATTCCATTAACACAGGATTACAACTGCATGGTACACTTGACTGAAGGCTTAGGGAGAACAGAAGCAATTTCATTATGGGAAGATAAAACTTGAAACTGGGTGAAACTTAAAAAGATAACTGTTGTGATAGTTCAAGGAAAAAATGTACATCCAGATGTGTGCACACACACATACACCCCCCCCACACACACACAAGTCTTGCTTGTTTGCTTCAACATCAATCCTCCCCTCTCTAGGAGGATCATTCCTCCATCCTTCCAAGGCAAATCTCCAAATTCAAATTCCTTTTGAGAAATGTTACCCATTACCAAAAGAAAGTAACTTCATTTTAGCATTCACTGCTTCTTGATTCATGAAAATCCAAGAACAGAAGAGTCTACAAAATTAACATTTCAGAGAGAAAGACTATTCAGTTGACAATGAAACCATGTGAGGGTATCTACATTCAGCCTTCCGAAGCTCAAATTTAATCAGTTTTGGGTTATTTTGCCAGGGCCAACATGCCTTGTTTTTTTGCTGAAAAATTTCCAGTAAGTACCAGATTTCCCCATTTATAAGACGTTCTTAGGTATAAGAGGCATCTTAATTTTGAGGTCCAAAATTTGAAAAAAAATGTATTACATAAAGTTATTGAACTCAAGTTTTATTCATCATAAAATTCATACAACTCCTTATTACTGTCAAAACTCCCATCTGTTAGCTTGTCCTCATCTGTGTCTGATGATGAATAATTGTCTTCATATATGGCCTCGTCCTCAGTTCCATTTATGGCATACAAAATGCCACACTTCATAAATGACTTGACAACAATCTCAATCTTGGCAAAACAAAATCTGTAATATACTGGTAACAAGTGCAAAACACTGAGCAAAAGACAACAAAGCAAAAAAGAAGAAAATACAAGTAAAAAAGTCTAAAAAATCAGTTCAAAAACAAGTGCGAAAAAGTGAGAAATGCAGGTAAAAAAATCTTCAACCACTGTATAAGATGCATCCAATTTTAAGACCCCAAATTTTTTGAAACAGTGTGCGTCTTCTACATGGGCAAATATAGTAAATCTTAACACACACACACACACACACACACACACACACACACAAAGAATAACACTTTTAATAAAGTTATGACAACAAATGCCCAATTATAAAGAAAATATATTATGGTTTATACTGTCTAAAGCTCCTCTTCTTTCCCAATGTGCTCTGCTAATTTAATTATGTCAATCATCAAAAGATGAGTTAAATATTTATGTGGTTTAT
The DNA here is from genome assembly GCF_036850765.1 of Saccopteryx bilineata. Taxonomy (NCBI): domain Eukaryota; kingdom Metazoa; phylum Chordata; class Mammalia; order Chiroptera; family Emballonuridae; genus Saccopteryx; species Saccopteryx bilineata. The sequence goes on along the minus strand of NC_089491.1, from coordinate 213,979,772 downwards.
TCATGCAAGGCTGTATTCAGTAGGTTTATTTGTTTCTAAATAAAAGTGTTCTGAAACAATCTGAATGGCATTTAGGGCACTAGCATGGTTATGACCACTGCTGTTTCTGCCAACCAAGCGTTAAGCAACTGTGAATAATTAAGCTTTGGTCAACACAAATCAGAGAGAGTGGGATATTGGAAATTCTCCAAATTATATAAATTAATTGGCTATATTAGAAAGTTTAACCTCCAAATAGCCTTCCATTATTTTGTCTGTGGAAACTATAAACTTGATGATTCAACACTAATGACTGAATTAGTCCATGGTTGAGAAACATTTGGCAAACTCTTCAGCTATTCTGATCAAGTTAATCAATCCTTTAAACCAAATATTTAGGGCCAACATTAGAATTTTTTCACCCTGAGTTGCCCAATTTTGCTATCCACATGGATTAAATTTCCATGTTCATGGCTGTTCCTCTTAGTATGATATTATTCTCCTTACATGACAACTGCTTAATAGAGTTTTCTTGATGAAAGATTGTAAAGTTTCATTTCATTGAGACTTCTGAAACATGGCTAGATTTATCTGCTCCTGTGAAATAAGTTGACTCCAAGGACACTGTCAATGAAGCTTGGTCTGTAATCTCTGTCACCTGAATATGGATAGACTTCAGTACATCTGTCACCTACTTTTTATTAAAGGAAAGAAAATGTATTGAAATGGTTTTGAAAAGTATATCTAATCTATATTATAGTACATGTATTCTTAGGCCAGCAATAGAGATTGATTTAACAGAAAAATTTTATGGACCATTCTGGTGTTTAGTTTATAGTCTCTGCATCTTGTTTGCCAAAATAATAAAAAATCTGCTTTATGTAATAAACAAAAATATCAAGCATTTACATGGTTGGACAAACTGGGAGATGGTTAATTGTAATCTGCTTTGTAGTTACAACTGAAATATCATAAAAGACTAGTGAAATGCACATCTCAAAAAAACTGTTTATATCATGAAGTTTGGCAATGTGTATTGTCTTCCTTTGAAAAAAATATAACTATCATTTGGAGAGAAGACATAGCAGGAAGTCTAAATGAATTATTGTGAATGTAAAAGCTAGTAAAAGCAAAGTAAATTTTGTAAATTAAATATAGAAGATTAGACTTGACTTTATTCGAAAGCAATTATATATGTTTGACAGAAATGTTCAACTAAACTTCAAAGTTTAATTTCTATAATCTTGGAGTGCAAAAAATTATGCAAAAGCTTTATGAATCTCCATCCTTGACATTATAAAGCACCCATAACCAAAATATACAAAATTTCTTAAAGGCTATACAGGAAAATACTGAAAGATAAAAAATCATGTTTAACCACACTAAGGAACTCAATTGTGTGAATGATTATTTACTCCATACTCCCATTCTGCACATCAATAGTGTGTCTTATGGTAATATATTTTCAGTTCTTGCTTTGTTATTTGCTTTATATTTGTTTTCCTGGGAAAGTAAGAAGCTAACAAAAAGAATACATCTTCATAAACCCATGCTAAGGTTGATACTAATTGTAAAAAAAGGTCATTAGTGCTTTTTAATTTTTAAAATAAAACTAAATACAAACGATGGCAGTGAAGTAATAGAGTTGGGAGATAAATATGGTGAATTTAGACAAAAGCAAATATAGACCTTCATTTTGCTCTTCTATTTCTTAAGTCAAATATTTAAGTATCAACAGTTGTGTATAATCAGAACATTGGAAATACTTTGTTATTCCCAAGTCTGTATTGTTCTGTTTAAAATTCAAATAATATCTAACATTCATTTTTTTAGTGAAGCATTTAAAAGTTTCTTGGAAGCACTTTTCTGTTCCTGTTATGTAATTTATAACAGTGATGGTCTCCCTAAAGTGTGGAAAATTTGACTTGTGGAAAAATTGCTATTTAATTTTGAATTTGATAACATAGATCCTAACTGCTAAGAAATTAATTTCTTTTAGAGCTTGATCCTGCTCTTATTCAACAATATATGAAGAAATGGTGTAATTATTTTTACACTGTATTTAGAGCACAAAGAGACATACTAACAGTATCTGTGTAGCTACTGTTTAGGGCAGTGGTTCTCAAAGTGTGTGCTAGGGCACAGTGGTATTCCAGAGAAATATAACCATATTCTGAGACCAAAAAACCAACAGGGTTTTTGGAGTTTAAATTTTGGGGGACAGAGGTGTGGGGAATTGGCTGTAATCTGAAAGTCTGCCCAAGACCCCACCTCACTTGCCTGATTAAGTTGCAAAAGGCTGTTAAGATGTGGTGCTGGATTGTTTACACTATCCCCCATGTTTCCCAGAAAGATTGGAGGCAAATTTCTTCTATCCTTTGTTCAGTATAAAGTTAAGATGATATGTATGGTGGGGGTTTTGGATTGATGATTAAATATAAGGAATTGTCTCTTGAAGCCTTTTGGATTTCTATAAAAGAAAAACATGTGGCAATATCTAAAAAAGCTTTGAACATTTTACTACAATTTTCAACATCCTATTTATGTGAATTAGAATTTTCTAACCTCAACACAATTAAGAGTAAAAGGAAAGAAATTCTTCAATGTATTGACAAAGAAATGAGAGTTTGCCTTTCAAATATATGCCTAAACATTGAAGAAATTGCTAGGACATGTCAGGCTCATGTTTCTCATAGACAAAAGAATGAAAAAACTTAACACATTTGTGCTGGGACCTGCTGAATTTACTAAATCTTACTAAGAATGTATCTATATATATAAAAAGCATAACTTTTTTGTCATTTTTTGATTTTTTAACTGCTCTTTTTTATGAATTCTAAAAAGCATAACTCAACAAAGGTGACATAAAAATGTTTTTTAATGTCAGAATAAATTTAATTTATTCATATTTATTTTGTTTAATTACCATAAAAGCATGCTTGGACTTTATTTTTTAATTTAATATTTGACTTAATTATTATACCATATTTCTCATAAATTTGTATATAGTGTGCCTACAATTATTTGTAGGATTTTAAATTTTCTCTGACTTCAAAAAGTTTGAGATCCACCAGTTTAGAGATTTCTGTGGTTCTGTTGTTTTTCCTGTTGTCTATTACAAATGAATTTTTAAAGGCAGCATTTCATTCAGGTTGGTTGTGATATTTCTCCATTTTTTGAGAGTCAGTACAATTCCAGCTATTTAGTAGGTTTTTTGGGAGGGAGAGTCCACATGAAAACATACTTTATCATCAAGCAATAATAAGAATTAAAACATCAATTTCATTTTAAAAGTAATGAGTAAAGAATGATAAATTACTTAAACTTTGTAAAAATGCTAACACGGATTTGTCTACACAATGTCAATTATTTAATATGTTATGTTTTACATAATAAGTCAAGATAGATATTATTATTATTTCTATGTGATAGTTGAGGGAAATGAGGGTGAGAGAAATTTAGTAAACCTGCATATGGACACACAGCTTAGGTAGCTGGACAATTAGTCAAACTTTTGCTTAGCTTTCTCCCAAGTCCAAGCTATTTTGCTTGCATGGAATGACTCCCTATACTAATGAAGTTTAAAATTACAGATCCAGTATGAATTATGGTGGTGCAGTAGGCAAAGTGTTGACCTGGAACGCTGAGGTCACCAGTTTGAAACCATGGACTTTTTTGGTCAAGGCACATACGGGAGTTGATGCTTCCTGTACCTTTCTCTTCTCTTTCTCTTTTTTCTCTTTCTCCTCCCCTTTAAAACAAATACAGAAAATCTTTAAAATTATAGATCCAGTTCTAAAAGGCATGTAGTTTTGTTCCCCTTCTATTGTTCCCTGGGAGAAGGAAGGAAATGGAGGGATTTTATATTTGTGATTTTATAGGGACCATTAGCATCTTTTATCAGTTACACTCAATTTGTCATCAGGCAATGAAAAGTTCTAATAGTTGCAAACAACTATTCTGGTTTCACATTAGGTCGTACAGCATAGTATTAGACCAACACTAGACACTACAAATATAAAATAAGCTAAATATGTAATTTAAATTTTTCTAGTATTGAATAGTTAACAAAAAAGTAAAAATAAGAAAAGTTAATTTTATTTTTACATTTAAGAAGTTAATTTTAATAACAATTTATTAGACACAGAACCTCCAAAAATTATAATTTTAATATGAAATATATTCTTAATGGGAGTATTTTCTTTGTTTTTATACAAAGTCTTCAAATCTGGGACATTAATTATAAATAGTAATTAGGACCTGAAGTTTTCATTAGAAATACCACATCTGTATTTAGAGTTCATAAAATTTACAGTTGTAAAGAGATTCATTTGTCCAAGTGTTCACCATTAAATGATATAAACATTATTTATATTCACTTCAATGTTATTAATATTACATATTAATAAAAACATTTTAAAAAACACTGACACTCAAACATTTTAGTATTCTTGGAACAACTTGGATATTGAGGACTGAGCTCACAACACAGCTGCTACCCAAAAGCGACTGCTCTGTGTTGTGGAACCCAGGCTTTGTCATTAAAATAATTATTTTTCTAAATAAACTTAATTTTGAATAGATTTACATTTTCAGAAAAGTTGTACAGAATGTTCCCATATGTTTCACACCAGTTGTTCTTATTATTAATATCTTACATTAATAGGGTACTTTTTCTTTATTAATGAAATAATATTGATACATTATTAGTTAAATCTTATATTTTATTCAAATTTTCTTAGTTTTTGTCTAAGAAAATGTCCTTTTACTATTCTAGAATCCCACTGAGGATTCTATATTACATTTAGACATGAGGTTTCCTTAGGCTACTCTTGGCTGTGACATTTTCTCAGACTTGCATTGTTTCTGAAAATCTTCATACTTTTGAATAGTATTGCTCAGTTATTTTATTTAATGGGCTTCAATTGATATTTGTTTTTCTCATGATTAGACTAGGATTATGTTTTTTTTGTCTTTGTTTTTTAGGAGGAAGACCACAGAAGAAAAGATGTCATTCTTACCACATCATATCAAAGGTATCAACTGTATGTTATCATCATGACTGATACTATTAACCTGACTTACCCCGATATACTATCATAGTTGATATATGATCAACATGTCTTATCACTGTTGATGTTGACCTTGATCACCTGGCTGAGGTAGTGTTTCTCAGATTTCTCCATTGTAAAGTTATTATTCTTCCCCTTTCATACCTTACTCTTAAGAAGGAAGTCACTATGCAGAATTCACACTTAAGATATGAGGAGTTATATTGCCCCTTCTTCAGGATGGAGTATCTATATAAATTATTTGGAATTCTTCTGCAAGAAAAATTTGTTTATTATATCTTATTTATTTGTTCAATTACATTTATATTTGCATGGATATTTGTTTTCTGCTTTGGGTTATAATACAATACTCTTTATTTTGTTATTCAACTGGTTCCAACTTCGGTCATTAAGAGTTTTTTCAGTTAGTTATCATGTCCCTTTAGTTTACCCTTATTGTATATGTATGCATATTTACTTGTTGGTTTGGAGTATAAAGGTTTGAAATCAATTTATTTAAAATTAAATAAAATTAAAAATTTAGTTATTCAGTCTCATTAGCTACTTTTTAAATACCCAGTAACTACATGTGATTGAAAGCTACTTTGTTGTATACAAAATACAATGCAGTTTCTTACTTTTCTTTGTCATCCACCTCTTAGAAACTGGTACATAATCAAATAATAAATGAATAAAAATGATCCAGTAAGAAATTATTCACAAATAATGTAAAGCATAATTTTCCACATTCTCAAAGTTTTTACGAATTGTAATATTTATCCATCTTGTTTGGTCACAAAAGACAAAAGAAATATCTTAAAGCCATATGAAATAAAAGCATATACTTTAGAAAAGAAGACATTAAAATTGACATAAGTTTTTATAAAAATAATAGAAGCATGTTGATTAAATATTCCTAATGCTGGGGAAAAATAGCTGTCAACTTATATTTTTATTTCTAGCTAAATAATCATTTTTGAGTAAGTGTGAAAGATATTTTCGGATAAACAAAGAATAAAAATTTTTATTAAGAGACTTCATGGAAGGACTAATAAGAAATGTATTTTACAATGAGGTGCTAAAGTACATGAAACAATGGTCAGCAAAAAGTTCAGTCAACAACTGAATAATTGTAAGTCATCATGCCCTGTTTTATTTTCCAACTATGCAAGTTATTGTCTTTTCTTGCAGTATTATTTACTTCTATATCTTTCATTATTTAAAACGTAACTAATTTCTTTTGAATTATTCAGTAATCTGAAGGGCTTTTTGATTATTACGTCTATTGATATTTTTTCTCCTTCTAAAGCCATCAGGGAGAGTGAGAAGGGCAGCTGAAGATATAAAAGAAAAACTTGGATTCAATAGTGTTACTGAAGCTCAAAGAGTAGCATGTTTCAAGAATAATATAGTATCAGTGAATTAAATAAGAAGACAAGGTGAGGACAGAAGTATATGTAGTAAATTTAGCAAAATGACATTTTTTGGTGACTCTGATGAATAAAGATTTACTAGAACACAAGTTAGAGTTGAGTAGGTGGAAGGGAGAGTGGAGTGAGTTAAACACCGATGGCTTCAACACTAGCACTTTGTTCTCTCCTTTTCAGATTTTATTAAAATGAGAATAGAAACTTTTTTTTTTTAATGCAGAACAAGCCTACAAAAACAAAGAGGATGAAACAGCAGTCAACAGGTTTTTGACACAGATGTTGGATAAATGAATGGTGAACCTGGACTTGGAAGAAAGGAAAAAATGAATCCCCTTGTATCCTCAGAGGATGACAAAAGAGCCACAATTATTCCTTTGAAAGCTTGGCAAAGCACCTAGAACAAAGCATTTTCAAATCACAGTGTAAAAGTGAGAAATGCTGGCTGGTACAGTATTAGCATTTTGCCTCAGTCCAGATCTTCAAAACGCCGAATCACAACAACCATAACAAAATCTTTGCCAAATATCCTTCAATAACCTAGGAGTCAGAGACTGTGTGTGTGTGTGTGTGTGTGTGTGTGTGTGAGCGTGTGCGCGCGTGTTTATCTTTCTAGATGGAAATGATAAGATTATTTTTTAAAAATTCTCCTATGATTATTATTTTTTAAGAGACAGTAAAGGTTGACTGGATTATATAATGAAGTGGAAAAAATGTAATAATGCTCTGGATTTCAGATCTCCTTTAGATTGACTTTCATCATCTGTAAAAGGGTGATGGGAACATCCAACACATAGAGATACTTGAGGATGTGAAGACAAACACAATGAAAGTGCCTGCTGTATATTTGGCTCTGAATACATATCAACTCGCTCTCTGCTCTTTTCTCTTATTAAAGTATCTAATTAAAACAGATACACCAAAACACAAAAACAACTAAAAACCCAAATCTATAAGACAATTATACCAAATGGCATTTGATGAGTTAAAATTAAAAATTAAGAACATTGTTAATTCCTATTCTCATACTTTTATTTTAGTAATAAGTTGATTTCCTTTTTAAAAAATAAAATAAACACTGCAAATATAAATAAAACAAAATTTTATTCATTTTTTCTAACTTTTTGTTTATGGGCATGGTAAGAGGTTAAAACAATAGGATAAATCTAGTTTACATATAAAATATAAAGACCATCAAATTTTAAAATATCTGGAAAATAAAACACTACAGAAGTCTTTAAATAGTTTCTAAAAATATTCTGTTTTTGTTAATCTCCTTTATCACTTTTTCAGGAAAAGAAAATATTTTTATAGATGTTAAACTCTCATCAACAGCATAAGAACACTGTGCTGATAGTTATATTGCCCAAGGCTAATTTTTAAAAGCAACCTGTACTTTTATTCATTTATACTGCATTTTTTCCTCTGAAAAGGACACATTTGCTTTTCTCAAGTACATATAATGAAATGAGCAATAGTAGAAACAGTCTGACTACAGTGATGGTGATATTTAAATTGCATTCAGCTCATGTTATGATTGCCATCCAAATTAAAGTGTTTGCACACCCCATGAATTATCTCTCTCTGCAACCAAGTCTGTATCTTAATTCCAAATAGAGACCTTAGGCAATTATTAATCTTCAGTGGCAGAAAAACTCAAGCCCAATCTTTTTATGTTACCTCATTATTCTTCTTCATAAATAAAAATTTAATTTCTGTAATGACGTTTAGTGCCGTCAACTGTTATATTATTAATTACAGAACTGCTGCCAATGCCTAGAAATGATATTTTAATAAGGTTTAATCTTTTTCATATTCTGGGGTCTTTAATAATTATGTCTTTGTTTTTCTCCTTGCTTTTATTTCATTTGCAAACAAACTCAGCAGTGCAGGTTTTAATTTTAAGTTAGCTGGTGTTTCTGAGGCTATAACACCTATAATTCAGACTGTGAATTTGTTCTGAAAAAAAGGGTGGAGAGAAGAAAGGCAACTTTATTGCAAATACCAACTGCAGTCTTGACCCACATATCAGACTCTGGTTTTAAGATTTAGTCTCTACACAATAGCTGAGGGACCTACTAGAGCCAGGGGTCCCCAAACTACGGCCCCTTGAGGCCATTTATCCAGCCCCCGCCACACTTCCGGAAGGGGCACCTCTTTCATTGGTGGTCAGTGAGAGGAGCATAGTTCCTATTGAAATACTGGTCAGTTTGTTGATTTAAATTTACTTGTGCTTTATTTTAAATATTTTATTTGTTCCCATTTTGTTTTTTTTTACTTTAAAATAAGATATGTGCAGTGTGCATAAGGATTTGTTCATAGTTTTTTTTATAGTCCGGCCCTCCAACAGTCTGAGGGACAGTGAACTGGCCCCCTGTGTAAAAAGTTTGGGGACCCTTGTACTAGGCATTTGGCAACTGTTTTAAAAGTTTTTCAGCTGAAAATTGTTTTGTGGATTTCAAGAGCATATTTTTATATTTAGTTATGCTTTAAAGCAGCAGAGAGCTCTCCAGAAAGAAAGTATAAAGACCTGTCATCATATATATATAATGGCCTAAAGAGGGTGAAAATGGAGCTATTTTGTTCTTACATGTTGATAGCTTGTTTTTATCTAAGGGGGTGCTGATTACTATTATAAAAGTTGTGTTATTTTCCTTTATTAATTAAGTATAAGGACAGCATTTAATTCTATTATGCTAACTCCATGATAATCACTTTGTTTATTTCTTTTTTTTTGTTCTTAGAACATTTTAACTTTAGTATGAAGTATTTGTGTAATTGCTGTGTTTATTGGAACAGCTCTTTTTTTTTCTGATACTTTTCTTTTTTTTTTTTTTTTTAATAAATTTTTATTAATGTTAATGGGATGACATTAATATTTCAGGGTACATATATTCAAAGAAAACATGTCTAGGTTATCTTGTCATTAAATTATGTTGCATACCCCTCACCCAGAGTCAGATTGTCCTCCGTCACCCTCTGTCTAGTTTTCTCTGTGCCCCTCCCCCTCCCCCTAACTCTCTCCCTCCCTCCCTCCTGCGTCCTCCCTCCCCCCACCCCTGGTAACCACCACTCTCTTGTCCATGTCTCTTAGTCTCGTTTTTATATTCCACCAATGTATGGAATCATGTAGTTCTTGTTTTTTTCTGATTTACTTATTTCACTCCGTATGATGTTATCAAGATCCCACCATTTTGCTGTAAATGATCTGATGTCATCATTTCTTATGGCTGAGTAGTATTCCATAGTGTATATGTGCCACATCTTCTTTATCCAGTCTTCTATTGAAGGGCTTTTTGGTTGTTTCCATGTGTTGGCCACTGTGAACAGTGCTGCAATGAACATAGGGCTACATGTGTCTTTACGTATCAATGATTCTGAGGTTTTGGGGTATATACCCAGTAGAGGGATTGCTGGGTCATAAGGTAGTTCTATTTTCAGTTTTTTGAGGAACCACCATACTTTCCTCCATAATGGTTGTACTACTTTACATTCCCACCAACAGTGGATGAGGGTTCCTTTTTCTCCGCAGCCTCTCCAACACTTGCTATTACCCGTCTTGTTGATAATAGCTAATCTAACAGGGGTGAGGTGGTATCTCATTGTAGTTTTGATTTGCATTTCTCTAATAACTAATGAAGCTGAGCATCTTTTCATATATCTGTTGGCCATTTGTATTTCTTCCTGGGAGAAGTGTCTGTTCATGTCCTCTTCCATTTTTTTATTGGATTGTTTGTTTGTTTGTTGTTGAGTTTTATGAGTTCTTTGTAAATTTTGGATATTAGGCCCTTATCTGAGCTATTGTTTGAAAATATCAGTTCCCATTTAGTTGGCTGTCTGTTTATTTTGGTATCGGTTTCTCTTGCTGAGCAAAAACTTTTTATTCTGATTTAGTCCCATTCATTTATCTTTGCCTTCACTTCTCTTGCCATTGGAGTCAAGTTCATAAAATGTTTTTTAAAACTCAGGTCCATGAGTTTAGTACCTATGTTTTCTTCTATGTACTTTATTGTTTCAGATCTTATATTTAGGTCTTTGATCTATTTTGAATTAATTTTAGTACACGGGGACAGGCTGTAGTCGAGTTTCATTCTTTTGCATGTGGCTTTCCAGTTTTCCCAACACCATTTGTTGAAGAGGCTTTCTTTTCTCCATTTTGAGTTGTTGGCCCCCTTATCAAAGATTATTTGACCATATATATGTGGTTTTATTTCTGGGCTTTCTATTCTGTTCCATTGGTCTGAGTGTCTATTTTTCCGCCAGTACCATACAGTTTTGATTATTGTGGCCCTATAATATAGTTTAAAGTCAGGTATTGTAATGCCCCCAGCTTCATTCTTTTTCCTTAGGATTGCTTTAGCTATTCGGGGTTTTTTATAGTTCCATATAAATCTTATGATTTTTTGTTCCATTTCTTTAAAAAATGTCATAGGAATTTTGATGGGAATTGCATTAAATTTATATATTACTTTGGGTAATATGGCCATTTTAATTATATTTATTCTTCCTATCCAAGAACAAGGAATATTTTTCCATCTCATTGTGTCTTTTTCTATTTCTCTTAGCAATGTCTTGTAGTTTTCGTTATATAGGTCCTTTACATTCTTTGTTATGTTTATTCCTAGGTATTTTATTTTTTTTGTTGCAATCGTGAAGGAGATTATTTTTTTGAGTTCGTTTTCTAATATTTCATTGTTGGCATATAGAAAGGCTATGGACTTTTGTATGTTGATTTTGTATCCTGCGACCTTACTGTATTGGTTTATTGTTTCTAGTAATTTTTTTGTGGAGTCCTTTGGGTTTTCGATGTATAGGATCATATCATCAGCAAAAAGTGATAGCTTTACTTCTTCTTTTCCGATATGGATGCCTTTTATTTCTTTGTCTTGTCTGATTGCTCTGGCCAGAACTTCTAGCACCACGTTAAATAAGAGTGGAGAGAGTGGACAACCCTGTCTTGTTCCTGATTTAAGGTGGAAAGTCCTCAGTTTTACGCCATTTAATACGATGTTTGCTGATGGTTTATCATATATGGCCTTTATCATGTTGAGATATTTTCCTTCTATACCCATTTTGTTGAGAGTCTTAAACATAAAATTGTGTTGTATTTTATCAAAAGCCTTTTCTGCATCTATTGATAAGATCATGTGGTTTTTGTTCTTTGTTTTGTTGATATGGTGTATTACGTTAACCGTTTTACGTATGTTGAACCTTCCTTGAGATTCTGGGATGAATCCCACTTGATCATGATGTATTATTTTTTTAATATATTGTTGTATTCGATTTGCCAGTATTTTGTTTAGTATTTTAGCATCTGTATTCATTAGAGATACTGGTCTGTAGTTTTCTTTCTTTGTGCCATCCTTGCCTGGTTTTGGTATGAGGGTTATGTTGGCCTCATAAAATGTGTTTGGAAGTATTGCTTCTTCTTCAATTTTTTGGAAGACTTTGAGTAGAATAGGAACCAAGTCTTCTTTGAATGTTTGATAGAATTCACTAGTATAACCGTCTGGGCCTGGACTTTTATTTTTGGGGAGGTTTTTAATAGTTTTTTCTATTTCCTCCCTGCTGATTGGTCTGTTTAGGTTTTCTGCTTCTTCATGACTCAATTTAGGAAGGTTGTATTGTTCTAGGAATTTATCCATTTCTTCTAGATTGTTGTATTTGGTGGCATATAGTTTTTCATAGTATTCTACAATAATTCTTTGTATATCTATGATGTCTGTGGTGATTTCTCCTCTTTCATTTTGGATTTTATTTATTTGAGTCCTGTGTCTTTTTTCCTTGGTGAGTCTTGCCAAGGGTTTGTCGATTTTGTTGATCTTTTCAAAGAACCAGCTCCTTGTTTTATTGATTTTTTCTATAGTCTTTCTGTTCTCTATTTCGTTTATTTCTGCTCTGATTTTTATTATCTCCTTTCTTCGACTGGTTTTGGGTTGTCTTTGTTCTTCTTTTTCTAGCTCCTTAAGGTGTGAAGTTAAGTGGTTTACTTCGGCTCTCTCTTGTTTGTTCATATAGGCCTGAAGTGATATGAACTTTCCTCTTATTACTGCTTTTGCTGCATCCCAGAGATTCTGATATGTCGTATTTTCATTTTCATTTGTCTGTATATATCTTTTGATCTCTGCACTTATTTCTTCTTTGACCCATTCATTTTTTAGAAGTATGTTGTTTAGTTTCCATAATTTTGTGGGTTTTTCCTCCTCTTTTTTACAGTTGAATTCTAGTTTCAAGGCTTTATGATCAGAAAATATGCTTGGTACAATTTCAATTTTTCTAAATTTGCTGATATTGTCTTTGTGGCCCAACATATGGTCAATTCTTGAGAATGTTCCATGTACACTAGAGAAAAATGTATACTCTGTTGCTTTGGGATGAAGTGTCCTGTAGATGTCTATCATATCCAGGTGTTGTAGTATTTCGTTTAAGGCCACTATATCTTTATTGATTCTCTGTTTGCATGACCGATCTAGAGCCGTCAGCGGTGTATTGAGGTCTCCAAGTATGATTGTATTTTTGTCAGTTTTTGTTTTAAGGTCAATAAGTAGCTGTCTTATATATTTTGGTGCTCCTTGGTTTGGTGCATATATATTAAGGATTGTTATGTCTTCTTGATTCAGTGTCCCCTTAATCATTATGAAATGACCATTTTTGTCTCTGAGTACTTTTTTTGTCTTATAGTCAGCATTATCAGATATGAGTATTGCTACACCTGCTTTTTTTTGGGTGTTGTTTGCTTGGAGTATTGTTTTCCAGCCTTTCACTTTGAATTTGTTTTTATCCTTGTTGCTTAGATGAGTTTCTTGTAGGCAGCATACAGTTGGATTTTCTTTTTTAATCCATTCTGCTACTCTGTGTCTTTTTATTGGTAAGTTTAATCCATTTACATTTAGTGTAATTATTGACACTTGTGGGTTCCCATTTGCCATTTTATAAATTGCTTTCTGTTAGTTTTGTATCTTGTTTGATTCTTCTCTTTTGTCTTTCTATCATTTGTTTTTGTTTGTTTGTATTCCATACTTCTTTCTTCTGTTGCTACCTTTTTTAAGTCAAGTGTTTTTGTGGTGGTTTTTTCAAGGGTGGTTACCATTAAGTAATGAAAAGGGTACCTACCATATTCATTGTAGTACCCTTTCTTATGAGTATTTCTGTGCTTCATCGTCCTTTGCTACTGTTAATCTTCATCCTTTCTCCCCCTTTTTTTCTTTTGTTGTCACAGTTTAAGTTTGGTTTTATTGTTTTCTTGGTGGAGCTGTTACTTGTGGTTTTGTTTTCTTTTGTTCTTTGAATCTGGTTGGAAAACCCCCTTTAGTATTTCCTGGAGTGGGGGCTTTCTGGTGATAAATTCTCTCATCTTTTCTGTATTTGTGAATATTTTTATATCTCCTTCGTACTTGAAGGATAGCTTTGATGGGTATAGTATTCTTGGCTGAAAGTTTCTCTCTTTCAGGGCTTTGAATATTGGGGTCCACTCTCTTCTAGCTTGTAGAGTTTCTGCTGAGAAGTCTGATGATAATCTAATAGGTCTTCCTTTATATGTTGTATTCTTCTTTTCCCTGGCTGCCTTGAGAATTTTTTCTTTGTCATTGTTTTGTGTCATCTTCATTATGATGTGCCTTGGAGTGCGTTTGTTGGGGTTAAGAAAACTCAGTGTTCTGTTTGCTTCTTGAATTTGAGGCTTTAGTTCTTTCCACAGGCTTGGGAAGTTCTCATCTATTATTTGTTTGAGTATATTCTCCATTCCATTTTCTTTCTGTTCTCCCTCTGATATACCTATTATTCTTATGTTATTCTTTCTGATGGAGTCAGACAATTCCTGTAGGGCTTTTTCGTTTTTTATTATTTTTGAGTCTCTTTCTTCTTCTCTCTGTTGTGCCTCAAGTTGTTTGTCTTCTATTTCACTAATCCTATCTTTAATCTGGGCTGTTCTATTAGCTAAGCTTGTTATCTCGTTTTTGAGTTCGTGAATTGAGTTTTTCATTTCTGTTTGATTTGTTTTTATAGTTTCAATTTCCTTTGTAATATATTCTTTGTGATCGTTGAGTTGTTTTCTGATTTCCCTAAATTGCCTTTCTGTGTTTTCTTGTATATCTCTGAGTATTTTTAAGATTTCTATTTTAAATTCTCTGTCATTTGGCTCCAAGGCTTCCAGTATGTTAAATCTTTTCTCCATAGATCTTTCCACATCTATTTGTGTTACCTCTCTATCTTTTGTATCCATAATATTCGATTTCCTTTTTCTTATTGGCATCTGAAGTTGGTCTTGTTGATATTGTTAATTAGAATTAATAAAGAATAAAAAGGGGGAAAAAAAAAAGAAAAACACTCCACACTCAAAAAAAGTAATGATTTATTATTTTCCCCTTTTTCCTTTCTTCTCCTCCCCTCCTCTCACCTCTTTAGGTAAATATTGTGATGACCTGTGAATTATATTATGCTAATTGGAACAAAAACTGCCTATAACAGAGGGCCTGATTTGGGGTGAAGAGGTCAAGGGGCAAAAAAGGGAGTAGGGACCTACTAAATGCAAAAAAAAAAAAAAAAAAAAAAAGGAGGATATCTTAGACAAGCATAAAATGATTTGCTTGTAAGTGATGGTCGACTAAGAGATATAGTGAGAGGGATAAGAGGGAAACTGAAAAAAGGAGAGAAAAATAATATTTAAAGAAGAAAAAATAAAAATAATAAGTAAAAATCTGTGTATTAAGTGGAGTGAAGACTAAATACAATGGAGACTTTGGGTTGGGAGGAATGCTAGTGAGTTAAAAAGCAATGTAAAAAGTACCCAAAATGCCACAAAAACAAACAAACAATGGAAAACCAAAAACAAAAGCAGAAAATAAAAGAAAAAAAAAAAGAACAAACAACAAAAACAAAAAAAAACTTGAGTCCCAAATTAAATAATTTGTTCATGATTGAGGATTAAATGAGAGGAAAAGTAAAAGGAGAAAAGAAGGAATGAATAGAAAGGAAAAAATAAGAAAAAGAGAGAAACGAAGGAAGAAAAAAAGGAAAGGGGAAAAAAACAAAAAAGAACAAAAAGAAATCAAAAGGGGAGAGAGTGAGAGTTAAGGGTTTTGGAGTGTAACCCTAAGGGAGAGTAAGGATGAAGAAAAGAAATAAAATGTAACACTCATGGGTAGTGTAGTTCAAGAAAAGGGTAGCATAAGATGGGCAGAGAATAAAAGGACCGAGATGGAAGAAATACAAATAAAGGCAATAAGAAAGAAGAGAGAAACAACAACAACAAAGAATTAGTGGAACAAGTTATAAAGTCTGTGGATTTTTCTTGATATTGAGAGGTTAACTTCTTCCTTTTTCTTTTCTCTCCCTCTTCCTGGTCGGTGACTCTGTACCCCAGGTTCTGCCCCTGTGTCACGCTTAGGTAGGGATTTGCAGCTGATGGGATTCTATGGCAATGTCATATAATTGGCTTTAGTCTCGCTGGTAGTCAAGGCTTGTTGGCGTTTGTAGAGTCCAACAATGAGAGAGAGTTTGCTTTCCTGGAGTTTCTCCCCTAGTCTCCCCTTTCTGAAATAGCAGCCTGGTGATCCAGCTATGAGGCTGCCACTGCTTATGTCTGGGGAGTAAGAGGCTCAAAGAGCTGGGAAATCCCCACTCTATCCTCACTCAGCCCAAGGCTCTGGGTAAGGCTCTGGCAGTCAGAGCCTCCAGCGTAATCAGGTGGGGCTGGGAGTCAATTGTTGTCAAGGTGACTGTTCAGCGCCTACCATTCAGTTGGACCACTCAACCCAGGCTTTCCACACTTTGTAGCCTGTTTTGGCTGGAAAGAAGATGCACTATTCGCTGCTTGCTATCTAGATCTTAATATCTGCCAAGTCCCTCTTGTTAGGTATATCCCTGAATATGGAGGCTCTGTCAATCAGATATTGCCCCCGCCCCTTTAGCGAAAGGCACTGAAAAATATTATGCCTCTTCTCTTGGATCACTGAACTGGGAGAGATCTTATCAATTAGAGCCCCGTGGGTGCGTAGATTTCATGGGTTAAGCTAATTTCAGTGATTGGATCCGCAGCTGTGCTCCAGAGAGTATTTCAGGCTGCCTACGCGCCCCTCGCCCAACGCTTGATTGTTAGCTCGAATGGCTGGGTGAGGTGCCCCGTCCACGGAGAGAATCTCCTGACTAGGAAAGACAGGTTTGGCGCCCCTCCCAGACTATGGCACGGGGCCTGCGGCTTCTCAGAGCACGCCGGTGGTTGCCGGCACTCCCCGGGACGCGGCTGGGGGGGGCGCGGCTTCCCAGAGCACTCCGGTGGTTGCCGGCACGGATGTGGCCGCTCGGGGCGCGCACGTGGCTTCTCAGAGCACGCCGGTGGTTGCCCGCACTCCCCGGGATGCGGCTGGGGGGGCGCGGCCTCTCAGAGCACGCCGGCGGTTGTGGGCACTCCCCGGGACGCGGCAAGTGGGGGGGGGCGTGCGGCTTCTCAGAGCACGCTGGTGGTTGCCGGCACTCCCCGGGACGCGGCGCGGGCAGCTGCATGCGTGGGTTGACTCACCACAGGCGTATTCCCTCCTCAGCAACAGTCCTTTTGCTTTCAGTGTGTGTGTGGAACTCTGGATGCTCCGAAGATAAATTTTTCTGTTTCTAGTTGACAAATTTGTTGAGATTTTGGGGAGATCTGTCCGACGCGCTGCTCACGGCGCCATCTTCGTGACGTCACGGAACAGCTCTTGAGAAAGAATCTTAGCAATACTCTTGTTCTGGTGTGTTGGAGGAACAGCTCTTTAGGGATATTTTTATTTGTGTTATGGTGCATGACACTGATGAGAATTCACAACAGGAAGAAGAAGTCTAATCTACAGGTTAATTTCAAGAGGGAGAATGAGAGTGGAAATAGAAATCTATTCTATTTGCTCCACAAATATTGAATATTTACTAAGCATTGTACACTGCTCTCAAAAATTAGGGAATCAAGGAACATGCAGATACTCCAGTACTTTGAATAGTGCATTTTCATCAATAAAACAAAAGTTGGTTTTGCATCTCATTTGCATAATCAAACAACTTTCTTTGACTTGTTTGCTTTTCTGATGTTCTTGTTTAATAAAAAAAATTAAATGCTTCTTTTTTTATTGCTTCATACTTATTTTGAAATAGCCCTTAATTTTGGTGAACAGTATATATGTTTTAGTTGCTGATCAGTACTAAAAACTTAACCAAATGAGAAAAAATATTAAAAAAACCATCATTTTTGTAATTTTTTGAGAGAAGAATGGAACATGGTGGCCTGTTATGGATGTTTTTAGTCTTGAGGGGTGAAAGAGATTATGTAAGAAAGTGTATAATTGAAAACTAGATGACCATGCCTGACCTGTGCCGGCACAGTGGATAAAGAATCAACCTGGAATGCTGAGGTCACCAGTTCATAACCCTGGGCTTGCCTGGTCAAGGCATATATGGGAGTTGATGCTTCCTGCTCCTCCTTCTTTCTCTCTCTCTCTCTGTCTCCTCTCTCTAAAATAAATAAATAAAGTCTTAAAAAATAAAGTAAAATAAGAAAATTAAATGACCTAGGATGAAACTTTGGAAAGTATCAAAATTTAAGGAATAGAGGAAAGAATAAAAAAACACTAAGAGATAGGTGGTATATGAGAGAAAATGGAATAAAAGAGCCAAATAAAATTATATAGAGAGGTAATAATCAATAATATCACATGCTAGCAGTAGGGCAAATTCTGTAAAGAGATTCATATTCTCCTTGGATTTGATTACTTCTAGAGTGGAGTTCAGAAAATTTTTTCTGTTAAGTATAAGATAGCTAATATGGTTAAATATCAGATAGATCAGTGGTCCCCAACCTCCGGGCTGCGGACCGGTACTGGTCCACAGAGAAAGAATAAATAACTTACATTATTTTTGTTTTATTTATATTTAAGCCTGAATGATGCTTTATTTTTTAAAAATGACCAGATTCCCTCTGTTACATCTGTCTAAGGCTCACTCTTGACTCTTGTCTCGGTCACGTGACATTTATCTGTCCCACCCTAAAGGCCGATCCGTGAAAATATTTTCTGACATTAAACCAGTCCGTGGCCCAAAAAAGTTTGGAGACCACTGAGAAGATCATATGGTCTCTGTTGCACCTACTCAACTCTGTTGTAAGGCATGAGCCACACTAGAGAATACATAGATGAATGAGTGTGGCTGGAGTCCAATAAAACATTTTATACAATAACATGTAGCTCTAAGTTGCACTGTGGGCCAGAGTTGCCAACTACATGAAGAAAGTGGGATAAACGTGTTTTAGTTGTTTTAGACTAGGTGGCCAATAATTGACAGTGGCTAAATTATACAAACTCTAAATCTTATGATCTTTTTATTACATCATGATACTTTTAAACTAGTAAAGCTATAAAGATCATTTGTTGCCAAAGAAAGTTAGATTCAGTTATGTCATTGAGTGAGATACATGTTTCCAATCATTTTGTGGGGTCGTTTGCTTTTATGCAATGCTTTGCTTACAATAGTCTCACAAATAGCCATGGTATAGATGGCAGCAGCAGTTTCTCATGGCTTATTTTTGAAGTTGTCTTTGCTCTAAAATGTTTCTGAAAACGTGTCATGGAATTTAACAGTCTTCCATTAAGAAGTTCTTATGAAAATGGAACCACTTTTGCAATACCAAATACATTAGCATTGATAACTAAATTTGAATTAGTGTTTCAAATTTAGTTAATATTTTTGAGATATGATTGACATATAACATTGTGTTTGTTTTAGGTATACAACATAATGATTTTGTGTTTGTATACACTGTGAAATCATCACATATTTTTCAAACAATATTGGGAATATTGGTGATAAGCAGAGTCTGAAATAAGTAGAAATCCAGGGAAGAGGAAATGGAAAATAATGTCTTCACTTTACTATACACTTGCTGAAATCATTAAAAATTAAAAACAAATATCTCAGCACCTTTACACACACACATATATATATATATATATATATATATATACACACACTATTGTCCTTTGAATTATATTAATATATGCTATTAATTAAAAGAGCCACAGGTTTTCTAAAGGCTACATCATTCCCTGGTATTAAAGATATTAAAAATAAGATTTGTGAAATATATATAAGTTGAGTGTGAGGAGTTTCATGTGGGTTTTTGATATATATGTTATATCCATCTCTATTTCAATTTTAATATGACCTATTCTAATTACATTACCTAAAAATCACATTTTCTTTGTGTAATGAAATTGGCCAGTCATAAAAATGTCAGCGTTTAAATCTTAGTAGAGAAAGTGAGTAATAAATGTATTTATACTTGTACATATATGCAAATATAAGAATTATTAAATATCTGAATGAACAAATTCCTTATTCATGATCTTCAGAAGGTCTTAGGGTATAGTTTTATTATTCTGTAAAAATCTCATCCAGAAACAATAATTGTGTTTCCTACATGGGGAAAGAAACAGATAAAACTGCTGGTTAAGGTGACTCTTGGGCAATGCTGATGGAACATTAAGGATCAGCAGGGATGCCTGGGCGAGTTCCAGCCGACAGCATCTTCTGGATTGAAAGCAGCAGGGGATTCCTATTTTACATCATTTCCTAAATCATTTCTCTTCTTGAGAAGAATGACTAACAACTGTGAAGGAAAATTGAAGTCATAGTAGATTTTCGTAAAGCAGAGGAGATTATGACCATGGAAGCTTATGGAAATAAATAGACCAAAGTAATTTTAAAATAATGAAAGTACCTTATAAAGTTGATTATATATATATATTTATAGTGGAACTTTTCATTACTTAGAATTCTAGACTCAATATTTTGGATCAAATTTTTAGGTTTTAACAAGGATACATTTTATGTGTTTTCTAGTATAAGAAGAAAATGTCATAATTTTAGAAAAAAGTATAAAGAAAACCTCTGGCTGGATTTTAGAAGCTATGTTCAGTGAGTAATTACTTATTTTAAGTATATTTTAAAAATTCTGATGGTTCCTTGGAGGTTTAAATACACCTGAGAGTTCAGCTTGCCTCTGAGAATTTTCTCACTGGAGTTATCAGCTATAATTTGCCTAAAATACACAAACAAATATTTCATTTGAATGTACATAGTCTGCTGAGTTCTCTTTCTCTTCATTCTATTGTCCTCTGCCTAAGAAGATGGATGAAAAATTGAATTGGAGTAAGGCATTAACAAAATCTGGACTCGTGGTGGCAAGAGAGGAGCGAGTTTGTTGGGTAAGCAAACCTGTCACATATTGATAGGGACAAACCATTGTGCCTTAAGCCAGTTTTGAATGTGTACTATTATATGCACACAATAAGTGAATAAAATTCATATGAGAAGGAGAAATCATATTTTGTACAATGTTATTAAAATTATTGAGGATCTTACAATAGTATTTTAGGGGGCTGATTTAAAATAATACTGAAACATTGATATGGAAAACAAATACTTGGAGATGGAAGAAATAATATACTTCCTCTTTACTTCCAATGAATACCTGGATTGATGCCATAAGTAGTTCAACCTCTCTTTAGAGTGGTAATTTTTTTTCCTTAAGTATCAAAAATTACTGCTACATTATCAATCTCATCTTGTTTTAATGTCATTTTATAATCAGATTAGATCAATTCTTCTCCAATCTTATTAATTAACAGATAATTTATTAGTAATTACTAATTAATTAATATAAAATGCTTATAACAGAGGCTGGCCTATAGTAAATACTAAATACACATAAATAATAAATATATTACTATTATTATTATTATTGGGTAATGTCTCGGTTGAGTCTGCATATAAATCTGATTCAAGGATTGAATAAACCATGTGAAGTCTATTTCACCATGCTTCGTTCACAGATGTAACTAAAGCCTCCTTGTGTAAGTAAATTTCACAAAAATTAAAATGTAACACCACTCTGTTTTACTAGAAAAAAACACTAATAACAATTGGGAGAAAATGTGGGAAAAAGACATATGAGAAAGATACTTCAAAAGTTATTTGCAAGTTAATTAGAAACTTAAAGATGCTGTCAAAATGTATATTGCATGATTTAAGATGAAACCTTTAAAAAGAGAGATAATATTCGATAAATTATCCTATCAAATGCTGTACATAATCCTGTTATTTCAGGCAAGATAATTTCAGGGTAAACAGCATTAGCTATTCATTAGCTGTAGTTGTTCTAGCTGATTCTTTCTCAGCTGTGCAGATTTAATTTAGTGACAAGAAAAATACTGCAAATCAACTCTGTCAAATGAACTAAATAAACACAAGAATAAAAAAGTAGGAAATAATTCATACACAGCTGAAAGCAGTTTATCTTTAAAAAATAAAATTTCTCACATCTTGTGGTCTTGATACTACATTAGCTAGTTGTAAATATCTGTAGGGTAATAACCTTAACAACAATAGGGTATCCTGGTAAGTGTTAGCAGTGTATAATTATATGTAAGTTGTTATAAAGAATAATTAGCAAAATAATTAAATACTAATATATTTGTTCATCATAGTATTTTTGTATTGAATTAAAACCAAATTTTTATTTCTGCCTTAGGTATATTGTTTATAGGACAAAATGTGATTAAGTTTTATATGATATGTAACTATATATTTTCATTTATTAGTAGGAATATAAATTCACTTGATATTTTTACAAAATATTTTTAAGCCAAAACATAGATTTTTCTGAGAATTAATACTTTTTTTCAAATCGTAAAATTTGGTGAGTTGGTTAAGTATTTGTCTTTATTTTTGTCTTTCAAATCTTATTTAAAGTAAGGCTCCAAAGAACACATTTTATCTAGATCACTATTTTTATAAATCGTTATTACATATTAAAAATTTTCCTGATAATAATTTGGACAAAATTAAAAGCCATATGAAAAACAAGTCATTTATATTGGGTCAAAATACCAAATACATGAACAATTACGTTAGGTCAAAATACTGAATGGATGGACAATTTATTTAAAGTTTTGTACTTTAATCTTTATGTTTCAAAACACATACAAACTGAAATGTTTTCTAAAGAATGATGTTGCTGAACATGAACAGTTCATTAGACAATTCTGGTTATTTCAATATCACTTCAGAAAAGGTTCATTGAGTAAATCCACAGACAGATGAAAAAGAAAAAAGTCATGATTAACTTGGAGAAGAGAAATGTGTAGATATTATTATACAATGATTGTATTGCTCAGTAGTTTTCATATTCTTACATGGAAAATAGATTTAAATTTTATATTTTTTTCTCAATAAAAACTGAACTTAATTTAAGAAAAAAGTTTTGATTAATTTCTTTTATAAGCTAAACATTCAGACACTAAAAATAATATAATAGTTAATGTTTTAATGTTTTATTTTTTATCAGGCTTTTCTTAGGATAGAAATTATCTATCATCTATCTATCATCTATCTGTCTATCATCTATCTATCTATCTATCTATCTATCTATCTATCTATCTATCTATCTATCATATATCATCTATCTACCTACTTATCTATGATCTATTTCTTTATCATCTATTTACCTATACTTCTATTGGAACATTGGACATTTGGTCCTGCCCAAAACCTCTATGGAGACTTTTGATCTATGCCTTGTCATGTACCATTGATAATTATGCTTCTGAGACAATATAACTACAATGCAATTATTGGACCAATAAAACATGATAATATTTTTATGTTTTAATCCTATAAATAAAAAATAAAAATATATAGGGTGTTTGAACCCAGGGATGTTACCTAAACATGAATGTTTTTGACAGGAACAAATATCAAATACTGTTTGGCATAGATCAGACAGATATACTGAGGATTGATTTGAATTGTAGTTGTTATGAGAGAACTAGAGAATTGGAACTGGGAAGGACGTCGATTTGGTATTTGGTGGGTGAGGAAAAAAGCCTCTCATATCCCTAAGAAATATAAGATTATAAAGTAGTTTGCACTTTCCCTTGAGAAAAGCAGTTTTGAGTGACTTTAATATAATTAATTCCATTTGCATCAAATGCAACACAAATGAAATGACAGAGTAAATTCATAGATTTATTTAGCATTTAACTTAGTTCCTCCTATGTGTTGAGAAACCACAAACCCCTAGAAAATGACATAATCCCTAACACTTAGAATTTGAAGTGTAGTGTGTGAAGTGAACATCTGAACAAATAGTAACAACATAATGAGGTAAGTGCAAAGACAGAGATAGTCATGAGTTATAAAGAGCCCATAGAAAACACTGGAGTCCTAAAGGCAAAAGAAAGTCATGAGTGAGTGAAATGGACAGGGAAATAAGGGAGTAAGAAGCCTGCTTTTGTATGTTGGAATAATAATCTGTGAAACTCTCTTCTGATGTGAATACATGGTTTAATTATTTCTCTTTTATTTATCCAACAAGAATACCATTTTAAAGATATTGCTGTAAAGGTGAGAAAATGATTTATTTCAATAAATTTGAATTCCCTGCTAGAGCTGTGAATGGTATTGCAGTAATCCAATAATCAGCCACAGGGGATGTTCACTCGGACCAAGGCGGACTGGAGCTGATGGAGGTATATAAGAGGATTTGAGGAGATTTTAGAACATAAAATCTGAAGGACACAATGTAAATGTCCATGAATGAATTTCAAGTTTCTGACATTGATATCTAAATAGATGGTGTTGCTAATTCTTGAGATTGGAAATTGAGGGATGAGATGATATTGAATTCCTTTAAAGTTTTGTAGTCCTTCTACATTTCTTGAAGTATGCTTTTAAAAAGCTAAATTCTAATCTCTCAAAAGTTTGCTTACAAAAAGTATTATAAAGTTTCTATCTTGTGTAAATTTAAGTAAATTTTATATTTATTTTTTTTTCACAGCTGTTTAGATGTATATTTGGAATTGTGTGTGTATATGTGTGTATCTGTAAATATATAAAAAAGGAGATGTTAAGATGGTTGACCTAAAACTGTCTTGAAAAGCATCTGTTTTGCTTTAGTTCATTTTACACTTTCCACAATCAATACTCGAGATTTCTGTGTCAGGGTAAAAGAGGCTGATGAGTGAATAAACTAGGATCGTGAGGGAAATTAAATACTCTGGTGAAATGGGAAAAATAATCTCTCTAGAATGGTAATAGCCTAAGTTGGAAAGCATAATATTTTTTTTGTATCATTCATCCAGGAAACTAGTACAGAGGATCTCCTGCTGTTCTTGTGCACGTTGGATCAAGATTAAATTCATTATTCCACCTGCTATTACTGCTCTTCTTTCTACAAATTATAATGACTAGGTAGAGAATTTATCAGAGCTCAATAAACTCTCAAGAAAAACAGAGTTATGCTGGTGTTAAATTTTTTAGTATTTTTTGAATATTTTTTATTATCAAAATGGAAAAATCTTTTTAACATCTGTAGTCAATCTGAAGTATGTCTTACATACATACACACACAAGACAAATATATATGTTATACTTAATATATATTATACCTAATAAACCAAATATTATGAGAAAATCTACATTTTAATTATCCTGTATGATTCCTTATATCAAGAGTAGAGAGAGATAAGAAATTAATTTCTAAAATATCATTGAAAAATTTTAAGATACCACTGTAAACTGTTGTTTCTAAAATGGAATGACAAAATTATATGCACATTAAAATTGAATTAGAACAATGAAAATCAGGCAATTGGATTTTCACATTTAGGTTGTGTTTTGTTATAAAACGGAGTACTACAATCTACATAAATTCCAAGTAAACAGTGTTGATTAAATAGATTACTTATCTGATTAGAGTGTACAAAAAAACGTTGCCTTATGATTTTGTTGTCACTTAGCAATGATATAAAATATTTTTCTATATGTTTTCAGGTGAACAATGTGATAAGATGACAACTCTTTAATTAACTTAGGACTTGACTACCTCACCCATCTACGGCTTTCTAGAGCTTCTCCACTAATGTCATTACTTTTAAGTTAATACTTGTTAACTTGGCATTTTACAGATACATTGACAGGAAGAAATTAAAAATTAATTTCCCAAAAGTTAATTATAGATAATAAATTTTGTTTATGCAAATGTGGAAATGATTTAATTTTCCAACAACTCATATTGAGCCAGTAAATTAAAGCTTACCTTTTATTTGCTGTGTTAAATTGCCAATCAGACTGAAGGTTACTCAATTATAAGAAATCTTATGTTTATAAGTTCTTTTGATTTTTTTTCCTTGGAAGAAATCTGAAGAACAAGCTTTGGTATTCTGAGGTACCCTAGGGATCTGAGTCAATGATACACCTATTTCTACCTTGAAATTAATCTCCCAACGCTTAAGCCAGAGTTTGGAGTAGATTAACATAATAGAAGAATTTGGTTTTTTTTTTACTAAATTATTCAGCCCACAAAATGTATTATTTCTATCTGGAAAATGCAGTTAAGGGTGATTTATTTTATCTCACAGAAACAAGAACAAGAATACTATTATCACCCCTCACATAGACTAATCTTTATCTGTCCCTTGATGTACCACTTACCTTTGCCTAATGATACTCACTTGGCTCAAATATCAGTCATGTTTTCAATTCTATATTTTTTCTTACATTTTCTTCACATCACCCTTTACAGTTTATAAAAAATACACTTTTTTTTGTAAATGTTTATTACCCCATTGGATTGTAAACTCAAGAAGATATTGTTTCTTTTTCTTTCTTTTTTTTTAAATTTTTCTGAAGTGAGAAGCAGGGAGGCAGAGAAGACAGATTCCTGCATGCCTCTGACTGGGATCCACCAGCACTCCCAAAAAAGGCGATGCTCTGCTCCATCTGGGGTATTGCTCCATTGCAAACAGAGCCATTCTAGCACCTTAGGAGGAGGCCTTGGAGCCATCCTCAGCACCTGACCAACTTTACTCTAGTGAGCCTTAGCTTCGGGAGGGGAAGAGAGAGAGACAGAGAGAAAGGAAAGGGGGAAGGATGGAGAAACAGTTGGGTGCTTCTCCTGTGCACCCTAGCTGGGAATGGAACCCAGGACTTCCACATGCCAGACTGATGCTCTACCACTGAGCAAACTGGCCAGGGCTGTTTCTATTTTTTTATTTTAATTTTTATCCCTAGCACCTATCATGTTGCTAGACACCTTATAAATGCTCCAGTAATATTCATTTAGTAAATTGAAATATAAGTGTTCTTATAAGTTGGATATTGGATAAAATAGTAAAACTCTGACAGCTGATCTAAAGAGATATCACTTTTTCTTATGGCTGTTTAATATGAAATATGATGGACACTGAAAGCATAATCAAATGAAAATAAAAATATGCAAGAAATTTGTTTCATGACATTTGGACATTTGTAGTTATGAAGACCAATGAAATCAAGGTATGTGGTCTTTCAGTGATCAAACTATACAAATGGAACTTAGATTACAGAGAGTAATAAGTGGTTATTTCAACAAATATACTTAATACCAAAGGTGCAAACCACTACATTAGGTACTGTGCAGATAAGTTTACTTGTTTATTTGCAAAGGCAAATTACTGATTACAATCAACTTTGCAAATATCCATTTAGTATCAATTTTGTGTAACACAAATATAATGTTAGACACATCCAACACACTGATAAATTCTTAAGTGAATAATTTCTCATGGAAAAGCTTGACTGAAAATATTCCAGTCAAGAGTGTAATAGGAGTAAGATAGCAACCACTATTTTTAGTGTAGTTATATTAAACTTATCCAGTAATACTAACATTTTTGAAACTTTTATAAGGACTCAAATTAAATTTATTTTAAGCCTTTGGCATGTAGGCACTTGGCAGCTAATTATAAGGAAGGCCTTTTTACCTTTCAGTTTGGCTTGGTTTCTCTAACTCAAATGAAGCATATATACTGTTATCACTCAAATTTCTCCTTTCTTATTGTTATTAATGTTTCTCAGTTCTTATAGGTAAGGATGAAACTAATTTCCACATTGTGAAGTAAAGGTGGTTGAGACCATTCATTATTTTATTATTTATTTTTAATTTTTTGACAGAGACAGAGAGAGAGAGAGAGTCAGAGAGAGGGAC
Organism: Saccopteryx bilineata; assembly: GCF_036850765.1. Taxonomy (NCBI): domain Eukaryota; kingdom Metazoa; phylum Chordata; class Mammalia; order Chiroptera; family Emballonuridae; genus Saccopteryx; species Saccopteryx bilineata. Next base: position 213,952,272 of record NC_089491.1, on the reverse strand, counting down.
AAATAGGGACAGACAGGTAGGAAGGGGGAGAGATGAGAAGCATCAATTCTTTATTGCGGCACCTTAGTTGTTCACTGATTACTTTCTCATACATGCCTTGACTGGGGGTGGGGTGGGGAGATCTGGCAGAGTGGGTGACTCCTTGCTCAAGCCAGTGACCTTGGGCTCAAGCCAACAATTTTTGGGCTCAAGCCAGCAACCATGGGTGTCACGTATATGATCCCACACTCAAGCCAGCCACCCCATGCTCAAGCTGCTGAGCCTGTGCTCAAGCCAAATAAGTCCATGCTCAAACTGTCAACCTCAGGATTTCGAACCTGGACCCTCTGCATCCTAGCCCAACATCTTAGTTTGACGCTCTATTCAATGTGACAACCCCTGGTCAGGGGAGACCATTTTTCTTTTTCTTGGAAGAACAAAAGTCATTTGAAAAGCACTAGCTTTTGACTCCCTTCTCTGTATATCTCATGATTTATTTTTCTCTTTGTTTCCTTTATTTTTTCTCTTTCTGTTTTAGCCATCCCACTGGCACAGGGTGAACCTTCACTTAAATTTGGCTTCAGGGTCAAGATTCATGACATTACACACACCAAGAGGATAAGAATACATTCTTTATTCACATAAGGGGAGTCTCTATGTGGAGAGTAGGGTGAATTTCCCAAGCTGGTGGGGAAAAGGGATGGATAAGCCTGAGATTACAGAGAAAGGAGACTAGTTTAGGATTTCTATGGTAGTTAGAAGATGGAGGAGGGGTTCAGGCTCCCAGGACATGGGCTTGCCCAGTGTAAACCTCCTGCTGGCATCAAGGAGGTAACATTCAGACTTTCTTAAAAATTTGCTCATAGGTAGGGCAGAAGAGAAAGGTCAGTCAAAACCAAAAAGTGAATTTAAATTCTCTTTCTTTTCCTTTCTCCCATTGTCCTTTCTTCCGTTCTATGTTTTACTTGTAATGTATTCTTCTTCTCTTTTGTCTGTCATCCTTTTTTTTGGGGGGGTATCATTCTAATTTAGAATTTTATGTATCTCCTAAGAAACCCTATGAATGGAGAGAAAGAAAACCCAGCATTTTCAATATTATGCCAAGCAACACAATTTATTCAAGGTGGCAACTCCTGTATCTCATACTCTCGTGTTTCTGAGCAATTGGACTTAAAAAGGTCTGTTTTCATTTCTGAACTTCCTTAATAGAGGTTCAAAGAATGTGTTACTTCCAGAAAAAAGCAAATAGTATAAATGCTTTGATTTCAGCATACTACAGCCATCTATCTTTGAATAATTGAGCCCTACAAGAAACCATATTAGTATTGAGTAAAATAATTGTGAGTTGAAAATTTTGTGATCAATTAAAATAAAAAAAATTAAACAATATTTTAGAATTTTTTATATTCTAATACTGACATGACTATCTATTAAAAAAGTCATAAGATAATCTAGTTACCAAAGTTTAAGTCTATATAATTATAACCTACTCACAAAATACTACAGTTTCTCTTTCAAATCTTAGAATTTTTCTCAGGGCTTAGAATTTGAGGGCTATTTATTTATCTCATAATTTTAATCATCTGTTTATAAATAAAACAAATAATTACACTTTAGCTCTATACTTAAAAATAGCTAGCTTTATTTTTATGTATCCATGCAATTTACTTTTGACATGTTAAGGTAGAATTTAATGTTTAATTAAGCATATATTGAGGTAATGAGACTTCAATTTCAGGCTTATGACTGATTATTCACATAGTCAGTTTGTTGTGAAGCCTGAAAGATGAAGAGACTTCGGTTTTCCCATTTGCATCTGTTTCTAAGTGGAAATGACTAGATGTCATTCTGTCTCCCAGGCTATTCCCAGCTTTCTCATCTCAATACTATTTCCAGTTTCTCTCTTTCATCCATCCCTTCCTACATGATGTTTAGTGTGAGATAAATCTCTCTTTCTACCCCTTTGGGTTTATTTTATAATTTTTGTCACTGTACTTAAATAAAGTGTGCTTACAATTTTATATATCCTTTCATTAAATTATGCACAATTCCATAGACTTTCTTTCAGCGCTACAATTATTTTACCAATATATAAGGTCTACCAGAAAGTTCTGTCCATTTCTATCACAAGTTTCAACATGTAAGCACATGTTTATTTGGCGCATGTGTGCCTCTCTATTTTTATCACTTAATATATACATACTGATGTAGCAAATTAACTAAACTAAAGTTGATTCACGTTAGTCTTATGTGAAGCAATAGTGTACCAATGGCTGCTGATAAAGTTCATTTACGCCACTGTAATTTTTATGAATTTCAACAAGGAAGAAATGCTACAGAAGCATGTCTGTTGCATCCACCATATTCCCCGGACTTAGCAACCTCCGACAATCACTTGTTTTTGTCCTTACAAAATTTTTTGAAGGGCAAAAAATTCAAAAATGAAGAAGATATCAAACAAGCACTGGTTCAATTTTTCGCATCAAAAGATAAAACATTTTTCAAAAATGGGATATACAAATTGCCCTCACGCTGGCAAGAAATCATTAATAATAATGGCAATTATATTATTTAATAAAGTTTATTGACGGTAAGAAAAATTTGTATTTTGTTTTATTCCAAAAATGAACAGAACTTTCCAGTAGACCTTATATTTAGATGCGTTCAAAAGAAATGTTATAAGAAACGATGCTTTTTGTACTGAAGAAAATTTTAAACTATTTATGGAGCAGAGAGGGAAGCTGGAGATAACATATCTATTTATTGAAGCACAGGGTTATATTTGGTACTTTTCTGTTTTAAATTGAATTTTTGGCGTGACATTGGTTCACTATATTATACATGTTTCAAATGCACAGCTCAAAAAAGCATTATCTGCACGATGCATTGGGCACCCATCGCCTCAAGCAAAGTCTCTTTCCATCCCCATTTCCCCATCCTGGCTGACCTCCTCCTACTTCCTACCCAGCTTTCTCTCTGGCTATCACCATACTGTTGTGTTTGTATTTTATATATATATATGTGTGTGTGTGTGTGTGTGTGTGTGTGTGTGTGTGCGTGTGTGTAATTTTTGCTTAACTCCTTTACCTCCTTCATTTAACCCCTAAGCCACCTGTTTCTGGTAGCTGTCAGTCTGTTTCATGTATCCATGCCTCTGTTTTTGTTTGTCAGTTTATTGTGTTCATTAGATTCCACATATAAATGAGATAATATGGTGTTTATCTTTCTCTTACTGGCTTATTTCACTTAGCATAATCATCTCTGGGTCCATCCATACTTTCACAAAAAGCAAGGATTTCTTTTTTACAACTGAGTATTATTTCATTATGTAAATGTACCACAGCTTTTTTACCTAGTCATCTACTGATGGGCACTTCAGCTGTTTCCATATCTTGGCTATAGTAAATAACACTCAATGAAAAAAACATAAAATTTAGTTAGGAAATATATATACAGGCACAAACACATATATACATATATACAATGATTCATAAAGAATAAAAGTAGATTTTATTTGGTAATAAAATTCACTTGAATATTTATTTAAAAGTTTTTATTCTGTTGTTTTCCAATAGACTTTATCCATCAACCTTTTGTTTTTTGTGTTTTATTAGAATTTTTGATTGCTAATAACTTGTGGTCAGGTCTCTACTATGAAATTTAGAATGTGTGTGCATAAAATATATTAATGTGTATACATATATAATATGCACAAATCATCAAATATATGTTAACATATCATTTTTGATTCAGAAAAACTAATATTTTTGATGAGTTGTTCTTGGTTATGGCCATGAGCCAAACCTTGTTCAAATGTCAATATATCAGAATTCCAGATCTTATACTGGTATATTTGACTTTATTCTCTGCAATTCATTGCAAGTTTATGAAGCTTAATAGTATCAAAGCTTATATGACATGACTCATTAATTTACACTTGCTGCTCAAATTGCCTTACATACTTATGCTAATCAATCTTCATTGCATCTCTCTGAGTAGGGCCTACTGTGTTCCCATTTGACAAATGACAAAAGGTACACACAACAGTATTGGAATACTGTCCAAAGAAAGTATTGAGATTGGGTTCCAGATAATCTGTATCTCATCAAATAAAATCATAATCGTAAAATTTATTTTGCATGTTTGACACCAAGACTTTTTATAACAAATACTATATTTTTCTCTGCACTTGTTTTTAATTTATCTCTGCTTCTTTTTAACCCTTAAAATATTCATTTTCTTATTTAATGTAGGTGAAGAAAAATATTTAGTGGCATTTACTCTAATATGCTCAGTATATAACCTTATTGTTAATATTATAATTATCAATGGGGATGTCACAAATTTGACTTTATATTGTTTGTAGAATTAAAAAACAAATTTTAAAATTTTATACTCTGTTTTGGTTCTTCCTCTGCATTATTATTACTCACTTATAGTTAATCTAACTATACAGTTAAACTTTTAAAAACTAACCATGTACTTCTTTATAGTGTGTCTGAAAAATTCTCATTGACTATATTGTTAAATGTTTTGTCATGCCTCTTGGCAGCATAAATAATATAGACCAAAGAGTAGTGTAAAATTTTTTCACATATTAAAATAACTAAAATGAGGGTTTAAAAAATTTACAGTTATACTAAGCATCCAAGTATGACTTTGGTTTCTTTTTTATTCTTATGAGGAGAAAGAAATGGAACATCTTATCTAGAAAATTTGATTATAACTGTCTACCGATTACTATTATTCATAATTATCATAAAAATGCCTCTGGAGTGAAATGGCAATTTAATAGTTGCATAATGGCAGTCAGCTACAGTATACAAAACTGTATGTCTTTTATAAGGCTACAGGGTCTTAAATAAATAGTTCTGCTAAACCAATAAAATGTTGGCACAATAAAATTACCTACTCAACAGACTTCTCTAGTGTGTTTTGCTAAATTGCCTTGATACATTTGAAATCACTGGGTTTGGAGTTTTCTAATAGTTAATGATTTGCATTATCATCTGAGATAATTAAGTATTTTTCTTATTCAGTACAAACTCTCTTGTGCAAATTTTTGTGAGGATAACTTGTGCTTTATTAAGTAAAAACTACTGTTTGACTCTCCAAATCTCATTCAAAAAATAAAAACTTTATGACTTGTATTCCAAATGGTTACATTTTCATAAACTTGTCAGGTTAAATGTTTGGATAAAGAATTCTTGACTAAACAAAAAGCTTTGAACTAGAAATAAAAAGATAAAATAATTTCAGGTCTGATGCCTTTATATCTAGAAAACTCAATGTTCAGAACATTTGAGATACTTATCAACAGACAAATTGGGTCTTTTTTCTTTTTTTTTTTACACCATACCCTGAGAACAATATGTATCTGCTATTAAGAAGTATATAAAAGTAGTGTTACTATTCTTTTTTCACTTGATCTTTGCCAAAAGGCTGAGAAGCGATGTTACTATTCTTTCTTAAAGTAAGTCATAATGAATAGAAAATGCCCTTTGATATAATTTATCATTTTTAAAAATTTATTAATTTTTATTTATGTTAACATGAATTCAAGTGTCTTATTCAACATAACATCCTCATTCCCCTCCCATGTCCCCCATTACATGTCTTTTGCCCTGCTCCTCCAAACTCCCTCCCCTTTCCTTCTGAGATTTGCTGTCCACTCATCTGTATTTATGTGTTGTAATTTATCTTTAGATAGGAAACTGATAAGTGCTTTGTTATCTTTACCAGAGCTCTTAGGAGACAACCATAGACAAATTCATACCAAGGACTTTCAATTCTGTGGTTAATTTGCCTCCTTTTATGCTGAGTTAGAGCATTGTGTCATTTATTTTATTACAGCCTTTAAAATTTCTGTTGGAATACTGTTCTGTCATTTCTGGCTATTAGGCGTCGTTTTTCAAAGGAAACAATAAAGCATTTACTTAGGAAAGTTGAGCAAGTCTTAAATAATTGTTTTTTACTTCTCATTCTTTCCATGGATTTTAGAACATTATTTTTAATATTACCCTAAATGTACACATAAGGTTTCCAGGATAGAAAGGATATTACTTACACATAGCATATAAACATGGGGCTTCTTGGCACCCTAATTTTTTATTTATTTATGATTTTTTTATATTTATTTATGATTTTAATTTGTGTTTTACATAGATTCAAGTGACCCACAGAATATATCTCCCCCCATCACCTTACTCCTCTGCAACTCCCCTGCAGCCCCATTCCCCAATGCCTTCCCTCGTTCCTTCCAAGATTTGCTGTACTGTTCCTATAATGCTATTATGTATATATAATTTCATTACTCTCTTTCCCTTCTCTGATCCCATCTTCTCTTCTACTTTCCCTCTTACAGCTTTCCCTCTGGTCCCTTTCATCCCGCTTCTGCTTCTGTTCTGTTGCTCAGTTCACATTTTTCATTAGATTCCTTAAATGGGTGAGGTCATATGACATTTTTCTTTCTCTGTCTGGCTTATTTCACTTAGCATGATAGTTTCCAGGTCCATCCATGTTGTCGCAAAAGGTAAGATTTCCTTCTTCCTCACTACCACATAGTATTCCATTGTGTATATGTACCACCGCTTTTTAACCCACTCGTCCACTGAAGGACACTTGGGCTATTCCCAGATCTTGTCTATTGGAAACAATGCTGCAGTAAACATGGTGGTACATTTCTTCTTTTGAATCAGTGATTTGGTATTCTTAGGATATACTCCTAAAAGTGGGATAGCTGGGTCAAAGGGTAGTTCCATTTTTAATTTTTTTTTGAGGAATCTCCATACAGTTTTCACAGTGGCTGCACCAGTCTGCATTCCCACCAGCAGTGCAGGAGGGTTCCCTTTTCTCCACATCCTCGCCAGCACTTATTCTGTGTTGTATTGTTGATGAGAGCCATTCTGCTAGGTGTGAGGTGGTATTCTTTGTGATTTTAATTTGCCTTTCTTTAATGATTAGTGATGAACATTTTTTCATATGCCTATTGGCCACCTGTATGTCCTCTCTGGAGAAGTGTCTATTCATTTCATTTGCCCATTTTCTGATTGGATTGTTTGTCTTCCTGGTGTTGAATTTTACAAGTTCTTTATAAATTTTGGTTATTAACCCCTTATCAGATGTATTGGTGAATATATTCTCCCATTGTGTGGGTTGTCTTTTTATTTTGTTAATGGTGCCTTTTGTTGTGCAAAAACTTTTTAGTTTCATATAGTCCCATTTGTTCATCTTGTCTTTTATTTCACTTGCCTATCGGGATAAATACGCAAATATATTGCTACGAGAGATGTCGGACAGTTTGCTGCCTATGTTTTCTTCCAAGATGTTTATGGTTTCATGACTTACATTTAAGTCTTTTATTCATTTTGAGTTTACTTTTCTGAATGGTATAAATTGGTAATTCAGTTTCATTTTTTTGCTAGTACCTAGTACCTGTCCAATTTCCCAACATCATTTGTTGAAGAGGCTGTTTTTACTCCATTGTATGCTCTTACCTCCTTTGTCAAATATCAGTTGTCCATATAGGTATGGGTTTATTTCTGTGTTATCTGTTCTGTTCCATTGATCTGCATAGCTGTTCTTTTGCCAGTACCAGGTTGTTTTGAGTATGATGGCCTTGTACGATAACATGATATAAGGAAGTGTGATACCACCTACTTGTTCTTCTTTTTCAGGATTGCTGAGGCTATTTGTGTTCTTTTTTGGATCTATATAAATTTTTGGAATATTTTTTCTATATCTTTGAAGTATGTCATTGGTATTTTGATAGGAATTGCATTGAATTTATAGATTGCTTTGGGTAATATAAACATTTTAATGATTTTTTTTCCTATCCATGAACACGGTATATGCTTCTATTTGTTTTTATCTTCCCTGATTTTCTTTAACAATGTTTTAAAATTTTCTGATTATAAATTTTTAACCTCTTGTGTTAAATTTACTCCTAGGTACTTTATTTTTTTTTTGCTGCAGTAGTGAAGGGGATTATTTTCTTAATTTCTCTTTCAGACAATTCATTGTTGTTGTATAAAAATGCCACTGATTTCTGAATATTGATTTTATATCCTGCCACCTTGCTAAATTTATTTATCAGGTCCAGTAGTTTTTTTGCCTGAGACTTTAGGGTTTTCTACGTACAGTATCATTTCATCAGCAAATATTGATAGTTTTACTTCTTCTTTTCCAATATGGATGCCTTTTATCCCTTCCTCTTGTCTGATTCTGTGGCCATGACTTCTAGAACTATGTTGAATAAGAGTGGTGAAAGGGGGGCACCCTTGCCTTTTTCCTGATCTTAAGGGGATTGCTTTTAATTTTTGTCCATTGATTATGATGTTGGCTTTGGGTTTCTCATAGATGGCCTTTATTATGTTCAGGTATAATCTTTGTATCTCTACTTTGCTGAGAGTTTTGATCATAAATGGGTGCTGCATTTTATCAAATGCGTTTTTGACATCTATTAATATTATCATGTGATTTTTATCCTTTTTTTTTTGTTTATGTGTTGAATCACATTGATTGATTTGCTGATATTGTACCAGCCTTGTCTCCCTAGAATAAATCCCACTTGATCATGATGTATGATTTTTCTCATGTATTGCTAGATCTGGTTTGCTAATATTACATTGAGAATTTTAGCATCTAAATTCTATACTGGTCTATACTTTTCTTTCTTTGTAGTGTCTTTGCCTGGTTTTGGAATACTATTATGTTCTCCTCATAAAAGGGTTTTGGAAGTCTTCCCTTTTCTTGAATTTTATGAAATAGCTTGAGAAGGATAGGAGATAGTTTTTCTTTGAATATTTGGTATAATTTGCTGGTGAAGCTATTGGCCCAGGATTTTGTTTGTTGGTAGTTTTTTGATAACTGTTTCAATCTCATTTGATGAAATTGGTCTGTTTAGGTTTTCTGATTCTTCTATATTAATTTTTGAAAGATTATATGTTTTGAGGAATTGGCCAATTTTGCCTAAGTTGTCTAATTTTTTGGCATACTATTCTTCATAGTATTTTCTTACAATATTTTGTATTTCTGCTGTGTCAGTTGTTACTTCTCCTCTCTCATTTCTAATTTTATTTATTTGAGTCCTCTCTCTTTATTTCTTGGTGAGTCTGGTTAAAGGTTCATCAATTTTGTTTGTTTTTTTTCAAAGAACCAGCTCTTGGTTTCATTGATCCTCTATATTGTTTTTTAGCCTCTATGTCATTTATTTTACTCTGATCTTTATCATTTCCTTCCTTCTACTTCCTCTGGGTTATACTTGCTGTTCTTTTTCTAGTTCTTTTAGATGCAGGGTTAAATTGTTTATTTGAGTTTTTTTTTTTAGCTTCTTAAGGTATACCTGTAGTGCTATTAACTTCCCTCCCAGTACTGCTTTTGCTGTGTACCATAAATTTTGTGTTGTTTTATGTTCACTTTCATTTGTTTCAAGGAAATTTTTTATTTCTCCCTTGATTTCATTGTTAATCCATTTATTATTTAGTAACATACTTTTCAGTTTCCAAGTGTTTGAGTGTTTTTCCATTTTTCTATTATATTTGATTTCTAGTTTTATGCCATTGTGATCTGAGAAGATGCTTGATATGATTACAAGCATCTTAAATTTTTTGATACTCCTTTTGTGTCCCAGCATGTGTTCTATCTTAGAGAATGTACCATGAGCCCTTGAAAAGAATGTATATTCTGTTGCTTTAGGGTAAAGGTTCTGAAGATATCTGTTAAGTCCAGTTTATCTAGTATGTCCTTTAAGTCTGCTGTTTCTTTGTTAATTTTCTTTCTTGAGGATCTATCCCAGGGGTCAGGAGCCTATGCTCACAAGACAGCTATGACTCTTTTCATGGCTGCATCTAGCTCACAGACAAATTTTAATAAAAAAATAATAACATTAAAAATATAAAACATGCTCATGTATTACAATCCATTCATTTCCTACCGCTCATGTTCATGGTTGTGGGTGGCTGGAGCCAATCACAGCTGTCCTCTGGGACAACAACAAATTTTTATTGGATAATGCACAAAGTACACAGGTTGTTGTATGGCTCTCATGGAATTACATTTTAAAATATGTAGCATTCATGGTTCTCTCAGTCAAAAAGGTTCCCGACCCCTGATCTATCCAGTGATGTTAGTGGGGTATTAAAATCCCATACCATTATACTATTTCTGTTGACCTCACCTTTTATGTCCATCAAAATCTGCTTTATGTATTTAGGTGCTCCTTTATTAGGTGCATAGATATTTATAATGATTATATCTTTCTGTTGGATCCCCCCCCCCTTTGTTCTGTTTACAGCAGGCCCCTTAATATTTCTTGTAGCATTGGTTTGGTTGTAATGAATTCCTTGAGTTTTATTTTGTGTAGGAAGCTTTTTATTTATTCTTCAATTTTAAATGATAGTCTTGCTGGATAGAGAAGTCTTGGTTGTAGGCTCTTATCTTGCATTACTTTTAATATTGATATATTATCTTGCCATTCTTTTCTGGCCGCTAATGTTTCTGTTGAGAAGTCAGATGTCATTCTTATGGGGGCTCCTCTGTACTTAATAGACTGCTTTTCTCTTGCAGCTTTTAGTATTCTTTCTTTATCTCTAAAGTTTAGTATTTTAATTATAATGTGTCTTGGTGTTGGCCTTTTTGGGTTCATCCTTAATGGAACCCTTTGTGCTTCTTGAACTTCTGTGACTTTTTCCTTCATCAATTTAGGGAAGTTTTCAGCTATGATATCATCAATCATATTTTCTATCACTTGTTCTTTCTCTTCTCCTTCAGGAACCCCTATGATGCAGATGTTATTTTTTTTTCATGTTGTCACAGAGCTTTCTTAGAGTTTCCTCAGACTTTTTGAGCCTCTTTTCTTTTTGCTGCTCTGCTTTTGTGCTTTTATTTATCTTGTCCTCTAACTCTCTGATTCAATCCTCAGCTTCATCCACCCTGCTTTTAATTCCTTCCAGTGTGGTCTTCATTTCTGATATTTTATTTTTCAATTCTGACTGATTCTTTTTTATTATTTCAATGTCCTTTTTTTATACTTGCTATCTTTTTATTTAGGTGCTTGTTATGTCCATCTATTGTTGTTCTAAGATCTTTAAGAATCCTAACAATCATTATTTTAAACTCTACATCTGGTAATTTGGTTATTTTTGACTCATTCAAGTCTTTTTCTGGGAATTATTCTTGATTCATTTGGGTTGCATTTCTCTGCCTTTTCATTTTGTCTGTGTATAAGAAGGGTGTGACCACAAGAGTCTGATGGTGTGGTCTCTGTGTTCCCTAGGTATGGTCTGTCTGCAGGCCCACTACCCCCTCTGCTGCTGCCATGGGCATTCAAGCATGGGTGTTGCTGGTACCAACCTGCTTTGGCATTTGCTGCAATTTCAGCCTTGCCTCTGAGGGCTGGACTGTGTTCGTGTGCCTGAGCTGCAAGCCTTGGCCAGCCTGGCCTTCACACTTTGCATGAGGGCAGGTCTATGCTCAATGCCTGGGCTGCAAGCCCTGGCCGGCCCCAGCCTTTGTCCTGACTCATGGGTGAGACTGCATTCATGTGTTTGGGTTGCAAGCTTTTTCTGATCCCCTGCCTCCACCCAGCCCCCACGGGCAGGACTGCTCTCCTGTGTCTGGTCCTCCTGTGTCTGGTCTAAAAGACTTGGCCAGCTCTGGCCTTTGCCTTGCACCTGCAGACAGGACTGCTCTTGCTTGCTCAGCCTGTAGCTGCTGCTCAGACTGCATTCATTGGCCTTTTCTGCCACTGTGGCCACCCTCAGCCTTTGCCCCCAGCTGGCAGGACTGCACTCGCGATGGGCCTCAGTCACCACTGGCCTCTGCCTTCTGCCTCTGTGGGCAGGACTGTGTGAGCATTCAGCAGTGTGAGTGGTGGTGATGCAGCTTAGACCTTAGCATGCAATACTGTATCCCTAATGGCTCCCTGCTTATAAGTGATTCTGCTCTAAGTGCAGCAGGAGAGCTTCTGTTTGGCTGGTGACCTGTTCTCTTTGCTGGTGCTGCTGGTTCCAGAAAAAATGTTCACTTTTGATTAGAGGAGTGACTCAGCCCACGGGTTAAGGTGGCTGTCCCTCAAAGTGTTTCTCTCTGTGCATCCTAGATTACACTCTCTTCCTGCTACTCTGGTCCCCTCATCCCTTTCTGTCCCCCAAAGCTCTGGGTAAGTGGTTGTAAATGAGGTCTTCTGCACAGTCCCTTTAAGAAGAATCCTGGGACTGAGAAATCTGTTTCTTTCTCACAAACAGTATCCAGGCTTGTTTTGCAGCTAAATACTGTCTGTATGCCTCTTCTAGGCTCTGGAGATGCAGGCTGGGGCTTCATTCCTGGGACCCTGAACCCTCCCCTCTCCACTAAACTCACTTTCTGCCATGCGAGTCTCTCCAGGCTTCCATTTGCTCCTGGAGATGGGCAACCTTTTTCGTGTTTCTGCTTTTCCTACCAGTCTCAGTGTGGCTTCTACAATGATCCTTGGTGAAAGAGTCCTCTTAGTTTAGTCCAAAGTTGGTTTTTCCAGATGATTGTTCTTAAAATTAAGTTATCATCCACTTTGGTTTTGGGAGGTGAAAGTTGGTACATCCGCCTACTCCATTGCCATCTGTCTGACTTTGGCACCCTGTTTTGTTGACCTGGCAGTGAATCAATGTGATTGAGGTCTTATATTTCACACACTGTTTTATATTGTGAGTGAGGAAGCCAGAAAAAAGTACCTGGGCTCTTTGTTCCTTGTGGAGGATGTTTTCACTCTAACCCCTTAGAATGAATATACATCAATTCCCTTCACTATTGTAACAACAAAAAAATAAAGTACCTAGGAGTAAATTTAACCAAAGAGGTTAAAGACTTGTACTCAAAAAATTGTAAAACATTCATAAAGAAAATCAAGGAAGATACAACCAAATGGAAGCATATACTATGTTCATGGATAGCAAGGATAAACATTACTAAAATGTCTATATTACCCAAAGCAATTTATAAGTTCAGTGCAATTTCTATTAAAATACCATTGACATACTTCAAAAATATAAAACAAATATTCCAAAAATTTATATGGAGCCATAAAGAACATGAATAGTCTCAACAATCTTAAAAAAGAAGAATAAAGTGGGGGGTATCACACTTCCTGATATCAAGTTATACTACAAGACCCTTGTATTCAAAACAGCTTGGTACTAGCATAAGAATAGATATAGAGATCAATGAAACAGAACAGAGAACCCAGAAATAAACCCATGCCTTTATAGTCAATTGATATTTGATAAAGGAGGTAAGAGCATACAATGGAGTAAAGACAACCTCTTTAACAAATGGTGTTGGGAAAATTGGACAGGTACTTGAAAAACAATGAAACTAGACCACCGACTTACACCATTTACAAAAATAAACTCAAAATTGATAAAAGACTTAAATGTAAGTCATGAAACCATAAACATCTTGGAAGAAGAAAACAGGCAGTAAGCTCTCTGGTATCTCTTGTAGCAATATTTTTGCTGATTTATCTCCACAGGCAAATGAAATAAAGGACAGGATGAACAAATGGGACTATATGAAAATAATAAGCTTTTGCACAGCAAAAGTCACCATTAATAAAATAAAAAGACAACCCACACAATGAAAGAATATATTCGCCAATACATCTGATAAGGGGTTAATAACCAAAATTTATAAAAAACTTGTAAAACTCAACACCAGGAAGGTAAACAATTCAATCAAAAAATGGGCAAAAGAGCCTGACCTGTGGTGGCGCAGTGGATAAAGAGTCGACCTGGAAATCCTGAGGTCGCCGGTTCAAAACCCTGGGCTTGCCTGGTCAAGGCACATATGGGAGTTGATGTTTCCAGCTCCTTCCCCCCTTCTCTCTCTCTGTCTCTCCCTCTCCTCTCTAAAATGAATAAATTAAAAAAAATAATAAATAAAAAATGAATAAACAAAAAATGGGCAAAAGAAATGAATAGACACTTCTCCAATGAGGACATACAAGTGGCCAATAGGCATATGAAAAAAAAAAGTTCAACATCACTAATCATTAGAGCAGGGGTCCCCAAAATTTTTACACAGGGGGCCAGTTCACTGTCCCTCAGACCATTGGAAGGCCAGACTAAAAAAAAAAAAATCTATGAACAAATCCCTACTCACACTGCACATATCTTATTTTAAAGTAAAAAAAAAACCAAAACAAAATGGGAACAAATACAATATTTAAAATAAAGCACAAGTAAATTTAAATCAACAAACTGACCATTATTTCAATGGGAACTATGGGCCTGCTTTTGGCTAATGAGATAGTCAATGTGCTCCTCTCACTGACCACCAATGAAAGAGGTGCCCCTTCCAGAAATGTGGTGGGGACCAGATCAATGGCCTCAGGGGGCATGCAGCCCATAGTTTGGGGCAGGGGTCCCCAAACTTTTTACACAGGGGGCCAGTTCACTGTCCCTCAGACCGTTGGAGGGCCGGACTATAAAAAAACTATGAACAGGCCCTGGCCGGTTGGCTCAGCGGTAGAGCGTTGGCCTGGTGTGCAGGGGACCCGGGTTCAATGCCCAGCCAGAGCACATAGGAGAAGCGCCCATTTGCTTCTCCACCCCGCCCCCCTCCTTCCTCTCTGTCTCTCTCTTCCCCTCCCGCAGCCAAGGCTCCATTGGAGCAAAGATGGCCCGGGCACTGGGGATGGCTCTGTGGCCTCTGCCCCAGACGCTGGAGTGGCTCTGGTCGCAGCAGAGCGACACCCCGGAGGGGCAGAGCATCGCCCCCTGGTGGGCATGCCAGGTGGATCCCGGTTGGGCGCATGTGAGAGTCTGTCTGACTGTCTCTCCCCGTTTCCAGCTTCAGAAAAATACAAAACAAACAAAACAAAACAAAAAAAAAACTATGAACAAATCCCTAAGTACACTGCACATATCTTATTTTAAAGTAAAAGAACAAAACAGGAACAAATACAATATTTAAAATAAAGAACAGGTAAATTTAAATCAACAAACTGACCAGTATTTTAATGGGAACTATGGGCCTGCTTTTGGCTAATGAGATGGTCAGTGTCTGGTTCCATATTTGTCAGTGCTAGCCGTAACAAGTGATATGACGCACTTCCGGAGCCCTGACGTGTGCATCCCGCATCGCTGCGCTTTGTGGTGCCACCACATACAGCACACAGATGCATCCTGTGCTCTCTCACTGACCACCAATGAAAGAGGTGCCCCTTCCGGAAGTGTGGAGGGGGCCGGATAAATGGCCTCAGGGGGCCATATGTGGCCCTCGGGCCATAGTTTGAGGACCCCTGGTTTGGGGATTCCTGCATTAGAGAAATGCGAATTAAAACCATAATGAGATACCACCTCACACCTGTCAGAATAGCATTCCTTAACAAAATAACATATAATAAGTGCTGGAGAGGATGTGGAGAAAAGGGAACCCTCCTGCACTGCTGGTGGGAATGCAGACTGGTGCAGCCATTGTGGAAAACAGTATGGAGATTCCTCAAAAAATTAAAAATGTGGCCTGTTTCCATGTAGCAGCTCTGTATCACTGGAGGAGAGATGTGTTCCAGATCCTTTCAAGACTTTTGGTCTTTTGGGCACGATGCAAATCGAGTGAGGGAAGAAGAAGGAAAATCTCTCAGATTCCTACAGGATTGATTTATTAAAAAAGGAAATAATAGAAAAATAGTCAACATGCAAATGTCTTTTGAGGAGAATGAAGGAAACCCACAGAACATGCCAAGGGCCGACGGAGAGCACCCTTCGGAGGATGTACCTCAGGAGGCAAGAGGGGATCCTCAACCTTTCCGGGAAGGAGTGAGCCAGGAAGCAGCAGGAAACTTTCGAGGAGGCCCACTCAGCTGGTCCAAGAATTTAAAGAGGACACTTCCATTAGGTATTTGGACCCTGAAGAAATGCTGAGAGGAGTAGATGAGTTAGAAAGGCTTAGGAAAGAAATAAGAAGAGTAAGAAACAAGTTTGTGATGATGCATTGGAAGCAAAGACATTCACACAGACGTCCTTATCCTGTGTGCTTTAGGCCTTGAATTCTTTTTTTTTTTTCTTGTATTTTTCTGAAGCTGGAAACGGGGAGGCAGTCAGACAGACTCCCACATGCACCCGACCGGGATCCACCCGGCACGCCCACCAGGGGGCGATGCTCTGCCCATCGGGGCGTCGCTCTGTCGCAACCAGAGCCACTCTAGCGCCCGGGGCAGAGGCCAAGGAGTCATCCCCAGTGCCCAGGCCATCTTTTGCTCCAATGGAGCCTTGGCTGCGGGAGGGGAAGAGAGAGACAGAGAGAAAGGAGAGGGGGAGGGGTGGAGAAGCAGATTGGCGCCTCTCCTGTGTGCCCTGGCCTGGAATCGAACCCAGGACTTCCACAAGCCAGGTCGACGCTCTACCACTGAGCCAACTGGCCGGGGCCTGAATTCTTTTTTTTTTTTTTAATCTGATAGTAAAATCTTCCCCCTGCTTTCTTTCTGTTAGCATTTTATGACATATCTTTTACCTTCCTTTTACTTTAAATCAGCCAGTGAAATTTTGTTTTAGGCAATTTTTTTATTACCAGCATCTTACTGGATTTTGTATTTTGATTCACTCTCCAGGCCTATTTTTCAATTTGGCAGTTTCACAGAAATGCATGAAAATATGTTAATTCCATATTGTAACACATAACAAGTTACAAAGCAGTATATTTAGTATCAGCTCTCAAATGTAGGATAAAAATGCAAATGGTGTGTGTGTGTGTGTGTGTGTGTGTACATACATACATCCAAAACTTAACTGTGCATATTTCTGTGTAATTTGAGTTTTATTTTTCCTTAATACGTATTTTTTAATGAACATGTGCCGCAAATGGAATTTAAAAATTTTTAATAAGAGAATCAAGTAATTTGCAGCCAGCTTATAGGGGCAATGGCAGCACCTAAACTCTTGATTGAAGTAACTATTAAAATGTAAACCTGAAATTACCTCTGAATCTCTTAATCAGAGAAATAAAATTGGCCATTATTACAGAAAAAAATTTAAAATGCAAATGCCCTTTGACCCAGCTATCCCACTTTTAGAAATATATCCTATGAATACCAAATCACTGATTAAAAGAAGAAATGCATTCCCATGTTTATTGTAGCAATGTTTACCATAAGCAAGATCTGGAAACAGCCCAAGTGTTTGTCAGTGGGTAAGTGGATTTAAGAGCAATGTTACATATATACAGTGGAATACTACGTGACCATGAGGATGAAGGAAATCTTACCTTTTGCAACAACATGAATGGACTTGGAAACTATCATGCTATGTAAAATAAGCCAGGCAGAGAAAGAAAAATATCATATGACCTCACTAATTTGAGGAATTCAATGAACAATGTGAACTGAGGAACATAACAGAGGCAGAGGCGGGATCAAAGGGACCAGAGGGAAAGAGGTCAGAGGGAAAGGGGAAGAGAAGATGGGATCAGAGAAGGGAAGGAGAGTAATGAAATTATATATATATATATATATATAATTCCTTAACAAAATAACACATAATAAGTGCTGTTCCTATAACACAGCATTATAGAAACAGGACAGCAAATCCTGGAGGGAAGGGGGGAAGGCATTGGAAGGAGGGGATATGGGGTGGCAAGGGAAATATGGATTGGGGGGAGATATATTCGGTGGAACACTTGAATCTATGTAAATACAAATTTAAATCATAAATAAATAAAAAAATGTTTAATTAAGAAAGAAAGAAAGAAAAAAAGAATATATATACATCTCTCCTGGAAAAAGATAAGACTATTGTCTCCAGCTTTATGTCTTCACACTACACCTTCATAGTACCAGGTCTGTCTACCCCACGCCCCACCCCAGATCAATTTTCTCACTATCTTAATCAGTAACAAATTATCTTCCCAAACTTGGCTATGTATTAAATTTCTGTAAAACTTACAAAAGTTTTAACTGTGCAAAATATATGCAAAATATTCTTTTCTCCATTTCATAGGGGATTATTGTGTTTAAGAAAAATTATGAATCATATGAATATTTAAGTTATGTTTTATAATGAGTATGTGCATTATTATTTACTAGTTTTCTAAACAACAGTTGTAAAAAATTGGACCTGAATAAGACTTTGTTGGTGGTTAAGTAGTTACATTGATAACAGGAGCAGTACTGCAGTGGCAAAAGGCAAACAGACTGTCACTGATTATTGCATAGTTTACTTTCAGAGGAAACAAGAGGTCTTTATGATTCACATATTTTGTTAAAAGATTCCTGTGTCCCTTATGTAAGGAAATTAAATTGTAACAACACCAAAATCTGCCTAAGAATACTACATCAAATATTAATCTTCAAAAGACTTTTGGTTGTATAGTTTGTGTTCATTATTATAGCCATGTTTTTTGTTTTGTAGGAGGAAATATTTTTAATAGTGCAGTAATGATGTTTCCTTTCCAGCACTGTAGGTACTAACACAGATGTTTTATACTGATGCTGATAAACAGAATGTTCTTCAGCATCTAGAAAATAAAAAAAAACCTTAACAAATTAAAACTAAAGCATCAGTAATACCAAATAGGAGAAGACAGGCCTTTGGAAATTGTGGGGTCATTTGCATACAGCTTATACTACAATTCCAGGAATGTATTTTTTTTTGTAGTCTCCAATTGTAGTCTATTTTATTCCCAGTGACAGCAAAGGTAATTGCATTGAACATAAAAAAAGTAATTGTGTGAGAAGTTCAACATGACTGTATTGGAGCACCTCTGTAGTCTCTGTACTTGTTTTTGCATATCTAAATGTGAAAAAGCAAATATATTCCTGGTACTTGAACAGTAAGATTTAGGTAAGGATAGCATGACATATTCAGATAGAACATGTGCCTTCATTATTTCCTATTTCATTAGCTTGCAATACTTTGACAGGGTATTTTATTTTCACCTGATAATTTGTGCCTTTTTAGAGTAATGGTCTGAAGCATCACTAGTTATGTTATAAAATCACTAATGACCATATTTTTTTTATTAATTTTATTTTTTTAATGGGGTGACATCAATAAATCAGGATACATATATTCAAAGATAACAAGTCCAGGTTATCTTGTCGTTCAATTATGTGGCATACCCACCACCCAAAGTCAGATTGTCCTCTGTCACCTTCTATCTTGTTTTCTTTGTGCCCCTCCCCCTCCCCCTTTCCCTCTCCCATTCCCCCCTCCCCCGCGTAACCACCACACTCATCAATGTCTCTTAGTTTCACTTTTATGTCCCACCTACGTATGGAATAATGCAGTTCCTGGTTTTTTCTGATTTACTTATTTCGCTTCGTATCATGTTATCAAGATCCCACCATTTTGCTGTAAATGTTCTGATGTCATCATTTCTTATGGCTGAGTAGTATTCCATAGTGTATATGTGCCACATCTTCTTTATCCAGTCATCTATTGACGGGCTTTTTGGTTGTTTCCATGTCCTGGCCACTGTGAACAATGCTGCAATAAACATGGGGCTGCATGTGTCTTTACGTATAAATGTTTCTGAGTTTTTGGGGTATATACCCAGTAGAGGGATTGCTGGGTCATAAGGTAGTTCTATTTTCAGTTTTTTGAGGAACCACCATACTTTCTTTCATAATGGTTGTACTACTTTACATTCCCACCAACAGTGTATGAGGGTTCCTTTTTCTCCACAGCCTGTCCAACATTTGCTATTACCTGTCTTGCTAATAATAGCTAATCGAACAGGTGTGAGGTGGTATCTCATTGCCGTTTTGATTTGCATTTCTCTAATAGCTAAAGAAGATGAGCATCTTTTCATATATCTGTTGGCCATTTGTATTTCTTCCTGGGAGAAGTGTCTGTTCATGTCCTCTTCCCATTTTTTTATTGGATTGTTTGTTGTTGAGTTTTATGAGTTCTTTGTATATTTTGGATATTAGGCCCTTATCTGAGCTGTTGTTTGAAAATATCATTTCCCATTTAGTTGGCTTTCTGTTTATTTTGTTATCAGTTTCTCTTGCTGAGCAAAAACTTCTTAGTCTGATGTAGTCCCATTCATTAATTTTTGCCTTCACTTCTCTTGCCTGTGGAGTCAAATTCATAAAATGCTCTTTAAAACCCAGGTCCATGAGTTGAGTACCTATGTCTTCTTCTATGTACTTAATTGTTTCAGGTCTTATGTTTAGAACTTTGATCCATTTTGAGTTAATTTTTGTACAGGGGGAGAGACTGTAGTCCAGTTTCATTCTTTTGCATGTGGCTTTCCAGTTTTCCCAGCACCATTTATTGAAGAGGCTTTCTTTTCTCCATTGTGTGTTGTTGGCCCCTTTATCAAAAATTATTTGACTATATATATGTGGTTTTATTTCTGGACTTTCTATTCTGTTCCATTGGTCTGTCTATTTTTCTGCCAATACCATGCTGTTTTGATTGTCATGGCCCTATAATATAGTTTGAAGTAAGGTATTGTAATGCCCCCAGCTTCATTCTTTTTCTTTAGGATTGCTTTGGCTATTTGGGGTTTTTTATAGTTCCATATAAATCTGATGATTTTTTGCTCTATTTCTTTAAAAAACATCATTGGAAGTTTGATGGGAATTGCATTAAATTTGTATATTGCTTTGGGTAATATAGCCATCTTGATTATATTTATTCTTCCTAGCCAAGAACAAGGTATATTCTTCCATCTCATTATATCTTTTTCGATTTCCCTTAACAATGCTTTATAGTTTTCATTACTCTGATGTCATCTCCTCGACCATTATTTTTTAAAAGAATACTGATAAAGTTTATTTAACACCCTGCCTGGTTTCCAGCGATTACATCCTGCCTTCCTCACAGCACTGTTTGACTTCCTCCCCAGTTTTATCTACATTTCAGTTTCTAAAATGAACCTTATCTACATACAAGAAAATTAACTGGATTGAACACAATACTCCAAAATTCAGTTATAAGCTAATCATCTTATAACTGTGTGACCTTGCCAATTCCCACTGATCTCTACCTTTCCCCTTGCTACTTGAATAACTTCTACTTTAAGGCTCAGTTTACAGCACCTCCTTCAGGAGCCATTCTTCCATTTATTCTTCTCCTGAAGGAACAGTCAAACCATGAAAGCTCCTTCTTATGTGGGGAAAATTCACTCACTTCAAACTCATTTATTCTTTCATGTCTTTCAGCATTACAAACGACTAACATAAGATACACCTTCTTAGTACACATTTTTAAGTATACAACATATTATTGTTGACTACAGGTGCACATTGCACAGCAGATATTTAGAGCTTATTTCTCTTATATAACTGAAACTTTATGCTCATTGATTAATAGATACACATTTCTTTTCTCTCCATCCCTTGGCAACCATTTCAATCTGGCTCTATGAATTTGACCATTTCAAGTATTTATATATATGAAATCATATAATGTTTTGTTTTTCTGTGATTGGCTTAATTCACTTAGCATACTGTCCTTTGGATTTATCCAGGTTGGTACTTGGAACTTGGTTTATGGCTGATGTCTGAAGTAAAATAGTCCTGTGGAAGATTGTGCCCTTAACCTTAAAGTTTGGCCTAATTCTAGGTAATTAGTACAAAAGACATTATGTTAATATTTTCTGTGCTCTTGCAATGATCTTCTTTCTTTGGAGACCCACCATCCTTTGTAAATTACCTGTAGGACCTTATCCAGAGGATTCAGTTAATCTGAGTTTCCTGAAAACCATAGGTGCTTGAGTGTACTGCTTGAGTTTTGTTAGTCCAAAGGGCATAGCTTCTTGCATGGCATTATATTCTATTTTATCAAAAGTGATTGCATCCATTAGAAGTTAATATTACCTCCTAAACTTCCAGGGTAGATTTTGTGATGAGTCTCTTAGACTTTCCTTCAGTACTGAAAGACTTAGTCTCTCAAGCCTCTCAGAATGTTGCCAGTTAACTACTCTCAAATGATAGCCTTCTCTAGAAAATGCCTTGCTTTGCTCAAGGTCATATCCTCTTCTTGGAGATAATCTGTATTTAATGGTGATAAATGCAGGAATATAAAATCCAACTTTCTGGCTACCATAAAAGCAGTGCTGAAAGTTCATCACAGCTTCAGAGCTCCTTGATTTGGCTGGGGACGTTGTTTGGACTGCATGATAGTCCATCTTCTCATTCTGTTTAATTCTGCCTTATTTCATTTTTTTTTAAAGGTTGTCAAACCCTCTATAATAAAATTCTTGCATGTTAATCTCAGATTTTGCTTCCTGGCACCCCAAACTGTAATCATTGTTGCCAGGGCTTGTCAGAAAAATAAGTGATAAGATTCTCAAGTTTAATCATCTGTTAGATCAGTGTTTTTCAACCAGTGTTCTGTGAGACATGGTCAGATGTGCCATGGGAAAATTAAACACGGGTCCCCAAACTACGGCCCATGTGCCGGATATGGCCCGCGGGGGCTATTTATCTGGCCACCGCCAGCTGCCTCCATCCAAACATAAACATTCCCCTCACAATCCCTCCAGCTATCAGTGACAGGAAGAGTGGAGGCACAGGGAATGCTCACTGACCAATCACCTTCTAGGATTCATTCTGACCACTAGTGATGAACCAATAGTAGGCTGCCTCTCATCCACACTCAGGAAGGTCCCGCTCAGGCTGCCGTGCACTTGTCATTGTGTGGCCACAGCAATTAGTTGAAGCTGCTACTACTACCCATGTCCCAATTTCTTTTTTTTTTTTTTTTTACTGAAGCTGGAAATGGGAAGAGATAGTCAGACAGACTCCCGCATGCACCCGGCCAGGATCCACCTGGCACGCCCACCAGGGGTGACGCTCTGCCCACCAGGGGGTGATGCTCTGCCCCTCCGGGGCATCGCTCTGCCGAGACCAGAGGCACTCTAGCTCCTGGGGCAAAGGCCAAGGAGCCACCCCCAGCGCCCAGGACATCTTTGCTCCAATGGAGCCTCGGCTGCCGGAGGGGAAGAGAGAGACAGAGAGGAAGGGGGGGTGGAGAAGCAAATGGGCGCTTCTCCTATGTGCCCTGGCTGGGAATCGAACCCGGGTCCCCCACACGCCAGGCCGACGCTCTACCGCTGAGCCAACCGGCCAGGGCCCCCATGTCCCAATTTCTAATCCTGGCCAGGACTGGAGGTAAATGTTGCCACCACTAGATAAAGCCTCAGCCTCAGCCTCAGCTGGTTATGTCTTTCCTAATGGTGTATATAGATATTTGACCTTTTTTTAAAAAAAAAGAGGCCTCCACAGAGGGTGATATACAATGCATCATAATGTTATCTATATTGTATATGGCCTCCTGAAGGGTCATCTTCTTAAAGAGCTCCAATCTCTATATACACCATCAAAACAGACAGAACCAAGGCCCCTGCACCCAGCTGACCATGGGATTTGAACCCACAACCTCAGGGAGAACTCTAGTATTTATCAGAATCCTTACCTAGAAAGCAAACTGCTCAATCTGACAGTAGAGATGCTCTGAGGACTTATGATGTTACACAAGTACCCAAAATTTTCTAAAATTGATTTTGTCCAGTCTCTATATAGAGAATTTGCCAAATTGATTTGAACCCATAACCTTGATGAAAGCTCCAGTATCTATTAGCAAAACTGTATATATGAAGGGATACATGGGACTGTATTTATGAGGGATTACATGGGGCTGTATATATAAGGTTACATGGGACTGTACATGAGGAGATGTTATGTGGGACTGTATATGAGGGGATGTTATGTGGGACTGTATTTATGAGATGTTACGTGGGACTATATATGAGGGATGTTACATGGGACTATATATATGAGGGATATTACATTGGACTGTATATACGAGGGGGGTTATCCTTTTTTATTTAATTTTTTTTAATAAATGTAATTTATTTAAAGGACTTCTGCCAGGCATATTTCACTTTTGTGACAATTTGGGATCTCAGCAAGATGAGCAAGTGACAGTGATGGAGAAGTTTTTGAGAAGAAAAAATGCAAATGCCGAACAGGGCCCTGGACAAAATTCTGACCCAGATGAAGGCCCTAGTATGAGTGGTTGATAAGACGGTGAGCTCGAGGCAATACAGCGAAAGCTATCTTTCATTTGGATTTACTTTCACGGGGTATGAGACAGCACCGACTCTGCTGTGCTTGGTGTGTGGTGAGAAGCTTAATAGCGCCATGGTGCCAAGCGAGCTTAAATGCCACCTCCAAACGAAACACCCTTCCATTCAAAACAAGCCGATCGACTATTTTGTTCACTTACATACAAACAACGAGAAATGGGCAACTTTTTTAAGAAAAACCACAAAGGTAAATGAGAGAGCCCTCAAAGCTAGCTACCTTGTTGCTGAACTCATAGCTAAATCAAAAAAGTCTCACACTGTGGCAGAAACATTAATACTGCCATCTTGTAAAGCCATTGTAAATGAGATGCTTGGCCCTACCGCGGCAAAAGATATAGCTAAAGTGCCTCTCTCAGATAACACAATTGCCAGACGTATTGATGACATGTCTGCGGACATTGAAACTGTTGTTTTGGAAAAGGTGTGCATTAGTAAGAAATTTGCCTTGCAACTTCATGAGTTGACGAATATTAGTGAATATTGTCAGATCTTGGCCAATGTGTGTTTTGTGGATGGAGAAGCCATTAGAGAAAACTTCCTATTTTGCAAGGCACTGCCAGAAAAATCAACAGGAGAGGAAATATTTTGGGTCATGTTGGAATATCTTGATAAAAGCGGGCTTACATGGGAAAACTGCACAGGTGTCTGCACTGATGGAGCCACAGCCATGGTTGGGTGCATCGAAGGCTTCATAAGTAGGGTCAAAGAAAGAAACCCAGATGTTATTGTTATGCACTGTTTTTTGCACCATGAGGCCCTCATTACAAAGACCTTACCAGCAGATCTAGCTCCTGTGTTGGATGATGTTGTGAGCATAGTGAACTTTGTGAAGACACGACCTTTGAGATGTCGCTTATTTGCATCTTTGTGTAAAGAAATGGGAGCGGAACATAAAATCTTATTGCTCCACACATAGGTCCGGTGGCTGTCGCGTGGCAAAGTGCTGGCCTGTGTGTATGAGTTGCGAGAGGAACTTAAAGTATTTCTGACAAACGAGAGGTCCGATTACTCAAAGCTGCTTGCAAGTGATGAGTGGTATGCAAAGCTGGCATACTTGGCTGATATATTTCATTATCTGAATGAACTGAACACACAGATGCAAGGCCGAA
This sequence comes from Saccopteryx bilineata, assembly GCF_036850765.1. NCBI lineage: Eukaryota > Metazoa > Chordata > Mammalia > Chiroptera > Emballonuridae > Saccopteryx > Saccopteryx bilineata. The sequence continues at coordinate 213,927,115 of NC_089491.1, read as the reverse complement.
ATGCAAACCTGCTTACAAGCACTGATAAAATGAATAGATTCCATTTAAAGGTGCAGCTCTAGCAACAACATGTGCAGCGTGGCAACCTTGAGATGTTCCTGCTCACCGAGAAACAGCATTATGACAACACTGCTGCAATGTGCGAGGTGATTGGCAGACATTTGAAAACTCTTGAGAAGACATTGTCATTTTATTTCTCTCCAGCCTTCACAGAATGTCTTGACTGGGTTAGGGACCCATACAGCTCAGTATCCATTGCTGGAAAGGACATGACTTTAAAGGAGCAAAAGAAACTCATTGAATTGAAACAAGATCGTGGTTTAAAGCTAAAGTTTGCTGATCTTCCTTTGGACAGTTTTTGGTTATCTGTTGCCAAGGAGTTCCCCATTCTGGCCAACAAAGCTATTTTGACATTGCTCCCGTTTTCAATCACATATCCATGTGAGCTGAGATTCTCAAGCTTGACTGCGATAAAAACTAAAAACGGAGAGAGACTGAGAACTATTGAGGAAGAGCTTTGTGTGTGTCTTTCTACCATTCCTGCCAGGATATCCCTTTTGTGTTCATCAAAACAAGCCCAGGTTTCACACTAAGTGAGTATAAATACATTTAAAAACTATATTATTAACTATATGTATAATATGTACTGTGTTAGAGTGTCATTTTGTGTCATTTTGGTAGGTGGTGTGCCCCAGGATTTTGTAAATGTAAAAAATGTGCCGCGGCTCAAAAAAGGTTGAAAATCACTGTGTTAGATCACACCTAGGATGTATCCCTAGTGTTAGATGAGCTCAGATAACTTTGGCACAAAGGAGCAATATTATTAAGACTTTCTTTTGCAATGAACTGGATGGCTGTATCAGTGGGAGGAAGTGAACTAGCAAGGTTAATATAATATATTGCAACTTTGAAAGGTATAGGGTAAGTAACAACAGCACAGTAAAGGATGGTGAAATTAGAAAAGATAATCAAATGGTAATAGTGATTAAACAACAATTAAAAATTAAATGTAAAAATTAAGGGGGTTCTTTGCTAGCATAACAAACCCTAATTATAGTCAAAGAACTACTAAAGCTTATGACAAGCTAACGACTTTAATTGAAATACCAGAGTTTCAAAGAAAATTAAACAGTTAAACAAAGAGGTTCTATGTAAAGTCAAGGCTCTGGTTGAGAAATAAAATGACTTAGTTATATGATGGGGACATCTGGGTTGATATACTAAAAATATTTTATATTCACAAATTTTCTTAGCTCATCCATTTATGTAGAAGTAGCCCACTCCTCTCTATTAAAGGTTAGCATACTCCCTCTACTACAGAACATTTTACCATAGGAACAAATCTGTCTCATTGTCAGGATCTGCCCTCATCTCCTTTCTTAGTTATCAGACCATTAGGATTAAATATAAACATAACTGGCTACAGGAAGTGTTTGGTTGGATAAGAAGTGAAATATACTACTATACAAGGAGATATGAAAAATGTATTTATTTTCTTGAAGGGAAAAATAAGACTCACACTTTAAAGAAGGTTATGAGAGAAAATGGAAATGCATGGCACAAAAATACCACTCAAAACATATTTTTAAATGAATAAATAAATGTCTCAGTTCACATCACTTTTTTAAAGACTATTGCAGGTCCTATCAAGGCAGAAGTACTTCCTATTGTGTATGCCAATAATGTATTTATATTTCTCTTGTAGGAGTTATTCTATTGCTATTGTTCTTCACAGACCTGTCTCCTCTACTACTGGAGGTAATTCTGTAGAAGTTCCCTTGATTCATCCTTGAATGCATAGAAGATAACTAGCATAATGTCTGGCTTTGAAATAAGTCATTGAAAACTCCATGGTTGTTTGCAATACTTAGGCTATTTTGACTGAAGTATAAACATATTTTCCAGTTCCTCTTTTAAACTCACATTTTCTTAATATGCTTAATGTTTATTTTTTTAAATTTGTGAATGAAAATAGGTGAATAAAGACAATTTCTCAATATAATTTAAGTGAAATGATAGAAACCTTATCTCCTAAAGGTATCTAGCCAAACGGCTTGATGATAGCAGACATTTGGAAATGTTTACATTTGAATTGGCATAATTATACTAAAACAATAATCTTTTTTTTTAAATTTTATATTTATTTTATTTATTTATTTTATAAAGGAGAGAGAGAGGAGAGAGATAGAGAGAGAAGGGGGGAGGAGGAGGAAGCATCAAATCCCATATGTGCCTTGACCAGGCAAGCCCAGGGTTTCGAACCGGCGACCTCAGCATTTCCAGGTCAATGCTTTATCCACTGAGCCACCACAGGTCAGGCCTAAAATGATAATCTTAAATAAAATTTTCTTTTCTAGACATCAGTCAGAAAATATTTTGGGGGAGCCAATTTTCCTTGGCCCACCAAAAATACATAAAATTTGAGAAAATGCTTTACCCTAACCAAAATCAATTCCATTTAGCTTACACCTAGCCTTAGTGGTGGAATGTTGTCAAAATCCAGTGTCATTACCTCCTAGAAACACATATGCTCATTCTAGCAATTCAAGGCTTAAGGAAAGCTCTCAAAAGATAGTTTGTTGATAGTTATACATTTATGTAACCTGAAGGCAGCATCTTAAAGAGACTTAAAGACATTTTGTTGATATTCAAGTCAGGAAATGTAACCAAGTTACAGTTGCTCTGAATGTAGGTGAGGTTTCATGCTGCTTCGCTCCAAGTGGCAGATGCAAATTCTTTGAAGTTGCTCTAAAAGAGAATTATAATAAACTGGCTGCATGATGAGGAAAACACGCAGTGCTGTGACCGATTCACGAGAAATGTGAATTCAGCTGGTGCTGTTTAAAGATCAGAAAAATGTATTTTTTAACTACAAATTCAATCTGTGATATTTCAGTGAGAATACCTGGCATCCAGTAATCCACTATCAAAGCTGATCTCCCCATGTTCAGAAAGAATAATATAAAAGAGGGATTAGAGTCTCTGATTTATTTCATTTTTTCCAATGTTATCTTTGGGAGATTAAGGATAACTGATGTTGATACACTGTAACAACTAATTTAGACCAAGCAGTTCTTGAGAAAAGACAAACATACCCAGCTGTGCACTTGAACACTGGGAAAATACTGATGAAACTGTGCTTTGAGTTTAGAAATATTCATTCTGATTGATTATATATATATATACATACATACATATATATATTTTTTTATGTCTTAGATACAGTAGGGCAATTAATATAATCAACTCCCACTACTTGATCTAAAGTGAGAGTTTAAATGCCATCTGGAATTATATTTTTGCATTATTTCATGTTTATAATCATATGTAAATACCCAAATTTATCTGTAAGAATTTGCTTAATAGCATATATTACAGTAAATATTATGGTTATTATAGCATGTAATAATGCATAGTATATGTAATATATACTGCTCATAAAAATTAGGGGATAGTTTATTGCTTCATATTCATTTTAAAATATCCCCTAATTTTTGTAAGCAGTATGTATATTTACATAAATATTTACTTTTATGAAATATTAAAAATAAAGAATATTGATTATAACTGATAATTTTTGAAGATTCAATAGAAAATTAAATTTGTTAGTCTAAGAGTCTATGATATTATTTTCTCAGATTCTTTATATTGAATCTGAGTGGTATTTAAAGAGTTCTTTTTCAACAGTAAAAGGTTGCACTACAGAAAGAGATACCTTCTTTAAAAAATAAATTAATGTAAATCAACATTTCTATAATGTTGAAGATTAGTATTATATAGAGAAGTTCAATATATACCATATTGGAGATTTTTCTGTTGATAGAATTGATAAAACAGAGTCTTAAAATTCAACTTCTGTAACAGAAAACTCATTACGTATAGATCAAGTTATATTATGTTATTTGCTTTTATGGATCAATAATCTGCAATGAAGTATTGTGCTAAGTATATAAAAGCATTTACTCTGATATTTAATATGTAAGGTCGAAACTGAAATCTATACTAACATAAGGAATGCTAAAGAGGCAAAGAATATTGAGTTACAGTTTATCTGAGTGGGAGCTGCTTTTTTGTGAGACTCTCTCACTATCATGAATTTGAGATCCAAACCTCTATGAGTTATTTATTGGGATCTTACAATGCTATGTGAAACAATAAAATACACCTTGGCACTTTGGGATTTGATGCAGGTACCATTTTACAAGAGATTGCTCTGTTCAGATGCTGAATTTCACTTCACTAGAAATCAAATAATGTCCCTAGCACTACCTGTGCATGGCAGGGCAGAGAAAAAGTAGTAGCACAGATGTCTTATAGTCACACTGCTGCTTTAGTCTCCACTGTTTATCAAAGATGGCTGGAAATTCTGCACCCATACATGAGATAGTTTCAAAGTAGAACCTTTTAAAAAAATACTAATGCTCATATCTCTTTTTAATGACTTTAATTATTACTGACATCCTTATTCTTAAGAGAAAACCCACTAAATTAAAAAATATCTTTTTTTAATTTTAAAGGAAGAAAACAATATTTACCATTTTAACTCCAAATATCCAAACATTTGCACACAAAATAGCATTTGTCAGCTGAATACTGATAAGTTAGCTAAGAAATACAATTTGTTTATAAAATGAAATATCACAAAACTTAATGTATTTTTTTCTTCTTTCTGTACCATGTTCTTTATAGTTTTTTTTCCAATCTTTTGGGAGCTATGGTTATTTTGGATTCAAATGCATTTTAAAATAAAGCTTTACCACCAGAAAATATCTCTAGGGCAAAATAAGTCTAAAGACATAAGCTTTGTAAAATGGAGAAAAAATGACTATACACAATAGGCCAGTGGTAGTCAACCTGGTCCCTACCGCCCACTAGTGAGCATTCCAGCTTTCATGGTGGGCGGTAGCAGAGCAACCAAAGTATAAATTAAAAGATAGATTTAACTGTAGTAAGTTGTTTTATAAAGATTTATTCTGCCAAACTTAGCAAAAATCCTACATAAAGTACTTGGTAAGTAATTATTATTATATGCTTTAACTTGCTGTAACTCTGCTTTATAAACTTTATAAAGTTACTTCTCTACTTTATAAATCACCATTACTGTGGAACCAGTGGCCGGTTAGAAAATTTTACTAACAAAGATACAAAAGTGGGTGGTAGGTATAAAAAGGTTGACTACCCCTGCAATAGTCCAAAGTCACAGCACATGCTGCCCTTTCATCTCCCTCATCTATATAAATAAAAATATAATGTTTGTTTGTTCAAAATTTTAAATCTCTGAAAGTTCTTCACCGATTGCTTTGAAATTTTGAAACAACTTTGCATTCAAATACATGCTCTTTTTTATATACTTACTATTATATAGATATGGATGTCACACATGTGACAGGTAAAAACATGCTTTTTTGAAAAACAGCACCATCTGTTGGACATAAAGCAACACACACTACTCTAAATATTTTACAATTCCCTTTCAATGTTTCCCATTTATGATCCATTTACTTGCAGCCAGACTTGAGGGTGCACACTTGCAAGCACAGCGATCATGTTCTGCAGCTTCAGATCTGCTTTGTTCTTAACAGAATGAATGCAACAGGCTGAGAGTGGCTGAAAGACGTCAACAAGAAACAGCAGATCAGTGTCAAACATGACTCTGTGCTCAGCAATCACATGATTTCAATTGCCTTGCATTCTGGTACAACCCAGCTGATGATTATAGTTTGAGCCACATGTTCACTTCATGACTGAAGTGTGTCCTTATTGCAAGGCTCTGAAATTTGATGGAGAAACAAAAGGAACGTGTTGTGCTCCTGAAAAAATTAAACTGCCTCAACTTGGAGAACCACCAGAGCCATTAAAAACTTTGCTTGCCGGATATACTACTGAATCAAAGCAATTCCTATTTAACATCAGGAAATAGAACTCATGCTTCCAAATGACATCGTTTGGTGCAGAAATTGTAACAGCTCAATTCATGCCAACTTTCAAAGTGAAAGGACAAATTTATTATAAAGCTGGCTCCCTGCTTCTGTTCCCAAATGGTCAACATAAATTCCTACAAATTTATTTCATCAATGATGGCAATGATGAATTGAATGCTGTGGAATTTCTACCGACATAAAAAGGTTCATCATTTCACAACTGCAAGAGCTTCTTCACAAAAAAAAAAAAAAATTAGTGTGTTTGTCCAAAACAGCAATTGACATGATGCCATCTGATACACACAAGATTGTTATTCACGTTGACAAAATGGCTTCTGGAAAACATGCGCAAAGATTCAATGCTCCAACTATAGACGAAGTGGCAATTGTTATAGTCGGAGATCAATTCCAACCTAGAGATATTGTTTTTCATCGAAGAAACAATCAATTGACAAAACTTGCAGAAACTCATCAATGCTACGATGCCCTGCAATATCCAATCATGTTTTGGGATGGTGCCAATGGATCTCACTTCAATGTTAAGATGATAAATCCAGTCAATGGCAAAGAAACAAATGTGAAATGCAGAACAATGAACTATTATTCATATCAATTAATGATTTGAGAGAATAAAAACAATCACATTTTGAAATGCCATCAATTGTTTCACCAATACATTGTAGATATGTATGCAAAAATCAAAACAGAAATTTGATATTCACCCATTTGAATCAGACCAAGCTTCACTCTGAAGAATACATTCATTTGCGAGATGCAGTTGTAATGAAGGTAATACAACTAACGTTGGAAGACTAATGATTTTGCCATCTTCATACTCAGGCATATGCATGAGTATGCTCAAGATGCAATTGCGTATGTTCGTCACTATGGGCGTCCAGACCTATTCATTACATTCACATGCAATCCAGCTTGAGATGATATACAACAGCTCTTACTTACTGGCCAATTACCAGTGGATAGGCATGACACCACAGCATGTGTTTTCAGACAGAAGCTGAAATCTTTGATGGATTTCATGGTAAAACAAAGAGTTTGAGTCTGTGCACTGTAAATAATTAATGAGCAACTTTGTAGAAGCAACAATCTTGACAGGACCTTTCAAAGGTGAAAATGTCCTCACTCTTTGCCTTCCTATGATTCCAACGGATATACCATTTCAATTTAAGAGATTGCAATTCCCAATTTAATTAATGTTTGCCATCACCATCCACAAAGCTCAGGGCAAATCTTTAGAACTGTGAGCTTTATTTTTATTTATTTTTATTAATTTTAATGGGGTGACATTAATTAATCAGGGTACATAGGTTCAGAGAAAACATTTCCAGGTTATTTTGACATTTGATTATGTTGCATACACATCATCCAAAGTCACATAGTCTTCCGTCACCGTCTATCTGGTTTTCTTTGTGCCTCTCCTCTCTTCTCACCCCCTTTTTTCTCCTCTTCACCCCCGGTAACCAACACTCTTGTCCATGTCCCTGAGTTTCATCTTTATGTCCCACTTATGTTTGGAATCATATAGTTTTTAGTTTTTTCTGATTTACTTATTTCAGTCAGTATAATGTTATCAAGGTACATCTATGTTGTTGTAAATAATCCGATGTCATCATTTCTTATGTCTGAGTAGTATTCCACAGTATATATGTACCACATCTTCTTTATCCAATCATCTATTGAAGGGTTTTTTAGTTGTTTCCATGTCTTGGTCATTGTGAACAATGCTGCAGTGAACATGGGACTGCATGTGTCTTTACGTACCAGTGTTTTTGAGTTTTTGGGGTATATTCCCAGTAGAGGGATTGCTGGTTATATGGTAGTTCTATTTTAAATTTTTTGAGGAACCATCATACTTTCTTCCATAATGGTTGTACTACTTTACATTCTCACCAACAGTGGATGAGGGTTCCTTTTTCTCCACAGCCTCTCCAACACTTGTCATTACCTGTCTTGTTGATAATAGCTAATCTAACAGGTGTGAGTTGGTATCTCATTGTAGTTTTGATTTACATTTCTCTAATAGCTAATGAAGAGGAGAATCTTTTCATATATCTGTTGGCAATTTGTATTTCTTCCTGGGAGAAATGTCTGTTCATGTCCTCTTCCATTTTTTTTATTGGATTGTTTGCTTGTTTGTTGTTGAGTTTTATGAGTTCTTTGTATATTTTGAATATTAGGCCCTTATCTGTGCTGTTGTTTGCAAATATTATCTCCCATTTAGTTGGCAATCTGTTTGTTTTGTTGTCAGTTTCTTTTGCTGTGCAAAAGCTTCTTAGTCTGTATTAGTCCCATTCATTTATCTTTGCCTTTACTTGCCTTTGGAGTCAAATTCATAAAGTGCTCTTTGTAACCAAGGTTCATGAGTTTAGTACCTATATTTTTTTCTATGTAATTTATTCTTTTAGGTCTTATATTTAGGTCTTTGATCCATCTTGAATTAATTTTAGTACAAGGGGACAAACTATAGTCCAGTTTGCCCAGAACCATTTGTTGAAGAGGCTTTCTTTTCTCCATTGTGTGTTGTTGGCCCCTTCATTAAGAATTATTTGACCATATACATGTGGTTTTATTTCTGGGCTTTCTATTTTGTTCCATTGATCTGAGTGTCTATTTTTCTGCCAATACCATGCTGTTTTGATTATCGTGGCTCTATAATATAATTTGAAGTCAAGTATTGTAATGCCCCCAGCTTTATTCTTTTTCCTTAGGATTGCTCTAGCTATTTGGGTTTTTTTATAGTTCCATATAAACCTTATAGTTTTTTTGTTCCATTTCTTTAAAAAATGACATTGGAATTTTGGTGGAAATTGCATTAAATTTGTATATTGCTTTGGGTAATATATTCATTTTGATTATATTTATTCTTCCTATCCAAGAACAAAGAATATTTTTTCCATTTCATTGTATCTTTTCCAATACATTGTATCTTAACAATGTATTATAGTTTTCATTATATAGGTTCTTTACATTCTTTGTTATGTTTATTCCTAGGTATTTTATTTTTTTGTTGCAACCATGAAGGGGATTTTTTTAAATTTGTTTTTTGATGTTTTATTATTAGCATATAGGAAGGCAATGGACTTCTGTATATTAATTTTGTATCCTGCAACCTTACTGTATAGGTTTATTGTATCTTCCAATAGCTCTTTTTCTAAGACAGCGGCTCCACTCCACTCCTAGTTCCTAGTCCTGTTCTGCTAACCCTGGGGATAATAACTATTACCTGCAGTGTATCTCTGTTATTTTAATGTACCATTTTGTTTCTCTAGTTTTCCAATCTACATTACCAACATACTGTATTCAATTTATTCTTTTTGAGATATCTGATATGGTTCCTTCATTTTTTTTTAACTGAGCCTTGACAGGGACTTTTTTAAACATGCATACAGAAAATTCTTATCAATGATAGTGAATTCTAGAGAGTAAAAAGCTCATTTTTATTATATTATATATTATTAACTGTATGTTTTATATTAATTTATAAAATATCTAATATTTATTGAGCAAACTATGTAGGAAGCATACTTCTGAGTTATTTACTTTTTTAATCTTGATAATAATTATTAGAGGTAGATAGATATTTTTCAGATGATGAAACTAAGACTGAGTGAATTTTAAAAACTGCTCCCAGTTAATGGAATTAGGATGGAGCACAGAAGAGGAGTTTATCTATAAATGGACATATGGAATTGAGGAAGGCTTATTGAAACACAATGATAGTAAAATTATTTTTTTCAAGATAAAAAATATTGAAGTATTGATTCAAATGGCATTAACCTGGGAAAGTGATAACAATTAAAGGTATAGAAACTCTGAAGATTACTTGCAGGGTTGACTTGAGTAGCAGAGAAGGATTTTCATATGGTAAATATGGAGAAACTATTTCCTTAGAGAAGAAGAGAAACAGTAGGCAAAGCATATGGTGCAGGTACAAATACATTGCTAGAATGGAAGCCAGAGTGTATGGAAATTCATGTATGATTGCCTCTATTTTCCCAATAAATAAAACACAATGCCAATAGTTTATAGTGAGGATTATGATACAAATATTCGAATGACTAAAAAGAGAGGAGCAGGTATGGTTTGATCATTTAAAATAGAATAAATCTGCCTGACCAGGCAGTGGCGCAGTGGATAGAGTGTCAGACTAGGATGCAGGTTACTCAGGTTTGAATCCCTGAGGTCACAGGTTTGAGCACAGGCTCACCAGCTTGAGTGTGGGATCATGGATATGACCTCATGGACGCTGGCTTGGGCCCAACGTCACTGGCTTGAGCAAGGGGTCACTTGCTCTGCTGAAACCCCCCAGTAAAGGCAATATGAGAAAGCAATGAATGAGCAACTAGGGTGCCACAATGAAGAATTAGTACTTCTCATCTCCTTTCTGTCTGTCTGTCTTTCCCTATCTGTCTGTCTCTCTGTCTCTCCCTCTGTTTGACTCTGTCTCTCTTGCTAAAGAAGTAAATAAATAAAATAATTGAATGAATCTACAAAGAGAAAGTAATAGTTTGTCATGTAGCACTAAAGGTAACATTAAAGTTATTTGTCATATATTTAAAGTGAGATGAATCAACATGGTTATATCAGTCAATGTTTTTCAGAGAAGCAGAACCAAATGTGTATATAAAAATCTATATCTGTGTCTGTATCTATGCTTATATCTATAGCCCACCATTACCTAAAAATAGTCCTTATTATCTAGGGTGGGATTTTAAATGAATAGCACAAATGCTATGGCTAAACTCAAATTCAGAGAAATAGGGCACCAAAAGCCCACAAGTAAAATCAGAAATAGTGATACTGAGAAGGTTAAAGGATTTGGGCCAGTTTTGCAATATATTTACCAGAAAATAGAAAGGAGAGAACAGATTTAGATGATATATTGAATATGTGTATGTGTGTGTGTGATAAGTGTTCTTTGAGGGAAGGAGACATTTTTCTCTATTCTCCTAGAGTTTTTAACTGGTCTATTAATTAAACTGACATAGACAAATTAACAATAGAAAATAAAACAAATTTAAATACATATGTTAAAACAGAAACCTACATATATGACAGAGTCAGAGACAGAAAATGAAGTGTATGTGATATTTTGAGCTAAGGAGTAAGGAAAGAGGCCTGAGGCTTCAGGGGGTCACCCAGAATGGTAATTTACAAGTTAATAAGAGACATATATGTTCATTAATTACATGTTTGCCCTGTCATATAAATAGGTCATAAAAAGTTATTTCTACTAGTGAGTTTTGTTATGGGCAAGTCACCTATTTAAATTCCTTAAGGGGCCTGACCTGTGGTGGCGCAGTGGATAAAGCGTCGACCTGGAAATGCTGAGGTCACCGGTTCAAAACCCTGGGCTTGCCTGGTCAAGGCACATATGGGAGTTGATGCTTCCAGCTCCTCCCCCCTTCTCTCTCTTTCTCTCTCTCTCTCTCTCTCTCCTCTTTTAATGAGTAAATAAAATCTTAAAAAAAATTCCTTAAGGGAGAGTTAAAAGTTGTTCTTGATTACATAGGGTGTTGATTGCTTTCAGCTCAAAATAATTCACACATCAAAATATCAGACCTTGGGGGATGCTTATTTTGAATTACTTCATTCTATTTTTTAGAGAACAGAGACTGAAAGGGCTTTGTAAAATAATGCAGGAAGTAAAACAAACAAACAAACAATGTTTTTGAATACTTAATTATTTTCTCTGGACAAAAATAAGTGGCAGGACATTGAGATTCTTATTCAGACTCTGCTGATGCATTTAAACTGCTGTATAAATAGTACCGAAATCCATCTCACAAGGTTTCTGTGACTGCTTGCATATTGATGACACCTCTGTATTCTCTACTCTCATTTTTCATGATTTATGTCCTAAATTTTGAAACTAAACTGCATGAAATGTAAATGAGATTGAGAGATGTTTAATCATGTCGGAATTAAAGATCACAACAATAAGAATTAACAAATAAACAACTGCTGTCTTGAAATAAACTAATAAAAGTGCATTACTTATTAATTTCAGCTCTAACATTTAAATAGAGATAACAACATCTCTAAAAATATAGTGTTTCTTTTGTACAAATAGGTAAAACAAAATGTACTTTGGAATTTTTATACCCAAATTATTAATAAACTTGTCAATGTATTTGATATTTCATAGTAAACTCAATACTTTAATTGCTATTTAATTTTATCCTAAATTTAGCACATTGTAGCAATCAGCAGAATATTGAGAAAAGATATAAAGAAAAAAAATAAACACACACACACACACACAAATTATGTATATGGCCTTAGACATGACAGGTAATCAATCCTTAGGTGAATCAATAGATGATTCAGTGACCATTATTACAGTATTAACAGATGTTTATAAAAAAATCTATCCCCTGGCCCAGGCTGGGTGGCTCAGTGGTAGAGCATCGGACTGGCGTGCAGGAGTCCCAGGTTCGATTCCCGGCCAGGGCACACAGGAGAAGCACCCATCTGCTTCTCCACCCCTCCCCCTCTCCTTCCTCTCTGTCTCTCTCTTCCCCTCCCGCAGCCAAGGCTCCATTGGAGCAAAGTTGGCCCCGGGCACTGAGGATGGCGCCATGGCCTCTGCCTCAGTCACTAGAATGGCTCTGGTTGCAGCAGAGCAATGCCCCAGATGGGCAGAGCATCACCCTCTGGTGGACATGCTGGGTGGATCCCGGTCAGACACATGCGAGAGTCTGTCTGATTGCCAACTTCAGAAAAAAAAAAAAATCTATCCCCTGAAGTATTACTACAATTTCTTTTTCTTTCGATCTTACTATAGGGAAGTTTGTGTTCACAAAAATTAGTATATGCTTTTTTCTTAGTATAGACTTCTTTTTTTTTTTTTTTTTGTATTTTTTCTGAAGCTGGAAACGGGGAGGCAGTCAGACAGACTCCCGCATGCACCTGACCGGGATCCACCCGGCACGCCCACCAGGGGCGACGCTCTGCCCATCGGGGGGTCACTCTGTCGTGGCCAGAGCCATTCTAGCGCCTGGGGAAGAGGCCACAGAGCCATCCCCAGCGCCCGGGCCATCTTTGCTCCAATGGAGCCTCGGCTGCGGGAGGGGAAGAGAGAGACAGAGAGGAAGGAGAGGGGGTGGGGTGGAGAAGCAGATGGGCGCTTCTCCTGTGTGCCCTGGCCAGGAATTGAACCTGGGACTGCTGCACGCCAGGCCGATGCTCTACTGCTGAGCCAACAGGCCAGGGCCAGTATAGACTTCTTAACATCACCATAGCTTCTACTCTATAGTAAATCTACTACCCTTTAAAGTCAACCAAGTATTGTATGTACAAATTATATGTGAAGGTACAATTTCTTGATTTCCAGTGGGCAGGGGTCAAGCATATATATATATTTTTCCATGAGTGAAAAATTACATTATATGGGAAAAGAAAAAAGAGTTATATTTCTTATTCATATAATTTTTTCAACTAAAATTACCTTATAGTGTGTATTTTTTTTCTTTTTTTTACAGAGACAGAGTCAGAGAGAGGGATAGACAGGGACGGAGAGATGAGAAGCATCAATCATTAGTTTTTTGTTGCTCATTGCAACACCTTAATTTTTCATTGATTGCCCCCTCATATATGCCTTGACTACGGGCCTTCAGCAGACCGAGTAATCTCTTGCTTGAGCCAGCGACCTTGGGCTCAAGCTGGTGAGCTTTTGCTCAAACCAGATGAGCCCTCGCTCAAGCTGCCGACCTCGGGGTTTTAACCTGGGTCTTCCACATCCCAGTCTGATGCTCTATCCACTGCGCCACCGCCCAGTCAGGCTATAGTGTGTATTTGTAAAATAAAGAGTGACAAAACAAATCTTTTCTTCTGCAAATGATAAAACAAATCAAAAGCCAGTCTTTTGCATTCAACACAATACACAAAAGCTTTTATTTACTGATTTCTTTTACCTTTGGCTTTATGTACTCTGCATCATTAATGTTGTTTTCTTTGTTATTTTGTTTAGATTAAGCTTTATAAAATGCCTGTGGACAAGAGTGAACAATAAAATTTAAAAAGGCTGACAAACACCTTTAGAATCTTGAATTAGCAGACTATCATCTTTATCTTTGTAGTTTATATGAATTTATATAAATGGTCTTGTGCAATATTTTTTCTTTACTCAAAAAATCTTTGCAACATTCATTTAAATTTTTAGTCATAATAAATATGTAAATGCAAACCTTGACTACCAACTGAAATATTTAATGGCATTCTCATGAATAGATAAATTGGGGGAAAAGTATGTCAAAAGAAGCTAAACTGAGAAATTCAATACCATGTCTTTGAGTACTGTATATGGTAACAGAGACTGTATAGTCGGACTTCCAAGATAACAATCCCCATTCATGAAATGTATTACTGAATTTGTACCTTCAAATACCCCCACTTTATGTATCTTTACAATTACTGACGCGGTTTTATTGGAAGACATTTTTTTTCTGGATTTCTCACATTGCTGTGGGTTTCATTTTCTGAACGAAGACATCATTAGCTAGTTTCCTCTGAATTTTCTTTTTGGGAGGTTTATAAGGAAGAGCTGTTGCCCTCTCTGGAGCAAATTGAAATACCAAAGGCTGAGGTCATGCAGGGCTGCCAGCAGTACCTATAAGATCAGAGCCTTCCTGTTAGCTTTGTCCTTTCTCCCACAATTCATCCTGTAGTGTATGCAGGAAATACCTGCCCCTCACTGTGTTGAACTGTGGGCACTGGGCTCAGAAAACAAGGGCATGGTGTTACTCTGGCCTGTGCTGTAGCTGTGTGTAATAAACTGTTGTATGCTCTGACCCAGAAACCTTGTGACTCTCTGCTAGTATCTAAGAAATTGTGACAGGCTCTCTTGTTAGCTTGCAAGTAAGGTAAAATCTGAGACATTGCTTTGGATTTGACAAATTTCTTTGAATTTTAGAAAATGCCTTCCATAACGACTTTCTTCGACTGGATTGTATTTCATCATTGTTTTTCTAAAGTTAGAAGCAAGGAGGCAGTCAGACAGACTCCTGCATGTGCCCGATCAGGATCCACCTGACATGTCCACCAATGAGCAATGCTCTGCCCATCTGAGGCATTACTCTGTTGCAACCGAAGCCATTCTTGTGCCTGAGGCTGAGGCCATGGAGCCATTCTCAGAGCCTGGGCTAACTTGCCTGTAATAGAGCCTTGGCTGTGGGGAGGGGAAAAGAGAGATAGAAAGAAAAGGGGAAAAGGTGGAGAAGCCAATGGGTGCTTCTCTTGTGTGCTCCGGTGAGGAATCAAACCCAGGACTTTCACACGACAAGCTGACACTTCAGCACTGAGCCAACTGACTAAGGCCATCATCATTTTTAAAGAGAGATTTGTTCTTTCACATCAGGATACCTTATCTGATTGCATGATCAATATATGCTCACAAGAGAAAACTAAAGAAACTTTATAATATATATAAGGAAGGCATTCAAAATATCCTCTATTCTGTTCCTTAGAGAAAGTCATTTATAATATTTTTTATATATTCTTGGATCTGTCCTTCTGTGGAAACACACAATTACACATGGAAATACATTTAATAATTTGTAGTATACCATACTGTATACTACAGTTATAATTCGTGTTTTAATTCTAGAACTGATGTCTGCCTTCTTACTTATAATTCCCAGTATAATATACTATTTGTATTGGGTTATGAAAGATACCACTTGGTTTCTAATTTGTTTTTCTTTTTATCTCCTTTGCCTCTCATACATTCTCCCAGTTCCCACAAATTATATTTTAAACTAACATTTAAAGGGTACGAACTTACTCTGAACAATCTACTCTAAGTTTATATGTATTATTTTTATAATAATCTCAAGAACTTTAAGAAAATGTTTACCTTTTTTCTAGTGTACCAGCTATTTATATTATCCTTAGGAAGAGCTTTCTTTATCCTAAGCTAAAATAAAACATTAAACTTATTATCTTAAATATTTTATTTAATGTTCATCCATTTAGTGAGGTAGTGATCTAATATTTCCAATAATTATGATGTTTAATACTTATTGGACATTTACTATAGTCAAGTGCTTTTCTTTGCCATATGTATAAATTGTTACTAAATTATTTTAATCTCTTCAGCTGGTAGTATTATTTCTCTCATTTTAAAGATGAGATAACTGAAACAGAATGAGTATAGCTAGTCTTTTTTTGAGTAAGTATGTTGTAAGTAGGACTTACATTGTATAGAGTATGACTCCAGAACCCTCCCTGAGCAATTGCAATATTCTGTCTTTGAGTTAACCAAGTGTCCTGTTATTGTTTCTTAAATAATCTGCTACTCACCCCTTAATAAAATGTTTGTTAATGATATATTTAATTCAGACATGGACCTAGATCTGTTTGTGGGTCTCCTCTTCTGTTACAAAAATCTGGTGACTTATCTTGCATCTTAAAAAACAGTTGCTTTGAGGCCCTGGCCAGTTGGCTCAGCGGTAGAGCGTCGGCCTGGCATGTGGGGGACCCGGGTTCGATTCCCAGCCAGGGAACATAAGAGAAGCGCCCATTTGCTTCTCCACTCCCTCACTCCTTCCCCTCTGTCTCTCTCTTCCCCTCCCTCAGCCAAGGCTCCATTGGAGCAAAGATGGCCCGGGCACTGGGGATGGCTCCTTGGCCTCTGCCCCAGGCACTAGAGTGGCTCTGGTCTCGGCAGAGCAACGCCCCGGGAAGGGCAGAGCATCACCCCCTGGTGGGCAGAGTGTCGCCCCTGGTGGGCGTGCCAGGTGGATCCCAGTCGGGCGCATGCAGGAGTCTGTCTGACTGTCTCTCCTCATTTCCAGCTTCAGAAAAAAAAAAACAAAAAACAGTTGCTTTGAGGAAACAGCCAGTATATGCCGATACATGGTCTCCCACCAAAGTTTACTTAATATATGTTTCCAGGGCCATATATATGCAATATATAAATAAATATACATTTTATTTAGAAAATGTCATTAATTCAAAGGAATGAATAGATATGAAGAGAAATGCATCAAGCTATTATAGTTATTTCCAAGAGTATCATGTTCCAACTTTAGAATTATTGTTCAGAGAGACTGTATTATAGCTAAACCCAGTGTCGAGATCAAGGGCAGGAAGAGTTTTTGGGTCTGTAACTAAGGAAGCTCACTAAGCGGAAGTCCATATCTTAGAATCTTAGGGCTGCAATAACAAAATACCAAAGACTGGGTGGCTTAGAAACAATAGCCATGTATTTCTCATTTGGAGGCTAGAATTTCAAGGTCAAGGAGCATGTATTTGTTGTCTAGTGAGAGCCCATTTCCTGGTTTATAAATATCCATCTTCTTCCCATGTCATCACATGGCAAAAGAAAAAAGGTTGTCTCCAGGTCTTTCTTATATGGATATTCATCCTATTGATGAAAGTTTCACCCTCATAAACTAATATCTGCTAAAGACCCCCTTTTCTAATACCATCATTTTCAGTGTAAGGACTTAACAAATATAGTTTAGGGGACATATGCATTTAATCTATGGAAGCATAGTCTAAAAAAGGAGGGATATAAATTCCATCAATAGAGAATAACAGGGTGTCTTCTAAGGCCATCCTTGTTGAGAAATCATTACCAGGAATAATGAAATAATGGAAATAATTTATGGTTTACTTGTTTGTAGAATAATATCTTTAAAAAGGACAATGTTGAGACAACTCCAAGATTAGACTCAACCAGCTCTACAAATAATACACCCAAACACACAGACATAATGTGAAGACAGAGAAGTGCAATCCAAATAAAACCACAAGAGAACCCTCCAGGAAATGAACTGAGTGATATAAAAATAACCAAACTTCCAGATGCAGAGCTTAAAATAATGATTGTAAGGATGCTTAGGGGTCTTAGAACAACAATGGATGGCCATTATGAACACCAAAATAAAGAAATAGCAAGTATAAAAAAGGACATTGAAATATTTAAAAAAAATCAGTCGGAAATGACAAATACAATATCAGAAATGAAGACCACATGAAAGGAATTAAAAGCAGGATGGATGAAGCTGAGGGTCAAATCAGCGAGTTAAAGGACAAGTTGAATGAAGGCATGGAAACAGAGAAGAAAAATGAAAAGACTCAAAGAGTCTGAGGAAACTTTTAGAGAGCTCTGTGACAACATGAAGAGAAATAACATTTGCATCATTGGGGTTCCTGAAGAAGAAGAGAAAGAACTAGGGATAGAGACTTTGTTCAATCATATCATAGCTGAAAACTTACCTAAATTAATGCAGGGAAAACTCTCACAAGTTCAAGAAACACACAAGAACTCCATTAAATAGAAACTCAAAGAAATCTACACAAAGACACATCATAATAAAAATACCAAAGCTAAGTGATAAAGAGAAAATATTAAAAGCTGCTAGTGAAAAAAACAATATCACCTACAAAGGAGCCCCCATAAGAAGACATCTGACTTCTCAACGGAAACACTTGAGGCTAGAAGGGAATGGCAAGAAATATTCAAAGTACTGCAGAACAAGAGCCTACAACCAGAATTCTTAATCCAACAAGGCTACCATTTAAAATTGAAGGAGAAATAAAAAGCTTCCCAGACAAAAACAACTCAAGGAATTCATTACAACCAAACCAATGCTGCAAAAAATGTTAATGTGTCTGTTGTAAACAGAACAAAAAGGGAAAAGAATATAGTAAAAGAGGAATAGAGCTTTAAAAAATAAAATGGCAATAAACAACTACATATCAATAATAACCTTAAATGTTAATGAATTAAATGATCCAAGCAAAAGACATAAATTAGCTGCATGGATAAAAAAACAGGACTCATACATATGCTGTATACAAGAGACACACCTCAAAACAAAAGATACACATAGACAGAAGGTAAAAGGATGAAAAAAAAATTTCATGCAAATGGAAATAAAAAAAAGCTGGGGTAGCAATGCTTATATCAGACAAAATGCATTTTAAAACAAAGGCTATAGTAAGAGATAAAAAAGGCCACTACAGAATAATAAAGGCAACAATCTAAAGGAAGATATAATCATTATAAATTTCTAATGCACCTAATATAGGAGCATCTAAATATATAAAGCAGACTTTGATGGATATAAAGGGTGAGATTATTAGCAAAATTTAATAATAGGGGATTTCAATACCACACTAACATCACTAGATAAATCCTCAAGAAAGAAAATTAACAAAGAAACAGACTTAAAGGACACAATAGATCAACTGGATTTAATAGATATTTTCAGAAGCTTTCACCCTAAAGCAGCAGAATATACATTCTTTTCAAGTGCTCATGGTACATTCTCTAGGTTAAACCACATATTAGGGCACAAAAGTGATCTCGACAAATTTAAGAAGATTGAAATTATATCAAGCACTTTCTCTGATCACAATGGCATAAAACTAGAAATCAAACATGCAGAAAAACTGAATAATTCTCAAACACATGGAACTAAATAGCGTGTTATTAAATAACAAATGAATTAACAATGAGATAAAAAAGAAATAAAAAAAATTATAGAAATAAATGATAATAAGCATACAACAATTAAATATTTATGGGACTCAAAAAAGCAGTACTGAGAGGGAAGTTCATAGCCCTACAGGCACAGTTTAAGAAGCTAAGCTAGAAAAAGCTAGAATAAACAACTTAACCCCACATCTAAAAGAACTAGAAAAAAAAACAGCAAGTAAAGCCCAAATGTAGTAGAAGGAAGAAAATAATAAAGATCAGAGAAGAAATAAATGACAAAGAGGATAAAGAAACAATACAGAGGATCAATGAAACCAGGAGCTGGTTTTTTGAAAAGGTAAACAAGATAAATGAACCTTTAACTACACTCACCAAGAAAAAAAGAGAGAAGACTCAAATAAATATAATTAGAAGTGAGAGTGGAGAAATAACAACTGACACAGCAGAAATACAAAGTATTGTAAAAAGAATACTATGAAGAGCTATATGCCAAAAAACTATAGACAACCTAGATGAAATGGACAAATTTCTTAAAACATAAAATCTTCCAAAAATTAATCTGGAAGAATTAGAAAACTTAAACAGACTGATTAGAACAAATGAGATCAAAACAGTTATTAAAAAACTCCCAACAAAGAAAACTCCTGGGCTTGATGGCTTCACAAGTGAATTCTATGAAATATTCAAAGAAGAACTAACTCCTATCCTTCTCAAGCTATTTCCAAAAATTCAAGAGGAAGGAAGACTTCCAAGCTCCTTTTATGAGGCAAGCATAATTCTGATTCCAAAACTGGGCAAAGACAACACAAAGAAAGAAAATTATAGGCCAATATCCCTGATAAATATAGATGCTAAAATTCTCAAGAAAATATTAGCAAACTGGATCCAGCAATATATGAAAAATATCATACACCATGATATAGTGGGATTTATTCTGGGGAGGCAAAGCTGGTACAATATTTGCATATCAATCAATGTGATTCATCACCTAAACAAAAGGAAGGAGAAATATTAAATGATAATTTCAATAGATGCAGAATAAGTGTTTTATAAAATCTATCACCCATTCATGATCAAAACTCTCAGCAAAGTGGGAATACAGGGAACATACCTCAACATGATTAAAGCCATCTATAAGAAACCACAGCCAACAACATACTCAATGGGCAAATATTAAAAGCAATTTCCTTAAGATCAGGAAGAAGGCAGGGGTGCCTTCCTTTAACCACTCTTATTCAACATAGTCCTGGTAGTCCTTGCCACAGCAATCAGACAAGAAGAAGAAATAAAAGGCATCCAAATTGGAAAAGAAGAAGTAAAACAATCATTATTTGCAGATGATATGATATTGTATATAGAAAACCCTAAAGTTTTAGTCAAAAAACTACTGGACCTAATAAATGAATTCAGCAAGGTAGCAGGACATAAAATTAATATTCAGAAATCAGAGGCATTTTAATACACCAACAATGAACTGTCAGAAAGAGAAATTAAGGAAACAATTTCCTTCACTATTGCAACCAAAAAGTTAAAGTACCTAAGAGTAAATTTTATCAAGGGGAATAAAGATTTGTACTCAGAAAATTATAAAACATTGATTTAAAAGAAATCAAGGAAGATACAAACAAGTGGAAGCATATACCGTGTTCATGGTTAGGAAGAATAAACATCATTAAAATGTCTATATTGCGCAAAGCAATTCATAAATTCAATGCAATACCTATTAAAATACCAATGACATACTTCAAAGATATAGAACACATATTCCAAAAATTTATATAGAACTAAAAAAGAACACGAACAGCCTCAGCAATCTTGAAAAGGAAGAATAAAGCGGGAGGCATCACACTTCCAGATTTCAAGTTATACTACAAGGCCATTGTACTCAAAACAGCCTGGTACTGGCATAAGAACAGGCACATAGATCAATGGAACAGAACGGAGAACCCAGAAATAAACCCACAGCTCAATGGACAACTGATATTTGACAAAGGAGGTAAGAGCACACAATGGAGTAAAGGCAGCCTCTTTAATAAATGGTGTTGGGAATATTGGACATCTACCTGCAAAAAAAATGAAACTAGACTACCAACTTATACTATTCACAAAAATAAACTCAGAATAGATAAAAGACTTAAATGTAAGCCGTAAAACCATAAGCATCTTAGAAGAAAACATAGGCAGTAAGTTCTCTGACATCTCTCGCAGCAATATATTTGCCGATTTATCTCCATGAGCAAGTGAAATAAAAGACAGGATAAACAAGCGGGACTATATCAAACTAAAGAACTTTTGTACAGCTAAAGACAATAAGAATGGAATAAAAAGACAAAGTACACAATGGGAGAACATATTGGACAATATGTCTGATAAGGGGTTAATAACCAAAATTTATAAAGAACTTGTAAAACTCAACACCAGGAAGATAAACAATCCAATCAAAAAATGGGCAAAAGCAATGAGTAGACACTTCTCCAAAGATGACATGCAGATGGCTAATAGGCATATGCAAAAATGCTCAACATCACTAATCATTAGAGAAATGCAAATTAAAGCCACAATGTGGTATCACCTCATACCAGTTAGAAAAGCGCTCATTAACAAAACAACATAAAATAAGTGCTGGTGAGGATGTGGAGAAAAGGGAACCCTCCTGCATGGCTGGTGGGAATGCAGACTGGTGCAGCTAGTATGGAAAACAGTATGGAGATTCCTCAAAAAATTAAAAATCGAAATACCTTTTGACCCAGCTATCCCACTTTTAATAATATACCCTAAGAACACCATAGCAGTGTTCCAAAAGGAGAAATGCACCCCCATGTTTATGGCAGCATTGTTCACAATAGCGAAGATCTGGAAACAGCCCAAGTGTCTGTCAGTGGACAAGTGGATTAAAAAGCTTTGGTATGGCCCTGGCCGGTTGGCTCAGCGGTAGAGTGTCGGCCTGGTGTGCGGGGGACCCGGGTTCGATTCCCGGCCAGGGCACACAGGAGAAGCGCCCATTTGCTTCTCCACCTCCCCACCCCCTCCTTCCTCTCTGTCTCTCTCTTCCCCTCCCGCAGCCAAGGCTCCATTGGAGCAAAGATGGCCTGGGCGCTGGGGTGGCTCCTTGGCCTCTACCCCAGGTGCTAGAGTGGCTCTGGTCGCCGCAGAGCGACGCCCCGGAGGGGCAGAGCATCGCCCCCTGGTGGGCAGAGCGTCGCCCCTGGTGGGCGTGCTGGGTGGATCCCGGTCGGGCGCATGCGGGAGTCTGTCTGACTGTCTCTCCCCGTTTCCAGCTTCAGAAGAAAAAAAAAAAAAAAAAAGCTTTGGTACATATATTCTATGGAATACTACTCAGCCATAAGAAATTATGACATTGGTTCATTTACAATAACATGGATGGACCTTGATAACATTAAACTGAGTGAAATAAGTAAATCAGAAAAAGCTAAGAACTATATGAATCCATACATAGATGGGACATAAAAATGAGACTCAGAGACATGGACAAGAATATGATGGTAATGGCGGTGGTGCTGGGAAGGAGGGGGAGGGGTGGAGGGAGGGGAGGGGCACAAAGGAAACCAGACATAAGGTGACAGAAGACAATTTGACTTTGCGTGATGGTAATGCAACATAATCAAATGTCAAAATAATCTGGAGATGTTTTCTCTGAACATATGTACCCGGATTTATCAATGTCACCCCATTAAAATTAATAAAAAATAATAAAAGAAAATGAATATAGACCACCACTGAAAAATAAATAATGTCTTATTTTATTATATAAAAAAATAAAATAAAAAGGACAATGTTACAAGGGAATAGCAAGGTCAAAGGTCACCAAGAATAATTTGGAGGTTGCCGAGAACTTTGTTTTAAATGTTTTCAAGTCTGACCAAGAACTCTGGCATTAAAAAAAAGAAAAGGACAATGTTAGACACTCTTTTCTCCTTTTTCTTGTTATGATCATTAATCATTGAGGTTCCTCTTGCCAACACAACCCTAGCACATATGTGTAACCAAAGCTATGGTTTTCTTAGTGCCTTATTCAGCATTTGATCCCCTGCCAGTTTCCCTAAATTTAGATTAGGATGCTGCTTTAGAGTTTACCAAGTACAGTGCACTCCGGCCGTTATTCTAGAGCTACAACTTTTTTCTTTTATATTTAGAAGTGTGTTTACTGTTAACTTGTTTAAGCACATTGTGAGCTTGTTTATCTTTACAGTTGTGCGTAGTGAAAAGTTTAAGAAAAATAAATATATAACTAAAGTCTTATACAAACTTAATCATAGATTATTTCCAATAACTATTCATTAATTTTCATGCTGGTTATGTAAGAACTATGTCTATCACTAAAATAATGACTTAAAAATCAGATTCTGATAAAGAAAAAGAATAATAACATTTTCTAGCATTTGTGCACACATCTGTTTTTTATATGCATTTTGTAGAGTGTGACTTAAATATATTCTTTAAATATTTTTATAAAGTGGAACATTGGTAACCAGTTCTTTAGTTTTTAGCTAAAAACAACCTTAGGTATATTTCCCCCCCACTTTCTAAGTTGTATATACTCCATATGAAATGACATATAAAAATGTGCTTTCAGATGGAGCTTTTATTATCTTTCTGTTGTTGGGCTACTACAATGGCTTTATTTCTGTAGTGTGTCAGGGAGAATCATGGAACAATTTTTGGATGCTAGCCTGACATAGTACAGTCACATCCACCATAACTGAAGGCATTTTGTTTATTACACTCACCTTTGCCTGACAGCAAGCAAAACCAGTATTTACATTGTGGGCACATAGCACATGAGTTTTTTTTGTTTTTTTTTTGTTTTGGTTTTTTTTTTCATTTTTCTGAAGCTGGAAACAGGGAGAGACAGTCAGACTCCCGCATGCGCCCGACCGGGATCCACCCGGCACGCCCACCAGGGGCGATGCTCTGCCCACCAGGGGGCGATGCTCTGCCCATCCTGGGCGTCGCCATGTTGCGACCAGAGCCACTCTAGCGCCTGGGGCAGAGGCCACAGAGCCATCCCCAGCGCCCGGGCCATCTTTGCTCCAATGGAGCCTTGGCTGCGGGAGGGGACGAGAGAGACAGAGAGGAAAGCGCGGCGGAGGGGTGGAGAAGCAAATGGGCGCTTCTCCTATGTGCCCTGGCCGGGAATCGAACTCGGGTCCTCCGCACGCTAGGCCGATGCTCTACCGCTGAGCCAACCGGCCAGGGCAGCACATGAGTTTTATTCACATTGTTTGATGCTGTCAATAGCAAGAGTCAGGTTTTGAAGATTACGTCAATATTAATATTTCTTCCTGAAAAGTTTAAAGATAAATCATTTGTATTTTTTCTTCTTTATAGCTCATGTTAATTTTAAGACTTGAATTGCTTATGGTAAAATTGACAGTCATTTAGTTAAATATACTGTTGATGCTATTTTCTTTCTTCCAAAAGATAAAATTTTTGAAAATGACTACATCTAAGAGAATTCAGTTGGAAACTACTATAGATTATTTTTTTCTTCTTTAAGAATCAGTTTGAAAATTATATACATTGATAATTGATACTAATCTTTATACAAGTTCCTCTTGGAAAATAAAAATTTTATTATCCATGTTTGAAAATGACTTTGTCATATGCATTTATCTTTCTTAAAGGTTAATAATAAAAGTTTTAACTTAAAAACATTTTTTAAAAAATGTGTTCTCAAGTCTCTTTTAATCTTCCCAAGAAGCTCGTTGATGTAAGTATGTCTAAGATAATGTGCTCTTTGTAAAGGTGAAGACACTGGCTCAGAGATGATGAGTGACAATTGCTGCACAAGCTTGGTGTGGATCTAACTCTTATGATTACAAACCCTTGGAGAGGAGAGAGGGTAGTATTTGGGTAAAACAGAGGAGAATTTTGGGATTTTGGGCATATTCCGTGTGATAACATAGTACCATATGGTGCTCCAGTACCCTGTAGTGGGTACATGACATTGTTAACTTTATCAAAACCCAGAGTCCTTTACACCAAAATAAGTAAATCTAATATAGGCAAATTAAAAATGCAATCAAACAGAATGACAGCAGATACTGGAAAAGAATTCAGACAGTGATAAAAGAATGAACTATATTGCAAATATATCACAATTTCACTGAAAGTGATGGGAGGTAAAGGAGCTGAAATAAGTACCTTTTGAAAATGATGTTTATACTTGAGAGTGTTGTGGACAAGTCCTGCCAGGGGTGAGGACGACCGAGACGCAAAGACCCGACTCCGAAGAACAGGTTCAGTGACACAGATCCACTTTATTCAGGAAGTAAACTAGCTTATATAGATGGGTTCAGCCTATAGGGTGTTACAGTGTGTTCCTCAAAGCCAATGGCTGAAAAGATCAGGGAACTGCGTGGTTGGCGCTGAGTCACTTCCTTATAGTGGGCAAGCTCCCTCCTGGGTATGCCAGGAGGCTTCTGGGAGCTGGAGTATTCTCACAGCATTGCATCAGCTGCAGCTGCTAGGAATGTGCTCTGTGCTTCACTCACACAGGAACTATGTATAAACACTTTACTCTGGTTGGTAAAGCTATTTCTCACAAAGATACAGTTTCATAATTCTGAAATAGATATACATGAATCCTGGGATTGACCAAATAAGTAGATGAATGATTGAAAGTGGGATCCATGTTTCTCATTGTTGGAGAGGGAGATTACAGATTAACAAGAAAGAGAAGCCAAAATAAATTCTGTATAGTTGGATTAGAGTAAAAAATTTAAGCACACTTCAGGCTTACCTTAAAGTAGATAAAAATAGGTGGATACATAAACACGTATAGATTGGTATGTATGCATGGGTTTTATACAGTATATACATATACTTTCTGGATTAATTCATGAAGAGAGCATACAAGTATGACATCCCAATAGTAATGGACATACTCAGAGTCTAGATTTTGGTTTTTAATTTCATTCTCCAATAAAATGAAATAGGGCTTCTTGTAGCAATGACTAATTCAAGAGCTGGGGCAGGAATATACAAGATGAGTCATAGTGACAAAAGTAAGGATGTTTTCTGCACTACAATATTTTGGATTTTTTATAAAATCTATGCATATAACTTTCCCAGGGAGACGTTACTTAACTCTGAATTCAGAATAATCTCATTTTTCTCTATTTCAGCAAAGACTTTTATGTATATATTTTCAATCTTTATTGTACTCATTAAATATTATAAAACTCATTATTTGCCTTTGTACCTCCTTGAACACCTCCATGGAAGTGAGACCTGACTTGATAATTTCTCTGTCTTCAGTCCCAGAAAACCTGGTACTTAAAACAATTCTTTGAATGAATGAATAAATGTACAGAAAAAAATTGATTTTCATTTTACTGAAATGACTAGAAGAGAAAGAGCTAATTCTTCTTTGTGGAAAGAATGAAGGAAAGGAAGCACAAGATATGATAAAAGAGCATTCAGAAATGTATATAGTCAGTGAAAGGTCAACTGGGGACAGAATGTAGCATTTTGGGTTTTTAATCTAGACTTCTGTTCAGTCATAAGGCTTCAATTCAGAATTATGCAGCTGGCCCAATTAGAAGCCAAGTATTTCTATGAATAATGTGATATAATTCCTCAAGAGATGTATCCACATGGGTCCTTCATGGATTTATCAATTCTTCCTGTACTAGTTTTCTACTTCTCTACTAATTTTTCTAAACTAGAGGACTATTTATTTAAATGAAAAAAACAAATGTGAACTCTAAATATGAATCATGCTAATTGTAGTCTGCAAATATTGTTTTACTATTTTGGTTTTTAAGTTTTACTCCTTTCCAACTAATTTTTTGGATACATTTTAGTAAGAATGCTAATAAATAAAAAAAATCTGTTAACTTAAAATTTTTGAATAAAATATAATTTGAATTACTTCTTAGTATTTTATTCATTAAGATAAAATTGTTATGAGTAATATGTCAAATGGTAAATTTTCAGAAAATGCTATTTATTCACATATCTACAAATTAAAATGCATCTCTATTTTACATGTTTATTTCTGCACAGCAGAAATATACACATGAGGCTTCCCATTATTATAAAAAATTTGGCCTCTTTTGAAAATAAAAAAACCCTCTTTTTATAACAAGCTATGACAGATGAAACTAGCTTTGATAAATAAAATACAAACAAGTCAAATCACGTTAGAAAATGATTTTAAACTAACTTTTTAAGGTCTAGTTAATAACTTTTTTTTAAGACTGTGAAATTTTGCTCTAATGAAGTAATATGAATAGCCCCAAGAATGTGTCCAGTTCCTTGGACTTTATGTTCTGTGTATGATAAATTTAGCTCAGTTTTATCTCTCAAAGGCTCAGGTTCTGTTTCATTTTTAAATGTTCCAGTATACTGGATGTAGCTGATGAAAATTTGTGTTAGAAAAGGAGAAAAACATTTGCATTAAAACAAGAGTAAAAATAATATGTTTGACTGTAAAAATGTTTTAAAAAATTAACAAAGTATGTATTCAGAACCATCTTTAGTATCAGCTAAGTTGCCACACACAGAAATTCAGATGCCATACTCTGTTTTAGAAAAACTTGCTTCTTCGATAGTAGAAATATGGCAAAAGTAATGTCCTCAGTAACCATCCTTATAAGAAAAAAAATCAGTATCTTTTGTTGTGAATAATGCCAATGAAGTTTTTATGTGGTGAATGCCTAATATAAATTGTATGGTACATGATAGTGTTTTATGAGATGAGATTTCTTACAAAGCAGATCTGTGTTTAAATTATGGTGCCTGCCACTTTTTACCTATGTTTCTGAGATGAGCTGTTTAACACTTCTGATTTTCAATTTTACCACTTGTAAAATTGGGATCATTAAACCCAGCTTAAAGACACTGTTCTTATTAAATTAAGTGTGACTGTAAATGTTCTGGGAGAGCACATTGTAACTGTGATGAAGGCAATGATCTTCAAGGTCACAGAGACTGGAATCTTCCTGAGAAATTCAGAAATAGATTTCTCTATTTAAGTATTTCTATTTGTACATTATCTATACAGATATTGCAAGTCAACATATTTTTAGGATATTTGTTTTTGCTTTTTATGGAAAATAGGTTGGTTTTAGTACCATCCTGTTAACTGCAGAATATCGCAATTGCATATCCAATAACAAATTCCTATTATAGGCAGTTCCTGGCCATCAACAAGATAAATTCTATAGGTTTGAACATGTCTAAGTATTTGTGTGCACAGACAGGTAAAAATGAATGTTATGTTAATACATAAATGTACCTGTTCCAACTTACATCTAAATTCAACAAACCTTAAGAATCTATCCTGTTTGTAACCCTGGTACTGCCTGTATACTATTTATTTAAAAATTATCAACATTCATCATTTATTGACCCTAATTTAGTTACATAAGGATGATATAAACATTAAATAGGTTATAACGTATATCTTATACTTGTTAGTTGGTCAAACCATTTGAGTTATTAAGATTAAATTAAATCAATCTCTATGGCTTATTGGCCTAAGAAGAATAAAAAATGAAGACATATCTCTGGACAAAAGTCATACTCCAAGATAGTATATTTGATTTTATCTACTTTTTAGATTATTCTTGTCTTTGATATAATTCTATATAGATAATGGAAAGTTTATTAGTTTGTGCTTTCTTGATTTAGTCAGCCATTTTAAGGATTGATCAGTTTTTTAGGATGATCATCTGCTTGCTCCAATTAAAAGTAAACACTTTACTTAAGCAAATGCTTCTAAGATTTGAAGGCATGTTTTGTCATTTCCACACACAAAATCCTACCAAACATTAGTGTCCTCTGACAGGTATTACACAGAGATATATGCAATCTTCTGTTAAGAAAGATGAGCATTGATCCACAAGATAAGAGAAGAAAAGAACTTGGAATTAGAGAACAAAAAACTTGTCATTTGGGAAGGAGAGCATGGGCACTTTCATAAGTCAATGTCAGAAATATTGGGCTGACAGAGGAATTCATCCTATATACTCACTCATTATATTTTATATATTTTATAGTGAATATTTATTAGCTCATTCATTAATCTATCAATTTATTCAAAATTATCGACACTAAAATAAGTTTATATGTATATTT
Organism: Saccopteryx bilineata; assembly: GCF_036850765.1. Taxonomy (NCBI): domain Eukaryota; kingdom Metazoa; phylum Chordata; class Mammalia; order Chiroptera; family Emballonuridae; genus Saccopteryx; species Saccopteryx bilineata. The sequence goes on along the minus strand of NC_089491.1, from coordinate 213,897,619 downwards.
CCTCCTTTGTGTTTGGGGCTATAATGAATGGTAAATTAGGGTGTTTCCTAAACATTAAATACTACCTCAAAAACAAAGAAACAAGCAAATTCTAGAATCCAATTCAAGTTCTAAAGGTGTTTTTAAAATTTATTTAGTTGCCATTGTTCTGTAGGCTGATCTGATTTCAAAGTTCTACTAATTGATCAGCACATGAAGTAGTAAATAGGTGCTATTTTTGTTCTAACTTTGCTCTAACTTTGTAATTACTTACATGTAAAATGTGTGACTCTAGTTATAGTGATATCTAATTATTAAAATTTCAATTCCAGCTAAGTTAATGAGTACGTGAGGAGGAAAATGTTTTCAAAATTATTATAATTAAGTTGATTTAAATGGTGACATTTTGAGAACACAAGGAAATGAGTAACTCCCTAAAGAAATGTGAACATGCTGGGAAGACCAAAATGTACTCTTAAGATTTACAGTTATTTTGTGTTTTTATCACTCCAATTTCTTTGATTGGAGTTCAATCTACCTTGATATGACACATTCAAGAGGATACAAGCAGTCATTGCCCCATGTTGGCAAGTGAGGGAACAAATTTAATAATTTTTGAAAAGAAAGTTAGTTCTTCTAAAATGCACCTTAAAAAAAACTAGAGGAATCTGTTTCTTTGAAAGTTGCTTCTCTCATTATTTTTATCTTATATGATCCAAGAAAGTACCACAAAAATTAACCTGTTAGACAGTAATTTTGTTTTAAATATATCTTCAAAATACATATTAAATATCATATAATTAACATCTTAGAAGATGCTTAGAAGACAGTGATAATGTAATATTCAGAATAGTTACATGTCCAAACCTTTATCTTTCTTCTTTGCTTTTATATCTTCTCAATGTAGGTTTGGAATTTGTGGAATAATATATTAATTTCCCTAGAGAGGAATAACTGTAGGGTTGGAAATACTAGTATGAATTATGTAAAGCTAAAGTTTATAGTTTGTAAGTTAGCAAAGATTTATAAAGAAAAACATCAGCATATCTCTTGTTGCATAAAGTGAAGACAATACTTCAATATAGGCAACACTAACTGCTTTCTTGTACTTCTGGAATTTCTCATTTTCCCTCTTCCTTGTGCTTGTAAGGATAGTATGTAGTGCTTCACACTATCTGGCTGCCAAAGTCAACCAAAATTTTCTTTATCTGATCAGAATTTACCATTTCATTTTTCTAATCTCTTAAAACTTTTTGTATTGGTTGATTTTAGAGAGAGAGAAAAGGGAAAGAGAAAGAGAGACAGAGACAGGAACATAGATCTTTTCTTGTATGTGCCCTGATGGGGATCAGACCAGTAACCTCTGCGCTTTGGGAGGTTCCAATCAACAGATTTATCTGGCCAGGGCCTATTTTTCTAATTTCAATAGTATTAATTTCCTACTTTGGTATTGATTTGCTTATTTTCAGCAATTGCAGTTAAAGTGCAATGTGGAAGCTGAATTCTCCTTCTTCTTTATCTGGATCTTTGGGATATTTACCTCTTGGGAGCCTGTTGGGACGTCAATATCCCTATCTTTCTTTTTTCTGTAACAAGATTGAGAAGAGATCCAGGTGCATCTTTATACAAAGAAATGATGGTTTAACAAATGGGCACAAGGACCTAGCTAAGCCAGTTAAAATCTTTCTCTGCATGTTTTTCACTGGAAATCATGGCAAACACTATGTATCTTTATTTGGATCACTAGATGGGAGGATAGTATTTAAGGGTTTCTGGATGTTGTCTTTCTTGGTTGTGAGAAAAGCCTACCTGAAGCAAGGGTGTGTGAAGTTGACATAAAAAGAGAAGCAGAAATTACTTGGGCAAACAATGGGGAGAAAGCCATGGCAGCATTATTTGAGCCCATCTCTGTGCCTGAAACAAGCATTCTTCCTGAACCTCTTAGTAATGTGCCAAAAACATACTCATGTATAAGCTCTTAAATTAATTAGAGGTAAATATGCCTTACTTAACCAGAAGTCATTGTTTTTTTTTTATTTTTATTTTATTTTTTTTAAATAAATTTTTATTAATGTTAATGGGATGACATTAATAAATCAGGGTACATATATTCAAAGAAAACATGTCTAGGTTATCTTGTCATTAAATTATGTTGCATACCCCTCGCCCAGAGTCAGATTGTCCTCCGTCACCCTCTATCTAGTTTTCTCTGTGCCCCTCCGCCTCCCCCTAACTCTCTCCCTCCCTCCCTCCCTCCTGTGTCCTCCCTCCCCCCACCCTTGGTAATCACCACACTCTAGTCCATGTCTCTTAGTCTCGTTTTTATATTCCACCAATGTATGGAATCATGTAGTTCTTGTTTTTTTCTGATTTACTTATTTCACTCCGTATAATGTTATCAAGATCCCACCATTTTGCTGTAAATGATCTGATGTCATCATTTCTTATGGCTGAGTAGTATTCCATAGTGTATATGTGCCACATCTTCTTTATCCAGTCTTCTATTGAAGGGCATTTTGGTTGTTTCTATGTCTTGGCCACTGTGAACAGTGCTGCAATGAACATGGGGCTACATGTGTCTTTACGTATCAATGTTTCTGAGGTATTGGGGTATATACCCAGTAGAGGGATTGCTGGGTCATAAGGTAGTTCTATTTTCAGTTTTTTGAGGAACCACCATACTTTCCTCCATAATGGTTGTACAACTTTACATTCCCACCAACAGTGGATGAGTGTTTCCTTTTCTCCACAGCCTCTCCAACATTTGCTATTACCCGTCTTGTTGATAATAGCTAATCTAACAGGGGTGAGGTGGTATATCGTAGTTTTGATATGCATTTCTCTAATAACTAATGAAGCTGAGCATCTTTTCATATATCTGTTGGCCATTTGTATTTCTTCCTGGGAGAAGTGTCTGTTCATGTCCTCTTCCCATTTTTTTATTGGATTGTTTGTTTGTTTCTTGTTGAGTTTTATGAGTTCTTTGTAAATTTTGGATATTAGGCCCTTATCTGAGCTGTTGTTTGAAAATATCATTTCCCATTTAGTTGGCTGTCTGTTTATTTTGATATCAGTTTCTCTTGATGAGCAAAAACTTATTATTCTGATGTAGTCCCATTCATTTACTTTGCCTTCACTTCTCTTGCCATTGGAGTCAGGTTCATAAAATGTTCTTTAAAACCCAGGTCCATGAGTTTAGTACCTATGTCTTCTTCTATGTACTTTATTGTTTCAGGTCTTATATTTAGGTCTTTGATCCATTTTGAATTAATTTTAGTACACGGGGACAGGCTGTAGTCGAGTTTCATTCTTTTGCATGTGGCTTTCCAGTTTTCCCAACACCATTTGTTGAAGAGGCTTTCTTTTCTCCATTGTGTGTTGTTGGCCCCTGTATCAAAGTTTATTTGACCATATATATGTGGTTTTATTTCTGGGCTTTCTATTCTGTTCCATTGGTCTGAGTGTCTATTTTTCTGCCAATACCATGCTGTTTTGATTATCGTGGCCCTATAATATAGTTTAAAGTCAGGTATTGTAATGCCCCCGGCTTCATTCTTTTTCCTTAGGATTGCTTTGGCTATTCGGGGTTTTTTATAGTTCCATATAAATCTGATGATTTTTTGTTCCATTTCTTTAAAAAATATCATAGGAATATTGATGGGAATTGCATTAAATTTATATATTGCTTTGGGTAATATGGCCATTTTGATTATATTTATTCTTCCTATCCAAGAACAAGAGATATTTTTCCATCTCATTGTCTCTTTTTCTATTTCTCTTAACAATGCCTTGTAGTTTTCATTATATAGGTCCTTTATATTCTTTGTTATGTTTATTCCTAGGTATTTTATTTTTTTTGTTGCAATCGTGAAGGAAATTATTTTTTTGAGTTTGTTTTCTAATATTTCATTGTTGGCATATAGAAAGGCTATGCGACCTTACTGTATTGGCTTACTGTTTCGAGTAATCTTTTTGTGGAGTCCTTCAGGTTTTCGATGTATAGGATCATATCATCATAAAAAGTGATACCTTTACTTCTTCTTTTCTGATATGGATGCCTTTTATTTCTTTGTCTTGTCTGATTGCTCTGGCCAGAACTTCTAGCACCATGTTAAATAAGAGTGGAGAGAGTGGACAACCCTGTCTTGTTCCTGATTTAAGGTGGAAAGTCCTCAGTTTTATGCCATTTAATATGATGTTAGCTGATGGTTTATCATATATGGCCTTTATCATGTTGAGATATTTTCCTTCTATACCCATTTTGTTGAGAGTCTAAAACATAAAATTGTGTTGTATTTTATCAAAAGCCTTTTCTGCATCTATTGATAAGATCATGTGGTTTTTGTTTTTTGTTTTGTTGATATGGTGTATTATGTTAACCGTTTTACGTATGTTGAACCATCCTTGAGATTCTGGGATGAATCCCACTTGATCATGGTGTATTATTTTTTTAATATGTTGTTGTATTCAATTTGCCAGTATTTTTTTAGTATTTTAGCATCTGTATTCATTACAGATATTGGTTTGTAGTTTTCTTTCTTTGTGCCATCCTTGCCTGGTTTTGGTATGAGGGTTATGTTGGCCTCATAAAATGTGTTTGGAAGTATTGCTTCTTCTTCAATTTTTTGGAAGACTTTGAGTAGAATAGGTAACCAAGTCTTCTTTGAATGTTTGATAGAATTCACTAGTATAACTGTCTGGGCCTGGATTTTTATTTTTGGGGAGGTTTTTAATAGTTTTTTCTATTTCCTCCCTGCTGATTGGTCTGTTTAGGCTTTCTGCTTTTTCATGACTCAGTCTAGGAAGGTTGTATTGTCCTAGGAATTTATCCATTTCTTCTAGATTGTTGTATTTGGTGGCATATAGTTTTTCATAGTATTCTACAATAATTCTTTGTATATCTATGATGTCTGTGGTGATCTCTCCTCTTTCATTTTGGATTTTATTTATTTGAGTCCTGTGCCTTTTTTCCTTGGTGAGTCTTGCCAAGGGTTTGTCAATTTTGTTGATCTTTTCAAAGAACCAGCTCCTTGTTTTATTGATTTTTTCTATAGTTTTCTGTTCTCTATTTCATTTATTTCTGCTCTGATTTTTATTATCTCCTTTCTTCGGCTGGTTTTGGGTTGTCTTTGTTCTTCTTTTTCTAGTTCCTTAAGGTGTGAAGTTAAGTGGTTTACTTCGGCTCTCTCTTGTTTGTTCATATAGGCCTGAAGTGATATGAACTTTCCTCTTATTACTGCTTTTGCTGCATCCCAGAGATTCTGATATGTTGTATTTTCATTTTCATTTGTCTGTATATATCTTTTGATCTCTGCACTTATTTCTTCTTTGACCCATTCATTTTTTAGAAGTATGTTGTTTAGTTTCCACAATTTTGTGGGTTTTTCCCCCTCTTTTTTACAGTTGAATTCTAGTTTCAAGGCTTTATGATCAGAGAATATGCTTGGTACAATTTCAATTTTTCTAAATTTGCTGATGTTGTCTTTGTGGCCCAACATATGGTCAATTCTTGAGAATATTCCAGGTACACTAGAGAAAAATGTATACTCTGTCGCTTTGGGATGAAGTGTCCTGTAGATGTCTATCATATCCAGGTGTTCTAGTATTTCATTTAAGGCCACTATATCTTTATTGATTCTCTGTTTGGATGACTGATCTAGAGCTGTCAGCGGTGTATTGAGGTCTTCAAGTATGATTGTATTTTTGTCAGTTTTTGTTTTAAGGTCAATAAGTAGCTGTCTTATATATTTTGGTGCTCCTTGGTTTGGTGCATATATATTAAGGATTGTTATTTCTTCTTGATTCAGTGTCCCCTTAATCATTATGAAATGACCATTTTTGTCTCTGAGTACTTTTTCTGTCTTGTAGTCAGCATTATCAGCTATGAGTATTGCTACACCTGCTTTTTTGGGGGTGTTGTTTGCTTAGAGTATTGTTTTCCAGCCTTTCACTTTGAATTTGTTTTTATCCTTGTTGCTTAGATGTGTTTCTTGTAGGCAGCATACAGTTGGATTTTCTTTTTTAATCCATTCTGCTACTCTGTGTCTTTTTATTGGTAAGTTTAATCCATTTACATTTAGTGTAATTATTGATACTTGTGGGTTCCCTATTGCCATTTTATAAATTGCTCTCTGTTAGTTTTGTATCTAGTTTGATTCTTCTCTTTTGTTTTTCTATGATTTGTTTTTGTTTGTTTGTATTCCATACTTCTTTCCTCTGTTGCTACCTTTTTTAAGTCAAGTGTTTTTGTGGTGGTTTTTTAAGGGTGGTTACCATTAAGTAATGAAAAGGGTACCTACCATATTTATTGTAGTACCCTATCTTATGAGTATTTCTGCGCTTCATCGTTCTTTGCTACTGTTAATCTTCATCCTTTCCCCCCTTTTTTTCTTTTGTTGTCACAGTTTAAGTTTGGTTTTATTGTGTTCTTGGTGGAGCTGTTACTTGTGGTTTTGTTTTCTTTTGTTCTTTGAATCTGGTTGGAAAACCCCCTTTAGTATTTCCTGGAGTGGGGGCTTTCTGATGTTAAATTCCCTCATCTTTTCTGTATTTGTGAATGATTTTATATCTCCTTCGTACTTGAAGGATAGCTTTGATGGGTATAGTATTCTTGGCTGAAAGTTCCTTTCTTTTAGGGCTTTAAATATTGGGGTCCACTCTCTTCTAGCTTGTAGAGTTTCTGCTGAGAAATCTGATGATAATCTAATAGGCCTTCCTTTATATGTTTTACTCTTCTTTTCCCTGGCTGCCTTGAGAATTTTTTCTTTGTCATTGGTTTGTGTCATCTTCATTATGATGTGCCTTGGAGTGGGTTTGTTGGGGTTAAGAAAACTCGGTGTTCTGTTTGCTTTTTGAATTTGAGGCTTTAGTTTTTTCCACAGGCTTGGGAAGTTTTCGTCTATTGTTTGTTTGAGTATATTCTCCATTCCATTTTCTTTCTCTTCTCCCTCTGATATACCTATTATTCTTATATTATTCTTTCTGATGGAGTCAGACAATTCTTATAGTGCTTTCTTGTGTTTTTTATTTTTGAATCTCTTTCTTCTTCTCTCTGTTGTGCCTCAAGTTGCTTCTCTTCTATTTTACTAATCCTATCTTCTATCTGGGCTGTTCTATTAGCTAAGCTTGTTACCTTGTTTTTCAGCTCGTGAGTTGAGTTTTTCATTTCTGTTTGATTTGTTTTATAGTTTCAATTTCCTTGGTAATATATTCTTTGTGATCGTTGAGTTGTTTTCTGATCTCCCTAAATTGCCTTTCTGTGTTTTCTTGTATATCTCTGAGTATTTTTAAGATTTCTATTTTAAATTCTCTGTAATTTGGCTCCAAGGCTTCCAATATGTTAAATCTTTTCTCCATAGATTTTTCCACATCTATTTGTGTTACCTCTCTATCTTTTGTATCCATAATATTCGATTTCCTTTTTCTTATTGGCATCTGAAGGTGGTCTTGTTGATAATATTAATTAGAATTAATAAAGAATAAAAAGAAAAAAAAAGGTAAAACACCCCACAAAAAAAAAACAGTAATAATTTATTATTTCCCCCTTTTTTCTTTCTTCTCTTCCCCTCCTCTCCCCTCCTTAGGGAAATATCATGATGACCTGTGAATTATATTATGCTAAATGGAACAAAAACTGCCTATAACAGAGGGCATGATTTGGGGTGAAGAGTTCAAGGGGCAAAAAAGGGAGTAGGGACCTACTAAATGCAAAAAAAAAAAAAAGGAGAAAATCCTAGACAAGCATAAAATGATTTGCTTGTAAGTGATGGTCGACTAAGAGATATAATGAGAGGGGTAAGAGGGAAACAGAAAAAAAGGAAAGAAAAAATAATAATAATTAAAGAAGAAAAAAATAAAAATAATAAGTAAAAATCTGTTGTATTAAGTGGAGCAAAACTAACTACAATGGAGACCTTGGGTTTGGAGGAATGCTAGTGAGTTAAAAAGCAATATAAATAATACCCAAAATGCCACAAAAACAAACAAAGGAAAACCAAAAAGAAAAGCAAAAAACCCCCAAAAACTTGAGTCCCAAATTAAATAATTTGTTCATGATTGAGGGTTGAACAGGAGGAAAAGTAAAAGGAGAAAATAAGAAACGAATAGAGAGGAAAAAATAAGAAAAATATTGAAATGAAGGAAGAAAAAAAGGAAGAGAAAAAAAAAGACAAAAGGGGAGATTGTGAGAGTTAAGGGTTTTGAAGTGTAACCCTAAAGGAGAGTAAGGATGAAGAAAAGAAATAAAATGTAACACTCATGGGTAGTGTAGTTCAAGAAAAGAGAAGCAAAAGATGGGCAGAGAATAAAAGGACCGAGGTGGAGGAAATAGAAATAATAATAAAGGCAATAAGATAGAAGAAAGAAACAACAACAACGAAGAATTAGTGGAACAAGTTATAAAGTCTGTGGATTTTTCTTGATGTTGAGAGGTTAACTTCTTCCTTTTTCTTTTCTCTCCCTCTTCCTGGTCGGTGACTCTGTACCCCAGGTTCTGCCCCTGTGTCATGCATAGGTAGGGATTTTCAGTTGATGGGATTCTATGGCAATGTCATATAATTGGCTTTAGTCTCTCTGGTACTCAAGGCTTGTTGGAGTTTGCAGGGTCCAACAATGAGAGAGTTTGCTTTCCTGGAGTCTCTCTCCTAGTCTCCCCTTCCTGAATTAGCAGCCTGGCGATCCAGTTATTGGGCTGTCACTGCTTCTGTCTGGGTAGTAAGAGGCTCAAAGAGCTGGTAAATCCCCACTCTATCCCCACTCAGCGCAAGGCTCTGGGTAAGGCTCTGGCAGTCAGAGCCTCCAGCGTAATCAGGTGGGGCTGGGAGCCAATTGTTGTCAAGGTGACTGTTCAGCGCCTAGCATTCATTTGGACCACTCAACCCAGGCTTTCCACACTTTGTAACCTATTTTGGCTGGGAAGAAGAGGCACTAGTCGCTGCTTGCTATATAGATCTTAATATCTGCCAAGTCCCTCTTGTTAGCATATATCCCTGAATATGAAGGCTCTGTCAATCAGAAGTTGCCCCCACCCTTTTAGTGAGAGGCACTGAAAAATATCACGCCTCTTGTCTTGGATCGCTGAACTGAGAGAGATCCTATCAATTAGAGCCCCGTGGGTGTGCAGATTACGTGGGTTAAGCTAATTTCAGTGATTGGATCCTCAGCTGTGCTCCAGAAAGTATTTCAGGCTGCCCGCACGCCCCTCCCCCAATGCTTGATTGTTAGCTTGAATGGCTGGATGAAGTGCCCTGCCCACGGAGAGAATCTCCGGAATGGGGAAGACAGCCTTGGCGCCCCTCCCGGACCACAGCACGGGGTGCACGCCCAGTTTCTCAGGGCATGCCGGTGGCTGGGGACTCTCCCTCACAGTGCGCAGCCGCTGGGGACGCTGGCAGTGTAAGGGAGCTCGCTCTGCAACCAGACCGTGGCACGGGGCGCACGCACGGTTTCTCAGGGCACGCCAGCGGCCGCCAGCGCCCAGGCTGCCAATCCCCGAGTGTGGGCAGGCAGTTGCACGTGTGGGTTAACTCACCACAGGTGTACTCCCTCCTCGGCTTGAATGAACGTCGGTGCGTAGTTAGCTTCCTTCACACCGTCAGCTCTGACCCATCTCTAAGATTCAAGTGATAACAGTCCTTTCGCTTTCAGTGTGTGTGGAACTCCAGAATGCTCCGAAGATAAATTTTTCTGTTTCTAGTTCATAAATTTGTTGATATTTTGGGGAGATCTGTCGGATGCGCTGCTCACGGCGCCATTTCCTTGACGTCACTCTCAACCAGAAATCATTGTTATAGTGTTATAATTCCTTGGAAGCAAGTTTTGTGGTTAATAAGTGCAAAATATTAATAATAATTCATATTAAATTGATATAATTGATAATAGAACTTTATATAATTTTCAAAGAGATTGTATACTTATTACCTCTTTAAATTTTCATAGTAAGCTTCAAGTATTCCTTTTTTATCACTTAAGTTGATCTTTAGAAATGGGAGACGGGAAAGGAAAAAAAAGTTGACCTTTAGAGGATTATGAAAAGGTAATTGAACAGAATAGTGGAGAGTATTGTAGAGAAAGTATGTAGCTATGAATAACTTAAGTTGAGAAAGTACCTGGTAAACTCCAGAAAGGCAAGAAACAAATTTGACTGGACCATGGTGAGCAAAGATGGTGTTAGATGCAATGTGAATCTGGAGATGTAATAGAAACAAAGTCATCTCAGGTATTATTGATGTTAAAGACTAAATAATAAGATTAAATCCAGAGGGTATATTTTATGGAATAAAAAATGAAAGATATATATTTTCCAATGAGGATTAACTGTGTCAAATGCTGCTGAAGACAGGGGAGTGCTGAAAGGGCCCTTTTAGAATGAACATCATGGAGAGGACATTCGAATTGCATCAAAAGCAGTTTGACAGAGTGGAAGGAGTAGAAGTCAGTTTTGCATTACTTAAGGAGTGATTTCAAAGTCAAGAGAGGAGATGACATAAGAATAATGTTGTCAAGAGCACCAATTCAGAAGAAAGATGATAGCTAAATGGGTGAAAGGGTCAATGGTTAAAAAAGTTGTGTTTTTTTTTAAAGGGAAGAAACACACCTAGAGCATAACTGAGTACTCAATATTTGAATATTATGTTAATTTTATTTAAGATGCCATAGTAAAATTCTTGTCCAGTTAAATTGAAATTCTAAAGTTAGACATTTATTGTAATTTAGGGTCATTTCTTTTATATATGTTATGCTCTAATCTTAATACTTCAGCTCTCAGCAAAACCTTTTTAGTTTTCTACCTAATATGTGATGTCTAATTTGTTACAAGTTACTTTAAAATCTAAATGTCAACAAATATGTTTTCTTTATAAAATTTTGAGTTATATATTTTTTAAATTTTACAGATGTCAATGCTTCCCATATATGCAGAAATGACTTCTACCCTGATGTCAGAATGAAGCTCTTTAACAACTAAGGATATACATGTTATATACTTTAGTAATGTCTAGGACTTTTTTAAAATGAAGGAGAAAGCAAGAATAATCCACTTATAAATTATAAATTCATACCATTTTAAATTTAGTTCATGTGAAAAAGGGTTACTTCAAAAAGAAGAGAATGTTATTCTTTTCATAAATTAAAATTACTTGACCATAATTTCCAACCTCATAGGCAAATCAAACAGAATGAAATAATGAGTTTTACAAATAAGACAAAAGCATCAAATATTATGTTGATGTTTTTCAGAGAGAGAAAAAAATTTTTTTTTAAATTTTTCCATGCATCTTCATCACAGGAAAGTCAATTTTATAAACAAAAATTGTTCATCTTAGTAGGAAGAGCTGAAGGTCAATGTGTCACCACAGTTTGCAGCAAAAAGCTCTTGTCTTTTTGATTGGTGGTATAGTTATGAATAGAATGAAGAAGTAATTTCTTTTTATACCAGCAGCAGTGAATTCACTAGTGTTGTCTTTAATAGAGAAAAATGCAATCACTTCTATTTATTTCACACTATTTGTTTATTTCATCTCAGATTCTGTGGTTTTCCTTTTTGAAGCAGGCAAGGGCAGCCTTTTCTCTCAGGAAAATTTGACAATCAATCAATCAGCTTTAGGAGCTACTGAGTAATATCTAATTGGGCAAGATAACTGGTTCTACTTGATCTCTGCTAAAAAATATTGTTACAAATGTAAAGTAAAGAACCTGGAAACCTCAAGTCACATTTTACAGAGCATCAAATGTACAGTTTTGAATATACTTTACTCCACATAAACAGTATAACATTGGTTTTTGTGACTAACATCTCAGCTCCATGAGTGAGAAGAAACAACCCCATTGGAACTTTAAAAGCAGCCTCTCAACCCTAAACATGAACTATCAAGATGGTAAAGGAATCTTCCCAGGAGGCTGCTCTGTACAGCAAAATGCTCCTGCTGCTCAGTTAAATGGCCTTTCTGCCTCTGCTCCAGAGAAAGGATTATAATGGATGCTTACAATTAATTAAAAGCTACTTAAGCAAAATAGTTTTTCTCTTACAGGATTCTGAAAATTTCCTTCTCAAAGATATTTTAAATGAGTTAGTCATTACCTCAGATTCCACATGGCACTTTATGCTGGGATTTGCAGTTTTTCTCTGAGGTCCCTTCCTCACAACCCCAGACAAAGCCCAAGATAGCCTTATAAGGGATTCTTCCTGAGTATTAATATCCTCCATTTCCAAAGAGCCATTGTTTAATTTCAGGAAGTCCCCATATGGAGTGGGAAATATTTTCACAAAAATTATATTAGAAGGATGAACACTTACTGGTTTCACATGATCAAATCACTCTTTTTAAATATGTGACTTTTTTATGTGACTATTTCAGGATAAACCCACCCATATACCCTTTCCTTTTATAATCACATTAAATAATAAAGTTATCCAGGTATCCATCTGCTTGTGACAAAATGTTCTGATAGGAGAAAGAATCTAAGTTTTATTTTTATTTCCACAAGATACCAATATCCTAGGCTCTTTTGATTTTCTTCTTCTTGTTTTTCCTTTTGTCTCTTTTCTCCTTTTCCAGTTTAAGCATTGCAAGATAAATACATAACTATGAATAAATATACAAATATTTTTGTTTGTAAAAGTATATTTTTAAATAAAAAAAATGAAAGCCAAATTTATTCATTTAATTAGACAGTTTCCCACCTCAAAGTGTGTATATGTTTTCAGACTTTTTTTTACTCTCTGGAGATGAGAAGCAAGAGACTAAGTGTAGAGATGAGAAAGTTATCAATGAGTCAAGCCAACAAGATCAGAAAAGAAGAAATGTGTAGAAAGTGCTGAGAACAAGCCTATTAAAAGTATCAAAGGAAACAGGCAGTCCTGGGTACACTTGATCTCTCTTTGTGTCTTAGAGACTTAGACTCTTCTATCTTGATTTGAGTTAGAACTTGAGACTCGTGATGTTTAAATTCTTGTTCAATTACATTCTTTTTCTCTCTCTCTTCCCTTAAACCTACAGTCTGACTTGTCTTATATTTTGTTTCTTTCCTGCTTTCTTAAATTAACAGCTCATATTTGCTTAGCCATCTCAGTTAGAAACTGCAGAGTTGTCTCAACATTTCCCGGGACCACATCTTGGAGTGTTATTCATAACCATGACACCACTCTATCAGGTCAAGTATATCCATCTCTTCCGCTCCATTGACTCTATCCAGTTTTCAATTTAGATGCTCATAACCTTATCAATGTGCTATAACATAGTTTCTGGCTGATAGCATCTCTTTCATCTGCTAATGTCATAAAGGTTAATATCTAAGAATATACCAATGTCCAATCAAGTCATCAAGCTAATAAACTGTTTCCTGGATTTCACAGCATAAAACTCTAATATATATTTTCATAGTCATTACAGACTATCCAAATTCCTGTGAAAATTACAATTTTTAATTCTCACTTTTATAATGCATACTGTGAATTGCTCTTTCTATTCTAATTAATCTTTGCTAATATCAGATGTGTTCATATCTTCCAAATAATATTGGCCCCCTTAAAATAATAAAAATACATGTAATTTCCTTTCTTGGTGAATAGCAGAATCCTTTTCTATGTTGGCCATATTTCCTCTTGAATTTAAAGAAATCCCAAATGTAAAGTATATCCACATTTATTTATTCTTTTCAATAGAAAAATATCCTTCCAGTCCATACTGTTTGCACCATGGCAATAAATCTTTTTTTTTTTTTTTAATAAATTTTTATTAATGGTAATGGGATGACATTAATAAATCAGGGTACATATATTCAAAGAAAACATGTCTAGGTTATTTTGTCATCAAATTATGTTGCAAACCCCTCGCCCAAAGTCAGATTGTCCTCCGTCACCCTCTATCTAGTTCTCTGTGCCCCTCCCCCTCCCCCTAACTCTCTCCCTCCCTCCCTCCCATGTCCTCCCTCCCCCCCCACCCTTGGTAACCACCACACTCTTGTCCATGTCTCTTAGTCTCATTTTTATGTTCCACCAATGTATGGAATCATGTAGTTCTTGTTTTTTTCTGATTTACTTATTTCACTCCTTATAATGTTATCAAGATCCCACCATTTTGCTGTAAATGATCTGATGTCATCATTTCTTATGGCTGAGTAGTATTCCATAGTGTATATGTGCCACATCTTCTTTATCCAGTCTTCTATTGAAGGGCTTTTTGGTTGTTTCCATGTCTTGGCCACTGTGAACAGTGCTGCAATGAACATGGGGCTACATGTGTCTTCACGTATCAATGTTTCTGAGGTTTTGGGGTATATACCCAGTAGAGGGATTGCTGGGTCATAAGGTAGTTCTATTTGCAGTTTTTTGAGGAACCACCATACTTTCCTCCATAATGGTTGTACTACTTTACAGTCCCACCAACAGTGAATGAGGGTTCCTCTTTCTTCACAGCCTCTCCAACATTTGCTATTACCCGTCTTGTTGATAATAGCTAATCTAACAGGAGTGAGGTGGTATCTCATTGTAGTTTTGATTTGCATTTCTCTAATAACTAATGAAGCTGAGCATCTTTTCATATATCTGTTGGCCATTTGTATCTCTTCCTGGGAGAAGTGTCTGTTCATGTCCTCTTCCCATTTTTTTATTGGATTGTTTGTTTGTTTGTTGTTGAGTTTTATGAGTTCTTTGTAAATTTTGGATATTAGGCCCTTATCTGAGCTGTCGTTTGAAAATATCAGTTCCCATATAGTTGGCTGTCTGTTTATTTTGATATCAGTTTCTCTTGCTGAGCAAAAACTTTTAATTCTGATGTAGTCCCATTCATTTATCTTTGCCTTCACTTCTCTTGCCATTGGAGTCAAGTTCATAAAATGTTCTTTAAAACCCAGGTCCATGATTTTAGTACCTATGTCTTCTTCTATGTACTTTATTGTTTCAGGTCTTATATTTAGGTCTTTGATCCATTTTGAATTAATTTTAGTACACGGGGACAGGCTGTAGTCGAGTTTCATTCTTTTGCATGTGGCTTTCCAGTTTTCCCAACACCATTTGTTGAAGAGGCTTTCTTTTCTCCATTGTGTGTTGTTGGCCCCTTTATCAAAGATTATTTGACCATATATATGTGGTTTTATTTCTGGGCTTTCTATTCTGTTCCATTGGTCTGAGTGTCTATTTTTTTGCCAATACCATGCTGTTTTGATTATCGTGGCCCTATAATATAGTTTAAAGTCAGGTATTGTAATGCCCCCAGCTTCATTCTTTTTCCTTAGGATTGTTTTGGCTATTCGGGGTTTTTTATAGTTCCATATAAATCTGATGATTTTTTGTTCCATTTCTTTAAGAAATCTCATAGGGATTTTGATGGGAATTGCATTAAATTTATATATTGCTTTGGGTAATATGGCCATTTTGATTATATTTATTCTTCCTATCCAAGAACAAGGAATATTTTTTCATCTCATTGTATCTTTTTCGATTTCCCTTAACAATGCTTTGTAATTTTCATTATATAGGTCCTTTACGTTCTTTGTTATGTTTATTCCTAGGTATTTTATTTTTTTTGTTGCAATTGTGAAGGGGATTATTTTTTTGAGTTCGTTTTCTAATATTTCATTGTTGGCATATAGAAAGGCTATGGACTTTTGTATGTTAATTTTGTATCCTGCGACCTTACTGTATTGGTTTATTGTTTCTAATAATCTTATTGTGGAGTCCTTCGGGTTTTCGATGTATAGGATCATATCATCAGCAAAAAGTGATAGCTTTACTTCTTCTTTTCCGATATGGATGCCTTTTATTTCTTTGTCTTGTCTGATTGCTCTGGCCAGAACTTCTAGCACCACGTTGAATAAGAGCGGAGAGAGTGGACAACCCTGTCTTGTTCCTGATTTAAGGTAGAAAGTCCTCAGTTTTATGCCGTTTAATAGGATGTTGGCTGATGGTTTATCATATATGGCCTTTATCATGTTGAGATATTTTCCTTCTATACCCATTTTGTTGAGAGTCTTAAACATAAAATTGTGTTGTATTTTATCAAAAGCCTTTTCTGCATCTATTGATAAGATCATGTGGTTTTTGTTCTTTGTTTTGTTGATATGGTATATTACGTTAACCGTTTTGCATATGTTGAACCATCCTTGAGATTCTGGGATGAATCCCACTTGATCATGGTGTATTATTTTTTTAATATGTTGTTGTATTCGGTTTGCCAGTATTTTGTTTAGTATTTTAGCATCTGTATTCATTAGAGATATTGGTCTGTAGTTTTCTTTCTTTGTGCCATCCTTGCCAGGTTTTGGTATGAGGGTTATGTTGGCCTCATAAAATGTGCTTGGAAGTATTGCTTCTTCTTCAATTTTTTGGAAGACTTTGAGTAGAATAGGAACCAGGTCTTCTTTGAATGTTTGATAGAATTCACTAGTATAACCGTCTGGGCCTGGACTTTTATTTTTGGGGAGGTTTTTAATAGTTTTTTCTATTTCCTCCCTGCTGATTGGTCTGTTTAGGCTTTCTGCTTCTTCATGACTCAGTCTAGGAAGGTTGTATTGTTCTAGGAATTTATCCATTTCTTCTAGATTGTTGTATTTGGTGGCATATAATTTTTCATAGTATTCTACAATAATTCTTTGTATATCTATGATGTCTGTGGTGATCTCTCCTCTTTCATTTTGGATTTTATTTATTTGAGTCCTGTGTCTTTTTTCCTTGGTGAGTCTTGCCAAGGGTTTGTCAATTTTGTTGATCTTTTCAAAGAACCAGCTCCTTGATTTATTGATTTTTTCTATAGTTTTTCTGTTCTCTATTTCATTTATTTCTGCTCTGATTTTTATTATCTCCTTTCTTCGGCTGGTTTTGGGTTGTCTTTGTTCTTCTTTTTCTAGTTCCTTAAGGTGTGAAGTTAAGTGGTTTACTTCGGCTCTCTCTTGTTTGTTCATATAGGCCTGAAGTGATATGAACTTTCCTCTTATTACTGCTTTTGCTGCATCCCAGAGATTCTGATATGTCGTATTTTCATTTTCATTTGTCTGTATATATCTTTTGATTTCTGCGCTTATTTGTTCTTTGACCCATTCATTTTTTAGAAGTATGTTGTTTAGTTTCCACATTTTTGTGGATTTTTCCCCCTCTTTTTTGCAGTTGAATTCTAGTTTCAAGGCTTTATGATCAGAAAATATGCTTGGTACAATTTCAATTTTTCTAAATTTGCTGATAATGTCTTTGTGGCCCAACATATGGTCAATTCTTGAGAATGTTCCATGTGCACTAGAGAAAAATGTATACTCTGTCGCTTTGGGATGAAGTGTCCTGTAGATGTCTATCATATCCAGGTGTTCTAGTATTTCGTTTAAGGCCACTATATCTTTATTGATTCTCTGTTTGGATGACCGATCTAGAGCCGTCAGCGGTGTATTGAGGTCTCCAAGTATGATTGTATTTTTGTTAGTTTTTGTTTTAAGGTCAATAAGTAGCTGTCTTATATATTTTGGTGCTCCTTGGTTTGGTGCATATATATTAAGGATTGTTATGTCTTCTTGATTCAACTTCCCCTCAATCATTATGAAATGACCATTTTTGTCTCTGAGTACTTTTTCTGTCTTGTAGTCAGCATTATTAGATATGAGTATTGCTACGCCTGCTTTTTTTTGGGTGTTGTTTGCTTGGAATATTGTTTTCTAGCCTTTCACTTTGAATTTGTTTTTATCCTTGTTGCTTAGATGTGTTTCTTGTAGGCAGCATACAGTTGGATTTTCTTTTTTAATCCATTCTGCTACTCTGTGTCTTTTTATTGGTAAGTTTAATCCATTTACATTTAGTGTAATTATTGACACTTGTGGGTTCCCTACTGCCATTTTATAAATTGCTTTCTGTTAGTTTTGTATCTAGTTTGATTCTTCTCTTTTGTTTTTCTATCATTTGTTTTTGTTTGTTTGTGTTCCATACTTCTTTCCTCTGTTGCTACCTTTTTTAAGTCAAGTGTTTTTGTGGTGGTTTTTTAAGGGTGGTTACCATTAAGTAATGAAAAGGGTACCTACCATATTCATTGTAGTACCCTATCTTATAAGTATTTCTGCACTTCATCATCCTTTGCTACTGTTAATCTCTATCCTCTCCCCCCTTTTTTTCCTTTGTTGTCACATTTTAAGTTTGGTTTTTTTGTGTTCTTGGTGGAGCTGTTACTTGTGGTGTTGTTTTCTTTTGTTCTTTGAATCTGGTTGGAAAACCCCCCTTAGTATTTCCTGGAGTGGGGGCTTTTTGTTGATAAATTCTCTCATCTTTTCTGTATTTGTGAATGTTTTTATATCTCCTTCATACTTGAAGGATAGCTTTGATGGGTACAGTATTCTTGGCTGAAAGTTCCTCTCTTTTAGTGCTTTAAATATTGGAGTCCACTCTCTTCTAGCTTGTAGAGTTTCTGCTGAGAAATCTGATGATAATCTAATAGGCCTTCCTTTATATGTTGTACTCTTCTTTTCCCTGGCTGCCTTGAGAATTTTTTCTTTGTCATTGGTTTGTGTCATCTTTATTATGATGTGCCTTGGAGTGGGTTTGCTGGGGTTAAGAAAACTTGGTGTTCTGTTTGCTTCTTGAATTTGAGGCTTTAGTTCCTTCCACAGGCTTGGGAAGTTCTCGTCTATTATTTGTTTGAGTATATTCTCCATTCCATTTTCTTTCTCTTCTCCCTCTGATATACCTATTATTCTTGTTATTCTTTCTGATGGAGTCAGACAATTCCTGTAGGGCTTTTTCATTTTTTATTATTTTTGAGTCTCTTTCTTCTTCTCTCTGTTGTGCCTCAAGTTGTTTGTCTTCTATTTCACTAATCCTATCTTCAATCTGGGCTGTTCTGTTAGCTAAGCTCGTTACCTCGTTTTTCAGCTCGTGAATTGAGTTTTTCATTTCTGTTTGATTTGTTTTTATAGTTTCAATTTTCTTGGTAATATATTCTTTGTGTTCATTGAGTTGTTTTCTGATCTCCCTATATTGCCTTTCTGTGTTTTCTTGTATATCTCTGAGTATTTTTAAGATTTCTATTTTAAATTCTCTGTCATTTAGCTCCAAGGCTTCCAATATGTTAAGTCTTTTCTCCATAGATTTTTCCACATCTATTTGTGTTACCTCTCTTTCTTTTGTATCCATAATATTCGATTTCCTCTTTCTTATCGGCATCTGAGGGTGGTCTTATTGATAGCACTAATTAGAATTAATAAAGTGTAAAAAGAAAAAAAAAAAAGGGTAAAACACCCCACAAAAAAAACAGTAATAATTTATTATTTCCCCCTTTTTTTCTCTCTTCTCTTTCCCTCCTCTCCCCTCCTCAGGGAAATATCGTGCCTATAATGGAGGGCCTGATTTGGGGTGAAGATTTCAAGGGCCAAAAAGAAGGGAGTAGGGACCTACTAAATGCAAAAAAAAAAAAAAAGGAAGAAAATCTTAGACAAGCATAAGATGATTTGCTTGTAAGTGATGGTCAACTAAGAGATATAATGAGAGGGATAAGAGCGAATCAGAAAAAAGGACCAAAAAAGAATAATAAAGAAGAAAAAATAAAAATAATAAGTAAAAATCTGTTGTATTAAGTGGAGCGAAGACTAAATACAATGGAGACCTTGGGTTGGGAGGACCCAAAATGCCACAAAAATAAACAAACAAGAGAAAAAAAAAATAAAAACAAAAGCAAAAAAGAGAAATAAAGCCAAAAAAAAGCCTTGAGTCCCAAATTAACTAATTTGTTCGTGATTGAGGATTATATGGGAGGAAAGTAAAATGAGAAAAGAAAAAACGAATAGAAAGGAAAAAATAAGAAAAAGAGAAAAACGAAGGAAGAAATAAAATAGGAGGAGAAAAAAACAAAATAAAGCAAGACAAAAAAAAACAAAAAAAAAAACAAAAGAGGAGAGAGTGAGAGTTAAGTGTTTTGGAGTATAACCTTAAAGGAGGGTGAGGATGAAGAAGAAAAATAAAATGCAACACTCATGGGTAGTGTAGTTCAAGAAAGGGGAAGCATAAGATGGGCAGAGAATAGAAGGACCGAGGTGGAGGAAATAAAGGCAGAAAGATAGAAGAAACAAACAACAACAACAACAAAAAAAAATTAGTGGATCAAGTTGTAAAGTCTGTGGGTTTTTCTTGATTTTGAGAGGTTAACTTCTTCCTTTTTCCTTTCTCTCCCTCTTCCTAGTCGGTGACTCTGTACCCCAGGCTCTGCCCCTGTGTCACTCTTAGGTAGGGATTTGCAGTTGATGGGATTCTATGGCAATGTCATATAATTGGCTTTAGTCTTGCTGGAAGTAAAGGCTTGTTGGCGTTTGCAGGGTCCAACGATGAGAGAGTTTGCTTTCCTGGATTCTCTCTCCTAGTCCCCCCTTTCTGAATTAGCAGCCTGGTGATCCAGCTATAAGGCTGCAACTGCTTCTGCCTGGGGAGTAAGAGGCTCAAAGAGCTGGGAAATCCCCACTCTATCCCCACTCAGTGCAAGGCTTTGGGAAAGGCTCTGAGAGTCAGGGCCTCCAGTGTAATCAGGCGGGGGTGGGAGTCAATTGTTGTCAAGGTGACTGTTCAGCGCCTATCATTTAGTTGGACCTCTCAACCCAGGCTTTCCACACTTTGTAGCCTGTTTTTGCAGGGAAGAAGAGGCACTAGTCTCTGCTTACGACTAGTGTAGTATAGACCTTATTACCTGCCAAGTCCTTCTTGTTAGCGTTTATCCCTGAATATGGAGGCTCTATCAATCAGAAGTTGCCCCCGCCCCTTTAGCGAGAGGCACTAAAAAATATCACGCCTCTTGTCTTGGATCGCTGAACTGAGAGAGATCTTATCAATTAGAACCGAGGGTGCGCAGATTTTATGGGTTAAGCTAATTTCAGTGATTGGGTCGCAGCTGTGCTTCTGAAGGTATTTTAGGCTGCCTGCGCGCGCCCCTCCCCCAACGCTTGATTGTTAGCTTGAATGGCTGGGTGAGGTGCCCCGCCCACGGAGAGAATCTCCCAAGCCTCTCCCGCTCGCCCCGCCGCTGGCGGCTGGACCGTACCAGGCGCAGGATAATGGAGCCCCCTGGGTGTGCGTGCCAGCAGGGCGCCCTGGGCGTGTGGAATGCCCAAGGCACGCGCGCAAATAGGGCGCTCCGGGCACCGGTGGCCGGCGACCCCCACTCGCAGTGTGCGGGCCGCTGGGAACGTCAGCGGTGCTCAACTGGACCGGGCGCGCGCGGCGGCTCATGGCGGCGGCTCGTGGCGGCCGCTCGCGGTGGCGGTTCGCGGCGGCCGCTTGCGGCGGCGGCTCGCGGGGGCTCACGTCGGCCGCTCGCGGCTCGCGGTTCCCAAGTATATGGGCTGACTCACCGCAGGCGCACTCCCTCGCGGCTTGAATGAGCGTCGCTGCGGTAGCTTCCTCCACACCCTCGTCTCTCAGATTCAAGTGATAACAGTCCTTTTGCTTTCAGTTTGTGTGGAACTCCGGAATGCTCCGAGGATAAATTTTTCTGTTTCTAGTTGATAAATTTGTTGTGATTTAGGGGATAGCTGTCGGACGCCCTTCTCATGGCGCCATTTCCGTGACGTCACCAGAATTTATATACAATAAATCTTTTATAGCAACATATTTATAGGAAAACTATCAGATTTTTGAAGATATCACACAATTTTTTAAATCTCTGATTTTAAACCAAAGACTCTCTAAAAGATTTTATTTTTAAAAGAATTCTGAACCATGTTCCAAATATAACACCAATTCTGCCTTGTAGTATACTTTTAATAGTGTACAAACATTTAAATGGAATTTTCTGTTTAAAAAAGTCTATGTTCATTTGAGACTTGTATCTCTTTCATGAATTTTGAAACTTTTATTTAAAAAAAAATCATAGCTATAACTCTGCTATGAACATTAAATTCATTTTATTAAAAAAATTTAATCTTGAGATACATTATTTATTCTACAAATTATGATTGACATAAAAATAAATTTGAGAATCCCTAACATAATTTGAAGCTTTCCTCTTCTCATTTTTGAGTATTTGTTTCCCACTGGGCTGGAAATTTCTCAATCAGAGCAATTAAATCTTAGCGATAGACCCAAAATGAATGAGTTTCTTTTTTACAAATGCGGAAATGAACTCAAAGGCAAAGAGTCTACTAGAGTTGAGGAGAAATGAAAGGGGTTGCGGAGTGGGTGGTTAATGATTTATTCTGGGCCATGAAGGTGCTTCTGATGCCCTGCCCACATCCACCTAAAGGTTTTATACTGCAAAGATGTGAACTCTTTGCTAGAAGCTTTTTTTGGCTACTCTTCCCTGAACTTTGTTGAACATCATCGATTTCTTAAATATTCCAAAGAGCTAATTGTGATACTTTCTCAATAGATTTTTATTATGGTTACTATTATTGCTTAATATTCTTAATTTAGTTTCAACCTATTTTCTTTTGAACTGATATTCTTGATTCTTCCAAATAGTTTCTTCACCGCTTGGGCTGTGTTTCTCTAATTTACCAAATTTCCCTGAAGTATTTTGCTAAATCCAATGGTCATTTTGTCTTGATCAAAAGTCTAAAGTATTAAGTTCTCCCCTGATGTACATGTAATTGTAAATGCCTTATTCCTGTCTTTCTTTATTCTATCCTACCTGGCTTCAGCAGACTTTTGTTCATTGCCATATTAACAGTGTTTCTTGAATTCAGAAGGCCTTCCGCTGCGGGACGTGTCATCGACGTTAAAGTCGCCATTTTTGAATGTTGCAAACCATTTCCGTGCTGTAGACTCGCCTATGACACCTTCTCCATACACGTCGCAAATGTCCCCAGCTGCTTCAGCAGCTTTTTGACCTCAATGAAAAGCAAAGAAGAGCAGGTGTCGAAAATGTTGATTTTTGCCTCCTGGGTATTCCATTTCTAAGCCTCAAAACTAATAAAAAATTAAATAACTCAAAAATACAATTAACATAGTTTTGTAGAGCAGAAAGAGTTTTATGGAATGAATCCTTACCCTTTGCCAAACAGCAAACAAATCATTGTAAAATAAAAGAAAATATAAAAACGCTACGAACTTATTCCCCAACCCAATATTTACATAGTTCATGTACTCAACATATTCCTTGAAAAGGCAAAATAACTCATCTTCTGTTTACACTCCAAAATTAATAAACTATTTAAGATATAGATCAAGTTTTACCTTCTTCTTTGACTTATTCTACTTTTACAGTGATGTTTTCTTTTTTTACACGATAATTCAATATATCATATAAAGCAATAATTCTTCACTGGGGAACAATTTTTTTTCATTTTCTGTTGCATGAAGTTTTAGAACTGTTTCTATATATTTCTGAATTGCTTATTCCAAATCTGAAATCCACTTTTTGGTGCATGCTCTAGTTTTTATGCAATTTTAATTTCTTTTTGTTACAGTTAATGGCATGCATTGGTTTTTAAATTGGAGTTAAAGGGCAATGATTCATGGATTGAACATAACCACAAGGCAATTCATGTTTTACAAACATCACTTTTACAAAATTGTACTTGTTTTTAAATGTAAAAAAATATTATCTGCTAAAAACACCCTCTTATTTTGTTTTAAGATTGAATCATGGCTTCTTTAAGTAGGAGTAAATGTAAGAATAGTCCTGACACCTTCTATTATATATGTGGCTGTTACACACTTCAACGTCAAAGGCACAAGATTTCATCATTTGTGACATGTGCATATATTGCCTATTTTCAAGTTCCCCTTGGCTATCAAGACAAGAATTGGGCTCCTCATATTGTGTGTCATAATTATTAGAAAATGCTTCATGACTGGACAAAAGGAAAATGCAAAGGAATGCCTTTTGGTATTCCCATGGTTTGGTGTGAACCTAAGGACCACAGCAGTGACTGTTATTTCTGTCTGATCCATACAAAGGGCATTGGCAAGAAAAAATGGCATATGATCGCATATCCTAATATTCCTTCAGCAATATGATCTATCCCACATTCTGAGATACTCCTGGTTCCAGTTTTCAATGGTTTTATTTCTTCTAAGGATGAAGAAATTGAACATGGTGATCAACTGTATTTTGATAAGATGCATGAGGAAATGGTTGTAGAATCTGAAGAGTTTTCTTCTGATGCCAAGCAGTCATTAATCCCTCAGTAGTTTAGCCAACCCAAATTGAATGACTTAGTAAGAGATTTGGGCCTATCAAAGAAAACAACTGAGTATTAGCCTCCACGCTTCAAGAAAAGAATGTCCTTCACTGGTCAGCTAAAGTATCCCATTTCAGGAAGTGTGAACAAATTTTTGTGGATGTTTTTCTCCGAAGACAAACACTTTGTTTACTGTCATGATATTAGTAGTTTTCTCAGCCAGCTAGTTGTTACCACTTACAGTCCAACAGAATGGTGGCTATTTCTTTTTTTTTTTTTTAAGTATAATTATTTTTATTTATTCATTTTAGAGGAGAGAGAGAGAGAGAGAGAGAAGGGGGGAGGAGCAGGAAGCTTCAACTCCCGTATGCGCCTTGACTGGGCAAGCCCAGGGTTTTGAACCGGCAACCTCAGCATTCCAGGTCAATGCTTTATCCACTGCGCCACCACAGGTCAGGCGGTGGCTATTTCTTGACAGCTCTAAATGGAGTCTGAAATGTGTTCTCCTACAAAATAGTAATGTTTATTCAGCGGTTCCAATTGGTTATTCACTCATCTGCAAGATTATAATGACATAAAAATTGTCCTTGACTTTCTGAAGTATTAGAAGCATAACTGGATCATTTGTGTTGATCTTAAAATGGTAAATTTATTGCTAGGACAACAGAGAGGTTTCATGAAGTATCCTTGCTTTCTGTGTTTGTGGGACAGTCAAGCTCAGGAGAAACACTGGCCACAGAAGGAGTGGTCGAAACTTGAAGCTCTGGAAATAAGGATGCAAAATATTGTGAATTAACCTGTAGTTAATTGAGACAGGATCATTTTTCCCCCACTTTACATCAAACTTGGCTTAATGAAGCAGTTTGTTCAGGCTTTGAATAGAGAAAGTGAATGCTTTCAACATATTATTTCTGTTTTTCCTGCCTTGTCTTTCGAGAAGATAAAAGCAGGTGTATTTGATGGACCTCAAATTTGAACCCTAATACATGACAAAGAATTTGCCAGGAAAATAAATAAGGAGGAGAAAGCAACATGGCAGTTTTTTGTGGCAGTTACAAAGAACTTCCTTGGCAACAAAAAAGCAGAAAACTATGAACTTCTGGTTCAAAGGATGCTGTTGGCTTTCTGCAACAATGGATGTAACATGAGCATTAAGATTCATTTCCTGCACAGTCACCTTGATAAGTTTCCCCAAAATGTTGGAGCTGTTAGTGATTAGTAGACTACTGCTGGAGCATAAAATAAGATTGTCCTCAACAAGTATACAAACATAAGAGCTACAAACGCAAATTTTTGCCTGAATAGAATTTAAATAAGTTTTGCGCAAATTTTATGATTAAAATAAATGTTTTAATATGTTCTATTTCAAAATTGTAGACCAATTCTGATGCAATCATACTTTCAGTGTATTAGTGTATTTACTGCATTATATAAATTATATTTTTACAAAGATGATGCCCAAGAAGATATTCTACTTCATTATGTTAAACTAAATGTTGAAAATTTTACAATAAGATGAAAACCTAAAATCTTGAACTGCAAAAAACTGTAGCTTACAGAGAAAAATTAATGTCAGATTTTAGATCAACACAGGTAAACACTTGTTAGGTAGAACAAGAACAAGTGTTTTTGTTGATGCTATAAAAATTTTCTTCCCCACTGTTATATGGACTATTATGGCTGAATTGTATCTTTTTTGCCCATATCTATATGTCAAAGCCCTAATTTCAGATACCTTAGGAAGTGATCAAATTTAGAAATAGGGATTTTAGATAACTAAGGTTAATTAAAGTTGCATGGGTGAACACTACTTAACTCAATCTTACTGATATTCTTACAAAAAAAAATTAGGACATCAAAAAGACACCAGGTATATGTGTGCACAGAGGGACAACTGGGTAAGGAGGCAGCTAGAGGGTGAGCATCTGCAAGCAAAGGGGAGGGCTCAGGAGGAACCAACAATGATGGCACCTTCATCTTGGACTTCCAATTTTCTGAACTGTAAGAAAATAATTTTTTGTTGTTTAAGCGACACAGTTTGTGGTATTTTGTTATGACAATCTTACCAAATTAATATATCCATAAGTGACTTTCCCATAAAAATACATGAGGTAGTAATTCATTTTATATTCATCAAACCAATGAAATGCAAATATTTTATAATAAATCAGAAGTAAGCCAAGTGACATGTTAATTCTAGGCATTATTATATTGTTCATGAGCCATTGGGTTTTTTTTTTTACTCACATTTGTATTAAAACTATGTTATTCAAATACATTATGAATTCATTACTGTGGAAGCCTAATCAATATGGGGATTAATAGAAAATATAAAGTATTGATTTCTGCAGAAGGATTACAAGTGCCCTTAGATTAGTTATGTTTATTAAAAAAGAAGAATGTTTTAAATAAAAAAGATATTGAAAAGAGAATTAATGTGTTTTCCTCAAATCATTTTTAATGCACATGAAAAAACATGAAAGTTAGGCTGACATACCAGGTCTTGAATCTCAACTATGCCACGATCTTTTCATAAGACATTGGGAAAGTAGCTTAACCTCTCTGCCCAGACTACAGTAGAGTGAAGTATCTTTTCCTTTATTGTTAAAGAAAGTTCTTAACACTTTACTTTACAGACTTGATAGGAATGCATGTATATATTACCAACTAATAGAGCTCTTAGTATAAGTAAGCAATCAGTAAATAGAACTATCATCATGTTACTTACAAAACAGTAAATAAATAGATTAAAGTGAGTCACTGGTTAGTGTCCTTAAAAAGATTCCAAGGCAGCTTAGTATGGGAGAGCTTTGTCCCCACATACATAGTCAAAATGATGTAAGAAAGAAAAATTTAGGGATATATATTAGAAATCTTCAAAATTATGTACATTAATGTGAATTAATAAATATTTAAATGTTTGTTTTCTACACTTATAATTTACCATGTCACTTATTTTTTTCCTGACACACTTGTCTATTTGGCCATTTCTTATTAATGATACTTTTTTGTTCTTATATTATCACCTTGCACTTTTCTCAAATTTTAGTGAAGAAGAATACTTTTGAAGCTTAAAAATCCAAAACCTTACAGCTTAGAAAGTCAACAATTAATGGGTTGCATGGATTTGAGGATGAGTATATGTTATAAAAAGATAAAGTCATCAAGGTTAATTAGAAATAAAATTAAGTTAGTTAATTAGTAAATTTAGGAAAATTATTCCACACACTGATATTTATTTATTTATTTATTTATTTATTTAATTTATTCATTATAGAGAGGAGAGAGAGAGACAGAGAGAGAGAAGGGGGGGAAGAGCTAGAAGCATCAACTCCCATATGTGCCTTGACCAGGCAAGCCCAGGGTTTTGAACCGGCGACCTCAGCATTTCCAGGTCGATGCTTTATCCACTGCGCCACCACAGGTCAGGCTCCAGACACTGATTTAAAGAAGAGAGAGAGAAGAACCAAAATGGAGGGGGGAATGGATACAAAGAGAGAGAGGAAAATACAAGCAAGAATTATAAAAAATTATTATTCTCATTTTTTGACCACAGAAGAAGACCAAGTTAAGAATACAAGAGAAGTTAACTCAGTAAAAGCTGAAGTATCATGAAACACTGGAGACGTGACAATACTATTTCTCCAGCAATAGAACCCTCACTTTAAGGTAATTATAGTAAATTTAAAAAATAAGTGGAAAGAGAATAAACAGTAGTCAATGGGGATACCATATATAGTCTAATGAGCTGCTCCTTGGAGACAAGCCCGAGGAGCTGCTGGGGCAGACCAATGCCATGAACAGAGGAGAGTTCATAAAAGAGAAAATGACAGGTTGCTGTGTACTGAAAAGAGATTCTGGTTAGAGTTCAAATTCACTGTTTCTCTTAGAGATGTACACTGAATTTGGTGTAGTTAATAAAGCACAGTGTTGTAAGTACCCTTGGTTTCTTCCAGCATAGCCTGGGAATAATGTTCCAGTACAAAATGTGGAATCTCCTTGCTTTGGTGATCTGCATAAGGAGATTTGGAACATTTGTAACAATTGCAGCCCTCCACGGCTCACCTTGATTTTCATGCCATTACTCTTGCCCAGAAGTTGTGTGGACCTGAACTCACCTACAACCAAAGAAAGACAACAGAGAGTTCCACATTGGGGGACAAATATATGGTGGTGGAAAATGAGATGACTTTGGAGGATGGGCACACAACGCAATCAACATTTCAAATGCCATGAAAATGTTCACCTAAAATTTATGTATTCTTATTGATCAATGTCACCTCATTAAATTTAATTTCTAAATAAAACATAAAATAAAAAAGGTTTCCATAATGATTTGCAATATGAATACTTAAGAAATAATTTTACTTAAGAGAAAAGTATTGTAGAGAGTATTGCAGTTTTGCAAAATAGGAAATAAATATGTATATGCATTTTCAGATCAGTGTAATCACATCATATGTCATCACATTGTTCACATTGTATCCTATAATGAGTGCCCAGCAAACTGAAAGAATAAAACGTGACATTAATGAATCTGTAGAAATAAGTATGCCAATCCAGGAAGCTAAGTTTCTTGTGTTGACTGGCAAATTCATGTGGAATTTTGGGTTTTCTAAATTGGGTCTAATATTGTAAAATCAAAGGATCACACCTCTGGCTAATGTGGCATAGAATGGGACATTAAGGGACTCTAGTGGCACGTTAAGAGTGTCACCTGGGGCACTCAGAAGTGGATGGAAGGGACTGGACATGCTGTTTCCAAACCTTAGAGATTCAGCTTTCTTGAAAACAGGTTCTTAAATTATCTGATTAATTTTACAAAGCTCCAAGTCCAATGACCTTTGTTGAATACTGATTGCTTTACCTCACACTTAACCCAAATTAAAATGATTTACATGTGTTTGGGGATGTGGGGGTTCTTTGGAGCAACACCTTATAAAATGAAAATTAGCATACTTTAGTAAGAAGTCTTGCTTTATACCATTTTACAAAATGACTGCACAAAGCAGATGCACACAAAGAAGTAGATTGCAGATAATTCACCCCAAGTGAAGCCACTGTTTTCCCTTGGTGATGTGTAGGAAAGTTTCCATTTACACACTGCATTTTACTCACACATGGTCACTGTGCCTGCTTTGCCTCTAAATCTTAAATCTGCCAAGTGATTCTAGAGAACGGCATCCTCGCAGAGGCCACACTTTTCTACATGGATTCAGCTGTCTTTCATTTGTGCTCTTGCTTTGCCACCATGTGGAACTCCCTGACTAAGAGAACTTCAACAACATTAGTTACTTCCCTTCGAGGTTCCCATCATCTCTTCAAATTTTTTGTAACAACTGCATTGTGATTAGTTAACATGATTAACATCATAAATATTTCTGAAAATGGCTATTACTCATAAACTTAAACCTTGTCTAGATACCTGAAGAAAACCATTGTGAAATAAAGAAATATTTATATAAATTCATATAGATTTTGGTAAGCATTTATTAACTGGGTATAATTTTTTTTTATGAGGTGCTAAGAAAGTACGGTGAGACCAAAAATAGATTTTCCACAATAACATAGATTTGCAAAAGATATGTTTCTTATGTTTCTTGGCTGAATGTTCAACCTTATATGATTTTCACACTTATATAAGTTGTGACACATGCCTTAATTCTGATAACTATGAGGAGAGAAAATTGCTTTCTTTCTGGTATTGAATCTTAAGTGATTAACTTATTATTTCATTTCTATCTTTTCTTTTTTCTTTTTGGAAAAAAGGTACTTGTCAAGACTAAGCATGTTTCTTCAAAGATAGATGTTGAGGAGAAAT
Source organism: Saccopteryx bilineata (assembly GCF_036850765.1). Taxonomy (NCBI): domain Eukaryota; kingdom Metazoa; phylum Chordata; class Mammalia; order Chiroptera; family Emballonuridae; genus Saccopteryx; species Saccopteryx bilineata. The sequence continues at coordinate 213,867,747 of NC_089491.1, read as the reverse complement.
TGTAAACACATGGTAGAAAAAATAAGAGAATTACTTACTTGATTGCTTCCTGTTCTTGTCACTGTCACTTGTGTCCCTTCTGCCTCCTCCTTCTTCCTTTTGTTTGAACAGATGTTCAAAGGTTCCAGATAATTAATCACACTGGACTGTATTTAACATGAATCTGTGCCTAGGAGCCTTTCAAATAATTAGCCCTTTTGAGAGTGTTCAAGATGTAGTGCACATTGCCAAGACAGTAAACTCTCCAGATCCCTTGCTTCCTGTCACTGATCAATATTATCCTAGTCTTTCAAGACCCTATTTCCAACTGCTGATGAGAGCATAGACAGAAGATGGCACTGTTGACTCATTATTAAAGGGTCAGCAAACACTCCAAAGAATAAAACAATTCTTCCTAGAAAAACATACAGTGTTATTAAAAATTTGGAGTGAGACTACATATATAATAAACAGAATTTTTTAATCTTCCATTGGGAAAGACAAATTTAAAATAGGCAAGATAAACTAAACATGGAACACGGTCTCACTGACCACTGAAGTTTTAGGAACAACTCATTTCAAATGGAAAGTAATTGGTACAAGTAGTGAATAGACCAGGATCTTGGGTTTGGATCTCAGCTTTAACAAACCACAGGACAAATTGGATGAGTTGCTTAACTACACTGTGAGTTCTGACTGTGAAATCAGGGTAATAACATTTATATAATAAATGTTCATTAACAATACTAGACCATAAGTCTTTGGTTATCTTGCTAATAAGACACCTACCATTACCAAATAGCTAAATGTCTAACCTAGAAATGCAGTGTAGAAATTGATTAAATGGATGAAAAACACTCAAAACTTAATTGAATTTTATGTTGGCTAACAGATAATTTTTACTTCAACAAGAAGCAGGACAAGCACAAAAAATAATTAGTTTCTAATCTTGAACATTAGAATTCATGGCTATTAAAAAATAAAAGAATGCTTGCCTATTTCAATCTTTTCCTTATCAGAGAAATTTGATTATTCCCAATTAAATAAATAAAAGTATTTTATTACTAATAATGACTATTTTATTATATTTCAGAAGCACTAAGACAATAAACTATTTTAAATTGACAGGTAGAAATTTATTTTATGTTTTATTCTATTTATTATTGTAATTATAGATACACTTTTACAGCCTACCTTTCCTTTGACGAATTTAAAGGAGAAAAAACTAATAAAATGTGGTAGAATATTTTGCTCCAGTAGTTTCCCTAATATTTAAAGCACACTATTTGTACTTAGTCTACACTAATTCAACATGAACATTTTAAATAACTTACATAGATAAAGCCTTACTCCAGCTTGTAATATTTAACTTTGCAACAATATTAACTTTATGCATCAGAAGTTTGAATGGTTATTTAGAAATTATTACATATTTAAAGATTTATTCTCATGACCCTGATACAGTAGAGTCATTCACCAAACATCGATTTCCTCTTCCTAGGCACACATCGGAACTAGCCTGCATTTCTTGCTCTCTGAAGTTAGATTTGTGGCTATGTGACTGGGTTCCAGGCAGTAGACTGTGCCCAGGAGCAATGATCTGGGCCATTTTTGTGACAGTGCTTTAAGGGAAATGCATGTGCTTTTCAATGACAGAGGGTCTATTTTTTCTTCCATGTCCTCAATGCAAAAAAAAAGAGAGGACCTAAGACATGGCAGAGCCACAGAATGAAAAGAATCTAGTACCTAAGTCTCCACATAAGTTAAGAATTCATTCATGACCCAGTAACTGTAAGGAAAGAGGGAAATAAACTTTTCTTTGTTTATCAGTTAGCATTACACAATTTATATTCTCATAAAAGACACAAAGTGAGCTAGCAATAACATTGTAGCATATGATTTGCTGCCATTCTTTTTTTTTTTTTTTTTTTTGCATTTTTCTGAAGCTGGAAACAGGGAGAGACAGTCAGACAGACTCCCGCATGCGCCCGACCGGGATCCACCTGGCACGCCCACCATGGGGCCACGCTCTGCCCACCAGGGGGCAATGCTCTGCCCATCCTGGGCGTCGCCATGTTGCGACCAGAGCCACTCTAGCGCCTGGGGCAGAGGCCAAGGAGCCATCCCCAGCGCCCGGGCCATCTTTGCTCCAATGGAGCCTTGGCTGCGGGAGGGGAAGAGAGAGACAGAGAGGAAGGCGCGGCGGAGGGGTGGAGAAGCAAATGGGCGCTTCTCCTGTGTGCCCTGGCCAGGAATCAAACCCGGGTCCTCCGCATGCTAGGCTGACGCTCTACCGCTGAGCCAACAGGCCAGGGCTGTCATTCTTGAAAATTTTCCAGGTTGAAACAGAGATACCAAGTAATAAGTGACTTGGTGAGAGAGCCATGTTGTTTTGCTCATTCAGTTCACTAGCAGTTCTAGATAGTATATACTTTTCACTAATCCATTTTTAATTAAAAATGCCAAATAATGGCTCAGTGATGTTAGTTTTAGAATACATTTGAACAAATATATGTCTCTTCATGTTTAGCTCCATCATCTCAATTAAACAGTACAATGAAAGAAAATAATTAAAACTAAAATAAACGGTGGCCACTATATCTTCTAAGAGATGAGGAATTGAGTGGTATAGAATTTATTTCTATTTCACTACTCTTTCTTTCCTCTCCCAGAGTCTAAAGTGCAGGCAAACCTTAGAAATTTCTACGTTACCACTATTTCTTTACTGTATAATGATGAACCTGGAGAGATGAACGATCCATTGTAGAGGAGCACAGTGATCAGTCTTTGGTGGCCTGGAAAGCAGTAGAGGCCTATTGGAAAGCTAAATTTTTCCCAACAAAGATGTGAGAGGCAATGAGTTGGACGGGTGGTGAGAGACAAGATATACAATCTTTAAATGGAGAGGGGCTGACAGTTGCAAATGAAGCTTGCTGTATCCAGTGCTTAGGTTGTACTTTACAGTGAGGGTCAGGTGCTGTTTTCTTGCCCTTCTCCATGTCTTCTCCTGCTCTGTACACCAAGAGAATGGTTTGTGTAAGGTCAACCTTTTTGGCTTCCAGTTGGACTTGGCTAGGGGGAAGCAGTTGCAGAAAAGTGAGTGATAGAAGAAAAGAAAAAGCAGGATTCTTTCTCACCCCCTTCTTCCTTTGCACAGGATTTTGGAAAACCCTGATATTACCTGATGGCTCCCACATTTAATACCATTGCCTTTTCCCCTTTTCCTCCAGGCCTAGTGGGGCAATGGCTCCTGGCTTTGCAAGTCCCTGAGTGTTGCTGTTTCCATTTTTTTTGCAAACCTTTAAAGACTATTTATTAAAGTCTTTTCAATTAAACACTTCTGAGACAGCTCATCTCTCACCAGGACTCTGATTAACAGAGAGTTGGTGGTGGTGGCGAGGGAGGGAGCATGTTATAGCAAAGGTACTGAGTTCATGCCTGGTCTGGCTCTCATGTTAATTCAAAAATGTTTTAAAATAAAATCAGAATTAAAATTATACTGATTTACTGACATGAGACTATGATGGCCTTCTGTATCTAGAGACCATATATGCAAATGTTGTAAATATAAGGTCATAGGCATTTACTCTAAGTGTTTCTCTATTCAAATAATTTAAACAAGTAGAAAACAATCTATTTCTATTCAAGCGTCACCTTCTAGCAACAGCTAAAATTTGAGAGTCTGTAACCTTCAGGTTTTAATGGTATACATGAATAAGAGATATGCAGATTCTTGAGCAGAAAGAAGAGAAGAAATAGTCACAGGAGGAAAGCCAAAATGAGATCAGTTACTCATCAGAAGAGGATTCTTTCAGCTAGAAATGACTGCATGTGCTTAAACTACCTTGGAATGTTGATATGTTTTGGAAGAATACCAAATTTCTCATTGAAAATGGGTTTGGTTAATTAATAGAGCCAATTTTTAAAGATAAACATCAAGGAACAGTTACCCCAGCTAATAATGTGGTTAACATACAAGTAAGTGCAGATTAAAAGCTACACAGAGATACATGAGTTTGAATTTTTCTTACAGAATTTATATAGTCTTTTGCCCTATGTTTTTGAACTTTTCACTGGAGACTAGATTTACAGAGTTGTGAAGATAGCACAGAGTTCTAATATACCTTCTGTTTACTTTCTCCTATTGTTAACATCTTGTGTTTATGTGTTATAACCAGTGAACAGATACTGATACATTGTTAATAGCAAAAGTCTATGTTTCTGAGGTTTTTTTATATCACCATATGTTTTACTCAATACACTTATCATTTTCAAGATTTAAGCCAGGACACCACATTACATTTATATGTTAAGTCTCTTTAGGCTCCTTTGATTCTGACTGTTTCTCAAGCATTTCTCGTATCTGATGGCCTTGGCCATTGTGAGAAGTAATGGTCAGGTTTCTGGCAGAATGCCGCTCAGTTGAAATTTGTCTGATGGAATAGACATAAAGGCTTATGGAATTTGGGGAGGAAGCACAAAGGGTTGAAATGTCTTTCTCATTACATCATATTAAGGGTATATACTATCAAAAGTTACTTGTTGCCAAAGAAGTCAATGCCTTATTTTGTGATGTATATATTCTAGGTTCATTACTAGATTGTAAACTCTTGGAGGATAGAAACTTTCTTGCTGTTTCCTACGTCCAAACTACACACTATCATTTCTAGAAATTATTAGTTTACAAATTTCCTAACATTATAGCATGTGATACACAGAGATCACACAGAAACAGGCAGCCTTATTTTCCTCCAACACTGTTTTAATAAAGTTATAAAAAGCTGGCTTAAAAATAGAAAATGTTATAGCAAAAGTGAATGCAGGCTACATGAACTGGAAAAGCACATTTTCCATGATGTCAAATGCCTTTTCATCATGTTATTGTTGTTATATTGTTCTTTGAATGTTTCTGTTTAAATTTGTTTTATTTACAAAAATCAGAAAAACACGTGACCTTAGTTGTCCGACTTCCCCTTTCCTAAATCCCACTATTCTTAATACCCAGAACCCAGAATATTCTTTCATCAGTTTCTCTGGGAAGAATCTACATTATCCCTCAAAAATTTGGGGTGGGAAATAAGCACTTGTCCTGTGATTGCTTGGAAGCTCATCACTGAAGAGGATGCTTTGTCCTTGAGCATCCTTTACCTACTTCAATGGTTGTGGATGTGGGAAATGTTCTAAAAAGTATCAAAAGTAGCCTGACCTGTGGTGGCGCAGTGGATAAAGCGTCGACCTGGAAATGCTGAGGTTGCCGGTTCGAAACCCTGGGCTTGCCCGGTCAAGGCACATATGGGAGTTAATGCTTCCAGCTCCTCCCTCCTCCTCTCTCTCTGTCTCTCTCTCTCCTCTTTCTCCCTCTCTGTCTCTCTCTCTCCCTCTCTCTCTCTCATCTCTAAAAATGAATAAATAAAATTTAAAAAAAATTAAAAAAAAAAGTATCAAAAGTATTTGAATGCCCTTCTAGTGCTCAGAAACCTGGCAGAGGAATTTCTGGGGACCCAATTCAAATCTTCTCTCCTGTAGGATCAGACAAGTTTCCTGTATATAGGCTATCAATTTTAGTTTTGTTTTTTTTCCCTGAAACTCAGTTTGCATATACAGAACATTCCTACAGTCTGCAGAAAGAGAAAAAGAAGAAGCTTAAGGAAAAAAAAAAAAGGAAGGGTTGGTTCTTTTCATGACATCTTTTCTTTTTTAAAACTCTAATTCAGACAACTTTATCTAGTTCATAACTTGGTGATGAGCAGGTTTGCCTTTCTACCTAACTTGGTGATTCTCTTCCTAACTATTTACAGAAGCTCTTCTTGTATAATTTTTCAGATTGTATAATGATCTTTTAAGTTACATGAATGGAAAACATTCTAGCTCACAAAGTAATACAAAGGCACATATTATATTTGTTTTTCTTAAAAGTACAAATAGTACACGTTTTCACTCAGTAAATGCTCACTAAAAATTGTTAAATGATATTCTTATTGTGTTAGCAATACCTTTTTTATTTATAGACATTTATATATTTCAAACAGGAAGGATTTGATATAATTTTGCTTCTTTGGCATTTATTATATGCATTTCACATCCATTAACATTGTTACTAAAAACACACTTTATAGTTTGTTGTTTTCTTTTTTTTTAAGCATAATCTTTTCACAGGTCTCTAATTGTGTCTTAATCTTATTTGATCAATTTTGTGAAATAATTATAAGTGATATGTCTTATGTAAAAGTGAATTTCTGATTCTTAGACAATAGACTAATATTGGGTGGAGAGAAAGACATTGTATTATTTGACTAACATAATCAAATCTCATATACCAAAGGTTAAATGTATAGTCCTTTTGTCCTTGGTCAATTTGCCAGATATCATTAGAGGCTCTGTAAGCTTTATTCATTATGAAATGGTAAATTCATTAATAAAATAATTATTTATTTAACATTCACTATGACATAATCATTACATTAGACATTGTATATATATAACTAATCAAAACCAGATCAGATTTCTGCCTAGTCAAACAGAAGCTATTTTTACATGGTAACAAATCAAAGATATAACATGTTACTCTCACAAGTGCTCTGAAGTTGAAGTACACTACACAAATTTTAAATTAACTTGAGATATAGTGAACATGAATTTTACCTTTTTGAAGTGTACAATATAGTGGTTTTTAGTATATTTCCAAAATTGTGCAATCATCACCACCATCTAATTCTAGAACATTTTCATCATCCCATAAAGAAACCTTATCTATACTCATTACTGGTTACCTTCCATCCTCTTTTCCCTCTCCCCTCATCTACTTTTTCTCATGAATTTGCATTTGCTGGGCATTTATATAAATGCATATACAACATGAAGCCACTGTGCCTGGCTTCTCTCATTTAGCATAATGTTTTTGCGGTTCATCCATATTGTAGCATACATATAACAATGTTTCAAAGTTTTATGAATCTAAAAAATATCCCACTGTATGGATATACCATATTGTGTTTATAAATTTAATTAAACTTTTCACATTTGGATTATTTTCACTTTTTGGATATTGTAAATAATGCTGTTATAAACCTCTGAGTACAAATTTTGAGGGAACATATGCTTTTGACTTTGGGTAATATATAACCAAGAGTAAGATTACTGGGTCATCTTGTAATCCTATACTTAATTTTGTGTGAAACTACCAAATTTTTTTCCAAAGTGACTACACAATTTTACATTCACATTAGCAATGTATGATGCTTCCAATAGTTCCATATCTTGCCCAACACATTATTGGCAGTCTTTTTCTTTTAGATGGTAGTAAGGCAGATTCTCATATGCACTCCAACAGGGATGCACCCAGAAACCCAATCTTGGCCCAATGCTTGAGTGCTGAGCTATTTTTAGCACCTGATGCACTCCAATAGATTTATCCTTAGCACCTGGGCCTATGCTCAGACTAACGGAGCCACTGGCTGCAGGAGGAGAAGAGGGAAAGATGGGAGAGAGGGAGGGAAAGAGAAGCAAATGGTCACTTCTCCTGTGTGCCATGACCGAGAATCGAACCTGGGATGTCCATATGCCAGGTCGACACTCTATCCAAAGCCACTGGCCAGGGCCAACAGTCTTTATTATAACCATCCTAGTAGGTATAAAGTGTTAATTCATTGATGTTTTGATTTGTATTTCCTTAATGGTTAAAGATGTTGATATATTTTCATATATTTATTAGTAATTTGTACATTTTTAAACAATAACATTTCAAATGATTTGCCTATTTTTAACTGGGTTATTTATCATTAGAGTAGTGTTTTGAGAAGGTTGGGTTTTTTTTAGTTATTTTCTTAGTGGCTGCTATGGTTAACTCAGTTAATACCATAATTTATAACAGACTAGTTAGGATTAATAGTAACTTGATTTCAATTATGTATAAAAACTTTATTCTTGTTTTCTCTCTTAGTTTGTGCCTAGCTATGTGAATCCCATTATTTTACACTATGTGTCCACCCACACAGATCTATAATTATTTTTTATGCAGTTATATTTTACATGAGATAGAAGAAAAGAAAAAAGTTATAATTAAAAAATGAATGCCTTGGGGCAAAGGCTTTTCACACTGTGAAGCTCAGAGTCGGGTTAAATAAAGACAGCCTTGTAAGCGTGTTCCTACAGGGAAAGACCAGACAGGTTAAATAATGATGCTTTTCTGGGATGAGACAGCGAAGGAGCTCCAGTCCTGCTTTGCCAGCTTCAGCGGCTGCCAGGCTGCGGGCTGTCACCACGTTCGTGGCCTGTATGTTTGTAAAATAACTCCACAACTGGGGAGTGGGGGATGAGACTGGGGCAAATTAAATACCTGCCATGTCTGTTCTTATGACAAGTCAGTTGTTTTTCTTGAATAAACACTTTCTGGACTATCGTAAGTATCTTGTCAATTTCTAAATTTCTGAGAAAATTAAGTCTGAAAATCTTTGTCATTTCTTTTTTGCAGAGAATAAAAAAAATGGAAGGCTTTACTTAGCCTTTTTTATTTGTTTGCTGATTGCCTCCATTATGTATTTGAGTTTAAAGAAGCAGAAAGGACTAAATAAAGCCCTGGGATTTAAAATGGGGATGGAGAGGTGAGAGAGGCTCCAGATAAGACTGAGAAGTCAGTCGGTGTGCAGATTATCCAGTTTTGTAAACAAAATTTAGGACTTCAGTTTAGTTTTTATTTCAAGGGCACAGAGACATAACCAGAGGATTTTTCATAGTAGAAGAAAAGCCAGCTTAGACATAGGGAGATCATTTGGTTAGGAGACAGAGAGAAAATAGCTGCTTGGTTATGTTAGGAAAAGAATGAAAATAAAAATAGATAGGTTTGAGGACATTTAGGAAATAAAATGAACTGGGATATGGGTGGATTAAAGGGGAAGTTTGAGGAAGAAATTCAAAAGGGACATGGCTTTTCTGCTCTCTCATCACATATGGTACAGCTTTCCTGTTTAAAGCATCTGATAACTGTTACCAGCATTTGATCTTGGAAGAATGCACAATGGACAAAATGAAATTGTCATGAAATGTAGTCACTGTCAGTCCGAACACTGTGATCTCTTTTACTCTCTTTCTCACCAGTTGACAAAAATAAAAGACACTTTTTAGAAGCAGAAGGGGTTGACAGAAGTTCTGGTTCCCAAGAAGAGAAGACAAAACATGGAAGAATGGTTGGTGCAAAAACAAACACAAAGTCAAGCACCTCTCCACCTCCTCCTCATAGGATTTTATGTAAATAGAAACTAGAATGAGTCTATTCTTAGAGAAAACAGCTGTTTTTCTTGTATCACCTTTCAATACTTCATGTGAGAGTTGATTTATCTAGCCAAATTTAAAACATTTTCCCTAAGATTAGAACTCCCACTTTTCCTGACATATCCACAAGTTATCTCTTTATATGACTGAGCATTTTCCTGAGCTTTGCAATAATCTACCTTCAATAGACTATTATGGGTGACATTAATAGTTTATTTCAAAATAGTACACTTACTATTTAAAAGGTTTTCAAAGATTTGCTCCATAAGAATAAGTCAGAAATTATGACAATATCAGGAAACATAAATTTCTAAACTAATTGTTTGCCTAGAGTAAAAATATACCCTATACTGATATAAGACTACAAACACCAAACAGTAATAAATGTTATTTGTTACTAATTTCTTCACGGTTCGACTCACAAGGCAAAAGACACACCAGATTCAAATAATGGGGCAGAGGGCTGAAAGTCTTGGGCGGATTCAGCCCCGAGCCACTGCATATTTAGTGAGTTCCAAAAACCATAGCTCAGCAGATAAAACTAGAGAGTTACACAAGCCTTTTTACTCCATCCATTTCATCCCCAACCCTGCATATCTATTGTTTCTTTTATGAACAAGGACACAAGAAAAGTCAGAGTCCCAGAGCTTATCAATCATAAAGGACATCTGGTTCTTGGAGGCATTCCTCCAAGAATCCTGTGTACTTGCATTCAAGTAACCCAAGCCAATGTCTCCTTATGGCTAACATACTCCAAGATCTCTTGTCTCCAAGTAACCCTTGCTTGGAAGTTAACTGCTGTTTATATTGGTGCAGGGTCATCTCCTACAGTTATTTATATATCAAAATAATACCAGAATGTATTACTAATATAAAAGTATTTGTCCTATAAAAATCAACATAGTATTATTAGACACACACACCATAAATCCTTTACCCAGAAATTTTGTATCTAAGATTATATTATAGAGATAAACTATTGTTTTCACTAAAAAGTTATTTAAAATGATGTAATTTCAGGATGGTTTGGTAGACTGCATCTATCTATCATTATCTATCTCTCTTTCTCTATCTATCTATCATACTTTGGTACACACATACATGTCAAAATACATACATACTGTATTTGTCAGAGCTCTCTAGAGGACCAAATATAAGAGAGAGAGAGAGAGAGAGAGAGAGTGAGAGAGAGAGAGAGAAACTTGTTTTAAAAAATTGACATATTGAGAGAGGTGGTGCATAGCAAGTCCAAAATCTGTAACAAGACAGCATCCTGGTAGTTTAGGTCAGATTTAATGTTGTACAATAGTTTTGAGTCTAAATTCTGCAGGGTAAATGCTGCTTGCAAACTTGAGTAGAGTTTCTTTTTTGTAATCTTGAGGATAACTTCTTTAGGAACCCTAAAGTCTTTCTTGTTAAGGCCTTCACAACAATATCTAGACTGGGACTTAATTAATAAATGAGCACTATAGTCTAGACAAGTGAACACAAAAAATTAACTATTATACTTACACTGAGAATCTTAAGTTGAAAAATGGAGAACAGTTCTACAAATGGGATGGAGAAGGAATGAGTTGGTGGAAATGTTTGCATTATTGATAGATAATTTTCCTTAGCAATACCATCTATTCAGTAAGAAAATAAAGAAACAAGGACGTGTTCAACAAATAAACAGATCCTCCTTTAAAGACATGTCTTTAGGCAAAAATTCTTGAGTTGAGGTAATATAACTTTTTCCTCCCAGATTTCATGGTATCCCTAAATGAGTGATATCCCAAATAATGATAGTAAGAGAAAATAGAAAGCTACAACAGACTGAAAGAAACTAAAGGTTTTACATAAGTTTATCAAACCAATAGGTGTACACTTTAGACTTGCACAATATTATATTACAAATGTATCCTCATAAAACTTGATAAAATAAAATGAAAACAAAACACTGAAGGATTTGAAAAACATCCTGTGAGTGAGACTATCCCAACCTTCTGGCAGTTATCAGAGTTTTTACGTGTCACAGAAATATATGAAATGAGAATGAATAAATCTTTGGTCTGAAAATTTGCAATGAAATAGACAATTTAAACAATGAAAGAGCACATTCCAGAGTTTGGGATTTGGAAACAAAGGGAAGAAAGAAAGAAAGAAAGAAGGAAGGAAGGAAGGAAGGAAGGAAGGAAGGAAGGAAGGAAGGAAGGAAAAGAAAAAAAGAAAGAAAAAAGAAAGGAAGAAAGAAAGAAAGAAAGAAGAAAGAAAGAGAAAAAAGAAAGAAAAAAGAAAGGAAGAAAGAAAGGAAGAAAGAAAGAAGGAAGGAAAGAAAGAAAGAAAGAAAGAAGGAAGGAAAGAAAGAAAGAAAGAAAGAAAGAAGAAAGAAAGAAAGAAAGAAAGAAAGAAAGAAAGAAAGAAAGAAAGAAAAGAAAGAAGAAAGAAAAAGAAACCTTAGGATACTAGCTTATAATTCTTGGCATAAAAATTCTTAAAAATATAAACCCTTATGAAAGACCTGATAATATTCCAGATATTTCAATGTTTCTATATTTGTGGAACAGAACTATGCAACCTGTATAGTTTTTGGAAAAGAACTATGCAGATTGTATAGCTATAAGGATAAACTGAAGATCAAGATGTCAGTGACAGATGAAGATCCAGCTTCAGTTTCAAGTAGATTTTAGAACACTGGTTGCTCTCTGTAGCAGCAGTAAGAAGCAATGTGAGGTGATAAATATTTTAGCTTTTTGATGAGTAAACAGAAGTCAGACATAAAATAAATGTAGATATCATAGCTAGAGTTAATGGAGTTAGGTTAGATGGCTTTAAGATTTTATGATTGTAAAATTTATATTCCCCAATATTAAAATATATTTTGTCTTAAATATACAATTCTAGCTATTCTTATGAATAGCTGAAGGCAGAAATTAATATACACTTCAACACATCTTACAATTTTAAATTTTTATCACATTTAAGGTACTATATATATAATGTGCAGAAAGTATAAAGTTTCCAACAGTTTTATTTTTAGCAGCTGTGCTTATTTTCCTCTTGCTCTGTAACTTAATTTTTATGTCAGAATCTAGTCATTTAGAATTTTGCAAAGAAATTGAGCAAGAAGATTTTTGTTCTGTTTTAGTTTCTAGTATTCTGTATACAAGCCTGAAGACTGAACTATATGATAAACTTTTGGAAGCTGAGCTATAACCACAGTATGTTTAAAGATAAGGATTTTATAGAGGTGAAATAGAAGGTTCATATGATTCTGGGGTTTTTGGAATTCATTGGACTGTAAACCTATTTTGGTACTTCAGAGAATGAAGGTGGTTTTTTGACTAAGTCGCTATTACAGAAAAAAACAAGAGAAATAAATAAACTGTATTATTGCCACCATTTAATGGAAGAACTTTTATTATACACACACATTATTCTTTGATTTATGTTCTAATTATTAAGCACTTGGTGTGGAGCTTGTACTAATTGACCAGTTAAAACAGACATTAGCTGCTAAACTCTGCTTCACTTAATTAATGTAATCTTAGGATAAAGCAGGGTGTTTTACATTTTATAACTTAAAGTCATAAAAACTTATTACTCTTTTCTTATTTTTATCTATGTGTCACAATGCATAAAGGTTTGGTAAACATCTACATGTGTTCACAGACCAACTTCTGTAATATTGACTTAAAAAAATTTCTCTTGGGAAGATTCCATAATGGCAGTAGAGTAGGCAGATGCACAGACTGCCACCTCTTATGACCAAACTGGATTACAAATTAATTTAAGAACAATCATCGTAAAAAACCAACTTTGGACTAAGAGAACAGGAGTCGAAAACCAAGGAGCACAGAAGACTTCACACCAATCCTGGTAGAGAGTTTGGGGGCATGGTGGGGGGTCTTCCACTTCTGGGAGCAAGGGGAGGCTAAGGGTGAGGGTGCAGAAGGACTCTCACTGTGAGGAGAGAGACCCTGAGAAGTGGGGATCCTCAGTCCCAGGACCGTAGCCCCAGCCTAGAAACTGGAAGAGACAGCCTGACAACATTGCGTGGGGAGAAGAGCATAAGGTCTGACTGTGGGAAGTGAATGGAAAAAGAAAGAGCAGCCTTAAAGAGCCAGAACAGAAAATATTGCTCACAGCTACTTGCCTGGGACTCTAGGAGCAAGGAAGGCTGAGAGGACTGGTCGTGCATGAAGAGAGTGGGGAGATTGAGACATGGGGACACTCTGACTTGAGCTGATCTGAGTCATTCTCCAGTGCCGAGGTGGCTATAGCTGGGGGAGGAGTCACTCCCTATGTCCTGCACAGCCTAGTATGGAACCAGTTGACCCATCTCCAAAAAGCTCACCAGCTCCAATGAGTACAAAAGGTTGTTCAGAAAGGAGAAAATAAAGGAGGAGGGGCAGTGACTCAGGTTTCCATGGAGATCTGAGCTACATCTACCCCTTCATACTGAGAATGTGCCCATTTCTCAGAGAGACACTGGGCAGAACACACTTTCAGTTTCTCAGAGGCCACACCCACCACATTCCTGGATACAGTTTCAACTAGGGCCAAACAAAACAAAACAAAACAAGAAAAAATAAAATATTCCCACTTTCCCCCTCCTAAACCGAGAAGCCCCCTGCTGGGAACAGCAAACCGAGAAGCTCCCTGTTGGGATCAGCAAATATAGATGCTTTCTGCTGTGCTCAGCAAACAAAGAGCAGGGAAATTAAGACTTTTAAGCAGCTCTAATAGTTAAGGAGAATTAAAAACCAAGCAACCAGCAGAAGCTGAGGAATAAAGTCTTGAAAAAAAAAAAAACGCATTACATAATCCAACCTCAGACCCACAACACTAAAAAGCTTGCAAACCACACACAGAAAGAATGAGAAGACAGAGGAACATAACCATAAGAATCAAAAAGAAAAATCCCCAGAAAAATATACACAATAGGCCAGTGGTAGTCAACCTGGTCCCTACTGCCCACTAGTGGTGTTCTAGCTTTCATGGTGGGCAGTAGCAGAGCAACCAACGTATAAATAAAAAGATAGATTTAACAATAGTAAGATGTTTTATAAAGATTTATTCTGTCAAACAGTGAAAATCCAACATAAAGTACTTAGTAAGAAATTATTATTATTTGCTTTAACTTGCTGTAACTTTGCTTTATAAATTTTATAAAGTAAAGTTACTTCCTTACTCTATAAATCACCATTACTGTGGAACCAGTGGGTGGTTAGAAAATTTTACTACTAACAGAAATACAAAAGTGGGTGGTAGGTATAAAAAGGTTGACTACTCCTGGCCTAGAAGAAGTAGAGGGAAGGAAATAATAAAGATCAGAGAGGAAAGTAATAACATAGAGGCAAAAAAAAATACAGAATTCAATGAAACGAAGAGCTGGTTCTTTGAAATGGTAAACAAAATTGGTGAAACTTTAACCAGACTCACCAAGGAAAAAAGAAAGAGGGCTCAAATAAATAAAACTAGAAATGAGAGAGGAGAAGTAACAACTGACACAGAAGAAATTCAAAATACTGTAAGAAAATACTATGAAGAACTGTATGCCAAAAAATTAGACAACTTAGGTGAAATGGAAAAATTCCTTGAAACATATAATCTTTCAAAAATCAATCTGAAAGAATCAGAAAACCTAAACAAATCTATTGCAACCAATGAGATTGAAACAATTATCAAAAAACTTCCAACAAACAAAAGTCCTGGGACTGATGGCTTCACAGGTGAATTTTACCAAATATTCAAAGAAGAACTAACTCCTATTCTTCTCAAGCTATTTCAAAAAATTCAAGAGGAGGGAAAATTTCTAAGCTCCTTTTATGAGGTGAGCATAATCCTCACTCCAAAACCAAACAATGACAATACAAAGAAAGAAAACTATAGGCCAATATCCCTGATGAACTTAGATACTAAAATTCTCAACAAAATATTAGCAAACCAGATTCAGCAATACATGAAAAAAATCATACATCATTATCAAGTGGGGTTTATTCTGGGGAGGCAAGGCTGGTACAATAATCACAAATCAATCAACATGATTTATCACATGAAAAAAAGGAAAGATAAAAACCACATGATAAAATCAGTAGATACAGAAAAAGCATTTGATAAAATTCAGCACTCATTTACGATCAAAACTCTTAGCAAAGTGGGAATACAGGGAACATACATCAACATGATAAAGGCCATCTATGACAAACCTACAATCAACATCATACTCATTTGACAAAAATATAAAGCAATCCCCTTAAGAACAGATACAAGAATCACTACGTTTATTCAACATAGTTCTGGAAGTCCTAGCTATAGCAATCAGACAAGAAGAAGAAGTAAAAGGCATCCAATTTGGAAAAGAAGTAAAACTTTTATTATTTGCTGATGACTTGATACTGTACATAGAAAACCCTAAAGTCTCAGTCAAAAACTATTAGAGTTGATAAATGAATTCAGAAAGATGGTAAGTTATAAAATCAATATTCAGAAATCAGTGGCATTTATATACACCAACAATGAAACTTCAGAAAGAGAAATTAAGGAAACAATCTCCTTTGGTATTATAACCAAAGAAATAAAGTATCTAGGAGTAAATTTAACTGAGGTAGTTAAAGACCTGTTCTCTGAAAACTACATAACATTGATAAAAGAAATCAAGGAAGATACAAATAAGTGGAAGCACATACAATGTTCATAGATAGGAAGAATAAATATCATTAAAGTGTCTATACTACCCAAAGCAATATATAAATTCAATGCAATTCTTATGAAATTAAAAATGTCATACTTTACAGATATAGAATAAATATTCCAAAAATTTATATGAAACCCAAAAAGAACACTAATAGCCTTAGCAATTTTTAAAATGAAGAATAAAGTGGAAGGTATCACATTTTCTGATATCAAGTTATTACTACAAGGCTATTATACTCAAAACAGCTTTGGTACTGGCATAAGAATAGGATACAAATCAATGGAACAGAACAGAGAACTCAGAGATAAATTCACACCTTTATGGTCAACTGATATTTGACAAAGGAGATACGAGCATACAATGGAGTAAAGAGAGTTTCTTTAGCAAGTGGTGCTGGGAAAATTGGACAAGTACATGTAAAAAAATGAAAGTAGAGAACAAACTTACACCATTCAAAAAAATAACTCAAAATGGATAAAAGACTTAAATGTAAGTCATGAAACCATGATCATCTTGGAAGAAAAAATAGGCAGTAAACTCTCCAATGTCTCTCATAGCAATATTTTTGCCAATTTATCTCCACAGGCAAGTGAAATAAAGGGCAAAATAAACAAATAGGACTATATCCAACTAAAAAGCTTTTGTACAGAAAAGGACACCATTAACAAAATAAAAAGACAACCCACACATTGGGAGAACATATTTGCCAATACATCTGATAAGGGGTAATAACCAAAATTTATAAAGAACTTCTAAAACTCAACACCAGGAAGGTAAACAATTAGCAACTCCACTATGCGTTTTTTTCATAGCGTTCTGAAGTTCCAACATTTATGACTCAGAAGCATTTTGTATTTATGCTCCATTTAAATGAGGTATGATTTTATATAAAATTTCACAAGAACAACGGAGCCTGTAGCTTGATTTCCTGAATAGTTGTTCCATCAACAGGAAAATCTGTCGCCCTTAACCTAATGCCAATGCACAAGGTATTCCTCCTCGTTGGTAGAAGAGTGAGCCACATACCTTGTGACAAGTAAGAGAGAGGGCAGCCAGAAGAGGTACGTGTTGGAGTAGTTACTAAAGTTGTCTCAGAAAACATATACCATACCAATAAGATGCATGGAAAAGAAATGTTATTTGAATGAGGCAAGCAAGATATTCTGGTGACCTTGGTTGAGACTTAAACTCCAGAACTTCCCATAAGTTGAGGTGGGGGTTTAAGAAGAGGAGAATCACAATACTTTAATAATGTAAATATTTTTAAAACATTTTATTGAGTTATGACTGACATACAAAAAGCTGTACATATTTAATGTTTACAACATGACTAATTTAGAGAGATGTGTGCATGTGTGAAATCATTACCACATTTTATGGCAGCTCAGTTCTTATTCTAAGGGTACAGAGTGAATAAGTTCCTTCTTCTCAGTGTCATATTGAGATGCAAGAGTGTTCTCTGTTCTCTCCCCTTTTTACCCATAGATTGGTTACATGTAACTGCAATCCCAATTAAACAATAAAACATTAAAACCTTTCCTAGGGGTAACCTAGCATAATTCAAAGTGTATAAATAACACTTAGGTTTTCAGACTCTTGAAAAATAATTCCCTCCTCACTGCCCAGCAAATTGCAAATCTGATTTCTGCAGACATAATAGAGGGTGAGCGCCACGAGGAGTGATGATGAGAGTAACAGTGTCAGCACGGGAATAAGTCAGGAAGCAGTTTATGGGTTGGTCTTAATGAAATTTCTGAAGAATTGTACTTTCCATAGGCTCTATTGCGGGAAAATGTCACAGTAAGGTTTAATAAAATCAGAGGTTAGTAATAGAAGGGGCATTTTGGGAAAATAAAAAATAAAATTCTCTACATCCTAAAATATCCCCTTTTCACTGAAATTTCCAGCATATTATAGATGAAATTGCACTACAGTTGAGAAAAGCACATAAAGATTATGATTGTTTTTTAGCCTTTAAAACAGCTGGCTTTTTCTGTTTACCTGCTAAAATCTGAGACCAGGGATTAGTTCTTTCCCAAGTGATTATGGCTTTTGAAATGGCCCAAGCACTGGTTCTTCAGTGGGCTTTTGATAGCATTGAAGAGCTGCAGTCAGGGAAGAAACTAGTGGACTGAAGAAAAAGGCTGATTTTTTCAACTACAAATTACTAGAATGTTATTGAGATGAAATAGTCAGGATTTCTGTTTTGAGACATTTTTAGCATTTGTTCTATAAAAGATCTCTGTTTAGATTGCTTTTTATCCTATCAACAGCTGAGTTCTAATGTTTCAATGATTTTCAGAAAGTGCTCTTGCTCATCTCTACAGGTACATAGGTGTCTGTAACTACAAATGTAGAACAATAATCCTGTCAAAACTGAATATTAAAAAAATTCAGGCATCATTGTGGTTTCTCTACAACATGCACAGAAATAAGTGAAAGTGATATTTTAAGGCTGGTAAATTAAGAATTGGAATAAAACAGATAAGATAATGCATCTCAATAGTAGATAGAATGCACCTTGTCCATTTTTATATGTCCTTCTTTGAGTGAGGTAGATGAGACAAAGAAGGAAACTACTAGAAATAGATCACTTTGGTGTGGATAGGCATGAAATGATTTTATAGTCAAATATTTCTTAAGAGTAATCAGTACATTGAGGGTAAGAGAAGCTTTGAACCATGACATGATTTTAACACACATACCATTAGCCCAAACAATCTGTTATACATTCGTCTTTCTGCTGTTGACCATGATCTGGGATTAGCTAGGAGCGTGAGAGCATCTGCCTGGAATGCTTCTCAACTACCAGTGTCTGATAGGTAGAGAAGAAAGGTCTCTTTGAACCACTGAACACAGTTATATTTATACTAATTGTGTGCCAAATGGTGCAATGGATTGAATGTTAGTGTCTGTTCCAAATTCATATATTTTTTTAAGTTTTTTTTTTCAGTTAGCTTATTTATTTATTTATTAAATTTAATGCAGTGACATTGATAAATTAGGGTACATATATTGACAGAAAATATCTCCAGATTATTGTGACATTTGATTGTGTTGTATACCCCTCACCCAAAGTCAAATTGTCTTCTGTCACCTTCTATCTGGTTTACTTTGTGCCCTCCCCTCCTCCACCCCCTCTCTCCTTCCTCGCCCCATCCCCCCTCTCCCCACACCCCACCTCCATTGCCATCACATTCTTGTTCATGTCCCTGAGTCTCATTTTTATGTCCCATCTATATATGGATTCATATAGTTCTTAGTTTTTTTCTGATTTACTTATTTCACTCCGTATAATGTTATCAAGGTCCATCCATGTTATTGTAAATGATCCGATGTCATCATTTCTTATGGCTGAGTAGTATTCCATAGTATATATGTACCAAAGCTTTTTAATCCACTCGTCCTCTGACGGACACTTGGGCTGTTTCTAGATTTTCGCTATTGTGAACAATGCTGCCACAAACATGGGGGTGCATTTATCCTTTTGGAGCCATTCTATGGTGTTCTTGGAGTATATTCCTAAAAGTGGGATTTTCAGTTTTTTGAGGAATCTGCATATTGTTTTCCACAGTGGCTGCACCAGTCTGCATTCCCACCAGCAGTGCAGGAGGGTTCCCTTTTCTCCACATACTCGCCAACACTTATTCTGTGTTGTTTTGTTGATGAGCACCATTCTGGCTGGTGTGAGGTGATATCTCATTGTGGTTTTAATTTGCATTTCTCTAATGATTAGTGATGTTGAGCATTTTTTCATATGCCTATTGGCCATCTGTATTTCCTCTTCGGAAAAGTGTCTATTCATTTCTTTTTCCCATTTTTTGATTGGACTGTTTGTCTTCCTGGTGTTGAGATTTAAAAGTTCTTTATAAATTTTGGTTATTAACCCCTTATCAGACGTATTGTCAAATATGTTCTCCTATTGTGCAGTTTGTCCTTTTATTCTGTTCTTATTGTCTTAGCTGTGCAAAAGCTTTTTAGTTTGATATACTCCCATTTGTTTATCCTGTCTTTTATTTCACTTGCCCGTGGTGATAACTCAGCAAATATACCGCTGCGAGAGATGTAGAAGATATTACTGCCTATGTTTTCTTCTAAGATGCTTATGTTTCACGGCCTACATTTAAGTATTTTATCCATTTTGAGTTTATTTTTGTGAGTGGTGTAAGCTGGTGATCTAGTTTCATTTTTTTGCAGGTAGCTGTCCAATTTTCCCAACACCATTTGTTAAAGAGGCTGTCTTTACTCCATTGTATTTCCTTACCTCCTTTGTCAAATATCAGTTGTCCAAAGAGCTGTGGGTTTTTTTTCTGAGTTCTCTGTTCTGTTCCATTGATCTATATGCCTGTTCTTATGCCAGTACCAGACTGTTTTGAGTACAATGGCCTTGAAGTATAGCTTGATATCAGGAAGTGTGATACCTCCCACTTTATTCTTCTTTTTTAAGATTGCTGACACTACTTGTGTTCTTTTTGGTTCCATATAAATTTTTGAATATGTGATCTATATCTTTGAAGTATATCATTGGTATTTTAATTGGTATTGCATTGAATTTATAGATTGCTTTGGGTAATATAGACATTTTAATGATGTTTATTCTTCCTAACCACGAGCATGGTATTTGCTTCCACTTGTTTGTATCTTCCTTGATTTCTTTTTAATCAATGTTTTATAATTTTCTGAGTACAAGTCTTTAGTCTCCTTGGTTAAGTTTACTCCTAGGTACTTTATTTTTTTTGGTTGTAATAGTGAAGGGGATTGTTTCCTTAATTTCTCTTTCTGACTGTTCATTGTTGGTGTATAAAAATGCTTCTGATTTCTGAGTATTGATTTTGTATCCTGCCACTTTGCTGAATTCATTTATCAGGTTCAGTAGTTTTTTGACTGAGACTTTAGGGTTTTCTATATACAATATCATATCATTTGCAAATAATGATAGTTTTACTTCTTCTTTTCCAACTTGAATGCCTTTTATTTCTTCTTCTTGTCTGATTGCTGTGGCTAGGACTTCCAGGACTATGTTAAATAAGAGTGGTGAAAGGGGGCACTCCTGCCTTGTTCCTGATCTTAAGTGGATTGCTTTTAATTTTTGTCCATTGAGTATGATGTTGGCTGTGGGTTTCTCATAGATGGCTTTAATCATGTTGAGGTATGTTCCCTGTATTCCCACTTTGCTGAGAGTTTTGATCATGAACGGGTGCTGGATTTAACCAAATGCTTTTTCTGCATCCATTGAAATTATCATATGGTTTTTCTCCTTCTTTTTGTTTATGTGATGAATCACATTGATTGATTTACAAATATTGTACTAGCCTTGCCTCCCCAGAATAAATCCCACTTGATCATGGTGTATGATGTTTTCCATATATTGTTGGATCCAGTTTGCTAATATTTTGTTGAGGATTTTAGCATCTATATTCATCAGAGATATTGGCCTATAATTTTCTTTCTTTGTGTTGTCTTTGCCTGGTTTTGGAATCAGAATTATGCTCGCCTCATAAAAGGAGCTTGGAAGTCTTCCTTCCTCTTGAATTTTTTGAAATAGTTTGAGAAGGATAGGAGTTTGTTCTTCTTTGAATATTTGGTAAAATTCAGTTGTGAAGCCATCAGGCCCCGGATTTTTCTTTGTTGGGAGATTTTTGATAACTGTTTCGACCTCATTTGGTATAATCGGTCTGTTTAGGTTTTCTGATTCTTCCAGATTGATTTTTGAAAGATTGTATGTTTCAAGGAATTTGTCTATTTCATCTAGGTTGTCTAGTTTTTTGGCATACAGTTCTTCATAGTATATTCTTACAATATTTTTTATTTCTGTTGTGTCAGTTGTTATTTCTCCACTCTCGTTTCTAATTTTATTTATTTGAGTCCTCTCTGTTTTTTTCTATATTTTTTCCCACTTTGATCTGTTTACAACAGGCCCCTTAACATTTCCTGCAGCATTAGTTTGGGTGTAATGAATTCCTTGAGTTGTTTTTTGTCTAGGAAGCTTTTTATTTTTTCTTCAATTTTAAATGATAGCCTTGCTGGATACAGTAGTCTTGGTTGTAGGTTCTTGTTCTGCATTACTTTGAATATTTCTTGCCATTCCCTTCTGGCCTCAAGTGTTTGTGTTGAGAAGTCAGATGTCTTCCTTATGGGGACTCCTTTGTAGGTGATAGCTTTTTTTTCTCTAGCAGCTTTTAATATTTTCTCTTTATCGCTTAGCTTTGGTATTTTAATTATGATGTATCTTGGTGTAGATTTCTTTGGGTTTCTCTTTAATGGAGTCCTCTGTGCTTCTTGAACTTGTAAGAGTTTCTCCTGCATTAATTTAGGGAAGTTTACAGCTATGATGTGATTGAACAAAGTCTCTGTTTCTTGTTCTTTTTCTTCTTCTTCAGGAACCCCTATGATGTGGATGTTATTTCTCTTCATGTTGTCACAGAGTTCTCTAAGAGTTTCCTCAGATTTTTGAGTCTCTTTTCTTTTTTCTTCTCTGCTTTCATGCCTTCATTCCAGTTGTCCTCCAACTCGCTGATTTGATCCTCAGCTCTATCCTCTTTTTAATTCCTTTCATTGTGGTCTTTATTTCTGATATTGTATTTGTCATCTCCGACTGATTCTTTTTTATACTTGCTATTTCTTTATTTAGGTGTTTATAATGACCACCCATTGTTGTTCTAAGATCCCTAAGCATCACTGCAATCATTACTTTGAACTCCGCATCTGGAAGTTTGATTATTTCCATATCACTCAGTTCATCTCCTGAAGGTTTCATTTGGATTGCACTTTTTTGTCTTCTCATTGCCTCTGTTTTGTTTGTTGAGTCTACATTGCCTAGAGTTGGTTGAGTCTAGGCTTGGTGTTGTCTGCCTCCAGTTTTCAGTTGTGTTATTTCTAGGTCTTCTTGGGTTGGTATCAGCTATTATTTGTAATCCACTTTTTGGGCAGCTTTGAAGTTTTGATTTGTTTGTTTTCTTAACAGGTGATAGGCTTGCTTACTGATCTCAGCAGGGGGCTTACTTGAAACTCTATTCAGGAATGTGGTGGGTGTAACCTGAGACTCTGAAGGCCTCTTCCACCAACTAATCTCACTGGGGGCAGGGTGTTTTTTTCAGCTTCAGTAGGGGGAGGTGTATCTCAGATCTTCATGGAGACCTGAGTTACTACCCCTCCTCCCCACTTCTTGTTTTCAGCTGTGTCTTGTTGTGGTGATTGGAGCTGGAGAGATGTCTGGAGTTCTCTGATCTGGAAGCAATTCAGTACTTTTTTGTGGGGAAGGATCAGTTCCTTCCCCAGCTATGGCCGCCTCCAGCACGGATGATTCAGCTTTGTTTAGATAGTCTCTTGCATTCCTTAGCCCCTCACAGTCTGTCCCTCTCTCTTTCCTTTCTACTTGGGAGATAAGCTGGTATTTTCAATACACCTCGCTCCCTGGTAGCCAGACAAGTGGCTATGAGCAGTATTTTCTGCTCTTTTCCCTGGGGTGAGATCCCCTCTGGGCTCTCAGCCTCACCGCCCCCTTTATTTCTGTAAGCAGGGGAAATTCAGGCACTCCCTACCATGTTTTTTGTTGCTTCTTCTTTGATCCTTGGTTTTTGAGAGCTGTTCTTGTAGTCCAGAGTTGGGTTTTCACACTGATTTTTCCTAAATTGATTTGTATTCCAGTTTGGTGGTGAGAGCTGGGTGTCTGTGCATCCGCCTACTCCGCTGCCATCTTCAGGTCTCCCTAAATTTATATGTTGAAGCACTAACACTCAGTGTGATAATATATAGAAGTGGGGCCTTTAGGAGATAATTATATTTGAGGTCTTGAGGATAGAATTGCCATCAAGGAATTAGTGTCCTTATAAGAAGAGGAAGAAGGTAGCTCTTTTCTGAAAACCAGGAGAAGTATTTTACAAAGAACTTAATCTTTTGGCCACTTGATCTTGAAATTCTGAGTCTCCAGAACTGTGAGAAATACAGGTAAATGGTTTGAATCAGCCAGTCTGTGGAATTTTGTCATAGTGGCCCAAGCTGACAAAGACATATGGTGGTAGTGCCATAATATTTCAGATGGGTGGTAACCAGTGTGGATTAGAATTATGAGAAGAGCTATCATTGTGCATCAATTTGGGTAGATAAATCAAAGACTTCAGGGAAAGCAAGATAATCATAAAAATACAGAAAATAAAATAAAAATAAAAGTAAAGGTAAGGGGGTGACTACACTGATAAGTCTATTTTATCCAATTATGTATTGATTCTTCTGTGTACTTGAGTGTTGGGCAGATAAAATGTATTATGCTCACTTTGTTAAAGATTACGCTGCCCACGAGGAGGCTGTCACCCAGGTGATATTAATGTGTGTTGAGAATCCTTGTAGCCTGGGGCTTGGTTTTGGGATTAAGCCTTTCCCACCCTTTTTGATGTGGGGTGGTACAATCAAATCATGCCTCAGAGAAGTGACTTTGTATTAGGGACTTCCCTATTTTGTATATTGGATTAGAGATTGTGAAGCTACAATATAAAATGGGGGTAGAACGAGAGTTTGGGCGCTTGGTTCCTGAGATTATCATCAGAGAGAGAGCAGAGGAGAGCAGAGAAAGGCCATGTGGAGGAGGCCAGGAGAAGCAACCAAGATAGTGGAGTGCTGAGTGAGATGCCAGTTTGTGTAGAGTTTGTATCTGGGATAAGGAAGGAGATGGGGAACTGAGGAGAATAAGTCTGGTGATCTAGAAACCTTTGATTCTAGAAAACTCGGATAAGTCAGTGGCTTTGTGAGCACTGAATGTGAGTGGGTTTTGGAGCCCAGTGTGTATTTTTACTTGCCCGCCGGGTGCAAGCTAGAATTAAAGACTATGGCCCACCAGTTTGTGGCTCCGTTGTTTCTTTACCGACTGTCCGAATCCAATGCGAACCTGCAAGGGCCGGGCTGCTATGATAGTGGCTCTGGCCTTGGTTGCTGGCTTTACATTGAGTATTGGAAAAATAGAGAATAATTATATACTCATCTTTTTTTTTCTCAATTCTTTTAATTCAGTACTCAAAATATATCCAGTTTTTGGATTTTACACACACACACACACACACACAGACACACACCTATGGTATATTTGATAATTTCTGAACTCAGAGAAAATATAGAAAGTAAAATGAGAGAACAGGGTGAAACAGTAAGTTCTGCCTGGGAAAGGATTGGTCAGGGAAGCCTGCCTAGAAGGCACTGTGAATCCTTGCTGATGAAAGTGGGGCTTGGGACAGACCCTCACACCACCTAAGTCATTGGTTGTTCCAATCTTATCTCCCTGCACCTCAGGCTTCTCTTCCTCACCATCTTGCATACTTGAGCACTGGACCTGCTTTAAATTGAGTAAGGTATGACTTGAATTCAGTTCCTTTGTTTATCTATAAGCAGCTTGAACCTTTCTTTAAAAAATTGATTTAAGTGAGAGAGGGAGAGAAAGAGAAAGAGAGAAACAGAAACATTAATCTGTTCCTGTATGTGCCCTGACCAGGAATCAAACTGGCAACCTCTGCACTTCGGACAATGCTCTAACCAATTGAGCAATCCAGCCAGGGCATCAGCTTGAACTTTTGAAGATACTTTTATAAGAAATCTCTCCCTAATTTTTATCAGAAACATGCAAATTTTACCAGTTTTGTTTTCTAAATAACCTTTATAGCTGACATTTTTATTCTTTTAAAAATGTTTTCTTTTAAAATATCATATATATATATATATATATATATATATATATAATTTGGAGATTACAAAATGTATACTTGTTGTACCCACTACTTATCTTAAGAAAGGAAACATGCCAAAGTCCTTTCTAAGGACTTTGAGATGTACTCTCTTGTGAAGATGTTATTTATTTATTTTTTAAGAATGAAAGAAGCATTATGAATTCCAAATTCTGTTATATGTACAGTTGATGTTCAGTTCCTAAATACCTTTTTTTTTAAAAAAGTTAGCTTTCTAAAGTGTTCTTCAGAAAGAAGTAATCTTTATAAAGCTGGAAGAAGTTCATGTATGATATCAGTTCCTTCAGCAGTTTATTGTGGACTTAAACAAGCATAAAAAAATTAGGCTCAATTTATTCCCACACCCATTAAAACTTTGATGACTCTTGCCTGGTCATGTGGTGGTGCAGTGGAAAGAACTTCTGACTGAGACACATAGGGCACAGGTTCGAAACATCAAGGTCACCGGTCACATTGGCTCATCCAGCTTGAGTGTGGGTTCACTGGCTTGAGTGTGGGATTATAGACATGACCCCATGGTGCTGGCTTGAGCCCAAAGGTTGCTGGCTTGAGTTCAAGGTTGCTGGTTTGAGCAAGGGGTCACTCGCTCTGCTGTAGCCCTCGTCAAGTCACATATGAAAAAGCAATCAATGAACAATTAATGTGCCGCAACGAAGAATTATGTTTATCATCTATCTCTCTCCTTTCCTGCCTGGCTGTCCCTGTCTGTCTGTTTGTCTCTTTTTTACTTAAAAAAATTGGTGAGTCTTAGTCAACTCTGTCAGATTTTGAAAACATGATCTTAGAACGTGAAACGTATTTCAGCACTCATGTCAGTTATAAAAAGAAATAAAGAATTCCACTGAGTTCATATTTTTGTTGCTCTTTGTGTGTGAAGGACAAAATGTTCGCTGTTTCAGTATGAAGGGAAAAAGAAGATCCAACATCTACTTTTTGAAAGTTCAATCTTGCCATCTAGTCAATTTCTTGGTTTGAGAGACAATGTGGTTTCGAGCAGTGACAATATCTCATGAAACATTGTTGTTTCCAGGTCTTAGTCATAACCCCAACATTATACTTACAGTCAACCATTCTTTCACAGAACTTTCTGGTTTTCCTCTTATCACTTACCACCCATGCAACTATAAGGCTATGTTTCAGAATTCTGTCTGCCTTAATTAAGCAAAAAATTTTCTCATTGCTATCTGTCAATACAACCCCAAGGCTTAAGGTTGTGTTGATATAAGCTTCTTATTTTACTGCTTCTAGACTTTTGATTCAAGGTCATTAAATTCCTGTTTTCCTTTCTCATTTTGTATCCTGAAAACCTTTCTTACTTTAAGTCTAAGAATTAATTTTGGTAATAAACTTGTTTTAGTCACCTACTGCTCAGATGGTAACTGTGTAGGGTGACTCTGAAGTCCAAAAAACTATTGGTCTTTGGAGCATTTTATTTTATGTGTTTATTGTCTTATATCTTTCCTTTAATTTTTATTGATTTCACTACAGTTTTCAATATATTTCTTTAATTAATCACAGTCTAAGAATTTTTCCTTTAGCTCCTTTCAGTGTTTTGTTTTCAATTATTGGTTTTCAGCATTTAATTATAATTTACTGTCATGTAGCTTTTTTGTATTTGTTGCCTGGGGTTTATTGCAATCTATTGAAAAAAAGTTTCTTTAATGAGTTTTCTCTCTTTTTTCCTCTCTTTTCCTTGTGATATTGTAATCACATATTTGTTAGGTCATTTAATAATAATGTCTCACACGTTAGTGAGGTTCTGTTTACTTATTTTCTAATTACTTTTGTCTCATTTTATTGGATATTTTCATAACCTTTCTTCAAAGTTACTTCAAGTATATCTCTTCAGTGTATGATTTGCTGTCTAATCAGTGTATTTTTCACGTTAGATGGTGTCTATGTTAACACTACAACTTCTATTTGGTTAATTTTTATAATTTCAACATCTTAATTGGGATTCCCTAGTTATCTTATTTATTATTTATTGGTCACATTTTCTGATTTTCTATATGTCCATATTTTTTTTTACATGTTAAACATTAGAATATTACTGTTGAGTATCTTTTTTTTATTGTCTTTCCTAATACAGTGATGTTTGTTTCTTACAAGTAACTCATTTACTTAAAAACAGGACAGTTATTAAAATCTTGTGTTTCAGCCATATTAATGTAATTCTAGAATTGTTTTTACCCTAGATATAAAATATGTATTCTATTACAGTGTAATGTTTTTTGGATATTATTCAATGTTCACTCTGGCTTGTACACAAATATTTTTTTATGCCTCTAAGGTCTAGCAGTTATTTTTTCAGTTCCAGGTAGATTTATTTTTTTAAAAAATTTTATTTTTGTCTGGTCTCATGGAGTCTAACCTTGCACATCTGCTCTTATAATCAACCAAAAGTTTACACAGATTTCCAGAGTTTTCGATCTCCTTCTCTGCATATCTTATGATTTTCTGATAAGTTATTTAACACGTTGGGTTTTCTCAGTAGCCACAAACTGCCATCCATTTCTGTTTCCTAAGGTTAGCCAGTCTTCTGTGCTCCCACTGTCTATACCACATTAATAAACAATGATCATCAAGTATTGACTTTCTTAATAAAACAGTAGTGAGAGACAAAATTAAAAAAATCTGTGAAGATTTTCACAAGTTTATTTGATCCAAACTGATAAAGTATGTCAAGGAATAGGATTTCAAATGCTTCAGAGAATGACAGTTTTGCATGTTCTTTTATGTATTTAAAATTAAGGAGGGATCATAAAGAAGTTTATATAGGGTAGGAGACAGCAAGTTGGGGATTGGTATACATAGCTGAGTTCTCTCTTGAGGATGACCATGCTTAGAAGGAGAGGTATGAAAAGAGGCATTTCAAAGACGTGTTAACCTAGATACTCTGAAACAATGAACAGGGCATAATTAAAGCAAAGATAAGCCTTTTACTAAAGAATTTATATGTCAGCAGTGTGAACACCCACTATGACCTGCCTAGTTAGAAATTTATGGTTAGAACACCTTGTGTTCTTTAAAGCCCTCCCCCCAAATTCCAAAGATAGACTCTTCAAAACAGATGTCCTAGTTCTATTTTGGGAAAATAAATGGTTAAAACATTAACATTAATTATCAGTATTATATAGAATGTTATGGTATAACATAGATAGTATAAACAAAGCACTAAACTATAGAATTTATGTATCTTTTGTGTGATCATTATTATTCAAAAGAACGTAGAGGTTGTTCTTGCAAGATAGTTAATAAACCAAACACTTTTGGTCCTCTATAATTTTGTAGATACTTTTCAGTATACATCAATCTATTTACAGGTAAAATCAAATTGAGAAAAGAAAATAACAGACAATAAGTTTTAGAGAAGAAACTTACAGTTTGAATTGGTACTTTATAATAGTTGATAGATATGTGTATTCCAAACTGTCCTCTTGATGTTCCGCTTATCTGTCAGACCTCACCCTTACTGGACTATTGCCCGAGACAGAGAAATTCCAAAAAACTGACAAGCTGCCCCAAAGAGGGGCTCCAGACATACCAGGACTTTTGATTCAACACCCACATGCTCGAAGCCCCCCAAGGAGGAGCATTCCGGACATACCAGGACTTTTGCCTCAATATCCCCTCAGGCTCTATATAACTCGCCCCTAGTCTGTAACCCTGTGCACTTCTCCTGGAGGAGTGCCCCGGCAGGTCTTTCTCCTCTAATAAAGCCTACACATCTGGTGATGGAGTGCCATCTCATTCTTACATTTGGTGCCGAAACCTGGGACAGGGTACTAACTGCCTGGACGATCCCTCTTTGCCGTCCAAACTTAGAACCAGGGAAGCAATGGGCAGCGGCAGCTCGTCCCGGGCTTACTCCCTGATTCTGTTTGGATGTGTAATTGTGGGTTGATTGGCCGGTGGTCTAACCCTGTCCTGAACCCCTGCTGGACCAGAAAGGTAAGGAGTTTCTCCCTTCTCCTTCCCCGGTTGGCCTCCAAATTTCTCTCTAAAAACACCCCTTCCTGGTCTGACGGTTTTCTCTAACATGCCTCATGTTTTGAGGGGTTTGACTTTCAGTCTCAGTGGACTGCATGGAAGACTAGGCGCCTAGCCAAACCTCTCCACTCTCTTGGACTTCTCATCCTCGGAGCTCCCTGACAGGTGGTGACGACCTCTATCAGGGACGACTCCCCCCCACAAACATTCTCTCCTCTTGGGACAGTGATAAAAGGCTGGGACACCCTCTCTTGCTCACCTGTCTCCACTATGGGCTCTTCAGAGTCTAGGCCTTCCAACCAAACCCCTCTAGGATGTCTCATAAAAAACCTCACTAAACTCGCTCTCTCAGACTTCAAACTGAAGAAATTAATTTTATTCTGTAACACGGCATGGCCTCAGTACAGACTAGACAATGACTCCCATTGGCTTGAAAATAGGACATTCGATTACAATATCCTAAGAGATCTTGACAATTTCTGCCACCAGATGGGGAGCGCATCAGAAATTCCTTACGTGCAGGCTTTCTTCTCCCTTCTCTCCTATCCTTAATTTCTGTGCCTTCTGTTCTACACGCAGATCGTTTTGGCCAAAGAAACCTCACCTAAAACCTCTGCTCCTAATCTTTCCTTCTCTGTGAACTCCCAAGTCTCTTCTTCTCCTGCCTGACCCCTGAGGGCACCCATCTCTCAGGACCCCTCTCTATTCCCTCAGCAAATCTTTTTTGCTGGAGTCTCTTCCCTCCAGAAAGCTCTTCCCTTCACTAAATCCTGTTTTCTCATTCAACAGTCTCTCTTTCTCCTCCCCTGCTGGCCAGGGGCCTCTCCCTTCTCCACTGTGTTCTTCATCACCTCCCCCTCCTTAGAAGCTGTGGCTCTGGCTGCGGTGCCTGTCTCATCTCTGACCCCTCTTCTCTCCGTAAAAACTGCAGTTCTGTCTGTCTTCTCTTCGACTTCTCCTCTTTTTACAAACTGTGACTGTGCCTCTTTCCTCCTCGTCCTTTCCCCTCTCCTCAGAGCTCTAAATCCTTTTGACTCCTCTGACCATGTGGCACCACACCAATACTTTATCCTCCTCCTCCTCCTCCTCCTGCAGATTCTGACCCTCCTTCTTTCCATCCAGCTGCTCACACTGTCCATCTGTCTGCTTTCTCTCTTCCTCCCCTCTATGCTGGCAACTCCCTGCCATCTTGAAAAACTTAAAAAGCAGAATTGTATATTAAGCTATGTGAGTAAGTAATCCATCTTGTCTCTTTGTTTGTCAGAAAATATCTCTAGTATAATTTGAATTAAAACAAGTAAAGCACGGTCATTTAAATTCCTTAATTCATGATGTGTATCTATTCTATCTGAAGTCTTTGTTTAATGTGTAACAGTGTCTGTTTCTAAGTCCTTAAACCAATAATTACCCACCTCTTAAACCAGGTTTACTCATCCCCATGGAGTCTCCCTGCAATACCCCCATCCTTCCTGTTTGAAAACCTTCGGGGGTTTATCACCTTGTACAAGCCTTATACCTAACCAATGAGGCAGTAATTCCCCTCGATCCAGTAGTCCCTAATCTCTACAGGTTACTGTCACACATTCCCTCAGACACCACTCACTTCACAATCCTAGACCTCAAAAATGCCTTCTTTACCATTCCTCTACACCCTGACTCTTACTTTCTGTTTGCCTTTACCCAGACACTAATGCAGCCCAGCACTTACACGGACTATTTTACCCCAGGGGATCAGAAACAGCCCACACCTGTTTTGGCAGGCACTAGCTCAGGATTTAGCAGCATGCAATCTCAAAACTAATTCTTTCTTACAATATGTAAATAACCTACTCCCCTGCAGCCCCTCCCTGCCTGCCTCAAGGAGACACACTGCCACCCTTCTTAACTTCTCCACTATGAAGTGATATCGTGTCTTCTCTGCTAAGGCTCAACTTCATTCTCAGTCCCTAGTCTATCTAGGCATCGCCTTAACCCCCACCACCTGAAGTCTCACCCTAGATCAAACTCAGACTTTCCACGGTCTCCAAACACCTACCACCACAAATCAAATCTTTTCTTTCCTCAGTCTAATAGACTTCTTTAAACACTGAATTCCCAATTTTGCTCTTAGTCAAGCCCTTCAGTGAGATCTTCTGAGCATGGCTTTTAAGGTCCATAATGGCCAAGGAAGTAACAGAATAGGCAAATAAGGCCTAAAAGAAGTCAGGAAATACCAGCTTTTGGCTCCAGCACTCTAAAGGGCTTCAGAGGATTCTATCAGGGCCCTACTTCAAGAGTTGAAAGAAAGCTCATTGAACTGAAGCCTGCCAGGCTTCCCGGCCCCACCGGTTGACACACCTGTGCTGTGGAAAGAGGGACATGAGAAGGTAAGCTGCACCCTTGCTCCATGGAGGGAGGGTTCAGTCTCTTCTAGCCCTGCTCAAGCTACCTGTGACCTGACCTTGCTCCATGGAGGGAGGGTTCAGTCCCTTTTAGCCCTGCCCAGCATGATGGCATTTGCCACTGAAGGCCCAAGGACATCGTTCACGAGCCTAAGGTATTTCTTCCAAGTAGCAAATAAGCTAATCTCATTTCTTGTAAACACAAGGGCCATCTACCACTATGCCTCGCTTGAATATTTAAGTTTTATTTATCTCTCAAAGATCTCTACTGTGGGTATTGACAGTCTAATTTTGTTACTTTATTTAATGTATAGTATCTCCTTTATTCCTCTTATCTCAATGTCCCATGCCTATTATAGGCTGGGACTTGCTGCTAATTCCAGCTAGAAGCAGTGGTCAATAGGACTTAAACTCTAACTGCAAAGTGTAGAAATGTAACCACCCTTTCCCTAAATACTTGAGGGTTTATAGGTTACTCAGCAAACTGTTCAAAGACTGTCCAAGAGGAACTTCCAGCATTACATCACCCAAGGACTGACTTTCACATGGACAGGTCCACACACCATGATCCTGACAACTCCCACTGCTGCTAAAATAGAAAAATGGCATGCCTTACTCCAACCACAAACCTGAAGCTGGTTTATCTGCATATGGCAAATATATAAAAAAACTAAGGACTTTTTTAATCAGACTTTGGAAAAAGGGAAACTAGAATAAAAAGAAAGCTAATTTAATTGTCACTAAAGGTTAAAGAATTTTAAATAAAAAGTTCTGACTAGAAAGGAATTCTATGATTTTGATAATAGAAGGTATAAGGTATGAAAATACTTTTGAAAGAAAAAGGAAAAAGCAAGTTGTTATGAAGGCCAGTTATTTCTGGATAAGAAACTGCATGAAAGCTAAAGGTTTATGTAAGTTGTAGAAGGTTTGTGCAGGTTGTAGGAGATTTGTACTGAGAAAAAAAAAATTTGTACAGTCAGAAAACTGGTTTTCAAGAAATGTTTAATCAGTCACCCTACCTACCAATCCTCTACTCTCCCCACTTATTGGGACCACTGATTGGGATGACTCTTTTCTCTACCCTGACAATCTGGAGCTCAGAAACAGAGAAACAAAACCGACCCCTTGTCCTTGTATTCTCTATTCACCTCTTAGCCTGCCTCACCTAATCAGATGCTTTCTTCAATTTTTTGGAAGACTTTTAGTAGAATAGGAACCAAGTCTTCTTTGAATGTTTGATAAAATTCACTGGTATAGCCGTCAGGGCCTGGACTTTTATTTTTGGAGAGGTTTTTAATGGTTTTTTCTATTTCTTCTCTACTGATAGGTCTGTTTAGGCTTTCTGTTTCTTCTTGACTCAGTCTAGGAAGGTTGTATTGTTCTAGGAATTTATCCATTTCTTCTAGGTTGTTGAATTTAGTGGCATGAAGTTTTTCATAGTATTCTACAATAATTCTTTGTATATCTACGGTGTCCGTGGTGATTTCTCCTCTTTCATTTTGGATTTTGTTTATATGAGTTTTTTCTCTTTTTTCCTTGGTAAGTCTTGCCAAGGGTTTGTCAATTTTGTTGATCATTTCAAAAAACCAGCTCCTTGTTCTATTATTTTTTTCTATAGTTTTTCTGTTCTCTAATTCATTTATTTCTGCTCTGATTTTTATTATCTCCTTTCTTCGGCTAGTTTTGGGTTTTCTTTGTTCTTCTTTTTCTAGTTCCTTAAGGTGGGAAGTTAAGTGGTTCACTTGGGTTCTCTCTTGTTTGTTCATATATGCCTGAAGTGATATGAACTTCCCTCTTATCACTGCTTTTGCTGCATCCCATAGATTCTGATATGTCATATTGTCATTTTCATTAGTCTGTATATATCTTTTGATCTCTGCACTTATTTCTTCTTTGATCCATTCATTTTTTAAAAGTATGTTGTTTAGTTTCCACATTTTTGTGGGATTTTTTTCCTCTTTTTTGCAGTTGAATTCTAGTTTCAAGGTTTTATGATCAGAAAATATGCTTGGTACAACTTCAATTTTTCTGAATTTGCTGATGTTGTTTTTGTGGCCCAACATATGGTCAATTCTTGAGAATGATCCATGTACACTGGAGAAAAATGTATACTCAGTCACATTGGGATGAAATGTCCTGTAGATGTCTATCATATCCAGGTGCTCTAGTGTTTTCTTTAAGGCCACTATGTCTTTGTTGATTCTCTGTTTGGATGACCAATCTAGAGCCGTCAGCGGTGTATTGAGGTCTCCAAGTATGATTGTGTTTTTGTCAGTTTTTGTTTTAAGATCAATGAGTAGCTGTCTTATATATTTTGGTGCTCCTTGGTTTGGTGCAAATATATTAAGAATTGTTATGTCTTCTTGATTCAGTGTCCCTTTAGCCATTATAAAATGGCCATTTTTGTCTCTGAGTACTTTTCCTGTCTTGTAGTCAGCATTATCCTATATGAGTATTGCTACACCTACTTTTTTTTGGATGTTGTTTGCTTGGAGTATTGTTTTCCAGCCTTTCACTTTGAATTTGTTTTTATCCTTGTTACTTAGATGAGTTTCCTGTAGGCAGCATACAGTTGGATTTTCTTTTTTAATCCATTCTGCTACTCTGTGCCTTTATATTGCTGAGTTTAATCCGTTTACATTTAGTGTAATTATTGACACTTTTGAGTTCCCTATTGCCATTTTATAGATTGCTTTCTGTTAGTTTTGTGTCTTGTTTGATCCTTCTCTTTCGTTTTTCTATCTTTTGTTTTTATTTGGTTGTATTCCATACATCTTTCCTCTGTTGCTATCTTTTTTATCTCATGTGCTTCTGTGGTGGTTTTTTCAATGGTGGTTACCTTTGAGTAATGAAAAGAGTCCCTACCCTGTTCATTGTAGCGAACTATTTTGTGAGTACTTTTGCACTCCATCGTCCTTTGCTACTGTTAATCTCCACCTTCTCCTCCTCTTTCTTTTTGTTGTTGTCACAGTTTAAATTTGGTTTTATTGTGTTCTTCTTGGAGTTTTTACTCGTGGCTCTGTTTTTTTTTTGTTCTTTGTATCTGATTGGAGAACCCCCTTTAGTAATTCCTGGAGTGGGGGTTTTCTGATGATAAATTCCCTCATCTTTTCTGTATCTGTAAATGTTTTTATTTCTCCTTCATATTTGAAGGATAGCTTTGATGGGTATAGTATTCATGGCTGAAAGTTCCTCTCTTTCAGGACTTTCAATATTGGGGTCCACTCTCTTCTAGCTTGTAGAGTTTCTGCTGAGAAATCTGATGATAATCTAATGGGCCTTCCTTTATATGTTGTATTCTTCTTTTCCCTGACTGCCTTGAGAATTTTTTCTTTGCTGTTGGTTTGTGTCAATTTCATTATGATATGCCTTGGAGTAGGTTTGTTGAGGTTAAGAAAACTCGGAGTTCTGTTTGCTTTTTGAATTTGAGGCTTTAGTTCTTTCCACAGGCTTGGGAAGTTCTCATCTATTATTTGTTTGAGTATGTTCTCCATTCCATTTTCTCTCTCTTCTCCCTCTGATATACCTATTATTCTTATGTTATTCTTTCTGATGGAGTCAGATAATTCTTGTAGGTCTATCTCATTTTTTTTTAATTTTTGAGTCTCTTTCTTCTTCTCTCTGTTGTGCCTCAAGTTGTTTGTCTTCTATTTCACTAATCCTCTCTTCTATCTGACCTGTTCTATTAAACAAGCTTGTTACTTCGTTTTTCAGCTCGTGAATTGAGTTTTTCATCTCTGTTTGATTTATTTTTATAGTTTCAATTTCCTTGGACATATATTCTTTGTGTTCATTGAGTTGTTTTTTGAGCTCCCTAAATTGCCTTTCTGTGTTTTCTTGTATATCTCAGAGGATTTTTAGGATTTCTATCTTGAATTCTCTGTCATTTAGCTCCAAGGTTTCCAATATATTAAATTTTTTCTCCATAGATTTTTCCTCATCTAGCTGTGTTACCTCTCTTTCTTTTGTATCCATGATATTCGATTTTCTCTTCCTTAATGGCATCTGAGGGTGGTTTTGTTGATAGTATTAATGAGATTTAATAAAGAATAAAAAGTTAAAAAAATAAAAAATTGAAGAGTTGTTTTTTTTAGAAAATTAATAATGAAATAAAGAAAAATAAAATAAAATAAAAATTTTTTAAAAAGGAAATTATTCCCCCCCTCCTTTTTTCCTCTCCTCTCCTCTCCCCTCTTTCTTGAGAAAATCTTGTGGTGAACTGTGAATTATAACAAGCAATGCCTGTAATGGAGGGCCTGAATTGGGGAAAAGTAATAAAGGGGCAAGAAAAAAGAAAAAAAAAAGAAAAAAGAAGGGGATATGGACCCACAAAAAGCAAATAAGAAAAAAATTTGGGTCAAGAATAAAATGATTTGCTTTTAGGTGTGGGTTGACTAAGAGTTATGATGAGAGGAATAAGAGGAAAACAGAAAAATGGGGGGACAAATTAAAAAATTACTATTGTATTTAGTGGAACAAGAACTAGATAAAATGAAGAGCCAGGGATGGGAGCACTGCTAGTGAGTTAAAAAGGTGGAGTAAAAAACCCCCAAAATGCCACAAACATAAGTTTGAGTCCCAGATAAGATAATTTGTTTGTTATTGAGGTTTGAATGAGAGGAGATGTAAAGGAGAAAGGAAGAAACTAATATAGAGGGAGAAAAGAAAGAGAGAGAGAGAGAGAAAGAAAGAGGGAACCACTAAAAGAAGAAAAAAGAAAAAAGAGTAGAGAGAGAGAGTTAAGGGTTTTGGAGTGCAACCCTCATAGAGAGAAAGGAAGAGGAGAGAAAAGATAATGGGAGATGTAACACTTATGGGTAGTTTATTTCAAGGAGAGCAGAGAGTAAGACCGGCAGAGAGTTAATCGGCCAAATTGGAGGAGGAAAAAAAAATCAAGAATGAAGATAAAAGAAACAAACGAACAAATATAATAAAATGGGATAGGTTATAAAGACTCGATTATTCTTGATTTTGAGAGGTTATCTTCTTGCTTTTTCTTTTCTCTCCCTCTTCCTGGTCGGTGATTCTGTACCCTGGGTTATGCCCCTTTGGCACGCTCAGGTAGAGGTTTGCAGTTGATAAGTCTCTATGGTGATGTCATGTATTGTGCTTTAGTCTCGTTGGCAGTCGAGGCTCATTAGCATTTATAGGCTCCGCCAGTGAGAGAGTCCATGTTCCTGGAGCCTTTCTCCTAGTTTTTCCTTCCTCAATTAGTAGCCTGATAATCCAGCTCTGGGGTTGCTGCTGCCTCTGCCTCAATAGTAAGAGGCTCAAAGAGCTGGCAACTCCCCACTCTATTTACAGTCAGCACAGGGCTCTGAGTAAGGCTCAGTCAGTCAGAGCTGCTAGCATAATCAGGCGGGGTTTCCGCCCACTCAAAGATCTCTGGCTCTGCCACTCTGCCCGATAACACAGGCGGGCACCCACTTTCGGGGCGCTTGGAGGAAACTCTCGCTCACTATCTGTGCGCGCAGACCAGGATATCCGGCCAGCAGTCTCACGCTCTGAGTGAAACCCCCAACCGCATGGGAAAGTTGCAGCGTTGGAATTGGCTCTCGCTCCATCCCCGTGCACGGCTTTTGCAAGGCGCTGGGGCGGCCCGAGGTTCCGCTTTGGCCCACACAAAGGCCCCTGACTCTGCCCCTCTGTGCAATAACATGGGCACGCACTGCCGAGGCACTCGGAAGAATCTCTTGCTCACTATCTGCACGGCCAGACCAGGATATGAGGCCGGCCGTTTTTCCCTTTGAGTGAATCCCCTACCAGTACGGATTAGTTCCACTCTTGGAATTAGTTCTCGCTCCCTCCTGTGCGCGGCTTTCCCAGGGTGCTGGGGCTGCCCAGAGATTCCGCTTTCGTCCCACAGAAAGGCCTCTGACTCTGCCTCTCTGTGGGGTAACACGGGAACCCACTCCCGGGGCTTAGGAAGAAATCTCTCGCCCACTATCTGCGCACTGACCAGGAGATCGGGTAAAATGGCTGCCTCGCCTGTCTTTCTTTGTTTGGGTTTGGCGCGAGTGTTAGCTTGTATTGCCCGGGTTGCCACAGGATCAGTTTTTCCTCGGCTTGATCTCCGTGCCACAGCTTGGTTCGGCCGTTTGTGCCGCGGCCTGGATCTATTCATTCACCCCCTTTGCCCACCTCAGTTTCTATATTCACAGATCCCAGAGAAAGTTGCCCTGTTTAGGTTAGTGAGGAAGGCGGAGCATTTCTTTCTCCCTAATTCCTTCGGGGTTTGGTTATATATTTAGCCAATTTTTCACTCGATCATACCTTTGGGTGTATTGCAAAACATCTGGAGACTCCAAGGATAGGTTTTTCTGTTTCTGGTTGAAGATCTTGTTGAGTTTTGGGGGAGATTTATTGGTATCGCTTCCTACCCCGCCATTACTCTGATGTCATCTCCAGATTTTTTTAAAAGAAAGATTAAATTAATATTTCTGGTTAGTGACTTGTGCTTTAATTAATTTTGGAATTCTTAATAATTAAGCTTCTGAATTTGAAATAAATATTTTTTCTTGCAGTTTTTCTGTATTTTTTATATGTAAATTTTTTAAATGCCTGTCCATTTTTATAAATTGATACATATATTCATTTATTTAATCAAGAATCCAGTTATTGATTCTTTATACCTTCATTAATATTCTTAGGATATGCTAGGCCTTGTGTTAAGACATAGAAAGTATTCTGTCATAGTTGCCACTATGGAGAAAAAGGTAGAGAGTTATTTCTGAAGCCAAAGAAAAAGAAACAGAAAAATGAAGTATAAAAGATCTACCAAGCATCCCCAAACTATGGCCCGCGGGCCATGTGTGGCCCCCTGAGGCCATTTATCCATCCCCGGCCGCACTTCCAGAAGGGGCACCTCTTTCATTGGTGGTCAGTGAGAGGAGCACTGTATGTGGTGGCCCTCCATGTCTGAGGGACAGTGAACTGGCCCCCTGTGTAAAAAGTCTGGGGACACCTGATAGACTAATTCCAGTTGATAATGTGGATACTAATGCAAGTTATAACCAAGGCAAATATGGAAAATTTTGCTTGAACATTTGCAATATTGTTATTAAAATAATATAGTAAAGATAAAATGAGCTTTTTTTATATATTCTTTGATCAATCTAAGAACAAATATAACACCATTTAATTGTAAACATACTGTAGTTTTGAATGTAAACTGATTTTATATGAAGAGCTTTCATTCAAATGACCAGAAGATATGCCATTTATCCAGTGTATAAATTTTTTTAATGAAGAAATAGAATTGACAAAACATCTACTTTGAAGAAGAAACAGTGTAGTGATTCTATGGCCCTAACATTCAATGTCTTAAGAATAACTTCGATGTTTAATAAAGGAACAGGATATTTGAAAGAAAATATAGCACAGTGGTTAAAAGCTAAACTTGGCCAACTTCATCTGAGTAGGAATAAACCTACATAAATTATAGAGGATTACTGTACAAAGGGTTTCTTTCTTTCTCACTTTGCATGTTAGGAGCTGCAGGATTCTTTTCTCCATCTATCTTTTATTGTGATGCTAAGCTGAAGGATCATCCCCTATCTAAGACATGCTGTTTTATGCCAGAGAGGAGAGCTGGTAGAAATGCATAAGGCCCGTGAAGTCTCTGTTCAGAACTCTGCATCTATCACATCTGCTCATTCCATTGACCAAAGTATGTCATGAGTCCAAACCTATAGTCTCTGGGGCAGGGAAATATACTCATCCCTTGCTTGATACTGTGAGTCTCATGGCAATGAGGGGTAATTGATAGTCCATTTAGAAAGCAAGGAGTCAATAAATGAGGGTAATCTTGTTACTTTACAATGAGAGCTTCTGGGGCCAAATTACTGGATTTTTCACTTAATAGCTTTGTCAACTTGGGGGAGATCTTTAATCTTTTTATGCCTTAGATTTCTCATCTATAAAATAGTACTTTTTCCATAAAGTGGAAACGAGAATTGTGAGAATTGACATACATGACAAACTTATACTAATATTGGGTAACAGTAAGGATGATTTAATGGTGAAATATATGGATGCAACACAATTAATTAAACTAATTTATTTTAGTGGCAATTGCTAATAACATCCTAGGAGTTGCTTGTGAACTATATGTACTTATCTGTAAATAAAAACCCCCACTATTTTTACTAGATTTATTTGATTAAAGTTTACATAAAACTAAGCCTCTAAGGCAGTGGTGGGATTCAAATAATTTAACAGCCAGTTCGCTGCCCTAATGACCATTTTAAGTATAAATAAAGATATACAGAAAGGCAGTTTATTATTTCATGCATTAAATACATAAATAAGAACAATACAGAGGTATACAAAACTAGATTGTTATAAGAAAAGTTTTAAAAGACTAATAAAAAATATTAAATAATACCTGACAAAACCCAATAAAACTGTTTTTAAGATATTTCCATATTGCTTCTTGATTGGCGTCTTCACTTGCAGTTTTTTTTTTCACCTATGGATGGAATGAACACCACTATGAGCATTTAGAACATGCTGTTGCACAGATGAATGTTAATAAAGAGTAAGAAATGTAAATTTGTGATTTCCACATTGGGTGGCTGCCCAGGCACCTACCTTAGAGAGAACCCTTATTATAAGTGCCATTTTAACCACCGGTTTGGCAAACTCAATAAAACATTATGTATCAATTCTGCCAAACTGCTGCAAACTAGCTGAATCCCACCATTGACCTAAGGATTGTAAGAGATGTAAATTCATTTTATTTTCCAAGTTATGATACCTTTACCAGATATAATAAACATTACAGAAAAATGAATTAAGAGACAATATGTGGTTTTTGTAAAATATCTCGAATAGATAAATCCATACAGACAGAAAGTAGATGACTGGTTGCAGGGTCTGGGAAAAGGGGAGAGTAGAGTTGCTGAATGTGTCGAATATATTTTTGGGAGGGTAGGTAATTAAGACGTTTTGAAACTAGATAAAAGTGGTAAAATATATTAAAGTCACTGAGATTTAAGTGAGAAAGTATATACAAAAACAGTTGGTAAATATTTGTAGCTATATTGGTTATTATTCTTGCAATTTATGACTGAATCAGATATTCATGAAAGCATGCATTCAGTGGTAGAAGCAAGAGTGAGAAGATTATGTGATGAGATGAATAGTAACAGAATTGTTTTATTTTTCTGAGCTTCACAACTTAATCTGCTTGTTATTTTTATCTAAAGCAACAATCTGTTTAAGCCAGGAGAGAAAAAGTACTAGATTTGGCTGAGACTCAAACAATCTGTCATCTATGAGAATGAGACACAGATATGAGGTGTTTCAAAGATTAAATTTTATTATATCTCAACTTTTATGAGAATTTAACTTTTTAGCCTGATATTAAAATTGTATTTTAAACTCTTCTATAAAGAATTTAATACTACCCAGTTAAGTCTCTGGCAAGTTAGTTCAGTTGGTTGGAGCATCATACCAATATGTTCACGTTGCAAGTTTGATTTCTAGTCAGGGCATATACAAGAATGAACCAATGAATACATGGATAAGTGGAACAGCAAATAGCTGTTTTGTTTTTTTTTTTTTTCCTCTTTCTCTAAACTAAATAAAAAAATATTATCCAGGTAACTGTGAAATATTTTGTCATTACTGACAAAATTTATTTTGGTTACACAGTTATTTAATTAATGTTTTCTGATAGCTAATCAATAATATGCTCATGTTTGTCTGTTTTTTTTTCCCTTTTCTCAATTGTGAGGTGACTAAAAATCCAAATTTAGAGATCTCTTCCCAAAGAATTCTTCACCTGCCAAAAATCTCATGTAGTTTGATTTTATTCTAAATTGTGTTTTGGTTTATAGTTTCTCTAATTCTTTTTGCCTAAGTAATTTAATTTTTAAATTTCTTTTTTTTTTTAATTTTTTAAATTTTTTTTTAATTTTTTTTTATTTATTCATTTTTAGAGAGGAGAGAGAGAGGAAGAGAGAGAGAAACAGAGAGAGAGAAGGATGGAGGAGCTGGAAGCATCAACACCCATATGTGCCTTGACCAGGCAAGCCCAGGGTTTCGAACCTGCGACCTCAGCATTTCCAGGTCGACACTTTATCCACTGCGCCACCACAGGTCAGGCAATTTTTAAATTTCAATAAGAATACATTGTTATTTTATAAGGATAATAATGAAAAAATATCTAGATAATGATGAGAAAGTTTAATATGTAGATTATTTACTCAGTACATGACTTGTGCTTTTACATTCTTTGGGGATTGATATATTTGAATGTAATGCAAAAATCACTCCTGGAATGTTCTGTTCTTTTAAAGATGCATGTTAGAAAGTTAGACACTAACATCTTACATCCTCATCATTATTTAAAAAATAAAGTTATGGGAAATATCTTAATGTGTTGACCTAGATTATACAATAAGCATCTTATAAAGGAATCCTTAAAGAGTTTTCAGGCTCTAGGTACTTGGTTCTGGAAGTCTGAG
Organism: Saccopteryx bilineata; assembly: GCF_036850765.1. NCBI lineage: Eukaryota > Metazoa > Chordata > Mammalia > Chiroptera > Emballonuridae > Saccopteryx > Saccopteryx bilineata. Next base: position 213,825,251 of record NC_089491.1, on the reverse strand, counting down.
CAAGTGGATCTCATCAAGGCGAGGGTGGGTAATGCATACTTTACAGATTGGTAGACACATTAAGTGGGACGATTTACAAGAAGCTTTGGAAAACTACAAGTTATAAGTATTTTTATTTATTATAATTATTTTATATTTTTGATAGTCATTGTGGGAAAATAGCTAAATATGTTTTTACTCTACTGACTTTTGGTTAGTGAATTTTACTTGTTTGTGGATAGCAATTTACATGATCTGCTAAGGTTTTGATTTCCAAAAGATTGGTGTTGTGAATTATGTCATGTTGATAATAATCAACTGAAGAAAGTATGAAGATGCTATAAAGACTTGGAGCTACAAAGTTAACAATCACTATTACGTTCTGTCTTTTCTGTGTCTCCTCCATATATTCTAAGTGAACCGTTAGATTGCAGCTCTAATTATGAAAAGAACCTTGCTAGTTTGGAGAGAAAATGTGTTTTAAGTCCAAGAATTTCAGTACTTGACAACTTTGATTAGTCTTATAATTACATATTTTGCAAGCAATTAAATTAGGGCAATTACAGCCTGATGTCAAAGAAAATATTAAGTACAATAAATATAATTCTGATTGCAAAAATTAAGTCCATTATTATAACTAACAACTTATTACTAGGCAGAATAGCACAGGAAAAGTATTGCTTTAAATAGTCACAGCTACTTTGGGCCCTGGGATGTCCATATTATGTTAAGAATTAATACATAATGCATACACACACTACTAAAGAATCAACAACTAACTTTCTAAAACAAATGTATAAATATTTGCTGTCCCAAGGAGCTATATAGTTTCTGAAGAGGTGTTAGCAAATATTCACTCACCAACCTACAACTGTGAGTAACATTTAAATTTCTTTCCTAATACAAATGGAATATATTTCATTCCATTTGTGATCAATGTTCACTTTAGATTGTAAGGCTAATATGCTCAGTTGGGAACCAAATAATAAAAAGCAAAGTTGAGCTTCACCTTAGAGATATCTAAAATGCAATATTGTCAGATGTCTAGTTCTCATGCTGAAGACTATATTAATGGTCTAAATTTTTCTTCCAAATAAATCCCTTCCAAATATACTTTATTATATTTTACTAACAACAATCAATTTTTAAATTATTAACAATCTGTGATACGTTCATGTACCCATGTGTTTTCTATATTAATTTGCCATATGAAGAAGAAAATATAGAAGCAACATTACAAATTAGCAGTTGAAAGCATCTGTTAAGTTTATTCTATAGTCCAATTAACCAAATAATGGTGGGCTTGATGATGACTACAAAATATAAAGCCAATTTGATTTAAGTGAAATAAAAAATGTAAGAGATAGCACAGCCTATCTCTGGGCATACTGCTTATTTTGAAAGTATGATTTAGAAATAAATTCCCTCCCTCTAAAATATAGTAAAATACACTGAAGAAATTTTTATTTGACAATTTTGAGCACAGTATTAAAAATTAATAAATTGCTTTGGAAAAAAAAAGATGGCTATGCCCTTTGGAACACAATGATTACAAAATTATATTTGTGCAATATTTGGAAAATGAAACCCTTTCTGTGTGCCTTTTAAAATGTTTTTACTTAAATTTAAACTTAAGTGGATTGCTAAATATTCCTCAATAGCTTGTTTCAGAATGATGATGAAAACCACATTTTTTACCATAAAAGACCCATGATGGGTGGATGGTGGCTTGTTTCTTTCTCATCTCAATCACAGTGGACTCCATTCACTTTGGCCTTTGCATTCCCAGAGCACACCAAACTTGCTTTGCCTCTAGGGCTCTGCATTTTGCAGTTCATCTTTCTCCAAATCATCTTGTAGTTCAATTAGCAGCTCAAATGTCAGCTTCCTGCAATCACCTTCTAATTTATGTCTCAGTTCAAATGTCGCCACCTCACAGACACATTCTGTGTCCTCTAAACTCATGAACAGCGTTGATCCCCTTGCTCTGTTTTCTTTGTAGTATGTCTCACTGTTTGATGTTCTGTTAGTTTGCTAGGGCTTTGGTGGGGAAGGACGTATTTTCCCCATCCTCTTAATTTGAATTCCAGGGACCTTTAAATTTAATTTGACAAATGAAAGTTTAACTAGGGAAAGAAAAAAAGGTTTAGATACTTATTGTAACCAACAAAAGAAATAGCTGTATTGTTAAATAATTAGAGTTAGAGGCTTATATACCTTCCAGTAGGAAAGAGTAAGGGAAGAAAGATTTCTATGGGATAAACAAAGCAGTTTTTTAATAAAGACAGATAAGTTTTTTTTAAACAACTTTTATTTATTTATTTATTTATTTTAATTAATTTATTTATTTATTCATTTTTAGAGAGGAGAGAGAGGGAGAGAGAGTGACAGAGAGGGAGAGAGAGGAGAGACAGAGAGAGAGAGAAGGGGGGAGGAGCTGGAAGCATCAACTCCCATATGTGCCTTGACCAGGCAAGCCCAGGGTTTTGAACCGGTGACCTCAGCATTTCCAGGTCGACACTTTATCCACTGTGCCACCACAGGTCAGGCGACAGATAAGTTTTTAGCAGAGTAAACAGGAGATAAGAACATTTATGAAATGTTTGTTCACGCAGTTGTGAATGGTCTTTGCATTTTGTTCATGGCCCTGAACCTCTCCCAGGGTAGGGATTTGTGGTAGACTGACTATTAGCACTCTCCTGGGAATAAACTCTCCAAAGAGGTGATTCATACTATAGTAGCCTCATTTCTCAGTGGTTGCTGCTGTTGGTCAGATTAGAAAAGCTCTGTGAAGTCCTGTTTCTGAATTCTTTGGATCTCAGATCTTCAGCTTAAAATAATCTTTATATCATCCATGGCATTTCAAGTGGATCCCTACAGCTGCTGTAATAGAATTTCACAAACTGGGTGGCTTAAATAACAGAAATTTATTTTCTCACAGCTCTGTACAGAAGTCCAAGATCAAAGTGTCAGCAGGTTTGGTTTCCTGAGACCTCTCTGCTTGGCTTTCAGAGAGCCTTTATTTTTCTGTATGTACACATCACTGGTGTCTCTCAATGTGTTCTAAACTTTTCATTTTACAAAGAAACCAGATATACTGAATTAGGACTCACCCTAATGGCCTTAGTTTAAATGAATGATTTATTTAAAGGTCTTATTTCAAATTATAACCACCTTCTGAGGTATTAGAGGTTAGGACTTCTCATACAAATTTGGGGAGACACATTTTATTCCATAACAAATACTATATTATTTACTTTCACTCTTTACTACCTAGCTCCATCTTTCCCACTATAATGTAAACTCTTTGAGAGAAGAGAAATGCCTGACTTCACTGCTTCTCTCAACCTGTAAAGTGGTTAATGGTCGTAGTTGATAGACAAAAATATTTGTTAAATACCTAGTTAAATTGTTTCAGTGAATAGATATTGGTCTCTAATGTTGAGTAGGAAATGCTTTACTAGAATAAATATAAGTATATTTTATCTAGGAAGTCAATGGGGTGATAGAGAAAACTTTTCTAAATATTTAAAAAATTGTTCAGTGTCAAAAATACAAGATTTCTTTTGAGAGATTTTATTTGGATTTATATTATACATAAAACTACCATACAGAAAAATTAAGAAAAGTTTTAAAATATCCTTCAAGAAGAAAGAATATCCTTTAAGAATATAGTTTAATAACATAAAATATAGTAACAAAGCTGTATACTTAGCCAAATTTATCTCTTTAAAGATATATAAGATGCAAAGCTGGTAAAATGACCAGAATTAAGTAGAATTTTTTTTTTAAATGGAACATTTGCTGAAGACCATGACTTAAATGGCATTTTAAAGAAATGAGAAAAAATTAAAGACTAATTATATAGTAGTGAAATAAAAATATAAAGAAAGAATAGCAGACAATACAAGCGGGCAGGTGAAAGAGTGAGTTGGATTGTTTTGGAGCTCATGATTAATATTTAATTTGAGCTCATTCGACTAGGGCCTTTCTAAAGAAGAAGTGATGATGTGAGGTCAATATATGTAGATAGGAGACTTTAAAATAAGAAATCAAGAGTTACTGATTTTGAAGTGTTAAGACTGTGAACCTTGACTGAGGTTGGTACAACATTTGATATTTCATTATCCACTGGAAAATTGGAAGTGGAGAATTAGCCCCCTTTTCTACTGTAAACATTGGAAACTGGTTAAGGAGTTACTTGTGCTACTATTTATACTATTCCATATGTGTATGTAGTGTTTTTATAGCAAGAAAAGCAATACAAAGTAGAACTTTGAATCAGAAGAAATCTAAATGAATAAACAAAGAAGTCAGAGCAGAGATATAAACTTCAGAATCATTAGGGCATAAATGGTCTCATCAAGGAGAGCAGAGAAATAAAAGCAAACTACCTGAAGCTCAGGCTTGAAGAATGATCACACGCAGAACACATCCCATAATCTCCTAGAGAATGTGCTATTCCAGACATAGAGAACTTGAAATACAATGTGTCTTGACTGAGGTACTTTAAATTATTTTCAGGGTGGAATGTGGTCAGCTTTATAGGAGAAAATGATTTTATGCCTCTTACCTCTCTGTGTCTTGAAGATTGGGCTGGTAGAATGGCAGTTTGCTCTAAATTCTAGTTGCCTTTAATTCAATTAAGAAAAGATAATCTACATTCTTTAAAGTAATGATGTTTTGTGATTATGATTATTTTTATAGGAAATGAAAGTTTGAATTATCTTCTCCATTCCTATCATTTCTGGTGCTGCCATCTCTGAAACTCCTCCCCATCTGGAACATTCTATGATCGAAAGCCCATCGGATAGATTTTGAGGAATGATCAGAGAAGTCACTACATCTTAGATTTAAACATGCATTTGGGTTTTTCTTTAGTCAGTATTTTAAAACACTGATACTTTGGGAGGCAGTCAACTTATAAAACAACTTTATATACGAGAGAGATTATATCTCTAGAATGAATATCCTAGAGCAACATTGAAGTGCAGTGAGTGAAAGGACTAAAGAAAGAGTATATATATATATATATCTACCTCTTGATAATTTAATTTTTTAAAAATTCTCATCATCAATGGTGATAATGATGATAATGCAATATTAACTCACAATAGTGCCTCTAAAAATAAGCGTAGACCAGTCATACTGTTTTTATATTTGTATATCTATGCAGAAGCAGAATAACAGTGACTATGCATTACTAGTACTTCTAGCTCTACAAGAAGCTGTGCAAAACAGAGCATTTTTATCCTTAGAAATGATCTCACAGTTTTGTAGGTTGGAAAGCTTTGACACAACAAAGAAAATAACTCAATTCCAGTGAACAGGAAAACAAACTTCTGAAAACACTTTGACCTTTCTCACTCAACTTGCCAACTACTCCTCCCTTTAGGATCTCTGAGCCAAACTCTTCTATTTCCTCACCTTATTTTCATCTTCTACTGTGAGAAAATAAGGTGAAAAGCAAACCTCTGAATCCCAAGACACACTGAAATCTCATTTTATTCTGTTTCCTCACTTTCAGGAATAAACAGGTTCTCAGGAAGCAATCTTTACAGTTTTAATAGCTTCTGGCATTTTCCAGCCTCTAAAGTCTTTTTCTCTAAAGTTTCCTTCTTCAACCACCTGGGCTTTCTGGATATGATCATTCATGCTCTGAAAAAATTATTTCTTTTACATTTTTTTATTTTCTTTTTTTTTTAAATCAGATATATTTGTGTCCATGATTGGCACAAAAGGAAATATCAGAAGTATTTCAAAGCTGTTTCTTAACATACAAATGATCTACATATTTCTTAAAAATATTTCTTTCATTTGCCTACATATTTATTTGATGCATGTAGCCAAAAGTCATGCATGAAGTTCTTTCATACATTGTTTAGAAGATAGAACATTGCATTACTTATGTGGAAAATAGTTCTGTAACAGAAAAGCTTGGAGTGGATATAGATTAATTTTTTTTACTCAATTAAAACTGTAAAATCACATCAAAAGAAGGTATTTTCAAGAAATAAGTTATCTAAACAATTTGCTGGTGAATATGAGGGCATGAACAAAAATATCCATGCATTTCACAACCTTGAAGAGAACACCTTCTAGAGCTCACACACTGATGCAATTCTCTTTGTAAAGACACACTGTTCCCAACCATGTTTCAGTTGTGCTTTTATGTGACAGTGAATGTTTTCAGATAAAGTAATATGTAGGGAAGTTAATCTGAAGACAAATACCTATTTTAAAAGAATAGTTTCTAATTCAGTGTATTTGAGTGCAGTTGCCTCAATTCACTTCATTAATTTAAAGAAATTGCAATTACTTGTTATACTTTGAGATCAAGGTTCCTTGTTATTTTAAAAATACAGCCATTCTTTAAGACTTGATTTATGTCTTTGATAGAATAGCTCTCTAAAAACAATACTATTTTTGTCATAGAAAGATAATAATCGTGGGGTCATTTGGATTAGTTCTTCTCTGAAGGTGAACATGACTGTTCAATCTTCAAGAATATAGCTTTCTTTTCCTACTGTACGTAATAGTATTGTTTGGATTTGTCATTGTTATCTTAATTTTCTGCTCTGTTCTCCTCAGTTATATTCTATTGTATAAAAATGTACTGAAGAAAGCAATACAAAAAATGAAACAGCATTGAGAAATCTTGGATTTTATTTTGACCTTACCAGAGGGCCTCTATTTAAGCCAAAGAATATAAAAATATTTGACCATCAATTCTGTTCTGACAGTCACATGAAAAAGTTAATATGAATGGGCAATGTACCTTCCAAAGCTGTGGACTGAATTAGTCTTTGTATTTGTAATATGATCGTTTTTACTGCAATTGTGTGAGGGGCAAAAACCGAATAACTATTCCCATAGTAAATTTGTTTTTTGTGTTGTTTTGTTTTCTTTCCTCAGATAGGTGCTCCGTTTTCTCTTAATTTCTACATAATGAAATATTGATCTGAGAGGTCATGTCATCACTGTGTCAATTGACCATTGTTGTGTAAGTCACCTCTAAAACTCAGTGCCTACACAATCATTTATGATAATAGTTCTCAAGTTATGGGTGTGAGGTTTAGCTGATCTCAAATGGGCTCACACAAATCCTAGGTTTGGAGTGCTAATAGAAGCTGGTCTCATCTGGGAAGGCTCTAACCACTTGGCCCTGCTCTGTGTGCCTGTCATCCTTTTTCTGGGACTAACAAGTAATGTAGTATGTCTGTCTCACATCAATAGCAGAAGAACCCAATGATCAAGGGACTAAATCCACATTTGTGAAATTACAATTTTTACCTCTCCATTGAGGATGCTATAAAATACATGGCAGAAGATGGGGTCAGGAAAGACTGACACATTGGAGCCACCCTGCAACCTACTATAGTCATCTTTGTGAGGTGTTATTTTTCAAAGTGAGACAGTTATATGTATGCACATGATGGTACATGTAAGGTGGTCAGCAATGGGGAAAAGTCACAAGAGACACCAGACCCAGGAACTTGGTTAGAGCCACCCACATCCATGATCGCCAAAAGAAACTTCCCAGGAATCCTTGGAAAAGAGCGACTGTCTGTCAGCCAGTGAGATTTCACCACATCATGTTAGCTCGACCATCCTAGACGGGACCCTTTAAATATCTCCCACGCAGATCAACCCATGCAATTTCCCTGGCCTCTGTCCCTGGGGCCAGGGAATATCATCTGGGAAGCGCTCTGTACTCAATGAAGCTTTTGCTTATCCACACTTCATGGCTACGCCCCTTCTTTCTCCCTTGGCAGGGAAAAATACCCCACAGTACAGACTCAAAATATATTCATGTGTACTTAGCATAAATGTAATCTTAGAGGATCACATTTCTTTTTTTTTCTTTTTAATCAGCTTATTTAAATATCAATACCAAATATTAGCTGCTAGCACAAAAATCATATTGCTAAATAATATCAAATAATCTAAATATTACAATTATAAGTAGTAAAACACTCACACATTCCCTCTCCAATTTAAACCATATTTTTAAATTTATAACATCAGATTAATATCCTAAAGCAAACATCATATAGAAAACATAAAATAATATAACTATATTATTTCTCTTATACATACCTAAGTGTGTTTTTGTTCATTTTAGTTCTTATATTTGACTATTTGAAAGAACTCAGTTGTTCACATGCTTCCCTGATATTTTAGCAGAATAAATTTACTTTCTAGCACTCCTTATAAAATTTGATCTGATTTAAATTGTATTTATTTTTGCTAAATCATAAATGTGTGATTTTTATTAGCATGGGCTTGTCACATAATTACATTGTTACTATAAAGTTATTAAAATATTTAGTAGTGTGTTTTAGTAACTATTACTACTTTTCTCTAAATGTGTTTTTGTCAACATATTTTGTATTTATATTCCAATTGACTTTGCAGAGCCTGAGATTGTTTGAAAGGAAGGCTGATAATTATTCTCCAATGAGCACTTTGTCATATTTATGCTTTGTTCAGCCCATTAGGAAATAAATTGTATTTGGTTTTAACATGCTCATCAATTTTTTTGCATGTGTTCATTTCTGTGTGTGCCGTAGTAATTGTAGTAACTCAATATTGAGCTCATACATTGACAGAGATCATTCAAAACCAAACTGTTTTTGGCCTATTTTTAGTATAGCAAAGATGCTGACTTAACTATATAAAGGAGGCTAGTAGAATGGAGGTACAATAAACATAGATCAAGTTTGTTCCTCTAAGTAGTAGTAGTGATCAGGTTTGTTTAATAATAAAAAAAGTAAACCTGAGTGTTCAGACTCTTGATTTTTCTGTTTCCTGATCCAAAAATGATGTCAATTATAACCAACTTCCCAATCCTGCACCTTTTTGGAATGATTCAAATATTGTAGCACTTAGGGAATTATTGGTCAAATTCTAATGTAATATATTTTTAACATGAAACAGAGTAAATTGAATCAGGGGTTTGTAGTTATTATTGGGAGCCACAGAGACAAAGGAAGAAGCTGATAATTTAAAGTTTTAAAAAAGTTAAAGCCTCCCCTAAGTTTCAGATACGTGGTTGGTCAGGGCCATCATAGAAACCTTCACAGCAGAAAGAGGGCTACATCCTCTCTTGATGACTTTGAGAAAAAAAGAGGCATTCACTATGGAAATTCATTAAAACTTGGTAGTGTAGGCCCTGGCTGGTTGGCTCAGTGGTAGAGCATCGGCCTGGCGTGCAGAAGTCCCGGGTTCGATTCCCGGCCAGGGCACACAGGAGAAGCGCCCATCTGCTTCTCCACCCTTCCCCCTCTCCTTCCTCTCTGTCTCTCTCTTCCCCTCCCGCAGTGAGGCTCCATTGGAGCAAAGATGGCCCCGGGCGCTGGGGATGGCTCCTTGGCCTCTGCCCCAGGCGCTAAAGTGACTCTGATCGCGACAGAGCGATGCCCCCTGGTGGGCACGCCCCTGGTGGGTGTGCCGAGTGGATCCCCATGGGGCGCATGCGGGAGTCTGTCTGACTGTCTCTCCCCGTTTCCAGCTTCAGAAAAATACAAAAAAAAACAAAAAAAAAACAAACAACAAAAAAAACTTGGTAGTGTAGTTTTGTAAGTTGCAGATTTGTGTACTTTATATTTATAAAATATCACACACACACAGACATTACCAGACTAAAGGGGTCTGTTTGCACACATCAAAGCCCAATAAAATGGAAACAGGAATTTGCAGCAAAGAAAGGGTTTATTTTTAAGAAGTGGCCCCGCCCAGAGACACAGGCGACCTAATACTCAAAGGTCTGGTTCCCTAATGGTATCTACAAGATGGATTATGAAGGGCGAAATTACTAATCATGGTGACTAAGGGAGTTAGGGTCATGGTCAGGGTAGTGGTCGCTATTGATTGGTGGGTGCTAGAATAGGGGGCCATTGATCAGTGCATGTGGTCTTGATGTCAGCCATAGTATTGTTTCATCTGGTTGTCTGTTTTTATTTTTTGGTCTTGGAGCTGAAACACAACTGTGGTCTAGATGCTATCTCTAATTTTACCAGATTTCTGTCTCTGGAGTCAGTGGAAAGGGGGCTTTGATATGAAGAATATTTTATGCTGATCAGAACCTCATTGTCCTGAGGGCTTAATGACTACAGAGGTGGGTATGGAAGGGAGAAGGTGGCAGGTGAGTCAAGCTGTTAGGTGAAGCCAGTTTAAATCACAAAAGAACAAAGAAGAAAAGGTCATATTAAAACAACTTTTCTGTGCAATTTCATGCACACACAGATGCACATTTAGTGATCTTAGAGGAGAAAGGCATTTCAGGTTGTGAGAACACCACTGAGGAAGTACAAAGACAGATGTGAAAAAGATGTGTGTAGGGAATTTTATTCCTGAAGTGGAGAATGCTTCAGGAAGTAAAAAGGATTTTAGACAATGTGAGATGGAATAGGCCCAGAACCGTATGCAGTACATGTTTGCATGTTTATTGCTATACATATATACACATATAATGACTGCATCAATAATGTAAAAAAAAAATAGATTTCTTGTATCCTTTTTACAATCTAAAATTTGTTAGTACTCCCTAGATCCGTGATGGCGAACCTTTTTATAAAAACCACTTTTGCAGTGCTGGTCAACCTAGTCCCACCCACCCACTAGTGAGTGTTCCGGCTTTTATGGTGGGCGGTAATGGAGCAACCAAACGGCGCCGCAATTGGCCCACCATGAAAGCTGGAACTCCCACTAGTGGGCGGGAGGGACCAGGTTGACCAGCACTGCAAAAGTGGGTGGTTTTTATAAAAAGGTTCGCCATCACAGTCCTTTAGCTAGGCATTGTGGAGAACACTGAGGTAAAGAAAACTTTCTTCCTCCCTTCAGGAAACTTACAGTGAATTCAGTAACATTGCTCTGCAAATGAGGTGAAAGCTGAGGTCCACTAACAGAGAGCTCAGCCAACTATAGCTTAAAATGTATTAGCAAGTCTGGAAGTAGGCAATCCAATTCAGGATTATTGTCTCTGCTCAACAATGTTGCAGGGTTTTCTAGTCTCAACACCATCCTTAGTGAGTTAACTCTGTTCTCACGTTTGATGCCACATGTTCTCACTATGTCTTCTCCATTTCCATGATCTCACATCTCCAAATATCACATTCACAGTTATTTCAAAGCCAGAACTGTGTCATATTGTCAAACCTAGCTGCAAGGGAATCTGAACAGTTGGACATTTTTCATAAACACATATTCACCTCAAACAAACTCAAGGTTTAGTCTAATGTGTCTTCTTCTTTATATCCTTAGTTGTAGGGCTTCCAGTTAGCTAGATTTCCAGAGGTTCTGAATGATGATTTTTCTGTAATTTAGTTGTAATTTGATGTGGTGGTGGGAGGATTTGAAAATCATATTTACTTTCCTGTAATTTTTTATTGTGTAATTAATAGCTATAAGATCAGTGACAAATTTCCAATAAGGATGAAATTTTTATTCATTTTCTTTCAAGAATAGTTTTTTGTGCTTAAATCTTTAAAATCTCATACAAAGTCAATCACTTTATACTCATAAAAAGAATTAAAAATGAGTATTTTATCACATCTTATTATGCACAGGGATTTTTAATAGATGAGGCAATAATATTTAAAGAACTTGACTTATGAACCCATAAAACAGATGAATTAATGTAAAAGCTAAGTTTATAAAGCAAATACTCTTTAAAAACTGCTCTTTTCTCTTACACATTAGTTAAAAGTTTTTGGTAATGTTATTAGAAATATCTATTCTCCATTATTTTAAGATGTATAAATTCAATTTTGAATAACAAATCTCTGACATGTCATTTAATTATTATCATAATGTTGTCATAACAAAAATATTAATGAAAACACATTTTATCAGCCTTCAGTAGAAGGAAAATACATCAATTAAAAAGTGACAGAAACATAAAAAAGGAAAAAATTCTAATCATTTTTGAAGGTGAAAATTTTTTGCATGTGATAAATCTCTATATACATCACATGAGGTTTTTTGGGGGAAAGAATTAATTGCTTTTTTATATACATGATTCTTCAAGGAGATATCTTTTGTGATAAAAATAAGATACATCATTTAGAGAACAAATAGCTTACATGTCTTGGTCTTTTTTTAAAAAAAAGGATTTAAGCCTTTTAATGGCAAGAATCATGTCTCCTTCTGTATTTCCTAGAGCACCTAAGGTAGTGGTACTGAGTACACAGGCAGAAGGTCAAGCATATGTCTAACAACTGACATGGTTAACACTTACTATGTGGGTTCAGTTCAAAAACTGCTCCTTTTGCACAAAAGTGGATATTTCAAAACTTTTTGCTCTCTCTATGATTTATTTTGTGCTTCTTCCTAGATTCTTTAAAAAATATTTGCATGTAATTATCCAATTACATGTAAAGTTCAAGGAATTATGATACACAATCCTGTGTCCCTAGCTCTTTTTTTTAAAACATATTTCTGGCTTGGGGATGTAATAGGGAGCAGGCAAGAGAAGGAAATACTAGTGAATGTAATTTGTAGTGGGCCATTAAAATTTATTCTCTAAGTCAAAATAATTGGGGTACCAGAAAAGTAGAAGAGGGAATGCCAGGTGATGTCTCATTGATTCTGTTGGTAAGAAAGCTTTAAAAGCGGGAATTAAGAATAGAAAAGCTCTTCATTTAACTGTCTATTCACTTATTTAATTTCCAACAAATATCAACCACTTATATTTATTATGAACTTAGATATAAGATGATAGCAAATCAGTGTACATATGATATACATATATATAAAATGTCTACATATATATATGTGTGTGCATGCATGTAGTATGTATGTGTATGTGTTAATGCAAACTTTCCTCATAACACCTATCTGACATGGATTTCTAAATTTATCAGCCTTTAGGTTGAGGTTAAAAGATAGATTTATCAGGTCTATCTATGTCCAACTCCTTTGTTAAAATGTGACCACAAAGAAACAAACAACTCAACTAAAAAATGGATAAGGATCTGGACACTTTATTATATTTTGTCATAGCCTTGTCTACATTTCTCTGTGACAGTTAAGTTCAGAAAGAAAACTCTTGAAAACTCCTGACCATCAGAATTTTAAATTTATCAAGTCCTTAGCAAAAGACAGCTAAAGACAGCTAAACAGCTTAAGGTATGACATATGGATAAAAAGATGTGTGTCTGACCTGTTGCCAGCCCTTTCTGGGTTTTCTCTGCCCAAGTCTATCTTTCTCTACAACAGACTTCAGCTTTCTCCATATATTTATGCTATAACTCTGACTATATACTTGTCTACTGAAATACATAATTTCTCTAAGGACAATTTAGAATTACAGTAGACACTTTAAGGAACTTCCAATATGAACAAAATGATTCATCTGAAAAGAGCCTTAAATTCCAAAGGCAATATAATTCCAAATAGCTTCCAAAGGAAATTCAGATTCTGAAATGCTTTCTGAAGATTTTGTTTCCAAGTCAAATAAAAAATGAGAAAAATATATGTCTTTCTCTTTTATGTCCTTAAATAACAATTTGAACTTAAAAGACTTTATTCCAGTATTTTCCCCCCATTGTAATCCTACATTTGCTTCTGCTCTGACCCCAGCTTCTGACCTACTTCCTTTCCCCTCTACTCAAAAAAAAAAGCCTCAGATCTCAACTGCCTTTTAAGATAAATCTTCCTCAGATTAGAACGAGCTCCTTATGACGGATTTTAAGCCCTCCTCTCATTCTTCTAAAGAGTTTACAAAAGCGTAGACTTGAAAGAACAAAATTCACAGAAGAATTTATAATAGTTCTGGTAGGATACAGAGCTCCATACTCAATATTAAGTTTTTCTCAAGGTTGTAGAGAAATTAAGTGCAAGCAATTGAGAGGAAAAGGAAAACTGGGGAGTTCATGAGGGTGTTCTAAAAGAATCTTCCACCTCTCCCCAGTTTACCCATTACATTGAAAGTCAGAGTAGTCTAGAAAGGCTGTATATATTAGTTAAAATATTTTGGAGGCTATCTCTAATGCCTTCACTATGAAAATAGATTGAACATTAATACTCCTATAAGCAAAGAAGAAATTAGTTCAATAGAATTTTCAGAAACAGGTTTTTTAACACTTTTAGATAGCATTAACAGTGGATTCTGAAGCATGGGAATTCAGAGCACATGTGCACGTGTGTATGTGTGGCCATAAACCAGAAATAGAACAAATAATGCTATGAAATTTAGCCCTATTACCAGATATCCAACATCTTTCTGGATGTTTTGAAAGAGACTTGGGTCAAAAGCATAAAAACCTCAAGAAGATGAGTTACTGGATTTATGGGAAAACAATTAGATGCTCTTACATCAGTTATTATTCATTAAGGTGTGGGAGACTTTGATAAAGACAAGTGTAGATATGGTAAACAGAACAGACAGTGGAAAACAATTCTGTTACACTAGCTAAGACATTGAAATAAGTGGTTGATGATTGATGATGGCACTTGAGAAGGATCCAAGTATCTAAATTACTATTTTACATTTAAAATCACAATGAGAAACTTTATGTGAAATGTTCAGAGAAATCTTGAAAATGCGGTTGATTTGGGGGCCACAATATTGACTTTACATTCTTTAAACACACACAACTTCCTTCTCAGTCAGAAACCTAATCAGGTGGTAGGTGTCTCTCATAATGCTCAAAGTTCCCCTACCTCGGCCTACAGCCACTATCTTCAGACCTTATAATTGAGAGACAGCTTTTTTCTCCTTTATGACATTACATCTGCCAGTTTAAAAGGAAAAGATCTCTTGTACCAACAGAATTTTCAGATTGTTTTCCTGGTGTACTCTCTTAATATTTTTGAGAACTCCAAATACAGCTCCTTTAATAATTAGGACATAGCTACTTTGGACATTTATTTAACAGCACCCATATGTCTAAAGTAAACTCAAATTAAAGGTCTCCAAAAGTGATAAATTCTTTATAAGCCTACCTAAAATTCTATGAACATTTGCATAGTCTCTGGGCCAGAACCCACAAAGGTGCAGACAGATGCACAACTTTGTACAAGTTTGCACAATACCTTTTAAAATAAAAATTAAAGAAAGACTAGAAACAATATTTTAAAGCCACATAGAGTAGGAGCTCATCATGCCTTAAACATATCCATGTAATAATCCTATCCCCCTGGTTAAGAAACTCATTGGGAGAGGGTGTCGATGTCTTAAGCACCTTTACTTTTTTCACTGTATCTTATACATTGTTGTTAAAGTGGTTTCTTTAGGGTTACTATTTATAGCTTAAATTTATCAAAATCAGTTTTAGATTTATGACAACTTAATTATATCAAGATTCAAAAATATAATTTCTGGCCTGACCAGGTGGTGGTGCAGTGGATAGAATATTGGACTGGGACGCAGAGGACCCATGTTTGAAACCCCGAGATTGCCAACTTGAGCGCAGGCTCATCTGGTTTAAACACAGTTCCCAAAGTTGCTGAACCCAAAGTTGCTGGCTTGAGCAAGGGGTCACTCACTCTGCTGTAGCCCTCCCCCCCCCCAGTCAAGACACATATGAGAAAGCAATCAATGAACAACTAAGGTGCTGCAATGAAAGAATTGACGCTTCTTATCTCTCTCCCTTCCTGTCTATATCTGTCCCTATTATGTCTCTTTCTCTATCTCTGTCACACACACACACACAAACCACACAAAATATAACTTCTGTATATCTTGTAATGGAATAAATATTTGTGTCTCCTTCAAAATTCATTTGTTGAATTCCTAACCCCCTATGTGATAGTATTTAGAGGTGAAATCTTGCACGGGTAATTAGGTTTAGGTGATGTCATAAAGCGAGGCTCATGGTAGAATTTGTGTCTTTAGAAGAACAAGAAGAAAATGGAGGAGATTGTTCTTATCACCATGTGAGGACACACAAAAAAGTAACAAGCTAAGAAAATGCTCTTTATCAAAACCCAACCATATTGGCACCTTAATCTTGGACTTCCAGCCTCCAGAACTGTGAGAAATAAATGTTATTTATACCATGTATTCGATGACATTTTGCTATAACAGCCTCAGCTAACTAAAGTATAACTTTAATATCTTTTCTCTCTCTTTTTTTGGTATTATTGTACATGTATATATACAGTACTCTCTCTCTCTCTCTCTATATATATATATATATATACAATATATATTATATTATAGATATAATTTATCATTATTACAAATCTAATACTACATTGTCATAATTATTACTTTACCATCTGTAGTCCCTTTACCTAATACACTTCTGCTCAAATTTACCTCTTTTTTGCTATAATTGGCAAATATATTAAAAACGGTTGATAAGTCCTGTCGGGGGTGAGGATGACAGAGACGCAAAGACCTGACTCCAGGGACCAGGTTCAGTGACACAGATCCACTTTATTCAGGATGTAAGCTAGCTTATATACACAGGTTCAACCTATAGGGTGTTACACCATGTCCTTCATAGCCAATGGCTGAAAAGATCAGGGAGATGCATGGTTGGTGCTAAGTCACTTCCTTATAGTGGGTGAGCTCCCTTCCTGAATATGCTCAGGAGGGTTCTGGGAGCTGGAGTATTCTCACAGCATTGCATCAGCCACAGCTGCTAGGAATGAGCTCTGTGCTCTACCCACAAAAAACAGATTACATTTCTATGTTATAAGACCCAAAACACATTAAATACATGAAAATATGCATTTATATTGTCTTTTGCAATTACATAATTATCTTTAAGGGATCTCATTTTCTTTCATGTGAATTTAAATTACTGCTTGGGGTCACTTGCTTTCAGCTTCAGCCTGAAGAACTTCCTTTAGTGTTTCTCATTTTGTTTTTCTAGATATGTTTTTAGTTAACCTTCATTTTTGAAAAGTATCTCTGCTTGATATAGAATTCTGGACTTTTTTTCTCATTTGAGGAGTTTGAGTATGATATTCTATTGCCTCAGCCTACAATATTTCTGCTGATAAGTCAGCTATTAATCTTATTGAGGTACCCTTGTAAATGAGGGGTTGTTTATCTCTTTCTGCCTTCAAGATTTCCTTCTAGACTTCGACTTTCAGTACTTTCACTCTGTGGATCTCTGCATTTTTCTACTTGGAATTCATTGAACTTCTTGTTCAACTAGAGCTTTTTGTAAATTAGAGTTTTCTAATAATATTGGAAAGTTTTCAACCATTACTCCTTTGAATATATGCATAATTTTGCTCCTTTCTTTCTTGCTTCTCATTCTGGTCTTTCTATTACATGTATTCTGATGCACTCAATGAACTCATTTTTAAAATTGTACATTATTTTTGCATACCTGTGCAAACTCTCTTTAGCATAGTAAAATTGGAAGCATAGAAATGTCATTGTAATTTTTTAACTACAAAGAATCTTAAAGTGTGGAAATAAGGGTTTCAGAGAAACATTGAGAAAAATACAAATTTTAAGATTGTTGTTGCTTTTGTCTCCTCTAAAATTTCTATGCTCTATGAAAAATATAGTTTATTTATCTGTTTTACTGTGTTTATTTTATTATTTTTCTATTCTATTCATCTCAATTGTAAGTTAGCTGAAGCAAAATATATTTCTCTCTATTTTATTTTATTGCTATTGTAAGGGAAAAGAAATTAAATGGCTTTGGCTATTTTGCAAAAGGTTTTTCCTAATTAGCTAATTTAATATTTGTTGAAGTTATGCTATACTATTGTTGAGGATCATGTCAGTGTGAATATATAGACTAAACATTTTTAGACTTATCTAGTGGGAAGAGAGCTGGATATCAGTAACCACCAGTTTTCAACCCTGGATGTATATTGGAATTACCTGTTGAATTCATATCTTTTAGTGTTAGGCATTGGCTTCTTCAAAGATAATCTGATGCACAGTGATACTTTAGCATTATTGATATAATTTATTCACTGGGGAAAAAAGAGGTTCCCAGAAACTATGTTTTCACTCTAGGATATCAAACTATCAAGGGGTAGTTGTGAAATTATAACCTATGATTTCTGATGTCAAAGTAAGAATCCTGAAGAATAAATCACAAAACTAAAACAGATACTATAATTTATGCCTTGAGACATTCTATACTACTAGTTAAAATTCTAAGTCATGATTGCAGTACCTAAGTTAACTTGTTAACCTAAAACAATTTTGATTTCTATATCAGAGTTCAGAAAACTATATCCTATAGGCCAGCTTGAACCTGCCACATGTTTTTATATGGTCCATGAGCTATGCATTATTTTTGCATTTCTAAATTGTTGGAAAACATTTAGAAAATGAGATGTGCAACACATAAAATTATATGTAGTTAAAATTCAGGAGACATAAATAAATTTTTATTAGAACACAACCATGTTCATTCATTTCTGTATTGCGTGTGGTTATTTTCATGTCACAGTGGCAGAGCTGAATAGTGACAGACACCATATTGTTTTGGTGCAAGGCAGAACATGTTTACTAACTGGCTTGTTACTAAAAAGGTTTGCCAATTCTTATTTTCCAACAAAGTGTTAAAATTTCTAGATCTTTGCAAAGTAGCAGGTGTGTGCAGCATATGGAGTGGCTGAACGCATTCTTGGGCATGCTCCTCTTTATTCTTTTAATGCCACTCATTTTTCTATTTGACTTTGTGTTCTTGGTTGATACATTAACAATTAATAATGTACTTATCTGAGACATCAAGATTCAGAGAGATGTGAAGATACAGCAGAGAGTGTAAGGCACAATACAGATTCTGCTTTTTCCCTATGGAGAAATCCTGAAAATTTTATTTGTACAGAATTTAAATAGTCATAGCAAATCTCCCAGAGGATGCCGAACTCTTTTGTATTCTTGTCATAAAGTGTAGAGTACACCTATGCTATTGTACTTGGAAAAACATAACATGATAATGTGCAGTGCCAACCAATTGAGGTTTGTTTGAGCATATATTTCTAAAAGAAAAAACTTAACTTCAAAACCAGATGGAAGGTGACAGAAGACAATTTGACTTTGGATGAAAGGTATGCAACATAACCAAATATCAAAATAACCTGGAGATGTTTTCTCTGAACATATGTTCCTGATTTATCAATGTCACTGCATTAAAATTAATAAATTAAAAAAAAACCCAAAAAGAACAACTCTGGACATAAGATTTTAGCAATTGTCACAGAACCAAGTGGATCTTGGTCCTCAAAGAAGGATAATTATTTGATAATCAACATAAACTAGTAAAGGGCTTCTAGTACAAATGTAGCTACTAAGTAATCGACATTTGCAGAGTTTAACATACTCAATGTTGGTGAGAATATGTCCTATTTATTATATGGATGGGAGTCAACTTGTTACCAGGAATGGCAACAACAGTAATGACAATAAGAGCAGGAGTGGGAGCAAATATGTCTTAATCTTTTATTATGAAACCAGACTGTTTTAGGTGGTTTATAAACTTCAACTCACTTAAATCCCACATCAACCTACAAGATAAATACCATTACATTGTACTATGTACACTGCATGTTGCACTGTACAGATGAGAACAATAAAACACAGAGAAGAGGCTTGGCCAAAGTCATGCAAGAAGATGAAGAATGGGATTTGTAACCAAAAAATCTGACCGTAATTTTTTATCTTAAGTAGTAGAATCTTTCAATGAAAAACTGTAGTTTATATCGCACTTAAACGACAGAATTATGTGTTAGAAAAACTACTGAGATTTAAGTCACGGTTCTTTTGTTTAACGATTTGGAAACATATACAAATCTATGTTTATATCTATCTATATAGTCTATTTCTATCTCTATTGATATCTAGATCTATCTATAGTTGATGTATATAAGTATCTACAGATCTATTTATATCAAATAGATGTAGATGTATTTATTTTGGAGTTCTCAACTGAAAACCAGGAATTCTATTTAAAATATCATAAAGCAATGAGACTGTGCTGTATTCTTCTTTCATTTCCTGACCCTCATACAATCCTGCAGTGGAGTACACAGTCGGTTGAAAGGACAGCATGGTTTCCTATGTTCTGCCATAGCAGCAGAAGAAGCTCATGCTGATTAGGATGAAGTAGATTTTTTTTCCTGATTGTTTTCTATCATAAGGATTGCTTTCAATAGGTCTGCAAATTCTAGAAAATTTCCTAGACAATGTCTAGAAGACCATGGTAAAATAGTTTTCTCCATAGCCTTCTGATTAGGTAGGATTACATTTCCCTTCTGGTAGCAAATAGATATGGGGATTTTTCTCTGATCTTAACTATAATGCACAGGGTTCCTGGAGCTAAAACTCACAGCAATGTGGAAATGCCCTGGACTGGGCCCCAATAGTTACTTAACTTACTAGTTAACACTGAATCTCCAGTAATTTGTTAATTACTGTTTAAATCTTTCTGTCATTTAACTAGCTCTAGTGGTTTCTGCTGGCAGTTAGCTGTAATTCTCTTGTTTGCCTGTCTCTTCAGTTCTCCAGGGTGACAGTGTGCCTATCACCTCTGTATTCTAATGGCTCTAAGGAAGGTTGTAGGTTTTCCCTTTGTTTATCTTTTTCTTGTGTTGAGTGTTGACTCCCAAGCTCTTTCCATGTGGCAGCAGAAGCCACCTGTCCCTTTCTTTATCTTAGCTGTGGTAGACTTACTTGTGCTTAAGTTCACAAGGCAGCTCCAATAAATATTTTTGACTTATTTTTATAAATTGGCATTTGTAAACATAAGTATAAATTAGTCAGCTATTTCAATATGTTTCCAATAATGTTTACTTGTTTTTAGTTTAGACATTTTAGTTTAGACAAATTTTAATTAGCCATCTCAACTTACACTCAAAATCAAATGTGAGTTGATTTGTGAAACCTTAAAGTTTCTATACCTGGTGATCATTTAGAGTTTCTTTTTTAATGAACTATCTTCCATTTTGATTTAATTTCATATAGTTTATAAATAGTTTGTTTTAATTTATGTTTTTATTAATTGTTATTTGTTTACCACAGGAAAAAATTCTAATTAAGTATACCATCTATGTTTATATTTCTGGATTCTTTCTTACTTTTTCTTTTTTTCCTTTTTCTTACTTTTCAATACAAATATAACATAGTATCATCAGTAACTATTCTCAATAAAATATTCTAACTGATAAAGTTAATAAGACTTAGTTGCAAATGCTGGTTATTACTCTGTTTAAGCAATGTGATCTTCCAATTAACATCTTTGAACTTAGGTTTTTTTTTTTTCATTCATAAGACAAGATTGTGACACAGGGTTGAGTTGCTGTGAGAATTAGACATAATATATGCAAAGTTACTTTCTACAAAAATAAATAGAAGTGCGGCAACAATACAGTACTGCACAAGTATATTGTATCAGTACATCATTAAAGGGGTTTCCATCAAGACTATTAATTGTAAGAAATAAAGGTTCAAGTGAAAAGTTTCCCTTGAAATGGAATGAAATTTACATCTTAATGAGCCTGCCATGTCTTGGGCACAATTTTTCTGTGTTCAATTTAATACGATGTAAACAACATTGACTCCAGGGTAATGATGTATATTGTTGTATTATCAAAAGGGGATTTCTTCCATAAAAATATATAAGTATGAGTGTTTACCTTACAGTGAATCTGAAAATATTCATCTTTTGGCCTATTTTCAAAACTATAGAAATATCTGAAATAATAAATAAAAAAAAGCTGAACCTAATGTGAAATAAGTTTTAGAAAAGACAAATTAATGTTTTATATTTTTGAGTTTTATAAATGTTAAGCATATAACTCATATTTTGTTTGTGTGTGTTTGAAAAAGGCACAATACAAAAAAAATCTTTTGCAACTGGTGAAGTTGCCATGTAAAAATAAATGAGCTAATGGTCTGGGTCTGGGAGATTGTAAGGTACTATATCCAAATTGTTCCTTACATAGACTGAAAGTCCAAAGTTGTACAATTTTCAGGTAAATTGGCAGAGCTATTGTAACAAGAGGATTTGACAGAATAGCATGTGCAGGTCTTTATTGTTTAGGTTCCACTGTTGAGCTTAAGTTATTTCATTTTCTCAAATTCTTTTATTGAGTCAGTAAGATTTTAGAGTAGTATTTAAAAACTAAAGATGTTTTACATTTGAATGTGTTAGAAAAATGAAGACATATAAAATAGGTTAATTTTTATTTCTAAGAAGAAATGTTTATATTCTAAACTGAATCATTTTCCTGAACTGTGCACAAAAGGGTCCATGGGCAATGTTCCCCCATGCCTTATTTTGTTCCCATTTTCACCCCAGAGTCCAGATTGTCTTCACCTTCTGTCTTGGTTTAATATTTACTTTTCAAATTTCATAGAGGCACATCATTTTTTATTTTTTAAATGCATTTTTATTTAGAGTTACCATACAATATTATATTAGCTTCAAGTGTATGACATAGTGAGTCAATACCTATATAGCTTACAAAGTGATAACCATAATAATTTTAGTAATCATCTGTCACCTTATGTAGTTATAATATTATTGACTCTATTCCACATGCTGTACCTTACATCCCAGTGGCTTATTTCATAACTGGATACCTTCTTAATCGCCCTCTGCTCTGGCAACCATCACTTTGTTCTTTGTATCAATAAGTCTGTTTGTTTCATTTTGTTTATATTGTTTTTTAGATTCTACATATAAGTGAAATTGTGTGGTGTTTGTATTTCTCTGTTCAATTGACCGTACTTAACACAATACCCTCTGGGTCCGTCCATCCACATTACAATAAAATAGAAAGCTCCAACTTCAAAGGAAGAAACAATCCTCATTTTAATATCATAGTTTGTAGTGCTTTTAATATTTTTTTATCTCGCACATTTACTATCAAAGTTTTTCTGTATCAAAAGAAATTAAACTCAAAGTCAACCTCTCATCCAATCTGTGAGTCTTAAAATTACTCCTGTCAATTGTTTATACAGTCCCTTCAGAAACAGTATAGTGTGATCTGAGCAGCTATTCAGGCAAAATGAGACACATTGTAATATTTTATGTTAAGAGCTTACTCTGTCACACTCTAACTATTCCCTGTGACTTTAACACTTTGGACTGAAATAGAACAAACTGTTCATTCTTCATTCATGCACAGGTATCTACTGAGCACTGCCAGGTATTGATCTATGTGTAGATAATTAGTATTGGACAAAATATATATATGGCCCTGTTTTCATGGGCTCTAAATTTTAGTAGGTAAAAAATAATAAATAAGAAAAATAAAAATAAATATATATAATATTCATTGAAAATATGTTTTAAGTGAGAAAATATTAAGTAGAGAAGGACTAGGAAGTAGTATGTGTGTGTGTCTGTAGGACTTAGCAATGAAAGTCTCTTTAAACACAGTTGCTGTGAAGTCCTCACTGAGAAGGTGACTTTCAGTGACCTAAATGAGGGAAGCCATATCATATTCAGAGAAATATTTTCAAGCAAAGAGAATAGAAAGTCAAAGGCGCCAACATAGAGAGTTGTATTTCATGCACTCCATGACAGTCTCTGAATTATTTAACAATCACTAGCATATCATTCAATATTCCCAGTAGCTGAAAAAAACCTAGTGTCTTTTTTTACTTCAGAGATAAAATTATTTAGACAAATTTTAATGGCACAGTGGCCTCCTTGCTGAAAAAAATCTCTGCTTCACATTTTTATAGAATAATAATAAATGTACCATTATACCTGTACAGAAATAATTGAATACATAAATTGGTTATTTATATCTTTAGTGCTTTTTCAAAAAGTATATTTTGACATAATTAATTACAAAGCTTTTTGGTATTTATTTTTCTTTATATTAGTTTTATTCCTTTTCTCTTACTTTTACTCTCCTTTTTTGCTCCACCTTTCCATTCCCCCAAACCTGCTCAATTTCAGATTCTTCTGGACAATTTAATTATTCTACTTTTATTTCAGTCAAAGCTAAGGAGTCAAGAAAGAAGTGGTGAGCATCTGACAAAGTCCACTACTTAATAAACCATTGCCCTTCACTAGTTTCTTTTTTATATTAATTTTAATGGGGTGACATTGATAAATCAGGGTACATAGGTTCAGAGAAAACATCTCCAGGTTATTTTGACATTTGATTATGTTGCATACCCATCACCCAAAGTCAAATTGTCTTCTGTGACCTTCTATCTGGTTTTCTTTATGCCTCTCCCCTCCCAACCCTCTCCACCCTACCCCTCCCTGCCCCGGTAACAACCATACTCTTGCCAATGTCTCCGAGTCTCATTTTTAAGTCTCATCTATGTATAGAATCAGATAGTTCTTAGTTTTTTCTGATTTACTTATTTCACTCAGTATAATGTTATCAAGGTCCATCTATGTTATTGTAAATGATCCAATGTCATCATTTCTTATGGCTGAGTAGTATTCCATAGTATATATAAAGCAAAGCTTTTTAATCCACTCATCCTCTGATGGATACTTGGGCTGTTTCCAGATCTTTGCTATTGTTCACTAGTTTCTTATAAAATTAAACATTCATTTACTTTATGACCCAGAAATTCCATCCCTAAATACCCAGGAAAAATAAAAGCCTATGTCCATACAGTCTTGCACTTGAATGTTCACTGTAGCTTCATTCATAGCGACCAAATAAGAACAAATTCAAATGTTTTTTGGCTAACGAATAGTACATGATTTGTGGTGTATCCATCCAATAGAGTACTACTAGAAAAAAAGAAGATGCAAATATTGGTTCTGTAACTTAGGTACTAAAAACCATATATTGGTTCAGTTTCTTCAAAAAGCACTTTTCTTTCATTATTTTTATTATTCAAGGTGCTCCATTGAGACAGAACCAATAGGATATACTGTATAGATGTAGACATACAGGAAGAGATTCGATACCTGGTGATAGAGGCTAAGCAGTTTTATAAATCTGCCACGTGGAGGCTCAGGAAAGGTGGATACAGTTTCATTCCAAACCCAATGGGCAACATCCCCAGAACTAGGACTTAGTTGTGTATGTCTAAGTCTGAATCTGAGAACGAAGAACCAAGTTTGCCAATGTCCAAGCACCAAGAAGATAAATATTCCAGCTAAAGCAGAGAGCAAATTTGTTCTTTCTTCTTTGTTTCCTCTATTCAGCACCTCAAAGGATTGGTTGATGCTTGCCCACATTGCCGGGAGCTATCTTCCTTACCCATCTATCAATTCCAATGCTAATCTCTTCCAAAAGCACCCTCACAGACACACCCAAAAATAATGTTTTACTAGCTATCTGGTAACCCCTCACATCAATCAAGTTGACAAAGAAAATTAATAATTATAATCCCTAAGTACCTATTTTTATAGCATCATTTAATTCAGAGGACATTTTAAGACTTTAAAAATTTTAATATACAAATGAGAGCTAGAGAGAGGACACAAAATTAGTGGATTTATAAAATATTTTATTTATTTTTTGTTTTTAGTTTTACATGTTGGTATTTAGTTTCAACTCAGAAATAAAGAGCTGTGGATCACCTGAGTTTTTCCAATTAAACAAATTTGAAAGTTTCCATCAGATTCTTCATTATATATTATTTTTTTAAATGTGTGAGTTTTTTTAGCTACCATTCTATTTTTTTTTATGATTCGTGAAAACATTTTAAAATACCCAGTCCATATACTCTGATAAAGAAAAGAATAATATCCTTATACAACTTAATATCAAAATTAGCTTGTGGTAAATTTACAAACACAGAAGGAGAGAATATTCTTCCAAAGTTACAGTGAGATTAATCTTGAGATTAATCTACTTTTAATTAAGTAAGTTTTAAATCTGAGTTAAATGATCAAGACAAAGAGCTAATAAAATGTTTAGGAAGGTGTGTTGATAGGGAGCTAGACTGAATTTTCTGTGCTCTTCATCTTCCACCCATAATTCAAATCTGTTTGTTCATAATTAAGAAAGCAGGAGAGTACTTTGGTAAGTGAAATGACAATTCTGTAGATGTAAATTTGAAAGTGTTTTAGTTTATTTTGAATTAATCATAGTCACAAAGAAGAGGAATTTATTAAATGTAGAGAAGAGCATTGATATATCACTACTGATTTCAATACTATCTCAGTGTTGTAAAGTACCCAATCCACAATTTTGCTGATTTTTATAGAGGCACCAAGTCCAAATAAGTTTTTGAAAAGTTTTATTAAAGGAGGAAATTTATTAAATATGCCAGCCTCACATATCTTACATGGGGCAGTTCCAAAGTCCCAAATCATGTGTGTTTTTAATATTCTAGGGGTTAGTTATATACCATTAATTATACATGGGTGGAGAAATAACCTGACATCATGTTGTAAACCTATACCTTTCTCCAATGATACATACATTAACTACATGCTTTCAGGAGGGGAGAGGTAGTTTCCATGGGAACAAATGCCTGTAAATGCTTCATTAGTATAAGAAAAGGTTTAATTTAATTTTTTTTCCTACACCTGGCTAGCTATTTCCCATTTCCCCATAGGTATAGGGAAGGTCACAGAATCCAAGTCTCCTTCCTCTTCTGCATTTACAACACAATGCCATCGGCCATCTTGGTTTTATGCTAATCACATAAGTACAAAGATCATTTTCAAAATCTCTCTCTGTACACCTAGCCCAAACCCACAAACTGTTCTTTAAACTTCCTAAAATATTAATATTAATTCTGTGGCTTTTGGCACCTTACAACATTCCCCACTGACTCAATTTCCTAAGTCAAATATTTGACAATTTACTGATGAGCATAAGGCTGTTGTCTAGGAATATTAACTTATAACATGTAACAGATATTTAACAAACAGCATTAATAGCAATACAGTTTACTAAAGAAACAAATATTACTGATTGATTTTCTATAAACTGCACAAACCTTTTGTAACTTGCATAAAATTAACTGGTTTTTATAACAATTTACTTTTAGTCAGAACTCTTGTTGGGCAGATAAAATATATTATGCTCACTTTGTTAAAGATGGTGCTGCCCACGTGTAAGCCCATTGCCCAGGTGATATTAATGTGTGTTGGGGGCAGTCTGTGGGCAGTCAGGATCCTTGTTGCCAGGGGCTTGGTTTTAGGACTAAGCCTTTCCCACCATTTTTGATGTGGGGTGGTACAATCTCATCATGCCTCAGAAAAATGACTTTGTATTAGAGACTTCCCTATTTTGTATATTGGATTAAAGGTTTTTATTTCTGCACTATAAAGTAAGGCAGACCCGGAGCTTGCTCTCTCCACTCCTGAGATTAGCATTAGAGCAGAGAGCAGGTTGAGGAGCATAGTAAGGCCATGTGGAGGAGAGGAGCTAGGCAGCCAAGATGGTGGAGTGCTGAAAGAGAAGCCAGTTTGTGCAGAGTTTGTGCAGGGAGAAGGAAGGAGATGGGGAACAGATGTGAATAAGTCTGGTGAGCTAGAAACCTTTGATTCTAGGAAACTCTAATAAATCAGTAGCTTTGTGAGCACTGAATGAGTGGGTTTTGGAGCCCAGTGTGTGTTTTTACTTCCCTGCTGGGTGCAAGCTAGGATTAAAGGTGATGGCCCACCAGTTTTTGGCTCCGTTGTTTCTTTACCTACTCTCTGAATCTAATGCAAACCTGCATGGGCCAGGGGGCTGTGATGGTGGCCGTGGATACTGGCTTTACAACTCTTAATTTAAAATTTTTAACTTTTAGTGACAATTAAGGTGCCTAACTCCCCTTTTCCCAAAGTCTATGTAAAGCTCATAGCTGCGGCCACCATCACAGCCGCCTGGCCCATGTGGGTTCGCATTAGATTTGGGCAGATGGTAATGAAACAACGGAGCCAAGAACTGGTGGGTCATTAGCTTTAATCCTAGCTTGCACCCAGAGGGCAAGAAATACACACAGTGGGAAAACATTTACCTTTCCATTCAGGGCTCCCAAAGCCACTGACTCATCTGAGTTTCTTAGAATCAAATGTTTCTAGCTCACCAACCTTATTCACCTCTGTTTCCCATCTCATTCTCTCTGCAAAAACTGGCTTCTCCTTTAGCACTCAGCCATCTTGGCTTCCTCTCCTCTCCTCCAGGTGGCCCTTCTCTGCTTTCTCCTCTAATGCAAATCTCAGGAACCAAGCAAGCAAGCTCCTGGTCTGCCCCATTTTATAGTGTATACATAGAAATGAGTGGGTTTTGAAGCCCAATTGGATATTGTTTAATCCAATATACAAACAAGGAAGTCTCTGATACAAAGTCATTTATCTGTTGCATAATGGGATTTCTCATGAGAGTGCACCACCCCACATCATGCAATCAGTCAAGGGTGTAGGGAAAAGCTTAGTTTTAAAACTGAACCTTAGGCTATAACCACTCTGCCAGCTTACAGCCTGTTCTCCACACCCAATGCAAACTATAAGCAAGCAAACATATAACATATTTAAAAACTTATTTGACCCACAGTCTAATTAAAAAGAGTCCTTAGTTTCTTCATACGTTCACCGTACATAGACTATTTTTGGTTGGAATAAGACAGGTCTTCTATTTTGGCAATAGTGGAAGTTGTCAGGATCAGGGTGTGTGGACCTGTCTATATGGGAGTCCGTCCTCGGGTGATGTACTTGATTTCCTAATAACGCTGGAAGTGCCTCTTGGACAGTCTTTTGAACAGCTTGCTGAGTAACCTGTAAATCCTGCAAGTACTTAAGGAAGGGGTGGCTATGTTTATTTTACTCTTTGATTCATATAATTTACTTGCCCTGAACCTTTGGGTACCTGTGGGTACAATGTAACTTTAAATTAGCTTCTAATTAATATTGAGTTCCTTTCCTACTAGCTTTGAGACTGTGGACATGAATGCAGGTCCAATACTAGAATGGGCAAGCTAAACCTGGAAAGAATCATATATAGCAGTTTCCTAACAATTGTCAATTAATTTATTAAGGTCTATTTTTAAATATTTACCTGAGAAAATTTCTTTTTTCTCTGTTTTTAATCTTTTCTAATTGGTTTTGAATAAACTTTTGGCAATAAAGTTCCCAAAACCTCACTGGTTCTGGATGGCATCTATTCATTTGAATTACTATGTTCTGATTTTGAGGTAGACTGGAAGAATATACAATTAACAATAAAATTCAAATAGCTAATGTTAACAAATACTATAACAAGCATCCTAATACAATAAAATGACTAAAGCCTACTAGATTATTAAACAAGAATAAAATTCTAACTAATATGATAGAATTCAAAATAAAATTCTTAGAGTCACAAATGTTCTTAACATGTTAACGTAATTTCACTAAATTTATGTTGACACTATTGTTGCTTTATATTATTCACAAATGTAACCTAATCTCTATTTCAGTCTGAGAAATGACCTAAAGAGTAGGAGTTATACACATTCAGGAAAAGTCCACAAGGCACTGGAACCGTAGTCACATTTCTACACTTTGCAGCTAGAGTTTAGGCCCTAATGATCATTGCGTTTAATTAGAATTAGTATTAGGTCCCAGCCTACAATAGGCATGGGGCATTGAGACAAGAGGAATAAAAGAGACACTATACATTAAATAAAGCAACAAAAAATCAGACTGTCATTGCCCCCAGTAAAGATCTTTGAGGGATAAATAAAATTAAAATATTTAGGCAAGGCATAGTAAATGGCCCTCATGTTTATAAAAAATGAGATCAGTTTGCCTGCTATTTAGAAGAAATACTTCAGGCTCATAAATGGTGTCATGAGATGGGGCCAATTTCTAATCCTTCAGTGGCAAATTCCAGCAGGCTGGGCAAGGTCAAGTCACAGGTAGCTAGAAAGGGCTAGAGGAGACTGAACCCTCCCTCTGTGGAGTAAGGGGCAGCTTACCTTCTCGTGTCCCTTTTTCCACAACAAAGGCAGGTAACCTGGGGGGGCTGAGAAGCCAGGCAGGCCTCAGCTCAATGATCTTTCTTTCCACTCTTGACTCAAGTCCCTAATGGAATCCTATGCAGCCTTTTGGGGTGCTGGAGCCTTATAAGGGTATACCAAAAGCTGGTATTTTCCTGATCTCTTTTGGGCCTTATTTGCCTTTTCTGTGTCCTTTCTTGGTTATTATAGACCTTAAAAACCATGCTCAGAAGATCTCACTGAGGGGCCTGAAAGCCCTTTTCTGTCTATATAAACTCTTGAAAAAAAGACAAAAGCAATGTTATTAGTTGGATTAAATTAAGAAAAACAGGTTTTTTGTGCCTCCATTAGAATTCCAGAGTCTCTTTGCTGCTGAATAACTCAGTACATTAATATTCAAAATAAATTTTAACAAAAGCATGGTTAAATAGATTTGCAGGAGTTCCAGGATATGACTCCTTTTATATATATATATATATATATTACCTAATATTGTTTTTAAATAATAATAAACTAAACATTACATAAAAAGATATTATTAACAATTCCTAATATTTAAACTAAGATTTCAATATCACAAGGCTATAAAATAGAAAATAAAGAATTAACAAAAGGTCTTTAAATTAACATATACATTTTAACATGGAAAATACCTTTTTTACACAATAGTAGGGGGGAAGACAAAAATCACTACTCTTAACCCAGTGGTCAGAAAACCTATTAGTTAATAAAGCCAATTACTAACATCACAATAACTGAATTCTCTTTTTAAGAGCCGAATTTTAAATTTAAACTATATATGTAGGCACCTTCCTTACTGAGGCAGTGCCCACACTTGGCACTCTGTTGGAGAGCTATACCTAAGAGGCCTTATGTAGCCCCAAGCTGTTTACGAATGGCAGCATGCCAGCCAGAGTTCTTAGGAGAGGGAAAAAGGAAGAGACATTCAAAGTGTCTGTCCCTCTTTGCATAACTCAAGGGCTTCCTTGAATCCTAGGCTGGCCAAGCACAGGATGACAGCAACAGTGAGGCCCCAGGCTCAGTCCCAAAGCGGTACTCTCTCAAGACTTCAGTTCCTTTCTTCTTTGCTGCTGGATTAGGGACACGGTTGTCATGGGAGAGGTGGCATGGATGGGTGGGCGTTCATTCCCTCCCCTGGCATCTGTTTAGCTTTATTTCTTACAATAAAAGCGGCAAATAAAATACAGTTTTTATAAATTTACCTTCCTAACAGTGGGATGCTTTTAGCCTATATGAGGTTTTAAACTAAAACACTTTCAAATTTACATCTACAGAATTGTCATTTCACTTACCAAAGTACTCTCCTGCTTTCTTAATTATGAACAAACAGATTTGAATTATGGGTGGAAGATGAAGCGCACAGAAAATTCAGTCTAGCTCCCTGTCAACACACCTTCCTAAACATTTTATTAGCTCTTTGTCTTGATCATTTAACTCAGATTTAAAACTTACTTAATTAAAAGTAGATTAATCTCAAGATTAATCTCACTGTAACTTTGGAAGAATATTCTCTCCTTCTGTGTTTGTAAATTTACCACAAGCTAATTTTGATATTAAGTTGTATAAGGATATTATTCTTTTCTTTATCAGAGTATATAGACTGGGTATTTTAAAATGTTTTCACGAATCATAAAAAAATAGAATGGTAGCTAAAAAAACTCACACATTTAAAAAAATAATATATAATGAAGAATCTGATGGAAACTTTCAAATTTGTTTAATTGGAAAAACTCAGGTGATCCACAGCTCTTTATTTCTGAGTTGAAACTAAATACCAACATGTAAAACTAAAAACAAAAAATAAATAAAATATTTTATAAATCCACTAATTTTGTGTCCTCTCTCTAGCTCTCATTTGTATATTAAAATTTTTAAAGTCTTAAAATGTCCTCTGAATTAAATGATGCTATAAAAATAGGTACTTAGGGATTATAATTATTAATTTTCTTTGTCAACTTGATTGATGTGAGGGGTTACCAGATAGCTAGTAAAACATTATTTTTGGGTGTGTCTGTGAGGGTGCTTTTGGAAGAGATTAGCATTGGAATTGATAGATGGGTAAGGAAGATAGCTCCCGGCAATGTGGGCAAGCATCAACCAATCCTTTGAGGTGCTGAATAGAGGAAACAAAGAAGAAAGAACAAATTTGCTCTCTGCTTTAGCTGGAATATTTATCTTCTTGGTGCTTGGACATTGGCAAACTTGGTTCTTCGTTCTCAGATTCAGACTTAGACATACACAACTAAGTCCTAGTTCTGGGGATGTTGCCCATTGGGTTTGGAATGAAACTGTATCCACCTTTCCTGAGCCTCCACGTGGCAGATTTATAAAACTGCTTAGCCTCTATCACCAGGTATCGAATCTCTTCCTGTATGTCTACATCTATACAGTATATCCTATTGGTTCTGTCTCAATGGAGCACCTTGAATAATAAAAATAATGAAAGAAAAGTGCTTTTTGAAGAAACTGAACCAATATATGGTTTTTAGTACCTAAGTTACAGAACCAATATTTGCATCTTCTTTTTTTCTAGTAGTACTCTATTGGATGGATACACCACAAATTATGTACTATTCGTTAGCCAAAAAACATTTGAATTTGTTCTTATTTGGTCGCTATGAATGAAGCTACAGTGAACATTCAAGTGCAAGACTGTATGGACATAGGCTTTTATTTTTCCTGGGTATTTAGGGATGGAATTTCTGGGTCATAAAGTAAGTGAATGTTTAATTTATAAGAAACTAGTGAACAATAGCAAAGATCTGGAAACAGCCCAAGTATCCATCAGAGGATGAGTGGATTAAAAAGCTTTGCTTTATATATACTATGGAATACTACTCAGCCATAAGAAATGATGACATTGGATCATTTACAATAACATAGATGGACCTTGATAACATTATACTGAGTGAAATAAGTAAATCAGAAAAAACTAAGAACTATCTGATTCTATACATAGATGAGACTTAAAAATGAGACTCGGAGACATTGGCAAGAGTATGGTTGTTACCGGGGCAGGGAGGGGTAGGGTGGAGAGGGTTGGGAGGGGAGAGGCATAAAGAAAACCAGATAGAAGGTCACAGAAGACAATTTGACTTTGGGTGATGGGTATGCAACATAATCAAATGTCAAAATAACCTGGAGATGTTTTCTCTGAACCTATGTACCCTGATTTATCAATGTCACCCCATTAAAATTAATATAAAAAAGAAACTAGTGAAGGGCAATGGTTTATTAAGTAGTGGACTTTGTCAGATGCTCACCACTTCTTTCTTGACTCCTTAGCTTTGACTGAAATAAAAGTAGAATAATTAAATTGTCCAGAAGAATCTGAAATTGAGCAGGTTTGGGGGAATGGAAAGGTGGAGCAAAAAAGGAGAGTAAAAGTATCCAGAGGTTTCAAATTTTTCCTGCAATTCCTTGAAAATTCTTTGTACAGTTTTTACCATTATGGTTAATACTTGGGTCTTCCTTATGAACTCCATGTCCTCTACGTAACTGAGAGACTTGGAAAAGATTCCACCACCCCTTTGGCCCGCAAGAGAGTGTTGGAACCTTTTCCCTCATTTTTACACCAGTGGGGGCAATAAGCCATCATCTCCAACCCATGGAGAACTTATTTCTAATTCAATTTCCTATAACTCTATTACTTATCTATTACTTATGCTTTGTTGTAAAGTACCCAATTCATAATTCTGCAGGTTGTCGTAGAGACACCAAGTCCAAATAAGTTTTTGAAAAGTTTTATTAAAGTAGAAAATCTATTATATATGCTGGCCGCACATATTTTACATGGGACAGTTCCAAAGTCCCAAATTGTGTGTGTTATTAATATTCTAGGGGTTGGTTATATACCGTTTATTATACATGGGTGGAGAAATAACCTGACATCATGTTGTAAACCTATACCTTTCTCCAGAGATACATATTAATACATTAACTACATGCTTTCAGGAGGAGAGAGGTAGTTCCCATGGGAACAAATGCCTGTAAATGCTTCATTAGTATAAGAAAAGGTTTAATTTAATTTTTTTCCTACACCTGGCTAGCTATTTCCCATTTCCCCATAGGTATAGGGAAGGTCACAGAATCCAAGTCTCCTTCCTCTTCTGCATTTACAACACAATGCCATCAGCCATCTTGGTTTTATGCTAATCACATAAGTACAAAAATCATTTTCAAAATCTCTCTCTGTATACCTAGCCCAAACCAACAATATGTTCTTTAAACTTCCTAAAATATTAATATTATTTCTGTAGCTTTTGGCATCTTACAACATCAAGAGGTCATTATTTAGAGAGAGAACAAATAATGAGAACATTTGCAGAAATTCTGCAGTAAGATAAGAGCTTGGAACAAAGAGTACACATGATGGCAATGACCAGGCCACTGTGATGATGAAAGTAGTTTATGCTTCTTCAAAAAAGCAGAGACCTTGAAAGTATGGTGAAAATGAATCACATTAATCCATTTCTTTTGAAAAAGGGGGAATGTTTAATATGAGATAAAAATATTTGTGGAGCCATGCATGAAGTTATCAGATAGAGTTAGCCTTTAGTTCTCAAAGCCATCTAATACAATGGCCTAACTACCATTGTTAATTTTTTTTATGACATTTATTTGGCAACTTCTAAATGCATATCTATGGAGAGAGAACATATCAGCAGAAATAAAACTCCAGTGAACCATGGGAAGCAAAAAATTAAAGGGAGGATCCTCATCATCCAGTTAAATGAATCAGCCCTTTGGAGTTAAATTGGGTTTCTTGGACGTGGACCTTAAAAAGTCAGTTGTACGCACTATAACAAGATAAAAACACAAGAGATAGGTATTTAGGATGAAACTTGGCATTCTGTGGCCGGGCATGTGTGTGCATTTGGGCTATTTCCAGGACAGGATTCAGTGAGCCAATATGCAGTAAAAGGAACAGAAGCAGCCTTGGCAGCATCATTTTGGAAACCAGCAGAGGCTCTGCCAAGTCTGAAAGTGGAAACAAAGGCTGTAACAATACTTAACTTGGAGCACAGCTTTGCAATCTTTCCCAAGGTAGTTTGGAGGGAAATTACTCTTTTAGGAATTCTAATTGAAGGATTGTTGTCTTTGCCCACCCACTCTATTCATCTGATCTCACAACCATGACTTGCACACCTAGTTGGTAAATGCTGTTGGACACAACCCATTGTCTTCTCCCTTGCTAGAATGAAGTATCCATAGAAAAACCTTTTGGCAATTAGAGAGACCTTGTTGATCTACAGTATTGTGTGACAAATGAAACCAAGTAGCTTTAGAAGAGGTGTCCCAAAATTAGTTTGCTTCTGCCAGGCTTACAATGTTTCCATTTTTATATGACCCTCTTTGTTCAGTTCATGTTGCAAAAATCCAGTGTCCATTTAGGGTAATGTATACCCTGTGTTTCATTCTGAATCACCCATGCATGACTGACTCCTCAGCATATCTAATGAAGATGAAATAGGTTGTTTTGGATGACTCAGGTTGAAAGCCAACAATAAGGTTTTATTCACCTGTACCTTCTGCCCACAAGAGCAAATGCAGAAGGGAAGGCAGAACAGACTTGAGCGGCCATGAGCAAATTCCATCCTGCTCTAACCTGCACCTGGTGTAAAAATGGTGAGACTTAAGCTTGCCAGACACCAAGGTTGTGTGTGTAAAAATCGATGCTGCAGACCTCAGTTTTGTTAACCTTCCATTTAAAACTGGTGTGTAACTCTAAGGAATCCCTTTAAATTCTTTGTTCTTCAGCTTTCCCATTTAATGTGTGCACAGAAAATGCAACACAGGACTAATGTATAAAGAAAACATATTCTTCTACTACAAAACATTCTGGAAAGTAAATTTTCAGTGATGGAGGAATGGTTATATAAATGGTAATGTTAGAATAATTTATTGATTTATTCAGTAAATGAGCATTTGCTCATTCAGCAAATATTTTCTGAGCTTATACTGTGTCCCATGCATGATTTGGGGGTTCTTGAGATACTGCAGCCAATAACAAAGTAAACACCTGGCTTTTATAAATTTTACATTCTAATATGAGTGGGGGAAGGGAAAACAGTAAAAATAAATAAGGAATACATATGATATGTCCTTATTTGTGATATGATCTAATAGAAAAATGAAACAGGGCAAAAGGGCAGAATGACATCAAGAGATGTAATGTTATGTATTGTAGAAACAATGCAGAATTTGGCTGAGAGTAAGAATATTTCAAAAATTGTATATAGACAAGTCTCTGGTGATGATTATATTATTTTCACAGTCTCTCCCTGTGATAGTTAATTTTGCATATCAATTTGACTGTGCTATGAGGTTCCCAGGTAGCTGGTGAAACATTATTTCTGAATGAGTCTGTGAGGGTTTTCTAGAATAGATTAGCATTTGCATAGCTAGACTGAGTAAAAGAGATCCCCCTCTTGCCTAACACAGTGGTATCATCCACTCCAGTTAGGGCCTGAATAACCATCCCCCCTCCAAAAAAAGGCAAAAGAAGAGTGAATTTATTTTTTGAGCTGAGACATTCCTTTTCTCCTGCCTTCAAACATATGTGTTTCTGGTTCTCAAGCTTTTGAATTCAAATGATTTTTTCTTTTATACCAACAGCTGAGCCTTTCGCTCAGAAAAGGCAGATTATGGTTTTTCTCAGCTGCCATAAATGTGTGAGCCCTTGACCTCAATTGTCTGTCTCTACCCTATGGTCTTGTTTCTCTGGAGAACTCTTACACACTCTCGAATTCCATCTATTCATGAAGTCAAAATATCCACACTCAGTAATAAAGATACAGAATCATCAAGAAAGGAGGCAATAGAGGAAGCATCTTGTGTTGACCCATTTTGTTGTCTCTCTCTTTTACAACTAATATTGTAATACATTTTACAATAGTGTATACCATGATAATTCAATATACTACATGTTATTAAAGGATTCTCATCACTGAGTTAACTCACCCAGCACCTCACACATCTACATTATTTTTTAAACTCTCAAAGTTAATACTCTCAAGTACTAAAAGCCAATCTTTTCAGACTCATCATCTATGACTATAATAATCTTTTAGTTATTTATTTATTTTTTTGTGATAGAGACAGAGAGAGAGAGAGGGAGAGATAAGGAGAGACAGGAAGGGAGAAAGATGAGAAGCATCAATTCTTTGTTGCTGCACCTTAGTTGTTCATTGATTGCTTTCTCATATGTGCCGTGTCGGGAGTGGGGGGCACTACAGAAGATCAAGTGACTTCTTGCTCAAGGCTGCGACCTTGGGCTCAAGCTGGTGAGCCTTGTTCAAACCAGAGGAGTCCATGT
This sequence comes from Saccopteryx bilineata, assembly GCF_036850765.1. Taxonomy (NCBI): domain Eukaryota; kingdom Metazoa; phylum Chordata; class Mammalia; order Chiroptera; family Emballonuridae; genus Saccopteryx; species Saccopteryx bilineata. The sequence continues at coordinate 213,788,154 of NC_089491.1, read as the reverse complement.
TCAAGCTGGCGACCTTAGGGTTTTAAACCTGGGTCCTCTGCATCCCAGTCTGACTATCTGTCCACTATGCTACTGCCTGGTCAGGCTATAATAATCTTTTAAAATCACATGTTTTTTTTTATCACTTCAACAGTCATTTAATAATATTAAATTATCAACATTCAATTAAATCCTAATTTCTCAATGTTTTTTTCTATAACTCTATTTCCATGAATCTTTTCTCAAAAAAATATTCTAATATACTACATTCAGGAAATATAACTACACCAACCTTGGGAGACTTACACTAAAATAATTTTAATTGAAAAAAGCATGAATATGTTATAAAAAAAAGTCCACATCAGAATTATTTTTGAAATGTCATTTTTAGGAAATCTACTTAATGTTCAATAGGCATTAAACAAAAGCTTAGTGCTTCAATTTCTCACAGTAGATGGGTATATTGATAATGCCCAGAACTTTTATGCCTTATATTTCTCACACATATTAGAAATAAATTGATAATATATCTGAATTAATGATTTAATAACATTGGTGGATTTATCACCAAGATAAATATACTGAGCCATTTAATTTGAAATAGTGACAAAATCAATGAACAAATAAAGATATACTAACTGAAGATTTTGTTTTTATGAGTGAGAATAAAGTTAACCTGTAGAATTCACATGGTGACTTTCTTGGGACTTTTACTTTCTATAACACACATTTGGAAATGCTTTGGGTATTTTAAATAGTTGCAATTTTTCAAAGACATAAATTGATTTTTAGAGTAAAAACACATATAATTTTTTTTCCCTTCATAAGTTCACATTTAAAAATGTCTTCTTCACCCTGGCTGGTTGGCTCAGCGGTAGAGCGTCGGCCTGGCGGGCGGGGGACCCTGGTTCGATTCCCGGCCAGGGCACATAGGAGAAGCGCCCATTTGCTTCTCAACCCCTCCTCCTCCTTCCTCTCTGTCTCTCACTTCCCCTCCCACAGCCAAGGCTCCATTGGAGCAAAGATGGCCTGGGCGCTGGGGATGGCTCCTTGGCCGCTGCCCCAGGCGCTAGAGTGGCTCTGGTCGGGGCAGAGCATCGCCCCCTGGTGGGCAGAGCGTTGCCCCTGGTGGGTGTGCCGGGTGGATCCCGGTCGGGCGCATGCGGGAGTCTGTCTGACTGTCTCTCCCCGTTTCCAGCTTCAGAAAAAATACAAAAAAAAAATGTATTTTTCATAACAGTTAATGGAAGGTTAGAGACTTGTGAATTCTGACACAGATGTACAGAAATGTCTACGGGGAAAAATTTAAAAACAAACTATAGAGCTTGATACTGCTTCTCAGGACACTGTTGATTGTGGTAGCATAAGATGCTTATCATTATGTTGCTCCTGCTGGCAATTCTCCTGCCATATTGAAAAAGACTGCTTTATTAACCTTGACTATCGATGCACAAGTCTGATGAACAAAAGGCAGAGACAATCTGTATTATCCTTGTTATGCTCTTGAATTACTTACAATTAGCAAATTGATCTTCAGTTAACACAATAAAGAGAAAGATTGGGTTCTGATTGGTGTGTAATAACTTTAGAGATGATAAGATGTGAAAGCTCAAGAGAAGATTTCCTTACATTGTAAGTTATTCATCAATATCTGTGCTACGGGGAGATTATTGAGTTAGAGAAATTAATCTTCGATATACTAAGCTAAATTAGCCTACACATGTTATCATAGATTTTAATAAAATGGTAATATAGACTTTTTATTATAAAAAGTCTATATTACCATAGATTTTTTTATAATAAACCCACAAAAGAAATGATACACATTGATTTCAGATTAATAGGACTATGCCTAGAAAATGAGCTAATCTTTAAGATAGATTTTTAGACAATTTCCACAGATTATCATTTTAGTGAGACGGAAATGCAGGTGACTGAGTTATTGTACCAACTTCCCTGAAAGAGAAGCCTGGTGGAGTGTAATCTAGTGGGGATACAGATTCTTCTTTTTTTGATTATATAATGAATCTTAGGTAAATAATGTTCCAGCATATTATCAAATATAAAACATAGTGAATTTTGGTTACTACATATTTGACTCAAACTTATTGTAGAGTGCAGAAATTGATATATCTTTGCTTAACAACTCAGATTCACATTGCTTTTTAGATCAAGCCCAAATCATATTCATAGTGCATATGATCTTTTATAGTAATAGCACTTGACCTGATCTCCCACTACTTTGGAAAGCTTGTTCTCTATTTCTTTCCTGTCATCCAATGCACCGTATGCATTTTTTCCTCTCAAGATTTTCTTATGATTTTCTGTTTGTTCTCCCAAGGATATCCTTTTTGCTGTTTCAAGCCAACCATTCCTACAAATTTAGATAAATCTTAATTTCATCATGAGATTTCCTCAGATGGTTTTAACAATTATTATCCTTTCATCCTAATGACTCCCCAGAGCACATATTTTCTGAAGCAAGCACTGAAAGGTCTTGCTTAGCATTTTTGCCTTCAAACTCACTTGCATTCTCTCCTCTTGCTTTAGATGTAAATATGTTTGATGTAAGTTTTTCAATGAAATGCTCAAATATTACATTCTTACTAACTCAATTATTAACAGAGGTAAAAACTTACCACTTCTATTCTGTATTCTTGGTAGCATAATACTAAGTTAGGTATATATTACATACTTAATAGATGATTTTTGAATTAAACTGAACATTTTAAGAAAAAAGCAGTTTTGAATTATGTTGTAGCATTTTTACTTGGTAAAGTTACTTTATCAACTTTTTCTATAGCATAATTTTATTGACTTGCAAATTTTAATTATTTTCTTTCTTGTTGGCTAGGACACTGCAAAGCTATTTTATTCTCAATTAAGATATAGAAATGTATTGCTGTTAGAAGTTTATTTAATTATAAGACCAAGAGCTACCATTATTAGTCATATATTATGTGTTGAAACTTTTTTTTGTGACAGTCAGATAGAAGGACAGATAGGGACAGGCAGACAGGAAGGGAGAGAGATGATAAGCATCAATTCTTTGTTGTGGCACTTTAGTTGTTCATTGATTGTTTTCTCATATTTGCCTTGACGGGGGGGGGGGGGCTATAGCAGACCAAGTGACCCCTTGCTTGAGCCAGCGACCTTGGGCTCAAGCTGGTGAGCCTTGCTCAAACCAGATGAGCCTGCGCTCAATCTGGCGACCTTGGGGTCTCAAACCTGGGTCTTCCGCATCCCAGTCTGATGCTCTATCCACTGCGCCACTGCCTGGTAAGGCTATTTATTGAAACTTTTTAAAAAAATTTCCCAATACTCTGTAATAGGATGACCAAATATAATAACAAAAAAGGGTTATTAATGGAGATCTTGTAACATGTTTATAGTTATAGGCAGTAAATGACAGAAGTAAAATTTGAATCTAGAAAAATGCTTGCCACAAATTATTTGGTTGAAAGATTATTTCCATTCTCTCAGCTCCTTACTATTCTTGTTAGAAAGTATAAAGTGATTCAATAACTCAAGTACACACATGCATATGGAAGGATCTTCTGTCAATAATAACAACCCTGCTATTTTTTGTCTACCCATTTATAAGAGAATTTTAGTGGAAAATCTTGTATTTATTGGAGGTGACTTTCAGTTTTTCCCTACAGTATTCACTGCATATTTTGGATTAGGCTGTCTTCAATTCTACTTTTTAATATGTGAATAAAACTCCTTTTTTAGCAATGAAATAATCAATATACTATGGAAAAATCAGCAAATCTAGAGAAAATTTAAACTACCCAGTCAATTACATGCTGTATAGAACCTTATTCTATGTGTGTATAAATTCAATAGAAAAAATTTATTTAAAAAAGCTAAAGACAAAAAAAAAGTTAAAGACTGTCTAAATCTCTTGTTTTCAAGATACTTGAGATAATAAATTTTTATTTTTACAGTGTTATTTTTACCATATCTGAAAATCTAGACCTATGGGGTATGTGGATCTGTCCTAAAGAGGTTTTTATGAATGACAATTTTATGGTATTCAAATTAGTGAATATGTTATTTTACTAAGATTTAGATTCTTGGCTTTATATAAAAAAAGAACACATGGTTTTATTTACAGGTAAAAATATGTTAACAGTGAAATATTCTTGCTTATATTTTTCTGTTTTATTAAAAAACATACCAAATGTTACAAAAATTAGATTTTTAATTACTTTTTAAGTTTTCCTAGTAAAATGTTTTTATTTTAATTTTAAAACTGAAGCTAAATATATACCTGACATATTCTGACATTTTAAAAATATTTTTGTCTGACTTAACTATAAGAAAATACGAACTGAGTTAAGATTTAAAAATATATATCATGTAAAATGTACAAATTAAAAAAAATTCAAAATTTTAAATGCAAGTATACATATAATTATTTCTGAAATCTTTGAAAAATATTTTGAAAGGTCATGAAATAAAATAACTTCAATGATAGAAATTTGAATAAAGTGCAGAAAATATTTACAGTATTTGGCTTTTCTATCCAGAAAATGGAACAACAAAATTAAATTCTAAGTCAGAATTTATAAGATAAATGATAAATTCAGTCTTATTTTTTTCACATCACTTAGATAAAAATGTCAACTATAGAATATTAAAAAGTAATGAATTAAAGAGTGGCATAAACTATTAATTAGATTATAATGAGCTCATGAAGTAAGATGGCAATGGACAGTAACAGAACCATCCGTTAATGAGAAGTGACTCTGAGGAATAGACTTGCCTAATGCAGCAGTGAGTATGATTGAGTAGACAGTGGATAGATTGACACAAATAAAAACAGAGTTTAAGGAATTTTCTTAATATTGATTTAGTATAGTTAGAAGGGGAAATGTATCCTTATAATTAAGTTACTCTAGAGATGACTTTCAAGTAAATTATCTCATATTTAGAAAATGGTTGTTTGAATTTCCTTTCCAAATTTAGTTACCTTTTGTTTAAAAATGATTATTGTTTAAGTTTGTCACATAGAAATACTTAAGGTGCATATACATCACATATCAGGATCTGTACCTGCTTTTCCATAGCTCAGAGGAGAATTCTGTTATGTTGTCAGGCTGAGGTCAAAAGGACATGACAAGAATGAAATGAATAACTAATATGTTTTCTGTATCTATCAAGCAAACAAATACAGACAGGAGATGTGTATGATTGTGTGTGGTGTGTGTGTATGTGTGTGTGTAAATAAATGTTTTCAAGGACTTGATCTTGGCTTACATGATTGTAGGGTCTGGTTAGGCATGTATGAAGTCTGTAGGTCAGTATGACAGGTTGGATACTTTCATAAATGAATTGGGGCTGCAGTCCTCAGGTGGATTCCCTTCTTTTTCAGGGAAAACTCAGTTTGAATTTAAGGTTTTTAAATTGATTATATAAGGTTCACTCAGAGTAAGAAAAATAATATCCTTTACTAGAAGGTAACTAATCATAGATATTAATCACATCTACAAAATCTCTTCACACAGCACCTAGATTAGCAACAATTACATTAATGTTTGATTAAATAATTGGGCACTATTGCCTAGTCAAGTGCACACATAAAAATAATCACAATTCTTAGATATATTTTTGTTTCCAGAAGAATCTCTTCTCGATAGAGACACGTTTCCAAAAAACAAACTCTTTCAAAAATCATTATCTCAGTCTTAGTAATACTGTAGTCTCTTCTTTAAAAACAGTCCTTGTGCAAACACAGACATCAAAAGAAATGGGGTAAAAGAGGAAAACAAAGTTGGAGAATCAAGGCTATTTGACTTCTCACTTATTACAAGTCAAGACAATGTGGTATTGACAAAGAATACACAAATAGTGCCAAAAACTAGTATGGCTCCTTTGGAAGACAGTTTGGTGGGTTTTTTAGAAAACTATACATATTCTTACTATACATTCCAGCAATTATGCTCCGTGGTATTTATCGACAGGAGTTTAATTCTTATGTTTCCACAACATTCTGAGCATGTTTACAACAGCTTTATCCATAGTTGTCCAAACTAGGAAACATCTAAGATGCTTTTCAGTACTTGAATGAGTAAATAGAACTATAGCACATAAAGACAATGAAAGATTATTCAGTGATAAAAATAAATAAACTACAGATCCATAAAAAGACATGAAGAAACCTTAATCTTAAGTGAAAGAAGCCTATCTAAATGACTAAATATGGCATGGTTTCAACTATATGACATCCTGGAAAAGGAAAAACAAACTATAAACATAACAAAACATTCATTGCTTGTCAATGGAGGATAGAGGTAAAGAAGGAATGAATATGTAAAGCACAGAAGTCTTTTAGGGCAATAAAAACACTCTTTATAATATGCTTTTTTTAAGATTTTTATTTTCTTATTTTTAGAGAGAGGAGAAAAAGAGAAAGGAGATGGTGGGAGAAGCAGGAAGCACTGAGGTGTAGTAGCTGTTTCTCGTATGTACCTTGACCTGACAAGTCTGGGTTTCAAACCAGAAATTTTAGCCTTCCAGGTCAACATTTTATCCACTATGCCACCATCTTTACACTATTATAATGATGTATATATGTTATTATACATTTTTCCAAGCCCATAGGATGTACAACACCAAGTATGAACCATAGGTAAACTATGGACTTTGGGTGATTATCACCTGTTAATGTATTTAGGTTCATCTGTGGTGGAAAAGGTACCACTCTGGTAAGTAATATAGTTTTAAATTACAAAATAATTGCTATATAACATAGTGTGAATTTTAGGTATACAATGTATTGACTTGATATAAGAGGAGTTGGTAAATCTGTATTTATAACTGAGGAAACAAACACAGTTTATTCTTGTATTATTTATTTATTGTACTATTTATTTGTATTGTAGTTGTAACCTATTTTTTCCCACTCTTCTCCTGCAAGGTGATTACCATCATAGTGAAAACACCACTGTTTTGTCACATAATTATTATTTCTTTTTTGTGGTGAGAATAATTAAGATCTAGTCTCTTAGCAACTTCAAATTTATATTACTGTTGGTTATAATTGCTATGCTAATACCTATATACATATATACATATATACCACATATTCTTTGATGTTGTTAACAAATGGGAGGATATCCATGTGTGGAAGCAGGATCTTATGAGATATTTTTATACCTTCCCTTCAATTTTGTCATAAACCCAAAACTGCTCTGATAGCAAATTCTTTTTTTTTTTTTTTAAAGAAATAAGGTGGGCTGGATTCTTGATAAGGTTATGGAAATTGTCTTGATGGTTGTTATTAATTCTGAGTGACTGGTAAACATTTAGCTGCTCCCTTCAAGATCTTTGCTGCCCACACATATTCTGGAACATGTAGTGTCAGAACAGTCATGTTTCATCACTCTTGATCACCTTTGCCTGTGTCAGTCATACACAAAGAAAAACAGAATGAGGACCTGATAAAAACTGTGCAGGTATCACATATGATCTTTTTTAAACTTAATTTAATTGCATAATTATGATTAACCTGCAAATTATTATGAATTCAACCACTGTAACCACATAGTAATAAATAATATCACTGTGGAACATCATGAAATTACCAAAAGTTATTATATTTTTATTTTTTAAATTTTTATTTATTTATTTTTTTACTATTATCAATTTTAATGGGGTGACATTGATAAATCAGGGTACATATGTTCAGAGAAAACATCTCTAGGTTATTTTGACATTTGATTATGTTGCATATCCATTATCCAAAGTCAAATTGTCTTCCATCACCTTCTATCTGTTTTTCTTTATGCCCCTCCCCTCCCCCTTCTCTGCCCCCCCCATAACCAACACCCTCTTGTCCATGTCTCTGAGTCTTATTTTTATGTCCCACCTATGTATGGAATCATATAGTTCTTAGTTTTTTCTGATTTACTTATTTCACTCAGTATAATGTTATCAAATTTCATACATGTTGTTATAAGTGATCCGATGTCATCATTTCTTATGGCTGAGTATATATGTACCATAGTATATATGTACCAAAGCTTTTTAATCCACTTGTCCTCTGATGGACACTTGGACTGTTTGCAGATCTTCGCTATTGTGAACAATGCTGCCATAAACATGGGGGTGCATTTCTCCTTTTGAAACAATGCTATGGTGTTCTTGGGGTATATTTCTAAATGTGGGATAGCTGGGTCAAAAGGCAGTTCCATTTTTAATTTTTTGAGAAATCTCCATACTGTTTTCCACAGTAGCTTCACCAGTCTGCATTCCCACCAGCTATGCGGGAGGGTTCCCTTTTCTCCACATCCTCGCCAGCACTTATTGTGTGTTGTTTTGTTAATGAGCACCATTCTGACTGGTGTGAGGTAATATCTCATTGTGGTTTTAATTTGCATTTCTCTAATGATTAATGATGTTGAGCGTTTTTTCTTATGCCTATTAGCCATCTGTATGTCCTCACTGGAGAAGTTTCTATTCATTGCTTTTGCCCATTTTTTGATTGAATTTTTTGTCTTCCTGGTGTTGAGATTTACAAGTTCTTTATAAATTTTGGTTATTAACCCCTTATCAGATGTATTGTCCAATATGTTCTCCCATTGTGTAGTTTGTCTTTTTATTCTGTTCTTATTGTCTTTAGCTGCGCAAAAGCTTTTTAGTTTATTTATTTATCCTGTCTTTTATTTCATTTATTTATTCTGTCTTTTATTTCACTTGCCCGTGGAAATAAGTCGGCAAATATATTGCTGCGAGAGATGTCAGAGAGCTTACTGCCTATGTTTTCTTCTAAGATGCTTATGGTTTCATGGCTTACATTTAAGTCTTTTATCCATTCTGAGTTTATTTTTGTAAATGGTATAAGTTAGTGGTCTAGTTTTATTTTTTTGCAGGTAGATATCCAATGTTCCCAACACCATTTATTAAAGAGGCTATCTTTACTCTATTGTATGTCTTACCTCCTTTGTCAAATATCAGTTGTCCATAAAGGTGTGGGTTTATTTCTGGGTTCTCTGTTCTGTTCCATTGATCTATATGCCTGTTCTTATGCCAGTACAAGGCTGTTTTAAGTACAATGGCCCTGTAGTATAACTTGATATCAGAAAGTGTGATACCTCTCCTACTTTATTCTTCCTTTCCAAGATTGCTGAGACTATTCCTGTTCTTTCTAATTTTATTTTATTTTATTTTTTTGTATTTTTATGAAGCTGGAAATGGGGAGGCAGTCAGACAGACTTCCATATGCGCCCGATCCACCCGGCACACCCACCAGGGGGCGATGCTCTACCCATCCGGGGCATCGCTCTGTCGCGATCAGAACCACTCTAGCGCCTGGGGCAGAGGCCAAGGAGCCATACCCAACGCTTGGGCCATCTTTTGCTCCAGTGGAACCCCGGCTGCGGGAGGGGAAGTGAGAGACAGAGAGAAAGGAGGGGGGAGGGGTGGAGAAGCAGTTGGGCGCCTCTCTTGTGTGCCCTGGCCAGGAATTGAACCCGGGACTTCCGCATGCCAGGCCGACGCTCTACCACTGAGCCAACCGGCCAGGGCCTCAAATTTTATTTTTGATTACAAAACATCTCTTTCCTTCTTTCACACTATGGTACAGGTTTAAGTATATATTTACAGAAATATACTTTTATATTTATGTAAATATGTTAAAGCTGTAATTGCTTTGGTAGTTTGGGCAGATACAATAAGGTATTTGTTTGTATCTGAGGTAAAGTGTTGATAATGGCTATGTATAAAAAGAGTTATGAGGAAATTAGAGTTCAAACAAAAGAAAATAAAAGTACAATCTTTATGTATTTATCTATGTACTTATATTTGCTTATATTTTTTAATGAGATTGAAAACAGTAACCTCAATGAATGTATTATGGACTTTTGATATACATTTTACCATTATTTTTAGATCTATAAATAATATTATTTAAATGTTTCTGTATAAGTATGCATAGATATAAATCAATCATAGATAGAAATACTAACACATTAGTGAAACTTACATATACTAGAGAACAAAGCTAAAAGTCTTGTGGGTTGGTGGTTAAAAAACTTGGTCTTCTGTCTGCACTGTGTGCTCTGTGAGGTCCTGCTGTTTCTTGTTGCCTCTGCATTCTGCCCAGGCATCTGGGCTGGCGCAACTCCTGCAGAGTCACACTCACATATTAAAACACATCAGTTATCATCCCTTTCACAATGCCCAGGGGTACTTCTTGGCTGAGAAAAATTGTGAAAGTAATGAGAGTTTCTAACTTCTGGAGAAGCTAAATTGTTAATGGTACTTAGGTTTCTTTCTACACAGGCTATTAAAAATACTGTTTTCTGCTTAATACCAGAGCCGAGGCTGTGGTCATTCCTCATTTTCACACTACTTTCACAGTCTACTTCATCAGCCCGGCACTTTCCCATAGAAACTCTTTCCAATAATGCCCTTCTCTAGTTAAATTGAAAACAAAAAGAAGGGGGAAGGAAAGGCAAAGAAACTTGAATGTGATTGATATTTCCCAAAATTTCTCCTGCAAGACTCCATAGTAATATTTTGTGTCAATCACACAGACTATGTGTTCAGGGGTGGGGCTCTCAAGACAAAGAAAGTGGCTTATCTCCCTCCTCTTCACTTTTTGGACACTATCTATAAATATATTCAGGGTCTTTTATTTGCCTGAAAACTCATGAGAGAATTTATGCTATTCAGAATGGATAAAATAACCATAAACAAAAACAGACATGGTGATTATCAACAGGACTCTTCTAAAATATTTTGATCTGAGGAATGAACACTTAACAATATGTGCTTACATATTATGGTTCTGATGTTAGAGTAGTAGGTTAATGAATTCTTTTGAATTCATTAGCACTGTCACTGCCTATAGTATCTGAAATGTCAAATCAGAAGTCCCCAAACATGTTAAAAATTCTGTATAGAAACTGTACTTAAGTGGCCAGATAGTCTGCTTATAGTCCTTATAAATATGAGAACTGCAGAAAAGGAAGAACTTTGTAGTCTTTTTAATGTATGTAAACTTTTTGTAAGTGGGATGGAATATTCATTTGATAGATCAGGTCTAATTTTCCCAAGGAATGTGGTGACACATGTCTTAAGAAGCCACCTCAGGGTGGCCAGGCAGAGCCCAAGATTTCTTAGAGCACCTGTCCACTCACTTTAGGCCTGGACAGCCTTGTTGGACAATCCCAGTGCACCATAAAAGCACTGTCACTTTCTCTGCATGTAGTGACACGAAAAAGTTTGGTAAGCATGCCCAACTTTCCAAAGAACCAAAGTGAGTGAACAGAGTTCCTTTCACGGAACTTGGAAAACTAGTGCTAAGTAAATTTCTGGCAATTGGGTTCACAATAGGGGATCTCAACTGAAAACATGGTTAGAACTTCATTGGAAAAGCTTTATCATGGTTTGTTATCTAATAATGGGTTGTCAAATGCTGAAATCTCCCATCTTGGATCTATATCTCCAAATATTAATAAATGTTCGCTGCACTCATCATACAACTTTCTAATATTAATTTTTTTCCTTAAAAACATGGCCAGTAATTTTCCCCTCATTTGTATTTCACTCTGGAGTTCAAGACAAACCTGGTAACCGCTGGTAGACTTTCTAACTTAACCTTTTCCTGTTGACCAGTAAAAGTAAACTCTGCGCTATGAATTCATTCCTCCATTATTCTAAGATGCTCTAAATTAGTTCTATCCTGTACTGAGGGGTTAACACTGTGTTCAACAGGACAACATTCTTACATGTTCATCAACAAAAGAGTAAAGCTTTTTTCTCTCCTCCCTCCGTACACTAAGCATAGGTCAGAGAATCAGGTAATCTCTGGTCCAGTGGTTTTCAACCTTTCATGGCATATATAAACCAATTACTAAAACTCCGCAGCATACATACACACACACACAAAATGTGTTATTTTTTGACAAAAATGGGTATAATTTTGATCAATTTACAAAAAAATATAGTAATGGTAATTACCTACCCTTTTTGCTCAAAGTGACTTTTTAAAACATAAGATACTTATACTTCTATATAAGAATTTCTGGTACCAAGAACAAACTAGTCAGATGCAACCTTATTACACTATGTGATCTATAAACTGCAACTCTAATATATGACATAGATATATATGATTCAAGACAAATCACTTACACCAGATGGTTATTGATGTGTTGGCTGTGGTTATTTTTTTAATTTGGCAATCTAAGGAAAAAGAAGTCAGTGCCTCAGATTAAATAATCAAGCATTTCATGTTTTAAAATTTTTTGCAGCACACTGATTGAAAATCATTGGTCTGTTCATAGCGCAAATCTGACTTTTTCATTATAATAGTCTTTCTACTTTCAACAATGCAAGGACTGAGCAAGATTGCTAACCCTCTTTTATCCACTGAAGAAAATCAGCCTAATGGCTACCATCAGGTTATGCCAGTGAGCCAGGGTCTTGGGAAATGTTAGCTGCTGCACTGTTTGAGCTGACATCTCTGTTCTGGACTATTGGTTCTTGTTACTAATGAATAAGAATGCCCCATTGAAATTGATAGGCGTTGCCTACTTATTGTTATTGTAATATTGACTAAAATAGCACAAAGATGTGATATTAATTCATTATTTCTCTGTGTTATCAATGCAAAAATAAAAATTAAATGTCTATAAATGTCAGTTTGCTCTTATCACCAAATTGTACTGGAGGGGATTTTCTCTACAGGTGACACTTCCTGTGATGACAGCTGTGACAGTGAGACAGCTAAAGTTGAAAATATACTTTAACATTATCAGTATTATGCAAAAAGTGATATTTCTTACTTCAGAGTAGTAAGTTAAAATCATTTTACTACATTAAGTTTTTACCGTGTTTCTGGAAAACCAAGTTATTATACACAAAACCTAAGCTGTACTAAAAATTCAACTTTTGCAAGGTGCAATATAGCACTATGTATTATATTTAAATTATGATAATATGAAAAGGTTTATTTATTTTTATTTGTAGAACCTGGATCTATCCATGGTTTCTAGATAATTTGCCTAACTCTTAGATTGAGGATTATGGACATGAATTACTTCTTGAATCTTTTTTGTGGCAAAGATTCACACATTCTTGACATGAAGAATCACAATTGTCCCATCATGGAAAGTTTGTGGCTCTGTTGGAGAATCCAAGATCCTAGTTAACATTAAGATAAGTCATTAAAAATAAGGTGAATTAATTATAAAATCAGAGAGGATAGAGACTTTAAAACAACTGCTTTACACAATTGCACAAATACAGTTAATATTTCCAGCAAAAGAAATATTATTTTATTAGCAAGAATTTACATGTGAATTTGTGACAAATTGGATCTGATTTATAGTTTGCAAGTCCAAACATTCCCTAAATTCTCCCAATTATACCAGACTAGAGCTGGGTTATATTTTTCTGTACTGGTGGCTTTTAAAGAAATTAAGGTATTAAAACATGTACAAGATAATATAATGCCACTGGGAATGGTAGTTTTTGTCTTTAGAAGATACTTAGAAAATGTTTCAGTTAAAAGGACTCATGACAAATATTTTTTACCTAGATACTAAACAAGTAATGACTGCTATGAATTTAGATACACATCAAAGCCGTAGAATAAGAGATGTATGTTTTATTATTAATAAATATAAGAAAATCTTCACAGTACAAATAATTACAAGGATCTTCACATTCCCCATATTCTGTTAAAAATCATTTTTTTCTGCACTTTCTTCTTTCAATCTTGTATTGAAATGCTGGATTTCTGATGCTTAGAAAATTTAGAATTATGCTCATGAAAAAAGTCTCAGAAAATAATAAGGGTGTATAGTACGAAAGTTTTTATATCAATACAGCTTCAGAAATACTTGGTATTTTCAAATTTTAGTGGCATGTTCTTGTTATAATTTACATTCTACTGATTATTAGACATCTCTTCACTAATGTACTATTAGAAGAAAAATATGGATTATGGAAATATCTGCTGTTTAGAGATAATTTACCTTCCAGAAAATAAAATATATCATATACATGTCTAATGTTATCATGTGAAGTATAGGTGTTAGAGGGATTTGTTTGTTTGACTTGTTTCAGGTCTGGTGTGCTATTCTTCAAAAAACATTTTAAAATTTTATAGTGGCATTAAACAATTCTTGTGTAGATCTGCATTAGGATTATAATAGTTATTTTTTTATAAAATTGCTTATTGAAGAAAACAGCAACTAATTTAAATTAGATTTAGAATATAAGTAATTTATAGGCATGGTGACTAAACTTGTAAATTTATAGAGACCATATCTAGAAAATTATCAGTGATCTAGAAACGCATGGTTCTCAAGTCAACTGAACTTTGAGGCAATTGAGTAAAATTTCTTTTATCAAAAAGCAGTACAGTAAGCTGCTATGGTTATTGAGAAAGTCTGATTAAGGTAATATTACAGCATAATTTAAAAGCACACTGAATAATTTAATGTGGTTTAACAGAAACTTTTATATTTTGTAGTGGGATTCAGGGACACATAAAAATATAAGAAACATGCAGCAAAGTAAAAGATTTGTTTCACAATGTGTTTACATGGTAAAGCATATTTTCTTAGCAAACCTACCTGATTTTAATTGATTTTCTAAAATTTTAAGATACAATCTAATATAGATGATGATTTTTCTGTATATATTGATATGTATGCTATTTCAGAAATAGCTCTCTCAATTTGTGTATATTCCTTATAATAGAATAGCTATATAGTAAAATGATATCATTTGGTCATGTAAATTCTATGAGCAAACCTATTTTTAATATCTATCTAGTTATATAAATACATTTATAAATATATATAAATACAAATGAGTACATATATTATTTATGTATATATATTTATAAATGTTTACTACTGAAAGCTATAAAGTGTTTTATGTATGAGAAATTTAATTTTCACAAATATGCAGATATGATATTATTTTACAAATGAAGAAACTGAGGCTTACAGGACCAATTGAATTTCTCAGAATAATATACCTTATAAGTGGGAAAGATAATTTATTATATTTTATTTTTTTGAGTTTTTCTTTTTATTAATTTTAATGGGGTGACATTAATCAATCAGGGTACATAGGTTCAGAGAAAACATTTCCAGGATATTTTGACATTTGACTATGTTGCATACACATCACCCAAAGTCAATTTGTCTTCCGTCACCTTCTATCTGGTTTTCTTTGTGTCCCTCCTCTCCTCGCACACCCTGCCTTCCCCTCTCCACCCTTAGTTTTATGCCACTTAATATGATGTTAGCTAATGATTTATCATAGATGGCCTTTATTATGTTGAGATATATATCTTCTATACCCATTTTGTTAAGTGTTTTAAACATAAAATGGTGTATTTTCGAATGCCTTTTCTGCATCTATTGATAAGATCTATGGTTTTTGTTCTTTATTTTTTTGATATAGTGTATTATGTTAACTGTTTTATGTATGTCGAACCATGCTTGTGATTCTGGGATGAATCCCACTTGATCATGATAAATTATTTTTTTAATGTGTTGTTGTATTTGATTTGCTAGTATTTTGTTTAGTATGTTAGCATCCGTATTCATTAGAGATATTGGTCTGTAGTTTTCTTTTTTTGTGCCGTCCTTGCCAGGTTTCGGTATGAGGGTTATGTTGACCTCATAAAATGTGTTTGGCAGTATTGCTTCTTCTTCAATTTTTTGGAAGATTTTGAGTAGAATAGGAACCAAGTCTTCTTTGAATGCTTGATAGAATTTACTAGTATAGCCATCTGGTCCTAGACTTTTATTTTGGGGAGGTTTTTGATAGTTGTTTCTATTTCCTACCTGCTTATGGATCTGTTTAGGCTTTCTACTTCTTCATGACTCAGTCTAGGAAGATTGCATTGTTCTAAAAATTTATCCATTTCTTCAACATTGTTAAATTTGGTGGCATATAGTTTTTCATAGTATTCTACAATAATTCTTTAACTATCTATGATATCTGTGATGATTTCTCCTCTTTCATTTTGGATTTGGTTTATATGAGTCCTTTTTTCTTTTTTTCTTGGTGAGTCTTGCCAAGAGTTTGTCAATTTTGATGATCTTTTCAAAGAACCAGCTCCTTGTTTTATTAATTTTTTCTGTAGTTTTTCTGTTCTCTATTTCATTTATTTCTGCTTTGATTTTTATTATTTCCTTTCTTCTGGTGGTTTTGAGTTGTCTTTGTTCTTCTTTTTCTAGTTCCTTAAGATGTGAATTTAAGTGGTATACTTCGGCTCTCCCTTGTTCGTTTATATAGGCCTGTAGTGATATAAACTTCCCTCTTATTACTGCTTTTGCTACATCCCAGAAATTCTGATATGTTGTATTGTTATTTTTGTTTGCCTGTATGTATCTTTTGATATCTGTGCTAATGTTTTCATTGACTCACTCATTTTTTAAAATTATGTTGTTTTGTTTCCACATTTTTGTGGGTTTATTTACCTCTTTTTTGCAGTTGAATTCTAGTTTCAAGGCTTTATGATCAGAAAATATCCTTGGTATAATTTCAATCTTTCTGAATTTGTTGATGTTATTTTTATGGCCCAACATATGGTCAATGCTTGAGAATATTCCATGTACACTAGAAAAAATGTATACTCTGGCACTTTGGGATTAAATGTCCTGTTGATGTCTATCATATCCAATTGTTCTAGTGTTTCATTTAAGGCCAATATTTCTTTTTTTTTTTTTTTTAATAAATTTTTATTAATGGTAATGGGATGACATTAATAAATCAGGGTACATATATAAAAGAAAACATGTCTAGGTTATTTTGTCATCAAATTATGTTGCAAACCCCTCGCCCAAAGTCAGATCGTCCTCCGTCACCGTCCATCTAGTTCTCTGTGCCCCTCCCCCTCCCCCTAACTCTCTCCCTCCCTCCCTCCCATGTCCTCCCTCCCCCCCCCACCCTTGGTAACCACCACACTCTTGTCCGTGTCTCTTAGTCTCATTTTTATGTTTCACCAATGTATGGAATCATGTAGTTCTTGTTTTTTTCTGATTTACTTATTTCACTCCTTATAATGTTATCAAGATCCCACCATTTTGCTGTAAATGATCTGATGTCATCATTTCTTATGGCTGAGTAGTATTCCATAGTGTATATGTGCCACATCTTCTTTATCCAGTCTTCTATTGAAGGGCTTTTTGGTTGTTTCCATGTCTTGGCCACTGTGAACAGTGCTGCAATGAACATGGGGCTACATATGTCTTCACGTATCAATGTTTCTGAGGTTTTGGGGTATATACCCAGTAGAGGGATTGCTGGGTCATAAGGTAGTTCTATTTGCAGTTTTTTGAGGAACCACCATACTTTCCTCCATAATGGTTGTACTACTTTACAGTCCCACCAACAGTGAATGAGGGTTCCTTTTTCTCCACAGCCTCTCCAACATTTGCTATTACCCGTCTTGTTGATAATAGCTAATCTAACAGGAGTGAGGTGGTATCTCATTGTAGTTTTGATTTGCATTTCTCTAATAACTAATGAAGCTGAGCATCTTTTCATATATCTGTTGGCAATTTGTATCTCTTCCTGGGAGAAGTGTCTGTTCATGTCCTCTTCCCATTTTTTTATTGGATTGTTTGTTTGTTTGTTGTTGAGTTTTATGAGTTCTTTGTAAATTTTGGATATTAGGCCCTTATCTGAGCTGTCGTTTGAAAATATCAGTTCCCATATAGTTGGCTGTCTGTTTATTTTGATATCAGTTTCTCTTGCTGAGCAAAAACTTTTTATTCTGATGTAGTCCCATTCATTTATCTTTGCCTTCACTTCTCTTGCCATTGGAGTCAAGTTCATAAAATGTTCTTTAAAACCCAGGTCCATGATTTTAGTACCTATGTCTTCTTCTATGTACTTTATTGTTTCAGGTCTTATATTTAGGTCTTTGATCCATTTTGAATTAATTTTAGTACACGGGGACAGGGTGTAGTCGAGTTTCATTCTTTTGCATGTGGCTTTCCAGTTTTCCCAACACCATTTGTTGAAGAGGCTTTCTTTTCTCCATTGTGTGTTGTTGGCCCCTTTATCAAAGATTATTTGACCATATATATGTGGTTTTATTTCTGGGCTTTCTATTCTGTTCCATTGGTCTGAGTGTCTATTTTTCTGCCAATACCATGCTGTTTTGATTATCGTGGCCCTATAATATAGTTTAAAGTCAGGTATTGTAATGCCCCCAGCTTCATTCTTTTTCCTTAGGATTGTTTTGGCTATTCGGGGTTTTTTATAGTTCCATATAAATCTGATGATTTTTTGTTCCATTTCTTTAAAAAATCTCATAGGGATTTTGATGGGAATTGCATTAAATTTGTATATTGCTTTGGGTAATATGGCCATTTTGATTATATTTATTCTTCCTATCCAAGAACAAGGAATATTTTTCCATCTCATTGTATCTTTTTTGATTTCCCTTAACAATGCTTTGTAATTTTCATTATATAGGTCCTTTACGTTCTTTGTTATGTTTATTCCTAAGTATTTTATTTTTTTTGTTGCAATCGTGAAGGGGATTATTTTTTTGAGTTCGTTTTCTAATATTTCATTGTTGGCATATAGAAAGGCTATGGACTTTTGTATGTTAATTTTGTATCCTGCGACCTTACTGTATTGGTTTATTGTTTCTAATAATCTTTTTGTGGAGTCCTTTGGGTTTTCGATGTATAGGATCATATCATCAGCAAAAAGTGATAGCTTTACTTCTTCTTTTCCGATATGGATGCCTTTTATTTCTTTGTCTTGTCTGATTGCTCTGGCCAGAACTTCTAGCACCACGTTGAATAAGAGTGGAGAGAGTGGACAACCCTGTCTTGTTCCTGATTTAAGGTAGAAAGTCCTCAGTTTTATGCCGTTTAATAGGATGTTGGCTGATGGTTTATCATATATGGCCTTTATCATGTTGAGATATTTTCCTTCTATACCCATTTTGTTGAGAGTCTTAAACATAAAATTGTGTTGTATTTTATCAAAAGCCTTTTCTGCATCTATTGATAAGATCATGTGGTTTTTGTTCTTTGTTTTGTTGATATGGTGTATTACGTTAACCGTTTTGCGTATGTTGAACCATCCTTGAGATTCTGGGATGAATCCCACTTGATCATGATGTATTATTTTTTTAATATGTTGTTGTATTCGGTTTGCCAGTATTTTGTTTAGTATTTTAGCATCTGTATTCATTAGAGATATTGGTCTATAGTTTTCATTCTTTGTGCCATCCTTGCCAGGTTTTGGTATGAGGGTTATGTTGGCCTCATAAAATGTGTTTGGAAGTATTGCTTCTTCTTCAATTTTTTGGAAGACTTTGAGTAGAATAGGAACCAAGTCTTCTTTGAATGTTTGATAGAATTCACTAGTATAACCGTCTAGGCCTGGACTTTTATTTTTGGGGAGATTTTTAATAGTTTTTTTCTATTTCCTCCCTTCTGATTGGTCTGTTTAGGCTTTCTGCTTCTTCATGACTCAGTCTAGGAAGGTTGTATTGTACTAGGAATTTATCCATTTCTTCTAGATTGTTGTATTTGGTGGCATATAATTTTTCATAGTATTCTACAATAATTCTTTGTATATCTATGATATCTGTGGTGATCTCTCCTCTTTCATTTTGGATTTTATTTATTTGAGTCCTGTGTCTTTTTTCCTTGGTGAGTCTTGCCAAGAGTTTGTCAATTTTGTTGATCTTTTCAAAGAACCAGCTCCTTGTTTTATTGATTTTTTCTATAGTTTTTCTGTTCTCTATTTCATTTATTTCTGCTCTGATTTTTATTATCTCCTTTCTTCGGCTGGTTTTGGGTTGTCTTTGTTCTTCTTTTTCTAGTTCCTTAAGGTGTGAAGTTAAGTGGTTTACTTCGGCTCTCTCTTGTTTGTTCATATATGCCTGAAGTGATATGAACTTTCCTCTTATTACTGCTTTTGCTGCATCCCAGAGATTCTGATATGTCGTATTTTCATTTTCATTTGTCTGTATATATCTTTTGATTTCTGCGCTTATTTCTTCTTTGACCCATTCATTTTTTAGAAGTATGTTGTTTAGTTTCCACATTTTTGTGGGTTTTTCCCCCTCTTTTTTGCAGTTGAATTCTAGTTTCAAGGCTTTATGATCAGAAAATATGCTTGGTACAATTTCAATTTTTCTAAATTTGCTGATATTGTCTTTGTGGCCCAACATATGGTCAATTCTTGAGAATGTTCCGTGTACACTAGAGAAAAATGTATATTCTGTTGCTTTGGGATGAAGTGTCCTGTAGATGTCTATCATATCCAGGTGTTCTAGTATTTTGTTTAAGGCCACTATATCTTTATTGATTCTCTGTTTGGATGACCGATCTAGAGCCGTCAGCGGTGTATTGAGGTCTCCAAGTATGATTGTATTTTTGTCAGTTTTTGTTTTAAGGTCAATAAGTAGCTGTCTTATATATTTTGGTGCTCCTTGGTTTGGTGCATATATATTAAGGATTGTTATGTCTTCTTGATTCAACTTCCCCTTAATCATTATGAAATGACCATTTTTGTTTCTGAGTACATTTTCTGTCTTGTAGTCAGCATTATTAGATATGAGTATTGCTACGCCTGCTTTTTTTTGGGTGTTGTTTGCTTGGAGTATTGTTTTCCAGCCTTTCACTTTGAATTTGTTTTTATCCTTGTTGCTTAGATGTGTTTCTTGTAGGCAGCATATAGTTGGATTTTCTTTTTTAATCCATTCTGCTACTCTGTGTCTTTTTATTGGTAAGTTTAATCCATTTACATTTAGTGTAATTATTGACGCTTGTGGGTTCCCTACTGCCATTTTATAAATTGCTTTCTGTTAGTTTTGTATCTAGTTTGATTCTTCTCTTTTGTTTTTCTATCATTTGTTTTTGTTTGTTTGTGTTCCATACATCTTTCCTCTGTTGCTACCATTTTTAAGTCAAGTGTTTTTGTGGTGGTTTTTTTAAGGGTGGTTACCATTAAGTAATGAAAAGGGTACCTACCATATTTATTGTAGTACCCTATCTTATAAGTATTTCTGCACTTCATCATCCTTTGCTACTGTTAATCTCCATCATCTCCCCCCTTTTTTTCCTTTGTTGTCACAGTTTAAGTTTGGTTTTATTGTGTTCTTGGTGGAGCTGTTACTTGTGGTTTTGTTTTCTTTTGTTCTTTGAATCTGGTTGGAAAACCCCCTTTAGTATTTCCTGGAGTGGGGGCTTTCTGTTGATAAATTCTCTCATCTTTTCTGTATTTGTGAATGTTTTTATATCTCCTTCATACTTGAAGGATAGCTTTGATGGGTATAGTATTCTTGGCTGAAAGTTCCTCTCTTTCAGGGCTTTAAATATTGGGGTCCACTCTCTTCTAGCTTGTAGAGTTTCTGCTGAGAAATCTGATGATAATCTAATAGGCTTTCCTTTATATGTTGTATTCTTCTTTTCCCTGGCTGCCTTGAGAATTTTTTCTTTGTCATTGGTTTGTGTCATCTTTATTATGATGTGCCTTGGAGTGGGTTTGTTGGGGTTAAGAAAACTTGGTGTTCTGTTTGCTTCTTGAATTTGAGGCTTTAGTTCCTTCCACAGGCTTGGGAAGTTCTCGTCTATTATTTGTTTGAGTATATTCTCCATTCCATTTTCTTTCTCTTCTCCCTCTGATATACCTATTATTCTTATGTTATTCTTTCTGATGGAGTCAGACAATTCCTGTAGGGCTTTCTCGTTTTTTATTATTTTTGAGTCTCTTTCTTCTTCTCTCTGTTGTGCCTCAAGTTGTTTGTCTTCTATTTCACTAATCCTATCTTCAATCTGGGCTGTTCTGTTAGCTAAGCTTGTTACCTCATTTTTCAGCTCGTGAATTGAGTTTTTCATTTCTGTTTGATTTGTTTTTATAGTTTCAATTTCCTTGGTAATATATTCTTTGTGTTCATTGAGTTGTTTTCTGATCTCCCTATATTGCCTTTCTGTGTTTTCTTGTATATCTTTGAGTATTTTTAAGATTTCTATTTTAAATTCTCTGTCATTTAGCTCCAAGGCTTCCAATATGTTAAGTCTTTTCTCCATAGATTTTTCCACATCTATTTGTGTTACCTCTCTTTCTTTTGTATCCATAATATTCGATTTCCTCTTTCTTATCGGCATCTGAGGGTGGTCTTATTGATAGCACTAATTAGAATTAATAAAGAGTAAAAAGTAAAAAAAAAAAAAAAAGGTAAAACACCCCACAAAAAAAAACAGTAATAATTTATTATTTCCCCTTTTTTTTCTCTCTTCTCTTTCCCTCCTCTCCCCTCCTCAGGGAAATATCGTGCCTATAATGGAGGGCCTGATTTGGGGTGAAGAGTTCAAGGGGCAAAAAAAAGGGAGTAGGGACCTACTAAATGCAAAAAAAAAAAAAAAGGAAGAAAATCTTAGACAAGCATAAGATGATTTGCTTGTAAGTGATGGTCAACTAAGAGATATAATGAGAGGGATAAGAGGGAACCAGAAAAAAGGACTAAAAAAGAATAATAAAGAAGAAAAAATAAAAATAATAAGTAAAAATCTGTTGTATTAAGTGGAGCGAAGACTAAATACAATGGAGACCTTGGGTTGGGAGGACCCAAAATGCCACAAAAATAAACAAACAAGAAAAAAATAAAAACAAAAGCAAAAAATAGAAGTAAAGCCGAAAAAAAAGCCTTGAATCCCAAATTAACTAATTTATTCGTGATTGAGGATTATATGGGAGGAAAGTAAAATGAGAAAAGAAAAAACGAATAGAAAGGAAAAAATAAGAAAAAGAGAAAAACAAAGTAAGAAATAAAATAAGAAGAGAAAAAAACAAAATAAAGCAAGACAAAAAAAAAAAAAACAAAAGAGGAGAGAGTGAGAGTTAAGTGTTTTGGAGTATAACCTTAAAGGAGGGTGAGGATAAAGAAGAAAAATAAAATGCAACACTCATGGGTAGTGTAGTTCAAGAAAGGGGAAGCATAAGATGGGCAGAGAATAGAAGGACCGAGGTAGAGGAAATAAAAGCAAAAAGATAGAAGAAACAAACAACAACAACAACAACAAAAAATTAGTGGATCAAGTTGTAAAGTCTGTGGGTTTTTCTTGATTTTGAGAGGTTAACTTCTTCCTTTTTCTTTTCTCTCCCTCTTCCTGGTCGGTAACTCTGTACCCCAGGCTCTGCCCCTGTGTCACTCTTAGGTAGGGATTTGCAGTTGATGGGATTCTATGGCAATGTCATATAATTGGCTTTAATCTTGCTGGAAGTAAAGGCTTGTTGGCGTTTGCAGGGTCCAACGATGAGAGAGTTTGCTTTCCTGGATTCTCTCTCCTAGTCCCCCCTTTCTGAATTAGCAGCCTGGTGATCCAGCTATAAGGCTGCAACTGCTTCTGCCTGGGGAGTAAGAGGCTCAAAGAGCTGGGAAATCCCCACTCTATCCCCACTCAGTGCAAGGCTTTGGGAAAGGCTCTGAGAGTCAGGGCCTCCAGTGTAATCAGGCGGGGGTGGGAGTCAATTGTTGTCAAGGTGACTGTTCAGCGCCTATCATTTAGTTGGACCTCTCAACCCAGGCTTTCCACACTTTGTAGCCTGTTTTTGCAGGGAAGAAGAGGCACTAGTCTCTGCTTACGACTAGTGTAGTATAGACCTTATTATCTGCCAAGTCCTTCTTGTTAGCGTTTATCCCTGAATATGGAGGCTCTATCAATCAGAAGTTGCCCCCGCCCCTTTAGCGAGAGGCACTAAAAAATATCACGCCTCTTGTCTTGGATCGCTGAACTGAGAGAGATCTTATCAATTAGAACCGAGGGTGCGCAGATTTTATGGGTTAAGCTAATTTCAGTGATTGGGACGCAGCTGTGCTTCCGAAGGTATTTTAGGCTGCCTGCGCGCGCCCCTCCCCCAACGCTTGATTGTTAGCTTGAATGGCTGGGTGAGGTGCCCTGCCCACGGAGAGAATCTCCCAAGCCTCTCCCGCTCGCCCCGCCGCTGGCAGCTGGACCGCACCAGGCGCAGGATAATGGAGTCCCCTGGGTGTGCGGGCCAGCAGGGCACCCTGGGCGCATGGAATGCCCAAGGCACGCGCGCAAATGGGGCGCTCCGGGCACCGGTGGCCAGCGACCCCCCACTCGCAGTGTGCGGGCCTCTGGGAACATCAGCGGTGCTCAACCGGACCGGGTGGCTCGCGGCGGCGGCTCGTGGCGGCCGCTCGCGGTGGCGGTTCGCGGCGAAGGCCAATATTTCTTTATTGATTTTCTGTTTAGGTGAACGATCTAGAGCAGTCAGTAGTGTATTGAGGTCTCCAATTATGATTGTATTTTTGTCGGTTTTTGTTTTTAGGTCACTCAGTAGCTGTCTTATATATATTTTGGTGCTCCTTGGTTTGCTGCATATATATATATATAAATAGGTGTTATGTCTTCTTGATTCAATGTCCCCTTTATCATTATGAAAGGACCATTTTTGTCTCTGATTACCTTTGCTGTATTGTAGTCAGCATTGTTAGATATTAGTATTGCTACACCTGCTTTTTTTTTTGGCTGTTATTTGCTTGGAGTATTGTTTTCTAACCTTTCACTTTGAATTTGATTTTATCCTTGTAGCTTAGATGTGTTTCTTCTGGGCAGCATACAGTTGGATTTTCTTTTTTAATCCATTCTGATACTCTGTGTCTTTTTATTGGTGAGTTCAATTCATTTATGTTTAGTGTCATTATTGACATTTGAGGGTTTTCTATTGCCATTTTATATATTGCTTTCTGATAGTTTTGTATTTTGTTCAGTTCTTCTCTTTTATTTTTCTATCATTTGTTTCTGTTTAGTTGTAATCTATATTTCTTTTCTCTGTTACTTCTTTTTTCAAGCCATGTGCTTCTGTGGTGTTTTTTTCAGGGGTGGTTACCATTAAGTAATGGAAAGCATACATATCATGTTTATTGTAGTATATTATCTCCTGAGTGCTCCTGCAGCCCATCCTCCTTTGCTACTGTTAATCTTTGTTCTCCCCCCTTTTTTATTTCTTCGTCACAGATTAACCTTGTTTTTATTGCAATCTTGATGAAGATTTTACTTTTAGTTTTGTTTTGTTCTGGTTTTTTTTGTGTGTGTGTCTGGTTAGAAAACCCCCTTTAGTATTTCCTAAAGTGGGAATTTTCTGGTGATAAATTACCTCATCATTTCTGTATTTGTGAATGTTTTTATTTCTCCTTCATATTTGAAGGATAGCTTTCACGGGTATAGTATTCTTGCCTGGAAGTTTCTCTCTTTCAGAACTTTAAATATTGGGGCCCACTCTCTTCTAGCTTGTAGAGTTTCTGCTAAGAAATCTGTTGATAGTCTAATGTTGATAGTCTTTTATATGTTGTATTCTTCTTTTCCCTGGTTGCCTTGAGAATTGTTTCTTTGTCATTGGTTTATGCCAATTTCATTATGATATGCCTTGGAGTAGGTTTGTTAGGGTTAAGATAATTCAGTGTTCTGTTCGCTTCTTGAATTTGAGGCTTTAATTCTTTCCATGGGCTTGGGAAGTTCTCGTCTATTATTTGTTTGAATATGTTCTCAATTCCATTTTCTCTCTCTTCTTCTTCTGACATACCCATTATTCTTATGTTGCTCTTTCTGATGGAGTCAGACAATTCCAGTAGGGCTATCTCATTTTTTTTTTATTTGTGAGTCTCTCTCTTCTTCTCTCTGTAGTACCTCTAGTTGCCTGTCTTCTATGTGACTAATTCTCTCCTCTGTCTGGCCTGTTCTATTGTAAGTTTGTTACCTCATTTTTCAGTTCATTAATTGAGTTTTTCATCTCTGTTTGATTCGTTTTCATAGTTTCCATTTCCTTGGTGAAGTATTCTTTCTGTTCATTGAATTAGTTTTTGAGTTCCCTAAATTGCCTTTCTGTGCTTTCTTACATATCACTGAATATTTTTAAGACTTCAATTTTAAATTCTCTGTCATTTAACTCCAAGGTTTCTAAGCTATTAAAATTTTTCCTATAGATTCTTCTTCATCTATCTGAGCTACATCACTGTCTTTTGTATCCATGATATTCAATTCCTTTTTCTTTAATGGCATTTGAGTGTGGTATTGTTAATAACACTAATAAGAGTTGATGAAAAAAATTTTTTTAGAAAATGCAGTGAAAACCTGAAAATGCTAGTGTGCTAAAAATACTTAGTATGGAGGACCTGGGTTGAGCGCAAGTGACAAGAGGTAAAAAACAAGACAAGAACACACAAAATGCCACTAGGAAAAAATTTGAATCAAGAATAAAATAATTTGTTTGTAAATGATGGTTGAATGAGAGAAATAGTGTAAGAGAAAAGAAAAAAAGAAAAAGAAAAAAAGAAAAAAAATACAGTGAAAAATAAAAATTCTATTGTATTAAGTGGAACAAAAACTATAGACTGGAGAGGTGGAGATGGGAGAAATGCTAAAGAGAGAAATAGTGAAGTAAAAAGTACACAAAATGCCACAAAGAAAAAAAATTGAATTCAGAATAAAATATTGAATAATTTGTTTGAGGGTGAGATTCAAATGAGAGAAAAAGTGAAAGGGAAAAAAAGAAACAAAAAGAGAGAGAGAAAAAATTGAGTTAAGTTTTTTGAAATGTAACACTTGTAGAAAAAAAAGAATGGAAAAATGTAACATCTATGGCTAATAATGTTCAAAATGAAAAGAAAAGAATAAAACAGAAAGAGGATAAAATGACAAAGGTGGAAGAAAAAAAAGGATAAAAATACAAGAAAAAAAATGGAAAGAGTTATAAAGACTGTGCATTTTTCCTGGTTTTGAGATGTTTTCTTCTTCCTTTTTCTTCTTTCTTTCTCTTTTTGGCTGGTGTCACTATACCCCAGGTTCTGCCTCTGTGGCACTCTTAGACAGAGATTTGTTGTTATGTCACTATGGTGATGACATAAACTAGGCCTCAGTCCCATTGGTATGTGCGGCTTGTTAGTGTTTGCAGGCTCTGACAATGGGAGAATATGTTTTCCCAGAGCCTCTCCCCAAATCTCTCCTTCCTGAAACAGCAGCCTGGAACCCAGCTGTGAAGCTGCCCCAGCCACTGCCTGGACAGCAAGAGGCTTTAAGAGCTGCCAAATCCCCCTCTATCTCCACTCAACGCAGGGTTCTGGGTAAGGCTTTGCCACCCAGGGCCACAGCATAATCAGGCAGGGCTGGGAGGTGACTGCCTTTCAGGTGTCTTTCTATGAGCTTCCAGGCATGTCTAGTATGCCTCAGTACTCCACAGGTCTGCTCTCCTGAGACTGTCTGCAAGCTGCCTGTGTGCCCTTCTCTATACCATTCCCGCTGTTCCCTTCCCCAGGAGTGTGCTTTGTCAGCCTGAATGGCTGGTTGAGGTGCCATGTCCAGACAGGTCTGGGTGTAGGGAAGCTATCTTTCATGCACTTCTTGCACGCTGTTGTTTGCGAAGCTGGAATTATTCAGAAACTCTGGTTACAGCCCACACAGAGGGTCACTACTGACAGTCTTCAACCAGGCCCCTCCATCTGGGAACTTGGGTACCCATGCCCAAAACACCAGGTGGATCTACTCACATACTGCCCATGATCACTGACTGGGATACCGGGAGTAAACAAGACAACTGCTCACCCACCTCTCCCAGGGTCTGCTGCTGGCGTTAGCTTCACATGGGCTGAGCTGCGGGCACACCCTCTCCTCAGCTTAAATATCTCTGCCCTAGCCCAGCTTTTTCCATGCCCCCAGTCTTTGCTTTTTCTCAGTTCCAAGTGAAAGCAGCCCTTGCTCAGGTCAGTGAGGAAAGTGGAATACTACATTCTCCATCTTACTTGCTTCAGAGTGGATTATGTATTCAGCCACCTTTTTGCCCAATCATACCTTTTTTTGATGTATGTGTATTTTAGATGCTCCTGAGATTGGTTTTCTGTGTCTAGTTGTTGAATTTGTTGAAGTTTCAGGGTGAGGTATGGGAACACTTCTCATGGGGCCATTTCTCTGATGTTATGCTGGGAAAGATAATTTAAATCTAATTTTATTAGATTTAAAACTTGAGTTCTTAACTAATATGACATTCATCTCTAGACTTTGTCAAATTAATTTCATTATATTTTATTTTATGATCTATCTACTAAACACAAAAGGAAATTAGCAGTTCTTCACTCAATTCAATATTCATAGCAATCATAAGGCATTAAGATTAACAGATGCACATGTGTTAGACAGCTCTCCCTCATGCTTATAATTATAAATTAAAGCAACAATGTTATCAGATAAATGGCTCTTAATAAAACACTGTTGTTGGAGTTACATTATGTCAATCTCATTTTAATCAGTTTTAACCAAAACCTTATTTTTATTACAAATTTTTAGTGTATTTCATTTTTATAATAAATTTAAATTGTTTTATCACTGTAATCCAAGAATAAAGAATGAGAGATCATCTTTTGCTACATTGAATTTCACCCATCTCCACATAAAAAGTGGAAAGAATTTAAAGCTAAATAAATTCACCATATCAAGCAATACCTAAACTTAGCTAGTGCAAATATGGAAAAGCTTGTAGTCTTAAGATTTTCTCATCCTTCTTTTGTTCTTTAGACAGATGATGTCTGTGCTAGACTAAATAAAACTGTGAGAAGAATGAAAAGGTACAAAAAAATGGAGACATTCTGAATCAGGAGGCTCTTTCCCTGGAGCAGAATTCCTGGTTCACAGGTGACACTAAATGCTTGATGATCATTCACAACTAGAATTTTCTAAAATTCTTATGCTTATGGATTTTTCTGTAACAGAAAATTTAAAAAGTTTATTTCCTAACCATTGCATACTAGCATCCATCTCACTCGCTCAAGAAACATTGCCACAATCATTTAGTTTTACTGTAACTGTCAGAAAATTATTTTTACAATATTTTCCTGATGATTCAGGGTACTTTCTGTCATCACTTTATTCTTTGTGTAATCTAGATTCCATATGTAACATTAAAGTTGTTCTTTCAGATATTTCAAGCCCATTACCTTTCTCCAACCTGTTATAACAGTCTTGTAAAAGTTTCTCCTAGTCTACTGTAATTCTCCAATATTAATTTAGCAACTAGAGTAACTCTTTAAAAATATAAATTGAATCTTTTGTCCTTTATGTCTACAAAATTGCTGGTTTCCTTATTCTACTTGAAATAAAATACAAAATCATGTCTATATCTTTTAACATCATCCAAAGTGAATATTTGTTAAGTTCTTCACATTAACAAAGAGCTACCCTACTTTTTTAATTAAATTTATTGGGGTGGCATTAGTTAATACAATTATATAGGTTTTAAGTGTACAATTCCAATACATCATCTGTAGTTGCATTGTGTGCCAAACACCCAAAGTCAAATCTCCTTCCATTACATGTATTTGACACTTTTTACTACATCCCACCCCTATCCCCTCCCCCTTTATTTTCTGGCAAACAACATACTATTGTCTGTGTCCATGAGTTTTTGTTTGTTTGATTTGTTTGTTCATTTTTTATTTAGGTTTTATATCCCACATATGAATGGAATCATATGGTTTTTTATTTGTTTTTTCTGACTTATTTTGCTTAGCATAATATTCTCAAATGGCAGTATTTCATCTTTTCTTATAGTTGACCAGTATTCCACTGTATATATGTACTGCTTTACTACATGGTTTCTAAAACTGTTTCTTTTTTTATTTTAAAATCTTTCTTTCAATATTACCTCCATAGAGAGGTTTTTGCCAATCACCTTCTTAAAGTAGGCACATTCATATTATTCTCTAGTTCAGTTCCTTGTTTGTTTTATATATATCTATATCAATATATTATCTATCTATCATCTATCTATCTATCTATCTATCTATCTATCTATCTATCTATCTATCTATCTATCATCTATCTATCATCTATCATTTGCCTATCATGTTATCTGTCTGTAAACAGAACCCCAAAGACCTGGAACTATGTTTATCTTTGTCATCATCACATTTCCTGTACATAACACAGTTTCTAGGATGCAGTAACACCAAAAATAAATATTTGGTAAAAAACACTAAAAACATTTTTCAAGTAGCTCAAAAATTCTAAAACTGTTAGGCTCAGGTTGTGGTCATTGATAATTTGAGATAAAAACTTTCTTCATCAAGAGGACAAGAAAATGCATAATTAAAATACTTACAGAAACTAATACTTTGAGTATTTATTATGTGGATTGAGAAACATTCACTTTGAATAATAAATTTACTGCCTTTTTTTTTTTATTCAGGCCAACAAGAGTGAAAACAAAAAAGCTATTTTTTTAAGTTTTTCAACTGAATAAGCTTATGTCCAGGTATTTGGACAATATAAATGTGATTGAATTGTCTATGATCTTATCATCATGATGAGATTGTCAGAAGAAGGTGACAAGAGAGATGCTATCTGATTAGCTTACAATTTCAGCAACCATAAAGTTTTGGTCAAGTTGTATGAAGTAAATCCATCACAGTTTTAAAGAGCTTTTGTTTATTTTTAAAGAGAAAAAAATGTTATTTTAAAAATAATACTCCAGACGATGTTTCCTCACAGATCCAAAATAAAGGGGAAAATGTACTGATTTTTCAATCTTTTATGTACTTAGAAGAGCCAATATGATGTTTGCCAGCATTCTGATCCATTATAGTATTTCTTTTTTCCTGAAATAGCAAGTCCATAGAACACTACTTCAATTTGATCTGCTTATGTCTTCATGAAATGAATTATTAAAATCTATAGTTACCTCAAAAACATTTCATAGTTATAGACTATGAAGCAGAACTTATTAAAATATATTCCAATGTTTATACATATTTAAAACATTTCTAGAGAAACATTTTATCGGTAAACTCCAATTGTAGCTAACTTTTAATTATGAAAGAATAAATCTGTAAAGTTAAAATTTAAAAAAAATTTAATTCAGCCTGACCAGGCGGTGGCACAGTGGATAGAGCATTGGACTGGGATGCAGAGGACCCAGGTTTGAGACCCCAAGGTTGCCAGCTTGAGCGCGGGCTCATCTGGTTTGAGCAAAGCTTACCAGCTTGGACCCAAGGTCGCTGGCTCGAGCAAGGGGTTACACGGTCTGCTGAAGGCCCATGGTCAAAGCACATATGAGAAAGCAATATGAGCATCTAAAGTGTCACAACAAAAAACTAATGATTGATGCTTCTCATCTCTCTCCATTTCTGTCTGTCCCTGTCTATCCCTCTCTCTGACTCTCTCTCTGTCTCTCTCTAAAATATATATATATTTAATTCAGAATGTAACTCGGTGTGGTATTTTTCTGCTCTTAAGCTGTTGAGAGTAGAAGAACATACTTCTGTGTTATCAATAGTAATTAAAGAAAATCAAAAGCATAACTAGAATTTAGCACTGTCATTAAAAGAACTAAATCCAGAATTATGTAAATATTTTGTAAGAATTTTATGTTGTATATTGATTGGCCTTAAAGTGGTAAGCAACTTATAAAATAAAAATAATTATTGTAATTGCATATCACATCAATAATATCTAAAGTCAGTTCTTTCATAATTTTGTCAGGTTTCCATGAGAATAGCTTTACATTTTAATGTTTGTTTGTTTGGGTTTTTTTTTTGTATTTTTCTGAAGTTGGAAACAGGGAGGCAGTCAGACAGACTCCTGCATGTGCCTGACTGGGATCCACCTGGCACGCCCACCAGGGGGCGATGCTGTGCCCATCTGGGGCATCGCTCTGTTGCAACCAGAGCCATTCTAGCACCTGAGGCAGAGGCCACAGAGCCATCCTCAGTGCCCGGGCCAACTTTGCTCCAATGGAGTCTTAGCTGCAGGAGGGAAAGAGAAAGACAGAGAGGAAGGAGAGGGGGAGGGGTGGAGAAGCAGATGGGTGCTTCTCCTGTGTGCCCTTGCCAGGAATTGAACCTGGGACTCCTGCACGCCAGGCTGATGCTCTACCACTGAGCCAACCAGCCAGGGCCACATTTTAATGTTTAAATAGGTAGTTACTTATTCATATATCTTTCTACTATCAGAAAAATGGTGATCTTGGTGCTTCATGAAGTTTAGATTGTAGAAGACTTGAACTAAAATGGCCGCACACTTGAATGTTGGTATTTAATAAAATCCATGTCTCTATCAATGTTTGTGAGATAAAAGTTACTTTGCAAAGCAAGTAAATCCCTTTGTTATATTTGTTTACATATTTACAGGTTAAGTTTCTACAATAATTAATAAATTCAATTTTTAAAAATCCCAAAAGTTAAAGAAAAATATAAGTATCTGAAAACTCATTTGAGGGTTAGGGTCAATTTGACTTGGTTTTCTTTTCATCAGACTTTTTGCTCATTTGTGTTTTTCACAAGTAGCACATTTCCAGATGCACATACCATTCTTGGCTTCAAGACTGTGATATTACATTCTAAATGAAGTCAGACAGGGCAATTTTGAAGCTTTTCCTCATTCTTTCCTCTTTTGAGATCTTTTTAACTGTAAGAATTTGTAATGCCAGAGGCCACTGCTGTAGTGGCCATGCACATGCAGATTCTCATTAGATTTGGGCATATGATAAAGAAACCGTGGAGTCAAAATATGGTGGGCCATTTCTTTCTTAAAGTCTCACACTAGCCGATGAGCAAACACGCAGGGAAGACTGCTTCCCTCTCATTCAGAGCTCCCAAAGCCCTGACACATTCTCCATTTCTACCAGGAGTATCTTCTCTGGTTCCTCCTTGTATCAAAGGCCCTGCAAGCCTCAGTAGGGTTTCTTCAGTAGGAACCAGTAGCCCCTCAGCTCTGGTTCCCCATCTGCACATCTTCTCACTCTCTACAAAAAACTGGCTTCTTCAGCCCTCTGCATTCTCTCTGCTCTTCTCTGCAAACATGTTTTCTTTCTCTTTCTTTCTCTCTCTCTGTAAAACTACTTGGACCCACAAAGACCCCTTCTCCAGCAATCATTAGCAAAACAATGACCTCTTCCAAGCAAGAATGCAAACCACAATTTGCAGTCAACTGCCCTACTCTGAAAGCAAGCACACATGTGGCTACCCAACTCCATTTTTTAACAATAAAGTGAGCAAACTAAAATAATACAAATTTTACAAAGTCATTTGTCCAATGGAATTATAAATTGATTACTCTGATTGATTAGAAAAATAATTTTAGCTTATGTCTCAATCATTTTGCCATGTTTTTATTTATTTGTCTTAAACGTATTATATAATCCATCTCTTATTCTGTATAGGCCATTGCTACTGTCTTGAGGTCAAACTTTAATGGTGATGTCATGAAAGCCAGTTGGTGCAACTGGAGTGTGTGAAAGTTATTTCCTTGTGATTGCACTTTCATTGAAGTATAAGTGCAGGGTACATTGTGTTTTTGTTTTGTTTTTCTCAGAATCTTTTTTTTTTTTTTACAGAGACAGAGAGAGAGTCAGAGAGAGGGATAGATAGGGACAGACAGACAGGAACAGAGAGAAATGAGAAGCATCAATCATCAGTTTTTCCATGTGACACTTTAGTTGTTCATTGATTGCTTTCTCATACGTGCCTTGACCGTGGACGTTCAGCAGACTGAATAACCCCTTGCTCAAGCCAGCGACCTTGGGTCCAAGCTGGTGAGCTTTGATCAAACCAGATGAGTCTGCACTCAAGCTGGTGACCTCAGGGTCTTGATCCTGGGTCCTCCACATCCCTATCTGATGCTCTATCCATTGCACCACTGCCTGGTCACGCAGAATCATTTTTTAAAGAAAACTTAAGCTAAAACAATCTTTAGGTGAAAAAAGCATGTTTAAAGTATTTTAAAATATGCTAACAGAAATATTATTTAGCCATGTGCTAGACTAAAGCCTATGATAAAGAAAATGAAAAAGAATATTATTTAACATGAATGTAACCAAAGATAATTTAAGAGGTTAGTGAAAAATTAAGGTATATGCTATGAGCAGAAAGAAGTTATTTGAGTCTAGATACTTAGAAATGTAACTCTCTTGCTAAATGTAGGGCCAATAATTGCAGCTGTCATGGATGTGCACATGCAGGTTCTCACTGAATTTGGACAGATGGTACAGAAACAGTGGAGCCAAAAAGTGATGGGCCATTCCTTTACTAAAGTCTCACACTGGCCGATGAGCAAAACACTGGGCTGCCAAAACCATCGACACATTCTCTGGTTCCACAACCAGGAGAATCTTCTATGGTTTCTCCTAGAATCAAAGGTCCCACCAATTTTAGTGGAGCTCGCAAAGCCCCTCAGCTCTGGTTTCCCATCTGCACACCTTCTCCTCTCTGCCCAAACTCGCTTCTTCAGCACTCTACATTCTCTCTGCTCTCCCTCTCTGCAAACATGGCTTCTTTCTGCCTCTTCTCCTTCTTTTTTTCTCTGCTCTTTTCAAAACTTTCTGACATGAAAACCTCTGCTCCAGCAAACGTTAGCAAAACAATGGCCCTTCCCAAGCAAGAAGGTAATTTGCAATTTCACAGACCACATATACCTGGTGCTGCCCAGGCCCCAATGCAAATTATAAGTGAGCTAACATAAAAATCAAATTTGCTAACTTATTTGACCAACACTGAATATTTCAATTCTCTTCTCTCTACTGTTCATTACCCAGTCTAAATGTTGTCAGTAACATGAACTTGAGATTATCATGTCATAACTTTATTTCTCAGGAAGAGATTATCTAATTAGCTAATTGTAATTTCATTATCAATGAAAAATGAAATAATCAACTAGAAATATTCTGTATTAAATAAAAAATATAACAAATTGCTTAATAAATTTAACAACAAAAGAATACTTATAAACATCATTAACAGTGTAATAGTATAATATTTTTGTAAGCAAAAGTAGACCTAATAAAAGAAATCTCTAAGAAATATTGTAACAAATTAATAATTTTATATTTTCTAAATTAGTTTACTTTGTAATATTTTTTCTAATTTTATTATGATAAAAAATGGTGGTACAGACATTTTAAAACCAATATTTTATTCCTGACATTGAGAAACATTCAATTTATGCAGAAAGTAACAAAGCAGCACTAATAAAGAGAATATTTTGTAAGTAGGCTATCTCTATACTAAGTAATATAATACTATTGAAGACATTCTGCATTATTAAAGTATAAGTTGATTCATATAATGCAACACTAATAACTCTCACATGAAACAAGTCATTTCTTATTCTCTGTGATTGGCATTTGGTAAAAAGTGCAAGACTGTTTAGAAGAGTAGAATTTGAAACTCAGTAAAAATAAATACTATAATTATCATCTAAATAGTTTTAATATTTATTAAACTAATGTGTATCTTGTGCATTTTTACAAGATAAAATAAGTAAAATTTTAAAAATCCTTACTAAATCAGTAGATTTAAGTAAAAAATAATTTTAAATATGTACTAAAAAAGAAAAAATGCAAAAAATAAAGATTATTTTTATTATAACTTAACTTTAAAGTGATCTACTATTTGCTCAATTTTTTCTGCTTGAGGGAGTGAGTTAAAAGAATTAAATTGCGGACTGAATGAACACAACCAATTTGGCATTAGAATAATAGAATATGATAACAACTTAAGCATCAGGGAAATTCAATCTGTTTGCCCGACTTTAACAGTTATTTGAAATGACTAGTTGATTTAATCAAACTTTTCAATAGATTGTATCTTATGTTCATATACAGCGAGGGTCAAAATTAGGTTTATGGTTGTGAGTATGTGAAACAGTTTATTCTTGTATAATTAGTTAGTAATTATTGTATTATTTTCCATACAAACAACTGTTAACCTATTTTTTCACCCACCCTGTACATACAATACTGTTGGCATTATACCAAGTGGAGGGGCTAGGATCTACAAATAATGCAAAAAGACTCTTACTTTTATCAATATTAACCATTCCCAAGTGAGAGGGTTAAATGTCTTCACCTCAGCTTCTCTCAACCCTTTGAGTAGTATGAACGTTCCTGTATGTCCTCATGCCTCCTGACCATCCAGAGTATGACTGCACATGTACAATGGCAACATTAAAAAAAGGCAAATGTATGTTTTTCTTGTTTCCATAAATTGGTTATCAAACAAACAAGATTTTTTTTTTTTTTGCATTTTTTTTCTGAAGCTGGAAACAGGGAGAGACAGTCAGACAGACTCCTGCATGCGCCCAACCGGGATCCACCCAGCATGCCCACCAGGGGCGATGCTCTGCCCATCCTGGGCATCGCCATGTTGTGACCAGAGCCACTCTAGCGCCTGAGGCAGAGGCCACAGAGCCAACCCCAGCGCCCGGGCCATCTTTGCTCCAATGGAGCCTTGGCTGCGGGAGGGGAAGAGAGAGACAGAGAGGAAGGCGCGGCGGAGGGGTGGAGAAGCAAATGGGCGCTTCTCCTGTGTGCCCTGGCTGGGAATCGAACCCAGGTCCTCCGCACGCTAGGCTGACGCTCTACCGCTGAGCCAACCGGCCAGGGCTCAAACAAACAAGATTTTAAGTTAATAAAACTATAACTGAAACTAATTTTATTTTTTAAAGAAAAACTCACTCCCAGGGATAAGCGAGCATGAAAAAAACTCATTACTCAAAGGGTTAATCTTGTTTTCATAAGAAAGAATGGGTTAAGAAGGGACACAAAAAATTAAGTTCTCTCTCACTTATTTATGCCCTTTTCAAGAAACCAGTTGGCTCCTGTCTTTGTTCTTTGTTTTCCTTGTATAGCTTTGATTCAAATTTATTTACTTCAAAGTAAAGCTTAAAAACTTTAGTGTTTTGAAAGAACTAACCAACACATAATTGTGAGAATTGAATTAATACCATCTCTTCACTAACATAAAGTTTATAATTTAATTACTTATAATAGCACCTCATTCCTGCTCTTATTCTGCCAGCCTTTTATATAAGCAACTCCAAATAGCAAGCATATAATTGATTGGTGCTGGCTGATTGGCTCAGTGGTAGAGCATTGGCTTGGTGTTTGGATGTCCTGGATTTGATTCCTGGTCAGAGCACACAAGAAAAGTGACCATCTGCTTCTCCACTTCTCCCCCTTCTCCCCTTTTCTCTCTTTTTTCTTCCTTTCCCATAGCCATGCCTTGATTGGTTTGAGCACCTGGATGCTGAGGATGGCTCCCTGGATTTCCCCTTCCAGTGCTAAAAATAGCTCAGTTGCATGCATGGCTCTAGATGGGCAAAGCATCAGCCTGGATTGGAGTTGCCAGGTGGATACCAGTCAAGGCACATGCAGGAGTCTGTCTCTGTATCTCCTTTTCTTTCACTTGGAAAAGAAGAAGAAGAAGAAGAAGAAGAAGAAGAAGAAGAAGAAGAAGAAGAAGAAGAAGAAGAAGAAGAAGAAGGAAGAGGAGGAGGAGGAGGAGGAGGAGGAGGAGAAGGAGAAGAATAATGAGAAAAAAGAATATAATTGACAGATTTAGCAAATAAAACACCCACTTAAATTCTGTGCTCAGGTTAATAGCAAACCCCATGCAATACAGGGTATATACTTATGCTAAAATATACTCATTTATTTAAATATCAGTTTAACTGGACAGTCTATATTTTATCTGGAAACTCCAAAATGGAAGAAATTGTATCAATTCCAGAATTTAAAAAATGTAGAATGTTCTCTGATGTCACATGGAATGAATGCATCATTGTGGCTGGATGTGGCCTTTACATTGCTCTCAATTTCTTTCCACATATATACATATGTCATAACCTATTTATAAGAGTCAGCTTTCTTCTTCTTAAGAAGACCATGTTGGTCAATTACTTATGCCAAGAAGACTCCTGAAAGTATTATTTGATAATCTGTCTACCTTATTGATTCATAAAACCTATCTTGCAGAGTTTCTTGTACTTCTTTGGTTTATATTAGCTTTTTAAAATGGAGAAACTATTTAACAGATTTAACATACTTAAAAATGTAAGTCTTAATTTTTGGCAAGTGATTATTTTAGTCAACACTTTTATATCATACACACTTGGGGAAATAAAATACAGATATAGGTCAGCAACTTGGTTAACAGATAGCTAATGAGGTAATCTAACACCTGGTGGCAAGAAGAAAGGCTAAGCTTATTTATATACAGCTAGATTTTCTCTGATGTTGGCAGTGTGTGGTAAATATTACATAGTTACACTGAAAATTACAACATGCTCTGTTGTTTCATAGTAGCATAACTCAATGGTTCTTAAAGAATGGTAAATAGAACATCATCATCATCATCATCATCATCATCATCATCATCATCATCATCATTGTGAACTTATTAGAAACACAAATTCTCAGATTCCACCCTGGAATCCTGACTCAGAAATTCTGGGAGTGTGGTCCAGGAATGTCTCTTTTAATAAGCTCTCAAGATGGTTCTGATACACACGAAAGTTGAGAATCCCTGCTCCATGTGAATGACAGGCTTTTACTCATTTACAGTGATAATTTTTCAAATGGGTACTCTTTCTATGAAGGAAGAAAAGTATTACCTGCGGAATGGAGGGAATTATAATTTTAACCAGATCCTTTACCTGTATATCCTCATCCAATGATTTAGAGAAGAGAACTGGAAGGTTAATTTAATCAATGTAGATAACTAACTAGGGTAATTTGACTCACCCTCTGCATTATGCAACCTGCATATAAATTGCTGTAAGCCATGTTTATATGCCAATGATGCATCAATTCAGGGATAAGAGGTTAATGAATCTTAGAGAATTTTGTGTGGTTTGGGACCAAATCATTGTGGAATATAAAAAATACACTTTGGCTGGGGGTGCAAAGCTTGTAGCATGGGCTGAATCAGTTTATATTAAAATAGGACTAGAAAATATTTTTTAAAATTTGCAGCTAAAATGCATGTATTTTAACATTTGTTATATATAATCCAGCAAGAACAAAGAAAAAGGACAATACTAAAGGCACTCATAAATGTGCAAAAAGGTAAATAAGAAAACAGCCAATTTCAATGCAACAACGAATGTCATAAAGTAGTATATAAATTAAACACCAATCAATTTAATCTACTTTCTATAATACAGCATTTCTTTTTTTAAATTTTAATTTATTGTGTTTATGTAGATTCTAGTGTCCTCCCAAACACATCCCCCATCCCCCATGTTTCCCACAACATCCCCCTTTTCCCCTCCCTGCAATGCCAGCATTTCTGAAATTGAGATACATTAAATGCAATTTAAAAATTATTAAAAAAATACTTCAAGAAATTTTACTTCAAGAAATTTCAGGACTTATATCATCAAACCACATTTTTAAATTCTAAAAGAGGGGATATAATGTATAATACTTTATAAACTTAACTAAAAGTAGAATTTAAAAATCATCTCCAGTGTCAGAAGATTCTGTGAAGCAAACTTTTGAAAATCATGTTTTTTCCAGAAGAGGAATGGCCACACTTTGAAAAATATTCGCTTGTATACTTTTTGGACAATTAGGACTTAAGCTGAATTTGGACAAAGTATTATGATGCTGCTTAGATGAAATGTAATGGAAGATATTAAGGAGCTACATTTAATAAACTCTATTACCGCTATTGCTAGACTAATTAATAAAATGTTTTACAAATGAGAATAAAAATCATGTAAAAAATTTTAAAAGAAATTTACATTAAAATATAAACTTTTCCTTTGAATTACAGCAAAAATAAAGAACCTCTGATATTTCTTGGCAAAAAGTTGCATGGATTATGTGTGTGAGAGAAAAAAACAGGCATCTTTGGGAGTAAAGCATGATTGCTGGAGGAATCTGAGGTTGGAAGATGATTATAGAAGAAAGCACTAAATGTTCAGATCACATCCAGGCTTATTTTTCATGCTCTCTGGGATAAAAGGGCCTCAGAGGGCTTCATCCAAGCTGCAAACACACCAAAGATGGTAGCTCTTTGGCTGTTCCTACTTCACGTCTAATGATCATGTACAGAAAATTTGTAACAAAAATACAAACCATTCTCATATTCCCCTCACCCAGATAACCAATACATTGCCTTTTACTATATTTATCCATCCTATATAAAAAATATTTAAAAATTTGTCTATTTTCCATTTTTTAAATTTTATTCACCATAATCTATTCTTAGAATATGAGGATATACATAAAGGGGAAATGCTTTGGGAACTCTGAAATCTGTAGTTTATGGTCAAACTGATCAGCGTGTTCTCCTTTACTGTGGTTTAATTGGTTTCTTCAATTATTTGCAGTCTTTGCTAAATGGCTAAGCTCATTAATTTGCTTGAGAAGAAGGCTGTGAGTGTTCCCAGAGCCATGCTGCTATCACTTGGGTGAACATACCCTCACGGCTCTATCACTGGTGTGACTACCGTTGTACAAATATGATTCATGTTTTGCAATAACCTTTGTGGCATTTCACTAGGCTCCCATGGCAGATTGGCCCAGACAGATTGTTTTTCAGACCAAATATTGTGCAACATTGTCAACCAGCAATTATAAGCAGGTCATAGTGGCTTAGCCCCACAGTGAGCTTTAATAGGTTGAATTTTTCTATACCGCTGATAGAGACTCTCCAGATAGTCTCAAGGACTCCTTCCTCTCTTAAGGTTAAGTTCTTGAAAATGGTTCTCACCATAGGATCAGTGGGAAAAGCATACATTGCAAGGACAGGGAAGGTGTGAGGCTCCTCCCATGACCTGGGTCCAGCTCATAAGTCAACTTATGGTTACATTTTCTGATGACTATGGAAGAAAAAATTTCCAAATAGATTTCAGAGAAGGCATTATATCCATATTATATACCCATGCATCTCTCTAGATAGAAAAGTAATTATCTTGATTCATGTCATAGTTTTACAACCTCAGATTTAAATATTATGATCTCATTATAAAAATCTTTCTTAATATTTAAATTATATGAAATAAAACAAATATTTAGGGAAATCTTTATAACTTGATGCTTAAATAGTCTGTATTCTTAACTTTTACAATAAAATATGTTGGGGTTTTTTTTTTGTATTTTTCAGAAGTTAGAAGCAGGGAGGCAGTCAGACAGACTTCTACATGTGCCCGACTGGGATCCACTCAACATGCTCACCAGGGGGTAATGCTCTGCCCATCTGGGGCATTGCTCCTTTGCAGCCAGAGTGATTCTAGTGCCTGATGCAGAGGTCACAGAGCCATCTTCAGCACCCGGCCCAACTTTGCTCCAATAGAGCCTTGGTTGTGGGAGTGGAAGAAAGAGATAGAGAGGAAAGAGAGGGAGAAGGGTGGAGAAACATATAGGAGCTTCTCCTGTGTGCCCTGGCCAGGAATCAAACTGGGACTACCATACACTGGACCAATACTCTACTGCTGATCCAACCAGCCAGGGCCTATA
Source organism: Saccopteryx bilineata (assembly GCF_036850765.1). Taxonomy (NCBI): domain Eukaryota; kingdom Metazoa; phylum Chordata; class Mammalia; order Chiroptera; family Emballonuridae; genus Saccopteryx; species Saccopteryx bilineata. Next base: position 213,746,904 of record NC_089491.1, on the reverse strand, counting down.
ATAAAATGTTTATTTTACTAAAAATGTTTCTCAGAATGAGTTTATTTAAAATTTTTATTTTTCCAGGCTTACCAGGTGACCAAAAACTTAAAATCATAAAAGGTTCTGTATTTTTTCAATTTTCCATATATAACTTACATGAGAAAGAATAATAAAAGTAATGTATGTTTTGCATTGATCACTCAGATCACAACAATATTGACTTTTAACTTTGAATACAAATAATTTATTGGTTTCACTATTATTTTTTTCTCATGAAAGAGATAATATACAAAGACAAGAAGTGAATCATATTTTGGTAAAAACATATGCTGTTGGAATCATATTAGGTAACTGTTAGCTTTCCTTGTTAAATCTTAAGATGTAGTGTCACAATAATATTATGTAAAATAAAGTAAAATGAGCCTTCAAGAACATCTCATTAGAGTTAGGGTCCAGAGGGTCACTGTTAAAAGACAGGGTTCACAAACTATGGCTCTGTCACCGTTCATGATTTCTGTAGTATTCTGTAGTACTGTCAGGACAAAATCAACCAAAAATGGAGTGATATATGCATTACTTCAGTCAATAATTATTCTTTTGAATTTAAGTGATGTATTTTGCTTCAAATATATTGTTTGATAGATATAATTCTATTTACCTTTAGGCTGTTTTGAGAAAAGAAAATAACTGAGAACATTTTTAACATTTATAAAACTCCTCCAGGGATATCACACATTTTTAAGAACAATTTCTTATTTTCAGGGAAAAAAAATAACCACATTGTTCATAGTGGTTAAGAGAGTAATGCATAAAATGTCAGAAATGTCTTTTAATGCACATAAAAGTAAAAAAAATGTTAAAGCTTAACAAAATTTTCCTACTAGAGATACATTGTTCATTATTTGGAGAACATTGTTTCAGATACCTGTTATTTACAGAGAGAAACATCTCCAATTTTATACATTTAACAAGTTATTAAAAGAGAATTTCAAGTGATATATGCTAATAAAAAATGTTTTATTTCATACAGAGGTTCCTGAATCCTCAATGATAAAGAATTCTTAGAAAATCTGGTTTCACTGCTAAATCTTCTTACCCTTTTTCATAACATAACTGGACTAATAAAGGAAGTGCAATTTTTTTCCAGAGACATCTTACATTGAGCACTTATATATTAGATCCTCCTTCTCCACCCCAATATTGGAATAACAAATGTATATTTGTAATCCTGAAATAATAAAAAATGTTTTATTTCTTTTTAAGATTTTTTTTTATTTATTCATTTTAGAGTAGAGAAAGAGAGAGAGAAGAGAAGGGAGGAGCAGGAAGCATTAACTTCCATATATGATTTGACAAAGAAAGGCCTGGGTTTCAAACCAGTGACCTCAACATTCCAGGTTGACACTTTATCCACTGTGCCACCACAGGTCAGCCAAAAAACAGTTTCACTGAAACCACTGAGAAACCTTCATATAAAATGACATGTGCTATGGCCCCTCTCAGGGTTTGGGAAGAGAGTGTACTCAAGAGCCACTCGTTATGCTACTTAAGATTCATATTAACATATATTTAGGCTTCATTATTTTTTAAAATGTTCTCCCTCAATGCATTATTTTTATAAATCTTCTTGTATATGCTTGCACACTTATTACTTTCTAACAAAATTCAATACAGGCTTATTGTGCTAATGAGCTTACTGTATTTTGTCAAGGGGTAGGTATTTTTTTTAATTTAATTTATTTATATTTTACAGAGAGATAGTGAGTCAGAGAGAGGGATAGACAGAGACAGACAGACAGGAATGGAGAGAAATGAGAAGCATCAATCATTAGTTTTTCATTGCGCGTTGCAACACCTTAGTTGTTCATTGACTGCTTTCTCATACATGCCTTGACTGTGGGCCTTCAGCAGACTGAGTAACCCCTTGCTGGAGCTAGTGACCTTGGGTGCAAGCTGGTGGGCTCTTGCTCAAACCAGATGAGCCTGCGCTCAAGCTGGTGACCTCAGGGTCTTGAATCTGGGTCCTCTGCATCCCAGTCCAATGCTCTATCTGCCTGGTCAGGCTTGTCAAGTGGTATTTTTGAGTGAATTAGAACTAAAGGTAACAAAATAGCAAAGATAAAAGGTATAATGCAGGAGACCTGAAGATGGCAGCGGAATGGGCAGACACACAGACTCCCAGCTCACACCACTGAACTGGATTACAAACTAATTTAGGAACAATCAGCATGAAAAACCAACTCTGGACTACAAGAACAGCTCTCAAAAACCAAGGAACAAAGGAGAAGCCACAACAAACCTGGTAGGGAACACCTGAATCTCCCCTGCTTATAGGAACAGTGTGTGTGGGGAGGGTGAGGCTGAGAGCCCAGAAGGGCTCTCACTCCAAGGAAAAGAGCAATAAATACTGCTTACAGCCACTTGCCTGGTGACCAGGGAATAATGTGTGTTGAAAAGCTTCCTTGTCTAACAAAAAGAAAGGGGAGAAAGAGAGACAGATGGTGAGGGGCAGAGGAATCCTGGAAACAACCTGAGAAGCTGACTCATCCAGTGCTGTAGGTAGCCATAGCTGGAGGAAAGGCTAATCCTTCACAAAACAAAAGAATAAAGTGCTTCCAGTTCACAGATTTCCAGACATCTCTCCAGCTCCACTCAGCCCAACAAGACACAGATGAAAACAAGAAGTGGGGAAGAGGGGCAGTAACTCAGGTCTCCATAAAGATCTGAGATACACCTCCCCTTACTGAAACTGAGAAATCACCCTGCCCCCAGAGAGACAAACTGGCAGAAGAGGCCTTCAGAGTCTCAGGTCACACCCACCACATTCCTGGATACAGTTTCAAATAAGCCCCCTGCTGAGATCAGTAAACAAGACTATCACCTCTTAAGAAAACAAACAAATCAAGACTTCAAAGCAGCCTAAATCTGAAAGTGGATTACAAATAATAGCTGACACCAGCCCAAGAAGACCTAGAAATAACACAATTGAAAACTAGAGGCAGACAACACCAAAGCTAGACTCAACCAACTCTACAAACAAAACAACCAAACACACAAACATAATGAGAAGACAGATAAGTGAAATCCAAATATAACCACAAGAGAAACCTCCAGGAAATGAACTGAGTGATATGGAAATAACCAAACTTCTGGATGCGGACTTGAAAATAATAATTGTAAGGATGCTTAGGGATCTTAGAACAACAATGGATGGTCTTTACAAACACCTAAAGAAATAGCAAGTATAAAAAAGGATATTAAAATATTTTAAAAAATCAGTCAGAGATGGCAAATACAATATCAAAAATGAAGACTACAATTGAAGGAATGAAAAACAGAATGGAAGGGGCTGAGGATCGAATAAGTGAGTTGGAGGACAAGTTGAATGAAGGCATAAAAGCAGAGAAGACAAAAGAAAAGAGACTCAAAAAGTCTGAGGAAACTCTTAGAGAAATCTGTGACAACATGAAGAGAAATAACATCTGCATCATAGGGGTTCCTGAAGAAGAATGGAGGCCCTGGCCGGTTGGCTCAGCGATAGAGCGTCGGCCTGGCATGCGGGGGACCCTGGTTCGATTCCCAGCCAGGGCACATAGGAGAAGCGCCCATTTGCTTCTCCACCCCCCCTTCCTTCCTCTCTGTCTCTCTCTTCCCCTCCCGCAGCCAAGGCTCCATTGGAGCAAAAGATGGCCCGGGCGCTGGGGATGGCTCCTTGGCCTCTGCCCCAGGCGCTAGAGTGGCTCTGGTCGTGGCAAAGCAATGCCTCGGAGGGGCAGAGCATCACCCCCTGGTGGGCAAAGCGTCACCCCTGGTGGGCGTGCTGGGTGGATCTCGGCCGGGTGCATGCGGGAGTCTGTCTAACTGTCTTTCCCCGTTTCCAGCTTCAGAAAAATACAAAAAAAAAAAGAAGAAGAAGAAAGGAAAGAACAAGGGATAGAGACTTTGTTCAATCATATCATAGCTGAAAACTTCCCTAAATTAATACAGGAGAAAGTCTAACAAGTTCAAGAATCACAAAGAACTACATTAAAGAGAAACCCAAAGAAACCTACACCAAGACACATCATAATTAAAATACCAAAGTTAAGTGATAAAGAGAAAATACTAAAAGCTGCTAGAGAAAAAAAGCTATCAACTACAAAAAAGCCTCCATAAGGATGACATCCGACTTCTCAACAGAAACACTTGAGGCAAGAAGGGAATGGCAAGAAATATTCAAAGTAATGCAGAACAAGAACCTACAACCAAGACTACTTTATCCAGTAAGGCTATCATTTAAAATTGAAGGAGAAAAAAAGAGCTCCCCAGACAAAAAAAAAAAAAAAACCCTCAAGGAATTCATTACAACCAAACCAATGCTGCAGGAAATATTAAGGGGGCTTTTGTATACAGATCAAAGTGGTAAAAGAATAGCAAAAGAGGAATACAGCTTTAAAGAATAAAATGGCAATAAACAAGTATATATCAATAATAACCTTAAATGTAAATGGATTACATGATCCAATCAAAATACATAAGGTAGCTACATGGATAAGAAAACAGGACCTGTACATATGCTGTCTGTCTACAAGAGACACACCATTAAACAAAAGATGCACATAGGTTGAAGGTAAAGGATGGAAAAAAACATTTCATGCAAATGGAAATGAGAAAAAAGTTGGGGTAGCAATACTTATATCAGACAAAGTGGAATTTAAAACAAAGGCTACAGTAAGAGATATAAGAGGCCACTACATAATGATAAAGGGAGCAATCCAACAGGATAAAATAACCATCATAAATATCTACACACCTAATATAGGAGCAGCTAAATATATAAAGCAGACTGTGATGAATATAAAGGGTGAGATCAACAGCAATACTATAATAGTAGGGGATTTCAATACCCCACTAACATTACTATATAAATCCTCAAGAAAGAAAATTAATAAGGAAATAGCAGACTTAAAGGACACACTAGATAAACTCGATTTAATAGATATCTTCAGAAACTTTCACCCTAAAGCAGCAGAATGTACATTCTTTTCAAGTGCTCATGGTATATTTTCCAGGATAGACCACATGATATGGCACAAAAGTGGTATCAACAAATTTAAGAAGATTGAAATCATATCAAGCACTTTCTCTGATCACAATGACATGAAACTAGAAATCAACCACAACAAAAAAACTCAAAAATTCTCACACACATGGAAACTAAATAGCAGGTTGTTAAATAATGAATGGATTAAGAATTAGATCAAATAAGAAATAAAAAAATTTCTAGAAATGAATGATAATGAGCATACAACAATTCAAAATTTATGGGACACAGCTAAAGCAGTACTGAGAGAAAGGTTCGTAGCACTATAGGCACACTTTAAGAACCTAGAAAAAGTTAAAATAAACAACTTAACCCTGCATCTAAAAGAACTAGAAAAAAAACAGCAAGTAAAGCCCAAATGTTTTAGAAGGAAGAAAATAATAAAGATCAGAGCAGAAATAAATGACATAGAGGCTAAAGATACAATACAGAGGATCAATGAAACTAGGAGCTGATTCTTTGAAAAGGTAAATAATATTGATGAATCTTTAACTAGAATCACCAAAAAAAAAAGAGGACTCAAATAAATAAAATTAGAAATGAGAGTGGAGAAATAACAACTGACACAACAGATGTACAAAATATTGTAAGAAAATAATGTGAAGAACTATATGCCAAAAAACTGACAACCTAGATGAAATGGACAAATTTCTTGAAACATACAATCTTCCAAAAATCAATCTGTATGAATAAGAAAACCTAAACAGACCGATTACACCAAATGAATTGAAACAGTTATCAAAAAACTCCGAACAAAAAAAAAAGTCCTGGGACTAATGGCTTCACAAGTGAATTCTACCAAATATTCAAAGAAAAACTAACTCCTATCCTTCTCAAGCTATTTCAAATAATTCAAGGGGGAGGAAGACTTTCAAGCTCCTTCTATGAGGCAAGCATAATTCTGATTTCAAAACCAGGCAAAAACAACACAAAAAAAGAAAATTATAGGCCAATATCCCTGATGAATATAGATGCTAAAATGCTTAACAAAATATTAGCAAACCGGATCCAACAATTTATGAAAAAAAATTATATACCATGATCAAGTCGGATTTATTCTGGGGAAGCAAGGCTGGTACAATATTTGCAAATCAATCAATGTGATTCATCACATAAACAAAAGAAAGGAGAAAAACCACATAATAATTTCAATAGATGCAGAGAATGTATTTGATAAAATCCAGCACCCATTCATGATCAAAACTCTCAGCAAAGTGGGAATACAGGGAACATACATCAACATGATAAAATCCATCTATGACAAACCCACAGCCAACATCATACTCAATGGGCAAAAATTAAAAGCAATACCCTTAACATCAGGAATAAGGCAGGGGTACCCCCTTTCACCCTCTTATTCAACATATTCCTAGAATTCCTAGCCACAGCAATCAGAGAAGAAGAAGAAATAATGGGCATTCAGTTTGGAAAAATAGAATAAAATTATCATTATTTAAAGATGATATGATATTGTATATAGAAAACCCTAAAGTCTCAGTCAAAAAAAAACTGGACCTGATAAATAAATTCAGCAAACTCGCAGGATACAAAATTAATACTCTGAAATCAGAGGCATTTTTATACACCAACAATGAAAAGTCAGAAAGAGAAATTAAGGAAATAATTCCCTTCACTATTACAACCAAAAAAGTAAAGTCCCTAGGAGTACATTTAACCAAGGAGACTAAAGACTTGTACTTGGAAAATTATAAAACATTGATAAAAAAAATCAAGGAAGACACAAACAAGTCGAAGCATATACCGTGCTCACGGTTAGGAAGAATAAACATCATTAAAATGTCTATATTATCCAAAGCAATTTATAAATGCAATGCAATACCAATTAAAATACCATTGACATACTTTAAAGATATAGATCACATATTCCAATAATTTATATGGAACCAAAAAAGAACATGAATAGCCTCAGCAATCTTAAAAGAGAAGAATAAAGTGGGAGCTATCACACTTCCTGATATCAAAAAATACTACAAGGCCATTGTACTAAAAAAAGCTTGGTACTGGCATAAGAACAAGCATATAGATTAATGGAACAGAAGAGAGAACCCAGAAATAAACCCACAGCTCTATGGACAACTGAATTTAACAAAGGAGGTAAGGGCATACAATGGATTAAAGACAGCCTCTTTAATAAATGGTGTTGGGAAAATTGGACAGCTACCTGAAAAGAAATGAAACTAGACCACCAACTTACACCATTCACTAAAATAAACTCAAAATGGATAAAAGACTTAAATGTAAGCAGTAAAAACATAAGCATCTTAGAAGAAAACTTAGGCAGTAAGCTCTCCGACATCTCTTGCTGCAATATATTTGCTGATATATCTCCACGGGCAAGTGAAATAAAAGACAGGATAAACAAGTGGGACTATATCAAACTACAAAGCTATTGCACAGCTAAATACAGTAAGAACAGAATAAAAAGAGAAACTACACAATGGGAGAACATATTGGAGAATACGTCTGATAAGGGGTTAAATACCAAAATTTATAAAGAACTTGTAAATCTCAACACCAGGAAGACAAACAATCCAATCAAAAAATGGGCAAAAAAAAATGAATAGACACTTCTCCAAAGAGGATATACAGATGGCAATAAGCATGTGAAAAAATGCTCAACATCACTAATTTTTAGAGAAATGCAAATTAACACCACAATGAGATATCACTTAACACCAGTCAGAATGGTGCTCATTAACGAAACAACACGCAATAAGTGCTGGCAAGGATGTGGAGAAAAGTGAACCCTCCTGCACTGCTGGTGGGAATGCAGACTGGTGCAGCCACTTTGGAGAACAGTATGGAAATTCCTAAAAAGATTAAAAATCAAACTGCCTTTTGACCCAGCTATCACACTTTTAGGAATATACCCTAAGAATACCACAGAACTGTTCCAAAAGGAGAAATGCACCCCCATGTTTATGGCAGCATTGTTTACAATAGCAAAGATCTGGAAACAGCCCAAGTGTTTGTCAGTGGATGAGTGGATCAAAAAGCTTTGGTACATATATACTATGGAATACTACTCAGCCATAAAAAATGATGACATCAGATCATTTACAATTATATGAATGGACCTTGATAACATTATATGGAGTGAAATAAGTAAATCAGAGAAAACTAAGAATTATATGAATCCATACATAGATGGAACATAAAAATGAGACTTAGAGACATGGACAAGAATGTTATGGTAATAGGGGGGCAGGAATGAGAGAGAGGGGGTAGGGGGATGGGGGGGACACAAAGAAACCAGATAAAGGTGATGGAAGACAATTTGACTTTGGGTGATGGGAATGCAACATAATCAAATGTCAAAATAATCTGGAGATGTTTTCTCTGAACATATGTACCTTGATTTATCAATGTTACTGCATTAAAATTAATAATAAAAAATAGACAATTTAGAAAGGTATACTGTAAAAATAATACATTATGTTACATATTAGATATGCATGATATATTATGCATATTTCTATATATGATCATAAATATACAGTTGTAAAAATATTTAAATGTTGCTAATGGGAACAGAAGTGTATATAATTATACTATGTACCAATGCAATAGTCTTCAAGGAGGAGAATTAGGTGCAAAAGTTAATTGTTTTGAAGACTAAAATATTAGGATTATCATAAATATTTTCTACCTAAAAGAAAAATAAATGAAACATTGAACTTTACTAATAGGGAATGACACTGCTGCTCTCATTAATATGGTTGATAGATGGTCATGTGGCTTATACTTAGGGAAGATTCCTAAAAAAGAAAAATGGGAAAGTCATAATGCAAAAAGTTATCATTGGCACCATGACATCTGAATTAACATGCTGCATATTTCATTGCATTTTAGTTTCAGTGCTACCCAATAAAATAGATATGCTTTTATTTTTTTAAATATAAACCTTTTATATATAGGAGACCTTTTAAAATACAAAATAATATCGGAGATGAGTATCAAAATATTTTATAGCATAGAAAGATTTACTAATTTTTTATGGCAAAAATGTTTAAAGTGGTCAAACTTTTAAAAGTTAAGTAATTTTTATAATGTTATAATTAAAGAAACACTCAAAAGTTTCCATTTTGTGGTCATTCTGGTAATAAAGAGAGCCATTAGTATTTTTTTGGTATGTTGCATATATTAAAACACACACAAATATGTGACATTCAGTTGACTTTAGAGAATGTTGATATTTAATAGCCTAACTTCTTCAACAAAAACATTTGGAGAACTGGTAGGTAGAATTGGAAAGTGGAGTAAGATGACTTAGTAAGCACCAATGGAAATGAAGTTCTTCCATTTATATCTGTTTACATTTGTCTGTTTCCCAGTTGCTACAACTATTTAAACTTTTGAAGTATTTGTGCCTTAGAATAAAAATTTCAAATGACTGAATCATTTAAAAATACTAAAAAATTAATAAATTATTTCAAAACAAAGGTTTAATTTTTTAACTAAAAAGTAAAGAAAATCAATCTCATTACTTTAAATCTGATGTTTGGATACATTTGATTATGTAAATAACAATAAAGAATTTGTACATGTGTCCTATTTATAGGAATTTATACAGAGGTTGTTGTTAAATTAGTTTATTTTATTGGTATGGATATATGGTAAATTTTTTGAAATGATTGCGCTCTTTGTCACCTTCTGGTATACATATGAATTTGTTCAGTAAACACTTTTTTAAAAAGACTAAAATTTATTTATTTATTTTTAAATTTTATGTTTAATTTATGACATTGACATGATTTAAAATGTCCCACTCAATAAAACAACTTCTAACCATGCATTATACCTGCAATGTCTCATGCAGTCTCTTTCCATTCCTATTTCATCCTCTTTGACTCCCCGACCCCGTAACTCCATCCCCCTTTCCTTTTAAGATTCACTACCTTGTTATCTGTATCTATGTATTGTGTATATATAATTTGGCTAATTCTTTTACATTCTTTGATTTCATCCATCATTCTCTTCCCTCTGACAACTGTCCCTCTGTTCCCTGTGATCCTGCCTAAGTTTCTGTTCTGTTCCTCAGTTTATTGTGTTCATTAGATTCTTAGGACTGTCCGCATTTATTAGTTTGAGTTCTTTGCTTCTCTTAACTAAGCCAGTTGCCCTCTAGATTTCACTGTGAAATTATGTCATTCCAGTTTGTGGTTGAATACTTAGCTAAAACTGAAATTTCTACATTTTAATTGTGTCATTGGCCTCTATTTATTCTATTTTAAAAAATATTATCTTTCAATTGTCTCATTTTTCTAATTTTTATCCTTTTTAAAATGTTTATTGATTTAATTTATGGTGTTTACATAGATTCAAGTATACCACCAAATATATCTCCCCCCAACCCCCATGTTCCCCTCAATACCCCACTTGGCCCCTCCCTGCAATGCCTTCCCCCTTCCCACCAGGGTTTGCTGTCCTGCTCTCTGTAACACTGTGTTATGAATATATAATTACATCAATCTCTTGCCCTTCTGACCCCATCCTCTCATACTCTTTCCCTCTGATGGCTTTCCCTCTGGTACCTTTGATCCTGTCTCTGCCTCTATTCCATTCCTCAGTTCACATGGTTCATTAGCTTCCACATATAAAAGAGGTCATATGATATTTTTCTTTCTCTGCCTGGCTTATTTCACTTAACATAATAGTCCCAGGTTCATCTATGTTGGTGCAAAAGGTAAGATGTCCTTCTTTTTCATGGCTGTGTATTATTCCATTGTGAATATGTACCACTGCTTTTTAATCCACTAGTCCAACTGAAGGACACTTGAGCTATTTTCAGATCTTGGCTATTGTAAACAATGCTGTTATAATAATGGGGGTGCATTTCTTCTTTTTAATTAGTGATTTGGTATTCTTAGGATATATTCCTAAGAGTGGGATAGCTGGGTCAAAAGGCAGTTCCATTTTTAATTTTTTGAGGAATCTCCATGCTGTTTTCCACAGTGGCTGCACCAGTCTGAATTCCCACCAGCAGGGTTGGGGAGTTCCCTTTTCTTCATACCCTTGTCAGCACTTATCATATGTTGATTTTTAATGAGCACCATTCTGACTGGTGTGAGGTGGTATCTCATTGTGGATTTAATTTTCATTTCTCTAATGATTCGTAATGTTGAACATTTTTTCATATGCCTATTGGTTATCTATATGTCCTCTTTGGAGAAGTGTCTATTGATTTCTTTAGCCCATTTTGATTGGATTATTTGCCTTCCTGGTGTTGCATTTTACAAGTGTTTTATAAATTTTGGTTACTAATCCCTTATCAGACATATTATTGAATATGTTCTCTCATTGTGTGGTTTTTCTTTCTATTTTGTTCATATTGTTCTTACTTGTGCAAAAGCTTTTTAGTTTGATATAGTCCCATTTGTTCTTCCTGTCCTTTATTTCACTTGCCCATGGAAATAAATCAGCAAATATATTGTTGCAAGAGATGTCAGAGAGCTTATTGCCTGTTTTCTTCCAAGATGATTATTGTTTCACAAGTTACATTTATGTCTTTTATCCATTTTGAGTTTACTTTTGTTAAGGGTATAAGTTCATGGTCTAGTTTCATATTTTTGCAAGTATGTGTCCAATTTTCCCAACACCATTTATTAAAGAGGCTGTCTTTACTCCATTGTATGCTCTTACCTCCTTTATCAAATATCAGTTGTCCATATTGGTGTGGGTTTACTTCTGGGTTTTCTGTTCTGTTCCATTGATCTATATGCCTGTTCTTATGCCATTAACAAGCTGTTTTGAGTACAATGGCCTTGTAATATAACGTGATATCAGGAAGTGTGATGCCACCCACTTTATTCTTCTTTTTCAAGATTGCTGAGGCTATTTGTGTTTGTCTGTGGGTATTTTTTGGTTCCATATTAATTTTTGAAATATTTTTTCTATATCTTTGAAGTATGCCATTGATATTTTAATAGGAATTACATTAAGTTTATAAATTGCTTTGGGTAATATAGATATTTTAATGATGTTTATTCTTCCTATCCATGAACACGGTATATGCTTCCACTTGTTTCTTTCTTGATTACTTTTATCAATGTTTTATAATTTTCTGAGTGCCAGTCTTTAACTTTCTTGGTTAAATTACACCTAGGTATTTTGTTGTTGTTGCAAGAGTGAAGTGTATTGTTTTCTTAATTTCTTTTTCAGACAGTTCATTGTTCATGTATAAAAATGCCCCTGATTTTTTTAATATTAATTTTATATCCTGCCACATTGCTGAATTCATTTATCAGGCCCAGTAGTTTTTTGACATAGGCTTTAGAGTTTTCTATGTACAGTATCATATCATCAGCAAATAATGAGATTTACAGTTTTTCTTTTCCAATTTGGATGCCTTTTATTTCTTTTTCTTGTCTTATTGCTGTGGCTAGAACTTTTAGAACCATGTTGAATAAGGGTGGTGAAAGGGAGCACCCCTGCCTTATTCCTGATACTAAGGGGATTGCTTTTAATTTTTGCCCATTGAGTATGATGTTGGCTGTTGGTTCGTCATATATGGCCTTTATTATTTTGAGGTATATTCTTTGTATTCCCACTTTGTTGAGAGTTTGGATCATAAATGGTGCTGGATTTTATTAAATGCTTTTTCTGCAATTATTGATATTATCTTGTGTTATTTCTTCTTGCTTTTCTTTATAGAATGAATTCCATTGATTGATTTGCAAATATTGAACCAGCCTTGCCTGCCCAGAATATATCTGACTTGATTAACATGTATAATTTTTTTCATTTATTGCTGGATCTGGTTTTCTAATATTTTATTAAAAATGTTAGCATCTATGTTCATCAGGAATACTGGCCTATAGTCTTCTTTCTTTATAGTGTTTTTGCCTGGTTTTAAATGAGAATTATGCTCACCTTATGAAAGGAGTTTGGAAGTCTTGTCTTCTCTTGAATTTTTTGAAATAACTTGAGAAGGATAGGAGTTTGTTCTTCTTTGAATATTTGGTTGAATTTGCCTGACAAGTCATCAGGCCCTGGACTTTTGTTTTGGGGAGTTTTTTTATAACAGTTTCAATCTCATTTGTTATAATTGGTCTGTTTAGGTTTTCTGATTCTTCCAGACTGATCTTTGAAAGATTATATGTTTTAAGGAATTTGTCCATTTCACTTAGGTGTCCAATTTTTTGGCATACAGTTCTTCAGAATATTTTCTCATCATTTTTTGTATTTCTGCTGTGTCAGTTGTTACTTCTCCATTCTCATTTCTAATTTTATTTATTTGAGTCATCTCTATTTTTTTTCTTGGTGAGTCTGATTAAAGGTTCATCAATCTTGTATACCTTTTCAAAGAACCAGTTCTTGGTTCTATTGTTCTTCCGTATAGTTTTTTAACCTCTATGTCTTTTATTTTTTCTCTGATACTTATTATTTCTTTCTTTCTACTTCCTCTGGCTATTTGCTGTTCTTTTTCTAGTTGTTTTAGGTGACAGCTTAAGTTGTTTATTTGAGCTTTTTCTTGCTTCTTAACGTATGCCTGTGATGCTATGAACTTCCCTCACAGGACTGCTTTTGCTGGGGCCCTTTAATTTTAAGTTATTGTATGTTCATTTTTATTTGTTTCAAGAAAAATTTTGATTTATTCCTTGATTTTATTGTTAACCTATTTGTTATTTAATAACATACTATTTAGTTTTCAAATGTTTAAATGTTTTTTACTTTTTCTATTGTAGTTGATTTTTACTTTTATGCCATTGTGATGAGAGAAGATGCTTGATATAATTTCAATCTTTTTAAATTTATTGAGACTCTTTTTGTGTCCTAACATGTTGTCTATCTTAGAGAATGTACCGTGAGTACTTGAAAAAAATGTATATTATGCTGCTTTAGGGTGAATAATTCTAAAGATATCTATTAAATCCAGGTGATGTAGTGTGTCTTTTAAGGCTGCTGTTTCTTTGTTAATTTTCTATCTTGAGGATCTATCCATTAATGTTAGTGGGGTATTTAAGTCCCCTACTATTATAGTATTGCTGTTGATATTGCCCTTTATGTCCATCAAAATATGCTTTATATATTAGGTGCTCCTATATTAGGCACACAGATATTTTTACTGATTATATCTTCCTGTTGTATTGCTCCCTTTATTGTTATGTAGTTACCTTCTTTATTCCTTACTATAGTCTTTGTTTAAAAGTCTATTTTGTCAGATATAAGTATTGCTACCCCAGCTTTTTTTCCATTTCCATTTGCATGAAATATTTTTTCCACCCTTTCACTTTCAGTCTATGTGTATCTTTTGCTTTGAAGTGCGTCTCTTGTAGACAGCATGTGTATGAGTCCTGTTTTCTTATCCATGCAGCTAGCTATCCCATTTCTTTTGATTGGAGCATTTAATCTAATTACATTTAAGGTTGATATGTAGTTGTTTAATGCCATTTTATTCCTTAAATCTACATTTCTCTTTTTCTAAATTGTTTTTTTTTTCCTTCTGTTTACAACAGGCCCCTTTACATTTCTGCATCATTGATTTGGTTGTAATAAATTCACTAAATTTTTGCTTTTCTGTCTGGGAAGCTTTGGATTTCGCCTTCAATTTTAAACAATAGCCTTGCTTGATAAAGAAGTCTTGGTTGTAAGTTCTTTTTATGCATTACTTTGAATATTATATTTCCTGCCATTTCCTTCTTACTGCAAGTGTTTATTGTGGGTAGAGTGCAGAACGCATTCCTAGCAGCTGTGACTGATGCAATGCTGTGAGAATACTCCAGCTCCCAGAACCCTCCTGGACATACCCAGGAAGGGAGCTCATCCACTATAAGGAAGTGACTCAGTGCTAACTACACAGCTCCCTGATCATTTCAGCCATTGTGTTTGAGGAACATGCTGTAACACCCTATAGGCTAAACCTGTGTATATAAGCTAGCTTACTTCTTGAACAAATTGGATCTGTGTCACTGAACCTGGTCCCTGGAGTCGGGTCTTTGCATCTCTGTTTATCCTCACCCCCAGCAGGACTTGTCCAGAACTGGTGCCCAACGTTGGGCTGGGACCTAACCAGCATCCAAGGGACAGGTGAGTGACCCTCTGCAATGCAAAACCTTTTCCCCCACTCTCAAGCCCCGCAGGCCTGAACCCTGCACAACCTATTGCAAAGTAGGTGAGTTAAAGTTAATGAAAAGAATCTTTGTACCTACTGAAAAATCCTCTCAGATTTCAACCCTTGGCTCCAGGATGCGCCTCTCTGGGATCTGGATACTTGGGCCCGAGCTTTCCAGCACATCTGTTTTCCCAAAGTACATGGGGGACAAACCTTCCCTCTCAGCCTCGTTCCTGTCCTGCTAGGGATACATGCCTGCCTGACCAATGCTCCTCCTGGGGACCCTCTGCTGGTGCCAAAGATATTGTTGGCTGCCTCTCTCCCTGAGGAGCTGCCCCTACCTTCCTATTCACCACCCTCCACTGAGAAGGAAAGTAGTTTAGTCACTGAGTTTGATGGACTTGCAGCCGAGTGCACAGAAACAAAACCAACCGAATTGCTAACTGCACCATCAGCTCTGCCGCCGGAAAAAGCAGAAGTAGCTACTTTTACATTTCCTGCTGGGGCTCAATGCCCCAACCCAGCTTCTCAGATGCCATTTTCTACCCCAGCTTTAACTCCAACATGTGTTTCCACTGCCGACACATAGGACAGCCTATACACCCCCACGTGTCTTTTTCCTTTCTTTCTGTCTGTCTTGTCTATTTTTCTGTATCTCTTGCTCTCTCTCTCCCCCACCCCTGTCTCTGAAATGATGCTGGAAAGACCCAGCCACGGCACAGTGGTGGGGATCACACCCTCTTCTAACTCAAGGGAGAGGTTATGCTTATGTTTGTCAGCCAATTTGGATCCCAAGAATCTCCCAACCTGCTTGACAGGGCTTCTTGGGCACCCACTGAATGGTTCAGTCTTCACCTGTTCAAAGCCACAGACCTGGCCTTCTCCACACCGATTATGCCTGAGGGGAGGAGGTCCTCAGAGCACCATAAGAAGACCTCATGGATGGTGTGTGCACCCCATCACCTGGGGTGATGTGGAAGCTTTGGTGGGGCAGGCCCAGAGAATGGCCCCTGATGGGACCCCAGGGCCTGGTGCTCTGTTTTTGCTTGTGTGTGTTATAGTGATCACTGACTGGCAGATGCAGGAGAAACACCACATCTGGGCTGCTTTTCCGCACCCTGGCATAATTATGCCTGTGGAAGTTAATAGCTCACAGTTTCCAGCAGTATATTCCAGTAATTGCTCCCTTAGTCACCCTTTGACAATAGTGGCCAGGAATCCTAACAGTGAAACAGCACTATATGGGGTAACCTCAGTGACCCAATGATACTTTAGTTTAATAACACCGTCCCCTTGAAGGGATGGGTCCTCCTTTAAAATTATACTTTGGAGGACTTTGTTGAAAATGGTACTACCAACCACAGCTCAGTACTTGGCCTACAAGCCCTCCTCCCCCTAGCTACCAACAGCTGGATCCGCCCCACTAACCTTGCCTTTCCAGGGTCACTTCTCTGACTGTTCCTGTATGATGAACATCTAAGAACACTCCTGAGAGAAGGAATTCCCTGGAGAGACTGCTGCATTGCCTCTGGCCCAGATGCCCAGACCATCAACCTCGGAGTTTGGCATCGGAGGCTGACAGACGGAATGCAACCATATGCAGTACGCATCCCATGGCAATCCATTTGTTCCATGTTTGAATGCTGGGACCTTTGTGGGAATGGGGCATGCATGGACCTACGTCATTTTTTACAATCAAAATGGAACTGCGTTTAACAGCACCTAGAAGGTCTCTGTAACACAATGGGAGGGAAATGACATCCTGACCCCTAGGAGGAATCCCCAGTTTAAGACTCCCATTCTATTTTCTAACTAGTCAAACATTACAGAAGCTTGCTTCATTGTTTAATCCAGCTAATCTATTAGCATATAGTATAATAGGTATTATAGTAATTTTAGTTCTACTAGGGTTCCTTTGCATAATGCATAGCATTCAGAAGCTACAACAACAGCAAGCTGTCCAATTGGCCTTAATTAAAATAAAAAGTGGACATGTGGGTGAAGCGCAGAGTACATTCCTAGCAGCTGTGGCTGATGCAATGCTGTTAGAATATTCCAGCTCCCAGAACCCTCCTATGCATACCCAGGAAGGGAGCTCTCCCACTAAAAGGAAGTGACTCAGCACCAACCACACAGATCCCTGATCTTTTCAGCCTGGCTTTGAGGAACACACTGTGACACCCTATAGGCTGAACCTGTGTATATAAGCAAGCTTACTTCCTGAATAAAGTGGATCTACATCACTGGAAACCTAGTCTCCGCAGTAGGATTTTGCGTCTCTGTCATCCTCACCCCTGGTAGGATTTGTCCACAGTTTGTTTTGAAAAATCTGATGTCATCTTTATGGGTTTCCTTTGCATATGATTGACTGCTTTTCTCTTGCTGCTTTTAGTATTCTTTCTTTATCTTTTAATTTTGATATTTAAATTATGATGTTTCTTGGTGTAGGTCTCTTTGGGTTCCTCTTTAACAGGACTCACTGTGCTTCTTGAATTTATGTGACTTTTACCTTTATCAATTTAAGGAAGTTTTCAGCTATGATTTCTTCAATCAGATTCTTGTTCCCTTGTTCTTTCTCTTCTTCAGGAATTCTGTGATGCAGATGTTATTTCTCTTCATGTTGTTACAGAACTCTCTTAGCGTTTCCTCAGATTTTTTGAGGCTTTTTTTCTTTTTGTTGTTCTGCTTTCATGCTTTTATTTATCTTGTCCTCTAAATTGCTGATATTATCATCTGCTTCATCCAGCCTATTGTTAATTCCTTCTAGTGTAGTCTTCATTTCTGATATTGTATTTGTCATTTCTGACTGATTATTTTTTATGATTTTAATGTCCTTTTTGATGCTTGCTATCCCTTTATTTGGGTAGTCATAATGCCCATCCATTGTTGCTTTAAGATCCTTGAGTATCGTAACAATCATTATTTTAAACTCTGCATCTGGATTCTTGATTATTTCCATCTCGTTCAGTTTTTTTCTGGGGATTTCTCTTGTTGATTCATTTTGATTGCATTTTTCTGTCTTCTCATTTTGTTTGTGTATAGAATCTTCCTTTGGGTGTGCTGTTTGTGTAGTTAGCTAAGTATAGGTTTGGTGTTTTCTGCCTTCATCTTCCAATTGTGTTTTTTCTAAATCTTCTTGGGTTGGCATCAATTTTTGTTTGTAATCCACTGTGGGCTACTATTTGCTGCTACTGCTCTTTTTGCTATTTGTGACAGTGTTTTCTATGCCTTTGCTGGTTCAGGTGTGAGGAGCCCTTAGTTAAGATACCACCACCTAACAAGGGTTATTTGGTCCTGACCTGATGTGTTTCATATTTGGTTGCTTGATTTGACTACCCTAGACATCCCTAGCTAAAACCTGTTGCAGATCATTAGGGGGTCACTGCCTATGCCAGGGCCTTAGCAACCTTCTTGGAGCTACAGGCAATCCAGAATTTGTAGTTGCCTGTGCTGGGCCCAGGTATCATAAATATCTGCTGCACTCTTAGGCTGGCTCTTATCTACTCTTGGTCCATGGTTGTGGCCTCTATGTTCCTGAGGTGTGTTTTTCCCACTGGCCCTCCATCACCACCTTCCCGTGCTTTCAAGGACAGGTCAGGCACTGCCACACCAGCCTACTCCTTGTGCTGCCACCACCACTGATGGTGCACATGCACAAAGGCTCACCACAGACCACTACTGGCACCACAAGAACACCATTGGCCACTCTGGGAACCTTGGCCATCAAGGCTGCCTTGGGAGCTCTAGTCAATTTGTGAGCGCTGGCTACTACAGGCCATCTCTGGTGCACCTGCCACCTTGGAAGTGCTAGCCACCACAGGCTACCTCAGGAGTGCGGGCAGCCAGGGTCCTCAACCCCTGGAGCACAGGCTTTGGCACAGCCCTCACTGCTGCTGCAGCTAGACCCGCCTACCTTTTGGTGGGTGCTCAACAGCATGGGGGGGGTGCAGGTCCTACTTCAGCACTCAAAACCTGTGTCTCTTACTCACCCCCTCCAACTTCCAAGTGACTCCTTGCTTTGACTGGAGTAGAAGAGCCTCTGGTGGGTGAGGTAATTGCTTCCCTTTGCTGGTTTTTCTTCTCCCAGAAAAAATGTGCACTTTAGATTTGGGAAAATATTTATCTAAGGGTTAGGGTGGCTGTCTCCAACAGTCTCTCCCTTTGCCTCTGACATTATACTCTCATCTTGCAACTGCAGTCTCTTATGGCTCCCCACTTTCAGAGCTCTGGTAAATGGCTGTGAATGAGGTTTTCTGAACATTTTTTTTAAGATGGAGCCTGGTTCTGGGATTTCTGTCTCCCTCTTGCAAACAGTAACCTGGCTCTTCTCTCAGCTAAACAGTGTCCATACACCTCCCCTAGTCTCTGGGGCTCTAGGCTGGGTCTCTGGTCCTGTGGATGAGGACTCACAACTCTCCAGGCTACTCACCTCACCATGAGAGTCCCTCAGGGCTGATGCTCGCTTATGAGATTAGGGCAGCCCTTTCTGTGTCTCCACCCTTTCTACCAGTCTCAGTGTGATTTCTTTGGTGAGCCTTGGTTATAGACTCCTCTTAGTTTAGTCTAAAGTTGATTTTTCAAGATATTGTTCCCAAGTTGTATTGTAATCTACTTTGGTTCTGGGAGTTGGGAGTTGGAACGTCTGCTTACACCATCACCATCTTTTGGAGCCCCTCAGTAAATGTTTTAAAATATTTATTTGGATGCAGTTTAAACACTATATTTGCTTGTCATGAGAAGAACAGTTCTATAAGGAAAATCTAAAGATAAATTGGTTATAGCTTTTTTAGCTCATAAATTTTATCTATTGTATTTGATTTATAATTTAAAAACCATAACAATCTATTAAATCAAGTAATATGAAGTTATAATAATATATTTTATTTATATTAATAAATGAAAATAAATATTATTAAAATATGCTTAAATTTAAAAATATTAAATACAACCTTGCCATGAAAAGTATAGAAAAAATGCTGTCATGATTTACTTTCATACAAAGCATTGTTACAGTTCATACAAAAGACAACAATTTAATTGATATTGTTAGTGTAGAGAAGGAAAGTTTACATATGAGAGTTGATGCTTCCTGCTCCTCCCCCTGTTCTCTCTTTATCTCTCCCTCTCTCTCTCCCCCCTCTCTAATAAAAATGAATAAATAAAAAATCTAAAAAAGTAAATAAATAAAATAATATAGTCGTGCATCTTTTAATAATGGAGATGCTGAGAAATGTGTCCTTAGGCAATTTGTCCTTGTGCAAACATAGAGTACATTTTCAAAAACCTAGATGATATAGCTACTACACACCTAAGTTACATGTTATAACCTATTACTCTTAGACTGCAAACCAGTATAGCATATTTCTATATTGAATATTTTAGGTGATTCTATTACAATGGTAAATATTTGGGTATCCAAGTGTATCTAAACATAGGAAAGGTACAGGAAAAACATGGTATAAAAGACAAAGCAATGGTACACCTCTGTAAGACGCTTACAATGAGTGGAGTTTGCAGGACTGGAGGCTGCTCTGTGTGAGTCATTGGGTAAGCGGTTAGTGCATGTGAAGGTCTAAGGCATCACTCTAGACTACTGTAGATTTTATAAACACTGTCTCACCAGCTCACCCCTTGCTTTCTTCTGAGAGTGTCAGAAATGGAACATTAAAATTGTCAATGCTGTTCCATGAATAGGGCTGTAGGCTAGATTGACTGGAAATATTAGTGAGAAAGAAGCTGGGTAATATGTAGATTATCATAATAGTGACTGTCAGTAGGGAGTGAAAGGTAACCCAAGGGACAGTAGGAATAATATATAAAGATGGAGAGATAAAGAAACACAGGTGATTGTTATGGCAATGTGGTTTTGATTACTGTATGTAGGACTCAGGGTCAGATTGAAAGTTTGTGCTATGCATAAAAGAAAGTGGATGTTCAACATGAGTAGGGTATAGAACTGAAGACTCAATATTTTTACTTTGGAAATTTATTTATGGGTCCATGATCTTATCTCCAAGGCTCTCTCTGGCATTAAATTGATAAAAGAAATAAAAATTATTTGTGCTCTATGTTATTACTACCTAAAAATACTTCCAAAGTACAGGGATAGGTTGATTTCACACTACCACAGAAATCTTTTACTAAAGTGGCAGTGACATCTGTCCTTGTTAATGTAGCTCTTGTGAACCTGTGTCTTTGTGTAGGATCTTAGGTTCTCAACAGCAAATTTACAGCATTGATCTCTGAAGACCATCAGGCTGGATCTGGGACGGCTACAATGCCCTCAGAATGCAGCATGAGGTAGGGGGCGGTAACAGGCTCTTCTGTGCTGACACAGAGCAATGGCTGACCAATTAGAACTGTGGAGGCTAAAACATTTCAATACTTTTTCTCATTTGTAAGTTCCCCAAACAGTCATGCTGCATGGGCCAGAAGCCATACAGACTCCCAAGTACAAGATTTGGGCGCAGCCTGGGTAGAGCAATGCAGCACTTGGACGGGACTACGTTTTGATATGGATTAACATGGCACAGAATATCTGGACATTGATATCTGCCTTGATCCTGATGAAGACTATATTGTACTTTTTCCTTGATGGGAAGGATGGAGATGAGACACTGGAAACCTGGGGGTAGCCTCCCATTTTAACCTTGAATGACTTCAAAAGCCTTACCCCCTCATATATGAGTCCCATGCAATGCCTTTCCTTTGACTTTGTGGAAAAACACCATTTCCACCAGCAACAGTTTAACAAGTATTGTTTGTACAGATTTCTCTTGGCATGGACTCCTCACCCCTTGTGATAAGAATGTTTCTTTTTTCTTGATCTAGGAAGGACATCTTCAATATTGAGATATTATCTCCTGCTTTGAGGAAGAAAAAGGAAAGGGAGAGTGCTTTTCTTGAATCAGTTGTTTTTCAAGTGCCTGAAACTCAAACCATCAATACATCAGCTCAGCATATTTTAGGGTGGCATGTCATGAATTCCTTCTTGAGTTTTATAATGTATGTAAAAATGTCTTGTATAGTTTAAATCAACTAATGTGAGAGTAAATCAAACTTCAAGAAGATATATAATGTCTTTCAATGGTACTAGTGATTTTACCTATATTTAGTCATCTTTCTGTGTCAGAGATCAATAAATTTATTTGAAAGATTCAGACAGTAATATTTTAGCTTTTGTGTGGTATAAATACAATGTCTACTTCAGCTACTCAACTCTGTGGCTGAAGTGCAAAAAGAACCACAGAGAATGTATAAATAAATGCATGTGGCCAGGTCCAATGAAACTTTATTATAAATCCAGGATGTGTGTTATTTTGTTAGACAATTTCACATGCATCTCTCATATTTCTGCACCATATGGTGAGCAAAAGCTTCAGCAGCTAATTTTCTGCAGAGTAACATTTCAATAATGTAGTATAACTTGGAATACTTTGATGTTAGAGGTGATGTCTCCCTTGGAGAAGATTTGCTAAACTTTCATGGTCATGATGTTTCTGGCTCTTTCCATAGAGATTGTGTGCTTGCTAACAGCCTCCTTTTTAACATCACTACTTCCTAATGTCAGGGCTTCACCCATAACGAGAGGGCTGGCAGCATCCGTCTCTCTTCATGTTGAAATTGGAGCTCAGTGAGTCCACACAGCGATGTTACTTTCGCTACTGCTATTGTTGTGAGTAATAAACTCTCATGTGTCTTGCCAGCGTCTATAAAACTGTGGCAGGTTAATTTGTTAGCATGGTCATAGGGGAGACTCTCAAAGCCTTCACAATCCTTGACAAGCCCAATTTGTTCTGAGGCTAAGAGTTGTCCGACTTGTGCTTTTAGTAATTTTCTTGGTGGTTTTTTTTTTTTTTTTTGGTTAACAGCTGACTTTGAGTTCTCCCAGAATGAACTGCTTATGATTTTTTCCCCTAGCAGTTCTAAATACTTCACTCTAAATAATTGTGTTAGAATATCAATTTTGTTAACCAGTGTCATCCCAATAAATTCAATAAAAAAAGAGAAGAAGTCTTCTATGAAAATTATCCTAATCACTGTCTATTAGTACCAATTGGGGAAGTAAACAACCAGGAAGATATACGAAGAGAATTCCATGTTGACCAAAATGGTCACTTCAAATATAGTATATAAAATTATAAATTAATTCATTATATGTGAGCAATTTAACTCATAGTATAATAATATCATACCAAGGTTAATGAAAGTATTTCTTCAACCCTAAGTATACCTTATATTCAAAATAAATGTTACAGTACATTAATTATAAGAATACAAAATTTTTAAATGAAACTCTATTACATAAAGTTATAAAATATAAAAAATAAGAAATATAAAAAACTGTCAAATACAATTAAATTAATGTTTTTCATAACATAGAAAAATTATAAATTATATTTAAAATCTGTACCTTACTAAAATCTATACCTTACTAAAAATACAGAAATGAATCATGAGTTTTTCATTTACACTTGAAAGATGACTTCACTTGTAGATGTTAAAATTAATAACTAAATACTTTTTAAAAAAGTTGTTGGCCATGTATCTGAACCTCCATAATTTGATCTGAAATATTTTTCAGATGAAATTCAAGACTATTGTAATTATGAAAATAATGTTTACATATTAATGTGCTGCTATAATTGCAATGACCATTATTTTTTGTTTCTGAAGTGAGAAGTGGAGAGGCAGAGAGACAGACAGACAGACAAACTCCCACGTGTTCCTGACCAGCAAACCCACCAGGGGTTGATGCTCTGCCCATCTGGGTCATTGCTCTGTTGCAACTGGAGACATTCTAGCGCCTGAGGTGGAGGCCATGGAGCCATCCTCAGCACCCGAGCAAACTTTGCTCTAGTAGAGCCTTGGCTGCAGTAGCGAAAAAGAGAGACAGAGATTAAGGAAAGAGGAAGGAGAGGAAGAAGGGTGGAGAAACAGATGAGTGCTTCTCTTGTGTGCCCTGAGAAATCAAACCTGTGACTTCCACACACTGGGCCGGCGCTCTAGCAATAACCATTTTTTTAATCACAGCTATGTAATAATATTAGTACCTCCTTTCTTTACCTGTCATTAATGAAGACCTGAAACCTATAAATATATTCCTACTAATTCAGACAAGATTTAGATATATAGCCTCCCAACAAATAGAGACTGAACTTACTGATTGTCCAATATTTAAATTTTTGCATACCAGAATCAGACTTAGGCTCTTACTTTAATTTTAATTCCTAATAGGAAACAAAAACATGTATCATTGTATTTCTAATTTTTCTATCATTAAGTCATCTTCACATTCCTAGGGTAAATTCTCATCACTATGGATTATTACACACTTAAACCACATTTGATTGTATGTCAGATTTTTGCATGTTTTGTTAATAAATTGAATTAACCTAGACATTTAAATATATTATTATTTTAATTTTTTAAAGTCCTCTAATGAATGTCACATTCTGGCTGGTTTTTAGAAATCCTTCATTGTGAATAAGGAATATCTTTTTTCTTTTTAGTGACAGAGAGAGAGAGAGAGAGACAGACAGACAGACAGACAGAGAGAAAAATGAGAAGCATCAATTTTTCATTGTGGCTCCTTAGTTGTTCATTGATTGCTTTGTCAAATGTGCCTTGACTGAGGGAGCTACAGCAGAGCGACTGACCCCTTGCTCAAGGCAGCAACTTTGGGCACAAGCTGGAGACCATGGGGTCATGTCTATAATCCCATGCTCAAACAAGCAACCCTGAACTCAAGCTGGTGAGCCTGCTCTCAAGCACATGAGTCTGTGCTCAAAATAGTGACCTCGGGGTTTTGAACCAGGGTCCTCTGCACCCCAGTTTGATTCTCTATCCACTGCACCACCACCTGGTCAGGCAGGAATATTTTATATATAGGCATATAACAAGGTTTGCTTCAAACTGTCAATTCTCATAATTTTTATATGTGTTTTCTTTTAATAGAATAGCTTTAAAATTTAAAGAATTAAATTTAACTACCCTGTCCATATGGCTTACATTTTTATTTTATTTTTAAGACATTTCTATATCAAGGGAAAATTATATTCTCCTATAATGTTTTCCCTTAAAAATATTAGAATTGTATATATTTAGATAGGTATAGATAGGTATCTATCTTTCTATTTTAGACATATGTACTTTATATTTTCCAGTTTATTTTTTAAAAGGACAATTTAATGTAGAAAATTTTAGACAGACACCAATACAGACAAAAGAGGTGTCTGTCAAAAGAGACTGTGTCTATTATTCAGTCTCAATAGTTTTCAACTCATCTTTATATTTCCCCCAATAACTCTCCTTTTCTCTTTTTATTAATTTTTTCTTGTTTTATTGAAAAAGTTTTACTGAGAAATTTTTACTCTTTTTGGTGCATAGATCTTTCATGTAGTGAGGTATCAGAGCATTGTGTAGAAAGCAAGCACTTTATCATGACTCTACCTCTCTGTCATTTACTAGTTTTATAACTGTGAGTCCATGACTTAAAATCTTTGTGAGATCATGGGAAGAGTTGATAGAGATTAAATATGACAGGATATTCAAAAGATTCATAGCAAGCTTGTTGTCAAAAGTTGAGTCTTTATGAAGTAGACTCTGACACTGTATTCAGTGTACAGAATACCAAGTATAGAGTACTTTGAAGATTAACACTTGTGGAACAGGGTTGGGAGAGATCATGTTCCCAGCTTGGTTTTGCTGAGACTTAATCCAAGGTACTGATTGGACTACTGGCAAGAAGGGAGTTAGATTCCTGACAAGGGCACGTACTGTCTGTTCAGAGAAAAGCCTTTCCATTGCTTCCAACAAAAAGTGGTTGAGATGGAGGGGAAGAACTCCATGACAGTGATAAATAGACAAGGGTACATGAACAGAGCTTGAACTACAGTTGATCTGTGTCTTGGTGGAATATGTTGTGAAACTCCTGAAACATATGAGCATGGATGGCTAATGAGAAGATGCTCAAGGACATTTTCTCACGTGACTTCCTTGTCTACCAAAGAGGTTGTCATGGGAAAGATTTTTATTGCCTGGCAGTTTCTAATGAAGTATGAGAAGTTCTGCCTTCCTTCCCTTGGGGTAAAGTTACAGGCTACAAAACCAGAAGTGGAACTTCAGCAAAGTTACGTTCTATCACCTTTGTTGAATTTATTTCTCCCTTTTTTTTATTTGAGTGTCGTAAACCCTAATGACATATTATTCTTTAAAAAAATAATGTTAAGTTCTATTTTAAAGTATTCAATTTAGAAAATGATATCCTATAATTTTATTTTTTGTGCTTTTTCAATTTTGATATTTGAGTTTATTAGCTTCTGTAAATATTTTGTAAAGCTCTACATATTTTATATTCTATTTTCAAAACAATACTGTATTGCATTAAGATGTTTAAAAAAGAGCTATTTTAATTTACATTTTGCCTGAGTACTCAAGATATTAGATAACACATTCCACAAAATAGATCTTGTAAGAATAGGTGTGAACAAACTAGTCTATAAAATGGGGAAAAATCACCCTTGGAAGGCCATAGTTTTTTGGATTAAATTTTGTACAATTGCATACTATGCATTTGGTGTATAGTGAAACATAGAACAATAACAAGAGAATTACAATATGCAGGGTTTTAAACATATCTCTTGTTAAAACACAAGGGTCATATATAAAATTACAAGTAATCATCAATTCTACACTGCTTTGTTTTTTTTAAAAAATGTTCTATATTAACTGATGTTATCAAAAGAGAAACCTCCAACATTTTATTGGAATGAAGTTTGATTTATTACAAACTGAATCACATTTCTAGTTATTAAGTACCAGATATCAAGTATGTGTATTTTTTAAATAAAATTTTCAGTTGCTCATAGTATCAACACTCATATCCCACATCTCAGGAAGGATTGTTGCTTGGATTACACAATGTTTTGCCTTTGTTTAAAGACATAGAAAAATAGAGCACATCACAATTATTATTCCCTCCTCATGTACTTTAAAATAATTACAACTAAAACCACCTTACTTTAATTAAGATCTCCAATGCAAATGCTAAGGACACAGTTGTGTTATTTTAAAAAATAACTTTGCATTATAGGAGCTATTGTATAGTTTGGAATAATAGGGAGATGTTTATAGAGGTAACTCCAGTATTACTTCATGTTGGAGGTAGTGTTTTTATTTATTTCAGAAGATTTTTGTGTTTCCATGACTTTGAGTCTGTACATCCTCTGCTTATTACTTCAGGCAAGAGTGTATGAAAAAAACTTGTGCTTTTGCGTACATAAGGTGTGCTGTTGCTGGGTATTTTGGTAGAGGGAAGTGCAATTAAGGTAGGACAGGGACATTGGTCATTGAGAGACTGAGGGAAAAGGGAATTTCTAACAAAATATAAATATAATGACAGTAAATATTATGTGTTTCAACTGTCATTACTATTGTATACAAATTTACATATTTGATTTTATATATTTTCTTATATATAAACAAATTCCCATGTTGGTCAAAAACCTTTTTTTTTTAATGTGTGCTGAAAATCAGTAAATGAGTTGATTTCTGGGACCAATTATTATATGAAGTTGAATGACTTAGCTGGGTTTTTTTGCACACTGTAATTAACCTTTTATTAAAGAACATGAAGTCCTTTTCATTTTAAGGGAAATAAAGTCTTTTTTTACTGTTCTAAACTTTGATGTTCTCCCTGGTTTGGCTAAGCCATTATTGCTAATGAGTATTGTTGAATGAAATATATCATTACTCTGGATAAAGAAAAACACAGAGAATGGAAATGGAAGAAGACTTGTCTCCCAGTTTATTTCATTGGATTTTTTTGCACTGCTGACCTAAATGTCATGGCAAACATGGGCAAATTTATGCAAAATTGTGGTATTTCAAGATTCATCTAAATGACAGATAGGCTTTTTATGAAATGAGTTTAAGAATTTTTCACTTAAATGACATTATATAAAAAGCATCTGCTTTTTGAAAGTCAAAGTTGTATATATATATAATATTTTTACTAAATTGTTATTCTTAAAAATAAATGGAATATAGGTTTGTGCTTAGGAATTTCATGAATATGCATATATAGTCTTAAAAAGTAATTTTAATACTTTTGATTGAAGAAAAAGACTATTATGTGTAGTCTTTCCTTGGTATGTTTGTATAAGGCTATTTAGGGAAATATAGTATTTGTTTTACCATATGCTGAGATATATACCAGAAAAGGTAGAACTGATTATGATGAATATATTTTGCAAGCAATATGATAAGCTAACAATGTTTTAAAAATTCTGCGACCTGTGGTGGCACAATAGATAAAGTGTCGATCTGGAACGCTGAGGTCACCAATTCAAAACTCTGGGCTTGCCCAGTCAAGGCACATATGGGAGTTGATGCTTCCTGCTCCTCTCCTTTCTCTTTCTTTTCTCTAAAATAAATAATGTCTTAATAAAAGAAAAAAAGATTCTTTTGAACTATGTACCCTGATTTATTGATGTCACCCCATTAAAATTAATAAAAATTTATAAAAAAAATTCTGAGAATTTTCATTAATACTAAAGCAAGCGAACCAATATACCACCCAATACTTTTTTCTGAGGCTTCTATAAATAATAAATAATGCTAAAATATTTTAGAAAGTTCAAATCTTTTTGTAAAATTAGTTCAAATCTTATTTTTAAAATAAATATAAATTTTAGCCCTGGCCGGTTGGCTCAGCGGTTGAGCGTCGGCCTAGCGTGCGGAGGACCCGGGTTCGATTCCCAGCCAGGCACACCACAGGAGAAGCGCCCATTTGCTTCTCCACCCCTCTGCCGCGCTTTCCTCTCTGTCTCTCTCTTCCCCTCCCGCAGCCAAGGCTCCATTGGAGCAAAGATGGCCCGGGTGCTGGGGATGGCTCTGTGGCCTCTGCCTCAGGCGCTAGAGTGGCTTTGGTCGCAACAGGGCGATGCCCAGGATGGGCAGAGCATCGCCCCCTGGTGGGCGTGCCGGGTGGATCCCGGTCGGGTGCATGCGGGAGTCTGTCTGACTGTCTCTCCCTGTTTCCAGCTTCAGAAAAATGAAAAAACAAAAAGATTAAAATAAATATAAATTTTAAAATAACAAATATGTCATATATACATATATAATATAATATGTTCTTGTTTTTTCTGATTATACAATTAAATTTAAAAATATAAAAACTGATGTAATAAAATATAAAAATATGTAATGAAATATAAAGTATAATAAACAAAGCATGTACACATTTCAAGATACATCATTTTGAATTATTGAAAGAGATTTAAACACTGATTTTATTTGCTTATATCTTCTAACAAACATTCAGTACAATTATACTACATTTTTACTCTTACAATAATGAAAATATACTATATTTGTGTGATACTTAATAGATTCTTAGATGCTTTCTCATATACTTAATGCACTTACCATTTAACTCCTTTATCAGTCTGCAAAGAAGGTTTTAGTCATCTCAACTTATGTATAAATGTTCAAAGAAGCTTATGTATGTAGCAAATAGATATTTAAACTAGCACTTGAAATTTTGTGTTCTGATAGCCCTATTACTTCCAAAAGTCTCATATATTTTGAAATATGTTCATGAATAAGTTACTTTTATATTTTCAGTTTAGAAATATGTTTTAAGATGGGAGATTGCCTAATATACTGTATTAGACAGTAAACTCTTGGATCCAACAGCTGTGTTCAAATTCAGCTCAATTGCTTCCCATTATGTGATCCAGCACAAGTTAAATAATTGAAGATAGTAATAAGATACATTTGCAGTTATTCTTATATCATTAACTTTATTGCTTATCTTTCGCAGATGGCAAGAACATAAAATAAAATGACAGTTGGCAGTAGAAGGGTAAGAGATAATCTAAGAATGACCAAACTAGGTGACATTGCAGTGTCCAAAGTGAGAAACAATTATGGCTTGGTCTAATGTTTTTGTTGTGTAGATGGTAAGAAGCCATATAAGTATGAGTCTACATGACTCTTTTCACTGGTCTGAGTGTGTGTGGAAATTGTATCTTCTAATAGTTGACTTAGGAGGTTACTATTACTTGATAAAAAAAAATTGGGTGAGGAACACATGTAGACTGGGAATTTGAAATACATACTAGACACTTAAGGGTCAGATCATGCTGGAGATAGAATTCTTCATGTCATCAAAATTCAAAATAGAAATGTTTTTTTAAAGCTATGAAACTGAATGATATCACCTAGAGAACAAAAATAGATAATAAAGAGGCCAACAATCCAGTCTTGGAACATACTATAGTCACAGTTTCATTTTTCTATGAATTCACTTTTTTTTTTCAGTGTTAGGTTTGTTCTTTCTTTCTTTCTTTCTTTCTTTCTTTATATTAATTTTAATGGGGTGACATTGATAAATCAGGGTACATATGTTCGGAGAAAATATCTTCAGGTTATTTTGACATTTGATTATGCTGCATTCCCATCACCTAAAGTCAAATTGTCTTATACTATCTGACTTCTCATATCCCATCATTCCAATTTTAGCCCCAGTAGATAGAAAGTCCAAAGATCATTCACATTATGCTTCAACATTTCCACATCCTTCATACCTATAATGACCTATATGTTACTTAGAATCTCATTTATAATCTGAAATGGCTACTCTCTGCATTGACCCTGCATAGATTTTCGTAGTTGAACTACTTAAATGGGATTGAAGGCTATAAAATAAAAAATTTCACCAATAAGTGTGGAAGATGCATAGTCTACTCTAACCTAGCCTCAAAAGTCATTGCTATAGTCTGATGTGTCCCATAAATTTACATATTGAAGCCCTAACAACCGATGTGACTGTATTTGGTGATACAGACATTAAAGAGGAAACTTTGGTTAAATGAGGTCATCAGGGTAGGGCTCAAATCCAATATGATGGGTGTACTTTTAAGAAGAAGAAACAAATACCTGTGCACAGAGAAAAGGACTTGTGTAAAACCAAGAGAAGGCAGCTGTCTGTAAGCTAATAAGAGAAGCTTCAAGAGAATTCAACCCTGATGGGACCTTGATCTTGAATGTCAAGTCTCCACCACTGTCAGAAAATAAATTTATGTCGTTTAAAGCATAAGTTTGTCATAATTTGTCATTGCTGCCCTCAAAAACAGATATAGTCAATGTGGCATAACTTCTGTTATACTAGTCAACTAGTTGAAGCAGTTATTAACCCACTCAGATTTTAGAAAATGGCACTTTTCAGAAGAAGACTGCCAAGTATTTTGCAATTATGTACATATAACATTGTGCAAGTTTAAAGTATTTAATTGTAGTGTGTGTTAAATTGACACATATATTGCAATATGATTGCCACCTTAGTGTTAGCTAACATGTCTACCATATCATATAATTATCACTTCTTTTTTTGTGGTGAGGACATTTAAGATCTATTTCTTAATAACTTTGCCTTAAACATCAAATGTGTCCCCATATTTGTTGTTGAAATAGAATGGAAATAAACTCTACCTCTGCCTAGAATGAGCAGTTATCAGCTGAAGCTTTAAGTAAAATTAAGTTAGTGTTATTTGAAATCTCTACTATCAATCTCTTTATATCTAAACTGAATCCTCTCAGTATATTAGTTTTTTCTTTCTTCTTAACATATCTTGGATCCAAGAAAAAATTGACTCTCAAATTATTTGATAAGGAATTTAAAATTAAGATAATGTTTCAGTATCACTAACAATCATTTAGTATTTCAGAAAATAATTCTCTTGGTTGCTAGTGAACTAGTGGTAGGCAAATTTAAAAGTTTGGATTTCAATAAATGGGAGGAAGAGTTTTCTCTTGGTCATCAAAATCCCTTTTTGTATTTCAGTTTATTTATTTTGGAGGGAAGATATTTTATTTTTTATTTAAGTTTTAAGTTGCAACTGGCTTGCTTTTCTGTTTATATTGTCCTCTTAATGTTATCATTAGTGGCCTGGTAAAAAAAGAGGAATCATTTAATAGAACACTTAAAAATGAAGTTAAGTGAATACTATAAATCTTTAAAACTCCTTTATTAGAAGGCAATTTACAGAGCAGCTCTTCTAGTTTCTAGGAGATTTACTAGAGACATTGCATCCAAATGATGTATCTCTAACCCATTACAGAGTCAACATTCAGAGCCTAATGCATGTGCAGTTCTGAAGTTCATACAGACATGTCCAAACAAGCTGACAATAAACAAGAATTAGTTTATTATATCTGTCTATCACATTAATCTACTTGGGTTATTATAAATTAAATGAAGTTTATCTATTTGTAAAAATTGTAAGTCCTTTGTTTTCTCCTATCTTTTTTCTTGGGTTGGCTATAGGCAAATTAAATGTATCTGAATGAAAAATATTTTCCCCAATGAAATAAACATCATTCCCATAGATTGATATGATAAAGCATTGGAGGATGAAGAATAATCATTAAAAATGAAGCATCCAAAAAAAAAAAATGAAGCATCTTGTGAATTAAATGAAAGAAAAAGTGTATTATATATCGAACAGGAGGAAAATAGCACCATTTCTCAGTATCAAACAGACCCTCAGTCGAAATGCTTTCGCATATCTGACTGAGTTTGGGGCTATTAACAAAATGGAAAAAAAAGTTATTTGTTAAAGATGTTTTATACACAAAAATCTGCATTTACATATTCTGTAGCTCACATTTACCTCTTAGATGCCATGGAAAAAGATGCTATACAGATGCATAATTCAGTAATTATTCATGGAATAGGTGAATTCAAAGTTTTTATATCCATATTTGAAGTTTTAAAATACAGTAAAAATAACATCTATTTTTTTCTTTC
Source organism: Saccopteryx bilineata (assembly GCF_036850765.1). Taxonomy (NCBI): domain Eukaryota; kingdom Metazoa; phylum Chordata; class Mammalia; order Chiroptera; family Emballonuridae; genus Saccopteryx; species Saccopteryx bilineata. The sequence goes on along the minus strand of NC_089491.1, from coordinate 213,713,949 downwards.
TAGAATGAGACTAATTATCCTACATAATTTCCTCCCTTAGAATTAATTCCAACAAATACTTAATTTTCCCTCTAAACACTGACTTAAACAAAGTTAACTGTGCTCACAAAAGGCACAGGAAGTGAAACTGAGTCAAATGTTCTCTCTTTATTAATGTGGTCTACTTGCACTGTCACACTTTGTTTTTGATCCTCAAATTTGATAATTCTACTTGGGGACAGCTAGAGAAAATACAGTGTGTCCATGAAGTCATGGTGCACTTTTGACTGGTCACAGGAAAACACAGAAGACAATAGAAATGTGAAATTTGTAACATAAAAGGAAAACCCTCCCAGTTTCTATAGGATGATGTGGCAGCATGCGCGCATGTGCAGATGATGATGTAACACTGTGTATACAGTGGAGCAGCCCACAGCCATGCCAGTCAATATGTGGACGGTACAGAGGAAAGTTCAGTGTGTTCTGTGGCTCACTAAATTCCAATCTGTGACCAAAGTGCAACGTGAATATCGGTGTGTTTATTACAAAGCACCACCACATAGGAATAACATTACTTGATGGGATAAGCAGTTGAAGGAAACCAGCAGTCTGGTGGAGAAACCCCATTCTGGTAGGCCATCAGTCGGTGATGAGTCTGTAGAGGCTATATGGGATAGCTACCTAAGGAGCCCTAAAAAATCTGTGCGTGAGCCCACATCAAACTGCACTGAATAGGTATAAAACTGGCAGCGTTTTCCTTTTATTTGGTGCAGATTTCATATTTCTATTGTCTTTTGTTGCTTTCTTGTGACCAGTCAGAAGTGCACCATGACTTTACGGATACACTGTAATTGCTCCTGTGAGAGAAGAGGTGATAATGGAAGACCCTATTTGTATCTTCCTGTAGGGATTGAATGATATGCCAAGTTGATGAATTAAACATGGGCTAAAACGCTAGGAATAGGGACAGAGAAATGGTCATGAACATCATAGGGCTGGGGTCGGGAAACTTTTTGGCTGAGAGAGCCATAAATGCCACATATTTTAAAATGTAATTCCATGAGAACCATACAACAACCCGTGTACTTTAGGCATTATCCAATAAAAATTTGGTGTTGTCCCGGAGGACAGCTGTGATTGGCTCCAGCCACTCGCAACCATTAACATGAGCGGTAGGAAATGAATGAATTGTAATACATGAGAATGCTTTATATTTTTAATGTTATTATATTTTTATTAAAGATTTGTCTGCGAGCCAGATGCAGCCATCAAAAGAGCCACATCTGGCTCACGAGCCATAGGTTCCCGATCCCTGTCATAGGGTAAAAACTAGAAATATACATGCAAAATAATCTCAATCCTAGAGAGGCCATAAAAGCCAGAAGGAAGGAGGACACAGGTATCATGATACTTAGGGATTAAGAACGATGCAGAATTTATAAAACAATAAGAATAGAGATAAACTTTGATGGCTCCAAAGAATGGCTTTTCCTAGCACTGTGGGAATTCTTTTATTTCAGCAGTGCTATTTACTTGTTACCTCTATCTTGCTGTGGGATGCCTTATTCCTGCTCTTTTAGGCTCTCCCTATTTTCTACCTTTGTGTGGTGAACTTTTAAACTTGCTGGTTTTATGTATTTCACTTTAATTCCTGAGCTTGTTGCTTGACTCCTTTGTGCTCTTTTCTTTTTTTGTGACAGAGTCAGAGAAAGACAGAGAGAGGGACAGATAGGGACAGAAAGACAGAAAGGGAGAGAGATGAGAAGGATCAATTCTTCATTGCGATACCTTAGTTGTTCACTGATTGCTTTCTCATATGTGCCTTGACCATGGGGCTACAGCAGATCAAGTGACCCCTTGCTCAAGCCAGCAACCTTGGGCTCAAGCTGGTGAGCCTTGCTCAAACCAGATGAGCCTGTGCTCAAGCTGGAAACCTTGCGGTTTTGAATCTGAATTCTCTGCGTCCCAATCCAATGCTCTAACCATTGTGGCACCACCTGGTTAAGCTGCTGCTCTTTTTAATTTAATGTCTCCCCAACTCATAATGCCTGATCTTTTTTAAGCAGAAATGAGTTCATGCCTTTCCTACAACTTGCATTCAGACTCAACATGGCCACCATGAAAACTGGGCTAATTTCTTGCACCAGATATCCAAATGCATAAACACTCACACATAGTTCACTGAAATTATTCCTTGTGCAGTCCACTCTTTGTCTGCTGTTAACTGAAATCCAGATTTTAGTTTCTAAGATAAAAATTTCCTTGCATACTTGAACATGTGCATATAACTGAAGTATTCATTGGAGTCACTCAGATCTTGGTTCCAATCCCCAAAAATCCTTTTTCTAAGCATCTAAGGTTGGAGTAGAAAGTTAGACAGTGGTAAGTGATGGCTCACAGCCAGTGAGCAAGGTGCATTTATTTTCAGTTTCCAATACCTTTATTAAACAGACTTCCACTGTGTCTACTGAAGCCCTATATCTAACTGTGAGGACATCATTATTGACCCTGTCTATTTCAGGTTTGAAGTTTTTTTAGTTCAACAATGTTACATATATTGCCTTTGGCTTGGGGTCAGGGAGTGTGTTTCCTTTGAGTGACTTGGATCTGGCTCACATAGCTGTGACATTTCCTTAAGAGTTTACTTTAATCCAGTTTATCTGTTGCTCTATTACCAAATTAATGTCTCTTAAAATCTTGCTAGGTTTGCCTGATCAGGCAGTATCACAGCAGATAAGAGCGTCGGACTGGGATGTGGAAGACCCAGGTTCGAGACCCCGAGGACACCAGCTTGAGCATGAGCTCATCTGGCTTGAGGAAAAAAAAAAAAGCTCACCAGCTTGGACCCAAGGCCCCTGGCTCGAGCAAGGTGTCACTCGGTCTGCTGAAGGCCCCCGGTCAAGGCACATATGAGAAAGCAATCAATGAACAACTAAGGTGCTTCTCATCTCTCTCCTTTCCTGTCTGTCTGTCCCTGTCTATCCCTCTCTCTGACTTTCTCTCTGTCCCTGTTAAAAAAAATCTTGCTAGGTTTTTACATGAGATTTAGGGAAGTTTTTTAGTATAAACACATGAATATGTTTAGATTGGTCTGTTCCAAATTTCCCAGTGGATCAACATCACTGGCATTATATACCCAATCCAAGGTTATAAGAACTTAAATACTAGGTCAATATCTCATCTATAATCTTCCCACAAAAATTTGTTTCTATAAGGAAAATCTCCCCGAAGACAGCCAAAGTGCCCTTTTGGCAGCACAAAAATTCAGAGACATTTTAGTGTCGCCTCTTAATAAATCTAAAGTGTGTAGAAGGCCTTAAGCCCTAACATGTCCCGGTGGTGGACATTTTTCCTTATAAGCACTACACACTCTTCCAAGGGAACCAGCACAAGATTGATCATTTGCAGGTTTCTGCTCATACAGTCTTAAATTTCCTTTATGTTCAATGCAGGTAGGCATCTCTGTAACTACATATGAAAAGTGTCCCGATTGCTGCCTATCTTGGGCAGAACTTAGTGTTAATTGTCACAATTCAGTGGTCCAGAGAATGACCTCCAGGTGGCAAGTAGAATTTTTTCCGAAGGGAAAATGAGCAATCCTAAAACACTGCTCAATCTTTTTTTTTAATAATTTTATTTTTTTAATGGGGCGACATCAATAAATCAGGATACATATATTCAAAGATAACATGTCCAGTTTATCTTGTCGTTCAATTATGTTGCATACCCATCACCCAAAGTCAGATTGTCCTCTGTCACCTTCTATCTAGTTTTTTTGTGCCCCTCCCCCTCCCCATTCCTCTCTCCCTCTCCCCCCTCCCCCCGTAACCACCACACTCTTATCAATGTCCCTTAGTCTCACTTTTATGTCCCACCTATGTATGGAATAATGCAGTTCCTGGTTTTTTCTGATTTACTTATTTCACTTCGTATAATGTTATCAAGATCCCACCATTTTGCTGTAAAAGATCCAATGTCATCATTTCTTATGGCTGAGTAGTATTCCATAGTGTATATGTGCCACATCTTCTTTATCCAGTCATCTATTGACGGGCTTTTTGGTTGTTTCCATGTCCTGGCCACTGTGAACAATGCTGCAATGAACATGGGGCTGCATGTGTCTTTACGTATCAATGTTTGTGAGTTTTTGGGGTATATACCCAATAGAGGGATTGCTGGGTCATAAGGTAGTTCTATTTGCAGTTTTTTGAGGAACCACCGTACTTTCTTCCATAATGGTTGTATTACTTTATATTCCCACCAACAGTGAATGAGGGTTCCTTTTTCTCCACAGCCCCTCCAACATTTGCTATTACCTGCCTTGCTAATAATAGCGAATCTAACAGGTGTGAGGTGGTAGTATCTCATTGCAGTTTTGATTTGCATTTCTCTAATAACTAAAGAAGATGAGCATCTTTTCATATATCTGTTGGCCATTTGTATTTCTTCCTGGGAGAAGTGTCTGTTCATATCCTCTTCCCATTTTTTTATTGGATTGTTTGTTTGTTTGTTGTTGAGTTTTATGAGTTTTTTGTATATTTTGGATATTAGGCCCTTATCTGAGCTGTTGTTTGAAAATATCATTTCCCATTTAGTTGGCTTTCTGTTTATTTATTATCAGTTTCTCTTGCTGAGCAAAAACTTCTTAGGCTGATGTAGTCCCATTCATTAATTTTTGCCTTTACTTCTCTTGCCTTTGGAGTCAAATTCATAAAATGCTCTTTAAAACCCAGGTCCATGAGTATAGTACCTATGTCTTCTTCTATGTACTTTATTGTTTCAGGTCTTATGTTTAGATCTTTGACCCATTTTGAGTTAATTTTAGTACAGGGGGACAAACTGTAGTCCAGTTTCATTCTTTTGCATGTGGTTTTCCAGTTTTCGCAGCACCATTTATTGAAGAGGCTTTCTTTTCTCCATTGTGTGTTGTTGGCCCCTTTATCAAAAATTATTTGACTATATATATATATATATATATATATATATATATATATATATATATGTGTGTGGCTTTATTTCTAGGTTTTCTATTCTGTTCCATTGGTCTGAGTGTCTATTTTTCTGCCAAAACCATGCTGTTTTGATTGTCATGGCACTATAATATAGTTTGAAGTCAAGTATTGTAATGCCCCCAGCTTCATTCATTTCTTTAGGATTGCTTTGGCTATTCGGGGTTTTTTATATTTCCATATAAATCTGATGATTTTTTGCTCCATTTTTTTAAAAAATGTCATTGGAATTTTAATAGGAATTGCATTAAATTTGTAATTTTGGGTAATATGGCCATCTTCATTACATTTATTCTTCCTAACCAAGAACCAAGAACAAGGAATATTCTTCCATCTCATTATATCTTTTCAATTTCCCTTAACAATGGTTTATAGTTTTCATTATATAAGTCCTTTACATTCTTTGTTATGTTTATTCCTAAGTATTTTATTTTTTTGTTGCAATCGTGAAAGGGATTATTCTTTTGAGTTCGTTCTCACATGTTTAATTGTTGGCATACAGAAAGGCTATTGACTTCTGTACGTTAATTTTGTATCCTGCGACCTTACTGTATTGGCTTATTGTTTCTAGTAGTCTTTTTGTGGATTCTTTGGGGTTTTCGATGTATAGGATCATATCATCTGCAAAAAGTGATACCTTTACTTCTTCTTTTTCGATATGGATGCCTTTTATTTCTTTGTCTTGTCTGATTGCTCTGGCTAGAACCTCTAGTACCACATTAAATAAGAGTGGAGAGAGTGGACAACCCTGTCTTGTTCCTGATTTAAGGGGGAAAGCCTTCAGTTTAGTGCCATTTAATATGATGTTAGCTGATGGTTTATCATATATGGCCTTTATCATGTTGAGATATTTTCCTTCTATACCCATTTTGTTGAGAGTCTTAAACATAAAATTGTGTTGTATTTTATTGAAAGCCTTTTCTGCGTCTATTGATAAGATCATGTGGTTTTTGTTCTTTGTTTTGTTGATATGGTGTATTACCTTAACCGTTTTATGTATGTTGAACCAACCTTGAGATTCTGGGATGAATCCCACTTAATCATGATGTATTATTTTTTTAATATGTTGTTGTATTTGATTTGCTAGTATTTTGTTTAGTATTTTAGCATCTGTATTCATTAGAGATATTGGTCTGTAGTTTTCTTTTTTTGTGCCATCCTTGCCTGGTTTTGGTATGAGGGTTATGTTGGCCTCATAAAATGTGTTTGGAAGTATTGCTTCTTCTTCAATTTTTTGGAAGACTTTCAGTAGAATAGGAACCAAATCTTTGAATGTTTGATAAAATTCGCTGGTATAGCCATCAGGGCCTGGACTTTTATTTTTGGGGAGGTTTTTAATGGTTTTTTCTATTTCTTCTCTACTAATAGGTCTGTGTAGGCTTTCTGTTTCTTCTTGACTCAGTCTAGGAAGGTTGTATTGTTCTAAGAACTTATCCATTTCTTCTAAGTTGTTGAATTTGGCGGCATAAAGTTTTTCATAGTATTCTACAATAATTCTTTGTATATCTATGATGTCCGTGGTGACTTTTCCTCTTTCATTTTGGATTTTGTTTATATGAGTTCTTTCTCTTTTTTCTTTGGTAAGTCTTGCCAACGGTTTGTCAATTTTGTTGATCTTTTCAAAGAACCAGCTCCTTGTTCTATTAATTTTTTCTATAGTTTTTCTGTTCTCTATTTCATTTATTTCTGCTCTGATTTTTATTATCTCTTTTCTTCAGCCGGTTTTGGTTCTCTTTGTTCTTCTTTTTCTAGTTCCTTAAGGTGTGAAGTTTAGTGGTTCACTTGGGCTCTCTCTTGTTTGTTCATATATGCCTGAAGTGATATGAACTTCCCTCTTATCACTGCTTTTGCTGCATCCCATAGATTCTGATATGTTGTATTGTCATTTTCATTTGTCTGTATATATCTTTTGATCTCTGCACTTACTTCTTCTTTGACCCATTCATTATTTAAAAGAATGTTGTTTAGTTTCCACATTTTAGTGGAATTTTTTTCTTCTTATTGCAGTTGAATTTAGTTTCAAGGCTTTATGATTAGAAAATATGCTTGGTACAACTTCGATTTTTCTGAATTTGCTGATGTTGTTTTTGTGGCCTAATATATGATCAATTCTTGAGAATGATCCATGTACACTGGAGAAAAATGTATAGTCAGTCTCTGTAGGATGAAATGTCCTATAGATGTCTATCATATCCAGGTGCTCTAGTGTTTTGTATAAAGCCACTATATCTTTGTTGATTCTCTGTTTGGATGACCCATCTAGAGCCATCAGTGGTGTATTGAGGTTTCCAAGTATGATTGTATTTTTGTCAGTTTTTGTTTTAAGGTCAATAAGTAGTTGTCTTATATATTTTGGTGCTCCTTGGTTTGGTGCATATATATTAAGAATTGTTATGTCTTCTTGATTCAGTGTCCCCTTAGCCATTATGAAATGGCCATTTTTGTTTCTGAGTACTTTTCCTGTCTTGTAGTCAGCATTATCATATATGAGTATTGTTACGCCTGCTTTTTTTGGGATGTTATTTGCTTGGAGTATTGTTTTCCAGCCTTTCACTTTGAATTTGTTTTTATCCTTGTTACTTAGATGAGTTTCTTGTAGGCAGCATATAGTTGGATTTTCTTTTTTAAGCCATGCTGCTATTCTGTGCATTTTTATTGGTGAGTTTAATCTGTTTACATTTAGTGTAATTATTGACACTTGTGAGTTCCCTATTGCCATTTTATATCTTGCTTTCTCTTAGTTTTGTGTCTTGTTTGATCCTTCTCTTTCGTTTTTCTATCTTTTGTTTTTATTTGGTTGTATTCCATACATCTTTCCTCTGTTGCTATCTTTTTTATCTCATGTGCTTCTGTGGTGGTTTTTTCAGTGGTGGTTACCTTTAAGTAATGAAAAGGGTTTCTACCCAGTTCCTTGTAGTGCAGTTTTTGCGAGTACTTTTGCACTCCATCGTCCTTTGCTGCTGTTAATCTCCATCTTCTCCTCCCCTTTCTTTTTGTTGTTGTCACAGTTTAAATTTGATTTTATTGTGTTCTTGGAGCTTTTACTTGTGGCTTTTGGTTTTTTTTTTGTTGTTGTTCTTTGTATCTGATTGGAGAACCCCTTATTAATTCCTGGAGTGGGGGTTTTCTGATGATAAATTCCCTCATCTTTTCTGTATCTGTGAATGTTTTTATTTCTCCTTCATATTTGAAGGATAGCTTTGATGGGTATAGTATTTGTGGCTGAAAGTTCCTCTCTTTCAGGACTTTAAATTTTGGGGTCCAGTCTCTTCTAGCTTGTAGAGTTTCTGTTGAGAAATTGGATGGTAATCTAATGGGCCTTCCTTTATATGTTGTATTCTTCTTTTCCCTGGATGCCTTGAGAATTTTTTCTTTGCCATTGGTTTGTGCCAATTTCATTATGATGTTCCTTGGAGTAGGTTTGTTGGGGTTAAGAAAACTCGGAGTTCTGTTTGCTTCTTGAATTTGAGGCTTTAGTTCTTCCCACAGGCTTGGGAAGTTCTCGTCTATTATTGTTTGAGTATGTTCTCCATTCCATTGTCTCTCTCTTCTCCCTCTGATATACCTATTATTCTTATTTTATGCTTTTTGATGGAGTCAGATAATTCCTGTAGGGCTATCTCATTTTTTTTAATTTTTGAGACTCTTTCTTCTTCTCTCTGTTGTGCCTCTAGTTGCTTGTCTTCTAATTCACTATCCTACCTTCTATCTGGCCTGTTCTATTAGCTAAGCTTGTTACCTTGTTTTTCAGCTCGTGAATTGAGTTTTTCATCTCTATTTGATTTGTTTTTATAGTTTCAATTTCCTTGGAAATATATTTTTGTGTTCATTGAGTTGTTTTCTGAGCTCTCTAAATTGCCTTTCTGTGTTTTCTTGTATATCTCTATCTCTGAGTATTTTTAGGATTTCTACTTTAAATTCTCTGTCATTTAACTCCAAGTTTTCCAATATATTAAATTTTTTCTCCATAGATTTTTCCTCATCTATCTGTGTTATCTCTCTTTCTTTTGTATCCATGATACCCGATTTTCTCTTCCTTAATGGCATCTGAGGGTGGTTTTGTTGATAGTATTAATGAAATGTAATAAAGAATAGAAAGTTTAAAAAATAAAAAGATTGAAAGAGTTGGTTTTTTTTAAATTAATAATTAAATAAAGAAAAATTAAATAAAATAAAAATTAAAAAAAGGAAATTATCCCCCTCCTCTTTTTTTCCTCTCCTCTCCTCTCCCCACTTTCTTGAGAAAATCTTGTGGTGAACTGTGAATTATATTGTACTAAATTGAACAAACAATGCCTGTAATGGAGGGCCTGAATTGGGGAGAAGTAATAAAGAGCAAAAAAAAGGGGAGGTATGGACCCATAAAAAGCAAATAAGAAAAAAATTTGGGTCAAGAATAAAATGATTTGCTTTTAGGTGTTGATTGACTAAGAGTTATGATGAGAGGAATAAAAAGTTACTATTGTATTTAGTAGAACAAGAACTAGATAAAATGGAGAGCCATGGATGGGAGCACTGCTATTGAGTTAAAAAGGTGAAGTAAAAACCCCCCAAGATGCCACAAACATAAGTTTGAGTCCCAGATAAGATAATTTGTCATTATTGAGGTTTGAATGAGAGGAGACGTAAAGGAGAAAGGAAGACTAATATAGAGGGAGAAAAGAAAGAGAGAGAGAGAAAAAAAGAGAGAACCACTACAAGAAAAAAAAGAGGAGAGAGAGAGAGAGAGAGTTAAGGGTTTTGGAGTGCAACCCTCATAGAGAAAAAGAAAGAGAAAGGAAAAGATAATGGGAGATGTAACACTTATGGGTAGTGTAGTTCAAGGAGAGGAGAGACTAAGACCGGCAGAGAGTTAAATGACCAAATTGGAGGAGGAAAAAAAAATTAAGGATGAAGATAAGAGAAACAAACGAACAAATATAATAAAATGGGAAAAGTTATAAAGACTGTGGATTATTCTTGATTTTGCGAGGTTATCTTCTTGCTTTTTCTTTTCTCTCCCTCTTCCTGGTCGGTGACTCTGTACCCTGGGTTCTGCCCCTTTGGCAAGCTCAGGTAGGTTTGCAGTTGATAAGTCTCTAAGGTGATGTCATGTATTGTGCTTCAGTCTTGTTGGCAGTCGAGGCTCATTAGCATTTATAGGCTTTGACAGTGACTGAATCTGTGTTCCTGGAGCCTCTTTCCTAGTCTTTCCTTCCTCAGTTAGTAACCTGATAATCCAGCTATGGGGTTGCTGCTGCCTCTGCCTGGATGGTAAGAGGCTCAAAGAGCTGGCAACTCCCCACTCTATTCCCACTCAGCACAGGGCTCTTGGTAAGGCTCAGTCAGTCAGAGCTGCTAGCATAATCAGGCGGGGCTTCCATCCACTCAAAGATCTCTGGCTCTCCCACTCGGTCTGGTAACACGGGAAGGCGCCCACTCCCGGGGTGCTTGGAGGAAACTCTCGCTCACTATCTGTGTGCAGACTAGGATATCAGGCCGACCTTCTCACCCTCTTAGTGAAACCCCCGCCCGCACGGAAAAGTTTTAGCGTTGGAATTGGCTCTCGCTCCCTCCCTGTGTGTGGCTTTTTCAGGGCGCTGGGGCAGCCCGGAGATTCCACTTTCAGCCCACACAAAGGCCTCTGACTCTGCCTCTCTGTGGGATAACACGGGCGCCCACTCCCAGGGCTTTTGAAGGAATTTCTTGCCCACTATCTGCACGTGCTGACCAGGAGATAGGGGAAAATAGCTGCCCCACTTGTCTTTCTTTGTCTGGTTTTGGTGCGAGTGTTAGCTTGTATTGACTGGGTTGCTCACAGTTTTTCCTCAGCTTGGATCTCTGAGCCACAGCCTGGTTTGGCCATTTGTGCTGTGATCTGGATCTATTCATCTCCTTTGCCTGCCTTAGTTTCTATATTCTCAGTTCCCAGTGAAAGGAACCCTATTTAGGTTAGTGAGGAAGGTGGAGCATTTCTTACTCCCTATTTCCTTCGGGGTTTGATTATATATTTAGTCAATTTTTCATTCGACCATACCTTTGGGTGTATTGTGAAACTGGAGGCTCCAAGGATAGGTTTTTCTGTTTCTGGTTGAAGATCTTGTTGAGTTTTGGGGGAGATTTATTGGTAATGCTTCCTACCGCACCATTACTCTGACGTCATCCCACTGCTCAATCTTTAATACTGTTTCATGGCACTCAGCTTGGAACCACCTGTCCACTTTCTTCTAAATTTTAAACAGCAAAGGGGAGAACCATTTATATCCCTGTTGATCCTACAAATTTCTCATTTTTACCATTTATTTACATCCCTCCAAATTTTTTCAATTGATTTGCAGAATAATCATCTTTCTTCCTCCAGAAGATCATGTGTCCATCAGTATCACACGTTCATTACCAAAACTGTCAAATGCTATGACTGTCATTTTATTATACCTGTAAACAAAGTTATGCATGCTGTAAATTGAATGCATTATTTCTCTTTACTGGTGTACATACGTGTAATTTTCATAGGTATAAAAACATCTATCATTTTTTAAAGACATTATGTAAATATCTTCACCATATAGATGAAAGTGATAGCATAAAGATTACTAATTAGGCTGACCAGGCAGTGGCACAGCAGATAGAGAATCGAACTGGGATGCAGAGGAGCTGAGTTTGAAACTCCAAGATACTCGGCTTGCTCACGGACTCATTCAGCTTGAGTGCGGGCTCACCAGCTTGAGCTCGGGGTCACTGGCTTGAGTATAGTATCATGGACATGACTGAATGGTCACTGGCTTGAGCCCATAGGTCATTGACTTAAAGCCCAAGGTCTCTGGCTTGAACAAGGGATCACTCACTCTGCTGTAGCCCCCCAGTCAAGGCACATATGAGAAAGCAATCAATGAACAACTAAGAAGCCACAATAAAGAATTGACACTTCTCATCTTTCTCCCTTCCTGTTTGTCTGTCACTATCTGTCTCTCTCTGTCTTTTTTTTGTCTCTGTAATAAAAAAGATTACTAATTAAGTTAATTGGCAGGGATTGTCTATTTTGCTATTGATGTTCAAAAAAGTTGGCTACTCTTTTATTGTTATAATATATATGCAGTATATGAATTGGAATAAAATGCATACACTTCTTTGTATATTAAACAATTATGTTAGCTATATTGAATTCCCAATTAAATTATTTTAATATTGAATTTATTTATAGAAAAAGAATATGGGGCCTATAGCCTGACCAGGCAGTTGCACAGTGAATAGAGAGTCGGACTGGGATGTGGAGGACCCAGGTTCTAAACCCTGAGGTCGCCAGCTTGAGCACGGGCTCATCTGGTTTGAGCAAGGCTCACCAGCTTGAACCCGAGCTCACTGGCTTGAGCAAGGTGTCACTCGGTCTCCTGTAGCCCCCTGGTGAAGGCACATATGAGCAAACAATCAATGGACAACTGAGGTGCCGTAATGAAGAATTGATGCTTCTCATCTCTCTTCCTTCCTTTCTGTTTATCCCTATTTATCTCTCTCTCTGTCTCACACACACACACACACACACACACACACACACACACACACACACACAGAATATATGGCCTATGAAGAAAATACACAAAATTCAATCTATGATATATAACTAATACTACTTGTTTAATAGCTTTTTAAAGAAAATAATTACATCTGTAGTTTTTCCAGTAAAATTGACATCTGCTGGCTGGTAAATGATTCAAGGTATTTAAGTTTTTCATTTTTTCTCCATGAAAAATAAGAACTTGTTTTAGAAATACACTACTATGTAAAAAGTATTTATTGAAGAACTAATATAAAAGAATCCATTTTAGCCCTGGTCAGTTGGCTCAATGGTAGAGCATTGGCCTGGCATGTGGATGTCCCAGGTTTGAATCCAGTCAGGGCACACAGGAGAAGCACCTATCTGCTTCTCCACCCTTCCTCCTCTCCTTCCTCTCTCTCTTTTCCCCTCCCGCAGCCAAGGCTCCATTGGAGCAAAGTTGGCCCAAGTGCTGAGGACAGCTCAATGGCCTCTGCCTTAGGTGCTAGAATAGCTCCTGCTGCAGTGGAGCAATGCCCCAGATAAGCAGAGCATCGCCCCCTGATGTGCATGCTGGGTGGATCTCAGTCAGTTGCATGCGGGAGTTTTGCCTGACTGCCTCCTTGCTTCTAACTTCAGAAAAATACAAAAAAAGGACTCCATTTTATTTGATAAGTTGTCTATTCCATGTTTGTGGAAGTGGAACTGTTATATGAGAGGTGTTAATAAGACATGTTATTCCCTGATACCCCAAAGTAAAAGAGTCTGCCTTCACAGAACATTTCAGAAATCTGGTGAGTGAGACAATTACTTATTTAAATCCTATACAAGAATTTTGCAGGGTATTACCTTTGGGGAATATAAATGCATCTTTAGTGTAATGCTCTTTGTTTTTCAAATGAAGAAAGTTAGACACAAAGAACTCTTTAGTAATGAATCGAGAAGATGATTGCAGTGTTCCCAATTGAGTTAGCACTATATTATTTACATTCTTACTGGAGCAAGTTTGCTGCAATACATATGTTTGCATCTTATAGAATAAAGCATATTAGGTCACTACCTCACTTAAATGTGCATATAAATGATGATTTAGCATTCCAAAGCCATTTTTAATGTTAAGTTACATTATCTAAATAGATGTTTCTTTATTTTCATGTTGGGGAAATGCAGAGAATTTAGTATCAAAATAATTGGTGCTTGGAACTATTACTAAAGAGGTGGCTAACTTCCTGGGATGTCTGATTACATTTCAGTGTCCTGTGGTAGGTGTTGCTCAGATTCAACACATGTATAAGAGAGTGGTAAATAATCATTTCATAGGGAAATTAGAGCAACAGAAACAATACTGAGATGGGTTAAAGAACAAAAATATTTATCTGAGTAATACCAATATGTTAATTTATAGATACAGTCCTTTCTTTTTATTTAACTGATTTTAGATCAGAATCTGTGATTCATCTGTTCTGGAAAATGTATTTTGGAATATTTTGAGATCTTGAGGAGATAGTTTTATTAAGTATATTAATTACTTATGAAATTATATTATTATTTATAGAGTAATCACTGCTAAGGAAGCTTAGTAAAAAATGTGGCTCTATTATGTATATAGACATGTTCTCTAGAGAATTTTTATTATTTTAAAATTATTATGATGTTGTCTTCTTCTCTTAAATATAAATATATGTTTGGTCTTCTAATGCCAGGGACATATTCTGGCTAAGCATGTTCACAAATTCGATCTATACAGTGTGCTCTATACTAAGCGGGCACTGGTCAGATGTTCTTGAAAGAAGGCATTTTTTGAAAGGGAGGAAACTTTACATTAGAATGGCTGCTTTCCAGGTATATTTGAAAGGAGAGGGATCTCTAAACTATAGAATATCACTGTGTCTCCAACTCCAAATGTGAAGTTAGGGAAACTGGAAAACTAAATTGTTTATGCAGTTAAGTTGCATTGCTTGGCTTGCTCATTTTTTTTTTAAGTGTTCTATAGAGAAAAAAAGTCTTGTCTGTTGGATGCCTATAATAAGCAAAAATGTTCTTAGATGAGACGGGTCTGCAAAGAAAATTTGTAGTAAATGAATATAATGCTTATTTTAATAGATAAACAATTTCATACTCAATAAAGGCAATAGGAATGCGTTTTACACTTACTTTACAGACTGAGAAAGTATAATGCCATTACAGGTTCTGGAATGGTAATCACTTGCTGAAACAAAGGCACTAAAATATACAAGCCATTAACCTTATAATTACCTCTTGTTTTTTTTCATTAGCAGTTTACAAGGTATCTTTAAGTATATTATATTTTACAAGTGGATTACATAGAATACTTTCTATTATTCTTTTGTTCATTCGTATTAAGAGCTGCTAATATGTATTAAGCTCCCAGATAACATTAGTATTTCAGTTCAAGTGAATCCAATTTCTGTAAATTATATTTTAGCAGACTATGTTATGCAGCCAAGAGAAACTGAATATTGGACTTTAGTTTGATATTAAAGCTTAACCTTTAATGTAAATCATGGTGGATATACTGAATTAATATGGCTGTCATCTAGATATCAAAAGATAGATAATAAAAAAGGGTAATGTGATGCTTATTTACTTGCTGTATATTTATTGAAGGTTTATTTTAGGTTAGAGACCATGCCAGACACTGGCTATGCAGCAGGGACCAAAACAGATAAAAATTCCTTTTCTCTCAAGAGTCAAGAGGTTTTCTAAAAGGAGAAAGTTTAGCCTTTTACATATTTTCAGATGTGAAAATTTTAGCCATTATACATTTTAATATATTTTAAGAAATGTATTCAAAGTTCTTGGAAGTTGTACCCATGTCACATTCCTACAGGTTTTCTTAGCTCTGTATAGTGCTGAGACCTGGAGAGGATAAAAGATCTGTGATCACTTGCTTGGTCAAGTTTTCTGTTTCTGTTCTTAAGTCAATCTTCTCAGAGTATTTCCTTGAGACTCCATCAGCCTCCCCTTTCTCCAAAAAAAAGTTCTAATTTGTGTAACAGTTTCCTAATTGTTAGGTTGCCAAAAGAGGAACGCACAAGCCTGATGAGTTTTATAAAAAGTTTATTTATGCATCTGTAAGACAGATGGGCTGAGAAACCTTAGCGGCATCAGTGGAGAGCTAAGGTAAGCACAGTAATAATCCTTATTTTACAAAGTAAAAAATGGGCACAGAAAACTTGAGTGACTCCAAAGTAATGCACCTAAGATTCAAATGCTTCAGGAAAGTCAAGGCTGTTACCTACTCTACAAAACTTATGCTTTTTTGTACCTATTCAAATTACTATAAAAAGTTCCTGGTATCTCCTACACTAAAAAAAACAACAACATGACAAAAACCTGACTAGGTGATGGTACAGTGAATAGAGCCTTAGACTGGGACCAGGAGGACCCGGTTTGAAACCCTGAGGTTGCCGGCTTGTGTGCGGGCTCATCTGGTTTGAGTAAGACTCACCAGTTTAGCCCAAGGTCACTGGTTTGAGCAAGGGGTCACTCAGTCTGCTGTAATCCCCTGGTCAAGGGCACATATGAGGAAGCAATCAATGAACAACTAAGGTGCCATAACAAAGAATTTAGGCTTCTCATCTCTCTTTCTGTCTGTCTGTCCTTACCTGTTCCTCTCTCTGTCTCTGTCACACACACAAAAAAGAAAAATATGACAAAAGAAACCAACATAAGAAATGTAGCATGTAAGTGCACATTTTAAATTAAAAACAAATTTTAGAAGTTTATGATAGAACACCTATAATTTTATTGTTTTGCCATTCATAAATTGATTGTAATTAATATAAAAGTATTTTTTTGACATTGTGTGTCATAAGCCACCAACTTAAAACTCCTTGTTAGGTCGGCCAAAAGAGTAATGCACAAGCCTGATGTGTTTTATAAGTTTATTTATACATCTGCAAAACAGAAAGGTTGAGACCCAAGCTGCATCAGCAGAGAGCTGCAGGAAGGGGTATCTTATAGAGGGTTGCTACAGGCATTTGCTGGCATGGGGTTGGCTGCACCTGGACATGCTCAGATCAGCATATGTTGGTTTGTTGCCTTTAGTCACAGACTATCTCCTTTCCCAACCCTCTGGTCCCTCCTGATGGCCTTGTCCCAAGGACACTTCCCAGAATCTTTCCACAGTGAGGGAAGTTACTTAAAGGGAGGGGGAGATTGGATGAGGGAGATGCTTAATAAAGAAGCTTAGTGGGAAGTTGAGTAAAGGGAATTTGGGTTTTAAAGGGGTTTGGATTTAAAGGAGCCCTAAATCCAAACCTAACCCTTCTGGGATACATAAGTTTAGTATATTAATGCCCATGTAATATATTATCAAATTGAAGCAATTCTGAGCATGAAAAGAATGATGTTGATTATGTCAGAACAATAAGCATAATGAGGTTACTCCTGAGAAAATTGGGCTATCTTGTCACCTTAGTTATAGATCTGTGTACATACAATAAGATGAACTTATTTCTTTGACAGACTGATAGGTGCTTCAATTAAAATGATTCATTTATATTTTCTAATACTATACAGTACACTTTTGGGAATGAACCATTTACAGAGGTAAAAATCTGTTACTCTGATGAGCTAATATCATTTCTGGAGAAGTGGAATGTTTCAGTACCAAAGTCTGACACTTATTATGTTATTTTTCTGTTCTAATGGATCCCACCATAAAGTGTGACTTTTTCCCTGCTTTGAGGGTATTAATTTAGTCATTTCAATGATTCTAAGATAAATATTGCACTTCTACCCAATTTCAGCACCTGTGAAGCTGAGCAGAATCACAATGATGGCTGTTCTGACAGCAGTCATGTTGGAAAATTATTCCAGACTGCTCTTGTTATAATTATAAACTTGGTGACAACTGCTACTTTGTCAGAATTTCTGTTTTCTGAATACAGGTGCAACAGATTTTCAGTAAATATTACATTTCTAACTGATAGAAAGTTATTGTGTCATACTTTGTTTCGAAGCATAATTACTTTGTTTAAAAAAGGTATAAAAATCAATAAGGCACTTATAATCAGTATACCTTAAGTTTTATGGAATATTAAATTAAAGTTTATAGAGTTTGTGTCAAAATGTATTTTATTCATATACATTATATCATTGAAATACCTTGTAAATTATCACCAGCAATATCACATTGTACCATCTGATATGATGCCCTGGGGAAATACAGCATAATTTCTGTGTGCACATTAGATAAAACCAAATTGAAAAAAAAATCTATGCAATAATTTACTAACAATATTAACAATTTTAAGTCATAAAAGGCATATTGAGGAACTATCCCAGATTGGAGAAAATAGGAAGACAATACAACCAAGTGCAATACATGATCCTTACTTGGATTTTAAGACTAAGAAAGGTGAGAGAGTCCAGAAGAGGGCAATGAAGTAGGCGGATGTTACAACTCCCACCTCTCAGAACCAAAGTGGATTACAACTTAACTTGGGAATAATTATCTTGAAAAACCTATTTTGGAATAAACTAAGAGGAATATATAACCAAGGCTCACCAAAGAACCCCCACTGAGACTGTTAGGAAGTGCAGAGATGTGGAAAGTGCTGCCCCACTCCCAGGAGCAAGGAGCAGCCCGGAAGATCTCTAATGGTGGGATACACTGCCTCTCCATGCTGCTGAGTATCCTCTGAAGGGCAGGTGGGCTAGGCTGCTGCAGTGGTTGGGGTAGAACTTGGTGAGGCAGCCCTTGTGCCAGTGGAGGTGGTGACTGGTGATACAGCCTGTGTGGTTGCAAGGGCAGAGCCAAGCAATGCAGGGCAAATGCCCACAGGGGTGGTGTCTGGTGAGGAAGCCTGCATGGCAACTGGCAAGGCAGACTGCACAGAGGCATGCACAGAGGCCTGCATGATGACCGGTGCTGTGGCATGTGAGCCCGCACACCCTGAGCTGCAGATGCCAGAGCACCTGAGGAGGTGGCAACAGCAGCAGGCCAGTGGACAGACTACATGTCAGGGATGCAGAGGATATACCCAATGTCCAAGAGTGAATAAAAACCAGACTAGAAGTGCAGCTGATATTTACAATAACACCCAGGTGCATGAGAGGCAGTTGCAAAGCCTGAATCACCTGTAGCTCCAAAAAGGTTGCTAAGAGCCAGTCATAGGCAGTGACACCCACTGGTCTGTGCCAGGTTTTGGCCAGGGAAGTCCAGGGCTGGCACATCCAGTGGCCAGATACGAAATACATCAGCTCAACCTAACAACCCTAGTTAGAGTGGTACCTTAAGGAAGGGCTTCTCACACCTGAGCCAGCTAAGGCATAGAAAATGCCAACACAAAAATAAAAAAGAGCAGTAGTAGCAGACAAGCAGTCCACAGCAAATTACAAACAATAGCTGAGGCCATCCCAAGAAGATCTAGAAGCAACACAACTGAAAGCCTGAGGCACATAACACCAACCCTGTACTCAGTTAGCTGTACAAGCGACACATCCAAACAGGCAATCTATACAGAGACAAAAGGGGAAGACAGAGAAATTCGAACAAAATGAATCCACAAGAGAAATCCCCAGAAAAAGAAATTAATGAGATGGAAATAGCCAAATTACCAGATGCAGAGTTTAAAATAATGATTGTTAGGATGCTCAAGGATCTTAGAGCAACAATGGAAGAACATAATGAGCACCTAAATAAGGAGATAGCAAGCATAAAAAATAACATTGAAATGACAAAAATGAATCATACAGAAATGACAAATACAATATCAGAAATGAAGACTACACTAGAAGAAATTAAAAGCAGGCTGGATGAAGCAGAGGATAGAATCAGCAATTTAGAGGACAAGATAAACGAAAGCATGGAAAGAGAACAGCAAAAAGGAAAGAGGCTTTACAAGTCTAAGAAAACTCTAAAAGAGCTTTGTGAGAACATGAAGAGAAAAAACATCTGCATCATTGAGGTCCCTGAAAGAAAAGAGAAAGAACAATGGATAGAGAATTGATTGAAAAAATCATAGCTGAAAACTTTCCTAAATTGATGAAGGAAAAATCACACATGTTCAAGAAGCACAGAGAATCTCATTAAAGAAGAATCCAAAGAGACCTACACCAAGACACATCATAATTAAAATATAAAACTTAAGAGATAAAGAAAGAATATTAAAAGCTGCAAGAGAAAAGCAGCTAATCACCTATAAAGAAGCCACTATAAGGATGATATATACTTACTAACAGAAACATTTGAGGCCGGAAGAGAATTGCAAGAAATATTCAAAGTAATGCAAAACAAGAGCCTACAAGTAAGACTTCCTTATTCAGCAAGGCTATCATTTAAAATTAAATGGAAAATCAAAAACTTCCTAGACAAAAAATAAACAAACAAGAAAAACAACTAACTCAAGGAATTCATTACAACCAAACCAATGTTGCCAGAAATGTTAAGGGGATTTTTGTAAACAGAACAGAGGGCCAAAACATCTAGAAAAAGAAGAATATAGATTTAAAGAATAAAATGGCATTAAACAACTACATATCAATAATAACCATAATATAAATGGATTATATATTCCAATCAAAAAAACATAAGGTAGCTGAATGGATAAGAAAACAGTACCTGTATATATGCTGTCTACCAGAAACCCACCTCAAAACAAAAGATAAACATAGCCTGAAAGTAAAAGGATGGAAAAAAATATTTCATGAAAATGGAAATGAAAAAAAAAAAAACCAAACCTGGGGTAGCTATACTTATATTTGACAAAGTAGACTAAAACAAAGACTATAGTAGGGATAGAGAAAGTCACTACATAATGATAAAGGGAACAATCCAACAGGAAAAGATAACCATTATGAATATCTATACACCTAAATAAGAAGCACCTAAATACAGTGTGTCCGTAAAGTCATGGTGCACTTTTGACCGGTCACAGGAAAGCAACAAAAGATGATAGAAATGTGAAATCTGCACCAAATAAAAGGAAAACTCTTCCAGTTTCATACCTATTTAGTGCAGTTTGATGTGGGCTCACGCACAGATTTTTTTAGGGCTCCTTAGGTAGCTATCTTGTATAGCCTCTACAGACTCAGCACTGACTGATGGCCTACCAGAACGGGGATTCTCCACCAAACTGCCGGTTTCCTTCAACTGCTTATCCCACTGAGCAATGCTATTCTTATGTGGTGGCGCTTTCTTATAAATGAGCCAATATTCACGTTGCACTTTGGTAACGGATTCGAATTTACTGAGCCACAGAACACACTGAACTTTCCTCTGTACCATCCACATCTTGACTGGCATGGCCGTGGGCTGCTCCACTGTATACACAGTGTTATGTCATCATGTGCACATGCTGCCACATCATCCTACAGAGACTGGGAGGGTTTTCCTTTTATTTGGTGCAGATTTCACATTTCAATCGTCTTTCCTGTGACCAGTCAAAAGTACACCATGACTTTATGGACACACTGTATATAAAGCAGGTTTTGATGAACAAAAAGGGTGAGATCAACAGCAATACTATAATAGTAGGGGATTTTATTACACCACTAACGTCACTGGATAGATCCTCAAGAAAAAAAATTAACAAAGAAACAGCAGCCTTAAAGGATACACTAGATCAACTGCATTTAATAGTTATCTTCAGAATTATTTAGCCTAAAGCAGCAGAATATACATTCTTTTCAAGTTCTCATGGTACATTCTCTAAGATAAACCACATGTTAGGACACAATAAGACTCTCAATAAATTTAAGAAGATTGAAATCATATCAAGCATCTCCTCTCAACACAATTGCATAAAACTAGAAATCAACTACAATAAAAAAACTGAAAAAATATTTAAACACTTAGAAACTAAATAACATGTTTAGTTAAACTAAACATGTTTAAACACTTAGAAATTAAATAACAAATGGATTAACAATGAAATCAAGGAAGAAATAAAAAAAAATTCCTTGAAAAAATAAAAATGAATATACAACAACTTATGGGACAGAGCAAAAGTAGTCCTAAGAGGGAAGTTCACAGATTACAGGCATACCTTAAAAAGCAAGAAAAAGCTCAAATTAACAATTTAACCCTGCATCTAAAAGAACTAGAAGAAAGGCAGCAAGTAAAGCCCAGAGGAAGTAGAAGGAAGGAAATAATAAAGATAAGAGCAGAAATAAATGATATAGAGGCTAAAAAAACTATACAGAAGATCAATGAAACCAATAGCTGGTTCTCTGAAAATGTAAACAGGATTAATAAACCTTTAACCAGACTCACCAAGAAAAAAAGATAAAGGACTCAAATAAAATTAGAAATGAGAGTGAAGAATCAAAAACGGACACAGCAGAAATCAAAAGAATTTTAAGAAAATACTGTGAAGAGCTGTATGCCAAAAAATTAGGCTACCTAGGTGAAATAGAAAAATTCCTTGAATCATATAATCTTTCAAAAATCAATCTGAAAGAATGAGAAAACCTACGCAGTTCGATTACAACAAATGAGATTGAACAGTTATCAAAAAACTCTAAACAAATAAAAATCTGAGTCCAAATGGCTTCACAGGCAAATATTCAAAGAAGAATTAACTCCTATCCTTCTCAAGTTATTTCAGAAAATTCAAGAAGAGTGAAGACTTCCAAACTCCTTTTATGAGTCGAGCATAATCCTCATTCCAAAAGCAGGCTATGATATTACAGAGAAAGGAAACTAGAAGCCAATATTCCTGAAGAATTTAGATGCTTAAATTCTCAACAAAATTTTAACAAACCAGATTCACCAATACATGAAAAAAATCATACATCATGGTCAAGTGAGATTTATTCTAGGGAGGCAAAGCTGATACAGTATTCACAAATCCAACATTGTGATTCATCACGTAAACAGAAGGAAAGAGAAATAAAACATGACAATATCAATAGATGCAGAAAAGGAATTTGATAAACATCAGCACCCATTTATGATCAAAACTCTTAGCAAAGTGGGAATACAGGGAACATACTTCAACATTATAAAGGTCATCTATGACAAACGCAGTCAACATTGTAATCAATTGGCAAAAATTAAAAGCAATCCTCTTAGGAACAGAAACAAGGCAAGGGTGCCCCCTTTAACCACTCTGGTTCAACATAGTTCTGGAAGTCTTAGCCACAGCAATCAGACAAGAAGAAGAAATAAAAGACATTCAAATTTGAAAAGAAGTAGTAAAACTATCATTATTTGCTGATGACATGATACTGTACATAGAATACCTTAAAGTCTCAGTCAAAAAACTACTGGACCTGATAAATGAATTCAGCAAGGTGGCAGGATATAAAATAAATATTCAGAAACCACAGGCATTTTTATACACCAGCTATGAACTATCGGAAAGAGAAATTAAAAAAGCAATCCTGTTCACTATTGCAACAAAAATAACTACCTTGGAATAAATTTAACCAAGGAGGTTAAAGACTTGTACTCAGAAAATTATAAAACATTGATAAAGGAAATCAAGGAAGATACAAACAAGTGCAAGCATATACCGTGCTCATGGTTAGAAAGAATAAACATCATTAAAATGTCTATATTACCCAAAGCAATTTATAATTTCAATGCACCTCTTATTAAAATACCAATGGTATACTTTAAAGATATAGAAAAAATATTCTAAGATTTTATATGGAACTAAAATAGAACACAAATAGCCTCAGCAATCTTGAAAGAGAAGAATAAAGTGTGATGTATCATACTTCCTGATATCAAGTTATATACTAGAAGGTCCATAATTAACACAGCTTGGTACTGGCATAAGAACAAGTATATAGATCAATAGAACAGAACAGAAAACCCAGAAATAAACCCACATCTTTATGGACAATTGATATTTGACAAAGGAGTTAAGAGCATACAGTGAAGTACGGATAGTCTCTTTAATAAATAGTGTTGGGAAAATTGGACAAGTACTTGAAGAAAAATGAAACTAGACCACCAACTAACACCATTAACAAAAATAAACCCAAAATGGTTTAAAGACTTAAATGTAAGTCTTTAATCATCTTGGAAGGAAATATAGGTAATAAACTCTCTGACATCTGTCACAGAAATATATTTCTTGATTTAGCTCTAAGGTCAAGTGAACTAAATGTCAGGATGAACAAATGAGACTATATCCCACTGATAAGCTTTTGCACAGCTAAAGACAATATGAACAAAATAAAAAGACAAACCACACAATGGAAGAATTTATTCAATGACAAGTCTGATGAAAAGTTAATAACTAATATTTATAAAGAACTTGTACAACTCAATACCAGGAAGGCAAACAATCCAATCAAAAAATGGGCAAAGGAAATGAATAGACACCTCTCCAAAGAGGACATACAGATGGCCAATAGACAGATGGAAAAATGTTCAACATCACTAATCATTAGAGAATTGCAAATTAAAACACAATGAGATAGCAGTCAGAATGGTGTTCATTAACAAAATAACACATAATAAGTGCTGACGAGGATGTGGAGAAAATGAACTCTCCTGCACTGCTGGTGGGAATGCAGACTGGTGCAGCCACTATGGAAAACAGTATGGAGATTCCTCAAAATTTTAAAAATGGAACTGCCTTTTGACCCAGCTATTCCACTATTAAGAATACATCCTAAGAATACCAAATCACTGATTCAAAAGAAGAAATGCACCCCCATGTTTATGGCAGCATTGTTTACAATAGCCAAGCTCTGGAAACAGCCCTTGTCCATCAGTGGATGAGTGGATTAAAAAAGCAATGGTACATGCACAAAATGGAATACTACATGACTGTGTAAAAGAAGGAAGTCTTACCTTTTGCGACTACATAGATGGACCTGGAGACTACTATGTTAAATGAAGTAAGCCAGGCAGAGAAAGAAAAATATATGACCTCACTCTTTTGAGGAATCTTATGAAGAATGTGAACTGAGGAACGGAATAAAAGCATAGGCGGGATCAAAGGGACCAGAAGGAAAGTGGGCAGAGGATAGGGGATGAGAGGATGGTATCAGAGAAGGGAAAGAGATTGGTGCAATTGTATATACATAACAGCATTATAGAGAGCAGAAAAGCAAATTCTGGAAAGAAGGGGGGAAGGTGTTGTAGGAAGGCTTCAAGGGGGTTTTCAAGGGAACATGGGAATAGGGGGAGGAGACACATTTGGTGGGATTCTTGAATCTATGTAAACACAATAAATTAAAATCAATAAAATAATACTGAGGAAAGTCAATGCAGTAGAGGGAATTTAATATAAGGAATTGGTTACCCAAGGGATGGAGTGTTGAAAAGCTAAATGGACAATGAAGCAAATACAGAGATTAACAATATAGTTGCCTTCCTTATCTAGGGCTTCACCTTCTACCATTACCCACTGTCAATAATGGTTACAATATGAAGTGGAAAATTCCAGAGATAAAAGAAATTCATGAGTTAAAAAAAAAGACTAAGAGTGATGATAGATACAATGGCTACTCAGCCACCATCTTCCTTAAGAACAATGCAGGCCTGAAGGAAGAACTCTCTTACTCAGTAGCTGTATGCTGATAAGGGATGATTGGATCAGGATATAAACAATTTTGAGACACTGTGGTGCCACTCTCAAACACAAACAGGAGAAGTGATTCTGCAGCTACCTTTGCCCAAGGCCCTTTGATGAATCCATATAAGCCCTGCCCCATCCCTCCTTCGGGGCTGACATCCTTTGCTTGTCTCAGCCTACCTACACCCTTTTAAAATAAATTTTCCTGTTGGAATACACTAGCCTCGTGTTTTTGGTTTATCCCGCAATTTCTGCCTTTCAAAAGAAACCTAATGAGAGTTGATAAAATTTTAATATTATGTCTACATTAATTAAGGTTCTTGTATCAATGTTAATTTTCTCTTTTTGAAAACTGTACTTTGGTTTTTAAAGGAATTGCCACTTGGGGGAGCTGGATATGTAAACAGGCTCTGTAACATTGAATATTTTTGCAACTTGTTTTTTGTATGTATAAACTTATTTCAAAATAAAAAGTTTAAAAATAAAATTATAAAACAAAATACATTTTATTTCAAAAGAAAGAAACAAGTTAAATTTTGGAAAATAACAGATATACATCAAGAGACTTGATTTGATTGATTGTATTAAGAAAGTAGAGAAAGTAGAGAATGCAGAAATGATGGACTTAGGGAGCAGGGCTAAGTGAATTTGCAAAATATATGGCCATAAACACAATACCATTTCCTGAATGTGGGCATTGGCATTTGTACCCATTAAAGTAGTTTATAATCTTACATTTTCTCTTGGCCATTAACCTCTTATTTATACTTATATAATATCTATTTCTTTTAATTTTTTTAAAATTTTATTTATTCATTTTTAGAGAAGAGAGAGAGAAAGAGAGAGAGAAACAGAGAGAGAGAAGGGGGGAGGAGCTGGAAGCATCAACTCCCATATGTGCCTTGACTAGGCAAGCCCAGGGTTTTGAACCAGCGACCTCAGCATTTCCAGGTCGATGGTTTATTCACTGAGCCACCACAGGTCAGGCCATATCTATTTCTTATATTTGTTCTTATTGAGGACTGAATTATTAGCCTGTTCCAAGTATCCTCGTGTCTCTCTTCTGGCCCGACATAAATCTTTAATGATAAGCAGTTCTCAATTGGATTAAAGACTCATTTTTCTGAGTTTTAACTGAGCTACTTCCAATTTCTATGCATTTGATTTCCATTGAAATCCATTACCCTGAGGGTAGGTCATTTATTAATATAGAATTTTCTTTCTTATATATAAGATACTTAAGCTGTGTTTATCATTTTTCTGTATTTTCTTTGTCCCTGATCCATATCTGAGACCTAGTTTATTGCTTTCATTTATCTGGTTTCAAAAACTATGAGAAATTAATTCAAGTGTATCACCTTTGATATAATATATTGCATACTGTTTATGCTTTAAAACCCAAATTCTTTTTTATCCTGCTCAGCAAACATCTGGCCAAGTTGAGGCTGCATAATGTAGTAGACTGTTACCTTTCAATCCTTCAACTATAAAATTTAGATAAAAAAGGAACCAATTATGTCTAGAAATAAAATGTGCATCACCTTGGATATGAATTGCAATAGAAAAGTATATTTGTGCTTGAACCTGGAGCAGCAGGATTGCTCGGCTATAGAACAGAAAGTAGGAGACATAACTGAGATATCAAATTATTTGGTTTGAAGCCCCGTGAAGCTCTCTAGCTCTCTAGGAAATCAAATGCATAGAAATTGGAAGTAGCTCAGTTAAAACTCAGAAAAATGAGTCTTTAATCCAATTGAGAACTGCTTATCATTAAAGATTTATGTCGGGCCAGAAGAGAGACACGTGGATACTTGGAACAGGCTAATAATTCAGTCCTCAATAAGAACAAATATAAGAAATAGATATGGCCTGACCTGTGGTGGTGCAGTGGATAAACCGTCAACCTGGAAATGCTGAAGTCGCTGGTTCAAAACCCTGGGCTTGCCTAGTCAAGGCACATATGGGAGTTGATGCTTCCAGCTCCTCCCCCCTTCTCTCTCTCTGTTTCTCTCTCTCTTTCTCTCTCTCTTCTCTAGAGGTATAGTGGACCTTGAAAAGCTTAAGCTAGAGTCTAATGCATCCAATGAGTTGTTTCTTGGGTTGCTAGATGGGAAAGGGACCTGGGGCAGCTGGACCAGGGCTGGGACCCCAATCAATGTGAGTTCTAGATCTGCAGAATTACCCTAATAATGGACCTAAGCCATTAACTGAAGATTTGGTGCTGAGTAAACAGAGAGAATGGAAAACATATACACCAACAAATGTGCAGCGCGAGCGCGCGCACACACACACACACACACCCACACACCTCCCCCCCACACACATAGCTACTAAACTACTATCTATTTTTACCACTATAAATCCATTCTATGTATTTATGATTATATTTGTTTGATTTTTGCATTACATTGTATAAAGAGAAGCAATATAATAAAAGATGAAGCTCTCTAGTGATGTTTGAAAACAGGAATGTAAAATAAGGTATTAGAAAATAATGCATATACAAATTAAAATATTCAGAAAATATTTAAATAGTATTTTTTATTTATTTTTTTGATATCTCATTTGCTTATAAATAAACAAAACACAGCTTTGTATTTGTACTGAACTTTTATTTGTGAGGATTTTTAATTAAACTTCTTATTACTGCTACATACAAACAGCAAATAATTAATAGGGCTTAGTTTTATACTGATGAAATCTTAATCTGTAGAGAAATAATTCTTAGGCAAACTGTTTCTCTTATACCAAATGGAAAAATACTCTTTCTTTTTAATCTAGTTTTTATTCACTTTCTTTGTATAAAAGTTGAAGATAACATAATGTCTCCTGAAAACAGAAAAATCTTTAGAACTTAGAATTGTCTTGCAAGTGTTAGACTAGGACTATACATGTGATAATAAGATTTTTTTCACTGCACATTTAATTCTTTAATAACATTAAGTTTTATTGTATTTTTGTCTATAATGACAAACATTATTGTCAATAGTGTTTTCCTGCCAGTAAGCATTTTAACACTGTACTAGTATTACTAAATTTTTACTCTATTTGTGATTTTCTTTTAAATATATCTATTTTTTTCGTAGTAGCCACAAAAAACCCACTCAGAGTAGCATAGCAAAACCACAAGGTTGTTTTAAAATTTTAAAGGGTTATTAGTAAATGATGAGTTATTTTAAATTATTGAGGCAACCACAGTGGCTTTTATTGGAAATTGTAAAAACTGCTAGCTCAAAGTAGTTCATGATTTGTACAGATCACTAAATTCTTTTCTATGGTATTTATTATTCTGAAACTGTGTTTCAGTGATGACCAAAATAAAAGGCAAATACTGTAAAAAATAACCGAAAACATAATATGAAGGCGACAGGACCCAGACTGCTTTGGAAGCTTGAGAAGATGTTTTGTACCAATAGATATGAAATAATAAGTTTTTAAATATTATTAAATATTACTAATTAATAATTATGAAGTTAGGCTTACTGTTGTGAATAAATCTCTTGAGTTATTTCCTCTGGTGTAAAGGTTTTAAAAATATTATTAAGATAATTAAAGATAGTATTAATAGAGAATTTGGGGGAACTTTTGAAGTATACAGGACATTATTCAGAAAGTAAGAGTATTTTTAGTAAATGTTTGTTTTCCATTGATCCAAAATAAAAAGAAAACATTTTGTTAACATCAATTGAATGGTTAATATTTTATATTGAAATCCAATGGATATCCCTTTTGAAGTAAATTGGCAGCACATAGACATACAACTATGATAAGATTTCTATAGATAGGTACTGTGTGATTAGTTTACTTACTATGATCACACATAGACACACACACACACACACTGTTTCTGATACTAGTTGTGCACTATTAGATTCCTAGAGTATGGAAAAAAATAAGGTAAGACCAGGAAAACAGCAAACTAGATAGAAAACTGTAATGGAAGGGCAGGACCTCCTGCTGGTGCAGCACCAGCAGCTTGGGCAGGGCCACCAGACTCTTCATCACAGATGAGGCTCTGGATGTTGATACTGGCTAGAAACTTTGCAAACCAACATGACTGGAAGAGCCTGAGGAGTCTGATGATGACATGTGCTTTGGTCTTCTTGACTAAAACCTCGTTTGTAACATGTTCAGTAAAAAGCTGAACTCTGAAAAAAAAACTATCTGGATAATTGCAAATACAGAAATCGATCTCTCTGATTTGGCTCCCACTTGCTCTGTGGAAATGACAATGTCCATCAAATGTGCAGAAATCACACAGAAATCCAGAAAATGTTGGGAATTGTTTCAAATATTCTCGAACTTCAGTCTCTGTAAGCATTTTATGGCATGTATCGATTTTCTCATCGATTCCATTTGTGCTCTCTGTGCCAGGGTAACTTCAAAGATGTTGTCCTGGCTGCCTGCCACCTGTGCCAATATCTCTGGTGCCTGAAATGGGTCCCAATAAATGTGCTGAGGGCACTGAGTCTGAAAGCTCTGAAAGCCCCAGCATGTTTCTCAATGCGCCCAGAGTCAGCGACTGAAATAGGAATTTACCACATACCTTCAAAGTCCCAGGATGATGTTAATAAAATCAATATGTTTATTAAATGCAATTTCATTTCTCTAAGGCTGAGGCATGAATGAATACCCTTAGTGTATGTTAAGAGGAAACAAATAATGAACACAAAATGAGGTATTACTCCCCAACTCCAAACTGTTTCTCCAACTTTGAAGGGTATCTTAGTACTCAGCAGCTTTTCACTCGAGTTGAAATGTTTTCTGGAATAATCTCTCTCTCTCTCTCTCTCTCTCTCTCTCTCTCAGTCTCTCTCCATGTATACACATCTCTCTCCATGTGTACATAAACACTTATATATGCACACACATACACATATTTTCTCTTTATATACCCGCACACACATACATATACGTACACACGCTATACATAGCCCTTCTGAACAAATACAAAATATTTGTATAGTATGTCAGTGTTTCAAGCTTGCATTTAGGCATGTATACACACAACTATATTACATATACACAATTAACATGCATTTCTAAATTTCAATCAAATTGTTAAAAGTGTTTAACAGTGTGAAAATGTGAAGATGTTTGCTTGCAGGGACGATTCTGTCTTGCTTCATTACCATGTACTCGACAGGCCGCCTGCTGTATCTGTGTCAGTGCTTCTGTGGTAGGACTCTCAGAATAGAAGGCTTAGTCAGGGAAACGTAGACCTCACTGTGTTTAGTGAAGCTACAACTATGAAGATGAGACATTTCTTGTATATATAAAAATAAAATAATGTTATTCATAAAAAATAAAAATTATAAAGCAACAATTTTAAAGAAAAATAATACAAATGTATTTTGTACCTGAGAATAACATTTGGTGGGTATTTAAATTGTAGTAGAGATTATAAATCTTTAGTAGTTTTTATTTATATAAGCCAATATCACAATGTCACTCAGACATGACTGTACATCATCTCAGGTGTACCTATGAGATAAAGAGTAGGTAAAAAGTCCCTGATTACAGTTAGCAATGGTCTATTTATAAGATAATTAGGCATCAAATTAATCTGTGAAACTTATACAGAGAGAAATAATGGCAAGGTCAAAGTATAT
The DNA here is from genome assembly GCF_036850765.1 of Saccopteryx bilineata. Taxonomy (NCBI): domain Eukaryota; kingdom Metazoa; phylum Chordata; class Mammalia; order Chiroptera; family Emballonuridae; genus Saccopteryx; species Saccopteryx bilineata. The sequence continues at coordinate 213,683,330 of NC_089491.1, read as the reverse complement.
ATGCAAACATATATACTTATATATGTATATACACAAATACAAATATGTACATACATAAATGCACACAACTATAGGGTACAAGGCTGTGTTTGAATTAGAAGAATAAGAAATTAATTATTGTTTCTGTATTGTATCATTACATGATTAGAAGTTGTTTTCAGTAAGATTATCACTGAAAAGATAGAACATTTTAACTGAGACATGAAATCTGTGGCTTTATCTCGGCACCCATGAAATTAGGAAACTGTATAGATGAGTCATTTTTACTCCTGCTCAGAAAACTGTTTAATGGAAGCTTAGACCTGCTCTTTTTACTCTAAGGTTGAAATATTTTTATGTTTTACTTAATGTTTTGCCATATATACAAAGATTAAATTTAGTTATAAAAATAAACTCAATTACCAGTGTTACCTGATGGTAAACAGATATGACTTGCTGGTCTTATGTAATTCACCTCTGCACCACTCATTGAATAATTAATAGCATTGATTTTGTCACAACATCTGCCTGTTCCATGTGAAAATTAATTATTTTTATAAGGAAGCTGATATTGGAGAACAATGCTGTCACAAAGGTCCTAGGTTTCCGGGTCAGCCAGTATGCTTTATTCAGGGTACCTGCAATTTAGCCAGGTCACAGCTCATGTCTCTGGTTTTACCATGGGATCGGCTGTGACGAGGTTTCAGACTGGATGGTCTGATCAGTTGTAGAATTGCTCCAGGAAGAGTTTCAATGAACTACTCAAAGTGTTCTTCTTAATTCTGTCTCCAGTAGCCACATGAATCTGTCCAGGCCTCTGTTGATCAATTTCTCCACAGCTAAAATGAAGATATGGAAAAAAAAAGTACCAGTTGATTCTCTAGTTTGCCAATCTCCCTTTTTGCATTTTTTTTACTACAGTATTTAAACTTAAGACATCTTTTAATATTGCAGAATCAGAAAAATATTTTATATGCTTATATAATTTTAATGCTTTAAGTTTTTCTTTAAAGATTAACATTTTCATTTACATAGAATTATATTTTTGTGGAGTTTAAGTAGCAATTACAAATTGAGGTTCTTTTCAAGCATAGTTAAGAATGAGCCTGCAGCAGGTGATAAATGCTCTGTCCCTGCACACACTCCAGGAGCGCCACACACGGAAACTGTGCTTTCACTTACATTGGTCTTTGTTCAATTAGCATGTGCCCTGCAGATTGAACTTCATAGTACCTGTGAGCACACAGGAGCACACTGAACTTTCTGTCCTCGTCAGCAGCGAGGCATGCAGCTTTCTGTCTTATTCCTGGATGTGGAAACATACGGCGTGTGGTCTCTCTCATTAGGTCAGGCAGTTCACTTCTTATCTGGCAATAAATAGCCACAATGGAGATCTTGACACTCCCAAAGGATGCCATTTTGGTAAAAAGCTACGTTGTGTAGATTAGTTTCACAATTCCAGATTTTGTAAGTATCAGAGCCTCTTTTTTTTCAAAAGATGGTTCACCAACCTTGCAACTGTCTGAGATGTCTGCAGTTACCTCGGTAAGAATTATGCAGCTGATAATATGCTTTCTTGATGGTTTTCTGTACATTATTTTCATTCCTAATTAGACCTGTTAGGAGGGTGCACTGTACTGTTAGCTTAAATGTGCCCCCATTCTATGGGGGCAGTACTACCTTACCAGTATTACCAAATAACTTACACAGTGGAGCAAAAGTAGATTTACAGTTGTGAGTGTATTCTTGAATTATTATTTATTAATTACTGTATTATTTTCTGTAGAATAACATAAAACCTACTGATGCTCAACCCTGTATTCTGCTGGAAGTTTAGTCTGGGGAAATTCTCTCCTATGATATACATTTGGAATATGCAAGACAGGAGATTTTAGCTTAGGCATTAGGTAATGTAAGAGATTTGATTCATCATGCAAATTTTAAGCTTATTATAAAATGGAATAAGGAACTATCTACAAAAAACTAGTTATATGTATTTATACAAACATCCTAAAACTTTTAAGCAGAACTGTCTGATAAGAGTTGAGTTGGTATAGAAAATATAGTCAATAATATTGTAGTATTCTGGTGCCAGGTGGGTACTGGAAATATCAGGGAAACACTTTGTAATGTATATGATTGTCTAACCCCTATGCTATATATCTGAAACTAATACATAATAATATTGTATGTAAACTGTAATTAAAAAATACTAAAAATGATAAACAGATGATTTGGAAAATGCATTTTGGATTATATTGCTTTCTACTTTGAAATGCTTGAGTTTCAACTTTGGCATGTCAAGGAGAAAGGGAGCAAACAAGAAGGGAGAGCCACAGACTGCCAAGCTGGCCATATGCTTGTTCACCCAACCAGCTTCCTGATGGAGAGCTTCATCTTCATCCACCCAGTCACTAGAGGGACCAGAGAAGGTGATGAGGTTGAGGAGCACAGAGAGAGCTAAGGGGAAAGCACAGGGAGAGAGGACAGGCCTTTTCATGTTGATTATTCTGTGGAAAGCATTATTTCAAGATGTCTTCATGCTGTGGAAACAGGACGTGAGAGAGGATGAGTGCAGATTAAGATTCTGTTTGGGCTTCTATAAGGCTGCCATTTATTTTGAGCTTCTCCTAATAAATACTCCAATATCTCTTTGGTCATATTAGCCTCCTCTCTTCCCTTGGAGAAGCCCAAGTAATGAGGCAGGCACTACTCTCCCTAAGATACTCTCACCTGGAAAAACAGAACTTGTTCAAACAAAATGACTTTATGAGAAAATTGAATGATTAGTTGTTCATTAGGTAACTTTAATAGACAGAGAAATAAAAGAATAACATTTATTAAAAAATCAGAAATGAGAATCAACAAAACTCTAAGAAAGTAGAAATCTGTGTGAAAGCTTGATGTATGGTACTCTTTAAAATTCCCTCTGTACCCAATGCACCCAACTACACTGCTCATTTCAACTCTTTTCATCTCTTGGCACACATAAACTGATTACTAAAATTCTGTAACACACCAAAAAATATATTTCTTACTGATTTGACAAAAAACTAGGCATAATCTTAATTTATTCACACCAGATAACTATTTTTGTTTTAGCTGTTGTGATTTTTTTATTTGACAGTCTAAGGCAGGGATTGGAAACCTATGGCTCGCAAGCCAGATGTGGCTCCTATGATGGCTGCATCTGGCTCGCAGACATCTTTAATAAAAAAATAATAATGTTAAAAATATAAAACATTCTCATGTATTAAAATCCATTTATTTTCTACCGCTCATGTTCATGGTTGCAGGTGGCTGGAGCCAATCACAGCTGTCCTCAGGGACAATACCAAATTTTTATTGGATAATGCGTAAAGTACACAGGTTGTTGTATGGTTCTCATGGAATTACATTTTAAAATATGTGGCGTTCATGGCTCTCTCAGCCAAAAAGTTTCCTGACCCCTGATCTAAGGGAAAAGAGGTCAGTGCTCCTGACTAAATTGACCACTAAATTGTCAGGTACTACATGTTTTAAAGACTCTTATGGTACTCCAGAGTGCCTGCCATGGCACAACAGTTAGAAATCACTGCTCCAGGAAAGACTACCCACACTTGGGATGGTCCTTGGGTATCTTTTCATGCTATATCTCTGACAGTAGATCAAACTTTCTTACAGGCTGTTGTTACATTAAGTAGTGAGTAAATAACTAAATAAATGAAGATATGATAGTTTGCCAAAGCAAGAGTCAGAAATTTCTCAATATATGGTTAATATTTCTTTTTGCGTATCTGTTTCCCTCTGTCTTAGCACACAATGTTTTCCTCTTTATGGTGGGCATTGTGACAGCATGGTTAATTATCTGTTGTGCTCATGTTTTCTGATTATAATTTGTACAATTAAAGAAAAGCATTAAAATATTTTCTCTTCCTGACCTGTGATGGCACAGTGGATAAAACATCGACCTGTAACCCTGAGGTTGCTGGCTCAAAACCCTGGGCTTATTCAGTCAAGGCACATACGGGAGTTGATGTTTCCTACTCCTCCCCCTTTCTCTCTCTCTCTAAAGTAAATAAAGTCTTAAAAAATATTTTTTCTGCTTCCAAATTTCAAAAGAAGGATAAATCAGCTTTACATGAATTGCATACTCATCTTTAGACAAATTAACTGTATGAATGGAACAGTGGTCTAATTTGGGTCAGGTGCACATTATAAGGACAATGAACTGTGTTCAGTTACATAAGAACACATCAGCTCCTACAGAGGTCATGGGCTGCAGGATGGAGTAGAAACAGGAAGGTAGTTTCTGCATTAAAAAGATTGGGGTTCTATAAGATATTCTTAAAAGTTGTTCATTATAGCTGGATTAGAAGAGTTTTATTTCCATTTACGAAAACATGAGTGGGCTTAGTGAATATTATACTGAATGAAATAAGTAAATTTAAAAAAAGCTAAGAACTATATGATTTCATACATAGGTGGAATATAAAACTGAGACTCATGGACACAGATAAAAGTGAAGTGGTTTCTGGGGAGGGAGAAATATGGGGAAGAGGAAAGGAAGTAAAGAGGGATGAATATACAGTGATGAAAAATGATATGACTTTGGGTGATTAGCACACAACATATTCAACAGTTCAAATGCTATAGAAACATTTATCTAAAACCTATGTACTCTATGGATCAATGTTACCCTGTTCATTTTAATTTTCTAAATAAAATTTTAAAAAATTAAAAAAAATTATAGTACAAGGGACTAGGATCATATACAATGTATCTTCACATGTCAGCTGTGATCATTATTGGTATTTCTACTTTCAACAACAGGGATTCTATAAGCCTATCTCATGGTTCATTTCAGTGAACCTATAGGAAATGGCCAGGTAAATACAAGATATTAGATAAAAAATGTTTCTCTCTGTTTTGGAGCCACAAATAACCATTGACCTTAATGGAATTTCCAATGTTTCTTAGCTGAAGTACATCTCAGCCAGAAAATCTATATTCTTCTCATATCTAATTAAAGTATGAAACTGACCAGTGAATCCCATGCATGGTTTTGGTCATTCACACTAGAAGGATCTGTTTTGCCTCAAGGTGTTCTCACATTCCCTTTATTCTTTAAAAAGCACAGGATAAGAAAGGGATATAATACTCTTAAGTTATGGCATATTTTTCCATCTTTACTTATTCATCTGTCAACTACTTAATGTGAGCTTTCTTTATCATGATATCTTAATATCTGAGATATACTTAATATGTAATATAAATTAAATATTTACAGAAAGTCATATAATGGCATTTGAAATACATTAATTGCTAGGCAATGATCTTTTGGATTTATGCTTACATAAATTATTCAGGGATCTCTTTAAAATATTTACAATTTTAAGCCTGTTCTTTAATATTATATAGATAATTAAGTCATATAACCAGAATTTAAGCCTTAGAATAGGTCTCCTAAATTAATAAACTTTTTAAACCCTGTGCCAATTGATATTATTAAATGCACCTTTGGAAGACAGGAGCACATTTTATTTCCTATGTTCTGACTTAACCATTACAGTCCCAGAGTCAAGAGCTGTTCTACAGAAGCAGTGGCTGCAAGATCTCTCAGCAGAGCATCTCAGTTCCACAGGATGCACCTGCTCTCTATTTATGATGGCTAAGAAGTGAGAATTTTAGACATGATAAAGCGCAGGCTACAGAAATTTGTGTGTTTTGTTGATGTGCCAGTTGATTAGGGACTCAAGAATATTTATGTATGGTTTATTGTAAGATTAAGAATAATTAATTATTTTTAATGATGTTCATTGTAACAATGTTGAGATGGTCTGTCCTATACTGGTTTTATTAAAAATTAAAGTTAAACCAGGTTCTGTTAAAAATTAAAGTTGCTGAGTCAAATTTCGAAGATACAAAGCCACACACAGGGTACTAAATCATTCTCATTCTATTCAATTTGAAATAAAAAATCAGGTTAGATAAAGGTATATTTCCCATATTTCTTCAAGATTTTGATTTTTATTCTTATTTTAAATTTTACTTCATTTGTTCAGCGCTGTGTAGTGGAATTCTTAGCATAAGCATTTGCTTTTATGTTTGTTTTTTTTCTGTTCTAGTAAGAAAGATTCCAGATGGCTTTTTCAATCATTTTTAGCTCAAAAGGGACCTAACCTTTTGGTAAAAACAATTGTCCCCCTCCAAGAAAAATTGTAGATCTGTGGATGTCATATTAACTATATTAACAAAAGAGTTCAAGAATTTCATATGACTGGAAAATAAAATTTATTTAATCAAAAAATTGGTGTTGTTAAGACTGAAAAATGTTATCTGAAATCAGGAGATTGACTTCAAATACATAACAGTGTAAGCAAGGGTTTCTCAAACTCAGCCCTATTGACATTTGAGCAAGATAACTTTTTGTTTTTTAGGGGGCTGTACTGTGTATTTCATGTTGATCAGCATTCCTAGTCTCTATACAATAGATGCCAGTGGGAACTCCTTGCCAAGTTTGTGGCAACCAAAAAGTTTCAAGATTATAAAATATCTTCTAGAAGAAAAATCATCTCTGGTTGAGAAAGATGGGTTTATACCAAGCTCTCTCTGTACAAGGTACCTGGTAATGTGACCTTTAATTTGGTACATGGCTTCACAGAGCACAGGATAATCAGGACATCAGAAGTTTTGTGCCAGGAAATCATCTCACAGTATAAGTGCTGAGAGAATGACATTAATGTCCTTCAAATAATCACAGTGACCAGCACAGGGAAGTGGACCAGCAGTAGACCAGTTGCACTCTGGGGCAAAAGGCAACAAGTGTAACACTGACTGCTTAAATTTCATACTCTACTCAACCAGGGCTTAGAAGTCAGATGAGTCTTCACCCTATGAGGTTTCCTTTCAGAGATTATAAGAAAATGCTGAGAACCTATGGTATGTTCTATTTTGAAAAGTACATGATTTGGCTTTTTGAGTTTATGAATCTAATTTATTCCTGTTATACTTTGAGGTCCCTATCTTAAGAACAATGAATCTTTATGCAGCATTTTATAGTTATTGTCTAAAAACTCTTTGGACGGTGGCTATAACCTTGGAAGATGGTATTCACATGTGATTACATTGAACACCTAGTTAAATTCTAGGATGCTTTATTTCATTAGCTTATGAAGAAAAAAAAACAGTTAAACTCAGCCAAACAACAACATCAAAGTAATATAATCAAAGTATAAAAATTGATGACCATTGAAGTCTCAATGTATTTAAAACCATTTTATATCATATGAAAAAAAATATATATAGTGGTGCTATGAAAATAGATCACAAAACTCCATAATAGAGCTGGAATCAGGTCTTCTATATATGATTATATTCAGCTCTAAGATGGCTTCTTTTTACCCCTTCTTTTTTACTCTTATTTCACAGTACAAAGAAATAGAACAATGCCCAACTCTTCAACTGTAGCTCAGAGATGGAAAAAGTGTCACATCAACTGATATGGAACAAAATTAGATAGATAGATGATGACAGATAGATGATAGATGATAGATAGATAGATAGATAGATAAATAGATAGATGATAGATAGATAGATAGATGATAGGTAGATATTGTAGATAAATACTATAAATAGATACATAGATAATAGATATATAGATAGGTAAATAGATGGATAAGTATCTGATTATACATGAATAGAATGAAAAAATAAGAGGAAATTTATAAGAAAAAACATTAAAAACAAAATTTTTTTAAAGTAAGAAGATCAACAAGCTGAGAAATATTTTAAAAAGTAGATTGAAAATCAAATAAGACTTTCATTTAAAATAAAATGATGCACCAGATAATTACACTTAGCTATTTCCACAATATACTATATAGCAGAGCAATTCAGTAATAGGATGACCTCCTCCTAGGCACAGAATACTATAGATCTATCCCATAAAAAAACAAAAACTTTTATCATTAATCTTACTGTATATACAAGAGCATTTGAAAACACACGAACTCTTTGAGCAGACAAATATTAAAAGAAAAAAGAAGGGAAAAGGAGTTGATTACACATACCAGGTCCAGATATCTATCTATCTATTATCATATCTATATCTATATATTTACAAGTGATAAAATGATAGACAGACCTTTCCCTTGGGGAGAGCAAACAAAAGGGGAAGGAAGACTAAGCTAATGGACACTCTTCTACCTATAAGGAAACATTAAGAGTGATGAATACATAACCATTTATGAATGTTCTATCTCTATACCTTAACCTAGCACCATGGGGTTGAGGCAGGATGGAAGGGGAAAATCATCTTGCCTTGAAGAACTTTCAGCAGTCTAAGCAGGGATCCTGAAATGTAGAAAATATTTATTGTGCATCAGACTGTGTAGAAGCAGTTTCAACGTCAATAATATGTAAAAGTGAGATGCATCAGCACTCTCTGCTTAATGCAACTCAACCTGGCAGAGTAGGGATGTCTACTTTATAGTAAACTGACTGGTTTCCTGGGATTATAAATTACATGAACCCATGGGTGTTTGGGAAACTCTAGAGAGGCATATTTATTGCCTTCAAAATTACTGTTGCAGTAATTAACTTTAAAATTTAAAACTCTTTAAGGAGAAGGCTTATGTTAACAGGTTTTCAGCCAGTCCAGTTCACCACACCTGCATGTTGTATCAGATGCTTCATAATTGTGCATGCATGTTTGCGTAAGTGTACTGTATGTGTTTGACATCAGCTAAGAGGTATCTACTCTCTTACTGTCTTCAGAGTCTCTAGGTGGCTTGTCAGAAGTTGCTTGTGCATGCCCAGCTGACAGACGGTCGGTGAGTCTATGGCATTGAGATAATGGACAAACAAACTTCTCTTCTACTTATTCCATGTGCCTAATTGAGCAAGTTGTGTAATCTCTCTGTTCCTCAGTAAAAATTATAGTTGTAACATAATCACCAACAACATTAGAAGACTGATATGATGAAATAACTTAATACATGTCAAAATTTTGAACACTGCCAGACATATAGCAAGTACTCAACAATCATTAGATATTGTGTTAGGGATAAAATCTAATATGATGACTAGAAAAGAACAGAAAAATGTAAATATTATGTGTACTCTAATAATGTTCTTAAAATGAATAATGTGGACACTGTTTCAATTGTAAATGAATTTGCAGGTATGGATCAATAGTCACCTGTCAGTTTATTCAAACTCCACTCCAAATAAAAAGAGATTTACTACATTGGGGTTCAATCATAAGTTGTTGAATCCTTTGTACATGCTTTTTGTAGATGATTCATATCAGAATAAATTTTTTCATAGAAAAAGTAGCCATTTTTTTACCTAAATAAGCATTGTATCAGAAGCTGAAGATTTTCAGCACATACTGCAAGATGTCTTTCTAAATTGAGCTCAGAAGAATAGATGTGGATTTAATCATCTTTGATTCTAATTAATAGAGTTAGAAAATATATGTGTAAATACACTTCAGCATGACCAGCTGTGGCATGAAACCCTGGGGTTGCTAGGTTAAGCGCAGGCTCACCAACTTAAACAGGGGATCATTGACATAATCTTATTGTCACTGGCTGGCAGCCCAAGATCGCCGGCTGGAGCGAAAGGTCACTGGCTTAGTTTGACCCCTGTACCTCTCATCAAGGCATGTATGAGAAGCAATGAACAAATAAAATGATATAAATACTTGATGCTTCTCATCTCTTTCCTCCTTCACTTTCTCCTTTCCTGTCTCTACAAACAAACAAACAAAGAAACAATAAATTTTAGTTTTCTTTATGGAAGTAGATTGCAGAATATTTGTCAAATGTGTTCGTACATTGGAAAAATCTTGTATGTTGATGAGGCCATTTCAAGGACAAGGAAAGAGTGTGTGTACTCCCTCTAGTTTTTCTACTTGAATGGTGGGAAAACTTGTAGCTCCAATGCTCAAAATAAACCTACTAGTGAAAAATTACTAATTTCACATCAATATCGCATTACTCTCCTATGGCTGCTGTAACAAATTTCTACAAAATAGGAAGCTTAAAACAACAGAGATTCACGCTCTTACAGTCCTGTCAGCAGAGTCTGAAATGAGACTCATTGGACAAAAATCAAGCTGTCAGCAAGATTGTGCTCCCCCCGGAGGCTCTAGGGGAAAATCTGTTTCTTGTCTTTTCCAGCATGCAGCATGGTTCCCAGCCCCCTCCTTCATCTTCAAATTTGACTGCTTGGCATCTTCACTCTGACTCTGATCCCCTCTGCTCCTGTCTCAGGGCCTTCTTCTCTTCTATTTGTAGTTTAATCTTCTTCTACCTTTTAATGAATATAACCATGATGACATTTAGGACCTGCCCAAGGATAACTTCTTCATCTTAATATTTTTTTTGCATTGCATTTTTTTATTATTATTAATTTTAATGGGGTGACATTGATAAATAAGGGCACATATATTCAGAGAAAACATCTCCAGATTATTTTGACATTTGATTATGTTGCATACACCTCACCCAAAGTCAAATTGTCTTCCGTCACTTCTATCTGGTTTTCTTTGTGCCCCTCCCCTCCCCTATGCCCTCCCTCTCCTTCATTCTCCCCCACCCCGATAACCACCACACTCTTGTCCATGTCTCTGAGTCTCGTTTTTATGTCCCATCTATGTATGAAATCATATAGTTCTTAGTTTTTTTTCTGATTTACTTCTTTCACTCAGTATAATGTTATCAAGGTCCATCAGATCATTTACAACATCTTAATATTTTTAACTTAAGCACATGAGTGATGACTGCCCTTTCCATATAGTATAAAACTCATAGATTTCAGGATTGAAACCTAGATTATTTTCTAGAGAAGGGCAATATTCAGTTTACCACTAATATGAAAATATTATTAAAAAAGCAAAATGATTAATTTGATTGCCATAAGATACTAGGAAAAAGACCAAAATTTTGAATGAAAACTCCATATTTATCAGGTATAGCTTTGCTGTGTAAATTGATAGCCTCCCCACAAAACCCAAGGAACAAAACTCTAATCTTTTAAAGATATTAATAAAACAATCAGTATAAATTGGTATAATCAATTCTTTTGTTCTCTGGTTTAATTTTATTTTTAAAGTTTATTCAGTTTTATAACTTACATATATTTCAATATTTATAAGAAAAATCACAGCAATATTTTTTTCAAATTTGTTATTGTATCACTAATATATAGCTAAACTCATAGGAAATGGCAATTTCTATTTGCAGACATTTACTATGTTTGATCATTCTTTGGGGAACTTGAGTTGTTTCTACATGAAAATTAGATTCCAAATAATAAAGAATTAAAACATCAAGGAATCAGCAACAAAAGTTTGCAAATTAGCCTCGAATAGGATGTTTATAAGTGAATGTTGTATGAGTCAATATTCACTGCTGTAATAAAGTTTACATAGACTAGCTGACATAAATAACAAACATTTATTTGTTCCAGTTTTGAAGGCTAAATGTCTGACATTAGGGGGCAGCACAGCATGGTCAAATTCTTGGGGAGGGCCCTACTCCTGATTTACAGATGACTGTCTTCTTGCCATATTACTACGTGGAGAAATAAAACTCTGGTCTCTTTATTACATATAAAGGCACTAATACCACAAGGAGGGCATTCATCAAATTGGTTCATGCAAACCTGATTAGGTTCTCTAGGCCCCACCTGCATATACCACCACATTAGGCATTAGGACTTCAACATTTGGATTTTGGGGGAACTCAGACATTTAGATCCTAGCAGATGGTAAGAAAAAGCTTCTAAAAGTATTTGATTACAGAAAGTATATTTCATCACAAATCACTTAGGGTACATTGTTAACATCAAAAATATTTCATATACATTCTCTAATTTTTATATATTAACATTCAATTTACATCCATTTTTGAATAACAAGAGTAGACTAATTTTTTAAATTTTTTGAGAGAAATTAGTAAGTCAAAAATTAATGACAGGATTAATAACTATGTTCTTAAAGTTATGGTAATTAAAATATATCTGTTTGTTCATCATAGAAGAGAATATGTTTAATAATTTCCAACTTAAGAAATTGAAATGGTGCATTATAGTTCATCACAAAAATGTAATGTTACTCAAGTAATAGAAGTTTAATAAATGTATTTCTGAGTGTATTACATAAAATTTGAAAAATTAACCTTTCTCTTCATAGTGAGTGGACTTTGATTTAGTTAGTACTTACTGGTGGTTTTCCTAACATTATTAGATTTGTTATAAAGAGTAATTACAGAATATAACTAAATAGGCAATTATTATATTAATTATGATTTCTAAATTAATCTGTTAATTTAACAAGGGGTAAATGTGTAGATCTTAAAAATTACTTTAAACAGATAATAGTAATGAGCTCTTAATACTTCATAAATACCCAGCCAACCATTGTCAATTAATTTAATTAGCACAGTGAAATTTAGATGACCTTCATAAAATATCCTGCAGATTTATGTAGTCATGTTGTGAGTAAGAAGATTAATCAAGCTGCAACCTAAAGGAAATTGACTTTTCTTTTATAAATTGCATTTGATTGATTAAAAGGTAAATAGACACTATAAAATATACAGAGAAGCATTAAAGCTTCTTGTTTATATAAAGCAACTATTCTATCTTAATTCATTTTAGGGATGAAGCCTATAAGTAAATGTATGTGTAAATAAACCATGGAACTTTTCTAGTTATCTAGTAAAAGTGGCTGCAAGTGTATGTATACATGCATATGAGTGTGTGTGTATATAAATACAAATGTACAATCTTTAAATATGCACATTTATATTGTGTATTATATAATGCTAAACATGTGGTTACAGCACACCTGCTCTTCTTATCTATCCATGAATTGCTCTCCTCTCTTTGGAGCCCAGATCCCATCCTTTTACTTAGATCAGAGCAGTATATAAGCCTAATTGCCTAGCTGTCTTTGAGACTTCTATTTTTTTTAATGGGGCTCCTGTATGTATGAATCTAAATCTGCTTTTCATCTGTTAAAGTGGGGAGGGGAGCCTAAAACTTACAAAGGTAGAAGAAAAATTATTTTTCCTCTTCATGCGTTTTCTCCCACTCAGTAGACCCATGTAGGGTCTAAGTCTTTCCCTCGAGCCCATCATCAGTCATGGCTTATACTGGAATCGAGACACCTGATTCATTCTAAGCCGCACGGATGGATCTGGATAGTTTAAAGGCTCAGCACAATCTAGTAAAGGATTGGAGACTCCTTTACTACTGTTCCTAAACACTAATTATTGACATTTCTGACTTATTTTATCTAAATTTATAACAGAGGGTTGGGAGAAGTCAGTGTGCACAAAGCAGACAGTTCAGAGCGCACACTTCCTAGCAAACTGATGCAGAGTGAATGCTGACCAGCCAGCAGGGAAGCCGGGCAGCAGCCCAAGCAAGAGAAGACCGACCTCGGGTTGTAGACATCACTTAGACATCCCGCTCACAGCATCAGTTGTTGATACCACTCTGCAGAAATTGTATGACCTTTTCCCACGAAGTTGATTTTCAAATGTTGTGACCAAAGATGCCACAAACACACAGGGAATATTGAAAGGTTTATTATAATAAGGCCTCACGAGGGTAGGAAGGAAGAACTCTCAAGTTAGTTGGAAAATTGTTTTTTTGTTGTTGTTGTTAAAAAATAGAAATAGGCTGACCAGGCAGTGGCGCAGTGGATCAAGCACAGGACTGGGATGCGAAAGATCCAGGTTCAAAACCCCGAGGTTGCTAGCTTGAGCGTGGGCTCATCTGCTTTGAGCAAGGCTCACCAGCTTGAGCCCAAGGTCACTGGCTTGAGTAAGGGGTCACTCCGTCTGCTGTAGCCCCCTGTCAAGGCACATATGAGAAAGCAATCAAGGAACAACTAAGGTGCCGCAATGAAAAATTGATGCTTCTTGTCTCTCTCCCTTCTGGTCTGTTTGTCCCTATCTGTCCCTCTCTCTGTCTCTGTCAAATAAATAATAAATATAATAATAAAATAAAATAAAGTAGATTGGCTTGTTTGTAATGGGAAAGGGCCAGTGTGAGGGTGCCCAAGCATGCAGACAGAGCCCTATGTGTTTTTAACTCTCACCAGCTGCAAATAGCCTGCTTTCTTTGCAGCTTTCACAGTGTGGGTCAAGGGAAGGATAGGGTGAGGTGTGAATAGCCAAGGTCAAAAGTCAAGCATAACCAATGGAGTCAGACTTTTATTATAGGAGCTCTGTGTCAGGTCAAAAATAAGACAAGCTCTGCAAGTAGGGGGGTCTTCATGGAACTGCCAAACAGGTCAAATAGTGACAGTTATCTGGGGTAGGGTTTTTCCAGCTGCTGTGTTTGAGAAGTTGTAGGAGAGGGGAGTTTGGGGAGCATGGTTGAGAATAATGGAAACTAAACAACACAAACTTCACTGTTTTTACTAATACTCAACTGTATTTCTTGAATCAGTACTCTGAATGATTGCAGGTTTTTGTTAACTTACAGAATTCTGAAAGTGGTGATTTTGAAGTTTTTATCGCTGTTTATGTTGCTTTTGTGGTTTAGTAAAATTTTCTGTTTCTTTATTCTGCAATTTTACATGATGTCTTCTTATCCTTTCTTAACATAGATATACAGAAATATGATTCTTACATCAGTCATCTGACATTTGAAACATCTAGAGATCAAGTTTGAAGTAGTTTTATGAAATCAAACATGTTTAGAAATCTCATAAGATAATAATACATATTATCATGTCTTCATTAGATATTATCTTTGCTTTTATAAGGCTGAGATGTAATTTTAAAAATAAGCACCTTAGACTTATTAATGACAAAGAAATATTTTTTACTTTTCTCCCATTAAATATCCATTTTTTAACAAGACTAAATTTTCCTTACTCTTTAACAATATTTATGCCTGAGGATGTACTGGAAAGACAAAATAATACTTGAAAACATACACAAGTTTTTTTTTTTGTTCACACTCATCAGCAATTCTATAAGATAGGAACTTTCCAGCAGAAACTCAGTACAGTTTTTTTTCAAAGAAGCCATATGTGAAACAAATTGATTTCATTAGAAATTACTAGGTAATTCCCAACACAGCCATTTATTTTGTTTTTATGGTAGAAATAGAGATTCAATGCAAATGAATAAAAATGAACAAACTGATATGGTATTTGAAATTTCTGAACTTGTTAAATATTCCTGTTAATACATAGAAGATGATGTAATCATGGTTAAAATTTTGATCTTCTTTCTTTTCAGCCTTAAGCCTTTTTCCATAAGCAGAAAGGGCTACAGTTAAATAATACACTCTTCTACGGATATTACTATATATTTTTTTCGCTGGCCTTTTTGCTGCAGTCAGTCATTCAATGGTGTGTATCACAGTTCTGAGGTGCTCCAAACTAGGGACTTCCTTTCTCTTGATTCCTGCACCTTGGAGTGTGTTTACAGTAGTATGAACCCTCCCATAAACCCTGACTTCTTAATTTTCATCTCAAAGTTATAACTGAACTGGCATTAGCTTAGAAAGCTTAGATTATTTCTGAAGGACATAAATAAAAGGAAGTAGAAATTCTACCAACACCCTCTAGCAGAGCTCCAGTTGTCTTCATTTCTGTAGCCATTCCCATTTACATAAAATCACAATTTATGACACAGACATATGGGCTTGTTAATAAACTTAAATCCTTTTCTGGGCAAGGATGTAATGATGTCTTGAACAGTTAGTTTTAGTAATGTGATTTAAGTACATTATCCCTTAGTAATATTTCTCAAGTACTGAATAAATGGTTACAGACATGATTGAGCAAATTAACTATGGTGGTCACCTGCGATCAGGCACTCGCTGTGTTTCATGTCAGGAAAAACTCCTTGCCAGTAAAGTGACGTGAGTGGTACCTTGAAGATCTGGGTCATGCTAGGTTCAGCCACTGCTGAGTTGGTGATGCTTACAGGAAAATCTACTGTTTTCCTGTATTTGGCACTTTTTTTAAGAAAGGTGAAAAGGAGAGTGGTCATTTATTTCTCTGATTTTTAAATTAATTCTCAACATCAATAAATTTTTTCATAATTATTCTGAAATATTTTGGTCCATGTTTAGGACACAAAACCCTCAGTTGGCATCATATTTATGCAAATTATTTTCTTTCTGAATTATAGGAAAAATTTATTTAAACCTGTCTGACTGATCACATAGGAAAACTCAATAAATAGTTCTAGTTAAATACTATTAAGATATTTGGGACCAACTGAACACTCTCAGAATTATAAGAAAAATTTCTCAGCAGGAAAATAAAAATTAATTAATCAAAAATTCTAGTTTCAGATAATAAATCTATTTTCATAATTCAGAGCTTTTCCAAAACATAATTAATGAGGGTCAGAACTGGGGTTGGAGTTTTCTTCTTCTAATACTGTTGAATTATTATTCTTAGTCTTCTATATCCAGATTTATTCTTTATTAATTCTATATTAAAAATGATTTTCTTTAATTGTATTTTGAGAAAGAGTATGTACATTAAGATACATTTGCATGTATGTGGTTAAAAAAGTATTAACATTTTGCTTTTTTTGCATATATTATCCCTCCTCTGTCTCAATTCCATTCTTCAGTTCTCATTGTGCCTTGTATTCCTCAAATGAGTGAGTTCATATGATATTTTTCTTTCTCTGCCTGGCTTATTTCATTTAACATAATAGTTTCTAGGTCATTTCATGTTGCTGCAAAAGGTAATATTTTTTTCTTTTTCATGGCCTCATTCTATTCCAATGTATATATGTACCACCGCATTTTAATCCACTCATCCACTGATGGACACTTGGGCTGTTTCTAGATCTTTGCTATTGTGAACAATGCTACCATAACATAGGGGTGCATTTCTTTTTCCAGTTGGTGATATGGTGCTCTTAAGATGTATTCATAAAAGTGGGATGGCTAGGTCAAAAGGCAGATCCATTTTTAATTATTTCAAGAATCTCCATACTTTTTTTCCCACAGTGGCTGTACCAGTCTGCATTCCCACCAGCAGTGCAGGAGGGTTCCCTTTTCCCCACGTCCTCGCCAGCATGTATCTTGTGTTGTTTTGTTAATGAACACCATTCTGACAAGTGCGAGGTGGTATCTCAATGTGCTTTTAATTTGCATTTCTCTAATGATTAGTGATGCTGAACATTTTTTCATATGCCTATTAGCCATCTGTATGTCCTCGTTGGAGAAGTGTCTATTCATTTCTATTGTCCATTTTTTGATTGGATTGTTTGTCTTTCTGGTGTTGAGTTTTACAAGCTCTTTATAAATTTTGGTTATTAACCCCTTATCAGATGTATTGTCGAATATGTTCTCCCATTGTGTGATTATTCTTTTTATTCTGTTCATATTGCCTTTAGCTGTACAAAAGCTTTTTAGTTTGATACAGTCCCATTTGTTTATTCTGTTTTTTATTTCACTTGCCCGTGGAGATATATCAGCAAATATATTGCAGCAAGAGATGTCGGAGAGCTTACTGCCTATGTTTTCTTCTAAGATGTTTATGGTTTCATGGCTTACATTTAAGTCTTTTATCCATTCTGAGTTTATTTTTGTAAATAGTGTATGTTGGTGGTCTAGTTTTATTTTTTTGCAGGTAGCTGTCCAATTTTCCCAAAACCATTTGTTAAAGAGTCTGTCTTTACTCTATTGTATGCTTTTACCTCCTTTGTCAAATATCAGTTGTAAATAAAGGTGTGGGTTTATTTCTGGGCTCTCTGTTCTGTTCCATTGATCTATATGCCTGTTCTTATGCCAGTACCAGGCTGTTTTGAGTACAATGGCTTTGTAGTATAACTTGATATCAGGAAGTGTGATAGCTCCTACTTTATTCTTCTTTTTCAAGATGCTGAGGTCATTCATGTTCTTTTTTGGTTCCATATAAATTTTTGGAATATATCTTCTATATCTTTGAAGTATGCCATTGGTATTTTAATTGGTATTGCATTGAATTTACAAATTGCTTTGGGTAATACAGACATTTTAATGATGTTTATTCTTCCTAACCATGAATACAGTATATACTTCCACTTGTTAGTATCTTCCTTGTTTTTTTTTTTATTAAGGTTTTAAAATTTTCCGAGTACCATTCTTTAACCTCCTTGGTTAAATTTACTCCTAGGTACTTAATTTTTTTTGTTGCAATAGTGAAAGTGATTGTTTTCATAATTTCTCTTTTTGACAGTTCATTGTTTGTGTGTAAAAATGCCTCTGATATCGGTGTACTGATTTATACCTTGCCACTTCACTGAATTTATTTATCAGGTTGAGTAGTTTTTTTATTGAGACTTTAGGGTTTTCTATATCCTGTATCATATCATCTGCAAATAATGATAGTTTTACTTCTTTTTTTTTCTAATTTGGATTCCTTTTATTTCTTCTTCTTGTTTGATTGCTGTGGCTAGGACTTCCAGGACTCTGTTGAATAAGAGAGGTGAAAGGGAGAACCCCTGCCTTGTTCCTGATCTTAAGGGGATTGCTTTTAATTTTTGCCCATTGACTATGATGTTGGCTGTGGGTTTGTCATAGATGGCTTTTATCATGTTGAGGTATGTTCCCTGTATTCCCACTTTGCTGAGAGTTTTGATCATAAATGTGTGCTGGATTTAATCAAATGCTTTTTCTGCATCAATTAAAATTATCATGTGGTTTTTCTCCTTCTTTTTGTTTATGTGATGAATCACATTGATTGATTTACAAATATGTACCATCCTTGCCTCCCAGAATGAATCCCACTTGATCAGGATGTATGATTTTTTTCAAGTATTGCTGAATCCAGTTTGCGAATATTTTTTTGAGGATTTTAGCATCTAAGTTGGGGATATTGGCCTTTAATTTTCTTTCTTTGTGTTGTCTTTGCCTGGTTTTGGAATCAGAATTATGCTTGCCTCATAAAAGGAGCTTGGAAGTCTTTCTTCCTCTTAAATTTTTTGAAATAGCTTGAGAAGCATAGGAGTTAGTTCTTTGAATATTTGATAGAATTCATCTGTGAAGCCATCTGGCCCAGGGCTTTTGTATGTTGGGAGTTTTTTTATTACTCTTTCAATCTCATTTGTTGTAATCAGTCTCTTTAGGTTTTCTGATTCTTTCAGATTGATTTTTGAGAGAATATATGTTTCAAGGAATTTTTCCATTCCACCTAGGTTGTCTAATTTTTTGGATTACAATTCTTCATAGTATTTTCTTACAGTATTTTGTATTTCTGATCTGTTGGTTTTTATTTCTTCACTCTCATTTCTAATTTTATTTATTTGAGTCCTTTCTTTTTTTTTTCTTGGTGAGACTGGTTACGGTTTCATCGATCTTGTTTACCCTATCAAAGAACCAGCTCTTTGTTACATTGATCCTCTGTATTGTTTTTTTAGACTCTATGTCACTTATTTCTGCTCTGATCTTTATTATTTTCTTCCTTCTACATCTGGGTTTTACTTGCTGTTCTTTTTCTAGTTCTTTTAGATGCAGGGTTGTTTATTTGAGCTTTTCCTAGCTTCGTAAAGTATGCCTGTAGTGCTATAAATTTCCATCTCAGTACTGGTTTTGCTATGTCCCATAAATTTTGAGTTGTTGTATGCTCATTATCATTTGTTTCTAAGATTATTTTTATTTCTTCTTTGATTTCATTGTTAATCCATTCATTATTTAATAACATGCTATTTAGTTCCATGTGTGTGAGAATTTTTGAGTTTTTTCTGCTGTGGTTGATTTCTAGTTTTATGCCATTGTGATCAGAGAAAGTACTTGATATTATTTCAATCTTCTTAAATTTGTTGAGACCACTTTTGTGCCCTAACATGTGGTCTATCCTAGAGAATGTGCCATGAGCACTTGAAAGAATGTATATTCTGCTGCTTTAGTGTGGAAGGTTCTGAAGATATTTATTAAATTCAGTTGATCTAGTGTGTTTTTTGAGTCAGCCGTTTCTTTGTTAATATTCTTTCTTGAGAATCTATCTAGTGATGTTAGTGGGGCATTAAAATCCCCTACTATTATAGTATTCATGTTGATCTTGCCCTTTATATCCATCAAAGTCTGCTTTATATATTTTTGTGCTCTTATATTAGGTGTGTAGATATATATAATGGTTATATCTTCCATTTATCATTAAATGGATAAAGGGATTGCTCCCTTTATCATTATGTAGTGGCTTTCTTTATCTCTTACTATAGCCTTTGTTTTAAAGTCCATTTTGTCTGATATAAGTATTGCTACCCTAGCTTTTTTTTATTTCCATTTGCATAAAATATTTTTTCTATCCTTTTACCTTAAGTCTATGTGTATCTTTTGTTTTGAGATGTGTCTCTTGTATACAGCATATGTATGGGTCCTGTTTTCTTATCCATGCAGCTAATTTATGTATTTTGCTTGGATCATTTAATCCATTAACATTTAAGGTTATTATTGATATGTAGTTGTTTATTGCCATTTTATTTTTTAAAGCTTTATTCCTCTTTTACTATATTCTTTTCCCTTTTTGTTCTGTTTACAACAGACACATTAACATTTTTTATAGCATTGGTTTGGTTGTAATGAATTACTTGAGTTGTTTTTTGTCTGGGAAGCTTTTTATTTCTCCTTCAATTTTAAATAGTAGCCTTGCTGGATTAATAATTCTAGTTGTAGGCTCTTGTTCTACAGTACTTTGAATATTTTATGTGATTCCTTCTGACTTCAAGTGTTTCTGTTGAGAAGTCGAATGTCATACTTATGGGACTCCTTTGTAGATGATAACCTTTTTTTCTCTAGCAGCTTTTAATATTTTCTCTTTTTCTCTTAGCTTTGGTATTTTAATTATGATGTGTCTTGGTGTAGACTTTTTGGGTTTTTTTTTTTTTGTATTTTTCTGAAGCTGGAAACGGGGAGAGACAGTCAGACAGACTCCCGCATGCACCCGACCGGGATCCACTCGGCACACCCACCAGGGACTATGCTCTGCTCACCAGGGGGCGATGCTCTGCCCCTTCGGGGCGTCGCTCTGCCGTGACCAGAGCCACTCTAGCGCCTGGGGCAGAGGCCAAGGAGCCATCCCCAGCGCCCGGGCCATCTTTGCTCCAATGGAGCCTTGGCTATGGGAGGGGAAGAGAGAGACAGAGAGGAAGGAGGGGGCGGGTGGAGAAGCAAATGGGTGCTTCTCCTATGTGCCCTGGCTGGGAATCGAACCCAGGTCCCCCACACGCCAGGCCGACGCTCTACCGCTGAGCCAACCAGCCAGGGCCTGGGGTTTCTTTTTAATAGAGTTCTCTGTGCTTCTTTAACTTGTGTGACTTTTTCCTGCATCAATTTAGGGAAGTTTTCAGCTATGACTTTATTGAATAAGATCTTTATACCTTATTTATTCTCTTCTTCAGGAACCCCTATGATGTAGATATTGTTTCTCTTTAGGTCGGTGTTTCCCAATGTGGGGCCCATGCCCCACAGGGGGGCAATTCGATAGTTAAGGGGGGCAATTTGAAAATGGACTCCACACGACTTTAACTCTTTCACCCCGGGCCATTTAAATGCAATGCTAGATATTGGTGCCAAATTTAACAAAAAATGCAATTCTTAAATAATTGCGGTAAATAATTATTAAGTATAATTTTGTTTGACGAGACCAAAATATCAACTGGGTAATTGGCATCATCAAGTAAACTTCATCCTGGGTTCTCTGCGGAGCATGCCATCTGCTGCGGGGAACCCCAGACATTTTAAAAACTAGCTAAACAATGCAGTTATTCTCACCTAATTGGCCCATCGCAACTTCTGTAGTGTTTCACATCATTCAGTTGGTGTTAACTTGAAGTAAGTGTCAGTCAAAACTGTTGTAAAAGCTCGTTGATTTAATAAATATACATATATATATAGTATAGATATAATTGGTAAGTATTTGATTTCATTTTTATCAATATTAAACTCTTTATTAAGTACTTCTTGCATCGGGACTAGAAAGTACTAATATTTTATAAATATTATTGGGGCTATAATAGTGCATGCATGACAATTTTAATTTTAGAAGTATAACTTTCCAGAAAATTTTGTCAAGTGGAAAAAATATAAATACCTTTTGATTTGCAGTGGTAGTGTAGTAAATGTGTTATATACATTTAAATAAATATGAATTTTTAGTATATGTTTACTCTGTGTCACAATGAATATATTTTAACACATATTTTAATATTAGTTTTTAATTAGTCTTATTTTTATTTCTTATAGCCTGTAGTAAAATGAGTGGTGCAAGCAAGAAAAAAAATTGTCAATATTCGGAGGAATATTTAAAATTTGGGTTCATACCTGCTGTTCATGATGAGCAGATTCCTTTTTGTCTTTTATGCCAGCAATGCTTGACCAACAAATCAATGAAACGACGTCGTCTTGAGGCGCATTTGAAGGCGAAATATAGTGCTCATATTAATTCAGATTTGAGTTACTTTAAAACTTTAAAGAAAAATTTTGAAAAAAGAACAACATTAAAGTCTCTATTTACTGCTCATACTTCAACTAATAATCGTGTTCTTGAGGCTAGTTATCAACTTTCTTTATTCATCGATAAAACTGGAGAAAATCACACTATAGGAGAGAATTTACTGAAACTGTCAATATCAGCATTTCTTAAAACGGTTCTTGAAAAAGATGAAAAAGATGTAAAAGCTATGCCGCTCAGTAACAATACTGTTAGCAGAAGAATAGACAAAATGAGTGAGGATATTGAAAAACAACTTATTGAAAAGCTGAAAACAGAAAATTCTTTTTGCAAATGGATGAATCAACTTTGAGAGACAGTGAGGCAGTATTGATAACTTACGTAAGATATATTGATAAAGGACATTTTGCTGAAGAAATGTTGTTCTGTAAAAGATTAGAAAGCACCACTACCTCCAAAGATATATATAATAAGCTAAAAAAACTATTAGATGTCAACAATATACCAATGAAAAATATAACATCTTGTGCTGCAGATGGTGCTCCCAATATGATGGGCAAGAAAAATGGCTGCTTAAAATTGATGAAAGATGCGAATCCAGAAATGATTCTTGTGCATTGTGTTATTCATAGGGAAAACTTGGTAGCTAAAAACATCTCGCCTGTTCTGAATGAAGTATTACATACAGTAATAAAGTGTGTTAATGCTATTAAAGCTAGGGCCAAATGTGAGCATCTTTTCAAGCTATTTTGTGAAGAACAAAATGAAGACCATGTGAGACTTTTACTTCATACTGAAGTAAGATGGTTATCTAAAGGAAACTGTTTGAAAAGATTTATGGAATTGTTTGATACTCTTAGTGATTTTTTTAGCGACAAACCTGAAATGAAGTATCTGTTAACAATAGATGGTAAAGCATTTGTGAGTTATTTAGCCGATATCTTTGAAAAACTAAATATATTAAATAAGCAACTTCAAGGAACAAATAAAACTCTTGTCGATGCAAAAGCAAAGATATTTGGTTTCATTGCCAATATTGAGTTATGTCAGAAACATATTAACAACAAAAACTTTAAACAGTTTCATTGGCTCCAAAAATGTGAAGTAACTGATACTGCTTTACTTGTTATTGTCAATCATTTGAATATTCTATCGGCTGATTTAAAAGAAAGATTTTCTGGTTTAAAACAAATTGATTTCCCAACATGGATGATGCAGCCAATGTTAGTGGATTTGTCTGATATATCAAATATGCAGTATCAAGAAGAACTCACAGAATTGCAAAATGATGAGTCAGTTAAAGCTTTATTTAATATCAAAGGAGCGATGGCATGGCTTTGTGTGGAAACAGAAATCAAATACCCAAATTCAACCAAATGTGCAAGAAAACTATTGCTACCGTTTCCATCTTCATTTTTAGCTGAATGTGGATTTAGTGCTGTAAATGATTTACTGGTAAAAAAAGAAATCGGCTGGATATAACACAACGTGGAGACTTGAGACTAAAGCTAACCAAATTGGAACCTAATATAAAATCTCTGTGCAGCAAGCATCAAGCGCAAGGATCACACTAAATTAAAATAATAAATTAATATAGAAAAATCTGTATTAAAATTATTTGGAATTTAAATTTCTGTTTTTCATTATATGTTTTGAAATTTTACTTACTGTGTTTTGTTAACAATTTCATAGTGATTTCTTCCTAGAACCTATCATTTATATATTTTAAGTGAACAAATCAATTTTTTAATGTTAAAAATTATGTATGTTCCATAGGGGGGACATAAAAATTTTAGAAATGTTAAGGTGGGGCATGGCACAAAAAAAGGTTGGGGCACACTGCTTTAGGTTGTCACAACACTCTCTTAGAGTTTCCTCAGACTTTTCAAGCCTTTTTTCTTTTTTGCTGCTTTGCTTCTGTGTTTTCATTTATCTTGTCTTCTAAATCGCTGAGTCTATCTTCTGCTTCCTCTGGACTGCTATTAATTGCTTCTAGTGTAGTCTTCATTTTTGATATTGTATTTGTCATTTCTGACTTGTTCTTTTTTATTATTTCAATGTCCTTTTTGATGCTTGTAATCTCTTTATTTATGTATTCATTGTGTCTATCTATTGTTATTCTAAGATCTTTCAGCATTCTAATAATTCTTATTTTAAACTTTGCATCTGGTAGTTTGGTTATTTCCATATTACTCAGTTCACCTTCTGGAGGTTTCTCTTGCTGATTCATTTGGATTGCACTTTTCTGTCTTCCCATTATGTCTGTGCATTTGGGTGTGTTTGTAGAGCTTGTTGAGTCTAGGCTTGGTGTTGTCTGCCTCCACTTTTTAGCTGTGTTATTTCTAGGTCCATTTATATATTTAGATACTTTTTATTGCTGCTCATTTTATAGTAATGCATGTGGTCCTAAAAAACAATTTTGTCAACAAATGTTCATAATTTGTTTTATTTCAAGTAAAATACACTTCTGAGATTTTGATTGTGATGTTTATAGAAAGTAAACTATGAATAATACGTATCCTTTTTGTATCCCAAAAGATGAAAACACTCTTAATTAAACTTAATATTTTTCAAATCTTGAGGATAGGAACTCTTCAAGAATATTACCAGGGAGAACAGGTAATATCCTATGACAAAGAAAAAAAAACTGACTTGGGCATGTTTATTTTCTTCTTTCTAAATTAACCAGTGAGGATTCACTCCTCTTTTGTGCAGAAGTGAGTGAAAAGATGAGAGATTCATGGTATTGTTAGTGAAAATTCTGTTAGGTGGAAGGAAATAATAAATCAGGAGTAGAATGGAGTCATTCTACCTCTACAATTGACCCATCTGGTCCCATTATGGGTGCTATTATAATCACACAGATGTAGGCCAAGGAAAAACTCATCTTATCTTTTGATTTCTCTTTGATTAACCATTTTAGACAGGTCTTAACCTAGACAAAATGGAGGTGTCTTATTAAACCATTTACTCTTTGTGGCTTCTTTAATTTCTTAATTACATGCAAAAGGACTATTTGATGATTCATTCTTTTTCATAATGTAAATATGAAACTACAATTAAAATTTTAAGTTTTTCTTTTAAATCTTTCTGAAATATTTCACCTGTTTAGGAAACTTTTTTATACTTTATTATAAAAAAGGCAAATTTGTCTTTGTTAATACATATTTTAGACACAGAATATTAGAGCCTAATTAAATAGATTTGTTGTTTTATTTATTTTGAAATAGTAAAACCCTGTCTTGGGTTAAAATATGTAAAACCTATTTGAACTATAAACAAAAACCAAACACACAAACAAACAAAGTCAGCCCCAGTGTTAATACAGGCTGGGGAATCGAAAAAATTATAGCCAAGGATAAAATTAGCAGGAACTGTTGTTTCTCCCTTGTTATACCACAGTCATAACATGTCATGATACTCCCTTATTGATTGACTAGTACTTTTTAACCAATAATACATGTTGACCTGTTTTGCTTTTCCCATCCGGTAGGGATACTCAAATCCTAAACTGTCTTCAACTCATAGCACTCAACTTTTAACCTTTCACTTTTCTTAATCTTTTATCAAAAAATAGCATACAACCCAGAACTCTTTATCACTTTTCTTAGATCCTCTTCAGAATTTTTTAATGTGAACCCAAACCTTGTATAAGACAGTTCTCTGATCCATTTTGAATTGTGTCTTTTCACTGTCTCCAGAGTACCTTATCATGGTGCATTGTGTCAAGAAATTTCTCCTGCCTGCTGGTCTTTGGCTTATTCATTTTTTAGACTTTATTGTTTAAAACGTTGGACTCCTTGCATCAGAAGATGGAGACCACTGCACTGGAATCTGTTCCATACTTAATATGGTGCTATGTAAGTGGAATAGAGTAGTTTTGCTTTCAGTGGTGGCCTCTGCAGTACTTCAGAGTCAACAAATAAAAACATAAAACTTTTCTTTATTAAAGTTTCCATGAACAAATATTGGCAACTGTTGCAAGCTAAAAGTTGTCTCTGTGTTACTGTATTCTTTTTTTTTACTCTCTACTATTGATTTTTTTATGTCTTTTTAAATTTATTTTTTATTTTTTTTATTTATTCATTTTTAGAGAGGAGAAAGAGAGGGAGAGAGAAAGACAGAGAGGGAAAGAGAAGAGAGAGAGAAGGGGGAGGAGCTGGAAGCATCAACTCCCATATGTGCCTTGACCAAGCAAGCCCAGGGTTTCAAACCGGCAACCTCAGCATTTCCAGGTCGATGCTTTATCCACTGCGCCACCACAGGTCAGGCTCTAATATTGATTTTAAACTAATTTTGTTGTTGCAAAAACTACACACATATTAGATGTTGATTTTTAGCACATAAATTCTCTTACACTTGTTCTTATAAATGATGGGTGAGACCTATATTTTGAATGGAAATAAAATTTGTCACAAAAAGCAGTATTTTATCTTTTTCTTTGGCTGAGTAGTCTATATATACTACATCTTTTTTATGCAATCCTCTATCAAAGGACATTGATGGTCTTCATGTTTTGTCACTGGGAATAATGTGCAATGATCATAAGGGTGCCTATATTTTTGAAAATAAATATTTTCAAGTTGTTTAGGTAGACACTCAGAAGAGGGGTTACTAGGTCATATGGTAACTCTATTCTTAATTTTTTGAGAAAGCACCACCATACTCTTTTCCACAGTGGCTGTACCAGTTTATATTTCTACCAGCAGTGAATGAGGGTTCCTCTTGCTCTGCAACCTCTCCAGCACTTGTTATTACCTGCTATGTTGATAACAACCATTCTAACAGGTGTGAGATGATATCTCATTATATTTTTAATTTGCATTTTCCTAATAACTAAACATCTTTTCATAGATCTCTCAGCCATTTGTATGTATTCTTGAGTGACATGTCTGTTCAAGTCCTCTGCACATTTTTTAATTAAAATGTTTGTTTGGTTTGGAGTTGTATGATAACATGGAATGACTTTGAGGTACTATGCAAAGCAGAATAAATTAGGCAGGAAAAACTAAGAACCATATGATACAGACAACAATATGATGGTTACCAGAAGGGAAGGGGTGGGAAAGTAGTAAAGGTGGAGGGTGCCAAATATATGTTGACAAAAGATGATATGTCTGTGGGTGATGGGCACACAATGCAATATACAGATGATATATCATAGAAATGTGCACTTGAAACTTATATGATCTTATTAATCAATGCCATTCCAATCAATTTAATAAAAATTTAAATTTGTCATAAAAACTTTAAAATATAATGAGAAACATGTGAAAAGTACAAAGATGAACACATTGTTATTTAGTACAATATCATTCTATCATAAAGCAAAAATACATATGTATGCATGTGGGAGTCAGTTAAAGAATAAAATTCTGCATGTTAGCTTTATGGTTTTGTTACCAATGAAACAAATGATGCTTTGATATCTTTGTAAGTGGTTTTATTTAAGTTCGTTTAAAATATCATTGATGACTTATACTTTGGATCACTTTGAGTTTTCACTTTGGATTTTTGACTTTGGATTTTTATTTCAAAAATAAAAATCCAAAGTGTAATCTCAAACTTGAATATACCTATGTGCCTATTTCTGTCTCTATTTCTGATATCTCTATGCTTATGTGTTTTTGCATATACATCTATGTCTGTATCCTTGTTGTAAATATGAATTTATATAAGCAGACCCTCCCTGATTATAATATAATTACTACACAACCATATGTGCCTAAATTGAAAATAAACATGCAGAATTTGATTAGCATTTACTTAGCCTGTGTTGGGAGCCAGATTGCTTAATTTATGATACTTAGAAACCCAGTTAATTGCTAGATGATATTGGATGACTTAATCATTTTATTCCTTGATTTCCTCATCTGAAGATAAAGTTAATAGTAGCTTATTCATATAATTATTGTGAAGAATAAATTAATTCAGTCAACATTACCTAAAGGATGGTATAATATATTGTATGCTCTCAATTTATGGTGTCATAATTAATACCTGGAATTCTGAGATTGTCCATGCATGTGTGTGTGCTCTCGCATGCACTCATACATATGGTATAAAGTAATATATATAACTCTGGGCTAATTACAAAAGATTTCCAAAGATGCTTATAAACAAAAAAAACCTAAGTTTTTGCAAACTATAGATGACCTAACATAAAATTATTTTGTTTCCTTAGAGTTGATCTGAAATGTTCAACTTTCAACAGTAAATACAGGTTCTGTTACAGGTTGAAAACCAGGAAGAGAGATGACGTCAGAGTAATGGCGGGGTAGGAAGTGATACCGATAAATCTCCCCCAAAACTCAACAAGATCTTCAACCAGAAACAGAAAAACCTATACTTGGAGCTTCCAGATGCTTCGCAATACACCCAAAGGTATGATTGAGTGAAAAATTGGCTAAATATATAACCAAACCCCGAAGGAAATAGGGAGTAAGAAATGCTCCTCCTTCCTCACTAACTTAAACAGGGCGGCTTTCTCTGGTAACTGTGAATATAGAAACTAAGGCGGGCAAAGGGGGTGAATAGATCCAGGCCGCCGCAGCACAAACGGCCGAACCAGGCTGTGGCATAGAGATCCAAGCCGAGGAAAATCTGATCCTGTGGCAACCCGGGCAATACAAGCTAACATTTGCGCCAAACCCAAACAAAGAAAGAAAAGCAGAGCGGCCATTTTACCCGGTCTCCTGGTCGGTGCGCAGTTAGTGGGCGAGAATTTCTTCCTGGGAAAGCCACGCACGGGAGGGAGTGAGAACTAATTCCAACGGTGGAGATTTTCCGTGCTGGAGGGTGTTTCACTCAGAGGGAACCGCGGCCGGCCTCATATCCTGGTTTACGCACGCAGATAAGGAGTGAGCAATTCCTCCGAGTGCCTCGGCAGTGCGCGCCCGTGTTATCGCACAGAGGGGCAGAGTCAGGGCCTTTGTGTGGGCCAAAGCGGAATCTCGAGCCACCCCAGCGCCTTGCAAAAGCCGCGCACGGGGACGGAGCGAGACTCAATTCCAACGGTGGAGATTTTCCGTGCTGGAGGGTGTTTCACTCAGAGGGAACCGCAGCCGGCCTCATATCCTGGTTTGCGCGCGCAGATAAGGAGTGAGCGATTCCTCCGAGTGCCTCGGCAGTGCGCGCCCGTGTTATCGCACAGAGGGGCAGAGTCAGGGGCCTTTGTGTGGGCCAAAGCGGAATCTCGAGCCGCCCCAGCGCCTTGCAAAAGCCGCGCGCACGGAGACGGAGTGAGACTCAATTCCAACGCTACAACTTTTCCCTGCAGTTGGGGGTTTCACTCAGAGCGTGAGACTGCTGGCCGGATATCCTGGTCGCAGACAGTGAGTGAGAGTTTCCTCCAAGCGCCCCGGAAGTGGGAGCCCGCTTGTGTTACCGGACAGAGTGGCAGAGCCAGAGGTCTTTGAGTGGGCAGAAAGCCTGCCTGATTATGCTACCAGCTCTGACTGACTGAGCCTTACCCAGAGCCCTGTGCTGAGTGGAAATAGAGTGGGGAGTTGCCAGCTCTTTGAGCCTCTTACTATCCAGACAGAGGCAGCAGCAACCCCATAGCTGGATTATCAGGCTACTAATTAAGGAAAGAAAGACTAGGAGAAAGGCTCCAGGAACACGGACTCTCTCACTGTCGGAGCCTATAAATGCTATTGAGCTTCGACTGCCAACGAGACTAAAGCACAATACATGACATTGCCATAGAGACTTATCAACTGCAAACCTCTACCTGAGCGTGCCAAAGGGGCAGAACCCGGGGTACAGAGTCACCGACCAGGAAGAGGGAGAGAAAAGGAAAAGCAAGAAGATAACCTCTCAAAATCAAGAATAATCTGCAGACTTTATAACCTATCCCATTTTATTATATTTGTTGGTTTGTTTCTCTTATCTTCATTCTTGATACTTTTTTTTCCTCCTCCAATTTGGCAGATTAACTCTCTACCAGTCTTACTCTCTCCTCTCCTTGAACTACACTACCCATAAGTGTTACATCTCCCATTATCTTTTCTCTTCTCTTCCTTTCTCTCTATGAGGGTTGCACTCCAAAACCCTTAACTCTCTCTCTCTCTCTCTCTCTCTCTCTCTCCTTTCTTTTTTCTTCTTTTAGTGGTTACCTCTTTTTTTCTCTCTCTTTCTTTTCTCCCTCTATATTAGTTTCTTCCTTTCTCCTTTACATCTCCTCTCATTCAAACCTCAATAACAAACAAATTATCTTATCTGGGACTCAAACCTATGTTTGTGGCATTTTGGGGGGTTTTTACTTCACCTTTTTAACTCACTAGCAGTGCTCTCATCCCTGGCTCTCCATATTATCTAGTTCTTGTTCCACTAAATACAATAGTAATTTTTTAATTTGTCCCCCCATTTTTCTGTTTTCCTCTTATTCCTCTCATCATAACTCTTAGACAACCAACACCTAAAAGCAAATCATTTTATTCTTGACCCAAATTTTTTCCTTATTTGCTTTTTGTGGGTCCATACGCTCTTTTTTTTCTTTTTTCTTTCCTTTTTTTTTTTTTTTTTTTTTGCCCCTTTATTACTTTTCCCCAATTCAGGCCCTCCATCACAGGCATTGTTTGTTATAATTCACAGTCCACCACAAGATTTTCTCAAAAAAGAGGGGAGAGGAGAGGAGAGGAAAAAAGGAGGGAGGGAATAATTTCCTTTTTTTTAATTTTTATTTTATTTTTCTTTATTTCATTATTAATTTTTTTTTAAAAAAAACAACTCTTTTCGTTTTTTATTTTTTTTATTGTTATTTTTTTAACTTTTTATTCTTTATTAAATCTCATTAATACTATCAACAAAACCACCCTCAGATGCCATTAAGGAAGAGAAAATTGAATATCATGGATACAAAAGAAAGAGAGGTAACACAGCTAGATGAGGAAAAATCTATGGAGAAAAAATTTAATATATTGAAAACCTTGGAGCTAAATGACAGATAATTCAAGATAGAAATCCTAAAAATCCTCCGAGATATACAAGAAAACACAGAAAGGCAATTTAGGGAGCTCAGAAAACAACTCAATGAACACAAAGAATATATGTCCAAGGAAATTGAAACTATAAAAACAAATCAAACAGAGATGAAAAACTCAATTCACGAGCTGAAAAACGAAATAACAAGCTTAGCTAATAGAACAGATCAGATAGAAGAGAGGATTAGTGAAATAGAAGACAAGCAACTTGAGGCACAACAGAGAGAAGAAGAAAGAGACTCAAAAATAAAAAAAAATGAGATAGCCCTACAAGAATTATCTGACTCCATCAAAAAGAATAACATAAGAATAATAGGTATATCAGAGGGAGAAGAGAGAGAAAATGGAATGGAGAACATACTCAAACAAATAATAGATGAGAACTTCCCAAGCCTGTGGAAAGAAATAAAGCCTCAAGTTCAAAAAGCAAACAGAACTCCGAGTTTTCTTAACCCCAACAAACCTACTCCAAGGCATATCATAATGAAATTGACACAAACCAACAGCAAAGAAAAAATTCTCAAGGCAGCCAGGGAAAAGAAGAATACAACATATAAAGGAAGGCCCATTAGATTATCATCAGATTTCTCACCAGAAACTCTACAAGCTAGAAGAGAGTGGACCCCAATATTTAAAGTCCTGAAAGAGAGGAACTTTCAGCCACGAATACTATACCCATCAAAGCTATCCTTCAAATACGAAGGAGAAATAAAAACATTCACAGATACAGAAAAGATGAGGGAATTTATCATCAGAAAACTCCCACTCCAGGAATTACTAAAGGGGGTTCTCCAATCAGATACAAAGAACAAAAAAAAAAACAGAGCCACAAGTAAAAGCTCCAAGAAAAACACAATAAAACCAAATTTAAACTGTGACAACAACAAAAAGAAAGAGGGGGAGAAGATGGAGATTAACAGTAGCAAAGGACGATGGAGTGCAAAAGTACTCACAAAATAGTTCGCTACAATGAACAGGGTAGGGACCCTTTTCATTACTCAAAGGTAACCACCATTGAAAAAACCACCACAGAAGCACATGAGATAAAAAAGATAGCAACAGAGGAAAGATGTATGGAATACAACCAAATGAAAACAAAAGATAGAAAAACGAAAGAGAAGGATCAAACAAGACACAAAACTAACAGAAAGCAAGATATAAAATGGCAATAGGGAACTCACAAGTATCAATAATTACACTAAATGTAAACGGATTAAACTCACCAATAAAAAGGCACAGAGTAGCAGAATGGATTAAAAAAGAAAATCCAACTGTATGCTGCCTACAGGAAACTCATCTAAGTAACAAGGATAAAAACAAATTCAAAGTGAAAGGCTGGAAAACAATACTCCAAGCAAATAACATCCAAAAAAAAGCAGGCGTAGCAATACTCATATCGGATAATGCTGACTACAAGACAGGAAAAGTACTCAGAGACAAAAATGGCCATTTCATAATGGCTAAGGGGACACTGAATCAAGAAGACATAACAATTCTTAATATATATGCACCAAACCAAGGAGCACCAAAATATATAAGACAGCTACTTATTGATCTTAAAACAAAAACTGACAAAAATACAATCATACTTGGAGACCTCAATACACCACTGACGGCTCTAGATCGGTCATCCAAACAGAGAATCAACAAAGACATAGTGGCCTTAAACAAAACACTAGAGCACCTGGATATGATAGACATCTACAGGACATTTCATCCCAAAGTGACTGAGTATACATTTTTCTCCAGTGTACATGGATCATTCTCAAGAATTGACCATATGTTGGGCCACAAAAACAACATCAGCAAATTCAGAAAAATTGAAGTTGTACCAAGCATATTTTCTGATCATAAAGCCTTGAAACTAGAATTCAACTGCAAAAAAGAAGAAAAAAATCCCACAAAAATGTGGAAACTAAACAACACACTTTTAAAAAATGAATGGGTCAAAGAAGAAATAAGTGCAGAGATCAAAAGATATATACAGACTAATGAAAATGACAATACGACATATCAGAATCTATGGGATGCAGCAAAAGCAGTGATAAGAGGGAAGTTCATATCGCTTCAGGCATATATGAACAAACAAGAGAGAGCCCAAGTGAACCACTTAACTTCTCACCTTAAGGAACTAGAAAAAGAAGAACAAAGACAACCCAAAACCAGCCGAAGGAAGGAGATAATAAAAATCAGAGCAGAAATAAATGAATTAGAGAACAGAAAAACTATAGAAAAAATTAATAGAACAAGGAGCTGGTTCTTTGAAAAGATCAACAAAATTGACAAACCCTTGGCAAGACTTACCAAGGAAAAAAGAGAAAGAACTCATATAAACAATATCCAAAAGAAAGAGGAGAAATCACCACGGACACCGTAGATATACAAAGAATTATTGTAGAATACTATGAAAAACTTTATGCCACTAAATTCAACAACCTAGAAGAAATGGATAAATTCCTAGAACAATACAACCTTCCTAGACTGAGTCAAGAAGAAGCAGAAAGTCTAAACAGACCTATCAGTAGAGAAGAAATAGAAAAAACCATTAAAAACCTCCCCAAAAATAAAAGTCCAGGCCCTGACGGCTATACCAGCAAATTTTATCAAACATTCAAAGAAGTCTTGGATCCTATTCTACTCAAAGTCTTCCAAAAAATTGAAGAAGAAGCAATACTTCCAAACACATTTTATGAGGCCAACATAACCCTCATACCAAAACCAGGCAAGGATGGCACAAAAAAAGAAAACTACAGACCAATATCTCTAATGAATACAGATGCTAAAATACTAAACAAAATACTAGCAAATCGAATACAACAACATATTAAAAAAATAATACATCATGATCAAGTGGGATTCATCCCAGAATCTCAAGGATGGTTCAACATACGTAAAACGGTTAATGTAATACACCATATCAACAAAACAAAGAACAAAAACCACATGATCTTATCAATAGATGCAGAAAAGGCTTTCGATAAAATTCAACACAATTTTATGTTTAAGACTCTCAACAAAATGGGTATAGAAGGAAAATATCTCAACATGATAAAGGCCATATATGATAAACCATCAGCTAACATCATATTAAATGGCACTAAACTGAAGGCTTTCCCCCTTAAATCAGGAACAAGACAGGGTTGTCCACTCTCTCCACTCTTATTTAATGTGGTACTAGAGGTTCTAGCCAGAGCAATCAGGCAAGACAAAGAAATAAAAGGCATCCATTTCGGAAAAGAAGAAGTAAAGGTATCACTTTTTGCAGATGATATGATCCTATACATCGAAAACCCCAAAGAATCCACAAAAAGACTACTAGAAACAATAAGCCAATACAGTAAGGTCGCAGGATACAAAATTAACATACAGAAGTCAATAGCCTTTCTATATGCCAACAATGAAACAACTGAGAAGGAACTCAAAAGAATAATCCCCTTCACGATTGCAACAAAAAAAATAAAATACTTAGGAATAAACATAACAAAGAATGTAAAGGACTTATATAATGAAAACTATAAACCATTGTTAAGGGAAATTGAAAAAGATATAATGAGATGGAAGAATATACCTTGTTCTTGGCTAGGAAGAATAAATATAATCAAGATGGCTATATTACCCAAAGCAATATACAAATTTAATGCAATTCCCATCAAACTTCCAATGACATTTTTTAAAGAAATAGAGCAAAAAATCATCAGATTTATATGGAACTATAAAAAACCTCAAATAGCCAAAGCAATCCTAAAGAAAAAGAATGAAGCTGGGGGCATAACAATACCTGACTTCAAACTCTAATATAGGGCCACGACAATCAAAACAGCATGGTATTGGCCGAAAAATAGACACTCAGACCAATGGAACAGAATAGAAAGTCCAGAAATAAAACCACATATATATAGTCAAATAATTTTGATAAAGGGGCCAACAACACACAATGGAGAAAAGAAAGCCTCTTCAATAAATGGTGCTGGGAAAACTGGAAAGCCACATGCAAAAGAATGAAACTCGACTACAGTCTCTCCCCCTGTACAAAAATTAACTCAAAATGGATCAAAGATCTAAACATAAAACCTGAAACAATTAAGTACATAGAAGAAGACATAGGTACTCAACTCATGGACCTGGGTTTTAAAGAGCATTTTATGAATTTGACTCCACAGGCAGGAGAAGTGAAGGCAAAAATTAATGAATGGGACTACATCAGACTAAGAAGTTTTTGCTCAGCAAGAGAAACTGATAAGAAAATAAACAGAAAGCCAACTAAATGGGAAATGATATTTTCAAACAACAGCTCAGATAAGGGCTTAATATCCAAAATATACAAAGAACTCATAAAACTCAACAACAAACAAACAAACAATCCAATAAAAAAATGGGAAGAGGATATGAATAGACACTTCTCCCAGGAAGAAATACAAATGGCCAACAGATATATGAAAAGATGCTCATCTTCTTTAGCTATTAGAGAAATGCAAATCAAAACGGCAATGAGATACCACCTCACACCTGTTCGATTAGCTGTTATTAGCAAGTCAGGTAATAGCAAATGTTGGAGGGGCTGTGGAGAAAAAGGAACCCTCTTTCACTGTTGGTGGGAATGTAAAGTAGTACAACCATTATGGAAGAAAGTATAGTGGTTCCTCAAAAAACTGAAAATAGAACTACCTTATGACCCAGCAATTCCTCTACTGGGTATATATCCCCAGAACTCAGAAACATTGATACGTAAAGACACATGCAGCCCCATGTTTATTGCAGCATTGTTCACAGTGGCCAGGACATGGAAACAACCAAAAAGCCCATCAATAGATGACTGGATAAAGAAGATGTGGCACATATACACTATGGAATACTACTCAGCCATAAGAAATGATGACATTGGATCTTTTACAGCAAAATGGTGGGATCTAGATAACATGATACGAAGCGAAATAAGTAAATCAGAAAAAAACAGGAACTGTATTATTCCATATGTAGGTGGGACATAATAGTGAAACTAAGAGACATTGATAAGAGTGTGGTGGTTACAGGGGGGTGGGGGGAATGGGAGAGGAATAGGGGGTGGGGAGGGGCACAAAGAAAACAAGATAGAAGGTGACAGAGGACAATCTGACTTTGGGTGGTGGGTATGCAACATAATTGAACGACAAGATAACCTGGACTTGTTATCTTTGAATATATGTATCCTGATTTATTGATGTCACCCCATTAAAAAAATAAAATTATAAAAAAAAAAAAAAAGAAAAAGAAAACCAGGAAGATAACGAGCCTTCCATGGAAATGGACCATTATAAATAATGATTAACTTGTCTTTTTATGGCTTAAAAATAATTTCTAATTGGCTGAGAAGCTTTTTGAAAACTAATTTCTTTTAAAGCTAAAACAATTCTGAGTCATACCAAGTTATTTTACAGAAAATTTTTCACTTTTCCAGAATTATTAAAATAAGATTTTAAGTGACTACATACTCAGGCTGTTATTTTTTCTTACATTTCAGAACACCATAAGAAAAAAGTGGTAAGTAGGTTGGAAATGGAATAAGTGTAAAGGCAGGTAGTAAAGAATAAGAAGACTTGAGTGATGGGTTTCAAAGTCTGGCTTATCATGAGCTTCTGTGTTACTGGACTTGGCAGTTCTGCAAGAATAGTTTATAGTGAGAGAAAGTA
Organism: Saccopteryx bilineata; assembly: GCF_036850765.1. Classification (NCBI taxonomy): domain Eukaryota; kingdom Metazoa; phylum Chordata; class Mammalia; order Chiroptera; family Emballonuridae; genus Saccopteryx; species Saccopteryx bilineata. The sequence continues at coordinate 213,646,287 of NC_089491.1, read as the reverse complement.
TCATTGATAATATTGCTTTACCAGAACAATGTTCTCTTCTAGAACCAGTTTCTTCATTTATTATATCACAACAATTAACATTCACATTCTCTTTTACATTATATAAGAAACATAAAATTTATTAATTGATGTCAACAGAACATATTGTTTTAATAGAGAACACATAATTCTGCAGCAGTTATAGGGGAAATTATTAATTAGAACATTTCAGACATTTCTTAAATGTCTGTGGATTACCAATTTTCTAAATTATTTATATAGAAAAGCTACTTTTTTCTAAGTTGTACTCCAAGAACAGCAGATTTAATGCAGATTCTAAAGAAAAATAGAAAAATGAGATTTGATATCTTTATTCAGTATTACTCCTTGTCTCCATAGAGATAACTTTTACCTGGCTACTTAAGCTTTAAGCAGTAGGTTAAAAAAGAAAGTAAGGAGTACAATGTTTTAAAGATTAATCAGGACTTTTTGTTGTTGTTGCTGTTATTATGATTGTGAGAAATGACAAGTAAAATAAAAACCTGCAGGGCCAGTGAAGAACTTAGGTTCCAAAAGCTAAAATAATACTTGTTTTTAGAATAGCAATGAAAAACCCCTTCAGGTAGCTCTCTCTTTCTGTCTCGTTTTCATTCTGGCTTTCATTTGCACTCTCTCTAGCTTTCTTTCTCTGGGTTACTTTATTGAGTCCTTGATTTTATAACTTATTTTTTTAATATCAGTTATGTAAGGTTAATATTTTCTTATTAGATTAAACTATAGGGCTTTTTCTAATATTTATTTAGTATGGAATTAGTTTCAGTTATATTCTCAAAGAGGAACCACTTGTTATAAATGACACAATTTATCACAATTTCTGTTGCTAGTTACAGCCTTCTTGATCTGTGTGCAACAATATTTTCAGAATTTCAATCTTAAAGAACTATAATATATTTTCAGAGCTGTATTTACTGAGTCTCATTACATGTAATAACTGAGAAACCTGATCTGTAAAATTAGACTACAGTAACAAAAAAATCAACACTGATTATTGCAAGAGAATTCACTAGTGTCACCATGGTTAAATGTTTGTCACCAGATACCATTTTCAAAGATACTCATATATATGAATATGATTTAATCATGCAGTTTGTCTGTGACAAAGAGGTAAGTATTTATGCTGAACAAATCTTGTTGCAAATAACACCTTATGTTTTCTTTATATGTGTGCATGTTCTTTTCAAACACTGTTTGCTTTAACCCTTTGAATGTGATAATATATTTTTAAATTAAGATTTTGAATTAATATCACTCATTAGCATAATCCATCTTCCTCATTTTCCCTGTCAGTGTCTATCACCTGCTGTGTAACCCACAAACCCATTAAATTACAAATCTCACCCAGTTAGACTGTTTGCCCCATTTTATGTTAGCTGAAACATTGTTTTTGCTCCAATTAAGAACAGTTTGTTTTTTGAGTCTGCCAAACTAAATACAAACTCATTTATAAATGTCTTTAGCTGGAATCACCCAGACAATTAACACTTTAAATGTATTAATTATAAAAGTAAAGAAGATCCTCAATAAAAGAAATAGTCATTATATACCAATGTTTCTGAAAAACACTTGAAACATATGCTTTACCATCACCATCATTTTTTTAATAACTACCAGTTTTTATACTAAAGACTTATTTAAAAGATAAAAACTAATCTCATCAATGATAGTTGTTAATTAAATTTCCTCACAATAGAAACAAAAAACATGAGTATCAGAAGATCTCTATGGGCCCAGCTCTGATCTTTGTGTGCAAAACATAAAATACCTCTAAATATTTACATACTTACTAATATGTGTGTATGTAAAATATAAATATCTATCATATATTAATATCAAACTTTTATATGTATACAGATTTCATTTTTATAAGATGCAATCAAAATCCAAATTTATCCATTGAAAACATGTTGGAACATACATTTACATGATTTTATTGAAAGAGTAGAAAAATAAGCTTCATGTGGTGATTCTGCACCTCTGCTTCCCACAGTCCCCTTTTCTGTATGGCTCTGAGTTAGAGTTGATTGAAGACACACTACCATGAGATTTGGAAGTCAGAGGTGAAGCAAGAGCCATTGCTTTTAGAAAAGTTCATTATTACATGAGGTGAAAGCCTGATGTACACAGCTCAAGGAGATCCAGCCTGTCCTGGCTCCCTTCCATTTTACTGTCCAGCCCTTCCTCCCCACTCCTGTGCTGACCCACAGTGGCACCAGTTCCAACAAATGTCACAGAACCAACAGCTCGCACTAGCTCCCCATTTTTTGTGGGTGTAGCACAGAGCGCATTCCTAGCAGCTGTGGCTGATGCAATGCTGTGAGAAACTCCAGCTCCCAGAACCCTCCTGGGCACACCCAGGAAGGGAGCTCACCCACAATAAGAAAGTGACTTAGCGCCAACTATGCAGCTCCCTGATCTTTTCAGCCATTGGCTATGAAGGACACGCTGTAACACCCTATAGGATGAACCCATATATATAAGCTAGCTTACTTCTTGAATAAAGTGGTTCTGTGCCACTGAACTTGGTTCCTGGAGTCTGGTCTTTGCGTCTCCGTCGTCCTCACCCTGGTGGGCCCTGTCCACAACTGGCGCCAAACAAGGGGCAGGGGCCTAACCGGCATCCAAGGAACAGGTGAGTGACCCTCTGCAATGGGAAACCGTCTCCCCCACTCTCAAGCCCTGCTGGCTCAAGCCCTGCACACCCTATTGCAGAGTAGGCGAGTTAAAGTTTGTGAAAAGGATCCCTGTACTTACTGGGAGATCCTTTCTGGTCTCAATCCCTAGATTGAAGATGTGCCCCTCTGGGGCCTGGATACTTGGACCTGAGCTCTCCAACGCATTTGTTCAGCCAAGGTGCATGAGGGACGGGCCTTCCCTCTTGGCCTCCCTCCTTCCTTACTGGCAATACACGCCTGCTTTACCGGTGCTCCTGCTGAGGACCCTCCGCCGGTCCCTAAGGTCCTACAGGCTACTCCTATTTCAGAGGAACCCCTACCTCCATATTTGCCCCCCTCCACTGAGGAGGAAAGTAGTTTAGCCTCCAAGTTTGACAAAATTGCAGCCGAGTTCGCAGAAATGAAACCAACCGAATTGCTAACTGCGCCATCAGCTCTGCCTCTGGAAAAAGTGGACGTCGCTACTTTCGCATTCCCTGCCAGGGCTCAGTGCCCACCCCAGTCTCTCAGATGCCAGTTTCTACCCCAGCTTTAACTCCAAAACGTGTTCCTGCTGCAGACCCATGGGCCAGCCTATACACCCCCATGTGTCTTTTTTCTTTCTGTCTGTCTATTTTTCTGTATCTCTCTCTCTTTCTCTCTCCCCTAGCCCTCTCTCTGAAATGATGCTGGGAAGACCCAGCCACGGCACGGTGGTGGGGATCACACCCTCTTCTAACACAAGGGAGAGGATATGCTTGTGTTTTTCAGGGGTCCCAGGAACCCTCCAACCTGCTTGACAGCGTTTCTTGGGCTCACACTAAGTGGTTCAGTCTTCACCCATTCAAAGCCATAGCCCTGGCCTTCTCCAAACTGACTACACCTCAGGGGAGGAGGTCCTTAGCACTCCAGAAGAAGACCTTGTGGCCGGGTGCGTGCCCTATCACCTGGGGGGATGTGGAGGCTTTGGCTCAGCAGAACCAGAGAATGGCCCTTGATGGGCCCCCAGGCCCTGGTGCTCTGTTCTTGCTTGTGTGTGCTATAGTCACCGCTAACTCCCAGATGCAAGCGGCAGCAGCCTGAGGCTTGAGCCTGGTAGTGCGAGCTGGTGTTTTCAGTTCATTTTTGGAGGATAAGGAGAATTGGGCTGGAGTTGAGATTCACAGACTCCAGAAGGTAAAAAGCAGCAGCTGCAGTGGGAGAATGAACGAAAGCCAGGCTTGCACCGTTGAGTGGTCACTGGAACGGCAGGGAGTACCTGCTAAGCTGCTGGTGGGTTTGCTGACATTTTGGGATATAGAGGTGGATGCCATCATGCTCTCCAGAGCAGAGATGGAAATGCTGACTGCATTGCCATGTTCTCCTCTTTGGGACAGTGTAAGACCTGCCAGGATGGCAGGAATGAGGGGGACTGCTGAGGCCTCATGTTTGTGAACTGATTCTTGGACTATGACCTGATTGAGCACTGGCTTCTTTGTTGGATGGACTTACAGATTTTGGACAATGTGAAATACCCTGATGGGGGTGGGGAGCAGCTTTGCTGGAGGCCTTTCCCCTGCCCTGGGAAGCTTTTTGCCATGACTAGAAAGAAGGCCTAGAACATTTTGCACTTTTGGCAAAGTGCTCAGAGACAGGTAAAATGTACCTTTGTAATTGTTGAAATTGTATGATTTGTCATGTTGTTGTAATTTGTGTAATGTGCCTTGCAACCATATGCAGTACACAGCCCACAGCAAGACATTTGTTTCTTGTTTGGACACTGGGACCTTTGTAGGAAGGGGGCATGCATGAACCTACATCCACTTATTACAATCAAAATGGAACTGTGTTTAACGGCACCTAGAACAGTGGTTCTCATGCTGTGGGTCATGACCCTGGAGGGGGTCGAATGACCAAAACACAGGGGTCACCTAAAGCCATCGGAAATACATATTTTATTTAAAAATGTATTGTATAATAAATATGTATTTTCTGATGGCTTTAGGCGACCCCTGTGTTTTGGTTGTTCGACCCCCACCGGGGTCGCGACCCACAGGTTGAGAACTGCTGACCTAGAAGGTCTCTATAACACAATGGGAGGTAAATGACATCTCGACCCCTAGGAGGAATCCCTTATTTAAGACCCCCATTCTATTTCCTAACTAGTCCAACATTACAGAAGCTTGCCTCATTATTTAATTGAGCTAATCTATTAGCATATAGTATAATAGGTATTATAGTTGTTTTAATTCTACTAGGGTTCTGTTGCATAATGCATAGCATTCAGAAGCTACAACAACAGCAAGATGTCATTCATCAAGTCCAATTAGCCTTAATCAAAAGAGAAGGGGGAGTTGTGAGTGGAGCGCAGAGCGCATTCTTAGCAGCTGTGGCTGATGCAATGCTGTGAGAAACTCCAGCTCCCAGAACCCTCTTGGGCATACCCAGGAAGGGAGCTCGCCCACTATAAGGAAGTGACTCAGTGCCAACCACGCAGCTCCCTGATCTTTTCAGCCATTGGTTATGAAGGACACACTGTAACACCTTATAGGCTGAACTCATATATATAAGCTAGCGTACTTCCTGAATAAAGTGTATCTGCATCACTGAACCTGGTCCCCAGAGTTGGGTCTTTGTGTCTACATCATCCTCACCTCCGGCAGGACTTGTCCACACTTTTTGATGCCTCTGGGCCAGCTGGAGTAGCCAGAGTGCTCCAACTTGTCTCTATAACCCAGTGCTTTAAGAGGACTAATCAGGGACTTCTCTGAACCTTTAAGCTCCACTTTCTAGACCTTATCCTCCTATCTCCTCCAACAAGTGTGTATGATCTTTTTGCAACCCTTACTTGACTTATGTGTAAACTACTTCCTGCAATCTCTTATTGGTATTATTCAGGATGCTTCTGCTTCCTTGAATCATAAAATATTAGGCAACAAAGCTTTGAACTGAAATCTAAAGCTCTGGAATAAAATATTTTCTTTTGCTTACCACATAGACAACAAAGAATCTGCTATTGAAACATAAAATGTAAAGGAAGTGGCAGAGAGCACATCATTAGACTTACTCTTTTTATGCCAAGAAGTAATAGAATTCAAATAAATTATCCTGTGTTCTAGAATTTAAAAATCAATCAGAATTCACAGCAAGAATTATCAAATAATGACCATGATAATGTGATAAGGGAAACCATGCCTTCATATGAAGAGGCAATGTGAATTCCCATTGATTTTTGTCACCAATTAGTATGCATTGAATTGTCTCTGTGTAATTGCTGTTGATATTGGATGCCCATAGCTAGGTTAGCAGAGAAAACTCACTTCAGGAAAAGTATGTTTGTAAAGCTATAAGTAATTAGTTTTGTAAGACAAAAAAAAAAAAAATTAGAGTTCATATGTGTGCTTGAATATAATTTTCAAAAATAATGATTAATATTTTAAAAGTTGAAATTGATTATTTTTAAATTTAATTTATTGGGGTGACACTGGTTAACATAATTATAAAATTACTATGAAAAAGTAGATTTCTTTGCCTCCTTTCTGTGTGGATTATTAATTCTTAAAGAGACTGCATGCAAATTCAGTCAAACTCAGGTAGGATAAATATAGGACACATACACACTCACCTCTTAATATCAGTAAAATAAAACAAACAACTGAATAAAACAAAAACTCCTACAGCCTTACAACTCAATAATGAGAACACTAATGATACAAAATAATTAGGCAAAGAATTTAAGCAAAAAACTTACAAAGGAAAATACACATATAGCTAATACACATTTTTAACACATATTTCATTAAAAGCTCTATATCATCAGTCATCAGGGAAATACAAAAGACAACTACAATGCAACATCACTACAATATCACCAGAATATCTAAAATTAAAGAAACTGACTGAATCAAATCAAGAACATGGAGCAATTAAACTTTATTCTCCCTTGCTGGAGTGTAAAATTGTACAACTACTTAAAAAAATTGGCTAATAAAGTTTAATAAACCAACACATGCTTGTATGCCCCAACAATACCATGTTTTTAAATATAAATTCATGAATAATCTGGTACAAGAATGTCTATAACAGCTTTCTTTATGATTGTCCATAACATGAAAGAAACCAATTTTTAATCAATACAAAATCTGATATATTTACACAATAGAAATCTATTCAACAATAAGAAGCAATGCACTACTGCATACAACAAAATTAATCTGAAAATAATCAAGCTAAGTAAAAGTAAATATTATATGATTTGGTTTATATGAAGTACTAAAATAGAAAAGCTAGTTTATGGAGGAAAAAAAGAAATGAGTTGTCCTGTTTGATGTGGTTGGGTGACATTTCTTGGGAAGTGAAATGAGAATATATTCTGGAATGATAATAATATTCTATATTTCAGGTGCTTGGAATACACAGTGCATACATTTTTTAACTAACTAAATTACTACATAAGACTTTGCATTTTATTGCATGTAAACATTTCATTTATATTTATATGACTATTAATGAGGAGGATATATATTTCTTTTCATTGCATAGATCATAGCTCTGCAAGGCTTATTTAATGAAAATCTCACTTAACTATAATAAAAACTACCCCATAAAGTATGTTCCCACTGATTTTTCTATTGTGTTTGTTTTATCAAATTATCTGCACTAAGGTCAAACTCAAAATTGTTATACATTACTTTGTCATATTATTATAATTTTGTTGGTTTTATGATAAAAATTTTTATGTGTTGAATGGAAAACCTATTTATCACAGTATTCTCCAATAAACTGATCATTCTGGACTTCTGTATTTAGTTTAAACTTTAAACCTATCTTGTCTAATTCCATAAAAATTTCAATAGAGTTTTAATTTAAAATAACAGAACTATACTATTGTGAAAAATTGGGGGAGACAAGTATTCTTACGATTTTGAATTGTTTAGTCCTTTGACAGGAACATGTTTTTCATTTGTCTGCTTTAATATATATACTAAATTACTTTTAATAATTATTCTCTAAGTAATAATGCAATAAAATAAATTAGATATATTTATTAGAAAGGTTATATTTTACAAAATTACATTGCTTACGTGTTTGTGGCAATAAAAGTGAAATAGCCTTTTTAATTTAAAATTTAATAAAATTACAAAAGTTTATAAGTGTAGAGATCAATCAATGAATTTTTTTAAAGTTAGTTCCTCAGGTGGAACCAGTTACAGACCAAGGAAGGAATGAGTACAAGCAGGAACCCACTGTTCCTTTCTATATCTTAGTCCCAAAGTTAACATTAATGTCACTTCTAACACCATAAAATGATTTTGTCTTTTCTTTTGAAGAGTATGTAAAATTAACAATGCACAATCATTTGTATCTAGTTGAACATTATGTTTCTATGATTTATCTATGTTGTTTTCATGCAGAAACATGTTTATTTATTTTTCATTGTTAAATGACTCTATATTCCCTCTCAATTGCCATATAAATATGACACTATTCTTTCCAATGCTGATGGGAATTTGGTGTTGTTTCCAGATTTTAGCAATTGTATACAATATTGTTATGAATATTTATATATTCTGCACTTGGTATACATAGATAAACATAGATACATTTCTATTGACATTTCCTAGGAGTTAAATTATACTTAACTTTTATATACATACTTGGTGAAAAAAGAGAAATATGATTTGACTGATCAAGTAAAAATCATTAATAATTTTTCAGTAGTCAGAATAACATTGTTTAAAAATAACTTGTGGAAAATCACTTTTAAGGGTCATTTATTAACCCATTAACTGAACTGTTAAGTAGAAACAGCCTTAGTGGATACCTTGATTAAACAGTATTATGTGAGCAGCTTTTGAGAAAAAAACATTGTTCAAAAGTATTGAATATACTGTTCTTTCTCATCACACAAAAAAATCTAGCTCCTGCCTTGTAATGTTAAAAGTGAAAAGTGGTTGGAGATCATTCAGGCACACACACGCGCATACACACACACACACACACACACACACACACACACACCTACCCATGGTTGTAAAAGTACAGTACAGTTGTTATCTAAATACCTTTGAAGTTTAGATTAGCATTATTAGAAACCATGAATGTTTATCTTTATGTGAGAAATTGTTCTTGACATTAAATGCTACCTTCCATTTTATAGTGTTTTTTTTTTAAAGAGGAGAGAGAGAGAGGGAAAGAGGCAGGGAGAGAGAGAGAGAAAGAGAGAGAGAGAGAAAGGGGAGAGGAGCAGGGAGCATCAACTCCCATATGTGCCTTGACCAGGCAAGCCCAGGGTTTCGAACTGGCAACCTCAGTGTTCCAGGATGACGCTTTATCCCACTGCGCCACCACGGGTCAGGCTTATAGTGTTTTTTTTTTTCCATAAGGTTAATAATCAATATTTTTGAAACTCCTGAGTATATTTTATCAAGTTACTGATATGCAGTTTTTTCATTTCACAACTTTTCATATTAGGCATTTTACAAAGCAAATAACTGATAAATAGAGCTTTTCCTTTCATGAAATCAAGTATGGCTTGGTATTCTGACTGCAGTCAACATTGTTTAATTTTTTATATTTAAACTGTTTTTGATCAAGTGGGTTGTAAATTCCTGGTTTATTCTTTGCCAAACTTTGATCTGCTTGTCCCTGTTAAGTGCAGTTAATTTAATCTAATTCCCACTCCCAAGGGGATATGCATAACCAACACTTAGTTTAAATAAAAACGTCTCCATTTTCCTTTAAGATTCTGATCTCTTCTCATTGAACACCATTTTCTTACTTATCTAGTTACATTTCTTCTCTATATTTCAGCTACCCACAGTCAAATACACCCTTCCTGTTAGAGATGTTGTAGAAATCTACGCTGTTTAATATGGAAGCCACCAGGCATGTGTGATGGTTGAAAACATGAAATTTGACAGGTCTGAATGGAAATGTGTTTATACATAAAATGTACACTGAATTGTAAAGGTTTATTATCAGAATGGCAAAATAGCTAATTAAAAATGTTTATGAGTTATATGTTGATATGATAATATTAGATATACTGGGTAAAATAAAATATATTATTAATTTATTTCAACTAGTTTTACTTTTTAAAAATGTGCCTACTAGAATATTTAAAATTACATTTGTGGCTCACATTATACTTTGTTTGGGCAGTGCTTTTTTTAAGATAAAATTCACCCTTTCTTTCAGTTCAAATAATTTTTAACTATTATCCTCAGTATGTCATATTATATATACAATTGCCCATCTATCCTTCTAGGACATTTTTGCAAACACTTATAAATCACAATGTCAAAAATTATTAAATGACTTTGACTAATTAAGTGAATGTAAGCCCTGTAGAGATTCAGGAAATTTGAATTTGTTCCTGTCACAATCATCTCAACATTTTATTTGTTTTTAAAAAGTCACTTTATTCATGTGGCTCTGCTTAAAATTCATAGCACCGTCCAAGCTTACTCTTGTCCAGCTTTAAACCACTGCACTAACATATTTACTCATAGCATTAGTCAACAATTAAAATTTGCTTCTACTTGTGTACTTTATTATTGATAAATCAGCTCTAGGAAAGTACAATCCTTGCCTTTCTATCTTCCTTCACCTACAACTCTAAGAATAACACCTGGAATCTAAGAGATGCTTACTAAATATTTTTCTAATGAACACATAAATGTAAAATTTCTTGCTAAGCTGAAAGTATTAAATATTTTTATATGAAATTTCATAAGGATCTTTTAAAATACAGGCACATTGAATTTTATTATTTTATACACCTTATTTTGAAGGTTTTAATGGCTGCTACATAGCACTTGTTTAGTTTTTGTCATCTCTTAAGTATATTCTTTTTTTTTAAGTATATTCTTAGCTCTATCCTTTGTATCTAATTCTGCTTGGGGCAAAACATTTGTTTCTTCTCTTCTTATTGAAACAATAAACAATAGAGATTGACATAATGCAGACATTTTCAAAGCAATCAATGCCACAAGACTTTAAAGAATTACACTGAGTTTATTTATGAATTGTGCAGCAGATAGACATGGTCTATTTAGAATTTCTGTGAACAGACTTTCAGAACAGCTAAGCAAAAATCACACAAGGAATTTTCTCTGTGAAGCTGATAGTATTTTAAAGACAAAAGTCATTATGTATCTAAATAATTAAGTAGGAGAAAAAAGTTTACACAGTTTATGAAAAATATCATAAGGTGCACTTCACTCAAAGTCTTTGTTAGCAAGTTAATATTTTACAGGGAGAATCTATGATGATATCAAATTATTATTCTTGCTTTGTTGTATATACTGACTACAATAAAAATTAGACATAGCATTAGAAAAACTATATTCTTATATTTGGCAAATACAAGGTGACTGAACTTTTTTTTCACTTGGTTCTACACAATTTATATAAAATGTTTTAGACTTTTTAAATTTCAGAAGCCTGTAATTAGCATTCAAGAAGACAGTAATAACATTAAGGTTTCACCAAGATTAACAGCAGGATAAAGTTGATTATACAAAAGCAGCACCTGATTTTAATATCATAATATTTATATCTTTCTAAATGCAATTATACTTGATTTTATTTTGACAAAGAAATGACATTATTAAATATGGTAGTGCTAGTTCCATGAGTAATAAACAATTATTTATCAATTATTGTAAGAATACATGGCCTTTATCATAATTCAATACTGAAAAACTGGTTTGTCATGTTATGTACTTGAAATAATATTTAATAAAAATCTAGTGTTTTAGATGTATTTCAATAAATAATATGCAATATTTTTACATATGGTATTCAAGTCTTTATATTTTTGTTCCATTTTAGATTTTCTTTTACCCTTCTAGAAATTTCATTTTTCATAAGAATGTTAGAATAATTTTATTCATCCTAGCTAATACTAGTTCACTATAAATAATATAAATGTGTTATCTACATTTGTCAATCTAATTTGATGAACCATCAATAAAAATATTTTAAAATTATGCCTGGCATATTGTTGTTGTTTTTTCAAAATTGTTAAAAGTAAATTACTTAAATGCCAGACAACATTTGCCAAGAGCAATATTACTTGCTTTAAATATCATCTCAATCTTTCTGAATGACAATAAAATGATAACAAAATAGAAAATTTTTTCCCAAATTCAGTGAATAGGGTGTTCTGCCCTCCTACCTTCTACTTGTAATGTGAAATGGAGAAGGAAGCTGTTATGCAACTGGAAGTGTGGGAACAGTGCCTATGTGCTTAGGATAGCAGAGTAGAAAAACAGAAGCACCCTGAGCTATGGCAGATATTGTAAAAACTCTGCATCAGTCTCTTCTCCAGTGCCAAATAAAATCAACCCCTATTTGGTTACCTTACTGTTTTCAGAGTAATGATGTAGGTGGCCAAATATAATCTTAACACAATCAGGGCATGTGATAATGGCAGTACATGTGTGTATTTTAATATTTATAGTTTAAAATTTACTTTTTTTGCTGGAAGAATCCTGGTCAAGATGGCGCTGATACTGTATGCTATAAAATCTATTCATTCTCTCTACCTTTTTCTGACTTCCCTGATAAATATCTTATGAATATATATGTACATATTCACAACATAATACTAATATTCAAAACTAAATAATGCATAGAAAGAGCTGAAGGTATAATTTTCTTGGACTTTTTGGGTCTATTTCAGAGATGACTGACAATTTGACTCCTGCAGGGTGACTGGATCAAAAGATGTCCAAGCATTGTAGAAAATTTGTTTCAGTTATTTAAGCTTTTAAAGTAATATTGACATTATTATTATTACTTAATTTTGTATATTTCTTGGATAATCCTTTTAATTGGGCTACATTTGTATTGGATAACATTTTTCCCACAGTTTTTTTTTAATATTGTGCTTTTTATTATGAAGTTTCAGTATAGTTTTGCAAAAAACTCTCAAATTCAAACTGTGATTCAATTTTATCATCTATTCTGATCATTTTACCCACATTTTAAAATGTGTACTTTGCTTGTGGTGAATTTTCTTTTGTACTTTCTTCTTTCTTGCTATTCACAAGATCTTAATTGGCACACTCTGGCAAAAAAGCTCACTGGGTAGTGTTTGAAGAGATTTTTTTAAAAGTATCCAAAAAGATAGGTTATTATAATAAATCTATATTTTTCAAAAAGAGTGAATAAGAGGATGAAAAAAGACTGATTCAGTTTGCTGACAAAGAGTATGTATATAAAGAGAGCACCTGTATTCAAGATTTTTTAAAACTTCCTTCCTGCCAAAAAATTCTTTGTTTCTTTTGCATTTTTCATCTGGTACACACAGAACTCTTGAGCAACAGAAAAAAATACACAGATAAGAAAGAAACAATAAAGGCGAATCATTCTTATCCTGAATTTCATTTGACTCTGTGGTCCTTCTACAGATTTATTGTATATTGATTTATTACATGAATTGATAGAATACTCTTCAGTATAACTTGTGATTGTGAATATAAACAGTGGCCAAAACACAACCAGAGTGGGCAAAATTAGCTTTACGGTTATGAAATGCAAAACAGTTTATTCTTTATTAATTATTGTAATAATTGATTTGTGTCAAAGCTGTATACCTCCTTTTGCCCATCCCTGTATAACTTCATTTCTTAAGCAAACTGTCAGTGTCAACTAACAACCTTATGATGGAAAATATATTTGATGCAATGCACACTTGTCTCAATGAAAAAATTGAAAGACATGAGTAAAAAAATAAAAGCAAAAATCTTATTATAGATGACCTAGATGTCTTATAAGTAGCAAGAAATTCGGTCTCTGGATCTTCACCTTCACGACTTCATTGTGAAAATTAGCTATAGAAGAACCAGGTTCAATAATTTTTATTAGTGAGTTACCCTTACTCACTGGACAAAGAAAAAAAAATTAAAATCCAACATTATTGCTGCTAAATTTTCTGTTAATAATAATATCTATTTCAAAAATTACTTAAATACTGGAATATATAATTTTAGTATGTTTCATGATATAAAACAATGTTAAAAACTTAAACACAAAATTCTCTATACGGTAGTTCATCAGTTGTTTACACTGTCAAGCCTTGGCAGTTTTAAAATTATATTGAATGTTTTACATGGTATTTATAATGTCATAATAACTATATCGCTGAACAATCATGTAATTATACATCTCAAGATGCTATCATCCATTTTTGTCTTTGTAGATAATTATCTTTACTATTTTTTGCAAGTAAAGAGAGATTTGTTGTCACTAACATGTTACAGATTATACAACCTAAGTGTGAAATGTCATATCTAGATATAATGAATGTGGTGCATTCTCTAATAATGATGCATTCATTCATCACCTATAAGGACAACCAATATTTTTTAAAATGACTTATTTTAAGTTATCATCCCTGTGTTCTTAATCTTGCCGTTTTGGGCCCTGGCCGGTTGGCTCAGCGGTAGAGCGTCGGCCTAGCGTGCGGAGGACCCGGGTTCGATTCCCGGCCAGGGCACACAGGAGAAGCGCCCATTTGCTTCTCCACCCCTCCGCCGCGCTTTCCTCTCTGTCTCTCTCTTCCCCTCCCGCAGCCAAGGCTCCATTGGAGCAAAGATGGCCCGGGCGCTGGGGATGGCTCTGTGGCCTCTGCCCCAGGCGCTAGAGTGGCTCTGGTCGCAACATGGCGACGCCCAGGATGGGCAGATTATCGCCCCCTGGTGGGCAGAGCGTCGCCCCTGGTGGGCGTGCCGGGTGGATCCCGGTAGGGCGCATGCGGGAGTCTGTCTGACTGTCTCTCCCCATTTCCAGCTTCAGAAAAAATGAAAAAAAAAAAAAAAAAAATCTTGCCGTTTTGATTTTATTTGCTTCTGATTCATTTTAAAAATTCTACTTTTATGTTTGAGCACCTGTCAGAGATGTAGAAAGGTTATATACACTATTAAAAAAAAGCTATAATAAAATGGACACGAAGAATTACTAAATTATTTAGCCCACAATGATCTGCCCAATTCCACTTTCCTCCTGCTTACATCCTCCGCTTATGTCCTGCCAGTCAATATCTTCTTTTCTGCTTTTCTCTGTCCCAGTCACCCACATTAGCCTTTCAATATCCAGGCGCATGACTGTCTCAGGATCTTTTAGCAGATTGAAGCACTTTCCATCAGATAGAAAAAGATTCACTTTCCCTCACCTCATTCAGGTCGTTAAGCAAATATTCCATTATTGAGACTTCCAGGATCACTCTAAATTACAACTCACTCTTTTACCTCAAAAATGAGCTAAAAGGCCCTGGACGGTTGGCTCAGTGGTAGAGCGTCGGTCTGGCATGCGGAAGTCCTGGGTTCGATTCCCGGACAGGGCACACAGGAGAAGAACTCATCTGCTTCTCCACCCCTCCCCCTCTCTTTCCTCTCTGTCTCTCTCTTCCCCTCCCGCAGCCAAGGCTCCATTGGAGCAAAGTTGGCCCGGGTGCTGAGGATGGCTCTGTGGCCTCTGCCTCAAGTGCTAGAATGGCTCTGGTCACAACAGAGCGACGCCCCAGATGGGCAGAGCCTCGCCCCCTGGTGGGCATGCCCGGTGGATCCTAGTCAGGTGCATGTGGGAGTCTGTCTGACTGCCTCCTGTTTCCAGCTACAGAAAAATACAAAAAAAAAAAAAAAGCTAAAAATACTCAGTTTTAGAAACCCTCTGGAGCACTGATCATCATCTGACATATTATGTGTTCTATTTATTTGTATTTTATCTAACTTCCCACCAGTGTAATCTATATTTCACAGACCGAGGGTTGTTTTGTTTGTTTGTTTGATTTTACTGTTTATTCAATTCTTTATTTCCAATGTTAAAGGCATATAGATGGAACGCCATAATTACTTTTTCAGTGAATGTATTATGAAAACAAGCTATTTAAAATATAGAATAAATAATGCGGTATTTAAGTTAATGTTATTTCATCAAAGCCTCGTGCAGTAAGACTAACACTACAGTGCTCCTCTGGCAGCTGGGGACAATGAGTATAGAAAGATAACAGTGCTTCCTAAATGAGAACTTAGTCTTCTCAAATTCCTTAAACTTGATATATATATATATATATATATATATATATATATATATATATATATATATATATCTTGATATAATATATTATATTAGATTAGATTCTGGTTGCACCTGTAGCTTATATAATCTGGCATAACCTCCCCAATTCCAGATCCTTAAATTAATTACACCTTGCCTGGCCTGTGGTGGCACAGTGGCTAAAGCATTGACCTGGAACGCTGAGGTCACCAGTTCAAAATCCTAGGCTTGCCTGGTCAAGGCACATACGGGAGTTAATGCTTCCTGCTCCTCCTCCTCTCCTCTCTCTCTCTTTCTCTCTACTCTCTCTCTCTCTCTAAAAATGAATAAAGAAAATCTAAAAAATAAATTTTAAAAAGTTTAAAAAAATTAATCACACCTTAAAGTTTCTCTTGCCAAGTAAGGTAACATATTTGTGATTTGGGGAATTAAGTAGATTTCTTGGGAAAGCTGTCATTCTGTCTACCACACCACAATAGTATCCGATACTCTGTATCATATCATAACAGTGATCTTAATGTAAATTATGTTTCTTTTTTAGAGGTTTTTTTTAGTCTGCAACTTTATTTCATAAACTCATCTCAAAAGTTATTAATCTACATCTTATACTAGAAAATTATTTTATTACTAAGTGCCTTCTTTTGAAATGCATAATATACTCAACTGACTATGTCTTTTCTTCTGGATCTTATGAAAGTATTACACAAATTAATCACTAATTGAAGTAACAATTTCAGTCAAATGTTCTCCTCACAGCACTCTTTCGCCCACACTCATTTATGTAGACTTTTATGTCAAGCTGCTGAACATTTCAATATACTTTATTTTCTTCAGTATTTTGAATTGACTAAACAAGAAATATTTTTGTAAGACCAATTACAAGTTATTTATTAATATTAATTTAAAAATAATTCATGGAAAATAAAGACAAACTATAGATACATAGTATCCTTATATGAGGTATAAAGTATATTAACATCTCTGTATTCAACAAACATTCACAGAACAATCAACAAATTATGAGTAAAATACACACAGAACGCTGACATTTATTGAATGTTTCTTAGTGTCTGACACTGCTCTACATCTATGTTAAATTATTTAACTCATTTATATTATACTAAAAACTGAAAGCTGAATTTTTAAATTGTGATTGCTAAACAATTATAAAATGTAGTGTTCAATATTCATGATGCAGATCAATAATACTGTTCATTCCATTAATCTTTCAGTCCACACCTGTATTCTGATATTGCCAACCTCTGAATATTTAAAAGTTTAACCTCCAGATATTTCTTATTCAGGCAGAGAAGAAACTAGCCTGCAGTCTCTTGTGAAATATTTTGACTGATACGCTGATTGTAACAAACATAACCAGTTTCAGGATTTAATAAGTATAGACATATGCAATCATTTTTGGGGTTAAAACTTATTTGGAGATAAAGTATGAGATCTAGCCTGACCAGACAGAGGTGCAGTAGATAGAGCATTGGACTGGGATGCAGAGGACCCAAGTTTGAAACCCCGAGTTTGCTGGCCTGAGTGCAGGCTCATCTGGTTTGACCAAGGCTCACCAGCTTGAGCCCAAGGTCACTGCCTTGAGCAAGGGGTCACTCAGTTGGCTGTAGCCTCCCAGTCAAGGCACACAGGAGAAAGCAATCAATGAACAACTAAGGTGCCTCAACGAAGAATTGATGTCTCTCATCTCTCTCCCTTCCTGTCTGTCTGTCCCTATCTGTCCCTCTATCTCTCTCTCTCTGTCACAAAACAATCAAACAAGTTTAAACACTTAGAAATTTGTTTTTATAAAAAAGTGTAAATAGAAGATTTATTTCTTATTATGAATATTTTTCTAAATGTATATTCAACTATAGTGAAAATAATTTATTGCTGATATGCTAAATATAACTATGCCTGTATACCTTCTTGTGAAAATCTAAATAATTTATAATAACATTGAATGTATGAGATGTTAATCACAAAATCAATTTTTGAGAGAGTGTTACACAAGGGGCCATTATGAAGGAGAGATGAAAAGAGAAGTTTGCTTATAAATAATTATAGATTCTACCTCACTTGTTTCTATTGTAGTTTTACAAAATAGTTTGTTGAATCTGTACATTTTCCAAACATATATGTATTTATATTTTTAATGGAAATGGACCTTTATTCTCTGAATTTGATTTTAAAATGTTTGAAGAAAAAAATTGGCATTTGAACTTTGTTATGTAATTTATTATAAAAAAGTTTGCAATATAAAATTTTAGATTAAAAGTGAGTAACCAGTGAGCTTTCTCAATTAGGCTTCTATAAACATTTAAACTAAACATTCAAAGCTATATCTCTATTTTGAAAGTGGCTGCCAATGGTTCCACCAACATCTATCCTTCTTTATTAGTAGTAAATGTATTTTTAACATGATGCACTACAGACTGTAATTTCTAGCAGAAGCGATGTGTGCAGTGTTTGAGAAGTGCCTTTAGGAGGAGCTCCCTTCTCTTTTCTCAGTCTATGAACAGTAGGCAGAGCAGCAACCTATTCTACTGATGGCCTGCCTACCCCAAAACATCAGTCCTCCATGTCTGCATTGTTTTTCCAACATGACTGCTTTATAGGAATGAAACAAATGCATGTACTTTTCAAGTCACTATGTTTTGTGCTTCCCTGTGCAAATAGCCTAGTTTGTATCTCAACCAATGAAGGAATTAGTAGCAAGATGTGGAAAATTTTGGAAAATAAAATGAAAAAACAATGTGGTTTGAATTAATAGAGCAAACAGAAGCTGAGCAAGGACACAGCCATTCCTACTGGAGTTGGTGACCTTTGGTATGCCATGGCAAAAACATCACCAAGGACACTGTGGAAGGAAGACCGTATACCGACACATCCTCAACTGCAGAAATGGTTGGGTACATGCAAAATTTTTTCATTTCTTGTAACTTTTAGCACAAGTCCCCCAGAGCACTTAAACTGGTTTCTAAGAAACACTACTCTAAAGAGGCAGAATGAGCAGGAGACAGGACTATGTTCCTTAGCTTTCCTTCATCTCCTCTGTTATACTTTGGAAACCAGTCCATCTGCAAGTATAAAATTAAGGACTTTTTTTGTTACCACCCTAGCCTATAGTTTCAAATGACCTTAAGATAAGATCAGTGTGTACAGCTCAGCTAGGCACTGAAACAGCCACCAGTGAGGAGGGTCAGTAAGGACGGAAGTCTAGCTTCAGCTCCACTCAGCATGTGAAGAAGGTGGCTGCATTGAGGGTAGAACCTTTTCCCTCTGACAAAGGCACTGCTGGCCTCTCACTGAGCCCCTGCCTGTGGCTGCTCCACAGCAGGAGGAGTTCTCATTCTATGCTATCCATCCGCAGTGATGCCTTAGCTCTCACTCTCTTTGAAGCCCTGCTTCAAAGTAGTTGTGTTCCTGCTGACAGTTAGGGATAGCAGAGTTGTGAGGCCAGTAATCTCCTTTTCATTTTAAAGGCAAAAAAAAAAAAGGAGTTTGGGAGATTAAAACAGACATATCAGAATAAAACAGCTACTTAAAAATACTTTTTTTTTCTGTAATCACTTGCATGTCATACCTATTAGAAGCAAGTAAACTGAAATTCTATCATGTGTTTTATGGGAACTGTATTACATAAGTAAATGAACTGACACACCATAATTACCAGGACTGCAAGTCTATGGAGAATATCCTACAAGAATCAGGTGAAAATGTTGGGCAGCTTTCAAGTCTTTTCTCATCACTGTCATAGCTGTGGTTACAGAATAAGATGATCGAAGAAGACTTTCTAAAGGAGCAGAACTCCTGTATAAACTCATCAAGGGGAATTCTTTGAATTCTAAGGCAGAGACTTTGCCCATTCACACCTGATATGTATTGGCAATGGCTGTGGAGCAGATGCTGTTTGTTTCCTGTGTTTTTGTTTTCCAAATGGTAATATCATGGTAGTTATCATGACTCTGTTCTATTTCATATGTCATATAGAAAGGGATTTAAGTTTATTATTTGGATTAAAAATCTGCTAAAGATGATTGCTTATTATGAGGGTAGTGTGGAATTTTATGTTGGTGTAGTAAACAGATGGACCCTTGTGTTGCAATTATTGGGTTAGAGATAAGTGTATTATATTATAAAAAGAAGAACCTACTTGACCATTCAGGTAATTACTATGTCCTCTGCTTTCATTAGGTGTGACCTAATATTCTATTTTGGAAAATGAGAGATAAGCAGAAGTGATATGGTCAAATTCTGAATCCTTTTCTTAAAATAATATTAGTAATCTTTCCATTTTCTTATTTCTTTTTTTCACTGGCTGGAACTGTCTTTCACAGTGTGAACAAAGATATAGTATGAAAAAGTGGAGGATGAAAGAAGTCTGGCTTCCTAATCTAATCAAGCTGTCATAAAAGCCCTAAATATTTGTCTGGTGAGAAATAGATGTTTTAAAACCATATACATTGATATATTCTAATTCATAACAACAAATAAGCTATAAACTATTCTGAAATGTCAATAAATTTGAAATATTGCATGGAGATTAGACATTTTAAAGACAATTGTTTCCCGTTAATTATTTTGCATTCTAGCTGACTTGCTGTAGCATTAGATGATTTATACCTAGCAAATATCTGGCAGGCAGCATTCACTTAATAAGTTTTTGTTGAGTGAATTCATTAAAAATTTTTCCATCATTTATTCTTCCCAAAGACAAGAATTGTTCCTAGAGAAAATTTTATAATCTCCACAGAGTTGCTAGAATTTTAATACTATTCCAATGCCTCTTTCAAAACACAAACATATGAGCCAAATTGGCCTTACAAAGCCAGAATAAAATTAGCTTTTGACAGAGCAATTCCAAAATAAATTATCCCTAACAGGCTCTTTCCTCCTTTGTAAGTGCAAAGTTCTGCTGATTAGCAAATGTAATTCTGTGCTTGATAATGACATCTATGTGGTCTGCTTCTCCATGAGCTTTAACTATCACTCTGCTCAGAGGTACGCTTGGGGCTCAGTTGCAGTGGCATCTTGTTAACCACACTCCCATTGTACACTTCAGAAGCAGAAGTGAGGGTGTGCAGGAGCAAGGGCTAGTTGGCCTAACATGGGGATGAGCTACATGATAACCAGCCAACAAGGTAAGAACAGGTTTTACACACCAAGCATCCATTATTTGACTCTTGTCATCTTACATGATTTTAGAGTATATTTTGGGATTTTTTTTTGTGTGTGGCAAAGACAGAGAGAGTCAGAAAGAGGGACAGATAGACAGATAGGGACAGACAGACAGGAAGGGAGAGAGATGAGAAACATCAATTCTTCATTGTGGCTCCTTAGTTGTTCATTGATTGATTTCTCATATGTGCCTTGGCCAGGGGGCTACAACTAACCAAGTGATACCTTGCTCGAGCCAGCACCCTTGGGCTCAAGCTGGTGAGCCTTGCTCAAACCAGATGAACCCGCACTCAAGCTGGCAACCTTGGAGTCTTGAACCTGGGTCCTCCACATCCCAGTCTGTCGCTCTATTCACTGCGCCACTGCCTGGTCAGGTTATTTTGTGATTTTTTTTTTTTTTTACATTTTATGTGCTCTTATAGGAACTATGAATTATATTTTAAGTGATTCAAAAAGATTGGATAGAGTTAGTAGAAGTGAATCAATAAATACATATTATTCTCAGCATTTCTTTTATATGCGTATTTTTATACTTTGATTAGTTTAAGAATAACTTTGGTAGAAATATAAGTCTTACTTAAATGTGAACTATAATATGTTGGCAAGAAAGAAAGAAGCTGAGTAAATAGAAAAATAAAATTATGCCTGAGAGGTGGTGGTGCAGTGGATAGAATGTTGATCTGGGATGCTGAGATCTCAGGTTCAAACACCCAAGGTTGCTGGCTTGAGTGTAGGGTCATCCAGCTTGAGCACTGGCTTATGAGCATGGGTGTGGGGTCACTGGCTTGATCCCACAGTCACTGGCAGGAGCCCAAAGGTTGCTGGCTTGAGAAATAGGTCATGGACTTGGTTTGAGACCCCCCAAGCAAGCCATGTATGAGAAGCAATCAAGAAACAACTAAAGTAATGAAACTACTAAAATGGCTGTTTAAGACAGGAGCAGGTTGCAGCTCTGCATAGTTCATCTTTGCTCATACCTTAAAAATGTGAATTGATGTATAAGTGGGAATTTAAGTAGAGTTACTTTTTAAGTCCATAAAACTGGTAGAATTTTATTGCCTTCCATATCCAGCATTCTCTTTCCCAGATTTATTTTTTTTCCAGTCTCAATGTTCACTGAATAAATGAATGAGTGAATAGGTGAATGAATAATTTTTTTGTTTTTTATTGATTTTAATTTGTTGTGTTTACATAGTTACAAATGTACCCCCAAATATATATCCCTCCCTCCCCCCTTTGTCTCCTTGATACCCTTTACCCTCTCCCCCCCACCACCTTCCCCTTTCCTCCATAATTTACTATCGTGCCCTCTATCTCTTTGTGTTATGTTTATATACTTTCACCAATGTCTTTCCTTTCTTTGATCCCCTCCTCTCTTCCCCTTTCCCTCTGGACTCTTTGACCCCTTCTCTGCCTCTCTTCTGTTCCTCAGCTCTCATTGTTCATTGGATTCCTCATATGAGTGAAATCATATGATATTTTTCTTTCTATGCCTGCCTTATTTAGCTTAGCATAATAGACTCCAGGTCCATCCATGTTGGTGCAAAGGGTAACATTTCCTTCTTTTTCAAGTCATGTAGTATTCAATTGTACCACAACTTTCTGTTTCATTCGTCTGCTGATGGACAGTTGGGCAGATCTTGGCTATTGTAAACAATGCTGCAATAAACATGGAGGTGAATTTCTTTTTTTTGAATCGGAGATTTGCTATTCTTAGGATATATTCTTAGAAGTGGGATAGCTGGGTCAAAAGGCAGTTTTATTTTTAGTTTTTTGAGGAATCTCCATATTGTTTTCCACAGTGGCTGCACCAGTCCGCATTCACACCAGCAGTGCAGGAGGGTTCCATTTTCTCCACATCCTCTCCAGCAACTATCATGTGTTGTTTTGTTGATGAGCGCCATTCTGACTGGTGTAAGGTGATATCTCATTGTGGTTTTAATTTGCATTTCTCTAATAACTAGTGATGTTGAACATTTTTTCATATGCCTATTGGCCATCTGTATGTCTTCTTTTTTTTTTTTTTTTGTATGTCGTCTTTAAAGAAGTGTTTATTCAGTTCTTTTGCCTAGCTTTTGATTGGATTGTTTATCTTCCTGGTGTTGAGTTTTACAGGTTCTTTATAAATTTTGGTTATTAACCCCTTATCAGACATATTGACAAATATGTTCTCCCATTGTGTGGGTTGTCTTTTTATTTTGTTAATGGTGTCTTTTGCTGTGCAAAAGCTTTTTAGTTTGATATAGTCCCATTTGTTCATCCTAACCTTTATTTCACTTACCCATGGAGATAAATCAGCAAATATATTGTTGTGAGAGATGTTGAAGAAATTACTGTCTTCTAAGATGATCATGTTTTAACAACTTACATTTAAGTATTTTACTCATTTTGAGTTTATTTTTGTGAATGGTGTAAGTTGGTGGTCTAGCTTAAATTTTTTGCATGTACTTGTCCAATTTTCCCAGCACCATTTGTAAAAGAAACTTCCTTTACTCCATTGTATGCTCTTACCTCCTTTGTCAAATATCAGTTGACCATAAAGTTGTGAGTTTATTTCTGGGTCCTCTGTTCTGTTCCATTGATCTGTATGCCTGTTCTTATGCCAGTACCAAGCTGTTTTGAGTGCAATGGCCTTGTAGTATAGCTTGATATCAGGAAGTGTGATACCCCCTGCTTTATTCTTCTTTTCAAGATTGCTGAGGCTATTCATGTTCTATTTGGTTCCATATACATATTTGGAATATTTGTTCTATATTTTTGAAGTATATCATTGGTATTTTAATCAGAATTGCATTGAATTTACAATTTTTTTTGGGTAGTATAGACATTTTAATGATGTTATTCTTCCTATGCATGAACACGGTATATGCTTCCACTTGTTTATGTATTCCTTGATTTCTTTTATTAATGTTTTATAATTTTCTGAGTACAGGTCTTAAACCTCCTTAGTTAAATTTACTCCTAGGTACTTTACTTTTTTTGTTGCAATAGTTAAGGGGATTGTTTCCTTAATTTCTCTTTCAGACAGTTCATTGTAGGTATATATAAATGCCACTGATTTCTGAATATTGATTTTATAACCTGCCATCTTGCTGAATTCATTTATCAGTTCCAGTAGTTTTTTGACTGAGACTTTTGGGATTCTATGTATAGTATGAAGTCATCAACAAATAATAGAAGTTTTACTAATTCTTTTCCAAATTGAATGCCTTTTATTTCTTCTTGTCTGATTGCTGTAGCTTGGACTTCTAGAACTATTTTGAATAAGGGTAGTGAAATTGGGCACCTCTGTCTTGTTTCTGTTCTTAAGAAAATTGCTTTTAATTTTTGCCCATTGAGTATAATGTTAGCTGTGGGTTTGTCATAGGTAGCCTTTATCATGTTGAAGTATGTTCCCTGTATTCCCACTTTGTTCAGAGTTTTATCATAAATGGGTACTGGATTTTATTAAATACTTTTTCTGCATCTATTAATATTATCATATGGTTTTTATCCTTTCTTTTTTATGTTATAAATTATATTTATTGATATGCTAATATTGTACCAGCCTTTCCTCCCCAGAATAAATTCCACATGATCATAATGTATGATTTTTTTTCATGTATTGCTGGATTCAATCTGTTAATATTTTGTTGAAAATTTTAGCATCTAGGTTCATCAGGGATATTGGCCTATGGTTTTCTTTCTTTGTAGTGTCTTTACCTGGTTTTGGGATAAGGATTATTTTTGTTTCATAAAAGGTGTTTGGAAGTTTTCCTTTCTATTGAAATTTTTGAAATAGCTTGAGAAGAATAGGAGTTAGTTCTTCTTTGAATGTTCGGTAAAAATTACCTGCGAAGTCATCAGGACCGAGACTTTTGTTTTCTAGGATTTTTTTGATAACTGTTTCAATCTCTTTTGGTGTAATTGGTCTGTTTAGGTTTTCTGATTCTTCCATATTAATTTTGAATGATTATATTTTTGAAGGTATTTATTCATTTCATAGAGGTTGTCCCATTTTGGGCATACAGTTTTTCATAGTATTTTCTGACAATCCTTTGAATTTCAGTGTCAGTGGTTACTTCCCCACTCTCATTTCTAATTTTATTTATTTGAGCCCTCTCTCTTTCTTTCTTGATGAGTCTGGTTAAAGGTTCATCAATCTTGTTTACTTTTTCAAAGAACCAGCTCTTGGTTTCATTGAACCTCTGTATTTTTTTTTAGGCTCTATGTCATTTATTTCCGCTCTGATCTTTATTATTTTATTTCTTCTACTTCCTCTGGGTTTTATTTGTTGTTCTTTTTCTAGTTCTTTTAGGTGCAGGGTAAAATAGTTAATTTGAGCTTTTTCTTGCTTCTAAGTCTTAATTTTCCTGATGATTTTCTTCTGAGTCCAGCAGGGACCATCTGAGTTTGCCGATCTCAGCAGGGGACTTCTATGTTGCTGATCTCAGTAGGGGGCTTTTGTGTTTAGGAGAGGGGAAGTGGGTGTATCTTATTTATTTATTTATTTTTATGCCTCAGCTGAAACTGTATCCAGGAATGTGGTGGATGTGACCACTGAGAACCTGAAGGTATAGTCTGCCCAGTGCCTCCTGGGGGAAGAGTGCATTCTTCTTTTCTGAACATACTTTCATGCTGATTGTAGCTGGAAAGGTTTTTGGAAGTGGGTCAACTGGTTCCACATTAGGCTTGTGCTGCATGGAGGAAGAGTCCCCTCCCCCAGCAATGGCCTCCTCAGCAGTGGAGAATGACTTAGCTCAGCTCAGGTTTTCTTTTCCCCATCACCATTTGTATCTTGTATCTAGATCTCCCCTCTCATGCAAGACTATTTCTCTCAGCCCTCCTTGCCCTCGTAACCCCAGGCAAGTGACTGTGAGAGAATTTTTTGTGCTGGCCCTTTAAGGCTGCACTTTCTTTTGCCAGCCGCTTCCCACAGACAGACGTCTCGCTCTTCTCCCCATTGATCACTGTCAGGCTGTCTCTTCCAGTCCCAGGGTTTCTAGGCTGTGGCTCTGGTCATGGGACTGAGGACCCCTGTTTCTCAGAGTCTCTCTTCTTGCAATGAGAACCCTTCTGGGTCCTCAGTCTCAGCCTCCCCTCGCTCCTGAGAGTAAAGGAGCCACCACCACACCCCTGCACTCCCTACCAGGCTCGGTGTGGATTTTTCTGTGCTCCTTGGTTTTCGAGTCTTGTTCTTTTAGTCCAAAGTTGGTTTTTCATAATGATTGTTCTTAAATTAATTTATTATCCAGTTTGGTAGTGGGAGGTTGGCAGTTTGTGTGTCTGCCTACTCTGCTGCCATCTTGGAAATTCTTCCTATTTTTTAAGTACAGACTTCTCTGGACTTGGCAGATCTTTTTCAGTTCTCACTGAAATTCTACCTTTTTAAATATAATTTATTGGGGTGACATTGGTTAATAAAATTATATAGGTTTCAAGTGTACAATCTATACTACATCAACTATGTATTGTATTGTGTGTTAACCTCCCCCAATCAAGTTTCCTTCCCTAAAATTTCTACTTTGTGGAGATTTTGAGCTTAGTTCTTTAGACTTTCACCACATTCACGTTCATTATCTGGAAAATATCTGTAGTGGAAGATCTGTCTTATATATGTTGAAGGTTTTTCTCTTTTGTCTTTATTTCTTATGTATTGTTTAACAGCAGGTTGACACTGGGGCCATCAGTCAATTGTGTTCCCATGGTGAACATTGTCTAATGCTTCTAACCCATAAAACTACTATGCAGATGAGATTGAAGAACAGCTCATCTTCCTGACTTGAAATTTGGAAGAAGAGGATTAAGAAGTGAACTATAGAGTCTGCCTTCTGAGATGGTCTTTAAGTTGCAATGAGTACTCCCTTTCCCTTGGCTGAACAATTCATTACCCAGCTATTGTTTTAATAGCTTTTGGTTACTTATTCATTAGTATGAACCAAGCCATCATTATAGAGGAATATGAGTGTTTGGTAATTACTCTTTTCAGGACAGGGTTGGTGCTCATGTCTATTCACATTTGAATGATGCAATGAAGAACTAAGACGCAGCACAGCAATGGTTGCATGGGTTCCACACACATTCCTCTTTGTCCTCTGATGAATAAAAGCAACTGAACCATTGTTTGTCGATTAGATGAATATGTTACCTCATATGACAAAGGAGACTTTAGGGACAACTAAATTAAAAATATTGGCATGGAGAGATTACTCTAGATTTTTTCAGGGTGGAGTAAGATTGTCAAAGCTAGAAAGGAGATATGTGATGAAGGACAAGTGTTTGAGTGGTGCACTTTGAATGGATGAAGAACCCTTTAGCCAAGGAATGCAAGCAGCTTCTAGAATCTAGAAAATACCACAAAAAACATATTATTCCCATAAGCCTCCCAAAGAAACCCATATCTGTGAATATCTTAATTTTGCTCATTGAAAAATGATTGAGATTTTTAACTTTCAGAATTGTAATATAATACATTTTTGTTATTTTTGTTGTTTTAAGCCACAAATTTTGTGATTTGTTTCAACTGCAATAGGAAACTAATACAACTTTGCTTTTACTTAATTTTGAAGTCATATTGCCTGGTGAGAGGTGTGGAATAGAAAACAGGTGCAGTAATCTGTCTAGCTTCTTCATAGAAGGATAATGGCTGCTTGTGGTTATTTAAAACACTGCAAAGAAGCGTGCAGTGATTTTTGTCTAAACAGCTATTTTCTGTTCATTGATTATTGATCAATTTTCAAGTTTTTTGTACTGAAACTTTATTTCTCTGTTTGAATAGGAAGCTGTGAAAGAACAAACAAGCATTAATACCTTTCATAATTCTTAACACAAAAATTGTTAAACTAATCCTTTAAAATTGTCAAATCAAGTTGAATGACACCAAAAACTTTGATGAAAACAGACAAAATTTGAACATGAATTACCATATTCCAAGAAGACTGATATAAGTGTAAAAATTCTAATTAGTGAGATCCCTGAATAGTAATACATCTCTATTGATCTGGTCTACCAGATAGAATCAGGAGACACATGCAGGAGTGCAAACTGACCTGTCCCACAGGGTCAGGTTTTTACAGCAAAACAGCCAAGGCACATGTGCAGTCTCAGCAGAAACTAAATAAAAATAAAATGGCAAAAGAACATTTTCCTTTGAATAGCAATATGAATAATATTTAAATTAAAAATTCTGAATACAGATATTTTCCCAATCTTTTTGTAATTTATTTTAAGACATAAATTAATCAAAACAAAACCAAACAAATAAAAGCCTGGTTGCATTTTTAAAAAATTTATAATGTCTATTTTTTTGATATTCCAGGAACTGATAAAGGTATTACAATTGGATCCCAGCTTTACCAAACAGGGTCTGAGTAGACACCGGAGTCCATAATATCCATTTATAACACAATCAACTCATTTTCATAAATTTTTACCTTGAGCTGACTTAAGCTCAGGGTCAAGTAGAGAACCTAGAAAGCAATGAGCAGTGACAATCTTTGTGTCTCCCTTGGACAGAAAAGGATTTCAAAGTCTTTTTTTTTTCCTTTTCTTTGTGTAGACCTTCATTTAAGCTAAAATATATAGTATGGTAGTGTGCATGTATTACTAACTACAAACATTATAATAAGTTTAAATTATAGTTGTAATTATGCATGTAATTATAAGTTTATTTATTTTTAAGATTTTGTCTGTAGCCTAAATGTCACTTATACTTTTATTCATAGCTGGGTCACCACATGGGATCATCTATTCACTCCTTTAAATAAGTTTAGAAAAAGAAAAACTTAGAAAGTGGATGCAGTTTGGTAAAGTTATATCTATCAAATAAAAATTATATTTATATGAAATTTAGAGTTTCATATGAAAATTCTCATTTGTATTCAAATACTATATGTTACATAATTCTGTATAAAATTACTTTAAAAAGCAGCACATAAATCATATTTCTTTTTAAATTTTATTTAGAAAATTAAATTAACAGGGTGACATTGATCAATAAGAGTAAACAGCTTGATCAGGCAGTGGCGCGGTAGATAGAGTGTCGAACTGGGATGCTGAGGACCCAGGTTCAAGACCAAGACCCTGAGGTTGCCAACTTGAGCACAGGCTCATCTGGCTTGACAAAAAAAAAAAAAGCTCACCAGCTTGGACCCAAGTTCGCTGGCTTGAGCAAGGGGTTATTCAGTCTGCTGAAGACCCCCAGTCAAGGCACATATGAGAAAGCAATCAAAGAACAACTAAGGTATGGCAACGAAAAACTGATGATTGATGCTTCTCATCTCTCTCCATTCCTGTCTGTCTGTCCCTATCTATCCCTCTTTCTGATTCTCTCTCTGTCTCTGAATTTAAAAAAAAAAAAAGAGTAAACAGGTTTCAGGTGAACACTTCTATAGCATTTGAACTGCTGATTATGTTGTATACCCATCACACAAAGTCAAATTATTTTTATCATCTTGTATTTGTCCCTTTACACACCCTTCTCCCATCATCATTCCCTCATTCCCATTCCCATGTTCTCTTCCCCTCCCCCAGGTCCCTTTCCCCTGGTAACCACTTCACTTTTATCTATGTCAATAAGTCATATATTCTTATTAGAACATGAAATGTATGTTGTGATAACTAAGAAAGACGCATATTTGAAGCAATACATGGCAGCATTGTTGCATTTTTTTTATAAATGATATAAAGCTTTGGCTTGTTTTTACACCTCACCCAACAACCTTCATTACTTTCTAAAGTTTTACAGGTCAATGTAGAAAGACATTCAAAATGTTAATTTGAAGACTTTTTTTTAAGTGGACAACTTTGATTTGTATTCCCTCTTCATGTAAAGGTCAACACCTGGGGAATGGCAGGAGTGGGAAATGAAGGGTTTGCACTCCTTTACATCTGGTTTGCATAGCTAACCCAGAATGTCAGAAGTCCTGAAACTGGCACAGTGAGCTGCCAGGGACTCACATTTTTCTAGTATTCTTTAGTTTAGTGAGTTTACAGAGGGCTTTCACAATATATATTTTATAATATATATTTAGCCTTAAAAACCTCTTTGATTTCACCTTATTCTTTGCTATTTGCCATATGGTAGGTATTTTTTACATTTCATTTTATTAATTTATTCTTATACAATTTATTGTGGTGACATTGGTTAACGAAATTATATAGATTTCAAATTTACAATTCTATGATAAAACATCTGTACATTGCATTGTTTGTAGATATTTTTAAGAAACATTTTTCAATGAATAGCTAGATCTTGTAAGGGAAAGGACAGTAAACTCCATCTTTTGAATAGCACTAAGGACATATATAAGAAAAGCTCTTAAAACGAGGCTAAAATAAAATCTTCTATACATTTGGAAGAAGGTAACAAAAGAGAAAATGAGAAATAGTTCATCTAGTTATAATTGTTTTTTTCAAATTTCAGCATGCAATAGAACTGTAGAACCAAACTTCCTGAGTTTAAGCTTTTGCTGCACCAGTAGTGTCTGAAATTCAAAGGATGAAAAAAATATTCCAATGAGTTTAGTTATATGTTTCTTTCAAGTGTACTCGTTCTCAAAAATAAAAAAAAAACAACCTCTAAAAGCTGAACTTTCTTTTTACATAAAAAAATCAGACATCAATTGAAGTTAACTGAAATAAGAAGGCACCGATTTAATCTCATCAAATTTTTGTGGAGGCTTTCAGTCATAAGAATGCAATATTAATGTGTCACAAATGATGTGTTATCAATGCTCCTTTTTATATCTTCAATGTAATATGGCAGAATTCTGTAATGCCCCACAACTAGAAATAATGGGGGAGCTAGCCAAGCTTCTTTGTACATTTTATAATATAATCACAATATATGAAGAGTCTTTCTTTGGAAACATCTAAATTTGACCAGATACAGAAAATTATCAGGATCAGAATTCTTTTTGTGGTTTGATTTTTATCTTTTTTTTTGTCTCCAATTTTAATACCCAGCTTGAACAAATAATGATAGTTTATTATGCTAGTGTTAATTTTGAAACTCTGATTTTCAATGAACCTTTATACATACTACATAATTATATTCTAAGAGAGCTACCATAGCTATTGTAATTCTAAGTGCCATTTACTGACAAGGAGATACAGTTTGACAGTTAAAGAGCTGCAGGCAATACCAGGTCAATGGCAGAGACCACAAAGGCCAAGTTCTGAGAATCTGACTCAGGCAATTCCTACTATTTGGGGAGCTTTTAATGAATAAAAAAATGAGTATGTTGACATTATTCCTTTTAATGACTCAATGATTATCAAAAAACATTAGTTGAGGTTTAAGAACACATATAAAACATATAAAGGGATCATTTTACTGTAGTCCAGAATGTTGTCATATGATAGATATAAGAATTAACTTGGGACATAGAACACTTCATTTAGTAATTTATTTGTATCCATTAAATATTTCAGGTATATTGTTTGAAAATAGATTTATATGATAATTTATGCAAATTATGAACAATTTTTAAATTTTGTAAATGTAATTTTTAAAATTATAAAAAATTATTTATAAAACTATTAATGTAATATTGTATATTTTACCAGTGAAATTGATGACCAATGATGTCAATAATTTATAATAGTAAGAAAAAAAGATATTCTTCTGTAAAGTTTCTTTCAAAATTATAGAAACATTACATATGTATATGTGATGTGATTTTATCAAAATCTTTCTACAATAATTAGCTAGTCAAGATCACAAAGTTTGTTCTCAGTTAAAAAAATGAAAGAGAATGGGGATTAAGGATGATATTTTGAGATTGGTTTCACTATGGTATACAACTGTGCTTGCAAAGGAGCAATACAAAAGAGGATATAGAGTAAATCAGACTAAGAAAGTTTTTGTGTGTTTGTTACTTTGTTCTTTATAGAGATGTAAAGACAGTTTCTGCGGCCACCATCACGACTGCCTGGCCCATGCAGGTTCGCATTGGATTTGGACAGTCAGTAAAGAAACAACGGAGCCAAGAACTGGTGGGCCATTACAGTTAATCCTAGCTTGCACCCAGCGGGCAAGTAAAAACACACACTGGGCTCCAAAACCCACTCACATTCAGTGCTCACAAAGCTACTGACTTATCCGAGTTTCCTAGAATCAAAGGTTTCTAGCTCACCAGACTTATTCACCTCTGTTCCCCATCTCCTTCCTTCTCCCTGCACAAACTCTGCACTAACTGGCCTCTCACTCAACACTCCGCCATCTTGGCTACTTCTCCTGGCCTCCTCCATGTGGCCTTTCTCTGCTCTCTGCTCTAATGCTAATTTCAGGAACCAAGAGAACAAGCTCCTGTTCTGCCCCCATTTTATAGTGTAGAAATCAAAACCTTTAATCCAATATACAAAATAGGGAAGTCTCTAATACAAAGTCACTTATCTGGGGCATGATGGGATTGTACCACCCCACATCAAAAAAGGTGGAAAAGGTTTAATCCCAAAACCAAGCCCCAGGTCACAAGGATTCTGCCTGCCCACAGCCCGCCCCCAACACACATTAATATCACCTGGGCAATGGCCTCCATGTGGGCAGCGCCATCTTTAACAAAGTGAGCATAATACATTTTATCTGCCCAACAATCCACCCCTATGCTCACTTTACTACCCACAATTTACATCACCAGCATCCCCATGCAAGGACATTAGGCACATTACACAAATTACAAAATTGAAACATAAAGTAATTATCTTATTATTTAAAATAATTATCTTCAACAGATATCATGCCCACTATAATACTAAATATGATAGACTTTTGAAGGGCATATTTAAATTAATTTACTTCTCCCTTTCACAAGCCCCAAAGAGTTGGGTTTTATTATCATTCTTGCATTATAGAGGGAAAACAGTAGATAGATTTCAGATTTAGTCTGTACAAAATGATCAGTTACCATTTCATCCTACTTTTTTGTTGATTACTTTGCCTGAACAGTTGATTAACTAGCATATTCTTTTCTTAAACTGAATAAGAATAACTCAATAATAATAGAAGTTGGCTCAGGCTTTTGTTTATTGGGTTTTAATTTTGTTTTTTGTTTTTTTGGAGGGGGTTTCTAGGTTACTGATGGGTTATTGATGTTGGACATAATAAAAAGCAAAATTACTATATTATATCATTAAGAAGTAGCAAACAATATGCAAGATATGGCAGGTTGAATTTTAGAAAAACGTGGGACAACTATGTAAAAAGGCTGAAGCAATCCTGCTACACAAATTCATCTGCATGTTCCTAGATTAAATGTTTTCTTTCTAAGGGTGACAATTTTGTTTTACTAAGCAAAATAATAAATCAGGGTGAAGAGATTAAACAAAGAAAAAAAACTTATAGATACAGACAACAGCATGGTGGTTACAAGGGAGAAAGGGGGTGGGGGAATGGAAGAGGGTAAAGTAAGCATAAATGGTGGTGGAAGGGGACTTGACTTGAGGTGGTGAACACACAATACAAAATACAGATGATGTTGTATAGAATTGTACATCTGAAACCTATAATTTTATAAATAAATGTCACCCCAATAATTTCAATTAAAACATAAATGAAAGAAAAGAAAGAATAATCCAAATCAGTAATATGCACATCCGGTTTACCACATCCTTAATTCAAATTTATATCTGCCACATTAGTTTCTATCTTATTTCTTTGTGAGAGCTTAATGTGTAACGTGAATATTCTGTTCTTCTATTTCTCCCATAGATTTCCAAGAGGTGCAAGTACTTATAAATGGGGTTGCTTACTGAGTACCTTTGTGTTTGAGAGTGTGTGAGTGCATTTTCTTAAAATCTGTACCAAACTGCTTAATATAATAAACAGATGTTGGAAATAAAAGATAGAGTTTAAAGATGGAAAAACAAGGCATGGAAATGAACACTTTATATGGCATGATAAAAAGAAAATCCTGAGTTGTCACTGCTGTAAAAGGAACACAGTTTTATTATTATATTTGTTGCAAGATAGATAATGCAATTTTTCCCTTTCCTCTACCTATACCTCATTTATATTCCCTCAGGGTAAAATCAGACCTCTGTTCATCTGGGACATATGTATGTTAGATCCTTAAAGTGGAACAAATTAGGAGAAAATAGGATTAGAGTAAATCAGTTGTCCTGAAACATAAATCTTCATTACAATCTTTTTAAGATTTTTTTTTTTTTGTATTTTCTGAAGCTGGAAACGGGGAGAGACAGTCAGACAGACTCTCGCATGCGCCCGACCGGGATCCATCTGGCACGCCCACCAGGGGCGACGCTCTGCCCACCAGGGGGCGATGCTCTGCCCCTCCGTGGCATCGCTCTGCCATGACCAGAGCCACTCTAGCGCCTGGGGCAGAGGCCAAGGAGCCATCCCCAGCGCCCGGGCCATCTTTGCTCCAATGGAGCCTTGGCTGTGGGAGGGGAAGAGAGAGACAGAGAGGAAGGAAGGGGGGGGGGTGGAGAAGCAAATGGGCGCTTCTCCTATGTACCCTGGCCAGGAATCGAACCTGGGTCCCCCGCACGCCAGGCCGACACTCTACCGCTGAGCCAACTGGCCAGAGCCAAGAATTTTTTTAAAAAGGTGGATTCCTGAGTCCCATTAGCAGAACTAACAATTTAGGATGGGGAAAGTTGGGTAGTATAAATCAATACCTTAAAAAACATTTCAAGCTGTTAGAATTATCATTCAGGTTGAGAATTCTATTCATTAACTTTGATGTTTCCTTTCATTCTGAGATACTATAATTACAAACTATTCAGGCATATTTTCTTTCTATTTTACAGTGGCTATGAGTACTTTCCATTGACTTTGATTCCTATCTCCATGTGAATTTTTAGCCAAAGAGACTGATACATTCCCAGAACTCTGTGTTCTATAGCTGGAGACTACAAAACATGGGATTCCATTTAGAATTAAGTCATCTTAATTAGGCCCTGGCCGGTTGGCTCAGTAGTAGAGTGTCAGCCTGAGGTGTGGTTGTCCCAGCTTCAATTCCTGGTCAGAGCGCACAGGAGAAGTGATCATCTACTTTTCTACCGTTTCCCATCTCATTTGTCTCTCTCTCCTCGTCCTGCAGCCATGGCATTATTGGGCTAGTTGGCCTTGAGTGCTGAGGATGGCTCCATGGCCTTGCCTTAGGTGCTAAGAAGAGCTCAGTTGCTGAGCAACAGAGCAATACCCCATATGGGCATAGCATCACCCCCTAATGGGCTTGCCAGGTGGATCCTGGTGGGGTCACATGTGGGAGTCTGTCTCTCTGCTCACCCCTGCCTCTCACTGAATAAAAATAAAGTCACCTTAATTTGACAATGATCCAGGTGCATATTACTTGTAGTTTCCTGGCAGGTTGAGGATGTGCTACATTGTTTTAAATTTTATTTCAGAATATCTTGAAATGTTTCTGCTGATCCCTCTGCCTTTAGTCTCCCCACTTCACTCCATCTTCTAAACAGCTCCTTTAATGTATCTTACCAATTTAGTATTGGCCATGTTTTCAGTATTAGTATATACATGTGATTAATATGTAACACTGATAGACTGATTTTGTTGTAAGCCTTGGTGTTATTTTTTTGAAGGGGGCCACTTATTTATTGATTTTTGTATTTTTCTGAAGTGAGAAGCAGGAAGGCAGAGAGACAGACTACCACATGACCCAACTGGGATCCACCTGGCATGCCCACTAAGGGGTGATGCTCTGCCCATCTGGGGCATTGCTCCAGTGTAACTGGAGCCATTCTAGTGCCTGAGGTGGAAGCTATGGTGCCATTCTCAGTGCCCGGGCCAACTTTGCTCCAATGGAGCCTTCGCTGTGGGAGGGGAAGAGAGAAATAAAGAGAAAGAAGAGGGAGAAGGGTGGAGAAATATATGGGCACTTATCCTGTGTGCCTTGACTGGAAATTGCCTGGGACATCCACACACTGGGCAGACGCTCCACCACTGAGCAACCAGCCAATGCTATAAGCCTTGATGTTATTGATCTTGTGTTAATGTCACATGCATGTTAATGATGATGATAAAGGGGCACCAAAAATAAATAAATAAATAAATAAATAAATAAATAAATAAATGAAATCAGATTGCAGTAGGCTTGAGTCTTACAGCTTTGGTTGGTGCTGTTATTTACATATATACAATATAATAAATTAACATGTTAATATATAATATTAAAATAAGTATTGTATATAAATAAAATAACATAAAATGCTATATAATATGTAATGTATGTACATCTGATCTAAATGAAATTAAGCAGATCAGTACCATAAAAATTTGTTATATTGCAAAAGATATTGTAGTATTCTTTATTTACTGTGATTCTGTTAGAGTTATATATATTTTCTTGATAGATGGAAAAACACTTGCTGATTATTTTAAGAATGCAATTTTCTGTGAAAATTACATTTGAGTGTTTCATTTCCCTCTTGCTGGTTTGTGACATCAGACTTATTTTACATGGTCATCCAAAACAAAGCACTGAATCTGCAAATTAATTCAGAGTTATTATAATTTCCTTGTGCATTCTCTTGTGTTTTTTTTGTTTTGTTTTGTTTTATGTAAAAGATCCAGATGGCTACAATTCTTCTGAGATAAATAATATAACATAATTTGGACAACACCATAAATGATTATATTTGTATTTGATATTGAGAAAAATGAAAGTGGTAGGATATATTATGATACAACTGAAACTTTTGAAAACATAAGTACTTTTTCCAAGTTTGATTATTTTTTGGCCAATTACTTCTTTTTTGTTGTTGGGCAAATTTTTGAAACTAGATTTTGGATCTAGATTCTCATTGGGAAGTTTGAGTTAAGCGCTACCTTTCAAGAGTGTTTTAAAGCCAAGAGAAAATATCCGTAAATTGTGTGCCTCACAAATTATAGTTAATTAACTCAAGTTATTTTTGTTATTATAGTGTTACAGTCAAAACAATAAAATTATCATAGTAATAATCAAATATATATTCTTATATCCCAATAAACCCATTTGAAGTTCAAAACATTGCAACTCAAAAATGCACTTAATTGATCTTATCCACCAAACATTTGTTATTTGACTATCCTTTCTTAATTGTGTATAGAACACTTACATTAGCTCATAGCTGGGAAAAAAACAACTTACTGTCCCTTTCTAGCATCATGGGAAAATATTGTTCTGCATATCATTAACCCAGGAGAAAAATCAAAATTCAATATTGAAAGTAGAATTTCTGATAAGTGTGTATCACTTTCACGCTATTGAAAAGCTAGAAATTTATAAGTAAAAGACTGTATTTGATTTATTACTTAACCACATATATCCTTGTAATCAAAATTATGTAAGTTCTTTATGTTTTTGGAGAAAATTTTTCTCATACCTGTTTTTTAGAAACTTGACCTATCCCTCATCATGAACACAAGTATAACCTTCCTCTTACCCTTGACTTCAGTTTCTACAGTGTACTTCTAAGGTTGTGAGTTTATTTTCTTTCTCAAGTATTTCCCTGCCCATGAATTGCATTCTTGCTGGCCTTGACCTTCAGCAACTCTGAATGGTGTAACTTCCCGTGGTTTGAAGTGTTTCTCATAAAAATTGCTTTCATACTCCTTGTTTTTGATACACCTAATGAACAGGCTCCATTACTGCATATGAAAAAAGTCTGGCAAGCCATCTATTCATGTTACCTGTACTAAAATTGCAAAATGTTTTGTTTAGACTAGTTTGACTGCTATGTATACACATTCATTCTATGATAAGAGGAAAACAACATTTAATTTCAATAAGATCACGATAAACTTATTTATACTCAAAAATAAAAAATTCAATCACAGTTCATAAAAACTGTTTAACTGAATTTACTTATAGAATTAAAAGAACTGGTCTATAAGAGGTCATTCTAAACTATTCTTGAGCTTGTTTGCTAATATTTGGCTGCCTTATTTCTCTACCAGTCCTGTAGGAAGAATTGCTTGAAGCAATTGATAAGATACCTCTATGACCACTCTGCATGAGTGCTTGCACTCTTTTGTTTCACCTGAGATCCCATCTATTGCTATTTATATATTACTGCTTCTAGGCTACCATTATAGGACACATAACAAAGATATTTACTTTAAATGGGGACAAAATGGGTCATTGGATCAAATGGAATTGGGCCTCTGGATTGGAAATATAACCAAGTCAGTGATTTTTAAAGGTTAAATTTAGACTTTATTACTGGGTATTTAAATTAACAAGAAAATACTTTAACATTCACATTGTTAGTAATGGTGGATATATTGATGGTTAGAAGATAGAGATGCATCTTTAGATAATTCAGATAAACATATGTTAAGTAAATGAATGATGCTTCTAATATTTGAGTTAATTTGACAAAATTGAGTAAAATTAAACCAGATACACTGATATGTTGACAAAAATAAGTTGCTTAATCTAAAAAAATAATATTTTTTAACACATTCTGTTATGTATGCATATGTCCTCATGGGGTAAACTAAACTTCTTATTAAATATCTATCTAATTAATTTATTAATTAACTCAACATATACTACTGTGTTCTAGA
This sequence comes from Saccopteryx bilineata, assembly GCF_036850765.1. Taxonomy (NCBI): domain Eukaryota; kingdom Metazoa; phylum Chordata; class Mammalia; order Chiroptera; family Emballonuridae; genus Saccopteryx; species Saccopteryx bilineata. The sequence goes on along the minus strand of NC_089491.1, from coordinate 213,607,860 downwards.
CACTGGGATAAATAGTATATATAACAGGAAGTAAATTCATATTGAGATATACAAATTAACCAGTCAGTTAAAATATAGAGATATGTTCTGAGGAATAACCCACACACTTGATACTCTAAGTCAAGAAGCCAAGACCTTTTATTTTTTAAAATACACACACACACACACACACACACACAACCTACATACACAAAAATATAGTTTGTATATTTCCTGCTGAAGTTGGCATTTATGCATTACTCAAGAGCAAGAAAAAAAATCCATTCTTGAAAACACATTTTGGAAAATGTATTAAGGATTAGTTTTGAGCAGGATGTATATAAATATCTTACATAGATGTGGTATAGAACAAGTGATTTCTTAGATTCATTGTGTTCTGGAATAAGGTTTAATATTTTTTCATGTGACTCCAAGGCATAGGGAACACACACACACACACACACACATGTTTTGAAACACACAAATTTATTTTGAAATCTTTGTGTTTCTTCACCATCTGAATACTTAGCAGTGACAATCAACTTCAAGGCCAGACAAAAAGAAAGAGAACAAGTATTTGTTTTCTTAATATTGTGCTCAACCCCCATCCCCTACTCTTTGAGTATTTCACCATCCTCTGTGGGTTTCCTAAATATTCACACATTATTGTTAGTGGTCTGTTCATCACATTTCTTAAGTTTCTCAATATAAGTGTAATATTTGTTTAATTATGGTGTTCTGACTGATTTTAAAAGGAATGTTTAAATTTTAGGCTCAAAACTAAACACATTCAACATCCCTTAAAGAACATTTTTTCTAATGTTATTTTGGTTTAAGACATCCCCTTTCAATTAGTTTAGTAAGCTAGAATTTTAACAACATGTTCTATTTTGCATTTCTTCCCTCATACTTAGTGGCTGGATATGTCTTTCAGAATCAGCTTGGACTCTTTCACAACTCTCTATTTTCTATTGATATTTATTATCATCTGCTTTTAGTAGATGACTTTCTTGCTCTAATTACTTCTGTTTCAACAGGTGGTCCTCACCACGTAAATCTTTAGGGACCCTTTTCTCAGTATCTTGGACCATACACCAACTTCATTCACAACTGTTACACAATCTTAGCTCTAGAAATTCCAGTTTGGGAAGAGCTATCTGCTACCAAGCTGTGCATACATAATTGGTCTAGAAAAATAATTCAGCAACCACATTTTTAAAATTAATTTTTAGAGATAGAGGGGAAGGAGAAGAGGGAGAAAAAAGGAGAGATTGACTTGTCCCACTCGTGCATACATTTACTAGTTAAATCCTGTATGTTCCTTAACTGGGGATCAAACCCACAACTGTGGTGAATTAGGTTGATACTCTCACCAACTGAACTACCAGTCCAGGGCAACATCTTCATTTTTAGGGGTACATTTTGTTGATAAAATTTTGAGCCTTCTCTATGAAAGACCATCCTGACCATCCAGATAAAATTGTTCTAAATATCAACTGTACTTAATTCTTAAATATAGCAGTTTATTGTCCCAGTAAGCTCATAGTGAAAAGACTGAAGCTTTCAGCCTTAGTCAATTCAGACTCATTGATAGAACTCCCTTAAGGTGATTAAAAGATGAATAGTGACTAATAATGTTGTAGCTAAGGAGATTCTAATCAAAGGTCAGAATCCAACACTCCTATGTCTAATAGCAAAGCTATTTTCCATTCTAGATGCTAATGACTCAAAAATATTATTTAGTGATGCAATGAATATACTGTTTTTCTTTTCAATACAATTTTCTTTCAGAATGCACTGAGCTCGAGATTATTTGGGGTGAAGAAGAAAGTGTAAGTATCATCCAGCTAACAAAAAGAAATCTTTTGCCATCACTGATCATCTGCTGGCATCTTTGTCACACAGGTGCTAAAATCTGTGCTCATGCCATGACCTCCATTCTGTAAGACCATGTGCTCTGTAACCTTTTTCACCTAATTGTAGGAATCTAAAATTTTTTTTCATTCTTGATGTCTGGACTACTTAGTTGAACCCCACTGAGAATTCACAGGTCTCTGTGGGGGTACCATAAGGCCTCTTTGTGCTGAGTTCTGATTTGTCTAGTTCTTGTCAAGAAGTATTGCTTCACATTGGGATTGGGCATTTTGTTAGGTGAGAAGTCACCCCACGTACTGTTTTCATTGTAAATGGTACATTTTGTTTTTAGCATTTTTTTTTTGTAATTTTCTGAAGCTGGAAACAGGGAGAGACAGTCAGACAGACTCCTGCATGCGCCCAACCAGGATCCACCCGGCACGCCCACCAGGGGCGAAGTTCTGCCCACCAGGGGGGCGATGCTCTGCCCCTCGGGGGCGTCGCTCTGCCGCGACCAGAGCCAATCTAGCACCTGAGGCAGGGGCCAAGGAGCCATCCCAAGCGCCCGGGCCATCTTTGCTCCAATGGAGCCTTGGCTGCGGGAAAGGAAGAGAGAGACAGAGAGGAAGGAGGGGGGGGGGGGTGGAGAAGCAAATGGGCGCTTCTCCTGTGTGCCCTGGCCAGGAATCGAACCCGGTTCCCCCGCACGCCAGGCGGACGCTCTACCGCTGAGCCAAACGGCCAGGGCTGTTTCTTAGCATTTTTAATTTATTTTAGTACTTTAGTCTGGAGTAGGGAGGGGTTCAGTCACCACTATTAAGGCCTCAAGGTTGGTAAATTATTCCTTCTTTTTTACCAGATGTCTACCCCCCCCCGTGGGAAGAAACAGATTTCACATAATTCTCCATTGCTTTCCACTCTATGATTTATGGTATTCATGCTATGCTGTGAGTATTTCAGGCTTTTGGCATTTAAATGCTAAAATAAATCTCCAAAACAGTCTAGCTTTCATAATAAAATAATGGCAGATTCAGTGACGATAGTGAATTGAATAGAGCCTAAGAAAGATATGTTTGACATTGATAAAAAAAACTTGTTTACATCACTTACATTTTTAGATCCCTTTTCTGACTTTTATTTATTTTTTTTTAATAATTTTATTTTTTTAATGGGGTGTCATCAATAAATCAGGATACATATATTCAAAGATAACAAGTCCAGGTTATCTTGTCGTTCAATTATGTTGCATACCCACCACCCAAAGTCAGATTGTCCTCTGTCACCTTCTATCTTGTTTTCTTTGTGCCCCTCCCCACCCCCTATTCCTCTCCCATTCCCCCCTCCCCCCCTGTAACCACCACACTCTTATCAATGTCTCTTAGTTTCACTTTTATGTCCCACCTACGTATGGAATAATACAGTTCCTGTTTTTTTCTGATTTACTTATTTCGCTTCGTATCATGTTATCAAGATCCCACCATTTTGCTGTAAATGTTCCTATGTCATCATTTCTGATGGCTGAGTAGTATTCCATAGTGTATATGTGCCACATCTTCTTTATCCAGTCATCTATTGACGGGCTTTTTGGTTGTTTCCATGTCCTGGCCACTGTGAACAATGCTGCAATAAACATGGGGCTGCATGTGTCTTTACATATCAATGTTTCTGAGTTTTGGGGGTATATACCCAGTAGAGGGATTGCTGGGTCATAAGGTAGTTCTATTTTCAGGTTTTTGAGGAACCACCATACTTTCTTCCATAATGGTTGTACTACTTTACATTCCCACCAACAGTGAAAGAGGGTTCCTTTTTCTCCACAGCCTCTCCAACATTCGCTATTACCTGACTTGCTAATAACAGCTAATCAAACAGGCGTGAGGTGGTATCTCATTGCCGTTTTGATTTGCATTTCTCTAATAACTAAAGAAGATGAGCATCTTTTCATATATCTGTTGGCCATTTGTATTTCTTCCTGGGAGAAGTGTCAACTCATATCCTCTTCTCATTTTTTTATTGGATTGTTTGTTTGTTTGTTGTTGAGTTTTATGAGTTTTTTGTATATTTTGGATATTAGGCCCTTATCTGAGCTGTTGTTTGAAAATATCATTTCCCATTTAGTTGGCTTTCTGTTTATTTTCTTATCAGTTTCTCTTGCTGAGCAAAAACTTCTTAGTCTGATGTAGTCCCATTCATTAATTTTTTCCTTTACTTCTCTTGCCATTGGAGTCAAATTCATAAAATGCTCTTTAAAACCCAGGACCCTGAGTTGAGTACCTATGTCTTCTTCTATGTACTTAATTGTTTCAGGTCTTATGTTTAGATCTTTGATCCATTTTGAGTTAATTTTTGTACACGGGGAGAGACTGTAGTCCAGTTTCATTCTTTTGCATGTGGCTTTCCAGTTTTCCCAGCACCATTTATTGAAGAGGCTTTCTTTTCTCCATTGTGTGTTGTTGGCCCCTTTATCAAAATTATTTGACTATATATATGTGGTTTTATTTCTGGACTTTCTATTCTGTTCCATTGGTCTGAGTGTCTATTTTTCGGCCAATACCATGCTGTTTTGATTGTCGTGGCCCTATAATAGAGTTTGAAGTCAGGTATTGTAATGCCCCCAGCTTCATTCTTTTTCTTTAGGATTGCTTTGGCTATTCGGGGTTTTTTATAGTTCCATATAAATCTGATGATTTTTTGCTCTATTTCTTTAAAAAATGTCATTGGAAGTTTGATGGGAATTGCATTAAATTTGTATATTGCTTTGGGTAATATAGCCATCTTGATTATATTTATTCTTCCTAGCCAAGAACAAGGTATATTCTTCCATCTCATTATATCTTTTTTGATTTCCCTTAACAATGGTTTATAGTTTTCATTATATAAGTCCTTTACATTCTTTGTTATGTTTATTCCTAAGTATTTTATTTTTTTTGTTGCAATCGTGAAGGGGATTATTCTTTTGAGTTCCTTCTCAGTTGTTTCATTGTTGGCATATAGAAAGGCTATTGACTTCTGTATGTTAATTTTGTATCCTGCGACCTTACTGTATTGGCTTATTGTTTCTAGTAGTCTTTTTGTGGATTCTTTGGGGTTTTCGATGTATAGGATCATATCATCTGCAAAAAGTGATACCTTTACTTCTTCTTTTCCGATATGGATGCCTTTTATTTCTTTGTCTTGTCTGATTGCTCTGGCTAGAACCTCTAGTACCACATTAAATAAGAGTGGAGAGAGTGGACAACCCTGTCTTGTTCCTGATTTAAGGGGGAAAGCCTTCAGTTTAGTGCCATTTAATATGATGTTAGCTGATGGTTTATCATATATGGCCTTTATCATGTTGAGATATTTTCCTTCTATACCCATTTTGTTGAGAGTCTTAAACATAAAATTGTGTTGTATTTTATCGAAAGCCTTTTCTGCGTCTATTGATAAGATCATGTGGTTTTTGTTCTTTGTTTTGTTGATATGGTATATTATGTTAACCGTTTTACATATGTTGAACCATCCTTGAGATTCTGGGATGAATCCCACTTGATCATGATGTATTATTTTTTTAATATGTTGTTCTATTTGATTTGATAGTATTTTGTTTAGTATTTTAGCATCTGTATTCATTAGAGATATTGGTCTGTAGTTTTCTTTTTTTGTGCCATCCTTGCCTGGTTTTGGTATGAGGGTTATGTTGGCCTCATAAAATGTGTTTGGAAGTATTGCTTCTTCTTCAATTTTTTTGGAAGACTTTGAGTATAATAGGAACCAAGTCTTCTTTGAATGTTTGATAAAATTCTCTGGTATAGCCGTCAGGGCCTGGACTTTTATTTTTGGGGAGGTTTGTAATGGTTTTTTCTATTTCTTCTCTACTGATAGGTCTGTTTAGGCTTTCTGCTTCTTCTTGACTCAGTCTAGGAAGGTTGTATTTTTCTAGGAATTTATCCATTTCTTCTAGGTTAAATTTAGTGGCATAAAGTTTTTCATAGTATTCTACAATAATTCTTTGTATATCTATGATGTCCGTGGTGATTTCTCCTCTTTCTTTTGGATTTTGTTTATATGAGTTCTTTCTCTTTTTTCCTTGGTAAGTCTTGCCAAGGGTTTGTCAATTTTGTTGATCTTTTCAAAGAACCAGCTCCTTGTTCTATTAATTTTTTCTATAGTTTTTCTGTTCTCTAATTCATTTATTTCTGCTCTGATTTTTATTATTTCCTTCCTTCGGCTGGTTTTGGGTTGTCTTTGTTCTTCTTTTTCTAGTTCCTTAAGGTGGGAAGTTAAGTGGTTCACTTTGGCTCTCTCTTCTTTGTTCATATATGCCTGAAGCGATATGAACTTCCCTCTTATCACTGCTTTTGCTGCATCCCATAGATTCTGATATGTCGTATTGTCATTTTCATTAGTCTGTATATATCTTTTGATCTCTGCACTTATTTCTTCTTTGACCCATTCATTTTTTAAAAGTATGTTGTTTAGTTTCCATATATTTGTGGGATTTTTTTCCTCTTTTTTGCAGTTGAATTCTAGTTTCAAGGCTTTATGATCAGAAAATATGCTTGGTACAACTTCAATTTTTCTGAATTTGCTGATGTTGTTTTTGTGGCCCAACATATGGTCAATTCTTGAGAATGATCCATGTACACTGGAGAAAAATGTATACTCAGTCACTTTGGGGTGAAATGTCCTATAGATGTCTATCATATCCAGGTGCTCTAGTGTTTTGTTTAAGGCCACTATGTCTTTGTTGATTCTCTGTTTGTATGACCAATCTAGAGCCGTCAGCGGTGTATTGAGGTCTCCAAGTATGATTGTATTTTTGTCAGTTTTTGTTTTTAGATCAATAAGTAGCTGTCTTATATATTTTGGTGCTTCTTGGTTTGGTGCATATATATTAAGAATTGTTTTGTCTTCTTGATTCAGTGTCCCCTTAGCCATTATGTAATGGCCATTTTTGTCTCTGAGTACTTTTACTGTCTTGTAGTCAGCATTATCCGATATAAGTATTGCTACACCTGCTTTTTTTTTTTATGTTATTTGCTTGGAGTATTGTTTTCCAGCCTTTCACTTTGAATTTGTTTTTATCCTTGCTACTTAGATGAGTTTCCTGTAGGCAGCATACAGTTGGATTTTCTTTTTTAATATATTCTGCTACTCTGTGCCTTTTTAGTGGTGAGTTTAATCCGTTACATTTAGTGTAATTATTGATACTTGTGAGTTCCTTATTGACATTTTATATTTTGCTTTCTGTTAGTTTTGTGTCTTCTTTGATCCTTTTCTTTCGTTTTTCTATCTTTTGTTTTTATTTGGTTGTATTCCATACATCTTTCCTCTGTTGCTCTTTTTTATCTCATGTGCTTCTGTGGTGGTTTTTTCAATGGTGGTTACCTTTGAGTAATGAAAAGGGTCCCTACCCTGTTCATTGTTGCGAACTATTTTGTGAGTATTTTGCACTCCATCGTCCTTTGCTACTGTTAATCTCCATCTTCTCCCCTTCTTTCTTTTTGTTGTTGTCACAGTTTAAATTTGGTTTTATTGTGTTCTTCTTGGAGCTTTTACTTGTGGCTCTGTTTTTTTTTGTTCTTTGTATCTGATTGGAGAACCCCCTTTAGTAATTCCTGGAGTGGGGGTTTTCTGATGATAAATTCCCTCATCTTTTCTGTATCTGTGAATGTTTTTATTTCTCCTTCATATTTTAAGGATAGCTTTGATGGGTATAGTATTCGTGGCTGAAAGTTCCTCTCTTTCAGGACTTTAAATATTGGGGTCCACTCTCTTCTAGCTTGTAGAGTTTCTGGTGAGAAATCTGATGATAATCTAATGGGCCTTCCTTTATATGTTGTATTCTTCTTTTCCCTGGCTGCCTTGAGAATTTTTTCTTTGCTGTTGGTTTGTGTCAATTTCATTATGATATGCCTTGGAGTAGGTTTGTTGACGTTAAGAAAACTTGGAGTTCTGTTTGCTTCTTGAACTTGAGGCTTTAGTTCTTTCTACAGGCTTGGGAAGTTCTCATCTATTATTTGTTTGAGTATGTTCTCCATTCCATTTTCTCTCTCTTCTCCCTCTGATATACCTATTATTCTTATGTTATTCTTTTTGATGGAGTTAGATAATTCTTGTAGGGCTATCTCATTTTTTTTTAATTTTTGAGTCTCTTTCTTCTTCTCTCTGTTGTGCCTCAAGTTGCTTGTCTTCTATTTCACTAATCCTCTCTTCTATCTGACCTGTTCTATTAGCTAAGCTTGTTACTTCGTTTTTCAGCTTGTGAATTGAGTTTTTCATTTCTGTGTGATTTGTTTTTATAGTTTCAATTTCCTTGGACATATATTCTTTGTGTTCATTGAGTTGTTTTCTGAGCTTCCTAAATTGCCTTTCTGTGTTTTCTTGTATATCTCGGAGGATTTTTAGGATTTCTATCTTGAATTCTCTGTCATTTAGCTCCAAGGTTTCCAATATATTAAATTTTTTCTCCATAGATTTTTCCTCATCTAGCTGTGTTACCTCTCTTTCATTTTTATCCATGATATTCGATTTTCTCTTCCTTAATAGCATGTGAGGGGGGTTTTGTTGATAGTATTAATGAGATTTAATAAAGAATAAAAAGTTGGCCCTGGCCGGTTGGCTCAGCGGTAGAGCGTCGGCCTAGCGTGCGGAGGACCCGGGTTCGATTCCCGGCCAGGACACATAGGAGAAGCGCCCATTTGCTTCTCCACCCCTCCGCCGCGCCTTCCTCTCTGTCTCTCTCTTCCCCTCCCGCAGCCAAGGCTCCATTGGAGCAAAGATGGCCCGGGCGCTGGGGATGGCTCTGTGGCCTCTACCCCAGGTGCTAGAGTGGCTCTGGTCGCAACATGGCGACACCCAGGATGGTCGCAACATGGCGATGCCCAGGATGGGCAGAGCATCGCCCCCTGGTGGGCAGAGCGTCGCCCCTGGTGGGCGTGTCAGGTGGATCCCGGTCGGGTGCATGCGGGAGTCTGTCTGACTGTCTCTCCCTGTTTCCAGCTTCAGAAAAATGCAAAAAAAAAAAAAAAAAAAAAAAAAAAAGAATAAAAAGTTAAAAAAATAATAAAAAATCGAAAAGAGTTGTTTTTTTTAAAAAAAATAATAATGAAATAAAGAAAAATAAAATAAAATTTAAATTTAAAAAAAGGAAATTATTCCCCTTCTCCTTTTTTTTCTCTCTTCTCCTCTCCCCTCTTTCTTGAGAAAATCTTGTGGTGTACTGTGAATTATAACATACAATGCCTGTGATGGAGGGCCTGAAGTGGGGAAAAGTATTAAAGGGGCAAAAAAAAAAAAAAAAAAAGGAAAAAAAAAAGAAAAAAGAAAAAAAAAGAGCGTATGGACCCACAAAAAGCAAATAAGGAAATAATTTGGGTCAAGAATAAAATGATTTGCTTTTAGGTGTTGGTTGTCTAAGAGTTATGATGAGAGGAATAAGAGGAAAACGGAAAAATGGGGGTACAAATTAAAAAATTACTATTGTATTTAGTGGATCAAGAACTAGATAATATGGAGAGCCAGGGATGGGAGCACTGCTAGTGAGTTAAAAAGGTGAAGTAAAAAACCCCCAAAATGCCACAAACATAAGTTTGAGTCCCAGATAAGATAATTTGTTTGTTATTGAGGTTTGAATGAGAGGAGATGTAAAGGAGAAAGGAAGAAACTAATATAGAGGGATAAAAGAAAGAGAGAGAGAGAAAAAAAAGAGAGAACCACTAAAAGAAGAAAAAAGAAAGGAGAGAGAGAGAGAGAGAGTTAAGGGTTTTGGAGTGCAAACCTCATAGAGAGAAAGGAAGAGAAGAGAAAAGATAATGGGAGATGTAACACTTATGGGTAGTGTAGTTCAAGGAGAGGAGAGAGTAAGACTGGTAGAGAGTTAATCGGCCAAATTGGAGGAGGAAAAAAAAGTATCAAGAATGAAGATAAGAGAAACAAACGAACAAATATAATAAAATGGGATTGGTTATAAAGTCTGCAGATTATTCTTGATTTTGAGAGGTTATCTTCTTGCTTTTTCTTTTCTCTCCCTCTTCCTGGTCGGTGACCCTGTACCCCAGGTTCTGCCTTTTTGGCACGCTCAGGTAGAGGTTTGCAGTTGATAAGTCTCTATGGCAATGTCATGTATTGTGCTTTAGTCTCGTTGGCAGTCGAATTATATTAGCATTTATAGGCTCCGACAGTGAGAGAGTCTGTGTTCCTGGAGCCTTTCTCCTAGTCTTTCCTTCCTCAATTAGTAGCCTGATCATCCAGCTATGGGGTTGCTGCTGCCTCTGCCTGGATAGTAAGAGGCTCAAAGAGCTGGCAACTCCCCACTCTATTTCCACTCAGCACAGGGCTCTGGGTAAGGCTCAGTCAATCAGAGCTGCTAGCATAATCAGGCGGGCTTTCCGCCCACTCAAAGACCTCTGGCTCTGCCACTCTGTCCGGTAACACAAGCGGGCACCCACTTCCGGGGCGCTTGGAGGATACTCTCACTCACTGTCTGCGACCAGGCTATCCGGCCAGCAGTCTCACGCTCTGAGTGAAACCCCCAACCGCAGGGAAATGTTGCAGCGTTGGAATTGAATCTCGCTCCGTCCCCTTGCGCGGCTTTTGCAAGGCGCTGGGGCGGCCCTAGATTCTGCTTTGGCCCACACAAAGGCCCCTGACTCTGCCCCTCTGTGCGATAACATGGGCGCGCACTGCCGAGGCACTCGGAGGAATCACTCCTTATCTGCGCGCGCAATCCAGGATATGAGGCCGGCCGCGTTTCCCTCTGAGTGGAACACCCTCCAGCACGGTGGAATTAGTTCTCACTCCCTCCCGTGCGTGGCTTTCCCAGGGCGCTGGGGCTGCCCAGAGACTCTGCCCTTGGCCCACAGAAAGGCCTCTGACCCTGCCTCTCCATGGGGCAACACGGGCACCCACTCTCGGGGCCTAGGAAGAAATTCTCGCCCACTAACTGCGCACCGACCAGGAGACCGGGTAAAATGGCCGCTCCGCTTGTCTTTCTTTGTTTGGGTTTGGCGCTAGTGTTAGCTTGTATCGCCCGGGTTGCCACAGGATCAGATTTTCCTCGGCTTGGATGTCCATGCCACAGCCTGGTTCGGCCATTTTTGTCGCGGCCTGGATCTATTCACCCCCTTTGCCCGCCTCAGTTTCTATATTCACAGTTACCAGAGAAAGCCGCCCTGTTTAGGTTAGTGAGGAAGGCGGAGCATTTCTTACTCCCTATTTCCTTCGGGGTTTGGTTATATATTTAGCCAATTTTTCACTCAATCATACCTTTGGGTGTATTGCAAAGCATCTGGAAGCTCCAAGTATAGGTTTTTCTGTTTCTGGTTGAAGATCTTGTTGAGTTTTGGGGGAGATTTATCGGTATCGCTTCCTACCCCACCATTACTCTGACCCTTTTTTCATTTTTCTCCTTACTTTTATTTGAGCATTGTGAAGAACCAAGGCTTTGTCATCAGACAGATCTGGGTTTCATCTTGGCACTGATAATTAAAAGCTGAGACATCTGTTTTATTTTGGAGGGTGTTTTCAGCACAGATTTGGTCTCGAACCCTATCTTTGTGGCAGTTAGTGTGTTGTACCTCATGATTTAGGCAAAGGATACTGGTTTCATCCCAGTTTCATTGCTCAGTGTTTATGACCATGAGCAATATGTTTAACTTCTTTGTATACCTTAATTTTCTTATGTGTAAAATGAGAATAATGACAGTTCTTATAACATAATGTTGTGTGAATTGAACAGTGGGTATAATTTTTACTCATATTGGTTTATACTTCATGGTATTTCTTCTCTTTTTTTATTTTAAATTTGTCTCCTGGTTAGTGTGGTAAGACAATTATACCTTTAAAGGTATATTTAAAAATTTTGACAATACAAATATTGAAAAGATTACCATCCATTGATAATTTAGGAGTCATGAGGTTTTTAATGCTTTAATTTTGTTTCATTTATATTTTACATCACCTCATTAAATTACTATGGATTTGTTTCTTTGTCATATGAGCTTTTATAAAGTATGACAAGGGATGGTCAGCTCATTATTTACATTCAGTGAATTATACTCAGTGATCTATGAATATGACTGAAAATAATTTGAATGTTTAAATGATGCTTAACTTTTGCTTGAAGTCTCGGATGAAATCAGAGCATTACATAAATACATACACATGTACTACTTAAAATGTTCTGCATGTTAGCAACACTAGTTCACCATTGACTTAGAAATATTTTTGTATATATTCTTTTATTACTTTTTATTGTAGAAAATAAAAGTATTCATATATTTATTTTTATGGTCTACTCAGATTAAAGAATAAAAGAAAAATAAAGGTCTATGCCCTCAACTCTTCATGTTTTCTTTCTAATTTCTCCATGTGCTATGCCTGATGTGCAAGTTCAACTCTCTATATGTTGCTAAACAATCCAAATTGATAGAACCAATTACACTTTTACCACTTTCTACACATTTTTAGCAACATTTGCTATTAATAGTTTTTAATTTCATTCTTGCCAACTTTCTAAATATAAAATTGAATTCCTAGGGCCTCAGTAATTTTTTCCTGATTTTAATAAATTTGATTATAATTTCATATGTTTATGGACAAATTGTAATTTTCTTCTATAAAATATTTCTTCATATCTTTTAACTATTTAACCATCTAATTGGTTGATATATTGTAATGATTGATAGAGCTTTATATTCTGCTTTAAAATTCCTTATTGGATATAGTATTATCCTGATACATGGAGTTTTCCTCTTTAATGAATATGCTTCTTGAAAATTTATTTTAGCTCTTGTTATAAACCTTCCCATTATAGTTTTCATTTCTTCCTTTGTTAGCAGTCCTTCCACATGCAGAATACAAAAACATTCTTTTCCATTATGTTCTAAAAGTTTTATAACTTTATCTATTTAAGTATTGATGCAAATTAATTAAGTTTTGCACATGCTTTGAACTAGGTATCCGGTTTCATTTTCTTTCACATAGAGAACTTGTATTCACAAAGTATGTATTGTCTTCATATTGTTTTATCTACAGTAAACATCATTTCCAAATTATAGAATTCACTAATTGTTAGTGTCATACTTGTATAACTTCATAGATAAACATTTTAAATTATCTAAATACCTGTTCTGGAATAAACCAACTCTCCTATATGTTCTTTAAAATAACATGAGCTCACTCTTCAAAACCAAAAAGTGATTCATTTGTTTATCGCTGCACAAATACAAAAGAATCTTAATTATACTAAAATTTTTATTATCTATCTTAATATCTGATAGAGAAATTATAACTACAATGTTTTTTTTTTAGGATTCTTGGCCATTTTCTCTTGTATATGCTGTATATTCTTTTATTTATCCTAAAGGTCATTTTGGAAACATATCTCTTTTGTACTTAATCTTTTATTTAAAAGAGTATGTTAAAATTCTCTGTCTCTCTTTTTCTCTATTTCCACATTTATTTAAATATCACTAATGTCTTTCAACAAATATTGTAGTTTTTATGGGCAAGCCCCTGGTTTAGAATGAGCGACCTCAGCATTTCAGGTCGATGCTGTATCTACTGCACCAGCACAGGTCTGGCAAATATTATAATTTTCATCACTTAATATGGTTCTGCTTTAAACTGTTATGTAAACTCCTCTTATCAGACCAAATAGAGTTATATGTGTTATTAAATATTATCAAATTTTAAATAATGATTTATATACTATTTTTCTCTAATATGTCTTTCATAGTAGGAAATCACATTGATTGATTGATACTAAACAAGTCTTACAATCATAGTATTTACCCAAATGGATTATTTTGTGTTAACATTTTTTTATGCATTACTGAACTCAATTTAATAACATTTAGATTAAGATTCTTGAATCCATTGTTATAAGTGGGATAAATGTACAATTATTTTTCTACCACTTTTGTTTTTATTAAGATTATAATATATTTGTATAATAAGTTTGACATTGAGAATTTTTTTCTATTATTCAAATCAGTTTTATAAACTTACATTAACTATTCATTGGTATTTGATGAAACTAGAGCCTGCTAGACTTAGTGATATTTCAAGAAAAAGTTAACTACTGACTGATTTTTTTTTAAGTTTTACTACTATTCAGTTGTTCAAGATGTTTTAAATATAAAATTTCTTCAATTTCAAAATATTTTGTCTGGGAATTTATCATAATTTGTAATGCTATTTTCATAAAGATATTAATTAAATCCACATTTTAAGTTTATGCTGTAGCAATATCTTTTATAGATTTTTATTCTAATTATGTATTATATTTATTAGTAATAAGAGGTATATATAATTTGTTGGTTGTTTTCAACAAATCAATTTTTAGCAGGGTTATTTTTGCTACAGAAATGTTTGACTTATTTCATTAATTTTTGCTCAAATCTTCATTATTTTTTTATTTTCCTTAATTTGAGTATATTCTGCTGGGTATTTTTTGTTATTTAAAATTCTAATTTAGAAACTTATGTTAATGCATTTGGAAATGTCATCATTCCAAATATAACTTGTCATCATTCCAAATATAACTTGAGGACATATTTTTATTTATGTCTGTACTGTATACTCAAATATTATAATATTATTCCACATTGAAATACATTATATTAGGTGTCAATAAGTGTAGTAATAACTGACATGCTTGATTTTTTAGAAAACATCATATTTCTGCCTGAAAAATAACCTTAACTGAGTGTTATTTACCCCATAATGTGAACCACAAGAGAGAAATGGATTTTATTCTATCTGCAAAACCACATATTTATTAGATGTATACTGAGCAGACTGAATAAACTCCAAAAAGCTGTGTTAAGTAGTGTGAGAGACTGCTGAGACATTCTATTAGTGGTTTCCAGGGACTCACAAACCAATTCTCTGACCTCTTCCTAATGTCTACATGATGATATTCAAATGAAGTAAAAATATATAATTCTATCAAAGCATGGTATGAATTTATTGATTATATATATTTTTATTTTCCACTGACTTGAAGGCTTACTACTTTTGAGTCAAATAATTGGATTAAAATAAAAAGATAAGTTTGTTTCCAGATGGCAAATGAGCCATTTTCCCAAATGAAACTGTGTTCAAGTATCATCATTAAAAGAGCCTCATCATAAAAGTAAAGGGATGCATAAAAGCTCTTCGATGCAGATACTCAAACATCATTTATGTTATGTTGTGTTGAAACCATAAGAAGGATTGAAAATTGAACTAATGTGAAATTAGTTAAAAACTTCTTTATTTGAACACTTTTTTTTAAATGAAAAATATATATTGAAGAATACATCTTCCCAAACACTTGGTTAGAAAATTTATTGGCATTCCCCAAACTGATAAAGAAAGTTTCTTCATGAAGGTGTATGTGACCGAAAATACTAGATTAGGACTTGTGTGCACTTCTCCACGCAAAATGATTGAACCAAAGGCCTTCCAGGTCAATTTCTAAGATATAACATATAACAGATTTTGAGCCAGACTGAAATTTCTCTCCATTAATTGCATTTATTATTTAATATATTAAAATTTTATTTCTTGTGATTAGAATATAATTTATGACTATTGTGTTGGATGAAGGTGGTGAGTTTTAAAATAATAAATTAGAGAAATGGAGAAAAGGTGATATTGTAACTAATGTACCACAAAACATACATAGAATGATTGGGGCTTATACAATATTAACACATTTGTTTCTGACTAGTTAGTACATTTTCCCCACCATATTAGATTTGTTTTAGGAACATAAAATGGAATAATTCAAACAACCAATGTTAATGTGCTAGGAAACTATATGAGAGATCTGTAGTTGGGTAATACTGTATATTGTGTTGGGTGGAAATTTTAAAAAGAAGTCATCAAAATGACAATCTATTGACACTTCAGACAACCCCTTGACCCCTCATATGAATGCTACTTGCAATCAGATGGAGTAAAAAGAACAGAACCATTGAAAAAATCTCTATGTCAAAAACATGAACAATTATATTACTCGCATGAAGAGACCAAATAACAACCAGGAGTTTATCTATACACATTCAGCACTTCCTACTCTAGAATCACAAACTCATATTATCAACCTGCATGCTTTTAAAAATTATAGTTTTAAACTTGCCCTAAATTTTTAATGAAATTTCTTATGACAGTACTTTCATATTTTAACAGTTCAGCATTCTTATAATTTACTTAGAAGTGGACTATGTATTTAGCTCACTGAAATTCTGCCCAATTAAAAAAAGTCCTCTGAAAACCACCTTGTTATAATATAAAGTATTGTAATGTTTTTAAAAGAGTTTTAAAACAATAGTTTATTTTGTCATTGTGTCCTCTCAGCAAAGAATTTTTCCAGCAATTAGCGTAGATATCCATATGATCATTTCTACTTTCATCTGGATATTATATTACAAAACATTTCTTGTATCCTTTTTCTTACTTATAAGATAAATTATCTATATTCAGAATTCAATAATGCGAATCTCAAAAAATGATTCTGTAATAATAAAAGATTGTGTAGAAAGAAGTGATTTGTCATTCTAAACAGATGTCTATATTTGTAAAGAAAATAGATAAGTGTATTATTTCAAGCATAAGTTTTTTTAAATTTTATATAAACTGTCCAAATATATTTTTAAGAGAGTAATTTTTCACCATGCCTGTTATTTGTAATATGACAGTTAAAAATGTAAGTATTTCCTGAGCTCTCATCAGATTGTAAAAACTTTTTTAAAATTAATTTATTGTGTTTACATAGATTCTAATGTCACCCATGTTCCTCAGTACATCCCACTGTCTCCCTTCCCATAACGCCCTCCCTCTTTCCCTTCAGGATTTGCTATTCTGCTCTTGTCCCATCCTATCACACTATCATTCCCTCCCCTCTGTCCGTTTTCAATCTGGATCCTTTGATCCCTCTTCTGTCTCTATTCCGCTCCTCAGTTCATATTGTTTGTTGGATTCCTCATATGAGTGAGGTCATATGATATTTTTCTTTCTCTGCCTGGCTTATTTCACTTAACGTAATAGTTTCCAGTTCCACCCATATTATCACAAAAAATAATAATCCCTTCTTTTTCATGGTTCCATAGTATTCCATTGTGTATATGTACCATAGCTTTTTAATCCAATTGTCCACTGACGGACACTTGGGCTGTTTCCAGATCTTGGCTATTGTAAACAATGTTGCCATATACATGGGGGTGCATTTCTCCTTTTCAAACTGTGCTATGATATTTTTTGGGTATATTCCTAAAAGTGGGATGGCAGTGTCATAAGGCAATTCGATTTTTAATTTTTTCAGGAATCTCCATACTGTTTTCCACAGTGGCTGCACCAGTCTGCATTCCCACCGGCAGTGCAGGAGGGTTCCCTATTCTCCACATCCTCGCCAGCACTTATTCTGTGTTGTTTTGTTGATGAGCACCATTCTGACTGCTGTGAGATGATATCTGATTGTGGTTTTAATTTGCATTTCTCTAATGATTAGTGATTTTGAGAATTTTTTCATATGCCTATTGGCCATCTGTATGTCCTCTTTGGAGAAGTGTCTATTCATCTCTTTGCCCATTTTTTGATTGGACTGTTTATCTTGCTGGTGTTGAGTTTTACAAGCTCTTTATAAATTTTGGTTATTAATCCCTTACAAGATGTATTGTCGAATATGTTCTTGCGTTGTGTGGTTCTCATTTTTATTTTGTTCATATTGTCTTTAGCTGTGCAAAAGCTTTTTAATTTGATACAGTCCCATTTGTTTATCCTATCCTTTATTTCCCTTTTGTGTGGAGATAAATCAGCAAATATATTGCTGTGAGTGATGTCGGAGAGCTTATTGCCTATGTTTTTCTCTAGGATGCTTATGGTTTCATAACTTACATTTAAGTCTTTTATCCATTTTGAGTTTATTTTTGTGAATGGTGTCAGTTGGTGGTCTAGTTTCATTTTTTTTGCAGGTAGCTGACCAATTTTCCTAACACCATTTGTTAAAGAGACTCTCTTTACTTCATTGTATGCTATCACCACCCTTGTCAAATATCAATTGTTCAGAAAGGTGCAGGTTTATTTCTGGGTTCTCTGTTCTGTTCCATTGATCTATAAACCTATTCTTATGCCAGTACCAAGCTGCTTTGAGTACAATGGCCTTGTAGTATAACTTGATGTCCGGAAGTGGGATACCACCCTCTTTATTTTTCTTTTTCAAGATTGCTGAGGCTATTCGTGTTCTTTTTTGGTTCCACAAAAAGTTTTGGAATATTTGTTCTATATCTTTGAAGTATGTCTTTGGTATTTTAATAGGAATTGCAATAAATTTATATTTTGCTTTAGGTAATATAGACATTTTAATGATGTTTTTTCTTCCTAACCATGGACACTGTATATGCTTCCACTTGTTTGTATCTTCCTTGATTTCTTTTATCAATGTATTATACTTTTCCAAGTACAAGTCTTTAACCTCCTTGGTAAAATTTACTCCTGGGTACTTTATTTTTTTTTTTGTAATAGTGAAGGGGATTGTTTTCTTAATTTCTCTTTCTGACAGATCATTGTTGGTGTATAAAAATGCCTCTGATTTCTGAGTATTAATTTTATATCCTGCCACTTTACTGAATTCATTTATCAAGCCCAGTAGTTTTTCACTGTGACTTTAGGGGTTTCTATGTACAGTATCATATCATCAGCAAATAATGACAGTTTTACTTCTTTTTTTCCAATTTGGATGCCTTTTATTTCTTCTCTTTGTCTAATTGCTGTGGCTAGGACTTCTTGAACTATATTGAATAAGAGTGGTGAAAGGGGACACCCCTGCCTTGTTCCTGATCTTAAGGGGATTGCTTTTAACTTTTGCCCATTGAGTATGATGTTGGCTGTGGGTTTGTCATAGATGGCCTTTATCATGTTGAGGTATGTTCCCTGTATTCCCACTTTGCTGAGAGTTTTGATCATGAACAGGTGCTGGATTTTATCAAATGCTTTTTCTGCATCTATTGAAATTATCGTGTGGTTTTTGTCCTTCCTTTTGTTTCTGTGAAGAAACACATTGATTGATTTGCAAATATTGTACCAGCCTTGCTTCCCCAAATTAAATCCAAGTTGATCATGGTTTATGATTGTTTTCATGTATTGCTGGATCTGGTTTGCTAATACTTTGTAGAGAATTTTAGCATCTAAATTCATTAGGAATATTGGCCTACTGTTTTCTTTTTTTGTGTTGTCTTTGCCTGGTTTTGGAATCAGAATTATGCTTGCTTCATAAAAGAAGCTTGGAAGTTTTCCCTCCTGTTGTATTTTTTGAAATAGCTTTGGAAGTATAGGGGTTAGTTCTTCTTTAAATGTTTGGTAGAATTCACCTGTGAAGCCATCTGGCCCAATGCTTTTGTTTGTTGGAAGTTTATTGATAACTGTTTTGATTGCATTTGTTGTAACTGGTCTATTTAGGTTTTTTTATTCTTCCAGATTGATTTTTTGAAAGATTACATTTTTTAAAGAATTTGTCCATTTTACCTAGGTTGTCTAATATTTTGGCATACAGTTCTTCATAGTATTTTCTTACAATTCTTGGTATTTCTGCTGTGTCTGCTGTTACTTCTCCACCCTCATTTCTAATTTTATTTATTTGAGTCCTTTCTCTTTTTTTCTTGGTGAGTCTGGCTAAGCGTTCATTGATCTTGTTTACTTTTTCAAAGAACCAGCCCTTCATTTCATTGATCCTCTATACTGTTTTTTAATCTCTATGTCATTTATTTCTGCTCTGATCTTTATTATTCCCTTCCTTCTACTTCCTCTAGGCTTTACCTGTTGTTCTTTTCTATTTCTTTTAGTTGTAGGATTAATTTTTTTTTTTTAGCTTTTTCTAGTTTCTTAAGTTATGCCTGTAATGGTATGAACTTCCCTCTCAGGACTGCTTTTGCTGTGTTTCACAGATTTTGAGTTGTTGTGTGCTCATTTTCATTTGTTTCAAGGAAATTTTTTATTTCTTCCTTGATCTCATTGTTGACCCAGTCATTGTTTAATAACATGCTGTTTCATTTCCAAGTGTTTGAGTGTTTTTCAGTTTTCCTGTTGTAGTTGATTTCTAGTTTCATGCTGTTGTGGTCAGAGAAGATGCATGATATTGTTTCAATCTTCTTAAATTTGTTGAGACTCATTTTATGCCTTAATATGTGGTCTATCCTAGAGAATGTACCATGAACACTTGAAAAGAATATATATTCTTTAGGGTAAAAGGTTCTGAAGATATTTATTAAATCCAGTTGATCTTGTGTATCTCTTAATTCTGTTGTTTCTTTGTTAATTTTCTTTCTTGAGGATCTATCTAGTGATGTTAGCAATACTATTATAGTATTGCTGTTGATCTCTCCCTTTATGTCCATCAAAGTCTGCTTTATATATTTAGGTGCTCCTATATTAGGTGCATATATATTTATAATAGTTATCTCTTCCTGTCGGATTGCTCCCTTTATGATTATGTAGTGACCTTCTTTATCCCTTACTATAGTGGTTGTTTTCAAGTCTATTTTGTCAGATATAAGTATTGCTACCCCAGCTTTTTTTTCATTTCCATTTGCATGAAATATTTTTTTCCACGTGTAAAAACTCTTGAAGAGAAAGACATGAGAACAGACAACCAAATGTTGAATATTAAGAAACAATTATATTTACCAGAATAATCACAATTGTAAATGTACTTGAAAACTGTTTTCCTAAAATTTTTATTATTAAAGATTTGACTTCTATTCACTGGTTTCAGAGAATTGAATAAAATAACATCACTGAAGTTTTAAAGTTTTGATATCCCCAATTAAATATTTCAGTTTTTAAAATTTAATCATATTTTAAAATAAGACAGTTTGGTCCACTTATTTATATGGCATGCAAAATAACAAAAATACATTCTGGATTTTTTTTTTACTATCCATTATAATAGTTGGTTATTTCACCAAAAATTTTTAAGAATATGGTCTTCATGGCCTTGTGGACTTTTTGCAGCATATTAGTATTGTTATATCTATTTCTATTTCTTTATAAAAGGAAACATTAAAATCTATTTATGTTAATTTATAATTTAATAGTTGTAATATGTATGTGTTAATATATGCATATACAGTTACATGATATAATTATGTGCATATATGTGTGTGTGTGTGTGTGTGTGTGTGTGTGTGTGTGAAAATTGAATATTTTAGATTCTAGATTCTTTACCTTACATCTAAATTCCTGGATGATATCCAAAATACAAAACTAAAAAATATTTTTTGAATAATAGAGCTAAAGTCAGAACCTCAATTTCCTGACCTTTAGACTAGGAATCTTTGATTACTTCCAGTAAAGGTAAGAAACCTAAAATTGAAGGCAACACACAAAGATTTCAGTATCAGTTTTGCTTCTAAATATGTCTGTGATTTTGGGCAGGTCTATTTCATTTTCTGAATTTCATTGTTTTGATCTACTTAATGGAGAATGTAATAATTTAGCATTGTTATGAAGATCCAGTGGTATAATATATGAAATTATCTTTAAACTTCTCTAGGCTGATTAAGTGCCAATTATTTCAATATCACAAACATTTTTTATTGTAACTGTTTATGAAAGAAAGTTACAACTATGGAAGTAGTGCTAAGTGTCTCATTTAAGTGGTTCTATTTAAAATTTTGATGTATCAATGTAATAGAATAACATGGAATTTATGTTTAATATCAAAATGGTATTATCCATTTTGCGCTTAAAACTCAAATTTATTTTGAGAACATTTAAGCAATATACCCTATCTAAGCTAGACAAGATAATACCCAACTCTTATACCTTCCTTCACTAGATTGCCCACTCAGCAATTAGAAAACTATACGTCTAAAGATGAAAAGCTCCTTGTGAATCTGTTTCACAAGCATGTTATTATAGCATTACTGGGCAGTGTCAGATGCAAAGAAAATTAATTGCCTCAGTCTTTTGGGGACACAGTTTTGAGCCCTCTGTTCTTGAAATCCTGCTTGTGTTGGTAAGTATCATGCAGGTTAAAAGCCATGGACAGGTACAGCAGCTCTTCAACTGAGTAAGCAAAGCTCCCTGTGGAGTTCACTCACTATTGATTTCAATGTTTCTGTATCAACACTGTTTCTTCCTTATAGAACACATACTACTAGAAAAATAATGAAGACAATAGTTGTTCTGCTGTGGGGAAAAATCTACTTGCACAAAAAGAGAAAATAAAATTGAAAAATGAGGTAAAATAAACTTTTGGTAGCAGTCAGTGAAGGAAACAGCTGCAGCAAAGATGGTAATAAGAGAGAAAGCATAATTAAGCCAGATGTTTTAAAATGTATAATTTAAAATGATATACAACAATGATTTAAAATATAAATATAAATAAAAGTGGATGCATTGGAAGCATAATTAAAACCAAAAGAAACAAAAATAAACTTGCTGAAAACTAAATTACAATGATAGACAATAAGTGACTTTGTTAAGCCAACAAAATATTAGCAGTGAAGATTTTTCTTGATTTCAGTTTTAGTGCTGCTTAATCAAACATGCATTTAACAGGGTCTCAGTAGGCATTTTCAATTATGAATTTCAGAGAAAGTGAAACAGGAAAAATGTACTCTTTTAATATTTTAAAATACAGTTCAAATGTTTGTATGTAATATTCTCAAAAAATTCTACTATTCTAGGTACTACAGGACTCTCAGCCATTTAATGCCTTTCATCTAAACCCCATTTTCTTCTGTTGTCTCAACTCAACCAAAATTCTCTTCTGACCTGAACTAACAGTTTCCTTACATCTTAAAGCTAAATCCAGTGGTATTACTTGGGCAACCACAGGCCATATCTTTCTCCTCTTAATCTTGCTTCTCTCTCATTTTTACTTTAGTGCCATTCCCCACTTCCACTTCATTTTATTAACTACTGTCAAGTCTGGTAAATGCCATACTTTCACACACACTGCTCCCTAGACTGCCCACATAAGGGACTGTAACTAAGACAACAAGCAGTGACTGAAGTCATTGGAAGAAGTAACAGAGAACACAGCAGTCATTGGAAGGTTGGCTTTGCTTCAAATGAGACAGCATGAGTGCATCCAGAACTGGAACTCACATTGCAGCAACCCTGGGGACAGCCAGCGACCTCTTAAGGAAATACTGGTTTCTTGTATGCATTTTGTTTTTAAATATCTTATATTTGAATTGGGTACAAGTTTAGAACATATATACTCTCCTCCAAAACAGCAGTCTTTATAAGGTATTAAGATTTTGAGAAAACCGATTGAGTCTCAATCATATCTCCTAATAATGTGATACAATCTTAATTGTAACACAATTTTGAATATTGTAAGTCATTAGAATGGTGAACACTTTTTTTATATTGCTTAAACTGAAAAAACATATCAAAAGATGAAGCCATCTTCAAACAAAACACAAAGGAATGTCACAATAAAACTAATATAAAATTACACCCAGAGTCTAATTTACAGAGCTGTGACTAAGTGATGACATGGAGGAGCCAATGTCATTGAAGGAAGAATTTATTTGCTTTGTATATCTAGCTATTGGTCCTTTTATATGAAGTTGGTTTAAATATTCACTAAACTTTTAAATGTAATTATTTGTTGAGTTTTTGCAATGGTGAGAATAAAATTAGGGCGAAATGAGAGACCTATTTTAAAAATATGTGTATATATCAATATATGTATATATTTAATATGTATACATTACTATAGATAATTGCTATATTTATAGCAAATATACATTTGTAAATGTATAAAATTACAAAAATGTTCTTTTTAGCTGTGTAACATTTAAAAACTTACTGCTTACATGTCTTTTCCTGTCACCTCTGGCTGTAAGCAGATAACCTTGGCCAATAGTACAATGGTATCAGTGGGATGTCTGTTATCTCTCACACTCAGAAACAGACCATTTATAAGTTACTATTGACTGCCAAGATATGGTCTGAGGTATGGTTAATACTCATTTCCAAAGAAAATAAAAATGCTGATGTTTAAGTCTCTTTCTGTGGGTAAAGAGAAAATAAAACAAGCATTATGATAAATAAATTAGCAATTTCTAATCTTGAAAGAAAAGATTTGATATTTGTTTTTTATTTGTATTTTTCCTTACCTAAATGAATTTAAACACAGTGTTTAGCAGTTGATTTAATAAAAAAAATCTAGAAAAAATATACTTTTGTATGCCCTGTGATGTAGTATCTAACTTGTAGATTTAGAGAAAATAGAATATAAAATATCATTTGTAATTGTTTTGCAGAACAAGTTCAAACTTGTAAGCAATATTGGAATGTAAGAAATATATATCATATTGTATACTATTCTTTAAAATTAATTGAAATAGGGTCAGAATGAAAGAATGAGAACTGGTTCATATTATTAGAGCTATAAAAAAATTCTGGTGTGGTATATAGTAATTTAAGAACAGACATTCTTTGTATGTAGTGATTTAACAAAACCAGCCCAGGAAAGTTATTTATGTGGAAACGTTCAAATTTATAAGAAATTTGGGTAATGCATTTCAAACAGTAAGTTATACACAATATGTAATCTCTCTGTCTCTCTGTCCCTCTCTCTCTCTCTAAAATCAGGAAAAACCAATGAAACATTTATACTGACTTAAAATTCATTGTCATTTATTATATTAAGAATAATTAAAAAAATGACTACAACTTGAAGATATAAATGCAATTACTGTTTTAGGGTTTATCTATTGCTCTGTGTTCTGATTTAAAACCATAATTCATGTAATGTTCCAAAGTGTATTTTAAAGAACAGACATACATAAAATGTAAATCCACACATAATGTATTATAAAGCACAAATCTATGAGATACCCAGCATTTTAGCTGTTACTCTCTTTCAATGTTCTGAAAGATGCTATCTAAACTAGAGTTATTGACTGAGACAAGATCCTCTCTTAAGTGAGTGCAGCTCTATTCTTTGTTTTAATTTTTTGAGCATATATTATGCTGTTTTGGTATCTGTCAGAAAAAAAGATTGCATTTCTCCATAAAAAAAGATATTGTTATTTTGGGTAAAAATTTGGGAATATTTCTGGGTTTAAGAAGCACACATTTTTTAGCTGAAGATTTTTTTTAATTTTTTAAAAATTTATTTATTAAATTTAATGCAGTGACATTGATAAATCAGGGTACATATGTTGAGAAAAAACATCTCTAGATTATTTTGACATTTGATTGTGCTGTATACCCCTCCCCCAAAGTTAAATTGTCTTCTGTCACCTTCTATCTGGTTTTCTTTGTGCCCCTCCCCTCCCCCAACCCCTCTCTCCTTCTTCAGCCCATACCCCCTCCCCCCACCCCCAACCCCTGTTGCCATCACATTCTTGTTCATGTCTCTGAGTCTCATTTTTATGTCCCATCTATGTATGGATTCATATAGTTCTTAGTTTTTTTTTCTGATTTACTTATTTCACTCTGTATAATGTTATCAAGGTCCATCCATGTTATTGTAAATGATCTGATGTCATCATTTCTTATGGTTGAGTAGTATTCCATAGTATATATGTACCAAAGCTTTTTAATCCACTCGTCCTCTGACAGACACTTGGGCTATTTCCAGATCTTCGCTATTGTGAACAATGTTGCCACAATGATGGGGGTGCATTTCTCCTTTTGGAGCCATTCTATGGTGTCCTTGGGGTATATTCCTAAAAGTGGGATAGCTGGGTCAAAAGGCAGTTCGATTTTCAGTATTTTGAGGAATCTCCATACTGTTTTCCACAGTGGCTGTACCAGTCTGCATTCCCACCAGCAGTGCAGGAGGGTTCCCTTTCTCCACATCCTCGCCAGCACTTATTCTGTGTTGTTTTGTTGATGAGCACCATTCTGACTGGTGTGAGGTGCTATCTCATTGTGGTTTTAATTTGCATTTATCTAATGATTGGTGATGTTGAGTATTTCCTATTGGCCATCTGTATGTCCTCTTTGGAGAAGTGTCTATTCATCTCTTTTGCCCATTTTTGGATTGGATTGGTTGTCTTCCTGGTGTTGAGATTTACAAATTCTTTATAAATTTTGGTTATTAACCCCTTATCAGACGTATTGTCAAATATGTTCTCCCATTGTGTAATTTGTCTTTTTATTCTGTTCTTGTTGTTTTTAGCTGTGAAAAACTTTTTAGTTAGATATAGTCCCATTTGTTTATCCTGTCTTTTATTTCACTTCCCCGTGAAGATAAATCAGCAAATATATTGCTCTGAGAGATGTCCGAGAGCTCACTGCCTATATTTTCTTCTAAGATGCTTATGGTTTCACGGCCTACATTTAAGACTTTTATCCATTTTGAGTTTATTTTTGTGAGTGGTGTAAGCTGGTGATCTAGGTTCATTTTTTTTTGCAGGTAGCTCTCCAATTTTCCCAACACCATTTGTTAAAGAGGCTGTCTTTACTGCATTGTATTTCCTTACCTCCTTTGTCAAATATCAGTTGTCCATAGAACTATGGGTTTATTTCTGGGTTCTCTGTTCTGTTCCATTGATCTATATGCCTGTTCTTATGCCAGTACCAGGCTGTTTTGAGTACAATGGCCTTGTAATATAACTTGATATCAGGGAGTGTGATACCTCCCACTTTATTCTTCTTTTTTAAGATTGCTGAGGCTATTCATGTCCTCTTTTGGTTCCATATAAATTTTTGGAATATGTGTTCTATATCTTTGAAGTATGTCATTGGTATTTTAATTGGTTTTGCATTGAATTTATAGATTGCTTTGGGTAATATAGACATTTTAATGATGTTTATTCTTCCTAACCATGAGCATGGTGTATGCTTTCACTTCTTTGTATCTTCCTTGTTTTCTTTTATCAATGCTTTGTAATTTTCCGAGTACAAGTCTTTAGTCTCCTTGGTTAAGTTTACTCCTAGGTACTTTATTTTTTTGGTTGTAATTGTGAAGGGGATTGTTTCCTTAATTTCTCTTTCTGACTGTTCATTGTTGGTGTATAAAAATGCCTCTGATTTTTGAGTATTGATTTTATATCCTGCCACTTTACTGAATTCATTTATCAGGTCCAGTAGCTTTTTGACTGAGACTTTAGGGTTTTCTATATACAATATCATATCATCTGCAAATAATGATAGTTTTACTTCTTCTTTTCCAACTTGAATGCCTTTTATTTCTTCTTCTTGTCTGATTGCTGTGACTAGGACTTCCAGGACCATCTTAAATAAGAATGGTGAAAGGGGGCACCCCGGCCTTGTTCCTGATCTAAGGGTATTGCTTTTAATTTTTGTCCATTGAGTAGGATGTTGGCTGTGGGTTTGTCATAGATGGCTTCTATCATGTTGAGGTATGTTCCCTGTATTCCCATTTTCCTGAGAGTTTTGATCATGAACAGGTGCTGGATTTTATCAAATGCTTTTTCTGCATCTATTGAAATTATTATGTGGTTTTTCTCCTTCTTTTTGTTTATGTGATGAATCACATTGATTGATTTACAAATATTGTACCAGCCTTGCCTCCCCAGAATAAATCCCACTTGATCATGGTGTATAATTTTTTCTATATATTGTTGGATCCAGTTTGCTAATATTTTGTTAAGGATTTTAGCATCTATATTCATCAGATATATTGGCCTATAATTTTCTTTCTTTGTGTTGTCTTTGCCTGGTTTTGGAATCAGAATTATGCTCACCTCATAAAAGGAGCTTGGAAGTCTTCCTTCCTCTTGAAATTTTTGAAATAGTTTGAGAAGGATAGGACTTAGTTCTTCTTTGAATATTTGGTAGAATTCCTTTGTGAAGCCATCGGGCCCCGGACTTTTCTTTGTTGGCAGTTTTTGATAACTGTTTCGATCTCGTTTGTTGTAATCGTTCTGTTTAGGTTTTCTGATTCTTTCAGATTGATTTTTGGAAGATTGTATGTTTCAAGGAATTTGTCCATTTCATCTAGGTTGTCTAGTTTTTTGGCATACAGTTCTTCACAGTATTTTCTTACAATATTTTGTATTTCTGTTGTGTCAGTTGTTATTTCTCCTCTCTCATTTCTAATTTTATTTATTTGAGTCCTCACTCTCTTTTTCTTGGTGAGTCTAGTTAAAGGTTCATCAGTCTTGTTTACCTTTTCAAAGAACCAGCTCCTAGATTCATTGATCCTCTGTATTGTTTCTTTAGCCTCTATGTCATTTATTTCTGCTCTGATCTTTATTATTTCCTTCCTTCTACTACATTTGGGCTTTACTTGCTGTTCTTTTTCTAATTCTTTTAGATGCAGGGATAAGTTGTTTATTTGAGCTTTTTCTAGCTTCTTAAAGTGTGCCTGTAGTGCTATGAACTTCCCTCTCAGCACTGCTTTTGCTGTGTCCCATAAATTTTGAGTTGTTGTATGGTCATTGTCATTCGTTTCTAGGAATTTTTTTATTTCTTCTTTGATCTCAATTCATTCATTATTTAACCACCTGCTATTTAGTTTCCATGTGTTTGAGGATTTTTGAGCTTTTATGTTGTGATTTATTTCTAGTTTCATACCGTTCTGATAGGAGAAAGTGCTTGATATAATTTTAGTCTTCTTAAATTTGTTGAGAGCACTTTTGTGCCCTAACATGTGGTCTATCCTAGAGAATGTACCATGAACACTTGAAAAAAATGTATATTCTGCTGCTTTAGGGAGAAAGGTTCTGAAGATATCTGTTAAATCGGGTTGATCTAGTGTTTCCAATAATTCTGCTGTTTCTTTGTTAATTTTCTTTCTTGAGGATCTATCTAGTGATGTTAGTGGGGTATTGAAATCCCCTACTATTATAGTATTGCTGTTAATTTCGCCCTTTAAAATCATCAAAGTCTGCTTTATATATTTGGGTGCTCCTATATTAGGTGCATAGATATTTATAATAGTTATATCTTCCTATTGGATTACTCCCTTTATCATTATGTAGTGGCCTTCTTTATCTCTTACGATATCCTTTGTTTTAAAGCCCAATTTGTCTGATATAAGTATTGCTACCCCTGCTTTTTTTTTTTCATTTCCGTTTGCATGAAATGTTTTTTTCCATCCTTTTATCTTCAATCTATGTGTGTCTTTTGTTCTAAGGTGTGTCTCTTGTAGACAGCATATGTATGGGTCCTTTTTTCTTATCCACGCAGCTATGCTATGTCTTTTGATTGGATCATTTAATCCATTTACATTTAAGGTTATTATTGATATGTAGTTGTTTATTGCCATTTTCTTCTTTAAAGCTGTTTTCCTTTTTTGCTATATTCTTTTCCCACTTTGATCTGTTTACACCAGGCTCCTTAATATTTCCTGCAGCATTGGTTTGGTTGTAATGAATTCCTTGAGTTGTTTTTTGTCTGGGAAGCTTTTTATTTCTCCTTTGATTTTAAATGATAGCCTTGCTGGATAAAGTAGTCTTGGTTGTAGGTTCTTGTTCTGCATTACTTTGAATATTTCTTGCTATTCCCTTCTGGCCTCAAGTGTTTCTGTTGAGAAGTTGAATGTCATCCTTATGGGGGCTCCTTTGTAGGTGATAACTTTTTTTTCTCTTGCAGCTTTTAATATTTTCTCTTTATCGCTTAGCTTTGGTATTTTAATTATGATGTGTCTTGGTGTAGGTTTCTTTGGGTTTTTCTTTAATGGAGTCTTCTGTGCTTCTTGGACTTGTGAGAGTTTCTCTTGCATTAATTTAGGGAAGTTTTCAGCTATGATATGATTGAACAAAATCTCTATCCCTTGTTCTTTTTCTTCTTCAGGAACCCCTATGATGCAGATGTTATTTCTCTTCATGTTGTCACAGAGCTCTCTAAGAGTTTCCTCTGACTTTTTGAGTCTCTTTTCTCTTTTCTTCTCTGCTTTCATGCCTTCATTCCAGTTGTCCTCTAACTCGTTGATTCGATCCTCTGCTCTATCTATCCTGTTTTTAATTCCTTCCATTGTGGTCTTTATTTCTGATATTGTATTTGTCATCTCGGACTGATTCTTTTTTATATTTGTTATTTCTTTATTTAGGTGTTCATAATGACCATCCATTGTTGTTCTAATATCCCTAAGCATCCTTACAATCATTATTTTGAACTCTGCATCTGGAAGTTTGATTATTTCCATATCACTCAGTTCATCTCCTGAAGGTGTCTCTTGTGGTTTCATTTGGATTGCACTTCTTTGTCTTCTCATTATCTGTTTTTGGATATTTTATTTGTAGAGTTGGTTGAGTCTAGGCTTGGTGTTGTCTGTCTCCAGTTTTCAGTTGTGTTATTTTTAGGTCTTCTTGGGTTGGTATCAGCTGTTATCTGTAACCCACTTTCGGATTTGGGCAGCTTTGAAGTCTTGATTTGTTTGTTTTCTTAACAGGTGATAGTCTTGTTTACTGATCTCAGCAGGGGGCTTCCTTGAGAATGTATCCAGGAATGCGATGGGTGTAACCTGAGACTCTGAAGGCCTCTTTAGCCAGCTAATCTCACTGGGGGCAGGGTATTTTCTCAGCTTCAGTAGGGGGAGGTGTATCTCAGATCTCCATGGAGACCTGAGTTACTGCCCCCCTCCCCACTTCTTGTTTTCAGCTGTGTCTGTTGCGCTGATTGGAGCTCGATAGATGTCCGGAGATCTCTGATCTGGAAGCACTTCAGCTCTGTTTTGTGGAAGGTTCAGTCCCTCCCTCAGCTATGTCCGCCTCCAGCACAGATGAGTCATCTTTTTTAGTTCATTTCCTGCATTCCTTAACCCCTCACAGTCTATCCCTCTCTCTGTCCCTTCCACTTGGGAGATAAGCTGGTCTTTTCAACACACTTCGCTCCCCAGTCACCAAACAAGTGGCTGTGAGCAGTAGTTTCTGCTCTTTTCCCTGTGTGAGATCCCCTCTGGGCTCTCAGCCTCACCCCCTCCCCTCTGTTCCTGTAAGCAGAAGAGATTCAGGTGCTCACTACCAGGTTTGTTGTGGCTTCTTTTTTGCTCCTTAGTTTTTGAGAGCTGTTCTTGCAATTCAGAGTTGGTTTTTCATGCTGATTTTTCCTAAATTGATTTGTATTCCAGTTTGGTGGTGAGAGCTGGGCATCTGTTCGTCCACCTACTCCGCTGCCATCTTTTTCTCTAGCTGAATATTCTTATGGTTTATTCTTTAACTTACTTTTAAAATTCTTTTTATTGTATTTTGTTTATTAATCTATATTTTGGAATGCAAGTATAAGTAGTAACAGTGTGCTAACTTAATTATACTTTTATTTTTAGTGACTTTTCGATTCAAGTAAGATGTCTAAAATATATTACCAAATTATTACATCCTGTCTTGAAATTTTTAAATCAATTGGTCAAGGGGCCTTACATTTTTATTTTGCACTGTACCTCAACAGTTATGTAGTAACACTGGACTCCAAATTTCAATTATATTAAAGGTCATGTCAGTGCAATACTCCATTAAAGAAGATAAAACAATTTAGCAGAGTTCAGTGATAAAATGAAATGGTATATATAAGAATAAGATGTTACCAGTGCCTCTAGTGAAAAATATCATGACCATGATCAGGTGTGTATTTGGGACTTACAATAAAAACCCTCAGAAAAAGTGATAGCATTTATTGCCTAATTATCTAAAATTGAAAAATGTTCTCCACCAGTAAAGCAAAATTTGTTGAGGCAATTTAGTAAGAAGCTAAAAAAATACACTGGCAAGTGGAATGGGAAAACAAATAGGTCAAGCAATTACCAATCAAGTAGTAAATCATAATACCTTACCTTCTCTAACCAATGACACTTGGGAGAAAATAGTTTACCTCTCTCTTTCCCAACCAGGGAGTGGGTAGCTCAAACAACCCTGGTCAGGGAGTTAGATAGCAGAGAATCAATTAGTGCCAACAATGGATGAAGTCAGGGCAATAAATAACAATAACAAAAATTATGGCCATACTTATCTAACACAGAGGTAAAGGTGACCAAAAAATAATACCAAATTCTACTCTAAGCTCATTTTGATACACCATCATATTAAAAACCACACTAGGAAGCTGAGAAATATTCTGACTGATACCTCCCTTAAAATTTTCACCTGCAGAAAACAGATAAAAACCTCAGGACAGAAGACATCAGTGCAGAGCTCTCTCCTTAGCATATTGGCACCTCCCTTTTCTCAGGTGCCTACTTTTATCTTCCTTTTCCTAAACTCTTGAGTCCTTCCTCTTGCTGAACATTTCTTAGCTCAAACAACCCCATTTTGGCTTGCTTCTGTTGCTGTTATCTTCCTTCTTCAGTCTTAGGTCCCTCCTTGTCCCTCTGTCCCAAGCTTTAATAAACTTACTCTCAAAATCGCCTGGACTAAGGGTCTTGAAATATTTTTTACATGGTAGTCAGGAACCCACATATCCTAGACCACGCCAAGACAGGCTCACTTTGGCCTGGTTTCTTTCCAGTGACCTTTAATGAATGATCCTGAATTAAAGGATCTGAAGTGGCTTGTATTTTCTGGCATTCACTTTGTAGATGGTAAAGTTAAATATTGATAGATAAGAATAAATCTATACTTTGACAGAACTGACAATATAGCTAACATTAAAGAAAGAATTGAGTTATCACTTTTAATGTAATAGTTAGAAATCGATGGCTTTATTGCATATGCATCCTAGCTTATCACACGATAGATACGTATATATTGAAAATGAAATTATGAATATCTCCATGATAATTTCAAGGAAGAGTTAAAGTGTGCCATGTTTATGTCTATTTAAAAAACTAGTGTTTTACTCAGAAAAACAAAAACTGAAATGCTAAAACAAACACCTTACTCTATTCCTGAGATTAGTTACATGGAAAGGCATTGTGATTGGTCCTTGAGATTCTAAATTATGAATCTTTACACTGAAAAGTGACACATTTCCTTATTGCTCACTAAAGCTGTTACTTTGGTTTAAAAAAGTCTACAGCATTCTAATAAGAAATAAGTCATTAAAGATGCATTGTATAAAGTTATTCAAGGATAAAATACAGCCCCTCCCCATTTGAAAAAAAAATGGTGAATTACATAAGAGCTTTGAAAGTAGTTCTCTGGGTTTTAAATATATTTGAATTTGAATAGGTTTACTACTCTAGTTTTGGGTTCTCATTACTTTATGACTGAAGACATTGCTGAGAATTTCATTAAGTGTAAAAACACATTGCAACATTATATCTTAATTTTGTTCCCTAAACTACATGTCCTCAGGCCAACGTGCATGCTGACTGTGTACACAATCAAACTGGAAAGCACATAATGTGGGTGCATCCTTTGCCTTATATCATGATAAAGTGCTGGATTGACTGAAAATTGAATGGGAATTAAACATCTATTAATAAGAACAAAAAGGGGTGATAAGGGAATGAATGGCTGCCTCAGTTAGATAGGATAGATGGACACTCTATCTG
Source organism: Saccopteryx bilineata (assembly GCF_036850765.1). Lineage (NCBI taxonomy): Eukaryota > Metazoa > Chordata > Mammalia > Chiroptera > Emballonuridae > Saccopteryx > Saccopteryx bilineata. Next base: position 213,574,691 of record NC_089491.1, on the reverse strand, counting down.
ATTTTGAGGGATAGAATCAATCACTGGACTGTCATTGCGATATTCCATTGTTAACTTGTAGCTTTCCGGAAAATGGCAATTGTCCAGGTACCAGTGAGGAAGTGGAGTTAACTAGCAATACAGAAAAACTTAGGAAGGATGACTTCTTAACTGCATGACTCAAGCCCACTCACTTTTTTCTTCACACTGAGTCCAAATTCAGAGTGACTGGGATATTTAAAGCTGGGCTCTCAAACCTGAGATCTCACTCTGCTGTGCAGTTGCCTGTCCTATATGCTTTTATACATTTCAGCAAAAAAACATGATGGTGGGTGACATCTATTGCGTTCATGAGTTTAGTTTAGTAGTTAACCTGAATCCAAGTTTGTTGGTGTTAGCTGAATAGACTAAGTGGTACAATATACCATATAGTTATTGTGGATCTAATGATATAGCACATATAAAGTACCTAGAAGAATGACTATTAATATTAACTTTAGTCCTTCTCAAATATACTGTAACTCAGATAAATATTCAACAAAATTCACTAATTTAATGAATTATAATTTGACTAATTGGAGGGCAATGTGCAATTGCCTGCATTCATTCATTCATTCATTCATTCATTTTAATTAAATGTATTGGGGTGATATTGGTTAATAACATTACATACGTTTTAAGTATATATTTCTATGGTACATGATCCCAAATTGCATTATGTGTCCATTACCTAAAGTCAAATGTCTTCTGTCCCCATATATTTGACTCCTGTACCCCTTTCTACCTTTCTCTCACCCCTCTTCCCTCTGGTAACCACCATACTGTTGCATGCGTTTATGAGTTCGTGTTTGTTCATTGTTATTATTTATTCATTTGTTGTTTTCAGTTTTATATCTCACAGATGAGTGAAATCATATTGTTTTTAACATTTTGTCTGACTTATTTTCTTAGATTTATTTAATAGTTTATTACTTTACAATTTTTTCATAATACAGGCTACATTAGCAGAAATATGGCTGAAATATTTTGAGTCATATTAATCTACAATCAAAATACTCTCCTTAAATTGTGAGAGAATTAAGGGAAATAAAAACCCTCATAGACTTAAGCAAAAGTATGATGATCAAAAAGGGAAAGGGGGTGGGTGAGGTAGGAGAGGGTAAAGGGATAAATAAATGGTGATGGAAGGAGACTTGACTTGGGTTGGTGAACACACAATACAATATACAGATGAAGTATTAGAGAATTGTATCTTTGCAACCTTTATTATTTTATTAACCAATGTCACCCTAATATATTCAATTAAAAACAAGTGTTTTAGAAAATTATAGCCATATTGAGGAATAGATCAAAGAGAGACACTAATGAATGCAAGTGTGGATAAAAATAAAGACCACCAAAATCAGCATAGGGGGGCCATTTATTCAGAGCTTCATATAGCAAGGGAATCAACCACCATCACTTACAGTTGGCAGAGATTCAAAAGCAAGAGGAGGAATGAGAAAGCATTATAGTAAAAACAAGAAAAGTTTCAGATGAAATCTGATTATAAATTGTTGGTATTAGGAAGCTGGGGGAGGACTCATATGTGATTAACCTGGGAAGCATATTTGACTTTCTATGATTAGTCCTGAGTTGGAGTGAGAATAAAAATAAGAAAAATGACAGATATTGACAAATTCTTGACCCTTCTGTCTTGATTGTTACATAGATTGGTTACTGCAGAGATTTGGGTCACGCTCACTTCTCATGTATGCTTTGATCATTGTCTGTTTGTATATTCAGTACAATACACTCTCCTTTTAGTTATTCTTTATTTTTTAAAATGTATACTAATTAAAGGAATGTTAGAAATCCAGATCATATTTGTTTAGGAATTGTTCAGTTGTCTCCATAGTAACTGTATTAGTAGATCTTCTTGAGGGTTTTGTTAGTGTATTATCATGGTAATTTTTGATCAGAGAGAAGCTACATAGAAAGATTTAAGGCTATAGATGAAAAACAATGAATTAGCATTATGACAATTATGGCAAAACAAGAATAACTAATAGTCTTTCAAAGATAATTTTGAATCAAGAACTCTGCTATGGACTCCTCCAAATTCATAGGTTGAAGCCTGATACCCAATGTGTTGGTATTTGGAAGAGGACCTTTGAGCGTTAATTCTGTCATCACCATGAAGCTTTCAAGATGGTAAACAGGTCTTGAAAGTGGAATTCTTATAAGAAGAGAGAGGAGATACATAATCTTTCTCTCTTTCACTCTCTCTGACATGTGAGAATAGAGCAGGAAAGATGCCATCTGTAATCCAGGAAGAACACTTTCACTTGACATTGAATCTGCTGGCATCTTCATCCAGGACTCCCAGCATTCATAGCTCTGAGACATAACAGTTCACTGTTTTATTTACCCGGACTATGATATTTTTGGTTACAGCAACCTTAACCATCTAAGATCAAACACACTGTCTAACCCAGGCCAAGGTAACACATGTACTTGGCTGTGATGATCAATTGTAGAGATCCAAGGAGCTTTATCTTTAAAATAATGTATCACCTATTCTACTTTGTCTGCATCATCACTGTCCTTCCAAGTACAGCAGGACATACTAGCAATGGCGCAAATGCATCATGACCAGTCAACAGAAAATATAGAGTAATAGGAATGTCTACAAATACTCATGTCAACTAGGTGAAAGTGATGTGTATTTCATGTAGCACAGTGTTGATATTATTTATATCTTTTGCCAGAGTTAGTAACAAGAGTCTTACAGTCTTTCTACATGTATGGTTCCCTCTGTTGGGAGCACTGTTTTCATTGTTCACAAAAACACTGAGTAAGTAATTTCCCCAACTTATACTGCTTGAATAATATAAATGGTAGCTCCCATCAGGATAATTAAACCTGAGTGAGAATTTCAGCTTTCATGATTTATAAATTAGGGTCTCCATATATATATATATAACACTGGGAACAATGTTTTTTTTTCATTTTCTGTTGCATGAGGTTTTAGAACTTTTTCTATTTATTTCTACATCGCTGATTGCAAATCTGAAATCCAATTTTTGGTGCATGCTCTAGTTTTTATGAAATTTTAATTTCTTTTTGTTATAGGTAATGGCATGCATTGGTATTTTAATTGGAGTTAAAGGGCAATGACTCATGGATTGAACATAACCACAAGGCAATTCATGTTCTACAAACATCACTTTGACATAATTGTAGTTGTTTTTAAATGTAAAAAATTATTATCTGATAAAAACACCCTCTTATTTTTTTCCCTCTTATTTTGTTTTAAGATTAAATTATGAGGCAGAGAGAAGATGGCAGCGGAGTAGGCGGATGCACAGACACCCAGCTCTCAACACCAAACTGGAATACAAATCAATTTAGAAAAAATCAGCATGAAAAACCAACACTGAACTGCAAGAACAGCTCTCAAAAACCAAGGAGCAAAGAGGAAGCCACAATAATCCTGGTAAGGAGTGCCTGAATCTCCTCTGCTTACAGGAAGGGAAGGAGGGGGGTGAGGCTGAGAGCCCAGAGAGGATTTCACAGAGGAAAAAGAGCAGAAACTACTGCTCACAGCCACTTACCTGGCGACCAGGGAGCAAGGTGGGTTGAAAAGACCAGCTTATCTCCCAAGTGGAAAAGACAGGGAGAGGGACAGACTGTGAGGGGCTAAGGTATGCAAGAAACAAAATAAAAAAGCTGACTCATTCATGCTGGAGGCGGACATAGCTGGGGGAGAGACTGAACCTTTCACAAAACAGAGCTGAAGTGCTTCCGGATCAGAGATCTCCAGACATCTATCCAGCTCCAATCAGCACAACAAGACACAGCTGAAAACAAGAAGTGGGGAGGAGGGGCAGTAACTCAGGTCTCCATGGAGATCTGAGATACACCTCCCCCTACTGAAGCTGAGAGAAAAAAACCCTGCCCCCAGTGAGATTAGTTACAGGAAGAGACCTTCAGCGTCTCAGGTTACACCCACAGCATTCCTGGATACAGTTTCAAGGAAGCCCCCTGCTGAGATCAGTTAACAAGACTATCACCTGTTAAGAAAACAAACAAATCAAGACTTCAAAGCTGCCCAAATCCGAAAGTGGATTACAAATAATAGCTGATACCAACCCACGAAGACCTAAAAATAACACAACTGAAAACTGGAGGCAGACAACACCAAGCCTAGACTCAATCAACTCTACAAATAAAAAAAAAGAAGAAGAAGATGAGAAAACAAAGGAGTGCAATCCAAATGAAACCACAAGAAACACTTTCGAGAGATGAACTGAGTGATATGGAAATAATCAAACTTCCAGATGCGGAGTTCAAAATAATGATTGTAAGGATGCTTAGGAATCTTAGAACAACAATGGAGGGGGAGTTTGAAAACCTAAATAAAGAAATAGCAAGTATAAAAAAGAATCAGTTGGAGACGACAAATACAATATCAGAAATAAAGACCACAATGGAAGGAATTAAAAACAGGATAGATAGAGCAGAGGATCGAATCAGCGAGTTAGAAGACAACTGGAATGAAGGCATGAAAGCAGAGAAGAAAAGAGAAAAAAGACTCAAAAAGTCAGAGGAAACTCTTAGAGAGCTCTGTGACAACATGAAGAGAAATAACATCCGCATCATAGGGGCTCCTGAAGAAGAAGAAAAAGAACAAGGGATAGAGACTTTGTTCAATCATATCATAGCTGAAAACTTCCCTAAATTAATGCAAGAGAAACTCTCACAAATCCAAGAAGCACAGAGGACTCCATTAAAGAGAAACCCAAAGAAACCTACACCAAGACACATCATAATTAAAATACCAAAGCTAAGCGATAAAGAGAAAATATTAAAAGCTGCAAGAGAAAAAAAAGTTATCACCTACAAAGGAGCCCTCATAAGGATGACATCTGACTTCTCAACAGAAACACTTGAGGCCAGAAGGGAATGGCAAGAAATATTCAAAGTAATGCAGAACAAGAACCTACAACCAAGACTACTTTATCCAGCAAGGCTATCGTTTAAAATTGAAGGAGAAATAAAAAGCTTCCCAGACAAAAAACAACTCAAGGAATTCATTATAACCAAATCAATGCTGCAGGAAATATTAAGGGGCCTGGTGTAAACAGATAAAGTGGGAAAAGAATACAGAAAAAAAAAAAAGAAAAAGGAATACACCTTTAAAGAAGAAAATGGCAATAAACAACTACATATCAATAATAACCTTAAATGTAAATGGATTAAATGATCCAATCAAAAGACATAGGATAGCTGCGTGGATAAGAAAACAGGACCCATACATATGTTGTCTACAAGAGACACACCTTAGAACAAAAGACACACACAGATTGAAGGTAAAAGGATGGAAAAAAATGTTTCATGCAAACGGAAATGAAAAAAAAGCTGGGGTAGCAATACTTATATCAGACAAATTGGACTTTAAAACAAAGGATATAGTAAGAGATAAAGAAGGCCACTACATAATGATAAAGGGAGTAATCCAACAGGAAGATATAACTATTATAAATATCTATGCACCTAATATAGGAGCACCCAAATATATAAAACAGACTTTGATGGATTTAAAGGGCGAGATCAACAGCAATACTATAATAGTAGGGGATTTCAATACCCCACTAACATCACTAGATAGATCCTCAAGAAAGAAAATTAACAAAGAAACAGTAGACTTATTGGAAACACTAGATCAACTCGATTTAATAGATATCTTCAAAACCTTTCAGCCTAAAGCAGCAGAATATACATTGTTTTCAAGTGCTCATGGTACATTCTCTAGGATAGACCACATGTTAGGGCACAAAAGTGCTCTCAACAAATTTAAGAAGACTGAAATCATATCAAGCACTTTCTCCGATCACAACGGCATGAAACTAGAAATGAATCACAGCAGAAAAGCTCAAAAATTCTCAAACACATGGAAACTAAATAGCAGGGTGTTAAATAATGAATGGATTAAGAATGAGATCAAAGAAGAAATAAAGAAATTCCTAGAAACGAATGACAATGAGCATACAACAACTCAAAATTTATGGGACACAGCGAAAGCAGTGCTGAGAGGGAAGTTCATAGCACTACAGGCAGACTTTCAGAAGCTAGAAAAAGCTCAAATAAACAACTTAACCCTGCATCTAAAAGAATTAGAAAAAGAACAGCAAGTAAAGCCCAAATGTAGTAGAAGGAAGGAAATAATAAAGATCAGAGCAGAAATAAATGACATAGAGGCTAAAGAAACAATACAGAGGATCAATGAAACTAGGAGCTGGTTCTTTGAAAAGGTAAACAAGATTGATGCACCTTTAAGTAGGCTCACCAAGAAAAAGAGAGAGAGGACTCAAATAAATAAAATTAGAAATGAGAGAGGAGAAATAACAACTGACACAACAGAAATACAAAATATTGTAAGAAAATACTATGAAGAACTGTATGCCAAAAAACTAGACAACCTAGATGAAATGGACAAATTCCTTGAAACGTACAATCTTCCAAAAATCAATCTGGAAGAATCAGAAAACTTAAACAGACCAATTACACCAAAGGAGATCGAAACAGTTATCAAAAAACTGCCAACAAAGAAAAGTCCGGGGCCCGATGGCTTCACAACGGAATTCTACCAAATATTCAAAGAAGAACTAACTCCTATCCTTCTCAAACTATTTCAAAAAATTCAAGAGGAAGGAAGACTTCCAAACTCCTTTTATGAGGCGAGCATAATTCTGATTCCAAAACCAGGCAAAGACCACACAAAGAAAGAAAATTATAGGCCAATATCTCTGATGAATATAGATGCTAAAATCCTCAACAAAATATTAGCAAACCGGATCCAACAATATATGGAAAAAATCATACACCATGATCAAGTGGGATTTATTCTGGGGAGGCAAGGCTGGTACAATATTCGTAAATCAATCAATGTGATTCATCACATAAACAAAAAGAAGGAGAAAAACCATATGATAATTTCAATAGATGCAGAAAAGGCATTTGATAAAATCCAGCACCCATTCATGATCAAAACTCTCAGCAAAGTGGGAATACAGGGAACATACCTCAACATGATAAAAGCCATCTATGAGAAACCCACAGCCAACATCATACTCAATGGGCAAAAATTAAAAGCAATACCCTTAAGATCAGGAACAAGGCAGGGGTGCCCCCTTTCACCACTCTTATTTAACATAGTCCTGGAAGTCCTAGCCACAGCAATCAGACAAGAAGAAGAAATAAAAGGCATTCAAGTTGGAAAAGAAGAAGTAAAACTATCATTATTTGCAGATGATATGATATTGTATATAGAAAACCCTAAAGTCTCAGTCAAAAAAACTACTGGACCTGATAAATAAATTCAGCAAAGTGGCAGGATATAAAATCAATACTCAGAAATCAGAAGCATTTTTATACACCAACAATGAACAGTCAGAAAGAGAAATTAAGGAAACAATCCCCTTCACAATTACAACCAAAAAAATAAAGTACCTAGGAGTAAACTTAACCAAGGAGACTAAAGACTTGTACTCGGAAAATTACAAAACATTGATAAAAGAAATCAAGGAAGATACTAACAAGTGGAAGCATATACCGTGCTCATGGTTAGGAAGAATAAACATCATTAAAATGTCTATATTACCCAAAGCAATTTATAAATTCAATGCAATACCAATTAAAATACCAATGACATACTTCAAAGATATAGAACACATATTCCAAAAATTTATATGGAACCAAAAAAGGACACGAATAGCCTCAGCAATCTTAAAAAAGAAGAATAAAGTGGGAGGTATCACACTTCCTGATATCAAGTTATACTACAAGGCCATTGTACTCAAAACAGCCTGGTACTGGCATAAGAACAGGCATATAGATCAATGGAATAGAACAGAGAACCCAGAAATAAACCCACAGTTCTATGGACAACTGATATTTGACAAAGGAGGTAAGGAAATACAATGGAGTAAAGACAGCCTCTTTAACAAATGGTGTTGGGAAAATTGGACAGCTACCTGCAAAAAAATGAACCTAGATCACCAGCTTACACCACTCACAAAAATAAACTCAAAATGGATAAAAGACTTGAATGTAGGCCGTGAAACCATAAGCATCTTAGAAGAAAACATAGGCAGTAAGCTCTCCGACATCTCTCGGAGCAATATATTTGCTGATTTATCTCCACGGGGAAGTGAAATAAAAGACAGGATAAACAAATGGGACTATATCAAACTAAAAAGCTTTTGCACAGCTAAAGACAACAAGAACAGAATAAAAAGACAAACTACACAATGGGAGAACATATTTGACACTACGTCTGATAAGGGGTTAATAACCAAAATTTATAAAGAACTTGTAAAACTCAACACCAGGAAGACAAACAACCCAATCCAAAAATGGGCAAAAGAGATGAATAGACACTTCTCCAAAGAGGACATACAGATGGCCAATAGGCATATGAAAAAATGCTCAACATCACTAATCATTAGAGAAATGCAAATTAAAACCACAATGAGATATCACCTCACACCAGTCAGAATGGCGCTTATCAACAAAACAACACAGAATAAGTGCTGGCGAGGATGTGGAGAAAAGGGGACCCTCCTGCACTGCTGGTGGGAATGCAGACTGGTGCAGCCACTGTGGAAAACAGTATGGAGATTCCTCAAAAAACTGAAAATCGAACCGCCTTTTGACCCAGCTATCCCACTTTTAGGAATATACCTTAAGGACACCATAGAATGGCACGAAAAGGAGAAATGCACCCCCATGTTTGTGGCAGCATTGTTCACAATAGCGAAGATCTGGAAACAGCCCAAGTGTCCGTCAGAGGACGAGTGGATTAAAAAACTTTGGTACATATATACTATGGAATACTACTCAGCCATAAGAAATGATGACATCGGAGCATTTACAATAACATGGATGGACCTTGATAACGTTATACGGAGTGAAATAAGTAAATCAGAAAAAAAACTGAGATGAATCCATACATAGAAGGGACATAAAAATGAGACTCAGAGACATGAACAAGAATGTGATGGCAACAGGGGCGGGGGGGGTTGGGGGAAGGGGGAGGGGGTGAAGAAGGAGAGAGGGGTTAGGGGAAGGGAGGGGCACAAAGAAAACCAGATAGAAGGTGACAGAAGACAATTTAACTTTGCGGGAGGGGTATACAGCACAATCAAATGTCAAAATAATCTAGAGATATTTTCTCTCAACATATGTACCCTGATTTATCAATGTCACTGCATTAAATTTAATAAAAAATATTAATATTAAAAAAAAAGATTAAATTATGACTTCTTCGAGTAGGTATAAATGTAAAAATAATCCTGACACCTTCTGTTATATATGTGGCTCTTATACACTTCAACATCAAAGGTGCAATATTACATTATTTGTGACACGTGCATATATTGCCTATTTTTAAGTTCCCCTTGGTGATCAAGACAAGAATTGGGCTCCTCATATTGTGTGTCATATTTGTGAGCAAAGGCTTCGTGACTAGAAAAAAAAACCCCGTAAAGGAATGCCTTTTGGTATTCCCATGATTTGGCATGAACCTCAGGACCACGCTGTGACTGTTATTTCTGTCTGATCCATACAAAGGGCATCAGCAAGAAAAAATGGCATGTGATCACATATCCGAATATTCCTTCAGCAATATGACCTATCCCACATTCTGAGACACTCCTGGTTCCAGTTTTCAATGGTTTTATTTCTTCTAAGGACAAAGAAAGTGAACATGGTGATCAAGTGTATTTTGATAAGTTGCATGAAGATATGGTTGTAGAATCTGAAGGGTCTTTTTCTGATGCCAAGCAGTCATTAACCCCTCAGAAATTTAGCCAACCCAAATTGAATGACTTAGTAAGAGATTTGGGCCTATCAGAGAAAGCAGCTGAGTTATTAGCCTCCAGGCTTTAAGAAAAGAATGTACTTCACTGGTCAGCTAAAGTATCCCATTTCAGGAAGCGTGAACAAATTTTTGTGGACTTTTTTCCGAAGACAAACACTTTGTTTACTGTCATGATATCAGTAGTCTTCTCAGCCAGCTAGGTGTTACCACTTACAGTCCAACAAAATGGTGACTATTTCTTAACAGCTCTAAACTGAGTCTGAAATGTTTTCCCCTGCACAATGGTAATGTTTATGCAGCAGTTCCAATTGCTTATTTAACTCATCTGCAAGAAGATTATAATGACATAAAAACTGTCCTTGACTTTCTGAAGTATGGGGAGCATAACTGGATTATTTGTTTTGATCTTAAAATGGTAAATTTACTGCTAGAACAACAGAGAGGTTTCATAAAGTATCCTTGCTTTCTGTGTTTGTGGGACAGCTGAGCTCAGGAGAAACACTGGACACAGAAGGAGTGGCCAAAATGTGAAGCTCTGCAAGTAGGGTTGCAAAATATTGTAAAAGAATCTGTAGTTAATCGAGACAGGATCATTTTTCCTCCACTTCATGTCATACTTAGCTTAATGAAGCAGTTTGTTCAGGCTTTGAATAGAGAAAGTGAATGCTTTCAACATATTATTTCTGCTTTTCCTGCCTTGTCTTTCAAGAAGATAAAAGCAGGTGTATTTGATGGGCCTCAAACAAACCCTTATACATGAAGAAGAATTTTCCAGGCAACAAAGAAATTTCTTGGCAACAAAAAAGCAGAAAACTATAAACTCCTGGTTCAAAGGATGCTGTTGGCTTTATAAGTTTCCCAAAAATCTTGGAGCTGTTAATGATGAGTAGACAACTGCTGGAGCATAAAACAAGATTGTCCTCAACAAGTACACAAATGCAAGAGCTACAAACACAAATTTTTGCCTGGATAGAATTTAAAGAAGTTTTGTGAAAATTTTATAATTAAAATAAGTGTTTTAATAAGTTCTATTTCAAAATTGTACACCAATTCTGATGCAATCATATATTTTAGTTTATTAGTGTATTTACTGCATTATATAAATTATTACATTTTCACAAAGATGATGTCCAAGAAGACATTCTACTTCATTATGTTAAACTAAATGTTGAAAATTTACAATAAGATGAAAACCTAAAATCTTGAATTGCATAAAAACTGTAGCTTACAGAGAAAAAACTAATGTCAGATTTGAGATCAGCACACTTGAATTAGGTAATAACAACTGTTTTTGTGGATGCAACAAAAATTTTGTTCTCCAGTGTAATTATTGGATTAATATTACTAATTAATCATTACTGTTAGTCTGAGGCAAATAAGACCAGACTATATTGCTGAAAAAAAGTAATATCTGAAAGAACACATGGACGTCCAAGAAGAAAAAGAAAAATTTGTTCACAACTGTTGGTCAGATCCAATACCTACTAAAACCTGGTTTGCATATTTGGGTCTTTATTAATCTCTTTTAAGATGCAAGAAATTTATTTATTTTTCTACAAAGTTTGTTGAATTATATTTACAAATTATCTATAGTCTAATTATTGAATTATAATAATTGGTTCTTTTTATGGGAGGTAGCGGTAGGGGCACTGGTAATGTAACAGGTTAATTTTTTAAGGTCACCTCCCTATGCAGGTGTAAGTAAAAATGCCATAGGCTGTAATTATGCCTTGTCATGTTCAATGAAGCCAAAATTTCCTGGAGTGTTTTATGCTGTACATCTAGTGATAGATGAATATCTAACAGGCAGTTCAGATTGATGATTTGAGATAAACTAGGAGTGAAATTGTAATGACTATCTTCTCCACTAACAATTATAAGAGTGAGAAAAAAACAAAATAAAAGGTATTATTTTTATGATGTCATCCATCATAAAAACAAGGTTTTAAAGAAAATGATAAACAAACATATAAAAATAATACAACAGAATTAGATAGAGGTCTTGACCCAATGTCTTTCAGTGAAGTGTTTCACTACCTTGCACTTTTTATTTGTTCCAATAGTTTTGATTTAGCTGCACAATTTTAAAAATTGTTTGTTTCTTTAGAACCCTTAGTTTGAAGCCCTTTCTTAGAGTAGACTCTCAATTGTTGGGAATTCAGAATTGTATCTTACATTATAAAATGTAAACCCCAATATTGATTCCCCAGAATGTCTTTTGTACTTTTTTTAACATTTTCTAATGAGATTCCTTTAAATGGTGTTCAAAAGCAGTTTTTCTTTTATTCATTTGCTTTTAATATGTGAAGCACATGATTCAAGATTATGAGATAATAATATAATAAGATGTGGGAAAATAGTCATAAGTTGTTGATGAGATTAGTTGTAGAACATGAGTCCCTGGAAATATTTTACTATGTCCAGCAGGGAAGAGTCTAGTAACAGAGGTAAAAAAAAATGCTAAATACATGTGCCTTTCAGTTATTAGTGCATAGAGGGAAGTACATAGAGAGGTAATAAATGACTGGTACCTGGAAGAATGGACTATATTAAAATAAGGACTAAGGTGATATCCTTGTACTGTGTGAAGAATCATGAGATCAAGTGGGAAGCCCAGAACTAGTTCAGTAAAAGCATCAATAAGTTTAACAGTGGCAGTTATGGCCCTAAAACAGAGATTGTTAATCGATATGCCGCAACAATTTAAAAACATGCAATACTTGACTATTTAGTCAGTGACACTGACCTTGTTTCCCTTTAGAATGTCAATAAAAAAAATGACAGCCAACAAAACAATAGCTGTCCGATGTGCATGAATCAAAATTATGCCCATTTTTTTTATCAGATTAGCAAAAGATATAGTATTTTTTTTTTTTTTGGTGTTCACAGAATTTTAGTAATTAGTGTATCTGTGCCCAAGGATGAAAAAAGTTGAAAACTGATGCCTTAGGACAAAAGATATGGGCCTTTGAAACCTGGTCAACAATTAAGTTATAGTATGCATTTTGTTTTTATATTTCTTCAGAAGTTGAATTAAAATCCCAAGGATCCCAGGTTACTCATGTATAAAAGGTATTTGTAGTAGGATGCCTAGAAAAATGGCTGTTGAAGAGCCTTCTCCAAGTTTTTACAGGCCTATTTATGTTTAGGCTTCCATAAGAGAGAGTCTTTTAATGTGGACTTCATTGATTAATTAAAGAGGATTTGGAATCACACACACACACACACACACACACACACACATTCATGTCAACAATATCCAGAAGTCCCAGGTTCACTTCCCAGTCAGGGCACACAAGAGAAGTGACCATTTGCTTCTCTATCCCTTTCTCTCTTTCTCTTCCACTCCCTCATCCATGGCTAGAATGGTTTGAGCAAAGTTGGCCTTGGGCATTGAAGATCACTCCATGGCCTCACATCAGGAGCCAAAATAGCTTGGTTGTCAAGCAACAGAGCTGTGGCCCAGCCGGGGCAGAGCATTGCCCAGTGTGGATCTCAGTCCTTGCCTCTTTGCCTCTCAATTAATTTTAAAAAAGAAAGAAAAAAAAATCTTGTTAAAAATAGATATGGATTGAATATACACCCCCATTTATATTTTGTAATCTAGTCCCCAAGGTAATGGCATTCGGAGGTGAGGTTTTTGAGAAATGATTAAGTCATGAGTGTGGAACCTTTACACGTATGATTAGTGCTCTTATAAAGGAAGCATGAAAAAGCTATTTTTGCCTCTCCACAATGTGAGATTACAGTAAAAATAAAAAGTTACCCTGTGAACTGGAAAGCAGACCTTCTCCAGACACAGAACCTGGCCAAGGGGCAATCCTGATTCTGTATCTCCAAGCTGAGAAATATATTTCCATTGTTTACAAGCCACCTGATTTTTAGCATTTTGTTATAACAGCCTGAATGAATTAAGACACTGAGAAATGTTTCCAATTGTCATTTTTGTGAAAGATCTAATATAAATTGGGAGAATTTTTAGTCTAGCAAGAGAGACAATTTTTTTTTCTTTAGGTAAGACATGCTTAAAATTATGGTCATTAAGTTTTTGTTGTTAGATTTTTGTTTTGTTTTGTTTTGTTTTTTTACAGAGACAGAGAGAGAGTCAGAGAGAGGGATAGACAGGGACAGACAGACTAGAAGGGAGAGATGAGAAGCATCAATCATTAGTTTTCATTGTGCATTGTGACACCTTAGTTGTTCATTGATTGCCCTCTCATATGTGCCTTGACCGTGGGACTTCAGCAGACCGAGTAACCCGGTGTTTCCCAACGTGGGGCCCACGCACCACAGGGAGGCAATTCGATAGTTAAGGGGGGCAATTTGAAAATGGACTCAACACGACTTTAACTCTTTCGCCCCGGGCCATTTAAATGCAATGCTAGATATCGGTGCCAAATTTAACAAAAAATGCAATTCTTAAATAATTGCGGTAAATAATTATTAAGTATAATTTTGTTTGACGAGACCAAAATATCAACTGGGTGATTGGCATCGTCAAGTAAACTTCGTCCTGGGTTCACAGCGAAGTGTGCCGTCTACCGTGGGGAACCCCGGACATTTTAAAAACTCGCTAAACAATGCAGTTATTCTCACCTAATTGGCCCATAGCAACTTCTGTAGTGTTTCACATCAGTTGGTGTTAATTTGAAATAAGTGTCAGTCAAAACTGTTGTAAAAGCTCATTGATTTAATAAATATACATATATATATATTGCATAGATATAATTGGTAAGTATTTGATTTTATTTTTATCAATATTAAACTCTTTATTAAGTACTTCTTGCATCGAGGCTAGAAAGCACTAATATTTTATAAATATTATTGGGGCTATAATAGTGCATGCACGACAATTTTAATTTTAGAAGCATAACTTTCCAGAAAATTTTGTCAAGGGGAAAAAATATAGATACCTTTTGATTTGCGGTGGTAGTGTAGTAAATGTGTTATATACATTTAAATAAATATGAATTTTTAGTATACGTTTACTCTATGTCACATTGAATATATTTTAACATATATTTTAATATTAGTTTTTAATTGATCTTATTTTTATTTCTTATAGCCCATAGTAAAATGAGTGGTGCAAGCAAGAAAAAAACTTGTCACTATTCGGAGAAATATTTAAAATTTGGGTTCATACCCGCTGTTCACGATGAGCAGATTCCTTTTTGTCTTTTATGCCAGCAATGCTTGACCAATGAATCAATGAAACGAGGTCATCTTGAGGCGCATTTGAAGGCAAAACATAGTGCTCATATTAATTCAGATTTGAGTTACTTTAAAACATTAAAGAAAAAATTTGAAAAAAGAACAACATTAAAGTCTCTATTTACTGCTCATACTTCAACTAATAATTGTGCTCTTGAGGCTAGTTATCAACTTTCTTTATTCATCGCTAAAACTGGAGAAAATCACACTATAGGAGAGAATTTAATAAAACCATTAATATCAGCATTTCTTAAAACGGTTCTTGAAAAAGATGACAAAGATGTCAAAGCTAAGCCACTCAGTAACAATTCTGTTAGCAGAAGAATAGACAAAATGAGTGAGGATATTGAAAAAAAACTTGTTGAAAAGCTGAAAACAAGAAAATTCTCCTTGCAAATGGATGAATCAACTTTGAGAGACAGTGAGGCAGTATTGATAACTTACGTAAGATATATTGATAAAGGACATTTTGCTGAAGAAATGTTGTTCTGTAGAAGATTAGAAAGCACCACTACCTCCAAAGATATATATAATAAGCTAAAAAAACTACTTAGATGTCAATGATATACCAATGAAAAATATAATATCTTGTGCTGCAGATGGTGCTTTTAATATGATGGGCAAGAAAAATGTCTGCTTAAAATTGATGAAAGATGCGAATCCAGAAATGATTCTTGTGCATTGTGTTATTCATAGGGAAAACTTAGTAGCTAATAACATCTTGCCTGTTCTGAATGAAGTATTACATACAGTAATAAAGTGTGTTAATGCTATTAAAGCTAGTGCCAAATGTGAGCATCTTTTCAAGCTATTTTATGAAGAACAAAATGAAGACCATGTGAGACTTTTACTTCATACTGAAGTAAGATGGCTATCTAAAGGAAACTGAAAAGATTTATGGAACTGTTTGATACTCTTAGTCATTTTTTAAGCGACAAACCTGAAATGAAGTATGTGTTAACAATAGATGGTAAAGCATTTGTGAGTTATTTAGCCGATATCTTTGAAAACCTAATTATATTAAATAAGCAACTTCAAGGAACAAATAAAACTCTTGTCGATGCAAAAGCAAAGATATTTGTTTCATTGCCAATATTGAGTTATGTCAGAAACATATTAACAACAAAAACTTTAAACAGTTTCATTGGCTCCAAAAATGTGAAGTAACTGATACCGCTTTACTTGTTATTGTCAACCATTTGAATATTCTATCGGCTGATTTAAAAGAAAGATTTTCTGATTTAAAACAAATTGATTTCCCAACATGGATGATGCAGCCAATGTTAGTGGATTTGTCTGATATATCAAATATGCAGTATCAAGAAGAACTCGCAGAATTGCAAAATGATGAGTCAGTTAAAGCTTCATTTAATATCAAAGGAGCGATGGCATGGCTTTGTGCGGAAACAGAAATCAAATACCCAAATTCAACCAAATGTACAAGAAAACTATTGCTACCATTTGCATCTTCATTTTTAGCTGAATGTGAATTTAGTGCTGTAAATGATTTACTGGTAAAAAAAAGAAATCAGCTGGATATAACACAACATGGAGACTTGAGACTAAAGCTAACCAAATTGGAACCTAATATAAAATCTCTGTGCAGCAAGCATCAAGCGCATGGATCACATTAAATTAAAATGATAAATTAATATAGAAAAATCTGTATTAAAATTATTTGGAATTTAAATTTCTGTTTTTCATTATATGTTTTGAAATTTTACTTACTGTGTTTTGTTAACAATTTCATAGTGATTTCTTCCTAGACCTATCATTTATGTTTATTAAGTGAACAAATCAATTTTTTAATGTTAAAAATTATGTATGTTACATAAGGGGGGACATAAAAATTTTAGAAAGGTTAAGGTGGGACATGGCACAAAAAAGTTTGGGAAACACTGGAGTAACCCCTTGCTGGTCCAAACTGGTGAGCTTTTGCTCAAACCAGATGAGCCCGCAGTCAAGCTGGTGACCTCGGGGTCTCGAACCTGGGTCCTCGGCATCCCAGTTCAATGCTCCATCTACTGCGCCACCGCCTGGTCAGGTTTGTTAGATTTTTTTATTGTTACATTTTGTTTTGTATTTTGTAGACATGTGTGTAAAACATGCTGGAAATCGTATTGAGTATAATCTGTTCTGCTCTTGCAAATGGGGGTATGATTTCACTTTTTACTCCAGTTTCTATTTGCATCTTCGATGTTTGAGAACAGAGCCTCTGTGTTCCCATCTTTTCCTCTGCTTCTCTTAATTATGTTAGATTTATAAAATCTTTGCTAGTTTCATTTACTTACTCCATTCTCTTCCTACCAGCCAGGTACTTAAAACTGCCAAATCATTGGTTATTCATTTTATCATCCTGTCCATGGAGTCAAGGTTCCTATTCCTTTTCAATAGAGGTGATGATAACTCATTGTATATCCAATCATTTCTATTCTTATTATCAATAAAACTCCTTAATTATTAACTATCTCATTAAATTGTTTACATTTGATCATAACAAAGAATATAACTGTTTGACTCTCCATCTCAAAGGAGGGAAAAATTCAGAAGAAAATTGTTTTGCCTTCTCTTATGAAAGAGAAAAGTCACAGAAGAATAGGACTTGAAAAATGCTAATAATTAATTACTTTTTAAATTAACTTCAATAAGTGCTATGTTTAAGATAGTAACTGCAATACATATTTGCATTACAGAATTACCCTGTTCTGCATTCATCTACTTTCAATCAAGAATCAGTGGTTAAACATCTACAACATCAATATCCAAGGAAAATGAGACTTTAACTTCTTTGTCACCCTGTCTTAATTTAAAAAAAAAATTATCTTGACATGTATAAAATTTCCACATTCATTTTGTAACCTATATTTAACTTCTAAATGGAGACTACCTAAAGATTATAAAACAAAATAAAACATTAATAGAGCAATCAAGAAACAATTTTTTTTAATTATAATTTTATTTTTTTAATGGGGCGACAAAAATAAATCAGGTTACATATATTCAAAGATCAACAAGTCCAGGTTATCTTGTCTTTCAATTATGTTGCATACCCATAACCCAAAGTCAGATTGTCCTCTGTCACCTTCTATCTTGTTTTCTTTGTGCCCCTCCCCCTCCCCCTTTCCCTCTCCCTTTCCCCCCTCCCCCCGTAACCACCACACTCTTATCGATGTCTCTTAGTTTCACTTTTATGTCCCAACTACGTATGGAATAATGCAGTTCCTGGTTTTTTCTGATTTACTTATTTCACTTCGTATAATGTTATCAAGATCCCACCATTTTGCTGTAAATGATCCGATGTCATCATTTCTTATGGCTGAGTAGTATTCCATAGTGTATATGTGCCACATCTTCTTTATCCAGTCATCTATTGACGGGCTTTTTGGTTGTTTCCATGTCCTGGTCACTGTGAACAATGCTGCAATGAACATGGGGCTGCATGTGTCCTTACGTATCAATGTTTGTGAGTTTTTGGGGTATATACCCAGTACAGGGATTGCTGGGTCATAAGGTAGTTCTATTTTCAGTTTTTTGAGGAACCACCATACTTTCTTCCAAAATGGTTGTACTACTTTACATTCCCACCAACAGTGTATGAGGGTTCCTTTTTCTCCACAGCCTCTCCAACATTTGCTATTACCTGTCTTGTTAATAATAGCTAATCTAACAGGTGTGAGGTGGTATCTCATTGCAGTTTTGATTTGCATTTCTCTAATAACTAAAGAAGATGAGCATCTTTTCATATATCTGTTGGCCATTTGTACTTCCTCCTGGGAGAAGTGTCTGTTCATGTCCTCTTCCCATTTTTTTATTAGATTGTTTGATTGTTTGTTGTTGAGTTTTATGAGTTCTTTGTATATTTTGGATATTAGGCCCTTATCTGAGCTGTTTGAAAATATCATTTCCCACTTAGTTGGCTTTCTGTTTATTTTGTTATCAGTTTCTCTTGCTGAGCAAAAACTTCTTAGTCTGATGTAGTCCCATTCATTAATTTTTGCCTTCACTTCTCTTGCCATTGGAGTCAAATTCATAAAATGCTCTTTAAAACCCAGGTCCATGAGTTTAGTACCTATGTCTTCTTCTATGTACTTTATTGTTTCAGGTCTTATGTTTAGATCTTTGATCCATTTTGAGGTAATTTTAGTACACGGGGACAGGCTGTAGTCCAGTTTCATTCTTTTGCATGTGGCTTTCCAGTTTTCCCAGCACCATTTGTTGAAGAGGCTTTCTTTTCTCCATTGTATGTTCTTAGCCCCTTTATCAAAAATTATTTGACTATA
The DNA here is from genome assembly GCF_036850765.1 of Saccopteryx bilineata. Taxonomy (NCBI): domain Eukaryota; kingdom Metazoa; phylum Chordata; class Mammalia; order Chiroptera; family Emballonuridae; genus Saccopteryx; species Saccopteryx bilineata. The sequence goes on along the minus strand of NC_089491.1, from coordinate 213,555,356 downwards.
TATATGTGGTTTTATTTCTGGAATTTCTATTCTGTTCCATTGGTCTGAGTGTCTATTTTTTTGCCAATACCATGCTGTTTTGATTGTCGTGGTCCTATAATAGAGTTTGAAGTCAGGTATTGTAATGCCCCCAGCTTCATTCTTTTTCTTTAGGATTGCTTTGGCTATTCGGGGTTTTTTATAGTTCCATATAAATCTGATGAATTTTTGCTCTATTTCTTTAAAAAATGTCATTGGAAGTTTGATGGGAATTGCATTAAATTTGTATATTGCTTTGGGTAATATAGCCATCTTAATTATATTTATTCTTCCTAACCAAGAACAAGGAATATTCTTCCATCTCATTATATCTTTCTCAATTTCTCTTAACAATGGTTTATAGTTTTCATTATATAAGTCCTTTACATTTTTTGTTATGTTTATTCCTAAGTATTTTATTTTTTTTGTTGCAATTGTGAAGGGGATTATTCTTTTGAGTTCATTCTCAATTGTTTCATTGTGGGCATATAGAAAGGCTATTGACTTCTGTATGTTAATTTTGTATCCTGCGACCTTACTGTATTGGCTGATTGTTTCTAGTAGTCTTTTTGTGGATTCTTTGGGGTTTTTGATGTATAGGATCATATCATCTGCAAAAAGTGATACCTTTACTTCTTCTTTTCCGAAATGGATGCCTTTTATTTCTTTGTCTTGTCTGATTGCTCTGGCTAGAACCTCTAGTACCACATTAAATAAGAGTGGAGAGAGTGGACAACCCTGTCTTGTTCCTGATTTAAGGCAGAAAGCCTTCAGTTTTCTGCCATTTAATATGATGTTAGCTGATGGTTTATCATATATGGCCTTTATCATGTTGAGATATTTTCCTTCTATACCCATTTTGTTGAGAGTCTTAAAAATAAAATTTTGTTGTATTTTATTGAAAGCCTATTCTGCATCTATTGATAAGATCATGTGGGTTTTGTTCTTTGTTTTGTTCATATGGTGTATTATGTTAACCGTTTTATGTATGTTGAACCATCCTTGAGATTCTGGGATGAATCCCTCTTGATCATGATGTATTATTTTTTTTAATATGTTGTTGTATTCGATTTGCTAGTATTTTGTTTAGTATTTTAGCATCGTATTCATTAGAGATATTGGTCTGTAGTTTTCTTTTTTTGTGCCATCCTTGCCTGGTTTTGGTATAAGGGTTATGTTGGCCTCATAAAATGTGTTTGGAAGTATTGCTTCTTCAATTTTTTGGAAGACTTTGAGTAGAATAGGAACCAAGTCTTCTTTGAATGATTGATAAAATTCGCTGGTATAGCCGTCAGTTCCTGTACTTTTATTTTTGGGGAGGTTTTTAATGGTTTTTTCTATTTCTTCTCTACTAATAGGTCTGTTTAGGCTTTCTGCTTCTTCTTGACTCAGTCTAGGAAGGTTGTATTGTTCTAGGAATTTATCCATTTCTTCTAGGTTGTTGAATTTAGTGGCATAAAGTTTTTCATAGTATTCTACAATAATTCTTTGTATATCTACGGTGTCCGTGGTGATTTCTCCTCTTTCATTTTGGATTTTGTTTATATGAGTTCTTTCTCTTTTTTCCTTGGTAAGTCTTGCCAAGGGTTTGTCAATTTTATTGATCTTTTCAAAGAACCAGCTCTTTGTTCTATTAATTTTTTCTATAGTTTTACTGTTCTCTATTTCATTTATTTCTGCTCTGATTTTTATTATCTCCTTTCTTCGGCTGGTTTTGGGTTGTCTTTGTTCTTCTTTTTCTAGTTCCTTAAGGTGAGAAGTTAAGTGGTTCACTTGGGCTCTCTCTTGTTTGTTCATATAGGCCTGAAGCGATATGAACTTCCCTCTTATCACTGCTTTTGCTGCATCCCATAGATTCTGATATGTCGTATTTTCATTTTCATTAGTCTGTATATATCTTTTGATCTCTGCACTTATTTCTTCTTTGACCCATTCATTTTTTAAAAGTATGTTGTTTAGTTTCCACATTTTTGTGGGATTTTTTTCCTCCTTTTTGCAGTTGAATTCTAGTTTCACGGCTTTATGATCAGAAAATATGCTTGGTACAACTTCGATTTCTCTGAATTTGCTGATGTTGTTTTTGTGGCCCAACATATGCTCAATTTTTGAGAATGATCCATGTACACTGGAGAAAAATGTATACTCAATCTCTTTGGGATGGAATGTCCTGTAGATGTCTATCATATCCAGGTGCTCTAGTGTTTTGTTCAAGGCCACAATATCTTTGTTGATTCTCTATTTGGATGACCGATCTAGAGATATCAGCGGTGTATTGAGGTCTTCAAGTATGATTGTATTTTTGTCAGTTTTTTTTTAAGGTCAATAAGTAGCTGTCTTATATATTTTGGTGCTCCTTGGTTTGGTGCATATATATTAAGAATTGTTATGTCTTCTTGATTCAGTGTCCCCTTAGCCATTATGAAATGGCCATTTTTGTCTCTGAGTACTTTTCCTGTCTTGTAGTCAGCATTATCCGATATGAGTATTGCTACGCCTGCTTTTTTTTGGATGTTATTTGCTTGGAGTATTGTTTTCCAGCCTTTCACTTTGAATTTGTTTTTATCCTTGTTACTTAGATGAGTTTCCTGTAGGCAGCATACAGTTGGATTTTCTTTTTTAATCCATTCTTCTACTCTGTGTCTTTTTATTGGTGAGTTTAATCTGTTTACATTTAGTGTAATTATTGGCACTTGTGAGTTCCCTATTTCCATTTTATAGATTGCTTTCTGTTATTTTTGTGTCTTGTTTGATCCTTCTCTTTTGTTTTTTTATCTTTTGTTTTTATTTGGTTGTATTCCATACATCTTTCCACTGTTGCTATCTTTTTTATCTCATGTGCTTCTGTGGTGGTTTTTTCAATGGTGGTTACCTTTAGGTAATGAAAAGGGTTCCTATCCTGTTCATTGTAGCGCACTCTTTTGTGAGTACTTTTGCACTCCATCGTCCTTTGCTACTGTTAATCTCCATCCTCTCCCCCCTTTCTTTTTGTTGTTGTCACAGTTTAAATTTGGTTTTATTGTGTTCTTCTTGGAGCTTTTACTTGTGGATTTATTTTTTTCTGTTCTTTGTATCTGATTGGAGAACCCCCTTTAGTAATTCCTGGAGTGGGGGTTTTCTGATGATAAATTCCCTCATCTTTTCTGTATCTGTGAATGTTTTTATTTCTCCTTCATATTTGAAGGATAGCTTTGATGGGTATAGTATTCATGGCTGAAAGTTCCTCTCTTTCAGGACTTTAAATATTGGGGTCCACTCTCTTCTAGCTTATAGAGTTTCTGGTGAGAAATCTGATGATAATCTAATGGGCCTTCCTTTATATGTTGTATTCTTCTTTTCCCTGGATGCCTTGACAATTTTTTCTTTGCCATTGGTTTGTGCCAATTTCATTATGATGTGCCTTGGAGTAGGTTTGTTGGGGTTAAGAAAACTCGGAGTTCTGTTTGCTTCATGAATTTGAGGCTTTAGTTCTTTCCACAGGCTTGGGAAGTTCTCATCTATTATTTGTTTGAGTATGTTCTCCATTCCATTTTCTCTCTCTTCTCCCTCTGATAGACCTATTATTCTTATGTTATTCTTACTGATGGAATCAGATAATTCTTGTAGGGCTACCTCATTTTTTTAAATTTTTGAGTCTCTTTCTTTTTCTCTCTGTTGTGCCTCAAGTTGCTTGTCTTCTATTTCACTAATCCTCTCTTCTATCTGGCCTGTTCTATTAGCCGAGCTTGTTACCTCGTTTTTCAGCTTGTGAATTGAGTTTTTCATCTCTGTTTGATTTGTTTTTATAGTTTCAATTTCCTTGGACATATATTCTTTGTGTTCATTGAGTTGTTTTCTGAGCTCCCTAAATTGCCTTTCTGTGTTTTCTTGTATATCTTTGAGTATTTTTAGGATTTCTATCTTGAATTCTCTGTCATTTAACTCCAAGGTTTCCAATCTATTAAATTTTTTCTCCATAGATTTTTCCTCATCTATCTGTGTTACCTCTCTTTCTTTTATATCCATGATATTCGATTTTCTCTTCCTTAAAGGCATCTGACGGTGGTTTTGTTGATAGTATTAATGAGATTTAATAAAAAATAAAAAGTTAAAAAAATAAAAAATTGAAAAAAGTTGTTTTTTTATAAAAAAATTAATAATAAAATAAAGAAAAATAACATAAAATAAAAATTTAAAAATGGAAATTATTTCCCCTCTTCTTTTTTTCTCTCGTCTCCTCTCCCCTCTTTCTTGAGAAAATCTTGTGGTGAACTGTGAATTATATTGTATTTAATAGAACAAACAATGCCTGTAATGGATGGCCTGAATTGGGAAAAGTAATAAAGGGGCAAGAAAAAAAATAATAATAAAAATAAAATAGAAATAAAATAAAAGGTGGGGTATGGACCCACAAAAAGGAAATAAGGAATAAATTTTGATCAAGAATAAAATGATTTGCAGTTAGGTGTTGGTTTACTAAGGGTTATGATGAGAGGAGTAAGAGGGAAACAGGAAAATGGGGGGACAAATTAAAAAATTACTATTTTATTTAGTGGAACAAGACCTTGATAAAATGGAGAGCCAGGGATGGGAGCACTGCTAGTGAGTTAAAAAGGTGAAGTAAAAAAACCCCAAAATGCCACAAACTTAAGTCTGAGTCCCAGATAAAATAATTTGTTTGTTATTGAGATTTGAATGAGAGGAGACGTAAAGGAGAAAGGAAGAAACTAATATAGAGGGAGAAAAGAAAGAGAGAGAGAGAGAAAAAAAGAGGGAACCACTAAAAGAAGAAAAAAGAGGAGAGAGAGAGAGAGAGAGGTAAGGGTTTTGGAGTGCAACCCTCATAGAGAGAAAGGAAGAGGAAAGAAAAGATAATGGGAGATGTAACACTTATGGGTAGTGTAGTTCAAGGAGAGGAGTGAGTAAGACCGGTAGGGAGTTAAACGACCAAATTGGAGGAGAAAAAAAAAAATCAAAGATGAAGATAAGAGAAACAAACGAACAAATATAATAAAATGGGATAGGTTATAAAGTCTGCGGATTATTCTGATTTTGCGAGGTTATCTTCTTGCTTTTTCTTTTCTCTCCCTCTTCCTGGTCGGTGACTCTGTACCCCGGGTTCTACCCCTTTGGCCCGCTCAGGTAGAGGTTTGCAGTTGATAAGTCTCTATGGCGATGTCATGTATTGTGCTTCAGTCTCGTTGGCAGTCGACGCTCATTAGCATTTATAGGCTCTGACAGTGAGAGAGTTCGTTTTCCAGAAGCCTCTCTCCTAGTCTTTCCTTCCTCAATTAGTAGCCTGAGAATCCAGCTATGGGGTTGCTGCTGCCTCTCCCTGGATAGTAAGAGGCTCAAAGAGCTGGCAACTCCCCACTCTATTCCCACTCAGCACAGGGCTCTGGGTAAGGCTCAGTCAGTCAGAGCCGCTAGCATAATCAGCCAGGGCTTCCGCCTACTCAAAGACCTCTGGCTCTGCCACTCTGTCCAGTAACACGGGCGGGTCTGCGCGCGCAGACCAGGATGTTAGACCGGAAGTCACACCCTCTGAATGAACCCCCTCGCCCGCACTGAAAAGTTCCAGTGTTGGAATTGGCTCTCGCTCCATCCCTGTGTGCCGCTTTTTCAAGGCACTGGGGCAGCCCGTGACTCCGCCCTTGGCCCACACAAAGGCCCCTGACTCTGCCCCTCCGTGGGACAACACGGGCTCCTACTCCGGAGGTGCTGGGAGAAGTCTCCTTCCCACTCTCCGTGCGCACAGACCAGGATGTGAGGCCGGAGTCTTGCCCTCTGAGTGAAACCTCCCGCCCGCACTGAAAAGTTCCAGTGTTGGAATTAGCTCTCGCTCCCTCCCCGTGTGCGGCTCTCCCCGGGTGCTGGGGCAGCCCGGAGGCTTTCGGCCCACACAAAGGCCTCTGACTCTGCCTCTCTGTGGAGTAACACAGGCGCACCCTCCAGGGGCTTTGGAAGGAATCTCTCGCCCACTATGCGCCTACCAGGGGATCAGGTCAAATGGCTGCCCCGCTTGTCTTTCTTTGTCTGGGTTTGGTGCGAGTGTTAGCTGTATTGCCCGGGTTGTCACAGGAACAGTTTTTCCTTGGCTTGGATCTCCGTACCACAGCCTGGTTCGGCCGTTTGTGCCGCGGCCTGGATCTATTTACCCCCTTTGCCTGCCTTAGTTTCTATATTCTCAGTTTCCAGTGAAAATCGCCCTGTTTAGGTTAGTGAGGAAGGCGGAGCATTTCTTACTCCCTATTTTCTTCGGCGTTTGGTTATATATTTAGCCAATTTTTCCCTCGATCATACCTTTGGGTGTATTGCGAAACATCTGGAGGCTCCAAGGATAGGTTTTTCTGTTTCTGGTTGAATATCTTGTTGAGGTTTGGAGGAGATTCATTGGTATCGCTTCCTACCCTGTCATTACTCTGACATCCGACCCTCTCCAGCTCTCCCTGCGCCGCGCAGCCTCAAATAAACAAATTTTTAGTAGCCATCTACCACAGAGATTATCTCATAAACTATGCACACTCTGTGCACTCAACACTATGGGCTCTAATCTATGGGCACCCATTTGTTAAGGCCCAAGCACTTACAGAGGTCAATAATAGCAAGTAGTAAAATGGTCATCACCAACAAACTATAGAGATACTGCAGAATTTTAACCTAATTATTGTAAGTATTAGATATATTTAAGATGAGGCTTCCCAAATGCATAAAAATTCTCTAGACAATGAGTTGGATTCAAGTGCATCTATGAAAGGAAACAAATGGGAACATATATGTAGAAGAAAGCCTGGCTTTGAGAAATTAAAATCCAATAGAGTAATCATTCTTTAATTCATTGTAAAAAGGGGAATGTAATTTAGTTTCTTTAACATTCTCCCCATTTTTCAATTTTTTTGAGTTCTAATTTTGCTTTGCTTTTCTCCCTGAATTTAACTGATTTTGTTCAAAAGAGGGCAGTGTGTCTTCAAAAATGTACAAAACATTATAAAACTAGATCTACATATGTTTTGGAATTTCAATCTCTGAGGAATAGTGAGTGGAAGTAAATTTAAATATAATAAATATTATAAGAACAAGCTGCTTAATTTAAAGACCTTTACAAAATGAACATTATTTTTCCTTAATTTGTTTTAACATCATGTTAACTTACACACTTAAAATTATAACACAGATGATTGGCTTTTTACAATGGTCAAAGATTAAATCTTTAGCTAATCATCAGGATTCTCAGTGTAAAATTTGGTTAAAAGTGGTAAAACAAAATTAAGTTACTTGCATATTTTAATGTGTTTTAGTAGGTATTTGTTTGATTTTAAACTGTAGTGTTGGGGTAATTTACACATTCTTCCTTCTTATTATTATTTCTTTTCTACTCAACATACTAAAATTTATATCAAGGTTATTGTTTCTGAAAACATTATTAAAATCTTCTGAAATATTATCTATAACGCAATTTTAAAAATCTGTATAGTGATACAGGCAACATTCTCTAATTTTGACCTATGATGATTTAGTTAAAATCTTAATGAACCTACCACATCCAGGTGCCAAATAATACATAAGGGAAGGTGAATTCTCTATATTAAATGTTGGGTTATTTTAAAAAGCTTTTATCTGAATGAAATAAGTGAAAATGGCTGGAATGAAAAGAATTTATAAGCCATATGATAGTTGAAGAATGGCCTAAATTGGCCATTGAGAGACCTTAAACTCATAAACTTTTACCAATCTGTGTAGAATTTTCTTGTGGAATATATTTTCATAAAAATATATAGAGAAAATTTCTATGTGCAGTTTAAACAGCAACAATAAAATGAATACTAGTGTATCCACTGTCCAATTTAAGAAACAGAATAATGCCATGTCTGAAATGCCCTGTCTTTATCTTGATTGTATCCTCATCTCTCCCTCATTCCCTTTCTCCCAGGATAGCCATTACACTGACTGTGCTAATCACACTATTTTATTTCATTAGAACTCACATTGTGTCCCTACATCACACTTTGTTGAATTGTCTAAGTTAAAAATATATATATTTATATATTTCTTTTTCTGCTATTACTGCAACAATACAAAATCTTGCAGAGGGGGTTGAATAGAAAGGATGATAGTATGTATCTTTGCTTTGCACTTAATCATAAGTACAAATTGAGTTAATTGAGCAATAGATTCAATACTTCTGCATTCAATATGATGTTTGCTGTTGGTTTTTGTAGATGTTTTGTTTAAGACTTAGAAATTTCTGTTACTGAAGCAGATTTGTTTTATATTTTTTAAAATATAAAAAGAAAACTGAAATGGATGGATTTTTTTGCATTTATTTAGATAGTCATATGACTTTCATCAATTACCATATTAATGAAATGATTTTATAGTATTGTATTAACATTTTATTCCTAAAATTCTGTTTTTAACTGATTCTCATTTTTACCTATTTGAGATAGATTTTTGCATCAATAATTTTAAATGATAAGACCTCAATTTTATTTACATATGAAATCCCTAAATGGTTTTGATAACAGTGTTAAACTAATTTTACAAAATTATTTGAGGCTTTCTTTTATGTTTTCATTCCTATGGTATTTTGCATAATTTTCAACTCTCTAGACTTGAAACATTTGACTTTGGTGATGGGTATACAACATAATCGACTGTCCAAACAATGTGGAGATGTTTTCTCTAAATCTATGTACTCTGATTGACCAATGTGTCCCTGTTTAATTTGTCTAAATAAAAAGAAATGTATCTGTAAAATAATCTGTGTTTTTTTTTTCAGTTTTCTTCTCTAACTGAAAGTAGTTATTTTAAGTGATCACTCATTACTTTTCTTATTTTTCTTTATTCAAATATCAAAATATGAACAGCTGTATGTGGGTTTATTGCCCGAGACTGGATCTTGGATAATTTCATCTTATCTGCAAACTCAGACCTATTTTCATTCAAGAATACAATGTTTTTCTTCTCCTCAATATCTTCATTCTTTCTATTGGGAAGACTCTACTTTTTATGTTAGTTCTCTTGGATGGCTCAAAGACTATTTTGCTTTTCCTCATGATTTCTATGTCTATATTATTGCTCTGTGTTTGTGGAACATCTTGTATTTATATTTTCCAAACTTATAATTGGATTATAAGATTTTCTTTTAATTTTAATTACTTTTTATTTAATTCATCTACTGAACATTTGGTTCAAATTTGATTTTAGCTCCAGAACATCAGGGGTTATCTGTTTTCTTCAGTAATTCTGTTTTATTTTCCATAAATTGTAGATTTTCTGTTCTGACACATGTAGGCTGTATTTTACTTTGTATGCATACTGAGAGCCTACACATAAAGAACTATTTTTTCTTTGTTCATAAATAGACCACTGGCTGAGTTGTTGATGTAGCTAAACTTTAGAAATAATGAAGATGGCAGAATCAGAAAAAAATTTCAATCTTTTTCTCCCATTGTTCTGTTGAATATAATCACACAAGCTGCCTGTCCCTGTTGCAGAAATTAACTCAAGCTTCCACGTCTCAATACATTTATTGAGGTCTCCTTTAGCTTTCTGAGCCCTTCCTCTTGTAACTGAAGCTGTTCTCCAGACACTTAACTACTAGGTTTTGTATGCTAAGGATAATAAACCTTTAGATGCTTTTAAACTCTTACCTGGAGACATCTGTTTATTATATTCTAAGATTAGTAGAACCAAGGGACCTTCCACTCCCTTCACAAAGAGGATTTGTTTAAAGGTCTTTTTCCTTCTCTCTTTCGAAATTAAGAGAAGTCAATGTATCTGTTGCCCTAGATAAAACCTGGGTATCCTAACTTTAAGTTTCAGTCACTGTGTTCCAAATGCCACTGCATGGGCAGCTGAATATCTTACCCTCATAATTTTGCCTTATGAAGAATTCAGGCACAAGTAACCCATGAAGCCATAAATATCTGTACATCAATTTATTTATCAATCTCTAACCTTGGGATATTCCATTGACATTTGCCCTGAAATGTTTCTTCTGACTCACTTCTTTCTGTGCCACCACCATAGAGTCTTCTGATATTTATTACACAATTAGCAAGTTATGTAAGTGGTGACAACAGTGAATATATCCATTGTCAACTGTCACAATGATACTAACAACTTCTAACATAGAACAAAATGCATAAGATAAGTGAGATAATCAATGGATTTTTTTTTAGTATTCCATGCTACTACCCTGACACATCCAATTAATTACTAATAGAAAATTTTCTAAAGTGTACTTTGAGAGCTATAAAAAATAAATAATATGTTCTTTTAAAAACAAATCTTAAACTGCCAAATTAAATATAATGTGCTATAGAATTACATATTTTATTTCTATCCACATGTTTATTATCTGCTCTAAACTAAATATTTTTGTCCTCTAAAAGTACATAAGTTCAAACCCCAAAGTGATGATATTTTGAGATGGTGGGTTTTGGAAGGTGATTAGATAGAGCCCTCATGAATCCTTGTAAAAGAGATCTCAGAGAACTCCCTTGCATTTTCTGCCATATAGGTACACAGCAAGAAGATGGTCATTCAATGAGTATTGGATCTCCCTCTGCCTTGATCTTAGACTTCCCAGCCACCGGAATGGTGAAAAATAAACTTCTATTGTTTTTAAGCCACCCAATCTACAGTAGTCTGATATATTAGCTCTAATGGACTAGATATTGTCAATCCCAATATTTCAATAAAACCTTCTGTGTTCTTAAATAAAATTTAATTTTTTGTGTGTTATAGTAAGAAAGAGGATTAGTTGATGAATAAAATTTTCTTTTTTCTCATTCATAAAATATTATAATAATTTTGAGATAAATATTGCTATATTTCTAAGGGGCGTCAAGGTTTGTTTAAAATTAGAGAATATTGATTTGTCTAAGAAAAACCTTGCTTTATCAACAATGTTTTTTGCAGTCTTTAACCACATATTTTTGAAAAAAGAAATAAAATAAATCATGCAATATCAGCTAATCAGAATTAAAATTCTTAGCCTGTTTTTCTTATAGAGTGAGAAGAAAAACTATTTTCATCAGCAAAGACTATCCCAGTAGAGATATATGGTATATTATTTGAAATAAGCCCATTCAATATTGTACAATACAACTGTGAACATCGATATTTAATTTGCCTTAAATGTTTCTTCTTATGAGTAAGAGTCTAAGAATCATAATATATTAAGAGCTATAGTAGTGGAAAAGAAAAAAAATGATGTAACTATGTAGTCAATTACAAATGTAGACAGATAAAGACATTTAAATGTCTCTAACAATAAATTAATTAAGTAAAATAGAAGGGATTAATACTAAAACTAAGACTATTAATATTATGTACTCATGTTATAGTATATATAATTTTGTACCAGTAAATACTAATTTTACTTATTAATTCACTAAGTTATTTCTTAAACTATGTTACATAGTTTAAGTATTTATATTTTTTTCCAATACATTAAGTTTATTACAATAGCTTTTACACAGTACTACATTTGAAAATAAATAAAATAAAGGAAATGATTGGTTTGGAATAGATGCAGATTTATTTCATTGTCACTTATAGTTTTAACAATCTCTTCAGTCACTGAAAAGATACAGAAAATAAATAGTACACTGTTTTCTCTAATTGTTTTTCCGAGGCATTAATCATCAAAAACTACAGCCAAGCCACCAAAAACCATCATGCAAAAATAGAATAAATGTTGATTGCTTTTACTGTTGTTTGCATTTGCTTGTCTCATTGTCTCCTGATTTGTTGCCAAATTTTTATCAGATGTTACAAAAACACTTATAAAATTATTAATAAAACACTTCACTGTTTGCTTTGATTTAACTCACAAATATAATAGAAAAAGAGTAAAAGGAAAATTGATCACATTTCATATTTAATTTGGTGTTTTATCTACTTTAGCAAGGAAAAGGAAACACTTCCATGGTTATTTTGTGGAACACACAGCATACAATACAATTGCAAAAATTAAAATTAAAATTAGAAAACACTTGTTCTTTCTTAATTATTAGAAATAGTTGGCAGACATATTTCAAAATCATATCAAAAACTGCAATTGTAAATAATATTTGATTTTCCATTCATATATTCAAATGTCTGAAAACACACTGATTAAACCAGAGGAAAATTTTCTCAAAAAATACAAAATTTTCAAAATTGAGATTGTTTACTATATGTTGAGCAATGCTTAATTTATAATGGGCATCACATTAAACAAACAAGAAAGAGTTAAAGTTGTGTTTCAAAATCAGGTCATTTGTTAATTTTTTTCATTTTCCACTGCTGAAGCAGCTAAATCCCAAGGCATCAATACTTCTGAAATAAGTGTTTTGCAAGGCAAATAAAAAAAATGTGACACACATTAATCCTTAATGCTTTTACCTAATGTTCACACTGCCTCCCACCCTGACTCCTCTTCTGCCCTGCCTAGGTAGAATGTTGAAGCACACTTCTCCAATGTGATTGTATTTGGAGATGGGCCTTTAAAGAAATAATTAAAGTTAAACAAAGTCATAATGTTGGGGCCCCAATCTGATAGGAGTGATAACCTTATAGAAGGATGAAGAGACACCAGAAAGCTCTCTGTGTGCACACAGAAGAAATGCCATGTGAGGATGCAAGGAGTAGGTGGTTATATGCAAGCAAATAGGAGAGGTCCCCCCAGACACCAATCCTCCTGGCACTTTGATCTTCGACTGCTAGCCTTCAGAACTATGAGAAAATACAGGGGTAGGCAAAAGTAAGTTTACATTTGTTTGTAAGGCAAAATAGAACAGTTGATAAATGAAAAATAATAATACAAGAATAAACTGCTTTGTATAATTGCAACTGTAATTCGCATTTTGCCCACCCCTGTGTATTTCTGTCATAAACCATCCAGTATATATTATCTTGTTAGGGCAGCCTAAGCTGAATAATAGACCTGTTAAAATCTCCAAAATAGGAAAATATTTGAAATCCATATTATAAAACTGGAAATTTTAGTAAAAGTTTTTTTTGTTTGTTTTTAGTGAGAGATGAGGATATTGAGATCAACTCCTACATGCACCCTGACTGAGTTGTCCTGGCAAGCTCCTGACCAGGTGATGCTCTGCCCATCCAAGCCCCCACTTTGTTGCTTAGCAACCAAGCTATTTAGTGCCTAAGGTGAGGGCATGGAGCCATCATAGCACCCAGGGCCAATTTTCTCAAACCATTTGAACCATGGTTGCAGGAAGGAAAGAGGGAGAGACAAGAGAAAAAGAAAAAGAGAAAGGGGAAAGGTGAAGAAACAACTGGTCACTTCTCCTGTGTGCCCTGACTGGGAAATGAATCTAGGAATTCCATATGCCTGGCTGATGCTCTACTGCTAAGCCACTAGCCAGGGCCTTAGTAAAAGTTAAGGTGATCTGAATCAGACTTTCTGTTTCATACATTGTGCTCAACAGGCAAACCCAAAGACCAGATCTTGATTCCTAGTAAAAAAACCCAGAACTTCTGTGAGAAATGGTTAAATATAAGGTTGAGAAAAGCAAAATACAAGGTAAACCTGTAACCTTGTAGTGGCAGACAATAGGAAGTACTCAAAGGACAGAAGCATAGAGCCATGTCAAAGGGACACAGTAGCCAACCTGAAAACATTGCCAATAATAAAAACTAAAAAAATTTGAAGAAAATAAATAAGGACTATGGGATTATAACCCAGGCTATAAATGTAAAATACATAAGTTAATAGTGTTAAAATAATTGATTGACTAAATAAATAAAGACAAGTAAACAAAAACATACTACTTATGGAAAATTCCGAATAATGTATATAGATGTAAACCTTTCCTTCCCTTCCATGTGGACTAGACTTGGGAATTTGTTCCCATAGATCATAAGAGTTTTACAGTGGCAAAAGACTAACAAACACTAGCTTTACTAAGTGATTGAGATTATCATGATAATTTTCATATAATTTACACCCAATAACATGTGATAAGAATGGTATTTCCTTTTCTGTAATATTCTGCATATTCCATAAACGTACTCTAGTCTTGAGACAAATATCACTCAAACTCAAATTGAAAAACATTCTTCTAAATGAATGCTTAGTACTTCTCAAAATTTTGTCTTTGGAAACAATTAAAAATTGAAAAAAAATGTGTTTTAGGTGAGAGGAGCAGAGATAGTACAAAACTATATGTACATATGCATATATGTATAATTATACATTTCAGTAGGTATACAGTATATACATTACATGTATATGTATTATATATAAAATTACATATGTGAAAGAACACAGCAAGTCAGAAATTCAAGAATGAATGAAAAGAGAAAATAAAACTTTTACTAGAAATAAAGGAAAACAAGTGTTATCAGAACTTAAGAAAATGTAAGCGTGACTTGTGGTGGCACAGTGGATAAAGCATCAACCTGGAAACGCTGAGGTTGCTGGTTCAAAACCCTGGGCTTGCCTGGTCAGGGCACATAGGGGAGTTGATGCTTCCTGCTCTTCCCCCTTCTCTCTCTCTCTCTCTCTCTCTCTCTCTCTCTCTCTCTCTCCCCTCTCTATAATGAATAAATAAAATCTTTAAAAAAATAAAATAAAAAAATGTCAGGCCCTGGCCGGTTGGCTCAGCGGTAGAGCGTCGGCCTAGCGTGCGGAGGACCAGGGTTCGATTCCCGGCCAGGGCACACAGGAGAAGCACCCATTTGCTTCTCCACCCCTCCGCCGCACTTTCCTCTCTGTCTCTCTCTTCCCCTCCCGCAGCCAAGGCTCCATTGGAGCAAAGATGGCCCGGGCGCTGGGGATGGCTCTGTGGCCTCTGCCTCAGGCGCTGGAGTGGCTCTGGTCGCAACATGGCGACGCCCAGGATGGGCAGAGCATCGCCCCCTGGTGGGCAGAGCGTCGCCCCTGGTGGGCGTGCCGGGTGGATCCCGGTCGGGCGCATGCGGGAGTCTGTCTGACTGTCTCTCCCAGTTTCCAGCTTCAGAAAAATGAAAAAAAAAAAAAAAGTCAAAATAACCTGGAGATGTTTTCTCTGAACCTATGTACCCTGATTGATTAATGCCACCACATTAAAATTAATTAAAAAACAAATAAAAACACATAGTTTTCCCCACTAAAAAGAAAAGAAAATGTAAAAGTTGTTTTAGATTACTAAAATATTCAATTTATTATTAACATATAAGGTAATTTTTTTCTGAAACACAAAAATTAAAGACAAAATAATACTTAGTGAAACAGACAAAAAGAAGCAACCTGTAACCTCCCAGATGAAGAAAATATAGCAAAAGAAATGGTAGAAAAAGTATTTAAAATTATTTTATAAGACAATTCTTTTGAAATAAAATAAAATAAAATAAAATTACATATTTCTCCATCATATCTACCAAGAGAAGACAGAACTTAAAATATACTCAAAGGAAAAAGTAAAAATTAAGAATTTAATAACTAAAACTAAACTGCCATGAAGTGAGTGGCTTATGGACACCAAATATTTATTTCTCACAGATCCAGTGGCTAGGAAGTGTAAGACCAAAGTGCCAGATTTAGTGTCTGACAAGGATCCAAGTCCTAGATGGTAGTCTTTTCTGGTGTAGTAAGAAATTCATAGGGTTATCCTTTATAAGGGCAACAATGCCCTCATGACCTAGTCACCTTCCAAAGTCTCTGCCTCCCAATACCACAACCATGAGGGTAAGATTTCAACTTACAAATTTCAGGAGGACGTATACATTCGATCCATTAAAAATACAAACCCTAAAAATGTAAATATAGCACACTTGTAAATATTTCTAGGGGAGAAGAAGACAAAGAAACAGAGTAAATAATTTCTTGCTTCATTTGATAAAAAAAGAAGTACAAAAATATTATTTAGAGGTGAAAAGTAAAGTGATGTAATATTTATTACATACTTATCAGTATATAAAGATAGGAATAGTTAAAATTAGGTAGTGGAGAAAAGTGAGAATGGAGTGGAAAACAAAAAAAATAATTTTTAGTTTATTATAAATCTTAAGTAACATTTTCAAATCAATATTACCACTAGAATAAATTTTGAACTTTCTTAAATATTTCAATAATTTATATATGAAAAAAACTACATACCTGGAAAATCATAAAAATAATTTGGAAATATCTAAAAACTACAAATATCTGAAAAGTGATAGAATGCAATCAAATATAAAGCAGAATATGCAAAACACATAATGATATAAATAAAAATTATAGCTTATAACATTATGACATAACTCACATTAACCATAATTCTCATATCCATTAATATAATATGGTTTAAAACACACAGTTTTTTAGATTGAATCAAAAAGCCAAACTCAAATATATGTTGAGTATAATCCCACTTTAAAAATTAGTTCAGAAAGGCTATGAGAAAAAAATGGCAAAAATTTTCCTGAAAAATGTAAGTGAAAGATCTATTTGTTGATATAAGAAACTGTAAAATTCTATACTGCAAAATTTTTCAATGTGAGAAAGAGGAGAACTTAAGAGGGTATTATTGGGAACTGCACAATGGATATATAATGATCATGGTGCTCTTTGCAGCAAATAATCAGAAATATTTTAACCTGAACTTATATGTGATCCAGAAGGAAATAAAAACATACATACATCTGCACATATACACACATATATATATGTGCTATAAAACCAAATATATAAAGGGCAATTTGACAGCATAAACCAAAATCAAAAGTATATTAAAATTGTGATTTGCCAACACCAGCAAAATGATATCTATGTACAAGTGTATTTAAACCAGTATATCAATCTACAAGCCATGTTCATAATAATATTGATTACAATACTAAAAAAATAGAAACAATCTATATATCTATCACTCATAGAATAATTTTATAAAACATATTCATACAGTTAAATAACATACGGAGATTTTATATATTATATATAAATAAAATACATATGTAACAAATATAACACACATATATTGTATATGTTATGTATGTGTTAAATGTAATGTATGTATTATATATATAGATATGTATATAATAGATGTATATATGTGTATTATTATATGTAATGTGTGCCATATATAGGTATACATATATATGCACGCACACATATATATTAATATATATGTATAATGTATATACACTGAGAACTAAAGAACTGTCAACATGTTTTATTGTGTCCAGAATTTTTTAATGTGTTACTTTTGCATAGAGGTATGGACAAATAAAATATATGTTTCTCACATATTTGTGTAGAAACTCTGGATGAATAAAGGAAGCTAAGAGAGTAGGTTACAGTTACACTAGTATGAAAAGCATAGATTCAAAACAGATCTTTTGTCATTTAACTTAATGTTTTTAAGATATATAAATCTAATCAAAATACATTAAATATTTTTTAAAAGAGTTTAGAAAATTATTAATGGAGGTAATACAATCAGAAAGAGGATATTGGTAGATATCAGAGAGCAGGAAACATTTAAGTCTGTAAGCCAAGACATCAAAAAAGAAGAAAATGACTTAAAAGATAATCATTTTGATTAATTAGTATAATTAGTTTATAAAAAGTTAAAAACAAAAAGATACTTAATAATATTTTTTTGTGAGGTCAACTCCATATTGCTAGGATAAAAGGCTGCTGAGGAGACTGGTCACTAGACTCCAGGGCATTAGAGAAACTGTTGTCATATACAGAATATTTCCTAGATTCTGTTGCTATCATTTTCATTTGTACTTTAGCATGTCCATAGGCTACTGCCAATTTAAACAACTTGTTACCAATTGATCTCTCAACTTCAACAACTGGCAAGAGATATTATTATCTTATGATCTTAAGCACTGAGATCGCTCAGCTTTCTATATTATATGGGAGACTTACTCCATAGAAATTTTCCAAAATACTGCCTGACCAGGCGGTGGCGCAGTGGGTAATGGGATGCGGAAGACCCAGGTTCGAGACCCCGAGGTCGCCAGCTTGAGCGCAGGCTCATCTGGTTTGAGCAAAAAGCTCACCAGCTTGAGCCCAAGGTCGCTGGCTCAAGCAAGGGGTTACTCGGTCTGCTGAAGGCCCACGGTCAAGGCACATATGAGAAAGCAATCAATGAACAACTAAGGTGTTGCAACGCGCAATGAAAAACTAATGATTGATGTTTCTCATCTCTCTGTTCCTGCCTGTCTATCCCTCTCTCTGACTCTCTCTCTGTCGCTGTAAAAGAAAAAAAATTTTTTCCAAAATACTGAAATTTGAAATTAAATTGAGATAAGCACTACATTCACTATATATACATTTTTCATTACAGTTCTTTATTATTGACTTTTTAAAAATATAATAATTGGCTTGAATGATCAATATCAACAAACATCTCCTCTGATGCTGAGTGTTCAGCCAGCAAGGCTCCTAAAGTCTATGGAAACAACAGTCTTTCCCTGTATAATAGGATAGTTAATTTAACATTAGTAAAACCTATCTACTGTTCTCACTAAATTGAAAGCACAATAACTTGAACTTACATTGTTCTTATAATAGAACAAAATATTGGCCAAATGTGAACTGACATCCAAAGTCAAATGTGATACTTTAAACTTCCTGCTAGTCAAGTGCTTAGATTGGTACAGATAATTGTACTTAGAAATTTTACCATCATCAAGTTGAGTTTAATGAAAGTGACATATACTTATTAAGCCAAGTCTTTCAAAGAAAAGTTGGTGGGCCTTGACATTTAAAAGCTTGGATTTTAAAGCAGCCAACAGTGATAAATTTGAGTATAAATTCTGGGGATTTTTTTTGAAATAGAAAAAATAAGAAATTGAGAAAAAGAAGAACCAATGATAAATAATACCACTGCGTTTTAGCTGACACAAAATAACAACTGCAATCCAAAAGCATCCACATTTTAAATATGTTCTTATGTAGTTGTGAAGGAAATTGATGGATGTTAAGATGGAGCAATTCTCTGACATACCAAAATTAAGTAACACTTTCGATGTGGGAATACATAAAGGAACCCTTTTGACAAATATAGGGTATTTCTCTTAGCTAATAATTAATGTTTTGGGTGTCATGATTTGATATTTTTGTTTTTAGTTTTTATAAGCATTAAGGGGAGTGGAACCAGCTATTAATATCTATTTTATGCAGAGAAAATATAAACTTGAAGTTTATATTCTAAATATTGTTTGCAAGGAGAAAACAGATATCCTTGCCAAATTACATAATTTTTTTTTAATTAGAAGAGAAAAAATTTTAATCACCCAGGCAAAATATATCATTAGACATGAAATTTCTCTATAGAGTGTCCTTTATTTTCACTATCCTCTTGAATGGCACAGCTACACAATAGTAATGGTCAAAGAGCACTATCCACAAGTAAAAAATATATATATCAATGGGTCTTTTGTGTTCCTGTGTGTCTTATGAACAGTGTCATTGATATCTTTGATAACATTTGTTCTATTACATAGAATAGAAATATGCCTTCCCTCCAGGGCAAAAGATAGATTTTATAAATGCTACATAAAAAAGAAAATGTCTTTTTTTGTGGCAAACATCAGATATGCTTGTTAGCAGCTTCATTGAAAGGTTGAGGTTTTCTAAACTCAGGGCTCTTCATCAGTTATTTAAACATATTGTATATGCAGTATCTGTCTGAGTTGCTCTGCTTTGCCTAGTGAGACTTGGAGACAAGGGAAGTCATCATGAACATAAAACTCATGCTCCCTGCTGAGTCATGAATAAGGAAGCCATTGTGTCTGACCAAGGAATCTTGTGTTTTCTGCCAGCATGTATGGAACAGTGATAAGCTAACTTGTTTCCTTGAAGATGATCTTTACCCCTTTTTAGTTCTTGAAATCATGGTTCTATTTATTCCATGCATGACAATTTAGAACAGAATTGAGGCAAACTGGGACATCTGATAAGGATGAAATTGCTTTCTCCAATTTCTTCCCCTCTTATATTTTTCTCATGCAATTCATTTGCTCAATTATCTCTCAATCAAACCAGACTTCTTTTTATTCTAGAGCATTTTCTATAATGAAAGTCAGGTAAGCTGCTACTTGCATTTAATTTTTTTAAAATTACTTTCCCAATGAACAGCTCTGTCAATCATGCAGGAATGATGCCTTTTGTGTGTATCATTTCATGTGTTAACTCCGGAGAAATAAAGCATTTAAGATGAGTGTTTTGACTGCCATAACATATACTAATACTTTTTTTCAAGTTATCCAATTTGTGAAGAAAGTGATTTGAAAGAGACTGCAAGTTTAAATGTTTTTGCCTGTCAGAAGTTTGCTGCACAGCCTAACTTGACATAAAAACAGTCATCACTGTTTCTAGTGTGATCTTCAGCTTACTGTTTTGACACCATAGATAGATTTAGTCTCTCAAGACTTGTGTAAAATTTATAAACCGGCATTATAGTATATCAGTTTACTGTATCGATCCAAAAGAGTTACCACCAACACATCTCTTCATTATAGAAAATAAATGCCCTAAGTTACATTTTAATTAGAAGTTTGTGGAGGATATCTAGTTAAAGGAATATAACATATAATGACACATGGCTGTCAGAAGTGCTCAGTGATTTCATCTCTAATGTGAGAGAATAGTTTGTACTAAAATAAATTGATGAAGTTATACATTCACTTAGATCTTGTTAATTGGGGAATATCATTTTTTCCCTTAATATTTAAGTCCTGTTTTTTCACTTTGAATTTAGACATTCTATATTAATTAATAGTAAAGTCTCACTTCTGTCAATTATATTGAGAGCACAAGCATATTTCTAGAACTTGATTTATAAATTTTTAGAGTTTTGTGCATACCTTAGAATGTTATATTAAAACTGCTAGGATAGCTCTAAATATCCATTTTATTCATAGCTATCAAAAGATACCCACAGCAGTTATGTAAATTATACAAGCTACTCATGCCTAGAAGATGGTTAATCTTTGGGTCTATAAAATTTCCATTATTTTTAAGTAAAGCTATACAATAATAAGTTGTAA
Source organism: Saccopteryx bilineata (assembly GCF_036850765.1). Classification (NCBI taxonomy): domain Eukaryota; kingdom Metazoa; phylum Chordata; class Mammalia; order Chiroptera; family Emballonuridae; genus Saccopteryx; species Saccopteryx bilineata. The sequence goes on along the minus strand of NC_089491.1, from coordinate 213,534,380 downwards.
ATGGAGATTACAAAAATAAGAAAATTTCTTAGAGATTCATGACTCAAACGTTAGCTATTTTATGATGTTTCCAGCTCACATATACTATTTTAGCACTAGAGTTTTCATTAAGTTTGAAGAGTGGGCAAAACTTGTTTGCCACTTCAAAGAAAGATATAAAAAGGAATAATCTTACTGATTTTATTTCTAGCTTTCACTTCTAACAAAGAGAACAAAAAGGTATCCCAAGAGTGCTAGACACTTTGAAGGAATGGTTTTATAAATAATTGACTAACATAGCCTGGGAGAAAAGTCTTCTTTCTTTCTTGAAATTTTTAAACTTTTCTTTAAAATGTTATTTTGGCCCTGGCCGGTTGGCTCAGCGGTAGAGCGTCGGCCTGGCGTGCGGGGGACCCTGGTTCGATTCCCGGCCAGGGCACATAGGAGAAGCGCCCATTTGCTTCTCCACCCTCCCCCTCCTTCCTCTCTGTCTGTCTCTTCCCCTCCCACAGCCAAGGCTCCATTGGAGCAAAGATGGCCCGGGCGCTGGGGATGGCTCCTTGGCCTCTGCCCCAGGCGCTAGAGTGGCTCTGGTCGCGGCAGAGTGACGCCCCGGAGGGGCAGAGCGTTGCCCCTGGTGGGCGTGCCGGGTGGATCCCGGTCGGGCGCATTCGGGAGTCTGTCTGACTGTCTCTCCCCGTTTCCAGCTTCAGAAAAAAAAAATACAAAAAAAAATGTTATTTTGTCATTAATACTGTTTACTTCTAAATAAGTTACATAAATGAACATGATTCTGAACAAGTGAGTCAATTCTGCCATGTATTATATAATACAAAGAAATATTTATTTATTCCTTACATGTAAAAAGATATCTGTAATAAAAAAACCCTACTCTCAGTTCTCTAATTTGATTAACAGGTTATTGTGTAATTTCAAGGAAAGAATAGCAGAATATGTTACTCTAAAATATTCCATTTTGGCATATTTTGAGATCAATAAACTATAAGAAATCCTCTCTGCCTTCCTCTTATTTGCCTAAAAGTAGTACATACATTTATAAAATATCCCTCCTTTCTTTTTTTACCAGGACAGGCAGAAGTGAATCATTGGAGACAACTTTAAACTCTCATCATCTCAGAGGCAGGATCAGCAGAATCTTTGTAACAAACCTTGCTAATGTAAGCTTAGCTGCCATTGGTTTTCCCATACATTTACCTTTCACAATTTTCGGCCTCTAAATGACTCAAAATTCTTTACCTTTGTTTCATCATTCTTCTAAAACTGTATTGTTCTTTAAATAAATTGCTATATAGGCCCTGGCCGGTTGGCTCAGTGGTAGAGCGTCGGCCTGGCGTGCGGGGGACCCGGGTTCAATTCCCAGCCAGGGCACATAGGAGAAGCACCCATTAGCTTCTCCACCCCCTCCTTCCTCTCTGTCTCTCTCTTCCCCTCCCCAAGGCTCCATTGGAGCAAAGATGGCCTGGGCGCTGGGGACAGCTCCTTGACCTCTGCCCCAGGCGCTAGAGTGGCTCTTGTTGTGGCAGAGGGACGCCCCGGAGGGGCAGAGCATCGCCCCCTGGTGGGCAGAGTGTCGCCCCTGGTAGGCATGCCGGGTGGATCCCGGTCAGGCGCATGCGGAAGTCTGACTGTCTCTCCCCATTTCCAGCTTCGGAAAAATACAAAATAAATAAATAAATAAATAAATAAATAAATAAATTGCTATATAAACCCAAGTTCTAACCACTGCTGGGTGTAAGTATGATACTTACTTTTATAAACTTGGTTTATATTTATTTTTTGCTAATCTGATGTTGTTAGTGTAATTACTTGGTCCCAAACCACAGATTCTAGGAGGACAGTGGAATAAAAGATTTTTCCTCTCCTACGTGAACAACTGTAGGTTTGTGATACAGTGACTCATATTTCTACACACATAATGAAAAATAATGACAAAAATCTGTATAATTGAACTAACCAATGTCACCCTAATAAATGTAATAGAAAAATTTTAAAAAATGATAAAACTAATGAACTTTTAGCTACATTAAGAAAGAAGAGTCAATAAAAGTATAATGAAAGAAGAAATTACAACTGATGTCACAAAAATAGGAAATATTCTGAGACTACTATGAACAATTAAATTATATGCCAACAAATTGAATAACCTAGAAGAAATGAATAAATTCCTAGAAACATATGAACTACTCTCACTAAATCATAAAGAATTAGAAAGTCTAAATACACATAAAGGTTAGAAGGGGACTAAATATAAAGCTACCTACCTAACTGCCTCTATTAATTCTAAACCACTGTAGGAGAGCATGCATTGTGTTGGTGTTTAACCCCATCAAATGTAAACATGGGACTTGGGAGGATCTAGGCAATGGAGAAAGGGCTGGGGTTGGGTCTTTAATAGAATAATCAGGACTCAGAACCATTACTAAAACTCAATAAAGACTGAACCAACAATAGGAAAAACTGTATCATTTTTAATTACTTTTAAAATAGGCTAATTTATCTTGATTTACATTTCTCTGAGTAGAGTGGTCTGGCTTAAAAGACAGGTACAGAAGGGATACCAATATGTTCATCAGCATATTTTCAAGACTGTAGAGTGGGTTTTTGATTGAATTCTCCTTTAATTACATCCTTTCACTATAAGATTTTCCAGATTTACAATAGACTCACTCTTTAGTTAGTGCTTGGGGTGGAACATTTTTTCTCCTTGCCAAAATTTAACATACTTTGTTTCTCTATCCATATCTGTAAAAAACAAACAAACAAACAAACATAGGCCCTGGCCAGTTGGCTCAGTGGTAGAGCATTGGCCTGGCATGCAGGAGTCCCGGGTTCGATTCCCAGCCAGGGCACACAGGAGAAGCACCCATCTGCTTCTCCACCCTTCCCCCTCTCCTTCCTCTCTGTCTCTCTCTTCCCCTCCCGCAGCCGAGGCTCCATTGGAGCAGAGTTGGCCTGGGCGCTGAGGATAGCTCCATGGCCTCTGCCTCAGGCGCTAGAATGGCTCTGGCTGCAACAGAGTGATGCCCCAGATGGGCAGAGCATCACCCCCTGGTGGGCATGCCGGGTGGATCCCGGTCGGGTGCATGCGGGAGTCTGTCTGACTGCCTCCCCGTTTCCAACTTCAGAAAAATACAAAAAAATTAAAATAAACTGTAATATAGTAAGGGCTTGCTTAAATATTGTTTATTAGATCAATTAAATAGTAATCCAGGGCCTCAAAAAAACAAACAAAAAAAATGAACAAACAAAATACAAAAATCACAGTAGGATTCTAAAAGGGTTTACATTTCACTAGAAAAAGACTCTAGAAATAATAATAATATTTCAATAAAACTACAAGAGGATTGAGGGGAAATATAGTTCATACTATTGAAGCTGTTTGACAGAAATAATGAAATTCATGACACTATTCTGTTGCTTAAAATATGCTTGAAAATGTCTACAATAAGGTTAAATTTTGCAAGAAATGGTATAGAGAAATAGTAGAATTTGCTGTTTGATTTGAAATGGATAATATAAAATATAAATTAAAATTTAAAAAAAGTAACTGACGGCCCTGGCCGGTTGGCTCAGCGGTAGAGCATCGGCCTAGCGTGCGGAGGACCCGGGTTTGATTCCAGGCCAGGGCACACAGGAGAAGCGCCCATTTGCTTCTCCACCCCTCCGTCGCGCTTTCCTCTCTGTCTCTCTCTTCCCCTCCCGCAGCTAAGGCTCCATTGGAGCAAAGATGGCCCGGGCGCTGGGGATGGCTCTGTGGCCTCTGCCTCAGGCGCTAGAGTGGCTCTGGTCGCAACATGGCGACGCCCCGGAGGGGCAGAGCATCGCCCCCTGGTGGGCAGAGCGTCGCCCCATGGTGGGCGTGCTGGGTGGATCCCGGTCGGGCGCATGCGGGAGTCTGTCTGACTGTCTCTCCCCGTTTCCAGCTTCAGAAAAAATGAAAAGAAAAAAAAAAAAAAGTAACTAAGCATTTAAGACTAAAGGCATGTAAAAATAAATTTGTATTTTCCAGTAGTTGCCCCCACAATGGTCAAAAAGCACATGAGAATAGAGGAACAAGGCCCATTTATTATTCTTTCCTTGTTTTAATAAATCATAGTGACTCGAGTCATCAGCTGAAGTATCATTCATGTGTATTATATATTTTTAATTTCTGTTGATAATTTCTTAGATTAAAATTTACCCAGAAGTAAAAATGGCTTTGTAATAGTTATCTTAACTCCTAGTTCTTTCATCTCCAATCAACTTTTTACAATACTAAATGATCGATGTTACTGAATGAACAACTAATATTTTCTCTCCCTTCCTACTACAATTTTAAAATATTCAGAGTTATAAAAAATTATATGCCTGAGATTTGGATTTTCTTTTTACTTTTCAAGACCCTTAATAGTCTCTCATTGTGCAATTCACCCAACTTTATTCTTTCTCCATTTTCTAAATTGTAGCCCTAAGTTACAAACAACTCCTTTGGGAGCAGGTGTCTCCTGTAGTGTATAATACATCTCGATCTCTCATATTGCCACACTTTATTCATTTTCTGCTTTCTAAATGCCCTGCTGCTTTATTATCCCCTTTTCCAATAATATTATTAATTAAAGATGAACTCAATGTTAACCTTCTTTATGCAGCTCTTACACGCAGGGGTTTTTATTCTCTGAATTCTGAATAACATTTTCTTTCAATATCACACATCTGAGCATATAAACTGTATTAGGTTGTATAGTTAATTATGCATATCCGTTGCTATTATGGATTCAAAGGCCAAGGCCCTAGAATGAGTAAGAGATAGGTAGAACCGGGCCATTATGATTCCCCTCAAAGTATCTTATATCTTGCAGGACACATATTTTACACTTTTTATTTGCTTGAAATAGTAGAGTATTTTGGACAAATGCAATTCAAAAAAGATTATAGAGAGTATAAACCATTTCTATGCCATCTCATGTAAGCTGTAAACACTCATTGCCTGTCTGCACAGTATCTGATAGCATGAATCATGTCTCCTCCTCAAGGACTACGAGCAGAGAGCAGTGCAGTTTGCAGCCTAATGCAACTGCACGGAAATGTGGTCTTATTAGAGCTAACATCAGTGAACCTGTCAGATTCAGCATCAGGTCCTGTCATTGTCTCTGTAACAATGAGGTATTACTTTGATTGATTTGCATAGTTGCCAACTGCTTGACATCACTTAGCTTTTCCCTAGGCTTTGAATGAGCTCATGGTTATCAATCAACATATACACATACATATGGAAAACCCTCCATCTAGAAAGTCTCATGGCATTCATATACCAAATCTCTTGTGATTAAAGTCAAATGAATTATAAGTGCATTATTGGTGCAGGGACAAGGGATATATGCACTTTGAGTTAAATTTCAAAGCCACCATGAGTGAGCTCATGCTTTAAGTCACCAAATATAAAACGATGTTTTTACTACTTAACTTCCAAAATTGTGGGTTGCTTACTTTTTAAATTAATAAAATAGAAAATATAAAAGTAATTTTTAAATTAAAAAGTATTTATTTTTTTAAAAAAGAACTCAATTTAATATTAGTAGCTGTACATAAAACAACTCTTTAGCAATAGCTTAATTTCTAACTCAAATGTACGCATTTTTGTCAATAGGAGATTTTTCTATTGGATTTAAAGAAATAACTGCATAGTGGTGACATTAAATTTCTGAATAGATGATGCCATGGACTGAATTTTTATGTTGTAAGTTTACCTCCCAAAATTCCTATGTTGAAATCCTTATCCCCAAGGTAATGGTAGGAGTTGGAACCTTCAAGAGGCCATAAGGTTAAAGTCCTCATAATTAGAATTAATACCATCACAAAAGAGACCTCACAAGGATCCATCACGTCTTCCACCATATGAGAACAAAAAAAGGGCACAATTTATGAACCATAATGTGAAGTTTCACCATCTGCTTGACACCAGCTTCCAGACTGAGAAATGGATTTCTGTTGTTTATAAGCTACCTAGTCTATGGTATTTCTGTTATAGCTGCCTAAGAGGACTAAGAAGAATGACTAGGGAGTTTTAATAAGCTTTCAGGATGGAATTAGAATTAGCTTCTTGTCACTCTCCCTGGCCTTTTGTGACTCTACATATGACTACCTGCCTGTGTTGAAATTTTGTTCCCTTTGAGTTTTCTTTGTTTACCTTAAAATAATCTCATTTGGCTTTTATCATCAAACTCTAGCAATTCCTCATAGGATTTAGCAGCTGACACAACTTTACTAACCTTGACATAATACAAGTGACTTGAATAAGGTCACCCTGAATGAGGACAGGTCATTGTGCAGGCCAGAGTTATTTATCGCTGGACTGAGAGATATGTATCCTTATCTCTCAGAAGGCCTAGGAGTCTGGCCTTGGGACTTGGCTAATAAGTAGTTAACTAACTAATTAATAATTTATGATGTGTTATTTAATAACCAGAACTCCCCAAACAACACCATATCCTGCAAACTTATGAATGGTTTTCTCCAGCAGTTAGACCAAAGAATCGTACATGGCTAAACTGGAATCTTTTGTCAGAAGTATCTGAAATGAGCAAACATCACACTCATCTTGGCAGTTTATCTCACAGGCAAAGCCCATTCATGAATATATGATAAGGCTCTGGGGTCCTTCGGTCCTGGATGTTTCCCTGAAATTTCTTTCTCTTGCTCTATAATATTCTTGCCTTTATTACAAGTTTATAAAAGTGTGTTCTGTGGAGTCTTTGAACTTTTCTATTTAGTTGAATGTGTGTGAGCATTATAACCATCAGATATTATAGATTTTATGATACGTAGCCTCTTCTTTCCTAATGGATCTTCTCTCCACATCACCCAGTTTCTGTGGATGCACACTCATTTTAAACTTTGATATAATTTAAAACTGCTCATGGTTTAATATAGAGTCAATCACATTTTTCTATCCTTGTTTCTTTTTGCTGAAATATGTTCTGTTGTCTTGTTTATTTAGCAATGAATTGTTTCTTCATCTATCAACCCAATTCTGAATTTATTCCCTTATATTTTACAAATTTGATGTTTTAGATTACACGATGCATATTTTCAAAAGAATCTTTTGATACTATTCAGCTACATGTTCTGCTTTCCTTTCTCAATATTACCTGGCAAAAATATCACAGGCCTGGAGTAACCAAAATAAATACTTTATAGTTGCTTAAAAACAGTTATTCATTGAGGGATTAAAAACAACTGAATAAATTAGATATTCATTCATTTGTTAGTTTTTAGTCAGTCATTTAATTTGAATGTAAGTAATAACTAGAACTTTTATTTTATTTATTTATAGCACTGATACTTACTCTTTTAAAAAAAGAATAGATGGAGAGTTAATGTGGGTATTTATTAGATGTCTGCTCTTTCAGGGAAATTTCTAGGTACTAACTCACCTTAGGAGAAAAGCGAATAAAACATATGAAGTTTTTTGATAACATTAACTTGATTTTCAGAAGGAAGAGACATGTTAAACTACAGCAATGCATCACTAAGACTATTCCCAAGACCAGCCTTGGTGGACTTTTATCTAGCATATTAGTGGATTAAAAGTTAAAGGCTTCATGAGAATGCATCAAAATTTGAAAAAAAAATTGTTCAAAAAAAGTTAAAAGTAAGACAAATGTAAGATTGCTTTGAAAACAAGGTTATAGAAAAACATAAATAAGGAAAAGTGAGATTTCCTTTATTAATCCCAAGAGAAGAATAGACTCTGCCCACTATGGTTCCAGAGAACTGAGTCAAGTTTGCAAGTAATATGCTAAGTTTCATCAGTTAGTTAAAAACACTGTAGCCTGCCACCCCCTAAGCTAGTGCTCACAAAGGCTGTGCCTGTGGTCATCTCCAGCTTCAAGGAGCAGCATGGCAAAGCAGTGTTAGCTACATCAAACTGGAAAAACAGAAATTTTGGACACAATTGGCATTAGTGCCTAAAGCACATACTGGAGTTCCAGACAGAGAGCAACAGAACTTCTCACAGGGGTTTATCTGACTTTTAATGGAAGGAAATTTAGAAGTAAGTTTAAGCCCAAAAACAGTAAATGGGATAAGGAAAAACAAAATGATTCTATTGTCTACTACTACTTCCCTTGCATGCCTAGGCTGCTGCATTACATAACTTCTTTATCACGCTATCACTTACATGGATAATCTGAACAGGGGGGAGCATTACATCCCAGAATAGTACATTATTCTTCAGTTCTTATTATTTCTCACAATATAGTGTTATGATGATTATTAAAACATCAAACATTAAACTCATTAAAACATTGAAATGCAAATGTTGAAAAAACTTTTATATTTAAAAATATCAAAATGTGATTTAAAATTAAAATTTTAGTTACATCAAATTATTCATTTAAACCAAGATTCTATATCTTTTCGATACCTCTTCCATGGCTATGATTTTTGAAAGACAAATATTTAATTTGACACAGATTGCACTAAAATACTAAATTTATAAAAATGATATAAAATTGACTCTATGTATTGGTAGCTGAGTCAGACAAATTTAAGTGTTACCATTTTTTGATACAGTGATGTGACTCAACAATGTTTTATTTTATTTTATTATTTTATTTTAATTCTTTAGGTAAAAGGAGGGGAGATAGTGAGGCAGACTCCCTCATGTGCTTCAACCAGGATCCACCCAGCAACCCCATCTGGGACCAATGCTCCAGTGCCTAGCTAATTTTTAGCGCCTGAAGCTGATGCACTCCAATGGTGCTATCCTTAGCATTCAAGGCCATGCTTGAATAGCCACTGGTAGCAGAAGGAGAAAAGGGAGAGAAGGAGAGGAAAGGAGCGAGAAGCAGATGGTTGCTTCTACTGTGTGCCCTGATCAAGAATCAAACTCAGGATGTCCATATTCTGACCAACACTCAAACTACTGAGCCACCAGTTAGGGGTTATTTTTAATATATATATATATATATATATATATATATATATATATATATATATATGAAGACATATTTTCTATTGCTGGCAGTGAGGATATTCAAAGATATTTTCTGTCATACTTCCATCCTAGCAATATGCCTTTTTCTTTGTTACACTATGCTGTTTTCTTTAAAAGCATCAGGTTAAGTCTTGTACTATGTATTCTTATCTGAGCTGCAAGTGGAAATTCCATTGAATCGTCAAGGTATGTGAATCCTATGATATATGTAAGAAATATTACTCACAATCTGTAATAACTAATATAGCTGATAATATATAAACTCAAATAGAATATCAAATCTAATCGAGATTAAAATATCATAAGATTTTTCCCAAAATTATTTGTCACTGTTCCCGTTTGTTCCCATTAGCAGAACTTGAAGCAATGTTCTATTTCTTCTCTCTTTCCTTTTTTTCCTTCTTTGCACATCCTGTTTTCCTCTTTCAGGCCCTCACACTTTAATTGTTCAAGAACTTTTTGTATTTACTCAGCACCAAGGGATGATTTCTATGACCAAATGCCAGAGAAGAGAAAAATTAAGTATATTACCAAGTTACTTGCAAAGCACAAATCCTAGACTCTTTTTGCTTTTGTCATTGTGCACTACAGCTCTGTTAGTTGGGAGTGAGGAACTCTTTACAGCAGTGAATAAAGTCATTCAGTAATTCTTTTTATTTTTTTATTTTTTCCGAAGCTGGAAATGGGGAGGCAGTCAGACAGACTCCCGCATGCGCCCGACGGGGATCCACCCAGCATGCCCACCAGGGGGCGATGCTTTGCCCCTCTGGGGCATCACTCTGTTGAGTCCAGAGCCATTCTAGCACCTGAGGCAGAGGCCACAGAGCCATCCCCAGCGCCCGGGCCATCTCTGCTCCAATGGAGCCTCGCTGCGGGAAGGGAAGAGAGAGACAGAGAGGAAGGAGAGGGGGAGGGGTGGAGAAGCAGATGGGCACCTCTCCTGTGTGTCCTGGCCAGGAATCAAACCCAGGACTCCTGCACGTCAGGCCGACTCCTGCACGTTCAGGCCAACCGGCCAGGGCCCATTCAGTAATTCTCAAACTAGCCACATTGGCTCTTAGAGGTGTGATGCTTCTACTGCTCCTAATGTTGGCCTTAGCAAAATGTGTCCAATACACAAAATTGCAGATTTCAACTTAATGTTTTACAAGGTTTTAATATACACTTTTATAGACTCTTCCAAAAACATCACAGTTGTTTGGGTTTTCTATCATAAAGAGATTCTTCTTGCCTTTCGTTAGAAGCTGTGACACAGGCACATTTACTTCTATGACACTGCAGATTAGAGGCCTCTCTAAATGTGCTGCTATCGAGAAGTAATGTGATGAATATGTATTTAGAATCTTCTATGGCCATGTTAAATTGTTGCAATACTCAAGCGCCCTGTCTATATATTCCTTTCACTGTGCGGGAAGTAGATTAAGTTAGGTTTGATACATAATGAGTTTCATGACGTGTACATAAAGGTTTTCAGTTTTAAAAATTCTTTATATATACTGATTCCAAACTTTTTTGAGATAATATATGTTTCATGAATATTTTCCCTGTAATTTATATATCCTACTTCTTAATAGCTGCTATATTCAAATAAAAAAGAGTTTTCTTAGTTTTATGAAATACAAACAGAAGAAAAGAGAATGCACAGGAATAAGTTATTAGCTAATAGAGAAAATTGATAAGCTACATCTTGGGTTATTTATTTCTCTGGAGAATTTTTATGGTCAGAAAAGCAATGAAAGTTCTGAAAAATGCAGGGCAAGATGTCCATACTTGCTCAAATATTAATAATATCCTAGATTTTTGAAAAAAGCTTGTACTATACTTAAGTTAAAAAATATGAATACATTGAACCTTCACGTACCTTATGAAATTTATACCATATGTGTGGGTAGAACGCAGAGCACATTCCTAGCAGCTGTGGCTGATGCAATGCTGTGAGAATACTCCAGCTCCCAGAACCCTCCTGGGCATACCCAGGAAGGGATCTCTCCCGGTATAAGGAAGTGACTCAGTGCCAACCATGCAACTCCCTGATCTTATCAGCCATTGACTATGAGGACATGCTGTAACACCCTATAGGATGAACCCATGTATATAAGCTAGCTTACTTCCTGAATAAAATGGATCTGCGTCACTAAACCTGGCCCCCAGAGTCGAGTCTTTGCATCTCCATTGTCCTCACCTCCGGCAGGACTTGTCCACAACTGGCACCCAACATCAGGCAGGGACCTAACTGACATCCAAGGGACAGGTGAGTGACCTTCTGCAATGGGAAACCTTCTCCCCCACTCTCGAGCCCCGCAGGCTCGAGCCCTGCATGCCCTATTGCAGAGTAGGAGAGTTGAAGTTTGTGAAAAAGATCTCTGTACTTACTGGGAGATCCTCTCTGGTCTCAATTTCTGGATTGAGGACGCGCTGCTCTGGGACCCAGATACTTGGGCCCGAACTCTTTGATGCATTCATTTGGCTAAAGTACATGGGGGACATACCTTCCCTCTTGGCCTCATTCCTACCCAGCTAGTGATACACGCCAGCCTTACCAGTGTTCCTGCTGGGGACCCTTCGCCGGTGCCAAAGTTATTGCAGGCTGCCTATCTCTCTGAGGAACCCCTATCTTCCTATCCCCCTCAACTGAGGAGGAAAGTAGTTTAGCCTCCGAGTTTGTGGCTGAGTGTGCAGAAATGAAACCAACCAAATTGCAAACCGCTCAGTCGCCATTTTCTCCAACATGTGTTTCTGCTACAGACCCATGGGCCAGCCTATATGCCCCCATGTGTCTTTTCTCTCTCTGTCTGTTTGTGTTGTCTATTTTTCTGTATCTCTCGCTCTCTCTTTCCCCTGCCATTCTCTCTGAATAGATGCTGGAAGGACCCAGCCATGGCACAGTGGCAGGGATCACACCCTCTTCTAACACAGGGAGAGGTTATGCTTGTGTTTTTTAGCCAATTTGGATCCCAGGAACCCCACAACCTGCTTGACAGGGTTTCTTGGGCACCCACTAAATGCTTCAGTCTTCACCCAACCAAAGCCACAGCCCTGGCCTTCTCCACTATGCCTGAGGGGAGGAGGTCCTCAGTGCTCCAGAAGAAAGCCTTGTGGCTGGTGTGCACACCGCATCACCTGGGAGGATGTGGAGGTTTTGGTGGGGCGGGCCCAGAGAATTGCCCCTGACAGGCCCCCAGGCCCTGGTGCTCTGTTCTTGCTTGTGTGTGCTATAGTCACTGCTAACTCCCAGATGCAGGCGGTGGCAGCCCAAGGCTTGAGCCTGGCAGTGTGAGCTGGTGTTTTCAGTTCATCTTTGGAGGATGAGGAGACTTGGGCCAGAGTTGCGATATGCAGACTCCAGAAGGTAAACGGCGGCAGCTGCAGAGGGAGGATGAACGGAAGCCACGCTTGCATTGCTGAGTGGCCACTGGAAAGTTAGGGAGTGCCTGCTAAGCCACTGCTGAGTCCACTGACATTTTGGGACATGGGGGTGAATGCCATCATGCTCTCCAGCAGAGATGGAAATGCTGACTGCCATTGCCATGTGCTCCTCTTTGGGACAGTGTAAGACCTGCCAGGATGGCAGGAATGAGGGGGTGGCTGAGGCCTCATGTGCATGGACTAATTTCCTGGAATACGACCTGAGTGGGCACTGGATCCTTTGTTGGATGGACTTATGGATTTTGGACAATGTGAAATACCCTGATGGGGTTGGGGACAGATCTGCTAGAGGCCCTTCCCCTGCCCCAGGAAGCTTTTCCCATGGCTAGAAGGAAGGCTGAGGACATTTTGTGCTTTTGGCAAACTGCTCAGAGACTGGTGAAATGTACCTTTGTAATTGTTGAAATTGTATGATTTGTCATGCTGTTGTAATTTGTGTAATGAATCTTGCAACTATATGCAGTACGCAGCACATGGCAAGCCATTCGTTCTGTGTTTGGATGCCAGGACCTTTGTGGGAAGGGGGCATGCATGGACCTACATCCATTTTTTACAATCAAAATGGAACTGTGTTTAATAGCACCTAGAAGTTCTCTGTAACACAATGGGAGGGAAATGACATCCCAACCCCTAGGAGGAATTCCCAGTTTAAGACCCCCTGTTCTATTTCCTAACTAGTCAAACATTACAGAAGCTTGCTTCATTGCTTAATCCAGCTAATCTATTAGCATATAGTATAATAAGTATTATAGTTGTTTTAGTTCTACTAGGGTTCTGTTGCATAATGCGTAGCATTCAGAAGCTACAACAACAGCAAACTGTCATTCATCATGTCCAATTGGCCTTAATTAAAAGAGAAGGGGGAGATGTGGGTGGAGAGCAGAGTACATTCCTAGCAGCTGTGGCTGATGCAATGCTGTGAGAATACTCCAGCTCCCAGAACCCTCCTGGGCATACCCAGGGAAGAAGCTTGCCCACTATAAGGAAGTGACTTAGCACCAACCACGCAGCTCCCTGATCTTTTCAGCCATTGGCTATGAAGGATACAGTGTAACACCCTATAGGCTGAACTCATGTATAAAAGCTAACTTACTTCCTGAATAAAGTGTATCTGCATCACTGAACCTGGTCCCCGGAGTTTGGTTTTTGCGTCTCTGTCATCCTCACCTCCGGCAGACTTTTCCACAATATGTATGTTGTTCATACAAGCAACACTCAACATCCAAACAGGTTTTGGTTTAGGAATCTAAGTGGAAGCAGTAATTTAAAACAATTTAATCTAGGAATAAAAAATAAGATTACTCCAGAGGAAAACTCCATGAAAACCACTAAAAATTTAGGAGATATTGTTTTTGCAATTTCAAAATATGAGTACTAAATTTTATTAACATGTAATATTTATTCCTAAATGAAAGAATTGTTATTGTACTCACTTGATATTTGTGGGTCTGGTGATTGTTACTTTCATTCCAAGACTATATACATTATAGCTGAGTTTCTATGGTGTAAGCCCGAAAGGTGAGCCAGCAGGATAAGGAGAGTATACACCAAACTCACTGTCTTGTGAAGGGTTAATTCCAACAGACCATCTGTGAGGACATAAGCCAGATATTTTAAATAAAACTTTGGTACAAGAGATTTTTATACCCCCTTTCCTTTAGTTTTTAAGGCAAAATAAAACATATATATGAAGGGGAAATAAGTATAATGCAATAAAATTAAGGTAAGACAAAGAAATTCATGTTTAATAATCTATTATCTGTGAAGAAAAGTAGTGACCAGCACTGAGAGTATGGTAGGATGTCAAATTGAGAGTTAAAAATAATAAAAAACATTTGTACAGTGCTCAGAAAATGGAAATTGTTTACAGCAAGAATACAAAGCAACACAAAGTATATGCTAATGTTGTCATTATTGATCAAAGATTATGCCAAACTGAGCACCAATTTAGGTTGGTAAAGAAAAGAGCCCCCTGAACGCCCCTGGGTGAACAGTGCCTGAGGGAAAAGCATATTCCCATCTTCATTAACATGAGAAAATTGTGCTACATGTTAGCTAAATAAGCAGACATTAGAGTCAGATAAAACTGACTTAAATTTTTGGTACCACCACTTAATTATTGAATGGCATCAATATTTCTAAATCTCCTATTTTAAAATTTGTACATTGAGAATAACAAAAGTTTCATTATGATTATTTCTGTTTATTAAATGTATAATTTGAAATACATTCACATTAGGATTTTCACAGGACAAGTAAACAACTTGAAAAATAAAAATTAAAATTACTGAAGGTAGTATAAATAGATTAGGCCCCTGTGGACCTAATAAAATATTTAAGTTTATGAAGAGGAGTTGAAGACTGGATTAAGACAGAAAAAAAAAAAACTAGAGCATTATGAAGCCAAAGGTATAACATAGAAGAAAACATGAGAAAGAATAAGAATAAATGGTGATGGTTACCAAGATAACAGGACTATGAGCCATTCTCTGTGTTTCTTATTATTCTCTTCCAAATGAATTAATATTGAATGTCTTTTAACTCTCAGAAGAATTCACCCTTAGCATGAGTTTATTGTGAATCTGGTAGAAAGCTAGTACTGAAATCAAGCTAATTACTAAATATACAGTTTTCTAAGGTGCTTACAATAAATTGAAATAACCAGATTCTGATGCTTGGTGAAGGTTAGCTTTAATAGAAGGTGTTTTTCTTGGTGTGCGAAGGTACTTTTTTCCAGGGAACAGGGCCACTTCTTTATGTTTTAGCAAGTCTATGAAAGTATAAGCAGAGATCTATCCAATATTGAAAAAGCTGATGTAAAATAATTTATTGGTTCATGTTTCTATTTCCATTAACCATTTATCTTCTTCTAAAATTGTCTATTGCTTCCATATTCTAGTCTAAATATCAAACCATTAATGCAAATAATTTTTTTCATAGTATAAATTATTACATGCTCTTAGAACAGCTGGAAGATTCAAACATTTGCTTTTCTTCAGCTGAATTGTTGAAAGTTATGTAACTATTACTTATTCATATAGCACAACCCTCTGGAAGAAACTGTTCTTCCCTTTTTCAAATAAAGTCACTGTTCTTTCTCTCTGATAGACAATTTTAGACCAAGGGTAGTCAACCTTTTTATACCTACTGCCCACTTTTGTATCTTTGTTAGTAGTAAAATTTTCTAACTGCCCACCAGTTCGACAGTAATGGTGATTTATTTATTTATTTATTTATTTATTTATTTATTTATTTTTGGGTTTTTTTGTTTGTTTGTTTGTTTTTGTATTTTGCTGAAGCTGGAAACGGGGAGGCAGTCAGACAGACTCCCGCATGCTCCCGAACAGGATTGACCTGGCATGCCCACCAGGTTCTGCCCATCTGGGGCATTGCTCTGTTGCAACCAGGGCCATTCTAGCATCTGAGGCAGAGGCCATGGAGCCATCCTCAACGCCCGGGCCAACTTTGCTCCAGTGGAGCCTCGGCTGTGGGAGAGGAAGAAAGACACAGAGTGGAAGGAAAGGGGGAAGGGTGGAGAAGCAGATGGGTGCTTCTCCTGTGTGCCCTGGACAGGAATCAAACCTGGGACTCCTGCACGCCAGGTTGATGCTCTACCACTGAGCCAACTGGCCAGGGCCAGTAATGGTGATTTATAAAGTAGGGAAGTAACTTTACTTTATAAAATTTATAAAGCAGAGTTACAGCAAGTTAAAGCATATAATAATAATTACTTACCAAGTACTTTATGTCAGATTTTTGCTAAGTTTGGCAGAATAAATCTTTATAAAACAACTTACTCTAGTTAAATCTATTTTTTTATTTATACATTGCTTGCTCTGCTACTGCCCACCATGAAAGCTGGAATGCCTACTAGTGGGTGGTAGGGACCAGGTTGACTACCACTGATCTAGAATATTGGACACCATTACTAGAATATTGGGCACCATTGATGCTCATATACAGGTTATTCTATTGTAAATCAAACACTTCTATGTCTTCTTGAGTTTTTATTAAATTTTTATAAAAATTTAGTAGTGAATATAGCTATGTCCTTAAGGTTGATGGCTAAGAAATGGTGATTGTCTTGTTTACTTTGAATGGACGTGCCAAATTCTTTAGAACCTGATACTCGTTTGTTGGAAGAATGTACAGAGGCATTATCAGATCACTGGTTATTTCAATTATATATATGAAAACAGCTGAAATTACACATTGATACATTTGCAGTATTATAATGAACTATCAATATACTTACAATGGGAAGACACAAAATATAGAGACTAAGTGAAGACATATATAATATATATAATATATAATATATTATATATATTGTATATATAATACTTTTTTTAATAAATTTTTATTAATGTTAATGGGATGACATTAATAATTCAGGGTACATATATTCAAAGAAAACATGTCTAGGTTATCTTGTCATTAAATTATGTTGCATACCCCTTGCCCAGAGTCAGATTGTCCTCTGTCACCCTCTATCTAGTTTTCTCTGTGCCCCTCCCCCTCCCCCTAAATCTCTCCCTCCCTCCCTCCTGCGTCCTCCTTCCCCCCACCCCTGGTAACCACCACACTCTTGTCCATGTCTCTTAGTCTTGTTTTTATGTTCCACCAATGCATGGAATCATGTAGTTCTTGTTTTTTTTCTGATTTACTTATTTCACTCCGTATAATGTTATCAAGATCCCACCATTTTGCTATAAATGATCTAATGTCATCATTTCTTATGGCTGAGTAGTATTCCATAGTGTATATGTGCCACATCTTCTTTATCCAATCTTCTATTGAAGGGCTTTTTGGTTGTTTCCATGTCTTGGCCACTGTGAACAGTGCTGCTATGAACATGGGGCTACATGTGTCTTTATGTATCAATGATTCTGAGGTTTTGGGGTATATACCCAGTAGAGGGATTGCTGGGTCATAAGGTAGTTCTATTTGCAGTTTTTTGAGGAACCACCATACTTTCCTCCATAGTGGTTGTACTACTTTACATTCCCACCAACAGTGTATGAGGGTTCCCTCTTCTCCACAGCCTCTCCAACATTTGTTCTTACCCGTCTTATTGATAATAGCTAATCTAACAGGGGTGTGGTGGTATCTCATTGTAGTTTTGATTTGCATTTCTCTAATAACTAATGAAGCTGAGCATCTTTTCATATATCTGTTGGCCATTTGTATTTCTTCCTGGAAGAAGTAGACACTGTTTTTTAAATAATAGCTATTGCTATTGTCATTATTAGTACAATGCTGTTGTTAATAGTAAGATTAAACTAATATTTCAGTACCAAATTAATAAGACAATATTCTTTGCATACTTACCTGTTCTCATGTAAACTAAGATAGTGACTTTTAAGTTCAGAGTTTATAAACTAATATAAATTAAATGTAAACAAATTTAATCTTGGGTAGTACTTAGGTCTAGTGGGTGTGAGGCATGTTAAAATATAGATAAAAGTGCTCTGGGTCTGAAATATAAAGAGAGATGTGGGAGACAGGCTGTAAACTGGCAAAGTCCTTATAGCCTAAAGCAGGGGTCCCCAAACTACGGCCTGCGGGCCACATGCGCCCCCCTGAGGCCATTTATCCAGCCCCCGCTGCACTTCCGGAAGGGGCACCTCTTTCATTGGTGGTCAGTGAGAGGAGCATAGTTCCCATTGAAATACTGGTCAGTTTGTTGATTTAAATTTACTTGTTCTTTATTTTAAATATTGTATTTGTTCCCGTTTTGTTTTTTTACTTTAAAATAAGATATGTGCAGTGTGCATAGGGATTTGTTCATAGTTGTTTTTTTTATAGTCCAGCCCTCCAACGGTCTGAGGGACAGTGAACTGGCCCCCTGTGTAAAAAGTTTGGGGACTCCTGGCCTAAAGCTTAGTTTAAGACTAAACCTTTCTCACCCTTTTAATACTAAGATCTTTTCAACATCCTTCTAATAATAAGATCTTCTCAAAATTAAGCTTTTCCCCACACCCTTGACTGTTGCATGATAGGGGCTGGTGCACTTTTATGAGGAATCCCATTTATGCCTCAGATAAATGGCTTTGTATCAGAGACTTCCTTATTTGTATACTGTCTTAAAGGCTTTTAATTTTCTATACTATATAATAAAGCAGACTTGGGGCTCTCTCACTTAGGCAAGCAAAAGACATTGCAGAGGCCTCCTGAGCCTGTCCTGTTTCTCTTTATGTGTATTTTCTTAATGCTGTGCCGTTCCCACTCAGGACCTGGAATTACTTGCCACATTGTTTCGTGGCAGAGAGATAGAAAAGTGGTTGTGTAGCATGGCCAAAGGAGAGCTACCAAAGCCTTTGGAGCCAGGGCAGAAATGTTGCTACTTAGCATGTGAGATCTAGGAGGCCAACATAGTGATTTGAAGCTGGGTTAAATCATAATGAAGTTTAATATCTTAAATGAAGAACCTCTCTGTACAATGAATATAGAGGATTGAGGGACAATAGGGTGAGAGTATAGAATTAAGGGTAGGTGAAAGATCCAGGAAATAGTAGAACTAAACTATCTTAATTCTCTTTTTCTTCTAGATTCTGTGTCTATATGGACATGATAATCAATATAATAAATGGTGTGAGAATCTTCTGTGTTTACACAAATATAAATGGAGATATATTTTCATAACATTTGACACAAAATAAAATGTACTATAAAAGAAAGGCTTAACTATGTGGATATAAAGAGATAATTTTATGATATTATTGAACAGTAGCATGAGAAAAATCTATGATTTAGATCTCTGATTCTGTGTATTTCCATATAGACTTATAAGTTAGCAACTGAATCAATGAATAATTATATCTTATTTTAATTAAAAATCATAAATGGGAGAGAGAAGATGGCAGCGGAGTAGGCGGATGCACAGACACCCAGCTCTCAACACCAAACTGGAATACAAATCAATTTAGAAAAAATCAGCATGAAAAACCAACACTGAACTGCAAGAACAGCTCTCAAAAACCAAGGAGCAAAGAGGAAGCCACAATAATCCTGGTAAGGAGTGCCTGAATCTCCTCTGCTTACAGGAAGGGAAGGAGGGGGGTGAGGCTGAGAGCCCAGAGAGGATTTCACAGAGGAAAAAGAGCAGAAACTACTGTTCACAACCACTTACCTGGTGACCAGGGAGCAAGGTGGGTTGAAAAGACCAGCTTATCTCCCAAGTGGAAAAGACAGGGAGAGGGACAGACTGTGAGGGGCTAAGGTATGCAAGAAACAAAATAAAAAAGCTGACTCATTCATGCTGGAGGCGGCCATAGCTGGGGGAGGGACTGAACCTTTCACAAAACAGAGCTGAAGTGCTTCCGGATCAGAGATCTCCGGACATCTATCCAGCTCCAATCAGCACAACAAGACACAGCTGAAAACAAGAAGTGGGGAGGAGGGGCAGTAACTCAGGTCTCCATGGAGATCTGAGATACACCTCCCCCTACTGAAGCTGAGAGAAAAAACCCTGCCCCCAGTGAGATTAGTTGGAGGAAGAGACCTTCAGCGTCTCAGGTTACACCCACAGCATTCCTGGATACAGTTTCAAGGAAGCCCCCTGCTGAGATCAGTTAACAAGACTATCACCTGTTAAGAAAACAAACAAATCAAGACTTCAAAGCTGCCCAAATCCGAAAGTGGATTACAAATAATAGCTGATACCAACCCACGAAGACCTAAAAATAACACAACTGAAAACTGGAGGCAGACAACACCAAGCCTAGACTCAATCAACTCTACAAATAAAAAAAAAAGAAGAAGAAGATGAGAAAACAAAGGAGTGCAATCCAAATGAAACCACAAGAGACACTTTCGAGAGATGAACTGAGTGATATGGAAATAATCAAACTTCCAGATGCGGAGTTCAAAATAACGATTGTAAGGATGCTTAGGAATCTTAGAACAACAATGGAGGGGGAGTTTGAAAACCTAAATAAAGAAATAGCAAGTATAAAAAAGAATCAGTTGGAGACGACAAATACAATATCAGAAATAAAGACCACAATGGAAGGAATTAAAAACAGGATAGATAGAGCAGAGGATCGAATCAGCGAGTTAGAAGACAACTGGAATGAAGGCATGAAAGCAGAGAAGAAAAGAGAAAAAAGACTCAAAAAGTCAGAGGAAACTCTTAGAGAGCTCTGTGACAACATGAAGAGAAATAACATCCGCATCATAGGGGCTCCTGAAGAAGAAGAAAAAGAACAAGGGATAGAGACTTTGTTCAATCATATCATAGCTGAAAACTTCCCTAAATTAATGCAAGAGAAACTCTCACAAATCCAAGAAGCACAGAGGACTCCATTAAAGAGAAACCCAAAGAAACCTACACCAAGACACATCATAATTAAAATACCAAAGCTAAGCGATAAAGAGAAAATATTAAAAGCTGCAAGAGAAAAAAAAGTTATCACCTACAAAGGAGCCCCCATAAGGATGACATCTGACTTCTCAACAGAAACACTTGAGGCCAGAAGGGAATGGCAAGAAATATTCAAAGTAATGCAGAACAAGAACCTACAACCAAGACTACTTTATCCAGCAAGGCTATCGTTTAAAATTGAAGGAGAAATAAAAAGCTTCCCAGACAAAGAACAACTCAAGGAATTCATTATAACCAAACCAATGCTGCAGGAAATATTAAGGGGCCTGGTGTAAACAGATAAAGTGGGAAAAGAATACAGAAAAAAAAAAAAGAAAAAGGAATACACCTTTAAAGAAGAAAATGGCAATAAACAACTACATATCAATAATAACCTTAAATGTAAATGGATTAAATGATCCAATCAAAAGACATAGGGTAGCTGCGTGGATAAGAAAACAGGACCCATACATATGTTGTCTACAAGAGACACACCTTAGAACAAAAGACACACACAGATTGAAGGTAAAAGGATGGAAAAAAATGTTTCATGCAAACGGAAATGAAAAAAAAGCTGGGGTAGCAATACTTATATCAGACAAATTGGACTTTAAAACAAAGGATATAGTAAGAGATAAAGAAGGCCACTACATAATGATAAAGGGAGTAATCCAACAGGAAGATATAACTATTATAAATATCTATGCACCTAATATAGGAGCACCCAAATATATAAAACAGACTTTGATGGATTTAAAGGGCGAGATCAACAGCAATACTATAATAGTAGGGGATTTCAATACCCCACTAACATCACTAGATAGATCCTCAAGAAAGAAAATTAACAAAGAAACAGCAGACTTATTGGAAACACTAGATCAACTCGATGTAATAGATATCTTCAGAACCTTTCAGCCTAAAGCAGCAGAATATACATTGTTTTCAAGTGCTCATGGTACATTCTCTAGGATAGACCACATGTTAGGGCACAAAAGTGCTCTCAACAAATTTAAGAAGACTGAAATCATATCAAGCACTTTCTCCGATCACAACGGCATGAAACTAGAAATGAATCACAGCAGAAAAGCTCAAAAATTCTCAAACACATGGAAACTAAATAGCAGGGTGTTAAATAATGAATGGATTAAGAATGAGATCAAAGAAGAAATAAAGAAATTCCTAGAAACGAATGACAATGAGCATACAACAACTCAAAATTTATGGGACACAGCGAAAGCAGTGCTGAGAGGGAAGTTCATAGCACTACAGGCAGACTTTCAGAAGCTAGAAAAAGCTCAAATAAACAACTTAACCCTGCATCTAAAAGAATTAGAAAAAGAACAGCAAGTAAAGCCCAAATGTAGTAGAAGGAAGGAAATAATAAAGATCAGAGCAGAAATAAATGACATAGAGGCTAAAGAAACAATACAGAGGATCAATGAAACTAGGAGCTGGTTCTTTGAAAAGGTAAACAAGATTGATGCACCTTTAAGTAGACTCACCAAGAAAAAGAGAGAGAGGACTCAAATAAATAAAATTAGAAATGAGAGAGGAGAAATAACAACTGACACAACAGAAATACAAAATATTGTAAGAAAATACTATGAAGAACTGTATGCCAAAAAACTAGACAACCTAGATGAAATGGACAAATTCCTTGAAACGTACAATCTTCCAAAAATCAATCTGGAAGAATCAGAAAACTTAAACAGACCAATTACACCAAAGGAGATCGAAACAGTTATCAAAAAACTGCCAACAAAGAAAAGTCCGGGGCCCGATGGCTTCACAACGGAATTCTACCAAATATTCAAAGAAGAACTAACTCCTATCCTTCTCAAACTATTTCAAAAAATTCAAGAGGAAGGAAGACTTCCAAACTCCTTTTATGAGGCGAGCATAATTCTGATTCCAAAACCAGGCAAAGACCACACAAAGAAAGAAAATTATAGGCCAATATCTCTGATGAATATAGATGCTAAAATCCTCAACAAAATATTAGCAAACCGGATCCAACAATATATGGAAAAAATCATACACCATGATCAAGTGGGATTTATTCTGGGGAGGCAAGGCTGGTACAATATTCGTAAATCAATCAATGTGATTCATCACATAAACAAAAAGAAGGAGAAAAACCATATGGTAATTTCAATAGATGCAGAAAAGGCATTTGATAAAATCCAGCACCCATTCATGATCAAAACTCTCAGCAAAGTGGGAATACAGGGAACATACCTCAACATGATAAAAGCCATCTATGAGAAACCCACAGCCAACATCATACTCAATGGGCAAAAATTAAAAGCAATACCCTTAAGATCAGGAACAAGGCAGGGGTGCCCCCTTTCACCACTCTTATTTAACATAGTCCTGGAAGTCCTAGCCACAGCAATCAGACAAGAAGAAGAAATAAAAGGCATTCAAGTTGGAAAAGAAGAAGTAAAACTATCATTATTTGCAGATGATATGATATTGTATATAGAAAACCCTAAAGTCTCAGTCAAAAAACTACTGGACCTGATAAATAAATTCAGCAAAGTGGCAGGATATAAAATCAATACTCAGAAATCAGAAGCATTTTTATACACCAACAATGAACAGTCAGAAAGAGAAATTAAGGAAACAATCCCCTTCACAATTACAACCAAAAAAATAAAGTACCTAGGAGTAAACTTAACCAAGGAGACTAAAGACTTGTACTCGGAAAATTACAAAACATTGATAAAAGAAATCAAGGAAGATACTAACAAGTGGAAGCATATACCGTGCTCATGGTTAGGAAGAATAAACATCATTAAAATGTCTATATTACCCAAAGCAATTTATAAATTCAATGCAATACCAATTAAAATACCAATGACATACTTCAAAGATATAGAACACATATTCCAAAAATTTATATGGAACCAAAAAAGGACACGAATAGCCTCAGCAATCTTAAAAAAGAAGAAGAAAGTGGGAGGTATCACACTTCCTGATATCAAGTTATACTACAAGGCCATTGTACTCAAAACAGCCTGGTACTGGCATAAGAACAGGCATATAGATCAATGGAATAGAACAGAGAACCCAGAAATAAACCCACAGTTCTATGGACAACTGATATTTGACAAAGGAGGTAAGGAAATACAATGGAGTAAAGACAGCCTCTTTAACAAATGGTGTTGGGAAAATTGGACAGCTACCTGCAAAAAAATGAACCTAGATCACCAGCTTACACCACTCACAAAAATAAACTCAAAATGGATAAAAGACTTGAATGTAGGCCGTGAAACCATAAACATCTTAGAAGAAAACATAGGCAGTAAGCTCTCCGACATCTCTCGGAGCAATATATTTGCTGATTTATCTCCACGGGGAAGTGAAATAAAAGACAGGATAAACAAATGGGACTATATCAAACTAAAAAGCTTTTGCACAGCTAAAGACAACAAGAACAGAATAAAAAGACAAACTACACAATGGGAGAACATATTTGACACTACGTCTGATAAGGGGTTAATAACCAAAATTTATAAAGAACTTGTAAAACTCAACACCAGGAAGACAAACAACCCAATCCAAAAATGGGCAAAAGAGATGAACAGACACTTCTCCAAAGAGGACATACAGATGGCCAATAGGCATATGAAAAAATGCTCAACATCACTAATCATTAGAGAAATGCAAATTAAAACCACAATGAGATATCACCTTACACCAGTCAGAATGGCGCTTATCAACAAAACAACACAGAATAAGTGCTGGCGAGGATGTGGAGAAAAGGGGACCCTCCTGCACTGCTGGTGGGAATGCAGACTGGTGCAGCCACTGTGGAAAACAGTATGGAAATTCCTCAAAAAACTGAAAATCGAACCGCCTTTTGACCCAGCTATCCCACTTTTAGGAATATACCCCAAGGACACCATAGAATGGCTCGAAAAGGAGAAATGCACCCGCATGTTTGTGGCAGCATTGTTCACAATAGCGAAGATCTGGAAACAGCCCAAGTGTCCGTCAGAGGACGAGTGGATTAAAAAACTTTGGTACATATATACTATGGAATACTACTCTGCCATAAGAAATGATGACATCGGATCATTTACAATAACATGGATGGACCTTGACAACATTATACGGAATGAAATAAGTAAATCAGAAAAAAAACTGAGATGAATCCATACATAGAAGGGACATAAAAATGAGACTCAGAGACATGAACAAGAATGTGATGGCAACAGGGGCGGGGGGGTTTGGGGAGGGGGGAAGGGGTGAAGAAGGAGAGAGGGGTTAGGGGAGTGGATGGGCACAAAGAAAACCAGATAGAAGGTGACAGAAGACAATTTAACTTTGCGGGAGGGGTATACAGCACAATCAAATGTCAAAATAATCTAGAGATATTTTCTCTCAACATATGTACCCTGATTTATCAATGTCACTGCATTAAATTTAATAAAAAAATATTAATATTAAAAAATATATATATAAAAAATCATAAATGAACTGCACTAGGTAAATTTAAAATAAGCTAAAATATGTTAATTTTAGAAAAAATAACATTAAGATATGGAAATAACATGATGGTGTGAACTAGAAGGACAATAAAAATCAAAATAAGAAAGATATCAAATCCTTATGGATAAAGGTTTATATAATTAAAATAATTTTTCATTATTATTACACCAAAAGTTTAATCAAGGAAGAAATTGGAGCTCTTCAGCATGAAATGAGAAATGAGATAGCAAGGACAATAAAACTGCTGAAGTCTTAAATGAATATATCCAATGTATTTATAAAAAATAGCATTAATGGGTCAACAACTGAAATTTTCTAATTAATGTATATTTTACTAACTCTTCAAAGGTCACCATTGTAAATGAGCTTTCCAATTTGCCTTTAGGAAATTTGATGATACTAATAATTAAAATCCTTATTATTTTTACTGTTTCTATTGGGCTTCCTATTTTAACCAAATAGTGTTAAAATACAATGAGAGATTTAGCAGAAGTGTTTTAAAGCCTCAATTAATTTGCATGTTAATGCTAGCAAAGTAATATCAATAATTACTTTATGATCTCAATAAATAACAAAGGCTAAATTGTTTTTGTATGTTTTTTCTAGGTCATTTAATAACTTTTTTTAGTTACATGCAATGCATTTGCCTTTTAGACATTCTGATAATTAAAGAAAATATATAAAGGAGATATTAATAATCAACTTTAATCTCACTTCCCGGAGAGATCTATTAAAAATGTTGCAAATAGACACACACATAATTGTGTCACAGAAAGGAAGACTACAAGGTAAGTGATGCCTTCTGATTAAGGGCACAAC
This sequence comes from Saccopteryx bilineata, assembly GCF_036850765.1. Lineage (NCBI taxonomy): Eukaryota > Metazoa > Chordata > Mammalia > Chiroptera > Emballonuridae > Saccopteryx > Saccopteryx bilineata. The sequence goes on along the minus strand of NC_089491.1, from coordinate 213,508,296 downwards.
AATAGCTTCAACAATACAGAGTGTTCACTGAAGAGTTTAAGTTGTAGAGCAATTTTGTTTTTAAAACCAGAGAGTCTCTAGAGAGAACTTTTAAAAAGTTAAATAAAGAGAGGTTATTTGAAAAAACGAGTCATTGAGGATCAAGTCACAGAAAAGGATATAAGAAATTTATAGCATATATGCTGGCCTCTCTAGTTCCTTCTGCAGTAAAAGTGGGAAAAGTAGTTAAAATTTCTGGTGGATGATGATTCTGAAATTACTGAGTTGAATTGCTTTAGGCTTCTGGACCAGTACTTAGAGACTGATTTGGATTTATGATTTAGGCTTCTGGACTAGTACTTAGAGACTGATTTGGATTTATGATTACAAAAATTATCACAATCATTTGGAATGATCACTGGGAGGTATTAGTAATGTAATGTAGAATGATTATGAGAATCTGTGCAGGATGTTGAAGGCAGAATACTCTGGATTATTCAACTACTAACGTCTGTAATAAGCAACTTCAAAATTCTAGTGACATTTAAAAATAAAAATTTACTTTTCACAGGCAGAGAGCTCCAGTTCAGCTGGTGTGGGCTGGACCCACCTGGAGATCTATTTTTGAGCTAGACATGCATCTATAGTGTGTGTTGGGCTGTTGGCTTCTTGTTCATTTATTTTGGGACCCAGGCTCAGAACAGAGGCCACCAATGCCAGCCCTCACATCTACTTACATTCCACTGGGCAGAGCAAGTTGTATAGCTACGTCTAGCATCAGTGTGGCAAGCAGCAGCATCTGCCCAAAGTAGGAAGGGATATTGAGTGAATATCTGCTGAATGATTCTTTACAGTACATTATATCCTTCCTCCGGCTTTCCTTTTGGAGGCTTGTGTGTGAGTATGATGGCTTGAATTCAAGGAATAATCTTAGACTACGTGGTTTATGACATACATTAATGAGGATGAGGATGGCAGAACAATAAGCTAGAGGAACCTATCGGTCCTGAGACATGTCCTTCAGGCTTATACTACATGAGACAAAGGTGAATTCTTTATTTTTTAAGACATAGACTTAGTGTTTGACATCTTCCTCAGGTGAACCAAATGCTATGTGACCCAGGTCTCTTTGAAATAATATGTAGAGGCAGATATTTAAGATTTCATTTTTTGAACTGAGATTTCAGTTATATAAAGTGTTTTGAGGTTTAAGTCACTGAAAATAGTGCTCTTGGAATGGATTTCTATCCCCATATACACATGGGACATGACAGCAACATCTAGTGTGGCAAAAGAATTAGAGTAAATTAATAACAAAACAAAGGCAGGACTCTCAGTCCAAGTAGTGGTGAGATTTAGGTATGAAATTCCACACAGGTGCTCAAGAATACAATGGTCTGAAAACTGAATTATGTATGAGATGTTCCTCTTAAACATATAGAGATAATAGGAAACATTGGGGGATGGGGTAGAATGGAGGTATTGGAGTTTTGAAGGTGAAATTAAGCTAGTTAATTTCTAGTATTAATGCTGCACAGGATCATTGGTATCCTGGGCTGAGAATCTGAGTTCTCTTTTTTTGTCATGTAGAAAATTTGAAAATTAGCACTAAACCTTTATGTCTTAAGCTTGGTTCCCCTGAAAACAGAGCTTGAGGAATGAAATTTTTGCTTTATTAGAACACTTAATCACTTGGATTAGCAAAGAGGGGGCATGGAGTGAGTCTTACAGAAAATTATAAACTGTGGTGGTTAATTTTCTTTACCAAACTCTAAGAAAGTAAATATTGATAGAAAAGAAGAGCTACAGAAGCTCACAAGACCTATTCTAAAAGGGGAGCATGGCATGGTAGATATAGACAAACACCAGTTCTGTGTTTGCACATTTCCTTAGGTTTCAGTTCACTTGACCCTTGCAGGGAGTACAAGAAGATACAGTCTTTGCAGGAGATGTGTTAGAGAGTACTGCTAAATATAGCTAAAATCTTATTTTACCGCAAACATAAAAATAAAAATAATTGATGATATCTAAAACACATAACTTCAAGCAAAATGCACAAGCTGGAACATATAAAGAACGAGTTTGTATACAAATTCTATTCCCACTTGGAGCAAGAACTCAAAAACTAACATTTAAAGGGTCAATGCTTAGAGATATTCTATTTTTGGTTATTACTATTTTAATGTAAAAACCCATCATGTATTAGAATAATAGTATCAGTTTAAAAAATAAAAGGGTGTGTATTGTTAGATATGTCTAGAAAAGATGGGCAAGAGAATTCTAATAATGACCATTAGCCTGATACAAACTCTACTTAAGAGTTGATGTTAAATTGGGTTAAATAATTTTTTTGTGGGTGTTAACTAATGTATCTAACACACTAATGTTAATCCAGGGTTTGCTAAGCAATTTGTGAAGGATCTGCTTAATTGGCCATTGAAAATTCATGACATTAACTTCTTTCTTTTTCTCTATCACTCTTTCTTTTCTTGTCTCCTCAGTAATTCAATTTCAAATCCAAGGTAAGAGTCAAGAGCAGTTGTAGGTTTGCATGTGGAAGGTGGGCATCATCCAAATATAATTGAAAGATCATATAGATAAATCCAAATTTAAAACATTTTGATATATATTTATATCAAATAGATCAAAAGCATATGGTACCTATCTTTAGGTGGATTGATGTATATAAGCAAAATAAATGTATATATCAATAGACTCACATATAAATATATATATGTATGTATACAGACTCAGTTAAAGATACAAGGAAAGGGTGATGTTAATTTTATTTTCTAGAACTTAAAGTTGAGAAAAAGTATGAGTTTTTTTATAAAGAACTCTGAACAACTGGGCTTCTCAGAACTCAAATTTTATATGAAATTATAATCCAGAAGTTGGCCTTAAATATACTGTGGAGAGCAAGCTTGGAAAATGTTGTAATAGTTTTTAATACTTTTAATAAAGGAAATGTACTCCAATTTTCATTAAAAAATATGAAAATGTCTCTGGCTGTGTGGCTCAGTGAGAAAGTATTATCTCAGCATGCTGAGGTCTCAGGTTCAATCTTCAGTCAGGGTATAGAGAAGAAGTAATCAGTGAGTGCACAACTAAATGGGATGGCAAGTTGTTCCTTCTCTCCCTTCCCTTCCCTCTCCTCATCTTTCTCTCTTTCCCTCTCTCTTAAATCAATGGAAAATTTTTGAACAATTATATTGATGACTTTGAGAGTAAAACCCATTCTGAAGTTGGAACTATCAGTATATATTTTATATTTATTGTAAAATCAACTTGATTTTAAAAGTCCTAAATTTCAAAAAAAAAAAAAAATGAAGAGTGACTCTATGGCTCAAATCTGTATATACCATTTTAGGTGTCACTTTGCCGGCTGAAGGTGGACCTGTGGAAGACAGGAGTAACTGTCTGGTGAACTGTCATAACTGAAATGCTCTTGGAGCTAAAGTGTCTTCCCTAAGAGCAGATACATGTGGTTTTTGTTAGAAACAAATGTCTTTTATTTACAGCAACGTTGCTGTTCCCAGTGGCTAGGGTACCACATAAGCACTCTAAAGGCAATAGTATCTGAAGTCATATAGGCACTCAAAATAATGAGGCTCCCATGCCTTTGGCTAAATGTCTACATTTTTCATAATTTTTTTTTGTGACAAAATCTGTGCAATGCAAGATTCTTTTTAAAAAAATACGTATAAATTGATGAAAATGTGTCACAAGTTATTCCAAACATGAGTTCTTTGTAGTAACTAAGGACCTTGCAGGTTAGGTAAACAGATCTAGTAAAAGCAGGTTTCCTCAGGTGGTTATCTCACTGTGCTATGACTTTGAGTCTCTATGGTGTAGGATATGGTGATATGACAATGAACATCTTTCTCCAACTCCACACTAGGTGATGTCATATTGGTAACTTAATATCATACAGTGAATCAACCAAAAATGCATAAATAACTAAAACAACAAAATGACATCTCTCTCTCTCTCTCCCCTTCTTTTCTTTCTAAAATCAATTGTGTGTGTGTGTATTTTTTTTTAAATGAGAGGAAGAGAGATAGAAAGACATGCACCCATGACTGAGATCCACCTGGCAATCCCATCTGAGGCAGATGCTAGAACCAATTGAGCCACTGGCTGTAGAAGGGGAAGAGGAAAGGAAAGGAAGAGAAGCAGATCGTCACTTCACATGTGTGCTCGGACTGGCAACTGAACTCTGGACATCCATCCACACGCTGGACTGATGCTCCATCACTGAGCCAACCAGCCAGAGCCAAGAATGATTAGATAATTAATGAACAATAGATTCTTGGTGAACATTGGAGAAGATTACTATATCTTTACAAAAAAAAAAGGTTTTAATGATATTAACATTTTTTAAAACAAGTTCTCAAATGGTTGCAATATTTGTGTTAGATTGGCATGGAGCTTTTTTTTAATATGTAGACTGTATCATGAAATATAGACTAGCCAAGGTCAGGGCTTCAGGTAAAACTAAAATAAAAATGAAATACCTGGGGGACAAAAAAAAAGTAGAAATATTGAAAATGAATATTGAAAAAAAAAAAACTAAATAGTTGAACTGCTCTGGGATACTTGGTAACACTTTAGCTTTTGTGAAATGGTTTTCATTGGTCAGAGCTGGACATGATAGACAGTAACATTGTCCCATGGTCCCTGGATGGGGCACTATCCCCACAGAATCCCTGACCCAGGAGCAAAATTTCATAATTCTTCAAAATTTTTACTCTGAAGACTGGTACCTGAGATAAGCAGAGTATGCATGGTTTGGATGTCCAGATTTAGTATGCAGTGTTAAAATATAAAATATTATTTTTATTAAATTAGTTTTTCTATGCTTTTTGAGAGAAAATATGAGAAGATTCTCATCACTTCATGATTCAGGTAGATAGAACTACAGACTGAAACTAAAGCAATCTTCCTGAATATCAGTGAAGAGGGAAAAAAAACACATTTATAATTCTTTATTCCAGATATAATTTCAATGCAAAAAAATAGTCTCTTGACATCCTAAAACCAATAATTTATCAAGTGTGAAAACATTTCCGAGTTCACAGGAAATGTTAAATAGTACCTTCAAGACACTCCAAAGAAAAATAAAAATAAAAGTAACTTGTAATATATCAAATGCTCAGTAAAATTCCTCAGGAAGCAAAAAACCTGATTTTTCAGAGTAGTTACAATGTGAACATATAACAATTGTCAGAATGCATTTTGTTTTTGTTTTGATTTGTTTTGTTAAAGCTCTTGGGATGCTGCTCTGTCAGCTGCCAAAAGTGAGGACTGAGGGCACATAAACAGATTTTTCAATGGTGATCATGACACATAGCAAACGATTTCTTTTATATTATATGCTATACTTTTCTGGGAAAGTCAGGGGAGCATTAACATACTTTGCATAATATTGTGATTGAAATACCATATTCCTTTATTTTAAGCTAATTTTGGGAAATGTCTATCTGTCAAAACAAATATTGTCCCTGACACAGTTAAAAAGGAAGAACATCTTTATCGAAGGCCATTCCAATAGAGAAGTGTCGCAGTCCAGCCATGACTAGTCTATTATGGGGTCTTTGAATGGGAAAAGGTATGGAATTAAAATAAATGATAGACAGGGTCATAAAGATATATACATACAGATGGGTTTAGGAGGACGCCATGGCAAACAGTGTTTATTGTTCCTTAGCCGTAATGTGCCTGATCCCAGAAACATATCCACTTTTATTCCTAGAAAAAAACGTGGTCCATCAGCAATTCAATTAAGTTCCCAAGGCAACTCAAAAACAACCCCCATCATGCCATCCAAATATACTTTATACTAATAAGAAACTAGCTTCCAGCAGAACATGGATGAGACAAATGAGAATCCGGCGTACCTCTTTGTTAACTAGGCAAATGAGGTGGAGTTTGGGCCCAGCACCTCTGTCCAGATTGCAAAAATATCCTGTTTATTTATTCGGTCCCCAACAGAGAAGTGAGGTCGGGATTCTCTTCAAACTCTACAGGAACAAATGGTGTGGAGTCTTTGAGAGATGGTGTGGCAGGATGTGGACCACAGGTCATCTGGGTTTGTTAATTGGCCTTACTCAAAGAAAAGTAATCTCTTCCAAGACCTAACTGAAGTTAAGCTCCCACCTTACCCTCCTGCAGACATTGGGCCAGTGGTGGGATTCAGTCAGTTTGCATCAGTTCAGCAGAACCTATACTAATTTTTTTGTTAAGTTTGGTGAATTGGTTGTAAAATGGTACTTGTAATCAGGGTTTTTTCTAAGGTAGGTGCCTGGGCAGCTGCCCAATGTGGAAATCACAAATTTACATTCCTTATTCTTTTTTCTAACGTTCATATGACAACAGCATATTCTCAGTGCTCATAGTAATGTTCATTCCATCCACATAGCGATGATGCTGCTCAGATAAAAGTGAAGAAAAGTGTGAGGAGGCCAATCAAGAAGAAATATAAAAATATGTTAAATAACAGTTTTATTGTTTTCCTCAGATAGTATTAAATATTTTTTCATTACTATTTTAAAACAGCATAATCTAGTTTTGTGTACCTCTTTTATTATTCTTATTTAAGTATTAAAAATGCATCAAATAATAAACTACTTTTTGCTATATTGTAGTTTTAATTTAAAATGATTATAGGAAGGCAGAGAACCCATTTTTAAATAATTGGAATCCCACCACTGGACTGGGCAAAAAGGCACTCTATCTTCTTTGATAATTACTATCCAAAGAGTTGGCTACCACTTCCTAGATAAACAGGTATCTGGGTTGTAAAACTGACAAGAGGTCTTTTAAAAAGATTTACATCTCAAAAGAGCAAGTAAAACATTTATAATTGTTACAAAATAGTCACAAGGGATGTAAAGCACAGAATAGAAATTATAGTCAATAATACTGAGATTACTATATATGGTGGCAGGTGGGTATTATATTTTTCGGCGGGAACACTTTATAAAGTATGTGATTGTCAAAGCAGTATACGTACTGTAAATCTGAAACCAATACAAAATAACATGTAAACTGTAATTAAAAATAAAAATACATAATAAAACAATAAATGTGACTAATAACAAAGAAAAAAAATAAAATTCTAAAACAGATGTTCTAACGAGCAAGAGGACCAGGAACTAGAGGCAAGAAGACTCTCTGAAGTTTTGTTAGTTAAGAAAAAGAGATAAGCCCTTCTTGGGCAAACCATACAGTTGATCACCTCTAAACCCTTTACTTAAATTTACTAAATAATAGTTTTCTACGTTTGCTTTATCTTTACTCCAATCTTATTATTTTGTTGAACAATCTGTGAATAAATTGTGACTTCTTTCTTTTTGCCAAAATGACCTCTATAATATATTTTTTGCATTCTACTTTAAAACCAGGAACTTTCATTACATTTATTGTCACATTTTTTAGCCTTTCTTAATCTGAGAATATCTTCTTGCTTTTTTTTTGTCTTTTATGACATCAGTATTGTTGAAGAATAGAGAACAGTTGAGTTTGTCTAATTTTCTTCTCTGATGTGATCCAAGCTATACATTATTGTTAAGAGTAATCACTAAGTAATTTGTTTTTCAATGTGTCAAATAAGATGGAGTATGATATCAGTGTAATCCACTATTATTTGGTTATGTTAAAAGTATCCAATATACTTGTTTATTGTTTCCCTTTCTATTTAAGAAGTAATTTTCAGGTTGACATATTGATCTTGTCTATCAAAACATGTTTACCTAACTTTTAGCATCCACCCATGATTCTACTGCCAGGATCAATTTATATGTCAACTTGGAGGGTGTTTTTGCCAAAGGGTTTGGGGAAGATGTAAATGAGGAGTTGCTGTTATTTGGATATAAAGTTTCAGTCATGCAGGATAAAAAGATTCTAGAGATTTGCTGTACAACTTTGTGCTTATAGTTAGCAGTACTGTACCATACACTTAAAATTTTGTTAATAATGATATATTTGTTTACAATAAAAATAGTAATTATTTTATATTTGAGGAAATCTGTAAAAAATAATTTATTTGCATTGATGTGAACAACTCAAGCATCCATACAAAAATATTTATTGGTTATATTTATTTGCCTTGTATTATGCCAAATAAACAGAGCACTTTCTTGGAGGCTGTAGTAGTTTCTTCTAGAGAGACAGATGATACTACTGGGACATTTGGAGATACTTAAAGCTGAAAACTAAGAATGAAAATGAGGAAAATAAAATGCAAAAGAGGATTACCATAAATTTAAAGTTGTAATATACCTTTCTATTATTTTAATTTATTCTAGAAGATTTCTTAAGTAAACCCTTGATTGCATTCATGAACCACTTTTTAGTGTTATAGTATCTATCACTTTAAAAGAGTAAATCTCCCAAAGTGACACTTGAATGCACTATCCATAAAATAACATAATCTGCTTAATACCTTTTTGGCCTATATATTAAAAAATTCTTAGTAAATATAAAGCTATTACTATAAAATTCCCTGTAATCATAAGACTATTTTGTATGTTTCATTACCACATTGAAAAGAAAAAAAATTTAGGTCCTGGCTGGTTGGCTCAAAGGGAGAGTGTTGGCCTGGCATGTTGAAGTCCCAGGTTTGATTCCCAGCCAGGGTACACAAGAGAAGCACCCATCTGCCTCTTCACCCTTCCCCCTCCCCTTCCTCTCTAACTTTCTCTTCCCATCCCGCAGCCAAGGCTCCACTGGAGCAAAATTGGCCCCGGGCACTGAGGATGGCTTCATGGCCTCCACCTCAGGGGCTAGAATGGCTCCAGTTGCAACAGAATAAGGCCCTAGTTGGACAGAGCATCACCCCCTGGGCTTGCCAGATGGATCCTGGTCAAGAGCATGCAGAGTCTGTCTCTCTGCCTTCCCACTTCTCACTTCAGAAAAATACAAATATATATATATATATATAGATAGATAGATATAGATAGATATAGATATATAGATATAGATATATAAATGTGATGTAAATAGAACTATTTCTGATCCATTTAAACAGCACAGAGTGTTTCTTTCAATATTAAAGAAACTTTCATTATTAGGTTTCTTAAAGCTGTACACTAATATATCTGTCTTTAAACTTCCATTCAAATTTTAAAACATTTTATTCTGAAATAATTATGAATTCACAGGAAATTGCAAAATAGTTAAAAATTGGTTTGAATTTTGATGTTTTCATTCTTGGAACAAGAATCCTTAGTATACAGCAAATTTTTTATTTTTTAATGTTAAAAGTAGATTCTTTTGTTCTATGTTAATAAATGATTTGGACAAAGGTTTAACAAAAGGAGAGCTCTTGTCCTACATATTGACTTTAAATGTATATGCATCTAACACAAGTAATATTTATTATATACTTTTGAAGCATCAAAATATAGCAAGAAATTCCAAATTTTTGGAGGTACTGTGTTTTGGCAATGATAATTTTGAAAATTATAGAACTGTTAGCTTTTATACATAGTACTGATGAGGTCAGAATTAGTGGGGGAACCTGGTCCTTTATTTAAGTTATATATATCAAGTTTTAACAGTGCGGAAGAATTTCTGAAAACTGCTGTACTACATTAGCTAAAAAAATAGAAATAAAACAAATTTTATCTTTTAAAAATGGCTGTTGTTCAAATATAAGAAATGTGATAGAGATATTATTTTATATCATTTACTTTTTAATTTATTGTGTTAATATGGTTTTAAGTGTCCCACTCAAAATAACACCATCTATACACCACATTGTACCCCCCATGCCCAGGAGGACAAATGGGGTTAGAGAAAATGATAGAGCTTTTAAATGAAGCATCCTAATAGAGTCTTATTAAAGTCTCTAAGATTATTTAATTATATAAGAAAAACAGTCCTATGGATTATTGATTTCAGTAGAAATACATTATTATTTAAATAAAACCCCTGACTATTTGTTTTTACAGATTGTTAATAAGCTTAAACTACCTTTATCATTGATACTACAAATCTTTTATGAAAGAAATTTGTATTATTGACCTTAGAGCTATATTATTTATCTCTACTACAATTTTTAATGTTTACTATATCATGTGTCAATATAAAGCACCTTATATAAGAACAATAATTTTTTAAAAACTTTTCTATACTGTGCTGGAAAAATGTTTGAGAAAGATACAGAAAGATTTAATACAAAAGCACTTCTCAGAAGAATCTATTATTTTTCTTGACATACTGTTTCTAGTTTGTTTTCATTTTGATACCTTTGGGCTCTTTCTTAAAGAATAAATATTGCAAAACACATTATACACTCAGAAGAAATAGAACTATTTCAATATATAGTCTCTAGAATATGAATATAATTAAAAATAAAAGAGTTGCATAATATGACTTCTTGGGAAGCTTCTAATTAAGGTTTAAATTTCATGGAGTATTACAGCAGAAATGATTTTGGACTTCGCAATAGACGTGATTTCCATGGTAACATTATTCCTTCATTGCACCTACTGCATTTTCTCATATTGGACATAAAGTCTAGTAATATAATTGAATTACATTCTGTACATCATTTTAAGTTGTCATAGGAAAACACTCATGTGTCTGAGAAGGAAATGTGAAATCTTAGGACTGCAATACTCTTTGTCCTATAAGTTTAAATAAAATCATAAAATTGAGAATTACAACCTTTTTTTAGTATTTCAAGTTAATGAATGAAATTCCTGACAAGAAAGCCAAAACTTTTTATGTGTAAATGATTAAGCTGATTAAAATTACCACTATATAGCATTTTATAGTTCTATTTATATTGTTTATTTTTTTACCTAGTATAATATATTCTCCATAAGAGCAGAAATTTTGTTTATAGCAATGAATCTCTAGAGCCTGTGATAGTACCTTGTACACAGAAAGTACATAATAAATATAGTCAAATAAAAATATTGATATTATTTTTTTACGAGTAGAAAATTATATACATATTTAATATGCTTGTTGAAGTCATAAGATAGTATATTAATTGTTTTTTTTGACAGAGACAGAGAGAGTCAGAGAGAGGGACAGATAGGGACAGACAGAAAGAGAGAGAGATGAGAAGCATCAATTCTTCATTGCAGCACCTTAGTTGTGCATTGATTGTTTTCTCATATGTGCCTTGACGGGAGGAGAGGGTGCTACATCAGACTGAGTGACCTCTTGCTCGAGCCAGTGACCTTTGGTTCAAGCTGGTGAGCCTTGCTCAAACCGAATGAGCCTGCGCTCAAGCTGGCGACCTTGTCTCAAACCTGGGTCCTCCATGTCCTAATCCAACGCTCTATCTAGTGCACCACCACCTGGTCAGGTTATATTAATTCTTAATAAGCTGTACATCAAAAGGTTTACATTTTGGTATTCCAAAACAAATTACTAAAAGATGATTATTCTTTTGTGTGTGTGTGTGTGTATTTTTTTTTCTGAAGCTGGAAACAGGACGGCAGTCAGACAGACTCCCCTATGCGCCCGACCAGGACCCACCTGGCATGCCCACCAGGGGGCGATGCTCTACCCATCTGGGTGTTGCTCTGTCGTAATCAGAGCAATTCTAGTGCCTGAGGCAGAGGCCACGGAGCCATCCTCAGCGCCCGGGCCAACGTTGCTCCAATGGAGCCTTGTCTGCTGGAGGGGAAGAGAGAGACAGAGAGGAAGAAGAGAGGGAGGGGTGGAGAAGCAGATGGGCTCTTCTTCTGTGTGCCCTGGCCGGGAATCAAACCCAGGACTTCTGCACACCAGGCCGGCAACGCTCTACCACTGAGCCAACCGGCCAGGGCCTGATTATTCTCTTTTTGATTCTGCACACTAACATCTACATTAGGCAAAATAAATTAAACTATGAGTAGGAAGCTTGCCAAGATTCACTTTACAAATATAAGCACTGCACTATCTCATCACCTGTTTATAAATTTATATTTATGAAAAATAAAATGCCATTGACATGATTTAAAATTATTTCAATTCAAACTAGAAAGAAGTTGGATTAAAAATACTTCCCTTTTCTGTTCTGGAAGAAATGAAATAGATTAAGTACTTGTCAAAATGTATTGCTTGTATGTTCTTATTAAATATTTTTGAAGTCATGACAGTGTTTAACTGAGAAAATAAGAATTTTGTTTTTGTATAAAACAAAGACTTTACATTATACATTCTGAGTAAAGTTTGTGACCTGGATATTTTAAAAGGTGTGTATTATAAAATTATTAAGTTTAATTTTAAACATAATTTTGTTTACCCAAATAGAAAAAAATTAATGATATTTCAAGGAAGAAAACAGAACTTTAGCACCACAATAAAGAAACACACTCCTTTAATATTTTATCTTTGGAAACAAGACTAAGTATTTAGTTTCACTGAGCATTCCAAATCAAATTCACTGTTGCTTCAGATTTTTGTTTTTCTTTTAGCTCAGATTTCGAAAACAGAACTTGTCAAGAATTGAACACATATTATCTATATCTTTTTTCTCTAGGAGAATTTTCAGACAATTCATATTATGATTATATTAAAATTAGGTATAATTCTTAACCAAATTTAAGATATACAATTAGAATATAAATTCTGATTTTCTTTATGTCACATAGATTATTTAATAATAGAAATTATGCAGCACATTTATAATCATATGGCAAGCTTTCTTCTTGAAGTTGAGTATATATGAAATGGGTTTGGCTAGCCTTTCTTCAACCAATGCTATTTTAAGCTTTCTAAATCACAATGCATAATGTTCTCTATACATTTACCATACACTAAACTCTTTTAAAACTAGTAATATATACATTAACATCCTTATCCATGCACTACAATAGCAAGAAGGTAAAAAATAAATGCAATGATATTAAAATTGGACAATATGTTAAAGAAGTTCTTTATTTCATCAATATATCAAGATGTGTTTCTTCAACTTTCATCATTAATACATGTAATTTTTTTATCTAAATGACCAATTTAAAGAAAAAATAAAAATTAACATCTTTCTCTTTGACTTTTAATAGTGCTGATACTTGTCAGTGAATTTCACTATTAATTATATAAAGGCATAGGGAAAAGTTTCTTTTCACTTGTCTGTAGTTGGTCAAATAACCACCTCCCAAAAGATAACCACACCTTAATCCCAAGATTTACAGACTTCATACAGCAAAAAGACTTTGCACATATGACTAAAATCAAAGATCTTGAGATACTTCTGGATTACCAGGGTGGGTCCTAAATGCAATCACATTTATTCTTATAAGAATGAGACAAAAGGAAATTTGACGTAAATGGAAAAGGAGAAGACAATGTGACTGCAGAGACAGGGATTAGAGACTCGTTTTAAATTAAAGAATCTTAGCAGCCTACAAAAGTGGGTAAAGATAAGGATCAATTCCGCTTTGAGTCAGCAGGGCAGTGCAGCCATTGACAGCTAGGTTTCTATCCAATGATGCTGATTTCAGAATTCTACTCTACACAACTACAAGAAAATTAATTCCTGTTGTTTTAAACCACCAAATTTGTGGTAATTTGTTACAGAAGCTGTAGAACTAATGCATTGCCTCTCACCAAATACTTAATTATAATGATGAAATATTTTCTACACTTATCTTCGTTATAAACATATCTCCTTTTTATTCATAAGCACAAGGCATTTCTTTTCTGAATATCAAGAGTAAAATTGCTTCTTTTTATTTTTTTTAATATATAAAGTGTTATTCACAGTTTTCTTTATTATTTACTATCAATATTGTCTTATAACTGACAAAATCCTTTCATATGTTTTTTGTTTTTATTTTGGATTGACATTTAATAATTTTCTAGCACATTTCAAGTTATGCAATGAATAAAGTAGCATGGAACTTATAGTTTAAATTTGGGTTATAATTATATAAGAAAATATATTGGCATTATCAGAGCTAATCAGTTAATTTTGAGAGCTCAAAGTGGAAGTAGAAAAGAGTTACATATAAAAATTAACTCAGATGTAAAAACAAGACCATTATATATGTATGTGTGTCTATATGTATATAAAAGTACATGTGTATAATGCATACATATATATTTTGTCTCCAGACACACCATTTTAAGTGGGAAGAACTGCATATCTGAGAACCTATGTCATGAATTGATTGAGATGGGTCCCTATAGTGTAATACAAAGAACAAAAATACATCTTTTTGGTTTTAATAGGAAAAATCCTCTCTAAATTTTTTATTAATATGTAGATATTTCCAATTCAATTTCTCTGCACAAATGTAGAACACACACATAAATTAGTTTTACATTAGAGATGAAAAGTGTATTTTATATAAATGCATTTATTAGAATTTCAATTGAAATTTATGTTAATGAAAACTATAACAAAAATTAAATTCATTTGTGTACTTGTAGAGTCTAACGAAAACAAAATAGAAGTTGGGTAACAAAAATAATTCTCGCCTGACCTGTGGTGGTGCAGTGGATAAAGCGTCAACCTGGAAATGCTGAGGTCGCCGGTTCGAAACCCTGGGCTTGCCTGGTCAAGGCACATATGGAAGTTGATGCTTCCAGCTCCTCCCCCCTTCTCTCTCTCTGTCTCTCTCTCCTCTCCCTCTCTCTCCTTTCTATAAATGAATAAATAAAATAATAATAAAATAAATTTAAAAAATATTTTAAAAAAATTCTCTTTTTTAGAAGAAATTTATAAAAGAGAAACAGAATTAAGTACCAAAACTATAGAACTATTTTTAGTTCTATAGATATAAATATTTAAGACCAATTAAATTCCAGGAGAACAATCAGAGCATGTGTTTCTGTAAGTGCAACATTGAAACATATACATGGGTAAAAATCACTGATATTCTAGATGTCAATTTTTATTTTTATATTTAAAATACTTTATTTTTAGGGACTATTTTATAATATCTATCTATACCCAAAACATCATCACCTTACAACATCAAATTTATAAAATACAGATTCCAAACAGAAAAAAAACTGATATAGGAAAACAACAAATTTACTTTACAAAAACATTATTTCCTCAATATACATACTTTTATTATGGCATTTGTAAGCATTTATTCAGAAAAGAATGTATAGCCATTAATTTTCCCTGATATTAAAGTAATACAGTAGCTTTGGTCATGAATGAAAATGAAGACATTTTGATTGCTGGTTCAGTATCTGGATCTCTCTCTCTGGAGTTTTGTAGATCCTATAGCCAAAGTGCACAACAGATTAGTTCATTTCTCTGTGTGTTAAGTAGCGCATAATGAGAAAGAATTAAACTCTCCTCTGGGAACCACAAAGTAGAAGTCTATCTGATAACCATCTGATTCATGATCACTGTCATATTTTAATTGTTGAAAAGAAGTGCTCCCTAGTTAGAGACTAAGCTATAAAGCAATGGTGAATAAACTTTAGGGTGCTTACGTTATGCTGTTTAATCATGTATTTGAATTGTATAGTATAAATTATGTTGATTGTGTCAGAAGTCCATTATTTTGAACATATAATTTAAATACATAAAAAACCATTAACATTTATTGCATTAATTATAGAAATTAATCAAGTGATACTACATATATTTGTTTGCTTTAAATCTAAGAATAGACTATTTTAATGAAGCAAAAAAGTTTTTCTGTCTACATAAGTTTATCTGTCTACATAAATGCCAATATTTAATTATTGTAAAGACCCGTTTTAAAAACATACACTTAAAGAAAAATTAGGATTTTTGAATTTAATTTTTTTTTAAACAATTAATTTTTATTTATTTATTTTTATTTATTCATTTTAGAAAGGAGAGGGAGAGACAGACAGAGAGAGAGACAGAGAGAGAGTAGGGGGGGAGGAGCTGGAAGCATCAACTCCCATATGTGCCTTGACCAGGCAAGCCCAGGGTTTTGAACCAGCGACCTCAGCATTTCCAGGTCGACGCTTTATCCACTGCGCAACCACAGGTCAGGCTGAATTTAAATTTTTAACATCACTTTTATTTTTTTGTTAAATCAGAGTGTTAGTAACATATTTATATATCATATTTTTCACTCCATAAGATGCACAGGGCCATAATACACAATTAGTATTTTAAGGAAGAAAATAGGAAAAAAATATTCTGAACCAAATGGTGTGTTAAAATATTTAATAAAGGCCCTGGCCGGTTGGCTCAGCGGTAGAGCGTCAGCCTGGAGTGCGGGGGACCCAGGTTCGATTCCCGGCCAGGGCACATAGGAGAAGGGCCCATTTGCTTCTCCACCCCCACCCCCTCCTTCCTCTCTGTCTCTCTCTTCCCCTCCCTCAGCCAAGGATCCATTGGAGCAAAGATGGCCCAGGCGCTGGGGATGGCTCCTTGGCCTCTGCCCCAGGCGCTAGAGTGGCTCTGGTCGTGGCAGAGCGACGCCATGGAGGGGCAGAGCATGCCCCCTGGTGGGCAGAGCGTCGCCCCTGGTGGGCGTGCCAGATGGATCCCGGTCGGGCGCATGCGGGAGTCTGTCTCCCCGTTTCCAGCTTCAGAAAAAATACAAAATATATATATATATATATTTAATAAAATATAGTATTTTTCACTCCATAAGACACATGGGCATTTTCTCCTCCATTTTTTTTTTGGGGGGGGGAGTGTATCTATGGAGCAAAAAATACGGAATATCATTAAACTTGTTCTTAGATCATTTATTCATGTGTTATTCAATATTGCAAGCAGTATTTTATCTTAATAACTCTTATTAACTGTAAAATTGAATTATTTTAATTTTGACATAAAAACAAAGTGATGGATAAGCAAAAACCTATATGTGTGCTGATTAAATAAGGGAAGTTTCTTTTATCATCAATGTATTCTTTTTGCTTAGGAGATTAGAAATGAGAAGTTTATTCTCACATAGTCATTTTGACCACTCTTTAATTTACTAAGTAGCAATGTAAATCTTACTACTTAGTAGAGATTTGTATGTCAGAGAGAGCTACACAGGTGAACAGAAATATTATTCTTGTGTTTTTAGAATTTATAGACTGGTAGGCATATAAAATATAAACTTAATCTCCCAAGTCATATATTAGATGTTCAACCTACATTTTTACATTATTAAATCACAGAAATTATTGCTTTCTTTATTTTGCCTTATTTCATACATAAATAATTGGGAAATTGTTTAAAAAAAAAAACAAAGTGTTATATACATGTATATTAGGGAGACCTAAATAACCCTCAGACTCAGACTACTGTTCCCTGATGGATTGAAATTAAACTAATTGTTTATAATACAATTAGAAGAATAAAAAGAAGTCATTTAAATGGACACTGTAGCTGAAAGGATATGTCTTGTGTATGAGCAATTGTCAGATCCCAAAGCAAAAACAAGCATAAGTAAAAAATGGTAGGGATCTATGAGGCCAAGCAAACGTTAAGGACATGAGTGAAGACTCTGTATATTATATTAAATTTTTTTTGTTTTATTTTTGTAATAGTTGAAAAATACTAAAAGGATTAAGAAGAAGAAATTTTATTATATTATTTACATGTTTGAAAGTTTCTATTCTTTTTTATGTTTTGTAATAATCTCCAGACAGAAAAGGTTTGATTCAGCTGACAGTCTTTGGAACACCTATTAAATTGATATCCAAATATATGAACAAGGAATTTCTCTATACAATAATGCTATGATTAGAGCAGTTATGCATAAAAAGTGTATTTTTCTATCAGTGATTTTTCATAGCTTCAGCTATTAGGCCACTTTTTAAAAAAAAAAAATTAAAACTAATCATGTAGGAGGCTTTGCAGAGAAGACAGCTCGGCCTTCCCAGAAACAAACCCTCTACTCTGCTGTTTGAGGCAGATAGCAACTCTGAACCACAGACAGGTTGGGGCCTGTGCAGGCTTCATAGTAGGCCACTTTTATACAAAAACAATTTACTACAGAAAGCACAATTGTTTATTGGTAAAGATCTTATTTATGAATCTATACCATAAATTAGGCTCAAAATCTTTGTGTATGAATGGAATTTTTTTGTATTTATTGATGGTGAAAAATTACTCAACATGACTTTTATAATTGTTTGGACATAGAGAACAATACTGGCAATGAAAACAATTAAAAACTAAATCTCAGTTATAGCAACATTAATAAATTAGAAGAATTGCTGTAGGTGTTTAGAGGAAATGGACTTGTTGATTCTACTACTTTGTAGTGAAAACATACCTTGTTGTAGTCATACGTAAAGTGTGGTGGAGGTGGAGGCTTCATCTAATTAAATTTTTCAATAAGGTGTTTGGTAATAAGATACTCTGAAATTGACTATTATATATGTAAACTGAAATATTTAAAAAATACCTACTAAGATATTATACATATAAACTATGTTTAAAAAGATGCAAAAAAGTTCTTTGAAATAATGGTTGAACTTTTCTCCTTAATTAATTTCAACAATAAGATAGAATCATTAAAGATACTTATTAACACCCTGGCCAGTTTGCTCAGTGGTTGAACATCAGCCAAGCATGTGGATGTACAGGGTTCAATTCCCTGTCATGGCACGCAGGAGAAGTGCTCATCAGCTTCTCCACCTCCACCCTCCTTTTCTCTCTCCCCATCCTGCAGCAATAGCTCAACTGGGTCCAGCAAGTAGGCATCCGGCACTGAGGATGGCTACATGGCCTTCACCTCAGGCATTAAAAACATGGCTTGCTGCTGAGCAACCAAGCAAGGACCCCAGATTTGCAGAGCATCACCCCTTACTGGGCTTGCTGGGTGAATTCCGAATGGGGTGTATGTGGAAATCTGTCTGCCTCACCTCCTCTCACTAAAAAAAAAAAAAAAAGATACCCATTAAAATAAATAATAAAATTACAGTAAAACTTTTTTTACATATAAAAATGTAAATGAGAAATAGAATCTAAACAGAAATTAAAGACTGACGTCTGTCAGTCTTTAATTTCTGTTTAGATTCTATTTCTCATTCCTCAAAAAACTGAAAATAGAACTACCTTATGACCCAACAATCCCTCTACTGGGTATATACCCTCAAAACTCAGAAACATTGATACATAAAGACACATGCAGCCCCATGTTCATTGCAGCATTGTTCTCAGTGGCCAGGACATGGAAACAACCAAAAAGCCCGTCAATAGATGACTGGATAAAGAAGATGTGGCACATATACACTATGGAATACTACTCAGCCATAAGAAATGATGACATCGGATCATTTACAGCAAAATGGTGGGATCTTGATAACATTATACGAAGTGAAATAAGTAAATCAGAAAACACCAGGAACTGCATTATTCCATACGTAGGTGGAACATAAAAGTGAAACTAAGAGACATTGATAAGAGTGTGGTGGTTACGGGGGGAGGGGGGAGAGGGAGAGGGAAAGGGGGAGGAGGAGGGGCACAAAGAAAACAAGATAGAAGGTGACAGAGGACAATCTGACTTTGGGTGATGGGTATGCAACATAATTGAACGACAAGATAACCTGGAGTTGTTGTCTTTGAATATATGTATCCTGATTTATTGATGTTGCCCCATTAAAAAAATAAAATTATTAAAAAAAAAGAAATTAAAGACTTTGCCAACCCAAATAAAAACTGAATCTTAATGACAACAACTTTATTATTTCTGAGCATTGTTATCCATGACAAGGAGTAAGCTCCTCTGTCTTCTTAAATATCCAAACATATGTAGAATGTTGCAGGATCAACTCCTTTTCTAGGTGAGTTTCAATATTCAGAATTTCCCATATAACTGTTTGAAGGACTTCTTGAGGTGACTCTAAGTTTATAGTGGCTAGGTAAAGGGACCATGAACCCCAAGCCTCAGAGTGAAAAATCACCAATATGTGAATCACACAAACAACTGACCATCAGTGTAAGTGACCTCTCTCTCTATGGTACTCAAGCTTTCTGATCCACCCTCAGGAACCTGGACACACACAAGCATTCTGCTCCTCAAATGTAAATAGAATTAAAAGACAGTGATGATCCCCTTAATTTATCTAACTTGATGTATTTTTCTTTTTTTGATAGAGACAGAGAGTCATCAGAGAGAGGGACAGATAGAGAGAGACAGACAGGAAGGGAGAGAGACGAGAAACATCAGTTCTTTGTTGCAGCTCCTTAGTTGTTCATTTATTGCTTTCTCATATGTGCTTTGACCTGGGGGCTATAGCAGAAGTGATTCCTTGCTCAAGCCAGTGACCATGGGGTCATGTCCAGGATCCTATGCTCAAGCCACTGACCTTTCACTCAAGCTGGTGAGCCAGTGCTCAAACAGGTGACCTAGGGGTTTCAAACCTGGGCCTCTGCATTTCCTGTGCCACTTCCTGGTCAGGCCAGCCCTATGTCTTTATTATATATGCCTCTTCACCTAACTTAACTTACAAGCTGCATAATATGTTTAGTTCTGAGTCCTAAGCATGTGTAACAAATGACCAAGATGCCCAGGTTTATAAAATTTTAGAACACAATACTTTTTTTAATTGTGAAGGTGGGGAAGAAACTGAGAAACAGGTACTATTTCTCTAGGTTTCCTTGGAAATGTTATGTCACTTGAACCCATCAGTACTCACTTGACTGTCTAAATGAAAGAGGGCTGTGAAAGTGAAAAAACCAATGTGAAAGCACAGATGGTACTTTTGCCAAGTATCATTTTCTAAGCCATAACTTACTGTTTTTCACAACAAAATGTGCTTCTCCTCTGTATGTCCACGTGTAGAGTAAACTAACCCTGTCCCATGAGAATTAACATAAAACCCAAACCAGGCATGGGCTTAAAATGGAAGCTCAGGCACTCTGTGTTATACATGGTACATAAGGTCCGTAAGTGAGTCTTGGCCATGGAAGAAAAACAATTTTATGTCCAATATACCATAATGGAACAGTAAAAGGACAAACCCAATTAACATTTTCATTTGAAATGATCTTTGATTATACTAATTTTCTACTTCTACAAAGAGTTATCTTTCTCATGACACCTTTAAATGTCAATTTTAATTATTTTGCTTAACCATTTATGAAGTGAGTGTTTGAGAATATTATCAACTGCAAGTTAAGCAGAAGCATAATTATCCATCTTACTCATAGAATTTTGAAGGCTCGAGATTATTTAAAACCTAAAAGTTAGGTAGAAGGGTATAGTGGCGTTGTTATTACATAGAAGAATGTCCTTGCCTGTTAAAGCCAGTAATGGTACATCATGTTGGCAACATACATGCAAATGGTTCAAGAAAACAAGCTATTTATATAACATTTAAAACTACTGTGTAAATTTTGGGATATTTTTATGTTTAGGCAGAAGAGAAGGATAGAGGGAGAAAGAGAATAGATAGATTGGAACACAATCAAGTAAATCTGAACTTGAAGAGCCAAAGCTTTGGTGAAAAGGAAAAAAAGACATTATAATGTGGACTTCGTAAAATTTGTAGAAAAGGGCATTGATGTCAAGCAGAAAATGGTGTGTCTTATTGTGCTAGAACAATGGATGGGCTTGAAGTTCCGTTGAGAAAAAGAATGTTACTTCAGAAAGGAAATCAAAAGTAGTGTGAGCTCCAAACTGCACATAAAATTTGCCTTTTAGGCATTTTATGACTTTTGAAATTGTTCATGTAGAGCATGCAACTTCAATAAATCAAACAAAAAGTAGCAGCAAATATTCTGTTTAAAAATTGATGATGTGAAGAGCTCTGCCGGCCTTACTTATCTCTAGTGAAACAGCTATAACTGTTGAAAATGATTGAAAAAAATGAAAACCTTTATAATCTATAGAAATGTACTAAAAATACAGTAAATTTAAAAACATTTATTCAGGAAAATCTACCAAACCTTAGAATGCATTTAATGATAATATGTATTATTACATAAGGGTCGCACAAGTCAAACAGGTGATTTGAAAGTGGATGTGATGGCAATCCTTTCCCTTCGTGTCTCAAGTCCTTGATGTCCTCCAGGAATAGAAGGCTGTTTTGGTTTACTATTTTTCTAGGTAGAAATAGTCTAGCCTCATTTCTATGGTCTACTTTAATTTCTCTTCAAAATAAAAACAGAACATCTGTTTTCTTTACATTTTTCCTTCCACTATATATTTCATATATTGTTTTTAATCAAAAGGAATAATTCTCCACCTATAAATACTGAGTGGGATTAATAGACATACTTCAATCAAGTAGAAAGGGATTTCTCAAATTTCAATGTATATATGAATCACCAGGGTATCTTGTTAAAATGCATATTTTAAATTATTAGTGCTTAGATAGAATCTATAATTCTGCATTTCTGACAAGCTTTCTAATAACATATTGAGCACAGACATACTTTGAGTAACAAGGGACCATTGTATATTAAAGTATGTATTAATAAAATAGGAAAATTTTATCTTAGTAGAAAGAAAAACAAGTAATCTATATGGTAAAGACATTTAGAAAAACTCAAATACACATAATTTGCAGAAAAATTTAATTTCTCATTAGTAAAATATATATGTTATTGGGATACATTCATGACAGATATAAAATATGGAGTATCCCAAATCAGAAAATATCAGTAATGTTAATAATCTATAATTTTTTTTAGAGTTTATAGTTAGAAGAACCTTATATGAATATACTTCTTACAGTCAGATTGTGTGGTATGTTCAAGACTCAAATTAGCACAGAAAAACAGCAAATGGAAGTTGATTTTATTCCAATACCATTGCCCACAATAGACAGACAGCAGCGACCACGTCTGCATACCAAGATCCACGAAAACAAAAGGCAGTAGTGTTTTTAAATGTTGAGATTGAGCTAGTGGAAAAGTACTGGAGGACATTGGGTGGCAGGTTGATCAATGAATGTCTACCACATTAAGTTATTCCTTAGTTTGCAAATGTTTTTCTCTCTGATTAGGCCATCTGTGTCTGCTAATTGGCTTTACTCAAAGGAAGAGTAAACATTCTCCTATCTTTATTTCCAGAAGTCATTTTAAAACATGGAGCAAGGCTCCAAGTCAGGCTGCAGTTAGGTTCATACCCTGCCATAGAGATTAGGAAATAGGCACTCTATCTTCCTTGATTATTACATTTCAAAGGAATGGCTCAGGGTTAATAAACTGGCAAGACATTTGTTTTAAAGACTTACATCTCAAAGGGACAAAAAAGAATTAAAAATTTTGTAAAGTAAATGCTCTAAGAAAAGAAAGATCAAATTGAGGAGAAAATAATGCAGCACACTTATGTCAAGCAAATATCTAAATCTTTATCTGTTGTAACACATTAAAAGGATCTTTTTGTAGCAGAAAAAGTTTTGCTTGGATAAAGTGTTTAAAATTCAAGCTTAATATGCAAGGATGAATGTAGCCATCATTCTACGTTTCTTGTAGTCTTACTTAACGTATGATTTTCACCAAATTGTATAATGTTGGTTTTCAATTATTAAAGTCATATATTTTGTTATTTTGACAGGGGGCTTTATAGATGCAAAAATACACAAAAATAGCATCATTCATTGAATGGTTTATTGCTTGCATTGTATGGTATGGCATGGTATGATATGGTACGGTACTGTTTGAGTAAGTTTAACTTGTAGAGCCTTAGAATATTACCTATTCATCTGGTTAGCATTATCCAGATTGTAGACCTGGTAGTTAGCAAGCAATAACAGCTTTGACAAGATTGCCAGTGCAGATTAAATGTTGACAAGAATCCATAGAAAGCAGCAGAATTGCCTGTGAGTCTAAGTAAAGAGCAAAACTCACTGTTGCATGCAGAAAGATGTCACAAATTGACAATGATGAGGTTCCCCACAAGAAGAGTCTGGCTGCCAAAAAAATGCCTATATCAGGTTGAAGAAAACATTCCCCCAAATTTGAAGAGCATTTTGTTCACAAAATGCTTAAGGATATTTCACATTCAGTGAAACAGTGAGTTAAAACTATCTTCACTGGATGTACTCAAATGTACACAGTGAATGTCATTCTCATAACTGCAGACGTATATGTATATGTGTTAAAATCTAGGGTTATGATTTTATGCACAGGGTCTCCTAAACAAGGGTTTCTGATACCACCAGGTCACAATTTGTTTATTCCATCCTTTCTTTCTCTTTCAGCCTCACTCACTGGTCTCTCTGCTCCAATTCCATTACTTTGGTTCAGGTCCACCTTGTCTCACTGTTGCATGGCTGCAGTAGCCTCCTGGCTTCCTGCTATCCACAGTGTAGTTTCCAGTGGGATTTCCTGGGCACATGATAAGTTGACAGCATCTTGGACCCCACCATAGAGCTTCTGAATCACACTCTAGATGTCGACAATGATATCTGCATACACTGTAAACTTTGAAGAACCCTCTTTTAGCCCGCTTCTTGTATTCCTGACCAGAGCCTCTCCAACTTATTATATACCATGCTGGTTTTAAACAGAGTAGCCAAAATGCAGTGATATTACAAAAGCATACATAATTGCTATGCTATTTTTAATAACAATGATTTGATTAGTAACTCTAGTTCTGGATAGTCAGGTGCAGGCTTCTTTTTTATTTTTTATCCTTCTCTCTATAACAATGCAGCAAGAGTCTCTCTGAACCATTCCCCCATTTAAGAAGTAAGTTATTACCTTCACTCCCTTCAGACTCTTTTTCATTATTGTATTTCATCAGCATTAATACATAAACAAACTCTCCTTTCTAAAAAGTAATTTTTCAAGTCTTTTGATTATAAAAAGGAGAAATTAAGTGTAAAATAATTTGTTGTGAACTTTGTTGTAAACTTTAATTCAGTCTACAACATAGAACTATGATAGATAAAATGTTAACACACTGTGCTCAGAAAATCAAACTCAAATGCCCTTAAAGAATTGTAGAATTTTACAGAGGATAAAAAGATTCTGAAATAAAAAATCCTCATTTTGGCCCTGGCCGGTTGGCTCAGCGGTAGAGCATCGGCCTAGCGTGCGGAGGACCCGGGTTCGATTCCCGGCCAGGGCACATAGGAGAAGCGCCCGTTTGCTTCTCCACCCCTCCGCCGCGCTTTCCTCTCTGTCTCTCTCTTCCCCTCCCGCAGCCAAGGCTCCATTGGAGCAAAGATGGCCCGGGCGCTGGGCATGGCTCTGTGGCCTCTGCCTCAGGCGCTAGAGTGGTTCTGGTCGCAATATGGCGACGCCCAGGATGGGCAGAGCACCGCCTCCTGGTGGGCAGAGCACCGCCCCTGGTGGGCGTGCCGGGTGGATCCCGGTCGGGCGCATGCGGGAGTCTGTCTGACTGTCTCTCCCTGTTTCCAGCTTCAGAAAAAAGAAAAAAAAAAAAAAAAAAAGAAAAAATCCTCATTTTATAAATGTTATTAATGCTAAGAAAAGGTGCAAAATTATGAGTTGCTATGTTTAAACCTCAGATATGTAAAAAATTATTTAAGATATGTTTTCATTTTTTAATACTTTCATGACATTATTGATTTAAAATTTTTGCTTTCCTTGAAATTAATTTATTGTTTTTTATAGTCTCAGGTAATAGTGAAGAAAAAGGACTTTGAAATTTAAAAAATTTGGGATTGAGTCACTCCCTCAATTAAATGTGACCTTATAACAGTAATTTAAGCTCATTTGCTCTACCATGCTGTTATTCAATGAGGAATAAAAGGTTGATAATGTTATAGCTTTGTTGTGGGTATTAAATGTAATAATGCATATGAAACAAATAGCATACTGCCAGTTCCAGATAATGTTAGCTACTCTGAAATTATCATTATAATGTACTTAAACTTATTCAACCAATATCATCTTATATAATGTCTGATCCAGCAAGTTAATATCTATCTATCTATCTATCTATCTATCTATCTATCTATCATCTATCTATCTATCATCATCATCATCTATCATCTATCTATCTATCTATCTGTCATCTCTCATCTATCTATCATCTATCTATCATTAAAATATCATCTATCTTTCTCTACGTATAATGGTGTAGTTACTTCTCTATCTGTAGCTATTATGTTTCTTTTATTGAGCATCTAACAAATGTTCAGCAAGCTGACATCTCAATGATCCAAACACACACACACACACACACACACACACACACACACACAGAGTGTCCAAGAGTATAGGTTCATTAAGACGCTTTGAAAAAAACTTTTATTAAAATCTAGTTCTATATTTAGCTTATAGGATGGCAATGCTATTTTCCTCTGCTGCATAATATTTCCTTTTCTCTTCTACTGATGCTTTTTATTATGAAATGCTATTTTCTCTAGGTCTCTTTTCTAAAGAGTTCTCATATCCCTTTTACATTTGAAACTTCTATTAATTTTGTTTCTGAAACATCATTGTCCAAATAGATTTTTCCTTCATAAAAGTGTTAATTTAGGTTATGAGCTACAGAAAAACAAAAGCAATGTAAAATATTTTTTGTTTCCTCTTTGACTCTTAGTCAATGATGGTTTTATTTAGACCAAAATATATGTACAATAACATATTAATGGCAAGTTTAAATTTGATAGCTCAAAAAGTGGCAATATAAGTTGGTATAATTTGTTAACTTATTGAATACATAAACAACTGGTGAGAATCAAGTATTATCTATTTTGAGTTTGAACATTGTACTGATTTAAAAAACTAATGACAACTAGTTACATAAATGGCCATACAAATTTGTTTGAACTTTGAAAGACTGGAGATAAATGTTCCAAAATCAACCCCCACTTCTTTATAAAAAATATTTAAATTTAAATATAATTTGCCAAAATATTTATTCATTTATATGTACACTTTTTTCCTGTTGTTGAAATTGTTTTTCTTGTTTTAGATTAAGGTACCTGGTATACCACTGAATTCTAATCTACTGATTACAATATAAAGATCTTATTAGTGTATCTCTATATCTATTCAAGAGGTTAGGAAAGATATAGTAATAAGATATAATGAATAGGCAGTTATTCCTCTAAGTATTAATTGCAGAAGCTCTGGGAAAATGGCTATTTGACCTTAACTGAGAAGCTTGCTTTCAACACCCACAAATGATGTACAGACATGATCACTTGGCTGTCAATACGCATAATCATCTGTTGTGATGGCAGCATGCCTGTTCTCAAAATACTGTGATATTTTAGACAGCAGGTGCCAGCTAAATAGATTGGCAGCCTGAATTTCTGAGAGCGCTTTCTTTTTTTCTGCAGAGAATGGTACCACATTAACACCCACATGGCTTCTTATCGCCATACCACCTGTTCATTCTGTTTAGGCCTAAATTGTTCATGGCCAGGCAATAGTGAGTGCTTGAGAAAAGTCAGTGAGGATCCGTTGTCAAGGAATTACATTTATTACATTCTAATCTATTTTTAAAAACCATCATATATTTGAGAGTACAAAACTGGTGTGCCTATGAAAAGTTATAACACTTTTAAGGGATTGAACACAATAGTGTTGATATATTGTGTTTTTTGTTAAGTGTAGATTTTTAAACATATAGAAGATCGATAATGTATCAAAAACTTAAGCTGAGGGAAGATGTAGGTTAAGTAAACCTTTACTTCAGAATCCCACAGCAAGAGGCAAGGAGGGGAAGAAACTCTCTTCATTATATAATTCAAAGATTTTACCAGTAGCCAGCTTTTTGAAGGATGACATGTGCTTAAAATTATCCTCTTTTTTTTTTTTTTTTCATTTCTCTCTCTCTGTTCATATACAACATCTTAGGCAAGAATGATTTATGTCCTGGAAGTTTTGACCTCCAACTATACTGAAACCTACAATCTGAAATGCTCAAGTCCAAAGTTCAAATTAGGAGTAAGGCAAAAAATAATCCTCTGTAAGTATTCTACATGTTCTCCATTCTATTGAAAATACAGTATTCCAAAAGACAGATGGTTAACTTTTGGCAGCAGCTTCAAGACTGGTATGCAGTGGTAGCCTCTGTGCTGAAAACAATCTTTTTCCACTCTGCTTATTATATGAGGAGAAATATGCTGTCATGTGTGGAACAACCATGGATCGCATAGCAAAGGTAGGAAGTGGGTGGTGCAGCTTCATCAGGGGCTTGACTCCCGTTGGTCAAATCAGAGGAAAAGGCCTGCTTTGGGAACCTATGTTTAAAAATCTGCATTCTTAAACTCTTCACAGCCCCCAAAAAGGGCATCTTTAAATTTGACTTTATAGAGTTTTTTAAGTGGCAGACCAAACAGCCCTCAGCTGTAACAGAACAAAAAACATCAAGACAATGATTGGCCAGTGTATTAGAAAAACTTTGAGTTCTGCCTGCTGAGCAGAACAATTGTTTTTTTTATAAATAAATTTTTATTTTAATGGGGTAACATCAATAAATCAGGGTACATATATACAAAGAAAATATGTCTAGGTTATCTTGTCATTCAATTCTGTTGCATACATTTGACCAAAAGTCAGATTGTCCTCCATCACCTTCTATCTAGTTTTCTTTGTGCCCCTCACCCACCCCCTCCAGCTCTCCCTCCTTCTCTTCCCCCACCCCCTGTAACCATCACACTCTTGTCCATGTCTCTTAGTCTCGTTTTTATGTCCCACCAATGTATGGAATCCTGCAGTTCTTGTTTTTTTTCTGATTTACTTATTTCACTCGTATAATGTTATCAAGATCCCACCATTTTGTTGTAAGTGATCCGATGTCATCATTTCTTATGGCTGTATACCATGGTGTATATGTGCCCCATCTTCTTTATCTAGTCTTCTATTTTTTTTACAGTTATTAAAGCCTTTAAGCAAACTCTTGGACAAAACAGCAAGAATCCATAAAAGAGTAGTGTCCTTAACATGTTCACCAAGTCCAAGTTGGCCCCAACACCATGCCAAATCCCTGAAAAATACAACCCAACCCCAGTTCAATCTGTTATGAGCTGTCACAAGGAGTGGGAGTCCAAGAAAAGTCCACATCCAGGAAAAGTCCGCATGGCACTGGAATTGTTGTCACAATTTTATACTTTGCAGCTCACGTCCAAGTCCCAATGACCGCTGCTTCTAGCTGGTAATGATTCAGGTAGATTGGAAAAGCCATCTGCAGCATGTGTGGATATGGAACTTCTGTTCTCCTCTGCCTGGAGAGGAGAGACCAGGTTGTTTTTCCCTGGAGCTCTGCGATTTTGGCTTGGTAAAGAGAACCTTGGTATACACTAAGCTGGGTGGCAAAGGTAGATTCATAATAGAAGTTGGCAAAAGGGGGAAAGAGAGCTCTAAATTAGGAGTAGGTCCCAGCCTGAAATATGAGTGGGGCATTGAGGTAGGAGGAATAAAGGAAACACTATATATTAAACAAAGCAGCAGAAAATAGGACTATCAACACCACAACAGAGATCTTCGAGGAAAGAATAAAATACCTGACTATTCAGGCAAGACATAATTAAGTGGCCCTTGTGCAAATGAGATCAGTTTACCTGCTTCTCGGAAAAAAATACCGTGGGCTTGTCCACAGTGTCGTAGGTGGGGCCGACGGCCCTGGGCACCTTCAGCCTTCAGTGGCAAACCCCAGCATTCTGGACAAGGTTAGGTCATAGGTGTCTGGAGCAGGGCTGGAAGAGACTGAACCCTCTCTTAGAGGAGTGAGGGAGAAGCCTACCTTCCAGTGTCCCTGTTTAGCTAAATGACCTTCCTTTCTACTATTGAAGCAGGACCCAGATGGCATCCTATGAGACCCCTTTGGGGCATTGGAGCCTTTAAGGGCATATCCTAAAAGTTGGTAGTTCCCCTGATCTCTATTGGGCTTTTTCTGCCTATTGGTACCTTAAAGCCATGCTCAGAAGATCTCGCTGAGGGGTTTGAGGATCCCCATCCACCTATATAAATCTTTTCCATATATCTGGAGCTATTTGGAAAAAGATAAAACAGTGTTATTAGCTGGATCAAATAAAGAAGGTAGTAGTTTGCAGGAGAAAAAGATTTATCATCTCCTGTTCATCAGCATTCAAAAAAAATTAAAAAAATTTTTAAGTAAAAAGCATGATATGGTAGACCCATAGGAGTTCCAGGATATGACTCCCCCCTTTTAAATTGTTTTAAATTGACCTTAAAATATTTGCTGGGTACACTTTAATAATACCTTGACTTTAAAGATTGTAAGAATGACAAAATACAGTAAATGCTTTTGCTTCATATGCAGGAGCATTGTCAGTTTAACCAGCTTAAGAAATCCAATAATAGAACAGTGCATATGGACAATGAGCTATAACATGCTTAGCAGCCTCTCCTGTTCTGACAGAGGTTACTATAAATCCAGAATATGTATCCACTGTAACGGGGACATAAGACTGTTTGCCCAATGTTGGTATATGAGTAACATCCGTTTGCCAAGGTTGTCCTGGTACGGGTCCTTGAGGGTTAACTCCAAATGAAGGGGCAGATTATAGTATAGGACCCCTTGGACAGGATTTCCCAATCTGCCGTGCTGCTTCCCGAGAAAGTTGAAACTGTCTACACAGGGCTGCAGCGTTCTGGTGATGAATAGTATGAGACTGAATTGCTCGATCTGTCATGGTTGCTCTGAATAATTTTCTTATGGGTAGCTTGAAAAACAAGGGCATTCCTAGGCCCTGGCTGGTTGGCTCAGTGGTGGAATGTCGGCTTGGTGTGCAGGAGTCCTGGGTTTGCTTCCCGGCCAGGGCACACAGGAGAAGCGCCCATCTGCTTCTCCACCCCTCCCCCTCTCCATCCCCTCTGTCTCTCTCCTCCCCTCCTGCAGCCAAGGCTCCATTGGAGCAAAGTTGGCCATGGCACTGAGGATGGCTCTGCGGCCTCTGCCTCAGGTGCTAGAATGGCTCTGGTTGCAACAGAGCAACACCCCAGATGGGCAGAGCATACCCCCCTGGTAGGCGTGCCAGGTGGATCCCGTTTGGGCACATGCAGGGAGTCTGTCTGTCTGCCTCCCCATTTCCAACTTCAGAAAAATACCAAAAAAAAAAAAAAAAAGAAGAAAAAAAAAGGGGGGGGGGGCGGCATTCCCTTTTGCTAAAGCTCCAGGGAGCATGGAGTGTGCTCAAGTATGGTCTATAAAATATGGAGCTCTATGTTGACATACAAGTCCTTGAAGAAGGAGGAACTGCTGAAATAGTTCATCAGCATTTGTCCCTAAGACAGCAGTCTTTATAGTGGAAACACCGTAAGTAAATATTTGCTGTCTGTATATAGATTAAAGGGGGAATATGGTAAATGCTGAAAAGCCATGATAATGGCATATAATTCTAGGCTTTGAGCTGATTTTAAGTTGACAGTTTCAGTATAAAGTTGCCCATTGATTTGCAAGAGCGATTTGCTATTTAGTGGAAGTTTCCCAGAGCCATTGTTGTTGATCCTTTGAAAAAAGGAACAACAATAATTTTGAGGCTCAAAACCTATAAGCTGTAAGGGTCACCTATGCCCCTTGATAATCCAGGAGGCAACAAGATCAAAATATGGAAGTGTATTTCATGGGCTATTAGATGGTTCAATGTGCCCAAGTTGTAGCTGCTCTTATACCAATTGAGCAGCTGCCCTAAGTTTCTCCTGAGGAAGGGGCCATTGGCCTACCCATACAGGATTATCTGATTTCCAAGTAATTGGGTCTGCACAATGCATTATTGGGGTATCAGGAGCTACCAAAGCCCCTATGCTAAATTTTGATATCCTAATCCACACCTTCTGGTATTGGGTGCCATTTCTATGGGGGTGAGAATTCCTTGCCGTACTTTCTGTAGTCCCTTGGTGGGCAAAATTCCCCAATCAAGCATCTGAGTACTGACTAAACCATTAGGACTGACAAGTAACACTCCCATATTTTTCAAAACATCTCTACCCCACAAATTAACTGGCCATCCAGGGAGCACATAAGGCTTAAAAAATCCAGAATGACCTTCTTAATCTTCCCAATGTAAAAAACTAGAACTTTGTTGAGAGGATTTACTCTGCCCTATACCTTGTAATTCTGTGGCTGCTGCATGAGTGGGCCAGGAAGGAGGCCAATGTAACTTAGCAATAACAGATACATCAGCTCCAGTATCTAAAAGTCCTTTAAATCTATGCTCATGTATTGTTAGTTCCATTTCAGGGCGTTTCTGGCCTATTTTTTTTTTAATCCAATTGGCAAAATCAGTGAGCAGAACAGTTTTGCCCCACCAAGCCACTAGTTTAAAGCTGCAGTGTTAACATTAAAGTCTCTCCCAAAAATGGGGAAAAAAACTGCCAATTTTTATAAGAAACTGAACTGTTATTGGACAAAAGCTTTCTACATTCTTGAATATTAAAAAAATTCTTCAAAATAAAATATAAAAATAAAATTTTATATTTAGGTCTCTAAAAACTTTATATTGGTTCTCAGTTTACATCGAAACTTTCATGTTGATTAGGTTATTATATTTGACTTTGATAACTCAAGCAAGACCCAAAATTTATAGGATTTTTCAATGTTGTAAGACTTCAATTTCAAAAAATATTTTATAAATGCAAGAAGTTTGCACAGCTCACTTTTCTTTATGTTCTTTTTATTCAAATACTTATGTATTTAAAGTTTACATAGGTCATATCTTGGACTTTAAAAAACTTTTATTTTCCCAAAAACCTTCTATGTCTCAAGTAATATTAAACAAATTAGACTAAATTAAAGAATATGTTTTCTGCCTGACCAGGCAGTGGCACAGTGGATAGAGTGTTGGACTGGGATGTGGAGGACCAAGGTTCGAAATCTGGAGGTCTCCAGCTTGAGAGCAGGCTCATCTGGGGTTTGAGCAAGGCTCACCAGCTTAAGCCCAAGGTTGCTGGCTCGAGCAAGGGGTCACTTGGACTGCTGTAACCCCCCTCCCCCAGTCAAGGCACATGAGAAAGCAATCAATGAAAACTAAGGTGCTGCAACAAAGAATTGATGCTTCTCATTTCTCTCCCTCCCTGTCTGTCTGTCCCTATAAGTCCCTCTCGCTGTCTCTCTCTGTCTCTGTCACAACAACAAAAAAAGCCCAAAACAAAACAATAACAACAAAAAGGAATATGTTGTCTCACAAAAAGGTACTTAAATAGGTTTGTTTCAAGAAAGTCTTTAATCAGTGGTTCAACATTGTTACGTTAGACCTTATTTGACAACTGACTTCTTCCTGAGAGTCCCTTTCCTTTTGGTGGAAAATTCACTACTAACAGATAGATCCCAGGTTATATGCTCGTACCTTTAGGTCATGCATGAAAAATGATACATCACCTACAGCATTGCTAGCAAAAACTCGGAGAAGCATTCTAATTAGGTTAGTTTAAACTATGTGATAAGTGAGTATATAATCCATTTGGCTGAGAGGATAGGGTATAGTGATTATGTTTAGCAAAATGCATACTTCCAGCTGCTTTGTTTTGATTATGGAATGGTTGTCAGCATTCCAGGCTCAAACTGACCCTAAAGGAAGCTGAGAATTTGGAGGAAGGGAAAAGTGGAAGATAATGCAAAAAAACCCCAATTATCTACTGAATAAATTAATTGTATAATAAAATTATTAAATCCAATGTTGTTCCAAAATTTAGTTTTTATGAGAAGTGTCAAGATGTCTTTTATTTTCCTATTTTAATAATATAACTAGTCATAGTCTCAAGGAAAATTTTTACAAAATGTGACAACAAAATAGTTCTGGTGGACTTGTTAGAAATTTAAATCCTTACGCCCAACCATAGGAAAAGAAACTAAAGGTTCAATTCTAGCACTCTCTATTTAAACAAGCTCTTCATAGCATCGCAATGCATGCTAACTTTGAGGACTATTAATAGGTAATCTCATATGCAATTTTTAAGTAGAATTAAAATAGCTTTATATCATTTCTGTCATTGATTTCTCCTATTATAGTATCATTATTCAGTCTAGGAAACCAAGACTAAAAGAGGTTAAGCAACTTAAAAATCAACCACATTGTTGATTTTTACTCAAAGAACTTCTATTTAAATATTTATGTTTTCTTATATGTGGTCATATATTCATTAACTTCTATTCATCTTGTGAGTAGAAAAACAGCAATGATGTTCATTATGTTCATAAGTAGACTGCTTATGTTGCTAATTTTTAAAGCCACCGAAACAATAGTTAAATTTCAATTACTCTGTTGTGTTAAGAGGGCAAAAAGATTGGGAGAAAAAGTAAGTATCAGTAGTTCCTTCTAACAAAAGCTTACCCATTTTAGAATTTATGCTGACTCAACCATTTCCATATTATATATTTCTTCACTTGCAAAAGCCTTTATCAAGCATTCCTATCAGCAAACAATTTCACTGTTTGGATTACAAGTGGTGAACTATTATGGTTGAGTCTACATCATTTTTTCATAAATGGTGAAATTTAATGCAGATTTTGGTTAATAATACAGGTGATAGAAAGTTTCAGGCCTCCCAAAATAAAAGAATAATACATAATTTTATAAAATTTTATGTTAAATTAGCAAATTATTTCAGTGATACATTGTTAGATACATGGCTCTGAAAATATAATTGTAGTTTTTTTCTTTAGATCTTTTTCTACATCTGCTTTTCTGTTTCTTTTGTGTTTGTTGGTCTCATACCTATCTACTGCAAAATAATTCAGATCATATCATGAGAGAAATCTGCAGCATAGCACCCATGTAAGTATAAAATTTATTCTGATTTTTTTTACTTTAATAGCACCCATGTAAGTATAAAATTCATTCTGATTTTTTTTACTTTAACCATTGTACCCAAGTATATTTCTTTGGTTTTGCACATCAGCTGGAAGACATCAACATGATCCAAAACACATGCAGTAGAGGAGATGAGGTTTGAAGAGAGTTTAACCATAAAATACAAATTTAATCAAATAACATGTATAAAATATTGAGATATCATATTTGTTTTACATGTTTATCACTATGAGTTATTTGAATATTTCATAAAGTGAGAAGATAATGGCATGACTACTTTTTTATTGAGAATGAGCAAACAAGATTCCTCATTCCCAAAAGAAAAGCAATGCACAGCTCAAAAGCAGTCAACTTCTCTGCTCCTTACAGGTATTTTATTATGATCCCAAGGTAGAGAGTTTAGAATCTTCAAGTTTCCATTAGAAAAATAACTGGACTTGAAACATGAATAAGTCTATGTTTTTATTATCACAGAGACTATTCACTAATGATTAAGGTTTACTTAATTATTTCTACTTGATATCCTTTTATAAAGGTAACGAGTCCTTACATTTAAAAAATAAGAGAAATCTCATTGTGCAGGAGGACTAGCTATTTTAAAAATATACAGCTACTTTATCTTGAAAGAGACTAATAGCTTATTTTACTAAAATTAAAATATTAATGACTAGCAATCATTATTACTCAAATAAAAATTATAGAAATGCCAGGAAATTTTATAGTTTATATTCTCTAAAAGAATATATTGAAGACAAAAACCAATCTGAAAGCCAGTATGTTGCCGATGTAATTTATTCACTATCTGATTTTAGAAAGGGGATTTATCTATTTCTCTGCTGGCATATTTTAAAAATGTCTTGGCTTACTTTTCAATTTATTTCATCTTTTCAGTTTCTTGTGATTGCTTTCCATTTCTCACTACTTACTAAAAATATAGTAATAGTTGAAATGCCTTAAATACAATTGTAATTTTTGTGTCAAACTGGAGCATTCAAAGAATTAAAGGGAGATAATCCAGTTAAATTTCTCTTTTCCATCTATATTAGAATTTTTAGCTATAAACAAGTTCATATTAATGAAAGAAGTGTCTAGAGGTAAGATTATTTAAGCAATTGGTTTCAACTGAAATAATTTCATGGCAGACCAAGATGTCACATGATAAGGTACAAAATCAATACTATGATCAGTAGCTTTTGTTAAGAAACTTGGCCTGACTCAGATTCAGAGAGGGAGAGAGAGGAGAGAGAGACAGAGAGAGAGAAGGGGGGAGGAGCTGGAAGCATCAACTCCCATATGTGCTTTGACCAGGCAAGACCAGGGTTTTGAACAGGCAACCTCAGCATTTCCAGGTTGACGCTTTATCCACTGCGCCACAACAGGTCAGGCAGGACTAGTTCTTAATGGGTGGCTCCAATAAATAAGTTATATCCTTTTTATTCTGTTGGCTTTGATTGATTGGACTAACAGAGTTAGCTTGTGGCAGAATCAAGTGTAAAGAAAATAAGACAGAGAACATGAAGTTTGTGCTATACTCACAGGTGTTAAATAAAAAAATATTTATTCAAAATATAGATTTGTGTTATTGTTAACATTAGTGTTTATCAGGATTTTAAAAGAGAAAATTGCTCATTTCATTTGGTTTATCTGAAAATAAACATGTATATTTCTTAGTATAGAACATGAACATGAGCAATTATTTCAAACATGATTTACAAATATGTGGTGTATAAGTAAAGCTTGTTACACACTAAGAAGAATTAAATGGAATGCAGCAAAAATGTTTTAAGAGTAAGTGATGCAAATTTAAATATCATTTTTACATATTTGGAGTATAAAAGAGACATTTGGCACACTGACAGCATCATTTTAAAGTGAAATTCAGCAAATAATTACTTTTAAACAATCACATAACTTTATGCTTTAAAAGATGCTATAATGTTCCTTCTCAAGATGTGTAAAAAATCTGAAAAGTTTGCTTCTAATTATTATAAAAACTTTCTCAAATGTAACTTTAAGTTGGTAGTTTTTAAAGAATTATTTTATTAATTAATGCTGTGAGAGAGCTTTTGGAGCTTTTTACTTTTTCTGAAAGTGTGAACGTATCCCAATGTATCGCAAACTTTCTCAAGCCAAATTACATTTTATATCATCAGAATTTGCAAGCAAACTAAAATCAGGTATTTAGGTGACAATTAAATGTCTGCAGTTATAAAACAGAACATACATCAAGACATTTTTGAATGATGTTAAGTATCATCTTGACATTCACTAGGAGAAGAAAAATTAATTTTTGAATCATTATTTTATGTTTATTTTGAAATATTATTTTATATACTAAATACTTTTATTGTGAGACCATTATGTTGAGCATAAGGTGTAGTTTAGAAACAATCAATCTTGCTCACTCACTGCTTATAGATATAACTATGATTGACGGTTTTTTGTGGTAAGTTCACATAATGGTTGAGAATAAAATTAATTAAGTACCCAAAAACAGTGACAAATCTATTTTAGCACTGGACTTTTAATTGAGCACCCTGGAAAATTTTTCTCTATGTCTTCTATATATCAAGTGCTAGAGATCTGTGTATATCAAATGATTGATTATATATTTATATATTTATTTATTTATTTAAGTATTTGGAAATTGAGTGATATGTATTCACCAAAATATTCAAAAGTTAGAAATAAGCATTTTCTAACTGCTTGTTTATTAAAAACATTTTAGCACTGAATCCCTGTACGGTCATAATAATTCTTCTCTGACTCATTGACTTTTATCTTTTATCTCCCTCAATATATTTATAAATGTTTACCATGTTGTGTTGCTTTCTTTTGAGCATCGCCTCAGGTTTATCTCAGAGTCATCAAAAATATTTCAGTATTGGAAGGAAGCTTGTGTTTCATGTGAACTTAAAAGTCTGAATAGAATGGATCGTTATTTTACACTTTTGTTTCAAAATATGTAAGGTCCATTCTTACAAATATTATCTGGCAGTACTTACTTAAAATAAAGAGCTAAGGGAAATTTATATTATTTAAAATTTTGCAGGAACTGGTTCTTTAAAAAAGAATGAAGGCTCTGATAGTGTAGTTCAGTTGGTTAGAATGTTGTCTTAATATGCCAAGGTTGTGGGTTTGATTCCTGGTCAGGGACATATAAGAATCAACAAATGAAAACATAAATAAGAGGAACATCAGGTCGATACCTCTCTCTCTCTCTCTCTCATCTATCTCTCTCTCTCTCTTCTTCCTCTCTCTTTCAATCTAATCAATCAATAATTCTTTTTAAGGAAGAATATAAATGGAGAAAGAAGAAAAATAAGTACAAATAATATTTTGTGCAATACCAGTAATGTTTAGAAACTTCAAGATCTTCCTATGAGAAAGAAACAGAACAGCAACATAATGAAGAGCAAAATTTCTTAAAAGGATATTTATTGTGACAGAGGAGAAAAATGTATCAAGTTTGGTTAGTAGTAATAGAACATATAAAGTCAGTAACTACAAGTAAATGTGTAGCAATCATTAAGATGCTATGAAAAAAATAAACTATGTGAAGAGGAGAACTACAGTGTGTCTATTTGTGTATGTATTTCAGTATGTTTGTAAAAATGTAAAGAAATTCATACATTTCTATATATAGATAATATATATTGCTCTTCTATTACATGTATACATATCGTAACATAATTGTGTGTGTAGAAGTGAGTGTATGCATGTGTACAATGCATATTTTATTAGTGAGAGAATATGAGTTATATAGAGTTGGAATAAAATTTCCCTGTACACCTGATAGTTTCTAGAAAAGGCATATCGATATTTCCACTTTTTTGGCTGTGATACATATAGATAATACCTTAGTTGAATGTTGATATTATCTAGTTTTTTCTATGCATTGGTGTTACTTTATTAAGGCTGTGTTCACAAAGTATCACAGATTGGGGGCTTAAACAACAGAAATTTATTTTCTTAGAGTTATGGAGATCAGAAGTCTAAGTTCAGGTATCAGCAGGGTTGGTTTTATCTAAGGCCTTTTTATTATTATTATTATTTTTGCTTATCTTCTCCCCGTGTCTACATGAGGTCTTCTTTTTCTGCATATTGGTGTCTTAATATCTTCTTCTAATAAGAATACCAACCACATTACAATAGAACCCACCTTAATGACCACATTTCACCTAATTAGCTCTTTTTAGAAATTTTTAAAACTTATTTGTTTAAAGAGAGAGAGAGAGAGAAACATTGATTTATCATTATACATACTTATGAATTCATTGGTTGATTCTTGCATGTACCCTGTGGATTAAACCCACAACCTAGTTATGCTGGGCCAATGCTCTGACCAACTGAGAGACCCATGCAGGGCCCCCAGTTACCTCTTTAAAGACCTTTTCTTCAAACCCAATTAAACTTTGAGATACTGGGGGTTAGGACTTGAACATATGAATTAGGAAATGGATATAATAATTAACATTACAGCTGTAAGGAATACTGTGCTAGGAGTATCTAGAAATTGTTATCTTGGTGACCCATTTTTATTGTAAATTATAGTAATTTGAAGCTACCTGATCTCTACATATCTCTCAGTGTCCATTACCATGCTTGGGTTGGGCTCAAGAAGTGGCATTAGCAGTAAAATAATTAATTGTCACAAGTTAAATAGATATTTATTTCTTATAAGATAAAATAATTTTCATTTCTGGATTTAAAAAATTTAATACTTATTAATATTAATAAATTTAATATTTATTAATGTCCACATTTACAATTTCTATTTAAAGAATCTATTTTATGCCTTTACTTCAACTATCTTATTTAGAAGAATTAAACAGTTAAATTGAATAATATAATGTATTCAATAAACATTAAGATGAAATTTATATCTATGAAATTACCTTAAAATATTTGTATTAAGATTTTTGTGACAGATACCAGAAAGTTTCTCTTATTTTCAAACATAAGGAGAAAATAACACAAAGAGATTAAAATGGGATTTATAAATACTACCTTATTTGAATGTTGATGAACTTATTTAAAATTAAAACAAATAATTTAGTTCTAAAGCACTCATCTAACTTATTCCTTTTATAATAAATGTTACTATGAACAGAATAATTATGTGTATAATTAAACTTTATTCTTCCTTAATTAAATTTAAATTACTTTAAATTACTTATAAATGGTGTCTTAATATTTACCATTTAATGTTTGACATTTTGAATCATTGTAATGCAATAAATTAGGGAACCACAGCATAATTTCTCCCCTGATAATGTACTCAAGATCATAATTTAAAATCTGTTTTATGTCTGAGATGCTTAAGGGTCATTGGAACTTTTTGTAAACATCTTTTTTAAATGTGTTTTTGTTTTTACTTAGTACTTACATCTTTAAAATGTTCCACTTAAGACAAACACATAACCATAGTGTGTACATATTGCTTACAAAGGAAATAAGAAATCCTAATAAAAATAAAAATAAATGTGTTTTCTAGAAAAATTGAAGGAAAGGACATTTTTATTACTAATAAGAAAGAAGTTACACTGTAAGAAAGTGACTATATAAAAATTATCCTTAACTTATAATATCTCAATCCAACTTTTTAGTTTGAATTGCAATAATTCCCCAGGAAACAAGGAAATGCCCTACAGGAGTAGATTCAGTGTTTTAATTTTACTTTTAGCCTGACCAGGGTAGTGGATAGAGCATCAGACTGGGATGCCGAGGACCCAGGTTCAAGACCCAAAATAAAAAATGCTCACCAGCTTAGACCCAAGGTTTCTGGCTCAAGCAAGGGGTTACTCGGTTTGCTGAAGGCCCGCAGTCAAAGCACATATGAGAAAGCAATCAATGAACAACTAAGATGTTGCAACGAGAAACTGATAATTGATGCTTCTCATCTCTCTCCATTCCTGTCTGTCTGTCCCTATCTATCCCTCTCTCTGACTCTCTCTCTCTGTCCTGTGTGTGTGTGTGCGGGGAATTTTACTTTTAATTATTGCATTTATTTTTTTTCTGAAGATAGAAGTGGGGAAACAGTCAGACAGACTCCCACAGGCTCCCAACTGGGATCCACCCAGCATGGCCATCAAGAGGCGGTGTTCTCCCCATCTGGGGTGTTGCTCCGTTGGGATTGGAGCCATTCTACCACCTGAGGCGGAGGCCATGGAGCCATCCTCAGCATCTGGGCCAACTTTGCTCCAGTGGAGCCTTGGCTGTGGGAGGGGAAGAGAGTGGTAGAGAGGAAGGAGAGGGGGAAGAGTGGAGAAGCAGATGGGCACGTCTCCTGTGTGCCCTGACCCGGAATGGGACCTGGGACTTCCACACGCTGGGTGGATGGATGCTCTACTGCTGAGACAACCGGCCAGGGCCTAATTATTGCATTTTTGTAATTTTCCCTAAATTAACACATTTTAAGGGATCTAACTCATTACAAAACACTAAATATGATTAATAAGTTTAAAAAAATGTAAACATACCTAATATCTTTAATTATTTCTTTTAAGATTTAAGTGACTTATGAATATTACTATATCACCAAAGTTAATGTTATTAGAAGATTTATTGATACCAGATATCTTCTCTGCAGCTCAACCATTCATTCATGGGTTAAACTTCCTACTTGCTACATAAGTAAGTGTGAACTGTGAAGAACAGATTAAAGCTTAAACTCCAAATAGTTAATTAGCATTAGATTTTAGAGACCTTAGTCCTTATACTTAAAATAAATTAACAAATAAAATAATAAAAACAGCCTGACCAGGAGGTGGGCGCAGTGGATGGAGCGTCGGACTGGGATGCTGAGGACTCAGGTTCAAGAACCCGAGGTCACCAGCTTGAGCGTGGGCTCATCTCCTTTGAGCAAAAGCTCACCAGCTTGGACCCAAGGTCGCTGAGTTGAGCAAGGGGTTGCTCAGTCTGCTGAAGACCCGCGGTCAAGGTACATATGAGAAAGCAATCAATGAACAACTAAGATGTTGCAATGAAAAACTGATGATTGATGCTTCTCATCTCTCTCCATTCCTTTCTGTCCCTATCTATCCCTCTCTCTGACTCTCTCTCTGTCTCAGTAAAAAATAAATAAATAAATAAATAAATAAATAAATAAATAAATAAAGACAGATGAGAAACATCAAACCCAGTTTGTGGTCTGGAAGAAAGATAAGAAAAAATTGTAAAGGTTTTGGCTTATAGTCCTTTAGTTCAGAAAAGTAATATCTGATAGATCATAAGGTAAGCTGGGAACCAAGTATTTAGAGCCCTTTTCTCCACAGCATATTTGCAACAGCCATGAGGTGATAATCAGAACAAACAGCTAATCATTGGTATTTGTTTCCCTTATCAGAATAATTTTCTTTCCCTCCTTCTGTTATCCTCCCATCCATCTTTTTTTTATATATAATTACTTTTCTTTTCTGGCTGGTTGGATCAATTGTAGAGCATTGGCCTGGTGTATGGATATACTGGGTTCGATCTCTGGTCAGGGCACACAGGAGAAGCAATCATCTGCTTCTCCACCTCTCCACCTCTCCTTCTCTTTCTCTCTGTCTCTTCCTCTCCTGCAGCCATGGCTCTATTGGTTCGAGCGCATCATTGCCTGGCACTGAGGATGGCACTAAAAATAGTTGGGTTGCAGCATGGCCCCAGATTGTAATACCAGTTATTGATGAGATACCAAAAGAGCAATGATTGTTTTGAGACTAAATAACTGAACTGAGAAATATTCATAGAGTAGTAGCTTTGCTTGTGATCAGGAGATGTGAGCCTCATTTGTATTTTCCTCTGCTCAGTTCTAATATAAATTCATATGTGTATATATTAAAAATGGTAATAAGGCATTCAGTTAGGATTTTGTTGAAATAAATTAAATCCATATGCATAAAATATAAGAAATTAATTAATCTGTTTTTAATGATAGTGGGCATACAATATCATATTAGGTTTAAACATAGTGATTCAACATGTATGGACATTATGATATGATCAAATAAGTGTGATAGCCATCTGTCCTTGTACATAGTCATTACGATATTATTGACTATGTTCCCTAAGCTATACGTTACTTTCTCATGACTTATTTTATAACTGGAAGTGTGTACTTCTTAATCGCCTATCTCTTTTCCAGAAAGAAATGTATTTTCATATGGGCTTGCAAAGATGGTATATTTCCAATTGCTTATACTATGAGAATCTCAGTTATAATGTAAACTTTAATTAGAGTACTACTGAGTAAAAACAGAATTACATTTACAACATCCTGAGAGGGCAGTCAAATGCAGCAGGTGGATAAGAAACCAGTGGTAAACCAAGGAGAAGCCACACCCCACTGCACTCAGCAGCATATATCATGCAAGTGGGAAAAGGACAAATGAAATTCAATCGTGAGGGTAGCAGCTTCCATTTGGTTAATTAGGCTACATTCACGCTTCAGTGATATTTCAGGTTAGCCCTCCTTCCCCCTAGAGAGCACTGTGCAAGTGCTCCTGTGCCCCTGGCAGCCACAAAACCTGCGTAATATGTGCCTTCTACTGAGATGTCATTAAATTAAAATAATGTCCCTTTAACAGTATGTTTATTTTAATTTTTTCTTTATCTTTTTTTAATTGAATTATTAGGGTGACACTAGTTAACTTAATTATAAAGGTTTCAGATGCCCAATTTTGCAACCAATCTTTGTACTCTGTATTATGTGTTTTAAAAAATTTATAATTATGTCCCATCTATGTATGAATTCATATAAAAGACTCAGAGACATGGACAGGAATGTGATGGTAACAGGGGGAGGAGGAGTACAAAGAAAACCAGATAGAAGGTGACGGAAGACAATTTGACTTTGGGTGAGGGGTATGCAACATAATCAAATGTCAAAATAATCTAGAGATGTTTTCTCTGAACATATGTACCCTGATTTATCAATGTCACTGCATTAAAATTAATAAAAATTAAAAATTATAATTATTTTATAGGAAGATATTATAAATCTATTACTGTTTGTAAAGTTAAAAGCATTTTTATATAATTTCTAATACTTGCTGCTAAGACTCAGATTACTTATTTATCTACTTACATAATTTAGCAATATTGATTAATTATTTTAAATATACATTTTTAACAGACAGCATATTTTTATTAAATTAAAATGCTATAGGCTATCTCTATATTGAAATATGGACATTTATTTTAAAAAGTGATGATATTTTAAGTATTTTAAAACATATTATTTAAGAATATAATCTATGACTAAGAATTGATTATTGTGATATTTAGAATATAGTGTATGCAAGTCATAAAGAAAATTAGAACATATGATCTCATTGGTGGAATCTACAAAAGTCAAGCCCCAAAAAACAGAGAACAGATTGGGGTTGCCAGAGGTAAAGATGGTGGAAATGAGAGAAGGTGGTCAAAAGGCACAAACGTTCATCTCTAAAATATGTGTGCTTGGAATGTGTACAGTGTCAGGACTACAATTAAAAAATGCTGCATTGTATATTTGAAAGTTGCTAAGAATATACATCTTAAAAGTTCTTATCATAAAAAAAATTATAACTATGTCAGGGGAAGAATGTTACCTTATTGTGGCAATGATTTTGTCACCAGAAAGAGACAGCACTGAGGTGAGTCTGCCCTAGCAAGGTCTGGAATGTGTGGGTTCTTGACTTCATGTATGAAAGATTACATGACACAAGTTCAGGTGATTTTGAGAGTATGTTTATTAAAATTGGTCACAGTAAAGCAAAGCAAAGCAAAGAAAAAGCCTAAGATAGAAGAGGCAAGATCATAGTAACAGAGGTGAACTGTGCTTGGCTGCATTGACTCAGGAAAGGAAGTTACAGAGACAAAAAGAGGGCCCTTGGTGGCAAGTTTAAGAAGTCAGACCAGGACAAGCTGCTGCTGCCCCACGCTCCCCTGATTTCAAGTCTCCTGGGAAACTTTTCAAGTTTCCTGTGAAAATAAGCAAAGATAGACCCCTGAGGAAACAAGAGTGTGGAGGGTGGTGCTCAGAAATGTTCAAGAGAGCATGCACTGGGTCTTTTGTCTTAAGGGTTTTTAATCTGTTTT
Organism: Saccopteryx bilineata; assembly: GCF_036850765.1. Taxonomy (NCBI): domain Eukaryota; kingdom Metazoa; phylum Chordata; class Mammalia; order Chiroptera; family Emballonuridae; genus Saccopteryx; species Saccopteryx bilineata. The sequence goes on along the minus strand of NC_089491.1, from coordinate 213,463,701 downwards.
CTAGTGGAGGGAGATTTTGGAATGGTCTCATGAGAGGGTCTCCACAGAATATTCAGCAGCTCTTCAGGTGTGTCCTTTAATATATTGATGCATCAAAGTGAGCATATAGGGAAGTTTGAGGTCAATCTCTAGTCAACTTCACTGATTTACTTTATTTTGGATTTGTCTGGCACTAATTGTTTATTTTGTTTTTTTTTTTGTTGTTGTTGTTGTTTTTTTGCTATTTATTCTCTTGAGTTTATCTGTTTTGTGGTTTGGCTGGCACAAATGACACCAACTGGATCTTTGTTATTTATCTTCCCAACTAGAGTGATTTAAGCTACCCACTCTCAGGTTGGGGAGAAGAGGTATAAACTATTTGCTCCTAAGTTTATTTGGTTGGGAAATATAAGATCTTGGGATTTATTAGCAGACTGTTAATGCTCTGCCTTGTTTATCTATCTGTCTAGGTTTCCCTGATTTTAATTGCTTGGGTTTTCCTACCTTCTTACTATTCTTGCCTCAATTTCACATTATATACATATATCAAATTATTGTGTTGTACACCTAAAACTAACACAATACTGTATTTTAACTGTATCTTAATAAAACTAGATAAAATATTTTTTTTTATTTCTTATCTTTAAACCTCTGGAATAGTTTAACTGAAAAACATTCTGAGAATAAAAAATAGTGTTTTGGAAAAATATTGCTGTCATTGGCCTGTGTATTTAAGAATTTTGTATTGTACAAAACACAGATTTAAATTGCGTGCAGAGGTTTAGGTGAACCTGTTAACAATAATCCTCCTTGCAATTTATACTTTGTAATTGAATAGTAGGTGTCTCTGTTTGTTCTGATTCTACACATTCTAAATTTAAAGTATCAAATGAATGTAAAGCAATAGAAGTATTTAAAAATTTTGAGTATACATATGTACATTTCATAATAATATGCCAATCATATCACAACATATTTTCTTAATATTTTAAAGCATTCTTTTTGCTATTGAGGTATTCTAATATGATTCTAACTATAAATAGAATTACAATCAAGATTTCTTAAGTTTAGTATAAATAATTGTTTCATTTGGACCTTTTTTTAAATCAAACATAGTAGAGACAAGAGATAAAAATAGTAAATGGTAAAAAGCTTGGCATATGACACCTCTGAAAACTGGCTACTTTCTCATTCTTAAGAATTTTGCCAAATAGCCAAGACCTATTTCTTTCTCCCTGTCCTCTCTAATGCTTGCCATCTTCTCAAATATAAATGCCTATCATTTAACCAAAGCAACAGTGTCTAACAGCATAGCATAGATGTGTTCTGCTGTTATTTAGAATTACACATGATTTAAATTTTAAGCATTAAAACAAGCTTAATGTTTCCTGTTTTTGTAAATCTTCCGCTTTAAAGAGACATAGTAGAGTATCATACTTACTTAACAACCATGAAACGAATAAGTAATATATTCTTTACTTTATAAAAAGAAAGCTGTTCTTTTTTTCCTTTTAAAATATCCCAAAAACTCTCCTAGACTGAATAAACAATTTAAATATCAATTTCATATTTTAGCAAGTATATTAATTAAACACAATAGGCAAATCTTTAAACACCTAATTTTTCTACTTTTCTGTCATGACTCAAGATAGACAGAGTATGATTATGTGAATAAGAATTGTGCCCCTGAAAAATATCTTTGTCTTATGTTTTGATTAATGGTACCTCAAGGGTCTTGTTATTCTGAGTAAAAGTACTTTAGCTATTGAGTTTAAAAAGTGCATTTGTAAAATGGAAAAGTCAAGCACGTGAGCAGCCAAAACAAGGTGAGCAGGAAATAGTCAATAGTCTCTCTGTTCTGATCCTAGACTTCCAGATTTATTGTGAAAGAGCAGTAATTAAACAGAAACTCTTTAGCCAAATGACTAACATTTCATGTATGAGATTAAAATAAAAATTATGACCAAGAAGGTGCCTTTGAATTTTCTATGTACTACATGCCTTCCAATGAGAAGGTCATCTCAATGAGGCTGACAATTTCTGTCAATGGGATGAGGAAGGGTTCTTTATGTGAGTGCATTACCATTAAGGAGTATTATTTTCCAAAAGGGCAGTTTGAGTGATGAACTCCACAGACACAAATGAATTGTATGAAAGGCCAATAGACTCACTGAAGTAATACTAAAGGAGAAACCACTTCCCCTTTTCTTTCTTCCAATATTACCCTGGCTATCTATTCTTTTTTTTTTTCCTGGTTCCAAATTCTATAAACAGCTCCTGTTCCAGACTTTTTCCTGTGGATCAAAGGAGCAACTATAAAAACTTATTGGGCCATGTCTCACTAAGGACCAAAAAATGCTGTATCATCTAAAAACATCACAATTGTTTAGAACAAGTCTACTTATCATTATTTCTCATGGCAAACAATGAACAATTTATTTTATTTATAATATAAAAAATAAAATCACGTGTAGGTAAAGTTTAATTGTATGTTCAGTTGATACTTCTGCTAGAACTCACAGTAAAATACAATTTTTTTATTTGGTACTGTTTCATGTAGATTATTTAGAATTATAAAAGTTGTAAAAAAATTAGAAGAAATTAAGTTGATGGACTATGAATCATAACATATTATTCAGAATGTAACAGCATAGAGCCTTGGCCTGGTAGCTCAGCTGGTTAGAGCCATTGTGTCCTGATTCACCAAGATTGTGGGTTTGATCCTGGGTCAGGGCACATACAAGAATAAGAATCAACCAATGAATGCATAAATTAAAAAATTTGAAAATAAAATTTAAAAATTAATGTTTCTTTCTCTCTCTTTTCCTTCCACCTTCCCTCTAAAATAAATTAAAAATTTTTTAAAGAATTTAACAGCTTAAAAATGATCCAAAGGTATGTTTTAGCTAAAGAGAAATAGTTAAGTTTTTATAGAGCTTTACCAAATGTTTTAGCTAGTTTTAGGAAATAGTGGTCACATATGAGTCTCTGAAGAGAGAGGAATTGTTTGGGATTTAACAGCTATTTTGGGGGTGGGGGAATATCATCTTACCCAGAGAGCTGAGGAGGAACTGTTTAGTGGTTAAGGTCATGCATATATCAAGATAGGAAAGAAAAATTTCAGGAGAAAAAGTTATGATGAAGAAATGGGTGTCTTACAGACACTTTCAGTCCTTCACAGTCTTACAATTTCTCCTTTTAATCAAAGGAAAGAGCAAGTCTTGTCATTTGACAAAATTTTGATAATTCCCCCAAATCAGTACGCTGGCATCAACTGCTCCTAGACTCATTGATGGTGGCTGCCATAAGGGATAATGATCACGATTAACCCTTGTTGTTGAATTTCAATCATTTATCAAATGAATTGATATTTGAAATATTTTAAGACTCTGGAGAAAGCACAAGGAAAAGAAGCTTGTGAATACAAAGATAAAAACTAAAATTTTTAGGAAGTCTTGAACAATGCGTTTAAACCAAGACACTCCCCAGCCTGGAACCACTGAAGAGAACAAATCCCATCTTAATCCCAAGTCTGTAAGGAAACAGTCTTGATCCTCGTAGGCTTGTATATAATGCAATTTTTTCTCCTGATACATAAAGTAACAAAGTTAAAAAGAAAACTTTTAATATTAGTTTAATGATCAAAAACATGAAACGAACAGAAAGATAAAAAAATAAGTATGAAAAGAAGATCAGAAACAGACAAAAGGAGAGTATGGCAGTCAGTAAAGTTCTGGGCAGAAAATATCCATGTCTAATAGTCTTTTAATATTAAAGGTTCTTGGGGAAACTTTCTTCTCCCTGATAACTTCTGTTTGTAGAACATTTTTAACAAATCTGTTTCAGATCTACCATCAGGATGAAAATGTGAGAGGAAAGTATATGAAGTCTTTTTACCTGGGAGACTTTTTATGGGAGATATACATTCAATGGCATCTTACTGAAGTTTTTGTGGTTAGCAATAATGTCCTTCCAATGAAGCTCAACAGTAGGCTTACTTTGCTGTTCTTTCCAGTAAACTGGATATCTGCGTGGAAGGTCATGCAGGGGGTTTTAAATTTTATCTTTGGGAAGTCTACTGAACTTGCTGATGATAAGCTTGGGTATGTGGCGTTAAACCTGTATTTTTTTTTCATCCCAACCAATATAAAAAAGGAATCCAGGCTAGAAGTTGAGATCTCCAGAGAGACAATGCATCCAGTGCTAAGCTTATGTGAGGATGTATGAGTTACTGTTGGAGAGGACATATTATGGAGCTAATGATACTAACAATGTTAGGAATGTAAGCTAAAAATTAAACAGTATATTTAAAAAATATTTTAAAACTGATTTATAACTTAATGATGCTAACCCTCCTGTAAAATACTCTTATTGAGTATGTTATCTAACTATGTTAATCAGTTTGGGAAATTATGTGATGGTATTGGGATTGGGGGGGTAGTTTTTTTGTAGAGATGATGATGAGAGTGTAAATTACATATAAACAAGGTAATAGAAACTTAAATATTTATGTAACTTATTTATACTTATTTTCAAATATTCAAATACAAAGACTAAAACATATTGCATGTAAGGAATGACTATTAAATGAATAATTGTATTGCAAGTTATTAAATAAAGTATCTCTTAGGGGACACAGTTTGAACTTTGCCCCAAGCTTAGTCCTCACATTAAGAACTGAAGCTTGCTCAAAATGTTCCATTTTCTCCAGGATCAGTTGCTCCTCAAATAACAACAGCAGAAGTAAGATGTTATGATTAACAGTCTTTTACTACCATTTTTATTTTTAGCAGTAAAAAATAACACCAGGGACTTAAGCATGTTAGCAGTGTTGGTCAGTCAATTTACTTTTCCCACATTAACTTCATACTCTAATAATTTATAGTACAATAGGATCCTAACATTTCTTGCCTTTCATTATCTCAATATAAGATAATCACTAGCATACTCTCAGATAATTTCTGTATATTATAGTTTTATAATTATAAGAAGACTAATTTAGAAAACAGTAAGGCAGAAGCTAACAGCAAGTTACCATTTATTTAAGTACTCATTTCCAAAATCAAAATATTTATAAAGAAAGGGCCACTATACTATAACTGTGACCTTGGCTGACAAAAGCATCAGTGGGAGAGGATGATTTTATTATTTATGAAACTCTCAAAATAATTGGTCATATAAATTTGAGGGGTGTTGCTAATGGCTTTAGGGCTCATTATTTATTCTTGTTGTAGCCATAATAAAAGACTGACTGTTCAGCCTGACCTGTGGTGGTGCAGTGGATAAAGCGTCGACCTGGAAATGCTGAGGTCGCCGGTTTGAAACCCTGGGCTTGCCTGGTCAAGGCACATATGGGAGTTGATGCTTTCAGCTCCTCCCCCCTGTCTCTCTCTCTTCTCTCTCTGTCTCTCTCTCTCCCTCTCTCTCTCCTCTCTAAAAATAAATAAATTTAAAAAAACGGACTGTTCATCTTTGAAAGACTTTCTTGAGCTTGACCAGTCAGTGGCGCAGTGGATAGAGCATTGGATTGGAATGCAGAAGACCCAGATTTAAACCCGGATGTCGCCAGCAGGCTCATCTGGTTTGAGAAAGGCTCACTAACTTGAGCCCAAGGACTAACTTGAGTCCTTGACTGGACTGCTATAGCCCACCAGTCAAGGTGCATATGAAAAAGCCATCAATGAACAACTAAGGTGCTGCAACAAAGAATTGATGCTTCTCATCTCTCTTCCTTCCTGTCTGTCTGTTCCTACCGGTTCCTCTCTCTGTCTCTGTCATGAAAAAATGAAGACTGTTTTGATGCCAGATTAACCTATAAATTTTGAGATCTCAGGGACTTTAATCAGCCCCTTACAATCTCATCAAATTAAGTACAGTACACAAATTGATTGTTTAAAGATTTTGAAACACTTTTCACATGACAATGGTGTGTTTAATCATTTTTCCAGAGTTCTTTAGTTCTTTTATTAATTACCTTTATACTTTTTTGACAAGTTTTGTAATATTTATGAAAGAACTTTTAATTTTTTCCAAATATATGATTTGTCATGTTTTTAGAAATCTCAGATAATATATTTGATAATTTTTCTAATATTCATTCTTAGTTAAAACAAATTAAAAAGAATATCACACTTAAACATGGCATTTTAAAATTGCATATTTTATTTTATTTGGCTTTTAGTTTCAATGATCACTATTTTTAATAATATTTTTACACATTTTTCTTCACTAAAAGTTAATCTTCTTAACTTAATGCCTATAAGAGTAGATGAATGATAAAATCTTAATAAATATTTAATCAATAAATGAATAAATAAACAAAGGAGATCTGAATATCTGGAGTTCATGCATAGGAATGTGGTCATCATTTTTCTTTTCTGAGAGTTTTGCTGTAGATTACTCACAACAACAAAATGATTTTATAGCAGATAGATCTCAGATTTCTTCATTTTGATGGTACTACATCCACTGTCTTTATCTTTTTTTAATTAATATTAATGGGGTGACATTGATAAATCAGGGTACATATGTTCAGAGAAAACATCTGTAGGTTATTTTGACATTTGATTATGCTGCATTCCCATCACCCAAAGTCCAGTTGTCTTTCGTCACCTTCTATCAGGTTTTCTTTGTGCCCGCCCTTCCCCCCACTCCCTCCCTCTCCTCTCCCCCACCCCATAACCCCCACACTCTTGTCCATGTCTCTGAGTCTCATTTTTATGTCCCATCTATGTATGGAATCATATAGTTCTTAGTTTTTTCTGATTTACTTATTTCGCTCAGTATAATGTTATCAAGTTTCATACATGTTGTAAATGATCCGATGTCATCATTTCTTATGACTGAGTAGTATTCCATAGTATATATGTACCAAAGCTTTTTAATCCACTCCTCCACTGACAGACACTTGGACTGTTTCCAGATCTTCGCTATTGTGAACAATGCTGCCATAAACATGGAGGTGCATTTCTTCCTTTCAAACAGTGCTATGGTGTTCTTAGGGTATATTCCTAAAAGTGGTATAGCTGGATCAAAAAGTAGTCTGATTTTTAATTTCTTGAGGAATCTCCATACTGTTTTCCACAGTGGCTGCACCTGTCAGCATTTCCACCAGCAGTGCAGGAGGGTTCCCTTTTCTCCACATCCTCACCAGCAATCTATGTTGTTTTGTTGATGAGCGCCATTCTGACTGGTGTGAAGTGATATCTCATTGTGGTTTTAATTTGCATTTCTCTAATGATTAGTGGTGTTGAGCATTTTTTCATATGCCTTTTGGCCATCTGTATGTCCTCTTTGGAGAAGTGTCTATTCATTTCTTTTGCCAATTTTTTGATTGGATTGTTTGTCTTCCTGGTATTGAGTTTTACAAGTTCTTTATAAATTTTGGTTATTAACCCCTTATCAGATGTATTGTCAAATACATTCTCCCATTGTGTAGTTTGTCTTTTTATTCTGTTTCTATTGTCTTTAGCTGTGCAAAAGCTTTTTAGTTTGAGATAGTCCCATTTGTTTATCCTGTTTTTTATTTCACTTGCCCGTGGAGACAAATCGGCAAATATATTGCTGCGAGAGATGTCGGAGAGCTTACTGCCTATGTTTTCTTCTAAGATACTTATGGTTTTATGGCTTACATTTAAGTCTTTTATCACTCAGGTGATCAATGTAGTATATTTGTACCAGTTATACTATAAGCATTTCCTACTAAACAGAAGATGCCATTTATTTTTCTTTGTAACATTTTAAAATGTGTTAAATCTTTTTGGATTTTTAATGTGTTTTTATAGTATCTTTCTTCTTTTCACTGTTCAGATTTTTGCCTATTTGATGATTCACACTTTTGATGAATTCATGATTTTGAATCATTTGTTAGACTTGGTATATACAAAGCCAAGTGAAGTTCTTACAAAATATGCAAAGTCAGTATACAAGATTTTTACTTATCTTTTTTCTTTCATCTCTTTCCATTTTCATAATGTATCATACATAATAAAATTATCTTCTGTGTGAAATAATAGTACAACAATATTGCAAAAATATATTACACTCCTTTATTCTTTAATTAGACTGCCTCTTACATTTTTCTGTAACTTGCTAACTCAAATTAAATCTGTCCTATAATGTATCTATGATGTATTTTTAAAATGTTATTGCATTCATCTTTAAGAGTTGCAAAACTAGTACTGAATATATATATTCTAAAACTTAGAAGCTTTCACTCAAAATATATTTCAACATGCTTTTAAAGAAATGTTTAATTATCAAATAATTGAAATTGCAATTCATAGACTCTAACTGGGCTCAAAAACTCTACTTTTTCATAAACTATGACAGTTTTCAAACTATGATCTTTATGTTTTGATAAATAGTAAGATTGAATTATAAATAGATACATAGATACAATGCAAAGGTAGAAATAGATAGGTAGTGAATTTCATATCAATAATTCCTATTATTAGATATGTATTATATAACTGCTTCTTTAAAATATTTCTTACATTTAATTTTATTCTCCCTCTATGTTAGGTTTTTAATTAAGTTTAAATTTGTAATAATGTATATTATGTATTTGTCAGTAGAAAATTAGGTGCATGATTGGTTAAAATAGAGAAGTCATAAAAATTCACTCAGAAATTAGACAACTCTAAATGCAAATTAAAACCACAATAAAATATCATCTCACACTGGTCAGAATGGCGCTCATCAACACAACAACACAGAATAAGTGCTGGTGAGGATGTGGAGAAAAGGGAACCTTCCTACACTGCTGGTGGGAATGCAGACTGGTGCAACCACTGAGGAAAACAGTACGGAGATTCCTCAAAAAGTTGAAAATCGAATTGCCTTTTGACCCAGCCATCCCACTTTTATGAATATACCCCAAGAACACCATAGAACGGTTCAGAAGGAGAAATGCACCCCCATGTTTATAGCAGCATTGTTCACAATAGCGAAGATCTGGAAACAGCCCAAGTGTCCGTCAGAGGATGAGTGGATTAAAAAGCTTTGGTACATATATACTATGGAATACTACTCAGTCATAAGAAATGATGACATCGGATCATTTACAACAACATGGATGGACCTTGATAACATTATATGGAGTGAAATAAGTAAATCAGAAAAAACTAAGAACTATATAAACCTATACATAGATGGGACATAAAAATGAGACTCAGAGATATGGACAAGAATGTGATGGTAACAGGGGGTGGGTTGGAGGGGTGAGGAGGGGCGAGGAAGGAGAGGGCGGGAGTGGGGGGAGAGGAGGGGCACAAAGAAAACCAGACAGAAGGTGAAGGAAGACAATTTGACTTTGGGTGAGGGGTATGCAGAATAATCAAATGTCAAAATAATCTGGAGATGTTTTCTCAGAACATATGTACCCTGATTTATCAAAGTCACTGCATTAAAATTAATAAAAATAAGAAAAAAAAGAAATTAGACAACTCTAAACAGGACTCAAGTGAAAACTGCTATACAGGTTTGAATGGCATAAGAAATAGTAGAGATTTAGAAGAACCCAAAATAATTAATTAAAAGATTAAAAATAAGGTGTTTTATTCAACTTGAGAATACTAACATGTTCCAAAGTGTGACATTAATGTGATTCAAATTTCTGAGGAAATTCATGTTCTTTTTATCTCAAACTAAACACAAAATGTAACTTGAGGACCTGCATATTTTCTATTTCAATTTTATCTTGCAGTGAATTTCTGTATTATTTCAGGAGTTTTACTGTTTCACCAGAGATATTCCCTGTGGAAATTAAATTTACATCTTAGAAACTTCCATACAGAAGTATTTGTTTTGTCTGTCAAGAAGACTCGTCTTACAGTTTTATTCTATCTTTGTTGTAGAGTGGCATGTATCTCAGCAGCCACTCTGGCTTCCTGCTGCCATTATGAACATGTATGAAAGCAATTCACATGCAGAAAAATAGCTCTGGGACTGTCCTATTACTAGTAATGTAAGAAACTGGTGTTCAACAAACTGCCACAAAGTTGAAATAACTTATCCCTTTGTCACCACTTCTCTAAGAATGCAAAAGATAAAATGATGAATACAGTTTAGTTAATAAGAATCAATTCAATTTCAAAATATAAAATTTTTAAGTGTGGCATTTAAATGCATCTGCACAGGCTATAGAAAATTTAATGTACATTTTGATCATAAGATATACTTAGCAGTACCCTTAACAAAAAATATTTAAGTCTACCCATTTGAAAAGAGTTCAGTATAAAACAAGTTGTTTTTTTTAAAAAAAAAGAATTTCTGGGACCAAAAAAGCAAAAAAAAATTTAAGTATGTGCAAGTTTGTGTTGGCACAAGTTTTGTAACATTTGCTTTCTTGGCATCTTCCTAGAATAAGAGAAAAAATATATTTTCAAAAAGAAGTTAAAAATGTGGGTAATGCATGCTGAAGGTGGTTCACTCCATGATTTTTACAAATGTTATCATAAAATCAGGACTAAACCAATTCTTAACACTGAGTCCAATAATTAAAGCAGGGACTGTGTCTTGTTTTAGAAATATTATTGGCCACATTACATGGACAAATTACACTGATGCCAGAGCAAGTCCATATAGTAGAGATTATTTTGTTCCTCATTCCTTACTGGACTCAGTGTGAGAATTGGTTCAGGTTTGGAAACTATGTGAGGAATTAAGTCTTTTCAGTGGAGTGGCTGACAACCCTCTGTTCATCCACTCTGGATATATTTTGACTATACATGTATACACAGAAATTCCTGTTGGCAGCCTTTTTATCTCTTCTTGGGAACCATGACTGTCTGTTAGCCATTGCCACAGATTACTGTGTAACAGTGTCCCTTAGTTGTTATGTTGGTGCTGCTATCAGTTATGATAATGACACTCTTCTGTGTCTCTGGTAGTGGTTTGAGTGCTGCTACCTGTCCTTGCTGTGCTAGAGTTCTATGTCACCATTGATACTGGTTCAAAAACATGACTTCTGCCCATCATCCTGGGCCTACAGATGAGGATCACTGTGAAACTTAAAACGCTTTCTGTATAACCTAGTAAAATCATTTCCTTTGGGTCATTCTGAAGTACACAGTCATCCTAGCACCACTGGTTTGTCAGTCTTCTTATTGGCTCCACACACTCTATTATGACATATGTGAAAGCTTCATTCCATGTAACGTGGCCAATAATATTTCTAAAAGCAATCCCTAGGGCACACTTAGTGTAACCCCAGAGGCTCATTAAATCCATTGTACTCTGTATTCTCTCCACACCATAAAACTCCATATTACTAAACTTTCTCTCATCCAGCCTTTTATTCTGGTTTAGTACCTGCAAGCTGTATCAAAGTATGACATTTCTGTTTCCTCTTGGTGCATATTAAGCAGGTCCAGCAACTTCCACCACGAAAAATATCTCTCTGTAAGGTTTACAGGGTCCAGTTTTTCATAGGCTCTAACAAGATGTAATTCTAACTTTTAGTTAAATGGCCAATAGAGAATATGGAAAATCTTGTTAAGGGCTCTTTGGTTTTGTAAGTTATCTGCCTCAAATAAATCCACTTCAGAGTTTCCAGGGATCTGCTGTAGTTTAATCAAGGAAAGCTACTTTTCCAAGTGTTGATGGTTCAAGAAGATCTTGCCATTTAGCACTCTTAAAATGTCCTTATTCCAATTCTCAGGATTCTATTGTACTTCTGATTGTGACCTTGACTTACTGAGAAAAATTACTTAATTAGAAATTCTGCAACTCTTATAGCCAGATTTTGGGCCAAATCATCTGCATTAATTTTGCTCCACTGCAGGAAATTATGGTCCCTTAAGTGATTCCATGGACACTTTCTAACTTTTCTACAATGCACTGAATTATTAATATTAATTGCTTATCTGAGCTTATCTTTTTTCTATTTAAAGCAGTAGTGATGTACAGCAAAAACTAATTGGTTCCACAGCTTTCAAAATTATTGTTACCTGTATCTTTCTGATGCTATATATATAACAGGATACTGTGGCTCTTACACTTGTATTCTATCCCAGATGATCACATGTAAAATAGTTATCAATTTTAATGCTATAGTATAAATATGCCAGAAAGTAATACCACTGCATCAGCCAATCTGTTGCTATCTGATAAATGAGAGATCAAATTTGAGAATCATCTAAATGTATTCTGCTTCTTGGAACCAACTCTGTTACACACTGTGTCTATTAGGCTCCTCAGAAGCAGACCTGAAACAAGGTGTTGCATTGTAGGCTCAGGTGGCAATAGAGAGTTCTCTTTAAAAAAAAAGCCAAAGACACTGTTTCTTAGAAACAAAAGTACATAATTCTGATATTAAATAGTGACAAGTTGTAAGGAGGATAACTATCAGTGAATCCATTACATGAAGGGATTTGCTAATGAGTAATGAGATATCATCAACAGAAAGAAGCACATTATATGTGAAAAATCAGTAAAAATAGAACTAATAATCTTTGGATTTTATTTTTCTGTTATATATATGTTTTATGTTAAATTATTTGGCTATTCCCCTTGAGTTTCCTTCATTATGTAATCACAGCCTAAAAAATAGTTATGCTAGGAAAAACCTGATTTATCATTATTAATACTAGCAATATAAGATCATTTTCAAAATAATTTAATTGAAATAGCTTATGTGCTAAAACTTAGCAGCTTAAGTTAACATGTGTGAAAAGTTTACTTATGTATGTCTAAGCATATAATCAGTTGTTCTCATAAATTACCTAAGCACGAAATTTCTCAGACATCACTCCTATTTTCCAAAGTGACATCTTTTTGATGCTTCATTTTGAACTTCTTTTGTCCAAACTGACATTCTATATGATGCGATTAAATTACATTTACATAAAATTATATACATCTTACATCAAAATCATCTCTCAAATTTATTCCTTTCAAAAGAGTAATGTATCCACAAACTGATTTTGCTTCATCATTCAAACATAATGGGAGAACTAAAATGTGTTAAATACATAGAATTGAAGCATGATTTATAAATTTGTATGACAATCTGTTGATGATACCATCTGATGCTTTCTCATCCTTTTTATTTTAAATTTATTTCATATTTTGAAGAAAAACAGCATATTCTAACTCAAGTTCTGAAATAATAATCATGTTGTTATATGAAATATGTTTTCAACCAATATCATCTACAAAGTGTTCACATATTAATCAATTTTTTCTTCAGCAGTTGTCTTCCTATATATAGTTAAATATTTAAGTTTATGACTGATATAAGGAGAAAGTAAAAATATAAAATTAGAACCTAATGTCATTAAGTATTCCTTTATTATACCTAATAAACAGAGACAAAATCATAGTGGTTTGAAAATATTAACAAAATGTATTCTTTGGGATGATCCTGGGGTATTTATATATTTGAAATTATGCCAGAATCGGTGAATTTGTGTGAGATTCGTATGTCTTCTCTACCGTGTCTGGTTCAATAGGGTCTCAGTACATCCTTCACCATCCCATCTATCCATCCCATTTTCTCCATGACATTCAACTAAAACAAGAACATCTAACTTTTAAATTTTAAATAAGTTGTCACAAAATGATAGTTGAATTAGATATAATTAATTTAAAAAGAAAAGATGTTAAAATAGATGTCAGTTATTTTAGCATTTTTAATGGAACCTATAGGTAAGAGTAGGTAGTGTTGAGGCTGATTGGCAGGCCTCCCATGTGAGGCTTAGGAAGGTGAGATGATGAAGATAATAAGACTACTTACATGATAATATTTTAAAAGAGAAATACAATAAGTAAATTAACACATGCACTGTGCAGAAACAATACTTGGCACCTAGTAAATATCAACAATGATAACTAAAACTGTTATTACTTTAAAAAAACTGTTATTACTTTGTCTTTAGAGATGTGATATTATTTATCTGTTCTAGAGAATTAGGTTATTCTTTTTGTAGGTTTTTTTTTAAATAATGCTTACTATTATCTATCATACAGAAGAATATGTGCTCTGTTAAAGTTTGAACTGAGTTATTGCTGGCTTGTAAAAGTCATGGACAGTGGCAGGGTATGTGGTGAAGAGTCAAGTTATGCAACCCATGAATATAACTGCTCTAGGATAATAGAAGAAAAATATAAAGAATGATAGTTTAGTGCTAAAAATTATTATTAATTATGGTTATTAGAAAATGAGTGTTAAAATATTTTATGCTTTAAATTGGTTAAAACAAAAGAAGTTAAAACTATTTGTCATCCTTCTACACAATTATTTTCATTTATATTTAGTATATTTTATATTTTAACTTATTACAGGAAGTTGAACAAGAATTAGAAAGTTAAAATAGTTTATTACCTAACTCTGTTTTAAAAATATCTGATAACTAATTCATCATAATGTATTCTCATATATACTTGCTTTTGAATCTCTAATGTTAAGTTCCAGATATGCATAAGTTAAAATATGATTAAGCAAATTATGCATATTAAGATATGCTACAAAACCATTTTTCTTTGCAATTTACCTACGTCTTTTCTGTAGCATTTTTTCTTTTAGAGTTCTCAGTAATTTTTATAAGGTTTCTTGATTCTATATCCTACTAAAATAATCTTCCTCACTAAAATATTCTTTCCAGTTATACTTTAGTTTCAATTTGAAATTCAAATATATTATTTATTTGGACTCATATTTGATATCAGAATAAATAAAAACATAAATAGATACGTTTTTAAGGCAGTAGAGAGTATAATCATCTTCCACTATCTGCTGCATCTTTGCTTTATATATTTTGTGTATATGATGATTATTTTAATTTGAGGTTGGTAGAGCAGGTTAAGCGGTAGAAAGGATTTAATCAAAGTACCTTATATATTTCTCTTATTGCCCATTTTGAAAGAACACATTAATATGTTCACTTTGAAGTAGTGAAATAGAGACTTCTTTGCTAATATAGAGGAATTTGAATCAGGCTTATGCTAGTATTCATACAAGCTTCAGGAAAGAAAGGTCTAGACCAGGGGTCTCAAACTCAACTCAGCATGTGGGCCGCAGAGCAAGATCACAGCCGTTCGGTGGGCCGCACTAGGTCTACAAAAGGCAACTGTTACGCAACACTTTTCTCACTGCAGTTGAAAACAAAAAAAAATCAGTACAACAAGCACAATCGTTCATGCAGTTTACTCAGTGTCACAAAACGACCAGAAACTGTAGTTCGCATCACAACTGCTGTTAACTAAGCTAATATCTAGCTAGGATGCTAGAGAAATGAAAAATACAAGTAGGCCCCTAGGCTTACTTAATTTTATCCAAAATATTTTGAACTTCGTGGATTAGTCTGCGGGCCGCACAAAATTGGGCCTGCGGGCCGCAAGTTTGAGACCCCTGGTCTAGACAATCTAACTTTATCTTGAAAAAATATTGTGAATCATATAAGATTATGAAGGTTGTTCATCTTTTTACATAGATACTCATTCATTCACTTCATTTGGGTTCTTTCTAGATAGTCACATGTGATAGAAAAGCCTGAAGTATCTAACACTGCATGCTGTCAACAGTGCATTTAAATTCTGACACTTTTGCCTCCTATTGAATTGATCTCATCTCTCTGCATATGCAGTGGAGTAATCTTCTTCAATGCATATTTTATCTTGAGAAAGCTATCACAGAGAAAAATATGAATTCTAATATTCTAGATCCATGATATGAAAAACAGTGCTCATATGCAATATTTGCATGCTTTGTTTTAAAATATTTTCACACTAGACATTATTTTACACACTCATACACACACGCACACATACACACACACACACACCAAAATTTCTTTTGTAAATTTAGAGTGGAATTATATACATAACTGTAAATATTCAGGGTCAAATTATTGCTACCCAATTAGTCCTAATGTATTAAAATCTTTACTATAGAAAATTATTCCTGATAGTTATGATCTTACTAAGTGGTTCCATGGATACTTTCTAACTTTCCTACAATTAATATTAAAACTTCAGAACTATAATTTTGAATATCAGTTGGTATATACTGGGATAAATTTATTTCTCATGATAGTTGAGGAAGCTTGGGTTAACCTACACTTCTTGATCATAAAAATACATAATGTTTGGTTGACTACAAGAGCAAATGACTTATTCCCTTTTCTTTGTTTCTTAAATCTTGATTGATACATTGAAGAAAGATGGTGATATTTGATTGTAGAGTCAATGGGAGTACAGGGAGTTGAAAAATTGATGTGGTGAGAACATCACAAATATTATTTTGCCTATTGAACTTTCTGCTAGCAATATACTCATGTGTATACTTTGTGTTAAGTGTAAATAAATTTTATTTTGCTTGATTTAATCTTATAGCTCCAAGAGACAAAATTTTGCAGGAGATTTTTCTTCTTTATTTTGAAAGACATATCCTCAGTAGAAGAGTCTTAGATATTAAATCAAGTACACCATTTATTGCTAAAGTTCTGAATCAACTGTAGATAAAACAGGATTTAGGTAATTATTTCTTTTGTTAGGGATGAAGCTATTTGAACATATGACTTAGAGCCACAGTCAAATGGCTGTGCACTTTTGTATGTTTCTCTGCTTATACCCTATTTACAGAGTTCTTAAAGGAGGCTGTGTAAAGAAAAATATGACTCAATTATCTTTGCTTACTAATTTCTAATATAGTAATTCCACCTAAATAAGAAAAGTTCAACTAATAAAGGTTGTTTGGTATTTATCAATACTAATCAGTTCTTGCACTTCCCCTGGTTAAGCAAAAGTTGTTAAAGAGTAAAGAAACAAATTTGGGAAGGTTACTCTACTACAGATCACACTGTTCCAATAATTTAATTTGTTCTATATTCAAGTTTGCCAAGTCTGTCTTTGGTCTGATCAAATCTGTTTTTTAACCCCTCCAATAAAATTTTTATTTGTTTTACATTTAAATTTCTGTTTGTTTCCTTTTTATAATTTCTATTTCCCTTTGTTATTTGAATTATATTCATTCATCACTCTCTTTATTTTCTTTCTTCCTTTATCCCTGTTTATCTTTAGGCCTTTGAGCATATTTAGGATGATTGTTTTAATAACTTTATCCAGTAAGTGCAGTTTCCAGTCTTTCCCAAGGAGAGTTACTGTTCACTTACCTTGTTTCTTTGAATGGATCGTACTTTCTGGGGTTTTTTGTATACACTGACAATTTATTACAAGCTAGACATTTGAATATTATTATACAGTAAGTTTAGAAATTGAACTCTCTTCATTCCCCATTGTTTGCTTTTTTTTCCTTTTGATTAGCAAAGGCTATGGCAATACATTTGTCTAGTGTCTTTTCCCAGTATTTTTTCCAGAGTCTATATTTATTGTTGTGTTTGGTCACTGAAGCACCTGTTCTTAACATGTGTTCAACTAGTGTTGTGACAGAGACATCCTTGAAAAATAGAAACTAAAAATCATAGAAACAAACAAAACCCCTCTCCCCCATTCTTGGCAGAATGGCTCTGTGTTGCAGCCCTTCTTCAACACTTAGTCAGACTTGCACTGAGACGAGCAACTCATGCATGTTAAACACTTAAAATCTTCCCACATTTTTCTGATCACACACCTTGCCCTGCACGTGTGTTTGACTTTCTGAATTTCCCAGCATACACCAAAACTTTTGAGTGTGCTAAATAAATGTTTCCCTGGCTTTTTCTCCCAGGTTTTGAGAGTACTATCATATGTTTATCTCAACCATAATATTTTTTCTCAGGCATCTATAGTTTGTTGTCAGTGGTACAATGTTTTCAAGCAATAGTCAGCATTTTTTTTTCTAGACTGGATGAATTTAACAAAACGTTCATGAATATCTTGCATCAGTCTTTCAGGTAGTCACCATACAGGTAAGAACATATTTACACAATAGTTGTGAAGAAGGTCTGCTCTTCTCCTTATAACACTAATGACCACACACTTTGAACACAAGCTGTTATCATCAAGATTATTAACAATTTGAGGAAAGTAAGTGAAAATACCAGAAAATGTTACTACCATTTTAAAGTCGCTTTTCTTCTTGTTAATATTTTTCAGAGTTCTGTCAAAGTTGACTCTGACAGTTGCTACTTTTGTTTCTGTTATGGGAATAGCAACTCGAAGCAGCTTACTACAAAATTTTGCTGAGGTCACTCCTGTATCCATCATATTTATTCCTACCTAAAAATATTTCCAAATGCTACACAGGGCAAACAAAAGCAATCATTATTGATGTTCAACGATTTGAGAATATACTTGACCTTCACTGTGGCAGGGACATGTTTGTTTTTTTCAAAAAGTCATTGAGTGTCTTTCCATTTTTATATTACCAGATATTTATCAGAAATGAAATAGAGATAGAATCCATAGAAATAACGTATTTGCAAATTGTCACAAACATCATGCTGTAGCAATTTTTGGAACTGGTAAAGCATCTTAGTTTTACACACTTTGAATCTATTACTTTAAATATTATACATCTTCCAAGGAAAAAAACACAGAAACATTTTTATTCATAGGGCTATTGATTATTATAAAATATTTTAAAGTTCTTATGATAGTGTCTGGTTAATACTTTTGCTTTAAAATTTGTATTTTACAGCAGAAAAAATCTAATGTTTATAATGAAAAATAATCATCTTTTAGCTCTTGTCTTTTAGATGCTAATAGATTTTATTTTAAGTGATGAAAAATTAGTCATATTATTTTAATCAACTTAATAAATGAATGTTTCTGATTATCTTTCATTTAGAGGAGGAAATAAGCAGGGAATTGGATAATGGCATTCTTATTTTTCAGTATAAATACCGTCCTTACTTCTGTCTTTAATTAACCATCAGAAATAAAAAAAAATATTGGTCTCTTAGTAAGAAAAATTATATTCTTTTTCTGTCTGATTATATAAACAAATCACAAGGAAGATTGAGAAGGATCTTTAAATAAAAAATTCTATGAGTTGATTGTATTCTGGGTTTATGAACTTAGCCTAATGGAAATATATGAATACTCCAATGTGTCAAGCTCTTTAACCATTGAAGACAGACTCAAAGAGCTGTTTAGGTATTTTTGAAATCTAGTTTGCAATTTTAAATCTAAGAGACTATTTAGTGCCATGAGTCATGAATTAGTTAAATGATGTCTAAAGGGCCTGAAATATTTTTTTACCTTATTTATATATTTTTATCAGTTTTAATGGGGTCACATTGATAAATCAGGGTACATATGTTCAGAGAAAACATCTCCAGATTATTTTGACATTTGATTATGTTGCATACCCATCACCCACAGTCAAATTGTCTTCCATACCTTCTATCTGGTTTTCTTTGTGCCCCTCCCCTCCCCCCACTTCCTTCCTCTCCTCCCCCCCCCGACTATCCCACTTTCATGAATATACCCTAAGAACACCATAGTACTGTTCCAAAAGGAGAAATGCGCCCCACGTTGATGGCAGCATTGTTCTCTATAGTGAAGATCTGGAAACAGCCCAAGTGTCTGTCAGTGGACGAGTGGATTAAAAAGCTTTGGTACATATATACTATGGAATACTACTCAACCATAAGAAATTATGACATCAGATCATTTACAATAACATAGATGGACCTTGATAACATTATACAGAGTAAAATAAGTAAATCAGAAAAAACTAAGAACTATATGATTTCATACATAAGTGGGACATAAAAATGAGACTCAGAGACATGGGCCTGAAATATTCTTAAAATACCTTGCAACTTCCCATGATATCAAACATATCTTTATGGAGAATCTTAAATACAAAAAAGATCTACTATATGGTAAATTAAAGAGTTGTGTATTTTAGTTATATTACATTCCCATCAAAGTTACATTTTCTTTGGGGAGAAAATAAACTGATAACTATTTTGAATATTGCAACTTATATTTAAATCAAACTTCAACATTTGTTTTTTTTTAAGTACATAATTCCATCCTCTTAATATCCATACTCAGATTATTTTTCTCATTACTTTAATAATCTTGAGGATATACTGGACCCCCTCCACAAATCATCTTAATTTTAACTTTTCCTGGAGTTTAGAAAGTTTTTGTGACTCATCAAGATTAGCTTTTTGACACCCATGAAATTGCACATAACAATCAATAACTTGTTTGCAATATATCAATAAAAGAGGAATATGAGCAGTGGTTAGTGCAAAGTCAGAGAGTGAGGACCTGAATCATGAGTGTGCCAGTAACAAGCAAGGTGGCTTGCTATTTTGGTAATTTATATGTCAGATTATTTATTTAATAATATGGTTATTCCAGTTGCAAATGCCTTATTTGTGAATATTGATGAATATACATATTCTTCACTTAGAAGTTGTCCTGGCACATACTAATCACTATGAAAGCATTTGCTGCTATCTTATTAGGAATTATTTTGCTGAGAAGTCTCCATTTTAATAAATTTAAAAAAAAAACAGCTTTAAAGCACTGTCTACATTAGAATTGCTAGGGGAAAGAGTAATTTGTTCTCATAGTGTAAATACTACAATCATGGATGATTTTAAGTTATAAAAATAATCTTACTAAACATGGAATAGAGATCATAGGATTCTGCATATTGCCTTTGTTTTAAATGTATAATATTTTATTTTAATTTGATAGAACTCATTTTTTAATGATGGGTATATTTAACAACTAACTTCTGAAATTTCTTAAAATTTGCATTTGTGAGCCAGTATCTACCAGTTGGGCTCAGCCATGTAAGGTCCTATTCTGGTCCTGCCACCTCTCCAGCTATTAGAGAGTGGACTTTGATCCATGTTTTACATAAAATGCCAAAATGACCTTTCCACATTTTGCCGTTTGCCTTTCCCTTTTCCCCCATATTATAATCTCCTTTAAGATAATAGGATTTAGAAATAAAAAGTCAGGAAAATAAATGTCTGCTGACAACTCCAACATTTAGATCTGCAATACCAATTATCTTGACACAATGGCACATGGAAGTGCCGACAACCATCACGTGGCTTTCCTGCCAAATTGTTAATAATGAATCTTGAAATAAGTTAACTTGGTCTGTGCTTACAGACAAATTTTCCACTTTGGAAAATGATATTTAAAATGTCTGTTAATCTAGCAGATGCTTACTTATGACAAAATGAGAGTTATCTGGGGATGAAAGCCCTTTTCATACTGAGCTGCACATTTTGAAGTCTGTGTTTTCAGTATTTTTACACCATTATCCCATTTACTAAAAATAAATGGCCAATTTCTGGCATCAGTGTCAAATACTAAAGCACAATCAGATAATGAATAAATACAGCATTTAAAAGCAAGAAAAAAAATACCATAGACATGTCAATTATACATATTTTGTTTAATAAAATTATAGATTCCTGTGCTAATTATATTGTGCAACTCATAAACACAGACCTTACTGATCTAAGGTAGAACTGCCAACTAACATGAAGAAAAATAAAGAACTTTCTAATGTGGAAATGATTAAGGCATCTTTGTAACTCATCTTAGAAAGAGAAGAGGCTACATTGTATGCTGAATTATAAGAAATTGGTAATAATTATAAGTTGCATCTGTATATAGTTTACTCAAACTTCTTTCCCCCTCACCCATAAATGTAAGTCTTCCTTAGTGTTAGATAACCACTCTGGGAAATTTCTGTTTCTTATTCTACTGATCCACTTGCTAAGGGAAATTACATTTGGACAATATAGATTCCATTTACTTTCAAATTGTATTTTAAAATTTTAATCAAAAACTATGAATTTTACCTGAGTGTAGTATTATATTGTAAATAGATAATGAAATACTAAATACAAAATGCTATTATCAATAATGTTTAGTATCAAAGAATTTTATGAGCAGAAAATAAGACTCAAATCAGCATATACCTTTTAGCTATTTAATTTTGCAGGTAAATTATTTTACAGGAATTATCTCATTTTACATTCAAAGTAATTGAATATGGTAATTAATATTAACCATTTCATTGATGAATCTTAAATATACAAAACCTTATAAATATTCATACATGTAATTTCAAATATATTAAATATCAAATATTCTTTATGTCCATATGTATTGTTAATATGGTACTATAGTATATATAGGTGACAAAGTTTTGTTATGTTATAATTATTAATTAAAATAATATGTAATATTAAATAATTTTACCAAATATTTTGTATTTTCATGCTGAACACTAACTGTAGCTCCCTTTGAAATAACAAAGTGGCTAATATCACTTTAAATTTCTGTCATGATATAAAATTATGCTAAAAAAATAGCCCATCAGAACTGAATTAATTAAGTGAGAACATGATGACATGTAACAATAATCTCCGTAGGGAAAGTCTGAGAAGTTATGGGAAAAGTTGATTGATTGCAATTGATCTGAAATTATCTATTTATTAACATACCACATCCTTGACAGCTTAACAAGTTAACCTTTGTAATGATAATGAAGCAGATAACACCACACTGTACATGCAGATGTGATTTTATAAAATTCAATATGTTTACTAATAAGATACTAAAGTTTGATCATACTCCTGCTTATAGTTTGAAAAATTATAACTATGTTTTATTAGTTATTAGTTAATTATTAGAGCTGATAGTTTTCTTTTCTAACTCATAACTGTGATCTTTCTCTAAGAGTACATACATTTATGATTTTCCAATATTTTGAATACACATACATTTTGAATATGTAAGCAAATATTTTAATACAGGCCCTGGCCGGTTGGCTCAGCGGTAGAGCGTCGGCCTGGCGTGCGGGGGACCCAGGTTCGATTCCCGGCCAGGGCACACAGGAGAAGCGCCCATTTGCTTCTCCACCCCCCACCCCCTCCTTCCTCTCTGTCTCTCTCTTCCCCTCCCGCAGCCAAGGCTCCATTGGAGCAAAGATGGCCCGGGCGCTGGGGATGGTTCCTTGGCCTCTGCCCCAGGCGCTAGAGTGGCTCTGGTCGCGGCAGAGCGACGCCCCGGAGGGGCAGAGCATCGCCCCCTGGTAGACAGAGTGTCGCCCCTGGTGGGCGTGCCGGGTGGATCCCGGTCGGGCGCATGCAGGAGTCTGACTGTCTCTCCCCGTTTCCAGCTTCAGAAAAAAAATACAAAAAAAAAAATATTTTAATACAAGCTAATAATATTGCATACTGGCGAAAGTGAGCTACTAAGGCAATCTTTCTGATTTATAAAAAATTCTCTGAACTGTAACATTTGATAAGTGACTAAATACAAAAAAAAAAAAAAAAAAAACCTTAAAGTTTCACAGGAAAAAAAGCAAATATGGTATTACAGTCTGAGAATTAACTGTTATTAATAATTTTTTAGGGTTTACTGCAACTTTTCTAGGTATTTATAAGAGTTCAAGGCATTTCTTGCCTCCAGAAAACCAGGTTAGTTAAACTTTAAGGGCAAATTTTGCTTTCAGAATGAGTATATTTTTATTCCCTAGAAACTTTAAGGTTTCTGAAGAAGCCATGTGAATCCTATTGCAAGTAACAATCATTTAATTTAATGAGGACTTCCGTAAGCTTTGTTGGAAGCAATATGTCTCAGAGAAACGCCATGGAACACTTGTCTCAATTCATCACTGCACATTGCTGTTAAATTTTAAATGTCCTGGCCAGGGAAGCATTTAGAATGTAAAACAATATGAGTGAACCACTTAAACATTTTTCACTGTTCTTTCAGCAAGACAATACCTTTTCCTGAAAACTAAGCTTATCTTAGAGGTCATTTGATCTCCATGCTGCTATTGCAAAAGTTAACTATTAACTTAATATCTGAATAAAATATTTATTCAAGAAGCCCTGGGATATGTAACTTCTTTGTGGAAGCATGCAGGTTGAAAGAACTGGCAGTGTCTGTAAAAAGATGAATGTAAGAAAACAATGGGTAAGAAACTGCATAAAATATATAAAGGTTCTAATACAAAAGTATTTCATGAAATAGGTCATCTGATTTTAATAGATTGAAAGCCGGTACATGAAAAAAACTTGGAGAACTTTCAAGTGAATTATCTCCAGGTGCATACTGAAATTGCCCAATTAAAACATTAACATAAATACAAAAAATATAAATTGCAAACATAATTGATTAAAACCAACTTTAAGCATTCTATATTTGAACAAGATAAGGATGTCTTTAGATGTCAAAAAATAGAATGGCAATGCCCGATTTTCTGAGTGTTAATAGGTTAAATTATTTCAATCTTCTAAACATGATAATATTAAATTAATTTTCTCCCACAATTCTATGTATGAAGCGGTGCTTCAACGAATTCTCACAACTAATTGCTTTATTTAAACTATTAATAAAACTGGCACTAAAATTACTGAAAACTAAGTTTTTTAATGGTTCATTAAAATACAGAATAAAAAACAATTATAGAAATAGTTTCTCTATTCCTAAATCTAATTCCTTTAAGTTTTAAATAAGAAGTAATCAGAATTTTTCAGCATAATATGAAATAAACAAAAGAAGTCAATTATAAGGGGTCTTTGAGAACACTGGAGGGAAATTTGTCTTACATACGGTATACTCCTCACCTGTATCGACCTCTTTAACTCAAAACATTACGCCATGAAGGGCTGTTGTGAGAGCCCCTGCTACCAACTTACTCTCATGAGGAAGCATATAGCCCTTGTTCTTGCTAGCCCCAATCCTGTAATGACAGAGATGAGAGGACAAATCTTGAGCCTGAGATTATTATTGAGGCTATGAATCAGTCAACCTATCTATACTTCTAAAACCAATGCATATTCACTATTATTTCCACTATTTGAAATGTAAACAGTAATAATCTATTTAAAACAGACTTGTTTTTTGAAAAAAATCTATGTTCTTTACATTGATTATGGTACTGAAAAAGATTTATTTTATATGAGTCATCTTCTAGATTTAAAGAAAGAATAGGTAGTGAACAAATGTTCTAGAAAATTTCACTTTATGAAATTAATTCTTAAGCAGTATTAACAGTTCTATATGGTAAGTGCTGTGTGAGGCCACTGTCATGACTAACCCAATCACATAGTGAGAATCTAAACTTTTCCCATAACCCTGTCCAGGTAGCTTAGTTGGTTAGAACATTATCTTGATATTCCAAGATTATGAGTTTAATCCCTGGTCAGAGCACATACAAGAATCAACCAATCAATAAATAAGTGGAACAACAAATAAATAAATTTTAAAAATTAATTAATTTAATTGATTGATTGATTAATAAAATTTGCTATAGAATTAGTAACAAACAAATGAAATAATTGGATCACAACCCATATAAATATCGAAGCCATTTATTCACCTAAAGGATTTTATTTGAGATTATGTAAAATTCGTTATCAATTCTGTGCCATTGATGCAAAAGCTCTCATATCAATTCTCCCCATTTAATTTATCATTCTAAATAAAGCATATTTGTGCAATCTCTTCTGCTTGGAACCTTTCACTTATTTTCTTTGCATGACATTAAGACAACCTATTGTTGGACACTACTTATCTTTTCAGACTCATTTTTCAGAACATTCTGCTAGACAGTGTATGGTTTACTCCAGAATTTCACAAACACTTTTGATCACAAAACACATTTTTTTGTACTTTTAAGTATTTTAATGACAAAACACAAAGGCACAGAATAAAAGGCTTTCCTGAATTGAAAATAGTAATGTAAGTGACTTAATTATTGAAATTTAATGTTATTTTATATAAAAAGTACAACAAAAATAACTACAAATTTATTACATTAAGATGAGAATAACAATAGTGGTTATAGTCTGTCATATTGCGATACGTTATGATTAAGACAGAATTTGAAGAACTTAAGACTCTGCTTTTTGTTTTAACATACAGTCTGCCTTCATCCATGCATGGCAAAGAAAATTTAAACTTATAATATTTACTTAAAAATGGGAAATAGCAATGATATAAACTAGTGATCATCAAATATATATGTTAATATAAAATTTGGTTAGTAAATGGTTTCTATAAAATAAAAAACCTAGCCAAAATGTAGAGCTTAAATATATAAATGTTTTAAAGCATGTGATTTTAAATATTTATAGTAAAAATACCAATTTTGCTTCTAAAATATTTCTTTTTCTAGTACATATCAGCTCTGTGCAGAAATCAATTCCTAACCATTTCTTTATAGTGATTTCATATTACTAATCCATGTATATGCATGCATACACAAAATCACTTAGAGCATATCATTATTTTACATAAAATAAATTCAGCTTTACTTCTAAGCTACTATCCAAGAAACAAGAAAGATAACCAGAAGAGTACATTAATGGCATGTCAAATGCTTTGATAGTGCTACACCAAGATTTTACCATATTAAAGAACAGAGATTGTAAATGTTTATTTATAACAAAATGTTTGACAGATCTTTTTCTCTTTTAACTTTACCCTCTTTATCTTTCCAAGTAAATCTCTACAGTGGAAAGGGTGTACACTTTTCAAATCTAATTTTTTATTTCAAATGGCCTTCCTTGCTTGAGATCGGGGCATTGAGATTGAAGGTGCTATTTCCAACTTGTCTTCTTGAACCTTTAATAGGGCTGACTTGTGTAACTGACAGGATATTATTGTGTAAATAATATTGTGTGACATTTGAGGTTTAATCATAAATATTATTATGTCTTCTGTCTTGATCCTTCTCTGATGAGTTATTCTGGGAAGTGACTGCCTTGTCATAGATACACTCAAGCTGTTTGTAGGAAAGTAATAATGGGCAGGAACTGAGGCTTCTGCCATCAACCAGGCATTGACTTGCAGACATTTGAGAAAGTTATCTTAGAAGTGGATCTTTCAGTGATCATTGTAGTCTCAAACAACCCTTAATAAATAGTGTGAGGTAAATATATTGTTTTAGAGACATTAATTTAAAAAAAATTACTTCCATTGATGATGATGATGATGATGAAAAAGAAGAAGAAGAAGAAGAAAGAGAGAAAGAGAGAGAGAGAGAGAGAGAGAGAGAGAGAAGAGTATCAAATCCATTTTGTTGTGTACTCATTGGTTGCTTCTTCTATGTGCCCTGATCAGGAATGGAACCCACAATCTTGGTGTGTGGGGATGATATTTTGTCCACTAAGCCACTTGGCCAGGTACTTAATTTTTGAATAATCTGTCATATGGTAATAGATATGTAATATAAGTGTGTATTGTCTATCTCAAGAAGCTAACTTTCAGCCCTGGCCGGTTTGCTCAGTGGTAGAGCATCGGCCTGGCATGCAGGAGTGTTGGGTTCGATTTCCGGCCAGGGCACACAGGAAAAGTGACCATCTGCTTCTCCACCCCTCCCCCTCTCCTTCCTCTCTATCTCTCTCTTCCCCTCCTGCAGCCAAGGCTCCATTGGAGCAAACTTGGCCTGGGTGCTGAGGATGGCTCTATGGTCTCTGCCTCAGGCACTAGAATGGCTCTGGTTGCAATAGAGCAATGCCCCAGATGGGCAGAGCATCGCCCCCTGGTGGGCATGCTGGGTGGATCCCGGTTGGGCGCATGTGGAAGTCTGTCTGACTGCCTCCCTCCCCATTTCCAACTTCAGAAAAATACAAAAAATAAAAAAAAGAAGCTAACTTTCACCATTTCTAACCCTCAAGAAACACAATGAACCTTCAAGAAAACCCAATCTGTATTCTTCCATTTATTGAGTAGAGTCACTAATGTTGAGGTTTATTAAATGTTTCTGGGACTTTCTTTTTTTCTTCTTGTCATCAACTGATCTTTATTTCTCATATTTTTAATCAACTACTTCTATATTTCTCTAACTCTGTAACAAAAAATGTATATGAAATCACCATGATAATTTCCCAAGATTACCTTTGTAGTTTATGAATTTGTCTTATTTGGCTTGCACTTCTGAGAACTTAAATCCATTCTTTACAAAGTAGCAAATAAATATATAGGCATAATTTCAGAAATATTGCAAGTTTGATTCCAGGCCACATTAATAAAGAGAAAATCACAGTAAAGTGAGTTGTAATTTTTTGCTAGTAGAGGGTCTTGCTTTTAATTTATAAAAAGTGCAATCAAGTGAAACACAGTTGAAAGTGTTTATGAATACAAAAATCTTTATTTAAATTCTGGTAATGTTTAACTCCTTAGGTCTTTGAAAATACATATTGTGTCACACTTTTGCAGAAAAATGACACAAACAGAGAATAATAGCCCCCCAGACAACATAATAGAGAAATAAGAATGTATTAGTAGTCAGCGGAGCATGTGAGGCTAGTAGCATCAATGCACGAGCTTCCCAAAGTTAGATTTATTATATCTTATATACTATTTACAGTGTCTTTGCAAGGGGTGCATGATTCCTTTGTCTATGGTCCCATGTGCACTCAAGATTCAAGGTGGGTTGGGGAAGTTTCAGTGGTGCAGCAAGGGTGGTGGGGTTTCTAGAGCCCTGGTCCTATCTATTTACAGACCCTGTTTTTTCTTGTGAGTAATGTAAGAGTCTCTAGGAGATAAGTTAGACATCTATAGGGTATGGATAATCTTTAACAGGCTGAGTCAGTCATTATTGCAGGCTCCTTCTCCTGCATTTTTCTGGTATCACCTCTCTCAACATAACATATAAAGCCCTGCATGTTGAGACTTTGATTCCTGCTGCATTACTTTCTATAACTACTGTCTTTATAAACTTAACCAGGTGGTGCTCCAGTTTGAGTATCTTTCTAGATGTCAATATCTAATTTGGAGCAAACTAATCCAGTGCTGTCTTTCTGTATTTAAACTATTGATGTGATTAATTCATTTTCTATATTTTGATAAACAAAAACATCAGAAGATATTTGCTCTTCCATCACTAGGAAAACAGAATACTTTAAGGCTATGTGACCAAATTGGATTACGACTTCATTTAAGAACAATTTTCTTGAAAAACCAAGTTTGGGCTAAAGGAGGAGGAGTCTATAACTGAGGATCACAGAAAACGCTACACTGAGACTGGTGGGAAAGGCAGAGATGCAGAAAGGGCTGCCTGCTCCCAAGAGCAAGCAGTGACTAAAGGTCTGGATAGACTCTCATTGCAGGGAGGGTCACCCTGAGAGGGGTGGGTGCCCTCAGACCCAGAGCCCCAGCCTAGAGCCCAGAGCCTAGAAGATGCATCCAGACAGCATTTAGCTGTGAAAAGAGCTGGGTCTGTCTGTGAGAAAGAGATGCAGCTTTCTGAGATGCAGGCTTTGTCTTAAAGGGTCTGTTTAGAAAATCTCACTTACAGCCACTTTCTCAGGGCTCTGTTGGAGGAAGAGCTGAGAGGACTAAAGTTGCATGAGGAAAGTGTAAAGTTGGAGACCCAGGGAAAGATATTGTGGGGGACGGCCACCATAACTCCTGTGCTTATTCTCCAGAACTTCAGTTGCCATCTTTCTTGGGTGGAGCATCCCTTCTGAGTGGCATCAGCCTAGGGAAAAGCAACTGCTCCACCCTCAGGAATGTCTCCTACCCCAGTCATGGTGACAGATTATTCTGAGAGGACAGAATGCTAGGGGCAAGTCAGTTGTTTAAATTCTGGTATTGAGACTGGAGTGTTCCCCCACATGCTACCGACTCTAGGACTGCTGCTTCCACTTCGAGTGACTCAGTAGAAACTGTTCATTGAGCAGACAGACCATACCTCTGGGTCTTAGAGGCAACATCCCACTGAGTTCTGTAAAAAAAGTCTGGAGAGACTGACACCTGGGGTTGAGGGGCAGAGCCACACCCACCATCCTTCCTAATCCATGAATTGCTGCAGGTGCTAGACTCTAGCAGAGGTTTTTACAATAAGTGATCCCAATAAGCAACCATCCCACAGAAGCTGCAGAAGGCTGGACTCAGGGAAACTTGGCCTTTTAAGCAGGCTTTGATCCAGGCCCAGTGTGAGTAAAAGCCAGCCTAGGTCTGCAGCTTGGAATTTCTACGTGAATGTGGGCCCAGCAGAGGTAGCAACAAACTCTGGATTTCTTGTTGCTCCAAGAAGGTTGCTGAGGGCCAGTCACAGACAGTGTCTCCCACTGGTCTGCACCGAGTTCTTTCTAGGGAAACCAAGGGCTAGCACATCCAGGGGCCAGGTGCAGAAAGCATCAGTTCAGGACCTAACAACCCTTGCTAGAGTGGTATCTAAAGGAAAGGCTCCTCACATCTGGTCCAGCAGAGGTGAGTTCCGCTCTCTATGATCAGCACCAGCACAGTGACTCACATGCACTGGATAAGGTGGAGATTCAGCCAGCCAGCCAAGGCACTGGATATCCTGCCCTGTAGGGCTAGATTCCACAGGGAGAAGGTAGAGAAGCTTGGAGAATGGACATTTAATGTATGAGTCCCTATGAGTCTGTTGTTGTATCTGGTCAAAGGGCTTAGCCACATTTATGGGGGCACAAGCAGCCCCAGGAAAGGACTCTCTCAGTCTTCCTCCCTGAGACCAGGTTCTCACCACTTGTAAGAACTTCTTCAGAGGGGAATGTTGGCCACATTTAGGCTGAATTAGCTGCTCATGTTGTTGGAGAGAAATAAAATTTGAGTATCCACTAGTGGAGAAGAGATTAGGCTCTGGAGTAGGGGCCACATTGCCTGTACTAAGCTCCTGACCAATAGGCCCCTGATGTAGCAGGTCCCACTAACATTGTATTCACAACCTCAGCAGGCCTAACTCACCAAGCATGCAAACTGTAGAGGGGTTGGTTGGGTAAAGTCAGCATGAGACCATACTGCAGTCTGACTACAGAAGGTTCTTGTAGAAAGACAAGGAGGCTGCAAGGGAAGGAGGAGCAGCTGAAAGTGGAGCTAGATCTTACAGAGCTTGGAGTTTTACAGAGTGGCTATCATCTCTAAGCAGGAGGAAGCTGATCTTTATACAAAGTTTGGCCCATCTCACACTACCCAGGCACAGAAAATGCAGATGCAAAGAGCAAAAATGCAGTAGCTGAATAAAGGTAGCCCAAGCAGGTAACAGACAACATTTGAAACCAACTCAAGAAGATCTAGAGCCAATACAGCGGGTAGTAGCTGGCAAACATCAACACTAGATTTATCTACGTACAGAAACAGCACGTTCAAAGGTAAAGTCTAACAGGCACCAGACATGGTGGAGAATAAATACAAACAACAGGACAGATATTGCACAGTGTGAAATACATGTAATTGAGGTTGACCCTTAGAGCCAGGCAGCCTGAAGTGATAACCATACCCACAAAATAACCAACTGCATTTAATATTCACATACAACAACAGGAAAAACAGTACCCTCAAGAATCATTCCTAGAACAAGGAAAACAGGTGACCTGGAGATCAGTACCAACAAGCACATATTCTTCATAAAGATACCACAAAAATTTCAAAGTCAAACAGCACTACCAAATGCAGAGAAAAAATGGGCAGACAGAAAAATGTGACCCAAATGAATCAACAAAATAAGTCACCAGGAAAAGAACTGAATAAGGTGGAAGTAACAAAACTACCAAATGCAGTGTTTAAAATAATGATTTCTAAGATGCTCAAGGATCTTAGAGCAACAATGGATGGACATAATGAGCACCTAAATAAAAAGATAGCAAGAATTAAAAAAAAAAAACAACAACAACATTGAAATCATTAAAAAGCACCAGTCAGAAATGATAAATACAGTATCAGAAATGAACCACTAGAAGGGTCCAACAGCAGAATGAATGAAATAGAGAATCAAATCAGTGATTTAGAGGAAAAGATAAATGAAAGCAAAGAAGAAGAGCAGTAAAAAGAAGAAGCTCAAAAGGACTAAGGAAACTCTTAAGAGAGCTCTGTGACAACATGAAGAGAAACAACAAATGCAGAATAGGGGATCCTAAGGGAGAAAAGAACAAACATAGGATAGAGAATATGTTTGAAAAAATTATACTTAAAAACTTCTCGATACTGAAGTCAGAGTAATGGCGGAGTAGGAAGCAATACCGATAAATCTCCCCCAAAACTCAACAAGATATTCAACCAGAAACAGATAAACCTATACTTGGAGCCTCCAGATGCTTCGCAATACACACAAAAGTATGGTCGAGTGAAAAATTGGCTAAATATATAACCAAACCCAGAAGAAAATAGGGAGTAAGAAATGCTCCCCCTTCCTCACTAACCTAAACAGGGCGGCTTTCTCTGGTAACTGTGAATATAGAAACTGAGGTGGGCAAAGGGGGTGAATAGATCCAGGCTGCGGCACAAACGGCTGAACCAGGCTGTGGCACAGAGATCCAAGCCAAGGAAAAACTATTCCTGTGGCAACCCGGGCAATACAAGCTAACACTCGCGCCAAACCCAAAGAAAGAAAGACAAGCGGAGCGGCCATTTTACCCGATCTCCTGGTCGGCGTGCGCGCAGTTAGTGGGTGAGAGATTTCATCCTAGGCCCCGGGAGTGGGTGCCCGTGTTGCCCCATGGAGAGGCACGGTCAGAGGCCTTTCTGTGGGCCGAGGGCAGAGTCTCTGGGCAGCCCCAGCGCCCTGGGAAAGCCACGCACGGGAGGGAGTGAGAACTAATTCCAACGGTGGAAATTTTCCGTGCTGCTGGGGGTTTCACTCAGAGGGAAACGCGGCCGGCCTCATATCCTGGTTTGCGCACGCAGATAGTGAATGACAGATTCCTCCGAGTGCCTCGGCAGTGCGCGCCCGTGTTATCGCACAGAGGGGCAGAGTCAGGGGCCTTTGTGTGGGCCAAAGCGGAATCTCGGGCTGCCCCAGCGCCTTGCAAAAGCCGCGCACAGGGACGGAGCAAGACTCAATTCCAACACTGCAACTTTTCCCTGCGGTTGGGGGTTTCACTCGGAGCGTGAGACTGCTGGCCAGATATCCTGGTCTGCGCACGCAGACAGTGAATGAGAGTTTCCTCCAAGCGCCCCGGAAGTGGGCACCCGCCTGTGTTACCAGACAGAGTGGCAGAGCCAGAGGTCTTTGAGTGGGTGGAAAGCCCGCCTGATTATGCTAGCAGCTCTGACTGACTGAGCCTTACCCAGAGCCCTGTGCTGAGTGGAAATAGAGTGGGGAATTGCCAGCTCTTTGAGCCTCTTACTATTGAAGCACAGGCAGCAACAACCCCATAGCTGGATTATCAGGCTACTAATTGAGGAAGGAAAGACTAGGAGAAAGGCTCCAGGAACACAGACTCTCTCACTGTCGGAACCTATAAATTCTAATGAGCTTTGACTGCCAACGAGACTAAAGCACAATACATGACATTGCCATAGAGACTTATCAACTGCAAACCTCTACCTGAGCGTGCCAAAGGGGCAGAACCCGGGGTACAGAGTCACCCACCAGGAAGAGAGAGAGAAAAGAAAAAGCAAGAAGATAACCTCTCAAAATCAAGAATAATCTGCAGACTTTATAACCTATCCCATTTTATTATATTTGTTAATTTGTTTCTCTTATCTTCATTCTTGATACTTTTTTTCCTCCTCCAATTTGGCCGATTAACTCTCTGCCAGTCTTACTCTCTCCTCTCCTTGAACTACACTACCCATAAGTGTTACATCTCCCATTATCTTTTTTCTTCTCTTCCTTTCTCTCTATGAGAGAGTTTCTGCTGAGAAAACCCTTAACTCTCTTTCTCTCTCTCTCTCTCTCTCCTTTCTTTTTTCTTCTTTTAGTGGTTCCCTCTTTTTTTCTCTCTCTCTCCTTCTTTTCTCCTTCTATATTAGTTTCTTCCTTTCTCCTTTACATCTCCTCTCATTCAAACCTCAATAACAAACAAATTATCTTATCTGGGACTCAAACTTATGTTTGTGGCATTTTGGGGGGTTTTTACTTCACCTTTTTAACTCACTAGCAGTGCTCCCATCCCTGGCTCTCCATATTATCTAGTTCTTGTTCCACTAAATACAATAGTAATTTTTTAATTTGTCCCCCCATTTTTCCGTTTTCCTCTCATTCCTCTCATCATAACCCTTAGACAACCAACACCTAAAAGCAAATCATTTTATTCTTGACCCAAATTATTTCCTTATTTGCTTTTTGTGGGTCCATACCCACTTCTTTTTTCTTTTTTTTCTTTTTTTTTTTTTGCCCCTTTATTACTTTTCCCCAATTCAGGCACTCCATTACAGGCATTGCTTGTTATAATTCACAGTTTACCACAAGATTTTCTCAAGAAAGAGGGGAGAGGAGAGGAGAGAAAAAAAGGAGGGGGGAATAATTTCCTTTTTAAAAAATTTTTATTTTATTTTATTTTTTTTATTTCATTATTAATTTTCTAAAAAAAAACCAACTCTTCAATTTTTTATTTTTTTAACTTTTTATTCTTTATTAAATCTCATTAATACTATCAACAAAACCAACCTCAGATGCCATTAAGGAAGAGAAAATCGAATATCATGGATAAAAAAGAAAGAGAGGTAACACAGCTAGATGAGAAAAAATCTATGGAGAAAAAATTTAATATATTGGAAACCTTGGAGCTAAATGACAGAGAATTCAAGATAGAAATAATAAAAATACTCAGAGATATACAAGAAAACACAGAAAGGCAATTTAGGGAGCTCAGAAAACAACTCAATGAACAAAAAGAATATATGTTCAAGGAAATTGAAACTATAAAAACAAATCAAATAGAGATGAAAAACTCAATTCATGAGCTGAAAAATGAAGCTGTTCTAAAGCTTAGCTAATAGAACAGCCCAGATAGAAGAGAGGATTAGTGAAATAGAAGACAAGCAACTTGAGGCACAACAGAGAGAAGAAGAAAGAGACTCAAAAATTAAAAAAAATGAGATAGCCCTACAAGAATTATCTGACTCCATCAGAAAGAATAACATGAGAATAATAGGTATATCAGAGGGAGAAGAGAGAGAAAATGGAATGGAGAACATACTCAAACAAATAATAGATGAGAACTTCCCAAGCCTGTGGAAAGAACTAAAGCCTCAAATTCAAGAAGCAAACAGAACTCCGAATTTTCTTAACCCCAACAAACCTACTCCAAGGCATATCATAATGAAATTGACACAAACCAACAGCAAAGAAAAAATTCTCAAGGCAGCCAGGGAAAAGAAGAATACAACATATAAAGGAAGGCCCATTAGATTATCATCAGATTTCTCAGCAGAAACTCTATAAGCTAGAAGAGAGTGGACCCCAATATTTAAAGTCCTGAAAGAGAGAAACTTTCAGCCACGAATACTACACCCATCAAAACTATCCTTCAAATATGAAGGAGAAATAAAAATATTCACAGATACAGAAAAGATGAGGGAATTTATCATCAGAAAACCCTCACTCCAGGAATTACTAAAGGGGGTTCTCCAATCAGATACAAAGAACAAAAAAAACAGAGCCACAAGTAAAAGCTCCAAGAAAACACAATAAAACCAAATTTAAACTGTGACATCAACAAAAAGAAAGAGGGGGAGAAGATGGAGATTAATAGTAGCAAAGGACGATGGAGTGCAAAAGTACTCACAAAATAGTTCGCTACAATGAACAGGGTTGGTACCCTTTTCATTACTCAAAGGTAAACACCATTGAAAAAACCACCACAGAAGCACATGAGATAAAAAAGATAGCAACAGAGGAAAGATGTATGGAATACAACCAAATAAAAACAAAAGATAGAAAAACGAAAGAGAAGGATCAAACAAGACACAAAAATAACAGAAAGCAATCTATGAAATGGCAATAGGGAACTCACAAGTATCAATAATTACACTAAATGTAAATGAATTAAACTCACCAATAAAAAGGCACAGAGTAGCAGAATGGATTAAAAAAGAAAATCCAACTGTATGCTGCCTACAGGAAACTCATCTAAGTAACAAGGATAAAAACAAATTCAAAGTGAAAGGCTGGAAAACAATACTCCAAGCAAATAACATCCAAAAAAAAGCAGGCATAGCAGTACTCATATCTGATAATGCTGACTACAAGACAGGAAAAGTACTCAGAGACAAAAATGGCCGTGTCATAATGGCTAAGAGGACACTGAACCAAGAAGACATAACAATTCTTAATACATATGCACCAAACCAAGGAGCACCAAAATATATAAGACAGCTACTTATTGATCTTAAAACAAAAACTGACAAAAACACAATCGTACTTGGAGACCTCAATACACCGCTGACGGCTCTAGATCTGTCATCCAAACAGAGAATCAACAAAGACACAGTGGCCTTAAACAAAACACTAGAGCACCTGGATATGATAGACATCTACAGGACATTTCATCCCAAAGTGACTGAGTATACATTTTTCTCCAGTGTACATGGATCATTCTCAAGAACTGACCATATGTTGGGCCACAAAAACAACATCAGCAAATTCAGAAAAATTGAAGTTGTACCAAGCATATTTTCTGATCATAAAGCCTTGAAACTAGAATTCAACTGCAAAAAAGAGGGAAAAAATCCCACAAAAATGTGGAAACTAAACAACATACTTTTAAAAAATGAATGGGTCAAAGATGAAATAAGTGCAGAGATCAACAGATATATACAGACTAATGAAAATGACAATATGACATATCAAAATCTATGGGATGCAGCAAAAGCAGTGATAAGAGGGAAGTTCATATCACTTCAGGCATATATGAACAAACAAGGGAGAGCCCAAGTGAACCACTTAACTTCCCACCTTAAGGAACTAGAAAAAGAAGAACAAAGACAACCCAAAACCAGCCGAAGAAAGGAGATAATAAAAATCAGAGTAGAAATAAATGAATTAGAGAACAGAAAAACTATAGAAAAAATTAATAGAACAAGGAGCTGGTTCTTTGAAAAGATCAACAAAATTGACAAACCCTTGGCAAGACTTACCAAGGAAAAAAGAGAAAGAACTCATATAAACAAAATCCAAAATGAAAGAGGAGAAATCACCACGGACACCGTAGATATACAAAGAATTATTGTAGAATACTATGAAAAACTTTATGCCACTAAATTCAACAACCTAGAAGAAATGGATAAATTCCTAGAAAAATACAACCTTTCTAGACTGAGTCAAGAAGAAGCAGAAAGCCTAAACAGACCTATTAGTAGAGAAGAAATAGAAAAAACCATTAAAAACCTCCCCAAAAATAAATTCCAGGCCCTGACGGCTATACCAGCGAATTTTATAAAACATTCAAAGAACACTTGGTTCCTATTATAATCAAAGTCTTCCAAAAAATTGAAGAAGAAGCAATACTTCCAAACACATTTTATGAGGCCAACATAACCCTCATACCAAAACCAGGCAAGGATGACACAAAAAAAGAAAACTACAGACCAATATCTCTAATGAATACAGATGCTAAAGTACTAAACAAAATACTAGCAAATCGAATAAAACAACATATTAAAAAGATAATACATCATGATCAAGTAGGATTCATCCCAGTATCTCAAGGATGGTTCAACATACGTAAAACAGTTAACGTAATACACCATATCAACAAAACAAAGAACAAAAACCACATGATCTTATCAATAGACGCAGAAAAGGCTTTCAATAAAATACAACAGAATTATATGTTTAAGACTCTCAATAAAATGGGTATAGAAGGAAAATATCTCAACATGATAAAGGCCATATATGATAAACCATCAGCTAACATCATATTAAATGGCACTAAACTGAAGGCTTTCCCCCTTAAATCAGGAACAAGACAGGGTTGTCCACTCTCTCCACTCTTATTTAATTTGGTACTAGAGGTTCTAGCCAGAGCAATCAGACAAGACAAAGAAATAAAAGGCATCCATATCGGAAAAGAAGAAGTAAAGGTATCACTTTTTGCAGATGATATGATCCTATACATCAAAAACCCCAAAGAATCCACAAAAAGACTACTAGAAACAATAAGCCAATACAGTAAGGTCGCAGGATACAAAATTAACATACAGAAGTCAATAGCCTTTCTATATGCCAACAATGAAACAACTGAGAAGGAACTCAAAAGAATAATCCCCTTCACGATTGCAACAAAAAAAAATAAAATACTTAGGAATAAACATAACAAAGAATGTAAAGGACTTATATAATGAAAACTATAAACCATTGTTAAGGGAAATCAAAAAAGATATAATGAGATGGAAGAATATACCTTGTTCTTGGCTAGGAAGAATAAATATAATCAAGATGGCTATATTATCCAAAGCAATATACAAATTTAATGCAATTCCCATCAAACTTCTAATGACATTTTTTAAAGAAATAGAGCAAAAAATCATCAGATTTATATGGAACTATAAAAAACCCCGAATAGCCAAAGTAATCCTAAAGAAAAAGAATGAAGCTGGGGGCATTACAATACCTGACTTCAAACTATATTATAGGGCCACGACAATCAAAACAGCATGGTATTGGCAGAAAAATAGACACTCAGACCAATGGAACAGAATAGAAAGTCCAGAAATAAAACCACATATATATAGTCAAATAATTTTTGATAAAGGGGCCAACAACACACAATGGAGAAAAGAAAGCCTCTTCAATAAATGGTGCTGGGAAAACTGGAAAGCCACATGCAAAAGAATGAAACTGGACTACAGTCTCTCCCCCTGTACAAAAATTAACTCAAAATGGATCAAAGATCTAATCACAAGACCTGAAACAATTAAGTACATAGAAGAAGACATAGGTACTCAACTCATGGACCTGGGTTTTAAAGAGCATTTTATGAATTTGATTCCACAGGCAAGAGAAGTGAAGGCAAAAATTAATGAATGGGACTGCATCAGACTAAGAAGTTTTTGCTCAGCAAGAGAAACTGATAACAAAATAAACAGAAAGCCAACTAAATGGGAAATGATATTTTCAAACAACAGCTCAGATAAGGGCCTAATATCCAAAATATACAAAGAACTCATAAAACTCAACAACAAACAAACAAACAATCCATTAAAAAAATGGGAAGAGGATATGAATAGACACTTCTCCCAGGAAGAAATACAAATGGCCAACAGATATATGAAAAGATGCTCATCTTCTTTAGTTATTAGAGAAATGCAAATCAAAACGGCAATGAGATACCACCTCACACCTGTTCGATTAGCTGTTATTAGCAAGACAGGTAATAGCAAATGTTGGAAAGGCTGTGGAGAAAAAGGAACCCTCATACACTGTTGGTGGGAATGTAAAGTAGTACAACCATTTTGGAAGAAAGTATGGTGGTTCCTCAAAAAACTGAAAATAGAACTACCTATGACCCAGCAATCCCTCTACTGGGTATATATCCCAAAAACTCAGAAACACTGATACGTAAAGACACGTGCAGCCCCATGTTTATTGCAGCATTGTTCACAGTGGCCAGGACATGGAAACAACCAAAAAGCCCATCAATAGATGACTGGATAAAGAAGATGTGGCACATATACACTATGGAATACTACTCAGCCATAAGAAATGATGACATCGGAACATTTATAGCAAAATGGTGGGATCTTGATAACATGATACGAAGCGAAATAAGTAAATCAGAAAAAACCAGGAACTGTATTATTCCATACGTAGGTGGGACATAATAGTGAAACTAAGAGACATTGATAAGAGTGTGGTGGTTACGGGGGGGAAGGGGGAATGGGAGAGGGAAAGGGGGTGGGGAGGGGCACAAAGAAAACAAGATAGAAGGTGACAGAGGACAATCTGACTTTGGGTGATGGGTATGCAACATAATTGAACGATAAGATAACCTGGACTTGTTATCTTTGAATATATGTATCCTGATTTATTGATGTCACCTCATTAAAAAAATAAAATTATTAAAAAAACAATGGGATATACAAATTGCCCTCATGCTGGTAAGAAATCATTAATAATAATGGCAATTATATTATTTAATAAAGTTTATTGACGGTAAAAAAAAAACTTCTCAAAATTAATGAAGGAAAAAGTCAAATAAGTTCAAGAAGCACAGAGAGTACCATTAACGAGGAAGCCAAGGAGGTCTCCACCAACACACATCATAATTAAAGTGCCAAATTTAAGAGACAAAGATACTGAAAACTGCAAGAGAAAAGCAGTTAATTACATACAGAGCAGCATCCATAAACATGACATCCGACTTCTCAACAGAACACTTGAGACCAGAAGGAATTTGGCAATAAATATTCAAAGTGATGCAAAGCAAAAACTTACAACCAAGACTTCTTACTCTAGCAAGGCTATCATTTAAAATTGAAGGAGAAATAAAAAGCTTCCCAACAATAAAAGACTGAAGAAATTCATTACAACCAAACCAGTACCACAAGAAATCTTAAGGGGCCTACTGTACAAAGAGCAAAGGGAAAAAAATAAATAGAGAAAAAGAGGAATGTAGATTTAAAGAATAAAATAGCAATATAAAGTACACGTCAATAATAACCATAATTGTAAATAGATTAAATGCCCCAACCACAAGACATAGGGTAGTCTCCCCTGTGGTGGCGCAGTGGATAAAGCGTCGACCTGGAAATGCTGAGGTCGCCAGTTCGAAACCCTGCTTGCCTGGTCAAGGCACATATGGGAGTTGATGCTTCCAGCTCCTCCCCCCTCCTCTCTCTCTCTGTCTCTCCTCTCTCTCTCTCTCTCTCTCTCTCTCTCTCCCTCTCCTCTGTAAAATGAATAAACAAAAAGACATAGGGTAGCTGCATGGATAAGAAAACAGGACCCATACATATGCTGTCTACAAGAGACACAACTCAGAACAAAATATACATATAGACTGAAAGTAATGGGATAAACAAAAATATTTCAAGCATATTGAAATTAAAAAAAAGCTAGAGTAGCAATAATAATATCTGACAAAGTAGACTTTAAAACAAAATATTGTAAGGGATAAAGGTCACTACATAACGATAAAGAGAGCAATTCAACAGGAGGATATAATCATTTAAAAATTTTTGTGCCTAATATAGAACCTTAATATATAAAGTATATTTTGATGGACATAAATGGCAAGATCAACAGCAATACTATAAAAGTAGGGGATTTTAATACCCTACAATCATCAATGGATAAATCCTTCAGACAGAAAATTAACAAAGAAACGGCAGCATTAAATGACACACTGGATCAATAGGATTTAATTAATATTTTCAGAACCTTTCACTTCAAAGCAGCAGAATATACATTCTTTTCAAGTGTTCATGGTACACTCACTAGTATAGACCACATGTTAGGCCATAAAATGAGTTTCAATAAATTTAAGAAGATTAAAATCATATAAGCATCTTCTCTGATCACAATGGCATGAAACTAGAAATTAATGGCAACAGAAAAACTGAAAAACATTCAAACACTTAAAGAGTGAATAGCATGTTACAAAATAATGAATGGGTTAACAACAAGATCAAGGAAGAAATAAAAAAAATTTGAAACAAATGAAAAAGAACATACAGCAACTTGAAATTTATGGGACACAGCAAAAGCAGTCTTGAGAGGGAAGGTTATAGCATTAAAGGCATACCTATAAAAAGCAAAAAAAAATTAAATAAACAATTTAACCCTGCATCTGAAAGAACTAGAAAAAGAACAACAAACAAAGCCAAGAGGAAGTGAAGGAAAGAAATAATACAGATCAGAGTGGTAATAAATGACATAGAGCCTAATAAACAATACAAAAGATCAATGAAACCAACAGCTTGTTCTTTGAAAAGGTAAACAATATTGACAACTTTTAACCAGACTCCTCAAGCAAAAAAAGAGTGGACTCAAATAAATAAAATTGGAAATGAGAGTGGAGAAGTAACAACAGACAGCACAGAAATACAAAGGATTGTAAGAAAATACTATGATGATCTATATGCCAAAAAATTGGACAACCTTGGCGAAATATATAAATTACTAGAAACATACTCTCTTTCAAGACTCAAGCTGTAAGAATCAGAAAACCTAAACGAACTGATTATAACAAATGAAATTGAAACAGTTATCAAAAAACCTCCCAACAAACAAAAGTCCTGGACCGGATGGTTTCACAGGAGAATTTTATCAAATATTCAAAGAAGAACCTGACACCTATCCTTTTCAAGATATTTCAAAAAATTCAAGAACAGCAAAGACTTCCAAGCTCCTTTTATGAGGTAAGCATGATCCTCATTCTAAAATCAGGTAAAAACACTTAAAAGAAAGAAAACTACAGACAAAATCCCTGATAAACATAGATGTTAAAATTTTCAACAAAATATTAGCAAATCAAATCCAGCAATATATTAAAAAAGTCATAACTCATGATCAAATGAGACTTATTCTGAGGAGGCAAAATTGGTATATTTGCAAGTCAATCTATGTGATTCATCACATAAACAAAAGGAAGGATAAAAAACACATTATTACATAAATAGATGCAGAAAAAGTATTTGATAAAATATAGCACCCATTTATGATCAAAACTCTCAGCAAAGTGGGAATACAGGGAACATACCTCAACATAATAAAGGCCATCTATGACAAACCACAGCCAACATCATACTCAATGGGCAAAATTTAAAAGCAATCTCCTTAAGATTAGGAACAAGACAGAAGAGCCTCTTTTTACCATTTTTATTGAACACACTTCTGGGAGCATTCAGAGAATACTTCAGAGCAATCAGAGAAGATGAAAAAATAAAAGGTTTCCAAATTGAGAAAGAAGAAATAAAACTATCATTAAATACTGATGACATAATACTGTACTTAGCAAACCCTGACGTCTCAGTCAAAAAAACACTAGACATGATAAAAGGATTCAGCAAGGTGTCAGAAT
Source organism: Saccopteryx bilineata (assembly GCF_036850765.1). Classification (NCBI taxonomy): domain Eukaryota; kingdom Metazoa; phylum Chordata; class Mammalia; order Chiroptera; family Emballonuridae; genus Saccopteryx; species Saccopteryx bilineata. The sequence continues at coordinate 213,421,117 of NC_089491.1, read as the reverse complement.
ATAAAATTAATATTCAGAAATCAGTGGCATTTTTTACACCAATAATAAACTGTCTGAAAGAGAAATTAAATAAACAATCTTCTTCACTATTGAAACAAAAATATAAAGTACCTATGAGAATACTTAACCAAGAAGGTAAAAGACTTATACTCAGAAAATTATAAGACATTGAAAAAAGAAATCAGGGAAGAAACAAACAAGTGGTACCATGTTCATGGGTATGAAGAATAAATATCATTTAAATGTCTATATTACCCAAAGCAATCTATAGATTCAATGCAATTCCTATTAAAATACCAATGGCATACTTCAAAGATATAGAACAAATACTTCAAAAATTTATATGGAACCCAGAAAGAACATGAATAGACTCAGCAATCTTGAAAATGAAGAATAAAGTGGTAGGTATCACACTTCCGGTTATCAAGTTATACTACAAGGCAAGTGAATTAAAGGGCAAAATAACAAATGGGACTATATTAAACTAAAAAGCTCTTGCACAGCAAATGACACCATGAACAAAATTAAAAGACAACCCACACAACAGGAGAACATATTTGCCAACATGTCTGATAAGGAGTTAATAACCAAAATTTGTAATATGAGAGAAATGCAAATTAAAACCACAATGTGATACCACCTCACACCTGTTTGAATGGCGCCATTAACGAATCAACACACAGTAAGTGCTGGCGAGGGTCTGGAAAAAAGGAAAGAAACCCTCTTGCACTGCTGGTGGGAATGCAGACTTGTGCAGCCACTGTGGAGAACAGTATGAAGTTTCCTCACAAAATTAAAAATGGAACTGCTTTTTGACCCAGCTATTCCATTTTTAAGAATATATCCTAAGAATACCAAATCACTGATTCAGAAGAAGATATGCACCCCCATGTTTATGGAAGCCTTGTTTAAAATAGCCAAGATTTGGCAACAGCCCAAGTGTTTGTCAGTGGACAAGTGTATTAAAAAGCTCTGGTACATATAGACAGTAGAATACTATGGCCATGAAAAAAGGAAATCTTACCTTTTGCATTGACATGGATGGACTTGGAGATTATTATGCTAAATGAAATAAGCCCAGCAGAGAAAGATAAATATTATATAATCTTACTTATATGTGAAATATAATGAAGAAAGTGAACTGAGGAACAAAACTGAGGCAGAGCAGATGAAGGGTCATGCGGAGCAGAGGGACAGCTGTCAGAGGGAAGAGGGTTGAGGGAATGGGATCAGAGAAGGTGAAGGGATAAGTGGAATTATATATAGATACTGCATAGATGCATATAAGTGATCAGCAAGTCTCAAAGGGTAGGTAGGGGGGCAATAGGTGAGTAGGAGGTGGGGATGAGGGAGTTATATTGAGTGAGACACTTGAATTCATGTTAACACAATAAATAAAAATTTAAAAAAATAAAAAGAAATAAATAAAAAGAAATAAATAAAAAGAAATATATGCTGAAGTATTAAGATTATAATGTCTACAACCTTTTTCAAATAGTTCATAAAAATAATATTTTAATATACAGGGAGGAAAAAATAAAGCAAATTTTTTTTACTTAATGAATATAAATGAAATGTATATGGTTGTTGATAATATACTTGAAAATTTGCCATAATATAAAAATTATTTAAATAAAAATTTGAGAAAAAAGTAAACATGTAGTCTTTTTATGGAATGATAAGGAACAAACTTTTTTATCTGAAACAACTAAAAGATATAAATATATGAAAAACATAAATACATAATAAAAAGTTTACAAAGCATTAGATAATGAATAAGAAAATCCAGTGATCTGTAAGAGTAGGGGAAAAGAAATCATTTGAACCCTAAAATTGTCCCAGCTTAGCACTCAGAGAGTTTCCAATTTAAAGCATCAGCAAGTAAAATCTAGACAATCTCTCTGAGTTGAGGGTGTTGAGATAGCAATCCAGGGAAACCTAGGTGGATCAAGTTTGCAGGGTAGAGTACCAGAGTGCCAAAGAAGAAACGGCTGCTCAGAGAGAAGACCTGAGCTCTGCAAATTCTTCAAAATGCATTATCAATTTGAGTACTAATGGGAGAAAAAGTGTGAGAAATCTGAGGCCATGGAAAAAATGTCCCACAAATATGCATATTAGAAGACTCTTTGCTAAATTGAATGTATAACAAATGGGAAACTTCACTATTTGTGGGCATTGGATAGAGTACGAAGAAAGGGCTCAGTCATAAAAACTCAGGCAAAGATTAACATTGTTCTAAAAAAGCTTAAAACCAAGACTTAAAACTATTAAATTGATTTCAAGTAACTGCATCCAAAAAAAGACCATCAGAAGTAATTAGGAGTGAAAGTATTCAGCACCCAACAAGGTAAATTTACATGATCTGACAGGAGTCAAATTACCAGCATTTTGTGAAGTAGAGAAATGCAGTTCACAGCTAGGAAAAAATATACACAACCAACCAAAATTGACCAAGTGTTGTAAATAATAAAATTAGGAAAAAGTCTCAAAATTATTTAAAATAAGTATTTTAAAAGAACTAAACCTAACCACAAACATTCTTTTGTTCCAAATAGGTCAACATCATTGAAAACCAAACCTAAATAAGGTAACAGAAAACTGTCATTCTATATTTACCTAGTCAACATATATTTCAAAAGAAAAATAAAATAAAACAATATATAAAACTTTAAAACTTTATAGTCAACAGATATGCCTTACAAAAATATTATGAGAGTCTTTCAAGCCAAATAAAATGTCACCAGATAGAAATGTGGCTCAAATAAATGATGAGGAATACTATAAATAGTAACTATATACTATAATTATAAATACTTTTATTTCTATGCTTAACTGAATGCTTAAAATAAAAAAAATAGATATTTTGTTGAGTTTATAAGATATAAATGAGAATAACACAAAGGTATTTTGGGAGAAGAAATAGAGGTATACTGTTGTAAAAAGCATATGATGACAACTTAAAGATGGATACTGTTGGTCAAATAAGTTTGTAAAATATGATTTTTATGTTTGCTTGCTTATAGTTTGCATTGTGGGCTGTGCAATGTCAGGTATATGTGGTCTGTGAAATTGCAAATTACCTTCCTGCTTGGGAAGGGCTACTGTTTTGCTCATGTTTGCAGAGTGAAAGAGGAGAGAATGCAGAGTGCTGAAGAAGAAGCCATATTTTGCAGAGAGAGAGAAGGTGTGCAGGATAGGAAACCAGAGGTAAGGGGCGTTGTGAGCTCTGCTAAGACTGGTGGGGCCTTTGATTCTAGAAGAAATCGTAGAAGATTCTTCTGGTTCTGGAACCAGCGAATGTGTCAGGGCTTTGGGAGCTTTGAATGAAAAGGAAAGTGTTTTCCCTGTGTGTTTGCTCTTCTGCTGGTGTGAGACTTTTTTTTTTTTTTTTGTATTTTTCTGAAGCTGGAAACGGGGAGAGACAGTCAGACTCCTGCATGTGCCCAACCGGGATCCACTCGGCACGCCCACCAGGGGCGATGCTCTGCCCACCAGGGGGCGATGCTCTCCCCCTCCGGGGCGTCGCTCTGCCGCGACCAGAGCCACTCTAGCACCTGGGGCAGAGGCCAAGGAGCCATCCCCAGCGCCCAGGCCATCTTTGCTCCAATGGAGCCTCAGCTGTGGGAGGGGAAGGGAGAGACAGAGAGCAAGGAGGGGGGGTGGAGAAGCAAATGGACGCTTCTCCTATGTGCCCTGGCCGGGAATTGAACCCGGGTCCCCCGCACGCCAGGCCGACGCTCTACCGCTGAGCCAACCAGCCAGGGCCTGGTGTGAGACTTTAATAAAGAAGTATCCCACCATTTTTTGGCTCCACTGTTTCTTTATTGTCTACTAGAATCCAATGAGAACCTGCACATGCATGGTCACAAGGGTCGTGGCCTCTGGCATACAGATTCTATCAATCTTAGAACAATCATGGAAATAATACAAAGATCTAGAATATAGTAGAAAAAGAAGTGAAATGGACTCATAAGTAAAATAATATTCAAATCTACAGCCTGACCAGGTGGTGGCACAGTGGATGGAGCGTCAAACTGGGATGCGGAAGGACCAAGGTTCGAGACCCCGAGGTCGCCAGCTTGAGCGCGGGCTCATCTGGCTTGAGCAAAGAGTTCACTAGCTTGGACCCAAGGTCGCTGGCTCCAGCAGGGGGTTACTCGGTCTGCTGAAGGCCCACGGTCAAGGCACATGTGAGAAAGCAATCAATGAACAACTAAGAAGTCGCAACGCGCAACGAGAAACTGATGATTGATGCTTCTCATCTCTCTCCGTTCCTGTCTGTCTGTCCCTGTCTATCTCTGCCTCTGTAAAAAACAAAACAAAACAAAACAAAACAAAAAAAAATATTCAAATCTACAAAAGGCATTCAAAAACAAGAAACTAAAGAAAGAGGAGCCAAACTAGAAAAACAAAGTGATAGATTCAAACCCAACCATATTATGGTAAACAAAATGATTACTCTCCAAAATTACCAGCAAATATATTTCATTACATGCCCAAATGAACATTGCAGACATGATTATATTAAGAATTTTAAAATGGGAAGCTTATTTTATATTATCCAAGTGGGTCCAATGTAATCATAAAAGTGCCTATAATGGGAGACAGAAGTCTGAATGTCAGAGACGTAACAGAAGCAAATATCAGAGAGAGGGGAAGCTACACTATTATTTCTCCTCCAAGTCACATCTACAAAAGTGTTAATCTCTCTCTTGTAAAAGTTCCTGAACTGTTAAACAGAATACAGTGTGTAACTGTAAAGACCCCAACACATGCAGTTTTGTTAATTACTATACACTTCATCAAGAATAACACTTTAGCCTGGTACTTACTTGAAAGAAATATGAAATATTTTCCCTTGAGCAACACATTTACCACTAGGTGGGAGTATATCCATTGATCTTTATTCAAATGGCATTCAACTTTCAAATTTTTATTTATTTTTTAAATTTTTTTATTGAGGTGAGATTGGTTATGAAAATTATACAGGTTCCAGGTACAAAGTAAACAACACATCATCTATATATTGTATGGTGTAGTCACTACCCTAAGTCAAGTCTCTCTTCATAACTATCTAGCCTCCTTTATCCTCCTCTACCTCCTGTCACCCTGACACTGTCAGAGGGAAGGGGTTTTATGGGGCTGGGTGAAAAAACATGATAGATTAATTAAAGAAAAAAGTATAGACACAAGAATTCAACATTTTAAACCACAATTTCAATTTATCAATTTTACTTGTGTTGAATCAAAGAAATCACAATGTTTTCAGTTATACCTTTGTTTAATTTCTTGACTTTTGATATGCTCTGACATAATTTCAAAATATTTCCTGGAGACTATTAAAGATGTCTGAGTTAAATACATTTAGAGTGGTTATTATTATTCTGGTTGGCTATTATTAGGAGAGTGTAGATGCCACTCTCTGAGTTTCTTAATTTCTTGAGAGAGATTTAGATAAATTCTATTGCTTTAGAATTTAAAAATGCCACTATGTACCAGTGGATTATCTTGATACTCTATATCGGTATCTCAAAGCCTTACCATTGCATACAAAATGTGAAGGCAAGATCTTACCATGTCCAGCTTTCTTCAGAAACAGTATGACTTACAGAGATGGCATTTTCCTTTGAGGAGATTCATTCTATACACTCATTCATTTAGGACAAAGAAACCTGTCTTGCTTCTGTCTTCCTGTAATATCACATAACACTTTCTAATCTAATAATCTTGTCTTTATATCCATCCTTTGCATCAAATACTTGAAATATGACCTTAAAAAACTGACATCACTCTACTATATATATACATGGAATCCATAATACTCAAAGACTTTTAAAAGGTAAAATAAATATGAAGCATAGCTAACTATATAATTTTTCAAGGCATATCATGAAAAGAATTGTGCATGTTGCTTAGGTGTACAGCTTTTTGTACAATATGTAAATCAAACTCATATAATCCTCTTGCTGGAAAATGTGTGACATTGTTTTATAATCAAACAATGATCCATATTTTCCTTATTCCTACTTCCTACCATATATTAAACTGTATCAAGCAAAAATAAAATATAAAATGAACTTTATTACAGAGTAAATAAAATAGGTATGGTTAAAGATTAAACAATAAAATGGCTACAGATTAAACCTTTAAAATATAAAATAATATCAAATTATAGAGCAGTCTTGTTGCTCTCATTTTCAAGTTAAAATGTGTTCCACTGTAGACCTATTTTCTTCTTTGAGTAGTGTAGACTCTATAGGTCAGGTAGTCAAGCAAAATCTCCTCAGCAGGATACACAAATCTGAAACCTTTCAAAAGGCAATGTTTTTATTCACTGTAATTAAACAATTAATTCTACTGGCATTTATAGGCTGCAGGTGGGTAGAGAATAAAAGAGATAAAGAAAAGCAGTAAAATAAAAAATTTCAATTTTGCTTTAAAGGTCACTGAATTATATGACTTACCTTAGAAGTATTTAACTTGAAATAAAGAAGTCAGGAAACAAATGAGCTGAGTAACTCAAAGGGTAAAGTTTGCTACTTTAATCAGAACACAAAAGATTTTAAATAAATGATCTTGTAAATGCTTTGAACTGAACCTTTTTTTTACTTTTTATCATTTTATTTATATATATATGTTTATGTTCAATATTTAGTTTCTGCTGTATGATACAAACATAGAGTTGAAGAAATAAAATATGTTTCTCTTGTACATGAATAAAATCTGTTACTAAAAAGTATGAATAGGCATTTACAGTCTGATAAAATGCTCTTGGAGCAGCATAAAATAATATGCTAAAAATCATCAACAGTTTCTAAAAGTTATTTATTAACTTTATGTAAAATTTTAATTAATTATTCTCTTTATTGATGATTACTATCTTAATGGAAAAATAATGCAATATTTAAAAAATATTTTATACATAAAATTGCTCAAAAGAAAGTAAATAGAGGTCTTGAATATAATATACTTGGGGGAAATGTAGGTTTGCAGTTGTAAGTATCTGAAACATAGAGTTTATTCTTGTATCATTATTTATTAATTGTTATATTATTTTTCATAAGAACAACTGTAAACCTACTTGTGCCATACCCTGTATAATAGCCATATGTAAAAACTGCTCTGTAGAAAGGAAAATACATTATCTTTGAAGACCACTAGAACAGAAAAAAACCTATACATATAGGCCACATTGAAATTTTGTGTAAATTCTCAAAAATGAAAAAAATATACAACATATAATAAAATTAGGAAAGAAAGCAAAGGGTAAGAGAAAAACAAACCTCCCTTAAGTAATACTACTTAAAGTGATTATTACCAATTAGTATATTTTAAAAAATTTAGAATGTAGCAATAGTTACTATGGCATAGACCAGTGGTTCTTAAAGTGTGTGCCAGAGCACACTGGTGCACCCAAGAAGATTTCCAGGTATGCCCTATGATATTCCAGAGAAATATGTGCCTGTTGGGGACCAAAAAACCAATATGGTTTTGGGAATTTAGATTTTTGGGGGACAGAGGTGTGGGGAATTGGCTGTAAACTGACAGTCTGTCCAACCACCCAACTTACTTGCCTGATTAGGTTGCAAAAAACTGTTAAGCTGTGGTGCTGGATTGTTTACACTACCCCCTTTGTTCCTGAAAAGACTGGAGGCAAGTTTCTTCTATCCTTTGTTTGGTCTAAAGTTAAGATGATATGTATGGTGGAGGTTTTGGATTGATGATTAAACATAAGTAATTGTCTCTTGAAGCCTTTTGGATTTCTATAACAGAAGAATATATGGCAATGTCTAAAAAAGCTTTGAACATTTTACTACAATTTTAAACATCCTATTTATGTGAATTAGGATTTTCTAACCTCAACACAATTGAGAGTAAAAAGAGAGGAATTCTTGCCCTGGCCGGTTGGCTCAGCGGTAGAGCGTCGGCCTAGCTTGCGGAGGACCTGGGTTCGATTCCCGGCCAGGGCACACAGGAGAAGCGCCCATTTGCTTCTCCACCCCTCCCCTTCTCCTTCCTCTCTGTCTCTCTCTTCCTCTCCCGCAGCCAGGGCTCCATTGGACCAAAGATGGCCCGAGCGCTGGGGATGGCTCTGTGGCCTCTGCCCCAGGCGCTAGAGTGACTCTGGTCACAACATGGCGATGCCCAGGATGGGCAGAGCATCACCCCCTGGTGGGCAGAGCATCACCCCCTGGTAGGCGTGCTGGGTGGATCCCGGTCGGGCGCATGCGGGAGTCTGTCTGACTGTCTCTCCCTGTTTCCAGCTTCAGAAAAATGAAAAAAAAAAAAAAAAAGAGAGGAATTCTTCAATGTATCGATGAGGAAATGAGAGTTTGCCTTTCAAATATATGCCCAAACAATAAATCGCTGGGACACTTCAGGCTTATGTTTCTCATAAACACAAGAATGAAAAAACTTAACACATTCACACTGGGACCTGACAAATTTACTAAATCTTACTAAGAATATCTCTCTATATATATTAAGATAACTTTTTAGTCTTTTTTTTTATTTTTTAACCTCTCTTTTGTACAAATTCTAAAAAGCATAACTTAAATAATGTAACATAGAAATTGTTTTTAATGTCAATAAATTTAATTTTTTTGTATTTATTTAGTTTAATTACCATAAAAGCACGCTTGGACTTTATATATTTTTTCTTTAATATTTGACTTACTTATTATAACATATTTCTCAGAAATTTGTATATAATGTGCCTACAATTATTTATATGATTTTAAATTCGTCCCGACTTCAAAAAGTTTGAGAACCACTGGCATAGACTGACATTGATCTCCCCATAAGGATTCTAAAAGTATTTACAAGAAAATACTTGTATTTGATCATCAGCTGAAGACTATATTTGTAATCATCTCTTCCATCTAGAATCTGACACACCATAAAAAGGTAGAAGTTATGTGAACAACTACTGAGCTTTGTCATTCAAGAAATATAACATGTCCCCCACTGTTCTCATTCCCCTCCCAGCTGATTGAATTGTGGATGTGATGGTGAGAATGTAAACAACTATAAGGACTCTCTGCCACACATGGCAAAACAACAAGAACGATAGTTTGAGTCCATGACTCTGCAAACTGTATTTCTAACACTGCAGTATTTACTTTGATTCATGTCAAAGAGAAAATAAACTTTCATAATATTTACTTTGTGGTACTAAAACTCATAAGATACCTAAACCACTATATCATGGTGTTCCTTTTCTAAGTTCCCTAACTCATATCCTAACTAGCAGATCTTCAATTTTTCTTTCTACCACTCTTGAGAGATATTTTTCTATTTGTAACACTAGCTTCTCACTGATAAGAGAGAAGAGATGCAATGCAATATATCAAATGAAGTTTATTTCTTGTTATATTATTAAATAAGCTGAAAAATAACAATAAAAATTATAACTTTTAAAAAATGGTATGTATAACTAATTTTTTATTTTATTTAAAAAATTAACTTTGCAAGGGTGACATTAATCAATAAAAGTACATAGGTTTCAGGTGAACATTTCTATAGCATTTGAACTGTTTATTATGTTGAATACTCATCACTCAAAGTCAAATCATTTGCTGTCACCTTGTAGTATTAGTCCCTCTAACACCCTTCCACCATCCCTGCTTCTCCAAAAATTCTAATTTTTAAAACTTGTTTATTATTTGAAAAATTATTCAATAAAAAAATAAGTAAAATAATTGAAGACATGTGAATTATTTCAAAAAACATTATTACAAAAACAAATAGTGATGTATAAGAATAGACTAAGCCCTGGCAGGTTGGCTCAGCGGTAGAGCGTCGGCCTGGCATGCGGGGGACCTGGGTTCGATTCCCGGCCAGGGCACATAGGAGAGGCGCCCATTTGCTTCTCCACCCCACCCCTCCTTCCTCTCTGTCTCTCTCTTCCCCTCCCGCAGCCAAGGCTCCATTGGAGCAAAGATAACCCAGGCACTGAGAATGGCTCCTTGGCCTCTGCCCCAGGGGCTAGAGTGGCTCTGGTCGCGGAAGAGCGACGCCCCGGAGGGACAGAGCATCGCCCCCTGGTAGGCAGAGCACCCCTGGTGGGAGTGCCGGGTGGATCCCGGTCGGGCGTATGTGGGAGTCTGTCTGACTGTCTCTCCCCGTTTCCAGCTTCAGAAAAATACAAAAAAAAAAAAAAAAGAAAAAAAAGAATAGACTAAAATTAGCTATTATAGACTGTGATAATAGACATAAGAATTTATGAAAAATTATTGATGATGTAACAAATAACATATATTTAAAATTAAAATAAATATCTTAATTTATTTCATGTTTACAACATAAAAGATGCACTTAATATAAAAAAATTTATTTTATTTTTTTAATAATTTTATTTTTAATGGGGTGACATCAATAAATCAGGATACATATATTCAAAGATAACAAGTCCAAGTTATCTTTTTTTTTTTTTTTTTTTTTTTTTTTTTACAGAGACAGAGAGAGAGTCAGAGTGAGGGATAGACAGGGACAGACAGACAGGAATGGAGAGATGAGAAGCATCAATCATTAGTTTTTCATTGCGCATTGAGACACCTTAGTTGTTCATTGATTGCTTTCTCATATGTGCCTTGACCTTGGGCCTTCAGTGGACCGAGTAACCCCTTGATTGAGCCAGTGACCTTGGGTCCAAGCTGGTGAATTTTTGCTCAAATCAGATAAGCCCACACTCAAGCTGGCGACCTCAGGGTCTCGAACCTGGGTCTTCCGCATCCCAGTCTGACGCTCTATCCACTGCGCCACCGCCTGGTCAGGCAAGTCCAGGTTATCTTGTCGTTCACTTATGTTACATACCCATCATCCAAAGTCAGATTGTCCTGTCACCTTCTATCTAGTTTTCTTTGGCCCCTCCCCCTCCCCCTTCCCCTCTCCCTCTCCCCCCTTTCCCAATAACCACCACACTCTTATCAATGTCTCTTAGTTTCACTTTTATGTACCACCTACGTATGGAATAATGCAGTTCCTGTTTTTTTCTGATTTACTTATTTCACTTCGTATAATGTTATCAAGGTCTCACCATTTTGCTGTAAATGATCCAATGTCATCATTTCTTAGGGCTGAGTAGTATTCCATAGTGTATATGTGCCACATCTTCTTTATCCAGTCATCTATTGATGGGCTTTTTGGTTGTTTCCATGTCCTGGCCACTGTAAACAATGCTGCAATGAACATGGGGCTGCATGTGTCTTTACGTATCAATGTTTGTGAGTTTTTGGGGTATATACCCAATAGAGGGATTGCTGGGTCATAAGGTAGTTCTATTTTCAGTTTTTTGAGGAACCACCATACTTTCTTCCATAATGGTTGTACTACTTTACATTCCCACCAACAGCGTATGAGGGTTCCCTTTTCTCCACAGCCTCTCCAACATTTGCTATTACCTGTCTTGTTAATAATAGCTAATCTAACAGGTGTGAGGTGGTATCTCATTGCAGTTTTGATTTGCATTTCTCTAATAACTAAAGAAGATGAGCATCTTTTCATATATCTGATGGCCATTTGTATTTCTTCCTGGGAGAAGTGTCTGTTCATGTCCTCTTCACATGTTTTTATTAGATTGTTTGTTTGTTTGTTGTTGAGTTTTATGAGTTCTTTGTATATTTTGGATATTAGGCCCTAATCTGAGCTGTTGTTTGAAAATATCATTTCCCATTTAGTTTTCTGTCTATTTATTTTGTTATCAGTTTCTCTTGCTGAGCAAAAACTTCTTAGTCTGATGTAGTCCCATTCATTAATTTTTGCCTTCACTTCTCTTGCCTTTGGAGTCAAATTCATAAAATGCTCTTTAAAACCTAGGTCCATGAGTTTAGTACCTATGTCTTCTTCTATGTACTTAATTGTTTCAGGTCTTGTGTTTAGATCTTTGATCCATTTTGAGTTAATTTTAGTACAAGGGGAGAGACTGTAGTCCAGTTTCATTCTTTTGCATGTGGCTGTCCAGTTTTCCCAGCACCATTTATTGAAGAGGCTTTCTTTTCTCCATTGTGTGTTGTTGGCCCCTTTATCAAAAATTATTTGACTATATATATGTGGTTTTATTTCTGGACTTTCTATTCTGTTCCATTGGTCTGAGTGTCTATTTTTCTGCCAATACCATGCTGTTTTGATTGTCGTGGCCCTATAATAGAGTTTGAAGTCAGGTATTGTAATGCCCCCAGCTTCATTCTTTTTCTTTAGGATTACTTTGGCTATTCGGGGTTTTTTATAGTTCCATATAAATCTGATGATTTTTTGCTCCATTTCTTTAAAAAATGTCATTGGAATTTTGATGGGAATTGCATTAAATTTGTATATTGCTTTGGGTAATATGGCCGTCTTGATTATATTTATTCTTCCTAACCAAGAACAAGGAATATTCCTCCATCTCATTATATCTTTTTTGATTTCCCTTAACAATGGTTTATAGATTTCATTATATAAGTCCTTTATATTCTTTGTTATGTTTATTCCTAAGTATTTTATTATTTCTTTTGTTGCAATCATAAAGGGGATTATTCTTTTGAGTTCGTTCTCAAATGTTTCATTGTGGGCATATAGAAAGGCTATTGACTTCTGTATGTTAATTTTGTATCCTGCGACCTTAGTGTATTGGCTTATTGTTTCTAGTAGTCTTTTTGTGAATTCTTTGGGGTTTTCGATGTATAGGATCATATCATCTGCAAAAAGTAATACCTTTACTTCTTCTTTCCGATATGGATGCCTTCTATATCTTTCTCTTGTCTGATTGCACTGGCTAGAACCCCTAGTACCACATTAAATAAGAGTGGAGAGAGTGGACAACCCTGTCTTGTTCCTGATTTAAGGGGGAAAGCCTTCAGTTTTGTGCCATTTAATATAATGTTAGCTAATGGTTTATCATATATGGCCTTTATCATGTTGAGATATTTTCCTTCTATACCCATTTTGTTGAGAGTCTTAAACATAAAATTGTGTTGTATTTTATCGAAAGCCTTTTCTGCGTATATTGATAAGATCATGTGGTTTTTGTTCTTTGTTTTGTTGATATGGTGTATTACGTTAACCGTTTTACGTATGTTGAACCATCCTTGAGATTCTGGGATGAATCTCACTTGATCATGATGTATTATTATTTTAATATGTTGTTGTATTCGATTTGCTAGTATTTTGTTTAGTATTTTAGCATCTGTATTCATTAGAGATATTGGTCTGTAGTTTTCTTTTTTTGTGCCATCCTTGCCCGGTTTTGGTATGAGGGTTATGTTGGCCTCATAAAATGTGTTTGGAAGTATTGCATCTTCTTCAATTTTTTGAAAGACTTTCAGTAGAATAGGAACCAAATCTTCTTTGAATGTTTGATAAAATTCACTGGTATAGCCGTCTGGGCCTGGACTTTTATTTTGGGGGAGATTTTTAATGTTTTTTTTCTATCTTCTCTACTAATAGATCTGTTTAGGCTTTCTGCTTCTTCTTGACTCAGTCTAGGAAGGTTGTACTGTTCTAGGAATTTATCCATTTCTTCTAGGTTGCTGAACTTAGTGGCATAAAGTTTTTCGTTTTTTTTATTTTTTGTATTTTTCTGAAGCTAGAAACGGGGAGAGACAGTCAGACAGACTCCGGCATGAGCCCGATCAGGATCCACCCGGCTGCACACCAGGGGGTGATGCTCTGCCCCTCCGGGGAGGTGCTCTGTTGTGACCAAAACCACTCTAGCACCTGGGGCAGAGGGCAAGGAGTCATCCTCAGCGCCCGGACCATCTTTGCTCCAATGGAGCCTTGCTGCAGGAAGGGAAGAGAAAGACAGAGAAGAAGGAGAGGGGGAGTGGTGGAGAAGCAGATGGGAGCTTCTCCTGTGTGCCCTGGCTGGGAATCGAACCCAGGACTTCTGCACGCCAGGCCAACGACGGTCTACCACTGAGCCAACCGGCCAGGACCTTCATAGTATTCTACAATAATTCTTTGTATATCTACAGTGTCTGTGGTGATTTCTTCTCTTTCATTTTGGATTTTGTTTATATGAGTTCTTTCTCTTTTTTCCTTGGTAAGTCTTGCCAAGGGTTTGTCAATTTTGTTGATCTTTTCAAAGAACCAGCTCCTTGTTCTATTAATTTTTTCTATAGTTTTTCTGTTCTCTATTTCATTTATTTCTACTCTGATTTTTAATATCTCCTTTCTTTGGCTGGTTTTGAGTTGTCTTTGTTCTTCTTTTTCTAGTTCCTTAAGGTTTGAAGTTAAGTGGTTCACTTGGGCTCTCTCTTGTTTGTTCATATAGGCCTGAAGTGATATGAACTTCCCTCTTATCACTACTTTTGCTGCATCCCATAGATTCTGATATGTCGTATTGTCATTTTTATTAGTCTGTATATATCTCTTGATCTCTGCACTTATTTCATCTTTGACCCATTCATTATTTAAAAGTATATTATTTAGTTTCCACATTTTTGTGGGATTTTTTCTTCTTTTTTGCAGTTGAATTCTAGTTTCAAGGATTTATGTTCAGAAAATATGCTTGGTACAACTTCAATTTTTCTGAATTTGCTGATGTTGTTTTTGTGGCCCAACATATGGTTAATTCTTGAGAATGATCCATGTACACTGGAGAAAAATGTATACTCAGTCACTTTGGGATGAAATGTCCTGTAGATGTCTATCATATCCAGGTGCTCTAGTGTTTTGTTTAAGGCCACTGTGTCTTTGTTGATTCTCTGTTTGGATGACAGATCTAGAGCCGTCAGCGGTGTATTGAGGTCTCCAAGTATGATTGTATTTTGGTCATTTTTTGTTTTAAGATCAATAAGTAGCTGTCTTATATATTTTGATGCTCCTTGGTTTGGTGCATATATATTAAGAATTGTTATGTCTTCGTGATTCAGTGTCCCCTTAGCCATTATGACACGGCCATTTTTGTCTCTGAGTACTTTTTCCGTCTTGTAGTCAGCTTATCAGATATGAATATTGCTACACCTGCTTTTTTTGGATGTTATTTGCTTGGAGTGTTGTTTTTCAGCCTTTCACATTGAATTTGTTTTTATCCTTGTTACTTAGATGACTTTCCTGTACGCAACATACAGTTGGATTTTCTTTTTTAATCCATTCAGCTACTCTGTGCCTTTTTATTGGTGAGTTTAATCCGTTTACATTTAATGTAATTATTGACACTTGTGAGTTCCCTATTGCCATTTTATATCTTGCTATCTCTTAGTTTTGTGTCTTGTTTGATCCTTCTCTTTTGTTTTTTTTATCTTTTGTTTTTATTTCGTTGTATTCCATACATCTTTCCTCTGTTGCTATCTTTTTTATCTCATGTGCTTCTGTGGTGGTTTTTTCAATGGTGGTTACCTTTAAGTAATGAAAAAGGTTCCTACTCTTTTCATTGTAGTGCACTATTTTGTGAGTACTTTTGCACTCCATCGTCCTTTGCTACTGTTAATCTCCATCTTCTCCCCCTCTTTCTTTTTGTTGTTGTCACAGTTTAAATTTGGTTTTATTGTGTTCTTCTTGGAGCTTTTACTTGTGGATTTTTTTTTTTTTGTTCTTTGTATCTGATTGGAGAATCCTCTTTAGTAAATCCTGGTGTGGGGGTTTTCTGATGAGAAATTCCCTCATCTTTTCTGTATCTGTGAATGTTTTTATTTCTCCTTCATATTTGAAAAATAGCTTTGATGGGTATAGTATTTGTGGTTGAAAGTTCCTCTCTTTCAGGACTTTAAATATTGGGGTCCACTCTCTTCTAGCTTGTAGAGTTTCTGCTGAGAAATCTAATAATAATCTAATGGGCCTTCCTTTATATGTTGTATTCTTCTTTTCCCTGGCTGCCTTGAGAATTTTTTCTTTGCCGTTAGTTTGTGCCAATTTAGTTACAATGCACCTTAGAGTAGGTTTGTTGGGGTTAAGAAAACTCGGAGTTCTGTTTGCTTCTTGAATTTGAGGCTTTAGTTCTTTCCACAGGCTTGGGAAGTTCTCATCTATTATTTGTTTGAGTATGTTCTCCATTTCATTTTCTCTCTCTTCTCCCTCTGACAAACCTATTATTCTTATGTTATTCTTTTTGATGGAGTTAGATAATTCTCGTAGGGCTTTCTCATTTTTTTAAATTTTTGAGTTTCTTTCTTCTTCTCTCTGTTGTGCCTCAAGTTGCTTGTCTTCTATTTCACTAATCCTCTCTTCTATCTGGCCTGTTCTATTAGCTAAACTTGTTACTTCATTTTTCAGCTCGTGAATTGAGTTTTTCATCTCTGTTTGATTTGTTTTTATAGTTTCAATTTCCTTGGACATATATTCTTTGTGTTTGTTTAGTTATTTTCTGAGCTCCCTAAATTGCTTTTCTCTGTTTTTTTGTATATCTCGGAGGATTTTTAGGATTTCTATCTTAAATTTTCTGTCATTTAGCTCCAAGGTTTCCAATATATTAAATTTTTTCTCCATAGATTTTTTTCTCATATAGCTGTGTTACCTCTCTTTTTTTTGTATCCATTATATTCTATGTTCTCTTCCTTAATGGCATCTGAGGGTGGTTTTGTTGATAGTATTAATGAGATTTAATAAATAATAAATAGTTAAAAAATAAAAAATTGAAAAGAGTTTTTTTAAATTAATAATGAAATAAAGAAAAATAAAATAAAATAAAAAATTTTAAAAATGTAATTATTCCCCCTCCTTTTTTCTCTCCTTTCCACTCCCCTCTTTATTGAGACTAAATAGAACAAAAAATGCCTGTAATGGAGGGCCTGAATTGGGGTGAAGTAATAAAGGGGCAAGAAAAGGGGGGTATGGATTCACAAAAAGCAAATAAGAAAAAAATTTGGGTCAAGAATAAAATAATTTGTTTTTAGGTGTTGGTTAACTAAGAGTTATGATGAGAGGAATAAGAGGGAATCAGGAAAATGGGACAAATTAAAAAATTACTATTGTATTTAGTGGAACAAGAACTAAATAAAATGGAGAGCCAGGGATGGGAACACTGCTAGTGTGTTACAAAGGTGAAGTAAACCCCCCCAAAATGCCACAAACATAAGTTTGAATCTCAGATAAGGTATTGTTCATTATTGAGGTTTGAATGAGAGGAGACGCAAAGGAGAAAGGAAGAACCTAATGTAGAGGGAGAAAAGAAAGAGAGAGAGAAAAAAGAGGGAACCACTAAGAAAAGAAAAAAGAAAAAACAGGAGAGAGAGAGAGTTAAGGGTTTTGGAGTGCAACCCTCATAGAGAGAAAGGAAGAGGAAAGAAAAGATAATGGGAGATGTAATATATATGGGTATTGTAGTTCAAGGAGAGGAGAGAGTAAGACTGGCAGAGAGTTAAACGACCAAATTGGAGGAGGAAAAAAAATATCAAGAATGAAGATAAGAGAAAAAAACCAACAAATATCATAAAATGGGATAGGTTATAAGGTCTGTGCATTATTCTTGATTTTGAGAGGTTATATTCTTGCTTTTTCTTTTCTCTCCCTCTTCCTGGTTGGTGACTCTGTACCCCAGGTTCTGCTCCTTTGGCATGCTCAGGTAGAGGTTTGCAGTTGATAAGTCTCTATGGTGATGTTGTTTATTGTGCTTCAGTCTCGTTAGCAGAAATAAAGACCAAAATGGAAGGAATTTAAATCAGAATAGATGAAGCTGAGGATTGAACCAGTGAGTTAGAAGACAAGATAAATGAAGGCATGGAAGCAGAGCAGCAAAAAGAAAAGACTCAAAAATTCTGAGGAAACTCTAAGAGAGCTCTGTGACAACATGAAGAGAAATAAAATCCACATCATAGAGGTTCCTGAAGAAGAAATAGAAGAAGGGATAGAGACTTTGTTCAATCAAATGATAGCTAAAAATTTCCTAACGATGCAGGAAAATATCACACAACTTCAAGAAGCACAGAGAATTCCATTAAAGAGAAACCCAAAGAAATCTACACCAAGACACATCATAATTAAAATACCAAAGCTAAGAGATAAAGAGAAACTATTAAAAGCTGCTAGAGAAAAAAGCTATCACCTACAAAAGAGCCCCATATGGCTGAACATCCGACTTCTCAACAGAAACACTTGAGGCCAGAAGGGAATATTAGGAAATATTCAAAGTAATGCAGAACAAGAGCCTACAACCAAGAATATTTTATTCAGCAAGGCTATCATTTAAAATTGCAGGAGAAATAAAAAGCATTCCTGACAAAAAAAAAAAAAAAACAACTCTAGAAATTCATTACAACCAATCCAGTGCTACACAAAATGTTAAGAGGCCTGTTATAAACAGATCAAAGAAGAAAAAGAATATAGTAAAAAAAGGAATACAGCTGTAAAGAATAAAATGGAAATAAACAACTACATATCAATAATAACCTTAAATGCAAATGGAGTAAATGATCCAATCAAAAGACATAGGGTAACTGTGTGGATAAGAAAACTGGACCCATACATATGCTGTCTACAAGAGACACACTTCAAAACAAAAGATGCACATAGACTAAAGGTAAAAAAATGGAAAAAGTATTTCATGCAAATGGGAATAAAAAAAAAAGCTGGGGTAGCATACATATATCAGACAAAATATACTTTAAAACAAAGGCTATAGTAGGAGTTAAAGGAGGTCACTACATAATAAAGGAAGCAATCCAACAGAAAGATATAATTATTATAAATATCTACGCACCAAATATAGGAGCACCTAAATATATAAAGTAGATTTTGATGGATATAAAGGGCAAGAGCAACAGCAATACCATAATAGTAGGGGATTTCAATACCCCACTAACATCACTAAATTCATCTTAAAGAAAGAAAAGTAACAAAGAAACAGCAGACTTAAAGGATACACTAGATCTACTCGATTTAATAGATATCTTTAGAAACTTTCACCCTAAAGCAGCAGAATATACATTTTTTTAAGTGCTCATGGGACATTCTCTAGTATAGACCACATGTTAGGGCACAAAAGCGGTCTCAACAAATTTAAGAATATTGAAATCATAACTAGCATTTTCTCTGATCACAATCACATAAAACAAGAAATCAAATACAGAAAAACTGAAAAATACTCAAAGATTTAGAAACTGAATAGCATGTTCTTAAATAACAAATGGGTTAACAACGAGATCAAAGAAGAAATAAAAAAATTCCTAGAAACTAATGATAATGAGCATACAACAACTCAAAATTTATAGAACAAAGCAAAAGCAGTCCTAAAAAGTTCATAGCATTACAGACATACCTTAAGAAGCTAAAAACAACTCAAATAAACAACTTAACCCTGCATCTAAAGGAACTAGAAAAAGAACAGCAAGTAAAGCCCAGAGGTAGTAGAAGAAAAAAAATAATAAAGATCAGAGCAGAAATAAATGACATAGAGGCTAAAGAAAAATACAGAGGATCAATGAAACCAGGAGCTGCTTCTTTGAAAAGATAAGCAAGATCAATGAACCTTTAGCCACACTCACCACGAAAAAAAGAGAGAGGACTTAAATAAATAAAATTAGAAAAGAGAGTGGAGAAATAACAACTGACACAACAGAAATACAAAGGATTGTAAGAAAATACTATGAAGAATTATATGCCAAAAAATTAGACAACCTAGATGAAATGAACAAATTCCTTGAAACATATAATCTTTCAAAATTCAATCAGAAAGAATCAGAAAACCTAAACAGACCAATTACAACAAATGAAATTGAAACAGTTATAAAAAAAACTCCCAACAAATAAAAGTTCAGGGCCCGAAGGCTTCATAAGTGAATTTTACCAAATATTCAAAGAACTAATTCCTATCCTTCTCAAGCTATTTCAAAAAATTCAAAAGGAAGGAAGACTTCTAAGCTCGTTTTATGAGGTGAGAATTATTCTGATTCCAAAACCAGGCAAAGACAACACAAAGAAAGAAAATTATAGGCCATTATCCCAATAAATTTAGATGCTAAAATCCTGCAAAAGGGGCCCTTAGAAAATTGGTGATTTGGCTCCTCTGATTTTGCCAATTGGATTTAAGAAAATAGGCAAGGAATGCCAAATGGAACTAACAATACATGAGCATAGATTTAAAGGACTTTTAGATACTGGAGCTGATGTATCTGTTATTGCTAAGTTACATTGGCCTCCTTCCTGGCCCACTCATGCAGCAGCCACAGAGTGGCTATAGGTATAGGGCAGAGTAAATCCCCTCAACAAAGTTCTAGTATAGGGCAGAGTAAATCCCCTCAACAAAGTTCTAGTTTTTTACATTGGGAAGATTAAGAAGGTCACTCTGGATTTTTTAAGCCTATGTGCTCCCTGGATGGCCAGTTAATTTGTGCGGTAGAGATGTTTTGAAAAATATGGGAGCATTGCTTGTTAGTCCTAATGGTCTAGTCAGTATTCAGATGCTTGATCTGGGATTTTTGCCCACCAAGGAACTAGGGAAAGAACAGAGAGGAATTCTCACCCCCATAGAAGTGGCACCCAATACCAGAGGTGTGGATAAGGATATAAAAATTTAGCATAGGGGCCTTGGTAGCTCCTGATACCCCAATAATGCATTATGAAGACCCAATTACTTGGAAATCAGATAATCCTGTATGGGTAAACCAATGGCCCCTTCCTCAGGAGAAATTTAGGGCAGCTGCTCAATCGATACAAGAGCAGCTACAGCTTGGGCACATTGAACCATCTAATAGCCCATGGAATACACTTCCATATTTTGATCTTGTTGCCTCCTGGATTATCAAGGGGCATAGGTGACCCTTACAGCTTATAGGTTTTGAGCCTCAAAATTATTGTTGTTCCTTTTTTCAAAGGATCAACAACAATGGCTCTGGAAAACTTCCACTAAATAGCAAATCACTTTTGCAAATTAATGGACAACTTTATACTGAAACTGTCAACTTAAAATCAGCTCAAAGCCTAGAATTATATGCCATTATCATGGCTTTTCAGCATTTGCCATATTCCTCCTTTAATCTATAAACAGATAGCAAATATATACTTATGGTTCTTTCCACTATAAAGACTGCTGTCTTAGGGACAAATGCTTATGAACTATTTCAGCAGTTCCTCCTTCTTCAAAGACTTGTATGTCAACATAGAGCTCCATATTTTATAGGACATACTCGAGCTCACTTCATGCTCCCTGGAGCTTTAGCACAAGTGAATGCCCTTGTTGATCAAGCTACCCAAAAGAAAATTATTTGGAGCAACCATGACAGATCGAACAATTCAGTCTCATACTATTCATCACCAGAACGCTGCAGCCCTGTGTAAACAGTTTCAACTTTCTTGGGAAGCAGTATAACAGATTGGTAAATCCTGTCCAAGGAGTCCTATACTAAAATCTGCCCCTTCATTTGGAGTTAACTCTCAAGGACCCCTACCAGGACAACTTTGGCAAATGGATGTTACTCATATACCTTCATTTGGCAAACAGTCCTATGTACGTTACAGTGGATACATATTCTGGATTTATAGTAACCTCTGTCAGAACAGGAGAGGCTGCTAAGCATGTTATATCTCATTGTCTGTATGCATTTTCATATTACTGGATTTTCTAAACTGGTTAAACTGACAATGCTCCTGCATATGAAGCAAAAGCATTTACTGTATTTTGTCAAACCTTTTGAATTATGGGTATTTCATACAATCTTTAAAGTCAAGGTATTATTAAAGTGTACCCAGCAAATATTTTAAGGTCAATTTAAAAAAATTTAAAGGGGGGAGTCAAATCCTGGAACTTCTATGGGCTTACCATACCATGCTTTTTACTTAAAAAATTTTAAATTTCTTTTGAATGCTGATGAACAGGAGATGCCAAATCTTTTTTCTCCTGCAAACTTCTTACCTTCTTTTATTTGATCCAGCTGATAAAACTCTTTTGTCTTTTTTCAAATAGGTCCAGATATACAGAAAAGGTTTATATAGGCAGATGTGGATTCTCAAACCCCTCAGCAGGATCTTCTGAGCATGGCTTTTAAGGTACCAATAGGCAGAAAAAACCCAATAGAGATAAGGGGAACTACTAGCTTTTAAGATACGTCCTTAAAGGCTCCAATGCCACAAAGGGGTCTCATAGGATTCCATCTGGGTCCTGCTTCAATAGTGATTAGGAAGTTCATTGAGCTAAAGCCTGCCAGGCTTACATGCCTTTGTTGTGAGGAAAAAGGGACACTGGAAGGTAGGCTTCCCCCTTATTCCTCAAAGGGAGGGTTCAGTCTCTTCCAGACCTGCTCCAGCCACCTATGACCTAACCTTGCCCAGAATGATGGGGTTTGCCACTAAAGGCTGAAGGAGCCCAGGGCCATCAGCCCCATCTATGGACGACACTGTGGACGAGCCTAGGGTATTTTTTCCAAGAAGCAGGTAAACTGATCTCATTTGCACAAGGGCCACTTAATTATGTCTTCCCTGAATAGTCAGGTATTTTATTCTTCCCTCAAAGATCTCTGTTGTGAGTGTTGATAGTCCTATTTTCTGCTGCTTTGTTTAATATATAGTGTTTCCTTTATTCCTCCTACCTCAATGCCCCACTCATATTTCAGTGGGACCTACTCCTAATTTAGAGCTCTCTTTCCCCTTTTTGCCAACTTCTATTATGAATCTACCTTTGCCACCCAGCTTAGTGCATCCCAAGGTTCTCTTTATCACACCACAGTCACAGAGCTCCAGGGAAAGCAACCTGGTCTCATCTCTCCAGGCAGAGAAGAACAGAAGCTCCATCTCCACACGTACTGCAGATGGCTTTTCCAGTCTACCTGAATCATTACCAGCTAGAAGCAGCAGTCATTGGGACTTGGACATGAGCTGCAAAGTATAGAATTGTGACAACAATTCCAGTGCCACACGGACTTTTCCTGGATGTGGATTTTCCTGGACTCCTGCTCCTTGTGACAGCTCCTAATGGACTAAACTGGGGTTGGGTTGCATTTTCAGGGATTTGGAATGCTGTGGGTGCCAACTTGGACTTGGTGAACATGTTAAGGACACTACTTTTTTATGGATTCTAGCTGTATTGGCCAAGAGTTTACTTAAAGGCTTTAAACACTGAACAAAAAAATAGAAGACTGTATAAAGAAGATGTGGCAATATACACCATGGTATACTATTCAGCCATAAGAAATGATGACATCGGATCATGTACAACAAAATGGTGGGATCTTGATAATATTATACAAAGTAAAATAAGTAAATCTTAAAAAACCAAGAACTGCATGATTCCATACATTGATGGGACATAAAAATGAGACTAAGAGACATGGACAAGAGTGTGGTAGTTATGGGGGAGGGGAGGGAAGGAGGGAGGGGAGAGGGGGAGACAGAGGGGCACAAAGAAAACTAGATAGAAGGTGATGGAGGACAATCTGACTTTGGGTGATGGGTATGCAACATAACTGAATGACAAGATAACCTGGACATGTTTTCTTTGAATATATGTACCCTGATTTATTGATGTCACCCCATTAAAATTAATAAAAAAATATTTATAAAAAAATACTCAACAAAACATTAGCAAATGAGATTCAGCAATATATGAAAAAAATACATTATGATCAAGCTGAATTTATTCTGGGGAGGCAAGGCTGGTACAATATTCACAAATCAATCAATGTTATTTATCACATAAACAAAAGAAAGGAGAAAACCACATGATAATTTCTATGGATGCAGAAAAGTCATTTGATAAAATCCAGTACCCATTCATGATCAAAACTCTCAGCAAAGTGGGAATACAGGGAATATACCTGAACGTGATAAAGGCCATCTATGACAAACCCACAGCCAACATCATACTCAATGGACAAAAATTAAAATTGACCCCCTTAAGATCAGGAATAAGGCAGGGGTTCCCCTTTTCACCACTCTTATTCAGCATATTTCTGAAAATACTAGCCACAGCAGTCAGAGAAGAAAAAATAAAAGGCACCCAAATGGAAAAGAAGAAGTAAAACTATCATTATTTTCAGATGATATATTATATATAAAAAACCCAAAAATCTCAGTCAAAAAAATACTGGACCTCATAAATGAATTTGGCAAGGTGGCAGGATATAAAATTAATACTCAGAAATCAGTGGCATTTTTATATACCAACAATGGTCTATCAGAAAGAGAAATTAAGGGTTCTATCCATCCCCTTCACTATTGCAACCATAAAAAATAAAGTACCTAGAAGTAAATTTAACCAAGGAGATTAAAGACTTGAGCTCAGAAAATTATAACATTGATAACAGAAATCAAGAAAGATACAAACAAGTGGAAGTATATACCATGCTCATAGTTAGGAAGAATAAACATCATTAAAATGTCTATATTACCCAAAGCTATTTAAAAGTTCAAGCAATACCAATTAAAATACCAATGAAATACTTCCAAGATTTAGAACACATATTCCAAAAATTTATATGGAACCAAAAAAAAAACAACAACCCACAAATAGCCTCAGCAATCTTTAAAAGAAATAATAAAGTGGAAGGCATCACACTTCCTGATGTCAAGTATACTTCAAGGTCATTGTACTCAAAACAGCCTGATACTGGCATTAGAACAGGCATATAGATCAATGGAACAGAATAGAGAACCCAGAAATAAACTCACACCTTTATGAACAACTAATATTTGACAAAGGAGGTAAGAGCATACAGTGGAGTAAAGACAGCCTCTTTAACAAATGGTGTTGGGAAAATTGGGCAGCTACCTGCAAAAAAATGAAACTAGACCACCAACTTACACCATTCAGAAAAATAAACTCAGAATGGAAAAAAGACTTAAATGTTAGCTGTGAAACCATAAGCATCTTAGAAGAAAACATAGGCAGTAAGCTCTTCAACATCTCTCTCAGCAATATATTTGCTGATTTATCTCCACGGCCAAGGAAAATAAAAGGATAAAAAAATTGGACTATATCAAATTATAAAGCTTTTGCACAGCTAACGACCATAAGAACAAAATAAAAAGACAAACTACACAATGAGAAAACATATTCAACAATACACCTGATAAGGAGTTAATAACCAAAATTTATAAAGAACTTGAAAATCTCAACACCAGGAAGACAAACAATTCAATCAAAAAATGGGCAAAAGAAATGAATAGACACTTCTCTAAAGTGCACATACAGATGTCCAATAGGCATATGAAAAAATGCTTAACATCATTAATTATTAGTGAAATGTTAATTAAAACCACAATGAGATAGCACCTCACACCAGTCAGAATGGCATTCATCAACAAACCAACACAGAATAAGTGCTGGCGAGGATGTGTAGAAAAGGGAACCCTCCTGCACTGCTGGTGGGAATGCAGACTGTGCAGCCACTGTGGAATAGAGTATGGAGATTCTTCAAAAAATTAAAAATCGAACTGTCTTTTGACCCAGCTATCCTACTTTTAGGCATATACCCTGAGAACATCATAGCACTGTTTCAGAAGGAGAAATGAAACCCAGTGTTTACGGCAGCATTGTTTGCATTAGCAAAGATCTGGAAACAGCCTAAGTGTCCATCAGTGGACAAATGGATTAAAAAGCTGTGATACATATATACAATGAAATACTATGGGGCCATGAAAAAGAAGAAATCTTACCTTTGTGACAACATGGATGGACCTGGAAACTATTATGTTAAGTGAAATAAGCCAGGCAGAAAATGAAAAATATCATGACCTCACTCATTTGAGGAATCCAATGAACAATGTGAACTGAGGAACGGAGTTGAGACAAAGGAGGGATCAAAGGGACCAGAGGGAAAGCAGACAGAGGGAAAGGGGATGATAAGATGGGATAAACCTGAAGGGAAGGGGGAGGTCACTGTGGGGAGGAGAGCAATATGGAGAGATATTGAGGGAAATATGGGGGAAGGGGGGTGCACTTGGGGTAACATAAAATCTATGTAAACACAATTAATTAAAATCAGTTGAAAAAAAGAAAATGCTTAAAAAATAAAAATAAAAACAATAGCATGACAATTTTAAGGTTCTTAGTCCTTGTGATATGGGATTATCACTTTTGACATTTTTTAGATAAAATAGATTAGATATTTGAAACAAAACAAAGCAGAATTACAGTGAATTTGAGAAGCTGATAAAAAGTATCCTTGATCTTTTTGGATAGAAGAAAGCATGAGGCACTAGGAATTAAAGACTGTATGGCCAGTAGTTGCATCCTTCATGGCAATGTAGTTGCAGGTTCTCACTGAATTTGGGCAGATGGGAAAAAAACAGTGGAGCCAAAAAATGGTGGGCCATCCTTTCATTAAAGTCTCATACCGGCCGATGAGTAAACAGGCAGGGAAAACACTTCCCTCTTCATTCAGAGCTCACAGAGCTCTGAAATATTATCTGGATCCACAACCAGGAGAACCTTCTCCAGTTCCTCTTAGAACCAAAGGCCCCACCAGTCTCAGCAGAGCTTATAAAAGCCCCACACCTCTGGTTCTCCATCTGCACATCTTCTCTCTCTCTCTGCACAAACTGGCTTCCTCCTCAGCCCTCTGCATTCTCTCCTCTCTCACTCTGCAAACATGGCTTCTCTCTACCTCTTTTTCATTTCTTTTTTTCAAAATTTTCTGATGTGAAAATCTCTCCTCCAGCAAACATTAGCAAAACAATGGCCCTTCCCAAACAGGAAGGTAATTTGCAATTTCACAGATGACATATGCCTGTTACTGCCCAGCCCCCAATGCAAACTATAAGCAAGCAAACATAAAAATCACATTTTACAAACTTATTTGACTAACAAGATAAATGAAAAAGCAGAGAGAAATTGACTCAGTGTTCTGTTTTTAAATAAATTATGCACAGAAGTAATTAGTATTTTTAAATTCAAGTATTTTTGTGGATCTAGGAACATTTACATTTTGACTTTTATTCATTTTGGCCTACTAACCAGTTAGTCAATAGGAAAAGATATATCATACACTTGAGAAAATTTGTATATTCTCAGTGATATTCAATTGGTGATAGTTCTAATTTTTATTAAATTAACTGTGATGAAGAAATAATATATTTCATTAAGATAAGTGAAATAGTTTGAAGCATGGAAATTTAGAGCAGGTCGTAATATTATGCTAGAGAGAGAATGTAGCTCATAGAGCTCTTTTTTAGATTCAAAGTAAAGTAAATCAGAGAAGTATTTCAATAATTTTCCACAGTGTACCCCAACCCCTAAAATTATCCTTTTTCTGTAAAAAATTCAAAGAGTTTTTTTCATCTCCTTCACCTTCAACTCTTCCTTGGTACCCTCCTCCAATGATGATACAGATCTCTAATAAGCAGAGCTACTATTATACTAAGTTTATAAATTAAATGGCTTTATTGATTTGCTTAAGAGGTCATCATGGTGACTTTGGAGAAAATGTTCAAGTGCCAATAATGAACCTCGAAAACAGAAATTATATATATAAATATAGGAAACTATTTCAAAGATGATAAATTGTTATTTTTAGTGCAAACTTGTGTTTGTATGTGAAATGACAAAATATCATTTATATTTGTCTAAAAATCAAGCTGAATAGTACTAATTTTTGTTTAAAAAAAAGAATATAAGATAATGATAAGTGTTTCTATGGACCTGGAGCTGTATTAGATACCAAGCTTACTCACTAAATTTATAATTAAATAATTCATCAAGGTATCTACTATAAGCCTTTCTAGTATTCTTTTATAGTCATATGAAATTCACCCACTCTTACCACTTGTAAATATGTATATGCTTAAATAAAATTAGCATATAGCATGTTAACTACAAATTTATCAAATTATAGAAAATAATTTAATAGCTTAGCTCAAGATTTTGATGCTAAATAAAATGAAATTGGTAAATATCTTTTTGTTGACAAATTATTTTTTTACTTAACACTGAACACAGAAAACAAATGTACGAGTTTCTTTCTCTGCACCTGTCACATTTTTGTGTTCAGATTATGCTGGCCACAAAAAATAAAATCAATAATATTCTCTTTACTATATACTTGAACAGTTTGTATAACATTAGAGCTATTTATTAATTGACCAAAGAAACTTTTCTATAAATTGCGCTGTCTTATGTACCTTCTGAAACTTTTCTTAAATTCTTCCTTCTGTTGGTAATTGGTATCTTGTATATTTGCTATGAAGACAAGAAAGTTGAGTACGTTTTCAAGCTATGGTTAAAATTAGGAATGGGAAATATTAACTAAATAAATGAGGAAGTAGGAAGGACATTGAATTTAAATTAAAGGGTTCAGGAACTATATATATTTACATAAAGTGCAGGTGTAGTAATAAAATCATAATGAGAAAACCAAAAATGTTTATTATAGCCAATTAAAAGGTTTTCTTAATATAATATTACAAAGCCAAACCTTTAAAATTTCTTGCAAGTCCTTGCAGTGTGCACAGACTTCAAGATTGAAATAGTTTAAAGTTTGTAAAAAGGATGAAGGAAAGAACTAATCTAGAGCAGTGTTTCTTAAAGTCCTTGAAAAAAGATAGAAAAGCTTTTTCATTAATTTAAAATTTGTTGTTGAAGAGAAATGCTTTTGCAAAAAAAGAAAAATAAGATAAATAATTATATGCATGGAAGACATTATAAGGTCTCTAATGTTTTACTTCCAAATTCTGAACTTAACTATCTCATCATAGACCAATTATAAGTTTTTACAAGAAATCACACTATCTTTTTTTTGAGTAAATAAGGAACTATTCTGGATTTTGTAGAATATTGACATGATCAGACTGCCACTTTAAAAGCATCTTTGTGATTATAGCGCTGAGAGTAGCATACAGGGAGCCAGTGAAGAGATAGAGAACTCTAAGATACTTTTTGTAGAAATAGCAGAGAAAGTGGACATGGCTCAGAGATGGTAGCAATATATGTGGTCTGACACAATGAATGCTGGAATTTACTTGGGAGGAAACACAAACAGAATATCCCATATCTCAGTCAGATTAATGAAAACCTGAAGTTCCTCCTAATTTTAGAGCGATGTTTAGATTGATAAAAGTAATAATAACTGGGCCTCCGGGTGAAAAAAGTCCCTCTTATTCTGCATACATACCGTAGTTCATTGACCCTGCTTATTTCCTTCTTTGGAAACATTTTAAATTACTTAATTTATCCAATGCTTCAATAAATTGACTTTTTGATTAGTTTTGAAAGCAGCTCTCTTGGCATTTATCTTTTCTAATATTTAAAGTAAAGGATGACTATATACAAATAATTAAACTATAGCTTTAAGAATGTGAATAGACCTAAGAGAACACATTTTATGAAATATTTAGGTTCTCATTTTATTTGTACCAGTGAATTATAATTAATTATGATTAGTGAAAAGACTCTAACATGATCTGTTGTATATCTTACATAAAATAATGACCAATAAAATTAAATTTTGCATAAAAATTTTAATAGAAACCTTTAACATAAAGCTTTTCTAATTATAAAACATCATGCTTTATATTTCAAACACCAAATTTATAGATTTGATGAGACCCTTTAGCATACCTTGCTTTTAATTTCTCACCTTCATTATACAAAATTAAGACCAAGTGGCCTTTTTGTACTTATTTATCAACCAGAAATTGTATAATTTTATGAAGAGCTCTAAAACATGCCTAGGACATTATAAAAATTCAATTTTTTTTCTGTTCAGTAGAAGAAATTTTGAACTGATTAAATTTAAATTTTGATTAGTGATTAATATTAGATATGTATTTTAGATATCTCCTATGTTCTTTCTACACATTTTTGAGAGATTGTAATTGACAAAATTTTATAAATGACAAAGTATAAGGCAGGGGTCGGGAATCTTTTTGGCTGAGAGAACCATGAACACCACATATTTTAAAATGTAATTTCATGAGAGCCATACAATGACCCGTGTACGTTATGCATTATCCAATAAAAATTTGGTGTTGTCCTGGAGGACAGCTGTGATTGGCTCCAGCCACCCACAACCATGAACATGAGCGGTAGGAAATGAATGAATTGCAATACATGAGAATGTTTTTTATTTTTAACGTTATTATTTTTTTTATTAAAGATTTGTCTGTGAGCCAGATACAGCCATAAAAAGAGCTACATCTGGCTTGTGAGCTATAGGTTCCTGACCCCTGGTATAAGGTAAATTAATCATATCACTATCATTGGGAAATAAAGCAGGGTATATTCACAAAAATTTAAAATAATTTATCAAATATTTCTTGGGCAACTATTCTAGTAGTGTTGTCAGTAACCACATTTTTAACAATTCTTGGTGTTGAAGTAACAGCATCCAAAGCAAAATTGCCAGGAACCATGGAGCCTTACTAAGTTCTACTTATCTTGAAAAAAATTTTGTCTTCTTGTGAATTCTGAATAAAATGCTGCTATTTACAAAAAAAGCAGTGAAAGGCTTTGAGCTTTTAAAAATATTAAAAATCACTACATAATTTGCAGTAATAAAATAAAAGTCTTTCACCTGACCAGGCAGTGGCACAGTGGATAGAGCATTGGACTGGGATGCGGAGGACCCAGGTTCGAGACCCCGAAGTCGCCAGCTTGAGCGCCGGCTCATCTGGTTTGAGCAAAGCTCACCAGCTTGGACCCAAGGTTGCTGGCTTGAGCAAGGGGTTACTTGGTCTGCTGTAGCCCCATTGTCAAGGCACATATAAGAAAGCAATCAATGTGACACTAAGGTGTCACAACAAAAAACTGATGATTGATGCTTCTCATCTCTCTCCGTTTCTGTTTGTCTGTCCCTATCTATCCCTCTCTCTGACTCTCTCTCCCTCTTTCTGACTGTCTCTCTGTCTCTAAATAAAAAAAAAGTCTTTCATTTATATTATGTAGTAAAAACCTATTTATATATCATTAAAAGTAAAAATTCTCAAGTTTTATAATCCACAGACATCTATAAGTAATTGATTTAATTTTTTTTTAGAGACAGAGAGTCAGAGAGAGGGATAGATAGGGACAGACAGACAGGAATGGAGGGAGATGAGAAGAATCAATCATCAATTTTTTGTTGTGACACCTTAGTTGTTCATTGATTGCTTTCTCATATGTGCCTTGACCATGGGCCTTCAGCAGACTGAGCAACCCCTTGCTGAAGCCAGGGACCTTGGGTCCAAGCTGGTGAGCTTTGCTCAAACCAGATGAGCCCACAGTATAAGTAATTGATTTAAAATTTTATCTCTACTAAGTCCATTTTTATTTAAAGGAGAATTAAACATTTTCACATTTGCTGAGAAAAGAGAGCATATCATTTTAATATTTTGCAACTTTTCTCTAGATTCCTGTGCTCTGGTTATAAACTAAAAGCTAAAATAATCATTAAACTTAGTAATTTCTTATTCTGTTATTAAATTATATGTATTATAGGTCTCTACATTTTAGTTTTAGTTTTGGAGCCAGATAAATAATAAATAATTATTAGAAAACTAGGGTACATAAATGGCCATCATTTTTTCTATTTAAGGTCTAAAGCAGTTAAGAAATAAGAAAAAATAATCTATAGATAAAGAATTAAAATAGCTGTTTAATTAATACCCATGGACACTAGGCTTAAGGATAAGTGTTTAAGAACAAAACTAGATGAGATGAAAAAAGATGGCGATAGAGTCAGCAAATATTCCAACTGTCACATCTCAGAATCAAATTGGATTACAACTTAATTTAAGAACAATCATATTGAAAAGCCAACTTTGGACTAAACAAGGATTTTTAAAGAAGAATCTATAACTAAGGATCACAGAAGCCACAGAGACTGGTAGGCAGGCAGGGCAGAGATGCAGAAAGGGCTGCCTCACTCCTGGGAGAGAGCAGTTGCTGAGGGTCCAGAGGGACTCTCACTGTAAGGAGGCTAACCCTGAGAGGGGTGGGTGCTCAGCCCCAGGCCTGGTGACCCAGCCTAGAGTGCCAGAACCCAAAAGAGGTGCCCAGATAGCATTGGGTGGTGAAAAGAGCCAGGTTTTATTCTGCAAGTGAGAGACAGAGCTCTCAGAGATGCAGGCTTCATCTTAAAGAACCCACACAGAAAATCTCATTCACAGCCACTTACCTGGGGCTCTGGTGTGGGAGAGCTGAAAGGCTTGGAGTTGCCTGAGGAGTATGTAAAGATGGAGGCCCAGGGAGAGACACTGTGGGGGATGGCCAACAAAATTCCTGTGCTGAGTCATCTCCAGAACTGCAGTTGCCATCTTTCATGGGTGGAGCATTCCCTTCTGAGTGGCACAACCCTGGAGAAAAGCAACTGATCCACCCTCAGGAGTCTCTCTTGCTCCAGTCGTGGTGACTGGGTCATGTTGCAAAGCCAAGAGGCAGGGGCACGTCAGTGACTCTGTTTTCTGATGTTAAGGCTGGAGCTTCACATACCCCGCCCCCCATGCTCCTGAGTATAAGATTGATCATTTCACCTCACGGAAGACTCAGTGGAAACTGTCCAGAGTGCGGGCAGACCACACCTCTGATTCTCAGAGGCCACACCTACCAGACTCCTGGGGCTGTGAGAAAAGTCTGGACAGACAGATACCTGGGGCCAGAAACAGAGCCATACTCAAAACCCTACCTAATCCCTGAATGGCTGCAGGCTCTAGACTCTACCAGAGGTTTTTTTCATTAGCCGAGTCCAAAAAGCCAGTCTAGAAGTGCAGTTTGGTATTTCCACGTGCACCTAGGCCAGCAGTGAAGAACATTGGTTCAGAGCATAACAACCCTTTGTATTCAAAGGAAGGTTTCTTTACAACTGGCTCAGCTGAGATGAGTTCCACTCTCTGTGATCAGCATTGACACAGTGACTTATGTACATTGGATAGGGTGAAGCTTCACAGTCAGCTGGCCTGGATGCTGCTTATACTGCCCTACTGGGCTAGACTCTACTGGGAGAAGAGAGAAAGGCTCAAGCATGGACAATTAAAGTGTGGGTCCCAGTGAGCCTATTGTTGGATCTGGTCAAGGAGCTTAGCCCCTTTTTTGGGGGGAGGGCACTGTTAGCCCCAGAACAGGACTCTCTCAGTCTTCCTCCCTGAAAACACGGCCTTACCACCTGCAAGAACTTCTGCAGAGGGGACTATCAGCCACAATTTGAAATGAACCTGCTGCTCACCTTGTTGGTGAGAAATAAAATTTTGTATCCAGCAGTGGCTGAGGGATGAGGCTCTGGAGTAGGGGCCACATTCCCTGTACTGAGCTACTGGCCAAGAGACTCCTGAAGTAGGGGGCCCAATTAATGTTTGTATTCCCAACCTCAGCTGCCATAAACCAACAAGATTGCAACCTGTAGAGGGGTGGGTTGGGTGAGTACAGTCTGGACCCACAGTACAGTGTTTCTGTAGAAGACTCTGAGGGAAGACCCAAAAGCTGCAAGAGAGGTGCAGCAGCTAAAAAGTGGAGACAAATCATATGAGGCTTGGGGCTTTAAAGGAGCTGCTATCATCATGAAGCAGGAGGAAGCTGATCCTTGGACACAAGTAGGCCCCTCCCACACTACCAAGGCACAGAAAACGCAGACACAAACAATGAAAAGAGCAGCAGCTGCAGACAGGTAACTCACAGAGGATTACAAACAACAGTTGACACCAAACCAAGAAGATCTAGAACCAACACAAGGGGTAGTGATGGCAATAAGCACCAACCCTACTACACAAGCAGCACACATAAAGGAGTCTAGCAAGCACCAGACACTATAGAGGATAAATATGTCCAACAAGTCAACCATTGTACAGTGTGTAATAAACATAATAAAGGTTGATGATTAGAGCCAGCCAGCCTAAAGGAATACTGTTTCCATGAAAGTACTAACTGCATTCAATACTCACAGACAATAGAAGGAAAAAATACCCTCAAGAAGCATTCCTAGAACAAGAAAAAAAGATGTCCTGGCAGTCACTACCACAGAGCCCATCTTCTACATAAAAACATCAAAAATTTCAGTCACACAGTGCTACTTAATATACAGACAAAATGGGCATACAAAGAAATGCAACCTAAATAAATTAACAAGAGAAATCCCCAGAAAAAAGAACTAAATGAAATGGAAGTAACCAAACTACCAGATGCAGAGATTAAAATACTGATTTTTAAGATGTTCAAAGATCTTAGAGCAGCCATGGGTGGACATAATAAACACCTAAATAAAGAGACAGCAAGCATCAAAAAAGACATTAAAATCATAAAAAAAAGAACCAATTAGAAATGACAAATACAATATCAGAAATGAAGGCAGCACTAGAAGGAATCAATAGCAGGCTGGATGAAGCAGAGGATCGAATCAGTGATTTAGAAGACAGGATAAACATAAGCACAAAAGTAGGGCAGCAAAATAAAAAGAGGCACAAAAAGTCTGAAGAAACTCTAAGAGACCTCTGTGACAACATGAAGAGAAACAACATCCACATCATAGAGGTTCCTGAAGAAGAAGAGAACAAGAGAACAAACAAGAGATAGAGAACCTGTTTAAAAAAATTATAGCTAAATATTTCCATAAAATGTTGAAGAAAAAAGCCACACAAGTTCAAAAAGCACAGAGAATCCCAAAAAAGTGGAGCCCAGGGAGGCCTACACCAAGACACATCATAATTAAAGTGCCAAAGTTAAGAGACATAGAAAGAATACTAAAAGATGCAAGAGAAAAGCAGTTAGTTACCTACAGAGGAATCCCCATAAAGATGACATCTGACTTCTCAACAGAAACACTTAAAACCAGAAGGGATTGGCAATAAATATTCAAAGTGATGCAAAACAAGAACCTACAACCAAGACTTTTTTATCCAGCAATGTTATTGTTGAAAATTGAAGGAGAACAAAATCTTCCCAGACAAAAAAAGACTCCAGAAATTTATTACAACCAAACCAGTACTACAAGAAATCTTAAGGGAACTAGTATAAAAAGAGCAAAGAAGGAGTGACGTCACGGAAATGGCGCCGTGAGAAGCGCGTCCGACAGCTCTCCCCTAAATCACAACAAATTTATCAACTAGAAACAGAAAAATTTATCCTCGGAGCATTCCGGAGTTCCACACAAACTGAAAGCAAAAGGACTGTTATCACTTGAATCTGAGAGACAAGGGTGTGGAGGAAGCTACCGCAGCGACGCTCATTCAAGCCGCGAGGGAGTGCGCCTGCAGTGAGTCAGCCCATATACTTGGGAACTGTGAGCCGCCGTGAGCAGCCGACGCGAGCCGCCACCGCGAGCGAGCCGCCGCGAGCGGCCGCTGCGAACCGCCACCGCGAGCCGCCGCGAGCAGCCGTACGCGCGCCCGGTCCGGTTGAGCACCGCTGACATTCCCAGCGGCCCGCACACTGCGAGTGGGGGTCGCCGGCCACCGGTGCCCGGAGCGCCCCATTCGCGCGTGCCTTGGGCATTCCACGCGCCCAGGGCGCCCTGCTGCCCGCACACCCAGGGGGCTCCATTATCCTGCGCCTGGTGCGGTCCAGCTGCCAGCAGCGGGGCGAGCGAGAGAGGCTTGGGAGATTCTCTCCGTGGGTGGGGCACCTCACCCAGCCATTCAAGCTAACAATCAAGTGTTGGGGGAGTGGCGCGCGCAGGCAGCCTAAAATACCTTCGGAAACACAGCTGCGACCCAATCACTGAAATTAGCTTAACCCATAAAATCTGCGCACCCTCGGTTCTAATTGATAAGATCTCTCTCAGTTCAGCGATCCAAGACAAGAGGCGTGATATTTTTTAGTGCCTCTCGCTAAAGGGGCGGGGGCAACTTCTGATTGATAGAGCCTCCATATTCAGGGATAAACGCTAACAAGAAGGACTTGGCAGATAATAAGGTCTATACTACACTAGTCGTAAGCAGAGACTAGTGCCTCTTCTTCCCAGCCAAAACAGGCTACAAAGTGTGGAAAGCCTGGGTTGAGAGGTCCAACTAAATGATAGGCGCTGAACAGTCACCTTGACAACAATTGACTCCCACCCCCGCCTGATTACACTGGAGGCCCTGACTCTCAGAGCCTTTCCCAAAGCCTTGCACTGAGTGGGGATAGAGTGGGGATTTCCCAGCTCTTTGAGCCTCTTACTCCCCAGGCAGAAGCAGTTGCAGCCTTATAGCTGGATCACCAGGCTGCTAATTCAGAAAGGGGGGACTAGGAGAGAGAATCCAGGAAAGCAAACTCTCTCATCGTTGGACCCTGCAAACGCCAACAAGCCTTTACTTCCAACAAGACTAAAGCCAATTATATGACATTGCCATAGAATCCCATCAACTGCAAATCCCTACCTAAGAGTGACACAGGGGCAGAGCCTGGGGTACAGAGTCACCGACTAGGAAGAGGGAGAGAAAAGAAAAAAAAAGAAGTTAACCTCTCAAAATCAAGAAAAACCCACAGACTTTACAACTTGATCCACTAATTTTTTTTTTGTTGTTGTTGTTTGTTTCTTCTATCTTTTTGCCTTTATTTCCTCCACCTCGGTCCTTCTATTCTCTGCCCATCTTATGCTTCCCCTTTCTTGAACTACACTACCCATGAGTGTTGCATTTTATTTTTCTTCTTCATCCTCACACTCCTTTAAGGTTATACTCCAAAACACTTAACTCTCACTCTCTCCTCTTTTGTTTTTTTTTTCTTTGTTTTTTTTGTCTTGCTTTATTTTGTTTTTTTCTCCTCCTATTGTATTTCTTCCTTCGTTTTTCTCTTTTTCTTATTTTTTCCTTTCTATTCGTTTTTTCTTTTCTCATTTTACTTTCCTCCCATATAATCCTCAATCACGAACAAATTAGTTAATTTGGGACTCAAGGCTTTTTTTTGGCTTTATTTCTCTTTTTTGCCTTTGTTTTTATTTATTTTTTCTCTTGTTTGTTTATTTTTGTGGCATTATGGTTCCTCCCAACCCAAGGTCTCCATTGTATTTAGTCTTCGCTCCACTTAATACTACAGATTTTTACTTATTATTTTTATTTTTTCTTCTTTATTATTCTTTTTTGGTCCTTTTTTCTGATTCCCTCTTATCCCTCTCATTATATCTTAGTTGACCATCACTTACAAGCAAATCATCTTAAACTTGTCTAAGATTTTCTTCCTTTTTTTTTTTTTTTGCATTTAGTAGGTCCCTACTCCCTTTTTTTTGCCCCTTGAACTCTTCACCCCAAATCAGGCCCTCCATTATAGGCACAATATTTCCCTGAGGAGGGGAGAGGAGGGAAAGAGAAGAGAGAAAAAAAGGGGGAAATAATAAATTATTACTGTTTTTTTTTGTGGGGTGTTTTACCCTTTTTTTTTTCTCTTTTTACTCTTTATTAATTCTAATTAGTGCTATCAATAAGACCACCCTCAGATGCCGATAAGAAAGAGGAAATCAAATATTATGGATACAAAAGAAAGAGAGGTAACACAAATAGATGTGGAAAAATCTATGGAGAAAAGACTTAACATATTGGAAGCCTTGGAGCTAAATGACAGAGAATTTAAAATAGAAATCTTAAAAATACTCAGAGATATACAAGAAACACAGAAAGGCAATATAGGGAGATCAGAAAACAACTCAATGAACACAAAGAATATATTACCAAGGAAATTGAAACTATAAAAACAAATCAAACAGAAATGAAAAACTCAATTCACGAGCTGAAAAACGAGGTAACAAGCTTAGCTAACAGAACAGCCCAGATTGAAGATAAGATTAGTGAAATAGAAGACAAACAACTTGAGGCACAACAGAGAGAAGAAGAAAGAGACTCAAAAATAATAAAAAATGAGAAAGCCCTACAGGAATTGTCTGACTCCATCAGAAAGAATAACATAAGAATAATAGGTATATCAGAGAGAGAAGAGAAAGAAAATGGAATGGAGAATATACTCAAACAAATAATAGACGAGAACTTCCCAAGCCTGTGGAAGGAACTAAAGCCTCAAATTCAAGAAGCAAACAGAACACCAAGTTTTCTTAACCCCAACAAACCCACTCCAAGGCACATCATAATGAAGATGACACAAACCAATGACAAAGAAAAAATTCTCAAGGCAGCCAGGGAAAAGAAGAGTACAACATATAAAGGAAGGCCTATTAGATTATCATCAGATTTCTCAGCAGAAACTCTACAAGCTAGAAGAGAGTGGACCCCAATATTTAAAGTCCTGAAAGAGAGGAACTTTCAGCCACGAATACTATACCCATCAAAGCTATCCTTCAAGTATGAAGGAGATATAAAAACATTCACAAATACAGAAAAGATGAGAGAATTTATCAACAGAAAGCCCCCACTCCAGGAAATACTAAGGGGGGTTTTCCAACCAGATTCAAACAACAAAAGAAAACAACACCACAAGTAACAGCTCCACCAAGAACACAATAAAACCAAACTTAAACTGTGACAACAAAGGAAAAAAAGGGGGGAGAGGATGGAGATTAACAGTAGCAAAGGATGATGAAGTGCAGAAATACTTATAAGATAGGGTACTACAATGAATATGGTAGGTACCCTTTTCATTACTTAATGGTAACCACCCTTAAAAAACCACCACAAAAACACTTGACTTAAAAAAGGTAGCAACAGAGGAAAGAAGTATGGAACACAAACAAACAAAAACAAATGATAGAAAAACAAAAGAGGAGAATCAAACTAGATACAAAACTAACAGAAAGCAATTTATAAAATGGCAGTTGGGAACCCACAAGTGCCAATAATTACACTAAATGTAAATGGATTAAACTTACCAATAAAAAGACACAGAGTAGTAGAATGGATTAAAAAAGAAAATCCAACTATATGCTGCCTACAAGAAACACATCTAAGCAACAAGGATAAAAACAAATTCAAAGTGAAAGGCTGGAAAACAATACTCCAAGCAAACAACACCCAAAAAAAAAGCAGGTGTAGCAATACTCATATCTAATAATGCTGACTACAAGACAGAAAAAGTACTCAGAGACAACAATGATCATTTCATAATGATTAAGGGGAAGTTGAATCAAGAAGACATAACAATCCTTAATATATATGCACCAAACCAGGGAGCACCAAAATATATAAGACAGCTACTTATTGACCTTAAAACAAAAACTAACAAAAATACAATCATACTTGGAGACCTCAATACACCGCTGACGGCTCTAGATCGGTCATCCAAACAGAGAATCAATAAAGATATAGTGGCCTTAAACGAAATACTAGAACACCTGGATATGATAGACATCTACAGGACACTTCATCCCAAAGCGACAGAGTATACATTTTTCTCTAGTGTACATGGAACAATCTCAAGAATTGACCATATGTTGGGCCACAAAGACAATATCAGCAAATTTAGAAAAATTGAAATTGTACCAAGCATATTCTCTGATGATAAAGCCTTGAAACTAGAATTCAACTGCAAAAAAGAGGGGGAAAAGCCCACAAAAATGTGGAAACTAAACAACATACTTCTAAAAAATGAATGGGTCAAAGAAGAAATAAGCGCAGAAATCAAAAGATATATACAGACAAATGAAAATGAAAATACGACATATCAGAATCTCTGGGATGCAGCAAAAGCAGTAATAAGAGGAAAGTTCATATCACTTCAGGCCTATATGAACAAACAAGAGAGAGCCGAAGTAAACCACTTAACTTCACACCTTAAGGAACTAGAAAAAGAAGAACAAAGACAACCCAAAACCAGCCGAAGAAAGGAGATAATAAAAATCAGAGCAGAAATAAATGAAATAGAGAACAGAAAAACTATAGAAAAAATCAATAAAACAAGGAGCTGGTTCTTTGAAAAGATCAACAAAATTGACAAACCCTTGGCAAGACTCACCAAGAAAAAAAGACACAGGACTCAAATAAATAAAATCCAAAATGAAAGAGGAGAGATCACCACAGACATCATAGAAATACAAAGAATTATTGTAGAATACTATGAAAAATTATATGCCACCAAATACAACAATCTAGAAGAAATGGATAAATTCCTAGAACAATACAACCTTCCTAGACTGAGTCATGAAGAAGCAGAAAGCCTAAACAGACCAATCAGCAGGGAGGAAATAGAAAAATATATTAAAAATCTCCCCAAAAATAAAAGTCCAGGCCCAGACGGTTATAATAGTGAATTCTATCAAACATTCAAAGAAGACTTGGTTCCTATTCTACTCAAAGTCTTCCAAAAAATTGAAGAAGAAGCAATACTTCCAAACACATTTTATGAGGCCAACATAACCCTCATACCAAAACCTGGCAAGGATGGCACAAAGAAAGAAAACTACAGACCAATATCTCTAATGAATACAGATGCTAAAATACTAAAGAAAATACTGGCAAACCGAATACAACAACATATTAAAAAAATAATACATCATGATCAAGTGGGATTCATCCCAGAATCTCAAGGATGGTTCAACATACGCAAAACGGTTAACGTAATACACCATATCAACAAAATAAAGAACAAAAACCACATGATCTTATCAATAGATGCAGAAAAGGCTTTTGATAAAATACAACACAATTTTATGTTTAAGACTCTCAACAAAATGGGTATAGAAGGAAAATATCTCAACATGATAAAGGCCATATATGATAAACCATCAGCCAACATCCTATTAAACGGCATAAAACTGAGGACTTTCTACCTTAAATCAGGAACAAGACAGGGTTGTCCACTCTCTCCACTCTTATTCAACGTGGTGCTAGAAGTTCTGGCCAGAGCAATCAGACAAGACAAAGAAATAAAAGGCATCCATATCGTAAAAGAAGAAGTAAAGCTATCACTTTTTGCTGATGATATGATCCTATACATCGAAAACCCGAAGGACTCCACAAAAAGATTATTAGAAACAATAAACCAATACAGTAAGGTCGCAGGATACAAAATTAACATACAAAAGTCCATAGCCTTTCTATATGCCAACAATGAAATATTAGAAAACGAACTCAAAAAAATAATTCCCTTCACGATTGCAACAACAAAAAAATAAAATACCTAGGAATAAACATAACAAAGAACGTAAAGGACCTATATAATGAAAATTACAAAGCATTGTTAAGGGAAATCGAAAAAGATACAATGAGATGGAAAAATATTCCTTGTTCTTGGATAGGAAGAATAAATATAATCAAAATGGCCATATTACCCAAAGCAATATACAAATTTAATGCAATTCCCATCAAAATCCCTATGAGATTTTTTAAAGAAATGGAACAAAAAATCATCAGATTTATATGGAACTATAAAAAACCCCGAATAGCCAAAA
This sequence comes from Saccopteryx bilineata, assembly GCF_036850765.1. Lineage (NCBI taxonomy): Eukaryota > Metazoa > Chordata > Mammalia > Chiroptera > Emballonuridae > Saccopteryx > Saccopteryx bilineata. The sequence continues at coordinate 213,380,063 of NC_089491.1, read as the reverse complement.
CAATCCTAAGGAAAAAGAATAAAGCTGGGGGCATTACAATACCTGACTTTAAACTATATTATAGGGCCACGATAATCAAAACAGCATGGTATTGGCAAAAAAATAGACACTCAGACCAATGGAACAGAATAGAAAGCCCAGAAATAAAACCACATATATATGGTCAAATAATCTTTGATAAAGGGGCCAACAACACACAATGGAGAAAAGAAAGCCTCTTCAACAAATGGTGTAGGGAAAACTGGAAAGCCACATGCAAAAGAATGAAACTCGACTACAGCCTGTCCTTGTGTACGAAAATTAATTCAAAATGGATCAAAGACCTAAATATAAGACCTGAAACAATAAAGTACATAGAAGAAGACATAGGTACTAAAATCATGGACCTGGGTTTTAAAGAACATTTTATGAACTTGACTCCAATGGCAAGAGAAGTGAAGGCAAAGATAAATGAATGGGACTACATCAGAATTAAAAGTTTTTGCTCAGCAAGAGAAACTGATATCAAAATAAACAGACAGCCAACTATATGGGAACTGATATTTTCAAACGACAGCTCAGATAAGGGCCTAATATCCAAAATTTACAAAGAACTCATAAAACTCAACAACAAACAAACAAACAATCCAATAAAAAAATGGGAAGAGGACATGAACAGACACTTCTCCCAGGAAGAGATACAAATGGCCAACAGATATATGAAAAGATGCTCAGCTTCATTAGTTATTAGAGAAATGCAAATCAAAACTACAATGAGATACCACCTCACTCCTGCTAGATTAGCTATTATCAACAAGACGGGTAATAGCAAATGTTGGAGAGGCTGTGGAGAAAAAGGAACCCTCATTCACTGTTGGTGGGATTGTAAAGTAGTACAACCATTATGGAGGAAAGTATGGTGGTTCCTCAAAAAACTGCAAATAGAACTACCTTATGACCCAGCAATCCCTCTACTGGGCATATACCCCAAAACCTCAGAAACATTGATACGTGAAGACACATGTAGCCCCATGTTCATTGCAGCACTGTTCACAGTGGCCAAGACATGGAAACAACCAAAAAGCCCTTCAATAGAAGACTGGATAAAGAAGATGTGGCACATATACACTATGGAATACTACTCAGCCATAAGAAATGATGACATCAGATCATTTACATCAAAATGGTGGGATCTTGATAACATTATAAGGAGTGAAATAAGGAAATCAGAAAAAAACAAGAACTACATGATTCCATACATTGGTGGAACATAAAAATGAGACTAAGAGACATGGACAAGAGTGTGGTGGTTACCAAGGGTGGGGGGGGAGGGAGGACATGGGAGGGAGGGAGGGAGAGAGTTAGGGGGAGGGGGAGGGGCACAGAGAACTAGAGAGAGGGTGACGGAGGACAATCTGACTTTGGGCGAGGGGTTTGCAACATAATTTAATGACAAAATAACCTAGACATGTTTTCTTTGAATATATGTACCCTGATTTATTAATGTCATCCCATTACCATTAATAAAAAAAAAAAAGAGCAAAGAAGAAAAAAGAAATTGAGAAAAAGAGGAATGTAGATTTAAAGAATAAAATGGCAATAAATAAGTACATGTTAATAATAACCTTAAATGTAAATGGCTTAAATGCTCCAATCAAAAGACATAAGGTAGCTGCATGAATAAGAAAACAAGACTCATACATATGCTGTGTATAAGAGACCCACCTCAGAACAAAAGATACATATATACTGAAAGTGAAGGGATGGAGAAAAGTATTTCATGCATATTGAAATGGAAAAAAAAAAAGCTGGGGTAGCAATACTTATATTTGACAAAATAGACTTTAAAACAAAGACTATAGTAAGGGATAAAAAAGGTCACTACATAGGCCCTGGCCAGTTGGCTCAGTGGTAGAGCATCGGCCTGGCGTGCAGGAGTCCCAGGTTTGATTCCCGGCCAGGGCACACAGGAGAAGCACCCATCTGCTTCTCCACCCCTCCCCCTCTCCTTCCTCTCTGTCTCTCTCTTCCCCTCCTGCTGAGGGTGGCTCCATGGCCCCTGCCTCAGGCGCTAGAATGGCTCTGGTTGCAACAGAGCGGCACCCCAGATGGGCAAAGCATCACCCCCTGGTGGGCATGCCGTGTCGATCCCAGTCGGGTGCATGTGGGAGTCTGTCTGACTGCCTCCCCGTTTCCAACTTCAGAAAATACAAAAAAATAAAAATAAAAAAAATAAATAAACAAAATGAAAAAAAAAGGTCACTACATAATGATAAAGGGAGCAATCCAACAGAAGAATATAACCATTTTCTTCCTTCTACTTCCTTTTTTGCTTTGTTTGTTGTTCTTTTTCTAGTTCTTTTAGATGCAGGGCTAAGTGGTTTGAGCTTTTTCTTGCTTCTTAAGGTGTGCCTGTAATGCTATACACTTTCTTCTCAGGACTGCTTTTTCTGTGTTCCATAAATTTTGAATTGTTATATGTTCATTTTCATTGATCAAGAAAACTTTTTATTTTTTTCTTAATATTGTTAATCCATTTGTTATTTAGTAATATACTATTTAATTTTAAGTGTTTGAATGTTTTTTTCTGTTTTTCTATTTTAGTTGATTTCCATTTTCATATCATTGTGATCAGAGAAGATGCTTGACATGATTTTAATCTTTTTAAGTTTATTAAGACTTGTTTTGTGTCCTAACATGTGATCTATCTTAGAGAATGGACTATGAGCACTTGAAAAGAACGTATATTCTGATGCTTCTGGGTTAAAGGTTTTGGAGATATCACTTAAATCCAGTTAATCTTGTTTGTTATTGAAGGCCACTGTTTATTTGTTCATTATCTGTCTGGAGGATCTATCTATTGATGTTAGTATTAAAATAGAAAGGGGTACTAAAATCCCTTACTATTATAGTACTGCTGTTGATCTCACCCTTTATGTCCATCAAAATATACTACATATCATAACTATATAAAACATTTCAAAATGTTAGTTTATATATTACTTTAAGATAATTTTAGTTGTCTGTTTATTCCTGTTTAGTTCTCTGAATATTAAAGTCATGTATGTATAATAAGGATCAATAAGATTGATTTATTTTCTTGCTTATCTTCAATCTCAACTGTGTATGATAGGGAACCATCTTTTCATCCTTTGGTGAAAGTAAATTTGAAAGTGTTTTATTTAATAAAATAGCTTGAACATAATGAAATATTAACTAGTTCAGTAAAAGTATAACTCTCATTAAGCCACTGCCTACCATAATGGCAGGATTGAAACTGGGGGTGGAAATTCCAATTGCTAAGAAGATAATGTCAGAGTAAGAATAAGTGATAGTTGAATTATTGGGTATATATTAAATAATTGCCAAAAATTGTTTATTACATCTGAAATAGTTATGATCCTGTTATAGGGCTGAATTATATCTCCTTGAAGCTTCTAGGTTGAAGCTCTAACCCTAGTACCTCATAATGTAATTGTATTTGGAAAAAAACTCCTTAAAGAGCAAATTATCATAAAATGAGCTCATATACGGTAAATAGGCCCTAATTTAATCAAGCTGGTACCTGTATAAGAGGAGAAAAATAAAACACTAACGGAGAAACCAAGTGGAGGCACAGAGAGAACACCACCATCTACAACCCGAAGAGAGTGACCTCACAAGGAGTCAAATCTGCTGATCTCTTTGATCTTGGATCCCTAGCTTCCAGCCTGTGTAAAATCAAGTTCTCCTGTGGCACTCAATGTGTAATATTTTGTCAGGGTGGCCCTAACAAACTAATACATATATCTTCACTTTTATTTTTCATCCTTTATTTTTTCTTCTTTCTTCTTTCTCTAGAGGTATAAAATGAAACCACAGTTCTACTCAGCTGACAAGAATGTTTTCCTGTTGCCTGCCAATTTCAACTGATAAAGGACTATGAATGTTGAATGCCCTCTAGTATCAGTTATCCATTTATTGCCCCTCAGCTCTGAGCCAGTTTTGTTATAAACAAAGAATCCTTTAAATATTGATCTTTTAACGCAAGCAGTATGTTAAGCATTCTCAGGAGAAAGCTCCAGAGGGGCATGGTAAGAAAAAGATGACCTGTTATATCAGGGGTTAGAGCAGAGGTCCCCAAACTTTTTACACAGGGGGCCAGTTCACTGTCCCTCAGACCATCGGAGGGCCGGACTATAAAAAAACAACAACACTATGAACAAATCCCTATGCACACTGCACATATCTTATTTTAAAGTAAAAAAACAAAACAGGAACAAATACAATATTTAAAATAAAGAACAAGTAAATTTAAATCAACAAATTGACCAGTATTTCAATGGGAACTATGCTCCTCTCACTGACCAGCAATGAAAGAGGTGCCCCTTTCAGAAGTGTGGTGGGGGCTGGATAAATGGCCTCAGGGGACCATGTGGCCCACAGGCCATAGTTTGGGGACCCCTGGGTTAGAGGCTCTTGTTTTGTGGGTGTGAGAACATCTGGTAAAGCCTATCCAGATGAATCTGATAATCTGGTAGCTCTGAGTTTACAGCTTCAGCCTGGCTATAGCCTTTTCCTAGAGCTCATCATTCAGACACTACAACCGCTATGCAGCCGAAGGTTCTATAGACCTCAGTAGAGCCCATAAACAGCTGCTGGTGGCCTGGAGGGTCACATAAGAAGCTGCCACTCTTTTGCATCCTTGTACAATCTTGTGCTCTGAAGGCCTCTTGCCCTTGCCTGGACTTCCACTACATGCCCACATTACACTACTGATGGCAGATTGCATTCTCTACCACCTACACTGTACAGGTGGCAAATTGCTGTGCAGAACTTTGGATCATTTTTGACCTGACCAAACAAGTGAGGATCCCTAGTGTAGGATAAGGTGAACCACAGCTTCTCTGACAGGTCTGTACCACTTCCAAGTTTTCCTTGTTTGGATAGCTTTCTCAGCTTTAGGGTATCATATACATTTTCCATACTCTTTAATTCCATACTTACTCATACTTTACTTACAATTAAATAAAATGGCACCGAGAACAATAAGATTTGTCAAGAGTATGTGAGTGTTAGTGTGTATGTTTGTGTGTATGTGATATACACTTACATCGCAAACAAATGAAGCTGTTAGTCATTTAGGAATGTTTTTTGTCATTACAGTGTGCTCTTGTCACTGTCATTACAGTGAATATTAAAAAAAATTTTTTTTCTTCCCTCAATATTAATAGGTAGAGAAGGGAAGGAAAAGGAAGAGATTAGAATAAAAATACGTAAAGGTAGTTTACCTGTTAGCCAACACTTGATAGTTTGTGAATATTATTTGTCCTTGGCCATTCCAGTAAATATGTAGTGGTATTACAGTGTAGATTAATTTACATCTTTTTGCTGACATTCACCACCCTTTTATATGTTTTTTGGTCATTTGAAGAATTTATTTAGTGACACCTATAAAAGACTTTGACAATTTTAGAAATGAAGTGAAGTGAAACGAAAGGTTTAAACCATAAATTCACTGTATTGATTGTAGTCAAAATATTTCTACTTCCAGGTAAGTATATATAAATAAAAGAGTAAAACATATCTCCATCTCTTGTTTTATTCTAACTCAGGTGTCTATAGGTCAACAAGGGCAACAGTAAGATAACATAGGATTATCAAAAGAGTAATGTCATTAAAGTACAGAGAAAATATCGTACTTGAAGAGACTCCCACCCAATAAACAGTTAGTCATGAAAACAAAAAAGTATAACCTTATCTTTCTAAATGAAAGTTGAACTTCTTGAATATCATTCTTGTCTTGACACTTTCTAATACAAATAATAAACCAAAATATTTTTCACAAAAATATGTTTTATTACATTTTACAATGTTATTTCTTTCATATTTTCTCACAAAATCGTTTCCAAAAAAGTATTTCACTTTTGTTTATTATTCTAATTGGCCAAATTATTTAATTCTCTATGTATATATAATATCACAGCTCATTACTTCATCATTCCTTCAAGAAAAAGATGGGATAAATCAAATGGGTTATTTGAACATAGTAAAATAAATAAAGGGTAAGATTTATTAAAACAAAAACATTATGGCATTTCACTAGTGCTAATAACTGCAAAATTTCATTACTTCCATAAAATTTAGAGGACAAAAACAAGAAGCTATTCTTGAATTTAGAAGGTGAGAGCACAGTCAAGAGGGGCCTGATTGACAGGGGCAGAGGCATAGAGCATGAACAGAAGGAGGAAACAACAGATAATATGGAGCTATGGGGCAGGTAATTGGACAGTTTGTCATTCTTTCAACTCAATTACATTTTAGCTTTATCTAAATCCTAACCTATTTATTCTATTGAAGGAATCTCTATTTGCTCTCAATCATTAAAATTAGAACTGATAAAAATTATTATGGAATGTATTACTTTTCCTTCTCACAGTCACCTTATCATCTTATTCCAAGCACCCTGCCAAGGTCATGTCAATGTTCTGCTTCCAGAACAATGTGGATATATACATGTATCTACACATAACCACACAAATACAGACTTTTTTTATTAGTTTTTCAGATTTTATATTTGATTAATTAACTACACACTACAACTTCCTATTTGATTCTTTGTAACATTACAAAGTGATAGTGTCTATAGAATTATGGGTAATAAATTACAACTTTGGAATTTTTAGTAAATTGTATTTGTTTTAGTATGCCTCATTGAAAACTCTCTGCTCGCCCTGGCTGGTTGGCTCAGCGGTAGAGCGTTGGCCTGGGTGTGGGTGACCCAGGTTCGATTCCCGGCCAGGGCACATAGGAGAAGTGCCCATTTGCTTCTCCACCCCCCCTTCCTCTCTGTCTCTTTCTTCCCCTCCTGCAGCCAAGGCTCCATTGGAGCAAAGATGGCCCGGGCGCTGGGGATGGCTCCTTGGCCTCTGCCCCAGGCACTAGAGTGGCTCTGGTCATGGCAGAGCGATGACCCGGAGGGGCAGAGCATCGCCCCCTAGTGGGCAGAGCGTCGCCCCTGGTGGGCGTGCCAGGTGGATCCCGGTGGGTCGCATGCGGGAGTCTGTCTGACTGTCTCTCCCCGTTTCCAGCTTCAGAAAAATACAAAAAAAAAAAAAAAAAAAAAAGAAAAAAGAAAACCCTCTACTCTTCCAAATTCCTACAACATTATGCTTGTTAAGGTTTTTTATTGTTAGAAATGTAAAAAAAAATTCTCAATTTTACTCAGTAATTTAAACAACTCATAGAGCACAGTAAAAAGTCCATAAAGCATTAGGAAAACACTGCATCCTCATATCATATGGAATGTCATTATACAAATTAACCTTCAGGACATAACACACACTTTGCTTTGGTAATTGCTTTCTTCACAAGAGAACAATTTGATTGACTCCCTTCCAATGTTATTCCTTTATAGTTTTATTTCTTAGACCCCCAACAAACTAAAGCAATTATCTCTTCCTCTAGATCACAGCTCATAGAACTTTGCATTTCTATGGAATCCTATTTTACTTACTATTTTCTTTTAGATAATAATCTCAACAAAGAGTGAGATTGTCTCAACAGAGAGCACTGGAATCATACTTTCTCTTTGGAGATTACTAGCCACCTGTTATGCCTTAGAATCAGATATTTATCTCCATTAGTTTATTGAGAGCGACACACTCTTACGATGACAAGAAATTAAAGTAGACATTTACCACAGAGAAAAAAAAGAGTTTGATGGAGCCTCTAATTTAATAAAGCATGAGGACACCTTGAGGATACTGGTGTTCAGCCATCACTGAATATGTGAAGAGTGGATAGAAAGTATGTCAAGGGACAGAATGTGTCAACTCTACAGGTGAGAGTCTTGGCAAGAGTTTTTTCAGTTGTCCATTTTCATTTCCATCAAAGTGCTCTGAGTAACCCCCTGTCCGCTTTGGGACAAAAATCACACTGACGTATCAACTCCAGTCTTTCCACAGTTGAATCACCTAAGTGATATTATAAACACTTAAACTCTCCTAGTAGACATCGATGAAATATTAACTGGCCATGTTTGTTAATTTTGTTAAAGAATTTAGGTGTGTGTGTGTGTGTGTGTGTGTGTGTTGGTGTATGTTGGAGAAAAGAGGTTGTTTTGTTCTACTCAAACATTAAAAATTGCAAATTCTAAAACATTTTTAAATAAGAAAACTTTAAAAAACAAAACAGATATTTATATCTTTAAAATGCCCCTGGATTGAATATATAAGTGGCCCATAGTCAATGAGATTTACCATTCTTCATTCCATGTCAATTCAGCCAAAAAAAAATGTATTTTAGGATAACAGATTCAATGCAAATAATAAAGCATTTCTTTTTAAATTTAAGACTTGCTTATTTTGGTAAATTTTCATTATATTCTTATCATCTTATGTGATAGAAAAATGGTCTTTAATTTAAAGAACCTCAACCAGTATAATTTTAAATATTTAAAAGCTTTGCAATAGAAAATTACTTAAGTCAACAGGTCTTTATAAAAATATATTTAGTGAATAAATGAAATATCAATCTGAAAAAATACTAAATAATCTTAGAATTTAACAATGTAGGTAAAAACATAAACCATCTTGTACTTGTACATCTTTAAAGCAAAACAAAATAAAAAACAGTAATAACAAATAGTACACATGATACAAAATACAATTAACACTATAAAAACTGGGTTGCTAAATACAACAATAATTGCTTGGTAATACTTTATGTATATCAGAAAGCTGATAATGTACTGGACTTTATACCTGAATTCCAATTTTTTATACTTCTTGGATCACAGATTTTGTACAAATATTTATTATTTGTTTTTTCACAAAACAGAGAAAATTTTCATTGAATTTTATTTCAAAATGTGAAATTTCACTTATTAAGTATAGGGTATAGAAGAATGTATCCTGTGCAAGTGTAGCAATTTTATATATGCCAAGTAAAATGTATATTTTTAATCAATATAATTTAATAATAAATTTATTAACTAGATATAAGTTGAAATAGGGGGATACAAATTCAAAAATCTAAAAAGCTTAAGAAATTTTAAAAAAGTTTTAACAATGGCAAAACTAATTTAATTACATATTTTTTAAAAATTTTCTAAGTGGTCATCTAGAATGTTTAATGTATTATCTGTACTTCCATTAATCCTTTTTTAATTACCTTTCTGCCTGAATTTTTTTAGCTCTAAATTTAACTTCAGTCTATAATTCTTTTCTGCACAAGCTAAAATGTAAATGACTAAACAAATTAAAACAATACAAAATATTCCCACCTAAAGTAATTTGAAAATTTTCTCAAAAAAGTAAATATCTGGCCTTGGCCGGTTGGTTCAATGGTAGAGCATCAGCCCAGCAAGTGGAAGTCTGGCCAGAGCACACAGGAAAAGTGCCCATCTGCTTCTCCACCCCCCCCCCTCTCCTTTCTTTCTGTCTCTCTCTTCCCCTACTGCAGCCAAGGCTCCGTTGGAGCAAAGTTGGCCCGGGCGCTGAGGATGGCTCCATGGCCTCTTTCTCAGGCACTAGAATGTCTTTGTTGCAATGGAGCAACACCCCAGATAGGCAAGCATTGCCTCCTGGTGGGCATGCCAGGTGAATCCCGGTCAGGTGCATGTGGGAGTCTGTCTCTCTGCCTCCCTGCTTCTCATTTCAAAAAAATACACACACACACACACACACACACACACACACGAAGTAAACATATATATTTGGAGTATTCTCATAACTCACAATATCATTTGCTTTAAATCTCTGATCAATGTTGAATCACCTTGTTTAAAATTATACCCACCATCAACATTCTGTCCTCCTTGTATATATTCTTTCTTACAGTGTTCTATTACTTGAAGTACTAATGTCTGTATTATTGTATTAGTGTCTATCTCCCCAAACTAGTAGGTAAGCTCAATGATATCAAGATGTCACTGTGAAGGGTTTAATAATTTACTCTACTTGGAGGCTGGTAAGTGTGTGTGTCCCAGGATTATAGATGTTGGCAGAAGATATAGACCCCTGTGTCAAAGACAGTAGCATTTTTACTCATAACATAGTAGGCAGCTTATATTTCATGTTAAAGAATATATTCACAGACACAATGTTCAAGTTTTTAAGTCTTCCAGGCTTTCAATTTTCAACAGATCTGGGCTTTTCCATTCCAGAATTTGTGGAGAATTTATTATCTTAGCCCCTTTAAATATCTCTCACTTAAAAATTTCCCTGTTAAAGTCCCTTTATCAAAAATCCCCAAATTGCCATTCTTACCTCCTGAAGTGACTATTTTTTGTGAATCACTTCCAAGTTGTTGATTGCTTTTGGTTAGAAGTTTTCAAATATGTTATAATTGCCTTTTTTTTTTGTATTTTTCTGAAGCTGGAAACGGGGAGAGACAGTCAGACAGACTCCCGCATGCGACCCACCGGGATCCACCCGGCACGCCCACCAGGGGCGACGCTCTGCCCACCAGGGGGCGATGCTCTGCCCCTCCGGGCTTTGCTCTGCCACGAGCGACCAGAGCCACTGTAGCGCCTGGGGCAGAGGCCAAGGAGCCATCCCCAGCGCCCGGGCCATCTTTGCTCCAATGGAGCCTTGGCTGAGGGAGGGGAAGAGAGAGACAGAGAGGAAGGGGGGGGGTGGAGAAGCAAATGGGCGCTTCTCCTTTGTGCCCTGGCCGGGAATCGAACCTGGATCCCCCGCACGCCAGGCCGATGCTCTACCGCTGAGCCAACCGACCAGGGCAAAATTGCCATTTTTAAAAATTATTTAATTTGTACATATATTTTTACACTTCATAAGGATGTCTCTGAAGTGAAATTAACATTCTGCAAGCTGTAATTAGAGAGTAGTCTTAAATTTTTTTATGTAAGCTATCTTTGTTTTAACAATACTGTGTCCCAAATCATATTGATTACTTTTAGTTTCCTAAAATTATGTCTTAGAGCTTGTTAATAATTATATGTCACAGGATTGTAAATATAATTAACATATTTAGCCAGAAATTTTTTGGAAAGCTTTTATATTCCTGTTGTGGGAGTAACATGACAGATGTCATATTAAGCAATATTTAGCAACATTAGCCCTAGAAGCTCTTCACTTAATGTACATTTTGTTTCTTATGAAATTAATAGGCAATGCTTTCTGTAACTTTTTTTTGCTGATTAAATCATCTACTTTCTTTTAGATAACATTCCCTCTGCATGATTCTGATTAAGAGACCTAGTGGGAAAATTCCACTAAAATACCAAATAAAAGTGATTGTTTTCATTGACATCCACAGTTTCAAACATTGTAAAATCATATCATTTCTTTTTTTAATCTTTCAAATTATTATCTTACTAGAAAAGGTTAACTGCCATTTGTACTGTCAACTAATAATCTTATTTAATTTTTCAGTAAAAAGGATGTGTTCTATTTTATCACTCATAGATTTTTTTTTCCTAAGTATGATTAATGGCCTATTGTGATGCTAGTACAAAAGCCAGGATGAAATTAACTAAAAGAGATAAAGGATTTCAATGACAAAGACAGCTATTTACAGTCACTTTTTCTGAAAACTGAAATTAATTTTTCATAGTGTTGCAATACCTCAAAAGCTGACCAAGTTTTCTCAAGGCATTAGCTGCATCTTAATTCAAAATTTGGATTATTGTTGAAAACAAATTTAATAAATGGTATTAAGTATATTATTATAAATATAATTTTAACAACTGAAATGAAATATATTGAGTAAAATAATTTTTAACTTGAAGGAAATATTATGACACATTTGAACACAAATAGTATATTCTATAGATGTTTAATTATTTTGTTTATTTTAGCTAGCATATACCATCCACCTTTCAACAAAATAATTATAAGGTATACCAAAAGGCAAAAACACAGTTTAAAGAGACTGAAAAAGTATCAGAACCCAAATTGTAATTTAAAAAATATTAGAGTTATCAGACCAGGATTTTGAAAAAAATGATTAAATGCTAAGTGATTTAGTGTAAAAGTACATAGCATGCATAAACAGATGGATAGTGTAAGCAGCAATATGGTGATTTAAGAGAGTCAAATATAATATAAATACAGCTGATTCAAAATTGGCAATGAAACTGTGTCTACAGACAGAAGTAGACATAGGTCAAAGAAGATGGGCCTGGATCTTAGAAGTATAATAAATAAATTTATTTTGGTCGTGTCAATCTATAGGAATTTAAACATGGAAAAGGTAATTTGCCTATGAGCTCTCTGACAGTGCTCAACACAAAAATAAAAATCCAGCTGTGGGAGGCTTTTTAAAGATATCCACCTCTTAATCTCTGGAACCATTGACTACATTATCTTACAATTTCATATGGGACTTTGCAAATGTGATTCAACTAAGGATCCTTAGCTGGGAAGATTGTCTTTTATTATCTGGATGGGCTAATGTAATTACAAGGTTCTCTGTAGAATGGAAGTAGGATGGTCAAAGTCAGAGAACAAATAACATGATCGGAGTGGAGGTTGAAGAAATGTGGGAACACAAGTCAAGTTATGCAGGTAACATCTAGAAGCTTGAAAAGTCAAGGCAACAGTTTTCCCCTGCATCTTCTAGAAGGAATATAACCCTACCAGACCATCTTGAATGGGAAATATCCAGTATGATGGTTTGCATTTGTTTTTTGTTTTGGTCTCTGATTTATGCGACAAATATGGTCATGGTTTATAAAAGACACCTTGAGTGAGACCTGGGTCTTCCCTGAGATTGAGCTATTACATATGGATGTTGGTGGATGTATATCTAGAGACTAAGGATATCCTGTGTGATAAAGAACAAACCTTGGAAGCTGTGATTGAATGTCTCAAACATTTTAATGTTTGCCTGTGTTTTCTTTCTCTTGCTTTGTTTTATTTTTATTTATTTTTTTTACAGGGACAGAGAGAGCATCAGAGAGAGGGATAGATAGGGACAGACAGATAGCAATGGAGAGAGATGAGAAGCATCAATCATCAGTTTTTCATTGCGGCTCCTTAGTTGTTCATTGATTGCTTTCTCATATGTGCCTTGACCGTGGGCCTTCAGCAGATGGAGTAACTGCTTGCTCGAGCCAGTGATCTTGGGTCCAAGCTGGTGAGCTTTGCTCAAACAAGATGAACCCGTGCTCAAGCTGGCGACCTCAGGGTCTCAAATCTGGGTCCTTCCACATACCAGTCCAACGCTCTATCTACTGTGCCACCGCCTGGTCAGGCTGTTTTATTCTTTTAACTATCAAAAAAACCTTACATAAATTTACCATTATAACACCTTGAGAAGTCACTGTTACATAAAACCTTCTGGTGCAAAGTTTCCTGATGGGCCTTGAAACTTGAGATGGGTTTGTTTATTAATAAGACTGAGGTTTAATTTTCCATGTGACTCCTGTACCTTTTGATCATCAGCAAGCTGCTGTTGTTTCAATAAATTGCAATAAACTGTTGATTTTCACAGATCCCTGAGGAATGCAGCATTACTAAAATCTATGTTTTCAAATTATTTGTAGAAATTTGTTAAAGTTGTTCTCATTTTCATAAGTTTTGTGTATTACTTTGAAATTATACATTATGCTTACAAACTTCTATCACCCACATGGAACATGAAAATGAGAAGTATGTATTGTTAAAAATATAAGCAATTTTTAAATTTTTTCACATTTTTAACATGTTAACTTTTTTTTTTTTTCCTGAAGCTGGAAACGGGGAGAGACAGTCAGACAGACTCCCGCATGCACCCGACCGGGATCCACCCGGCACGCCCACCATGGGGCGATGCTCTGCCCACCAGGGGGCGATGTTCTGCCCATCCTGGGTGTCGCCATGTTGCGACCAGAGCCACTCTAGCGCCTGAGGCAGAGGCCACAGAGCCATCCCCAGCGCCCGGGCCATCTTTGCTCCAGTGGAGCCTTGGCTGCAGGAGGGGAAGAGAGAGACAGAGAGGAAAGCGTGGCAGAGGGGTGGAGAAGCAAATGGGCGCTTCTCCTGTGTGCCCTGGCCGGGAATCGAACCCGGGTCCTCCGCACACTAGGCCGATGCTCTACTGCTGAGCCAACCGGCCAGGGCAACATGTTAACTTTTAAATATATCATTATGTTATTAAGTAAATGCAATTAAAACTAAATATTCTAGAAGCCTCTTAGTGGTCAACAACCATATGATGGAAAACAATGATACACAACTGAGCTACCAAGAATAAGCATTAACCAGAAGGGTCTGGCATCTGAGAAACTGTTCCAGGTGACTGAGATTGAACACCACAGAGCAAGGAGAATAAAGAGTAAATATTCCCATTTTGAAGAAAGAACACATTTTCTGTTGCTAAATAATGCATTGCCATTTGGGGTACTGCAGTATTAGAATGATACCAGACCACACCGCAGATGTGAGCAGGAAGATGAGTTATGGACTCTGTACTATTGGAGGGAGGCCTATAAGGTTAAAAAAATGTAATGACCTTTCTTTTTGTGAAGCTCTTGAATAAAGAAGTCATTTTCACAAGAATACATATTCACAAGACACAGAAAGTACTTACCTTGAGTGGTGGCACAATTTCATTTTAGCTCTCACACTTGTCGTTCCAGTCTTAATCTCTTGTAACTGCAATCAGCAGATTGTATCCCAGCTAGCTAGTCAACATTAGGTGGTACCTGAAAACTAAGTGAACAAGCTACTTGAGCTTACATTTTATTGAAGAAATCAAAAAAAAAAAAAAAAAGAGAAGAAAAGAAAAAAGCCCTGTAAGACATACATATAATGTATGTTTATTGTGCTTGAGTTTTTCTCTTTGACTCTGGGTCAAACAGCTAGTGTAAATAATTATGAATATGGCCCTGGCTGGTTTGCTCATTGGTATTGCATCAGACCAACATGTAAATATCCTGGGTTTGATTCCTGGCCAGGGCAACAGGAGAAGTGCCCATCTGCTTCTCCACCCCTTCCCCTTCCCCTTCTCTTTCTCTCTCTATTCCACTCCCACAGCCATGGCTCCATTGGTTCGATTTGTGTGCATTGCCCTGGGCACTGAGGATGGCTCCTGGAAACCCTGCTTCAGGTGTTAACAATAGGCCTCACAGACGGTTATACTAGTGAATTCTGTCAAACATTCAAAGAAGACTTGGTTCCTATTCTACCCAAAGTCTTCCAAAAAATTGAAGAAGAAGCAATACTTCCAAACACATTTTATAAGGCCAACATAACCCTCATAAGAAACCTGGCAAGGATGGCACAAAGAAAGAAAACTACACATCAATATCTCTAATGAATACAGATGCTAAAATACTAAACAAAATACTGGCAAACCAAATACAACAACATATTAAAAAAATAATACATCATGATCAAGTGGGATTCATCCCAGAATCTCAAGGATGGTTCAACATACATAAAACGGTTAACGTAATACACCATATCAACAAAACAAAGAACAAAAACCACATGATCTTATCAATAGACGCAGAAAAGGCTTTTGATAAAATACAACACAATTTTATGTTTAAGACTCTCAACAAAATGGGTATAGAAGGAAAATATCTCAACATGATAAAGGCCATATATGATAAACCATCAGCCAACATCATATTAAATGGCATAAAACTGAGGACTTTCTACCTTAAATCAGGAACAAGACAGGGTTGTCCACTCTCTCCACTCTTATTTCACGTGGTGCTAGAAGTTCTGGCCAGAGCAATCAGACAAGACAAAGAAATAAAAGGCATCCATATCAGAAAAGAAGAAGTAAAGGTATCACTTTTTGCTGATGATATGATCCTATACATCGAAAACCCGAAGGACTCCACAAAAAGATTATTAGAAACAATAAACCAATACAGTAAGGTCGCAGGATACAAAATTAACATACAGAAGTCCATAGCCTTTCTATATGCCAACAATGAAATATTAGAAAACGAACTCAAAAAAATAATCCCCTTCATGATTGCAACAAAAAAAATAAAATACCTAGGAATAAACATAACAAATAATGTAAAGGACCTATATAATGAAAACTACAAGGCATTATTAAGAGAAATAGAAAAAGACACAATGAGATGGAAAAATATTCCTTGTTCTTGGATAGGAAGAATAAATATAATAAAAATGGCCATATTACCCAAAGCAATATACAAATTTAATGCAATTCCCATCAAAATCCCTATGACATTTTTTAAAGAAATGAAACAAAAATTCATCAGATTTATATGGAACTATAAAAAACCCCGAATAGCCAAAACAATCCTAAGGAAAAAGAATGAAGCTGGGGGCATTACAATACCTGACTTTAAACTATATTATAGGGCCACGATAATCAAAACAGCATGGTATTGGCAGAAAAATAGACACTCAGACCAATGGAACAGAATAGAAAGCCCAGAAATAAAACCACATATATATGGTCAAATAATCTTTGATAAAGGGGCCAACAACACACAATGGAGAAAAGAAAGCCTCTTCAACAAATGGTGTTGGGAAAACTGGAAAGCCACATGCAAAAGAATGAAACTGGACTACAGCCTGTCCCCGTGTACTAAAATTAATTCAAAATGGATCAAAGACCTAAATATGAGACCTGAAACAATAAAGTACATAGAAGAAGACATAGGTATTAAAATCATGGACCTGGGTTTTAAAGAACATTTTATGAACTTGACTCCAATGGCAAGAGAAGTGAAGGCAAAGATTAATGAATGGGACTACATCAGAATAAAAAGTTTTTGCTCAGCAAGAGAAACTGATATCAAAATAAACAGACAGCCAACTAAATGGGAAATGATATTTTCAAACAACAGCTCAGATAAGGGCCTAATATCCAAAATTTACAAAGAACTCATAAAACTCAACAACAAACAAACAAACAATCCAATAAAAAAATGGGAAGAGGACATGAACAGACACTTCTCCCAGGAAGAAATACAAATGGCCAACAGATATATGAAAAGATGCTCAGCTTCATTAGTTATTAGAGAAATGCAAATCAAAACTACAATGAGATACCACCTCACTCCTGTTAGATTAGCTATTATCAACAAGACGGGTAATAGCAAATGTTGGAGAGGCTGCGGAGAAAAGGGAACTCTCATCCACTGTTGGTGGGACTGTAAAGTAGTACAACCATTATGGAGGAAAGTATGGTGGTTCCTCAAAAAACTGCAAATAGAACTACCTTATGACCCAGCAATCCCTCTACTGGGTATATACTCCAAAACCTCAGAAACATTGATTCATAAAGACACATGTAGCCCCATGTTCATTGCAGCACTGTTCACAGTGGCCAAGACATGGAAACAACCAAAAAGCCCTTCAATAGAAGACTGGATAAAGAAGATGTGGCACATATACACTATGGAATACTACTCAGCCATAAGAAATGATGACATCAGATCATTTACAGCAAAATGGTGGGATCTTGATAACATTATACGGAGTGAAATAAGGAAATCAGAAAAAAACAAGAACTACATGATTCCATACATTGGTGGAACATAAAAACGAGACTAAGAGACATGGACAAGAGTGTGGTGGTTACCAGGGGTGGGGGGAG
Organism: Saccopteryx bilineata; assembly: GCF_036850765.1. Classification (NCBI taxonomy): domain Eukaryota; kingdom Metazoa; phylum Chordata; class Mammalia; order Chiroptera; family Emballonuridae; genus Saccopteryx; species Saccopteryx bilineata. The sequence goes on along the minus strand of NC_089491.1, from coordinate 213,362,564 downwards.
GGAGAACATGGGAGGGAGGGAGGGAGAGAGTTAGGGGGAAGGGGAGGGGCACAAAGAACTAGATAGAGGGTGGCGGAGGACAATCTGACTTTGGGCGAGGGGTATGCAACATAATTTAATGACAAAATAACCTAGACATGTTTTCTTTGAATATATGCACCCTGATTTATTAATGTCATCCCATTACCATTAATAAAAATTTATTAAAAAAAAACAATAGGCCTCAGATGGGGATTGCTCCGTGGATCCCAGTGGGAGCACATGTGGGAATCTGTCTCTCTATCTCCCTTCCTTTTACATTGAAAAGAAGAATAAACTAATTACAAATATGAGTATAGGTTTCTGAAGATTGGAACCAATGCTGAAATATTTTTATGACCTTTTTCAGATGAAATTCATATATACTGTATTGGAGAAAATAAAAATACACATTGGGTCACATTGGCATTTGGGGTGTTTCCTATAAGATTTCAGATCATGGCAAAATGATTACTGATGCTTCAAAAATAAAATAAGTGCTTTATATTCAGAATTGGATAAAAAGAATATTAAAAACAAAACTTTTGTGTTGTATACTGCATTTGTAAAAACCCATTAGTTTACTGACTTCTGGGATTTAATCCTAGAAGATAGTCAAATAAATTTCTTTTCCTATTGTGATAATTATTATTCATTAATTTATTGATGCTTTTTCATTTCCTGGTTTCAAGAATAATAATTCTTTTAATTACTTGGCATTGCATATAAAGATATTTTGAATGTTTTCAGAAAGCAAATTCTAATAGAAAAAAAATTTAAATGTAGAGATTAATTTGGCCTTATAATTTTGAGCCATCACTGAAATTAGAGGTCAATAGAATAGTAATATTAAAAAACAGAAAAGAAAAACAAATACAAAATTTAAGTCTTTGTATTACCTTTTTTAGTATATAGAGGTTTCAGTGTACCTTTTGCATTTATTATATAGATTAAATGAAGATAATGAAATATGAAATTTAGAATTCCTTACAACAAATACAAATTCAATGAATATTTTATATGAAGCCTAGTTAATAACTAGGGCCAATGTTTACAGCCTTATATTAGTTGAAATTCTTTCTCCTAATTTATAACTATGATGGATGTTTGCATGTTGATCAGTGTGCATCTAATCAGAACTGTACATGATTGTTCTGATTTAGTTATAAATATGAATAAATAATAAGATCACAAATAGTTGACATTTTTTATCCAAAGTGTTAATGCCAGTTTAATGATATAGGCCATTTTAGAGAACAGCAGCATAAAAAATTAAGTGTACCTTGTGGTCCTCCACCCTTATTTTTGTTTATCTATAAAGCAGTGTTAATCATATCTCCATCTTCATAGAATTGCTTTAGATATTAAATTATTAAGAAAGTCTGAAAATAGTCCTAACGTAGCAATAATACTTGCTATTAGTATTATTAGTTACACAAATGTGAGCATAACCTTGCTTCTCTGACTACAGAATTTTAATCTAAAAAATAAAAAAATAAAAAGAATAAGGATAGCCTGACCAGGCAGTGGTGCAGTGTATAGAGTGTCGGACTGGGATGTGGAGGACCCAGATTAGAGACCCTGAGGTCGCCAGGTTGAGCGCAGGCTCATCTGGTTTGAGCAAGGCTCACCAGCTTGGACCCAAGGTCGGTGGCTCGAGGAAGGGGTTACTCGGTCTGCTGTAGCCCCACGGTCAAGGCACATATGAGAAAGCAATCAATGAACAACTAAGGTACCGCAACGAAAAACTAATAATTGATGCTTCTCATCTCTCTCCGTTCCTGTCTGTCTGTCCCTATCTATCCCTCTCTCTGACTCTCTCTCTGTCTCTGTAAAAAAAAAAAAAAAAAGAAAAAGAAAGAAAAGAAAAGAAAAAAGAAGAAGAAGAATAAAACAACTGTTATGTTATGATTTATAATAAGATATGAAATACAGGTAACAACCCGGACTTGCAACAGGCACCTGCAGTCCCATGATGGGGTTGTTGGGATCTTTGATCTGTAGACAGTCAGAACATCTAAAGATGGGGTGTGGGGTAGTCTTTGAGCACTCCTAACCTTTGGAATCTGACACTATAGAAAGTGTCCCAAATGAATTGAATTGTAGGACACCCAGCTAGTGTCCTAAAAATTGCTTGATGTGGTGTGAAAAAACTCCTCCACATTCATACTTTGGAAATTTGGTTCAGGAAGCCAAAAGAACAACTAAATTTTATTTTATTTATTTATTGATTGATTTTTATTGATTTTAATTTATTGTGTTTTTAAGTGTCCCACCAAATACATCCCCCCACCCCCATGTTCTCCTCAATATTCCCCGTGCCCCCCTCCCCAAACGTTTTCCTTTTTTCCTCCAAGATTTCCTGTCCTGCTCTCTATAACGCTGTGTTTTGTATAGATAATTTCACCAATCTCTTTCCCTTCTCTGATCCCATCCTTTCATCCCCTTTCCCTCTGTCTGTTTTACTTCTGGTCCCTTTGATCCCGCTTCTGCCTCTATTCTGTTCCTCACTCCACAATGTTGATTGGATTCCTCAAATGAGTGAGGTCATATGATATTTTTTTTCTCTGCCTGGCTTATTTCACTTAGCATAATAAGTGCTGGAGAGGATGTGGAGAAAAGGGAACCCTCCTGCCCTGCTGATGGAAATGTACACTGGTAGAGCCACTGTTGAAAACAGTATAAAGATTCCTCAAAAAATTAAAAATGGAACTGCCTTTTGACCCAGCCATCCCACTTCTAGGAATCTATCCTAAGAATACCAAATCACTGATTCAAAAGAAGAAATGCACCCTCATGTTTATTGTAGCATTGTTTATAAAAGTCAAGATCTGTAAATAGCCCAAGTGTCCATCACTGGACTAGTGGATTAAAAAGCAATGGTACATATACACAATGGAATACTACATGGCCATAAAAAAGAATGACTAAATTTTATTTACAACCTCTAGTTTCTTTAATATTAGAATTGTACAGAATTTGCCTCCTACATTACGTGTATTTTCTTATACAGGGGGTCCTCAGCTTATGAAAGTCTCAACATATGTTGTTTTGAGTTTATGACACTTTTCCCATAAAAATTTAAGCAAATTGAGACATGAGTGTTTTGGCTTACTTATTTTTTGTCATTTTTTTTTATTACTACAGTACAGTGTATAGTTCAGTATGTTTATATTCTTTGCCTTTTTCTGTGGCTTAGTTGTGTTTTTTCTTCTAAATTATGATTTTACAACAGTGTTAAGATAGGTAAATGACTTAGGATAATGTGTGTTTATACTTACACCAAAATTCGGGTTACATCACTGTTGTAGGAACAGTGTTGTAGAACTGTGTCATAACCAGAGGACCCCCAGTATTAACTCTTTTTAACAATATTGTACTTAATAGACTTGTCCTCCCTTTATACCTTACTCAGCTTAGATTCCCAATCTTATCTGTTTAATCATAAACTTATGTTTATCCATAAATCTTGTGAACATTCTCATTTTATCAAAGAAGCAAAAATGTGGATTAAAACCCCTTCTTTGCTTGTTTGTGTATTTTTGTCTTGCAGACATAAGACACTGAAAATGGCAACAAATAATAATTATTTTGGATGGCTTCATTTTAATTTCATGACCGCACTAACTTTTTTTTAAGATAGAGAGAGAGAGAGACTCAGAGAGATGGACAGATAAAGATAGACAGACAAAAGGGAGAGAGATGAGAAGCATCAATTCTTTGTTGTGGCTCTTTGTTACAGCTCCTTAGTTGTTCATTGATTGCTTTCTCATATGTGCTTTGACCCAGGGGTTACAGCAGAGCAAGTGACCCCTTGCTCAAGCCAACAACCTTGGACTCAAGCCAGCGACCTTTGGCTTCAAGCCAGTGACATTTGGGCTCAAGTTAGTGACCATGGATCATGTCTATGACCCCACACTCAAGCCAGCGACCATGGGGTCATGTCTATGATCCCACACACAAGCCAGTGACTACATGCTCAAACTGGTGAGCCTGCACTGAAGCTGGTGATCTCAGGGTTTCAAATCTGGGTTCTCTACATCCCAGTCCAACACTCTATTCACTGTGCAACCACCTGGTCAAGTCACACTAACTTTTAGTAGGTACTTATTTTAGTAGGTACTGCAAGGAATTCTGTATTTCCCTAGACTAGTCAATCTTTCATTATCTTGAAAGAACATTTAATGTCTTCTCTTTCTTCATATTTTCAACAGGTGATACTGTCTCCAGATATATTAATAAGTTTAAAATATTGAGTGATTTTAAAATCTTTGAGAGGGGAAAAGGAGCATATTCTTGGCTGGGTCCCCTAAAATGGCTTCCAGAACAATATACAATAGACACATTGGTAGAAACTCAAAGTTCAATTCCACAGCTGGAACTGTGCTGCAATCAGAGGACTCTGCCACCTCTGCTTGGACCAATAACATTATTTTTATTTGAAACCAAAGAACTTGAGTGATATTTGTTCATCACTGAAAATTGGAAGTTTCATGACAGCAGAAGAAGCCATTATGCATTAAGAAGGTTACTTCTTCTTTACTTCACCTTTCTAAATTTATTTCAAGTTTATCTAATGAATAGAACAACATTTGGATTCACAAAAGTATTCCAGTTCTAATATTTCAGCTGTGCTGTTAAGCAATTTAGTATTCTCATTGCTTAACAGCATGTTCTTGACATGAATTTTACAGAGAACACCCAAAAGTACAGCCTATGGAAGGTTCTCGCAAGGAGAGACATAAGCTACATGCATGCCTACATGGCTTTCACAGCAGTTTTACACCTTTTATACAAGTTATTAAAATGTCACTTCTGTTCCAATAGTGCTTATTATAGTGCTTATTATAAACCATACTGGGCCACATTTGTGTTTCTTGAGAATAAGCATTGTTTTATTTATTTCTGTGCCCTCTCTGCTGCACATGCAAACACCTATCATAACAAACCACTTTTAATTAAGATAATTGCCTATTTGTGGAAAGATGGAAGGAAGGCAGAAGAGCAACACTGGGCAGAAAGAGGAAAGGAAGAAAGAAGAAAGCAAAAAAGGCAAAAATGTAGGCTAAAGTGTTTTAAATTCATAATTTAGTTTGGGTAAACAAAGCCTCCTTATTGTATTTGTTATTCAATAACGCACATCAAATGATAAATACAATCATATAGGGCAGTATCTCCAAAAATTATTGGATGTCAAGATGAATGACACATTGGCACCAGAGGAAGCACAGTGAAGTTTATGGCACCCAGAGGGAGCATCAGAGGATCCTTCAAGCAGAAGGGTTCAGACTTAGACAAGAAGGAAACAAGGGAGCCTGAGGGACGAGGGCAGCTTTTGTGTGTATATTTTTGGGATTAGAATGCGGGGCTGGGATGAGTTTTGAGAGGCCTAGAGTTTGTGTTGCCCAGGAGAGAGTTAGACTTTCTCATTGGCCTCCCCACCTATGGGGACAAAAAGCAGAGGGGGTAAGCATGAGCACAATCAGCAATCAAACAAAAAATGGAGTCAGAACCTGCATTACAACCATTATACCATAATCTGAAATGTAAATTTGTCTTTAAAGAGCCTTTAAATATACATACTTTTTAAATATCTCCTTGGCATTCTGAATTAAATGATGCACACATTATACAAAACTATTTATAACAAGCATTAATTATGTAAATACAAGTAATCATTGCATTAAGCCTCAAAGGGCCAGCAGGCAGGGACTTACTTCCAGAGAGTGTCTGAATGGGTGGGCCAGAGTTAGCTTTTCCTTCCCCACTTGGAAGGCTAAGGCTGACTGAAGTTGGTCATTTCCCTTCCCTCAGATCAAGTAGCCTCTGATGAAGCCCAGCAAGACAGATTCTGTTAACTAGTATCCCTCAAGTGCAGGCCTCGTTAACAAAAACAGAAGGCTTTGGGATATTTCAAAATGGCTCATTTTCATCTTCCCCACAAGAAACAGGACTTTTCTTAGCTATTTTACTGTGAGAATCTGGTCAAGTTCCTGGAGCTAGATCTCACAATATTACGGAGGTCTCTTATGACAGGGTCTCCCTATTGTTTTTAACTGGGAGAACTGTCTGCAGTGAGCCTCCAGCGATTCAATTCCAGTCCAGTCTTCCTCCTCCTGGTTCCCCTGTGAGATCTGCGTGGGCATGTGTCAGATAAGCCACATCTCTCCCATCTTGAGAGCACAGGTTCACCTGCGTCTTCCTCTCTGATGGATACCAGAAAAGGGGTTGACTTTATACTCTGTTCAGCTTTCTTCTTGTTCATAATGATGGTTTCCAAGCTCCTTGCAGTGAAAGCAGAAACTGGAAGTCACTAATATTCTCCTGGTGGCATTTTAATCTTAAGTTTAAATTATATTTGATGCATCAGGAAAAATGAATTATTCGAAAATATTGCTGGTCTGGGTGTGGATTGTGCAATAGTTGCTGTGTAAATATAAAAAACAACTAATCACAAGTTATGCTCCAGAAAATTCAAATATAAGTTTTTGGCTGCAAGTATTAATCTTGTATTTTCAAAAAAGTAGACTCCTAGTTGAGCTAAATATTAAAAGAATGCTTTAAACTGGGCTCATTGCTTTGCTGCTGAATATGGCTTTTGAAGTAATGGCTCAGAATCTTTTTTTTTTTTTTTTAATGACAATATATTCACTGATAGAATTATCTATAAACATTGACATAGATATTTTTGAGTGACTGATTTAACTCTCGTATCTGTTTAAAATGTTATTTGTTGTTGCCCTGGCTGGGTAGCTCAGTTGGTTAGGACATGGTCCCACTATACCAAAGTGGAAGGCTTGATCCCCAGTCAGGGCACATATGAGAATCAATCAATGAATGCATAAATAATTATATAAATTAATGTTTCTTTCTTTCTTTCTTTTTTGCCCTTTCTCTTTCTCTTTAAAATTAATAAATTAACATAAATTTACTAAAAAAAATTATTTGTTCAGTTGTTTTAGGTTACATGTATGTGTACCCTCAAACGTATTTTAAACTTTCAAAATAAAACTTAAAAACACTTTTAAAAATATAGTGAGAAATACATATTAGACTGGGAAAGTTGCTTGGAAGTGTTCTCATTCAGTTTTCTCCTGTTATTTTAAAATGTACTAGACCAGTGTTTCCCAACATGGGGCCCACGCCCCACAGGGGGGCAATTCGATAGTTAAGGGGGGCAATTTGAAAATGGACTCAACACGACTTTAACTCTTTCGCCCCGGGCCATTTAAATGCAATGCTAGATATCGGTGCCAAATTTAACAAAAAATGCAATTCTTTTTTTTTTTTTTTTAATTTTTTTTTTCTTTTCTTTTTTTTTTCTGAAGCTGGAAACGGGGAGAGACAGTCAGACAGACTCCCGCATGCACCCTACCGAGATCCACCCGGCACGCCCACCAGGGGCAATGCTCTGCCCACCAGGGGGCGATGCTCTACCTCTCCAGGGAGTCGCTCTGCCGAGACCAGAGCCACTCTAGTGCCTGGGGCAGAGGCCAAGGAGCCATCCCCAGCGCCCGGGCCATCTTTGCTCCAATGGAGCCTTAGCTGCGGGAGGAGAAGAGAGAGACAGAGAGGAAGGAGGGGGGTGGGGGGTGGAGAAGCAAATGGGCGCTTCTCCTATGTGCCCTGGCCAGAAATCGAACCCGGGTCCCCTGCACACCAGGCCGACGCTCTACCGCTGACCAACCGGCCAAGGCTCACACCAGGCTGACGCTCTACCGCTGACCAACCGGCCAGGGCTCAAAAAATGCAATTCTTAAATAATTGCAGTAAATAATTATTAAGTATAATTTTGTTTGACGAGACCAAAATATCAACTGGGTGATTGGCATTGTCAAGTAAACTTCGTCCTGGGTTCTCTGCGGAGCATGCCGTCTGCCGCGGGGAACCCCGGATGTTTTAAAAACTCGCTAAACAACACAGTTATTTTCACCTAATTGGCCCATCGCAACTTCTGTAGTGTTTCACATCATTCAGTTGGTGTTAATTTGAAATAACCGTCAGTCAAAACTGTTGTAAAAGCTCGTTGATTTAATAAAAATATATATATATATATATTGCATAGATATAATTGGTAAGTATTTGATTTTATTTTTATCAATATTTAACTCTTTATTAAGTACTTCTTGCATCGAGGCTAAAAAGCAATCATATTTTATAAATATTATTGGGGCTCTAATAGTGCATGCATGACAATTTTAATTTTAGAAGCATAACTTTCCAGAAAATTTTGTCAAGTGGAAAAAATATAGATACCTTTTGATTTGCAGTGGTAGTGTAGTAAATGTGATATATACATTTAAATAAATATGAATTTTTAGTATACATTTACTCTATGTCACATTGAATATATTTTAACACATATTTTAATATTAGTTTTTAATTGATCTTATTTTTATTTCTTATAGCCCATAGTAAAATGAGTGGTGCAAGTAAGAAAAAAACCTCATCAATATTTGGAGGAATATTTAAAATTTGGGTTCATACCTGCTGTTCATGATGAATGAATTCCTTTTTGTCTTTTATGCCAGCAATGCTTGACCAACAAATCAATGAAACGACGTCGTCTTGAGGCGCATTTGAAGGCAAAACATAGTGCTTATATTAATTCAGATTTGAGTTACTTTAAAACTTTAAAGAAAAATTTTGAAAAAAGAACAACATTAAAGTCTCTATTTACTGCTCATACTTCAACTAATAATCGTGTTCTTGAGGCTAGTTATCAAATTTCTTTATTCATTGCTAAAACTGGAGAAAATCACACTATAGGAGAGAATTTAATAAAACCATCAATATCAGAATTTCTTAAAACAGTTCTTGAAAAAGATGACAAAGATGTAAAAGCTATGCCACTCAGTAACAATTCTGTTAGCAGAAGAATAGACAAAATGAGTGAGGATATTGAAAAACAACTTATTGAAAAGCTGAAAACAAGAAAATTCTCCTTGCAAATGGATGAATCAACTTTGAGAGACAGTGAGGCAGTATTAATAACTTACATAAGATATATTGATAAAGGACATTTTTGCTGAAGAAATTTTGTTCTGTAGAAGATTAGAAAGCACCACTACCTCCAAAGATATATATATATATATAATAAGCAAAAAAACTACTTAGATGTCAATGATATACCAATGAAAAATATAACATCTTGTGCTGCAGATGGTGCTCCCAATATGATGGGCAAGAAAAATGGCTGCTTAAAATTGATGAAAGATGCAAATCCAGAAATGATTCTTGTGCATTGTGTTATTCATAGGGAAAACTTAGTAGCTAAAAACATCTTGCCTATTCTGAATGAAGTATTACATACAATAATAAAGTGTGTTAATGCTATTAAAGCTAGTGCCAAATATGAGCGTCTTTTCAAGCTATTTTGTGAAGAATAAAATGAAGACCATGTGAGACTTTTACTTCATACTGAAGTAAGATGGCTATCTAAAGGAAACTGTTTGAAAAGATTTACGGAACTGTTTGATACTCTTAGTGATTTTTTAAGTGACAAACCTGAAATGAAGTATCTGTTAACAATAGATGGTAAAGCATTTGTGAGTTATTTAGCCGATATCTTTGAAAACCTAATTATATTAAATAAGCAACTTCAAGGAACAAATAAAACTCTTGTCGATGCAAAAGCAAAGACATTTGGTTTCATTGCCAATATTGAGTTATGTCAGAAACATATTAACAACAAAAACTTTAAACAGTTTCATTGGCTCCAAAAATGTGAAGTAACTGATACCGCTTTACTTGTTATTGTCAACCATTTGAATATTCTATCGGCTGATTTAAAAGAAAGATTTTCTGATTTAAAACAAATTAATTTCCCAACATGGATGATGCAGCCAATGTTAGTGGATTTGTCTGATATATCAAATATGCAGTATCAAGAAGAACTCGCAGAATTACAAAATGATGAGTCAGTTAAAGCTTCATTTAATATCAAAGGAGTGATGGCATCGCTTTGTGAGGAAACAGAAATCAAATACCCAAATTCAACCAATTGTGCAAGAAAACTATTGCTACCATTTCCATCTTCATTTTTAGCTGAATGTGGATTTAGTGCTGTAAATGATTTACTGGTAAAAAAAAGAAATTGGCTGGATATAACACAACGTGGAGACTTGAGACTAAAGCTAACCAAATTGGAACCTAATATAAAATCTCTGTGCAACAAGCATCAAGAGCAAGGATCACACTAAATAAAAATAATAAATTAATATAGAAAAATCTGTATTACAATTATTTGGAATTTAAATTTCTGTTTTTCATTATATGTTTTGAAATTTTACTTACTGTGTTTTGTTAACAATTTCATAGTGATTTCTTCCTAGAACCTATCATTTATGTTTATTAAGTGAACAAATCAATTTTTTAATGTTAAAAATTATGTATGTTACATAGGGGGGGACATAAAAATTTTAGAAAGGTTAAGGTGGGGCATGGCACAAAAAAGGTTGGGAAACACTGTACTAGACACAAAGTTTAGCAATTATTTCTTCACAAATAAGCACAAAAATTTCTAGCAAAAATGATTTCTTTTTCTCACTAGCCCTTTACTAGCACTACTATAGCTATCTGCGGTAACTGGACAAACTGCATAACAAAACGTCATTTTTCTTTTGTAAAATCAAGGCTCCCTGACAGTTCCTTATGCATCAAAATGTTCTTAATATAAGAAAATACATCTATATTTAATAATATCATTTTGCCTCTTGTATTTAAAAATATCCTATTGACAAAAATATCATATAGCTAGGAAGAAGAAATTCATTTTCTATTAAGACAAATAAAAATGTCTTGTTGCCTATAATCAAATTATATATCACATTAACATGATTAATTATAGTATGATTTTACATTGAAATTTATTTTGCATAGATAAAAAATATCTTGTGCATATTTCTATATATAAAAATCCAATATTTTCAGTTTCTAGCATGGCATTTAAAAAACCTTCTATAAAAAAGAACTTGAATAGAAATAAAATCACAAAATATGCCTATATAGATTTAGGATTCCTTTTCTTTTCCATTAATCTAATTCAGTTTTATTGAGTAAAGTTCTGTTACAAATTCATCTGTGCACTGTGGAAATGTCAATGAATGTGAAAAAGGAACTTCTTTGGAGATTTATCATAAGATGCAATACCAGTATTTTACATTTTGTTACATTGTGCAGTGTCACAGATAAAAATGCTTTTGAAATTGCTGCCTCTTCGGTGATCTTGAAAACTTGAAAGGTCATAAATTTCTGTGACCAGTAACAAGCATGGTAGTACTTTCAAAGAATAATGAAACTAAGACATAAGAGTATTTCTAATATTAATGAACATTTGTTTTTTATTGTTCCCCCATGATGTTTAAAAGTGTATGGTTTATTTGGCATAAATGGTTCTTTAAAAAATATTCTATAGGATAAAAGAGGTGTGTATAAGTCAATATGTTTAATCTAAATAACAGGCTTTTGATAACAAAATTTTGAGCTTTCTAAGTTGACATTTCTAGAGCAACAAAAGAAAAACCAGTCTTCTGCTTTCAAATACTTTGCTATTTAATTGAGGACAGTAAATACTCTTACATAAACATTATGGAAGATATACAGGTTATCAAAAATAACTATTTGTATCTAGTTACTATTAAACACAATTGAATGGTCAGACCACAGACCTTAATGAAAAGAACTAACTTATTCTCTTTTAGTTTTTATTCATATTTTTCCTGCCCTAATTTTTTACTGCTAAAATTAACAATACTGAAAATATTTAATTTCAAATTAAATGAATTTTGTTTCAGCATATGTGAAATATATAACAGAGGCTTTCAAACTGCCATATCCATAAACTGAGTAAATGGTGGAACTTCAGAGAAAATTAGCTTATATTATTGCCATATGAATGCCAACCAAAAAAAGAATAACACACTACCAAATGGTGTTCCCAGGAGAACAATTTTATCTTAAAGATGACAGAAGAGCTGAGAACCAAGTATTATAAGAGGTTGGTGAAATTCTGCAAATATATATATATATATATATATATATATATATATACACATATATATATACACATATTGTGTGTGTATACACACACACATACACACATATACATATAATTTTTTTAGTAAGAGAGATAGAAACAGAGAGAGGAGCAAATAGGGATAGACAGGCAGGAAGGGAGCGAGATGAGAAGCACTAATTCTTTGTTGCAGCACCTTAGTTGTTCATTGATGGCTTTCTCACATGTGCCTTGACTGGGGGATTTCCAGCAAAGCGAATAACCCCTTGCTTAAGCCAGCAACCTTGGTCTCAATCCAGTGAGCTTTGGGCTTGAGCCAGCAACTATGGAACATGTCTATGATACCATGCTCAATCCAGTTACCCCATGCTCAAGCTGGTGAGCACATGCTCAAATGGTGAGCCCATGCTCAAGCCAAATGAGTCTGCACTCAAAGTGGTGACTTTAGGGCTCAAATCTGGGTCCTCTGTATCTCATTCTGACTCTCCATCCACTGTGCCACCACCTGATCAGCTTGAAAAGTTTTTATAATTCACTTTTTATTTTATTTATAATCATTAAATTATTTTTAGTTCAAATTTAGTTACACTACTTAACCCACTTTTGAAATTAGAGACACATCACTAATTTCACAAATTTGGGGAAGAGAGGTACAAGACAGACAGGGTAGCAGAGACAGTATACATGCCATGGGAAGCAAAGTTCAGTGCTCTATGGTTGCATGTCCTTTTTTCTGCCCAGCTATGGTGATACTGCTTATGATCTCCTTAGATTTTAGAATCTCTTGGTTGTCAAATATCAGGAAATGATAGTGAACAAGCAGAATAGAGTGTCCAATGTCAAAAGATAAAATAGAATGCACTATTATTTAAAGTCATTTTGTGGATGCAGGACAAAACTATATTTTTGCTAATTAGTCTATAGAATTTTAGAGGGTCTGATATTTTATCTCACTTGCAAGCAAACAACTTAGTTGGCCATAGTTTTATGGATACTGGCAGAAAACATGAGGCTGATGAGCCAGAAAAAAAAAAAAAAAAGACATTACTCACAGTAGTAGCTATAGCAAGAATATGAGCATTTTCTTGGGACATGTCTCTGAGCCCCTATCGACACAAGGTGACTAGAGGGGGGCCAGGTGATACCTGGACACACTATGGGTTGCAACACAGGAAAAAAAATCTGGAGTTTAGAGACTACTAATCAAGTTTCAAAGAATCTGCCTGACCTTTGGAGCTGAGGGAAGCAATATTATACTGGACAATTTTAGAAGGAGACGCTATGTCTACTAGGGCTGCTCACTATGAAAACATCCCTGAAAATACAGTTTGGAATTAGCAGCAGTGCTTTTTCTTTCAACATGTGCTCAATGTAATAAATCCTTAGAAAATCCCTGCAAAATCTAAACCTTGTTTCTACACTGCCATGTGTTCTGGTCATGAATATGTCACTCCTTTTGCTAGTTGAATTAACCGGACCAAAAGAGACTATAACTAAATTTATTTTTCATATACATCAGTGGTCCCCAACCCCTGGGCCATGGACTGGTAGTGGTACATGGGCCATCTCGTACTGGTCCACAGAGAAAGAATAAATAACTTACATTATTTCTGTTTTATTTATATTTAAGTCTGAACGATGTTTTATTTTTAAAAAATGACCATATTCCCTCTGTTATATCCATCTAAGACTCACTCTTGATGCTTGTCTCAGTCATATGATACACAGTCCCACACTAAAGGCCAGTCTGTGAAAATATTTTCTGACATTAAACTGGTCCATGGCCCAAAAAAGTTTGGGTACCACTGATATACATCATATATATATATTTTACTTTAGAAAAAGTAAAATGTGGCAACCTAAAATGTTCCACAAAATCTCAAACCACCAGCTATACAAATCTAACTATCAAGATACACCTTAGAAATCTCAGTAGCTTTCTCTTTTCTCTTTAAAATTATGTATTGACCTTTCCATATCTTCTCAGGCATTAATTCACCAATTGCCTAGAATCCACCTTGGCTCACAGGAATCATGTCGAGGATAATTCTATCTTCCATAACAACTCTGGGTCATCAGTTGACATTGAACCGAATAAAGGATATCATTGATCACTTCAGCTAGTGTCAGAAAAAATTGCATTCCCACCTTCTGAATGAATAACTTCCATAGCTGTGATAACCATTCACAGTTCATGGATAAATTAAGAATTAATTATCCATTGGGAAACTCCATATAATATAGTGTAGCCTAACCTGGAAAAACCTTCACATTCATCTGAAGGATGGATTTTCCTCAAGAGCTTTCCAGTATCTTAAAATTGTTCTTTATATTACAGGGCAACTCATAGTGTTTTCAGAAAGAAGTAAGTCAATCTCTGACACCCACTAAAACAGTGCCCATGGGAAAATAAATATTTAGAATTGCTAAAATCTCTCTCAAGTAAGACCCATATTGAATGAGGGACAAAAATCTTTGCCTCCAAAGTGGTATTCTGACCATGTTTGGTTTTGAAGAAACTACTAAGAGAAGTGACATTAATCTATCCTTTGTATCACAGCACTGATTGGGTGGCATTCTACCTCAAGCAATAATGAGTGACAATTTTCAGAGTGGGAATATGGTGGATAAACTGTAAATACTGGTGTTCTGCATAATGATGCGGTATCTTGAACCATCTAATTCCAACAGACTTATGTGGGTAGACTTCACAGAAAAAAGAAGCAGAACGTGATCAATCACATTGCATTCAGGGCTCTGTTGGAGAATGAAATACCCAGTAGTCAGTTAAAATTACTGCACTTTCAATAATCTTGAAGAAGCATACCAAATATTTCTTTGGAGAAGAAAATTATTAATGTTTGTCTCTCAACTTTTCCATACCTCCTGGAATCTAAGATTCTCTCTCCTCAGGTGATCATTTAATTATTCCCAAGAAATGTGCTACTTTATATGAAAATGTAATAGAAATAATTATTCTCTCTCCTTTCAGTTTCAAGGATTTAGAGTTTCTACTTTGACCTTGAAATTCCCATGCTACATTCTGTGTTCCATTTATAATCTCATTTTTCTAAATTTATTACCTCTCTATTCCTTTTTCTGGCTTATAACTTAGTTGAAATACTACTAAGACCAAAAACTTGGAGAGAATCAAATACTAACATTATATTCTAGTTTGCTATTCATTTCTGACAGTAGTATGAGCAGCAAACCTAAGTAATGGTTGCTAAAGGTAAGTCACAGCAAATATAAAAAAGTGTATAGTGGTAAATATAGCAGAGATATCTTCTGTGTGGCTAGAAATTATGCATGTAGCAATAAAACATTGAATTAAACAACAATACACACAACACATTTTTATTATGTTGCATATAACAAAGCAAGTCTTTCTTTTTTTGTTGTGAAGATTGCTAGCAAAATATAATGTCATGATTTAAAGACTCAGAATTTGGAATATTGTGACTTTTAGAATGTCATTCAAGGCCATGTTTCACACGAAGAAATTGAAGCTGAAGGACATTGTATGATGTTTCTGAGGTTGTACAATTAGTGATAGGGCTACCCTTATCCCCTTTACAAAGTCCATTTGTATATTTTTAAATAATAAAATCACATCATATATTAGCAGCAGAATTCTAAGTACTTTACAGGAATTCACAATTTTTATCTTGTAACAGTGTTATAAAATAATTATGTATTATGTCCCCATCTATCCAATGAGAAAACTGAAGGATATAAATGATTTCCTCAGGGTAGCCCTCTAAGTGGTAATCTGAATCCAGAAAGCAAGTACTTCAACTATGCACTTATGTTGCCTCATAGATACTGGTAATGTTTAACTAAAAGCTGGAGTTTATTTACTATGAAAAGACTTTATTTACTGACAAAATATCTGGTCCTGTATACTTGTTTTTCTTCTTCAGAATCAAGAGAGCGTAAGTCATCTATGATAATATTTTTAGCCTATACCGGTGGTTCTCAACTAGGTGTTGTTTTGTTATGCCTCTCCTTGGTGCAGATTTGGAAATGTGTGCAGATATGTGTGATGTGACACTGGGTGTATAGTAGGGAAGAATTCTATTAGTTAGAACTTATTTTGTTTGAGTCTAGGGTTACTGCTTATCATTATATCTTGCATATGACAGCCCCTACAACAAAGAATTATCTGGCCAAAAATGTCACTAGTGCTGAAGTTGAGAATCCCTGTCCTGGATCTGGTTTGGCAGTGGTGGTTCTGGTCACACTAAAGACTCATTCACACTCTAGGATGAGTGTGCTAGTCACAAGCATCTTTGCTAAGATTGACTCCACGGATTTTGCAGGGTTGGAACAAAGAAGGATAGAGGGAGTGAAATCATACACACAAAATCAAAGTAGAGTCTCATGACTAATTTTCTGAATTCCCCCCCATTTTAAATTCAACCTTAATGTTTATTCTTATATTTAATGTCCCATAATCAATACAAGATTCTGAAGTCATGATTTTTCTGTGACTTCCTGTATCATAAGACTCAATTATAACAAAGGTTGTTCTTCCATTCAGGTCCAAATTTGGCAAATTGTTTTTCTTACCTGTATGTAAGTGGACTATTTTAGAAGCACAATGTTATTATTGTGCATGTATTTTTGCACCACAGACCCACCCCCACATTCATACACACTCCCAGCACAAGCATATTTCCCAAGGACAATCCAAAATCAGAGAGGTGTACAAGCTACTTTAAACCAATGACTTTACATATATATATATATATATATATATATATATATATATATATATATATATATATATATATATGTTAAGTTACCTGAAAATCTTTTTATTAGTGTTCCAGGGAGGTGGGAATGTCACAGGGAAGTACTTTTGAAAAAAAATCTTAGTAAAAATAAAGATTCCTCAAGCCTGGAGGCAGATAGAAGTCTTCCCAGCTGTGTGCTTGGAAAGTCAAGACACTGCAGACAACTATTTGTTCATTAATAACAATTTTGAAAATATTGACTATGGATGTTTTTGTAAAAATTTGTATGTATTTATACACATAGACAACACCTAAGCTCAGAATTGTGTTTTTCATAGGACTTCAATTTAATCATATATATATATATATATATATATATATATATATATATCATATAAATTGTTTCTCAACTTGGAACAGACGTAGGAGATCACCTGTGGACAGCAGAAAGGAGTGGTGACAAAAACTAAAAGAGAGCTGGGAAGTTGCCAAATGCAAACCTAATTATCTGGGAACCCAAGTAAAAGAACAAGTTGAGGTGAGGAATTTACAAACATGTTAAAATTTGATCGGTACTAAAAATAGTGCAGCTTATAAATGTTATAGTCAGAATATTTAAATAACCCCCCAAGAAAATGACCATATATTCTGATCTGATCTTAGTTTTAAAAGTACAGAGGTTTTTATCCTGTTATATAATTTATTATGATGTGATGTTAAAATAAAGCAACATTTATAATCAAACAATGAATGTTGGACTACAGAATGGGAAAGGTATCCTATTCCCTTATAGGAGGATAAAAAAATTAATTTTCATTTTTATTGCCCTTTATGCATGAGATTGGCATTCATTTATGATTTTATGGTTCTGTAATGAAAGAAAATTTTTCATCAGGTCATTTCCTATTTTCTATATACAGAAACATTGTTTTGGATAGAATCATATCTCACATGGAAATGTGGCCTTGCACAGGTTAGAGAGTAAACTGTACTCCCTTCAGGAAGAACAAGAATAATCTTGTTTTCATAAGTGATTCTTCTCTAAGAAATAATGAGATATTAAAATTTTATATTTATTAGTGAAATAGAAAAAAATATTCTGTCACCCTATGGGCATTTCTCTCTATCATGCATTTTTTCTATTATTAATATTTCCCTCTTATTTCCCCTTATGAATAAAAGATAACTGGGCTCTGTTAGGGAGATAGTAGAGAGACCAAAGCAACACAATTCTCAGTCTCTAATTTCTCATATCCTGGCAGAAATAAAGCTGTGATCTCAACTGGGTGATCTGAGGAATATTTAATAAAGGATTATTTTCAAAGATGTCAAAAGAACATAAGAAAACCTAAGAAACTGGCAAGTTTGTGTATATTGGGAAGTGGGGTGATGGTTGGTGATTACTTGATGGAACAAAAAGATAAAAGGTTGTCTATCAAAACCTGGAGAAAGTAGGCCTGTATGGAGACACTGACCTTTTAGTAGACAGTGTGTTAATCAGTTAAGGCTGATGTAATGAAGAAACCCTAGACTGGGTAGCTTAAACAACATTTCTTCCTCATAGTTCTGGAGGTTGGAATTTCAAGATCAGGGTGCCATCATGGTCAAGTCTTTGGCGATGACCCTCTTCCTGGTTATGTCCTTACATGGCTTCCTTGGTGCATGTGCTCAGATCTTTTTTCTCTTATTCTTTATAAGGACATTATTCTTATCATGAGGGCTCCACTCTGATGACCTCCCAAAGGCCCCACTTACCCATTATATTGGAGATTAAGATTTCAGCATATAAATTTTGGGGAGACAAACATTCAGTCTATTGCAGCCAGTGAGTCTCAATTCCACAGGAAAGAAGGCTCCTCACTTTCCTCCCTTATTGTGAGTTCTTATTATGGGCTTAAACTGATTAAAAGCTAGAGTGTAAAGGATCCATTGATACATTCTGGAGCACAGATCAGAATAGCAAAGAACACAGTAGATCAGGTAGAGCAATGAACGCTAACAAGCAGAACCTCAGAAATAAATCATAACTGAATAAAAAGTGAGTTTTGCCAGTGTGTTGTACAGTTCTGGTACTCAGTTATGAGGAATCTATGGAAGACATAGTTCATGTAGCAGAAGAGGCAAATTTCTGTGGCACATAAAATTAAGTACTGACTAATAAACTTTCATGCTTGAATGTCTGTAGAACCCCCAAAGTCTACTAGTCTAAAATTAAGTTTATCTCACTCTCTAAAATACCTGTTTATTATCTCAAATTGCATTTTTCATCAAGTGACATTTCTGTCAACAGTGTGGTCCAAATCAAAGACTGAACATTATCCTTGACTGTTTTCTTTCATCTAGTTGATTATAAATATAATAAATTCTTTCACTAAGGTATTCATTCTTCTCTATCTCTCTTAGAAATGCTTACTTAATCTTCTGCACAATATCATCTCTCAAATGAAGATTGCTAGCTTGACCTAAAGCCTTGTCATTATTTCAATGATTTCTCTCAATAAAACCAGAACCAACAAAATGTGAATCTAAGCAGTCATTTGTCTACTTAAAGCTCTTCAATATTTATTCTTCACCAAGAAAACAATTTAAAAGCAACTAGAGAAGATTCAAAGATGGTGACAGAGTAGGCAGACGATTCAAGTGCTACCTCTCAAGACCAGATTGGATTACAACTTAATTTAAGAACAATCATCTTGAAAAACCAACTTTGGACCAAAGGAAGAGGAGTCTATAACCAAAGATCACAGAAGAAGTCACACCGAGACTGGCAGAAAAAGTGGAGGAGCAGGCAGCAGCTGAGAGTCCAGAGGGACTCTCACTGCAGGAAGGGTCACCTTAAGAGGTGTGGATGCTCAGCTCCAGGCTTGGAGCCCCAGAGCCTAGAAGAGGTGCCCAGACAGAATTTAGCAGTGAAAAGAGCCAGGTTTCTGTCTGTGAGAAAGAGACAAAACTCTTGGAGACTCAGGCTTTGTCCTAAAGGGCTTGTGCAGAAAATCTCATTCACAGCCACTTACCTGGGGCTCTGGTGGAGGGAGAGCTGAGAGGACTGGAGTTTCATGAGGAGACTGTAAAGATGGATGCTCAAGGAGAGACACTGTGGGGGATGGCCACCAGAACCTTGTGCGGAGTCATTCTTCAATACTGCAGCCTTTGTATTTCTTGGTTGGAACAGTCCCCTCTGAGTTGCATCAGCCTGAGGAGAAGCAACTGCTCCACCCTGGGAAGTATCTCCTGCTCCAGTCATAGTGACTGGGTTGTGCTAAGAAGCCAGGAGGCAGAGGTGCATCAGTGACTCAGTTTTCTGGTGTTGAGGCTGGGGCATCCCCTTCACCCCCATGCTAGAGTCTAAGACTGATAATTCCACCCCACGAGAAACTCAGTGGAAAATGTCCAGAGTGCAGGCAGACCACAGCTTTGGGTCTCAGAGGCCATATCCACTGGACTCTTGAGGCCACACTCTACTGATGTCTGAAGAAAAAGTCTGGACAGACTGACACCTGGGGCAAGGGGCAAAGCCACACCCACTATCCTTCCTAATCTTTGAATTGCCACAGGCTCCATATTCTAGGATAGGTTTTTTCAGTGGCCAAGCCCAACAAGCAGCCTTTAAGCAGACAGAGGCTGCTGGAGGCAGGACTCAGGGAACCTTCCCCCAATACCAGTGTGGGTAAAAGCCAGCCTAAGAGTGCAGCTTGATATTTCCATGTGCACTTGGGCTTAGCAGAGGAAGCCACAAACACTGGATTGCTTATACCTCAAAGAAGGTTTGCTGAGGGCCAGTCATGGGTAGTATCTCCAAATGGTCTGCACTGGGTCCCAGAGAGGCCCAGGGTTGGCACATCAAGTGGCCAGCTGCAGAGAGCATCGGTTCAGAAGCTAACAACCCTTGCTAGAGTGGTATCTGAAGGAAGGGCTCTTCACACCTGGCCCAGCTGAGGTGAATTTTGCTCTCTGTGATCAGCACTGGCACAGCTGCTCTTGCTCATTGGGTAGGGTGCAGTTTCACAGTCAGCTAGCCCATAGGCTAGATATCCTGCCCTGCTGGGATAGGTTCCAGTGGGGGAACGGAGAGAGGATTGGAGCATGGACATTTAAATGTGGGTCCCTGTGAGCCTAGTGTTGGATCTGGTTGAGGGGCTTAGTCACTTTCTACAGGGGCATAGTCAGCCCAGGAGAGGACTCTCTCAGTCTTCCTCCTAGAGACCAGGGTCTCAACAGATGGAAGAACATCTGAAAAGGGGACACTCAGCCCCACTTCGAACTGAACCTGCTGCTCACCTTCCTGGGGAGAAATAAAATTTGAGTATCCATCAGTGGCTGAGGGATTAAGCTCAGGAGTAGGGGCCACATTCCCTGTACTAAGCTACTCACCAAGTGATCCCTGAAATAAGTGGTCCCACTAATGTTGTATTCCCAACCTCAACTGCTCTAACCCAACAAGCTTGCAAACTGAAGAGGAGTTGTTTATGTGAGGTCAGTCTGGGCCCACACTACAGTCTTTCTACAGAAGACTCTAGGGGAATTTCAGGTAGATGAAAAGTGGAGGCAAATCTTATGGAGCTTGGCACTTTTACAAAGCTGCTGTCATCTCTAAGTAGGAAGAAGCTGATCCTTATATAAAGGTTGGCCCCTCTCACACTACCTAGGCACAGAAAATAAAGACACAAACAGAGAAAACATTAGTAGCTACAGGTAGCTGCAGACAAGTAGCCCACAACAGATTGCTAACAACAGCTGACACCAACCCAAGAAGATCTAGAACCAACAGAACTGGTAGTGGGTGGCACCCACCCTAGACTCAGCTAGTACACAAGCAGCATGCTCAAAAGAGGATTATAGCAGGAACCATACACTGTGGAGAATAAATACGCCAAACAAGACGCACATTGCACAGTGTGTAATACACATGATCAAGGTTGACCCTTAGAGCTAGCCGGCCTAAAGGAAGAACCATACCCACGAAAGGAAGAGCTGCATTCAATACTCACAAACAACAGGAGGGAAAATAGTACCCATAAGTAAGCATTTCTAGAACAAGGAAAACAGGTGGCCTGGAGGTCAGTATCACTGAACTCATTTTCCTCATAAAGAAACTACAAAATGTTCCAAGTCAGACAGCACTATCTAATACACAGAAAAAATGGGCAGACAGAGAAATGAGACCCAAATGAATAATAAAAAAAAATCCCCAGAAAAAGAACTAAATAAAATGGAAGTAACCAAACTACCAGAGGAAGAGTTTAATATAAAGAATTTTAGGATGCTCAAATATCTTAGAGCAATAATGAATGGTCATAATGAACAACTAAATGAAGAGATAGGAGGCATTAAAAAAAGATATTGAAATCATTATAAAAAGCTAGTCAAAAGTAACAAAATGCAATATCAGAAATGAAGGCGGCACTAGAAGAAATCAACAGCAGGTTGGATGAAGCAGAGGCCTCCTTGGGTTCCTCTTTATTGGGACTTTCTGTGTTTCTTAAAATTGAGTCCCAATAAAGAGGAACCCAAGGAGGCCTATATTAAGACACATCATAATTAAAGTGCCAAAGTTAAGAGACAAAGAAAGAATACTAGAAAATGCAAGAAAAAAGCAGTTAATAATCTACGAGGAGCTTCCATAAAGATGACATCAGACTTCTCAACAGAAACACTTGAGTTCAGAAAAGACTGGCAAGAAATATTCAAAGTAATGCAAAACAAGAACCTACAACTGAGACTACTTTATCCAGCAAGGCATCATTTACAATTGAAGGAGAAATAAAAAGCTTCCCAGAAAAAAAAAAAACTTTCAGGGACTTCATTACAACCAAACCAGTATTGCAAGAATTGTTAAGGTGCCTGCTGTAAAAAGAACAAAGGAAAAAAAATTAATAAAAAGAGTAATGTAGATTTAAAGAATAAAATGGTAATAAATAAGTTCATGTCAATAATAACCTTAAATGTAAATAGCTTAAATGCTCCAATCAAAAGACATAGGGTAGCTGCATGGATAAGAAACAAGACCCATACATATGCTGTCTACAAGAGACCCACCTCAGAACAAAAATACACATTGACTGAAAGTGAAGGGATGGAAAAAGTTTTGCATGAAAATGGAAATAAAAAAAAAGCAGGGATAGCAATACTTATATCTAACAAAATAGGCTTTAAAACAAAGCCTGTACTAAGGGATAAAGAAGGTCACTACATATGATAAAGGTAGCAATCCAACAGGAGGACATAATCACTATAAATATTTATGTGCCTAATATAAAAGAAACTAAATATATAAAAAAGATTCTGATGGATATAAAAGACTAGATTCACAGCAATATTATAATAGTGGGGGATTTTAATGCCCCACTAACATTAATGGATAAATTCTCTAGACAGAAAATTAACAAAGAAACAGCAGCCTTAAATAACACACTAGATCAACGGGATTTAATAGATATCTTCAAAATCTTTCACCCCAAATCAGCAGAATATACATTCTAGTCAAGTGCTCATGGTATATTCTCTAGGATAGACCAAATGTTAGGACACAAAATGAGTCTCAAACTTCTTAAGAAGTTTGAAATTATATCAAACATCTTCTTTGATCACAATGGCATGGAACTAAAAATCAGCTGCAATAGAAAAAAAAAACATTCAAACACCTAAAGGCTAAATAGCATGTTATTAAATAAAAAATGGATTAACAATGAGATCATGGAAGAAATAAAATTTTCTTGAAACAAATGAAAATGAACATACAATAACTCAAAATTTATGGGACACAGCAAAAATAGTCCTGGGAGGGAAGTTCACAGCATTACAGACATACCTTAAGAAACAGGAAAAAGCTCAAATAACCAACTTAACAATGCATCTAAAAAAACAAGAAAAAGAAAAACAAATAAAGCCCAGAGGAAGTAGGAGGAAGGAAATAATAAAGATCAGAGTGGAAATAAATCACATAGAGGCTAAAAAAATAATGCAGAAGATTAACGATACAAAGAGCTGGTTCTTTGAAAAGGTAATCAAGACTGACAAAACTTTAACCAGACTCATCAAGAAAAAAGAGAGAGAGAAGGCAAATAAATAAGATTAGAAATGAAAATGAAGAAGTAAAATAAAAAACACTGTAGAAATACAAAGGATTGTAAGAAAATACTATGAAGATCTATATGCCAAAAACTTGGACAACCTAGATAAATGAATAAATTCCTAGATACATATACTCTTCCAAAACTCAATCTGGAAGAATTAGAAAACCAAAACAGACCAATTATAACAAATAAAATTGAAACAGTTATCAAAAAACTGCCAGCACACAAAAGTCTGGACCAAATGCCTTCATAGGTAAATTTTACCAAATATTCAAATAAAAACCTACTCCTTTCCTTCTCAAGCTATTTCAAAAAATTCAAGGGGAGGGAAGACTTCCAAGCTTTTTTATGAAGCAAGCATAATCCTCATTCCAAAACCAGGTAAAGACACCACAAAGAAAGAAAAGCATAGGCCAATATTCCTGATGAACTTAGATATTAAAATGCTCAACAAAATATTAGTAAACCAGATCCAGCAATACATGACCATATATTATGGTCAAGTGGGATTTATTTTGGGTAGGCAAGGCTGGTACAATATTCACAAATCAATAAATGTGATTCATCACATAAACAAAAGGATGGATAAAAAGCACATGAAAATATCAATAGATGCAGGATAAGCCTTTGATAAAATTCAGTTCTCATTTATGATCAAACTTCATATGTTCCCTCAGGTATGTTGAGGGAACATACCTCAACAAGATAAAGGCCATCTATGACAAACCCACAGCCAACATTATACTCAATGGGCAAAAATTAAAAGCAATGCCCTTAAGATCAGGAACAATGCAAGGATGCCTCCTTTCCCCACTATAATTCAACAAAAGACACCATGAACAAAATAAAAAGACAACCCACACAATGGGAGAACATATTCGCTAATACATCTGATAAGGGATTAATAACCAAAATTTATAAAGAACTTTTAAAACTCAACACCAGAAAAGTAAACAATCCAATTAAAAAATGGACAAAGGAACACTTCTCCAAGGGCATACAGATGGCCAATAGGCATAAGAAAAAACATTCACTGACCTGTGGTGGCGCAGTGGATAAAGCGTCGACCTGGAACACTGAGGTCGCCGGTTCGAAACCCTGCACTTGCCTGGTCAAGGCACATATGGGAGTTGATGCTTCCTGCTCCTCTCCCCCTCTCTCTCTCTCTCTCTCTCTCCCCCGTCTCTAAAATGAATAAATAAAAAGAAAAAAAATTAAAAAAAAACACCTTCAAAGTCACTAATTATTAGAAGAATGCAAATTAAAGCCACAATGAGATACCACCTCATATTTGTCAGAATGGTGCTCATTAACAAACAACACACAAATAAGTGCTGGCAAGGGTGTACAGAAAAGAGAACCTTCCTGCACTGCTGGTGGGAATGCAGACTTGTGCAGCCACTGTGGAGAACTGCATGGAGTTTTATCAAAAAATTAAAAATGGAACTGCCTTTTGACCCAGCTATCCCACTGTTAGAAATATATCCTAAGAACACCAAATCACTGATTCAAAAGAAGATATGCACCCCATGTTTGTTGCAGCATTGTTTACAATAGCCAAGATCTGAAAACAGCTCAAGTGTCCATCAGTGGATGAGTGGATTAAAAAGCTGTGGTCATATGCACAATGCAATACTATGCAGCCGTGAAAAGAGGTTTAGGGCCAGTATCCATAGCCGCTTGGTCCATACAGGTTCGCATTGGATTTGGACAGACAGTAATGAAACAACAGAGCCACGAACTGGTGGGCCATTAGCTTTAATCCTAGCTTGTACCCAGTGGGCAAGTAAAAACACACACTGTACTTGAAAATCCACTCATTCAGTGCTCACAAAGCTACTGATTTATCCAAGTTTTCTAGAATCAAAGGTTTCTAACTCACTAGCCTCATTCACCTTTGTTCCCCATCTCCTTCTCTCTGTACAAACTCTGTACTAACTGGCTTCTCTTTTAGCACTCCACCATCTTGGCTGCTTCTCCTCTCCTCCATGTGGCCTTACTTTGCTCTTTGCTCTCTAATGCTAATCTCAGGACCCAAGAGAGCAAGCTCCCAATCTGCCTCACTTTATAGTGCAGAAATCAAAATCTTTAATCCAATATACAAAATAGGGAAGTCTCTAATACAAAGTCACTTATCTGAGCCATGATGGGATTTCTCATGAGAGTGCATCATCCCACATCAAGAAAGGTGGGAAAGGCTTAGTCCTAAAACCAAGCCCCAGACTACAAGGATCCTGACTGCCCACAACCTGCCCCTAACACACATTAATATCACCTGGGCAACAGCTTCCACGTGGGCAGTGCCATCTTTAACAAAGTGAGCATAATATATTTTATCTGCCGAACAAGAGGGAAATCTTAACTTTTACGACAGCATCAATGGACCTGGAGATGATTATGCTAAGTGAAATAAGCCAGGCAGAGAAAGACAAATATCATATGATCGCACTTATATGTGGGATCTCATAAACAAAGTGAACTGAGGAAAAGATTAGAGGCAGAGGCAGGGCTACAGGCAGCAGAAGAACTGCTTTCAGAAAGAAGAGAAATGAGGGTATGAGATCAGAGAAAGTAAAGGAATTAGTGAAATTATATATGTACATAACACAGAGATATAAAGAACAGAACAGCAAATCTTAGAGCAGGGGTCCCCAAACTTTTTACACAGAGGGCCAGTTCACTGTTCCTCAGACCGTTGGAGGGCCGGACTATAAAAAAACTATGAACAAATCCCTATGCACACTGCACATATCTTATTTTAAAGTAAAAAAACAAAATGGGAACAAATACAATATTTAAAATAAAGAACAAGTAAATTTAAATCAACAAACTGACCAGTATTTCAATGAGAACTATGCTCCTCTCACTAACCACCAATGAAAGAGGTGCCCCTTCCGGAAGTGTGGCGGGGGCCAAATAAATGGCCTCAGGGGGCCGCATGCGGCCCGCGGGCCGTAGTTTGAGGACCCCTGTCTTAGAGGAAAGGGGGAAGGGAATTATGTGGAGAGGGGGTAATGGGCACATACAAAGGGACACAAGGGTGGGGGTGAGGGAGTTATATTCAGTGGAACACTTCAATCTATATAGACACAATACATAATTAAAGTTAATAATAATTTTAAAAAGCAACTAAATTGTGTCTCTGCTGCCTTCACTGATCCCTCTCCTGGTTCCATTTATATCATACATTCCACTTTCTGTCTTCTGACCTTCAGTTTTTTCAGCTTGACTTCCACATTCGCATCCTAAAACCTTCCTGAATGGAAAGGTTACCTTCTACTTGAAAGGCTGTCTGTCTTTTACTTTTCTTCCCTCCAACATCCTGTTTCATGAGCGCTGCTTCAGCCCTTTCCTTCTTGATTTATAGTTGGGGTGGATTATCAGGCTCATGCTGGGTAGGCTCTCAAGGACAGAGAACCTGCATGGTGGTAATGAGACTAAAGCAGTAGAATTATAAAGATTTTTCTAAGCAGGCCTGACCAGGTGGTGGTGCAGTGGATAGAGCGTCGGACTGGGATGCGGAAGGACTCAGGTTCAAGACCCCGAGGTCACCAGCTTGAGCACGGGCTCATCTGGTTTGAGCAAAGCTCACCAGCTTGGACCCAAGGTCGCTGGCTCGAAGAAGGGGTTACTTGGTCTGCTGAAGGCCTGCGGTCAAGGCACATATGAAAAAGCAATCAATGAACAACTAAGGTGTCGCAACAAAAAACTGATGATTGATGCTTCTCATCTCTCTCTGTTCCTGTCTGTCTATCTCTATCTATCCCTCTCTCTGACTCTGTCTCTCTCTGTCTCTGTTAAAAAAAGAAAGAAAGAAAGAAAGAAAGAAAGAAAGAAAGAAAGAAAGAAAGAAAGAAAGAAAGAAAGAAAGAAAGATCTAATTAGGTAAACAATAATAAATAATCTTAAAAAAAAAAAAGACCCTGGCTGGTTGGCTCAGTGGTAGAGCGTCGGCCTGGTGTGCAGGAGTCCCGGGTTCGATTCCTGGCCAGGGCACACAGGAGAAGTGCCCATCTGCTTCTCCACCCCTCCCCCTCTCCTTCCTCTGTGTCTCTCTCTTCTCCTCCCGCAGCCGAGCCTCCATTGGAGCAAAGATGGCCTGGGCACCGAGGATGGCTCTGTGGCCTTTGCCTCAGGTGCTAGAATGGCTCTGGATGCCACAGAGCGAAGCCCCAGAAGGGCAGAGCATCGCCCCCTGGTGGGCATGCCAGGTGGATCCCAGTCAGGCTCATGCGGGAGTCTGTCTGACTGCCTCCCCGTTTCCAGCTTCAGAAAAATGAAAAAAAAAAAAAAATTTCTCTAAGCAGCTTCACATATTCAGGAAATCTAAGCAAAACTTAATTATGTTCCAAAATAAAAACCTGAGTTAGCTAAGGTAACATTTAGGGCATTTAACTAGGTTATAGGGTTTAGATCTTCAGTGGGGAAATCTGGAGGTTTTCAGATGACAGAACATTTGTTTTATGATAAAAAAAAAAGTGTGATTATTTTTATACATAATATGCATTTTATTCAAAATCCCTAAACCCAGCTAAGTATTTTGGTGAGATTAAGTAATTCTTCCTTATCTTATTTGTTATATGCCATGTGGTAATTAAATGCTTAGTTATTGTTAATCCTGTAACATAAATCAACAATACAAAAATATGTTTCAGATAAAAACAATGGATTTTATTTAATTTCACATTAAAATTGATAAATGTTATATGCTACAAAGTAGATTTACATACTCAGGGTCTCAGAGTCTCCTCAAAAAATCATCACTAGTATTTTAGGACTCATCTCTTGCTGTAGAAATACATTCAACAAATTTTATTTCTTTAGTACTTACATATATTTCTCCAAATAAGCACCAATACAAATGAATAACTTATATAAAAGCATAGTTAGTTGTAAGGCCAGTATCCAAGGCCACTATCATTGCTGCCTGGCCCATGCAGGTTCTCATTGGATTCGGACAGATGCCTTGCACAGGGAGGCCAGTGGTATAGATTATGGGTAGTAAAGTGAGCATAGGGGTGGATTGTTGGGCAGATAAAATATATTATGCTCACTTTGTTAAAGATGCTGCTGCCCACATGGAAGCCCATCGCCCAGGTAATATTAGTTGCCCTTCTTGCTTGAAATGGGCAAGATTATATTAATGTCTGTTGGGGTCGGCTGTGGGCAGGCAGGATCTTTGTAGCCTGGGGCTTGGTTTTAGGATTAAGCTTTTCCCACCCTTTTTGATGTGGGGTGGACTTTGTATCAGAGACTTCCCTATTTTGTATATTGGATTAAAGGTTTTGATCTCAGCACTATAAAGATCTGAGATTGGGAGCTTGCTCTCTCGGTTCCTGAGATTAGCATTAGAGGAGAGAGCAGAAAAGGAGAGCAGAGAAAGGCCACATGGAGGAAGCCAGGGGAAGCAGCCAAGATGGTCGAGTGCTGAAGGAAAGCCAGTTTGTGCAGAGTTTGTGCAGAGAGAAGGAAGGAGATGGGGACAGAGGTGAATTAATCCGGTGAGCTAGAAACCTTTGATTCTAGGGAACTTGGATAAGTCAGTAGCTTTGTGAGCACTGAATGAGTGGGTTTTGGAGCCCAGTGTTTGTTTTACTTACCTGTCGGGTGCAAGCTAGGATTAAAGATGATGGCCCACCAGTTTTTGGCTCTGTTGTTTCATTGCCATCTATCCAAATCCAGTGCAAACCTGCATGGGCCAGGCAGCTGTGATGCTGGCCGTGGATACTGGCTTTACATTAGTTATACTCAAAAATAAAATTCACTAATGAATTTGTTGATATAAAGATGATCTCACTTTTTATTTATGAGTTTTGTGGGTTATTCTAAAGAAAGTCATGTGATCAATTTATAACAACACCATGAATAAAATAAGTATCACTATTCCAACTGAATGAAGGAAACTCATGAATATTAATGTTCAAAAAATGAGGTAGACCTTTGCCCCTATAAACCTTGAAGGCTATGAATCTAGAATTAAAATTAACTGAAACAATCTAAAATCAACTACTCACTACCCATATTTTATTTTGCAATTCCAGTCTAACACTGTATTTCAAACAGGCAATTTGTTCCCAGTGGATAAGAATAAGCCCTGAAGAACTATGTTTTCAACCTTCCATTTTTCTTCAGTAAGTAGACTTCAGAGATTTTCTGAACACACCATAAAGTTTCAAACTTCAGTACCCACAAAAGTTATATATGGCTCCCACTGACACCAATCAGAATTTTATGTTCATGGACTGAGAGCAAAGGATGACCATTTATATGGTTGACAGTATATTTGATGACTAGAAATATTGTCTGAAATTCACTGTGCTGACTTTATATTCTGCAAGGACACTTAGTTTCAAAAACTCAACAGATATTTAAATATGGTGGGTAATACCAATTTAATCTGAATAATGCATTTCTAGATATTTTTATAGTTCTTTTCTGTCTTTCATTTCTACCTCTCTATTTCTCTCAGATTATGATATTCAATAGCACAGGTTTGAAAAGTGACTGTCCACTATATCCCCAATTTTGTTCTATGATACCACAAAAAAAATTTGCTTCCTGGTATTTGTTCATGTCTTAAAGTTATTTCTCATTAATAACTTTCATAATTATAAATATCTCAAAAATTGCAATGATTTTAAAGTTTAAATTTGTTTTTTCAATACATATGTTTACGCTTAAGAATTGAAACTTATTTGCTTTAAACCAAAAACACTTTTATGTTTTTTTATTATGACTGATTAAGAAAAGATATAGGTTTAAATATTGGAGGTGATTCTAATGAAAGATATACAAAGCCAGAAGAAATAAATAAATCATTCTAAATCTGTAAAAAATAGAGCAAAAGGTAAATAACTCATGTACTGAAAAAATATTACTGTCAGGAATAATATCCTTTTGTAATTAAGGCAAAATAATTATATTTGAAAGCCAAAAGAAGGAGGAAAGAGGAGGAGAGAGGAGGAAGAAAGAAAGGGAGAGGGAGAGGAAGAGAAAGGAAGGGAAGGAGACGGAGAGACAAGGACAGAGAGAGACAGAAGAGAATCTGTCCCTTCCCTGAAGGAAATGCTGGACTGTGTTCTCTAGGCAAGAAAAAAATGGAAGGTAAATATGTTACATTTAAATAAATACTAGCTCTGTAAACCAGTGGCAATGCCATGGGGAATGTAAAATATAGACTTAATTACAACACAGAGAAGAAATAGGATATTCTTGTGGAGAAGGAAATGAAACACCAGTACACTTCCTGGGAAGAGAGTAAAAGGTTGCAATCACTATAAGACTCCAGTAAATCATGATGTAATTTCTAATAATGCCATTACTATACATACAGCAATAGAAAAAATATATATATACATGATCCAAACAAAAAGAATAAGAGCAGAAAAACAAAAAACAGTACAAAATAAACAAACAAAAGAAAACTATGTCACAAAGGGACCAATTGGAAAGCACATATTAAGATGACAGAATTAAACCTACATATATCAATAAATACATAAATTGGAAATAATTATATGCATCAATTTAAAAAAACCATAATAATGGAAATACTAATTACGTACAAGAGAAACATTAAAACTGAAGAATAAGGAAATATGCAAGTAAAACAATGAAAAGAAATCTAGCCTGACCAGGCAGTGGCACAGTGGATAGAGCATAGGACTGGGATGCAGAGGACACAGGTTCGAGACCCCGAGGTCACCAGCTTGAGCGCAGGCTCATCTGGTTTGAGCAAGGCTCACCAGCTTGGACCCAAAATCACTGGCTAGAGCAAGGGGTTACTTGGTCTGCTGTAGCCCCATGGTCAAGGCACATGTGAGAAAGCATCAATGAACAACTAAGGTATCACAACAAAAAACTAATGATTGATGCTTCTCATCTCTTTCTGTTCCTGTCTGAATCTCTCTGTCTCTGTGTGGAAAAAAACAAAACAAAAACAAAACACTAATCTAATTAGATTGTTGAAAACATTAATCTAATTTAAGACAAAAGTACATTATTAGAGATTAAAAAATGTTTCATATTAATAATAATATCAATACACAAGAAGATAAACAAGTGTTTAAGAAGTTAATAGTGCAATTTCAAAAGGTATATATCAATAATTTACAGAATAACATGGAAAATAAAATAAATCTACAGTAATAGCTAAAGATTTCTCAAAACCTTAAAAAAGATCTACAAAAATAAATTTCAAAATATCAGCATAGGTTTTCTGTTTATAAATTGAGAAAAAATAATAAAAGAATAACTAGAATATCTCTATATGTTTGAAAATTAATGAATAAAAATATAAATTAACCAACAATTCATGAGCCCACAGTGGAATAGGAGAATATGTTTAATTGAATATTACCCCAAAACAACTACAAATGACAACTTGTGGAATGAACTAAAGCAGTTTAAAGATAAAAAAGTATATAGCCTTAAATTCAAATAGTTTTAAAAAATGTGAAAATTTAGCTCAACTTTTTTTATGTCCCAGAACATATTTGCCAATGACACATCTGATAAAGGGTTAATTTCCAAAATATAAACAACTTATAAAAATCAACATCAGGAAGACAAACAATAGAATTAAAGGCAAAGGACCTGAATAGACATTTCTCTAAAAAGGTCATAAAGATGGCCAACAGACAGGAAAAAATGTTCAGCTTCACAAATCATCAAATAGATGCAAATTAAAACCACAATGGGATATCACGTCACAACTGTCAGAATGGCAATCATCAATAAATCAACAAACAAGCGCTGGCAAGGATGTGGACAAAAGAAAGCCTTCTCACATTGTTGGTGGGAATGCAAATTTCTGTAGCCACTATGAAAAAAAAAAGTGAAGTTTCCTCAAAAAATTGAAAATAGAACTGCCTTTTCATCCAGCAATCCCACTTCCGGGAATAAATACTAAGAATACTGAAATATTAATTCAAAATAACATATGCCCCCTGTAAAGCCGGTATCCACGCCACATTCACATCTACCTGGCCCATGCAGGTTCTCATTGGATTTGGACAGGTGGTAATGAAACAATGGAGCCAAGAACTGGTGGGCCATCATCTTTAATTATAGCTTGCACTCAGTGGGCAAGTAAAAACACACACTGGGCTCCAAAACCCACTCATTCAGTGCTCACAAAGCTACTGACTTATCTGAGTTTCCTAGAATCAAAGGTCTCTAGCTCACCAGTCTAATTCACCTCTGTTGGTCAAATAAGTATTTAAGTGTGATATATATGTTTGCTTGCTTGTGGTTTGTATTGGTGTGGAGGACAGGCTGTAAACAGGCCAGGTCATTGTAGTCTAAGGCTTAGTTTTAAGACTAAGCTTTTCCCCACACCCTTGACTGATTGCATGATCTGGGTGGTGCATCTCATGAGGAATCCCCAACTATGCCTCAGATAAGTGACTTTGTATCAGAGACTTCCTTATTTGTGTATTGGATTAAGGGTTTTTGGCTTCTACACTATAAAGTGGGGCAGACCAGGAGCTTACTTGCTCAGTTCCTGCTATCACGATTTCAGGGGCTTCCCTGATCCCTTGCCCTCCATGGGAAAAGCTGGTTTTCTGCTTTTCCCTTGTCTTCTTTTGTGGTTTGCCTGTCTTGGTGAGACACCAATACACAGGATGGCCCACCATCCTCCGACTCTGCCATTTCTTTACTGTCTGCCCGAATCCAATGGGAACCTACATGTGAATGGCCATGATGGTGGCTCCTGACCTTACAACCTCTGTTCCTCATCTCTTCTCTGCACAAACTCTGCACAAACTGGTTTCTCCTACAACACTCAACCATCTTGGCTGCTTCTCCTGGCCTCCTCCATATGGCCCACTTTATAGTGCAGAAATCAAAACCTTTAATCCAATATACAAAATAGGAAAGTCTCTAATTCAAAGTCACTTATCTGAGGCATGATGAGATTGTACCACCCCACATCAAAAAGAGTGGGAAAGGCTTAGTAATAAACCAAGCCCCAGGCTACATCCTACCTGCACATAGCCCACCGCAACACACATTAATATTACCTGGGCAATGGGCTTCCAAGTGGGCAGCACCATTTTTAACAAAGTGAGCATAATAGATATATTTTATCTGCCCAACACCCCCTCTACACTCATTGCAGCATTATTTAGAGTATCCAAATCTGGAAACAGACTGAGTGTCCATTGTAGATGAGTGGATAAAAAAGCTTCAGTGCTTCTACACAGTGGTAGTAAAAAAGAAAAATATATTACCCTTTGTGACATATGGATGGACCTGGAGATTATGATGCTAAGTAAAATAAACCAGTCATAAAAAAGACAAATACCACATGATCTCACTTACATATGGAATCTAGTGAACAAAATAAACTGACAAACAAAATAAAGAGAATCATGAATGCATGGAACAGACTGACATCTATCGAGAGGAGGGGTTGGGTACTGGATAAAAGAAGGGGAAGGAATTAGTTAAAAGACATATTTATAACAAATAGGCACAGACAACAGTGTGGCAAGAGCAGAGGGAAAGAGCAGCGGAAGCTAGGTGGAGGTGGGCAAAAATGGAAAATAGGGAATGCAAGAAACTGTGCTTGGGGCGTGTAAGGCCAGGAGCCACAGCCAGGGCCACCATCAGAGCAGCCCGGCCCATGCAGATTCGCATTGGATTCGGACAGTCGGTAAAGAAACCATGGAGCCAAAAAACTGGTGGGCCATAGTCTTTAATTCTAGCTTGCACCCGGCGGGCAAGTAAAAATATACACAGGGCTCCAAAACCCAGTCACATTCAGTGCTCACAAAGCCACTGACTTATCCGAGTTTCCTAGAATCAAAGGTTTCTAGCTCACCAGACTTATTCTCCTCAGTTCCCCATCTCCTTCCTTATCCCAAATACAAACTCTACACAAACTGGCATCTCACTCAGCACTCCACCATCTTGGCTGCTTCTCCTGGCCTCCTCCACGTGGCCTTTCTCTGCTCTCCTCTGCTCTCTCTTCTAATGATAATCTCAGGAACCAAGAGCCCAAACTCCCACTCTGTCCCTATTTTATAGTGTAGAAATCCAAACACTTAATCCAATATACAAAATAGGGAAGTCTCTAATACAAAGTCACTTTCTGAGGCATGATTGGATTGTACCACCCCACATCAAAAAGGGTAGGAAAGGCTTAATCCCAAAACCAAGCCCCAGGCTACAAGGATTCTACCTGCCTTTAGCCCACCCCAACACACATTAATATCACCTGGGCGACGGCCTCCTCGTGTTATCTTTAACAAAGTGAGCATAATACATTTTACCTGCCCAACAGGGCATGTTGGGCAGATAAAATATATTATGCTTCCTTTGTTAAAGATGGCGCTGCCCACGTGGAAGCCATCACCCAGATGATATTAATGTGTGTTGGGGGCGGGCTGTGGGCAGGTAGAATCCTTGTAGCCTGGCGCTTGGTTTTAGGACTAAGCCTTTCCCACCCTTTTTGATGTGGGGTGGTGCAATCCCATCATGCCTCAGATAAGTAACTTTGTATTAGAGATTTCTCTATTTTGTATATTGGATTAAAGGTTTTGATTTCTACACTATAAAATGGGGGCATAACGGGAGCTTGCTCTCTCGGTTTCTGGGATTATCATTAGAGGAGAGAGTAGAGAGGAGAGCAGAGAAAGGCCACATGGAGGAGGCCAGGAGAAGCAGCCAAGATGGCAGAGTGCTGAAGGAAAAACCAGTTTGTGCAGAGTTTGTGCAGGGAGAAGAAAGGAGATGGGGAACAGAGGTGAATAAGACTGGTGAGATAAAAACCTTTGATTCTAGGAAACTCAGATAAAGTCAGTAGCTTTGTGAGCACTGAATGAGTGGGTTTTGGAGCCCAGGATGTGCTTTTACTTGCCCCCTGGGTGCAAGCGAGGATTAAAGATGATGGCCCACCAGTTCTTGGCTCCATTGTTTTATTACCATCTGTCCGAATTTAATGCGAACCTACCTGAGCCAGTCTGCTGTGATGGTGACAGTGGATACTGGCCATACAGGGCATTGGGTGCATGATGCAGTGTGCAGATAAAGCGTTCCTGAGTTGTACATTTGAAAACTGTATGGTTTAGCAAACCAATGTCATCCTAAAAAATTCAATTAATAAAAAAAGAAAAATACTCTATCCCAAAAAGTTAGAATAAAAAAAAAGAGAAGTCCATAGAATACAAAAAGTAGTAATAATTAAGATGGATCCAGAAATAAAAGGAACAGAAAAAAAAGTATATTATAGTAAAAATAAACAAGTTAGTTCTTTGAAAAAAACTTTAAAAATTAATAATAGTCATGTTTAGTAAAATATAATCACATTTTTACCAACCATTTTCTTTCTGTTAAAAAACATACCTCAGCTTTTAGTTTTTCTTTCCATGCAATTATCTTAATGAGAATGTTGAATTCATTTTCTTCCCTTCACTTTGTCACCTGAATTTTCCAAGTATGACAGTCCTAGGGTTACTACACAGATCTGTTCCTTTGACAGTGACATAACCCGGATTTTGGTGTAAGTCAAAACACACCCTAGTCCAGTGGTTCTCAAACTTTTTGACGTTGGAGTGCATTTAAAATCCTATAAATAATTGTATGAGCACTATATACAAATTTCTGAGAAATATGTTATAATAATTAAGTCAAATATATATATATATTTTTATTTTTTTTATTTTTAAGAATTTTATTTTTTTTAATGGGGTTACATCAATAAATCAGGATACATATATTCAAAGATAACAAGTCCAGGGTATCTTGTCGTTCAATTATGTTGCATACCCACCACCCAAAGTCAGATTGTCCTCTGTCACCTTCTATCTTGTTTTCTTTGTGCCCCTCCCCACCCCCTATCCCTCTCCCATTCCCCCCTCCCCCCGTAACCACCACACTCTTATCAATGTCTCTTAGTTTCACGTTTATGTCCCACCTACGTATGGAATAATACAGTTCCTGTTTTTTTCTGATTTATTTCGCTTCGTATCATGTTATCAAGATCCCACCATTTTGCTGTAAATGTTCCGATGTCATCATTTCTTATGGCTGAGTAGTATTCCATAGTGTATATGTGCCACATCTTCTTTATCCAGTCATCTATTGATGGGATTTTTGGTTGTTTCCATGTCCTGGCCACTGTGAACAATGCTGCAATAAACATGGGGCTGCATGTGTCTTTAAGTATCAATGTTTCTGAGTTTTTGGGGTATATACCCAGTAGAGGGATTGCTGGGTCATAAGGTAGTTCTATTTGCAGTTTTTTGAGGAACCACCATACTTTCTTCCATAATGGTTGTACTACTTTACATTCCCACCAACAGTGGATGAGGGTTCCTTTTTCTCCACAGCCTCTCCAACATTTGCTATTACCTGACTTGCTAATAACAGCTAATCGAACAGGTGTGAGGTGGTATCTCATTGCCGTTTTGATTTGCATTTCTCTAATAGCTAAGGAAGATGAACATCTTTTCATATATCTGTTGGCCATTTGTATTTCTTCCTGGGAGAAGTGTCTATTCATATCCTCTTCCCATTTTTTTATTGGATTGTTTGTTTGTTTGTTGTTGAGTTTTATGAGTTCTTTGTATATTTTGGATATAAGGCCCTTATCTGAGCTGTTGTTTAAAAAAATCATTACCCATTTAGTTGGCTTTCTGTTTATTTTGTTATCAGTTTCTCTTGCTGAGCAAAAACTTCTTAGTCTGATGTAGTCCCATTCATTAATTTTTGCCTTCACTTCTCTTGCCATTGGAGTCAAATTCATAAAATGCTCTTTAAAACCCAGGTCCATGAATTGAGTACCTATGTCTTCTTCTATGTACTTAATTGTTTCAGGTCTTATGTTAAGATCTTTGATCCATTTTGAGTTAATTTTTGTACAGGGGGAGAAACTGTAGTCCAGTTTCATTCTTTTGCATGTGGCTTTCCAGTTTTCCCAGCACCATTTATTGAAGAGGCTTTCTTTTCTCCATTGTGTGTTGTTGGCCCCTTTATCAAAAATTATTTGACTATATATATGTGGCTTTATTTCTGGACTTTCTATTCTGTTCCATTGGTCTGAGTGTCTATTTTTCTGCCAATACCATGCTGTTTTGATAGTCGTGGCCCTATAATAGAGTTTGAAGTCAGGTATTGTAATGCCCCCAGCTTCATTCTTTTTCTTTAGGATTGCTTTGGCTATTCGGGGTTTTTTATAGTTCCATATAAATCTGATGATTTTTTGCTCTATTTCTTTAAAAAATGTCATTAAGTTTGATGGGAATTGCATTAAAATTGTATATTGCTTTGGGTAATATAGCCATCTTGATTATATTTATTCTTCCTAGCCAAGAACAAGGCATATTCTTCCATCTCATTATATCTTTTTTGATTTCCCTTAACAATGGTTTATAGTTTTCATTATATAAGTCCTTTACATTCTTTGTTATGTTTATTCCTAAGTATTTTATTTTCTTTGTTGCAATTGTGAAGGAGATTATTCTTCTGAGTTCCTTCTCAGTTGTTTCATTGTTGGCATATAGAAAGGCTATTGAGTTCTGTATTTTAATTTTGTATCCTGCGACCTTACTGTATTGGCTTATTGTTTCTAGTAGTCTTTTTGTGGATTCTTTGGGGTTTTCCATGTATAGGATCATATCATCTGCAAAAAGTGATACCTTTACTTCTTCTTTTCCAATATGGATGCCTTTTATTTCTTTGTCTTGTCTGATTGCTCTGGCTAGAACCTCTAGTACCACATTAAATAAGAGTGGAGAGAGTGGACAACCCTGTCTTGTTCCTGATTTAAGGGGGAAAGCCTTCAGTTTTGTGCCATTTAATATGATGTTAGCTGATGGTTTATCATATATGGCCTTTATCATGTTGAGATATTTTCCTTCTATACTCATTTTGTTGAGAGTCTTAAACATAAAATTGTGTTGTATTTTATTGAAAGCCTTTTCTGTGTCTATTGATAAGATCATGTGGTTTTTGTTCTTTGTTTTGTTGATATGGTGTAGTATGTTAACTGTTTTACGTATGTTGAACCATCCTTGAGATTCTGGGATGAATCCCACTTGATCATGATGTATTATTTTTTTAATATGTTGTTGTATTCGATTTGCTAGTATTTTGTTTAGTATTTTAGCATCTGTATTCATTAGAGATATTGGTCTGTAGTTTTCTTTTTTTGTGCCATCCTTGCCTGGATTTGGTATGAGGGTTATGTTGGCCTCATAAAATGTGTTTGGAAGTATTGCTTCTTCTTCAATTTTTTGGAAGACTTTGAGTAGAATAGGAACCAAGTCTTCTTTGAATGTTTGATAAAATTCGCTGGTATAGCCGTCAGGGCCTGGAATTTATTTTTGGGGAGGTTTTTAATGGTTTTTTCTATTTCTTCTCTACTGATAGGTCTGTTTAGGCTTTCTGCTTCTTCTTGACTCAGTCTAGGAAGGTTGTATTTTTCTAGGAATTTATCCATTTCTTCTGGGTTGTTGAATTTAGTGGCAGAAAGTTTTTCATAGTATTCTACAATAATTCTTTGAATATCTACAGTGTCCGTGGTGATTTCTCTTCTTTCATTTTGGATTTTGTTTATATGAGTTCTTTCTCTTTTTTCCTTGGTAAGTCTTGCCAAGGGTTTGTCAATTTTGTTGATCTTTTCAAAGAACCAGCTCCTTGTTCTATTAATTTTTTCTATAGTTTTTCTGTTCTCTAATTCATTTATTTCTGCTCTGATTTTTATTATCTCCTTTCTTTGGCTGGTTTTGGGTTGTCTTTGTTCTTCTTTTTCTAGTTTCTTAAGGTGGGAAGTTAAGTGGTTCACTTGGGCTCTCTCTTGTTTGTTCATATATGCCTGAAGTATTATGAACTTCCCTCTTATCACTGCTTTTGCTACATCCCATAGATTCTGATATGTCGTATTGTCATTTTCATTAGTCTGTATATATCTTTTGATCTCTGCACTTATTTCTTCTTTGACCCATTCATTTTTTAAAAGTATGTTGTTTAGTTTCCACATTTTTGTGGGATTTTTTTCCTCTTTTTTGCAGTTGAATTCTAGTTTCAAGGCTTTATGATCAGAAAATATGCTTGGTACAATTTCAATTTTTCTGAATTTGCTGATGTTGTTTTTGTGGCCCAACATATGGTCAATTCTTGAGAATGATCCATGTACACTGGAGAAAAATGTATACTCAGTCACTTTGGGATGAAATGTCCTGTAGATGTCTATCATATCCAGGTGCTCTAGTGTTTTGTTTAAGACCACTATGTCTTTGTTGATTCTTTGTTTGGATGACCCATCTAGAGCCGTCAGCGGTGTATTGAGGTCTCCAAGTATAATTGTATTTTTGTCAGTTTTTGTTTTAAGATCGATAAGTAGCTGTCTTATATATTTTGGTGCTCCTTGGTTTGGTGCACATATATTAAGAATTGTTATGTTTTCTTGATTCAGTGTCCCCTTAGCCATTATGAAATGGCCATTTTTGTCTCTGAGTACTTTTCCTGTCTTCTAGTCAGCATTATCCGATATGAGTATTGCTACACCTGCTTTTTTTTGGATGTTATTTGCTTGGAGTATTGTTTTCCAGCCTTTCACTTTGAATTTGTTTCTATCCTTGTTACTTAGATGAGTGTCCTGTAGGCAGCATACAGTTGGATTTTTTTTTTTAATCCATTCTGCTACTCTGTGCCTTTTTATTGGTGAGTTTAATCCATTTAAATTTAGTGTAATTATTGATACTTGTGAGTTCGCTATTGCCATTTTAAATCTTGCTTTCTGTTAGTTTTGTGTCTTGTTTGATCCTTCTCTTTCGTTTTTCTATCTTTTGTTTTTATTTGGTTGTATTCCATACATCTTTCTTCTGTTGCTATCTTTTTTATCTCATGTGCTTCTGTGGTGGTTTTTTCAATGGTGTTTACCTTTGAGTTATGAAAAGGGTCCCTACCCTGTTCATTGTAGCGAACTATTTTGTGAGGACTTTTGCACTCCATCGTCCTTTGCTACTGTTAATCTCCATCTTCTCCCCCTCTTTCTTTTTCTTATTGTCACAGTTTAAATTTGGTTTTATTGTGTTCTTCTTGGAGCTTTTACTTGTGGATTTTTTTTTTTTGTTCTTTGTATCTGATTGGAGAACCCCCTTTAGTAATTCCTGGAGTGGGGGTTTTCTGATGATAAATTCCCTCATCTTTTCTGTATCTGTGAATGTTTTTATTTCTCCTTCATATTTGAAGGATAGCTTTGATGGGTATAGTATTTGTGGCTGAAAGTTCCTCTCTTTCAGGACTTTAAATATTGGGGTCCACTCTCTTCTAGCTTGTAGAGTTTCTGCTGAGAAATCTGATGATAATCTAATGGGCCTTCCTTTATATGTTGTATTCTTCTTTTCCCTGGCTGCCTTGAGAATTTTTTCTTTGCTGTTTGTTTGTGTCAATTTCATTACGATATGCCTTGGAGTAGGTTTGTTGGGGTTAAGAAAATTTGGAGTTCTGTTTGCTTCTTGAACTTGAGGCTTTAGTTCTTTCCACAGGCTTGGGAAGTTCTCCTCTATTATTTGTTTGAGTATGTTCTCCATTCCATTTTCTCTCTCTTCTCCCTCTGATATACCTATTATTCTTATGTTATTCTTTTTGATGGAGTCAGATAATTCTTGTAGGTTTATCTCATTTTTTTTTAATATTTGAGTCTCTTTCTTCTTCTCTCTGTTGTGCCTCAAGTTGCTTGTCTTCTATTTCACTAATCCTCTCTTCTATCTGACCTGTTCTATTAGCTAAGCTTGTTACTTCCTTTTTCAGCTTGTGAATTGAGTTTTTCATCTCTGTTTGATTTGTTTTTATAGTTTCAATTTCCTTGAACATATATTCTTTGTGTTCATTGAGTTGTTTTCTGAGCTCCCTAAATTGCCTCTCTGTGTTTTCTTATATTTCTCGGAGGATTTTTAGGATTTCTATCTTGAATTCTCTGTCATTTAACTCCAAGGTTTCCAATATATTAAATTTTTTCTCCATAGATTTTTCCTCATCTAGCTGTGTTACCTCTCTTTCTTTTGTATCCATGATATTTGATTTTCTCTTCCTTAATGGCATCTGAGGGTGGGTTTGTTGATAGTATTAATGAGATTTAATAAAGAATAAAAAGTTAAAAAATAATAAAAAAATAAAAAATTGAAAAGAGTTGTTTTTTTAAAAAAAAATTAATAATGAAATAAAGAAAAATAAAATAAAATAAAATAAAAATTTTTAAAAAAAGGAAATTATTTTCCCCCTCCTTTTTTCCTCTCCTCTCCTCTCCTCTCCCCTCTTTCTTGAGAAAATCTTGTGGTGGACTGTGAATTATAACAAACAATGCCTGTGATGGAGGGCCTGAATTGGGGAAAATTAATAAAGGGGCGAAAAAAAAAAGAAAAAAGAAAAAAAAAAGAGCGTAAGGACCCCCAAAAAGCAAATAAGGAAAAAATTTGGGTCAAGAATAAAATGATTTGCTTTTAAGTGTTGGTTGTCTAAGAGTTATGATGAGAGGAATAAGAGGAAAACGGAAAAATGGGGGGACAAATTAAAAAATTACTATTGAATTTAGTGGAACAAGAACTAGATAATATGGAGAGCCAGGGATGGGAGCACTGCTAGTGAGTTAAAAAGGTGAAGTAAAAACCCCCCAAAATGCCACAAACATAAGTTTGAGTCCCAGGTAAGATAATTTGTTTGTTATTGAGGTTTGAATGAGCGGAGAAGTAAAGGAGAAAGAGAGAAACTAATATAGAGTGAGAAAAGAAAGAGAGAGAGAGAAAAAAGAGAGAACCACTAAAAGAAGAGAAAAGAAAG
This sequence comes from Saccopteryx bilineata, assembly GCF_036850765.1. Classification (NCBI taxonomy): domain Eukaryota; kingdom Metazoa; phylum Chordata; class Mammalia; order Chiroptera; family Emballonuridae; genus Saccopteryx; species Saccopteryx bilineata. The sequence continues at coordinate 213,319,929 of NC_089491.1, read as the reverse complement.
GAGAGAGAGAGAGAGTTAAGTGTTTTAGAGTGCAACCCTCATAGAAAGAAAGGAAGAGAAGAGAAAAGATAATGGGAGATGTAACACTTATGGGTAGTGTAGTTCAAGGAGATGAGAGAGTAAGACCGGCAGAGAGTTAATCGGCCAAATTGGAGGAGGAAAAAAAGTATCAAGAATGAAGATAAGAGAAACAAACGAACAAATATAATAAAATGGGATAGGTTATAAAGTCTGCAGATTATTCTTGATTTTGAGAGGTTATCTTCTTGCTTTTTCTTTTCTCTCCCTCTTCCTGGTCGGTGACTCTGTACCCCGGGTTCTGCCCCTTTGGCACGCTCAGGTAGAGGTTTGCAGTTGATAAGTCTCTATGGCAATGTCATGTATTGTGCTTTAGTCTCGTTGGCAGTCAAAGCTCATTAGAATTTATAGGCTCCGACAGTGAGAGAAAGGCTCTGTGTTCCTGGAGCCTTTCTCCTAGTCTTTCCTTCCTCAATTAGTAGCCTGATCATCCAGCTATGGGGTTGGTGCTGCCTCTGCCTGGATAGTAAGAGGCTCAAAGAGCTGGCAACTCCCCACTCTATTTCCACTCAGCACAGGGCTCTGGGTAAGGCTCAGTCAGTCAGAGCTGCTAGCATAATCAGGCGGGCTTTCCGCCCACTCAAACATCTCTGGCTCTGCCACTCTGTCCGGTAACACAAGCGTGCGCCCACTTCCAGGACGCTTGGAGGAAACTCCCACTCACTGTCTGCGACCAGGATATCCGGCCAGCAGTCTTATGCTCTGAGTGAAAACCCCAACCGCAGGGAAAAGTTGCAGCGTTGGAATTTAGTCTCGCTCCTTCCTCGTGCGCGGCTTTTGCAAGGCGCTGGGGCGGCCTGAGATTCCGCTTTGGCCCACACAGAGGCCCCTGACTCTGCCCCTCTGTGCTATAACACGGGTGCGCACTGCCGAGGCATTCGGAGGAATCGCTCACTCCTTATCTGCGCGCGCACACCAGGATATGAGGCCGGCCGCGTTTCCCTCTGAGTGAAACACCCTCTAGCACGGAAAATCTCCACCGTTGGAATTAGTTCTCACTCCCTCCCATGCGTGGCTTTCCCAGGGCACTGGGGCTGCCCAGAGACTCTGCCCTCAGCCCACAGAAAGGCCTCTGACCCTGCCTCTCCGTGGGGCAACACGGGCACCCACTCTCGGGGCCTAGGAAGAAATTCTCGCCCACTAACTGCGCACCGACCAGGAGACCGGGTAAAATGGCCACTCCGCTTGTCTTTCTTTGTTTGGGTTTGGCGCGAGTGTTAGCTTGTATTGGCCGGGTTGCCACAGGATCAGATTTTCCTCGGCTTGGATCTCCGTGCGACAGCCCGTTTCGGCCGTTTGTGTTGCGGCCTGGATCTATTCACCCCCTTTGCCCGCCTAAGTTTCTATATTCACAGTTACCAGAGAAAGCCACCCTGTTTAGGTTAGTGAGGAAGGCGGAGCATTTCTTACTCCCTCTTTTCTTCGGGGTTTGGTTATATATTTAGCCAATTTTTCACTCAATCATACCTTTGGGTGTATTGCGAAGCATCTGGAAGCTCCAAGTATAGGTTTTTCTGTTTCTGGTTGAAGATCTTGTTGAGTTTTGGGGGAGATTTATCGGTATTGCTTCCTACCCTGCCATTACTCTGACGTCCAATTAAGTCAAATATTGAAGAAAAAAATAAAGTCCAAGGATGATTTTATGGTAATTAAATGAAATAAATAAGATAAAATTAAATTTATTCTGATATTAAATAACATTTTATGTTACATTTTTTAAGCTTTTAGAATTCGTAAAAAAGAGGGGTTAAAATTTTTTTTAAATGACAAAATAGTTATTTTTTTATATGTTGTTGGGCAGATAAAACATATTATGCTCACTTTGTTTTTTTTGTTTGTTTTTTTTTTCATTTTTCTGAAGCTGGAAACAGGGAGAGACAGTCAGACAGACTCCCGCATGCGCCCGACCGGGATCCACCCGGCACGCCCACCAGGGGCAACGCTCTACCCACCAGGGGGCGATGCTCTGCCCATCCTGGGTGTCGCCATGTTGCGACCAGAGCCACCCTAGCGCCTGAGGCAGAGGCCACAGAGCCATCCCCAGCGCCCGGGCCATCCTTGCTCCAATGGAGCCCCGGCTGCGGGAGGGGAAGAGAGAGACAGAGAGGAAAGTGCGGCGGAGGGGTGGAGAAGCAAATGGGCGCTTCTCCTGTGTGCCCTGGCCAGGAATCGAACCCGGGTCCTCCGCACGCTAGGCCGATGCTCTACCGCTGAGCCAACCAGCCAGGGCTATGCTCACTTTGTTAAAGATGGTGCTGCCCATGGGAACCGTTGCCCAGGTGATGTTAATGTGTGTTGGGGGTGGGCTCTGGGCTGGCAGGATCCTTATACCCTGGGGCTTGGTTTTAGGATTAAGCCTTTCCCACCCTTTTTGATGTGGGGTGGTACAATCCCATCATGTCTCTGATAAGTGACTTTGTATTAGAGACTTCCCTATTTTGTATATTGGATTAAAGGTTTTGATTTCTACACTATAAAATGGGGGCAGAACGGGAGCTTGCTCTCTTGGTTTCTGGGATTATTAGCATTAGAGGAGAGAGCAGAGAAGAGAGGAAAGAGGCCACATGGAGGAGGCCAGGAGAAGCAGCCAAGATGGCGAAGTATTGAGTGAGAAGCCAGTTTGTGCAGAGTTTGTACAGGGAGAAGGAAGGAGATGGGGAACAGAGGTGAATAAGTCTGGTGAGCTAGAAACCTTTGATTCTAGGAAACTTGGATAAGTCAGTAGCGTTGTGAGCACTGAATGGGAGTGGGTTTTGGAGCCCAGTATGTGTCTGTACTTGCCCGCTGGGTGCAAACTAGGGTTAAAGATGATGACCCATCAGTTTTTGGCTCCATTGTTTCTTTACCAACTGTCCAAATCCAATGCAAACCTGCATGTAAATGGCCATGATGGTGGCTCCCCAAAAAATCTATTCTCCAAAAACCTTGTTGGTTTTTTGCTTCCCAAAAGGCACATATTTCTCTGGAATACCATAGGGCACACCTGGAAATCTCTAGGGCACACCAGTGTGTCCTGGCACACACTTTGCGAACCACTGTCCTAGCCTAAGTCACTTACTTATTGTAACACAGCTGTAAATTATAATCTAGAAAATAAAAATGCAACCAAGCCACAGAAAAGAAATTGGACATACATATACTGAACTGTACACTGTACTGTGTATTCTTCTGCCATGCTCAACCAAACTAGTTCACCCATGTAGTCCATAAGTACAATGCTAATGGCACAAACCGAAACATTCACATCTCAACTTTTTAATGTTTTTATGGGAGTGAGCACTGCAAACTCAAAACATCGTTTGTTGAGACTGTTGTAACCTGGAACCCCTGTATTTAAGAGTATTTTATTCTTTTGTGCTTGAACATTTCAATAATGTAATGGTGGCTGTGGGCCAAATAAGTTTGCAAATATGATGTATATGTTTGCTCATTTATAGTTTGCATTGGGTGTGGGGGACAGGCTGTAAGCAGGCAGGGCCTAAGGCTTAGTTGTAAGACTAAGTCTTTCCCGCCCTTTTTATACTAAGAGTTTCTTAACACTAAGCTTTTCCCCACACCATTGACTGTTGCATAATAGGGGTGGTGCACTCTTAGGAGAAATCCCATTTATGCCTTAGATAAGTGGCTTTGTATCAGAGACTTTCTAATTTGTAGATTGGCTTAAAGGTTTTAATTTTTACATTATAAAATGGGGCAGACTGGGGCTTGTTCTCTCGCTCGGTTCCTGAAACAAGCATTGCAGGAGAGCAGGGAAAGGCCACATGGAGGAGAGGAGAAGCAGCCAAGATGGCAGAGTGCTGAGGGAGAAGCCAGTTTGTGCAGAGTTTATGCAGAGAGAAGATGGGGAACAGAGGTGAATAAGGCTAGTGAGGTACAAAACTTTGATTCTAGGAAACTTGGGTAAGTCAGTGGCTTTGGGAGTGAATGGAAAGGGAAGTGTTTTCCCACTGTGTGTATTTCTTGCCTACTGGGTGCAAGCTAGGATTAAAGCTAATGGCCCACCAGTTCTTGGCTCCATGGTTTCATTACCGTCTGTCTGAATCAAATGTGAACCTGCATGGGCCAGGCAGCTGTGATGGTGGCCATGGCTACTGGCTTTACAGTGGCATAGCCTGGATCAGCCATTAATGGCTCCTAATTAGGTAAGGGCATAGGAAGGTTGTGGGATTGGTGGTGAGTGCAGGGGGAGAAAGAGAGCAGGTGAAAATACCCATCAATTAATGTGAATTCTGGGAACACAGTCCAATGGACAGTGCTTAGTCCTGACCTTGTTAAATATAAAGTTTAGGTTACTCTTCTCCCTTAGTTGTAACTTAAACTTCCTGAGTATCTATCTGTATTTCATCATTTCTTCTCATCTCTGAAAAAAAAATGACCAAATTTTTTTATGAAATGATTTCCAGGCCTAAAGCTCCATGAAATAAGCTAAATCCATTTAAAAATGTGTGCAGCATGTGCATGTTTGAATGTCCTCAAATTACTAGTTACATTACTGTGATCAATTATACTTGGCAATGCTGCTTAATTGAAGATGAAGGCACATTAGATTTTTAATTTAAAAGCCATAGGTAAAGCCACTCTAAAAATCCTTCTTGAATCACGAACCTGGTGATGGTTCTCTTTATGCACTGAGATTTTATTGCACATTAAGCTGCTCATTCACATAATTAGAACAATAACAGGACGAGATGTTGAACCAAGTGATATATGATGGCACTTCTCATTTTTCTCTACTAAGATGTAGATTATGAACATAAAATTGCCTTTGTGAACACTCAGGGTACAATGCTTTTTAAAAATATATGAGTTAGGAAGTATTTCTTTTTTTTAAGCATTCTTGACAAGATGATAATTACACAGACCACCAAATCGCTAAAGACAGGAATTTACATTTCTGTAGAGCCTTTCCTTATTTATCCAATACTCCTTACTTGCATAAATTACCATGTATTTTTGTTAAAAAATTTTCACTTCCTGAGTATCTATTTGTATTTCATCATTTCAAGGGAAGCCTGACACTTCCCTTCCAAGCCTGCTGTGCAGCCAGGGCTCAGTTTCTGTTCTTAGGCATCTCTCTCGCATTCATCTTCCACTCTGGCAATGGGAAGGACTTCACTACGTCATACTCTGATTTTATGCTTAGCATCACCTTTTGATCCCTTCTTTTTCTTCAGTCTTATTTCTCACAATCATTTTATTTCACAAATGAAAAGCTCATATCTAACAGAATATTATTTTAATAAAGGTAAATATTCTGATTATAAGCGATAACCTGATTATAGTGGTATATTAGAAAATTCTATTAAATTAGAAAAAGTCATACAACTCAAAGTATGAAATAGGGGGATAAATGGTTGTAGAGGGAGACTTGATTTGTGGTGGTAAAAACACAATGCAATGTATAGATGATGTATTGTACAATTGTGCACTTGAAACCTATATAAATTTATTAAGAAATATTATTTTAATAAATTCAATAAAACCTGTTAAAAAGCAAAATCTACTGTTATCATTTCCATGGTTCATTTTGCAAAACATATTTCATTATAAAAAAGCAATGAAATATTTTGTTTTAATCACTACTTTAATAAACATAATAAAATTAAACCTTTTTCCATCCAGATATAATTAAACAGTGAGACTAAAAATTATAATCTGATGGTAGAGGAGAACTATTCTCTTGCTTATTTAGTAATTTTTTGAAGAATATTTTTATATATCTCTCCCCCCTCAAATATTTTTTGAGAGGCTGTAAGTCCCAAGTTGATATTTTTAATACTTTTTTCTCACTATGAAAATGTCCAATATAAAAAAATTATGTTTATTTGTTTTAATTCCACTTTGAAATAATGGAAGACCTAATCTCAAAGCTCAAAGTGACTAAGAAACTATCAGAAAAATCTTCTCAAATCTGTATTTTTCATAGCTTTAGAAATATGTTGTCACCATGAGTGTGAGTTAGTCAAAAAGTGGTTCTCATTTATTTCTGCCATCAGCCTCTGAAACTGGGAAACACATACTGGTGAACTAGTAAGGACTTTTCATTTATCTGCATTTAGAGTTACTTCCTGTACCCATCACTTCTTTAGGCATGTTTCTCTGGAGCTTTTGCTCACAGAGGTGCCTTCTTTCCTGGAGAATTGATTTTCTACCTTTTAAGGAATTATTTACTTTTACTCAAAACATTTTCAATCCTCCAAAGGCCTTAGCTTTTCCAAGATTTTCAGACTTTTCTGATACTTCCTGTTGACGATGTTAGGTCTGTGGTTCTAGTTTTGCACAGTATTAAGATTTAATTTATAATTATAAGTATACATCACTGAGGGTAAAAATTTTTTTTGGTACCCAGAAACTTTGCCTTACTGACATTAAATATTCCACTTGATTATTTCCAATACTGTTTTCCCCCAGGGTTATTCCAAAGCACTGGATTTGTTTTAATTTAGTTTAGACAGTAAATCATTATATGATCATCGTTTAGCTTTTAAAAAGGTATTTTAAATATTAAACACAAATACTGTTTTATTTTATATAAAGTTAAGAAAATTTAGTGATTTTTAAAAATTTTAATTAAAGAATAATTTGTAAAGTCTTTCAGTCCTTAGTTGAAGAACAAGTATAATGCTTCATTTTTGATTTTTTGTTTGTTTGTTTAAAGGACCGTATTTTTCTCTATGGTAATATATTATAATAGGATATTTAAGGACTAACAAATCTATGTAATACAATAGCTCTTTTTATTGGCAAATCTTAATATTTAGTATAGAATATAATAAGAAATCTCTTTTTAATTTCACTCTTTTTAAGTCTAATTTATAATTAACATGGATTTGCTATCATAGCTGTGTCAGTAAGCTCATGAGTATTTCTTAAATATCAGAGATGTGAAAATACATACAGGCTATTTATCACTGTAAGTTAATAATACCTCTTTCTTGGAAACTTTAATCAATACTTATTATTTTTCAACTAAATGAACAATTCCCTGCAATACTTTTTCTTTTTCTCGAACTAATAAAGTGGATGGCCAAGGGATTATCCTCATAACTGGCCTTTGAATTAAGATGTGGAAGTAGAGAACTCGAGACCTTGAATATAAATTATTTACATAGTACGCCATCTAGATGCCAGACTTTCTGCTTAGGCTCTTCCCACAGCACAGCTTTTGCCCATCTTTTGAAGGTATTTGAGTTTATAAATAACTGTCAGTTTAAAAATCATTGAATTATATATACTTTAGAAGATGAACTTGTATGATATGTGAATTATATATAAAAACTTCTCAAATGTATTACAAACAACATATGAAACAACTTATGAAAAGTTACACATCCTTAAAAATGTTTATTAGTGCCACTGTGGTCTATCTTCTATTTATCTCTCCATTTTCAAGTGTTTTATGTTTCCTTTATTTACAATATTTCTGACACATTGGGACTTTTTATTTCAATTCCTCTACTGTTTTTTATAATCTTTAAACATATGGTAGGGGTTGAGAATCTTTTTGGCTGAGAGAGCCATGAACACCACATATTTTAAAATGTAATTCCATGAGAGCCATACAACGACCCGTGTATGTTACGCATTATCCAATAAAAATTTGATGTTGTCCTCGAGGACAGCTGTGATTGGCTCCAGCCACCCGCAACCATGAACATGAGCAGTAGGAAATGAATGAATTGTAATACGTAAGAATGTTTTATATTTTTAATGTTATTATTTTTTTTATTAAAGATTTGTCTGCAAGCCAGATGCAGCCATCAAAAGAACCACATCTGGCTGGCAAGCCATAGGTTCCCGACCGCTGACATATGGCCTTTGTACATGCCATTCCTTCTTTTTAGAAAGCACTTACTACACATTGCTTTGAACTCTTAAGTTCTTAGTGCATTAGTACATCTTCAAGGAGACTTTCATATTCAATTTGTTATAATTATTTAATAATTCAAAATATTCATAGCTTAAATTTATTAAATTCTTCATATGTACCAGAGAATGTAGTAAGCATTTCACATCAACAATGACTTAAAATTATTTATAATCATAGGCATTAACATTTGTTAAGAATTTACTATATGTTATGCTCTAAGTAAATTGCCCTGTTCATATTCTTTTCAAATAGAAACTGATTTTTTCAGTGTTTATTGCCAGGGTCCAGCCCCGGGGGGGATCCAGCAGTCCCACAGGAGGAGACAGCGTCGGCGAAAATGGAGTGAGAGAGCCAAATTCTTTTCTTTCTCTTTATTCTCTGGTTAGCATTTACTGCCAGGCATCTCTGCCAAATGCTAGTATAGCTCTCTTTTTATACACGCACACCCGAGTTACAATCACATGGTGTTAATTATTGCTTTTGTTTCACTATGTTTGCATGTTTCCAGATAACAGTTAATTTACATCTATGAGTCACAAATCAGGTAGCAAATCATTCAAAATAACTTGAATAACAACATCAGTAAAAGCTTTTAAAGTATTAGTCTGTTGTGAGTTAAGGGGCAGAGAGAGATTTAGCAGACGACTAACAATGGACCACCACTTGCTCAGGTAAATGGCCTTGAGTTTATGCAGTGTCCTACAAGATTCTGAAAGGCTTGCCTCTAAAGAAATTAACATAACATTAAGGATAGCTTTCACCCAAAGATATGCAGAGTGCACTTGCAAGATAGCCCAGCAGCAACACAAGACATTAACTGTTATTACTTCCTACATTTTTCTCATTATTACAGAATTTTGGAAAGTATGTAAATTTCATGAGAACATCTCATTGAGAAAGCCTAGCAATTGCCTTTAGTCAAAAGACAATTCTCTTAGTAAAACATTCTTTTCTTGCTGACTACACTCTCATCCTAGGCCACACAATGGGCCATTCTACTATACCTTACCTAAGATACTATTGTCTAGTCAAATATTACTTATTTATTATATTTAAACACTAGTTAAGTTCTGACTCTATTCTTCTCAGAATATACCACTATTTGCAGATCAAATAAGCAGGAAGAAAGGAATGTTTCTCTACTTATCACATGAAAAGGCTAGGGAGGAAAAAATGTTAAGTGAAGGCCAAAGGGTGCTCTGTGCACAGCCACTGCCTCCTAAGTCACAATTTATTCTTTTTAACATGATTAAGAAGGAATTCTCCTACAGACTTAACCCTTTACGAGGGATATCATAGCCAGCCTCTTATGTCTATGAGCCCAGTTCAAGGGGCTTACAGGCTTTTCTGTGGAACTCACACCCTCTGTCTCATTTCCAAAGAAATCACTACGAATCTACAGGGAAAGCACGGTACTATTATCCCTGTGCCACAAATAATAGCACACACCCAGAAAAGGGGGGATATAAGGCCAGATTAATTCAAAAAGTCAAAGGGGGAAGTATCGTTGTGCCTTTCCTTTGTGGTGACTTTGTCACCCCACAGCCATTGGTCTTCACTGCAGTGACTTTGTCACCCCGCAGCCATTGGTCTTCTCTGCTGTGACTTTGTCAATCAGCAGTTTTTGATCTTCTTCTGCTGTGACCTTGTCAGCCAGCAGTTGTGGGTCTTCTTCTGCTGTGACCTTGTCAGCCAGCAGTTGTGGGTCTTCTCCTGCTGTGACCTTGTCAGCCAGCAGTTGTGGATCAGCTCCCGACAGTTTATGTAACCTAAGTTTACACAATATGGAGCTGAAGGGGTAAAATTCTTAAACAATGAAGTGCTATAGTGTTATTATTCTCTTATTATTATTTATAATTCTCCTTCATTTCTAGTTATCAGAGTAGTAAAGGAGCATTTATATCTGTAATTATTTTATTATAAATTTTTTATATATGTGATTATAATATTCATTAGAGTTAGGACAGATTCTGGTGGCTTACAATTAAACTTGAAATACATGTTATTAAAAAATCATATTGCAGCTGCTCTCAAAACCAGCAATATTTTTTAACTTTCTCTTTTTCCACTTAGAATATAAACTTGTCATGCCAAGTAAAGATGACTGTCTTAACATGTCCTAAATGGTCTAAAGTAAATGCATTTTGAATTATTATTTGTAAAAAAAGGGGGGGTGAAATTATCTGTAAGGATAAATATTGACCAAACGTTTTAAAGGCTTTTTATTTGGACAAAATGCCATGGAAAGAACTTTATTGATTGACAATCATTCAGACATTCATCTATTCATCTGTTCAGGAAATGTCTATAATATGTAACATCATATACAATATCTGAGCTCTGGTGAACATGGTAATGGATAAGTCATAGCTCTTATTTCTAGCAACTTTTAGTCAATGTGAAATAGCATTGAAAGAAGTATTGAATAATCGACTAAAAACAAATATGGTAAAATTTTCTCTAACATATTTATGACAAACTTAATTATAATAATATACAATACATCAAAGAAAAGTTATTTAATTATGTCTAATAGAGATGGGAGAGAAACAATATATAGTTAGTCTCAATCTGTACATTGAGAGATTAATTCAAAATAGTGGTTGTTGTTTTATAGTTTGTGGAGAGCGTGTGAAATATCTAGTATTTTTCCCTTATAATGTCACTGTAGGACTTGCCAGGAGGAACATATATTGACTACATTCTTTTATTACTTTGAAAGTGGTAGTTAATTATAGATGTAAATAAGAAGTTCATCAATTTTCAAGGAGTGGTAGAAAGAATAAAGTTTTTCCCAAAATTTCCAATCAATCTTAATCTCCAGAACCCATGAATATGTTAAGTTGCATGGCAATAGGTAAATTGAGGTTGCAGATGGAATGAAAGTTATCAATTAACCCACCTTATATATAGAGATCACCCTGATTTCTAGGCAGGTGTAATGTGATTACAATGGACCTAACAAGTGGAAGAAGAGAGTCAGATGGTGATGGGACTACAGAAGAATGGTCAGTGAAATGCAACATGGCTAGCTTCGAAGGTGAAATAAAGGGGCCACAAGAGAATGGGAGAGATCTCTAGATGCTGGAAAACTCAAGAAAGTACATTCTCTTCAAGAGTCTCTAAGATTGTAATCCTTCCAACACCTTGATTTTAGCCCAGTGATACCGTAGAGAACTGTAAGATAATATATTTGCATTTTTCAGTTGCTAAATTTCTGGTAATTTGTCATAGCAACCAGAGAGAACTCAATCACCAGGGGAGAGTTCCATAAGGTTTATATAAACAGAATAATTTGAATCTTGGTAGCTAGTTAACAGGGAACAATTCAGAAAGCTCAAGATAATGTTGTTTTTGCATATTAAAAAAACTATTAGAGAAAACAGACTTCTCTTTGAGAAGCTTATTTAATAAAATAATATGTTACCTTTGAATGACACATTGGTTTTACTCAAAGCTGATTGTACTAGCCATCAATGACAATGAAAATAAATTTTGCATGAAAAAAATACAATGACAAAGTTTTAAGGAAAAACGAATGGTAGTGATCTGTTAAACAGGGTTTGCGGTTCTCAATGTCTTCCATTATTACTGGATATAATAATCATAAGCAACACATCAGGAATAGAAAGAATAGATTTGGGGAGCATCAATATCTGGGAAGACATCCTCAACTTGTTTTCTTTTTTAAAAAAAAAATCATGTTTTAGGTATAGACCTTTGAAACTGTATTGCCAATGTTAACCTAAAAATTAAATACCAAAGTGATAGGTAGGCAACAAATATTTACTTGAGAAAAAAAGAAATACAATTTTAAGAAGCAGTAATTCAGGAAGAAACTCAAATGGTGTCTGATTAAGAGATGCAAGGAAATCCCATATATGAACAGAAGAATGTCATTTTATATTGGTGTTTATCAGTCAAGGAAAGAATTTCTAAAGGTGCATATAAGCTAGTTTATTTTTTAGCTATGCATGGTATGTTAATTCTAAAGATTTTTTTTAATATTCTGTTCTGTAGTCACCATGTCTACTTTCCTGTTAGTTTTACAAACAGTTGTTTTAATAGAATGAACACAGTGTTCCTTTGGCCCAGCCTAAAATTTATTTTACTTAGATGAAGTATTTCAAAGGTTTAAAAATTGCAGGACAGCTCTGACGGGTTGGCTCAGTGGTAGAGCGTCGGCCTGGCATGCAGAAGTCCCGAGTTCGATTCCCGGCCAGGGCACACAGGAGAAGCGCCCATCTGCTTCTCCACCCCTCCCCCTCTCCTTCCTCTCTGTCTCTCTCTTCCCCTCCCGCAGCCAAGGCTCCATTGGAGCAAAGATGGCCTGGGCACTGGGGATGGCTCTACGGCCTCTGCCTCAGGCGCTAGAGTGGCTCTGGTTGCAACAGAGCGATGCCCGGGATGGGAAGAGCATTGCCCCTTGGTGGGCAGAGCATCACCCCCTGGTGGGTGTGCTGGGTGGATCCTGATTGGGCGCATGCCGGAGTCTGACTGTCTCCCTGTTTCCAGCTTCAGAAAAATACAATAAATAAATAAATAAATAAATAAATAAATAAATAAATAAAATTGCAGGACAATTTCATAGGGAAGGTGTCTCCAACACCATTTTCAAGTGGCACCATTTATATTGTTTTTCACACCAGTAATATTTAGCTTACTGAAAATAAAGAAGTCCAGGTGTTTACTGAGATTTAAAGCTGGCTCCCCTCACTAACATCTTTTGTCTGTTATATAGAACCATTGTTCTGCTATCAAAAAATAAAAAAATAACTAATGAAAACAGTTTTTTCTTTTGTTATAAGGCAAATGCCTTTCTTTGTAATTTTGAATTTAAATGTTTCCCCTTTAATTATTTTTATGATGCATTTCTGGGCAATTTAATATTTTTAGGAACAGAACTATTATTACAGCAAATGTGATTATGCCATTAAATGTAATACATACGATTATTTGTTGCAATGTTACTTTTATGAGTATCATAGCAAAGGAGACCAGTCAGTGTAGCTACTTCAATTTTGAAAACCAGGTTGCAGCTGTTGCTTTGCTGTGGCATTCTAAGCTGATAACCTGGAAGTCCATTGCTGTTAGACCTGGATGTTGCAGTTATTATGCCAGAACTTATATATATCTATATTATCTCCCTTTCCTGCATAGCAATACATATCAGAGTCCTGGACATATGTCTTGGAGTGCATAAAAATGGAGCATCTTCAATCCTTGCCTTTACCAGCTGACCACTCACGTTCACACTATAAATTTTTAAAGCTCTGTGGATAACCTTTGATGTCAGTGAATGTTGATGTTTTACTATTTTCCAAGTTAATTATTAAAGAGGTTACATGTGGTGCTTGAGTCACCTGAACTTGAAACTGATCCTCCCACTGACCTTGTTTCAAAGCAAGAAGTTTGTGAGAAATGAGAGAACAGCAAGAAAAGAGAGAGAATGCTAATAAATTTGCTAAGAGTGGGACACAGAGAAGCTATCTTCCAGAAGAGACAAATTCAGCTATTGTATGCATCTTTCTTAATTCTTTTTTTCCCCTTAAGTGAGAAGGGGGAGGCAGAGGGAAAGACTCCTACATGCACCCCAATCAGGATCCTCCTAGCATGCCCCCTATGGGACAATGCTCTGTCCATCAGGAACCATTGCTTCATTGCTCAGCAACCAAGCTATTTTAGCGCCTGAAACAAGGTCATGGAGCCACCCTCAGTGCCCAGGGCCAATTTACTCCAACTGAGCCATGGCTGCACGAGGGGAAGAGCCAGAGAGAAAGAAGGGAGAGGAAAAGGGGTGGAGAAGCAGGTGGAGAAGTGGTTGCTTCTCTTGTGTGCCCTGACCAGGAATTGAACCTGGGATATCCACATGCTGGGCCAACACTCTACCACTGAGCCCACCAGCCAGGGCCTATTTTTTTAAATTCTGAGCTGTACTTTTTGTTGATCAGTATGAATGTGTGTTGGATACAGAATAAAAGTGAAAAGAAGAAATTGAAATGAGAAATAAAAGAGAAACTAAGAAAATAAATTTATGATAACTTTTTACTTTGCCTTTTTTAAACAAAAATCATATTGTGGTTTAATCATTTAAGTTCCCTCCTAACACTAAAAGTCATATTTTTGCATCCCATATTCATATAATCCAGTGTACATCAAAGACCCTGCAATTTAATAAAGTTTAAATTTGTCTCTAAAATAAAATACATTCATTGTTTAAATAAAACATTTTGAATCAACTATAATTTTTATGGTTTATAATATTGATATGTAAAATTAGAGAAATACCATTTACTATAATTTCTGTATGTTTATATAATTATATAATGTAAAAATAATTCATGGTACTGATATACTTCATTCAGAGCTTTAATTTCTTTTTTTTTTCTGGTTATTATCAATGAGCTATTTTTATTTCTCAAAATGCTCTAAGTTTAAAAAATTTGACTATCATCATCTATTTTCCTTATTAAGGACCAAAGTCCTAATTCATTATTTTATCTCTTTCACCTAGGTTCTTCCAACTAGAATGAAAATCAGTTATAGAACATCAAATACTGGCCCTGGCCGGTTGGCTCAGCGGTAGAGCGTCAGCCTGGCATGCGGGGAACATCAAATAGGAAAATAAATAAATAGGTGAGTAAATAAATAAATAACTAAAAAAATCTATAGTCCCTGCAGGTAATTTATTGCTTTTGTTCTCTTTTTTATAGCATTTATTACTTTAAAGAGATGTCCATAATCACTGCTTCAATTTCCTTATTTTTATACTCTTTCTTTAAACCACAATCTAACTTCATCATTACCACACCAACAAGATTGTTGGCCAAGGCCATTTCTGGCCTTCATATTGTAATGGACACTTTGTCATGCTAAATTCCTCAGGTGAAAAAGAGACTTATTAGATAGCATTGACTAAACCCTCTGTCAGTTTACTTTTTTCTCTTGAATATCAGGCCATCTCACTATCTTGGCTTCCTTCCACCTCACTGTCCAGGTATTCTCAGTTCTTTTCACTGTCCCCTTTCTTCTCTTATTCTCTTTTCAATCCCTAAATGTGAGTTACCAAAAGCCTTATGCCTCAGTCCTGAGTAATGGCAGACATGATTGTGGTGACCTGCCTTGTGCATGTCAGAGACTGACATGTGAGTATCTTTGATCCTTCTTCCCTGAACTCTAGACTTTTTACCTTTCAGAATATCTCCACATAAGTGTTTGATAAATATTACAACTTTACCTTCTCATAAGATAACAATATTTACCAATAAACCTATTTATTCTCCAACGTTAAGGATATTGCATATATATTTACTCAGTTTAATTTTAAAACAAGAAATTGGCCTTTATTCTCCTGTCTTTCAACTCTCTATCTAATTTCCTGTATTTTTCAGTATTTTCCAGAGATTCAGAATGATTTTTATGTATATATGAGGAAGGTTTAGTAATAAATTAGGAAAATTTCCTGACAAGTAGAATGAGGAAACTGAGACAAATGGCTGAACAAAAGGTTTGACAAGCTGAGCAATTAACAACCAGATGATAAATCACAAGACTATCCTACTTAACCAGTGATACCTAAGAGCAGGTTCTTTAAACCTATCCTCAGGAACCAATTAAGGGAAGATGGTTTAAATGACCTTAGTCATGGACAGAAATAACAAAAATAAACAAACAAACAAAAAACAATTAGAGTCAGATTAATCCAAGATAAAAGTGAAACTAACCCTGACCTCACTATGCACTCAGACTGAACAAAACACCTAAAATTCTAATGAATATTCTCTTGATATCCTCCCCAGGCACCTCCCTAAAAATTCCCGCCTACAGAAAATAGATAAAACCCACAGGAAAAGAACAACAGTGTGCACTTCACTTTGAGCATGCCTGCCCTCCTTTTACTCAGGTGTATACTGTACTTCTTCTATCCTAAGCTCTAAAGGTCCCAACAAGACTTGCACCAAGGGGAGCAGTGGGTTACTGTGGCTTTCCCTGGGCACAGCCTCTGATCCGTCTCCAGGGGCTCTTCCTTTGTCTTACTATCTGAACCTTTATGAAATTTACTCTCACTTTCACCTGGACTTGTGTCTTAAAATTTTCCTGCAGGAGTCAAGGACCTGGAGGTCATATGACACGAGAAAGTTATTGGACCATGACAGGACAGAGCCAGTTCCAGAGCAAGAGGGGTCAGTAGCAGAAAGATATCTATCTATATCTATATCTATATCTATATCTATATCTATATCTATATCCATATCTATACCTATATCTGTATCTATGTTTAAATTTGTCATAATGTATTGGCTCATGCAATTACGAAGGTAGAGCAGTTCCATGATTTATCTTCTACAAGCTGGTGGTATTGTTTCAACAACTGAGAATTGGAGAACAGTTCTATATAAATCTGAGAATGAGAACCAGTAGATACAGGGCTATTTTGGATGCAGTAGATAAAAGGTCATTGTTCCAGCTTGCACAGTCAGACAGAGCATGAGTTCTTCCATGTCCACCTTTTGATTTACTCAGGCTCTCCGGGGAATAGATGATGCTTACGCACGTGGAGGAGGGTTATCTGCTTTACTCAGTCTGCAAATTCAAGTGTTAAGCCGGAAACACCTTCACAGACACTCAAATAATGTTTAACCAACTACCTGGGCATCTTGTAATCCAAACAATTTGACACTAAATTTAAGTGTCACACACTTCCTTAAACTTTCTTCTACAAATATTGCCTAAACAGGTATATTTTGCTTTTCTTACATTTCAACCATCTTTGCCAAAATTACTAGCAGACCAAAGAAACTAACTCAAATGTTATCCTTTCTGGCTCTTATTGTTGATGCTTGTAGCAATTGCTCTCTTGTAGCAATTAGAAATACAAAGAAAATGCTGTAACCAAATGAAGACCATCTAGTGTCTTCCTAATGCATTTAGAAGAAAATCTAGATCGGTGTTTCCCAACGTGGGGCCCACACCCCACAGGGGGGCAATTCGATAGTTAAGGGGGGCAATTTGAAAATGGACTCAACACGACTTTAACTCTTTTGCCCCGGGCCATTTAAATGCAATGCTAGATTTCGGTGCCAAATTTAACAAAAAATGCAATTGTTAAATAATTGCAGTAAATAATTATTAAGTATAATTTCGTTTGACGAGACCAAAATATCAACTGGGTGATTGGCGTCGTCAAGTAAACTTCGTCCTGGGTTCTCTGTGGAGCGTGCTGTCTGCCACGGGGAACCCTGGATGTTTTAAAAACTCGCTAAACAACGCAGTTATTCTCACCTAATTGGCCCATCGCAACTTCTGTAGTGTTTCGCATCATTCAGTTGGTGTTAATTTGAAATAACCGTCAGTCAAAACTGTTGTAAAAGCTCGTTGATTTAATAAATATACATATATATATATATTGCATAGATATAATTGGTAAGTATTTGATTTTATTTTTATCAATATTTAACTCTTTATTAAGTACTTCTTGCATCGGGGCTAGAAAGCACTAATATTTTATAAATATTATTGGGGCTATAATAGTGCATGCATGACAATTTTAATTTTAGAAGCATAACTTTCCAGAAAATTTTGTCAAGTGGAAAAAATATAGATACCTTTTAATTTGCAGTGGTAGTGTAGTAAATGTGTTATATACATTTAAATAAATATGAATTTTTAGTATACATTTACTCTATGTCACATTGAATATATTTTAACACATATTTTAATATTAGTTTTTAATTGATCTTATTTTTATTTCTTATAGCCCATAGTAAAATGAGTGGTGCAAGCAAGAAAAAAACTCATCAATATTCAGAGGAATATTTAAAATTTGGGTTCATACCCGCTCTTCACGATGAGCGGATTCCTTTTTGTCTTTTATGCCAGCAATGCTTGACCAACAAATCAATGAAACGACGTCGTCTTGAGGCGCATTTGAAGGCAAAACATAGTGCTTATATTAATTCAGATTTGAGTTACTTTAAAACTTTAAAGAAAATTTTTGAAAAAAGAACAACATTAAAGTCTCTATTTACTGCTCATACTTCAACTAATAATCGTGTTCTTGAGGCTAGTTATCAAATTTCTTTATTCATCGCTAAAACTGGAGAAAATCACACTATAGGAGAGAATTTAATAAAACTGTCAATATCAGCATTTCTTAAAACAGTTCTTGAAAAAGATGACAAAGATGTAAAAGCTATGCCACTCAGTAACAATTCTGTTAGCAGAAGAATAGACAAAATGAGTGAGGATATTGAAAAACAACTTATTGAAAAGTTGAAAACAAGAAAATTCTCCTTGCAAATGGATGAATCAACTTTGAGAGACAGTGAGGCAGTATCGATAACTTACATAAGATATATTGATAAAGAACATTTTGCTGAAGAAATGTTGTTCTGTAGAAGATTAGAAAGCACCACTACCTCCAAAGATATATATATAATAAGCTATAAAAACTACTTATATGTCAATGATATACCAATGAAAAATATAACATCTTGTGCTGCAGATGGTGCTCCCAATATGATGGGCAAGAAAAATGTCTGCTTAAAATTGATGAAAGATGCAAATCCAGAAATGATTCTTGTGCATTGTGTTATTCATAGGGAAAACTTAGTAGCTAAAAACATCTTGCCTGTTCTGAATGAAGTATTACATACAATAATAAAGTGTGTTAATGCTATTAAAGCTAGTGCCAAATGTAAGCGTCTTTTCAGGCTATTTTGTGAAGAATAAAATGAAGACCATGTGAGACTTTTACTTCATACTGAAGTAAGATGGCTATCTAAAGGAAACTGTTTGAAAAGATTTATGGAACTGTTTGATACTCTTAGTGATTTTTTAAGTGACAAACCTGAAATGAAGTATCTGTTAACAATAGATGGTAAAGCATTTGTGAGTTATTTAGCCGATATCTTTGAAAACCTAATTATATTAAATAAGCAACTTCAAGGAACAAATAAAACTCTTGTCGATGCAAAAGCAAAGACATTTGGTTTCATTGCCAATATTGAGTTATGTCAGAAACATATTAACAACAAAAACTTTAAACAGTTTCATTGGCTCCAAAAATGTGAAGTAACTGATACCGCTTTACTTGTTATTGTCAACCATTTGAATATTCTATCGGCTGATTTAAAAGAAAGATTTTCTGATTTAAAACAAATTGATTTCCCAACATGGATGATGCAGCCAATGTTAGTGGATTTTTCTGATATATCAAATATGCAGTATCAAGAAGAACTCGCAGAATTGCAAAATGATGAGTCAGTTAAAGCTTCATTTAATATCAAAGGAGCGATGGCATGGCTTTGTGAGGAAACAGAAATCAAATACCCAAATTCAACCAAATGTGCAAGAAAACTATTGCTACTATTTCCATCTTCATTTTTAGCTGAATGTGGATTTAGTGCTGTAAATGATTTACTGGTAAAAAAAAGAAATTGGCTGGATATAACACAACGTGGAGACTTGAGACTAAAGCTAACCAAATTGGAACCTAATATAAAATCTCTGTGCAGCAAGCATCAAGCACAAGGATCACACTAAATAAAAATAATAAATTAATATAGAAAAATCTGTATTAAAATTATTTGGAATTTAAATTTCTGTTTTTCATTATATGTTTTGGAATTTTACTTACTGTGTTTTGTTAACAATTTCATAGTGATTTCTTCCTAGAACCTATCATTTATTGGGTTGGGGAATAAGTTCATAGTGTTTTTACCAAAGACTTTTATTTAAACAAAAAACAATAATTATATCAATAAGTTAATCAATTATATATTCGCCGTTGCTGTTTACAACCTCTTCCTACCTCTCGACCAATTTGTTGATGCCATCCCACCAAAAATTGCCTGGTCTGGTGTCAAAGAAGTTGTTGAGCCAGTTTTTAAGGACCTCTTTGTTATCGAAGGTAACGCCCTTCATATGGTTTGACAGGGAGTGGAAAAGATGGTAATCGGTTGGTTCAAGGTCCGGAGAATACGGCGGATGCTGAAGGACCTCCCATTTGAGCTCTTGGAGTGCAGCTTTGATGACTTGTGCAACATGGGGCCTGGCATAGTCGTGAAGGAGTATGGTTTGACCATGTCGATCAGGTCTTTTTAGTCAAATAGCCTCATTCACGCGGTGTAGCTGGGCAATGTAGAGCTCCTCGTTGACCATGGCATTCTTTTCGAGCATTTCCCAGTTCTTCATCGAATTCAGAAGGCCTTCCGCTGCGGCACGTGTCATCGACATCAAAGTAGCCATTTTTGAACTTTGCAAACCATTTTCGTGCTGTAGACTCACCTATGACACCTTCTCCATACACGTCGCAAATGTCCCCGGCTGCTTCAGCAGCTTTTTGACCTTGATGAAAAGCAAAGAAGAGCAGGTGTCGAAAATGTTGATTTTTGCCTCCTGGGTATTCCATTTCTAAGCCTCAAAACTAATAAAAAAATTAAATAACTCAAAAATACAATTAACATAGTTTGTAGAGCAGAAAGAGTTTTATCGAATGAATACTTACCCTTTGCCAAACAGCAAACAAATCGTTGTAAAATAAAAGAAAATATAAAAACGCTACGAACTTATTCCCCAACCCAATATGTTTATTAAGTGAACAAATCAATTTTTTAATGTTAAAAATTATGTATGTTACATGGGGGGGACATAAAAACTTTAGAAAGGTTAAGGTGGGGCATGGCACCCAAAAGGTTGGGAAACACTGATCTAGATGGTTTACACTGGTGTCAGAAGACTAATGTGATTTGTCCCAGGCTTCCATCCCAATCACTTACTTTCTAACTCTGTTGTCTTCAACCACAGTAGTTGTGTGTGTGAGTGTGTGTGTATGTGTTTACTATCTTTGATTTTATCAAGATTGTCCCCAGAGCATTAACTTTAGAGTAACCTCCAAAGAGCACTTACAGTAATATTATCTTGACTTTTAAAGTTCTCATTTGCTTATTGTCCATTTTCTACACAATTTTAAGTTCATGAGAGCAGTAATCTTTTCTGTTATGGACACTGCTGTGATAAAACTGCAATGATGAAAAAATTAAGAATGCCTTGTTGTGCTTTCTACATCTTAATGAATGAACAGCTTTATTTATGGTTCAGACTCATTAGAATTATTCTGCTGGATTTAGAGCTAAGTGGTCCAAATAGTTTAATATTGAACCTGAAATTGAAGTATCATTATGGTTATATGCATCTCTAAGCAGACATGGCAAAGTCCCAGGAACAAAAGAAAAAAAAAGTCCTGTAATCCATATAGATTATCTTCTCAAAATACAAGATGGCTTTTCATTGGCTCTACAAAATGATACATTCCTCAAGTCACATGCACCTGAGTATGATAAATTTGATCTCAATCTTTTTGTGCCAAGTCCCTATTTTCTCCTACTGTGATTTTTTTGAATCACACAATACCTTTTAAATTAAAGTTATTTTCTCTTTTTTAAAGTTGCATCAAATATTCAAATTAAAGACTTTTGTATACCCGTCATACAAAATACTCTCCAATAATTGCTTTTTTTTTTTTTGTATTTTTCTGAAGCTGGAAACTGGGAGGCAGTCAGACTCCCACAAGTGCCCAACCGGGATCCACCCGGCACGCCCACTAGGGGGCGATGCTCTGCCCATCTGGGGCGTCACTCTGTTGCAACCTGAGCCATTCTAGCACCTGAGGCAGAGGCCATGGAGCCATCCTCAGTGCCCGGGCCAACTTTGCTCCAATGGAGCTTTGGCTGCAGGAGGGGAAGAGAGAGGCAGAGAGGAAGGAGAGGGGCAGGGGTGGAGAAGTAGATGGGCACCTCTCCTGTGTGCCCTGGCCTGGAATCGAACCTGGGACTTCTGCATGCCAGGCGACGCTCTACCACTGAGCCAACCAGCCAGGGCCCAATAATTGCCTTTTGATAAAGGAGAAAGGAGGATTGTCAACATTTAGTTGTCGCAGAGGAACTTACAGCATGAAGAATGCACATAGTCATATGCTTCTTGAGGAAAGCCTTGTGATATGTAACATCTCTTTCTTTTAGTTAATCATTTTTACTATGACTGAAAAGCCATTTATATCTGGCTACCATTTGCTTCCTCAGTCTTAAACTTGCACTAGGTCAATTCTCTCCTCTGTGGCCACACTACTTCTTTCACTTCACTGGATGCATCATGTTAGCATTTCTGCTTTTGCCTACAATCACCTGAGAACACAAACCTTCACTGCTCCAACAGATACATACATACTCACACACTAACGTGACTACCGAAATTAGAAATTGCCTGCCCATTCTTCTGTTTCTAATATAGTCTCCTATAGACAGACAGCCTGGCTACCAAAGTAGTCAAACCCACATGGCTCTTTCTATATACACAGAGTGCATTTGTAATGTGTCTGATATATTATAAGTATTTAATAAATACTTTACTAATGAATAAATTATTGAAAGTTTTATCCAATTTATTTGTCTTTTAAAGAGTATAAATGGAAACATAAAAGGTTGTTTTGAGCCAAGAATAAGTGTATTTAACAAATTCAATTTTACCATATTGTAAAACTAAGTATATTAGCACTCCATTAATTTCCAGATATATACAGAGAACTAGAAGGAGGTAAAGCTAAAATAACAAAGTATCTGCCATATTCCTAAATATTTACAGAGAAATATGAATTATATCTCCTCTGTTTGATAAGGTTTGTTGGATTTTTCATTCAACAAATATCTATTGGAAAACTACTCTGCACCACACTTTGGTTTAGGTTAGGATGTTTTTTTTTGTTTTCTTCACTTATAATTTTCAGTTTATTTTTTTTCTTCTGAAATATTCCTCTTTGAAATGACTTAATTTACATCAAATGTTTTTTTTTTACTTTTCTTATTATTAATTTAATGGGGTGACATTGGTAAATTGGGGTACATATGTTTAGAGAAAACATCTCCAGATTATTTTGACATTTGATTATGCTGCATACCCCTCACCCAAAGTCAAATTGTCTTTCGTCACCTTCTATCTGGTTTCCTTTGTGCCCCTCCCCCCCCACCGCAACCACAACCATCTTGTCCATGTCTCTGAGTCTCATTTTTATGCCCCACCTATGCATAATTTTTTTCTAATTTACTTATTTCACTCAGTATAATGTTATCAAGGTCCATCCATGTTGTTGTAAATTATCCGATGTCATCATTTCTTATGGCTGAGTAGTATTCCATAGTATATATGTACCAAAGCTTTTTAATCCACTCATCCTCTGACGGACACTTGGGCTGTTTCCAGATTTTAACTATTGTGAACAATGCTGCCACAAACATGATGGTGCATTTCTCCTTTTGAAACAGTGCTATGGTGTTTTTGGGGTATATTCCTAAAAATGGGTCAGCTGGGTCAAAAGGCAGTTCGATTTTTAATTTTTTGAGGAATGTCCATACTCTTTTCCATAGTGGCTGCACCAATCTACATTCCCACCAGCAGTGTAGGAGGGTTCTCTTTTCTCCACATCCTCTCCAGCACTTACTCTGTGTTGTTTTGTTGATGAGCACCAATTCTGACGAGTGTGATGTGATATCTCATTGTGGTTTTAATTTGCATTTCTCTAATGATTAGCGAGGTTAAGCATTTTTTTTTTATATGCCTATTGGCCATCCGTATGTCCTCTTTGGAGAAGTGTCTATTCATTTATTTTGCCCATTTTTTGATTGAATTGTTTGTCTTCCTGGTGTTGAGTTTTACAAGTTCTTTGTAAATTTTGGTTATTAACCTCTTATCAGACCTATTGTCAAATATGATCTCCCATTGTGTAGTTTGTATTTTTATTCTGTTCTTATTGTCTTTAGTTGTGCAAAAGCTTTATAGTTTGATATAGTCCCATTTTTTTATCCTGTCTATTATTTCACTTGCTCATGGAGATAAATCGGCAAATATATGCAATAGATGTCAGAGAGCTTATTGCCTATGTTTTTGTCTAAGATGCTTATGGTTTCATGGCTTACATTTAAGTCTTTTATCCACTTTGAGTTTATTTTTGTGAATGATGTAAGTTGGTGGTCTAGTTTCATTTTTTTGAAGGTAGATGTTCAATTTCCTCAACACCATTTGTTGAAGAGGCTGTCTTTACTCCATTGTATGCTGTTACCTCCTTTGTAAAATATCAGGTGTCCACAAAGGTGTGGTTTTATTTCTGGATTCTCTGTTCTGTTTCATTTATCTGTATGCCTGTTCTTATGCCAGTACCAGGCTGTTTTGAGTAGAGTGGCTTTGTAGTATAACTTGATATCAGGAAGTGTGATATCTCCCACTTGATTCTTTATTTTCAATATTGCTAGGCTATTTGTGTTCTTTTGTGTTTCCATATAAAATTTTGGAATATTTTTTTCTATATCTTTGAGGTATGTCATTGGTATTTTAATTGGTATTGCATTAAATTGATAAATTGCTTTTGGTAATATAGACATTTTAATGATGTTTATTCTTCCTATCCATGAAAACGGTATATGTTTCCACTTGTTTGTATCTTCCTTGATTTTTTTTATTAATGTGTTATAATTTTCTGAGTACAAGCCTATAATCTCCTTGGTTAAATTTACTCCTAGGTACTTTATTTTTTTTGGTTGTAATAGTGAAGGGGATTGTTTTCTTAATTTCTCTTTCTGATAGACCATTATTGGTGTATAAAAATGCCACAGATTTCTGAGTAGTAATTTTATATCCTGCCACCTTGCCAAATTCATTTATCAGATCCAGTAGTTTTAGATTGAGATTTTAGGGTTTTCTATATACAATATTATCATGTGGTTTTTCTTCTTCCTTTTGTTTATGTGATGAGTCACATTGATTAATTTGCAAATATTGTACCAGTCTTGCCTCCCCAGAATAAATCCAACTTGATCATGATGTATGACTTTTTTCATATATTGCTGAATCCGGTTTGCTAATATTTTATTGAGGATTTTCACATCTAAATTCATCGGGGTATTGGCCTATAATTTTCTTTCTTTGTGTTATCTTTGCCTGGTTTTGGAATCAGAATTATGCTCGCCTCATAAAAGGAGCTTGGCAGTCTTCCTTCCTCTTAAATTTTTGAAATAGCTTGAGAAGGATCAGAGTTAGTTCTTCTTTGAATATTTGGTAGAATTCACTTGTGAAACCATAAGGCCCTGGACTTTTTTTGTTGTGAGTTTTGTGATAACTGTTTTGATCTCAATTGTTGTAATGCATCTGTTTAGGTTTTCTGATTCTTCCAGACTAATTTTTGGAAGATTATATGTTTCAGTAAATTTGTCCATTTTATCTAGGTTGTCTAATTTTTTGGCATACAGTTCTTCATAGTATTTTCTTACAATATTTTGTATTTCTGTTGTGTCAGTTGTTATTTCTCCACTCTCGTTTCTAATTTTATTTATTTGAGTCCTCTCTTTTTTTTCTTGGTGAGTCTGGTTAAAGGTTCATCGATCTTGTTTACCTTTTCAAAGAACCAGCTCCTAGTTTCATTGATCTTCTGTATTGTTTTTTTAGCCTCTATGTCATTTATTTCTGCTCTGATATTTATTATTTCCTTCCTTCTACTACATTTGGGCTCTACTTGCTGTTCTTTTTCTAATTCTTTTAGATGCAGGGTTAAGTTGTTTATTTGAGCTTTTTCTAGCTTTTTAAAGTATGCCTGTAATGCTATGAACTTCCCTATCAGGGCTGCTTTTGCTGTGTACCATAAATTTTGAGTTGGTATATGCTCAATATCATTTGTTTCTAGACATTTTTTATTTCTTCTTTAATCTCATTATTAATCCAATTGTTATTTAATAACATGCTCTTTAGATTCCAAGTGTTTGAGTATTTTTTTAGTGTTTCTGTTGTGCTTGATTTCCAGTTTCATGCCATTGTGATCAGAGAAAATGCTTGATGTGATTTCAATCTTCTTAAATTTGTTGAAACTGCTTTTGTGCTCTTACATGTGGTCTATCCTAGAGAATGTACCATGAGCACTTGAAAAGAATCTATGTTCTTCTGCTTTAGGTTGAAAGTTTCTGAAGATATCTATTAAATCCAGTTGAGCTAATGTGTCCTTTATGTCTGCTGTTTCTTTGTTAATTTTCTTGCTTGAGTATCTATCTAATGATGTTTGTGGGGTATTGAGATCCCCAATAGCAATAATATTGCTATTGACCTCGCCCTTTATATCCATCAAAGTCTGCTTTATATATTTAGGTGATCCTATATTAGGTGAGTAGACATTTATAATGGTTATATCTTCCTGTTGGATCGCTACTTTTATCATTATGTAGTGACCTTCTTTATCTCTTACTATAGCCTTTGTTTTAAAGTACATTTTGTCTCAGTTAGGGGTCAGAAATCTTTTTGACTGAGAGAGCCATGAATGCCACATATTTTAAAATGTAATTCCATAAGTGCCATACAACGATCCATGTATGTTATGCATTATCCAATAAAAATTTGGTGTTGTCCTGGAGGACAGCTGTGATTGGCTCTAGCCACCTGCAACCATGAACAAAAGTAGTAGGAAGTGAATGGATTGTAATACGTGAGAATGTTTTATATTTTTAATGTTATTATTTTAATTAAAGATTTTTCTGTGAGCCAGATGCCATCATCAAAAGAGCCACATCTGGCTCACAAGCCATAGGTTCCTGACCCCTGTTCTATGTATTACTACCCCAGCTTTTTTTTTTTTTCATTTCTATTTGCATGAAATATTTTTTTTCATTCTTTTATCTTCAGTCTATGTGCATCTTTTATTTTAAGATGTGTCTCTTGTAGACAGCATATGTATGGGTCCTGTTTTCTTATCCATGCAGCTACCCTATGTCTTTTGATTGGATCATTTAATCCATTTACATTTAAGGTTATTATTGATATGTAGTTGTTTATTGCCATTTTATTCTTTAAAGCTGTATTCCACTTTTGCTATATTCTTTTTACCCTTTGATTTGTTTACAACAGGTCCCTTAGCATTTCTTGCCGCATTGGTTTGGTTGTAGTGAATTCCTTGAGGTATTTTTTGTCTGGGAAGCTTTTTATTTCTCCTTCAATTTTAAATGATAGACTTGCTGGAGAAAGTAGTATTGGTTGTAGGCTTTCCTACAGTGGGGGTGGTGGGCCTGCATACAGACCACCCCAAGGGAACACAGAGGCCACATGCATTGGACTCCAGTGGCCAAAACCTTCTTATACACAGACAAAATGAGAAGGCAGAGAAATGCAACACAAATGAATCAAGAGAAACCCCAAGAAAAGGACCTGAATGAGTCAGATATAGCCAATTCCCCAATTGGTTCTGCATTACTTTGAATATTTCTTGCCATTTCTTTCTGGCCTCAAGTGTTTCTGTTGAGAAGTCAAATGTCATCCTTATTGGGGCTCCTTGTAGGTGATAACCTGTTTTTCTCTAACAGCTTTTAATATTTTCTCTTTATCACTTAGCTTTGGTATTTTAGTTACGATATGTCTTGATGTAGATTTCTTTGTGTTTCTCTTTAATGCAGTTTTCTGTGCTTCTTGAACTAGTGAAAGTTTTTTCTGCACTAATTTAGGGAAGTTTTCAGCTATGACATTATTAAACAAAGTCTCTATTCCTTGTTCTTTCTCTTCTTCTTCAGGAACCCGTATGATGCGGATGTTATTTCTCTTTATGTTTTCTCAGAGCTCTCTTAGAGTTTTCTCAGACATTTTGAGCCTCTCTTCTTTTTGCTGCTCTGCTTCCATGCCTTCATTTATTTTGTCCTCTAACTCGCTGATTCGATCCTCAGCTTCATCCATCCTGCTTTTAATTCCTTCCATTGTGGTCTTCATTTCTCATATTTTATTTTTCATTTCTGACTGATTCTTTTTTATTATTTCAATGTCCTTTTTTATATTTGCTATGTCTTTATTTAGGTATTTGTAATGACCATCTATTGTTGTTCTAAGATCTTTGAGCATCTTAACAATCGTTATTTTAAACTCTGTATTGGGGAATTGGCTATATCTGACTCATTCAGGTCCTTTTCTTGGGGTTTCTCTTGATTCATTTGTGTTGCATTTCTCTGCCTTCTCATTTTGTCTGTGTATAAGAAGGTTTTGGCCACTGGAGTCCAATGCATGTGGCCTCTGTGTTCCCTTGGGGTGGTCTGTATGCAGGCCCACCACCCCACTGTCTCTGCTGCCTTCAGCTTTCGAGTATGGGCATTGCCAATGCCAGGCTGCTGGAGCTGTCACTGTGGTTTCCACCTCTCCTCCACAGGAGGGGCTGTGATCACTATCTGGGTCTACAAACCTCAGTGGCCTCGGCCTTTGCCCCGCCTTCATGAGTGGGGTTTTGTATATTGCCTGGGTTGAAAGCCTTGGCAACACAGGCAGGTGTGATAACCTTTGCTCAGCTGCAGGTCTCCACCTGTTTCTGGGCTTTTACCCCACCCCTGTGGGAGGAGCTAACTCCCGGTCCTCCGCAAGCCTCAGCTCTGTGGGCCAGGTGAGGCTGCATGCCTGCATGCCTTTGCTCAGTGGCAGGTCTCTGCCCCTTATGGGACTCCTGCCCTTCCCCTGCAGGTGGGATTGCAAGTGGGCCCACAGCTGGGCCTGGCCACTTTAACACGTTCCCTCCACCCTCGCAGGGCAAGAATGAGCTCACACTCGGGCCTCAGTCATGGTCTGCTGGCTTCTGCCCTTGCTGAAAAAACTGCACCTCCACGTCCAGCCAATGCCTGCCCTCAGTGAAGCCCTCAGTTATGTGTGTGTGTGGGGGGGCAGCAGCTCAGACCCTAATACTCCATACTGTAGTCCTGAAAGCTCCCTCCTTCTAAGCTACTCTGCTTTGAGTGCTATGGGAAAGCTTGTTTGGGTGGTGTCCTGCTTCCCTTTACTGGTATTGCTGTTTCCAGGGGAAATATTTGCTTCAGATTTTGGGAGTGATTCAGTCCAGGGGTTAGGGTGGCTGTTCCTCAAAGTGTTTCTCCCTGTGCCTCCTAGATTACACTCTTTTCCTGCTGCTCTGGTCTTCTCCTCTCTCCCCATACCCCGGACCCCCGAGTGGGTGGTTGTGAGAGAGGTTTTCTGTGTGGTCCATTTAAGAATAACCCTGGGTTTGAGAAAACTGTCTTTCTCACAAACAGTATCCTGACTTGTTTCACAGCTAAATACTTTTCATACACCTCTTCTAGAATCTGGGGCTGAAGGTTGGAGCTTTGTTTCTGGGGCTTAGGACCCTCCCCTCTCCACTAAACTCTCTTCCCACCACATGAGTCTCTCTGGGCTGCCATTTGCACCGGGAGCTGGGCAGCCCTCTCCATGTTTTCACTTTTCCTGCCAGTCTCAGTGTGGCTTCTTCAGTGTTCCTTGGTTAAAGATTCCTCTTAGTTTTGTCCAAAGATGGTTTTTCCAGATGATGGTTTTTAAAATTAAGTTGTAATCCACTTTGGTTCTGGGAGGTGAAAGTTGGTACAACCGCCTACTCTATCTCTACTTACCTCTCACATCAAATGTTTTTACCTTGTAAAAATAAATTGTTCCTCTTTTCCCCCCTCTTATACATAGATATTGCTCAAACAAAAGTTTGACAAAGAGGCTTCAGAAAGGATAGACAGAATGAACATTAACCAAGTCTCAGTAAGGTATTGGTCACTGTCCAGGTTAGGATGTTTTAAACACAAACCTCTGAGGTCATTATGGAGAGGTAAAGTACAGCATAAGAAATATAGTCAATATTATGATAATAACTATGTATGGTGTCAAGTAGGTACTAGACTTTCAAGGGAAACACTTTGTAAGTTACATAAGTGTCTATTCACTATGCTGTATGTCTGAAACAAACTTAATGTTGAATGTAAACTGTAATTTTAAAACTTTTTTAATTCAAAAAGAATCTTTGAGACCTGACCAGGTTGTGGCACAGTAGATAGAGCACTGAACTGGGACACAAAGGACCCAAGTTCAAAGCCCTGAGATCACCAGCTTGAGCACAGGCTCATCTGAGGGGTTGCTGGCTTGAACATGGGATCATAGGCATGACCCCATGGGCACTGGCTTGAGCCCAGATGTTGCTCACTCTGCTGTAGCACCCTGGTTAAGGCACATATGAAAAAGCAATCAATGAACAGCTAAGGAGCCGCAACAAAAAATTGATGCTTCTCATCTCTCTGCCTTCCTGCCTGTCTGCCCCTATCTGTCTCTTTCACTCTCTCTCTCTCTCTTGCTCTCTCTCTCTGTCACAAAAATATAAATAAATAATCTTTAAGTTTTTCTGAAAGAAAGGGTTCATTGAGCCACATGCTAGACAGGAAAGGGACCATGTCCTGGAGTATGCAGTCTGAACCACCAAACACAGGGCCAGATGGAGAAGTCAAACATGTCTACTGTCCTGGAATTTTTGAGAAAGGAAGTTGTTTTGAAAGGAATTACAGTGACTATAGGTGAAGAGGTGGGAAGAAGGTGATTCGGGAAACTTCTGGGATGGAGCATAGTCTAAAATAAAGAAGTATTTGCTCTTTTGGATTGGTTGTAGGCAACAGTTCAAATATTACTGTGAAAGCAGGATGACGTGGTATCTAGAAGTTGGCCATTCTCTCTAGATACGAGCTGACATAGCTATCTGGAAGCTGATTCAAAATTTCAACTTATGTTCAGGAATGTGAGCACTTTTGTGTTATTTTGGATGCAGCTCTGTTAAATGATTAACTCTCTTTATTTCTTCCCATCCTTTTCCTGTTGTCATTTAATTTAGAACACCTCAGAATTTTGCTCTCATCAAGCACAATATAAAAACCTAGACATCATACAAGATACTATCTTTTTTGTTTCTATTTCGCTACTTATACCATATTCTTTCTAGTGGATACACAATAAAATTATAGCCTGTTGTGAAAAAAATTAATCATGACAAAAGCCCCATGCCAAACTGTATATAATGAACTTAAATAACACTTAAATTTTGTTATCCAGAAGTTTATAATCTAGTGCAAGAAATGATGCAGATAGACAGTTAAGACTAATTATATGTATATAAGTATGCATATATACATATATGGTATGAATGCATATACATATACTTATATATGTATGTATGTATATATATATACACACATTACAGTATTATAAAAGAAAAACAACTGATGATAATTGTGATTAAAGATATTTTAAATATTAAAGGAAAAGTTGTTCAGATTAATGTTGAAATCTTAATAGACTTGAGAAGAAAATTTTGAGAAGAAAAGTTAGTGTAAGAAATTAGAATATTTTTTTTTCATCTATAATTTTTTTGCAAAATATATGCTTATAAGCTGTTTTTAAACTGACCATTCAATGAAGAACCTACTAAATTATATTGAATTTCTACCCATTTACCCAAGAGTTTTTATGCGCAATTAAAAGATATTTATCATTAATAATTTCAAAGTGTTTGTTAGTCTGGACATACATACTTATGAAACTAAATTAATGCCAAAATTTTATTTTCTTACTTGAACAAATCTTTAAGAATGTGTGTTTGCCACATAGTAAATATATGTATAAGAAACTCAAAATTCTGGCATTTCACTATTACCACAAATGACTATTTAATAGGCCAACACTGCCTTGAAGGGATTCTGGATACTGAGGGACAACTAACCATAGTAATTGGTTAGAAACAAATCTATTCTTGTTGTATATTTCTGTACACTGTGGAAGATCCTTTATATTCTGCAGGTTTGATGTTATTTTAAAATATCAACTTTAACAAATGTAGTTAGTTAGGGATATGAGACACTTTCACAAAATAAAAAGAGTTAAAGGAAGACTTTCTTTTGAAGCCTGCATGTGTTATGACTGTAGGGCTCAGACAAACGTGAGAGTATGACATCAGCATGTACCACTATGACTTCAGATTTGGAAGAATAATATTCAGAAGGATTTGAGCATTAGAACTCTGTCTCCTCTGACCCAGAATTGCTTCCTAGTCTTTGGTAGACAGCATTTGTGAGATTGAAGTGATAACCCAGAAAAAAAAATGTGAAGAAACAGTAAAACTCTGAAAAGTATAATCAGAATTGTCTTCCTTCACTTTAAAGTTACTTGTCTTTAAAGAAAAAATATGGTGTTGTTTTGATTTCTGATTTAAGTACAATATATAACCATTATACATAGCTTGAATAATATAGATAATATAAGGAAAATATAACATTTGTCCATAATTCTATAATATAGCAAGTCACATTACATTTTGCTCATCTATTTCTTTCAGTTAAATCTTTATAGTGAGTATCAGTAAAATTCTTCTACTTTGGTTTAAATTTATATACGGTGCAATATTATGTTCTGCAGAATAGTTGAAAAGTGACATAGGAAAATAGAAAATAGATTGATAGGACAAAGGATTACTAATATTAAAAAATGTGCTTTTATATCAAATGTACCTGTGACCGGGATTTTGTTAACAATTAGTAAAACTGCTTTATCAAATAATGTTTGTGAAATAATAGGATATATAAAGATAAACACAGACCTGTTGTACTTGAGTTGTGCAGGGCAGAGCAGAATCCTCAAATGCTGAGCCACACTGTTCTTAACAAAACTTCCTAGAGACAAATGGGTGGTATTATGACAATATTTTAAATGCTTTTTATAGTTTCCTATTGCTTCAAAACAATAGCTACGGAATTAACTGCTTCAAACAACATATATTTATTTTATTCTCTCAACATCTGTGGGGTCAAAGTTTTCAGTTTGGATTTCCGAGGTCCTCTGCCCCAGGTCTCACAAGCTACAATTAAGGTGACTGTAGGGACCCGCAGTCTCATCTGAAATTTGATATGCTTTTCCTAACTCATGTGGTTGGTGGCCAAATGAATTTTGTCATAGTGGTAGATGTCAGAGCTGTGTGCTTTTTCCAAGTCAGCAAGTGAAAGTGAGAAAGAATAATAGGGAAAAGCAGGAAGAGAATCCCTGTCATTTTCAATCTCTTACCTTTAGATCCCATTTTAATGGTTTGCCTGATTAGATTACTTCCACCTATGATAATTTTCTTTTCAAATAAGAAAATCAATTACATACCCAAAATTCTCTTCCTGTCCAATGCAACATAATCACAGGAGCGGTATCCCACCCTATTCAGAGGCTCTGCTCACACACTAGATGAAGGGATTATACATAGTGTGTATACCACAGGGGCAGGAATTGGGGAGCCCTCTTAGAATTTGGTTAACAGTTGTGTCCCACTGTCTGCTTCTGTTTGCTAACAGAGTATATTGGTTTTACTTTGAATATTGATTAAAAGCTAGTAATCTGTGACCTCTAGTTTTTTATTCTAAATGTAAATTTTATATAACCTCAGGGTGCATGATTTCTAGTAATAGGTACTAGAAACCACAAAATAAAATTGGTGTTTCTTAATTAAGTGTCAATTTAAAAAGAAATTTAGGGAAATGTTAAGTATTTCAATATTAAAACCAGTAGTTTTAATAACAATTTAATAATATAAATTATATTTAGTGTTTGATAGGGATATAGTAGTATGAAACAATTTTACACATAAATTCTCAGATGGGAGGGGATTTAAAATTCTTTGTGTTCTACAAAAATTTTAGTGATGCCTCACCTTCAAGTGGCCCAGTGCTGAGCATTTACTGCTCTTTGCAATAAATTTATATTGATATTGATGGAGAAGGGTTAGATGGATTATATTCTGTAGGTAGAATAGTCATGTGAGAGATATGGGACTATGGGATCTGGAAATAAACAAATAAAAATGTTTAATTAGAAAGCATTTTCATTAGGAAAAATATCCACAAAATTATTTATAATATTCAGGAAAAGTAAAAATAAAATAAATTGGGTAATCTTTTTCTAAAACATTTAGGTTTCTTTTTTTATTTAAAGATTTAAATTTAATGGAGTCATATTGATCACAAGAGTACATAGGTTTCAGGTAAATGTTTCTATAGCATTTGAACTGTTGATTGTGTTGTGTGCCCATCACCCAAAGTTAAATTCTTTCTTGTCACCTTATATTTATCCTTCTTTACTTTCCTCCCTTAAAAATGACAAGACAATTATGCTATGATAAGTAAATAAAAATATTTAAAAAGTGAAACAGTAAATAAGTTATCTTTTGAGTTGCTCAAATATAAAGAAATAATCAAATTTTAATGAAAGTAGGCTTGAATTGTAACTTTTATATGAAATTAGACATCTTGATCTAAGCTTATTTTATATATGGAGTTAAAATTTTGTATATTTTAAAAATATTATATATATTGCTAAATTATATAAATTTTAATAATAGCCTTAAATAATCATGGTGGTGTTTTGCAAAAATCTCAAATATAAATATGAAACATATGTTCAAACTTGAATGAAATATATATTAGATTGTTTGCACTTAGCAACAAGCTATATATTTATAAAGTCAATTTTACCCTAAAAAAGTATATAAATGCCCTGGCTGGTTGGCTCAGTGGTAGAGCGTCGGCCTGGTGTGAAGTCCCGGATTCGATTCCCGGCCAGGGCACACAGGAGAAGCGCCCATCTGCTTCTCCATCCCTCCCTCTCTCTTTCCTCTCTGTTTTTCTCTTCCCCTCCCGCAACCGAGGCTCCATTGGAGCAAAGATGACCCCGGGCACTGGGGATGGCTCCTTGGCCTCTGCCCCAGGCGCTAGATTGGCTCTGGTCGCAGCAGAGCGATACCCCGGAGGGGCAGAGCATCGCCCCCTGGTGGGCAGAGCGTCGCCCCCTGGTGGGCGTTCCAGGTGGATCCCGGTCGGGCGCATGTGGGAGTCTGTCTGACTGTCTCTCCCCATTTCTAGCTTCAGGAAATTAAAAAAAAAATTATAAATAAGTTTTGGTAAGAAGTGAGAAAACTAATCATTATATTTAAATTTATTAAGTAGATTGATAAAAATTACATGGCAAGATCCTCTTGTTAAAGTGTTTGCTCCCTTCATACTTAATGTGATTATTTTTGTGTGTGACAGACAGAGAGAGGGCCAAATAGGCACAGACAGGAAGGAAGAGAAATGAGAAGCATCAGTTCCTTGTTGCAGTACTTTAGTTGTTCATTGCTTTATTTCTCATATGTGCCTTGACCTGGGGGTGCTACAGCAGACCAAGTGATCCCTTGCTCAAGCCAGCAACCTTGGGCTCAAGCTGGTGAGCTGTGTTCAAACCAAATGAGCCTGCGCTCAGGCCGGCGACCTCAGGATTTCAAACCTAGGTCCTCTGTGTCCCAATCTGACGCTCTATCCACTGTGCCACCACCTGGTCAGGCCTTAATGTGATTATTGATAAAGTATAATTTGAGTATATTATTTTATAATTTGTTTCCTACTTGTTTACCCCTTTAAATCTTTAAGTCTGCCTTATTTATTTATTTGCATACTTTGAATTTTTTAGTGTTACATCTCTAATGTTATACTGCATTCAAAACTTTAGATCTCTGTCAGGGACTTATATTATTTTATGCTTATTTCTACTACAAAAAAAGAAAACCTTAAGTGGACACTTGTACCCTGCAAGGTCCTTAATTTATAATCCATGTGTGCATTATCAGTAAAACCAGCAATAGAAATGTTTCCCAATATTCACATGAATAAATTTTTGTGAATGATATTTTAATCTCTTAAAACATTATCTTAACACATTTTATTTTTTGAACAGCTTTAGATTTATGGATTATTTGCAGTACAGAGAGTTCTCATTTACCCCATAGGTTTCTCTCTTAGTAATTGAGTACACTGGTTACAATTAATGAACAAATATTGATAAATTATTATTGACTAAAATACAGATTTCCTTATTTTTTATTTAATGTACTCTTCTGTTCCAGAATCTCATCCAGGGGCTACCACGTTGCATTTAGTTGTCATTTCTTTAGGTTCCTCTTTGTCTGTGGCTGTTTCTCAGGCTTTATTTCTGATAAACATCACAGTTTTGAAGAGTACTAGTTAGGTAACTAGTAAAATGCCCCACTGTTAGCATCTATCTGTGGTTTTTCTCATAATTAGACTGGACTTAGGATATTTGGGACAAAGGCCACAAGAGTGAAATGCCATTTAACTCATATTCTGTTAAAGATCACAGTATCCATATGTCTTACCACTGTGGATGATGACTTAAATCACCTGCCTCAGATAGGGTTTGTTACATTTATCTACTGTAAAGTCACTTTTTCTTCAGCTTTTTATACTATGCTGTTTGGAAGTCACTTTGTACATCCTACACTTAAGCAGTGGAAGGCGATGTTCCAGCTCTTTGAGGACAAAATAACTATAATACATACATTATTTGTATATTTTCCACATGGGGAGTTTTCTCTTTTCTCCTGTGTTTTGATTTATTCCATTATTCATTTTTATCAAAATAAACTCATGTCAATATATTTTATTCTTTAGTTTATAATCCAATATTACTTTTTCATTTTATTGTCAAACTTTTCCCAGATTCAGCCCTCAGGAGCCCTTTGAGTTGGCTCCTCTGTCCCTTTGGTATATCCAATAATTGGGTTGCTATTTTTTAAAATTAGCATTTTCTTATTTTCTGGCACTAAGAGATGCTCCACACTCATCTTGTATAGTTCTTGCGCATTTCTCCAAGGATGCTTGATTCCTTTTATTGGAGGATGGCATGCAAAACCAAGAACTATGTGCCAAATGCATTTGTAGCTACTAGGGTATCTTGCTTCTAAGGTGTCTCAGCTGACAGAGCAAAGAAATATATGTATGTATACTATTAACTAAAGGACATATAAATATATAGAAATATTGATATATGTAACCATATGTGTCTATATTGAGTTAAACATTAGAGTATACTGATATATCTCATTCTAAGTTATTACCACATGGATGACTTTAGTCCCCTGTGGTCTGTAAATTCTTGTTTCATCAGTGAGAAACCCAGCTCCCACCATCTGCTATCCATATTTTTCGATTGTCCTTTTCCAGTGTACATATATAGCAGTATCACAATTTTTAACCCATACTCCTGGAATACAACTTTAACAATTAAAGAGTAGTGTTCACATACAATTTTTTCCTTTTTAGTTTACTGTCTCTACTCTTTTTCCAAGTAATTTAGGTCAGCTCTTTTTCTCTTTCCTTCTTCAGTGACAATGTTTCATTCATTTGCAATACAGCTAGATTTATATATAATTTTATAATCCTATGATATCCTTAAACTTGTAAAACTGTGTTTTTAATTGATTTTCAGCTTTATTGATATATATGACATATAACTTTGTATAAGTTTAAGGTATAAATATGTCAAGTCATCATGTAATTTAGTTTTGAATATGCATACCTTATGATTTGCTCATTTTAGTGCAGTAAATTTCAGTGTGTTTTGACAAATGCATAGTGTGACATATCTACCTTTAAAGTATAATACAGAATAGAACCATATAAGGCATTCCCTAGGCTTTACATATGAAGCCTTCTCTCCCTCCTACCCCTTAAACCTCTGGCAGTCATTATTGTTTGATGTTTTTGTAGTTTTGACTTTGCCAGGATGTGATGTAATTGGAATAATATATACCTATAATCTGGGGTCTATCTCTTTTTATTTGGTTCTTTTAAAAAAGCAAGAAAAAAGATATATAAAAGTTAAGGCTATTCATAGCCATCATGTTTCAATTGTTCCTGAGTGGATACACTATTATTTCCATGGTATTACATTAAATTTGAAATATAACAGCTTCTTCTGTGAAAAAAAATGGAACACAATATAGCTTCAAAACATACAGAATAATGCACATAACTTATATTTTGTATCGTCACTGCTATTATGTAAATGTAAGAAAAACAATAGCATAATAAAAAGTAATAGTAACAACTTTTATAATAGAAAATTGCACAATTACACATTTTCATATGCATTGTCTCATTTGATGCAATTTATTCATGTTTAGAAATCATATTTTAAGAAATTTGAAAATGTTAGAAGACTATTTAATTTGAAAATTGCCAGATTCTGGGTTCAAAATTCTCTTAAAAACACATTTGTTAGTGGTAAGAAGTATCTTATTTAAGGGATTGATTTCCTTCAGGTATTAGTTTTCATGGAATTATAGACAAGATTTAAAGATGCATTAGCTTAAAGCAAATTTATCAGGTTTTACTACTTTGAATTTGTATGCATAAATTCACTTTCTTAAATATTTTACAGTTAATGTTATTTGTTATGTATAATGCAATTGTGATTACCATTTGCAGAAAATCCTAAGGCATGTACTGAAGGTTTAAAAGTATCAAGCTAATTATAGCATAATTTTTGAAACTACACCTAAATCAAATAGCTTAATAAGCATAGGTCTGAATAAAAATTATTTTGTAAAATATAGTATGAATAAAGCATTTTATGACTGCATTTGTGAATATAAATTCAAAGTCTTGAGGTAATGATAAATAAAAATTATAGCATACAGAATAATTTTCAGTATATTAAGACATCTATAGAAAATATTTAAAAAGAAATAGGCCATATTTTAATTAACTTAAAATTGCAAAGCTATTAATTTTGTTAGCTCATATACTTTAGTATTCTCCAGCTCTGATAAAGCAATTCCCTGATGTTTTTAAAAGATTGCTTTCTAAGCTAATCTTTAGCAGAAAGTCAAGTCTACTTGGTGAGTTAAATACATTCACTCATTAGCTTAATATACATTCAGAGATGACAAGAGTTATTAGACTTTTTTTGTGCATTAGTTGGAACAAAGATTAACTGGAAGTTAAAGCAATATCAATGTAAATTAATTAAAATGGAGTCCTATGATGATAATGTTGATGATTTTTCCTCATAATGCTATATTTTTCCAAATCTCTGGTAAAATAAAAACAAATAAACTTTTGAATCAATACATCTTTTGTAGACCTAAAATTCAGTATCATTATATACTCTATATATGAATTAAATAGTTGCTTATTGATCAGCCAAAGATTACTCTTTTCCTCTGACATAACACTGTGCTTCTTCCCATGTTTTAGAAAAACCATTCATTCTCTAAACTTGATATCTGGAGAGCAGCCAGCATTAGTTTCACCTGGAATTGGTTAGAAATGTAAACTTTTGGACACTGCCCCAGATTTACTGAAAAATTAACTCTTCCCATAGGGCAATCAGTGTAAGTTTTAATAACCATGCCAGGAGATTTTAATGCATGCTAAATTTTGAGTACCATTGTTATGAAACACAAAATTATCATTCCTAGTATAGATCATTACTATTACTAGTACATAAATAAAGAGCTAGTCTTGTAGCAATTTATAATGAGTGTTAGCTAAAATGTCAATATTGATTAAGAGTAAAAGCTAGGCTCTTAGAACATCATTCATTTTTTGGAAAAGAACAATATTCCCAGCCCTGCTAGTAGATAGTGCAGGTATGGGCAATTGAGCTTTGAGTTATTTTCCTCATTAGTACAATGGAGCAATAATAATATGTAACTTACTCGGTTAGTACAAGGCCTAATGGAGTTAATTGGTTCACCGCCTGTTAGGCAGGGCCTGGCACACAGCAGGAGCTCAGGAAGTGAAAATAGATACCAGTTATGAGAATCAAACACCAACTCCTCTAAGTCTTCATCCAAATTCACCTTTCCCCTGATCAATTGGTAACATTTTATTAGAGTATTTTAAATATTTTAATAAATACTTTAGATATAACAAAAACTGGAAAACAATATAACATCAAAGATTCACACTACATAATAAACAGAGTATAGTCATGTAAGTAAATAAAGCCCATGGGAGTCTTTCCAAATCACAGCCCCATTTTCCTCACCTCAAATAAATGAATGTTCTGTGATATATTATTATATATCATCCTTGATCATTTCTGAATATATCTTTAACATCTTTGCAGTATCTTTATATATATTTAATTTCTGCTTCTTTATAAATAACTTATTTCTCCTGCCCTGAATGATTTTATCATTTTTTAAATCTTCTTTCATGTTATAAATTGTCAGTATAATTTGTCTAAGTGAAAAAATTTTAAATTAATTTCTTTTTATTTCAGTGTGATATATTGTGATTTATAAGAAATACATATTTGGCTTTGTCCTTGTTTCAGGAACAAAGGTTCCTAAAACCTTTGAAATTTCCTAAGGGATGAGAGATTTTAAAAAATATTTATTAATTTGAGAAAGAGAAAGAGAGAGAGAAAAATCATTGATTTGTTTTAACTATTTATACTATACATTCATTGGTTGATTCTTGTATGTGCCCTAACTTAGAATAGAATCTACAACCTTGTTGTATCATGAGGATACTCTAACCAGCAGAAATCTTTTGTTATGTCAATGAGGTGACACTTGGAAAGTCACGAGGCTAACCTAAGGATAAGAATTTGTTGCCAGGGAAACCAACCTTGTAATTAATTGAAGATTTGGAACTTTCATTTTCATTTTTCTGACCTCCAGGAAGCAGAAAGAAACTTAAGATAGAAATCCATCACTAATGGCCAGTCATTTAATCAGTCATGCCTAAGTAAGAACACCTCCCAAAACCCTAAAAGGACAGGGTTGGGAGAGCTTTTAGGGTTGGTGGATAAGGGCATGGAAGCTTTGTCCCTGTTTGCTCAAACCTTATGCATTTCTTCCATCTGGGTGTTTCTGAATTCTATCCTTTCGTAACTAATCAATAGTTTAGTAAATAAAATGCTTCTCTTACTTCTCTAAGTCACTCTAACAAGTTAATGAACCGTGGATGGAGAGGGTTGCCATTGGAACATTCCATTTATATCTGGTAATTCAGAAGCTGAGGTGACAACCTGAACTTGCTATTGACATCTACGGGGTGTGAGTTGCAAGGAGGCAGTCTTGTGGGACCGAACCCTTAACTTGTAGGATCTAATGCTATCTCCTAATAGATAGGTGTCAGAATTGAGTGAAATTGTAGACACCCAGTTGGTGTCAGAGAATGTTTGATGGTATGGGTAAAAAATAATCTATATTCTGGAATTGGTATCAGAATTGTATAGTATGATTCCTAAAAGTAAATAAATAGTGATTTTTTTTCATTTTGTAAAAATTTTCAGGCTTTATGTTTAATTTTGCTTTTTATCTCTTCCTTTTTTTGAAGAATTACATGCTGAGATCTATCTTTTATGAACTGATCACCTCAGCTTTGTCTAATCTTCAGATTAAAGTATTGATTGAAAGTTTAAATTGAGTGAACATATTTTTAATTTTTATAAGTTCTGATTGGCAAATTCTAAAACTATCTTACAAGTTTTACTATGTCTTGTTTCTTGCTCTAATTTTGAATCTGTCTTTACATTTAAAAATTATATTTATTTTATAGTCTATATATGTTAATTTAAATATCTGAAATTTGGTTGTTCTAGTTTTGTTTTTATAGACACTCCTTTATGATCCTGGTTTTTATATTCTGATATTTGGGCTTGTCAGCAGATATTTGGATGATTGATTGATATAAATGATCCTTATAGAAGATGTGTGTTTGCTGCTACTTGATGCACCCAGGGTGCTACCAACATGAAACACTTTCAAACTATTAGTTAACTTGAATTTCTAGTAAAAAATTCAAAGCCCAAATATGAATAAGAGCATGGTTACAGTTTTATATACTCTAGGGAAGATATATTCCCCTAATTGGAGCTAAGACTAGCAAATATCTTATTTTATATTCTCAGTAGTTGATGGATTTTTAGAGTTTACCCTTTCTTTGAATGCGTATTCTTTTATGGCCAAAGAATTCCAAAGTACTGTTGCTAGACTTCTCCTTGCATTATGCAATTATAGGGGACTTATGAGATCATAGGGACTTGCTTCTCTTACTCTGGGCTTTCGTTAAGACACTAGTATTGGCAAACTTCTTCAAGAGAGATCCCATTTTAGTATATGCCCACCAACCTTTTTTTATTCTTTCTTCTCTTTTGGCTATAAAATTTTCCTTTATTTTTTTGCAAGCTTCAAAATATGTTTGTTACATTTGGTTAAGATTATATAATAGCATTAAGGAAAACTTTGCTTAGATTATGTAATTATCTATAAAATCAGAAGAATTTATTAATATTTTTCTCTATTTGAAATAGAGAAGATAAAAACTCCATCAATATAAATACTCCATTACCTAAAACTAAGATTTAAAATATATTATGTACATCCTATTCATCAAAAAAAATTTCTAATTAGAGTTAGTTTCAATTACAAAGTTTCTTTTTTCAAAAAATTATTGAAAAGATGTAATTTTATCAAAAAGTAGACCCCATTGTAACATTGTGTAAGGGAATATAAAATATTGGTTTCTTTTTCTAAAACATTAAGAAAAAATGCCAAAACCAAACCAAAATTAATTAAATTAATGAAAAATATTAATTTGGCAATATTTAGGTTTTATTGTAAAATATGTCATTCTAGAAGACTACATATGCCTATTTTAAAAAATTTTCTGCATTTTGACTTAGTAACATTTAGAATCCATTTTGATGTAGCCTTTAGCAATTAGCTACTATTAAGTTAGGCTTTATTTTATTTTTCATGGTTTTAAATATCACAATAAATTTTTAAGTGCTTTGCATTCACATAATTATTGAAATTTATAAAACTCTTCCTTTATTTTTAATTCAATCTTTATAACCTCAGAGGAAGAAAAACACATAATCTTATATCCAGTTTTTGTCAAGATAGGAGACTCAGAAATTAAGTACCTTATATGATATCTCATCCTTTTCAACAAAAGAGCTCAGATTTAAACGTGGCTTTCTTATTGTGGTCTACCATTCTTACAGTTCTAATTTGTATTTTGAATGGTGATAATACTTTAAGGAGTTCAACTTTTAAAAAAAATGCCAACTTTTAAAGATTTTATATATATATTAGTCAATAACCAGGCAGTGGCAGTGTTGGCTCCCTGAAATAAAAGTCCTTCTCTTATCTTTAATAATAAGCCTATTTATAGACCTGTGAATCTGTTCTGATAAGGGATATTTCATCAAAACAATAATGCTCTATTTTAGTGTCCTTTGCTTGTGAAGATTTTAGGGGCACATTATCTTTTCTGTAGACATGGTTCTTATAAAAAAGAAATTATTCTCAACAGAAGTAAAATGTCAGGGAGTTTGATATTTCTTTTGTCCTCTTTAACTATGTCAAGTGTTTCAATAACAGAATGCTAAAAGATGGGAAATTTGGATTGAGTTTTATTGTTCTTACTTTTTATTTCAATACAGAAATTGTGTGCATCTGCACACAGAGTAACTGTCTCAGGTAGCAATGGAGCAGCTTCCTGGTGAGGAAGGTTGATAAAGACCATTCATCTTACTTGGAAGACATCTGGACCAATGAGCTTCTTAACAGCCATAAGCAAACGCCTCAATCACACATATACACATTCACTGGACAGAGGCACTCAACTATTATTTTAAAGGTTTCTCACTAGAACTTTTATGTCTTAGGAAAAGTAACTTCATGAAAAGAACTTGTTAATTGTGAATCAGTATTTATATAATACAACCTTGTTGTCAATTCAAGGGTGATCTGATAGAATTGTTATAACCTGAGAACATGAGAACTTGTTGGAAATTCATGATCAATTCAGATTTTTTTTCCCAGAGGACAGAGAAAGAGTCAGAGAGAGGAACAGACAGGAATGGAGAGAGATGAGAAGCATCAATCATTAGTTTTTCGTTGTAACACCTTAGTTGTTCATTGATTACTTTCTCATATGTGCCTTGACCGTGGGCCTTCAGTAGACCGAGTAACCCCTTGCTCAAGCCAGCAACCTTGGGTCCAAGCTGATGAGCTTTGCTCAATCCAGATGAGCCCGCACTCAAGCTGGCAACCTTGGGGTACTGAACCTGGGTCCTCCACATCCCAGTCTGATGCTCTATTCACTGTACCACCACCTGGTCAGACTCAATTCAGAATTTTTATTTTTTTATTTTATTTTTTTTATTTTTTTTTATTTATTCATTTTTAGAGAGGAGAGAGAGAGGGAGAGAGAGGAGAGAGAGACAGAGAGAGAAGGGGGAAGGAGCTGGAAGCATCAACTCCCATATATGCCTTGACCAGGCAAGCCCAGGGTTTTGAACCGGCAACCTCAGCATTTCCAGGTCGATGCTTTATCTACTGAGCCACCACAGGTCAGGCAATTCAGAATTTTTAAATCAGGTTATGCACATTAAAGTTTTGGAGCTTGCTACAAGATAATTTGTGTATGTATTTTGTTATTAGTAAGTAGTTTTGAACCATGCAGTAAGTATGTTAATTTGCTTAAGAAAAAATGTTTATTATTTTACCTCATTCATACCATTTTTAATTAATTCACATTTTTTCTGATAATGGGTTATGGCAGTTACTTCCAAATTTGTATTTCCTTTGCTCTGTGCAATCTCTCTCTCTTCACCACATTAATGACATTAAATGTTTTGAATGATTAAGTGGGAAAAGAAGGCACAGTATATCCATGGCATCATGCAGTGATGTGAATGGTCTTAAGAAATCAATAGCAGGTTTAAAGTAAATAAAATCAAGGAACAGGTTTTGTGTTAGTATTTTGCTTAAATATGCTCTAAAATTTTTCTATCTAAAGTATGATTTACAGATTAGCAGCATTAATACCACTTGAAAAATCTCTGGACTTACCCCAGAACTTCTAAATCAGAAGAAAATCTCTGAGTGTAGTATGTTGTATCAACTGAAGGAGAGATCGGTTTGGAAGCAGAAAGATCAGCTTGCTTCCCTTGCAATAACCATATAAGAGAGGATAGTTTCTTAGGTGAAAGTAATAACATTCAAGATGGTAAGAAGCAAGGATGATATACAAAATCTTAATGCCTGGTATAGCACAGATAATGAAAATTCACAATACATGCCATATTGGAAAATAAAAGATGAATAAAAGATTCTAGTCTTAAGCTGTATTTAAATTATGTATCTTAGCTTTTTTTTATAGATCGAATAGAGGATATGTTTTCATGTTAAATGATACATAAAGGGCAATTTTAGCAAACATGTACTGTCAAGGTTCAAGGCAACTCAAAAATAAAAATCTAGGTAACGCCACAAAGAATTTTATTTTACTAGCTAAAGTT
This sequence comes from Saccopteryx bilineata, assembly GCF_036850765.1. Lineage (NCBI taxonomy): Eukaryota > Metazoa > Chordata > Mammalia > Chiroptera > Emballonuridae > Saccopteryx > Saccopteryx bilineata. Next base: position 213,274,991 of record NC_089491.1, on the reverse strand, counting down.
AAAAATCGCAAATAGATGAAAGAGGAGGGAATTGACAAATATCAGTTAGTACTTATACTATGCTGAAAGAAAATTGTGGAGATTCCTTTTTTTTTTTTTTTGGATCCACACAATCTTTCTTAGAGTAGAATTGCAAATTCATGAAATAAAATACATTTCACATGAAATCTACAGTTACACTAATATTTTGTATACACTAATATCAATGGCCCTGGCCTACAGTAGGCTCAGTAGTAGAGGTTTGCCCAGTGTGTGGATGTCTTGGGTTTGATTCCTGGTCAGGGCACACAGAAGTAACCATTTGCTTCTCCATCCTTTCCCCTCCCTTTCTCTCTCCCTTTCTTCCCTTCCTACAGCCATGGCTCAGTTGGTTTGAGTGCCCGGGTGCCAAGGATGGCTCCATGGATCCTCTGCCTCAAGCAATAAAAATAGCTGGGTTGTGAGCATTGGCCTCAAATAGGCAGAGCATCAGCCCCAGACAGGGACTGCAGGGTGAATCTTGGTCAGTGCTCAGGTGGGAGTTTGTCTCTCTATCTCCCCTCCTTTCACTTGGAAAAGAAGAAAAATAAATAAATAAAATAAATGTATTTCTTCTTTAACATCTTAACTAATAAGAAATAGCAGTTTTACAACCAATTATAACATCAAAGTACTAATTAGTTTATCTTTTTATATATCTGCATCACCTGCAAGTTTCTGTGAAAATATTTGGTTTATATTGGTAACAAGTAATAATTTTAGTATTTCTACAATCCATTGCCTATGTTCATTGGGGCAATATGAAAATTTGATTAATACACATTTATTTTTTTTAATTTTTATTAATTTTTAATTTATTGTATTTACATGGATTCAAGTGTTCCACTGAATATAACTCCCTGACCCCCCACTCCTGCATCCCTTTTTATATATCCTTTGTCACATCTCCCTAACTCCCACCCCCCTTCTCTCTGGGATTTGCTGTCTTGTTATTTATATCTGTGTTATGTATATATAGTTTCACTAATCCCTTCACCTTCTCTGATCCCATCCCTTACTCCCCCTTCCTCTGACTGCTGTCCCTCTGGTCCCTGTGACTCTGCTTCTGCCTCTATACTATTTCTCAGTTCACTTTGTTTATTAGATTCCACATATAAGTGAGATCATATGATATTTTTCTTTCTCTCCTTGGCTTATTTCACTTACCATAATAATATCCAGGTCTATCCATGCTGTCAAAAAAGGTAAGACTTCCTTGCTTTTCATGGCTGTGTAGTATTCCATTCTGTATATGTATCACTGCTTTTTAATCCACTCATCCACAAACAGACAATTGGGCTGTTTCCAGATCTTGGATATTGTAAACAATGCTGCAATAAAAATGGGGGTGCATATTTTCTTATGAACCAGTGATTTGTTAGTCTTAGGATATATTCCTAAGAATATTCCTGGGTCAAAAGGCAGTTCCATTTTTAATTTTTTGAGGAAACCCCATACAGTTCTTCACAGTGGCTGCACAAGTCTGCATTCCCTCCACAGTGCAGGAGGGTTCCCTTTTTTCCACACCATTACCAGCACTTATTGTGTGTTGTTTTGTTAACAAGTGCCATTCTGACAGGTGTGAGGTGGTATCAAATTGTGGTTCAAATTTACATTTCTCTAATGATTAGTGACTTTGAATATTTTTTGAAATCCTATTGGCGATATATATGTCCTCTTTGGAGAAGGGTCTATTCAGCTCTTTTGCCATTTTTTCATTGGATTGTTTACCTTCCTGGTGTTGAGTTTTAGAAGTTCTTTATAAATTTTGGTTATTAATCCCTTATCAGACATATTGGCAAATATGTTCTACCATTGTGTGGGTTGTCTTTGTATTTCATTCATGGTGTCTTTTGCTGTGCAAAAGTTTTTTAGTTTCATATACTCCCATTTGTTGAGCCTGTCCTTTATTTTACTTGCCTGTGAAGATAAATCAGCAAAAATATTGCTACAAGAGATTTTGGGCAGTTTACATCCTATGTTTTCTTCTAAGATGTTTCTGGTTTCATGACTTACATTTAAGTCTTTTATCCATTTTGAGTTTATTTTTGTGAATGGTGTAAGTTGGTGATCTAGTTTCATTTATTGCATGTACCTGTCCAATTTTCCCAAGAACATTTATTTAAAAAACTGTTTTTACTCTATTTTATATTCTTAGCTCTATTTTCAAATATGAATTGATCATAAAGGTGTGGGTTAATTTCTCAGTTCTCTGTTATATTCTATTGATCTGTATGCCTGTTCTTATGCCAGTACCAAGCTGTTTTGAGTACAATGGCCTTGTAGTATAACTTGAAATCAGGAAGTGTAATACCTCCCACTTCATTCTTTATTTTCAAGATTCCTGAGGCTATTCGTGTTCTTTTTTTGGTTCCATATAAATTTTTGGAATATTTGTTCTATATCTTTAAAGTATGCCATTGATATTTTAATAGAAATTGCATTGAATTTATAGATTGCTTTGGGTAATATACATATTTTTATGATGCTTATAATTTTCCATGTACAAATTCTTTACGTCCTTGGTTAAATTTACTCCTAGGTACTTTATATATTTTTTGAAGTGAAGAGGATTATTTCCTTAATTTCTTTTTCAGACAGCTTATTGTTGGGGTATAAAAATTCTACTGATTTCTGGATATTAATTTTATATCCTGCCACCTTGCTGAATTCATTTATCAGGTCTACTAGTTTTTTAAATGAGATTTTAGGGTTTTCTATGTATAGTATCATGTTATCAGCAAATAATGATAGTTTTACTTCTTCTTTTCCAATTTAGATGCCTTTTATTTCTTTTTCTTGTCTGATTGCTGTGGCTAGGACTTCCAAACCTATGTTGAATAAGAGTGTTGAAAGGGGGCACCCCTTCTTGTTCATGATCTTAAGGAGATTATTTAGTTTTTGCCCATTGAGTATAATGTTGGCTGTGGGTTTGTCATAGATGGCCTTTATCTTTTTGAGGTACATTCCATGTATTCCCACTTTGCTAAGAGTTTTGATCATAAATGTGTGCTGGGTTTTATTAAATGTTTTTTCTGCATAGATTGATATTATCATGTGATTTTTATCCTTTCTTTTGTTTTTGTTTATTTTATGAATCAAATTTATTGATTTGCAAATGTTGTACCAGCTTTGCCTCTCCAGAATAAATTCCACTTGATCATGATGTATAATTTTTTTCATGTATTGCTGGATCCGGTTTACTAATATTTTGTTGAGAATCTCAGCATCTAAATTTCATCAGGGATATTGGCCTACACTTTTCTATTTTTGTAGTGTCTTTACCTGGTTTTGGAATGAAGATTATGCTTGCATCATAAAAGGAGCTTGGAAGTCTTCCCTCCTCTTAAATCTTTTTTTTTTTTTAATTTTTCTGAAGCTGGAAATGGGGAGAGACAGTCAGACAGACTCCCGCATGCGCCCGGCCGGGATTCACTTGGCACGCCCACCGGGGGCGATGCTCTGCCACTCCGGGGCGTCGCTCTGTTGCTACCAGAGCCACTCCAGCACCTGGGGCAGAGGCCAAGGAGCCATACCCAGTGCCCAGGCCATCTTTGCTCCAATATGCCTCAGCTGCGGGAGGGGAAGAGAGAGACAGAGAGGAAGGAGAGGGGGAGGGGTGGAGAAGCAGATGGACGCTTCTCTTGTGTGCCCTGGCTGGGAATCGAACCCAAGACTTCTGCACGCCAGGCCGACGCTCTACCACTGAGCCAACTGGCCAGGGCCTTAAATTTTTTGAAATAGCTTGAGAAGAATAGGTATTAGTTCTTCTTTAAATATTTGGTAAAATTCACCTGTGAAGCCATCTGGTCCAGGGCTTTTGTTTGCTGGCAGTTTTTTGATAACTGTTTCAACTTCATTTGTTTAATCAGTCTGTTTAGGTTTTCTGATTCTTTCATATTGAGTTTTGGAAGATTATATGTTTCTGGCAATTTATCCATTTCACCTATGTTGTCCAATTTTTTGGCATACAGATCTTCATAGTATTTTCTTACAATCCTTTGTATTTCTGCAGTGTCAGTTGTTACTTCTCCACTTCCATTTATAATTTTATTTATTTGAGTCCTTTTTTCTCTTGATGAATCTGGTTGTAAGTAGATCAATCTTGTTTACCTTTCAAATAACCAGCTCTTGGTTTCACTGATCTTCTATATTATTTTTTTTTTAGCCTCAATGTCATTTATTTCCACTCTGATCTTTATTATTTTCTACTTTCTACTTCCTCTGGACTTTACTTGTTGGCCGTCTTACAGTTTTTTTAGATTCAGGGTTAAATTCTTTATTTGAGCTTTTTCTTACATGTTATGCTATGAACTTCCTTTTCAGGACAGCTTTTGCTGTGTCCCATAAATTTTAAGTTGATGTATGTTCATTTTTATTAATTTCAAGAAAATTTTCTATTTCTTCCATGATCTTATTGTTAATCCATTTGTTATTTAATAACATGCTATATTAACCTCCAAGTTTTTGAATGTTTTTCAGTTTTTTTTATTGTGGTGATCTCTAGTTTAATGCCATTGTGATCAGAGAAAATGTCTGATATTATTTCAATCTTCTCAAATTTATTGAGACTCATTTTGTGTCCTAACATGTGGTCTATCCTAGAGAATGTACCATGAGCACTTGAAAACAATGTATATTCTGCTGCTTTTGGTTGAATGGTTCTACAGATATCTATTGAATCCAGTTGATTGAGTGTGTCATTTAAGGCTGCTGTTTCTTTGTTAATTTTCTACCTGGATGATGTATCCATTAATGTTAATGGGTTATTAAAATCCCCTACTAATATAGTATTGCTATTGATCTCGCCCTTTATATGCATCAATATCTGCTTTATATATTTAGGTGCTTCTATATAAGGCATATAGATATTTATGATGGTTATATTCTCCTGTTGGATTGCTCCTTTTTTGTAGTGACCTTCTTTATCTATTAGTCTTTGTTTTAAAGCTTATTTTATCAGATATAAACATTGATACCCCACCTTTTTTTCATTACCATTTGCATGAAATACTTTTTATCATCCTTTTACTTTTAGTCCATGTGTATCTTTTGTTCTGAGGTAGGTCTCTTGTAGACAGCATATGTTTGGGTCCTGTTTTCTTATCCATGCAGCTAACCTATGTATTTTGATTGGAGCATTTAATTCATTTAGAATTATGGTTATTATTGACATGTACTTAAATATTGCCATTTTATTCCTTAAATCTACATCCCTCTTTTCATCAATTTCTTTATTTTTCTTTGCCCTTTTTACAACAGGCCCCTTAACATTTCTATTTTTTAATTTTTAATTTTATTTTTTTATTTATTTTTCTATTTTTCTGAAGCTGGAAACGGGGAGAGACAGTCAGACATACTCCCGCATGTGCCCGACCAGGATCTACCTGTGCTCTGCCCCTCCGGGGCATTGCTCTGTCATGACCAGAGCCACTCTAGAGCCTGGGGCAGAGGCCAAGGAGCCACCCCTAGTGCCCGGGCCATCTTTGCTCCAGTGGAGCCTCAGCTGCAGGAGGGGAAGAGAGAGACAGAGAGGAAGGAGAGGGGGAGGGGTGGAGAAGCAGATGGGTGCTTCTCCTGTGTGCCCTGGCTGGGAATTGAACCCGGGACTTCTGCACACCAGGCCGATGCTCTACCACTGAGCCAACCGGCCAGGGCCCCCCTTAACATTTCTTGCAATACTGGTTTGGTTTTAATAAATTTCTTGAGGGTTTTTTAAATTTTTTTGTCTAGGAAGCTTTTTATTTCTCCTTCAATTTTAAACAATGGCCTTGCTGGATAAAGAAGTCTTTGTCGTAAGTTCTTGCTTTACATCACTTTCAATATTTCTTGCCAATCCATTCAGGCCTCAAGTGTTTCTGTTGAGAAGATAGATGTCATCCTTATGGGGACTCCTCTGAGGTAACTAACTGTTTTTCTATTGTAGCTTTTAGTATTCTTTCTTTGTCTCTTAACTTTGACACTTTAATATTGATGTGTCTTGCTATGGGCCTCTTTGGCTTCCTCTTTAATGGAACTCTCTATGCTTCTTGAACTTGTGTGATGTTTTCCTTCACCAATTTGGAAAGTTTTTGGCTATGATTGCTTCAAACTGGTTCTCTATTCCTTGTTTGTTCTCTTCTCCTTCAGGAACCCCTATGATGCTTATCTTGTTTCTCTTCATATTGTCACAGAGCTCTCTAAGAGTTTTCTTAGACTTTTTTAGCCTCTTTTCTTTTTGCAGCTCTGCTTCTGTGCTTTCATTTGTCTTGTCCTCTAAATCGCTGATTTGATCCTCTGCTTCAACCAACCTGCTATTAATTCCTTCTAGTGCACTCTTTATTTCTGATATTGTATTTGTCATTTTTGACTGGTTCTTTTTTATTATTTCAATGTTATTTTTGATACTTGCTATCTTTTTATTTAGGTGCTCATTATATCCATCCATTGTTGCTGTAAGATCCTTGAGCATCCTAAAAATCATTGTTTTAAACTCTGCATCAATATCTTAGTTATTTTCATCTCATTCAGTTTTTTTGCTGGGGATTTCTTTTGTTGATTCATTTAGGTCACATTTCTCTGTCTGCTTATTTTGTTTGTGTATAAAGTAGCACTGTCTCATTTTGAAATTTTTGTGTGGTCTTTATGAAGAAGATGGGCTTGGTGGTACTGTTCTCCAGGCCTCTTGTTTTTCTTGTTCTAGGAGTGCTTCTTGAGGGTACTATTTTCCCTCTTCTTGTATGTGTTAGATGCAGTTGGTCCTTTTGTGGGTACTGGTATCCCTTCAGGCTGGCTGGCTCTAAGGGTCAACCTTGATTATGTGTATTACACTCTGTGCAATGTCTGTCCTGTTGGGCGTATTTTTTCTCCACAATGTCTGGTGCCTACTACATTCCACCTTTGGGTGTGCTGCATGTGTAGGTAGTTGAGTCTAGGGTTGGTGCTTTCCGCCACCCACTACCAGTAGTTTTGGCTCTAGTTCTTCTTGGGTTGGCATCAGCTGTTGTTTGTAACCCACTGTGGGCTACCAGTCTGCAGCTGTTTGTGTCTGTGCTTTCTGTGTCTGGGTACTGTGGGAGGGGCCAACCTTTTTTATAAGGATCAGCTTCCTCCTGCTTAGAGATAATACAGCTCCATAAAAGCCCCAAGCTCTGTAAGATTTGTCTCCACTTTTCAACTGCTCCTTCTCCTCTTGGGGCTGCCCTGTCTTTGCACAGAGTCTTCTGTAGTAAGACTGTAGTGTGGGCACAGATTGGCCTCAGCCAACCAACACCTCTACAGATTCAAGCTTGGTGGGTTAGGGCAGCTGAGGGTGTGAATATAACGTTTTTTAGATCCCCTACTTCAGAAGTCTCTTGGTCAGGAGCTCAGTACAGGGAATGTGGCCCCTACTCCAGAGCTTGATCTTTCAGCCACTGCTGGATACTGAAATTTTATTTTTCCCCAACAAGGTGAGCAGCAGGTTCCAACTGGGTGTAGCTGACAGTCCCCACTGCAAGAGTTCTTTCAGCTGTTGAGACTCCAGTCTCAGAGAGGAAGACTAAGAGATTCATCTCCAGTGGCTGACTATGCCCCTCCCAAAGGTGGCTAAGTCTCTCTACCAGATCCAACAATAGAATCACAAGGACCTAAACATTAAATGTCCACGCTCCAAGCCTCTCTCCCTTCCCCCTATTGAATCTAACCTAGCAGGACAGAATATTCAGTGCCCAGGCTGGCTGACTGTGAAGCTCCACTCTATCCAACCCACATGAGCCACTGTGCCAGTGCTGATCACAGAAAGTGGAGCTCACCTTGGAGGTGAGATGTGAGGAGATTTTCATTAGGATACCACTCTATCAAGGGTTGTTAGGTCCTGAACCAATGCTTTCTGCAGCTGACCAGCCCTGGGGTTTCCAAGCAGAAACCCTGTGCAAACCAGTGGAAGACATTGCCTGTGACTGACCCTTAGCAACCTTTTTGGAACTACAAGCAATTCAGAGTTTGTGGCTACCTCCACTGGGTCCAGGTATACATGGAAATACCAAGTTGCACTGCTATGCTGGCTTTTACCCACTCTGGTCCTGTGGAAAAGTCCACTTAAATGGTCAAGTTTCCCTGAGTTTTGCCTCCTGTAGCCTATCTGCTGGCTTCTTGATGGGCTCAGCTGCTAAAAAAACCTCTACTGGCGTCTAGAGCCTGTGGCAATTCACCAATTTGGAAGGCTGTTGGGTGTGGCTCCTCTCCTTGGCTCCAGGTGTCACTCTGTCCTGACTTTTTTCAAAGACCTCAGTAGGGTACCACCCCAGAAGTCCAGTGGGTGTGACTTTGGAGACCCAGAGGTGTGGTCTACCCCTTCTCTGGACAGTTTCAGCTGAGTTTCTTGTGAGGTGGAAGCACCATAGACTCAGGAGAGTGTGGTGGGGGAGCTCCAGTCTCAACACCAGAAAACTGAGTCACTGATGTGCCCCCTGCTTCCTGGTATCTCAGAACAATCTGTTGCCTTCCCTGGGGTAGGAGAGACTTTCGAGGGCAGAGCAGCTTCTTTTCCCCAGGCTGATGCTGCACAAAGTCTTTTCCCCAGGCTGATGCTGCACAAAGGGGATGCTCCACCCTAGAAAGATGGTGACTAAAGTATTGGAGAATGACTCAGCACAGGGGTTCTGGTGCCCAACCCCTACAGTGTATTTCCTGGGCCTTCAACTTTACACTTTCCTCCTGCAACTTCAGTCCTCTCAGTTCTCCCCCACCAGAGTTCTGGGTATGTGGCTGTGAATGAGGTTTTCTCTGTGGGCCCTTTAAAAGAATCTGCATCTGAGAGGTGTGTCTCTTTGTCACAGACTTAAACCGGCTCTTTTCACAGCTAAATACTGTCTGGGAGCCTCTTCTAGGCTCTGGGGCTGTAGGCTCGGGCTCCGGACCTGGATACAAGGATTCACACCTCTCAGGGGAACCCACCCAGCCATGAAAGACCCTCCGGGCCGCCGCTTGCTCCTGGGAGTGGTGCAGCCTTTTCCGCGTCTCTGCCTTTCCTATTAGTGTTGGTGTGGCTTCTTTGGTGATCCTTGGTTAAAGAGTACTCTTAGTTTAGTACAAAGTTGGTTTTTCAGGATGATTGTTCTTAAATTAAGTTGTAATCCAATTTGGTCCTGGAAGATGGCAGTTGGAAAGTCCACCTAGTCTACTCCATCTCCATCTTTCTTCCCCTCCACATTTTTTTTTTCTAAATGCCCACAGCAACATTTGGTCAAGGCTAAAATATCCTTGAATAGGCTACAGAGGCAAGTAGGTTATTATAGGCAATACAATCACAGCATTATTATTGGCTCAATAAAGCATGGTGCTTTATTGTATTCATTTTGTAAACCAAAGATATAAATAAACTTAATGGACATTTTCTGTGTTTGGATGGTTTTGACATGACTTAATTTCACAGACATTTTGACACAGACAATATGTCTCCATGGACTGTTCAGAGACAACATGACCAAAGTGTCTCAGTGGATATTTGGGACAGAACCAAATATCTTACAAAGGAAACTCAATTAGAGATTAGTAAACAAAAAGATTTTTTTCTGTAGGAAAGGTTATGATCCCTTGAATTTTATCCATGTTCAAATACTGATACTCAAGTGCTTGCTCTATTATCCATCCTCATGCACTCTGGCTGCTCTTTCTAATAGTATTGCACTTCAAAAGAAGTTAATATTGAAGATTGTACAAAAGAATTGTACAAAAGATCGCAGACAGCAATTACCTAAGATTCTTAGAACATAAAGAGAGACAATAATACAAAAACATAGTGGAGGAACCCACTTTTCCAAAAAATACAAGCTGGGGGTTATTTGTTAAAGCCCACAAGTGACAAGAATTATTGTACTCATAAGTACATCTTGTCTAAATCACTACTAAAAAATTCACCTAGAAATGCTTTTATTTGCAAAAGACAAAAGAGTTTGCAATATTTTCTTTCTCATCGATTTTATTTCAAGAGATATTGAGATTTAAGACAATTGATAGTATGCATAATAGATATATATTTGTACTTGTCTAAAATAAAAACTTATTGCCTACTTTATAAAATTATGTTCAAGTAATAAAGAATATTCATAATGCAGTTATAACTCAACTGTATGTCTCATTCAGTGGAACTTATTCAGTCAGTGTGCCAAGAGAAATATTGAGTAAAATCAATGTTTTTATGGTTTATGAACCAGTAAAATGGAGTGAACTAAACTCAAAATTCTAAGAATTCCTCATATTGACTACAGCGATGAGAATTCTTCAGATGCTCAGTTGCATACTATTTATAGTTATTGATTTAACTATCAAAATGCTTTCATCATCAAAAATATTTGAAGGGTAAAAGACACCTATAACAATATATGTTTATATGTTTTTAAGACCATAAAAAGAAATATTTTAAAGAACATTATAATAAGTGCTGGCAAAAGTGTGGAGTAAAGGGAACCCTCCTACACTGCTGGTAGGAATGCAGACTGGTGCAGCCACTGTGGCAAACAGTATGTCACTTACTAAAAAAATTAAAAATGGTACTGCCTATGGCCCAACTATTCCAGTTCTAGTAATACATCCTAAGAATCTAAAAACACTGATTCAAAAGATGATATTTACCCTCATTTTCATTGCAACATTGCTTAAAATAGCCAAGATCTGGAGACAACTCAAGTGTCTGTCAGTGGACAAGTGAATAAAAAAAGCTGTGGTACATTTACACAGTGGAATACTTCACAGCTGTGAAAAAAGAAGGAAATCTTTCTTTTTGTAATATCATTAATGGACCTGAAGATTATTATGTTAAGTGAAATAAGTCAGGCAGAAAAAGACAAATATTATATGATTTCACTTGTATGGGAAATCTAACAAACACAATAAACTGAAGTACAAAACAGAATCAAAAGCAAGGGTCACAGTAAACAGAGGGACAGCTGTCAGAGAGAAGGGAAAAGAGAGAATGGGATCAAAGAAAGCACAGGACTAGTCAAATTATTATATAAATACATAATTCATTGATCCAGACAACAGGGTAGCATTTCCTAGAGTGAAAGGGGGAATAAGGTTGTGGGAGGGGGACAAAGAGGGTGGAACTGGAATAGAAAGATATTTTGCATAGGGTGTGGGGGCATGATGCAGGGGGTAGAAGACGGTATACTGAGTGGGATACTTGAAATCATGTCAACACAACAAATTTAAAGAAAGACAGTATTAAGTAAACATGAAAAAGAGGAAAATTTAATTGTTCCTTATCTACTGGAACGATTCAGAAGTTTGCCAATTTTTAAATTTTGATTTTTATCATGTATTTTTCTAAATTAAATTGTCATAATATAAATTGTATCATTTTGTTTAAAAGTAAATTTAATAAAGTTACAAAAGTCAGAATTAGCTGTAATTATAAATATAAACACATAATTTAGTTATATATATTTAAATTTCTGTTTTTGATGCCAAATTCTCAAAAACCAACATAATGCCACAACACAAGTAGGATATTCTTAAATATATTTAATGACTTTAAGCCAAATAACTCTCAAATTTTCACATAACCAATATAGGTGAAGAATAGATAAAAAATTTGTGCTGGGTTTTGCAAATTATTCCCCAAAGAATTTTTCCATAACACTTTCTCTCAACTTTTTATACATTCTGCACCTCATTTCAATAGGTAAAGCTTATTTTTATTTAGTTTTTATAGATTATCATGAACACTTGGGAGATGCAGAGCACTTGACAGTAGTTAAATAGTTGACCTGAGAGATAGGTTATTTCTGCTAAACTTTTGTCTTCACAGAAGAAAGGTAGATTACTTAAACTGAAAAGTATATATTTTTTATCATTTAAAATATAAGTCAATAATTTTAAAGATTTTACTTTTGTAATTAATATGTTATTTCATTTTATTAATATACTTCTTGTATGGAGATGACATTTCTGTTCTGTCATCATGTAAAAACTCTCAATGTGATCATTGCTATAAAAAGAGGCTTTATTCTTTTATTTTCTTTTAGTTGTCTAGTCTTTATTTGCGCTGTTATGCCATTTAAAGAATTACATTAATTGCTTGCATATGCAGTGTGAAACATGCATTATTTGGCCCTGCTATAAACAGCAACAGAAGATATTTATATAAGTTCAATGTGATAAATAATATATTATGATACTTTTGCATAAAGTGGCATTGTAACTATTTTATCAATATAGTTAACAGGTAATACTTATTAATTTGAATCTGAATTTGAAATTTACTCTGTAGAAATTTTTATTAAGTAATATAATAATTGCTTATATTTAGTCAACATAACTGAGAAGGTTCTTTTTATTAATTGCAGTATGAATTTAAAAGTCACTATTTTAGACCATTACATTTGTGAATTTCATCATATAATAATACAGATTAGATCTATAATCATTTACTTATTTATTCATATACTGATAAATGGATTGAATGCTTTCCAGTTTCTCATTCTGAATGATTGCTAGAAATACAGGGGTGACAAAATACCCTGTTTTACACAGTTCTTTGGAGCTTTCCGTAGAACAGAGTGTAACCATATGCACATGGGTGAAGGGAACAAACTGTGATTACTGGGATTATGGGCCTGATATAGATGAGATTCTAAGCACCATTAACTTTCCTGTCAACTATATACCATATAATGTAACTGGGGATCTGAGAACAAGTACTAATCTGACATCTAATGATCATTGAAGGAAAAGAGGCAGAGATAGTCCTCTGGCTAAAAGCTTACATGGTGCTTTAATAATTTTGATTGAAATTCAGTATCAGTAATTTCAAAATTACTGAACTTTAAGTTTTAGAAAAATTTATTTCAAATTAATTATGAATTTAATGTAATAACAGCTAAGCAAATAGTATATACTCTTTTCATTTTTTCAAAGGATGGGCATTATAATTTTTAAATTGACTGAAAAGAGAAATCTAGCATTTAGAAAAGCATTATTTCATCTTTTTTAGTGACAAATGTTATAGAAAACATTGAATTCTATAGAATTTGTTTACTAAAGAGTAGCATTTTAGATTATTTTAGACCACACAAAGAAAGTATGTGTTCTCATATACCTGGATACATGAATGAAATGCAGTGATAAAATGACCAGTGTCATCTTTGATTTAAAAAGTGTCTACTTTTATATGGTGTGTATATTCTAACAGTATCTCCAAAGTTTGTAGAAATGAGAACGTATATAAATGCTACAATATTTAGCTCACGTTCTGTGAGGAATATTTTTAAAACATAGATAACTTAAATATTATAAAAGCCTGTTTTAAATTTTCCTTATTGAATAGATCACATATAAATATATAAAATAAATTTTTTAAAAGTAAGAGCTATGAAGAATATTTCATAAGAATGTAAGTAACTAAGGCATAAACATTTTGATAATATTCTCAGATCAAGAACTAGGATTCAAAATATAGCCATATAGTAAAATATTATTCTAAAATATTATTCTAAAATAGAGGTTTATAACTCTAAAAATAATTATTTTATTAATGATTATGTGTTTCCCTAACCAAAAACACTGGATTATTTTTCAAAATGAAATTTTGGATATTTTTTTCAACGTATTCAAAATGGCTTGGATTGGATTTCATACTTTTTTGTTCTTTCCCAAAGTTCTTCACAGTCTTTCATTATTGTGAAAAATTGTTTTCTGCTCCATTTTGCATTTATAATCATTGCTTAAAAGATATTGATTAGTGAGAAAGATCTAAAATATTCAGGCAGAGTGACTCGATACTGCTAAGTTATTGTTTCCTCATTATAGAGAGCTTAGTCGCTGTATTTTTCATGTTTACCAGCTGCTCCTCTTTCCATTATCTTTTCCTTTTGGAGACTTACTCTTGTGTCCAGTGCTTCCTCCTGTGCTGTGGATTTCCAAAACGCTTTGACTACTGAGGTGATGATAATCCTATATAAAGTAAGGGTCTTAAGACATAAATGAGAATAGAAAATAATTCCATTTCTGGGCAAAGAATCTTGAGAAAGCAAGCTGTTGAGATGCTGGATGGAGGTTAGATAAGACCAGATGATGCATTTTGGGAACAAATTCTGAAAAAAAGAAAGCACAAAATTTGGTCAGACATGTTACCCAGATTTAGCCTTAATGACACATGTTTGATATCCTGTGACAATGGCCATGGCTCATGATATTGCATTAACATAACTTTGCCACTACCTTGTTTTTCAGGCATGACACAATCACATACTGAAGGGAAGCAAGAAATGCTGTGCTATCTATGACCATATAGGATTATTTATCAGTATTAATTTCAGGAACCTTGATGCTTTTATCTGCTACAATATGACTTTCAGTAGCTTAGAGTTTTCTAAATTATTATTACTAGTAATAGAATTCTATTTCTTTTTCAATAGGTTAAAAGTGTTTTTAAAAGAATCGGTCTCAAAAACCAAAACAGCAACTAATAAGCACATAGAGAACTAAATATCTATATTAAAATAGAGAAGCAATCTATTGATAGTATTTACAAAATCCAAAGAGAAATTTTTGTATTACCTCCATTATCTGACAACTCTCATATTACTTTCAAACCAATAAGTTAATAGTCACTTAGAGCAAGAAAGTGATCTTCAATGGACTAAAACATACTTAATCTTGAATGAGTCAAACTCTCATCTCACATTTGAAAGCATTAGCCACCTTAGATCTAAACAAGAAAAGAAATAGAGCAGAATGTTAACTTTATAAGAAAATACTATTATTAAAATGATAATCTTCATTTATAAGCAACTGAGCAAATACCAATACTAACCAGCTCTTCCCATAACCAAGAGACGGTGGCTTAACCTTGACCATTCTTGTCTGTCAGTTTATGTTGGAATTAGGTGAGGACTATAAATGATAACTTAGTTGTTTTACACTTTCAGGGTTTTGAATGGAAAAGTACTATTGAGAAATGTTTTGGCTTAATTCAGATAAATAATAAGAAAGTGCATTTCAGACAGCCCTCTCACTTGGTTTGGTTTGGTTTGAGATATATACATAAATAGTATGATGATGTGTTATATTGAAGAGTAGTAAAAGTTCTTTAATTATAAAAAGTAATCTTAATGAAAAATACAACTAACATTTACAAACTGGAATGCTTTTACATTAATTTAGATACAAAAGTGTGATTTCTCAAAGTAAATTGTATAAGTTAACCTTTATTTCACTCAAATTTGTGAAAAAAGTATGTCTAGCAAATTAATTTTGGTTTACTTTTAACAAATAAGAATTTATCTGTAAAGTGTATTAATTGTAAAGTGTATTTATTTGATTCAATTAGTGTTATAATTTTTATTTCATGATTTGCTAGTCTCATTTTAAAGCAACATGACTATGTTCAAGTAGTTCATCTGTGAAAGTGATTTCAAATGCAATTTTTTTGTATGTTTTCTTTTAAAAAAATAATGGAAGTTCCTAATAATGTATTAGTTATCTTTCCACTATGACCTAAATGTATTTGGGTGTTTGGGAATTAAATCTTTAAATTAGAAGCCCATACATTTTTTTAAATGAATCAATATATCTTGAGAAAATTATCAGTATATCTTACAAAAAACTGCAATAATAAGAGTATAATTTCATCCAACTCCTAAATTCCCCTTATCCACCTATTCATTAGTAACCACTTTTCTCTCAGGAACCTCTCAATTGCTTCCAAATTTTGTTCCAATATTAAGATTCTGTTAACTGTTTTCATATTACATACAGACAGTAACCCTTTAATAGATGCTTTTAAATGACTAAACTTCATGTTTATTCTTTGTAAGAATTAATCAGCATCCATAATGATTTGTTATCTGTTCTTTTACATAATCAATATGCCACTAGGTTTTTTGGTATAGCCAGAATTTGATTCTTTTTTGTGTGTGACAGAAACAAAGAGAGACAGATAGGTACAGACAGACAGAAAGGGAGAGACATGAGAAGCATCAATTCTTCTTTGGGGCTACTTAGTCGCCTTAGATGTTCATTGGCTGCTTTCTCAAACATGCCTTGACCAGGGGGCTACAACAGAGTGAGTGAGCCCTTCCTCAAGTCAACAATGTTGGGTTCAAGCCAGCAACCTTGAGCTTCAAACCAGTGACCTTGGACTAAAGCCAACAACCATGGGGTCATGTCTATGATCCTGTGCTCAAGCCAGTGAACCAATGCTCAAGTGGGTGACCTTGGAGTGTCTAACTTGGGTTCTCTGTGTCCCAGTCCAAAGCTTTATCTACTGTGCCAATGCCTGGCCAGGCCAGAATTTGATCATTAATTAGTGTTTCATAAGCTTTAAAAATGTTTGCTCTCATCCAATTGCTAATATAATGTCAGGGTCAGCCTATCTGTTTTCTGTTTCTGTTTCTATCTTTATCTATTAGTCAAGTATTTATTGTTTAGTCTATAATGGCTGAACTGCAATTATATCTGTAATTATATTTTTACATTTTTCTCCACTACAGTGGTACCTTGAAACATGAGTTTAATTCATTTCATGGCCGAGCTCATGACTCAATTTGCTCATGTGTCAAATAGAATTTCCCCATTTAAATTAATGAAAATGCAATTAATTAGTTCTGGCCCTCAAAATTCACATGGGTTTTTTGTTTTATATGCTTTTAAATAAGAAAATATACTTTATAAATAACAAATACATATATATATATTTATATAATAAAAGAGATAGTAAAGAAATAAGCTGGTTTATGAAGTGTATTTACATTCAAGGTCAGGTGAAAATGCTGGCGGAATGGGAGGAGACATTAGCATAACAATGGCCCTTCCCCAGCAAGAAGGTAATCTGCAATTTGCAATCAACTGCCCCACTCTGAGGGCAAGCACACATTTGGCTGCCCAGCACCATTTTTAACAATAAAAGTGAACAAACTTAAACACAAATTTTACAAACTCATTTGTCCAACATTTGTGATTCAAATATCCGTTAGTGACTTAAAGCAAAAAATCCCTTGAATGACTGCTTGTCTCTCAAATTACTCGTGATTTAAAGTGCTCGTGTGTCAAAGTACCACTGTATATCCATGTACGTTATATTCCAGAAAGCCTGATAAAAATCCTTTTTCCATAGTTATTTTCATGAACATGAATAACTTTTTATTTTTATTTATTTATTTATTTATTTATTTATTTATTTATTTAAGTGAGGGAAAGAGTGGAAGACAGACGGGGACAGACAGATAGAAAGGGAGAGAGATGAGAAGCATCAATTCTTTGTTGTGGCACCTTAGTTGTTCACTAATTGCCTTTTCTTATGTGCCTTGACCCTGATGGATCCAGCTGAGCCAGCGACCCCTTGCTCAAGCCAGAAATCTTGAGCTCAAGCCAGCGAAAAGTTTTGGTGTCCAAAATCTTTTTTAACTTTCTTGAACTGTAGATTTATATATAAAAAAATTTATGTATCAAAAGATTGTTCAACTTATTTAATTAAAGAAAGACAGAGAAACTGTCATAGTGTGTGATCAATAAATTTTTATTTAACAGTATTTTTATTATTAGCATTATACATAATAAATAAACATTTTATTGGGGAAATGGTTTATATTTTGTTCTGCATATTAAAAATTGTTTTTATATTCATTTTTTATGAGAATAGAATAAATCAACTTGAATTCTTAGTGGGGCTTAGTATGCCCCATTAGAGGGAAATAAATGCTTTCTAACTTTTAAATGCAAAGTTTGATATATAACTTCTAGAAACATTTATGCATAACCTAAATGAGCCTTCAACTTGCACAGCCAACTGTTCTCACCTAATCTCAAATCATTTCTCTTACCCACTATGGTTCTGCCACATCTACCTTATGTTTTCTGGAGTGTTCCAATCTGATTCCTAACTTAGAGTGTTGGCCCTTCATGTTCCCATCTGGAATGCTTTTCTACCATTTTTCTCTATATAAATCTGTGCTTTCCAGTATGGTAGTAAACAGACATATGTGCTTGTCTGAATTTAAATTCAACCTTCTTAACATTAAGTAAAACTAATTAATTTGTTAATTAATTAACATATCCCTCCACTACAATATGCTTTAGAGTAACTGTCCTTTTCTGTCTGTTGGTTGATATGTATCCAGGGGCATGCTAGAAGATATTAAAAAACTGGTTCTCTGGTAGTATAAAAAAAGCTTAGAATTGCACATTACCATGGTGTAATATTTTCACCATGGCCATTGGTATGCTACAAATGTTAAAGCACTAAACATGGAGTTGGAAAAAGATGCACACATTTGGCTGTGGGAAACCAGTATGAACTGGCTTTAGCATGCTGCTTTGTATCCAATGATAAGAAAAAAGCTTAATAAGATACTTAATGAAGGCTCTATATTTTTTAATAAATGGTAGAATAAATGGTTAAAAAACACATAAATAAATGTAAGTTTTAGGCCCTGGCCGATTGGCTCAGTGGTAGAGCGTCGGCCTGGCATGCAGAAGTCCCGAGTTCGATTCCCAGCCAGGGCACACAGGAGAAGCACCCATCTGCTTCTCCACCCCTCCCCCTCTCCTTCCTCTCTGTCTCTCTCTTCCCCTCCTGCAGCGGAGGCTCCATTGGGGCAAAGATGGCCCGGGCGCTGGGGATGGCTCCTTGGCCTCTGCCCCAGGTGCTAGAGTGGCTCTGGTCACGGCAGAGCAACCCCCCCGGAGGGGCAGAGCATCGCCCCTTGGTGGGCGTGCCGGGTGGATCCCAATCGGGCTCATGCGGGAGTCTGTCTGACTGTCTCTCCCCGTTTCTAGCTTCAGAAAAATACAAAAAAAAATGTAAGTTTTAACAGTGTTAATTCACTCTTACTCGATTTTACTTGAAATTTTTTGAGTAAGATCACACATGCCAATTTTACATGTTGACAAATTTAACATCATGTTTAACTATCAGTTTCTTTCCAATTAGTATATAAGAGTTTCTCCATATGATGTTTAGTAACCATCTTAGGTTTAACACAAATTAATCCCTTTCCACGATAAGATTTTAGTTACAAATACATTTTATAGCGTAAAAAATAAAACTCTCACTTTGATTTTCTCATTGCAGTTGGAAAACTTAGGAGAATTACCAGGCATTAAAATCTGTTTGGAGTTTTATCAAATACCCTTATTCCTATAGAAAAAGCATGTTACCATCCACAAAACTTTGTAGGGTTTCTTGATTTAGAGCAAAGTATATTTTGTTTTAGTTGATACTGTTGATGATGTACCTTGTAACTCCCAGGCCTACCCCTGAGTCCCCTGTGCATATTAGTTATTAGCCATTATATCCTCTATCTAGAATGTTTTTCTACTATTTAGTCAAACAAAATCCCAACTTAATCTGTAGATGTTATCATCAATTAATTTAACTTCCTTCTAATATCCCTTTTAATTACCTTAACTCTCTTTTAAAATGCCAGTTTGGAATTTTACACACATGTACCTTCATGTATACACACTTAGTACATTTAGTTGTTTAATTATTTTTCCTCTTTGGGAAAAGGACTGGTGCCTAGATAATCATTTCTATTGACCCAGCACTTAACACAGAGAAGACCTCCACTGTGTAATAAACTGGCCACTGAAACACCCTGCAGTCCAGGAGCAAGGCTTAGAATTTAAAGTAATTTTCTCACACTAGGCAAAGGCGGATTTTTTGTTTTGTTTTGTTTTTTTAAGAAAAGACTTCCCAAAGCTATGCTAGGCTGCTCTATAAACCCTTCCAGACACTCCTCCTTTCCCTTCAGAACTTTTTTGTTGAAATTATCTTTTTATTATGTCCTCATGTTATCTCTCTCTCTTCCATCATTTCTCATTCCTTTATGTTGGTGAATCTGTTGGACTTCTGGAAGATTCTGAATCTACCACTGGACTTTTTTTTTTTGAGATCATTCTTCTCTAAATAGTCTCTGATCTAGGCAAATATGTATTACCTGTTTACTATCTTTAACTTCTTACAGTCGTTTTAAAAATGGAATTAAAAACACAGACATGGTTTCAGCTATCCAGGCATTATATTATTTTAAACCTTTAGACAATAATTTTATTTTTACTAATATAGCTAGGATTGTTACTTAGACATTTTAATTGATCAAATTAAGATTTCAAGACAAGCAATTCTATTGAGTTCTATGATTTGCTCAAATGTAATAGAGGTAGTGTTTTTTAGTTTATCACCCAATTTTTGTCACTCTTGAGAAATTGAGTGTGTAGTTGGATTGTGACACAGCCCTGTCTGAAATCAACTTATTACTTTCTTGAAAAAGATGAAAAGAAAAATTAACCCATGATAATTGAATCCCAAGATCACATGCACTTTCTATACATATAGCACCCTGACACTGGGCTGGCTTTCTCACTTTGCAAAACTTATATTTGTTTATTATAGAATGTCCACAGATATCAGTATATTTCCTCCTCAATACTAAACAGTGACTTTGGTGAGAAATACAGTAGAGTAACACCACAGTGCTTAGATTCTCTGAATCTGTAAAGTATCACAAAGTTATTTTTTCTTCACAAGAGAGAGGTATGCCCTGCTCTCTGATTTCCTACCATTGCGTAAACTCATCTGCACTCCATTTGCTTTCATCTTTGGATGTCAAGTGTAAATGAAAGTCAGTTATATGACTGAATTTTTTATCCTTGGATGTTTTGTGACATTCAAAATGATATTATTAAAGTTCTTGAAAATCTCTTCTGCTTCCTTGCAAGAAAAAGGCGCTCTAGTGATGAGTCAGAGATTTGTTTCTAGGTTCCCAGTATTCTCTAAAAACTTTTTTTAAATGATCACTCTATGTAAAATCTAATGAATCAAATAAGCTTACAGAAAAATTAAAACAGATTCCTAGATACAGAGAATAAGTGGACAACTGTCAGAGGGGAGGGGGGGATGTAGGTGTTGTGTGAAAAAGTTGAAGGGATTAAGCCAAAAAAAACCCTTATAGATTCAAATAATAGTATGGTGGTTAGGAGAGGGAATGGGGGATGAGGGAAGGAAGAATAGGATATAGGTAAAATAAATAGTGACAGAAAGAGACTTGACATGTGGTGGTGAGCACACAATAAAAAATACAGATAATGGATTATAAAATTGTACACCTGAAACCTATATAATTTTATTAATGAATGTCGCTCCAATAAATTTAATAAAAATTTGAAAGATCATTATATAAGATTACTATTTCAAAATTTGAGGAAATTGGTGAGTCTTTTCTAGTTCTACTTTAGATGAAATGGTCCCTTCCTTTGGTAATTTTATTAATTTCAATATAGTAAGAGGGAAGAGTTTTGGACATATGAACCAACTTTCCCCCTTCTCAAGTGCTACCTCAGCACATTCTATATTTATTACAGATGGATGACAGAAGACTGTCACTTCTTTTGCCTTAGAGTATAAACTTTTCAGCAATGTCAAGTTTTTAGGTACCACTGAGATATATTTGACTCATTTTTTTTTTGTACTGAAACAGAAAAGTTTCTAGGGATTAGTTTTTTCTGACAACATAGAAGTATAAAAAATTATTCTGGAAAGGAAAGCAAAGTTTTCCAGGACTGAATGAAGTGAGACTGCTTTTGCTGAAAAGTATAGTCTTACCACAATCCAGGCGGTGCAGGGGCTGAGGAGATCCAGTGTTTGTTACACTAAAATAAGTGTTTTCCAGTACTGATTACTTTAAGTTGGTTATTTAAAAAACAAACAAATAAAAAATCCAAAAAAGGACTCAGATAAAACCTTTGACTCTTTCCCTTACCTGCCTAAAAGAATTCAGATTGAAAAATCTACTTAAAGAATGGGAGCTGTTCATTTTAGCATGGTCAGCTTAGAATGTATAAATTAAGTATGTCAGTGAAGTTAGACTTACGTCTCTGTCCCATTGTTTCTCAGAGGGTGGCCTACAAAGAATGTGATGACCACATGTCTTCTCTTTCTGACCTACCTGCAAATAGCCTATTTTCCTTTTGAGATCCTAGACTCTTGCCTCCCTCTCCTTCACTTAGAATGGCAGGTAAACCTTAACTGCACAGTCCGTCCTGCTGTCTCATATTCTTATGGACCCCCCCCCCACACACACATGATACATTTGTTTCTTTTCCCCTGGCATTCTGTTTCATATTAATTGTGTTATTAGTCCATCCAGAAGAATTTAGAAAGGGGACAGGGAAATTATTTTCTGTGTCTTCAAGACTCATACAATCTTCCCATCTTATAAAGTTTTCTTCAAGTCACATATTGGGTTTCTCTAACTGTCAGTTGTAATGGAGAAGAACTATGCAGAATAAGACCTGGAGAAATAAACTGAGTACCTATGACATATCAAAAGAATGCATATGAAACAACTGTTCATAGAGAAGTATCAGTTATGACAGGTGAAACCAAGTGAGACTTATGTGCTACACTGAAAAGCTAAATTGTGAACCAGGATGCTCAGGGGCATTTTCATATACTTCTTTGGAGATAAACACATCAAGTCCAGAAATGGCTTCACAACTCAGACTTTTGTTGGCTGTCCAGCCTCACGTTTCTTCCTACTTCATGTCATCATTTCCCCAGGCAACTCTCTTCTTTTCATTAATATTCTTTTTATCTTCTCTGTATTGTATGTCTGTAGTAGAACAAACAAGAAAAGGAATCCAACATTTACAGGATCTTTCACTGAAAATGTAACTGTCTTCTGCTGGTATGTATGATATAAAAATATATACTAATCAGAAAATAATTGTCAGGAAACTTAAACTATCCCTTAAGTGACATATTTATCAAAATATCAAAAATCAATTTAATTCTTCCCACCCTCCAAAAGTGCTTACCCTTTTACACACATTTGGGCCACCAACTAAATAATCAGTACTTGTGATATTATTTTTACTTTTTAGCTCTGAGCCTATTGCTTATGCTCCAGCCACTAACTTTATCTATTGAAATACGGATTTATTTACTCCCTCTTGTTTTCTCTACTCCCTCTTTTCTTCACTCCATATATATATTAAACATATATCTTCATTATTAACTATTTTTCAAAAATTCAATTTAATGATTGTATATTTTGTTTGACATAACAAAGCTCTAATTTTTTTCAAGCCCTCAATCATTATCAGTGTAAAAATATTTTTTGAAGACAAATTAACTCAGGCACTCTGGATATAAACAAACCATTTTGTGACTGTGTGGACTTGAAGTGGCTCAGAACAGGCCTCCCCAAGATGTGCCACTTTAGTATATGAATTACTTGAAGCTGAAGGCAGTCGAGAGAGACCTTGTGCTCCCACAAGAATTTTTACCTCTTCTTTAAAGAATTTAAACTAAGGGCCTTGCCTACAATAACACATATCACCAGAAATAAATTTTATGATCTATCCATAAGGAGGCAAGGCCAATTTCTAATGACTGAATATCTACTCTTATTATTCTGAGAATGACCTTCTTCTGCTCTGAAGCCCAAGGTGTCTTACCTCATCTTTATCTCAGACTAGCTTATATCTTATATTTTCCTGTTCTGGCTGTGAAATTCTTATGTATTATGTGTGTGGAATCTCTGATCCTCACATATATGTAAGATTTCCATATGTATGTGTGTAATTATATTTGATTATTTCCCCTTGTTAATCTGTCTCATGTCTATTTGAGTATTAGTCTGGGCAAAAGAACCCATAGGCTAGAGGAAAGTCTCTTCTCTCCCCACAAACTGAATATGTAGCAGTTCAATTCCTCTCTTGTTAATCCAGAATGCTAACCATAATAATTTCAATTAAGTGTTCAAATGAAAATTCATTAAATATATCTGATTAAATCAGTAAATTAAAAAATGTAACATGTCATTGTTAAATATTATGTTAATACTCTTTAGATTAAAAATACATTAGGAAAATTAATGTGTCACAAGAAAGAATCATTTGCAATATATCAAACATAAATCAATTTCAGAGTACTGTGTTTTATAACAAAATTTAACTATTCTAATGTAACTCTTGCATTTCAATGAATTCTAAAGTAATCTGCATCAGTGGGAGAAATGCAAATTTATATTGTGGCAGAAACGATCATGAACTTAAGCATTAAAGGTCTTAGATTCTTTAATAATCACATCCCTTATCTGGATATCTAATTGAATATTTTTCATGAGGATAAAAGTAGAAAAAAAATGAATACTTAAAATTTCTTCCTTGACTATTTGTTTTATTTACACAAAACAATTCTAGTTTCTGCAACCCATACTTATAGATATTTCAAGTAAGATAAGTCTTGTGGACTGAATACCCAGATCAATCTAGGAAGATTTATTTTTGGATTTATGTGTTTGTGTCTGGCCTCTAAAGATGTGTTCTTACAAATATAATTTATCGTATTTGTTGACTCAAGAACTAGTTGGTGTTATAAATAACATAAACTTGCAGTATTTTCCACTTGGATAAATGAATTTATTTTTTTATGTGGCTTCAGATCGTGTTCTGCTTGTACACTCGGGAAAACAGTACAGCCAGCTACTTATGTCCAGAAAAAGATAAAATTTTGATAAATGAGAATAAATGCAGTTTATAGTAAGTAGTTTTCATGTACCATATTTTAGTAAGTAATTTATTTTGAATTTTTATACATGTTATCAGTAAGAGTTGATATACTTTGAAATGTTATGCTGAGTATAATTTTTTGGAAAAAATAGTTTTTCAATTACTATTGCCTATGGGAAAGGGTTTCCACAGTTAAGAAAAACATAAAAAGAAATCATTTCCAGCATTATAGTGTTCTAAATGTGCTGAAACCAATCTTACTAATCATTGTGTTGCTGCACACTGTTATGTCATAAGTGGAACACTAGAGTGCAAAGTGTAGACACCCTTGGGCCTTGTGACAGCTAAACAAGTCCTGAGACCATCGCATTTGGTTTTTTGTTTGTCTATCTGTCTTTAGAGTCTATAGTCATTTATTTTTGGTGGTGATGTTCTGCAGAGTCTCTCTGCAACAGAAGCTCTGATGTTTATTTGTTTTGGTAGTACTAGCACCTGACTTAAGCTCTGATTATTTAAGCACTCACTGCAAACACTCCTGTCTGGTATAAAACATGTTTCCAACCACAACGACTAAAGAGTAGATTGCCTTCCTGCACTGAAGCTTCTTCGTTCTAAAGATATTGGTTGATTTCAATAACTGACAATTTGGGCCACTTGTTTGTTTTCTCTCCCAATGTTTTAAATTCTTGCTTTCATGTTTTAAATTCTTAAGGTCAATCCTATAGAACCTCTAAGTGTTACTTCATATGCCCAGTTGTTACTCTGTCCATTATGGAATTCTTATTTAGAATCACAGATACCTAATATTATATCTGTTGTGTTTATTCTTGGGACAGAGTATGAGAAACAGCATGATGTCCAGCAGGGAATTTCAGGCCCCTATCCAAAATGTTTATATTGCATACTCATTCTACTATACTTTTTCAAACTGGATGAGTGTAAATATCTCTTTATTATTTAAATAGATAAGAAAATATAACTACTACCATATACTTCCATTTAATATACCAAGTAAATGTATCTGTTAGAGGAGATGTGGACTGTTTTAAAATAGAGTAATCTTGACTACAAATTTTTGTCTTTCATCACTTTGAATATTTGATGTCATTCTCTTCTGGCCTGGAAAGTTTTCTATTGAAAAATCAGCTGATAGTTCTATCAGAACTCCTTTGTACACAACTAACTGCTTTTCTCTTGATACTTTTAGATTATATTTTTGTCTTTAATTTTTAGGATTTTAATAATGATGTGTGTTGGTGTAGACCCCTTTGGGTTCATCTTATTTGAGAGGCTCTGTATCTCCTGAATTTTATGTCTATTTCTTCTAAACCACTTTAAAAATAAATGCAATGAAGAAATCATCTATTTTCATATGCAGTATATGAGAAACATAGCCTTTTAGCTATAATTTCTACCCATACCATCTGCTCTTATTTAATGAGAGTCTATTTGCTCTGAATGATGTGGAAAATTGCTTCAATCTTTCATTTCACTTGTCACTTTGCAGACATAGTTATAAAAAATAAGATAAAATAAAATAAATTTGCCTTATTTGGTAAATAACTGCTATTTTTTCTTCAACTATTCTCATTTTGACAACATGTTTGCTTTTATTAATCAATGCTTGTTTTAGGAAAAAAATACATATACATTTCTCATATTCAAAATGCAATAACATTTACAACTGTTGAGATTTCATTTATTTATTTTTTTTTTGTATTTTTCTGAAGTTGGAAACAGGGAGGCAGTCAGACTCCCGCATGCGCCTGACCGGGATCCACCTGGCATGCCCACCAGGGGGCGATGCTCTGCCCATCTGGGGCGCTGCTCTGTTGCAACCAGAGTCATTCTAGCGCCTGAGGCAGAGGCCACAGAGCCATCCTCAGCGCCCAGGCCAACTTTGCTCCAATAGAGCCTTGGCTGTGGGAGGGGAAGAGAGAGACAGAGAGAAAGGAGAGGAGGAGGGGTGGAGAAGCAGATGGGTGCCTCTCCTGTGTGCCCTGGCTGGGGAATCGAACCCAGGACTCCTGCACACCAGGCCGACGCTCTACCACTGAGCCAACCGGCAAGGGCCAGAGATTTCATTTTTTAATTAGGATATTTTTATGTGTCTTTAAAATTTAATTAAAAGGTAAAATGAAAGGTGATTGGCTTTAATTATGAAAATATATATTTGTTATCAGAAGAAAAAAAAATCATCAAAGAAAATAACAAAGTTTAAATTGAGGTCTCTTAAAACAGAAGTGAATCCTCAGGAAAAAAAGGAAGGCCCAAGGATGTGAGTTTTTAGCCCAAGTAGAGCTTTCTGCAGGTCAGGAGTCAGACAGCAGATGGTGTTTTGTCTCTCCTCCTTGGGCCTTCATTGGTCGTGACTGCTTTCAGTTACAAGTACTTAGCCTCAACCTCCACTTCCTCAGGATGGGAACAGAAAGTCACTCAGTGCTTTTGCTTTCCCCCAACACAGGAGAATCCAGGAATGAAATTGAGTAGGAGGAGAGTACAAGTATAAGCCCAGGAAAAGCCAAGAAAGAGATTGGCTAGTCAAAAAAATAAAAGCCTATTTTTTAATGAATTCAAGGCAATATTTGGAAGCTAGACAAAGAACCCAGTATGCACCCTCTTTGGAGCATGCTTATACTCTTTTATTCTCTCTGGCACAAACTTTTTGCCTTCTTTTCTCCTGAACTCTATGGGTCCACACAAGACTTTCAACGAGTTGAGCAGCAAGCAGTGACAGAGGACTCTCTTTTTGCTTCTGTAGTTTCCTTTCCTGAGTACATGCTGCCCTATAACTTGCCTGCTCTCTGCCTCTCTTAAGAGTGCACTGTCACTTGTTTCTTTTTGTTCTAATAAATTTTGCTGCTATCATGTAAAACTCCTCCTATATCAGAGTCCCTGAAATTCTTTTCCTGTGACACTGCTGAAGTACCTATCTCCTCCAGTAACACCGTGACAAGGAAGTTCTTGGATCAATCAAGTTTCAGATATGTTTTGTAGTGATTTCAACATGGCTGAGAATAGGGCTGAAGAAGCTTACCTCCTGAAATTTATGGGTCATTTCTAAATCAATTTCTTTACAATGCTTTTAAATACAGATTTAGGTCCTGAAACTTAGAGCTCTGTTGCAGAATGAATGTGTCTGTCTCCCAGATTTATCTGTTGAAGACCTAACCTACAATGTGAGGATATTTGGAGGTGGGCTTTTGGGAGGTAATTGGGTTAGATAAGGTCATGAGTATGGAGCTCTTATTATGGAATTAGTGCCTTTATAAGAAGTGACACCTAAACATTTATTTTCTCTCTCTCCGTCATGTAACTACACAATGAGAAGGTGGCCATCTGCAAAACAGTAAGAAAGCTTTCACCAGTATCCAACCATACTGCTACACTAATCTCCAAAACTCAGGCCCCAGAACTATGAGAAAGTAAATTTCTGTTGTTTAAGCTGCACAGACTATGGTACTTAATTATGGCAACTTCACCTGCCTAAGTCAAAATCTGAATGAATTTGGACCCTCTCCATATTTGCTTTTAATAGTAGGAACTAAACAGTGATAGTATCATAGATTTCAGGATCTTGAAGATTGGAGAATTATAAAAGAAGTAAAAAGTTATTCTCAATATTTGACAATTAGAAGTATTGATCACTAAATATCAATTTATATTAAAATAATTTTGTTGCAACTTTAGGAATTTTAGTGTTAAAATTTGTTTCACAATATTTACTTGCTATACCAGCATCATAAAGTTTATGGTATAAGTTATATTTTATAGTGTTTAAAAATATAAACTATACCTTAACTATTGAATAGGAAATAGATCCAATAGTGGAAAGGAAGGTCATTGAGCTAAAACCTGCCAGGTTTACATGCCTCTGCTGTGAGGAAACAGGGACACTGGAAGGTGGGCTTACCCCTCGCTCCTCTAAGGGAGAGTTCAGTCTCTTCCAGCCCTGCTCCAGCCACCTATGACCTAACCTTGCCCAGAAAGCTGGGGTTTGCCACTAGGGGCTGAAGGTGCCCAGGGCTGTCAGCCCCATCTACGACACTGTGGACGAGCCTGGGGTGTTTCTTCCTAGAAGCAGGTAAACTGATCTCATTTGCACAAGAGCCACTTAACTATGTTTTGCCTGAATAGTCATGTTTTTCATTCTTCCCTCAAAGATCTCTGTTGTGGGTGTTGATAGTCCTATTTTCTGCTGCTTTGCTTAATATATGGTGTTTCCTTTATCTCTCCTACCTCAATGCCCCACTCATATTTCAGGCTGGGACCTACTCCTAATTTAGAGCTCTCTTTCCTCCTTTTGCCAACTTGTATTATGAATTTACCTTTGCCACCCAGCTTAGTGTATCCCAAGGTTCTCTTTACCATGCCACGGTCACAGAGCTCCAGGGAAAAGCAACCTGGTCTCAACTCTCCAGGCAGAATAGAACGGAAGCTCCATATCCACGCATGCTGCAGATGGCTTTTTCCAGTCTACCTGAATCATTGCCAGCTAGAAGCAGCGGTCATTGGGACTTGGACATAAGCTGCAAAGTATAGAATGGTGACAACAATTCCAGTGCCATGCGGACTTCTCCTGTGGGGAACTTTTCTGGACTCCTGCTCCCTGTGACAGCTCCTAACAGACTGAACTTTGGTTGGGTTGCATTTTTCAGGGATTTGGCATGGTGATGGGGTCAACTTGGATTTGGTGAACATGATAAGGACACTACTCTTTTATGGATTCTTGCTGTATTGGCCAAGAGTTTGCTTAAAGGCTCTTAATCACTGTAAAAAAAAATAGAGGACTGGATGAAGAAGATGGGGCACATATACACCATGGTATACTATTCAGCTAGGAGAAATGATGACATCGGATCACTTACAGCGGAGTGGTGGAGTCTTGGTAGCATTGTGCGGGGTGAAATAAGCGAATCAGAAAAAAACAGAAACTGCAGGATTCCGTACATTGATGGGACATAAAAGCGAGACTAAGAGCATGGACAGGAGTGTGGTGGTTATGGGGGGTGGGGGGAGGGAAGGAAGGAGAGGGGGAGGGGGAGGGATACAGAGAGAACTGGATGGAGGGTGGCGGAGGACAATCTCTCTTCGGGTGATGGGTATGTAACAAAACTAAATGACAAGATAACCTGGAAATGTTTTCTTTGAATGTATGTACCCTGATTTATTGATGTCACCCCATTAAAATAAAAATTTATTTATAAAAAAATAAAATAAAACAATAAAAATAAAAAAGGCATATAGCCAGTATAATAGATAATAAATAAATTCTCAATTTAGTGATAAAACATAATACATCATCATTACCAACAATGACTATATGCTTAATTGCAATGTCAGGGAAGATTCTTTGAAATAAATTTTAAAAAAGGATGACATTTTTGGTTTAGGTTAAGCATTGTGATGGAAGGTTATTCACTGATAAAAATTTGGCTGTTTAGTTGCAAAAAAAAAAGGCCTTTATTTTTTGTGTGTTCTGCCATAAAATAATAAAAGTAAATTGAACTAAAAGAATCTCCACTCATCATGCCAAATCATTTAGCAGTATATTAAGTCATCATTTGAATAATTTATACATGGTTAATTCTCATGATGTGATGTGTGGCTTGTAATTATGGGCTACTTTTTTTTTTTAATTTTTCTGAAGCTGGAAATGGGGAGAGACAGTCAGACAGACTCCCGCATGCACCCGACCGAGATCCACCCAGCACGCCCACCAGGGGCGATGCTCTGCCCACCAGGGGGCGATGCTCTGCGCCTCTGGGTCGTCGCTCTGCCACGACCAGAGCCACTCTAGCGCCTGGGGCAGAGGCCAAGGAACCATCCCCAGTGCCCGGGCTATCTTTGCTCCAATGGAGCCTTGGCTGCGGGAGGGGAAGAGAGAGACAGAGAGGAAGGAGGGGGTGGGGGTGGAGAAACAAATGGGCGCTTCTCCTATGTGCCCTGGCCGGGAATCGAACCCAGGTCCCCCGCACACCAGGCCAATGCTCTACCACTGAGCCAACCGGCCAGGGCTTGGGCTGCTTTTTAAAATTAGGTTTCCAGGCTTAATTTTAAGAAATAAATTTAAGGCTAAAACTTAGGGCACTTAGGCTATAACTAAACCTTAAGCCAAGGCTCTTAGTAGAGTCAAGTACATTTAGTCAGCATTTTATAACCACAAGTCTTAACTGTGCTAGTTTGTTACAGGTACCTTGAATGCTCACTGTATATAAACTCACATTTTATTGCATGCATCTCACTCTGTTTAATCTGAAACAAGCACAGATATAAGTAACTTCATAAAAAGGGCAAAGCTTATTTTAAAAGATATTTTCGGAAGGTAAAAGATAAAATCTTAACTCTCATATAGATATAAAAATAAAATCATTAAAGATTTTATTTAATTCATTTAAATCGGAAAGCAGGAAGATATTATAATTGGTCAGGAGAAAATAAGAATGCAGCTTTGTAAACTAACTCAGAGATAAAACAGTTAAATCAGACAGTTCAACAGGGTGTGCTGCATGCAGACAATGCATAGTTGCAAGCCAGGGCAAAGACAATGAAAGACTTGAATTAGCTTACCTGGATATTAGGCATTACTTGTCTTCTAGGCAATGCATAATATTCATTAAATCAAATATTTTTTTATAGTTCTTTTGTCATTAACACTAAAATGAACAGAAAATGTCTGTTTCTTTTACCTACCTGATTGGGCACCCTGGATCTTCAGATTTAAGTATCCATGATATCTTGTGTTCTGATTGTTGAGGCGGTTGATTAAAATAGATGTTAATGAGTTTAAATAAGGTGTCCCCAGAGAGGCTGAATGCACAGAAAAATTGCCGTGGTACATATTAAAACAGATCTCTGACTCACAACCATTATAGTAACCAGTTGAGGTAACTGTACAAGCTGAGAAGCAATCCACCCAGAAGAGTTAAATTGATCAATGACTTTCACTGTTTTTCAGCCCTAATACCAACTCAGAACTAAATATTCTAAGAAAGCTAAATATGCTCCCCAAATTAATCATATAAGATGACGTCTTTTTACTTAACAAGGCTCAGGGTTCCCTACTGTAGACGGGAATGAGAGCAACCAGAATCAGCACTTACCTTGAGAGGCAAAGTGAACATAATTACTCTGGGCATGGAGCCTGGTGAAGCCACCTGCAGCAATCTCTGACCATGGCT
The DNA here is from genome assembly GCF_036850765.1 of Saccopteryx bilineata. NCBI lineage: Eukaryota > Metazoa > Chordata > Mammalia > Chiroptera > Emballonuridae > Saccopteryx > Saccopteryx bilineata. Next base: position 213,243,315 of record NC_089491.1, on the reverse strand, counting down.
AATACATAATCAGGTGCTCAGCTGGTGTGGAAGATGAGCAGTTGACTGAATTGTTGTACTTGTGGACTGGGAAAGAACAAACAAAAAGACCCCAGAGCTAGTAAGTATAGTGTTAACCACAATAATGTAAGAAACATGTTTCAAGTTTTTCAGATCTAATTACTCATGGCTTTAATATACTTTATTCAATGTCAACTTCATGTAATTTAGCTTTTAATAATGCTGGTTTTGACAACTGAAATTCCAAATTCCTCAAAATTTAATAATTGAAACACAAGTAGTTCTAAGACACAACTGGAGCAAGGAGGTCAAAGCCAGTCTTTGAGAACAGAAAGGAATGAATAGCCCTATAGAATATAGAATTTTGTTGTCATTCTTCATTGCTAGTGGCTGCTAGATAGTTTTAAACCCAGAGAAGGAATAGGATCTATTATTTAAAAAAACTTATTCTGAGTTATCTCTTGATAATAGCTTGGATTATGGCAAATGAAGAATCAGTAACTCCAATTAGAAGAATATTTCAATAATCCAGGGAAGGTATAATGTGTTCTGGACTAGGGTTAGAACATTAAATAGGAACTAATGGCCAGGTACAAGATACTTTTGGTCGGTAAACATAATAAAAGGATTGAATGCAGAGTGTGAGAATAAGGTAAGATTCAAGGATTTTGATCACAGGATTCTAGAATGGTGATGTTGTCATTAACTGAGATGGAGACGCAGGGGGTAGAATGTGATGTCATGTTAACTTTTGAAAACGCTAAGTTTAAAACGGCCATTACAGAAGTGGATATTTTGAGCTGCAGTTGGATATTAATCTGTAGTTTAAATATTTAAATAAGTAAATGTAATATAAGACCTTACTTTCAAATGGCTTTAATAATAAAAGCTTAATAGTAATTTAATTACTTGCAGATAAGATGAGCAGTGCCTTTCATTAAGCAGTAAACATTTAAATGATTTCTTATGTACATACATCATAAGTGTAATCATTGTCTTTGTGAGGTGTACAGGAGTATAAGTTAGCAATATTGATGAATGGTATAGAAAATGCTTTTTGTTTCAAATGTTTGTCTTTCAGCATTTATGGCTCCTTAAGTCATTCAAGCAAATTCTGTGTTTTCCCATGTGCCTCACTCTATTTTCTAACTGTCCTCAGAAAGAAATAAAAAGAGATATGGTTTCCTTGATCTCTCCACCCAGTTACAACCTGGGTTAGAATAAGAGCATGGACATACAAATGAGACACATGTTAGTCTCCATTCTCCACCCACATGTTGATGACCAGAACAGCAAGCACCCTTGGAGAGGTGAAACTGCACCCAGAATGTCAGGACCATCCTCCTGACTGTCATCACCCTACTCAATAAACTCAACACATTTTCCCCGGCCAATGTGAATGCCTCTGTGATGAACAGGAAGTAGAAAGAGAGCAAAGCAGGGACCAGGACTACACAGACTGGGCAACCAAGCTGGATGCAGAGCTGGGTGATAGTAACATGCTGTCCAAGTACTGCTGAAGACAAAGGCCCAGCACCCAATGAGGACTCAGACCTCTTCTAGAACAACTATTAAGAGAACGCCAAGGCTAAGGCTGAAGCCCATAGCTCCTTTAGGTATGTTGAGGATGAGGAGTTGTGACATGATGTTCTCCACTGAATGAACTTACAGATTTTACCTTAGTGTGTATGTGTGTGTGTGTGCATGTGTGTGTGTATATATATATATAATATTTTTGAGCAAAAATATTTTATAATCATTCTCTTTGTACATATATAAGCTATTCATACATACTTTGTAAGAAGAGCAAGATGTTTTGTAATGATTGTCTTTCTATACCTAGATATAAAGGCAACTTATAGATGCTAATTATATACAGTGGCCCCCAACCCTTGGGCTGCGGACCGGTACTGGTCTGTGGGCCATTTGGTACCGGTCTACAGAGAAAGGATAAATAACTTACATTATTTCCATTTTATTTATATTTAAGTCTGAACAATGTTTTATTTTTTAAAAATGACCAGATTCCCTCTGTTACATCCGTCTAAGACTCACTCTTGACGCTTGTCTCGGTCACGTGATACATTTATTCATCCCACCCTAAAGGCCGGTCCGTGAAAATATTTTCTGACATTGAACTGGTCCATGGCCCAAAAAAGTTTGGGGACCACTGATTATATATATTATATATTATATATATATATATATAATATATATATATACACATTATATATATGTATATATATATACATATTTTGTATAAGAACAAAAATATTTTAGTATAAATTGTCCATTCTTGTTTTTTATTAAGTAATTGACATAATTGCAATCAGGATTTGGAAGTAATTAGTTGGGTCATGAACATTATGGAACCTCAGTCAGGACAGTGGTGGTGGAAACTGAAGAATGGGTAACAGTGGAAACTGTAGGCAGAAACCACAGGAGTTAGAAAATAATTGGACATGTAAAATAAAATAGAAAGTTTAACCAACAGGAGGTATGGAGTTTTATTTATTTTTATTTTTTTTCATTTTTCTGAAGCTGGAAACAGGGAGAGACAGTCAGACAGACTCCCGCATGCGCCCGACCGGGATCCACCCGGCACGCCCACCAGGGGGCGACGCTCTGCCCACCAGGGGGCGATGCTCTGCCCATCCTGGGCATTGCCATGTTGCGACCCTCCTGGGTGTCGCCATATTGCGACCAGAGCCACTCTAGCGCCTGGGGCAGAGGCCACAGAGCCATCCCCAGCGCCCGGGCCATCTTTTGCTCCAATGGAGCCTTGGCTGCGGGAGGGGAAGAGAGAGACAGAGAGGAAGGCGCGGCGGAGGGGTGGAGAAGCAAATGGGCGCTTCTCCTATGTGCCCTGGCCGGGAATCGAACCCGGGTCCTCCGCACGCTAGGCCGACGCTCTACCGCTGAGCCAACCGGCCAGGGCCGAGGTATGGAGTTTTAAATCACAGTGATAGAATGGCCCTGTAATTTAGCAGAATAGGCTGTCAGCGGTTCTGCAATATTGTACTGGGATCCTCAGCTCTTGTCTTCTCATAGACAGAAATAGCAAAGCGGGCAACAGTTTATTAGCAAAGAGAAAGTACATGTAGATTTCCATGCAAGTGACTTAGACTAGTCTGGGTGCCCCACTTGGTTTCATAGTCAGATTTTTATGCTTGCCTGTGCACCCTTCCCGCTTCCTGCTCCTCTTCTGTGTCCCGAGCTCCTCCTTCCTGGCCTGTTTGTTCCTGCCCATCGTGTGCACACATCTCTGTTAGTAGTGGGAAGTTACACCTGTGCTGTTCATGTTTTGACGCCATGAGCATGCTCTTTTCTATCTTTTTACTCTTCCATGTTTAGTGTCCCCATTAGAAGGTCATATTTCCATTATTGTCTTACTCATTAGCCCCTTTGCACATGCTCCCAACAGGTGTGTAACTGCCCTAGCTATATCAGGAGATTGAAAACCAGGGTTAGCCATGGTTTTCAGGTGGTGGTTATCTTTAAGGTTGATATTTCCTTTTCTTCTCTATTTCCTCATCTGGCTCATGTCTGGTTATCTACCTACTCTAACAGAGGCACTGAGAACAGTTGCAGGTGGGAGGGAGAAGTGAAATGTTGCACATGTTTGCATATTAAATCTGGGCATCAGGTATGCACATCCTCTGAATAGTAAATGAAAAAGAGAGGATTACAATTATGTGCCCTAAGTCTTTTCAGAGGAGAAATATTCACTGTAGCCTAATGAAGAAGATATGAATCTGGTGGTCCTAAAAGGAAGATTTAACATATGTCTTAATCTTTTCTGTTCTAGCCAGGCCCTCTTGCATTTAAAAAATACCCTCAATGTTGAACTTCATCTAATCATTTAAAATATATTATTGTTTCCTTGTAAGAGTTAAACTGGTTATGAAGATACTATCCTTTCACACTAATAAATGTAGCAAGACTGCGACATGCCCACCCTATATCCATTTCTTTCTTATCACAAAACTCTGCTTTTACCTGTAGTGTTAATAAGTTGAGTTTAAAAACAATTAATAATAAAAATTGTTACTCATCCTCTCTTGCCATGTTAAACACTTTGGCCAATGTAATAAAAGAAGTCCCAGAGAAACTTCCAAGTGCTCAGTAACCCAGCATGCTTCACTGTGGGTGGGAGATCTGGCAACCATCAGGCAACCTGAAAATGAGATGCCAAAATCAAAGAGAGGAAATATGTTAAAGAACGTTTATTCATTGGTAGATAGCATGTGACCTTCTGCTCTAGTCCTGAACTCTCTACTCTGATGTGCTGTACTTGAGAAAATGTTACAGTTATAATTTAAGGTATCACTTTAGAGTTTGTTGTTCTTATCTAAATACAGTTCTGAACTCATTAAGTGAATTCAGTATTTTCCTGTGCCAACCTGCTATAAAATGAATTTGTTGATTTTCTTATCATCACCATGATCAATGAATCAATTTTAAGGAAAACAATATAAACAGTCCATGCTATGTCACATAATTAAAATGATCTAACAATTTGTATTAAACTAGATATATATTCTTTTGTGTGTTCTTTTTGAATTACAGTCTGTTTGTTACTTTAAATGACTTCAGTTTACTTTTGCAGTCACATTTGTTGAGGAATAGCGTCAAACATGTTTTTATCTAAATAAATATTTAACCACTCACAGTTACCAGCTGAGAAAGTGTAACATCTTGACATCTTTTGGTTTTATATTCTTAGTGTGCTTGCATGGCATAGTTTTAAATACATGCAGATGCATGAAAGGAGAGTAAAAAAAAATTGATTAGTGGTTTGCTCCCACTGAGATATGCAGCTTATAGAAATAGTGACAAACTGGAAAACAGGGAAATAAAGAAACATTTTAAACAGAGAAACTGACTACCTTATCTTGACTAATTTATCATTTCTTTTCTCATCTTTTATCTCCTCTGCAAAGTAATTAGTGACATTAAAAAAAATGACATTAAATTTACTCTGTAAAGGAAAAAGAAAAAACCAAATGGAAGTTTAAATATTAAGGGTACTCTGAATCTGCCAAAGTATGATGCTTTTTCTTTTTCTCTAATTTGATCACTGAAAAGAATATTGTTCATAATTTTTAAATATTTGCTTTATATTTTTAATATGTTATATTTTGTTATTATATTGTACAATAATCAGAGGAAATAGATAAAAATCCAAACTTATAAGCTTATGTGTTTTTTGTTTGTTTGGTTTTTTTTGTATCTTTCTGAGGTTGGAAACGGGGAGGCAGTCAGACAGACTCCCACATGCGCCCGACCGGGATCCACCTGGCATGCCCACCAGGGGGCAATGCTCTGCCCATCTGGGGCGTCGCTCTGCTGCAATCAGAGCCATTCTAGCTCCTGAGGCAGAGGCCACAGAGCCATCCTCAGCGCCCAGGCCAACTTTGCTCCAATGGAGCCTTGGCTGCGGGAGGGGAAGAAGAGAGAGACAGAGAGAAAGGAGAGGGGGAGGGGTGGATAAGCAGCTGGGCACTTCTCCTGTGTGCCCTGGCTGGGAATTGAACCCGGGACTCCCGCTGTCAGGCTGACACTCTACCACTGAAACAAACGGCCAGGGCCAGCATATTTGTTTTAATTGTTCAAAAATACAAAGCAAGAATATTCTATTTTTGATACTTCACTCATCTCCAGGAGAAAAGAGTATATAGCTATAGGGTCAGCTGAAGAAGGACACCTGAGTTCAGGTTAAGAAATGTTTATTAGAGAGAAATGGCTTCATGAGGGTTGCTCCCGAAACCCCTCCCTGAAATTTCAACAAAATCAACAACTAAAGACAGAAAAACAATCTCAAGAGCATCTGAAATACACATGCACCAAACAAAGGTACAATTGGGAAAAAAGGTGGCTGAATATATAATCCACTCTGAAGAAAGTAAGATGGAGAATGGAGTATTCTGCTTTCCTCATTGACCTGAAAAAAGGGCTGCTTTCACTTGGAACTGAGAGGAAGGGAGGGCTGGGGACAAGGGAAGAAGCTGGGCTAGGGCAGAAACATCAAGCCAAGGAGAGAGTGTGCCCTCAGCTCAGCCCTTGCGGAGTTAATGTCAGCAGCAGACCCCGGCAGATGTGGGTGAGCAGTTGCCTTGTTTATTCCCAGTCTTTCTGTAGGCCAGCACAGGCAGTGTGCGACTGGATCCACCTGGCAGTTTGGTGTGGGTGCCAGCATTTCTGGAGGGAGGGGCCTGGTCAGAGACTGTCAATAGTGACCCTCTGTATGGGCTGTGACCAGAGTTTCTGAATAATCCTGGCTTCCCAAACAACAGCGCATAGGAAAGTGCATGAAAACCAGCTTCCCTACACCCGGACCTGTCTGGTTGCAGTGCCTCTGCCAGCCATACAGGCTAACAAAGCACATTCCTGGGGAAGAAAACTGTGGAAGTGGTGGGCGGAAGGGCACGCAGGCAGGTTGCTGGAGCAGGCAGACTCTGGAGAGCCGACCCGCGGAGTGCTAAAAGGCACCTAACCCACAGTCTACTCACTGCCCCGCTAGCTTGCACAGGTGGCTCTGGCTGACAAAGCCTTCATTCCCAGGCTGGTGATATAAGCAGACCCAGAGGAGGGACTTGATAGGAGGGACTTGATGGTTCTTAGGGCCTCTTTCTCTGCAGGCAGTGACTGGGGCAAATTTCCAGTCAGCCGATACAGGTTAAAACATACAGTTCCACAGAACAGACCTCTGAGAACACTGTAGAAGTTGGGCAGGCTGGGCTGTAGGCTTCCGAACAAGGCAGAAACCTGTGGAGAGCAAACCTGTGAAGCACTGAGGCAAATTTAACTAGACATACCTGAGGAACCTTAGAAAGGAGTCTGACCAGAGGTCAGCTCATTCCTCTGCCTGCTTAAGCTGGTGACTCTGATTAACAAAGCTTTCATACACAGAGCTGTGCTTTGAACGTACCTGGAGGAGGGACTTGGAAGGTTTTAGGAACTCTTGCTCTGCAGGCAGTGACTGAAGCATCTTCCTGCCAGCCAATACAGATTACAAAGTGCAAAAAACCTGGGGAGAGTTGACCTGCAGAGCACTGAGGCATACTAAACATGCCTGGAGGCTCATAGAAAGACACCTAAAAAGCAGGTGGCTCCCAGCCCAGCCTGATTAAGCTGGTGGCTCTGGCTGGCAAAACCTTACCCAGAACCCTGTTTTCAGCAGAGATAGAAGGGGGATTTGGCAGCTCTTAGAGCCTCTTGTTCTCCAGGTAGTGGTTGGGACAACGTTACAGCTGGGACCCCAGGCTGCTGGTTCAGGAAGGAGAGAATTAGGAAGAAGCTTAGGGAAAACAGACTCTCCCATTGTCGGAGCCTGCAAATGCTGACAAGCCCCGCCTACAACAGGAGTGAGGCCTAGTTTATGTCATCACCATAGTGTCATATTAATTGCAAATTTCTGCCTAAGAGTGCCACAGGGGCAGAACCTGGGGTACAATACTACTGGCCAAAAAGAGAGAGAAGAAAAAGAAAAAAGATAACCTCTCAAATCCAGGAAAAGTCTACAGTCTTTATAACTTTCCATTTTCTTCTTGTATTTTTTTATCATTTTTTTCCTTACACCTTAGTCATTTTATCCTCTTTCCATTTTATTCTTTTTTTTTATTTTGAACTTTATTACCCATTGGTGTTCTTCATTCTTTTTTGTATGAGTGTTACATTCCAAAAAAGTTAACTCAATTTTTGTTTCTTTTCTCTCTCTTTCTTTTGTTTCTTCTTTTCTCTTTCACTTCTTCTCTCATTCAAACCTCACGCACAAACAAATTATTTTATTCTGGATTCAAATTTTTTCCTTGTGGTATTCTGTGGGTTGTTCCCTGGTTTATTGACTCTTTGTCACTTCTCCACAAATCAAATCCTCCATTCTACATATTTCTGTTCCACTTAGCATAATAGAATTTTCAGTTTTTCACTGCATTTTCTCAAAAAATTTGTTTTTATCAACTCTTATTACTGTTATTAACAATACCACTCTCAAATTCCATTAAGGAAAAAAGAAATCAATTATCATGGATACAAAAGACAAAGATGTAGCTCATATAGAGGAGAAAAAAATCTATAGAAAAAATTACAATGGCTTAGAAACCTTGGAGTTAAATGACAAAAAATTTAAAATTAAAGTTCTAAAAATACTGAGGGATATACAAGAAAGCACAGAGAGGCAATTTAGAGAGCTCAAAAAACAATTCATTGAACAGAAAGAATACATCACCAAGAAATTTGAAACTATGAAAATGAATCAAACAGAAATGAAAAACTCAATTCATGAACTGAAAAAAGAGCTTAGCCAATACAACAGGACAGATAGAGGAGAGAATTAGTAACATAGAAGACAGGCAACTAGAAGCACTACAGAGAGAAGAGGAAAGAGACTAAAAAATTTTAAAACAAAATGAGAAAGCTCTCCAAAAATTGTCTAACTCCATCAGAAAGAACAACATAAGAATAATGGGTATATCAGAAAGAGAAGAGAGAGAAAATGGAATGGAGAACATATTCAAACAAATAATAGAGGAGAACTTCTCAGGCTTGTGGAAAGAACTAAAACCTTGAATTCAAGAAGCAAACAGAACACCGAGATATCTTAACCCTAATAAACCTTCTCTGAGGCACATCATAATGAAATTGGCACAAACCAATGACAAAGAAAAAATTCTCAAGGCAGCTAGGGAAAAGAAGAATACAACATACAAAAGAAGACCCATTAGATTATCAACAGATTTCTCAGCAGAAACTCTACAAGATAGAAGAGAGAGGATCTCAATATTTAAAATTTTGAAAGAGAGGAACTTACAATCAAGAATACTATGCCCATCAAAGATATCTTTTAAATATGAAGGAAAAATAAAAAAAAATTACAGATAAAGAAAAGAAGAGGGAATTTATCACCAGAAAACCCACATTTCAGGAAATACTAAAGGGGATTTTCCAGCCAAATAAAAGAACAAAACAAAAAACAAACAAACAAAAACAAAACAAAACAAAAACTACATCTCCAAACATCTCTCCAGCTCCAATCAGTGCAACAAGACACAGCTGAAAACAAGAAGTGGGGAGGAGAAGCAAGAACTAAGGTCTCCATGGAGACCTGAGATACACCTCCCCCTACTGAAGCTGAGAAAACACTCTGACCCCAGAGAGAGTAACTAGCAGAAGAGGACTTCACAGTCTCAGGTTACACCTACTGCATTCCTGGATACAGTTTCAAATAAGTCCCCTGCTGAGATCAGTAAACAAGACTATCACCTGTTAAGAAAACAAACAAATCAAGACTTCAAAGCTGCCCAAATCCGAAAGTGGATTACAAATAATAGCTGATGCCAAATCAAGAAGACCTAAAAATAACACAATTGAAAATTGGAGGCAGACAACACCAAGCCTAGACTCAACCAGCTCTACAAACAAAACACCCAAACACACAGACATAATAAGAAGACAGAGAAGTGCAATCCAAATGAAACCCCAAGAGAAACCTCCAGGAAATGAACTGAGTGATATGGAAATAATCAAACCTCCAAATGTGGAGTTCAAAATAATGATTGTAAGGATGTTGAAATATTAAAAAAGAATCAATCGGAAATAACAAATACAATATCAGAAATGAGGAACACAATGGAAGGAATTAAAAGCAGGATGGATGGAGCTAAGGATCACATCAGCCAGTTGGAGGACAAGTTGAATGAAGGCATAAAAGCAGAGAAGAAAAAAGAAAAGAGACTCAAAAAGTCTGAGGAAACTCTTAGAGAGCTCTGTGACAACATGAAGAGAAATAACATCTGCATTATAGGGGTTCCTGATGAAGAAGAGAAAGAACAAGTAATAGAGACTTTGTTCAATCATATCATAGCTGAAAACTTCCCTAAATTAATGCAGGAGAAACTCCTACAAGTTCAAGAAGCAGAGAGAACTCCATTAAAGAGAAACCCAAAAAAACCTACACCAAAACACATCATAATTAAAATATCAAAGCTAAGTGATAAAGAGAAAATATTAAAAGGGAGAAAAAAAGGCTATCACCTACAAAGGAGCCCCCATAAGGATGACATCTGACTTCTCAACATAAACACTTGAGGCCAGAAGTGAATGGCAAGGAATATTCAATAATGCAGAACAAAACCCTACAACCAAGACTACTTTATCCAGCAAGGCTATCATTTAAAATTGAAGGAGAAATGAAAAGCTTCCCAGACAAAAAAAAAAAAAAATCAAGGAATTTATTACAACCAAACCAATGCTACAGGAACTGTTAAGGGGCCTGTTGTAAACAGATCAAAGTGGAAAAAGAATATAGCAAAAGAGGAATACAGCTTTAAATAATAAAATGGCAATAAACAATTACATGTCAATAATAACCTTAAATGTAAATGGTTTAAATAATGTAATCAAAATGATGTACATCAGGTAGCTGCATGGATAAGAAAACAGGACTCGTACATATGCTGTCTACAAGAGACACACCTGAAAACAAAGGATGTACATAGACTGAAGGTAAAAGGATGGAAAAAAACATTTCATGCAAATGGAAATAAAAAAAAGCTGGGGTAGCAATACTTATATCAGACAAATTGGACTTTAAAACAAAGGATATAGTAAGAGATAAAGAAGGCCACTACATAATGATAAAGGAAGCAATCCAACAGGAAGATATAACTATGATAAATATCTATGCATCTAATATAGGAGCACCTAAATATATAAAGCAGACTTTCATGAATATAAAGGGCGAGATCAACAGCAATACTATAATAGTAGGGGATTTCAATACCCCACTAACATCACTAGGATAGATCCTCAAGAGAGAAAATTAGCAAAGAAACAGCAGACTTAGAGGACACACTAGATCAACTGGATTTCATAGATATCTTCAGAACCTTCCATCCTAAAGCATCAGAATATACATTCTTTTCAAGTGCTTATGGTACATTCTCTAGGATAGACCACATGTTAGGGCATAAAAGTGGTCTCAACAAATTTAAGAAGATTGAAATCATATCAAGCACTTTCTCTGATCACAATGGCATGAAACTACAAATCAACCACAACAAAAAAACTCAAGAATTCTCAAACACATGGAAACTAAATAACAGGTTGTTAAATAATGAATGGATTAAGAATAAGATCAAAGAAGAAATAAAAAAAATTTCTAGAAACGAATGATAATGAGCATACAATTCAAAATTTATGGGACACAGCAAAAACAGTACTGAGAAGGAAGTTCATAGCACTACAGACACACTTTAAGAAGCTAGAAAAAGCTCAAATAAAGAACTTAACCCTGCATCTAAAAGAACTAGAAAAAGAACAGCAAGTAAAGCCCAGAGGTAGTAGAAGAAAGGAAATAATAAAGATCAGAGCAGAAATAAATGACATAGAGGCTAAAGAAACAATACAGAGGATCAATGACACCAGGATATGGTTCTTTGAAAAGGTAAAAAAGATTGATGAACCTTTAACCAGACTCACCAAGAAAAAAAGAAAGAGGACTCAAATAAATAAAATTAGAAATGAGAGTGGAGAAATAACAACTGACACAACAGAAATACAAAATATTCTAAGAAAATACTATAAAGAACTGTATGCCAAAAAACTAGACAACCTAGATTAAATGGACAAATTCCTTGAAACTTATCATCTTCCAAAAATTAATCTGGAAGAATCAGAAAACCTAAACAGACCAATTACAACAAATGAGATTAAAACAGTTATAAAAAAAACTCCCAAAAAAGAAAAGTCCTGGGCATAATAAAGGCCATTTATGATAAACCATCAGCTCACATCATATTAAATGGCATAAAACAGGACTTTTTCCCTAAAATCAAGAACAAGAGAAGGTTGTCCACTCTCACCCATCTTATTCAATATAGTGCTGGAAGTTCTAGCCAGAGCAATCAGACAAGAGAAAGAAATAAAAGGCATTCATATTGGGAAAGAAGAAGTGAAGGTTTCACTTTTTGAAGATGATATGATCCTATACATCAGGGTTCCCCAAACTACGGCCCACGGGCCACAAGCAGCCCCCTGAAGCCATTTATCTGGCCCCCACTGCACTTCCAGAAGGGGCACCTCTTTCATTGGTGGTCAGTGAGAGGAGCACAGGATCCTGGAGTGCTGTATGTGGTGATGCTGCAAAGTGTGGTGTTGCTCACGTACAGTACTACTTCCAGTGATGCAAGACACATGAGTCAAGGCTCCAGAAGGGCATCATATCACTTGTCATGGCTAGCAGTGACAAATATGGAACTAGACATTGACCATCTCATTAGCCAAAAGCAGACCCATAGTTTCCTTTGAAATACTGGTCAGTTTGTTTATTTAAATTTACTTGTTCTTTATTTTAAATATTTTATTTGTTCCTGTTTTTTTTAATTTAAAATAAGATATGTACAGTGTGCATAGAGATTTGTTCATAGTTTTTTATAGTCCTGCCCTCCAACGGTCTGAGGGACAGTGAACTGGCCCCCTGTGTAAAAAGTTTGGGACCCCTGTTATACATCAAGAACCCCAAAGATTCCACAAAAAGACTACTAGAAACAATAAACAAATACAGTAAGGTCGCAGGATACAAAATTAATATACAGAAGTCCATTGCCTTCCTATATGCCAACAATGAAACATCAGAAAATGAGCTCCAGAGAGTGTGGAATCATAAACATGACCCTATGGTTGTGGGCTTGAAGCCCAAGGTCCTGGCTTGAGCAAGGGGCCACTCACTCTGCTGTAGCCCTCCAGTCAAGTCACAGTTGAGAAAGCAATCAATGAATAAATAAGGAATCTGAACAAAGAATTGATGCTTTTCATCTCTTTCCCTCTCTCTCTCACTAAAAAAAAAAAAAAAAAAAAAAAAATGTGAAGGGTATTTGCAAGAATGCTTTATGAAATTTTCTTCAGTCTAAAATAAAAAGGTACAAAAGATAGGAAGAAAAATATAAAAGAAGAAAAAGAAAGAAGGCAAGAAAGGAAGAAAGTAAGAAAGAAAGATAGAAGAGGGAGAGAAAGTTAAAGCAAGGCAAGAAATCACAGTCCTCTTTATTTCTGCTGGTTCAGCAGTCTCATTGTGAGTATAGAGCTGTTACAGCTTTCTATTTTTTTAAAAAATTTTTAACTATTTCTTCAATTACAGTCAATTACAGTTTACATTCAAAATTATTTTATATTAGTTTCAGGCATACAGCATAGTGGTTAGACAATCATATACTTTACAAAGGGGCCACAGAAGAACCCATCTGAGTATAAGATCTAGAAAGCAGAACAAGAATTTAAAAGACAGTAAGTTCTTCATATCTTTGATCTGAACTTCAAATATAAAGTGTCTCCATTCCAATACTTTTTTAAAATCACATGATAATTTGTTTAAGGTAGATAAATAGTCTCATGCCACTTGTAATGTCCCAAAGGACATTGATGTACAAAGTCTGAATCAATTAAGCCACAATCTACTGAATGAATATCCTGTACACTTAGTTTTAGAAAAATATTAGTGATTTCTTGTTAATGTTGATTTTATTTTTTTTCTGCAGAATAAACATATTTTTATTCTATGATTTTAATGGATCATACATTACATTATTGTTACACTAAGATTGAATTAAATATTGTTTGCATAATAATTAATTAAGGTTCAGAAATGCGATCCCGCACTCCTTCCCTGACCGACTGTCCTGAATCAGAATCTCTGGGGGTTGATGACATAGAATATGAAAATTTAATAGACCATCCAGTTGAATCTTAGATGTACTACTAATGGACACATAAAATATTTTTGGCATATAAAATACTTTACTTTTTTTTAACAATTGTTTAACATTATCAAAATGTGATTCCTAAAAATTCATAAAATTTACTTTTAATAATTTTATTAATTTCAGCATATTAAGCTGAATAAAATTTGATTTAATATTAACTTTATCTCAATAAATAAATATTATTAAAAAATTGAAAATAGTAATAAGATTTTTGTAAATCAGTACAAGTTCTATAGTTTGTGGAATCATTGTTTCATAAGCATAAGCAAATTCATTTAATTCTAATGTTGCTGACTGAGTTTAGATTTTAATGACCACAACTGTTTCATCAAGTCTGTTGTCTTAATGATCAACATAGCTCCTCCTTTTCTTCGGCAGTTCTCACAGATGTAACTTAGATTCAGCACAGACTTAAAGAACATGCTCTCTGCTGGAAGTTGTTTCCAAAAACTGAACTGCAGCACCTGCCTGCTGATGGTGAGAACAAACAGGAGTGGGTTATGAAACCTAGCTTACTATCTCCAAGTTTATTTGTATTCTGTAGTAATACACCACAAAGTGGAAATATACCACTGTCGATATATTGTCATTTGTATGAAGCAAATAAACCATGTTCATTGCGCAAATACGTACTGAAAGATAATTATCAAAGATGCAAATATGTAAAAATTTTAAATGTCAGTCACGTTCTCTGTCGAGATATTCTAAAACAATATGACTTATTATGTAGTAAGTTTCATTATCTCATCCAGACTGGTCATTTATGATGGACCAGTTCTAAAAAAATAGCATATGCAAGAAAGCCAAAACCATTAAGGATAATTCAGAAACTTAATGTTAAATATTCATGCATCATGATGTGTGATGTTTAAGTATATTATAATTCTGATTATATTTGTACATTCATAATTTATATATTTTTCTTTTTTAAAAATGCAAACTTGAGAGAAATTTTCTGAAGGTCCAATAATTTAGGGTTCCTGTTTGGAGGAAGTACTTTTTCCCTGGCAAAAAAGATAAAATTATTTTCAGTGAGACTAAAAAAGCAGATTTTCTGTTAAAAAAATTGTATCTTAAAATCCCAGAGCACAATGTAATATCTAAAAATTTTGCATCAAAATGTTTTCTATATAATACATACTTAGCAAATCATCATGAAAAATAAGAATTTAAATAATACTTTTTTATAAACATAAAGTTCAAATTATTTCAATTTACATTAACAATTTTTTTAAGGTTCAGAAATATAATTTTCATGGAATCAGAAAAATAACTCTAATTTTCTCTAATGGATCTGCCAGAGAAATTGTCTAGTAATTAACATTTATAAAGGAAACTATTTTAACTGAAAATTTATCAGAGAAACTATTTTAATTTTTATTTATTTATTTATTTATTTATTTATTTATTTATTTATTTTACAGGGACTGAGAGAGAGTCAGAGAGAGAAATAGATAGGGACAGATAGACAGGAATGGAGAGAGATGAGAAGCATCAATCATCAGTTTTTCGTTGCAACACCTTAGTTGTTCATTGATTGCTTTCTCATATGTGCCTTGACCATGGGGCTACAGCAGACTGAGTAGCCCCTTGCTTGAGCCAGCAACCTTGGGTCCAAGCTGGTGAGTTTTTCTTTTTTTTGTATTTTTTTCTGAAGTTGGAAATGGGGAGTCAGTCAGACAGACTCCCGCATGTGCCCGACCTGGATACACCCGCATGCCCACCAGGGGGGATGCTCTGCCCATCTGGGGTGTTCCTCTGTTGCAACCAGAGCCATTCTAGAGCCTGAGGCAGAGACCATAGAGCCATCCTTAGCGCCCAGGCCAACTCTGCTTCAATGGAGCCTTGGTTGTGGCAGGGGAAAAGAGAGACAGAGAGGGAGGAGGAGGGAGTGGTGGAAAAAATGGGTGCCTCTCCTGTGTGCCCTGGCCGGGAATCGAACCCGGGACTCCTGCACACCAGGAAAATGCTCTACCACTGAGCCAACTGGCCAGGGCTGTATTTTAATTTTTAGTGAATGTCCTTATTTGCCTCATGTCTTATAACAAGAATGTATTTTGCTTTGTATATCTCATATCACACATTTCTTGAGTAAAATGACTGAGATCAACATTATGTATCTTCATTACAGATAAATATATCACATATTAAGACAGAGTAGAATTAATAAAAGAAAAAAATAAAATAAATAGTTAAATTATATTTCAGATATTAAAAATTGGCCGTTAACTTTGTCCCCAGTTTCTAGGCTAATTGTATGCATATGTTTTCTTGTAACTCTATTCCAAAGATTCCTTTATATTTCAAGGGTTTTTAGTTGTTATCTAGAGTGATTAAACAACATAAAGATATTTGATCTTAAATTACTCCTCTGGTCAGTTGGCTCAGTGGTAGAGAATCGGCCCAGCGTGTGGAAGTCCTGGGTTTGATTTTCAGTCAGGGCACACAGGAGAAGCAACCATCTGCTTCTCCACCTCTCCCCCTTCTCTCTCTCTCTTTCTATCCAGCAGCCAAGGATTGATTGATATCAGCACATCAGCCCTGTGTGCTGAGGATGGCTCTGTGGAGCCTCCACTTCAGGTGCTGAAAATAGTTTAATTGCGAGTATGGCAGAACATTGGCCGCAGACAGGGGTTGATGGTGGATCTTGATCTGGGTGCATACGGGAGTCTGTCTCTCTATCTCATTTCCTCTCACTTAATTAAAAAAATAAATTACTCTCTTTGTACATCATAAGTCAGATTATTATAAAACACATCTACTTGTTGCACTAAAATTCACACACTAATAAATAATAAAAATGGACTGTGATCACCAGAACCATGAGTATTATTGGATATGAAAATATTATGTAGCTTTCTTTTAGAAAAGGGAGGTGATCACAGCTTCAGGAAAGTCCTGTTTACTGAGTAGGCACATATAATCACCATAAATTCAGAGTCAAATATATTAAATTTTTCAATCCACTCAAATATTAATGTAACTCCTGTGTCTATGTTCTTTTGAGATATCACCCTACCTTCCCCATCTTCAACATAGCTGCGCTTCCACTTTTCCCACCCTAACATTTCAGAGTTTTTCTAACCACTCCTGGATTTGAGCCAGGAGGAGGATGATTACTAGAAAGGAGATTTTATTGTTTTTAGTGTTCTTGGCCTGTGGAATTAAGGTATTGTGTGTGGTGAGAATATAAATTATATGTGCATATGTGCATGTGTGTGAAGAGGTATAGATAAGGTGTCTAGGGGGGGTCTCATTGTGAAAGAAGATTTCTGAGTAGAGAAAAGAAGGGGAGCCAGCCTGTGGACTGTGTGTGTGTGGTGAGGGGCAGAGCATTCTTGGTAAAGTGAATAGAATTTACGAAGAGTTCCGAGCTGAGTCCATGCTTACTTTGTTCAAGGAACCATGGAGAAGCTTGTGTCTGTGAGTGCAGTAAAGGTGATAAAAATAAATAGGAAATGAGGCCAGACAAGTAACACAGTCCAGACTATGTAGGGATTTGGAAAATATGATAAAAACTCTTTGGTTATTAGTTGAAAGAAATAGGCCATTAGGAAGTTTGAGCAGAGGTATGGAGTAATTTTGGTTACTATGTTGAGAGTAGACAAAAGAGGGTAAAAGAAAGTAGAGAAAGCATGTAGGAAGCTATTGCATTAATTTAAGTGAGACATGTTGGTGACTTGGACCATGAAATGGTTGAGAAGTGGTCAGATTCTAGAACTGTATTGAAAGTAACATCAGGGTAATAGACTCTGACAAGTTGTGGACTAAAATAGAAACAGAGAAATTTAAAACAAAGGCAACCTTTTGGACATGAACAGCTGGAAATATAATAGAAAGTTACCAATAGTTGAGAGAGACACAAAAGGAATTGGGTGTACAATAAAATGATTCAATATAAGTATATATTGCCAAATGATCACAATAGTAAGTCTAGTTAGCATGTATCACTACACAGCTACAGTTATTTTCTTGTGATGAGAATTTTTAAGACCTATTCTCTTAACAACTTTCAAAAATACAATCAATGTTATTAACTGTAGTTATTTACTATACTGTACATTACATTCCCAGGATTTATTTATTTTATGACAAGAAATTTATATCTTTTGAAAACCTTCACTCATTTCACCCATTCTCCAAATCTCACTTCTGTCAACCCCCAAACTGTTCTATGAACTTGTTTTTGTTTTGTTTAATTAACATTTTTAATGTCAAATAAACACAATATTCTTTAATTTTCAAAAATGCTTTTCCTAAACTCATCTAAATGTCAATTTGATTCACATACAAGTTATAATATTATTCCTTGTGATATTCAGTACATTGCTGTGGTTTATTTATTTCATAGCTGCAAATTTGTACCTTTTATTCCCCTTTACTTTTTTAACTATCCCCTTTTATTCCCCTTTACTTTTTTAACTATCTCCAACACCTCTCCCCTTGGGCAACCATTAGTTTGTTCTTTGAGTCTGTTTCTATTTCTTCATTTTATTTTTCAGAGTCTATATGTAAGTGAAATCTTATGACATTTATAAATGTCTTCTTGATATTTTATTTAACATAATGGCTTCAAAACCATCATGTTGTCATACATTGCAGGATTCCCTTCCTTCTTGTGTCAGAATAATATCACTTTTTTTTTTGTATTTTTCTGAAGCTGGAAACGGGGAGAGACAGACAGACTCCCGCATGCGCCCGACCGGGATCCACCTGGCACGCCCACCAGGGGGCGACGCTCTGCCCACCAGGGGGCGATGCTCTGCCCCTCCGGGGAGTCGCTCTGCCGTGACCAGAGCCACTCTAGCACCTGGGGCAGAGGCCAAGGAGCCATCCCCAGCGCCCGGGCCATCTTTGCTCCAATGGAGCCTTGGCTGCGGGAGGGGAAGAGAGAGACAGAGAGGAAGGAGGAGGGGTGGAGAAGCAAACAGGCACTTCTCCTATGTGCCCTGGCCGGGAATCAAACCCCGGTCCCCCGCACACCAGGCCAACGCTCTACCGCTGAGCCAACCGGCCAGGGCCTAATATCACATTTTTAATCCATTCATCTACAGATGGACGTTTAGGCTGTTTCTATGTTTTGGCTATTGTAAATAATGCTGCAGTGAACATTGGGGTCAGATGTCTATTCTACTTGATGTTTTTGTTTCCTTTGGATAAATATCCAGAAGTGGAATTGCTGAATATATAAGTTAGTTCTATTTTTGTGTGAACCTTCATACTGTTCTCCACAGTGGCTGCATTAAGTTACATTGACACAAACTGTGCATCAGGGTTCCCTTTTCTCCACACCCTCAACTACACTAGATATAGTTTGTCTTTTTGATGATAGCCATTCTAACCGGTGTAAGATGACAACCCATTGTGGCTTAGTTTCATATTTTCTTAATGATTAGTGATGTTGAGCATCTTCCCATAGCCTGTTGGCCGTATGTCTGTTGTATTCACCAGTGTATTTTTAATAATTTAAAAAACTTATTATTTGTTATTGAAGACCTAATCTGTCAACCATGTTATTGGTCAAAAAGAGGTTATGAGTGATCTTTATTTTTTTAAAACCTATTTTGTCATAAGAACTTAACATGAGATCTAGCTTCTTAACAAATTTTTAAGTGTATAATACATTATTATTGAAATTGGTATATTCTTAAACATTTTATTTTAAACAAATACTAAAATAAAACTATTATAAATGCACCATTAACAATATACATCTTGGCCCTGGCCGGTTGGCTCAGTGGTAGAGCGTCGGCCTGGCATGCAGGGGACCCGGGTTCGATTCCCGGCCAGGGCACATGAGAGAAGCACCCATTTGCTTCTCCGCCTCCCCCTCCTTCCTCTCTGTCTCTCTCTTCCCCTCCCGCAGCCAAGGCTCCATTGGAGCAAAGATGGCCTGGGTGCTGGGGATGGCTCCTTGGCCGCTGCCCCAGGCGCTGAAGTGGCTCTGGTCGCGACAGAGCGACGCCCCGGAGAGGCAGAGCATCGCCCCCTGGTGGGCAGAGCCTCACCCCTGGTGGGCGTGCCCGGTGGATCCCGGTCGGGCGCATGCCGGAGTCTGTCTGACTGTCTCTCCCCGTTTCCAGCTTCAGAAAAATACAAAAAAAGAAAAACAACAACAACAAAAAAAAACAATATACATCTTTAAATTTCTAATTATTCATTTACTTAAATCAAAATTAAGGTTTCCTTAAGCTTTGTAGACATTCTTTTTAGCATGTTTGTTTGTAAAATTATAGCTTTTTCTCCTGGTATCTTTTTCTCTACAATATTGAGCATTATAGCTTTCCATTAGTTTCATATTATTAATATTTTTAGGTTTTAAAATTTTCAATGTTAAAATATTTTTCTAGTTACTGAATTATATAATATGAACTTTTAAGAATCAAAGGAAATATATGATAAAATTACTGGTTTCTTAATAGACAGTTTTATGAACAAATATGTTAATTGAATTTTAAACTGCGATCCTCAATACTAGCAGTTAGGTCTACCTCTTTGCTCTGAAAACATGGAAGTCGTTAAGATTTTCAATATTTTATATACCGAGAGCAATAGTTCAATTTTATTTTGAAGAAAACATCAACAATCATATGTCACATTTCTCTAATGACTTACATGCCTAGAACTAGAAGCAATATTTATTGTCTAAGTGTGTGTCTGACATAGCACAGGCCAAAGCTCCAGAAAGAAAATGCTAAATATCTCACAATAAGTTTTAAGTGCACCGATTACATTTTGTAAATTAATTGAACCATAAAGACTTTCTTATTAGAATGTAGCAATATCATTACTATGTTTTCTCTATTAAGCTCAGTGATTAAGTGACAGAATCATACTCTATCATCAATGGTAACTGATGGTCAACTCTGTCTTTCTTTTGTACAGTTGTTCACCTGCTTATGTGCTAGCTTCATTTCCTTATTTGTAAATAAATAGAAAATGTGTAACCTAAATAATTAGATATTATTCTTAGGGGACTCTAGGAAAATATAAAATAATAATGAATGAGTTTAGTATAATTTAGTGATGCCTATAGTGCCTTGGAATAATTCTTTTATTTAACTTTAACTTTCAAAGATAAAAGCAAATCTGTAGAGAAAAAAGAAGATATTCAAATATCCCAAGAACAGTATTATCTCAGTCCAAAATGTAATCATTTACTATAATCAACAACTTGGAATGATATTTGAATTGATATTAAAAATTTTTTTATAAATACTTATTTTTAAAAAGTCATGCAGGGAAAATTGTAACCATTCATTTGGCTATAGTCCCTAAAGTATATCTAAATTATGAAAGTATGGGTTAGGAAAGAGGTATGCTCTGCAAGTTCATTCTGAAATTGAATTTGTAGATAATTTGGAACAGGTACACTTACTTATTCAGTGCAGTTTAGATTTTGTCTTGACATTGTGTTTTCCCTTTACCTTTCTCTGCTTATAAATACTTAAACATTTTCAAATACAACCTTAAACAATCTTGGATGATGCAGAAGATGATGGACTTGTTGGAGAGGATGGAACTGGTGTTAACAGTGACAGGGTGCCCTGGCCATTTGGCTCAGTGGTAGAGCGTCAGCCTGTAGTGCAGGAGTGCTGGGTTCGATTTCTGGCCAGGGCACAGAGTAGAAGTGCCCATCTGCTTCTCCACCCTCCCCCTTCTCTTTCTTCTCTCTTCCCCTCCAGCAGCCAAGGCTCCATTGGAGCAAAGTTGGTCCGGGCGCTGGTGATGGCTCTATGGCCTCTGCCTCAGGCGCTAGAATGGCTCTGGTTGCAACAGAGCAACGCCCCAGATGGGCAGAGCATCGCTCCCTGGTGGACATGCCTGGTGGATCCCAGTCAGGCACATGCAGGAGTCTGGCTGACTGCCTCCCCGTTTCCAACTTCAGAAAAAATACAAATACACACACACACACACACACACACACAAAAAGAGTGTCAGGGTTTGAATTCTGCTGCTGGAGTCAGTTTCTCTTCAGGCATGAAGGGAGGTTGGTACAAAGCTTTTCCTTCTCTCACTGTGAATGGTCCTGTAGCATCTCAGGCCTTTGGTAACTGTACTGCACACTTTGGTGAACCTCTTGTGTCAGGATCTTGCTACTCTAACTCTGTCATGCCTGCTTCAATGAAACAAAAAGCTTCAGCTAACTTTGACAGAAAATTTTTTTTCATTTTATGTTTCTTGGTCTCTGTTTTCTTCCGTAAATGCTATCATCTACTACTCTAGTTTCATATGATTTTTATTGGTTAATTCTTTGCTGTGGGAGTCAAGTAACTTGATAATATCATTTTCACTGATACTCAACTGCTATTAATTACCAATAGCCCTGATGGCACTTCGTTCATAAATATGAGTTGTATATAAGTTGGATGTTTGTAACTCAGGGACTTACTGTATGCACTCAGTTTTCACATCTAAAGTTGAACTCAGCTCAGCTTTCTGGTACATTTGAATATGTTTTTTACCTTCAGATTACCTCCAAGACACTTAATGATCAAAAAGAATTTAAACCTGGGCTCTGACACTTAACAACAATGCATCTTTCAACAAGATTATTCATTACTCTAGCTTCAGTGTCCTCATTTGTAAATGCATATAATGTCATCATACTTACATGTTTTTTGTGAGATTCAATAAGATAGTTATGTAAAATATTTAGAATAGTACCTGTTGCAATTAAGTTTATGTCTGTCTATATCATGGGTGGTGGCATGTAAACTTTTCTAAGCTGTTTTTGGACAGCTGGCTCATAACTCATTTTAAGTGCAACTTTGAATCTCTATCCTTGTTCTCATTTCCATTCTTCTTTCACTTACATTCAAGTCTTTTTTGCTATTTTCTACATGATTCCTCATACTTGGTTTCCTTCTTATATCTGCTTTTTATCTTGGTAATTTGATAGTTTACATAGAGCAAAGAGACTTTAAAGTCCACTCTCAGTTAAAGATACATTTTAGTAAAATGTCCCCTTTGGTTTCCTGCAAGGTCTTAACTTCTATATGTCTCCTTAAAGGAAAATGAAAAGCATAAAGCTTTATCTGATTTCAAAAAGACATATATTATCTTGAAGGCTGATCTTGAATTTGGCAGAATAGCAGACTGCAATCTTTCAATATTTTATTTTCACCACGTCTCTGGCAGAGCATTCACTACTCTCTTTTTAATTTACACTCTCTGGTACTGAGCCAGAACTATGAATTTTACTAGTGAGTCACAAGAATGTTTTCGTCTTCCTTAAAACCTAAACAAGTAATGTTTTACAAAGTTTTCTAGTTCAGAAAATAGAAAACCATAATATAACATAAACAGTGCATTTAGTACTTGTCAGAAATTAGGTTTTCATTGGCAGAGAAGAAAAGGACATTTTCTCTTGGCATGTCGCCACCCCTAGAGGCATCTGCAGTTATTTATTGGTTACCTCTGGGCACTTACTGCATTATAAAATCCGGCCCTTTGTCTTAAAAGTTAGAAACCAGACATGATTTTCAAGTAAAATAACTAAATTTGAGCAGAAATATTAACCAAGAAGATGAAACTGAAACATTTTTTATTCATTTCAAATAAAAAATAAAACAAATTACATGTAACCCATGTAATTTATTTTTGCACCAAATATTCATTTTTCCCAATATATGAATAGTCTTTTTAAAGCGCATTATGACTGGAACAAAGAAAATTATTTAATATTTCCTGATATTAAGACAAGATAGTTTGATATCTATATTTCTGCATAAAGTAGGTCATTGCCACAGTAACCAGGATATTTTAATTCTTTTTGTTAAGATGTTACCTCTCCTAGTGTATTAATCATAGCTTTGAATATTGCATTAGTTATCTTTAACAACAAAAGTGCTATATAAAAATAAGCTATAATCCAGTGACGTTTAACAATATGTATTTCCAAATATTGAGTCCACAGATGGCTCTAGTGGTTCTGCTCCCGTCTATTGGATTTATTCCAGTCTTTCCCAGCACCTTCTTACTTAGGATGCAGTCTAACAGGACCATGGCTGCCGGAGGCATGTTTTCCCAAGGCAGGTGGCAGAAAGCACAGGAACTAAGTCCTGTACTGGGACAGGGAAAGACACTTCTCTCATGCAAGAAAACAAAAGAGAGTAGATACTTCCTCTACAGTTGTATATTTGCTCATGGATAGTGTCTGAAAGCACTTGCCTATGGGAGTCTTCTTTTTCTATGTTTAATGACTAAATTACCTATTTTTCCCTGACTTTTTAAAAAATATATTTTTCTCAATTGGTCTATTCAAACCTGCAGGCTTTGAGATAATTTTATTTCCTTAATAGGATTTCACTTACTCTTCTTATAGAATTTATATCATTCAAACATACTTCCCTTAAGTCAGTTTTAAGTTTGTTGATGCCCATTGTATATCTCAAAAAATAATATATAAAACATGGCTGACTGCAAAAGAAGCTGTCCACAAAACAAAATCATATACAACCAACAAAATGGAAGAAGATATTTACAAACAATGGCTCTGACAAGCAGTTAATATTCTAAGTATATAGAGAACTCATACATAATTTCTACAAAAATAAATTAAAAAACAAGCAGAGGATATGAACAGACATTTCTCCCAAGAAAACATACAATGATCTGCAGATATAAAAAAAATAATCAACTTCACTACCTGTGAGAGAAATGCAAGTCAGAACTACAATGAGATACTACCTCACACTTATTAGAGTGGCTGTTATCAACAAGACAGGCAATAACAAGTGTGAGAGAGGTAGTAGAGAAAAAGAAATTTTTATTCACTTCTATTGGCAATGTAATTGATACAGCCACTATGGAAAACAGTATGGAGGTTCCTCAAAAAATTAAAAATGCAGTGACCATGTGACCCAGCCATCCCTCTGCAGGATATCTACCTGAAATATTTGAAAATAATATCATGTCAAGTGAAATAAGTCAGATAGAAGTTTTCAAGAATTTTATAAGTTCACTCATATGTGGTATACAAAATAAAGAAAACAAATGAAAAAAAATAAAGCAAACAGGCAAACTGAAAGTCACAGACACTGCCCAAAGTACGATGGTTATCACAGAAAATGTGAATGGGGGGATAGTGAAGTACAGGGGGGTCGAGGAGATGGTAATAGAAGGAGATTTCATTTCTAGTGTTGGTAACACAATGTAATATAAAAGTGTTATATTATTGAATTATATTCTTAAAACCTATATAATTTTATTAATGTGTGTCACTCTAATAAATATAATTAAAAATATAATGTAGTCATCATTTAAAAAGATTGATACATATTCCTGTATTAAATGGAGACTAATGTCAAATTCATTATAAAATAATAAAAAAATTATAATATACAACCATGAAATAATAAAATTGTGGTGGTAGACAAACACAAGTAAGAGATCATAATATTTGTTAAAAGCCACCTAGTAGATCTTGGTGTTCAAAGCCAGAGAGTTTAAAAATAACTTTGTGTCCTAATAAATAGTGCCTTTTGTGCAATTAATAATGGAAAACTTGCCATTTATTGCACCCCAATTATCCTAAATAGTGCTTCTGAAATTATTCTTATCAGACAACCTCTAATCCTACACTCAGATAAAGTTTTTCTTTTATTAAAATAAATTACTGTATTGTATTTCTGCTATTAAATATAAGCAGAACCTACAAGTCAATACATTGTATAGTATATAGTATGGCATTATGTGACATTTGGAATGCACTAATGCCCCTTCTATGTTTTTTTGTTTTGACATCTTTTTTATAGTGCCATATTCCAAAATGTCTGTTGAAAACCTTCACTGGATGTCCAAGCAATATGCACAAATAAAATTTTAAACTCACAAACTAGAATTCATGAAAAAATTGTCATATTTTCTTTTAGTTTTCATCTGTAGTGTTCTTGTATCTGTTTTGCATCTTCATTTTCCCAGCTAGAAGGAACACATTAGATAGAAAATTACATAGAACTAAAAAACGTATTTTTTTTAATTTTTCTTTAATTTTTATTTATTTATTTATTTATTTATTTATTTTTATTTATTTATTTTTTTATTTATTCATTATAGAGAGGAGAGGGAGAGACAAAGAGAGGGACAGAGAGAGAGAGAGGAGAGACAGAAGGGGGGAGGAGCTGGAAGCATCAACTCCCATATGTGCCTTGACCAGGCAAGCCCAGGGTTTCGAACCGGTGACCTCAGCATTTCCAGGTTGATGCTTTATCCACTGCGCCACCACAGGTCAGGCAAAAAAACGTATTTGTTAATGAAGCTAAAAGTATTACCCTGAACTCAGTAGATAGAGAGAAAGATGAAACATTTCTTAAAAGAAATAATGATATTAAATTTCTAGCATATTAGAGTATTAAAACATAAATAAAGGAGTGATATTACTACTCAGAGATAATAGAGAATTATCTAAAATGTATACAATATATGAATCCTCAGGAAAGATAAATCCCCAACCAAGATAATGTTAAATCCACACTAACCTCATAGTGATATTGTGGAGCTCTGATCACAAAAGATATGCTTACAATGAATGTCATGGCATCTATTCTTTCATTAATTTCAAAAATGATGCCAAATTTTGTGACAGTAGATGGGTAGTTCTTTGCATGGATGTTTTGATAGCTGTAATCTATTCTTAATTTGTGGAAAATTTTTTTTCTGGAAATCTGAAAAGGAAAAGAGGATAATTACCATACAAGGCACTGTATTTACTATCAATTAAAAACTAATTCCTAATAAGAAATAAAGGAATAAAATCACATTGAGTTAGTTTTAATGATACCCAAGAAACAAACTATGAGAAGTCTAGCATATATACTAGATTTAAGAAAGTTTTTAAAAGTTACAAAAACATGAAGTTATAAAATTAAAGAATAAATTTAAAAGATTATACTAAAATTGTAAGGTTTATCAAAATGATAATCTGAAAATACAATTTTGAATGGAAATATAAGACAACGATAATTATTTAAATATATTAGTATGTCTAACACAGATCTCTAGAACAAATACATATTTAAAAGTTAATGGATATAGGACTGAAAAGATGGCAACAGAGTAGGCAGATGCTCAGACTCCCAGCTCTCACCACCAAACTGGAATACAAATCAATTTAGGAAAAATCAGCATGAAAAACCAACTCTGAACAACAAGAACAGCTCTCAAAAACCAAGGAGCAAAGAAGAAGCCACAACAAACCTGGTAGGGAGCACCTGAATCTCCCCTGCTTACAGGAATGGAGGGGAGGGGTAAGGCTGAGAGCCCAGAGGGGATCTCACCCAAGGGAAAAGAGCAGAAACTACTGCTCACAGCCACTTGCCTGGCGACCAGGGAGCAAGGTGTGTTGAAAAGACCAGCTTATCTCCCAAGTGGAAAGGAAAGAGAGAAAAACAGATTGTGAGGAGCTAAGAAATGAAGGAGACGACCGAAAAAAGCTGACTCATCCATGCTGGAGGCGGCTATAGCTGGGGGAGGGATTGAACCTTTCACAAAACAGAGCTGAATTGCTTCCAGATAAGATCTAGGACATCTATCCAGCTCCAATCAGCACAACAAGACACAGCTGAAAAAAAGAAGTGGGGAGGAGGGGCACTAACTCAAGTCTCCATGGAGATCTGAGATACACCTACCCCTACTGAAGCTGAGAAAATACCCTGCCCCTAGAGAGATTAGTTGGCTAAAGAGGTCTTCAGAGTCTCAGGTTATACCCATCGTATTCCTGGATACAGTTTCAAGGAAGACCCCTGCTGAGATCACTAAAAAAGACCTGTTAAGAAGAGAAACAAATCAAGATTACAAAGCTGCCCAAATCCGAAAGTGGGTTACACATAACAGCTGATACCAACCCAAGAAGACCTAGAAATAACACAACTGAAAACTGGAGACAGACAACACCAAGCCTAGACTCAACCAACTCTATAAATACAATCCCCAAAACAGACAATGAGGAGACAAATAAGTGCAATCCAAATGAAACCACAAGAGACACCATAAGGAGATGAACTGAGTGATTTGGAAATAATCAAACTTCCAGATGCGGAGTTCAAAATAATGATTGTAAGGATGCTTAGGGATCTTAGAACAACAATGGATGGTCATTATGAACACCTAAATAAAGAAATAGCAAGTATAAAAAAGAATCAGTTGGAGATGACAAATACAATATCAAAAATAAAGACCACAATGGAAGGAATTAAAAACAGGATAGATAGAGCTGAGAATCGAATCAGCGAGTTGGAGGACAACTGGAATGAAGGCATGAAAGCAGAGAAGAAAAGAGAA
The DNA here is from genome assembly GCF_036850765.1 of Saccopteryx bilineata. Lineage (NCBI taxonomy): Eukaryota > Metazoa > Chordata > Mammalia > Chiroptera > Emballonuridae > Saccopteryx > Saccopteryx bilineata. The sequence goes on along the minus strand of NC_089491.1, from coordinate 213,215,272 downwards.
AAGAGACTCAAAAAGTCAGAGGAAACTTATCGAGAGCTCTGTGACAACATGAAGAGAAATAACATCCACATCATAGGGGTTCTTGAAGAAGAAGAAAAAGAACAAGGGATAGAGACTTTGTTCAATCATATCATAGCTGAAAACTTCCCTAAATTAATGGAACAGAAACTCTCACAAGTCCAAGAAGCACAGAGGACTCCATTAAAGAGAAACCCAAAGAAACCTACACCAAGACACATCATAATTAAAATACCAAAGCTAAGCGATAAAGAGAAAATATTAAAAGCTGCAAGAGAAAAAAAAGTTATCACCTATAAAGGAGCCCCCATAAGGATGACATCCGACTTCTCAACAGAAAAACATGAGGCCAGAAGGGAATGGCAAGAAATATTCAAAGTAATGCAGAACAAGAACCTACAACCAAGACTACTTTATCCAGCAAGGCTATCGTTTAAAATCAAAGGAGAAATAAAAAGCATCCCAGATAAAAAACAACTCAAGGAATTCATTACAACCAAACCAGTGCTACAGGAAATGTTAAGGGGCCTATTGCAAACAGATCAAAGTCGGAAAAGAATATAGCAAAAAAAAAATACAGCTTTAAAGAAGAAAATGGCAATAAACACCTACATATCAATAAAAACCTTAAATGTAAATGGATTAAAAGATCCAATCAAAAGACATAGGGTAGCTGCGTGGATAAGAAAACAGGACCCATACATATGCTGTCTACAAAAGACACACCTTAGAACAAAAGATACACATAGATTGAAGGTAAAAAGATAGAAAAAAAAACATTTCATGCAAATGGAAATGAAAAAAAAGCTGGGGTAGCAATACTTATATCAGACAAATTGGACTTTAAAACAAAGGATATAGTAAGAGATAAAGAAGGCCACTACATAATGATAAAGGGAGTAATCCAACAGGAAAATATAACTATTATAAATATCTATGCACCTAATATAGGAGCACCCAAATATATAAAGCTGACTTTGATGGATTTAAAGGGCGAGATCAACAGCAATACTATAATAGTAGGGGATTTCAATACCCCACTAACATCACTAGATAGAGCCTCAAGAAAGAAAATTAACAAAGAAACAGCAGACTTATTGGAAACACTAGATCAACTCGATATAATAGATATCTTCAGAACCTATCACCCTAAAGCAGCAGAATATACATTCTATTCAAGTGCTCATGGTACATTCTCTTGGATAGACCACATGTTAGGGCACAAAAGTGCTCTCAACAAATTTAAGAAGACTGAAATCATATCAAGCACTTTCTCCGATCACAATGGCATGAAACTAGAAATGAACCACAACAGAAAAGCTCAAAAATTCTCAAACACATAAAAACTAAATAGCAGGTTGTTAAATAATGAATGGATTAAGAATGAGATCAAAGAAGAAATAAAAAAAATTTCTAGAAACGAATGACAATCAGTATAAAACAACTCAAAATTTATGGAACACAGCAAAAGCATTATTGAGAGGGAAGTTCATAGCATTACAGGCACACTTTCAGAAGCTAGAAAAAGCTCAAATAAACAAATTAACCCTGCATCTAAAAGAACTAGAAAAAGAACAGCAAGTAAAGCCCAAATGTAGTAGAAGGAAGAAAATAATAAAGATCAGAGCAGAAGTAAATGACATAGAGGCTAAAGAAACAATACAGAGAATCAATGAAACTAGGAGCTTGTTCTTTGAAAAGGTAAATAAATTGATGAACCTTTAACTAGACTCACCAATAAAAAGAGAGAGAGGACTCAAATAAACAAAATTAGAAATGAGAGAGGAGAAATAACAACTGACACAACAGAAATACAAAATATTGTAAGAAAATACTATGAAGAACTGTATGCCAAAAAACTAGACAACCTAGATGAAATGGACAAATTCCTTGAATCATAGAATCTTCCAAAAATCAATCTGGAAGAATCAGAAAATGTAAACAGACCAGCTACACCAAATGAGATTGAAACAGTTATCAAAAAACTTCCAACCAAGAAAAGTCCGGAGTCTGATGGCTTCACAACGGAATTCTACCAAATATTCACAAAAGAACTAACTCTTATCCTTCTCAAACTATTTCAAAAAATTCAAGAGGAAGGAAGATTTCCAAGCTCCTTTTATGAGGTGAGCATAATTCTGATTCCAAAACCAGGTAAAGACAACACAAAGAAAGAAAATTATAGGCCAATATCTCTGATGAATATAGATGCTAAAATCCTCAACAAAATATTAGCAAACTGGATCCAACAATATATGGAAAAAATCATACACATGATCAAGTGGGATTTATTCTGGGGAGGCAAGGCTGGTACCATATTCATAAATCAATCAATGTGATTCATCACATAAACAAAAAGAAGGAGAAAAACCATATGATCATTTCAATAGATGCAGAAAAAGCATTGATAAAATCCAGCACCCATTCATGATCAAAACTCTCAGCAAAGTGGGAATACAGGGAACATACCTCAACATGATAAAAGCCATCTATGAGAAACCCACAGCCAACATCATACTAAATGGGCAAAAATAAAAAGCAATCCCCTTAAGATCAGGAACAAGGCAGGGGTGCTCCCTTTCACCACTCTTATTTAATATAGTCCTGGAAGTCCTATCCACAGCAATCAGACAAGAAGAAGAAATGAAAGGCATTCAAGTTGGAAAAGAAGAAGTAAAACTATCATTATTTGCAGATGATATGATATTGTATATAAAAAACCCTAAAGTCTCAGTCAAAAGCTATTGGACCTGATAAATGAACTCAGCAAAGTGGTGGGATATAAAATCCATACTCAGAAATCAAAGACATTTTTATACACCAACAATGAACTGTCGGAAAGAGAAATTAAGGAAACAATCCCTTTCACAATTACAACCAAAAAAATAAAGTACCTAGAAGTAAACTTAACCAAGGAGACTAAAGACTTGTACTCGGAAAATTACAAAGCATTGATAAAAGAAATCAAGGAAGATACAAACAAGTGGAAGCATATACCATGCTCATTGTTAGGAAGAAAAAACATCATTAAAATGTCTATATTGCCCTGGCCGGTTGGCTCTGCGGTAGAGCGTTGGCCTGGCGTGTGGGGGACAAAGGTTCGGTTCCCGGCCAGGGCACATAGGAGAAGTGCCCATTTGCTTCTCCACCCCCTCTCCTTCCTCTCTGTCTCTCTCCTCCCGTCCCGCAGCCAAGGCTCCATTGGAGCAAGGATGGCCTCGGCGCTGGGGATGGCTCCTTGGCCTCTGCCCCAGGCGCTGGAGTGGCTCTGGTTGTAGCAGAGTGACGCCCCGGAGGTGCAGAGCATCGCCCCCTGGTGGGTGTGCTGGGTGGATACCTGGTCAGGCGCTTGAAGGAGTCTGTCTGACTGTCTCTCCCCGTTTCCAGCTTCAGAAAAATTAAAAAAAAGTCTATATTACCAAAGCAATCTATAAATTCAATGCAATACCAATTAAAATACCAATGACATACTTCAAAGATATAGACCAGATATTTCAAAAATTTATATGGAACCAAAAAGAACACGAATAGCTTCAGCAATCTTAAAAAAAAATAATAAAGTGGGATATATCACATTTCCTGATATCTAGTTATATTACAATGCCATTGTACTCAAAACAGCCTGGTACTGGCATAAGAACAGGCATATAGATCAATGGAACAGAACAGAGAACCCAGAAATGAACCCACAGTTCTATGGACAACTGATATTTGACAAAGGAGGTAAGGAAATACAATGGAGTAAAGACAGCCTCTTTAACAAATGGTGTTAGGAAAATTGGACAGTTACCTGCAAAAAAATGAAACTAGATCACCAGCTTACACCACTCACAAAAATAAACTCAAAATGGATAAAAGACTTAAATGTAGGCTGTGAAAGCATAAGCATGTTAGAAGAAAACATAGGCAGTAAGCTCTCTGACATCTCTCGGAGCAATATATTTGCTGATTCATCTCCACGGGGAAGTGAAATAAAAGACAGGATAAACAAATGGGACTATATCAAACTAAAAAGCTTTTTCACAGCTAAAGACAACAAGAACAGAATAAAAAGACAAACTACACAATGGGAGAACATATCTGACAATACGTCTGAAAAGGGGTTAATAACCAAAATTTATAAAGAACTTGTAAATCTCAACACCAGGAAGACAACCAATCCAATCCAAAAATGGGCAAAAGAGATGAATAGACACTTCTCCAAAGAGGACATACAGATGGCCAATAGGAAATACTCAACATCACTAATCATTAAATAAATGCAAATTAATACCACAATGAGATATCACTTCACATCAGCCAGAATGGCGCTCATCAACAAAACAACACAGAATAAGTGCTGGCGAGAATGTGGAGAAAAGGGAACCCTCCTGCACTGCTGGTGGGAGTGCAGTCTGGTACAGCCACTGTGGAAAGCAGTCTCAAAAAACTGAAAATCGAACTGCCTTTTGACCAAGCTATCCCACTTTTAGGAATATACCCCAAGGACACCATAGAACGGCTCGAAAAGGAGAAATGCACCCGCATGTTTGTGGCAGCATTGTTCATAATAGCAAAGATCTGGAAACACCCCAAGTGTCTATCAGAAGACAAGTGGATTAAAAAGCTTTGGTACATATATACTATGGAATACTACTCAGCCATAAGAAATGATGACATTGGATCATTTACAATAACATGGATGGACCTTGATAACATTATATGGAGTGAAATAAGTAAATCAGAAAAAAAACTAAGAACTATAAATCCATACATAGAAGGGATAAAAAAATGAGGCTCGGAGACATAAACAAGAATGTGATGGCAACAAGGGTGGGAGGTGGGGGGAGGGGGCAAAGCAGGAGAGAGTGGTTAGGGGAGGAGAGGGGCACAAAGAAAATCAGATAGAAAGTGACAGAAGACAATTTAATTTTGGGGGAGGGGTATACAGTACAATCAAATGTCAAAATAATCTAGATGTTTTCTCTCAACATATGTACCCTGATTTACCAATGTCACTGCATAAAATTTAATAAATAAATTAAAAAAAAAGTTAATGGGATGACGTCAGAGTAATGGCGGGGTAGGAAGCAATACCGATAAATCTCCCCCAAAACTCAAAAAAATCTTCAACCAGAAACAGAAAAACCTATCCTTGGAGCCTCCAGATGTTTCGCAAAACACCCAAAGGTATGGTCGAGTGAAAAATTGGCTAAATATATAACCAAACCCCGAAGGAAATAGAGAGTAAGAAATGCTCCGCCTTCCTCGTTAACCTAAACAGGGCGGCTTTCTCTGGGAACTGTGAATATAGAAACTGAGGCGGGCTAAGGGGGTGAATAGATTCAGGCCGCGGCACAAACGGCCGAACCAGGCTGTGGCATAGAGATCCAAGCCGAGGAAAAACTGTTACTGTGGCAACCCGGGCAATACAAGCTAACACTTGCGCCAAACCCAGACAAAGAAAGACAAGTGGGGCAGCCATTTTACCCGATCTCCTGGTCTGCGCGCGCAGATAGCGAGAGATTCCTCTGAGTGCCTCGGCATTGCGCGCCCGTATTACCGCACAGTGGGGCAGAGTCAGGGGCCTTTGTGTGGGCCAAAGCGGAATCTCGGGCCACCCCAGTGCCTTGCAAAAGCTGCACACGGGGATGGAGCAAGAGCCAATTTCAACGCTGGAACTTTTCCATGCAGTTGGGGGTTTCACTCAGAGTGTGAGACTGCCGGCCGGATATCCTGGTCTGTGCGCGCAGATAGTGAGCGAGAGTCTCCCCCAAGCGCCTCGGGAGTGGGAGCCCGCCTGTGTTACCGGACAGAGTGGCAGAGCCAAAGGTCTTTGAGTAGGCGGAAATCCTGTCTGACTATGCTAGCAGCTATGATTGACTGAGCCTTACGCAGAGACCTGTGCTGAGTGGAAATAGAGTGGGGAGTTGCCAGCTCTTTGAGCCTCTTACTATCCAGGCACAGGCAGCAGCAACCCCATAGCTGGATTATCAGGCTACTAATTGAGGAAGGAAAGACTAGGAGACAGGTTCCAGGAACACGGACTCTCTCACTGTCGGAGCCTATAAATGCTAATGAGCCTCGACTGCCAATGAGACTAAAGCACAATATATGACATTGCCATAGAGACTTATCAACTCCAAACCTCTACCTGAGCATGCCAAAGGGGCAGAACCCGGGGTAAAGAGTCACGGACAAGGAAGAGGGACAGAAAAGAAAAAGCAAGAAGATAACCTCTCAAAATAAAGAATAATCTGCAGACTTTATAACCTATCCCATTTTATTATATTTGTTCATTTGGTTCTCTTATCTTCATTCTTAATATTTTTTTTCCTCCTCCAATTTGGTCATTTAACTCTCTACTGGTCTTACTCTCTCCTCTCCTTGAACTACACTTCCCATAAGTGTTACATCTCCCATTATCTTTTCTTTCCTCTTCCTTTCTCTCTATGAGGGTTTCACTCCAAAACCCTTAACTCTCTCTCTCTCTCTCCTCTTTTTTCTTTTTTCTTCTTTTAGTGGTTCGGTCTTTTTTTCTCTCTCTCTCTCTCTTTCCTTTCTCCCTCTATATTAGTTTCTTCCTTTCTCCTTTACATCTCCTCTCATTCAAACCTCAATAACAAACAAATTATCTTATCTGAGACTCAAACTTATGTTTGTGGCATTTTGGGGGTTTTTTATTTCACCTTTTTAACTCCCTAGCAGTGCTCCCATCCATGGCTCTCCATTTTATCTAGTTCTTGTTTCATTAAATACAATAGTAATTTTTTAATTTGTCCCCCCATTTTTCTGTTTCCCTCTTATTCCTCTCATCATAACTCTTAGTCAACCAACACCTAAAAGCAAATCATTTTATTCTTGACACAATTTTTTCCCTTATTTTCTTTTTGTGGGTCTATACCCCCTTCTTTTTTCTTTCTTTCTTTTTTTTGCCCCTTTAATACTTTTCCCCAATTCAGGCACTCCATTACAAGCATTGGTTGTTATAATTCACAGTTCACCAAAAGATTTTATCAAGAAAGAGGGGAGAGGAGAGGAGAGGAAAAAAGAAGGGGGGAATAATTTTCTTATTTTTTAATTTTTTTTTATTTTACTTTTTTTATTTCATTATTAATTTTTTTTAAAAAAACAACTCTTCGATTTTCTATTTCTTTAACTTTTTATTCTTTATTAAATCTTATTAATACTATCAACAAAACCACCCTCAGATGCCATTAACGAAGAGAAAATCGAATATCATGGATACAAAAGAAAGAGAGGTAACACAGCTAGATGAGGAAAAATCTATGGAGAAAAAATTTAATATATTGGAAACTTTGGAGCTAAATGACAGAGAATTCAAGATAGAAATCATAAAAATACTCAGAGACATACAAGAAAACACAGAAAGGCAATTTAGGGAGCTCAGAAAACAACTCAATGGACACAAAGAATATATGTCCAAGAAAATTGAAACTATAAAAACAAATCAAACAGAGATGAAATACTCAATTCACGAGCTGAAAAACGAAGTAACAAGCTTAGCTAATAGAACAGGTCAGATAGAAGAGAGGATTAGTGAAATAGAAGACAAGCAACTTGAGGCACAACAGAGAGAAGAAGAAAGAGACTCAAAAATATTAAAAAATGAGATAACCCTACAAGAATTATCTGACTCCATCAAAAAGAATAACATAAGAATAATAGGTATATCAGAGGGAGAAGAGAGAGAAAATGGAATGGAGGACATACTCAAACAAATAATAGATGAGAACTTCCCAAGTCTGTGGAAAGAACTAAAGCCTCAAGTACAAGAAGCAAACAGAACTCTGAGTTTTCTTAACCCCAAAAAACCTACTCCAAGGCATATCATAATGAAATTGACACAAACCAACAGCAAAGAAAAAATTCTCAAGGCAGCCAGGGAAAAGAAGAATACAACATATAAAAGGAGGCCCATTAGATTATCATCAGATTTCTCAGCAGAAACTCTACAAGCTAGAAGAGAGTGGACCCCAATATTTAAGTCCTGAAACAGAGGAACTTTCAGCCATGAATATTATACCCATCAAAGCTATCCTTCAAATATGAAGGAGAAATAAAAACATTCACAGATACAGAAAAGATGAGGAAATTTATCATCAGAAAACTCCCACTCCAGGAATTACTAAAGGGGGTTCTCCAATCAGATACAAAGAACAACAAAAAAAAAAAAAACAGAGCCACAAGTAAAAGCTCCAAGAAGAACACAATAAAACCAAATTTAAACTGTGACAACAACAAAAAGAAAGGGGGGCAGAAGATAGAGATTAACAGTAGCAAAGGACGAAGGAGTGCAAAAGTACTCACAAAATAGTTCGCTACAATGAACAGGGTAGGGACCCTTTTCATTACTTAAAGGTAACCACCATTGAACAAAACAACACAGAAGCACATGAGATAAAAAAGATAGCAACAGAGGAAAGATGTATGGAACACAACCAAATAAAAACAAAAGAAAAATGAAAGAGAAGGATCAAACAAGACACAAAACTAACAGAAAGCAAGATATAAAATGGCAATAGGGAACTCACAAGTGTCAATAATTACACTAAATGTAAATGGATTGAACTCACCAATAAAAAGGCACAGAGTAGCAGAATGGATTAAAAAAGAAAATCCAACTGTATGCTGCCAACAGGAAACTCATCTAAGTAACAAGGATAAAAACAAATTCAAAGTGAAAGGCTGGAAAACTATACTTCAAGATAATAAATCCAAAAAAAAGCAGGCGGACCAATACTCATATCGGATAATGCTGACTAGAAGACAGGAAAAGTACTCAGAGACAAAAATGGCCACTTCATAATGGCTAAGGGGACACTGAATCAAGAAGACATAACAATTCTTAATATATATGCACCAAACCAAGGAGCACCAAAATATATAAGACAGCTACTTATTGACCTTAAAACAAAAACTGCCAAAAATACAATCATACTTGGAGACCTCAATACACCGCTGACGGCTCTAGGTAGGTCATCCAAACAGAGAATCAACAAAGACATAATGGCCTTAAACAAAACACTAGAGCACCTGGATATGATAGACATCTACAGGACATTTCATCCCAAAGTGACTGAGTATACATTTTTCTCCAGTGTACATGGATCATTCTCAAGAATTGACCATATGTTGGGCCACAAAAACAACATCAGCAAATTCAGAAAAATCAAAGTCGTACCAAGCATATTTTCTGATCATAAAGCCTTGAAACTAGAATTCAACTGCAAAAAAGAGGAAAAAAATCCCACAAAAATGTGGAAACTAAACAACATACTTTTAAAAAATGAATGGGTTAAAGAAGAAATAAGTGCAGAGATCAAAAGATATATACAGACTAATGAAAATGACAATTCGACATATCTATGGGATGCAGCAAAAGCAGTGATAAGAGGGAAGTTCATATCACTTCAGGCCTATATAAACAAAGAAGAAAGAGCCCAAGTGAACCACATAACTTCCCACCTTAAGGAACTAAAAAAAGAAGAACAAAGAAAACCCAAAACCAGCCGAAGAAAGGAGATAACAAAAATCAGAGCAGAAATAAATGAATTAGAGAACAGAAAAACTATAGAAAAAATTAATAGAACAAGGAGCTGGTTCTTTGAAAAGATCAACAAAATTGACAAACCTTTGGCAAGACTTACCAAGGAAAAAAGAGAGAGAACTCATATAAACAAAATCCATAATGAAAGAGGAGAAATCACCACAGACACCGTAGATATACAAAGAATTATTGTAGAATACTATGAAAAACTTTATGCCACTAAATTCAACAACCCAGAAGAAATGGATAAATTCCTAGAACAATACAACCTTCCTAGACTGAGTCAAGAAGAAGCAGAAAGCCTAAACAGACCTATTATTAGATAAGAAATAGAAATAACCATTAAAAACCTCCCCAAAAATAAAAGTTCAGGCCCTGACGGCTATACCAGCAAATTTTATCAAACATTCAAAGAAGAATTGGTTTCTATTCTACTCAAAGTCTTCCAAAAAATTGAAGAAGAAGCAATACTTCCAAACACATTTTATGAGGCCAACATAACCCTCATACCAAAACCAGGCAAGGATGGCACAAAAAAAGAAAACTACAGACCAATATCTCTAATGAATACAGATGCTAAAATACTAAACAAAATACTAGCAAATCGAATACAACAACATATTGAAAAAATAATACATCATGATCAAGTGGGATTCATCCCAAAATCTCAAGGATAGTTCAACATACGTAACACAGTTAACGTAATACACCATATCAACAAAACAAAGAACAAAAACCACATGATCTTATCAATAGACGCAGAAAAGGCTTTTGATAAAATACAACACAATTTTATGTTTAAGACTCTCAACAAAATGGGTATAGAAGGAAAATATCTCAACATGATAAAGGCCATATATGATAAACCATCAGCTAACATCATATTAAATGGCACTAAACTGAAGGCTTTCCCCCTTAAATCAGGAACAAGACAGGGTTGTCCACTCTCTCCACCCTTATTTAATGTGGTACTAGAAGTTCTAGCCAGAGCAATCAGACAAGACAAAGAAATAAAAGGCATCCATATCGGAAAAGAGGAAGTAAAGGTATCACTTTTTGCAGATGATATGATCCTATACATCGAAAACCCCAGAGAATCCACAAAAAGACTACTAGAAATAATAAGCCAATACAGTAAGGTCACCGAATACAAAATTAACATACAGAAGTCAATAGCCTTTCTATATGCCAACAATGAAATAATTGATAATGAACTCAAAAAAATAATCCCCTTCACGATTGCAACAAAAAAATAAAATACTTAGGAATAAACATAACAAAGAATGTAAAGGACTTATATAATGAAAACTATAACCCATTGTTTAGGGAAATTGAAAAAGATATAATGAGATGGAAGAATATGCCTCGTTCTTGGCTAGGAAGAATAAATATAACCAAGATATTACCCAAAGCAATATACAAATTTAATGCAATTCCCATCAAACTTCCAATGACATTTTTTAAAGAAATAGAGCAAAAAATCATCAGATTTATATGGAACTATAAAAAACCCCGAAGAGCCAAAGCAATCCTAAAGAAAAAGAATGAAGCTGGGGGCATTACAATACCTGACTTCAAACTCTATTATAGGGCCACGACAATCAAAACAGCATGGTATTGGCAGAAAAATAGACACTCAGACCAATGGAACAGAATAGAAAGTCCGGAAATAAAACCACATATATATAGTCAAATAATTTTTGATAATGGGGCCAACAATGGAGAAAAGAAAGCCTCTTCAATAAATGGTGCTGGGAAAACTTGAAAACCACATGCAAAAGAATGAAACTGGACTACAGTTTGTCCCCCTGTACTAAAATTAACTCAAAATGGATCAAAGATCTAAACATAAGACCTGAAACAATGAAGTACGTAGAAGAAGACATAGGTACTCAACTCATGGACCTGGGTTTTAAAGAGCATTTTATGAATTTGACTCTACAGGCAGGAGAAGTGAAGGCAAAAATTAATGAATGGGACTACATCAGACTAAGAAGTTTTTGCTCAGCAAGAGAAACTGATAACAAAATAAACAGAAAGCCAACTAAATGGGAAATGATATTTTCAAACAACAGCTCAGGTAGGGGCCTAATATCCAAAATATACAAAGAACTCATAACACTCAACAACAAACAAACAAACAATCCAATAAAAAAATGGGAAGAGGATATGAACAGACACTTCTCCCAGGAAGAAATACAAATGGCCAACAGATATATGAAAAGATGCTCATCTTCTTTAGATATTAGAGAAATGCAAATCAAAACTGCAGTGAGATACCACCTCACACCTGTTCGATTAGCTATTATTAGCAAGACAGGTAATAGCAAATGTTGGAGAGGCTGTGGAGAAAAAGGAACCCTCATCCACTGTTGGTGGGAATGTAAAGTAGTACAACCATTATGGAAGAAAGTATGGTGGTTCCTCAAAAAACTGCAAATAGAACTACCTTATGACCTAGCAATCCCTCTACTGGGTATATACCCCAAAAACTCAGAAACATTGATATGTAAAGACACATGCAGCCTCATGTTTATTGCAGAATTGTTCACAGTGGCCAGGACATGGAAACAACCAAAAAGCCTGTCAATAGATGACTGGATAAAGAAGATGTGGCACATATACACTATGGAATACTACTCAGCCATAAGAAATGATGACATCGGAACATTTACAGCAAAATGGTGGGATCTTGATAACATGATACGATGCGAAATAAGTAAATCAGAAAAAACCAGGAACTGCATTATTCCATACTTAGGTGGGACATAAAAGTGAAACTAAGAGACATTGATAAGAGTGTGGTGGTTACAGGGGAGAGGAGGGAATGGAAGAGGGAAAGGGGGAGGGGGAGGGGCACAAAGAAAACAAGATAGAAGGTGACAGAGGACAATCTGACTTTGGGTGATGGGTATGCAACATAATTGAACGACAAGATAACCTGGACTTGTTATCTTTGAATATATGTAACCTGATTTATTGATGTCACCCCATTAAAAAAATAAAATTATTATAAAAAAATTTTTACAAGCTTTCTAGGAGAAATTTTCACAAATAAATTATCCTCACAAATAAAAAAAATATATACTGAAGAATAATGAGGTTATAGAAACAAATTAAAATAAAAACCTTTAATAAAGAGAAGCTTCATTTTGCTTCATAATATAAATTTATAGTTTGTTTCTGTATTCTAAATCATAACTTGATATTCTCTGTTGGCTCTTTTGTAATTTATATTTAGAAGAGAATCATGTTCTGTTGTGATACTGCAGTGTTTTATCAGTAGTTTCCAAATGATTTTTCTGATATTCTTTTGAGAAAAAGTTCATAATATTTATGAAGACTTTTCATAATAAATAGGAGTGGGCTATGGTTTATAAAAATATGTAATTGCCTTCAATATATCATATTATTCTATAATAATTCTTTTATTTAAGAAATATCAAGTGATAGTAAAAATCTGATTATTTCTACATGAAAGTATAATTTATCTAAACCTTAGGTCCTTTTTCATGGTTAAAAGGAAACTTTTAATCCACATGGCAGACTGAGCTGGTATGAGTAGTTACCTTTTCAGCTTTAAGCATATAAAAATTCAAGTAATATTTTTCATTGTAGAGCAAAGTTTTCAGTACAAAACAAAATAAAGGTAATATCTAGGTGTCAGAATTTAAAATCCTCAAAATCAAAACCATGGAAGGACACTAAAGACATTTAACCTTGGTAAAGTCAAACAGAATATTAACTTTCAGCCTGAGTAACGGGATTCTAAGGTCCACATGGGCTGAAGATGACACCATGTCCAGGTCCAGTGCACAAATGTATTTTCTTGATAAATATAAAGTTAGTCCCACTTGCGAAATGAAAATTTAAATATCCTACTCACTAGGTCAAGAAACCATCACATAAATTTGCTATCTACTTGGGGTAATGGGTGGAAAAGTAAAATCCAAGCTTTATGCTTATGTCTTATCTTAAATGAGTAATATTTAAGATAACAAATTTTTGTTACTTATGAGATTGATCAGCCCTGAGCTAAAATTTAACTTCTCTGTTTTTACAAAATACTGAGGTGTCTCTCTAACAGCCCTTAACAAGTATTACTCCCTTACATGATCCCCATTCTGGTAGCTATGGCACTTAAAAAAAATTATCTCTAAAGAAACATTTACAGTAAAAAACAAAAAACTCATATACATATATATATACATATACACATACATGCATACATACATACATACATATATATTTACATGAGAAATAGAAGGAACACAATCACTATAAAAGCCAAAGAAGTACTAAATGGCAGAATAACACTCAGCTACTCATAATTATGAAATAGATGCCAGGGGAAACACTACACAGGGGTGCCTCGGGTTATAACAATCTCGACATATGACATATAACGTTTCGAGTTTACGACTCTCACTCCCATAAACACTTAAAAAACTGAAACGTGAGTGCTTTGGCTTATGCTGTCAGCATCATACTTACGGACTACATGGGTGAGCTAGATTGGTTGCACACTGTGGAAGAATATGCAGTAAGGCGGCATCTGAGAGAGGGAATTGACATCATCCCTTTTTTGTCATTTTTTCTGTTACTACAGTATAAAGTACAGTACGGTATGTTTATTTCCTTTTTCCGTGGCTTAGTTGTGTTTTTGTGTTCTAGATTATAATTTTACATAATTTTACAACTGTGTTAGGATAGGCAAGTGACTTATGCTAGGGTGTGTTTTGACTTACACCAAAATTTGGGTTACGTCACTGTTGTAGGAACTGAACTGAGTCATAAACTGAGGACTCCCTGTTATGCCTCCCAAATACTAATAAAAAATAATGTCAGTCTAGAAATCCATAGTCAAAGTGAATTTCTTATTGATAGAATTTAGAGAGAAAACATTTATTTGTTGTTCCCCTCAGGTATGTGTTTATTAGTTGCTTTCTGTACGTTCCCTGACTGGGGATTGAACCTGCAACCTTAGTGTTTTGGGAAGATGCTCTGACCAGCTGAGCTAACTGACCAGAGCAGAGAGTATTATTTTAGAAACAAAAGTAGACCTTGTAAAAATAAAAAACAGAATTATTATTTATATACTTTCACTGAAAAATTTACTGGTGGTCAAATTTTAGAAAGAAAAAAAAAACTGAACTTCAAGAAAGCAATAATATACAAGTCCTAATGATTAGCAAAAGGATTTAAAACATTTTTGTATATCTAGATAATTATTTATTATGAATATGTGATGATTATGAATACAGGGGTAAGCAAAAGTAAAGTTCCAGTTGTTAGTATGTGAACACTGAGCTTATTCTTGCATACAATTTGTTAATTATTGCATTATTGCCACACAAACAACTATAAGTTTACTTCTGCCCATCCCTGTATTTACCCATATATGCCTTTTTATAAAAGCTCATTTACATACCTCCTTTTTAATACAAAGGAAATAAGTCACCTTCACAATGCCGAGTAGGCAAGTTTATTCCTAAACTTTCTGTTAACTTTATTCTTTGGTTAGTTATGTTGTCCTGTATGTATATGAAAGAAGCATGAGCAATTTCAAAACATCAGCACCACAACCGCTCAGTCCAAACAAAAGAAATGCAGATCACATATTAAGGTGATCTTTAGTTGTTCAGATTTATTTATGTATCTCTGAAATTAGAAAGACCTTACTATTTTATAGGGTTTGTTCTCATGGTTATGGCTTCTTGGACTCATAACACCATTTCAGATTAAGCTGTATCTCAAAGTGTTGTCTATATACTTGGAAGACTGTTATACCTTTTAAAAAGCATACCATACTAAAAATACCTTGAGATGTAAAGTCTTGCTAAACAGGATTTTGTTTCTGATTTGTTACTTAGTAGTTTGCAACACTGATTAAGTTGCATAACACACTATGGAGTGTCAAGTTCCACCTCAATGTAATAAAATAATCCATCCCTCAAGGGTTTATTGAGGAGATTAAAAGATTATGTGTGCAATGTTCCTAGCACACTGCATGGCAAATAATAAAGGTTCAATAAATATAACTTTATTCTTCCACAAGTCCCTTATAAAGTAAAGTAATGAAATTAGTTATATTGCATTTTATTGCTTTTAAAGCAATGGTAATTGAAATTAAAGGTCTCAGATGCCTCGTATGGAATAGAGCTTTGTTAATTACAAAATGTTGACTATGCTAAATGAAAGCCGTGGTGACACTAAAAATTTCTAAGTGATTATTCGTTCCGCTTTTTTGTGTCTTCACCTTAGTTTCATTTTAAAACTGATTTTCCTAATTTACAATAGTGATTTTTATTTTTATGATTAGATATTTATACCAACACAAGCCATTTAAAATTACCCTGGCAGCCCTGGCCAGCTGGCTTAGTGGTAAGGAGTCAACCCAGCATGTGGAAGTCCCAAGTTTGATTCCAGGCCAGGGCAGAGAGGAGAAGGGCCCATCTGCTTCTCCACCCTTCCCCCTCTTCTTTCTCTCTATCTCTCTCTTCCTCTCGTGCAGCCAAGGCTCCCTTGGAGCAAAGTTGGCCTGGGCGCTGAGGACAGTTCCATGGCCTCTGCCTCAAACACTAGAATGGCTCCAATTACAACAGAGCAACGGCCCAAATAGGCAGAGCATCAGCCCCTAGTGGGCATGCTGTTGGATCCTGGTAGGATACATGCAGGAGTCTGTCTCTCTGCTTCCCTGCTTCTCAATTCAGAAAAAAAAATAAGAAAAAAAAGTTACCCTGGTAACCTTGAATGGATAGCTCCTTTAGTTAGAGCATCATCCAAAAGTGCAGATGTTGCCAGTTCAATCCCTTGTCAGTGTACATACAGGAACAGATTGATGTTCTTGTCTCTCTATCTCTCTCTCTCCCTTTGAAATCAATAAATAAACATTAAAAAAAAGTACTCTGTTTGACTTTGAACTCTCCATTTCAATGGTGGTGAACTGCTAGTTCAATATTCTCTTTCTATAGACAGTATTGCAACATTGTAAGTAATTACCCTTCAAAAGGTGAGTCCTAATGATAATGATGGTATACAATAAATTCCCATTTACTTGGGCTTAAAACAACAATAAAACTTAAGTGGTCAGAATTTATTGCTATTCTTTATCAATGGTAACTAGATCCTATCACAGGTTTAATCAAACAGAAAACGTCCTCATATTGCTCTTCCTGGTTTTCAAGGACCCAGTGTCACCACGTGGGGTCATTCTATACTGCAAAGTGTTCACCTCCAGGTCACCCTTTGCCACCTTTATCCCAGGTGTTTATTTGTTTTAGTCCAGAGGCCATTTGCTCCAGTATAAGTTTCACTTCTAAGTGTTTTAGTTATGTTAACATATTTTAAATCCTGGTTTTATTTGTGTATTTTTTCATGTTTTCTTGTTCTTGAACATTCTGTTGAAAATTACTGTTTTAGTATGGTTGTCTTTTTTATGATCTCTAGTGTGTACCAGGACCTTCTGCCAGTCAAAACACATAAATAACATGGAAAGTTCCCAGGAGTTCTGAATATAAACGAAGTGCTCTAGGCCAGACCAGTTTACTGATCCTAAAAAATGGTCATATTTCTACTATGATTGTAGGATGATCTATTGTTGGCGGAGGTAAATTTTATACATAATGTTTTGCATATGTTCTTTTTTTTTATTTTATTTTTTTTTTAATATTTCTGAAGCTGGAAACAGGGAGAGACAGTCAGACAGACTCCCGCATGCGCCCGACCGGGATCCACCCGGCACGCCCACCATGGGGCGACGCTCTGCCCACCAGGGGGCGATGCTCTGCCCATCCTGGGCGTCGCCATGTTGCGACCAGAGCCACTCTAGCGCCTGGGGCGGAGGCCACAGAGCCATCCCCAGCGCCCGGGCCATCTTTGCTCCAATGGAGCCTTGGCTGCGGGAGGGGAAGAGAGAGACAGAGAGGAAGGCGCGGCGGAGGGGTGGAGAAGCAAATGGGCGCTTCTCCTGTGTGCCCTGGCCGGGAATCGAACCCGGGTCCTCCGCATGCTAGGCCGACGCTCTACCGCTGAGCCAACCGGCCAGGGCCTGCATATGTTCTTAATCACTTTCATTTTCATTTCTGATCTTTTTGTATACACATAGACAAACATATACTTATATACAGACTCACATAAAAATATGTTTTGTATAATTCAGTGGTGTGTAATAGATGTATGCTTATCATATATTCAGACAGACAAACTATAGGTGTGTGTGTGTGTGTGTGTGTGTTTATGATACCTGTTTGTTGTAAGTAAATATGTAGTTGACTGGCAGGCAAGTGACACAAATTTGAATCATTTTTACTCTATTTTCTAGAGGTAAACCAAATAAATCACTTTATATTTTTGTATTCAGAGTTTTAGCTATATAATAAGAGGACAAAGAAATAATTTCTAATGTCATTTCTACCTCTGTCATGTTTTAAATAACTTTTTTGTTTAAATGTAATTTCTTAAGGTAGAGCTTCAAGTAATATTCTAAAAATTTTAAATAAATATGACTACTATAGTTCTCATGTTGGATGTAAAATTCAAATGAAATAAAATGTTCTTCTATTTACTTTATAAGAACTACAATTTATCTTATTAATAAAGATGACAATGAAGTATGAGTCACATAAGTTATATATATATTACATATTTCAATACAAAGAGGTAGTTTTTCTCTAAAACAATCCACCTTTGAAAACAAGGATAAAATATGGAAGATATAGAGGCTCATTTACTAAAAATTGTGGTATACTAGATACTATAAAACTCGCCTTACAAATATCACCTCTATTGATTATCAAATAAGCTTTCAGAAATGAATTTTATTTTTCCAATCATAAAAGTCATTTCATATATGAAAAACCTCAGTTCAAGTTATATGTGACATACTTAGGTTCATAAAGCAGTAGTAGTAAGTCATGAAAATAATATGTAAACCCAGCTCTTTCTAACCATAATTTCCAACTTTTTATCAATTTTAGAAGTTGATTTCAAAGGGACCGATTCTGTTTCTTCATCACTTAATGGAAAAATCACTTTCTTATTTTTTAAAATTTTCACTTATTGATTTTAGAGAAAGAGGAAAGGAAAGTGAGAGAGAGAGAGAGAGAAAGAGAGAGAGAGAGAGAGAGAGAGAGAGAGAGGAATATCAGTCATACCCTGTATGTAACCTGACTAGGGATCGAACTGGCATCCTCGTGCTTCAGGATGATGCTCTATCAGCAGATCTACCCGGCCAGGGCTCACTCCATCATTTTTAAGACTTCAACCCCATGTGTAGGACTTAAATTTGTGCCTTAATGTTACTTTCCATGAATACCAAAACCTTGTTTTATGAACAAGAAGCCTGTCCCTCATATTTAGCTAATGTTCCTGTGAGGTAAGTAAATTGGAACTTCTCTGAAAACTCAGCCATTTATAAACTGACTCTTCCAAAAGAAGGTGCTAATTTCTGGATATGTAGCTTTGTCTGTATTCTGATGTTTTGGACCAACTTTGTTAATATTTATTTTCTATTTATCCTATCTTTTTCCAGGTTGTTTCCAAATATTATTCAGAATTCTGACATAAGTGAAAGATATAGATGAGTGGAGAATGCTAAAGTTGTAGATAGAGAGTAATACAATTCAATTTAAAATATCCAATTTATATTTTTAAAATCAACATCCTGGAAGCTTTAAAATATTTGAAGATTCTATTTCTGTCATTCACTGTATTGATAAAAAAAAGAGGAGCATTTAAAAATTTTTATTGAATCTTAGGGGATATTAATGTATTGATATTTTTGTTTTGCTTTAATTTGATTTGTGTCTGAAATTTTGTCTCTGTTTGAAAAGTTAAATTAGCCAGGGGATTTAATATTCACAAATGTGGGTATCTGGGTATCACATCCTTTGTTCTCATTTCATAGACAGCTGTTTCCAATTCTAATGTACAAGCGGTTTGAGGACCTCTCTCCCTAAATGTTGTCACAGTTTTGACAAATCTAATCAAGCTTTTCCTTGGTCTATCTTTCACCATTAATTTAAGTTGCTAAAGGCATTTGATGAAAAATAATTGACCATAAAGTATAACTGCTTCTTCCCATTGTAAAATAGAGTTACATCTATAATGTTAAATCTTCTTAATGATTGTAAATCCACAATTTTATTTAGAGAGTATTATACTGCCTACACTTCAGAAATCTACTTGCTGCTCTCATTTGCACTTTGAAATGCTAAGGATAAGCCATTGAACTCTTGAGATTGTAAGACTACCTATCATGAAAATTAGTCTGAAAGAAAGATGATAATTTCTATTGCTGAAAGTCAGGTGATAGGGAGGAATTTACCAAAGTAGGCTTTTCCGTGTATGGTATAAATATTTATTATACAGCACTTCATATCCTCTATACAAGGTTCAAGGCATTTGACAACAAAATCAATGAGTAAATGATGACGTAAAAATGTAGAAAAATCAGAATTTAGATAGGCTATTAGGTTGATGTTCAATGCACTTTTTATTCAAAGAAATGGCATAAGTTTTTAAGTTGTAAATATTTGGATATAAAGTTGGCTTGTTCAGTTTGGCAAGAGGAATATTTCACTATTTATATTTATATAAAGTATAAAATATTGATGTTTTCTCTTCTATTTGTATTTTTCTTTATTTCATGTGATTAAAATTACTTTGGTTAATAATTCATTCATTTTTTTTAAATACAACTGTGTCAACCAACTATATCCAAGTAAATTTAATAGGTTCTAAAAACAAATATACAAAACCATATTGGTTATTTAAGATGATAAAATATTATTCATTAATTCATGCAAATGGCTATTATTTTGTCATTGAAGGAAATGCAGTGTATCTTATGCATTTGACTATGTTCAAGAAATAATTTCAACCTTACAGTAATCTGTTAAATTGAATCATTTAAAAAATACCTTAAAATGTACATTATTTCTAATGTGTATAGTACTGCTCTGTATTCACCTAATTAATTCATCAATTTAAACTCCTAAAAGTAGTCAGAAAGCAGATTTTTGATATAAGTTACTTATTTCTAAAATACTAGGTCTTTAATTGAAGCAGAAAAACCTAGAGATTTAGGGGTTTTATGCACTAGAATGCTAGTTGCTGAATAATTAATGCTATTTATTTTGAAGCAAAGCAAAAGTGAAAAGTCGTTATGTTGAGAAAAGATAGTTTTGTTAGATCTTCAACAGTTTTGTTGGAAGTGAATATATTCAATGGTTCTTCCTACCAATAACCTTGACTGGATCAATTGAAAACATCCATGCTATTTTTGAAACACGGATAAAGGCACATGTTATCAACTTGGCTAGTTTCACTATGAAGGATTATATAAAAAATAGAAAATGAGAACTTGATGCATAGGTATAGAGGACTTAATTGGGGACCTCAGTTCCATTTCTTGTCAATAAAGACAAAGGCATAATGTGAACAATTCTTTAAAAAATAATACACAGAAAGACAAATGGCACAGTGGATAGCATGGGTTTTTTTTTTTTTAAGTCCACTACTTTAACATTGGAAAACATGGGCAGATACACTGCATCATTTTCTATGAATACAGATAAAAGCCACAAACCGTACAAGACTTTCACGCTTTTATAAACATTCTTTATTAAAAGAGTCTTGGACATATTTTAGAATTTATATTTGTTTTCTACACTGTGATATTTGCATTAAAATTTTATATTACCTTCCGGTCTAATATTTATTTTAGTAAGTTAACTGGATTTTAAAAGTGCCAATTTCATTAGACTCAAGATTAGTGTTAAAAATTCAATTCTGACACATGTTTTTCTCTGACATTTTTAAATAAGATTAACAATATATGCATAAATGGTAGATTTTTTTTACATTGATCAACAATTATGTGATACATTTCAACAGAACATAGACATTCATTTCTATGAAATATTGAAAAGAAACTTACAAACTTACAAAATTAGTGTTATCTTAATTATATATATTCAAAAATAAATTTATATTCCTTTTAAGAAAACCTGTATCTGATGATACATAGGGTAATATTGTTTGGAGATAATGTCTTTGACAAGTTTGAGAAAAAAAATCAACAATTCTATAATTAATTTAGATGCTTCAGAGGTTTACAAAATATTTCTAATTATTTTTATCTCAGTTTGCTTTTACCTATCTGTTTTTCCACTTTTTGATAAAACAAATCATGTAAGAGGGAAAATTAAAATATTATACCAGTGAAATTTAAGAAATCAATAAAAGAAGTGTGAAAAATCTTTTGTGATGGTTTATTAAGAAAAACAATATAAAATGACTTGTGAAGAAACATGACACTAGTTATAGTCAATACCTTTTAAATTTAAAATACAAACTTTATGTTTTTAGGATTGCATTTAAGCCAACGTTAATTCTATAATTTACACTGCACTAATTTACATTGAATTACTCATAAAGTAAAATGTATTGCCAGTTATCAGATCTTTTCACTAAGCATTAGGGAACCCAATACCAAATCCTAACTGATTGTTTTATAAAGTAATTTCTTGGACAAGATCTTTACATTACTATTCATATAAAATCTCCTTTTTTGATTACACTCCCAAATAAACACTGATTTTTTAATCAATAAATTAACACATAAGTTATGTTATAAATTTTTATTCAATCATGACTTAATTAAATCAGAGTTTTGCTAATTGTATAAATTAGGTAATTTTGTAATCTTTCTGTTTCATTTTCATCATTTCTAAAAATAAAAACATAATTGGAATTGCCTTTGTGGGCTTTTGTAAGCATTCAATATGTTAATCCATTTAACAGGTTTTTAAGTCCAGACCCACAGAAACCACTTAATACAGTGTATCTGTAAAGTCATGAAGCACTTTTTTTTTTTTGTATTTTTCTGAAGCTAGAAACCGGGAGAGACAGTCAGACAGACTCCCGCATACAACCGACTGGGATCCACCCAGCACGCTCACCAGGGGGCGACGCTCTGCCCACCAGGGGGTGATGCTCTGCCCCTCCGGGGTGTCGCTCTGCCACGACCAGAGCCACTCTAGCGCCTGGGGCAGAGGCCAAGGAGCCATCCCCAGCGCCCGGGCCATCTTTGCTCCAATGGAGCCTTGGCTGCAGGAGGGGAAGAGAGAGACAGAGATGAAGGAGAGGGGGAGGGGTGGAGAAGCAAATGGGCGCTTCTCCTGTGTGCCCTGGCCGGGAATCAAACCCGGGTCTTCTGCACGCCAGGCTGACGCTCTACCACTAAGCCAACTGGCCAGGGCCATGGAGCACTTTTGACCGGTCACAGGAAAGCAAAAAAGATCATAGAAATGTGAAATCTGCACCAAATAAAAGGAAAACCTTCCCAGTTTCTGTAGGGTGATATGGCAGCATGTGCACGTGCGCAGATGATGATGTAATACCGTGTATACATCGGAGCAGCCCACGGCCATGCCAGTCGAGATGTGGACGGTACAGAGGAAAGTTCAGTGTGTTCTGTGGCTCACTAAATTCGAATCCATGACCAAGGTGCAATGTGAATATCGGCGCGTTTATAATGAAGCGCCACAACATAGGAGTAAGATTACTCAGTAGGATCAGCAGTTGAAGGAAACCGGCAGTTTGGTGGAGAAACCCCTTTATGGTAGGCCATCAGTCAGTGACGAGTCTGTAGAGGCTATACAGGATAGCTACCTAAGGAATCCTAAAAAATCTGTGCATGAGCCACATCGAACTGCACTGAATAGGTATGAAACTGGGAGAGTTTTCCTTTTATTTGGTGATTTCACATTTCTATCGTCTTTTGTTGCTTTCTTGTGACCAGTCAAAAGTGCACCATGACTTTACGGACACACTGTAGATAATACCTGTAATTATTAGGCAACTTCCTTAACCAATGTTGGCATAAGACTATTTTATGTCTAGCATGATGTATTTAATAATCTATCATTAAGATAGGGCACCTAGGTTTTCTCCAGAGGTAATGTTTTATTATGTATACACTATTTTTTTAGCTATAAAGTATGTTGAATTTCTTTCTCAAAGTTCAGTTTGATATTAGTTTATCTTGAGCCATAATTTTATAAATTCACAGAAACTATTATCTAATAATGATTTATAAGGTTTTAATAGCAATTAAAGTTTTATTTTCTAAAATCAGTTCTGTAGAACATATTTATATCTTTTCTTTATATGAATTGTAATACAAATAAGAAATGTTTCTCAGCTTATACTTCAGGACAACCAGGAAAAAACAGATAGATACCATGGTATTGATGTCATAGTATTTTCTTTCCCTGCTCAATTATTTTTGTGTGTGTGTGACAGAAGGCTTTTATAACTAGGTATATAAACAGACCTGAATAAAATTTGAAATTCCTTTATTATAACTAAAACTGGGGCTGGTGATACCCTTGCTAAATGCACAGTTTTTAAAGAAATACAATTTTTAAATGAACATATGATATTCATCTTGATTTTGAATTCAAAAACAGATGCCTATGGCCTGACCTGTAGTGGAGCAGTGGATAAAGCATCAACCTAGAATGCTGAGGTCACCAGTTCAAAACCCCCATTTGCCTGGTCAAGGCAAGAAGCAACTATTATGAGTTGATACTTCCTGCTCCCACCCCCCATCTGCTCTCTCTCTCTCTCTTTCCTCTCTCTAAAATCAATAAAAAATATCTAAAACAATAGAATAAATAAAATAATAATAAGATGCCTATGTTAGATTGGTATGTTGATATAGCTTCTTTTAATATTGTTTTAGCACTATTTTTGGTGTGAGATTTAGAGAAAAATGCATGGTAAAATGAGAAAAGTTGAAGTGAAGAGGTGGTAACTTGTCCAAGACAATAAATAAGAAGTTGAATCAGAAAGTAACAGCAGATAAGCTAAGTGTCCAGTGAACAGAACAGCTACCCCAAATAACAATTTTCTCCTTAACACACCACTTTCATTTTATTCACATGTCATCCATTTACTTACTCATTTAGCAAACATTTACTCAGCTCTTGCTGGGTGCCAGGGCTAATCTAGGAACAGAAAACAAAATGGTGAACAAAGTACTTACAATATACTACTCTGGAATTAAAAAGTAGTAGAGAATAAAGAAAATGAACAAGGACGAGAAGTCCTGTGAGAACCAGAAAGTTCCAAGGGAGCGTGAACAAAGAGACCTGACAGAATCTCTGGGGCCTTGAAAAAGGGCCCAAGTTTTCTGAACTTCAGTTTGCTAATCTGAATATGAGAGTGGAAACCCTCTGAGATAAGTTTTTATAAATCACCTGTGATGTTGATAATTATCAAATCAGGAAAGAAATCATGAGACATTTCATTTACTTCTGAGTTGTAAGAATTGGCTATTCCTAATATGGGGGCAAATTTTAATCTCTTTTTTTCATCATCTTAATTTATGCAGGTGATTCTTGATCCATGTAAAGTTTTTTTATTAAAGTTTACTAAATTCTATTATTAAAATCTAAGTATTGGACTCATCCCTACTGCAGCTACTCCTGGTCTTTATCCTCCATATATTTCTTTTAAAGTAAAGTGCTTTTTAACTGCAGCAATTTTGCCCCCCACCAGGGGATATTTGACACTATCTTGAGATATTTTTGATTGTTACAAGTGGGAGTGGGATACTATTAACATCTAATGGGTAAAGGGCAGTGATACTGCTAAGCATCCTATAATACAAAAAAACAAATATTATCTGGTCCCAAATGTCAAAAGTGCCAAGTGGAAAAAAACCTGCTTTGAAAAAAATAATACACCTCCTCCTGACTTCATTTCCTATGTTTTTATATGCTTAAACAGAATACATAGTGAGATTGATTTTTAATATAGTAATTATTGGACTTACTAGTCTATTTCTTTATATATTACCCAATTATATAACATTAACAAATGTATGCATTTATGTATAAATTCAACAAATACTAATCAAAGGTTTACTATGTTCTAGGTATTTAGTTCAATAAAAAGATAAATAAAACCTAAAATCTTTCCATTACAATAGAGAAAATTTATCTAAATGTTTAGAAATATGCGATGTTTAAACTATTTTATGACTTTGGGTGGTAAAAATACAATATAATATACAGATAATGTATTATAGAAATGTACACTTGAAGCTGATAGAATTTTATTAACTATTGCCACCTCAATACATTAAATAAAAATAAAACTGTTTCTTGCTTGAATATATTCCTTGCAATGTATATTTCAGGACATATAAATAAACATAAGTAACTAGGAAAAAAGTTATTTGAAAAATTACACATATTTTTATTTATTATTTTAAAATTAATTAAAATTGTTTTCCATCTCTGTCATTGTATAACATGTAACCCACTGTACTGAAAATAACTTCAGAAGGTCAATTAAGTTTTAGAAACTCTGCCACAAGCACAATTGCTAATTCCCATGGTACTTTTCTCTTAATTGATTTTAAACTACCAATTTTTCTTAGCTCCCCTTAGCTCAGAAAACTTACTTAATGTGCCAAGACTCATATAATAACATAGTTATTATCAAATTAAATAGAATTTAATTTTATTAACATATAGGGAAGAAACTATGTTCAAAACTGTTCATTCAAATATATGAGCTGACTATACTGACAGTACAAGAACAAAGTAGATATAAACAATCTGCAAATAAAATAACTTCATACATTTTTTCATGTACAATGTAACATGGGAAATGGAAAAGGAAGTACAGGTTGGGGATATGGACGAATTTGGAACCAACAGGCAGTGCATGGTACATTGAGGTATTTATGGAGGGTGGTCAAAGATGGAGGGATTCAAAGAAATAAGTTTAGTATATTTGTCTTTCTTATATGTGGTCAATGTCAGGTTCCTTTTTACTTAAATCAATAAGAATTAAAATCAATAGATTATATACTAACAATTAAATTTTTGTTGTTTTTTTTATAATATACTTTATTAAAGGAAGTGTCACTCCTTTTGAAATGTATTCAACATTCTCAAGTTAGTTCAATTTGCTGAGTATCTCAAAGAAGGGATGTTACAGATTTAAGGCTATAGTAGTTATTATGCTCCTGTAGTCATTATTTTAATAGATTAACTTATTGGATACATTTTTTCATACTTGGTAGCCGTGTTATTTGTGAGATAAAAGCAATAGTCATGCCAAATTAAAGTATTAGAATATTAGACATGTTACACAGATTATTTTCCATTATTATACAGAATGAAGTATCAACATTATAATTCAATTAAACAGAATAAAAATAAGACACCATCTTTACTGAAACAATTTCTCTCTCTCTCTCTGTGTGTGTGTGTGTGTGTGTGTGCATGCGCGAGTGTGTGTGTGTGTGAGACAGCAACAGAGAAAGTCAGACAGAAAGGAAGAGAGATAAGAAGCATCAGATCTTGGTTGCAACACCTTAGTTGTTCAGTGATTGCTTTCTCATTTGTACCCTGACCAAGGGGGACTACAACAGACTGAGTGATCCCTTGCTCAAGCCAGCAACCTTAGGGTCAAGCTAATGAGCCTTGCTCAAACCAAAGGAGCCAATGCTCAAGCTGGCAACCTTAAAGTTTCAAACCCAAGTCCTCTGCGTCCCAGACCGACAGTCTATCCACTGCATCACTGCCTGGTCAGGCTGAAACAATTTCTTTTTATTTTATTTTCTATTTTATTTTATTTTATTTCATTTTATTTTATTTTTTTTATAGAGACAGAGTCAGAGAGAGGGATAGATAGGGACAGACAAACAGGGACGGAGAGAGATGAGAAGCATCAATCATCAGTTTTTCGTTGCGACACCTTAGTTCAGAGGTCAAGAACCTATGGCTCGTGAGCCAGATGTGGCTCTTTTGTTTCTTTGTTAATTTTCTTTCTTGAGGATCTACCTAGTGATGTTAGTGGGGTATTGAAATTCTCTACTGTTATAGTATTGCTGTTGATCTTGCCCTTTATATCCATCAAAGTCTGCTTTATATATTTAGGTGCTCCTATATAGGTGCATAGATATTTATAATAGTTATATCTTCCTGTTGGATTACTCCCTTTATCATTATGTAGTGACCTGCTTTATCTCTTACTATATCCTTTGTTTTAAAGTCCATTTTGTCTGATATAAGTATTGCTACCCTAGCTTTTTTTTCATTTTCATTTGCTTGAAATGTTTTTTTTTCCATCCTTTTACCTTCAATCTATGTGTATCTTTTGTTTTAAGGTGTGTCTCTTGTAGGGTCCTGTTTTCTTGTCCATGCAGCTTCCTTATATCTTTTTATCAGATCATTTAATCCATTTACATTTAAGGTTACTTTGATATGTAGTTGTTTATTGCCATTTTATTCTTTAAAGCTGTATTCCTCTTTTGCTATATTCTTTTCCCACTTTCATCTGTTTACAACAGGCCCCTTAACATTTCCTGCAGCATTGGTTTGGTTGTAATGAATTCCTTGAGGGTTTTTGTTTTTGTTTTTGTTTTTTTTTTTTGTCTGGGAAGCTTTTTATTTCTCCTTCAATTTTAAATGATAGCCTTGCTGGATAAAGTAGTCTTGGTTGTAGGTTCTTGTTCTGCATTACTTTGAATATTTATTGCCATTTCTTTCTGGCTTCAAGTGTTTCTGTTGAGAAATCTGATGTCATCCTTATGGGGGCTCCTTTGTAGGTGATAACTTTTCTTTCTCTTGCAGCTTTTAATATTTTCTCTTTATCACTTAACTTTGGTATTTTAATTATGATGTGTCTTGGTGTAGGTTTCTTTGGGTTTCTCTTTAATGCAGTTCTCTGTTTTGAACTTGTAGGAGTTTCTCCTGCATTAATTTAGGGAAGTTTTTAGCTATGATATGATTGAACAAAGTCTCTATTACTTGTTCTTTCTCTTCTTTATCAGGAACCCCTATAATGCGGATGTTATTTTTCTTCTTCTTGTCACAGAGCTCTCTAAGAGTTTCCTCAGACTTTTTGAGTCTCTTTTCTTTTTTCTTCTCTACTTTCATGCCTTCATTCCAGTTGTCCTCCAAGTCACTGATTCAATCCTCAGCTCCATCCATCCTGTTTTTAATTCCTTCCATTGTGGTCTTCATTTCTGATATTGTATTTGTCATCTCTAACTGATTCTTTTTTAATATTTCAATATCCTTTTTTACACTTGCTATTTCTTTATTTAGGTGTTTGTAATAATCATCCATTGTTGTTCTAAGATCGCTAAGCATCCTTACAGTCATTACTTTGAACTTCGTATCTGGAGATTTGGTTATTTCCATATCACTCAGTTCATTTCCTGATTTCCTGGAGGTTTCTCTTGGGGTTTCATTTGGATTGCACTTCTCTGTCTTTTCATTATGTCTGTGTGTTTGGGTGTTTTGTTTGTAGAGCTGATTGAGTCTAGGATTGATGTTGTCTGCCTCCAGTTTTCAATTGTGTTATTTCTAGGCCTTTTTGGGTTGCCATCAGCTATTATTTGTAATCCACTTTTGGATTTGGGCCACTGTGAAGTCTTGATTTGTTTGTTTTCTTAACAGGTGATAGTCTTGTTTACTGATCTCAGCAGGGGGCTTATTTGAAACTGTATCCAGGAATGCTGTGGGTGTAACCTGAGACTCTTAAAGCCTCTTCTGCCAGTTAATCTCTCTGGGGGCAGGGTGATTTCTCAGTTTCAGTAGGGGGAAGTGTATCTCAGATCTCCATGGAGACCTGAGTTACTGCCCCTCCTCCCCACTTCTTGTTTTCAGCTGTGTCTTTTTGCACTGATCGGAGCTGGAGAGATGTCTGGAGATCTATGACCTGGAAGCACTTTATCTTTTGTTTTGTGGAAGGATCAGCCCCTCCTCCAGCTATGGCCGCCTCCAGCACTGAATGAGTCAGATTCTCAGGTCATCCCCTGCATTTCTCTGCCCCTCACCATCTGTCTTTCTCTCTCTCCCCTTTGTTTTTGGAAGACAAGTTGGCCCTTTCAACACACCTCATTCCCTGGTCACCAGGCAAGTGGCTAAGAGCAGTATTTTTTCTCTTTTCCTTGGAGTGAGAGCCCTTCTGGGCTCTCAGCCTCACCCCCCCCATCTGTTCCTGTAAGCAGGGGATATTTAGGTGCTCCCTACCAGGTTTGTTGGGGCTTCTTCTTTGCCCCTTGGTTTTTGAGAGCTGTTCTTGTAGTCCAGAGTTGGTTTTTCATGCTGATTGTTAATAAATTTGTTTGTAATCCAGTTCTGTGGTGTGAGCTGGGAGTCTGTGCATCTGCCTACTTTGCTGCCATCTTCAGGTCCCAGTTGTGGCTCTTTTGATGGCTGCATCTGGCTTGCAGACAAATCTTTAATAAAGAAAAATAATGTTAAAAATATAAAACATTCTCTCATGTATTACAATCCATTCATTTCCTACTGCTCATGTTCATGGTTGCGGGTGGCTGGAGCAAATCACAGCTGTCCTCTGGGACAACACCAAATTTTTATTGGATAATGTATAACATACACAAGTCATTGTATGGCTCTCACAGAATTACATTTTAAAATATGTGGCATTCATGGCTCTCTCAACCAAAAAATTTCCCAACCCCTGCCTTAGTTGTTCATGGATTGCTTTCTCATATGTATCTTGACCATGGGCCTGCAGCAGACCGAGTAACCCCTTGCTCAAGCCAGTGACCTTGGGTCCAAGCTGGTGAGCTTTGCTCAAACCAGATGAGCCCGTGCTCAAGCTGGCAACCTTGGGATCTCGAAACTGGGTCCTCAGCATCACAGTCCATCGCTCTATCCATGGAGCCACTGCCTGGTCAGGCTGAAACAATTCTTGAGACAACATTTTTTCTAAGTATTTTAACACACTTTTTTTTTCTTAACACAAAGCAAATAACTCTTATTATGAAATGTCACTCTCATCCAAAACCACTTCAATGTAGATAAAAGTCACTTACCAAAAGCATTGAATGTATCTACTCACAATTTAAAATCACTTTTTAAAACAATTTCAAGACAACAACAAGTATAAAGCATGACAATGCTTTTTAAAATTTTGTATTAGAACAATACTACATAATTATTTGCAGAGTGCTTATGTTTGAAATGTTTTATTTTACTTATTTCCTTGCACTTTTTCATTTATATCTGTAACCCTGATTTTATGATTAAATTTAGGTCTAGGTTACTCAAAACAAAATTTTTCTAAAATATATGTGAAATATACAACTTACACCCAAGGATATTTATTAAGAAAAACAATATCAAGGCACATAATTCGGAAAAAAATAACTTCACCATAAAACCTTTTAAAAATGCCTCGTAAATGAAGAAATTGAACCTATGGTTCTCATAATATCTATAAACACAAAGCAGAAAATAAAACATTTATTTATGGTTCCAAAAAATAAAGTATGAGAATATAACACTTTTCCTTATTTAATTTCTGTTTACTCTACCTGGATTTTTTTTTAGAATTTAATGGAATTATGATTTTTAATATAGTAGAACACTGAACTCCAATTAGATGTATGTCAGACACATCAGAGATGTGCAGGCAGCAAAGCTGTCCCTGCAGCCCAAGTGAATTCTTTATATCATAATCTCAAATGAAAGAAAATGATTTTTATTGTTAACATTTAGGTTAACTGACCTTGATTTAACATAGAATAAGTATGATTTGTCAAAATAAAAGATATGGTCACAGTAAATATCACAAGGAATTGAAGATCAATAAAAGAAGTCTTCATAAAAGTCATGTTAATCCCTGTAATATTTTAGAGCTGTCTGCTACAAAAGAAATAAGATGTGAGTCTTAAGTGTGGGTCACATATGTCATTTAAATTTCTTCAATATAAAGTAAAAAAAAATAGAGGAAATTATTTTTTCAGAGGAAATTAATTGTAATAATGAGTATACTCAAAATACATTTATATATGTAATCTCAGTTCTATCGCATTTTTGTGTCCTTTCTACTTTTTCTAATATATATAACTTTTCTAATGGTAATATTTCTGGTATTTGTTGAAATAACTATAGAAATTGATCTGGTTTTTATTTTATTTATTTTTATTTTTGTTTGTTTGTTTGTTTTTTAAGTGAGAGGTGGAAAGGCAGAGAGACAGACTCCCACATACACCCCGGCTGTATCCACCTGGCAAGCCCCCTACAGGACAATGCTCTGCTCATCTGGAACCTCTGCTTTGTTGCTCAGCAACCGAGTTAGTTCAGCACCTGAGGAAAGACTATGGAGCCATCATCAGTGCCCAGGACAGCTCTCTTAAACCATTCAAGCCACGGCTGTGGGAGGAGAAGAGAAAGATAGAGAATGGGGAGGGGTGGAGAAGCAGATGGTTGCTTCTCCTGTGTGCCCTGACTGACCTGAAATCAAACCAGGACTTCCATATACAGGGCCCATGATCTATTGCTAAGCCAACTGGCCAGGGCTTGGTTTTTATTTAACAATAAATTTTAAAGAATAAATTTATATTAGAGTTTTAGAAGTAGAAGTATAATCAGCTTATATAAGTATTTATATATCAAATTACAGACCAAGTTGAATCATATTTACAAATGCACTCTTTTGCATGAACAACAAAGTATATATATATTCAATATCTTCAAAGTGCTGAAATAATTTCTATTTTATTCTAAAATCATTCTAAATACACAAAGAATTTATTCTTTGTTGTACTTGTTTTCCAATATGGTATTCACATTTGTAGCATTTATTTAGCCTGTATTATTATAATTATTTAATTTTCACCAAATAAAAATCTGCTAAATAGACTGTCAAGTAGTTCAAAGTGCAGAATTCAAAAGAGCTAACTTATTCAAATTTACATAAATTCTCATGCTAATAACACAAGGTCTAAAATTTAGATGCCATTCTGATAGTACCCAGACTTTACTGAGTCCAGTACAGATGCTTAAAATTAGCAGGAAGAATAAGGTTTCAATTGACAAAATTTCTACATCGACTTTTCAGTGTGATTCTGTACTTTGCAAGAAACTTAAAAAACTTTATTTTTAAGAGTATAATGCTGCCTGACCTGTGGTGGCGCAGTGGATAAAGCGTCGACCTGGAAATGCTGAGGTCGCCGGTTCGAAACCCTGGGCTTGCCTGGTCAAGGCACATATGGGAGTTGATGCTTCTAGCTCCTCCCCACCTTCTCTCTCTGTCTCTCTCTCCTCTCTCTCTCCCTCTCTGTCTCCCTTTCTCCTCTCTAAAATGAATAAATAAAATTAAAAAAAAGAAAAAAAAAAGAAAAAAAAAAAGAGTATAATGCCATGAGAGAAATGGAGAAAGAGTGATTGGCAGAGAAAGCTGACTGATCAGAACCTGCATATTTATGGGGAAACCAAGACTTCAATTCAGGGATTTCTGGCGGGTTAACAACCTGGGAGCTTTTTTTAAGTAGACCAGACCAAGTTGATGACCTGGAATAATTAAATATGTACCATTATTCTAACTTAATCACAGACATCAGCATAGAATTTAAAAGTGCATAGATTGTCTATAGAGGGAAGATACTACAGCAGGAAAATTGAGAGTTGTCATATATGCTTGTGGCACTTTAAGCTCACGTGCTTGCATTGAGATTGTTTACATTGATGCAAATGACTGAAATAATCACTACTTACTGCCACTGCTCATTTTTACTTATTTAAACTATGTAAATGTGCAAAGATAAGGATATTAATAATATTTATATTCACCTGCTTTTCTCAATAAAATTCAAGATAAAAATAATACATTTTAAATGTATTAAGATAAATAAAATTATAATTAGATGGATATGAAAGAGATCACAGTTTAAATACAACTTCTTAGTATTTTTAGTTAATAAAACTAAATATCTCTGATCATAGACAAAAAAGTATTAGAAGGGTATCTAAGAATAATATGGAAAATTTTAATCATGTAATATATTGTATGCGTATATAAATATATAAGTAAAAGGTGAAGAATAAACCACATTTTACCTGAATTTTCTGAATATTTCAGGCAGTAGTATCTCTTTTATTTCTATTAGGTTAGATCCAATCAAAATTTCAAAGACCAGCTCTTAGGAGTATATATATATATATATATATATATATATATATATATATATATGAGTTGCTCCCATTCTGCCAAGGGAAAAGCCATTTCTTTTCTTACAGTCTAATTCATTTAGAAAAATAGAATTTGTGCTACATTTCTTTGTATTGTTTTGTCCCTAGTCAATAACACCTCATAAAAAGATTCACATTAGGGCAGTTTGTGGAGGAAAGGTGCAAAAATCATTTAGCGTTTACTAAAAAAGTTATTATTACTTCAGCTAAAAATAAGGTCTATCAGAAAGTTCTGTTTGTTTTTGGAATAAAACAAAATACATATTTTTATTACCGTCAATAAACTTTATTAAATAATATAATTGCCATTATTATTAATGATTTCTTGCCAGCATGAGGGTAATTTGTATATCCCATTTTTGAAAAATGTTTTATCTTTTGATGTGAAAAATTGAAACAGTGCTTGTTTGATATCTTTTTCATTTTTGAATTTTTTGCCCTTCAAAAAATTTTGTAAGGACAAAAACAAGTGATATTTGGAGGGTGCTAAGTCCGAGGAATAGGGTGGATGCTACAGACATGCTTCTGTAGCATTTCTTCCTTGTTGAAATTCGTAAAAATTACAATGGCATTAAATGAACTTTATCAGTAGCCATGGGTATACTATAGCTTCACACATAAGACTAACGTGAATCAACTTTGTTTTAGTTAATTTGCTACGTCAGTATATATACATTAAGTGATAAAAATAGAAAGGCACACATGTGCCAAATAAACATGTGCTTACGTGTCGAAACTTGTGATAGAAACGGATAGAACTTTCCGGTAGACATTATAGTATTAATATAGTACAAAAAAAGTATATAAATTAGAAAAATAACATAATTTATATAAAATAAAAATTTAAATTATAAAAAAGGAAACAGAATTGAATTAAGATAGTTATATATAAACCTCATAAGATAAATTACATTATTAACTGAATTAATCATTAAGTCATCTTTATATATCTATAAAGCAGACAAATTACATTTCTGTATTCTGAAGAGATTGAGAAACAACCCCTAGTATTCAAAAATATTAGAAAAGAGGCATGCGAAGCTAACTCTGTCACTGAATTTTTACTACATTTCCATAAAAATAGAAGTCAGTCTGTTTTTTACTTCTGTTATAACTCACTATAACTCATTAACAGTTTGTGAAAATAGGCTGTAACTTTAGCAGGATGAAAATAGCTCTTTAAATAGTCACACAATTAAAGAGAAGGAATACAAAGATTCAGGAGAGAAATGGCCTTTCTAAACAAAATGATTTTGATATATTGATATACTTAAAAAACCATTTTGAGTATATATAAACATTTACAATCACTGGCATATTAATAAAATAAATCTATTAGATTGGCCAAGGTGGGGACTGAAAGTGAGCAACTGATACTCTAAAGCAGATGAGAGCTCATCAGCGCCACACATGCATGGATTCTTTTGATGTGATGGAGGGATGGGCTCTCTGAAGAGTCTGCTTTCCTCCATCATTTAATATTTCTGCCTGATTCAAATATAACTGTATTTCATATAGAATTCTTAATCTTTGGGCTTTAAATTTAAAAGTTAGATTAATATGCAGTTTAAGCCAGTTAAAATGATTCTTAAATGAGCAAATAATGACATAAAAATAAGCATTTTGTATATTGTTGGATAATTATGGAAGGAATAGTGTTACAAACAACAATTTGATATCAGAAATTGTACCTTTTCTTTAAAGAAATCTGCTTTCATTAAACAAAAACTGTGAGAAAAGTTTGTTTTATTCACAATTATGTATTATAAATTTCTTCCTTTTTGCAGGTAGAGGATACAAAATATTTATGACCCTAGAAGTAAAACAAATGACATATTTGTCAATAAATTAGACTGAGCAAATGTCTAAAGTGTTCTCCAATTTAGCCATGTCCTCCTTTTGATCTGAAACATTTTCCAACATTCACTGTAAGTCAGTGTAAAGATTCCTTTGATGTGGAACTCTGTACACCCACTGAAAATGATTCACATGTACTGTGAAGTGATTGCAACAGGTCCCATTAGTATCTGTTTTCTCATATAGATACAATAAAAAGAATAAAGGGAAAAATTTGAGCAGTTCATATTTTCCAAAGAGAGTAAAGTATACCAAGTAGCTAAGTGGAATCATTAAGCTTAAGATAGAAAAATTAATCACTGAAACTTACACTTGATGTTAATCTTATCAGATAAATCTGAAAATACAGTAAACTCACTGAAATATCTTACCTAAAGCAAGAGTCTGCTCTCTAAAATTTCAACAAAATTGAGAATTTTTGGATTGTTTTCTGAAATAATTATTTGATTTTTTTTGTGTGAAGAAATCAATAGCAATAATAATAAAAGTTATTTTTAAATCACTTCGTAATGAAGAAATGTTCTATTTTATTTACTCTTTATAAAAGGATGACTAAATAATTAACTCAGGTATTAATGCAACTAATGTGTCTATAAATAATATTAAGAAATTATATAATAGTCTCAATTCAATTATACTTTTTATATATCATAATTTGTTTTCATTTCAATACAAATTATATTATTTTCCAAACTTATATTTGTTGCTTAAAATATGATCTCACATTTTAAACTTCAGAAATGAGTAACTAATCACAAATAAATTAAATAAATAATCTGTATGAGTATATAGGTTGATAAATAAAAATAAATAAATATTCCAATAATTAAGTATTAATAAATATCTTTATTTTTTTCTGTGATCTTCTCAAAATTCTATGTTAACAAGACTATTTTATAGAATGTTTATCACTTTGGTCTCTGGTAGGTTTTCACTTTTACATTAAATGCTCTTGCCCTTTGTGAGTACAAAATATTGTTAATATTATATAAATAAATGGTTGGAAAATACATGTTTTAAACGATTCAAAATTTTTGGCCAAACCACATATTCTTATCCATTAAAACAAGTTTAAAGTGTACCCAGTATTGGAAATCCATATTTAAAATAGAAGGTAGAGGTCATTCTTGTTCAAAACCAAATTACCCAATAAACAATGCATGCTATATCTCATATCAAATATCATATAAAATACCTTAGTATATATAAACAATTTTTGACCTACGAACACTTCAATTGATGCACGTTATTCGAAAGACATAGATTATATAAAATATGATGCAAGTATAATTACCAAATAAAGTAATTTATCTCCCAAACTGTAGGTCCCAAGCCTATAGTCATGAAACCTGTTGTTGATGAAAATAATTACTACTTTATTTCTCACTCAATTAATTGTCAACTTTCTAAAATTTTAAAGAAATATATTTATAAATACTTCTTTAAGTAAAATTCCTTTTTTATTAGAGCTCTGGAAGTCAAATGATTCCATTATGTTCCAGAAATTCTAAGCATCATTTAAGCTACTTAAATTCCTAATGACTTCTTCTATTCATCACAGTAAAGATAGTTATTGATAATGCCCTTGTTTTTTATTTGAACGTATTCATTCTTTTATGTCCTTTGTTATATGAATGCTATATGCCTAATCTGATAACACTTTCTTTGAGCAGAAAACAAATCATACATCCATTTCCTACCCTCACAAAAACTAGTTCATTTCTGAATGTAAATTATTGTTCACAAAAAAATGATAAATTGTTCTTTTAAAAATATGCTTAATGGAATACCATTTTTAAGGAATGTGACATGTAGTAGAACCTAGCAATATTTTATTTTATACTTTAACATTTATTTGCTTTATGATTTTTATATGAGTATATAAAGCACATTTGTTAATCTAAATAAAACTTATTTAAACTCACTAAGGGTTAGATCTTGCATTTGGACATACTTCTTTCTGACAGTACCTTTTTATTAAGCAAAACATCATGCTTGTTATAAAACCCATGCACAAAATATCTAGTCTATAAAAGGAGTTTTCAAATTCAGATGAACTGAAGATATATTTTAGTTTTAAGTGAGTGGCTGTGAAAAATAATATAAGAAAGCATTATATAATATTAATTATATACTAAATAACATTATATAATAAAATAAAAATACTATATCTGCTTTTTAATTTTTTGATATGTTTATTTATTATTTTTAATTGAATTTATTGGGATGACACTGGTTCACATGGTTATACAGGATTCCTGGTCCTGATTGTACAGCATAATCAAGATCTCAAAACAAATCAAGTGCTCATCAGTAGATGAGCGGATTAAAAATGGTGGTACATTTACATAATGGAATGCTATTCACCCATAAAAAGAAGGAAATCCTATCTTT
This sequence comes from Saccopteryx bilineata, assembly GCF_036850765.1. NCBI lineage: Eukaryota > Metazoa > Chordata > Mammalia > Chiroptera > Emballonuridae > Saccopteryx > Saccopteryx bilineata. The sequence goes on along the minus strand of NC_089491.1, from coordinate 213,177,412 downwards.
TGCCACAGCAAGAAAGGACCTGGAGAATATTATGGTAAGTGAAATAACACAGTCAGGGAAAGACAAGTACCATATGAATTCACTCATATGTAGAATGTAAAAAACAAAATGAATTAACAAGCAAAATAGAGACAGACTCATACATAGAGAGCAGGCTGACAGCAGTTGGAGGTCTTTTCTAAATTTAATTATAACTTACAAAGTGATACAGTACCTCTATTTCTTAATAACATGTTTTGGGGTGAATAATACACATTTTTAAAAAAGGGTATGTTCGTAATCTTTGTAGATTCCAAATATTTAAAGGTGAATAGCACTGAATGATTCTCCTATTTAAATTCCAAATGTATATAATCATTCACTAAAGTCAAAATAAGGGATCAAAGATTCAAGGGAAATCCAGATCAGACTATTTGGTTGATAAGGTTTTAGATTTTTATATTTTCTATTCTAGAAAAGAGGCACTTACCAGACTTAATCATCTCTATTCCTAGCCAAACTTTTTTTTTCTTTTTTTTGTCTTTTGTGAGAGGAGGGGAGGCAGAGAGACAGACTCCCACATGCCAGCCAGTCAGGATCCACCCGGCAAGCCCACTACAGGGTGATGATGCTCTGCAACCGAGCCACTTTTTTAGTGCCTGAGGTGGAGGCCACAGAGCCATTCTCAGCATCATAGGCCAACTTGCCTGAAACAATTGAGCTATGTCTTTGGGGAAGAAATAGAGAAAGGGAGAGGGGAAGGGGTGGAGAAGCAGATGGTCGCTTTTCCTGTGTACCCTGACCGGAAATCAAACCTGGGACATCCACACACCAGGCCAACATTTTACCACTGAGCCAATAAGCCAGAGGCTATTATATTCAATTAAAATTAAAAATAAACAAAATTAGTTTATTTCATGTATTTCATTCAAGATTTTCAACTGCATCTCCAATGGGGAACAAGCAGGTCCTGCCCTTCACACATCTGCTCTGCTGTAGGACACCTGTACTATGCATATTACTTGGGAATATGGTTAATAATTCTGCTGGATTCTCATCCAATTTACTGAGTGGGACACTACAGTTCTAGAATAGTTTCAGAAGAGATGACACTAATATAATTAGAAATCCCAGAATGTATGTGAAAATTTGTTAGAGAAATCATTCTTCTCCATGTATACTAAAACTATTTTTATATGTTTTAAGCAAAAACTTTCAATTTTCAATACAATTTTATGAAAGAGGACAGTCTTCTCACCTTGCATATTTGATATATTTATTTTTAATATTTTTGTTTCTCTGCTTAATAACAACTTATTTTATTTTTCACTTAACATTTACATGCTTACAATGAATTCACATGGACTGTTTTCAAGATACTGATTTTCAAAATGTTGTAGTGAACAAAAGGTAATTGCCATGATTTTTAAAAATTATAGCCTTTTATAGTAGGAACACATTATGCATCTTAAATTACTGCTCTGAACAGTTATAAATTTTTCCACAAAGTCATTTTGGAAATTCATTGTTTTAGTAACTGAAACAAAATAGCCAGAAATGCATTTTGAAATCAACTAGGTTTATTACAAGACTTTCTTATAAGTATCTAAGGTTTTTACCTCAGAATTACCACTGGAATCCATTTTTAAGTAAAAATCTTCAAGATCTTGAGTTTTAAAGTCTTAACAACTGAACAACTATAAACAAAGACTATAGATTGTATAGAAGAAATATGAAATGAACACATTCTATACCCCTTGAATTGTGACTTTCTGACTATGCTTAATTCTTTAAAAAAATTAAAAGCTAGTAAGTATGCATTTAAATTTTTATGAATAAAGTGTTATTATTCTTATGTTTGAATTTTAACAGAGCCATCATGCAATCCAATTTGTTAGAAATTGTGAGTTAAAATATTATAATCATTTTCTCATTTGATTCATTTGAGTTTAGTAAAGTTTAATCGGATGCCATAGATAATAAATTACTGCTCCTTATAGCTCTCTCCAGGACTATTTATAATAATTTCTTCTAGTATATGGAAAAGGAAAATGTATATGAAACCAATGAAAATGCATAATGTTGCTAACCACCTGCTTAATAAAAAAAAACAAGTTTTCAATATCTATTATTTAGTAAGTTCTAAATTTTGTTTCTAGAATAATTTTTCTATGGGTTAAGAGATTTAAGTAATGGATATCTGCCCCTACAAAAACAACAGAGCATTATCTCCCATAATACCTTAAATAAATCTGCTATGATAGTCAATTGAATAAGCCATTATATGTAGTGAATCAAGATCCACTTGTATTAAACAAATTTTGAAGCTTGAATAATTTTCTATCATAGAATCATACAATTTCTATATTATTTTATATTTTCAATTTTTGAGATGGGCTTATATTCCATGAGAAAAATTTGCACTTTCAGAATACAATATATGTTCTATAGAATATTTAGAATACTATCATTAGTGTATGACAAATGAGGTTCACATTTACTATCAATGATTTAATTGATAGACAAAATGAGGGATTTTGAAGAAAAATATCATATATCTTTCTCACAAAAGAATGAAGAAAGAACTAATGAAGGAAGGCAGGAAGGGAAGGAGGGATGCAAGGAATGAGGAGGAAGGAAGGAAGGAAGGAAGGAAGGAAGGAAGGAAGGAAGGAAGGAAGGAAGGAAGGAAGGAAGGAAGGAAGGAAGGAAACAGCAATTCCAGTGAATTTTGGAATATAAAATATGTATTTGCTGCGAAGGAATTTGTTGATTTTATTTTTTATTATATCCCCATCACCTAGAATAGTGCTTGGAAAACAGTAAATGTGGCCTGACCTGTGGTGGCGCAGTGGATAAAGTGTCGACCTGGAAATGCTGAGGTCGCCGGTTCAAAACCCTGGGCTTGCCTGGTCAAGGCACATATGGGAGTTGATGCTTCCAGCTCCTCCCCCCTGTCTCTCTCTCTCTCTCTCTCCTCTCTAAAATGAATAAATAAAAATAAAAATAAAAAAATAAAAAGAAAACAGTAAATGTATAATAATTATTAAGAGTGAAAACTGAATACAATTACATAGTTTAGTTTTATTCAAAGCAAAACTGGCATTTCTTATAGTCATGTGTGCGTATAAATGTTATGTATTTGGAAACAACTGGAAGCCATTATCTCTATAAAGCAAGTTCTATAAATCTCACTATTGTTATGAAGAGTATTATAGTTATGAAAATTATAACTTAACCTCAGCATAATACAATCTTTCATAATAATGTTAAAGATTTTGTGCTAGATTTAAAGGTAAAATATGTTTGCTCTTGAAAATTTTTTTAACATTGTGAGCAATCTAATTTTATTTTCTTAATCTGTTCTGTTTTGTTGATAAATTATTAGTTGTATAGCAAACAAAGAAAAAACAAGACCTAGTTTTAGAACAAAGTAACAAATATTTTTATTAGTAAATATTTTATTTTTAATAATATTTAGTTGTTTATTTCCTTTATTATTATGGCCTGTTACTAATACTTTTATTAAGATAAGTGTGTCACTTATTAAAATACCCTTTTGATCATCTAATGGCCCAGGTTTCTACTAACAAAAAATAAGTTTATTAGATAATTTTATTTTTGTTATTATCACTAAATGTGATTTTCACCTAGAATTTAATCTAATACTCAAAATAAAAGCAGATAAAAAAATTTTCATGTTTCAATTATTAAAAAATAATGACATATTTGCATGGACAATAATTAAATTAGAGGAGCATGATAAATTTTAAATAAGAATATCTTAAAATTATGATTTAGTTCCACATTCTGAAAGCATATTCAGTCCAGAATCACAAAATAATTCTAAACTTTAAGCATAACAATGTTAAATTTAAAGCATGTAAATTTTTTTAAAATTATTTCTCAATGGAAAACAATCCGTACTTTTACATCCAGTGAAATTATGGTTAATAATATGGTCTTTTTCTATTAATACATAAGCTAATTTTATTAGCATTTTGATATAACTTATCTGTTTTTACTTTAATATTAATCCACTTAATATTATTTCAATAATATTATTCATTTCAAAATTTAACAACAGCACATAAAAGAGAGAAAAAAATTAACATAAATATTTGATCAAATGAAAAACACATTTACCAAAAAAAATTTATCAAAATATATTTGTTTTTAAATTAATAATAAGTAATAATAAGAAAGGAGGGTTTTTGCTTACTTAGTGTTTATCTAGAATCATGGTTAAATGTACTGGTAAAAATTGGGTCATGCTTCTAAGCACATGAAAAAATAATAAAAGAATACAGATTAGTAAAAACTGAAATTACTAGACTTACCAATAGCTTGTGTGAGGGTGAGGAAACCAACTTCTACACTTCTAGATTGTTTCTACTCATCTAATAATTAAATTGACATTAAAGAGATTAACAAGAGAAAATAATCAACACACAAACTCCCAATAAAACAGTTAAACCTAAGTGACGACTAAGGGATTAAGAGACCAAGTTTATGGGAAAATGCTCAGCTGCTTTTTAGAGCTTCCTTCTTTAAATATTTATCCAAATATATTTTAGTACTAAGATATATTTTATAGAAAGACATATTAGAACTTCATTTGGAAAGAAAATCTTTCAACTATTAAAGAAATAATAATATTTTGTTGAAGACTGAAAATGTGACCAACCAGCAAATGGAGCTATCAATTGCTTTATCATAGGAACTGCTTTAAGTGAAATACTTCCTTCTTTTAAGCTGCATTTAATAAATTATAGTTTTTTCTTTGATTATACCCACAGCAATAGAAATGTTATATGAGTTATCAAGCTTAGTTTCAACAATAACAGAAAATACAATAGAAATTCTATAAAAGTAGAAATATAGTTTAAGTCAGTGTAGTAATAGCAGAATTTGATTAAATTATTTCCTACATATATTTGTACACTTAATCTCTGGTACATGTGGAGAACAAAAATGCTCTGAGATTTTTATGTTTTTCATAATAGATTTTGCTAAACAAAATATTTAAACTTGTTTACAGGAGAGATTCTGCATAATTGTTTTGTGTATTTTTAAAATATTTATACTAAAAAAAATCAAACACTAAATGAACCAATATGTAAAATTCTGAAGCAAAGAACAAATGTATCTGATTAAAGGCAACACCTTTTTAAGAAAGTGAAAAGTGTTTATTTTAACTAAATTTTTTTGGGATCACATTTTAAATATTACCTTCAGTTTGTTCAATTATTTCTTACAGGGTCAAAGTCAATAGTAAATAAAAAACTCCTCTAATTACATACCAGCTCTGGTGATTAACTTTATTTGTCAACTTGACTGGGCCATGTAGTGTCCAGAGTTTTGGTTTAAAATGACTAAGTAAAATAGATCTCTCTCCCTAGTATGAAGGACGTCATCCAACTAGTTGATGACCTGAATAGAACAAAAAGATTGACTACCTTCTGATAAAAGATAATTTTTACTGTCCAATTGCCTTCAAGCTGGGATATCTGTTTTTTCCTTCCTTCAACTCAAACTGAAATGTTGATCTTTTCCTGGGTCTGCAGCCTGTTGGCCTTTTGATTGGTTCTCAGGTCTTTTGAAACTACCATAGAAATTAAGAAAACAATCCTATTTACCATTGCAACAAAAACAAATAAATTATATATAGGAATAAATTTAACCAAGGAGGTAAATGACCTATTCTTGCAAAATTCTAAGACACCGAAGAAAGGAATTGAGGAAGATACAAATAAGTGGAAGGATATGCCATGTTCATGAATTGAAAGAACTAGCATCATTTAAATGTCCATACTACCCAAAGCAACCTATAGATTCAATGCAATTTCTGTTAAGATAAAAATGGCATATTTCACAGATCTAGAAAAAATATTCCAAATATTTATATGGAAACAGTAAGACCCTAAATTGTTTTAACAATCTTCAGAAAGAAGAACAAAATGAGAGGTATCACAATATTTGATATTAAATACTGTACTACAAGGCCATTGTAATAAAAAAAACCTGGTACTGGTATAAGAATAAGCATATAAATCGATGGACCAGAACAGAGAGCCCAGAAAATAAAAAAAATTAAAAAAACCTTCCTATGATTAACTAATATTGCCAAAATTGGAAAAAAAGCTTGCAACAGGGTAAAAACAGTCTCTTCAATAAATGGTGTTGGGGAAATCAGACAGGTACATGCAAAAGGAAAGAAATAAATAAAACTAGACCACTAACTTACACCAAACACACGAATAGGCTCAAAATAAAAAAAAAAGTACTTAATGTAATACTTAAATGTAAGTTGCAAAATAATAAAAATCTTAGAAGAAAAGAAGCAGTGTCAAACATCTTTTGTAGCAATATTTTTGCTGATACAGGCAAGGGAAATCTCCACAGGCAAGGGAAACAAAGGAAAAAATAAAGAAATGTGACTACATCAAACTAAAAAGCTTTTGAACAACAAAAGAAACCATTAACAAAATGAAAAGACAACCCACTGAAGGAAAGAAGATATTCACCAATATATCTGACAAGGGGCTAATATCCAAAATTCAAAAAGAAATACAATTATACAATTCAATACTAGGAACACAATATAATTAAAAAATAAATAAAGGACCTGAATAGACACTTCTCTAGAGAGGATATATCATATATATATATATATATATATATATATATATGATCAATAGATATATGAAAAAATTCTCAATGTCACTAATTACCAGAGAGATATAAATTAAAACCACAATGAGATATCATCTCACACCTTTCAGAATAGTTATCATCAGTAAACTAACAAACAAGTGCTGGTGAGGGTGTGGAGAAAAGGGTACGCTTGTGCAATGTTGATGGGAATGAAGATTGGTGCAGCCACTGTGGAAAATAGTGTGAAGTTTCCTCCAAACTTTAAAAGTAGAAATGCCTTTTGACTCAGCAATTTCACTCTTGGAGATACATCTTAAGAATCCCAAAACATTAATTCAAAAGCATATCAGCACACCTGTGTTCATTGCAGTTTTATTTACAATAGCCAAGATCTGTAAACAAACAAAATACTTATGAGTAGATGAATGGATAGAGATGCTGTGGAACATCCACGCAGCAGAATACTACATGGCTGTGAAAAGGATATTTTACCTTTTGCAACTGCACTAATGGACCTGGAGATTAATATGCTAAGTGAAATAACCAGTCAGAGAAAGACAAATACCGTATAATCTCACTTACATGTGGAATCTAATAAGTAAAATAAACTGATGAACAAAATGTTCACAAAGGCATGGACACATGGAATAGACTGAAAACTGTCAGAAGAGGGTGTTGGGGGAACTGTATAAAAGGAGATAAAAGGATTAACCAAAAAACATATATATTATATATATAATATTTCCACATGTATAAGACACTTCCATGTATAAGACACACCTTAATTTTAGGGCCCAAAATTTAAAAAAAAATCTATTACATAAAGTTATTGAACCCAAATTTTATTCATTATAAAATTTATACAACTCCTCATCACTGTCAAAACTCCCATCCATTAGCTTGTCCTCATCTGTGTCTGATGATGAATCAGTCTTTAACAATGAGCGCAAAAATAAGCATGAAAAGGTGGGAAATGCAAGTAAAAAATCTATAACCACTGTATAAGACACATCCAGTTTTTAGACCCCAAATTTTTTAAAAAAGAGTGCATCTTATTATATATAACACAATAATTAGGATATCAGGAAACGTGCAGGTACTCCAGTACTTTTGTCTAGTGCATTTTCACCATGAAATAAAAGTTGGTTTTGCATCTCATTTGCAAAATCGAATAACTTTTTTGACTTGTCATTTGCTTTTCTGATGTTCTTCTTTAATAAAAAGAAATCAAATGCTTCTTTTTTTATCACTTCACATTCATTTTGAAATATCCCCTAATTTTTGTGAGCAGTATATGTAACACATACACACAGACAACAGTGTGGTAACAGCCAGAGGGAACGGGAGGTGGGAACTAGATGAAAGTGAGTAGAGGTGGGGAAAATAGGGGCAGAAGGAGACCTTGCTAAGGGTAAAAGACACATAAAGCATTGGGCAGATTGTGGTTTGTTGAGTGATACACTTCAAAACCTGCATGATTTTGCAAACCAAAATCAACCATATCCCAGTAAATTAAAAAAAGAAAAAAGGCCAAAACTGTATCAGCAGCACTTCTAGGTATCCAGCTAAACAACTGCAGGTCTTGGGACTTGTTAGCCTTTATGATTCTGTGAGCCAGTTCCTTATAATAAACCTCTTTTTCTCTCTCTGGAGAAAGAGAGAGACATAGACATAATGACATAGGCATAGATGTCTCCTATTGTTATTGTGTCTTGTAGATTAATATGCCAGCATTATTTAATATTTTCTGTATCACTTACTTTTACATTTGTATTAAATTAATGGTAAGGGTGAACTTATTATCTCTGCCAACTACCTAGAAAAGGCAGACACTGTCTGAGATACATTTTGGTGTCTTTAATCACTTACATTAAACCCAATTCCTATGATAGACCTAGTTCTCTCTCAGCATGATGTTTTAAAATTTTTTTAAACATGACTTTAAAATACTAACATTTAGAAAGTATAGACTTTAGTATACTTAGTTATTTAGTGTGAAAGCATTTATATGCAGGGATGAAAAAAGAATTATTCCAATGTTCTGGTGCATCTTCTATGGGTGAGACATGTTTAAGTTTTGCAACACAAAATGCTTCAGAATGCCGGAGTATGAAGAGGCTCCAATAACCTATCACCACAATTCCCCTGTTTTATACATAAGAAAACTAAGATCCTAAAGAAATTATTTAACTTCAGGTGACAAAACTAATTAAATTAATGCCATAGGAAGGAATAGAATAAAATATTCTGAGGTCACCCCAGCAGGCTAGAGAGATTTATCACAGACCTTCTTTGTAATCTGTAGTGTGTTGGGAAGATAAAAAGAAAAATAAGTTTTAGTCAGTTCTGTTATCATTTTAAATTCTCTGCACAAGAAGTATATTCTTAATGCCTAGATCAAAAGCAGACAGCTCCCCAGGGCACTCCTTCCTTGATCAATCTCTGCTTAAATTCTATTCTTATTCTGTTCTGGTAAACCAAAAACATTAATCATTTCTCAGGACCCTCTTTTTTGTGTTCCAACTAATCATATGCTTCATGTATCAAATAACTTGAAAATATTTTTAACGCTAGAGGAAAAGATAACAAAAGTAATACATTTTATAATATGTAGCAATTTTACCAGACTGGGGAGGATACTCAGGTATAACTTGAGTGAAGGTAAAGGACATACTATAGCAGTAGACAGCAGGAGAAAAAGTACCTGTGAAAATCAGACTTCCCATGACTTCCAACTAATGCTTTCAGGACCTATGGCAGTTGTAGAAAGTGTGCTTTGTCACTGGGTTATGAATCTCCAGATACACTCTAGGAAACTTGCTCTCAAGGGAGCCAAGCCATAAATGTACTGAAGGGCTATTTACTCCTTTATCTTTATTTATATATGTGTGTAAATATATATATAAATATATAATATATTTATATATATATTTATATTTACATAAACACACATATTTACATAGCTGAAATATATTTGCATAAATATATACATATATTTACATATATATATTTACATAGCTGAAACCAGGTTGTATAAACTATATGTCTGCATTAATTTAATTACTCATGTAGACAAACATGTACATAATGTTTCCAAAGAATTTTGGGGCAATGAAGTATTTTAAAGCAATGGTCCCTAACCCCCAGGCTGTGGACCGGTACCAGTCCATGGGTCATTTGGTACTGGTTTGCAGAGAAAGAATAAATAACTTACATTACTTCCGTTTTATTTGTATTTAAGTCTGACCAATGTTTTATTTTAAAAAAATGACCAGATTCCCTCTGTTACATTCGTCTAAGACTGACTCTTGATGCTTGTCTCAGTCTCGTGATACATTTATCTGTCCCACCCTAAAGGCCGGTCTGTGAAAATATTTTCTGACATTAAACTGATCCGTGGCCCAAAAAAGGTTGGGGACCACTGTTTTAAATCATCAAAAAGAAAGCTTTATTCCTCTTTGGTGATAGATTAATATTATGGTTACAGGAATCCTGCTGACAAGCAAAAACAATCACCACAGAGCTGCTCTTGCCCCTTGGCCTAATTTTCTCAATTACACATGCCTTAACATTGTCATTCTTTGTTTTTTGTCTTTTAATTTACCTGTAAAGTAGAAAAACAGAAGTATAAGAACTAAAATACTATTTTTTTGTATCATCCACTGAGATCTAGTTAACATATGTCACTACAAATTTGTGAGTCATACTCAGGCTTACCAAATCCTCTACCTTTTTTCCATGGTGAAATTTAAAATGCGGGAAAAGTATTAATACAGCCATATGTCACTTAACATTGGTGATGTTTTCTTAGAAATACATTAATTGGCACTTTTGGTGTGAACATTATAGGGTGCCCTACACAAACCTATATGGTATAACCTAATTCACACCTAAGTACATGATATGCCACTGTTGTATATGCAATTTGTCATTAACTGAAACATTGTTATGTGGTACACAACAGTGTATGTATTTAATGTAATAATTAATCATTAGAAAAATCTACATTTTCTCCAGTCAAACCATTCAGAACATTTTGAAAAGCTACCAATTTATTCTTTTAATATATTTGGTCATCAATATCAGTATTGTTTGTATTGTAGCTCTATATTATAGAGTCTCAGTTTCCTATTTCTTATTTCATATTGCAAGTTTACACTGACATATGTTAAGTGAAATAAGCCAGGCAGAGAAAGAAAAATATGATATGACCTCACTCATTTGAGGAATCCAATGAACAATGTGAACTAAGGAACAAAATAGAGGCAGAGACAGGATCAAAGGGACCAGAGGAAAAGCGGACAGAGGGAAAGGGGTTGAGAGGATGGGATCAGAGAAGGGAAATAGATTGGTGCAACTATATACATATAACACAGCGTTATAGAGAGCAGAAAAGAAAAGCCTGGAAGGAAGGGGGAAGGGTGTTGGGGGAAGGGGGAAAAGGGCGATGTTGAGGGGAACACGGGGGTGGGGGTATGTATTTGGTGGGACACTATAAATTAAAATCAATAAAAAATTAAATATTGCAAATGCTTTTATTATACATTTATCATATCTATATTATTGTTGCAATGAATAAAATGTTTTTTTATTTAAAATAAATAAATATATTAATTTTAAAAAGACCTTTTCATTAAATAATCCCTATCTGACAGTAATTCTATACAAGTTTGAAAGGTGTCACTGTTGATTAATTGCACTATTGAGTAAGTTTGTTTTTAAATTTATTTACGGTGCCTTGACAGTTAAAGAGTATTTATGAAAAATATACTCTCCATAATTGTATTCCCATAGCCCATTAGCCAAAAGTTTCCCACATCTTTATCCTTGTGCTTTCCTCTGCCAAAGTCAAAGAGTTTTTCTGAGCTTTGTTTTTCTGAGCTTTGCCACGTCCATCAAGAAGGGCATATACACACATAGCCCTTCCTGGAACAAAGTACGTGTGATTTTCTAACTGTGTCTCCTAGAATGCTACCCACCTATTGAGTTTTGTAAATTTATTTTTCTGAAGTCATTCTCTGTATACCGGCCACTTGTCATCTTTTACTTTCCTCTTAAAATAACATTCACGATAATTGGTAATATAAACCCATCAATTTTTTCCCTCAATATATCACTCTTCATTAGAGACAAGTTTAGTTTATCCTGACTTCTCGGTTTGAATCGTTTGACTCAAGAATCCCTTAGAATGTTTCAGTAAATTTTGTCTTATCTATTAAACATGTTGCTGCTAGTGAGTTTACTGATTTGAGAACCGTGTAAGAATATATCTCAGAACCAGAAAAGTTGAACCACTCAGCTGAAAGTTATAAGGCTAACAGTTTCTCTAAATACAGTTTACTTGGAGTATTCCAAAGAACTCCCTATATGTATACTGAAAGAGTATTGGGGCTACTGTGAGCCCACCAGGTTTTCCCTAAACTATCATTGGTTTTAGTTTGCTAAGTATTCTTTCTCTTGATTGTGGCCTCTTTACTCAAAAAAAACCTTGGACAGAGCATACTACACTAAGTTGGGCACAGATGATATTTTAAGTTCATTATATCTAAGCACTTTTCTCAACATATTGTAATTTAAATAAATAATTCCATATATGAACACACATATACATACAGTTCATTATGCACAACTTTCATTTTCTCTTCCTAAATCATATTTTTTCATAACAATAATACCTCATACTGAAATTTCTTACATCTTTAATTATTTAAAGATCATTTACTGTCAATCCACTGACCTCTAATTAAAAATTGGTATAGGATTCTATTGTTCTATTACTTTTATTTGGTTCTTCTAATGTCATAAGGAACACTTCCCCTAGTTCTGCTTACTTAGTGGTTTTATTTTCTAATTGTTCTTTGAGATTTAAGCTATTGACCAATTCCAATACAGTTGCATTTCAGATTGAGCTTCCTGAGAAATACCATATGTAAACATGGCTGTTTGTCCAGCATTCTCTATTAACTGATATTAGGGACATGCCCATTTAGATATAGAGTGAGGTAACTCTTCGATGATTCTAACATACAACCCAAAGATATGTCAGCCACCTGCTCATGTATGAGACAAGTACTACTGTGGCATATTTGTTAATATATTATTTGCAACACCTCTGTGTGTTTTTCTCTAAATTGGAAAAGTTATTTTGACACAATTCATGACATGAGAGTTATGTATCATAAGTCTCAAAATAATTTTATGACCTTCCACAACAGAAACAGTTTTATTTGAAGCCCAATAACAGACCAAAAATTATCTTTCAAAGGGAATTTGTATGGCAACAGCTTCTGACAAACTTCTGTTCCAAACTCCCAGCAGTTAATGCTGGCTGGCAGACATGAACTCTCACAAAAGGCTTTCAAAACTCAAGTGTAAGTGACTGATACTTCTCATATCATTTGAGCTTTGGGGTAGTACCACCCCAAGGATTAGACTAGGTAAACTATTAGAATGCATTTTTTGAAATCCCAAGAGTATTTTCTGTTTACATAATATCATTAACATACATGTTTTTTCTTGACACTTTTGTGAAATGGGACTAGAATACTCTCGGATGTGGTAGGCGATTTCTCTACAAACCAACAACGCAATCCATCTTCATTCTTATTTTCATTTTGGAGCTCTGAGAGGAAATAACTTTTGTTTCTTTGTTTCAGGTATATCTCTCGTGTCTCCAGTTTGCATAATTTTTAAGAATCTTGCCATTTGTGCTTGAGTTTGTAGTTTATCAGGGTTAATGTGTGACCCTTTGTTGGGCATATGTTCAGCCCAATTGATCTTCACAGTGAGTGGTCAACATTGTATCATCAATATGAACAGTAACAGTATTTTGATTTAATCAAATCTAAGTTTCTTCATGGCAGGTTTTCTCAATAATCAGTAGGACCTAAATACCTGTATGAGGATGCAAAATTTGTTCAGTTTTCTTCCACATGGATACAAATTAGTTTGACTTCCTTTTGAAATAGAAATTGGGAGAAAAAAAACAAATTGTTCACCAAATCTTGATTTCTTGATTTTTTTAGCATGCTGCACAGTTTGAATTGTTACAATTATATTAAATTTTATTAAACTATTGAGGCAACATTTTATTGAATCTTTTATAGCCTATAATTAAACTCCAGCGTCCATCAGTTTTTCTCATAGATAACATTGAAATATTAAACAAAGATTTTGAGATGGTAATACAAGTGACTCTAAAATATTTTTAAATAAAATAAAATTCTCTCATGACACCTAAATAGCTTATACTCTTTTATGTTAACCACTTGAGCAAATTTAGGTCATTCCAATATTTCCCTCTAGCAGATGACATTTAAACAAGTGAAAGGCAGATTGGCATGATTTTCTTCTGAATGATTTAGGTAAGGAAAAAATTTTACCATTCAGACATCATATCTATTCCTATAATACTTTCTGGCAGGAGTGATGCATTAGTATTCAATACTTTCATGCATAAATTTTAACTTTGAGTTATATTTTTACATATGACTTTCAGAATTGCATCACCATATCCTTTATCATAAACAAGCCATCCTTTAATATCCCATTAACAATTTCATTGAGTATAAGGGTACATTGTGCACACATGGCCCTCCAGGTTACTCATCATTTTCCAGGCCATTGAATCCATATCAATGCAAATGTTCTCAGCCCCTCCCACTCCTGTGTCAAGCTATCCTGACCAACCCATCACTCAGAAATATAATTTTCTCTTTTACTTCACACCATTAATCAACACTTGTTCTGAAAAGATCATACTTTCCATATTTATGTCATTATCACATTTTTAAAACTCATTTAGGCTGGAAAAAATCGAGTGAATCTCACTCAAGGATCAGCCAGCTCACCTAGTATTTATTATAATCTACTAAAATTTGTATAGCTATATCCTCTATCTCCTATTTTATTTTACTATAAATGACCTATACAAACCCTTTCACTGTTTTAATTGTCTTAAAGTTATTCAGGGTTATAATCTTGTTGCTTCTTTTCAGAATAATTTAACATGTTTTCTCACAATATATATGCCTTCCATCTGCTCCTCAGAACATCTACAAATTTCGTGTTGTTGGTAATGTCCTCAAGTGAGGACAGCTGTTCTCGAACTCAGTATGGTGGGCTCCTTTGCCTCAGTCAACATTACAACTTAAGTATAGTCTGTTGAAATGAACTGTGAAGTTGTAAGTAAAACTCTCCCTAGAGAAAACGTAGGCTGCATTGTCAAGAACATGTCTGTCAAAGATATTTCTTGTGGTTCCTGCCCAGGCAGTTGCATAGTGTATAGACCATCAGACCCAGGTTCAAAACCCCGAGGTCAACCAGCTTGAGCGCAGGCTCATCTGGTTTGAACAAGGCTCACCAGCTTGAGCCCAAGTCGCTATCTTGAGCAAGGGGTCACCCGCTCTGCTGTAGTCCCCCAGTCAAGGCACATATGAGAAAGCAATCAATGAACAACTAAGGTGCTGCAACAAAGAATTGATGCTTCTCATTTCTCTCCCTTTCTGTCTTTCTTTTCCTATCTGTCCCTCTCTCTGTCTCTGTCTTTTTCAAACACACACACACACACACAAAAGATATTCCTTGTGGCAATATAGCTGGTGGCAAATAGAATGACTTGGCAGGGGAAGCAGCTGGTTTCATGACTCAGGTGATTGTCCTGAACCACTTACACAAAACGAACGTTGGCTGTGTGCCTGTGCTGCATTGTCAGACAGATCACATGGTTCACCAGCTTGCTGACTTAAAGAAATGTTTGTGTTTGTGTATAATATGTAAAAATATCATTTATTGATTCAGAAATATTCAATTTTTTTTATTACTTACACAATTGAGAAAGTAGTAAACTATCTTGGAAGTTACCCAACTATCCTACAAAAATTTAGCAAATCATATCAGTAATATTTGTGAGACTTAAAATTCCCTTCATTGTTAAATATCATTTTCTAATTTATTTTTGAAATTTTAAACAGAGTTTACAAATGTTTAAAGTAGTGTGGATTAAAATGTCTGTTTCTAAGAAAATATTTGCTTTCTGAGAATTTTTTAAAATAAGCAAATGTTTCTATTTCTAATTTACACTAACATTTCTATCAATTTGGTAGTGCCAGGAATTTTACAATAAAAATTTGATCAATATAGTATCTTTTTTTCCTCACTGTGAGAGTTTAAGAAAGTCATCAGAATATTGTTTTCAGGTAGGTCATTTATATTTATTGTCTATTCGCAAATTATCTAGACCAGAGCCAGTGCAAATCCACAAATTACTTCTTTTTACTCAGTGACCAAAAAATAAATCAATAAATTAATTAATTAAATTTAAAGCCTAAGTATTGGAATTGGAAACCTTATTTATCCCTCTGAATAGTTTTCAGTTGACTGACATATGGGAAATTGTGAACATAAAGAATAATTTTAGCAGATTATTTTGCACATGATCAGTACAAATAAAATCCTTTAGAACTTGGATTACAAAGAAAAAAATCCTATATAATTATTTGATTTAGTTACCATATAATTAATAAAACAAGTCACTTATAAGTAGTATGTAATTTAAGATGCCACTTTAAATCCTTTTCTTCTTTCTCTTCTCTTCACTCCTCACTTTGTTCATTTATGGATTCTTAAAAAGGATTTCAATTTCATATAATTATCATAATGATCCTATGAAGGGGTTTTGTTACATTAGAGATGAGAGTTTACACTTTTTGAATAACTGTATATCTTATTACCTCTGATTTAAATAAGTGTTTTCTATTAGTTTAGAATAACTGCTCCAAAGCCCAGTCACTGAATACTATTTTTAAGTGAATGACATTTTCTAAGTCACAAGAGAATTTGTGCAGAAGTCGCCAACCTCCAATTTATTTTTCGAAGAGGCTGATGAAATCCCCTAAGCAGTTATTATTGAATATGAGGTGCAAGAGAAATTGCTAATTTATTTTGCCTGGATTTGTGAACTAGAGTATTTTTTCACAGCAGAAGTCTGAAAAACTGAAACATTATTTCTTGAGGCAATGTTCCTTTCTTCCAGGTAAGCATTTTGATGAATAGCATAGGCAGCTAGACCTCTACAGTCATTCTCTCAGGTTCAATTCTGGTTATACCAGTGAGTAGAGATAAAGACATAAAAAACGTGTTGTTCACAATTTATATTATGATCTGTGAACATGGTGAGGGAAAAAATGAACCTGATGTTTTTATTTATAGGTATATTTCATATAAGAACATTTATAAAGAGCAGCCAAAATATTTGATTTTCAATACCAGTTATTGTTCAAAAGACATATCATAGAAGATTCTACTATCCCTTCACCATTTGAAACATTGACAATTTCTATGAAGCTTAATTATTTTTAAGCATGACAAGTTGCAAAATGTGACTATAAGTTAAAATAACATGTGGAGGGCAATATAGTCCCTTTTCAAGAATCTGAAAGCATTTTTCATGTTGCTATGATATGATGGCTTTGACCTACTTCTCAACTGACCAAAAAGGTTTATATGGGAGGAATGAGTCACTGATGAAAGTTTTCACACATAAGCTAGTCAGTGTATGCGATGCATTTTCATGGCTTGAGAAAAATTTGACCATGAATTATTTAAGGTCAGCTTACTAAACTTCATTAACAGAGGCTGGATCTAAGGAGGAAAGAGTTTCAGAGGGCAGTGACTTTTATCTCATACAATTGATTTTACACAGTTTTCAAATGATACTTTTGAAAAGATGAACTAAATAACTAGCACAGGTTATAATGCTCTGATATCTACCTTATGAGAGGTAAGGTAGCTATGTATAGAAAAATGTAGAAATTAAGTCTCTAAAATTAGTTTTGAGGACAGACCTCAGAGGGTCCTGAATTTAGTGATCGGAGTTTATATATTTGACAGACTATGGGAAACCCTTAAGTATTCTTTAAACAGAGAGAGACACTAAACATTTTATAAAGATGTGTAAACAAGAAGCATAAAAGATTCTATGATCAGATGATAACTGGTTATAGGCATCAATTAAGAGTCTATTTCAGGCCCTGGCCAGTTGGCTCAGTGGTAGAGCGTTGGCCTGGCGTGCAGAAGTCCGGGGTTCGATTCCCGGCCAGGGCACACAGGAGAAGCGCCCATCTGCTTCTCCACCCCTCCCTCTCTCTCTTCCTCTCCCGCAGCCGAGGCTCCATTGGAGCAAAGATGGCCTCTGCTTCAGGCACTAGAGTGGCTCTGGTTGCAACAGAGCGACGCCCAGGATGGGCAGAGCACCACCCCCTGGTGGGCATGCAGGGTGGATCCCCGTCGGCACATGCGGGAGTCTGTCTGACTGCCTCCCTGTTTCCAGATTCAGAAAAATACAAAAATAAAAAAAAAAGAGTCTATTTCAGTCGTTAAGCTGTGCCAAAAGTCTAGCTTTCAGAACTCTGTTTCCAGATGTAAAAGAAAGTTTAAAACTTAAGGAGAAATAAACAAAACTTAAACACTAGAAGGAATTGTAATCTATTAAAAACTGGAAGATGCTATATTCTGCATCTCCATTTAGACAAGAAGGTACCCGGAGCCAGGAAACCTATTTGTGTGAAAATTATACCTAATCTACTTATGAGTGAAATCTCCTTTTGGAGACCAAGGCATGATAAAAAAAAATTTGTCCCAGGAATAAATATCATAAATATCCTATCATTTACCAGAAAAATGACCTTAACTAAATTCCTATTGGTACTGAAACGTGGTGCCCTCTTAGACACAGCCTCAAACTTGTGCATTAGTTCAGATCCCAGCACTTGTTCACAGCATATCTCACCAACTAAGCTTGATAAGAAAGAAAGAGAGTGAGAGCACTAGTGAGAGCATGAGAGAGAGACAGAGAGAAAGAGGGAGAGGGAGAAAAAGAGAAAAACAGACACTTGACTATTTGAAGATGTTACACTTCTGGCTATAAAGATAGAAGAAGCCTATGACCTAGAAAATGAAGACAGTTTGTAGAAGCTGGAAAAGGCAAACAAACGAATTCTTCCTTAGAGTCTTTGAAAGAAACAAATATTGATTTTAAAACTTCTAAACTTTACGAATGTAAGATAATAAATGTGTTTGGTTTTAAGATGCTAAGTCATTGGTAACTTATTACAACACCAATAAGAAACTAATACAACCAGGGAGAAAGGGCTATGAGCTACTCTGCTTTCAGATTCTCAGATTGTTTTTTTTTGAAGTTCGCTGCCAGTGTCTCTTTCTTTTATGCCTGAAAAAGAGCAGCCATAGCACAGGGGAGGATCCAGGAGTATGGCCTAAGTGCGGGGACAATGGAAAAGTAAGAGGTTTGTAATTGAGGGGCACTGGAGACATTGAATTGACAGAATTTGGAAATAAGCAAAAAAAAAAGAAAGTATAGTGAGGAAGAAAAGAAATAAAAACAATAAGTCTTTATTCCATTGGTTTAACTCCTCGGTACGACAAAGCTAAAAATCTCCTGGGAAAAATCTAGAAATATAAGCTTCGCTTACAGTTACTGAATTTACAGATGCATTGGCCAAAGGTCAAATTTATAGAGGAAATGTAAGCATTCTGAGAGACAGCTTGGTTGACCTTTAAGATTTCTTCCAATTACACAATTCCATAAGAATTATGAAACCAAAAGATTCAGATACTAAATGAAAATATGGCAGGTAGAAAAAGAAGATTATCTTTTTGTGGGGCAATAGACAAAAAGAAGAGGTACATGGGTAAAATAATTTCTTTTGAACATAATTAATATAAGGTGATATAAGAGCACTCAAATGAAGTTCTGACCAGTTCATGAAAAAGACAGAAGTGGCATCTGGGAAAGTGTTTAGAGCTCTAGATCAGTGGTCCCCAACCCCCGGGCCATGGACCGGTACCAGTCTGTGGGCCATTTGGTACCGGTCCTCAGAGAAAGAATAAATAACTTACATTATTTCTGTTTTATTTATATTTAAGTCTGAACGATGTTTTATTTTTTAAAAATGACCAGATTCCCATCTGTCTAAGACTAACTCTTGATGCTTGTCTCAGTCACGTGATACATTTATCTGTCCCACCCTAAAGGCCAGTCCGTGAAAATATTTTCTGACATTAAACCAGTACGTGGCCCAAAAAAGGTTGGGACCACTGCTGTAGATGATACCCATGGTTATTAAAACAGTTCTTGAGCAGCTGAGATCTTTATGGGAAAGGTGAAGAAAGAGCAGTGAGGTAGGAGGAATCAGAATGTGGAGAACAGGCATGCCATACCATGGCTCTAAGAGAAGGAGCTGGAGAAAAAATGGAGAGGTAGGTGACATGACAGCCAGCAGATGAAAAGAATTTATGAAAGGTTTCACAAATAGTTCATGTGAAAGTCATTTTACTTTTAGCCCATGTTACAGTCTGGAAAGTGAAATAATCTAATTTATATGAAGGCAACTTTGACATCATTAGAGGGTAGACTAAATTTGAAGAGAAATTAAAGTCAAGAAGAGAAGAAAGTTAGGGAATAATGAAAAAAAATTTAAACAACTAAAAGGCTTTAGCAGAAAAGCTAACTTTAAGTCAAACTTTATATTTTATTTTCTTCTGGTATAAATAATGTTTTTTTGAACAATAAAATGTTGTTTTGTTTTTCTTTATTTTTGGTAACAGTGCATAAGTTATCTGTTTGTAGAATTCAGAAAAATGGGTGGCAGTGAAAATTAATGTCACATACAAATGATGAAAGATGTTTTGTGTGGAAAAGAAACATGAAAATATTGTTAAACAAAATTTATAGGATTTCTAGAAAATAATTGTGGTCTCTTTGTTTCTGGTAAGATAATAAGAAAAACATATTCTCCATCTTTGAGAACATGACAGTAGGAAGAATAGTTTCTAAAAAAAGTTTTCCTTGAGGGTCCATAACTTAAAATAACTTCAGATAATTGTAAATGTTTGCTAACTTAACAAACAACTTTGTAAAATATCTTTTATAGTAGAAATGTTGAGACTTAAAATGATTTATTTGGAGCTCTGTTTAAAGTGAAGAATATATGAAATTTTGTAAAAGTACAATATTAAGATATCCAAAAAAAGATTAGCTGGTGAAGATTTGAGAGTACTGGATTACTTATGTCAGTTTAAGAAGGAGGGAAAAAAATGATAAAGATGCTATGAGACGTGAACCATTAGAAGTTGATAACAAAATGAAGCCACTGTTTTATCAAAATATTTGGAATATGGACCCATTTGTTTACCAGAGGAGTCTGGTATACTGCTTGGCACTTTATGAAGATTTAAAAAAGACATTTGTTGGCATGTGTATGTCCTGGATTCAATTTCCAGTCAGGGCACACAGAGAAAGGAACCATCTGCTTCTCTACCACTTCTCTTCCTCCCTGTCACCCCCCCCCCCAGTAGCCATGACTTGATTGGTTCAAGCACATTGGCTTCAGGCACTGAGGATGGCTCCCTATAGTCACTGCCTCAAGAGCTAAAAATACTTTGATTGCAATCATGGTTCCAGATGAGCAGAGCATCGGCCCCAGATAGGGGTTTCCAGGTGGATCCCAGTTGGGGTGCATGCAGGAATCTATCTCTGTATTTCCCCTCCTCTTACATGAAAATAAAAGTCTAAATAAATAAATAAAGCCATTTATGTATGTTGGGCAGATAAAATGTATTATGCTCACTTTGTTAAAGATTACACTGCCCACGAGGAGGCCATCACCCAGGTGATATTAATGTGTGTTGAGAATCCTTGTAGCCTGGGGCTTGGTTTTGGGATTAAGCCTCTCCCACCCTTTTTGATGTGGGGCGGTACAATCCAATCATGCCTCAGAGAAGTGACTTTGTATTAGGGACTTCCCTACTTTGTATATTGGATTAGAGGTTGTGAAGCTACAATATAAAATGGGGGCAGAACAGAGTTTGTTCTCTTGGTTCCTGGGATGATTAGCATGAGAGAGTAGAGCCAGCAGTGGAAGGAGGCTCTACTCTACATGGGGTAGGCCAGGAGAAGCAGCCAACATGGCGGAGTGCTGAGTGAGATGCCAGTTTGTGTAGAGTTTGTATCTGGGATAAGGAAGGAGATGGGGAACTGAGGAGAATAAGGCTGGTGAGCTAGAAACCTTTGATTCTAGGAAACTCGGATAAATCAGTAGCTTTGTGAGCACTGAATGTGATTGGGTTTTGGAGCCCAGTGTGTGTTTTTACTTGCCCACTGAGTGCAAGCTAGGATTAAAGACTATGGCCCATCAGTTTTTGGCTCCGCTGTTTCTTTGCCGACTGTCCGAATCCAATGCGAACCTGCATAGGCCAGAAGGCTGCTGTGATAGTGGCCTTGGCCTTGGCTCCTGGCTTTACATTGTATATGAAGTAATTTATCTCTGTAAACTGAGGCTCAGTTCTTAAAGAAATTATGCCAGATGATAAATCTAGTAAGTGGTAGAAATAGGAAATTGGGAGTAAAGCAGTGTTTCTGATTGGGCAACAAAAGCATGAAGTATAGTATCAGCATTACTAATAGCAGCGGTGGTGGTGTCATGGTAGCTAACATAACACCGTTTTTTTTCTGAAGTGAGAATGGGGAGGCAGAGAGACAGACTCCTGCATGTGCTGACTGGCCAGGATTCACCCAGCATGCCCACTAGGGGGTGATGCTAAGCCCCTCTGGAGTGTTGCTCTGCTGTTCTAAGTCATTCTAGCGCCTGAGGCAGAGGCCATGGAGCCATCCTCAGTGCCTGGGCCCACTTTGCTTCAATAAAGCCTTGACTGCAGGAGGGGAAGAGAGAGATAGAGAGAAAGGAGAGGGGGAAAGGTAGAGAAGCATATGGGCACTTCTCCTGTGTGCCCTGGCTGGGTAACATTACATTTTATAAGTCTTTAGAATATTCTTGTTACTCTTCTCAATGCCTTACATGTTTATACTCACTTATTTATGATGACAGCCATATGAAATAGTTCTCATTCTTATTTTATTTTTAAGATGATATGACTAGCCCAAGGACACATACCCAGGCTTTGTCATATGAAATCCTTTAGCTGACCACTGAAAACCTATTTATTTCAGGGCAGTGTGTTTCTGTTTTTGGGTTTTTTTTCCATCCTTTTTTTTTTTATTCTCAGACAGTCCCTTCTGAGTACTTATCATTGTTAGATTTGTGAAAAAGAAAAACATATGTTTAAAAGGGTAATAGTGAAATTGTGTGATAGGTTTTAAAGCATTTCTTCAAAAAGACTCTTTGTCATTTCCTCTCATATTTCATTGGCCAAAGTAAGCCAAGATTGGTTTTGATTGATGGGAAATATAATACTTCTATACATAGAGGCTCTAGAATAAAAAATATATAATGATGGGTAGTTAATAGTTTGACCTATTTTATATTCTACTTCATAAAGCTACCAGAGATTTCCTTTTCATTGTATTTTAGTTTCTCATGTATAATGATGGGTGGATAGTATGACTTAATTTCATATCAAAGTGTCAGTGTTTTTATCCCAAAGGTTTCATCTTGGTTTCTCAGTGTTAAACAGATAGTCATTTAAGTGAATAAATATCAGCAAATTGAGAGAGCTACCAACTGTAGGAATAGTCTGAGTATAAAATATCTAAAGACCAAAGATAGAGAACTCTGGAATAAGCCAAAAATCCTGTTGACTAGAGTACCAGAGAAGAATTAACTTAAACAATGTACCAAGCTATACAAAACAGAAGTTTAAAGCTGACCTGTAATGGTAGTCAGAAGTTGTGCCACTAGGATCTTACTTCAGTAAAGAACTTGACCTACAGCTTCCATGAATGTAGTTAGCTGACACTCCCTGTTAGTATCGTTATCTCTCAGTTTTGTTTTGTTTTTTAATTTTATTTAGAGATTTAATTTAATGGGGTTACATTGATAAATAAATGTACATAGGTTTCAGGTAAACATTTCTATAGCATTCAAACTGTTGGTGATGTTGTGTACCCATCACCCACAGTCAAGTCATTTTTTATCACTGCATATTTGTTCCTTTTTGTTCCCCTCCTCCTATCCCCCAGAGTTTTCAAATCAAGATCACACTTTATATGTGCAGCCAAAGTCAAGACTTGCTATAGTGAAAGTATTAGGTTTTGGCCATTTTTATTTAACATGGGGAAATCTTTGCTCTGGCAGTCCTAACTGGGTTAAGTGATGCTTGGTCACATCTGCATCCCTGTTTGAATCACAATCTGTCCTTCTCTCTTCACAAGTATATTTATTCCTAGAGGAATAAATTGCTTCCTAGAGAACCTAAAGGACCCAAGTGAAAGAACTTCTAGCAAAAGGTAGAAAAAGGAGTAAGATAAAATAAAATATAGATGCTGATAACAGCAGAAATAGAGGCAGAGAGTGTTTAACCCACCAGTGTGTGAGGACCACTTTATAGTGGGCTTCATGTCCTGGCTTAGTTGATCTGAACAAGACCCCATGTTGAGATGACTACAAAATGTTCCAAAAACTTATAGATACATTAGATCAATTTGGGAATAGTTGGAGGGAGAAAAATAAGGACCTATATTACATTAAGAGTCTGGATTACAATTTTGAGAAGAATAGAATCTGGGAAATCTTTGGCAAGAAAAAGTAAAAAAAAAAAAAAAAGTTGTTTACAACATACCAGATAACAAAACCCCAGTGGCCTGAGTTAGTCCAGTGGCAGGAGGAATGGAGAGATTGAGTAGTTTTTTATGAGATGTTTGAAAGACAGCACTGATAAATCTCAGAGATATAATGTCAAAGGGAGAGTGAGGCAGTAGAACAAAGGGGAAAAGACAAGATGATTTCTTTTTTTTTATTTTTTATTAAGAACCAAATTTTGGATATAGTCCCAGAAGTGGAACCACAGAGTCATAAGGCAGTTCCATTTTACATTTGTTGACATAATTCTATATTACTTTCCACAGTGTCTGCAACAGTCTGTATTCCCAATAATGCACAAGGGTTCCTTTTAATCCACATCCTAGCCAACATTTAATGTTTGTTGGTTTATTGATGATATCCATTCTGACAGATTTGAGGTGATATCTCATTATGGTTTTAATTTGCATTTCCCTGAAGATTTGAAAGAATGTTCATTGCATTGTTATTTACAATTGCCAAGATTTTTAAGCAGCCCAAGTGTCTGTCATTTAGATGAGTAGTGGATAAAAATGCTGTGGTACATTTACACAGTGAAATACTAGTCAGCCATAAAGAATAAGGGAATCTTACCATTTAGAACAGCATGGATAGACCTAGAGAGCATAATGCCCAGTCAAATTCAGAGAAAGACAAGTACCATATAATTTCACTCTTATGTGGGATTTAATGAACAAATAAACTAATAAACAAAATAGAAACAGACTCATAGCTAGAGAACAGAGTGACAGCTGTCAGAGGGGAAGGTGGAAAAGGTGAAGGGATTAAGAAAAAAGACTTATAGACACAGACAACAGTGTGGTGATTACCAGAGGAAAAGGAGCTGAGGGGAGGTGAAGCAGCACACAAGGATAGATGGTGATGGAAGGGGATGACCAGAGGTGGTGAACACACTGTAAATATACAGGTAGTATATTATAAAACTCTACACTTGAAACCTATATAATTTTATTGACCAATGTCACCCCAATGAATTTAATACAAAAGAAAAATACAAAAAATAAGAACTAAATTTTAATATTTCAAGGACATCCCAATGAGTTACAGAAGCTTTCATCCATGCCATAACAGTAAAAATCAAGATTTCTGAAAGTTAAAGCAATTATATATTTGGATACATAAAAACAATATTAAGAGATGCCACAAAGAGACAAAAAGGTGACATTCAGCAGAACAAAAACATGCAGCACACTGATTGTACTAACAAGAGGGCAGAGAAACTCCTTCTGCAGTTCACAGCCCCAGGAAATGGAGATGCCTCTGGCAAAAAGAAGTTCTATCAATTCTTATTACAACTAGTCAAAGGCAAACTCAAAGAAAAGGGAGGTTCAGATTTCCCCTGATAGTAGTAAAACTGGCAACATAGAGAACCTTTAAGTAAACATCCCATACACAGGATGAGCAAAAAGTGAGCAGTGAGACTTAGCCAGTAAATCTGACCCCAGGTTGAAAATTCTGCACCTGAGCTCTGAGCTCCTTGGGCAAGATGGCCTGTCATTGCTCCTCCACCAGTGTTTCTAAAATCCGCTCCTTTGTGTGCCTATCAGGTCTCATCTACTGCTTAGCGAGCTCCAGGAGACATCTGAGGACATCCCTGGGCTCACTTGCACAGGATGATTTCTTGATGACATTATTTACCCACTAAATGGAAGTATTTTACTGACTTCTATTAAAAAAATATATAAATATTCTTATAAAGATATAAATGTTAAATATTAGTTTGACAACCATTCTGTTCCTGTGGAAAGTTACATCATTTCTTTAAAGATGGCTAAGTGACATGCATTTGTGTAACTTCTTCAATAAATGCTTTTCATGTGAATAATTGAGTAAATGTCATAAAACCTAAGAATAAATCTGTGAAAAGTTAATTGCTCTAAATGAATCTATAATGAATTCTAGCACTACAAGGAACATTGTATCTTTGTTGAAAGATACTTGCATAAGCTCTCAAAAGGATGTAGGCAGCCTCCAAAGTCTGGAGGTTGGGCTGGCTCCAAGTTTTCTGGCTGAACAAGGCAGCTGCATAATTTGATGGAGGTGAATGAGAAAATTCTTGGGCTGTGCAGATTGCTTTGTGGAAGGGCTAAGAAAGGAAAGATGAATTCCTGGAATGATTTTAATAAAGATTTTCTATGAAGACAGGAAGGTTGACTGAGGTTTTATTATATTGTGTAATTGAAATATTTGTTACAAAATATGTTTTCATGTCTCCTAATAATTTATAGTAACACCTAAAACACACACATGGCCCTGGTTGGTTGGCTCAGTGGTAGAGTGATGGCCTGCTGTATGGATGTCCTGGGTTCAATTTCTGGTCAGGGCACACAGGAAAAGCAACCACGTGCTTCTTCAGCCCACCCCCTTCCCCTTCACTCTTTCT
The DNA here is from genome assembly GCF_036850765.1 of Saccopteryx bilineata. Lineage (NCBI taxonomy): Eukaryota > Metazoa > Chordata > Mammalia > Chiroptera > Emballonuridae > Saccopteryx > Saccopteryx bilineata. The sequence goes on along the minus strand of NC_089491.1, from coordinate 213,150,781 downwards.
CCTCCTGCTGCTATGAATCCATTGGTTTGAACGCATTGGCCCTGGGCATTGAGAATGGCTTGTGGACCCTGCACCTCAGGTGCTAAAAATAACTTGGTTGTGAACAGGGCCCCAGATGCATCAGACCAGAAGATGGTTGCTGAGTGGATCCCAGTCAGGAAGTATGCTAGAGTCTGTCTCTCTATCTCTCTTCATCTCACTTGGAAAAAGAAGAAAAAGAAAAAAAACCTAATAAATAAATAAATAATAAAACACACAAACACATACACACTCAAAATGTTGAAAGTAATTGAAGCTATTCTCTTTAACAGTGATTGGGGTAAGACCTACTTACCTTGTAGCACCAATAAAGGACACCACAAGATAAAATAAAAAATGCCTGAATTAAGAAAGAGGTTATAAACGGTACTCATCTGCCATATTTCTCTAGGTCACAGCAACATTTGTTAGCATTATGCAATGCACTGCTTTTTTTTATAGTCTTTTAAGGAATCATTTTAAAAAAAGAGATCCTAATCAGCCCTGGCCATTTAGCTCAGCAGTAGAGCATTGGCCTGGCATGTGGAAGTCCAAGGTTCAATTCCCGGCTGGGGCACACAGGGAAGCACCCATCTGCTTCTCCACTCCTCCCCCTCTCCTTCCTCTCTATCTCTCTCTTCCCCTCCCCCAGCCAAGGCTCCATTGAAGCAAAGTTGGCCTGGGCACTGAGGACGGATCCATGGCCTCTGCCTTAGGTGCTAGAATGGCTCCAGTTGCAACAAAGCTTTGGTGGGCATGCCAGGTAGATCCTGATTGGGCACATGCAGGAATTTGCCTGACTGCCTCCCCACGTTTAATTTCAGAAAAAAAATAAGAGTAAAAATAAAATAAAAAAGAGATCATAATCATAAATATCATACAAATATGAAATAAATATATCAATAACTTTATTTAATTTATGAAATAAAAAGTAAATCTATAAGATGTTACTATACACTTGCTCAAGCAAAATAAAAGATTCACACATTTGTATGCAGTGAGGAATGCTGATATAAATTTACAAATCTATGTTAAAACTGGTCTATCCTCAAAGTAATAATCAAGTGCATTCTACTGGACACAACTGTTTAGTACCTTCATGGATGAATCTCATTTTTATTTTTATCAGTTTTCTACAGTTTTCAGAGTTGAACAACACAAAACACAGATAACCTGGATGTGTGACACACAGAGAACACTAATTAATCTTGCTTTTTTAATGTTCTTGTGCACGTTAAAGTCTTCCTTATGCTTCAAATCTGCAAGTAGCATAAATAAAACCTTGTGAAATCAGACTTCCAAGCTGTGAAAATAAGTTATATAAGTGAAAATTCTCACTTTTAGATCCAAATATGATACTATAAAAATAAAGTACATAATTATTTTCTTGTATATTTCTACTCCATCTGCATCAACAAAATAATTTTACTGTCTTTAAATGCTACATATTTGTTCCTCCTTGCTTCATCTGCAGAAATAATATAAAATTAATTTACAGCCAATAGCATGTTAATATTGATAAATAAGTCACAATAGAAAACTAATAGAGAAAGCTGGGAGGAATGGATATTTGAAAGTGATGACTATCTTAAGGGAATATGAAATAAGAATAAATAGGAAATTATTTGGTCACTTAAGGTGATATATACTTAGATTAGAAAATTTAGTTTTAGGTTGTGACTGTACCGGCACAATACCATATCCTAAAATATGAAGAAATCATCCTCTTCAGAGAATTTGAGCATGAAATAGATAGTTGAATGAAAGGGAATGCACTATAAAGGATAGTGGAGAGTATAGTGCTAGAGTGATAGGTTCAGAGATAGACGTATAAATAAATAAAAAAAAACTTTTAAATAGTACAATGGAGTTTATATTGAAGATGGTTGAAGAAGTAAGAGAGAAAGAGAAAAGGTAAAAAATAGTGTCTGAATTGCTCATTCTTTTAGTCTGTCAATGACATTTCTTATAGATTCCATGTACTTTCTACTTTTTACACAATCATCACTAGTAATTCTATAATACTTTTGAAAATTTACTTCTGTATGTGCCAAATTTAAAAAAAGAAGAAACTTAGAAAAACTTCCTTTTCTTCAACATTGCTGCATATAATCTAGCACTTTTTTGTTTTCTTTTTTAGATTATGGAATAAGGGACTGTATTATTTTCATTTAAATAAGTAATAATCATTTCCATTGATTTCAGGAATTTAAAAAATAATTTTAAGTAAGATAATGCCAGGTATTGTAACTTTGTTAAATTAACATTTGTTAAGTGCATCCTAGAGGTGTCCTATGTTGAGCCATTGCTGATCAAAGACTGCAAGTAAAAATGAAATGAGAAGTTTATTACTCAGAGAATCTGGAGGAGGTACATAGCACACATCAAGGGGCCACACAGGGAAGTCAAGCAGGGTGCAGTCAAAGAGCATGGTAGGACCTTGGGCACCTTCCTTAGGGTCTGCATCTGGGTGCTTTGGTGTTCCTAGTTCAAAGCACCCCAACTAGATTTCCAGGCTAAAGCCAGACCCATCAATTTCAACCAAAATAGTGGTATTTTAATCAGCTTTGCGAGGGTCTTATATAAGAGGTGTACAGGAGGAGTGGCCTGGGAAGTGAAAGAGAATGTGAATGACAAAGTGGCTGAAGAGATATATCAGGAACCTATATTTAATTGTGATTTCACACTAATATGCTAGAAGAGGACTTTAAGTTTTGTAAGGAAAATCATCATCTTTAATACAATACACTCATTCTTTGTAGCATTTGGATCTCATTTTAATCAACTATACAATAAATGTGCAGTTGCTTATTTCAATTTCAATCACTAAAAAAGAAGACTTGGAAAACTGTTTTTAAAAAAAGATTCAGTTACTCATTGTAGGCATATTTATTGCTCAGTTTTAATGAGACAGTCATCATTCTAGACTAAACACAAAGACAAAATCCTTGCCCACAGAGAGCTTAGATAGCCTGATAGATATAAACAAATACTCACATAAATATGTAGCCTGCCTTGGAGTATTATGAGAAAAAAGTAATATAGGCAAGATAGGGAGTCCCTGGACTTTATGAGACAGTGGTCATAAATGGAAAGTCCATCAACACAAAAGTGATATTTGAGTAAAGATTTAAAAAGAGTACTATCATGCAAATCTTTAGGGAAAGATAATTCCAGGAAGTATAGAAGAAGTCCAAAAGTATAGAGGCAGGACCATGCCTGTACATTTGAAGAACAGTGAGGCAGCTGAAACAGAAGAATCTAGGAATCAGGAGTTTAATTCCATGGATAGATAACAAAGAACTGTGTATGGGGAGGGGGAGAAATCTGGGGGAGATGATCAGATCACAAAGGGCCTTGTAGGTTTTGTTAGGACTTTGCATATTTCTAAGTGAACCATTGAAGATACTGAATAGAGTAGTGAGTTGATATGACTTTCTATTTAAAAGAATGGCTTTGGACACCTCATTGAGAATAAAATCCAGAAAAGCTAGAATGGAGGTTAGGAAACCAGTCAGAGGTTATTGAAGTAACCCAAGGGAGGGGTATTTGCACCAGAATGATGGCAATAGAGGAGTCTTAGAAATAATAAGGTTTGCTAAGACGATGATGTATGGTAAGAAAAAAGAAAGGCAGTGTATGTACAGGGGATTTGGCCAAATACAGTAACGGCATTCCATTAATTAGATATGAAGACTGTTAACAGAGTTGGTGGTCTGGAAAGAAAGATCAGAAATTTAGTTTTATTTATTAATTATTTTATGTTAGGGCTAATGTGTTAAGAAAGTATGAAGGTAAATAAATAGAAACTAAAATTATGGAGTTAGAAGCGGGCTATTAAAATTTTTGAAACATTTTCTGTAGAAAAATAAAAACTAATGATGCAGAAGGAGAGGGGGGTAATTGTTGCTGGTGTCGTGTTGAGAGAAGAGAAAAAGAAGTTGTTTGTTTGCAAATAATTTGAAATTTAAGGAAAAAATTTGTAAGACTATTACCCAGATTTATTTAACATTTGGCCCCACTTGTTTATCATTAACTATTGCTTTCTCTTATTCTTGAAAATTATAGGTATTAGCATAAAAGTAAATATAAGTTACAAGTATAGCTATAGATTATGGACATAGGTATATGATATTGAAAAATTTTGTGAATTATTTTTCAGTAAACTTTATTTTGTTTTATGTTTGTTTGTTTGTTTTTATTCTAGTATGTTAGGTTTAAATAATTGACAATGCAGGTGCCAATTTTTCAAAATAGTCCTTTAAATTTTATTTTAAAATGTTAAATTAGGTATGTGGATAACACAGAAAACACATAAGATAAAGAGATACTACATATATGTATGTTTCTTGATTATTTTCTTCATTTTTATCTCCTTTATTTTCTCACCTGATATAACTTTATATTTAGTGTTTTATTAGTTTAAAATATACATGACTCAAGATACTTGAAGGGAGAAAATAATGTAAACAGGTAAAAATACTAAATAACAAATAGCAAAAAATCATATTCATAGAACCATGAATCTAAAATATTCAAAATTAATTATTAATTTAATCCCATTAAACATGTAATGATTAGATTGAGGAAAAACATGTTTACTGAATAATACTTTATATCAGGAAACTATAAAACTATATATTTTAGTGTTTAAAAAGCAGTTTCTACAAGTTACAATTTTAAGACACAGTTTGTAAAGACATAGTATTAACATATTATGTGTGTATATATGTAATCCATATTATAATATATAATAACATAATAATATAGTGCTATATATATATATGTACACATATTTAATACTGTGTCTCTGAAACCTATGCCTTATGATTATAACTTTTAAAAACTTAGCTGTTTATATAAAATCCCTGAGGAGCACTTGCATTTTGCTTTCGAAAAGATGAAAACTATAATGGTAATGTTATTTTCAGAAATTCTAGAAGTGTGGGCTGCAGTTTAAAGACACAAGAACTATTGGTTTTGGTTTTTACAGATGTTGTTTGAATCCAGGTTCCACTTATTTCTTAATGAGTCACTTTTCAGTTCTGAGTTTCAGAACTGAAAATGACAATAATCATGCCATTCCCATAGGGTTTGTTATAAATGGCATCACAAGCAAAGCGCCTTATGTATAATAGCAGGAACAAATTCCTTCTGCCATTCACAGTTTTTTAATATTGTTGCCACTTGTGTTTCCCTGCAGGACACAAGGATTTGTTCACTGTTTTGAAATATCTCTCCCCGTCTGTTATAAAACATGTGCTCTTTGTAAAGGCTTATTTTGGGGCCTCATGTGTTTAATTATGTATTTATTATATTAGGCATATGCTGATTTATGCTCATAGTATTATTCCGTATATTAGAGGAAAAAGGGAGAATGAAAAATGTGTTTCATTAGCAAGCAAGATGTCTTCTTTATCCTTGCATGTAATTTACTAAAGAGCTGACAAAGTCAGCACAGGTTGCCTCTCACTATATTACTCTTTAGACAGTGAAAAGACAAACTGAGACTATGCTTTCTAACTTGGTACCAAGCAAGAAATTTGATGAGATTATATATAAATTACTTGTTAGTGCACCAGGAAGGCATGAGGTTGCTTTTATGAAAGAGGTTTAGTGGCATGAGTGCCCTGAATAAAGGCTAAGGCAAGGATGTTTAGGGAGTGTTTAATAATCAAACGTGTGAAAACTACAATGACTTCAGATTCATCTTACATTTGATTTCAGGAAAGAACTACATTGAAACAAACATTAAAGAAATGTAAAGAAAAAATGGCAGGAGTGAGAAGAGAATAGAAGATAATAAAGACAAATGAATAGTGTAGTAAAAATATGAACATTATTTGTACATGGGAATGTGAAAAAATTATTTAAAGGATATAATATATACCATGCTCAAAAGGAAATACCTTTAATAAGCATAAAAGGGTAGAGTAGACAAAGAAAATAATCAGATAATATATTGAAGAAAGAGCTATCTTCATGAGTTAAATAACAGTGATATAATGATTTCATTGTAAGTATACTATTTTATAAGGAACATCTTTGATCTTATGGGTAAAAACCATAAGAGGATTTTAGCATAGTTTAATTGGTTAATTGGTCAATTGTTTTTAATAACTCAATAGACTTGAAAACTTTAAGACTATAATCTCAAACTAATGAATTCAATTATTTTATACTCAACTGTCTTATAAGTATAGCCATTTATATGGGATGATAAAGGTATAAATGTTGTTTAGAAATATCAGCTTACTATTCAAACTGATTTTAGCACTTACAAAGAATAGTACTATTCATCTCCAAAACCCTTTAAATATCAATAATGGAGTGAAAAAACTCACTTTTGATTTCCTATTCCTTATTACAAACTTAGTCTGGTTGTATTGGGTAGTCAGCCTCTATTACTCAAACATGCTGGGTTGAGGTGTCCCACTTGAGAGCAGCATCTGTGTGGAGCATGTAAAAGAAGGAGGATTGAAGTTTAAGGTATGGAGCTAACAGAAGGAGTTGATAAAGACGTAGAAAAGAGAATTCAGAGCTGAGGAAATTTTGAGAACATCAGCAGTTAGAGACCAAGGTCCAAAATGATTCAACATACCCAGTTAACATGTTAAGAATTGATAGTCATCTAATCTAGGAAGTGGTTCAGACAGGGGCTTCAGATATAAATATCAGGGAAGGTGTAAGTTCCAGATGGAGTCTCAAGAATTTTTTAGGTTATTCTACAAATTTCATATAAGCAAGAGCAAACAAAAAAAAGTGTATAAAAATAAGGTGGGGGGCCAAGGAGTTGATATGAACTACCAAGTCCAAATCCTAGGCAACAGTGTGAAATACTGAATAAAACTGCCCTTCTGGAAAAATAGGAGTCAGAATTATTAAAAGATTATTTGAATTCAAGACATTCAAGAGACCCATAAAAGGGTTAAATTAGGCAAAGTGAATAGTCCTAAAGTGGAACAGATTCTAATAGTAGCACATAGAAAACTGGTTCATCTTTGCTTCTGCACAAACAAACCTTATTTTTCCCATACTTAGTTAATGCATTACACAATATCTTAAATTCTAAGAGATTAGCATTTCTTTGGTTATGGGAGAGGTGTTTGGTAGCCCAGAAAGAATTCAGACCATTGTCTGAACAGATGGATGGGGTCAGATATAAGAAGAACTAATAAAGCTTCTATGACCCTGTTGATGCTAAGATCCATGAGATTCTTGCCCATAATTTATGGTGCCATTAAGAAAGTATAACCCAAGCACTAATTTATACCTTTACTTGCTTTTCATAAAAGTCTAGTAACATAAGTACTTAGTTCATGGCAAATCTTATTAATATCCTTCCATTATTTAGATTCTTGTAGGATAAAACAGAAATACACTGTTCTATGGGTTAATAATTGGGCCTGCAACTATCCAGAAGGTACATGCAAATTACATGTACAGGAACCAAGACTACAACAGGATCTTCATATTTGCATTTGTGACTCTACATCTGCTCACAGTTATGTCTTCTTGGAAGATTACTATAATTAATTGATAAAAAAGACCTGGTTCATAGTAGTAATTGGATTTATTCTAATTATAAATTTAGTGCCACTAAACTACCGTCCTACTCTGGAGTGGTCCTAAAAGACCCATGAAGGGATATACACCCAGAGGTCACAACAGAATGTTACAAACAAATAAATCTATGAAATACAAGTTTTTATTGGGTTCTTGTTATTTTGGATTATCATTATTAATCATTAATTTTTTTGCTATTATTGATAGCTAAGTATATAGATTCATTAAAGATTAAAGATATTGTATTTTAGTTGTATGGATTTCAAGTCAGAGTGCCTACAGTGGTAACTACAAACTCAAGAATTGATAAGCAAAGAAAGCAAAGGGCTGTTTATTCCATTACTATTAAATTCTCAACCTATCTTCAACCAAACTTTGATTAGGTAGACTGAAGACCCAAATAATATTTCCCTCTCTTTACTTACTGATTTACTTCAGGACTCTGATGATAAGAGATGTGGCATAATTGTGAGATTTCACATTAGGTTATGCAACACAAACAACAAGCTATGTGATCTTGGATAATTTCTACAACGTTTCTGATCCTTAGTTTTCCACATTTCTAAAGTGAGCATTAAGTTACTAGGTCAGAGTGTTAGTATGAATATCAAATCATGTGTGTAAAGTTATAAGTAGAAAAGTACTATTTACCTCTATGCTGCACTATTTGCTCTACTTCTGGGGATAACTTGGGGATATCCATAGCATGATGCCTCTAATAGATGGGAAAAGTCACTTTTTCTATGTCCATCTTTTTGTCTGCTTTACTTATCATTGTTCCATTTGTTATCCAACTCTTCATAGTTCTAAACCTCAAGAGCAACCCCACAGAAAATGAACTTAATATACACTGCAACATGCACTAGAAAACAAATGGAATGTGACAAGGAAAATGCCAGATCTGCCTCACTTCCAGTGAATTCAAGATAAGATAGTGATACTTGTAAAAGAGAGCAAATGAAAGGTCAACATGGAAGGCAGCCCCAGTAATTGGTAACCTCATTGGGACTACTTGACAGTTCATACTCTGGGATTCACAAAAGTACTAAAAAAGATAAAAAAAATATTCAAAAGCCAAGACCTGTAAAGGAATTAATTTTTTTATATACTTAAATAATGTTAGATCTAAAGATTGTTATGCTTCTTGAAGCCTAAATTGCATATTTAGTTTATGTAAAATATCCAAGCAAGCAGAGTAAATACAAAATAATTACACTGGTGATTCTACTGGGTAAAATGCAAATGGAAAAAAAGAAAAGAAAAAAATGGTAATGATAAATAATGAGAAAAGCCCTGGCTCGCTAGCTCAGCAGTACAGCATCAGCCCCGCATGTGGAAGTCCCGGGTTTGATTCCCGTCCAGGACACACAGGAGAAGCGTCTATCTTTTTCTCCACCCTTCCCCCTCTCCTTTTTATCTCTCTCTTCCCCTCCTGCAGCCAAGGCTCCATTGGAGCAAAGTTGGCCTGAGTGCTGAGGATGGCTTCATGGCCTCCACCTCAGGTGCTAGAATGGCTCCAGTTGCAATGGAGCAACACCCTAGATGGGCAGAGCATCGCCCCCTGGTGGACATGCCAGGTGGATCCTGGTCGGGTGCATGCAGGATTCTGTCTCTCTGCCTCCTTGCCTCCTTGCTTCTCACTTCAGAAAAATACAGAAAATAATAATAATAATAATAATAATAATAAGAAGAAGAAGAAGAAGAAGAAGAAGAAAGAATTGTTCATCATGTTTGACACTAACTTGGAAGCTATATACCAAATTAATCAACCTTTCATTTACTCTCACCAAAGACATCTTTCACACCCAAATATTTTTTCATTTATGCATCAATCCATTAAAATTTATGAAAAGGTTCTTCTATAGACATGTATATCACTAAAACCTTGTATATATGTTGCTAATTAAATTTTTACATTAATTATTTTCAACAGATAAAATATTTCTATTTTACCTCTAAGAAATGTGTGTGGAGCAGTTAGTATGAAAATTGTGAAACATACAGTAAGTGACAGAACTAGGATTTTAATCCTTTTGTTTTTCAATTGAAAATCAGATTTCTTATCCTTGACTGTTGTGTACATAATTTGTTTGTTATAGTAAATTGAATTGAAATTAAAAAAAGAAACTTAGCAATTTCTTAATAACCTCTGAAAATTGGAGACATTATATGTAATGTGGAGATTGCAGATGTCTCCTTTTTATAAGCTGAATGAGGGGAGGTTGTAATAGTGAATTCTGTCTTTCCATTTTTGCCCTCAAAAAGTATTTTGTTAGATCATATATTTGTTACAGCTCTTTCTGCCACATTGGAGATAGTCTCTGTAACTTTTTTTTTAACTTTTATTCATCTCCTAAACCATGCTTTTTCATTACAAGTTTCCTTTAAAATTACCTTGCAGCTTTGTTAAAATAAAGGTTTCTGGGTTCATTCCATACTGAATCAAAATCTCTTGGGTTGGGTCAGGGAAACTGCATTTTTTGGGGGGAGGGGCATAGATAGAGAGAGACAGACAGAGGGACAGATAGGGACAGATAGACAGGAAGGGAGAGAGAAGAGAAGCATCAATTTTTTATTGCGGCACCTTAGTTGTTCATTGATTGCTTTTTCATATGTGCCTTGACTGAGGGACTACAGAAGAGGGACTACAGAAGATCGAGTGACCCCTTGCTCAAGCCAGTGACCTTGGGCTCAAGCTGGTGACTCTTGCTCAAACCAGATGAGCTTTGCTCAAAGCGCTCAAACTGGCGACCTCAAGGTTTTAAACCTGGGTGCTCCGCTTCCCAGTCTGACACTCTATCCACTGTACCACCACCTGGTCAGGCTGGGGAAACTCTATTTTTAAGGGATCAGGCCTGTTTATTGTGATACACTCTCAAGTCTGAGAACCACTATTCAATAGAGGATGTTCAACAGAAAGCACACCCACAGTGGTTGGTAGCTACAGGGCTGGTTCTCTTAGAGTCTGACTCAGTCAACAACTTCTGAGCTTCCAGCCCTGGGCCAGGCTCTTCCACCACCCATATTACATAAAGTCACATTGCAGTAAAGTCTATCTATCTTGATGACAACTCCTTGTTCACCCAAGTTCCTACACTGAATCCTGAGTCACAGCCTTCATGGACACAGAAGCTCCAGCACATTTCTTATCATAAACTCAATTAGGGTTGTGCTCTCTTGCTTTCTTCCCTCAATACCAAGTCCTGGACTGGGTTGGTTGACTCAATGGTAGAATGTTGGCTTGGCATGTGGAAGTCCCAGGTCCAATTCCTGGTCCAGGCACACAGGAGAAGTGACCATCTGCTTTTCCACTCCCTCCTTCCCCCCTTCTCTTCCCTCCCACAGCCATGGCTCCAATGAGCAAGCTGACCCTAGGTGCTGAGAAGTTCTCCATAGCTTCGTGATAGGTGCTAAAATAGCTTGGTTGCTGAGCAACAAAGCAGTGGTCCCAGATAGGCAGAACATCAGTACCAAAAGTGTTTGCCAGGTGGATCTTGGTCAGGGCACACGTGAGAGTCTGTCTCTCTGCTTTCCTTCCTCTAAATTGATTAAAATAATGAAAAGAAATAAAATAAAAATAAATCAATACTCTGTCCTGTGTTACAATCCTGATGCCAGGCTTAGAATTTTTCCTAATTGACCTCATTCCACTTCTCCATAAAAAATATCTTTTTTTTTTTTTTTTTTGTATTTTTCTGAAGTTGGAAATGGGGAGGCAGTCAGACAGACTCCCGCATGCACCTGACTGGGATCCACCTGGCATGCCCACCAGGAGGTGATGCTCTGCCCATCTGGGGCATTGCTCTGTTGCAACCAGGGCCATTCTAGCACCTGAGGCAGAGGCCATGAAGCCATCCCCAGTGCCCAGACCAACTTTGCTCCAATGGAGCCCTCGCTGCGGGAGAGAAAGAGAGAGACAGAGAGGAAGGAGAGGGGGAGGGGTGGAGAAGCAGATGGGTGCTTCTCCTGTGTGTCCTGGCCAGGAATCGAACCCGGGACTCCCGCATGCCAGGCCGATGCTCTACCACTGAGCCAACTGGCCAGGGCTATAAAAAATATCTTAATCCAGAATAAATAATTATATATTTATCTAGATTCAGGGATTAAAATTACAATGTAAAATATTTCTTTGTCTGTTTAATGACTTAAAGCCTTGCAGTAGTTAGGACTAATTATGCACCACTAGATGGGTTATCATAGTGACTATACTAGTACAATGTGTAAACAAGTAAAATCAACAATTGATTTGATTTTGTATATTATAAGTTTTTAAATTTTCTATTTGAATGGCATACTGCCACTCTATAAGGGTAAAAATATTTGGGTGCTTCTCTGAAACACATGAGTACTATGATGTGCACTAGCTAAACACAGGATAATAAAACTTTTCTTTAAGGCAAATATTATTTTATATTGTTTAAAACAACATTAAAATTATTATTTACAAATCAAAACATCTTTTTACATTACTTAAAAAATAAGCAATATTAACTGAAATGATTCTCTGCTTTTTGTATACTTTGAATGGTAAAAAGTAAGGGCAACATAAAAATGGAAGCTAGTTGCAACCTCCTAAAATATCTCCAGTGTGTTGGAAAACGTCCTTACGGCCAACTAGCTCTCAGGGGAAGTACATCTGCAGTAGAAAAAGGCCTTTTCCCCCCTCTGAGGGGTGAGAAGTTGTTTTTGCTCTTCTATTTTTATTTTAGTCTGTATTTTATTTCTAACAGAAACTAGTGAAATATATCCTGGAGAGTGAAAGTGATGAGGCTGACTCTAGGTTCCCTCATGAAGGATGAGAAAGCACCTTTCATCTATCAATTATCAATTTCAGAACAGCACTTTGATAAAAGTGAAATAAACCTAAACTTTATAGTTAAAGGTGGGTCTGAATATTGACTCAAATGTTTACAACCTGTGAAAATTTGGAAAAGGGATTAAACTCTCAGTAGAGTAAAAATTGGCCTAGAAATATCAGACGAAAATCTAACATTTAATGACCCAAATAAATGTGAAGGATTCTGTAAAAAAAATAAAAAAGAAATAAAATAAAATAAAATAAAATAAAATAAAAAGAACTTGGTCAGTAGGTTTTCAGAGAATCCTCAAAATAGAAAAACAGCTTTTAGAAAGAAGAAACCAGTCTTATTATATAGTACTGAAATATTCATAAACTTTATCAAAATGGAAAGTGTTGTTACCTTAGAAAGAACAATTTTTGTTGAGTGGTGGGAATAGAATCAAATAAAGTGAGCTGAGGAATTAAGGTTAAGTTAACATTGAACAAGAAGCCAAACTTTTCAAGAAGTTTGATCATGAAAATGCAGAGTGAGATGAGGTGATAAAGTGAGAAATAAGTGGTCTGGGGAGACACTATTCTGTAAGATGAGCAATATGTGAACACATGAAAAAGAACAGTGAGAAGGATCCAACTGATTGAGAAAAGTTGAAGAACTAGAAAAAGAAATGGTTGATAGTGTAAGATTTCTTGGAGGGGAAAGAGAGATGGGATACAAAACAGGTGAAGAGATTGATTGTTCAAAATGAGAGGGATACATGCCAATTTTCTTTGGAAGCACAGAGAAAAGCAGATCATCTTGGAATTAAATTTGCCAGATGAGCTTGACCTGTGGTGGTGCAGTGAATAAAGTATCGAGCTAGAATGCTGAGGTCACCAGTTTGAAACCCTGGATTTGTCTGGTCAAGGCACATATGGGAGTTGGTGTTTCCTTCTCCTCCCCATTTCTCTCCCTGCTCTCTAAAATAAATAAATAATATCTTAAAATTAATTAATTAATTTGCCAGATGAGTGCAAAAGAAAAAAAGGAGAGAAAAGAGGGGTTAATGCATTGCTATTTAAAGTGAGGTCCACAAATTGACACTGGTTCTCAGTTTGTTACCAGTCTATGGCAAGAAAAATATAAAAAATGAGAGTAAATATTTAAAATGTTATTACAAATTGATAATATATTATCTGTTGAAATAATAATAACAAATTATTGTCATGTATCTTGTATATTTTTGAATTTTTTAAGTTTAATTTTTAAAAACTTATTTTTATTTTGTTTCATAAAGGTATTGGCTCGCAATGAATTATAAACAATAGCATCATCATTAACAACAACTAAAATGTCTTTAACACATTATTTGATAAGCATTAGTTCACTGTGCATTTTCAGGGAAGTTGTTCAAAATTATGAAACATACAATATAAGTTAGGTTATTGCAGAATGATGGGGAGAGTGATGACAGAATAGTGGACCAGAGGTTCTTATGAGAGTGAGGGGTCTTATTATTTACAGCTATAGTAAGAGAGGAATATGCTTTTGATAGCGATTTTAAAGGGGATGGTGTTATGACCATGGCTGCAGTTGACTCAGGTGAAATAGCTAAGAAAGTCATTAGAGATAATAAGATGAAGAAACTGAGAGGCCATTGTTTGAGATAAAATTTCTATGGAAACGTTTGTCACCAAGAATGACCACTTCACTTCATTCTTCAGGTAAAAAGCATTAGGAACAGGCAGTGGTGGTCTCCTCGGATGAGTTCTAGACACCTTGCAGCTTCTGTGAGGAACTCCTGGGACCCTGGATGTTTGCAAGTGCCTTAGTTTTTTCTATGCATGTGAGTGACTATGTCTATGTGTGTGTGTGTGTGTATGCATTTGTTTCATTTTGTTCTCTACCTTCTGCATAAAGTGCACTAATTTGAATAAGTGCCTAGCTCTTTCTTGAGAGCAGTTTTTAGGATGGAGTGGTCTAAGTTTCCTTAGGCTATAAACTGTATGTGTTAATATACTTTGGTTTTAGAAAAGGAGCCATTCTTTCCCTTGGACCCAAGTTGTACTGAGAAGACCATTTTATTCAATTGGATATCTGCCCACGTTTAGTTGTGAGAATGTTTACTCTGCCATAGATCCAGAATGGCAGTGGAGGGGAATGAAAATTTGTAAAGAGAAAAAAATGCAGGAGAAAAGAAACAGGTTTTGTTTGTAACTAAAATTTCCTCAACTCCAAGTGAAATAGAGTATGTGTATAGTAAATGAAATAAAAAAAAGAAAAACATATAAGAAAATTTATAAAGAATTATACATTTAACAAATTCCACATAAAAATAACATTAATTATTCTCTCCTGCCTTATCTAGCAGTGAACTTCTTCCTGTGGTCTGATGAATAGATGCAGTTTCCACAAAGATTTGTTTTGTCTCAGTTTTCAAAACTGAGAGCCAACACTGGGGTTACTGATCACAATGTGACATTTTGGAGTATGTAGTTTTCAAAAATCTGTAGTGACTCAGCAATAAATATCTAACTCCTGTGTGGTCTGTCAATCGTGGGAGCTGGATGAGCCCTTTGTCTTTTTTCCTAAAAGAGGCTGAAAACCGTGTTTCCCTTAAAAGCTTTTTTATTCTGCTAAAGTTATAGCCACTTTGAGAGAAACAGAGATAAGCAACAGAGAAAGTAAAATTTTGACTACCATATTTACTCTTCTTTCTCCAAGTTTTATATCCTACTAGAGTGGTCTCATTGTAAGCCCTGGATAACTCTCTTTGACTAAAGATTTTTCTCTTTAAGTAAGATGTGAAAACAGAAGCTGCTGTGTGGAGGTATATTCAAGTGTGCAGAATGTTGACCCTTCTTGATAAGGTAGCAGGTGACAAAATGGTGTTCCATATTAGTCAGTTGTTCAGATTAAGTATTTTGACAAACTTTGAGTTTTGCATATTATTATTTATTAATTTACCATTAATATAAGATGTAAATTGATTTTGCATAGATTTACCTTGGATGAGTAATTTAGTAGACGAGCAATACTTAGTCCATTTTAGTTAGAGCCACATGCTGTTTGGAGGTTGCATGTCATCAACTTTCTACATATATTCTCCCCACAAAATTAGTGGACATGTTGAGATTTAAAAACAAAATCTGGTGTGGTAGCAATATCTCTCTCTAGGAAATAATGTTCAAAGATTTTTGTTTGTTTTATTTTCTCTTCTGATGAAGCTTCTGTTCACTTTCCCTGAACAAATTGTATTGTGATTATTGTTTCATAATACATGCAGGTGGATTCGTGTAGTATTTTTTGTTTGTTTCCCTTTATCATGCTATTGATCATAATATTGTTGCTTTATTTGCTTTTTGTTCTCTTCAGTTTTTGTGTGCATGTGTACACACAGTAGAGAGAAGGGTAGAATGTAGGCAGGGTGAAGTGTCCTGACTCTTGTGCTATTCTGCTGCTCAGTGAGTGTCATCAGTGGACAAATGTACCCCACTAGAAACATTTTAAATTGTCAAGAGATATTTTTGTTTGTTATAATTAGATTGGGTAGAGTGTGTGCTTAGCTTAGCATCTCACAAAGGAAAACAGGCATGCTGCTAAACGTACTCCGGGGCACAGGCTGAGGGCCCCAGTGAAGAGTTCCCAGGCCCAAATGTCAATAGCTCTGAGGCTGGACTAACTGAGCAGAATCCCATCTTACTGCTTTTGCAGAAAGACCAAGAAATTCCAGTCTTGCTTTATCGTTGCAATAAGCAAGCTCTTCATGGTAAGGTATTTTAAAATTTTCTGCATTTCCACTGGAAGTCCCAAGTTCCTTGTTATCAGCATAATGATTAAATCTTCCTGAGTATAACCTTCCTTCTGGCAAAATGGAACAAAAACTAACATCATTGCATGACTGCTGGAAGAATTAAATTAGGTGCTGTTGGCCAAATAAGTTTGTAAATATAATGTATATGTTTCCTCGCTTATAGTTTGCATTGGGGCCTGGGCAGCCAGATATAGTGGTCTGTGAGGTTACAGGCTGCCTTCCTGCTTGGGAGGGGCACAGTCTTGCTAATGTTTACTGGAAGGGAGATTCTGCCCCCACCACCGAGAGATGCAAGAGGATACCTTTTACCTCTTCTCCCTGATCCTTTGCCCTCCATGGGAAAAGCATGAGAAAAGTGCTTTTACCATGCTTTTCCCTTGGCTTTTCTTGTGGCTTGCCTGCCTTGGTGAGACACCAATAAACAGAATGGCCCATCATTTTCCGACTCTGCTGTTTCTTTACCATCTGCCTGACTTTAATGAGAACGTGCATGTGAATGGCCATGATGGCGGCAGCAGTCCCTGGAATTATAGGTGCATATATAAAACATATAACAGTGTGTCCAACACATATTGGATGCTCAATAGTGTTTTCTCCATTTTCCATGATATACTACAATTCAGCAATTTTGGGTGGATCACAGAGCGCATTCCTAGCAGCTGTGGCTGATGCAATGCTGTAAGAATATTCCAGCTCCCAGAACCCTCCTGGGCACACCCAGGAAGGGAGCTCACCACTATAAGGAAGTGACTCAGTGCCAATCACGCAGCTCCCTGATCTTTTCAGCCATTGGCTATGAAGGACATGCTGTAACATCCTATTGGCTGAACCCATGTATATAAAAGCTAGCTTATTTCCTGAGTAAATTGGATCTGCATGACTGAACCTGGTCCCCAGAGTAGGGTCTCTGCGTCTCCGTCGTCCTCACCCCTGTTAGGACTTGTCCACAACTGGCGCCCAACATCGGGCGGGGACCTAACCGGCATCCAAGGGATGGGTGAGTGACCCTCTGCAATGGGAAACCTTCTCCCCTGCTCTTGAGCCCTGCAGGCTCGAACCCTGCACACCCTATTGCAGAGTAGGCGAGTTAAAGTTTGTGAAAAGGATCTCTGTACTTACTGGGAGATTCTCTCTGGTTTCAATCTCTGGATTAGGGACACACCTTACTGGGACCTGGATACTTGGTCCCGAGCTCTCTGACACATTCATTCGGCTGAGGTGCATGAAGGATGGACCTTCCCTCTAGGCCTCACTCCTGCCTTATTGGCAATACGCGCCTGCTTGGCTGGTGCTCCTGCTGGGGACCCTTTGCTGGTGCCAAGAATATTACAGGCTACCTCTCTTTCTGAGGAACCCCGACCTCCCTATTCACCCCCCTCCACTGAGGAGGAAAGTAGTTTAGCCTCCGAGTTCGCGGCTGAGCGCGCAGAAATGAAACCAACCAAATTGCTAACTGCACCATCAGCTCTGCCATTGGAAAAAGTGGACGTCGCTACTTCCGCATTCCCTGCCAGGGCTCATTGCCCACCCCTGCCTCTCAGATGCTATAATGAAGTGACTCAGCCAACCATGCAGCTCCCTGATCTTTTCAGCCATTGGCTATGAAGGTCATGCTGTAACATCCTATTGACTGAACCCATGCATATAAGCTAGCTTACTTCCTGAATAAATTGGATCTGCATGACTGAACCTGGTCCCCAGAGTCGGGTCTCTGCATCTCTGTCGTCCTCACCCCTGGCAGGACTTGTCCACAAGCAATTATCATTTTAGTAAGAAGAGGAAATACCTATGATTTTTAGTTAATGCAATAATGAAGAGAAGACATATTTAGTGTTAACTTGATGACTGTATTTTCTTTTGTTCTTTATCTTTAGGATTTCCTTTACCTAGCAATTGTTTTAGCCACTTATTCATGTTCTACCAATGGAAATTTTGAGGACTGCACCACTGGGTCAAGACAAAAAGGTACATAAATTTTTTAGTATCTTTGAGGAAACTTTGTTTTATAAAATAGTTTGAGTTTTGTTTAAAAATAAATTACATTTTTTAAAAGAAAAAGGGGGCTTGCATATCAGTATGTGGAAATTCCATAGATAAGTATATAATCGAGGATATAATCAAGGGTTTATTTTCAAGGTTTAGAGATTCTTGTTCCTTAAATTATAGAGTGATTAGATTGAAAATTAATTTTTGTTTTTACAAAGAATAAAATCTACTCTGTGAATTTGTCAAAATCCCATAATGACCCACCATTTGTTAAAAATTACAAGAACGTTCAACTAAATGGTAGATGCCTAACACCCTGTAACACCAGGGGTCTGCTCACTTCTCCAGCCTTCACTTAACACTATTTTTATTATAAATTACTATGCAGTTTATTACAGCTCTAAGGACAAAGACAGTTAGGAAAAAGGTATTCTGAATAATTGGAAGGTAAAATACTTGTCTATATATTTAAATAGCCATAATTTAATACTATTAAATTTAAATACATAATTTAATACTATATATTTAAATACATAATTTAATAAAAGTAAAACTACATTTTTTAAAATTCCAAGAACATGCAAGTAATTCCCAAGATTACTTCAAAAGTGTTCAACTTTATCTTCCCCCAGTCATAGGTCATGTATTCTCTTTGTCCTCCTTCATCGGTGCATCAGAAACATCAGCATTTTCTTAAAACTTCTTATCTTTACTCTAATTATTTTGATGATGTGATTTTACAGTAACATAATAAAGATGTGTAGAAGAGTGATCTAGACTGTTTTAGCACATACAGCACATCAGTGAGACAATTGCATTATCTAAAAACATACACATATAATAATAATGAACAACTCACTTGTCAGATTATGCTTAGGTGCTTGGAATAAGCACCTGTACCTAACTGATTATATAGAAAGATCCCTATATATGATGATGATGATGATGATGTGTGTGTGTGTGCGCGCACATGAGTTCCAACTTTAACAAAACAGAAAGATTAAAAGTTTACTTGTAATACCATTATTCTTAATTAGATTAAACTCTTCTGTTCAATCTACTTTATGTAGCACTTTGTGACACTAAGAGATGGATTGTACAGAAATTTAAGAATCTTCTTCAGGGTGCTCACATATTCCAGATTCTTTCTACTTGTAAACATTAAGACTCTTTTAGATTTTGTTGCATATGGTTTGTATAAAAATCCAGTACATCTGGGCACATCAAGGCCTAGAGAAGCTCTGTGGTTTGCTCAGCAGGGCAGCTAAAGAAAACTGGACTAATTGGAAGTCTCACTCTGGCCTGGTGCCTCTCTTGTGTGACACATGCACATATTTTTTCATCCTTCCCAGTATTGTTTTATTCCCCTTTTCCTCTTCTTGGAAGGAGTAACACAATTTAAGGTAGACAGTTTCTACCAGAGATATTTTCTTATTTATTTTATATTTTTGTTTTTTTTAAGTGAGAAGTGGGGAGGCAGAGAGATAGACTCCCGCATGTGCCCTGACTGGGAACCATGCCACCAGCCCACTAGGGGATAATGCTCTGCCCATCTGGGGTTGTTGCTTCATTGCTCAGTAGCTGAGCTATTTTAATGCCTGAGGCAGGCCATGGAGCCATCTTCAGAGCTGGGTGGTGGTGGGGGGACTTGCTCCAACTGAGCCATGGCTGTGAGAGGAGAAGAAAGAGATAAAGAGAGAGAAGAGAGGAGGAGTGGAGAAGCAGTTGGTAGCTTCTCCTGTGTGCCCTGAACAGGAATCGAACCCAAGACATTCAGACGCTGGGCCAACACTCTACCACTGAGCCAACTGGCCAGCACCCAGAGATATTTTCTAATGGAGCTATTTAAGATTTTTGCAAGACTGACTCTTTTACCTTAAGGGTAGCTGGAAGGTCTTCAGTTCTACCACAAATGTTGTAGAATGACCCAGTCTTGTCACAGGATCTCTTATATCCGTGTAGGCAGGCATGTTGGATTTTTTTAGTAAATTTAATTGTATGAAAATAGTTTCTTGAGAAATAAGTCTTTTATTCTCTCAACATCTTCTTAATATTGAGAATTATGGTTCTAAATAAAATAATAACCAAAATATGTTGTGATGTTTAACATTAAAACAGCAGTGATATAGAAATTTAAAATTTTAAATAATAAAACAAATTATAGATAACTTTATTATTCATAATTAATACAAAATAATTTGATAAACTTTTACTTAAGATCAACACTTTTAAAGAAAAAATATCTTTATCTTTTGGTTAAATTATTTTAATTTAGTTTTAATATAAAGATATAAATTATTTTTTAAGATTTGCTTTCCAGGAAGAAGTGTTTTTTTTTTATGGTGATATTTCTAAAGATTTTTGGAAGTCAGAATGTTTTGGTGGCATTATTAAATTTGTAATGAGGTGATTATCATGGATCAGAAAAATTTGAAGTCTGCATAAATATCAAAGCATTTCCTAAGATCCTCAGTGTTGTCCTTCTCAAAGAGTTATGTTAATTGGGGTCAAAGGCTTATTCTCATACATTTTTTATTCCCTTTAGAATACCTTGCAGCTTGTGGCACTTGGTGAATTGTAATAAGCATTTGTTAAATAAAAATGAGAGATTTAATATCTTACAAAGTCAATAGTTCATTTAAGATCCTTTATTAGTTAGCTAATTCTGTGTAACTAATACTTGTAACTTAGAGTTTTTAAACTACAATAATTTTATTCTTTCACATGGAGTTGGATCTTTGGAACTTTCTTCAGATCTTGGTCATGCTTAGTTGATTTTGACATATTCAGGGGGAGAGCCAGTTGGGAGTTGATTGGTCTAAGATGGCCTTACCTTGGCTGATCAACTCTGATCACTGTAGTCTCTCATCCTACAGGGGGTCATTCCACATTATTCTCATGGTAAATGGGCATAGTTCTGTGAGAGACGCCTCAGTTCAGAACATCATGCCATGATTGATCATTGCACGAGGCCAGCTCCAAATCACAAGGTAAAGAAAGCAAGTTTACTTCTAGCTGGGAAAAGCTGCAAGATCATATAGAACAGTGGTCCCAATTTTTTTGGGCCACGGACTGGTTTAATGTCCGAAAATATTTTCACAGACTGGTCTTTAGGGTGGGACAGATAAATGTATCACGTGACCAAGACAAGCATCAAGAGTGAGTCTTAGACGGATGTAACAGAGGGAATCTGGTCATTTTAAAAAAACAAAACATCATTCAGACTTAAATATAAATAAAACAGAAGTAATGTGAGTTATTTATTCTTTCTCTGCGGACCGGTACCAAATGGCCCATGGACCGGTACCGGTCCGTGGCCCAGGGGTTGGGAACCACTGATATAAAAGCAGCATGCTTCTAGGGAGAGATGGTGAATAGAGCTCTTTCTGCAACCAACATTTGAAACATTGAAGTAAAAATGAAAGAAATCAGAATATGCTCATCTCAAATCCCTATGTAATATAAATTTATTAGTACCCAAATATTTTCCTGTCAGAAACTCAAAACGACATGGAAAAAATCTACATTTGGTATCTGAAGAATGAGCTTCTCAAAAAATTTATGTGATTTGTCAAAACAAGAAAAGATATTCACGCAAACAACCTAGCTGTGAATTTGTAAAGGCTTTATTTTTTTTATAAACTGTATTGCTATGAATAGTATAGTGTTTCTACTGAAAAAGCCTTTTGGTTTTTTGCCCTTTTTTCTGATTTTAGATTTTAGCATTATTTCCTATTTTAATTTTTATCAGTTACTACAATGATGTTTTTTATGTTACAGAGAATTATTATTTTAGTAACTGATAATTTTTCTGTGAAGTGATGTACAGAACAAAAAATTTTTTAATAAACTTTGGAGCATTATTTGCCTTTTAAATTGATACATTCAATTTTTTAGCACTGTTTGTTTGGGGTTCCCAGCAAAATCGAGGTACAAGTATAGATTACCCATATACCTCCTGCCCCCACATATGTATTTTCTTCACCGTTAACAACAACTCTCACCAGAGAAGCATATGTGTTCCAGTTGATGCACCTACATTGACACATAATCACCCAGAATGCATAATTTCCATTAGAGTTTGCCCTTGGTATATACACTAAAGACATGTAAAAAGTCTAATTATTTTGCCTGAGTCTAATTTTTATTATTATAAAAATACCCATACAACAGATATTTATGTAAATGGAAACACTATGAGAATAAAGGAGTCAGTAATCAAAAGTGAGAATCTGATATGTTATTTTGTGAGGTTCCTGGTTTCAAGAGTGAAATCAGGCCTTGGGGGAGAGTTGACAAGGTGCTGTGTCATCCAATATTCTACTATAGTTGGGGGTTTAACTACCCTAATACACATATTTCTCCATATATAACATGAACTTTAATTTGGGGACCCAAAATTTGAAAAATAATCTATTACATAAAGTTATTTAACTCAACTTTTATTCATCATAAAATTCATACAACTTCTCATCACTGTCAAAACTCCCACCATTAGCTTGTCCTCATCTGTGTCTGATGACTAATCACTGTCTTCAACAATGAGCACAAAAACAAGTGCGAAAAAGTGGGAAAAGCAAGAAAAAAATCTACAACCACTGTATAAGACACACCCAGTGTTTAGACCCCAAATTTTTCAGAAAAATGTGAGTCTTATATGATACATGGGGAAATACAGTAGGTATTCATTCATTCCTTTCAGAATACAACCTCTTACTCTGTTCCTATAATGAAGTATCCAAAACTGTTATTCAGAACTCATTTTCTGATCTACAGTGTCAGATAATTATAAATATCAATGCCAATGAAAAGAACAAAAAAGAAAAAGAAAAAAACTCACAGATACTAACAACACAGGGCAGGGGTGGAGGAAGGTTTGGGGGGGATAAGTGGTGATGGACAAAGACTTGACTTGGGGAAATGGAATATAAAATACGGTGTACAGAGATGTGTTGTAAAATTGGGCACCTTAAACCTGTATAATTATGTAAACCAGGGTTTCACCAATAATATTTAATTAAAAAATAAAATAAAATCAATGTCAGTAATATATTTCTTTTGTATTCTCCTCTCCTTTCTCCTCCTTCTCCTTTTTCTTTTTCCTTCACTCCTTCTTTTCTTCTTCTGATTAATAATTATATAGTTCACAATAATCTTGGAAACAGGACTATTTAACTTTATCATGGGCATAGTGAAACATAAGAACCAGAACCTAAATTGATTAAACTACATTTAATCTCTGTCAAATCAAATCTACACCAAGATCAAATCAATGAGTATTCCACATACCCTAGAGCTGAAAATGTGCCTAGGCTTTAGCAATGTCATTTGCTTTTATACTTTAATTACTTGTTAATAGATACATGAATTCATCAGAACTTCCAACTGCCCATTTACTGTTCCACTTGTCTATCTGAACCCAACCTACTTACTATCACCCCTGAAGCAGAAAAGTTCTAGGAAGCTGGTCAGCTGCCCCGAGGAGAAGAGTTCCAGGAAGCTGAAATTGTAGGACCACAGAAGGGAGCACACCAGAATTGCTGACTCAACGCACACTTGCTCAAAGCTCTCCCCACCTTAATAAATGTTTGCCTCAGAGTCTGTTTCAGTGCACTTCTCCCTGAGGAATGCCCCAGCAGGTCTTTCTCCTCTAATAAAGCCTGCACACCTGGTGTTCAAGTGCCATCTTATTCTTACATCTGGTGCCGAAACCTGGGGCAGGGCACCATCTGCCTGGACAATCCCCTTGCCGGCCGAATTTACAACCAGGGAAGCAGAGGACAGCGGCAGCTCCTCTGGGCTAACTCCCTGATTCTGTTCAGCTGTGTGAGTGCAGTTGAGCGACGGGCTGTCTGACCCTATCCTGAACCCTGCCAGACCAGGAAGGTAAGGATTTTCTCCCTCCCCCCTCCCCCGTTGGCCTCCAAATTTCTCTCTAAAAACACCTCTTCCTGGTTGGATGGTTTTGACTTTGGACCCCATATCTACAGGTGGTCTGCCTCTACTCCTTTAGGGACTTCTCCAAAAGTCTAGGCATACCTAGCCAGGCCCCTCTCCTATGTCCTGGGATCTCAGCCTTGGGGTGACAACCTCCTGTCTGAGACTCTCTCTCTCTACGGAGATATTCTCCTCTCGGAACTGTGACTGAAAGCAGGGACGTCCCCTTCTCTCACCAGTCTCCTCTACTGTGGGCTCCTCTCAGTCCAAACCATCCAGCCAGACTCCCCTCGGAACATGGGCTCCTCCCAATCTTAGGCCTCACAGACTACTCCTCTACTCCTTCAGGACTCACCCTACTCTCTGAGGTTCACGGTCTGGGAGGTTTCTACTCTGAGGGGCTAGCATCTATGGACTTCCTTGAAAGTCTGGGTGCCTAGCCAGGTTGCTTTCTACTACCATTACAATAACCTAAGAGATCTTGACAATTTCTGCCACCGGACGGGGAGGGTATCAGAAATTCCTTACATGCAGGCTTTCTTCTCCCTTCGCTCCTGTCCTTAATCTCTGTGCCTTCTGTTCTACATGCAGGCCATTTTTGGCCAAAGAAACCCACCTAAAACCTCCGCTCCTAATCTCTCCTTCTCTGCAGACTCCCAACACTCTCTCTTCATGCCTGACCCCCGGGGGCACCCCTCTCTTGGAACCCCTCTCTAGTCCCTCTGCAAATCTCTCTTCCCTCCAGAAAGCTCCCCCTCTTCTCTTCACTAGTTACAGATGGGTGGCTCTGTCTCTTTTTCTTCTTTGACTCATCTCTCCACCCCACTGGCCTTCCACTACCCCTCGTCCTCTCCCCTCATCCTCAGAGCTCTAAATATTTTTGACTCCTCTGACCACTTGGCGCCACCACCAATCCTCCTCCTCCTCCTCCTCCTGCAGATTCTAACCTTCCTTCTTTCCATCTAAACTGTTCACATTGTCCATCCTTCTGCTTCCTTGCTTCCTTAACTGTGTCTGTTTCTAAGTTCTTAAACCGATAATTACCTGCCTCTTAAACCAGGTTTACTCATCCCCACAGATGCTCCCTGCAATACTCCCATCCTTCCTGTTCAAAAACCTTCAGGGGCTTATCACCTCATACCAGACTTACACCTAATCAATGAGGTGGTAGTTTCCCTCCATCCAGTAGTCCCAAATCTCTACAGGTTACTGTCACACATTCCCTCAAACACCACTGACTTCACAATCCTAAACCTCAAAAATACCTTCTTTACCATTCCTCTACACCCTGACTCTTACTTTCTGTTTGCATTCACCTGGACTGATCCTCCGGACACTAATGCAGCCCAGCAACTTATGTGGACTGTCTTACCCCAGGGGATCAAAAACATTCCACACCTGTTTGGGCAGGCACTAGCTCAGGATTTAACAGCATGCAATCTTAAAACTAGTACTCTCTCATAATATGTAGATGACCTACTCCTCTGCAACCCATCCCTGCCTGCCTCAAGGAGACACACCTCCACCCTTCTTAACTTCCTCACCATAAAGGGATATTGCGTCTTCTCTGCTAAGGCTCAACTTCACTCGTAGTCTGTAGTCTATCTGGGCATTGCCTTAACCCCCACCACCTGAGGTCTCACCTTAAATCGAACTCAGACCCTCTCCAGTCTCCAACCACCTACCACCGCAGATCAAATCTTTTCTTTCCTCGGTCTAATAGGCTTCTTTAGACACTGGATTCCCAATTTTGCTCTCTTTGTCAAGCCCCTCAGTGAGATCTTCTGAGCATGGCTTTTAAGGTCTATAATGGCCAAGGAAGTAACAAAAAAGGCAAATAAGGCCCAAAAGAGGTCAGGAAATATCAGCTTTTGGCATATGCTCTTAAAGGCTCCAGTGACCTAAAGGGCTTCATAGAATTCAATCAGGGCTCTACTCCATAGTGGAAAGAAAGGTCATTGAACTGAAGCCTGCCAGGCTTCCCAGCCCCACCGGTTAACATGTCTGTGCTGTGGAAAGAGGGACATGAGAAGGTAAGCTGCCCCCTTCCTCCATGGAGGGAGGGTTCAGCCTCTTCTAGCCCTGCTCCAGCTACCTGTGACCTGTCCTTGCCCAGCATGCTGAGAATTGCCACTGAAGGCCCAAGGACATTGTTCATGAGCCTAAGGTATTTCTTCCAAGAAGCAGATAAACTAACCTCATTTCTTGTAAACACAATGGCCATCTACTATGCCTTGCCTGAATATGTGAGTTTTATTTATCCCTCAAAGGTCTCTACTGTGGGTATTGACAGTCTGAGTTTGTCGCTTTATTTAATGTATAATATCTCCTATATTCCTCTTGTCTCAATGCCCCATGCCTATTGTAGGCTGGAATTTCCTGTTAATTCCAGCTAGAATCATGGTCACTAGGACTTAAACTCTAACTGCAAAGTGTAGAAATGTAACCACCCTTTACTTAAGTACTTGCAGGATTTACAAGTTACTCAGCAAACTGTTCAAAGACTGTCCAAGAGGTGCTTCCAGCATTACATAACCCAAGGACTGACTTTCACGTGGACAGGTCCACACACTGTAATCCTGAAAACTCCCACTGCTGCTAAGGGTGACTTTTTTTCCACCCTGACCATCTGGAGCTCAGAAACAGAGAAACGAAACTTACCCCTTGTTCTTCTATTCTCTATTCACCTCTCAACCTATCTCACCCAATCAGGTGCTTTCTACTTGTGTGGGACCAACACCTATATGTGTCTTCCTACTAATTAGACAGAAACCTGTACCCTAGTCTATCTCACCTCAAATATCAACCTAATCCCACCCCATGAGCCTCTTTTAGTTCCTAATACACTACCTGTCAATCTAAGGACCAAATGAGCTGTACAGGTAATCCCTCTCCTTGTTGCTTTAGAAATCTCTACAGAAGTAGGCCTAGGAGCAGGGGGACTGGCTACTTCCCTGTCTTATTCCTTCTCTCTCTCTCTCTCTCTGAAGCCTAGCAAATTCGTAAACATGGACTCAGTGGTTTCACACAAACTGTATGTCTTAACTATTGCCTTTCATTGGTCCACTCACTCTCCTATTTATTTTTCTAACTTTTGAACCCTACCTCTTACGTTTGTTCACTAGTTTCTTACAAAACTGCATGCAGACCTTTGCCAATCAGAAAATTGGAAAAATCTACCTAACCCTACTCACCAGCCCTGGCCGGTTGGCTCAGCAGTAGAGCATCGGCCTGGCATGCGGGGGACCCGAGTTCGATTCCCGGCCAGGGCACCTAGGAGAAGCGCCCATTTGCTTCTCCACCCCCCCTCCTTCCTCTCTGTCTCTCTCTTCCCCTCCCGCAGCCAAGGCTCCATTGGAGCAAGGATGGCCCGGGCGCTGGGGATGGCTCCTCGGCCTCTGCCCCAGGCGCTAGAGTGGCTCTGGTCACGGCAGAGTGACACCTCGGAGGGGTAGAGCATCGCCCCCAGGTGGGCAGAGCTTCGCCCCTGGTGGGTGTGCCGGGTGGATCCCGGTCGGGTGCATGCAGGAGTCTGTCTGACGGTCTCTCCCCATTTCCAGCTTCAGAAATTAAATAAATAAATAAATAAATAAATAAATAAATAAATAAATAAAGTAACCCTACTCACCAACCCTAAAACCTGCCCTCACAAAACAAAAAAAATCTGGAACCCTGTAAAAACACCCCTATTCCAAATGCCCCAGGGAGAGGTTCATGAAGGAGGCCCCTAATAGGGATAACAGCAGGAAGTAGCAAACCTCCTTCCTGAACCTCATAGCCTTTCCTTCCCCCCACCTCTTTTCCTTTTTATCATACCAGAGTTGAGACATGATAGATACATGAATTCACCAGAACTTCCAACTGCCCTTTTGCTGTTCTGCTTGTCTATCTGACCCCACCCTTGCTTACTTACTATCACCCCTGAAGCAGAAAAGTTCTAGGATGCTGGTCAGCTGCCCTGAGGAGAAGCGTTCCAGGAAGCTGAAATCGTAGGACTGCAGAAGGGAGCACACCAGAATTGCTGACTCAATGCACGCTTGCTCAAAGCTCTCCCCACCTTAATAAATGTTTGCCTCAGAGTCTGTTTCGGTGCACTTCTCCCTGAGGAGTGCCCCAGCAGGTCTTTCTCCTCTAATAAAGCCTGCACACCTGGTGTTCAAGTGCCATCTCATTCTTACACTTGTTGTGAGATACTTTTTAACATTCTGCTTAGAAAATGGGTCATTAGAAAATGTCAATTGCTAAAAAGTTGATCATAATTATTAATATTGTCTTGAGAGACAATGAAGTAACTTATTTTTTTTCTTTTTTTTATTAATTTTAATGGGGTGACATTGATAAGTCAGGGTACATATGTTCAGAGAAAACATCTCCAGATTATTTTGACATTTGATTGTTTCATACCCCTCACCCAAAATCAAATTGTCCTCTGTCACCTTCTATCTGGTTTTCTTTGTGCCCCTCTCCTACCCCCACCCCCTCCATGGACAAGAATGTGATGGTAATGGGGGGGGGAGAGAAGTAATTTATTTTTTTTTTAAAAATAAAGTATACATGTAATTTAAACAGAATAAATGTTCAAATATAGTTCATTTTAGAAGTGACCTCATATCAGCCTACCTGTTGCAAACAATGAATGTGTGCTACCACCACCCTGGCTTGGAAAAAATAATCTTTTCAAATTCCTTTTATATAAATGAAGGTCCTCTCCCAGAACATTGAAATTGACTTAGACCTTTATGGTGAGTCAAATTTTACAATAAGTCATACTTGATAATAACATTGTACCCACTAAATCTCTTGTATTTATAATGTTTTTCTTAACCTTCGTAGAAAGCAAAAATATTAGTACATTCATGTTAGCAAATACTAATTAAATTCGTTTAAATAAAGTTTCCAAATAAACATATCATTTTTTTATTCTTAACCAAAAATAATTTAAAACCCTGATGTCACTGTAGAATAAAAGTTGATTTTTATTTTGCTTCTTGTTATTGTGTTATCAGTTTATGAAGAATGTAAGCAGAAATCATGTCTCTGTGATATAAATTTGTATATTCTCATTATTTAATATAATCTTGGCATGTTATAGGCATCATAAAAATATACTAATTGAATGAACAAATGAAGTAATAAAAAATAAGTGTTAAAAGTTGATACATAGTGCCTGACCAGGCAGTGGTGCAGTGGATAGAGCATTGGACTGGGATGTGGAAGACCTAGGTTCAAGACCCCGAGGTCACCAGCTTGAGCACAAGCTCATCTGCTTTGAGCAAAGCTCACCAGCTTGAACCCAAGATCACTGGCTCGAGCAAGCGGTTACTCCATCTGCTGTAGCCCCACGGTCAAGGCACATATGAGAAAGCAATCAATGGACAACTAAAATGTCGCAACAAAAACTAATGATTGATGCTTCTCATCTCTCTCCATTTCTGTCTATCTGTTCCTATCTATCCCTCTCTCTGATTCTCTCTGTCTCTGTATAAAAGAAAAAAAAAAAAAAGTTCATGCACAGTGAATAAGAATGAATAAATGTGGAGTCTGAGAATGAAGATTAGACTGGACATTTACCCAAAGAAGGAGGATTTAGACAAGAATATTCCAGTGTATTTCTACTCTATTAGAAATTTGAAGGAAGTATTTTATTGTTATTGTTTTGGTTATTGTTTATTCATTTTCCATTACTTTAGTCAGCATTCGATATATGATAGTATTACATAAACAATGTGATTTCTTGATATATCTGGGTGTAGGTGCCCTTAAGCATCTAAAGGAACAAGAACACTTAAACCTTGTCATTTTCCCTGACACAATGAAAACCAGCATCACCTAAAACTTTTGTGTGTGTGTATGTGACAGAAACAGAGAGAGACAAATGGAGGGTCAAATAGAGACAGATAGACATGAAGGGAGAGAGATGAGAAGCATCAACTTTTCATTGCTGCACCTTAGTTGTTCATTTACTGCTTTCTCATATATGCCTTGACCAGGGGGCTACAGCAGAGCGAGTGACCCCTTGCTCAAGCCAGTGACCTTGGGCTCAACCTGGTGAGCCTTGCTCAAACCAGATGAACCTATGCGCCAGCTGATGACCTCAGTAATTTGAACCTGGGTCCTTCGTGTCCCAGTCCGACTTTTTATCTATTGCTCCACGGCCTGGTCAGGCCACCTAAAACTATCAACAACAAAAATCATACTTGCATCTAACATACTTCCTTGGTTTTGCTTATGGCTTCATTGAATTCATTGGCAAAGGAATAATTTATTTTTAAAAAGTTAATAGTACTATTTTAAGACAAGCAGGAAAAAATACAGATCTTAAACATTTGGACTTAGTAAAATGCTGCATGGTTTAATTTTTTTATACTTCTTCACTTTCTCCCATGTAGTATGCAAATATGACGTATTACTTAAAGTCACAACTAAACGCTCTAATTTGGTAAATTAGCAAATGCCTTGTCCTTATATGTCCTCTATACCAGTGGTCCTCAACCCCGGGCCGCAGGCTGGTATCAGTCCGTGAGCCATTTGGTACCGGTCTGAAGAGAAAGAATAAATAACTTACATTATTTCCATTTTATTTGTATTTAAGTCTGAATGATGTTTTATTTTTAAAAAATGACCAGATTCACTCTGTTATATCCTTCTAAGACTCACTCTTGACATTTGTCTCAGTCACGTGATACATTTATCTGTCCCACCCTAAAGGCCAGTCCGTGAAAATATTTTCTGACATTAAACCAGTCCGTGGCCCAAAAGAGGTTGGGGACCACTGCTCTATACCCAAATTAATTTGAAAAGAAAACTGCCAAGCCTTTCTATTTTTCAGACTGTGTACCCTTAATCATCCACAAAATGTTTAAAATAGATAAATATCTAAAACCAATGTTAAAGAGTCAGATTTCCATCTTAATTATTCAGACAATCCACTTATTGATGTCCATACTGATCAAAATCACCAGATTCTTGTTCAAACCTCTGGTTCGGTTTCCTGTAAACACATTATCTCATATGTAATGTTATGAGAAACAATTGCTAGTGCTTCAGAGAATAGCTTAGGCATTTTATCTATGTTTGTACAGAACCTAATCTTGGATTGAAGGTCTTACAATTTATATCTTTGCTAAAGAAACTTAGCAGTTCTGAGCTCTCTCTCGAGAAACTGTGCATTTCTCAAAAGAACAGCATATGCTTAGATCTAATATTTTGTCTTAGAAAATTTAATATTTCCTTTCCTTGGGAGAAGAAATGATGATTTAAAAATGTTTTGCATCAAACAATACTTTAGGTATAATAAATTTAAGCATTCTAGTAGTCTATTTTGCAAATGACCTCTAGTGTTCTAATCAGTGCCTTTTTTTCTATTTATATTAATTTTGTAGGGCATACTTATGAAAACAGAATTAATTCTACAATATTCTACTCATTATCATCTTGAATTTTGTGTGTGTGTGGAAGTGAAACTTTTTAATAATTCTCTGCAACTTGGTTTTTTTTTTGTTTTTTGGGGTTTTTTTGATGACAGAGAGAAACAGAGAGAGGGGCAGATAGGGACAGACAGACAGGAAGGGAGACAAGAAGCATCAATTCTTTGTTGTGACACCTTAGTTGTTCATTGATTGCTTTCTCATATGTACCTTGACTGGGGGCCACACAGACCAAATGACCCCTTGCTCAAGCCAGCGTCTTTGGGTTCAAGCTGGTGTGCTGTGCTCAAATCAGATGAGCCTTCACTCAAGCCAGCAAGCTTGGGGTTTCAAACCTGGGTCCTCCGTGTCCCAGTCCAACACTCTATCCATTGTGCCACTGCCTAGTCAGGCTACAACTTGTTTTTTAATATCAGTGTTACTCCTATGTCATTCTGCCTTTTGAATCAGGAGGTTGAAGAAAGAGAGTCAAGAATGTATTTATAAACATTCAAATTTGTTTTGTTCCAAGACAAACCTCTATTGCTGGTCACTGGACAAGGAAACAAAGAGTTTCTATTTTAACAGGTCTGTTTCTCTTAGTGCAACTAAGAGCACAGTGTACTTTTGTTTTGTGAATAATCATATGAAGCATTTTGCCCATAATATGCATTTTATAATTAAAACAAAATCTTATTATGATTTTGTATCATATAGAATCCCTGCAGTAAACAGAGAGCTGATTCAAACCTGGCACTTAAAAGATAAATGAATAGTGAGATTATTGTTCTGGATGTCAGAGTTTAGGTAAACCAGCAGAGAGCAGTAAAATGCTTCATGACTAGAATCAATAAATAGACTTCACCAAGCCTGAACTTGAAGAACTGGGGTCAGTCACAGGAATCCAGGAAGAGTAGGTATATGATGAAGGCTACCTCATGGGAACTGGGACATTCTGTGGAGAGATGCAGCTGCCCAGGATGATTCAGTAGGGTAGGGGCTGGAGTGAATGAGTCCCAGCACCTCTTTTTCTTCTTGTCCTCTGGATCTCCTCCTAGAGTGAGTGACCAGTGGCCAAATCCAATGGGAGAACAGAACAGAAGTCAACCCACTGTGGCAATGTATACAGTTTTGCCCTCTAGATGTACAGTACAGGTGAAAGAAAGTATAAAATAGATATGAAGGGACAAGCATACGGCATCCACACAGTCTGCCAGGTCTTCTGTGATCTGGCCATGCTTGGTTTGTACCATTTCTACTGCATGTCATGTCCTACCTGTCTCTGCATTACTTACTTTCTTCTAATTACCACAGTCTTCTTTCTCTTCTCACCAATGATACAACTGTACATCCTAGGACCTCTGTACATTTTGTGCCATTCACCAGAAAAAAACTTTCCAGATTCTACTTTGGCTAATGCATACAACGTAGGAACAATGCAATGGTCACATCTCATTGAGTCCTTTTCCAACCATCCAGCTGGAAATGTCTCCCTCACTTAATCATTCTTACCAAATTATCCTTTTCATTTTCTTTATAGAAGATACAGCACCATAAAATTACCTTGTTTATTGATTTGCTGCTTTATTTATTGCAAAAATTTAGGAACACTACTTGGAACCATATCATTTAGGTCACATACTCAATTTCCTCTTTAATAGCCAGGGAACCAATGGCACGGGTGTGTCCAAAATAGTCATCAGTAATAGACAAGCACACGCTCAGCTATACCTTTATCCCTGACTTCCATGAGTATCAACACTGAGCTATACTGCTCCATAAACCTGCAATTTGAAAGACAGTAGGATTTTCTTATTACCTGTTAGAGTTAACAAAGCACTAAAATTTTTCTCATTGGACTTCAAGCATTTAATTTGTGGATGTAGAAAATTCTGAATTGTTGTAGAGTGGAGAAGAGAATGCAAAATATCAATTCCACATTGTAAGTCTGTATAAAAATTATTTAAATATATACCTGTAGAGTTTTAATATTTTCCAATCTACTGCATCATGTATAGAAAACATGTATAGTTATTCATGATGCTTAGGCAGAAACAGAAATGGCTTGTTTGATTAAATGCTTCCTGATTTGTTTTTAAAAAAAAATCTAATTTCAGTCCTTGTTTAACAGAAACTACCCAATTTATGTCCTTTCTTTATTTTATATTTCAGTTAAGTCTCATTCCTCTTCTTTCTTCCTCTGCCTCCTGAATCCTATCTAATTGCAATATAAAGAGTGTTGTCCCTTGGTCAAACATGGACTTTTTTTTCCTCATAGTCATTCCCACTATTCTTCCATAGCTTTATTGCTCATAATTGAAACAAAAGCTGATAGAGATGTTTTATGAGAGGTGAAATGGGTGGTAGTAGAAAATGGGAATAGAAGAATGGGAAAGCAAAGTAGCACAGTATTTTGAAGTATTTACAGAAAACAGTGTTTCTATGATTTATTTTCTTGTATAATTACACTGGGAGTAACTCTTCTGCTGGATGTCCTTTCTCCCTTTGCTATACACACTTCTCTCTCACTCCCACTGCTCCTTATTTTACACATTAAAACTATGTGCAGAAGGGAAGATAAGCCCTAATTTAAATTATTTTCTGTCTATGTTTGTTGTGGCTTCTTTCTGCACTTTTATGCTTTTCTCTGTCACTTGTTTCAGATATTGTTTATATCAGTAGCTCTCAATCAATTTTCTTTCCACATCGATTCTTTTTTCAAGATATTTAACTCCAGTTTCCATCCAAATTGTACTGACAATTGATCTCTGTGCCCCTGTTATCATAACAATAATGCTAGAAGAGCAGGTAGAACAAATGTTTAAATACTACTTGCATATCAGACATGACGTTCAGCATTCTCTCTGCTTTCTTACTTATCTGCATTTCTAGTTAAAATTCTTATAAAATAAGTGTCATTATTATCCCTATTTTTACAAGAATAATATGAATAACATAACCATCATGTAGTTGTTTGAAATGTCTAAGTGATTTTTCTGAATCAGAAACTTCAATCTTAATCAGGGTACTATATTTTCTGTGTTATTAATAATAGACTTCCAACCAATATGCCAGATATGGTCTCAAGGTTAGTGGAAATGAAGGATGACTGAGAATGTCCACATTCTCATGATTCAGCTTCATGAAAGGACATTGCTGGAAGAAGTTATCTTTAAAAAAGCAGAAAAGAATCTCAGAGTGACAGTAACCCTCTGAAGTGTGACAGAAGGAAAAGACTGGCAGCAGTAGAATATGCAAGCAGGCATGCCAGTTCCAGGGGTTTGGGTATTCATTTGTAACCCATAATCTATTTGGTTTCTTATTAATTTCTATAAGAATAAAATGAAACTGAATTAATTCTGGCTTAAACTTTTACATTTCCAACATTCTGCGTAAAATGATGAGTAAAGTATGCATTTCACATAGTAACATTTTGTCAGAAAAGTCTTTGTTATTGAGAATATCAATTTAGTAACAAGATTATAAAATCCCCTCAAGTCTCACCCCAACTATTAACATTCTATTATAGTTATTAAAAAGATAAACTGTTCAATGATCAAGATATTTGATAGTATAATTATAAGAAATATCAATTTTTCAATGAAATGGACATTTTAGCCATATTTATAACAGTTGTCTTTTAACAATATATCACATTAATTAGTTTCTATAGCAATATATGTAATAATTTAAGGGAATGTTATAATTTTCCTTAGTTTAGGTGTTGATAATCAATAGCTCTGATGCATTTTTACAACAACCTTATTAAAGCACTATGTTTTATTCCCAGTTTAATATAATAAAACATATAGAATGTTCTACTTTTAGAAATGTTTGATATAGTGTCTTTCTAGGTGAAGTGAGAGAAAAATCAATGTACACTTTTCATTTTATGAGCTCTAAGATGAAAAATCCCAAGGTATAATTCACTGTTCTTCATAAGATTTTCTGACCACATTCTGTTTTCTATCTTCTAGAGCTTTTGTAGCAGCCTCACAATTTTTGACAGTTTTGCAAGTCAGTTTATCTGTCATCACCCAGGATGGAATATATAGTCTATTGACACAATGGCATACAGATCTTATTTTTAAGTAATACCATCATGACTCACTATTTGACAATGTTTATATTTCATTTAGCAAGATTGCTACTAAATTATACATTTCCCTGGGTCAATAAAACTTATATTCAGATGCTTCAAAGTTTAAAAGAATCTGCTTTGTTTGAAGTTTATAATATAATAAATTTTTCTTAGATTTTGTTAAGATTATATGAGCACTCAATTGAAAATTCATATTCTCTATTGCTGGACAAATCTTGATTACAACATTTGGCATTTCTTGACACAATGTAATAATAGCATGGCCCCAAGTAGGAACACATCAACTTTACAAATCCTTTCAAATTTTTAAATTTCCTTCAAAAGTCAGTTCAGTTAGGAGGTTTATACCTTCAGCTTCTGTAGTCTTATTAAACACTCCTTTTTGGCTGTATGTATAAACATCTTAGTTTCTCTCCCAGAAAAGTCTAAAGCCTGAGAGATATTTTATAACAGATAATACCTAGAAGGAAAAATTTACAAATTCTAGAGAGAAAGCTCCAAGAGTCAAAATCAGTCTGCTCTATCAGCATGGGAAAGGAAATAAAAATCATTTGGAAATATTGAAGAAAAATGCAATGTGGTACACATATACAATGGAATACTACTCAGCCATAAGAAACAATGACACATTGCCATTTATGTTAACATGGATGGACCCTGAGAGCATTATACTAAGTGAAACAAATAAATCAGAAAGTTCAGAACTATATGACTTCATACATAGGTGGGATATAAAACTGAGACTCATGGACATAGATAAAACTAAAGTGGTTACCAGAGGGAAGGGGTGGAAGGGGAGGGGAGTAAGGGGGGACAAAAGAAAATCAAATGAAACTTCCAAATCAAATACACTTCAAATCCAAATGCTGTTGATTTTGATGTACTTGGCTGAGTGGACCCCACTAACTGAACAAGTTAAACCTTCCAAGACTAACTCTTTTTAGGGTTTCTTGAAATTATTACACAGTAGGCTTATCTACATTTGTGTCTGAATCTCAATAATGATTAATTTATGCAATAAGTTTTATGTTTAAAATAATAATATACTTAAAACAAATACCTATAATTTATTGATGTTAACCCTGTAAAATTTATCTGCATTTTCATAAGAGAATAAAAAGAATTATAGGGTATTAAGTGACACCAAGGTCAAGTTTGAGAAAGAGTCAGGGTTGAAATTTGAGCCAAATCTGTTTGACTCATTAGGATTCTTCATCCATAGTCACTATCTATTATAAGTTAAACAGTTGATATATTTTATTGTGATGAACAATATACTTTAAATGCCTTTGACATATTAGAGAAAATATGATTTATCAACATATTTAGACTAAAGAAAACTAATAAAACTAGTTACTAGTCCTTGTGAAATAATATTGACAATAAAAATTAAATATCTATTCCATAGAGCTCTTATGGTATAGGGCCAACTATTCTGATACACTTTGAAAATTTAACTTTATCAAAAATCCTCAACAATAATCAAATATTGTGCATTATATGATATGTTTAATATTAAGGGAAAGTTTTACCTAATTCTGATTAAAAAATTAAAAGGTAATTTTGTAATTGTATTTTGTTTAACCTAATAAATTAAACTACTTATATAGACTTAGGGAGGCATTTTCTTGGATGTATTTTACATAATACATAAGCAGACAACCTTTTTTCTACTTTTGCTTA
Source organism: Saccopteryx bilineata (assembly GCF_036850765.1). NCBI lineage: Eukaryota > Metazoa > Chordata > Mammalia > Chiroptera > Emballonuridae > Saccopteryx > Saccopteryx bilineata. The sequence continues at coordinate 213,113,491 of NC_089491.1, read as the reverse complement.
TTAAACTCAACTTGTATCAGGTGCCTAGTTATCATCTGCTATGAGATTCTCTTTGTCTCATTACTCTTTTTTTTTTTTTTTTTACAGAGACAGAGAGAGAGTCAGAGAGAGGGATAGACAGGGACAGACAGACAGGAACGGAGAGATGAGAAGCATCAATCAACAGTTTTTCATTGCGCATTGCAATACCTTAGTTGTTCATTGATTGCCTTCTCATACGTGCCTTGACCATAGGCCTTCAGCAGACCGAGTAACCCCTTGCTCGAGCCAGCGACCTTGGGCTCAAGCTGGTGAGCTTTTTACTTAAACCAGATGAGCCCTCGCTCAAACTGGTGAGCTCGGGGTCTCGAACCTGGGTCTTCTGCATCTCAGTCCGATGCTCTATCCACTGCGCCACGGCCTGGTCAGGCTGTCTCATTACTCTTGAGATTTATTTTCCAAAAACCTTAAGACCAAAGACCTTAAATGTTTTCAATGGGATATGGAAAATGCCTAGGCACCTAGAATCAAGGTCGGTTATGGTAACAGTTTTGATGTTGCCTGCAAGCCTCATTCTTTCATATAACCATCGAGAAGGCAGCATGAAATTCCTAGCATGCCAATTTATACTTTTCTGTTCTATTTCTAGACATTAAAAAAAGGATGCATCTAACACCCAGAAAACCTTCAGATCTCAAAGATGTGTAGACTTTTAGCCTTGGGGATGCCTTATTCCTCCTTTGGTTACACATAGAAGTTTAGGTGGGAAACAAACTAGAACAGTTTTCATAATTGTAATTTTATTTACACTGTGAATATAAAAAGAAGAATACTGCAAAATTAACTAGATATTTTTACTGACAGAAATATTCTCAGCAGTAAATTGCATGCCTTAAAATGTACATCAATATTTTGATTTAAGGCTATTGACAATTTTAGGTGTCATTTTAGAAACCACAGTCTTGTTTTCAACTTCCCAATCCATTTTTTAAACCTGAATGGATACATAAACAATACATGGAAAAAAAAAACACCATATGATAACATATAAATCTTCTATGTGGAAAATCTCTTCTTCAGACATTTTAACAGACAGAAATCTGAACCTAGCCCTAGATAATGAAATTTTTTTGTTTTTTTGTATGGGTAAGGGGCTTACTTTATAAAGAACCATAGTTTATTCTGGCAGTCACAATAATTAAGATTCAATATATTAGAAAAACTTTTTGGTGTTGGGGGACAATAAAGTTAAAGGACAAGAATTTGGGGACTCAGATTTGAGTCTGAGCTTGAACTGTGAGACCAGAAGGTCAGGATGGGTCAGCAACTGTGTGTCTCTTCCTCATTCCTTTATTTTTAGATTGGCCCAGTGTCTGACCATATGGTAGCCACTTATTATGTGTTTGTTAGAAGAATTAATAAAGAAACATGTTGCTTTCTCTTTCTTCAAGAGAACAAACTTGAAGAAATAACAGAGGCTGTTTGTTATCATTTTTTCCTGGGAAGGACACATATTAGGTCAATCTAATCAGGACCACTTTTTGAAGGTCAGAGGATCCATTAAATTCTGTATGAGAAGAGGTGTCAAATAAGAGTTTGTTCAGGTCTCTAGTGAGCAATACAGAGACAGTGGTGGGAGGATTTGTAAGAAGATGATTACTTCTTGATACCTTAGAAGAAGAGTTCAAAAGGAAATTGACTTTGATTTTCTTGAGGAAATAGTGTAGGCCTTCTTTTCCCTCTGGTGTAGTGAAATGAGGTTGCAGAGGTCAAAGACAATGATTCATGGACACGATCTTATAACTAGGTGTGTTGAATTAAAAAAAAAAGTATTGCATTTCATGGTTTTTCCTGATAAACTACATAAAAGTGTTACTGATTCAACTCAATGCTTTCTGAGGGAGTGGTGTCAGGTTGAATTGTTCAAGGCAGGCTATATTCCAGCAGAGTCAACTGTGTTTTAAAAATCACTAGCTTTTTGTTTGTTTGTTTGATTCCTTATTTTTGCTTTTTAGGTTACATCTATGGGATGAGACCATTCATATGTGAATGTGTTTTTTAGATATTCTTCCTACCTATAGCAAACTTTGTAGTCAGATTTTGTGATCAAGTGATAATGTTAAGTCTATTTCTCTAATTTATATAGGTTTTGGGGTAGGACTCAAAGTGGGATTAAAATATTACATTTCAATTAGAGCAAGAAATAACTTGAGTTAAGAAAGCTTTGCACCTTTGTAAGATAAATCCATTGTTTAGGCAAAAAATAAAGTTCTTATTAAGGTGACAGTTTGCTAATTAGTGGATAACTTATGATATTTAAATATTTAAATATAGCAACTAAATTATTGCTTAAATTTTTCCCTTTGGATGTCTTCAAGTCTCACTAAGATAAGAACCTTTAAAAAGAATGGCTGTCATTGTTTTGAGAGAAAATATTTACACATATTTTGTTAAATTTAAAGGAATGGCATTGATTGGTAATTTCTCAATATCTTGAGTCAAATTTTCATGAGTAATTCGAGCTGAGTGCCTGAGAACATGGTGGCCTGCCTGTTGGAGGCAGAACTGCAGGTATACTCCTTGCATGTGTCCAGCCAAGCACTGATGTCATTGAGTTTCTTGCTAGTTGTCATGAAAACAGTCATTTAAGCCTGTCTTTAGGTCTTCTGAATTAGAATCAGCACTTTAGCAACGACTCCAGCTGAATTAATAGATACACATTTGGTAGCACTTTCCTAGGATTTTAGAATGTAAAATAAAGCATCCACTTCACAGAAAGAGTCCAACTCACAGGGAAGACCATGTTTTCATTATTATAGAAATAAACACTAAAAAGCAATATTAGTACCTATAAGTTTCCCTACTAACAAATTTAAATTTGTTATTAGCACATAAGATAATGTAATGATATTCACTTAATCTTATATGAGATCCTGTTTATTATGTTAGAAATAGGTCAAAGTACTTTAGAAAGCATACACCAGCACCTTCCTTTTACAGATGAAGTATCAGCAGCCTTGAGAGGCACATACCCCAGCTTCCACAGCTGGTAAGAGGCAGAATTCTGATTTCTGCTCAGGTTTCTGGAATTCAGTCTAGCAATTATCAAAAAGAGGTACTTTCTTCTCTTTGCAAGTTCACTAAACACTTTCACGGACTCTTTTCTTTTGACTTCAACAATGTACACCTATTATTCATATGCAGTAATATCTGTGCATAGGTATGCATAAACAAGTCATAATACAACAGTATTTAATAATATGGATACAGAAAAAAGGATTAAGGGTTATTTCTGTTTGCAGGACAAGCAAATGTACACAAAAAAATATTTGCTTCACCCTCTGTAACAAAAGATTCACTGTAAGTGATATCTTTTTTGAGATTACTGAGTTTGTTTATTTATTTATTTTTAATTTTTATTTATTCATTTTATAGAGGCAAAGGGGAGAGAGCAAGGTGAGCTGGGGAGGAGCAGGAAGCATCCACTCCCATATGTGCCTTGACCAGGAAAGCCCAGGTTTTGAACCAGCAACCTCAACATTCCAAGTTGACGCTTTATTCACTGTGCCACAACAGGTCAGGTGTGAGTATTTTTACGTGATGTGTGATATATGATCAGGGATGTGATTGTGTGTGTATATGTGTGTTTGTGTGTGTGTGGTAGAGATCATAATTTTCATCTTCCATTATAGGAAACCACTAGAACATGGCTAATTTGAAAAAAATAAGAGGGAAATAAATAAATAAATAAATAAATAAATAAATAAATAAATAGAACTGAATGTAGCTAGAAGACATGAACTCTGTTTTCTCTGGGAACACAGGTGGGGAAGGATACATTAATGGATGGCTCTTTTCCACTAAAAGCCTATAAGCTTATAGTCTACCAAACACCTAAAATAACTTTAAAGTATATTTTTAAACTTACAAAAATATAAAAAAATAACTAAATCATTGGTTTTCTTTATGGTTCCAAAACAATTCGACAGCAACAACAACAGCCAAAAACACCATGCAGATCAGTTGATTCTGAAACTAGTGCAATTTAACTGACAATTTCAGTCAGAGTCCAGAAATCTGTCTATAAGTATGACCTGCATTCATCTTTAGGCAGTTCCAATGAGTAAAACAATGTTTTTGGAGGCATTCCTTCATTACTATACTTAAAAAATATTTTTCTAAATATTTTTTAGAAATGTAGAATATATTGTTAATGTAAGATATTTTTTGAGTATCAATAGGGGGCACTAAGTTTCCACTGAAATTAAAATAATACTCCTGTAGCAGTCATGAATAATTTGTTCTCTTACTTCAACTTTAAAGGAAAAACATCAGAAACTCTACACTGTTTTAACTTTAGTATAGCTGGTAGAAATGCTCTTCGTTTTAACCCTTTGTACAAGAAGACACATTTAACTATTTTCTTTAAATGGGACTATATATTTTTTCTCCTACTTCCACATAAGTGTGGTTCGCCTCTAATCCAGCATTTAAATGCAATGCTGGTTTGCTCACTTTGTCAAAATGAAGTATTTCAGATTGTTTGCAAAGAAGATCCCACCTAATAATGGCCTTCTGCTAGATGCTCCTTTAAAATGAAGCAAAAGTGTGTTTGCTACAAGCTAGAGCCAGGGAGGCGGCTTCAGGAACAACAAACAAGCTTGTATAATTAACCCAACTTGTCCATCCCCAAAATAATGAAAGCATGACCAGACAACTCAAACCACACTAAACATAATTTTAAACATTAGAGAAACTAGAACCTTGAACATCAGTTGATTGGTTATTGAACATTTTTTCTCACAGTGAAAGAAAACAAAGTCTTATATTAACACAAGACATTAGCAAATCAGGAAAATAAAATCAACATACCTAAACTATAAAGAGATGAAATAATATTGATGGATTTGCACGTTTTCTTTGATTAAGTTCCTTTAAGTATTAAGAAAATGTAAAAATTCCAAATAGAATATTTTTAAGTGTAATGCTACAGAATATTTAACATAAAATTTTGGACATGGCTGTATATTTTTGGCTTGTATACTTATTTGTGTTTATAACAACAAAACAAAAAGAATAAAATGAAAAGTAAAATAAATCATAACTGAAAGTGCAGGTTTCAGTTTTGGTAACATTGACCATTGATCTAATTTGTGGCTTTCTAATGAATGACATAAGGAATGTCATTCCTGATGGGTTTATGCAGGTTTTGCTTATTTACAAATCTAAAAACCAGGCTAAGATCACAGAATTATGGAGCTACGAAGAACTCTTCCACAACCTTTTTATTTCACAAATAAGAAAGTTTTAAGTACAGAAAGGTCATTCAGAAACTTAATAATCAGGAGTGAATTATTAACCAGTATAGCACAACAGGCAAAAAGTTCCAGGTCTCCTGACTCCAATCCGGGTTACTTCTCCACATGCTGCCTTTCTGTGTAAAGTATAATTGATCGGCTCTTAGTGTAATAGATTTCCTTAACAACAATGAGAGAACAATCTGTACCCCAACGAAAACAACTGAGTGCTGATCTTATCTGCATTTGGATAAGTAACATTGTACTTAGAGGTAGAGGACACTATACATTGATACAGAAAAATGGAATTCTAGAACCATTAAGGAATTACCCAAAGTAATGAGCATGCCACTTATTGGATTTTTATCAGTTTCTCCATGAGTACAACTGAAGTACTGTTTCAAAGAAGCCATATCAGGAATGAGGCAAGATACCTAACAAGGACAGATACTTTTAAATAAAAATGATATTGCTTAGTTTCCATTAGGATACTTGAGAATGGCACAAAGATGAAAATCTCAGCTCTACATGTAAGGTGTATTACCTCCCTGTCTGTAATACAATTTGAATTGTGTCTCTTGTTTGCATTTAGCTGACTGTGCTGGTTCAGTCCTTTTTTTCCTTCCTTCTCTTCAATATAATTAAATCAGTTCTGTTATGCTGAGCCTGCGATGGCTCAGCGTGGCCATGCTAGCTGCCAGTAAAATGTTTTGCTCTCTACATTTCATGCTGGTTCTCCTTCTATTAACAAAAATGGAATTTTCAGGCTTCATTACAAGATTAAAGTCTTGATCAAATTAAAGATTGTTGATCTTTTCTTACAGGTTCCAAAACAATTTTCCTCTTGGAAACTACCATTGTGCTAACTAAAATCCCAAACCACAATTTCTCCAAGGATGAATGTTTTCTACCTATTGAGGTAGTGTTTGGTAGTGCATCACCAAACTTGGCAAAGGACTTAAACTATAAAACTAAATAATTTGAAATGAATGAAAGAACTTTGCATACCAGTGTGTATAACTACTTGAAAAATATTTATATATATAAGATGTGTTGTGCAACATTACCTACAACACAATTAAGATTTTATATAATAACACAAGATACTGTCCAACCTTGGAAAACAATATTTATTTTTGTCTTTTGACATTGAAGGTGCACAGTAAAATTTTCAAAGGAAAAAGATTGGTTTTCTTCTCTCTCTGTGGACAGGTAGCTCAGTTGGTTTAGACATTAACCCTATATGCCCAAGTTGTTGGTTCAGTCTCCTATCAGGACACATAAAAGAATTAACCAATGGATGCATAAACAAGTGGAACAGCAAATCTGTTTCTTTCTCGCTCTCTCTGTCTCCCTTTCTTTCTCTTAAATCAATAAATAAAATTAATAAATAAACAGTTGAGTTGAATTTCTTTTTCAAGATTTTTTTTTCAAAGTTTCTGTTTAAAACCATGCTTGGAGAAGTATGAAAAAAGTGTGATAAAGTCAAATTTGATATTCAAAATAGAGTACGTTATTTCTAATTGTGTTATTTTAATTGGATCATTTTTATCAAAGAACTTGAAGTTGAGTTTCCATTAGTTCAGAGAATTCCCTACAGATAACTGAGGTGTTTTCTCTCTAGTTTTCTTTATTTAAGCTTCTTTTTATCAAAGTACAACATGGTTTATTAACAAAAAAAAAGAATGGATCATCTGGTATATGTAGTCACTGTAGATAGGGTGCTCAGTTAAAACCTACAATTTGAAGTAAAAACAACTCTATATGTAGATAATATGATTTTGCATATAAAAAATCCCCTAAAATTCACAAAATTCTGGTAGAGATAAGAATAAGTTCAGCAAGATTTCAGGAGATAAAATTTATGTTAAAAACAACAACAACAGGCCTGACCTGTGGTGGCACAGTGGATAAAGCATTGACCTGGAACACGGAGGTCGCCGGTTCAAAACCCTGGTCAAGGCACATATGGGAGTTAATGCTTTCTGCTCCTCTCCCTTTCTCTCTCTCTCTTTCTCTCTTTTCTCTCTAAAATGAATGAATAAATAAGTAAGTAAGTAAGTAAATAAATAAATAACAAAGCTATGTTTAAAAAGAAAAACAACATAATTATTTACTTGCAAGTTAAGGGGAAATCAAGTTTGACATAAGCAGGAAATTAAACTAAGGCCATCGAAGACTGGATTGCTAAATTGTTTTGAATTCAAATTTGTCTGACTTTGAAGCCCATTTTATTTTTACTTTTTGTAACTATCTCACAATTCTCTTGTTTTTGATTCAATGATCCAATTATATTAAAATAAATTTTAAAAAGTTATTAAGTAAAAAGTATATCTCTTAAAATATTTATATGCCATTGCTGTGAAAATATTCCCAATTTTCATGGTCTGGCTAAAATAAAGTTAAAACTCACTTGGAGGCTAATATGATATGACCTATCTTTTGACTTTTTGATAGTGAAGATTTACAGCAAATTCTCTGTAACATTTCAAAGTCATTGAAATGGGGACATTCTGGGGAGTGCTAGTTGCAGTTCATCTGACAAATCGGGCATCACTTTTGGTACTTTCCCTCTAGTGCAGGGTCTATTGCTTTTTCATGTCCTTGGTTTCTGGCCCTGTTTTCTCCTTGTTGTGAGTCAGCAACAGGACCTTATGGTTTAAAAGTGCAGAAACTGAACCTGTTTGAAAGTAAATTGGATTATAAACGTTCTTAGAATCATGAGGCGTTCCGTAGCAAGGCCCTAAAGATAATATTGAGGACAAGTCATGAGGAGATGAAACTGGTCTCTGGGAAGTAAGAGAGAGCAAGAAGGTGGAGCAAAGAATCAGAATTACAAGCTAAGGTAATAGTTAACAGAAAGCATCATTCAGCTACTCACTGTATGCATAGCCCTGGTCCTGAAATATCAAAGTAAATTTCATTGAGACATTATCAATGCATAGTATGATTAAGCAAAATGGTGATTTCTCTTCCTTTAAAAAAAATCATGTTTCACTCATTGCACATCTTTGGAACTTAGAAAGTCTGACTTTTTTATCTCCCCAAAATCAGCTGTTTACAATGGCTTAATAAATAAAATCATTTTCTTTTAGCTTATTAAGTTTATGTTTACTCTACTTTTAGCTGAAATGAGCAATAAAATTTTAATTCTAAAAAGATACTCTTCTGTTCTAGGTTAATTTTCAAGTTCATCAGATGTGTATTATGATGATAGTATCTGTCACTGAAACATTTTGTCAATCACTGCTTTCCTTCTGTTCTTATATGCTTTGAGTTCCATTTAAAATGTGATGAATATTTTGCATGTTCTAAATAAAAATTAATTATGTCAATGACAAATGTTTTGCCTAGCTACACATTCTCTATTGTAATGTTCCATTAACAAAAGCCATTATTGAAGTTTTAAATTAAAAAAAAATTACATCTAGATCAAATTACAAAGTAGTTTTGCTTATTCCTTTTAAATTCATTTATATTTGAAATGAAAATTTGCTTCAAACTACTATGAAAATATAAACTAGCCCAGGACATTAAATTATAAAATCAATCAGAATGTGTGAAATGATAATAGATTCTAATGAATAAATCAATTTATCCTGCCTTTTCTCTGTACTGGTGCTTTATTTGTTTTTACTAAGAATGAAAGAGAATTGCTTCTTTTTTCTTTTAAAAGATAATGACTTACCTCAGTGGTAGAGCATTGGCCCAACATGTGGGAGTTCCAGGTTTGGTTTCCAGTCAGGGCACAAAGGAGAAGCACCCATCTGCCTCTTGCTTCTCTCTCTTTCTCTCATTCTCTCTCTCTCTCTTCCCTCCTGCAGCCATATCTCAATTGGTGTGAGTTGGCCTGTGGGAGATTGCAAGTTGGCAAAACCCTTGCAGTTTAAGGCTTAGCCAAAGGCTAGGTTAGATTCTTCCCCCACACCTCCATATTGGCTATGAAGCTGAGTGTTTGTACTCGTCTCATTCCCCACTTCACTTGCTTGCTTAAGTTGCTAGAAGCAGTTTACATGCCCTTCCTCTCATCCTTTGTTTGTTCTGATGTTGGCTGATTTCAGTTATGCAGGGTGTAGGGTTTCTGCACTTGGAAGAATTCTTGGGTTGCCTTGGAGATGTGTGGCTTTGTATCAGAGACTTCCTTATTTGCATATGGCTATACAGTGGTACCTTGAGATACGAACAGACCAATATACAAATTTTTTTTAAGATACTAGTTGCAACTCGGCCCGTATTTTTGTTCTAGATCCAAGCAAAATTCCAAGATATGAGTCGTGATTTGGGAAGCTGCCTCTAGTTGGCACATTGGAGCAAGGGTCCAGTATCAGCAATTTGATATACGAGTTGACTGACTTACAAGCTCGGTTACAGAACAAATTAAATTCGTATCTCAAGGTACCACTGTATAATAAAGCAAGGGGGCAGCTCTTGGCTTTACAAGCTATCTTTTTGTTGCAAAGAGGCCTCCCAATCCCATCTTTTTTCTTTTTGAGCTTATTTTTTTCATTCTGCACTGTTCCCACTCAGGACCTGGAATTACTAGCTGCTCTGGTTCCCGGCTTTGGCCCCAGGTGCTAAGCATGGCTCCATGTCCTCCTCTTTAGATGCTAAGAAGAGCTCAGTTGCTGATCCATGGAGCAAAGCCTCAGATCAGTGGTCAGCAAACTGTGGCTCCACGAGTCATATGCAGCTCTTTGATCCCTTGAGTGCAGCTGTTCCACAAAATACCACATGCGGGGGCACAGGTACCCAGGGGGTGTCGGTCAGTTGGGTGACGGGAGACACAGTGCGGTGGAGATTGTGCCATTTATGCACGAGTTGAGTGAGCCAGTCAGTCAGCAGTCTCACTGTGCAGAGGTTAGTGCTAGTCATGTCTGCAAATCGCATGCAGGTGACAAAAGTACCTACTCGAAGCATAAAGTTACCTTATTTTTCCAACCAGCTGCAAATCCTGCCTGTATTTTTGTCATCAATTTAAGAATTGTAATTATTTTGTGTTGGTGGCTTTATTATTATAAAATGAAACATTTTTTTAGGTGTCCTGTCTGACATGGCCAGCTTAGGAGTACCCTAATTAAGTTAATAACAATATACCTACCTATATAGTTTAAGTTTAAAAAATTTGGCTCTCAAAAGAAATTTCAATCATTGTACTGTTGATATTTGCTCTGTTGAGTAATGAGTTTGCCAACCACTGCCCCAGATGAACAGAGCATTGCCACCTAGTGGGCTTGCTTGGTGGATCTCAATCTGGGCTCATACAAGAGACTGTCTCTCTGCCTCCCCTTCTCTCACTGAATTTAAAAAAAGGACAATTAACTATGACTTATCAGTCACCATATTATTAATTGCTTTGAGCAAAAATCACTAATGAATAATAAAATTGGTGAACAAAAGTTTAAGTGAAATTAGGATACTTTCATGGTCTTAGATTATCTCTGTTTAAGTACTTATTAGTTACAAGGGTAAAAATGTTAACTTGACAGTGGAAAAAGCTAGAAGGCAAGCACCACCTTAACCAAGTGATCAAAACTAACATAACCTGTACTGGGGCAAACTGACATTATATGACTTTTGGCATGGTTCACTGAAAATACACATTATTTCTTTGATATCATTGCCAAAAGGATATAACCGGAATTGATGAAAAACATCACACCCACACTAGGGACATTCTACAAAGTAACTAGACTTTATTCTTCACAAGTTTCAAGAAGAAACAACACTATGGTCCTGTTCCATATTTAAGAGATATAACAGTTAAATGAAACATGTGATGCCATATTATGAACAGAAAAAGACATCAATATGTAATTTTCTGATTTTGACCATCACATTTTTTAATGTATTTTTGTTTTAGAAAACATAAAATGATATATTTAGAGCTAAAAAGTCATCCTCTCTACAACTTATGCTCAATATTTTCAGAAAAACATAGAGGAAGGTAAAGAAAGAGAAAATAAAACAAATGTGTGAAAAGTAAATATGAAGATTTGAGGAAAATATATCAGAAGTATTTGTATTATCTTAGTAACTCCTCTTTTAAATTAGATATTACAAAAATGTTCAAAACACAGATATGACACAAAGATTGAGTAGGAAGATTGAGGTGATGTCAAAGAGAGGTGAACTAGGCCTACAGGTTTTATTCCTTCTTAATTTAAATAGTACAAATGATCAAATGATGTATCAAAATATAAGATATTCACCCTGGTCTGTTGGCTCAGCAATAGAGCATTGACCCAGCATGTGGAAGTCCCAGTTTGATTCCCTGTTAGGGCACACAGGAGAAGCCACCATCTTCTTCTCTACTCCTCCTCCTCCCCCTCCTATCTTCCTCTATCGCTCTCCCTCTCCCACAGCCATGGCTCAAATGGTTTGAGCAAGTTGGCCCCAGATGCTGGGGATGACTCTATGGTCTCACCTCAGGTACTGAAAAAGCTTGGTTGCCAAGCAATGAAGCAGTGGCCCCAGATGGGCAGAGCACTCCCTTGTAGGGGGTTTGCTGGTGGATCCTGGTGGGGATGTATGCAGGAGTCTGTCTCTCTGTTTCCTTGCCTTCCCAACTCTCACTTAATAAAAACAAACAGGATCTCGATCAGGTGCATGTGGGAGTCTGCCTGACTACCTCCCCACTTCTAACTTCTGAAAAATACAAAAAATAAAATAAAATTAAAAATAAAAATAAATTTAAAAAAATAAAAAACAAACAAACATATAAGATATTTTTAAAGTATGATACTTTACCAAAGCAACTATGTTTAGATTTCTAAAATTTCTAATGAATTATAGTCTACAGAATTTATATATCCCATAGAGGATATTATTATCAAGATTGTACAGTTTGATTTTTTTTAAATGTAGCTGGCTATAAATATATCAGAATAGATGTCCTGAAAATGTTAAATAAATATTTGAACCTAGCATTTTAAAAGCAAGCTATAAATGAATAATGGAAAATATACTTTGTTAAATTCAGAGAAGAAAATTATCAAACACATAAGAAAGATGACAAACTTGATTATCATCAGTGAATTTAATCTGGAATGTCCACTCCATTAGATATTAGCAAAATTACAAGACAGGAATCTTTGTGACAGTAAATCAGACACTGCTCAGAAACAGCAATGTAGTATTTTGAAGATCAACAAAAATCAGTACAGTTAATATATATGTCTTTAATTTTTAAACATCCTATAAACATTTAGTCTGTAAAATTTGAAAAGCAACCCAATATTTCTGGGATCTTACATGAATTATATGTATTTTTTAATTTTCAAAATTGAATATATAATGATTCATTCTTATCATTTTCCCCAGTGTTGTTCAGTGTAAGATTAAACATATAATGTTAAAAACCTGATATTAAAAAAAATACAATTATAAATAAATTATTTTATTACCTGTACCTTTCACATACTTTTAGTATTTAGAATTTGTTCTAAGTTGATTATTTTTCTGCCTGTTCAAATCTGTTGATGATCTATTATTTTATTATTATTATTTCTGTCTTTTGATTAATATCCTCTATTTATAAGACATCATTTTCATATTTTGTTAGTTCTTTAGATCTACTTTCATTCAGTTCTTAGAACACATTTAAAGTAATTTATTTCAAGTTTTTATGTAGTACTTCCAATGTCAGCTTCCACAGAGAACTGTTTGATGACTGCCTTTTTTTTATATATGGGGGACATACTTTCTTGTTTCTTTGCATGTCCAATATTGTTTGTGTTTCTTAAAACAAGACATTTTAAATAACTGCCTGTGGCAACTGTGGGCATCTAATACTCTTCTCCTCCCAGTATGTATTGTGGTTATTGCTATCTTTTTATGTTTCATTGTTTTGTTAATTTATTTAAAAAGTTGTCTTCTGGAATAAGCCTTTGTTAATACACTTCTTGGAGCCAGTTGCATTTCTATATTTAGTAATTGAAATAGAGACAGAAGGAAAAAGAGATGGGAAAAGAAAAATACTTTTTAGTACTATTCCTATGTCTAGAAGACAGTACTTAGTTTATTGTTGACGAAATCCATTCTTTATTTTACATCTTGAAGGTTTTTAGCTGTTTTGAGATGACAATAAATGATAAATAGTAGAGCTAATGAATTAACCAATTTGCAAATCTTTTGGTTATATTTGAAAGAAAAGATGCATCTACGTACACCTCTGAACAGGATACCACAGACTTGTTTATGGGGTTGATGCTCGAAGGACAGATTGTTCATATGAACATTGTGGTGGTAATCATTTTTGTGTGTGTACATCTGCTTTGGTTGTGGGAACTGTTGTGGTGCAACTCGCGAAAAACGGAACCACAGCCCAAATTGATTAGGAATTTGAAGAGCCTTTATTAGCCAGCGGGCTTCTGTCTGCTGTGTGGGGAAGCAACAAACAGTGATGAGCTGAGGGAGGGGTTATTTATAGGCAAAAACCACGAGCTTACAGCTGTTTCAGCACGTTTGCACAATATCTTGTAAAAGCATACACTGTTCTAAAGATAATAAAATGCCTTCCTGTAATATCTGCAAGGCTGATGCACAAAAAACGCATCCTGCCTCTGTTAGCAAGATTAGATCTGCTGAGGCTTGTAAGAATTTTCTACTTGCAGCTGTAACTATAAACTAGTTCCTCTTAAGCATTGAGCTAAATTGGGTAAGGGGTTCTTAGCATGGGCTGGCACGCAAACACAGGAACATACCTTTATGTTCTCACAACAAAACTTTTGACAGTATTTACCTGATAATGAATTCTTTTATAAATATTATACTTACACTCTTGCTTTTATGTTTTTGAAAGCTGTCTATACTGAGCCTTCAGCAGATTGTCAATTATATTTCATGTTTTCCTACACTGGTACTGGTTAGCAAAGAGGGTCCTGCTTGTGTGGCTCAGCTACAGTAACCCATGACCTCTGTAATTGCCTATCTGTCTCTCCAATTTGGGATCAAGAGCTTCCCATGAATCCAAGAAGAGTTGTTGATTTTTCAGTCTGTTTAGGTTTTTACTTGTCATTAAGATGGAATTATGACTTCGAAGCTCCTTACATGTGTTAATCCTTTTAAGAAATTATGCGAACTGATTGCTTTAAGTTTAGCATTCAAATCTGTATAAAATAATGGTCTATATAAATTAACCTGTAAAAGGTAATCAATTTATTCTGATTGACCTCAAATCCTGTGGTCTATAAAAATAATTTTCGATCAGCAACATTGTATACAACAAATTTTAGAACTGGTTTCTAAATTTGTGCTCAATGAAAGAGAGTTTCACCCTTGTTCTGTTACATCCCAGGAGACAGACCACAGCAAACTCAAAGTGAATTTTGTAAGTTTTATTGCAAACCTGCGCAGGGACTGCAGGCAACCCACACAAGGGAACACTGCAGCCCCGAGCTTCTAAAATGGCTCCTTTTTTAAAAATTTATTTATTAAATTTAATGCAGTGACATTGATAAATCAGGGTACATATGTTGAAAGAAAACATCTCTAGATTATTTTGACATTTGATTGTGCTGTGTACCCTTCCCCCAAAGTTAAATTGTCTTCTGTCACCTTCTATCTGGATTTCTTGTGCCCCTCCCCTCCCCCAACCCCTCTCTCCTTCTTTGCCCCATCCCCCCTCCCCCCACCCCCTCCCCTGTTGCCATCACATTCTTGTTCATGTCTCCGAGTCTCATTTTTATGTCCCATCTATGTATGGATTCATATAGTTTTTAGTTTTTTTTTTCTGATTTACTTATTTCTATCCGTATAATGTTATCAAGGTCCATCCATGTTATTGTAAATGATCCGATGTCATCATTTCTTATGACTGAGTAGTATTCCATTGTATATATGTACCAAAGCTTTTTAGTCCACTCATCCTCTGACAGACACTTGGGCTGTTTCTAGATCTTAGCTATTGTGAACAATGCTGCCACAAACATGGGGGTGCATTTCTCCTTTTGGAGCTGTTCTATGGTGTCCTTGGGGTATATTCCTAAAAGTGGGATAGCTGGGTCAAAAGGCGGTTCGATTTTCAGTTTTTTGAGGAATCTCCATACTGTTTTCCACAGTGGCTGCACCAGTCTGCATTCCCACCAGCAGTGCAGGAGGGTTCCCTTTTCTCCACATCCTTGCCAGCACTTATTCTGTGTTGTTTTATTGATGAGCGCCATTCTGACTGGTGTGCTCATTGTGGTTTTAATTTGCATTTCTCTAATGATTAGTGATGTTGAACATTTTTTCATATGCCTACTGGCATCTGTGTGTCCTCTTTGGAGAAGTGTCTATTCATTTCTTTTGCTCATTTTTGGATTGGATTGTTTGTCTTCCTGGTATTAAGTTTTACAAGTTCATTATAAATTTTGGTTATTATAACAAACAATGCCTGTGATTGACGGCCTGAATTGGGGAAAAGTAATAAAGGGGCAAAAAAAAAAAAAAAAAAAAAAAAGAAAAAAAAGGGAGTATGGACCCACAAAAAGCAAATAAGGAAAAAATTTGGGTCAAGAATAAAATGATTTGTTTTTAGGTGTTGGTTGTCTAAGAGTTATGATGAGAGGAATAAGAGGAAAACAGAAAAATGGGGGGACAAATTTAAAAAATACTGTTGTATTTAGTGGAACATGAAGTAGATAAAATGGAGAGCCAGGGATGGGAGCACTGATAGTGAGTTAAAAAGGTGAAGTAAAAAACCCCCCAAATGCCACAAACATAAATTTGAGTCGCAGATAAGATAATTTGTTTGTTATTGAGGTTTGAATGAGAGGAGATGTAAAGGAGAAAGGAAGAAACTAATATAGAGGGAGAAAAGAAGGAGAGAGAGAAAAAAAGAGGGAACCACTAAAAGAAGAAAAAAGAAAGAAGAGAGAGAGAGAGAGTTAAGGGTTTTGGAGTGCAACCCTCATAGAGAGATCGGAAGAGTAGAGAAAAGATAATGGGAGATGTAACACTTATGGGTAGTGTAGTTCAAGAAGAGGAGAGAGTAAGACCGGCAGAGAGTTAATTGGCCAAATTGGAGGAGGAAAAAAAAAATCAAGAATGAAGATAAGAGAAACAGACGAACAAATATAATAAAATGGGATATGTTATAAAGTCTGCAGATTATTCTTGATTTTGAGAGGTTATCTTCTTGCTTTTTCTTTTCTCTCTCTCTTTCTGGTCGGTGACTCTGTACCCCGGGTTCTGCCCCTTTGGCACGCTCAGGTAGAGGTTTGCAGTTGATAAGTCTCTATGGCAATGTCATGTATTGTGCTTTAGTCTCATTGGCAGTCGAGGCTCATTAGCATTTATAGGCTCCGACAGTGAGAGAGTCCGTGTTCCTGGAGCCTTTCTCCTAGTCTTTCCTTCCTCAATTAGTATCCTGATAATCCAGCTATGGGGTTGCTGCTGCCTCATCCTGGATAGTAAGAGGCTCAAAGAGCTGGCAACTCCCCACTCTATTTCCACTCAGCACAGGGCTCTGGGTAAGGCTCAGTCAGTCAGAGCTACTAGAATAATCAGGCAGGGTTTCCGTCCACTCAAAGACCTCTGGCTCTGCCACTCTGTCGGGAACACAGGCAGGCACCCACTTCCGGGGCGCTTGGAGGAAACTCTCACTCACTATCTGCGTGTGCAGACCAGGATATCCTGCCAGCAGTCTCACGCTCTGAGTGAAACCCCCAACCACATGGAAAAGTTGCACCGTTGGAATTCGCTCTCCCTCCGTCCTTGTGCGCGGCTTTTGCAAGGCGCTGGGGTGGCCCCAGATTCCACTTTGGCCTACACAAAGGCCCCTGACTCTGCCCCTCTGTGCGATAACACAGGCGCGCACTGCCGAGGCACTCGGAGGAATCTCTCACTCACTATCTGCACGCGCAGACCAGGAAATGAGGCTGGCCACGTTTCCCTCTGAGTGAAACCCTCACCAGCACGGAAAATTTCCACCGTTGGAATTAGTTCTTGCTCCCTCCCGTGCACGGCTTTCCCAGGGCGCTGGGGCTGCCCAGAGATTCTGCTTTCGGCCCACAGAAAGGCCTCTGACTCTGCCTCTCTGTGGGGTAACACGGGCACCCACTCCTGGGGCTTAGGAAGAAATCTCTCGCCCACTAACTGTGCACCGACCAGGAGATCGGGTAAAATGGCTGCCCCGCTTGTCTTTCTTTGTTTGGGTTTGGCGCGAGTGTTAGCTTGTATTGCCCGGCTTGCCACAGGATCAGTTTTTCCTCGGCTTGGATCTCCGTGCCACAGCCTGGTTCAGCCGTTTATGCCACGGCCTGGATCTATTCACCCCCTTTGCCCGCCTCAGTTTCTATATTCACAGCTACCAGAGAAGGCCGCCCTGTTTAGTTTAGTGAGGAAGGCGGAGCATTTCTTACTCCCTATTTCCTTCGGGGTTTGGTTATATATTTAGACAATTTTTCACTCGACCATACCTTCGGGTGTATTGCGAAGCATCTGGAGGCTCCAAGGATAGGTTTTTCTGTTTCTGGTTGAAGACCTTGTTGAGTTTTGGGGGAGATTTATCGGCATCGCTTCCTACTCCCCCATTACTCTCACATCATCTCCTCTATCTATCCTGTTTTTAATTCCTTCTATTGTGGTCTTTTTTTCTGATATTGTATTTGTCATCTCCGACTGATTCTTTTTTATACTTGCTATTTCTTTATTTAGGTGTTCATAATAACCATCCATTGTTGTTCTAAGATCCCTAAGAATCATTACAATCAATATCTTGAACTCCGCATCTGGAAGTTTGATTATTCCCATATCACTCAGTTCATCTCCTGAAGGTGTCTCTTGTGGTTTCATTTGAATTGCACTTCTTTGTCTCCTCATTGTCTGTTTTTGGGGGTTGTATTTGTAGAGTTGGTTGAGTCTAGGCTTGGTGTTTTCTGCCTCCAGTTTTCAGTTGTGTTATTCCTAGGTCTTCTTGGGTTGGTATCAGCTGTTATCTGTAATCCACTTTTGGATTTGGGCAGCTTTGAAGTCTTGATTTGTTTGTTTTCTTAACAGGTGATAGTCTTGTTTACTGATGTCATCAGGGGGCTTCCTTGAAACTGTATCCATGAATGCTATGTACATTGATAAATTAAAAGAATGATTTCATCATGATAATTGATACTAAATCAAGCACTGACTAAAACTTAACAACCATTATTCATTTTAAAAATTGAATATAAATAAAAGTCAATTATAAACATAATTTCCATCAAGGAGAAAATAGAATGAATCACCAAGTTTCTTCAATTAAATTTTAAACTTCACTTATTCATTAAAAATATATTTATTAAGTATCAGTTATATTTTCTTCAGTGTTCTCATTCAGGATTGATAAATTATGTTATGAACTGAATGTTTCTGTTTATCTAAAATTCATATGTTGAAATCTGAACCCCAAATGCGATGGTATAGGAATGGAGCTTTTGGGAGATGATAAACTCATGAGGGTAGGTCCCTTGTGAATGGGATTAGTGCCATTAAAAAAGAAGTTCCAGAGTGTTTTCTAGTCCTCTTACCATGTGAGGATACAACTAGAAAATAGCTATCTACAACACACAAGAAAATTTTTTCACTAAAACCTGACCACACTAACACCTTGTCCTTGAACTTTCAGCACTCAGAGTTGTAGAAAAAATGCATTTCTGTCATTTGGAAGCCATTCAGTCTATGGTATTTTGTTATAGCAGCCTAAAGTGACTAAGACAATAATACTTTATATATATTGTTAATATATTTTTAAAATAATATTGCAAAAATATGTTAAGTCCAAAAAAAGAACCCAAAACTCAATCTATAGAAATTAAAACTACCCGTGGCCCCTAGCCTATTAAATTTATAAACCTTGTGTCTTCTAAAAGTAAATGTGTTTATCTTACCATTTAACTTTTAAGTATACAGTATGAGACAGGCTAATTCTAGAGCAGTGTTTAATCCCCCATCAGGCAATGTTTGGCAAAGTCTAGTGATACATATGGTTTTCATAACTGAAGATTGGCGTTGGAGGGATGCTGCAGTTTTGCTCATTAATTTTAAAAGTTCAGAGGACTCAGACTTCCCAATCATTTTAGATCTCAATACAGAACATTTTTCTCACCCTTGCAGTATTCAGACTCCCACCTTTTCATTTCAGATGCTTTTTGCAAGTTGTCCTTCTGAGCGTTCAAGAGAGTATCTGTTGACCATATTGAATGTCTCAGGCATGTGAGGCATATACTTATTTGCTTTTGTGTAGCTGCTAAGGATATTCAGATCATGTAGCTGACAATGGTTGTCTGTAGCTATTTAAGTATTGGAGGGGAAGACTGTGCCACCTATTGTTATTATACAGCTGTTCAGGGAGTTTTAGCTTTGTTACTCTAGTTATACTGTCATATTTGACTCAAGAAAAGGAGAATTTAGCAATATTTAACTCTTTTTCACTACACATTTTCCCACAATCTCTTTCCAATCCTTTCTGGCTATAGAAGTGCCACCTTCCAACCATGCAGATTATTTATTCCTTTACTTCAAGAAACCAATAACCATTATATGAGCACCCTAAAATAGCTTTGATTTTTATTAGCTTTATAGTAATATAAATTTATTTATTTAATGTAGAATAATCCATGTGCCCTGTTTTGCAAGTCAAAGTGACTAAGTAAATGCTAAGTGAATTATGCCTTTTGCACTACATGGACACAAGTAATAGAATAAAAATTCTTTTTCTGATAACCTACATTAACCTATATTGGGTGACTTAATTACAAAATTAGATGAGATCATTAGAAAATATGCAAAAAGTATATTCATTTATGTAAACAGCAAATATATTTTTTCAGTCTTTATTCTCAGTTAGACAATTTCAATGTGATTATACTGGTGTGTTTGCTTATTATATCAGAATCTATAATCCTCATTACCAGGATAAAAGAATTTATATTAAAGGTCATTTTTATGCCTGGTTTTATGTTAGGAAATTTTGCATGTCTTTCAAATATAATAGTTATGGCAGCTCAATAGAGATACAGTACAATTCACTAATCATTTAAGGAAACAGGCTCAAGAGCCAATAAATCTTATTGGCTGGGAAGACATAGGCATTTAAACCAAGGCTTTCTAGCAACAACGTACATGTTTATACCTAAACTAAGTCTTTGTTGCAATATAAATTTATTTTTCTCCTTTGCCTTTATTTTATGGCAGTAATTATCAGTAATACTTTGGCCAAGGAACACTGCTTAGGAATAGCATTAGTCAGCTCTTCTTATAATGTTACATAATGAGCAAACCAAATATCTCAGTAGTGATTAACAACACATTCAATTTATTCATGTGTTTATAGGTTGGCTAAAAGCAACTTTTTTCTATGTTACATGTTGAGATTTTGTTAGTCAAATAAATTTGCTAATATGATACATATGTTTGCTCGCTTATAGTATACATGGGGTATGGGAGACAGACTGTAAGCTGGCAGTCATTATAGCCTAAGGCTTAGTTTTAAGACTAAGCCTTTCTCACCCTTTTAATACTAAGATCTTTTCAACATCCTTCTAATACTAAGATCTCAAAATTAAGCTTTTCCCCACACCCTTGACTGTTGCATGATGTGGGGTGGTTCACACTTATGAGCAATCCCATTTATGCCTCAGATAAGTGGCTTGTATCGGAGACTTTCTTATTGTATATTGGCTTAAAGGCTTTAATTTCTACACTATAAGATAAGGCAGACTGGGGGATCTCTCTCTCAGATCCTGCCATCAGCATTGCAGAGGGGAGGCAGCCAAGATGGCGGAGTGCGGAAAGAGAAGCCAGTATATGCAGAGTTTGTGCAGAGAGAAGGAGATGGGGAACAGAGGTGAATAAGATTGGTGAGGTAGAAACCATTGATTCTAGGAAACTCGGATAAGTCAGTAGCTTTATGAGCACTGAATGAATAGGTTTGGGAGCCCAGTGTGTGTTTTTGCTTGCCCGCCAGGTGCAAGCTAAGATTAAAGCTAATGGCTCACCTGTTTTTGGCTCCATTATTTCATTACCATCTGTCCAAATCCAATCCGAACTTGCATGGGCTAGGTGGCTGTGATGGTGGCCATGGCTACTGGCTTTACACTGCTAAACTCACAAGCTAAACTATATTTGTTTATAATATATAATATTAATATGTAAAATAGAATAATCCATGTAGAGTGATTTGTACATCAATGTAATTAGATAAATGTTAAGTGAATTATACTCTAAAAAAATTATATATAAATATGATATAAATAATATATAAACATATTACATATAATTATATATAATAAGTATTATACATATAGCATACACATATGCAATTATAATATATTAATATATTTATATGATGTAATCATACAAATTATATATTAGGTAACAATTATAGCTATGTATAAAATTTACTCCATATAGTTGTTTTTTCCATATTATTGTGAACGTAGGTTTTTTTCTTTTTTTTTATTATATTTATTTATTTATTTTTAATAGGGTGACATCAGTAAATCAAGATACATATATTCAAAGATAACATATCCAGGTTATCTTGTCGTTCAATTATGTTGCATAACCATCACCCAAAGTCAGATTGTCTTCTGTCACCTTCTATCTAGTTCTCTTTGTGCCCCTCCCCCTCCCCCTTACCTCTCCCTCTCCCCCATCCCCCTATAACCACCACACTCTTATCAATGTCTCTTGGTCTCACTTTTATGTCCCATCTACGTATGGAATAATGAAGTTCCTGTTTTTTTTCTGATTTACTTATTTCACTCCGTATAATGTTGTCAAGATCCCACCATTTTGCTATAAATGAACCGATGTGAACATTTCTTATGGCTGAGTAGTATTCCATAGTGTATATGTGCCACATCTTCTTTATCCAGTCATCTATTGACGGGCTTTTTGGTTGTTTCCACTGTGAACAATGCTGCAATGAACATGGGGCTGCATGTGTCTTTACGAATCAATGTTTCTGAGTTTTGGGGGTATATACCCAGTAGAGGGATTGCTGGGTCATAAGGTAGTTCTATTTGCAGTTTTTTGAGGAACCACCATACTTTCTTCCGTAATGGTTGAACTACTTTACATTCCCACCAACAGTGGATGAGGGTTCCTTTTTCTCCATAACCTCTCCAACATTTGCTATTACCTGTCTTGTTAATAATAGCTAATCTAACAGGTGTGAGGTCCTATCTCATTGCAGTTTTGATTTGCATTTCTCTAAAAACTAAAGAAGATGAGCATCTTTTCATATATCTGTTGGCCATTTGTATTTCTTCCTGGGAGAAGTGTCTGTTCATATCCTCTTCCCATTTTTTTATTGGATTGTTTGTTTGTTTGTTGTTGAGGTTTAGGAGTTCTTTATATATTTTGGATATTAGGCCCTTATCTGAGCAGGTGTTTAAAAATATCATTTCCCAATTAGTTGGCTGTCTGTTTATCTTATCAGTTTCTCTTGCTGAGCGAAAAATTCTAGTCTGATGTAGTCCCATTCATTAATTTTTGCCTTCACTTCTCTTGCCTGTGGAGTCAAATTCATAAAATGCTCTTTAAAGCCCAGGTCCATGAGTTTGGTACCTATGTCTTCTTCTATGTACTTTATTGTTTCAGGTCTTATGTTTAGATGTTTGATCCATTTTGAGTTAATTTTAGTACAGGGGGACAAACTGTAGTCCAGCTTCATTCTTTTGCATGTGGCTTTCTAGTTTTCCCAGCACCATTTGCTGAAGAGGCTTTCTTTTCTCCATTGTGTGCTGTTGGCCCCTTTATCAAAAATTATTTGACTATATATGTGTGGTTTTATTTCTGGATTTTCTATTCTGTTTCATTGGTCTGAGTGTCAATTTTTTTGCCAATACCATGCTGTTTTGATTGTCATGGCCCTATAATATAGTTTGAAGTCAGGTATTGTAATGCCCCCAGCTTCATTCCTTTTCTTTAGGATTGCTTTGGCTATTCGGGGTTTTTTATAGTTCCATATAAATCTGATGATTTTTTGCTCTATTTCTTTTAAAAATGTCATTGGAATTTTGATGGGAATTGCATTAAATTTGTATATTGCTTTGGTAATGTGACCATCTTGATTATATTTATTCTACCTAACCAAGAACAAGAAATATTCTTCCATCGCATAATATCTTTTTCGATTTCTCTTAACAATGGTTTATAGTTTTCATTATATAAGTCCTTTACATTCTTTGTTATGTTTATTCCTAGGTATTTTATTTTTTTTTTGTTGCAATCGTGAAGGGGATTATTCTTTTTACTTCATTCTCAAATGTTTCATTGTTGGCATATAGAAAGGCTATTGACTTTTGTATGTTAATTTTGTCTCCTGCAACCTTACTGTATTGGCTTATTGTTTCTAGTAGTCTTTTTGTGGATTCTTTGGGGTTTTCGATGTATAGGATAATATCACCTGGAAAAAGTGATACCTTTACTTCTGCTTTTCCAATATGGATTCCTTTTATTTCTTTATCTTGTCTGATTGCTCTGGCTAGAACCTCTAGCACCACATTAAATAAGAGTGGAGAGAGTGGACAACCCTGTCTTGTTCCTGATTTAAGGGGGAAAGCCTTCAGTTTTGTGCCATTTAGTATGATGTTAGCTGATGGTTTATCATATATGGCCTTTATCATGTTGAGATATTTTCCTTTTATACTCATTTTGTTGAGAGTCTTAAACATAAAATTGTGTTGTATTTTATCAAAAGCCTTTTCTGCATCTATTGATAAGATCATGTGGTTCTTGTTCTTTGTTTTGTTGATATGGTGTATTATGTTAACTGTTTTACATATGTTGAACCATCCTTGAGATTCTGGGATGAATCCCACTTGATCATGATGTATTATTTTTTTTAATATGTTGTTGTATTCGATTTGCTAGTATTTTGTTTAGTATTTTAGCATCTGTATTCATTAGAGATATTGGTCTGTAGTTTTATTTTTTTTTGCCATCCTTGCCTGGTTTTGGTATAAAGGTAATGATTGCCTCATAAAATGTGTTTGGAAGTATTGCTTCTTCTTCAATTTTTTGGAAGACTTTGAGTAGAATAGGAACCAAGTCTTCTTTGAAGGTTTGATAAAATTCGCTGGTATAGCCATCTGGGCCTCGACTTTTATTTTTGGGGAGGTTTTTAATGGTTTTTTCTATTTCTTCTCTACTAACAGGTTGTTTAGGCTATCTGCTTCTTCTAGACTCAGTCTAGGAAGGTTGTATTGTTCTAGGAATTTATCCATTTATTCTAGGTTGTTGAATTTAGTGGCGTAAAGTTTTTCATAGTATTCTACAATAATTCTTTGTATATCTATGAAGTCCGTGGGAATTTCTCCTCTTTCATTTTGGATTTTGTTTATATGGGTTTTTTCTCTTTTTTCCTTGGTAAGTCTAGTCAAGGGTTTGTCAATTTTGTTGATCTTTTCAAAGAACCAGCTCCTTGTTCTATTAATTTTTTCTATAGTTTTTCTGTTCTCTATTTCATTTATTTCTGCTCTGATTTTTTTTATCTCTTTTCTTTGGCTGGTTTTGGGTTGTCTTTGTTCTTCTTTTTCTAGTTCCTTAAGGTGTGAAATTAAGTGGTTCACTTGGGCTCTCTCTTGTTTGTTCATATACGCCTGAAGTGATATGAACTTTCCTCTTATCACTGCTTTTGCTGCATCCCATAAATTCTGATATGTCGTATTGTCATTTTCATTTGTCTGTATATATTTTTTGATCTTTGCAATTATTTCTTCCTTGACCCATTCATTCTTTAAAAGTATGTTGTTTAGTTTCCACATTTTTGTGGGATTTTTTCCCTCTTTTTTGCAGTTGAATTCTAGTTTCAAGGCTTTATAATGAGAAAATATGCTTGGAACAGCTTGGATTTTTCTGAATTAGCTGATGGTGTTTTTGTGGCCCAACATATGGTCAATTCTTGAGAATGATCCATGTACATTGGAGAAAAATGTATACTCAGTCACTTTGGGGTGAAATGTCCTGTAGATGTCTATCATATCCAGGTGCTCTAGTGTTTTGTTTAAGGCTACTATGTCTTTGTTGATTCTCTGTTTGGATGACCAATCTAGAGCCTTCAGCGGTGTATTGAGGTCTCCAAGTATGATTGTATTTTTGTCAGTTTTTGTTTTAAGGTCAATAAGTAGCTGTCTTATATATTTTGGTGCATATATATTAAGAATTGTTATGTCTTCTTGATTCAGTGTCCCCTTATGGCCATTATGAAATGGCCATTTTTGTCTCTGAGTACTTTTGTTGTCTTGTAGTCAGCATTATCAGATATGAGTATTGCTACGCCTGCTTTTTTTTGGATGTTATTTACTTGGAGTATTGTTTTCCAGCCTTTCACTTTGAATTTGTTTTTATCCTTATTACTTAAATGAGTTTCTTGTAGGCAGCATACAATTGAATTTTTTTTTATCCATTCTGCTACTCTGTGCCTTTTTATTGGTGAGTTTAATCCATTTACATTTAGTGTAATTATTGACACTTGTGAGTTACTTATTGCCATTCTATAGATTGCTTTCTGTTAGTTTTGTGTCTTGTTTGATCCTTCTTTTTTGTTTTTCTATCATTTGTTTTTATTTGGTTGTGTTCCATACATCTTTCCTCTGTTGCTATCTTTTTTAAATCATGTGATTCTGTGGTGGATTTTTCAATGGTGGTTACCATTAAGTAATGAAAAGGGTTTCTACCCTGTTGATTGTAGTGCACTATTTTGTGAGTACTTTTGTACTCCATCGCCCTTTGCTACTGTTAATCTCCATCCTCTCCCACCCTTTCTTTTTGTTGTCACAGTTTAAAGTTGGTTTTATTGTGTTCTTCTTGGAGCTTTTACTTGTGGCTTTGTTTTTGTTTTGTTTTTTTATTCTTTGTATCTGATTGGAGAACCCCCTTTAGTATTTCCTGGAGTGGGGGTTTTCTGGTGATAAATTCCCTTCATCTTTTCTGTATTTGTGAATGTTTTTATTTCTCCTTCATATTTGAAGGATAGCTTTGATGGGTATAGTGTTCATGGCTGAAAGTTCCTCTCTTTCAAGACTTTAAATATTGGTGCCACTCCCTTCTAGCTTGTAGAGTTTCTGTTGAGAAATCTGATGATAATCTAATAGGCCTTCCTTTATATGTTGTATTCTTCTTTTCCCTGGCTGCCTTGAGAATTTTTTGTTTGCAGTTGGTTTGTGCCAATTTCATTATGATGTGCCTTGAAGTAGGTTTGTTGGGGTTAAGAAAACTTGGAGTTCTGTTTGCTTCTAGAATTTGAGGTTTTAGTTCTTTCCACAGGCTTTGGAAGTTCTCATCTGTTATTTGTTTGAGTATGTTCTCCATTCCATTTTCTCTCTCTTCTCCCTCTGATATACCTATTATTCTTATGTTATTTTTTTTGATGGAGTCAGATAATTCCTGTAGGGCTATCTCATTTTTTTTTAATTTTTGAGTCTCCTTCTTCTTCTCTTTGTTGTTCCTCAAGTTGCTTGTCTTCTATTTCACTAATCTTCTCTTCTATCTGGCCTATTCTATTAGCTAAGCTTGTTACCTCGTTTTTCAGCTCATGAATTGAGTTTTTCATCACTGTTTGATTTGTTTTTATAGTTTCAATTTCCTTGGACATATATTCTTTGTGTTCATCAAGTTGTTTTCTGAGCTCCCTAAATTGCCTTTCTGTGTTTTCTTGTATATCTCTGAGTATTTTTAGGATTTCTCTTTTAAATTCTATGTCATTTAACTCCAAGGTTTCCAATATCTTAAATTTTTTCTCCAGTGATTTTTCCTCATCTCTCTGTGTTTCCTCTCTTTTTTTTGTATCCGTGATATTCGATTTTCTCTTCTTTAATGGCATCTGAGGGTGGTTTTCTTTATAGTATTAATGAGATTTAATAATGAATAAAAAGTTAAAAAATAAAAATAATAAATTGAGGTTTTTTAAAAAAAATTAATCATTAAATAAAGAAAAATAAAATAAGATAAAAATTTGAGAAAAAAGGGAATTATTCCTTCCCCTCCTTTTTTCCTCTCCTCTCCTCTCCCTTCTTTCTTGAGAAAATCTTGTGGTGAACTGTGAATTTTATTGTACTAAATAGAACAAAAAATACCTGTAGTGGAGGGCCTGAATTGGGGAGAAGTAATAAAGGGGTAAAGGAAAAAGAAAAACAGAAAAATAAAAAAAAAATAAATAGCCTGACCAGGAGGTGGTGCAGTGGATAGAGCATTGGACTGGGATGTGGAAGGACCCAGGTTCGAGACCTCAAGGTAACCAGCTTGAGTGCAGACTCCTCTGGTTTGAGCAAAGCTCACCAGCTTGGACCCAAGGTCATTGGCTCAAGCAAGGGGTTACTCAGTCTGCTGAAGGCCCACGGTCAAGGCACATATGAGAAAGCAATCAATGAACAGCTAAGATGTTGCAACACGCAATTGAAAAACTAATGATTGATGCTTCTCATCTCTCTCCATTCCTGTCTGTCTGTCCCTGTCTATCCCTCTCTCTGACTCACTCTCTGTCTCTGTAAAAAAAATAAATAAATAAATAAATAAATAAATAAAATTTTTGAAAATAAATAAATAAATATAAAAAAGGGGGGGCAGTATAGACCCACAAAAAGCAAATAAGGAAAAAATTTGGGTCAAGAATAAAATGATTTGCTTTTAGGTGATGGCTGACAAAGAGTTATGATGAGAGGAATAAGAGGGAAACAGGAAAAAGGGGAGGAAAATTAAAAAATTACTATTGTATTTAGTGAAACAAGAACTAGATAAAATGGAGAGCCAGGGATGGGAGCACTGCTAATGAGTTAAAAAGTTGAAGTAAAAAAACCCCAAAATGCCACAAACTTAAATTTGAGTCCCAGATAAGATAATTTGTTCGTTATTGAGGTTTGAATGAGAGAAGACGTAAAGGAGAAAGGAAGAGACTAATATAGAGGGAGAAAAGAGAGAGAGAAAGAAAAGATGGAACCACTAAAAGAAGAAAAAAGAAAAAGGAGGAGAGAGAGAGAGAGTTAGGGGTTTTGGATTGCAACCCTCATAGAGAGAAAGGAGGAAGAAAGAAAAGATAATGGGAGATGTAACACTTATGGGTAGTGTTGTTCAAAGAGAGGTGAGAGTAAGATTGAAAGAGAATTAAATGACCAAATTGAAATAGGAAAAAAAAATTTCAAGAATGAAGAAAAGAGACAGAGACGAACAAATATAATAAAATGGGATAGGTTATAATGTCTGCAAAATATTCTTGATTTTGAGAGGTTATCGTCTTGCTTTTTCTTTTTTGTCTCTCTTCCTGGTCGGTGATTTTGTACCCCGGGTTCTGCCCCTGTGGCACGCTCTGGTAGAGGTTTGCAGTTGATAATTCTCTATGGTGATGTCATGTATTGGGCTTTAGTCTCATTGGCAGTCGAGGCTCATTAGCATTTATAGGCTCCAACAGTGAGAGGGTCTCTCACTGTGCAAGTGTTCCTGGAGCCTCTCTCCTAGTCTTTCTTTCCACAATCAGAAGCCTGATAATCCAGCTATGGGGTTGCTGCTGCCTCTGCCTGGATAGTAAGAGCTGGCAACTCCCCACTCTATTCCTACTCAGCACAGGGCTCTGAGTAAGGCTCAGTCAGTCAGAGCTGTTAGCATAATCAGGGGGGCTCCTGCCCATTCAAAGACCTCTGGCACTGCCCCTCTGTGGGATAACGCCACTCCTGAGGCATTCAGAGGAATCTCTTGCCCACTCTCCATGTGCGCCGACCAGGATGTCAGACCAGCCATGTCACACTTTGAGTGAAACCTCTGCCCACACAGAAAAGTTCCAGTGTTGGAATTGGCTCTCGCTCTCTCCCTGTGGCGGCCCCCTCAGGGTGCTGGGGCGGCTTGGAGATTCCGCTCCTGGCCTGCTCACAGGCCTCTGACTCTGCTCCTCTGTGGGAAAACACGGGTGCTCACCCCTGAGGAGTTCGGAGGAATCTCTTGCCCACTCTCCATGCGCGCTGACCTGGATATCAGGCTAGTCGTCTCTCACTCCGAGAAAACCCTCCGCCTGCACGGAAAAGTTCCAGCATTGGAATTGGCTCTCACTCCATCCCCGTGCGTGGCTATTCCAGGGTGCTGGGGCGGCCAGGAGATTCCGCTTTCAGCCCACACACAGGCCCATGACTCTGCCCCTCTGTGGGAAAACACGGGCACCCACCCCTGAGGAGTTCAGAGGAATCTCCTGCCCACTCTCTGTGCGCGCTGACCAGGATATTAGGCCAGCAGATTCTCACTCCGAGAAAGCCCTCCACTCACACAGAAAAGTTCCAGCATTGGAATTGGTTCCAGCTCCCTTCCTGTGCCCGGTCCCCTCAGGGCGCTGGGGCTCCTCGGAGATTCCACTTTTGGCCCACACAAAGGCCTCTGACTCTGCCTCTCTGTGGGTTAGCACGGGTGGCGCCCACCCCTAAAGTGTTCGTAGGAATCTCTCACCCACTATCTACGCGTGCCGACCAGGAGATGCGGAAAATGGCTGCCCCACTTGTCTTTCTTTGTCTGGGTTTGGCACGCGTGTTAGCTTGAATTGCCCAGGTTTTTTCTCGGCTTGGATCTCCATGCCACAGCCTGGTTTGGCTGTTTGTACCACGGCCTGGATCTATTCACTCCCTATGCCTGCCTTAGTTTCTATATTCTCAGTTCTCAGTGAAAGCCTTCCTGTTTGGGTTAGAGAGGAAGGCAGAGCATTTCTTACTCCCTATTTCCCCCGGGGTTTGATCATATATCTAGCCAACCTTTCACTCGACCATACCTTTGGGTGTGTTGCAAAGCATCTGAAGGCTCCAAGGATAGGTTTTTCTGTTTCTAGTTGAAGATCTTGTTGAGTTTATGGGGAGATTTATCGGTATTGCTTCCTACCGCGCCATCACTCTGACCGTGAATCTAGTTTTGACATTTTAGAGAAAAATTGGAGCAAGTCATACGAAACCTTTTGGCTTTCTGTAAGTGTTGGTGAAATAAGTTTGTAAATATGATATATATGTTTGCTCACTTATAGTTTGCATGGGGTATGGGGGACAGGCTGTAAGCAGGCAGGATCATTATAACCTAAGGCTTAGTTTTAAGACTAAGCTTTTCCCCACACTCTTGACTGTTGCATGAGGGGGAGTGTTGCACTCTTATGAAGAATCCATTATGCCTCAAATAAGTGACTTTGTATCAGAGACTTTCTTGTTTGTATATTGGATTAAAGGTTTTAATTTCTACAGTGTAAAATGGAACAGATCAGGAGCTTGCTCTTTCTCAGTTCCTGAGATTAGCACTAGAGGGGAGAGCAGAGAAAGGCCATGTGAAGGAGAGAAGAAGCAGCCAAGATGGTGGAGTGCTGAAGGAGAAGCCAGTTTGTGCAGAGTTTGTGCAGAGATGAGATGGGGAACAGAGGTGAATAAGGCTGGTGAGGTTAGAAACCTTTGATTCTAGGAAACTTGGATAAGTCAGTGGCTTTGGGAGCCCTAAATGGAAAGCAAAGTGTTTTTCCACTGTGTATATTTCTTGCCCACCAGGTGCATGCTAGGATTAAAGCTAATGGCCCACCAATTCTTGACTCCATTGTTTCATTACCATCTGTTTGAATCAGATGTGAACCTGCATGGGCCAGGTGGCTATGATGGTGGCTGTGGCTACTGGCTTTACAGAGTTTATCTGCCTTTGTCATTCGTGGCATCACTCTAGCTGCAGTGTTGGAAATATACAGTAAGAAGTCCATTTATGAGGCTATTGAAATAATACAACTAAGAAATTCAGGTACTTAGACACTTAGTTTTAGACATTATATATAGTAGTTGGACTTCTCATTTATTTCTAAGATAGACTGCAAGAAAAGCTAGTGAATTGGATACACAGTATAAGAGGAAGCAGAGAACAAAACAACTCCAAGTTTGGGTCAGAGCAAAAGAAGGAGTGAGTGTGGCATGGGAATAGAAAACATTAGTTTTGTATCTCTAAGATGTGATAAGCTTATTAGACATGCTTCGTTGTACCCTGTAGCTTCTGGTGCCTCCTTGTAGTGTTCGGTTTATTCAGAATTACTTCAATCTCTGCTTTTATTTCCATATGACTATCTTTTCCCTGTGTATTGGGATCTGTGTGTCTCCAAATTTTTCCTCTCGTATAAGGTCACTAGTCATTGGATTTAGGACCCACCTTCATCTAGGATGACCTCATCTTAACTTCATTGTATCTGCACAAATGCTGTTTCCAAATAAGGTCACATTCACAGTTAGGATTTCAACATATATCTTTGGGGAACACAGTTTAATCCACACTTCCTTTGATCAGGAGCTAAGCAACATTGTATGCTCTCACCATTTCTATTCAATATTATATTGAAATTCCTACCAAATGCAATTAGAGAAGTAAGTGAGATTAAACTATTTATGGAAGAAATAAAACTATCGTTAGTTGCCATTATAATATTGCCCTAAAATGATATATTTACATATAAATCTAAGAAATATGTGAACAATATATATATTGAAAATGACAAACTGCTCAGGAAAGGAAGAGGATCTAAAAGAATAAAAAGACATACTATTAAAAGATTGGGTTAAACTGAAATCAATAGTTCTTGGTTAAAAGTCATGTGCAGAGAATAGAGGCAAATAACAGAATTATTAAACAAGCAAAAACTGCTACTACCTGAGAAAGAAGGCATTTGAGCCAGTGTCCTTCTGACAGTTATGGTAATATCTTTATTCGACATATACTCTTCATTGCAAGATTCCATAGTTTCATATCAATGGCAGTATTTGCTAGTATTAAGTAATCAGTGAAAATGAAACAATCAGGTAATAGTTTTCAAGGCTGCATAACCCATACATGGTGTTTGTGTGCTATTTTCTATAAACTCTAAACCAGGTTAAATTTCAAAGCTCATTTTAAAAACAATATTATAATTAGATGGCTTGAGTAAAGATCATTTGAAAAAGAAGAAAATATAATTTAATTAAATATATATGAAAGGAATCATGGCTATTTTTACTTGCTAGTATGTGTTTATCAAAATAGTTTGTGTTTGTCTCTCAACAGTGTTAAATTCAAATAAATAAATATTGGAGATTGTATACACTGTATGTTCTAAAATATTCCATATTCATAGAAAATACAAATCTTTCTCTGTCCCTGTGTTCTAAGTTTTATGAAAGTTTAGCTACTATTTAACTTTCTCAATTTTGAACTTTGGGTTACTCCCACAAGACATGCCAGCAAATAGCAGTTTCTAGAATTATGGTTAAAAATCTTACCTTTATATTAGGAGGAAAATATTAATCTTCTTTTCTGCTTAAAAACTTACATTTTTCATCAAATCTATGCAGGTTTAATTTGTAACTGCATCCTCACTTAAGTTACTTTGACAAATCTACATAGAAGTGGGTTACGAATTAGGTTAATACAGTGTGTCTGTAAAGTCATGGTGCACTTTTAACCAGTCACAGGAGAGCAACAAAAGACGATAGAAATGTGAAATCTGCACCAAATAAAAGGAAAACTCTCCCAGTTTCATACCTATTCAGTGCAGTTCGATGCGGGCTCACACACAGATATTTTAGGGCTCCTTAGGTAGCTATCCCATATAGCCTCTACAGACTCGTCACTGACTGATGGTCTACCAGAACGGGGTTTCTCCACCAAACTGCCGGTTTCCTTCAACTGCTTATCCCACTGAGTAATGTTATTCCTATGTGGTGGCACTTCGTTGTAAATGCACTGATATTCACGTTGCACTTTGCACACATACTGCCACATCATCCTACAGAAACCAAGAGGGGTTTCCTTTTCTTTGGTGCAGATTTCACATTTCTATCATCTTTTGTTGCTTTTCTGTGACCGGTCAAAAGTGCACCATGACTTTACGGACACACTGTATTATGTAATTTTTGTTGTTTTCTTAAAAATAAAATTAGTGTTTTGTTCACTTTTAGATATCATATTCAGGCAGGAACACAATTCAAAGTAATAAAAACCTAGTATAAATTGTAAACAACTACAATGCAATATGTAGGAAACTAACAAACTTAGGTTAAAAAGGAGAAAAAGAAAAATAATTACATTACAGTGAGCAGGATCTAATTTAATATTAGAAAATATTTAAAATTGGGTTTCTGGCCCTTAAGGCTGTATCTCAAGTTTCTAGGTGTTGGTCAAATAAGTTTGTAAATATGATGTATATATTTGCTTGCTTATATAATAGTTTGCATTAGGGAGACAGGCTGTAAGCAGGCAGGGTTGTTGTAGCCTAAGGTTTAGTTTTAAGATTAAGCTTTTCCCCCCACCCTTGACTGTTGCATGATGTGGGTGGTGCACTTTTATGAGGAATCCCATTATGCCTCAGAAAAGTGACTTTGTATCAGAGACTTCCTTGTCTGTATATTGGATTAAAGGTTTTGATTTCTATACTGTAAAGTGGGGCAGACCGTGAGCTTGCTGTCTCTCAGTTTCTGCTATCACCATTGCAGGGGCCTCCATGATCCCTTTCCCTTCATGGGAAAAGCTGGTTTTCTGCTTTTCCCTTGTCTTCTCTTGTGGCTTGCCTGTCTTGGTGAGACACCAATAAACAAAGTGGCCCACCATCCTCCAACTCCACCATTTCTTTACTGTCTGCCTGAATCCAATGGGAACCTGCATGTGAATGGCCATGATGGCGGTGCCTGGCCTAAAAACTGGAGTAGTTTTCAGCAGAATTTGGAGATCGGTATGGGGCCACTACCCTTGAGGGGCGAAGTAGAGTACTGGTTACTGCTCTGGCTCCCCATGGCTGTCCTTTCAGGGGCTGTGGGCTATGTGCTTTTTACTCAAGAGGAAACCAAGAGTTCTGTGTGAGAAGCTGCTGGAGGTCAAAAGCTTCAGTATGAATTGCAAAACAAACAGCAGAAAAGGCTGGAATTGGAGTGAGCACTGGAGAAGGAATTACGGGTTCGCGAGTTACAGTTTGCCCTGGAAGCTGAACATTTGCACCAGCAGTTGTTGGAGAAACAACTAAGGATTCAAGAGCTTGAGTCTCAGCTTCTGGCCAAAAGCCAGCAGCCACAGGAGCCTAAACAGTCACCAAAGGAGCAGCAGCATCTGTGCTGGTGGATTGGCTTTGAGTCAGCGGGATCAGGCACTTGCAACTCCTCTTCAGAGGATGAGAAGGCTCAGGCTGAAGCTGCCATATGCACACTGAGAGCCCGACCAGTGGTTGCCAAGAAGATAAAATCCCAGCAGTGAAGAGTCCCTCAGGGGCAGCCACAGCCTCCTGTCCAGGTAATGGAACACTCTGTGGTCCGGCCCTATACCCAGGCAGAGCTGATGGAGTTGGGGGCACAATTTAGGCAGAAACCTGTTGTGGACCATTAATGGCAAAAAGCCATTATAGATTCGAGGCTTGGCAGGGGGCTAAGTTCTACCCCCTCCATCTCCATATTTGGCTTTGATGCTAAGTGTTTGCACCCACTCCACTTCCTTCCTTGGGTTGCAGGAAGCAATATACATACCCTTCCTCTGACTCTGTTTGTTTCAGATGTTTGTAAATTTCACTAATGTATCCTGTTTTTGCCTTGGGAGAGTTCCTGTCTTAGCCTTTGATGTGCAACTTTGTATCAGGGTCCTTGATTTGCATAGGTCCATATAATAAAGCGAACTGGGGCTGTGACTCACTCAGATGCTGCCAGGCAGTTTGAGGAGTCCTCCCGGTCCCATCGGTTTTGTTCTGACAAAGTGTGTTTCCTCAATTCCGCACCATTATTTGGAAGCTGCGCTGGTCCGCGGCAGAAACCTACTGAATCCCTGGTAGCCTGGTTACTATGATTATGGGACATAGGGGTGGGTGGCATCATGGTCTCCGGAACAGAGATGGAGAAATTGGTTGCCATTACCACACACTCCTCCTTGAGGCAATGTCTTCAGAACTGCCATGGCAATCCAGGAGACTATACCCTATTACAGGGGTCTGGAAACTTTTTGGCTGAGAGAGCCATGAACGCCACATATTTTAAAATGTAATTCCATGAGAGCCATACAACAACCCATGTACATTATGCATTATCCAATAAAAATTTGGTGTTTTTCCGGAGGACAGCTATAGTTGGCTCTAGCCACCCGCAACCATGAACATAAGCAGTAGGAAATAAATGGATTGTAATACATGAGAATGTTTTATATTTTTAATGTTATTATTATTCTTTATTAAAGATTTGTCTACAAGCCAGATGCAGCCATCAAAAAAGCCACATCAGGCTCGCAAGCCATAGGTTCCCGACCCCTATTAGAATGGGTGATGGCCGCCATTTGTATGGTTTGGCAGAATGCTGGAGAATTGCCAGGGGCAGTGAGTCAGTGGCAGTGCTACAGTGAGTTAGTAAAGGTCCTTCGGGAATTAGGTATAAAGAATGCTGTTTTTAAACCCTGGGTCCCATGGGGCAGGTGAGGAAGTGTTTATGGCAAAAATGAGGGCATTTGTCCTTCCTAGCACCCTGTCAGCCCTTTTTGGGTCACTTGTGGCTATCTTGGGCTCCTATGTGGGGCGGCCCATCAATGCAGTTACACAGATTGTAGCAGATTTGGGAGAGCAGTAGGCCGCTCAGGATTATAAAGCAGTGAGGGCTGCTGCCTATGTTGCCCCCTCCCCAATTAACAAGGGAAACAGGCCTATAAAGGTTACCCGAACACAGATGTGGGTAGATTTGATTGAGGCTGGAGCAGATAAGGGCCAGAATAGAAGTTCTGGCCACTAAGATGAAAGGACCCAGTAGCTACCAATAAAACGTTTGGTGCATGGGCAGCTTGGTTACAAGATTATATGATAGAGATGGCCGAAGGAAAGGAGAACTCCCAAGGCCCATTGTACCAGTTTGAATAAGAAAAGGACTGAGAGACCCATCTAACACGGATGGGCGAGGACCGGAGGCCACACGTGGAACTGGCTATCCACTGTTTCCCTTCCAATATACACAGGTGTTGGCCTTGGTTGATACAGGTGTAGAATGCTCCCTTCTCTGTGGGAACCCAGAGCCATTTGCTGGGACCCCAGTGGCCATTGACAGTTATGGGGGCCAAACTGTTCAAGTGAAACCAATAACTATTCTAGTGGGGATAGGAAGCCTGCCTCCTAAGCCATATAAGGTGTATATATCTCCTAGTCCCTAATATATTTTGGGGGTAGATGTCTTGAAAGGACTGGTTGGGAACTACAGCCGGAGTGTTCCATCTGCTGATCAGGGTTGTGAAGGCAGTGTTGCGGGGACACACATCACATTCCCCTTTGCAGTTACCCATCCCGCAGCATGTGACTAACACCAAGCAGTACCGCCTGCCAGCTGGTTATGAAGAAGTCACAGGGACAATCCTCAAACTAGAAAAGGTAGGGATCATCCGGCCAGCAAACAGTCCTTACAACTCCCCAGTATGGCCTGTACACAAACCAGAAGGAACCTGAAGAATGACATTAGATTACAGAGAATCTTTCTTTTTTTTTACAGAGTCAGAGAAAGGGATAGATAGGGACAGATAGACAGGAACAGAGATTGATGAGAAGCATCAATCATCAGTTTTTCTTTGCAACACCTTAGTTGTTCATTGATTGCTTTCTCATATGTTCCTTGACCATGGGCCTTCAGCAGACCGAGTAACCCATTGCTCGAGCCAGCGACCTTGGGTCCAAGCTGGTGAGCTTTGCTCAAACCAGATGAGCCCAAGCTCAAGCTGGTGACCTCAGGGGTCTCAAACCTGGGTCTTCCAGTTCGACGCTCTATCCACTGTGCCACCGCCTGGTCAGTTGATTACAGAGAACTTAATTAAGTTGTTCTCTGCATGCTGCTGCTCCCTCTATAGCTAACATGATGGATCTGCTAAGCCATGAGTCGGGGACATACCACTTTGTAGCAGACTTGGCCAATGCTTTTTTCTCTATTGATGTAGCTGCAGAGAGTCAAGACCAATTTGCCTTCAGTTAGGAAGGGAGACAATGGACCTTTACAGTGTTACCCCAGGGCTATTTTCATAGCCCCACCCTGTGCCATGGACTGGTGGCTGCTGACCTGGCTAAATGGAAGCAGTTCTCATATACCATTATATTGATGATATTATGCTAACTAGTGATTCTCTTCCAGGATTGAAGCAAGCAGTCCCTACCCTGATATGCCATTTGAAAGCATGTGGCTGGGCAGTCAATGAGAACAAATTACAAGGACCTAGGTTATCTGTTAAATTCTTGGGAGTTGTCTGGTCAGGCAAGACAAAGGTTATCCCTGACGCAGTTATAGATAAGATCCAAACATACCCTATGCCCACTATGGTAAAACAGGAGGGGGGCACTGGCTCCCTTACTGGATGAACACACTGCTTATGGACAGTACTCCAGATTATGAATGGGAGACCTCGACGGGGGATCCCACCTCCAGTAGGAGCCCTCCTGCACTGGGAAGCTGCCCCCATTCAGTTGCAGATACACACCAAGGACATTTTACTCAAGCCAAGCTTTGGACAGGGTCACGTGCTCTTGCCTGCCCCAACAGCCCTCCTTAAAGACCA
The DNA here is from genome assembly GCF_036850765.1 of Saccopteryx bilineata. Taxonomy (NCBI): domain Eukaryota; kingdom Metazoa; phylum Chordata; class Mammalia; order Chiroptera; family Emballonuridae; genus Saccopteryx; species Saccopteryx bilineata. The sequence goes on along the minus strand of NC_089491.1, from coordinate 213,075,761 downwards.
ATGGCTTCGATGGACTTGGCCCTGGAGTGTACAGGCCCCCCATCTGAGATGGGTGGCCTTGTTGGCACCATGGGGAAAGGGGCTAGAGGTGGACCTCCAGTTAACTCCTTGGGCAACCAGCACCTGGCTACCCAAGGTAGAAGTGTATTACTCCTTGAGTGCTCAGAGGGACAGCATTATGAAGGGCAACTTTATAATTTCTTTATGGCCAATAATGAGTTCTCCTATTTTACTACACATAGAACCAGCAGATGCTGGTGTATTGGCCAATAAAGTTTGGTATGCCCACTCAGGCAGCCTCTGGTAGCAGCTACGGTGCTGTCTGCAGACAAAACTCTGACCTATATTCTGCCAGAGGGAAAAGATTTGCCTCTCTTGGTGCCGCTGACAGCTCTCCCATTTTACCCATAGCTTTTGATTTGTTAATCCTATTGCTGTAGTTGGTACTCTTTCTGTTTATGCAATGTATCCCACTCCTTGCACAGTGACCATCATGGAAGATATCTGTGCTTCAGATTGTGAAGTGAGGAAAAGGGGTGGAATGTTGGTCAAATAAGTTTGTAAATATGATATATATGTTTGCTCTCTTATAGTTTGTATTGGGTATGGAGGACAAGGTGTAAAGAGGCCAGGCCGTTATAGCTTGAGGCTTAGTTTTAAGACTAAGCTTCCCCCCCTCCCCCGCCCTTGACTGTTGCATGATGTGGGTGGTGCACTTTTATGAGGAATCCCATTATGCCTCAGAAAATTGACTTTGTATCAGAAACTTTCTTGTTTGTATATTGGATTAAAGGTTTTGATTTTTATACTGTAAAGTGGAGCAGACCGGGAGCTTGCTCTCTCAGTTTCTGCTATCACCATTGCAGGGGCCTTCTCTGTGGTTTGCCTGTCTTCGTGAGACACCAATAAACAGAATGGCCCACCATCCTCCAACTGTGCCATTTCTTTACCCTCTGCCAGAATCCAATGGGAACCTACATGTGAATGGTCATAATGGTGGCTCCTGGCCATACACTTGGCATCTCCAACAACTTATAACCATATTCTTCATATGTTTAATCAGTATAAATTGACATACAATTGTTAGCAGGTGCAATTAATTTTAAGAAACCATATGGTAATACAGTAGTCCCCCCTTACCTGTAGGGAATACATTTCAACACCACCCATGGATATCAGAAGCTTCAGGTAGTAGTACTAAACCTTTTGTGTACTATGTTTTTTTCTATACATACATACCTATGATAAAGTTTAATTTATAAATTAAGCACAATAGGCTATTAACAACAATAGCTAATACTTTGTGGCACAACATATCTCTATCAAAACCATATCTCTTGTTTATGTTATCCATTCACAAATGTAATACCTTTTCCATCTTATTTAAGCACTGGTCACATACTATGGCCATAACTTAATGCAATTTAAGGTGAGAAAACAAAATTAGTAAAATTTGTTTTTTTTCTTCATGATATAAGGAGTAGAAATCTGTCCTACCCATAGATTTTAGCTACCTTTGAATATAGTTTTTTTCTTTTCTTTTTGAGTCAAGAACTTTTACCACTTCACTTAAAAGAAGCATCATTTTAGAATATCCAAATTGATGGCATTATTACTTTGTGTTTTGGGGCCATTATTATGTAAATAGGTAAGGATTACTTGAGCACAAGCATTGCGATATCTATGACAGTTGACAAGATAACCAAGACAACTTCAAAAAGACTAACAGTCTGGTAGTGTAGAGAATGTAGATATCTTGAGTAAAGGGATGATTCACTTCCTGGGCAGGAAGGAGTGGGATGGTATGAGATTTCATCATACCACTCAGAACAGTGTGTATTTTAAAACTTACGAATTATTTATTTTTGAAATTTCCCATTGAATGTTTTTGAACCTCAGTGGATGGCAGGCGACTGGAACCAGGGAGAGTAAAACCACAGACAAGCGGGAACTACTATATAGCAATAATTTTAGTTTCCATAAACAGAATTTAAATATAAAACAGTATTTTTTTCATAAGTATTAACACCCCTTCAGATCAATTAATTTTAGCATAATATTTAATATCTTTGTTGATGTTCTTTGGATATAAATTATACCATTTCAATATGGTAAGCATTTAGGTTACCAAGTTAAACTTAGCAGCATTAAAGGTCTTTAAATATATTAAAACCACTGACACTGGCTTCCAAAATGAAAGGAGTTGTTTTATCTAGGTATTCCATTGCTTGTAGAAGATGCCAATCAGATACAAATTATCTAACAAAAAGAAAATTTTGGTGTAGTCATAAATCTTTGTTCTTCTCCCACCTCCAAAGCTGCTATTATACATGACCCACTTCTGCAGAGATTTAGGATGTACCACTCCTAATTTACGGAGCAAGTGAATTTGTAAAGGCTACCTCAGACATGTGCTTGGCATTCACTTGTAAGGCAATTCTTTTACTTTCTCCAGGAAGCAAAGAAAATAAAACCAAAATACTTTTCTAGTGTTCTGATTAAAAGATTCAAAAACTATTGCTTGACCTGTGGTGGCACAGTGGATAAAGCATTGGCCTGGAATGCTGAGATCCCCTGTTTAAAACCCTGGGCTTGCCTGGTCAAGGCACATATGGGGAGTTGATGCTTCCTAATCTCCCTTTCCCTTCCCTTCTCTCTCTCTCTCTCCTCTCTCTCTAAAAATGAGTAAATACAATCTTTAAAAATTAAAAAATAAATAAATATTTGAAAACTATTTAATTTAAGCTGTCATAAATCCTGGAAAAAGTCAAGTACCTGAGTTCAGGATAAACATGGGAATGCAACACTAGAATACATTAACTTTCGGAAAAGCTTCTCTTTTGAGTACTTGCACTACTGCAATAGTTTCTGAATTACTGACCATAGTGAAAATACTATTTGATAAATTAAGACACTAAATATTTTAACATTTAGTCTACCGATTAACAAAAAAAATCACTCTATGATTCTAAAGATTAATGGTGAACTAAAATGTTGAAGTTTCTAAAGGATATCCATCCATAAAACCATTTTTCATGGAAGTATTAGCCAACAACAGATGTCCATATTCATGAATAAACCATTGCTAGGAGGAATTTGTTTTATTGCTTCTTTGGGAAAATAATTGATTCTCCTTATGAAATAATGATGAAATAATTCCATAATGTTTATATTCTAATTCATTATTTAACACAAACATACTTTTTCTATGAGCAAGATGCAATACTTGCATTAATGAGGGAGCAATCCAAATACTGAAAGGGGCAGAATAATTTCCAATATAGCCTATATTCTTGATATTGAAATGTTTTGGTTGAAGTCATTTCACCCAGGGGATCAGGTCTAGTGCATTGTAATTTGTGCATGACCTAAATATAATGGCAGACATACTCAGTTGGAGGACATTAAAATTATTCCCTTATAGAAAAGATATTTCAGTGATGAAAAGGTTGCTACATCCTGAAAACTTACAATTATTCTACTACTTTTATCTTCCACTCATTATAATACATTCACAGCATCAGAGAGCCTGGGCTATAAACTATATTGAATAGATATTGCATTTTTACAAACTTACTTTTTCTTGAGCAAAAATTTTTAAAGAAGTTCTTTACTGATCAGATTATTTATATTTCAAATTAATTCCATTGAGATAAATATACATAACATTTGCTTATGAAAATATTTAAATTCTCAATGTAATTTTTCTTTTAAAGAAAACATTTTAATTGTTAAATCTGGAGACAAACTTTTTATATTATATTCTCCCAGTATCACAGGGAAAATACACAACTAAATGTAGATTCTGTATTTCTATATAATTCATAACCATTAATCTAATGGTATATTGCAGTAGTGCAAGTTCTCAAAGGAAGAGGTAATTCAGAAGTTAGTGTGTTATGGTAGGCATAGTAATAGCAACAACAGAGACAACATTTATTGTGTAAGGTTTTTACCATGTGGCAGGGAGTGGGGATGGGTTCCATGTTTTTTCATCTTTTTCTCTTAATTCCCCACAAACTCCCATGAGAAAGTTTCTTTATAAAAGAGGAACTTGAAGTTGAGAGTTCAAATGAACAATGTTGTAAACCAATAAGTATTGGTGTTATAATGAACCCATGCTTAAATTGCCAAAGCTTGTGTCCTTCACTTCTATGGCCTTACTGATAGAAATCTTTATGGAATCCATAGCATGATGAAATAAAATACATTATAGAATGTAGTAGATAAAAGTAGCAAACAGGAGAACTATCAGGTAGGTTGGTCAATATGAAGTTGGATTCATTGCTTGGAAGAAAACCAATAGTTATTGGCACCCTCTGGTGCACTGATGATGGAGCTCCATCTCTGGTAATGCTAATTCACTCATTCAGTTTTTGTTTTTTAAAATAAATTAATTTAAAATAACTTCCTACAGAGTCTTGATAGAACCAAAACACAATCTTTTTTGCAAAATCAGAGGTGAAACATATAATTTTAAATATGAAAGAAAATAAAATACATAACAATGATGTATTCAAAAATTGTTTAGAAAAATGGAAATACAGTGAATGTCTTTTATTTTCTGCCTTAACTCCATATATTAAATCATATGTGGTTCATTTTATTTTTCTGTGGTATTTTAAAAATCCATCTAAGCTGAAGAATACAAATTGTTTTCTTACATAATCATTGAGCCAAAAAGTGAAGGCTATATTTTTAATGCGTGAATAATATAATTGAAGTACCTTTTAAGAAATAAGAAAAATAACACTAAAAGTGCCATGGCCTGGAGATATTTTAAGATGGCATGGTAGTGACAATAACAATACAGTGATAGAGTGAGAGACATACATAGTTGGCAGGGGCAGTTATCTCAAATTGGAGCGCTAACAAGCTAAATTACTACCTACTTTGTCAGCACGTTACATAACCCCTAGGAACCCCACAGTAGTTTTGTATTTTGGCAAGTACTAAAAGGGAGTGCCACACAATATTAGATAATGTGGGTGAATGGGTCTCACACACACACACACACAATTTTATGTATATAAATATAGGTTGAATTCAGATAAATTGAGAAAAATCAAAGGAGAGGACTTTAAGTTCTACATTAAATCTCTAAAATTTGAATGAGGGCAAGATGATGTTTCCTGATTTCTAGATGTTTCGGATCAAACTCCTATAATGTTGGCAAAAGGCTGATAAAATTAATTATTCAAGTGTGATCATATTTCCTCTATGCAAATATTGGCATCTATACTGATGCTGATGGTTCCTGTTATGGGATGAATGTTGCGCACACATCAGTTCTGCATTGAAGTCTTACTATACAATGTGATGACATTTGGAGGTGAAATATTTGGAAGACAATTAGGTTTAGGTGATCTCATGAAGGTGGAACTCTCATAATGGGAATAGTGTGTGTCAGAGCACACCTGCTGCACAAGGGGTGACTTCGGCAGTAAGGTCCTCAAGTTGGAAAAAAGCATGAGGAACTAGGAAGGTGGTAGATTCTTCAATGCTTTACTGCTGTTTCATCTCTACTGCTTCTGTTCTGTTGCTGATTCTGTTAATATTTCTCTTCTGAATTCTGATGTCTCTTGTCTCCTCCCTAGCAGTGGAGTTAATCATCTCAACCATTAGCTCAGCATGGTGATGTCAACTTGCTGAGCCAGCTGGCCTATACCCAAAAAAGTAGTCTTTTGGATAGCAGACCTAGCAAAGCCTGGGAACTAAGGCTAGGTCAGCTAGCCAAAATATGTGTGTGAGCTGGTCCTAAGAAATGCGGCCCGAGAGTCAGACAAGCTGGCTTTCACTCTTAGGGTCCTCACAGTGTGCATATGAGAATAGAGATCAGAACCCTCCCTGTCACTGTCATGTGAAGATAAAGCAAGAAGGCAGCCACTGTAAGCCAAGAAGAGGGCTTTTACCAGACATTAAATCTGTCGGCACCTTCATTTTGGACTTCCCTGTTTCCATAACTATGAGAAATAAATGTCTTTTTTTTTTTCACCTAATCTATTGTATTTTGTTGTAGTAGCTCAAGCAGACTAAGACAGTTTCCTTCTTTATTCTCCAACGATATTATGGTTATGTCTCAATGTAAATCACTCTATAACTAGACTCGTAAGTACTTTAAAGTCATAAACCACTAGTATATGGCTGAATGAAATCTATGGGAAATGTCCTTAGACACAGTCTATTGGAAGATAAAAAATCTCTCAAATTCATACAGTATTTAAAGTTTTCCAAAATGCTTTTATTTAACATGTTACCACATTTGGCACATTCACACACTGACCCTTTGAAAATGTTTATTATATCTAATTTCTAAGTAAAAACAACTGAGTTTAGACAAGAAACTCTCCAAAGTCATGATGCTAGTACATTTGCATTTTACACACATGTAAAGCCAGTAGCCAGGGCCACTATCACAGCTGCCCGGCCCATGCAGGTTCGCATTGGATTCAGACAGTCGGTAAAGAAACAACAGAGCCAAAAATTGCTGGGCCATCATCTTTAATCCTAGCTTACACCCAGCGGGCAAGTAAAAACACACACTGGGATCCAAAACACACTCATTCAGTGCTCACAAAGCTACTGACTTATCCGAGTTTCCTAGAATCAAAGGTTTCTAACTCACCAGACTTTATTCACCTTTGTTCCCCATCTCCTTCCTTCTCCCTGCACAAACTGCACAAACTGGCTTCTCACTCAACACTCCACCATCTTGGCTGCTTCTCCTGGCCTCCTCCATGTGGCTTTTCTCTGCTCTCCTCTCAGCTCTCTCCTCTAATGCTAATCTCAGGAACCACGAGAGTGAGCTCCCATTCTGCCCCCATTTTATAGTGTAGAAATCCAAACCTTTAATTCAATATACAAAATAGGGAAGTCTCTAATACAAAGTCACTTATCAGAGACATGATGGGATTGCACCACCCCACTTCAGAAAGGGTGGGAAAGGCTTAGTCCTAAAACCAAGCCCCAGGCTACAAGGATCCTGCCTGCCCACAGCCCGCCCCAACACACATTAACATCACCTGGGCAACGGCTTCCAAGTGGGCAGCGCCATCTTTAACAAAGTAAGCATAATATATTTCATCTGCCCAACAACACACAAATATTCATACACACTTTTTCTACCTTGAACCTGACATTGATGTCTCCAGCCAATGGAGTTATTCATTAGTAAAATTATATTTTTAAGTTTGTGTCCTCAAATGACTAAATTATTTTTTATGCATTTAGCATTTATTCTGAGTGATGCTGATTAATTAAAAAATCTCTAATGCTGCTTACTTCTATTTGTTCAGCTTAAACTTCTGAAGGATGTTAACATGGAATTCTGTTTTTTCTGTTTTGAATGAGGTGCTAATAAGACAGAAATCTGTTGCCAGAGTGAGGGATATCAGATATTCCCTGTACTCAAAGATTACAAAAGCAATTTGGAGACACCTGCATCACCATTCCTGAACCCTTTAGTCAAACCTAGTGTAATAGGTTGAAAATTGTCTTGTCACCCTGCCCCCCCCAAATTCATATCTTAATCCTTGAAATCTGTGAATATTGCTTAACATGACAAATTCTTTGCAGATGAAATTGTTATAAATCTTGATATGTACACATTATCTTGGATTATCCAGGTGGGTCTTTAATGCAATCACATGTATCCTTCTAGGATAAAGGTAAAGATTTGACATACACACAGCAGAAAGTCATGTGAAGATGAAAAAAAGAGAAATTTGAAGAGGCTGACATTGAAAATTGGTAGTTATATATCAATAATTACAAGCAAAGGAGTGCCTGCAGCCACCAAAACCTCAAAGACTCAAAAAATGCCTTTACTTCTAAAAACTCTGGATGGCACATAGCTAAGTTGGCTCCTTGGTTTCAAACCAGTGATACTTATTTCAGACATCTGGACTCCTGAAATTTAAGAGAATAAGTTTCTCTTTTCTTTTTCTAAGTCAACTAATTTTTGATACATTGTTACAGCAGCCACAAATAACTAAAACATCAAAAATATATAAAAGCTATTGAAAAGGTAACAGTGCCTTGTGGGGTAATTTTCCCTGTAAGAGCTGTTTCTGCACTATGAGGCCCCAGGACGCAATAATAGGGATGTGATCTCTTCACCTGCAGCCCAGAGAGGGGGTTTCTATGGGAGGATGCAGAGGTCCTGTGAGAAACAGACTGTGCCCAAGAAAAAAAAGACATCTGTAAAGCCAGGAGCCACAGCCAGAGCCACCATCAGAGCAGCCCAGCCCATGCAGGTTCGCATTGGATTCGGACAGTCGGTAAAGAAACCATGGAGCCAAAAACTGGTGGGCCATAGCCTTTAAATCCTAGCTTGCACCCGGCGGGCAAGTAAAAATACACACTGGGCTCCAAAACCCAGTCACACTCAGTGCTCACAAAGCCACTGACTTATCCGAGTTTCCTAGAATCAAAGGTTTCTAGCTCACCAGCCTTATTCTCCTCAGTTCCCCATCTCCTTCCTTATCCCAGATACAAACTGCACAAACTGGCATCTCACTCAGCACTCCGCCATCTTGGCTGCTTCTCCTGGCCTTCTCCACATGGCCTCCTCCCACTGCTGGCTCTATTCTCTCTGCTCTCTCATGCTAACCTCAGGAACCAAGAGCGCAAGCTCCCGCTCCGACCCCATTTTATAGTGTAGAAATCCAAACCCTTAATCCAATATACATAATAGGGAAGTCTCTAATACAAAGTCACTTCTCTGAGGCATGATTGGATTGTACCACCCCACATCAAAAAAAGGTGGGAAAGGCTTAATCCCAAAACCAAGCCTCAGGCTACAACAATTCTCAACACATTAATATCACCTGGGCAATGGCTTCTTTAACAAAGTGAGCATAATACATTTTATCTGCCCAACAACATCCACTGAGCAGGGAAGAAAGTACTACCCAGGATTCATGGAGGCAAGGGATGCAAGTGTTTCTGAGGACTAGATGTGGACAACAAGGAAGAGAATTCGTATAGAGCAGGGGTCTCAAACTCCCGGCCCATGGGCCGCATGCGGCCCGCCGAACAATTTTGTGCAACCCGCAGACTAATCCAGGAAGTTCAAAATATTTTGGATAAAATTAAGTAAGCCTAGGGGCCTACTTGTATTTTTCATTTCTCTAGCATCCTAGCTAGATATTAGCTTAGTTAACAGCAGTTGTGATGCGAACTACAGTTTCTGGTCATTTTGTGACACTGAGTAAACTGCATGTACGATTGTGCTTGTTGTAATGATTTTTTTTTGTTTTCAACTGCAGTGAGAAAAGTGTTGTGTAACAGTTGCCTTTTGTAGACCTAGTGCGGCCCGCCGAATGGCTGTGATCTTGCTCTGCGGCCCACATGCTGAGTTGAGTTTGAGACCCCTGGTGTAAAGTCTCCTTAGATCTTTTTCAAGGCTGGTTACATGATTTGTGGTGTTGAGTGCAAAGTAAAAATATGGCCCCTTATTTAAAAAGCAAGAATTATTTTTCTCTCTTTTCTGCCCACCTATTTCTTTGTAACCTATCCTTGCTGGAATTCTCCAGGGAATCCATGACCTCAGCCTGATCATGAACATTGGACCATGCAAGTCACTGCTTTATTACTGTTATTTTTCACTTCTAAGGACTTCCAGTGCTATTATGGGCACATAGGCATCCTTTGGCAGCTATCTTTTCATTGCACTGGGATAAAGAAAATACTTAGACATTATTTAACGCTTCTATGAGTTTCATGCTACTCTCGGCAGCTCATTTCTGAAGGTCATGCTGGAGAATGAAGAATCTGTGACAAATATCAGGCCTATCTGCTTTTCTACACAGGAAAATGGAACAAACAGAGAAAGGTAAGCTCAACTCACAAATACTTTAAAGAATATGATGGTTCTAATTAATGTCTCTGCTTATTCCTCTCCTACGAAGTGAGGTCCTTTCTAGAAGTTTCACAATATCTACTCACTTTTTGTTTCTCTTGTAGTTTTCTTCTTTAATATCCTGGAAAACGTTTATCAAGTCTGTGAAGACCAGAATTTTTTTCTTAACTGTTCACTTATTCTCTGACTTCTATATACTCTTCATGCACAGGAGTCTAGCTTTCTCTTTTGGTTGAGCTTTTGACACATAAAAGCATAGAAATATGCTTCATTTCTTTCACAATGTTATCTTTTTCTGAGACGAAAATCAGCATAGTCTTTGTGGAACTACAAAAGAGGAAAGGGAAGAAAAAAATTTAAGAAAACAGTCCTTAAAACAAAGTATATTGGTTACTATTTTTGAAATATTAAACTAATTTACGAGTTATTTATTTGAATTGACCCATTTATCTGATGATAAATTCATGTGTATGTGTGGGAGAGAAAAGGAGTGATGTTAAAAAATTGGGACTTACTGTGAAAGACAGAAATGAGATGGTGTTTTCTTGTTTAAGACTGAAATTCTGACCTACATAAAGCTTTGATTCTCTTTTCTTTTTTCTATCTCCATGCGTCTAGCTAGTCACTGGACAAGAAATGCTTAGGTGCCATATTGTTCTACTTACTTGATAGTTTTTCATGAATATGACTTGCAAGCTTGTGCATCCATTATGAGCAGAAATCTCTTTGCTAATGAGACTCTGAAGGAAATGAAAATAAAAACTCAAAGTGATACATGCACCAACCCTTGTGGTTATCGGTATGAAAAGATAGACCCAGAGCTGCACTGTCAAACTTCACATTTAGTTTCTCTTAAAAAAAAAAAGAAAGAAAAAGAAAAAAGAGAATTTCTGAGCTCTCTAAATAAAATTAAAAAATAAAAACTGCCTCCATACTACACAGTATCATTTCAAGCTTAGACTGTCCAAAACATACCTTCAAATGTCATGAATATTCAGGCCTATTATTTTTATGTTCTGATGTTTGACCACTATTTTTAAAGTCCTTTTTAGATTGTTCCAAAGGTAAAATTTTATAAGCTTTGTTATTGTTTTTCAAAATCCATCTATACTAAGCATAAGATACCAATTTATTTCTTTAATTATTTATTTTTTTATTAAATTTATTTTTATTCTTTGTAGTTCATCACTCCAAAATAGTTTGTTTATTTTATAGTTCTACTGCTAGATACTTAAGTCAAATTCTCAGCTTTCTTGTGGTACAAAATCACTTATTACTAATCATTTTTGAGATATGACTTCAATTGTATTACATAGTATTGACTTGACAATTCATTTGTCATTTCAGATTTTTCTATAATATATGTTCAAATTCAATGGGTATTCTTTTTTTACAACAACCTTTTATTTTGTTATAATTTCAAATATATAGTCACAAACATATGCAAAAATACAAGACATTTTCATGTATCCTTTACACAGAATTAATAATTGTTTATCTTTTGCCTCCTTCACTGTAATTTTTCCTTATACTAGAACTATTAGAAAATTCTATTTTTTCAATCATAAAAAAAGAGAAAGAAATGGAAAAGAGTATCTAAAATTTAAAGATGCAAGTGTAGGAATTCTAATAAAGGTGTAATTTTTAAATATGATTCTGTAATGTAGCCAAAGGTTTGAAATCCCAATAGGAAAATGTAAACAGTGTTGCTTACAAAGGAGCAGAAGTATAACACACAAACTTATTATCATCCTCTTATAGAAGCACAACACTTATTCCCACAATCATTGGATCATTTATTTTCAGCTGTGTGTCAGGTTACCTGAATTGAAATACAATGTGATATTAAATTATTTTTGAGTTTTCAATTAAAATATGAAACTATATAATATTAGGTAAACTATTTAACAGCATTCTATATAATGGAAATTGCTTTATTTTATAAAAATTACTTTTTAATTTTTTTAAAATAAATTTTTATTAATGGTAATGGGATGACATTAATAAATCAGGGTACATATATTCAAAGAAAACATGTCTAGGTTATTTTGTCATTAAATTATGTTGCGTACCCCTCGCCCAAAGTCAGATTGTCCTCCGCCACCCTCTATCTAGTTCTCTGTGCCCCTCCCCCTCCCCCTAACTCTCTCCCTCCCTCCCTCCCATGTGCTCCCTCCCCCCACCCCTGGTAACCACCAAACTCTTGTCCATGTCTCTTAGTCTCGTTTTTATGTTCCACCAATGTATGGAATCATGTAGTTCTTGTTTTTTTCTGATTGACTTATTTCACTCCTTATAATGTTATCAAGATCACACCATTTTGCTGTAAATGATCTGATGTCATCATTTCTTATGGCTGAGTAGTATTCCATAGTGTATATGTGCCACATCTTCTATATCCAATCTTCTATTGAAGAGCTTTTTGGTTGTTTCTATGTCTTGGCCACTGTGAACAGTGCTGCAATGAACATGGGGCTGCAGGTGTCTTTACGTATCACTGTTTCTGAGGATTTGGGGTATATACCCAGTAGAGGGATTGCTGGGTCATAAGGTAGTTCTATTTTCAGTTTTTCGAGAAACCACCATACTTTCCTCCATAATGGTTGTACTACTTTACAGTCCCACCAACAGTGGATGAGAGTTCCCTTTTTTCCACAGCCTCTCCAACATTTGCTATTACCCGTCTTGTTGATAATAGCTAATCTAACAGGGGTGAGGTGGTATCTCATTGTAGTTTTGATTTGCATTTCTCTAATAACTAATGAAGCTGAGCATCTTTTCATATATCTGTTGGCCATTTGTATCTCTTCCTGGGAGAAGTGTCTGTTCATGTCCTCTTCCGATTTTTTTATTGGATTGTTTGTTTGTTTGTTGTTGAGTTTTATGAGTTCTTTGTAAATTTTGGATATTAGGCCCTTATCTGAGCTATTGTTTGAAAATATCATTTCCCATTTAGTTGGCTGTCTGTTTATTTTGATATCAGTTTCTCTTGCTGAGCAAAAACTTTTTATTCTGATGTAGTCCCATTCATTAATCTTTGCCTTCACTTCTCTTGCCATTGGAGTCAAGTTCATAAAATGTTCTTTAAAACCCAGATCCATGATTTTAGTACCTATGTCTTCTTCTATGTACTTTATTGTTTCAGGTCTTATATTTAGGTCTTTGATCCATTTTGAATTAATTTTAGTACACGGGGACAGGCTGTAGTCCAGTTTCATTCTTTTGCATGTGGCTTTCCAGTTTTCTCAAAACCATTTGTTGAAGAGGCTTTCTTTTCTCCATTGTGTGTTGTTGGCCCCTTTATCAAAGATTATTTGACCATATATATGTGGTTTTATTTCTGGGCTTTCTATTCTGTTCCATTGGTCTGAGTGTCTATTTTTCTGCCAATACCATGCTGTTTTGATTATCGTGGCCCTATAATATAGTTTAAAGTCAGGTATTGTAATGCCCCCAGCTTCATTCTTTTTCCTTAGGATTGCTATGGCTATTCAGGGTTTTTTATAGTTCCATATAAATCTGATGATTTTTTTGATCCATTTCTTAAAAAATCTCATAGGAATTTTGATGGGAATTGCATTAAATTTATATATTGCTTTGGGTAATATGGCCATTTTAATTATATTTATTCTTCCTATCCAAGAACAAGGAATATTTTTCCATCTCATTGTGTCTTTTTCTATTTCTCTTAACAATGCCTTATAGTTTTCGTTATATAGGTCCTTTACATCCTTTGTTATGTTTATTCCTAGGTATTTTATTTTTTTTGTTGCAATCGTGAAGGGGATTATTTTTTTGAGTTCGTTTTCTAATATTTCATTGTTGGCATATAGAAAGGCTATGGACTTTTGTATGTTAATTTTGTATCCTGCCACCTTACTGTATTGGTTTATTGTTTCTAATAATCTTTTTGTGGAGTCCTTCGGGTTTTCGATGTATAGGATCATATCATCTGCAAAAAGTGATACCTTTACTTCTTCTTTTCCGATATGAATGCCTTATATTTCTTTGTCTTGTCTGATTGCTCCGGCCAGAACTTCTAGCACCACGTTAAATAAGAGTGGAGAGAGTGGACAACCCTGTCTTGTTCCTGATTTAAGGTAGAAAGTCCTCAGTTTTATGCCGTTTAATATGATGTTGGCTGATGGTTTATCATATATGGCCTTTATCATGTTGAGATATTTTCCTTCTATACCCATTTTGTTGAGAGTCTTAAACATAAAATTGTGTTGTATTTTATCAAAAGTCTTTTCTGCATCTATTGATAAGATTATGTGGTTTTTGTTCTTTGTTTTGTTGATATGGTGTATTACGTTAACCGTTTTACGTATGTTGAACCATCCTTGAGATTCTGGGATGAATCCCACTTGATCATGATGTATTATTTTTTTAATATGTTGTTGTATTCGGTTTGCCAGTATTTTGTTTAGTATTTTAGCATCTGTATTCATTAGAGATATTGGTCTGTAGTTTTCTTTCTTTGTGCCATCCTTGCCAGGTTTTGGTATGAGGGTTATGTTGGCCTCATAAAATGTATTTGGAAGTATTCCTTCTTCTTCAATTTTTTGGAAGACTTTGAGTAGAATAGGAACCAAGTCTTCTTTGAATGTTTGATAGAATTCACTAGTATAACCGTCTGGGCCTGGACTTTTATTTTTTGGGGAGGTTTTTAATAGTTTTTTCTATTTCCTCCCTGCTGATTGGTCTGTTTAGGCTTTCTGCTTCTTCATGACTCAGTCTAGGAAGGTTGTATTGTTCTAGGAATTTATCCATTTCTTCTAGATTGTTGTATTTGGTGGCATATAATTTTTCATAGTATTCTACAATAATTCTTTGTATATCTATGATGTCTGCGGTGATCTCTCCTCTTTCATTTGGATTTTATTTATTTGAGTCCTGTGCCTTTTTCCTTGGTGAGTCTTGCCAAGGGTTTGTCAATTTTGTTGATCTTTTCAAAGAACCAGCTCCTTGTTCTATTAATTTTTTCTATAGTTTTTCTGTTCTCTATTTCATTTATTTCTGCTCTGATTTTTTTTATCTCCTTTCTTCGGCTGGTTTTGGGTTGTCTTTGTTCTTCTTTTTCTAGTTCCTTAAAGTGTGAAGTTAAGTGGTTTACTTCGGCTCTCTCTTGTTTGTTCATATAGGCCTGAAGTGATATGAACTTTCCTCTTATTACTGCTTTTGCTGCATCCCAGAGATTCTGATATGTCATATTTTCATTTTCATTTGTCTGTATATATATTTTGATCTCTGCGCTTATTTCTTCTTTGACCCATTCATTTTTTAGAAGTATGTTGTTTAGTTTTCACATTTTTGTGGGTTTTCCCCCCTCTTTTTTGCAGTTGAATTCTAGTTTCAAGGCTTTATGATCAGAAAATATGCTTGGTACAATTTCAATTTTTCTAAATTTGCTGATATTGTCTTTGTGGCCCAACATATGGTCAATTCTTGAGAATGTTCCATGTACACTAGAGAAAAATGTATACTCTGTCGCTTTGGGATGAAGTGTCCTGTAGATGTCTATCATATTTAGGTGTTCTAGTATTTCGTTTAAGGCCACTATATCTTTATTGATTCTCTGTTTGGATGACCGATCTAGAGCCATCAGCAGTGTATTGAGGTCTCCAAGTATGATTGTATTTTTGTCAGTTTTTGTTTTAAGGTCAATAAGTAGCTGTCTTATATATTTTGGTGCTCCTTGGTTTGGTGCATATATATTAAGGATTGTTATGTCTTCTTGATTCAACTTCCCCTTAATCATTATGAAATGACCATTTTTGTCTCTGAGTATTTTTTCTGTCCTGTAGTCAGCATTATTAGATATGAGTATTGCTCTACCTGCTTTTTTTTGGGTGTTGTTTGCTTGGAGTATTGTTTTCCAGCCTTTCACTTTGAATTTCTTTTTATCCTTGTTGCTTAGATGTGTTTCTTGTAGGCAGCATATACTTGGATTTTCTTTTTTAATCCATTCTGCTACTCTGTGTCTTTTTATTGGTAAGTTTAATCCATTTACATTTAGTGTAATTATTGACACTTGTGGGTTCCCTACTGCCATTTTGTAAATTGCTTTCTGTTAGTTTTGTATCTTGTTTGATTCTTCTCTTTTGTTTTTCTATCATTTGTTTTTGTTTGTTTGTGTTCCATACTTCTTTCCTCTGTTGCTACCTTTTTTAAGTCAAGTGTTTTTGTGGTGGTTTTTTCAAGGGTGGTTACCATTAAGTAATGAAAAGGGTACCTACCATATTTATTGTAGTGCCCTATCTTATGAGTATTTCTGCACTTCGTCGTCCTTTGCTACTGTTAATCTCCATCCTCTCCCCCCTTTTTTTTCATTTGTTGTCACAGTTTAAGTTTGGTTTTATTGTGTTCTTGGTGGAGCTGTTACTTGTGGTTTTGTTTTCTTTTGTTCTTTGAATCTGGTTGCAAAACCCCCTTTAGTATTTCCTGGAGTGGGGGCTTTCTGCTGATAAATTCTCTCATCTTTTCTGTATTTGTGAACGTTTTTATATCTCCTTCATACTTAAAGGATAGCTTTGATAGGTATAGTATTCTTGGCTGAAAGTTCCTCTCTTTCAGGGCTTTAAATATGGGGTCCACTCTCTTCTAGCTTGTAGAGTTTCTGCTGAGAAATCTGATGATAATCTAATAGGCCTTCCTTTATATGTTGTACTCTTCTTTTCCCTGGCTGCCTTGAGAATTTTTTCTTTGTCATTGGTTTGTGTCATCTTTATTATGATGTGCCTTGGAGTGGGTTTGTTGGGGTTAAGAAAACTCGGTGTTCTGTTTGCTTCTTGAATTTGAGGCTTTAGTTCTTTCCACAGGCTTGGGAAGTTCTCGTCTATTATTTGTTTGAGTATATTCTCCATTCCATTTTCTTTCTCTTATCCCTCTGATATACCTATTATTCTTATGTCATTCTTTCTGATGGAGTCAGACATTTCCTGTAGGGCTTTCTCGTTTTTTATTATTTTTGAGTCTCTTTCTTCTTCTCTCTGTTGTGCCTCAAGTTGTTTGTCTTCTATTTCACTAATCCTATCTTCTATCTGGGCTGTTCTGTTAGCTAAGCTTGTTACCTCGTTTTTCAGCTCGTGAATTGAGTTTTTCATTTCTGTTTGATTTGTTTTTATAGTTTCAATTTCCTTGGTAATATATTCTTTGTGTTCATTGAGTTGTTTCCTGATCTTCCTAAATAGCCTTTCTGTGTTTTCTTGTATATCTCTGAGTATTTTTAAGATTTCTATTTTAAATTCTCTGTCATTTAGCTCCAAGGCTTCCAATATGTTAAGTCTTTTCTCCATAGATTTTTCCACATCTATCTGTGTTACCTCTCTTTCTTTTGTATCCATAACATTCGATTTCCTTTTTCGTATTGGCATCTGAGGGTGGTTTTGTTGATAGCACTAATTAGAATTAATAAAGAGTAAAAAGTAAAAAAAAAAAAAAGGTAAAACACCCCACAAAAAGAAACAGTAATAATTTATTATTTCCCCCTTTTTTCTTTCTTCTCTTTCCCTCCTCTCCCCTCCTCAGGGAAATATCATGATGACCTGTGAATTATATTATGCTAAATGGAACAAAAACTGCCTATAATGGAGGGCCTGATTTGGGATGAAGAGTTTAAGGGGCAAAAAAGGGAGTAGGGACCTACTAAATGCAAAAAAAAAAAGGAAGAAAACCTTAGACAAGCATAAGATGTTTTGCTTGTAAGTGATGGTCGACTAAGAGATATAATAAGAGGGATAAGAAGGAACCAGAAAAAAGGAGAAAAAAAAGAATAATAAAGAAGAAAAAAATAAAAATAAGTAAAAACCTGTTGTATTAAGTGGAGCGAACACTAAATACAATGGAGACCTTGGGTTGAGAGGAATGCTAGTGAGTTAAAAAGCAACGTAAAAAGTACCCAAAATGCCACAAAATAAACAAACAAACAAACAAACAAAAAACAAAAGCAAAAAAGAAAAATAAAACCAAAAAAAACCTTGAGTCCCAAATTAAATAATTTGTTCGTGATTGAGGATTAAATGGGAGAAAAAAAATAAAACAAAAAAAGAAAAAACGAATAGAAAGGAAAAAATAAGAAAAAGAGAAAAACAAAGGAAGAAAAAAAAGGACGAGAAAAAAACAAAATAAAGCAAAACAAAAAAAAAACAAAGGAGAAGAGAGTGAGAGTTAACTGTTTTGGAGTATAACCTTAAAGGAGGGTGAGGATGAAGAAAAGAAATAAAATGTAACACTCATGGGTAATGTAGTTCAAGAAAAGGGAAGCATAAGATGGGCAGAGAATAAAAGGACCGAGGTGGAGGAAATAGAAATAATAATAATAAAGGCAATAAGATAGAAGAAACAAACAACAACAAAAAAAAATTAGTGGAACAAACTGTAAAGTCTGTGGATTTTTCTTGATTTTGAGAGGTTAACTTCTTCCTTTTTCTTTTCTCTCCCTCTTCCTGGTCGGTGACTCTGTACCCCAGGCTCTGCCCCTGTGTCACACTTAGGTAGGGATTTGCAGTTGATGGGATTCTATGGCAATGTCATATAATTGGCTTTAGTCTTGCTGGTAGTCAAGGCTTGTTGGCGTTTGCAGGGTCCAACGATGAGAGAGTTTGCTTTCCTGGAGTCTCTCTCCTAGTCCCCCCTTCCTGAATTAGCAGCCTGGTGATCCAGCTATAAGGCTGCTACTGCTTCTGCCTGGGGAGTAAGAGGCTCAAAGAGCTAGAAAATCCCCACTCTATCCCCACTCAGCGCAAGGCTTTGGGAAAGGCTCTGGCAGTCAGAGCCTCCAGTGTAATCAGGCAGGGGTGGGAGTCAATTTGTCAAGGTGACTGTTCAGTGCCTAGCATTCAGTTGGACCACTCAACCCAGGCATTCCACACTTTGTAGCCTGTTTTGGCTGGGAAGAAGAGGCACTAGTCTCTGCTTGCGACTAGTGTAGTATAGATCTTATTATCTGCCAAGTCCCTCTTGTTAGCGTTTATCCCTGAATATGGAGGCTCTATCAATCAGAAGTTGCCCCCGCCCCTTTAGCGAGAGGCACTAAAAATTATCACGCCTCTTGTCTTGGATCGCTGAACTGAGAGGGATCTTATCAATTAGAGCCCCGTGGGTGCGCAGATTTCATGGGTTAAGCTAATTTCAGTGATTGGGTCCGCAGCTGTGCTCCCGAAGGTATTTCAGGCTGTCTGCATGCCCCTCCCCCAACACTTGATTGTTAGCTTGAATGGCTGGGTGAGGTGCCCCGCCCACGGAGAGAATCTTCCAAGTAGGGAAGACCGCCCTGGCGCCTCTCCCGCTCGCCCCGCCGCTGGCGGCTGGGGCACACCGGGTGCAGGATAATGGGGCACCCTGGGTGTGCGGGCCAGTAGGGCGCTCTGGGCGCATGGGATTACCAGGGCACGCGCGTGAATGGGGTGCTCCGGGCACCGGTGGCTGGGGACTCTCACTCGCAGTGCGCGAGCCGCTGGGAACATTAGCGGTGCTCGCTCTGCGACCGGACTGCAGCACCAGCCACGCGCCGGTGGCTGCTTGTAGCGCTTAGGCTGCCGCTCCCTGAGTGTGGGCTGACTTACCACAGGTGCACTCCCTCCGCAGCTTGAATGAACGTACCTGTGGTAGTTAGCTTCCTCCACACCCTCGTCTCTCAGATTCAAGTGATAACAGTCCTTTCGCTTTCAGTTTGTGTGGAACTCTGGAATGCTCCGAGGATAAATTTTTCTGTTTCTAGTTGATAAATTTGTTGTGATTTTGGGGAGATCTGTCGGACGCGCTGCTCATGGTGCCATTTCCGTGACGTCACTCAAAAATTACTTTTTAATTTAATAAATATGTATTGATCATTCATCATAGAAGACATAAAATTATGTCCTCAGAATCTTCCTTTATGACAATTGTTAATAATAATAATAAATAATAATAAATAATTTGACTTATCTTTAAAGAGAAATAATTTTAGAATTCTATCTTTTATAAATTTAATCCAAATTTGCTCTTTAGTTGTTTTGTTCAGTACACATGCATTTTAGAATTCAAATATTTATACTGAATTCTGCCAGCTACAAATATCAGTTCACACTAAGGGTTTGAAGTTTTAATTGTTTATGACAGAGACAGCTACAAAATCTTTGTACACTGAATGTTGAACACCTGTAACCATCATTTTGAAAAGTTTTCCAAGATATTTGGCAGTGTTTTTTTTATAAATAAATTACTTTAATGGGGTGACAACAATAAATCAGGGTACATATATTCAAAGAAAACATTTCCAGGTTATCTTGTCATTTAGTTCTGTTGTATACCCATCACCGAAAGAGAGATTATCCTCCATCACCCTCTATCCAGTTTTCTTTGTACTCCTCCCCCTCCCCCTCTCCCTCCTCCCCTCCCCCCACCCCCTGTAACCACCCCACTCCTGTCCATGTCTCTTAGTGTCGTTTTTATGTCCCACCAATGTATGGAATCCTGCAGTTCTTGTTTTTCTCTGATTCACTTATTTCACTCTGCATAATGTTATCAAGATTCCACCATTCTGCTGTAAGTGATCTGATGTTATCATTTCTTCTAGCTGAATAGTATACCATGGTGTATATGTGTATATGTGCCACATCTTCTTTATCCAGTCTTCTATTTATTTATTTATTTATTTATTTATTTATTTATTTATTTATTTATTTTACAGTGATTAAATGCTTTTAAGCAAACTCTTGGCCAATAGAGCAAAAATCCATAAAAGAGTAGTGTCCTTAACATGTTCACCAAGTCCAAGTTGTCCCCATCACCATGCCAAATTCCTAAAAAATGCAACCCAACCACAGTTCAGTCTGTTAGGAGCTGTCACAGGAAGCAGACATCCAGAAAAAGTCCACATCCAGGAAAAGTCCTCATGGCACTGGAATAGTTATCACCATTCTATACTTTGCAGCTCATGTCCAAGTCCCAGTGACTGCTGCTTCTAGCTGGTAATGATTCAGGTAGACTGGAAAAGCCATTTACAGCATGCATGGATATGGAGCTTCTGTTCTCCTCTGCCTGGAGAGATGAGACCAGGTTGCTTTTCCCTGGAGCTCTGCAACTGTGGCATGGTAAAGAGAACTTTGGGATACACTAAGCTGGGTTGCAAAGAAAGGTAGATTCATAATAGAAGTTGGCAAAAAGGGGAAAGAGAGCTCTAAATTAGGTGTAGGTCCCATCCTGAAATATGAGTGGGGCATTGAGGTAGGAGGGATAAAGGAAACACTATATATTAAGCAAAGCAGCAGAAAATAGGACTATCAACACCCACAACAGAGATCTTTGAAGGAAAAATAAAAAAACCTGACTATTCAGGCAAAACATAGTTAAGTGGCCCTTGAGCAAATGAGATCAGTTTATCTGCTTCTTGGAAGAAATACCCTAGGCTCGTCCACAGTGTCGTAGATGGGGCCGACAGCCCTGGGCACCTTCAGCCTTCAGTGGCAAACCCCAGCATTCTGGGCAATGTTAGGTCATAGGTGGCTGGAGCAGGGCTGGAAGAGACTGAACCCTCCCTTAGAGGAGCAAGGGGGAAGCCTATCTCTCAGTGTCCCTGTTTCTCACAGCAGAGGCATATAAGCCTGGCAGGCTTTAGCTCAATGACCTTCCTTTCCACTATTGAAGCAAGACCCAGATGGCATCCTATGAGACCTCTTTGGGGCATTGGAGCCTTTAAGGGTGTATCCTAAAAGCTGGTAGTTCCCCTGATCTCTATTGGGCTTTTTCTGCCTCTACATATCTTAAAAGCCATGCTCAGAAGATCTCGCTGAGGGGTTTGAGGATCCCCATC
The DNA here is from genome assembly GCF_036850765.1 of Saccopteryx bilineata. Taxonomy (NCBI): domain Eukaryota; kingdom Metazoa; phylum Chordata; class Mammalia; order Chiroptera; family Emballonuridae; genus Saccopteryx; species Saccopteryx bilineata. Next base: position 213,054,105 of record NC_089491.1, on the reverse strand, counting down.
CGCCTATATAAATCTTTTCCATATATCTGGAGCTATTTGGAAAAAGACAAAACAGTGTTATTAGCTGGATCTAATAAAGAAGGTAGTAGTTTGCAGGCAAAAAAGATTTGGTGTCTCCTGTTCATCAGCATTCAAAAGAAATGTAATTTTTTTTTTTTAAGTAAGAAGCATGATATGGTAGACCCGCAGGAGTTCCAGGATATGACTACCCCCTTTAAAAAAATTTTTAATTGACCTTAAAAGGTTTGATGAGTACACTTTAATAATACCTTAACTTTAAAGATTCTAAACATGACAAAATACAGTAAATGCTTTTGCTCCATATGCAGGAGCATTTTAAGTTTAGCCAGTTTAGGAAATCCAATAATAGAACAATGCATACAGACAATGAGCTATAACATGCTTGCAGCCTCTCCTGTTCTGACAGAGGTTACTATAGATCTGGAATATGTATCCACTGTAATGTGGACATATAACTGTTTGCCAAATGAAGGTATATTAGTAACATTCATCTGCCAAAGTTGTCCTGGTAGGGGTCCTTGAGGGTTAACTCCAAATGAAGGGGCAGTATAGGACCGCTTGGATAGGATTTCCCAATCTGCCATGCTGCTTCCCAAGAAAGTTGAAACTGTATACACAGGGCTGCAGCGTTCTGGTGAAGAATAGTATGAGACTGACTTGCTCGTTCTGTCATGGTTGCTCCATATAATTTTGTTTTGGGTAGCTTGATCTACATGGGCATTCCTAGGCCCTGGCCGGTTGGCTCAGTGGTAGAGCATCGGCCTGGTGTGCAGGATTCCCAGGTTCGATGCCCAGTCAGAGCACACAGAAGAAGCACCCATCTACTTCTCCACCCCTCCCCCTCTCCTTCCTCTCTGTCTCTCACCCCCTCCCCCCCCCACACACACAGCCAAGGCTCCACGAGAGCAAAGCCACCCCGGGCACTGAGAATAGCTCCATGGCCTTCGCCTCAGGTGCTAGAATGGCTCTGGTTGCACCAGAGCAACACCCCAGATGGGCAGAGCATTCCCCCCCCCCAGTAGGCATGCCAGGCGGATCCTGGTCAGGCACATGCGGGAGTCTGTCTGACTGCCTCCCCTTTTCCATCTTCAGAAAAACACAAAAAATAAATAAATAAAAGAAAAAATACAACAACAAAAAAAAGAAAAGAGAAAAAAAAAAGGGGGCATTCCCTTGTTCTAAAACTCCAGGGAGCATGGAGTGAGCTTGAGTATGTCCTATGAAACATGGAGTTCTATGTTGACATATAAGTCTTTGAAGAAGGAGGAACTGCTGAAATAGTTCATCAGCATTTGTCTCTAAGACAGCAGTCTTTATAGTGGAAACACCATAAGTAAATATTTGCTGTCTGTCTATAGATTAAGGGGGAAATATGGCAAATGCTGAAAAGCCATGATCTTTGTGCCCCTCCCTTCCTCCAACCCCCTCCCTCTCCTCCCCCACCCTGTAACCTCAACCCTGTTGTCCATGTCTCTGAGTCTCATCTTTATGTCCCACCTATATATGGAATCATATAGTTCTTAGTTTTTTCTGATTTACTTCTTTCGCTCAGTGTAATGTTATCAAGGCCCATCCATGTTGTGGTAAAAGATCCTATGTCATCATTTCTTATGGCTGAGTAGTATTCCATAGTATATATATACCAAAGCTTTTTAATACACTCATCCTCTGATGGACACTTGGGCTGTTTCCAGATCTTTGCTATTGTGAACAATGCTGCCATAAACATGGGGGTGCATTTCTTCTTTTCAAACAGTGCTATGGTGTTCTTGGGGTATATTCCTAAAAGTGGTATAGCTGGGTCCAAAGGCCGTTCGATTTTTAATTTCTTGAGGAATCTCCATACTGTTTTCCACAGTGGCTGCACCAGTCTGCATTCCCACTAGCAGTGCAGGAGGGTTCCCTTTTCTCCACATCCTTGCCAGCACTTATTCTGTGTTGTTTTATTGATGAGCGCCATTCTGACTGGTGTGCGGTAATATCTCATTGTGGTTTTAATTTGCATTTCTCTAATGATTAGTGATGTTGAACATTTTTTCATATGCCTACTGGCCATCTGTGTGTCCTCTTTGGAGAAGTGTCTATTCATTTCTTTTGCTCATTTTTGGATTGGATTGTTTGTCTTTCTGGTATTAAGTTTTACAAGTTCATTATAAATTTTGGTTATTAACCCCTTATCAGACATATTGTCAAATATATTTTCCCATTGTGTAATTTGTCTTTTTATTCTGTTCTTATTGTCTTTAGCTGTGCAGAAGCTTTTTAGTTTGATAAAGTCCCATTTGTTTATCCTGTCTTTTATTTCACTTGCCTGTGGAGACAATTCAGCAAATATATTGCTGCGAGAGATGTCAGACAGCTTACTGCCTTTGTTTTCTTCTAAGATGCTAATGGTTTCATTACTTACATTTAAGTCTTTTATCCATTTTGAGTTTATTTTTGTGAGTGGTGTAAGTTGGTGGTCTAGTTTCATTTTTTTGCAAGTAGCTGCCCAATTTTCCCAACACCATTTGTTGAAGAGGCTGTCTTTACTTCATTGTATTTTCTTACCTCCTTTGTCAAATATCAGTTGTCCATAGAGCTGTGGATTTATTTCTGGGTTCTCTGTTCTGTTCCATTGATCTATGTGCCTGTTCTTATGCCAGTACCAGGCTGTTTTTAGTACAATGGCCTTATAATATAACTTGATATCCGGAAGTGTGATACCTCCCACTTTATTCTTCCTTTTCAAGATTGCTGAGGCTATTCGTGTTCTCTTTTGGTTCCATATAAATTTTTGGAATATGTGTTCTATATCTTTGAAGTAAGTCATTGGTATTTTAATCGGTATTGCATTGAATTTATAAATTGCTTTGGGTAATATAGACATTTCAATGATGTTTATTCTTCCTAACCGTGAGCACGGTATATGCTTCCACTTATTCGTATCTTCCCTGATTTCTTTTATCAATGTTTTATAATTTTCCAAGTAGAAGTCTTTAATCTCCTTGGTTAGATTTATTCCTAGGTACTTTTTTTTTTTTTTTTTTTTGCAATGGTAAAGGTGATTGATTCCTTGATTTCTCTTTCTGACAGTTCATTATTAGTGTATAAAAATGCCTCTGATTTCTGAGTATTGATTTTATATCCTGCCACCTTGCTGAATTTATTTATCAGGTCTAGTAGTTTTTTGAATGAGACTTTAGGGTTTTCTATATACAATATCATATCATCTGCAAATAATGATAGTTTTACTTCTTTTCCAATTCAGATGCCTTTTATTTCTTTTTCTTGTCTGATTGCTGTGGCTAGGACTTCCAGAAGTATGTTGAATAAGAGTGGTGAAAGGGGGTACCCCTGCCTTGTTCCTTATCTTAAGGGGATTGCTTTTAATTTTTGCCCATTGAGTATGATGTTGGCTGCGGGTTTGTCATAGATGGCCTTATCATGTTGAGGTATGTTCCCTGTATTCCCACTTTGCTGAGAGTTTTGATCATGAATCGGTGCTGGACTTTATCAAATGCTTTTTCTGCATCTATTGAAATTATCATGTGGTTTTTCTCCTTTCTTTTGTTTATGTGATTAATCACATTGATTGATTTGCGAATATTGTACCAGCCTTGCCTCCCAAGAATAAATCCCACTTTATCATGGTGTATGATTTTTTTCATATATTGCTGAATCCGGTTTGCTAATATTTTGTTGAGGATTTTGCATCTAAGTTCATCAGGAATATTGGCCTATAGTTTTCTTTTTTTGTGTTGTCTTGCCTGGTTTTGGAACCAAAATTATGCTCACCTCATAAAAGGAGTTTGGATATCTTCCTTCCTCTTGAAATTTTTGAAATAGCTTGAGAAGGATAGGAGTTAGTTCTTCTTTGAATATTTGGTAGAATTCCGTTGTGAAGCCATCGGGCCCCAGACTTTTCTTTTTTGGGAGTTTTTTGATAGCTGTTTCAATCTCATTTGTTGTAATTGGTCTGTTTAGGTTTTCTGATTCTTCCAGATTGATTTTTGGAAGATTCTATGATCCAAGGAATTTGTCCATTTTATCTAGGTTGTCTAGTTTTTTGGCGTACAGTTCTTCATAGTATTTTCCTACAATATTTTGTATTTCTGTTGTGTCAGTTGTCATTTCTCTACTCTCATTTCTAATTTTATTTATTTGAGTCCTCTCTCTTTTTTTCTTGGTGAGTCTGGTTAAAGGTTCATTGATCTTGTTTACCTTTTCAAGGAACCAGCTCCTGATTTCATTGATCTTCTGTATTGTTTCTTTAGCCTCTACGTCATTTATTTCTGCTCGGATCTTTATTATTTCCTTCCTTCTACTAGCTCTGGGCTTTACTTGCTGTTCTTTTTCTAGTTCTTTTAGATGCAGGGTTAAGTTGTTTATTTAAGCTTTTTCTAGCTTCTTGAGGTATGCCTGTAATGCTATAAACTTCCCTTTCAGGACTGCTTTTGCTGTGTCACATAAATTTTGAATTGATGTATGCTCATTATCATTTGTTTCTAGGAATTTTTTAATTCCTTCTTTGATCTCAATGTTAACCCATTTGTTATTTAATAATGTGCTATTTAGTTTCCAAGTGTTTGAAATGTTTTTCAGTTTTTCTATTGTGTTTGATTTCTAGTTTAATGCTACTGTGATCAGAGAAAGTGCTCAATATGATTTTAATCTTCTTAAATTTGTTGAGACCGCTTTTGTGCCCTAACATGTGGTCTATTCTAGAGAATGTACCATGAGCGCTTGAAAAGAATGTATATTCTACTGTTTTAGGGTGAAAGGTTCTGAAGATATCTATTAAATCGAGTTGATCTAATATGTCCTTTAAGTCTGCTGTTTCTTTGTTAGTTTTCTTTCTTGAGGATCTATCTAATCATGCTAATGAGGTATTGAAATCCCCTACTATTATAGTATTGCTGTTGATCTCGCCCTTTACCTCCATCAAAGTCTGCTTTATATATTTAGGAGCTCCTATATTAGGTGCGTAGATATTTATAATGGTTATATCTTCCTTTTGGATTGCTCCTTTTATCATTATGTAGTGACCTTCTTTATCTCTAACTATGGTCTTTGTTTTAAGTCCATTTTGTCTGATATAAGTATTGCTCCCCCAGCTTTTTTTTCATTTCCATTTCCTTGAAATATTTTTTTCCATCCTTTTATCTTCAGTCTGTGTGCATCTTTTGATTTAAGGTGTGTCTCTTGTAGACAGCATATGTATGGGTCCTGTTTTTTATCCACGCAGCTACCCTATGTCTCTTGATCGGATCATTTAATCCATTAACGTTTAAGGTTATTACTGATATGTAATTTTTTATTGTCATTTTTTTTAAAACTGTATTCCTCTTTTGCTATATTTTTTTTCTCCTTTGATCTGTTTAAAACAGGTCTCTTAGCATTTCTTGCAGCCTTGGTTTGGTTGCAGTAAATTTCTTGAGTTCTTTTTTGTCTGTAAAGCTTTTTATTTCTCCTTCATTTTTAAATGATAGCCTTGCTGGATAAAGTAGTCTTAGTTGTAAGTTCTTGTTCTGCATTACTTTGAATATTTCTTCCCATTCCCTTCTGGCCTCAAGTGTTCCTGTTGAGAAGTCAGAAGTTATCCTTATGGGGGCTCCTTTGTAGGTGATAGTCTTTTTTTCTCTAGCAGCTTTTAATATTTTCTCTTTATCATTTAGCTTTGGTATTTTAATTATGATGTGTTTTGGTGTTGGTTTCTTTGGGTTTCTCCTTAATGGAGTTCTCTCTGCTTCCTGAACATGTGAAATGTTTTCCTGCTTTAATTGGGGGAAGTTTTCCACTATGATATATTTGAACAAAGTCTCTATCCCTTGTTCTTTCTCTTCTTCTTCAGGAACACCTATGATGTGGATGTTATTTCTCTTCATGTTGTCACAGAGCTCTTTTAGAGTTTCCTCAGACTTTTTGAGTCTTTTTTTCTTTTTCCTGCTCTGCTTCTATGCCTTTATTTATTGTGTCCTCTAACTCACTGATTCGATTCTCTGCTTCATCCATCCTGCTTTTAATTCCTTCCATTGTATTCTTTATTTCAGATATTGTATTTGTCATTTCTGACTGATTCTTTTTTATTATTTCAATGTCCTTTTTTATATTTGTTATCTCTTTATTTAGGTTTTTGTAATGGTCATCTATGGTTGTGCTAATATCTTTGAGTATTCTAACAATCATTATTTTAAACTCTGCATCTGGTAATTTGGTTATATCTGATTCACTTAGGTCCTTTTCTGGGGATTTCTCTTGGTTTATTTGTGTTGTATTTCTCTGCCTCCGCATTTTCTCTTCATGAGAGTGGCTGTGATCACGTGCTCGGGGGCACAAGTGTTGGTGGCCTTGGCCTTTGCCCCACCCCCATGTGTGACATTATGCTCGGTCCTGAGGGTACTGGTGAGCACCTTTGCTCAGCTGTGGGTCTCCACTTTTTTCTGGGCTTTCGCCCTGCCCTTGCAGGGGAAGCCCACTTGAGGAACGGCTGCTAGCCTTGGCTCTACCACCGGGCAGGACTGCGTGCCCAAGCTCTGCTCAGTAGCAGAACTCTGCCTCTTCTGGGCTTTTGGCTCCACCCCCACGGGAGGAGCCAGCTACCAAGTCAGACCACAAGCCTGGTTTGCATGGGTGGGGCAAGGCTATGCTCCTCTGCCCTTGCTCAGGGGCTGGTCTCCACCCTTTCCAGGGTTCCCACCCTTCTCCTGCAGGCTGGATTACAGGCTGCTAGCAGCTGAGCTTGACCGCTTTTGCACACCCCCTTCTCCCCAGCCAGGCAAGATTGACCTCACACCTGAGCCCAGTGGTGGCCAGCTGGCTTCCGCCCCTGCCAGCAGAACTGCGCTTTTGTCTCATGCTGTTGCCTGCCCTCCGGTGCGCCCTCAGCTGCGTTGGTGGTGGCATTGCAGCTCGGACCCTAAGACTCACTACTGTGACCCAAAAGCTCCCTTCTTCTATGTGACTCTGCTCTGAATGCCACGGGGCAGCTTGTTTGGCTGCTCTCCTGCTTCCCTTTGCTGGTATTGCTTTTTCCCCGGGAAATATTCACTTCAACTTTGGGGAGTGACTCGTTCCAGTGGTTAGGGTGGCTATCTCCCAAAATGTTTCTCCCTGTGCCTCCTAGATTACACTCTCTTCCTGTTACTCTGGTCCTCTCCTCTCTCCCCCCATCCCCAGGAGCCCTGGGTGAGTGGTTGTGAGAGAGATGTTCTGTGCGGTCCCTTTAAGAAGGATCCTGGGTCTGAGAAATCAGACTCTTTCTCACAAACAGTATCCTGACTTGTTTCCAGCCAAATATTTTCCTTACGCTTCTTCTGGGCTTTGGGGCTGCAGGCTAGGGCTTTTTTCCTGGGGCTCAGGACCCTTTACCTTCTGCTAAACTCACTTCCCGCCATGCGAGTCTGTCCCTGCTGCCATTCACTCTGGGGAGCTGGGCAGCCCTCTGCGCATTTCTGCTTTTCCTACCAGTCTCGATGTATCTTCTTCAATGTTCCTTGGTTGAAGAGTCCTCTTAGTTTAGTCCAAACTTTGGCAGTTTTGATAAATGATCATGATAAGGCCAAGTCAAACGGGTGACAGACCACTAAAATGTTGTTTTATTGATTGCTTTTTGATCATGGACAATTCACAGTATCCATTGAAAAACATTAATATGTCTTGACAGCAGAAAATGAATTCTTTGATTGTAAATTATTGTAAGCACTGTTCAGAGGCTAACTTAGAAGAGTCAAGTAATTCCAGTTGCATACTACCAACAAATCAGTAGGCTTTCTGCAAACCCTGGTATGTCTGACTGTGTTGAAAATTCTAAATGTCCATATACAAGTGAAGTAAAGATGATCATAAGAAACACACTATTAAATTCAGGAAAATCAAATGTTTAATAATTCTTTCATTATGTGAATTCAATTAACCATATAAACACTGTTAACTTAAAGAACTTATGGGAGTGGGTTTATGAAGGTGTGAATTTGTGACTGGAAGGCAGAAAAAAACCTTAGTTTATTTTGAGTGTTACTTTGATTGGTCAAACAAAATAAAAATAAAGGACAAAAATAACAATAAAAATCATTCTGTGTAAATTTAGCAGAATTGTCATCTTGATTTTCAAAAACTTAAAAAACAAGTTATGTCTGTAATCACTTTGCACTTTTATTTATGTCCTTCTTTACAACTACTAATGAAATGAATCATCACAAAGCAAAATTTATTGCAGAAAATTTTTGTACACTTCCATTTACTATCTAATCTAGTCATGTGATATTACATAGTTTACTACATATTTCATTGTTTAGAAAAACTAATTAAGCACCTGATCTGTGCTGCAAATTTTGATAGATGTTGGAGGTATAAAACAAAGCAAAACAAAAATATTAGTCTCCAAATCTTAGATTTTCAACATTCAGTAAAAAAAAGATGATGTGAAATCAATTTAATGGTGTCATGAATGCTCTAATTAATGTGTGTCCAGGCAGAGCAATGAGTAAAATTATCTTTGTAAAACTAGAGAAGAAATCACAAGAGACTATTCAGTTAAGTTGGGTTTTGAATTTAGTAAAATTCTGTCAGAAGAATGTTGGAAAATGTAATTCCAGGCATTGGTAATAGAGTATGCAAATCCTAAATTTTTTCCCCTTGTTTATTCAATAAGCTTAAAATAATATCTACATTGAAAGGTTGTTTTAACATCAAATGTAATGCTTTATGTGAAGATACTTTATAAGCTATAAAGCACTATGCTTATAGATTATTTTTTCCTTCTTTTGATTAAATCTTAGTGTTCCATGAGTTTGCTCTTCCAGATTTTGACAATATATTATTTCAAAGTGATTCATTTACAACTTATATTGCCTCCTACCTAATAAAGTCATTTGAGATGATCTCAAGTAGTAAAATTCTATAATCAAAAGGTACAACCAATTAAATGTTCTAAAAATTATATATAAAATCTCTTCTGTTTCAGTATTTGTTTAAAATATAATTTTTAAAAGAAATGGAAAATTAATATATTTTTATTTATAGATAATGATGCATTTATTTATGTATAGATATTAATTTATTTCTAAATGAAGTAGAACCAGCCATTGAAAATATTTAGTTATGTCTAGGCAGATACAAATTGATAAGGTACTCTAGCAGGAATTACAGCTGGCTGACAGAGGACAGATATCCAGGCAATTTAATGAAGGAAGAGGAATTTATTAGTAACCAGCAGAGCACGTGGGATCAGTAGCACCAAAGCATGAACTCCTCAAAGTTAGATTTCTTATATCTTATATACCTTTACAATTTTAGCTTTCATGTGACAAATGCCTGATATATTTTACTTATTTGTCTGCAGACCTATGTGACTTTTGTGTCTCTGGGAGAGGAGGAGGTTAGAGGGGAGGTTTGGACTGTCTGTCCTTGACTGTGCACATATCTCATTTTCCTTGCTAGTACTGCAAGTTCATTTCAGGGAACTGATAAAGGGCTGAAAGCTGAGGTTTGTTACTTTTTCAAACTTTCTCAGTCAGCCCTTTGAGCCCTTCCTCCCTCGGTACTAACGCAGAAATTTACTTCAGTTTCTTCCTCAATTAAGGAGTCCCTTCTATACGTGTATGGTTAACATATATCACTCATCTTCTGCTTTAAAATCTCTAAGGACCTCTGTGATAAGAAGGCATCATTCCATTGTTTGTCAATAAGAAGTGAACAGATTCCATGTCCTGTGATGTATCTGTACTTTAACCACACCACTTGTCTAATGGGATATAATTCTGGCTCTGTGGGTCTTTTGGGTCCAGAAAGAAAATAAATATTCAATAAATTGCTAGCATTCCTTTATCCTAAGTGAGAGGCTTTATTCCTTCCAGGTCATGCTAAGAGATCATACATTTTTGTTAGTGTTAGTTTATGTTTTCAGTCTCCGGCATTTTAAACCTGGAACTTGAACTAGGATAGAGTTCCTTGGCTGAGTGTTTGAAGTGTACTGTGTCCCCTCAGTCATGCTGCTCTACTACCTGCATTAGAAGAGGAGAAAAGTGCTGCCCTTTCAACTTAGACTAAAGTAGAGGGGCTAAAGGGACCACTGTATATGAGGAAAATATATTCTTTGGCTTTCAGTTGATTAAGATCCAATATGAGAGAATGTAGTTAAGTCTGTCTATGAATGCCAACCAGAGAGAGAGAGAGAGAAGAAAGAGACCTTCTTTTAGACATGGCTTTTTTTGTATTTTTCTGAAGCTGGAAACGGGGAGGCAGTCAGACAGACTCCCGCATGCACCCGACTGGGATCTACCTGGCATGCCCACCAGGGGGCGATACTCTGCCCATCTGGGGCATCTCTCTCTTGCGACCAGAGTCACTCTGGTGCAGGGGTCTCAAACTCAACTCAGCATGTGGGCCGCAGAGCAAGATCATAGCCATTCGGCGGGCCGCACTAGGTCTACAAAAGGCAACTGTTACGCAACACTTTTCTCACTGCAGTTGAAAACAAAAAAAAATCAGTACAACAAGCACAATGGTACATGCAGTTACACAGTGTCACAAAATGACCAGAAACTGTAGTTCGCATCACAACTGCTGTTAACTAAGCTAATATCTAGCTAGGATGCTAGAGAAATGAAAAATACAAGTAGGCCCCTAGGCTTACTTAATTTTATCCAAAATATTTTGAACTTCGTGGATTAGTCTGCAGGCTGCACAAAATTGTTTGGCGGGCCGCGAGTTTGAGACCCCTGCTTTAGTGCCTGAGGCAGAGGCCATGGAGCCATCCCCAGTGCCCGGGGCCAGCTTTGCTCCAAAGGAGCCTTGGCTGCGGGAGGGGAAGAGAAAGATAGAAAGGAGAGGGGGAAAGGTGGAGAAGCAGATGGGCCCTGGCCAGGAATTGAACCTGGGACTTCTGCACTCCAGGCCAATGCTCTACCACTGAGCCAACCAGCCAGGGCAAATTTTCCCTCTTGAAGGACAAATTGATAGGGGATACATTGATAGACAAACAATTTGAGCAGAGGTAGTTTGTATTGCACATTATGATTTGGTGAGTTTTTATGTGTTGTAATTATCATGCAATGTGATTGCAAATTGTAGTTTTATATTTTTAGAAGTCATTGATGGCATTTGAGAGTAATTTTGGTTATAATGGTGGAAGAAAAAGGAGTGAATGCGCATAGAAGAATAAGTCAGTTAACCTAGAACAACTCTTTGTAGACATGTTGTTGCAAAAGAGAAAATTCAAGAAACTCCTGGATAGAGCATGGGGTAAAAATGACATTTTTTGTTTAATGGTGATAGAAAATAATAGTATATTTTATGATGATAGACTGCTCTAATACAGAAGGAAAATGATGATGAAAAAGATATTTTGTGAATTTTGGAAGGCAATTTCCTTGAGAAATGGAAAGAATAAGATTTGGTGTATAATATAAGATACTTTTACCCACAGAAACTATGATTAAAATTTTTGGTATGTAGGTAAATGTATAGTGGGAGACCTTGTAATTTCTCTTTAATTTTTTTGGTGAAGTGTAATTTTTCATTTTTTGGAAATTTAAAGAAATATATTGTATATGCTCTTTTTACTCCAAAAATATATTTTTCAATTTAATGATCATGGGGTTAACATTGATTTTGTTCTAGCTTCTATAAAATGTAGAATAATATAATAGTTAAGTACTCTGACTCTAGATTCAAGCTACTTGATTTTGAAAAGTGATTCCCCTGTTACTGTGTGATTTTGAGCAAATTATTTAAACTCTCTAAGCTTCCATTATTTCATCTGTAAAAGGCCAAAATAACAATAAAATATGAATAAAAATCAGTGTTCCATAAGGTTGCTGTAAGTGACTTAGTGAGTCTTGACTTGAACAAGCCCTTTACATAGCATCTAACAATAACTTAGTAGTTCATTACTATTGATCACAATGCAAAGATGTTTATATGGACTTATAGATATACAATTGGTTAAATTAAAGAAAAAAATTAAGCTAGTGCTTTATCTCATTTATCCATGCCTCTTGGTTAAGTGACAAAATTGTCATTGAAGGATTTAAGGACTGCAGATTCAGAGTCTGTCACACCACCTCTCTTCTTTGCTCCACACTGTTTTGCATGGCCACACAGTATGGGAAGAAAAATATTTCTCATTTTTCTTCATTCACGGTCTTCAAGATGTTGCTCTGCTGCTTAAGTTAATAAACTGTACTTCTAAATTATATACACTCACAAATATTTAAAAACCTCATTTTGAAGATGTAAATTTTACCACCAGACAGATGTTTTTAAAATAGCACTCCAAGAAACACAGAGATAGAATAATCTCTCTTTCTCAATGAGTTTTAGTTGCCCAATAATTAGGTTCAAAATATTAGGTTCAATGGTCTTTTTAAAGTTTAGATTTTGCTTAATGTGTCAAAGGTCAGAGTACTCCCTCTTGCTAATGCTTTTTATCACAGAAGGCTTTTCTTTGCCAAACTTTTCTTCCACCAGCTAGCAGGAAGAACTTAGTAAGAGAAGAAGAAAAAAGGTTGGCATTCTCTCTCAATTTTCTGACTCTAAAATTTATTTTTTTCTCTCTCTTCCTAATATTAAAAAAGACCCCACCACTTAGCAATATAATGGCCTATTGCTTATGTTTCTTTCAATTATAAAAGGTTTTTCCATTGTATGTTATCTTTGTATAATGTTCTTCTTAAGAAACTACTTTTTTTATAGTGGGAGTATTTGATTTAAAACTGCTTTCCACTTTAAAATTATTTCTTAGCCAACTTTTCATTCCTTTAGTGGCACCCTTGGTGACTTCAGATGAAAACTCCCTTGCTGGGTTTTTGGGGTTTTTTTTTCAATCCTCCAAACTTTATTTAATAGCACAAAATGCACATGTGAAATGATTTGAACAGCAAGCTAATATCTAATTAAGCTGTTATCATTATAGCAGCAATGAATAATGATGTGCTTACATTAAGTACGTGTCCAATGTAAGAACTGATAGCTGCATGGTTAAATAGACTTTTTTTAGGTAGAAATGAGGAAAATATTTTAAGTTTTATTTTCAAACTGAGAGTTAGGTATGGAGTCAGCAAGCTCTTCACAAATCAGTTCACAAAAGCTTAATCACAGAATGATATTTTCATGAGCTCTTGCAACAATCAGTATAATAGAGCCGGTAGGCAGTGAAGCTGGGGACAAATGTGTTGAAATGAAGTTACAGCAGTTGAAATGGAATGAGACATAACAAGCACTTTGCACAGTGTTATTTACAATGAACAGTTTAATAAGTTAATACAGAAATCAGAAATATGTTATATATATGGACACATAAGTATGTATGTAAGTATATACTATATAAGTATATATTTATACAGCCACAGTATATACTGTATATATACATAAATACATAATTTTATACTATATAAGAGACGCACACTCATGTGCACATACACACACACATAAAGCTTCACATACACTCACAAGTACATAACAAGAAAGAAGCACTATTGCTATATTGTTTTGTAGATCAGGATTAATATAGTGTATTATGAATCATTTCAAATTTCTGACAAATCAGTTAAAATGCATCCTTAAGAACTAAAAAATAAATGCATCATGTTTTATTTTGGAGAGAAATGGAAAGCCAGATAATGTGAACAGGAAGAGACAAGAAAAGGAAAATGTAAAATAAAATAAGTGATACTACAGAAAGCACAAAAGATATTTTTGCCATTTCTTTGACTAGCAGTAGGAAAATGCTAGACTGGACATGATGAATGTCTAGCACCACTACATATGCAAAAGTGGAAATAAGATGGAGAGTGAGGAGGAAGCTTAGGCAGTTTCAGCGCACTTAAAATAGAGTGCATATACTACAAACAATATTTGCAATTCCAAAACTTGCTTTTGGAAGGATGAGCCTGTTAAAGCAGTCATCAGAGGTCAAGCAATGCACCTCTTTCTCTGACACAGAGCAGTGTTTTCTGGTTTGCTGAAAAAATATTAATCTTACCGTCTGTGTACTACCTCAGTCAGTACATTGCCTTCTGCCTTATTGTTTTGCAGGGACCCTGAGAACCAAAATGGCACTAGTGATAGATTTGCAGCAGACGGAGCCATTGCCAAACTCCCAAAGCTTTGCTTGCCTCTGTGTTAACAGATGAAGACTGATGAACAGATGCCAGAAACAATCAAAGAGTTCTCAGGGCAGGAAAAATAAACACTGAAGGAGAACTGTATCATACCAGAGCAGATGATCAAGAAATTAAAACATCTGATGATAAAATGCTATGTCCAGATGGCATTTATCTCTGACTTTTCAAGGAAAAAGAATAATGATGGGTAGAAAACATTACCCTGCCAAGAGATCATTTAATTCCCTGTGAAATCATGGGAAGCATACATTGCAGAAAATGAAAGCAAAACAAACAAAAATTTAAAGTATAAATATATTAGGAAATAATATAAAAATCTTAGGAAATATAGACCCTTTGTCTAAACCATGAAAACATTATTTTACATATTAACAATATTCCGTCCATATTCTTAGGGGTTATAATTGAAGACCTCTAGTGGATGCCTGAAAATGAGGGTGTATCAAACCCTTTATGATCCTATGTTCTTTCTTTTACATACATACCTATGATAATGTTTAATTTGTGCACTTAGCATAGTAAAAGATTAACAATGACTAATATTAAAATACAATAATTATAACAATATACTGTAATAAAAGTTATTTGAAAGTGGTCTGCCTTTCTATTTCTCCAGTAACATTTATGTTTTTTAGTTCACAGCTATTCCTAAATCAGTGTAACCATCCCTTACTTGCAGTAAATGGCTCTGTGTCACTTGTTTCAGGGGATTCCTTTCTGAAGTCTTCATATTGGCTCAGTGTATTGTGGTGCAACACACTTCCTGTTCTTGTGTTCCACCTACAAACTTAATGCCTCTTCCATCTTAAGTAACCATTTGCTGTGCGCTGTAGCTGTAAGTTTTGCAATTATACAGGTGAAACTAGCATGATGTCCTTTTTCCTTCTTCACAATTTCACAGATAGAAACCTTGCTCTTATCATAGATTTTAGCAGTCTCAGCATACATGTTTTTTTCTTTTCTTTAATCAAAAGCTTTCACCATTTCACTTAAAGGAAGTTCTTTACAGCTTCTCTTTGGCATATCAGAACTGCTAGTGTCACTATTCTTGTGCTTTAGGGCCACTGTTAAGTGAAATATGGGTGACCTGAACACCTGCACTGGGATACTGCAGCAGCTGAATTGATAACCAGCTAAGATAGCTACTAAATGACTAATGGCAGGAAGCATAGAGTGTGAGAGGCTGAACAAAGGAGGATTCACGCCCTGCGTGGGACAGAGTAGGGCTGCATGGGATTTCATCATGCCACTCAGAACTGTGCGCAATTTAAAAAACTTATGAAATATTTATTTCTGGAAGTTTCCATTTAATATTTTCTCAACGTGGTTGACCATGGGTAACTGAAACCATAGAAAGTGAAGCTAAGGATAATGGGCGACTACAGTACCATGTATTGCTAACAGATGTAATAAGGACAAAATCATGACTATTTAATTTTGTTTATTCTATAGTGAAATATTTAATAATATTATATTGATCAATTTTTCAATGATTTTTGATTCTGCACCAGGACATAAAACAGAGATTTTTTTCACTATCTTATTCCTTTGAAGTCAGAGTTTTCCTGGTAGAGAATAATTCAACTTTGTCACAAACTTGTTGACAGAGAAATTAATACATCATTTTGTGACTCTATTAGTAGAAAATGAATGCAAGTTTGTACCTGGCTTCCTCCAGGTTTTGCCCATGTATATTTTCTTTTGAATGATTTTGCTTTGTCCTTTTGGTGTAATAAATTGTAGTCACAAGTACTACGATATGTGAGTCCTATGAGGACTCCTAGCATATGGTGGTCTTCTGTAACCTAACACAACGTTGTCCATGCTGTGACTTCAAATACCAGTTCATGATTTGGTATGTCTCTTTTTCAGTTCTAATAATTATGAATGCAAGTGGTGCAGATTCTTTCAGTCTGGAATCTAAATGAAAGTGATGCAAAGCAGAATGACACTCTTGCAAGGTCCATTGAGACATCTGATGTTTTAAGCCATAGAAAGTTTGGTGTTACTAACTCAGTATAAGCATCATGTCTGATTAAAATATTAATCTATATGGTCAGGATAATCATGGTGCACCTACTAATATATTCAAGTTAATTGGTTTTAGAATGTAGTTAGTAATCTAATGGTGTAGAATATTGTATAAGAGGCTTTGGGCTGTTGCAAAGCAAGATGAAGTATCATGTTTTATAAAAGATTATATACACTTATAAAAGCCAGAAAGTGTGCCTTTCAATTCCAGGATCCCTTGAAGTGATTTTCATGATAAATTTCAAAAATTTTCAGAGGATCAGGACATCATATATCATAATTGATGTTTAATATGCATTTTAGTTTAACGTTATTAGTTTGCAAAACCAAGTATATTCATGGAGTGAGGAAAGCCTGAGTCTGGATAAGTTGGATCCAGTGTGCAGGGAGGAATGCAGAAGTTTGAACATGGGCCAGGACATCAGACAATGGGGCTGTGAAGGAGATAGGAGAGGTCTTTCAGAAATTAGTCTTTATTACATTCCCAACTAAGTTAAAAAACCTCATACAACAAGATTCAAAATGACAAGGGGAAAAAAAATGACTTACAGTTAGCATCCTGGAAACGTGGGGCTACTCTCTGAAGCACAACCAATGAGAGAGGGTTAGAAACACAACATCTTTTGGGACTACGGCAGAAGTTCTCAACAGTACACTGGGAGTTTAGGTCAGATAATCTCTTACTGTAGTGGAATATCCTCTACATTATCATATCTAGCAGCACCTTTGGCTTCCATGCACTTGATGCCAGTAGCATCCTCATGTTGTGACAAGCAAAACTATGCCAGACATTGCTCAGTGTCTCTCAGTGGGCAAAACCCACATCTTCCTTCTGGTTGAAAACTATGGAACTACATGATAAGGTAACAAATTTAAATCTGAGGAAATCAAGATAAATATTGGCTAGAACTTAGTTCTTCTAGGCACGACGAGAAAAAACTAATATAAGGGAAGTGGGTAGTGGGGAAACCCCAGTCTTTGCAGTAAAAATCTGAAGATTAAGATACTGGAGATGGTTTCATGATAGAGATGGATACAGAAACCACTGACCTACCAAATTGCCTGGAGCCAGGAGTTAAGTCAGAACACCAAAGGAGTAAAAAGTATCCATGTCAGGCTAAGTAGATTGGCTGGATTATTAAAATCATGCAGAAGTAGTTAGGTATGCCATTACCTAAATAAGAGGTCACCAGCGCTTTTGCTGGCTTAGGCCCTCTATTATTTTTAGGGGGAAAAAGTCAGAAAGTATTTGTTTTCTTTAAATATACAGTGATGGCCCTGGCTGGTGGGCTCAGCGGTAGAGCGTCGGCCTAGCATGCGGAGGACCGGGGTTCGATTCCCGGCCAGGGCACACAGGAGAAGCGCCCATTTGCTTCTCCACCCCTCCGCTGCGCTTTCCTTTCTGTCTCTCTCTTCTCCTCCCACAGCCAAAGCTCCATTGGAGCAAAGATGGCCCGGGAGCCAGGGATGGCTCTGTGGCCTCTGCCTCAGGTGCTAGAGTGGCTCTGGTTGCAACATGGCGACACCCAGGATGGGCAGAGCGTCGCCCCATGGTGGGCGTGCCGGGTGGATCCCGGTCGGGCGCATGCGGGAGTCTGTTTGACTGTGTCTCCCTGTTTCCAGCTTCAGAAAAATAAATAAATAAATAAATAAATAAATAAATAAATATACATACAGTGACTGGATGACCTGCTGTGTCTCTTCTTTATAATGTGTGTGACGAGTGATTTTCCAGAAGAAAATCACCTCAGCAGATCTTGTGGCCAGTGCTTCTTAAAGTTTCTAGGGTTTGGGATCTAAGTGACCTGTGTCTCTTTCTTGTTCATATCTGGATCGGTAGCTGCATCAACGTTCTATTTCTTTTATTATCTACCTTCTCTCTACTACTGTCATATACAGTAATAAGAAAAGAAACACATGTCCTAGACCTGTGAGATGTCACCAAGAGCCCCGTTCCAGCTCTCTGTTGATCCCCTTCTCTTTTGCAGTGAGGTAGGGCTCAGAGACATGATTTTCCCTGGACTTGAGGTAAGTTACACACACCCAATGGCAGAGCTCATTACTCTGTCCTGATAGTATGAAATCCAGGTAACTCAATTGGAATTCTGCCTCTATAAACTCCATTACCAACCACCCATTTGGAGAAGAGCTAATGTTCAGTAGGTGTTTATTAGATGAATAACCACAATATACTGAGATATTACTTTACCTACATTAAGTTGTAGCACATAGCCTGACCTGTGGTGGTGCAGTGGATAAAGCATCGACCTGCAAATGCTGAGGTTGCTGGTTCAAAACCCTGGGCTTGCTTCTTCAGGCACATATGGGAGTTGATGCTTACAGTTCCTCCCCCTGTCTCTCTGTCCTCTCTTTCTCTCTCTCTCTCTCCTCTCTAAAATGAGTAAATAAAAAAGTTGTAGCACATACATAGTGATAATATATACTAATTTTCTTTTTGTTGTTGTGTTTTCAAAGACTTTTATTTTGTTTTATTTTATTTTTTATTTTAATTTTTAAAGGAATTTATTGAGTTGATATTGGTTAATAAAGTTATATGGGTTTCAGGTGTACAATTTGATAGTACAGAATTTGTATAGTCTGTTCATTATCCACAGTTATGTCTCCTTCCATCACTATTTATCTTCCTTTACCCTCCTCAACCTCCCTCCACCCCTTTTTTTTCCCTGATAATCACCATATTGTTATTTGTGTCTATGAGGTCTTTTTTTTTTGCTTAATGTCATCACTTTTTACATCCAGCTCCCAACCCCTCTCCTCTCTGACAGCTGTCAGTTTGTTCTCTGTATCTATAAGTCTATTTCTATATTGTTTGTGAGTTTATTTTGTTCATTAGATTCCAAGTATAAGTGAAATTATATGGTACTTGTTGTTCTCTGACTGGCTTACTTCACTCTGATTGTATTTTTTGTAAAAATATATTTATATTTGTCTACATATGTATATTATTTCTCCCAAGGCTATTGTACTTTGTACAAACATCTTTATCTTAAAAAGATAATCAGTGTGTCTGCCTGCAATGTGTACAGAAATGTGAGAGACCCATAGAGAATTTTCTTTCATCTTTAGCTAGATATAGAATAACATTTTTGACTACCTACTTTACATATATTATTCCAACTTTATTGTTATTTATAAGAATACTGTTGTCAGTCTTCAGAAGTCTTACAGGATCTGGATTTTGTTCTATTACTGGCCTCAGATACTAACATTCTTCCCCTTTCTTTCTGAGTTCTGGTCACCTTGACTTCCTGGCTCTGTCTGAAACATACATGTTTCTTTCTCACAGTCTTTCCCCTGGAAGTTTCCAGTACTTGGATATTTCTAAACAGCAATTACCTGCCTAAATGTCAGTTCTCACTAAAGCCTACCAAGCTTTAAATTTCAACCCCTCTTATCACAATCTTGACCTGACTCTTCCTACTACTTGTTATTGTCATTATACCTCTAACGTGTCATGTAATATCTTTTTGTTTATTATAGAATGCATGTTCCTTAACTTCAGGTATTTGTTTTTGTTGTCTTTTGATAAATTCTTATCTTTTATTTAAAGATTTTTAAAATTTATGTTGAGCTGGTAAGAATCAAACTCCTGTTTTTAAAAATAGTGGGTCGTACTAGGCTGCAGGAAAATAAAAACTCACAGAAGACTAGAAGTTAGGATATAGTGACACTGCTAGAGAAACTACTCAAACTGCTGCTTTCCATCCATTGCCCTTGAAGTTTGTCAAAGAATAGAAAACTTTGGAAAGAAAATTTTTTTCTCAAAATAATTTTTCTCCTTTCTTGGAAGTCCCTGTGGGCATTAGAATCAGAATTAGTCACCTGTGGGTTTCTATTTTGCACTGCAGTAATTACACTACTGGCAAGGAATTACCTTTGTTCATGCTTTTGTCCCCTCACTGACACAGCCTTCTGAAATGACTTGAAGTGTCGCCCGAGTTTCATATCTCCAGTCTTCCCACCTCTAGGACTTGAGTTGTATGTCAATGGTGAACATCTTCTGCCTACAGCTGAGAGATTTGCTTTTTGTAAACAGGTCAAATATTATACAAAAATCAGCTGTTAAAATAATTCAAATGTAATAACAAGGACAAATTTTTTCTTACTTTTCTAGAAATAATATGAATGTTTGGTTTTGTTCTTGAAGACAGTCTGTAGAATTATAGAAGTAGTGAATTAATTTACCAGACAGTTGAACTAGGTACTTTTTGAATGGGTGGGGGTATATTAAACAAAATATTGCTTTAACAATTTGTTAAAAGGAAATCCTTGGAATATAAATTAAATGTGAAGGTTATAGACTTGGCATTATAATAATATTTTACAATTTATGTGATTTTTATAGGATAATACAAATTACTCATTATTTTTTTAGATAGTAAAATAGTGTGTGCACTTTTTCAAAAGACTTATTTCATTACATGATGCTCATTTAGAAGAACTTCTAGCTTTTATATTTATAGACACATCGTTGTGGAATGCAATTTTCTTTTTTTTTAATTTTTAAAATTCATTTTAGAGAGGAGAGAGAAAGGGAGAGAGAGAGAGAGGAGAGAGAAAGCGAGAGAGAAGGTGGGGAGGAGCTGGAAGCATCAACTCCCATATGTGCCTTGACCAGGCAAGCCCAGGGTTTCAAACTGGCGACCTCAGCATTTCCAGGTAGACGCTTTATCCACTGCGCCACCACAGGTCAGGCTGGAATGCAATTTTCAAATTACAATATCAGTCATCCAATATGACCTTAGGTTTATTTTTTAATAAACTAACAATATTTAATTTAACCAAGGACGGCTATAAGGGTCAAATCTGTGAATTCAATATAGTCAAACTGTTCTGTTCATATGTGACTGGGGTTTATTTCTTTACCAAGAAATAATTTTGAGTTTAATCTTTACCCATATGACATGCATTTGCTTTTGTGTTTTTAACAATGGTAAATTAAATACATGAGATTTGAGGATCCATAGATGTTTTGTTTGTTTTTACTACAAAGTGGCAATGATTTATGAGATAGTGTTGTCTTTACAACAACAACAAAAAAGCTAAACTTATACTCTGATCAAAGAAAGGAGAGAACTGAGTGGCCTACTTATCACTGATTGATTGATTGATTGATTGACCCAGTATTTATTGAGAACTTTCTATGCATTGATCACTCTAATGAATTTTAGGGATTTTAATATAAGCCAAGCAAAAAAAAATCAAAACTCAAGAAGCATGTATTTGAATAGTAAAGTATCATTAAGGCAGTCAACTTGTACACATTTTGTTCTTGTAAACATTGTATATTGATATTGCATTCACTTTTCTGATTACACAGAAAAGGCATGACAAACCACCCACAGAAAGCCTCCTGCTTTATGCAGACTATGACCTAAGAATGTTTTTGACATTTTATATGATCCATAATGTCCTGGATTTTTCATTTTGTTTCACAAAGCCTGAAATATTTACTATCATAGCTTTAAAAATAAATTGTCAACCTTGATATATATCCAAATATATATTCTTTCTGAAAAGGAAATTTAACAAGTGTTATCTGAGTTTTCTCAGAGGATGTAGCTGATAGAAGTGGGAAGGGCCATGGTGAATGGTATGCAGATTACATATGATTCACTCTATTTCTATATTACAGTGTGATATATATTATGCCAAGGAAGTCCTAGCACTTGCAACTTATTGAACATAGGTACCATTGACCCAAGTTTCATGCAAACAATCAAACTGACAGATGCACTTCAAGATGCATTAACTAATATATTACATTTAGAACTTTTGATACATACCCCTATCAATCCAGTGAATGATCAATTCCATCATTCTTAACCTAACACTTTGGGAATCCCTCCTTACACACATTCTCAGGCTTATGGCAATATAAGTGAGCAAAAATCTTTCAATGTTTTTGGAGTATAAACTATTTTATTTAAGGTCAAACTGACATGTGACCCTAGTGAGAGATCTGGAGGTAATAAGGGCAGTTATACTATGTCTTGAGAACAGTGAGCATGTCTTCAGAGGACAATGGGCTCAAGTAGGTTTATTTCAGCTTCTTGAAGCCAGATGAGACTAATGTCTTCAGACATGAGAGGGTAAATGCTTCACTGACCAAACTTTAAGGTAACTTCCGAATCTAAATTTTCATTTTCTTTTGGATATGCTCAAATATTCACATTTCCCATCTCAGAACCTGTGTTGTCAGTTTTATCTATCAATTTGCCTAGGCTAAAGTTCTTATTTATTCAATCAAATACTAATATAAGTATTGCATAAAATTATTTTGTACATATGTGTTATAGTCATAATATATTGACATTAAATAAGGGAGGTTAATTTAGATTACCAGAGTAAACCTGAGCCAATTAGCTGAAGGGTTTTAAGAAAAGAACTGAAGTTTCTGGGAAGAAGCAGAAATTCCCCTATGGGCTGCAGATCTCTTAGGATGGGATACTTACTGCCTTAGGAACTGGTCACAGAGCCCCATGAGGCTGTGACCCAGTGCTTCCAGAAGGTTTGGGCCATCTGGTACATTGTTTCTCAAAGGATGAAATGAGACTCATTCTTGAGAATAAAAAGCATTAGCAAAACTATTGCTTTTGGGACCAACTGCAAAAGCATTAGGTCAGCTCCTCCTTACCTAATGAGGAGCTGTTGCTGGAATAATACTGTCAGTAACAAAAAGCAACAGGAAACCTCATATCTCCTTCCTGCATTACTTGTGGGAAGAAAAGGATCAGCTGACAAAAGAAATATGTTTTGTAGAATTCTAGCCCCAGGATCATAGAATTTATCATAGGGACAGTTCAAGTTAAAAGATAATAGCTAATAACAAACACCTGGGTCATTGTTTCACAGTAAGTGATACATAGGAGAATTTAAATTAAGCTCCTAGGGGGACAAAAGTACCCACAGAAGATATTCAGAAGACATTAAGATTCATCCCCAGGTTTAGGATTTTAAATACGATTTTTTTTATTAGTGGCCATTACTGCCATGGTTTCCTCATAGCTTCAGTTCAATTTGTTAAATATGCATTTATCATTTATTATAAATGTAATCCAATTAAGTATAGTACCATAACCTTGTGAGAAGACGTACAGTTAATTTGGGGACTTTCATTCAACTGTATTTTTTTGCCAGCAAAAAGAAACTCCCCAAACTTGACACTATATCACATGTAATCTCAAACTATAGTTTTCCGGTAGATGAAAATATAAATTTATGCTGTCCTCATAAAAGTTGCTACATAAAATACTGTTGAAAATTTGAGGAAAAGAGCAAAGTTGCATGACTTTCAGATGAGAATAAGTTAAAACCACACTAAGTCCATAACTATGTCTTTAATATTGGTTAAAAATAGTCAATATGCATGAGGCTTTTGCTGGAATTACTTTGAATCAACATAAAAGACTACAGATGTAGCTCTGTGAGGATATAATGAATACTCAGTGCAGGGGAAACTTAAGAAAGAAACTCAATACTTGATTAAGAGATAAAAATGAAATGTGATTTCAAAAATATAAATCAAAGGACTTATTTCTGGAGACATTTTTCAGGCAAACAAGAATATTCTGCAGCTGAGTTAATAGCATTGAAAAGGTAAAGACATAAATTCTGAGATAATATTTGTTGTCTTATCAGATTTGGAGCACCTAGGTCTCATTTATCTCAGTGATAATTGGTTATAATAAAATAAAATATTTCACTTAAAAATAATAGTATGGGAGTCTGGCCATGCCAGAGTTCTGTTCAAGAAACTGAATTCCAAATATTCTCCTTTCCCAAATATTTCTTTGAAAAGTTTCTGTTTGCCATCAGAACACACTACCAACTAATTCAATATGTTTGCATTAAAGTTACATATTCCAATGGCATGTTTTAGATTCATATAACATGTTTCTCTATAATAGAGAATAAAAAGGAATACTTCAGTTTAAATAATCCTTTCAATCAGGAGAAATTTCTTGTACATTCTTAATTGACTATAGCATTGTCTTCTGTGTAGAAGCATTATAACTAAATGCAATAAGAAATTGGTTGATAACCCAGATGTGCTATATATCAATACAGTATTTATATTCTTGTTTTTAATAATTAACAATACTTAATTTAACTTTTTAAAATGTCATTATTTTTCTAGTTTTCTTTTTTGTCCCTTATGTACTTAGTATATCACATATAATTTATAAAATTAAGAGTGTAGTATCTTGCAACTAGGAAATAGTGAAACTGTTTCCAAACACGCCAAAAAGCCATTTTTTCTGTAGTAAATATTATTTCTCTTTAATCCCATATCTGATGAAAATTGCAGGTAAGTAGGAAAGGATGAAACCAAATAAAAAATGCAGTGCAACTATAACATTAACAGTCATTTATTTCAAAATAAGTGAAATTTATATCAAAAGGAAACTGGGTTTTAGTAGAAAGTTTACTGGCTCCTGGAAGAATAATATAAAAATAACGGCAGTGATTTCAAATTATCTTGGTCTCCCCAAAGCAGTTTTTACATCATGTAACACTGGCTTATGTTTCACAGAAATCGAATGACCTTTGTTTTAATCATGGCTTTGCCACAAGCACCGTGTGACTTTGACTACTTATACAAAATCTCTGAGCTTGGCTCATTTCATCAGTAAGAAATTGGAACAATGACAAAAAACAGTTAGTATGAGAATTAAGTAGTCTAGCATATGAGAATTTGTGTATTATAGTAGTTTCAATAACTACAAGTTCTTCTACTCAGATGTTTCAGTTTGGATATACATATGACCTCAGCTTATGTGTTTTTATTTAAAAAAGAGAGAGAGAGGGAGTGCAAGAAGAGGGAAAAGGAGGGAGGGATAGAGAGGTTAATGGCTAAACCACAGAGACATGACAATCCTTTTTCTTTGTACTCTGAATACTCATATATGCTTGTATATGTATCAAAAAGGCACATTAGTGGCCCTGACCGGTTGGCTCAGCGGTAGAGCGTCAGCCTGGTGTGCGGGGGACCCAGGTTCGATTCCCGGCCAGGGCACATAGGAGAAGTGCCCATTTGCTTCTCCACCCCACCCTCCTTCCTCTCTGTCTCTCTCTTCCCCTCCTGCAGCCAAGGCTCCATTGGAGCAAAGATGGCCCGGGCGCTGGGGATGGCTCCTTGGCCTCTGCCCCAGGTGCTAGAGTGGCTCTGGTCACGGCAGAGCGACACCCCGGATGGGCAGAGCATTGCCCCCTGGTGGGCAGAGCGTCGCCCCTGGTGGGCGTGCAGGGTGGATCCCGGTCGGGCACATGCGGGAGTCTGTCTGGCTGTCTCTCTCCGTTTCCAGCTTCATGAAAAAAAAAAGTCACATTAGTTTGGGTTTATTTTTTATTACTTCTCTCTCACATTTTGGCTTATTTTTATCTATTTTAGAAAATCAGTAAAAAAGCAAGTTTCTTTCTTAAACTGAATAAGTAACTGATGTTCAGTTTCTTGTATTTTTCAACCAGCTCATTTTCTTACTTCTTCCAAACTCTTACCAGTAAAAATATAAAACAATGTCGTGAATGCAGGGACTTTGAGGCATACCAGTCATGAGTGCTCTTACAATAATCCAGTTTCATCTTCTATTTTACTGTTTCAGGTTTTTGGGACAAGTTAGGTTTGTGCTGTTGGAGAAAGGTTAAACTGTTGTCAGTATTCTGTAAGAATATAACACTTGAGATGAAATAGAGCATTGTTTTCAGAGGTACACACAAACAAGTATTTTTTCCACCTGTTCTTTAGTTCATTAGGGTGAATGGGGATAAAAGGAGGTCAATGGAAAAAGGACATAATAGTGGTTGGTCTTCTGTTTGAAAAGCATCATGTAAACACTGATGAATATCTGAATGAAAAATTGGTTTAAACTGGAGTCATAGTTCTCAGTGTCTAAGAAGCCAGTGTCTATTTCCAACTCTCATGAGCAACTCTTGGATTCTAATGAAAAAATGCAGGTGTTGTAAAAGTGCAAGTGTATCTTTGTATGTGCCTGAACTAAGCTTCAAGCTAAGCTTTTGATGCCCAAATAAGCATCTAAGAAAAACTTTTTTTAGGAGAATATAAGAGGGCACTGGATTAGGCAGATGTACCAACATCCAAGTCCCAGAACCAAAGTGGATTACAAAATAATTTTAAGAACTATCATTTGGAAAAACCAACTTTGGACTAAACTAAGGGGACTCTTCAACCAAGGAACACTGAAGAAGCCACACTGAGACTGGTAGGAAAAGCAGAAACACGGAGAGGGCTGCCAAGCTCTCCAGAGGGAACAGCAGCCGGGAGAGACTGGCGTGGCAAGAAGTGAGTTTAGCAGAGAGGGGAGGGTCCTGAGTCCCAGGAACAAAGCCCCAGCCTGCAGCCCCAGAGCCTGGAAGAGGTGTAAGGACAGTATTTAGCTGGAAACAAGTCAGGATACTGTATGTGAGAAAGAGTCTGATTTCTCAGACCCAGGATTCTTCTTAAAGGGACCGTGCAGAAAACCTCTATCACAAACACTCACCTGGGGCACCAGGGGACAGGGAGAGAGGAGAGGACCAGAGTAACAGGAAGAGAGTGTAATCTAGGAGGCACAGGGAGAAACATTTTGGGAGACAGCCAACCTAACCCCTGGGACAAGTCACTCCCCAAATCTGAAGTGAATATTTCCCCCAGAAACAGCAATACCATCAAAGGGAAGCAGGACGCCAGCCAAACAAGCTCTGCCACAGCGCTCAGAGCAGAGTCGCTTAGAAGGAGGGAGCTTTTGGGTCTACAGTAGTGAGTGTTAGGGTCTGAGCTGCAGTGCCCACACCCCACATGGCTGAGAGCTCACCCAAGGGTGGGCGGCAGCAGGACACAGAGGTGCGGTTCTATCGGCAGGAGCGGAAGCCTGCTGGCTGCCACTGGGCTCACGTGTGAGCTCAGTCTTG
Source organism: Saccopteryx bilineata (assembly GCF_036850765.1). Taxonomy (NCBI): domain Eukaryota; kingdom Metazoa; phylum Chordata; class Mammalia; order Chiroptera; family Emballonuridae; genus Saccopteryx; species Saccopteryx bilineata. Next base: position 213,027,016 of record NC_089491.1, on the reverse strand, counting down.
CCAGGGCTGGGAAGGAGTAGGCATACAAAAGTGGTCAAGCCCAGCTGCCAGCAGCCTGTAATCCAGCCTGTAGGAGAAGGGCGGGAACCCCAGAAGGGGTGGAGACCAGCCCTTGAGCAAGGATGCAGGAGCACAGCCTTGCCCTGCCTGTGGAACCGTCGCTTGTGGCCTGACTTGGGAGCTGGCTCCTCCCACAGGGGTGGAGCCAAAAGCTCAGAACAGGTGGAGTTCCGCTACTGAGATGAGCATGGGCACGCAGTCCTGTCCAGCCAGTAAAGCCAAGGCTAGTTGCCGTTCCACGAGTAGGCTCCTCCTGCAAGGGCGGAGCGAAAGCCCGGAAAAAGGCAGAGACCCACAGCTGAGCAAAGGTGCTTGCCACTGCCCTCAGGACCAATCATAATGCCATCCATGGGGGCAGGTCAAAGGCCAAGGCCACCAAGGCTTGTGCACCCCAGCACATGATCACAGCCACTCCTGTGAAGGAAAGGTGGAAACCACAGCGACAGCCCCAGTGGGCAGGCACTGGCAATGCCCAAACCCAAAAGCCCTAGGCAGCAACAGAAGAGGGGGTGGCAGGTCTGCAGACAGTTCATACCTAGGGAACAGAGGCCATACCCAATGGAATCCAGTGGCTAAAACTTTCCTTTACACAGAGAAAATGTGAACACAAAGAAATGCAACACAAATGAACCAAGAGAAATCCCCAGAAAAGGACCTAAGTGAATCAGATATAACCAGATTACCAGATGCAGAGTTTAAAATAAAAATTGTTAGAATGCTCAAAGTTATTAGAACAACAATAGATAGTCATTACAAACACCTTAATAAAGAGATAGCAAATATAAAAAAGGATATTGAAATAATAAAAAAGAATCAGTCAGAAATGTCAAATACAGTATCTAAAATAAAGAACACAATGGAATGAATTAAAAACAGGATGGATGAAGTGGAGAATCGAATCAGCGAGTTAGAGGACACAATAAATAAAGGCATGGAAGCAGAGCAGAAAAAAGAAAAGAGACTCAAAAAATCTGAGGAAACTCTAAGAGAGCTTTGTGACAACATGAAGAGAAATAAGATCCACATCATAGGGATTCCTGAAGAAGAAGAGAAAGAACAAGGGATAGAGACTTTATTCAAGCACACCATAGCTGGAAAATTCCCTCAATTAAGGCAGGAAAACATCTCACATGTTCAAGAAGCACAGAGAACTCCAATAAGGAGAAACCCAAATAAATCAACACCAAGACACATCATAATTAAAATACCAAAGCTAAGTGATAAAGAGAAAATATTAAAAGCTGCTAGAGAAAAAAAGACTATCACCTACAAAGGAACCCCCATAAGGATGACTTCTGACTTCTAAACAGAAATGCTTGAGGCCAGAAGGGAATGGCAAGAAATAATCAAAGTAATGCAGAACAAGAGCCTTCAACCAAGACTACTTTATCCAGCAAGGCTATCATTTAAAATTGAAGGAGATATAAAAAACTTTACAGACAAAAAAAAAAAAAAAACCTTAAGAAATTTACTAAAACCAAACCAAGGCTGCAAGAAATGCTAAGAGACCTGTTTTAAACAGATCAAAGGAGAAAAAAAATATAGCAAAAGAGGAATACAGTTTTAAAGAATAAAATGGCAATAAACAATTACATATCAATAGTAACCTTAAAGGTAAATGGATTAAATGATCCAATCAAGAGACATAGGGTAGCTTCATGGATAAGAAAACAGGACCCATACATATGCTGTCTACAATAGACACACCTTAAATCAAAAGATGCACACAGACTGAAGATAAAAGAATGGAAAAAAAATATTTCACACAAATGGAAATGAAGAAAAAGCTGGGGTAGCAATACTTATATCAGACAAAATGGACTTTAAAACAAAGACTATAGTTAGAGATAAAGAAGGTCACTACATAATGATAAAGGGAGCAATCCAAAAGGAAGATATAACCATTATAAATATCTACACATCTAATATAGGAGCACCTAAATATATAAAGCAGACTTTGATGGATTTAAAGGGTGAGATCAACAGCAATACTATAATAGTAGGGGATTTAAATACCCCATTAACATCATTAGACAGATCCTCAAGAAAGAAAATTAACAAAGAAACAGCAGACTTAAAGGACATATTAGATCAACTCGATTTAATAAATATCTTCAGAACCTTTCACCCTAAAACAGCAGAATATACATTCTTTTCAAGCACTCATGGTACATTCTCTAGAATAGACCACAAGTTAGGGCACAAAAGTGGTCTCAACAAATTTAAGAAGATTGAAATCATACTGAGCACTTTCTCTGATCACAATGGCATTAAACTAGAAAACAACCAAAACAGAAAAACTGAAAAATACTCAAACTCTTGGAAACTAAATAGCATGTTATTAAATAATAAATGGGTAAACAATAAGATCAAAGAAGAAATTAAAAAATTCCTAGAAACAAACAATACTGAGCATATATCAACTCAAAATTTAGGGAACACAGCAAAAGTAGTCCTGAGAGGAAAGTTTATAGCATTACAGGCATACCTCAAGAAGCTAGAAAAAGCTCAAATAAACAATTTGACCCTAAATCTAAAAGAACTAGAAAAAGAACAGCAAATAAAGCCCAGAGCTAGTAGAAGGAATGAAATAATAAAGATCAAAGCAGAAATAAATGACATAGAGGCTAAAGAAACAATACAGAAGATCAATGAATCCAGGAGCTGGTTTTTTGAAAAGGTAAACAAGATCGATGAACCTTTAACCAGACTCACCAAGAAAAAAAGAGAGAGGACTCAAATAAATAAAATTAGAAATGAGAGTGGAGAGATGACAACTGACACAACAGAAATACAAAATATTGTAGGAAAATACTGTGAAGAACTGTACGCCAAAAAACTAAACAACCTAGATGATATGGACAAATTCCTTGAAATATATCATCTTCCAAAAATTAATCTGGAAGAATCAGAAAACCTAAACAGACCAATTACAAAAAATGAGATTGAAACAGTTATCAAAAAACTCCCCAAAAAGTAAAGTCCTGGTCCTGATGGCTTCACAAGTGAATTCTACCAAATATTCAAAGAAGAACTAACTCCTATCCTTCTCAAGCTGTTTCAGAAAATTCAAGAGGGAGGAAGACTTCCAAGCTCCTTTTATGAGGTGAGCATAATTCTGATTCTAAAACCAGGCAAAAACAACACAAAAAAAGAAAATTATAGGCCAATATCCCTGATGAATTTAGATGCAAAAATCCTCAACAAAATATTAGCAAACTGGATCCAGCAATATATGAAAAAAATCATTCACCATGATCAAGTGGGATTTATTCTTGGGAAGCAAGGCTGGTACAATATTTGCAAATCAATCAATGTGTTTCATCACATAAACAAAAGGAAAGAGAAAAACCACATGATAATTTCAATAGATGCAGAAAAAGCATTTGATAAAATTCAGCACCCATTCATGTTCAAAACTCTTAGCAAAGTGGGAATACAGGGAACATACTTCAACATGATAAAGGCCATCTATGACAAACCCACAGCCAATATCATACTCAATGGGCAAAAATGAAAAGCAATCCCCTTAAAATCAGGAACAAGGCAGGGGTGCCCCCTTTCACCACTCTTATTCAACATAGTCCTGGAAGTCCTAGCCACAGCAATCAGACAAAAAAAAGAAATAAAAGGCATCCAAATTGGAGAAGAAGTAAAACTATCATTATTTGCAAATGATATGATATTGTATATAGAAAATCCTAAAGTCACAGTCAAAAAACCACTAGACCTGATGAATGAATTCAGCAAGGTGGCAGGATATAAAATCAATACTCAGAAATCACAGGCATTTTTACACACTAACAATAAACTGTCAGAATGAGAAATTAAGGAATCAATCCCCTTTACCACTGCAAACAAAAAAAATAAAATACCTCGGAAAAAATTTAACCAGGGAGATTAAAGACTTGTACTCGGAAAATTATAATACATTGATAAAAGAAATCAGGGAAGAGGCTCTGGCCTGTTGGCTCAGCGGTAGAGCGTCGGCCTGGCGTGCAGGAGTCCTGGGTTCGATTCCCGGCCAGGGCACACAGGAGAAGCGCCCATTTGCTTCTTCACCCCTCCCCCTCTCCTTCCTCTCTGTCTCTCTCTTCCCCTCCCGCAGCCGAGGCTCCATTGGGGCAAGATGGCCCAGGCGCTGGGATGGCTCTGTGGCTTCTGCCTCAGGCACTACAATGGCTCTGAATTCAGCAGAGCGACGCCCCAGAGGGGCAGAATATCGCCCCCTGGTGGGCGTGCCAGGTGGATCCCGGTTGGGCGCATGCGGGAGTCTGTCTGACTGCCTCACGTTTCCAGCTTCGAAAAAAAAAGAAAAAAAAAAGAAAAAAAAAGAAATCAGGGAAGATACAAACAAATGAAGGCATATACCGTGCTCATGGTTAGGAAGAATAAACATCATTAAAATGTCTATATCACCCAAAGCAATTTATAAATTCAATGCAATACTGATTAAAATACCAATGACTTTCATCAAAGATATAGAACACATATTCCAAAAATTTATATGGAACCAAAAAAGAACACGAATATCCTCAGCAATCTTGAAAAGGAGGAATAAAGTGGGAGGTATCACACTTCCGGATATCAAGTTATACTATAAGGCCATTGTACTCAAAACAGCCTGGTATGGCATAAGAACAGGCATATAGATCAATGGAACAGAACTGAGAACCCAGAAATAAACCCACACTTTTATGGACAACTGATATTTAACAAAGGAGGTAAGAGCATACATTGGAGTAAAGACAGCCTCTTCAACAAATGGTGTTGGGAAAATGAAACTAGACCACCAACTTACACCTTTCACAAAAATAAACTCAAAATGGATAAAAGACTTAAATGTAAGCTGTAAAACCATAAGCATCTTAGAAACAAACATAGGCAGTAAAGTAAGCTCTCTGACATCTGTCGCAGCAATATATTTGCCGATTTGTCTCCACAGGCAAGTGAAACAAAAACAGGATAAACAAAGGGGACTATATCAAACTAAAAAGCTTCTGCACAGTTAAAGACAATAAGAACAGAATAAAGAGACAAACTACACAATGGGAGAATATATTTGACAATGTGTCTGATAAGGGGATAATAACCAAAATTTATAAAGAACTTGTAAAACTTAATACCAGGAAGACAAACAATCCAATCCAAAAATGGGCGAAAGAAATGAATAGATACTTTCCAAAGAGGATATACAGATGGCCAATAGGCATATGAAAAAATACTCAACATCATTAATCATTAGAGAAATGCAAATTAAAACCACAATGAGATATCACCGCACACCAGTCAGAATGGCTCTCATCAATAAAACAACACAGAATAAGTGCTGGTGAGGATGTGGAGAAAAGGGAACCCTCCTGCACTGTTTGTGGGAATGCAGATTGGTGCAGCCACTATGGAAAACAGTATGGAGATTCCTCAAGAAATTAAAATTCGAACTGCCTTTGGACCCAGCTATACCACTTTTAGGAATATACCCCAAGAACTCCATAGCACTGTTTGAAAAGAAGAAATGCACCCCCATGTTTATGGCAGCATTGTTCACAATAGCAAAGATCTGGAAACAGCCCAAGTGTCCATCAGAGGATGAGTGTATTAAAAAGCTTTGGTATATATATATACTATGGAATACTACTCAGCCATAAGAAATGATGACATCGGATCTTTTACAACAACATGGATGGACCTTGATAATATGGTATACTGAGTGAAATAAGTAAATCAGAAAAAACTAAGAACTATATGATTCCATACATAGGTAGGACATAAAAATGAGACTCAGAGACATGGACAACAGTGTTGGGGTTACAGGGTGGGGAGGAGGAGAGGGAGAGGGTTGGGTGAGTGGAGGGGCACAAAGAAAACCAGTTAGAAGGTGATGGAAGATAATTTTATCAATGTCACCCCATTAAAATTAATTAAAAAAAAGAATTTGTTTCACGGCTAATTCAGGCAGTTAGAAGAATAGTATAAGGATGCTAAATCTGCTTCTCAGGCCACATCCTGCAAAAGGGGCCCCAAGCAAATTGGTAATTTGGCTCCTCTGATTTTGCCAATTGGATTTTTAAAAAAATTGTTCAGGAACACCCTGAAATGGAACTAACAATACATGAGCATAAATTTAAAGGACTTTTAGATCTGTTATTGCTAAGCTACATTGGCCTCCTTCCTGGCCCACTCATGCAGCAGCCACAGAATGACAAGGTATAGGGCAGAGTAAATCCCCTCAAAAAGTTCTAGTTTTCTAAATTGGGAAGATTAAGAAGGTCATTCTGGATTTTTTAAGCCTTATGTGCTCCCTGGATGGCCAGTTAATTTGTGGGGTAGAGATGTTTTGAAAAATATGAGAGCGTTGCTTGTCAGTCCTAAATGAATTCTTGCTGTATTGGCCAAGAGTTTGCTTAAAGGCTTTAATCACTGTAAAAAAAAAAATAGAAGACTGGATAAACAAGATGTGGCACATATACACCATGGTACCATGGTATACTATTCAGCCATAAGAAATGATGACATCGGATCACTTACAAAATAATGGTGGGATCTTGATAAGATTATACGGAGTGAAATAAGTAAATCAGAAAAAAACAAGAACTGCGGGATTCCACACATTGGTTGGACATAAAAACGAGACTAAGAGACATGGACAAGAGTGTGGTGCTTATGGAGTTGGGGGAGGGGCACAAAGAAAACTAGATAGAAGGTGACGGAGGACAATCTGACTTTGGGTGATGGGTATGCAACATAATTGAATGACAAGATAACCTGGACATGTTTTCTTTGAATATATGTACCCTGATTTATTGATGTCACCCATTAAAATTAATAAAAATTTATTTATTAAAAAAAAAGAAGGGGGAGAGAAGATGGCAGCAGAGTAGGCGGATGCACAGACACCCAGCTCTCAACACCAAACTGGAATACAAATCAATTTAGAAAAAATCAGCATGAAAAACCAACACTGAACTGCAAGAACAGCTCTCAAAAACCAAGGAGCAAAGAGGAAGCCACAATAATCCTGGTAAGGAGTGCCTGAATCTCCTCTGCTTACAGGAAGGGAAGGAGGGGGGTGAGGCTGAGAGCCCAGAGAGGATTTCACAGAGGAAAAAGAGCAGAAACTACTGCTCACAGCCACTTACCTGGCGACCAGGGAGCAAGGTGGGTTGAAAAGACCAGCTTATCTCCCAAGTGGAAAAGACAGGGAGAGGGACAGACTGTGAGGGGCTAAGGTATGCAAGAAACAAAATAAAAAAGCTGACTCATTCGTGCTGGAGGCGGCCATAGCTGGGGGAGGGACTGAACCTTTCACAAAACAGAGCTGAAGTGCTTCCGGATCAGAGATCTCCGGACATCTATCCAGCTCCAACCAGCACAACAAGACACAGCTGAAAACAAGAAGTGGGGAGGAGGGGCAGTAACTCAGGTCTCCATGGAGATCTGAGATACACCTCCCCCTACTGAAGCTGAGAGAAAAAACCCTGCCCCCAGTGAGATTAGTTGGAGGAAGAGACCTTCAGCGTCTCAGGTTACACCCACAGCATTCCTGGATACAGTTTCAAGGAAGCCCCCTGCTGAGATCAGTTAACAAGACTATCACCTGTTAAGAAAAACAAACAAATCAAGACTTCAAAGCTGCCCAAATCCGAAAGTGGATTACAAATAATAGCTGATACCAACTCACGAAGACCTAAAAATAACACAACTGAAAACTGGAGGCAGACAACACCAAGCCTAGACTCAATCAACTCTACAAATAAAAAAAAAAAAAAGAAGATGAGAAAACAAAGGAGTGCAATCCAAATGAAACCACAAGAGACACTTTCGAGAGATGAACTGAGTGATATGGAAATAATCAAACTTCCAGATGTGGAGTTCAAAATAATGATTGTAAGGATGCTTAGGGATCTTAGAACAACAATGCAGGGGGAGTTTGAAAACCTAAATAAAGAAATAGCAAGTATAAAAAAGAATCAGTTGGAGACGACAAATACAATATCAGAAATAAAGACCACAATAGAAGGAATTAAAAACAGGATAGATAGAGCAGAGGATCGAATCAGTGAGTTAGAAGACAACTGGAATGAAGGCATGAAAGCAGAGAAGAAAAGAGAAAAAAGACTCAAAAAGTCAGAGGAAACTCTTAGAGAGCTCTGTGACAACATGAAGAGAAATAACATCTGCATCATAGGGGTTCCTGAAGAAGAAGAAAAAGAACAAGGGATAGAGACTTTGTTCAATCATATCATAGCTGAAAACTTCCCTAAATTAATGCAAGAGAAACTCTCACAAATCCAAGAAGCACAGAGGACTCCATTAAAGAGAAACCCAAAGAAACCTACACCAAGACACATCATAATTAAAATACCAAAGCTAAGCGATAAAGAGAAAATATTAAAAGCTGCAAGAGAAAAAAAAGTTATCACCTACAAAGGAGCCCCCATAAGGATGACATCTGACTTCTCAACAGAAACACTTGAGGCCAGAAGGGAATGGCAAGAAATATTCAAAGTAATGCAGAACAAGAACCTACAACCAAGACTACTTTATCCAGCAAGGCTATCGTTTAAAATTGAAGGAGAAATAAAAAGCTTCCCAGACAAAAAACAACTCAAGGAATTCATTATAACCAAACCAATGCTGCAGGAAATATTAAGGGGCCTGGTGTAAACAGATAAAGTGGGAAAAGAATACAGAAAAAAAAAAAAAAGAAAAAGGAATACACCTTTAAAGAAGAAAATGGCAATAAACAACTACATATCAATAATAACCTTAAATGTAAATGGATTAAATGATCCAATCAAAAGACATAGGGTAGCTGCGTGGATAAGAAAACAGGACCCATACATATGTTGTCTACAAGAGACACACCTTAGAACAAAAGACACACACAGATTGAAGGTAAAAGGATGGAAAAAAATGTTTCATGCAAATGGAAATGAAAAAAAAGCTGGGGTAGCAATACTTATATCAGACAAATTGGACTTTAAAACAAAGGATATAGTAAGAGATAAAGAAGGCCACTACATAATGATAAAGGGAGTAATCCAACAGGAAGATATAACTATTATAAATATCTATGCACCTAATATAGGAGCACCCAAATATATAAAACAGACTTTGATGGATTTAAAGGGTGAGATCAAAAGCAATACTATAATAGTAGGGGATTTCAATACCCCACTAACATCACTAGATAGATCCTCAAGAAAGAAAATTAACAAAGAAACAGCAGACTTATTGGAAACACTAGATCAACTCGATTTAATAGATATCTTCAGAACCTTTCACCCTAAAGCAGCAGAATATACATTCTTTTCAAGTGCTCATGATACATTCTCTTTGATAGACCACATGTTAGGGCACAAAAGTGCTCTCAACAAATTTAAGAAGACTGAAATCATATCAAGCACTTTCTCTGATCACAACGGCATGAAACTAGAAATGAATCACAGCAGAAAAGCTCAAAAATTCTCAAACACATGGAAACTAAATAGCAGGGTGTTAAATAATGAATGGATTAAGAATGAGATCAAAGAAGAAATAAAGAAATTCCTAGAAACGAATGACAATGAGCATACAACAACTCAAAATTTATGGGACACAGCAAAAGCAGTGCTGAGAGGGAAGTTCATAGCACTACAGGCACACTTTCAGAAGCTAGAAAAAGCTCAAATAAACAACTTAACCCTGCATCTAAAAGAATTAGAAAAAGAACAGCAAGTAAAGCCCAAATGTAGTAGAAGGAAGGAAATAATAAAGATCAGAGCAGAAGTAAATGACATAGAGGCTAAAGAAACAATACAGAGGATCAATGAAACTAGGAGCTGGTTCTTTGAAAAGGTAAACAAGATTGATGCACCTTTAAGTAGACTCACCAAGAAAAAGAGAGAGAGGACTCAAATAAATAAAATTAGAAATGAGAGAGGAGAAATAACAACTGATACAACAGAAATACAAAATACTGTAAGAAAATACTATGAAGAACTGTATGCCAAAAAACTAGACAACCTAGATGAAATGGACAAATTCCTTGAAACGTACAATCTTCCAAAAATCAATCTGGAAGAATCAGAAAACTTAAACAGACCAATTACACCAAAGGAGATCGAAACAGTTATCAAAAAACTGCCAACAAAGAAAAGTCCGGGGCCCGATGGCTTCACAACGGAATTCTACCAAATATTCAAAGAAGAACTAACTCCTATCCTTCTCAAACTATTTCAAAAAATTCAAGAGGAAGGAAGACTTCCAAACTCCTTTTATGAGGCGAGCATAATTCTGATTCCAAAACCAGGCAAAGACCACACAAAGAAAGAAAATTATAGGCCAATATCTCTGATGAATATAGATGCTAAAATCCTCAACAAAATATTAGCAAACTGGATCCAACAATATATGGAAAAAATCATACACCATGATCAAGTGGGATTTATTCTGGGGAGGCAAGGCTGGTACAATATTCGTAAATCAATCAATGTGATTCATCACATAAACAAAAAGAAGGAGAAAAACCATATGATAATTTCAATAGATGCAGAAAAAGCATTTGATAAAATCCAGCACCCATTCATGATCAAAACTCTCAGCAAAGTGGGAATACAGGGAACATACCTCAACATGATAAAAGCCATCTATGAGAAACCCACAGCCAACATCATACTCAATGGGCAAAAATCAAAAGCAATACCCTTAAGATCAGGAACAAGGCAGGGGTGCCCCCTTTCACCACTCTTATTTAACATAGTCCTGGAAATCCTAGCCACAGCAATCAGACAAGAAGAAGAAATAAAAGGCATTCAATTTGGAAAAGAAGAAGTAAAACTATCATTATTTGCAGATGATATGATATTGTATATAGAAAACCCTAAAGTCTCAGTCAAAAAACTACTGGACCTGATAAATAAATTCAGCAAAGTGGCAGGATATAAAATCAATACTCAGAAATCAGAAGCATTTTTATACACCAACAATGAACAGTCAGAAAGAGAAATTAAGGAAACAATCCCCTTCACAATTACAACCAAAAAAATAAAGTACCTAGGAGTAAACTTAACCAAGGAGACTAAAGACTTGTACTCGGAAAATTACAAAACATTGATAAAAGAAATCAAGGAAGATACTAACAAGTGGAAGCATATACCGTGCTCATGGTTAGGAAGAATAAACATCATTAAAATGTCTATATTACCCAAAGCAATTTATAAATTCAATGCAATACCAATTAAAATACCAATGACATACTTCAAAGATATAGAACACATATTCCAAAAATTTATATGGAACCAAAAAAGGACACGAATAGCCTCAGCAATCTTAAAAAAGAAGAATAAAGTGGGAGGTATCACACTTCCTGATATCAAGTTATACTACAAGGCCATTGTACTCAAAACAGCCTGGTACTGGCATAAGAACAGGCATATAGATCAATGGAATAGAACAGAGAACCCAGAAATAAACCCACAGTTCTATGGACAACTGATATTTGACAAAGGAGGTAAGGAAATACAATGGAGTAAAGACAGCCTCTTTAACAAATGGGGTTGGGAAAATTGGACAGCTACCTGCAAAAAAATGAACCTAGATCACCAGCTTACACCACTCACAAAAATAAACTCAAAATGGATAAAAGACTTGAATGTAGGCCGTGAAACCATAAGCATCTTAGAAGAAAACATAGGCAGTAAGCTCTCCGACATCTCTCGGAGCAATATATTTGCTGATTTATCTCTACGGGGAAGTGAAATAAAAGACAGGATAAACAAATGGGACTATATCAAACTAAAAAGCTTTTGCACAGCTAAAGACAACAAGAACAGAATAAAAAGACAAACTACACAATGGGAGAACATATTTGACAATACGTCTGATAAGGGGTTAATAACCAAAATTTATAAAGAACTTGTAAAACTCAACACCAGGAAGACAAACAACCCAATCCAAAAATGGGCAAAAGAGATGAATAGACACTTCTCCAAAGAGGACATACAGATGGCCAATAGGCATATGAAAAAATGCTCAACATCACTAATCATTAGAGAAATGCAAATTAAAACCACAATGAGATATCACCTTACACCAGTCAGAATGGCGCTTATCAACAAAACAACACAGAATAAGTGCTGGCGAGGATGTGGAGAAAAGGGGACCCTCCTGCACTGCTGGTGGGAATGCAGACTGGTGCAGCCACTGTGGAAAACAGTATGGAGATTCCTCAAAAAACTGAAAATCGAACCGCCTTTTGACCCAGCTATCCCACTTTTAGGAATATACCCCAAGGACACCATAGAACGGCTCGAAAAGGAGAAATGCACCCACATGTTTGTGGCAGCATTGTTCACAATAGCGAAGATCTGGAAACAGCCCAAGTGTCCGTCAGAGGACGAGTGGATTAAAAAACTTTGGTACATATATACTATGGAATACTACTCAGTCATAAGAAATGATGACATCGGATCATTTACAATAACATGGATGGACCTTGATAACATTATACGGAGTGAAATAAGTAAATCAGAAAAAAAACTGAGATGAATCCATACATAGAAGGGACATAAAAATGAGACTCAGAGACATGAACAAAAATGTGATGGCAACAGGGGCGGGGGGGTTGGGAGAGGGGGGAGGGGGTGAAGAAGGAGAGAGGGGTTAGGGGAGGGGAGGGGCACAAAGAAAACCAGATAGAAGGTGACAGAAGACAATTTAACTTTGCGGGAGGGGTATACAGCACAATCAAATGTCAAAATAATCTAGAGATATTTTCTCTCAACATATGTACCCTGATTTATCAATGTCACTGCATTAAATTTAATAAAAAAATATTAATATTAAAAAAAAAGAAAAGAAAAACTATTTTTATTCTTTCTCTTTTCACTCACCATATTTAAAAACAGTACAGTGACATCGATGTATATCATAAGGACTTGGAAAGAAGTTTCAAAATTAACTGTAATTCCACAGCATGTAATAAGTTAATCTACATTGTACAAATAACAAAATATGATTAAATATTATGTATTAAAATTAAACTACATTCTCTTTTTTAATATAAAACATATTTTATCTTTTGGGTTATTCTGAGAAAAAGATTAGAACAAATTTACTTAAAATGTTGGTAGTTAGAACTGATTATTTTCCCCTTTTGTCAATTTAAAAATTATAAAAAGGTGAGGCAATTTATTTTAATTAACCAGACACCCTACTTACAGAAACAACTCAGATATTTGATTCAGGATTTGATCCCCACTCCTCCATTCTCAGGTCATGCAGTCTGATGTCTGATGAGGCTCCCTCCCTACCTCCCAATATTGCTGTAGGGCCAGTGATCACAGCCATGCAGATCCACATTGGATTCGGGCAGACAGTGAAGGAACTGTGGAGCCAGAGGATGGTGGGCCATTCTGTTTATTATAGTCTTGCCATGGCAGATGAGCAAGCTGGCAGGGAAAACTGTTCTCTCTCCTAGGGCTGACAAGCAAACAGGCTGGGGGAAAATCTCCTTCTCCCGCAAACAATAGCTAATAGAGGCCCCTCCCAGTGGCAGCAGGCAATTCGCAATCTACCATTTGCCGCCCTGAAGGCAAGCACCAGCAGCCTTAAAGGGACTATACACACATGGTGCTGCCCTGTGCTCATGCACCAATCATACAAGTACAAGTGAACAAGCCTAACACACGTTTGCCCAACAATTGCCAAAGAGAAGATCCAGTCAAAAGCCACTTTGGTTCAAGAGCTGAGCACATGACCTAAACATGGATCTCATGACATATGTGGAAACCACCAGAAAACAGGTTTTCTGCTTATTTTCTTGGATGGTAATTGGTTGGCATCCATCCTGTAACAAAAGAAGGGCCTGTCTAACAATTTGGGATAGAGATAAGCTGAACCAGGAGATGGCAAAGAAGTAGATGCTGATTATATTACTTTAGCTTTATATCCAGATACGCCTGAAAGCAAATCTGACACCCCTGAGTTCATCAGTGACAGGAGTCAATAATATTTGTTTTTGCTCCACACAGTTATGCTTTCTGTCATTTGCAACTAGATGAACCTAACTCCTTGTACATACAGTAAGTTTCTCTTTATATTGTACTACTTTAAAATGTTGCTATATGTATATAACAATATTTATAATAGTTTAAATAATTACAGACCTTCATATACAAAAGATAATCCTAGAAGAATTACTACTGGTATTATAGCTTAATAAATATCACAAATATAATTTTTTATATTTCTCTTAGAAAGTAATATTTCCTCTCCTAATATGAAGGAGTTTACATATTTTAAGTAGAAACTGAAAATCAGATAGGAGTAAATAAAAATAAATATTTATAAACAAGTGACTCTTAATAAATCTTTGATTTATTCTGTTGTGCCTAAGTAGGTCATTGAATAGTCCTGATCTTTAAGCCTTCAAAAAGAATAAATTAAAAGTATTTTTTCTTAGATAATTAATTTTTAAAATAACTAAAAAAATTGATTTTCAAAAGAGGCAGAGAGAGAGACATTGAGTTATTGTTTCACTTATTTATTCATTCATTGGGTTATTCTTCTATGTGCCCTGCCTGGGGATTGAACCTACAACCTTGTCATAATAGGACAATGCTCTAACCAACAGATTTACCCAGCCCTAGCAAGAATGACTTCATAAAGAATTAATTCTTAAATAAAAAAATTAAAAATGAAATTATAACTGTGTATCTTGACCTACAGATAATAGAAATTTTAATTAGACCTTTTCTTTAAGAAATCTGTGAGCATTAACTTATCTTGGCTTCTTTTTGTTTTAAATGTTTTAATCAAAGAATTAAAAAGTGTTTGTCAACATTGGTATGTTTAGCCTCACCTCAGTAGTCAGACCATTCTAGGCTAGAGGCAAGAAGGGTTATGCAACTAAAGTTTCATTTTCTCAATGAGACTTAGACTCATTTACCTCTTTGGGTAGATGTAAGCTGTCATCACAAAGCTCTAGTTTTGTTTTGTTTTTTTAAAACTTTATTTATTGAATTTACAGAAAGGGGAGGTGTGGAGTGAGAAGTATCAACTCATAGTTGTTTCACTGTAGCTGTTCGTTAATTGCTTGTCATATGTTTTGAACCTAGGACCTTAGCATTCCAGGTCAAAGCTTTATCTACTGCACCACCATAGACCAGGTAAGTTTTGGGCTCTGATTCATCATTGCTTGATACTGAATCAGGACTTGTTGTTGCTATATTATTTCTGAAGTAGAATCTCAATCTCTCACCACACATTCTTTCAACCTTATTAGTAGGGTACAAATTTTATCCATCTTGTATTGTTCTAGAGAAGAGCAAGAATGGTGGGATGGTAATAAATATTTCTTAAAAATGGGGCTATATTCATGACAATGCAGAATAATCTAAAAGAAGTTAAAGCAGAGGCATATAGATAAAACATGAGAATTTAACTGCACTGTAGGACCAAAGTTTCTCTTCTTCTGAAAATAGAGTAACTTCACCATTGGCAAAAATTGCATATATATACCTATATTTATCAGCACTTATATAGACATAATCAGTTGCATCTATATGTAGAAACTCAAGGTAATATTTAAAAAAATCTTTCTTCTTCGCCACCATTCTTTCTCCTTTGTTTCCTTCCTTCTTTACAATATTTTTTCTTTTGTTTGCCTTGTTCCTTCCCTTATTTCTTTCTTTATTAAAAATTTTAAACTTCTTTATTAAAAAATTGCTTTCTATTTAACTTTTGCTTCTAAATAAACTAATTTTTATTATTACGTTTACAAGTCATTTAAATTTCTTTAGAATTAGTTTGAGGTTAAAGTCTAAGAAATTATTAAAGGTAGTTTAGAAAAAAGTTCTATTTTTTAATTGATAGGAAACATATGAACTTATTCTGCATGAAAACTTATAAACCAATTTAAGAAAATATATATTTAAAATAAGATTTAGATTGAACATAATTTTTTTGCAAAACCAGATGGTCCTTGAATAATTTTAACTTTATTTTATTTTAATTGAGATATAATTGACATATAACATTGCATAAGTTTAACATGTACAATGTTTATTTGACATTTATATATTTCAATATTATAATCATCATAGTGTTAGCAAACACTGCCATCATGTTAATAACTATTATTTCTTTGTTTTGTCATGAGAACATTTAAGACATATTTTGAAGTATGTAATACAGCAGGGGTCCCCAAACTTTTTACACAGGGGGCCAGTTCACTGTCCCTCAGACTGTTGGAGGGCCGGACTATAAAAAAAAACTATGAACAAATCCCTATGCACACTGCACATATCTTATTTTAAAGTAAAAAAACAAAATGGGAACAAATACAATATTTAAAATAAAGAACAAGTAAATTTAAATCAACAAACTGACCAGTATTTCAATGGGAACTATGCTCCTCTCACTGACCACCAATGAAAGAGGTGCCCCTTCCGGAAGTGCAGCGGGGACCGGATAAATGGCCTCAGGGGGCCGCATGCTGCCCGCGGGCCATAGTTTGGGGACCCCTGTAATACAGTATGGTTGCCAATAGTCACAATTCCATGCAGTAGAGCTCCAGAACTTACTTATCTTCTAACTGAAAATCTATACCTTTTTATCTATGTCCCCCTAATTCAACCTTAATAAATGGCAACTGATTTATTACAGTTGATATAGCTAGAATTTTAAAAGATAGTGGGAATTATTGTAAGATAAGAAAATTATATCTATCAATTATGTAAAGAAAATCATACTAAATGATCTTACAGTCATTTTAATAGGAAAAATAATTAAATGCATATAAAATTTAAATTTTAAATCAAAATCAGCAATTCTTTGCTCACCATTGAGTACAATAATCTTTTTCAGAAGGAATATTCTGAGTGACATGATTGGAAATGAGTATTATATATAAAGTAGTGAATTTAGGGTTTGTATGACCTACATATAGGTTGGTAAAACAATTGGAAAGACTTTAGCACTTATTTTTTGTATTAGTGCATGAATAAGGCAAAAGTTCACTGGAGCTGTTGACTTATCTGCATATAAAATGTTGAGTGCCATCCAGGAGAGAGTGCTAAATGTTCCGTAGTGATTTGCATAATAAAGAAGAGAGTGCACTTAATTTGCCATTAACTTGTTAAACCTTTCTGTAATACTTTCTCTCCTTAATTTATTTTTATATGTATTACAAGGTAATTAAAATAAAAACTGCAATAGGTTAATATAGTAAAAAAAAAAAAAAGAGAGAGAAACTGTGAACTGGATTTGCCCTTAGAATATTATCATAAAATGCCAAGGTATTATAGTCTGTAACTGTAGAAGGATATTTATTGAAGCCTGATACTGGACTTCTATATGACCAGTAAAACACTTCTAATCAATTTTTATTTGTACCTTCTGTAGAAATTGTGCATTAGTAAGCAAACAGAACAATACACTATGGACATTATTTTACATTTTATATTATGCCTATAATAGCAAAACTCTGAAAAGGTGGGAGAAATCAAACACACTGGAAAGAAGCATGTGGGCAAATGCTTACCATTCTCAGCACTCCAACTGGGTTGATTTAAAATTATTAAGAAAGCATGTCTATAATAAGTATGGAAATGAGTTAGAAATATAATGAAAATAGTATATATATGTGATATGTTTGAACATAATTCTCATTGTTAACCTAATTCTCATTAAATCTGTCCCTGTAATGGGGGATGGATCTAATGTTTTATGCTCTGTACATGACATTAAAAATCATCTTTAAAAATACACCTCCCAGAAAATACATTTACTGTAAATGGTAGATCAAAAGAGATGATAAATATATCTATCCCTTTTACTGGGAAGAAAAAGCTTTGCAAAGTTCATCTGAAAGGTGGGCATGGATTCAATTTTACTTATTTCCAAATGGTCTCATTTACAACTAAAATTCAAACTTAAAAAATTATATATTTGGCCTTGGCCAGTTTGTTCAGTGGTAGAGCATCAGCCGGGTGTAGATGTTCAGGGTTTGATTCCGCATCAGGGTTCACAGGAGAAGCGCCTATTTGCTTCTCCACCCTCCCTCTCTCTTTCCCTCCTGCATCCATGGCTAGATTGAAGTGAGTTGGCCTTGGGCACGGAGGTTGGCTTCATGCTTTTACCTCAGGTCTTCAGAAAGGCATGGTTGTTGAGCAACAGAGTAATGCCTCTGATGGGAAGAGCATTGTCCCTTAGTGGGCTTGCCAGGTAGATCCTTGTCAGGGTACATGTGGGAGTTTATCTCTGCTTCCCTCCTTTCATAAAATTAAAAAAACATTTATATATTATATATATTTTAGAACTTGCAGCTTATAACAGGAAAACATAAACATTCTGACAAGTGTTAGCATATGAACACATGATGTATAGATAATTAAATGAATCAAAAATAACAATCATTGTTAAACACTGTAATGTGAGCTCTTTTAATATAGAAGAGTCCTTTCTTCTATCTATTCCAAAGTATAAATGTTTTCTGTGTCTATACTGAGACAGGATGAAAAGAAGCTAAGAAAATTCCTTGGCGAGTAAAATGGGGAAATAGACAAATAGTTGAGTAAACTGACTTGAGCTATTTGCAGTCAGATGCAATGTCACCTTTTTAGAGACAACATCTCAGCCTCAACTGGGTTTTGGCTCCAGTCGTAGGTGGGCAAGGAATTCTGCATCCTCAACCTGGGTCAGCTCCCTGCCCCAGGCCTGGTGATCAATAGAGAACATCCGGGGAACATGCCTGAAAAAACTGATGAATATTCTTTTGAAGTCTTTCCTAAATTCCTAGTCTTTAAAAACTCTCAAAACAAAGGAACCAGAGCTGTAGTCTCCTTGGAGAGGCGCACACTCATGTCTTTCCCCTTACCTCTTCCTCTCTTCTTCCCCCACCCCTAGGCGTGCATCTCCTAAACTCTTAAGAGTCCTCCTCGTAAGACTTAAAACCAGGAGAGCAATGGACAGTGGCAGCTTCTCCCAGGCTCACCCCCTGAACCTGTCTCTAAAGATCCCTTTTCTCTGCTCATTTCTTTCCCCTGAAGTTTCTAAAGAACCATGCAGCCTTCCACAGGCTCCCTTCTGTTGCTTTGTTTATTCAAGCCCTTCATTGTTTCACTGTCCCCAGTTATAATGAAATTACTCTCAAGATCACCTGGACTCGTGATGGAAAAACTTTGCTGCACAAGGTCAGAAACCCGGGCGTTATCAGATGGCCATAGGCAAACCCAAAGGGCAGGTCTCCTGTCCGGGAACTTAAACCTAGTGTTTGCTAATTAAAACAACCTTTTCAAACTTTCTAACTGTCTGTAATTTAAGGAGACATCTTTTCTTGCCCATGTTACTAACTGCCTCTCAGCCTTCAGCCCATGCTCTTATTTGATCTATTCTTAAGTTAGCTGTTGTTAAAAGGTCATTTTGTGCTTTTTCTTTTTTTCACTTAACATTAAGTAATGAGCATTTCTCATGTCACTCAAAATTTAATACAGTTTAATAATCACTTTAATTTGCAAATTATCATACATGTTTAACTTGACAAAAAATGTTTTTTAATACTTCGAATAATGACTTATACCCTTTGTACTGACATAACTTCTTCCAAAACAAAGGAGATAACAACATCGGGGCACAAACTCTGTAAGTCAACAACGCATTTTTATTACTATTTTGATTAATCCACATTGCAACCAGGAATGGTTATTTGATCATAAAACTAGTGTTTGATCTCGAGGATTTAATTTTTTTTAATTCTTCCATATTACAAATATAATGACATATCAGAGGTATACTTACTATTCTAAATAAAAGCCAATAATTTTTAAAAATTACCAGAATCTCAGTCAAAGGCTGTAGAACTGAGAATAACTTTAAAAAATGTGCTGCAATATCTAATCTGATCAGAACTTAATTCAAACTGATGAATCCTCAGAAAGAGGTCATAAAAATATAGTTTGATTGAACATAATCTTACACAGCAACCGGTAAAAGTAGAACATATTGCCAATATTACTTTCATTGTGGTGCCTCCATCTTTGAAAAAAAAAAATAACCTACCTTCTGAATTATTTACACCACCAAGTTTTGTATTCACAACATATATAAAATCACTAAATTACTTAATCAATCAAGAACTCTAATCCATTTCTCGCTTACTAGCAGTCACTGTGCTGGAAGTACAATTTACAATCATTTTAGATTTAGAATTTTTTTAAACAAGACCTTTCTTCTTTTAAATAAGATCATTCTATCAAAATTCACTTTCAGCAGGTATGTCCAATAAAATTTCCCTTTAGCTGTAACCAATTTAAGTTATGACCTAACAGAAACTTTCTAACAGATAAACAAGTTTTCTCCAAGTGGGCTGACCCATTTCCACAATATTAAGGATGTGCAGTGTCTAATGAAGCCCAATTAACTCATAGTCCTCAAGAACTAATAAAAACTAATGTCAATCTGGTTCTAGCAGGGCCGCAACTAATGACAAAATGCCCAGGAACTCCAAACTTGGATTTGACCATCAAGGCTCCACCGTTTATAAAAAACCAATCATCCGCTTCAGTGTTATGGTCTTCTCCTCCAGGGTCTAATGGGGACATATTCATTACTCTTCAAAATGTCAAGAAATTCTTATGTGCCATATGTGGCAGCCTTTTTATTTTGCTCGTAAGAGATTAGGCAAGTGTGGAGTTCAACAACCGCTTTCTGAAAAAGTCTTTCACTCTAGACATTCCTCTTGCCTTTCTCCAAGGGTAGTTCCTGTCCACATACCATCAGCCTCAGTCCTAATCAGCCAGTCATTCACTTCTATCAGAACATCAACTGAAGCAAAATTCAGTTTGAAAATAGTGGTCTCAGAATGATGCTATATCTTTGTCATTTGACAACTGTACCAAACAACTAGGCATTTTTCACGATCCTACCTCTTGACTTCAACATTATTATCTCAGTATTTCACAGAATGGCAGTTTATGAAAGAGTCATATGCCAGAATTTTTTCTAAAACTCTGAAAAAGCTCATAGAGTTTTTCATACCAAGTTTTGTTGTTGACAATATTATTGGTTATTTTGATCAATGTTACTGGTGACTAACTACACTTAGGGTACAATACCATAAAAAAAATAAAAGTGCTTCTTTTGCTGAGCTGGTATATCTTTTATTGACAGATAATGTATACCATCCAACTGATTTATTTTTCTCTGTACTGTGATGGCAGCGACAGTCAGATAATTTTATCATTCATCTTACTCTCTTCTTTAGCTAAGTGAACCTAGTAATACTACCCACTTCTCTCAAATGCTTTATATCTTGTAATTTTGACATAATTTCTATTGGGAACATGGGTCTTATTTGTCTGTTTTTTTCATTGTAAGCTAACTCAAAATTTATTTGCAATGTGTTTTTTCCCACAAGACTCCCCTTCTGTTTTCTGTATCTTTGTATATTAAATTAGAGGTACTATAAAGAGTAAACACTCATTTCTAACTGCAGTTCCTTTGATCTAATAAAATATCAATTTCTTTATATGGAAGAACTTCATTAAACTAGAAACATAATAAAATAATACATAAAAATTCTGATAACATTCAATTTCAGGAAAGTTACCCTTATTTAATTATAGCAACACTGAAATGAGTCAGCTAGAATTTCACCTAACAGTAGGACCTTGGGACATTTTTATCTCCTCTGTGGTTAAATGATGAAATCAAACTTCATGATCTGTCACTAAGATTATGAAAAAGTTTTGTGCTTCCATGAGAATTCTGTCTGACACTGCACGGTATGAATGCATTTAATTTTCTTATAAAAATGGCAAATGAAAAGCTCATTCAAATTCTTCCAATCTTTAAAAATTTACATGTATTAACATGTACCATTCATTGACTCATTGAATGTGACTGTTTTAGCAGCCACACAGTTCTCTTGATACCTAGACACTTCCTAAGATGCCTGTAAGAAATCCCTGTTGATATCTAGACCTAAGATCCCACAGTCACCATCTAGAATAGGAACTGTCAGAAATTTGGGTAATATCTCCACTGGCTCTCAGACCACACCCTGAAGAACAGGGTGTTTTATTAACCATGTATATAGGTAATACTGAGCTAAAGTTTTAGGAGGAGACAGAGATAGTAAAATGTGGCAATGCATTTAACACTTAATAGTCATATAAAAAACTTTTAATGATTGTTAACAATATGGATAAATGAATCAAACCAATAAAAAGTATTGACTTAAAAAAGATAATGCAGGTATCAAAATAAGAGCGAATCATGTAAGTGAGATAGTAATCAATTTTAAGGTGAAATATTAACTTTGGAGTCTGAATAAGGAATGCAGGAAGAGGAAGAAAGTGAAGTATTACAAAAGCTAAAGGGAAAAGTTTCAAAAAGGACATCTGAGCCTACCATGTCAATTGTCACACATGAAAAGATAAAGGACCAAGAAAGTTAAGCAAACACATGTTAGGGTACGTGCACACACACAGTTTTGTTCTTATCAGTTTTAAAAGGTATCTAAGATTTTACTTAAACATAAATCATATTTAAAGATATTGAAGAATTTGAAGGTGAACAAAGGTGAATGAGTTATACTTTTGATAAATAAGATGGTAAAATATTAGCTCAAGAAGAAGCAAGTTGAGAAAACAGTCTTAGGGTAAATAGACTTGAACATTTTGTTCGTTTGAGTGTTACTGAAAGAAAGTGGCATAAATAAAAATTATTACTGGGAATTTATACATGAAAGAAAGTGTCAAGGAATCAGTAAGAAAAATGGAGACTAGAGGTTGGTTTCTTCTCATTGTTGTGGCATGATTCCAGATGATAGGATGAATGAAGCAATCTTACTGTCATGGAAACTGTGGAATATGTTGTTAATGGGTAGAGTGAAGACACATAGTACTTTAATGGTAGGAAAATAGAAAGGTGGGAATTATATTTAGTAGGTCTGAGATAAGTAAAGAAGACAGCAGGAAGGTGGGTATAACCTGGTAGCCAAGTGACACAGCTGAGGAGGTAGAAGTATGTAATCACAGAATTGCCTTTTATTAAATGCTTTGACTTCATTTAAAATATTGCTATAATATGGTGAAGTCTGAAATCCTGTGTGTCGAACTGCCAATAGTCTGGTGCACAGGATATAGAATGGCTTTTGAAAATTGTATAAATAAGAATTCGTTTAGCATACTCTTGGCCAAAGCAGTCATACAATGTCATTGCTTGGGTTTCCTTAATACTCAAAAGAACCTTAAAAAAAGAGACTATTATTATATCTGAGGCACAGAAAGGTGAAGATAATTGACTAAGGTTTTGCAAGTGGTCAGTGGCACAGTAAAGACTCAAACCCAGAGAGTCTGTCTCTAGAGCTCAAATCTTTAACCATTTCTGATGAAATAATTGAGCTTTAAACTGATAGAGAACAGTAGCATTTTGGGGATTGAAGGGAAGCTTCTGCTCCTCTGAGAAGTGCTATCCATCCTTTAAGACTGACCATATCTCAGCTCTGTGGTTTTAAGCAGTTCAGAGTGTGCCCGGGGAATTCTGTAAATTAGTGCTATTACCTCCTACCTCTATGCTTACATATTCTGCTCTTTTACCGCATGTTAATTTGGTTGAAGAGCTTGTATCTTTTCTTTACAGGAATAAATTACCTCCAAAATTTTTATGAGTTTATAGAATTCACTGGAGAAGATGGTGTACATAAGGAATGGTGAAATAATATAGTATGAAGCCTTCTGTCTTCAAGCTGACTTTATCTTCATGTCCTCCTTATCTCTTTTTCTCTCTGGGAGAACAAACATTTCCTTCCTTCTTGTGCAGAGCTGTTCTGTTCAGATTGCTAGTATAGGGAAGATCTTACATTCTATGTCAAACATTGAACATCTTAAAAGAAATATAATAAAAAAAAAGTCTTCCCTGTTTCATTTGTTTTGTTGTTTTCTCTGTGGGTAATATCTAGAGTTTATATATAGCAACCTTTTTCTCCTATTTGTATATGGAAGTGTTAAGAATCTATATTAGCATTCTGTTTTTAGTGTTTATAAAGTCTTATAAAATGAATTCTAGATCCAAGTAGCATATTTTTTCTGAAACTGGCAGTCTTTTTATTTTTATTTATTTTTTAAATTTTATTTTATTAATTTTTATTTATTGTGTTTATGTGGATTCAAGTATCTCACTGAATATAACTCCCTTACCTCCCACCCCTGTGTCCCTTTTTATACCCCTTTTTACCCCTCCCCTTATGCCCTCCCCCCTTCCCTTTGGGATTTGCTGTCCTGCTATCAGTATCTCTGTGTTATGTGTATATAATTTCACTAATCCTAATCCCTTTACCTTCTCTGATCCCATCACCTCATCCCCCTTCTCTCTGACTGCTGTCCCTCTAGTTCCTGTGACCCCTGAAACTGACAGTCTTTTTAAAATTTAGTTTGCACACCCACCTTCTGGATTTTAGGAAACTTTGGGGTGTTTCTGAATCTAGATTAGGGTTTCAAGTTTGAGCATTGACATATAAAATGTGTTCATTAAACAATATTGAAAGATATTATGCATTGTATATGGATGTTACTGAAGGGAGCAAAGCTTTAAAGACAAAGAGAAGCACACAGAGTCAATCCAGAAGTGAGTAATTTACTTATAGTTTGAAGTGACTTTAATTCTTCCTTGAGAAATGTTCTCTTGGCATGTGGAAAAGAAATATGCTGCTTTTAATAGAAATAAAAAATACATTCCTCAGAGAGAAAGGGAGGAATAAAGATAAAGAAGACTTACATATGAAGATAGCACAACATGTATTTTAATTGTGCTTCTGCAACTAACTAGGTGAGGGATCCTGGAAAAGTTTCTCAACCCCTCTGGATTTCTATTTTCTATCTTACTAAGTAAAAGGTTAAGAATCAAATGATTCTTTAGATTTTTTTCCAAGCCTAAATCTTAAGATTTTAAAAAGGATTTTACACTATTATAATCAAATGAATCCCTGAATTTGAACATTATTTTGCATCTCCAGGAGATGGAAGTTCCACATCGGTGAAACATGGCTTTGAGAAATAAAATCATCCTCAGGATTCAGATGCCTTTATTTATCAGACTGATTTTGGACAAGTTACTTAACCTTCTTAACTCTTGCTTCCTTATTTGATAAACAGTGACATTATGCACCTCATGAAGTTGTTGTGAGCATCAACTATAAAGCCAAGTGTAAAAGACATAATGCCTGGGACTCTCAGTAAATAATAGCTATCATTATTACAACTACTAGCACCACTACTACCTCACAATAAGGTGTAAACTAACCTGTACCACCCACTTGCTGCTGAAATGAACCTCAAGAATCAAAAAGGTGAAACTGGGTGGGCCCTAACAGATTGGCCTTGCAATGCAACCATCAATAACTTATAATAAACTGAACTGTAACAATACCTAAGAAGAGAATGGACAAAATAAGAGGATGCTCAGACCTGGTCTTATTTCCACCATTTGGTAGCTGTGTTCACTTGGGTAAATCACAGTGACTTAAATTCTCTAAGAATAAATTCCGTAAATTGGCCAATGGGAGTCAATATATGAGACACAAGATTTTCAACATTTTTGTGATAATTCAATCACCAATGTGTGCAAGGTGTTTTGAAAAGGGTAAAGCACTAAACCAACAACATCTAATATTTATGAAATTATTTTTACTATGGTCTTGCTTGAAATGTTTTATATGTATTAAGTCATCTGTGTGGTCAGTGTTATTATAATTCTTAATTTGTCAGTGGGAAATCTGAGGCATACAGAGGGTAAATTGCCCAAAGCCAAGTTCTGTTCATAAATGACAAAATGAGGAACCAATGAGAGAAGCATTCACTCTTGATAGGGCAGATCTTAGGAAGGTCTGTGTAACTCTATTAGGTGGCACCATGAGAGTGCAGAATGACAGGGAGACTCCAGGAGGCGGTGGGTGGGGTATTGCACTAGGCTGACCATGAGGAGCTGAGTGCAGTCTTGCTTGTTTATAGCTTTTCTTTTCTCTGAGGCATAAGATGTGGCATAGAAAGGTCATTTTGCCCAGGCTTTCTCTCAAGAGGTTTCAGCAGTCCTTCAGCAAACTCTACCCCATGTCTCTGGGAAATGAAAACAACTCACCCATAAAGTTACATCTCCAAGAAAATCTGATGGTGACAATGCAGATAAAATATTCGCCTCAAGGGTATGTTCACCTAGCTTTCCAGGTGGCTCAGAGAGACTTGGAGAAAATACTGTTTTCTTTAAACTGTACATTTATTATATCAATAAAAACCATCTTATATATTAAAAGCAATGACCCAAAACTTCTCCAGGAGTTTGGGTCTTGGACTGAAATTAGAATCATCAGGGAATAATGTTAAATTAACTCTGCTTATTCATTCCCATACCTCATGCTCTATTTCAGAAGTTCAAAGACAACAAATAGGTGATTTAAACTCTTCAGAAGTTCTGAGAAAGGAAATTGTCTGATAAATAAGTAATTACAACTTCTAAGCCTGTGCAAGCTCAGAGGAGCCTGCCACATCATTAAAGAACTAGAGAAATTAAAGTTGTCATCTGGAGAGCTAGTTGTCAAAAGAATAACCAAGAGGCAGTGTCTAGCAACATGCCAAAGTGGAGAACAAGATGTGCCATTCTCTCCTATGTCAGGATACAAAATCTAAACTGTGGCAGCTGTGGAGAAAATGACTGTGTTAGGCTTGCTCCCAAGTTTACTGGCTGCAAGCATTTTGTGCAGTTAGTGCAGGAGCTCCTGACAGCGCTATTGTAAGGATGTAAGTGCTTCCCTCAGAGAGATGAGAGATCGCACTCAGCCACTGAGAGGTGTGGTTGCTTTCCTGATCCATTGTCCTCCATTGGGAAAAGCAGGTTTTCTTTTCCCTTTGTATTTTTTTCCTTTTCTTTCTTCTTTTGGCTTTCCTGTTTTTGTGAGCCTCCAATAAACTGGAATGGCCCTCTATCCTCCGGCTCCACAGATCCTTTACCGTCTTCCCGAATTCAATGCGAATCTGCATGGCCATGGCACCCGGCCTTACAGCAGCCAAAGAGGTTTTCAGAATAAACACAGGCAATGTGCTACTTCAACCTAAATCATTTGAAATCTAAAATCAGTGGTTGCAAGGCCAAACTGTGGATGCTGGGCATTTGGGTAAGATCGAAGACCAAAGCTGCAATGTGACCTCTGTGGGTAGGTATACTTAGGTTTTTTTGCAGTACTAATCTTGGGTGACTCTTCACATCCAAGTATTCTCTCTAGTGCTGTTTCTCACTAGTACACTTTCAGACCACAAATTGAGAAACATTAGCAAGGTTAGTAGAAAATAGCATATCAACATTTAAAACTATTTCTGTGGTCTGGAATAAATAGCAAGTATGTTCTCTACAGAATACATACAGGAAAATGCCCACCGAAATAAATTGTAAAACGCTAAGCCTTAGAATGAGGACTGTAACTAATTTTTCTGGTTGCACTGGATCATGCTCTGACAGAGCCATGGGGTTTGACTGTTCAGCTAACAGTGAAGGAAACTGATCATCAATGTTATATTAACACACTTTTGCTCAAAGATACCCTGGAAACTATGTGGAGAATAAGATTTTGGAGATAAACATCAAAACCCAATTAAAATGACATTAAACTGAAGAATTTCTTTTTATTTGAAGGCATATGCTGTTGACATGAGTAAAAAAACATAAACATTCTTTCGTTCACTTGAATTCAGCTTGGATAACAGTGATGTTTTAACTCTAGTGCAAGTAAAGGTAATAGTAACTTTTTGATGAAGCTCTGTGATTGGAATCTTACAAAATGTGGTGGTGATGATCCAAATTCAGAACTGTAATTTCCCTCATATTCCTCCAGAAACAATACCTGTAGTTCATTTACATTTCCTACTTTACTTCTTGTGGCTGGATTTGCAAGTTGATCATTTGCAAGTAAATATTGCACACCATTAGAATATTATAAAATTAAGCTAGAAAACAATGTTACATACATTTTTTCAAAAGGTGTGACTGAATTGTTTAGCAATGAAAGACAGTTTATTTTCCATGTGTATTTTAAAATTTAAATCTAAACCCACCTCCAATTTTTAGCCATTCTCCAAAAGGAGAATAATTGATTTTAGGTTATGCAGATTGTCCCTAATTAAGTGATTCATCATGAAGTTTAGATATCGAGTGATATTCAGTCAGTTGTTTAAAACTGTTTGTGGGCCTTATTGACAAATTGATAACAAAACAGTTCTTAATTCGAAAAAAAAACGTTATTGTTGTTAATAAGCTTGAAAACAGTGGTAAAAATATTGCTGTTTCTGCAGTTGCGTAGCTTGTAACAAAGCTTATGAGACTGTTAGACACTCAGATAAGGAAGTACACACTTTGCTACTTGCTTGTGAGCAAAAGGAACATGTCAGAATTTATTTTATCTTGTCTCTTATTTGCTGTATAATTGGCATTTGGTAATTTCTACAGATATTTTCTAGTTATAACAAGTTTCCACAGAATTTTTTTAAAGATTAGAACACATTATTTTGTTTTTTCCTTCCACAGATTAATTTGTAAACTTCTGAGAAAAAAATAATTGCTCTTAAAATACAGATTGATTGATACAAACTCTATTGGTTGAATAACTTCGGGCAATCCAGTTCACAGAAAAAAAGGTAACCTCATCTTTTATTTGACAAGGAGGGAACTCAATACTCAAACCACATGTGACTTTGTTGTTCAAATAATCAAAGCTCAATTGATTTCAGATCTTTGTTTATATAGATTATTCACTGTGTATTTTGATGAACTGTCTGGCTGATTGATTGATGGACCATTTCTCATTGGGCTGAATCAATAATGAGGGTGTCTGATAGAGAACCACAGTGTTGGGTACCTGGAGGGTGGATTTAACTGTTAGTTCTTTTTTTGTGTAGTTTATAAAAAGTTTTCTTTTCTAAAAAGAAGGACAGACAGACAAGAAGGGAGAGAGATGAGAAGCATCAACTCATAGTTGCAGCACCTTAGTTGTTCATTGATTGCATTCTCATAAGTGCCTTAGCGGAAACTCTAACCGAGCAAGTGGCCCCATGCTCAGGCTGACAACCCTGGGCTCAAGCAGGATGAGCCTGCACTCAAGCCAATGACCTTGGTGCTTCCAACCTGGATCCTCAGCATCCCAGGTCAATGCTCTATGCACTGTGCCACCACCTGGTCAGGCTATAAAAGATTTTTAAACAATCACTTCTGCATTGGGATTTCAAGCCTATCTTCCAGTTCCATATTAGTTTAATGATAGTTTAAATGTTTAGCATATAAACATATGTTTAGTTGAAAGTTTAGGCTACGATTGTAAAACTTGCACTAATACAGTAATACTTCAGTTTTTGTTGACTTCGGTTATTATCAATTTCAGTTTTCATCAATTTTTTTCTGTAACAAATTTTTTTCTGTAACAAACATGGGCACGCTAATAAAATTTGCGAATTTTATTAGCGTGCCCATGTGACCTCGCTGCTAATTCTGCAAAACCAAAGGGCTACTCACGTGTTCTCCTGCTCAGTGTAGCATTGTTTCTTGTTGTGTGAGCATCACCCAGCATGCATCTAGCCAAACAATTCCATTGCTTTCCAGTGTCTATGAGCTTTTGTTTATTGATTGCAAGTGCATGTACTGTATACAGTAATTGGATTTACATTGATTCATATGGAAATAATTGCCTCAGTTTTTGTTGATTTCAGATTTTGCCAATTGTTTTGGGATGGATTATTGATGGAAACCGAGGTATCTCTGTATTTTAAAAAACAGGAATTAATTATTTAACTATACTAATACTTTTTTACAAAAAATAACCATTTATTTAATTACTCCTTCAATCATGGAAATAGTTTTTAGCATTTAAGTATAAGGTCTACCGGAAAGTTCTGTCCGTTTCTATCACAACAAGTTTCGAAACGTAAGCACGTTTATTTGGCACATGTGTGCCTCTCTATTTTTATCACTTAATGTATACATACTGATGTAGCAAATTAACTAAAACAGAGTTGATTCACGTTAGTCTTATGTGTGAAGCGAGAGTGTACCCATGGCTACTGATAAAGTTCATTTACGCCACTGTAATTTTTACGAATTTGAGCAAGGAAGAAATGCTACAGAAGCATGTCTGTAGCATCCACCATATTCCCCGGACTTAACACCCTCCAACTATCACTTGATTTTATCCTTACAAAATTTTTTGAAGGGCAAAAATTCAAAAATGAAGAAGATATCAAACAAGCACTGGTTCAGTTTTTCGCATCAAAAGATAAAACATTTTTCAAAAATGGGATATACAAATTGCCCTCACGCTGGCAAGAAATCATTCATAATAATGGGAATTATATTATTTAATAAAGTTTATTGATGGTAAGAAAAATTTGTATTTTGTTTTCTTCCAAAAACGGACAGAACTTTCTGGTAGACCTTATACATAAATAATGATTTAGCGAATTTCCAGTTCTGACTTTGTTGGTAACAAATGGATTCTGGACTGTTAGAACTCTAAGGTTGACCATGTGAACTAGAATCTCCACAGATTCTGAAGCCAGTGTGCTGAGTTTAAATCTCAGCTCCACTGTTTAGTAACCACATGACCTCAGGCAGTTTAGAATATTATTCTGTGTCTCAGTTTCCTCATTTGTACATGGAGGATGGTGATAGTGACTACGACATGTTGATGATATCAAGTAAAATGAATGATTAAATAATCTGAGCATAGTAAATACTGGACACTTGTGTTTTATTTCCATTAAGATGTACGAAGAAGAAGAATATTGGCAAAGTGATAGAAAAAAATCCTTAAGGTTAAACTTGTATAATACTTATATAATGGTACTCAAGATATTTTATGTAATAAGCACTCACCAGAATGTTATTTCACCTAACATGGGTTAGGCTAAAGATAAAACCGTAAAGACAAAATTATTTTCCTCATAAAAAAGTTAAGAGGAAATAGTGTGAGATATTATAGAATTTATTTTTTTTAAAAAAGGATATTACTAGAGGTCTGAAGGCCTGACCAATTGAATCAGTTTAGGAAAATAAAATCTTATTTTAAAAAACTGCCTTGTATTAAAGTATCACTGACCCTTTGAAATATCATTAAAGAATAAATTTAATATGAATTTTGATAATGTTAAGAGAATAACATTGAGTTTCACAGTCCCTTACATTCTCAAGCCCAGAACCACCCAGTGAACTCAAGAAATCGATCTACTCGGGGGACAGGTTTGCTTATTTAGAAACAATGTTAATTAAATATGTATTTATGTGTATTGAAGCATTGTTTTCGAGAAGAGTTGAAATCTCTGTGATTTCTTTAGTTGTGTTAAAAGGTTCTGTGACATTCCTGAAAGATCTAAGTTGAGATAGCAATAAGCAAATAACTACTTTTCAATAGGGTTTGGACTTTAGATGTTTTATGATGGTCAGATGAAAATGTAGAGCTTCGAAAAAAAATAATAAACTGCTTACACATGACATGTAATTTGACATAAATACTCAGAATTATAAATAAGTGTCTGAACAAGTATTCTGAACAGTTTTAAGTTGTCTTTATAAATTTTAATAAGTTTTTTCTAAATAGGAGGACCTGAAATCTGGCAGAAAAAAACATAGTTTTGGGAAAGGAGGTGAGAGTAGGGATAATGGGTTCTGAACAAAGTATAAAGCTAGGGTAACAATGCAGTGACTGAACCCATATCTGTAAGTTGAAAACTACTTTGGGAACTAGCAGTAACAATCTTTGCATGCTTGTCATTGGAAAGGGTTAGAATAATGAACATTATTGTTTTAGTCGCTAAAATTAATGAGTCAACAAATTCTACTTACTATAAAAGATTTTCTTATTTCTTCCACACTATCTTTTTCAGAAGTAATGCTTGGACTTTCATTCTTGGCTAGGTGTTATTGGTTTGTATCTTCTCCTCTGGAATGTAAGCTTTCTTGGGAAGTAAATTATCTCTCATTCCCATGGTTTTCAGGCTTTACTGTTTCTCAGTTCCCTTGTAAGGACAGTTGAAACACATATTGTGGGTCTCATCTCCAGAGCTACTGTTTCAGTTGCTCTAGGAGAGTGTTAAAGACTCAGCATTTCTTATAAACTCCTATATGGTGCTGGTGATGCAAGGTACTAGAGACTAATAAAGGCAGTTTTGGGTGGTTTTTTTTTAAGAATAGAAGAGTTTCAATCAATATTATTCCTTAACTATTATGGGCAGAAATAATAAAGGATTTTTAAGATTTTACTAAATAGCATATCTGTGATTTTCCTGAAAAGAATACGTATTAGACAGTTATGTAAAAGTTAATTTGTAATAAATTTAATTTTTAATTTTCAGGTCAAAGGAAAACTCACTGAGGGAAATGGCTTTTTTAAGACCAATTAGATTCATTATTTTTTGAAGACTGGGCGCTTTGATATCATTTAGTCCACTCTTCTGGCTACAGAAAGGCAGCTTAGAAAAAAACCTTATAAATATTTGTAATTTATACATAACCAATAATTAAAGGAGCTTATTATAACAACAAACACAGCATGCCTCTAAGATATTATAATTAGTCCTTCAAGTGATTGGAAATAATCATCAGGAACAAATAAGAGAAAATCCAATAAGTCAGCATGTCTTTCCGCAAAATTCAATCCAAGTCATACTTAGAAAAAGAAATCTAATTTTTTCATTGAGCTACAAAATATATAGTTGTTACATTTTTAAACTTCAGACACACAACAACTGCTTCATTCTTTTTTTTTTTTTTTTTTTCATTTTTCTGAAGCTGGAAACAGGGAGAGACAGTCAGACAGACTCCCGCATGCGCCCCGACCGGGATCCACCCGGCACGCCCACCAGGGGGCGACGCTCTGCCCACCAGGGGGCGATGCTCTGCCCATCCTGGGCGTCGCCATGTTGCGACCCTCCTGGGTGTCGCCATGTTGCGACCAGAGCCACTCTAGCGCCTGGGGCAGAGGCCACAGAGCCATCCCCAGCGCCCGGGCCATCTTTGCTCCAATGGAGCCTTGGCTGCGGGAGGGGAAGAGAGAGACAGAGAGGAAGGCGCGGCGGAGGGGTGGAGAAGCAAATGGGCGCTTTTCCTATGTGCCCTGGCCGGGAATCGAACCCGGGTCCTCCGCACGCTAGGCCGACGCTCTACCGCTGAGCCAACCGGCCAGGGCCTGCTTCATTCTTTTACCTTAAAATTCTTTGATGTTTTACACAATAGGAACACATTGACCACCAACTTTTTTTTTTTTTTTTTTTTTTTTACAGAGACAGAGAGAGAGTCAGAGAGAGGGATAGACAGGGACAGACAGGAACAGAGAGATGAGAAACATCAATCATTAGTTTTTTGTTGCGCATTGCAACACCTTAGTTGTTCATTGATTGCTTTCTCATATGTGCCTTGATTGCGGGCCTTCAGCAGACCGAGTAACCCCTTGCTCAAGGCAGCGACCCTGGGTCCAAGCTGGTGAGCTTTTTGCTCAAACCAGATGAGCCTGTGCTCAAGCTAGTGACCTCAGGGTCTTGAACCTGGGTCCTCGGCATTCCAGTCCAATGCTCTATCCACTGCGCCACCACCTGGTCAGGTGACCACCAACCTTTTGGAGTGATAATGCTTATAGGAGTGTTAGTGAAAATGTTAATAGGGATAAAAACAACAGAAAAAGCTTTTGGGGTAACTTTGTGTTTGCTTTTCCTTAAATTGCTACTTTTTTTCTGATATTTAATCAAAGTAAGAATAAAAACTAGCAAGCTATATAGTACATGAGCCTGTGGACATACATGTATTAACAGAGCAGGCAGATTTAAAATCCTTACAATATTATGCATATAATAACATTTAATAGATATAAAGGTGCTATTGAGATAATAGGTAAATGATGTAGAGAAGAATAAGTGGGCTGTGTGTTATTGTATGACTCTCTGAGCTTAGTAACACTTAGTAAACATACTCACCCCCCTTCCTGCCATATAGTCTCTTTGTAAATGATAACTTTTGGACAAAATGCCTTGATAATTAAAGATTTATCAAAATTCAATAAGATAATCAATGTTTCCACCAAAAATAACATTAATTACAGTTTTATTATGCATTAAAATTCTTGTTTGCTTATTCAGGTAATTTTGTTAAATTTTGCTGTTCACATGTAATATCTACAAAGACAAACTGACACAGTATTAGAACTATAAATTGGTTTAACCAAGCAGTCACATACAAAATCAATGTATGAAAACATTATAGCGTTCTAATAAAAAGTCATAACTAACTATATGTTTTCTTAGAAAGAAGATCCTGTTCATAGAAAACTCTATTAAGTTTTTAGAAATAAATTTAACATGAAATAAACTTAACATAAATTATATGTGCAGAGAAAATTATTGAAAGACAAAAACAAAATAATTTCAAACTAATTTTGGAAAGGAAAGGTATAATGGCTAATTTTATGTGTTAACATGACTGGGTTAAGGGATGTCCAGATAGCTGGTAAAACATATTTCTGGTGTATCTGAGAAATAGCATTTGATTAAGTGGACTGAAGAAAGGTTTGTCCTTACCAATGTGGTAGGCATTAGCCAATCCCTCAAGGAGTCAAATAAACAAAATAAGGAAAGGGAGGGTAAATTCTCTTTGTTCTTAAACTGGAATGTTCATTTCTTCCTGCCTTCAGACATCAGAGTTTCTGGTTATCTGGCCTTTGGCCTTAGATTGAAATGTATCACCAGCTTTACTGCTTATCCAGCTTATAGACAGCATATTGTGGGACATCTTGGCCTTCATATTGTGTAAGCCAATTTCTCTGATAAAGTTTTACCTGTTGATCTATACGTATCTTTCAGTTTTGTTTCTTTGGAGAACACTGACAAATACTAGAGCTATCCCATGTTCATAAATAGAAATTG
This sequence comes from Saccopteryx bilineata, assembly GCF_036850765.1. Taxonomy (NCBI): domain Eukaryota; kingdom Metazoa; phylum Chordata; class Mammalia; order Chiroptera; family Emballonuridae; genus Saccopteryx; species Saccopteryx bilineata. The sequence goes on along the minus strand of NC_089491.1, from coordinate 212,992,031 downwards.
ATTAACTACTATAAATACTTTAAATTGATGTCTAAGCCCATCAACCTTCTCCTTATGAAACTATTTGTTCAATTAAAACATACACAAAATCTCAATGAAAATTTTTTTGTGTGTGACAGAGACAGAGAGAGACTGAGAGAGGGACAAACAGGGACAGACAAGAAGGGAGAGAAATGAGAAGCATCAATTCTTCATAGCAACACCTTAGTTGTTCATTGATTGCTTTCTCATATGTACCTTGACCAGGGGCAACAACAGATAGAGTGACCCCTTGCTCAAGCCAGCAATTTTGGGCTTAAGCTGGTGAGCCTTGCTCAAACCAGATGAGCCCACGCTTAAGCTGGCGACCTCGGGGTTTAGAAATTGGGTCCTCCGCATCCCAGTCCAATGCTCTATCCACTGTGCCACTGCCTGGTCAGGCCCAATGGAATTTGATAGACCTTGTTAAGATCCTGATGTTCACAGGGAGAGAAAATAGGCAAAAAACAACAGCAAAAGAAACTCAAAACTACTTTGAAAAAGAAAAATAATGGGAACATGTGTGATCAGACATGAAAACATATAAAAAAACCATAGTAACTAAACAAAGGTTGTGAATTGATACAAAACAGTAAACAAGTGTGGTATTGATGCAAATTAATCAATGTGTTAAAATACTATTTTAGAATTAAACAAAGGTTGTGAATTGATACAAAACAGTAAACAAGTGTGGTATTGATGCAAATTAATCAATGTGTTAAAATACTATTTTAGAATTAGTTGTTTGTAGACAACATAAAAGTTTGTATTCAGTATAAAAAAAACTTTAATAATATGTTTTATCTCTAGCAGAGCAATATGTGGACCATTGGTTATATACACATTATGTATATTATATATATTATATATATTATATATATATGTGTATGTACTGTTGCCTATTCATTCAAATGAAAATTTATTTCATGTAATATACATGTTCCCCACGCAGAATATATGCCTGTTTTTACCTTTCATTAATATTAACTTTTACCAAATTTAGAAAACTTTAAGTTTTATGAGGAATGAGACCATGGCTTTCTTGCCAATGTGATACTTGCAGTGCCTAGCCATGTTAGTAGTTTCATAAATATTTGTTTAATGAATGAAATGAATAAATGAATGGTTAAAGCAGAAAGTATGCATATATGTATACATATGAATGTATACACATACATTTGTATATACTATACTACTATGAATATATAATATAATATATAAATATACAGTACACACAGCACTTGCCATATTGTATATAATATGTATATTGATAGCAGTAATAATAGGCATTTGACTTGATATAAAGGTATTAATCAAAGTAAATTTACCATGTTTTATAAGATACTATAGATATTTTTTGTTTTAGATATTTTTCTTTTAAATAATGAGGTTTTTTGTGTTACAATTTCTTAGCATCTCAAGGTTATATAAAACTTCAGATCTAAAAATTTCAGTAGTTATAGTTTATAGTGTAAAATGTATTTGATACTTGCAAAATTAAGAGCTTTCTAGGTAGTTATGACCACAATCATCCTCCAAAAAGGCAGATTATGTCTAGCACATCAAAGAAACAGAAAATTCTGGAACTCATACAGGTGACTGAAGAATTAACTTTGTGAAGGGACTTCCAATTCCCTTTACCCAAAACAAGTTTCTGAAAATGGTTTAGTCTTTGCTACTGACACTCAAGAGCATTTTTTAAAAGCTAAGCTACTTTTATAGACAAAAGTCTTCTGGAATTGCTTGTTTTAAAAGAAAACCCCACTCTCTCCAATTGCTGTCTTAGACCAACTCACATTTAAAATTAGTCTGAACTTTGTCTTGATTGCCAATAGTTTGTCTGGTCCACAATCAATGTAGCTTTGATTTGATGTGAAAAGATCAATAACACCTTTGAAGTTTTCATTTCAGTACAAGAAACTAATTTTCTGCCTCTTTTTATTTTGCCAAGTAAAAAATATTAACAAAATGATGCTAAGGTTAAAACATATAATGCACTTATTTGACAACTATGAATAAAAGGATTTTAAATAATCATTTAAACTATATCTTTAAGATGGTTTTAAAACTTGATTTTTTTTCTTCCTTACACTTGAGTTTCAGCAGCCAAAGAGAACTTTTTACACATCTCAGTATGAATGGGTCATTTTGTTGATATTTCTTAATAGAGTAATTACAAAAAAAAAAATCACAAAAAAATAACCTCTTTAAACATTGTATAGAATTTGCATGTTGACCTTCTAGGTTTCCCAAAGACTTCATTAGAATTGTACTTTATGGAGCTATCAGGTTATCTTCAATTTATTTATAAATACATTTATTAAAACCAGCTACATAAAAATGGAGTTTATCAACAGACATTTTGGGAAGTAAAATTTAAATTAGAAATCAAATTAAAAGTGCAACCGAGCGGTAGAGCGTCGGCCTAGAGTGCGGAGGACCTGGGTTCGATTCCCGGCCAGGGCACATAGGAGAAGCGCCCATTTGCTTCTCCACCCCTCCGCCGCGCCTTCCTCTCTGTCTCTCTCTTCCCCTCCCGCAGCCAAGGCTCCATTGGAGCAAGGATGGCCCGGGCGCTGGGGATGGCTCTGTGGCCTCTGCCCCAGGCGCTAGAGTGGCTCTGGTTGCAACATGGCGATGCCCAGGATGGGCAGAGCATCGCCCCCTGGTGGGCAGAGCGTCGCCCCATGGTGGGCATGCCGGGTGGATCCCAGTCGGGCGCATGCGGGAGTCTGTCTGACTGTCTCTCCCTGTTTCCAGCTTCAGAAAAATGCAAAAAAATAAAAAAATAAAAAAAAATAAAGTGCAACTGAGTTTGAAATCTATGCTTTAAAAATTGGTAAATGGTATTTATCATATTATAAAATGAAAGAATATAATTTATAACAAGTTTCACTTAAAGCCATGGGAAATATATCCTAAAGTTGGATCTGTGTTTGTGTTTAGTATGTCTACATTAAATATTTAGAGTATATACATGCACATATACACATACATATATATACATATTTGTACTTGTTGCAAAGTTATTTTGTGTTTAATACATATATACTTATATTTAGTAATACAAACATTCATACATACATACATATAAAACATATAAGGCTGTTACCTTGTATCTTAAATTAAGTTCCTGTAGACCAAATTTATTGACAAGTCCTTTTGGGAGTTGCAGCCATAAGAAAGTGAGAACAGGCAAAATTGAGCAGAGTGAGCCGGTATTTGCAATGAAGGTGTAAATTAAAACTTAACCTATATTACAGAGTTCAGGAGCTCCCTCTTGGCCTTTCAGATTTTTCCCAAACTGAAGCATAACTACTGGGCCCTCTAGCTTCCTATCAGCCAGACTATGATTGAGGAACACCTTTGGAGAAGATGTAATTTTGGTCAAGTTAGTCTCAGATGGCTGAGAGTAATTACAATGACAAATGCAACTGAGAGTTTTCAGCTACTGAACTCTGTAAAAGTTAGGGGATGGATTTATTGGCCCTGAAAAGGTATATGTGGGCAGAAAATCAAAGTATCCATTACATTCCACCCCTTGTACCACTTAAATCCAGATATCTTTTAATAAATTTTTCTAATCTAGACTTTTTCCAGTTTCACTTTTCTTCCTAGTGGAAAGAACTGAAATTCATGCTACTGCAATTGGTCTTGAGGCCATTTTGATACTTGCAACTCAACTTCAAATTTTCCCTTGCCTTGAGTTAGAATCCCTGCTCATCTAATTGGCTGGTGGGGTGACCTCAAGTCCACATCACTGAGGGGTTTGAGCTACTGAAAATGTAATATGGAGCATCCTCCTTCTTGGGACCAGGCAATACTGACCTGAAAAAAAGAACAAATTACTTATGTGTGCTGTTTACAGCAATGTTAAATGGTTATTTCCCCTTCATTCCCCTCCCCCCTTTTCTTCTATTAATAGTTCCATCTATTATGAACACAACTGTGTATACTGGTCCACGATTTAGGGTGTATATTTTATCTTAATCCATATAGGGGGTTGGACATTAAGAGCAGAATTTAAAATGTAAACCTTAAAATAAATCAAAGCAGATTTCAAAATAATGTACATGTTCATATGTTTATGTGCATGTATTCTTGAGTGTGCATGAGTCTTGTGTATGTATATGTGCATGTGTATATGTGTGTGGTATGTTCTTTGAGTGTGTGCATAATGTGCTAATTCCTGATGTTTTATTTTAGTCTAAAGGAGACTATATATAGTACTTTATGAAGAAGATAGAGAAATTGAACTTTGATAAAAACATAACTTATGAAATACTATCAGGTAATAAAATTATTAGAAAATATAAATGGCAACAGAGTTATAAGTTTTGTGTTTAAAACAGAGGGGATCTCTTGTAGCTGGTATTTGCTGACCTGACGCAAAACGCCTCTTCAGTGTGAGTACAGGTCAATAGTTTTATTCACTGACTTCAATTATTTTTTTTTAACTTTTCCATTGATTTGGTGGGGAAGAGTAAGAAAGAATTTGTTGTTCCACTTAGTTCCATTTAACTGTTCATTCATTGATTGCTTTTCTGTATGTCCTCACCCAGGATTGAACCTGCTACCTCAGTGTACCAGGATAACTCTTTATCCACTGAGCCACCCGGCCAAGGCCTTAATTCTTTCTTTCATTCAAGGGAAATAAAACAAGACACAGAAAAACAAAAGACAGTACTACATATGAACACTAAAAATAGTACAGTCTAAATTTTGGATTTCTCATTTATGTTTTTCAAGATTCTCTCCTTTCATTATGATCCTAATTCATGTGTAGATAGACTTTCTGATTAATGTAATAGTGATCAAAGAAAACAAACTGATATATGAAATAGTGGACTTTGCAATTACTATGACAGAATCATTTCAGCAAGAACAGGGGCTTCTATATTGCTTATGTCTCTAGGAAACATTGAGAAGTAGAAGGAGGATTCTGGAGGCAAATAGCTTGTCCAAATTTCATTTTCTCTCTAACTTTAACATTTCAAAAACAAAAAGTGAATGCCTAGTTCTCATGCCTTCTGGGGTCATCTTTGTCTTTATACATTGGATTATATAAGGAATAGTTTGTGTCTTCTCTCTGTGTGATGGCTTTAAGGCCCTGGTTTTTATTGAATCTTTAGCCTTGGTAATTGTGTGTATTCCCAGAATGATTATTTTTCAAACAAATTCATCCTAGGTATCTGTTTGTCATCTCTTGCTTGACAATTCTACTCTGAGCTTCTTTGCTGATCACTTTTTACTCTTAAAACCATCTCTCCAGGCAGTGGCCTAGTGCACATATCATTCTATGACAAGCAAAGGCAGACTATGAATCTCCCTCCCTAACACTCCTGCACATATCTCCACACGAGCAAGCACACACACACTATTCACTAAAGAAAAGCCAGAATAAGACTATAGGATAAAAAGAATACTTTTTTGAAAAATTGAGAATCTTAGAATAAAATTAAAATGCAAAATTTAAATAAATAAAATAAAAATGCACACATACACATACACTTGTTAGTACATTTCACTGTTCCTTATATACCAGGTTCCCTGATGGTCTTGGCTCTACTGCTCATGCACTCCGTCCAGGCACCTACCACTTATCAATGGTCTGCTTTTACTTTTCAGGAGTCCAGCTCAACTGTTTTGTCCCTCACTGGCCACCAGGCTCCATCCCTGGATTCAGAGGGAGAAACAACTCCTTCCTTTCTCCTCAGATAAAAGCCTGCTGTCTTTATTTTTCCCTGAATCACTGATCTTTGAAACATCACTTCCTTCAAGGGAAAATGCTGCTCTAACTCCTGAACATTTTATGTGGCCAAGGACCAGGTTCAGCCATCACAGTACATGATCAGTCTTTCTCAGTCAGCTGTTAAAGCTTCCCTGAGAAGTATACTGGCTGCTTAAATAAGTTTCCAAAGTGATGCATCCTTTAATTGAAGGAGGGAAGGTCTGTCTAGACGCTAACTTTAACTTTAACCCAGAAACACAGAAGGTGCATATGACCAAACATTTATTGTTTTGAGATTGTTTGTTTTTGCATCTAGAAAGAAAATGTAAAGTCAAGAATCAGAAATACATTGCTAAATACTTTAAAATAATAACATGTTTGTTACATAAATTGATTGGGTACTAAATGTGTATTTTGTTTTGGTAGTTTCTCAAACAATATATTTTCTGTTTTAGAAATATTATACTTTAAAAAATCAAGTAAGTTATAAAGTTTTCTAAAGTCAATGATTCTCTTACTTCTGTATTGTCATGTTTGGTTTCTATTTTACATATATTTTGAGTAATGTTGTATTATAATTGGCAGCTGGATTTGTAATAGAAATAATTAATAAAGCATAGAATTGATAAGATAAATATTTTGTACCCTGAAAGATTAAAATAAATACTACATTCAGATATGCTTTAGAAAGGTCAAGTAAAGAATTAACTAGCAGTTATTGCTCAGAAGAATTCATATTCTAGGCCTACTGCTAAGCTACAAGGTATGGCTGAAATACTACCTTTATTTAATAGAAGCCTCTAGTATCAAAAAGCTTCAGTCATTTATTTTTGAGATATATTTCTCATAAACCTGATATGTGTTTTTGAAAAGTCTAAATTTATTAGGCACAAAAACATGCAGATTAATTTCTTTTTAAAATTTACTTCCTTAATGATACATAACCACTAGCACATTACCAATTTCTTGGTAAACAAATGTTATTTTATTTGCATTCTGTAGTGAAAAATATATCTATGTCATGTGTTTGGTATAACAGGTTGAAAGGCGTTTTGTGTCAAATTAATCTTATACATTTAATTGCACTTGTCTCATGTTGACAGCATACTCATATTAGTGACTTTACTGGATTTTAGTAGATCATAAGATCATGCTCAATTATTTATTTTCATATTCTAATCATATGACCTGGCCATCTCTGCCAAACTGGAGTCATTGTAAATTTCTTCCCTCTTGGATTGCTACAGTTCCACACTCTCCTTTAACATGTTCTGCTTGGAGAAATAGCTGTTCTCTGCCTTCATAACAGAATCTATCAAAGTGGCTGTGGATCATGGCCTGTCCAGTGAGAGTTAGTCAAGAAAAATTGCTGATTGAAAATAATGTGCAGAACCACTACTTATTATGGCTCCAGTAAATCTTTCTTTTTAGTAGCAAAGGGCCACTTGGTAACAATGTAGAAATACACATACCCACATAACTGTGGTTTGGAATATAACTCTCACCAAATGGTTCCTTTGAAAGTCTCACACTGTGTTTTAAAACTATTTTTAAGAGAACATGGATGATAATAAATACTATATTCATGATTGTATAGAAATGATGAAAACTCGTGGACTATTTTTATGGTGCCTCATGAGGGCTTTTTAAACTCTAATTTTTCAAATTAATTTTTAGCTGAACTTCAAGAAATGTGCCTATCTTGACAACTCTAGAGATCGAAGGTTCATGTTTTGATGTTATTATAAATAAGATAGTTTTCCTTTTTCAGAGAATTTGCTGTTAGTGTATAAAAATGCAACTGATTTTTGTGTGTTGATTTCGTATTCTAAAACTATAGAATTTATTAGTTTTAATCGGTTTTTTTTTGCTTGAACCTTTAAGTTTTTCTTTATATAATATTATGCCATCTGCAAATAGTGACAGTTTTAGTTTTTTGTTTCAAATTTGGAGGCTTTGTATTTATTTTTTGACTGATATTTCTAGGTAAACTTCTGGTACTGTGTTGAACGAAGGAGTCAAGAGGGGGCACTCATGTTCCTTATGTTTGAGAGAAAGCTTTCTGTTTTTTACTTTTGAGTATGATGTTAGCTAACTTGTCAAATATGGGCTTTATTATGTTGACATACATTCCTTTTATAACCAATTTGTTGAGAGTTTTTTTCATGATAGAATGTTGAATTTTGTCAAGTATTTTTTCTACATCTATTGAGATAATCATGATTTTAATCATTCTATTCATACAATATATTACATTAACTGATTTGTTGAAATATTCTTCCATTCCAAGAATGAATCCCATTTGATCATGGTGAATGATCACTACAATGTGCTACTAAATTTGCCAGTATTTTTCTGATAATTTTTGCATCAGTATTCATTGGGTTATTGGCCTATAACTTTCTCTTTTTTTTTTTTCTGTATTTTTCTGAAGCCGGAAATGGGGAGAGACAGTCAGACAGACTCCCGCATGCGCACCACCAGGATCCACCTGGCACACCCACCAGGGGGCGACGCTCTGCCCACCAGGGGGCGATGCTCTGCCCCTCCAGGGCGTCGCTCTGTTGCAACCAGAGCCACTCCAGCGCCTGGGGTAGAGGCCAAGGAGCCATCCCCAGCGCCCGGGCCATCTTTGCTCCAGTGGAGCCTCAGCTGCGGGAGGGGAAGAGAGAGACAGAGAGGAAGGAGAGGGGGAGGAGTGGAGAAGCAGATGGGCACTTCTCCTGTGTGCCCTGGCCGGGAATTGAACCCGGGACTTCTGCATGCCAGGCCCACGCTATACCACTGAGCAAACCAGCCAGGGCCAACTTTCTCTTTTTGTATTGTCTTTATAGGGCTTAGATTCCAGGGTATTGCAAGCTTCATAAAGTAAGTTTGAAATAAACATTATTTTCAATTATTAGATAATTTTAGAAAAATTAGTATTAATTTCTCTTTCTTAGTAGAATTCAGCAGTGAAACCATCTGCCCCTGAGCTTTAATTTTTTGAGAATTTTTAAAATTGATTTAATTGTCTTACTTGCTATTGGTATATTAAAATTTTCTGTTTCTTTATGATTCAATATTGGTAGAATATATGTTTCAAGAAATTAATTTTTACTTTTCCCAGGTTATTTAATTTTTTTGGAATATAATTGTTCATACTGTTCTGTTATGATCTTTGGTATTTTTGTGTCTCCTTTTCATTTATAATTTTCTTTGTCCAAGTCCTATCTCTGTTTTGTCAATTTTATTTCCTCCTGAGTAGTGTCCCACAATGCTTTGGAAGCTACATGTCTATCTTGGGCTCACTTTCCCAGTGGAAGAACTCAAGCCCGCCTATTTGCCCTTCTGAATGTAGCACCATGTCAGCCTCTAGGAGGGGCTATGCAGATACAGTTAAACTGTTTCTCTTATTTTTTTAATGTGGTCTTTCTTTGTGTCTGTGGTCCAGTAGGATGCTTTAACTTCATCTCCAGATTCCGGAAATTTCACAATGGTATCTTGTCTATGGATAGTTATTTGTCTATATGGATATGTCAATTGATTGTCTTGTGAGGGGGAATAAAGTTGGAAATAACTGAGGTTGCTATCTTAATGATGTCACTTATATTTATCTAAGCTTTGATGTATATGTGTGTCTGAAAGAGAAAAACATTTTTTAATGAGTGAAGTGAAATAATGCTTATCAGTTATAGTTAATTAAAACTGAAATTTTATGCCATAAATCAGATATCAAATTCTTTATCATTTGGTAAAGCAAATAAAGATTGTAAAATGCATATATGATGTGCCATTTGAAAAAATACTTCTGTTGTCCCTTGATAACTGTGAGTATAAGAAATTAAATTGAACAAATCACTTTATTATGTTACATTTTATATCATAATTATTATTGGGTCCTGAGTTTCTGTGATAGCATTGCTTTGAGGGCAGTTATTCTAAATCTGCAGATGTGCAATCATGACTGCTTCTAAATATGTATGTCACTCTTCCCATTATTTCTCCAGGTCCATGAAGCTTTCTATATTTTTTTCACTGCTCAAATGCATAAAGGTATAAAAAAATTGATGGTTAAAAAGCAAAGCCAGAGGCTGTGGGAGCCACACGAGAAATTAAGCAAGGCAGCAGAGGAAATGAGTGTTGACATTTTTCAAGCAATGGGTCAAGAGTTTCTGAAACAGTACTCAATGTGCAAGTTGTTTTGTGTATGTTTCTATTTAATATAATCACAATACCTCTTTTTTTTAACAACTTTCTACTCATTACCCAACCTTTGCTATTATCCCTACCACCTCATCAGTGCAAAAAAAGAAAAAAAAGAATGCTGAGGTTGCCGGTTTGAAACCCTGGGCTTGCCTGGTCAAGGCACATTTGGGAGTTGATGCTTCCAGCTCCTCCCCACCTTCTCTCTATGTCTCTCTCTCCTCTCTCTCTCCCTCTTTGTCTCTCTCTCTCTCCCTTTCTCTCTCCTCTCTAAAATGAATAAATAAAATTTAAAGGAAAAAAAAGGTATTGCTGAGAATTTGGACGTGGTTTCAGTTGATACATACTGAGGAGAGTGAACATCCTCATATACTTTCCCAGGTACAAGGGCAAGATCAGTTGTTTTGTTTCATTCACTCCCATGTCTGCAATAGATTTTATAAATATGCCATATAAAAGAAACTCCAAAAATACTTTTTTATTTCTTAAGGAAGAAGAGGGGAAGCAGAAAGATAGACTCCCAAATGCACCCTGACCAGGATCCACCTGGCAAGCCCCTCATGGGGCAATTGAGCTATTTTAGTGCCTGAGGCGAGGCCAAGGATCCATCCTTGGTGCCCAGGGCCAACTTGCTCAAGTGATTCAAAGGAGAGAAAGGCTGCAGGAAAGGAAGAAAGAGAGAGAGAGAGAGAGAGAGAGAGAGAGAGAGAAAGAGAGAGAGAAAGAGAGAGAGAAAGAGAGAGAGAAGGAGAGGGGGGTGGAGAAGCAGATGGTCACTTCTCCTGTGTGCCCTGACCAGGAATTGAACCAGGTACATCCACATGTCAAGCCGATGCTCTACCACTGAGCCAAATAGCCAGGGCATAGAAATACTTATTAATAAAATAAATAGTTAAAGAAAATGGAAATAGATATAGTTGGTTAAAATATTGTATTTGTAATTCTGAACCTTAGGAAATATAGACAGCAAGACAAAATTATCCTTTGATAGATTTCTTCCTGACACAAGTAAAGGATCATACCAATCATTAGTAAGTTTGTAGCTCAAAAATCCAAAAGAAAACAACACAGTACCAAGAGCATAACACAGAATCAAGTATAAAATAAGAAGTGCATTGGTCTCAGAGAAGGTGCATACTATTCCCTATACCACAGGTAACACACACACACACCGGCACACACAACAAATGAATGACTTTCAAATAGGAAAATTTGCTCCACAGGTGATAGTTATCAATGTCTTATTATGGTCATTTAGTCGGTAGAGGCCAATAATACTGCTAAACATCTTGCAATATGTACAACAGTCACTAACAACAAATAATTATGTAGTCCAAAAATCAATAATGCTGAGGTTAAGAAATACTGCTATGAGAGAACGTTTATTGTACATTTGCAGAGAATTCTTGATTGGAAAAGAAGGGATGTTAAACAAGACTGATACTATATTAAGTTTAGGTTGCCCAGGTAAAGGGAAATTTAAAAGGACACTCCTATTTTAATATCTCACTGTTACACCTAAGGAAGCCACATATACAAATACAAATATGAGATTAAGTAAATTTACAATGATCCTTAAAATTTTTCTCTGATTACATATACTTCGGGCTGTCATATAAATCGGAGTTGAAAATCCTTACCAAGGGAGTACAGTTAACCCTTCAACCACATGGATTTGAACTATGTAGGTTCACTTATCTGAAAATATTTTTCAATATATATATACATTCATCCCTCCAGTATCCCAACTGTTCCATCTGAAGTGCATACCAACTGCAACCACATTCAAATTCTAAGCAATGCCTTCTTCTTTTGCACTGATGGGGTGATAGGGTGGTGGTAAAAGTTGAGTCAACCAACTGCCATTTTATACACGGGATTTAAGTATCTGCAGATTTTTATATCATCAAGGGGTCCTGTAACTAATTCCTGCAGGTACCAAGGAAGAACTGAAGTTTGGGGGACTCAAAGTGACACATGACTTTTCCACTGCACATGGGTCAGCACTCTGAACTCCCACATTGTTCACAGGTCAACTATAATTCCAACTCTGAGGCCATGGGAGTTATCTAAAGGCACCGTTTGAGAGATGAAGTTGTGTCCACATCTAACATAGAGTGGGACCACAATAATTATCCAGGGTAAGAATAATTAAATATATTAAAAGCAACACGATTTTCTTTAAATCACATAGAGTAATATTAATTTATAATCTCTCCTTCATCTGCATTAGTTATCAAGAGTGCTTTATTAAGTATGTATTAGTTAGCTTTCTTCTGGAAGCAAAATTAGAAGTGTGCTGGATGCATTGGGAAAATGTCTACTCCACATGGAGTTAGTGAGAACAATTAGACTGAGTTGCAGTTCTAACCACTGGGAAGAAGAGGAGAGCACTGGAGGGTTGAGCAGAAATGTCACGGACTCTGGCCTAGTTCCAAGAAATGTTTAATAAGGCCAAAAAGTAGTCTTCAAACCCAGATCTCCCATTGAGTTCCCTCTTTTGTAGGGATGGGGGTATATTAGTGTCCCCACTAACCAAGCAGAAGCAGCCCACAGGAAGTGTGACCTTCTCATGAACATGTAACAGGTCCAGAAAAGCAGCAGCTGACCAGAGTGTCAGCCTGCTCCTTACGGCAGGAGATATGAATATAGTTATTTCACTATTGAAGACAAGAGTGTAGACTGTTCTCCAGTCTATTTTCACACATGAAACATCAAAAACATTAAAATTATTCACAGATAATATTAAATGAAGGCAGAAATGAGAATCTGTATAACCTCACATTTTTTATAACTTTTTATAACTATTAAATCTTTAAACAGAATTATGTTGAGGGTTTTATATCAATTACAGGTAATTGAATCATGAGTTGATATTAAGACCCAGTATGTATTGATAATATAGAATCTTGACTCAAGACTTTTGAAAAGATAACTGTAAAAAGTATTTGACAAGTGTAAACTGATAATCTATTTATCTAATAATATAATAATTGCTTGATGTGAAAATTTGCTTATATGCATAGTTTCTGATTAAAAAAGTAATTGTTTTTAACAGGAAGGAATGCTAGAAAAGGTTTTCATGTAACAATTCTGGTATTTCTGCCTCTTGTGTATGATAATTTTAAATTGTTACTGATAGATCTAATAGATACAGAGCTACAACTTTTTTTACTAATAAGTAGTAATAGATACAGAGCTACAGACGTTATATGCTGGCTTTGACACACTTTGGTTTAGGCTTAAACTTTCATTAGAAACTGTTTCTCATATTTTACATTTTTCTATTGTGTACCTCTCAATTCCTCCCACAATTGTTCTTTTCAATGATATTTCACAGATATTCATGAATGCTACATCTGTGCTAATCTGAAGCAAAAATGCATCATCAGTTAGATTAACATGCGTTTATGTAATGAATTCACCTTCTTTTGATATTCATCCTTAGATCACTCTAATTTTGCATTATCTTTTGAACCAAGTGCTTCTTACATTTGTAGTGGACATACCCTTTTTCCCACTGACAAGGAAGGAGATTTATGCTGGAGCAAAACAAAGTGGACCAGTACTTTAGAGCACACTGCTAAAAGCACCCCTGTGGCCTCCCAGGAACATGGATTCCCATTTCTGCCATTTATAGCACATTGCCTTCATTTGCACTCTTGAACTTATGCTGTTTCAAATGTTACATTTTGCCAGCCTTTATTCTAACTTAAAAACTAACAGGCATATTTTAAATGAGGAATTTTGAAAAGCTCAAAAACTCGAAATGTACTATTTTGTGACTGCAGCTGCATTTATTATGTTATTTCTCCAAAATGCTCGGGTAATTTTTGTATTTTTTTTTTTTGGAGAAGGTATTAACCTCTTGTGCTTTTATGGTTTACTTTATTCCCAACCTTTTACTTTCACCAAACTGTAAAGAAGGAAAAGATAATCAAACAGTTAAGAAAAATAAGTCTGACCATTTGAAATGATTCTCACAGTCTGTAAACATACAGAATGCAGGAATGTCTGTACCTTCCTTAGGTATGCAGCATTCATCATGGCTTATTGTGAAAACCTCTTCAACTCACTTCAACCATTCTGCAAAGTTTTCTGCCTGTCATATTTGCAATCTTTCCCTTCTACCTTTTTCTTATCATCCTTGCTTTTTTCCCTTTTCTTTCTCTATACAATATTTTTATCCTTATTCTATCTTTTTGCCCCCAAAAATGAGGTTGTTGAAAATAAATATGCTAATTCCAAATAGAAACTTTAAAATTCTGTCTTGGTGATAGTGTCATATACTATTCTCAATATTTTCTTTATATTATCTTATTTAATCCTCATAAGAATTCTCTGACATAAGAATGTTATCTTTACTTTGCATATGGAAAAGTTAATAAGCAAATAAACTAAGGGGCCTACCTGAGTTCACATAACTAGTAAATAACGGTGTCAGAACTTGGACTCAAGTGAATGAAATTTAAAGTTTATGACCCAATCTTATTTTAAAGTGTTGCCTCCCTGATGTGAAAGTCTGCCAGGCTTGTGGACTAATACAATAAATAAACTATTGAAAGAAAATATGACTTTACTTCAAGAGAAAAACAACCACCTGACCAGGTGGTGGTGCAGGGGATACAGCATCAGACTAGAATGCAGAGGACCCAGGTTTGAATCCTCGAGGTCACCAGCTTGAGCACAGGCTCACTTGGTTTGAGCACAGCTCACCAGCTTAAGCCCAAGGTTCCTGGCTTGAGCAAGGGGTCACTTGGTCTGCTGTAGCCCCACCCCAACCGGGTCAAGGTATATATGAGAAAGCAATCAATGAACAACTAAAGTGCTGCAACAAAAAATTGATGCTTCGTATCTCTTTCCCTTCTTGTCTTTCTGTCCCTATCTGTCTCTCTTTCTCTCTGCCACACACAAACAACTAATATTATTAATGAATTCTGTTTGGTATTAATACGTAAAATTTTATCCACGAAAACTATGTAATATTGAAGAGTTCGGTAATGCTGAAGAATTACTCACATGGCTTCCTCCTTCATATAACCCTGATTATCAAAACAAACATAATATTACATATGATAACAACTTAGAGGCTAACTATCAACTGAAGACTTCATAATTTATTTTAAATCAAAGTTGGTTTTGAAATAACTTAAGAATGGGAAGATTGGCATTTGACTATTTTCTAATTTAAAATGCTCCCCAGCAAGGTGTTTCAAGTTTTTGAAATCAGTCGTAATAAGTTAAATTTCTGAGGGAACAAAATATCTTGATTGAGAATAGCAAATATTCTTGAGATTTCAAACTTTCAGGTATTAAGATGAATACTTCTTCTAGGATAACTTACCTGTATTCTGTCAGCAATGACAGGGCTTATTTTTATAAATGAGTTAGTAAGAAATTCTTAGAATTTTTTTACACAAACATTTTGCATTTCTCTTGAATCTTCACAAGTGTTTAAAACATAAGTGTCCTATTCTATAGAATAAGCAAACAATAATTTTGGCTGGACATTTTAAAACATCATTATTTTGGTCAAAATCTTTGATCACAATCTAACCAAATGGTGACACAGTGGATAGAGCATCGGGCTAAGATGCAGAGGACCCAGGTTTGAAACGCCAAGGTTGCCTGCTTCAGTGCAGGCTCTTCTGGCTTGAGCATGTGATCACAGATTTGAACCCAAGGTGGCTGGCTTTAGTCCAAAGGTCAATGGCTTTAAGATCAAGGTCACTTGCTTGAGCCCAAGGTCACTCACTTGCTTGAGCCCAAGGTTGCTCAAGGTCACATGCTTGAGTAAGGAGTCCTGACTCTGTTGTAGCCCCCTGGTCAAGTCACGTACGAAAAAGCATTCAAAGAATGAATAAGGTGCTACAACAAAGAATTGATGGTTCTCATCCCTCTTCCTTCCTGTCTGTCTGTCTCTCTCTCTGTCTTGCTCTCTGTCCCTGTCACAAACATAAATAAATAAATAAATCTTTGATTACATTGATCACTGAAAAACCCAGTGTTTTGGGGTAAATTTTACATTAAAAAAATGTTTTGGTTTCAAAGATCAGCTTCATTATTCATAAATAAAAGATTATGCTCAGAAATATTGAAAATCACAACCTAGTAATGGCATCATATTAAATAACATGGAATCAGACTATCATATGAGAACTGGAAGAATACATTAAAATTTGAGGGACTGGCTAATCATGCTATCGCCCCCTGGATGGAGTTCATTTATCTTCATTCTGCTGTTTCATTATAAATGTGACCTAGCTCTTCTTTGTTTTGATTTCTCCTCGATCTAAACATGAAAATTTTTATTTTTTCTATTTTACATTCAGTCTTTCAGATTTAATCTAATTGATGGAAGTTATCATTTTTTATTTCTGATAGGTTGAGGATTTAGGGCTTAAACTCCTGGGAAACTTACAGATTGAATGTCCTTAGGTCAAGTGCCGACCCATTTCCAAACACCAGCTAAATAAAGCAGGTATCATAACAGAACATCTCAGCCCTGGCTAGTTGACTCAGCAGTAGTGCACCAGCTGGCATGTGGAATTTTCAAGTTTGATTCCGGGTCAGGGCGCACAAGAAAAGCAACCATCTGCTTCTCCACCCTTCCTCCCCCTCTCTCTTTTTCTCCAGCATCCATGGCCCGAATGAGCAAGGTGGCCCTGGGTGCTAAGGATTGCTCCATGACCTTGCCTCAAACACTAAAATAGTTCAGTTGCTGAGCAATGGAGCACCTGAGAAACATCAGAAGACTCCAAATTAAGGGATATTGTACAAAACACATGAACAGGACTGCTCAAAACTATAAAAATATAGGAAAGTCTCAGAAACAATCACAGACCAGAAGAGAATAAAGACATGACAACAAAGTGTGATGTGTTATTCTGCACAGGATCTTAGGCTAGAAAACAGTCATTAGAACAAAATATGTAAAATGGTGAAATTCAAGTTAAATACAGACTTCAGTTATTACTGAAGACTTCGTATTACTGATCCAAGACGTCAGAGAAATGGCACTGCGAGGAGCGCTCCTGATACTTCTCTCTAAAATTTCAACAAGTTCTACAACTAGAGATAAGAAACGATCCCAGGAGCATAAGTCCCACACACTGAACAAAAAGGTATGATTGGGCAAAAAGGTGACTAAATAAATAATCAACCCTGAAGGAAATAAGACAGAGAAAGGAACACTCTGCTTTCTTCACTAACCTGAGCAAGGGCTGCTTTCACTTGGAATGAAGACAAAGTAAGGGCTGGGGGCGTGGAAAGAGCAGGGCTGGGACACAGATGTTCAGGCCGAGGAAAGAGTGTGCCCGCGGCGACTCAGCCCATGTGAGCTAACAATGGTGCCAGACCCGGCAAAGGCAGACAAGTGACGGCCCCCATTATCCCTGATTTCCTGGTCAGCGAGCACGGACAGTGTGTGACAGGTTTCTCCTAGTGCCCCAGGTGTAGGCACCTGCATTCCCATACAAAGGTGCAGGGTTAGAGACTTCTGTGTGGGCTGTAACCAGAGTCTCGGTGTAATCCCTGCTTCCCAAACAACAGTGGGCAGGGAGTGCACGAAAGCAAACTTCCCTACGCCCCGACCTCACTGGGTGGTGAGGTGCCTCCACCAGCCATTCAGGCTAACAAAGAACATTCCCAGGGAAGAAAAAATACAGAAGTGCTAGGGGGAGGTGCACAGAGGCAGCTTGCAGACAGTCTCTGGAGCAGATTCGTGGATCCAATCGCTGAAATTAGCTTAACCCACAGTCTGCTCACTGCCTAACTGACTTACGCAGCTCTGGCGGGGGCAACTTCCTGTCAGCCAATACAGAGTGAAAAACACATTCCTATGGAACAGACCTCAGAGAACACTGCAGAAATTGTACAGGCTATGCTGTATGCTTTTAACAAGAGAGAAGCCTGCAGAGAGCAATCCCACAGAATGCTAAGGCAAATTTAACTAGATATACCTGGGGAACCTTAGAAAGGAGCCTGAACAGAAGTCAACATGCCCCCCTACCTGCTTAAGCTGGTGGCTCTGATTGGCAGAGCTTTCATATTCAGGGCTGTGTGCTAAAAAGAGGGACTTGGCAGCTTTTAAGACCTCCTGTTCTTGCAGGCAGTGACTAGGGCATCTTCTTCCCAGACAATACAGGTTACAAAGTGCAAAAAGCCTGGGGAGAGTGGTCCCACAGAGTGCTGAGGCATACAGGACACACCTGGAGGCTCATAGAAAGAAACCTTGAGAGCAATTGGCCCCCAGCCCTGCCTGATTATGCTGGCGGCCCTGACTGATAGAGCCTTACCCAGAGCCCTGCGCTGAGTGGGGATCTGCCAGCTCTTTGAGCCTCTTACTCTCCAGGCAGTGGCTGGGGCAACCTCATAGCTGGATCACCAGGCTGCTAATTCAGGAAGGAGAGACTAGGAGAGAGACTCTGGGAAAACAGACTCTCCTATTGTCAGAGCCTGCAAATGCTAACAAGCCCTGACTACCAATGAGACTGAGGCATAATATATGGCATTACCATAGTGACACTTCAACTGCTAATCTCTATCTAAGCATGACACAGGGGCAGAGCCTGGGGTACAGAGTCACCAACCAGGAAGAGGGAGAAGGAAAAAAAAAGGAAAAAGGTAACCTCTCAAAATCAAGAATAATCCACAGTCTTTATAACTTTTTTTCACTTATTTTTGTTTCTTTCATTATCTTACTTTATTTTTTTTCTTCCACCTTGGTCCTTTTATACTCTGCTCATCTTATTCTTTTCTCTTTATCTTGAACTACATTACCCATAAGTGTTAGATTTCCCATTTTTTGTCTTTTCTTTTTCCTTCCTATGAGGGTTATACTCCAAAACCCTTAATTCTCCTTTTATTTTCTTCTTTTTTCTTTATTTTTCTTCCCTTTTTTTTCCTCCATCTCTCTTTGTTTCTTCTTTTCTCTTTTACTTTTCCTCTCATTTGATCCTCACTCACAAACAAATTATTTTATTTTGGATTCAATTTTCTTTGTGGCATTTTGTGTGCTTTTTACTTTGCTTTTAACTCATTAACATTTTCCTCGACCCCAGCTCTCTATTCTATGTAGTTTTTGTTCCACTTAATACAATAGTATTTCTTTTCTTTTTCTTGTTTCCTTCTTATCTCTTTCACTATGTCGCTCGTTTGACCATCATTTACAAGCAAATTATTTTATTCTTTTTTTTTTTTTATAATTTTATTTTTTTAATGGGGTGACATCAATAAATCAGGATACATATATTCAAAGATAACAAGTCCAGGTTATCTTGTCGTTCAATTATGTTGCATACCCACCACCCAAAGTCAGATTGTCCTCTGTCACCTTCTATCTTGTTTTCTTTGTGCCCCTCCCCACCCCCTATCCCTCTCCCATTCCCCCCTCCCCCCCGTAACCACCACACTCTTATCAATGTCCCTTAGTTTCACTATTATGTCCCACCTACATATGGAATAATACAGTTTCTGTTTTTTTCTGATTTACTTATTTCGCTTCGTATCATGTTATCAAGATCCCACCATTTTGCTGTAAATATTCCGATGTCATCATTTCTTATGGCTGAGTAGTATTCCATAGTGTATATGTGCCACATCTTCTTTATCCAGTCATCTATTGATGGGCTTTTTGGTTGTTTCCATATCCTGGCCACTGTGAACAATGCTGCAATAAATATGGGGCTGCATGTGTCTTTACATATCAATGTTTCTGAGTTTTGGGGATATATACCCAGTAGAGGGATTGCTGGGTCATAAGGTAGTTCTATTTGCAGTTTTTTGAGGAACCACCATACTTTCTTCCATAATGGTTGTACTACTTTACATTCCCACCAGCAGTGTATGAGGGTTCCTTTTTCTCCACAGCCTCTCCAATATTTGCTATTACCTGACTTGCTAATAACAGCTAATCGAACAGGTGTGAGGTGGTATCTCATTGCCGTTATGATTTGCATTTCTCTAATAGCTAAAGAAGATGAGCATCTTTTCATATATCTGTGGGCCATTTGTATTTCTTCCGGGGAGAAGTGTCAACTCATATCCTCTGCCCATTTTTTTATTGGATTGTTTGTTGTTGAGTTTTATGAGTTCTTTGTATATTTTGGATATTAGGCCCTTATCTGAGCTGTTGTTTGAAAATATCATTTCCCATTTAGTTGGCTTTCTGTTTATTTTGTTATCAGTTTCTCTTGCTGAGCAAAAACTTCTTAGTCTGATGTAGTCCCATTCATTAATTTTTGCCTTCACTTCTCTTGCCATTGGAGTCAAATTCATAAAATGCTCTTTAAAACCCAGGTCCATGAGTTGAGTACCTATGTCTTCTTCTATGTACTTAATTGTTTCAGGTCTTATGTTTAGATCTTTGATCCATTTTGAGTTAATTTTTGTACAGGGGGAGAGACTGTAGTCCAGTTTCATTCTTTTGCATGTGGCTTTCCAGTTTTCCCAGCACCATTTATTGAAGAGGCTTTCTTTTCTCCATTGTGTGTTGTTGGCCCCTTTATCAAAAATTATTTGACTATATATATGTGGTTTTATTTCTGGACTTTCTATTCTGTTCCATTGGTCTGAGTGTCTATTTTTCTGCCAATACCATGCTGTTTTGATTATCATGGCCCTATAATAGAGTTTGAAGTCAGGTATTGTTATGCCCCCAGCTTCATTCTTTTTCTTTAGGATTGCTTTGGCTATTCGGGGTTTTTTATAGTTCCATATAAATCTGATGATTTTTTGCTCTATTTCTTTAAAAAATGTCATTGGAATTTTGATGGGAATTGCATTAAATTTGTATATTGCTTTGGGTAATATAGCAATCTTGATTATATTTATTCTTCCTAGCCAAGAACAAGGTATATTCTTCCATCTCATTATATCTTTTTCGATTTCCCTTAACAATGGTTTATAGTTTTCATTATATAAGTCCTTTACATTCTTTGTTATGTTTATTCCTAAGTATTTTATTTTTTTTGTTGCAATCGTGAAGGGGATTATTCCTTTGAGTTCCTTCTCAGTTGTTTCATTATTGGCATACAGAAAGGCTATTGACTTCTGTATGTTAATTTTGTATCCTGCGACCTTACTGTATTGGCTTATTGTTTCTAGTCGTCTTTTTGTGGATTCTTTGGGGTTTTC
Organism: Saccopteryx bilineata; assembly: GCF_036850765.1. Lineage (NCBI taxonomy): Eukaryota > Metazoa > Chordata > Mammalia > Chiroptera > Emballonuridae > Saccopteryx > Saccopteryx bilineata. The sequence continues at coordinate 212,970,961 of NC_089491.1, read as the reverse complement.
GATGTATAGGATCATATCATCTGCAAAAAGTGATACCTTTACTTCTTCTTTTCCGATATGGATGCCTTTTATTTCTTTGCCTTGCCGATTGCTCTGGCTAGAACCTCTAGTACCACATTAAATAAGAGTGGAGAGAGTGGACAACCCTGTCTTGTTCCTGATTTAAGGGGGAAAGCCTTCAGTTTAGTGCCATTTAATATGATGTTAGCTGATGGTTTATCATATATGGCCTTTATCATGTTGAGATATTTTCCTTCTATACCCATTTTGTTGAGAGTCTTAAACATAAAATTGTGTTGTATTTTATCGAAAGCCTTTTCTGCATCTATTGATAAGATCATGTGGTTTTTGTTCTTTGTTTTGTTGATATGGTGTATTACATTAACAGTTTTACGTATGTTGAACCATCCTTGAGATTCTGGGATGAATCCCACTTGATCATGATGTACTATTTTTTTAATATGTTGTTGTATTCGATTTGCTAGTATTTTGTTTAGTATTTTAGCATCTGTATTCATTAGAGATATTGGTCTGTAGTTTTCTTTTTTTGTGCCATCCTTGCCTGGTTTTGGTATGAGGGTTATGTTGGCCTCATAAAATGTGTTTGGAAGTATTGATTCTTCTTCAATTTTTTGGAAGACTTTCAGTAGAATAGGAATCAAGTTATCTTTGAATGTTTGATAAAATTCGCTGGTATAGCCGTCAGGGCCTGGACTTTTATTTTTGGGGAGGTTTTTAATGGTTTTTTCTATTTCTTCTCTACTGATAGGTCTGTTTAGGCTTTCTGCTTCTTCTTGACTCAGTCTAGGAAGGTTGTATTTTTCTAGGAATTTATCCATTTCTTCTAGGTGGTTGAATTTAGTGGCATAAAGTTTTTCATAGTATTCTACAATAATTCTTTGTATATCTACGGTGTCTGTGGTGATTTCTCCTCTTTCATTTTGGATTTTGTTTATATGAGTTCTTTCTCTTTTTTCCTTGGTAAGTCTTGCCAAGGGTTTGTCAATTTTGTTGATCTTTTCAAAGAACCAGCTCCTTGTTCTATTAACTTTTTCTATAGTTTTTCTGTTCTCTAATTCATTTATTTCTGCTCTGATTTTTATTATCTCCTTTCTTCGGATGGTTTTGGGTTGTCTTTGTTCTTCTTTTTCTAGTTCCTTAAGGTGTGAAGTTAAGTGGTTCACTTGGGCTCTCTCTTGTTTGTTCATATAGGCCTGAAGCGATATGAACTTCCCTCTTATCACTGCTTTTGCTGCATCCCATAGATTCTGATATGTCGTATTGTCATTTTTATTAGTCTGTATATATCTATTGATCTCTGCACTTATTTCTTCTTTGACCCATTCATTTTTTAGAAGTATGTTGTTTAGTTTCCACATTTTTGTGGGATTTTTTTCCTCTTTTTTTCAGTTGAATTCTAGTTTCAAGGCTTTATGATCAGAAAATATGCTTGGTACAACTTCAATTTTTCTGAATTTGCTGATGTTGTTTTTGTGGCCCAACATATGGTCAATTCTTGAGAATGATCCATGTACACTGGAGAAAAATGTATACTCAGTCACTTTGGGATGAAATGTCCTGTAGATGTCTATCATATCCAGGTGCTCTAGTGTTTTGTTTAAGGCCACAATGTCTTTGTTGATTCTCTGTTTGGATGACCGATCTAGAGCCGTCAGCGGTGTATTGAGGTCTCCAAGTATGATTGTATTTTTGTCAGTTTTTGTTTTAAGGTCAATAAGTAGCTGTCTTATATATTTTGGTGCTCCTTGGTTTGGTGCATATATATTAAGAATTGTTATGTCTTCTTGATTCAATGTCCCCTTAGCCATTATGAAGTGGCCATTTTTGTCTCTGAGTACATTTCCTGTCTTGTAGTGAGCATTATCCGATATGAGTATTGCTACACCTGCTTTTTTTTGCATGTTATTTGCTTGGAGTATTGTTTTCCAGCCTTTCACTTTGAATTTGTTTTCATCCTTGTTACTTAGATGAGTTTTCTGTAGGCAGCATACAGTTGGATTTTCTTTTTTAATCCATTCTGCTACTCTGTGCCTTTTTATTGGTGAGTTTAATCTGTTTACATTTAGCGTAATAATTGATACTTGTGAGTTCCCTATTGCCATTTTATATCTTGCTTTCTGTTAGTTTTGTGTCTTGTTTGATCCTTCTCTTTCATTTTTCTATCTTTTGTTTTTATTTGGTTGTATTCCATACATCTTTCCTCTGTTGCTGTCTTTTTTATCTCATGTGCTTCTGTGGTGGTTTTTTCAATGGTGGTTACCTTTGAGTAATGAAAAGGGTCCCTACCCTGTTCATTGTAGCGAACTCTTTTGTGAGTACTTTTGTACTCCATCGTCCTTTGCTACTATTAATCTCCGTCTTCTCCCCCTCTTTCTTTTTGTTGTTGTCACAGTTTAAATTTGATTTTATTGTGTTCTTCTTGGAGCTTTTACTTGTGGTTTTGTTTCGTTTTGTTCTTTGTATCTGATTGGAGAACTCCCTTTAGTAATTCCTGGAGTGGGGGTTTTCTCATGATAAATTTCCTCATCTTTTCTGTATCTGTGAATGTTTTTATTTCTCCTTCGTATTTGAAGGATAGCTTTGATGGGTATTATATTCGTGGCTGAAAGTTCCTCTCTTTCAGGACTTTAAATATTGGGGTCCACTCTCTTCTAGCTTGTAGAGTTTCTGCTGAGAAATCTGATGATAATCTAATGGGCCTTCCTTTATATGTTGTATTCTTCTTTTCCCTGGCTGCCTTGAGAATTTTTTCTTTGCTGTTGGTTTGTGTCAATTTCATTATGATATGCCTTGGAGTAGGTTTGTTGGGGTTAAGAAAACTTGGAGTTCTGTTTGCTTCTTGAACTTGAGGCTTTAGTTCTTTCCACAGGCTTGGGAAGTTCTCATCAATTATTTGTTGAAGTATGTTCTCCATTCCATTTTCTCTCTCTTCTCCCTCTGATATACCTATTATTCTTATGTTATTCTTTTTGATGGAGTCAGATAATTCTTGTATGGCTATCTCATTTTTTTTAATTTTTGAGTCTCTTTCTTCTTCTCTCTGTTGTGCCTCAAGTTGCTTGTCTTCTATTTCACTAATCCTCTCTTCTATCTGACCTGTTCTATTAGCTAAGCTTGTTACTTCGTTTTTCAGCTCGTGAATTGAGTTTTTTATCTCTGTTTGATTTGTTTTTATAGTTTCAATTTTCTTGGACATATATTCTTTGTGTTCATGGAGTTGTTTTCTGAGCTCCCTATATTGCCTTTCTGTGTTTTCTTGTATATCTCGGAGGATTTTTAGTATTTCTATCTTGAATTCTCTGTCATTTCGCTCCAAGGTTTCCAATATATTAAATTTTTTCTCCATAGATTTTTCCTCATCTAGCTGTGTTACCTCTCTTTCTTTTGTATCCATGATATTCGATTTTCTCTTCCTCAATGGCATCTGAGGGTGGTTTTGTTGATAGTATTAATGAGATTTAATAAAGAATAAAAAGTTAAAAAAAATAAAAAAATAACAAATCAAAAAGAGTTGTTTTTTTAAAAAAAATTAATAATGAAATAAAGAAAAATAAAGTAAAATAAAAATTTTTTAAAAAAGGAAATTATTCCCCCCATCCTTTTTTCCTCTCCTCTCCTCTCCCCTCTTTCTTGAGAAAATCTTGTAGTGGACTGTGAGTTATAACAAACAATGCCTGTGATGGAGGGCCTGAATTGGGGAAAAGTAATAAAGGGGCAAAAAAGAGAGAAAAAAAAAAGAAAAAAAGAAAAAAAAAAAGAGCGTATGGACCCACAAAAAGCAAATAAGGAAAAAATTTGGGTCAAGAATAAAATGATTTGCTTTTAGGTGTTGGTTGTCTAAGAGTTATATTGAGAGGAATAAGAGGAAAATGGAAAAATGGGGGGACAAATTAAAAACTTACTATTCTATTTAGTGGAACAAGAACTAGATAATATGGAGAGCCAGGGATGGGAGCACTGCTAGTGAGTTAAAAAGGTGAAGTAAAAACCCCCCAAAATGCCACAAACATAGGTTTGAGTCCCAGATAAGATAATTTGTTTGTTATTGAGGTTTGAATGAGAGGAGATGTAAAGCAGAAAGGAAGAAACTAATATAGAGGGAGAAAAGAAAGAGAGAGAGAGAAAAAAAGAGGGAACCACTAAAAGAAGAAAAAAGAAAGGAGAGAGAGAGAGAGTTAAGGGTTTTGGAGTGCAACCCTCATAGAGAAAAAGGAAGAGAAGAGAAATGATAATGGGAGATGTAACACTTATGGGTAGTGTAGTTCAAGGAGAGGAGAGAGTAAGACCGGTAGAGAGTTAATCGGCCAAATTGGAGGAGGAAAAAAAAGTATCAAGAATGAAGATAAGAGAAACAAACCAACAAATATAATAAAATGGGATAGGTTATAAAGTCTGCAGATTATTCTTGATTTTGAGAGGTTATCTTCTTGCTTTTTCTTTTCTCTCCCTCTTCCTGGTCGGTGACTCTGTACCCCGGGTTCTGCCCCTTTGGCATGCTCAGGTAGAGGTTTGCAGTTGATAAGTCTCTATGGCAATGTCATGTATTGTGCTTTAGTCTCGTTGAGAGTCGAGGCTCATTAGTATTTATAGGCTCCGACAGTGAGAGAGTCCGTGTTCCTGGAGCCTTTCTCCTAGTCTTTCCTTCCTCAATTAGTAGCCTGATAATCCAGCTATGGGGTTGCTGCTGCCTCATCCTGGATAGTAAGAGGCTCAAAGAGCTGGCAACTCCCCACTCTATTTCCACTCAGCACTGGGCTCTGGGTAAGGCTCAGTCAGTCAGAGCTGCTAGCATAATCAGGCAGGCTTTCCGCCCACTCAAAGACCTCTGGCTCTGCCACTCTGTCCGGTAACACAAGCGGGCGCCCACTTCCGGGGCGCTTGGAGGAAACTCTCACTCACTGTCTGCAACCAGGATATCTGGCCAGCAGTCTCACGCTCTGAGTGAAACCCCCAACCGCAGGGAAAAGTTGCAGCGTTGGAATTGAGTCTCGCTCCGTCCCCGTGCGTGGCTTTTGCAAGGCGCTGGGGCGGCCCGAGATTCCGCTTTGGCCCACACAAAGGCCCCTGACTCTGCCCCTCTGTGCGATAACATGGGCGCGCACTGCCGAGGCATTCGGAGGAATCGCTCACTCCTTATCTGCGCTCGCAAACCAGGATATGAGGCCGGCCGCGGTTCTCTCTGAGTGAAACACCCTCCAGCACGGAAAATCTCCACCGTTGGAATTAGTTCTCATTCCCTCCTGTGCGTGGCTTTCCCAGGGCGCTGGGGCTGCCCAGAGACTCTGCCCTCGGCCCACAGAAAGGCCTCTGACCCTGCCTCTCTATGGAGTAACACGGGCACCCACTTCCGGTGCTTAGGAAGAAATCTCTCGCCCACTAACTGCGCACCGACCAGGAGACCGGGTAAAATGGCCACTCCGCTTGTCTTTCTTTGTTTGGGTTTGGCGCGAGTGTTAGCTTGTATTGCCTGGGTTGCCACAGGATCAGATTTTCCTCTGCTTGGATCACCGTGCCACAGCCTGGTTCGGCTGTTTGTGCTGCGGCGGCCTGGATCTATTCACCCCCTTTGCCCGCCTCAGTTTCTATATTCACAGTTACCAGAGAAAGCCGCCCTGTTTAGGTTAGTGAGGAAGGCGGAGCATTTCTTACTCCCTATTTCCTTCGGGGTTTGGTTATATATTTAGCCAATTTTTCACTCAATCATACCTTTGGGTGTATTGCGAAGCATCTGGAAGCTCCAAGTATAGGTTTTTCTGTTTCTGGTTGAAGATCTTGTTGAGTTTTGGGGGAGATTTATCAGTATCGCTTCCTACCCCGCCATTACTCTGACGTCATCCTCAAATTATTTTATTCTTGATCCAAATTTTTTTTCTTTTTTGAATTTTGTGGGTCCCTACCTTGTTTTTTTCCCCTTTGTCACTTTTTCCCCACTCAAGCCCTCCATATTGGGTAGTTCTTGTTCCACTTAGCACAATATAATTCTCAGTTTTTTATGGTATTTTCTCAAAGAAAAAAAAGAAATATTTTTTAAAAATTATTTTGTTGTTTATTTATTCTTTATTAATTCTCATTGGTGTTATTAACAAAAACATCCTCAGATACCATTTAGGAAAAGGAAATCAAAATTAGGGATACAAAAGACAGAGATATACCACAGATAGATGAGGAAAAAATCTGTGGAAAAAATTAATAGATTGGAAACCTTGGAGTTAAATGACAGAGAATTTAAAATAAAAATCCTAAAAATACTCAGAGATATACAAGAAAACACAGAAAGGCAATTTAGGGAGCTCAAAAAACAACTCAACAAACACAAAGAATATATTACCAAGGAAATTAAAACTATAAAAACAAATCAGAGATGAAAAACTCAATTGATGAACTAAAAAATGAGGTAACAAGCTTAGCTAATAGAATAGGCCAGATAGAAGAGAGAATTAGTGACATAGAAGACAAGCAACTTGAGGCATAACAGAGAGAAGAAGAGAGAGACTAATGAATTAAAAAAAATGAGAAAGCTCTACAGGAACTGTCTGACTCTATCAAAAAGACTAACATAAGAATAATAGGTATATCAGAAGGAGAAGAGAGAGAAAATGGAATGGAGAACATATTCAAAAAAATAATAGACGAGAACTTTCCAAGCCTGTGGAAAGAACTAAAGCCTCAAATTCAAGAAGCAAACATAACACTGAGTTATTCTAACCCCAACAAACCTACTCCCAACAAGGCACATCATAATGAAATTGGCACAAACCAATGACAAAGAAAAAATTCTCAAGGCAGCCAGGGAAAAGAAGAATACAACATAGAAAGGAAGGCCTATTAGATTATCATCATATTTCTCAGCAGAAATTCTACAAGCTAGAAGAGAGAGGACCCCAATATTTAAAGTTCTGAAAGAGAGGAACTTCCAGCCAAGAATACTATACCCATCAAAGCTATCCTTCAAATATGAAGAAGAAATAAAAACATTCACAGATGCAGAAAAGATGAGGGAATTTATCATCAGAAAACACCCACTCCAGGAAATACTAAAGGGGGTTTTCCAACCAGATACAAAGAACAAAACGAAACAAAACCACAAGTAAAAGCTCCACCAAGAACACAATAAAACCAAATTTAAACTGTGACAATAAAAACAAAAAAGGCAAGAGGACAAAGATTAACAGTTGCAAAGGAAAATGGAGTGCAGAAGCAGTCATCAGATAGTGTACTACAATGAGCATGGTAGGTACCCTTTTCATTACTCAATTGTGGACAAGGCCAACCAGGGGTGAGGACAACAGAGACGCAGAGACCCGACTCTGGGGACCAGGTTCAGTGACACAGATTCAATTTATTCAGGAAGTAAACTAGTTTATATACACAGGTTCAGCCTATAGCATGTCCTTCATAGCCAGTGGATAAAAATATCAGGGAGCTGCCTGGTTAGTGCTGAGTTATTTCCTTATAGTGAGTGAGCTCCTTCCTGGGTATGCCCAGGAGGGTTTCAGGTGCTGGAGTGTTCTCACAGCATTGCATCAGCCACAGTTGCTAGGTAAATGCTCTGTGCTCTACCTACATCTCCCCCTTCTCTTTTAATTAAGGCCAGTTGAACTTGCTTGATGACTGCTTGTTGCTGTTGTAGCTTCTGAATGTCATGCATTATGCAACAGAACCCTAGTAGAACTAAAACAACTATAATACCTATTATACTATTTGCTAATAGATTAGCTGGATTAAACAATGAGGCAAGCTTCTGTAATGTTTGACTAGTTAGGAAATAGAACAGGGGTCTTAAACAGGGGATTTATCCTAGGGATTAGGATGTCATTTCCTTCCCATTGTGTTACAGAGAACTTCTAGGTGCTGTTAAATACAGTCCCATTTTAATTGTAAAAAATGGATGTAGGTCCATGCACGCCCCCTTCCCACAAAAGTCCCAGTGTCCAAACATAGAACTAATGGCTTGCTGTGGGCTGCATACTGTATCTGGTTGCATTCTATCTCTCAGCTTCCGATGCCAAACTTCAAGGTTGATGGTCTGTGCATCCGGGCCAGAGGCAATGCGGCAGTCTCTACAGGAAATTCCTTCTCTCGGGAGTGTTCTTAGATGTTCATCATACAAGAATGGGCAAAGAGGCGACCCTGGGAAAGCAAGGTTAGTGGGGCGGGCCCAGCTGTTGGTAGCTAGGGGGAGGAGGGCTTGTAGGCAAGTACTGAGCCTTGGTTGGTAGTACTATTTTCAGCAAAGTTCCCCATAGTATGATTTCGAAGGAGGACTCATCCCTCCCAGGGGACGGTGTTAATATTCAGAATAAACTTAAGTAGCATTGGTCACTAAGGTTACTGCATATAGTGCCGTTTCACTGTTGGGATTCCTGGACACTATTATCACAAAGGAGACTAAGGGAGCAGTTACTGGAATATACTGCTGGAAACTGTGGACTATTAACTTTATCAGGTACAATTATGACAGGGTGGGGAACAGCAGCCCAGATGTGGGGGTTCGCCTGTGTCTGAGTGTCAGTGGTCACTATAGCACACACAAGCAAGAAAAGAGCACCAGGGCCTGGGGGTCCATCAGGGGCCATTCTCTGGGCCTGCCCCACCAAAGCCTCCACATCCCCTCAGGAGATAGAGCATGCACGCTGGCCATGAAGTCTTCTTCTGAAGTGCTGAGGATCTCCTCCCCTCAGGCGTAGTTGGTGTGGAGGATGCCAGGGTTGTGGCTTTGGATGGGTAATGACTGTACCACTTAGTGGGTGCCCAAAACACCCTGTCAAGCAGGTTGGGGGGGTTCTGGGATCCAAATTGGCTGAAAAACACAAGCATAACCCCTCTCATGTTAGAAGAGGGTGTGACCCCTACCACTGTGCCATGGCTGGGTCCTTCCAGTGTCATTTCAGAGAGAGGGGAAAGGGAGAGAGAGAGCAAGAGGTATAGAAAAATAGACAAGACAGACAGACAGACAAACAAGGGGGGAAAAGAAAAAAGACACATGGGTACATATAGGTTGGCCTATGGGTCTACAACAGGAACACATGTTAGAGTTAAAGCTGGGGTAGAAATTGCATCTGAGAGGCTGGGGTGGGGCACTGATCCCCGGCAGGGAATATGGAAGTAGCGACTTTTGCTTCTTCGTGTGGCATGGTTTCTAATGTATCTAGTTTCATTTGTGCATGCTAGGCTGCAAGACCATCAAACTCGGTGGCCCAACCCTTTTCTTTCTTTATAGGGAGAGGCAAATATGGAGGTAGGGGTTTCTCTGAAAGAGGAGTAGCCTGTAAGACCTTAGGGACTGGTGGAGGGTCCTCAGCAGAGCACCAGTCAAGCAGGCGCGTATTGCCAATAAGGCAGGAGTGAGGCAGAGAGGGAAGGTTTGTCCCTCATGCACCTTGGCCGAATGAATGCATCGGAGAACTCGGGCCCAAGTGTCTGGGTCCCAGAGGGATGCATCTTCAGTCCAAGGATTGAGACCAGAGGGAATATCCCAGTAAGTACAGAGATACTCTACAAATTCCAACTTGCCTACTCTGCAATAGGGCATGCAAGGCTCGAGCTTGTGGGGCTTGGGAGTAAGGGAGAAAGTTTCCATTGCAGAGGGTCACTCACCCATCCTTTGAGTGCCAGTTGGGTCCCTTGTTTGAGGTGCCAGATTGTGGACAAGGCCCACCAAGGGTAAGAATGACAGAGATGCAGAGACCTGACTCTGGGTACCAGGTTCAGTTACAGAGATTTGATTTATTCAGGAAGTAAGCTAGCTTATATACACAGGTTCAGCCTATAGGGTGTTACTGCATGTTCTTCACAGCCAATGGCTAAAAAGATCAGGTAGCTGACTGATTAGTGCTGAGTTACTTCCCTACAGTGGGCGAGCTCCCTCTTGGGTGTACCTAGAAGGGTTTCAGGTGCTGGAGTATTCTCACAGCATTGCATCAGCCACAGATGCTAAGTAAATGCTCTGTGCTCTACATACACTTAATGATTACCAGCCCTGAAAAAAACCACCACAGAAGCACATGACTTGAAAAAGGAATTAACAGAGGAAAGAAGTATGGATTACAACCAAACAAAAACAAATGATAGAAAAACAAAAGAGAAGAATCAAACAAGATACAAAACTAACAGAAAGCAATGTATAAAATGGCGATAGGAAACCCTCAAGTGTCAATCATTACACTAAATGTAAATGGATTGAACTCACGAATAAAAAGACACAGAGTAGCAGAATGGATTAAAAAAGAAAATTCAACTGTATGCTGCCTACAAGAAAAAAATCTAAGCAATAAGGATAAAAACAAATTCGAAGTGAAAGGCTGGAAAACAATACTCCAAGCAAATAACATACAAAAAAGCAGGTGTAGCATTACTCATATCTAACAATGCAGACTACAAGACAGTAAAGTACTCAGAGACAAAAATGATCATTTCATAATGATTAAGGGGACACTGAATCAAAAAGCCATAACACTTCTTAATATATATGCACCATGCCAAGTAGCACCAAAATATATAAGAAAGCTACTGACTAACCTAAAAACTAAAACTGACAAAAATACAATTATACTTGGAGACCTCAAGTATAATTGAGGTCTGACTGCTCTATATTGTTCATCCAAACAGAAAATCAATACAGAAATATTGGCCTTAAAAGAAACACTAGAATAACTGGATATGAGAGACATCTACAGGACATTTCATCCTGAAGTGACAGAATACACATTTTTCTCTGGTGTACATAGAACATTCTCAAGAATTGACCATATGTTGGGCTACAAAAATAATATCAGCAAATTCAGAAAGATTAAAATTGTACCAAGCATATTTTCTGATCATAAAGCCTTGAAACTAGAATTCAACTGCAAAAAGGAGGTAAAAAGCCCTACAAAAATGTGGAAACTAAACAACATACTTTTAAAAAATGAATGGGTCAAAGAAGAAATAAGTGCAGAGATCAAAAGATACATAGAGACAAATGAAAATAACAATAAAACATATCAGAATCACTGGGATGCAGCAAAAGCAGTAATAAGAAGGACATTTATATTACGTCAGGCCTATATGAACAAACAAGAGACGACCCAAGTAAACCACTTAACTTCACATCTTAAGGAACTAGAAAAAGAAGAACAAAGATAACCCTAAACCAGCCAAAGAAAGAAAATAATAAAAATCAGAGCAGAAATAAATAAAATAGAGAACAGAAAAACTATAAAAAAATTAATAAAACAAGGAGCTGGTTCTTTAAAAAGATCAACAAATTTGACAAATCCTTGACAAGACTCACCAAGGAAAAAAGAAAAAGAACTCATATAAACAAAATCCAGAATGAAAGAGGAGAAATCACCATAGATATTATAGATATACAAAGAATTATTGTAGAATAGTATAAAAAACTATATACCAGCAAATTCAATAATCTAGAAGAAATGGATAAATTCCTAGAACAATACAATCTTCCTAGACTGAATCATGAAGAAGCAGAAAGCCTAAACAGACCAATAAGCTGGGAGGAAATAGAAAAAACTATTAAAATCCTCCCCCAAAATTAAAGTCCAGGCCCAACAAGTATACAAATGAATTCTGTCAAACATTCAAAGAAGACTTGGTTCCTTTTCTACTCAAAGTCTTCCAAAAAATTGAGAAAGAAGCAATACTTCCAAATACATTTTATGAGGCCAACATAACCCTCATACTGAAACCTGGCAAGGATGGCACAAAAAAAGAAAACTACAGACCAATATCTCTAATGAATACAGATGCTAAAGTTCTAAGCAAAATACTAGCAAATCGAATACAACAACATATGAAAAAAAAATTCATCATGATCAAGTGGAATTCATCCCAGAATCTCAAAGATGGTTCAACATATGTATTAAATAAAACGGTTAACATAATACACTATATCAACAAAACAAAGAACAAAAACCACATAATCTTATCAATAGATGCAGAAAAGGCATTCAATAAAATACAACACAATTTTATGTTTAAAACACTCAACAAAATGGGTATATCTCAACATGATAAAGGCCATTTATGATAAACCATCAGCTAACATCATATTAAATCACATAAAACTGAGGACTTTCCCCCTTAAATTAGGAAACAGACAGGGCTGTCCACTCTCTCCACTCTTATTTGACGTGGTGCTAGAAGTTATAGCCCAAGCAATCAGACAAGTGAGAGATATAAAAGGCATCCATATCGAAAAAGAAGAAGTAAAGGTTTCACTTTTTGCAGATGATATGATCCTATACATCAGCGGTTCTCAACCTGTGGGTCGCAACCCAGCGGGGGTCGAATGACCAAAACACAGGGGTCGCCTAAAGTCATCGGAAAATACATATTTATTATACAATACATTTTTAAATAAAATATGTATTTTCCGGTGGTTTTAGGCGATCCCTGTGTTTTGGTCATTCGACCCCCACTGGGGTCGCAACCCACAGGTTGAAAACTGCTGCTATACATCAAAATCCCCAAAGACTCCACAAAAAGTTTACCAGAAACAATAAACTAATACAGTAAGGTCACAGGATACAAAATTAATATACAAAAGTCCATAGCCTTTCTATATGCCAACAATGAAACATTAGAAAATGAACTCAACAAAATAATCCCCTTCATGGTTGCAACAAAAATTAAAATACTTAGGAATAAACATAGCAAATAATGTAAAGGACCTATATAACAAAAATTACAAAGCATTTTTAAGGGAAATCGAAAAAGATACAATGAAATGGAAAAATATTCGTTGTTCTTGGATAGGAAGAATAAATATAATCAAAATGACCATATTATGCAAAGCAATAGACAAATTTAATGCAATTCCCGTCAAAATTCCAATGACATTTTTTTTAAATAAAATAAAAAAATCATCAGATTTATATGGAACTATAAAAAACCCCAAATAGCTAAAGCAATCCTAAGGAGAAAGAATGAGCTGGGGGCATTACAATACCTGATTTCAAATTATGTTATAGAGTCATGACAATCAAAACAGCATAATATTGGCAGAAAAATAGATACTCAGACCTGTGGAACAGAATAGAAAGTCCAGAAATAAAACCACATATATATGGTCAAATAATTTTTGATAAAGGGGCCAACAACACACAATGGAGAAAAGAAAGCCTCTTCAACAAATGGTGCTGGGAAAACTGGAAAGCTACATGCAAAAGAATGAAACTGGACTACATTTTGTCCCCTTGTACTAAGATTAATTCAAAATGGATCAAAGACCTAAATATAAGACCTGAAATAATAAAGTAGATAGAAGAAGACATAGGTACTAAACTCATGGACCTGGGTTTTAAAGAGCATTTTATAAATTTGACTCCAAAAGCAAGATAAGTGAAGGCAAAGATAAATGAATGAGACCACATCAGACTAAGAAGTTTTTGCACAGCAAAAGAAACTGACAAAAAAATAAACAGACAGCCAACTAAATGGGAGATGATATTTTCAAACAACAGCACAGATAAGGGCCTAATATCCAAAATATACAAAGAACTCATAAAACTCAACAAACAAACAAACAATTCAATAAAAAAATGGAAAGAGGACAGGAACAGACACTTCTCCCAGGAAGAAATACAAATGGCCAACAGATATATAAAAAGATGCTCATCTTCATTAGTTATTAGAGAAATGCAAATAAAAACTACAATGAGATACCACCTCACACCTGTTAGATTAGCTATTATCAACAAGACAGGTAATAACAAGTGTTGGAAAGGCTGTGGAGAAAAAGGAACCCTCATCCACTGTTGGTGGGAATGCAAAGTAGTACAACCACTATGGAAGAAGGTATGGTGGTTCTTCAAAAAATTGAAAATGGAACTACCGTATGACCCAGGAATCCCTCTACTGGGAATATACCCACATAGCGCTAAAACAATGATATGTAAAGACACATGCAGCCCCATGTTTATTGCAGCTTTGTTCACAATGGCCAAGACATGAAAACAACCAAAAAGCCCTTCAATAGATGACTGGATAAATAAGATGTGGCACATATACACTATGGAATACTACTCAGCCATAAGAAATGATGACATCAGATCATTTACAACAAAATGGTGGGATCTTGATAACATTATACGGAGTGAAATAAGTAAATCAGAAAAAACTAAGAACTACATGATTCCATACTTAGGTGGGACATAAAAATGAGACTAAGAAACAAGGACAAGAGTGTGGTGGTTGGGGGGCAAGGAGAGGGAAGGAGATTGGGGAGGGGAGGGGGGAAGGGGAGGGTCACAAAGAAAACCATATAGAAGGTGAGGGATGACAATTTGACTTTGGTTGACGGGTATGCAAAATAATTGAATGACAAGATAACCTGGAGATGTTTTCTTTGAACATATGTATCCTGATTTATTAATGTCACCCCAATACAATTAATAAAAAATATATACATTTGTTAGAAAAAAATAGTGGTTATCCAGACAACCTCAAAATAAATAGTATTTTACTAAAATTGGCTTCTTAGTCATAATAAATGTCCTGTGCTATTCATGTACCATGTTATTAATATGGGAATCTGGATGAGAGGTACAGGGAAACTATTCCTATTATCTTGCACACTTTCTGATAATCTCAACTACTCTAAATTTAACAGTTTTTAAAAATAATGTAAGAAAACATTTATTTTTATAATTCTGGATATTCTGCTACTATAAATATTCTACTTAAATAACTTCTTGCTCTATTTTGAGTTTCTTAACTATCTATTCTTAGCACTATGGTCGTCAAAACAAAACAAAACAAAACAAAATCAAACAGGAGAGTCTTTTCACATGCCAAAATGGATAAGTAGAGGAAGGGTGGAATGCAGTGATATATATCTTTAATTTTTGAATCCTTAGATTAATTGGCTTCTGCTTAACATAAAGTATGTCCTTCACTCTCAATAAAAAGAAGATGAGAAAGTCAAGTACATGTTATTAGTATCATCAATTTAGAACTGTAACTGGTGTTATGAGTTGAGTTGTACCCCCTCAAAATTCATACGTTGAAGTACAAACCCCCAGTACTCGAGACTGTGACCTTATTTGCAGATGGACTCTTTAACATAGGTTATCAAATTAAAGCGAGGCGATTCATGTGGGGTCTAATTCAATATGACTGGCATTTTTACAAAAGGGGAAATTTGGACAGAGAAAAAGATATAAAGGGAGTGAAATGTGAATAAACACCAGGAGAAGACACTCATTAATAAAACAAGGGATTGAGCCTGGAGCAGCTCCTGTGCTCAGAGTTCTAAGAAAAACCAACCCTGCCACATCTCGACTTTGGATGTCCAGCCTCCAGAATTGTAAGACTACACATCTGCTGTTCTAAACAACCTGATCTGTGGTGCTTCAAAAATACCTAACAAAGCAATACAGCCAGTGACTAATAGTTGAAAAGAACATGCTTGTGTCCCAGTGGAGACAGTTTCAAATTCTGCAGAGGGTGACAAGGCACAGCCAAAAAAGAGCTCCAGGATAAGCAGAGGAGCTCGAAGCAGGGAAAAGCCGGAGTGCAGTTGAATGGATGGAGTAATGAAACTGGTTGGCATTTACTAGGCTTGTAATTCTACAACTACACACACACACACACACACACACACACACACACACACACCAAGTTCATGATAGAAGAATCAATACTCAGTCCAATCTTGGGTGTCCACAGAGCTTATTAAGGGAGAGTTGGAACTACCCAGCTGGGCACCTGACTAGGAAACATTGGTTTGTGCCTCAAGACAAGTTAGAGTAACCAGAAATAAAATAATCAAAAAGAAGTTTAGCTACAAATAGTAAACCGAAAGAAGAACAGTTTTAAAATTTTAAATAAAATCAAGGGTCTTTTTAGTTTATGTCATTAGAAAGAAAGTGAGTGTAAAGAAATATAGATTCAAGGTGCTTGGGAGAGGCATGTCCCCATTATCTTCTGCTTTAGTGGGGTTGCTGATAATTAACTGTCCATAGTTCCTACTTGCTTGTATGACTATTTTTTATTTATTTATTTATTTATTTATTTATTTATTTATTTATTTTATTATTATTTTTTTTTTCTGAAGCTGGAAACAGGGAGAGACAGTCAGACAGACTCCCGCATGCGCCCGACCGGGATTCACCCGGCACGCCCACCAGGGGCGACGCTCTGCCCACCAGGGGGCGATGCTCTGCCCATCCTGGGCGTCACCATGTTGCGACCAGAGCCACGCTAGCGCCTGGGGCAGAGGCCACAGAGCCATCCCCAGCGCCCGGGCCATCTTTGCTCCAATGGAGCCTTGGCTGTGGGAGGGGAAGAGAGAGACAGAGAGGAAGGCGCGGCGGAGGGGTGGAGAAGCAAATGTGCGCTTCTCCTGTGTGCCCTGGCCGGGAATCGAACCCGGGTCCTCCGCACGCTAGGCCGACGCTCTACCGCTGAGCCAACCGGCCAGGGCCATGACTATTTTTTATAAGCCAAGCTATCAGGTCTCAGGTGTTTTTATATTTTAAAAAAAGCACCCACTATCATATCCTTACTACATTCATGGACCAGATGAATTATCTGGGAGGTAAAACCAAAGAAAAATCATAGTTCTTTCCTCAGTTTAGATTATTCTGAATGGATATTATTTTCTATTCACCTTGAGAATTATCTATACATTATTTTGATACACAGGTTTTCCTTGTTATGCTTCTGGAATAAGCTGCTATGGTTTAGTTACGGTAATACATATATAGATAAAATACTTCAGCATATAAATTTTAAAACCTCCATTCAGTTCAATCTCGCATAAATATTATCACAACTGTGATGATTTTTTACACATCTTGGCTTTCCTATACATATTGCATGTATATATAGTACATGTGCATTTATATATGGTGTGTTTATTAAACATCCCCCAGTCCCTAAGAAGGAGGTGGAGATAGTACAATTCTTATTTTCTTAACGTGTAAGTACAAGCAAGTTCTGACAGTTCTGTAGATATAGTGAATACAAAGATTGAAATAAAAAAATAGAGCTTTGCCTTTCTTTCACTCTCATTTTTGTTCTGTTGCTAATTAGGGGACTGCCATTGCCAGGTTCTGCAGAAATCTATATTCATCAGAGAAGACAGAACTTTATTTCAACAGAAAATCATTTTTCCTATACCACGACATTTTCACAGACTTCACTTTGTGGACCAACAAATTAAATACCCTAGATGCAACTATTTATGTCAATGACTGTAAATTGCTTTTTTCTCTACAAAATCTCAGATTATTTGATTAATGGATAATTACATAATAGAGTATTTCTTAAAATCCACCTACTCCTTAGTTTTGAGAGTTTGAGAGAATATAGCAAAATATTCAAGAGATAATTCATTGACAAATTCCTGGCATTCTCTCAGAACTACTCTAGAATGAAATGCATTTCTGGCCCTGGCCGGTTGGCTCAGCAGTGGAGCGTCGGCCTGGCGTGCGGGGGACCTGGGTTTGATTCCTGGCCAGGGCACATAGGGGAAGTGCCCATTTGCTTCTCCACCTCCCCCATCCTTCCTCTCTGTCTCTCTCTTCCCCTCCCGCAGCCAGGGCTCCATTGGAGCAAAGATGGCCCGGGCGCTGGGAATGGCTCCTTGGCCTCTGCCCCAGGCGCTAGAGTGGCTCTGGTTGCGACAGAGCGACGCCCCAGAGAGGCAGAGCGTCGCCCCCTGGTGGGCAGAGCGTTGCCCCTAGGGGCGTGCCAGGTGGGTCCCGGTCGGGTGCATGCGGAAGTCTGTCTGGCTGTCTCTCCTGGTTTCCAGCTTCAGAGGGATGCAGAAAAAAAAACCAACCTAAAAAAATGCATTTCTATATTTATTGCTCCTTCATGGACACATATCCTTTATACTAAAATATTTATATATAACTGGACAAAAAAAAAAACCTAAGAAAAATATATAAGCACATATACATAGTCACAAAAGAAGCATACAGCATTTCTAAAATTTCAAAGAAAGGATAGCTATCTTTTATTGTAAAGCTCAGCATATTTGTTGATAATTTTGGAGCTTGAATTCAAATCCATGGCTTTCTGGCACTCAAACATACGCTTTTTACTATGTCATATTGAATCAAGTTAGACTTTTTCATGGCACTTTCCTGCCTTAACTCTCTTGGTTTAGAAATTCAGCTTGAGGACAGATCACCATCTTTCCTTAGACATGGAGAGTGTAACTTGTAATTATATAAAAGCAAGACTTGTTTAGCTTAATGTACTGGACACTTAGGGTGTTGACTTCTAATACTAGGGCTTTGTAAAATTTTATTTTATTGAAAGATCTCTAGTAGAAGCCTGGCAATCTTTTGTAAACCTTTCAGCAAGAACTTTCCTTCCACAGTGTTTGGATATACCACAAGTCTTGGTAAACCCATGTTCCTTGACCATTCTTGCTCTGACAAATTGCCATTGTGTATTGCTATATATGTGGCCTTGCTTCATTGAAACTCTGATATTGTTTTTTAGATTATTTAGCCCTTAATTCACTTTTTTATGACCTCAGTTGAGTTTTTTAGGTATCTGATTCACAAGCTTTCCCCAAAATTCACCAATTAGACTTCTCTAATTAGACTGGTTTTATGGCTTGCATTGCTATTATTTGGTCCCCAAGATTCTATCTGATGCTAGGACAACATAAGCTTAATAAACTGTCGGTTTAGGATGGTGTGCTTTGTTGAAGTTTTTCACACATAAATATCATCAGAAAAGACTGGCATACTGAACAAAAAAGTTGAAGAATAATACTGTATAGATTATATAGTTATTTTCATTTTACTCTGATTCTTTTCCCCAATCACTAAGACACTCCTGGTTGATTGTTAATATACATAGTTTACCTCTCTCAATCAGGTAGGACATAAGAAGTATTGCAAACAACTCCCAATCTCAGTGATTACAGCAAAAATTTATTCTTTGTATGTGCAACACTTTTTTCTGTAGGTTTCGCAAGAGGTTGTTTGCTTTTGTTGTTATTCAGGGACCATTGCTGATTGAGGTTAACTTTGATACACACTTGCAAATCTTACAAGTGAAAGAAACACTCAGCAAGCTACTCATTGGCTTTTCACCATTGGACAGAAGGGCTCTTCCTTAGTTTTACTAATATTTCACCATTCAAGCACGATATATGGCCAGGATTGTAACTAGAGAGAAAGGAAGTGCAATTATTCTTTTAGAGATGGGAAGTCAATATATAGAAACAGAAATGCAACCTTCACAGTCTACCGTTTTTGCCTCAAAATTTATGTTTCCTCTTTTACATTTCAAACACACAGTCCTTCCTACTCACTTCCCTGCATCTGTCAAGAGAAACCCCATTCAGTTACCACACTAGACTCATAATCTATACTTTGTGATAGTCTCTAGAACAGGCCCTTATTTCTAGAAAATCAACAAATAAATTTGTCAAGTTACCTGTTCCCTAGTCATATACCCCTTACCACTTCTTACCCTCACACACCCAGTACACAGGGGTATGGTGACTGCACTAAACACTCATTAAAACTGAGAAAAATAAGATTTGCACAGCATTTACTGGGCCACAATAATTCTAAAATCCTGCTGGGCAGACATTTTGAGGATCCACTTCTTCAACACATCATTAAAAATATGAATAGTGCCAAGCAAACATTACTACATAAGTTAATGTTTGACTAGTATGAAGATCAGTAGCACAAAATACATGTAAGTCAAAACAACAGAATTTCCTTGAATTTGTGTCTTAATTAATTGATAAATTACATAAGTGAATTGACCTACATTCTAGGCCCTAGAAGATATGGGCCTTTTACTTCCTTTTTTTTTTTTTTTTTTTTTTTTTTTACAGAGCTTACTTTAGGTAGCTTTTTAAAAAAAACCAACAAACCTGTTCCTTGGTATTTTGATTGTCAACCCTGGCTTGTGTGTCTCTTTGCCTAAGTGGCTGCTTTGTTTCCTCCCTTGCTCTGTGAGTCCCCAGAGACTGCCTTCGCTCTCACAGGGATATCATCCTTGAGCTCAAACTGGAGGCTGTTTCTGCCTTTGCTCTTTTGTAGTCAATCCATAAATGTGTGGTTCACTCACATTCTTTTTTACTTGAAGATTTTTATCATTCATCTCACACTCTTACAGTGCACATCACCAGTGGCTGCTTTTTTTATGCATCTGAAATAGCATTCTTTTATTTTCCTGCTCTAATTTTGATGTATTCATCTTCTGATTTTTGTTTTCTGATTGTTTTTCCCCTAACTTTTCAGTTATGTTTTAAAGACAAATGATCCTGGCTGATTTGCTGGAGATGGCATTCTGTGGGCGTAAAGAAATACAGCTAGAAATGCTTGTCTCTGTTTTCATTAGACATTTTTGAATTAAAAACATCAGCCTTGATCTCATAGGAAATCTGAGACATTGGCTGTTTGAAACAGCCCTGGGAAGATGCCCTGGCCTGTTGGCTCAGTGGTAGAGCGTCGGCCTGGCGTGCAGAAGTCCTGGGTTCGATTTCCAGCCAGGGCACACAGGAGAAGCGCCCATCTGCTTCTCCACCCCTCCCCCTCTCCTTCCTCTCTGTCTGTCTCTTCCCCTCCCACAGCGAGGCTCCATTGGAGCAGAGATGGCCCCGGTGCTGGGGATGGCTCCTTGGCCTCTGCCCCAGGCGCTAGAGTGGCTCTGGTCGCAACAGAGCAACGCCCCGGAGGGGCAGAGCATCGCCCCCTGGTGGGCAGAGCGTCGCCCCTGGTGGGCGTGCCGGGTGGATCCCGGTCGGGTGCATGCGGAAGTCTGTCTGACTGTCTCTCCCTGTTTCCAGCTTCAGAAAAAAACAAAAAAAAAACCAAAACAAAACAAAAAAAACTTTTCATTGTGATTTCTTTTTCTGTGCCTTTGAGATATAAATCTTCTATAACCCATGAATGGCTTTTCCAAACTGTGCATATGTTTAAAAGCCATCTGTATTTTCTTTATTTTGAACTGCTTATTCACATACCTTGTCAATATTCTATTAAGATCTCTGTTTTTATTGTTACAGAGATGCTCTTAATGTATTAAATAATCACTCTTTCTGTGACATTGATTGCCAAGCTTTGTACCAGTTTGTTACCTTTGCTTATGATACTTCTTCCAGGTGTATTATTTTTTACTGTAGTCTTTATTTTTTTGCAACTTTTTATTTTGCAAGTGTTCTCCAGTCTGATATAATAATAATTTCTCATTCTTTTTTCTTAAATATTAAATATTTTTGTGTAATTTAGATTTTTTTCAATCTGAAGTTATTATGGTACAAAGTTGAAATACAACAGGATTTTTTCAAATGACTTTCCAATTGTTCTATTACCATTAAACATATAATTGACCTTTCTGTCATCTATTTGAAATGAGTGAGCTACAATTGTTTTCAGTAACCTCTCATGATTCCCTACAATTCTGTCTCTTAAAGCGGCAGTATCTCTCACTGCAGCCATCAAATCTCTCGCTCAAAAAACCAAATCATTCATGGAAATTTTACTTTGAATCCAATAATATGATGTCCTTTCTCTCAGCTAATTTGAAATTAGGAGCTTTCTTAACTACTTTATTTACTACCTGCCTAACCACATTATTAATGCAATTCTATACATTAGCTATTAAGATGGAATTTGGTTGAGGTAAACCAACCATTTCTGTTTCTGCCAATCATCAATACAGCTAAAGATATCACACATAAATATAGCCATTTTTGCATTATTAATTACAAGATCATCACATCTGTCTCATTTTCATACTGACACAGTATGAAAGAAGCATGAGCTTCTTGGCTCAAAATGGAGTATGTTTTATATCTTTCTGAGGATTCTCCTTCTTTATATTCACCTCAGGTACATTTCTAAAAGGCTAACAGAGAAATAGTGAGGCCTGAGGTTTCCTAGTTTCTCTCATTTTAAGAATTATCATGGTGAATGAAAGCCTCAGGTTTAGCGTCTGACTAGGACCTAGGTTTTCCATGGGTGACTGTGTACCTTGAATGAATTTTCTCAGCAGTAGTTGATAGTAGTTTTAGAATCATAGAGATGCTTATTAAATGTTAATTATACATGTTTCTTATATTGACCCATTACACAAAGAAAGTTTTTCTTGTGTCCTAAAACTGACCAATAAAATAGATTCACATTAATGAGACATTATTGGCTTATTGTGAATTGCTGCTTAGTTTTTATGTAAGTATTATTACAACAGTGTTCACATTGTTGTTAAAGACATGTATTCTAGAGAGTTTAAAAGGGAAGAGTGAGGTTAGTTATTTCTTTTCATTTTGTGTTTTTAACCTGGGCAGGTTCATTTGGAAGAGGTGCTTAATTGAGGTGATGGATATATTTGTAAGTGAGTTTATATTCACAAGTTTCATATTAGGTCATGAAAGAGGTGTGTTATAGGTTTGAGTCTAAATCCAAGAGATTATTATTTTTTTTACTGATATTGAACTTGGTAGTGATATAAGCCCTGAAGATAGAAACATAGTTTTGGTGTTTATTTTTTTTCTTGTTAAAGTAAATTCAGAGAAATCAGATTATAGTAAGGTAATTTAGGTGTTTGGAGTGGGGGATTTTCTGATAGCAAAATCTAATATATGTAACTCCCAAAGTTGAAATAGTCTCTCAGGAGGATGACCTATATCAGGAAATTTCTTTTTCAATGTGGTGATGCTGACACTAAATTTAAACTAATATTTTCTTGGAAGTTTATTTTATTAGAGATGACTCTGATCTTGTACTTAGACATAAGTGGAAGTGGGAATTGGGAAAGGAGGCACCCTTTCTTCCTGTACTCCACTACAGTTATTCTGGATAAATAGCTTCAATGCTCTTAAGCCATGTTTCACTTTCTATTTGTTAATGATTAATATGTGACAGTCACCATAATAAGCAACCTGACATTTTATTTGTTAGTATCCCACCTAATGAATTAAATGTTACCCTCTTAATTTTATAGAAAAGAATATCTGAGATTTATATAATATAAATAACTTATTGCAAGACGTACAGTTTGGGTAAAGCTTACTGGATATATCTAATTCTTGTTCATTTTCCGAATCACTATGCTAGGAGGTCAAATTATAGTAGTTATTGTGTGTTATACACACTTTGCAGTCTTAGAACTTGATAATTAACTTCTTGTTGGCTTGCTGTTAGTGTTCCCAGAGCACCAAACTGTTAAACTCAATTTGCAACAGCTAGAAATTCCTAAGCTCTTCCCCAAAACGGTTGAGTGTTTACATTTTAGATTTTGACTTTTCAAAGAAAAGGAACCACTGAAGGAGCAGCTGTTTCTTTTAAAACCCTACACTAGTGTTGTTCTTTGAAACATTGGGGTCTCTTTTCTTCACTCATCTTGAACATGTGGTAAAGACTTCATCATGCGAATGAAGAGATAAAAGCTCTGTGTATCTGTTAAATTTTAGGTAAAATTGTAAGCCTTTTGCAAACATGAAATTCTTCAATCAATTCTGT
Source organism: Saccopteryx bilineata (assembly GCF_036850765.1). Classification (NCBI taxonomy): domain Eukaryota; kingdom Metazoa; phylum Chordata; class Mammalia; order Chiroptera; family Emballonuridae; genus Saccopteryx; species Saccopteryx bilineata. The sequence continues at coordinate 212,947,490 of NC_089491.1, read as the reverse complement.
ACAGAATTCATCAAAGTTGCTTCAACTTAACTACTGCAAATGTAGTCTGGATGTTCATTTTCTTTCCCTTTGAAATATACCATGAAAACCATCAGCCACGATAAGTACAACTGGATAAAAGAATCAACTCATAAAATTGAATAATCAAGATCCTAGATATATGATGTGTAGTTTCAAAGAAGTTTCTAACTTCTTGCATGTGAAGTGAACAGCTTTATATTTTGATATTTTGACAGTCTTTAAGATTTATCTGATGAAATCTCTTTCAGCTCTACCCTATATTCATCTTCATTACCCATGGCCATTCCTGTAGAACTATACAACCTTTCCACAAAGTTATCATAAGAAACTCTTTTTTTTTCTTTTTTTTTTACAGAGACAGAGAGAGAGTCAGAGAGAGGGATAGAGAGGGACAGACAGACAGATGGAGAGATGAGAAGCATCAATCATTAGTTTTTTGTTGCGTGTTGCAACTTCTTAGTTGTGCATTGATTGCTTTCTCATATGTGCCTTGACTGCGGGCATTCAGCAGACCGAGTAACCCCTTGCTGGAGCCAGCGACCCTAGGTCCAAGCTGGTGACCGTTTTGATCAAGCCAGATGAGCCCGCGCTCAAGCTGGTGACCTCAGAGTCTCGAACCTCGGTCCTCCACATCCCAGTCCAACGCTCTATCCACTGCACCACTGCCTGGTCAGGCCATAAGAAACTCTTAATGAACTACTTCCTTTGGAACCACATGCTTTCAGTGTCTTTATCATTTTTTTTAATAATTTTATTTTTTTAATGGGGCGACATCAATAAATTAGGATACATATATTCAAAGATAACATATCCAGGTTATCTTGTCTTTCAATTATGTTGCATACCCATCACCCAAAGTCAGATTGTCCTCTGTCACCTTCTATCTTGTTTTCTTTGTGCCCCTCCCCCTCCCTCTTTCCTGCTCCCTTTCCCCCCTCCCCCCGTAAACACCACATTCTTATCAATGTCTCCTAGTCTCACTTTTATGTCCCACCTACCTATGGAATAATGCAGTTCCTTTTTTTTCTGATTTACTTATTTCACTTCGTATCATGTTATCAAGATCCCATCATTTTTCTGTAAATAATCCGATATCATCATTTCTTATGGCTGAGTAGTATTTCATAGTGTATATGTGCCACATCTTCTTTATCCAGTCATCTATTGACGGGCTTTTTGGTTGTTTCCATGTCCTGGCCACTGTGAACAATGCTGCAATAAACATGGGTCTGCATGTGTCTTTACATATCAATGTTTCTGAGTTTTGGGGGTATATACCCAGTAGAGGGATTGCTGGGTCATAAGGTAGTACTATTTTCAGTTTTTTGAGGAACCACCATACTTTCTTCCATAATGGTTGTACTATTCTACATTCCCACCAGCAGTGTATGAGGGTTCTTTTTTCTCCACAGCCTCTCCAACATTTGCTATTACCTGACTTGCTAATAACAGCTAATCTAACAGGTGTGAGGTGGTATCTCATTGCAGTTTTGATTTGCATTTCTCTAATAGCTAAAGAAGATGAGCATCTTTTCATATATCTGCTGGCCATTTGTACTTCTTTTTGGGAGAAGTGTCTGTTCATGTCCTCTTCCCATTTTTTTATTGGATTGTTTGTTTGTTTGTTGTTGAGTTTTATGAGTTCTTTGTATATTTGGATATTAGGCCCTTATCTGAGCTGTTGTTTGAAAATATCATTTCCCATTTAGTTGGGTGACTTTATTTTGTTATCAGTTTCTCTTGCTGAGCAAAAACTTCTAGTCTGATGTAGTCCCATTCATTAATTTTTGCCGTCACTTCTCTTGCCTTTGGAGTCAAATTCATAAAATGCTCTTAAAAACCCAGGTTCATGAGTTGAGTACCTATGTCTTCTTCTATGTACTTAATTGTTTCAGGTCTTATGTTTAGATCTTTGATCCATTTTGAGTTAATTTTAGTACAAGGGGACAAACTGTAGTCCAGTTTCATTCTTTTGCATGTGGCTTTTCAGTTTTCCCAACACCATTTGTTGAAGAGGCTTTCTTTTCTCCATTGTGTGTTGTTGGCCCCTTTTTCAAAAATTACTTGACTAAATATATGTGGTTTTATTTCTGGGTTTTCTATTCTGTTCCATTGGTCTGAGTGTCTATTTTTCTGCCAATACCATGCTGTTTTGATTGTCGTGGCCCTATAATATAGTTTGAAGACAGGTATTGTAATGCCCCCAGCTTCATTCCTTTTCTTTAGGATTGCTTTGGCTATTCAGGGTTTTTTTATACTTCCATATAAATCTGATGATTTTTGGCTCCTTTTCTTTAAAAAATGTCATTGGAAGTTTAATGGGAATTGCATTAAATTTGTATATTGCTTTGGGTAATATGGCCATCTTGATTATATTTATTCTTCCTAACCAAGAACAAGGAATATTCTTCCATCTCATTATATCTTTTTTGATTTCCCTTACAATGGTTTATAGTTTTCATTATATAAGTCCTTTACATTCTTTGTTATGTTTATTCCTAAGTATTTTATTTTTTTGTTGCAATCGTGAAGAGGATTATTCTTTTGAGTTCATTCTCAAATGTTTCATTGTTAGCATATAGAAAGGTTATTGACTTCTGTATGTTAATTTTGTATCCTGGGACCTTACTGTATTGGCTTATTGTTTCTAGTAGTCTTTTTGTGGATTCTTTGGGGTTTTTGATGTATAGGATCATATCATCTGCAAAAAGTGATACCTTTACTTCTTCTTTTCCAATATGGATGCCTTTTATTTCTTTATCTTGTCTGATTGCTGTGGCTAGAACCTCTAGTACCACATTAAATAAGAGTGGAGAGAGTGGACAACCTTGTCTTGTTCCTGATTTAAAGGGGAAAGTCTTCAGTTTTGTGCCATTTAATATGATGTTAGCTGATGGTTTATCATAATGGCCTTTATCATGTTGAGATATTTTCCTTCTATACCCATTTTGTTGAGAGTCTTAAACATAAAATTGTGTTGTATTTTATCAAATGCCTTTTCTGCGTCTATTGATAAGATCATGTGGTTTTTGTACTTTGTTTTGTTGATATGGTGTATTATGTTAACTGTTTTACATATGTTGAACCATCCTTGAGATTCTGGGATGAATCCCACTTAATCATGATGTATTATTTTTTTAATATGTTGTTGTATTCAATTTCCTAGTATTTTGTTTAGTATTTTACCATCTGTATTTATTAGAGATATTGGTCTCTAGTTTTCTTTTTTTGTGTCACCCTTGCCTGGTTTTGGTATGAGGGTTATGTTGGCCTCATAAAATGTGTTTTGAAGTATTGATTCTTTTTCGATTTTTTGGAAGACTTTCAGTAGAATAGGAACCAAGTCTTCTTTGAAGGTTTGATAAAATTTGCTAATATAGCCATCTGGGCCTGGACTTTTATTTTTGGGGAGGTTTTTAATGGTTTTCTCTATTTCTTCTCTACTAATAGGTCGGTTTAGGCTATCTGCTTCTTCATGACTCAGTCTAGGAAGGTTGTATTGTTCTAGGAATTTATCCATTTCTTCTAGGTTGTTGAATTTAGTGGCATAAAGTTTTTCATACTATTGTACAATAATTTTTTGTATATCTACGGTGTCCGTGGTGATTTCTCCTCTTTCATTATGGATTTTGTTTATATGAGTTCTTTCTCTTTTTTCCTTGGTAAGTCTTGCCAAGGGTTTGTCAATTTTGTTGATCTTTTCAAAGAACCAGCTCTTTGTTCTATTAATTTTTTCTATAGTTTTTCTGTTCTCTATTTCATTTATTTCTGCTCTGATTTTTATTATCTCCTTTCTGTGGCTGGTTTTGGGTTTTCTTTGTTCTTCTTTTTCTAGTTCCTTAAGGTGTGAAGTTAAGTGGTTCACTTGGGCTCTCTCTTGTTTGTTCATATAGGCCTGAAGTGATATGAACTTCCCTCTTATCACTGCTTTTGCTGTATCCCATACATTCTAATGTGTCGTATTGTTATTTTCATTTGTCTGTATATATCTTTTGATCTCTGCACTTATTTCTTCTTTGACCCATTCATTTTTTAAAAGTATGTTGTTTAGTTTCCACATTTTTGTGGGATTTTTTTCTTCTCTTTTGCAGTTAAATTCTACTTTCAAGGCTTTATGATTAGAAAATATGCTTGGTATAACTTCAATTTTTCTGAATTTGCTGATGTTGTTTTTGTGGGCCAACATATGGTCAATTCTTGAGAATGATCCATGTACACTGGAGAAAAATGTATACTCAGTCACTTTGGGATGAAATGTCCTGTAGATGTCTATCATATCCAGGTGCTCTAGTGTTTTGTTTAAGGCCACTATATCTTTGTTGATTCTCTGTTTGGATGACCGATCTAGAGCCGTCAGCGGTGTATTGAGGTTTCCAAGTATGATTGTATTTTTGTCAGTTTTTGTTTTAAGATCAATAAGTAGCTGTCTTATATATTTTGGTGCTCCTTGGTTTGGTGCATATATATTAAGAATTGTTATGTCTTCTTGATTTAGTGTTCCCTTAGCCATTATGAAATGGCCATTTTTGTCTATGAGTACGTTTCCTGTCTTGTAGTCAGCATTATCCGATATGAGTATTGCTATGCCTGCTTTTTTTTGGATGTTATTTGCTTCGGGTATTGTTTTCCAGCCTTTCACTTTGAATTTGTTTTTATGCTTGTTACTTAGATGAGTTTCCTGTAAGCAGCATACAGTTGGATTTTCTTTTTTAATCCATTCTGCTACTCTGTGCCTTTTTATTGGTGAGTTTAATCTGTTTACATTTAGTGTAATTATTGACACTTGTGAGTTCCCTATTGCCATTTTATAGATTGTTTTTTGTTAGTTTGTGTCTTGTTTGATCCTTCTCTTTCATTTTTCTATCTTTTGTTTTTATTTGGTTGTATTCCATACATCTTTCCTCTGTTGCTGTCTTTTTTATCTCATGTGCTTCTGTGGTGGTTTTTTCAATGAGGGTTACCTTTAAGTAATGAAAAGGGTTCCTATCCTGTTCATTGTAGTGAACTATTTTGTGAGTACTTTTGCACTCCATCATCCTTTGCTACTGTTAATTTCCATCCTCTTTCCCCCCTTTCTTTTTGTTGTTGTCACAGTTTAAATTTGGTCTTATTGTGTTCTTCTTGGAGCTTTTACTTGTGGCTTTGTTTTTTTTTGTTGTTGTTCTTTGTATCTGATTGGAAAAGCCCCTTTAGTAATTCCTGGAGTGGGAGTTTTCTGATGATAAATTCTCTCATCTTTTCTGTATCTGTGAATGTTTTTATTTCTCCTTCATATTTAAAGGATAGCTTTGATGGGTATCGTATTCCTCTCTTTCAGGACTTTAAATATTGGGGTCCACTCTCTTCTAGCTTGTAGAGTTTCTGTTGAGAAATCGGATGGTAGTCTAATGGGCCTTCCTTTATATGTTGTATTCTTCTTTTCCCTGGCTGCCTTGAGAATTTTTTCTTTGCGGTTGGTTTGTGCCAATTTCATTATGATGTGCCTTGTTGGGAGTAGGTTTGTTGGGGTTAAGAAAACTTGGAGTTCTGTTTGCTTCTTGAACTTGAGGCTTTAGTTCTTTCTACAGGCTTGGGAAGTTCTCATCTATTATTTGTTTGAGTATGTTCTCCACTCTATTTTCTCTCTCTTTTCCCTCTGATATACCTATTATTCTTATGTTATTCTTTTTGATGGAGTCAGATAATTCCTGTAGGGCTATCTCATTTTTTTAAATTTTTGAGTCTCTTTCTTCTTCTCTCTGTTCTGCCTCAATTGCTTGTCTTCTATTTCACTAATCCTACCTTCTATCTGGCCTGTTCTATTAGCTAATCTTGTTACCTCATTTTTCAGCTCGTGAATTGAGTTTTTCATCTCTGTTTGATTTGTTTTTATAGTTTCAATTTTCTTGGACATATATTCTTTGTGTTCATTGAGTTGTTTTCTGAGCTCCCTAAATTGCCTTTCTGTGTTTTCTTGTATATCTTGGAGGATGTTTAGGATTTCTATCTTGAATTCTCCGTCATTTAGCTCCAAGGTTTCCAATATATTAAATTTTTTCTCCATAGATTTTTCCTCATCTAGCTGTGTTACCTCTCTTTCTTTTTTATCCATGATATTCGATTTTCTCTTCCTTAATGGCATCTGAGGATGGTTTGTTGATAGTATTAATGAGATTTAATAAAGAATAAAAAGTTAAAAAAAATAAAAATCAAAAGGAGTTGTTTTTTTAAAAAATTAATAATGAAATAAAGAAAAACAAAGTAAAATAAAAATTAAAAGAAAGGAAATTTTTCCCTTTCTTTTTTTTTCCTCTCCTCTCCTCTCCCCTCTTTCTTGATAAAATCTTGTGGTGAACTGTGAATTATATTGAACTAAATAGAAGAAACAATGCCTGTAATGGAGGTCCTGAATTGGGGAGAAGTAATAAAGGGGCAAAAAACAAAAAACAAACAAACAAACAAAAAAAGGGGGGGTGCCCTGGCCGGTTGGCTCAGCGTTAGAGCGTTGGCCTAGTGTGCGGAGGACCCAGGTTCGATTCCGGCCAGGGCACACAGGAGAAGCACCCATTTGCTTCTCCACCCCTCCGCCGCACCTTCCTCTCTGTCTCTCTCTTCCCCTCCCGCAGCCAAGGCTCTATTCGAGCAAAAATGGCCTGGGCGTTAGAGATGGCTCTGTGGCCTCTGCCTCAGGTGCTAGAGTGGTTCTGTTCGCAACATGGTGATGCCCAGGATGGGCAGAGCCTCGCCCCATGGTGGGCGTGCCAGTTGGATCCCAGTTGGGCGCATGCAGGAGTCTGTCTGACTGTCTCTCCCCGTTTCCAGCTTCAGAAAAATGCAAAACAAAAAAAAGGGGGGGTTTGGACCCACAAAAAGAAAATAAGAAAAAATTTTGGGTCAAGATAAAATGATTTGCTTTTAGGTGTTGGTTGACTAAGAGTTATGATGAGATGAATAAGAGGGAAACAGGAAAATGGGGGGACCAATTTCAAAGTTACTATTGTATTTAGTGGAACAAGAAGTAGATAAAATGGAGAGCCAGGGATGGGAGCACTGCTAGTGAGTTAAAAAGGTGAAGTAAAAAACTCCCAAAATGCCACAAACATAAGTTTGTGTCCCAGATAAGAGAATTTGTTTATTATTGAGGTTTGAATGAGAGCAGATGTAAAGGAGAAAGGAAGAAACTAATATAGAGGGAAAAGAGAAAGAGAGAGAGAGAAAAAAAGAGGGAACCACTAAAAGAAAAAAAAAACAAAAAAGAGGAGAGAGAGAGATTTAAGGGTTTTGGAGTGCAACCCTCATAGAGAGAAAGGAAGAGGAAAGAAAACATAATGGGAGATGTAACACTTATGGGTAGTGTAGTTCAAGGAGAGGAGAGAGTAAGACCAGCAGAGAGTTAAACGACCAAATTGGAGGAAAAAACAATAATCAAGAATGAAGATAAGAGAAACAAACGAACAAATATAATAAAATGGGATAGGTTATAAAGTCTGCGGATTATTCTTGATTTTGAGAGGTTATCTTCTTGCTTTTTCTTTTCTCTCTCTCTTCCTGGTCGGTGACTCTGTACCCTGGGTTCTGACCCTTTGGCACACTCAGGTAGAGGTTTTCAGTTGATAAGTCTCTATGGTGATGTCATATATTGTGCTTCAGTCTCATTGGCAGTCGAGGCTTATTAGCATTTATAGACTCTGACAGTGAAGGAGTCTGTGTTCCTGGAGCCTCTCTCCTAGTCTTTTGTTCCTCAATTAATAACCTGATAATCCAGCTATGGGGTTGCTGCTGCCTCTGCCTGGATAGTAAGAGGCTCAAGAAGCTGGCAACTCCCCACTCTATTCCCACTCAGCACAGGGCTCTGGGTAAGGCTCAGTCAGTCAGAGCTGCTAGCATAATCAGACAGGGCTTCCGCTTACTCAAAGACCTCTGGCTCTGCCACTCTGTCCAGTAACACAGGCGGGCGCCTACTCCTGGGGTGCTTGGAGGAAACTCTCGCTCACTATCTGCATGCACAGACCAGGATATCAGGCCGGCCGCCTCACCCTCTGATTTAAACCCCCACCTACACAGAAAAGTTCCAGCATTGGAATTGGCTCTCACTCCCACCCCGTAGGTGGCTTTTTCAGGGCACTGGGTGGCATGAGATTCCGCTTTTGGTGCACACAAAAGCCTCTGACTCTGCCTCTCTGTGGGATAACACGGGCACCCACTCCTGAGGTGCTGGGAGAAGTCTCTTGCCCACTGTCCGTGTGCGCCAACTAGGATATCAGGCCAGCCACCTTACCCTCTGAGTGAAACCCCCACCCGCACAGAAAAGTTGCAGTGTTGGAATTGGCTCTCACTCCCTCCCCATGCGTGGCTTTTTCAGGGTGCTGTGGCGGCCCAGAGATTCTGCTTTCGGCCCACACAGAGGCCTCTGACTCTGCCTCTCTGTGGGGTAACACGAGCGCCCACTGCTGAGGCACTCGGAGAAATCTCTTGCCCACTATCTGCGTGTGCCGACCAGGAGATTGGGGAAAATGGCTGCCCCGCTTGTTTTTCTTTGTCTGGGTTTGGCGCTAGTGTTAGCTTGTATTGCCTGGGTTGCCACAGGCACTGTTTTTCCTCAGCTTGGATCTCCATGCCACAGCCTGGTTCAGCCATTTGTGCTGTGGCCTGGATCTATTCACCCCCTTTCCCCACCTCAGTGTCTATATTCTCAGTTCCCAGTGAAAGCAGCCCTGTTTAGGTTAGTGAGGAAGGTGGAGCATTTCTTTCTCCCTATTTCCATCGGGGTTTGATTATATATTTAGCCAATTTTTCGCTCGACCATACCTTTGGGTGTATTGCAAAACATCTTGAGGCTCCAAGGATAGGTTTTTCTGTTTCTGGTTGAAGATCTTGTTGAATTTTGGGGGAGATTTATCAGTATCATTTCCTACCATGCCATTACTCTGACGTCATCATCTTTATCATTTTAAAGTTAAAAAGCTTACAATAAAATTTTAAATATATCCACAGCACATTTTACATAATCTCCCACCTCACCATTTTTGAAACATTTGTTCTTTTTTTATATAATTTTTGTGGGTTTCTTTTTAAGATTTTATTCATATTAGAGAGAACAGAGAGAGGGAGAGAGAGAGATAGAGAAGTGGGGAGGAGCTGGAAGCATCAACTCCCATTTGTGCCTTGACCAGGCAAGCCCAGGGTGTCAATCTGGCAACCTCAGCATTCCAGGTCAGCACTTTATCCACTGCGCCACCACAGGTCAGGTGAAACTTGTTTCAATAGCTGGTTCTTTCATCAAAACACCACATACCTATTTCAACCTTCTGAATTCTACTTAAATCTCAAACCTTTTATTCTAGCATCTTATTCTTACCAGATGAGCTCAACTACTTCTCAGATAAAAAATAGGAATAAAACAGAAATCATGAGAAGACATTTCCCTCTGCCTCTTATCCTCAAAGTCACAATTCATAAGGGCCCTCACTTGATATTTGTTTCTTATTTTCAGTTAGAATCATTGCCCCTTCTGTCTGTGCTTTTTTTTTCTTGCTTCTCATATTTTGAGAGAAATAAATTAATTATTTTCTCCAAGTACATTTAACCTATCATTTTCCACAATTATTTTTCTTCAATTAAGTCTTATACTTTCATGCATCTTTCTCTTTTAAGTAATTAAATTAAAAATATAGATTTGACTTTGGGTCATGGGTACATAATGCAATATACAAATAATGTATCATAGAATTATATACTTGAATACTATATAATTGTATTAAACAATGTCACCCCAATAAATTTAATTTAAAATGAAAATATTAATTAAATGATACTGCTAATTAATTAATTAATATTAATAAAATAAGTAAGAGTTAGCAAGAAAATATATAATGAATAAATTCAAAAAATTTTTCTTGGACATAGTGGCTCCTTTGGCTAATTTCTTCCTCTAGCTGACAGAGATGGGATTTATATCTATCAGATAGTGAGTCATTGTAAATCACATTGCCAAGAAAAGTCATCTTGATCTTGGCTACACTGATAGGCTGTGGAATGAAGAATGTGATAGGAGTTGAGAAAAGGAAAATAATGTGCTCTGACAGGCATTGGTTTAGACTAAGTTTGTTCAGTCCCAAGCACCAGACTTTAGGGATATATTGACAAAGCAGAAGACATTCAGAGCCAATGAGAGAGAACTGTGATGGGAACTGACATGACAAAACCTCTCCATCATCCTCTACTGTTGAAGCTTATCAATATGCCAGTGGGCTAAGAAAAAATATGTATTTAGTGACTCAGCTCCATTTTGAGAGCTGGCATAGAAGGATACATTTGTTCCTGAGAGACAGTAAATTGACAACTGGCCAGAGACGTGATTATGCAGAGGTTCTATGCAGTTAATCCAAATATCATATATTGGAGAAAGTGATTTATGGTTTAGTACAGGTTATTTTCTCTTTAATTCAAATATGAATATAATTCCACCTACCACACTTTGTAGAGGGAGTTAACATACTGAAGTGTAGATATGCATGAGTAATATATAGTTTGAGGAATAATTATTATAATAATAATTTTGGTGCATGTATTTCCCTACAATCCTTTTTTTAGATTTAATTTATTTATTTTAGAGAGAGGAGAGAGAGAGAAAAAGAGAGAGAGAGAAGGTGGGGAGGAGCAGGAAGCATCAACTCCCATATGTGCCTTGACTGGGCAAACCCAGGGTTTTGAACTGGAAACCTCAGCATCCAGGTTGACGCTTTACCCACTGCACCACCAGAGGTCAGCCTCCAAAATCTTGATATAGCTGCTACTGAAAGCTCAGAAGTACTCTCAACACGTTACAAAACCAGAAATGTTATTGCAATCAGAGATCACTGGGTACTTCCATAGACTTAGACTTGTACCTGGAACTGGGGTTTAACCACTATTTTTAAGGAACTACCATTGACAAAACCATTGATTAGAATCAGAAATATTCTTTCCTTCAGTTTACGTTGCAGAAAGTACATTTTAGTACCCAGTTCAACATAGGAGAGAAAATTTAACCCCAAATATTGACTTGTAATATCTTTAGTTAAAGATGTAGTCCATATGGTATGGCAACATTCAAGAGAAGCATTTCGCACCTCTGAGTTCATGATCTTTAAACAATGTCATTTGCCAAAGTCACTTGATTGTGAAGACTATGATTAGTATTCAAAAACAACTTCAGTATACAAGCTTATATTTAATGATATTTTTATATGTCTGATTAGAGAGAGGATAAAGAAACAAGTTTTAAAAAAATTTTTCAGAGTTATCTCTTTACATATATATACTGATAATGATGGAGAAATCTTGTGTAAAATTTGGGAAGAATCTTCATGCAAATCATTAATTTTTAAAGCTCTACTCAGTACAGCTCTTCTTAATCATAACCCCTGTTATATTCTGATTTCTAATGACTTGAGAGAATGATACCAATAGACCAAAATAAACACCATTTTCCATAAATTTTTGGCTCATCAAGTTTTGGATGACACAGAAAACATTTCCAATATATTTTATGTCTTAAGTTAGCTAAATATGAAGATGCTAATCCTTGTATTTTGAGTCTTTTAGGGAGGTGAAAAGTAATTAATTTTAATATCAACTGTTTTTTCTAACATAACAGCATTTGATATCCATTAAATTAACTTACAGTTGCTCTTTTTCTTTTCTGCTTTGATGAAAGATAACCTCATAATTGAGAGTAAATAGAGAACCAGTTTTAAGGTTGGTAAAAAACTACTTTTTGAAAACCCAGTTGTATCTAGATTATGTATCAAATATTTTCTAAAAAAACTTAAACAGCCGATTATTTTAATTAACCATTTCTGTTAAAAATTAAGATAAATTACCCTGTGCATGTTTTCGTTTGCTTGTTTTTATCCTCAACTGACTCAAATGTTTTTATTAGGACACTTTCCTAAGAGCATCTACATTCTTAAAATTATTTATAAGCAGCTTTTATATATCATTATATCTTGTGTAGCATAGTAATTAAATAACATCATTCAATTATTCATTGAACATATATTGTCAGATTCTGAATTTGCAACAGAAAACCCAACTTAGAAAATCATGCTGCTTATAGTCCATTAGACAATTTTTATTGCTTGGTCTTTAACAGAATTGTGGAGAAGATAAACACAAGATAACTAGTATTGGAAAATAATACTTAAATAGAATGTAATGTGATTAGGTTTTTGACTAAGTTAAGTGGTCAAAACCTGAGAATCATAAAGAATGTATTGTAGAATCTCACAATGAAGAGTATATTTATGAATTGTGGAAAAGGTGATAAATGAAAGAGTCAGGACATAAAATTATTGTGATAAGCCATAGAAATAAGCCTAAATTTATATGCCAAAATTTAGCTCAATTTAATGCAGGGTTCTCAGATCAAAAACATAAAGATAAATAAGAATTTAATAGAATAACTACTCAAATACCGAAGAAGAGAAGCAGTAATGGTTAAACAATTCTTGACAGTTTATTGATGGTAACTCCAATGTCAGGGACAGTAATTTCAATACCAGGTAACCATGAGTTGTGTTAATAACGTGAGTCATCATAAGTCACATTGCCAAGAAAAGTCATCTTGACAGGCTGTGAAATGAAGAATGTGATAGGAGACCAGAGCATGGAAAATAATGTGCTCTGCCTGTCATTGGTTAAGTCTAAGTTTGTTCAGTCCCAAGTACCAGACTTGAAGAGAGATATTAACACAGTGGAAGACATTCAGAGCCAAGGAGAGAGAACTGTGATGGGAACTGACATGACAGATGAAGCCTTAAAGGAATGGTGGATATTGAATCTGTAGAAGAGAAGGCTCAAGGGGAATTTGAGGGCTTCTCTTAAATAGACCAAGAGCTTTCACGTGCAAGAGTCATTTGATTTGTTTTTTGTGGCCCCACTGTTTCTAACTAGAATGAAAAGGTGTGAAACCTAGGGTGCATAAATTTGCTAAGTGTGAAGAGGAATATTGTAACACCAACAGATGTCCAAAGGTACCTCCGACTTCCTCTGGAGAGGCAGGACTTCAGGCTGTAATATTTTTTTTTCATTTTTATTTTTTTAATTCAGTGAGAAGAGGGGAGGCAGAGACAGGCTCCAGCATACGCCCTGGCCAGGATCCACTTGGCAATCCCAATAGGGGGTGATGCTCTGTCCATTTATGGTGTTGCTCAGCAACAGAGCTCTTCTTAGTGCTCAAGGCAGAGGCCATGGAGCCATTCTAAGCCCCAGGGCCAAGTCACTCCAGTTGAGCCATGGCTGCAGGAGGGGAAAAGAGAGAGAGAGGGAAGCAAGAAGGGGGAGGGTAGAGAAGCAGATGGGCATTTTTCCTGTGTGCCCTGACCAGAAACTAAATTCAGGACATCCACATGCCAGATCGACACTCTACCACTGAGCAAACAGGCCAGGGCACATAACCTCAATCCTTTCTACCTGGGAACCCAGTCAGTTTACTTTGTATCATTTAATTAACCTTTTATTAACTCTGGAGGTGAAGATAGGGTCAGGGATTAATGCACATCACCATTTTAAAAAATAATATTGAGGCCTTGGCCAGTTGGCTCAGGGGTAGAGTGTCTGCCCAGCATGTGGAAGTCTCGGGTTTGATTCCTGGCCAGGGCACACAGGAGAAGTGCCCATCTGCTTCTACACCCTTCCTCCTTTCCTTTCTTTCTATCTCTTTTGTCCCCTCCTGCAGCCAAGGCTCCACTGGAGCAAAGTTGGCCTGGGTGCTGAGAATGGCTCCATGGCCTCTGCCTCAGGTGCTAGAATGGCTCCAGTTGCAGCAGGGCAATGCCCTATATGGGCTGAGCATTGTAACCTGGTGGGCATGCCAGGTGGATCCTGGTAAGGTGCATGTGGGAGTCTGTCTGCCGCCATCCACCACCCTCCACCCCCACTTCTCACTTTGGAAAAATACAAAAAATAAACAATATTGAATTCCATTCTTTATTTTCTTGTGTGTTGACAAAGATGCTGTCTTTGGCTTAACCAGTCAAGCACCACTGAGACCTGTCCTGGATATGGCCTTACCCTTAGTCTACAAAGATGTGAACAAACACAACCATTTGTAGCTTCATCCCCAGGTTGACCCTGGCTTTTCTTAAAGAGCTTGCCTGAGAAAACTCAGGGCTACCAGAGTCATTTCCTGTTTGTTCCTGCCAACACCAGAAGCTAGGGCCCTTTTCTCCCAGGCTCTGATATGATAAGAGCCTAGCTTTGATAAGCACCAGCAGACCCAGTGGTTTTCACATATGTCTACTCCTGCTTCCCAAATTTCTGTCAATTTTTCATTTCCCTGACTCTGCTCCAGTCCCAAATATTCCTACTTCTTATCCCTTAATTTTCCTTTTAAAATTACCAGTCACTTGTATACAAATTGAGATTGACTTCAGTTTGAACTATTGCAGTAGTACAGGGATGAGCAAAAGTAAGTTAATGATAACAATAAATAATACAATAATAAATATATTAATATAGTAACACAAGAATAAACTTTCGCATACCCACAACTGTAAACCTATTTTTGCCAACCCCCTCTATATTGGTGATTAAAATCTGTCCTTATCACTTTACCTTGTATCTGTTTTTGTTTATCCTTAATATCATATGAAAAATGGACATGATGACAACAATTTTATTTTCTTAATTCATCCTAGTAAACAGTAGTCTCATTTATGAACACTACGGTTACTGTATTCTGATGCATTCTTTCCAGAATGGCATGTCTTAAATCAGAGGTAACAGTTGGGAAATGCAAAGCTTCTTGTGTGAAGTTGAAATTGAAGAGTTTCTCTTCTTCCACAGTTGACTCTGCCTCTTTGTCGTAGCAGTCCTCTCTCCCTTTCCCCTTTCCCTCTGTAGGACTATTTAAAGGTTTTTGTTTTTGTTTTTTTTGCTTTAAGAGGTACGTACATGCATCACATGGAGGCTGGTTTGGAGCTGAGATTAAATACAGATTGTGAATCTGTTCGTGTTACAGAATAGATACTATGTTATCCTGTAGGTATATATGTTTCTAATATTCAATATCCCAGCTTTCATTACAATTTTATGAAAATATTTTATTTTTATATTATGTTTACTACAAGATTTGCAGGGAAGAATTGTCTCCAGGGTGGTAAAAGAGAGCAGTGCTGCTTCTCCGCTGATTGCAATGACTTTTGTAAATTCTATAAATGCTTGTTAAAAATATAGACACAGCTATTCTAGTGGGACACCCTTTTGACTATTTTAGTTGGTTAATCTATTTAATGCACATAACACAAAAGCAAAAAGGAGATTTTTTTTACAAATAAACATTAGGATGAGTAATACCAAAAACGGAATGAGACCATAATAGCACAAGACAAGCATAGCACAAAAGATTCTATTTAGATTTTTTCACTCTAAAAAATTTTTTCAATCTAAAATAGAGTGGATATTTTCTATTTAACTTATAAGACATAAAATTATTCTGATTTCTGAACTCTAATTTCTATGTACTTTAATAGGTTTTATTATAAAATACAAAAAAATACACATAATTTTGTCTCTTAAGAAGAGTGGCGGAGATGACGTCAGAGTAATGGCGGGGTAGGAAGCGATACTGATAAATCTCCCCCAAAACTCAACAAGATCTTCAACCAGAAACAGAAAAACCTATCCTTGGAGCCTCCAGATGTTTCGCAATACACCCAAAGGTATGGTCGAGTGAAAAATTAACTAAATATATAACCAAACCAAGAAGGAAATAGTGAGTAAGAAATGCTCCGCCTTCCTCACTAACCTAAACAGGGCAGCTTTCTCTGGGAACTGTGAATATAGAAACTGAGGCAGGCAAAGGGGGTGAATATATCCAGGCCGCGGCACAAATGGCCGAACCAGGCTGTGGCACGGAGATCCAAGCCGAGGAAAAACTGTTCCTGTGGCAACCCGGGCAACATAAGCTAACACTTGCACCAAACCCAGACGAAGAAAGACAAGCAGGGCAGCCATTTTACCCGATCTCCTGGTCGGCGCGCGCAGATAGTGGGCGAGAGATTTCTTCCAAAGCCCCGGGAGTGGGTGTCCATGTTACCCAAAGAGAGGCAGAGTCAGAGGCCTTTGTGTGGGCCGAAAGTGGAATCTCTGGTCAGCCCCAGCACCCTCGGAAAGCCGCGCACAGGAGGGAGCAAGAACTAATTCCAACAGTGGAACTTTTCCGTGCTGGCGGGGGTTTCACTCAGAGGGAAATGCGGCTGGCCTGATATCCCGGTCTGCATACGCAGATAGCAAGAGATTCCGCCGAGTGCATCGGCAGTGCGCGCCCGTCTTATTGCACAGAGGGGCAGAGTCAGGGGCCTTTGTGTGGGCCAAAGCGGAATCTTGGGCTGCCCCAGTGCCTTGCAAAAGCCGCACATGGAGACGGAGCAAGAGCCAATTCCAACGCTGGAACTTTTCCATGCGGTTGGGGGTTTCACTCAGAGCGTGAGACTGCCCGCCGGATATCCTTGCCTGCACGCACAGATAGTGAGTGAGAGTTTCCTCCAAGTGCCCCGGAAGTGGGCGCCTCCCTGTGTTACCGGACAGAGTGGCAGAGCCAGAGGTCTTTCAGTGGGCGGAAACCACGCCTAATTATGCTAGCAGCTCTGACTGACTGAGCCTTACCCAGAGCCCTGTGCTGAGTGGAAATAGAGTGGGGAGTTGCCAGCTCTTTGAGCCTCTTACTATCCAGGACGAGGCAGCAGCAACCCCATAGCTGGATTATCAGGCTAGTAATTGAGGAAGGAAAGACTAAGAGAAAGGCTCCAGGAACACGGACTATCTCACTGTTGGAGCCTATAAATGCTAATGAGCCTCGACTGCCAATGAGACTAAAGCACAATATATGACATCGCCATAGAGACTTATCAACTGCAAACCTCTACCTGAGCATGCCAAAGGGGCAGAACCCAGGGTACAGAGTCACCGACCAGGAAGAGGGAGAGAAAAGAAAAAGCAAGAAGATAACCTCTCAAAATCAAGAATAATCCGCAGACTTTATAATCTATCCCATTTTATTATATTTGTTCGTTTGTTTCTCTTATCTTCATTCTTGATATTTTTTTCCTTCTTCAATTTGGCCGATTAACTCTCTGCTGGTCTTACTCTCTCCTCTCCTTGAACTACACTACCCATAAGTGTTACATCTCCCATGAGGGTTGCACTCCAAAACCCTTAACTCTCTCTTTCTCTCTCTCCTCTTTTTTCTTTCTTCTTCTTTTAGTGGTTCCCTCTTTTCTCTCTCTCTCTCTCTTTCTTTTCTCCCTCTATATTAGTTTCTTCCTTTCTCCTTTACATCTCTCATTGAAACCTCAATAACAAACAAATTATCTTATCTGGGACTCAAACTTATGTTTGTGGCATTTTGGGGGTTTTTTACTTCACCTTTTTAACTCACTAGCAGTGCTCCCATCCCTGGCTCTCCATTTTATCCAGTTCTTGTTCCACTAAATACAATAGTAATTTTTTAATTTGTCCCCCCATTTTTCTGTTTCCCTCTTATTCCTCTCATTATAACTCTTAGTCAAACAACACCTAAAAGCAAATCATTTTATTCTTGACCCAAATTTTTTCCTTATTTGCTTTTTGTGGGTCCATAACCCCTTATTTTTCCTTTCTTTTTTTTTTTTTGACCCTTTATTACTTTTCCCTAATTCAGGCCCTCCATTACAGGCATTGTTTGTTAAAATTCACAGGTCACAACAAGATTTCTCAAGAAAGTGGGGAGAGGAGAAGAGAGGAAAAAAGGAGGGGGGGGGAAATTTCCTTCTTTTAAATTTTTATTTTATT
The DNA here is from genome assembly GCF_036850765.1 of Saccopteryx bilineata. Classification (NCBI taxonomy): domain Eukaryota; kingdom Metazoa; phylum Chordata; class Mammalia; order Chiroptera; family Emballonuridae; genus Saccopteryx; species Saccopteryx bilineata. The sequence goes on along the minus strand of NC_089491.1, from coordinate 212,929,676 downwards.
TTATTTTTCTTTATTTCATTATTAATTTTTTTAAAAAAAACCAACTCTTTTCAATTTTTTATTTATTAACTTTTTATTCTTTATTAAATCTCATTAATACTATCAACAAAACCATCCTCAGATGCCATTAAGGAAGAGAAAATCGAATATCATGGATAAAAAAGAAAGAGAGGTAACACAGCTAGATGAGGAAAAATCTACAGAGAAAAAATTTAATATATTGGAAACCTTGGAGCTAAATGACAGAGAATTCAAGATAGAAATCCTAAACATCCTCCGAGATATACAAGAAAACACAGAAAGGCAATTTAGGGAGCTCAGAAAACAACTCAATGAACACAAAGAATATATGTCCAAGAAAATTGAAACTATAAAAACAAATCAAACAGAGATGAAAAACTCAATTCACGAGCTGAAAAATGAAGTAACAAGCTTAGCTAACAGAACAGGTCAGATAGAAGGTAGGATTAGTGAAATAGAAGACAAGCAACTTGAGGCACAACAGAGAGAAGAAGAAAGAGACTCAAATATTTAAAAAAATGAGATAGCCCTACAGGAATTATCTGACTTCATCAAAAAGAATAACATAAGACTAATAGGTATATCAGACGGAGAAGAGAGAGAAAATGGAATAAAGAACATACTCAAACAAATAATAGATGAGAACTTCCCAAGCCTGTGAAAAGAACTAAAGCCTCAAGTTCAAGAAGCAAACAGAACTCCAAGTTTTCTTAACCCCAACAAACCTACTCCCAACAAGGCATATCATAATGAAATTGGCACAAACCAACAGCAAAGAAAAAATTCTCAAGGCAGCCAGGGAAAAGAAGAATACAACATATAAAGGAAGGCCCATTAGATTTTCATCAGATTTGTCAGCAGAAACTCTACAAGCTAGAAGAGAGTGGACCCCAATATTTAAAGTCCTGAAAGAGAGGAACTTTCAGCCACGAATACTATACCCATCAAAGCTATCCTTCAAATATGAAGGAGAAATAAAAACATTCACAGATACAGAAAAGATGAGGGAATTTATCACCATAAAACCCCCACTCTAGGAATTACTAAAGGCAGTTCTCCAATCAGATACAAAGAACAAAAAAGAAAGAAAGCCACAAGTAAAAGCTCCAAGAAGAACACAATAAGACCAAATTTAAACTGTGACAACAACAAAAAGAAAGGGGGGGTGAAGATGGAGATTAACAGTAGCAAAGGACGATGGAGTGCAAAAGTACTCACAAAATAGTTCGCTACAATGAACAGGGTAGGAACCCTTTTCATTACTTAAAGGTAACCACCATTGAAAAAACCACCACAGAAGCACATGAGATAAAAAAGATAGCAACAGAGGAAAGATGTATGGAATACAACCAAATAAAAACAAAAGATAGAAAAATGAAAGAGAAGGATCAAACAAGACACAAAACTAACAGAAAGCAAGATATAAAATGGCAATAGGGAACTCACAGGTGTCAATAATTACACTAAATGTAAACAGATTAAACTCACCAATAAAAAGGCACAGAGTAGCAGAATGGATTAAAAAAGAAAATCCAACTGTATGCTGCTTACAGGAAACTCATCTAAGTAACAAGGATAAAAACAAATTCAAAGTGAAAGGCTGGAAAACAATACTCCAAGCAAATAACATCCAAAAAAAAGCAGTCGTAGCAATACTCATATCTGATAATGCTGACTACAAGACAACAAAAGTACTCAGAGACAAAAATGGTCATTTCATAATGGCTAAGGGGACACTGAATTAAAAAGACATAACAATTCTTAATATATATGCACCAAACCAAGGAGCACCAAAATATATAAGACAGCTACTTATTGACCTTAAAACAAAAACTGACAAAAATACAATTATACATGGAGACATCAATACACCACTGACGGCTCTAGATCAGTCATCCAAACAGAGAATCAACAAAGATATAGTGGCCTTAAGCAAAACACTAGAGCACCTGGATGTGATAGACATATACAGGGCATTTCATCCCAAAGTGACTGAGTATACATTTTTCTCCACTGTACATGGATCATTCTCAAGAATTGACCATATGTTGGGCCACAAAAACAACATCAGCAAATTCAGAAAAATCGAAGTTATACCAAGCATATTTTCTAATCATAAAGCCTTGAAAGTAGAATTTAACTGCAAAAGAGAAGAAAAAAATCCCACAAAAATGTGGAAACTAAACAACATACTTTTAAAAAATGAATGGGTCAAAGAAGAAATAAGTGCAGAGATCAAAGGATATATACAGACAAATGAAAATAACAATACGACACATCAGAATGTATGGGATACAGCAAAAGCAGTGATAAGAGGGAAGTTCATATCACTTCAGGCATATATGAACAAACAAGAGAGAGCCCAAGTGAACCACTTAACTTCACACCTTAAGGAACTAGAAAAAGAAGAACAAAGAAAACCCAAAACCAGCCACAAAAAGGAGATAATAAAAATCAGAGCAGAAATAAATGAATTAGAGAACAGAAAAAGTATAGAAAAAGTTAATAGAACAAGGAGCTGGTTCTTTGAAAAGATCAACAAAATTGACAAACCCTTGGCAAGACTTACCAAGGAAAAAAGAGAAAGAACTCATATAAACAAAATCCAAAATGAAAGAGGAGAAATCACCACGGACACTGAAGTTATACAAAGAAATATTGTAGAATAGTATGAAAAAACTTTATGCCACTAAATTCAACAACCTAGAAGAAATGGATAAATTCCTAGAACAATACAACCTTCCTAGACTGAGTCAAGAAGAAGCAGAAAACCTAAACAGACCTATTAGTAGAGAAGAAATTAAAAAAAAAAACATTAAAAACCTCCCCAAAAATAAAAGTCCAGGCCCTGACGGCAATACCAGCGAATTTTATCAAACCTTCAAAGAAGACTTGGTTCCTATTCTACTGAAAGTCTTCCAAAAAATTGAAGAAGAAGCAATACTTCCAAACACATTTTATGAGGCCAACATAACTCTCATACCAAAAGCAGGCAAGGATGGCACACACACAAAAAAAATACAGACCAATATCTCTAATAAATACAGATGCTAAAATACTAAACAAAATACTAGCAAATCGAATACAACACCATATTAAAAAAATAATACATCATGATTAAGTGGGATTCATCCCAGAATCTAAAGGATGGTTCGACATATGTAAAAACGGTTAACGTAATACACCATATCAACAAAACAAAGAACAAAAACCACATGGTCTCATCAATAGACGCAGAAAAGGCTTTTGATAAAATACAACACAATTTTATGTTTAAGACTCTCAACAAAATGGGTATAGAAGGAAAATATCTCAACATGATAAAGGCCATTATGATAAACCATCAGCTAACATCATATTAAATGGCACTAAACTGAAGGCTTTCCCCCTTAAATCAGGAACAAGACAGGGTTGTCCACTCTCTCCACTCTTATTTAATGTGGTACTAGAGGTTCTAGCCAGAGCAATCAGACAAGACAAAGAAATAAAAGGCATCCATATCAGAAAAGAAGAAGTAAGGGTATCACTTTTTGCAGATGATATGATCCTATACATCGAAAACCCCAAAGAATCCACAAAAAGACTACTAGAAACAATAAGCCATTACAGTAAGGTCCCAGGAAACAAAATTAACATACAGAAGTCAATATCCTTTCTATATGCTAACAATGAAACAATTGAGAACGAACTCAAAAGAATAATCCCCTTCACGATTGCTACAAAAAAAAATAAAATACTTAGGAATAAACATAACAGAGAATGCAAAGGACTTATATAATGAAAACTATAAACCATTGTTAAGGGAAATCAAAAAAGATATAATGAGATGGAAGAATATACCTTGTTCTTGGTTAGGAAGAATAAATATAATCAAGATGGCTATATTACCCAAAGCAATAAACAAATTTAATGCAATTCCCATTAAACTTCCAATGACTTTTTTTAAAGAAATAGAGCAAAAAATCATCAGATTTATATGGAACTATAAAAAACCCCGAATAGCCAAAGCAATCCTAAAGAAAAAGAATGAAGCTGGGGGCATTACAATACCTGACTTCAAACTCTATTATAGGGCCACGACAATCAAAACAGTATGGTATTGGCAGAAAAATAGACACTCAGACCAATGGAACAGAATAGAAAGTCCAGAAATAAAACCACATATATATAGTCAAATAATTTTTGATAAAGGGGCCAACAACACACAATGGAGAAAAGAAAGCCTCTTCAATAAATGGTGCTGGGAAAACTGGAAAGCCACATGCAAAAGAATGAAACTGGACTACAGTTTGTCCCCCTGTACTAAAATTAACTCAAAATGGATCAAAGATCTAAACATAAGACCTGAAACAATTAAATACATAGAAGAAGACATAGGTACTCAACTCATGGACCTGGGTTTTAAAGAGCATTTTATGAATTTGACTCCAAAGGCAAGCGAAGTGAAAGCAAAAATTAATGAATGGGACTAAATCAGACTAAGAAGTTTTTGCTCAGCAAGAGAAACTGATAACAAAATAAACAGAAAGCCAACTAAATGGGAAATGATATTTTCAAACAACAGCACAGATAAGGGCCTAATATCCAAAATATACAAAGAACTCATAAAACTCAACAACAAACAAACAATCCAATAAAAAAATGGGAAGAGGATATGAACAGACACTTCTCCCAGGAAGAAATACAAATGGCCAACAGATATATGAAAAGATGCTCATCTTCTTTAGCTCTTAGAGAAATGCAAATCAAAACGGCAATGAGATAGCACCTCATAATAGTTCGATTAGCTATTATTAGCAAGACAGGTAATAGCAAATGTTGGAGAGGCTGTGGAGAAAAAGGAACCCTCATCCACTGTTGGTGGGAATGTAAAGTAGTACAACCATTATGGAAGAAAGTATGGTGGTTCCTCAAAAAACTGAAAATAGAACTACCTTATGACCCAGCAATCCCTCTACTGGGTATATACCCCAAAAACTCAGAAACATTGATACGTAAAGACACATGCAGCCCCATGTTTATTGCAGCATTGTTCACCGTGGCCAGGACATGGAAACAACCAAAAAGCCCGTCAATAGATGACTGAATAAAGAAGATGTGGCACATATACACTATAGAATACTACTCAGCCATAAGAAATGATGACATTGGATCATTTACAGCAAAATGGTGGGATCTTGATAACATGATATGATGCGAAATAAGTAAATCAGAAAAAACCAGGAATTGCATTATTCCATACTTAGGAGGGACATAAAAGTGAAACTAAGAGACATTGATAAGAGTGTGGTGGTTACAGGGGGAGACGGGAAAGAGAGAGGGAAAAGGGGAGGGAGAGGGGCACTAAGAAAACTAGATAGAAGGTGACAGAGGACAATCTGACGTTCGGTGATGGGTATGCAACATAATTGAACGACAAGATAACCTGGACTTGTTATCTTTGAATATATGTATCCTGATTTATTGATGTCGCCCCATTAAAAAAAATAAAATTATTGCCCTGGCCAGTTGGCTCAGCGGTAGAGCGTGGGCCTAGCGTGCGGAGGACCCAGGTTTGATTCCCGGCCAGGGCACACAGGAGAAGCGCCCATTTGCTTCTCCACCCCTCCACCATGCCTTCCTCTCTGTCTGTCTCTTCCCCTCCCGCAGCCAAGGCTCCATTGGAGCAAAGATGGCCCGGGCGCTGGGCGTGGCTCTGTGGCCTCTGCCCCAGGTGCTAGAGTGGCTCTGGTCGCAACATGGCGATGCCCAGGATGGGCAGAGCATCGCCCCCTGGTGGGCAGAGCATCGCACCATGGTGGGCGTGCTGGGTGGATCCCGGTCGGGCACATGTGGGAGTCTATCTGACTGTCTCTCCCTGTTTCCAGCTTCAGAAAAAATGCAAAAAAAAAAAAATTGTTAAAAAAAAATATAAGAGTGGCAGTGGATCATATGCACAGAAATAGCTTTCAGTGGCCCCGAAATTTAAGTGCAGCCTAGGTAAGAATGGGTTATCTTATTTAGTCATTTTAGCCAACGGTTGTTTTGCTTGACTTTGAAACTCTGTGGACTAATCATTTGTTGCTAAAGCTAAGGAAAACTGTAGAAAGAATATATATAAACTGAGGCAGCTATCCAATTTTTGCCCTTGTTCTTTTTCTGATAAGTTAATTATCAATCCTGTGTTAGTAAAGATACACCTGGAGGAACTTGGCTACCCAAATGTAGGGCAATAAAGACATTTAGAAATCAAATTTATCATCTGTGTAACTATATGAATGCAAACATCATAAGTAATTGCTCCATGCCCCGTGCAATCCTCTTTTAATATATCTATATATCCCATTGAGATGGTCTTCATGTATGCCTCATTTCTTCCCGTAATCTTATTTCCACCATTTTTTTTAACAGAGACAGAGAGAGGGACACACAGGGACAGACAGAGACAGATGGACAAGAAGGGTAAGAGGGGAGAAGCATTAATTCTTTGTTCGGCTCCTTAGTTGTTCATTGATTGGTTTCTCATATGTGCCTTGACCGGGAGACTACAGTGGAGCAAGTGTCCCCTTGCTCAGTCAGTAACCTTGGGCTTCAATCCAGTGACTGTTGGGCTCAAGCCAGTTACCATGGGGTCATGTCTATGATCCCACACTCAAGCCAGTGACCCCACGGTCAAGCTGGTGAGCCCACACTCAAGCTGGATGAGCCTGCCAGTGACCTCGGAGAGTCAAACCTGGGTCCTCTGCATCCCAGTCTGATGCTCGATCCACTGTGCCACTGCCTGGTCAGGCTATTTCTAAGGCTTCAATACCTTAGGAAGAAAAATAAAAAGAACTGTTAGATTTATTTTCTCTCTTTGTCTTAACCAGACAAGAACCACTGAGATTTATTTTTATTCTGTGATTCTACCATACTTGACATACTTCACTGTCAGATTAAGGTTCAGAAGCTCAGATCTAGTATTTTATTTATTTATTTTTTCATATATACTCTCACCGTGTATTCTTTCATGGCCAACAGCAAAAATATTCTAATCAGCATGGGAGTTGTTCATTGCTCAAATCTCAAAATACTTTAGGTATATTATTCCTTTGCAAACATTTTCTTTCTTCTGATGTTGCCTAAATTGAGTCACTTGCCCTTACCTTATATTTTAACATTTCCCTATCTCTAGTTCTTTCCTTATTATATTATTTTTACCTGAAATGCTTTCTATTTTATCCTCAAAGGCATAAATTTGTCTATTCTTTGTCATTGTGCCCTATAAAATGTCTGCACATTGTAAACATTAAATAAACACATGTTTAAATGGTATATTATTTTTAATTACATTTTAAAAACACAGTAAGGGAAATGTCAATAACATTGTGATAATTCTTCATAGTGAAAGATGAACACTAGAATTAGTGGTGTGTGTGATCATGTTATATGATATTAAAGTATCAAATCACTATATCGCACACCTGAAACTAATATAACTATTACATATCAACAATACTTAAATTTAACAAAATTGGAAGAAATAAATAAAAAAGAACAAAAAGGCAACACTTTTAAAATTTATTATTTTTTCACTTACCAATCAAATTGCTACTGAACCTATTATGGACTGTAGCTGTGTGGCTCTTAAGGATTAAAAGATAATGAACCACAATTTTTATTATTAAGAATCTCACAGATTAGTGAGAGAGATAGATTTGAAAATCTACAGTTATCATAAGTATTAAAATTTTATTAGAATAATTTATTAAATAAGAAGTATTCTCAATGCTATTTAACAAATAGAATTTTCATTTTTTGCACTTATTGATTGCTCTTTTTTAAAAACAAAATCAATCAATAAAGATAAACTATATGACCCAGCAGTTTTTCTCTTAACAATATACTTCACAGAAATAAATAGATAAATGAGGTCAATTTACACAATGGAATATTATTCATCAATAAAAAGGAAAGAAGCACTGATATACACTAGAACACAGGTGAACTATGAAAACATGCTAACTGAAAAAAATATCAGTCACAAAGGCCACATATTGTATGATTATACTTACTTGAAGTATCCAAAATAGGCAAAATCATAGAGAGTAGATTAATAGTTGTCAGAAGATGGAGGGAGGGAGGACAGGAATGGACTGTTAGGCTGCTTTTTGAAGTGATGAAATTAATCTATAATTAGATACTGGTGATGACCAAACAACTGTGAATATATTAAAATACCATTAAATTATACACTTTAAAGATAAATTTTATGATATATGAAGATGTAATTAGATACCATCTAAGATTTTAAAGTGGCTGATAAACATTAAAATTCTTTAACAGTTTTTACAAACAACAGCTCAGATAGGGGCCTAATATCCAAAATTTACAAAGAACTCATAAAACTCAACAACAAACAAACAAACAATCCCATAAAAAAATGGGAAGAGGACATGAACAGACACTTCTCCCAGGAAGAGATACAAATGGCCAACAGATATATGAAAAGATGCTCAGCTTCATTAGTTATTAGAGAAATGCAAATCAAAACTACAATGAGATACCACCTCACCCCTGTTAGATTAGCTATTATCAACAAGACGGGTAATAGCAAATGTTGGAGAGGCTGTGGAGAAAAAGGAACCCTCATTCACTGTTGGTGGGACTGTAAAGTAGTACAACCATTATGGAAGAAAGTATGGTGGTTCCTCAAAAAACTGAAAATAGAACTACCTTATGACCCAACAATCCCTCTACTGGGTATATACCCCAAAACCTCAGAAACATTGATACGTGAAGACACATGTAGCCCCATGTTCATTGCAGCACTGTTCACAGTGGCCAAGACATGGAAACAACCAAAAAGCCCTTCAATAGAAGACTGGATAAAGAAGATGTGGCACATATACACTATGGAATACTACTCAGCCATAAGAAATGATGACATCAGATCATTTACAGCAAAATGATGGGATCTTGATAACATTATAAGGAGTGAAATAAGTAAATCAGAAAAAAACAAGAACTACATGATTCCATACATTGGTGGAACATAAAAATGAGACTAAGAGACATGGACAAGAGTGTGGTGGTTAACAGGGGTGGGGGGAGGGAGCACATGGGAGGGAGGGAGGGAGAGAGTTAGGGGGAGGGGGAGGGGCACAGAGAACTAGATAGAGGGTGGCGGAGGACAATCTGACTTTGGGCGAGGGGTACGCAACATAATTTAATGACAAAATAACCTAGACATGTTTTCTTTGAATATATGTACCCTGATTTATTAATGTCATCCCATTACCATTAATAAAAATTTATTAAAAAATAAATTCTTTAACAGTTTTATCCACTGTGGCATCCCTGCCAACCTCTGGAATGGCTCATTGAGAGAAAACTCCACATCCCACATGTATATTACTTTAAATTCCCTAAAGAGCTCCCAGAACCATGTTGTGCTTGCAACAGCGCTCCGGTTAGAAGTCATGAGATGGTCACATAATGCAGCCGGTTGAGTTGTGTTCCATCCTCGCCCAGCGGTCACCAGCCTAAGCTGAGGTCTTGGCTGCATTGGATTGATACATCCAAAGTCCTCTCCTAAGAAGTCTGTCCTAGTTCATGTGGCTCAGTGTACTGAGGTAATGGGATCAATCTCCATTCAAAGCATGTAAGAGAAGCAATCGATGAGTGCACAACTAGATAGAACAACTAAATGGAACAAAGAGTCTATGTTTCTTTCGCTCCTTTCTTCCTACCTTCCCTCAATAAATTAAAAAATTTAAAAGTAAATAAATAAATAAAAGAAGTCTGTTCCTGTCTTTCTCTGTCTGTACCTATACATTTCTAAACATTAAGGGTAGTACATTTATTCTCCATAAACAAGACAAATATATACTGATATTAATTAATATTGATGAATATCTGTTTAGAATTAAAACACAGAATAAACAACAGAAACATGTATACATTTAGTAAACATGAAGAAGACAAAGACACTTGTGGTTATCTAATATCATGCAATAAATTTTAACAAATAAGGTTTTATGAAAAAGGTAGGAAAATAGTATTTTAAGATAAGTTTTAATGAGTAAATCTAACATTTAATGTCTATTTGAGATATTTTGTACATAGGATATACAATTGTGGGTTAGAACTGGTGGGGTTGATATTTTGCATTTCCTCTTCATTCCTCAATCAACAGAGGAGATTCCAGTTTTCAGATCATAAAAGTTGGGTGTTGGGTGTCACAAATGACATATAAATAGTGCTTTTTTTTTAATTCCAGGAAATTTGTTTACAAAAACATAGCTTGATTTTCTTGAAATGGTCCTAATGACTCAGGAAGTTAAAATTATCAATTCTGTCAGACCTATGGTGATATAAGGTTTCACTCTTCCTGTGAGCAGATGGCTCTACTAAGAAAGCTTCAGCAATCTGATAGCATGACACATTTGGAGGAAACAAAATCTATAATGACAAATGCAGTAATAAATAAGCAAAGACAAGTAATTCTAATAGATTTATTAAAATAAAAATTGAAAGGAAGGAAATTAATTATACAACTTTTAAAACAAAATATCACTCTAGTGGCTTTCTTGAATATTTTATAATATAATTATTCATATGTATTAGAAGTTAATGTTCTAACAGTGTTGTTCATCATGCATAATTAATATTATATCAAAAAAAATTTAAAGTTATTAGATTTTAGTAAAAAGATAACCATTTATGTAGTGATTTTTCAGTTTATTTATTTTTATATTGTTTGTGTTATTAGACTTTATTAACAAAAAATAACATGCCCACTGTTCACAGTATCTGCAATCCTTAGGCTAATGGATTGGAATCATAGATTGTCTTAGGAATTGTTTATTGTGTGGCAAACTCAAATGTAAGCCCTATAGTAAAATTCCTGACATTATAAAATATAAGAAATACAGTATGTTCAGGGCGGTGTTAATAAAAAATATTAAGATATCAAGTAACCCACCAGAAAGTAATAGGAAGTCTTAAACCAAAATACATGCTACTGTGTTTTTGCTGCTGTTGTTATTTTTAGTAGAGCAATTAATTGTTTACTGTCAGTCATCACCCAACAATGTTAGATATAAATGATGCTACTTGGTTAATTATTCTCTTATCAAATATTATGCATACATTGTATGCATATATATTTTATTATTACTCAAAATAGTGTCTTGTGCAATTGATTGTATTTATTCATTCAAAAACAATGGCTACAATATCACCAACAAAATATTGGGTGCGTGCTCCGTGCCCGGTATTGTAAAGCTAAGTTTTGCATAGACATGACCAAACCCTACAAATAACTTTCAAAGATATAATCTTATGTTTACATTGTCATAACAACCAAGAAAATATTCTTCCTCTTGTTCACATTCTCATAAATTCTTAACTATCTATGTCTCACTTTTATCACAGGACACTAAGAAAACTTCTGGTTTGAGAGTTCTCTGGTCAGAATTAAGTCTACAGGCAGTAGCTCTAGAAGTCTGGGCATTGATATTCTTGAGTATAGTTTTGAAACAAAAGGGAAAGTGAGTAGTTTTCTTTCTACGAGGTATCAACATTGACATAGTGAATATCTGTCCAGTAAGTAAGCCACCTGTTGACAGGAGGAATCACTATAGCAAGAATACTTAAAGGAGGGCTTGTGGGTAGTCAAACTTCGATGAGAAAAGAAACAGTCATCATTGCCACTAGCATAGAGGAGCTGAGAAGCCTTAAATCACCTATTCAAATCTACTCAGATATAGCTCCAAAAGCTCATTTGTGGCTGAACTAACAATAATATCAGCTATAAATTTTAGACACATACATGTCTTACCCTTTAAACAGTCAACTTTCCTTTATGTAACTTAGTGAATAGCTTCTTGCCCTGTAAATATATCTAAGTCATTGTTCTGAACTGAATGACTGTGCCTTCACAAAATTTATATACTGAAGCTTTAACTCCCAATGTAATGACAGTATTAGTAGGTGGAACCTTTAGATGATTAATTTAGATGAGGCTATGACAATAGTTAAGGATCCCAATGAAGCATGACGGAATGAGTGTCTTCATATAAATGAGCATAGAGCTCTTAGCTTTCTGCCATGTGAGGATACAGGGAGAAGAGATAAGCCAGGAAAGAGCTCTCATGAGAAAGTGAAACTGCAGGCACCTTGACCTTAGACTTTCCACCTTCTAGAACTGTGAGAAATAAATATCTATTGTTTAAGTCACCCAGTGTATGGAGTTTTATTATCGTAGCCTGAGCTAACTAAGATAATCATTTATATTTAGGAACTAAAACAAATATTGAAAAATGCTTAGCTACTTAAAGGTTAATGTTCAGATATAATATTAACATGCTTAAACTTTGGAGATAAGAAATGATCATATTCTGTAATGTAAATCCTGAGAAGGGGCAGGGAAATAAGAAAGAATTTCTAATAAATTAGACATAAAGGTCACCAGGAAATTATAACTAACATTTGAAATAGTAATAATCAAAGGATAATGGCTTTTACATATGAATATTTTCTTATCTAAATGTCTGGAGGAAGGAAAAAAATGAATTATACTATATTATTGTCTAATGTTCTTTTTAGGAGAATGCCAGTCATTTAGAAATTTAAATTGCCTTTATCAGGTCACAAGGACATTTTACTCTCTCTTTAGTCTCTGTCTCTCTATATATATCTCACACATACACAAGTTCTATTTATTTACTTTATTTAGTCCAACAACATTTAATGTTCTCTGACCATATGATTATAAGTTAGTTTGGAAAACAAAATATCTATCAACCAATTCATTGAACAGACACCCAATGTCATTATTGTATCAATTATATATTCACATACTAGGGAATTATAATAAATAATTGAAGTAGTAAAATATAATATAAGGTCCCAAGGAGAAAAATAATTATAAATAGAGTAACTTGAGATCAGCATTACTGAGATTTAAATGTAAGTAGAATTTAGAAGAATTAGATTTATATAGGGATAGAAAAAAAAGGAAAGCCAATTCAACTAGTGTGCTAGGGTGAAAAGTGGGTGCACATCTAGAAAGGAGAAGTAATATTGACATTAAAAACCAAGGAAAAATGTGGAAACAATATGGGTATAGTGAAAGCAGGTTATTAGTTATGTATTAACTCACTGTATTTACTCAAGGAAAAGACATTTTTTATGGAATTATGTCTAAAAAATTGCATATGTACAATTTCAGATATTAAATAGAACCTATCATTCTATAAAATCAGCTTAAGATGATCTCATTGAGGAAATCCTCCTGCAAGTGTTTGGGGGGTTCTGAATTGGGTCCTAGGTGTGGGAGGTGTCTGAAATAGCACTCTTCTCTTTGCTCAATTCCTTTTCTCATACAAGGGCTGAGCTAGGAGTAGGAATGAACATCCCATTTTGATAGTGTTCTTGGGAATGCAAAAACAGTTATTAAATATTTTGGAATCTATGCAAGTGTATAATTCTTCACTAGCTTTTTTCCCCCCAATATGGAGTATGTCTTATTAAACTCCTTAATTACTGTCAAACTCTGTGGACTAACTTAACAGTTTATAAGGTAGCATGAAAGTATATTGTGCAGTCCAAGTTGGACCACGCAGATGATGTCATGTGAAACAAAGCCAACCCATTTCCACATAGATAACCCAAATTACATATCTATAAACAAGATAATTAACTGTTGGTTTTGAAGTCCACTATGTTTGATGTTGTAATTTTATATAAAAATGGCTAATTGAAACAAATTCTAGAGTAAAAAGTGAGGGATGCAATAATACAACACTAAACATGTGGCATTGCCTTGGAGACAGGCTGCAGACAACTAGTGGAAGAACCTTTAAAAAGTTAGAAAATTGTTAGTGAAGCCTGGAAAAAAGTGACTAAGGGGAGATAATTAGCAAAACTGCTGATTGTACTATGGTACATAGAAATTTTAATCTGACATATTATTGGATATGATTATGAAGACTTTTATACAAAATAATACTAAATTATTTACTTTAACTACACATTACAAAATACAAAAAAGGTAGTGATAAACTAAGAAAAAGACTGATATGTATTTCTTTTTATTATTTTTTTTGTTGCATTTTTCTGAAGCTAGAAATGGGGAGGCAGTCAGACAGACTCCCACATGCGCCCGACCAGGATCCACCCAGCATGCCCACCAGGGGGTGATGCTCTGCCCCTCTGGGGCATTGCTCTGTTGCATCCAGAGCCATTCCATCCTCAGCGCCCGGGCCATCTTTGCTCCAATGGAGCCTCCACTGCGGGAGGGGAAGAGAGAGACAGAGAGGAAGGAAAGGGGGAGGGGTGGAGAAGCAGATAGGCACCTCTCCTGTGTGCCCTGGCCGGGAATCGAACCCGGGACTCCCGCATGCCAGGCTGACGCTCTACCACTGAGCAAACCAGCCAGGGCCAAGACTGATATATTTTTAAAGAATAATTTAAAGAGATAGTTAAAGAACAAGAACTAGTCTAGTTTAAATATAAAGTTAGTCCCTATCCCCAACCTCTTCCAGCAAGATATTATTAAATTAAAAGGAGGCATTATGACAAAAGTTTAGGCCTCTGTCTGTAGAGAACATGGCCTCAGGAAAAAGACATCAGAGGAATGACTGTGAGACCTTTAAAAAGACTTTGGAACTATATACAATGATCCTTTCTCTGTTATCTAAGAACAATCTCTAAATATCTTAAGGACATTTTCTCACATCCACCTCTTCAGTAACCCAAGTAGAATAAGCCTGGAAAACAAAGTGGTTGTAATTTAGGTCTATGAATTTAATTATAAATTGTCACATAGGTTACCTAGGGAGTTCTTAAGCATTACATGTTTTGTATAAAAAGGCAGAAATAAAGTTAAAGAATGCAGACTCTCAAACCATGTAGGAAGAAAATGAGAATGCTCTTTAGCTGTAAACAGACTATTTGTCATAGAAATGTCAGAATAATCCAGGGAGAGGGAAATAGATTGCAAAAAATCATTTACAAGGATCATGCCTAGATCCTAATCAAGGAACTGGCTTAAAAAGAATAGACACTGTTATAGGTATTAGACATGAACACACTGACAAAATATAATAAATAACCCACTAGGGAAAGACATTCATATACCTTAAATTAAAAATGCATAGACAGCCTGACAAGGTGGTAATGCAGTGGATAGAGCATAGGACTGGGATGCAAAGGACCCAGGTTCAAAACCAGCTTGAGTAGGCTCATCAAGATTGAGTATGAGATCATAGACATGACCCCATGCTCACTGGCTTGAGCCCAAAGGTTCCTGACTTGAAGCCCAAGGTCACCAGCTTGAGCCTAAGGTTGCTGGCTTGATCAAGGAGTCACTTGCTCGGCTGTAGCCCCCGGTCAAGGCACATATAAGAAAGCAATCGATGAATAACTCAGGTATCATGATGAAGAACTTATGCTTCTCATCTCTCTCCTTTCCTGTCTGTTTGTCCCTATCTGTCTCTATCTGTCCCTCTCTCTGTCTCTGTCACAAAAAATGCATAGATATATATAAACATAAATAACAAAATTTTAAAAATTAAAAGCATGAATACACACACACACACACACACATATATAAATGTATAAAAATAAATGTATTAAAATAAATGGAAAATACACATTCGATAGCAAAAAAAAATGTGATAAAAACACAATGATATAGCTTGGTATTCTCCATAAGTTATTTAGAAAAGCCTCATTGAGGAAGAGATATTTCAGCAGAGACCTGAAGGAAGGGAGGAAAGGAGCCTGGAAGAGTGTTCCAGGCAAAAGGAACAGTAAATAACTCATCCCTAAAAGGAAGGGAGCTTGGAAAGTCTTAAACAGCAAGTGATAAGAACTATTAATAGTTAAAAACTATTTATTATCTGTACATAATGTAGAAAACTACATTAATCAATATTTGTTATCCCTTCTTAATAATAAACAATCAGAAATAACTTTTTTTGTGGTCATTCTTACTTTGATATATTGTCTTTTCTAGCATTTTTTTACTTGTTTTGATTCCAAAGACTGATATTATAATTATGATGACAATGATGATGACATAATGATTATATTTTTATTCTTACCTCAACCATGTTTTTATATTTTTCTACAAATTTATGGCTTTGTCTTATTTATTCCTATTCTTTACGTTTACTTTTTTTTATTGAGTACAACTTTTTTCTTTTTGTTGAATTTAATGAGGCAACACTGGTTAACAAAATTATACAGGTTTCAGGTGCTCAATTCTACAACACATCATCTAAATGCTGTATTGTGTGTTCACCACCCCAAGTCAAGCCTCCATCCTTTACTATTTATTCCTGCATACCCTCTTGCACCTCTCCACCCCTCTGCCTATTCCTTAATTTCCTGTAGTGAAGTTGTATTCAACAGATACCTTAGCTTTTTAAAGTAGGCTATATACTCTCCAATTTTCCCTCCCACTCTGGAACAGCTCCCATCTATTTTCACCTCTTTTTGTAAGAACATCTTTTCTGAGTCTCAGAACTCTGAGGGGAAAGCTGGATGAGAGCCAAAAGCATTGAAAATGCCCTTTTTGAGCATCTCTGCTTAAGAAAAACAGTAGGTTTTTCTAACAATGTCTACTTAGCCTGCTTCCAAAATTTATCCCAGTATTGCAGTACTTTAATGATAAAATAATGATTCCTTCTCTTGTATCCTGTTGTTAGTGTCTATGTAATAAAATTGTTTATCTGGATTCACTTATAAAGCTAACTCAGAGTATCGATTTCTAATTATGTCCCTTGAGCATCAAGAGAATTACATTTTATCTAACTGATACACATGTAGTGGGTAAAATCATCACATGGCTATTTCACAGCATAGTTACAATTATGGTATTTGAGTCTAATGTATATAAAGTATATTATTTAAGAAATTTCTTATAAATGATACTTTGCATTTGGCATCTACCTACTCAGCAAAAATGAAATAACACAAGAGTTTTAGAAAGAAGAGCCCTGGCCGGTTGGCTCAGCAATAGAGTGTTGGCCCAGAGTGTGGAAGTTCCAGGTTTGATACCTGGTAAGAGCACACAGGAGAAGTGACCACTTGCTTCTCCATCTCCCCCCACCCCAGCACTCTCTTTCTCTCTCTCCTACACTCCCACAGCCATAGATCTAATGGTTTGAACAAATTTGGCCCCAGTTGCTGAGGATGACTCTATGGCCTCACCTTAGGTGCTAAAGTAGCTTGGTTGCCAAGCAACAGAACAGCAGCCCAGAGGGGCAGAACATCGCCCCCTGATGGGCTAGCTGAGTGGATCTTGTTTGGGGCACATGCAGGAGTCTGTTTCTGCCTCCCTGCTTCTCAATTAATAAAAAAACAAAAAAAAAAACCATTTTTTTATTACTTACAACTTATCAGTTTTTAAATTGCCTTCAGAAGCAGAATATGGCTCACTGCTTTGTTATTTGCCATTAATCCCAAGTTCATGATGCAAAAAAACCTCTTTTTGAAGGTTTATTTGAAAAATTTCTAATATATGTACTATTATTTATTCTGCAATTTATAACATCAGAGAAACTTATAAACTGCTAGTGAATCAAATAAACTTAATTGATTAAATGTTCATTCAAATTTATGAGTCTGATTAAGCAATGAACATTGTGCATACAAATGATTTTATGCTACTTGGGTTTATTTAAAACATCACAGTGAATTTTATAAATGAATATTGACATTTCAATGTTGTAGTATTTTGCTAACACATTATCTGATAACAAAAATAAGCAAAGAAGTTTTTAAAAAGAAGGCAATTTAATTTCAAAGGTGAAACAACTCATTGTCTGTTCACTGTGCGTGATTGGAGGGATTTCACTTTGGTTGAAACCTCACAGCAAGCACCATAATGAAAGTGGAAAGGCTATGGAGAAAATCCTCACAGTTTATAACTGCCAATGAGCATACTTCCTCCTTCCTCTACTGAGACAGTATCTATAGCGGTTAATTCCTGATATTAGATGTTCCATGAGGAAATGGCAAAACCCAGTTGCTTTAACACCAAATATATGTATAAAATAATAAATAAATCTTTTCTTGGACTCCTGCTCCTTGTGACAGCTCCTAACAGACTGAACTGGGGTTGGGTTGCATTTTTCAGGGATTTGACATGATGTTGGGGCCAACTTGGACTTGGTGAACATGTTAAGGACACTACTCTTTTATGGATTCTTGCTGTATTGGCCAAGAGTTTGCTTAAGGGCTTTAATCACTGTAAAAAAAATTAGAAGACTAGATAAAAAAGATGTGGCACATATACACCATGGTATACGATTCAGCCATAAGAAATGATGACATCGGATCACTTACAACAAAATGGTGGGATCTTGATAACGTTATATGGAGTGAAATAAGTAAATGAGAAAAAAACAAGAACTGCAGGATCCACAAATCCAATGTATGGATTGGTGGGACATAAAAAAGAGACTAAGAGACATGGACATGAGTGTGGTGGTTACGGGGGGTGGGGGGAGGGAAGAGGGAGAGGGGGAGGGGGTGGAGGAGGGTCACAAAAAAAACTAGATAGAAGGTGACGGAGGAAAATCTGACTTTGGGTGATGGGTATGCAACAGAATTGAATGACAAGATAACCTGGACATGTTTTCTTTGAATATATGTACCCTGATTTATTGATGTCACCCCATTAAAATAAAAACTTATTTATAAAAAAAAGGAAAAAAAAATCTTTACTCCTACCTTTCTAAGTTCTTCTGGCTGGACTAATATTCAAATGAACAAAAGACAGCTTAACAGGAGAAAGAGAATCAAATTTAATACTTCTGTACTAATGGAGGTATCTTAAAAATATGAGAGTCAAGGTCACACACATTTATATAATGATTACTTCTCTCATGTTTGTTTTCTCCCTTCTCTAGATCTGCCTTGAACATCCATTGCTTTTTAAATTTATTTCTGAATGTAACTATGGTATTGATGTCCCTGACATGATGTTCATGAAAAAAGTGATGCAAGGACATCTCAACTTTCTTTTACAGCTCTCTTGGTTAATTATAAAAACTTTTTTATTAACACTAAGATTACAAATGTATATACTGAGTAGTTGGAAGTAACTAAAAGGAAATTTGAATAGAGATAGAGAATTTGAATGCCCATGACAGACGTGTTGATTCAGTAGTCCAAATCTTCAAACACACCAAAGCTAAACCCAGTCATTACTACCCAGATTTATGATTTGCCCTTTTCTTCCTAACTTCTGAAATTCTCATTTTTGCAATAATTCCAAGGCATATTTCTGAATTTTTGAAAATGTATTTATTACAAGAATTATTCTTACTTTATGATTCATTCCTTCCTGTTACCAATACAAGCCAAAGACAAAAGAGCACACATCAGTACATTTTAAGGTAAGTCTTCCTCAGCAAACAATAACTCCAGGTTGAGTTAGTCAGCTTTTCTATTCTTCCTGTGCTAATTTTTAGACCCATCTAAAGTATGTGTCCTCACACACACATACACATACACCTGCACATTTTAAAGAAAAAAACATATTACTATGAGTCAGCATGATAGAAGTAGTTTAATTTTATGTTAAAAAATACATTTCTGGCCTGACCTGTGGTGGCACAGTGGATAAAGCGTTGACCTGGAAATGCTGAGGTCGCAGGTTCGAAACTCTGGGCTTGCCTGGTCAAGGCACATATGGGAGTTGATGCTTCCAGCTCCTCCCCCTTCTCTCTCTCTGTCTCTCTCTCCTCTCTCTCCCTCTCTGTCTCTCTCTCCTCTCTAAAAATGAATAAATAAAATAAAAAAAATTAAAAAATAATACATTTCTTTTATTACATCATATTCTCAAATTTATTTAGCTTGATATTACATATACCTCTTTTCTCCTATTTATCAAAGTATCAAAAACCACTCATCATGCGTGAGAAATGCCAACTTCTAAAAATGTCTCGCCAGATCACAGAATTTCTGATGGACCATACTTAGTTTGGCAAAAGCCTTGAAATTAGGGTTTGCTTTGTAAATGTTGGATAGGCCAAATTCTTAGTTAGCCCAGCTCTCCTTCTTATCTCTAAAAGTAAAAAAGAAACACAATATCAATTTATTGACCTCTTTTTTAGAGTAAATTCCTTGGATAGGGAAGTAATGTTTAAATTACAAAAGGACTGATGGTGATACTTTTCATATCCCTATGTTGCAGTGGAAAACAAAGGGACAGAGTGATCTCTTATACCAACATACTATTGAATTGATGAGATATGTCACAAAGAAGCAATGTGATAAGGCAGGGCTGGGAACCTACAGCTTGCAAGCCAGATGTGGCTTTTTTGATGGCTGCATCTGGCTCGCAGACAAATCTTTAATAAAAATAACAATAACGTTAAAAATATAAAACATTCTCAAGTATTACAATCCATTCATTTCCTACCGCTCATGTTCATGGTTGCGGGTGGCTAGAGCCAATCACAGCTGTCCTCCGGGACAACACCAAATTTTTATTGGATAATGCGTAACATACACGGGTGTTTATATGGCTCTTATGGAATTACATTTTAAAATATGTGGTGTTCATGACTCTCTCGGCCAAAAAGGTTCCCGACCCCTGTGTTAAGGAATCATAATAATCTCTTAACAAGTTGACCATATGCCAAGCATGCTACTGGATAGCTCCAGTGGCTAGAACATAGTGGTTCACAGTACAACTTTAGATTTAGTATGAGCTGCACCTTTGTAATAACTACCTAGATATTCTCATATTTGTCTTACTACCAGTGGACTTGGTTCAGAAGTAATAAAATCTTTCATTGTAACAGCAAAAGCAACTTAAATAAACATTCAAATACCAGTGTGAGAGATGAACTGCTCACTCAATAAGGTTAAAACTAATGCCTAATTAGAAAGAAAATATTTTGTTTCGTGCTATATAATGCTAGTTTCCTTTCCCTATGAACTAATTATATCATTCATCCAAATCTGAACTTGACATCTAAATGGTTTGCTTATATTATACTAGAACACAATAAAAAAAAGAACAATGCATAACTTTAAAATAATATTTTTGGCATCAGTGTAGCTGAGATCATGGTTGCTTATTTAAATTTCCTCCTGGCTATCAAAAAATCAGTCATGGTCAATGTAATATTAAGTACAGTGGGAGAGTAGAAATTATAAAAACAACTGAAGTGAATTGCTAACCTACGTGAATTTAAACATTCATCTGAAAAGAATAATTTGAAGAAGTAAATATTAATTGTTGATTTTTGACAATGTGTACAGAATAGTTAGCAAGTTATTTATCTATTTCGATACAATTTACAGCACAATAAAAGAATAAAGTTTTTGTATGCTAGAAGGACTTCCTTTACTGTCTACCTCGGTTAAGTCTATGTATGGTCAATGTCACTCTCCTTACTGTCATTTTAGTTAATGGACACCTTAACAAGAAAGACAGTGAAGATTACTTGATCAATGATTAGAAAAAAATCACTTTTCAATATCTTTCCACACACTCTTTTTTATTTTCCCTTTGAAACAAATGGACACCAAAACCATTTTGAAAAAAGCCTGATCTTGAAATAGTTATTAGCTGCTTGTTTATTTCAGCATATCATATTATAATAAAATAAAATAAAATTTATTGAAATTGATGTTATTTTCAAAAATACATGTTATATATGTTCTACATACATTCTTCAATGTTAATGGAGTTTAATTTAGAAACAAATTCATGGCCCATTACAGTTTATAACTTATCTATGTTATTTGCAAAAACAATAAAAAAATGGCTTTATATAATCAATAAAGAGTAACAAGCATTTTACATCGTTGGAAAAACTAGAAATGGTACATTATAATTTTGTGGTTAATTACAAGTGAGAAATTATAAAAGATTAATGAAATGCATTTCTCATAAAGGCTGTTTAGGTAATGAAATTTGCCAATATATCTGGCGTTCCCTTACAAAATCAGAAATTTATCTCGTGGGGTAGACATAAAGCATAGATTCTAAATGAATAATAGCAGAGAGTAAAATTTATGTGTAAAGTGGAAGAAACTCATATAAACATGAAACTTTGGATTTGATACTTTTGAATGCAACTTTAAGATGAAAATCACATTTATCCAAAAAATGTGCTTAGAACATGGGATATAAAATCAATCTTGTGAGTTTGTTTCTAAACTCTAAATTCTCACTCGGCAACAAAATTGAGGAAGTCTCTATGAAATACTATTCTCAGCACCATAAAAGAGACACAGCCAAAATATTTAAATATTTTTTAAAAGTTTATATAACTGTATAAATACATTACTAAGAATGATAAATTCTGATTTATAAATGAGAATTTTTTCTGTTTTGCTTTTTATTATCTTGTTAATATATTACCGAGATGGACACTTATATTACCAATGGACACTAAATTAGTGTATGGAGCTATTTCTATTACATTCGTTTTTATAATTAAGTGAGATATGAGGAGGCGGAGACAAACTCTCATTTGCACCCTGATGGAGATCCACCTGGCAAGCCCACTAAGGGGGATGCTCTGCCCATCTGCAGCATTGTTCCATTGCTCAGCAACTGAGCTATTATATTAGGTTCTGAGTCAAGGCCATGGAGCCAGTGGCCATCCTCAGTGCCAGTGGCCAACTTTGCTTAAATTATTTGAGCCATGTCTGGGGGAGGGGAAGAGAGAGATATATAGAGGGGGGGAGAGGAGAATAAGCAGCTGGTTGCCTCTCCTGTGTGCACTGACCACTGGAAATCGAACCTAGACTTACACACGCCGGGCCAATGCTCTACTGCTGAGTCAACCAGCCAGGGCTTTCATTTAACTGTACAGTACTCCCTTGTGTATTTGCCCTAATTTAACAATCAGTTTCCTATTTATAAAAATTATATTATTTCCACTATTTTTTTGTAACAGTTACTGCTTAAGTGAATAGCCTTGTACATGTGTTGTCTTGTATTTTGGTAATAATTTGCTAGAAATGGATTGCCAGATCAAATGGGAAAAGTCTATGTAATTTTGCTAGACATCAAATTCATATAACAGGAATTGAACCATTTTGCATTATACTCCATATGCCCATACTGTAATTCAATATGCTTTTCTAAATGTCTTACCTTTAGAACTTCATGCATTCTTCTTGCTCCATGCCTTTTGTCTTTCTTCTCTTTCAAACAGAATAAAACAAAATATATGTTCTTTATTTTTTTAAAAAAACAGAATATAAGAAAATTAATTTAGGTAGACATAGATACTTAGCAAAACACAGACCACTTCTGCTTACTTTAAATTAAAACAGAGTTACAAATGCAAATAGTCTTCAAGGCCCAGTACTTTGTTATACGAGCCCTATGGCTGTTTCTTTTCTGTAATAAATATGGCAGATTTAAATGCAAGCAGCACACAACATTGTTTTCCTATTTCTCAACTCAAATACTTCTGAGGATGTATATGTAACTTTTGGGTGTGATCAGCACTTTGAAAATATTTTGCTATTCTATAAGTCTATACAAGCCATAGATAATTCAAGTAATTTTATAGCTTTCATTCTGAATGATGACTTTAGACGCTTCTTACAACCACTTTGTTACTTCTGTTCCATAATTTAGAACAGTGGCTTTCTCCCTAATGTGTAAGTGCTTCATGGGAAATTGCTATTTTTTTTTGAGTTGATAATACGAATTTCTACTGCCAAGAAATTCATTTCTCTTAGAGCCAGAAATCCTTATTAGTTTTCTACCAACTAAAATATACAAAACAAATGGTGGTATTGTATTTACATTGTATATAAGGCAAATAGAGCTTTTTACCCAGAGTGGTCATAAAGTCTTAACATAGTGCTTTCAATAGATCAGTGTTGCTTTCCTTGGGGTCTAATATAATTCCAAATGTGCTGAGAACATGAAGTCTTATTTTCTATCTGGGGCTCTTTGTTCTCTTTCTTTATCAGGAGAACCTTTCACTTTCTAAGTATTTTATAGGCTCTCATCCAGGGAGAGTCCACACTACATAGTCTACTCTGTTGTCACAAAGTTAATGCTAGAAACTAAAATTCCCCTTTCCAATGTGGCATTATTTCTATTCTCAAAGGAAGACAGAAAAATTCTATTGGTTACATTTCATTGACGTAAATGTTCATCATTGTTTGTCTACTAAATGCCAGCTGTTTTACAAATATTATTTGTTTCACAAAATATTTTATGATAAATATTATTCACATTTTACAGGTAAAAAATTAAGACTAAAATGTAAAATAATTTACTTATTGTCACAATGCTATCTGGTGTGTGGACTACAAAGCTCTTTTACTGACACTTCTCCCAATGAAGTTCTAATTCTTGAACAATTTTACATTTATTTCTATGGGAGATAGGAAGATTTTTATGTGCATGTGACTTTATTGTGACCATGCTATTAATAATTATAATCTAAGATTATATATTTATATAAAAGAAAGTTTTGTTACCAGGAAAAAAAAAAGTTTCTATACTTGCAGGCAAGAATACTGTACTGTTTCTTTAAGACATCCTTCATGGTGTTAAAATTCTTAACCAATGGAGTAAGATGGCTTTGGTTCAAATTCTCATAAGTCAGATATGACTGTTTTGAATAAGTCATTTAATCTCTTTGTGCTTCAAATTCTACATCTATTGAATTATCAAATAACATTATATATAACTCATTGGGCTGTAATAAAGACTGAAATATATATACATATAATCACACACACACATATATACATTAAAATATGTATGTGCTTATATATTAATGTATGTATGTATATAATGTATGTAAGTACATTACATACATTAGAACTGCAACAGTCATACACCTGGATATGTGTTCCCTTAGCATTTATCACAGTGTATACTATTTGTCCATTTTTTTTATTTTAAATTGTGCTCTTTATTATGGTTTCTTTCTCCACTGAGTTATGGATTAAACTGTGTCCCCCAAAGACATATGTTGAAATCTCAATCCCCAGGACCTCAAAATGTTACCTTCTTTGGAAATGGAGTCTTTGTAGAGATAATGAAGTTAAAATAAAATCATTAGGGTAGGCTCAACTATGACTAGGATCTTTAAAAGGTGGAGAAATGTAAACACAGAGACAAAGAGTTACAGATGGAAGATGATGTGGAAGAATGCCTGAGGTTACCAAAAGCTAGAGAGAGAACTAGACCAAGTCTTTCCCTAGCAACCTTAACTACCAACATCTTGATCTTGGACTTCTAGCCTCTGAAACTGTGAGCTAATATATTTCTGTTATTCTAAGTCATTCTTTTTGTGCTACTTTGTTACAGCAGCCCCAGGAAATTAATTCACATTTTATGTAAATTCTGTGTGGAAAGGGAGCTTGTTTGACTTGATTACAGCTGCTTCCTCAGCTCTGTGTCTTCAACACAACTGTCTTCCAGGACAATGTTGCAAAAAGTAAATAAATGCATACATGAATCAACAGGCAAAGAAATTGGGAAATAAGGAGAATACCAATCTCATTATCTAGCCCTAAATTATATAATGTATCCTTAAAAACAAATACACACAAAAATACCATAGAAGCAACTTCCACAAGGGAAAGTCATCTAGAAAACAGATTCTCAGGGAATGAACAGGTTTTAGGGGCTACCATTCTGAAATAATTTGAATATACAAGCAAATAAAATCCACAGTTGTTGACTTAAAACATACACATTATTTTTTCACATATTTCTCATTCTAAGATGAATTGTTTGAGGTAAGTGACTCATTAGATACAGTTTCTAAAGTTTGGTTTTAAATTCAGAAAAACTTGTCATGTTTTACAAAAGTTAAATGACAACAAGATTCCACATTTGTGACTTTGTTTATTAAATGACCTGTTAAACACTAAAGATAAAATAGCATTACATAAACATTAAACAAATTGTATGTGCTCCTAGTGAAAATTATTGCTAAGCACTGGATTCATGGCAGAATCGTGTTATAGAGGAAGACCGGCAATAGTGCCTGATGACTTTCTTGATTGTTCCTGACTATATTTATGTATAGACCACTAGCCTGATCAGGGTTGATGTCCCCTGGATATAAGCCAGCATAGCAAGTCAACGTGTGGAAAGCTCACATCTCTTTCCATGAGTCAGAAATTCTGCAAAGACATTTGTCATATATTTGTATAGTATTTCTGGAACCATATGTATTTATAGTATATTCTTAAGAAAACATTTAGAATTAGGTATTTAATAATTCCAAATCCTATCATAAAATATCAAAGAATGAAAGTCACTAGCTTCTACAAAAATTAAGAACAAGATCAAAAATATTTTTTACTATAATTTTCTAATTGTAGTCTAAAGGTAGAGCAAATATTGTGTTTAAACTTAAGGGGTATGCTTATCAGAAATGTTAGAGCTGTGTGGTTTTGTTTTTTCCCCTTAAGTTGAAGGGATTTGGGATCAAATTGGCTTTATCTAATGTCCACCCCCCCCCCTTTTTTTCCAAGAATTACTCATTTATTTGAGGCTGGACATGGGAGAGATTCTAAACAATACTATTGGTACCAATATGTTGGAAGCATCAGATTCTTTAGGACTTTGCCACAGCTCTTATGCTGTGTTATACCTTGCCCTCATAATAGGAATGCATAGATCTTATTAGCAATGGCCTAGGAAGCTCTATATTTCAATAAAGATACTGAAAGGGGAAGTAAAATCTACTTGTTCAAAAATATTTCTTGATTAGACACTAACAAGTTTGTTGATTCAAAAAAGTTGTTGCCCTCAAAATGTTTCCAATCGCATCAGTGGGAAAGACAGTAAGTTATTTATTACAAAACCTTATGATAAAAACTGTGAATGAATAGAGGATATGGTGGTTCGGAAGAGGTGGTCTTAACCTGAGGGACCCATGGACCTGTGATACTGAAGGGAAAAAATTATCATTATTTTTGCTAACCTCTTAAAAATACCTTTTTCTTCAACTTTAATACTGCAATAGGTCCCAGGGTTATTTACAGAGACTCTATTTAGAGACCAACATAAATTATACTCTACTTTCCACAGAAATTTTAAATTTTTAGTGTTTATCCTTACTTTAAAATTATAGTACTTATTACACATGTCACTAGTTATTTTACTTTCTTTAATAAAATATTTATTGGACTATAGTTGAATGATTTCTTTTACTTTTAGTTGTGTTTTATTACATATATTAAAAAAATAATTCTCAGACAAGGTTCATAGGCTACGTAGGATATCCCAAAATGTTCATGAAAAATAATATTGAGAATTTCTGGTCTAGAGATTGTTTTTAGTTGGAGAAGAGAAGAAAACAAAAGTAAAAAAGCAAACAAATAAAAATAAAACTTTAAGGAACACCCAAACTTAAGAAAGATACCATGACATGAGAAAACATGTATATTAGAGGTCTAAAGAGAAATGGGAGAGAGGAAAGTCTACAAACAAGAGAAAAATACGGTTTCAAGAAAGAGGGACTGGTCAAGCAAAAGTGCAGAGCAAGCCAAGTTGTGTGAAAATGGAAGACAGTTATTAGATTTAATAATTTGCAGAGAGCTGGGGAAATGGAAGCTCAAATACTTTATTCAAGTTGTCTAGAGTTAAGAGACACTAGGTGACATAGTCAAAATCTTATGTTTTGCAATATGAAATTATTATGTTGTATACCTACTTCAAACCAATATAACGTTATATATCAATTATCTCTCTATTTTTTTAAGTAAAAAAACAGATGCCACTGAATCTGACAATTTTCTATTATGGGTCTTCCTTAAAATTAATATTTCCATGGGAATATTTTTTAATACAAATACTCCTGCCAATAAAATTCATTTTTATTATGCTTTAGTTTGAATTACTTTACTGGATTTTTTACTTCCTTTCATAGATATGAATGGAAATGAGAATGAGTACTTTAAATATGTAGGGGATATGAAGCAGATGACCCTGAGGCAAGAAAATGTAGAGAAAAATTTTATGTACCAGATGAATACATTTAAAATTTAGATTGAACAGGTTCAGAATATTTAAGAATATATATTAGACATATGTAATGTTTAAGTACTTGCATTTAATTTTGTACACACTGGTAAGTAACATATTTACAAAAGTTTTAATGGTTGCTTTGTATAAAAATTAAAAATATAGTTTGTTGAGTTTAAGGTTAATATGATAAATTGTACAGGAGTCTTTGAATAACTTACCTTAGCCATATGACCTAAAATCATATTTCAGTGAGTAATAAAAGTGGTTAGTCTAGCCTGACAAAGCAGTGGCGCAGTGGATAGAGCGTTGGACTGGGATGCGGAAGACCCAGGTTCGAGACCCGGAGGTCGCCAGCTTGAGCGTGAGCTCATCTGGTTTGAGCAAAGCTCACCAGCTTGGGCCCAAGGTCTCTGGCTCAAGCAAGGGGTTACTCAGTCTGCTGAAGGCCCGCGGTCAAGGCACATATGAGAAAGCAATCATTGAACAACTAAGGTGTCGCAATGCGCAATGAAAAACTAATGATTGATGCTTCTCATCTCTCTGTTCCCGTCTGTCTGTCTCTGTCTATCCCTCACTCTGACTCTCTCTCTGTCTCTGTAAAAAAAAAAAGTGGTTAGTCTATCAAATATCAAAAGAGGCCTTTGTCCCCTTGGTAACATTTGCCTTAATAGAACTACATATGGTACCTGCACGCATGTGTATCTATATGTAGGTATGTATCCACAAATGACAAAAGACTAAGTTATGATAAATTTTTAAAAAGTTGTAAGCTTAAGAAATCTTCATGTCCCTGGCTGGTTGGCTCAGCAGTACAGTGTGGACCCAGAGTATGGAAGTCCTTATATCCATTTCCAGTCACGGCACACAGGAGAAGCTTCCATATGCTTCTCCACCCTTTCCCCCCTCCTCTTTCTCCCTTCCCTTCCCACAGCCATGGCTCAAACAGTTTGAGCAAATCGGCCCTGGGCTCTGAAGATGGCTTGGTGGCCTCACCTCAGGTGCTAAATAGCTTGGTTGCCGAGCAACGGAGCAGCAGCTCCAGATGGGCAAAGCATCACCCAGTAGGGGGTTTGCAGGGAGGATTCTGGTGGTGGTGCATGCGGGAATCAGTCTCTGCCTCTCTGCCTCTTAATAAAAATTTAAAAAGTCTTCAGGGCTGCAGACTTCCCATTCTATGAAAATATCAGGCATTAAACTATTATATTTTCTACCATGGCAAGAGAAACAGAATAACCTGCTGGTTTAAGTGATACTTTGCACTGATGACTGAATAATGAGGCTCAGCAGTGCTTTCAGGGTAGGTTTCACCTTAAAGCAGCTTCTGGATTAAAATCAACCAAGCTACCCTGATCAGCAGCATTTTCCAAATTATTTCTTGTCATGAAAAGATTGTCTATTACCTGTGAACAAAAATTATATTCACACATTTGATGAAAAGGGGAGGAGATTATAATACTGAAGTTCATGAAAATAAATGTACTAGTGTCCTGTTATTTACAGGGGGTAGTTCCAAGACCTCAATATATGCCTGAAACTAGAGATAGTACTGAATCTTATATATGTATGTTTTTTACTATTAATATATACATACTCATGATAAAGTTTAATTTATAAGTTAGGCACAACAAGAGATCAACAAGAGTAACGAATAATAAAATAGAATAATTATAATGATGTATTATTATAAAAGTTATTTGAATGTCTTGTCTCTCTTCTTTTTACCAGTAATTTTTACATTTTTCTGACCATACCTATTCCTTACAGTAAATGGCTCAGTGTCACTCATTTCAGGGGATTCTTAGCTGAAGTCTTTCTTATACATTCAGTGCTTTCTGATGTAATAAACATATCGCATCAACCAAACCACATTCTCTGTTCATTAAATACCTCTTTTGTCTTAATTTTTCATCTTAATTAAGCACTTATCATGCACTGTGGCCAAAATTTTTTGCAGTTTGAGGTGGGGCAGCAAAACAAGTACAAATTTCTTTTTTTTTCTTCACAACTTGATGGATAACAGATTTGTTCTTACAGTTGATTTTAGTGACCACAGCATATGATGTCTTTTTTGCCCTTTATATAGTCAAGAACTGTCATGTTTTCACATAAAGGAAGCTCTTTATGAAATATCTTTGGAATATCCAAAATGCCAGAATCACTACTGTTGTGCTTTAAAGCCATTATTAAGTAACTTAAACACAAGAGCTGTGATACAGCCACAGCCTATCTCTTGGCTGGAGGGCTGAGTGATTTGAGAGCAGGTAGCATAGAAAGAGCGAACATGCTGGACAAAGGATGATTCCTGTACTGGGGAGAGTAGAGCAGGATGTCATGAGGTTTCATCCCACTACTTAGAATGGTGTACGATTTAAAAGTTAAAATTTGTTTATTTCAGGAAGGTTTCATTTAATATTTTTAAACTGCAAGTAACCGCCGATAAATGAAACCACAGAAAGCAAAACCGTGGATGGAGAAATTACAATAAAATCTTAAATATTTAAAAAACAATTAAAACATACATGTAAAATGTAACAAATATATGTATCTCTGTCATGGAATTTTTGATTAGATTGATTTTATAATTTTTGTTATAAATGACACATTTTTATATTTCTGAAATAGAAAAGGAACATAAGAACTCTTGGGGTTTTGAACAAATCAGTACTTTCAGACTTGCCCTGAATTGATCTCTGTGAAGTTCAGAGCTACTAATGTGTTTGAGATGCAAATGTTTCTTTTGAAGGCATATGGTTTGCTGATGCGCTTTCTCTACTGCCTTTCATTGTTCCCTGCCTGCAAAGAGAACAATGCTGAAAAATATCAATATTTGAATTAGTTTAAGGAGTGAACAAAATCTCTACGGCTGGAAGCCAAAGTGATGAGTGCTTGCTGGATAAGCAAACATGCAATGGTTCTGCATTGTAAAGTCTTTTACTAAAATCATTGATGATCACAGTGTATCTATTTTCATGGTCAACTCAAAAATTACACTGACACAAGCATACAGGAAAAACCAACAGTTGGAACTGGAAGAAACAATGTGCCACCACTGCATTTAAGAAGTGGATTGTTGAATGGCATCAGATCACTGATTTAGAGGTTCTTTAAGGTGTGATATTGTTGCTCAAAATTAAAATCCTTGCCAGATGAACTTTATATGCTTGGCATATCAACCTCAAGTAACATGATTTGCATCTTTTCAAATCCAATTCATTGCCAGATCATTGTTTTAATAAATTTAGTGCCTCCTGAATAGTAAGAGCTTAACATATACAAACTATGATCATCGTGATTATTATTGCTATCATTACTATTAAATAACTATTTTGTCTTGTCTGTGTATGAAATGACTTGTTACTGTCAAGGGATTTGAAAAGCCATGGGATATTTCTATTGACATCCCTCGTTTATAGGTTGACCACATTCTTCTTAAGCAATTTTCACAAAATTAAATTTAGTGCTGCTGTAAATATTTTGTCTAGACAAAACTGAAATTAAAAGAGCAGCAAAAGAAAAATGTGTGAAAAAGTGACATGAGTGGAACAATTTAGGAAACATAAAGTTTAAAATGAAGTCTTTGTAAAGATAATTAAGAATTTAAAAGTTCCTGTCAAAATGTACTTTGTATAATTTAAGATAAAACCCTTAAAAGAAGATATAATATCAAATAAGTTATCTTATCAATGCTACATTTAAGTTCTGTTATTTCAGGCAAGATAATTATGTGATAAACAACATTAGCTATTCATTAGCTATAGCTGCTCTAATTTATTCTTCCTCAGATGGAAAAATTTAATTAATGACAAAAAATAAAATACTGCACACGAACTCTGTCATATAAACTAAGTAAATAAAAAGATAAATAAGTACAAAGAGCGCACACACTTATGAAAATGACCCACATTAAATAAATGTAATATCTAAAATTCAGTTGCCACTGATGTGATACTCTTCATTAGTTAGATTTATTAATTATTAAGTAATGTCACTAATACACAATGTAGTATTTCAGTAAGAATAATCATTATTCAATAATCAAATAATAAATTGATTATCAAAGGATATTTCAGGACCCATAGAGGATTAGCAACACATTAATTAAATAACATCATACTTCCTTACCCATTGTTAACAATATAAACTTGTTTAATTGAATCTCTCTTTACTTCATTACTTACTTAGAATACTTGTTAATAGTGAAATCAAGATTTAGTTTTACGTGGATCTGTGAAGTTTATCAGTTCCACTCTTAATCAATAACTCAAAATTTTTACTAGATTTCTTTAGTTGTCCAAGTAGATTTTTTCTACATAGATGTTAATGAAGCAGGGACTTTCAGATGATTTAGCTATTACTTTGTATGTTTTGATTTTTTATCTACTACATATAAAAATATATTATTTAAAAATTATCTCTGTTACCTACCTTGTCATAAAGTATTGCCCTGAAAACAAGAAGATCCAGCTTTATACAGAAATAAAACAACATATACCTTCAATGCATAAAAAATTAATTTGGGATCATGTAAACTAATCCATATAACTTTTTTCTTTTATTTTTATTTTTTAGTTTTACCAGAAGTCCAAGTATCTTTTTTACCCTTTCTTTGAAATTTAAATTTATTGTGTTTACATAGATTCTAGTGTCCCTGCAAATAAAATACCCCTCCCTCGTGTTCCCCACAACATCCTCCTTGCCCCTCTCCCTGCAATACCCTCTCTACTTTTCTCCAGGATTTTCTTTTCTGGTCTGTATAACACTGTGTTATGTATATATATATATCAATAGTTTTACCATTCTCTTTTCCTTCTCAGATCTTATCTGCTCACTCCTTCTCCTCTGTCTGCTGTCTCTCTGGTCTCTTTCATCCTGCCTCTGTCTCTATTGTGTTCCTCAGTTCATATTGTTCATTGGATTCCTCAAATGAGTGAAGTCATATGGTATTTTTCTTTCTCTGCCTGGCTTATTTCACTTAACATAATAGTTTCCAGGTGCATCTATGTTGTCACAAAACGTAAGATTTCCCTCTTTTTCATGATCTAATAGTATTCCATTGTGTATATGATTTTTAATCCACTTGTCCACTGATGGGCACTTGGGCTGTTCCCATATCTTGGCTATTGTAAACAATGCTGCCATAAATATGTGGGTGCGTTTCTTCTTTCGAATCATTGACGTGGGGTTCTTGGAATATATTTCTAAAAGTGGGATGGCTGGGTCAAAAGGCAGTTCTATTTTTAATTTTTTGAGGAATATCCATACTGTTTTGCACAGTGGCTGCACCAGTCTGCATTCCCACCAGCAGTGCAGGAGGGTTTCCTTTTCTCCACATCCTCGCCAGCACTTATTATGTGTTGTTTTGTTGATGAGCGCCATTTTGACTGGTGTGAGGTGATATCTGATTGTGGTTTTAATTTGCATTTCTCTAATGATTAGTGATGTTGAGCATTTTTTCATATGCCTATTGGCCATCTGTATGTCCTCTTTGAAGAAGTTTCTATGCATTTCATTTGCTCATTTTTAGATTGGATTGTTTATCTTCCTGGTGTTGAGTTTTACAAGTTCTTTGTAAATTTTGGTTATTAACCCCTTATCAGACATATTGTCAAATATGTTCTCCTATTGTGTGGTTTGTTTTTTTTATTTTGTTCATATTGTCTGTAGCTGTGCAAAAGCTTTTTAGTTTGATATAGTCCCACTTGTTTATCCTGTCCTTTATTTCCCTTGCGTGTGGAGATAAATGAGCAAATATGATACATTGCTGCAAGAGATGTCAAAGAGCTTACTGCCTATATTTTCTTCTAAGATGCTTATAGTTTCATGACTTACATTTAAGTCTTTTATTCATTTTGAGTTTATTTTTGTGAATGGTGTAAGTTGGTGGTCTAGTTTCATTTTCTTACAGGTAGCCGTCCAATTTTCCCAACACCATTTGTTAAAGAGACTGTCTTTACTCCATTGTATGCTCTTATGTCCTTTGTCAAATATCACTTGTCCATAAAGGTGTGGGTTTATTTCTGGGTTCTCTGTTCTGTTCCATTTATCTATAAGCCTGTTCTTATGCCAGTACCAGGCTGTTTTGGGTACAATGTCCTTGTAGTATAACTTGACACCAGGAAGTGTGATACCACCCACTTTATTCCTTTTTTTATCAAGATTGCTGAGTCTATTCATGTTCTTTTTTGGTTCCATATAAAATTTTGGAATATTACTTCTATATCTTTGAAGTATGTCATTGATATTTAATAGAAATTGCATTGAATTAATAAATTGCTTTGGGTAGTATAAACATATTAATGATGTTCATTCTTCTAATCATGAACACAGAATATGCTTCCACTTGTTTGTATCTTCCTTAATTTCTTTTATCAGTGTTTTATAATTTTTTGAGTACAAGTCCTTAACCTCCTTCGTTAAATTTACTCCTAGGTACTTTATTTTTGTTGTTGCAATAGTAAAGGAGATTGTTTTCTTAATTTCTCTTTCTGACAGTTCATTCTTGTTGTATAAAAGTGCCTCTGATTTATGAGTATTAATTTTATATCCTGCCACCTTGCTAAATTCATTGATGAGGTCCAGTAGTTTTTTCACTGCGACTTTAGGGTTTTCTATATACAGTATCATATTATCAGCAAATAATGATAGTTTTACTTCTTTTCCAATTTATTTCTTCTTTTTGTCTGATTGCTGTGGCTAGGACTTCCAGAACTATGTTGAATAAGAGTGGAGAAAGTGGGCACCCCTGTTTTGTTCCTGTTCTTAAGGAGATTGCTTTTAACTTTTGTCCATTGAGTATTATGTTGCCTCTGAGTCTGTCATAGATGACCTCTATTATGTTGAGGTATGTTCCCTGTATTCCCCCTTTGCTGAGAGTTCTGATCATAAATGGGTGCTGGATTTTATCAAATGCTTTTTCTGCATTTATTAATATTATCATGTGGTTTTTCTCCTTCTTTTTGTTTATGTGATGAATCACATTGATTGATTTGCAAATATTGTACCAGCCTTGCCTCCCCAAAATAAATCCCACTTGATTTTGATGTATGATTTTTTTTTCATGTATTGCTGGATCCAGTTTGTTAATATTTTGTTGAGAATTTTAGCATCTAAATTCATCAAGGATATTAGCCTATAGTTTTTTTCTTTGTGTTGTCTTTGCCTGGTTTTGGAATCAGTATTATGCTCGCCTCATAAAAGGAGTTTGGAAGTCTTCCCTCCTCTTCAATTTTTTGAAATAGCTTGAGAAGAATAAGAGTTAGTTCTTCTTTGAATTTTCAGTAGAATTCACCTGTGAAGCCATCTGGCCCAGGACTTTTATTTGTTGGGAGTTTTTTGATAACTGTTTTTATCTCATTTGTTGTAATTGGTCTATTTAGGTTTTCTTATTCTTCCAGATTGATTTTTGAGAGATTATATTTTTCAAGGAATTTGTCCATTTCCCCTTAGTTGTTTAATTTTTTGGCATATAGATCTTCATAATATTTTCTTACAATCCTTTGTATTTCTGCTGTGTCTGTTCTTACATCTTTACTTTCATTTCTAATTTTATTTATTTGAGCCCTGTATCTTTTTTCTTGGTGATTCTGCTTAAAGGTTCATCTGTCTTGTTAACCTTTTCAAATAACCAACTCTTGGTTTCATTGATCCTCTGTATTGTTTTTTTAGCCTCTTTGTCATTTAGTTTTGCTCTGATCTTTATTACTTCCCTTCTACTTTCTCTGGGCTTTACTTGCTGTTCTTTTTTCTAGTTCTTTTAGATGCAGGGTTAAGTTGTTTATTTGAGCTTTTTCTAGCTTCTTAAGGTATGCCTGTAATGTTATGAACTTCCCTTTCAGTACTGCTTTTGCTGTGTCCCATAAATTTTGAGTTCTTGTATGCTCATTTTCATCTGTTTCACAAATTTTTTTTATTTCTTCTTTGATCTCATTGTTGATCCATTCATTATTTTATACCATGCTGTTTAGTTTCCAAGTGTTTGGGTTTTTTCAGTTTTCTATTATAATTGATTTCTAGTTTCATGCCATTGTGGACAGAGAAGATGCCTGATATGATTTCAATCTTAAATTTGTTGAGGCTTGTTTTATGCCCTAAGATGTGGTCTCTCCTAGAGAATGTACCATGAGAACTTGAAAAGATTGTATATTCTGATTCTTTAGGGTGAAAGGTTCTGAAGATACCTGTTAAATCTACTTGATCTAATGTGTCCTTTAAAGCTGCTATTTCTTTGTTAATTTTCTTTCTTGAGGATATATCCAGTGATGTTAATGGGGTATTGAAGTCCCCTACTATTATAGTATTGCTGTTGATCTCACCCTTTATGTCCATCAAAGTCTGCTTTATATATTTAGATACTCCTATATTAGGTGCATTGATATTTATAATGGTTATCTCTTCCTTTTGGATTGCCCCCTTTATTATTATGTAGTGACCTTCTTTATCCCTTACTGTAGTCTTTGTTTTAAAGTCTATTTTGTCAGATATAATTATTGCTACTCCAGCTTTTTTTTTCATTTTCATTTGCATAAAATATTTTTTTCATCCTTTCACTATCAGTCTATTGTGTATCTTTTGTTTTGAAGTGGGTTTCCAGTCGACAGCATATATATGGGTCCTGTTTTCTTTTTTTTTTTCTCTTAGGGTCCTGTTTTATTATCCATTCAGCTACTCTATATCTTTCATGGAGCATTTAACTCATTGACATTTAAGGTCATTATTGATATGTAGTTGTTTATTGCCATTTTTTTCTTTAAATCTCTATTCCTCTTTTACTAGACTTTTTCCCTCGCTTTGTTCTGTCTACAGCAGGACTCCTAACAATTCCTGCTGTATTGATTTGGTTGTAATGAATTCCTTAAGTTTTTTTTTTTGTTTTTTTTTTGGTCTGGAAACTTTATTTCTCCTTCAATTTTAAACAATAACCTTGCTGGATAAAGAAATCTTGGTTGTAGATTCTTGTCCTGCATTACTTTTAATATTTCTTGCCATTCCCTTCTGGCCTTAAGTGTTTCTGTTGAAAAGTCCAATGTCATCCTTATGGAAGCTCCTTTGTTGGTGATTTACTGTATTTCTCTTGCAGCTTTTAATATTCTTTATTTATCTCTTAACTTTGGTATTTTGATTGTGATGTGTCTTGGTTTAGGTCTCTTTGTGTTCTTTTTAATGGTGTTCTCTCTGCTTCTTGAACCTGTATGACTCTTTCCTGCATCAATTTAGGGAAATTTTCAGCTATAATTTCTTCAGTCAGGTTCTCTATCCCTTGTTCTTTCTCTTCTTCTTCAGGAACCCCTATAATGTGGATGTTGTTTCTCTTCATGTTGTCACAGATCTCTCTTAGAGTTTCCTCAGACTTTTTAATCCTCTTTTTTTTTTTTTTTTTGCTGTTCTGCTTCCGTGCTTTCGCTTATCTTGTCCTCTAAATCACTGATTCAATCCTCTGCTTCTTCCAGCCTGCTTTTCATTCCTTCTAGTGTAGTCTTCATTTCTGATATTGTGTTTGTCATTTCTGTCTGGTTCTTTTTTATGATTTCAGTGTCCTTTTTGCTGTTTACAATTTCTTTATTTAGGTGCTCATTAAGTCCATCCTTTGTAGCTTTGAAATCCTTAAATATCTTAATAATCATTATTTTAAACTTTGCATCCAGTAATTTGATTACTTCCATTTTATCTAGATTTTTTTTTTTTGAGATTTTTCTTGTTGATTCATATGGCTTACATTCCTCTGTCTTCCCATTGTTTCTGTTTGTGGTTTGCAGGCTTGTTAAAGTTGTGCTTTCCTTCACTAGTAGAACCACTTTTCCATTTTCTATATCTTAACTGGGTCAGGTGTGAGGAGCCCTTCTTTAAGATATCACTCTAACAAGGGTTGTTAGGTCCTAAACTGATGTTCTCTGTATCTGGCCTCTGGATGTGCCCTCCCTGGACCTTCGTGGCTGGAACCTGGTACATTTCAGTGGGGGTCGCTGCCTATGACTTGCCTTTATCTGTCTTTTTGGAGCAAGAGGTGATCCAGATCCAGTGGCTGCCTCTGCTGTGCCCAGGTGCCATTGTTAATATCAACTTAGGGTGGCTTTTATCTACTTTTGGCCTGGAGGATGTTCATTTAAATGTTCAGATTCCCCTGAGATTTGCTTTCTGTCACCTCTTATTGGTGGCTACTTGTTGGGTTCAGTACCATAAATCAGGTGTTAGGTAAGGTATTGGATATGACTTGCTCCTTAACCTCAGGTGTCATTCTATGCAACCTTCTTTTTATTTTATTTCATATTTTTCTTTTTTTTCAGCCCTCAAAAGGTTGTGACCACAGGAGTTTAATGGGTGTGGCCTTTGTGTTCCTGAGTTGTGGTCTGTCTGCAGGCCTGCCACCACCACTGCTGTTGCCTCAGGCATTCAGGCACTGGTGTAGCCAGCGCTGGACTGCCGCTGCCATCACTGCTGCTTCTGCCTCATGTCCATGGGTGGGACTGTGCGTGTGTGACTGATTGGCAAGCCTTGGCTGGCCCCATCCTTCACGCCACCCCATGAACAGGACTGCTTTTATGCATCTACACTGCAAGCCCAGGCAGGTTCCCAGACTTCAACCCTGCCCCTGTGGGTGGGATTGCATTCATGTGCTTGGACTGTTCACCTGCTTGGGCCGCAGGTGTGGCTGGCTCCGGCTTTTGCCCCTATGGATGGAACTGTGCTCCTGCATCCCACCAATGCCTGCCTCTGGAAGCACTCAACAGTGTGGGGGTGGCGTTGTAGTTCATACCTCAGCACTCAATACTGTATCCCTGATGGGCTCCCTGCTTCTAAGTGACTCTGTACTGACTGTAGAAGGACAGCTCCCATTTGGCTGGTGACCTGCTTCCCTTTGCTGGTATTGCTGGTTCCAGGAAAAATATTCACTTTAGATTTTGGGGGGGTGACTCAGTCTGGGGGTTAGGGTGGCTGTCCCTTGAAGTGTTTCTCCCTGTTCCTCCTAGATTACACTCTCTTCCTGCTTTTCTGGTTCTCTCAGTTCTTCCCATCCCGATTCCCAGGTGAGTGATTGTGAAAGAGGTTTTATGCGTGGTCCCTTTAAGATGAATCCTGGATCTGAGAAACCTGTCTCTTTCTCGCAAACAGTATCCTGACTTGTTTTGCAGCTAAATACTGTCTGTACACCTCTTCTAGGCTCCAGGACTGCAGGCTGGTGCTTCGGTCCTGGGACCCAGGACCGTCTCCTTTCTGGTAAAACCTCATCACCATGCAAGTCCCTCCAGGCTGCTGTTCACTCCCAGGAGCTGGGCAGCCCTCTCTGCGTTTCTGCTTTTCCTACCAGTCTCAGTGTGGTTTCTTTGGTGATCTTTGGTTATAGATTCTTCTTGGTTTAACCCAAAGTTAGTTTTTCCAGATGATTATTTTTAAAATTAAGTTGTAATCCATTTTAGTTCTGGGAGGTGGAAGTTGGAGTGTCCACCTACTCCATCACCATCTTGCCACCAAGCTAATCCATATAGCTGTTAAAAATATACTTGTTTATTTTCTCTTTCTAAAAAAATAACACAGAAAAATAGCCCATTTGTTAATCCTGTACATTTTGCTATCACTTCTGGGATTTTTTGTGAAATAAATGCAGGAATATATAGAGAAGAAAAATGTCATTATTAACTTAGAAAAGAGAAATCTAATAAGAGCTATAATGACTGTCATAGCTAAGTGTCATTGAATCATTATGTTCATTATAAACAACATTTCTATTTTGTTCATGATGACTAGTAAATGTAATTTAGAAAGAAGAAACTTTCAATTCAGTACAGGTATGGGCTTCCTCCTCCATCCCTCCCTTCTCATTTTCTCTTATCTTTCCTTCCTTCTTTCTTTCCTTCCTTCCTTCCTTCCTTCCTTCCTTCCTTCCTTCCTTCCTTCCTTCCTTCCTTCTTTCCTTCCTTCCTCTCTCCCTTCCTCTGTACTTCCCTCCCTCCTTTTCTTCCTTTCTTCCTTCCCCCCTTCCTTCCTTTCCTTTCTTTCTCCAACTTCATCTTTATTTCTCTTTGCCTAATTTACTTTAATTCTTTCTTTAGTTTTTTTGAGAAAATTAGAAAAATCTTTAAAACAGAGAAAAAACAATTAAGAAATTCTTATTATCCCAATATTCAGACATATAAATTGTATATGATTTTGTTTCTTAATCAGTTTCTAAGCATAAAAATAAATATACATATTTTGATTATCATAAAAAATATTTGCAATGGAATAAATGACTAACAATAGAAAATTGGTCTGATTTCTCAATGCATTTTTCAAATTACATGTGAACAGCCACATGTCAAGATAGTTAGAAATTTAATTCTTACACTCATAGACAATTAGACACTAAAACTCTATGACTCTTTTAAGTGCTACAATTTCATGTATTAAGAATTAAGATGGCACCAAAATAAAGTCTTCCTAACTTAGTCAAAAATAGAATGTACAAAAACTTTTAAATAAAACTTATTTTTAATGTTCTTTGGAATCTTACTGGTTATTTTCCATAGATAATTTCTAGTTACTTGAGAACACATTTTCTCACAATTTTGGTTTTGGTTGTTGTTTTCATTAGTCGTATACTTTGCACTTTGAATTTACTGATTTTTTAGAAGTTTAATTTGATGCAATATTTTTAATACAATCACATCAACTAGTTTATGAAAAAAATCCCTTAACTAACATGCTTTATTTATTCATTCATTTTACTCTTCTTTATTTTAAGAAACATTTTAAGCACTTAGGATTAGAACCTAGCTTGCCAGTTTGAATTAGAACTAAGATAACTTCCCAGATCCTGACTACACAGTGTTTACAGACCAGTGGAGAAAAGTAAAAAAAAAAGATGTAAATAATTTTGCAAGTGTATGAAAAAGGCATAAAAGAAATTATGGAAAAAATAAAAAATAAATCACATTGATAGAATTAAATTGATACATTTAAATTGAAGTAAACAAAAGTAATTCTAACAAGAGGAAATGATTAATTTTGGAAAAAAGGAAGAAGAAACATTTTCAACAGAGAGAATTATATGAAAAGAGATTATGAAGATTTTGTAAGTAGATCTGAATTTGAAAGTAAAAGACATGCAAAGGTTAAGACTACTATATATACATGCATCATATTATGCATAGGTTTATTTATCATGTAAAAGGATGTTATTTTTATTCAAAGATATGAGAAATTACTGAGATTCTCCAGTAAAGGGAAGACATGACTATATTCTGATATATAAATGCAATACTAGCATGAGACAGAAGCAAGAGCAGTAAGACATGGAACATTTATAACAGTTTTAACAATGAACTAAGCATAGGGAGTAAAGGATAGGGAAGAATTTATGATAATTTTCTAAGTTCCCAGTGGGGAGGGGAGTGAAAAAATGATGACATCATTCTCAAAGAATGCCTTTCTTAGGGAGTGAAGGTGGATGAGAAAGGAAGTGTTCAGCTTTGTACAAGGTGAGTCATAGATGCCCATGGGCCACCTGTGGTAGTGAAGGAGGAATGTTCAACATGCCATTGGAAGTTAATGTTTGAAATTCAGCAAGAAGACCATGCCTAGGGAAAAAACTGGTGCTTTAAATTGTGGATGTGAAGAAGATATTTCAGGAAAAGAGTATAGATAAAGGTTCTCAAGAGAGAACACTAAACAGTGATATCTACCAGTGAGCAGAGGAAGAAGTGATTGCCAGGAGGTGGAGAAGCCTCAGAGGGCTGGGAGAAAAATACAAAAGGTTTTAATAATAACATTTGGCAGGTGACCCAACACGACCCTCAATTCTTTTTAAGTGATGAGAATTCTATCTGCTTCTAATGCATTGTATGTGTTCTAATTCATATAGGCATGGTTAGGAAGAAAATTCTCCATATTTTAGGGTGAAAAACATGTTTGGATTCCTGAATATATCTTTTGAAAGAATTCTTACCCTTATGGAGGTAGTAGCTGGGAAAAAAAGACATTTCTTACAAAGAGACAGACAATAAGTGACCTAGATAGCAGGAGAATAGAAGATGAGAGTAACCTCACATACTTCTTCTGCTTTCAAAAAAGATATCAATAGTATTATTAATGAAAATATCAATGTTAATGATAGACCAGACACTTACATAATACTTATTGTTTGCTAGGCACTTTATATATATGAGCACATAAAATCTTACAGTAATTGGATGAGAGACAAACTATTATTTTTAATTATTTGTGAAGAAATTGAAGTAGAAGAGGATAAGAAATTTTACCAGTTTCACAATGTAAATTAGCAAGTAACATCGGATTTGAACCTAGGTAATTTACCCTGAAAGTTCATGCGCTTAACCATTAAACAACTAGCCTCATATGTTAATCAATTTATAAATTAACAATTTTTCTTTTATGTATAAATTTTTTATTCCTTTATTAATTATTTATTTATGATGACTTATTATGCACAAAGAAAATAATGTAATAGCAATGACAATATCAATGCTGGCAACAACTGCTACAAATTCTATATATTATTATCATTTAATTACTACCATATACAAAATTCTAAAGTGGCAGAGACATGGCTGAGCCCATACTCCAAAGCCTCATCTTCCTAGTACTGCATTCTGCCCTGTGGTAAAGGGGAAATGGCACACACAATGATTTGACAAAAGTCTGATATCTGAAAAACCTTACATAAAAGCAGAATTTGATGGAAGATACTGGGCATCTAAAAGGGGAAGTATGAAGCATTATTTGGAGTAAATAAGCATTAGAGTATAGCTGACACTCTACAAACACTTTATAAAATTACACCATATCTAGTTCAAAGCAATTTGAGAGAAAACACAA
This sequence comes from Saccopteryx bilineata, assembly GCF_036850765.1. Lineage (NCBI taxonomy): Eukaryota > Metazoa > Chordata > Mammalia > Chiroptera > Emballonuridae > Saccopteryx > Saccopteryx bilineata. The sequence goes on along the minus strand of NC_089491.1, from coordinate 212,886,883 downwards.
CACTAACTGTGTCTACCTCTATCTCATCATGCTTTCATTACCTGTGGATGTCTATTCAATAATTCAGAGGGTAAATTCTAGACATAAGAGATTATATTATAATTTTTTTCTAAAGCATACGTGTGACCCCAGCACATATTTGGGGTTTTGTAATGGTTTGTAAAACAGTAAATAAATATATGCATTAGCTGTATTATTTTGTCTTGCAGTAAATTTTATGCAAAAATTTACTAAAGTCACTTAAAAATTTAATAAAAATGTTAGGTAATATATTTTATGATTTTTTATTTCTTAAGGATATAAACATTTGAAACAATTTCATCAGTTACTTCACTATCACACTCTTTTTATTTGATGTGTTTTCCTTTAATATTCTTCATGTTTTATAGTTGTAGTATTTTAACACAATTATGCTGAAGTAAGAAAGTATTATTTAATAGCTCCATAGAATCTATCTTCATTTTTTTTCAGTGACTACCTTGAATGGAGGAGCAATATGATGAAATAGTATTAAGAAAAAAAGAAATATAACAATATCAAATCAATATTTGCATTTTTTGAAGGTAGAATAGGGGTTTTATTAACACTTTAATAGGGGTAAGAATTAACACTGCAGTACATATCACAGTCATCTTTGTGAAATAACTGAATACAATGTAATATTTGAACTTGTCTTTAAATAGTTTCATAATTTTTTTGTTTATGTATAGACAACGTCAATGTGATGACATAATCATTAGCTCCATTTATACTTCTTATGCACATCAGAAAGTAAAGTTCAAAGTTCCTCCTCGATTAGGTTGGGGCTCTATGATGGAATCAGAATTCACTAGGATAAGAGCAAAAGTGATATCTATCATATCCTTAACTTTCCTTCAAAGTATCTCCCTTTTTCATGATCATCTTATTGTCTCAAGCTTGGATGTTAAGAATAAAAGAGGGTAGATTCCTCTGCTCTAAAGAAACAGGAACTTGAGATATTAATTAGAAATGGGCAACTCAAGAGAATCTTTTAATTAAGATATGAGAAAATATATGTTTATAATGTTTATTGATCTCAGGTATTTTGTATTACAATATTGAGAATAGACCAAGGTCATTGTGCAAGGATGAAGAGGTACATTAGGGGAAAAGGAATTGGAACTGGAAAAAGATGGAGAGAAGAAAATTATATCTCTCTCCTAAATAGGAATCAGGCTCTGTATTATTTATTAATCACTGAGTCTCTGATTTCTCCTTTAAAAATGCCTCTCCAAAGAAAAATTTATCTTGTGAAAATATAGAAGAAAAGTTAAAAAATTAAAGGTGATAGATTAAATATAGAACAAATGGAAAGGCAATATGGCTAAATTTTTCTGGAAGGGAATAATTTTGGGTCTTTACCCAAGTTTAGCTTGGTTCCAGATTTCTGGATAAATTATATATCAAGGTGGATCAATACCAGAAGCTTAAAATTACAGTCTAGGAAACAGATATCAATAAACTAGTTACCCTGCAACTTTGTATCTAGAAATAGCCAGTTAATCTTTTTAGCAAATCATATGGTAATTTGACAATGAGGTGGAAAATAATATTTTCTTTTTAGTATGGTCTTGCAGGTCACATGGCAAAAGGCAGTAATGTGTAAATCCTCCTACTGGGAAAGGGGAAACCTGATTGGGAGTGATGACATAGTTTTCAAATTTTTAACTTACAACTATAATATGATTATTAATATTATCCCATGGACTAAATTTCTCTCAAGAAATAACATGAAATCAATAAAAAGACAATGTCATTAACCCTTCTAGAACTGGCTTAAGAGACAATTTATTTTGTTTTGTTCTATTTATCATCTTTCCAAAAAAAGATCCTGTATTTTTAATGGATTTTTACCATGAAACACTTTGATGAACAAAAAGACTAATATATTGAAAGAAAGTGGCACTCTAGTAAAATAGAAAGACAAAAATGGTTAGACTAGTTTGCAGCACTTGATTTTGTGAGTGTCTCATATGCACACTCAAGAAACTGATAAAGAAGACCTCCTGTGGTCACACAGAACATTTCATCTAATTTAAATTCATACCGCCACCTGCTACTACTGCTTTTGTTGCTATGCACTATAATGACTAGACATAGCATTCACCAGAGCTTGATAACACTCTGGGGGGAAAAATGAGTGTTTTCCATGTAACTGCTTTTGTTATATATATTTTTTCTCATTCAAAGAAAAAATTCCATCAAATCCCAAAAATAATAAATATTTCCTATGAACTGAGAATGGAAGAAAGGAGAAAAACAACTTTGTAAAAATTAAACTGTAATATATTTTAAATCTTCTCATTGCTAGACTTGGAAATAGACAAAAGAAATCTGTGAGTATGCTTTTGGTGGATTGTTGACACTGTCTATTGTACATTCATTCCTATATTACTGATTCTATGGGGTTGTACAACTTTGGTTGACATTCAATTGCTTAAAATATTTAATAACTGTGGATAGAAATTAAGCTACAATAATACAAATAGTAAGGCAAATTATAATTGTAAATAGCGCTATATTTAAATTTTGTGCAATACAGGTCACTTGGTGTTTCTCCTATAGAAAATACAATCTCCCCGTTCTTTCAGCTAGCTTCCTTTCTGATCAGACAGACATCTATCAACCTTTGCCAATACCAATACATGGCTGAACTTCACATGGGTTCCTAGAGATGCTTAACAGTAGTTTGTTTATTTAGTGATGAAGTCTCCACATTATCTCTGACAACCAACTTTTTCTGTTTTTCTTAAGCTTAGTTCTCCTCACTTTATTCTTAAACAGATATTCCTTATATATCATTGTTATTCTTGCTCCTCTATTCCCATGACTATGTAGAAAAGTTTCTTAGTAAAAGAAAATATGGTGCCAAACATAACATTTTATTAACCTATAAGGTATTTAATTAGTTTTACTTTTCTGAGCAAATTTATTTAATCATTTAGATTTATATACATATGTGTGTATGTTTTGGTGAATGTGAGTGTGTAATGCATATAATAATTATATAGTTCATTGTCAGAATACATACATAATAAATAGTAATTAAAATTGTATTTTAATTTAGGTTTTATTAAACCATGAAGGTAGAATGTTCACAAAATAAAGACTTGGAAGAAAACATTGCTGATCAAACATTGCTGACAAATACATTATGTTAGCTTACTACTTTATAAAATTTTGAATGCATTTTTCATTACTTAGAATCAAAAAAAATATTTCTACATATGTTTTCAAAAGAACAATCTAGTAGGTTGACAATTTTTTAATTAACTTAGGGTTTGACCCCTTTGTCCATCTAATGCTTGGCTTTGCTTCTGTATTAATGAAGTTGTTTATGTGCAATTTCTATTAACTTTGAATTTTCAAGATACCTTGACAGTAAGATATTAAAAATAAAATTTTCTAAAGGTTAGCTAATTGAAGATAATTTTTGTTGTGCAAATGTGAACTGCTCCAACAATTAAATTTTTAAACAACTCATCCTGAGCATGTGAATTAAAACTTACCTTTATTTGCAGTATTAAATTGTTCATCAAATTGCAGGTTATTCAATTACAAAGAATGCAAGTTTCTACATATATTTTACCTTTTCAATCTGAAGGAGACATCTAATTTTAGTTTTTTGAGGTATCTTTTCAGAGCTTTGATACAAACATAAAAGATGTTTTTACTCTGAATTTACTTTCTTTCAATGCTTATAGTAAGGCTCAAAAGTGAATTTGACATTCTAAGAATTTTTATTAAATCATTTACTCCATAAGCGTTCTCTTTGCTATCTAGAAAGGCTGACTCAATTTGCTTTATTCTCTTTTCATTCTATTTCTTCTAGCACAAGAATACTAGAAAAATATAACTAATAGGATATATATTGCCACATTTTAAGTTCATATACACTAAGGATATTTAGTAAAATTACATTTCTGTTTCTCTATTCATCTATAATTAACAAAATTACTTCTTTTTTCTTCTTTTCTTTCTTTTTTTTCTTCTTTCTGTTTTTCTTTCTTTCTTTCTTTTTTCTTCTCCTCTCTCTCACCCATACCTATCCTTCATTTATTCCTTTCTGACTTAAATTTAAGGAGAGTACAGATGACTTTTTACAAAACTGAACTATTAAAATGGCAAATGAAAACAAAAAAATTTTAAAGAAATAAGGAGAGAAATAAAAACACTGAACATCCAGGAACCTATAATCAAAATATTGTAATATAATAGTAAATTAAGTCACAGTTCTCACAAAGACACATAGCTACACCTGAACCCATTTTTGCCCCCCCAAAATATAATATGTGGATTATGATACTTATTGTTACATTGATTTTCTTTCAGTTGCCCAATGAGCCACACCTTCCTTGGCACCTTGGTAAAACATAACAAAAGGCCTGTACTAAATTAATTAACATTTTTTCCTATTGCTTTTGTCATGGTTTCATTATGTTCTAAAGTTAATATTGTCCTTTAATTAAAAAAAATAGGATCTAAATTATGAAAAGTCAAACTACCTATAGTTAGCTGAGATTACTTTGTACATTTAAAAACTTTTATTGGGGCTGTGTCTTTAGATAAAGATCATTTTATGTTGTAATTTATCAAATTTTAAATCATAAACATGCAAGTATAATAATCTTTCTGTGTAATCTTGCAACATAATTCATTAATATATTAATGCATTGACTTTTGTCACCATAATGCAGAAATTAATATCTAAGAAAGTATATTGCCAGAAAAAAAGAGTACAATGTCCAATTTGCTAGCTATTTCTTCACAGAGTCGGACAATTGGTTTTCCTCTTTCTGCTTGTTCCCAGAGGGAAGTTATTACTGGCATGTCCAGCCTTCCCAACTGTTACCTGTATTTGTACCAGCTAAGTTCTCTTCTATTGCCTCCTCTCTGTTCAGTGTGTATTCTTTAGATTGTACTCTTTCTTTTTATGAATGGCTTTGTTTCTTTTGCTCCCCACAACCCAATTTACTTAATATATATGTTACATACTTTTATGTGTCTTCATTTCTTGATAATTATTTCATTAAAATTGATGTAGCTTCCCAGCTGCTAATTTCATCCTAGTTACTTCTTCCTAGGATATTCAGTCAGATGGTTTAAAAAATAAACCTCAAATAAATGTTGTCATAGATATTGAAGAACAGAAATTGTAGTAATAACTTTACATATGTATTTTTAAAACCCTTAAAGATAACATTATAACCTAATTTTATATGACAGAAAACCTCTCCTTAAAAAGGGAAAGGTTTTAAAGGTTAAGTTGGGATCTTTATTGCAAGTGTATTTGATTCCAGACTCTAGAATTTTCTATTAAATGAACTTCAAATCCCTTTATAAAATTATAAAACTAAGAGTCACAGATATCTGTCCTCACATCGAGTCTCAGGTGTCTTATGGGTGGAGTGGTTCATTTTATATTCTATCAGATGACCTATGCAGAAGAATTAGATGCTTTTATCAAGTTCTCCAGTTACATTAGTTGGGACCCTATTAGTCGGAGATGAGACACCTACTCAAAATTATCCAATGTGTGTAGAAATCCTGTGTCCTTTTAGAGCAGTGTTGGTCAAATAAGTTTGTAAATATAATATATAGGTTTGCTCCCTTGTAGTTTGCATTGAGTGTGGGGGACAGGCTGTAAGCAGGCAGGGTTGTTATACCCAAAGGCTTAGTTTTAAGACTAAGCCTTTCCTACCCTAAGTGACTTTGTATCAGAGACTTCCTTGTTTGTATATTGAATTAAAGGTTTTGATTCCTACACTATAAAATGGGGCAGACCAGGAGCTTGCTCACCCTCGGTTCCTGAGATTAGCATTAGAGTAGAGAGCAGAGAAAGGCCAAGTGGAGGAGAGGAGAGGCAGCCAAGATGGCAGAGTGCTGAAGGAGAAGCCAGTTTGTGCGGAGTCTGAGTAGAGAAAAGGAGATGGAAAACAGGTGAATAAGGCTGGTGAGGTAGACACCTTTGATTCTAGGAAACTCAAGTAAGTCAGTACATTTGTGAGAGCTGAATGAGTGAGGTTTGGAGCCCAGTTTGTGTTTTGCTTGCCCCCTGGGTGCAAGCTAAGATTATTGCTAATGGCCCACCAGTTCTTGGCTCCATTCTTTCATACCTCCTGTCCGAATCTAATGCAAACCTGCATTGGCCAGGCAGTTGCGATGATGGCCATGGCTACTGACTTTACAATCTGGTATACCTTTTTGCTAGCTCAGAGTAAAGCAAAGTATGCCTCATTGGACTCCAATTTTAATATATTTACTCTTGAAGTGAGTAAAGAAATGAAATTATTAAAGAAATATCTAGAGGGGGAGGTGGCAAGATGGCGATGGAGTAGGCACATGTACCAACTTCCACCTCCCAGATCCAAAGTGGATTACAAACTAATTTTAAGAACCATCATCTGGAAAAAACAACTTTGAACTAAACTAAGTGGACTCTTCACCCAAGGAACACTGAAGAAGCCACACTGAGACTGGCAGGAAAGGTGGAAACGTGGAGAGGGCTGCTTGCTCCCCAGTGCAAATGGCAGCCTAGAGAGACTTGCATGGCAGGAAGTGAATTTAGCAGAGAGGGGAGGGTCCTGAGCCCCAAGAACAAAGCCCCAGCATGCAGCCTCAGAGCCTTGAAGAAGCATATGGACAGTGTTTAACTGAAAAACAAATCAGGATACTGTTTGTCACAAAGAGACAGATTTCTCAGACCCAGGATTCTTCTTAAAGGGACAACATAGAAAACCTCTTTCACAACCACTTCCCTGGGGTTACAAAGGACAGGGAGAGAGAAGAGGACTGGAGTAGCAGGAAGAGAGCATATTCTAAAAGGCACAGGGAGAAATATTTTGAGGGACAGCCACTCTAACCCCTGGGCTGAGTCACCACCCAAATTTAAAGTGAATATTTCCCCTGGAACAAACAATACTAGCAAAGGGAAGCAGGACACCAGCTCTCCTGTGGCACTCAAAGCAGAGATGCTGAGAAGGAGAGAGCCTTCAGAAATACAGTATTGAGTGTGGAAGTCTGAGCTGCAGCAACCCCATCCACACTGCTGAAGGCTTGCCAGAGGGAAGGCAGCAGTAGGACATAGAAGCATGGTTCAGTTGGCAGGAGTGGAAGCCGGGTCTGCTACAACTGAAACCTGGTGTGAGCTCAATCTCATCTGGCAGGGTGGACGGTGTACAAGAAAGTGGTCTGACTTGGCTGCGGGCCCGCCTGCAATCCTGCCTGCAGGGGAAAGGTGAAAGCCTGGGAACAGGTGGAAACCCATGCTGAGCAAAGGTGCTCACCAGTGCCCATGGTATTGAGGCTTGCAGCCCCAGGCACAGATCTCAACCCCACCCATGGGGGCGGGTCAAAGGCCAAGGCCTGCCAAGGCTTGTAGACCTGGGCACATGAACACAGCCCCTCCCAGGGAGGTGAGGCGGAAAATAAAGTGACAACTGCAGCCAGCCAATGACAGCAACGCCCATAACCGAATGCCCTAGGCAGCGGCAAAGGGGGTGGCGGGCCTGCTGACAGACCACAACTAGGGAACACAGAGGCCACACTCATTGAACTCCAGTAGCCACTCCCTTCTTTTACACAGACAAAATGGGAAGGCAGAGAAATGCAACCCAAATGAATCAAGAGAAATCCCCAGAAAAAACCTGAATGAGTTAGATATAACCAAATTATCAAATGCAGAGTTTAAAATAATGATTGCTAGGATGCTCAAAGATCTTATAAAAACAATAGATGGTCATTATGAACACCTAAATAAAGAGATAGCGAGTATAAAAAAAAGGACATTGAAATAATATAAAAGAATAGGTCAGAAATGACAAATACAATATCAGAAATGAAAACCACAATGGAAGAAATTAAAAGCAGGATGGATGAAGCTGAGAAACAAATCAGCTAGTTAGAAGACAAGATAAATGAAAGCATGAAAGCAGAGCAGCAAAAAGAAAAGAGACTCAAAAAGTCTGAGGAAACTCTAAGAGAGCTCTGTGACAACATGAAGAGAAACAATATCCACATCATTGGGGTTCCTGAAGAAGAAGAGAAAGAACAAGGGATAGAGACTTTGTTCAATCAAATCATAGCTGAAAATTTCCCTAAATTGAAGTAGGAAAAAGTCTCAGATGTTCAAGAAGCACATAGAACTCCATTAAAGAGAAACCCAAAAAATCTGCACCAAGACACATCATAATTAAAATACCAAAGCTAAGTGATAAAGAGAAAATATTAAAAGCTGCTAGAGCAAAAAAGGCTATCTCCTACAAAGGAGTCCCCATTAGGATGACATCTGACTTCTCAATAGAAACACTGAGGTCAAAAGAGAATGACAAGAAATATTCAAAGTAATGCAGAACCAGAGCCTACAACCAAGACTACATTATCCAGCAAGGCTATCATTTAAAATTGATGGAGAAACAAAAAGCTTCCCCAAAAAAGCCCAAGAAATTCATTACAACCAAACCAACACTGCAAGATATGTTAAGGGACCTATTGTAAACAGATCAAAATGGGGAAAGAATATAGCAAAAGAGAAATACAGCTTTAAAGAATAAAATGGCAATAAACAACTACATATCAATAGTAACCTTAAATTTAAATGGATTAAATGATCCAATCCAAAGACATAAGGCAGCTGCATGGATAAAAAAGCAGGACCCATACTTATGCTGTCTATAAGAGACACACCTTAAAACTAAAGATACACATAGACTGAAGGTAAAAGAATGGAAAAAATAATTTATGCAAATGGAAATTAAAAAAAAGCTGGGGTAGCAATACTTATATCAGACAAAATGGATTTTAAAACAAAGGTTAATGCAAGATAAATAAGGTCACTACATAATAATAAAGGGAGCAATGCAACAGAAAGATATAACCATTATAAATATATACGCACCTATTATAGGAGCACCGAAATATATAAAGCAGACTTTGATGGATATAAAGGGCAAGATCCACAGCAATATTATAATAGTAGGGAATTGCAATACCCCAGTAACATCACTAGATAGATCCTCAAGAAAGAAAATTAACAAAGAAGCAGCAGACTTAAGGGTCACAGTAGATCAACTCTATTTAATAGATATCTTCAGAACCTTTCACTCGAAAGCAGAATACACATTCTTTTCAAGTGCTCATGGTACATTCTCTAAGAAAGACCACTTGTTAGGGCACAAAAGTTGTCTCAACAAATTTAAGAAGATTGAAATAAGATCAAGCATTTTCTCTGATCATAATGGCATAAAACTAGAAATCAACCACACAGAAAAACTAAAAAATACTCAAACACTTGGATACTAAATAACATGTTATTAAATAATGAATGGGTTAACAATGAGATCAAAGAAGAAATTAAAAAATTCCTAGAAACCTAGAAACAAATGATAGTGAGCATACAAGTCAAAATTTATGAGACACAGCTAAAGCAGTACTGAGAGGGAAGTTCATAGCATTACAGGTATAACTTAAGAAGCTATAAAAACTCAAATAAACAACTTTAGCCTGCATCTTAAAGAACTAGAAAAAAAACAGCAAGTAAAGCCAAGAGGTAGTAGAAGGAAGAAAATAATAAAAATCAGAACAAAAATAAATGACATAGAGGCTAAAGAAACAATACAGAGGATCAATAAAACCAGGAGCTGGTTCTTTGAAAAGTTAAACAAGATTGGTGAACCTTTAAGCAGACTCATCAAGAAAAAAAATAGAGCAGATGCAAATAAATAAAATTAGAAATAAAAGTAAAGATATAACAACTGACACAACAGAAATACAATGCATTGTAAGATAATACTATGAAGAACTGTATGCCAAAAAATTAGACAACCTAGATGTAATGGACAAATTTCTTGAAACATACAATCTTCCAAAAATCAATTTGGAAGAATCAGAAAACCTAAACAGACTGAGTGCAACAAATGAGACTGAAACAGTATCAAAAAACTTCCAACAAACAAAAGCTCTGGGCCCAATGGCTTCACAAATAAATTCTACCAAATATTCAAAGAAGAACTAACTCCTATCCTTCTCAAGCTATATCAAAAAATTCAAGAGGAAGGAAGACTTCCAAACTCCTTTTATGAGGTGAGCATAATTCTGATTCCAAAACCAGGCAAAGACAACACAAAGAATGAAAATTATAGGCCTATATTCCTGATGAATTTAGATACTAAAATGCTCAACAAAATATTAGCAAACTGGATCCAGCAATATATGAAAAAAAAAATCATGCACCACGATCAAGTGGGATTTATTCTGAGGAGGCAAGGTTGGTATAATATTTGCAGATCAATCAGTGTGACTCATCACATAAACAAAAGGAAGGAGAAAAACCACATGATAATTTCAATAGATGCAGAAAAAGTATTTGATAAGATCCAGCACTCATTCATGATCAAAACTCTCAGAATAGTGGGAATACAGGAAACATACCTCAACATGATAAAGGCCATCTATGACAAACCCACAGCCAACAACATACTGAATGGGCAAAAATTAAAAGCAATCTTCTTAAGATCAGGAACAAGGCAGGAGTGCCCCTTTTGCCACTCTTATTCAACATAGTTCTGGAAGTCCTAGCCACAGCAATCAGACAACAAGAAGAAATAAAAGGCATCCAAATTGGAAAAGAAGAAGTAAAAATATTATTATTTGCAGATATATGATATTGTATATAGAAAACACTAAAGTCTCAGTCAAAAAACTACTGGACCTGATAAATAAATTCAGCAAGGTGGCAAGATATACAATTAATACTCAGAAATCAGAGGCATTTTTATACAACAACAATGAACTGTCAGAAAGAGAAATTAAGAAGCAATTCCCTTAACTATTGCAACAACAACAACAAAATTAAGTACATAGGAGTAAATTTAACCAAGGAGATTAAAGACTTGTACTCAGAAAATTATAAAACATTGATAAAAGAAATCAAAGAAGATATAAACAAGTGGAAGCACATACTATGCTCATGGTTAGGAAGAATAAACATCATTAAAATGTCCATATTACCCAAAGAAATTTATAAATTCAATGCAATACCAATTAAAATACCAATGACATACTTCAAAGATACAGAACACATATTCCAAAAATTTATATGGATCCAAAAAGAACACAAATAGCCTCAGCAATCTTGAAAAGGAAGAATAAAGTGGGAGGTATCATACTTCTTTATATCAAGTTATACTACAAGGATATTATACTCAAAACAGCTTAGTACTGGCATAAGAACAGGCATACAGATCAATGGAACAGAACAGAGAACCCAGAAAAAAACCCATATCTTTATGGACAATTGATATTTGTCAAAGGAGGTAAGAGCATACACTGGAATAAAGACAGTCTCTTTAACAAATGGTTTTCAGAAAATTGGACAGCTGGCTGCATAAAGTGAAACTAGACCACCAACTTACACCATTCACAAAAATAAAATCAAAATAGTAAGACTTATATGTAAGTCATGAAACCATAAGCACCTTAGAAGAAAATATAGGCAGTAAGCTCTCTGACATCTCTTGCAACAATATGTTTGCTTATTTATCTACATGGGCACGTGAAATAAAAGAAGAATAAACAAATGAGACTATATCAAACTAAAAAGATTTTGTACAGTTAAAGACAATATGAACAGAGTAAAAAAGACAAACGATACAATGGGAGAACATATTTGACAATACATCTAATAAGGGGTTAATAACCAAAATTTATAAAGAACTTGTAAAACTCAACACCAGGAAAACAAAAAATCCAATCAAAAATGGGCAAAAGCCTGACCAGGAGATGGATAGAGCATCAGACTGGGATGCTGAGGACCCAGCTTCGAGACCCTGAGATCGCTTGCTTGAGGGCAGGCTCATTTGGTTTGAGCAAAGCTCACCAGCTTGGACCCAAGGTCTCTGGCTTGAGTAAGGGGTTACTTGATCTTCTGAAGGCCTATTGTCAAGGCACATGTGAGAAAGCAATCAATGAACAACTAAAGTGTTGCAACAAAAAACTGATAATTGGTGCTTCTTGTCTCTCTTCGTTCCTGTCTGTCTGTCCCTATCTATTCCTCTCTCTCTGTCTCTGTAAAAAAAAAATAAATAAGGGGGCAAAAGAAATGAATAGATACTTTTCCAAAGAGAACATACAGATGGTCAATAGGCATATGAAAAAAATGCTCAACATCACTAATCATTAGAGAAATGCAAATTAAAACCACAATCAGATATCACCTCACACCAATCAGAATGGTGCTCATCAACAAAACAACACAGAATAAGTGCTGGCGAGGATGTGGAGAAAAGGGAACCCTCCTGCACTGCTGGTGGGAATGCAGACTGGTACAGTCACTGTGGAAAACAGTATGGAGATTCCTCAAAAAATTAAAAATAGAACTGCCTTTTGACCCAGCTATCCCACTTTTAGGAATATACCCCAGGAACACCACAGCACTGTTTCAAAAGGAGAAATGCATCCCCATGTTTATGGAAGCATTGTTCACAATAGCGGAGATCTAGAAATTGCCCAAGTGTCCATCAGTGGACGACTGAATTAAAAAGTATGGTACATATATACAATGGAATACTACGGGGTCATGAAAAAGAAGGAAATTTTACCTTTTGTGACAACATGGATGGACGTGGAAACTATTATGTTAAGTGAAATAAGCCAGGGAGAAAAAGAAAAAATATCATATGACCTCACTCATTTGAGGAATCCAATGAACAATGTGAACTGAGAAAAAGAATTGAGACAGAGGAGAGATCAAAGGGACCAGAGGAAAAGAGGACAGAGGGAAAGGGGATGATAGGATGGGATAAACCTGAAGGGAAGGGGAGGCATTATGGGGAGGGGGTCAAGTGAGATGTTAAGGGGAATATGGGAGAGGGGGGATGCATTTAGGGCAAGACTAGAATCTATGTAAACATAATAAATTAAAATCAATAAAAAAGAAAAATAAAGAGAAAATAAAAATATCTAGGGGAACCATACTAGGTAATCTAGTGATGGCTCAGTTCCTTAAATCCAGCTGATGTGCTACATATTTTCTACGAAGAGTTCTGCAACAATTTATTCACTACAATATTAATTAGGAAGACTACTGAGTTAGTAATAAAGACATTTCTAGAGTAATGAAAGGAACAGCAGGTCCTAAAACCAGGTACTTTGTATTTATTTTTTTATCTTTAGAACAGGGGTCGGGAACATTTTTGGCTGAGAGAGAGCCATGAACACCACATATTTTAAATTGTAATTCCATGAGAGCCATACAATATGTTTAACACTAAATACAAGTAAATGTATGCATTTTATGTAAGACCAACACTTTTAAAGTAAATAAGTCTCTGAATTCTTTTTAATAACATTGTTATGCTGTTTCTAACCAATGATGAATAAAGTACTTCTTACCATTAATGCTACTTCTGGTGCTGCATGGTTTTGCTGATGGCTTTGTAGTCTGGTTGATACATGGTGAGGTTAAGCTTCATGTAGGCGTGAGACTTGCATCCATTAAACGTGATTGTAGGTTGGTCTTAATGTTCTTTAGATGTGAGAAAGACTGCTCACATGCATATGTAGAGCCAAATATTGTCAGTACAGCAATACTCACATGCTGCAGTGTGTGGTATGTGACGGGAAGCGTGTTCCAAGTTTTGACAATCAGCTGGTCCATGGGTTGAAGTTTTTTCATTTCTCCTCACTTGTGTTTGCTCGCCAACTCTGCTTGCTGTCATGCAAGTCTTTCTAAATCTTCATTCAGTGACTTGAACTTATTCACCCACATGTCTGAGGCCTTCAGGTCAGCAACTTGTAGCTCAAAATCTCTGACAGAGACACCAGGGATGTAATTCAGGTCAGCGCTGTCCACTGCACACTCGTGTGGATGGGTGATGAACTTAAAAAGACGAGTGCTCTCACGAAATTCTCCAAAGCGCTCTTTGAATAACTGCAGGAGATTAGATGTGAAACCCACTAGCTGCTGGAGATCAAGATGTTGAGCAGGGTCACTTGCTGTGCATACATCTTTAAACTCTCCCAGTTTTTCAAAGTGTAGTAAACGACCTGTTTTAATGTCTGCGATGAAGAGTTCCAGCTTGTTTTCAAATGCAAACACTGCTTGTTGACGGGATAAGACTGCATTTCCAAAGCCTTGCATTTTCACATTGAGCTAATTCATATGTTCAGTCATGTCCACGAGATAGTAGAAATTCAGGAGCCACTCACTTAGCTAACTCAGGATGCTCGACATTTTTCATTTCAAGAAAAGTCCGGATTTCGCTCAGAAGGTGGGTCTATATAAACTTGAAAACAAATAATACTAATCTATGTTGGTTACCTTTGTTGGGGGGTATAAGTGAGACACTGGAAGGCTCAGTTAATGTCAATTATTAAGACATGGGTGACAGTTATGTGGGTGATTTTATGTTATATAATTTCATTAAATTAGGACTTATGAATTTCAGTTTGTGTATGCTGTACTTTTGAGAAAAAATGTTTCAACATATTAATACTAGTATTAGTGTTGATATTAATATCATTCATCCCTTTCTTCCCAAACATGTTGTTTGCCTGAGATGCCTTTTGGGTCTCTGAAGTAAAATTCCTAACTAACATTTGCTAATAAGACCTTTTGAAGTGTTATCATCACTTTTAAATCTCACAAAACCTACATTGCAGACAAAAAGAATGAGACTTAAAACAGAACCTTTCCTCAGGCTATTTCAACAGGTTTGTGTTGGAAGTAGGTCTTAAAGGAAAATCTAACTTTTCTAAAGCTTGGAGTTTTATGCATCCCTGGCTCATAGACTGTCAGAAAAATGTTTCTGACAGTCTTCCATTCTCTGAAAACTAGAATAGTTCAGGTATCACACTGCAGTGAAGTCTTAATGGTGTATTATTTTATACCTTTCTGTACATCAATCATGTTAAAGGCTGTGACCCAGAAAAAGGTGTAAATGTTTCATAAAGGGTCAGTGAAAGAGATTTGGGGTTTTTTTTTTGGGGGGGTGGTTGCAAGTAGTTCCACTATATGAGATTATTTTCTTAATTTATATGGGGGAATAAAGTCCCCAAAACCTTCTGGTTCTGCCAACAGAGCATTTTACATTTTCTGTAAAAATTGTCTTTATGCAAGCACATTTCTCTGATGTATAAAGTATATTTTTGTCATACTTTCTTTTATAACATATCTAATTTGTCTCATGTCATGCCCTCAATTTATAAAAATATAAACATGTTTGTTTGGTTTTTTTTCAGTAGGAACTTGGTTATATATTTGGATAGTTGCTGAAATGCATTCTGTTTAGCTCTGATATTATCATCTGATTTTAAAAATTGCCCTAAAGTGTTTAATGCAGAAAAATTTGCAAAACTTTGCAATTCTTAAAGACTAAATATGTGTGACATCTGCTGATACTTGCCCATTTATAACTTTGAAATTTATTACTTGATTTAAATTCCCTTATTATTAATTTTATCCTGTTATTAATTTATTTACAATTTTAAATTTTTTTTACTCTAACATATATCTTTAAAATTGATTTTGGTGGTGTATTGATATATGTTGGCATTTTTAGTTCTTGATATAAATGAATGGTATGAACACTTTAATTTTCTTAAGTCATTATTTCAATATGCTAAAATTGTAACATTTATTTGCAACTCTTTAAACTTAGAATAGTTTATTTTAGGTAGCACCTTAAAAATATGCAAGAAGGTACATAGTTTTTAAAAAATGTTAAGAGAAATAGTTGAATATTAAATTCTAATACCAGTAATCTGATTGTATGCATGAGATTCTTAGAAGTAATCATTCTGTTTCAATAAATTTTTTACAGTTTTTTATGTTTAAATTATTGTCATAAAATTTCAGAAATGCTTTTCCATATTTTAAGTTTCTTAGACATTCTTAATTAAGTTTGGCTTGAAGTAAAGTTAGTTTCTTCTGTCATTTCTACTCTAAATGGAAAACACCTATTCTGGTCTAATTTCAGATTCCTGAGTCATTGAAAGTTAGTTGTAAACTTTTTTATCTGCTAATAATTTTTTATTCCTGTGGTTTTTGAGGAATTAGGATCTCTCATGCAATGGAAAAGCAGGTGAAGATGACAGAAACAGCTGATTCAAGTATTCAGGGCTGAACAAAAACAAGCAAAACCTCCGTTTTTAATGTTGAAGTTCTGGGAAGAAGTTCCATTTTCTATGCTCAAGGCCCTCCTCCCAATGCAAATTCCGGCCACTACCTCCTTACTCCCCAACCCTGCTGGTGCAAGAAAATGTTCTCTCTCAGCTGTGCCAATGTCCAGGGAAGCACATTGTCCCACAGGTCCATCCCGCTGTCATTTCCACAGGCCAAAAGAATCAGCACTCATATAGATCTCAGCAGTTACAGCCCTTATTAAGAAAAATCCCAGGCTTGTTTGAGGCATTAAAATAGAAGCAAAAATTCTGCAGTTTCATGGAGGTCTGGAGTCCTACATGGTGCTATAAAAAGAATATTATGAGTTTTGGCCAAGACACAGTTGGATAGAGCATTCTCCTATACGCCACAGTTACAGGTTGATACTGGGTCAAGGCACATACAAGAATCAATCAATGAAATTTATGGAACAACAAATAGATGTTTCACTCTCTTTCTTTTTCGTTCCCTCTTTGTTAAAAAAAATCAATAAAAAGTTTTCTTTAAATTTATGATACCTGCAATCTATGGAAAGATTTGTACACAACCTATTGTCATTGACAAACTGAATTGAACCTAATTTTAAGTTAATGGTGGTAAGAAATCATAAATATATGCTCAATTTTCTAACCTCTTATATTATTTTTACTATACCTAAACCTTAAAAAAGTATGAAATGTTTCTCAATTCCTTTTATGAAAGTAATATACATTTTATCCCAAATTTTAAAAAAGCATATAAAAATTAAAAGTACAAATCAATTTAACTATGAGTTGAGATAGTAAAATTCTCATTCAAGTATCACAAGGTCAATTTACAAAGTTATATAAAGAGTAGCACACTTAAGGAACACAAAGGGCAGACTGTCTAATTGGAATCACGAATCAAAGAATATTTTCCAAGCAGCTAGCTCGATTAACACTCACAGGTTACAAACAAAGAAGAGGCAAAGAGGACATCCCATCAGCTCCACAAATTGTTCTTCCCCATGTTTGAGGTATGCTTTCTGGCCCAAAGTTAATGAGATTTTTAAATGAAGATGGTAGGTCACCTCATGCAGCAGAACTCTTCACTTTATTAAACAGTAATCATTTTTTTAACCCCAGAAAGTTACTTACTTATCTTTTCCCTTTGTCTTAATAGAATAAAACATTCTCTTTTGCATATTAAATAGTAAAAATTAAGCTAAATTTTGTTTGACTAACATCCCTAATTTTATTCTGTTGCTCAAGTACCTGCAATGGTAAGTATAGCTTGTATTCTTGTGATCTGGTAAGAAGTGGCAGAGGTTCCGAGGAAAATTATTAGGGAAAATTCTAATTAATAAAATTTGGAGAAAATATGATTTCAATAGGAAAAAAGCCTTATTTTACTTTGAAGCATAAATCATTCCTGCA
Organism: Saccopteryx bilineata; assembly: GCF_036850765.1. Taxonomy (NCBI): domain Eukaryota; kingdom Metazoa; phylum Chordata; class Mammalia; order Chiroptera; family Emballonuridae; genus Saccopteryx; species Saccopteryx bilineata. The sequence goes on along the minus strand of NC_089491.1, from coordinate 212,869,306 downwards.
AGGAGTCACATTAAAAGGTTCTCTAATAAAACTTTAAAATTTAAATACATGAAAACTATTATTAAAAGTAGGTCTTAAAGCAAAGATCTATTACCTCCAGAAGGTTTATTTGCTACATATTTTATTAATTATCTAAAGACTCTTTAGTATTTCTTACTGATAAATACTGTGGAAAAATGTTATCAAAATTCTAGTACACAATGTAATCAAACAGAAAATCTTATTTATTAATTATCTGAAGAAAAACATTTGGCATAGGGTCTCAAGAAAAATGTTCTGAAATTCATTCTATATGTGTACCCAACAGTGTAAGTACTGAATGACCAGATAAAACCTTTGATTGCTACAATGCTCAAGCTTTTCTTTTTTGTTCCTGTTGAAACAGAATGAAGCCATATTGATTTAGCAAAATTAGTTTGATAAGTGTACTGTACATACAAATTTTCCTTTGCTTTCCAGGATGGATCTTGTTACTTGTAATTCAATTGACCCAAGAATGGAAATGAACTCTATATAAGAGCTCATATATGCAGAATATTCATTTCAAACCAATTTATCTGGATAAAAGAAAGGAAAGGAAAATGCAAACCATACTAGTAGAAAGGAATGTATACTACCATAACAAGAAAATATTTCACAATATCTGTCTCAATGAAAAGAGAAAAGTGGAACAAGAAAATATGTCTTTTGTAGAAAAAAATCAGTAGCATTTTCTACTTGTAGGCATTAAGTCAAATATAAGAATTTTTTTCATCACTATCTCAAATGCAAGTACATCACATAAAAATAGTATCAAAACTTCTGCTTCTGGTCATGAGAGATTTCATTATATATAAACTTGGAAAGATATGTAAGTGTAAATATCTATCTATACAAATTAAAAATTTTCAACCTTCAATTTTTTTCTGAAAGCAGGCAGTGTTAAATGTGCTTTCAAGAACAGTGAACATAATATGTTCTTTTGGACCATCTTGTAGAAAAGGAATGTGTGAAAATACTAATGTGAACAAGTAAAACATTGAGAAAACCCTCAATCATATATATATAACATAACAATGATTTTCACATGCACCAAAATGCTGATATGAAAGTAAAATTTACCAGCTGCCATTATATTCTTCATAAACACTTCTGCAGAAGTGAGATACTTGATAACATTCTATAGTGTTTTAGAAGTATAAAAGAATATCAGTGTAATAAAAAATTAAATGTACGTGTAATACTGGTTTATTGGGCATAACCTGGCATCTCATTGTCATTAATAAAATGACAGCAAATGGGGATATTCTCTGTTAAACAGGCTTCCTCAGCTGTAATGGTTGACATGTTAAAAGTTTAATACACTCTCTTCTTCAGACCTATCTGAAGAGAACTATTATTTGTTTGGATATTGGTTATTGATTATTAAATTTAATTATAGGGGTTTGCTAAGTTTATTTAAAAGAGCACTATGAAATTATTAGTAGTAAATATAATCTTGGTTGTAATATCTTTTAATATGCTTAAGTGTCTAAAATAATTTTAGACTGTTATATGTGTTGAGAATCTTCATTGAAACGTGTATAAAGATGTGACAGCATAGAAAATAAAATACTTAAATTAGTAAATGCTGATAAAATTTACATATTGTAGGGAAGACAGCTGTGTTAGGCTTGCTTGATTGCTTGCATTTTGCATGATTAGTGTATGAGCACATGGCAGAGCCACGTGTGTGTTGTAGCCTACATAAGGCTACTTTCCTTTGACACCGATTGCTTGCCTGCCACTGCAGGGGTGGTTTTCCTGTTTGCTCACTTGCTTTCGCAAGAAGAGGTCTTCCCTGCCTGTTTGCTTGCCCTCCCTTGAGAGAATCTGATAAACAGGAATGGCCCGATGCTTTCTGGCTCTACAGTTCCTCTACTGTCTGACCTAATCCAGTGCGAACCTGCCTGGCCTTCACCACCTGCATTACACATATAAACTTATTATATTTTCCTTCTCAATATTTTGAATATATGTTTTCAATTATAAGTTTCTGCTTATTTGTTAATACTGTTATTTATTTAGTGAGATGTCCAAGTTCCCCTCCTCAGTTATTATTATAACTATATATAGGTAGAAAAATATGACATTGAACTTCTTATTCAGAAACTGTATATTTCTGGTTATGTCCAAGAATAAAATCTAGATTATTTGTTAATAGGTCTGAATTACATCCTAAATTATTTATATTTTCTGGAAACCATTACATGTTTATAAGGACTAAAAAAGTAAAGATTTACATAGTGCTCACTACATTTCAAGTTCTTTTCTAAATTATTTTAATATTTATACTCATTCAATATACCCAATAATACTTATAGTGTATATTAGTTTCCTAGGGCTGCCATAATAAAGCACCTCAATCTAGGTGGCTTAAAACAACAGAACTCGATTTTCTCACACTTCTGCAGGTTAAAAGTCTGAAATCAAGGCTTTAGTAAGTCCATGCTCCCTTTCAGAATGTATTATCCCTTCCTTGCTTCTTCCTAGCTGTTGGTGATGGCCATCAATCCTTCCTTGTCCCTCAATGGCTTGGAGGTGCATCACTCCAATCTTTGCCTCTGTCACCATATGGCATCTCCCTGTGTGTCTCATGGAATTTTCCTCAATTTATAAGATTATCAGACATATTGAATTAGGGTCAACCTAAATATATACTTCATCTTAAACTGGTGACTGTACATCTGCAAAGACTCCAATCCAAGTAAGGTTATACTCATAGATACTGGGCGTTAGGTTATAAACAAATCTTTATTTTTTGGGGGGTGGGGAGAAGGAAGTGCATCACAATTCAACCCATGTCAGCTGGTTAGGTAAATACTGGTATTGAAGGAGGGAAACCAGAAGAATGCAAAAGAAGGGGGCCTGCAATGTCTGGGGTCTTATGCTCCAGCCTGTGAACTCAGTGTTCCTGACTAAAGGAGCAAGGACAGATAGAAATGTTTGAAAAATAACAAACCACAGCTGTGGACCTTGCTTATTATCAGTTCCTTAAAATGAACTCAAAACTCCAGAGAGAAGAATACATAATAAGTCAAGGACAAACCCTCCAGCCTCCTCTTCTACCCCTGCCCCTACGGAGACACGAGTCACGTAGGCCTGAAAACAGAGAAGTCATAGAATTTAGGCATTTGTCATGGGAAAGCTAAAGCTGTAAAGGTATATAAGATGTAAGAGATCTAACTTCGGGGACCATGTGTTTTGTTGCCTCTTTTGGGGTTATGCTGCTCTGCCAGCTATTAAAATCCTATTTCCTTTATCAAGTTGTCTGGGCGTTATTTGTCCTCCTTTGATTCCTGCAACAGTATAATCTTCAGATGATGTTAGAAAGAAATAAACCCACCAACATATTAATAACTCACCCTAGGTCACACCATTAGTAAGATGTAAGGCTGGTGGCCGAGGATAGGCAGGTTCCCATTGGATTTGGGAAGACAGTAGAGAAACTGTGGAGCCAGAAAGCATTGGGCCATACTCATTTATTGGAGGCTCACAAGGACAGGCGAGCAAATAAACAACAAAAGGGAAAGAGCTAATAAACAAAGGAAAATCTGCTATTGGCAGTAAGGGCAAGGAAGCAAGGAAAACTGCACCCTACAGTGGCAGGAGAGCGATCAGGGAGAATCGCTTCTCAGGGTAAGCACCCATATAGCCTTATATAGGCTATGTGCACATGCCTCTGCCATGTGCTCACACACTAATCAAGCAAAGTCCTTGCAGCTGTTAAACCCACAAGTAAGCCTAATACAGCTGTCCCACATAAGAGAAGAATTGAGATTAGAATGCAGGCAATCTGGTTCATTAATCCAATGTGTAACCACTACACAATAGTACCTCTTATTACGTGAAATTAAATGAGTATCTTTTATTTTTTATTTTATTTTCTGTATTTTTCTGAAGTTGGAAATGGGGAGGCAGCCAGACAAACTCCCACATGCGCCCGACCAGGATCCACCCAGCATGCCTACCAGGAGGCAATGCTCTGCCCATCTGGGGCGTTGCTCTGTTGCAACCAGAGTTATTCTAGTGCCTGAGGCAGAGTCCACAGAGCCATCCTCAGCGCCTGGGCCAACTTTGCTACAATGAAGCCTTGACTGTGAAAGGGGAAGAGAGAGACAGAGAGGAAGGAAAGAGGGAGGGGTGGAGAAGCAGATGAGCGCTTCTCTTGTGTGCCCTGGCCGGGAATCGAACCCGGGACTCCTGCATGCCAGGCCAACGCTCTACCACTGAGCCAACTGGCCAGGGCTAAATGAGTGTCTTTTAAATTTTTAAATCCTTTGACACCCTGTAAGTGTTCAACAAATGGTAGTAGTTGTTGTTGTTTTTCTTTCCACTTTTTCCTAATTTTTTTCTTTTTAAAAAATTTTCTTCCCATAATATTCCAAGCTTCTTAAACTTTTTTTATGTATTACACAATAGAAGTAATACAACCTTTCATAGAACACTTTAATAAGCATGTTATTCTCAGTCTTAATACTAACTGTACCATTTGTAGCATCCCACATTTTATTTATCCACATTCATAATCAATGATATCTCAAGACTGATATTTTATCTTTTTTTCTTTAATGTTTTTCTGGACTTTCTAAGTTATTTTATAGTTAAGCCAATTACTGTATATACTTAATCTTCACCTAGTAATCAATTATCCCTTGACAAAATAGCAACACATTTCTTGTTAATTTTATGTCAAATACTTTGTTATACTTTATAAACAGGCCTATATTATCTAAAGTGGACATAGCAATTGTATGAGAAAAATTTTAGAGGTTAAAACTTTAAATTTAAATATAATTTAAAAACATTCTCTATGGTCACACCAAGGATCACAATATGATTATAATATGATTGCAATCTTTTTTTATTGTTGATATTTTTGTTATTTCCTTGTAGATCTTATGACTGAGGAGTGAATGAATAGCTGTGTAGTAAGGAATTTAGACTTGTCCAAAGAGAACTTTGACTTTTGTCTTGGCTCTTAGGAGATAAGCTCTAAACACATGGAATTTCCTGAATAATAAAAATCTCTTTATTATTCATGGTGAGTTCATTGGACCACATGTAATAGTTTATGCTTGCAAGATGGTTTGAGGCAGGTCAAGCCACACTTAGTAGTTTTAGGATAGGGGCTGGTCATGTCAGAAAGACCAACCATTTGCATAGAGAATAGAAAGAGACTTTCTGATCATGAATGTAATCTCTAGACATGAATTAACCACCTGAGTATCTAATTAATCAATTATGCTTCTATAATGAAACCTGAATGTAAATTCTGGACAACAAGGCTCAAGTGAGCTTTCCCAGTTGGCAATATTCTATGCATATTCTCATATATCATACTCAGAGGTAGATAATGGTATTCATGACTACAAAGGAAAAGGATAATTGAATTGGAAGCTCCATATTTGGGCCTCTCCCAGATTTGGCCTTATGCATCTCTTCCATTGGCTGTATCTAATTTGTATCCATTCCCTATAACAAATGTGACTGTATAAAGATTTCAGTGAGTTCTGTGAGTCTTTTCAGTGAATTATTGAACTTGGATAGTTACGGAAACTTTTGAACTTTCTGTTAGTGTCAGAACTCTTGGGAAATTTTTGGCAGTCTAAAGGACTATACACTTAGCCTTGTAGTTTTGCTGATTCTAGGTAACAGTTAATATAACAAATTGAACTTGTTGTACTAAATTATTCATAGAAATTGTATACTAGAGTAAAATGGCAATTCCTAAGGTGCCAATGGAACACAATGCCAGTATGCAAATTTCTTATAATATCTGCGTCATGTGTATCAAATAAAAAGTGTTTTATAAAGCTCTGAGGCCCTCTTAAATAAATTAGATCAGTTAAGTTAATAAAACATTGGCATAATAAAATAATCTATTTAACAGGTTTCTGATGAGTTTTGCTAAATTTGCAATCATGGGGCTTAGAATTTCCTAAAGCATAATGATTAGAAGCCTCATCAGAGATATTTAAATTTTAAATTTCTTATTAAATACAGACTCTTCAAATGTTATTCTTTGGGGAAATGTTTTTTTTTAAACAAAGGTTTACTGGAGTTTGACTATTCAAACCCCTTTTAGTAACTGAGAATTGCTCATTTCTGTAGCATGCTCATAAATTTATTAGATCATATATCTGAGTAATACATTTATTTTATATTACATAAAAAGGTGGTGTCACAAAATTAAACTCATTAATTTCACTTGTTACATCAGGCCTGGGGAGCAATGGTTCCAGATTAGAACAAGATAACGCCAGTAAGATTTTCCATTATTAGGGTTGGACTTGATAAAATATCTGATAGAATTGAACATGTAAAAAAAAATACTGGGAGGTGTTTTAAGAACTATATGTTTCATAAATATAGAAACTTAAGCAATTGGAAAAGTTGCAATTATAAACATTGGGTAAAAGATGCAAAGAATAGAAACAGTCATAAATACATTACTTGTACATATTTATAGTGCATTCTAATGACTGTTTTACACAGAATCAGGCTAAAATTACATTTTCTAGAATCTCCTTACCTATACAAAGAAAAATTGGAGGACTTAGAATCAGGACCCAATTAAAGTCTACCAGCTTTCCTGTGAGAAACTAAGGACTATCGGTCTTAGCACTGCTTTAATTTAGGTAGTGACAGCCAGAGGTAAATGAGGTTGGGGAGGTAGATGGAGGTGGGCAAAAGGAGGAATGGGAATGAAAGAATCTTTGATTGGGATTATTGGCACATGATACAGTGGGCAAATAATGTTTTATTGAGTCACACATCTAAACTTATACCCTAATAAATTTGATTAGAAACATAAATATCAAAATAAAATTTTAAATAAAACAGTAATTTCGGCTCTTATAAGAAAAGAATAATTTTTATTGGCAAATTTTAGATACTAGACACGTGTTTCATACAGATTAATCTAGACTTGACACAATGCACAGGAAAAAAATTTTTTTCAATGGCTTTAGTGAGAGCCATTTAACACTACTGACTTCTATGTTGTTGGACAAGATATTCTGGGTTTACTTACCCCAGGTTAACAATTACATAAAACTATGATCCCATATTAAAATATTCTATGGAATATGTAGTCAGGATTTTATTTTTTCCTGACCAAAAGCAAGATATTTATTAAAGGTGGACGTAAGTATGAAATAAAACTAATAAAAATGTTATATCTGAGGGGGAGAAATATTGAAGTAGAGGATTGATGTCTATTGTTTAATAACTATTAGAGGATTAGTTAGTTCAATTGTTAAGCTGTGTGCATGTGATGGTTACTTACCAGTATTGACTTTGTAAGATTAATAAAATTTTGGGATTGGGAGTCAGCTGGTTATAGTTGTAGAGAAAGTAGTATTAGGAAGCCAAGGGCATTATTTCAAGATTATGTTGTATTCTTCTCCAGAAATGAATATGCATAATGTTGAGCTTTCACAGAAATATTTGCATGTCTTTTGAGAACAGTAGACTAAAGTTTTCACTCAAGCCTGCCTCAAAATCAAGTTCAAATATTTCTCTGAAAAAAATAAATATTATTGTATGTGTAGCTTCCATTATTTTTGATAGCATAATGTTGTAACTGTATGATTTGTTTAGGAAGAGATTTTTCTTTTTGTAAAAGTATACAAATTATGTTTCCCCTCAAGATGGTTAAGAATTAGCAAACTTTCTTTTTCACTGAAATGGATAGGGAAATCCTACTCCAGCTTCTAAAGCCTCAGCTGTACTAGTAAAAGGAGACAAGCCCTTAGAACTTGAAGGTTTATTTGCATACAGCTTATGTTGTAATTCTTAGCAGTATATTTGACTCTTTGCACTCTCCAATGGTGTAAATTTTATTCCTGCTGACAGCAAAAGTAATTGCTTTGAATATTATAACATGGATTGTTGAAAAAGTATAACAAGCTTTTCTTACCTCATTTCTGCAGTTTCTGTCTTTCTCTTTACATAAATAAAAAGAGAAAGGCAAAAACAACCATGGTAGTAAAAAATTGAGATATTTATATGGGCAATATTGCTCTTTTATATGAGAAAACATGTCATCATTTTCCTCTTTTTTCCATTATGAAAAATTCAAACAAGTTTTATTTAAAAGAAAGTACATAGTTCACCCTTCAGCCACGAATTCATTGTATTTTGAAATTCTGATATGGAGTATTAAAATTGCTTAAAAACCCACTACAAAATTATAAAACAGACAAACAAATTAAAAAAAAAAAAAAACAACCCAGTGACTGTAATAGTAACAATATTTGTTTTGGTCTGATTTCCAGCATATTCATTCTTCTGTTCTTTGCACCTTTGACACTTCCATTCCACTTATGGCATCAGCTATATTTGGTCTCTAAAGTCAATCTTGATTAGATTGAGATATACTTTGTAAATCTGTACCAATACCCTGAGGCATTAGCTATTTCCGCTGCATCTGCAAATTTGTATTTTCTTTACTATTACCAGGGACCTCCTTTACCAGCTCCTCTGGAGGACTCCTATACTTTAAGATTTAGGTCAAGTCAGATTTTCCTGGAAAGTATCCTTGATCATCCTTCTCACTGAGTTAGGTGCTCTTCTACCATGTCTTAACTTAATATGCTATGGGCTGTACACATTTGTGCTATGAAGTTTATATCATATTGTTTATTTACTTGAATACAAATTTGTGAAATATGTAAAGGTAAGGACCATGGAATACTTCTTTGTATTTCCAATACCTAGAAAATCATTAGCGCATCATAGAAAGATTTGTTGAAGAACAAATACACAATAAAGTTCTCTGCTGGTTCAGTAAAGGGACATGGGGAGGGATGAATTCTTTCAGAGTTTAAAGGCAGTACTGACCTCATATTTTCTCAGCTATATGGCTCTTATAGAATGACATGGGAAGGTCTAAGAGCTTGATCAGAGGTTGCTATGCTATAATCCTCTTTCTTTGCTTTTCAATTTGAGTTTGAAATATTTTAGGCATTTTTCTATATACTATATTTAACTTTGCTCAATTAATTTTGTTAAAATAATGTTAGAATAATACCAAAAAAATGCAATTAAATCTTCTACATTAAAGAAAGAACATTGCATGATATTTTTTTTTCTAACTTGAAATTTTGCTTTGCCAAGTGGTGCTGGAAAAATTTCACCTAGGTTATAAAGGTCACTGAGCGTGTTCTCTTGATTTACTGAGACTTGAATGAAATAAACAAAACCTTTGAAATTTGTTGGATATTTTTAAATTTTTCATAACTTGCAAAGAGCTTCATTGACAGATTTTAATTGTGCCTTCATCTCACAGCATTAAAGTCAAACCCTACTAGCTAATTTGGAACTAAAAGCAAATAAGAAAAATTAGTGTATTCAATGCTTTAATGAATCCATTTTCTGATGTACAAGAAGTAAGATGTTTTAGAAAGAAGTTTGTACCTTAAAGAAAGGAAAATATTACATTTATAACTAGAATAATTCCTAAAAAATAAATATCATGCTAATTTAATGCCTTATATCCTTCCCTACTGTTTTTCATTTTTTTAACCCCACAAAGTTCTACCTTATTTCAAAATTGCAGCTGTCTTTCATAGTAACTCTGGTATTTCCCAGACCTTTGGCCTCTGACAAATTCTACTTCTACCAGTCCCATCTAGCTGAGATTCCTTGAACATATAACAATAAAGATTAACTTTTTCTCCTAAATACTGTGAATTGTTTATCCTGAATCAATGGCACCATTGATAATAAGCACCCATGAAACATTTATTGACAGAATAGATATTCCAATTTGTATATATAGAGAGCTCAAACCCACACACCATTACAAATGTGACCTGAAATATAGAGTGCATAAAAGAGCTTTTGATTTTTTTCTTACATATATTATATTTCTAATAACAATGCTTAAAAGATTTCATTAAACTAATCTGACAGGAATCACACTGTTGGCTTTCACTGAGAATACTATTGATTAAATCTTTAATTTTTATTTTTTGTTCTTTTTCTTTTCCCACATGTAGTATTGCTAAGATTTATCTTGTGATATTTATGCTTGTATAGCTGCATGTGTTGGGATAAAAGTTCAGGAAATATTTATGTCTATAAAATATCTCAAGGGTATTAAAACTCTTTGGATCTTAACTCCGTCTTCTATTGTATTTACTATTCCCTGAGCTTTGTGTTTGCATGAATTGAATAGCATGCCCTTTATATCTTCCTTGTGATTATTGATGAACACATTGAACTAAACAGGTCTCGGTAGAGAACCGTATGTCCTTGCATGCAAGACCTCCAGCTAGCTGACATCTTCTGCTATGACAGAATAATAAATTAGACATTTCAATCTAGTGTGCCTGGTCTGCTTTTATCTAAACATTGTTTAGATAAATAAGGGAAAATTGTATAATCTGAAGAAATGGCTCAAGACTCTGCTTACACCAGTGTTTATAGACAGGATCAATGCCTTTGAAATTACAGCACATGAGACACAACAATCCATACACTCACAGTTCTGAAGGTGTGTTGAATCATTGTCCCCATCTCCTCTCAGAAATGACATTTCTGAAAGGTTTTCTCAGCCATTCTCTACTTGAAAATTTGGTTATGTGTCCCACCTATGCATTCTTTAAGACAATCTCCTAATATAGTAAGCCTCATACTTTATTCTAATGTCATGTTTGCATTGTCTACATTTCTTGCTTCAGTGTGAGATCCATAAAAAACAAACCTTTGGTTATCTTATCTACCAATTGTTTATTCAGTTCTAGGGCTACCCCTGTACATATTCAATCCATGTCAAGATATCACAGATTTACTCACTCTACATTCAGATCAAAAGTGTGGCTTCTTCATTGTTTGTGATTGATCTGATATCCCTTAAGACCTACACTTCTATTGGTTGACAGCTAGATTTAGGTCTGCATTTGAACATTTTCTCTATCATTTTTAAAATATAAGTTATTAATCTGTTTAGTGCCCAGTGCTCTGTGAGGGCTGGCTTGAATAGGGTCTTTTTGATGGCTATAGTCTTTGTTCTGTATTCATCTCATTCTACCATTTTCTGCCTACAGTGGTGGCTAAGTGTGTAAAAAGTCTGAACATTGGCACTCAAGAAAAGTCAGTCTTCTGGACCATATAGGCAACCTTTGGTTCCTCTCATTCTCAGTGGAGGAGCTGATCTGACATATTTCTTGTTAATGTAGGGTGTGTCTTAACTGGCTTTGGGAACTGATATGCTTTCTCACATAGCTGAAGATCATTGTCTCAACTATTTGTCTTGTTGATGATGTGCTCTTCATCATTATCCATGCCTCCTAGAATCTTCCAGTCTTCTTATAAAACTGTGTATCTTCACTTGAATATTTAGATACCTCTAGATTTTATGAAAACCTCATATAACCTACGGTACTTCCCGAGGTTATCTATCTGTCTCTACCAGCTTCTACTCTGTCATTCAATTATGTCTTATTTGCACATTAAAGACTGACAATGTTTTTTCTTAATGTTCATTAAGCATGACTCAGATGTTTCCTCCTTAATATTATATCTTTGACCCAACTTTCTACACACATCCATCTGGATATTTCAAATAACTCCCATCCTGAAGCTTAACCCCAAATGTGACTAAGAGGAAGGGTACATGAGGACATTGTGTTTCAGCTTATCTCTGCCCTCATCATCCTTTACTTCTTACTGTCCTGAGTATACAGTAGCATTATCACCTAGTTTATTAAACTTTTTATTAGTATATTAATTTAAGTAAATATTCTTCTCCATACCCCCATCGTGACAATGCTTGATTTTCAATACTGCTCTATTGCTAAGGTCAGGGTCAGAGTCAGGGTGAGGGTCAAGGTTAAGGTTAGAGCTAGAGTTAGGGTTAAGGTTAGGGTTAAGACCAATGATAGCTATTTTGAGTTAGTTCATCTTTCTTCTCTCATCTGGAAAAAAATAAACCGCAAGCCTCAACCTTAGAAATAAGGCATCATAAAGACATATAATTGAAGAAAGTTAAACTGCATTGGATAATAACTTACATTAAAATGAATGGATTAATAAATAATAATTTTCTAATCTCATGTTACTTCTTGGAAGCTATTCATTTTATTGTGTGCCTCAGTATCCTCCTAATTTATGCCTTTCTGGTAGGGTAAATTCCTGTGATGTATTGACTTATGTATCTATCTTCTCCACCAAAACTGTAAAAACACTGGGTAATATGAAACATTTACTTTATTTTTGAATACCTAAAAGAAGCAGAACCATAATATAATAATAATTGATAAGTATTCTACAAAGATAATATGAATTTAAATTAGTTTAATTTTTTCTGATTTGATCATGATGACAGAAAATTACACTTCCAAAGGACATTTGGCCAGTTAAGTAAATTGACACATTAGACATCTGAATATGCAGGGTTCAAATCAACATAATTAGATTGAAATGGTAACATTAAGTGGAATTTTCTTCTCTTTGGAAGATCAGTCAAGTATTTATTTTATTTTTTTGTGTGTGTGGTTTGGGAAGGGTTCTTTCTTTGCCTACCATTTCTTGATATCTATTCTTTACCTGCAATTTGAAGAACTAAGTAATTCTCTTTAACTAGGCAGAATGGTGGAAAGTTTTCAAAACCTAGCCCTAGAGACCAAGTGCATTATCTTCACCAAACACATATGCTCAGGCTGACAATTTACAGTTTAAGGGTTGCACTTAATTATAGCAGAAAAGCATATCTCTAAGTGAGCTGAAGCCAATCACCCACTTTAAAGTCACTTAAAGATAATTTATTGGCATTCAATTCAGGAAATGCAGCAATGTTACCAAGATCTAATTGCCCAGAACAGTGGTGAATCTTCATGTTGCTCAGCTCCAAATGACAGATTGCTACTCTTGGAAGCTGTGATAAAAGAGGATGAAAATATACTGGCTGCATGATGAAGAGAAAGAACCCTTAGTCTTGTGGCAGAAAATGCATGAGAATTTGGATTCAGCTGATATGATTTGCATATCAGAAAAGTATATTTTCATGGTACACCTACACTGTGATGTTCCAAGCTGAACATGTGGTATCAAGTGATCTCCATACTTACCATATTCTATAATATGGTTTCTTTCAAAATGGAGATATGAAAGAAGGAAGGATTAGACTTTCCATTTTATTGTATTTGTCCTGACATTAAAGGAATTTAGGAATGACTGTTATCGCTGCGCTGAAAGAACTAGTTTCAATGAAATGATTCTTGAGACAGAAAAGTGAGTGATGTATCCAGTTGTGTTTCTGAGCACTGAGAAAATACCGATTATACTTTGCTCTAGGTTTAGAAATGTTCTTCCTGATGGAGCTCAAATATACTTGCATCATGCAAGAAGAGAAAAGCTCTGTGAAGTCTGTAGTAAATGTCACATTTGAATTGTAAAATTGAAATTTTTATGAATATACTTCTTACTTGAAATAGAATAAAAAGGAAGAATTATATACTACAGGTTCATCTTCTAGGCTGTCTACCTATACTGAAAACACTCACCACTTTTCTGATAAATAAAATATATTTTTAAATCCCCCACTTGTCTAGTTTGCTACACACTGAGTCTTCCAACAGAAACTGCTTTTTGCAGATGACAAATTCACTGCATTGATAATATCACCACACAGGGCAACCCAAGACCAGATTCATAAACTTGATAAAAATAAACAGTGCATAAAATCTGTGCCCTCAGATCTTAACAAAGTATCTTGAGAACCTAGTTAATGTTTGTAAATTCTTCTTGAATTAAATTATAAGCAAAAACGATTCCAGTAAATTAAATATCACAATCTGTCTCATGCCGAAATAGTAAAAGAGAAATTATTGTTGGAAATTAAGTTTATGCACTTAAAGGAGGCTACTTTATGCATTACACATTTATTTTTTTTAATTTTTTTTATTGTATTTATTTTTAATGGGGTGACATCAGTAAATCAAGATACATATATTCAAAGATAATATGTCCAGGTTATCTTAAAGTTCAATTATGTTGCATACCCATCACCCAAAGTCAGATTGTCCTGTCACCCTCTATCTAGTTCTCTTTGTGCCCCTCCCCCTCCCCCTTCCCTCTCCCTCTCCCCCCTCCCCCCGTAACCACCACACTCTTATCAATGTCTCTTGGTCTCACTTTTATGTCCCATCTACGTATGGAAAAATGCAGTTCCTGGTTTTTTCTGATTTACTTATTTCACTCCGTATAATGTTGTCAAGATCCCACCATTTTGCTATAAATGATCCGATGTCATCATTTCTTATGGCTGAGTAGTACTCCATAGTGTATATGTGCCACATCTTCTTTATCCAGTCATCTATTGATGGGCTTTTTGGTTGTTTCCATGTCCTGGCCACTGTGAACAATGCTGCAATGAACATGGGGCTGCATGTGTCTTTACAAGTCAATGTTTCTGAGTTTTGGGGGTATATACCCAGTAGAGGGATTGCTGGGTCATAAGGTAGTTCTATTTTCAGTTTTTTGAGGAACCACCATACTTTCTTCCATAATGGTTGTACTACTTTACATTCCCACCAACAGTGGATGAGGGTTCCTTTTTCTCCACAACCTCTCCAACATTTGCTATTACCTGTCTTGTTAATAATAGCTAGTCTAACAGGTGTGAGGTGGTATCTCATTGCCGTTTTGATTTGCATTTCTCTAATAACTAAAGAAGATGAGCATCTTTTCATATATCTGTTGGCCATTTGTATTTCTTCCTGGGAGAAGTGTCTGTTCATATCCTCTTCCCATTTTTTTATTGGATTGTTTGTTTGTTTGTCATTGAGTTTTATGAGTTCTTTGTATATTTTGGATATTAGGCCCTTATCTGAGCAGGTGTTTAAAAATATCATTTCCCAATTAGTTGGCTGTCTCTTTATCTTGTTATCAATTTCTCTTGCTGAGCAAAAATTTCTTAGTCTGATGTAGTCCCATTCATTAATTTTTGCTTTCACTTCTCTTGCCTGTGGAGTCAAATTCATAAAATGCTCTTTAAAGCCCAGGTCCATGAGTTTGGTACCTATGTCTTCTTCTATGTACTTTATTGTTTCAGGTCTTATGTTTAGATCTTTGATCCATTTTGAGTTACTTTTAGTACAGGGGGACAAACTGTAGTCCAGCTTCATTCTTTTGCATGTGGCTTTCCAGTTTTCCCAGCACCATTTGTTGAAGAGGCTTTCTTTTCTCCATTGAGTGTTGTTGGCCCCTTTATCAAAAATTATTTGACTATATATATGTGATTTTATTTCTGGGCTTTCTATTCTGTTCCATTGGTCTGAGTGTCTATTTTTCTGCCAATACCATGTTGTTTTGATTGTCGTGGCCCTATAATAGAGTTTGAAGTCAGGTATTGTAATGCCCCCAGCTTCATTCCTTTTCTTTAGGATTGCTTTGGCTATTCAGGGCTTTTTATAGTTCCATATAAATCTGATTATTTTTTGCTCCATTTCTTTAAAAAATATCATTGGAAGTTTGATGGGAATTGCATTAAATTTGTATATAGCTTTGGGTAATATGGCCATCTTGATTATATTTATTCTACCTAACCAAGAACAAGGTATATTCTTCCATCTCATAATGTCTTTTTCGATTTCCCTTAACAATGGTTTATAGTTTTCATTGTATAAGTCCTTTACATTCTTTGTTATGTTTATTCCTAGGTATTTTATTTTTTTTTGGTGCAATCATGAAGGGGATTATTCTTTTGAGTTCATTCTCAAATGTTTCATTGTTGGCATATAGAAAGGCTATTGACTTCTGTATGTTAATTTTGTATCCTGCGACCTTACTGTATTGGCTTATTTTTTCTAGAAGTCTTTTTGTGGATTCTTTGGGGTTTTCGATGTATAGGATCATATCATCTGCAAAAAGTGATACCTTTACTTCTTCTTTTCCAATATGGATGCCTTTTATTTCTTTGTCTTGTCTGATTGCTGTAGCAAGAACCTCTAGTACCACATTAAATAAGAGTGGAGAGAGTGGACAACCCTGTCTTGTTCCTGATTTAAGGGGGAAAGCCTTCAGTTTTGTGCCATTTAGTATGATGTTAGCTGATGGTTTATCATATATGGCCTTTATCATGTTGAGATATTTTCCTTCTATACCCATTTTGTTGAGAGTCTTAAACATAAAATTGTGTTGTATTTTATCAAAAGCCTTTTCTGCATCTATTGATAAGATCATGTGGTTCTTGTTCTTTGTTTTGTTGATATGGTGTATTACGTTAACCGTTTTATGTATGTTGAACCATCCTTGAGATTCTGGGATGAATCCCACTTGATCATGATGTATTATTTTTTTAATATGTTGTTGTATTTGATTTGCTAGTATTTCGTTTAGTATTTTAGCATCTGTATTCATTAGAGATATTGGTCTGTAGTTTTCTTTTTTTGTGCCATCCTTGCCTGGTTTTGGTATAAGGGTTATGTTTGCCTCATAAAATGTGTTTGGAAGTATTGCTTCTTCTTCAATTTTTTGGAAGACTTTCTGTAGAATAGGAACCAATTCTTCTTTGAAGGTTTGATAAAATTCGCTGGTATAGCCGTCTGGGCCTGGACTTTTATTTTTGGGGAGGTTTTTAATGGTTTTTTCTATTTCTTCTCTACTAATAGGTCTGTTTAGGCTTTCTGCTTCTTCTTGACTCAGTCTAGGAAGGTTGTATTGTTCTAGGAATTTATCCATTTCTTCTAGATTGTTGAATTTAGTGGCATAAAGTTTTTCATAGTATTCTACAATAATTCTTTGTATATCTACAATGTCTGTGGTGATTTTTCCTCTTTCATTTTGGATTTTGTTTATATGAGTTTTTCTCTTTTTTCCTTGGTAAGTCTTGCCAAGGGTTTGTCAATTTTGTTGATTTTTTCAAAGAACCAGCTCCTTGTTCTATTAATTTTTTCTATAGTTTTTCTGTTCTCTATTTCATTTATTTCTGCTCTGATTTTTATTATCTCCTTTCTTCGCCTGGTTTTGGGTTGTCTTTGTTCTTCATTTTCTAGTTCCTTAAGGTGTGAAGTTAAGTGGTTCATTTGGGCTCTCTCTTGTTTGTTCATATAGGCCTGAAGTGATATGAACTTCCCTCTTATCACTGCTTTTGCTGCATCCCATAGATTCTTATATGTCATATTATCATTTTCATTTGTCTGTATATATCTTTTGATCTCTGCACTTATTTCTTCTTTGACCCATTCATTCTTTAAAAGTATGTTGTTTCGTTTCCACATTTTTGTGGGATTTTTTTCCTCTTTTTTGCAGTTGAATTCTAGTTTCAAGGCTTTATGATCAGAAAATATGCTTGGTACAACTTCAATTTTTCTGAATTTGCTGATGTTGTTTTTGTGGCCCAGCATATGGGCAATTCTTGAGAATGATCCATGTACACTGGAGAAAATTGTATACTCAGTCACTTTGGGATGAAATGTCCTGTAGATGTCTATCATATCCAGGTGCTCTAGTGTTTTGTTTAAGGCCACTATGTCTTTGTTGATTCTCTGTTTGTATGACCGATCTAGAGCTGTCAGCGGTGTATTGAGGTCTCCAAGTATGATTGTATTTTTGTCAGTTTTTGTTTTAAGGTCAATAAGTAGCTGTCTTATATATTTTGGTGCTCCTTGGTTTGGTGCATATATATAAAGAATTGTTATGTCTTCTTGATTCAGTGTCCCCTTAGCCATTATGAAATGGCCATTTTTGTCTCTGAGTACTTTTCCTGTGTTGTAGTCAGCATTATCCGATATGAGTATTGCTACGCCTTCTTTTTTGTGGATGTTATTTGCTTGGAGTATTGTTTTCCAGCCTTTCACTTTGAATTTGTTTTTATCCTTGTTACTTAGATGAGTTTCTTGTAGGCAGCATACAGTTGGATTTTCTTTTTTGATCCATTTGGCTACTCTGTGCCTTTTTATTGGTGAGTTTAATCTGTTTACATTTAGTGTAATTATTGACACTTGTGAGTTCCTCATTGACATTTTATAGATTGCTTTCTGTTAGTTTTGTGCCTTGTTTGATTCTTCTCTTTCGTTTTTCTATCTTTTGTTTTTATTTGGTTGTGTTCCATACATCTTTCCTCTGTTGCTATCTTTTTTAAATCATGTGCTTCTGTGGTGGTTTTTTCAATGGTGGTTACCATTAAGTAATGAAAAGGGTTACTACCCTGTTCATTGTAGTGCACTATTTTGTGAGTACTTTTGCCCTCCATCACCCTTTGATACTGTTAATCTTCATCCTCTCCCCCCCCTTTCTTATTGTTGTCACAGTTTAAAGTTGGTTTTGTTATGTTCTTCTTGGAGCTTTTACTTGTGGCTTTGTTGTTGTTGTTTTTTTGTTCTTTGTATCTGATTGGAGAACCCCCTTTAGTATTTCCTGGAGTGGGGGTTTTCTGGTGATAAATTCTCTCATCTTTTCTGTATCTGTGAATGTTTTTATTTCTCCTTCATATTTGAAGGTTAGCTTTGATGGGTATAGTATTCGTGGCTGAAAGTTCCTCTCTTTCAAGACTTTAAATATTGGGGTCCACTCTCTTCTGGCTTGTAGAGTTTCTGTTGAGAAATCTGATGATAATATAATGGGCATTCCTTTATATGTTGTATTCTTCTTTTCCCTGGCTGCCTTGAGAATTTTTTCTTTGCAGTTGGTTTGTGCCAATTTTATTATGATGTGCCTTGAAGTAGGTTTGTTGGGGTTAAGAAAACTTGGAGTTCTGTTTGCTTCTAGAATTTGAGGTTTTAGTTCTTTCCACAGGCTTGGGAAGTTCTCATCTATTATTTGTTTGAGTATGTTCTCCATTCCATTTTCTCTCTCTTCTCCCTCTGATATACCTATTATTCTTATGTTATTCTTTTTGATGGAGTCAGATAATTCCTGTAGGGCTATTTCATTTTTTTTAATTTTTGAATCTCTTTCTTCTCTTTGTTGAGCCTCAAGTTGCTTGTCTTCTATTTCGCTGATCCTCTCTTCTATTTGGCCTGTTCTATTAGCTAAGCTTGTTACCTCATTTTTCAGCTTATGAATTGAGTTTTTCATCTCTGTTTGATTTATTTTTATACTTTCATTTTCCTTAGAGATATACTCTTTGTGTTCATCGAGTTGTTTTCTGAGCTCCCTAAATTGCCTTTCTGTGTTTTCTTGTATATCTCTGAGTATTTTTAGAATTTCTATTTTAAATTCTCTGTCGTTTAACTCCAAGGTTTCCAATATCTTAAATTTTTCTCCATAGATTTTTCCTCATCTCTCTGTGTTACCTCTCTTTCTTTTGTATCCATGATATTCGATTTTCTCTTCTTTAATGGCATCTGAGGGTGGTTTTCTTGATAGTATTAATGAGATTTTATAAGGAATAAAAGAATAAAAAAATAAAAATAAAAATAAAAAATTGCGCGTTTTTTTTTTTAAAAATTAATCATTAAATAAAGAAAAGTAAAATAAGATAAAAATTTGAGGAAAAAAAGGGAATAATTCCTTCCCCTCCTTTTTTCCTCTCCTCTCCTCTCCCCTATTTTTTGAGAAAATCTTGTGATGAACTGTGAATTATATTGTACTAAATAGAACAAAGAATACCTGTAGTGGAGGGCCTGAATTGGGGAGAAGTAATATAGGGGTAAAGGAAAAAGAAAAAAAAGAGAAAAAAAATAAAAGAAAAAAATATTTATATATAAAAAAGGGGGGAGCAGTATAGCCCCACAAAAAACAAATTAGGAAAAAATTTGGGTCAAGAATAAAATGTTTTGCTTTTAGGTGTTGGCTGTCTCAGAGGAATAAGTGGGAAACAGGAAAAAGGGGTGGAAAATTAAAAAATTACTATTGTATTTAGTGGAACAAGAATTAGATAAAATGGAGAGCCAGGGATGGGAGCACTGCTAATGTGTTAAAAAGGTGAAGTAAAAACCCTCCAAAATGCCACAAACTTAAGTTTGAGTCCCAGATAAGATAATTTGTTCGTTATTGAAGTTTGAATGAGAGAAGACATAAAGGAGAGAGGAAGAGACTAATATAGAGGGAGAAAAGAGAGAGAGAGAGAGAGAAAAGATGGAACCACTTAAAGAAGAAAAAAGAAAAAGGAGGAGAGAGAAAGAGAGAGTTAGGGGTTTTGGATTGCAACCCTCAAAGAGAGAAAGGAGGAGGAAAGAAAATATAATGGGAGATGTAACACTTATGGGTAGTGTAGTTCAAAGAGAGGCGAGAGTAAGACTGAGAGAAAATTAAATGACCAAATTGGAGTAGAAAAAAAAATCAAGAATGAAGAAAAGAGACACAGACGAACAAATATAATACAATGGGATAGGTTGTAAAATCTGCAGATTATTCTTGGTTTTGAGAGGTTGTCGTCTTGCTTTTTCTTTTCTGTCTTTCTGGTCAGTGACTTTGTACCCCGGGTTCTGCCCCTGTGGCACGCTCTGGAAGAGGTTTGCAATTGATAATTCTCTATGGCAATGTCATGTATTGGGCTTCAGTCTCGTTGGCAGTCGAGGTTCATTAGTGTTTATAGGCTCCAACAGTGAGAGGATTTCTCACTGTGAGAGTGTTCCTGGAGCCTCTCTCCTAGTCTTTCCTTCCACAATTAGAAGCCTGATAATCCAGCTATGGGGTTGCTGCTGCCTCTGCCTGGATAGTAAGAGTCTCAAAGAGCTGGCAACTCCCCACTCTATTCCCACTCAGCACTGGGCTCTGAGTAAGGCTCAGTCAGTCAGACCTGCCAGCATAATCAGGCGTGGCTTCCTCTCACTCAAAGACCTCTGGCTCTGCTCCTCTGTGGGATAACTCGAGTGCCCACTCCTGAGGTGTTCAGAGGAATCTCTAGCCCACTCTCCGTGCGCACCCACCAGGATGTCAGACCAGACAGGTCACACTTCGAGTGAAATCCCTACCCACACGGAAAAGATCGAGCTTTGGAATTGGCTTTCACTCTATCCTCGTGCGGCTTTCCCAAGGGGCTAGGGCTGCCTGAGATTCCGCTCCTGGCCCGCTCACAGACCTGCTCCTCTGTGGGAAAAACACGGGCGCCCACCTCTGAGGAGTTCGGAGGAATCTCCTGTCCACTCCTCCTGCGTGCGCAGTGACCAGATTATGAGGCTCAGGCGGGACGCCTCTCACTCCGAGAAAGCCCTCTGCCCACACGGAAAAGTTACTGGGTTGGAATTGGCTTTCGCTCTGTCCCCGTGCGGCTTTCCCAGGGCGCTGGGGCTTCCGCTCTTGGCCCGCTCACAGGCCTCTGACTCTGCTCCTCTGAGGGAAAACACGGGCGCCCACCCCTGAGGAGTTCGGAGGAATCTCCTGCCCACTCTGCGTGTGTGCAAAGACCAGATTATGAGGCTCAGGCGGGACGCCTCTCGCTCCGCGAAAGCCCTCCTCCCGCACAGAAAAGTTCCGCCATTGGAGTTGGCTCCAGCTCCCTCCCCGTGCCCGGTCCACTCAGGGCGCTGGGGCTCCTAGGAGATGCTGCTTTTTGCCCACACAGAGGCCTCTGACTTTGCTTCTCTGTGGGTTAGCACGGGCGGCGCCCACCCCTGAAGTGTTCATAGGAATCTCTTGCCCACTAACCACGCCAACCAGGAGATGCGGAAAATGGCTGCCCCACTTGTCTTTCTTTGTCTGGGTTTGGCGCTCACGTGTTAGCTTGAATTGCCCAGGTTTTTCCACGGCTTGGATCTCCATGCCACAGCCTGGTTTGGCTGTTTGTACCGCAGCCTGGAACTATTCACTCCCTATGCCCGCCTTAGTTTCTATATTCTCAGTTCTCAGTGAAAGCCATCCTGTTTGGATTAGAGAGGAAGGCAGAGCATTTCTTACTCCTTATTTCCCCCGGAGTTTGACCATATATTTAGCCAATCTTTCGCTTGATCCTACCTTCGGGTGTGTTGTGAAGCATCTGAATATTCCAAGGATAGGTTTTTCTGTTTCTGGTTGAAGAACTTTTTGAGTTTATGGGGAGATTTTCGGTATCGCTTCCTACCGCGCCATCACTGTGACGTCATCACATCTATTTTTTTTCAATACTGATTGGACTTATTAATTTTTGAATTAAGTCAACAGTTGCCAAATGAGTGTTCTTAAACCATAAGGAATGTTCATATATTCCCAAATGACCTAAAACTTTAGTAACTAACTCACTGTGATTAGACTTTAATTTTATAAATTTCCATGAGCTAGATCCCCTCAAATAACCATCATAGTGTGTTTTATTTTTATTTTTATTTTATTTTATTTTTTTTGCATTTTCTTTTGCATTTTTCTGAAGCTGGAAACAGGGAGAGACAGTCAGACAGACTCCCGCATGCGACCGACCGGGATCCACCCGGCACGCCCACCATGGGGCGACGCTCTGCCCACCAGGGGGCGATGCTCTGCCCATCCTGGGCATTGCTATGTTGCAACCAGAGCCACTCTAGCGCCTGAGGCAGAGGCCACAGAGCCATCCCCAGCACCTGGGCCATTTTTGCTCCAATGGAGCCTTGGCTGCGGGAGAGGAAGAGAGAGAGAGAGGAAGGTGCGGCGGAGGGGTGGAGAAGCAAATGGGAGCTTCTCCTGTATGCCCTGGCCAGGAATCGAATCCAGTTCCTCCGCACGCTAGGCCGACGCTCTACCACTGAGCCAACCGGCCAGGGCTCATAGTGTGTTTTAACAATTCAGTTGAATAATAGAATGTCCATTGGGGTGATCCATTGCCTTTATCATTTAGTACCACAAAAAAATGAACTGCTTTAAATAATTAATGTAAGCTCATTTTATCAGATAATGAGAATCATATAATCTATCACATTTCCAGTTTTACATAGGCTTCCAGAATGCAATTAACTAAATTTAATGACCAAAGATGGTAACTAGTTAAACATGTATTGAGATATTTTCTTTGTATCCTCTAATATGGTTGGTTTTCTATCCAATATCCTCATAGTAAACTAATAGTCCCAGGGCATGTATTTTAAGTATGTAATATGTCACCAGTTAGATATTGCTAAGATCTCTTTTAGTATGAGGACAGGAAATCAGGATCCTTGACTATTGATAATCCTTACAAAAAGTCTTAGTCATTGGGATCAAGGAGAGATCACATGCACAGACCAGTACAGAAAAGAAAGCCAAGGTTCTCACATTGACTGATGTGAAGATGCTCTAAGCATTGTATCAAAAATATTTTCCTTGACAAACTATTTTTGAAGACATCTAAGTAATATAGGATGGAACCATAAAGCACAAAATATAAATAAATAACATAGCAAGAAATTAAAAGAGTTTCTATATGGTTCACTTTGCCTTATTACTGAAATATAACTCATGCAAAAAATGATATTTAAAAATAGTAAGAACAGGCCCTGGCCGGTTGGCTCAGCGGTATAGCGTCGGCCTGGCATGCAGGGGACCCAGGTTCGATTCCAGGCCAGGGCACATAGGAGAAGCGCCCATTTGCTTCTCCACCCCCACCCCCTCCTTCCTCTCTGTGTCTCTCTTCCCCTCCCGCAGCCAAGGCTCCATTGGAGCAAGGATGGCCCGGGCGCTAGGGATGGCTCCTTGGCCTCTGCCCCAGGCGCTAGAGTGGCTCTGGTCGCGGCAGAGTGACGCCCTGGAGGGGCAGAGCATCGCCCCCTGGTGGGCAGAGCGTCGCTCCTGGTGGGCGTGCTGGATGGATCCTGGTCGGGCGCATGCGGGAGTCTGTCTGACTGTCTCTCCCCATTTCCAGCTTCAAAAAAAAATACTAAGAACAGTAAATTGTCAAAAACTTACTTTTAAGTTCATAAAAAGTATTAAACAAATAATTTACCAAAGTATATGATCTAGATGTATAAAATTAGTTGATATTGATATTTTTCCCTTCATCAAAAAAGTAGACATTGAATGTCATATAAAATTGTTGATTTAATTAGTTGTGAATATTCAAAATTATATGTAAGGAATATTACTTTGGTAAATAATATTAAAGGAATGTCAGATTATGAAAATTTGATGTATCCTTAGATTTTTAAATATGAAGTTCTTTGTGTATCATTTGTATAATACATCTTAACCAGTAAAATATCATTTACACAAATATATTAAATAACATTATCTTTATTTTTATTTATTGATTTTAGCTAGTGAGAGAGAAAGAGAGAGAGAGAGAGAAAGATAAGAACACTAATCTGTTCCTGTATGTGCCCTGACTGGGGATCAAACTGGCAACCTCTGTGCTTCAGGACAATGCTAATGGAGCTATCTGGCCAAAGCACATTATCCTTTTTAATCCTTTGTGTAGTGAGTTTTTTTCAGGCTCACTGACCCCCGGGAGTGAGGTTTTTTTTCAAAAAAAGAAATTAGTTCCAGTTACAGTTTTATTAACTTAAAATTATGTTTGTTTGATAACCAAATTATGGAAACAAGAAAAACATAGTTTTGCCTTTTTTTAACATTGCCTTACAAATATATGATCATACTCTGATGGTCAGGAGGCATGAGGATGTACATAAACGTTCCTACTACTCAAAGGGTTAATAAAAAATTAATATACCTACTGTTACTGCAATGTTAGTGTGAAATAAGGTCACTGGATACATAGTGATTTGGAAATGTATGGTCTGTTTATACGTTGGACAAAGCTAAAGTCTAAGTTAAACTTATATAAGAGAAAGCAATTTGGAAAAACTAACACTATACATTTAATTCTGAGGATAAGAATATGCTATGAAGTGTGGTGCTATCCAAATATCATCAAAGTAGTTATGCTGATTTAGTATGTAAGAATCAAAATATGAGATCTATATATAGAAGGAAAATTAAAGAGATGAATGCAGAGTTACATTTTCTTAAGTGGGGTCCTTTTTTTCAACATATCCTGTCACTATCATGAGTTCTTAAAATCCAAGCCCTAGAACCAACAAACCAAATAAAAGTTATTCATAAAAGAAAATATTCTTTACTAGCATGATAGGATAATAGATAAAGTAATTGAACACAGACTTAGATTTTGTACAAATATCATTACGCAGCTGGATGCAATGTTCAGATGCTCTCCCACACCACCAACATTAAAAAAACAATCTTAAGACTTTTTGTTTGTGGCAATACAGGAAATGAAGTAACAGTCAAATGCTCTATATCACATGCCACTCTTTGGAGTCCATAATTCAGTAGTGACTTTTCTGATGATTGGTGAATATTATTACCTTTTTATCTCCTTTTTTTTCAGATGCTTTACAAATATCATCAATGATTTTAAATTGTGAAATTTGCTTGTTCTTCCTTTAATGTCTTTATCTCATTTATGAAAACTAATGTCAATAGACAATTGACCCTAACCTCCACACATCTTCTACTGAACCCACTGAATGTATAACTGATACTTTTGCTTCTGTAGCTTTGTCTATTCTTTTTATATGTATGTTTTCACTCTCCATATCCCAATCTTACTAGTTTCAAATGTTACTTACTTTGCAAAAATTTCTGGATTTAAAATTGGCACCTGACAAACCATGTGTTCATGCTCCATTTACTTGCTTTGTGTATCTATGTCTTCATGCATCACATTTTATTGAAAATTTTTGTTTCAGAAATGAAATTTACCTAATAGAAAGTAGCAATGTGAAGAGTAAAGGACACATTTTTATTATATCTTTTTCTTTCTGAAAAACATGAAATGTTTGTTCATTTGGATAAAATGATATCATGATTAACTTAAAAGGTCTTGAAAATTTTCATGAAGAAATTAGTATTCTAACTGCCCTTAAAGTTTTAGGATGAGAAGAATTTGGGTTGAAAAATATGAAATGAAAAGGCAGTTTAGACAGAAATATAATATGAGCCAATGGCTTTTATAGTATGTTCCACGGTCCCCAGTTCAATCCCCAAGTTTCTCGTGAGAAGTTTGCAAAGTAAAAATTATTTTCACAATAATGCTATGCTGTGACATATGCCTTGTTCACTGCATTGACATTTGACCCAATGGTACAAAACCTACGGTGAGTAAAACCACTGGTGGCATAACACAAATCAAGGCAGTGGCACCAAAATATACTCATTGACATTGTATTCTTCAGTGCCACACAGTTAAATATAAAATATAATAAAGGGAAGGTTTACAAAGGACCTAAATAAAACACTAAAAAATAAAAATTATATTAGTAAATCCCTAGTCTGAGTATATATCTTTCAAAAATTTTGTTTGAAAACTGGGAGATAAATACAAATCAGTTTTATGGCATAATAAAGTTTTTCTTTGTTTAGAATGAAGCACTTACTTAAATGATTGCTTGAGTTGTGAGCAGAACTAGATATTTTGTTCAAGAAACATCGTTTTTGCTTGGAAAAATGATAGACACATAAACTATGGTCTGGGGATTATAATATATTTTCTTAAAAATTAATGAGGTACTCTGGAGATATACCTTTAAAAGTTATCAGTTTATAGATCATTTTTAAAATATTTGGGTTGGTAATGCTACTTCTAGAGTGAGAATAGAGAAGAGGTCAATGACTGATATATGAGGCTGTCTAAAATAGGGTCTGTATTTCTATACTCTGTTTCCAGTAGATGTAATATAATACAGAGAAGTTAGAGCAATTAACATTATAATAAATGAGAAAAAATCCTACTGAGAATGGCTGGCCATCCAGCCATTGTCTCAGCCCTTAAGTATGTAGCTTTGTAGAGGCCAGCATCCATTTTCTAATGAAGCATGTGGTAAATAATTTTAAAAGGTGTAAAAAAGTTCTGTTAAAGCAGAATAAAAACAAATTATCTTTTACTGGGTGAGATAGGTAGGATATGAGATTTCTACTGCACTTGGGCAGATAAGAAGCATTGATTGTTAAAGAGAGAGAGCATTCATGTGAAAGGAATAACATAAAAAAATTAGAAAACCTTTAATGCTACAATAGGAGATTTGCAGTTAACATTATGCTATAAGGAATCTCTGATGGTTATTAATAGAAATATCCTTCTTTTATATCATGTATTTAGACAGACCACTCTGACAAGGTTGAGTAGAATTAGCTAAAGAATGACTAGAAAAATATTTGTTTTTATAGTTTTTAATTATGTAATAATAGATTAAACTTGATAATGTTTATAAAAATAAAAAATAAGGAAAAATATAATGCCAACTAGTTAATGTTGCTGATTGTTGAAAGAAAAAAAATAAAAGAAGTCAAGGTGAAAAGGAGCCCAAATTTTCATCTCTAGAATAAAATAGTGGTGTACTACCAGAAACAGAAACTGCCACTGGGGAAAAATTGAAGTGCTTATAAATACACACTATAAATTTGAATTATTTGTAAGACACATGTGATAGCATCAGTACATCAGAATGAGAATTTGAAAAAGGACTACAGTAGATTTTAAGAGACAGCTAGCTCCAAAGATGTAAGAAAGTCTTTGATGGAGAAATATGTGCAAATAGAAGTGGACCACAGAAAACCTCTAGGGAAGTTTTCTAAAGGAAATTCAAGAAATATTAGAAGATGTATTTAAAGTAATGTAGTGGTAAGGTACTGTCAATATATTTTTTAGCAAATTTCAAATTTGAAAATTTATATAATTCAGTCAGTTAGGTAGCATATCACCCTGTAATAGGCTTTAAAACCAGTATGGTAGTAAGTAGATTACATTTTGGGAGTCAGACAATTGGTGTTTGTGGTACCATGGCTCTGTGGTATTTAACATTTCTAGAATTCATCTTTCTAGCCTGTGAGGCACACATAATGACATATATTTAATAAATTTATGTTTGAAAATTGAATGAAATAAACCTATTTGGTTTTGGCTCTTATTTGTTGAGACATTTTAATTATTTATTCATTCTTCTTAACTCATATGGTTTGTTGAGATTTTCTACTTCTTCATAATTCAGACTTGGTAGAATGTATATTTCCAGAAATTTATCAATTTATTTTAGGTTATTTAATTTGTTAGTATCTGATTGACCATAGTATTGTTATTATACTTTTTAGTTATGTTGCATCAGTTGTAATATCTTTTCTCTTATCTTTAACTGTATTTATTTGAGTCTTGTCTCTGTTTTTCTTAATTTGTCTAGGTAATGGTTTGACAACAGAATAAGACCTTCATGACATGGTCTTTGCAAAGATCTCATGACTATAACTTGTAAACACAAACAACAACAAAAAAAGCTAAACAAGTGGAAGACCATCAAACTAAAAAGCTCTGCAAAAGAAACAACAACAAAAAACAACAGACTCAAAAAGCAAACTACAAAGTGAGAGAATATATTTAAAAACCCTACGTAAGCTAGTGAGTTAATTTCCAAAATACATAAGAAACTTTTACAACTTAATAGAAAAAGACCAAATAACTTAGTTAATAAATGAGTGAAAAATTTGAACAGACATTTCCCCAGCAAAGACATGAAAATGGTTAACAGGTACATGAAGAGATGTTCAATATCACTCATCATTTGAATAATGTAAATTAAAAGGACAATAAAATATTACCCCATTAGGTGGCTGATACCTAAATAATAATAGATGTTCAGATGTCTATTATAAAACAAGCAAAATACAACAAATGTTGGCAAGAATGTGGAGAAACTTAAATACTTGTAAACTCTTGGTAGGAATAAAAAATGATGCTGCCATTATGAAAAATATTATGGCTGTTCCTCAAAAAATTAAAAAAAAAAACTACCATATGATCCAGCAATCACACTCCTGGACATATATCAAAAAAATTGAAATCAAAATCATAAAGAAATAGCTGTATTCCCATGATTGTTGCAACATTACCCACAAAATCAAACTATGAAACAACTTAGTTGTCCATCCACAGATGAACTGACAAAGTAAATATAGTATATTCATACAATGAAATCACTTATCATTAGAAAAGAAAAGGAAATCCTATGAACATGATTAGACCTGAAAGATATTATGCTATGTGAAATAAGCCATACACAGAATAACAAATACTGCATAATCGCATTTACATAAGGTATATATCTAAAATAGTCAAAGTCAATGAAGAAGAGAATAGAATAGGGAATTCCAGGGAATGAGAAAAAAAAAATTGGGAAATTATTGTTCAAAAAATATAAAGTTAGTCTAACCTGTGGTGGCACAGTGGATAAAGCATCAACCTGGAATGCTGAGGTTGCTATTTCGAGACCTTGCGCTTACTGGGTCAAAGCACATGAGAGAAGCAATGACAAGTTGTTTCCTGCCCCTCTCCCTCACCTTTCTCTCTATCTCCTCTCTCTAAAATTAGTAAATAAAATCTTAAATATATATGTGTATATAAATTTATATATATATATATATAGTTAGTTACACAAACAAGATGAATGGTTTCTAGATATATACTATGCAACACAGTGTCTGTAGTTAACACTATGGTGTTGTGCAGTTACAATTTTAAGTGGATAGATCTCATACTGTGTTCTCACAGACACACGCACACACATACACACAAACACATACAGGCACAGAAAGACAAGAAATGTTTTGGAGGTGATGAATGTGTTTATTACATTGATAGTAGGATGTATGCACAGTATCATGGTTTCATGGAGATATGTATGCATCCAAACTCATCAAAATGTATACATTAAGCATGTGCACTTTTTAGTGCATTGAGGATACCTCAATATAGCTGAAGAAAATTAAAAAGAATTATGTAGTGCCATATAGATTTTCAGCTCCCTGGTCAGAGTTCACTAAATAGTTCCCTATCACTACAGCTTCCTTTCCCATTTCTCTTCTCTATTGTAACACTTGATCTCCAACATACCCTTTCCTTCTCTTTATACCCTCCCTAAACAGTTAATTTATAACCATACTCTAACCACCTGTAGGCACATTATCTGTGGTGGGTCAGTGTGTTAGTATGTGTTTATATGAGTATTTATGTATGAGCCTTTGTTTTTGTATGTAAAAGATGCTTTGTAATATTAAAAAAAAAAGACTAAAAAACTCATCTTGTGCCACATTACCATGAATAAATAATACAATCTCCAGAAAAAAAGCCAGTGACAGATCATCGAGATACTCATGCAAATTATGATATATGGTTTCTTAATGCTTTGTAATGTTAAAATCCTGTCACATATTTTACTTGCATTTTTTTTTTTTGCTGGTAACATCTGAAGACTCTTGACTCTTACATTTTATTATTTGTGTCATGGATTATAATACCCGAGACAATTTAATTCTACAGCAACTAAGCAGAATGACAATTACCCATAAATTTGAGAGATGCTTAATCACAATGGGATTAAAGGTGACAAAGAAATTAACAAATCAATAATGACCGTCTTGAAAGAAATAAAATTAAGTGGAGAACCAAGCAGCTAGCTCTCAGATTACTGTGGCTCTACAAAAGAAAAAGATGAAGAAATCTCTACAACACAAAGTAGTTCTTGTTGATAAAATAGGTAACACAAATAATTTTCAAATTTGCTTGTGTGTTACAGCTTGTTTTGGCTATTTCTTAGTATTATTGAATATTTTATTAATTACTATCTAGTTCAAAGTTTATTTTGAATGAGTAACTCATATGTGATATAAAATAAATAATGAAAAAGTTTGTTCTTCCTTCAAGGAAGAACTTTCTGCCCAGGTACAGAAAGCATGGTCATCAGACACTATAGCTGTCATATCCTTAAAATATGCTACAACTTCAGTCACCTTGCCTGAGATGACATCATTCCAGATCTTCTGTATCCAGTGGCTGGTGAAGTGAAGAATAAAAGATGAACATTTTTCAGGTCAGTAAGTGACACTCCATTTGGGAATATTTATCCCAGAGCTACCTGCAAAGTGATCAAGACTTTGCCATTTTGCAACATAGTTTAATATCTTTTTCTGTCAAATTTTACGTCCTTCATCTTCCTTTCACATGTATTGAACCCTAAACAATATTTCTTCTCAGTATCTGTTATTGAAAAATCCAACCTCCTATAAATATCTCATGCTTAAAAAGTACTTCTTAATTGTTAGTTGAATAAAAAAATAAGTAAACCACCATTATTGACAACAGTGCCTATTGAAAATCTAGTTTGCATGGTATATGTAAATCATTTTTGGTTGGATAGCACCCTCATATATAGGACCCTGGACTAATTGGCAAAGAGTATAAGATAACATCTAGTATGATTCATTTCATGGATATTATATTATCTTCTTTTCAAAATATTTTTGTTTTATTCCATCTTTAATGTGTATGATGTCTTGGATTAAAAAAAATGAGTTCATTGACGATAGTTTTAAAACAAGTAAATCAGCAAATGTAACTTTTTGAATTTCTGTATAAGATTGCCACACTGAATATATCTGTAGCTGAGCAGAGTTTGGTTTGTTGACTCTTTTTATCAAGGAAGAATGCATACCATGGATGTTCTGAGGCATCTTAGTAAGTGATATTAGGAGGGGTTTGGTATGTGGCGGAATATTGAGGGAACATTTCAAAGAAGTTTAGATTTGTCTTATATTTGATGCTGTCAGAAAAGGAAGCAATTATATGATTTTGTGCCTTAGTAATTTTTATCTGGAATGAAAGAGGGATGGAAGGGGTCATGGACTAAAGCTTTATTTGCATATAAGAAGCAATTCCTGATTTTATCCACAAGAGGGAAATACTTGGTCACTTTTGTGTTTTAGAATGTTAGTGTGCGTGTGTATGTGTGTGTGTGCACGCGCACGTGTGTGTGTGTGTGTGTGTGTGTGTGTAAATATAATTATGGATGATCTGCTCACCAACACATAGTGGTTCTGTATGAAATTGGTACTCTTTGATATTGCTTATGTTCACCAGAGCAGACAATCTTATTACTGGCCTGTTGTCAGTCCTGCTCCAATCTGACACCCATCAGAGGCAGCTTTACTTTCTTTCTCCATCTATGCATGATTGAGATAAATCTTTGTCTAATAATAGTTTTGTTAAAGGGAGTAATTAGAGGACAGAGTTTCTGTACACACAAAAGTGTCACAGGTACCTTGTAGAGCAAATGAGTTTGTAAAATTTGTATTTTTTTAGTTTGTTCACTTTTATTGGCACTGGGCAGTATGAGGTATATGTGGTTTGTGAAATTGAAAATAACCTTCCTGCTTGGGAAGGGCCATTGTTTTGCTAATGTTTGCTGGAGCAGAGGTTTTCATGCCAAAAAGTTTTGAAGAGAAAGAGAGAAAATAAGGAGAAGAGGCAGAAAGAAACCATGTTTGCAGAGTGAGAGCAGAGAGAATGCAGAGTGCTGAGGGAGAAATGAGTTTTTTCAGAGAGAGAGAGAGATGTGCAGATAGAGAACCAGAGCTGAGGGGCTTTGGGAGCCCTACAGAGGCTTGTGGGGGACTTTGATTCTGGGAGGAACCGGAGAAGATTTTCCTGGTTGTGGAACCGGAGGATGTGTCAGTGGCTTTGGGAGCCCTAAGTGAAAGGAAAGTGTTTTCCCTTCCTGTTTGCTCATTGGCCGGTGTGAGACTTTAATAAAAAAATGGCCCACCATATTTTGGCTCCACTGTTTCTTTACTGTCTGCCCAAATCCAATGAGAACCTGCATGTGCATGGCCATGATGGTGGCCGCCGCTGGCCACACATACCTGAACTGAAATACTTGGGATCATGAAAAAAATAGACTAATGTCGATTCACATATTTTTAGGGCAAAAGGAAGACTCCAATAAATAATTCTCTACATAAAAAAAGTTTTATGTCTCTACATTTAATATTCACCACTTTGGAAACTGAATGTGACTCTCAAAATAAATGAATACCTTACATTAGTGAAATAATTCTAGAAAAATCAAATTAGATTGGAGTCATATGTCCTACTTTTTAGACACATGTTTAGTAGTAATAAGTTATATAACTAGCAACAAGTAGCTTAGTTCTTTACATTTCCAGTTCTCTCAAGGAAACAGTGGAACTTGAGGAACTCTAAAGTTCATTAGGACTCCCAAACCCAAGAGTCCTGTTTACAATAATTGTCACCTTAACTTAAAATTCTACCACTTAGGTATATAATCAAGGCCCTAAAGGAATTAAACCTTGAATAAACTGACTTTGCTCATAGCTAATGGTTCTCTCAGGTGAAACAGATGATTGGTAGAAAACCCTGTATAGTCAGGAAGTGAACATTTCAGAACTTGGAGAACATAGAATTGGACTATGTTTCTAGTCCAGATATCTAGCCAGGAGGCTTTCCAGTAAGAGAAAGCCACAGAAGTAAGAAGCCAGAATGAGTTAAGCCACAGTTAAACAAACATATTTACTGGTTTATTCAAGCTCTGATGAGTAACCCTTGACATTAAGGTGAGTTCAAAGCAATGAGCCTAAATTAGTCATTTGGGGGTTTGGTCATGTCACAGAATAAAGTGAGAAATAAACAATTTAAGACAAGGTAGAAGAGGAATTCAAGACATAGTACAAGGAAAATAAAATGTCTTGGGTATCTGTTATTTTCTAATGTTTGTGGTATCTTCATTAGAAAATTTAGAAACATTCACATATGGCTTCTGACAAACTGACCCTACTTTGTACAGGAAGGAATTTTTAAAGGGTAAAGAGTATTTTAACAAGGAAATGGAAGTTTCTAGCAAACAAGTATTTCACTTATTTTAAGATCATCTGTGCTTAGAAAAATTGAGTTTAATGCTAGTTGAGAAAATAAATTGGCTCAATATTTATAAAGACAATGAAAACTTATATATGCCAAAAATCTTATATTACCTGAAAAGTAACTACCACACTCTTTACCTAATAAATCTAATTAAAAGTTTAAAATAACATTTCTTTTAAAATAAGCCAAATTCCAGAGAAATGGGAGAGAGAAATACTGAGAGGTAATTATCACCACTAAGAATAGAACCACTAAAACGTGGTTTTGTCACCTCACAAGCAGGTTATTGAGAAACACTTCCCTTAGCTACCATCACAAATAGTTACACTTCAGAAAATACTCATTGGATATTTAAATGCTCCTTACATATGTAAACTTTCAAATTAAAGTTATAAGGGAAAATGATAAAATTTTAATTTGTTGACTTGATATGGAAACTTCAAGTACTGCAAAAAATAACCTTTTAAACATCCACTTTCTTGTTTTAGAATTGTCCCAGGGATAAAAAAAAAAATTGTCCTGTCTTGCTGAACATGCCAACCTTAATACTCTTTTGAACTCATAGCCTCCATGTTTTGGTATCAACCCAGTTGGCTCTCTAGTCTTCCAGGTGCTTAGATAAATGATTTGGTTCAAATTCTCTGAGTCTCAAACTGTGCTCTTGCAATTACTGAGAAGTGAGATTCTGGCATGTGTACCAGACAGCTCATCCCTGCATAATACCTGTTTTCTCCCTCTTTTTACTCTCAGGAGCCAGGAGCCAATCCCTTATCTATTCACAAAAACAGGTTCAGATATGCTCCTTATGAAATAAACATCTCAGCTTCACTATGGTTTACATTCCAAAATATTTATCCTTATCCCTGAAGCATTAGGGAAAAACACTGCAGTCAAGCACTTCTTGCATGTACAAATTAAAAGTCAAAGGGACTCACTGCCCTCAAAGAGCTTTTTGCACAGTCCTGACCATATAATTGGCATTCAAATATTTTTATTGAATAAATAAAAAAAGCTCAAATATAAAATTCAACATAAATATTTTTAAAATAATGTTTTTTTGATATTTATTTATTACTGCAAATTATTCTAGAGTGAACCTGGGGGTACTAAAGAGCAGTGAACAAGAAAAAACACATTTTTCCAAAATGCAGAGGGAAAAAGCATCACCAGCTTTTCTTCATCTTTCTTCTCTGTCACATTTGGCCTTATGGAGATTGGCACCAAGATGCTGTCTTTTCGTCTCACCTTTATTATTTTATCCAAGTTTATAAAACAAATATGGAGTTAAATAGCATGGGAGAATAGCAACATAAACAGAGCTTCTAGTCACATAAAGTGGTTTTTTTTCAAAATAAATTCATGTATTTAACTTGTTTTTATAGAGCATCAGCTATATGCCACACTGGACACTGAAAATAAGGACACTGCATGAATAAAAAGCTTCTTTATGGAAGAATAAATGAGAGTGAAGACTCTGTGATTCAAAGAATAGACTTGCATTATAATTTATGATTATGAAACATATTTTTAAAGTGTAGCAATTTTATACCATTATAATGTAAAACATCAATGGTTTAAATCAAGTTAGCTTCCAGACATGTAAAATTTAAAAAAATATCTGGCTTTCCTCTTTATTTATTTCTGTTTGTATGAATTCCCTCAAAATCTCTATTGCAGTATTTTATCACATACAAAACCTTAGAATACTGCATTTTCAATGGCTTAACTATAGTAGAGCTACAATTTTAAAACTGAACTATTTACTTAAAATGAGCAGTAATATAGACAAATTGGACATGGTCATTACTAAATAGAAGAATAAACATAGATAATAAAAAAAATCTGAATAATTAATTTTAAGACTGTATTTAAAAACAATTTTATAGAAGTATGACCAGAGATTTCCACTGAGGAGCTCAAGCTACTAAGTGAAAAAAGAAAGAAAGAAATTTTCAGGAGGGCCATTTATTATGATTATGATTATTATTTTATTTTCATAAATGTGTAAGCTTGTTTGAATTTTAGAAAATGCTAACATGATTTTCCATAGTTATATTTCACTTAAACTTTATTTATTTATTTCATGAACATATTTTTTTTGTTTTTATTTATTTTAATTTATTGTGTTAACATGAATTCAAGTGTTTCACTTAATATAACACCCTCACCTTCCATCCCCCTGTCCGAATTATACCACCTTGGCCCTTTTCCCTTAGCTCCCTTCCCTCTTCCCTCTGGGATTTGCTCTTCTGTTATTTGTATCTCTGTGTTATGTATATTTAATTTAACTAATCGCTTCACCTTCTCTGATCCCATCCCCTCATCCCCATTCCCTCTGACAACTGTTCCTCTATTCCCTGTGACCCCACCTCTGCCTATTTTCCATTCTTCAGTTCACTTTTTTCATTAGATTCCACATATATTGAGATCATATTATATGTTTATTTCTCTGCCTGGCTTATTTCACTGGCATAATCATCTCCAGCTCCATCCATGCCATCGCAGAAGGTAAGATTTCCTTCTTTTTCATGGCTGTGTAGTATTTCATTGTGTGTATGTACCACTGCTTTTTCATCCACTCGTTCACTGATGGACACTTGGGCTATTTCCAGATCATGGCTATTGTAAACAATGCTGCAATAAACATTTGGGTACATATCATCTTTTGAGTCAGTGATTTGGCATTCTTAGGATATATTCCTAAAAGTGGGATAGCTGAGTCAAAAGGCAGTTCCATTTTTAATTTTTTGAGGAATCTCCATACTGTTTTCCACAGTGACTGCACCAGTCTGCATTCCCACCAGCAATGCAGGAGGGTTCCCTTTTCTCCACATTCTCACCAGCACTTAATCTGTGTTGTTTTGTTGATGAGTGCCATTCTGCCTTGTGTGAGGTGATATCGCATTGTGGCTTTAATTTCCATTTCTCTGAAGATTAGTGACATTGAACATTTTTTCATAGGCCTTTTGGTCAACTGTATGTCCTCTTTGGAGAAGTGTCTAGTTCCTTTGCCCAATTTTTTATTGGATTGTTTACCTTTTTGGTGTTAAGTTTTAGAAGTTCTTTATAAATGTTGGTTATTAACCCCATATCAGACATATTGGCGAATATATTTTCCCATTGTGTGGGCTGTCTTTTTATTATGTTAATGGTGTCTTTTGCCGTACGAAAACTTTAAGTTTGTATAGTCCCATTTGTTTATTTTTTTCTTTATTTCACTTGCCTGTGGAAATAAATTGGCAAAAATATTGCTACAAGAGGTATCAGAGAGTTTACTGTCTATGTTTTCTTCCAAGATGCTTATGGTTTTGTGACTTACATTTAAGTCTTTTATCCATTTTAAGTATATTTTTGTGAATGGTGTAAGTTGGTGGTCTAGTTTCATCTTTTTACAGTTACCAGTCCAATTTTCCCAATGCCATTTATTAAAGAGACTATCTTTACTCTATTGTATGCTCTTATCTCCTTTGTCAAATATCAATTGATCATAAAGGTGTGGGTTCATTTCTGGGTTTTCTGTTTTGTTCCATTGACCTGTATGACTATTCTATGATAGTACCAAGCTGATTTGATTACAGTGGCTTTGTAGTATAACTTGATATCAGGAAGTGTGATACCTCCCTCTTTATTTTTTAATTTCAAGATTGCTGAGGCTATTTGTGTGTGGTTTTGTTTTTTGGGTTTTTTTTTTGGTTCCATATAAATTTTTGGAATATTTGTTCTATATCTTTGAAGTATGCCATTATTTTAATAAAAATTGCATTGAATTCATGAATTACTTTGGGTAGTAGAGATATTTTAATGATATTTATTCTTCCTATCCATGAACATGGTATATGCTTGCACATACTTGGATCTTTGTTGATTTCTTTTTTCAAAATCTTATAATTTTCCAAGTACAAGTCTTTTACGTTCTCAGTTAAATTGACTCTTAGGTACTTTATTCATTTTGTCACAATAGTGAGGAGGATTGTTTCCTTAATTTCTCTTTCAGACAATTTATTGTTAGTGCATAGAAATACCACTGATTTCTGAATATTGATTTT
The DNA here is from genome assembly GCF_036850765.1 of Saccopteryx bilineata. Lineage (NCBI taxonomy): Eukaryota > Metazoa > Chordata > Mammalia > Chiroptera > Emballonuridae > Saccopteryx > Saccopteryx bilineata. The sequence continues at coordinate 212,831,707 of NC_089491.1, read as the reverse complement.
ATATCCTACCACCTTACAAATTCATATATCATATCTAGTAGGTTTTTGACTGAAACTTTAGGGTTTTCTATGTACAATACTATGTGACCAACAAATAATGATAGTTTTACTTCTTTTCCAATTTGGATGCCTTTTATTTTTTCTTGTTGTTGTCTGATTGCTGTGGCTAGAACTTCAAGAACAACGTTGAATAAGAGTTGTGAAAGAGGGCATCCTTGACTTGTTCCTGATCTTAAGGGGATTGCTTTTCATTTTTGCTCATTGAGTATGATGTTGGTCAGGGGTCCCCAAACTACGGCCCACGGGCCACATGCGGCCCCCTGAGGCCATTTATCCAGCCCCTGCCACACTTCTGGAAGGGGCACCTCTTTCATTGGTGGTCAGTGAGAGGAGCATAGTTCCCATTTAAATACTGATCAGTTTGTTAATTTAAATTTACTTGTTCTTTATTTAGAATATTGTATTTATTCCTGTTTTGTTTTTTTTACTTTAAAATAAGATGTGTGCAGTGTGCATAGGGATTTGTTCATAGTTTTTTTTATAGTCCGGCCCTCCAATGGTCTGAGGGACAGTGAACTGGCCCCCTGTGTAAAAAGTTTGGGGACCCCTGATGTTGGTTGTTGGTTTGTCATAGATGGCCTTTATTATGTTGAGGTTTATTCCCTGTATTCCCATTTTGTTGAGAGTTTTGATCATAAATGGATGCTATAATTTATCAAATGCTTGTTCTGTATCTATTGATATAATAAGAGCCTTTTAATCTTCCTTTTGTTTATGTGATGGATCACATTTACTCATTTGCAACTATTGTACTAGCCTTGCCTTTCAGGAATGAATTCCATTTGATCGTAATGTATGATCTTTTTGATGTATTGCTGGATTCAGTTTGCTAATATTTTGTTGAGAATTTTAGCATCTATGTTTATCAAAAATATTGGCCTATATACCTAGCCAGGCAGTGGCACAGTGGATAGAGCATCAGACTGGGATGCAGAAGGTCCCAAGTTCAAGACCCCATGGTAGCCAGCTTGAACACAGGCTCATCTGGTTTCAGCAAAAGCTCACCAGCTTGAGCCCAAGATTGCTGTCTCGAGCAAGGGGTTACTCGGTCTGCTAATTGCTCGTGGTCAAGGCATATATGAGAAAGCAATCAATGAACAACTAAGGTGTTGCAACATGCAACAAAAAACTCATGATTGATGCTTCTCATCTCTCCATTCCTGTCTGTCTGTTCCTGTCTATCCATCTCTCTGATTCTCTCTCTCTGTCTCTGTAAATATATATATTGGCCTGTAGTTTTCTTTTTTTTTTTTTTTTTTGTATTTTTATAAAGCTGGAAACGGGGAGAGACAGTCAGACAGACTCATGCATGCGCCCAACCAGGATCCACCCAGCACACCCACCAGGGGGCGACACTCTGCCCACCAGGGGGCGATGCTCTGCCCCTCCGGGGCATCGCTCTGTTGCTACCAGAGCCACTCTAGCGCCTGGGGCAGAGGCCAAGGAGCCATCCCCAGCGCCCGGGCCATCTTTGCTCCAGTGGAGCCTCGGCTGCGGGAGGGGAAGAGAGAGACATAGAGGAAGTAGAGGGGGAGGGGTGGAGAAGCAAATGGGCGCCTCTCCTGTGTGCCCTGGCCAGGAATTGAACCTGGTACTTCTGCACTACAGGCAGACGCTCTACCACTGAGCCAACCAGCCAGGGCCTGTAGTTTTCTTTTTTTGTAGTGTCTTTACCTGATTTTGGAATGAGGATAATGCTTGCCTCATAATAGGAGTTTGGAAGTCTTCCCTTCTCTTGAAGTTTTTGAAACAGCTTGAGAAAGATAAGTTTTAATTCTTTGAATGTTTGGTAAAATTCACCTGTGAAACCATCTGGTCCAAGACTTTTGTTTGCTGAGTTTTTTGATAACTGTTTCAATTTCATTTGTTGTAATCAGTTTGTTTAGGTTTTCTGATTCTTCCGGATTGAGCTTTGGAAGATTGCATGTTTCTACAAATTTATCCATTTTACCTAGGTTGTCCAATTTTTTCGCATACAGATCCTCACAGTATTTTCATAAGAATCGTTTTTATTTCTGTGGTGTCAATTTTTTAACTCTCCACTTTCATTTCTTATTTTATTTATTTGAGTCCTCTCTTTTTTATTCTTGATGAATCTGGTTAAATGTTCATCAATCATGTTTACCTTTTTAAAGACCCAGCTCTTGGATTCATAAATCATTTTTATTGTTTTTTTAGCCTCTATATCATTTATTTTCATTCTGTTCTTTATTATTTCCTTCCTTCTACTTCCTTTGAGCTTTATTTGTTGGTTTTTTTCTAGTTCTTTTAGATGCAGGGTTAAGTTTATTTGAGTTTTTCTAACTTCTTAAGGTATGCCTTTAATGCTATGAACTTACCTCTCAAGACTGTTTTTGGCCTGACCTGTGGTGGCGCAGTGGATAAAGCGTCGACCTGGAAATGCTGAGGTTGCCGGTTCAAAACCCTGGGCTTGCCCAGTCAAGGCACATATGGGAGTTGATGCTTCCAGCTCCTCCCCCCTTCTCTCTCTCTGTCTCTCCTCTCTCTCTCTCTCTGTCTCTCCCTCTCCTCTCTAAAATGAATAAATAAATAAAAATTAAAAAAAAGGCTGTTTTTGCTGTGTCCTGTAAATTTTGAGTTGTTGTATCTGTATTTTCATTTGTTTCAAGGAAACTTTTTATTTCTTCTTTGATCTCATTGTTAACCCATTTGTTATTTAATAATATGCTATTTAGCCTTCAGGTGTTTGAATGTTTTTTAGTTTTTCTATTGTAGTTAACTTCTAGTTTTATGCTATTGTGATCAGGGAAGATGCTTGATATGATTTCAATCTTCTTAAATTTACTGATACTTGTTTTGTGCCCTAACATGTGGTCTATCCTAGAGAATGTACCATGAGCACTTGAAAAGGATGTATATTCTGCTGTTTTGAAGTAAAAGATTCATAAAATATCAATTAAATCCAGTTGATCTAGTATGTCATTTAAGGCTGCTATTTATTTGTTAATTTTCTGTGTGGAGGATCTATTCATTGATGGTCGTGGGATATTAAAATTCTCTACTATTATAGTATTGCTGTCAGTCTCATCCCTATGTCCCTCAAAGTATGTGATATATTTTGGTGCTCCTATATTAGGCACATAAATATTTACAATGGCTATATCCTCCTGTTGGATTGCTCTCTTTATCATTATGTAGTGATCTTCTTTATCACTTACTATAGCCTTTGTTTTAAAGTTTATTTGGTCACCTGACCTGTGGTGGCGCAGTGGATAAAGCATCGACCTGGAAATGCTGAGGTCGCCGGTTCAAAACCCTGGGCTTGCCTGGTCAAGGCACATATGGGAGTTGATGCTTCCAGCTCCTCCCCCCTTCTCTCTTTCTCTGTCTCTCTCCTCTCTAAAATGAATAAATAAAATAAAAAAAAATACCTACGTCAAAATAATTATTAAAAAAAAAAAGTTTATTTGGTCAAATACAAGTATTGCTACCACAGCTTTTTCTTATTTCTATTTGCATAAAATACTTTTTTTCATCCCTTCACTTTCAGTCTATATATATACTTTATTCTGAGGTGGGTCCCTTGCAGGCAACATACGTACAGATCCTGTTTTCTCAACCACGCAGCTACCCTATGTCTTTTGATTGGAGCATTTAATCCATTTACATTTATGGTTATTATTGATATGTACATATTTATTGCCATTTTATTATTTAAATCTATAGTCCTCTTTTTCTTAATTTCTTATTTCTTTTGCTTTTTTACAGTGGGCCCCTTAACATTTCTTGCAGTACTGGTTTAGTTGTAATGAATTCGTTGAATTTATTTATTTATTTATTATTTTTGTCTGGAAAGCTTTTTATTTCTCTTTCAATTTTAAATAATACCCTTGCTACAAAAAACATTTTTGGTTGTAAGTTTTTGTTTTGCGTCACTTTGAATATTTCTTGCTAATTCCTTCTGGCCTAAAGTTTTTCTGTTGAGAAGTTGAATATCATCTTTATAGAGGCTTCTCTGTAGGTAATTAACTGCTTTTCTCTAGCAATGTTTAGTATTTTTTCTTTGTCTCTTAACTTTGGCATTTTAATTACAATATCTTGGTGTTGGCATCCTTGGACTTCTTTTTAATGATACTCTCTGTGCTTCTTGAACTTTTGTGACTTTTTCCTTCATCATTTTAGGGAAATTTTTAGCTATGATTTTTTTCAAACAAATTTTTTATCCCTTGTTCTTTCCCTTCTGTTTCAGGAAACTCTATGATGCAGAAGTTGTTTCTCTTCAGGCTGTCTCAGAACTCTCTTAGAGTTTTCTCAGTCTTTTTGTGCCTCTTTTTGTTTTGCTGCTCTGTTTCATTGCTTCTGTTTATCTTGTTCTCTAAATTGTTGATTTAATTCTCTGTTTCATTCAGCCTGATTTGATTCCTTCTAGCACAGTCTTTATTTCTGATGTTGTATTTGTCATTTCTGACTGTCTCCTTGTTATGATTTCAATGTCCTTTTTGATGCTTGCTGTCTCTTTATTTAGGTACTCATTATAACCATCCATTGTTGCTTTAAGATCTTTGAATATCTTTAAAATTATTATTTTAAACTCTACATCTGGAACTTTGGTTTCTTTCATTTTATTTAGATATTTTTCTGAGGATTTCTCTTAATGATTTATTTGGGTCACATTTCTCTGTCTGCCCATTTTATCTATGTATTACTTAGCACTGTCTGACTTTGAAATTTTTGTGTTGTCTTTATGAGAAAGATGGGCTTGGTGGTACTGACCTCAAGGCCATCTGTTTTTCTTCCTCTAGGTTTGTTTCTTGAGGGTAGTATTTTCTCTTCTGTTGTATATGCATGTTGAATACAGTTGGTCCTTTTGTGGGTATGGTTACCCTTTCGGGCTGGCTGGCTCTAAGTGTCAACCTTGATCATGTGTATTACACATTGTGCAATGTCTGTCTTGTTGGGTGTATTTATTCTTTACAGTATCTGGTGCCAGCTAGACTACTCCTTTGGCATGTTCTTGTGTAGCTAGTTGAGTCTAGGATTCATACTGTCTGTCACCCACTACCAGTTGTGTTGTTTTTAGATCTTCTTGGGTTGGCATTAGCCATTGTTTGTAGCCTACTGTGGGCTACCTTTTTTTAGCTACTGTTCTTTTTGCTGTTTGTGTCTGTGTTTTCTCTGCCTGGGTAATGTGGGAGGGGTCAATGTGTGGATAAGGATCAGCTTCCTCCTGCTTAGGGATGACACCAGTTCTGTAAAATCCCCAAGTTCCATAAAATTTACTTCCACTTTTCAGCTGCTCTACTTCCTCTTGCAGCTGACTGGTCTTCTGACAGAGTCTTCTGTACAAAGACTGTAGTATGGGCTCAGACCAGCCTCACTCAATCAACCCCTCTATAGATTGCAAACTTGTTGGTTTAAGCAGCTGAAGTTGGGAGTACAACGTTAGTGGGACCCCTTCTATCTGGGGTCTCTTGTTCAGGAATTCAGTACAGAGAATGTGGCCTCCACTGCAGAGCTCAATCCCTCAGCCATGCCTGAATACTCAAATTTTATTTCTCCCCAACAAGGTGAGCAGCAGGTTCAGACCAAGTGTGGCCAACAGTCCCCTGCAGAAGTTCTTTCAGCTGGTAAGACCCTGGTCTCAGGGAGGAAGACTGAGAGAGTCTTCTCCTGGGGCTGACTGTGCCCCACCAAAAGTCACTAAGCCCCTTGACCAAACACAACAATAGGCTCACAGAGATTCACATGTTAAATGTCCATGCTCCAGGCTTCTCTCCCTTACCTCTGTGGATTCTAGCCCAGCATGACAGGATATCTAGCACCCAGACTGGCTAACTATGAAGCTTCACCCTATCTAATTCACATGAGCTAATGTGCCAGTGCTGATCACAGAGAACAGAACTTGCTTCAACTGGCCAGGTGTGAGGAGCCCTTCCCTAGGATACCACTCTTGCAAGAGTGTTAGGTCCTGAACCAATGCTTTTCCATAGCTGGCCACTGGATGTGCCAGCCCTTGACCTCTCTGGAAGAAACCCAGTGCAGACCAGTGGGAGACACTGCCTATGAATAGCCCCCAGCAACCTTCTTGAAGCTACAAGCAATCCAGAGTTTGTAGCTGCCTCTGCTGGGCCCAGATGCACATGGAAATACCAAGCTGCACCTAGGCTGACTTTTATCTACACAGGGCCTGGGGGAAGGTCTGCTTAAAAGGTTAAGGTTCCTTGAGTCTTGCCTCCACAGCCTCTGTCTGCTGGCAGCTTGTTGAGCTCAGCCACTGAGAAAACCTATGGTAGAGTCTAAAGCCTGTGGCAATTCAGGGTTTATGAAGGGTGGTGGGTGTGGTTCTTCCCCTTGGCCCCAACTGTCAGTCTATCCAGACTTTTTTACAGACCTCAGTAGAGTGTGGCCCCAGAACGGTGGTAGGTGCAACCTCTGAGACCAAAAACTGTGGTCTGCCCACTTTTTGGACACCTTTTCTACTGAGTCTCCTGTGAGGCGGAAGCACCAGTCATAGACTCGAGAGAATGTGGAGGAAAGCTCCAGCCTCAAAGCCAGAAATCTGAGTCATTGACATGCCCCCTACTTTCTGGCTTCTCAGAATGACCCAGTCTCTATGAGTAGGGCAGGAAAACTCTGGAGGGTGAAGCAGTTCTTTTCCCCAGGCTGATGCTGCTCAGAGGGAACTGTTTCACCAAGGAAAGATGGCAACTGCCATACTGGAGAATGACTCAGCATAGGGATTCTGGTTACTGTCCCACACAATGTCTCTCCCTGGGCCTCTAACTTTCATTATGCAACTCTAGTCCTTCAAGTTCTCCTTCCACTGAAGCACCAGGTAAGTGGCTATAAATAAGGTTTTTTTTTTTTTTTTGGCGCTGGCCTTTTAAGACAGAACCTGTGTCTCTGAGAGCTCCATCTCTTACTTGCAGACAGAAACCCCCCTCTTTTCACCTCCAAATGCTCTGTGAGTGCCTTTTCTAGGATCTGGGGCTATAGTCTGGGGCTCTAGGCCTGGGGCTGAGGATCTACACCTCTCAGGTGACCCTCCCCACAGTAAGAGTCCTTTCAGTGTTGGTTTTTCAAGGTGATTGTTCTTAAATTAAGTTGTAATGCAATTTGGTCCTGGGAGGTGGCAGTTGGAATGCTCGCCTACCTTGTCACCATCTTGGAATCAAAACTTTATTTAGAGAGATATATGTTTCAAATATGTACACTGTTACATTTATTATTATCACTTCCCCATATTATAAATAATGTAAATTCATTGTAGAAAATCAGAAAACATCTAAACTGTAAAGGAGGATATTATCAGTTTGTATGTAACTCAGTATTGTTTGTCCAGTTCTAGGGTTTGAGTTTTAAATCTCATATGAAACTTCTATGGTGTCAATTTATTTTCCTGTCTCTCTCTCAAGCTTTTTCTATGTGTGCAAACACATACACACATATGTATATAATAACCCTATATTTAATTTGAAATATTTATAGTACATATAAAGTTATATTGTGCAAAAATATACCTTTTTACTCTTTTATTCAGTATTCTGTGGTGAATGTATCACCATGTGATCATGCATAATTCTACTTATAATTTGTTTAATAACTTGCTTTTGGTAAATTTAATATAGCAATCTTAAAAAGCATGTTGTATTAGTAGTAATTCCTCACATGTTTATGGGTTATGTCCATGGGTAATTTGGTGATTATGAGGCCAAATAAACTGAGAAAGCAGTTTTTTTTTCTTTCACTGCATGACTTTTCAGAGCCTTGTGTGTTATGACTATTCAAAGAGCAGTAGTATTTATATTTAATACATTTCCCAATATTTACTTTTAAACATGTCAGCTCGACAAAATATTATAAAGACTTTAATATTTTTACAACCTGTCTGTTTACTTGTGTTGTATTTCACCATATACTATTTAAATAAAATGTGCCTGTTTCCAAGAATTTACTATTTTAAATTATATTTTAATTCATATTACACATCAATATTTATATACATCTGTGATTCCCCTTGCCTTAGGTATGATTTTTAGAATAAATTGAATAAAAATAACTTTAGTGAATTTTGAATTATAATGTAAAAATGACTACTAAACACTGCACTTCTTTAGATCCCAAATAGAAAACTTTGAGTAAATGTTTCTCCATATTTTCTGTTGGATTTCTGTATGTTTTATATTAAAATATGATAACTTCATTCATCTCATTGCTCAAAAAGTAAAAATTGGAGTCAAGAGAGCTTTTCTTACTCTTTGTACATCACTGCTTCATTCTGTCTATCTTCCAGATCTTCTGTATTTACCTTCAAATAGATCCACAATATGTTCACTTCCTTCCATGTCCATGACTACCTCTTGTCCAGATCATCATCAGACTTTCTACTCCTAATTGGATTCTTTCCTTTATCCCTTCACAAACTAGTCTTTAAACAGCAAACAGAGTGGTAGTTCAAAACATAAACCAAGTTATATCACTATCCCTGCTTGAAATTTGCTAACACTTTTCCATGGCACAGAAAATCCAAATCTAGATTGTATCAATTTAAGTAATTACTGCTCATACAACAACTTCTTTTTAAAATTGCTGTGGTGTAATACAGCAAACACTTATTTTCTGTTCCCATAAAGTATAAAACCAATTTCCTGGTATTCATGTATCTCCTTCTCAATGTTGATTAAGTAGCCCACACTGTTGGAAGCGCTGGCTCTGCCATCTTCATCAGGCAACTTTTAAAGTTACCATTGCTTGCTTATAACTAAAGTGTAGAAAGAACATAGAGAATCATGCATGGAAATTTTTGTTGGCCAGGCTTGAAGTGGCTGGGATATGTTTCTTGAATATTCTAAGCTTACCTCTCTCTGCCTTACTCTTTTGTTTGACTCTGTGCTCCATTTAAGACATAGCTTGATTTTTTTCCCCTAAAATGTATGCATTTTTAAAAATAATTCAGAAAGACCTTTGGTAACAATAAAATACAATAAATCTCATTTGTTTTGTTTCAGAACCCTGATTTATTTCCAATCTTTATCATAACCTGAGGTCATCATATGCCTTTGTTTTCCTATGCATTTGTTTGTCTCTCTCTCTCTCTGCCTCTACCTAAGTGTCTCTGAGAATAAAGATCTTGACTCTGACACTCACTGATTTTCATTAGAATGTAGAAGAAGATCTAGTATCTAATGGGCACTTAGAAATATTTTGAATGAGTGAATCAATACATATATAAAACTGATGATCATTTCTACTAAAATATGATTAAGAGAGCTAATTCATTTTTGTAGGTGAAATTAGAGAAAGGAATCATAAGAAAATATCAATGAAAATCCCAAAATTTGTATAGTGAGTCAAAAATTGACTGATAACAGAAACTGGAGTTTCAGACATTTTATAAGCTTTATGTCAGAGTTGTGCAGCAATTCTAATTAGCAATCATGTATTACCATGTATAATATGCTCTAATTTCTCAAGAGACATGTATATACAGCTTCTTAAAAGATTTTAATTATATTCCCTAATCAAAGCACCACCTTCCTTATTTTTGCTAAACTGGAGTACTATTAGTTTAAATACAAGAGAAATTTTGAACTTTAAAATAATAAATAAAAGAATATACTGTAATTTTTAAAGTTCTTTTTCTTAATCTTCCTTTCTCCATTTTGCTCCTAATTTTGTATAAATTTTAGTCATATCTAAAGTGAGAAAAGGAGCTTAGTTGGTTATTTGTAATAAATGTATTATTTTAATGCTTCATTATCTAGTGATTTTTTTTAGTAAAGTAATAACTAATAATAAAAAATATTCAAGGGAGTTATACTTATTTAAAGTATGTTAACTATTAAAACAATTAAAAATAAAAATGCATGGTATCTTCACCCTGCAACTGTACTAACATTAATCACACTTATACGTATTCAAAAGTCTAGTTTAGGATTTCAATTTGTGAAAAAAAAAAAGAGGAAACATTATTATATCAAACCATGACAACTGTAACTAGCTTTAGAAAACACTTTATAAATAAATTAAATCATACAGTGTTAGAATAAATATTGCTAACTGTTCTTTTGAGGCCTAGCTAATAATTCCTTTACTCAGTAGAGAGAAATTCTGCTTTAGTAAAATAGTATGTATAGCTTCAACAATTTGCCCAGTCTCTTAGAATTTATGTAACTGGATTATAAATCCTTCTAATGAGATTTTTCCTTTGTACATCTTGAACAAACATTTTCCTGATTTTGTCTCTCTTTCCATTAATATAGTTTAGTAATAAATTCTAAGTGATCTGAAAGTGTTGTGGCCCTTAGAGAATGGGCACTATATTAGGCAAATCTCAATGACTTTTATGTCTCCAAAAGTCAGGCAGTATTTCATTCCTAAATGTACTAATACATTGCATTTTAGTGATGGTCATTTGTATAAGATAAGGAATAAAAAAATATGATGTGGTAAGAATAACACTTTAGAAAAACACTTCACTAGAAATTGTTAAACTTATGCGACAAAAATCTGTTTTCAGTTTTAGCTAAGTTGACAGTGTGAGAAGTTCGGAAATTATATTTTACATATACTATAACTGAGAAAAACAGTAGAAGTGAGAGCTAGAAAACTTCCACAGAGGCCATGTATGCAAGGAATACAGCAAGGTCACGTGAAGTAATGCCAGTAAAATCAAGTGAAAGTCTTAATTATTAAGTAAGCATCTAAAAAATGTTGTTGAAAGTTTGATAGTAGTTGACAACAAGAAATCTAGAATAAGAGAGACTTGCATTCAATTTCTAGCTTATGCCATTTTTCATATGTGTGTTTTGAGATAAATTACTCAAAATTATATTTTATTTATACAGCAAGCTGGACTAAATGTTAAATCACAGTTAAAGAATATTTTGTGTTTTTAGCTAACACTTCATTTGTTCAAGATCAGTCCATATCCCTAAAAATAAGGTCAAAATGAATTCTTCTAAGTGGCCAATTAGCCCAGGAAGACTATAATAAAAATATACTTTAATAAAAAATAATAAATGATTAGAGTATAAAATAGTTCAAAATTTGGTTTCATCTACCATTTAGATCAGGGGTAGACAACCTTTTTATACCTACCGCCCACTTTTGTATCTCTGTTAGTAGTAAAATTTTCTAACCGCCCACTGGTTCCACAGTAATGGTGATTTATAAAGTAGGGAAGTAATTTTACTTTATAAAATTTATAAAGCAGAGTTACAGCAAGTTAAAGTATATAATAATAATTATTTACCAAGTACTTTATGTCAGATTTTTGCTAAGTTTGGCAGAATAAATCTTTAGAAAACAACTTACTATAGTTAAATCTATCTTTTTATTTATACTTTGGTTGCTCCAATGTCGCCCACCATGAAAGCTGGAACACCCACTAGAGGGCAGTAGGGACCAGGTTGACTACTACTGATTTAGAGTATACTCATAGCATAAATAATTAAGATTTGTATGTTTACCATGCTAACAAACCAGCCATGATAATGATTCATCAATTTGCTTTGATGAACACTGACTCCATGAAATTTAAAAATGAACCCAATGTATCAGGCACTTTTCTTAGGTAAATGTTACTGGGGTTTAAGTTCTATTAAACTTTGATATGAAAACCTCCAGCCTCTGTCCTTTGTGTTCTCTTGAAAGTCAGGACAGAATTTACCTGTTGAGAAGAGTGAGAGCTGGCCCATGGTAGAGAGGTAATGAGTCTGGGGAAAGAGGATATCAATTGCCTGCTATTTGATAAAGAGGACACAAGCAGCCTCATGGATAACAGCCTAAAGGGCCCTGTGGCAGCAAGATAGATGATTTGTCTCATTGAGCCATTGAGTCATTCATCCACTGCTTCTTCAGTGCATACCTCACTAAAACCATTTAATGTATTTACCCTTTATTAATGATTTAGGTTGCCTTTGCCAGCAAATCCAAAATACACTGCCCTAACATTAAACATTACTTCTTTTCAAAAGAAAAACAAAGAATCTCAGAATAATATTTTGAAAGCTGAAAAAAATTTTTCTTTTATTGAACAAATGCAGCTTTTCTCAGTAGTCTGACATTACTCAAAATGCTCAGTAATTAATCTGCAAAGGAAGTGGTAAATAGGTGAAGTATTTCTATTTTAAACTTTGACACATTTAAAATGCTTGAGTCTCCTTATACTGAGGTCTGCAAGTATTTCACTTCCAGCTACAGTAATGAATATATTCAAAAGGAAATGCGTACAAAATTATTATTATTATTTAGTTATTTTAGAAGGGGAAAATTTAGAAAATAAACAAAAGGAATGGTTAGTTCCCTGTGTAGGTGAATGAGCTGGTTGTAAGGATCAACATGTACTTCAGATTTTCTGTAATTTCTTGCTTAGTTCACTGCCACTTCTTTGATTAGAGTTAAACCAGCCTTGAGGTATATAGTACATTCATGACTATAGAATTAAACACCAAACTTGGCAAGAGGACAAAAGAAAAGAGTCTGTCAAAAAATAAAATAAAAAGCAGTTATATCTATCATCTCAGTTTAGAAAGCATTGAGTGGCCTTTTCATTAAGCTGTGTGTCCCCTATTATTTTTATTGGCTTACATATTTCAGGAAATTAGAAGTTGCAAAATTTTATGCAGCTTTAAAGATATTGTAAATAGAGGTTGAAAAGAAAATTATTTTGGAAAATATAGAAAAAAACAGTAAGACAAATAGAACATGGGGTTTAACACTGGATGCATCTGTATTTATTCCAGATTTATCTTCATTTCTCATTATATCTTGTCATATAGGAGTAGAATTTACTACCTGATCTGACCTAAGGAGATAGAAATGTCTGAGATGGGAAAACTAGGGTATATTTTTTAGCATCCCCAGTTAATAAGACCTTTTCAGTGAAACATCAGATATATATCAGTACTAAAATCAAAGGCGCAATTTCCACATAAGGCAGACACATTGGTACCTTCCCTGAGCCTTCCCAAGTTCCTTTCTGCTCTTTTTTCTCCCAGATCTCCAAATTTTTGTACATATTTCTGTCAGAATTTGCTCTTCTAAACTAAAATTTCAATTTTCTCCTAATTTCAGCACTATATATAACATAGATTGGTATTTATTTTCTTATGTTTAACAATTTCAGCAAAGCTATAGATTTCTCAGCTTTATTTCACTGGTTCTTTGAAATTTATCTCATTTGTAGTCCTGAGGAATGGCCATTTTTGTATTTTCTTCTACATGGCACTGGGATTGAGCAATTTAGCCAGGCTAGGCTAATTATAACACAGCATCCCCATGGGAAGAGTGATTGATGCAGAGATAGGCACTAAATCAATGAGAATTATCCTGTGAACTTTCCTGCTGGGAACGATGGGGAATACTGTCTTCATTTTGGATCATTACCTGTAAACAAATAAGGTCTGGTTGTTATGAGTCATCCTTCTTGGTTGAGCAAAAAGTTTATCTGCAGCAGGATTGAAAAGGTTGATATGAAAAAAGAAGCACAAATAAGCTTAACTGAGAAATGGAGGCTGAGACATGACAACGTTATTTTAACCCTGATTCTACCTGATCCTTAAACAATGTGGTAATCCAAGTTTGAAGACAATAATAATGCATATATATACTTATTATGTGATAATTTATAATACATTTGTTTAATTCACATAGTGTTTATAGTTTTCACATATTTTGCAAGTATTTGTTTATAGTATACCAAAATTATTTTCTTAATTATTTATTTTATTTTTTTAGGTGAAAGGAAGGGAGATAGTGAGGAAGACTCCCACATGCACTCTGACTGGGATCCACCCAGCAACCCCTTCTAGGGCCAATACTTGAGTACCAAGCTATTTTTAGCACTTGAGGCTAATGCTCTTGGACCAACCAAGCTATCCTCAGTGCCTGAGGCCATGCTCAAACCAATTCAGCCATTGTCTGTGGGAGAAAAAGAGAGAGTGAAGGGTGATAATGAGGGGTAGAGGAGCAGATGGTCATTCCTCTGGTGTGCCCTGACTGGGAATAGAACATATAACATAAGGCTTTCAGTGTGTACAATTCACAAACACTTGATTTACAGATATCTCACATTTGTAAAAGGAGTGAGGTGGTATACAATAGCAGTCGAATCTTTATACTAAATCTTTCCTTTTCTCATGCAAGACTCTGTTATTCAGTTAATACAACTGAGTTATAAATAATCCAAAATATCACTTCCTTTAAGATTTCAGCACTTAAAAGAGAAATAGAGTCTGAAAGTATCTACCTCATCTGTTTTCTTTCTACTATTCCAAAAACCATGCTAAATTTAGAGAATGTCCTGTTTTTACTGGTAGCACAAAAGAGATTTCCTGTCATCAAAGATTAGAATATGTGAAGCATTTTATTTTGGAAGGTAAATAGAGAAATAGAATGGTAATTAGATAGGAATAAAAGCTCAAGAAAAATTTTTATGTATTTATTTGTCAGTAGAAAACATCAGTATAGATTCTTGCAGGAAAGCAGTATATTCTGTTGTTGACATGTTTAGTTTTCCATATTACACCTAGAATATTCTCCTGATGGTCAATGAGAATGAGCCTCTCAGACCTCCCACTATATAAAGTATAATTGATATAGAATCCTAGCTTTTTGGCTTTGAAATATATTTTTGCATGTGGGCCAAGGCATTTTCTCCAATAGGCTGCTCCTTATTAGTAACTGAGTGTGGCAGGGAAACTAAGGCAGATTATTTCCTCAGAATTACGGGATTCCACTGTCTGCTGATCTTGGTTCAAAAAGTCTTTGATGTTTCTACCTGACTTTCTCTTCCTCTCTTCTTGACTTGGAGCCACACTCTCTTTTGGTCTCATGGTTCCTCTGGCTTCCTTGAGTCCCTGTTTCCATTTACTGAGTTATTTTCCTAATAAAGCTTTATGCATTTAACACCACATTATGGGGAGTGGGATGGCACAGAAACCTAGAGTGGGTGCCCAGTTAATATCTGTTCTTGATTTTTTTATATCTAAAAATGTCAGGTAGATGTCATTACATATCTTTGTTTGGAATATTGGAATCAGTAATTTATTTTTTATGCTGTGGCTTTCATTTCTGATATACTTGCTAAATTATTTTATTTCCCTATTTGAAGAGAAGAGTTTTAGTTTTCTTACTCTGGTATCTAAAGACTAATTTATTGCAAATGACTTCTGATGATATAGATTTCAGAACATAAGTTTTCCTGAAAAAATTTTATAAGTACACGTATTTTAATTTTATTTTGCAGAAATGTCAACACTTCCCATGCTGGTAAAAATTTTGTGCACACTCAATGCCAGAATTTCCAAATTCTTTTATTATTAAAGATTTGCAAACTATGAATTTTGGCAATTTATATAACATTTCAAAATCAAGAATAAAGTAAGCATTATACATTTATAAAATAAAAAGCCATACTATATGATATGCAGTTCATATGAGAATAGAGCAGTTTATTAAAAAAGTATTGTAATTCTCTTCTTTACCCCTTGGACCATGATTTTAGCCTCTTAGACACGCTTAATTATGAATGGCAAGGTTCACAAGCAAGACAAGAACTTCAAATAATCTGCTAATTTTCCTCAGAAGGTAAGAAAACAATTTTCCTTAAACTTGCTTTCATGAGTTTTCAATACAAGTGAAAGTCAACTTCCAAAGCAAAACTTATTTGTAGGTTTATGAACACACAACACATACACTATCATAATAATAGCTGAAGGTCAATTTGCCACCAAAGCATCTGTATTAGCTCTGTGTGATTTTGTTGATGGAGTAGTGTCCAAATGAAATAAAAATGAATATCAGTAGTGTCTACAAGCACAAGTTGTCTTTACTAGAGACAACACAATCATGTCTATGGGTTTTACACATATCTTTATCCCATTTGTCAATGTCTAATTAATTTCTCTCCTTTTTTTTTTTTTTTTTTTTTTTTGTATTTTTCTGAAGCTGGAAATGGGACGGGGATAGACAGTCAGACAGACTCCCGCAGACGCCCGACCGGGATCCACCCAGCACGCCCACCAGGGGGCGATGCTCTGCCCCTCTGGGGCGTCACTCTGTTGCGACCAGAGCCACTCTAGCGCCTGGGGCAGAGGCCAAGGAGCCATCCCCAGTGCCCGGGCCATCTTTGCTCCAATGGAGCCTCGCTGCGGGAGGGGAAGAGAGAGACAGAGAGGAAGGAGAGGGGGAGGGGTGGAGAAGCAGATGGGCGCCTCTCCTGTGTGCCTTGGCCGGGAATCGAACCCGGGACTTCTGCACGCCAGGCCGATGCTCTACCACTGAGCTAACCGGCCAGGGCCTGATTTCTCTTTTTGAAGCACTTCTTTCTCCCAATGTAGTTGGCAGTGATAATTAGGTGTAGGGTCTATAGAGTAATATGTAATGGGGAAAAATAGTGAGTCTTACTCTGGCTCTTACCTCTGCTCAAAACACTACTGCAAATGTAAAGATAATATCCCTGAAGTTTTATCAAATCCCAGTCAGACATATATTGTTAAACTTACTTGACTGCACATGAAAAGTACAAGTCAATTCCTGGAACCCTAAGTAATACCATTTGTCAGTGGGTGAAAGAAAGACCCCACGAGGATTTTAAAAATGACCCTTCACCCTGGAAAACAAGGCAGTTTTTAGAGGAGGGTGCCCGGTATGACCAAATACCACTGCTGCTCTAACAGTCCCTTGCAACTCCATTACAAAAGGACTCATGGATACTTGAAGTTAATTAATAGGTATTTAAACAAAGATAATTTTTTCCTTCCAGGATTCTGGAAAGTTCCTCTTCACAGATATTATAAGAGCAAAATTTTCTCTTCAGTCTCTCTTAGGCATTTCATGCTGTGTTTTGCATTATTTCTCATGCTGTGTTTTGCATTATTTCCCTTTTCTAATAGTCCCAGGCAAATCTCATGATGGCCTTTATAAGGCTTCTGCCTGAGTAATAGAATCTTCCTTGTTTCCAAAGTGTCACTGTTTAATTTCAGATAGTCCTTATGGAAAAGAAGTCACATTAATACAAATGTGGAAAGGTAGTAATGGACACTTTTATAACCCATGTAATCAAATCTCTCTTTCTCATCATTGCCTCTTATTTCCTTATCTCAAGATTGAAGCCACCCAAGACCCCTTTTCTTCCCCAATTCCATTAAACAATAAAGCAAACCAGCCATGGAGGTGTTCACCTTGACATAAAAATGTACTATCAAGAGAAAATTAAGTTTTGCTTTTGTTTCAACAGGTCACCAAGTTCCTACACACTTTTCATCTTTTTAATATTTGTCACTCTCCTTCTTTAGTTCAAGAACTACACAGTATAATAAACTCATTTTTTTTACAAATATCACTAAATGAATAAGTATGATTCAATGATCAGGTTTATGCAACTTAAAAAATAAATGTTTAAATAAAAAAGAAAATCTAATTAGATAACTTTTTATTTTTAAATTTTAATTAAATTTATTAGGGTGACATTGGTTAATAAAATGATGTAAGTTTCAAGTGTACATTTCTGTGATACATCATTTGTATTTTGCATTGTGTATTTAGCATCCAAAGTCCAATCACCTTCTTTTTTTTTTTTTTTTTTTTTTTTTTTTTTTCATTTTTTCATTTTTCTGAAGCTGGAAACAGGGAGAGACAGTCAGACAGACTCCCGCATGCGCCCGACCGGGATCCACCCGGCACGCCCACCAGGGGCGACGCTCTGCCCACCAGGGGGCGATGCTCTGCCCATCCTGGGCGTCGCCATATTGCGACCAGAGCCACTCTAGCGCCTGAGGCAGAGGCCACAGAGCCATCCCCAGCGCCCGGGCCATCTCTGCTCCAATGGAGCCTTGGCTGCGGGAGGGGAAGAGAGAGACAGAGAGAAAAGTGCGGCGGAGGGGTGGAGAAGCAAATGGGCGCTTCTCCTGTGTGCCCTGGCCGGGAATCGAACCCGGGTCCTCCGCACGCTAGGCCGACGCTCTACCGCTTAGCCAACCGGCCAGGGCCCAATCACCTTCTTTCACCACATATTTGAATCCCTTTACACTTTACTGCCCTCCCATCCCTTTTCTCTGATAACCACCATACTGTTATCTGTATCAATCAGTTCTCATTTGTCTTGTTTATTTGCTGTTTTATATCCCACATCTGAATGAAATCATGTGATTCTTAACTTTTTCTGTCTGAATTATTTTGCTTAGCATGATAGTCTCAAGATCAATATCAAGACATTGTTTTCACAAATGGCAATATTTCTTATGGCTGAGTAGTACTCCATTGTATTTATGTATCACATCTTTTTTATTATTTTACTTTATTTTATTTTTTTAGTGAGAGGACAGAACACAGAGACAGACTCCTGCATTTGCTCCACCTGGAATTCACCCGGCAAGGCCACTAGGGGGAGATACTCTGCCCATCTGGACCTTTGTTCCATTGTAACTGGAACAATTTTTAGTGCCTGAAGCAGAAACCATGGAGCTATCCTCATTTCCCAGGGCCAACTCGCTCCAATTGAGCCATGGCTACAGGAGGGGAGAAGGAGAGAGAGAGAGAGAAGCAAGAGGGGGAGTGATGGAGAAGCGGATGGGCACTTCTCTTGTGTGTCCTGAACCTGGGACATCCATACACCAGACCCACACATTACTGCTGAGCCAATCGGCCAGGACTACATCTTTTTTATCTAATTATCTATCAAAGGACACATCAGTTATTTTCATCTTGGTCACTGTGAATAATGCTGTGATATGGATTTGATATATTTTTTTACCAGTATAGATGAATTAAAGCCATCTTGACCACACTTCACCTGGACATCAAATATATAATCTATAGATGATGGTTATAATGCTCTTTCTTTTTTTTTTTTTAAATAATTTTATTTTTTTAATGAGGTGACATCAATAAATCAGGATACATATAATGCTCTTTCAATGGTCTGGAATATCCTTCACTCTTGACCATAATACATTCATTTAGTTCATAGTATTCTTTAATAAGTTATTTTTTTTGGCTCTTATAAATTAACGTTATGTTTTATTTTATTAATTTAAGTCATTTTTCGCACATCTACTGATAGCACATTGAACTGTTTGGGTTAAAGACTAATGTCATTTCTCTTTCCATTCATTTACCTGAATCATTTGAAATTGCCAATGTTTGACTATTTTGGTTTACAACATTTTCTATTTTATAAGGTTGACTATAACATTTAGTTTAATGACTTGTGCATACGATTGCAGATGTCAACTTTCCAATCTCCCTAAGACTACTCATTTTAGTCTTCAAAACCTCTTTGTATAGTGTTGGCTTTTTGAATTATAAAAACTAAAGTAATATAAAATAGAGATTTTTTATACTATGTTTTATTATCTACAAATCAACATTAAATGCCCTGAGATAATATGGAATATAGTGTGGGTACCAGCACACATTAGAAGTAGACTGAGGACCTTCACATGAAGCACTCAGAAACAGAGGAGTCTTATCTTCAGACCCAGTGGCCTTTCAGACCTAAGATGTCCAACACTTTCAGAGTGATGGTACACAGTTGCCTCATTTATTTCATACAACTCCAACAAACTCTGCCTACCACTGACTTCTCTAAACTCACACAAAATCAATAATTTAAATGAATTAAAATGTGATTTGCGGATTTAGGGAATCTGTAAAGAGATGTGTCAATAAAATAGAAATTAAACTAAGAGAGGATGGATAACAAAATATACTTAAATCATTAGAGTAAGTGTTTAAAAACTGATTTATACAAAAAGTAAACTATCAATAATTTAGCTTCAGAGAAAGGGCTTTTTGCCTCTGAGGTATATGAAGGTTGCTGGTCCTATATTGTCACTTTGAATTTCACCCATATATATTTGTTTCTGAATATGCAAAATGACCATATAAAGCAAGCAGCCTCAAAAAAAGTCAAGTTTTTTGAACCATGAAATAAAGCTGCCTTTAATTTATATTTCTGTTTTTATCCTTTTGGAGTCTTACAGATAAAAGAGCACTTTAATGCACAAATTCTCATTGATTTGCCATTGGTTACTTCAAATTCTTAAAATAGTTCCTGCCTGCATTTTTTAAGACAATTTCTGATGTGTTTCTGAAAATGCTATTGGTCATACCATTTAAATTTTATCTAGATAGATTAAATTTTTTTTTAAAGTTACTCAGATGTCCTCATGCAATTTTGGTCACTTAATGTAGACTTTTCATATATATTTATATTACCATTGGGAAGTGTGAGAAGACAACATTGAATAAAAAGTAAGTTGGACCGAAAAATATATTTTTCCACATAATAAGGTTTATGAATTATGTTTTATTAGATAAATAATAAATTCAAAATACAATATATGTTAGCTACTTCTCTTGCCTTATCTTTGAAATTTATGAACCACATAAAGATTAAAAAAATATTCACAAACATTGAAATATAAAAGCATATTAAAAATTCACTCCTATTTTTCTATCTTTTTTTCTAGCAAACAAATTAGAGAATTTTTTGGTATTAGGATTTTTTTAAAGATATAGATGAATGAGGCATTAATTAACAGTATACTTATTTTTATTCCTGCAACACACTAACACCAAATTGTGACAAACACTTGCCACCTGTTTCCATCACTTGTTTCCCTCTGCATCTTTCCTTCACCTCCATTGTTTAAATGGATACACAAAGGTTTCAAATAATCACACAGAACTGTTTTAATTATTTTTCTGCCTTAAGAGGCCTTTCAAATAATTAGCTTCTTTGCAAGTGTTCAAAGAAGTAGTACATTATAGCCAGATAGAAAAATATCCAGATTATTTGCTTATTTTTGCTATTTATATGAACCCAATCTTTTGATTCTTTATCCCCAATTGTTGAATAAAACATCAACAGAAGATGGCACTGTTTATTCATTGTTTAATCAGCAAATAATGTCTCCATGTTGAAGAAAAAGAAATTTTATAAAGCAACATGTAAGGAAAACAGACAATTTTATTTTTTTACAAAAAGAGGTAAGTCATATGACATAACACATAATTTATTTGAAAATTAGAATAAGAAATCATTTTAAATGAAATATGAAAAACTAAATTGTGAAACATACTTACCACTGAAATTGCAAGGATAGATCATTTTATAACCCATATTGGTTCAATAAGAAAATGATCACATGCAAATGTGATCTAAGGGGAATGGAAGAGTACCAACAGTCCCAGTGGAGTTTGTGTCCCATCTTTACTCTATACCTTGACCTTGAGACCTTGTGAATCTAAATGACCTCATTCATAAATTTTAGGTAATAATACCTATTCTATTTTTGAGGCTTAAGTGAAAATAAATGTCCTGCTCACCTGATAACTGTTGTTTCATCACGCTAGAAAATAAATATAGTGTGGGGCAAAACAATATCTTTTATTATTATATTAGCAACATGTAGTATACCATGTCTGGCATTTAGTTGAAGGTGACAAGTGCTGCTTTAGTGGAAGAAATAACAAAACTTTAATGGCTTGTATGTAGGCTTTAAGTTGCTTTCCAAAGAAGGATTGTTAAAATACTAGTTTCAGAATCACTAGTAAATAAAAACCGGTCATCAAAATAGGTTCAAAGAAAATTGCTTTTCGCTTTTTATATAATTATAGCTCTTACCACTATTATATATAAAGCGATAAGTAGGCATAAAAATAAAACAAAGAAAATTTTATTCCTGTAAAATTACCCAATTTTACAGGTAAGACAAGTTGTTAGTTGAGTCCAATTTACACACTGACTGAACATATACATTTAAAACATTCGCACATAGAAATGACAAGCTTACATTTTCATCTTGGAATTTAAATCCTGAGCAAACCTAAGCCTTAAAAAAAATTTCAAATTCATGTATGAAAAAGTTACATATTTAAGTATTTTTCCCCGTAACACTCAGGAAATAAAACTTGATAGCATTCATTTTTAAAAATATTTTCTTTTTTTCTTGGGTATAGAGCAAGCCTATGTTTCTTAGTCTCCTTTGCAATTAGATTCAGTCACCTGACTGAATTGTAGGGAAATGTAAATCAAAGTCCTGTGTGCTATTGTTATGTGAAGGTTTTTAAGAAATGGGCGTGTCCACTAGAGGTTCCTAAGGCAGAGTGCTGATTGAGCTCTGCCCAGCAGGAAAAAAATATTTTAACACTGCCATGTTTAGATTTTTACCTCAACTACTTATCATAATCACTGCCAAAACATCTTGAGTTTTTCCTCCCTTCCTTCTGGACGCCAAACTGTTTTCTCTAATTCATGCTGACAGAGAGCAGATCAGTGATTGCTTCTCAGAAGTAGGCAGTGACTGGAAAGTAGATTTAAGGAACTTTCTAGAGCAAAACAAATATTCTATATCTTATTCGGTTGGTGGTTACATAAGGCATGCAAGTCCAATTAATCAAACTATACATTTAAGATCTGAGAATTTTTGTATATAAATATTTCTTTAATTATAAAATAAGAGCTGTCGGCCCCATCTACGACACTGTGGACGAGCCTAGGGTATTTCTTCCAAGAAGCAGGTAAACTGATCTCATTTGCACAAGGGCCACTTAACTATGTTTTGCCTGAATAGTCAGGATTTTTATTCTTCTCTCAAAGATCTCTGTTGTGGGTGTTGATAGTCCTATTTTCTGCTGCTTTGCTTAATATATAGTGTTTCCTTTATCCCTCCTATCTCAATGCCCCACTCATATTTCAGACTGGGACCTACTCCTAATTTAGAGCTCTCTTTCCCCCTTTTGCCAACTTCTCTTATGAATTTACCTTTGCCATCCAGCTTAGTGTATCCCAAGGTTCTCTTGACCATGCCACAATCTCAGAGCTCCAGGGCAAAGCTACCTGGTCTCATCTCTCCAGGCAGAGGAGAACAGAAGCTCCATATCCACACATGCTGCAAATGGCTTCTCCAGTCTACCTGAATCATTACCAGCTAGAAGCAGCAGTCATTGGGACTTGGACATGAGCTGCAAAGTATAAAATGGTGACAACAATTCCAGTGCCATGTGAACTTTTCCTGAATGAGGACTTTTCCTGGACTACTGCTCCCTGTAACAGCTCCTAACAGACTGAACTGTGGTTGGGTTGCATTTTTCAGGGATGTGGCATGGTGATAGGGCCAACTTGGACTTGGTGAACATGTTAAGGGCACTACTCTTTTATGGATTCTTGCTGTATTGGCCAAGAGTTTGCTTAAAGGCTTTTAATCACTTTAAAAAAAAATAGAAGGCTGGATAAAGAAGATGGGGCACTTATACACCATGGTATACTAGTCAGCTAGAAGAAATGATGACATTAGATCACTTACAGCAGAATGGTGGAATATTGATAACATTATGTGGAGTGAAATGAGCGAATCAGAGAAAAACAAGAACTGCAGGATTCCATACATTGGTGGGACATTAAAGAGAGACTAAGGAGATGACGTCAGAGTAATGGGGGGGTAGGAAGCGATACCAATAAATCTCCCCCAAAACTCAACAAGATCTTCAACCAGAAACAGAAAAACCTATACTTGGAGCTTCCAGATGCATCGCAATACACCCAAAGGTATGATTGAGTGAAAAATTGGCTAAATATATAACCAAACCCTGAAGGAAATAGGGAGTAAGAAATGCTCTGCCTTCCTCACTAACCTAAATAGGGCGGCTTTCTCTGGTAACTGTGAATATAGAAACTGAGGCGGGCAAAGGGGGTGAATAGATCCAGGTCACCGCGGCACAAACGGCCGAACCAGGCTGTGGCATGGAGATCCAAGCCGAGGAAAATCTGATCCTGTGGCAACCCGGGCAATACAAGCTAACACTCGCGCCAAACCCAAACAAAGAAAGACAAGCGGAGCGGCCATTTTACCCGGTCTCCTGGTCGGTGCGCAGTTAGTGGGCGAGAATTTCTTCCTAGGCCCCGAGAGTGGGTGCCCGTGTTGCCCCACAGAGAGGCAGGGTCAGAGGCCTTTCTGTGGGCCGAGGGCAGAGTCTCTGGGCAGCCCCAGCGCCCTGGGAAAGCCACATATGGGAGGGAGTGAGAACTAATTCCAACGGTGGAGATTTTCCGTGCTGGAGGGTGTTTCACTCAGAGGGAACCACAGCTGGCCTCATATCCTGGTTTGTGCGCGCAGATAAGGAGTGAGCAATTCCTCCGAGTGCCTCGGCAGAGCGCGCCCGTGTTATCGCACAGAGGGGCAGAGTCAGGGGCCTTTGTGTGGGCCAAAGCGGAATCTCAAGCCGCCCCAGCACCTTGCAAAAGCCGCGCACGGGGACAGAGCGAGACTCAATTCCAACGTTGCAACTTTTCCCTGTGGTTGGGGGTTTCACTCAGAGCGTGAGACTGCTGGCCGGATATCCTGATCGCAGAGAGTGAGTGAGAGTTTCCTCCAAGCGCCCCAGAAGTGGGCGCCCGCTTGTGTTACCAGACAGAGTGGCAGAGCCAGAGGGGGCAGAAAGCCCGCCTGATTATGCTAGCAGCTCTGACTGACTGAGCCTTACCCAGAGCCCTGTGCTGAGTGGAAATAGAGTGGGGAGTTGCCAGCTCTTTGAGCTTCTTACTATCCAGGCAGAAGCAGCAGCAACCCCATAGCTGGATTATCAGGCTACTAATTGAGGAAGGACAGACTAGGAGAAAGGCTCCATGAACACGGACTCTCTCACCGTCGGAGCCTATAAATACTAATGAGCTTCGACTGCCAACGAGACTAAAGCACAATACATGACATTGCCATAGAGACTTATCAACTGCAAACCTCTACCTGAGCGTGCCAAAGGGGCAGAACCCAGGGTACAGAGTCACCGACCAGGAAGAGGGAGAGAAAAGAAAAAGCAAGAAGATAACCTCTCAAAATCAAGAATAATCTGCAGACTTTATAACCTATCCCATTTTATTATATTTGTTCGTTTGTTTCTCTTATCTTCATTCTTGATACTTTTTTTTCCTCCTCCAATTTGGCCGATTAACTCTCTACCGGTCTTACTCTCTCCTCTCCTTGAAATACACTACCCATAAGTGTTACATCTCCCATTATCTTTTCTCTTCTCTTCCTTTCTCTCTATGAGGGTTGCATTCCAAAACCCTTAACTCTCTCTCTCTCTCCTTTCTTTTCTCTTCTTTTAGTGGTTCCCTCTTTTTTTTCTCTCTCTCTCTTTCTTTTCTCCCTCTATATTAGTTTCTTTCTTTCTGCTTTACATCTCCTCTCATTCAAACCTCACTAACAAACAAATTATCTTATCTGGGACTCAAACCTATGTTTGTGGCATTTTGGGGGGTTTTTACTTCACCTTTTTAACTCACTAGCAGTGCTCCCATCCCTGGCTCTCCATATTATCTAGTTCTTGTTTCACTAAATACAATAGTAATTTTTTAATTTGTCCCCTCATTTTTCAGTTTTCCTCTTATTCCTCTCATCATAACTCTTAGACAACCAACACCTAAAAGCAAATCATTTTATTCTTGACCCAAATTTTTTCCTTATTTGCTTTTTGTGGGTCCATACGCTCTTTTTTTTTCTTTTTTCTTTTTTCTTTTTTTTTTTCTTTTTTTCTTTTTTTTTTTTTTTGCCCCTTCATTACTTTTCTCCACTTCAGGCCCTCCATCACAGGCATTGTTTGTTATAATGCACAGTCCACCACAAGATTTTCTCAAGAAAGAGGGGAGAGGAGAGGACAGGAAAAAAAGGAGGGGGGGAATAATCTCCTTTTTTTTAATTTTTATTTTATTTTTCTTTATTTCATTATTAATTTTTTTTAAAAAAACAACTATTTTCGATTTTTAATTTTTTTATTTGTTTTTTTAACTTTTTATTCTTTATTAAATCTCATTAATACTATCAACAAAACCACCCTCAGATGCCATTAAGGAAGAGAAAATCGAATATCATGGATACAAAAGAAAGAGAGGTAACACAGCTAGATGAGGAAAAATCTATGGAGAAAAAATTTAATATATTGGAAACCTTGGAGCTAAATGACAGAGAATTCAAGATAGAAATCCTAAAAATCATCTGAGATATACAACAAAACACAGAAAGGCAATTTAGGGAGCTCAGAAAACAATTCAATGAACACAAAGAATATATGTCCAAGGAAATTGAAACTATAAAAACAAATCAAACAGAGAAGAAAAACTCAATTCACGAGCTGAAAAATGAAGTAACAAGCTTAGCTAATAAAACAGGTCAGATAGAAGAGAGGATTAGTGAAATAGAAGACAAGCAACTTGAGGCACAACAGAGAGAAGAAGAAAGAGACTCAAAAATAAAAAAAAATGAGATAGCCCTACAAGAATTATCTGACTCCATCAAGAAGAATAACATAAGAATAATAGGTATATCAGAGGGAGAAGAGAGAGAAAATGGAATGAAGAACATACTCAAACAAATAATAGATGAGAACTTCCCAAGCCTGTGGAAAGAACAAAAGCCTCAAGTTCAAGAAGCAAACAGAACTCCAAGTTTTCTTAACCCCAACAAACCTACTCCAAGGCATATCATAATGAAATTGACACAAACCAACAGCAAAGAAAAAATTCTCAAGGCAGCCAGAGAAAAGAAGAATACAACATATAAAGGAAGACCCATTAGATTATCATCAGATTTCTCAGCAGAAACCCTACAAGCTAGAAGAGAGTGGACGCCAATATTTAAAGTCCTGTAAGAGAGAAACTTTCAGCCAAGAATACTATACCCATCAAAGCTATCCTTCAAATACGAAGGAGAAATAAAAACATTCACAGATACAGAAAAGATGAGGGAATTTATCATCAGAAAACCCCCACTCCAGGAATTACTAAAGGGGGTTCTCCAATCAGATACAAAGAACAAAAAAAACAGAGCCACAAGTAAAAGCTCCAAGAAGAACACAATAAAACCAAATTTAAACTGTGACAACAACAAAAAGAAAGGAAGGGAGAGGATAGAATTTAACAGTAGCAAAGGACGATGGAGTGCAAAAGTACTCACAAAATAGTTCGCTACAATGAACAGGGTAGGGACCCTTATCATTACTCAAAGGTAACCACTATTGAAAAAACCACCACAGAAGCACATGAGATAAAAAAGACAGCAACAGAGGAAAGATGTATGGAATACAACCAAATAAAAACAAAAGATAGAAAAACGAAAGAGAAAGATCAAACAAGAAACAAAACTGACAGAAAGCAAGATATAAAATGGCAATAGGGAACTCACAAGTATCAATAATTACACTAAATGTAAACGGATTAAATTCACCAATAAAAAGGCACAGAGTAGCAGAATGGATTAAAAAAGAAAATCCAACTGTATGCTGCCTACAGGAAACTCATCTAAGTAACAAGGATGAAAACAAATTCAAAGTGAAAGGCTGGAAAACAATACTCCAAGCAAATAACATCCAAAAAAAAGCAGGTGTAGCAATACTCATATCGGATAATGCTGACTACAAGACAGGAAAAGTATTCAGAGACAAAAATGGCCATTTCATAATGGCTAAGGGGACACTGAATCAAGAAGGCATAACAATTCTTAATATATATGCACCAAACCAAGGAGCACCAAAATATATAAGACAGCTACTTATTGACCTTAAAACAAAAACTGACAAAAATACAATCATACTTGGAGACCTCAATACACCGCTGACGGCTCTAGATCGGTCATCCAAACAGAGAATCAACAAAGACATAGTGGCCTTAAACAAAACACTAGAGCACCTGGATATGATAGACATCTACAGGACATTTCATCCCAAAGTGACTGAGTATACATTTTTCTCCAGTGTTTTGTGGGCCACAAAAACAACATCAGCAAATTCAGAAAAATTGAAGTTGTACCAAGCATATTTTCTGATCATAAAGCTTTGAAACTAGAATTCAACCGCAAAAAAGAGGAAAAAAATCCCACAAAAATGTGGAAACTAAACAACATACTTTTAAAAAATGAATGGGTCAAAAGAAGAAATAAGTGCAGAGATCAAAAGATATATACAGACTAATGAAAATGACAATACGACATATCAGAATCTATGGGATGCAGCAAAAGCAGTGATAAGAGGGAAGTTCATATTGCTTCAGTCATATATGAACAAACAAGAGAGAGCCCAAGTGAACCACTTAACTTCACACCTTAAGGAACTAGAAAAAGAAGAACAAAGACAACCCAAAACCAGCCGAAGAAAGGAGATAATAAAAATCAGAGCAGAAATAAATGAATTAGAGAACAGAAAATCTATAGAAAAAATTAATAGAACAAGGAGCTGGTTCTTTGAAAAGATCAACAAAATTGACAAACCCTTGGCAAGACTTACCAAGGAAAAAAGAGAAAGAACTCATATAAACAAAATCCATAATGAAAGAGGAGAAATCACCACGGACACCGTAGATATACAAAGAATTATTGTAGAATACTATGAAAAACTTTATGCCACTAAATTCAACCACCTAGAAGAAATGGATAAATTCCTAGAAAAATACAACCTTCCTAGACTGAGTCAAGAAGAAGCAGAAAGCCTTAACAGACCTATTAGTAGAGAAGAAATAGAAAAAAACCATTAAAAACCTCCCCAAAATTAAAAGTCCAGGCCCTGACGGCTATACCAGCAAATTTTATCAAACATTCAAAAAAGATTTGGTTCCTATTCTACTCAAAGTCTTCCAAAAAATTGAAGAAGAAGCAATACTTCCAAACACATTTTATGAAGCCAACGTAACCCTCATACCAAAACCAGGCAAGGATGGCACAAAATAAGAAAACTACAGACCAATATCTCTAATGAATACAGATGCTAAAATACTAAACAAAATACTAGGAAATTGAATACAACCACATATTAAAAAAATAATACATCATGTCAAGTGGGATTCATCCCAGAATCTCAAGGATGGTTCAACATACATAAAACGGTTAATGTAATACACCATATCAACAAATCAAAGAACAAAAACCACATGATCTTATCAATAGATGCAGAAAAGGCTTTTGATAAAATACAACACAATTTTCTGTTCAAGACTCTCAACAAAATGGGTATAGAAGGAAAATATCTCAACATGATAAAGGCCATATATGATAAAGCATCAGCTAACATCATATTAAATGGCACTAAACTGAATTCTTTCCCCCTTAAATCAGGAACAAGACAGGGTTGTCCACTCTCTCCACTCTTATTTAATGTGGTGCTAGAGGTTCTAGCCAGAGCAATCAGACAAGACAAAGAAATAAAAGGCATCCATATCAGAATAGAAGAAGTAAAGGTATCACTTTTTGCAGATGATATGATCCTATACATCGAAAACCCCAAAGAATCCACAAAAAGACTACTAGAAATAATCAGCCAATACAGTAAGGTCGCAGGATACAAAATTAACATACACAAGTCAATAGCCTTTCTATATGCCAACAATGAAACAACTAAGAAGGAACTCAAAAGAATAATCCCTTTCACGATTGCAACAAAAAAAATAAAATACTTAGGAATAAACATAACAAAGAATGTAAAGGACTTATATAATGAAAACTATTAACCATTGTTAAGGGAAATCGAAAAAGATATAATGAGATGGAAGAATATACCTTGTTCTTGGCTAGGAAGAATAAATATAATCAAGATGGCTATATTACCCAAAGCAATATACAAAATTAATGCAATTCCCATCAAACTTCCAATGACATTTTTTAAAGAAATAGAGCAAAAAATCATCCGATTTATATGGAACTATAAAAAACCCCGAAGAGCCAAAGCAATCCTAAAGAAAAAGAATGAAGCTGGGGGCATAACAATACCTGACTTCAAACTCTATTATAGGGCCATGACAATCAAAACAGCATGGTATTGGCAGAAAAATAGACACTCAGACCAATGGAACAGAATAGAAAATCCAGAAATAAAACCACATATATATAGTCAAATAATTTTTGATAAAGGGGCCAACAACACACAATGGAGAAAAGAAAGCCTCTTCAATAAATGGTGCTGGGAAAACTGGAAAGCCACATGCAAAAGAATGAAACTGGACTACAGTCACTCCCCCTGTACAAAAATTAACTCAAAATGGATCAAATATCTAAACATAAAACCTGAAACAATTAAATACATAGAAGAAGACATAGGTACTCAACTCATGGACCTGGGTTTTAAAGAGCATTTTATGAATTTGACTCCACAGGCAAGAGAAGTGAAGGCAAAAATTAATGAATGAGACTACATCAGACTAAGAAGTTTTTGCTCAGCAAGAGAAACTGATAACAAAATAAACAGAAAGCCAACTAAATGGGAAATGATATTTTCAAACAACAGCTCAGATAAGGGCCTAATATCCAAAATATACAAAGAACTTACAAAGAAATAAATCTTTCTCTCAATTCTGTGTGTCTGTGTAAAGCCAGTATACATGGCCACCATCATAGCTGCCTAGCCCATGCAGGTTCACATTGGATTCAGACAGACCATAAGAAAACAACAGAGCCACAAACTGGTGGGCCATTAATTTTCATCCTACCTTGCACCCGGCTGACAAGAAATACACACAGTGAGCTCCAAAACCCACTCATTCAGTGCTCACAAAGCTACTGACTTATCCGAGTTTCCTAGAATCAAAGATTTCTATCTCACTAGCCTTATTCACCTCTGTTCCCCATCTTCTTCTCTCTGCACAAACTGGCTTCTCCCTCAGCACTCCACCATCTTGGCTGCTTCTCCTGGCCTCCTCCATGGGGCCTTTTTCTGCTCTCCAACCTGCTTTCTGCTCTAATGCTAATCTCAGGAACAGAGAAAGCAAGCTCTTGATCTGCCTCACTTTATAGTGTAGAAATCAAAACCTTTAATCCAATATATAAATAGGGAAGTCTCTGATACAAAGTCACTCATCTGAGGCATAATGGGATTCCTCATGTGAGTGCACCACTCTACATCTAAAAAGGTGGGAAAGGCTTAGTCCTAAAACCAAGCCCCAGTCTACAAGAAACTTGCCTGCCCACAGCCTGCCCATAACACACATTAATACAATCACGCCCATCCCAAGCAATCACCTGGGTGACGGGCTTCCACATGGGCAGTGCCATCTTTAACAAAGTGAGCATAATATCAATATATTTTATTTTCCCAACAATCTGGAAGTAAGAGGTTAAATTTCATGACTGAAAATAGAATAAATTGAACATTAGAATTTTGAACAAAAAGCAGTAAAAAGACCTGATGGCTTTGAAGGTACTTAAAGTTTCATTATGTTTAGAAAAGAGGTTAGGCAACCGTTCTGGCATCAGAGTAAAAGAAGAGCAAGTGGGTGAAATCAACATATGAAGAGCCATGTTCTGTTTCAGCAAGACCTCTGGAACTCTTGATGTTTGCAATAACAACACGCTGAGCTAGAAAGCTTTCTGGTTACACATGTTCTAAGCAGAAATAAGATAAATAATTCTCACAGATATTAAGAGATATTTTCTAAGGTACTGGAATTTGGCTAGAGAACTTGTGTGATTTTTACAAACTTTAAGATTTTAGGATTCTAAGATTAAATTGAACATACCAAGAACAATATTTTAAATGACCCTATCATAACTTTTATTATCTGAAGGCTTCATTGATGATTCACATTGATTGATTTGCAAATATTTTACCAGCCTTCCCTGCTTAGAATAAATCCCACCTGATCATGGTGTATGATTTCTTCCATATAATGTTGGATCTGGTTTGATAATATTTTGTAGAGGATTCTAGCATCTATATTCATCAGGAATATTGGCCTATAATATTCTTTCTTTGTGTTGTTTTTGCCTGGTTTTGAAATCAGAATTATACTCACCTCATAAAAGGAGCTTAGATGTCTTCTTTCCTTTTGAAATAGGTTGAGAAGAATAAGAGTTAGTTCTTTGAATATTTGGTAGAATTCACTTTTGTAGCCATATGGCCCAGGGCTTTTTTCTCGTTGGGAGATTTTTGATAACTGTTTCAATCACATTTTTTGTAATCAGTCTGTTTAGGTTTTCTGATTCTTCCAGATTGATTTTTGGAAGATTATATGTTTCAAGGAATTTTTCCATTTCATTTAGGTTGTCTAGTTTTTTGGCATACAGTTCTTCATAGTATTTTCTTACAATATTTTGTATTTCTGTTGTGTCAGTTGTTATTTCTCCACTCTCATTTCTAATTTTATTCATTTGAGTCCTCTTTCTTTTTTTCTTGGTTAGTCTAGTTAAAGATTCGTCAATCTTGTTTACCTTTTCAAAGAACCAGCTCTTACTTTCATTGATCCTCTGTATTGTTTCTTTAGCCTCTATGTCATTTACTACTGCTCTGATCTTTATTCTTCCTTCTACTAAATTTGGGCTTCACTTGCTGTTCTTTTTCTAGTTCTTTTAGATGCAGGGTTAAGTTGTTTATTTGAGCTTATTCTAGCATCTTAAAGTGTGCCTTAGTGCTATGAACTTCCCTCTCAGTACTGCTTTTGCTGTGTCCAATAAATTTTGAGTTGTTGTATGCTCATTATCATTTGTATATAGGATTTTTTTATTTCTTCTTTAATCTCATTTTTAATCCATTCATTATTTAACAACCTGCTATTTAGTTTCCATGTGTTTGAGGATTTTTGAGCTTTTCTGTTGTGGTTGATTTCTAGTTTCATGCCATTGTGATCAGAGAAAGTGCTTGATATGATTTCATTCTTTTTAAATTTGTTTAGACCACTTTTGTGCCCTAACATGTGGTCTATCCTAGAGAATGTACCATGAGCACTTGAAAAGAATGTATATTCTGCTGCTTTAGGGTGAAAGGTTCTGAAGATATCCATAAATCCACTTGATCTAGTGTGTCCTTTAAGTCTGCTGTTTCCTTGTTAATTTTCTTTCTTGAGGATCTATCTAGTGATGTTAGCGGGGTATTCAAATCCCCTACTATTATAGTATTGCTGTTGATATCGCCCTTTATATCTATCAAAGTGTGCTTTATATATTTAGGTGCTCTTATATTAGGTGCATAGATATTTATAATAGTTATATCTTCAAGTTGGATTGCTCACTTTATTATTATGTACTGGTCTTCTTTATCTTTTACTATATCCTTTGTTTTAAAGTCCATTTTGTCTGATATAAGTATTGCCACCCCAGATTTTTTTTCATTTTCATTTGCATGAGATTTTTTTTTCTATCTTTTTACCTTTAGTCTATGAACATCTTTTGTTTCAATGTTTCTCTTGTAGACAGCATATGTATGGATCCTGTTTTCTTATCCATGCCACTACCCTATGTTTTATATAATTGCATCATTTAATCCATTTACATTTTTATTGATAAGTAGTTGTTTATTGCCATTTTATTCTTTAAAACTGTATTTCTTTTTTGCTATATTCTTTTCCCACTTTTATCTGTTTGCAACAGGCCCCTTAACATTTCCTGCAGCATTGATTTGGTTGTAATGAATTCTTTGAGGGTTTTTTTTTTTTTTTTGTCTGAGAAGATTTTTATTTCTTCTTCATTAAATGATAGTCTTGCTGAATAAAGTAGTCTTGGTTGTAGGTTCTTGTTCTGCATTACTTTGAATATTTCTTGCCATTCTCTTCTGGCCTCAAGTGTTTCTGTTGAGAAGTCTGATGTCATTCTTATGGGGGCTCCTTTGTAGGTGATTGCCTTTTTTCTCTAGAAGCTTTTAATATTTTTTCTCTTTATCACTTAGCTTTGGTATTTTAATTATGATGTGTCTTTGTGTAGGTTTCTTTGGGTTTCTCTTTAATGGAGTTCTCTGTGCTTCTTGAACTTGTGAGAGTTTCTCCTGCATTAATTTAGGGAAGTTTTCAGCTATGATATGATTGAACAAAATCTCTATCCCTTGTTCTTTCTCTTCTTCTTCAGGAGCCCTTATCATGCGGATGTTACTTCTCTTCATGTTGTCACACAGCTCTCTAAGAGTTTCCTCAGACATTTTAAGTCTCTTTTTTCTTCTTCTCTGCTTTCTTCTCTGCTTTCATGCCTTCATTCCACTTGTTCTCCAACTCGCTGATTCAGTCCTCAGCTCTATTCTGTTTGTAATTCCTTCCATTGTGGTCTTCATTTCTGATATTGTGTTTGTCATCTCTGACTGCTTCTCTTTAAATATTTCAATATCTTTTTGTATACTTGCTATTTCTTTATTTAGGTTGTTCATAATGATCATCCATTGTTGTTCTAAGATCCCTAAGCATCCTTAGAATCATTATTTTGAACTCCGCATCCAGAAGTTTTGTTATTTCCATATCACTGTTCATTTACTGAATGTTTCTCTTGGAATTTTATTTGGATTGCACTTCTCTGTCTTCTCATTATGTCTGTGTGTTTGGATATTTTGTTTGTAGAGCTGATTGAGTCTAGGCTTGGTGTTGTCTGCCTCCAATTTTCAATTGTGTTATTCTAGGTCTTCTTGGGTTGGCATCAGCTATTATTTGTAATCTATTTTCAGATTTGGGCTGCTTTGAAGTCTTGATTTGTTTGTTTTCTTAAGAGATGATAGTCTTACTTACTGATCTCTGCAGGGGGCTTATTTGAAACTGTATCCAGGAATGTGGTGGGTGTAACCTGAGACTCTGAAGTCCTCTTCTGCCAGTTAATCTCTCTGGGAGCAGGTTACTTTCTCAGCTTCAGTAGGGGGAGGTGTATCTCAGATCTCCATGGAGACCTGAGTTACTGCTCCTCCCCCCCCACTTCTTGTTTTCAGCTGTCTTGTTGCGCTGATTGGAGCTGGATAGTTGTCTGGAGATCTCTGACCTGGAAACACTTTGACTTTTGTTTTGTGGAAGGATCAGCCCCTCCCCCAGCTATGGCTGAGCACTGAATGAGTCAGCTTTTCAGGTTATCCCCTGCATTCCTCTGCCCCTCACCATCTGTCTCTCTCCCCTTTCTTTTTGGAAGACAAGTTGACCCTTTCAACACACGTCATTCTCTGGTCACCAGCCAAGTGGCTGTAAGCAGTATTTACTGCTATTTTCCTTGGAGGTAGATCTTTTCTGGGCTCTCAGCCTCACCCTCGCTCTGTTCCTGTAAGCATGGGAGATTCAGGTGCTCCCTACCAGGTTTGTTGTGGCTTCTTTTTTGCTCCTTGGTTTCTGAGAGCTGTTCTTGTAGTCCAGAGTTGGTTTTTCATGCTGATTGTCCATAAATTAGTTTGTAATCCAGTTCACTGGTGTGAATTGTGAGTCTGTACTTCTGCCTATTCTGTTGCCATCTTCAGGTCTGATGATTCATCAGCTTTTAATGTTCCACTTAATTGCCTTCTTTATCTAAATGAAATGAGAAAAAAACTGTCTCTGAATTAATCATTTAGTTTCTAAATTCTAATATAGTGAAAATCATTATAACTGTTCCATTTTCTAGATAGCAAAACTAAGGGAATATATATCTGTAGTCTAGTTAACATCTTTCATTAAAACTTTATTCACTTCTTAACCTTTTTCTATTTTTTTTACAAATCAAATAGCTTCAAAGACACCTAAATGTTTGCCACATTTTGCTCATTTTAAAGGTTATATAATCTCCATTTTTTATTTATATAACTTAACAGGATTACAAATCATAACTGAAATTGTATTGTATATATTTAGGAATTTTTAAAATCAGAAACCTGTGGATCAAAGAAATTAGTAATTTTTCAATTGCTGTTGCCATTCAGAATTATTTTATATTGGTTTTGGGTGTACAGCATAGTAGTTATGTTTAACATTTTCTGATTGAGCATCTGAATGAGATAAAATCTGGGCCACAGAAAGAGTTAACATGATTAATTCCATACTGCAAATAAGTCATAGAATTGAAGCTCAAATCAAGCTGTGTAAAACACAGAAGTCTGATCTCTATCTGTACTCTTAGGTAATAAATGATGTGAAGTACAAAGTCAGGTAATATATATGGAAAAGAGAAAAAGGCTGTTACTCTTCACTCTGTCAGGCCATCTCTCTCATAGTCATTGATAAAGCCCCTAGAAGATTCCAAAACTTTCTACTTCTTTGCAAACATGACTCAGTGTTTTGGGTAGAAACTCACGCATAGCAAAGCATGTCTTGTCCTGAGTTCACACCACTTCTTTGGAAAGCTACATACACCCACCAGACTGGCTCCTCTATTCAAACTGTGACAACTTCTTGTCATTACCCTTGATCTCTAAAGTTGTCCCTCTTTCTTTTCCCCTTTAATATGTTTGCAATTAGCTTAAGCTTTGAAGTGCCTGAGGCAAAACATTAGAAAAGGCGAAGTTGAACAATTTGATTCACTTTGAGCTGTAGAGAGAAATACTTTGAGTAATTCTAATTATTTATTAAATGATTCTTACATTTAAGAAAACAAGTAATTGCCATACAGTGTTATACATGCTTCAGTGATAAATGGACAATAAGCATAAAAAATTATGAGAACAGTTTATTTGGGGAGAGAACATTATGATATTTAAGCCGATTTTTTAAATTTAATCTTTTATTTTTTAAAGCAGTTTTAAGGTTCATAACATTTAGAATGCTTTTAATGGTAAAAGGTTTATTTTTTTCAGTGTAATAACTCTGAGGTAATTGAAGTTCAGGAAATGAAGCTATACAATTTCAAATATTCCAATGTTGGGCAAGTCTTCCCTTAACTTAAGAACACACAATCCATTAAATAGACAGGAAAGGAATATAGCTCGATATATGCAGTGTGTCCATAAAGTCATGGTGCACTTTTGACCGGTCACAGGAAAGCAACAAAAGATGATAGAAATGTAAAATCTGCACCAAATAAAAGAAAAACCCTCCCAGTTTCTGTAGGATGATGTGGTAGCATGTGCGCATGTGCAGATGTTGATGTAACACCATGTATACAGCAGAGCAGCCCATGGCCATGCCATTCAAGATGTGGATGGTACAGAGGAAAGTCCAGCGTGTTTTGTGGCTTGTTAAATTTGAATCCATGACCAAAGTGCAACGTGAATATTGGCACCTTTATAATGAAGCACCACCACATAGGAATAACATTACTCAGTGGGATAAGCAGTTGAAGGAAACTGGCAGTTTGGTGGAGAAACCCCGTTCTCGTAGGCCATCAGTCAGTGACGAGTCTGTAGAGGCTACACAAGATAGCTACCTAAGGAGCCTCAAAAATCTGTGCGTTAGCCTACATCAAACTGCATTGAATAGGTATGAAACTGGGAAAGTTTTCTTTTTATTTGGTGCAGATTTCACATTTCTATCATCTTTTGCTGCTTTCCTGTGACTGGTCAAAAGTGCACCATGACTTTATGGACACACTATAGAACACAAATCAGAATTAGTCTTGAATTTCAGCCTAACCTCTGGAAACAGATGTTTTAGAATATTTTTGTTTGTTTTTTCTATAGCAAGTTGACTATAACCCTTAATGCCTGCAATTTAAACAGAATATAGTACAAACATATTAGAAGCCTAAACTAAGAAGAGTAAATTTTCATGAAGATACTCATTATTTAAATATTTCTCAGCAAAATAACTTTACATTTCTCTATTTTTAATATTGCTTAATTTGTGAAAGAAGTTCTAAAAACACAGAAAGTAATGAATTATTCTAAATATTCTTTCTGATAGAACACAATCAAATTTTTCCACCATTCATTTTTCAGGAAATAAAACAAAGCTCATTGCCATGAATTAGAGTAATAAGAAACAGCAACTTAGTTGGACAGGTGGTTTAACAACCTTCCTAGTGAAGGTAAGCTTGCTGTTTTATATCCCTTTCTAGACTGACCCAAGAAGAAAAAATGATTTATGCTTACAGTAAAGTTTTTTAAAATAAATTTCTTCCTCACTACTACCACTCTAAAACAGATATCTATTACCTTACATATATGTTGTTGGAATAGCCATCCAAGTGTTGCTTTATATCTGGTCTTCCACACCCCAGAATACCATTTAAACTATTTCTAAGCCAATATTCATTTAACATTATGCTAAAAACATTACTTGCTATGTTCAAGAATCAAAAACAATTTTTTTTCTAGTAAAATATAGTGTCAAATTCTAATACCTTTATATTTAGATCTCATCCAAGGTTTATTTATGTATTTCAATTTTTTAATTAGTCTTCAAAATAACTCATTGTTTCATTGAGGTTACACATAATGTTTATTATTACTGTGTTACTGATGGAAAGATTTTGCCCCCAAACACTGCCAAAATTTGTATGTTGCAATGTTAATCTCCAATGTGATGGTTTGAGGAGATGGTGCCTTTGGAGATACTTAAGTCATGAAGCTGAAGCTCTCCTCTTAAATAGGATCAGTGCCCCTATAAGAAGATGCAGGGACTTCTTCTCTAACTTTTACTCCCTAATTTTGGCCACCTGAGGGCAGAAGGAGAAGACAGCCATCAGCAAACCAGAAGGGAGTTCTCACCTAACTCCATATCAGCCAGTGCCTCAGTTTTGAACATCCCATTCTCCAGATTATAGCAAATATTTTTTTATTTTTCAATATAACCAGTCTATGGAGATTTGTTATGCATGCAATACCACATATTTATTCATTAAACCCATTTGCTCATAAGTTACCTTGCTCAATTATTAGCAAAATATGCCCTTATTCTTCTCCTCTATTTTGTTATATCAACTTTTATGTCTTACATCTGTAGTGTTCTTTTCATGCATACTGAAGTGGTTTATTACTTTGCTTAACCAGTATATATTTCTTTTAAAATGTTTTTATTAATCTTTAAATTTCTTAAGTTCCTTAGGAACCAAGAGTGATATCTTTTAATTATTTGTAATTCTCCACAGTGTCTAATGCAGTCTTTACTTTATAGAAGATGGTCTGCCTCCTCCAACCTTCCATTTTCTCATGTTCTACTCATTCTCAGCATATAAATTTACATCTTTAATCAAGAAAATGAAAGATACCAAAAGGTATTTCAATTATATGCCTGATACAAAACATACAAATCTAATTTAAAAAAGAGCTGTAGCCCTTACCTTATTTAAGGTCAATAACTTCATTCATGCCATGGTTCTTATCCATTCATCTTTGCAGTTATAAATCATTACATTTATTTTTTAATATTTATATTTTTCATTTTTTAATATTTTACATTTTTATTAGCTCTCATTAACTTAAAATAAAATGTTTGCTTCATGCCACATGGTCCTGACCCATACAGTCCTCTCTCTTCTCTTTACTTTGTTCTATCATCTGTGAACTAAGTATTTTGAAAATACCCTCAGCTTTGGAATTCAAAAGGAGAAGTAAAAAAGACAGTCCAAGTACCTGAATCTGTGAAGTGCACTATTTTCTTAGCCCTAGTGCTCGGTTTTTTAAAAGGGAGAATTAAGAGAGAAGTTATTAAGAAAACTGGAGAGATGACGTCAGAGTAGTGGCGGGGTAGGAAGCGATACCGATAAATCCCCCCAAAACTCAACAAGATCTTCAACCAAAAACAGAAAAACCGCCTGACCTGTGGTGGCGCAGTGGATAAAGCGTCGACCTGGAAATGCTGAGGTTGCCGGTTCAAAACCCTGGGCTTGCCTGGTCAAGGCACATATGGGAGTTGATGCTTCCAGCTCCTCCCCCCTTCTCTCTCTCTCTGTCTCTCTCCTCTCTCTCTCTCTGTCTTTCCCTTTCCTCTCTAAAATGAATAAATAAAAAATTAAAAAAAAAAAAAAACAAAAAAAAAAAAAACAGAAAAACCTATACTTGGAGCTTCCAGATGCATCGCAATACACCCAAAGGTATGATTGAGTGAAAAATTGGCTAAATATATAACCAAACCCTGAAGGAAATAGGGAGTAAGAAATGCCCTGCCTTCCTCACTAACCTAAACAGGGCAGCTTTCTCTGGTAACTGTGAATATAGAAACTGAGGCGGGCAAAGGAGGTGAATAGATCCAGGCCACCGCGGCACAAACGGCCGAACCAGGCTGTGGCACGGTGATCCAAGCCGAGGAAAATCTGATCCTGTGGCAACCCGGGCAATACAAGCTAACACTCGCGCCAAACCCAAACAAAGAAAGACAAGCAGAGCGGCCATTTTACCCGGTCTCCTGGACAGTGCGCAGTTAGTGGGTGAGAATTTCTTCCTAGGCCCCGAGAGTGGGTGCCCATGTTGCCCCACGGAGAGGCAGGGTCAGAGGCCTTTCTGTGGGCCGAGGGCAGAGTCTCTGGGCATCCCCAATGCCCTGGGAAAGCCACGCACAGGAGGGAGTGAGAACTAATTCCAACGGTGGAGATTTTTCATGCTGGAGGGTGTTTCACTCAGAGGGAAACGCGGCTGGCCTCATATCCTGGTTTGCGCACGCAGATAAGGAGTGAGCGATTCCTCCGAGTGCCTCGGCAGTGCGCTCCCGTGTTATTGCACAGAGGGGCAGAGTCAGGGGCCTTTGTGTGGGCCAAAGCGGAATCTCGGGCCACCCCAGTGCCTTGCAAAAGCCACGCACAGGGACGGAGCGAGACTCAATTCCAACGTTGCAACTTTTCCCTGTGGTTGGGGGTATCACTCAGAGCGTGAGACTGCTGGCCGGATATCCTGGTCACAGACAGTGAGTGAGAATTTCCTCCAAGGACCCCGGAAGTGGGTGCCTGCTTGTGTTACCGGACAGAGTGGCAGACCCAGAGGTCTTTGAGTGGGCGGAAAGCCCGCCTGATTATGCTAGCAGCTCTGACTGACTGAGCCTTACCCAGAGCCCTGTGCTGAGTGGAAATAGAGTGGGGAGTTGCCAGCTCTTTGAGCTTCTTACTATCCAGGCAGAGGCAGCAGCAACCCCATAGCTGGATTATCAGGCTACTAATTGAGGAAGGAAAGACTAGGAGAAAGGCTCCAGGAACACGGACTCTCTCACTATCGGAGCCTATAAATGCTAATGAGCTTCGACTGCCAACGAGACTAAAGCACAATACATGACATTGCCATAGAGACTTATCAACTGCAAACCTCTACCTGAGCATGCCAAAGGGGCAGAACCCGGGGTACAGAGTCACCAACCAGGAAGAAGGAGAGAAAAGAAAAAGCAAGAAGATAACCTCTCAAAATCAAGAATAATCTGCAGACTATATAACCTATCCCATTTTATTATATTTGTTCGTTTGTTTCTCTTATCTCCATTCTTGATACTTTTTTTTTCCTCCTCAAATTTGGCCGATTAACTCTCTACCGGTCTTACTCTCTCCTCTCCATGAACTACACTACCCATAAGTGTTACATCTCCCATTATCTTTTCTCTTCTCTTCCTTTCTCTCTATGAGGGTTGCACTCCAAAACCCTTAACTCTCTCTCTCTCTCTCTCCTTTCCTTTTTCTCCTTTTAGTGGTTCCCTCTTTTTTTCTCTCTCTCTCTTTCTTTTCTCCCTCTATATTAGTTTCTTCCTTTCTCCTTTACATCTCCTCTCATTCAAACCTCAATAACAAACGAATTATCTTATTTGGGACTCAAACTTATGTTAGTGGCATTTTGGGGTTTTTTTACTTCACCTATTTAACTCACTAGCAGTGCTCCCATCCCTGGCTCTCAATATTATCTAGTTCTTGTTCCACTAAATACAATAGTAATTTTTCAATTTGTCCCCCCATTTTTCCATTTTCCTCTTATTCCTCTCATCATAACTCTTAGACAACCAACACCTAAAAGCAAATCATTTTATTCTTGACCCAAATTTTTTCCTTATTTGCTTTTTGTGGGTCCATACGCTCTTTTTTTTTCTTTTTCTTTCTTTTTTTTTTTTTCTTTTTTTTTTTTTGACCCTTTAATACTTTTCCCCAATTCAGGCCCTTCATCACAGGCATTGTTTGTTATAATTCACAGTTCACCACAAGATTTTCTCAAGAAAGAGGGGAGAGGAGAGGAGAGGAAAAAAGGAGAAGAGAATAATTTCCTTTTTTTTAATTTTTATTTTATTTTATTTTTCTTTATTTCATTATTAATTTTTTTATAAAAAACAACTCTTTTCGATTTTTTATTTTTTTATTATTTTTTTAACTTTTTATTCTTTATTAAATCTCATTAATACTATCAACAAAACCACCCTCAGATGCCATTAAGGAAAAGAAAATCGAATATCATGTATACAAAAGAAAGAGAGGTAGAGGAGACGTCACAGTGATGGCGCGGTAGGAAGCGATACCAAAAATCTCCCCATAAACTCAACAAGTTCTTCAACCAGAAACAGAAAAACCTATCCTTGGAGTCTTCAGATGCTTTACAACACACCCGAAGGTAGGATCAAGCGAAAGATTGGCTAAATATATGGTCAAACTCCGGGGGAAATAAGGAGTAAGAAATGCTCCGCCTTCCTCTCTAATCCAAACAGATGGCTTTCACTGAGAACTGAGAATATAGAAACTAAGGCGGGCATAGGGAGTGAATAGTTCCAGGCTGCGGTACAAACAGCCAAACCAGGCTGTGGCATGGAGATCCAAGCCGTGGAAAAACCTGGGCAATTCAAGCTAACACGCGCAAGCCAAACCCAGACAAAGAAAGACAAGTGGGGCAGCCATTTTCCGCATCTCCTGGTTGGCGTGGTTAGTGGGCAAGAGATTCCTACAAACACTTCAGGGGTGGGAGCCGCCCGTGCTAACCCACAGAGAAGCAGAGTCAGAGGCCTCTGTGTGGGCAAAAAGCAGCATCTCCTAGGAGCCCCAGCACCCTGAGGGGACCGGGCACGGGGAGGGAGCTGGAGCCAACTCCAATGGCGGAACTTTTCTGTGCGGGAGGAGGGCTTTCATGGAGCGAGAGGCGTCCTGCCCGATCCTCATAATCTGGTCAGTGCGCACACACGCAGAGTGGGCAGGAGATTCCTCCGAACTCCTCAGGGTGGGCGACCGTATTTTGCCTCAGGGGAGCAGAGTCAGAGGACTGTGAGCGGGCCAGGAGCGGAAGCCCCAGCGTCCTGGGATAGCCGCACGGGGACAGAGCGAAAGCCAATTCCAACCCAGTAACTTTTCCGTGTGGGCAGAGGGCTTTCTCGGAGTGAGAGGTGTCCCGCCTGAAACTCAAAATCTGGTCAGTGCGCACACAAGAAGAGTGGACAGGAGATTCCTCCGAACTCCTCAGAGGTGGGCGCCCGTGTTTTTCCCACAGAGGAGCAGGTCTGTGAGCAGGCCAGGAGCGGAATCTCAGGCAGCTCTAGCCCCTTGGGAAAGCCGCATGAGGATAGAGCGAAAGCCAATTCCAAAGCTCGATCTTTTCCGTGTGGGTAGGGATTTCACTCGAAGTGTGACCTGTCTGGTCTGACATCCTGGTGGGTGCACACGGAGAGTGAGCAAGAGATTCCTCCGAACGCCTCAGGAGTGGGCACTCGAGTTATCCCACAGAGGGGCAGAGCGAGAGGTCTTTGAGTGAGGGGAAGCCACGCTTGATTATGCTGGCAGGTCTGACTGACTGAGCCTTACTGAGAGCCCTGTGCTTAGTGGGAATAGAGTGGGGAGTAGCCAGCTCTTTGAGACTCTTACTATCCAGGCAGAGGCAGCAGCAAC
Source organism: Saccopteryx bilineata (assembly GCF_036850765.1). Lineage (NCBI taxonomy): Eukaryota > Metazoa > Chordata > Mammalia > Chiroptera > Emballonuridae > Saccopteryx > Saccopteryx bilineata. The sequence continues at coordinate 212,788,301 of NC_089491.1, read as the reverse complement.
CCCATAGCTGGATTATCAGGCTTCTAATTGTGGAAGGAAAGACTAGGAGAGAGGCTCCAGGAACACTCTCACAGTGAGAGATCCTCTCACTGCTGGAGCCTATAAACACTAATGAACCTAGACTGCCAACGAGACTGAAGCCCAATACATGACATTACCATAGAGAATTATCAACTGCAAACCTCTTCCAGAGCGTGCCACAGGGGCAGAACCCGGGGTACAAAGTCACCGACCAGAAAGACAGAAAAGAAAAAGCAAGACGACAACCTCTCAAAATCAAGAATAATCTGCAGATTTTATAACCTATCCCATTGTATTATATTTGTTCATCTGTGTCTCTTTTCTTCATTCTTGATTTTTTTTTCTATTCCAATTTGGTCATTTAATTCTCTCTCAGTCTTACTCTCGCCTCTCTTTGAACTACACTACCCATAAGTGTTACATCTCCCATTATCTTTTCTTTCCTCCTCCTTTCTCTCTTTGAGGGTTACAATACAAAACCCCTAACTCTCTCTTTCTCTCTCCTCCTTTTTCTTTTTTCTTCTTTAAGTGGTTCCATCTTTTCTCTCTCTCTCTCTCTTTTCTCCGTCTATATTAGTCTCTTCCTCTCTCCTTTACGTCTTCTCTCATTCAAACTTCAATAACGAACAAATTATCTTATCTGGGACTCAAACTTAAGTTTGTGGCATTTTGGAGGGTTTTTACTTCACCTTTTTAACACATTAGCAGTGCTCCCATCCCTGGCTCCCCATTTTATCTAATTCTTGTTCCACTAAATACAATAGTAATTTTTTTAATTTTCCACCCCTTTTTCCTATTTCCCTCTTATTTCTCTCATCATAACTCTGAGTCAGCCAAAACCTAAAAGCAAGTCATTTTATTCTTGACCCAAATTTTTTCCTAATTTGCTTTTTGTGGGTCTAAAGTGCTCCCCCCTTTTTTATATATAAAATTTTTTTTTCTTGTATTTTTTTCTTTTTTTTCTTTTTCCTTTACCCCTATATTACTTCTCCCCAACTCCGGCCCTCCACTACAGGTATTGTTTGTTCTGTTTAGTACAATATAATTCACAGTTCATCACAAGATTTTCTCAAAAAAGAGGGGAGAGGAGAGGAGAGGAAAAAAGGAGGGGAAGGAATTATTCCCTTTTTTTCCTCAAATTTTTATCTTATTTATTTTTCTTTATTTAATGATTAATTTTTTTTTAAAAAACGCGCAATTTTTTAGTTTTATTTTTATTTTTTTATCCTTTTATTTCTTATAAAATCTCATTAATACTATCAAGAAAACCACCCTCAGATGCCATTAAAGAAGAGAAAATTGAATATCATGGATACAAAAGAAAGAGAGGTAACACAGAGAGATGAGGAAAAATCTATGGAGAAAAATTTAAGATATTGGAAACCTTGGAGTTAAACGACAGAGAATTTAAAATAGAAATTCTAAAAACACTCAGAGATATACAAGAAAACACAGAAAGGCAATTTAGGGAGCTCAGAAAACAACTAGATGAACACAAAGAGTATATCTCCAAGGAAATTGAAACTATAAAAATAAATCAAACAGAGATGAAAAACTCAATTCATAAGCTTAAAAATGAGGTAACAAGCTTAGCTAATAGAACAGGCCCGATAGAAGAGAGGATCAGCGAAATAGAAAACAAGCAACTTGAGGCTCAACAAAGAGAAAAAGAAAGAGATTCAAAAATTAAAAAAAAATGAAATAGCCCTACAGGAATTATCTGACTCCATCAAAAAGAATAACATAAGAATAATAGGTATATCAGAGGGAGAAGAGAGAGAAAATGGAATGGAGAACATACTCAAACAAATAATAGATGAGAACTTCGCAAGCCTGTGGAAAGAACTAAAACCTCAAATTCTAGAAGCAAACAGAACTCCAAGTTTTCTTAACCCCAACAAACCTACTTCAAGGCACATCATAATAAAATTGGCACAAACCAACTGCAAAGAAAAAATTCTCAAGGCAGCCAGGGAAAGAAGAATACAACATATAAAGGAAGGCCCATTAGATTATAATCAGATTACTCAAAAGAAACTCTACAAGCTAGAAGAGAGTGGACCCCAATATTTAAAGTCTTGAAAGAGAGGAACTTTCAGCCACAAATACTATACCCATCAAAGCTAACCTTCAAATATGAAGGAGAAATAAAAACATTCACAGATACAGAAAAGATGAGAGAATTTATCACCAGAAAACCCCCACTACAGGAAATACTAAAGAAGGTTCTCCAATCAGATACAAAGTATAAAAAAAAAACAACAACAACAAATCCACAAGTAAAAGCTCCAAAAAGAACATAACAAAACCAACTTTAAACTGTGACAACAATAAGAAAGGGGGGGAGAGGATGAAGATTAACAGTAGCAAAGGGCGATGGAGGGCAAAAGAACTCACAAAATAGTTCGCTACAATGAACATGGTAGGGACCCTTTTCATTACTTAATGGTAACCACCATTGAAAAAACCACCACAGAAGCACATGATTTAAAAAAGATAGCAAAAGAGGAAAGATGTATGGAACACAACCAAATAAAAACAAAAGATAGAAAAACGAAAGAGAAGAATCAAACAATGCACAAAACTAACAGAAAGCAATCTATAAAATGGCAATAGGGAACTCACAAGTGTCAATAATTACACTAAATGTAAACAGATTAAACTCACCAAGAAAAAGGCACAGAGTAGCCGAATGGATCAAAAAAGAAAATGCAACTGTATGCTGCCTACAAGAAACTCATCTAAGTAATAAGGATAAAAACAAATTCAAAGTGAAACGCTGGAAAACAATACTCCAAGCAAATAACATCCACAAAAAAGCAGGCGTAGCAATACTCATATCAGATAATGCTGACTACAAGACAGCAAAAGTACTCAGAGACAAAAATGGCCATTTCATAATGGCTAAGGGGACACTGAATCAAGAAGACATAACAATTCTTTATATATATGCACCAAACCAAGGAGCACCAAAATATATAAGACAGCTACTTATTGACCTTAAAGCAAAAACTGACAAAAATACAATCATACTTGGAGACCTCAATACACCGCTGACGGCTCTAGATCGGTCATCCAAACAGAGAATCAACAAAGACATAGTGGCCTTAAACAAAACACTAGAGCACCTTGATATGATAGACATCTACAGGACATTTCATCCCAAAGTGACTGAGTATACATTCTTCTCCAGTGTACATAGATCATTCTCAAGAATTGACCATATGCTGGGCCACAAAAACAACATCAGCAAATTCAGAAAAATTGAAGTTGTACCAAGCATATTTTCTGATCATAAAGCCTTGAAACTAGAATTCAACAGCAAAAAAGAGAGAAAAAATCCCGCCAAAATGTGGAAACTAAACAACATACTTTTAAAGAATGAATGGGTCAAAAAAAAAATAAGTGCAGAGATCAAAAGATATATACAGACAAATGAAAATGATAATACGACATATCAGAATCTATGGGATGCAGCAAAAGCAGTGATAAGAGGGAAGTTCATATCACTTCAGGCATATATGAACAAACAAGAGAGAGCCCAAGTGAACCACTTAACTTCACACCTTAAGGAACTAGAAAAAGAAGAACAAAGACAACCCAAAACCAGCTGAAGAAAGAAGATAATAAAAATCAGAGCAGAAATAAATGAAATAGAGAACAGAAAAACTATAGAAAAAATTAATAGAACAAGGAGCTGGTTCTTTGAAAAAATCAAAAAAATTGACAAACCCTTGGCAAGACTTACCAAGGAAAAAAGAGAAAGAACTCATATAAACAAAATCCAAAATGAAAGAGGAGAAATCACCACGGACAACGTAGATATACAAAGAATTATTGTAGAATACTATGAAAAACTTTATGCCACTAAATTCAACAACCTAGAAGAAATGGATAAATTCCTAGAACAATACAACCTTTCTAGACTGAGTCATGAAGAAGCAGAATGCCTAAACAGACATATTAGTACAGAAGAAATAGAAAAAAACATTAAAAAACCTCCCAAAAAATAAAACTCCATGCCCAGACGGCTATACCAGCGAATTTTATCAAACCTTCAAAGAAGACTTGGTTCCTATTCTACTCAAAGTCTTCCAAAAAATTGAAGAAGCAGTACTTCTAAACACATTTTATGAGGCAAACATAACCCATATACCAAAACCAGGCAAGGATGGCACAAAAAAAGAAAACTACAGACCAATATCTCTAATGAATACAGATGCTAAAATACTAAACAAAATACTAGCAAATCGAATACAACAACAAACTAAAAAAATAATACATCATGATCAAGTGGGATTCATCCCAGAATCTCAAGGATGGTTCAACATATGTAAAACGGTTAACGTAATACACCATATCAACAAAACAAAGAACAAGAACCACATGATATTATCAATAGATGCAGAAAAGGCTTTTGATAAAATACAACACAATTTTATGTTTAAGACTCTCAACAAAATGGGTATAGAAGGAAAATATCTCAACATGATAAAGGCCATATATGATAACCCATCAGCTAACATCATACTAAATGGCACAAAACTGAAGGCTTTCCCCCTTAAATCAGGAACAAGACAGGGTTGTCCACTCTCTCCACTCTTATTTAATGTGGTACTAGAGGTTCTTGCCACAGCAATCAGACAAGACAAAGAAATAAAAAGCATCCATATCAGAAAAGAAGAAGTAAAGGTATCACTTTTTGCAGATGATATGATCCTATACATCGAAAACCCCAAAGAATCCACAAAAAGACTTCTAGAAAAAATAAGCCAATAGAGTAAGGTCGCAGGATACAAAATTAACATACAGAAGTCAATAGCCTTTCTATATGCCAACAATGAAACATCTGAAAATGAACTCAAAAGAATAATCCCCTTCACGATTGCAACAACAACAAAAAAAAATACCTAGGAATAAACATAACAAAGAATGTAAAGGACTTATACAATGAAAATTATAAACCATTGTTAAAGGAAATCGAAAAAGACATTATGAGATGGAAGAATATACCTTGTTCTTGGTTAGGTAGAATAAATATAATCAAGATGGCCATATTACCTAAAGCTATATACAAATTTAATGCAATTCCCATCAAAATTCCAATGACATTTTTTAAAGAAATCGAGCAAAAAATAATCAGATTTATATGGAACTATAAAAAGCACCGAATAGCCAAAGCAATCCTAAAGAAAAGGAATGAAGCTGGGGGCATTACAATACCTGACTTCAAACTCTATTATAGGGCCACGACAATCAAAACAACATGGTATTGGCAGAAAAATAGACACTCAGACAAATGGAACAGAAAAGAAAGCCCAGAAATAAAACCACATATATATATAGTCAAATAATTTTTGATAAAGGGGCCAAGAACACTCAATGGAGAAAAGAAAGCCTCTTCAATAAATGGTGCTGGGAAAACTGGAAAGCCACATGCAAAAGAATGAAGCTGGACTACAGTTTGTCCCCCTGTACAAAAATTAACTCAAAATGGATCAAAGATCTAAACATAAGACCTGAAACAATAAAGTACATAGAAGAAGACATAGGTACCAAACTCATGGACCTGGGCTTTAAAGAGCATTTTATGAATTTGACTCCACAGGCAAGAGAAGTGAAAGCAAAAATTAATGAATGGGACTACATCAGACTAAGAAGTTTTTGTTCAGTAAGAGAAATTGATAACAAGATAAACAGACAGCCAACTAATTGAAAAATGATATTTTTAAACACCTGCTCAGATTAGGGCCTAATATTTAAAATATACAATAAACTCATAAAAGTCAACAACAAACAAACAAACAATCCAATAAAAAAATGGGAAGAGGATATGAACAGACACTTCTCCCAAGAAGAAATACAAATGGCCAACAGATATATGAAAAGATGCTCATCTTCTTTAGTTATTAGAGAAATGCAAATCAAAACTGCAATGAGATACCACCTCACACCTGTTAGATTAGCTATTATTAACAAGACAGGTAATAGCAAATGTTGGAGAGGTTGTGGAGAAAAAGGAACCCTCATCCACTGTGGGTGGGAATGTAAAGTAGTACAACTTATATGGAAGAAATTATGGTGGTTCCTCAAAAAACTGAAAATAGAACTACCTTATGACCCAGCAATCCCTCTACTGGGTATATACCCCCAAAACTCAGAAACATTGACTTGTAAAGACACATGCAGCCCCATGTTCATTGCAGCATTATTCACAGTGGCCAGGACATGGAAACAACTAAAAAGCCCATCAATAGATGACTGGATAAAGAAGACGTGGCACATATACACTATGGAATACTACTCAGCCATAAGAAATGATGACATCGGATCATTTATAGCAAAACGGTGGGATCTTGACAACATTAAACGGAGTGAAATAAGTAAATCAGAAAAAACCAGGAACTGCATTTTTCCATAAGTAGATGGGACATAAAAGTGAGACCAAGAGACATTGGTCTCACTTTACAGGGGGAGGGGGGAGAGGGACAGGGAAGGAAGAGGGGGAGTGGCACAAAAAGAACTAGATAGAGGGTGACAGGACAATCTGACTTTGGGTGATGGGTATGCAACATAATTGAACTTTAAGATAACCTGGACATATTATCTTTGAATATGTGTATCTTGATTTCCTGATGACACCCCATTAAAAATAAATACAATAAAAAAAAAAGAAAGTGAAAACAAGAAAGAGAGGTAACACAGCTAGATGAGGAAAAATCTATGGAGAAAAAATTTAATATATTGAAAACCTTGGAGCTAAATGACAGAGAATTCAAGATAGAAATCCTAAAAATCCTCCGAAATATACAACAAAACACAGAAAGGCAATTTAGGGAGCTCAGAAAACAACTCAATGATCACAAAGAATATATGTCCAAGGAAATTGAAACTATAAAAACAAATCAAACAGAGATGAAAAACTCAATTCACGAGCTGAAAAACGAAGTAACAAGCTTAGCTAATAGAACAGGTCAGATAGAAGAGAGGATTAGTGAAATAGAAGACAAGCAACTTGAGGCACAACAGAGAGAAGAAGAAAGAGACTCAAAAATTAAAAAAAATGAGATAGCCCTACAAGAATTATCTGACTCCATCAAAAAGAATAACATAAGAATAATAGGTATATCAGAGGGAGAAGAGAGAGAAAATGGAATGGAGAACATACTTAAACAAATAATTGATGAGAACTTCCCAAGCCTGTGGAAAGAACTAAAGCCTCAAGTTCAAGAAGCAAACAGAACTCCAAGTTTTCTTAACCCCAACAAACCTACTCCAAGGCATATCATAATGAAATTGACACAAACCAACAGCAAAGAAAAAATTCTCAAGGCAGCCAGGGAAAAGAAGAATACAACATATAAAGGAAGGCCCATTAGATTATCATCAGATTTCTCAGCAGAAACTCTACAAGCTAGAAGAGAGTGGACCCCAATATTTAAAGTCCTGAAAGAGAGGAACTTTCAGCCATGAATAGTATACCCATCAAAGCTATCCTTCAAATATGGAGAAATAAAAACATTCACAGATACAGAAAAGATGAGTGAATTTATCATCAGAAAACCCCCACTCCAGGAATTACTAAAGGGGGTTCTCCAATCAAATACAAAGAACAAAAAAAAAACAGAGCCATAAGTAAAAAGCTCCAAGAAGAACACAATAAAACCAAATTTAAACTGTGACAACAACAAAAAGAAAGAGGGGGAGAAGATGGAGATTAAAATTAGCAAAGGACGATGGAGTGCAAAAGTACTCACAAAATAGTACGCTACAATGAACAGGGTAGGGACCCTTTTCATTACTCAAAGGTAAACACCATTGAAAAAACCACCACAAAAGCACACGAGATAAAAAGGATAGCAACAGAGGAAAGATGTATGGAATACAACCAAATAAAAACAAAAAATAGAAAAACAAAAGAGAAGGATCAAACAAGACACAAAACTAACAGAAAGCAAGATATAAAATGGCAATAGGGAACTCACAAGTATCAATAATTACACTAAGTGTAAACGGATTAAACTCACCAATAAAAAGGCACAGAGTAGCAGAATGGATTAAAAAAGAAAATCCAACTGTATGCTGCCTACAGGAAACTCATCTAAGTAACAAGGATGAAAACAAATTCAAAGTGAAACGCTGGAAAACAATACTCCAAGCAAATAACATCCAAAAAAAAGCAGGTGTAGCAATACTCATATCGGATAATGCTGACTACAAGACAGGAAAGTACTCAGAGACAAAAATGGCCATTTCATAATGGCTAAGGGGACACTGAATCAAGAAGACATAACAATTCTTAATATATATGCACCAAACCAAGGAGCACCAAAATATATAAGACAGCTACTTATTGACCTTAAAACAAAAACTGACAAAAATACAATCATACTTGGAGACCTCAATACACCGCTGACGGCTCTAGATCGGTCATCCAAACAGAGAATCAACAAAGACATAGTGGCCTTAAACAAAACACTAGAGCACCTGGATATGATAGACATCTACAGGACATTTCATCCCAAAGTGACTGAGTATACATTTTTCTCCAGTGTACATGGATCATTCTCAAGAATTGACCATATGCTGGGCCACAAAAACAACATCAGCAAATTCAGAAAAATTGAAATTGTACCAAGCATATTTTCTGATCATAAAGCCTTGAAACTAGAATTCAACTGCAAAAAAGAGGAAAAAAATCCCACAAAAATGTGGAAACTAAACAACATACTTTTAAAAAATGAATGGGTCAAAGAAGAAATAAGTTCAGAGATCAAAAGATATATACAGACTAATGAAAATGACAATAGGACATATCAGAGTCTATGGGATGCAGCAAAAGCAGTGATAAGAGGGAAGTTCATATTGCTTCAGCCATATATGAACAAACAAGAGAGAGCCCAAGTGAACCACTTAACTTCCCACCTTAAGGAACTAGAAAAAGAAGAACAAAGACAACCCAAAACCAGCTGAAGAAAAGAGATAATAAAAATCAGAGCAGAAATAAATGAATTAGAGAACAGAAAAACTATAGAAAAAATTAATAGAACAAGGAGCTGGTTCTTTGAAAAGATCAACAAAATTGACAAACCCTTGGCAAGACTTACCAAGGAAAAAAGAGAAAGAACTCATATAAACAAAATCCAAAATGAAAGAGGAGAAATCACCACGGACACCGTAGATATACAAAGAATTATTGTAGAATACTATGAAAAACTTTATGCCACTAAATTCAAGAACCTAGAAGAAATGGATAGATTCCTAGAACAATACAACCTTCCTAGACTGAGTCAAGAAGAAGCAGAAAGCCTAAACAGACCTATCAGTAGAGAAGAAATAGAAAAAAACATTAAAAACCTCCCCAAAAATAAAAGTCCAGGCCCTAACGGCTATACCAGCAAATTTTATCAAACATTCAAAGAAGACTTGGTTTCTGTTCTACTCAAAGACTTCCAAAAAATTGAAGAAGAAGCAATACTTCCAAACACATTTTATGAGGCCAACATAACCCTCATACCAAAACCAGGCAAGGATGGCACAAAAAAAGAAAACTACAGACCAATATCTCTAATGAATACAGATGCTAAAATACTAAACAAAATACTAGCAAATCGAATACAACAACATATTAAAAAAATAATACATCATGATCAAGTGGGATTCATCCCAGAATCTCAAGGATGGTTCAACATACGTAAAACTGTTAATGTAATACACCATATCAACAAAACAACGAACAAAAACCACATGATCTTATCAATAGACGCAGAAAAGGCTTTTGATAAAACACAACACAATTTTATGTTTAAGACTTTCAACAAAATGGGTATAGAAGGAAAATATCTCAACATGATAAAGGCCATATATGATAAACCATCAGCTAACATCATATTAAATGGCACTAAACTGAAGGCTTTCCCCCTTAAATCAGGAACAAGACATGGTTGTCCACTCTCTCCACTCTTATTTAATGTGGTGCTAGAGGTTCTAGCCAGAGCAATCAGATAAGACAAAGAAATAAAAGGCATCCATATCGGGAAAGAAGAAGTAAAGGTATCACTTTTTGCAGATGATATGATCCTATACATCAAAAGCCCAAAAGAATCCACAAAAAGACTACTAGAAACAATATGCCAATACAGTAAGGTTGCAGGATAAAAAATTAACATACAGAAGTCAATAGCCTTTCTATATGCCAACAATGAAACAACTGAGAAGGAACGCAAAAGAATAATCCCCTTCACGATTGCAACAAAAAAAATAAAATACTTAGGAATAAACATAACAAAGAATGTAAAGGACTTATATAATGAAAACTATAAACCATTGTTAAGGGAAATCGAAAAAGATATGAGATGGAAGAATATACCTTGTTCTTGGCTAGGAAGAATAAATATAATCAAGATGGCTATATTACCCAAAGCAATATACAAATTTAATGCAATTCCCATCAAACTTCCAATGACATTTTTTTAAAGGAATAGAGCAAAAAATCATCAGATTTATATGGAAGTATAAAAAACCCCGAATAACCAAAGCAATCCTAAAGAAAAAGAATGAAGCTGGGGGCATAACAATACCTGACTTCAAACTCTATTATAGGGCCACGACAATCAAAACAACATGGTATTGGCAGAAAAATAGACACTCAGACCAATGGAACAGAATAGAAAATCCAGAAATAAAACCACATATATATAGTCAAATAATTTTTGATAAAGGGGCCAACAACACACAATGGAGAAAAGAAAGCCTCTTCAATAAATGGTGCTGGGAAAACTGGAAAGCCACATGCAAAAGAATGAAACTGGACTACAGTCTCTCCCCCTGTACAAAAATTAACTCAAAATGGATCAACGATCTAAACATAAGACCTGAAACAATTAAGTACATAGAAGAAGACATAGGTACTCAACTCAGGGACCTGGGTTTTAAAGAGCATTTTATGAATTTGACTTCAATGGCAAGAGAAGTGAAGGCAAAAATTAATGAATGGGACTACATCAGACTAAGAAGTTTTTGCTCAGCAAGAGAAACTGATAACAAAATAAACAGAAAGCCAACTAAATGGGAAATGATATTTTCAAACAACAGCTCAGATAAGGGCCTAATATCCAAAATATACGAAGAACTCATAAAACTCAACAACAAACAAACAAACAATCCAATAAAAAAATGGGAAGAGGATATGAATAGACACTTCTCCCAGGAAGAAATACAAATGGCCAACAGATATATGAAAAGATGCTCATCTTCTTTAGCTATTAGAGAAATGCAAATCAAAACGGCAATGAGATACCACCTCACACCTGTTCGATTAGCTGTTATTAGCAAGTCAGGTAATAGGAAATGTTGGAGCGGCTGTGGAGAAAAAGGAACCCTCATACACTGTTGGTGGGAATGTAAAGTAGTACAACCATTATGGAAGAAAGTATGGTGGTTCCTCAAAAAACTGAAAATAGAACTACCTTATGACCCAGCAATCCCTCTACTGGGTATATATCCCAAAAACTCAGAAAGATTGATACGTAAAGACACATGCAGCCACAGGTTTATTGCAGCACTGTTGACAGTGGCCAGGACATGGAAACAACCAAAAAGCCCATCAATAGATGACTGGATAAAGAAGATGTGGCACATATACACTATGGAATACTACTCAGCCATAAGAAATGATGACATCGGAACATTTACAGCAAAATGGTGGGATCTTGATAACATGATACGAAGCGAAATAAGTAAATCAGAAAAGAACAGGAACTGTATTATTCCATACGTAGGTGGGACATAAACGTGAAACTAAGAGACATTGATAAGAGTGTGTTGGTTACAGGGGGGAGGGGGGAATGGGAGAGGGATAGGGGGTGAGGAGGGGCACAAAGAAAACAAGATAGAAGGTGACAGAGGACAATCTGACTTTGGGTGGTGGGTATGCAACATAATTGAATGACAAGATAACCTGGACTTGTTATCTTTGAATATATGTATCCTGATTTATTGATGTCACCCCATTAAAAAAATAAAATTATTTAAAAAAAAAAAAGAAATCTGACTATGTTAGTCTCTACTTGATCATCTCACAAAATGATAAATTCTATGAATGCCACCCAAATTTATTGACAACTTAAGGATCACATAGGAACACACAGACAATATGCCTTACTTTTTAAATTTCAAAGCTCTTTATTTTAATGATATTATATGACTATTATGGGTTAAATTTATCCCTCTCAGAAAGATATGTTGAATACCTAACCCGCAGTGCCCCAGAATGCAACCTTATTTGGAAATAAAGTCACTGCAGATGTAATTACTTAAGATGAGATCAGAAGGCAGTAGAGTGAGACCCTAATCCAATATGATTGATGTGATTAAAGAATGCCTGTATAAAGATATAGAGAATGCCATGTGAAGATGGAGACGAAGTTAGAATAATGCATCTCAAAGCCAATGTATGTCAGAAAATCTGGCTGTCACTAGAAGCTGGGAGAGAGCCCTGGAAAAGATCTTTTCTCAAAGCCCTTACAAAGAGCCAACCCTGCTGACATCTTGATTTTAGACTTCTAACTTTCAGAACTGTGAGAATGAATTTCTGTTGTTTTAAGAAAACCAGAATTTGCTACCTTGTTGTAGCAGTACTAGAAACTAATACAACTAGTATTCTGAATAAATTAGGCTAGCAGCTATATACATATGTGCATGTGTATATACAGACAAGCATACACATACTTACATACACTCATCCATTACGGGTGTATGTCTGCATCTTATTTCAGCCAAAGTTCTGTCATTTTGTAGCCCTATTTTAAAAGATTACACTATATTTTGAATGTAAAAATTATGTTGTTTGGTTGTGTCAAAACCTGACTTAATCAAATTGAGCATGCACAATTATTAAATCATTGTTATGATCATTTGAAATCAATACTAATTAGAGGGAGTTGAGTCTCTTTTTGGTATGTGACAGACAGAGAGTGGAACAGACAGACAAGGAGAGAGATGAGCAGCTTTAATTCTTTGTTGCAGCTCCTTAATCTCCTTAGTTGTTCATTGATTGCTTTTTCATATGTAACTTGACAGGGGGGTGGAGGTGAGGCTGCAGCAGAGCAAATGACCCCTTGCTCAAGCCAGTGACCTTGGGTTTCAAGCTAGCCACCTTTGGGCTTAAGCCCACGACCATGAGTCATGTCTATGATCCCACACTCAAACCAGTGACCATAGGTTTTGAACCTGGGTCTTCTGTTTCCCAGTTAAATGCTCTATCCACTGTGCCACTGCCTGGTCAAGTGAGAGGTGAGTCTTATGTTTTTCCTCAATCACAGTTTCACTTTCATGCAGAAAGACAGTGACTCTGAAACTTGTTCTGTTTGCTCAATATAATTTCACCATTTAAGATTCTTTTAAGATTTCTGTCTACACCCTAAAAAACATGTGTTTTTTTTTCCAGGCATTATGGCATATTACAGAGGTAAGACTACTTATCTTCATAAATCAACCATAGACAACCCCAAATCTTCAAATCTGTAACTATATATAAGACTATATTTCTAATCAAGTGTTAAAGGTTATTCTAAAAACTGGAAGATAAGGGTCTTGCTAGATGGATTATAACCTGTTCATCCAATGTACAGTATATTCTACAATATTACAAACCATCCATGTAGTTTAAACACGTTCATAATTAAAAATAATAATATTAAATATAATCATAATCTCACTCATGACCAATTTCAAAATGAGCAAACCTAGAAAATTTATTTTATAATAAAAACACTTCTAAATTATTATTAGTTAGAAGTAAAGATGACAGAATTGATGCTTCTCATCTCTCTCCTTTCTTTTTTTTTGTATTTTTTTTTCTGAAGCTAGAAACAGGGAGAGACAGTCAGACAGACACCCGCATGCGCCCGACCGGGATCCACTGGGCACGCCCACCAGGGGCGACGCTCTGCCCACCAGGGGTCGATGCTCTGCCCCTCTGAGTCATCACTCTGTTGCGACCAGAGCCATTCTAGCACCTGGGGCAGAGGCCAAGGAGCCATCACAGCACCTGGGCCATCTTTGCTCCAATGGAGCCTCGGCTGCGGGAGGAGAAGAGAGAGACAGAGAGGAAGGAGAAGAGGAGGGGTGGAGAAGCAGATGGGTGCTTCTCCTGTGTGCCCTGGCCGGGAATCGAACCCAGGACTTCTGCACGCCAGGCCGATGCTCTACCACTGAGCCAACAGGCCAGGGCCAACTCTCTCCTTTCTTGTCTGTCAGTCCCTAGCTATCTCTCTGTCTCTGTCACAAAAAATAAAAAATGAAAAGAAGTAAAAATGGCAGAAATGTTAACCAGCTGATTATAGAATGTAGCTCTTTCTATAAATCATAGCTAATTAACAAAACCTGAAGAATATTTCTCAATTATGGACACTAATGTGTAGATCTAATAATGTACCCTTGACATTGGTTTTCAGCTATAAAAGACTAGATTCTTTGAGAGCCAAGCTCCCACAAAGAACAACAGGAAATATATTTTTGTTTGAAGGCATCAGAGTATAATTAGACAGTGAGAACTAAAGGATCATAGATTTTAGACAGAAGAAAATTGCAAAGAGGCTCAAATTCAGCTCTTATTTTCCCCTGAGATATTTTCTAATTTTATGTGCCAGTCTAGATGTTTAGAAGGAGAGGGAGTTTCAGCAGTTTTACTAGTTTGGGAGATCGACCATAATTAGAGTTCAGGGTTTACCAAGGGTTCTGGTACATGTGCATTGTTCTGTTAGAAGCTCTGAAGGGAAGGCCACTCTTTGGAAGTAAGAGTAAAATGGAAATAGATTAGCCTGCTCAAAAATTTAGTTCAGATTAATCATTAGCTCAATCTCAGATTAGATTAAGTAAAATCTCTTTACTCCCTGTCTCTCAATATATAATTCTCTCTAGAGAAAGATAAAGTCATTCTGAATAGCATGTTTTTTATAAAAATTTTCTAACATAAAATGGTGTTTATGATTGTGCTATAATTCTAAAAATGTGACAAAAAAGACAAAACAAATAGCCAAAAATGATGTAAAATAGCACATTTATAATTTTTATATTTATTACATATTAAGGTTATATTATCTTTATATATTAGATGTAATAGGGTAGCTGCATGGATAAGAAAAAAGACTCATTCAAATGCTGTCTACAAGAAACACACCTTGAAACAAAAGATACACACAGACTTAAGGTAAAAGGATGGAAAAAAACATTTTATGCAAATGGAAATGAAAAAAAAGCTGGGGTGGCAATACTTATATCAGACAAAATGGACTTTAAAACAAAGGATATAGTAAAAGATAAAGATGGCCAGTACATAATGATAAAGGGAGCAATCCAACTTGAAGATATAACTCTTATAAATACCTATGCATCTAAATATATAAAGTACACTTTGATGGATTTAAAGGGCAAGATCAACAGCAATAATATATTAGTAGGGAATTTCAATAACCCACTAACATCACTAGATAGATCATCAAGAAAGAAAATTAACAAAGAAACAGTAGACTTAAAGGACATGCTAGATCAAGTGAATTTAATAGATATCTTCAGAACGTTTCACCCTAAAGCAGCAGAATATGCATTCTTTTCAAGTGCTCATTGTACATCCTCTAGGATAGACCACATGTTAGGGCACAAAAGTGGTCTCAACAAATTTAAGAAGATTGAAATCATATCAAGCACTTTCTCTGATCACAATGGCATGAAACTAGAAATCAACCACAACAGAAAAGCTCAAAAATCCTCAAACACATGGAAACTAAATAGCAGGTTGTTAAATAACGAATGGATTAAGAATTAGATCAAAGAAGAAATAAAAAAAATCCTATATACAAATGATAATGAGCATACAACAACTCAAAATTTATGGGACACAGCAAAAGCAGTACTGAGAGGGAAGTTCATAGCACTAAGGCACACTTTAAGAAGCTAGAAAAAGCTCAAATAAACAACTTAACCCTGCATCTAAAAGAACTAGAAAAAGAAGAGCAAGTAAAGCCCAAATGTAATAGAAGGAAGGAAATAATAAAGATCAGAGCAGTAGTAAATGACATAGAGGCTAAGGAAACAATACAGAGGATCAATGAATCTAGGAGCTGGTTCTTTGAAAAGGTAAACAAGATTGATGAACCTTTAACTAGACTCAAAAAAAAAAAAAGAAAGAGGACTCAAATAAATAAAATTAGAAATGAGAGTGGAGAAATAAAAACTGACACAACAGAAATACAAAATATTGTAAGAAAATACTATGAAGAACTGTATGCCAAAAAACTAGACAACCTAAATGAAATGGACAAGTTCCTTGAAACATATAATCTTCCAAAAATCAATCTGGAAGAATCAGAAAATCTAAACAGATGGATTACACCAAATGAGATCAAAACAGTTATCAAAAAAACTCTGAAAAAAAGAAAAGTCCTGGGCCTGATGAATTCACAAGTGAATTCTACAAAATATTCAAAGAAGAACTAACTCCTATCCTTCTCAAGTTATTTCAAAATATTCAAGAGGAAGGAAGACTTCTAAGCTCTTTTTATGAGGTGAGCATAATTCTGATTTCAAAACTAGGCAAAGACGGCCTGACCTGTGGTGGTGCAGTGGATAAAGCGTCGACCTGGAAATGCTGGGCTTCGAAACCCTGGGCTTGCCTGGTCAGGGCACATATGGGAGTTGGTGCTTCCAGCTCCTCCCCCCTTCTCTATCTCTCGCTCCTCGCTCTCTCTCTCTCTCTCTCTCTCTCTCCCTCTTTCTCTCCTCTCTAAAAATGAATAAATTAAAAAAAATTAAAAAAAAATAGGCAAAGACAACACAAAAAAAAATTATAGGCCAATATCCCTAATGAATATAGATGCTAAAATCCTCTACAAAATATTAGCAAAGCAGATCCAACAATATATGGAAAACATTATAAAGCATGATCAAGTGGGATTTATTCTGGGCAGGGAAGGCTGGTACAATATTCACAAATCAATCAATGTGAATCATCACATAAACAAAAGAAAAGAGAAAAAACACATGATAATTTCAATAGATGCACAAAAAGCATTTGATAAAATCCAGCACCCATTCATAATCAAAACTCTCAACAAAGTGGGAATATAGGAAACATTCCTCAACATGATAAAAGCCATCTATGACAAACCCACAGCCAACATCATACTCAATGGGCAAAAATTAAAAGCAATCCCCTTAAGATCAGGAACAAGGCAGGGGTGCCCCCTTTCACAACTCTTATTCAACATAGTTCTGGAAGTTCTAGCCACAGGTATCAGAAAAGAACAAGAAATAAAAGGCATCCAAATTGGAAAAGAAGAAGTAAAACTATCATTATTTGCAGATGATATGATATTGTATATAAAAAACCTTAAAATCTCAGTCAAAAAACTGCTGAACCTCATAAGCAAATTCAGTAAAGTGGTAGGATATAAAATTAATACTCAGAAATCACAGATGTTTTTATACACCAAAAATGAACAGTCAGAAAGAGAAATTAACAGAACAATTCCCTTCACTATTACAACTAAAAAATAAAGTACCTAGCAGTACATTTAACCAAGGAGACTAAAGACTTGTACTCGGAAAATTATAAAACATTGATAAAAGAAATCAAGGAAGATACAAACAAGTGGAAGCATATACCGTGCTCATGGTTAGGAAGAATAAACATCATTAAAATGTCTATATTACCCAAAGCAATTATAAATTCAATGCAATACCGATAAAAATACCAATGACATACTTTAAAAATATAGATCACATATTCCAAAAATTTATATGGAATCAAAAGAGAACACGAATAGCCTCAGCAATTGTAAAAAAGAAGAATAAAGGGGTAGGTATCACACTTCCTGATATCAAGTTATACTACAAGGCCATTGTACTCAAAACAGCCTGGTACTGGCATAAGAACAGGCATATAGATCAATGGAACAGAACAGAGAACCCAGAAATAAACCCATAGCTCTATGGACAACTGATATTTGACAAAGGAGGTAAGGGCATACAATGAAGTAAAGACAGCCTCTTTGATAAATGGTGTTGGGAAAATTGGACAGCTACCTGAAAAGAAATTAAACTAGACCACCAACTTACACCATTCACAAAAATAAACTGAAAATGATAAAAGACTTAAATGTAAGCTGTAAAACCATAAGCATCTTAGAAGAAAACATAGGTAGTAAGCTCTCCGACAGCTCTTGCAGCAATATATTTGCTGATTTATCTCCACGGGCAAGTGAAATTAAAGATAGAATAAACAGATGAGACTATATCAAACTATAAAGCTTTTGCACAGCCAAAGACAATAAGAACAGAATAAAAAGACAAACTGCACAATGGAAGAACATATCTGACAGTATGGCCGATAATGGGTTAATAACCAAAATTTATAAAGAACTTGTAAATCTCAACACCAGAAAGACAAACAATCCAATAAAAAATGGGCAAAAGAAATGAATAGACACTTCTTCAAAGTGGACATACAGATGGCCAATAGGCATATGAAAAAATGCTCAAGATCACTAATCATTAGAGAAATGCAAACTAAACCCACAATGAGATATCACTTCACACCAGTCAGAATGGCACTCATCAACAAAACAACACGGAATAAGTGCTGGCGAGGATGTGGAGAAAAGAGAACCCTCCTGCGCTGCTGGTGGGAATGCAGACTGGTGCAGCTTCTGTGGAAAACAGTATGGAGATTAATAAAAAAAATTGAAAATTGTACTGCCTTTTGACCCAGCTATCCCACTTTTAGGAACATACCCTAAGAACACCATAGAACTATTCCAAAAGGAGAAATGCACCCCCATGTTTATGGCAGCATTGTTCACAATAGCTTAGATCTGGAAACAGCCAAGTGTCTGTCAGAGGACGAGTGGATTAAGAAGCTTTGGTACATATATAATATGGAATACTACTCAGTCATAAGAAATGATGACATCTGATCATTTACAATAACATGGATGGACCTTGATAACATTATACGGAGTGAAATAAATAAATCGGAAAAAACTAAGAACTATATGAACCCATACATAGATGGAACATAAAAATGAGACTCAGAGACATGGACAAGAATGTGATGGTAACAGGACGTGGGGCGGGGGTGGGGAGGGGGTGAGGAAGGAGAGAGAGGGTGTGGGGGGAGGGAAGGGCACAAATAAAACCAGATAGATGGTGATGGAAGATAATTTACTTTGGGTGAGGGGTATGCAACATAATCAAATGTCAAAATAATCTGGAGATATTTTCTCTGAACATATGTACCATGATTTATCAATGTCACTGCATTAAAATTAATAAAAATAAGATTAAAAAAAGTGGCATGCTAATATTTGATTCAAAAATATATACTTGGGGCCCTGGCCGGTTGGCTCAGCGGTAGAGCGTTGGCCTGGCATGTGGGGGACCCGGGTTCAATTCCCGGCCAGGGCACATAGGAGAGGCGCCCATTTGCTTCTCCACCCCCCCTTCCTCTCTGTCTCTCTCTTCCCCTCCTGCAGCCAGGCTCCATTGGAGCAAAGATGGCCCGGGCGCTGGGGATGGCTCCTTGGCCTCTGCCCCAGGCGCTAGAGTGTCTCTGGTCAAGGCAGAGTGACGCCCCGGAGGAGCAGAGCTCCCCCCCCCCCCGTGGGTGTGCCAGGTGGATCCCGTTCGGGCACATGCGGGAGTCTGTCTGACTGTCTCTCCCTGTTTCCAGCTTCAGAAAAATACAAAAAAAAATAGTAATAAATTAAAAATATATATATATACTTGGGTTGGTCTTTAAGATGCAAAATACATAGTATATATTGAATAACAGTCAACAGAAATACTATATAGTAACAAAGAATAATTGAAAAATTGTGGAAAATGAGAAAAGTTTGAATTATAAAAAGCCACATGTTCTATGAATATGATTTTTAAAATAGTCTAAAAGAGTGTGTGAGGTATAAATGGTTGTTAAGACATTTACATTTCTGCATTCCACATAAGGTCTAGAGCTGAGATCTCTCAAGTTATTATTAAATGTAATTAATTTCTTTTTTTTTTTTCTGTATTTTTCTGAAGCCGGAAACGGGGAGAGACGGTCAGACAGACTCCCGCATGCGCAGGACCTGGACCCACCCGGCACGCCCACCAGGGGGCGATGCTCTGCCCACCAGGGGGCGATGCTCTGCCCCTCCGGGGCATCGCTCTGTTGCGACCAGAGCCACTCTAGTGCCTGGGGCAGAGGCCAAGGAGCCATCCCCAGCGCCCGGGCCATCTTTGCTCCAGTGGAGCCTTGGCTGCAGGAGGGGAAGAGAGAGACAGAGAGGAAGGAGAAGGGGAGGGGTGGAGAAGCAGATGGGCACGTCTCCTGTGTGCCCTGGCCGGGAATTGAACCCAGGACTTCTGCACGCCAGGCCGACGCTCTACCACTGAGCCAACCGGCCAGGGCCTAATTTGTTTATTATATAAATTAGATAAAATAAATTTGCAATACTCAGTTTATGATTTTAAAGTCAAGTAAATAATGAATGAGAATCTCTGTAACCCTAATATTTCCTCTATAATAAGCAACCTTAGTTTAAAGTAGTGTAGGAGCAAGAGTTTGGAGTTGTTCATCTATACTTTTTGCCCATCTGAAATAATGGTTCCTGGAAATTTTTACTTAGTCTGATATCATAAATCTTTCCAACTTTTCCATGCCTACTGGTATTACTAAAAATGTCAGTGCATGTCATTTCTGCTTTTTTTTAATATGTTCATACCTATGAGAATATTTATTGACCAAATTAACTTAAAGTTATAGACCTATTCTTCTAACTCAATAATCTTCCCAGTAACAAGATAATGCATGATTTACAATTGTGTAATGGAAGTTAATCTTGAAACACCACTATTATCATCTTAACATTATTGTTCTCTAATTAGAGCACAATCTGAATTGTTATTGCTTTAACTACTGATCAATTTCCCCGTCATTGAATTACCTAAAGCCCTGAGAGCAATAATATGTATTATCTTTGTCTTTGATTTGCTAGACTTTTCAGACCTGTCAGTACATCTAGATTTAGAATAAGTGCTAATGCAGTAGCTTATCTTTAACTTGTGAAGAGATCCAACAGCTGGCATTTTATAATGTTAGATATCATTGACACCTCTGCTCATGGACCTTGGAAATACAGTATTATTTTACAAATTTCCTTTTCATAATACATTCATCCACAGAGAGGGTATTTCTGCCCAAGTATTGCTGTTGATCCTAGCTCCTTAATTTTTTTCAGATGTCATGAACAAAGCATAATTTCTTCTATTTTTACTGTTGTAAATTGGGAGGGGATTCATTTTTGGTTCCTCTAAAAGCTCATTAATTTTTACTTTCAAAAACACAAAGTTTTTATATCATTGTTGCATGTCAACAGATAAATACCAGAGTAAAAGGTTCTCTAAATTGTCAATAGAAATAGTATGTCCAAGTCTTCTTCCTTATAAATAAAATTAAAATTTTATAAGATAACATTTCTTAGATGTTGATTGATATTACTAGGCCTGTGATATCCATGAAGGTGTGCCAGTGGCTGACTCTTCCTACAAGAAATAATTGGCCATTCATTTGCGTAGAGTTAGCTGAGAACCTCAGCTCTGTTTTTTGTTTTTTTTGTTTTTTTATCCACCTCAGCTTTTGAGTTGTGGCCATGCTTTCCTCTGAGCATCTTCCAGATAGTGGCTGTGCCTGGTCAGGATCCTAATGCCTGGATATGTCTGCCTAAAGTGAAATTCCTCAAATGGGCAATTTTTGCTTCCAAGACTTTATCCAATATGGAAACTAGTCTGAGGATTATGCATATTACTCTTTCTCAGACTTTCTTCTTTCCTGCTTTTCAATCATGTTTCTTCCAAGTCCATGACTTTCCAGCTGAGATAAAGAAAATAGTGTGGTAGGATTGGGAGTACGAACATTTGGGTCTCTTCTTTACATAATTTACCTGTGCCTTCAGGAACTGAATGCTCTAGCCTGATCTCATATGTACCATTTCCAGTTGATGATGGATTGATGATGAAGTGTTGATATGTGTGCTTGATGTAATGGCTTGGTGGACAGAATAACATTTGGTTAATAATGTTTTAGAAAACTTAACTCCTAAATGTTATGGACTGAATGGTTGTCTTCTCAAAATCTGGATATTGAAGACATGATTACCAATGTGATGATGTTTGGAAGTGACTGCATATAGATGAGATCGTGAGGGTAGAGCCTCCATAATGGAATTCATGCTTTTGTAAAAAAAAAAAGGGAAGAAACCAGAGCCCCTTTTCTCCCCACCATGTGAGGTTACAGTAAGAAGGCAGCTTACTTCAAACCAAGAAGAGGGCTTTCAGCAGATGGTAAATTTGCCAGCACCTTGCTCTTGGACTTCCTAGCTTCCAGAAATGTGGGGAAAAAAATGTTTGTTGTTTAAGACACTAAGTCTATAATATTTTGTTATAATAGCCTGAACTGACTTAGATGCCAAACTTAGAGAATATAGAGTCTACTTTCACTGCTTCCAATTTCTTATTAAATAGCCATTTTTTTCCCAATTGTAGTTTGGATTTCACCCAAGAAATAATACAAAGATTATTTTTCCAAGGGCTATGATAAAATCAAAATGACAATACAGTGAGCATATTTGGTTTTTACCTACATTTATTCCTTCTCCACTACTGCCATTTTTATTATTTCTTATTTTTTAGATTTCTTTAAGCATTGTCTTGCACAGACACCTTCTCTTTGTTAGTAAGAATAAGTTATAAGTTAACTAATATGTAGTAGTAAATGAATCCTGCAATATAAGCAATGGTTGCATTTTCTTGCATAAAATTTCTGATGCAAAATTCAAACTGCTTTCATCCTTGGTATCTGTCATTTAAACACATGACCTTTATGATTACCTTCAAAGAGAAAGCCAAGCATAGATGAGACAAACTGATTTAGCCAAGAAGTCGTGGACTGTACTGTGAGGCATGCATCTACTGGGCTGACCCAGATGCTGACTTCTTCATTTCAATTAGTTGTGTTTACATATTCTTCTGGTTAATCACAATTGTATTTTTAGAATCAACTTAGAATGCTATATTTCTCTTGTTTTGCTGAAGAAGTTATCTAATTTCCATGCAACTCTAGAATTTTTGTTATCTTTCTGATGGTCAGCCAGTTCCAACCACTAGAGCTCAGACACTTAGCTATTTTTGCTTAGCTTATTGCAATCACCTCTTGCCTGATCTTTAACTTATTCATGCAATCATTATTGATTTTCTGTCCAATACCCTCCTTGCTTCCATTATTTTCTCATTGGTAAGCACATCTACTCTTTCAAGCTAAATATTCAAGAAGCTTGCATGATCAGACTTGTAACTAAGGCTGGATTGTAGCCCAATCCTTCTTAATGAAAGATGGAGGAGAAAAGTTGGAATTCCTGGGGAATTTTTTTCTTCATTAAACACATAAGGCACTAGCAAGCTTCTCTTTTCTGCCTTAACCAAATCTAAGTGTTCAATCTCAAAAATATTACACACTCAGAATTTTGAACTCATGAGACATCTGTTAGTATTGGCAGATAGTAGTTTTGGATTTCCACAGACCTAAATTTGTAGGTTCACTCTCTTACTTATCAATTATGTAATTTTTTAAAATATATTTTTCTGAAGTGAGAAGCAGGAAGACAGAAAGACAGACTCCCACATGTGCCAGACTGGGATCCACCCAGCAAGCCTTCTAGGGGCGATGTTCTGTCCATCTGGGGCATTGCTCTGTTGCAAATGGAGCCTTTCTAGTGCCTGAGGTGGAGGCCCTGGAGCCATCTGCAGCATCTGGGCCAATTTTGCTCTAATGGAGCCTTGGCTGCTGGAGGGGAAGAGAAAGATAGGGAGAAAAGAGAGGGGGGAAGGGTGGAGAAGCAGATAGGCACTTCTCCTGTGTGCCCTTGGCCAGGAATTGAAGCTGGGACTTCTGCACGCCAGGCCGACACTCTACTGCTGATCCAACTGGCCAGGGCCTATCAATTATGTAATTTTAAGATATTTTAAAAATATTTTTTTTATTTTGAGATTACTCATTTAAAAATTGACATAAATAAACTTTATTGTTTGTTTCTTATGAAGATTAAATTCCAGTTCTGTCTTTATAAACTATGTAATTTTTAAGGAAACACTGCTTAAGTTTCCACATATACAAAATGTGGATGATAAAAGCACCTACTCAAAAGGGTTTTGTTGAGGATGCAATGGGTTAATATAAGTAGAACATTTAGAATAGTGCTTAGCACATAGATGGCACTATCAACATTTTTTCCTTATTAATATCGCTGCAGTTCTTGCTAAATGCTGTTGTTATTATTACCATTAGCATGTATTTATATTATTTACTTTCTTAATTTAATATATGTATCTCCCTAGAAACATACCTCTAACATCACTATAAATAATTTGAATCTAGATAGGATTATACAGATTATTGTGTCATGTAGATCTTAACATTATACCTATAGAAAGGTTTTAGAAGATATTTTTAAATTAAATTTCTTTCTCAAACAGTATCTAACACAAAATTCAATATAATTCTAAGATCAAATCTTTAAGATTTATTGCCCTAGATATTAAGAAAAATGAAAGCCGCCACTGAAGTGCTTGTAAAAATAACAACAGAATTGAATCAATTTAATTGTCTATTGATAAAGAATTGACTAAATATATCATGGTACATTCAGCTAAAAAAATCTAACAGTTATTAAATAGAAGAGACTTTTAAAATACAGACTTTTATTAATATTGAAGTATAGCAAAGTCATCAGATCATAAATGATTACCATGAAAAAGTTAACTTGTTATTCTCACAGATCCTAAGAGGAGGGATCATGTTAGGAAAGACTGAAGGGGAACCACACTAAGAGAATTATTGAGGTCAAAGGCAGAGGAGATGAGGGGAAAGCAAGGTAAGGAGTCTTTATTGTGGTTTTTGAAGGACAAAATGGGCAAGGCAAAATAAGCAGGCTTAGAATGGCTAGTTTGGACAGTTTCCACAGGATCCAGATCACCGAAGCTGTCCCTACTTGACTAGAACCATGCCCTGAGATGATTAGGGAAGAGGCAGAGTGGTCATGATTATGTGAGTTCCAGAAGGGAGATGGTCAGGAATATGATCTCTGGATTGTTTGGTTGGTTTTGAAAGGCTTGCTTATAAACAATTTGTTTTGCTATTTCTAGGAATTAGCTAATGCTGAGAAGGGTAGTCCTTTCAGAGTCAACAAGTTTCAAGTTTTCAAAGCATCAAATACAGAATCTAGAAAATATGGTTATTACAAAAAGATATATCAGTGTGACATGGAAAGAAGTGGAACATTATAATGAACTATTGTGTAAGAATAGAATTAACCTGCAGCTGCTCTGGGGTTGTCCAATATATATATTAGCACATAGATGGCACTATCAACATTTTTTCCTTATTAATATCGCTGCAGTTCTTGCTAAATGCTGTTGTTATTATTACCATTAGCATGTATTTATATTATTTACTTTCTTAATTTAATATATGTATCTCCCTAGAAACATACCTCTGACATCACTATAAATAATTTGAATCTAGATAGGATTATACAGATTATTGTGTCATGTAGATCTTAACATTATACCTATAGAAAGGTTTTAGAAGATATTTTTAAATTAAATTTCTTTCTCAAACAGTATCTAACACAAAATTCAATATAATTCTAAGATCAAATCTTTAAGATTTATTGCCCTATATTATATATATATAAATATATATATATATTTATATATATATATTTATATATATATATATTTTTGTTACTTATTGCCTAGATATATGGTACCAACTCTTGCAAGATAGAGATGAAATGTATTAGTTTGTGATTTATAATGAGATGTTTAAAATCTAAAACTCATTTTTGTATAAGCTTGCTTAATTTGTTTAATCAATTTGTGTAGATGATATTACGTGCCTGGTTTTAGCTAGGTGACCAGTGAGTCACCTGAAGACTATAATTATGCCCTGGAAGAATAGCTTGGTGGGTTAGAGCATCATCCTGACACAAAAAGATTGAGGACTTGATACCTGGTCAGGGCATATTCAGAAACAGAATTATGTTTTTCTCTCTCTCTCTCTCTCTCTCTCTCTCTCTAACATCAATAAATAATTCTTTTTAAAAATACTTTAATTGCCTGACCTGTGGTGGCGCAGTGGATCAACCTTCGACCTGGAACACTGAGGTCGCCGGTTCAAAACCCTGGGCTTGCCCAGTCAAGGCACATATGAGAGTTGATGCTTCCTGCTCCTCCCCCCCTTCTCTCTCTCTCTCTCTCTCTCTCTCTCTCTCTCTCTCTGTCTCCTTTAAAATAAATAAATAAAAAAATAATTTAAAAAAAAATACTTTAATTAAGTTGAGCTTTTGCTCACCTGGGACTAAAGTGTCTCACATGTATCTTGGTAAATCACATCAGAAGATAAAGTTTCTTCTGTTTGCTAGAAAGAACTCTGAGAGATGTTTGAGAAGGCATATTTGAAAGACATGGATTTCTCAAACCTTTGCTTGACTTACTCTTCCTGCTGTACTATGTATCTTCATTAGATTCTTCCGTAATGTCTCCTAAGGAATCCTGAGCTCCCTCAACTATCAGACCTTGTACTTGCTATAACTATGTATAATATCATCTCATATATTAGAAGCAAATATGTGTGTGTTTGTGTGTTGTGTGTACACAAATATATATGTATATATACATGAGTTAAGTATAAATAAAACAAACCATATTTTTATTAGTTTAGTAAAGAGTTGATATACCAAGATAAATATATGTTGCTCTTCCTCAGATAAAAATGTAGATATAACAAAATCAAAAGTAAAACAGTGTAACTATTATTTTAACTAGTAGTTTTAAATAATAAAAATATATAGTATATAGAATTTAATAATTAATTGAGTTTAATGATAAACCTAAGTTATAAAATTGGATGAGTGAAAACATCAAATGCTTAGTACATAGCTATATACATATGAATTTTCTTACATTTAAGACAGATTTTAAGATAATCTGGAATATATTTACTAAGGCTACATAGACAATTAAACACATTGTAAACAGCATGATTTCAAGGAAGTTCATTGTTACCTCTACTGGCTTTTCCTGTTTCTCTTAAAGACCTTAATTGAAGAACATTAGGGGAAATTCACATGCCTCATTTCCTTGAAAACTGATGAAGTTATGGGGCTCTGAGGTATAGAAAGCTCACTCTAATTTGTTTTCAATATACACCAGCCCAGGGGCCCTGAACAACCCGTACTGATACTATCATACATGTTATCATATTTTTACACAATATGAAACATTTTTCCCATTTATTACCTCACAGTAGCCTATTAGATAAGTTATAAAAACTAGTAATTATCTTTTTTATTGTATTACTATTTTTTCCATTGATTTGAGGATGAGGTGGATAAGAGAGAGAAAGAAGCATCAACTCATTGTTTTATTTAGTTGTTTTATTAGTTGTGTACTCATTGATTGCTTCCCGTATATGCCCTGACCCAGAATCAAACCCCTGACTTCTGGCATGCTGGTCAGACACTTTATCCACTGTGTCACTCAGCCAGGGCTTGTTAATTATTTTCTGCAAATTATGAATGATGCCATTTCAAATCTGTATTGTTTGAAAGGTAACTTATATTTTGTCTTTGAAAGCATATCCAGCAACTGATTTTACCTCATTTTGAAGTAAACTATATATTATTATTCTCTCTATAACACTGGTAAACATTTATATAAGTAGTCAAAAATAAGTAAATTCACTTGAATTTACTCACTGTTTATATCATAGTAATGGGTTAACTGCATCTTCTCAAAAGTCTTATATCTAATTCCTACCTCCAATGTGATGGATTTGGAAGGTGGGCCTCTGAGAAAAGGTAACTAGATCAAAAGGGTGAAGCCTTAATGGATGGGATTAGTACTCTTACAAAAGGGATCCCAGAGAGCTCCCTTGTATTCTTTCAAATGCGTGAGAATGAAAAGTTGGAAGTCCATAATTTAGGAAGGTACTCTTACCAGAATGCAACAATGCAGGCACCCCAATCTCAGACTTTCAGCCTCCTTCCAGAATTATATATATATATATTGTTGTTTAAGACATTCAGTCTAAAGTAATTTATGACAGCCTAAAAGAACCACTAAATACTCTACCCGCCTGTTAGAATACACATAGGAAGGTGGGATTAGAAGGAAAGTTAAAACACAAAAAAACAATTTATTTGAACTGATGGTTGAGTCACTAATAACAAATTCCAATAGCTATAGGAAGGAGTAAGATACTTTCCGAGTACTCAAGATGGTATTTCATAGGAAAAGAAACATGTATATTTTATGTTGATCAGGTTTAATATTCATCACCACAGATCAAAGGAATAAAATAAAAAACAGGTATGTCAAATGACTCTATTATCAATGGGAAAAATGCACCACAATCCAAGTCTGTAGCATTATATAGCTTCTATTTCTGTTCCCTTAAGTGTCTGCCAACTTCCCCTTGCATCATGTACCAAGCATAAGGAAGGATATCAGAATCAGATATGCATGGGTTTGTAGATCATAAAATATACATATAAACAATCACAGAGTACACCTTTGGCTGCCTTCACTCTCTCTCGTTCTTGTGTGCAGAAACTACATATGTAAAGAAAGTGTAATTTGTGGCTACCTCCCTGACCTGCATGTAAATATGAAGGAGAGAGAAAGACGCAGGACATGTATACAAAGTCTCTTTTCATTGGCCTATTATAGCTCGCATAACCACAAAGCATACACATTTTGATGGGGGCTATGAGAATGACACATAGAGTTCCCATATCCTAAATGTCACTAGAATCAATGCAACATGAGCAGAGCAAATAAGGTCCATATGGAAAGAAATAATAATCGAAAGCCCTGCAGCAACAAAGTAATTTTAGGACACAATCATATAAGACCATTAAATTCAATCTCCACCTGTGCTTCAGATCAACACGGTCTGGAAAATGGCTGACAGGACTCTCTATGGACGTGTTTTTCCAGTGGAGAGGCAAGAGAATAAGTGGTGTTGTGTCCAATAGAGATGTTTACAGGCTAGTTGTGAAAGTCATGGGCGTGAAATTTAATGAATAAGTGGGTGGGCAGGAACAGCATTCTTTCTGTTAGAATCCCCAAAAGACCAATTTTTCTCTAAATTCCCTTTGTTTGGGAAGGATTACAAAGCTGTGCTCCTACTTAATTACCTGTTGCAGCTTGAATCCCTTTTGCTGGCTTCCACAGAAATGCTGCCAAGGTTGCTGCTTCTCCATTTTTCCTCCTTACTTTGGCTCATTGAAAACTCTCCTGGCAATAGCTGAAGGGCATGCATATGCCCTGCCACAATGGTGCCAAGTGCCCTTTTAAATGTCTTTCCTTGGTGTCTTTACCTTGTTACAATGTGTGCAATGTAATTCTAACATACAGTTCAAATAAATAAATAAATAAATTTATTCCAATCCAAAGGGGTGATTCTTTTTATTGGCTTGAGAATCTCCTTCTCTTTATTTTGTCACTCAAATAACCTTTTGAGTTTAATATCTACCATTGTGTTCTCCAAATATTGATAGGTATTTAGAAATTCCCTGACTAACTCCAGAAATTTGATAATATAGATTAGACCAGTGGTCCCCAACCTTTTTGGGGCCATGGACTGGTTTAATGTCAGAAAATATTTTCACGGACCAGCCTTTAGAGTGGGATGAATAAATGTATCACATGACTGAGA
Organism: Saccopteryx bilineata; assembly: GCF_036850765.1. Lineage (NCBI taxonomy): Eukaryota > Metazoa > Chordata > Mammalia > Chiroptera > Emballonuridae > Saccopteryx > Saccopteryx bilineata. Next base: position 212,758,465 of record NC_089491.1, on the reverse strand, counting down.
CAAGCATCAAGAGTGAGTCTTAGACAGATGTAACAGAGGGAATCATGTCATTTTTAAAAAATAAAATGTTGCACTCGCTGGGTAAAACAAACAGTGGAGACGTTTGGAGAGTTTTAGACAAAGTTTTATGCCAAGAGAAAAAGAGAAAAAAAAAAAAACCTGCACAGGGGTGAGCTCAGGTGGCAGTCACCAGAGTCACACCGAGCACCTACAGTATAGGGGTTTTTATAGCGTAGCAAGCAAGCGGTTCATACAGAAGCGAATTTTGCATTTAGCAATTGGCTCCCCCAAATTAAATTTTAGTCACGTGCCTTAGTAACCAGTCATACAGTTGAAAGCCCCCAGCTGGAAATGTCCCTATCTATTCTCTAGGATGTGGTTACACTAACTATCTTAGGAGTTTTTATGACTTCCTTATCTCAAGGACTCATCAGTTCCTAGTCATCCTGGGAGTCTAACGACTTTCCTATCTCAAGGACTCATCAGTTCCTAGTCATCCTGGGAGTCTGGACTCATCTGTTCCGGGAATGAGCTGTACTTACTGGACTAGTTCCTTTGAAGTTATTTCCAAAGCCCATTAATGTATTTTATGGCCTTTATTCGAATGTCACATTTCCTCCTCTTCTTTGTACTAGTTAAATCATTAACTATAAAGGAGATTCTTCGACTACACTAAGCCATTGGTAGGGCTGAGATAAAACCATTATTTTGACTGTTTCTATTCTTTCTTTAATAAAAGCAAATAACTTGTAAAGGAGTATGGGTCCAAAAGTGAGGGCCAACAACAGTATTAGCAATGGTCCTGCTAGTGTAGTTATCAATGTAGTTAGCCAAGGTGACAGTTTGAATATAGAGGTGAACCAATCTAAGTTGTCATTATTTTGCTGAATGTGCTCTGCTGTTTTATCTTGTCTATTTTATCCTGGATTTCATTGCTGTTATCAGTTAAATTAAAACAACACATTCCTTTTACTTTTTCACAACCCTGGTGGTGAAATAATAGCAGATAATCAATAGCTGCCCGATTATCTAAAATAGCTTGACATAATTGCTGCTGTTCATTATTTAAAAGAGCTAATGCTTGAGACGTTTCGTTGATGCTTTTAGCTAAGTTACAATCTAAATGCTGGATTTGTCTATGATTGTAAACACCCCATACTAGATTCCCTACAACACTTAAAATTATGGCATATCCTTCAGTTTCTGACAATAATCGTACTTCATCATGACATTCAGGGCCTACAGGGAGGGAGGCAGCACGCTTACTGCGAAGAGTGGTATTGTGCTCAAGAAGTAGCAAATCATTCTTATTAGGTAAGAAAGTTGCAATCCTAGATAAACAACAAGTGGTGTCAGTAAGATTAGGGGGAATATAATTATACGTCATAGAGTTACAAGTAAAGAACCATCCAGTAGGCAAGGTAACATAGCCATAAATGGAAGGGTATTTGATAGCATTATTACAGGGTAAAAAACCAGGGATCGTCTTATAATTTTTGCTACAATTAACAAAAAGAACACAAGTATCATTGGGTACAATAATGCTATGGGGAGTATGAATCTGTAATGCATGGCTTGGCAACTGATAAGAAGCTTTTCCCCAGTTTGCTAAATCTAGATAAGTTACAGTCTTATTAGGGATACTGGAGAAGAAAGTTAAATTCCTTATGTCAGCTGCCGGTTTACATACCGGACATAGACATTTTCCTAGCATGAAATGAGTACGACTATCCTGTTCAAGGCAAAACGATGAGACATTTAGGGTGCATGCTAAAGCTACCCATGAATTCTCTGGATGATTCAGGGTTTCCTGGAAAGCAGGTACTGGTTTAATACTGTACAACATATAAAAGAAAACTATGGCTACGATTCGGGTAAGAACCGCACTTTTAAGGGATTGTGGGGATCCGCTTTGACTCTCCATTTTGCTTTCTTTAAGCCCGGTTCTTGAGCTAATTTTACATGTGATAGATGAATCCAGTAAGGTTTTTCAGCTATCCTCACAGCCGTGGGCGTGCTGAACAGTACCTGGAACGGTCCTTGCCACCGAGCGTCAAGGTTCCCATGACGGTGGTTAAGAATCCATACCCATTGTCCTGGCTCCGGTGGAGTTGGCAGTGGAAGTCCTTTGAGTTGGTCCTTCTGCTGGTCTCTAAGCACCCGTACTTCTGCATGTATCAGTTGTAATGCCTGTAAGGACTTTAGAAAACTTTGATTAGAACCCTCAATTTCTTTCTCGTTATTTGTGGAACCAAAGGAGTTGGTTGCCCATACATTAACTCATAAGGAGTCCATTTTCCTGTATAAGGTGTATTTCGAACCGTATATAGTGCATAAGGGAGTAGCTCTACCCAATTTTTGCCAGTCTCCTCTCTTAACTTAATTATAGTCTCTTTAAGGGTCCTATTCATCCTCTCAACTTGCCCTGAACTTTGAGGGCCATAAAAGCAATGTAATTTCCAATTGATCCCTAATCTTTTTGCCAATTCCTGTGATATTTTGGACACAAAAGCAGGTCCATTATCTGACCTCACAGCAATGGGAATGCCATATCGTGGAATAATTTCTCTCAAAAGTATTTTAAACTGTTGAAGCAGTTTCTCCTTTTGTTGGAAAAGCCTCAGTCCATCCAGTAAAGGTGTCTACTAGAACAAGCAAATATTTGTAGCCTAATTTACCTGGAGTCATTTCGGTAAAGTCTACTTCCCATAGTTCTCCAGGAGCTTTTCCTCAGTGCCTAATGAGAGGAGGTAATTTCTTATTGACAGCATTTACTTTGGCGCAGGCCTGACACCTAGACACAACAGAGTGTATGACATCTCTGATTTCTGCTCCCTCATAATATTTTCTTACTAAATGTTCTAGTTTTTGTTGTCCTAAGTGGGAGCTGCTATGTATTTCTTGAATTATTTGTCTTAACACTCCTTGTGGTAGGTATATTCTGCTGTCTGGTAATTCTATCCATCCCTGTTTACTTTTCTTACCCCCTAGTTGCTTACCTTTCTCTTCTTCCTTTTGCTCATACCTCGGTTCTATTTGTAAACTAGGGGGTGGGATGAGCAGCAGTTGGTTAGTGTGTTCCTCCTCTTCTGCTGCATTCCGTGCCGCTTGATCAGCAAAATGGTTTCCTTTTACTATAGGGGAATCCCCCTTTTGATGTCCTTTGCAATGTATTATTGCCACCTTTTTGGGCAACCAAATGGCTTCTAATAGAGCTAAAATCTAATTCTTGTTTTTAATTTCCTTTCCTGCAGCAGTTAACAACCCACGCTCCCGGTAGACGGCGCCATGTACATGGGCAGTGGCAAAGGCATATCTACTGTCTGTATAAATGTTGGCACTTTTCCCTTCAGCAATTCTAAGGGCCTGTGTGAGTCCAATAAGCTTGGCCCATTGTGCAGATGTGCCTTTAGGCAGTGCCTTTTTCCATAACACAGTGTCTTGAGTGGTCACCGCTGTTCCAGCATACCTTTGTCCATCCCGAACATAGCTACTTCCATCTGTAAACAAAGTTAAATCTGCCTTCTCGTAGGCCTGATCCCGCAGATCTGGTCTGGCTCCTGTAATGGTGTCTAATATTTGTCCACAGTTATGGATTACCGATGGGTCTGGCAACGGGAGCAATGTAGCAGGATTCAAGGCTGTTGTTTTCAAAAATTGTATCGCGGGGGGGTTCAACAACTGTGCCTGGTACTGTGTTAGTTGGGCATTTGAGATCCACCTATCTGGTGGGGCCCGCAGCACTTGTTCTAAATAGTGTTCTCCAATGACCTGAATGTCTTGACCCAAAGTCAATTTACTGGCCTCCTTAACAAGGATGGAGGTAGCAGCAAGTGCTCTCAAACAATTTGGCCAACCTGATGACACAGGATCTAGTCTTCTGGACAGATAGGCTATTGGTCTTCTCCAAGGTACCAGTTCCTGACAGAGGACCCCTAGAGCAATGCCCTTCTTCTCAGTCACAAATAGTTGAAAAGACTTAGACAAGTCTGGCAGGGTTAATGCCGGGGCTGCAACTAGGACCTCCTTGAGTTTTTGAAAAGACTCTCGAGCCTCCTCTGTCCATACAAATTGTTCCTCTTTTCCCCATGTTAACTCATGCAAAGGTTTGGCCAGCTGTGCAAATCCTAGTATCCAAAGTCTGCAATATCCCATGGCACCTAAAAATTCTCGTACTTGCCTCTTACTTACAGGCTCAGGAATCTGTAATATAGTCTGAAATCTTTGGCTAGACAAGCCACGTTGTCGTCCCCTCAAGTCATACCCTAAGTAACTCACGGTTTTGGTGACAATTTGGGCTTTCTTAGCAGATACTCGATAGCCCATCCGTTGCAGTTCTTGGAGTAGTTCCAATGTAGCTTCTCGGCAACTCTCCTGGTTTGGGGCTGTGATAAGGAGATCGTCCACATACTGCAGCAGCACAATTGAAGAGCAGCCGGCTTGAAACTCCTGTAAGTCTTTGCACAAAGCCTCATTAAATATGGTTGGTGAATTCTTAAAACCCTGAGGGAGCCTGGTCCAAGTGTATTGGCCTGAAAGTCCATTCTCAGGATCATGCCACTCAAAGGCAAACATTTCCTGACTTTGCTTTGCTAATGGAATGCAAAAGAAGGCATCTTTCAAATCTAATACTGAATAAAAAACATGAGTCAGTGGCAATGAACTCAATAGGGTATAGGGGTTTGGCACAGTAGGATGTATGGTCTCTACCCAAGCATTCACTTCACGCAGATCCTGCACTGGGCGATAGTCCTGAGTTCCAGGCTTTTGTACTGGCAGCAGAGGAGTGTTCCAGGCAGATTGGCACTCCCGGAGAAGCCCGGCTTCTAATAAGGGCCTCAAGTGCTGTGCTATGCCCTGTTTAGCCCGAGCGGGTACAGGATACTGTCTGATATGTTCTGGGCTGGCATCGCTCCGTAACAGCACTACTACAGGTGGCTGATGTACTGCCAATTTCAGAGGATTGTTTTCTGCCCAAACTCCAGGAACCTGCTGCTTTACTTCCTCAGGGACACCCGTAAACCTGCTCTTACCTTCCTGGAGGGAGGCAATCAGGTATTCTTCTGATATTGGCACAGTCACTAATACCTTGCCTTCTGTATTCTTCTCCTGGTTGAAGGTTATTGTGGCTTGAAATTTTTGCAACAAATCTCGTCCCAACAGCGGGTAAGGGCATTCAGGAATAATCAGGAATGAATGAGTAATAGTCCCTCGTGCCAGGTCTGTAATCTGAGCAGTGGCTCGAGGATATGAGACAGCTTTGCCAGTGACTCCTATTACCTTTGTGGATTCCTTTTGTAATGTCCCAAGTGGTCTCTTTAGGATGGAAAAAGTGGCCCCCGTGTCAACTAGGAAGGTAGTTGGTTTCCCCTCAATTGACAGTGTGACCATAGGCTCCTGGGGGCCAACAGAAATGGAGCCTTGGCCCCGTCAATCTAATTGGAGCAAAACTTGTGAGCTTTGTTCCTGATTTACGGCCTGTAGCTTAGGGCAATCCTTCTTCCAATGACCTTTTTCTTTGCAATAAGCACACTGGTCTTTATCTAGTTGCTTCTGTGGGAAAGTTCCCTTCTTTCCCTTAAAGGGCTGCTGTTTCCCTTTGATTGCTGTGCCAAGAGTAGTTTTACAGCTGCTCTCCCTAACTCAGGGTCATCACGATTGACATAGACTCTCTGTGCTATTTCTAATAGTTCACTCCTGTTCTTTCCCTCAAATCCTTCTATTTTCTGGAGCTTCTTTCTAATGTCTGTTGTTGCCTGAGTGATGAAGGCTATGTTTATTAGCCTCCAATTTTTCTCTACCTCATGATCAATAGGGGTATAATCCCGGTAGGCCTCCATTAGCCGCTCTAAATATGCAGCAGGGGACTCATCCCTACCCTGAATTACCTCACCTACCTTACTAAAATTGGTTGGTTTCTTAGCAGCTGCCTTTATTCCCCTTAATAGAGCCCGGCGATATTGGGTAAGCGATTCCCTATCCCTGATATTGTTTGGATCCCAACTGGGGGGCTCCTGGGGAGCGTCCTCTCTAGTTACCTTTCAGTGCCCCCATCTTTCTTAAATACTTTTTCAGCTTCTTGGCTGATGCGGGTTCTTTCTTCCATTGTGAACAGAGTGTGCAAAAGCTGCTGACAATCATCCCAAGTTGGTTGATGGGTCCTGAAAATAGTCTCAAGCAAAGAAATTAACCTCTGGGGTTTCTCTGAAAATGATGGGGTCTGCTGTTTCCAATTATAAAGATCACTAGTAGAGAAAGGAATATAAATCATTTGGGATGGTGCGTGTGGTCCTTCATCTAGTGGGGGCAGCACCTCCCTAAGAGGTAACATTGGGGCACTTCCAGCAAAGGAAGGTTGTGCATAAGGGGTTCCCCCCCCCCGAGTGTGGGGAGGACTCTGGACATTCTCGGGCACAGTTGAATCCGGCTCCCTGGGCTTCTGATAAGGAGGAGGATAATTTACAGGGTCTACTATATCCTCAGTAATGTCAGGAAGGACCGGATATGATTTGGGAGGCTCTTTTTCAGGTGCAGGTGGAGCGGAGGGAGGGTGAGGCTTAATGTCAGCTGCGCTCACACAAATAGTTCTCTTAACCTTTTGATTTGCTTTTATGCACCTCTTAATGTACCCAGGTTTGTCTGTAGCTATATCTATCCAAATATCTATATACACATATTGATCTGGATGAGGCACCTGATATATAATGGCTCTTACTGCAAAAACTATGGGCAGATCAAAGGTTTCTTCAGATGGCCATCCAACCTTAAAAGATGGCCACTCCACTTGGCTTAAGGTCTGGAGAGTTTCTCAATTGGGTGGAGGTCCCCCATAACCCTGAGCTCTCTTCTGAAAATCAGAGAAGTTACTTAAAATGCAATCAAGAGGGGATTTAAGTGTAGATTCTTGCTGTCCCATTTCGCGGTACTTGTTCTTCTTAGCCTGGTATGCTTCTAGTCCTACAAAGACAACACACAGGATTCCCCACCCTATAAGCAGGGTGATCCAGATAGATGAACGTTGATCACACTGTACTGGCAAACAAATTAACACCAAACACAACAGTGCAGCAAATCCCAGGAGGGCAATACACAAAATTTTCCACACAGTCATTCAGGCTAAACAAACAACCAGACAGCAGCACGGCGCGGCGCGAGTGAGCTCACTACTTTAAAACGATCGATCGATTTCAGACAGAAACAGAAACCTCGGCCGACAGCATCCTGCCTTTGACCTGAGTGTCTGGGCGGGTCACTGACAGCGTCCTGTCTGCCACTACAGACTGTAAGTGCTCCGGAGCCAGATTACAGAAACAAGGAATTCTACAACAAAATACTCACCAGCTCGAGCTGTTCCGCCTGACCCCAGCCAAAATTCTCGTAATGGGAATCCCGGGACGAGCCCCCATAAATGTTGCACTCGCCGGGTAAAACAAACACTGGAGACATTTGGAGAGTTTTAGACAAAGTTTTATGGCCAAGAGAAAAGAAGAAAAAAAAAAAACCTGCGCAGGGGTGAGCTCAGGTGGCAGTCACCAGAGTCACACCGAGCGCCTACAGTCTAGGGGTTTTTATAGCGTAGCAAGCAAGCGGTTCATACAGAAGTGAATTTTGCATTTAGCAATTGGCTCCCCCAAATTAAATTTTAGTCACGTGCCTTAGTAACCAGTCATACAGTTGAAAGCCCCCAGCTGGAAATGTCCCTATCTATCCTCTAGGATGTGGTTACATTAATCATCTTAGGAGTTTTTACGACTTCCTTATCTCAAGGACTCATCAGTTCCTAGTCATCCTGGGAGTCTGACGACTTCCCTATCTCAAGGACTCATCAGTTCCTAGTCATCCTGGGAGTCTGGACTCATCTGTTCCGGGAATGAGCTGTACTTACTGGACTAGTTCCTTTCAAGTTATTTCCAAAGCCCATTAATGTATTTTATGGCCTTTATTCAAATGTCACATAAAACATCGTTCAGACTTAAATATAAATAAAACAGAAATAATATAAGTTATTTATTTTATCTCTGCGGACCGGTATCAAATGGCCCACGGATTGATACTGGTCTGCAGCCCGGGGGTTGGGGACCACTGGATTAAACTACTAAGTTTGTGAAGCTGTCTAATGTTAAGTATTATATACTTATTATATATCCCTAAGAGGCATGATTTCTCAAATATATTTGACCTATTACATGTCCTTGCTTCAAGAAAATGTTTTAATGTGATTAATCTCTATTTTTTTTAAAACATATCAGACCTTCAAATTCCAACTAACCTGATCATTACTTTGACTTGCATATGAGTATTTTTGTTCAGTTTCATTGTCCCATTTCTAGATTTTTACAGTGGTTTTTTGATTTCTCTTTCTTTTTGGGGGGGAGTCTCCTTCTAAATTTGAATTACAAAGGTAACATATGATTAATTATGAGGTGTGTCCCCGGTATTTCATCACTAATGTCAATGCCCTCTTGCATGAGAGCATCAGGAATATACCTATGGGAAACAAATTAGGTATATTACTCAGTGTAACTGTAGAGACTATACACAATGTGAAACTGGGATGCTATTTCACTAAGAATAGGGTACAAAAAACAATATTGGAGTTGGACTCTAGTTAGATTATTTGAGGGTGCTTTTCAGGAAGAATGCCTTTGATGTTTATCACAGTGTGTCAAAAAGTGGTGATTCTTCTGAGATTGGTTATTTTAATGAATTTTATCTGGAAAGAGGAAGGACTAGAGCAAAGCTAAATTGGTAGAGAAGTAGCAGTCATTTATATTAGCCAGAGCAGGAGAAGTTGGGAATTTTTTGGTGTTTGGACAATGTTTCAATTTTGTCTATGTTCAGACAGGATTATGAAGTAGTCTTATTTGCTTCTTGATCAATTACTGTCAGAGTGGCCTGGTTTGATGTTGATGTTCTGTGAAATTGTTTATGTTCAACAGGAGAACACCAAGGACTAGCTGTCAGTGCCAGGCTGGCTCCTAGCAACACCAGAGCCTCACTGTTTTGTTAGATCTGCTTTGTTTTTAATAAGAATAAATTCTCAATATAATTAGAAACAGTTTTATTGATATAATAGATATAAAATAAACTTCTGTACTTAAAATGTATAAGTTCACAAGTCTTGGCATAAGTATATAATGCATGCAACCATCACCACAATTAAGCTGATGATGTAATCACACATCCATAAAAGTTTCCTCCTGCCCTTCTGTAATCCTTCCCTCAGGCTTTTTCCCAGTCTCCACCCCATTCCCAGGCCCAGTGATCTGCTTTCTGTCACTTCATACATATTCGTTTACATTTCCTAGAATAAAATACCAGTTGAATCATACAGTGTGTACTTCTTTGCTTGGCTGGTGGCGGGGTGGCTTCTTTGACTTTGTTAATTATTTTAAGATTTACATGTAGTTTTGTATGTGCTAGTATTTGATTTTTCTTATATTTTCATAGAGGAACTTCAGTGGGTAAAGTTTTTAGGTTTCTATTTTTTCCTTTCAACACTAAATACTATTTCACCTAACTCTTGTTTGCATGATTTCTGCTGAGACATCTGATATAATTATTTCCCTTGTTACTGAATTAATAAGATTTCATTTTCTCCCCTGACTTACTGCTTCTTTTGTTTTTCTCTTTATCTTTTTTCCCTAAAGTTTAAATATGGTATGTCTAGCTTATTTAATTAATTTATTTGTCTTTATTTTGCTAGAACTTTCTAATCTTCTTCTATTTGTGGTTTGGTATCTGCTCCCACTTGTGCAAAGTTCATGGCCATTATTACTTCAAATATTTCTTGTGTTATACGCCCCCTTTTTTTATTCTGGTACTCCAATCATGAGTATGTTACACATTTTGACATTATTTCAGAGTTTCTGTATAATTTTTTTATTTCTTTTAGACTGTGAAATTTTTGTTGACTTATCTTCAAGTCACTAATTCTTTCTTTGGCCATATTAAATCTACCGATAACCCTTCTAAAACATTCTTTACTTCTGTTATTGTTTGGTTTCTAGACAAGCTAATGATTTTTAGTTAGAGGTTTCATCTTTCTGCTTACCTTACCTACCTGCTCTTGTATGTGGTTTACATTTTACCCATTAGAGTCATTAAAATATTGATCGTAGTCTTTTTAAATTCTTTGTTTGGTAATACCAACATGTGTGCCATATCTGAGTATGCCTATAATGTTTGCTTTGTCCTTTCAGACTATACTCTTTCCTAACTTTAGGCTTATTTTGTAATTTTTTTAAATTGCAAGTTATACAACTGCTAATAGAAACTGGTGTAAGTTGACCTCCATTATGTTCATTATGTTGTTTATATTATTACACTGTGTGTCTTTTATGTTAACCTCATTAGGCATTGAACTTTGTGCAATGTTTGTTTTAACTATAGTCCTCAAACACTTAAAATTCATTTATTATCCTCTTGAGTTTGGTGCTTTCTATATACTTCTCAGAGAATGTGTCTTAAAATCTTTTGATCTATGATCTACTAATTCTGTAATTCAGATGAAATCTGATTTTAGCATAGTATTAAAATAAATTATTTTTCCTGGATATGAGACCTATATTATGCAGAAGGTTCTAAGTGTATTTCTACAAAGATTACTCTTCTTAATGTCAGAACTGTGAGAGGTTCTTTCTTGAATCCTCACCCTGATCATCTGGTGGGGTTTCTGGATATATAGTCAATTATTGTTTGGGGGTCCATGAGGACTATGGCCAGAAACGGTTTTCATTAGTTTATAGTTTATTTATTCATTATAGAGAGGGGAGAGAGAGAGAGAGAGAGAGAGAGAGAGAGAGAGAAGAGGGGGAGGAGCAGGAAGCATCAACTCCCATATGTGCCTTGACCAGGCAAGCCCAGGGTTTTGAACCGGCAACCTCAGCGTTTCCAGGTTGATGCTTTATCCACTGCGCCACCACAGGTCAGGCATTAGTTTATAGTTTAAAGAAGCAATTCCTCAGACTTGCTATTTAAGTTCTCCTACCATGTTGTTCATCCAATGACTTTTTCCTTGGGTAAGTAGGTCTCAGTTATTGAATTTCTCTAATTGTGTCTGTCTCCAGATTTGGAACGTGGTTTATCTTGTGACCTCAATCTTATGATAAGCTCCCCAAAAATTGATTCCTAGTTTTTCTATTTCTTATTGTAAGGGCAAGAGTGACGACTTCTTTGCTTATTACATATCAGAGTTAAAACCAGAAGTCTAATAATTTCTTATTGGTTCCAAAATATAGTGAGTGTTAATTTGTTGGGGTTGCCTACTTTAATTTTCTTATCAATATTTTTGAAATTTTCCTTTTCTGGAAAGTACTTTAATTGCCTGAAAGAAAAATTTTCCTTTCTGGTCTTGCTTTTAATATTTGCTGTTCAAGACAAGACCAAATCCAGGGCTAATTATGCTACTGAGATAAGATCCTATTATATGTATTCTATCTTGTTTCCCATTAATGTTAAGGCTTAAGGTTTTTCAGTCAGATTGATGGCAAAAGTCACTTGTCTTAGCCTTGTGTGACCCCAAGCACTGTTCATTCTAATGCTTTTTAATACTTCTTGGCTTCAGGTAATTTGTTTGCATGCGTGTGGTGACCAGTTCTCAGACAAATAATGGAGGTTATTTCTCATTCCCTGAAGTGATGGAAGCCAGGTAAACTGGAGGCTATCTTGCCATCACTTTGAAAAAGATTATCTGAAATGGAAAGCAGATTCTCAAGAAGAACCATGAGAGTGAGAGAGTGTAACAACTGAGAAATAACTAAACAGTGTTTCCATTTGTGCCTAAACACAGTATCCTCCCTTCCACTTTCAGCTACATAAGACAATGCAGCACCTTTTATCTTTAATCTGAATTGAAGTTTGTTTCAGTCATTGCAATGACAACAATAAGCAAGTTTTAATAGAATTATTTAAATTTCTATGTGGGAAAATGCAACATTAGTGTTGGGAACATTTTTTCCCTGTAATGAAGATCAAGCAGGTTAGGAGGACCTTACCCATATTTTGCAACTACTATATTAAAGCATGAATTAGTCAGACCATTCTAAAGAAGCTGTGTGAAAATAATTCTGACACCAAAAAAAAAAAAAAAAAAAAGGTGGTTTTATGGGGCTATTTCATATACATCATAGAACATATAATGTTGTATGAATTTTATATATTTCAAGACTGATGAAGTTTAATGCAAAATAATTGAGTAAAAGCCCATTTATCAAAACATTTTCAGTAGAGAGCATAATAAATATTTATTTCCAACTATAGCCTCAATATTTTTCCTGTATTTCTCAATGAATACTTTTCAATTCCAGTGACAATAACTTTGAAAGGTTATTTTTAATATTTTCAGTTAGTGAAAACATTTAGAAAATGTCATTGAAATAATCTTGTCTGACCTGTGGAGGCACAGTGGATAAAGCATTGACTGGGATTGCCAAGCTCGCCCGTTCAAAACCCCAGTCTGGCCCAGTCCAGGTACATTCGGGAAGCAACTACTTTGAGTTGATGCGTCCAACTCCTCAGCCCCCCCCCCCTTTTTCTCTCTAAAATCAATAAATAAAAAATAAAAATGAAAAGATTATTTTAAAAGAAATAATTATTTGATAACATGGTATATGGCAAACTTCTAACTTTGGTCACCAGTAATTTCAAAAATTCTTGCCCTGGTCGGTTGGCTCAATGGTAGAGCATCGGCCTGGCATGCGGGGGACCCAGGTTCGATTCCCGGCCAGGGCACATAGGAGAAGCGCCCATTTGCTTCTCCACCCCTGCCCCCTCCTTCCTCTCTGTCTCTCTCTTCCCCTCCCGCAGCCAAGGCTCCATTGGAGCAAAGATGGCCGGGGCGCTGGGGATGGCTCCTTGGCCTCTGCCCCAGGCACTAGAGTGGCTCTGGTCATGGCAGAGCGACCCCCGGAGGGGCAGAGCATCGCCCCCTGGTGGGCAGAGCGTCGCCCCTGGTGGGCGTGCCGGGTGGATCCCGGTCGGGCACATGCAGGAGTCTGTCTGACTGTCTCCGTTTCCAGCTTCAGAAAAATACAAAAAAAAAAAAAAAATTCTTGCTGGGTTTGTGAATAGGTGAGGAAAGAAATGAGGGCAGAGTATGAGAGATGTGGGAGGCCTTCCTCTCAGCCTCTTGTCTATTTAGCCTTAACTAGGTGACGATCTCATCTCTTCTGCTCCATTTCTCCAGCTAGTAATTAAACAGATTATGACTCCCAGTGGTCTTTGAATTTAATTACAAATGCCATAGCACTGATAATTATTACCTGGAGAAATGAAGACACGAGTGATACCACAGGCCTTGTCTCTATAAAATCTCTCTTTCTTCATCACTACACATATAGGGCTCATGCAGAGTTTTAATGAACTATTTCTACCACTCGAATTCAAGTGTCTCAATTTGAAAAAAATATAAAACAGTATGTATTAGAGCAGAAACCTCTATCAAATCATGAAAGGTCTCTCATTCTATTTAGGATGACATCACAACAAGATATATATAAGGTATGCAGTTATGTGGCTTATTAATATGTTTTTTCATAAGGTGAAGCAGATGATGGACATTCTTAAGGTTTTTGACTGGTGTTTTAACCAAGAAGCTTATTATTCCTTTCTACTAAGTTGCTGTAAAATCTAATACATTCAATAAATTGATCTGTCTAAGAAATCCTTTGGTCATTGCATAAGATTATGCTTCCTTTTCTCATTGTGATGCTTTTAAAAACCTAACAGGTGACCTAAAGGTAAAAGCATTCTAGTTCTCATGATATTGTTATTATTCTCAATAATTTTAGTTTTTCAAAAAATAATGGAAATAATTAAATTAACACCATATATTCAGCAATATCCTTAATTCTAGCTTAATAAAAAAAATTGTTTTGCTCTTTTTGGTAAAGGTAGTCTAATACACGTTTTTTTTTTTTTTTTTCTTCTGAAGTATGAAGCAGAGAGGCAGTCAGACAGACTCCCACATGCACTTGACCAGGATCCACCTGGCATGCCCACCAGGGGACAATGCTCTGCCCATCTGGGGCATTGCTCTGTTGCAACTGGAGCCATTCTAGTGCCTGAGACAGAGGCCATGAAGCCATCCTCAGTGCCTGGGCCAACTTTGCTCCAATGGAGCCTTGGCTGCAGGAAGGGAAGAGAGAGACAAAGAGGAAGGATAGGGGCAAGGGTAGAGAAGCAGATGGGCATTTCTCCTGTGTTCCATTGCCAGGAATCAAACCCCGGACTTTTACACGTCAGGCTGACACTCTACCACTGAGCCACTGGCCAGGACCTGCACGTTTTTGTTTTTTTTTATCTCTCCCTTTGCTGCATAAGAATAGACCTTGCATCTGGAACATTTCCACATCACAGATAAAAAGGCCACATAGATGCACCAACCTTTTTACATTGTATGAAAATATATTTCCTGTTTCAAGCTGAGTGAATGCTCTTTTGTTCTACTTAAGCATATGATCATATCTTACCTGGGCAACCTTATTACTATATCTGTTCTTCCTGGGCAGGAGACAGAGTCCTTTCATAAAATAAAAAGAGCGTGCATAGTGATTTGCCCATCCAGGAAAGACCTGCTGATCACTAGGACCAACAATCTCTACTGAAGCTTTGCTGTGTAAGTAAAACATTGTTCCATCCTGTGCTTAAATATTTTGTTTTCCTTGACAACTCTGATGCAATGGGCAGCAGTGTTTGAACTTCTATTTCTGTGGTTGTTATAGTGATGATCTTTGGTATTCTCTATATAATTAGAGTTCTCCTTGGAACTGATTTCCTTAACAGCTTTTTTTTTAAGTCTCATGATCTGCAAATCCTCATAAAAACTGGAGTATATTTTCAATTACACCATAAACCAGGCAATATGATAGAAATTAGGGATAATCAGCTTGAGTGTTGGCTCAAATGGTTTGAGCAAGGCTTACCAGCTTTGAGCCCAAGGTCGCTGGCTTGAGCAAGGGGTCACTCAGTTTGCTGCAGCCCCCCATCAAGGCACATATGAGAAAGCAATCAGTGAACAACTAAGGTGCTGCAACAAAGAATTGATGCTTCTCATCTACTCTCTCTTCCTGTCTGTCTTTCCCCCCCCTGTCCTGTCAAAAGAGAGAGAGAGAGAGAGAGAGAAAAGAAATTACGGATAACACTATTTAATAGGAAGTATGACCTCTGTTTACAAGATGTTTGCATTTGGTTTGGAAGATAAAAAACAAACAATTATAATTTGTTAAACACTCTCTTGTATTTCAGGTTTGATACAATTAATCATCTCTTTCATTCATCCTTATCATCTTCTATGTGTGCAAACTGAGAGTTTTGATTAGTAAGTATACCTAAATTCAGTTATCTGGACTTTAAAAGTTTTGGAACACAGGTTCCATAATTGTATTTTTATTTTTGAACTATTAAACACATCTGAGCTAACTGGGGATTCTATTGCTAAATTCTGAATGTGTGTGTATATATATAAATTTATATATATATAAATTTTTTCTTGACAGACAGACAGGAAGGGAGAGAGATGAGAGACATTAATTCTTTGTTGCTGCTCATTAGTTGTTCATTGATTGCTTTCTCATATGTGCCTTGATGGGGCAGGGAGGGGAGTGCAGCAGAGTAAGTGACCCCTTGCTCAAGGCAGTGACCTTGGGCTCAAGTCAGCGACCTTTGGACTCAAACCAATGACCATGGAGTCATGTTTATGATCCCATGCTCAAGCCAACTACCCCATGCTCAAACCAGAGGAGACAGTGCTCAATTCAGGGATCTTGGGGTTTCAAACCTGGGTCCTCCGCATCTTGGTCCAATGCTCAATCCACTGTGCTACCTCCTGTTCAGGCAAATTTTGTATATTTTTAAATGTCATTAGTGTTGTCTGTATTTTCAAATACAATTTACTCATGTTTAATAATATTCCTGAATGCCAATTTTACTGCATCTATTATAAAATTTACTGATTAGAATAATTTCTAAAAATGAATGTTCAGACCATAAAAAAAGGAGTATAATAAAAATAAGTGTTTGCATTTCCAATGTCATTTCTCAAAGATTGGCTCTGATTTGTGAGTGCAGTGTTACCCACATAAAGGGGGGCTCCTCTCAGGTATTCTTATGTCACTACCTGAGTTATTATGCTATACTGTCATTGTGTTATCATGCTACCTTATCTATATCTAACCTTCATTTTTCCATTTTCAAAGGGAGTTTCTACCATGTATTTAATTATAACTAATGAAAAAATTAATTAATGGAATTTTTATTAAAATACTCTTGTATTAAATAATCATACTATATTATGTTAATTATATTTTGCAATGTATGATTAGATCAGTGACCCGCATATTAGAATCTATACTGAAACTGGCATCCTCCTTTCTAAATACCAAGTTCCTGGCACACTTTAATAGTAGCAACATCCTCTTTCAGCAGTCATGGTTTTAACGATAACTGAACATAGAAAATAAAAGGCTGGTTTACGCCACAGTAACTTAGATAATATTACCATGATGTTTGAATATCATACATCTTAATACATGCGTATTCTCATTCTATGACAAAACTGTACAGTATTGAGCAGAAAAGCTCTAGAGCTTATTCATCTTGCTTGAGTGAAACTGTCCCTTGATAAGTAACTCCCAGAAACAGCTTTCTAATCAAAGCACTCCTACACCCTTCAATTTACTTCAGGGAAATTATTAAAAGACAGTTTTAATGTTCAAATGTAATTAGCCAGATGTTTTTATATGTCATTATTCTTTACTTTTTATGAGCTTCTACAACTTTGTAGCTTTATCTGCTAAATATTGGGGCTTGAGTTACGTACCACACACCGAGTACAAACCAACTGGGAATACTCAGAATTACAGAAAACGTATATATCAACCAAAAGCATGTTGGACATTCTTTGACAAGAGCAATGTAGTCACTTGTTTAATGACTAGATATTTCTAAAACAATTTGGACTCTACTAGTCCAAGTAATCTGACCTAGAGTTGACTAAAACCTGCTTCACATAAAAATTTTTCATTATTTGGGTTGTTTTTATAAAAAGAAAATATCTAATACAAAATAGATGTCATTCTTGTCATTCTTAGAATAAATTATAGGAGGGGTCATATTACATAGTTTGCTGAGATTTGAACTTAAAATTCCCAATAAATTTCCCTTTAGTAGCTTGTTCTCAGTTCTGTCTGAGGATTGTTGTGTTTGAATACCTTTGGTAGAAGGGTATGTACTTTATAGATTTAAGATGAGAAGTTTATTACCAGTTCTAACCTTCTTCACAACTGTTAATATAAGTTCTGGGCTTCTTCTCTTTTCTTAATTTTTTTTTAATTTACCAATTTGAGAGATTGAGAGAGAGAAACAAGAACGTCTTGTTCCACAAATTTATGTATTCATTGGTTGATTCTTGTAAGAGCCCTGATCAGGAATGGAACCCACATTGTTGGCTTAACCAACTGAGCTATTTGGCCAGGACTTGTACCTCTTCTCTTAATGGTCTCGCATGTGGCTATGTATTAATATACACCATCTGTTATTGTTATGTTGTTATTTTCATTGTGTGGAATATGTCACTAAATAAGGTCTTTTATATGTATACTCTGAGTAGAAAATGTAGCTTTTCTTGCAACTGAATAATTCTCTGCCTTCGTTTTCAGTTTTGCTTTTGTTTGTGCTAAAATGATATTGCCAAGGAGAATTGAGTACACCATTTCTAATTGAGATAAAGTTTGTCACTTTTTTTTTTTCTTTCTGAAGCTGGAAACGGGGATAGACAGACAGACTCCCGCATGCGCCCGACAGGGATCCACCTGGCACGCCCACCAGGGGCTACGCTCTGCCCACCAGGGGGTGATGCTCTGCCCCTCTGGGGCGTCATTTTGCCGTGACCAGAGCCACTCTAGCGCCTGGGGCAGAGACCAAGGAGCCATCCCCAGCGCCCGGGCCATCTTTGCTCCAATGGAGCCTTGGCTGCGGGAGGGGAAGAGAGAGACAGAGAGGAAGGAGGGGTTGGAGGGTGGGGGGTGGAGAAGCAAATGGGTGCTTCTCCTATGTGCCCTGGCCGGGAATCGAACCTGGGTCCCCTGCACGCCAGGCCGACGCTCTACCGCTGAGCCAACCGGCCAGGGCCCTGTCAACTTTTTTTACTACTTGAATATTCTACTTTGTTTACATTCTGGTCCAAATATTTCATAATTTGGAAGCTCCTGGTTATAATATACTTCTAAGCTCATTCAAAATTATTAGAAGAATCCAGTTATTTGTGACTGTCTTCTGAAGTTTTCATTCCCTTGTTGACTGTCAGCCAGAAGATATTTACAGATCCATATCCATTTACATACCTTGTCAAACAGACCCCTGCATCTTCAAAGCAGCAAGGAAACAGAACTCTTCCTTATACATTGAACAGATCTCACTTCTACTACAAGAAGAGAGAGCTCGTTCTTTAAGGGCTTATATAGTTATATTAAATATTAAACCTACTGTGATGCCTACAACATAGCATAAGCATAGAATTAATATCTTACTATATTAGTACAAAAGTATAAATGTCTTTTTTTTATTATTCAGTGAAAGGAGAAGAGGCAGAAAGACAGACTCTCACATGCACTCTGACCAGGATCCACCTGGCAAGCCCACTAGGGAGTGAATTTTTGCCCATCTGAGTCATTGCACTGTTGCTCAGCTACTGAGCTCTTCTTAGGGCCTGAGACAGAGGCAATGGAGCCATCTTCAGTGCCCAGAGCCAACTCACTCTAATTGAGCCATGGCTGCAGGAAGGGAGGAGAGAAAAAGAGAGAGAAATGGGAGGGGGAGGGGTAGAGAAGCAGATGGGCACTTCCCCTGTGTGCCTGGACTGGGAATTGAATCCAGTGCATCCACATGCCTGGGCAGAGTTCTACCACTTAACCAATAAGCCAGGGCCAGATGAATGTCTTTAGAGGAGAAATTTTGGAAATTCTAACTTATTTGACAGGAAAAGTACTATTAGATGGTGTTGTATACTTGTTAGTACTTTGAGGGAGCTAACCTCAACTCAGTTTTAAATCTTGATTTTCGTGTATTTATACTTCTTATTGTTTTTAACATTTTAATTATTTTGAATAGCAGTCAATGTCTTTAGTTACAAATGTGATAACATATCATGTAACTCATGAAAATACTGCAAGAATTAAATAAGATAATGTTTGCAAAGCACCTGACATTTAGTGAGTAGACTGTAAAAATTATAATAATGATTATTATAATAAATAATTATAATGAATAATAATAATTTACAAATGTATTAATAAATTATTTTCTTAATATAATTATAGTACATTAATACTACAATAATACTACAATTAATATTAAAACAATGAATTATTAAATTAATAAATTTTAATAAATCAATGTTATTATTAATACGAATGCAATGTTATTATTGTTATGAAAGAAACACCGATAAAATGTTTCTTCATCTGAGAAAAAAGTGTTTTTTCTATTTTTTTCCCTTGATTCTCACAATGTCTGGTGAGATAATTATTAAAGTTGAATATTTACTGAAAAGTAGGAGATGTAAGTAGGATTCAAACATAGTTTTTTGATTCTATTAGTACCATATATTTTTCTTTGAGATTTTTAAACAAAAATCATTAAAATCCATTATTTTTTCTTTTAGTTTACACACTAAATGGGGCTATCTCATGTAGCATATATTAGAATTTCAGTAAAATGATGTATACTTGATTTCATACTTCTTTCCTTATCCATCTTTAAGTACTTAAGATATAGACAATTCTGTGGTAGTGCATTATCTGCAAGCTTTCCTGATCTTAGAGTAGAGTAAGATCAAGGGTTGAGTTTAGCCTGTAATATTTATATTAGCATTTACTTTTATCTTGGAGTTCAACTGAAATTACCTAAACCCAACACCAGAGTAAATGAGGAGTTTAATTCATAAAGAAAGGTCTGGCCAGTGGGATTTAGAATTTCAAAGAAGACACTTACTAACTCCCAAATGGGTCTTTTGTATCTCTCTGTGGGTGGAGCACAGAGCGCATTCCTAGCAGCTGTGGCTGATGCAATGCTGTGAGAAACTCCAGCTCCCAGAAGCCTCCTGGGCAAACCCAGGAAGGGAGCTCACCTACTATAAGGAAGTGACTTAGCACCAACCACACAGCTCCCTGATCTTTTTAGCCATTGGCTATGAAGGACATGCTGTAACATCCTATAGGTTGAACCCATCTATATAAGCTAGCTTACTTCCTGAATAAAGTGGATCTGCGTCACTGAACCTGGTCCCTGCAGTAGGGTCTTTGCGTCTCCATCATCCTCACCCCCGGCAGGACTTGTCCACATCTCTCAAAGCAGGAGAGGGTAGAAATACTATGACTTCTTTAGTCTAAAAATTCGTGCTGGTTTTTCTCAACATTTGTTGTTAGGTTGAAGAAAGTTGATTATGGAGCCTTGTGACTGTTAGTGTGAAGAGGCATTCACCAAATGGATCAGAAAAGAAAAGGTAAGTGGCAAAAGAAACTTAATTGTTGTGCCTCATAGTCACATTGCCTAATCTATAGGAAAACTTTCTTTATAACATACAGGTCAGAAATTTGAAGAATAAAAGTGAATAGTCACCTGACCTGTGGTGGTGCAGTGGATTAAAGTGTTGACCTGAAATGCTGAGGTCACCAGTTCAAAATCCAGGGCTTGCCTGGTCAAGGCACATGTGGAAGTTGATTCTTCCTGCTCCTCCCTAACCCACCTACTCTGCTCTCTCTCTCTCTCCTCTCTAAAACATGAATAAATAAAAATCTTAAAAAATAAAAAAGTAAATAGTTATTAACTTTTTACAGTTTTAGAAACTTTCTCTTTGAAAAGTTCAGAGCAGACTATTTCTTAATACCTTCCAGATGTTGGTGAATATTTTTATGTATTGCAGCACCACTGTGTCTTAGTAATGCCACATAACACACTGTACTTTTAATTTATACATCTAACTACCCTGTTTCCCCCAAAATAAGGCATACCCCGAAAATAAGACCTAGTGCAAAATTTTTCAAGCTTAGAAATATAAGGCTTCCCCTGAAAATAAGACCTACCACGTTTTTAGGAGCAAAAATTAATATAAGACACTGTCTTATTTTTGGAGAAATAGGGTAGATTATTGTATATGGAAATAGAGTCACAAGAAATTTTTGATGGAATTCAGAGTTTGGCTGATTATACTGTTGTTTGTGATGACATGACTACAGTATAACAATAAATGTTGATTTTTTTGTTCAACAATAAATGTGAATTCTTGTTCATGAAAAAATAAGATATCCTTTGAAAATAAGACCTAGTGTGTCTTTAGGAGCAAAAATTAATATAAGACACTGTCTTATTTTTGGGGAAACATGGTATATCAACAGCCATAAACATTTTTTTTTTGTATTTTTCTGAAGCTGGAAACAGGGAGAGACAGACAGACTCCCGCATGCACCCGACCAGGATCCACCTGGCACGCCCACCAGGGGGCGATGCTCTGCCCACCAGGGGCCAATGCTCTGCCCCTCCTGGGCGTCACTCTGTTGAGACCAGAGCCACTCCAGTGTCTGGGGCAGAGGCCAAGGAGCCATCCCCAATGCCCGGGCCATCTTTGCTCCAATGGAGTCTCGGCTACGGGAGGGGAAGAGAGAGACAGAGAGGAAGGAGAGGGGGAGGGGTGGAGAAGCAGATGTGCGCTTCTCCTGTGTGCCCTGGCCGGGAATCGAACCTGGGACTTCTGCGTGCCAGGCCGACGCTCTACCACTGAGCCAACTGGCCAGGGCCCGCCATAAACATTTTTGAGTGCATAGTTTATATTATAAAAAATCCTATCACTTACATTGATATTGAGCATAATCTAAAGTTGTTCAACAATTTTATAACATATATATTGGCACATACAATAAATGAATATATCAATAGCAACATTTGAATAAATTTTATGTAAATAATGATGGCACACATTACATTTTAAAAAAATTTATGATTACATCCCATGTTTAGATTATTCAATTTAATCATTCTTTTGTGTATACTTCTTCTGCCTGCTGGCATTAAAAATATCTTTATTCATCATAATTTAAGCTTAATATTTTTATTTGGGATGATACCAGTGTGTATTTTATTTCTTGTATATGTTTTAATAATAACTGATTTTATATTTTTCATTAGTATTTATTTACATTAATATTTTACTTTCAAATTCTCATTAACCCTTTGAGTAGTGAGTTTTTTTCATGCTCACTGACCCCCAGAGTGAGTTTTTTTCTAAAAATAAAGTCAGTTTCAGTTCCAGTTTCATTAACTTAAAATCATGTTTGTTTGTTTGATAACTAATTTATGGAAACAATAAGAAAATACATTTGCCTCACACATTTAAAAAAAATCTATCACACTCTGGATGATCAGGAGGCACGAGGACATACATAAATGTTTTTACTACTCAAAGGGTTAAAAAGTTTCAGTTTATAAGAATTTCAGCAAATATTAGCAAGGTTTATTTAATATATGCTTATCTTGGAGTTTTTTAAAATTCTTATTTATTGATGTTAGTGAGAGGGGAAGGAAGATAGAGAAAGAGAGAGAGAGAGAGAGAGAAAGAAAGGAACATCAATCTATGCTCTGACCAGGTTTAAACTGGCAATCTCTGAGCTTTGGGATAATGCTCTAACCAAGTGACCTATCTGGGCAGGGCTATCTTGGAATTTGATGGTAATATTCTGGTTGCAGTTTTCTATATTTACCTCTAGATGATTAGTATAATATTTTAATCCAAATTATTTTATTTTCAACTATTTAGGTTATGCAATTCTTAATTTAAAAAATATAATTGCTTTCATTTCCTTTATATTGAAAGAGAGTATAACCTGCTAAGAACACAGATTCTGATACCAGGTTGTCTGGGTTCCAAACTATTTTGCTGCTCAACAATATGATACCTTGGGTGAATTCTGTTTTTTAAGTTTTCTAAGATAAGCCAGTGTGTTTTATAGAAAAATAAAAGATTTAATACATATAAAGCACTTTTAACATTGTTTGACACAGATCAACCATAATAAAAATATTTTTTATTATTAATAGTTCTTAAAAAGCTGAGTTTAACACATTTTTAACGTCCAGATCAAAATCAATTACATTAAAATTCAAACCTATTTTAGTAAACACTTAATCCTATTTTTTTAAAAGTGTTATAAACATTTTTGCTTAAGATTTTTTAATTAAAAAAATAATTTAGTTGTTATTTTAGAAGGTAATGAAACATTTAACTTATGACCTTATTAGATTCAATATTTAAAAAAACATGAAGCTAGCCTTTTATTTATTTTTTTACTGATCCCTACAATAATCATTATTATTTATCATAATTACAAATGAATACATTTATTTGCCAATGACATAATTTGCATATTCTGGTTTTGTTGTTGTTGTTTTTAATGAGAGGAGAGGAAATAGAGAGACAGCCTCACACATGCCCCTCGACTAGGATCCACCTGGAAACCCCTGTCTGGGGCTGATGCTTGGACAAACAAAGCTAATCTCAGCATCTGGAACAGTTTGAACCAATCGAGCCACTGCCTACAAGAAGGGAAGAGAGAGAGCAGTAGGATTTAGCTTAGCAAATCTAAATAAATTCTAAATATCATATACTGGAATAGAATGGAGTTTTCTCTGAATGCTGAACCTGTATAGTTTTGTTTTAAACCCTTTTCATAATTGGAATGATCTTAAGTCATGCTTTTTTTTCTGAAATTATTCTTGCTTATATGTTACTTTGGCTTAATCATTAGTGTCAATTTATTTTTCAATTTTGCAGGTTGTGTTAAATATTATATTTCGAATATATGTTATTGACTATTGAGACTAACATGAGTATTTTATTTTTTTACTCAAACGAAACAGAGGTTACATTTCACTAACATACATTTTACAGAATTTTATCATGTTAACTTTTATAGAAACCACAGGCACTCACTCACACATGAAGTTAACACCAACAATTTCAAATGAGCTACTAGGTGTCAAAGGATGTAAGACTGTGAAGAGTAAAGGATAAAAGCAGAAAGTGTTTTGTCAGTTAATGCACATTCTCATATATTCAACCTCCCCTGGGGAAGAGTAGGAAGACTAGGAGATTAATAAAGGAGCAGCTCCATTTGAAGTAGGAGAGGGAGAATCGAGGAGAGAAAGAATGAATGATAGAGAAAGAAAAAATAATATGAATATGCAACAGTTTGTAGCAATGACAGGATGTACATAAACAAACACATATATGACATGAAACATTCACTAATTTATACGTTATTCCTGAATTGGTATTCAATGTTAGCATGTGAAAATGTGAAGAAATAAAGTGAACACAAATTAGGCAGTATTCAAAAGAAAGATGTTTTATCAAGGTTAAAGAATGTGTAAATCAGCCCTGGCTGATTTGCTCATAGAGCATTGGCCCTACATGAGGATGTCCAGGTTTTGATCCCAGTCAAGGCACACATGAGAAGCTACCATCTGCTTCTCTATCCCTCCCTCTCCCCCTTCTCCCTCTCCCACTTCTCTCTCTTACCCTCCCACAGCCAGTGGCTCAATTGGTTTGAGCATTAGCCCCAAGGGCTGAGAATAGCTTGGTTGATTTGAGGAGCATCCACCCAAGTAAACACTTAAACACTTAAAGTGTTTGCCGGTGGATCCTGGAAGCACGCAAGAGTCTGTCTTTCTCTCTCCCCTCTTCTCGCTTAAAAAAAAAAAAAAGTATGTGTAAATCATGTCATAGGCAAATAAATATAAATAAACTGAAAAAAAAAACATAGGTAAACTAGAAAAGCTAGAGGGTCATTAAATTTTCAAAAGACTAGCTGGAAGTAGAGAGTCATTTTTCCAAAGCAGACAGTTTACCTTTCCTACTTTCTGGACCCAGAAATCTTCCTTGCAATATCTGCATGACTCAGCCCTTCATGTCTTTGTGGTCTTTACCTAAATGTCTCCTTAATGTGACATTCCAGGGTGATATATCAAAATTGCCTTTACATACATACATACGCTTCTTTTTCCTCATCTTTGTTTCTATATACTTAGCACATAATATCAAATAACATTCATTGAACTTGTTTTCCTTATTGATACTCTATCTTCCTTTAGAATATGGTTTTCATTCCACAAGGATAAGATTTTGTTTGTCTAATTTGTTCCCTGATGAATCTCCAGTGCTTAAAACTGTATCTGACATTTGATTATAAATTATAAATAAATGAATTTGCCTAGCATTCCCAGTTTTGAGAATAGATCTGAGATCAAGTAGAAGGTTTAATTTATCATAGATTGAAACAATAAATTCTACCTCTTTGTGAGATTTCAGGTCATAAAGGTATCATTCTAAAATGACTTTATGATTACTTGGCAAGGGTTTGCTTAAGACTCAAAGAATGTATAGGAAGTCGATTATATTCCTCTTTAAAATGAAGAATTTAGACAGCAAAAAATGACAAAAAGAATTTCAAAGTACTGAACAAAAAAATAAAAATACTTTAAAGTCTTCCTCTTAAATTTTGGGGAATTTGCTAATTTGACCTTGTTACTTTACACATAATCCTGATAAATTCATATTTCTAGTATTTGAAAGTAAAGACTGACCCAAAAGAAAAGTCAGACTATTTTTTGAAGGTCTACAAACAATGTAGGAAGAAACAGCCATGGTAACAAATATACATTTTTGGCCAGTCAGACTCTGTTTTGAACATAAACATTTCTGTCTTGAAAAAACAAACAGCCCGGCCTGTGGTGGCACAGTGGATAAAGCGTTGACCTGGAGTGCTGAGGTTGCCAAAACCCTGGGCTTGCCCGGTCAAGGCACATATGGGAGTTGAAGCTTCCTGCTCCTCCCCCCACCTCTCAATCTCTCTCCTCTAAAATGAATAAAAAAATAACAAAAAGAAAAGAAAAAACAAACAAACCATTTTTATATGAGAGTTTATATATCTAACATTTTGAATGTACTAAATCATCTTTATTTAGTTATTATATTGAATTCATAACCTTACTGACTCAGTGAAAGAGTTCAAGAAAAAAGAAATAAACTTAGCACAATAAAGCAACTTGAATCAGCAAAGAAATGAGTGTTGTTTTGGCAAACTCTATTGCCACAATAACTCTGTCAATTTATTTGAAAAATGTACAGCCCAGAATTTTGGCAACACTTAAAAGCCGAGGTGAACCAAGCATATATGGTAAGATACAAATCTTCTATACCTTTAGTTCAATTTATTTCTGCATAGCAGTTTTTCAAAAATTGGAAACATATTTTGGCACCATGCTGTTTCAAAACAACAAAATCTGAGAGAAGTATTTTGAAAGCTAACAGCACTTACAAACAGTTTTTAGTATCCTTTCCATGGAACTCCTGCCTGTTTGCCTGAGTTTATCTTTCCTTTTTTACAACATATACATTTTGAGAGATTATTTTATTTCCTTCTGCACCAAGATAAAATAGACTAATATAAATACATCAGCTATATTCTTTTTTTGTGTTTCTTTCTTTTTTATTAAACTTATTGAGGTGACATTAGTTAATAAGATCATACACGTTTCAGGCATATATTTCTATGATACATGATTTGTATATTGTATTGTGTCCACTACCCAGAGTGAAATCACCTTTTGTCACCATTTATTTGGCCCCTTACCCTATACCAGGGGTCCCCAAACTATGGCCCGTGGGCCACATGCAGCACCCTGAGGTCATTTATCCGGCCCCTGAAGCACTTCTGAAGGGGCACCTCTTTCATTGGTGGTCAGTGAGAGGAGCAAAGTTCCCATTGAAATATTGGTCAGTTGGTTGATTTAAATTTACTTGTTCTTTATTTTAAATATTTTATTTGTTCCTTTTTTTTTTTTTTTTTTTTTTTTACTTTAAAATAAGATCTGTGCAGTGTGCATAGGGATTTGTTCATAGTTTTTTTTTTATAGTCTGGCCCTCCAATGGTCTGAGGGACAGTGAACTGGCCCCCTGTGTAAAAAGTTTGGGGACCCCTGCCGTATACTATCCCCTCACCCCCTTCCTTTTGATACTCACAATTCTGTTGTCTGTGACTGAGAGTTTCAGTTTTAAATCCCACATGAGTGAGTTTCAATTTTATATCCACATGAGTGAAATCCCACATGAGTTTTATATCCCACATGGTTCTTAATTTTTTCTGACTGACTTATTTCTCTTAGAACAATATTCTCAAGGTTCATCCAGGTTGTCACAAATGGTAGTATTTCATCTTTTCTTATGACTAATTATTCCAAAGTATATATTTACCACATCTTTATTCAATCTTTGATTGAAGGAAACTTTCGTTGTCTCCATGTCTTGGCTACTGTGAATAATGCTGCTATGAACACAAGGGTGCATATATCTTTGCAAATAAATGTTTTTAATTTTTCAGGTAGATACCCAGAAGAGGGATTGCTGGGTCATATGGTAAATCTATTCTTAATTTTTTAGGAAATGTCATATTGTACCTAATAACTATACCAATTTACATTCCCACCAGCAGTGAATGAGGGTTCCTTTTTCTGTTATTTTCTGTCTTGTTGATAATTGCTACTCTAACAGGTATGAAGTAGCATCTCATTGTAGTTTGATTTGCATTTCTTTAATAGTTACTAAAGTTGAACATATTTTCTTATATCTATTGGCCATTTGTATGTCTTCTTGGGAGAAATGTCTGTTTGGATTCTCTGCCCATTTTTATTTTTATTTTTATTTATTTTTTGTTTGTTTGTTTCAAGTCTATCCAGTTTATTTTCTTTTTTTTTTAATAATAATTTTATTTTTTTAATGGGGTGACATCAATAAATCAGGATACATATATTCAAAAATAACAAGTCCAGGTTATCTTGTCGTTCAATTATATTGCATACCCACCACCCAAAGTCAGATTGTCCTCTGTCACCTTCTATCTTGTTTTCTTTGTGCCCCTCCCCACCCCGTATCCCTCTCCCATTCCCCCCTCTCCCCCGTAACCACCACACTTTTATCAATGTCTCTTAGTTTCACGTTTATGTCCCACCTACATATGGAATAATACAGTTCCTGTTTTTTTCTGATTTACTTATTTCGCTTCGTATCATGTTATCAAGATCCCACCATTTTGCTGTAAATGTTCCGATGTCATCATTTCTTATGGCTGAGTAGTATTCCATAGTGTATATGTGCCACGTCTTCTTTATCCAGGCATCTATTGATGGGCTTTTTGGTTGTTTCCATGTCCTGGCCACTGTGAACAATGCTGCAATAAATATGGGGCTGCATGTGTCTTTAAGTATCAATGTTTCTGAGTTTTTGGGATATATACCCAGTAGAGGGATTGCTGGGTCATAAGGTAGTTCTATTTTCAGTTTTTTGAGGAACCACCATACTTTCTTCCATAATGGTTGTACTACTTTACATTCCCACCAACAGTGTATGAGGGTTCCTTTTTCTCCACAGCCTCTCCAACATTTGCTATTACCTGACTTGCTAATAACAGCTAATCGAACAGGTTTGAGGTGGTATCTCATTGCCGTTTTGATTTGCATTTCTCTAATAGCTAAAGAAGATGAGCATCTTTTCATATATCTGTTGGCCATTTGTATTTCTTCTTGGGAGAAGTGTCTATTCATATCCTCTTCCCATTTTTTTATTGGATTGTTTGTTTGTTTGTTGTTGAGTTTTATGAGTTCTTTGTATATTTTGGATATTAGGCCCTTATCTGAGCTGTTGTTTGAAAATATCATTTCCCATTTAGTTGGCTTTCTGTTTATTTTGTTATCAGTTTCTCTTGCTGAGCAAAAACTTCTTAGTCTGATGTAGTCCCATTCATTAATTTTTGCCTTCACTTCTCTTGCCTGTGGAGTCAAATTCATAAAATGCTCTTTAAAACCCAGGTCCATGAGTTGAGTACCTATGTCTTCTTCTATGTATTTAATTGTTTCAGGTCTTATGTTTAGATCTTTGATCCATTTTGAGTTAATTTTTGTACAGGGGGAGAGACTGTAGTCCAGTTTCATTCTTTTGCATGTGGCTTTCCAGTTTTCCCAGCACCATTTATTGAAGAGGCTTTCTTTTCTCCATTGCGTGTTGTTGGCCCCTTTATCAAAAATTATTTGACTATATATATGTGGTTTTATTTCTGGACTTTCTATTCTGTTCCATTGGTCTGAGTGTCTATTTTTCTGCCAATACCATGTTGTTTTGATTGTCGTGGCCCTATAATAGAGTTTGAAGTCAGGTATTGTTATGCCCCCAGCTTCATTCTTTTACTTTAGGATGGCTTTGGCTATTCAGGGTTTTTTTATACTTCCATATAAATCTGATTATTTTTTGCTCTATTTCTTTAAAAAATGTCATTGGAAGTTTGATGGGAATTGCATTAAATTTGTATATTGCTTTGGGTAATATAGCCATCTTGATTATATTTATTCTTCCTAGCCAAGAACAAGGTATATTCTTCCATCTCATTATATCTTTTTCGATTTCCCTTAACAATGGTTAATAGTTTTCATTATATAAGTCCTTTACATTCTTTGTTATGTTTATTCCTAAGTATTTTATTTTTTTTGTTGCAATAGTGAAGGGGATTATTCTTTTGAGTTCCTTCTCAGTTGTTTCATTGTTGGCATATAGAAAGGCTATTGACTTGTGTATGTTAATTTTGTATCCTGCGACCTTACTGTATTGGCTGATTATTTCTAGTAGTCTTTTTGTGGATTCTTTGGGGTTTTCGATGTATAGGATCATATCATCTGCAAAAAGTGATACCTTTACTTCTTCTTTTCCGATATGGATGCCTTTTATTTCTTTGTCTTGTCTGATTGCTCTGGCTAGAACCTCTAGCACCACATTAAATAAGAGTGGAGAGAGTGGACAACCCTGTCTTGTTCCTGATTTAAGGGGGAAAGCCTTCAGTTTAGTGCCATTTAATATGATGTTAGCTGATGGTTTATCATATATAGCCTTTATCATGTTGAGATATTTTCCTTCTATACCCATTTTGTTGAGAGTCTTAAACATAAAATTGTGTTGTATTTTATCAAAAGCCTTTTCTGCATCTATTGATAAGATCATGTGGTTTTTGTTCTTTGTTTTGTTGATATGGTGTATTACGTTAACCATTTTACGTATGTTGAACCATCCTTGAGATTCTGGGATGAATCCCACTTGATCATGATGTATTATTATTTTAATATGTTGTTGTATTCGATTTGCTAGTATTTTGTTTAGTATTTTAGCATCTGTATTCATTAGAGATATTGGTCTGTAGTTTTCTTATTTTGTGCCATCCTTGCCTGGTTTTGGTATGAGGGTTATGTTGGCCTCATAAAATGTGTTTGGAAGTATTGCTTCTTCTTTAATTTTTTGGAAGACTTTGAGTAGAATAGAAACCAAGTCTTCTTTGAAGGTTTGATAAAATTTGCTGGTATAGCCGTCAGGGCCTGGACTTTTATTTTTGGGGAGGTTTTTAATGGTTTTTTCTATTTCTTCTCTACTGATAGGTCTGTTTAGGCTTTCTGCTTCTTCTTGACTCAGTCTAGGAAGGTTGTATTGTTCTAGGAATTTATCCATTTCTTCTACGTTGTTGAATTTAGTGGCATAAAGTTTTTCATAGAATTCTACAATAATTCTTTGTATATCTATGATGTCCGTGGTGATTTCTCCTCTTTCATTATGGATTTTGTTTATATGAGTTCTTTCTCTTTTTTCCTTGGTAAGTCTTGCCAAGGGTTTGTCAATTTTGTTGATCTTTTCAAAGAACCAGCTCCTTGTTCTATTAATTTTTCTATAGTTTTTCTGTTCTCTAATTCATTTATTTCTGCTCTGATTTTTATTATCTCCTTTCTTTGGCTTTTTTTGGGTTGTCTTTGTTCTTCTTTTTCTAGTTCCTTAAGGTGGGAAGTTAAGTGGTTCACTTGGGTTCTCTCTTGTTTGTTCATATATGCCTGAAGTGATATGAACTTCCCTGTTATCACTGCTTTTGCTGCATCCCATAGATTCTGATATGTCGTATTGTCATTTTCATTAGTCTGTATATATCTTTTGATCTCTGCACTTATTTCTTCTTTGACCCATTCATTTTTTAAAAGTATGTTGTTTAGTTTCAACATTTTTGTGGGATTTTTTTCCTCTTTTTTGCAGTTGAATTCTAGTTTCAAGGCTTTATGATCAGAAAATATGCTTGGTACAACTTCAATTTTTCTGAATTTGCTGATGTTGTTTTTGTGGCCCAACATATGGTCAATTCTTGAGAATGATCCATGTACACTGGAGAAAAATGTATACTCAGTCACTTTGGGATGAAATGTCCTGTAGATGTCTATCATATCCAGGTGCTCTAGTGTGTTGTTTAAGGCCACTATGTCTTTGTTGATTCTCTGTTTGGATGACCGATCTAGAGCCGTCAGCGGTGTATTGAGGTCTCCAAGTATGATTGTATTTTTGTCAGTTTTTGTTTTAAGGTCAATAAGTAGCTGTCTTATATATTTTGGTGCTCCTTTGTTTGGTGCATATATATTAAGAATTGTTATGTCTTCTTGATTCAGTGTCCCCTTAGCCATTATGAAATGGCCATTTTTGTCTCTGAGTACTTTTCCTGTGTTGTAGTCAGCATTATCCGATATGAGTATTGCTACACCTGCTTTTTTTTGGATGTTATTTGCTTGGAGTATTGTTTTCCAGCCTTTCACTTTGAATTTGTTTTCATCCTTGTTACTTAGATGAGTTTCCTGTAGGCAGCATACAGTTGGATTTTCTTTTTTAATCCATTCTGCTACTCTGTGCCTTTTTATTGGTGAGTTTAATCCGTTTACATTTAGTGTAATTATTGATACTTGTGAGTTCCCTATTGCCATTTTATATCTTGCTTTCTGTTAGTTTTGTTTCTTGTTTGATCATTCTCTTTCGTTTTTCTATCTTTTGTTTTTATTTGGTTGTATTCCATACATCTTTCTTCTGTTGCTATCTTTTTTATCTCATGTGCTTCTGTGGTGGTTTTTTCAATGGTGGTTACCTTTGAGTAATTAAAAGGGTCCCTACCCTGTTCATTGTAGCAAACTATTTTGTGAGTACTTTTGCACTCCATCGTCCTTTGCTACTGTTAATCTCCATCTTCTCCCCTTCTTTCTTTTTGTTGTTGTCACAGTTTAAATTTGGCTTTATTGTGTTCTTCTTGGAGCTTTTACTTGTGGCTCTGTTTTTTGTTCTTTGTATCTGATTGGAGAACCCCCTTTAGTAATTCCTGGAGTGGGGGTTTTCTGATGATAAATTTCCTCATCTTTTCTGTATCTGTGAATGTTTTTATTTCTCCTTCATATTTGAAGGATAGCTTTGATGGGTATAGTATTCTTGGCTGAAAGTTCCTCTCTTTCAGGACTTTAAATATCGGGGTCCACTCTCTTCTAGCTTGTAGAGTTTCTGCTGAGAAATCTGATGATAATCTAATGGGCCTTCCTTTATATGTTGTATTCTTCTTTTCCCTGGCTGCCTTGAGAATTTTTTCTTTGCTGTTGGTTTGTGTCAATTTCATTATGATATGCCTTGGAGTAGGTTTGTTGGGGTTAAGAAAACTTGGAGTTCTGTTTGCTTCTTGAACTTGAGGCTTTAGTTCTTTCCACAGGCTTGGGAAGTTCTCATCTATTATTTGTTTCAGTATGTTCTCCATTCCATTTTCTCTCTCTTCTCCCTCTGATATACCTATTATTCTTATGTTATTCTTTTTGATGGAGTCAGATAATTCTTGTAGGGCTATCTCATTTTTTTTAATTTTTGAGTCTCTTTCTTCTTCTCTCTGTTGTGCCTCATGTTGCTTGTCTTCTATTTCACTAATCCTCTCTTCTATCTGACCTGTTCTATTAGCTAAGCTTGTTACTTCGTTTTTCAGGTTGTGAATTGAGTTTTTCATCTCTGTTTGATTTGTTTTTATAGTTTCAATTTCCTTGGACATATATTCTTTGTGTTCATTGAGTTGTTTTCTGAGCTCCCTAAATTGCCTTTCTGTGTTTTCTTGTATATCTCAGAGGATTTTTAGGATTTCTTTCTTGAATTCTCTGTCATTTAGCTCCAAGGTTTCCAATATATTAAATTTTTTCTCCATAGATTTTTCCTCATCTAGCTGTGTTACCTCTCTTTCTTTTGTATCCATGATATTCGATTTTCTCTTCCTTAATGGCATCTGAGGGTGGTTTTGTTGATAGTATTAATGAGATTTAAGAACAAATAAAAAGTTAAAAAAAATAAAAAATCGAAAAGAGTTGTTTTTTTAAAAAAAATTAATAATGAAATAAAGAAAAATAAAATAAAATAAAAATTTAAAATAAAAGAAATTATTCCCCCCCCTCCTTTTTTCCTCTCTTCTCCTCTCCCCTTTTCTTGAGAAAATCTTGTGGTGGACTGTTAATTATAACAAACAATGCCTGTGATGGAAGGCCTGAATTGGGGAAAAGTAATAAAGGGGCACAAAAAAAAAAAAAAAAGAAAAAAAAATGAAAAAAAAAAGAAAAAAGAAAAAAAAAGAGAGTATGGACCCACAAAAAGCAAATAAGGAAAAAATTTGGGTCAAGAATAAAATGATTTGCTTTTAGGTGTTGGTTGTTTAAGAGTTATGATGAGAGGAATAAGAGGAAAACGGAAAAATGGGGGGAGAAATTAAAAAATTACTATTGTATTTAGTGGAACAAGAACTAGATAATATGGAGAGCCAGGGATGGGAGCACTGCTATTTGGTTAAAAAGATGAAGTAAAAAACCCCCCAAATGCCACAAACATAGGTTTGAGTCCCAGATAAGATAATTTGTTTGTTATTGAGGTTTGAATGAGAGGAGATGTAAAGGAGAAAGGAAGAAACTAATATAGAAGGAGAAAAGAAAAAGAGAGAGAGAAAAAAAGAGGGAACCACTAAAGAAGAAAAAAGAAAGGAGAGAGAGAGAGAGAGTTAAGGGTTTTGGAGTGCAACCCTCATAGAGAGAAAGGAAGAGAAGAGAAAAGATAATGGGAGATGTAACACTTATGGGTAGTGTAGTTCAAGGAGAGGAGAGAGTAAGACCGGTAGAGAGTTAATCGGCCAAATTGGAGGAGGAAAAAAATGTATCAAGAATGAAGATAAGAGAAACAAACGAACAAATATAATAAAATGGGATAGGTTATAAAGTCTGCAGATTATTCTTGATTTTGAGAGGTTATCTTCTTGCTTTTTCTTTTCTCTCCCTCTTCCTGGTTGGTGACTCTGTACCCCGGGTTCTGCCCCTTTGGCACGCTCAGGTAGAGGTTTGCAGTTGATAAGTCTCTATGGCAATGTCATGTATTGTGCTTTAGTCTCTTTGGCAGTCGAAGCTCATTAGCTTTTATAGGCTCTGACAGTGAGAGAGTCCGTGTTCCTGGAGCCTTTCTCCTAGTCTTTCCTTCCTTAATTAGTAGCCTGATAATCCAGCTATGGGGTTGCTGCTGCCTCTGCCTGGATAGTAAGAGGCTCAAAGAGCTGGCAACTCCCCACTCTATTTCCACTCAGCACAGGGCTCTGGGTAAGGCTCAGTCAGTCAGAGCTGCTAGCATAATCAGGCGGGCTTTCCGCCCACTCAAGGACCTCTGGCTCTGCCACTCTGTCCGGTAACACAGGTGGGCGCCCACTTCCGGGGCGCTTGGAGGAAACTCTCACTCACTGTCTGTGACCAGTATATCCGGCCAGCAGTCTCACGCTCTGAGTGAAACCCCCAACCACAGGGAAAAGTTGCAGCGTTGGAATTGAGTCTCGCTCCATCCCCGTGCACGGCTTTTGCAAGGCGCTAGGGCGGCTCGAGATTCCGCTTTGGCCCATACAAAGGCCCCTGACTCTGCCCCTCTGTGCGATAACACGGGCGCGCACTGCCGATGCATACGGAGGAATTGCTCACTCCTTATCTGCGCGCGCACACCAGGATATGAGGCCGGCTGCGTTTCCCTCTGAGTGAAACACCCTCCAGCACGGAAAGTCTCCACCGTTGGAATTAGTTCTCACTCCCTCCCGTGCATGGCTTTCCCAGGGCGCTGGGGCTGCCCAGAGACTCTGCCCTCGGCCCACAGAAAGGCCTCTGACCCTGCCTCTCCGTGGGGCAACACTGGCACCCACTCTTGGGGCCTAGGAAGAAATTCTCGCCCACTAACTGCGCACCGACCAGGAGACCGGGTAAAATGGTTGCTCTGCTTGTCTTTCTTTGTTTGGGTTTGTTGCGAGTGTTAGCTTGTATTGCCTGGGTTGCCACAGGACCAGATTTTCCTCGGCTTGGATCTCTGTGCCACAGCCTGGTTCGGCCGTTTGTGCTGTGGCGGCCTGGATGTATTCACCCCCTTTGCCCGCCTCAGTTTCTATATTCAGTTACCAGAGAAAGCCGCCCTGTTTAGGTTAGTGAGGAAGGCGAAGCATTTCTTACTCCCTATTTCCTTCAGGGTTTAGTTATATATTTAGCCAATTTTTCACTCAATCATACCTTTGGGTGTATTGCGAAACATCTGGAAGCTCCAAGTATAGGTTTTTCTGTTTCTGGTTGAAGATCTTGTTGAGTTTTGGGGGAGATTTATCAGTATCACTTCCTACCCCGCCATTACTCTGACATCATCTCTCTCTGCCCATTTTTAAATTGAATTGTTTGTTCAATGTTGAATTTTATGAGTTCTGTATATATTTTAAATATTAACTGCTAGTTTAAGCTGCTTTTTGCAAATATCATATCTCATTCAGTTGGTTGCCTTTTGTTTTGTTGGTGATTTCATGTTGTGCAGAAGCTTCTTAGTTTAATATAGTACCATTTATTTATTTTTGCCTTTACATTTCTTTCTTTTGGAGTCAAATTTATTAAATGTTATTTAAGACTAGGTTTATATATTTAGTACCTATATTTTCTTCTGTGTAATTTATTATTTCAGATTTTATGTTTAGGTCTTTGATCCATTTTAAATTAATATTTGTATATGGGCACAAACTGTAGTGTAATTTCATTCTTTTGAATATGGTTTTCCAATTTTTCCAGCACCATTTATTGAAGAGGCTTTCTTTTCTCCATTGTATATTTTTAGCTTCTTTGTCAAAAATTATTTGTTCATATACATGTGGTTTTATTTCTGAGCTCTCAATTCTGTTACATTGGTATTTGTGTCTGTTTTTCTGACAATACCATGCTGCTTTAATTACTGTACCTCTGTAGTATAATTTGAAATCAGGTAGTATGACACTTCTGGCTTTGCTCTTTTTTTCTCAGGATTACTTTGGCTATTTAGAGTCTTCTCTGGCTCCATACAAATTTGATGATATTTTGTTCTACTCTTTTTAAAATAGTATTGGGATTTTGATGGGAATTATGTTAAATCTGTATATTGTTTTCAGTAATATGGCCATTTTAATTATGTTGATTCTTGCAATTTATGAACATAAAAAATACCTTAGTTTTTCCTTCTTTGTAATTTCATCAAGGTTATATTAACATGATGTCACCAAGTAGACTTAAGGTTCATTGAGTATATGTATGACTCATTGAACTTTGAACAGGTTGAGTGAATTAGTCCTTAATTAAAAATTTGCAACCCCAGCTGGTTGGCTCAGTGGTAGAGTGTTAGCCTAGCATGTGGATGTCACGAGTTTGATTTCCTGTCAGGGCACACAGAAGAAGCACCCAACTGCTCCTCCACCTTTCCTCCACTAGCTTCTCTCTCTCTCTTTCTCTCTGTCTCCTCTTCTCCTTTTGCAGCCATGGCTCGATTGGAGGGAGTTGGCCCAGGGCACTGAGGATGGCTCCATGGCTTCTGCCTTAGGTGTTAAAAAATGTTTCCAGTTGCAATGGAACATGGGCCCCAGATGCTCCATAGAGGGCTTGCTGGATGGATCCTGGTGGGGTGCATGTTGGAGTCTGTCTCTGCTTTCCCATTTTCTCACTAAAAAAAAAGAAAATACTGATGAAGGTAGGTTCTGTTCCTGCTAAGATTTTAGGAAAGAAAACAATACCATTTAGGAGGGCAATTTTTAACTTTTTATATTTCATGACACATATAAATTAATTACTAAAATTCTTTGACACACCAAAAAATATATTGCTTGCCAATCTGACAAAAAACGGTATAATTTTCATTCATTTGTACCAGTTGACTATTGTCTTATTGGCTATTGTCATTTTTTAAAATTTTACAACGAAGGGAAAGGAGGTTGGTGTCCCAGACTAAATAATCAGGTGTTGCATGTTTTAAAAATTCTTCCTGCACACCACTGTGCCTCTTGCAGCACACTAGATAAAAATTCCTTACCTAGGACATCTTCTCCTAATTACTAAATAAATATTGTTTGTATTTTTTTTCATTCAAATAAAAAAGGGTTTGTACATAAGGAGTGGTGAGTGGAGATTAATAAAAAATAAATTAGAGTTTTATTAAAACACAGTTACTTGACATTTCTAGGTTCTGAGATTAGGTGAGTTCAGAATGGCATAGTCTTATAAGCTGGTGACATCACTTGATTTTTTTCTATTAAATAATAATGTCATAAAGCAATGCTATGATTATATTTTAATAAAATATATTTGTATAATAACAATATGTCATGAATATTGGTGTTTATTTTCAGAATTTGTTAGTTATTGACATACATTCATTTTAATCATTGCATCAATCTTATCAGATAGTTTTTCTTTACAATTTTTGTCTTCCTGATATTTTCTTGATGTACACTATTTTATTTTCTTAAAATGTCAAATCTAGCCCTGGCCGGTTGGCTCAGTGGTAGAGCGTTGGCCTGGTGTGCAGGAGTCCCGGGTTCGATTCCCGGCCAGGGCACACAGGAGAAGTTCCCATCTGCTTCTCCGCCCCTCCCCCTCTCCTTCCTCTCTGTCTCTTTCTTCCCCTCCCACAGCCAAGGCTCCATTGGAGCAAAGTTGGCCCAGGCTCTGAGGATGGATGGCTCCATGGCCTCTGCCTCAGGCTCTAGAATGGCCCTGGCTGCAACAGAGAAATGCCCCAGATGGGCAGAGCATTGCCCCCTGGTGGGCATGCCGGGTGGATCCCAGTTGGGCACATGCAGGAGTCTGTCTGACTGCCTCCCTGTTTCCAACTTTGGAAAAATACAAAAAAAAAAAGAGTCAAATCTACAAACAAGTATGCTCATTGGTGATACAGTAAAATATATTAAAATTCTAACCAGTTAATTTTGAAATATGCTTATTTATATAAAATATATTATATAATTTTAAAAAGCCTCATGAACATGAATGAAACTTTCTTCCATCCATCTGATTTGAAAATAATAAAAAACATTAAAAGAACCAAGTTTTTATTTTACTGATTCAGCTGAGAAGCATGATGGAACCTCTGTCATCTAATCTGGGGAGAAGCAATTCCTCTAGGGCTGAGTAGCACCAGATTTAAAGAAATGACAATGCAAGTATAGAATACACCCTTCCAAAAGCAAAAGATTCAAAGTGTGACAACTTTGTTCAGTCTTTTTTAGATTGGAAGAATGGCAGCAGGACTCCCTAAAGATGAAGACAAACATAATGTGGCAAAGGAAATAGTATATGTCAATGTATTTCAGTTTAGTAGGTCATCACAGATACAAACCAGGGTCTGAGTTACAAAAAACAAAACAAAACAAACAAAAATACCAGAGTTGTAGCAGGAAAGTGAAATGCAAATCAAGAAGGAAGGCAATGTTTCTTCTTATAAATACAGAATTCTGGGTTATAGATTAAAAAAATAAATAAAGTTTAGTGATCATAGAGATTCCAAGAGCCTCTCATAGAAGTAGGATACTGGATTGTTGACACAGACAAATCCCCAGTTCAACTGGAGTTTCTAGTAATTTGTTGGACAGTGACAATTTGTTAAGGATATGAATAAGTCTGTTGAAAGTATTAATTCCCATTTGGAGAACTGTCTGAAGCAATACAGACCCTCTCAGTGAAAAGCACAATATAAAATGTTATCCAGAAGACAAAAGTAATTCAGATATATTCCCTCAGAGAGCTGGTTAAGCACCCACTTTAGGAAAAGGACATCTTAAAAAGGTAACATTATTTATATATGGTGAAAATAGTTTCCATTGCCACTCTAGAATATTTTTGGGTTTTCTGTATGTCCAATCAAAAAAGCTAATCATTTATAATGAGATGAAATTAAAGCAAACAACATTTTTTATTCTTGGTGAACGTAGGCCACTGGTAGTAAATGCATTTTCCTTATATCTGTTTTTTAATTTGTCAAAGATTTATTGATCATCCAAAATATACTAGACTGTGTAAGTTTATGGAAAACAAATGAATAAACCTAGTCAATGCCCTGAAAAGCTAGAACTGTTCTACTATGAAGTTATTAAGTAGAATTTTTTTTTTCAGAAGAGGAAGTTAATAACTAAATTTTGGATATTATAGACCCATCATAATTTTTAACTGTATTGTTTTCATAACTAAAATACTACTCAGCAAAAGTAACTCTACTATTTAAGTTAAATGGTATATATTCTGTAGTCAGCATAGTTAAGACTTAAAAGGTTATGCATTAATATTTATAACATTATTTGTCATAGACAAAAGATGTAAATAAGACAAGTATATTCATCTACTTATGAGTAGATGAATAATACAGTATTTGGAAATCCATACAATCATATATTATTTGTCAATAAAAAGGAATGAAGTACTGACACATCCTACAACATGGATGAATCTTCATAACATTATGCTATGTAAAAGAAAACAGTCAAAAAATAACACATATTGTGTCATACCATTAATACAAAACTCTGGTACAAGCAGA
Source organism: Saccopteryx bilineata (assembly GCF_036850765.1). Lineage (NCBI taxonomy): Eukaryota > Metazoa > Chordata > Mammalia > Chiroptera > Emballonuridae > Saccopteryx > Saccopteryx bilineata. The sequence goes on along the minus strand of NC_089491.1, from coordinate 212,718,684 downwards.
GCTAGACAGATACAAAGTAATATAGAGGTTGTGGTATAAAGTTCTAGAAGAAAATGAGATATGACTGCTAAAGGTATGGAGCATTTTTTACGGAGATGAAATTTTCCAAAATTGATTGATTGTGATGCTATTTTTATCAGTTGGTAAATCAACTAAATACTATTGAATTGTATAATTTAAATGAGTGAATTGTTTGATATGTGAATTAATATCTCAATTAAACCACACACACACACACATACACACACACACACACACACACACACGCTATATCCCTTTAGGTCATATATCTTTTTTCAGTTCCAAGTATTCAACTTATTGGCAGCATGACTTGAAAGTATCTAATTTCCCTGTGTTTCATGTCTATTTTAGCACAAAGTGTATAAAAAGTACCTATTTTATAGAATTATTGTGAACATTTAAATGAATTGCATTATGGAAAAAGCTTATAAAACTGGCACATTCTCAATGCTAAATGTTTGCTCTTACTAATAACACTGGTATTTTATTATTACCATAATTATTTTAATTATTATAAGAAATCCAACTTATTTATTTAATCCAAAGAGAAAGTATTTGACCTCCTCTTGTACTTAACTACTGCCTATGCAGATTAAATTATAGCTACACTTTTACCTAGAGCTTATCAATATTTTGCTTTTGTTTTTATTTTTAAAAATTTTTTAGTTGACATACAATGTTATGTTAGTGTTAAATGTACAACCCAGTGGTTAGTCATTTATACAACTTACAAAGTGATCACCCTGATAAGTATAGTATCCATCTGGCACCATATATAGTTATTACAATATTATTGGCTATGTTTCTTATGTTGTACTTTACAACCCCATGACTATTTTCACTTCATAATTCCTTCACCTCTTTCATCCATTGCCTCAACCCCTTTCACATCAGGCAAGCACAAAAATGTTCTCTGTATCTTTGAGTCAGTTTCTATTCTGCTTGTTTATTTATTTTACTTATTAGATTCCACATATAAGTGAAATCACATGGCACTTGTCTTTCTCTAACTTATTTTATTCAGCACAATAGTCTTTAGATCTATCCAAGTTGTTGCAGACAAGAAGCTTTCCTTCTTTTTTATGGCCCAAGTCATATTTCATTTTACACATGAACTACTTTCTTTTCATTCATTCACTTAGTTATGGGCATTTGGGTTGTTGCCATACCTTGGCTAGTGTAAATAATGCTGCAATGAACATATGGATGTGTGTGTCTTTTTAATTTAGTATATTGTGTTTCTTCAGATAAATATCCAGAAGTAAAATTGCTGGCATATATAAGGAAGGGTCTTGTTTTGTTTTCCATTCAGTCACTCTATGTCTTTTGATTGAAGTATTAAATTATTTGCATTTAAAGTAATTGTTGATAGATGTGTATTTAATGATTCATATTTCTGATCTTTCTTTCTTCTTCTTAAAAAATACCCTTTAACGTTTCTTGTAATATTGACTGGGTGGTGGTGAACTCCTTTAGCTTTCTTTTGTCTGAGAAATTCTTTATCTGTCCTTTGATTCTAAATAACAGCTTTGATGGTTAGACATCTTGGGTGAAGGTCTTTGTTTTTCATCATTTTGACTGTTTCATGCCAATCTCTCTAGCCTACAATATTGCTTTGAGAACTGGCAGTTCTTTGGGAGCTCCCCTGTAGGTTTCTAACTGCTTCTCTCTTGCTGTTTTTATGATTCTCTCTTTGTACTTAACCTTTGCCATTTAATTATAATGTGTCTTCATGTGGGCCTCTTTGAGTTCATTTTGTTTGTTACTCTCTGCACTTCCTGGGCTTGTATGTCTATTTCCTTCTCTCAGGTTAGGGAAGCTTCCCATTGTTATGTTTTTCAAATGGGTTTTTAATTCCTTGCTCTTCCTCTCTTCTTCTTCTGGAACTTACATAATGTGAATGTTGGTATGCTCAAAGTTTTTCCAAAGGTCACTTAAGCTATTCTCTTTTTTCTTTTTTCCAATTTGTTCTGGTTTGGTGTTTTCTGCTACCTAACTTCCAAATCACTTACTCAATCCTCTGCTTCATCTACTGTACTGTTCATTCCTTATTATGTATTAGCTGTACCAAACCATGTGTTGCTCTGGCTCAATCTGGTTAAATGGAAAAGAAAGAAAAGAGAAAGCACATATTTCTAATATGTTTAATTTCACAATGCTTGTGGGTATACAATATTTTTTGTTGTTCCATTGTCTGTGCAGATATAGTAATTGTCTGGTTTGCCAACTCTAGAACACACAACATATAATCGTAAAATATTTAGTATAGTGTGTGTTGCTTTTACGTCCAACAGGTGGCGCTACTTTTTTTAAAAAAGCTTATTTTTACCTGTCACAGGTGTGACATCTAATAATAGTAGGTACATAAAAACACATGCATATATAAAAACATGCATATATTTGAATGCTACGTTGTGTCAAAATTTCAAAGCAATCAGTGAAGAGCTTTCGGAGATTTAAGATTTTGAACAAACAAACATTTACATTTTTATTTATATAGATTCTTCATTTCAGTTATTATATTTTTCATATATGACTGGTTATAGCTTATGTTTCCTATCACTTTTTTGAAATTCTAGGTCTGTCAACTCTTTCCCTAAGTTTATTGAATATCTTCATAACCAGTGTTTTTAACTCTAATCTGGTAGATTGCTTGGTTCCATTTTGTTTGTCTTTTTCTGGAGTTTTGTTCTGTTCTTCTATTTAGGACATCTTTCTTTGTTGTGTCCCATGTCCATTGCCTGAAAGGATTGGCTTTGACTGCAACAGAGGAGCTATGCACAGAGGCCAACTGCACAAAACAAGACTCACTTCAGTGGGGCTTTGTTGCCTGCTGAGTCTGCTCCTTGAGTGTATTCATGTTGGTGGCTGGGTGGTACTCTGGTGGGGTCTGAAGCTGTCTACCAGGTATGGTGGCTCTGGGATCTTCTGGGAGGTACAGGCAAAAGTCAGCCTCTGTGTGCCCTCCACTAGGCCATCCAGCATGAGCTACAGAGAAACTTTTTTTTTTACATATTAAGTAGAGCTGTTATATCTCCCTGGCTTAGTATTGTGGCCTTGTGTAATAGATGTCTTGTAGGGTCCAGTATCCCAGCCTTCCTGATCACCTGAAATGGGCACTAATGTTGCACACCTGTGTGGGTTGTGCACACCCTCCTGTTGTAGTTGAAGTATGCCTGCTGTTGGCATGTCAGTGAAGAGAAGCCATGTCCATTGCCTGTAAGGATTGGCTTTGACTACAACAGAGGAGCTATGCACAGAGGCCAACTGCACAAAACAAGACTCACTTCAGTGGGGCTTTGTTGCCTGCTGAGTCTGCCTCTTGAAGTGTATTCATGTTGGTGGCTGGGTGGTTCTCTGGTGGGGTCTGAAGCTATCTACCAGGTGTGGTGGCTCTGGGCTCTTCTGGGAGGTACAGGCAAAAGTCAGCCTCTGTGTGCCCTCTGCTAGGCCATCCAACATGAGCTACAGAGAAACTTTCAGATTGCTGTTACTTGTGCTGGATTTAGAGGAGCCCAGGAAAAGCCAAGCTGCAGCCTGAGGCTGGCTACTGCTAGCACTAAGTTTGGGGCTGCTTAGTAAGAGGTACAGGGTACACCAAGGCCAGATACTGCTTGTTTAGGGTTTGTGAACCTTTGAGAGATTTCAGGAAAGTCTGCAGCATGAACCAAGACAGACAGTTGTACAAAATAGCCACTGTAAACAACTTAGGTGGACCCACAAGCTGGGTGTGGCAAGTTTTCAAGGAATTCCTAGGGTGAGGCAAACAGTGTTAGTCAGAGGGCACCTGCTGGAATCTCAGATAGGGGGGACTCCTGTCATCTTCTTGTGCCTGCAAGGGGAGGGCTTTGGCAAAGAAACAATGGCTTCTGCCAGCTCTTGTATGTAGGAGTAAGCTGCCCCTCAGTTCTCACTGACAACTTTTGAGCTGCTCCCTCAGGTCTAGAGCTCAGAGCAGTGAGTTTGTGCATGGGCCCTTTAAGAGGAACACGTGGGACTCTAGTAATCCTTGATCTCACTCAGCCACAATTTCCATTGGTGTTCACAGCCAGAAGTAAAAGGGATTTTGTTCCTCAACACAGAAACCATAGGCTGGAAAGCTTGGTGTGAGATTGGAACCTCCAAATTTTTAAAGCAGACCTCCACAGTTGAGATAGCCTTCTCTTTTTTTAACTACTATGTCTGGGTGTGTTACCATTTAATTCTACATCTCCACCTCTCCTACCATTCCTTTTTTTATTTTATTAAATGAGAAATGAGGAGGCACAGAGACAGACTCCCACATGTGCCCTGACTGGGATTCATCCAGAAAACCCCATATGCTGCGATTCTCTGCCCATCTGGAGCCATTGTTCTATTGCTTGGCAACTTAGCCATTATAGAGCCTCAGGTGAGGCCATGGTAACATCCCTAGCACCTGGGACCAACTTGTTCAAATGAGCCATGCTGCAGGATGGGGATAGAGGGAGAGAGAGTGAGAGCAAGAAAGGGAGAGAGATGGAGAAACAGATGGTTGTTTCTTTTGTGTGCCCTGACTGGGAATCGAACCCAGGACTTCCACACCCTCCAACCATTCTTGATGTGACCTCTTCTTTAATGCCTTAGTTGTAGGATCTTTTGTTTAACTAGACTTAGGTGGTTCTCAGTGGTGGTTACTCTGTATTTTAGTTGTAATATTGATGTGGTAATGGGAGGATGCCAGCACTGTTTACCTACTCTGACATCTTGACCAGGAAAGCCTGTCAATATTTTTTAATCAATTACATAAAAAAGTCTTGCTTGGGCCTGACCTGTGGTGGCGCAGTGGATAAAGTGTCGACCTGGAAATGCTGAGGTCGCCCGTTCGAAACCCTGGGCTTGCCTGGTCAAGGCACATATGGGAGTTGATGCTTCCAGCTCCTCCCCACCTTCTCTCTCTCTCTGTCTCTCCCTCTCCTCTCGAAAATGAATAAAATAAAAAATAAAAATAAATAAAAAAAGTCTTGTCTTGGAACTGAGACCCATATTTATTTGTGAGAAGACTAATATCTTATTTGATATAAAGTGGGAGGTTGTACTTTTCCTATAAAGGTAATGCAAATATTATGTGCATCCCCTGCTCAATTAAAGCCAACTTATTGAGCTGGATAATGGCTCTATAGCACACCAGCTCATTACATATTTCCAAGATGGCAGAATTATAATATCAACTTTATGGCAAGAATATGGGATAATAACAGACCACTAAGAGATTGACTATACCCACTTAAATTTTTTCACATAAAATCCTCAGGATATGGTCCCTCCAAGAGGAAAAAAACAAAAGCTTTAACTATAATAGCTTCTACTCTGTTTTTATCTTCACATCTTTGTAAGTCTTGATTTAGGCTAAATGCATCATTAATCTTTAACATACCCACCTAAGAACATAATTAAAGTCAAATAGAATAATGAGTGGCATTACAACGAATACAAAGTAGCACACTCAAGAATGGATTTAACTGTTCCATATGCCACATAATTACACACATCCACTAACTTGCACAGTGCCAGACCTAGAAAAAAAATTAACTCTTTAATGAATAAGAATCAAAATATTTGAATTAGGTAATTTGAGAAAAAAGCCAAGAACCATAAGGTTAGCTTGAACATTAATTTTTTCAGGCCTAAACTATACTGTCAAGAGTTATACTCATGTTTTATTTTTTCAAGCCTATTATTTTGATTTCAAAGAAGATGACTTTAGTCACAGATGTGCTATTTACTAATTGGATAACATTAAGTCAAAGCTTAACTCTGGGCATCTGAGTTTCCCAAACTGTCATGTATGAAAGATTGATCATATCACTGGTTTCCAATCTATGATGTGTGTCAGGATCACTTGGAGCAAATCCTGAGAACCACACAGAAAGGTGCTTTCAACTGGCTTTCCAATATACAACCAGAGTTATGAAACTACTGTACTAAATAATTTCCAAAGACTGTCCCGATTCTAGAAGTCAAGGTTTTCCTTCTGGGTAGATACCCCGACACAGTTCTCAATAATAACATTTCATTAGCTTACAGAAGACTAAGTTTACATGATGAACTGATATCTATTTTTAAAAAATCCTTTTTTTTAAAATAGCACTACTTTGATATCACACAATAAATCGAAAGAAAATAAAGTATAAAATTTAAAGGTAAAGGCTATAATAGAGAAGAAAAACATAACAAACCACATCAAAACAAAATAAAACAAAATAAAAATCTACCATTCATACATTATCCTTTCCATTAAGTACAAAAAAAAATCCCTATAGAGGAAAAAGTAACAATACTCTAAAATGGTATTTCTTTTTCATTCTTTAAAACTATTCCTATATATCTTCATGTGTTTGAACAACTGTTTTGAAAAAAAAATTATATATTCAAAACAGAATGTAAGGATAGGAAACATTTTATATGTTATTCTTGGTTCCAATAAACCAAATCAGTTATAGGGAAAATAAAATGTTTAACTTTAGTCACAAGAAATTTGGCTCAATATTGACAGCTTCCCCAGCCTTCTTCCCACCCAACCACATGACTAGATGAGAATACAATTCAGAAATCCCTCTTAGGGCAGCACTGCTTCTCTCTCTCTAGCAACTACCTACCCTTTCTCAGCACAGCTTACCTGGCTCAGAAAAGGACACTTTATTTGGTATTTGGCTTTCTCTAAATATCTGGACATTTGATACAAAGACCAACTAATCAGTTCCTTCAGCTAGTCTGGCAGTGCAGCAGAACCTAGCTTCCTCCCTCCTTCCTCTGCTTCTGAGAGGACACCACAAATCTTCTCCAGCTCTGGAAGTCGCCAGAGGTGCCAAACATTCTCATCTCCAAAAATATCACAGTGGAGTCTGTAAAGCCAGTAGCCATGGACACCATCACAGCCGCCTGGCCCATGCAGGTTCGCATTGGATTCAGACAGTCAGTAAAGAAACAAAGGAGCCAAGAACTGGTGGGCCATTAGCTTTAATCATACTTTGCAACTGGTGGGCAAGAAATACACACACTGTGCTCCAAAACCCACTCATTCAGTGCTCACAAAGCTATTGATTTATCCGAGTTTTCCTAAGATCAAAGGTTTCTACCTCATCAGCCTTATTCACCTCTGTTCCCCATCTCCTTCTCTCTGCACAAACTCTGCACAAACTTGCTTCTCCCTCAGCACTCCACCATATTGGCTGCTTCTCCTGGCCTCTTCCACGTGGCCTTTCTCTGCTCTCCTCTCTAATGCTAATCTCAGGAACTGAGAGAAAGCAAGCTCCAGGTCTGCCCCACTTTATAGTATAGAAATCAAAACCTTTAATCCAATATACAAACAAGGAAGTCGCTGATACAAAGTCACTTATCTGAGGCATAATGGGATTCCTCATGAGAGTGCACCACCTTACATCAAAAAGTGTGGGAAAGGCTTAGTCTTAAAGCTAAGCCTTAGGATATAAGAATCCTGCCTGATTACAGCCTGTACCCCCACATCCAATGCAAACTATAAGCAAGCAAACATATATATCATTATTTACAAACTTATTAGGTGGATAAGTAAAGGTTTTTCCCAGCCTACGACCTATCAGTTCAGCATGGACAGCTTACCTTTAGACTTTAGGTTTCAGGAGATGGACCTTTGAAACCACAAATTTTAGGTTAAGAAGGATGAAGTTTTGTTTTAATGTGAATAGTTCCTTTTGTCTAGAAACAGACTTCAAGTTCCTTATGGACAAAGAGTCTCTTCACTCTCTACTATCAAGTAAAGAAATGACAACCTTGCCTAAACACTATAAACAGCCTCAGACTTCTCAATGTAAGCAGTAATTTGCCTATTTAACATTTGAAAAAACTGTGACTTGAAAAAGTAAAGCCTCTTTTCCTCCTGTTGTCCATCTGCACCAAATCTTACCTAGTGGCTTAAAACAATATGAATGCTTTCATTTCTATTTTTTCTTTGATACATCCTTTTTTGGCTCTCCTTCCCTTGAAACAAGCCCTCCAGTCATTCTTTTGTAAGAATATTGAACAACCTTTATGCTCACTACTTAACTTATGCATAAGAATCTTTTTAGGCAGACTGATCTAAAGTCCTTTTATCCTTTTTGCATGGTATTTAAGGCTCCAAAAAACAAATACAATAGAATCTGCTCCTGCCTTCCTAACATTAAATATTTTCAAAGAAAATAAACACATCTCACTGTGCTCTGACACTTGCTATCTATGACACAAGCAATAGTGGACTCCTTTTTAGTTCATGACCAAAGTTGCATTTCCTTTTATTTTAACTTTCTTGATGAATTTCACCCTTATCAAAGATTATTGTTAAAATTATAGATAAATGACTACTCAGCTGCCATTTTGAGAACAATGCAGGTCTGGAGAGGAAGTGTGATAAGGTGTCAAAGAAATGCAAAAATTAACATTAGTATATTAGAAGGAAGAGTCATGCCCCCTTACCCCTTCTTTCTGAGAAGGAAAAAAAAACCCAGAGAAAGAGATTAAAGGGGCAAAAGTTAGTAACTAATTATAATTTAACTATACTTCTCTGGAAGGACTGAGGCTACTACTTGCTAGACAGCAAAGGACTTCCTCTTCCCCTTCAATAAGATCCTTTAGGAGACACTATTTACATATCCTACACTGATTCTAACTCTTCCTCCCCTCCTGGAGTCCTGAGAATGACATATACCTCTAGACAAAGGAATCATGGGCCCACCCCCCCTTACTTGTAAAACCTGCATTCTGTAACATTTCATATGCTTTCTAATAATCATCCCTCTTGAAATTCTTTATATGTATGAAAACTTATTAACTAAATGTTAGGCAGATAAAATATATTATGCTCACTTTGTTAAAGATGGCACTGCCCACGTGGTTGCCCAGGTGATATTAATGTGTGTTGGGGACGGGCTGTGGGCAGGTAGGATCCTTGTAGCCTGGGGCTTGGTTTTAGGACTAAGCCTTTCCCACCCTTTTTAATGTGGGGTGGTGCAATCTCATCATGCCTCAGATAAGTGACTTTGTATTAGAGATTTCCCTATTTTGTATATTGGATTAAAGGTTTTGATTTCTGCACTATAAAGTGGGGCAGACCTGGAGCTTGCTCTCTCAGTTCCTAAGATTAGCATTAGAACAGAGAGCAGAGGAAGGCCACATGGAGGAGGCCAGGAAAAGCAGCCAAGATGGCAGAGTGCTGAGTGAGAAGCCAGTTTGTGTAGAGAGAAGGAAGGAGATGGGGAACAGAGGTGAGTAAGTCTGATGAGCCAGAACCCTTTGATTCTAGGAAACTCAGATAAGTCAGTAGCTTTGTGAGCACTGAATGAGTGGGTTTTGGAGCCTAGTGTGTGTTTTACTTGCCCACTGGGTGCAAGCTGGGATTAAAGATGATGGCCCACCAGTTCTTGGCTCCGTTGTTTCTTTACTGACTGTCTGAATCCAATGCGAACCTGCATGAAGAAGGCGGCTGTGATGGTGGCCCTAGCTACTGGGCAGACATTTAGCATAGTCTGTGGCAGGACTTGATACAGATCGGTATGGAGCCACCACCACCTTTAAGCGGTGGAGTAGAGGACTGGCTGCTTTTATGGTTCTCCATGGCTGTCCTTTTGGGGACCTTAGGCTGGCTGACTTTTACAGCCATGTGTGAGAAAACCAAGAGCTCTGTGGAAGAGGCTGCCTGGGACCTGCAAACCGAAGAGTGGAAGGAACTGGAGCAAATGCGGGGAAAGAGATGCTGACCCTGGAGCTGGAGCAAGCACCGGAGAAGGAGACCGACCAGGTTCATGAGATTTGCTTGGAAATACAGCACCTGCTGGAGGAGGAATCACAGGTTCATGAGTTGCAGCTTGCCCTGAAAGTTATGGAGAGCCAGCAGTGGCAGGAGGCCAGGGCTAAGACCGGAGCTGGAGCTGCAAGACCTGCTGAGCGGTGGTGGTGGCCTGGGGCTCGAGCCCGGCAGCAGGAGCTGGTGTTTTCAGTTCCTCTTTGGAGGATGAGGAGAATTGGGCTGGAGTTGCAATCTACAGTCTCCAGAAGATGAGAGCCCAGCTGGAAGGGGCACCTACTATACCCTGGTAGTCTGCGATTTTGGGACATAGAGTGAATGCCATCATGCTCTCCATAGCAGAGATGGAAATGCTGACTGCCATTGCCACATGCTCCTCTTTGGGACAGTGCAAGACCTGCCAGGATGGCAGGAATGAGGAGGGTAGCTGACAACTCATATGCGTGGACTGATTTTCTGGACTACGACCAGAGTGGGCACTGGCTCCTTTGTTGGATGGACTTATGCATTTTTGGACAATGTGAAATACCCTGATGGGGGTGGGGAACGGCTTTGCTGGAGGCCTTTCCCCTGCCTCGAGAAGCTTTTCAAACGGCTAGAAAGAAGGCTGAGGACATTTTGTGATTTTGAAAAAGAGCTCAGAGACTGGTGAAATGTACCTATGTAATTGTTGAGATTGTATGATTTGTCATGTTGTAATTTGTATAATATTCCTAATTTCCTTGCACAGGGAGGCCGGTGGTGTAGATTGTGGGTAGTAAAGAGAGCATAGGGGTGGATTGTTGGGCAGATAAAATATTTTATGCTCACTTTGTTAAAGATGGCACTGCCCACGTGGTCGCCCAGGTGATATTAATGTGTGTTGGGAGGACTGTGGGCAGGCAGGATCCTTGTAGCCTGGGACTTGGTTTTAGGACTAAGCCTTTCCCACCCTTTTTGATATGGGGTGGTGCAATCTCATCATGCCTCAGATAAGTGACTTTGTATTAGAGACTTCCCTATTTTGTATATTGAATTAAAGGTTTTTATTTCTGCACTATAAAGTGGGGCAGACCGGGAGCTTGCCCTCTCGTTCCTAAGATTAGCATTAGAGAGGAGAGCAGAGAAAGGCCACATGAAGGAGGCCTGAAGAAGCAGCCAAGATGGCGGAATGCTGAGTGAGAAGCCACTTTGTGCAGAGTTTGTGCAGAGAGAAGGAAGGAGATGGGGAACAGAGGTGAGTAAGTCTGGTGAGCTAGAAACCTTTGATTCTAGGAAACTCGGATAAGTCAGTAGCTTTGTGAGCACTAAATGAGTGGGTTTTGGAACCCAGTGTGTGTTTTTACTTGCCTACCAGGTGTGAGCTAGGATTAAATATGATGGCCCACCAGTTCTTGGCCCCATTGTTTCTTTACTGACTGTCTGAATCCAATGCAAACCTGAATGAAGAAGGCGGCTGTGACGGTGGCCATGGATACTGGCCTTACACTAAACAAGTGGGGACTAGCCCCAACACTTTTAGCAAGGGTATTTTTATTTGTCCTCTTATCCTAAACGAACCATTTTGCTATGGCAACAGGGATGGAGGGTAGACACTAGAAGATTTGGGAATGTCTTTAACATGTAAAATGGTATTTATCACTACTATATTGATATGTAAAACAATATTTATTGCTATTGTGCTACCTTGTAAGTTTTAATATGTAAGAATGTATTTTTCCTTTTAATAGATCCTATAGATGAATGCTGTAAGCTTGTTAATAATTGACTATTGTGTCATGCTCCCCAACCTGTATATGATCAAGTGTATATAACTAACCTCAAAGCTATATTTGAGGATGCATGATTTGGGTTAGCTATACCCCGTGTAAGTCATATGTAGCTGGCTTATTAATTTAAAGGTCCTCTTAAAATTTCTTCTTTATCATGCCTTGGTGTCTTTACATAACCTTTGGAATTAAGGTAATATACTTTATAACATTAGGAGGACTGGCTTTCATAGAAACCCTGCCTAAGTCCCCCCTTGCAGCCAGTGGAGTCAGGGTGCAAACAGATTTTGAGGAGCTGTAGTAGCTCTCCAATCCACAAACCAGAAACTGTTTTGCACCAGTGGATGCAGCAACATCAGCCACTTTTGCCCAAAGCCCTTTGGTTATTCTATATAACCTCTGCCCTATCCCTCCTTTGGGGCTGACACTATTTGTTGGTCTCAGCCTGTATTCACCCATGTAAAGCCAGAGCCAAGGCCAGGGCCACTATCACAGCAGCCTTCTGGCCTATGCAGGTTCGCATTGGATTCGGACAGTCGGTAAAGAAACAGCGGAGCCAAAAACTGATGAGCCATAGTCTTTAATTCTAGCTTGCACCTGGCGAGCAAGTAAAAATACACACTGGGCTCCAAAATCCAGTCACATTCAGTGCTCACAAAGCCACTGACTTATCCGAGTTTCCTAGAATCAAAGGTTTCTAGCTCACCAGACTTATTCACCTCTGTTCCCCATCTCCTTCCTTATCCCAAATACAAACTCTACATAAACTGGCATCTCACTCAGCACTCCACCATCTTGGCTGCTTCTCCTGGCCTCCTCCACGTGGCCTTTCTCTGCTCCCCTCTGCTCTCTCTTCTAATGATAATTTCAGGAACCAAGAGCCCAAGCTCCCGTTCTACCCCTATTTTATAGTGTAGATTCAAAACCCTTAGTCCAATATACAAAATAGGGAAGTCTCTAATACAAAGTCACTTTCTGAGGCATGATTGGATTGTACCACCCTACATCAAAAAAGGGTGGGAAAGGCTTAATCCCAAAACCAAGCCCCAGGCTACAAGGATTCTCAACACACATTAATATCACCTGGGCGACGGCATCTTTAACAAAGTGAGCATAATACATTTTATCCGCCCAACAACCCAGGTGCTTTTAAAATAAATTTTCCTTTTGAAACACACTAGCCTTGTGTTTTCAGTTTGGCCCACGGTTTCTGCCTTTCACAAAATCCATTTTATTAGATAATTATTTTCCCTCCACATTTAAAATGAACTAGATGTATATAAACAACAGTTATAGCTTGTTTAAATAAAAATAGAATTATCATTTGACAATATGATTTATTCATTACAACCAAAAGAAAAAGGAATTGCTTATTATACATAATACATACATCTTTTATTTAAGATTATATCAAAATCTATCTAGACCAGCAGTTCTCAACCTGTGTTTTGGTCGTTCAACCCCACCGGGGTTGCGACCCACAGGTTGAGAATCGCTGATCTAGACCCTTATTGTCTGAAGGTCCAAATATTCTGGATTGGTCTTACTGTTATAATTTTTCCTTGATGTAAAGCCAGTAGGCATGGCCACTATCACAGCCACCTAGCCTGTGCAGGTTCACATTAGATTTGAACAGATGGTAATAAAACAACAGAGCCACAAACTGGTGGGCCATCATCTTTAATCCTAGCTTGCACCCAGTGGGCAAGAAATACACACACTAGGCTTCAAAACCCACTCATTCATTGCTCACAAAGCTACTGACTTATCCAAGTTTCCTAGAATCAAAGGTGTCTACCTCACCAGCCTCATTCTCCTTTGTTCCCCATCTCCTTCTCTCTGCACAAACTCTGCACAAACTGGCTTCTCCTTCAGCACTCCACCATCTTGGCTGCTTCTCCTCTCCTCCACATGGCCTCTCTCTGCTCTCCTCTCTCTGTTGTCTCCTCTAATGCTAATCTCAGGGACTGAGAGAGCAAGCTCCCGGTCTGCCCCACTTTATAGTGTAGAAACCAAAACTTTTAATCCAATATACAAACAAGGAATTCTCTGATACAAAGTCACTTACCTGAGGCATAATGGGGTTCCTCATGAGAGTGCACCACCCCACATCATGCAATCAGTCAAGGGTATGGGGAAAAGCTTGGTCTTAAAACCTCAGGCTACAACGACCCTGCCTAGTTACAGCCTGTCCCCCACACCCAATGCAAACTATAAGTGAGCAAACATAGATATCATATTTTAAAACTTATTTGACCAACATCCTGCTATCCATGCATTGCAAAATACTCAATTCAATCATTGAAGACATTTTTTGCATATGGAGGAAACATACAGAGATCTAGTCAAGAGACTAGGTCTGTCCTTTGGATGTGCCCTTGGAGTCCCATTTTTGTAGAGGCACAGATTTTAGAAGTGTAATCAAAGATCCGACTGAGTTAGAAGAACCATTTTATGAATGGAATACAGGCTCTTTACATGTTCTTATCCAAATAATTATTTCTCTATCCAACTTTATTATTTTTGGTATTATAACTTTTACTATATAACATATAAAATCTTTAAACATAACTATGCCATGATAATAAAAACTCATGTACAAGATATGTGTTCTCTAAATGTCTTTTTGAAAACTAGTTTAAGAATTTACATATTGATTTTTCATTATGTAGTTTTTAAATATATTTTTGTTAAGTTCATAGGAAAAAAACATTGAATTTAAACTGTATTTTTTTTACTCCATTCTTTTATTTAAAACAAATAGGTCTGAGCAGGAAAAAACTATGTTCATATAAGTAAGTAGATTATTTATTTATTTAGTTAGTTTTTAGTTTTAATTTATTGACTTTACATGGATTCAAGTGTCCCACTGAGTATGACACCCTCACCGCCCCACCCCTGTGTCCCTATTTATACTCCTTTTGCCCTTCAGCTGCTAACTCCCTCCCTTCTTCCCTCTAGGATTTGCTGTCTTGTTATCTATATCTCTGTGTTATATATATATATATATATATATATATATATATATATATATATATATAATTTCACTAATACTTTACCATCTCTGATTCCATCCCTCTGACTGCTGTCCCTCTGCTCCCTGTGACCCTGCCCCTGTCTCTATTCTGTTTCTCAGTTCATTTTGTTAATAAGATTCCACATATAAATGAGATCATATGATATTTGTCTTTCTCTGCCTGGCTTATTTCACTTAGTATAATAGTCTCCAGGTCCATCCAAACCATCACAAAAGGTAAGATTTCCTTCTTTTTTATGGCCCTGTACTATTCCACTGTGTATATGTACCACTACTTTTTAACCCACTTGTCCACTGACAGACACTTGGGCTGTTTCCAGACTTGCTTATTGTAGACAATGCTTCCATAAACATGGGGGTGCATATCTTCTTTTGAATCAGTGATTTGGTATTAGGATATATTCCTATAAATGGGATAGCTGGGTCAAAAGGCAGTTTTGTTTTAAAATTTTTGAGGAAACCCTGTACAGTTCTCCACAGTGGCTGCACAAGTCTGCATTCCCACCTACATGCAGGAGGGTTCCCTTTTCTCCACACCCTCGCCAGCACTTATTGTGTGTTGATTTGTTAATGAGCACCATTCTGACAGGTGTGAGGTGGCATCTCATTGTAGTTTAATTTGCATTTCTCTCATGATTAGTGATGTTGAACATTTTTTCATATGCCTATTGGCCATCTGTATATCCTCTTTGGAGAAATGTATATTCAGTTTTTTTGCCCATTTTTAATTGGTCTCAAGCCAAGAAAGCTGAGTCACTGATGTGCTCTCCTTCTTGGCTTCTCAGTACAACCCAGTCACCATGACGCAAGCAGGAGATACTTCTGAGAGTGGAGCAGTTGATCTCCCCAGGCTGGTGCTACTCAGAGAAGACTACTCTACCCCAAAAAGATAGTGATTACAGTACTGGAGAATGACTCAGCACAAGGATTCCAGTAGCTGTCCCTCTCAATGTCTCTCCCTAGGTTTCCAAATTTACACTCTCCTCATGCAACTCTAGTCCTCTCAGCTCTCCTGCACTGGAGCCCTGCATAAGTAGCTGTGAACAAGACTTTCTGCACAGGCCCTTTAAGACAAAGCCTGCATTTCTGAGGACTCTATCTCTTTCTCACATACAAAAACCTGGCTCTTTTCACACCAAATGCTGTGTGGGTGCTTCTTATAGGCTCTGGGGCTCTAGGATGAGTCTCCAGATCTGGGACTGAGGACCCACTCTTCTCAGGGTGACCATCCCCACAGTGAGAGTCCCTCCAAACCCTCAGCTACTGCTCACTCCTGGGAGCAAGGCAGCCCTTTCTGCACCTTTACCCTTCCTAACAATCTCAGTGTGGCTTCTTCTGTGATCCTTGGTTATAGACTCCTTTATTTTAGTTCAAAAGTTGGTTTATCAAGATGATTGTTCTGAACTTGTAATCCAATTTGGTCCTGGGAGGTGGTAGTTGGAACATCTGCCTACTCCTTTGCCATCTTTAAATTCCTTAAAATTGAACTATATTTTAAACTATAATATGTAGTTAATAATATGCAACATTATTGAACCACTAAAATGTGTTAAGCTCTTTGCTAAGGATATTATATGTATGAAGGATCCATTTTAACCTTAACAAAATCTTTGTTAGTATCCCTTTTTACATATAAGATAATTGGAATTTAGGTGAAGTAACTTACATAAGGTTGAAGCATCCACCGGGTATAATAAAAACAAATGTCAGAGACTTTCAGAGGTAGGTATAGATGTAACTTTATTGGCCAGTTTCACCTGTGCAAGGGTGAGTTCCCTGATATCCGGAGACACTGAGACACCGTGAGCTGCAAATGGGAACCACCCCGGGTGCTTACAGCTAGTTCCTTATATATCCTAAGTAAGCAAGCATAAATACAGAAGCAAAAATAGCGGTCACTTATTTGCTAAGGGAGTTGCAAATAGCATAGCAACAGGGGCTGGGTCTAGCTCATTGGCGAACTTCAAACATAAACTTCTGATAAGGGTCTCTAACCAATGGAATGCAAACGTTTGTCTTCCTTTGTTCTTAGCCTTACAGGGTCCCTATCCTTACCTCCCTCTCTCTGCGTCTACACTCTGGCAATCCCAGCACACTTTTCTGAATCTAACAATTTGATCTTTTCTTGATCCTTACATTCCCTACTCCTGTTGCGGTATAATCAAACCCTTGATTCTTCATCAGAGGGAAGGAGGGTGTAGGGTTGAGACAGGACCATTAACTTAACAGTGTCTATACGCTTTTTAACGAAAGCGAGTAGTTTATTTAAAATTATAGGGCCTACAGATATAAGACACAGGAAGCCAATACACGGACCCAAAAGGGGAAGTAGGTATGGCAACATCCCATTAAAGCCACTCCACAAAGGGCTTTCGAAGAGTTCTCTTCCTCTTTTTATTTACTAAGTCCTCCTATAGTTTCTTTATTCTATCCCTGACTATTCCAGATTTGTTAACATAAAAACAGCATTTCTCCTGTAATGCCAGACAAATTCCCCCTTGCTCTGCAGTTAGTAAATCTAGACCTCTCCTATTCTGTAGGACCATTTCAGCTAAGGAATCTAATTGATCTTGTATGTCTTGGATGGACCGAGACACAGATTGGATGTCGTCAATCAACTGGTGTGATAATTTATTATAGGAGTGAAGGGCCACCCCTAGTCCAGCCGTTCCAGATGCTATTGCTCCAGTTACTCCTAGACCAACTAACAGGGGGATTAATGTAACCGCTCTTTTGAGCCATTCACTAATGTAATCTAAAGTGGGAACAGGGACGGGTTCATCACCAGGGATGATGTCTATATCTGGCATTAAAGTTGCTAGTACGCAAGCCCCGGTCCAATTCACAGGTAAATAGGAGAAAGCTAAATTACCTCCGCATAGCCATACCTTTCCCGCATCTGCACATAAGGGTGAACTGGAGTTGATGAACCGGCTGCAATTAGCAAAATCTGCCAATCCAACATCTATGTCTAAACTATTATTTTGTGGGTAACTGATTACACAGGAAACATTGAAAAACTCTAGGGGTTGAACTCTAAAAGGAATGTTGCCACTGCAGTTTCTATTTCCTAAGACAAGAGCAAGTGCAGATTCATTAACTGTGGAGGGGATTGCAATAGGTATTGGTGTGCCTAGAGTCATACAAAGCCAACAGTCAGCAGCCAGAATTGGGTTGGTAAGGTTCAGAGTCTTATAGGTAGCTAACAATATCTCAGAGGTTTGGGTATCCAAATCAACATCCTGGCCCTTAGGCAATGTTAGAGGGTGATAGTCTATTCTAGGGAACATGTTCTCAAGTATTTGCTCTAATTTCTTCTGGACTTGAAACTCTCGTACTGCATCTTGAGGCCCACCCCCATCTGAGATATGCAGCGGTAGCTCCCTGGTCCACCACACTGGTTTTCCGGCTGTACCTCTACATGAGGCTTGCATATAGTGGTTTGTCCCAATATCTGGTGCTTTTCCTTCTCTGTTTCTTATTAGAATTGCAGTATATACTGTCAGATTGCCCTTAATGCATTCTTGTAATTCCTGACAGCAAGTGGAATGCATTTGATCATAAATGGTTTCGCACTCCCTGGGGCACGACTTATCCTTTCCTACAGTTGGTGGCATACTGTGAGGCTTTACACGAAAGACCCAATGTTGTTCTAAACCCCCCGTAGGTAGCTGACTTTGTGTTCCACGTGACCATCCCCCTGAATTTAAGGGTCTGCCTGTTTTAATATCCATAAGAGTGGGTATTCACTATTGATAAGTGAGGAAGGCTACCTTATTGGTGCAGTCTACTGTCCTTGTCCATTGCTCAGGTGGTACACTATATGTGCCACCCCTACACTCGCATGGGGCCCATATAATTTTCTAAGAAATGTTTCAGGGTCTACAGGAGGTCCAAACCCACTGTTAGCAAAATCAAATAGTATTCCTAGGATGCAGATGAAAATCTTAACCTTAAAGGATCCTTGGGGTCTGTATGTACTCTCCATCGCTTGGGATCAGTCTCTTATTCACTGAGCATAGCAGGTTTCATGTGGGAGAGGTGAATCCAATAAGGTTTCTCAGCCACCTTGACTGCAGAGGGAGTGCTGAGTAATACCTGGAATGGTCCTTGCCACTGCTGTTCTAGGTTTCCTCGGCGGTGGTTAAGGATCCATACCCACTGTCCAGGGTCCAGTGGTGAGGGTCTCTGGGTGTCGCTTCCCAATTCTGCAATCCTTTGCTCCCGCAGTTCCCTTACTTCTCTCCGAATCTGTTGCAATGCCTGTAGGGACTTGAGGAAGTTATGATTAGACACCTCTATTTCCTCCCTGGTAAGCTGGGGAACCAGGGGAACTGGTTGTCCAAACATGAGCTTGTAGGGGGTCCACTTACTAATATAAGGTGTACATCTAACCCAGAATAGGGCAAAAGAGAGTAATTCTACCCAGTTCTCGCCAGTCTCCTCCTTAAACTTAATCAAAGTTTCTTTCAAAGTCCTATTCATTCTTTCTACTTGTCCTGAACTTTGAGGCCTGTAAATGCAATGCAATTTCCAATTAATTCCTAGCCTCTTAGCTAATTCCTGGGAAATCTTAGAGATGAAAGCTGGTCCATTGTCAGATCCTATAGCTATAGGGATTCCATATCTAGGGATGATCTCTCTTAGTAGAATTTTACAAATTGTGGAAGCAGTTTCACCCTTGGTAGGAAAGGCTTCCATCCATCCTGTAAAGGTACCTATTAGCACAAGTAGATACCTGAATCCTGCCTTTCCTGGAGTCATTTCCGTGAAATCTATTTCCCACAATTCTCCTGGGCACTTTCCTCTATACCTAACTAGAGGGGGAAGCTTCTTATTAATAGTGTTGACCTTAGCATATGCCTTACATCTAGAAACTATAGATTGAACTATATTTCTAATCTGGGGTCCCCCATAATACTTCTTAATTAGTTGTTCCATCTTATTTTGCCCTAAATGGGAGCTTGCATGGATCTCCTTTGCAATTTCTCCTATTATTCCTTGGGGTAGGTAGAGTCTGGCATCAGGAAGTTCTATCCACACTTGGTTATTTCTTTTACCCCCTAGTTGCCTTCCCTCTTGCTCTTCTTCAGGAGCATACTTAGGGTTTGGAGGCAGCAAGGGTTGAGGCAAGAGCAGAAGAATGTCTGCAGTCCCTCTTTCCACAGCTTCTCTGGCGGCCATGTCAGCAAAACGGTTTCCTTGAACAATGGGAGAGTCCCCTTTTTGATGTCCTTTGCAATGAATTATGGCTACTTTAGAGGGAAGCCAAATGGCCTCAAGCAGTGCCAAGATCTCGGTTTTATTTTTAATCTCTTTTCCTCCTGCTGTTAGCAAGCCCCTTTCCTTGTAAATGGCACCATGAATGTGGGCAGTGGCAAAGGCATACCTGCTGTCCGTGTAAATGTTGGCCACTTTGCCCTCAGCTATCTGGAGGGCCTGTATCAGTCCAATTAGCTCTGCTCGCTGCACAGACATACCTTTTGGCAATGCCCTTTGCCACAAAACACTGTTCTGGGTGGTTACAGATGCTCCTGCATATCTCTGTCCATCTTGGACATAGCTGCTTCCATCAGTGAACAGCGTGAGGTCTGCCTTCTCATAGGCCTGGTCCTGAAGGTCTGGTATAGCCCCTGTAACAGTATCCAGTATCTGTCTGCAATCATGGACCACTGTTGGGTCTGGCAAAGGTAGCAAGGTGGCAGGGTTTAGGGCTGCTGTTTTCAAAAACTGCATTGCCGGGGGATTCAATAGTTGTGCCTGGTACTGCATCAGGTGAGCCATCTATCCGGTGGAGCTCGCAGCACTTGTTCTAAATAATGTTCTCCAATTATCTGGAGGTCCTGACCCAATGTCAGTTTATTAGCTTCTTTGACTAGGGTTGAGGTAGCAGCAAGTGCCCTCAGGCAAGTTGGCCAGCCAGACGCTACTGGATCTAGCTTTTTGGACAAGTATGCTACAGGCCTCTTCCATGGCCCAAGCTCTTGGCTAAGGATTCCTAATGCTACCCCTCTCTTTTCAGCAATGTACAGCTGAAAGGGTTTGGCCATGTCTGGCAAGGCCAATGCTGGGGCAGTCACTAGGGCCTCCTTCAATGCCTGGAAAGCTTTCCTTTCCTTGTCTGTCCAAATAAACTGTTCTTCCTTTCCCCTAGTCAGCTCGTGCAGAGGCCTGGCCATTTCGGCGAATCCTAGTATCCAAAGTCTGCAATAGCCCACTGCTCCCAGAAATTCTCGTACTTGCCTCTTGTTAGCATGTTCTGGGATTTGTAATACAGTCTGAATCCTTTGACTGGATAATGTCCTTTGTCCCCCTTGTAAGTTATACCCAAGATAACTTACGGTTTGGGTGACAATTTGGGCCTTCTTGGCAGAGACTCGATACCCCATCTGCTGGAGGTCCAGGAGTAGGTCTAGGGTGGCCTCTTTACATTGTTCTTCTTCTGCTGCAGCAATGAGAAGGTCATCTACATATTGAAGCAGTACAACTGATGGATGAGCAGCTCAAAACCCCTGCAAGTCCTTGCTCAGAGCCTCATTAGAGATAGTGGGGGAGTTCTTGAACCCTTGGGGAAGCCTGGTCCATGTATACTGCCCCACTAGTCCTTTCTCTGGATCATTCCATTCAAAAGCAAATATGTCCTGGCTCTTGGGGGCTAATAGAATACAGAAGAAGGCGTCCTTCAAATCTAGTACTGAGTAATAGATATGAGTAGGGGGCAACAAGCTTAGCAAAGTGTAGGGATTTGGCACCATAAGGTGAACAGTCTCTACCCGGGCATTTACTTCTTGCAGATCCTGCACTGGGCGATAGTCCTGGGTCCCAGGCTTCTGGACTGGGAGCAAAGGTGTGTTCCAGGCTGACTGGCATTCCCGGAGGATACCTGCCGCTAATAAGTGCTGCAAATACTGTGCTATGCCTTGCTTAGCCCGTGCAGGTATGGGGTATTGCCTTACCCGCACTGGACTAGCGGTGCTCAGCAACTGCACTATGACAGGTGGCTGATGGGCGGCTAGGTTTGGTGGGTTGGTTTCTGCCCACACTCCGGGCACCTGTTTCCGTAACTCCTCTGGGATCCCGATAGCTTTATCCTTACCTTCCTGGAGGGCTGCTATCAAATATTCTTCAGATATGGGCACCGTTACCTCCAGACTACCTCCCTTGCTGTTCTCTCGAGAGCTGCTATCTTGTTGCTGGAAGGTGATGGTGGCATGGAGTTTTTGGAGGAGGTTTCGGCCCAACAGAGGGTAAGGACAGTCTGGAATGATTAGAAATAAATGGGTGATGGTGCCACGGCCCAAATTAGTAATTCTTGCGGTGGTCTGTGGGTAAGTTACTGCTTTTCCCATTACCCCTACTATCTTTGTAGTTTCTTTTTGTATTTGTCCTTGAGGGCTTTTCAAGACTGAGTAGGTGGCTCCCGTGTCAACTAGGAAATCAATGGGCTTTCCTTCGACTGTCAAGGTGACCATGGGCTCCCGGGAGCCAATAGGGATAGAGCCCCAGCCCCGTCAGTCCAATTGGAGCAGTACTTGTGATTCCCGCTCGGGCCTTTCAGCCCGCAGTTTAGGGCAATCCTTCTTCCAGTGTCCCTTCTCTTTGCAATATGCACACTGATCTTTGTCTATTTGCTTCTGCGGTGGGCCTCTCCCCTTGCCTTGGAGCTGCTGCCCTTTCTTTCCCTTCCCTTCAGACTTGTGAGCAGCAAGGAGGATTTTTACAGTCGCTCTTCCTAATTCTGGGTCATCCTTATTTATGTATACTTTCTGAGCTATTTCTAATAGCTTACTTCTATTTTCTCCTTCAAATCCCTCTAATTTCTGAAGCTTTCTTCTAATGTCTGATGCAGCTTGTGTCACAAAGGCTATATTCACCAACCTGTGATTCTCTTCAGCCTCTGGATCTATAGGGGTATAAACCCGGTAGGCCTCTATTAGCCACTCTGAAAATGCAGCAGGGGACTCTTCCCTTCCCTGAATAACCTCACTTACCTTACTGAAGTTAGTAGGTCTCCTGGCTGCTGCCTTTAAACCCCGAAGCAGAGCCCGGCGGTACTGGAAGAGTGCCTCCCTTCCCCCAGAAGTATTTGGGTCCCAATGTGGGGGTTGTTTAGGAAGGACATTCTCGACTTCCCCATCCATTCCCCCATCCTCTAAAACAACCTTTGCTGCTTCTCTCATTATCCTGTTTCTTTCTTCTGTAGTAAAAAGAGTTTGCAAGACCTGTTGACAATCATCCCACGTTGGCTGGTGGGTCCTAAAAACAGTCTCAAGCAAAGATATTAATCCCTGTGGTTTCTCAGAAAAGGGAGGGTTCTGATGCTTCCAATTGTACAAGTCACTGGTAGAAAAAGGCACATAAATGAGGTGAGGAGGCGCCCGTGAACCAGCATCTGGTGCTAGTGGTGCCTCCTGGAGTGGCAAAATGGTCATGTTCTCCTGGGTTCCTCCTGCCAAACCCAGAGGAGTAGGCAAGATGGCGGTGCTTCCCGCCAAACCTGCTGAAGAGGAAGGCAAGATGGCGGTCTCTCCGGCCAAACCCGGAGGAGTAGGCAAGATGGCGGTTCTTCCCACCAAACCTGCCGAAGAAGAAGGCAAGATGGTGGTCTCTCCGGCCAAACCCGGAGGAGTAGGCAAGATGGCGGTTCTTCCTGCCAAACCTGCCGATGAAGAAGGCAAGATGGCAGTCTCTCCCGCCAAACCTGCCGCCTCCCCGTATACCGCCCCTCCTCGGGTGTGAGGCGGACTTAAAAACCCCTTCTCGTCCTGCCTCGAAGAATCAGGTTTCTCCTGCTGCGGATAGGGTGGGGGAAAATTCACTGGGTCTAAATGATCTTCTGGTGCCCCGGCAACACTGGGTAAAGCCTAGATGACGGTGTACTGGGCTGTTCCGGGGGCCCAAGTTTTTCAGAATTTCCTTTCTTTTCCCTGTTTCTCTGTCCTGCCTTCTGATTACTTGCAGCTAAGCACACTGCCCTTTTTTCTCGCTTATTCTCCCTCAGGCACTTCTTGATATACCCTGGCTTCTTGGTAGCAATATCAATCCATACATCTATATACAAAAACTGATCTGGGTGGGGCACGTGATATATGATAGCTCGTACAGCAAACACGACAGGCAGATCAAAGGTGCCGTCAGTGGGCCAACCAATGTTAAGACTTGGCCACTCGATCTGACTCAGGCTGTGGAGTGTCTCCCAATCCGGAGCTGGTCCGCCATATCCCTGAGCTCATTTCTGAAAGTCAGAAAAATTAGTTAGTACACAATCCAGTGGGGAATTAGGGACAGACTCCTTCTGACCCATTTTGCTGCTTTCAGTTTGGATCCTCTTCTTTTCTGCTTTCTCAAGGAAAAACCACACAAGAACTACCGTGCTTAAAAGTATAAACAGACTTAAACACACACAAGCAAGCTTCTCATTGAATTGCCCGACAGTTACGCAGCACAGCGGCTTCCTAATGTGACCGGTCACTTCCTAATTTTTCAAATCGTCTCAGGGAGCAGCGTCCTGCCTCTGAGAGTCCTGGGTAGGTCACCAGCAGTGTCCTGCCTGCTACCACAGGAGATATGCTCCAGAGCCCAAACTGAAACCAAATGAGGATCCTTAAAGAATACTTACTTAGCCCGAGCTGTTTCCTTGGTCTCCAACCCAAAACTGCACCAAGGCAGATCCTGGGCGAGCCCCCATGTGAAGCATCCACCGGGTATAATAAAAACAAATGTCGGAGACTTTCAGAGGTAAGTATAGATGTAACTTTATTGGCCAGTTTCACCTGCGCAGGGGTGAGTTCCCTGATGTCCGGAGACACTGAGACACCGTGAGCTACAAATGGGAACCACCCCGGGCGCTTACAGCTAGTTCCTTATATATCCTAAGTAAGCAAGCATAAATACAGAAGCAAAAATAGCGGTCACTTATTTGCTAAGGGAGTTGCACATAGCATAGCAACAGGAGCTGGGTTCTAGCTCATTGGCGAACTTCAAACATAAACTTCTGATAAGGGTCTCTAACCAATGGAATGCAAATGTTTGTCTTCCTTTGTTCTTAGCCTTACAGGGTCTCTATCCTTACCTCCCTGTCTCTGCATCTACACTCTGGCAATCCCAGCACACTTTCCTGAATCTAACAATTTGATCTTTTCTTGATCCTTACAAGGTCACATTGTTAATAAATGGTGACAGTAAATTTGGAATCTTACAATCTATCTATCTTTATAATCTCAACACTACAAAAAGAGAGAAATAAGTAAAGGTCATTAGTACAAACTATTTTCATGAAACTTGGACCTCTGACTATACATTTTCATTCATTCTTATATTATGAAATATAACAAACATTTCAGAATGTCCCATCTTTTCCAAGTGATTATAAATTAGGAATAATTTATTTGGTTAGTATTGTCTTAAAAATTAAAGAGAAAAAATAATATTAATCACTGTGATCCTAATTGTTTTATTTTATTTATTGAGATGAGTTAGCTTTAGGGTTATATATTAGTAATAAATATAATGTTTTTCTGTGTAATAATTTTTACAACACAATTAATATTAAACTTCTAAATAGTTACTATGATTTCACTTCCAAGAAAGTCTGACTGTTCTTCTTTGATATTGAAATCCACAGTGAAACAATGCATTCATGATTTTCACATGGACATAAAGTTCACTCACATCTATATTTCTAGACCTGACTTTTTAATTGAAATTTGTAATTCTCATTCTCCTGTTTTCTTTCTGCATTTCTCCCTTTCTCTTTATCCCTTTACTTCTACCTCTCTCTTAATATATAGGCACAAATAAATAAAAATACATATACACACACATATATAGAGAGATAAATAGATAGATATACAGAATATATATCTATATGTTATAAGTAATTATAGATATTTTAAAATGTTATTTATTATAATAAATAGTAAAATCTAAAATCAAAAGAAAAAAATGCAAAAAATCTGAGATTGTGATATAAAATTAAATGACTTGGCCCTGGCTGGTTGGCTTAGTGGTAGAGAGTCAGCCTAGCATGTGGGAGTCCTGAGTTTGATTCCTGGTCATGATACACAGGAAAAGTGCTCATTGCATCTCCACGCCTCCCCTCCTGCTTCTCTCTCTCTGTCTCTCTCTCTTTTCTTCTCCTGCAATTATGACTTGATTAGATCAAGTTGGCCCCTGGCACTGAGGATGGCTCCATGGCTTCTGCTTCAGGCTATAAGAAAACCTCAGTTGCTGAGCAACAGAACAATGCCCCAGATGGGCAGAGCATTGCCACTTAGTGGGCTTGCCAGGTGTATAATGGTCAGGACACATGCAGGAGTCTGTCTCTGCCTCCCCACCTCTCACTGAATAATAGAAAAAAGAAATAAATGTCTTATGTACATACGCAGTATCTCACAGATGAAACAAGAGAGGTAAGCAAAAGTATTGCAAAGATCCCAAAATAAAAAGTCTTGCTCACAATCAAGGGGAAGAGATAAGAGGCAGTATATACACCAAAGGGCAGAAATTCTGGTAAACCACTTAGAATTTTGCCTACCATAAGTGAGGAATGCTTTTCAAAATTTAATAGCTTTATCAGACTAAGGTGTGTTCAAACATTTAAGTAACTGAGGAAGTTAAACAAGGATATATTCAAATAAATGTTATTCAAGCAGGACAGAATAGTCAAGCATGCATGGTATATTGTGTTTCAGGAACATCAGAGAGGTTCACTCTTTTGCAGCAGTGTGTAAGAGAGAGTGTGTTTGGGGATGAGTTCAAAATGAAACAGGATCTTGGAGGCGGTTGTGAATTTACTCTGAGTAAACTAGGGTGATATTTTACTCAGGAATGCAAGTACTGAGTTAAGAAAATAAAGATATGTTGCATACATTCTTGAGAAAATAAAAAACCTTCTTGCTGTTGATGGAAGATCATTAACATATGCCAAGAAGCCCCAGCATGGATGTCCTTTTTCCTCCAGTTAACAGCAATGGTCCAGGGACAGAGAAGAGCAGGTGGAGAGGTAGATGTAATCTGTCTCAAGGTTATGCCAGAGGGAGTAATAAAATGAGATAACGGCAGAACAGACAGAGATAAAACAGAAGTTAAATGAATTAAAGCGATTAAAACAATTAGCCATGGATTTTAAACTGGTTAAGGGATGTACAAACTATTAAAAATGAGACCAAAAAAATGGGTAGTAATAGAGAGTAGTTGGATTCATGAAAATGGAATAAAATAAGTTTGCAAAAAAGAGGGAAAGGGGGTGAGAAGATGGGATCAGAGAAGGGAAAGAAATTGGTGAAATTATATACACACAACACAGCGTTATAGAGAGCAGGACAGCAAATCCTGGAGGGAAGGGGTGAGGAAGTTAGGGGAAGGAGGACAAAGAGGATGTTGAGGTGAGAACAAGGGTGGGGGGATGTATTCAGTGGGACACTTTAATCTATGTAAACACAATAAATTTAAATCAATAAAAAAATCTCAAAAAAATAGAAATGTATGACTTTTTTATTATTATTACAGAGACAGGAGAGGGATAGACAGGGACAGACAGACAGGAACAAAGAGAAATGAAAAGCATCAATCATTAGTTTTTTGTTGCAGCACCTTAGTTGTTCATTGATTGCTTTCTCATATGTGCCTTGACCGCGGGTCTTCAGCAGACCGAGTAACCCCTTGCTCGAGCCAGCGACCTTGGGTCCAAGCTGGTGAGCTTTGCTCAAACCAGATGAATCTGTGCTTAAGCTGGTGACCTTGGGGTCTTGAACCTGGGTCCTCCGCATCCCAGTTGGACGCTCTATCCACTGCGCCACCGCCTGGTCAAGCAAATGTATGACATTTTTTAATATAAAAATTTAATATGATAAAAACTTCAATTCTAGCATGACCAGGCAGTGGTTCAGTGGATAGAACATCAGACTGGGAAGCAGAGAACCCAGGTTAGAATACCCAAAGTTACTGGCTTGAGCATGGGCTCATCTGGTTTGAGCAATGCTCACCAACTTGAACCCATGGTCGGTGGCTTGAGCAAGGAGTCACTCGGTCTGCGTAGCCCTACCCCCGACTTTCCGTCAAGACACATATGAGAAAGCCATCAGCAAACAACTAAGGAGCTGCAACAAAGAATTGATGCTTCTCATCTATCTTCCTTCCTGTCTGTCTGTCCCTATCTGTCCCCCCTCTCTCTCTGTCTCTGTCACAAAAAAATATCAATTCAATAAAATGAAGAACTATCTCAGATATAAAAAAAAAAAAATTTAATTAAATCACACCAGTATTTTAAGAGGGACAAAATTATCTAAAATTTTTAAAGAAAAGAGATAGTTGCAGTTGCTTAAAAGTAAAAAATACTGATGAGATGACTTCACGGTATTCAGAATCATTACAAAGACACCACAACCAAGTCAATATTTTGTTAGAATACAAATAATTAGATCAGTGATAGAGAAGAGATTATTTAGAAATAGATAGCATTGTATGATATTATTATATACATATAAAAAATTATAGGTTGGGAAGAGGTTAGTAGCAGAACAATAAAGAAATGAGCAAAGGGTATAAAAAATTATTCACATATGAGTAAATGTATTTGTCTAAAAATATGTAAAGGTGTTCAATCTTTTAGTAGTTATGAAATGCAGATAAAATCACAATTAGTTATCACCATATCCTTAGCATATAGGTAAACATTGAGAAGGACATCTATCATTGTTAGTATAAATGCATTCTAAAAATATTATCTAAAAAATACCTGCACTCAGTTCTTATATTTATCAAAATAAAAATATATTTTTTACCCTTAACCCCAACCCTAGAAATCTATTCTACAGAAATAAAAGCTCCAGTACATAAAGCTATATATGCACAGATATTTATTACAACATAGTTTATTGTCTCAAAAATAAGAAAGCAAAGCACAAAATGATTGGAAAAATAGAATTTTGGAAGAATAAGAATATGAAATATTATATAGTCTTTAAAAATAAATGCAAACAAAAATCCATATAGACTGAGGGTTTTTAATAATAAGTAACTAAAAACAAACAAAATAACTAAATAAGTTTGTGTTTAGTACATATTTATTGAACACATGTTCTATACCTGCACTGTCCATTTATAGCCTATAAACATATGGCATTTTAAATTTAAATTTTTAGATTTAAATATTTATTAAAATTAAGTAAAATGATAAATTCAGTTATTTAATTTCCTTAGGCGCCATTCTAGTGCTCAAACATGTCTAATGTTACCATATTGGACAGTGTAGATGTTCCATCAATGCACAAAGTCTATTGAAAAGATCATTGAAATACTGTTTTAGGTTCTGGAACAACTAGTAAGCAAAGCTAATAACATTTCTAAACACATCCAATTAGTATTCTAAAGAATGTTAAAAAAATGTTTATAGTTAAATTTAATTTTGAAAACTAAGATTTTTCTGAGGGATGAGTATGTGTTTATATATATATACCTTTAGATATGTTTATAACTATATATACATGGAGTTACCTGGTTGGGTGAGAGATACTGGCAGAACTAGGTAGAAAATAAAAAGTACCACATACATAAGCAAAAGAAGAAAATGTTTAAAAAGAACAATCTAAGAAAAAAGTTATATTTACTTATTTATATAAAATAATGTGTTCAATATGAAAATAAAATGATTTTGGAGACTAAGAAAAAAGAGAACAACAAAATGATTTTCACTTTAGTCTTAACTTTTGATAATTGTTGCTTGAGAAAGGTATGGAAATATCTATTTCCTAAATAGCTATAAACTGAAAACCAAAAAGCTTCACTTTATTACTAAGAATACATTTCCCAGAAAATATGGGCATTGTGACTTCATTAATATATGGATTTCATTTTTTTTTCATACAGCTGTAAAAAAATATGTTTTTATTTTATTATAATGTAGAAATAATAAGCATGATACTATTTCAGTTAGGATTATTCACAATTTATGATTTTAATATTTAATAGATTTTATGTCATATAGTTTAACAAAAAATCATGTGAATTGGGAAAGCATAGGACATAGACCTCTTTTTCACCAATTGACAGAAAAAAGTGTGAAGTAACATATTTCTCCTAAATTTTTTTTGATACAGCAATGTTTTGTAGAAAGAAACAAAGGAGAAATTTTGAGAGATGTCTAATTCAAACTTTTGCCTCTGTGAGAGGTCACACCTTCTCTGACTTATTCTGTAAACAATATCGCCCTCTTTTTTTTAATTGATTTTAATTTATTGTGTTTACATAAATTCTAGTGTTGTCCCAAATGCATCCCCCCTCCCTCATATTCCCTTCAATATCTCCCTTGCCCCCCTCCCCATTGTGCCCTCCCCCCTTCCCTTCAGGTTTATCCCATCCTATCATACCCCTTCACTCTGTCCTCTTTTCCTCTGGTCCCTTTGATCTCTCCTCTGTCTTGCCCTCTTTTATTGAAGACATTCCATTTTTCTGGTGGAACACACAAAAAAATGAGTATGGTTCTTTTTTAGAACTAATCCACATTCTTACTTTCTAAAGCTTATTTTTTCCAGAAAGTAATCATCTTTCATTTAAGTATAAGTCTGACTTCCAGTACTGGATATAAACTTGGTTCAGGGAAAGCCTGCTTCTAAGAAAAATCATAACATCTGGGTACCATACAAAATATCAGCTTTGGAAAGAATCTAAGTCTTGATTAATAGCAGCAGCAATCAAGACAGTTCTGATGGGCATGGGAAGAAGGGATGAAACATGATGCTGAAGAGGGGTAAAATGATTTACTGATTTATACACGCCTGACACTCTCTGCCAGTTTTCTGCTTCAAGAATTTGCCAATATGTACACTCTGTGAGATGAGGAAGTTTAGTAAATTGTGTTGGTTACAAGCTTGTAGCTGTCTCCCCAAAAAAGAGAGACTAATGTTGGTGTTCAGAGCTATTCAAGCCGGTCTGGAATATGATAACAAGATTGCCAAGAAAAAGGAGCTGCAAAGAATGAACCCAAAATTTGCACCACTCTTTCACTTTAAGCAGATGCATTGAAAAAGTGCCTGATAAACTAAGAAAAAATAAGTAGTTAAAAATCTAAGAAGAGTTTTCAATAGTATTAACATATTGAGAAAACAAACAAGAAATAAAGTGTATATTCTACTAAGAAGGGAAAAGAACCTGTTAAAACCTTCACCTTTCAAATGATACTTCTCAAAAAGGGTAGGAGTAAATCAAATAGAGGATAAAAACAAATATATCCTAGAAATATGACAATTCCTAATGAATCGATGATTGCACTTTTCTCTGTTAACTGTATGCATATGTATTGTTAAACAAAAAACTTTCTTTTCTTTTCTTTTTTTAAAGAAATCACCAGTTGTCTATTTATTTATTTATTTATTTATTTATTTATTTATTCATTCATTTTAGAGAGGAGAGAGAGTAAGCGTGTGAGAGAGAGAGAAGTGGGGAGGAGCAGGAAGCATCAACTCCCATATGTGCCTTGACCAGACAAGTCAGGGGGTTTCGAACTGGCGACCTCAGCATTCCAGGTTGACACTTTATCCACTGTGCCACCACAGGCCAGGCTAAACAAAAAACTTTCACAGCCAGAAGTTTTCCTGAAAGAAAGGTTTTATTAAACTAAAATGCCAGCAAGAAAATAACAGGTCGTGCGGGGTGAAGTCTACCCCACAGTGAAAAAGACATGCATGTCTGCTGTTCTGGGGTTGTTGAGTGTCTTTTATACCTCCAGTAGGGATTGGGAGTGTTAGTGTAGGTAGCTACATATTAATAAAGGAAGGAACCAGTGGGAATCAGACATTGAGCATAATGAACTAGGGAAGAGGAATCAAATATTAAGTTTAATAAAACTGGGAAGCCTGCTTCAGTAAGAAATTATAGTATTCCATTAAGCTTGATTTTTTAGGAAGCTACAGCATTTGCAGGTTCATTCACACAGTCTAAGAGACTATTGTGTCCTCAGCCTTGGGACTTAATCCCCAAACAATTTAGAAGAGTCTCCCCAGAAGATTGTTGGCCCTGGTTCTAGATTATTGGGAGGAGCAAAGGAGGAATTCCTCTGCTGGGCACATGGGCAGTAGAAACCAGATGGCACAAGGGGAAAGGCTTCTATTTTGAGATATGTATAATATAAGTCAGGATGGTAGTCATAGAGGCTTGTTAGTCCAGCCTAGAAGAATCTGATTGGTTAGTTGAAGAAACCAATAGAAACCCATAAAAAATTTAAAAGTTGATTTGTTGGTTTAAAGAAAAACTAGTTTTTTCCCAGTCAAGATAATATAAACCTAAACTTAACAAGTTTTTCTTCTTTCTTTCTTCCTTGGAAGCATGCCTCTTCCCATTCATTCACAAGTTCTCCAAGTAGCAACATGACCCTAGAAGAAGCGCAGACCAGCACAGGTCTCCTAAGCTCAGACTCTGAGTACAGCCTTTGTACAGCAATATAGTGCCTGAAGGGGACTAAGCCATGGTACAAAGCTTCTGGACACTGGTGTTTCTCCTGGGCTTAGTGAAGACCAGATTGCACTTTTTCTGGGCACTGGGAATCTGGGCAGCCTTCCATTTCAATTCCATTAAACTTACCAAGCCATACTCTCCCCACACATGGAGTCTTTGGAATGCTTTCTCTGCAGCTCTGTAAAAAAAAAAAAAAAAAAAACACCACGTCCACTGGCAACAGGAAGGGACAATTGTAAGCCATTATGAAAGATTTCCCTTGGCTATAGACAAAGGGGGTAGGAAAAGCTGAAGCAAGGCCAGCTCTGGAAGAGGTGCTGAGTTGGCAAGGAAGAAATGTCCGCTCCTGTGGTTTGGCTCTGGGCAGCAGATTGGAAGTTCCTGTACAAACAAGAAGCTGAGCCTACTGCTGCTATTCAATGGCAGAGGCTTCTGGAGTTCAGTGGCATCTGGCTTGTCTCTCTTTTGCATAATCATGGAAATAGCTATGTGTAAATTAATCTGTAGTTCCAACAGATATGCAGGCTTATGAACAGTCTTTTGTCAGCTGGCCCACAGCTATTAGCAGGCTAACTGTTCTATCTCACTCTCAAGCCACTGTAATTTAATTTAGAACACCTCAGAATTTTCTAGAGTATTGTGGGGGCTAAAAAATATTAATACTTTTTCTCCCATCGTCTTAGTTCATCTAGCTGGGCTAATAACCAAATTAACATGAACAGATTAACTGGAGAAAAATCAAAGTTTAATACACATGCATAAGGAATTCACGTAAGGATAAAAATGTGAAATCCCAAAGACAGTGAAGCAACATTAAGCACAGGAAACATTTTGGATGAAGGAGAAAGTGGGAGAATAGGTTATTAGATTTCAGAAGGGAGAATATCTGCTGTCCAGGTATTTGAGGAAGAGCCAAATACACAGGGCAGGGAAATCCTTGCTAGGCAACTAAGAAACAAGGGGACAGATGGTGTATCTAACTAACAGACCCTACCAGGAGCCCTCTTATTTCCCATATTTAATTCAAATTAAGCTAAACCAACATTTTACATATTCCTGAAGCAGGTTTCTCTCTGAGTGTCTGGGGCAGGATAGGTGGGGAAATGAAAGCCTTCCTCTTAGTCTTGTTTTTTAATAAATAGCTTAAAATCAATATTCCAAAAGGGGAGCTTCAGGGTTACCAAACTTTAGTC
The DNA here is from genome assembly GCF_036850765.1 of Saccopteryx bilineata. Classification (NCBI taxonomy): domain Eukaryota; kingdom Metazoa; phylum Chordata; class Mammalia; order Chiroptera; family Emballonuridae; genus Saccopteryx; species Saccopteryx bilineata. The sequence goes on along the minus strand of NC_089491.1, from coordinate 212,685,456 downwards.
CCTTCAGTATCTATACCTGTAACTAATGTCTGCCTATCTATCTTCTAATAGAAGTGTTACATGCCTGGTAAAACTGATTAATAAAACCTCAAGATGATGGTTTTACCATTGAAGTTTTTTAAATATTTAAGTATAAAATGGGAAAATATTTCTGAGCAGACAAAAAGACCTATTATTATTATTATTCAATAATGATTCATAATTTGAAAACCATTTGGTCATATTTGGCCTGGGAACATTTTATAAATAATAATTTCATATATAGTTACTTGATCAATTTTTATTTGTAATCATTTCCATGTTTTAGTAGTGTAAGTTCCAGAAAAATAATAGCATATTGCTTTTTCTATGTCTGGAGGTGAAATATTTTTTAAAAATATGTTTAATAATTTTGACAGTGAGTTAGTTTTATGCTTCTACATGTTTTACATGGTTTTCTGTGTACTCACAAACTCTTTATGAGTTTTAAAATGATAAATTGACTCCTTATATGCCTTTATAACCTAACAGAAAAAGGGAAATTTACATAAGTTATTTTGATGGATCTGTGCTTCAGGCATATTATGAAATTGAGAGCTTTGGACAAATGTATATCTGTGCAAATGAATGTTTATTAACCAGTTATGTTGAACTTTATGTTATTTTTACATTCTAAACAGCAATATTTTAGCTTGATAAAATATGTGTTTGTCAATTATAACTCAAGAATCAATTTTCAGTGGTCTAAGGAATCTAAGCAGAAAGAAAAGGAGGAAACTGAACAAATTGTAACAACATATAAGAACACTGTCCTTACTGTTTCAATTATATGTAGCTGTTAACCTGAGCACGGAAGAGGAGGAGCACATTAGGCAAATAGTAAATCCTTTTTCCCCCAATAAGTTTAAAAAACACAAGTGTAAACAGGGAAGGAGGTTAACAGATCCCATTAATGTATTGTTATGAATTCACATGATTTATGTTCTGATTACTAATCAGAAACTCAATTCTAAACCCAACAAGAACAAAGACATGTTTTATGTTTGAATGGTGGCAGCTAAACTACTAACAAATAAATTTTACCCTTTATTTTCCTGTTCTAGGTAGATGTTTACCTTCTTAATTAAAAAAAGAGAATAATTATAATCATTATGAAATTTATCTTGGAGAAGCACTTCAGACTGTTCTAGTGACTGATGGTAAGCATACTTGTTAAATTTACATTGAAATTTGGCTTTCACTAAGAATTACTGTTAATGTATTTAATTTTATATTATCAAATCAGAAATTATATTACCATGCCCACTTCCTTTTTAAAATCCCAAATTGAAGTACATTTAGAGATAAAACCAACAAATCTAAGTTTATTTTTAAAAAGTAAAAAATATATATTGTACATTCAAATGAAAATAAGCTTTTGCAAGGATTTTGGTGATTGGCTTTCTAAAAGGATGTTTCAGAATGTGCTGTGGGAGGTGCATGTTTAACTCTACACACAATATGAGATTTGAAGCATTAGACTGATAGACTTGTAGCTATGTTGCTTTAAATAAAAAGAGTAACTTTCTGTTAATCAAGGGTAAGTATGGGTCAAAAGAGAAATTGGGAATAACTGTACTAACATATATTGCTTTAATGACTTTGTAAAAACTCATCAAAATATTTTAATGCAATGGTTTGAAGGGCTCACTCAGTCTAATATGTACACATGTTAATTTCTTGAAGATATCTGTAACTTGAAAATCATAAGTATAGTGAATACAATTTGTTAGTAATGACTCTAATCTAGAATGTAAACAATACTCATTATATTACTTTTAATATAAGCATAAATATATATAACATAAAATAAGTGATGTTTAGTGGAATGAAATGTAAACTTACAAGTCTTCTCCAAAAGACAGGTAAGAACCCTTTGACATGGTGATGTTTTAAAAGTGAGCTAAGCCTTACTGTCCTGAGAACCACCCTCCATGAATTTATTACTTTCTCTATTTGCTCTGGAGCTTCTAAAGTATGGGTTGTTATTCTTTATATATAGCAATCTGTATTAGGAAAAAATATATATTTATATACACTTTTACACTTAAATCCTCTGTTTTTATTTAACACTACAAAACAATTGTATTTTTTATGTTAACATTAGAAAATAATATAATTAGTTTTATAATCCTCTACATGCTAAATCTTCCAAAACAGATTAAAATGATGATTGTCTTAACAACCAGAACAACTATGTGAGTCAGGTACTATTATTATGGTTCCTGTTCTACACAAAAGGAAACAGAACCAGTTAAAAAATTCTCAGTATTACTCTAGTTGAAAATTGAGACACACACAGCTATCTGAACCCTGTTCATTTCATCTGCCATTACCAAGCATTCATTGACTTTAAGAGTAGATTGGTTTAAACTTATTTTAATTTTGTTTTCTATTTTTCACAAAGCTGGCTCCCCTCCAATGTGTTTTAGAAATTCTTAGCTCCATGTTTGACTGGTTGACCTGGTTACACTTCTTCTAATCCCAGAAGTTCCCTATCTCTGACTTCAGCCCTCTTTGTCCATGTTCATGCTCTCTGCCACACTGTGTTTCCTCTGCTGATACCATTTTCCACAGGGGAGCTTTAAAAAGAAAGAAGGTCATGTCTTTGTTGAAGCGAGAAAGAAGAATCACAACCAATGTCACAGTGACATAAAATTGTCTGTTACATGCAGTCAGAGTGCTGTAAGTTTCTTATTTTTTTCTTTTTCTTTTTTTTAACAGTGTTTTACTCTGAAGGGCTGCAGGAATCAGCTGATTAGTATATTTAATAAAATGTATTTTTATATTTGAATACTTTTATTATTGTTAGCATCTGACTGATATAAATTATATATATCAGAAAGAGAAAGGTTAAGAAATGTGAATTTTATATCACAGTTCTGTGGTTCTGACTTCAAAAGTAGGATATTAGATGGTTCCGTTTGTGGTCTCTTTTGAGGTTGAATTTGAGATACTGGCTGACACTGGAATATCTACTTCCAGAATAACTCGTTCTTGAGGTATTGATCCATAACAGGAGGCCCCATTTCTTTCCTAATGGCTTCTTGTGCAACCTCAGCATATAGTAGCTGATTTCTGACAAATTGAGAAGTCCAACATACAGAGGGCTATTTACAATTCTTTTATGACCTAGCCTCAGGTCACCAGCATATGACACAGTAACCTATTGTAACACAGGTCAGCCCTATTTAATATGGGAAAAGACTTCAAAAGGGCATGGATATCAGCAGGCTACAATCATTCAGGGCTGTCTAGGAGGCTGGTTTTTATACATACAAAGAGCTTTGGAGTGGGGAAGGAACTTACTCAGGATGGATGAACAGTATGTAGAAAGGCTATGAAACAGTTAAAGAATTTGACAAATAATACTTAAGGTAGATAAAAATAAAAAAGAGTGAGCACTGAAGAACAAGTTATAAAATGAGCTGGAAAGGGTGGCAGAGGCAAGATCATACAACTTTCACACATGGTAAAAATTTTGGTTCTTAGCCTAAGTGAAATGGAAATCTGTTGAAGTGATTTGTATGATTAATAAAGTGACATAATAGGTATTGACTTTTGTAAAGATTTCTTTGATGGTTAAGTGGATATTAAATTATAGGGAATGAGAGGAAGAGCAGAAGGATCAAGTACAGTCATACTATGTGCTGTAAGAAATTTGAAATAAAATTACAGTGTTTTCTTAAATAAGTAAAATTCTAAGAGCTCATTAAAGACATCCATTATTCTAAGAATTCATATGGCCTCTACAGTTTTAAAATTCTCACTAAGAAATTCTTAATGTTTAACTCTATTTTTTAGAAGACATATAAGTGCATATCTTTAGATTTCAATAGAATAATGAGAATGGTTTCTTCCTTTAAAATTGCAAATTAATTTTCATTTCCATATAATACCATTAACACAGCTTTTCCAACCTTTAAATGCTTAGATGTGTTAATTAGTTTTATTTCCTTTCTTCACATAGTTCTTTGAACTTATTTTGAATATATTCAAAACCTTTGTCTAATTCTTGAATTCTTTCTAAACTCATAGTTTTTACTAACTTATTCCTAGATCAACATCAACTTTTTAAATAAAACGAAGTCCCTGAATTTATATAAATCTTGGTCTCTGAAAATTGAAGGGTAGAACTGAAAAATATATAATTTTAGAGAAACATTTAAAATATTAGAATTAAGAAAAAATGTGTCATTTAAAAATTGAAAAAATCAGAAATAGTTTGCCTCATATCACATTGCAGAGAATTTGATAAGGGTGTTATAGAGAATGTTTTTGAGTACCATGTATAATAAAATACAACAAACAGGTGAGAAAGAACCTTGTCTTTTCTGTGGTAAATGGTGGTATAGTAGCATGTAAAACACACAAACACAATGGTGGCTTATATATTGTGTTCAGATAGATATTATCAAACTTCTATAGTTTCTTTTTGATTATTACTTCTACATTAACAAAAAGTGCTTTCATGTTTGTAAGGTATTTTTCCCCACCAAGAAAAAAGGAAGGGGCCTGAGCCACAAAGTGTGGAATAGTAAAGGCTTTATTGAGTACAGAGTTCTTCCCACCCGACAGCTCCCTGGCCCTGAGGAAAGATAGAGGCCAGGGAAGTTGCAAATGGTGACCCGCGTGAGAGATATTTAAAGGGTCCCTAGGGTTGTCGAGCTAATATGATGTGGTGAAATCTCACTGGCTGGCAGATGGTCACTTTTTTCCAAAGGGCTCCTGGGAAGTTTCTTTTGGCGCGGTTGGTTGTGGGCGGTCCTAGCCAAAGTTTGCGGGCCTGATCTTTCCCCATTATCCATAGACCTTACATTCTGACCTTTTGTGTTAAATAGAATAGGAACCTCATTTATTTGTCTGGCTACTTTCTGCTGATTAGGGGCATTGTGAGGAGGGGGAGATCAGAAGGTGGTGGCTTTCAGGGGTGTCAGGAAGAACATCTGTTTGGCAGTGACTGGAAAATCTTTGTGGATGCAGTCCTGTGATGATTTAAAAATTAGAGGAGTAATAGGAGGATTTACAGGGTTTAGCCTTTTCGTGAGTTGGAGATGAATGGAGTCCAGTGGTTCCGACTGCCAGTAGTCCTGTATGGAGGCAAGCCACTAGTTGTAGCATATTCTGGGTTTTCCGAGTCCAGGCCGTGTCCTAGGAGTTTGAGCGATGTGCCTACCTGGCTGTATTGGCCTTCCCATTCAGGCGGCTTGTCCTCCACATAGAGGCACTGAGAAAAAACCCGTTGCCCAAAGGGGCAATCATTTCAACAGTGATTGGGTTGTTTGCAGTCAGGGCAAGGCTCAGTGGGCAGCCATGGGCAGGGGCCCTGCTGGGACCAATGACCCTGCTTGCTACTCCTAAAGCAAGCCCCTGGTTGGGACTTTCTTTGCAGCTTGGACTCGGGTCAGGCACTTCCTGTGCCTTGCCTCTGTTGCTCTGCTGGCCTCAGGGTTGCTGTAAGAGCCTGGGTTTGGAGCATTACCTTCTACAACATGTGGCCTGGTGAACAGCCTTGGCCTATTTCTACTAGTTGGGACCATTAAAAACTTTAAATGCTGTCTTCACAGGTCCTGGATAGGGGTTTGGGGGTTGAGAATAAGAGGAGGGGTTCTCGTGGGGAGCCTGGTGCCCAGATCTGGCAGGAAACATTGGAGCCAAAGGAAGGACAGGGCCAGAACTTCCTGCAAGAAAATTGGGATTGGGCATTGAGGTCCTGCACACCAGTTTAAGAGCCAATAGTAGGCAGAGAATGGCCTGACCGAGGAGAGACTTAAGAACACAGTGGAGAAGGAAGGGGCCCCTGGCCAGCAGGGGAGGAGAAAGAGAGATGGTAGTGGTGAATAAGAAACAGGATTTTGCGAAGGGAGGGAAGGGGGCTCTCAGAGGGAAGAGACCTGAGTGAAAATGGGTCCGCAGAGGGACCAGAGAGAAATCCCAAGAGAAGGGCACCCCCCACGGGTCAGGCAGGGGATAGAGTTGGGAGTCCACAGAGAAGGAAAGATCAGGAGCGGAGGTATTAGGTGAGGTTTCTCTGGCCAGAAAAAGGCCTGCGCGGTGGAGCAGGTGACACAGAGATTAAGGACAGGTGCATGAATAATTAGAAGCCGTGTATGTAAGAAATCTCCAACCAGCTCCCAGCTTTTTTGGCGGTAAATTGGTGAGTGTGTTAAAACCAAAAGTCCCTTCAGGAGTCTAATTCAGTAGGTTCTGTAGCCTGGACACAGTGGAGAAGAAGAACAGTTTCTTCTTCATTAGGGAGGGAGATTCCTGTGCCCCCACGGCCATCCTCAGTCCTCAGAGTGGTCAAATTTGAGAACTGGCATCCCAAAACTCAAGCTCTGGTCATAAACACATAAGGTAAAGTGGATGTGCTTGGGACATCTCCATGGCACACGCACTCAGAACAGAAAGACTTCCCTGATGTAGCTACAGTTTCCAGACAGGGAGTCTCTATGGAAAGAACTCAAGGGTGGCTGGAGGCAGGGCACTTACTGCACCATGCACCAAAGTGAGTGGAAGGTTGGAGATCCTGGTTCTTTCTCAGAGGGGAAAGGAAGAGGAGCAGTCCTTGTGGATTTGACTCCTCCCAGGTTTCAGCACTAAAATGTAAGGTGTTTTTTCCTGCTGAGAAAGAAGGAAGGGGTCAGAGCCACAAATTGTGGAATAGTAAAGGCTTTATTGAGTACAGAGCACATCCCACCCGATGATGTTCCCTGTCCCCGAGGAAAGATGGAGGCCAAGGAAGTGGCAAGTGTTGACCCGCATGGGAGATATTTAAAGGGTCCCTAGGGTGGTTGAGCTAATATGACATGGTGAAATCTCACTGGCTGGCAGACAGTTGCTTTTTTCCAAAGGGCTCCTGGGAAGTTTCTTTTGGAGTGCTTTGTTGTGGGTGGTCCCATCCAAAATTCGCAGGCCTGACCTTTCCCCATTATCCACAGACTTTACAATGTTTATACTATCAAAGACAAAATCTATATCAACGTGCATGACTGTATTCCCTGATAACAGAATCAACATCTCACAGCTTATTGAAGCAGTTCTAATTTCATCCAAGCAATGCAGTGATTTTAGATAAGTATTTTCTAAATACATGATAAAAATAACAAATAACTCATACATTTGTCTTCCTATTAATTACTCTAGATTTGTATTTGTTTATATATATATATATATATATATATATATATATATATATATTATGTAAATTAAAAACATCTACTAACATGGTTTACATAGCTGAAACAGATAAGGAATACCATGCTTTGGCAAAAAGAACAGAAGCACATCAGGATAAAATTCCAGAGCAGTTTTAGTTGTCATTTTTCAAGCGTTTTTGTGCATATGTGTATATATGTATGTATTGGGCAAATGAGTTTGTAACACTGGTATTTTTTTTAGTTTGCTCACTTTTATTATTAAAAAATAGCACCGGGAAGCCACCTGTATGCTTGCCCTCAGAGCAGGGCAGTTGAGTGCAAATTTTGGACAGCATTCCTGCTTGGGAGGGGCTGTTTTTTTGCTAATGTTTGCTGGAGGAAGGGTCTTTGTGGGCCCAGCCAGTTTTGCAGAGAGCAGAGAAAAGAAGAAGCCAGTTTTGCAAAAGAGAAGTGTAGATGTTGATAGATACCTGAATTCCAAACTGCCCTTTTGCTGTTCCGCTTATCTGTCAGACCTCACCCTTACTGAACTATTGACCCTGAGACAGAGGAATTCCAAAAAGTTGACAACCCACCCCAAGGAGGGGCTCCGGACATACCAGGACTTTTGATTCAACACCCACATGCTCGAAGCCCCCAAAAAAGGAGCATTCTGGACATACCAGGACTTTTGCCTCAGTATCCCCTCAGGCTCTCCCAAACACTACATAACTCGCCCCTAGTCTGTAACCAGTGCTCTTCTCCCCCAGGAGGAGTGCCCTGCAGGGTTCCTTTCTTCCTTTCAATAAAGCCTGTTACTCTGGTCTTTTGGACTCCCATGGATTCCAACATTTGGTGCCAAAACCCGGGACAGGGTACTAACTGCCTGGACGATCCCTCTTTGCCGTCCAAACTTACAACCAGGGAAGCAATGGGCAGCGGCAGCTCGTCCCGGGCTTACTCCCTGATTCTGTTTGGACGTGTAATTGTAAGTCGATTGGCTGGCAGTCTAACCCTGTCCTGAACCCCTGCTGGACCAGAAGGTAAGGAGTTTCTCCCTTTATTTCCCCGGTTGGCCTCTAAATTTCTCTCTAAAAATACCCCTTTCTGGTTGGACGGTTTTCTCTGATACGCCTCACATTTTGAGGAGTTTGACTCAGTCTCAGTGGACTGCACGGAAGACTAGGCGCCTAGCCAAACCTCTCCACTCTCTCGGACTTCTCATCCTCAGAACTCCCTGACAGGTGCTGATGACCTCTATCAGGGACGACTCCCCCACACGGAGACTCTCTCCTCTTGAGACAGTGACAAAAGGCGGGGATGCCCCCTCTTGCTCACCTGTCTCCACTCTGGGCTCTTCAGGGTCTAAGCATTCCGACCAGACCCCTCTAAGATGTCTCATAAAAATCCTCGCCAAATTTGGTCTCTTAGACCTTAAACCAAAGAAATTAACCTTCTTCTATAATACGGCATGGCCTCAGTACAGACTAGACAATGACTCCCATTGGCCTGAAAACAGGACATTCGATTATAATATCCTAAGAGATCTTGACAATTTCTGCCACCGGACGGGGAGGGCAACAGAAATTCCTTACGTGCAGGTTTTCTTCTCCTTTCTCTCCTGTCCTTAATTTCTGTACTTTCTGTTCTACACGCAGGCCGGTTTTGGCCAAAGAAACCTCACCTAAAACCTCTGCTTCTAATCTTTCCTTCTCCGCAGACTCCCAAACTCTCTCCTTCTCCTGCCTGACCCCCGGGGCACCCCTCTCTCGGAACCCCTCTCTAGTCTCTCAACAAATCTTTTTTGCTGGAGTCTCTTCCCTCCAGAAAGCCCCTTTCCTTCACTAAATCCTGTTTTCTCATTCATCAGTCTCTCTTTCTCCTCCCCTGCTGGACAGGGGCCTCTCCCTTCTCCACTGTGTTCTTCGTCCTCTCCCCCCTCCAAAAAAGCAAGCTGTGGCTCTGGCTGCAGTGCCTGTCTCATCTCTGACCTCTCTTCTCTCCTTACAAACTGCAGTTCTGTCTGTCTCCTCTCCAACCCCTCCTCCTTCCTTACAAACTGTGACTGTGCCTCTTTCCTCCTTGCCCTCTCCTCTCTCCTCAGAGCTCTAAATCCTTTTGACTACTCTGACCACGTGGTACCACCACCAATACTTGAACCCCCTCCTCCTCTCCTGCAGATTCTGACCCTCCTTCTTTCCATCCAGCTGCTCACACTGTCCATCCGTCTGCTTTCTCTCTTCCTCCCCTCTTTGCTGGCAACTCCCTGCCATCTCGAAAAACTTAAAAAACAGAATTGTATATTAAGCTATATGAGTAAGTAATCTGTCTTGTCTCATTGTTTGTCAGAAAATATTTCCAGTGAATTGAAACAACTAAAGCGCGCTCATTTAAATTTCTTAATTCATAATATGTGAAGTCTTTGTTTAATGTGTAACTGTGTCTGTTTCTAAGGCCTTAAACCAGTAATTACCCACCTCATAAAACAGGTTTACTCATCCCCATGGACTCTCCCTGCAATACCCCCATCTTTCCTGTTCGAAAACCTTCAGGAGCTTATCATCTCGTACAAGCCTTACACCTAATCAATGAGGCAGTAATTCCCCTCCATCCAGTAGTCCCTAATCTCTGTAAATTACTGTCACACATTTTCTCAAACACCACTCACTTCATGGTCCTAGACCTCAAGAATGCCTTCTTTTACCATTCCTCTACACCCTGACTCTTACTTTCTGTTTGCCTTTACCCAGACACTAATGCAGCCCAGCAATTTACCTGGATTGTCTTACCCCAGGGGGATCAGAAACAGCCTACACCTGTTTTGACAGGCACTAGCTCAGGATTTAGCAGCATGCAATCTCAAAACTAGTACTCTCTTACAATATATAAATAACCTACTCCTCTGCAGCCCCTCCCTGCCTGCCTCAAGGAGACACACTACCACCCTTCTTAACTTCCTCTCTATGAAGTATTATCCTGTCTTCTCTGCTAAGGCTCAACTTTATTCTCAGTACCTAGTCTATCTAGGCATTACTTTAATCCCCACCACCTGAAGTCTCACCCTAGATCAAACTCAGACCCTCCACAGTCTCCAACCACCTACCACCACAGATCAAATATTTTCTTTCCTCAGTCTAATAGGCTTCTTTAAACACTGAATTCCCAATTTTGCTCTCTTAGTCAAGCCCCTCAGTGAGATCTTCTGAGCATGGCTTTTAAGGTCTATAATGACCAAGAAAGTAACAGAAAAGGCAAATAAGGCCCAAAAGAAGTCAGGAAATACCAACTTTTGGCTCCAGCGCCCTAAGAGGTTTCACAGCATTCTATCAAGGCCCTGCTCCAGAGTGGAAAGAAAGGTCATTGAACTGAAGCCTGCCAGGCTTCCCGGCCCCACCGGTGACACACCTGTGCTGTGGAAAGAGGGACATGAAAAGGTAAGCTGCCCCCTTTCTCCATGGAGGGAGGGTTCAGTCTCTTCTAGCCCTGCTCCAGCTACCTGTGACCTGACCTTGCCCAGCGTGCTGGGAATTGCCACTGAAGGCCCAAGGACATCGTTCACGAGCCTAAGGTATTTCTTCCAAGTAGCAGATAAGCTGATCTCACTTCTTGTAAACACAAGGGCCATCTACTATGCCTTGCTTGAATATTTAAGTTTTATTTATCCTTCAAAGATCTCTACTGTGGGTGTTGACAGTCTGATTTTATTGCTTTCTTTAATGTTTAGTATCTCCTTTGTTCCTCTTTTCTCAATGCCCCATGCCTATTATGGGCTGGGACCTGATGGTAATTCCAGCTAGAAGCAGTGGTCACTAGGACTTAAACTCTAACTGCAAAGTGTAGAAATGTAACACCCTTTCCCTAAGTACTTGCAGGTTTTATAGGTCACTCAGCAAACTGTTCAAACACTGTCCAAGAGGCACTTCCAGCATTACATCACCCACGGACTGACTTTCACATGGACAGGTCCACACACCATGATCCTGACAACTCCCACTGCTGCTAAAATAGAAAAACGGAATTCCTTACTCCAATCACAAACCTGAAGCTGGTTGGTCTATGTATGGCAAATATATGAAAAAACTAAGGACTCTTTTAGTCAGGCTTTGGGAAAAGGGAAACTAGGTTAAAAAGAAAGTCAACTTGATTGTCACTAGAGGTTAAAATTTTTTAAATCAAGAGTTCTGACTAGAAAGGAATTATATGATTTTGATAATAGAAGGTATAAGGTATGGAAATACTTTTGAAAGAAAAAGGAAAAGCAAGTTGTTATGAAGGCCAGTTATTTCTGGATAAGAAAGTGCATGAAAGTTGAAGGTTTATGTAAGTTGTAGAAGGTTTGTATAGGTTGTAGGAGATTTGTACCGAGAAAAAAGAATTTGTACAGTCAGAAAGCTGGTTTTCAAAGAATGTTTAATCAGTCACCCTAGCTAACAATCCTCTACCCTCCCCACTTATTAGGATGACTCTTTCCTCCACCCTGACCATCTGGAGCTCAGAAACAGAAACAAAACCGATCCCTTGTCCTTCTATTCTCTATTCACCTCTCAGCCTGCCTCACCAAATCAGGAACTTTCTACTCATGTGGGACCAACACCTATCTGTGTCTCCATACTAATTAGACAAAAACCTGTATCCTAATCTATCTCACCCTAAATTTCAACCTAATCCCACCCCATGAGCCTCTTCCAGTTCCTAATACACTATCCATCAATGTAAGGACCAAACAAGCTATACAGGTAATTTCTCTTCTTATTGCTTTAGAAATCTCTACAAAAGTAGATCTAGGGACAAGGGGAATAGCCACACTGCCCTGTCTTATTCCTATTTACTCTCTCTCTCTCTCTCTCTCTGAAGCCCAGCGAATTCATAAACATGGAATCAGTAGTTTCACACTCCTGGGTGTCTTGACTATTGCCTTTCATTGGTCTACTCACTCTCCTATTTATTTTTTTAACTTTCAGACCCTGACTCTTACATTTGTTCACTAGTTTCTTACAGAACCACATGCAGACCTTTGTCAATCAGAAAATTGAAAAATCTACCTAACCCTACACACCAACCCTGAAACCTGCCCTTGTGAAACAGAAAAAAGTCTAAAACCCTATATCAGCAAACCTCCTAAATCCTATCTTTTAACCCCTACAGGCCCCCTAACCCTGAAAGCTCTCCATATCTCTCTAGGAGAATTAATAGCATTCACCTCTTAATGCTTCTCAGTCTTTTTACCCTTCACATAGAAAGGGGACAAGATCGCTGGGTCTTCTTGGCTGAAGAAAAACCTACAAACAGACATGAAACATTTCTTTTAGCTCAAGGTAATTGCTCTTTCCAGGGATGCCAGGAAAAAATATCTCTAACTTTACCATGAAGAACTTTCATGCCTGACCTGTGGTGGCACAGTGGATAAAGTGTCGACCTGGAAATGCTGAGGTCGCTGGTTCGAAACCCTGGGCTTGCCTGGTCAAGGCACATATGGGAGTTGATGCTTCCAGCTCCTCCCCACTTCTCTCTCTCTGTGTCTCTCTCCTCTGTCTCTCTCCTCTCTAAAAATAAATTAAAAAAATTAAAAAAAAAGAACTTTCACCCCCTGCTATACAACCCTCCTTTATCCAAATACTTGCCCTCTTCTTTATCAAGTTCCTACAGGCCAAGATGAGAGAAATCTCTAGGATTACTTACAATCAAATGCTCCTACTCTCCTATTCTCCAGTACACCAAGGAGAACTTCACTAGGGAAATATCAAAATGGTAGGGATGACAGCAGGAAAAAGCCACCCCTCAGCCCAAGAAGTTCCCTCCTGAATGTTCTCCAAACCTCCTTCCTTTTAAACCACACATATTCAGTCCTTATAAAAACTTACACCAACAGTTCCCTGTCTCTAAAAATCTCCACATGTTCTCTCATTTGAGAGGAACCAGACCAGCACGTCTTATGAGGCTCATCCAGGAGACCATATATCACCATGTCACTCTGTCCACTCGGCACTCACAGCAAGCAATTCACAATTATTACCTCGCAAAATTTTTTTACTTCCTTACTCAGGTTTTTGAGGACATCGCCTGGTTTAGACCTCACAGCACGGAAATTGACAACCTCCTTAACTGGATAGGGAAATTGGCTTGGCAAGGTTCCCTTCTTGAGTTCTCTGCAGAATAAGCAATAATTTTCCAATTTTTTTCTTCTCCTCACCCCTCCCCATATATTACAAAATTAATAACTGCCTTTCTTTTATATGTAACCACAGAGTTAAGAAATGATAGATATGTGAATTTCAAACTGCCCTCTTGATGTTCCACTTATCTGTCAGATCTCACCCTTACTTACTTGACTATCACCTCTGAGTCAGAGGAATTTTAAGAAGCTGGCAAGGCCCCCCAAGGAGGAGCATTGTGGACATACCAGGACCTTTGATTCAACACCCACTTGCTTGAGACTCTCCTTTTATCCTATAAATTGTCCCCCTAGCTTGTACTGGTGCTCTTCCCCCTGGGAGAAGTGCCCAGCAGGGTTCTTTTCTTCCTTTCAATAAAACCTGTTACTCTGGTCTTTTCAGACTCCCATGAATTCCAATAAAAGCCTGATATGAAAGACTGACGTTTCCTCCCAGAATATCAATACCAATTTTCAGCTTTTTGGTACCGTACAAATATCCCCTCTGGTTCTATTTTCTAATTCAAATCCTTGACTTAGTTTACTGAAGAGTATGAGGCTGTTGTGTAAGGATATTAACTTATAACATGTAACAGGTATTTAACAGACAGCATTAATAGCAATAAAGTTCACTAAAGAAACAAATATTACTAATTAATTTTCTATTAACTATACAATTCTTTTTGCAATTTATATAAAAGAATTGGCCTTTGTAACAATTTACCTTTAATCAGAACTCTTAATTTTAAAACCTTTAATCTTTAGTGACAATTAAGTTGACTTTCTTTTTACCCTAGTTTTCCTTTTCCCAAAGTCTAATAAAAAGAAGTCCTTAGTGAGTTTTTCATACATTCACCGTATGAAGACCAACCAGCTTCTGGTTTCTGGTTGGAGTAGGGCATGCTGTTTTTTTACCTTAGCAGCAGTGAAAGTTGTCAGAATCACAATTTGTGGACCTGTCCACATGAAAGTCAGTCCTTGAACACTTTGCTGAATAATTTGTAAATTCTGCAAGTACTTAGGGAAAGGGTGGTTATATGTCTTTTACTATTTGATTCATGCATTTTACTTGCCTGGACATTTTGGTAGCTGTGGGGAAAATGTAACTTCAAATTAGTTTCTAATTAATATTAGGTTCCTTTCCTACTGGCCAAATCCTTTATAGGTTTCAAATATACCTTTGGCAATAAGGGTCCCAAGACCCCAGTGCTTCTGGGTGGCATCTATTCATTTGAATTACTATGTTTCAACTTTGAGGCAAACTGGAAAAATATACAATTAAAAATAAAATTCAAATAGCTAATGTTAACAAATACTATAACAAGCATCTTAATACAATAAAATGACTAAAGCCTACTAGATTATTAAACAAAATAAAATTCTAACTAATATAACAGGATTCAAAATAAAATACTTACAGTCACAAATGTTCTTAACATGTTAACATAATTTTACTAAGTCTATATTGACACCATTGCTGTTTTATATTATTTATAAAATGTAACCTAATTTTTATTTCAGTCTGAGAAATGTCCTAAAGAACAGGAGTTACACATATTCAGGAAAAGTCCACAAGGCATTGGGGCATTGGAGTTGTTGTCACATTCTACACTTTGCAGCTAGAGTTTAAGCATTAATGATCATTGCTTTTAATTAGAATTAGAATAATGTCCAGCCTACAATAGGCATCGGGCATTGAGACAAGAGGAATAAATGAGACACTATACATTAAATAAAGCAATAAAATCAGATCGTCAATACCTTCAGTAGAGATCTTTGAGGAATAAATAAAACTTAAATATTCAGGCAAGGCATAGTAAATGGCCCTTGTGTTTTCACAATGAGAACAGTTTACCTGCTACTTGGAAGAAATACCTTAGGCTTATGAACAATGTTGTGAGATGGCACCAATGGCCGGCCTTGGGCACCATTTAGCCTTCAGTGGCAATTCCCAGTATGCTGGGCAGGGTCAGGTCACAGGTAGCTGGAGCAGGGCTAGAATAGACTGAACCATCCCTCCATGGAGCAAGGAGGCAGCTTACCTTCTCATGTCCCTCTTTCCACAGCAAATACATGTTCCCCGGTGGGGCCAAGAAGCCTGGTAGGCCTCAGTTCAATTACCTTTCTTTCCACTCTTGAAGCAGGGCCCTGATGAAATCCTATGAAGCCCTTTGGGGCACTGGAGCATATGCCAAGAGCTGGCATTTTTTTTTATCTCTTTTGGACCCTATTTGCCTTTTCTGTTACTATCTTGGTCATTGTAGACCTTAAAAGCCATGCTCAGAAGATCTCACTGAGGGGCTTGAGAGCCCTTATCTGTTTATATAAACTTTTGGAAAAAGACAAAAGCAATGTTATTAGCTGGATCAATTCAAGAAAATAGGTTTGGTTGTGTCCTTTAGAATTTCAGAATCTCTTTGCTGCTAAATACTTTAGTGCATTAGCATTCAAAAGAAATTTTAACAAAAGTATGAGATTTGCAGGAGTTTCAAGATTGATTAACATTACATAAAAAGACATTATTAACAATTCCTAATATTTAAACTAAGATTCTAATATTACAGGGCTATAAAACAGCAAATAAAAGAATTAACAAAAGACCTTTAAAATAATATATACATTTTAACATGGAAAATACTTTTATACAATAAGGGATTCTTGGTATAAACTACCCAGCTGGCAATAAAATATTAACTTTCTTTTGACTTACAGTAATTTCAATCATGAAGGGCAGGGTGGATGCCTGAGGGAGAAGCAGATTCCAAGAACTGAGAGCTTGCCACTTTTTACCCTTTTTTCCTCCTGCAATTTGTAGCCAGGTTTCTTAGCAAGATAATGGGACTTCTCCTAAGCAGGACTTGAATCAATTTGCCACCTGTAAACTAACTGCATTGCTTTGAGCAGCTAAATACAATTTTCACAAAATTACCTTCCCAATAGTGAGTTGCTTTAGCCTATATGAGGTTTCCATTTTTTCCCACAATTCCCTGAAAATTTTCTTTTACAACTTTTGCCATTATGGTTAATGCTGTGGGTCTTCCTTATGAACTTCATGTCTTTTATGTAACTGAAAGACTTGGATATCTCCTTGGTCCTGCAGGAGCATGTTGGAATTTTTCTCTAAATTTTACAGCAGTGGTGGCAACAAGCCATCATCCACAACATATGGAGAGCTTATTTTAATTTTATTCCCTATAATCCTATTATTTATGATTCTATCACTCTTTCTGGAGTTGCAATTTAATTTAAGAAACTGCCAATTAACTAGCATGGTCCACACCTATGGTTTGTTAATTTTTAAATTTCTTTTCTTTCCTTAAAGTTTTTTTCTAAAGTTTTAATTTTTAAAAATATCCCTACCCTATAATTTCTAAATGAGAAAATGTAGGTAATGTGCAGAGCATTTACCTGGCAGCTGTGGCTGATGCTATGCTGTGTGAACACTCCAGCAAGGATAAACTCTCCCCGGTACACCCGAGAGGGAGCTCGCCCACTATACGGAAATGACTCAGCACTAACCAGGCAGCCTTCTAACCTATTTTGGTCATTTTCCCTGCTGCAATATTCTATTGGCTGAACCCATGTATATAAGCTACTTTACTTCCTGAATAAAGTGGATCTGTGTCACTGAACCTGGTCCCCAGAGTCAGCTCTCTGCTTCTCCATCGTCCTCACTCCCAGTGGGCCTTATCCACATACTGGTGCCTTGAACAGGGGCGCAACTGGCATCCAAGGGATGGGTGAGTGACCCTCTGCAATGGGAAACTTTTTCCCTTACTCCCGAGCCCTATTGCAGAGTAGGCAATTTAAAGTTAGAAAAAAGGATCTTTGTACCTACTGGAAAATCCTCTCAGGTTTCAACCCTTGGCTCTGGGATGTGCCACTTTGGGACTCCAATACTTGGGCTTAAGCTTTCCAGTGCATCCATTTGGCCAAAGTACATGAAGGACAAACCTTTCCTCTCAGCCTCATTCCAGCCCTGTTAGTGATGCACGCCTGCCTGATCAGTGCTCCTGCTGAGGACCCTCTGCCAGTACCTAAGGTACTACAGACTACTCCTCTTTAGAGGTACCCTTGCCTCCATATTCGCCTCCCTTGTAGAGGGAGAAAAGCGTTGGGCCATCAAGTTTGATGGACTGGCAGCTGAGCATGCAGAAACAAAACTAGGTACATTAGAAACTACTCCATCAGCTCCGTTTCCCAAAGAAGCAGAAGTTGCTACATCTGCATTCCCTGCCAGTGCTCAATGCTCCACCCCAGCCTCTCAGATGCCATTTTCTTCCCCAGCTTTAACTCCAACATGTGTTCCTGCTGCAGACCCATGGGCCAGCCTATATGCCCCCATGTGTCTTTTTTCTTACCCTCCCCTCGTTTGTCTGTCTGTCTATCTTGTCTATTTTTCTATATCTCCCACTTTCTCTCTCTTCCCCTTCTCTCTCTCTGAAATGATTCAAGAAGGACCCAGCTACAGCACAGTGTCAGGGATCACACCCTCTTCTAACACAAGGGCGAGGTTATGCTTGTGTTTTTCAGCAAATTTGAATCCCAGGAACCCCCCAACCCACTTGACAGGGTTTTTTGGGCACCCACTAAGTGGTTCAATCTTCACCCATCCAAAGCCACAGCCCTGGCCTTTTCCACACCAACTACACCTGAGGGGAGGAGGTCCTCAGCACTCCAGAAGAAGACCTTGCAGCCGGTGTGCATGCCCCATCACCTAGGAGAATGTGGAGGCTTTGGCAGGGCATGCCCAGAGAATGGCCCCCGGTGGGCCCCCAGGCCCTGGTGCTCTATTCTTGCTTGTGTGTGCTATAGTGACCGCTGACTCCCAGACATGGGCAGACCCCCACATCTGGGCAGCTGTTCCCGACTCTGGCATAATTATGCCTGTTGAAGTTAATAGCCCACAGTTTCCAGCAGCATATTCCAGGAACTGCTCCCTTAGTCTCCTTTGTGTCAATAGTGGCCTGGAATGCCAACAGTGGAACGGCACTATATGGGATAACCTCTGTGACCCAATGCTACTTAAGTTTACTCTAAATAATAACACTTTCCCTTCAAAGGGATGGGTCTTCCTTCAAAATCATACTACGAGGGACTTTGCTGAAAGTGGTACTACCAACCAAAGATCAGTACTTGGTCCTAAGCCCTCCTCCCCATAGCTACCAACAGCTGGGCCCGCCCCACTAACCTTGCCTTCCCAGGGTCACCTCTTTGCCTTTTTCTGTATGATGAACATCTAAGAATGCTCCCGAGAAAAGGAATTCTCTGTAGAGACTGCCGCGTTGCCTCTGGCCTGGATGCACAGACCATCAATCTCAGAGTTTGGCATCGGAAGCTGAGAGATGGAATGCAACCATATGCAGTACACAGCCCATGGCAAGCCATCCATTCCATGTTTGGACTCTGGAACCTTTGTGGGAAAGGGGTATGCATGGACCTATGTCCATTTTTTACAATCAAAATGGAACTGTGTTTAACGGCACCTGGAAGGTCTCTGTAACACAATGGGAAGAAAATGACATCCTGACCCCTAGGAGGAATCCCCTGTTTAAAACCCCCATTCTATTTCCTAACTAGTCAAACATTAAAAAAGCTTGCCTCATTGTTTAATCCAGCTAATCTGTTAGCATATAGTATAATAGGTATTATAGTTGTTTTAGTTCTACTAGGACTCCGTTGCATAATGCATAGCATTCAGAAGCTACAACAGCAACAAGCAGTCATCAAGCAAGTTCAGCTGGCCTTAATTAAAAGAGAAGGGGGAGATCTGGGTAGAGTGCAGAGCACTTACCTGGCAGCTGTGGCTGATGCTATGCTATGAGAACACTCCAGCAAGGATAAACCCTCCTTGGAACACCCCAGAGGGAGCTCGCCCACTATGTGGAAATGACTCAGCGCTAACCAGGCAGCCTTCTAACCTTTTTTGGCCATTTGCCCTGCTGTAACAATCTATTGGTTGAACCCATATATATAAGCTAGTTTACTTCCTGAATAAATTGGATCTACATCACTGAACATGGTCCCCACAGTAGGGTCTCTGTTTCTTTGTCGTCCTCACTCCTGGTGGGCCTTGTCCACAAGCAAAACTTCTTTTGGTCAGTAGGTGGATATTTGAAACTAATTTCTATTCTATATTTTATTTATTTATTTATTTATTTTATAATTTTATTTTTTTAATGGGGTGACATCAATAAATCAGGATACATATATTCAAAGATAACAAGTCCAGGTTATCTTGTCGTTCAATTATGTTGCATACCCTCCACCAAAAGTCAGATTGTCCTCTGTCACCTTCTATCTTGTTTTCTTTGTGCCCCTCCCCACCCCCTATCCCTCTCCCATTCCCCCCCCCCCGTAACCAACACACTCTTATCAATGTCTCTTAGTTTCACTATTATGTCCCACCTACGAATGGAATAATACAGTTCCTGTTTTTTTCTAATTTACTTATTTCGCTTCGTATCATGTTATCAAGATCCCACCATTTTGCTGTAAATATTCCGATGTCATCATTTCTTATGGCTGAGTAGTATTCCATAGTGTATATGTGCCACATCTTCATTATCCAGTCATCTATTGATGGGCTTTTTGGTTGTTTCCATGTCCTGGCCACTGTGAACAATGCTGCAATAAATATGGGGCTGCATGTGTCTTTACGTATCAATGTTTCTGAGTTTTGGGGATATATACCCAGTAGAGGGATTGCTGGGTCATAAGGTAGTTCTATTTTCAGTTTTTTGAGGAACCACCATACTTTCTTCCATAATGGTTGTACTACTTTACATTCCCACCAACAGTGTATGAGGGTTCCTTTTTCTCCACAGCCTCTCCAACATTTGCTATTACCTGACTTGCTAATAACAGCTAATCGAACAGGTGTGAGGTGGTATCTCATTGCCGTTTTTATTTGCATTTCTCTAATAGCTAAAGATGAGCATCTTTTCATATATCTGTTGGCCATTTGTATTTCTTCCT
This sequence comes from Saccopteryx bilineata, assembly GCF_036850765.1. NCBI lineage: Eukaryota > Metazoa > Chordata > Mammalia > Chiroptera > Emballonuridae > Saccopteryx > Saccopteryx bilineata. The sequence continues at coordinate 212,665,170 of NC_089491.1, read as the reverse complement.
GGGAGAAGTGTCTATTCATATCCTCTTCCCATTTTTTTATTGGATTGTTTGTTTGTTTGTTGTTGAGTTTTATGAGTTCTTTGTATATTTTGGATATTAGGCCCTTACCTGAGCTGTTGTTTGAAAAAATCATTTCCCATTTAGTTGGCTTTCTGTTTATTTTGTTATCAGTTTCTCTTGCTGAGCAAAAACTTCTTAGTCTGATGTAGTCCCATTCATTAATTTTTGCCTTCACTTCTCTTGCCATTGGAGTCAAATTCATAAAATGCTCTTTAAAACCGAGGTCCATGAGTTGAGTACCTATGTCTTCTTCTATGTACTTAATTGTTTCAGGTCTTATGTTTAGATCTTTGATCCATTTTGAGTTAATTTTTGTACAGGAGGAGAGACTGTAGTCCAGTTTCATTCTTTTGCATGTGGCTTTCCAGTTTTCCCAGCACCATTTATTGAAGAGGCTTTCTTTTCTCCATTGTGTGTTCTTGGCCCCTTTATCAAAAATTATTTGACTATATATATGTGGTTTTATTTCTGGACTTTCTATTCTGTTCCATTGGTCTGAGTGTCTATTTTTCTGCCAATACCATGTTGTTTTGATTGTCGTGGCCCTATAATAGAGTTTGAAGTCAGGTATTGTTATGCCCCCAGCTTCATTCTTTTTCTTTAGGATGGCTTTGGCTATTCTGGGTTTTTTATAGTTCAATATAAATCTGATGATTTTTTGCTCTATTTCTTTAAAAAATGTCATTGGAAGTTGGATGGGAATTGCATTAAATTTGTATATTGCTTTGGGTAATATAGCAATCTTGATTATATTTATTCTTCCTAGCCAAGAACAAGGTATATTCTTCCATCTCTTTATATCTTTTTCGATTTCCCTTAACAATGGTTTATAGTTTTCATTATATAAGTCCTTTACATTCTTTGTTATGTTTATTCCTAAGTATTTTATTTTTTTTTTGTTGCAATCGTGAAGGGGATTATTCTTTTGAGTTCCTTCTCAGTTGTTTTATTGTTGGCATATAGAAAGGCTATTGACTTCTGAATGTTAATTTTGTATCCTGCGACCTTTCTGTATTGGCTTATTGTTTCTAGTAGTCTTTTTGTGGATTCTTTGGGGTTTTCGATGTATAGGATCATATCATCTGCAAAAAGTGATACCTTTACTTCTTCTTTTCCGATATGGATGCCTTTTATTTCTTTGTCTTGTCTGATTGCTCTGGCTAGAACCTCTAGTACCACATTAAATAAGAGTGGAGAGAGTGGACAACCCTGTCTTGTTCCTGATTTAAGGGGGAAAGCCTTCAGTTTAGTGCCATTTAATATGATGTTAGCTGATGGTTTATCATATATGGCCTTTATCATGTTGAGATATTTTCCTTCTATACCCATTTTGTTGAGAGTCTTAAACATAAAATTGTGTTGTATTTTATCGAAAGCCTTTTCTGCGTCTATTGATAAGATCATGTGGTTTTTGTTCTTTGTTTTGTTGATATGGTGTAGTATGTTAACTGTTTTACGTATGTTGAACCATCCTTGAGATTCTGGGATGAATCCCACTTGATCATGATGTATTATTTTTTTAATATGTTGTTGTATTCGATTTGCTAGTATTTTGTTTAGTATTTTAGCATCTGTATTCATTAGAGATATTGGTCTTTAGTTTTCTTTTTTTGTGCCATCCTTGCCTGGATTTGGTATGAGGGTTATGTTGGCCTCATAAAATGTGTTTGGAAGTATTGCTTCTTCTTCAATTTTTTGAAAGACTTTCAGTAGAATAAGAACCAAGTCTTCTTTGAATGTTTGATAAAATTCGCTGGTATAGCCGTCAGGGCCTGGACTTTTATTTTGGGGAGGTTTTTAATGGTTTTTTTTTATTTCTTCTCTACTGATAGGTCTGTTTAGGCTTTCTGCTTCTTCTTGACTCAGTCTAGGAAGGTTGTATTTTTCTAGGAATTTATCCATTTCTTCTAGGTTGTTGAATTTAGTGGCATAAAGTTTTTCATAGTATTCTACAATAATTCTTTGTATATCTACGGTGTCTGTGGTGATTTCTCCTCTTTCATTTTGGATTTTGTTTATATGAGTTCTTTCTCTTTTTTCCTTGGTAAGTCTTGCCAAGGGTTTGTCAATTTTGTTGATCTTTTCAAAGAACCAGCTCCTTGTTCTATTAATTTTTTCTATAGTTTTTCTGTTCTCTAATTCATTTATTTCTGCTCTGATTTTTATTATCTCCTTTCTTCAGCTGGTTTTGGGTTGTCTTTGTTCTTCTTTTTCTAGTTCCTTAAGGTGGGAAGTTAAGTGGTTCACTTGGGCTCTCTCTTGTTTGTTCATATATGCCTGAAGCGATATGAACTTTCCTCTTATCACTGCTTTTGCTGCATCCCATAGATTCTGATATGTCATATTGTCATTTTCATTAGTCTGTATATATCTTTTGATCTCTGCACTTATTTCTTCTTTGACCCATTCATTTTTTAAAAGTATGTTGTTTAGTTTCCACATTTTTGTGGGATTTTTTTTCCTCTTTTTTGCAGTTGAATTCTAGTTTCAAGGCTTTATGATCAGAAAATATGCTTGGTACAACTTCAATTTTTCTGAATTTGCTGATGTTGTTTTTGTGGCCCAACATATGGTCAATTCTTGAGAATGATCCATGTACACTGGAGAAAAATGTATACTCAGTCACTTGGGATGAAATGTCCTGTAGATGTCTATCATATCCAGGTGCTCTAGTGTTTTGTTTAAGGCCACTATGTCTTTGTTGATTCTCTGTTTGGATGACCGATCTAGAGCCGTCAGCGGTGTATTGAGGTCTCCAAGTATGATTGTATTTTTGTCAGTTTTTGTTTTAAGGTCAATAAGTAGCTGTCTTATATATTTTGGTGCTCCTTGGTTTGGTGCATATATATTAAGAATTGTTATGTCTTCTTGATTCAGTGTCCCCTTAGCCATTATGAAATGGCCATTTTTGTCTCTGAGTACTTTTCCTGTCTTGTAGTCAGCATTATCCAATATGAGTATTGCTACACCTGCTTTTTTTTGGATGTTATTTGCTTGGAGCATTGTTTTCCAGCCTTTCACTTTGAATTTCTTTTTATCCTTGTTACTTAGATGAGTTTCCTGTAGGCAGCATACAGTTGGATTTTCTTTTTTAATCCATTCTGCTACAATGTGCCTTTTTATTGGTGAGTTTAATCCATTTACATTTAGCGTAATTATTGATACTTGTGAGTTCCCTATTGCCATTTTATAGATTGCTTTCTGTTAGTTTTGTGTCTTGTTTGATCCTTCTCTTTCATTTTTCTATCTTTTTTTTTTTTATTTGGTTGTATTCCATACATCTTTCCTCTGTTGCTGTTTTTTTTTATCTCATGTGCTTCTGTGGTGGTTTTTTCAATGGTGGTTACCTTTGAGTAATGAAAAGGGTCCCTACCCTGTTCATTGTAGCGAACTATTTTGTGAGTACTTTTGCACTCCATCGTTTTTTGCTACTGTTAATCTCCGTCTTCTCCCCCTCTTTCTTTTTGTTGTTGTCACAGTTTAAATTTGGTTTTATTGTGTTCTTCTTGGAACTTTTACTTGTGGCTCTGTTTTTTTTTTTTTTTTCTTTGTATCTGATTGGAGAACCCCCTTTAGTAATTCCTGGAGTGGGGGTTTTCTCATGATAAATTCCCTCATCTTTTCTGTATCTGTGAATGTTTTTATTTCTCCTTTGTATTTGAAGGATAGCTTTGATGTGTATAGTATTCGTGGCTGAAAGTTCCTCTCTTTCAGGACTTTAAATATTGGGGTCCACTCTCTTCTAGCTTGTAGAGTTTCTGCTGAGAAATCTGATGATAATCTAATGGGTCTTCCTTTATATGTTGTATTCTTCTTTTCCCTGGCTGCCTTGAGAATTTTTTCTTTGCTGTTGGTTTGTGTCAATTTCATTATGATATGCCTTGGAGTAGGTTTGTTGGGGTTAAGAAAACTTGGAGTTCTGTTTGCTTCTTGAACTTGAGGCTTTAGTTCTTTCCACAGGCTTGGGAAGTTCTCATCTATGATTTGTTTAAGTATGTTCTCCATTCCATTTTCTCTCTCTTCTCCCTCTGATATACCTATTATTCTTATGTTATTCTTTTTGATGGAGTCAGATAATTCTTGTAGGGCTATCTCATTTTTTTTAATTTTTGAGTTTCTTTCTTCGTCTCTCTGTTGTGCCTCAAGTTGCTTGTCTTCTATTTCACTAATCCTCTCTTGTATCTGGCCTGTTCTATTAGCTAAGCTTGTTACTTCGTTTTTCAGCTCGTGAATTGAGTTTTTCATCTCTGTTTGATTTGTTTTTATAGTTTCAATTTCCTTGGACATATATCCTTTGTGTTCTTTGAGTTGTTTTCTGAGCTCCCTATATTGCCTTTCTGTGTTTTCTTGTATATCTCGGAGGATTTTTAGTATTTCTATCTTCAATTCTCTGTAATTTAGCTCCAAGGTTTCCAATATATTAAATTTTTTCTCCATAGATTTTTCCTCATCTAGCTGTGTTACCTCTCTTTCTTTTGTATCCATGATATTCGATTTTCTCTTCCTTAATGGCATCTGAGGGTGGTTTTGTTGATAGTATTAATGAGATTTAATAAAGAATAAAAAGTTAAAAAAAATAAAAAAATAACAAATCGAAAAGAGTTGTTTTTTTTAAAAAAAATTAATAATGAAATAAAGAAAAATAAAATAAAATAAAAATTTTTTAAAAAAGGAAATTATTCCCCCCCTCCTTTTTTCCTTTCCTCTCCTCTCTTCTCTTTCTTGAGAAAATCTTGTGGTGGACTGTGAGTTATAACAAACAATGCCTGTGAGGGAGGGCCTGAATTGGGGAAAAGTAATAAAGGGCAAATAAGAGAGAAAAAAAAAAAGGAAAAAAGAAAAAAAAAAGAGCGTATGGACCCACAAAAAGCAAATAAGAAAAAAATTTGGGTCAAGAATAAAATGATTTGCCTTTAGGTGTTTGTTGTCTAAGAGTTATGATGAGAGGAATAAGAGGAAAATGGAAAAATGGGGGGGACAAATTAAAAACTTACTATTGTATTTAGTGGAACAAAAACTAGATAATATGGAGAGCCAGGGATGGGAGCACTGCTAGTGAGTTAAAAAGGTGAAGTAAAAACCCCCCAAAATGCCACAAACATAAGTTTGAATCCCAGATAAGATAATTTGTTTGTTATTGAGGTTTGAATGAGAGGAGATGTAAAGGAGAAAGGAAGAAACTAATATAGAGGGAGAAAAGAAAGAGAGAGAGAGAAAAAAAGAGGGAACCACTAAAAGAAGAAAAAAGAAAGGAGAGAGAGAGAGAGAGTTAAGGGTTTTGGAATGCAACCCTCATAGAGAGAAAGGAAGAGAAGAGAAATGATAATGGGAGATGTAACACTTATGGGTAGTGTAGTTCAAGGAGAGGAGAGAGTAAGACCAGCAGAGAGTTAATCAGCCAAATTGGAGGAGGAAAAAAAAATATCAAGAATGAAGATAAGAGAAACAAACGAACAAATATAATAAAATGGGATAGGTTATAAAGTCTGCAGATTATTCTTGATTTTGAGAGGTTATCTTTTTGCTTTTTCTTTTCTCTCCCTCTTTCTGGTCGGTGACTCTGTACCCTGGGTTCTGCCCTTTTGGCACGCTCAGGTAGAGGTTTGCAGTTGATAAGTCTCTATGGCAATGTCATGTATTGTGCTTTAGTCTCATTGAGAGTCGAGGCTCATTAGCATTTATAGGCTCCGACAGTGAGAGAGTCCTTGTTCCTGGAGCCTTTCTCCTAGTCTTTCCTTCCTCAATTAGTAGCCTGATAATCCAGCTATGGTGTTGCTGCTGCCTCTGCCTGGATAGTAAGAGGCTCAAAGAGCTGGCAACTCCCCACTCTATTTCCACTCAGCACAGGGCTCTGGGTAAGGCTCAGTCAGTCAGAGCTGCTAGCATAATCAGGCAGGCTTTCCGCCCACTCAAAGACCTCTAGCTCTGTCACTCTGTCCGGTAACACAAGCGGGCGCCCACTTCCGGGGCACTTTGAGGAAACTCTCACTCACTGTCTGCAACCAGGATATCTGGCCAGCAGTCTCACGCTCTGAGTGAAACCCCCAACCGCAGGGAAAAGTTGCAGCGTTGGAATTGAGTCTCGCTCCGTCCCCGTGCGCGGCTTTTGCAAGGCGCTGGGGCGGCCCGAGATTCCGCTTTGGCCCACACAAAGGCCCCTGACTCTGCCCCTCTGTGCGATAACATGGGCGCGCACTGCCGAGGCACTTGGAGGAATTGCTCACTCCTTATCTGCACGTGCAAACCAGGATATGAGGCCGGCCGCGGTTCCCTCTGAGTGAAACACCCTCCAGCACGAAAAATCTCCACCGTTGGAATTAGTTCTCACTCCCTCCCGTGCGTGGCTTTCCCAGGGCACTGGAGCTGCCCAGAGACTCTGCCCTCGGCCCACAGAAAGGCCTCTGACCCTGCCTCTCTGTGGGGTAACACGGGCACCCACTTCCGGGGCTTAGGAAGAAATCTCTCGCCCACTAACTGCGCACCGACCAGGAGACCGGGTAAAATGGCCACTCTGCTTGTCTTTCTTTGTTTAGGTTTAGCGCGAGTGTTAGCTTGTATTGCCCGGGTTGCCACAGGGTCAGTTTTTCTTCGGCTTGGATCTCTGTGCCACAGCCTGGTTCGGCCGTTTGTGCTGCAGTGGCCTGGATCTATTCACCCCCTTTGCCCGCCTCAGTTTCTATATTCACAGTTACCAGAGAAAGCTGCCCTGTTTAGGTTAGTGAGGAAGGCGGAGCATTTCTTACTCCCTATTTCCTTCGGGGTTTGGTTATATATTTAGCCAATTTTTTCACTCAATCATACCTTTGGGTGTATTGCGAAGCATCTGGAAGCTCCAAGTATAGGTTTTTTCTGTTTTTGGTTGAAGATCTTGTTGAGTTTTGGGGGAGATTTATCGGTATCGCTTCCTAACCCGCCATTACTCTGACCTATTTTAGTTATTTCATTCTTACTTCATTGCTCTTTCTCCTCTGCACCACACATAGCAAGCTGAATCTTAGCCTAACCATATGCCTAGAGGCAGCAGGGCTTGTGTTTTGGTGCTTGGTTTGCTGTTTACTGTTTGCCTTCCGCTTGGGTGCAGAGTGACGGCTGAGGCGGGAGATCGATGGGGAGGGGAGGGGCATGTATATGTTCACGTCTCCTGGACCATGGCCCCACCCCATCCATCTGCACACCACATGTCCCTACTTGGCTTTTTACTCTTCTTTCATTTAAATTGCCTGCTTGCCAGCCCTTTCTGTATTGAGCAAGCTTTTAAACCACTGTGGTAGATTCATTGTTAAATTTAGCCACCGATCAATGTATAGAAAATGATTGGGACAACCTGGGTTCCCAATTACTATATTCTAGACCAGGCATCCCCAAACTTTTTACACAGGAGGCCAGTTCACTGTCCTTCAGACCATTGGAGAGCCACTACATACAGCCCTCCTCTCACTGACCACCAATGAAAGAGGTGCCCCTTCTGGAAGTGGGGGGGGCAGATAAATGGCCTCAGGGGGCCATAGATTGAGGACACCTGATCTAGACTGTCCTTATTATTCAGGGATTAGAACTCCTGGTTGTTATTATTTATTACAAAACTGAAACTCGTTTCAGGTGAATCTAAGAATTAGTGCACTATCAAGAAAAATAAGATAGATAATTAAGTAGCACCCTAATAAGAGGATGTTTGACTATAGAGATACTAATTATTACATAAGACAAGGGGAAGAAGCCATCTGAAGAGAACGATTTTTTTTCTCAGAGAAGAAACAACCCTACAGGGCACCCTGAAGCTAATTTGAGAACAAAGAGAATAATAGTTTTTCATTTAAGATTGCTTTTTAGTCAGAAGCTTCCAATTTTGACACAAAAGATTCAAACAGACACATGTAAACATTAAGCAAAGGACTTATACACAAACAATGCACACCTATTTCAATTAAATAATACCGAATAATTTTATGAACAAAAACAAAGTCTCACAGATGAGGGAATAGCTCCCCTTGTGGCCTCTCAGGTGCATGCAGGTCATGGCATTAGAGATTTCTTAACCAGGAGTTTTAGAAACAAAAACCTTAAAGCAAAGACTGAGATCTCGACAAACACAGAGACATCTCTTAGAAGTCTTGGGTTGAGGTTAATCAATCCAGGTTAGCTCAGCCTCCACTGATTTAGTTCAATGTGAGACTGACTAATCCTGGATGAACTTAACCTCCATTAGCCTTCCTAGAGATAGATGCATTATCCCCATTTCTGGCATTTTACCAAGAGCCTCGTCTAGGTACCTCTGGAAGTCCTGGGCAGGATGAAGTTCCTACTAATACCTCTCTTAGAGAAACTGACATCTCTGAAGGCCTGCTGCAGAACTGAGGGACCCGGTCCACTCAGTTCCCATTAATGTCCTTCTAAAGTATGAGCAGATACCCCTGAGAGTCTGAAGCAGGGCTCAGTCCCCACCAATCGTCCCTCCAGAGTATAACCAGAAGTCCCTCTCCTAGCAAAAACCCGAAACAGGACCACTAAAACTCCCCACTGACATCTCAGCCTTGGAGAGCCTGTGCAACTTTACAACCACATCTGGTCTGTTTTATGGCAAACCAGTTAAAAATATAAAAACTACAGACTAGTAACTGTTAAGCCTAATCCGGAGGGACCCAAAACATTGAAGACACAAACAAGGTCCATCGGTTACACATCAAAGCTTTATTGTCTAGCTTGGCCAAGCGGCAGCAACTGCGACAGGAGAGCACGCTGGCCCTTTGTTCTACTTAGTTTTTATAGTTTTGTAAGTGGGAAGTACAGAAGCAAAAAATTGTAATTAGGAGCTCTTTACCACTATTGGTTATAGCCATATGTCCTTTAACATGATAGGACCACGTTCAATTTGCAAGCCATACATTATTTTGAAGAAAACAAAATTTACAAGTCAATACAATGGCAGAAAGATATATCTTTACATATTAAAAGGCATTCCCATATTATCTAGTGTTCATCTGCTATCTCTCTGTCCTGAGTCACACGTGTTAACTACGCACATTTACACAGGAGAGGTAGTTTCTTTGGGGACAAATGCCTGCAAATGGCTCATAGTTATAAGAAAAGGTTTATTTTGGCTTTTCTCTCCCTGCCCTTGGCTAGCCATTCACCCCTTTCCCCACAGGTGTGGTGGAATGTCTGGGGATCCATGTTTTCTTCCCCTTTGCATTTACAATACAATGCCAAGGGCCATCCTGACTATGCCAATCACACAGTACAGAGACTATTCTCATAATTTCTCTACACACCTTAACCCAAATTAATAAAATGCTCTCCAAGCCTCTTACAATATTAATATTAATTCTGTAGCTTTTAGTACTTTACAACACCTGCGGGTGAAGTGGCTCAGTGGCTCCTCAGTAACAACCAACAAAGCAGTTTTGAAAGCCCTACCTACTCCACCAGGTTCCACATCCCCAGAGTCACAACTCAGCAAAGACTCCAAATCCACTCTACCTACATTCTAGTCCGACACAGACTAAATATTACTTACAAACAAAAGCAAAAGCAAGAGTTCAAAGAGAGGCCAGAAAGTTCAGCAAAGCAAAAAGAGTTGCTTTACTTACCTTCTCGAGTTCTCTGCCAAATTATCTAAATTGTTGAATTTAGGAACCAGAAGGTGTCTACCAGAGAATGGTCTGGACCCCACAGGAATACCAGGAGCTCTGAAAAGTCTCAGGTGGTGACTCTCTTCAGGATTTGTTGGGCGGATGGAATGTACTGTGCCCACTTTGTTAAAGATGTCGTCGCCCAGGTGATGTTGGTGTGTGTTGGGGGCGGGCAGGATCATTGTAGCCTGGGGCTTGGTTTTGGGATTGGGCCTTTCCCACCCTTTTTGATGTGGGGTGGTGTTGGTCAAATAAGTTTGTAAACATGATATATATGTTTGCTCGCTTGTGACTTATAATGGGTGTGGGGGACAGGCTATAAGCAGGCCAGGTTGTTGTAGCCTGAGGTTTGGTTTGGGGATTAAGCTTTTCCCCACACCCTTGACTGATTGTATGATCTGGGTGGTGCACTATCATGAGAAATCCAATTATGCCTTGGATAAGTGACTTTGTATCGGAGACTTTCTTGTTTGTATATTGGATTAAGGGATTTTGGTTTGCTACACTATAAAGTGGGACAGACCAGGAGCTCAGACACACAGTTCCTGCTATCACAATTGCAGGGGCTCCCCTGATCCCTTGCCCTTCATGGGAAGAGCTGGTTTTCTGCTTTTCCCTTGTCTTCTTTTGTGGTTTGCCTGTCTTGGTGAGACACCAATAAATAGGATGGCTCCCCATCCTCTGACTCCGCCATTTCTTTATCGTCTGCCCAAATCCAATGGGAACCTGCATGTGAATGGTCACGATGATGGCTCCTGGCCTTACAACTGGTGTAGTCGGCAGGATTCAGAGATTGGTATGGAGCCACCACCCTTGATGGGTGGGATAGAGTACTGGATGCTGCTCTGGCTCCCCATGGCTGTCCTTTTAGGGGCCATGGGCTACATGTTTTTTACTCAAGAGGAAACTGCCCGAAGTCAAAAGCTTCAGCATGAATTACAAACAGAACAGCAGAAAAGGCTGGAACTGGAGCGAGCACTGGAGAAGGAATTACGGGTTCGAGAGTTGCAGTTTACCTTGGAAGCTGAACGTATTCACCGGCAATTGTTGGAGAAACAACTGCGGATTCAAGAGCTCGAGTCTCAGCTTCTGGCCAAAAGCCAGCAGCCACAGGAGCCTAAACGGTCACCAAAGGAGCAGCAGCATCCGTGCCGGTGGATTGGCTTTGAGTCAGCGGGAGCAGGCGCTTGCGACTCCTCTTCTGAGGATGAGAAGGCTCAGGCTGAAGCTGCCATACGCACACTGAGAGCCCGACCAGTTGTTGCCAAGAAGGTAAAAACCCAGCAACAAAGAGTCCCTCAGGGGCAGCCACAGCCTCCTGCCCAGGTAATGGAACACTCTGTGGTCCGGCCCTATACCCAGGCAGAGCTAATGGAGTTGGGGGCACAATTTAGGCAGAAACCTACTGAATCCCTGGTAGCCTGGTTACTACGATTATGGGATATAGGGGTGGATGGCATCATGCTCTCTGGAACAGAGATGGAGAAATTGGCCGCCATTACCACACACTCTTCCTTGAGGCAGCGTCTTCAGAACTGCCATGGCAACCCAGGAGACCATACCCTATTAGAATGGGTGATGGCTGCCATTCGTATGGTCTGGCAGAATGCTGGAGAACTGCCAGGGGCAATGAGTCAGTGGCAGTGCTACAGTGAGTTAGTAAAGGTCCTTCGAGAACTAGGTATGAAGAATGCTGTTTTCAACCCTGGGTCTCGTGGGCCAGACGAAGAAGTGTTTACGGCCAAAATGAGGGAATTTGTCCTTGCTAGCACCCCGTCAGACCTTTTTGGGTCACTTGTGGCTATCTTGGGCCCCTATGTGGGGCAGCCCATCAATGCAGTTACACAAATGGTAGCAGATTTGGGAGAGCTGGAGGCCGCTCGGGATCATAAAGCAGTGAGGGCTGCTGCCTATGTTTCCCCCCCAACTAACAAGGGAAACGGACCTGTAAAGGTTACCCGAACGCAGATGTGGGTAGACTTGATTGCGGCTGGAGCAGATAAGGGGAAATTGGATGGCCAGTCTAATAAAATTCTTTTGGAGCTTTGGCGGCAGCTTAAACCAGAACAGAAGTTCCAGCCACTGAGACGAAAGGCCCCAGCAGCTACCAATATAACTTTTGGTGCGCGCACAGCTCGATTGCAAGATTATATGATAGAGACAGCTGAGGGAGAGGGGAACTCCCAAGACCCATTGTACCAGTTTGAATAGGAAAAAGGCCAAGGGACCCATCTAACAGGGATGGGCGGGGACCGGAGACCACATGTGGAACTGGCTATCCACTGGTCCCCTTCCAATGTACAACAGGTGTTGGCCTTGGTGGATACAGGTGCAGAATGTTCCCTTCTCTATGGAAACCCAGAGCGGTTTGCTGGGACCCCAGTGGCCATTGAGGGTTATGGGGGCCAAACTGTTCAAGTGAAGCCAATAACTATTCCATTGGGGATAGGGAGACTGCCTCCTAAGCCATATAAGGTGTATGTATCTCCTATTCCTGAATATATTTTGGGGGTAGATGTCTTGCAAGGACTGTGGTTGGAAACTACAGCTGGGGAGTTCCGGCTGCAGATCAGGGTTGTGAAGGCAGTATTGCGGGGACATGCATCACATTCCCCTTTGCAATTACCCATCCCTCGGCGTGTGACTAACACCAAGCAGTACCGCCTGCCAGGTGGTTATGAAGAAGTCACAGGGACAATCCTTGAACTAGAAAAGGTGGGGATCATCCGTCCAGCACACAGTCCTTACAACTCCCCAGTATGGCCTGTGTGCAAAGCGGATGGAACCTGGAGAATGACAGTAGATTACAGGGAACTTAATAAAGTTGTTCCCCCTTTGCACGCTGCTGTTCCCTCGATAGCTAACATGATGGATTGGCTAAGCCATGAGTTGGGGACATACCACTTTGTGGCAGACTTGGCCAATGCTTTTTTCTCTATTGATATAGCCACAGAGAGTCAAGACCAATTTGCCTTCAGTTGGGAAGGGAGACAATGGACCTTTACAGTGTTACCCCAGGGCTATTTGCATAGCCCCACCTTGTGCCATGGGCTGGTGGCTGCTGACCTGGCTAAATGGAAACAGCCAGATGTAGTCCACATGTACCATTATATTGATGATATTATGCTAACTAGTGATTCTCTTTCAGAATTGGAGCAAGAAGTCCCTACCCTGCTATCCCATTTGAAAGCATGTGGCTGGGCAGTTAACAAGAACAAATTACAAGGACCTGGGTTATCTGTTAAATTCTTGGGAGTTGTCTGGTCGGGTAAGACAAAAGTTATCCCTGACGCAGTTATAGATAAGATTCAAGCATACCCCGTGCCCACTACGGTAAAACAGTTACAGGAATTCTTAGGTTTGTTGGGGTATTGGCGAGCATTTATACCGCATTTGGCTCAGTTACTACGCCCCCTGTACAACCTTATTCGAAAGGGGGTTCGCTGGGATTGGACTGAGCAGGCGCAAGGTTCATTTGCAGCTGCTAAGAGAGCTGTCAAGGTGGCACAGGCCTTGAATGTGTTTGATCCTGCCAGGCCCTGTGAGCTGGATGTTCATGTAACCTCGGAGGGGTTTGGATGGGGCTTGTGGCAGCGGACAGAGCGCCTACGGCAACCTATTGGATTTTGGTCCCAATTGTGGAAAGGTGCTGAAGTTCGTTACTCATTAGTAGAGAAGCAGCTGGCAGCTGTGTATGCTGCCCTCCTGGCAACTGAGAGTATTACAACCACAACACCAGTTACAGTCAAAACAACATACCCTATAGCTGGATGGGTGAGAGATTGGGCAACTAAACCACGTAGTGGTATGGCCCAAATGTCTACCCTGGCCAAGTGGGGTGCCAATCTGCAACAACGCTGTGCTCTTAGCACCAGCCCATTGAGGGCAGAACTGCAGGAAGTCTTGGGTCCAGTCACCTATGCGACCTTAGAATCAGGTGCAACTGGGGCTCAGGAGGCAGAACCTGAGGTCAGTCCCTACCAGGAGGGGCGGGTGCCCATCCCCGAAGATGCCTGGTATACTGATGGTTCCAGCAGGGGCCAACCTGCCAAATGGACGGCTATCGCCTTCCATCCGGTCACTGAGACTATTTGGATGGACACGGGTACAGGCCAAAGCAGCCAATGGGCAGAATTAAGAGCTGTTTGGCTAGTTGCCCATAATGAACCTTCACCTCTGGTGATCTGTACTGACAGTTGGGCTGTCTATCGTGGACTGACCCTTTGGATTGCTACTTGGCACATTAACCAGTGGATGGTAATGCACCGTCCATTATGGGGTCAGGCCATGTGGCAGGACTTATGGGAAATAGGACACCAGAAGCAGGTGACAGTATATCATGTCACAGGGCATGCCCCTCTAGCCCATCCTGGGAATGATGAGGCAGATACGTTGGCAAGGGTGCGATGGTTGGAGACTGCACCTGCAGGTGATGTGGCACAGTGGCTCCACCGGTGCCTGCTCCATGCAGGACAGAAAACTATGTGGGCTACGGTTAAGGCTTGGAACTTGCCTGTGTCCTATGCAGAGGTACTTGCAGCCTGTGAGCAATGTGCAGTATGTTCCAAGGAACACCCTCGGAGACCACTGGTGTCACCTGGACAGATCCAGAGGGGTCATGTCCCACTGACACTATGGCAGATAGACATCATTGGACCCTTACCAAAGTCAGAAGGGTACCAGTATGCAGTCACTTGTGTAGATACTGCCACCGGGCTGCTTGCTGCTTACCCCGCTCGTAACCCTGACCAGAGGGCAGTCATACAGGCTCTGGACCGCCTGAGTGCTGCATACGGGCGACCGCTGGTCCTTGAAAGTGACAATGGTACCCACTTCACTGGTTCAACGGTGAGGCAATGGGCTCAAAAGCTGGGGGTAGACTGGAAGTACCATGTTCCCTACCACCCCCAGGCTGCTGGCATCATTGAGCGTTATAATGGACTCTTAAAGCAGGGACTGCGACAGGAGGGGGCACCGGCTCTCTTACTGGATGGACACGCCGCTTATGGACAGTACTTCGGATTTTGAATGAGCGACCTCGACGGGGAAGCCCAGCTCCAGTAGAGGCCTTCCTGCATCGGACAGCTGCCCCTATTCAGTTGCAGATACGCACTAAGGACATTTTACTCAAGCCAGGTTTCGGACAGCAGGGCAACGTGCTCTTGCCTGCTCCAACAGCCCTTTTTAAAGGACAACGGCTTCAATGGACTTGGCCCTGGACTGTACAGGCCCCCCATCTGAGATGGGTGGCCTTGTTGGCACCATGGGGAAAGGGGTTAGGGGTGGACCTCCAGTTAACTCCTTGGGCAACGAGCACCTGGCCACCTAAGGTAGAAGTGTATTATCCCTTGAGTGCTCAAGGGGACAGCATTTTGAAGGGCACCTTTGTAATTTCTTTATGGCCAATAATGAGTTCCCCTATTTTACTACACATAGAACCAGCAGATGCTGGTATATTGGCCAATAAGGTTTGGTACGCCCGCTCAGGGTGGCCTCTGGTGCCAGCTACAGTGCTGTCTGCAGATAAAACTCTGGCCTGTATTCTGCCAGAGGGAAAAGATTTGCCTCTCTTGGTGCCACTGACAGCTCTCTCATTTCGCCCATAGTTTTTGATCTGTTAATCCTATTGCTGTAGTTGGTACTATTTCTGTTTATGCAATGTATCCTACTCTTTGTACAGTGACCATCATGGAAGATGCCTGTGGTTTAGACTGTAAAGCGAGCAAAAGGGGTGGAATGTTGGTCAAATAAGTTTGTAAACATGATATATATGTTTGCTCGCTTGTGACTTATAATGGGTGTGGGGGACAGGCTATAAGCAGGCCAGGTTGTTGTAGCCTGAGGTTTGGTTTTGGGACTAAGCTTTTCCCCACACCCTTGACTGATTGTATGATCTGGGTGGTGCACTATCATGAGAAATCCAATTATGCCTTGGATAAGTGACTTTGTATCGGAGACTTCCTTGTTTGTATATTGGATTAAGGGATTTTGGTTTGCTACACTATAAAGTGGGACAGACCAGGAGCTCGGACACACAGTTCCTGCTATCACAATTGCAGGGGCTCCCCTGATCCCTTGCCCTTCAAGGGAAGAGCTGGTTTTCTGCTTTTCCCTTGTCTTCTTTTGTGGTTTGCCTGTCTTGGTGAGACACCAATAAATAGGATGGCCCCCCATCCTCTGACTCCACCATTTCTTTATCGTCTGCCCGAATCCAATGGGAACCTGCATGTGAATGGTCACGATGACGGCTCCTGGCCTTACAGGTGGTACAATCCAATCATGCCTCAGAGAAGTGACTTTGTATTGGAGACTTCCCTGTTTTGTATATTGGATTGGAGGTTGTGAAGCTACACTGTGGAATGGGGGTATAGCGGGAGCTTGCTCTTGGTTCCTGAGATTATCTTCAGAAGAGAGAGTAGAGCCAGCAGCGGAAGGAGGCCACATGGAGTAGGCCAGGAGAAGCAGCCAAGATGGCGGAGTGCTGAGTGAGATGCCAGTTTGTGCAGTTTGACGCTGGAGAAGAAAGGAGATGGGGAACTGAGGAGAATAAGTCTGGTGAGCTAGAAACATTTGATTCTAGGAAACTCGGATAAATCAGTAGCTTTGTGAGCACTGAATGTGAGTGGATTTTGGAGCCCAGTGTGTGTTTTTACTTGCCCGCCGGGTGCAAGCTAGGATTAAAGATGAAGGCCCATCAGTTCTTGGCTCCGTTGTTTCTTTACCGACTGTCCGAATCCAATGCGAACCTGCATGGGCCAGAAGGCTGCTGTGATACTGGCTCTGGCTCTAGATACTGGCTTTACAGGATTCAAGCGGGGCCGGGTAGCTCAGTGTAGAATCCAGCTGATTTGGGGTGCCTCGATCCAGTAACACAAAACACCAGATCCTGGATGAGCCCCCACATGTTATAAAGTACCACACCCCAGATTCTAAAAGGCACTGTACCTCATTTCATTGAGTTTATGTAGAGACGCCCAGTCCAGATGAATTTTGAAGAGTTTTATTAGAGGAGGAGATTTATTAAATATACCAGCCACATATGGCTGACACAAGGCATCAGACCCAAATCATGCAGTCCAAAAAATAGTGCAGGAGCTGCTTATATATCCTTGATTACACATGGGCAGGGGAGAGCATAATATCATGGTACAGACTGGCAACATTTGTTTAGGAGATACACAGAAACATTAAGACTTTCAAGGTAACACAATCAAAGATGTTTACAAACCTTTTAGGGTTCATCTTCCCTCATTAGCCTAGAGGTATTTTGCTCTCAAGATTTCAGGAAGGAGGAGGAACTACAATCAATGAAAGGTGTTATGTAAATTCTGCCTCCTATTGAAGGAGAAGACGTTTCTAGGTTAACCTTCATTTTAGATTTAAAACTAAATGACCCATTGTTCTTGAAATCCAGAAACTTCTACTTTCCTCTCCCTCCCCTCCCTAAAGGAGGGATGAAACAGGAAAGCCTGATAGGAAAGCCTGATGTTTCCTCCCAGAATATCAATATCAATTTTCAGCTTTTTGGTACCTTACAACATAAGCACATATAAATGCATATATCTGAATGTATAAATACAAAAGTACATATATAAATATATTTATGTATACATTTGTTTTTTATTTAGTTGTTCACACATATAGCCCAGATTATTAAGTAAATTATCCTGCCTAAATGTCATCTATGTTACTGTATGGCCAGTGGCTGCCACTGTCGTGGCCATGCAAGTTCTCATTGAATTTGGGCAGATGGTAAAGAAACAGTGGAGCCAAAAAATTGTGGGCCATTCCATTTATTAAAGTCTCACACTTCCTTTTCATTCAGAGCTTTCAAAGCCGGGATACATTCTCAGGTTCTACTTCCTCAGCACTCTGCCTTCTCTCCACTCTCTCTGCAAAACTGGCTGAGCCTACAATGACTCCTCCTCTAGCAAACATTAGCAAAACAAAGGCCCCTCCCAAGCAGGAATGCAATCCTCAATTTGCAATCAACTGCCCTGCTTTGAAGGCAAGCACACACCTGGCTGATCAGTGCCATTTTTTAACAGTAAAAGTCAGCAAACTCAAAAATTACAAATTTTACAAGCTCATTTGCCCAACAATGTGTTATTACTATAACTAGTATTATGAAATATATTGTTTTTTTCATAAAGATTGACATAAAGTGTAAATTTTATACCTACACAACATCTCAATTAAGAACAGCAATACAAATATTGATGGACTTATGACCATTTGATTTTATGTCCACAATCACTAGCCACGACTGTTTCATGTCTGGTAGTGCAAGCATTGCCCAGCTGGGCTTACGACAGTGTAAACCAGCTTCCGGCAGCACTACCATATCTGCATGCAACATTCAACTGTTATCCCAGCTTGGTACAGCAATTTGTGTTTTGTATCTTGGATATTTTTCATCAAACCTCTCACAAGATGTCTACCAAGAGGAAATTGTCTTTGTAAATATTAAACCAGTTGTACTGGTAATGCAGTGTTTTACTTAAACTTGACGGATGTAAAAATAAGAAACAAAATGGTTTAGAAATGATACAAATGGCATAAAATAAACAAAGAAAATTATGATATATAACAATAATGAAAGAAAATTATGATAAAATATGACTTAAAGATTTTTATAACATCATTTCACAGTACTGTATATATAGCCTACTCAACTTACAACTAAATCGTGTTATGACCAGTCTGTTGGAACCAATCATGGTTCTAAGTCAAGCACTAGCTGTATTTCAAATATTCAATAACAATATGTAGCTAGTAGATACTATATTGTGTATCACAGCCCTGGAATGACTTTAGAAAAATTTTAATCTACTCCCACTCTAAATTTTTTCTTGAACAGGATTATATTTAGCTGTTGGTCAAATAAGTTTGTAAATATGATAAATATTGTAAGGTATTTTTCTCCACTGAGGAAGAAGGAACGGGCATAGCCATGAATTGTGAAATAATAAAAGCTTTATTGAGTACAGAGCACATCCTGCCCGATGATGTTACCTGGTACTGGGGACAGAAGCCAGGAAAGTTGTATGGGGTGACCCACGTGAGGAATATTTAAAGGGTCTCTAGAGTGGTTGAGCTAAGATGATGTGCTCGCCGCCTGGCAGATGGTCGCTCTTTTCCAAGGGACTCCTGGGAAGTTTCTTTTAGTGTGCATGAGTGTGGGTGACTCCAGCCAAAGTTCCCAGATCTGGGTTCCTCACATGACCTTCCCCTGATGCTGACCACCTTAAATTTATGTTTGTTCACTTATAGTTTGCATTGGGTGTCAATGGCTTTGGGAGCCCTGAATGGAAAGGTGTTTTCCTATTGTGTGTATTTCCTGCCTGCTGGATGCAAGCTAGGGTTAAAGCTAAAGGCCCACCAATTCTTGGCTCCATTGTTTCATTACCATTTGTCTGAATCAAATGCAAACCTGCATGGGTCAAGCGGTTGTGATGGTGGCCATGGCTACTGGCCATACATTAGCAGATGGAGATCTCTCAGAGTCAGTGTTTAGGCAAATAAAAAAAAGTCTTTTATGGCCCAAGATGGGTAACTCAGTTGGTTAGACATCGTTCCAACCTACCTAGGTTGTGGATTTTATCTCTGGTCAGGGCACATATAAGCACAACCAATGATTCCATTTTTAAGAGTAACAAATTGATGCTTCCTTTTCTCTCCCTTATTTTTCTAAAATCAATAAAAAAGAAATTTTATATAAAGAATGTATAAATCATTTACATATACTAAAATTGGATTGAAAAATTTTCAGGTGCTTTATTTTGCTCAAAAGTTTGACATAGAGAAGGTTAAAGTGTATTCATTTAAGGAAAAAAAAATAGGAAAATGAGATTAAAAACCTGGAAGACTTATGATCATGGAATGACTGAATCCAAAACCTCAAGTGATTGAAAAAGGAGACTTTATTTATTCATTTATTTTTACAGAGTCAGAGAGAGGGATAGATAGGCACAGACAGAAATGTAGAGAGATGAAAAGCATTAATCATTAGTTTCTTGTTGCGACACTTTAGTTGTTCATTGATTGCTTTCTCATACATGCCTTGACCAAAGGTTTTCAGCAGACTGAGTAACCCCTTGCTCGAGCCAGTGACCTTGGGTCCAAGTTGGTGAGCTTTTGCTCAAACCAGATGAACCTGCACTCAAGCTGGCAACATTGGGGTCTGAAACCTGGGTCCTTCCGCATCCCAGTCCGATGCTCTATCCACTGCGCCACCGCCTGGTCAGGCTAAAAAAGAAGACTTTAAAGAAAGTTTTGAGCTACAGAAACTGTGAATACCATGAGCTACAAAGATTGCATCCAATGCTGTAAATTTCTGAAGGTGAATGAGGAAATCTCAAAGCCAACAGAAAAGAGAACTAAATGAGCTTCTGTGATAAGGTGCCAAAGAACTGTAAAACTTAATGTAAAGTGAGGAGCCACCATCATGGCCATTCACATGCATGCTTGCATTGGATTTGGACAGTCGGTAAAGAAACAACAAAGCCAAAAATTGATGGGCCATCATCTATAATCCTACCTTGCACCCAGCGGGCAAGTAAAACACACACTAGGCTCCAAAATCCACTCACATTCAGTGCTCACAAAGCTACTGACTTATCCGAGTTTCCTAGAATCAAAGGTTTCTAGCTCACCAGACTTATTCACCTCTGTTCCCCTTCTCCTTCCTTCTCCCTGCACAAACTCTGCAGAAACTGGCTTCTCACTCAGCACTCCACCATCTTGGCTGCTTCTCCTGGCCTCCTCCATGTGGCCTTTCTCTGCTCCCTGCGCTCTAATGCTAATCTCAGGAACCAAGAGAGCAACTCCCATTCTGCCTCCATGTTATAGTGCAGAAATAAAAATCTTTAATCCAATATACAAAATAGAGAAGTCTCTAATACAAAGTCACTTATCTGAGGCATGATGGGATTATACCACCCACATCAAAAAGGGTGGGAAAGGCTTAGTCCTAAAACCAAGCCCCAGGCTACAAGGATTCTGCCTGCCCACAGCCCACCCCCAACACACATTAACATCACCTGGGTGATGGGCTTTTACTTGGGCAGTGCCATCTTTAACAAAGTGAGCATAATACATTTTATCTGCCCAACACTTAGTATTGGCAATGCCATTTTAAAAAGGAAAATCAGGCTACTTGACCCCTCCTTTTTTAGAGAATGGAGGGAGAAGAATGTGGGAGCTTCCTGGCTTACAAGGACATACTATGTACTGAGATAATAAACCCCTTTTTACTATGAGACTTAAAAGGCATTTTATAATTTATGACAAGTGTTCAGAGAGATTTTCTAAATATGATTTTTACACTTGTGTGTGATTTACACCAGCTTAAGATGGCCAATCACATTCATGCTTAAGAAGGGCTATTATATTGTAAATAGAAAGGTTTTTATACTAGGTTTTGATTGGAAGGAGGAAGGAGACTTGGACCCCCTCTCTTCCCCACACCTGTGAGGAAGAAAATAAACGGCCAGCCAGGAATGCCGGAGAGGAAAGAAAAATTTAAGTAGCCTGTAAAGCCAATAGGCATGGCCAGGGCTAGGGCCACTATCACAGCAGCCTTCTGGCCTATGCAGGTTCGCATTGGATTCGGACAGTCGGTAAAGAAACCATGGAGCCAAAAACTGATGGGCCATAGCCTTTAATCCTAGCTTGCACCCGGCGGGCAAGTAAAAATACACACTGGGCTCCAAAACCCAGTCACACTCAGTGCTCACAAAGCCACTGACTTATCCGAGTTTCCTAGAATCAAAGGTTTCTAGCTCACCAGCCTTATTCTCCTCAGTTCCCCATCTCCTTCCTTATCCCAGATACAAACTCTACACAAACTGGCATCTCACTCAGCACTCCGCCATCTTGGCTGCTTCTCGTGGCCTACTCCACGTGGCCTCCTTCTGCTGCTGGCTCTACTCTCTCCTCTAATCATCCCAGGAACCAAGAGGGCAAGCTCACGTTCCGTCCCCATTTTATAGTGTAGAAATCCAAACCCTTAATCCAATATACAAAACAGGGAAGTCTCTAATACAAAGTCACCCTCTGAGGCATGATAGGATTGTACTGCCCTACATCAAAAAGGGTGGGAGAGGCTTAATCCCAAAACCAAGCCCCAGGCTACAATTATCCTAACTGTCCCCAACACACATTAATATCACCTGGGTGACAGCATCTTTAACAAAGTGAGCATAATACATTTTATCTGCCCAACATAGCCCTTTTCTCTCCCTTGTCTTTCTCCTTAATGGATGATTGACAAACACTTATCTTCTGACACCATGTAGGCCCCCTAATGTGATTGATGTATGTACCTTTATTTTTTTTAAATAAATTTTTATTGATGTTAATGGGATGACATTAATAAATCAGGGTACATATATTCAAAGAAAACATGTCTAGGTTATCTTGTCATTAAATTATGTTGCATACCCCTCGCCCAGAGTCAGATTGTCATCCGTCACCCTCTATCTAGTTTTCTCTGTGCCCCTCCCCCTAACTCTCTCCCTCCCTCCATCCTGCATCCTCCCTCCCCCCACCGCTGGTAACCACCACACTCTTGTCCATGTCTCTTAGTCTTGTTTTTATGTTCCACCCATGTATGGAATCATGTTGTAAGGCCAGGAGCCGCCATCGTGACCATTCACATGCAGGTTTCCATTTGTTTCGGGCAAACAATAAAGAAATGGCGGAGTCAGAGGATGGGGAGCCATCCTATTTATTGGTGTCTCACCAAGACAGGCAAACCACAAAAAAAGACAAGGGAAAAGCAGAAAACCAGCTCTTCCCATGAAGGGCAAGGGATCAGGGGAGCCCCTGCAATTGTGATAGCAGGAACTGTGTGTCCGAGCTCCTGGTCTGTCCCACTTTATAGTGTAGAAAACCAAAATCCCTTAATCCAATATACAAACAAGGAAGTCTCCGATACAAAGTCACTTATCCAAGGCATAATTGGATTCCTCATGACAGTGCACCACCCAGATCATACAATCAGTCAAGGGTGTGGGGAAAAGCTTAGTCCCAAAACCAAACCTCAGCCTACAACAACCTGGCCTGCTTATAGCCTGTCCCCCACACCCATTATAAGTCACAAGCGAGCAAACATATATATCATGTTTACAAACTTATTTGACCAACACATGTAGTTCTTGTTTTTTTCTGATTTACATATTTCACTCCGTATAATGTTATCAAGATCCCACCATTTTGTTGTAAATGATCTGATGTCATCATTTCTTATGGCTCAGTAGTATTCCATAGTGTATATGTGCCATATCTTCTTTATCCAGTCTTCTATTGAAGGGCTTTTTGGTTGTTTCCATTTCTTGGCCACTGTGAACAGCGCTGCAATGAACATGGGGCTACATGTGTCTTTACGTATCAACGTTTCTGAGGTTTTGGGGTATATACCCAGTAGAGGGATTGCTGGGTCATAAGGTAGTTCTATTTGCAGTTTTTTGAGGAACCACCATACTTTCCTCCATAATGGTTGTACTACTTTACAATCCCACCAACAGTGGATTAGAGTTCCCTTTTCTCCGCAGCCTCTCCAAAATTTGCTATTACCCGTCTTGTTGATAATAGGTAATCTAAAAGGGGTGAGGTGGTATCTCATTGTAGTTTTGATTTGCATTTCTTTAATAACTAATGAAGCTGAGCATCTTTGCATGTATCTGTTGACCATTTGTATTTCTTCCTGGGAGAAGTGTCTGTTCATATCCTTTTCCCATTTTTTTATTGGATTGTTTGTTTGTTTGTTGTTGAGTTTTATGAGTTCTTTGTACATTTTGGATATTAGGCCCTTATCTGAGCTGTTGTTTGAAAATATCATTTCCCATTTAGATGGCTGTCTGTTTATTTTGATATCAGTTTCTCTTGCTGAGCAAAAACTTTTTATTCTGATGTAGTCCCATTCATTTATCTTTGCCTTCACTTCTCTTGCCATTGGAGTCAAATTCATAAAATGCTCTTTAAAACCCAGGTCCATGAGTTTAGTACCTATGTATTCTTCTATGTACTTTATTGTTTCAGGTCTTATATTTAGGTCTTTGATCCATTTTGAATTAATTTTAGTACACGGGAGAGGCTGTAGTCGAGTTTCATTCTTTTGCATGTGGCTTTCCAGTTTTCCCAGCACCATTTGTTGAAGAGGCTTTCTTTTCTCCATTGTGTGTTGTTGGCCCCTTTATCAAAGATTATTTGACCATATATATGTGGTTTTATTTCTGGGCTTTCTATTCTGTTCCATTGGTCTGAGTGTCTATTTTTCTGCCAATACCATACTGTTTTGATTATCGTGGCCCTATAATATAGTTTGAAGTCAGGTATAGTAATGCACCCAGCTTCATTCTTTTTCCTTAGGATTGCTTTGGCTATTTGGGTTTTTTTATAGTTCCATATAAATCTGATGATTTTTTGTTCCATTTCTTTAAAAAATGTCATTGGAATTTAGATGGGAATTGCATTAAATTTATATATTGCTTTGGGTAATATGGCCATTTTAATTATATTTATTCTTTCTATCCAAGAACAAGAAATATTTTTCTATCTCATTGTGTCTTTTTCTATTTCTCTTAACAATGCCTTGTAGTTTTCGTTATATAGGTCCTTTACATTCTTTGTTATGTTTATTCCTAGGTATTTTATTTTTTTTGTTGCAATCGTAAAGGGGATTATTTTTTTGAGTTCGTTTTCTAATATTTCATTGTTGGCATATAGAAAGGCTATGGATTTTGTATGTTAATTTTGTATCCTGCGACCTTACTGTATTGGTTTATTGTTTCTAGTAATCTTTTTGTGGAGTACTTTGGATTTTCGATGTATAAAATCATATCATCAGCAAAAAGTGATAGCTTTACTTCTTCTTTTCCGATATGGATGCCTTTTATTTCTTTGTCTTGTCTGATTGCTCTGGCCAGAACTTCTAGCACCACGTGAAATAAGAGTGGAGAGAGTGCACAACCCTGTCTTGTTCCTGATTTAAGGTGGAAAGTCCTCAGTTTTATGTCATTTAATATGATGTTGGCTGATGGTTTATCATATATGGCCTTTATCATGTTGAGATATTTTCCTTCTATACCCTTTTGTTGAGAGTCTTAAACATAAAATTGTGTTGTACTTTATCAAAAGCCTTTTCTGCATCTATTTATAAGATGATACGGTTTTGGTTTTTTGTTTTATTGATATGGTGTATTACGTTAACCGTTTTACGTATGTTGAACCATCCTTGAGATTCTGGGATGAATCCCACTTGATCATGATGTATTATTTTTTTAATATGTTGTTGTATTCGATTTGCCAGTATTTTGTTTAGTATTTTACCATCTGTATTGCTTAGAGATATTGGTCTGTAATTTTCTTTCTTTGTGACATCCTTGCCAGGTTTCGGTATGAGGGTTATGTTGACCTCATAAAATGTGTTTGGAAGTACTGCTTCTTCTTCAATTTTTTGGAAGACTTTCAGTAGAATAGGAACGAAGTCTTCTTTGAATGTTTGATAGAATTCACTAGTATAACCGTCTGGGCCTCTACTTTTATTTTTGGGGAGGTTTTTAATAGTTTTTTCCATTTCCTCCCTGCTGATTGGTCTGTTCAGGCTTTCTGCTTCTTCATGACTCAGTTTAGGAAGGTTGTATTGTTCTAGGAATTTATCCATTTCTTCTAGATTGTTGTATTTGGTGGCATACAGTTTTTCATAGTATTCTACAATAATTCTTATATCTATGATGTCTGTGGTGATCTCTCCTCTTTCATTTTGGATTTTATTTATTTGAGTCCTGTGCCTTTTTTCCTTGGTGAGTCTTGCCAAGGGTTTGTCAATTTTGTTGATCTTTTCAAAGAACCAGCTCCTTCTTTTATTGATTTTTTCTATAGTTTTTCTGTTCTTTATTTCATTTATTTCTGCTCTGATTTTTATTATCTCCTCTCTTCGGCTGGTTTTGGGTTGTCTTTTTTCTTCTTTTTCTAGTTCCTTAAGGTGTGAAGTTAAGTGGTTTACTTGGGTTCTCTCTTGTTTGTTCATATATGCCTGAAGTGAAATGAACTTTCCTCTTATTACTGCTTTTGCTGCATCCCAGAGATTCTGATATGTCGTATTTTCATTTTCGTTTGTCTGTATATATCTTTTGATCTCTGCGCTTATTTCTTCTTTGACCCATTCATTTTTTAGAAGTATGTTGTTTAGTTTCCACATTTTTGTGGGGTTTTCCCCCTCTTTTTGCAGTTGAATTCTAGTTTCAAGGCTTTATAATCAGAGAATATGCTTGGTACAATTTCAATTTTTCTAAATTTGCTGATATTGTCTTTGTGGCCCAACATATGGTCAATTCTTGAGAATGTTCCATGTACACTAGAGAAAAATGTATATTCTGTCGCTTTGGGATGAAGTGTCCTGTAGATGTCTATCATATCTAGGTGTTCTAGTATTTCATTTAAGGCCACTATATCTTTATTGATTCTCTGTTTGGATGACCGATCTATAGCCGTCAGCGGTGTATTGAGGTCTCCAAGTATGATTGTATTTTTGTTAATTTTTGTTTTAAGGTCAATAAGTAGCTGTCTTATATATTTTGGTGCTCCTTGGTTTGGTGCATATATATTAAGGATTGTTATGTCTTCTTGATTCAGTGTCCCTTAATCATTATGAAATGATCATTTTTGTCTCTGAGTACTTTTTCTGTCTTGTAGTCAGCATTATCAGCTATGAGTATTGCTACACCTGCTTTTTTTTGTGTGTTGTTTGCTTGGAATATTGTTTTCCAGCCTTTCACTTTGAATTTGTTTTTATCCTTGTTGCTTAGATGTGTTTCTTGTAGGCAGCATACAGTTGGATTTTTTTGTTTAATCCATTCTGCTACTCTGTGTCTTATTATTGGTAAGTTTAATCCATTTACATTTAGTGTAATTATTGACACTTGTGGGTTCCCTATTGCCATTTTATAAATTGCTTTCTGTTAGTTTTTTATCTTGTTTGATTCTTCTCTTTTGTTTTTCCATCATTTGTTTTTGTTTGTATTTCATACTTCTTTCCTCTGTTGCTACCTTTTTTAAGTCAAGTGTTTTTGTGGTGGTTTTTTCAAAGGTGGTTACCATTAAGTAATGAAAAGGGTACCTAATATTCATTATAGTACCCTATCTTATGAGTATTTCTGCAGTTCATCATCCTTTGCTACTGTTAATCTCCATCCTCTCCCCCCTTTTTTTCTTTTGTTGTCACAGTTTAAGTTTGGTTTTATTGTGTTCTTGGTGGAGCTGTTACTTGTGGTTTTGTTTTCTTTTGTTCTTTGAATCTGGTTGGAAAACCCCCTTTAGTATTTCCTGGAGTGGGAGCTTTCTGCTGATAAATTCTCTCATCTTTTCTGTATTTGTGAATGTTTTTATATCTCCTTTGTACTTGAAGGATAGCTTTGATGGGTATAGTATTCTTGGCTGAAAGTTCCTCTCTTTCAGGGCTTTAAATATTGGGGTCCACTCTCTTCTAGCTTGTAGAGTTTCTGCTGAGAAATCTGATGATAATCTAATAGGCCTTCCTTTATATGTTGTATTCTTCTTTTCCCTGGCTGCCTTGAGAATTTTTTCTTTGTCATTGGTTTGTGTCATCTTCATTATGATGTGCCTTGGAGTGGGTTTGTTGGGGTTAAGAAAACTCAGTGTTCTGTTTGCTTCTTGAATTTGAGGCTTTAGTTCTTTCCACAGGCTTGGGAAGTTCTCGTCTATTATTTGTTTGAGTATATTCTCCATTCCATTTTCTCTCTCTTCTCCCTCTGATATACCTATTATTCTTATGTTATTCTTTCTGATGGAGTCAGACAATTCCTGTAGGGCTTTCTCGTTTTTTTATTATTTTTGAGTCTCTTTCTTTTCTCTGTTTTGCCTCAAGTTGCTTGTCTTCTATTTCACTAATCCTATCTTCTATCTGGGCTGTTCTATTAGCTAAGCTTGTTACCTCGTTTTTCAGCTCATGAATTGAGTTTTTCATTTGTGTTTGATTTGTTTTTATAGTTTCAATTTCCTTGGTAATATATTCTTTGTGATCGTTGAGTTGTTTTCTGATCTCCCTAAATTGCCTTTCTGTGTTTTCTTGTATATCTCTGAGTATTTTTAAGATTTCTATTTTAAATTCTGTCATTTAGCTCCAAGGCTTCCAATATGTTAAATCTTTTCTCCATAGATTTTTCCACATTTATTTGTGTTACCTCTCTATCTTTTGTATCCATAATATTCGATTTTCTTTTTCTTATTGGCATCTGAGGGTGGTCTTGTTGATAGCATTAATTAAAATTAATAAAGAATAAAAAGTAAAAAAAACAAAAAACAAAAAAATGGAAAACACCCCACAAAAAAAACAGTAATATTTTATTATTTCCCCCTTTTTTTCTTTCTTCTCTTCCCCTCCTCTCCCCTCCTTAGGAAAATCTCTTGATGACCTGTGAATTATATTATGCTAAATGGAACAAAAATTGCCTATAATGGAGGGCCTGATTTGAGTTCAAGGGGCAAAAAGTGGAGTAGGGACCTACTAAATGCAAAAAAAAAAAGGAGAAAATCTTAGACAAGCATAAAATGATTTGCTTGTAAGTGATGGTCAACTAAAAGATATAATGAGAGGGATAAGAGAGAAACAGAAAAAAGGAGAAAAAAGATAATAATTAAAGAAGAGAAAAAAATAAAAATAATAAGTAAAAATCTGTTGTATTAAGTGGAGCGAAGACTAAATACAATGGAGACCTTGGGTTGGGAGGAATGCTAGTGAGTTAAAAAGCAACGTAAAAAGTACCCAAAATGCCACGAAAACAAACAAAAGAAAACCAAAAACAGAAGCAAAAAAAAAAGAAAAAAAGAACACAAAAAACTTGAGTCCCAAATTAAATAATTTGTTCGTGATTGAGGATTGAATGGGAGCAAAAGTAAAAGGGGAAAAGAAGAAACGAATAGAGAGGAAAAAATAAGAAAAAGAGAAAAACGAAGGAAGAAAAAAGGAAAAGAAAAAAAAACAAAAGGCGAGAGAGTGAGAGTTAAGCGTTTTGTAGTGTAACCCTAAAGGAGAGTAAGGATCAAGAAAAGAAATAAAATGTAACACTCATGGGTAGTGTAGTTCAAGAAAAGGGAAGCATAAGATGGGCAGAGAATAAAAAGACCAAGGTGGAGGAAATAGAAATAATAATAATAAAGGCAATAAGATAGAAGAAACAAACAACAACAATGAAAAATTAGTGGAACAAGTTATAAAGTCTGTGGATTTTTTTTGATTTTGAGAGGTTAACTTCTTCCTTTTTCTTTTCTCTCCCTCTTCCTGGTCGGTGACTCTGTACCCCAGGCTCTGCCCCTGTGTCATGCTTAGGTAGGGATTTGCAGCTGATGGGATTCTATGGCAATGTCATATAATTGGCTTTAGTCTTGCTGGTAGTCAGGGCTTATTGGCGTTTGCAGGGTCCAACAATGAGAGAGTTTGCTTTCCTGGAGTCTCTCTCCTTCTCCCCTTCCTGAATTAGCAGCCTGGTGATCCAGCTATGAGGCTGCCACTGCTTCTGCCTGGGGAGTAAGAGGCTCAAAGAGCTGGGAAATCCCCACTCTATCCCCACTCAGCGCAAGGCTCTGGGTAAGGCTCTGGCAGTCAGAGCCTCCAGCATAATCAGGTGGGGCTGGGAGACAATTGTTGTCAAGGTGACTGTTCAGCATCTAGCATTCAGTTGGACCACTCAACCCAGGCTTTCCACACTTTGTAGCCTGTTTTGGCTGGGAAGAAGAGGCACTAGTCGCTGCTTGCTGTATAGATCTTAATATCTGCCAAGTCCCTCTTGTTAGCGTATATCCCTGATTATGGAGGCTCTGTCAATCAGAAGTTGCCCCCTCCCCTTTAGCGAGAGGCACTGAAAAATATCACGCCTCTTGTCTTGGATCGCTGAACTGAGAGAGTTCTTATCAATTAGAGCCCCGTGAGTGCGCAGATTTCATGGATTAAGCTAATTTCAGTGATTGGATCCGCAGCTGTGCTCCAGAAAGTATTTCAGGCTGCCCGTGTGCCCCTCCCCCAATGCTTGGTTGTTAGCTTGAATGGCTGGGTAAGGTGCCCTGCCAATGGAGAGAATCTCTGGAACAAGGAAGACAGCCTTGGTGCCTCTCCCGCTCGCCTTGCTGCTGGCGGCTGGGGTGCACTGGGTGCGCGGGAGAATGGGGCACTCTGGGTGTGCAGGCAAGTGGGGTGCTCTGGGTGTGTGTGCAAGTGGGACGTTCAGGACACATGAGCGAATGGGGTGCTCTGGGGACTGGTGGCTGGGGACACTCACGCTGGGGATGCTGGCTGTGCAAGGGAGCTCGCTCTGCGACCGGACCGCAGCATGGGGTGCGCGCACGGTTTCTCACGGCACACCTGCGGCTGCTCGCAGCGCCCAGGCTACCGCTCCCTGAGTGTGGACGGGCAGTTGCACGTGTGGGTTGACTCACCACAGGAGTACTCCCTCCTCGGGGCTTGAATGAACATCCATGTGGTATTTAGCTTCCTCCACACCCTCAGTTCTGACCCGTCTCTCAGATTCAAGTGATAACAGTCCTTTCGCTTTCAGTATGTGTGGAACTCCGGAATGCTCTGAGGATAAATTTTACTGTTTCTAGTTGATAAATTTGTTGAGATTTTGGGGAGATCTGTCAGACACGCTGCTCACAGTGCCATTTTTGTGACGTCACTCTCGATGTATGTACCTTTAGACAAAGGAATAGGAGGTAGACACTAAAAGATTTGGGGATATCTTTTAATATGTAAAACAACATTTATCACTACTGTGTTAATATGTAAAATGACATTTTTCACTATTTTATTACTTTGTGGGTTTTAATATGTAAAAATATACATATTAAGATTTTTATAAATCCTATAGATGAATTTTGTAAGCTTATTAATGATTGATTATTATGTCATACTCCCCCTCTTTTTCCCCCAAACCTGTATGTGATCAAGTCCATATAACTAGCCTCAGGGCTATATTGGACACACATGATTTGGGTTAGCTATACCCCGTGTAAGTCATATGTACCCAGATTATTAATAAATCTTCTCCTAAAAATTCTTCACTATCCTGCCTTGGTGTCTCTATGTAACCTGCGGAATTAAGGTACACTACTTTATAACACTTCTGTCATGCCTTGGGAGTAGAGTATGCCTTTTTACATTATGTTTTAAGGGTGGAAGATAAAAATATGGAGATAAAAATACAAGAGTTTGGTTCAGTTATCCGAAAGGGAGCAAGAGGTAGCAAATTTATTTAGAAAGGTTGAAGTTCTAACATTGGAAGTTTGTTTTGATGTGTACTGAGTTTGAATTGTTTCTCTGATTAATGAAAACCTTAAGCTTACAAAAGCATGTGCTAATCGAAGAAAAGTTTCTCTAGAAAATTTTCTCCTTTGCATATGTCTTGGCTATGTTTGAAGGTCTGTTACAACAATTTCAGGATTTTGATGTTTTTGTTCATATTAATAATACTTTATAACTGGTCAAGGACAGTATTTTTAAAAGTAATTTTAACTTTTTCTGTCTGACTTATTTTGCTTAGCATGATATTCTCAAGATCCATCCATGTTGTTACAAATGGCAGTGTTTCATCTTTTCTGAGTTTTCATCTATTCTATTGTATATATGTACCATATATTTTTTACTTAATCATCTCTTAAAGGACACTTCATTGTCTCCATGTGTTGGTCACTGTAAATAATTCTAAAATGAACATACGGGTGTATATATATCTTTGCAAATGAATGTATTCAAATTTTTTAGGTAGATATCAATAGGATGGATAGCTGGGTTTTATAGTAACACTATTCTTAATATTTTGAAGAGCTTCCATACTGTTTTCCATAGTAGCTGTCCCAGCTTATGTTCCCACCAGCAGTAAATAAGGGCTCATTTTTTTCCATAATCTCTTCAACACTTATTATTAATTGTCTTGTTTATAATAACTATTTTGATAGGTGTGAGGTAGCATTTCATTGTAGTTTTAATTTGCATTTCCTTAACAGCTCATGAAGCTAAACATCTTTTCATATAATTGTTGTCCATTTATATGTCTTCTTGGGAGTATTTATTCAGATCATCTGCTCATTAAGACCTATATGATTTCACTCTGAAGTGGGATATAAAACTGAAAGCAAAAAGTGAACAAAAAGAAAAACAAGCAAAAATTTACAGACACAGACAATGATATGGAGATTACAAAAAATAAAGGGGGTTGAGGAATAATAATGGATAAAGTTGGTCAAATACATGATGATGGAAGAAGATTTGACTGTAAGTTGTGGGCATATAATGCAATATACAGATCATGTATCATGAACATATGCACTTGAAACTTGTATAATCTTATCAACCAATGTCACCACAATAAATTTAATTTTAAAAAGATAGTTTTATTATTTTATGTGGTTCTAAAGTAGGGGCAGAAAATCCAACTCAAAATGAGAAAACCAATGTTTCTTCTCCTACATATTTTTTCAGAAGCCCTTGTTTAGGGTATCCCTCCTTAGTGACATTCTGGGTTAGGGTCAATTGTATACATTTGTTATATAGATTACTGTCAGAATTAAAGGCATTTTAAAAAAACAAAGGGAGAAAAAGCCCAGTTATTCAATAAAAGTTAAAACATTTTTGAATCTTAGTATGAGGAGCTATTCTTCAAGACTGGGATTTCTGTTGTAGCTGTCACCTTTCACATTTTCTGTATTTCCCCATGTATAAGATGCCCCTTAATTTTCGGGCCCGAAATTTGAAGAAAAAAATATATTACATAAAGTTATTGAACTCATTTTATTCTATTCATCATAAAATTCATACAACTCAACAAGTGCGAAAACGCAAGAAACATGTTAAAAAAACTACAACCACTGTATAAGACGCGTCCAGTTGTTAGACCCCAAAGTTTTTGAAAAAGAGTGTGTCTTATACATGGGGAAATACGATATATTAACTATACGCAACCATCCATTCACAATGTAAATTTCGGCTAAACTTTTCAAATTTTGGTAAGTTAGGAGATGGGAACAAAAGCAATGAACTATCAGTGTCAATGGCAAGATGGAAGAGCTAAGAAGAATTTAAAAATGCTTATTTCATGGACATGTTCACAGTGATAGTGCAATGAAATTGTAGATTTTGTTGTTTTAAGTACCTGGAGGAAACATACATTTGCATAGTGGTTTCTTCCAGTGAATGCAGTCAACTCTCATCCTTACTGTCACCTGTCCCAAAAACATAGAGTAAAAATGTAATAAATATAAGTCTAGTCCTCAGGCAAATTTTGCCACATTTTCCATCGCAAAAAAAAAAAAAAAAATTCAATACTGTATCACAAATATATTTATTTTTATACTCCTCAGTATTTATGATGGCATACTTTTTAAAAAAGTATTACTGTTTATGTGTTTTAGGTGCCTGAGATCATGTGAATGTTCTGTCCTCATCTCCTTGTCTCCTTCTGAATAAGACAACAGTTTCTGCCTCATTGGTCCAAAAGATTTTATATTTTTCCTAAATGTATTTTCATTAGGTTTTACTCAAAGTTCAAAATATGTATACAATCTAATTTGGCAATTCCATCAAGATCAAACACTAAATACATGTGAAGAAAATCAATATACATTCAATGTTTTGTTGCTTTTGCAAAGAAATAAAACTTTAAATGGTATGCCTTGTCAAAATTAATATTCTAAATTTGTTATAAATTCCACAGATTATTTGAATAATTTTGAAAATGATAATAATGGATGCATAGTCCTGATAATTAATGTATGTTTGCTTTTAATACTCTACAGTTTGTATACCAATATAGTATAGAAAGCTTATGTGGGAAAGCATCTATCATGAAGTTGTGTTAATATGGAAATGTATTCCTTGGAGTAAAAAAAAAAAGTAAAATATATTAAAATTGATGGACTAATTTGAAATATAATTTATATGTAATAGTTTTTAACAGAGAATTAAGCATCTTTGACTATAGCTTATAGATATCTCCAAATAGTTTTCAAGCAAGTTTATTCCTGTTAACATTATCAGCTGTATTACCAAAGCATTCTACTTTTAATCAGAAGTTGGATACTGATTTATTTGGCACATTCTTAAGCAGTCTGTTCTTCTGTCTCTCCACCCAAAAGAAGGTTATTTCTATTTGATTAACATAAAATTAAGAAAATATTTTTTTATTGATTTTATAATTATTTTATAAACATTTGTGTCTTAGCCCTGGCCAGCTGGCTCAGTGGTAGAGTGTTGGCCCAGCATGAGGAAGTCTGGGTTTGATTCCTGGCCAGGGCACACAGGAGAAACATCCATCTGCTTCTCTACCCTTCCCCCTCTCCTTTCTCTCTAGCTCTCTCTTCTCCTGCAGCCAAGGCTCTATTGGAGCAAAGTTGGCCCAGGCACTGAAGACGCCTCCATGGCTTCTGCCTCAGGCACTAGAATGGTTGCCATTGCAACAAAGCAATGCCCCAGATGGGCAGAGCATCACCCCTTAGTGAGCTTGTAGGGTGGATCCCGGTCAGGCACATGTGGTTTTCTGTCTCTCCACCTCCTCACTTCTCACTTCAGAAAAATATAAAAAATAATAATAATAAATAAATAAATCAACAAACATTGGTGTCTTAGTTTATTTATTTAAGTAATAAATTTTAGTTTTCAGAAATGAAACTGCCAAGGAAGAGACTGAGAAAGATAATTTAGAAACTCAATGACTGAAAGGGTTGAAAAACAATGACAGGCAATCTCAATTCAAATGTAAATAAAACAGCCATTTTTCCTGATGATTAGAAAAGAATAGTGGAGGGGTGGGGGGAAGGGAGTAAAAAGGGACAAATATATGGTGACAAAAAATTATTTGACTGTGGATGATAGGTATGCAACATAATCAACAGTTAAATGCTATAGCAATGTTTACCTGAAACCTATGTTCTCTTATTGATCTATGTTACCTGTTCAATTTAACTTTTTAAATAAAATTTTTTAAAAAAGAAAATAATAGTGAATAAATTGCTGTAAAATTTGGCAAGTGTGGAAATGCATAAACCAACGTATCCAAGTAATCAGTATTTAAAAGTTTATAAATTAGATCTCTAAGCAATTTTCTTGCTTTGGAAAAAATTACACAGCAGAGAAAATTAAGAAAAATTCCAACATGTATCAGTCATTCATGGTTACTTATTCACATACAGGATGTAAAAAAGAAAATACAAGTCAATGATGGATACTTTGTTTATAAAATAAATTAGAAGTGTCCACATTGCTATTCTTTATCATTTCTCAGATAAAATGATGTTTGCTGATCTTTTAATGTATTAAAATGTCACAATAATTTTAACTGTGTCAGGCCAATATTGTAAGCCCATGATGAATCAAGTAAAAAATGGTCATTTTGTGGTGTAATCTTATGAATAATAGTTAAAATATAAAAGTGAATATTAATTATATTTTTATTAGATTTATAGCATTAAAAATTAAGATGTCATGTACAGTTGTGACTTGATAAATGAGTATTTGCTAAAAGTTCTGTAGGAAAATTTAGGCAGTTATATCCTTTTCACTGTACTAAATATATTTTTCGTAAAAATTCAGTTGGTATAAGTATTCAGTAGCATGCATAAGTAAAATTCATTAATTTTTATAGTATTATAGACAATACACTTTCCTAATAAAACTGTGATTATGCACAGCGATTCATTTTCTAGACTGTTCAGTGTATTAATGTATTATTATAACAACGGACTTAATATTTGCACGCATAGTGGTAATTTTTGCTTATTTTTTTGCTCTAGCATAGTTCTATGTATAGAACTACAATTTCAACTTAATTATTTTTTATAATGTGCAATTACAAAATCAATTAAAGTTGTCAAATCCAGGAAATCTTGGGCTCAGATTTACTACTAATTCCCTTAGCAAATTAGTTTCTTTAGCTCTGAAAACTATAGTTTAACTCTTCATGTAGAAAACATGGGAGAAATGAGCTAAGAAGACATTGACCTTGACCACTGAATGTGGACAGTTTGCTCTGTAACTTTATGTAAGCTTCACGATACTTCTTAGAGTTAGTTATTAACAATTTAGACTAACTGCTGACACCAGTCTTTTCAAACTGGAAGCCACAGTAAGTCACATAAAAATTATAATATAATAATCATTGTAGTTCATACTTATTAGTTTATATAAAGCATGAGGTAACAGTAGGTTTACAATTGTGAGTATAAAACTTAAAAATTTATTCTTCTATTATTATTTAATTATTGTATTTTTCCTATACTAACAACTCTAAAACTACTGTTGACCTACCCTGTATATATGTTTGTTTATTCCTGAATGAAAGTCATTATCAAGCAAAATAATGATAGTAAACATCAAGTTAGTATAACTAACTGTTATAATTTGTAAAGATTCTCACAATTTCTATAGATTATTCATTTCTTTCATCTTTGTTTTTATACTTATATATATATTATATATTGATTTTTTTTTTGTATTTTAAAGGTAGCAAAATTACTATAGAGTGAAATTCTCCACAACTACACTTGAAATAACTAACAGAGTAAGGGCTTAACCCTAAGACTATGTCTTTAAATAACATGTGTTTTCTACTTTAAAATGCTGAGCATTATGTTGGAACTACACTGAGAAATCTTACATTCAGGTCCCTGAATGATGAGCAGTATATTTTAGTAAAGCCATTTAACTAAAATTAGAGTGCAGTTCTACAGATATTAAAAGGCAGTTTATATCTATGAAAAAAATAGATCACCATTATAGAATTTTTAGTTTGTTTGACTTTATTCATAGAATATTATCTTTGACATAGTTAAATTGCTTACCCACACTTCCTAAATGCTTAGTATCTAAAAATCTTTATGGGATAATACTTTCTAAAAACTTCATATCTCATTTATTTAATACCATACTTTTTAATACATCTTTCTGTAACTTTAGTCTTTAAATAATAATAAAAATACATAACACTCACCATGCATTTATATGTGAAAAACATATTATTTGTTTTTCTAAACATACTGACAATACATAACCTTCTTTAAGTGATGTATTGTTACTACTTTTGATTATTTCTATTTTTAAAGAACATAAGAAATATGACACATTACTAGGTTAAATAATCTCAATCTACAGCTTCTAATAATTATTTTAGTATACTTTCTTTTCCATAGTTTTCTTGGAAAATATCTACATGTTTTCACATAAGAATAAAATTTCAGTATTTTGACAAGCAAATGAGTACATTTTTAGCACACGTGGAGCATAAATAACCCAAAAATATAAATCAAAGGAGTACTACAATGTATGGGATTTTCAGCAGCTGAAAAGGGCTCTTTGGTAGGAAAAACTTAAAATTAGATTTTTACTGAGCTCAGTGTAGATTCAAGGGTGTAAAAAGCAGTTCAAAGTCAAGAACATATTATATATTAACTATCTAACAAGCCATGTTAATAACTGTGTACTATTTGCTATTGTAAACTATATGGCAGGAATAGATTTTTCTTTATGCTAAAATATTTCACAAATATTCAGATAAATGTCTAGATTTTCCTAAGAAAATATATAACTCATTTTGTATAATTTATGACAAATTCCTTATAGAGTAATCTTACCACAATTTTTAAAGCCTGAAACTGAAAATCTTACAACCTTTTTTATATCTTATTTTTATCTCCATAAAGAGCAGATTTGCCTGACCTGTGGTGGTGCAGTGGATAAAGCGTCGACCTGGAAATGCAGAGGTCACTGGTTCAAAACCCTGGGCTTGCCTGGTCAAGGCACATATGGGAGTTGATGCTTCCAGCTCCTCCCCCCCTTCTCTCTCTCTCTGTCTCTCCTCTTTCTCTCTCTGTCTCTCCCTCTCCTCTCTAAAAATGAATAAATAAATAAAAAAAGATCAGATTTATTGAGTCTATCAGTTCCAGTAATTTTCTTTCCTGCCTTCAGATCAATATAGCAAGAAAAAATAAATTAGCAATTCCAGTAGGTTTAGGTATCTTATTGCTGCCAATTTCCTTCATGTAATCCACATACAATCTCTTGTACAACTGAATTAGTGACTTAATAAAATTTAGGTAGCTTCTGTTATAAATTACACTAATAATGGTCAATCTACAATCAGCATTTTACTGATTCTTTCTGTGTATGTGTGTGTGTGTGTATATATATATATATATATATATATATGGTGTGTGTGTGTGTGTGTGTGTGTGTGTGTGACAGAGACAGAGAGTGGGACTGACAGACAGGAAGGGGGAGAGATGAGAAGCATCAACTCTTCATTGCAGCTCCTTAGTGTCCTTAGTTGTTCACTGATTGCTTTCTCATATGTGCCTTGATTGGAGGGCTACAGTAGAACAAGTGATCACTTGCTCAAGCCAGAGACTTTGAGTTTAAGCCAGTGACGTTGGGCTTCAAGCCAGTGACCTTTGGGCTCAGACCAGCGAGAATAGGATCACGTCTGATCCCATGCTCAAGCCAGTGACCCCACACTCAAGCTGGTGAGCCCATGTTCAAGACGCATGAGCCTGCACTCAGTCAGCAATCTAAGGATCTCAAACCTGGGCCCTCCACATCCCAGTCCGATGCTCTATCTGCTGCACCACAGCCTGGTCAAGCTTTGCATATATATTCTAATTTAAACAATACTCCTGAGATTCTGGCTACTGATTAAAACCTAATTATATATTCATCAATTGTCTACAATGTAACCCTTATGCTTGATGCTAGGAAAATAAAGCTTAACAACAAGAAGAACAAAAACAAACTTCTATACCTACAGAGCTTAAAAATTGGTTGGAGAAATAGGTTTTAAATAGATAAGCAAATAAAATAAATCATGATTCTGATAAATACTATGAAAGGAAGGTAATGATTATATACTTGCTGATAATAAAGAATCTGATCTAACCATACAGGTCTTAAAAGGGACCTGAAGAAGAGTCGATGGAATTGGGATCTAAAGATAATAAAATGTAGTGAATAGAGTGAAAAGAGTGTTTCAGGCAAGGTTTTGGTAGCTGTAGTGCCTGGCCTGGCACATGTAGCAAAGCGTGCTTGACATTTATAGAGTTGGGTGGCACATAATAGGAAATAAAAGTGAAGATATAAGTCATGTTGCTATTGGTCATGCTAAGAGTGATTTAAAGTTAGGAAAGATGGCTAAATATGTGTCTGAAAAGATTCATTGGCTTCAGTGTTTGAAATGTTTTTGTATGTGTGTCCATGGACATCATGTGGAGAAGGGAGATGTGAGGATACCAGTCATTAAATATTGCAATCACCTAAGTGAGAGAGAAGTAAATACACTCAGATCTAGTTAAGAATAAAAATGATAAGATAAATCTGAGAGTGGAAAAAGGGAGGAAGGGAGGTTAAAACATAATTCTCTTGTTTCTGAGATCAGGGTAAGCTAGATCTTATACAGCTAGGTAGATGATAGTATGTCTCACTGAAATAGAAAACACTGGATCATGGCCAAGGTTTCGGAAGAAATTATGTGTTCAAATTGGTGACACTTAGTATAGGATGGCTAGGAGATGGCCCAGGGGAGATAGATGCTGTGTAGGTAGTTGTTTGAGCTCGTTGGAGAGGATTAAACCAGAGCAACATACTTGGTTGGCAACAGTAAAATATAAAGTGATAGAAGCTTTGTTTTCCTTAGAAGTTTATGTTTCTAAAATGTGTTTTTAAATTTGGCATACATATTATCCAAAGCTATATACAAATTTAATGCAATTCCCATCAACATTCCAATGACATTTTTTAAAGAAATGGAGCAAAAAATAATCAGATTTGTATGGAACTATAAAAAGCCCTAAATAGACAAAGCAATCCTAAAGAAAAGGAATGAAGCTGGGGGCATAACAATACCTGACTTCAAACTCTATTATAGGGCCACGACAATCAAAACAACATGGTATTGGCAGAAAAATAGACACTCAGACCAATGGAACAGAATAGAAAGCCCAGAAATAAAACCACATATATATAGTCAAATAATTTTTAATAAAGGGGCCAACAATACTCAATGGAGAAAAGAAAGCCTCTTCAACAAATGGTGCTGGGAAAACTGGAAAGCCACATGCAAAAGAATGAAGCTGGACTACAGTTTGTCCCTCTGTACTAAAATTAACTCAAAATGGATCAAAGATCTAAACATAAGACCTGAAACAATAAAGTACGTAGAAGAAGACATAGGTACCAAACTCATGGACCTGGGCTTTAAAGAGCATTTTATGAATTTGACTCCACAGGCAAGAGAAGTGAAAGCAAAAATTAATGAATGGGACTACATCAGACTAAGAAGTTTTTGTTCAGCAAGAGAAATTGATAACAAGATAAACAGACAGCCAACTAATTGGGAAATGATATTTTTAAACACCTGCTCAGATAAGGGCCTAATATCCAAAATTTACAAAGAACTCCTAAAACTCAACGACAAACAAACAAACAATCCAATAAAAAAATGGGAAGAGGATATGAACAGACACTTCTCCCAGGAAGAAATACAAATGGCCAACAGATATATGAAAAGATGCTCATCTTCTTTAGTTATTAGAGAAATGCAAATCAAAACTGCAATGAGATACCACTGCACACCTGTTAGACTAGCTATTATTAACAAGACAGATAATAGCAAATGTTGGAGAGGTTGTGGAGAAAAAGGAACCCTCATCCACTGTTGGTGGGAATGTAAAGTAGTACAACCATTATGGAAGAAAGTATGGTGGTTCCTCATAAAACTGAAAATAGAACTGCCTTATGACCCAGCAATCCCTCTACTGGGTATATACCCCCAAAAACTCAGAAACATTGACTTGTAAAGACACATGCAGCCCCATGTTCATTGCAGCATTGTTCACAGTGGCCAGGACATGGAAACAACCAAAAAGCCCATCAATAGATGACTGGATAAAGAAGATGTGGCACATATACACTATGGAATACTACTCAGCCATAAGAAATGATGACATCGGATCATTTATAGCAAAATGGTGGGATCTTGACAACATTATACGGAGTGAAATAAGTAAATCAGAAAAAACCAGGAACTGCATTTTTCCATACGTAGGTGGAAAAGTCTCATAAAAGTGAGACCAAGAGACATTGATAAGAGTGTGGTGGTTACGGGGGGAGGGGGGAGAGGGAGAGGGAAGGGGGAGGGGGAGGGGCACAAAGAGAACTAGATAGAGGGTGACAGGATAATCTGACTTTGGGTGATGGGTATGCAACATAATTGAACTTTAAGATAACCTGGATATATTATCTTTGAATATATGTATCTTGATTTACTGATGTCACCCCATTAAAAATAAATACAATAAAAAAATAAAAAAAAGGCCCTGGCCGATTGGCTCAGCAGTAGAGCATCGGCCTGGCGTGCGGAGGACCCGGGTTCGATTCCCGGCCAGGGCACATAGGAGAAGCGCCCATTTGCTTCTCCACCCCTCCGCCGCGCCTTCCTCTCTGTCTCTCTCTTCCCCTCCTGCAGCCAAGGCTCCATTGGAGCAAAGATGGCCCGGGCGCTGGGGATGGCTCTGTGGCCTCTGCCCCAGACGCTAGAGTGGCTCTGGTCGCAACATGGTGACGCCCAGGAGGGTCGCAACATGGCGACGCCCAGGATGGGCAGAGGATCGCCCCCTGGTGGGCAGAGCGTCGCCCCCTGGTGGGCGTGCCGGGTGGATCCCGGTTGGGCGCATGCGGGAGTCTGTCTGACTGTCTCTCCCTGTTTCCAGCTTCAGAAAAATGCAAAAAAAAAAAAATAATAACTTTAAAAATATAAAAAAATAAATAAATTTGGCATAATAACTTTGATGGGGTAATGTGAAAATTTTGCAAAGTTTATGTTTGACAATTTGATTATAATAATAACTGTATAACACCTTGAAAAATAAAATTAGCTTAGAGCTTTTGAAATTACTGCAGAGAGACTTCTATGGAAACTTAGATAAAAGAAAACTATAGAACACAAGCTTTTTTTGTTTACAACTCAATATAATTGACCCACTCACTTCACTAAAAGAATTAGAAACTATCACTAAAAAAAGTTAGTATAATTATGTGCAAACTTGTTCAATGTATATTTGTGTGTCCATGTGATTTATTTAACACACACATATATAGCACTTTCATACCTCAGGAAGTGTTCTACTTGCATTATTTATCTTAACTCAGTTAATCCTCAAAACAAACAAACCCCTATGAGATAATATTTTTGGTATTCTTATTTAATGTGAGGGTTACAGTACCACATTGTAAAGTGGGGTTTACAGTTTGAAGTGAAAAGAACATATGACCATTCTTTGTGAAACATATTATTCTTGCTCAATTAATTTCAGTCTTCTATTTTTTTTACATTAGATATTTTTCTTTGTATTTAGAGACAATTGTGTTTTCAAGACTATGTCTATTTAGTTCTTTGTATCTTACACAGGCAAGAATTCAATCACTGCTAAAGAATAAACTAATAATTAATTAAATCCAAGAATTTATTAGCTTACTTATATTGCATAATAGCAAACAGGAATTTGGGACACTTAGTATTAAATGGAAAATATATTATGTATTAATCTATTTTTTGTATTTCATAATACTGTGTACAATTTTCTGTAAGGTCTTTAGCTTTTGCTTTTAGTTCTAACATCTATCTAATTTTTATTTCATTTTCATTCTAATAAGTTCTCTATTCTTGTTTTATTTAAATTGCTGCTTTTTTGTATTTTGATTTTCAGAAGAGATCTATGTTTA
The DNA here is from genome assembly GCF_036850765.1 of Saccopteryx bilineata. Lineage (NCBI taxonomy): Eukaryota > Metazoa > Chordata > Mammalia > Chiroptera > Emballonuridae > Saccopteryx > Saccopteryx bilineata. The sequence goes on along the minus strand of NC_089491.1, from coordinate 212,622,708 downwards.
CTGAATTTATTGTTTATTAAATTTTTATTGATTTTATCACTATTATTGTTCCTTTCATGTCTATTTGTTTAATTTCTATTGTAGGACAAGTGGTGTGTTTGGTTTTTCTCAAAATTGTATTTTCCAGAACTTTCAAAAATTGCTCAAGTATCATTTTTTTCTAGCTCATCTATTGTATGGACAACTTTGCTTTGTTTTAAGATATTAAATGCCTTGAATTTTACAACTGTTAATATCACTATAATTAGCAGCAAGCAAAAACAATATTGATGAATTACCTCAAATTTGAATAATGAATACATAATAAATAAACCATAGAAAAAAAATTTTAAAGCAAAAATAATTAAAGTTTCTATTAAAATTATATTAAATGAACTAAGGGGCTTTTTTGGTAAAGAAATATTAGTGTATGAGCATTAACAATTTTTAAATCTGCAGTGCATAAAAAGTTTGGTTTTGTTCATTATTTTGTCTTCAGCACCTAGTCTCATGACTAATAAATTATAAGCAAACAGAAAAATCCAGTTAGAGGTATGAAATAACCAGTGACTGTGTGACATTTCCAACAGAGTAGGTACATCCTTAAGAAACTCATCCTTTAAATGTTAATCTCTTGTTTGTATCTTCCTTGATTTCTTTTATCAATGTTTTATAATTTTCCAAGTACAAGTCTTTAATCTCTTTGGTTAAATTTACTCCTATGTACTTTACTTTTTTGGTTGCAATAGTGAAGAAGATTGTTTCCTTAATTTCTCTTTCTGACTCTTCATTGTTGGTGTATAAAAATGTTTATGGAAGCATTGTTCGCAATAGCAAAGATCTGGAAACAGTCCAAGTGTCCATCAGTACAAGTGGATTAAAAAGCTTTGGTACATATATACTATGGAATACTACTCAGCCATAAGAAATGATGACATTGGATCATTTACAATAACATGGATGTACCTTGCTTACATTATACTGAGTGAAATAAGTAAATCAGAAAAAACTAAGAACTGTATGAATTCATACATAGATGGGACATAAAAATGAGACTTAAACATGGACAAGAATGTGATGGTAACGAAGGGGCAGTGGGGAGGAAGGAGAGAGAGTGGGCGGGAGGAGGGGAGGGGCACAAAAAAACCAGATAGAAGGTGACGAAAGACAATTTGACTTTGGGTGATGGGTATACAACATAATCAAATGTTAAAATAATCCAGAGATGTTTTCTTTAAATATATGTACCCTGATTTATCAATGTCACTGCATTAAAATGAATAAATTAAAATTTTAAAAAATGTTAATCTCCTTCATTCACACTAAACAGCAAAAAAAACATTGAATGGAAAAATATCTATACTACTAGAATATATTTTTTAAATTATTACTTCTTCTATGACCCCCTTTATGGTCAGAGATTATATATTTCTATTGTATTTTTTGAAAAGCAGTAGATAGGCACTAATTTAAGAGAGCCACAATTTTGGCATCTGAGAGCGGTAAAAGAGCACTACTGGTAGTCCCTTTTTTCTTTGGATTCTTTACATATTCTCTTTTTCTTGAAAAAAAATCCATAAGTAAAATAATTACTCCTTAGTACTTTGTTTTTATGGGAGAAAACATAATTCTTTTACTTTACCTTACTAATACTCCATGTCTTTGAATATAAAAAGACAAATAAAAAATAACTATATTTTAAAAAATATGAAAAAAAGAAATAAAATTTACTTTTCATTTTAGCTTTTCATTTACTTTCTACAACAAATCCATTTCTCAACAATTGATAAAAAGCACTTAAATTAACAGTCTCTAAACAGGTTGAGAAAATAGAGAACGTTCAGTTATTGTTTTTTATTTTCTGTTCCTAAAATCATCAGCATTCTCTTCCTCAGTAAAGCAAGCAAGTCATTTATTAGTTTAAACAGTGGTTACCCTGCCTGACCAGACGGTGGCACAGTGGATAGAGCATTGGACTGGGATGCAGAGGACCCAGGTTCGAGACCCCAATGTCACCAGCTTGAGCGCAGTCTCATTTGGCTTGAGCAAAAAGCTCACCAGCTTGGACCCAAGGTCGCTGGCTCAAGCAAGGGGTTACTCAGTCTGCTGAAGCCCCATGGTCAAGGCACATATGAAAAGCAATCAATGAACAACTAAGATGTGGCAACAAAAAACTGATGATTGATGCTTCTCATCTCTCTCCGTTCCCATCTGTCTGTCCCTATCTATTTCTCTCTCTGACTCTCTCTCTCTGTCCCTGTAAAAAATAAAAAAAAAATAAACAGTGGTTACCCTGAAAATCAATAGCTTCCAATATGCAAAGTCAGCCATCTACATAGAACACAACCTAAAAACAGGAAAGAGCTATTGTGCATAACAAGTAAGAAGTAAGTGGAGCAGAAATGTGGCAGGCCACAATAATCTAAGGTTACTGAACATAAACTAATTTTAAAAAATCAAACCAATTGAGTTAAAGCAACAAAATCAAAGCTACTATATTAATTAAGTAATTATATGGAGTGTAGTGTAGGTTCAAAGAACTCAACAATAATCTATCTATGTCTTGTTGATCACCCCATGGGGTTTCATAACAACAAGAAAGCATATTTGAGAAGTAGTTCAGCCCTTTATTTCCAGCATCCACCAACATAAAGCAGAACTTGAAACTATGTGTTTCTGTACTGAAACTTATTGTTTTCTATATTTTACTCTTATTATTTGATTTTACCTGCATGGTAGATTTGTTTTATGAAACAGAACAAAAAATTATAAATGACTACAAGTTTAGGTCAATGAACTGTTTTAGATGAATTCACCTTTACTTCTTTTATTTATATGTTTTATTTACTTTTTATTTATTTTTACAGAGGGAGGAGAGAGAAGGTGGGAGGAGCAGGAAGCATCAACTCTCATATTTGCCTTTACCAGGCAAGCCCAGGATTTTGAACCTGTGACCTCAGTGTTGCAGGTCAACACTTTATTCACTGTGCCACCACAGGTCAGGCTCTATTAAATAATAATAAGACACAGGAAATTCAGCTTAATAAAATAAAACCTGCTAAGTTTTCCAATACTTCATGAATATAATATGACATCTTATTTTTATAGTTATATAATATTTAAAATTTTTGCATTTTCATCTATGAAAGCAACATAATAATCAATAATATATAATTAGTTAAGTTGGAAAAAAAGCATATTACTTATATATTAACCCTTTGAGTAGTACGAACATTCATGTCCATCCTCATGCCTTCTGACCATCCAATGTACAATCATAACATACATTTTTATTTTAAAAATGTGTAAGACAACATTAAAAAAGGCAAATGTATGCTCTTCTGGTTTCCAGAAATGGTTTATCAAAAAAAATATGATTTTAAATTAATGAAACTGGAACTGGAACTAATTTCATTTTTTGAAAAAAAAAACCCTCACTCCCAGGGGTCAGCAAGAATAAAAAAAAACTCACTACTCAAAGGGCTAAACAATTATAATATTAACATATTATAGAATATGGGATAAAATGACAAAAAAGTCTGTTTAGCTATAGACCAGAAAAACATAGTTAAAATATTCAGAATAATGTGCTTTAAATATCTTAGTAGCCCTTGAATAAATTGCAAGTGTAGAAAGTGCAGACATTTTTAAGTTTCTTTTACCTCTTGCTAAGTGTCAGTGAAGCTTTTGCCATTTGCTATTTCATTGTCATGATTATCAGCCTCAACTTCATAACCAGAGACTACCTATGCTCCTTATTCTTGAGAAACCCAATGATTTCCATTTTTCTTACATTCTCTGATGTTCCTGGAAACATGAAGTAAAAATTGTAATGACTGACTTCTCTAGCATTTGCCTCCATAATTTCTGGACTACCTGTGATACATGCAGACCCCTCCATGGGAACTGTTATTGTAAATATCATTAGCAGCCCCTCAGTAATAAATCTTATAACATGAAAATATATCACATAGACGTTTTTAAAATTATTATGCATTTCCCAGTGTTGACCAGAATTTATTGACCTCTTAAACTGCCTCTTGCTTTAGCTTCTTTTATATCATATATTTTTGTTCTATTCTTGAACAACCAAAGGAATTCTTATCTATATTCCCTTTATCTTTCAAATAAAAGTATTTATCAAGCTGTAGTATTTTCTTCTAACCTCGCTTTCACTATGAATTCTCTTATATCATCCACCCTTTAAATTTAGAGGTTATCAAATCTATACCTTATTTCTATTCTCAATGATCATATTGTCTGCACTAACTGTATTTTTTATGCACCCTAGTTCATGAGACCCTTTTATTTTGTTCTCTGAGATCCATAATCAGTCTTCACCAACATGCCCTATATCTTCAATCTCTTCTTTAACCATTTCTTTAAGTGTTTTTAATTTGACAAAATCTGACTCTTCCCTTGAAGACACTAATTTCCCTGAAGTCTTAGAGCTGGCTACCTCTTTTTTTCTTTCATGGCCCCATTTCCACTGAGCCTAAAACTAAAAAACATCATTGTTCTACATTGCCTCTTATTTAGACTTTTCTTTCTGACCTCCCTAAACAATCAGTTTTAAATATTAGTTATCAGACTATATTACCACAGCATTTTATTGCTGTCTTTTACTGACCCTAGATTATTTTCATTCATTTATGACAATTTTAGCCTCCAGTTTATACTTTTCCAAATATAACTTGTTTTTTATTATAATTATTTTAAAATGTACATAACAGGCCCTGGCCAGTTGGCTCAGTGGTAGAGCGTCGGCCTGGCGTGCGGAAGTTCCGGGTTCGATTCATGGCCAGGGCACACAGGAGAGGCGCCTATCTGCTTCTCCACCCCTCCCCCTCTCCTTCCTCTCTGTCTCTCTCTTCCCTCCTGCAGCTGAGGCTCCATTGGAGCAAAAGATGGCCTGGGCTCTGGGGATGGCTCCTTGGCCTCTGCCCCAGGTGCTAGAGTGGCTCTGGTTGTGACAGAGCGACACCCCAGATGGGCAGAGCATCGGCCCTTGGTGGACATGCTGGGTGGATCCCTGTCGGGCGCATGCGGGAGTCTGTCTGACTGCCTCCCTGTTTCCAGCTTCAGAGAAATACAAAAATAAATAAATAAATAAATAAATAAAATAAAAATAAAATGTACATAACAAATTTTATAATATTCTAAATTTTCTTGATTTTTCTTCAGGATCATCTTAACTTCAAAATATTACAGCTATTCACTCCTACATTCACTCATTAGTTTTGTTGTTAGTAATGATGTGTGTTTATTTTAAGATGTTAAATTACACAATTTCTCTAATTTGTGAGAATATGCTATGATAATATGCAGAATTAAGATGGCATTAGAGAGAGCAAGGTGTCCTAGGGAAAAAGCCTTCAATAAATAATAGTCCAGGGGTCTCCTCAAACAATAGTGGAAACAGTGAGTGCTGGAAATAGCAAAACAGTAGGATAAGATTCAGCAACAACAACAAAAAAAACCCTACAGGAATTGTCTCACTCCATCAGAAAGAGCAACATAAGAATAATGGATATATCAGAAGGAGAAGAGAGAAAAAATGAAATGGAGAACATATTCGGACAAATAATCAATGTTAACTTGCCAAGCCTGTGGAGAGAATTAGAGCCTCAAATCCAAAAAGCAAATTGAACACTGAGTTATCTTAACTCAAACTGACCTACTCCAAGACACATCATAATGAAATTATCACAAACCAATAACAAAAAAAAAAAAAAATCATCCAGGCAAAAATAAGAATACAACATATAAAGGAAGGCCCATTAGGTTATTATCAGATTTCTTAGCAGAAACTCTACAAGCCAGAAGAGAGTGGACTCCAATATTCAAAGTAATGAAAGAGAGAAACTTCCAGCCAAGAAAACTATATCCATCAAAGCTATCTTTCAAATACAAAGGGAAAATTAAAAACATTTACAGATATAGAAAAGATGATGGAATGTATCACCAGAAAACCCCCACTTCAGGAAATACTAAAGGGGCTTATCCAACCAGATACAAATAACAAAACAAAACAGAATTCCAAATAAAAACTCCATCGAGATCACAATAAAAACAAAATCAATCTGTGACAATAAAAACAAAAAAAGGGAGAGGACAAAGATTAACAGTAGCAAAGGAGGATGGAGTGCAAAAGTACTCATGAGATAATGTACTACAATTAATATGATATGTACCCTTTTTATTACTTAATGGTAACAACACCTGAAAATACCACTGCAGAAACACATGGCTTAAAAAAAGAAGAAACAGAGGAAAGAAGTATGAAATACATCTAAAAAAAATGACCAAAAAAGAAGAACCAAACAAGATACAGAGCTATCAGAAAGCAATATATAAAACGGCATAGAAAACCCTCAAGTATCAATAATTACACTAAATGTAAATGGATTGAACTCACCAATAAAAAGACACAGAGTCGCAGAATTTTTTTGTTTGGACCAAACAAAAAATCCAACTGTATGCTGCCTTCAAGAAACACATCTAAAGTACAAGGATAAAAACAAATTCAAAGTCAAAGGTTGGAAAACGATTCTCCAAGCAAATAACATCCAAAGAAAAGTAGATGTAGCCATACTCATATCTAACAGTGCTGATTACAAGACAGCAAAGGTAATCAGAGACAAATATGGTCATTTTGTAATGAAAAAGGGGACACTGAGTCAAGAAGACATAACATTTTTTAATATATATGCACCAAACCAAGGAGCACTAAAGTATATAAGACATCTACTAACTGATCTAAAAATAAAAAATGACAAAAATACAATCATAGTTGGAGACCTCAATACACTTCTGATGGCTCTAGATCATTCATCCAAACAGAAATTCAATAAAGAAATATGGACCTTAAATGAAACACTAGAACAATTGGATATAATAGACATCTACAGAGCATTTCATCCCAAAGTGCCAGAGTATACATTTTTCTCTAGTGTACATGGAGCATTCTCAAGAATTGACCATATGTTGGGCCACAAAAATGACATCAACAAATTCAGAAAGATTGAAATTATACCAGGCATATTCTCTGACAATAATCCTTTGAAACTAGAATTCACCTTCAAAAAAGAAGTAAACAAACTCACAATAATATGAAAATTAAACAACATATTTCTAAAAAGTGAGTGGGTCAAAGAAGAAACACAAGCAGAGATCAAAAGATACATACCGACAAACAAAAATGACAACATGACATACCACAATCTCTGGGATGTAGCAAAAGCAGTAATAAGAGGAAAGTTCATGTCACTACAGGCCTATATGAACAAACAAGAGAGAGCCCAAGTAAACCACTTAATATTACATCTTAATGAACTAGAAAAAGGAGAACAAAGGCAACCCAATACGAGCAGAAGATAAAAAATAATAAAAATCGAGCAGAAATAAATAAAATAGAGAACAGAAAAACTATAGAAAAAAATCAATAAAACAAGGAACTGGTTCTTTGAAAATATCAACAAAATCGACAAACCCCTGGCAAGACTCACTAAGGAAAAAAGAGAAAGGAGTCATATAAACAAAATCCAAAATGAAAGAGGAGAAATCACCACAGATATCATAAATATACAAAGAATTTTCATAGAATACTATGAAAAAGTATATGCCAAAAAGTATATTTTGGGTTCCCTCTTTGTTTTTCATCATGAAAAGTGTGTTTAGTTTGAAATCTTGGGTGAACACAGGGTTCAACTCATTTGTTTCCTTTTTCCACTGTTCATGTTCCAACACTGTCTGAAAATAATTTATGTTTTCTCCAGGTTTCTAGTGTAAGGTGTAAGGGCTACTATGGTATGTCATTCTGTCATGGGAAAAAGCTGGAGTCCTCAGTATAATTTTAATGGATAAGTTTTTAAATTAAAGATAATACTTCATCAAGACCTTGATATTATTGTTTCCTGTCTTCTTGCATCCAGTGTTGTTGATGTAAGTCTGAATTTCGATTCTTTGAAAATAATACTCTTTTTTCTCTTTACATTGTATTTCAAAATTTTTAAATTATTTTCAATGTCCTAACATTACCCTTTAAGGGTTTTGTTATTATCACCTCTGCTTTAATTGTTTGCCCTTTATCTTTCTAATATTTTTAATGTCCTCTCCAGCCCTTCTCTTTCTTTCTTAATCTTTCTATTCAGCAGACTTCTGATAAAAATGGGATCTTGGGAGGTGTTTTTGGGAAATTCAATGGGGAAACCAGTAAATCGGCCTCTAACTCACTGTTTAAGGAATTGCTCTAATGATATTTCCTCTTTGGCTCTGGTTCCTGTGGGAAAGACCCTGCTTCAGTGTTTCTTGCCCCAGTTCATTACTATATTCTCCTCAGTTTGCTATCTTGAAAACAGCTGCAGCACTAATGTTTTCAACCATGTCAATCAAAGATGCATTCATGTTTGCTTTGTCAGATCATCCGATATGACATAGACCATTTAATTAGAGTATCAGACTAATTTTATATTAATATGACAAAATAATTTATGACTTTTAAAGGGTTTTTTTTCCCTTAATCCATGTTTATATTTTAAACTGGATAAAGTTAGATACTATTTAAAAAACACTTTGAATGACTTTTCGCTACCCGTAAGAAAGCTGATTCCTTCATAATATTTTTAAATCAAAAAAATTATTCTGTAATCTATCAGTTTATTGTTTTTTTCTGAAGTGATTCATCCTTTTACCTAATAACAATAATCCTTTCAATTTTACTCAATAAAAAATATATCAGTGACATACTTAATATGAAAACAATAGATTCTGAATTATTTTTAATGTTTAAAATAATTTTGAGAAATGTGAAAATTGTGACACTTATAGAAAACTGAACTGAATTAATATTTGGAAATTACTATAATATCATTTATATAGTTATCTGAGGAACTCAAAATTTATAAACATTATAGACTCTTAAGATAAATAGAGCTTGACCAGGCAGTGGCGCAGTGGATAGAGCGTCGGACTGGGACGTAGAGGACCCAGGTTTGAGAACCCAAGGTCTCCAGCTTGAGCGCAAGCTCATGTGGTTTGAGCAAGGCTCACCAGCTTGAGCCCAAGGTCGCTGGCTCAAGCAAGGGGTCACTTGGTCTGCTGTAGCTGCCCCCCCCCCCAGGTCAAGGCACATATGAGAAATCAATCAATAAACAACTAAGGAACCACAATGAAGAATTTATGTTTCTCATCTCTCTCCCTTCCTGTCTGTCTGTCCCTATCTGTCCCTCTTTCTGACTCTCTCTGTCTCTCCCACAAGGAAAAAAAAAAGAAAAATAGAATAATTTTAAAAAGTACATAGTAATAAAAAATCATTTAACTATCTAAAAAATATAACTATTCATGTCATATTTATAAGCAGCTCTTTCTGAAATAAAATACATTTAACATTTTATATATTACGTTTGGACTTTTTTCACCTTGATTTCAATTGCTATTTCTTGTGATGAGTTTCTAGAATTAACCTCTATCATGAAGATGGTATACATATTTCTATAAGGCACTTTCCATATTTTTATACTATAAGATATTTCTGCACTTTTAATAAATCACATCAGAGTACACATAATTTTGTAATGTATTTTTATTTAACATTACACTTTCATAATATAATAGATTAATACTAATAAATCTAATTTAATTCTTTAGTTTACAGTATATTTTATGAATTATTTATTTATATCTATATTGATATGTTGGAATGCTGGAGCTACTTTTTAAAACTCTTGAAAACCCATTGGATGTATCTCTTCCCAACTCTATGTTCAGTGACATTACACTGGTAGATAAAAATCAGCCATATGGGGTGATATTAACTCTATAAAACTTGGCAAATGATACAAATCAAGTCTTTCTTTGCACTAAATATCTAGTTCTTAAACATTTACTAGCAAACCACTTGTTGCACATGTTGTTCCCAATATAATACTATTATTTAAAACAATCCTGAAATAAACATATTTTTATATTTGTCTATATAAGGTAATTGTTCAAGAAAGGGACTGCTTTATTTAAATTAACTTTATGTTTGTAAACAAAATTATTTTATTTATTTTAATTAATTGTCTTATTTTTTTCTTATTTTCATGTTTTGTTAAAAATTTCAATTATTTCCTAGTTATGATTATAAATATTTCCTGTTTTGTTATATTCTTTTTTTAAATTACGCTTTATTTTCATTCTTTGAAACAATGTAGTAGTAGAAGAAAGCTGTTACCCTGTCAACAATGCCATTTTGAGGGGACAGTATAGAAGTATAAGGTAAGGGACTAATTTGCTTCAAGCATATAAATTGCTTGATTGGAGAAACATTATCTCCCTCTGCTGCTGTGATTAATAGTCTCTCTCTTAGCCTTGACATTGCAGTGATATGATGGAATAGAAATGTAGTACCCAGTTACTTTTACAGAATTAGAATTCAAAGCTGGGAAAGAATTGGCCATTTCCATGATCACATGGCTTAGTGAATTGCAGCTATAAATTGTCACCTGCTTAAGCATTTAAAGCTGATTTCCAGAGAGCTCTGTAGAATGTCAATTCTATCTCTGAAATGAGTTACTCTTAAGTATGATAAATATTTTATAATTTCAGAGCAATTGATCTTTAACTTATTAGTTAATACTAAGAGAGTTATTTGATTTCCAAATGTTTTAATAGTATTGATTGTATGCTATAGATAAATAAAGAATACTAGATAGGTTTGTAAATGTCAAGGTTTTTTTCTTTATATTTCTAATGTTAATTAAAAAATTAGACATCCTGCACCCTGGCTGGTTGGCTCAGTGGTAGAGTGTCGGCCTGGCGTGCAGGAGTCCCGGGGTTTGATTCCCCGGCCAGGGCACACAGGAGAAGCACCCATCCACTTCTCCATCCCTCCCCCTCTCCTTCCTCTCTGTCTCTCTCTTCCCCTCCTGCAGCTAGGCTCCACTGGAACAAAGTTGACCCGGGCGCTGGGGATGGCTCCATGGCCTCTGCCTCAGGTGCTAGAGTGGCTCTGATCACAACAGAGTGACGCCCCAGTTGGGCAGAGCATCACGGTGGATCCCCGTCGGGCGCATGCTGGAGTCTGTCTGACTGCCTCCCTGTTTCCAACTTCAGAAAAATACACACACGCAAAAAAATTAGACATCGTATTTCTACTTTTTCTTGAGTTATCATTAAAATGTTAAACTACATCGATACAGATATATTTTCATTGTTGTATTGTGGCTGTGTTTTCACAGTTTTAGATTACCTCTCTGTGTCACCACCATTTTAAAAAGGAGCTATTTTCTTATGTAAGCCTAATAATGAGACACCGTCACTGAGATATAATTAAGACAATTAACTTTGATATAATTAATGAAATGCATAGGAAGTAATAAAAGATGGTTAATCCCTTCTAAACCTCCCTTTCTTCAAAAACACTATGAAAGAGCTATTTTAATCAGAAGCAGTCTTAACAGTCTTTGTCTGCAGACTCTGTCTTCTGTTAGTATACATGTAAGACACTGCATTCAGTACAGTGAGGTATTTCTCGTTTTAATTCTCTGTAAGACATATTTTATGATACTTTATATAAACCTTCAATATAAAAATAAATTGAATTGAGCTTGTTATAGCTCTATCAAAGAATGATCCATTTGGAAAAATTTTTGTCTAAGAAGGTAATGAGCATGTACTTTTGCATGCATCACCATTTTCAAAATGATGTAGAGACCTTTTTTTTTGAAAAATATGAATATAAAGCATATTATAATTTTGTTCCACTTGAGAAGTATGAAAACTTAGATCTCTCATTATAATTTTTTCTCAATCAAGTTATCTTCTGCCTCAAGATTAATAAAGATTAAATTTCTAAATTAAAGTTTTACATAAATGGTCCTCCACTCCTTTTTCCATATGAAAGGGGAAATTTGGAAAGGGGATTTTTTAAAATATAGAAACCAAACATTAGTCTATTACATTATGTAGTCAACTTCTTCTTTCTAGAGATTGTACTTTTTTTTTATCTCCTGTGATGTTTATTGTGTCCTTCAGACTATGATTTTCATTAAAAAAGGGAAATATAAGTCAGAAAAGCTCTAAAACAAATTCTTTATAGTTTATTTTTCAAGAGAGTTACTTGTATATCAAAATTAGAGTAACGTCATTATACTTGGTGATTATACATTTAAAGTAAAAACATTTATAGGAGTGGTTTTCAGTTAAATATGTACATTATGCTCAGGAGTTTAAAGTTTTTATTATTATTTAAAGCTTTTAATTTTGAAAAAGATTGTGAATTCACATTGGGTTATAATAAATAACACAAAGAAATTTTATTTAGCCTTAAATTAACCCTATGAGGGAACTTGACATTTTAAAACCAGTGTTGGTGTGTTATTTTTGTTTTTGTTTCTTACTTCATTTGATTATTCAGTGATTTGGAAACTATTTCTTGGTGGTCTGTGAAGTCTTCTGTTGGTTGAAACACAGTTCTGCAATTAAATACTTTTATAGAGTACCTCTTTCATTTTTCAAGAATACTATGATTAGGGAATGTTTCAATTCCAGGTGATTAAAACCACAACTAAATCTTACTTAAAGAAACAAATGTGAAAAAAAATGTGGATTCACTGGCACACATAAGAATGAGAGTAGAACCAGCTTCTGATTTGGCTGGTTTTGTTAATGCTTTTATGTGTTATCATTACTGTCACTGTTCCTTGTGTTGTGTTAATTATTAGGTAGACTAAAGCTTCCACATCTATTCCCTATATAACAAGTGAGATATTTATAAATTCCCTTCCTCCAAAAGACTCTGAACTCCAAAGTAGAAAAACATCTGAGTTTTCTCATATTTGAGTAATTTTGTGATATGAAGGCCATGCTACCATAAACACCTTAGATATTTGCCAAATTGAATAATAAATAATACTTACTTAAAATTAATAATGTCTTCATTCCCTTAATTAGTCCCTTAATAATTAGAACAACTCGATTATACCCATAACAGATCAGAATTATAGAATTTGTAGGTGGTAAATCTAAGGCTGTTAACCAGGAATAAGTGATATATTTTATTATTTATTAAAGCTTTCCACATGAATTTTCTGGGATTATTTGTTCAAAAATTTATTATATCAAATAACTCAAAACGATGTAGTACTTAATGTTGTATTTTAATACATGTAATTGATTTTTGTTCTATATAATGTTATCTGTGCGTTATAGGGAAAATATTCCACACATTCTTCCTTCCCTCATTAAATAAACTAAAAAAATGTTGAACATATCTCTGTATTTTTAGACCATTAATTTTAAAGAATGCCAAATTGTTGGACTGTGTGGGTACCCAATTTCTCAGACCAGGTATATGACTGTTTAGAGACAGGCAGTTCTTAATTGGTTTTGGCCTTTTCTTAAAGTTCTCAATTTCTCTCTTCCTACTTTCTGTAAGTAATAAAGTAAACCATTATTTTAAAGAAAATTGATTTCTATTATAGAACGGCCTTTTTTATTTTATTGTCTCTTATTCAACTCAGTTATATCACTCATTTTTATCTCTGTCATTCTTCTTCATATCTGAATATAGTTTATTTCTTTCTTATCAGGACTCTTTGCTTTTATATATTTTCTACTTTTTCATTCTGTTAATGTTTAAAATCTAGATTGTCTTCATCAAGAATGCAGATGAAAATATTAAATAAGTGTTTATCTTGGCACATGAACCTCTGATCATATCCATAATGTGATTTCACAATTTAGACTGTCAACATTTTTTTCCACTAAGTGAGAGGGTGAGAGGCGGGGAGGCAGAGACACAGACTCCTGAATACACCCTGATTGAGATCCACCCAGCAAGCCCAGTAGGGGGTGATGCTTTGCCCATCTGGGACTACTCTGTTTCTTAGCAACCAAGTGATTTTAGTGCCTGATTTGAGGCCATGGAGCCATTCTCAGTGACCAGAGTTAACTTGCTCAAACCATTTGAACTATGAGTGCAAGAATAAAAGACAGTGAAAAAGAGAGAGAGAGAGTAAACAGGGACAGATGGGGAGGGAGGCAGATGGTTGCTTTTCCTGTGTGCCCTGACTGGGAATCAAACCCAGGACTTTAACATGCTGGCACGACGCTCTACTTCTGAGTTAACCAGCCAGGGTGACAGTCAAATTTTAATCCTTACATGGGGTAGTATTAAGTAAAATATAAAAAATTTCAAGTTTAAAAAAGAGATCATCTACTCTTAAGATCAAATATATAGTTAAAACTTGTCCAGAAACAGTCATCCTGATGAGCTCTTGGGCAAACATAAGAAGATTGAGCAATTAATGAAAATAATTTTGTCTGAAAATGAAGCCATTTTTATTGATATCTTTCTTGTTAGGTTTTCTTTACAACATAAATCCTTGATTTTTGTGAATTTTAAGGTCAAAAGCCATGAGCACTGGGAAGGTAAAGGTATCCACCCAGTTCCTTCCTGTAGAGATCCAGAGAACCAAAATATCTGCCGGTTTGGGGATGATTCTATAAAATTTTCTACAACAAGCAACTTCGAAACATTAGGTCAAATCCTTGTTATAAAGAGAATGGGGATTCGGATAGATGTAACCTGATGTAGATGGATTGTTGTGACAGTAGAAAATGTAACTCCAACCCACATCTACATACCCTTCTAGATTTATGAATATCTGTGAAAAACACACACATGTAATACTATTCATTTAAAGCATTATGATATTTGTGCACAGAAAATAATTTTTATTTTTAGATATTAGCTTATGACTACACACAAAAAATATTATAAGAAAAAGCTGAAATTTATTGATGTTATTTGCAAACACCATAGAGATATAAATTATAATTTTTAGCAAAGTTAAATAGTCATATAAAACATTTTTATTTGAACATGATTTTAAGACTTATTTTCTAATTATTTTTTATGTAGCAGTTGATTGTAAGTTAATATGTATTTTTGGATCTTGTTCTTCCCTATTATTAGCTAAGCTCTTTAATTATATTTTCTCTTGCAGCTATATAAAATATTGATTGTTTTATATACAAAAGTATCTTAGTTCTATATAAAATATTTAGAAAAATAACTGTTGAATAAATATTTCCTCATAAAACAAATATTTTATGTATATTATTTTTATTTATTTTTACTTTATAAACAGTTGACTGTTATACTGCAGTCTTTTCAAATATCAGAGAAAATTAAAAAGTAAATATTTACCGATGACATTAGCCCAAATATATATTTGCTTGTATTTTGTTGACTTAATTTTAATATATCTATTTTGATAACTTCCTGTTGCATTTGCTCTTGTCTATAATTCTAAAATAGACATTGATCTATTATAAAAATCACTGGTATCCCTTTAGAATAAGCTAATTTAGCACCTATATCTAAAATTGTATCTTTCTCTGTGTTTTGCTTATTATTTTAAAATACTGTACATTATTTTGAAATATATAACAGTGAGATAAAGTAAGTTTAGAGTGGTTAGTTGCTTTCACATTTCATGTAAATAATAAAAACTTTTCCTTAAGTTTTAACTTGGTAACTGGTATTTTCTTTAAAATTGATGAATCATCATTTTCTTCAAATGGTAATTAAGATTTAACAGAAAATGCACTATTAGAATTAAATATACATTATAATTATAAAATTTTATTAATTATAAAAATTTATTTATTTACCAGAGTTTCTTGATGTTCAACATATCCAACGTAGTAGTCTTATATAATTAATTTTCCCATACTCACTAAATAATTAATAACATTGATTTTTTCACAGCATCTATATGGCCCATGCAAAATGTAACTACATTGAATAGGCAGCTAATATTGTACAAGCACAGCTGTCATAAAGGTGCCTAGCTGTACCTCAGCCAATATGTTCATTTAAGATTTTCTGCAATTCGACCTACAGTGTTTCCCCTGTTTCTAAAGTCTTCTCACTTGAAAACTTATGGCAAGAACATTTAAGACTGAGAAGTATGAAGCCTAGGTAACTGTTCTTTGAGTTGTTAATTCCTACTACTAATAAATATAAAATCTTATGGGATATTCAGAAATATGATGACTGATCAAAATGTGCATCTTAAAATCTCCTCAGGGTACTGACAGGATTTTAACCCAGTTTCTATCTTTTAAATTTTTTTATGGCCAAAAATGTAGATATTGTAGATATTACACTAAATAAACAGGTAAAGATGTATTTTACTACCCAATGTATTAGTCTTTTGTGATTTTTATACAGACTCCTTAAAGTTAGAAAGTCTTTTTATAACTTAGAATAAGATAT
This sequence comes from Saccopteryx bilineata, assembly GCF_036850765.1. Taxonomy (NCBI): domain Eukaryota; kingdom Metazoa; phylum Chordata; class Mammalia; order Chiroptera; family Emballonuridae; genus Saccopteryx; species Saccopteryx bilineata. The sequence continues at coordinate 212,606,459 of NC_089491.1, read as the reverse complement.
TCACTTAAATATTTATGCTGATTTAACTGTTTGCATTTTTCAAATTGCATTTTTTAAATTTAATATGCAATTTTGTTGTATATGGGAAGAATTAAATTGTTATATTTGTTTTGTGTGGTCTAAAGAAGAGCCCCTGCAGTTTTATAGCACCACTGTACATAGCCTCACATCACCAAGATACTATATAATTTTCTCATTTATATGATTATATAATTTAAGCTTAGGTTCAGCGTAGAGATCAGGCATATCACCTTTCTATTTTGTCAGAGAACATAGAGTAAAAGTGGACTTGATCATTTGGTCTCCTTTAGTACATACTTGATATTTGTTTGCTTGATAGGCAGGGTATAGACATAAAGTAATGAAAACTTTTTTATAGAGTAGAAAACCTGCATTTCTTCCATATTTAATAAGATACTTGAATTGACTAGATAAACTCAAAAAGAGGTTTTCATAATCCAAAACAAAAAGGGAATTTTGACTTCAGAACTTTGATTAAGCATGACCTGGGTGACTTAAATTTGGAAATGTTATTAGGTTTGTTCCCACCATTCACTCCTTTAATAAAAACATAGAATAAAGAAATTTAAATCATTACAACAAAGACAATTTATCTTTACTCTTTCTCAAATTGAATCAATGTTATTCAATTACTCATTGTACTAACTATATATTTTTTGCCTTTTTCATTATCAAATGGGATTCATATGGTTTCTTGTGCTAACAGATAATATGTATTTAATTAATAGTCCCTGACATTGTTATTTATTTATTTTCTTACAACAGCAATACAAATTAAATTTTAAATTCCCAGAAAATAAAAATCTTGTTTGGTATTTGACAGTTGTAATTATATATTTCACTTATTTCTTATTGAAAACGGATCAACCAGGCATTAGGCATTTAATTCTTTTCCATAAGGTTTATTCCACAAGGAGATAGAACCACATAGAAATTATTCATATACAATTTTAAAAGCTTTGAACTCTATTTTTGGGTTTTGGGTTGTTTTTCAATTAACCCTCTATCATTTGTTTTAGTTTTCTTAGTCTCTAAGTCACCGACTCACTAATTTTTGACCTTGCATTTCTGTGAATACTTTTATATATTTATATCAACCTTACCATGAACTCTGATGTCTTCACTTTTGACCCAGTATTTATTTAGATTTCCTGCCAGAATAACTCTGGGCTGAGGAGACAAAAGGAACATGATTTTTGGTTAATACATTTAGCAATGATTTAAAGCTTCTCTTTAACCATCAAGACTGTTACATACATGAAATAACAATATTGAATGCAGACATATGAGATGGTTAATAATGTTGAACCTACTTCTTAGCAAAGGCAATGATATTCTTTTATACAAACAGTTAGATTTGGCAACGTGATTAGAAAACAAGCTTAGTAAAAATATCCCTGGATAATTTTGCCGAAGTACAGAATAACCACAGGGATTTGTTAATTGAATTGTTACAGGCATGGATGAGCAAGTTAACTTCTGTGATTCCAGGTGTTCAGGGATTCACTGTGTCTCCTTATGTCAGCCAAGACTGATTGTCAGAGAGGGGCTTGTGCCGCAGTTTAAAATAGTGTGTCTCCCTGGAGGTGGGTTCAATGTTAGTGTAGTGATAACTGAAGTAGGCTAGGCCACTGTTTTTGTCTTAGTGGATAAGTTTATGATGGAGAACAAAAATGTCATTGATTTCTCTTACTATTTAATTAATTTTCCAATTAATATAATTAATTAATCATGAATAATATGTAATATTTTGGGCCATGTTTTTACTTTTATTTACACTTTCATTTTTTAAAGATTTTATGTATTCATTTTAGAGAGAAGAGGGAGAGAGAGAGAAAGAGAAAAGGGGGGAGGAGCAGGAAGCATCAACTCTCATATGTGCCTTAACCAGGCAAGTCCAGGGTTTTGAATCGGCGACCTCAGCGTTCCAGGTCAATGTTTCATCCACTGCATCACCACAGGTCATGTTTTAAATCAAACCCAAGACCTAGGGACTTAAATTATTAAATAATTTTCTTGATGAAATATTAGTTATTTTTACTTAAATCTGAACATTTTGGAAGTGTTAAAGAGTTATTAGTTGAGTACTGCTTAGATAACTAGATATGGACAAGCTTCAATACAATCATAACAAATATTTATGGAAAAACAATACAAATATGCTAAAATACCATCTTGTAGACAATAAAACCATTTGTAGTTTTTTACAAATTGATAGGATTGAGTTCTTGTCTACAGTGCTCAATTTTTTTTATAATGGTCATTTATTTTACCCAGTTTTCTGTTATAATGAAGTAATATTCCTGAGTTTAATACTGTTTTGTGGTGAATATTTATTTATGAATATATATTTGAAGATTTATTTGCTATGAAATTAGAAATTTTTAGTTTCACTATATTTTTTTTAATAAATTTTTATTAATGTTAATGGGATGACATTAATAAATCAGGGTACATATATTAAAAGAAAACATGTCTAGGTTATCTTGTCATTAAATTATGTTGCATACCCCTTGCCCATAGTCAGATTGTCTTCCATCACCCTCTATCTAGTTCTCTGTGCCCCTCCCCCTCTCCCTAACTCTCTCCCTCCCTCCCTCTTATGTTCTCCCTCCCCCCACCCCTGGTTAACCACCACACTCTTGTCCATGTCTCTTAGTCTCGTTTTTATGTTCCACCAATGTATGGAATCATGTAGTTCTTGTATTTTTCTGATTTACTTATTTCACTCCATATAATGTTATCAAGATCCCACCATTTTGCTGTAAATGATCTGATGTCATCATTTCTTATGGCTGAGTAGTATTCCATAGTGTATATGTGCCACATCTTCTTTATCCAGTCTTCTATTGAAGGGCTTTTTGGTTGTTTCCATGTCTTGGCCACTGTGAACAGAGTTTCACTATATTTTAAAAGTAATTTTTTTCTTTCAATTCATAAAATCGCAATGTACTGATTAATTTCCTTAAAAATGATTTTTGAAACAGTGATTAACATTTCAAATAAATTTGCTTATTATATTTTATATAATAAAATAATTGAGTATAACCTTTATTCATGAAGAATTTTTCTTTATTCTAGTTTTCAAATCAGGTTTTTCTCTCCCATTGTATCACTAAGCATATTTCTTAGTGGAGATTAAAGATGTGAAAAATTTTTAGAGAAGTGGCATTCTCTGTATTAGATGCTGTTAGAATCCTGTCTGTATTGATTTGTTATTCACTACTCTATTACATAGTGGAAATGTGAATAAAAATACTTGCTAACTATTATTTTGAAAAGATTAAATAAAACCCTATGTGTAAATTACCTCCTTTTTCTACAAAAATATTACATGTTCAACCATAATCCATTGTATTGTTCTTAAGAGTTGACATGTGGTTAGAAGAGTTGATTATATGATATACTCTTTGCTAAATTGAAAATAAGAATAATGAGATACTACCATTCCTCTCTTTCACCATACAAAGAACTTGCATAAATAATAATTAATTTGTTTTTTAATCACTTAAATCAGTTAAGTAGTAAGTTTTAGTTTATTGAGAAGCTTCAAGGGAGATTTGCACAGTTTGAGAATGGTAATTTTTTTACACACACAAGAAAAATATTTTAGATTATAGCTGAAAAAATTCTGAGCCTATTCTAACTACTTAAAAAAAAAACACCCTGAAGACTTGAAGAAAACAATGAAGTAAGTTAAAATACAGAATAGGAATCATTGATGAATAGAAAAGACGCATGATAAATTTTGAAGACTGACTTGGTATATGCCTGGTTATTGTGGGAAAAAATTACAATAAATCAATAAATTTTGTGTCTGCGAAATCACCTTGGGAAATTACCACTCTATATTCTAGTCATTTTCTCTATTCTCTTTTTATAATCCTTTTGTAAGTAAAAAACAATACAAATGGTGGACATCAACATCTAATATATATCACAGATATATAACAAATACTAATAAAATATATGATAAGAACTTTATCAGACATTTTTTTTAATTTTTGAGGGTTACAAATTTCCTAATTTATTTTACTTAGAGCTCACCTACTATCTAAACTCTTCTTCAGAGTGCACAGGTTTACTTCAGATTCTAAAGAGAAATACAAATGGAATTTAAGAGCTTTTAAGTATACCGAGGTACTTTGTGGTTGCCATAGAGATAATGTCTACTTGTTCAAAGCTCTTAGGTAAAAAAAAAAGGCACTATACTATTTGAAGATAGATTAGGACAAAGATAACTTTTGGTGTTTTGCTCTTAGCTTAATAGCTTTTAGAAAAGTGAGGGATGAATCATGCAGTTGATGGATCAGTCAAGACCTTAGATTCTTTTGCTAAAACCATTCTTGTCATTTGGATGAACAAGCAGAGTAAGAAATCCCGTTATCTCTGTGTCTTTCTTTCTCCCTCTGTTTTTTGGTTAACATGTCTCTGTTTCTCTCTATCTTTACATTTCTCAATTGTCTTTTAGTGCTTAATTAACATGTTTTTATTTTAAATTAGAAATATAAAAAATACACATTTCATTTCAGCCAAGCACAGCAGAAGCATATGTATTTATAGAAAAGTATCTTTTACAAAGGGTAACTCAGTAACAAGTAATACTTGATCTCTGGGTTTTAAAGTTTGATTTTTTAATGTTAGCAAAAGTGACAATTTTTTCTTATAGAATTAAAAAATGACTTTTCTAGAACTTATTCTGTAATGCCATTTTCACCAGAAATCATTTATTATAAAATCTATTTTTTCAGTAAATTCTTTCAAATAAAAAGCTGTAACTTAAACTCTGTTTATTTCAGTAAATAATGTATATTTTATGAATCATATTTATAAAAATTAAAATAAAATAGGTCATATCTGCTTATAACTATACATGTCTAGTGATTTTTTGTGTAGCTTTAGCTCTATAATCAAATTACAGTACAGAAAACCACCATTAAATCTGATTAAATTAGATAAGAAAAAACAAAAATAATTTTAATTTACTGTTTTTGTTTTCACAAACTTTGTCTTTCTACTTTTTTCAAAAAGATCTTTTCTATATTGTTCAGCTGTTACATGACAATGAAAACATACTGTATTAAGAACTATTTTTTGACATAAAGATATTATATTTATGCATCCTATTTAGAAACATGTCTATTTTACTTTGAAAAAGTATGTTTGTTTCTTCATTAAAATTGCAACTGAATTTCTCCATTTGTTTTATATATCTTTCCTGTGAATCCTTCATTCAGTGAATTATACTAAAGTAAACTCTACCAATAATGTAAATCCATAAACACACAGGTAAAGAAATAAAGAAAAGAGCAATAACAACAACAAAATAACCTCTCTCAACTTGTTAGTTGGCTGCCATAATGTTATTTTGGTTAGTTGAAACATTTTTGTTGGTTCTATTAGAGCTTGATAATATGTTACAAAACTAGAAACCTTAGCACACTTCTTTTTCTTTATTTCTTTCTCTATTTTTTTTTATTTAGACTGTAGAATTATAACTGAAAAGCAGAATGAATCAAAATAATCTCCAAGAATACCTCAAGGCCCTGGTGGTTGGCTTAGTGGTAGAGCATCAGCCCAGCATGTGGATGTCCCAGGTTTGATTCCCAGAGCACACAGAAGAAGCACCCATTTGCTACTCCACCCTTCCCCTTCTCCTTTTTCTCTATCTCTATCTTCTCTTGCCTCAGCCAAGGCTCCATTGGAGCCAAGTTAGCCTGGTTGCTGAGGATGGCTCCACGGCCTCCACCTCAAGCACTAGAATGGCTCCGGTTGCAACAGAGCAACGCCCCAGATGGGCAGACCATTGCCTCCTAGTGGGCAGTAGGTTTCTCTGCCTCACTGTTTCTCACTTCATAACAATAAAAAATAAAGAAAAAAGAAAGAAAAGGAAAGGAATACCTCACGACCTTGGGCTTCAGAACAACCCTTGGTCACCTGGGGCATGAATTCTTGGATCCCACAGGACTATAACAATCAGAAAAACAATGCTTGGCAAGCTACCACCCCCAGAGAACTATACAGACAACAGACTGAAATATACCCTTGGGTTTTCTATGAAAGAGGCCTAATTGCTTATACTTAGGGGCACACTTCAGATTTGCACATATATAGAGGGTACGGAGGAGCTCTAAGGGAATGTAGACTGGGGGATGCCATCTGTGTACTCTCCCTCTGTTCCTACAGCTCACAAGCATCTTCCAAAGTGGAGCTTACACACTCATCTGGAGCTCCAATTTTTGTGACAGCCACACCGGGACATTTCCATATCATCTGGCTCTGGTGGCCAGAGGAGCTTACTTTCCCAGTTCTATAGGTCTGTATGTATTTGCATTCTCTGAAAGCTGCTGCTTAAGAGTCTGGTTTCTAATAAACCTGAATCTAGGTGCTGACTGAGACCCTCTCCTTTGAGACACTGACTTGTCTAGTCACACCCTCAACTACTGTGCTCTATTCATAATAAAATAGGCTGATTGGACAATCTTAGAGATTTGAGAGGCAACCAATGTCTAGAGCAGAATTGAATATGGTCATCTCCTATTCAAAGCATAGGGAAAAAATTGGACTTTCCCTTTTGACTGACATGAATAATCATATCTCAAGTAACAATGATGCTTGTCTCATTTTATTATGCCAAATAATTAAGCATTTTTTAAAAATTTATAATTCTTCTTCCTATAGACCCACACATAGGATAAAAGTCTGGTGTTCTCAATTTCTTCTTTCACCTAATGGTGGTGCAGGGCTTTCTGGATGAAACTCATCCTACCTTCCCCCTTGCTCTCTTAAGTTTTACTTTTCTCAGATGGCTCAAAGCTCTGTATGGAAATGATTTCAGCGAAGCTACCGTAGAATTCACCTGTCTGAAGAGTAAGGTTCAAGCTACACTTTTCTATAAAGTGCTAAATCAAATTCATTTGAATAATAAAAGTATAGATTGATCAAATAGATATAATTTCAGTATATGTGATTTATATCATAATGTTATGAAAAGGAAAAGGCATATTCTATACTTCATTATCTGAGATACAAATTTTATTATTTATTTCCTATCTTCTCCAACTAAAAGTTAACATCCACAATGATAGAATCTTTTGCATTTCTTTTCCTTGGCACATTGTAAACTGGTAGGCAAACATTTAATATTTGTTTGAAAAATAATGGGTATTAATATATATCCTAAAATAATTAACAAGATATTTAAGTTTTCAAATTAATTGTAGGTAAAAGAATTTCACCAGGAAGGGTAAAGGGATAATCAATATGCATTAGTTAAAATTATGTTTAAACATGAGGCACTAAAAGAATAAAATAATTTTGATAGAATAGGTTATTTACATGATTTATTTATAAAAGTGAAAAAGTGGTGGCAAGTTGCTGAAACATACAAAAAATACAAGTTCTTTCTGTGTCATTGCTCTTTTGTGCCTTTTTTTTGTTCCCAAGACTAACTCCTCATTTAAGAGGGCTCCTTGGTTCAATAATCCTGTGATATTCCAGCCATCACAAAGGAAGTAATAGAAGATGAAAAGATGATCTTCTTTTTGAAATAGAAAAATAAGAAAGAATGTCTATTTTAGGAAAGGTGATGACTAATTTTACTTATGGCCTTTTGAGTTCAGAACACTGGCATAATATTTAGGTGACATAGTCCTGGTCATTTAAGAGGCACTTTTATTTTGGAGGAATTGATTTTAGAATTATTTATATTTAACACTGAGAGTAGATAAAATTACCAAAAAGTTTCTGTAGTTTAAAAGCTTTTAGTTGAAGCCCTGGCCGAGCAGCTCGGTTGGTTAGAGTGTTCTCCCAACATGCCTAGACTGCAGGGTCCATCTTGTCAGCTCACATGGGGACAACTGATGAGTGCATGGTTGGGTAGAACAGCAAACTGATGTCTCTCTTTCTCTCCTCTCTCTAAAATCAATGAATTAAAAAAAATAAAGATTTTAGTTGAAGACATCATTTTATTTAACTTTTCATTACTCATAGTATACAGTGCCTTGTGTTTAATACATTCTAAAGATACACACACATGCAACCATATATGTATGGCAAATAGATAAAAATATTTTTAAGAAACAAAACACTAATTAATACCACATAAGTGCATTTTATACTTATTACATGCTAAATAAACCATGGAGCATACAAAATGTCACAAATTCTGGACCACTCCTTAGTAATACAAATATCTTGGAGATGGCACATAGATATAATTAGAAAATCTCTATTATCTAATAGATAGATTAAATAAAAATCAGATACAGCATTGGTGAATATTTTAAATAGTAGAATCTCTTTTGACATTGAGGACTACTGAGAGAACATATTGCTTTTTTGACTTGAAACCAAAATTTACCTCTTTAGTAAAATAGCTGAATCACAATATTATAAAATATGATTTTATTATGCTTTTATTGTGGCTGGGCTACATAATTTTTATTAACATTGGAGGGAAAAGACTAATCCTCATAAAATATATTAAAATGTTGAATTATTGCCAGAAATCAGCTATCTCGTAGAAAAAAAATAAAACTTGCTATTGTAAGATGCTTTTCTAAAATTCAAACTTAATAATGACTACCCAGTGGCATGCATCATGACATAATTTAATTAAAAGGTAGTTAGCTTTAAAATAAAAATCTAATAAATTAACTGTTTATTTATTTATTTTTTTAATGAACAAATATTTCTATTATGAGATCTTTCTTTTTTACATATTCTTCTTTTAACTGGAGTGTCTTTAGATATTTCATTCTATTCTCTGATGATTTGATTGAGGTATTTATTAAAGTTTGTCTATACTTTTGTTTTCAATTATACTTATCTATAATTATGATTTGAGATAAAAGAAAAAATACAATCTTTCAAAAGCTAAAATGTGGAACTCAGTTATATTCTCAAAATAAAAAACTTAACTTTCTAAAATTACATTATTTGGGAAGTTGAAATAATCTCTTTAGTTTAAAATAAATTGTCACAAATGGTTATGACACATTTTATGAGGTTCTTTTGCATTTTTTTTCTCCTGCTCACATAACGATTAAATACGTCTGGCAATTTGTTTATGTCAGCGACATTTATTAATCACTTCCCATTATTTCAGTTATGATGTATGAAGCCTTTCACACTTATGAGATTACAAAAATGTCTAAAACTGATGACTCCCGTTTCCTCATTTAAAACCTATTAGAGAGTACTCTCCTGAGAAAACAGCCACCTGTGTCTAGTTAGCAGCTGATGGTCATCTAGAACTCCTGAGTGTAGAGCTAAAATATATGTACTTTCTATTCCTACTTTTCCATTACAGTGCCCTTCAACTAAATTAGCCTCATTTGCTTGTTATTAATATATCTTTTAATGTAATTAATCAGTTATCAAGTTAAAAATCTATCTTTTTTACATGCAATTTCTGTCAACTTTTAAATTGGTTAAGATCAGGGTACCAAGCAATATGCATATATCACAAACAGAATGCAGATATCCAACCATCCATAGTAAACAAAAATATCTGATATCAATTACTTCTTGGGACTTGTATATTTAATACAGAATTAACTTGCATAAGATAAATGTATAACAATAATGGAATAGGTAAGGCCAAATAAATACTGTATCATAGAAGAGCCAGTTTATGTCATTTTCAGTATTTTTTACAAAAAGTAAAGAATATAAAATGTAAATGAACACAGAAGATCACTTAAATAATGCTCCCACCCTGAACTCTAGAAATTGATAGATATACTTTCAAATACTATTCTCTCTATTAAGGTTTACATATAATTAAAAAAGTTTGATGACAGATGATTGATAGGTAAAGATAATCTTACAAAATATAGTATTTCTGTGTAATTAATCTTTAAAAATTTCAGCACATAACTATCAAGCCCTTCATTGTCGCTAATTGGCAGAGCACCTTACAAGTTTCACATGCACAGAGTGACATTTAATAATTTGAAATATTTATAATGACAAATATGAGAAATAATTGTTTGAAAACTAAGTAGAAAATAAAACATTCTTAAAATATAGAAAAAGCCTAAACACAAGAAAACTAGAAATATGTGCAAAGTAACCAAAGAATATAAATCAGTCCATGTATTTTATCAAAATTTAGAACGACCAAATTCCAACAATATTTCAGAATACTTATTGTTGACCAATGTACTATATTTCATGCTTACTAGGTCGCTTTTGACCAAATGTTTGGACCAAATAATATAAACCTAATATTTCTTAAATTAGTTTTAATATATTATCTTAAGCTTATACATAACTGTATTATCAGAGTATTTCAAGTAGAAAATACAGAAATGATCATGCTTAAGTTTCAGAGAGGTCAGAAAACTCCCACATCTAAAATAGAGCTAATTATCCAGGAAAATTGGGTATGCTTAAACATCTGAGCAAAAAGTAATTTGCAAATGAGATAAGAATATTTTACACATATGTCAACAAGGATCATAATATATCTTTAGAAAGGCATCAATAGCTACAATGAAAAAATGCAAAATAAGCTGGGATCTGTTTATTCATTTGCAATCTTCTTAGCATAGCATAGAGTAAGGGAATTTTTAATGGTAGATAAAAACAACAATTGTAAAGTCACATCTTCAGTACTAATTTGGCCTTTTTTTTAATTTTTATTTTATTTTATTTTATTTTTTTTTGCATTTTTCTGAAGCTGGAAACAGGGAGAGACAGTCAGACAGACTCCCGCATGCGCCCGACCGGGATCCACCCGGCACGCCCACCAGGGGGCGATGCTCTGCCCATCCTGGGCGTCGCCATGTTGCGACCCTCCTGGGTGTCGCCATATTGCGACCAGAGCCACTCTAGCGCCTGGGGCAGAGGCCACAGAGCCATCCCCAGCGCCCGGGCCATCTTTGCTCCAATGGAGCCTTGGCTGCAGGAGGGGAAGAGAGAGACAGAGAGGAAGGTGCGGCGGAGGGGTGGAGAAGCAAATGTGCGCTTCTCCTGTGTGCCCTGGCCGGGAATCGAACCCGGGTCCTCCGCACGCTAGGCGGCCATTTTTTTAAAGTACAGACTATACTGATTTTGTAGTTGAGACTAACAAGTCTGCTCCTTTCCCCTGCTCCATTAACATGTCTCCAAGTTGCCTGCCTGTCTCGGAGGAATGACATAAGAAATCTTTTGTATTCTTTTGTATTCCTGCTCATTAAAGTTAAAAAACAAAACAAAACACTTTAGATAATTTAATATAGTTCAGAAGTTTAAAAAATATACAGCAGATATAAGAGAAACTAAGAGTTTTACTAGACTTTGGCCAAGAAAAAAAAACAAAAACAGAAAGATTAGAAGTCCTGGAAGGTTTTCTGTTCAAACTGCTTACCAGTCAAAAAGGTGAAGATAAAGGGTGATATTTTTTTAAATGCCAGAGTTGAGTTAGAAAGGCTACATTCAAATAATACAAGAGACATGGGATTTAAGAACCTCCTGTTGCCAGGGAGTGGTGGGGGAGGTGGGAGGTAGAGAAGGGTAGGACAAAAAAAATAATAAATAAATAAATAAAAATAAATAAAATTAAGAAAAATAATATAAGTTGGAAAGCAAAAATCAAACAAACAGAAAACACAATTAAAAATGCAAAGGATTCTATACCCTAATTGCATAATATTTGAAAGGAAAATATTTTAATGCTATTTGAAAATAACTTTAAAAATGAATATGTGCTTTCCATGAGATCAAGAGAGGACATGCCTTGCAATGATGACTGACATTGTGATTCAGGACATTGCTCTGAGGGCAGACTAGACCAAATTATACTCCTGTTCCTAGTTAGCTGTGTGACCAAGACATGAATTTAAGTGAGCTTTAGTTTACTTAATTAAAAAATGACATAATCATCATACCTACCTTATAGGTACTAACCAGTATATATTATATTGGTACTTTAAGCACTTGGAATACACAAAGAGCACTGAATAAATGTCAATTACTATATAAATGTTTATCTCCTACATTAATCTTCCAATGTCACATTCTTTATTTAACTTATTCTTTAAATGCAGCTTTAAGGTACATTTCATAATTGATAACGAGCCTACCATATTATTTCAATTTTGCTTTAATATGTCTTAGTTATTCTAATTCTTTCATTATTCATGGAACTTAGAATCATTAATTAAGTCCTCCCAAATTTAATTGGCATTTTGATTGATATTGTATTAATATGGTAACACTTCCTCTCCTTATGACACTCCTTCTTCCTAATCAGGGAAAAGGTATCTTTCTATTTATCTAAGTAAGTGTTGTAAAACATATACATATTTAAATTGATATTTTAAGTAACATTTAATAAAAATTTGTAAGTACCATATGCTAGATTTCTTTCTCTTTTAGGCAGTTAGAATTAGAATTAAATCAGGTTTCTGTATTTGAATTAAACACATATATGTGTTTAAAACTCCAAGTATTAAAGTATTCCAAGTATTTGTAACAAAATAAAACTAATTTTTTATTCATTACTTTTACTTTTTTCCTATATCATTTAGCCCCTCTTGCTATTTCCAAATTAGTCACTATACTTTTAGGATAACCTTTCAAAATAAAATTTCCTTAATTCTTCTATTTAAGTTAATTGCTTTGTTAACATAACAGCAACAGAATCATTTTGGATATTTAAAAAAATGTTCTATTTAAAATTATTTTATATTTTAGATAAACCCTCACTTTTGTTGCACTCGCCGGGTAAAACAAACACTGGAGATGTTTGGAGAGTTTTAGACAAAGTTTTATGGCCAAGAAAAGCAAACCTGTGCAGGGGTGAGCTCAGGTGGCAGTCACCAGAGTCACACCGAGCGCCTACAGTCTAGGGGTTTTTATAGCGTAGCAAGCAAGCGGTTCATACAGAAGCGAATTTTGTGTTTAGCAATTGGCTCCCCCAAATTAAATTTTAGTCACGTGCCTTAGTAACCAGTCATACAGTTGAAAGCCCCCAGCTGGAAATGTCCCTATCTATCCTCTAGGATGTGGTTACACTAACTATCTTAGGAGTTTTTACGACTTCCTTATCTTAAGGACTCATCAGCTCCTAGTCATCCTGGGAGTCTAAGGACTTCCCTATCTCAAGGACTCATCTGTTCCTAGTCATCCTGGAAGTCTGGGCTCATCTGTTCCAGGAATGAGCTATACTTACTGGACTAGTTCCTTTGAAGTTATTTCCAAAGCCCATTAATGTATTTTATGGCCTTTATTAGAATGTCACATTTCCTCCTCTTCTTTGTACTAGTTAAATCATTAACTATAATGAAGATTCTTCGACTACACTAAGGAGTTGGTAGGGCTGAGATAAAACCATTATTTTGACTGTTTCTATTCTTTCTTTAATAAAAGCAAATAACTTGTTAAAGAGTATGGGTCCAATAGTGAGGGCCAACAACAGTATTAACAATGGTCCCGCTAGTGTAGTTATTAATGTAGTTAGCCAAGGTGACAGTTTGAATATAGAGGTGAACCAATCTAAGTTGTCATTATTTTGCTGAATGTGCTCTGCTAACTGTTTTATCTTACCTATTTTATCCTGGATTTCATTACTGTTATCAGTTAAATTAAAACAACACATTCCTTTTACTTTTTCACAACCCTGGTGGTGAAATAACAATAGATAATCAATAGCTGCCCGATTATCTAAAATAGCTTGACGTAATTGCTGCTGTTCATTATTTAAAAGAACTAATGCTTGAGACGTTTCGTTGATGCTTTTAGCTAAGTTACAAGCTAAATGCTGGATTGGTCTATGATTGTAAGCACCCCATACTAGATTCCCTACAACACTTAAAATTATGGCATATCCTTCAGTTTCTGACAATAATCGTACTTCATCATGACATTCAGGTCCTACAGGGAGGGACGCAGCACACCTACTGCGAAGAGTGGTATTGTGCTCAAGAAGTAGCAAATCATTCTTATTAGGTAAGAAAGTTGCAATCCTAGATAAACAACAAGTGGTGTCAGTAAGATTAGGGGGAATATAATTATACGTCATAGAGTTACAAGTAAAGAACCATCCAGTAGGCAAGGTAACATAGCCATAAATGGAAGGGTATTTGATAGTATTATTACAGGGTAAAAAACGAGGGATTGTCTTACAATTTTTGCTACAATTAACAAAAAGAACACAAGTATCATTAGGTACAATAATGCTATGGGGAGTATGAATCTGTAATGCATGGCTTGGCAACTGATAAGAAGCTTTTCCCCAGTTTGCTAAATCTAGATAAGTTACAGTCTTATTAGGGATACTGGAGAAGAAAGTTAAATTCCTTATGTCAGCTGCCGGTTTACATACCGGACGTAGACATTTTCCTAGCATGAAATGAGTATGACTATCCTGTTCAAGGCAAAACGATGAGACATTTAGGGTGCGTGCTAAAGCTACCCATAAATTCTCTGGATGATTCAGGGTTTCCTGGAAAGCAGGTACTGGTTTAATACTGTACAACATATAAAAGAAAACTATGGCTACGATTCGGGTAAGAACCGCACTTTTAAGGGATTGTGGGGATCCGCTTTGACTCTCCATTTTGCTTTCTTTAAGCCCGGTTCTTGAGCTAATTTTACATGTGATAGATGAATCCAGTAAGGTTTTTCAGCTATCCTCACAGCCGTGGGCGTGCTGAACAGTACCTGGAACGGTCCTTGCCACCGAGCGTCAAGGTTCCCGTGACGGTGGTTAAGAATCCATACCCATTGTCCTGGCTCCGGTGGAGTTGGCAGTGGAAGTCCTTTGAGTTGGTCCTTCTGCTGGTCTCTAAGCACCTGCACTTCTGCACGTATCAGTTGTAATGCCTGTAAGGACTTTAGAAAACTTTGATTAGAACCCTCAATTTCTTCCCTCGTTATTTGTGGAACCAAAGGAGTTGGTTGCCCATACATTAACTCATAAGGAGTCCATTTTCCTGTATAAGGTGTATTCCGAACCCTATATAGTGCAAAAGGGAGTAGCTCTACCCAATTTTCACCAGTCTCCTCTCTTAACTTAATTATAGTCTCTTTAAGGGTCCTATTCATCCTCTTGACTTGCCCTGAACTTTGAGACCCATAAAAGCAATGTAATTTCCAATTGATTCCTAATCTTTTTGCCAATTCCTGTGATATCTTGGACACAAAAGCAGGTCCATTATCTGAACCCACAGCAATGGGAATGCCATATTGTGAAATTATTTCTCTTAAAAGTATTTTACAAACTGTTGAAGCAGTTTCTCCTTTCGTTGGAAAAGCCTCAGTCCATCCAGTAAAGGTGTCTATTAGAACAAGCAAATATTTGTAGCCTAATTTCCCTGGGGTCATTTCGGTAAAGCCCAATTCCCATAGTTCTCCAGGAGCTTTTCCTTGGTGCCTAATGAGAGGAGGTAATTTCTCATTGACAGCATTTACTTTGGCGCAGGCCTGACACCTAGACACAACAGAGTGTATGATATCTCTGATTTCTGCTCCCTCATAATATTTTCTTACTAAATGTTCTAGTTTTTGTTGTCCTAAGTGGGAGCTACTATGTATTTCTTGAATTATTTGTCTTAACACTCCTTGTGGTAGGTATATTCTGCTGTCTGGTAATTCTATCCATCCCTGTTTACTTTTCTTACCCCCTAGTTGCTTACCTTTCTCTTCTTCCTTTGGCTCATACCTCGGTTCTATTTGTAAACTGAGGGGTGGGACGAGCAGTAGTTGGTTAGTGTGTTCCTCCTCTTCTGCTGCATTCCGTGCTGCTTGATCAGCAAAATGGTTTCCTTTTACTATAGGGGAATCCCCCTTTTGATGTCCTTTGCAATGTATTATTGCCACCTTTTTGGGCAACCAAATGGCTTCTAATAGAGCTAAAATCTAATTCTTGTTTTTAATTTTCTTTCCTGCAGCAGTCAACAACTCACGCTCCTGGTAGATGGCACCATGTACATGGGCAGTGGCAAAGGCATATCTACTGTCTGTACAGATGTTGGCACTTTTCCCTTCAGCAATTTTAAGGGCCTGTGTGAGTCCGATAAGCTCGGTCCATTGTGCAGAAAGGCACTTTAGGCAGTGCCTTTTTCCATAACACAGTGTCTTGAGTGGTCACCGCAGTTCCAGCATATCTTTGCCGATCCCGAACATAGCTACTTCCATCTGTAAACAAAGTTAAATCTGCCTTCTCATAGGCCTGATCCCGTAGATCTGGTCTGGCTCCTGTAATGGTGTCTAATATTTGTCCACAGTTATGGATCACTGATGGGTCTGGCAACGGGAGCAATGTAGCAGGATTCAAGGCTGTTGTTTTCAAAAATTGTATTGCGGGGGGGGGTTCAACAACTGTGCCTGGTACTGTGTTAGTTGGGCATTCGAGATCCACCTATCCGGTGGGGCCTGCAGCACTTGTTCTAAATAGTGCTCTCCAATGACCTGAATGTCTTGACCCAAAGTCAGTTTACTGGCCTCCTTAACAAGGATGGAGGTAGCAGCAAGTGCTCTCAAACAATTTGGCCAACCTGATGACACAGGATCTAGTCTTCTGGACAGATAGGCTATTGGTCTTTTCCAAGGTCCCAGTTCTTGACAGAGGACCCCTAGAGCAATGCCCTTTTTCTCAGTCACAAATAGTTGAAAAGACTTAGACAAGTCTGGCAGGGTTAATGCCGGGGCTGCAACTAGGGCCTCCTTGAGTTTTTGAAAAGACTCTCGTGCCTCCTCTGTCCATACAAATTGTTCCTCTTTTCCCCGTGTTAACTCATGCAAAGGTTTGGCCAGCTCTGCAAATCCTAGTATCCAAAGTCTGCAATATCCCACGACACCTAAAAATTCTCGTACTTGCCTCTTACTTACAGGCTCAGGAATCTGTAATATAGTCTGAATTCTTTGGCTAGACAAGCCACGTTGTCCCCCCCTCAAGTCATACCCCAAGTAACTCATGGTTTGGGTGACAATTTGGGCTTTCTTAGCAGATACTCGATAGCCCATCCGTTGCAGTTCTTGGAGTAGTTCCAATGTAGCTTCTCGGCAACTCTCCTGGTTCGGGGCTGCGATAAGGAGATCGTCCACATACTGCAGCAGCACAATTGAAGAGTGGCTGGCTCGAAACTCCTGTAAGTCTTTGCACAAAGCCTCATTAAATATGGTTGGTGAATTCTTAAAACCCTGAGGGAGCCTGGTCCAAGTGTATTGGCCTGAAAGTCCATTCTCAGGATCATTCCACTCAAAGGCAAACATTTCCTGACTTTGCTTTGCTAATGGAATGCAAAAGAAGGCATCTTTCAAATCTAATACTGAATAAAAAACATGAGTCGGTGGCAATGAACTCAATAGGGTATAGGGGTTTGGCACAGTAGGATGTATGGTCTCTACCCGAGCATTCACTTCACGCAGGTCCTGCACTGGGCGATAGTCCTGAGTTCCAGGCTTTTGTACTGGCAGCAGAGGAGTGTTCCAGGCAGATTGGCACTCCCAGAGAATCCTGGCTTCTAATAAGTGCCTCAAGTGCTGTGCTATGCCCTGTTTAGCCCGAGTGGGTACAGGATACTGTCTGATGCGTACTGGGCTGGCATCGCTCCACAACAGCACTACTACAGGCGGCTGATGTACTGCCAATCCCAGAGGATTGTTTTCTGCCCAAACTCCAGGAACCTGCTGCTTTACTTCCTTGGGGACGCCCGTAAACCCGCTCTTACCTTCCTGGAGGGAGGCAATCAGGTATTCTTCTGATATTGGCACAGTCACTAATACCTTGCCTTCTGTATTCTTCTCCTGGCTGAAGGTTATTGTTGCTTGAAATTTTTGCAACAAATCTCGTCCCAACAGCGGGTAAGGGCAGTCTGGAATAATCAGGAATGAATGAGTAATAGTCCCTCGTGCCAGGTCTGTAATCCGAGCAGTGGCTCGAGGATATGAGACAGCTTTGCCAGTGACCCCTATTACCTTTGTGGATTCCTTTTGTAATGTCCCAAGTGGTCTCTTTAGGACAGAATAAGTGGCCCCGTGTCAACTAGGAAGGTAGTTGGTTTTCCCTCAATTGACAGTGTGACCATAGGCTCCTGGGGGCCAACAGAAATGGAGCCTTGGCCCCGTCAATCTAATTGGAGCAAAACTTGTGAGCTTTGTTCCTGATTTACGGCCTGTAGCTTAGGGCAATCCTTCTTCCAATGACCTTTTTCTTTGCAATAAGCACACTGGTCTTTATCTAGTTGCTTCTGCGGGAAAGTTCCCTTCTTTCCCTTAAAGGGCTGCTGTTTCCCTTTTGGTCCTTTTGATTGCTGTGCCAAGAGTAGTTTTACAGCTGCTCTCCCTAACTCAGGGTCATCACGATTGACATAGACTCTCTGTGCTATTTCTAATAGTTCACTCCTATTCTTTCCCTCAAATCCTTCTATTTTCTGGAGCTTCTTTCTAATGTCTGGGGTTGCCTGAGTGATGAAGGCTATGTTTATTAGCCTCCGATTTTCCTCTGCCTCAGGATCAATAGGGGTATAAACCCGGTAGGCCTCCATTAGCCACTCTAAATATGCAGCAGGGGACTCATCCTTACCCTGAATTACCTCACCTACCTTACTAAAGTTGGTTGGTTTCTTAGCAGCTGCCTTTATTCCCCTTAATAGAGCCCGGCGATATTGGGTAAGTGATTCCCTATCCCTGATATTGTTTGGATCCCAACTGGGGGGGGGGCTTCTGGGGAGCGTCCTCTCTAGTTCCCTTTCAGTGCCCCCATCTTCCTTAAATACTTTTTCAGCTTCTTGGCTGATGCAGGTTCTTTCTTCCGTTGTGAACAGAGTGTGCAAAAGCTGCTGACAATCATCCCAAGTTGGTTGATGGGTCCTGAAAACAGTCTCAAGCAAAGAAATTAACCCCTGGGGTTTCTCTGAAAATGATGGGGTCTGCTGTTTCCAATTATAAAGGTCACTAGTAGAGAAAGGAATATAAATCATTCGGGACGGTGCATGTGGTCCTTCATCTAGTGGGGGCAGCACCTCCCTAAGAGGTAACATTGGGACACTTCCAGCAAAGGAAGGTTGAGCATAAGGGGTTCCCCCCCCGAGTGTGGGGAGGACTCTGGACATTCTCGGTCACAGTTGAATCTGGCTCCCTGGGCTTCTGATAAGGAGGAGGATAATTTACAGGGTCTACTATATCCTCAGTAACATCAGAAAGGACCGGATACGATTTGGGAGGCTCTTTTTCAGGTGCAGGTGGAGCGGAGGGAGGGCGAGGCTTAATGTCCGCTGCGCTCACACAAATAGCTCTCTTAACCTTTTGATTAGCTTTTATGCACCTCTTAATGTACCCAGGTTTGTCTGTAGCTATATCTATCCAAATATCTATATACACATATTGATCTGGATGAGGCACCTGATATATAATGGCTCTTACTGCAAAAACTATGGGCAGATCAAAGGTTCCTTCAGATGGCCATCCAACCTTAAGAGATGGCCACTCCACTTGGCTTAAGGTCCGGAGAGTTTCTCGATTGGGTGGAGGTCCCCCATAACCCTGAGCTCTCTTCTGAAAATCAGAGAAGTTACTTAAAATGCAATCAAGAGGGAATTTAAGTGTAGATTCTTGCTGTCCCATTTCGTGGTACTTGTTCTTCTTAGCCTGGTATGCTTCTAGTCCTACAAAGACAACACACAGGATTCCCCACCCTATAAGCAGGGTGATCCAGATAGATGAACGTTGATCACACTGTACTGGCAAACAAATTAACACCAAACACAACAGTGCAGCAAATCCCAGGAGGGCAATACACAAAATTTCCCACACAGTCTTCAGGCTAAACAAACAACCAGACAGCAGCACGGTGCGGCGCGAGTGAGCTCACTACTTTAAAATGATCGATCAATTTCAGACAGAAACAGAAACCTCGGCCGACAGCGTCATGCCTTTGGCCCGAGTGTCTGGGTGGGTCACTGACAACGTCCTGTCTGCCACCACAGACTGTAAGTGCTCCGCAGCCAGATTACAAAAACAAAAAATTCTACAACAAAATACTCACCAGCTCAAGCTGTTCCGCCTGTCCCCAGTCAAAATTCGCGTAATGGGCATCCCGGGCGAGCCCCCATAAATGTTGCACTCGCCGGGTAAAACAAACACTGGAGACGTTTGGAGAGTTTTAGACAAAGTTTTATGGCCAAGAAAAGCAAACCTGCGCAGGGGTGAGCTCAGGTGGCAGTCACCAGAGTCACACCGAGCGCCTACAGTCTAGGGGTTTTTATAGCGTAGCAAGCAAGCGGCTCATACAGAAGCGGATTTTGCGTTTAGCAATTGGCTCCCCCAAATTAAATTTTAGTCACGTGCCTTAGTAACCAGTCATACAGTTGAAAGCCCCCAGCTGGAAATGTCCCTATCTATCCTCTAGGATGTGGTTACACTAACTATCTTAGGAGTTTTTACGACTTCCTTATCTCAAGGACTCATCAGCTCCTAGTCATCCTGGGAGTCTAAGGACTTCCCTATCTCAAGGACTCATCTGTTCCTAGTCATCCTGGGAGTCTGGGCTCATCTGTTCCAGGAATGAGCTATACTTACTGGACTAGTTCCTTTGAAGTTATTTCCAAAGCCCATTAATGTATTTTATGGCCTTTTTTCGAATGTCACAACTTTCTCCTATTTTGAACTATCATTATATTTACTATCTATCTGTTATTTGTATTGTTACTGTAAACGAGTCCATTTCTTAGCCAAATATAAAAGAAATCCACAATTGCCCCACCTGCCCTAAGTGCATTGAGAGATCAGATTGTTTTCTCACCATTTATGCCCCATTTATACTGTTAGAAGAGATTGAATTTAATTGACCTTATTGCAGCAACTCTGATATAAAGAATAGTTATTATCTCCAAATATTTTAGTGGAAACACAAATGTTTCAATGCATTAACATTGTAAGCATAAATATAAAATATAGGCAAGATAAGATTGTGATGTAATAGTTATAAATTCCTCATTAGCTACATAGTAGTCTCTCATGTTGCATTCTTGTAAGCCTTGATATAAAGAATTAAATAGTATTATTATTCATTGAGCAGAATGGTAAAATATATGGTTCAATTATGTTCTATTCTTATAAAAGTAGCCATTCTATAATTTCTGTTGTGTGTATTCTTTTCATTTCTCCTGTGGGAATGGATCTATTTTTATAATGAATACTTCTTTTACCTTACTAGTGTTTACAAAAAAAATAATAGTTATTTCAAGTTTATCAAATACCTAAAGGTCATACTGCATTTGTATGATGGACATAAATATTTTTAAAAAAACATTTTTAATTAAGTGAGAGGTGGGGAGGCAGAGATAGACTCTCACATGCGCCAGACTGAGACCCACCCAGCAAGCCCATTTGGAGCTACTGCTCTGTTGTTTGGCAACCAAGTTATTTTAGTGCCTGAGGTGAGGCCATGGAGCCATCTTCAGTGCCTGGGGCCAACTTGCTCAAACCATTTGAGCCAGGGTTGCAAGAGGGAAAGAGATGGGGAATGGAGAAGCAGATGGGTTTCTTCTGTGTGCCCTGACTGGTAATCAAATCTGGGATTTCACATGCTAAGCCGATTCTCTACCACTGAGCCAACTGGACATAAATTTTAAAAACAGGTAAATATTTTTAAAATATTATTATTTTCCTATTTTCTTTAAATTCTCTAATTATTTTTGTAGATTTTCATGTATGTTTTTTCTTATTTATTTTGATTTAATTCTATTAAGTCTCAGGAATAATGTTTTAAACTAACTGTACATAAAATTAAAACTATGATTTAAAATAATCATCTGTTGCTCGTTTTAATCTATGTTAACAAAATGTTCTGTTTTGTTTTGAGGCAAATTCTTTGCATCTTTTTTTCTAGCATCTGTAATTTGCTCTTTCTGTCAAAACAGCCTACTAGGTATAATGTTCAAATTTAAATAGGCTTCTTTAAAGCATTCCCATGAAGTTTAGTTATTATTAGCAATCTATAGAACTCACCAGGAGTAAACAAGAGAATATAAAACAGACATTAGCTTGCTGCTAAGCAGAATGTATATGAAGAGAACATCTGTACTATGTTTGATCTTAGCCAAAAAGCTGAGAAGTAATGAAAAGAACATCTGCAGTTGACTGTATTTTTTTCTCTCTCCTTCCTCCTGCTTAATAATTAGTTATTTGTTTCTTTTATAATTTTAGCCTGGCACACACATGACACTTAGAAGAGTAGATGCCCTGGCTGGTTGGTCCAGTGGTAGAATATCGGCCCAGCGTGTGGAAGTCCTAGGTTCGATTCCCAGTCAGGGCACACAGGAGAAGCACCAATCTGCTTCTCCACCCTTTATCCTCTCCTTTCTCTCTGTCTCTCTCTTCCCCTCCCACAGCCAAGGCTCCACTGAAGCAAAGTTGGCCCAGGTGCTAAGGATGGCTCTGTGGCTTCTGCCTCAGGCACTAGAATGGCCCCGGCTGCAATGGAGCAATGACCCAGATGGGCAGAGCATTGACCCCTGGTGGGCATGCTGGGTGGATCCCGGTCAGGTGCATGAAGGAGTATGTCTGCCTCTCTGCTTCTAACTTTGGGGGGAGTGTTGGCAGGATAATCCATGGTTGCGGTTTTGATCCGTTGGTCAGGGCACATACAAGAATCAACCAATGAATGAAAAAACAGATGGAAAACAAACCCATGTTCCTATTCCTCTCTCTCTCTCTTTCTCTTTAAAAAGCAATACAATTTTTAAAAAGAATAAAAAATAAACAAGAGTAGAAACTAATCACACATAAGAGTGTGCTAAAATAATACAGATTGTTTTCATTTTGTATTTCACTTGCCCCAAGCTTTCTTTAATGAAGTTTACTTCATACTGACTTCTTAAATATATTAGAGGGTATTGCTGAAAGTAAACTGTGAATTGGAAAGTAAACAATAACTAATGCTGATGAACTGTCCCTTCTAATCATTCTGACATGCTCAACTAATAGCCTTGTATTAGAAATTAATTCCATAAACATAAGACAACAAAAAGAAAAAAGAGGGAGAGAGGAAGACAGTGAGAATGAGAGACAGAGCTTGAGATAGAAAAGAAGAGAATGTAAAAAAGAGAGAAAGAGGAAGAGAAAGGAAGGAAGGGAGGGATGAGAGAGGAAGAGAGGAAGAGAGGAAATGTTACTGGAATAAGCCAGGGTTTGAGTTGCACATCACTGCTGAGTTGTGGATCCAGGGTTCTAGGGGTATAAGAAGTGTCTTTTATTCAGCTTGCCAGCAACCTAAGGAAGCAGGGGACTCATGTCCCAAAGAACTGCTTCTCCATTCTCTTAGTGCTGACTGTTTTTATAGGGTTCAGGGGCTGTTAGTGATGGTGTAAGATGCAAAGTCTGTGGAGTAGTTACGTAGATGACGGGGAAGTGGGAGACAGGCTCTGCCTCCCTGGAATGTCCTTCTGACACTGGCACAGGTCTATATGGCATCCAGGATGGCTAGCTTCTGGCACCTCTGGGAGCCATCTGTGCCTCTGGAAACTTTCTGCAAGAGAACTCCCTGTATCTCTTAGATAACAAAATAAAGACAATAAAGACTAAGGTTTATGAACTAAGTTTCTAGTTATCTACAGGGCCTTAATCCATTACAGAAAATTCTGTGATTGATCCCTTACAAGAAATTATTGTAATTTAATCCCTTACAGATGAAAAAAAGGAAGGAAAGGAAGAAAGATGAAAGCAGAAAGAGAGAAAAACCCAAAACAAAAATAAATTTTAAAAGTAATATAGTCGTAAAATGCTTCCTGGCAATTTTATTACCTGTCTTGGAAGCAGCAAGAAATTAAAAATGAACTGCAGCAACACTACACTTAATCACTTTTCTTTATCCTGCTTTTACCAGCCAGATTTAAAAGAAAAGCAGAATCCAATATAAAATTAGGTATATTGCTAGTTTTTTGAAAAAGAAAATTCATTCATTTATTCTTTATAATGTTCTTCTTCTAATATTACCTAAACCAGTGGTAGTCAACCTTGTCCCTACTGCCCACTAGTGGGCATTCCAGCTTTCATGGTGGGCGGTAGTGGAGCAACCAAAGTATAAATAAAAAGATAGATTTAACTATAGCAAGTTGTTTTATAAAGATTTATTCTGCCAAACTTAGCAAAAAATCCAACATAAAATACTTGGTAATTATTATTATATGCTTTAACTTGCTGTAACTCTGTTTTATATATTTCATAAAGTAAAGTTACTTCCCTACTTTATAAATCATCATTACTGTGGAACCGGTGGACGGTTAGAAAATTTTACTACTAACAGAGGTACAAAAGTGGGCGGTAGGTACAAAAAGGTTGACTACCCCTGATCTAAATCCTAAGTAGAGTAATTTACAGTATTATATAGCATAAAACTGTAAATGAATTAATAAAAAAAATCCACACATTCATCAGTTGAGTACACAAAGTTTTTAGCTAAACTTCTGGAAATCAGAAGTTCAATGGGGTTCTCATAGAGCTAAAATCAAGCTGTTACCAGGGGCATGCTCCCACCAGCCACTCAGGGGTTAATCAGATTCTTTATCTTTTAGCTTAGAGGCTGCCTAATAGCTCACAATTGCTTCTGTCCTAACAACTCCTTTTCTGAATTTTCCTTCCTGTTTGCCTCATTCCCTTAGAAATACCTTTATGATTATACTGGACTCCACACATAGTTCATGATATTCCCCTCATCTTAAAATCCTTAACTTAATCACCTCTGCAAATTCTCCTTTGCACCATTAGGTCAAACCACCTTATTGGAGGCACTATTCTTCCTATCACTTCATCCATATGCTTAACTTCATCCATTCAGTTGATTTGTGACCTCAATGTTTTTCAATTGCTTCGCTTAACAGATCATGCCTACCTTTACTTCTTCTTCTTCTAGGTAAAATATTTATATTTCATGAACTTAAGTCCTTCCTCTAAATTTCTGTTTTTAAGCTGAGAAATTTGGGCAGAATTATGTCACAATTTAGTTATTCTTCAGGGTTATGAAAAGTAATATTAGAATAACTGAACAAGAATTTTTTTAACCTCAGGGAACTACAATGCTGACTCATTGAGGTTACTTCAGAATAATCCCTTAGCTCTCTTTTTGCCTTCCTTTTCACTGCTTAGAAAATTGGCTTTTATCAAGTCTTGTAGATGTACATATAATTAGAATCAATGCTGTACTCATTTTTTTGATTATAGAAATCACATAAACCATTAATTGTGAATAAAAATATATTAGTAAAGTAACAAAATTAATCTAAATAAAGAAAATCCAAGATTCTTAAAATATTATGTCCTTCCTAATTGTCTGAGAAGGGGAATTTCTGCTCTTCAGACTGTATTGCTAGCATTTTCTTTCCTTTTCAATGTTTCTTTCTCCTCCTAGCCCCTTTCAGCATCTTAGAAACTAATGTAGTAATATAATGTTATAGCAATGAAAATTTTGAAATACAAAAAAAAATGGAAGATATATAAAAATAATTAATATATAATATTAAAATTGATTAAGAAAATTCAATAAAGTTGTGCCATCTGGATAGAAATTAATATAATGTGTGTAGATGTGATAAACAGACTCTGACTTTCGAGCAGGGCCCAGTTAGTGTGTGTGTGAAGTTGCACGTAGATAAGAAGTGGCTTGATGTCATAACTCTGTAAATTAAAATAAACAAGAAGTTTCCCCAGGAACATCTTAAAAGTGGCTTGATGTAACATTTCAGTACATTAACATAAAAAGGGGTCCCTGGAAGGAACTCTCAAAAAGGTGGTTTGAGATGATAATCTTTAGAATGACACCTGTTAGAAGGCATTGGCCAAAAGAAGTAGTAAAGCAGAGGGGCCTCCTGCTGAGGTAGTTGCCCAGACTCCAAAGTTGATGTGGACTCTCTCCACTCCGCTTTGAGCTCTGACCAAAGACAGCTGAGAGGAGCATGCCAATGGGGTCCCGTTAAGCTGTACCCAGGCATGCCAAAAGGATTTGTGAGTAATAAACTGCTTGTGTGATTCTTGCAACTAACTTGTGTGTTGGTCGTGTCTTTCCTCCGCTGGCAGTTAGTGTCGGCACTGATTAGTAGCATCCTCATAGCCGCCTCAAGAGTAGTCTTGAAAAGGCTGCCAGCCTGCTGATAAGCTGGAGGGTCCCACTGCACAGGGAAGTCGAATCAGGGATGCCTGATCGACATACAGCTTGGGCTCTACTGGGACAGAAACAATCATAGGGAGAATCACAAGCAATTTGAATTCAGCAGAGTAAATCTCCTTATTTCAGGCATATTGCATTCAAGTTATTCAACTTTTTTTCACACTATCTGACGCTAAAAGAGACCATAGTTTTCTACAACTATGAACTTGAAGATCAGTTCAAGTCATATTTCCTTAATAAAACCTTCCACAAACCTTCTAATTACATCAATCTTCTCTTTCTTAGTCTTCTTTCAGAAGCATCAGTTGTTTTCTTTTCCACTTAGTTCTATACTCTCTCATTTTATATTGTTTAGGTGTGACTTTCAGTCAAAACTCTCTGAGGTAAGAGATGTTAACTAGTGTGTTTTATCCACCATAATATCACTCAGAAAGTTAGGCAGATCTTTGAAAACCTAATGAATTAGAGCTCATTATTAGTATTATTATTTTTTTGTGACAGAGACAGAGAGAGGGACAGATACAGACATACAGACAGGAAGGGACAGAGATGAGAAGCATCAATTCTTCATTGCACACCTTTGTTGTTCATTGATTGTTTTCTCATATGAGCCTTGACCTGGGGGCTACAGCAGACCCAGTGACCCCTTGCTCAGGCCAGCGATCCTGGGCTTAAGCTGGTGAGGCATGCTCAAACCAAAGAATCTGCATTTAAACTGGTGAACTCGGGGTTTCGAACCTGGGTCCTCCACATCCCAGTCCAATGCTCTTTCCACTGCGGCACTGCCTGGTTAGGTAAGCACTCATTGTTTTATGATAATATACACTTAATGTTCTTTTCTCTCTGAATACTTTTCTATGGCCTTGAGTAAAAAAAATAATATATATATATACTTTTGTAGAAATAATGTAATTACTTTTTTAGATAATATTTATTACAGTACACACATTACTGTGGTTTAAAAATAAAAACATTCAATAAAATCATAGTCCTATAAATAGTTTTAAAAGGGTTGATTCCTTTAGGTTGGTTGTATTAAAATTGTCATTCCCAAAGTTGTTATGTATGTTTTGATATATTATTTCATTTAATCATAAAGCTAACATTTCTTTAGATAAATGTTATGAAAAACATTTCCTATCTATTAATATTTGAAAATGTTTACTACCATTTCTAAAAAAATATTTGAAGTAAAAGTAATTATTTCATTTTAATTTTCTTAGATTTTATTTTTTCATTTTTAGAGAGAGAGAGAGAGAAGGGGGAGGAGCATGAAGCATCAACTCCCATATGTGCCTTGACCAGGCAAGCCTAGGCTTTCAAACTGGCAACCTCAATGTTTCAGGTTGATGCTTTATCCACTGTGCCATCACAAGTCAGGCAACAAAAGCAATTATTCCATATGTGGGTTTAAGAGATTCTCCTTCAATTTAACTAAAATGTTCCTAGCATATTTTTTTTCTTGCTTTGTTTAGAAAATGTATGTTAAATGTTAATCTAATGTTAACATTTTAAATTATTATTCATTTAAGAAATTCTGGGTTTAAAGAATTTATTTTTCTCAAAGTACTTACTTATATTAACATTTATTATAAAGTTATCTATAAAACAACACTCAGCATAGAAAGTTTAAATTATTACTTCATTGTTAGAGGTTCTTCAGTCTCTTAATATCTTTGAAAAGATAATCACAATACAATAAAAATGTCAGCCTTATTATTAAAACAATTTTATTAAGTATCCCAAGAAGGTTTAATCAGGCTTGAATTTTCCAGTGGGTGCTGTTTGACTGTGTTAAGAGGAGGATCCGGAACATTCCCCTAACTTCTGTTTTGTTGAACTAATCTCTAAGACAGAAAAAATATTTACTTATCATTTTTTCTCATATTCTGAAAGGATTGAAGTCAGAATATTTTCAGAAGCAAATTCAATATAATATATTAAACTTCATGAGGCTTGCATTTTTGTGAATTTGATTAGTTTCTATTGTTTGGGAATATTAACCTAAACCAAAAAATAAAAATATCTTAAGGTGAAGAGATTATTTAATATGATACATGATCATTGTAATAACAATGTACTTACCCTTGTTTTATAATAACCCACCTATTTTAATTAGTGCTTATACAACGTCTCACCACTTACACTAACACTGTTCTGGCCTGTGAAAATTCACTAACATTGTTGTAACATCTTCTGTTATTTCTCCTTGCCTCCACTTTTTTTTTTATATATGTTTGCAGTCTATTCTTAACAAAGTTACCAAGGTGATATGATCCATTTTAACAAAAAATTCCATCATGTTACTTTCTTGCTCCTGAGCTCTAGTGGTTTTCCCTGTTATCATGAAGGAAATCAAAAATTCATATAATAGCATCATAGGACTAAGTGGTTGCTGCTAAGCTAGAGGGGTTCCTTTGCCTGTGGACATCAAAGTCTAATCAAATGCAAACAGGAATTTGCAGCCAAGAAAGTAAGTATTTACTAGTTGAGGAAATGGCACCAGCCCTGGAGTCACAGGTAAACTATTACTCAAAGACCTGGCTCCTGGATGGTTTCCAGGGGATGGGTTATATAGAGAAAAATCATTAATTGTAGTGGTTAAAGGAGTTGGGGTTGTGGGCTCTATTGATTGGTTGAGGCCAGAGTAAGAAGTAGTTCATCATTGCAGCTGGTCCTGATGTCAGTCATGGCCTTGTTCTGTCTGGTTTCATGAAGGTGTGGGCCATAAGATAATTTCAATTTTATGGGCTTGAGGCTAAAACACTGCTTAAGTCAAGATACTACTTTTAGCTTGACCAAAAAATTCTGTTTTTGTGGTCAACAGACCTGAAGCTTTTTTCTTAAGACAGTTCGATGCTGACCATAATCTGATGTCCTAAGGTTTAATGACTAAGGAAGGGAGTGGACAGACAAAAAGGAGAAAGGGTTAGGTTAAAGAAATGGAGTTTCTGTGTGGTTATATGATGACCCCTAAATACTATCTCCTTACCACACACACTACTGGCTTCACATTCTACTTTGCTACGCTTTTATTTTTCTATTCTGAGCTGTGTTACTTGTACCAATCTTATGGTCTTTACAGCATCCTTTGCCTGATATTCTCTTCACTCAGATGACTGTACACAATTTTTTTCATATCTCTACTATATGTCACTTATTAGTAAGGTCTATATTGACGACCATATAGACACCCCCTCCACTTACACCTTGATACCATCTCTCCACTCTTGCTTTATTTTTCTTTATAATATTTGTTGCTACCTGACTTGATATACATTCACTTATCTGTTTATTGCTAGTTTACCACCAAAAGAATATATAATGAATGCACAATTAATATTTGTTGCATAAATTAATAAATACATGCAAGAAAAGAGGAAATATTTTTTATACCAGAAAGCAGAAAATCTGAAGCTCTTAAGACTAACTCCTATCAGTCACTAGATTTTAGAAATAAAGTTTTATTGGAATACGGTGGTACAAGTATTTTTAAAATACTATTTATGAAAACTTTTGCACAACAATAACAAAATTGAGTTGTTGTAACAGAAAATGTAAATTTAGCAAAGTAAAAATATTAACTGCATGGGTATTCACAGAAAAAGTTTTCTACTGACTATAGAATGATTTTTGTTTTCTACTCTTTTTCATATAGGCAAGAATAGCTATTGTTATAGCATTCAGTATTTTCAACAAAAAATTAAGATCAGAATTTAGTAATTTGTGGGAATAAAGATTTATAGTGGGTCAGGAATGTGGTTTTGGAATCACAAATTTTACTTCAACATTGATGACTATGTAGAAAGAAGGTCAACATTTCTTTGTATATTCCCTAAAAATGTTTCCTAAAAATGTCTAAAAGATTGAAACAAAACACCACAAGCTAGTCAGTTAATCAAAGGAGTTAAAGAGATCATTGAAAAATAAAAAGAAAGCAATTTGGATACAAGCACTGAGATTTGTTTTATCTTTCATCTTCCAGAACTTATGTGGAGAATATCATGTGATACTTAGTTCCATTGAGCAATTAAATATTTAATGAGAAAGAGCACTAATTGGTAGGAAATGCTCTCATTGATTGTTTCTTAACCAGTTAGTAATTGCATATAAAAGTCATATATTAGAGACTTAATGAGAAATACAAATTACTCTGCCAAAAGTGGCATATCATTATCACAGAATTTATGCTGTAGCTGTACTCATTTTCCCCTATGGTTCTGAAACCTTAGTAGAAGAAAGAACACTAAATTCAAGATGACAATTTGCTTTCTCTTTCTGAATCTATGTAATCATTTGATTGTCAAAATCATGTATTCTCTAAGAATTCTGTTCTCACATTTTGAATACTAATTTCTTATTCTCCTAATTCCTTGGGAAAAAAATAACATGACAAATGAAATAATGTGAGGTTCATGAATGGGGACTGAATTAAATAGTATTTTAAAATTTATTCTTAGAAATCAATGCCATGATTAAACAAGTTTATTTAACAAATGGAAGGATGAAATAACAATATTTTTATTTAAAACTAGATTGTAATCATAATAAATAAATTTTCTTTATTTGGTTTACTTAACTATTATAAGTTGAACATACTTATATCCACTGCATAGATAACAAAATAAGGATGGGGCAAAAGTACACTTACAGTTGTGAGCATGTGAAACACAGTTTCTTCTTGTATTATTATTTATTAGTTATTGTATTTTTTCCATACCAACGGTAAATTTACTTTTGCCCAACCCTGTATAACATTTCCAGCCAGACCTAATCACAGCCCTATTATTCTTTTTAAACATTGTTATATTGTTATCTAATTATTATCCCAATATTTATAGCATTTATTCCTTGATATTCTTTTCACAATTTATCAAGCAAATGTGTATCATCAGACACTAGAATTTAGTTTGTCTATTTTTTAGCTTACTGTCTCTGTTACCCTACAGAACAGATCTCTACCCCTTTCTTTTCGTTATAGCTTATCTGTTTAGAATCTGTGAAGTTTGGTTTGGAAGGTTTTCCCAAATCTGAATCAGGTTGATTGCAAATTTATGGCATAGCTTCACATGTTTCAGACAAAGATTTGATAACGTCTTTCGATAATAATGGAGTCTTTTAACAGGAGGCACAAAAAAATTGCCCTCTGGCTTTCCTTTTATTTATTTATTATTTTGGTTCCAGTGATTTATACCCAATTTCTCAGTCCATATACCATTAGAAGTTAAGAAATGATGATAATTTAATTCCAACATTTTATTTCAACCTTTCATCTGAAACAATTTTGCAAAGAAATGCTACCTTTCATTTATTATTTGGTTATCCAATGGCAGAGTTTGTATAGGAAAGGTAGGGACTTTTCTATCATTTATTCAGTTTTCAAAAAATTAATTGGTACACTGTTATTCTCAAAAGTTGGTAAATTCTTATTTTTCACATTAATATGAGTATGTGGA
This sequence comes from Saccopteryx bilineata, assembly GCF_036850765.1. Classification (NCBI taxonomy): domain Eukaryota; kingdom Metazoa; phylum Chordata; class Mammalia; order Chiroptera; family Emballonuridae; genus Saccopteryx; species Saccopteryx bilineata. The sequence goes on along the minus strand of NC_089491.1, from coordinate 212,574,887 downwards.
TATTTTATTCCAGTACATCTATTACCTATATTGAATCCCAAATATTTCCATCTTTGACATGTGGGAAGTCTCAGCAGTTTGGTTCCTGCACCCTTAGGACATGACCTTAGTGATTCGTACTAGTTTTCTTGCTATCTGTTATGTCAATATGATCCATGCTCATCTAGTATGTACTCCTCCCTAAACAAGGAATTATCTGTTTCTCTAAGAAGCCCACATTTATTTTAAAGACATTTTAATTTTAATTTTAATCTCAGTTTACAATTTTTTCTTGGCCTTTTCAGAGGATTTAAGATCAACAAATATAAAGTTATACAAATAAAATGCCTTTTGAGTCATTCTAATATTTCCGTTTCCATTCCAACCCAAAATTATGAAATTGTAATATGATTTCATTTATATTGTTCCATTTATATATATTGATAATTCTGGTTTGCAAGGAAAATAGAGGTAATAGAATGAGAATTATCCCATGTTTAGTCATTTGCTTTATTTCACATGGTAATACAGCTATCTCAGAATAACAATACTGATATTACCATCTTTAATTATTGCTAACAAGCATTTTTGTTTTGTTTTGCATTTTCCCTATTCTCCAATTTTTATAAATTCTGTCTTATTTCCTTGCTCCTTGATTAATCTCAGTAGAAGATTATTAATTGCATCGCTCTTCTTAAAGCACCAGATTTGGTTTCATTCAGTTATGTGTAGGATTAATTCGTCTAGGTATGTCCATTGGATCAGTGTGGCTTTCTTTCATGCTCTTCTGTCAGATTTGCTAACTTTCTCTTTCTTCTGGGCTTGGCTTTCCTTTTTACATCTTCCAGGTGTCAAATAAGATATAATCCCCCCCCAAAGATTTCTCATATTATTGATAGATTTGTTTTAAACTGAAGACTATCCCACATGGTAGATAATACCAGATTTCACTGTAGTAACATTCAAAATTACCAGAATGATACATTATTTCTAATTGTTGTTTTATTTTCATATAATCTATAACTTTAATATTTTATACTAATGATAGTCCTTTATATGGTAGTTAACCTATATTTTATATCTGGTAAATCATTCAATCAAGTACTAGTTTATTCTGAGATTTCTGGCAAACATGACAATAAAAATCAAATACTGAGTTACATTTTCTTCTTACAAGAATATATAATAAATTAAATCAAAAGAACAAGGTAGTACAGTCCTTCTTATTCTCTATTGTAGATTTAAAGAAAATACCAAGTAGATCTTGGGAATATAATTTTGTTTTTTGAAGACTATATATTTTAAATAGAGTATCTCCTGAAGCAAGTGTTTGAGAGCTTTATCAATAAGAAGATGTAAAATAAATTTAAATTCACTTTATATGTTAGGAATTAATCAATGGTAAAATAAGGAGACAAAATTGAATATAAACATTTTCACATTATATTAAAAAAGAAAATATTTGTCATCTATTCAAACAGAATAAGGACATTTATATATTTGAAAAAAGAATATATATATACATATATATATAGTTTGAGAATCTTTTATTCACTTTTAATTTTTTATGTTTACATGAAGTCAATACACGTGTCCTAAAATATAATGAAAAGGATTTACATGAATGATTTTAGTAATTTTTTTCTCATATAGATAAAAATATATTCATTTAATGTAATGTCTTTGTCCTTACGTATATAGGAACAGAACAGAAGATATTGGCTTCATTTAGCCCTGGGAAATGTGACATTTAGAGAAATTGGGAAAGTAAAAATAAGCTAAGGGCTCTTGATTGATAGTGCCATTCTCTTTCTTTGTATGAAGGGAAAGCATTGCATTTGTAATTTGTTATTTAGTTGCAATATTCTATAACAACATAGTTATATAATTTTACCCATGTTCACATATCATTGATTATAGTTGAGTTTGTGCTGTAAGTATTGAAAATATTTGATTTTTTAACATTGTACTGGATAATGTATTTGTGTAATAAGTAGGATAAATGTAAGGTATTTTTCCCCGCTGAGAAGGAAGGAAGAGGGCTCGGAGCCACCAAGTGTGTTATAACAAAAGGCTTTATTGAGTACAGAGCCCGGCAAGGTTCCCTGGCCCCGAGGAAAAAAAAATGGAGGCCAGAGAAGTTGCACAGATTAAACCACATGGGAGATATTTAAAGGAGTCCCTCTAGGCAAGTAGAGCTAACATGATGTGGTGAAATCCCACTGGCTGGCAGACGATGGCTTTTTTCCAAACGATTCCTGTGAAGCCTCCTTTTGGTGCACTTGGTTGTGGGCGGTCCTAGCCAAAGTTTGCGGGTCTGAGTTCCCCACGTGACCATCCCCCATTATCCACCGACCTTACATTCTGACCTTTTGTATTAAATAGAAAAGGGGTGCCGTTTATTCATCTGGCTACTTCCTGCTGAATAAGGGCATCATGGGGAGGGAGAGATCAGAAGGTGGTGGCTTTGAGGGGTGTCAGGAGGAACATCTATGTGGCTGTGAGTTGAGAAACTTCACAGATGTGGCCCTGTAAGAATTTTAAAAAAAGAAGGAGTAATAGGGGAATTTGCAGGGTTCAGCCTTTTGGTGAGCTGGAGATGGATGGAGTTCAGTGGTTCCGACTGCCAGTGGTCCTGTAAGGAGGCAAGCTTGAGGCAGAACTGCACGTCAGGAGTGGCATAAAAGGGGAAATGAAGGGGTCCCATCCATTCCCATAACCGAGATCTATGAGGGAACTAGAGGTCCAGAGTGTGATGGCAAAACAGAGAAGGCAGCCCCCATTTCCACAAGAAATGAGATAGACTTACCCACTTGTTGCAGAACCCTGGGTTCTCCGAGTCCAGGCTGTGTCCTAGGAGTTTGAGTGATGCACCCACCTGGCTGGATTGACCTTCCCATTTGGGCGGCTTGTCCTCCACGTAGAGGTGCTGAGGAAAAACCTGTTTCCCAAAGGGGCAATCACTCTGCCAGTGACTGGGCTGCTTGCAGTCAGGGCAGGGCTCAGTGGGCAGCCGCTGGCAGGGGCCCTGCCAGGACCGGTGGTCCTGCTTGCCACACTTAAAGCAAGCTGCTGGTGGCTCTGCTGATCTCAGGGTTGCCACAAGACCTGGGGGTTTGGAGCGTTACCTTCTGCTGCATGCGGGGCCTGGCAGAACAGCCTTGGCCTGTTTTTACTAGTTGGGACCATTAAAAACTTTAAATGCCATGTTCACAGGTTCCGGATAGGGGTTTGGGGGTTTGGGAATAAGAAGAGGAGGGCTCATGCAGAGCCTGGCACCCAGATCCTGCAGGAAACGCTGGACAGGGCAGGAACTTCCTGCAAGAAAATTGGGGTTGGACTTCCTGAAAACCCGTGTAAGAGCCAATGCCAGGCTGAGAAATGCCTGATGGAGGACGGACTTAAGAACACAGTGAAGGGAGGGGCCCCTGGCCAGCAGGGGAGAAGAAAGAGAGATGGTAGTGGTGAATAAGAAACAGGTTTTTGAGAAGGGAGGGGAGGGGGCTTTCAGAGGGAAGAGACCTGAGCACAAAAGAGGTCTGCAGAGGGACCAGAGAAAAGTCCCAAGAGAGGGAGAGAGAGATAGAGAGAAAGAGAGAGAGAGAGAGAGAGAGGCAAGAGGCACCCCCGGGGGTCAGGCAGGAGGAAAAGAGTTGGGAGTCCACGGAGAAGAAAAGATTAGAAGTGGAGGTTTTAGGTGAGGTTTCTCTGGCCAGAAAAAGGCCTGCACAGTGGAACAGGCGGCACAGAGATTAAGGACAGGTGCACAAATAATTAGAAGCCGTGTATGTAAGAGATCTCCAATCAGTTCCCAGCTTTTCTGGTGATAGTTAGATTGGTGAGGGTGTTAACACCGAAAGTCCCTTCAGGAGGCTAATTGAGTGGGTTCTGTGGCCTGGCCACAGCAAAGAAGAACAACAGTTTCTTTTTCTTTAGGGAGGGAGATTCCTGTGCCCCAACAGCCACCCTCAGTCCTTGGAGTGGTCAGTATTGAGTATTAGCGTCTCTAAAAACTCAAGGTCTGGCTATGGATGGAAAAGGTAAAGTGGATATGCTCCGGAGGTCTCCTAAGCACACACTCACTTGGACAGAAAAGAGTTCCCTGATGTAGCTACAGTTTCAGACAGGGAGTCTCAGAAAGAACTGAGAGGAAGGCTAGAGGCAGGGGACTTACTGCACCATGCACTGAAGTGGATGGAAGGTCAAAGATCCTGGTTCTTTCTCAGAGGGGAGGGGAAAGGAGCAGTCCTTGCAGACTTCTAACTCCTTCCAGATTTTTGGCACCAAAATGTAAGGTATTTTTTCCCGCCGAGAAGGAAGGAAGAGGGCTCGGAGCCACCAAGTGTGTTATAACAAAAGGCTTTATTGAGTACAGAGCACGCATCCCGCCCGGCAAGGTTCTCTGGCCCCAAGGAAAAAAAGATGGAGGCCAGAGAAGTTGCACAGATTAAACCACATGGGAGATATTTAAAGGGGTCCCTCTAGGGAAGTGGAGCTAACATGATGTGGTGAAATCCCACTGTCTGGCAGACGATGGCTTTTTTCCAAATGGTTCCTGTGAAGCCTCCTTTTGGCACACTTGGTTGTGGGCGGTCCTACCCAAAGTTTGCGGGTCTGAGTTCCCTACGTGACCATTCCCCATTATTCACTGATCTTACAATAAATACAAAAATAGAGTTTGTATTATTTTAAATAGAGGTTAGTAGGTTTTATAAGCTCAGTATTAGTTTTTAAATAAATGAAAAGTAACAAAAAGTAGAGAGAATATATCCAAGAATAGTTTTTCCCCAGAAACTATAACTACTATTATTAAATAATATTTAAAAATACTTTTTAATTAAGTATGATAATACACCAGAAAGGTTTTTGTAATGTACTGTTAGTTATTAAAGATTAAAATATAAAAAAAAATGCCTCACTGCTTGAAAATTTCCACAACTATTTTACAACTTTTTGTTTAAAATTATGTTTGGCCAATTTGGCAGAACAACTGTTGCCAACATTCTAACCTGTGATTTCACCAGGACCTGTATGTCAGTTTTCAGAGATGAGAAAGGAACTCAGAGTGACATGTTATATATTAAATATGTGTAATCTCCACTGGCCTTTTATAATACCAATTACCCATTTCCTTCTTTGGAGAAAATATTTTTTTCTATTTTACTCCCCTCTGGGGGGAGCTCCATGTTCAAGTCATGTCTTGCTTTCTCACTGTCATATTCACATACTCAATAAACAACAACAACAAAAAGAAATAAATAACATGGGCACAGCACGCAATTATTATCTCAAGTTTACCAAGACCATTTTTTTTCAAACAGATAACCACTGTCTACCAGGAACTACATTTAGAGGCAATAATTATTTTTATTGCAAACAAAGAAATACATACAATTATTATTAAACTCAAAAAAGCATGTGTTTATTATTTCTTTTTTTATTATTATTTAGCAATCTTTAAGAGAACAACAGTAAAAGTAATAACAATAAATAAAAGTAATCACTGACATCACTTAATTGAGCTGTTCCTTTACCACATTCTTGTAAAGCCTTTCCATACTTTGTCCCTGGGAAGTATTTCTTTTTTTTTTTTTTTTTTTTTTATAATTTTATTTTTTTAATGGGGTGACATCAATAAATCAGGATATATATATTCAAAGATAACAAGTCCAGGTTATCTTGTCGTTCAATTATGTTGCATACCCACCACCCAAAGTCAGATTGTCCTCTGTCACCTTCTATCTTGTTTTCTTTGTGCCCCTCCCACCCCCTATCCCTCTCCCATTCCCCCCTCCCCCCCCCGTAACCACCACACTCTTATCAATGTCTCTTAGTTTCACTATTATGTCCCACCTACGTATGGAATAATACAGTTCCTGTTTTTTTCTGATTTACTTATTTCGCTTCATATCATGTAATCAAGATCCCACCATTTTGCTGTAAATGTTCCGATGTCATCATTTCTTATGGCTGAGTAGTATTCCATAGTGTATATGTGCCACATCTTCTTTATCCAGTCATCTATTGATGGGCTTTTTGGTTGTTTCCATGTCCTGGCCACTGTGAACAATGCTGCAATAAACATGGGGCTGCATGTGTCTTTACGTATCAATGTTTCTGAGTTTTGGGGATATATACCCAGTAGAGGGATTGCTGGGTCATAAGGTAGTTCTATTTTCAGTTTTTTGAGGAACCACCATACTTTCTTCCATAATGGTTGTACTACTTTACATTCCCACCAACAGTGTATGAGGGTTCCTTTTTCTCCACAGCCTCTCCAACATTTGCTATTACCTGACTTGCTAATAACAGCTAATCGAACAGGTGTGAGGTGGTATCTCATTGCCGTTTTGATTTGCATTTCTCTAATAGCTAAAGAAGATGAGCATCTTTTCATATATCTGTTGGCCATTTGTATTTCTTCCTGGGAGAAGTGTCTATTCATATCCTCTTCCCATTTTTTTATTGGATTGTTTGTTTGTTTGTTGTTGAGTTTTATGAGTTTTTTGTATATTTTGGATATTAGGCCCTTATCTGAGCTGTTGTTTGAAAATATCATTTCCCATTTAGTTGGCTTTCTGTTTATTTTGTTATCAGTTTCCCTTGCTGAGCAAAAACTTCTTAGTCTGATGTAGTCCCATTCATTAATTTTTGCCTTCACTTCTCTTGCCATTGGAGTCAAATTCATAAAATGCTCTTTAAAACCCAGGTCCATGAGTTGAGTACCTATGTCTTCTTCTATGTACTTAATTGTTTCAGGTCTTATGTTTAGATCTTTGATCCATTTTGAGTTAATTTTTGTACAGGGGGAGAGACTGTAGTCCAGTTTCATTCTTTTGCATGTGGCTTTCCAGTTTTCCCAGCACCATTTATTGAAGAGGCTTTCTTTTCTCCATTGCGTGTTGTTGGCCCCTTTATCAAAAATTATTTGACTATATATATGTGGTTTTATTTCTGGACTTTCTATTCTGTTCCATTGGTCTGAGTGTCTATTTTTCTGCCAATACCATGCTGTTTTGATTGTCGTGGCCCTATAATAGAGTTTGAAGTCAGGTATTGTTATGCCCCCAGCTTCATTCTTTTTCTTTAGGATTGCTTTGGCTATTCGGGGTTTTTTATAGTTCCATATAAATCTGATGATTTTTTGCTCTATTTCTTTAAAAAATGTCATTGGAATTTTGATGGGAATTGCATTAAATTTGTATATTGCTTTGGGTAATATAGCCATCTTGATTATATTTATTCTTCCTAGCCAAGAACAAGGTATATTCTTCCATCTCATTATATCTTTTTCGATTTCCCTTAACAATGGTTTATAGTTTTCATTATATAAGTCCTTTACATTCTTTGTTATGTTTATTCCTAAGTATTTTATTTTTTTTGTTGCAATCGTGAAGGGGATTATTCTTTTGAGTTCCTTCTCAGTTGTTTCATTGTTGGCATATAGAAAGGCTATTGACTTCTGTATGTTAATTTTGTATCCTGCGACCTTACTCTATTGGCTTATTGTTTCTAGTAGTCTTTTTGTGGATTCTTTGGGGTTTTCGATGTATAGGATCATATCATCTGCAAAAAGTGATACCTTTACTTCTTCTTTTCCGATATGGATGCCTTTTATTTCTTTGTCTTGTCTGATTGCTCTGGCTAGAACCTCTAGTACCACATTAAATAAGAGTGGAGAGAGTGGACAACCCTGTCTTGTTCCTGATTTAAGGGGGAAAGCCTTCAGTTTAGTGCCATTTAATATGATGTTAGCTGATGGTTTATCATATATGGCCTTTATCATGTTGAGATATTTTCCTTCTATACCCATTTTGTTGAGAGTCTTAAACATAAAATTGTGTTGTATTTTATCGAAAGCCTTTTCTGTGTCTATTGATAAGATCATGTGATTTTTGTTCTTTGTTTTGTTGATATGGTGTATTACATTAACCGTTTTACATATGTTGAACCATCCTTGAGATTCTGGGATGAATCCCACTTGATCATGATGTATTATTTTTTTAATATGTTGTTGTATTCGATTTGCTAGTATTTTGTTTAGTATTTTAGCATCTGTATTCATTAGAGATATTGGTCTGTAGTTTTCTTTTTTTGTGCCATCCTTGCCTGGTTTTGGTATGAGGGTTATGTTGGCCTCATAAAATGTGTTTGGAAGTATTGCTTCTTCTTCAATTTTTTGGAAGACTTTGAGTAGAATAGGAACCAAGTCTTCTTTGAATGTTTGATAAAATTCGCTGGTATAGCCGTCAGGGCCTGGACTTTTATTTTTGGGGAGGTTTTTAATGGTTTTTTCTATTTCTTCTCTACTGATAGGTCTGTTTAGGCTTTCTGCTTCTTCTTGACTCAGTCTAGGAAGGTTGTATTGTTCTAGGAATTTATCCATTTCTTCTAAGTTGTTGAATTTAGTGGCATAAAGTTTTTCATAGTATTCTACAATAATTCTTTGTATATCTACGGTGTCCATGGTGATTTCTCCTCTTTCATTTTGGATTTTGTTTATATGAGTTCTTTCTCTTTTTTCCTTGGTAAGTCTTGCCAAGGGTTTGTCAATTTTGTTGATCTTTTCAAAGAACCAGCTCCTTGTTCTATTAATTTTTTCTATAGTTTTTCTGTTCTCTAATTCATTTATTTCTGCTCTGATTTTTATTATCTCCTTTCTTCGGCTGGTTTTGGGTTGTCTTTGTTCTTCTTTTTCTAGTTCCTTAAGGTGGGAAGTTAAGTGGTTCACTTGGGCTCTCTCTTGTTTGTTCATATATGCCTGAAGCGATATGAACTTCCCTCTTATCACTGCTTTTGCTGCATCCCATAGATTCTGATATGTCGTATTGTCATTTTCATTAGTCTGTATATATCTTTTGATCTCTGCACTTATTTCTTCTTTGATCCATTCACTTTTTAAAAGTATGTTGTTTAGTTTCCACAGTTTTGTGGGATTTTTTTCCTCTTTTTTGCAGTTGAATTCTAGTTTCAAGGCTTTATGATCAGAAAATATGCTTGGTACAACTTCAATTTTTCTGAATTTGCTGATATTGTTTTTGTGGCCCAACATATGGTCAATTCTTGAGAATGATCCATGTACACTGGAGAAAAATGTATACTCAGTCACTTTGGGATGAAATGTCCTGTAGATGTCTATCATATCCAGGTGCTCTAGTGTTTTGTTATAGGCCACTATGTCTTTGTTGATTCTCTGTTTGGATGACCGATCTAGAGCCGTCAGCGGTGTATTGAGGTCTCCAAGTATGATTGTATTTTTGTCAGTTTTTGTTTTAAGATCAATAAGTAGCTGTCTTATATATTTTGGTGCTCCTTGGTTTGGTGCATATATATTAAGAATTGTTATGTCTTCTTGATTCAGTGTCCCCTTAGCCATTATGAAATGGCCATTTTTGTCTCTAAGTACTTTTCCTGTCTTGTAGTCAGCATTATCCGATATGAGTATTGCTACACCTGCTTTTTTTTGGATGTTATTTGCTTGGAGTATTGTTTTCCAGCCTTTCACTTTGAATTTGTTTTTATCCTTGTTACTTAGATGAGTTTCCTGTAGGCAGCATACAGTTGGATTTTCTTTTTTAATCCATTCTGCTACTCTGTGCCTTTTTATTGGTGAGTTTAATCCATTTACATTTAGTGTAATTATTGATACTTGTGAGTTCCCTATTGCCATTTTATATCTTGCTTTCTGTTAGTTTTGTGTCTTGTTTGATCCTTCTCTTTTGTTTTTCTATCTTTTGTTTTTATTTGGTTGTATTCCATACATCTTTCCTCTGTTGCTATCTTTTTTATCTCATGTGCTTCTGTGGTGGTTTTTTCAATGGTGGTTACCTTTGAGTAATGAAAAGGGTCCCTACCCTGTTCATTGTAGCGAACTATTTTGTGAATACTTTTGCACTCCATCGTCCTTTGCTACTATTAATCTCCGTCTTCTCCCCCTCTTTCTTTTTGTTGTTGTCACAGTTTAAATTTGGTTTTATTGTGTTCTTCTTGGAGCTTTTACTTGTGGCTCTGTTTTTTTTTGTTCTTTGTATCTGATTGGAGAACCCCCTTTAGTAATTCCTGGAGTGGGGGTTTTCTGATGATAAATTCCCTCATCTTTTCTGTATCTGTGAATGTTTTTATTTCTCCTTCGTATTTGAAGGATAGCTTTGATGGGTATAGTATTCGTGGCTGAAAGTTCCTCTTTTTCAGGACTTTAAATATTGGGGTCCACTCTCTTCTAGCTTGTAGAGTTTCTGCTGAGAAATCTGATGATAATCTAATGGGCCTTCCTTTATATGTTGTATTCTTCTTTTCCCTGGATGCCTTGAGAATTTTTTCTTTGCTGTTGGTTTGTGTCAATTTCATTATGATATGCCTTGGAGTAGGTTTATTGGGGTTAAGAAAACTTGGAGTTCTGTTTGCTTCTTGAACTTGAGGCTTTAGTTCTTTCCACAGGCTTGGGAAGTTCTCATCAATTATTTGTTTAAGTATGTTCTCCATTCCATTTTCTCTCTCTTCTCCCTCTGATATACCTATTATTCTTATGTTATTCTTTTTGATGGAGTCAGATAATTCTTGTAGGGCTATCTCATTTTTTTTAATTTTTGAGTCTCTTTCTTCTTCTCTCAGTTGTGCCTCAAGTTGCTTGTCTTCTATTTCACTAATCCTCTCTTCTATCTGACCTGTTCTATTAGCTAAGCTTGTTACTTCGTTTTTCAGCTCGTGAATTGAGTTTTTCATCTCTGTTTGATTTGTTTTTATAGTTTCAATTTCCTTGGACATATATTCTTTGTGTTCATGGAGTTGTTTTCTGAGCTCCCTATATTGCCTTTCTGTGTTTTCTTGTATATCTCGGAGGATTTTTAGGATTTCTATCTTGAATTCTCTGTCATTTAGCTCCAAGGTTTCCAATATATTAAATTTTTTCTCCATAGATTTTTCCTCATCTAGCTGTGTTACCTCTCTTTCTTTTGTATCCATGATATTCGATTTTCTCTTCCTTAATGGCATCTTTGGGTGTATTGCGAAGAATCTGGAAGCTCCAAGTATAGGTTTTTCTGTTTCTGGTTGAAGATCTTGTTGAGTTTTGGGGGAGATTTATCGGTATCGCTTCCTACTCCACCATTACTCTGACGTCATCAGCTGAGAGCATTCTCTTTTTAACAGGCCTGCCCTCAACGAAAACTATTTTACCAAAGCCTGACCAACATGTGAAACTCCAGCCCACTTCTTGTTACACCTTTTACAGCTTGCTCAGGGATTTGTTCTGTGGAAATTCCCATCTCAGATTCTCATGGCACCTTCCTGCACAGAACTCACCACCCACACACAGTCCCCTGGGACTATTCTCTTGAAGACAGGGTCTTCTATATCCTTCTTAGCTGTCCCTCCAGCTGTTAATTCAGTGCTGATCCAACAAGCTTTCCAGTATTTCTTAATAGTATGGCCATTTGACCAGTAAGGACTCCAAGTTTTTCAAAGGTTAATCACCTTGCCCAAGATCACACTAAAATGGAAGGATGAACTGAATTGTTCCTCCTCACAAAAGGAAATGTCTTCTTTGAAAATTAAACATTCACTACTTTGGTGCGGAGTCACATAAGTTTTTCTTCCTTAATTTGCCTTAATAAAAAATATATTTTGCAACATTTGCAAGCTGAACATTAAAATTATTATTATTATAATATAACATGTTATATAAAAACATATATGTAATATATAACACACATATATATATAACATGGAAGATTACTATAATAATTAAAGTTATTATTATTATTTATTAAATAAGAGGCAAAGAGAGAGAAAAACCAACTCCTGCATGCACCCTGACCAGAATCTACCTGGCAATCACCCCACCAGGCAATGCTCTGCCCACCTGGGCCACTAATCCATTTTTCAGCAACTGAGCTATTTTAGCACCTGAGGCAAGGCCTGGGGCCAATTGCTTGAACTATTCATCTGCAGGAGGGGAAAAGAGAGAGGGAGACAGAGCAAATGGGGAAGGGAAGGGGTGGAGAAGCAAATGGTCACTTCTCCTGTGTGTCTTGGTTGGGAATCAAACCCCAGACTTCCACAAACCCAGGAGCACTGTACCACTGAGCAAACTGGCCAGGGCCTAGAGTTATTTTAAAAGTAATTTATGGCCTGACCAGGCAGTGGTGTAGTGGATAGAATGTCAGACTGGGATGCGGAGGACCCAGGCTGAAAACTCTGATGTCCCTAGATTGAGCGCGGACTCATCTGGTTTGAACAAAACTCACCAGCTTGAGCTGAACATCACTGGCTTGAGCAAGGAATCACTTGGTTTTCTGTAACCTGCTCCCTCACCCACCCCATCAAGGCACATATGAGAACGCAATCAATGAACAACTAAGGTGCTGCAATGAAGAATTGATGCTTCTCATCTCTCTCCCTTCTTGTCTGTCTGTCCCTATCTGTCGCTCTCTCTGTCTCTGTCACACACACACACACACACACACACACACACACAAGTAATTTATGGCTATTAGGAAGAAAACATAGACAAATTCTCCCCTCTTCAGAAATTATCAATAGCTAATTCTGTTCAGCAGACATTTACAAATGAAATATATAACAGTTAATATTTTTAGAATGATTGCTATGCATCAAGCACTTTTTAAGTCTCTCATCCACATTACCTCATTAGATTCACCCATAATATGTATATTTAAAATTTGGATTTATTATATCATAATTTTATTCAAATAAATAGAACATTAAACACATTATTATCTATTCAAAATGTAGTTTGATACTCTTCTCCTAACTCACCCTCTACAATCAAACACATCTTCAAACTTTAGAAGTGATCATTCAGTAGTCCTATTCTGACAATAAATTTTCCCTGTGACTTGAGCTTATTTTGTTAATTGAAAACATAAGACTACTCTGTTAATGCATGTGAGAAGTACAAGAGTCTTGATTTTGCCATTGTTTATCAAGAAGATGTAATCTTACACAGGAGATTAACAGCAACCTATTTTGATGCATGTTTAAGCTATGAGAAAATCTTTTTCAACTAGTCAAGAGGGAAGGTTTTTTGTGATGAATGTTGTCATATTTAAACTTAAATTCAGTGCTAGCCAGAGATAATTTATAATTAGTATGTCACATATAATATTGTCTATACTTATTTTTGCCCACATTCAGGTCATTCATGATAGCAACTATGTATTTTATGGGACATTAATCAGGCAATCAGCTGTTGTGAGATACTGAAACAGGTCTAGCCTAAAGTGAAGTGAAAGAAAGATTTCTTAAGAAAACTCAATTATTTATTTATTTCAGCTGACCAGATATAATCAATCGTATGGGAAACAGCATGTAAGAATGGCAGAACTTGAAACAGATGGATACTGGATCCTTGCCATCATCAAGCTACTGGACAGTAATATTGTTAGGAGAGCACTAAACTTATCACTAGTTTAGATCACTATGTGTTAGGGTCTCTTTGATAGCAGCTTTACTTATACCCTAAATATAGTTATTCATTACCTCACATTAACAAATGCAAACTTATTAGTCAATGAATCTGAAGCCTTGAATAAGGGGTACATTTTATGTAAAAGTTATAGTTTCACTGTAATTTCTATACTCTAGTTCACCTAATAATCTATCTATCTATCTATATCTATCTATCTATCTATCTATCTATCTATCTATCATCTATCTATCTATCTATCATCTATCTATCTATCATCTATCTATCATCTATCTATCTATCTATCATCTATCTATCTATCATCTATCTATCATCTATCTATCTCTCTATCCATGTGTTTATCTATCAACTATTTTTCTATCTGTCAAATCTAAATATCTATAAATATATTGATGCTGGTAACTCAATCATCCAATATTAATTAAAGTTTTGGGATGGTTTGCTATTCTATAAATGATTGTATAAAGTGAAAATTTTATGATCTCAATATAAATCTCATTTTTCATACTATTCCAAAGTCAAGCCTATCAGAAAAATGGAATTTCATTCAAAAAATGGCTTTTTTGCACAGTAATTCAAAGCAGAATTACACTAAAGAGGACAATCCCTCTTCTCTTGAAATTCAAAGTCCTGGCATGGAGCATGTAGGCATCTGTGTAGTATGAAATAATCAAATCCATATGGTCTATTTTTCCTGTAGCTTTGGCTTTCACCAAGCTTGAAGCTCAGTTTTGTTTTCTCATTTACTATAATATCTTGGTAGTGTTGGGGGAAAAGTCAGAGAGGGAACAGGGGCTTGATTTTATGAGCAGTATGTTTATTTCAAAAGATTCACTCCTGGCTGCTGCACTTTGCCAGAACCAGAAGCAAGGAGCACATCCATTGAGGAGGCTCCTGCCGTGAAGGGGGCTCGATGTGATGAAGCCGACTCCAGGCTCAGAGCTGAGGAGCTGGGGAGAATTGTCATGCTCTGTGTGTGAACTGTAATACCCACGAGTCTGGCTGAGCTCTACATATTTCAACACTTGCAGACTACAGGCCCATTAAGGCCCTCTAGCTTCTAGAGGTTTCTCTTTTTTCTTCCCTTCTCTAATCAACTTTTGCATAAAATTGAACAAAATTTTTTACATAAAACTGAAAGATTCTTAGTGTTGCTATATAATATAAATATATACGTCTCTCTCTCTCTATATATATATATATATACTTCCTTTTCAGATTAATTTCTTTTATTTCTAAGCTAAATGCCACTTGTATGCATACTTACTACTAAGTATTCATAGCATTTTCTACAGCTGGTATGGTTCTTCACTCACTTCCTATGGAAAAGATATAAAACTCAGAGTATAACTTTTGATAAACTGAAGCTATTGCCTAATAGATATAAATATAATAAATTTTATATGCTATAGATATATGTATGATATATAATGAGTTTTGAGGTGTAAATCTACTGTATTAATATTATGGTATTAACAAGTATGTACAATGACTTAAAATAAAGGCATAGTGATCTACTGTAATTATTTTGTCACACAAGAATTCTTATATAACAGACATGTATTTGAAGCAATAGATGGCACTATTGGTTCATTACTATGGTGTTATAATAGGGTTTTATCTTGTTTACCCCTCACCCATCTAATCCTAATTATTTTCTTGCAGTTTTATTGGTCACTAGACAAAAATATTAAAAAAGGTAATCTGAAGACAGCTTTTTTTTTTTTTAACCTCAGCAATTTCGATTTGCATTTACTCTCTGTACAGAGTGTATTATCTGAAGAATGACAGGAGTAGGAAACAAAGGCTTTCGCTCTTTTTATGTGTGTTTCAGGACTGATTACTCACAAAGTCAGTTGGAAACTATCACAGTGTATGCTCTGGAACCATTCATCTTTTGCATCTTTGGTTCATCAAGAGCATTTTTTCTTAGGAAGTTTGCAATAACAAAATCACTCAGATTTTAATATATTCTCTAATTGTAAGGCTAAATTTAATGCAATGAGAAACACCTATATTCCAAAATTTGTTTTCTGTTGTTCTGTTAAAAAAGTTAAAATTTAAATGAAATCTGAATCTTATATGAACAAGGAAGAAAGCCATTAATTTTAGAGAGCATCAGGGATATGACTAAGGGTGATGCATAAACAAAATGATGACAATGATATGGAGGGTCCTCAGGTTACGTACGACACAGTTCTGTTCTTATGACAGTGACATAATCTGAAATTTGGTGTAAGTCGAAACACACCCTAGCCTAAGTCACTTACCTATCCTAACACAGTTGTAAAATCATAATCTAGAACATAAAAACTCAACTAAGCCACAGAAAAAGAAAAGGGATATAAATATACTGTACTATGTATTCTTCCGCCATGCACAACCGAACTAGTTTGCCCACATAGCCTGTAAATATGATGCTAATGGCATAAGTCAAAAGATTCATGTCTCAATTTTTTTGAGTTTTTATGGGAGTGAGCATTGTAAACTTGAAATATCATATGTAGAGACTGTCATAACCTGAGGACCCTTTGCTCTGTTAAAGAGAATTGAGTCTTACATTTTGGAAGGAAAGAAAAACAAAAATAGCAATATTTCATGGGTCACACAGTTAATTTTCTTTGAAAAAGATTTTTTTTTAAATAAAGAAAAAGTAAATTTATTTTTATTTTTTTTTAATAAATTTGTATTAATGGTAATGGGATGATATTAATAAATCAGGGTACATATATTCAAAGAAAACATGTCTAGGTTATTTTGTCATCAAATTATGTTGCAAACCCCTCTCCCAAAGTCAGATTGTCCTCCGTCACCCTCCATCTAGTTCTCTGTGCCCCTCCCCCTCCCCCTAACTCTCTCCCTCCCTCCCTCCCATGTTCTCCCTCCCCACCCACCCTTGGTAACCACCACACTCTTGTCCATGTCTCTTAGTCTCATTTTTATGTTCCACCAATGTATGGAATCATGTAGTTCTTATTTTTTTCTGATTTACTTATTTCACTCCTTATAATGTTATCAAGATCCCACCATTTTGCTGTAAATGATCTGATGTCATCATTTCTTATGGCTGAGTAGTATTCCATAGTGTATATGTGCCACATCTTCTTTATCCAGTCTTCTATTGAAGGGTTTTTTGGTTGTTTCCATGTCTCGGCCACTGTGAACAGTGCTGCAATGAACATGGGGCTACATGTGTCTTCACGTATCAATGTTTCTGAAGTTTTGGGGTATATACCCAGTAGAGGGATTGCTGGGTCATAAGGTAGTTCTATTTGCAGTTTTTTGAGGAACCACCATACTTTCCTCCATAATGGTTGTACTACTTTACAGTCCCACCAACAGTGAATGAGGGTTCCTTTTTCTCCACAGCCTCTCCAACATTTGCTATTACCCGTCTTGTTGATAATAGCTAATCTAACAGGAGTGAGGTGGTATCTCATTGTAGTTTTGATTTGCATTTCTCTAATAACTAATGAAGCTGAGCATCTTTTCATATATCTGTTGGCCATTTGTATCTCTTCCTGGGAGAAGTGTCTGTTCATGTCCTCTTCCCATTTTTTTATTGGATTGCTTGTTTGTTTGTTGTTGAGTTTTATGAGTTCTTTGTAAATTTTGGATATATGAGCTGTCGTTTGAAAATATCAGTTCCCATATAGTTGGCTGTCTGTTTATTTTGATATCAGTTTCTCTTGCTGAGCAAAAACTTTTAATTTTCATGTAGTCCCATTCATTTATCTTTGCCTTCACTTCTCTTGCCATTGGAGTCAAGTTCATAAAATGTTCTTTAAAACCCAGGTCCATGATTTTAGTACCTATGTCTTCTTCTATGTACTTTATTGTTTCAGGTCTTACATTTAGGTCTTTGATCCATTTTGAATTAATTTTAGTACACGGGGACAGGCTGTAGTCGAGTTTCATTTTTTGCATGTGGCTTTCCAGTTTCCCAACACCATTTGTTGAAGAGGCTTTCTTTTCTCCATTGTGTGTTGTTGGCCCCTTTATCAAAGATTATTTGACCATATATATGTGGTTTTATTTCTGGGCTTTCTATTCTGTTCCATTGGTCTGAGTGTCTATTTTTTTGCCAATACCATGCTGTTTTGATTATCGTGGCCCTATAATATAGTTTAAAGTCAGGTATTGTAATGCCCCCAGCTTCATTCTTTTTCCTTAGGATTGTTTTGGCTATTCAAGGTTTTTTATAGTTCCATATAAATCTGATGATTTTTTGTTCCATTTCTTTAAAAAATCTCATAGGGATTTTGATGGGAATTGCATTAAATTTGTATATTGCTTTGGGTAATATGGCAATTTTGATTATATTTATTCTTCCTATCTAAGAACAAGGAATATTTTTCCACCTCATTGTATATTTTTCGATATCCCTTAACAATGCTTTGTAATTTTCATTATATAGGTCCTTTACGTTCTTTGTTATGTTTATTCCTAGGTATTTTATTTTTTTTGTTGCAATCGTGAAGGGGATTATTTTTTGAGTTCGTTTTCTAATATTTCATTGTTGGCATATAGAAAGGCTATGGACTTTTGTATGTCAATATTGTATCCTGCGACCTTACTGTATTGGTTTATTGTTTCTAATAATCTTTTTGTGGAGTCCTTTGGGTTTTCGATGTATAGGATCATATCATCAGCAAAAAGTGATAGCTTTACTTCTTCTTTTCCGATATGGATGCCTTTTATTTCTTTGTCTTGTCTGATTGCTCTGGCCAGAACTTCTAGCACCACGTTGAATAAGAGTGGAGAGAGTGGACAACCCTGTCTTGTTCCTGATTTAAGGTAGAAAGTCCTCAGTTTTATGCCATTTAATAAGATGTTGGCTGATGGTTTATCATATATGGCCTTTATCATGTTGAGATATTTTCTTTCTATACCCATTTTGTTGAGAGTCTTAAACATAAAATTGTGTTGTATTTTATCAAAAGCCTTTTCTGCATCTATTGATAAGATCATGTGGTTTTTGTTCTTTGTTTTGTTGATATGGTGTATTACGTTAACCATTTTGCGTATGTTGAACCATCCTTGAGATTCTGGGATGAATCCCACTTGATCATGATGTATTATTTTTTTAATATGTTGTTGTATTCGGTTTGCCAGTATTTTGTTTAGTATTTTAGCATCTGTATTCATTAGAGATATTGGTCTGTAGTTTTCTTTCTTTGTGCCATCCTTACCAGGTTTTGGTATGAGGGTTATGTTTGCCTCATAAAATGTGTTTGGAAGTATTGCTTCTTCTTCAATTTTTTGGAAGACTTTGAGTAGAATAGGAATCAAGTCTTCTTTGAATGTTTGATAGAATTCACTAGTATAACCGTCTGGGCCTGGACTTTTATTTTTGGGGAGATTTTTAATAGTTTTTTCTATTTCCTCCCTGCTGATTGGTCTGTTTAGGCTTTCTGCTTCTTCATGACTCAGTCTAGGAAGGTTGTATTGTTCTAGGAATTTATCCATTTCTTCTAGATTGTTGTATTTGGTGGCATATAATTTTTCATAGTATTCTACAATAATTCTTTGTATATCTATGATGTCTGTGGTGATCTCTCCTCTTTCATTTTGGATTTTATTTATTTGAGTCCTGTGTCTTTTTTCCTTGGTGAGTCTTGCCAAGGGTTTGTCAATTTTGTTGATCTTTTCAAAGAACCAGCTCCTTGTTTTATTGATTTTTTCTATAGTTTTTCTGTTCTCTATTTCATTTATTTCTGTTCTGATTTTTATTATCTTTTTTCTTTGGCTGGTTTTGGGTTGTCTTTGTTCTTCTTTTTCTAGTTCCTTAAGGTGTGAAGTTAAGTGGTTTACTTCGGCTCTCTCTTGTTTGTTCATATAGGCCTGAAGTGATATGAACTTTCCTCTTATTTCTGCTTTTGCTGCATCCCAGAGATTCTGATATGTCGTATTGTCATTTTCATTTGTCTGTATATATCTTTTGATCTCTGTGCTTATTTCTTCTTTGACCCATTCATTTTTTAGAAGTATGTTGTTTAGTTTCCATATTTTTGTGGGTTTTTCCCCCTCTTTTTTGCAGTTGAATTCTAGTTTCAAGGCTTTATGATCAGAAAATATGCTTGGTACAATTTCAATTTTTCTAAATTTCCTGATATTGTCTTTGTGGCCCAACATATGGTCAATTCTTGAGAATGTTCCATGTACACTAGAGAAAAATATATACTCTGTCGCTTTGGGATGAAGTGTCCTGTAGATGTCTATCATATCCAGGTGTTCTAGTATTTCGTTTAAGGCCACTATATCTTTATTGATTCTCTTTTTGGATGACCGATCTAGAGCCGTCAGCAGTGTATTGAGGTCTCCAAGTATGATTGTATTTTTGTTAGTTTTTGTTTTAAGGTCAATAAGTAGCTGTCTTATATATTTTGGTGCTCCTTGGTTTGGTGCATATATATTAAGGATTGTTATGTCTTCTTGATTCAACTTCCCCTTAATCATTATGAAATGACCATTTTTGTCTCTGAGTACTATTTCTGTCTTGTAGTCAGCATTATTAGATATGAGTCTTGCTACGCCTGCTTTTTTTTGGGTGTTGTTTGCTTGGAGTATTGTTTTCCAGCCTTTTACTTTGAATTTGTTTTTATCCTTGTTGCTTAGATGTGTTTCTTGTAGGCAGCATATAGTTGGATTTTCTTTTTTAATCCATTCTGCTACTCTGTGTCTTTTTATTGGTAAGTTTAATCCATTTACATTTAGTGTAATTATTGACACTTGTGGGTTCCCTACTGCCATTTTATAAATTGCTTTCTGTTAGTTTTGTATCTAGTTTGATTCTTCTCTTTTGTTTTTCTATCATTTGTTTTTGTTTGTTTGTGTTCCATACTTCTTTCCTCTGTTGCTACCTTTTTTAAGTCAAGTGTTTTTGTGGTGGTTTTTTTAAGGGTGGTTACCATTAAGTAATGAAAACGGTACCTACCATATTCATTGTAGTACCCTATCTTATAAGTATTTCTGCACTTCATCATCTTTTGCTACTGTTAATCTCCATCTTCTCCCCCCTTTTTTTCCTTTGTTGTCACACTTTAAGTTTGGTTTTATTGTGTTCTTGGTGGAGCTGTTACTTGTGGTATTGTTTTCTTTTGTTCTTTGAATCTGGTTGGAAAACCCCCTTTAGTATTTCCTGGAGTGGGGGCTTTCTGTTGATAAATTCTCTCATCTTTTCTGTATTTGTGAATGTTTTTATATCTCCTTCATACTTGAAGGATAGCTTTGATGTGTATAGTATTCTTGGCTGAAAGTTCCTCTCTTTTAGGGCTTTAAATATTGGGGTCCACTCTCTTCGAGCTTGTAGAGTTTCTGCTGAGAAATCTGATGATAATCTAATAGGCCTTCCTTTATATGTTGTACTCTTCTTTTCCTTGGCTGCCTTGAGGATTTTTTCTTTGTCATTGGTTTGTGTCATCTTTATTATGATGTGCCTTGGAGTGGGTTTGTTGGGGTTAAGAAAATTTGGTGTTCTGTTTGCTTCTTGAATTTGAGGCTTTAGTTCCTTCCACAGGCTTGGGAAGTTCTCTTCTATTATTTGTTTGAGTATATTCTCCATTCTATTTTCTTTCTCTTCTCCCTCTGATATACCTATTATTCTTATGTTATTCTTTCTGATGGAGTCAGACAATTCCTGTAGGACTTTCTCGTTTTTTATTATTTTTGAGTCTCTTTCTTCTTCTCTCTGTTGTGCCTCAAGTTGTTTGTCTTCTATTTCACTAATCCTATCCTCAATCTGGGCTGTTCTGTTAGCTAAGCTTGTTACCTCGTTTTTCAGCTTGTGAATTGAGTTTTTCATTTCTGTTTGATTTGTTTTTATACTTTAAATTTCCTTGGTAATATATTCTTTGTGTTCATTGAGTTGTTTTCTGATCTCCCTATATTGCCTTTCTGTGTTTTCTTGTATATCTCTGAGTATTTTTAAGATTTCTATTTTAAATTCTCTGTCATTTAGCTCCAAGGCTTCCAATATGTTAAGTCTTTTCTCCATAGATTTTTCCACATCTATTTGTGTTACCTCTCTTTCTTTTGTATCCATAATATTTGATTTCCTCTTTCTTATTGGCATCTGAGGGTGGTCTTATTGATAGCACTAATTAGAATTAATAAAGAGTAAAAAGTAAAAAAAAAAAAAAAAGGTAAAACACCTCACAAAAAAAACAGTAATAATTTATTATTTCCCCCTTTTTTTCTCTCTTCTCTTTACCTCCTCTCCCCTCCTCAGGGAAATATCGTGCCTATAATGGAGGACCTTATTTGGGGTGAAGAGTTCAAGGGGCAAAAAAAAGGGAGTAAGGACCTACTAAATGCAAAAAAAAAAAAAAAAAGGAAGAAAATCTTAGACAAGCATAAGATGATTTCCTTGTATGTGATTGTCAACTAAGAGATGTAATGAGAGGGATGAGAGGGATAAGACGGAACCAGAAAAAAGGACCAAAAAAGTATAATAAAGAAGAAAAAATAAAAATAATAAGTAAAAATCTGTTGTATTAAGTGGAGCGAAGACTAAATACAATGGAGACCTTGGGTTGGGAGGACCCAAAATGCCACAAAAATAAACAAACAAGAAAAAAAAATAAAAACAAAAGCAAAAAAGAGAAATAAAGCCAAAAAAAAGCCTTGAGTCCCAAATTAACTAATTTGTTCGTGATTGAGGATTATATGGGAGGAAAATAAAATGAGAAAAGAAAAAACGAATAGAAAGGAAAAAATAAGAAAAAGAGAAAAACGAAGGAAGAAATAAAATAGGAAGAGAAAAAAACAAAATAAAACAAGACAAAAAAAAAACAAAAGAGGAGAGAGTGAGAGTTAAGTGTTTTGAAGTATAACGTTAAAGGAGGGTGAGGATGAAGAAGAAAAATAAAATGCAACACTCATGGGTAGTGTAGTTCAAGAAAGGGGAAGCATAAGATGGGCAGAGAATAGAAGGACCGAGGTGGAGGAAATAAAGGCAAAAAGATAGAAGAAACAAACAACAACAACAACAACAACAAAAAAATAGTGGATCAAGTTGTAAAGTCTGTGGGTTTTTCTTGATTTTGAGAGGTTAACTTCTTCCTTTTTCTTTTCTCTCCCTCTTCCTGGTCGGTGACTCTGTACCCCAGGCTCTGCCCCTGTGTCACTCTTAGGTAGGGATTTGCAGTTGATGGGATTCTATGGCAATGTCATATAATTGGCTTTAGTCTTGCTGGAAGTAAAGGCTTGTTGGCGTTTGCAGGGTCCAACGATGAGAGAGTTTGCTTTCCTGGATTCTCTCTCCTAGTTCCCCCTTTCTGAATTAGCAGCCTGGTGATCCAGCTATAAGGCTGCAACTGCTTCTGCCTGGGGAGTAAGAGGCTCAAAGTGCTGAGAAATCCTCACTCTATCTCCACTCAGTGCAAGGCTTTGGGAAAGGCTCTGAGAGTCAGGGCCTCCAGTGTAATCAGGCGGGGGTGGGAGTCAATTGTTATCAAGGTGACTGTTCAGCGCCTATCATTTAGTTGGACCTCTCAACCCAGGCTTTCCACACTTTGTAGCCTGTTTTTGCAGGAAAGAAGAGGCACTAGTCTCTGCTTGTGACTAGTGTAGTATAGACCTTATTATCTGCCAAGTCCTTCTTGTTAGCGTTTATCCCTAAATATGGAGGCTCTATTAATCAGAAGTTGCCCCCGCCCCTTTAGCGAGAGGCACTTAAAAAATATCACGCCTCTTGTCTTGGATCGCTGAACTGAGAGAGATCTTATCAATTAGAACCGAGGGTGCGCAGATTTTATGGGTTAAGCTCATTTCAGTGATTGGGTCGCAGCTGTGCTTCCGAAGGTATTTTAGGCTGCCTGCGCGTGCCCCTCCCCCAACTCTTGATTGTTAGCTTGATTGGCTGGGTGAGGTGCCCCGCCCACGGAGAGAATCTCCCAAGCCTCTCCTGCTCGCCCCGCCGCTGGCGGCTGGACCGCACCAGGCGCAGGATAATGGAGCCCCCTGGGTGTGCGGGCCAGCAGGGCGCCCTGGGCGCATGGAATGCCCAAGGCACGCGCGCAAATGGGGCGCTCTGGGCACCGGTGGCCGGCGACCCCCACTCGCAGTGTGCGGGCCGCTGGGAACGTCAGCGGTGCTCAACCGGACCGGGCGCGCGCGCGGCTGCTCGCGGTGGCTCACGGCGGCGGCTCTCGGCGGCTCGCGGCGGCCGCTCGCGGCAGCGGCTTGCGGGGGCTCACGGTGGCGGCTCGTGTCGGCTGCTCGCGGCGGCTCGCGGTTCCCAAGTATATGGGCTGACTCACCGCAGGCGCACTCCCTTGCGGTTTGAAAGAACGTCCCTGTGGTAGATTCCTCCACACCCTCGTCTCTCAGATTCAAGTGATAACAGTCTTTTCGCTATCAGTTTGTGTGGAACTCCGGAATGCTCCGAGGATAAATTTTTCTGTTTCTAGTTGATAAATTTGTTGTGATTTAGGGGAGAGCTGTCGGACGCGCTGCTCACGGTGCCATTTCTGTGACGTCACTCCCCAAGAACAATATTTTAATACTATGGAGCAATTTTACTGACACAAGAAGCTTTCTCAGGTTACCTGTATCTTGTGATGATCATTGGCGTTTGTTTTATAATTTAAGCAGTGCAACTAATATGTTGAATCTATTTATTTTTGTTGGCATTTCTTGCAGTAAGATGAGATTTCAAAACAAAATAAGATTTGAATATTTCACTTCTTATATTTTTTTTCATAGAGAGATAAAATATCAAGTGAAATTAAAAGCTAGAGTAAGAGGGCAGCAATTTAACATCATCAGATTTTTGAGGCTTTCAGCTATAAGAATGCATCATTATGGAGCTACAGTAAAGTGGTATGTTTTTTTTTCCTTCACCTGCTGAAATAATAAGGCATACTTTTGACTTCTACCATTAATAGCAACTGATATGGGCTTTTCTGTACAATTTATAGCATCATCAAGATACCATGGCACATCTTCTGCAATGTGTATCAGAATTATTTTAGTTTTATGTTTCAGTAACTATGACAAAACTTTGTTTTTTGACAGCTAATTTTTACCTTGTGCTATTTCAATATCCAAGCTCATGCAAATGACAATAAAAACTTCAGTTTACTTAATGTATTTGGATTATAAAGCTCTTTATAACTTTTCTTTTTTTATTCTGGGAAAACTCTTTAAGATAATTAGATCAGATATTTCAATATCTAAATACCAATTTTAATTTGAGAGAAAAAAAATGATACTCTGTGTGAACAAGTAAGTTGCCTAATGTCAAACAGCAAGTAATTTACAAAGTTTCAAATGCAGAATTCTCATATTGTGCCCCTGAATCTTTCTGCTGGCTTGTGCATCTTCCAATTTAAAAATCAGATTAAATTTAAATCATTCCTTTAAAGACTCAATGCATTTTAAAATATATGGTGTCAGGCAGATAAGATATATTTTGTTCACTCTGTTAAAGATGGCCGCTGCCCATGTGGGGCGGCTAATTACCTTCTTGCTAGAGGAGGATCTTTCATGCCAAAAGATTTTAAAAAGAGGAGCAAGGAGGCTATTTTGGAGAGAGCGACCACGTTCCTGTAGAGAGGAAGAGCCCATATTAAGGCAGGTCAGGGAGGCCACGTGGAGGAGGCAGCCAAAATGGCAGAATGGTAAAGGAAAAGCCAGCTTGCGCAGTAGAAGGAGATGGGGAACATAGGTGAATAAGACTGGTGAGGTGGACGCCTTTGATTCTAGGAAAACTCAGATGAGTCCGTGGCTTCGGGAGCCCTGAATGCAAAGGGAAATATTTCCTGCTGTCTGTATTTTCTCGCCTGCTGGGTGCAAGCTAGGATTAATGGAAAATGGACCACCAATGTTTGCTCTGTTGATTTCTTGCCGTCTGTCCAAATCAAATGCGAACCTGCATTGGCCAGGCAGCTGTGATGGTGGCTGTGACCACTGGCCCCACATATGGTAAAGTAATTTTGAAAACCACAGGTAATGATGTAAAAATATTATTTTGTTTTTCAGAATGTTGTAACATGTAGTAAACATAATATTTAATGAGCATAATAATTTATTTAATACTTTGTTTGCATCCATAAAAATGACCACATATTGTATTTAAAATGTGCCACAACATAGTTACAATATATACAAATTTTAAAATTATAGGAGCTAATATGAAATTATACATTTAAATATAGTATATTAAACTCTTATTTATGTCAGTATAGAAAGGAGATAATTTCTTAAAAGAGCTCTTCGAATTACAGCTCAGACACCAAAAGCATGAGTAACAAAAGAAAACAAAAGTAGCTTAGATTTCAAATTTAAAAGCCTTAGTGCCTCTAAGAACACTAACAGAGAGTATAAAGCCTACAGAAGAAATGGAAATATTTGCAAATCTCATATCTGATAAGAACTGTATTCAGCTATATAAAGAACTTTTACGGTGAGATCCAGTCAAGATGGCAGCATAGGTAAACATGTGTCCCAGTAGAGCCCAAGCTCTACGTCGATCAGGCGTCCCTGATTCAACTACCCCATGGAGTGGGACACTCCTGCTTATCAGCAGGACTGGCAGCCTCTTCGAGACTACTCTTGAGGTGGCTATGAGGATTCGACTTACTTATCAATACCAAGACCAACTGCCACTCAAGGAAAGACACGACTGACACACAAGTTAGTTGCAAGAATCACATAGGCAGTTTATTAGTCACAAATCCTTTTAGCGTGCCTGGGTACAGTTTAAGGGGGTCCCATTGGCATGCTCCTCTGGCTGTCTTTGGTCAGAGCTCAGAGCCGCGTGGAGACAGTTCACATTCATGTTGTAGTCTGGGCGACTACTGCAACAGGGGGCCCCACAGCTTTAGTACCTTTTCAGACCAACACCTTCTAACAGGTGTCAATCTACAAGATTATCACTTCAAACCACCTTTTTGGGAGTTCCTCAGAGGGAACCCCTTTTATGTTAATCTACTGAAATGTTACATCAAACCACTTTTTAAGATGTTCTTATTTACGTTAACTTACAAAGCTATGACATCAAACAACTTCTTATCTATGTATAACTTCACACACACACAATAACTGCCCCCCTGCTCAAAAGTCAGAGTCTGTTTATCACATCTGCACCCACTATATTAATTCCTATCCAGACAGCATAACTTTATTTAATTTCCTTAATTATTTTCAATATTATATCTTAATTACTTTTATATATCTTCCATATTTTTGTTTTTTTTATATTTCTTTATATTTAATTACTATAATATTATATTACTACAACAACATGGTACTCACATCCTCCCACAACCACATCAAAAGTACAACTAACCTACAGAACAACCATCATTCAAAACCACCTGAAATCTGGATGAATGAAAGAAAGTCTTACAACTTGGGATTTGAAGAAGCCACATCAAGACTGATAGGAAGGTGGAGACTGGGAATGGGCTGGTCCCATACCCACTTGTGTGAATAAAAATCAGAGGCTATGTTGGCTCTGGTGGTCCCCCTGAAGACTGAGGGGTTCCAGCCCCACACCAGGTTCCCCAGCCCAGAGTTCCAGTGAAAAGAAGAGAAGTCCCCACAAATTGTGGTTGTGAAAACCAGAGAAGATGAGAAAAATGGAAGACCGCTGGAGCCTCAGGCATTCCTCTTTCTTTTTTTTGTGTGGGGAAGGAATAGGGGAAGGGCTTAGATATATTTTTTTAAATAATTTTATTGAGGTACAACTTATATACCATAAAATACACTCATTTTGAGTGTTAAATTAAAAATTTTTAGTAAATTTTCAGAGTTGTGCAATGCAAAGTATCATATTATAAAACTCAAAATACCCAGTTACTTGTTTACAATTGTTTAATAAACATTTCTTTTAAGAAATAAAGTTGTCTTCAAATTAATTAACAAAAGTCTATGTAAATGAGCTCAGGAGATTACTTTGGGGTATTAGAAATGTTCTAAAATTGAGTACCAGGCATTTTTCTCAAAAGCCCACACAGGAACTTCCTGGGACTGCAGCCCGAGCTGTAGCCCTGGGGCAATGGCGCAAAGGCACCAGGGACAAACAGGGAGGCACTGAATTGTCTGGTATCAGATTAGGGAGGAGCAACTTTCTGTCAAAGGAAAGTGCTGACAGAAGTTATTGTTCCTTTTGTGAACACCCCCTACACCACCACCCCTCTTCAACTGAGCAGGTGAGCAGGTACATATCTGAGCCTCCATTAACCTTGCTTACACAATTAACCCTGCCCTGGTGATTCCCTGAGACCCCCACCACATCTAACATACAGGCCCACCCAAGCTGTTTGCAGTGGCTTTTCCATATGAATGGTCTGTCTTGGCTCATGCTTCAGACTTTCCTATAATCTTTCAGACAAACAGCATCTGGCCCCAGCATGCCCTGTACCTCTTGCTAAGTGGCCCGAGGCCTGGAACTGGTGGCAGCTGGCCTTGGTTTGCAATTTGGCCTCCCCCGGGAAACATGTAAGCCTAGTACAAGTAGCAGCCATCTGCAGATAACTTCGTAGCTATATTGAACTACCTTATTCTTTGGAATTCAAAACTAGATATTATTGATTCAAAAGTGATGGTCTATAATGAAAAATACTACAACTCAATATAAAAAGAAGATATCAGAATGAGCTGATTAATGTGACTAAGTTGCAAATCACTTTCTCTGTTTTTTGCTTTCTTTTGGAGAAGAGTTATTGACTAATTAATGTCATGCCATTTTTGAAAAAGACTGAAGGAAAAGATTATTCCAAAGATATGAGATACCATTTTTTCAATAGAAACATTGGATAAAATAATATACAAGTGCTTATTAACTAAAAAATTATATTAAGGGAGAAAACATTTTTTTACCTGTTCAGCTCCCTCAGTTGCCATGGTCTTCATGTTTCACTGGTGCTCTTCCCACTCAATCATGATTTCCCATGTTCAGACTTCAGGGAAACTGCATACATGATTGAAGATAATTATGCAGGGACATCTGGGCTGGCTCATTCTTGTTCTTGTGTCTCATCCTGGCTGATGAATGTTTTCATAATAACAGTAGAAGAACAAATGTAGAAGTGAACTCAGGTGATTCATCAAGTCTCTGCATTGATGACATCTCCTAAGACTTGTCAAAGCAAGTCACATGCTCAACTAAGAATTGTTACATCCCAGGAGACAGGCCGCAGCAGACCCAAAGTAAATTTTATAAGTTTTATTGCAGACCTGCACAGGGACTGCAGGCAACCCATGCAAGGGAGCACTGCAGCCCCCCCAAACCTGCGCAGGGACTGCAGGTAACCCACACAGGGGAACACTGCAGCCCCCCAAACCTACACAGGGACTGCAGGTAACCCACACAGGGGAACACTGCAGCCCCCCAAACCTGCACAGGGATGCAGGTAACCCACACAGGGGAACACTGCAGCCCCCCAAACCTGTGCAGGGACTGCAGGCAACCCACGCCTCCGAAGAGACTGGAGCACTGCAGCCCCCCAAACCTGCGCAGGGACTGCAGGCAACCCACGCCTCCGAAGAGACTGGAGCACTGCAGCCACGAGCTTCTAAAATGGCTCCTTTTTATAGGGTGGCTATCTAGGATGAGCAAGCATCATACAGAAGCTGATGTGGCTGTTAGTCATTGGCTAGGGAGGTCGTGCGCAGTTACAGGGGGTGTATTACTCAGTGGAGAATTTCAAACATAAACTTCTGATAAGGGTCTCTGACTCAATGCAGGATGTTGCTGAACTCTTTGTTCTCAGCATCCCAGGGACCTTGTACACTCTTGGCAGCCCCAGCATGTCAGTACTCCCTGAATCTAACAGAATCAAGGGCAGAAAGCTAGACTCTACTTTTTTTAATAAGATGGACTGCCAAGTAAAATGACAAAGGGTGTTCAAACATTGAGAGATGGAAACTATAGTCTTGCAATACTATCTGCTACATTTCCCTTGGCCTTTTAGACCTAAGGAAAGTAAGTAATGGATAAGCACTGGTCCTTGGGTTTCTGACCATCTGTTGTTGGTTTTCTTAACAGTGACATATTTATAGTAAACAGTCCCTTCATTATATTCTTTTCAGCTCTTCTTCTCCAGTTGTATGGATGGATATATCATAATATATCACTCTTATGCATAACCTATAAACCTAGGATTTAGCAGTAGTTATTTATCCACACTTCATTGGAGCTACACATAGTCAGTAACCCCAGGGCTGCTACCAATGCATTCAGTTTCTATTCTTAGGAAGATCATGGCTCTCTCTCTGTGCTAAATATTCTTACTACTCAGTTTAAAATATTGGTGATACTTTAACTCAAGATTACTATCCAGTAATTAAGCTTACTTTCTGTGCAAATATCAACTTCTTAGGAAACAAGTAGAAATGCTGATACTCTGGCTGTGGAAATTGGTGATAATAATAAAATGTCCTTTGTTTCTGATCCAGAGGTCTTGTGTCTTCTATAATTATTCATAAATGTTTGGCAAGATAACTGGTTAGCTTTCAAATAAAGTAACCATCAAAGTCCTTGAAAATTAACAAAACAGGATGAAAGCAAAGTTGACTACATTTAAATTTATTAGAACTTATTTATAATGAATTTAAAAATAAACAAATGTATTACAAAGTCTTTTAAAGCACATCTGCTAGACAAAAGGATAAAATAACATTTTGGTAGATTATATAAATTCAAAGTCACTCAGTAGTCAGTATTTTACATTGTTAAGAGAATGGATCCAGGATAAACTGCTTGAGAGTTCATTCTTAAACAATTTAGTATGTTAATTCTTAATAAAATTATTATATTTATTTATATATGATAAATTACATGTATTTTAAATATTTATTTTACATTTTTATTTTTATATCATTATTTATGTACTATATTTATTTTTAAATAAGCTAAATAAAGCTAAGATTAAAACAGCTATATTCTGAACTAAGTTGTTAACTACAGTCAAAGTGCTATTGTTGTAAGGTACCAGAAAGCTGAAAAATTAATATTGATATTCTAGGAGGAAAAGTCAGGCTTTCCTGTCCCGTCGTCCTTCCTTTGGGGAGGGGAGGGAGAAGAATGTAGAAGTTTTAGCTTGTAAATTTAGTTTTAAATTTAAAATAAAGGTTAACTGAGAAACTTCTTCTCTTTCAATGGGAGGCAGAATTTACATACCACTTTACATTGATTGTAGTTCCTCCCTCTTCCTGGAATCTTGAGAGTAAAATACCTCTAGGCTAGTGAGGGAAGGTGAACCCTAAAATATTTGTGAACATCTTTGATTGTGTTACCTTGAAAGTCTTAATATTTCCGTATATCCTCTAAACAAATGTTGTCAGTTTGTGCCATGATGTCATGCTCTCCCCTGCTTGTGTGTGATCAAGGATATATAAAGAGCCCCTGAAATATTTTTCGCTTGAACATGATTTGGGCTTCCAGAATGCCCCATGTAAGCTGTATGCGGTGGGCATATTTAATAAATCTCCTCCTTTAATAAAACTCTTCAAAATTCATCTGGACTAGGTGTCTCTACGTAAACCCAATGGAGTGAGGTATGGTGCCTTTCATAATCGGGGGTACAGTACTTTATAACACTATATTGAAGGTTATGGAAAAACAGAAGTTCTCAATCGCACTGAGGCTTTCATAAGCCAGTGGTTACAATGACCAGCAGAGACTCCACAAAACTGTTCACTCACAAGAGAAAAAATGGCACTTATTGGATTAGAAGTGGAAAGACTAATGCATTTTTGTCTCACGGATTAGAAGAAAAATTGTTCTCTCAATGCTACAAGTAAACACAACAAGCAATCAGAAGCATTATTTGTGTGAGGCAGTTTGCAGAATCTGTTCAATTCATCACTGAAACTAGTGGTTGAGCTGAGAATAATCTGACTTATGGTTCAGCCACAGGGTCAGTGGCCACATATAAAGAGCAATACCTTGAGTTTTACGGTAATTCACATTCTCAGAAACACTCAGCAGTATCATCAACCCTGAACTATCAATTCTTAACTTGCAGTGTCTTTTTAAAGGAGGGTGGAAGATTACCTGAACAGATAAAAAGTTATGCATAATGCATGTATATTTATAAGGTCTACCGGAAAGTTCTGTTTTTGAAATAAAACAAAATACAAATTTTTCTTACTGTCAATAAACTTTATTAAATAATATAATTGCCATTATTATTGATTTCTTGCCTGCGTGAGGGCAATTTGTATATCCCATTTTTGAAAAATGTTTTATCTTTTGATGTGAAAAGTTGAACCAGTGCTTGTTTGATATCTTCTTCATTTTTTAATTATTTTCCCTTCAAAAAATTTTGTAAGTGTAAAAACAAGTGATAATTGGAGGATGCTAAGTCCGGGGAATATTTTGGATGCGACAGACATGCTTCTGTAGCATTTCTTCTTTGTTGAAATTTGTAAAAATTACAGTGGCATAAATGAACTTTATCAGTAGCCATGGGTATACTATGGCTTCACACATAAGACTAACATGATTCAACTTTGTTTTAGTTAATTTGCTATGTCAGTATGTATACATTAAGTGATAAAAATAGACAGGCACACATGCGTCAAATAAACATGTGCTTACGTGTCGAAACTTGTTGTGATAGAAATGGACAGA
Source organism: Saccopteryx bilineata (assembly GCF_036850765.1). Taxonomy (NCBI): domain Eukaryota; kingdom Metazoa; phylum Chordata; class Mammalia; order Chiroptera; family Emballonuridae; genus Saccopteryx; species Saccopteryx bilineata. Next base: position 212,542,875 of record NC_089491.1, on the reverse strand, counting down.
CCTTTCCGGTAGACCTTATATATGTATCTTTATATCATATACATGAAGTATTTTTATGTATGACAGTGTTAGGCAAACAAGCATGTTAGGCTTGTTCTCTTGTACTTTGCCTGATTGGTGCATGAGCATGGGGCAGCACCATGTGTGTATATAGTCTATGTAAGGCTGCAAGGGCTTGCCCTTAGGGCAGCAGATTATAAATTGGGGATATCCTGCCACCATTGGGAGGGGCCATTTTTGCTATTGTTTGTCAGAGAAGGAGTTCTTCCCCTGGCCTGTTTGCTGGTCTGCCATTGCAAGACTCTAATAAACAGAATGGCCCACCATCCTCTGGCTCCATAGTTCCTTTACTGTCTGCACGAATCCAATGTGGACCTGCATGGCCATGGCCACTACCCTTACAGGCAGCTATTAAACATTTTTAGTGAGTGGTTAAATGATATCTGTTTCTGAGGGTTTTTCTATTAATGTATACTTATTTATTAATCTTGAAGTTGAGAATGTAATGCATGTAAAAGTTGTTTCATTTGCAGGTAAATGGTGTCTCAGAAACTTTGACATACCTTAAAAAGAAATACAAAAATGGCTTGTACCCAATTACAGGGTGTATTCAAGTTAAGACACAGTTTCGTTCCTACAACAGTGATGAAACTGAATTTTGGTGTAAGTGGAAACACACCCTAGCCTAAGTCACTTACTTACCTTAACACAGTTGTAAAATCATAATCTAGAACATAAAAATACAACAAAGCCACAGAAAAAGAATATTGCATATTCTTCTGCTGAGCGCAACCAAACCATTTTGCCCATTTAGTTTCTAAGTATAACGCTAAGGGTGTAAGCCAAATTACTCACAGCCTCAATGGGAATGAGCATTGTTAACCTGAAATGTCATATGTTGAGACTGTCATAACCTGAGGATACAAATGACTGGCCAGATGATGAGTTATACAAGAGAAAGTTCTGAGGAGTCCTAAGCACAAGATTGTCTGTCCCTTGAGTCAGGGCACAACATCCTTTCAGCAGTTAGATGTGTTTACCAATCCAGACATTTCCCCAAATTATGTCATTCTGAAGATATTTTTAATCAAAGTTTTATTAGGTGGACTTGATTGGTTTCATTACTAGCCATTGAGGATAGAACTCAATCTTTATCTACTCTTCCTCTCCCAAGGTTTGAGGAATGAAAATGAAAGTTCTGACCTTCTAATATGTGGTTAGTTTTTCTGGTAAGCAGCCCCCTATTCAGAAGCTACCTAACTCCCTCTTCCTCACTTTGCCCATACCTGAATCATGACATTAACATACATAAACACTGTATTCCAACCAAGAATTTTGGAGTACTATATCAGGAACCAGAAACAAATCAAGTATATAGTTTTATTATGCTACAGATAGTCATTTTAATGTTAAGACTCTCTTTTAGCTGACAGAAGAAAGAGATATTTCAGTTGGCCTTTAAATGGTAAGAGTTCTAGGAGCTAATAATGACTTCAGCTGACAGCCAGTAAGCTAGCAGAGACTTTAGTTCTATATATCAAAGGATGTGCACTAAGCTAAAATCTAGTGAACATAGTAGAGGATGCTGGGCCCTTCTGATAAAATCACAGCCCTGGTTGACACCTAGATTTTAGCCTGGTTTAAATCAGGAACCTATATCACCTCTGTCCAGAATCCTGACCTGAACAAACTGTGAGATAATAACTTTGTGTTACTTTAAAAGACTGTATGTGATAATTTTTTACAGAACAATAAAAATAATTCACTTTTCCTCATGGAAATTTATTGAAGGAGAATGATAATAAATATCTGAATAACAACTAAATAATTCAATTTCATAAGACAGGGGCTTTGAAGTACATTAATATAGGTTGGTGTAAGAGAGAAATATAATATAGGTGATCACTGCAAGAAACCTCAATTTCCTGAAATGACATGTATGTGTAGGAGGGACTCATCAAACTACAAACAAGAGCCAGAGGGGTTCATAGCACAGCAGAATGAGGTAGATGGTGCAGAAGGGCACCTGGAAGAAGAGAGGAGTCTCGACAGGAAGGAGGAGATCATTTAACAAAAATTCAAGACAATTATTGATTTCTACTTTTGGAACTCTTTAAACATTAAAGAAAATCTCTTCTGTAAAGTTTTAAAAGGATTTGACTATTTGTGAAGGAAAATATTGATAGCTGAGCAGTATTTTCAAACTCTGTTACTCTATTATTTTTCTCTTTTAGTGAATGTTGACGATGTATTGTATTTTCACACAATGGTTTATTTAATTGTTACATACAACTTTACATAGAATTATACCAAAGGCTCAAGTATTCTGTGTATATATTGGGTGTGATAATAATTGGTGAGTTTTGGAATTAACAATATAGTACTGCATTTCTCATATGCATTAATTTTATAATTGGATCATTAAGGATTCACTCTTATTTTATGTTTTGACTGTTTTGTATTTATTTAGCAATTTTAGGAGCATAATACATATAACTTTATTAAATGCTATCACTCGATAATACTAAAATTTCCTTTGTGACAGTGGTGTGTTAAAGCGGGCTTTGTACCAGCTCATGTGAGACCACTTTGGATATTTCTTTCCACCTCCACATTCAGTAAAGTTACATCAGTAGCTTGACATTATCTGTAGTGGGAGCAGTTATGATACATTCTCAGCAAACACTACAGATAAATTATTTCTTTCCTCATGGAGCCAGTTGGTAAGCTTTACCTGCATACCAGTGATCAGATCTCTTCATACTGTCTTTTTATTCCCATTTCACTTATCATTCAGTGACACAGTGCAGCTTTCTGATGATGGATAATTATTGGTGGAAAAATAAAAAGTCCACACTGCCATAAAATTTTCTCACTATATCAATTGGAAAAGAAAATGTGCCTAGTTCCACATCTAAATTCAGGGAAACTTAAAGAACAACAATATTTCCTTCCCTGCAACATTTAATTATTCAGAGGAGAAAGATGAAAAGCAAAAGAGAATAAATACATTTGAAATAACTTGCTAACAGAAAAAGAAACATGCATTTGTATTTCAATAAAAAACAATAAAAAAGTAATATGATAGATATTTTTATATCTTGAATACATTTGGTGTGTGTAGTATCAAAATAAAGAATCAAAATTATAAACTATGATATATATTATGTGGATTTTTCTAAATAATAACTTGTTTATAGTTTATTTCCTTCCCCAAATAACTACGTGCTACACACATTTATATGTTTCACTCAAAAATTTCATATCCAATTCTTTCTGGAAATTAGGATTTAGGATGCCAGTTGCTTGTACCAATTTCTGCCTTAAAAAACAATGGAAAGAATCAGATTGTAACTTTTATTGTGTAGCAGGCTCTATCATCAGGGACTCCATTTTCTTCCCCAGCTATGTCAACTTCTATTACTTCTGATATGAAAGAAAACTATTCAATGCCTTTGGAATAAGCAGTGCAAAGCAGTGGGATGGCATTTAGTGTACAAGACCAATTCGTAAGCCTTTTTATACAATCTATTTCTTTCTCACACTTTCAAAATACACATTGGTTGTTTATTGTCCAAAACACAAAACATTTTGTCAGCTTCTTTGATAATTGTAAAAATTCTTACAATACCACTAATTCTTATATGTGTTCCAATTAAGTGTTGCTTATTAGTTGGAAATATATAAATGTTCTTCACTCTTTAATGCATCAAATTACATGTTCTGTATAATGACTTTCTTGGTTATTTTGTTTGTTTGTCTCGTTGTTTTGGTTTAGCTGTTTTCATTTAAAAAATCCTTGATATTTTCATTTCACAAGTGGAGAATATTCACAAGTGAGGACAATGCTAGTTATAATTTTTTCCTTTCTTTTTTATACTTAAAGAAAAAGGAATAAAGTAAAATGACAGTTATTTCTGAGGACTGTGCTATGCATATTTTGTTTTTAGTGGAAGATAGAACAATGAGATGAGAAAAACCATACTTTCATGATTATTAATCTAGCAGATTCATGTACATTTTACTTGGAATTGTTGACACATATTAAGAAAGTCGTAGGTTCAAAAATAGCCAAATAAATCATGAACCACTGAGGTAGTAATTCATAAAAGTTGATTGTGAACACACTAAACAGATAGTTTGCAAACCAGGAGCATGCAGACTAAAACATGGAATGAGGTTCTGGGGTATATTTTTATAAAGCAGCTTATATTGTAAGAAAGCAGTAATTGTTATTGTTCATAGAGATTGGTTGCAATCTTAGGATTTTCAGTGGTTACCTCATATCAACATTGAAAACAGTTCAAGTTCTGCCTATGATTTCCTGAGGCATAAGCAAGAAATGATCCAGGTCAAGTTAATCTGTAAAATAAGCTACATTAAACTTTGCTTGTACTGTTAAATTGGTTCTGTCTACTAGGAACCTGCAATGTTGGTCTCCATTATTTTAAAAATTATTTTTATTTTTGAAACAATAAAACTATAGATTTAAATAGCTAAGAAGATAAATATGGATAAGTTTTTTCTAAGCAACATATTTTTTTTTTTTTTTTTTTTTTTACTATTGTTTTTGTTGTGAAAGCTCAGCCCCTGGGAAATTTTTAAATTTCTTTTTATTTATTCATATTTTTTTTTAGAGAGGAGAGAGAGAAAGAGAGAGAGAGACAGAGAGAGAGAAGGGGGGAAGAGCTGGAAGCATCAACTCCCATATGTGCCTTAACCAGGCAAGCCCAGGGTTTCGAACCTGTGACCTCAGCATTTCCAGGTTGACGCTTTATCCACTGCGCCACCACGGGTCAGGCTAAGCAACATATTTTTTCTAAGTACATCTGTAGTCTTCAATATTAATTGTCAATAACTAAAAATAATTTTATTAATAAACACTGCCATAGAGTATGTTATTATTTACTATTATCACAGGGTAAATCTGAAAGTTAAAGAGGGCACTAAATATAAAAAATTATGTTTTTGTTATCTTTTTTAATGTGATAACAATGTGGTTTAAAATTTTTGGTTCCTAGATTATTTTGAGTTTGTTCCTGATATTCATTTTGTCAATTATTCTCATAATTTTTCATTATGATCTGTGTATGATTTAGATCATTTGAGAATTACTTTTGGTGCATTATTGAAGATTACCTACATTTTAGTATAGTCAATAATTATTTGTTACCAAAACATATACTAAAATGTACATTGTTCATACAATGGTAAAAAAAAATGCTTCTTTAAGCTTCATATACACATATAATAAGTTTCATTTACTTTTGGGTAGAAAAACGTTCATCATGTTTTCAGCATAGTTTTTGAATAAGTACGAATGGGTGCTTCTTCTGTGTGCCCTGACCAACCAGGAATCAAACCATTGACATCCACAGGCTGGGCTGACACTCTACCACTGAACCAACCAGACAGGGCAGATTTTTCTTTCACAGCATTTTAAATGCTGGTATCATTTTTTAAAAATCTATTTCTTATTCAACCTTGTTTTATATATTTATTTCTTCCATTAGTTCTGTATAACTTTTTTTTTTGCTTCTCTTGAATTTTCTGAGTAAAAGATACTTGGGAATAATTGTCACTTACTTTTGTAACTATTCAATGCTGATATATCACATTTTATTATTTTTTGGTGCATATGCATTACTCAAATTCTTATCCCCACACTATGTTGAATAATAATTTTGATACATGGCAATTTTGTCTTTTTCTGAGTTTAATGGAAAGTTTTTAATTGTTCATCCAAGTAATATCCTTATTGTTAGTTTTATAGATAGTCTTATTTATGTTAAAAATTTGTTCCTGTTAAAATGTTTTTGTTTTTCTTTGAATTGAATATAGAATTTTATGAAATCACATATCAATATGACTAGGATTAATTTAACACAAAGTATTATTATATTCTCTAATTTTAAAATATTATATATTTACACAAATGCACACAAAACTCCACGGTGTCTTACTTTCAAAATAATAAGATATACAGTGTGTCGGTAAAGTCATGGTGCACTTTTGACCGGTCACAGGAAAGCAACAAAAGACACTAGATATGTGAAATTTGCACCAAATAAAAGAAAAACTCTCCCAGTTTCATACCTATTCAGTGCACTTCAATATGGGCTCACACACAGATTTTTTAGGGCTCCTTAGGTAGCTATCCAGTATAGCATCTACAGACTTATCACTGACTGATGGCGTTATAAACGCGCCATATTCACATTGCACTTTGGTCACAGATTCGAATTTAGCGAGCCACTGAATTTTCTCTGTACCATCTACATCTCGACTGGCATGGCTTTGGGCTGCTCCGCTGTATACACGGTGTTACATCATCATCTGCGCATACGCACATGCTGCCACATCATCCTACAGAAACTGGGTTTTCCTTTTATTTGGTACATAGTTTACATTTCTATCATCTTTTGTTGCTTTCCTGTGACCAGTCAAAAGTGCACCATGACTTTAAGGACACACTGTATATTTTATTATATATCTAATATTGTATTTAAAAGTTTAGCTTATACTGCCAAATAAGATTAATCTATAATTTTATGTGTGTTTTGTGTTACTATTATCTTATTTTTCTATAACAGTTATAATACCTATTTTTTAAAAAAAACATTAAGACCTATAGATAGGGATTCTCACTGCTAAGAAAGCTGCAAACAAAAGGCCCAGGGATCAGAGGGAGAGGAAGAAAGGAAAAGGTTAAGTGTGGACAAGTACTGAGTCAAAGTAAAAAAATGAGTTTTCAAGTTTCCCTTCATCTTCCCTTCAATCCGTAATGAGATCTCTGCACAGACACCAGGAAGAGGTCTTGTCAGAGGGCCCCAGATACAGAGGCTTCCAAACAGAGGTGAATGGAGAGGCCGAGGCTAGAAATGGAGATATGTGAAGAGCATGGCTGACCAAGGGGTCTGAGTGCTGGACTGAAACTCCCTTCAGAGGTACAGTGCATTAGCAGTATATCGAGTTTGATAAGGAGCACAATTTACCCCATGAGACCTGCCAGTTAAAGCCTTTGAAATTGCCTATAGTCAGGCCTGAGGAATCACAGATAAGAGTTTGGCCTGGAATCAGATTCTTCAATGAAGCTATTGTTAACAATGTAGTTTTTTGGGCCTCAGCAAATCAAGAACCTTGTATGTAAAAATACACTCTTGTGTGTGTGTATAAATAAAATATAGCAATCTTATTAGTTTTCAGACTAAGTTATCAACTACTTTTGTTAAATACAAAGCAGGACTATCGAATAATATATGATGTAAACATCACACACAAAAGCACATAGATATATGTAAAAAATAACTTTTATATGTGTAGGTATGTGTGGTTATTTTATTTCAATAATAATGATATAACTCAAAATAGTTTGAAGGACTTGTTGTGGTACTTGCCTTAAACATTTGTGGTCCATTTTGGGTAAAATATCTTTATTTAGTAGTAGCCAAATTATTATTTCTTTAAAACAATATTTAGAAAAAATAATATGTCAAATATAGTCTGGTTTGCTGAATTATTGTGTCATTTGTTTTCATATTTTATTGTAGTCCAGATTCTTTTCTTCAAAAATGTGAAATGTGAATCTTTCAAATATTGCTTTTTTCCCCCTAGCATGAGGGACTTCTTCAAATAGCAAATTTCCTTTGGAATATAAGTATTGAACTAATTTCTAAGTCACATTTCTATTTAGCTATATTTCTATTTACTACATTGCAGTAAATGTATTATATAGCAGAACATAGCACATCACACAGTAGGAGACATATAGGTGTTCTGAATTATATTTTTCTCTTAAGAATGAGTTATTGTTATAACAATAGTACTCAACTTCAGACTCTAATTAGATTTTGTATCTGACTAGCCATATGTACTTAAATCATACAACTATTTTACCTTTGCCATCCACCTTTGATTAAAAAGAGGTAAATATAAGTTAGATAATTAGACATATGGGTACACTTGTAACAAAGAGCTGTATAATGGTATAGAATAACACTGATTATTTTTATAATCAGTGGCTCCAGCAGAGCAAGTGACCCCTTACTCAAGCCACTGACCTTGGACTCGAGCCAGTGACCTTTGGGCTCAAGCCAGCAACCATGAGGTCATGTCTATGATCCCACACACTAGCCAGATATCCTGTGCTCAATCTGGTGAGCCCCCACTCAAGCCAGGGATCTCAGGACCTTAGAGTTTTGAACCTGAGTCCTCTGCATTCCAGTTTAATGTTCTATCCACTGCACCACCACCTGGTCAGGCTTCATGACACTTTGTAAATTTTTATTGAGGCAAAATTCATGTAACATATTGTAAAATTATCAATTAGCCATTTTAACGTGTACTATTTCATGGCATTTAGTATGTTCACAATGTTGTGAAACCATTACCCCTATCTAGTTTCTGGACATTACATCACCCTGAAAGGAAACTGTTTTCTCCAGCTTTTCCAAAACTTACATTATGCTACTTTACTTTTATGTTAGATCTACATTAGTAACCTGTTTTCACTAACAAAAGAAATTCAAAGAGGATTTTTGCTTTAAAAAGGAGAAAGAAGCCAAAAAATGAAAATAGTACTCAGCTTTTGTTTTTCAACAGCTGTTCCAGAGGCAGCACAGATCCTGAGCAGCAAGCGGCCCCGCCAAGCTCTTTCCCCAGAGTTACACTCAGCTTCTCAGCATCAAACTGCCATTACTTTGAACTGTACCTGTGAGCATCTGTGCTTCATCTTGATTTATTTTGTGCATCTGTTAGCAAGAGATGTCTTAAGGTATATATATATTAAAAAAACCTATGAGAGTGCATAGGGTGTTATGCTTAGTGTAAAACTGCATGTAATTAAGTATTTTGATTGTAGTCATTGTGCGTGCATTGAATTCGGAATTTGGGAATGCTCAAAATTGTTTCTATATAAATTAATGATAATTGTTTCTTTCTGTTATGTCATTGCAGCTTACGAAAAGTTTGATAAGAATGTTCTTCTTTCAGATAGCCTATACCTACGAAACAGTCATTACTCATTTCTTCATTTTCCAGTTCCTATCCATCGACTCTTTCTCTATGGACTTATCTCTTCTGGAATTTTCATAGAAGTAGAATCTTACAATAATACAAAATTTTGTAATTTTTCTCATTTAGCATCTTTTCAAGGCTCATCCACATTGTAGAATAGCAGCACTTTTTTCTCTTTTATGGCTGTGTAATATTTCTTTGTACAGGTGTACCAACAATAGTGGTATACCCGATGGTTATCTGACTTGATATCACCTTTGGGCTGTTGTGATTATTGTTCTTATTACAAAGTATTTGTTTAAATATTTATTTTAATTATTATTGATATATATCTAGGAGTGGAATTAGTTGGTCATATAGCAATTCTGTGTTTAATTTGTAGAGGAACTACCAAATGTTTTCAACAATGGATGCACCATTTTATTTTCTAAACCAAAAAGGGTACCAATTTTTCATATCCACATCAACACTAGTTATTTTATGATGATAGTGATGATGATAATGATGATTATGATGAATGCAACCTTGTTGTGCAGTAGTATCACATTATAATATTGATTAGAAATTTTCTAATGACAAGATATTGAGCAACTTTTCATATGCATGTTAGCCATCTGTATATTTTTCCTTGGAAAATTGTTTATCCTAATGATTTTTAATTGGATTGTTTGCCTTTTTGCTGTTCAGTTCTAAGACTTCATTATATATTTTAGAAATTAGATTCTCATCATATATATAAAATATATCCCATTAGGTAGATAGATTTTTAACTTTCTTGGTAGAGTCCTTTAATATACAAATGTTTAAAATTTTTTTTTTGTATTTTTCTGAAGCTAGAAATGGGGAGAGACAGTCAGACAGACTCCCGCATGTGCCAGACCGAGATCCACCCAGAACGCCCACCAGGGGCGACGCTCTACCCACCAGGGGGCATCGCTCTGTTGCGACCAGAGCCACTCTAGCTCCTGGGGCAGAGGACAAGGAGCCATCCCCAGTGCCTGGGCCATCTTTGCTCCAATGGAGCCTCGGCTGCGGGAGGGGAAGAGAGAGACAGAGAGGAAGGAGAGGGGGAGGGGTGAAGAAGCAGATGGGCGCTTCTCCTGTGTGCCCTGGCCGGGAATTGAACATGGGACTTCTGCACGCCAGGCTGACACTCTACCACTGAGCCAACTGGCCAGGGCCCAAATGTTTATATTTTGATGAAGTCGAATTCATCTATTTTTCCCTTTTGTTGTCTTTGCATTTAGTGATATTTCTAATAAAGAATTAATTTTTTATATTATCTCTCATATGCTCTGTCTCCATGGCTACTGCACATAATCATTCAATGGGACTGATGATGGCTCCAAATGTGTACACCTTACTCAATCTGAGTCAATGAATGCCTGCCATGGCACTCTTAATTTGAGTTTAAACATGCCAAACATTGTCACTGGTGGTGCCAGCAGCTGTGGGATATAAAATGATCATTTGTTGGTAGCCATATTTCCTGCCCCAAGCAGAAAGTCTGCAGTTAGAGAGAATCACATTAGTATAAAAATATTTTGGAGACAAATGTCTGAGATACAGTCCTAACTATTCAAGCCTTGGACTACAATGGTACCTGAGATCCACTTCTGCCTCTCAACTTTCTTCCAGTAAAATTGTTTACTACTAAGTAAAATCTCTATATAAATTCTTATTTCTTTTTTTTTAAGCTAAGTCAAATTGAGATTTCTTTCTAGGCATGCAAATGATTCTAATAATGGCTTATTTGAAGTACATAGATTATTAAAATGAAAAGTGATGCTTAATCAACTAAATTACAACTGCATTGATTTTATTTATCCTCTAAGTTAAATAACTAGAATCACTTCCTTGTCTCTTCAACAAGCACCATCTCTTCAACACTCTGAATTTCATTTGTTTATCATCTTCTTTTTTCCTTAAATCCAACTTCTGCTTCTGAACTTTTTCTAAAGTTATATCTTAACCCTTAATAATCACCCATCCTAAGTACCAACAAGTTCTCTCTTCTTTCCTATAATTACTTAACATTGCCTATTTTTCAATTATATAAATATACACATCGTCTTAGTTGATGTTAGTTTGTATTCAATAAAAAGCTACTCAAATTAGCTCAAGTAAACAGGAATGTTCTTTCTGGCAAATACACTCTGTAATCTTAAACTCTAATTTACATGTAAAATAATTTTATTTAAAAGTGTAACAAAATAAAATTAATTTATTATCAAAACATGTATACTGCTTGCCTATTTAATTCTGTTTAATAAAAATGCTATTTATATTTTTGTCAAAACAAAAATTCTATAAAAAGAAGAGATGATAAAAATTTCTAATATCTATATAAAAATATTAGATACTGACATAAAATATCTGGGAACAGTAGAAACTTCTCTAGGAAAATAGAGTATACTTAAATAAAGATTTTTTTAAGAATAAGAAGGAAAAAAGAAGAATGGAAAAGTATTCTTTGCAAGTAGAACAGCATGTTCAAAATCCTGGAAGAAAGATAAAGAATAAAATTTTTATACATAAAAGATTTCTGTGGATGAACCAAAGTAAGCAAGACAAGCAATGAGTGTGAAGAGAATGACCAACTGGGCTTGTATGGGCCTATGTTCTCTAGTAAAAAGTATGGATCTTATTTTACATAACTTTGAATGGTATTGAACAGGGAAGTCACAAGGACCATTTCTTGTTTTAAAGAGATCAATCTTTTATAAGATAGCTATTATAGCATAGCATGATTTACGTCATTCATTCTCAAAACTATAGATCATTTCCCTTGAGCTTGATACATTCACTGATTACTCTATTATTATGTTCAGAGTATTAAAGGTATTTTTTAACACTTTCACTCCTTCAACTACTTCCAGTACCTCTGCATTGCATTTGGATAGTTATTTTGAAAGTTATGTTTACAAGAGCAATTTGAAGTACAAAAGACTAATGTACTTAGATACATATGTTCATCTATTTTATGAGGAGTTAACTTTCTAAAACAAATGTTTAGTTGAGCTTAGAGACCTTTCTGTTTTATTACTAAAACACTTCAAAAGTCTACTCTTAAAAATATGATTTGCCATCATTTTATGGACCAAATTGAATGAGCTGAACTCAATACCTATGTGTTAAGTGCTCTCATCACAAGGTAGCAACAAGACTGAGGTAATTGACTCCCAGGAGATGAATAGATGAATGCCTTACAAGTGAGTTATTTAGTCTCTTGTGTTCCAACAAAACTTGAATTGTGCCTTATTAACAGAGCAAAGTACAGAACATATTTCACTGCCATAAAATTGTTGGATCCAATCTTCAACAGTCAAAGGTAGTCTGTCCTCACCTTGAAATAAAGGTTGTTTTGTTGTTGTAGTATTCATTGTAAACCTTGAAATGCTTTGATTATTCAGATTTATTATTAGGACCATAGAGTATCTCAAGAAAATAAAATCTATCATTGATCAAGTCTCTCTATTATTTTCTGACAAGTACCTATCATTAGCCTTTAGAATGTATCATTTATAAGAATACAATTTGCACTTTTAAAGTTTCACTTTAATTTTAGCTATCAATATTCTAAAAAGAATTCTTCAAGAATATGTGGGTCTTCTTACTCTTGCTAATTTTTTATAACCATTATTCTTAAAAATTATCAGTTTTTCTTCCTCCTGTTAGTGGAACTCATACTGTTGAAAATTGCAAGGTTTAGAAAATAAACAGTAGCCATACAGAAGAAACTTAAAAGACTCTAGAGTGAGATCCAGTCTATTAATTTTTTTAATTTTTATTAAATTTATTGGCTTGACATTTGCTAATAAAATTACACTTATTTAAGGTGTACATTTCTGTGATGCATCACTTGTATGTTGTTTTGTGTGTTCACCACCCCCTAGTTTCCTCTCACAACCACTTATCCCCTCTGTGCCCTCTACTACCTCCCCACCCTTTGCCATTGGTAATTATTTTATTGAGATGTTCATAATTACATTACTCATTCTTAAAAAAATCTTTAGTGTAAGTCAAGATTTTACTAATTTATAATTAGAATTAATCATATTACTGGAGCTACTTATAATTAAGGTAAACTTCAGGAACAAATAATGTTTCTATCAGTTACTTTCTAAGAAATTTTTCTCTTTCTTTTTTATCTCTTCTTATGAAGTCACAAATGCTTTCTTGAATCATGCATGTTAAGTTATTTTTAGGGAAGGTAATAGGATGGTAGTGATATTAATGTACAAGTAGGAATTAAAAATTCAAAGATTTTTAAGTGTTAAGCTAAGTACAATTTAATGTTGTTACACATCAATAACCTATTTTCTTTTCATGAAGCTAAGTTGTCATTTAATTTTCATTAAGATTGATAGTAACAATAATAAATTATATAGTCTCCCATTTTATTATATATCTTTTTTTAGAAAAATCACATTTCCCAAGGTATGGGAATAGTTTTTACCGATCAAGTTAAGGCATTATTGAGCTCAAAAAAAGAAAAGACTATTAAGCCCCTAGGTTTATGTAAATTTAGAAGTTCTCCTAAAATACAAAATTTATTTTATCTTCTCACACCACACATAAACAGAGCATTTGTATTGTAGCTCATGATAACTGTGCATTGCTTGAAGTAAAACTCAAGAACATTTATGACTCGTTGCTTAGTAGAGAAGATAAAAAATAAAATAAAGTCTGTTCCAATATGTGTCAAAAATTAAGCAAGAAGAACTTCTGTAATTGGACCTCAATACTCTATTTAAAGAAAGAAAATAGATGATCGTCCAGGTGTCTTTCACATCTATTTCTATGAATCTGTTAAATTAGTAGCCTTCTTTTCTTTCTGTTTATCTTCACTAAAAACGATTTTACTCATATATTGTTTTTAAATTTCAAAAGTATAAATATGAATATGTGTTATTTTAACATATAAAATAAATAATATTTAAAGAGTATAAAGCACTTAGTTATTGGTTGATTTTTCTGATTTTGATTAAACAGAGAAAGAGAGGGAAATTATTTCTGAGCATAAAACTCCAACAAAAAATTGTACACAGAAATCGGGACATACAAGCTCAGTGCTTCCATTTTTTTATGAGATGTTCAGATAGTTTGAGGTGCTGAGGACACATGGAGAAAAAGCCAATATAGAATCTGAAAAGCAATTTGATCTTGTTCTGAGGCCAGAGCTTACAATCTAAAATGTTTCAGCTGATAACCATTTTATATTCTGTCTCACTCATCTCTTTCATTGTCAATATTGATAAAATTTTTGAAGCTTTTAGGAACAGCATTCCTTATATTTAATAAGAAATATTTTACATGCATCATTTAATCAGAATTTATACTCCAATAAGGTATCTCCTACATATATACATATATACATATACACATATATATGTATGTATGTATACATATATACACACACATATATATGAAAATAGTTCTTTTTTTCTTATTTGGGAGCTGAAATTATAATGCATACTTTGTTGCTGTGCTAGAATGCTGTTAAATGTCCCACATATACATTTTGCAGAATCAGGTATGTGGTTATGTGATTCTGATTTAAAGGCTTACAAACAACAACAAAAACAGAAGAAATATAAATAATTATACCTTGATGAGACAATGATTTACTCTATACATTTATTGAGTTTATTTTGTATGTGTATCATTGAAAAACTACAATATATAGACTCTGACCTGCCTTAGGCATCTCTTATCAATACCAGGATTTAGAGTAGAGTAAGATAAATACACAGATAATATTAGACCATTAATCTAAATCAGATAAACAAACTTGAAATATGTATGTTTTATATTTATATAGATTTTTAAATATAACTAGTGAATAAGCAATCTTTTAAAAAAATATGAACACCACTGTGACAATTGTTCAGCTAATGGTTGACATTGCTCATACTATATGGCATGGTATAAAGTTTATTGTTTTTCTTTGGTAAAGTAATAACTAACTTGATAGTAGTTGATCTCTAAAATGGCTGGAAAGCACATTTTTCAGTTGAAAATAGTTCTAGATTATTTGCATCTTGAAATTACTCAAGTAACAGATTAAGGCATTTTGTTGGAAGAGATCCAAGCACACGTTGAAGTGTTCTGAATAAAACTACATATCCCTCAGTTAACAACTATGAATAATTAGGTTGGTTTTATTTAATTTATTTTTCTTTAAAATTCTGTAATATTTATACTTACTTATAGATACTGGGTTTGTCTATTTTATTTTGAATTACATTTTATCTCCTGTTTAGTCACTTGTTTTTATGCTAGATAACATTATGTCTTGAAAGATTTTTTTTATCTGTTTGCACATTGTTCTATTTATTATAAATCTTAACTTTTTAATGATGCCTCTACTGATGGTAATTTGTATTAGGCATATTGGTCCCACTTTTTACTATTGGAAGCAGCTGTAATTGATATATGTGACATACATATGTGTGAAAATATGTATTTCCACATTAGTGTCTTTTTTGCTAATCTGATCAGTGAAAATGACATCTCATGATTTGTTTAAGTTACAGTTCTATATTTATGATCTTGGTCCATTTGTGCTGCTATAGAAAAATAGGGTTAGGGTTAGGATTAGGGTTTATTTATTTTTCAAAGGTTTGAAGGCTGGGACATCCAAGATCAGTGTGTCAGAAAATTAGATGTCTGATAAAAGGCCTCGTTGAGTTGTGGACACTGAGTTTTATGTCTTCACGTGGCAGGTGGCACAAGCTAGCTCCTTGAGGCTGCTTTTATAATGACACTAATTCAATTGTGGTTCTGCCCTTATGACTTAAACACCTACTAAAGACCTCCACCTCCTAACATTATCACTTTGAGCCTCAGATTTATAATATGTGAATTATGAGGGTACAAAAATATTTGTACCATAGTGTTTATAATTCTTATTTGAAACTGCTATAATTCTTATTTGAAATTGCCACTCTTAGTAGATTGTGAGTCTTTCTTATAAATTTTGTTGAAATTTTTTAATATCAAGGTATAATTTTTTCTGTTATTTAAATAAATATTTCTTTCTTAGTGAGAGTTGGGTTTTTTAATGTGTTTCTGCAGCTTTTTGAAAGACTTGTAAAATTAAACTTTAATCTTATGGATGGTATATAATTCTTATGGATATATCTCAGTTTACTGGGGTGGGGGAAGCTCAAATAATACATTCTTCATACATATTAGAAAATTTTAACTCTGCATAATGATTAGATTATGCCCTCATGTCTATGGTATAGATCTTGCTGGGTATAAGAAAGAAGCAGTCAGGATACCTAAGACATGTGAAAGAATATTTGCCCCAAAGAGTTATCTGACTCTCACAGAAATTGCATGAGTGAGGAATCTACATTTGTTATCTATCTTTCAGGCACTGAAACTTGGGATTAGATTATTAGTACAATATAATCTACACTTCCCTGGTTACTAAACTTTTATTTTTCAGCTATTGAAAATTTTCCTTTATACATGATTGCTAATTTAGATTAAAATGTTCTTCTTGCATCTTTAAGGATGAAACATCTAATTGGCTAATGTAATAAATAACATTATTTGATTGCCTTAGGTACTTTAGGTCTTAATAAACTGCTACCTTATAATAGTTCTTTTCTTCTTTTTTGTCTCTCCTGGTATTGATTTATTATTTGAGCTACATGAGCCCTATATTAGTAGTAGGACAGCTTTTCACCTTTAATTTGTTACTAGTTTTCTGTACTGTATAGCAAGTTATGACAAATTTAGTGACTTAAAACAACCCAAATTTATTAGTGCTCAGTTTCAGCAGACCAAGAGTCTGCTGCACACAGACCAGCTGAGTTCTCCTTCCAGCATCTCAACAGGCTGAAATCCAGGTGCCAGCCCCATCTGCAGTTTCATTGGGGGTTCTGTGTCCTCTTTCAAGCTAATTGTTGACAGAAATAAATTCTCTGCAAGTACAGAACAGGGGTATTTACCTGTTAGAGACCACCTGCGGTTCCCTTTCTCAGGGCTCCTTCTAAAATATGGCAGTTTGCGTCTTCAAGATCAACAGAACAGTCTTTTGCTGTTCTCAATATCTCTGATGTCTTTTAAGTAGTCTTCAGGTTATAAGGCCGTCTCCTACAAAATAATCTCTTTTTGATGAACAGAAATTCAACTATTTAAGGGCATTGATTAGATTTGCAAAGTTCCTTCACCTTTGCCACATAATGCAATTATATTCTGTTACATTCCTGGTCTCCCCACACTCAAGGAGAGGGATTGCACTATGAAATGTAGACCACTGGGGAGATCTTGGAGGATCCTTAGAATTTTGTTTAAGTTCCTCTATAGTATTACTTGGGACTTTAAAATCACCTTTTTCTTTGTAAGGTTTTGATTGTGACATATTTCTGACTATTGTTATTTTTGTTTCTCTGAGAATTAATTTACCCAGACTTATCCTAGGAGCTATTTCACAAATTTTGATACCCTTTTACTGTATCATTTTAATAATTCTGATACATTGTTATCTCCCTATAAATATTTTAATTGTTTACCACTTACTTATATGATTTATTCCTGCTCTCTTTTTATTTATTTTTACACTTGCCTTCTATTTTTTGTACTGTTCAAAATGTCCTTGAATATCTACAATATAACAGCAATTCATTGACTCATCTTTGTCTGACTCAGGGCGTCCTGAAGCTCCTGAGCATAACTGTACTGTATATATGTGCTTCCTTTATAATGAGCCATTAGAATTCAGCTAGATTTCACCTTGCAAAGAAAAAGGACTGTTGGCCTTCAGAACCTTATAATCTGCAGGTGTGGCTCAAACTTCAATCAAAAGAGCTTGCTTTACCAATTCTATTAGGTGCAGCAGTCTTCTAAGTTCAGCAAGGTAGGTATCCTACTTGGGATTTATCTGCCTGCTTTCAGCTCCAAAAGGGTTGCAGAAACAATGCCAGATTTACTAAAGAGTGACCTTGGAGCTCATTTGAAGCAGTTACTATTGCCAAAGAACACAGTCCAGCAAAATTGTTGTTTAATCACTAAAAATAGTTGCCTCATATGTTTTGTCCATTTTTGTAGTTGACTTTTCTTAGACAGTAAATGTAGTGCCAATTTTTGTTGTGACTGGAAGAGGAAATCCTTACAATAATATATAATCAAAAAACAAAATTATTGTAAGAGAAATACTTGATGAAATCTCTGAAGTTACATAAATTAATATCATACACAAAATGAAATATATTATTATTGATCATTGATTAGCCATGACTCTGAAGATTCTGGAACCTATAACTGGACACTGGGGCAATGAAACTACTATAAAATTCTCTAAATAGATGGACATCAATTAAAATAATTCCTAAAAGAGGTAATACCTTCTGCTTCATCTGGCTTGAAAATAATAAAGTAGATGCATTTAGATGAGTATCAAGTTCTAGGGAGTAGATTATATTTCCCTAGAGTTTGTAGTGCTCCACTAGGCATTAACTAAGGACAAAAGACTAGATGAACACCTCAGGGGCTAGAACACAGGGTAAGAATCTGGTCTAGAGATTTTAAAAATGTGCAAACCAAACTATTTAGAATGGAAAGGCATGATTCTTTTTTTTTTTAATAAATTTTTATTAATGTTAATGGGTGACATTAATAAATTAGGGTAAATATATTCAAAGAAAACATGTCCAGGTTATCTTGTCATTCAATTATGTTGCATATCCATCGCCCAAAGTCAGATTGTCCTCCGTCATCCTCAATCTAGTTTTCTTTGTGCCCCTCCCCCTCCCCTTTCCCCTCTCCCTTCTTCCCTCCCATGTCCTCCCTCCCCCCACCCCTGGTAACCACCACACTCTTGTCCATGTCTCTTAGTCTTGTTTTTATGTCCCACCAATGTATGAAATCATGTAGTTCTTGTTTTTTTCTGATTTACTTATTTCACTCCGTATAATGTTATCAAGATCCCACCATTTTGTTGTAAATGATCCGATGTCATCATTTCTTATGGCTGAGTAGTATTCCATAGTGTATATGTGCCACATCTTCTTTATCCAGTCTTCCATTGAAGGGCTTTTTGGTTGTTTCCATGTCTCGGCCACTGTGAACAATGCTGCAATGAACATTGGGCTACATGTATCTTTACATATCAATGTTTCTGAGTTTTGGGGGTACATACCCAGTAGAGGGATTGCTGGGCCATAAGGTAGTTCTATTTTCAGTTTTTTGAGGAACCACCATACTTTCTTCCATAATGGTTGTACTACTTTACAGTCCCACCAACAGTGAATGAGAGTTTCTTTTTCTCCACAGCCTCTCCAACACTTGCTATTATCTGTCTTGTTGATAATTTATGAATTCCTTACCCATCCTTAGCCCCAGTGAAACACTCTGATCATACACAAAACTTCCTCAGCATACCTCACACCTCCCCTTAAATTGTATCCATGAGATCTTTATCTCATTTGTTTCACACCTTCTTTTGTTTTTATATTTTTTAACAATGCCTGCAGTCTAATTAGCAGCTACTCTCTTCTTCTTTGCGTTGGGCTTTCAACTGAAATGCTTTTAGTTTATATTCACCTGGGCCTTATCCACTCCTTCACAATTTGCTTTCTCATGAAATATTCTCCAGGAAATATATTGATATGTCGTATTAGTCAAAAACAAAGTTTTAGGGTCTAGTAGTCAGATGACAGCCTTGATAGATAAATAATTTTGCCATTATTTTTAGGGATAAGTTTAGTTTCATATGTGTGCCCTGTGTGGAGTGGTAGTGTCTCTTGTCCTAAAAGGAGAAATGTGTATTAAATAATATCCATTAAATTTAAGAGTTTTTTCTTAGTATATACATTTCTGAGGACTTTAGCAATGGAAAGTATTTTTATTAAAATTTACTACACAAGGAAGATATAAATTAGAAATTAATACTGCATCCAGTTGAACTGGGGCCAGAGTGTTCAAGAATCTCCAGACTCCTTAGCTGAATAATTTCTCTTTCTAGTGATTTCAGAGAAGTTTGAAAATGACTAGTAGGGTATATAACACACTAGTCCAAATATAGCAAGCATGTGTTGTGATTGCGACATGGCCCCCCTCAACAACGTGGCCTCTGTCAAATGAGTACTTGGCTTCTTTAATAGTCAAATAAATTGATAAAAATAAGAAGGATGTAGATTACCTCTTTATTCTTCCTTAGCTATTAGATAGTGCCAGAATGATCTCTGCTTAATTAGTAAAAAATGAAAATACTTAAGACTTTGGCAATGAAAGTTTGTAATCTGAAATGATAAAATATTTAGGGGAAATAAAGCCATAACTCATTACCAAGACAGTTTTTGAAACAATAATTAAGGTCATGGTCTTTGTATTGCAGAACAAATTAAAAATGCAGTTTTAACCATGTGACATTCTGTAATCATAAAAATGAATGATTGAACTGGTACAGATAATTGGTCAATGGCTATAACATATAGTAACTGAATTATTTCCTGAAAAAAATTTCCAGTGTGAATTTATAATGGCCCTTTACAGGAAATGCAGTTCAATCTTTATGTGGTCTAGAACTTGACATTTTAAGCTATAACTCTTTTTCCCTCCAGGTTCATCAGTATAGTATGGATATAATATCAAAAGAAATGGGAATTTATATCACATCACTATTAATGTAACATCACTTTTTAAATAAGAAACTGTAGATATGACCTGAATTTAATAATATGATGTGGAAACAACTAAAGGACTCTCTTTTAATAACACTGTTTTAAAGTATCCTCTTAGAAGGCTGGAGATGGTTGTATCCCCCATTCTGGTTTTAGAAGTTTAAAGACCTCTAAATATTTAAATCTTCTTTAATAGCTATATCTTCTACCTATCATCTATCTCTCATCTATCTATCTATCTCTCATCTATCTATCTATCATCTATCTATCTATCTATCATCTATCTATCTATCTATCTATCTATCTATCATCTATCTATCATCATCTGTCTATCTAAATTATATATACACACATATACCAAGGAGACCTAACTTACCTTTTCTAGTTAGTCATATGGACATAGTGACAAAGAATTTATCTAACTATCTGGAAAGTTAGCTCATCCTTAAGTGAATGAAATTCACAGAAGAACATAAAATCTAGAAATTTCAGACACTGTAAAAATGGCAGGTCGATGGAATAGGATGCATTAAGGTAGGATATCATGGGCCCAGAGAAAATGTGCACTCCATATCTCTGTAGAGAAACAGAGTGGTGGGAGATTTAAGGGCCCCTCAAACAAACCTTAGATATTTTATCTAATGTTTCCCCAAACTCACCTTAGTATTTATTTTTAATTCATTTTCAAAATGATGAGGTTTTCACTATTGTTACAAATTATTTCAGGGTTTTTTTGGCTTCCATAAAACACTCATATTCCCAGCTTCATTCATTCATTTAAACCTGTAAATATTTAGTGAGTCCCATATGAGCCACCCATTGTTTTAAGTGTTGCTAAGTATGCAACAAGCAAAACCAACAAAGTTCCCTGTACATGTGGAATTTATATTCTGACATGTTCTTAAATGCCAGTGCTTAATTACAGATGCTGAATGAAACTCTTCTCTTAGGTGGAGAAAAGCATATACATCCCCTGTCGTCCTCCTTGCTTCACTGCTATGTACTCCATTCAATTTTGATAAACTCTGCCTCTGAGCCTTACAAAACCTCTGCCTGTTTTGGATTACACTTATTTTCTTCAGCCACGATGTGAAAACTGTTTCCATGTACAGTCACAACCCATCTGCAGCATACTTCAGAACTGTAACTGGTATTGCTCTGCGGATTGTTGGCTATATGGCTAGCTGAAGTTGTTTTGTCTCTTTTTTTAAAGATCCTAAAAGAACATTCTTCTGATCTTGACTATGTGACAATACAATTCAACTGAGGCATATTAAACAGAAAGAGCTGACTTTTTCATGACATATTCCAAGAGGTCTCTGATAAGCATGGCACTCCATCATATACTTGAAGTCACATGATTTCATAGGTCTGCCACAGCCTAAAAATTTCTTCTTCTTCCCTAACACCACTCTATTGAAATTGGTAGTGTTTCATCCCACTTTAAAAATGAATTAAATCGAAAAGAAGTTCACTTTAGCCAGTTTGTATTTGAATTCGAATTCCTGAAATACAGAAATGTGAAGATTCTCCGTGGTATGAATTACAAACAATATTGCAGCTGCAGGGTGTAGAAACATCCCAGAGTCACCCAGCTTTGTCAAGTGCAAACAATTTTTGGCAGTAAGGAAAGGTCTGCTTGCCAGCCCTGAGCTCCTCTGAATGTGAGGCTGCTCCTGACTCTTTGCCACACAGCTTGTTTCCGGTTGCTGCGAAATCATAAAGCATAAAACAAGATCAAAACAAGTATCTTCTTAGGTTGGTGTATTTCAATTTTTCCACACAGCAGGTAAGCAAACATTTGTCAATTTTTTCACAGTGGGCTCACTTCCAGTTTTGAGGAACTGATTATAGAAATTTCTTTGAACCCACTAGAAGGGGCAGGTATAGGTCCAGGCTACACTTTGTGGCTGCTCCTTTTGTTCAGCCTCTCTGAGATTTCTCCTGGGGAGAAAACTGCTGATGAACCCCACTGTGTCAGTCTGTCACTGGTGGTATGCACAAACACTATTGTTCTAAGGGGGTTCAGTTTAGGCCTTTGCCCTGAACTTGATCATAGGAACTCTATTGAAACATTACCCATGTGTTTAACTGATTCCTCAAGGCTTTTATTCGTTCCTCTAAAATAACTTTCTGATATAAAGAATAAGAGTAATAAGGAAAGAAGGAAATTGCTGTAGCATATTCACACATCAATGAGCAAGGGCAAGATTTTATCCATTTGCATGTACACAATACCTAAGTGGTTCTGATACAGTATTTTACCAATATTTACATAAGTCCTTAGTATTAAAATTACTATATTTAGGATATAGATATTATTAGTTATTGATGTAGTATTCTTAATACACTATAGGCTTTGCAGAGGCAGAAAATACATCTGAAAATCTTTGACCCTAAAAGGTGAATAACCATATATAGCTGATAGTACTTGGCATTTTATTAAAGCTAAGAAAATGTTTGCAGCTATGTTTATAATATACATTTTTGGAGGACTTGGTTAGACTCAAAATTCCACTTTTTAGAATTCATTTCCCCTTTTCTAAGATCCAGCCTTCTCTCCCACTTTTATTTCCTGATCTTCTCTCAGTGTTAACCTGAATGGATCTTGTATTTTTTGCTTATTCAACAAAATGCTAGTGGGTTCTCAACAGACAATGCAATGACAGCTATAAGGACTTAAGATGTCATTTCTCCTGGTATTGGTTCATTAGAAGAGGAGAAGAGACAGTCTATTCTGGAAGGATTTGGTTGGATCAATTACCCAGCAGTTATACAATCCAGAATCTCATCTTTTGTCGAGTGCTCTCACAGAATTCACAGGTAAGTGATTTGATGGAAAACAGCTTTTCTGCCCATGTGAAGTTGCTTCCCTTTAGCTCTCACACAATTCCTGAGGTTCCTGATTGTATCAGGCAGTTGTTTATTTCTAAACATATTTCATCAAAAAAGAGACAGAAACTATTTTGCCTTCTGTTTGTTCTTTCATGCCCAACGTCTATCTTGTTTACCTTCTTTATGTCTGACTTGTGATGTTTTACTTTTTTTACATCTCTTTGATTTGACTTTCATCTTAGAAGACAATACATGACTCAGTCACCTGTTTTTATCAGCACAGTGATGGGCCAATAATAAGTAGCTGAAAATGTTTAACTAAATTTAATTCAGAATATCTTACTTGATGGGAACATTTTTTGACATATTCCACATTAACACTAGACACTATTTTTCTCTTTATTTTTCCTTTCTTGTAGAGAAAAAAGCAGTATTTACTAAGGTTGACAAGATACAGAAAAGATTATTATCTCTACTTTTAGGATAAAAAACTTATCATAAATTAATGGCTAATTGGCTGTTTATCTTACACATTTCAGAGTACCTCAGAGTTTATATGATCTTTAGTTTGTGCATCAACTGCTTCAGTGAACTGATTAGTATAATTTCTTCTTACTATTTATGTCCTTATATAACAATGCATGAAACCATCACATGTCTGGTAATCATAATTTAGAGTATAATTTCTTTACATTACCTATTCTACTAGCACGTGTTCAAATGAATTTGACACAAACAGAATGGGGGGTATAGGGGAACTCTGTAACGTAACCTCTAATGAACCAAACTTTTTTTTTTCATTCAATGAGAGGAAGGGAGGCAGAGAAACCAACTCCTGCATGTGCCCTAACTGGGATCCACCTGGCAAGCCTAATATGGGGCAATGCTCTGCCCATCTGGGGCATTGCTCTGTTGCTCAGCAACTGAGCTCATCTTAGAGCTTGAGGAGGAGCCATGGCTATAGGTTGTGGATGCAGAGGGAGAAGCAAGAAGGGAAGGGTAGAGAAGCAAAGAGTGTTTCTCTTGTGTACCCTGACCAGGAATTGAACGCAGGACTTTGGCACGCTGGGGCTATGCTCAACCACTGAGCAAACCAGCCAGGGCCAGAGCCAAGCCTTTGTATAATTTCCTCCCCTTGAGTGTTGGTGAACCGTGAGAATTGATTCTAGCTGATTAAAAACAAATACAGATGTTGACATATCAGAGTAAGATCTTGCTATAATATCATCTTCAAAGTATATTAAATGTGGTAGACATTTTGGAACTAGGAAGTAAACTGAATATGGAATAATTTTGATGAGCATGATAAAGAAATTCTAAGCCACATGAATAATAGCCTGCTATTAGAAATTTGGATATTAAGGTGCTCCTGGTAAGAGCTTAGAAGGAGAAGAGTAGTATATTCTTAGAAACTGAATGAAGACATATCTTTGTTAAGTAGTAAGAGAATATTGAACAACATTCTTTCTTGCACTGATGTGGAGAGCACAACTTGAAAGTGATAAATTTGGTCACATAGCTAAGGAGATTTCTAAACAAAGCTTTGAAAGTGGGGCTTGATTTTTTCTTGCTGCTAATAACAAAATGCAAGAAATGACAAATATGTGGAGAGAAGAATTGTAAAACACAAGGTAACCAGGACTATGTGATTTAGGGGATTATTAGCCTGTCCAGAGCAGACAGCAAATGGCATTTAATTAAGATTCACTGTCAGGAGAGTATGCTGAGGTCGTCAGGCTGGGGGTGAGACTAAATGACTACACAACCTTCTGATAAAACATCCAAAAGATTAAAAGGATAAAGAATTTAGTTACACAAATGACCTTTCAAGAGATTAAGCGTATGACTTAATGGATCTTCTCAATCAAATCAGAGAATCTTCAGGTAGCTTAGGGGAATTGTCCTTCAACCTTCCTAGGAAGAGGCCAAGGAACAAAAAAACCCCATTTTTTTCAGGAAGATCTTTGATGTTTTTTGTCAAATGGAAGACCTGCATACTTCCTTAAAAGAAATCATTTCATCAGAAGCATCACCAACGTGGACCAAAAGGAACAGAGAACATACACAACTAATAGAAATTACTGGACTCCCAAAATTCTATTGGTAAGAAACTGGCTAATAAAACCAAGAGACAACTGTGTAAACTTTCACATAAAAAGAGTCTCTTAATAGATGGAACTGAAAATGAAGACAGCATAGCAGAGAGCCATGGGTTATTTTTTCCAGGTGTTGAAACCTAATCATGAAATTTCAGCTAAATTTCTCCCAGCTGTTTCAAAACTCTGGTATCAAAGACCTTTTCTTGATCCTTGTGCTTAATCCCATCACAGTATATTAAGTGTTTTTATGGCTGATTATTTTTCTGTTTAGTGTTTCAGGTTCTAAGATGGAGTGAGATTGTACCTTAAGAGCTGAGTTTAACAGATTATAACAAGGAACATCATTAGCACCTGAAATAGATTTTTAAGAATTTTTATTTATTTATTTATCTTGAGAGAGAGAAATACATCAATTTGTTGTTCTAGCTATTGATGCATTCACTGGTCGATTCATTGATTGTTGGTGCCTTGACCAACAATCAAATCTACAACTTTGGTATATTGAGATAATGCTCTAATCAACTGAGCAATCCAGCCAGGAGCTTTGAAGTAGATTTAGATAATAAAATTTTGAGCTTTGTACTGATGTTAAAATAGTATGAGACTTGGGACTTTCTGATGAGTTGCATATGTTTTGCATTTGATTATGAAATATTGTAGACCCGGGACAGAATATAGTTTATTGGCGGAATACCCCTCCTGAGTGCAGCCAAAGCCTGTGGCTTGCTTATAACCAACAGATAACTAATACAGTGACTTTTTTCCTGTCTTCATAATTTACTGAAATTATTCTACTGTGCAGAATCCACCATCTGGCTCTACAGATCTATTGTGAATCAAGGAGGAACACTCCAAGTAGACAAAATGACATGTAGATTATGAAGTAATAGCAACATATATAGTTTATTCAGGAAATTACATTAAGTCTGGCTGGACCACAGATTTTGTAGAATTAAAGGAGAAGACATGAATATGAGGTGAGTGAATAAACAGGCCGTCACTGATACTGAACTTTACTTAGTTCACACAGAAAATAATAGAAGACTTATGAATATGTATGCAATCATATTTTTGGCTCTAATATTGTGCCATTTAATAAGATAGTCATTAGCCACATGTGACTATTTACTTTAAAATTGATTAAAATTAAACAAAATTTAAAATTAGTACCTCCATTGCACTAGCTATGCTATGAGCACTCCATAGCAATATGTGGCTTTAGCTACCTTGCTAGACAGTACAGACACAGAATGTTTCTGTCATCACAGAAGTTCCATTAGGAATCACTGCTTTGAAAAGGTAACTATATCTGTAAAGTTGAGTATGAATTGGAGAGGGAAAAAAAAGAGCAGTAAATGAAAAGCAAGAAGTCATTAAAATAATCCAGTTGAGAGATTGTGGTGACAAAGTATGAGTGGTAAGAAGAAATATTAGCAAGACTACAAGAGGCTAAATTTTATGCCGCCTTACTTTTATATGTTAAATTCTAACCCAAAATGTGACATTATTAGAAAGTAAGGACTTTGAGAAGTGAATAATTACATCATGAGGATGGAGCCTGCCTGAATGTGATTAGTGCCCTTAAAAAACAGACTCCAGAAAGAGGACACAGCAAGAAGACTAGTGTGTCTAAGCAAAGAAGAGGCCCACACAATATGCTGAATGTGCTGGTGCCTTGATCTTGGACTTCCCAGCTTCTGTAACTGTAACTGTGCGAAATATATTTTTATTATGTATAAGCTACACAACCTATGGAATCATGTAATTGTAGCCGAACAAAACTAAGACAAAAGCCCAAGTGATTTAATAAATATTTTGATAAGAATTGGAGAAAAAGAAGTAGTTAAAAAGAATCCAGCTTCTAATCAATAAATCTAATATAAAATGAAGAGTGGTCTTTGCCTCAAGTTTTATTTATATTTAAATGATAATATGAAAAGCTACATTTAAGTATTTATATGAGTACACTGATGCTTTGCACCAAAATACTTCACTACATTCATTGTGTTATTTTCCCTGCAATGAGTCCTTTGGGGACTAATATATCTTTGAGTTTCTCTTGCCTACTAATTGCTGTCTCAGTAAAAGATTTTCACAAAATATGTTGTTGAGTAGATAAATAAGAAGAAACAAAATTCTTGTAAATTAAGATTATATGCAATAATACTGATTTTCACATACTATATATCCGAGGTTAAACTGTGTTTTTTTTTCTTTTTTCTCTCCTCATATTTCAGCTGTTAAATTAAAACACTTGACCACTAACAGAAGAAAAACACCTCTTTGAATTTGCTTTGATGTGCTGTGTATGAAATATAGCTTGTTATACTTGTGTATAGAAGGAGAGAGGTCTGGAAAGGATATCCTCCTAGCAGCATGATTATTGATTTTATTAACTGAATAGAGGAGAGACATCTTTGTAGCTTTACTTGTTGAGAAATAGCTCTATGTGAAGAATATAAAGGGGTCAATGCCTCTTATTAGATAGTTATCTAATGCCTGAAGAAATATTGTACCTAATGTTTCAATATTTTATTCAAATGCAAAGATGGAAAAAATAGAACATTTTTGCTATAATTATTATTATATTTGGAGCTTAATTGTGCTTACTGCTTTTTTGGTTTGTTGTTTTTTTTTTTTTTGGTTTGTTTGTTTTATGTAAAGTATCTGTCTGAAAATACATTTGCCTGAGAAATATTGCTGTTCAAAACTGCTGGTATCATTATTATTCTGGTGAAATTCTGTCCTCCAAAATATGCTTACTGTAAAATAATATATCTCTTGCTTGCAAAACTTTTAATATAAAAAGTTTAAATAAATTTTTAAATAAAATTTCTAATGAATTCTTATTTCTGACATCTTAAATAAAATAATTTTAAAATGCACATTAACCAAATTAGCCAATTTCTCACAGGGTCATTAAAAAAAGTGTTATTAATTCCATTATTATATCTAAGAGGTGATAAAACCTTATTATCATTTAAAATTAAGGAATTTTAGTGGATTTTAGATTATCTGTGTAAAACAAAGAAAAACCCTGTACCAAAAAAATGCATAAACTAGTATTCTTTGGCAATCTGATTTCCCTGCACAGAATTCTCTCATGTTTGGTAAGCAATGTTATATCTTTATTACTCATAGAAAACATAAAGTTCTCTTGTGACTAGAGAGATATACAATCTATATTTATCTTTGTTTCTCTGAAAATTTTAACCATTTTTAAAACACACAACTTTCAGATATTCTAGCCATGCTTTTCTTTTTCCTCCATAATACACTCAAAACCTAGGGTCCTATTACAACATAGAACCTTATTAAACAACTAGTAAGATACATTATAATATAGAGTATAAGTGAGTTGTGTTTAAAAATGAATTGTGTTTGCTTTATTAAAATTGTAGTCTGTTATTTTCATTAAGGAAGGGATAATTATGATTATTAAAATAATTACTAGAAATTAAAAATGGAAACATGACATAGATTCATTTACTGTTAAAATTGAAGACCTCCTTTCATAATTTCTCTTCCATCTAATTCCAGGGATCAAATAGTCAACAGATAAGAGTATCAGAAAAAAGAAGAGCTAATAATGTCTGTCTAAGAAGGAAGTAAGTAGTTCTTGGCTTTTCTTTTACTCTTTTCTTTCAATTATTATTTTTTCCATCCTTTATTACTTATATTCTATCTCTACATAACTTTAAAAAGTTCTATTGCCTTATCTATTATGCAACTAAAAAATTATTAATTTGCTTTTAAGAGATTATAGTACCAACCTTTAAAAAAGATCAGTTTTATATTTTTCTTAAAAATAATACAAATTTTAATTATAAAATTATAATTTAATGAGCTAGAAAGTCAGTTCCTTTTTTTATTAGTTTTATTAGGGTGACATCGATAAACCAGGGTACATATGTTCAGAGAAAACATCTCCAGATTAATTTGACATTTGATTATGTTGCATACCAATCACCCAAAGTCAAATTGTCTTCCGTCACCTTCTATCTGGTTTTCTTTGTGCCACTCCACTCCCCCTACCCCCTCCTTCTCCTTACTCCCACCACCCCCCCACATAACCATCACACTCTTGTCCATATCTCTGAGTTTCGTTTTTATGTCCTATCTATGTATGGAATCCTATTGTTCTTAGTTTTTTCTGATTTACTTCTTTCACTCAGTATAATGTTATCAAGGTTTATCCATGTTATTGTAAATGATCTGATGTCATCATTTCTTACGACTGAGTAGTATTCCATAGTATATATGTACCAAAGCTTTTTAATCCACTTGTCCACTGACAGACACTTGGGCTGCTTCCAGATCTTTGCTACTGTAAACAATGGTGCCATAAACATGGGGGTGCATTTCTCCTTCTCAAACTGTGCTATGGTATTCTTGGGGTATATTCGTAAAAGTGGGATGGCTGGGTCAAAAGACAGTTCAATTTTTAATTTTTTGAGGAATCTCCATACTGTTTTCCACAGAGGCTGCACCAGTCTGCATTCCCACCAGAAGTGCAGGAGGGTTCCTTTTACTCCACATCCTCGCCAGCACTTATCCTGTGTTATTTTGTTGATGAGCGCCATTCTGACTGGTGTGAGGTGATATATCATTGTGGTTTTAATTTGCATTTCTCTAATGATTAGTGATGTTGAGCATCTTTTTCATATGCCTATTGGCCATCTGTATGTACTCTTTGGAGAAGTGTCTATTCATTTCTTTTGACTTTTTTTTTTTTGTATTTTTCCAAAGTTGGAAACAGGGAGGAAGTCAGACAGACTCCCTCATGAGCCTGACCGGGATCCACCCGGCATGCCCACCAGGGGGCGATGCTCTGCCCATATTGGGGTGTCACTCTGCCACAATCAGAGCCATTCTAGCACATGAGGCAGAGGCCACAGAGCCATCCTCAGTGCCCAGGCAAACTTTGCTCCAATGGAGCCTTGGCTGAGGGAGGGGAAGAGAGAGACAGAGAGGAAGGAGAGGGGGAGGGGTGGAGAAGCAGATGGGCACTTCTCCTGTGTGCCCTGGACAAGAATCAAACCCAGGACTCCTGCATGCCAGGCTAATCCTCTACCACTGAGCCAACTGGCTAGGGCCTCTTTTGCCCATTTTTTGATTGGATTGTTTGTCTTCCTGGTGTTGATATTTACAAGTTCTTTATAAATTTTGGTTATTAACTTCTTATTAGACATATTGTTGAATATGTTTTCCCATTGTATAGTTTGTCTTTTTATTCTGTTCTTATTGTCTTTAGCTGTGTAAAAGCTTTTTTAGTTTGATATAGTCCCATTTGTTTATCTTGTCTTTTATTTCACTTGCCCGTGGAGATAAATTGGCCAATATATTGCTGCAAGAGATGTCAGA
Organism: Saccopteryx bilineata; assembly: GCF_036850765.1. Lineage (NCBI taxonomy): Eukaryota > Metazoa > Chordata > Mammalia > Chiroptera > Emballonuridae > Saccopteryx > Saccopteryx bilineata. Next base: position 212,511,923 of record NC_089491.1, on the reverse strand, counting down.
GAGTTTACTACCTATGTTTTCTTCAAAGATGCTTATGGTTTCATGGCTTACATTTAAGTCTTTTATCCATTTTGAGTTTATTTTTGTGAATGGTGTAAGTTGGTGGTCTAGTTTCACTTTTTTGCAGGTAGATGTCCAATTTACCAGCATAATTTATTAAAGAGGCTATCTTTACTCCACTGTATACTCTTACCTCCTTTGTCAAATATCAATTATCCATAAAGGTGTGGGTTTATTTCTGGGTTCTCTGTTCTGTTCCATTGATCTATATGCCTGTTCTTATGCCAGTACCAGGCTGTTTTGAGTACAATGGCCTTATAGTATAACTTGATATCAGGAAGTGTGATATCTCCCACTTTATTCTTCCTTTTCAAGATTGCTGAGGCTATTCGTGTTCTTTTCTGGTTCCATATAATTTTTTTTAATATGTGTTCTATATCTTTGAAGCATGTCATTGGTATTTTAATTGGTATTGCATTGAATTTATAAATTGCTTTGGGTAATATAGATATTTTAATGATGTTTATTCTTCCTAAACATGAGCATGGTATATGCTTGCACTTGTTTGTATCTTCCTTGATTTCTTTTATCAATGTTTTATAATTTTCTGAGTATGTCTTTAATCTCCTTGGTTAAATTTACTCCAAGGTACTTTATTTTTTTGGTTGCAATAGTGAAGGGGATTGTTTCCTTAATTTCTCTTTCTGACAATTCAGTGTTTGGTGTATAAAAATGCCTCTGATTCCTGAGTATATCCTGCCACCTTGCTGAATTACTTTATTAGGTCAGTAGTTTTTTGACTGAGACTTTAAGATTTTCTATATAAAATATCACATCATCTGCAAATAATGATAGTTTTACTTCTTCTTTTCCAATTTGGATGCCTTTTATTTCTTCTTCTTGTCTAATAGCTGTGGCTAAGACTTCCAGAAATATGTTGAATAAGAGTGGTGAAAGGGGGGCACCCCTGCCTTATTTCTGATCTTAAAGGGATTGTTTTTAATTTTTGTCCATTCAGTATGATGTTGGCTGTGGGTTTGTCATAGATCACCTTTATTATGTTTAGATATGTTCCCTGTATTTTCACTGTGCTGAGAGTTTTGATCATGAATGGATCTTGGATTTTATCAAGTGCTTTTTCTGCATCTATTGAAATTATCATGTGGTTTTTCTCCTTCCTTTTGTTTATGTGATGAATCACATTGATTGATTTGCAAATATTGCACCAGCCTTGCCTCCCCAGAATAAATCCCCCTTGATCATGGTGTATGATTTTTTTTTCATATATTGCTGGATCCTGTTTGCTAATATTTTGTTGAGTATTTTAGCATCTATATTCATCAGGAATATTGGCCTATAATTTTCTTTCTTTGTGTTGTCTTTGCCTGGTTTTGGAATCAGAATTATGCTAGCCTCATAAAAGAAGATTGGAAGTCTTTCTTCCTCTTACATTTTTTGAAATAGCTTGAGAAGGATAGGAGTTAGTTCTTCTTTGAATATTTGGTAGAATTCACTTGTGAAGCCATCAGGCCCAGGACTTTCTTTGTTGGGAGTTTTTTGATAACTGTTTCTATCTCATTTGTTGTAATCCGTCTGTTTAGGTTTTCTGATTCTTCCAGATTGATTTTTGGAAGATTATATGTTTCAAGGAACTTGTCCATTTCATTTAAATTGTCTAGTTTTTTAGCATACAGTTCTTCATAGTATTTTCCTACAATATTTTGTATTTCTGTTGTGTTAGTTGTAATTTCTCCACTCTCATTTCTAATTTTATTTATCTGAGTCCTCTCTTTCTTTTTTTTTTTTTTTTTGTGAGTCTAGTTAAAGGTTCATTGATCTTGTTTACCTTTTCAGAGATCCAGCTCCTGGTTTCATTGATCCTCTGTATTATTTCTTTAGCCTCTATGTCATTCATTTCCTCTCTGATCTTTACTATTTCCTTCCTTCTACTACATTTGGGCTTTACTTGCTGGGTTTTTTTCTAGTTCTTTTAGATACAGGGTTGTTTATTTGAGCTCTTTCCAGCTTCTTAAAGTATGCCTGTTATGCTATGAACTTCCCTCTCAGTACTACTTTTGATGTGTCCCATAAATTTTGTGTTGTTGTATGCTCATAATCATTCATTTTTAGGAATTTTTTATTTCTTCTTTGATCTCATTGTTAATCCATTTGTTATTTGACAACCTGCTATTTAGTTTCCATGTGTTTGAGAATTTTTGAACTTTTCTGTTGTGGTTGATTTCTAGTTTCATGCTATTGTGATCAGAGAAAATGCTTGATATAATTTCAATCTTCTTAAATTTGTTGAGACTGCTTTTGTGCCCTAACATGTGGTCTATCCTAGAGAATGTACCATAAGCATTAAAAAGGAATGTATAGTCTGTTGCTTTAGGGTGAAAGGTTCTGAAGATATCTATTAAATCCAGTTGATCTAGTGTGTTCTTTGTTAATTTTCTTTTTTGAGGATCTATCTAATGATCTTAGTGGGGTATTGAAATTCCCTACTAATATATTATTGCTGGTGATCTTGCCCTTTATATCCATCAAAGTCTGCATTATATATTTAGGTGCTCCTATATTAGGTGCATAGATATTTATTATGGTCATGTCTTCCTGTTAGATTGCTTTATCATTATATAGTGGCCTTCTTTATATCTTACTATAGCCTTTGTTTTAAAGTTCATTATGTCTGATATAAGTATTGCTACACCAGCTTTTTTTTCCCTATCCTTTTACCTTCAATCCATGTGCATCTCTTGTTTTAAACTGTGTCTCTTGTAAACAGCATATGTATGGGCCTTGTTTTCAATCCATGTGCTAATCTATGTTTTTTGATTGGATCATTTAATCCATTTACATTTAAGGTTATTATTGATATGTAGTTATTTATTGCCCTTTTATTCTTTAAAGCTGTATTCATCTTTTGCTGTATGCTTTTCTGACTTTGATCTGTTTACAACAAGCCCTTTAACATTTTCTGTATCACTGATTTGGTTGTAATGAATTCTTTGAGGGTTTTTTTCTATTTTTGTCTGGGAACCTTTTTATTTCTCCTTCAATTTTAAATGATAGACTTGCTGGATAAAGTAGTCTTGGTTGTAGGTTATTTATTTATTTATTTATTTATTTATTTATTTTAGAGAGGAAAGAGAGTAAGAGAGAGAGAGAAAGAGGGAGGAGCAGGAAGCATCAACTCCCATATGTGCCTTGACCAGTCAAGCCCAGGGTTTTGAACCGGCAACCTCAGTGTTTGAGGTCAATGCTTTATCCACTGTGCCACTAAAGATCAGGCTGGTTGTAGGTTCTTGTTCTTCATTACTTTGAATATTTCTTGCCATTTCCTTCTGGCCTCAAGTGTTTCTGTTGAGAAATCTGATGTCATCCTTATGGGGACTCCTTTATAGGTGATAGCCTTTTTTTTTCTCTATCAGCTTTTAATATTTTCTCTTTATCACTTAGCTTTGGTATTTTAATTATGATGTGTCTTGGTGTAGATTTCTTTGGGTTTCTCTTTAATGGAGTTCTCTGTGCTTCTTGAACTTGTGAGAGTTTTTCCTACATTAATTTAGGGAAGTTTTCAGCTATGATATGATTGAACAAAGTCTCTATCCCTTGTTCTTTCTCTTTTTCTTTTGAAACTCCCATGATGCGGATGTTATTTCTCTTCATGTTATCACAGAGCTCTCTAAGAGTTTCCTCAGACTTTTTGAGTCTCTTTTATTTTTTCTGCTCTGTTTCCATGCCTTCGTTCAACTTTTCCTCCAACTTGCTGATTCAATCCTCGGCTTCTTCCATCCTGTGTTTTAATTTCTTCCATTGTGGTCTTCATTTCTGATACTGCATTTTTCATCTCTGACTGATTCTATTTTAATATTTTAATGTCTTTTTTTATACTTGCTATTTCTTTATTTAGGTGTTCATAATGACCATCCTTTGTTGTTCTAAAATCTTTGCGTATCCTAACAATCATTATTATAAACTCTGCATCCAGAAATTTGGTTATTTCCATATCACTCAGTTCATTTCCTGGAGATTTCTCTTGTGGTTTCATTTGGATTGCACTTCTCTGTCTTCTCATTATGTCTGTGTATTTTAGTGTTTTGTTTGTAGAGCTGGTTGAGTGTAGGCTTCGTGTTGTCTGCCTCTAGTTTTCAGTTGTGTTATTTCTCGGTCCAGAAAGTTAGTTCTAATGTTATAAATGTAAATTCTAAATCATGGTCCTAGGCACTTACCCTACAAAAAATAACCTTAATCTGATTTTCAATAAGTTTATCTTCAATTTGAGAATAAAAGTATTTTCATTCATAAGTCAAGGATTAATGGGACCATAAAATTCTTAGGTATTAAAATATTTTACAAAATAAGAAAGCTGTAATTTTATTACAAATTTTGTTTTCTTTTCTAAAGGTCAGTTATGATTCAGTGAAAGCAGTTTCCTTAATTCTAATTCAATGTGAACTTTGTGGCAAATTCAACTCAAAATCTTACTATAAACTGAAAAATGAGTGAATTCTTCTCCTAGAATTAGACATCTTGCATTATTTTCACACATTTACAATGTAGATATTATTTGCAAAAAGTGAAAAAAGTTGCCTGTATTTCTTTCACTGCTTCAAATATGGCAGAAATCTGCAATCTAGTTCCATTCAATTTTGTAAGTGAATTCTCTCTCTCATTTACCTTTTACTCCTCTCCAGTTCACATTATACCATCACTGATTCCCAGATGCTTTCTGTTCTCATGGTCACTCTGCTTGTGATGTTCCACACCAAATATTCTCTCCTCCAACATGAAACATTTTCACCTCCGACTCTTATACCCTTAAACCACACTATGCTAGACATGCCCCCTGTCCTTCCTGGAGATTCTGCTAAATTAGTGAAACAAATATAATATGAAGATTTGATATACATAGACATGATTAAAAATGAAAATGAGAATTTTTAAAATTTGATATAGGAAAATAACTGATAAAAATTAAAGCAAATTCAAAGTTAATATGTTCAATTCAATTGATATTTCAATTAAAACATCCTTGCTCATTTCATACATTTCAAATTTAAAGTAGTATGAGCTTGCAGAAAAGGAGAAGAGTCATAACAACAGCATAAACCTTATCACTACTTTCATTAATTTTTAATCAAAAACAGTATTTAAGAAACAATCATAGATTTATTTTTGAAACAGTGTAACTGTTCATAAATGGCATTTCACCTGAATATTACATTAGCAGTATTCATGGGCATTTTATGAACAAATAAAATTATTTGTAATTTGAGGATTTAAGCCCTCAATAAATGCTACCTCTTATTTGATAGTTATTATCATTTGCCCAGCAGTATTTTAAGCACTAAAGATGCAGCAATAAGTATAACAAACAACATTTTTCTGTTCAAGAAAATAAAGGTTATAATAGGATTTGCACAGTACTTAACAGATAACTGCAGTGCAGAAAACTGTGATAGCTGATGAACTCTAGGCATACATAATTTTCCTAGTGGAACTGACAGATTATCTAACACCAATAAAAACAAAAAATAAATGTGAATTTAATATTAAAATATTTTATGCAAAAGGTATAATAAAATTCAGATATTTTTTATTTTAGAAGTATAGATAGATCCATATTGTATTTCCCCTGACAAGCTTATATGCTAATTGTTCATTCTGCTGCTGTTTATAGCAGTTGAAATCCTCCAAACAGTCCAGTTTCACTTGCATAATCTCCTTTGATGGTGTTTCAATGGACCATCCTTTCAGTCAAGCTTCTTAATATCAATCTTAAGATTCCTAAATCATTTTTATTAGTGACATAAAGCTATTATTCAAGATCACTTTAGGTCTTTTCTATTTCATGTTTCTTCTCTTCCTGTTAATTATACCAAAGCCATTGCTGTGATATAAAGGCAAATTCACAGAACAAGCATCATTTATGGAGTAGTCACCCTTATAATCTCATTTATTAAGAACACTTAATACTTAACAATGCATTTTATTGCACTTGAAGTATGAATATTTATTGTCATCTCAATTAAAGCACAAAAAAGTTTATGTCAAAATTACCGTCCTGATAGTACAATTTATAAAAAAAAATACAAACAGCAAAAAGGCAAGATGACCTATCAAAAAAATAAGCTTATGAAATTTAAACTACCTAATGTTGAGACCTAACTTAAAACCATATTAACTAATACATTGTGGGATTGACACAATTGTTGATAAGTAAGCTAGTTATAAAAAGTCGAGAAATAGTCTTACACAATCATTTCCTGACACTGACATATAGTGGGTTGGAAACATACAATGTTCATATGGGAGAATAAATAATCTTGACCTCTAACTCCCAACATGCATAAAATCAACTTCAATTAGAGTTTGATTTAAATATGAAAAACAAGCCAATAAAACTTTTATAAAAATATGAAAAATATATTTATGATGCTGACAAAATCAATTACTTTTAAGTTAGATTTAAAAACTGATAACCACAAAGAGAAAATTGACAAAGAAGGCTACCTTTAAATTAAGAGTATCTGTTCATCAAAAGACAACTAACATAGGGTAAGAAGGCAACTGTCATAATAAGGGAAATATTTGTAATACAAATATTTGAAAAAGGATTCTTTTACAGAATATGTCAATCAACCTGTAAAGGACTTAAAGTCAAATGACAATGGGCATATTTCTGTAAGAGGCAGTTCACAAGAGACTGCTATCTAAATTGCTCATAAACATCAAAATTTATTCAATTATATTAGTTATAAATGGAATTCACATCAAAAATTTATATAGAACAACTAAAAAGCCACCATAATAGTTAAAACTTTTAAGCTACATTATTTAAATAAACAGACAATAATCAAGTTTGGCTAGAATATAGACCATCAGGAACACATACTCATTATTTGTGGTATTGTAAATTGGTACAATAGTATAATTAGATGCTTAATTTTGAAATTTTTTTTGTTTTAGTTTCTAAGTGCAAATTTTTGTATATTAAGTATACATCAACAGCATAATTATTTGTGAAACACTTTGGGTGTGTTTCCTAAAACTGTACATATCTACACCTCTGATAAAGGAATTCTACTCTCTGACTTTTACACAAAAGAAATGTGCTTATGTCCACAAAATATACACAAAAATGTTTATGACATCACAGTATTCACAAAAACATATAACTAGAAACAACTCATCAATAATAGAAATATATAAATATATAATGTGGTAGATTCAAATACAGGAGTATGGTAGTAAAGATAATGAACAAATATTTTTTATATTCAAAACTCATAAATATGGACAACAGTGTGATGACTGCAAGTGGGAGGTAAGGGAGGGTATAGGGCAATAAATGATGTTGGATGAAGACTTGGTGTGGTGAACACAAAATATGGTGTACAAGGATGAGTTGTAGAATTGGACACTGGAAACCTGTACAATTAAATTAACCAGTGTTACCCCAATTTATTTAATTTAAAAATTATGAATAATCTCCCAAAATAACACTGAGCAAAATCAACTAGGATCAAAATAGAAATGAGACAGAATCATAGATATTTTTCTTTTTGAACACATTTTTATTTAAGTTCAGAGTAATAAGATTTCAATTATTTCATCTCAGAAGATTAGCGCCCTTCTAATATGGGGTGATGTGGCAATGAACAATGTGACATTCATGCTGGATTAGGTGACAGATTATTTGCAGTAAAAATCTGCAAAAAAATCTGTCACAAAATTTATATAGCAACTAAAATAGATATTTCTGTCATTTATTTTATCCTTTGAAATATAGTGTGTTTTTATTCTTGCTTATTAAACCCAAACCACTAATGTATTTAAGTGCTATGAATTTGCATAACTATCTACTTCAATATGTTTTTATTATACACCTGTTATAGTATAAATATCTATCTCAGTGAAACCATTAATTCTGATTTTAGCAACCTGGGGCATTTCTTTGACAAGAGTAATAATTAGAAGACTTCTAATCTTCCACTGTAACAATATCTTTGAAATGACTGAAAGTTTTATGTGTATGCTTTTATAGTCTGTACTACCTGTCAAAATTTCTTAGTGAAGTAAATATCAAGATAGGCAATTGCTTTCATTATTTAATAGTAAAATTTTATTTTGTTTCACTTTTGCAGCAGAGACAGGAAAGAGAGAGATGTGAAATTATTCAAATTCAAGGAGTACTTTAACATTTCTAATACTTATGGGGACTTCATTTTTCATTTTCTTTTATTTTCTCAGATTTTATTTATTCATTTTTAGAGAGAGATGAGAGGGAGAGAAGAGAGAGAGAAGGGAAGGAGGAGTAGGAAGCATCAACTCTCATACTTTCCTTTACCAGTCAAGTCCCAGGGTTTTGATCCAGCGACCTCAGTGTTCCAGGTCAATGCTTTATCCACTGCACCACCACAGGTCAGGCGGGACTTCACTTTTTATCAATCACATTGTTCACCTTACATTTCAATATGAGGCAGGTAAAATTTTGCAACAAGTTAAGAATTTTAATGTATTGAAATATGTTATAATCTATATTTAAATTTTTATTTATATCTTTTATATTTTATAAAGATTTAAGTGTTTAATTAACATTTGTCAAGTAATGCTTTTCTTTGGTACATTCTTGTTGTTTATAAGTTCGAAAAGGAGTTCCTAGTAATTATTGCATAGTATATTTATCATATTACCTATAAAAATATTTGTGAAGAGATAACATCTTTAAAAAAAGCTTCAAAAATTGGGAGTGTTTTATGTAATTTACCATATATTAAAATAAAAATAATGAATTAGAATTATATATATATGTATGTGTGTGTGTATCTCAACTATATCTAAAACTAGAAAAAAGAATCGTCATTGAGGAAGCTTCACTTCTAGATTGGTGACAGAGATACTCTACAGACTTCTTCCCTAGTGAAATTAACATAAGGGTTAAATTTAAACCTAAATTATCTGGAGATTTTCCTAGGTACTAAGGGAAAACTCAAACTGGAGAAACATTTAATCAAGAATATTTGTATACAATCAATGAACAATTAAAGTGCCACAACTATAAGTTGATGTTTTTCATCTTTCTCCCTTCTGGTCTGTTTATCCTTGTTTGTACCCCTACCCCCCCAGCCCTCTCTAAAAACATATATATAGTTGTATAAACCACATTAAGATCAAGAAATTTCTGTAGCATTGAGTGATAACTCACTTCCTCATTCCCTTTTCCTTGACCCCTGGTCGGTGTGAACGGGCTCCATTTGAAGTTTTTATGGCTAAAATGCAGTGCTGCCCCCATTGGCAATTAAGAGTTATTATATGTATCTCTACAGGACAGACAGAAAACCATCACTTTTCATCACCACTAACTATGTATTGCAGAGTCTAAACTCAAGCGAGTGAGGCTGCAAGATTAGTTTTCATTTCTCCATGAAGCACCCTTGCAGAGAGAAAAGCCTCCACACAAGTGTCTGAAAGCATGAAACACTGGGTACAATCAAGCAGCCTCAGCTCACTCCTGGGGTGATGTTCCATGATGGGAAAGGCAAGGTAAGAAGTCTAGGGGCTACCACACCTGTTTTGCTACACCCAGGTTAATATACTAATCACCACAAACTGGGTGGCTTATAAACCAAGCATTTCAATCAAATTCTGGAAGTCCAAAATCAGGGTGTGGGAATGTTCAGGGTTGAGTGAAGGCTTTCTTCTGGAGGCAGACTACCAATGTCCTGCTGTATCCTCACATTGTGGAAAAACTAAGGAGCTCCATGGAGTCTCTTTTATAAGGGCAATAATGCTGATCATAAGTGCTCTACCCTCATGATCTAAATACCTCCCATAGACCCCACCTCCTATTACTATAACACTTAGGAATTAGTATTTCAACATATGAATATTGGAGGAATACAAACATTCAGATCATACACATGCCCAGCATCCTATGTATAGCAAGATATTACTCAGAAAACAGATCAACTGTAGTCAGGAGCATTGTTTCAGAGCTTTGGGGCAGGGTGAGAGACATATGGAAGAACTCCAAAGCTCTCTCCAAAATAACTGACCTTATTTATTGCACAGTGTGAGCCAATTCAAGTCTCAGGTACTCTAAAAACAGTAGAAAGTTTTGTGCTGAGCAACTAAGAGGATGCTCATAACTCCAGGGGAGCAGCAAGCTAAGCTGCAGACTGGCTTGTTGGCCAAAGAATGGCAATGAAAGAGGGTATTGTTGAAAAAAAAATAGAGCTGTCTTCCAGCAATGAGTGGAGCTTAACTTCTGGGTATAATATCAACAGAGCAGCAAGCTTAACAAGAGAGAAAAAGATATCACAAAGAACATTTCTATTCCATGGTGATTGTTTGCAGGTTCAATGGTGAGCTTCTGAAGAGTGAATCAGGAAGGAATCTCACAAAACAGAGAAAAAAGACATTACTACTTAATATAGCTATGTCACTAAACACACATGTAAGAATATAATAGCAGCAGTAAAAGTGGAGGGGAGGAAGAATTAATCGCCAGAGTTGCTTAACGTGCTATATAAATGATGAGACATGCTTATGAGGGGAAAAAAAAGTGTGAGCCATACACAGAGGAAAACAGAAACTGGCAACAAAAATGTGAGAGGCCTCAGATATCACACTTAACAAAAAACTTTTAATTAGCCTTAATTAATATGTTAAGAAAAAGAAACTGTTTAACAAAATAAAGAAAATTACAATAGTGATGTCTTAACAAATACAGCATATCAATAAACAGATAAAAATTACAAAAAAAGAACAAATTGGATATTCTGACATTCCAAATTTCAATAACTAAAATGGAAATTTACTATAGAGGATAAACAGAAGATTTCGACAGAGGTAATAAGTCAGTCATTTCAATAAACACAGATAAATATTGAATAAAGTTAAACACACTTTTATGATAATATAGCAAGCAAACAAAAATCTGCAACAAAACTAACCTAAGAATAGAGGAAACATTCTAAGTGTGATAAAGGGCACCTACAAAAATTTTACAACTAATATATATATACTTAATTGTAGAAGGCTGAATCTGTTCCCTCAAAGTTCGGGGGCAAGACTGGATGTCTGTTCTTACCACTTATATTCAACCTAGAGCTTTAATCCAGGGAAACTACGTATGAAATGTCTATAGCATTTGAGCCAAAACTCATTCCCTTTTCCTAGACCTCTGCCAGTATGAAAAAGGCTCCATTTGAAGTATTTTGGGTAAAAAGGGCAGTACTGCCCCAGCTCCCAATTAAGGGTTTTTTCTACATTTTAACAATAAACAATTCAAAATGAAATTAAGAAAACAATATCATTTGCAATAGCTTTCAAAAAAAGTAAATTACTTAAGTACAAACATGTCCACTAACAACCACACAATATTATTTTTTATTAAAATTTTTAAAATTTATTGAAGGTGACATTGTTTAATAAAATTATCATCAATGACATCAGAGAAATGGCGCCATAAAGAGCAATACCGATAAATCTCCCCAAAAATTTAACAAGATCTTCAATCAGAGAAAGAAAAATCTATCCTTGGAGCCTCCAGAAATTCCATGCTAAACACAAAGGTATGATTGAGCAAAAAATTGACTAAATATATAATCAACCCCTGAGGAAATAAGAAGGAAGAAACACTCTGCCTTCCTCACTAACGTAAATAAAGGCTGCTTTCACTGGGAACCGAGAGTATAGGAAAAAAGGCGGGCATAGGGTGTGAATAGAACCAGACTGCAGCACAAACGTCCGAACCAGGCTATGGCACGGACATCCAAGCTGAGGAAAAACTATGCTTATGGCAACCCAGTCAACACAACCTAATGCTCATGCCAAACCCAGACAAAGAAAGGCACTTGGGACAGCCATCCACCCCAAACTTCTGGTCGGTCAGCGCAGATAGTGGGTGAGAGATTCCTCGTAGAGCCCCGGGAGTGGGCGCCCATGTTCCTGGACAGAGGGGCAGGGGCAGGGGGCTTTCTGTGGGCTGAAACTGGAGTGTCAGGTCGCACCTGTGACCCAAAAAGCAGTGCGCAGGGAGTGAGTGGGAGCAAAATTTCCTTTGCTCGTACTTTTCCATGCGGGAGGGGCACCTCACTCGGAGTGAGAAGCTGCCAGCCTGATCTCCAGGTCAGCGAGCATGGAGAGGGGGTGAGAGATTCCTCCAGGAGTGGGCACCCATGTTCTCGGACAGAGGGGCAGAGTCAGAGGTCTTTGTGTGGGCTGAAGCCCAACCTGATTATGCTAGGGGCTCTGACTGAATGAGCCATACCCAGAGCCCTGTGCTGAGTGGGAATAGAGTAGGGTTTTGCCAGCTCTTTGAGCTTCTTACTCGTCAGGCAGAGACAGTAGCAACCCCATAGCTGGATCATCAGGCTACTAATTCAGAAAGGAAAGACTAAGAGAGGCTCCGGAAATACGGACTCTCTCATTGGTGGGGCCTGCAAATGCTAATGAGCCTCAACTGCCAACGAGACTGAAACCCAATATATGACATCACCATAGAGACTTATCAACTGCAAACATCTACCTAAGCATGCCACAGGGGCAGACATGGGGTACAGAGTCACCGACCAGGAAAAGGGAGAGTAAAGAAAAAGCAAGAAGATAACCTCTCAAAATCAAGAATAATTCACAGACTTTACAACCTATCCCATTTTATTATATTTGTTCATTTGTTTCTCTTATCTTCTTGTCTTGATTATTTTCTTTCTCTTCCAATTTGGTTGTTTAATTCTCTGCTGGTCATACTCTCTCCTCTCCTTGAACTACACTACCCATAAGTGTTACATCTCCCATTATCTTTTCTTTCTTCTTCCTTTCTCTTTATGAGGATTGCACTCCAAAACCCTTAACTCTCTCTCTTTCTCTCTCTCCTTTTATTCTTTTTTCTTCTTTTTGTGTTTTCCTCTTTCTTTTTTTTCTCCTTCTATATTAGTTTCTTACTTGTCCTTTAATTTTCCTCTCATTCAATCCTCAATCATGAAAAAATTACTTTATCTAGGACTCAAATAGTTCTTTGTGGCACTTTGGCATTTTTTTACTTCATTTTTTTAACTCACTAGCAGTGCTCCCAACCCTGGCTGTCCATTTTATCTAGTTCTTGCTCCACTAAATACAATAGCATTTTTTAAATTTTTCCCCTTTTTCCTGTTTCCCTCTTATTCCTCTCATCATATCTCTTAGTTAACCATCACCTAAAAGCAAATCATTTTATTCTTGACCCAAATTTTTTCTTTTTTTGCATTTTGAGGGTGCATACCTCCTTTTTTTGCCCCTTTAGCACTTCACCCCAAATAGGACCTCAATTATAGGTAGTTTTTGTTTTATTTAGCAAAATATAATTCACAGTTCACCACAAGATATTCTCAAGAAGGAAGGGAGAAGAGAGGAGAGGGGAAAAAAAGGGGGGAATAATAATTTTTTTATTCTTTTTTATTTTTTATTTTTATTTTTTTAACTTTTTATTTTTTATTAATTCTCATCAATACTATCAACAAAACCACCCTCAGATGCCATTAAGGAAAAAGAAATAGAATATCATGGATACAAAAGACAGAGAGGTAGCACAGAGAGATGAGGAAAAAACTATGGAGAAAAAAATTAATATATTGGAAACCTTGAAGCTAAATGACAGAGAATTTAAAATAAAAATCCTAAAAATACTCAGAGATATAAAAGAAAACACAGAAAGGCAATTTAGGGAGATCAGAAAACAACTTAATGAAAACAAAATATATATTACCAAGGAAATTGAAACTATAAAAACAAATCAAACAGAGATGAAAAACTCAATTCACAAGCTGAAAAACGAGGTAGCAAGCTTAACTAAAAGAACAGGCCAGATAGAATGTAAGATTAGTGAAATAGAAGACAAGGAACTTGAGGCACAACAGAGAGAAGAAGAAAGAGACTCAAAAATTAAAAAAAAATGAGAGAGCCCTACAAGAATTATCTGACTCCATCAAAAAAAAAAAAAATAACACAAGAATAATAGGTATACCGGAGAAAGAAGAGAGAGAAAATGGAATGGAGAACATATTCAAACAAATAATAGATGAGAACTTCCCAAGCCTGTGGAAAGAACTAAAGCCTCAAATTCAAGAAGCAAACAGCTCTCCGAGTTTTCTTAACCCCAACAAACCTACTCCAAGGCACATCATAATGAAATTGGCACAAACCAATGACAAAAAAAAAAAAATTCTCAAGGCAGCCAAGGAAAAGAAGAATAGAACATATAAAGGAAGGCCTATTAGATTATAATCAGATTTCTCAACAGAAACTATAAAAACTAGAAGAGAGTGGACCCAAATTTAAAGTCCTGAAAGAGAGGAAGTTTCAGGCAAAAATATTATACCATCAAAGCTATCCTTCTAATACAAAGGAGAAATAAAAACATTCACAGATACAGGAAAGATGAGGGAATTTATCATCAGAAAATCCCCACTCCAGGAATTACTAAAGGGGGTTTTCCAACCAGATACAAAGAATAAAACAAAACAAAAACACAAGTAAAAGCTCCACCAAGAACACAATAAAACCAAATTGAAACTGTGACAACAACAACAAAAAAGGAAGGTGGAGAGAGTGCGGAGATTAACAGTAGCTAAGGATGATGGAGTGCAAAAGTACTTACAAGATAGTGCACTACAATGAACTGGGTAGGAACCTTTTTCATTACTTAATGGTAACCACCATTGAAAAAACCACCACAGAAGCACATGATTTAAAAAAGGTAGTAACAGAGGAAAGATGTATAGAATACAAGCAAACAGAAACAAAAGATAGAAAAACAAAAGAGAAGAATCAAACAAGACACAAAAATAACAGAAAGCAATCTATAAAATGGCAATAGGAAACTCATAAGTGTCAATAATTACACTAAATGTAAACAGATTAAACTCACCAATAAAAAGGCACAGAATAGTAAAATGGATTAAAAAAGAAAATCCAACTGTATGCTGCCTACAAGAAACTCATCTAAGCAACAAGGATAAAAACAAATTCAAAGTAAAAGGCTGGAAAACTATACTCTAAGCAAATAACATAAGAAAAAAGCAAGCATAGCAATACTTATATCTGATAATGCTGACTACAAGACAGGAAAAGTACTCAGAGATAAAAATGGCCATTTCATAATGGCTAAGGGGACACTGAATCAAGAAGACATAACAATTCTTAATATATATGCACCAAACCAAGGAGCACCAAAATATATAAGACAGCTACTTATTGACCTTAAAACAAAAACTGACAAAAATACAATCATACTTGGAGACCTCAATACAATGCTGATGGCTCTAGATCAGTCATCCAAACAGAGAATCAATAAAGATATATTGGCCTATAACAAAACACTAGAGAACTGAATATGATAGACATCTACAAGACATTTAATCCCAAAGTGACAGAGTATACATTTTCCTCCAGTGCACATGATTTATTCTCAAGAATTGATCATATGTTTGGTCACAAAAACAACATCAGCAAATTCAAAAAAACTGAAGTTGTACCAAGCATATTTTCTAATCATAAAGCCTTGAAACTAGAATTCAACTTCAAAAAAGACAAAAAAACAACAACAAAATGTGGAAACTAAACAACATACTTTTAAAAAATGAGTGGGTCAAAGAAGAAATAAGCACAGAGATAAAAAAATATATACAGACAAAGGAAAATGACAATACAACATATCAGAATCTATGGGATGCAGCAAGAGCAATGGTAAGAGGAAATTTTAAATCACTTCAGGCCTATATGAACAAACAAGAGAGAGCCCAAGTGAACCACGTAACTTCACACCTTAACGAACTAGAAAGAGAAGAACAAAGACAACCCAAAAGCAGCCGAAGAATGTTAATAATAAAAATCAGAGCATAAATAAATAAAATAGAGAACAGAATAACTATAGAAGAAATTAATAGAACAAGGAGCTGGTTCTTTAAAAAGAACAACAAAATTGAAAAACCCTTGGCAAGACTTAACAAGGAGAAAAGAGAAAGAACTCATTTAAACAAAATCCAAAATGAAAGAGAAGAAATCACCATGGACAACATAGATGTACAAAGAATTATTGTAGAATACTATGGAAAATTGTATGCAACTAAATTCAACAACCTAGAAGAAATGGATAAATTCCTAGAACAATACAACTTTCCTAGACTGAATCAAGAAGAAGCAGAAAGCCTACACAGACCAATTTGTAGGGAAGAAATAGAAAAAACTATTAAAAACCTCCGCAAAAATAAAAGTACAGGCCCAGACGGTTATACTTGCGAACTCTATCAAACATTCAAAGAAGACTTGGTTCCTATTCTACTCAAAGTCTTCCAAAAAATTGAAGAAGAAGCTATACTTACAAACACATTTTATGAGGCCAAGATAACCATTATACCAAAACAGGGCAAGGACAGCACAAAAAAAGAAAACTCCAGACCAATATCTCTAATAAATACAGATGCTAAAATACTAAATAAAATACTAGCAAATCAAATACAACAACATATTAAAAAAATAATACATTACAATCAAGTGGGATTCATCCCAGAATCTCAAGGATGGTTCAACATACGTAAAATGGTTAACGTAATACACCATATCAACAAAACAAAGAACAAAAACCACATGATCTTATCAATAGATGCAGAAAGTCTTTTGATAAAATACAATACAATTTTATGTTTAAGACTCTCAACAAAATGGGTATAGAAGGAAAATATCTCAACATGATAAAGGCCATATATGATAAACCATCAGCTAACATCATATTAAATGGCACAAAACTGAAGGCTTTTCCCCTTAAATCAGGAACAAGACAGGGATGTCCACTCTCTCCACTCTTATTTAATGTGGTGCTAGAGGTTCTAGCCAGAGCAATCAGACAAGACAAAGAAATAAAAGTCATCAATATCAGAAAAGAAAAGTGTAAAGGTATCACTTTTTGCAGATGATATGATCCTGTATATTGAAAACCCCAAAGAATCTACAAAAAGACTACTAAAAAAAATAAACCAATATAGTAAGGTCGCAGGATACAAAATTAACATACAAAATCCATAGCCTTTCTATATGCCAAAAATGAAACATTTGAGAATGAACTCAAAAAAATAATCCCTTCACGATTGCAAGAAAAAAAATAAAAATATCTAGGAGTAAACATAACAAAGAATGTAAAGGACTTATATAATGAAAACTACAAACCATTGTTAAGAGAAATCAAAAAAGATACAATGAGATGGAAGAATATTCCTTGTTCTGGGATAGGAAGAATAAATATAATCAAGATGGCCATATTACAAAAAGCAATATACAAATTTAATGCAATTCCCATCAAAATTCCAATGACATTTTTTAAAGAAATGGAAAAAAATCATCAGACTTATATGGAAATATAAAAATCCCTGAATAGCCAAAGCAATCCTAAAGAAAAAGAACGACGGGAGTGACGTCACAGAAATGGCAATGTGAGCAGCGCGTCCGACAGATCTCCCCCAAATCACAACAAATTTATCAACTAGAAACAGAAAAATTTATCCTCGGAGCATTCCGGAGTTCCACACAAACTGAAAGCGAAAGGACTGTTATCACTTGAATCTGAGAGACGAGGGTGTGGAGGAAGCTAACTATCGCAGGGACATTCATTCAAGCCACGGAGGGAGTGCACCTGTGGTGAGTCAGCCCACACTCGGGAGCGGCGAGCAGCTGCCGGCACGCGCCGGGTCCGGTTGCAGAGCGAGCAACGCTAACGTTCCCAGCGGCCCGCGCACTGCGAGTGTGAGTCCCCAGCCACCGGTGCCCAGAGCACCCCATTTGTGCATGTGCCCTGGGCATTCCACACTCCCAGAGTGCCCTACTGGCCCGCACACCCAGGGTGCCCCATTATCCTGCCCCCAGTGCGCCCCAGCCGCCAGCGGCGGGGCGAGCAGGAGAGGCGCCAGGGCGGTCTTCCCTACTTGGGAGATTCTCTCCGTGGGCGGAGCACCTCACCCAGCCATTCAAGCTAACAATCAAGCATTGGAGGAGGGGCATGCAGGCAGCCTGAAATACCTTCGGGAGCACAGCTGCGGACCCAATCACTGAAATTAGCTTAACCCATGAAATCTGCGCACCCACGGGTTCTAATTGATAAGATCTCTCTCAGTTCAGCGATCCAAGACAAGAGGCGTGATATTTTTTAGTGCCTCTCGCTAAAGGGGTGGGGGCAACTTCTGATTGATAGAGCCTCCATATTCAGGGATAAACGCTAACAAGAGGGACTTGGCAGATAATAAGATCTATACTACACTAGTCACAAGCAGAGACTAGTGCCTCTTCTTCCCAGCCAAAACAGGCTACAAAGTGTGGAAAGCCTGGGTTGAGTGGTCCAACTGAATGCTAGGCGCTGAACAATCACCTTGACAACAATTGACTCCCACCCCCGCCTGATTACACTGGAGGCTCTGACTGCCAGAGCCTTTCCCAAAGCCTTGCGCTGAGTGGGGATAGAGTGGGGATTTCCCAGCTCTTTGAGCCTCTTACTCCCCAGGCAGAAGCAGTAGCAGCCTTATAGCTGGATCACCAGGCTGCTAATTCAGGAAGGGGGGACTAGGAGAGAGACTCCAGGAAAGCAAACTCTCTCATCGTTGGACCCTGCAAACGCCAACAAGCCTTGACTACCAGCAAGACTAAAGCCAATTATATGACATTGCCATAGAATCCCATCAACTGCAAATCCCTACCTAAGTGTGACACAGGGGCTGAGCCTGGGGTACAGAGTCACCGACCAGGAAGAGGGAGAGAAAAGAAAAAGGAAGAAGTTAACCTTTGAAAATCAAGAAAAATCCACAGACTTTACAACTTGTTCCACTAATTTTTTTTTTGTTGTTGTTTGTTTCTTCTATCTTATTGCCTTTATTATTATTATTTCTATTTCCTCCACCTCGGTCCTTCTATTCTCTGCCCATCTTATGCTTCCCTTTTCTTGAACTACACTACCCATGAGTGTAACATTTTATTTCTCTTCTTCATTCTCACACTCCTTTAAGGTTATACTCCAAAACACTTAACTCTCACTCTCTCCTCTTTTCTTTTTTTTTTGTTTTGCTTTATTTTGTTTTTTTCTCTTCCTTTTTTTTCTTCCTTCATTTTCCTCTTTTTCTTATTTTTTCCTTTCTATTCGTTTTTTCTTTTCTCGTTTTACTTTCCTCCCATTTAATCCTCAATCATGAACAAATTAGTTAATTTGGGACTCAAGGTTTTTTTTGGCTTTATTTTTCTTTTTTGCTTTTGTTTTTGTTTTTTTTTTGTTTGTTTGATTATTTTTGTGCCATTTTGGGTACTTTTTACGTTGCTTTTTAACTCACTCGCATTCCTGCCAACCCAAGGTCTCTATTGAATTTAGTCTTTGCTCCACTTAATACAACAGATTTTTACTTATTATTTTTATTTTTTTCTTCTTTATTATTCCTTTTTTTTCTCCTTTTCTCTGGTTCCCTTTTATCCCTCTCATTATATCACTAAGTTGACCATCACTTACAAGCAAATCATCTTATGCTTGTCTAAGATATTCTTCCTTTTTTTTTTGGCATTTAGTAGGTCCCTACTCCCTTTTTTTGCCCCTTGAACTCTTTACCCCAAATCAGGCCCTCCATTATAGGCAGTTTTTGTTCCATTTCGCATAATATAATTCACAGGTCATCACGACATTTCCCTGAGGAGGGGAGAGGAGGGAAAGAGAAGAAAAAAAAAAGGGTGAAATAATAAATTATTACTGTTTTTTTTGTGGGGTGTTTTATCTTTTTTTTTTTTTTTACTATTTACTCGTTATTAATTCTAATTAGTGCTATCAACAAGACCACCCTCAGATGCCAATAAGAAAGAAGAAATTGAATATTATGGATACAAAAGAAAGAGAGGTAACACAAATAGATGTGGAAAAATCTATGGAGAAAAGACATAACATATTGGAAGCCTTGGAGCTAAATGACAGAGAATTTAAAATAGAAATCTTAAAAATACTCAGAGATATACAAGAAAACACAGAAAGGCAATTTAGGGAGATCAGAAAACAACTCAATAAACACAAAGAATATATTACCAAGGAAATTGAAACTATAAAAACAAATCAAACAGAAATGAAAAACTCAATTCATGAGCTGAAAAACGAGGTAACAAGCTTAGCTAACAGAACAGCCCAGATTGAAGATAGGATTAGTGAAATAGAAGACAAACAACTTGAGGCACAACAGAGAGAAGAAGAAAGAGACTCAAAAATAATAAAAAACGAGAAAGCCCTACAGGAATTGTCTGACTCCATCAAAAAGAGTAACATAAGAATAATAGGTATATCAGAGGGAGAAGAGAAAGAAAATGGAATGGAGAATATACTCAAACAAATAATAGACGAGAACTTCACAAGCCTGTGGAAAGAACTAAAGCCTCAAATTCAAGAATCAAACAGAACACCGAGTTTTCTTAACCCCAACACACCCACTCCAAGGCACATCATAATAAAGATGACACAAACCAATGACAAAGAAAAAATTCTCAAGGCAGCCAGGGAAAAGAAGAGTACAACATATAAAGGAAGGCCTATTAGATTATCATCAGATTTCTCAGCAGAAACTCTACAAGCTCGAAGAGAGTGGACCCCAATATTTAAAGCCCTGAAAGAGAGGAACTTTCAGCCAAGAATACTATACCCATCAAAGCTATGCTTCAAGTACGAAGGAGATATAAAAACATTCACAAATACAGAAAAGATGAGAGAATTTATCAACAGAAAGACCCCACTCCAGGAAATACTAAAGGGGGTTTTCCAACCAGATTCAAAGAACAAAAGAAAACAACACCGCAAGTAATAGCTCCACCAAGAACACAATATAACAAAACTTAAACTGTGACAACAAAGGAAAAAAAGGGGGGAGAGGATGGAGATTAACAGTAGCAAAGGACGATGAAGTGCAGAAATACTCATAAGATAGGGTACTACAATGAATATGGTAGGTACCCTTTTCATTACTTAATGGTAACCACCCTTGAAAAAACCACCACAAAAACACTTGACTTAAAAAAGGTAGCAACAGAGGAAAGAAGTATGGAACACAAACAAATAAAAACAAATGATGGAAAAACAAAAGAGAGGAATCAAACAAGATACAAAACTGACAGAAAGCAATTTATAAAATGGCAGTAGGGAACCCACAAGTGTCAATAATTACACTAAATGTAAATGGATTAAACTTACCAATAAAAAGACACAGAGGAGCAGAATGGATTAAAAAAGAAAATCCAACTATATGCTGCCTACAAGAAACACATCTAAGCAACAAGGATAAAAACAAATTCAAAGTGAAAGGCTGGAAAACAATACTCCAAGCAAACAACACCCCAAAAAAAGCAGGTGTAGCAATAATCATATCTAATAATGCTGACTACAAGACAGAAAATGTACTCAGGGACAAAAATGGTCATTTCATAATGATTAAGGGACACTGAATCAAGAAGACATAACAATCCTTAATATATATGCACCAAACCAAGGAGCACCAAAATATATAAGACAGCTACTTATTGACCTTAAAACAAAAACTAACAAAAATACAATCATACTTGGAGACCTCAATACACCACTGACGGCTCTAGATCGGTCATTCAAACAGAGAATCAATAAAGATATAGTGGCCTTAAACGAAATACTAGAACACCTGGATATGATAGACATCTACAGGACACTTCATCCCAAAGCAACAGAGTATACTTTTTTCTCAAGTGTACATGGAACATTCTCAAGAATTGACCATATGTTGGGCCACAAAGACAATATCAGGAAATTTAGAAAAATTGAAATTGTACCAAGCATATTTTCTGATCATAAAGCCTTGAAACTAGAATTCAACTGCAAAAAAGAGGGGGAAAACCCACAAAAATGTGGAAACTAAACAACATACTACTAAAAAATGAATGGGTCAAAGAAGAAATAAGCGCAGAGATCAAAAGATATATACAGACAAATGAAAATGACAATACGACATATCAGAATCTATGGGATGCAGCAAAAGCAGTAATAAGAGGAAAGTTCATATCACTTCAGGCCTATATGAACAAACAAGAGAGAGCCGAAGTAAACCACTTAACTTCACACCTTAAGGAACTAGAAAAAGAAAAACAAAGACAACCCAAAACCAGCCGAAGAAAGGAGATAATAAAAATCAGAGCAGAAATAAATGAAATAAAGAACAGAAAAACTATAGAAAAAATCAATAAAACAAGGAGCTGGTTCTTTGAAAAGATCAACAAAATGAGAAACCCTTGGCAAGACTCTCCAAGAAAAAAAGGCACAGGACTCAAATAAATAAAATCCAAAATGAAAGAGGAGAGATCACCACAGACATCATAGATATACAAAGAATTATTGTAGAATACTATGAAAAATTATATGCCACCAAATACAACAATCTAGAAGAAATGGAAAAATTTCTAGAACAATACAACCTTCCTAGACTAAGTCATGAAGAAGCAGAAAGCCTAAACAGACCAATCAGCAGGGAGGAAATAGAAAAAAACTATTAAAAACCTCCCCAAAAATAAAAGTCCAGGCCCAGAGGGTTATACTAGTGAATTCTATCAAACATTCAAAGAAAACTTGGTTCCTATTCTACTCAAAGTCTTCCAAAAAATTTAAGAAGAAGCAATACTTCCAAACACATTTTATGAGGCCAACATAACCCTCATACCAAAACCTAGCAAGGATGGCACAAAGAAAGAAAACTACAGACCAATATCTCTAATGAATACAGATGCTAAAATACTAAACAAAATACTGGCAAACCGAATACAACAACATATTAAAAAATAATACATCATGATCAAGTGGGATTTATCCCAGAATCTCAAGGATGTATCAACATACGCAAAACGGTTAACATAATACACCATATCAACAAAACAAAGAACAAAAACCACATGATCTTATCAATAGATGCAGAAAAGGCTTTTGATAAAATACAACACAATTTTATGTTTAAGACTCTCAACAAAATGGGTATAGAAGGAAAATATCTCAACATGATAAAGGCCATATATGATAAACCATCAGCCAGCATCATATTAAACAGCATAAAACTGAGGACTTTCTACCTTAAATCAGGAACAAGACAGGGTTTTCCACTCTCTTCACTCTTATTTAACATGGTGCTAGAAGTTCTGGCCAGAACAATCAGACAAGACAAAGAAATAAAAGACATCCATATTGGAAAAGAAGAAGTAAAGGTATCACTTTTTGCAGATGATATGATCCTATACATCGAAAACCTGAAGGACTCCACAAAAAGATTATTAGAAACAATAAACCAATACAATAAGGTCGCAGGATACAAAATTAACATACAAAAGTCCATAGCCTTTCTATATGCCAACAATGAAATATTAGAAAACGAACTCAAAAAAATAATCCCTTCACAATTGCAACAAAAAAAATAAAATACCTAGGAATAAACATAACAAAGAATGTAAAGGACCTATATAATGAAAATTACAAAGCATTGTTAAGGGAAATCGAAAAAAATACAATGAGATGGAAAAATATTTCTTGTTCTTGGATAGAAAGAATAAATATAATCAAAATGGCCATATTACCCAAAGCAATATACAAATTTAATGCAATTCCCATCAAAATTCCTATGAGATTTTTTAAAGTAATGGAACAAAAAATCATCAGATTTATATGGAACTATAAAAAACCTTGAATAGCCAAAACAATTCTAAGAAAAAAGAATGAAGCTGGGGGCATTACAATACCTGACTTCAAACTATATTATAGGGCCACGATAATCAAAACAGCATGGTATTGGCAGAAAAATAGACACTCAGACCAATGGAACAGAATAGAAAGCCCAGAAATAAAACCACATATATATGGTCAAACAATCTTTGATAAAGGGGCCAACAACACACAATGGAGAAAAGAAAGCCTCTTCAACAAATGGTGTTGGGAAAACTGGAAAGCGACATGCAAAAGAATGAAACTCGACTACAGCCTGTCCCCGTGTACTAAAATTAATTCAAAATGGATCAAAGACCTAAACATAAGACTTGAAACAATAAAGTACATAGAAGAAGACATAGGTACTAAAATCATGGACCTGGGTTTCAAAGAACATTTTATGAACTTGACTCCAATGGCAAGAGAAGTGAAGGCAAAGATAAATGAATGGGACTACATCAGAATGAAAAGTTTTTGCTCAGCAAGAGAAACTGATATCAAAATAAACAGACAGCCAACTAAATGAGAAATGATATTTTCAAACAACAGCTCAGATAAGGGCGTAATATCCAAAATTTACAAAGAACTCATGAAACTCAACAACAAAAAAACAAACAATCCAATAAAAAAATGGGAAGAGGACATGAACAGACACTTCTCCCAGGAAGAGATACAAATGGCCAACAGATATATGAAAAGATGCTCAGCTTCATTAGTTATTAGAGAAATGGAGATCAAAACTACAAGTAGATACCACCTCACCCCTGTTAGATTAGCTATTATCAACAAGACGGGTAATAGCAAATGTTGGAGAGGCTGTGGAGAAAAAGGAACCCTCATTCACTGTTGGTGGGACTGTAAAGTAGTACAACCATTATGGAGGAAAGTATGGTGGTTCCTCAAAAAACTGCAAATAGAACTACCTTATGACCCAGCAATCCCTCTACTGGGTATATACCCCAAAACCTCAGAAACATTGATACGTAAAGACACATGTAGCCCCATGTTCATTGAAGCACTGTTCACAGTGGCCAAGACATGGAAACAACTAAAAAGCCCTTCAATAGAAGACTGGATAAAGAAGATGTGGCACATATACACTATGGAGTACTACTCAGCCATAAGAAATGATGACATCAGATCATTTACAGCAAAATGGTGGGATCTTGATAACATTATATGGAGTGAAATAAGTAAATCAGAAAAATACAAGAACTACATGATTCCATACATTGGTGGAACATAAAAATGAGACTAAGAGACATGGACAAGTGTGTAGTGGTTACCAGGGGTGGGGAGAGGGAGGACATGGGAGGGAGAAAGTTAGGGGGAGGTGGAGGGGCACAGAAACTAGATAGAGGGTGACGGAGGACAATCTGACTTTGGGCGAGGCGTTTGCAACATAATTTAATGACAAAATAACCTAGACATGTTTTCTTTGAATATATGTACCCTGATTTATTAATGTCATCCCATTACCATTAATAAAAATTTATTAAAAAAAAAAAGAAAAGAAAAAGAATGAAGCTGGGGGCATTACAATACCTGACTTCAAACTATATTATAGAGCCATGACAATCTAAACAGCATGGTATTGGCAGAAAAATAGACACTCAGACCAATGGAACAGAATAGAAAGTCCAGAAATAGAACCATATATATATATATATGATAAATTTTGATAAAGGGACCAACAACATAGAAGAATGGAGAATAGAAAGCCTCTTCAACAAATGGTGCTGGGAAAACTGAAAAGCCACATGCAAAAGAATGAAACTCGACTACAGTTTGTCCCCTTGCACTAAAATTAATTCAAAATGGATCAAAGACCTTAACATAAGACCTGAAACAATAAAATACATAGAAGAAGACATAGGCCCTAAACTCATGGACCTTGGTTTTAAAGAGCATTTTATGAATTTGACTCCAAAGGGAAGGGAAGTGAAGGCAGAAATAAATGAAGGGACTACATCAGACTAAGAAGTTTTTGCTCTGCAAGAGAAACTGACAACAAAATAAGCAGACAGCCAACTAAATGGGAAATGATATTTTCAAACAACAGCTCAGATAAGGGCCTAATATCTAAAATATACAAAGAACTCATAAAACTCATCAACAAACAAACAAACGATCCAATAAAAAGATGGGAAGAGGACATGAACAGACACTTCTCTCAGAAAGAAATACAAATGGCCAACAGATATATGAAAAGATGTTCATCTTCATTAGTTATTAGAGAAATGCAAATCAAAACTGCAATAACATACCATCTCATACCTGTTAGTTTAGCTATTATTCACAAGACAGGTAATACCAAATGATGGAGAGGCTTTGGAGAAAAAGGAACCCTCATTCACTGTTGGTGGGAATGTAAAGTAGTACAACCATTATGGAAGAAAGTATGGTGGTTTTTCAAAAAACTGAGAATGGTACTGCCTTATGACCCAGCAATCCCTCTACTGGGTATGTACCCCCAAAACTCAGAAACATTGATACGTAGACACAGGCAGCCCCATGTTCATTGCAGCATTGTTCACTGTGGACAAGACATGGAAACAACCAAAAAGCCCTTCAATAGCAGACTGGATAAAGAAGATGTGGCACATATACACTATGGAATACTACTCAGCCATAAGAAATGATGACATCGGATCATTTACAACAAAATGGTGGGATCTTGATAACATTATACAAAGTGAAATAAGTAAATCAGAAAAAAACAAGAAATGTATTATTCCATACATAGGTGGGACATAGAAACGAGACTAAGAGACATTGATAAGAGTGTGGTGGTTTAGGGGGGGGAGAGTAGAGGAAAATGGGAGGGAGGGGCACAAAGAAAACTAGATAGAAGGTGATGGAGGACAATCTGACTTTGGGTGATGGGTATGCAGCATAATTGATTGACAAGATAATCTGGACATGTTTTTTTTTTGAACATATGTACCCTGATTTATTGATGTCACCCTAGTAAAATTAATAAAAATAATAATAATAAAAAAGAAAAAATAATAATAAACTTACATGTTTCAGGTGTACATGTCTATAATTCATGTCTGTATATTGCATTATTGTTCACCACCCCAAGTCCAGTCTCCTTCTTTAACCATTTTTTCCCCTTCTACATGCCTCCACCTCAATCTACATCTTTTTCCTTCCTGTAATCCCCACACTGTAGTCTGTGTCTATAAGTTTTACTTCTTTGATTAACTTTTTCACCTTTTCAACCCAGCCCCCAAGCCTCTAAAATTAAAGAAGATAGAAATAAATGAAGAATACTCCATGTTCATAAATTATAAGACTTAACATTGTTAAAATGACAATAATCCCCAAATTGCTCTACAGCTTCAGAGTAATTTCTACCAAAATTTCAACTTACCTTTACACAGAAAAATTAACAAGTTGATTTCAAAATTCATATGGAAATAGAGAAGACTTGGCATAGAAAACATACTAGTGCCTGGCCAAGGTGGTGGCACAGTGAATAGAGTGTCAAACTGGAATGTGGAGGACCCAGGTTTGAGACCTTGAGTTTGCCAGCTTGAGCATGGGCTTTTCTGTTTTGAGCAAAGCTCACCAGCTTGGACTCAAGGTCGCTGGCTAGAGCAAGGGGTTACTCGGTCTGCTGAAGGCCGCGGTCAAGGCACATATGAGAAAGCAATCAATGAACAACTAAGGTATTGCAATGAAAAACTGATGATTGATGCTTCTCATCTTTCTCCATTTCTGTCTGTCTGTCCCTATCGATCCCTCTCTCTGACTGTCTCTCTGTCTTTGTAAAAAATAAAAATAAATAAAAAAGAAAAGAAAACATACTGGTAATCTAAAAAAGAAAGAAAAACCATACAACTTATACAAATATAATATAAACAAGACTGTGATACTGGAATAAGACAAAAGAGATCAAAGGAACAGATTTGATAGTTCAGCAAGTAAACCTCACATTCATGGTCCGTTTACCTTCAACAAGAATACCAAGTCAGTACAATGGAGAAAGAATGTGCTGAGGCCATCAGATATATGCATGTAAATAAATGAAGTTAACCATTTCTTTAAACTGTACGCAAGACTAATTCGAAGTGGATTAACATCTAAGTATAAGAGCTAAATTATCATACTCTTACAAGAAAACATAGAAGTAAAACTTCCTGGAAACGGATTGGCAAAGCTTTCTTAGCACACTAAAAGCACAAGTAACAACAAAAACATAAATTGAATTTCATTTAAAATTTTTAAAAGTACATATCAATAAACCCCGTGAAAAAAGTGTAAAAATCACCTATAGAATAAAAACTGTAATTTATCTGATAAAGAA
Source organism: Saccopteryx bilineata (assembly GCF_036850765.1). Lineage (NCBI taxonomy): Eukaryota > Metazoa > Chordata > Mammalia > Chiroptera > Emballonuridae > Saccopteryx > Saccopteryx bilineata. The sequence continues at coordinate 212,483,859 of NC_089491.1, read as the reverse complement.
TAACATACTCAATAATAAAAAATCAACCTAATTTAATAATGAGCAAAGAATCTAAATAGATATTACTCCAAATAAGCCAAACAGGTGGCCAGTAAGCATATAAAAAGACACCAAAGATCAATAGCCCTCAGAGAACTGCAAGTCAAAACCATAATGACATACAAGTTTACAGCTGATAGAATGGTTATAGGCCCTGGTAGGTTAATTAAATGGTAGAGCATTGGCCTAGCGAATGGATGTCCTGGGTTTGATTCCTGGCCTGGGCACACAAGGGAAGTGCCCATCTTCTTCTCCATCTTTCCCCCTCTCCTTTCACTCTATCTGTCTCTTCTCCTCCCACAGCCAATGTTCCATTGGAGCAAAGCTGGCCCAGGAGCTAAGGATGGCTTCATGGCCTCTGTCTCAGGAGCTAGAATGGCTCCAGTCACAACTGAGCAATGGCCCAGATGGGCAGAGCATTGCCCTCAAGTGGGCATTCTGGGTAGATCTACATCAGGCTCATGCAGGAGTCTGTCCCTCTGCCTTCTTTCTTTCACCTTAGAAAAATACAAAAAATAATAATAAAATGGTTATAATAAAAAAAGATACACAATAAAAAAGGTTGGTGAGGTGGTAGAGAAACAGAAACCCTCATATGCTGGAGATGTGAAATAAACTTATTTTATAAAGCAGTCTGGCAGTTTTTTAAATAATAAAATGTTTACCAATATGCAGGAAGTATTTATTGCTAAACTATTAGCTGGGTACTCATCCAGGCTACATCATGGATAAACTGTGCAAACAAAATGCTAACTGAAGGAAATCACTCATAAGACCATATATTGTATGATTTCATTTGCATGAAATTCCCAGAACAGCAAATCTATGAAGAAAGAAATTAAATTAGTGGTTGGCTATGGCTAAGAGATTTGAGGGAAATGACAAGGAGCCGCTAACGGGGAAGGGATTTTTAGGGGGGGGTGATATTCTGAATTTTTCTAATATATTTTAAAACTGATTGCACAATTCTGTGAATATACTAAAGTTTTAAGTTATATGGTATATGAATTACAACTCAAAGTTTTTACCTTCTTCCAAAAAGGAGTCCTCACTGAATACAGACAAAAGCTTACTTAGTAGCAGGATATGCCAAAATTTCACCCATTTGGGGCAAAAGATGCTATGGAATTTTTTTCAGTTGCTTCTCAGACAAACATAATGTCATATTATTGCTTTCTTTTACCCAATAAATTGATAAGGATTTATATTTCATAGATATTATAACTTAAACAAAAGTTTTGTCTTTTAAAGAAGTGCACATTTTTTCTTAATGAGCTCCATATATGACATAGCTGGCAAACCAAGTTACCTTGGACTTTCAGGATGTGAGGTTTTGAAATGTCCATCACTATACTTCCCATTTTATTTGCCATCCTCTGGTTTGAATTTTTAGTTCAGATTTTAAATCACTACTAACTAATTCCTTCCATTGCATTTTCATGGTTCTTTCTTTTAATCAATCACTTCTTATTCAGTGTGGTGGGTGTTTGTTGACTTTCCTATCACATCCAGAAAACTAGGATTTAGACTATTCCCTCTTTGATACCACCATGTCTCTGAATGAGTACTCTTATCTTTATATTGAAAGAATTACAAATGAAAAAGTAGAGCTGTGAAATGGAAGGTGTCTGTATGGGACATCCTGAGTCCAGAACAACAACATCTCAACCAGAGGGACATTCTTCTAAAGCAATACAAAGGTAGGTGTCAAAAAAAATGACAGTACAAACACAAATGATAAAACAAATAGTGATATTATCTGGAATTAAATTTATGTCTCCCCAAATTTATGTATTGAAATCCAAATGCCTCATGTGATGGAATTCAGGTCATGGCAGTGGAGTCCTCTGAATGAGACTTTATAAAAGATGCAAATCACCAAAGAGCTCTCTAAGCCCTCCCAGTATGTGAGGACAGTGACAAGGTTCTGGCTAATCAACCAGAAAGAGGACTGTCACCAGAAAATGACCATGCTGAAGCCTTGGTTTGGTTTTCAAGACTCTAAAACTGTGAGAAATAAATGCATGTTGTTTATAAGCCAGCGGGTTTGTGGATTTATGTTATAGCAGCCAAAACAGGCTAAGAACATAATCATTGATTTAAAGATACAAAGTGAATCAAAAGTAGAAATTTATGCAGGTAAATGTTTTTGTCTGTCTGTAAAAGCTTAACTTTTTGAGCATCTGAGGACCACTCACCATCACTTAGGAGCTATGCTCTTCTTGCAACTCCAGTCATTCCTTGTTTTTGTTGGTTCAGTGTGCCTTCTTTTGATGATAATTGGTGAATATCTATTTTGTAGATAGAATTAAATTGAGTTATGTTTTTAAAAAATTAAGATATTTAAAGTTTTACATATGTTTCTTTTCATTTTTTATTTAAAAACTTTTTTTCCCATTGATTGAAAAAGAAAAAGAAAAGAAGGGAGGTTTACATATTGTTTATATTTAAATCAATATAACCTGTGTTTATAATATTGTACATAGATAGGTAATTGCAAACACTATATAAAGATAGCTCAAAATAAGAGGATCTCAAGTTTTTATTTTAAAAAATAAAAAAGTATATACAAGTGAAGCAAATATTATAATATTGTTACAATTTTATAATTTTACTCTGAGTATAAAATGAAGAGCAGTAAGAATAACCCTTTGATGTATGTTGGGGCCTCTAGTCTTTCTTCCTCTCTCTCTCAACACAGGATAAGAACGAGTAATCAACTGCATTAACCTTTCCGTGTACTCCATGAACAATCCTTTTCCTCTAGAACAAACCTGCCAACAATATACATTTATTTTTCCCTGATTCCTGGGGATGGAAATGACTTACTGCTACTCAGGGTTTATCAAGTGCTGAGGCTCATACATTTTATTAATTACTATTTATGTTATTGTAGTGCATAGTGAATCTCTTGGGTCCACCAAAAGTTACTTCTTTACTACGAACCTCTCTGCTTATTTGTTTTTCTGCAAAAGATCTTCATTTTTCTGAAGGCCATTTCTGGTTTGGCTTAGAGATGGATAACACATAAGCCTGGGAGACTATTCCTTCAGTCTGTTTTCAGATCTTTCCTTTCTACCATCCTTCACGGACATGCAGACATTATTGTGTCATTTATTTTTCTTTATCATGTCCTTTCTTTTCCTACTTACAACTTGAAGTACAACTATATGATCAGGTCTAGTTATTGGTATGTTATATGAAGAGATAAAGTTTTAAATCCTTTTTCTCTTTAATAGTCCTAGTTTTTAAACAAATATTGCACTCAGTGATAAGGTATTAGATTCTAATATTAACATTTTCTTTTACTTTGTCCTGTGGTGACTATTTCATTTTTTCCATCCTTATTCCCTTCATATAAAATTAAAGTTGTACCTCAGTCATATTAGAAATAAATTCATTTTAAAAATACAAAATAAATAAGGACACTAAAATATTCTGTGACTGTGGATTATAGTCACAAAAATCAGTGAATCAAATAAAAAGTTAAGCAAGAGCAATAAAGAGATAGATAGTAAAATTTAGTGAGAGTTAAGAAACCATTGCTGAATTAATAACTTCAGAGACTCAAATCATTTTACTGTGTCTAAGTCACAGAAAACGTCAATCAAAAGCAAGAAGTTAAGAAATAAGTATTTGAGTATTGGGGAAAGAGACTGAAATAATCATAATGAAGTGACCAATTTAAGATAAGGCCATTCCCAGAAATCCATCTGGCATTCCGTAGACTTCATGGTTTTCTAAAAGCAAAAGGAGATGTTATTATATACTATAAATGAAGAATCACCTAATTTAATTAGCTTATTTTTGGAGACTGGATAAATGGTAATGTTGTATATAATTGCTTTAAAAATCTGCTGTGTTCTATTCCAAATATAATTGGAATGGTACAAAAGGGATTTGGTACTTTAAAATGGTAACCCTTAGCAGTGGTTCATTTCACTCAGAGTCTGTACTCCTTAGAGAGTATACAAATTTGTGTTATAAATAGGAAATTGTTTTCCAGCTCTACAAACTAAGTGGTAATAGGTCAGAGAGGACTATGTTGACCTAAACTAAAATACCATAATCAGAACAAGTAGAACTCACAATTAAAGCACAGAATAAAACTCTTACTTGTATGCCACATCCTCCCTACTTCAAAAATAAAGTCATCAGAGCTGAGAATCTGTAGAGGTGCCATGGCTTTATTTCTGAAATGATATCAGTTGGGATTATAATCATATTTGGAATAGACACTGCAAACTAGATCACTTTATTATCAGTGTCCATGACTCACTGATTTTTTTCCCCTCATTTAATAATTCTAATTGATTATCTATGGTAAAGGAACCAGGGCTGGTGTTTAGTCTAAATTTAAAACTGGTGAAATTACTTACTATATGTTCATTTGAGAAGAAAATACAGATAGAATATGGTGTTGTTTCTGACAAAACCACCCAATCAATTTATATTGTGATGACTAGAGTTAATCAAATTAGTTTATAACATATTCAACAATCCCATTTTCTAACATAAACATAGTCTCTAGATTAAGTTTTAAAAGTATAATAGTTTACATAATTTTTTAAAAATTATATTCCAAAAAAATTAAAAACAGATTTTATGTTTATTATTGAATAAAATAACTAGGAATAACACAAAATATACTAAATGTTTCTCGTTTCTCCTTCATAAAATAGACTTTTTTACAAAGCCATCTTTCCTTACCCACCTGTCTTTGTTACAGGCTCCTGTATCTATAATACCAACAAACAATTATTCTGAGTGCCCTCTCTTGCTTATTGAGCAGGATACTGATCAACCCACAACTTTGAAAATTCAAAATTCTTGCTTTAAAAGAATATGTTTCCTAGTGCATATGAAGTAACATGGTTCATTTTATTTCCTTTCAAATAAGAATCTAGCAAATATTATATATTGAAAATTCCACTTCATATCTATCTTTGATTAAAAACTGCGATAGATACTACAGATGGAGGATTCAAACATGGTGCCTATATATAGAATTGTGAAGGAAGAAAGACCAGAATGATTTCTAAATGCTGTGATTGAACTATATTTTTTTGAGTTGTTTGTTTTCTTACAGTTGTATTTTAAATGTTCTTTGTATATTTTGGATACTGGTACTTTATTATTCAAGCATTTTATAAAGATTTCCTCCCAATCTGTAGCTTATATATTTCATGAACCTCTATTGAAACGATCATCTCTATTTGCTTACTTTTGCCAGTTTTGTCATTTCTCTTGGACACAGTTACTTAAAGTACACCATGTTCTGTCTTTACTGTGATACAGATCATCTTTCTATTGTGTACCCTTTGTCTTGGTCACATAATCTATTGAATTTTATGAGTTACAGGCTGAAAATAAATTTTAGCACCAACTTCCCCATCTCTACTCACTTGACAATGACCCTGGTCTTTATAACAGGATTTTCCTATCATTTATAATGTATAGACTATTCATACTAAACCTGTCCATGATTAGTATGAAAATAAACTGTATATTTGAGGTCACTTAACCTTATTTTTGTCTGGGCAATGGACTGAGTTATATATTCCATAATGAATTGCAACTTTAATTATCTTAAATGGTCTTATTGCCCAAAAAAGGAACTCCAGTCCATATACAGAGTATTCCTCCATATACAAAGTATTTTTAGGAGCCCCAAAGGAACATTACACATGCATACAGGAAAACGTACATGCTTTCGTATTCCACTGCAGTATACAAAAGTATACTGAGAGTGCCGGATGCAGCCCTGTTAGCCATATCTCCTGCCTGTCTTTTTCACAACATTGGTAGGCATCATTTCTATCCACAGCAATGGACACCACCAGCTGAGAATTTATTTCTAGGAAGATGATGTCAGAGTAATGGCGCAGTAGGAAGCAATACCGATAAATCTCCCCCTAAACTCAACAAGATCTTCAACCAGAAACAGAAAAACCTATCCTTGGCGCCTCCAGATGTTTCACAATACACCTGAAGGTATGGTCGAGCAAAAAATTGGCTAAATATATAATCAAACCCCAAAGGAAATAGGGAGTAAGAAATGCTCCACCTTCCTCACTAACCTAAACAGGGCTGCTTTCACTGGGAACTGAGAATATAGAATTTATTTCTAGGTTCACCTGACCATGAATGGCTAGTTCTTTTACGATATGTTTTCTACTAGAAAAAATCAACACCATGTTAAAATTTATTTTTATTAATTTTAAACACCAACTAAAATTCCTTAGAATACCAGGAATAAACCTGACTTCTTAACTTTCATGAATCTAGATATGTCATGTGCCTTTTCTCCAGATTGCCAAGTAAGCCCACACAAGTGATAGTTTTTATCACTGGACAGGAGAAGAAAGTTATGTCAAGCTGTGAGTTACATGAGTATCTACCCCAGCTGCAGAGATCCAGGGATGACAGAGGGAAATGATTCTCCTTGTCATTACTGACTTTAAAGATGAAAGAGCAGGGTCATGAACCAAGGAATGCAAGTGGAAAAGACAAAGCATGCTTTCTCCCCTATAGCTTCCAGAAAAGAACAATCCCTACCAATACCTCAATTTTAGTCCAGTGAGACCCAGGTTATATTTTTCACCAATAAAACTATAATCTAATATGGTTTGTATTGTTTTAAGTTACTAAGTTTATGGCAAATTGCTGTGGCAGCATTAAAACAAACAAGCCAACACACATTTGAGCCAAAGCCAATTTGACTTCATAATCTACTCACAAATAAGTATTTATCACCTATTATATGTCTGGGGATGATTTGGGTGTCATCAGTGTCCATATAACTGATCTTATCCTCTGCACAAAAGAAGTAGACTTAGTAATTAGAGTTGGGACATGGCCAACAATTTATATTACATATTGTGAGAATCAGAGAAAACTGGCTATAGATGATTTATTAACATAGTATCATGGTTCTACCATGCTGTGGACCAGCGCGGCTCTTAATAATGGTGCAGAATTAAGGATACACATTTATTAAGAAAAAAAAATGGGACTGGGAGGACTCTTCAAATGCTGATGGCAATATCCGAGTGCCCCATAGCCCCAGTTTACTTTATTACATAGCCATATGAAAATCAAGGAAGTCCTTGATACAAAGTTACACATCTGAGGCTAAAACAGGAATGCTCCCAAGGCATAAACAGGAATCCCCCCACCATGCATAAGTGAAATCAACCAACATTAGAACAAACAAAGAGTAAGAGGAAGGGCATGTAAATTGCTTCCAGCAATTTAAGGAAGCAAGTGAAGTGGGTGCAAATACTCAGCATAATAGCCAAATATGGAGATGGAAGGGGGAGAACTTAGCCTTTTGCTAAGCCTCGAATCTACAAAGGCTTTTTGCCATGTATGGTCCACAACACTACCACATACTAATTACCTAATTAACCTGAACCAATTACTTTATTTATCCAAGTGATAGTTTTAGTAACTGTGCAACAGGATAATAATATTAAATAGCATTGTGATATGTATGTAAAATAATGATACCTAATATGCTTATATTATTTAAAAAGTAAAGATGAGTATAGATTGAAGGAAATCAGTAGGTAAAATATATACTAGATGTCCTCCCACTTAAAATGTGTCTCAATAACTAATATTTATGCTATTATTAAAATTACGATATCCTTGCCTCCCTTGCAATCTCTTGTTTCTTTTCTGTCATTTCAATATTCATTCATTTATTCATTATTCATTTAATGTTTCTTATATTCAATAAATATTTATTAGATTCACATATACCAGATATTGTCCCAGGTGCTCAAAGAATAAGATTAAAATAGACCATGTCCTGAAACTCAAGGACTCTATACTGTAAAAGTGACTGATAATAAATTTAAAAACATAAAAATGTATAAGTTAATGTATTACTCCCTTTTCCCATGACTTGTGTTTCTCTTTTTTTGTATTCTGTTAATATTGTCCTTTCAACTTAATATAGAAATCAATGTGGCTTAAGAAATGTATCTAATATATATTTCTCAGAGAAGCAGTGATTTGATAACAGAAGGAAAAAGTTTTTTCTTCTGTATGTATAACTGTGTATGTTTAAATATACATTTTACCAAAAAAAAATTTAGTGCTAACTAGTTGGGTAAAATCTAGTTATTCATAACTCTGAATTTAGTTTGTTATGTGTTCTAAAACAAAGTACAACACCAATTGGAACAATTGTAATATCAGGTTCTTTTCCTCCTAGTTGGTAATTGGGGATATGAATTAATAATTTAATTATATCTAGTTAATTCATTCGAGTTGATAATATTTATAATGTCTATTTATTTGAACAATAATTTTTTTTTGTATTTTTCTGAAGCTAGAAATGGGGAGAGACAGACAGACTCCCGCATGTGCCCGACTGGGATCCACCCGGCACGCCCACCAGGGGCGATGCTCTGCCCCTCTGGGGCGTCACTCTGCCGAGACCAGAGCCACTCTAGCGCCTGGGGCAGAGGCCAAGGAGCCATCCCCAGTGCCCGGGCCATCTTTGCTCCAATGGAGCCTTGGCTGCGGGAGGGGAAGAGAGAGACAGAGAGGAAGGAGGGGGGGTGGAGAAGCAAATGGGCGCCTCTCCTATGTGCCCTGGCCGGAAATCGAACCCGGGTTCACCGCACGCCAGGCCGACATTCTACCGCTGAGCCAACTGGCCAGGTCCTGAACAACAAATTTTAAGAAAGTCACTTTCTAGATTCAATTTAAGTAAACTAATAATCATCAACCAGCCATTTCCCCTGGTGAATATGATAGATGATACAAAATGTGGAAAATACCAACCTGGGGAAAAAATATATCTTTGAGAGAAGCGATGTAACAAAATCATAAGAAACTATCAGTAAGAAAAGTAAATTATATATCACACATTTTATTGGTATGTCTTACAAGCTTATCAAGAATATTTGCATTTTAATGTCTTTTCTAAAAGTATAGAACTGTGGTTCAGGAAACAAGGGTTGTAATGGCAATATTATAGTTATTATATGTACATGGCCCCACCATTTTATTGAAAATATGTTTTTTAAAGCAGTATATTTTGTTACATCAGTTTCTTGCCTTAGGTTTAGAGAGAACAAATACTGGGTAAAGTACAAGGCATAGGCATTCTATTGAATACCTGTTTTGGGACATATAGACTATATACTACACTCTTCCTATTACAGAGATAAGTTACTTTTTATTTATAAGACAAATTCAAATGTGATGATACAAAATGAAATATAATATGTAACTGAAATATTATGCTTTGTAAAATTAAAAATAAAAGAAAGGGAGTAACTTTAAAAATTTTAAACATCTAAAACCTGTTAAAAAAATGGATAACTGATCCTCTTATACACTTGGTAAAAATTGAAATTAGATTTCTCCATAAAGTTGAAAATCTTTTTGCAGATTCTGGGATAAAACATTGCTATTTTTTTTTTGTCTAGAAAATAGTTAATTCCTTTTTCCTGTGGCTTAATCTTTTTGGTCACCTTGAAATGTTCAACCATAATAAATGGGTCTAGTAGCAACTCCTAATAAGGAGATATATTTAATTACTTATTAAAATTTCTAGTACTTGAAATACTCATTATATATTCAAATGTAGTTGGATAATGAAAAGTATTTGTTTCATATTACATATTTATAGCAGTTAGAGTTAAATTCCTAATGTCAAGGACCATAGAAACTACATATGCATAACTAGGAACATAATTTAACACAGAAAAAATTGATAATGTGATGACTTGCAAAATACTTGTGGTCAGTCTACTTTTCTTGAAAACTAAAAGAAGGACCTGGCCAGTTGGCTCAGTGGTAAAGCATCGGCCAGGCATGCAGGAGTCCAGGGTTTGATTCCTGGCCAGGGCACACAGGAGAAGTGCCCACCTGCTTCTCCATGCCCCCTCTCCTTCCTCTCTGTCTCTCTTTTCCCCTCCCCCAGCCGAGGCTCCATTGGAGCAAAGTTGGCCCGGGCACTGAGGATGGCTCTGTGGCCTCTGCCTCAGGTGCTAGAATGGCTCTGGTTGCAACAGAGCGACACCCCAGTTGGGCAGAGCATCGTCCCCTGGTGGGCATGCCAGGTGGATCCCGGTCGGACGCATGCAGAGTCTGTCTGACTGCCTCCCTATTTCCAACTTCAGAAAAGTACACAGACACACACACACACACACACACACGAAAACTAAAAGGAGATTGTTGTATTATTTGGAGCCATCACATATTTCATTTGAGTCCCATTAAATCTACATAAACTTTGACATTTACTAATGTCACTGTGTCATCACCCTCATTTAACATTGAAGAATATTGGTCCCCTTACATTGAGCCATCTTTGACTATCACAGAATATCTCCTATTGTGGGTAAAGGGGTGGGAGATGAGAGAAAAAAGAAGGCTGGCTTACTTAATTTATTTTTAACTATAATTAAATATATTTGTACACTTACTCTCTTACTCTTCTTTTTTAGATTTTATTTTTATTTTTTTTACAGAGATAGGAGAGAGGAAGAGAGAGAGAGAGAGAAGGGGAGAGAATCAGGAAGCATCAACAATTTCCATATATGACCTGACCAGGCAAGCCCTGTGTATGGAATCGGCAACCTCAGCAGTCCAGCTCATCACTTTTTTCACTGCACCACCACAGGTCAGGCTGTATACTTACTCTTGATTTATTATTTCTATTTATATTAGTTGCTTTAAACCTCATTAACTTTAAAAAAAATTAACTGTGTTTTATTAATACATCCTATATTTACTTCTACTTTATAAAAAAATGTATTTGAAACCTCAATATTTTATTCCAAACTATAAAACCTGCCCTAGGAGATTGATGCAAAGACCAACTGATCACTTCTCTTTGAATCTCAGAATAAAAGAGTTCAGAGAGATTTGGATATGTAGTCAGCCTGGGTTCTAGATTTAGAGAAAATAACTTCCAGGAAGTTGATCTATTGTATTAGATTTCTTGGGCTGCCTTAAGAAAGAGCCACAGACTAGATGAATTATAAAACCCAGTTCTAGAGTCTAAAAGACTAGAAAAAAAAAGAGCAACATCAATATATTGGTAGGTGTTGGTTTCTTTTGAGGGCTATGAAGAAGAATCAGTTTTATCCCTCTGCACTAAATCTTGATAGCTTCAGGCATTCCTTGGTTTGTAGACAGCCTTCTCCCTGTGTTTTTAGATCATCCTCCCTCTAACAGTGTCTGTTGCTATCTCTACATTTCCCTTTCTTAAAAAGACAGCTATCATATTTGACTAGGGCCTAAGAACCTCATCTTAATTTGACCATTTATAAAGACCATATTTCCAAATAAGATCACATTCACAGGATTTGAAGGTAAAGACTTCAACATCTTTTGTTAGGATACAATCTTAAGCATAAGAGCCCTCTATTGTGAAGGATTTAATCATTTTTTTCTGTTTCTAAAAAATAACTTTTAAGATTATAGTAACTCAGAGTTTGTTGTTTAAATGAAACTTCCAATTATATAGTCATATACTCCAAAGTGATAGGCAGTCCCATGATGATAAAATAAATGAAGTCTAATTCCATCGTTCTAATATGTGAGTAGGATCCAGGATTCAATGATGTGAAAATCATTATGTAGTTATTTTGGAGTACAGTCCCCTCCACCAAATACATAATTAAAATAATATCTTATATTGGCTCATTAAAAAGTATCCCAAAAGATTTCATTGCATTGATAGCATGTAAAGGGTATTCCACCTCTGGTTACCAGGGACTAACATGAAGTAGAAAAGTACATCTATAAAAGTGAATAAGAGTCAAATGCATTTGGTCAGAGACACCAAGGAACTTCAACATGAAGCAACAGATTGTGTGGGGAAAACAAATCACAAGGGGCTAGAACTATACTCCTTTTTTATTTTTAAATTGTTTTTTTTTTTTGCTTTTTTTTTTAGTGAGAGACGGGGAGACAGAGAAACAGACTCCCACATGTGCCCCAACCAGATCCACTCGTCATGCCCACCAGAGGGCAATGCTCTGCCCATCTGGGGTCCTTAAACCATTGCAACCCAACCAGAGCCATTTTTTTTAGCACCTGAGGACCAGCCTTGGAGCTATCCTCAGTGCTCCAGGCCAACTCACTCCAATTGAACCATGGCTGCAGGAGGAGAGGAGAGGAGAAGAGAGAGAGAGAGAAAGAGAGAGACAGAGAGAGAGAAGTGAGAGGGAGAGGGAGAGGGGTAGAGAAGCAGGCGCCTCTCTTGTGTGCCCTGATCAGGAATCTAACCTGAGACATCCATAGGCTGGGCCAATGCTTTAATGCTGAGCCAACTGGCTACGGCACTAGACTCCATTTTATATTGGGTTTCTCCCTAAATCTCGGTAAGTCATGAATACCTTGCATAAAGCAGAAACTCTGAATTTAAAATATTGTTCTAAGGGAAGTAAAACTTTATTTCAGAAACAATAAAGAATCCACAATATAAGAAACAGAAATCCTGGAGAAATATAACCTAGAGAAGCAATCCCAGAACTCTGAGTGCTTTAATACTGTCATTGTTAAATCCCAAAATGCATGGAACCAGAATCCAAAATATTAATCAGAAATAAATTGCTTAATGACTAAAAAGCTAAGGCCTCTCAATAATCTGTTGCAGAGGGACAAAATTAGAATGCAGGAGGGTGTGGAGAAAAGACAGCAGTAAACACTCCTGCATTCTGCTGAGACCTCTACAAAGTTGTACCCTAAAACAAAATGGTAACCAGATAAAGGTAAGTCTTAAAACACAGGATCAAAAAAGTGAGGGTGTTTACTGAGACACAGCAATGTCTTTATTCTAACTCTGGCAAGGAGAAAGTCAATTCTTCCCTGAAGGAAAATGAAACTATGCAGAGCTGTTTAAATTTTTTATATAGATTTAAATATGAAATAAAAAATCTTTAATATTAACATGAGGCAAAAATCAAAAACTAAAAACCAGGAGAAAATTTTACAAATGAAACTAGATCACAGGTGATCCTGAAAATTAAGTCATACATGGAATTTAAAATAAATCTGATTAGTATATTTAAATGTGTTCAAAACAATGAATAGCAAGGTCAGATATAGCATGAGAACTTTAAAGTCACATTTGCTACCTGACTACTTAGTGTGACTCCTGTTACTAGACCAGCAACGATAGGAGTTAACATATTGACAAGGAAATCAGCCCTAATCACTAGGTATAAGTAAGTCGTCTTTTATATAATAAAGACAGGGAAAAATTTACTGCAGTTTACCGGGGCCACTCTGGATTTTCTACTGTCCAGTATTATCTCTTATATAAGCAAGTACAACAAATAAAGCAGAATATCAGATATGAAGTTCTGAGTCAACCAAGATGGCATGCCGTTTTTCATCCACTGATATGTTATGAAATAGAAGGTGACACTACAGTAATAGTGATAATGGATAATACAATTATGGATTATGGTCTCAGGACCAATGAAAACAAGAGAACCTAGGTTTGTCACAAGATTATTCCTCCTCTTGTAAATTTTCCAGAAATAATAATAAGTAAAATCTTGCTGAGGCTGAGCCTATATGAAGTAAAATAAACAGTAGAAGCTACTGAGTCTGTGTGGGCCAACTAGACTATGCTGGTGCAATCACTTTTCAGGGTTCCTTTTACCAATTGGCATAGCTCTTCCCTAATTTCACTCACTGTTGACTAGTGAAGTTTGCAGCTGTCCTCTTCTCCCTGCACTTGTTAGCAGGTTGTCCTCTGTAGTGCAGCATGTGCTCCACAACTTCCCCATGGGAGCAGTCTGAAGTTAGTCTTAGCTGACAGCATTTTTTTTTTGTTTTAACTAATTTCTCTGGTCATATTTTGAGCAAATTCTCCCAAAACATATAGGTTCTGATGATAGATGATCTTATATAAAACCACTTCCCAACCTGTTCTATTGCCCTAGCATAACCTTAATATAAAATACTAAAGAAGATTGCATTAAAGTTATTACAGGCCAACATCTCTCAAGAATATAGTTAAAAATGAATTTTATACAAAATAAAACTCAAAGAAATTTATTTACATATAAATGAATAATACACCACAAATATACTAGATTTAAACTAGAAATTTAAGCACTGTTTAGCATTCAATAACATGAATGCATAATAACACTGCACAAATATAATCATTACAATAGTTAGAAATATTAATAATTTTCTTAATAAAATTAAAAAAAATTAAGCAGAGCCATCCAAATATTCAAACATGGCATTTCAATCAAATTAGAAGCAAAACAAGTTTAGAGGTAAAATATTATCTCTATTCAACAACTACTGTCCACATTAGCAGCCAGTAAAATAAGGAAAGTAGTAAGATTTGCAAGTAGAGAGATAAAATTGTGATAATTGGCACATAACAATGTGCATATCAAAAGTATCCAAAGCACCAACATAAAATGAGAGTTAATAAGTACATCGTTTAGTACGTTCTTTGAATGAAAATCCAATTAAAAATACATTCTATTTACAGTACAGACTGATAATTAGATTTTTTTTTTCATTTTTCTGAAGCTGGAAATGGGGAGGCAGTCAGAGAGACTCCCGCATGCGCCCGACCAGGATCCACCGCCATGTCCACCAGGGGGCGATGTTCTGCCCCTCTGGGGCGTCGCTCTGTTGCATCCAGAGCCATTCTAGCGCCTGGGGCACAGGCCAAGGAGCCATCCCCAGGGCCGGGGCCATCTTTGCTCCAATGGAGCCTCGGCTGCGGGAGGGGAAGAGAGAGACAGAGAGGAAGGAGAGGGGGAGGGGTGGAGAAGCAGATGGGCGCCTCTCCTGTGTGCCCTGGCCGGGAATCGAACCCGGGACTTCTGCACGCCAGGCCGACGCTCTACCGCTGAGTCAACCAGCCAGGGATGATAATTAGATTTTAAAACTCACTGAAACAATTTACAAAAAAATTAAAACATTATATACCTAAGTATAAATCTAAAGGAAGATGTACAAAATGTATGCACTAAGTATAAAACACGTTGAGATAATTTTTAAAAAACTGTGTGAATTGAGAGACATTTGTTCATGAAGTAGAAAGTATAGAATTTTAAATATCTCAACTTTTATTAAATTGATATATAGAGTCAATGTAATAGCAATCAAAATCCCAAAAGTGTGTGTGCTTGTGTGTGTATATGAAAATAAACAAGAATTTTTAAGTTTTACATAGAAAGGCAAAGTTCTAAGAAGCATAATGCACATATATAAAAACAAAGATGGGGTCTTATGCAATGTTACAAGTCTGTGTTACAGTTATAAAAATTAAGTTAATGTTGATATAAGTATAGACAAATATACCAATAAAAAAGAATAGTAAATTTTGAATAAAGACTCACTCACATATGGTTATATTACTTGTAGCAAAGTGTTACTGTACTGCAGTGGGGATTATTTTTTTAATAAGGAGTTCTATGTTTATTGGATATCCACATAAAAAATGTGTATCCTAATTTTACACAAAAGATTTCAAAAAAATGTATTTGAGAATTTAATGTAAAATATAGTATAATATAAACATCCAAAAGAGTTTAAATGTTAATATCTTCATAAAATATAACAAGCTAACAAATTTTAAATTAACACAAAAACAACAAAACAAAATAAAGATTTGTAATTTAGGCTATATTAAATTTATAATTTTTTTTCATTAAAATACAGCACAGTGACAGTGAAAAGAATATCCTATTATAGAATAATATATTTGCATTACATAAGGTTCATGTAAATAGTTCCTACAATCATTAAGACAATTTAGACAGCGGTAGAGCGTCGGCCTAGCGTGCGGAGGACCCGGGTTCGATTCCCGGCCAGGGCACACAGGAGAAGCGCCCATTTGCTTCTCCATCCCTCCGCCACGCCTTCCTCTCTGTCTCTCTCTTCCCCTCCCGCAGCCAAGGCTCCATTGGAGCAAAGATGGCCCGGGCGCTGGGGATGGCTCTGTGACCTCTGCCTCAGGCGCTAGAGTGGCTCTGGTCGCAACATGGCCACGCCCAAGATGGGCAGAGCATCGCCTCCTGGTGGGCAGAGCGTCGGCCCATGGTGGGCGTGCCGGGTGGATCCCGGTCGGTTGCATGCGGGAGTCTGTCTGACTGTCTCTCCCTGCTTCAGAAAAATAAAAAAAAAAAAAAAAAAGACAATTTAGAACACCTAGTAAAAAATGGGCAACAGATTTAAATGAATTCTTCATAGAAGTTGCTGTTCTATTATCATAAAACTTAGTCAAAAGTGTGCAATATTAATGGTAATCACAGAAATGCAAAATGATATTTTTTGAGATGTCATAATATATTCATAGAATTATCTAACATAAAAAAATAAATAAATACATTATGTTTAGGCCAGGATGCAGAGAAACTGGAACATATATACACTATTTTTAGGATGTAAAAATTAATAAATTTTTGAAAATTGTTTGGTTTTGTTTATTTTATTTGAACATTTGGACACTCTATGATTCTGTGATATAACGTCTCATCACAGAATCACCATTTACTCATGAATATATACCCAACAGAAGTGCATATCTAAGTGTAACATAAATATGTTTGAGAATATTGGCCCTGGCAGGTTGGCTCAGTGGTAGAGCGTCAGCCTGGCGTGCAGAAGTCCCGGGTTCAATTCCCGGCCAGGGCACACAGGAGAAGCACCCATCTGCTTCTCCACTCCTCCCCCTCTCCTTCCTCTCTGTCTCTCTCTTCCCCTCCTGCAGCCGAGGCTCCATTGGAGCAAAGATGGCCCAGGCACTGGGAATGGCTCCTTGGCCTCTGCTCCAGGTGCTCGAGTGGCTCTGGTCACGGCAGAGTGATGCCCCAGAGGGGAAGAGCATCGCCCCCTGGTAGGCAGAGCGTCGCCCCCTGGTGGGCGTGCCAGCTGGATCCCGGTGGGGTGCATGTGGGAGTCTGTCTGACTGTCTCTTCCCGTTTCTAGCTTCGGAAAAATACAAAAAAAATATATGTTTGAGAATATTAAAACATTGTTAACAAGAGGCAATACTAGAAAACAAAATAAATGCCTAAGAAGTTTATTGTATTAATAAAATAGAGTATTGCCTGACCAGGTGGTGGCACAGTGGATAGAACTGGGATGCGGAGGACCCAGGTTTGAGACCCTGAGGTCGCCAGCTTGAGTGCAGGCTCATCTGGTTTGAGCAAAGCTCACCAGCTTGGACCCAAGGTTGTTTTCTCCAGCAAGGGGTTACTCAGTCTGCTGTAGCCCCACCGTTAAGGCACATATGAGAAAGCAATCAATGAACAACTAAGGTGTCGCAAAGAGAAACTAATGATTGATGCCTCTCATCTCTCTCCATTCCTGTCTGTCTGTCCCTATCTATCCCTCTCTTTGACTTTCTTTCTTTTCTGTAAAAATTTTTTTTTAAAAAATAGAGTATTGTGTAACAATAAAAATAAACAAAGCATAAACAACCACTTGATAAAACTAACAAGTAGAAATTTTAACAGTAGAAACCAGCCACACTGAGTATAATTGTATATTTCCAATCCCTGATGTTCTAAAAGATAAACATTTCAGGTGATGGAAGTCTGTAGTAAACACTGAGTTGGGGAAGCAAATAGAAAGTCTTTGAAATATTCAGAAATGTTTTCTTCTGATTTGTGACCATTTTTGTATATATACTGCTCTCAAAAATTAAGGGATATTTTCAAATAAATATGAAGTGATAAAATATCCCCTAATTTTTGAGAGCAGTATAATTTATATACTTCAATAAAATGGATTTAATCTTAAAAAGGAAAATTCTAGAGTCTGTTTCCTAACCATGGTGCAATTAAATATGAATCATACAAACACACACGTGGTTAACTCATAATTAAATATAATAAAGAATTGAAAATATAAAACAAACATATTTTGAGCTGAATGATAATTAAATACTAAACATATAACCTCTGTTATATATCTGAAATCATACTCAGATAACATTTACAAATTCAAAATGTAATTAAGAAAAGTAGAGCCTGACCTGTGGTGGCGCAGTGGATAAAGCGTCGACCTGGAAATGCTGAGGTTGCCGGTTCGAAACCCTGGGCTTGCCTGGTCAAGGCACATATGGGAGTTGATGCTTCCAGCTCCTCCCCCCTATCTCTCTCTCCTCTCTGTCTCTCTCTCTCTCCTCTCTAAAATGAATAAATAAATAAAGAATAAAAAAAATGAATAAATAAATAAAAAAAAAAAAAGAAAAAAAAAAGAAAAGTAGAAAGAGTCTTTTCAAGAAGTTATTAAACGAATGGCAAATATAACCCACAAAAAATGAAAGAAATAATAAGAAATAGAAAAACAGACATATAGGAATGATAGATGCATAAAAAATCTAAGCATTTTTAAATGCTTCAGATATAAAAATAATACGTAATAAACAAAACACATCCTTTTCAATAACTATTGAAACAGATGTGAAATTTTATATTCTGTGAATTTATAAAATTTGCTCGTTAGTTCTAAGAGTCTGTTATAGTATTTAGGGTTTTCTGTAGGTAAAATCGTTAATCTATAAAAAGACAATTTTGTCTTTCCAATTTGGATGCCTTTATTATTATTATTATTATTTTAATTGCTGTGGCTGAGACTTTCAGTACTGTTTTGACCAGGAATGGTGAGAGTAGGTACACTGTCTTCTTCCTGATCATAAAGGAAAAACTTTCACTTTTCCTCTGTTAATTATGATTTTAGGCTATGACTTTGACACATGTGGTCTTTATTATTTTGAGGTCCTTGTTACAAATGAATACAACTTCACCTTTACTCTGTATGTGATCTCATTTTACAATTGTGAAAGAGAATATCGGCAATTAAGATTTTCTGCCATATTTGCAAATTAATTATTTTAGTCTTAAAGTTTATTGCAATAATGATAATCAAATCAACAATAGCAACAACATAACACCTTAGAATTTGTATATTTTTTGAACTAATGTCTACTTCCACCTTCACAGTTGGGAACTAAACTAGATTTAATCTGGATTAGTGCTTTGTCATAGTGGATATTCAAAATATATGTACACTTCACTTGACTAGACTTCCACTAAGGAAATAAGTCAAAGATAACTGTCCCATTATGTTGCACAGCCTGAGTTTGATGTTTGCTATAAGAATAAAAAATTGAGTCAGTGATATGGTGTCCTTGGGATATATTCCTATAAGTGGGATGGCTGGCACCCCCATGTTTATGGCAAGATTGTTTACAATAGTGAAGATCTGGAAACAGCCCAAGTGTCCGTCAGTGGATGAGTGTATTAAAAAGCTGTGGTACATAGATACAATGGAATACTATGGGGCCATGAAAAAGAATGAAATATTACCTTTTGCAACAATATGGATGGACCTAGAAACTATTATATTGAGTGAAATAAGCCAGGCAGAGAAAGAAAAATATCATATGACCTCACTCATTTGAGAAATCCAAGGAACAATGTGAACTGAGGGACAGAATTAAACCTGAAGAGAAGGGGGGGAGGGAGCTATTGGAAGGGGGGTAAGGGAGATGTTGAGGGAAATATAGGGGAGGGGGGATGTTTTGGGGGAGACATTAGAATCTATGTTAACATGATTAATTAATTAATTAATTAATTTAAAAAGAATAAAAGATTAAAATACAATTATTAACTTTTAGATGAATTGTTTTTCACGTTCAGGTTGCCTTTTATTTTCTTTTACAGAAAACGTGTAGAAATTAAAATAAGTTGCAATAGATGACCTTAGCTTTATTTCATTATTTTAACTTGTCTAAAATTATACAATTTACTTGCTACATAAGTTTTCAGCTCCGTCTACAATATCCTATTTTACATGAAGATTTTTTTGAATAGTTATTTTTTTTCTTACTATTATATATTTAATTATGTAGGTTTAAAAGCATTGCCAGTTGTTTCCTGCACTTGTAAAAACATTCTCATGGAAATCTAACATTGACAAGTACAATAAATATTACTAATGAAAACAAGGGTAGTATAAACAGAAAAATGTAATAAAAATTGATTTATATATGTGAATTTTTATGTGATCTAATAAGTAAAAATTTAAAACTAAATTGTATTTCTTTTAACTCCCCATATGTAGTTGCATACACTCAGGTAAGCATAATATAATATTATTAATTATTGCTGTTTTTCATAGAAATATATTTCTAATACTATAAAATATGCCACAAACTTAGATCTCTCTGTAACAGTACATCTAACCATAAATCTGCTCATACTTCACTGATTTTTTTTCAGTGTTTAACAAGCAGTTGTTTTCTGCAGTAACCATGTTGACTGATTTTAGTGGCCCTGTGAGTATGTATACCTATCTCATTTTATTGCTGTGATAAAATGTCAGCAAAAATGTATGCACTCTTTAAGAGCCTCTAAGAAAGTTGAATATAAATCAGATAATAATTGTGATGGTAAAAAGTATATGTTTTGGTATTCAGGGTACAATCCAGGTATTATCTGATGAAACATTTTGTACTGAACATTTCAATGTTTATGAGTAATACATATCTCTAGGTGAATATTTAAGATGATAAAAACCAGTCTGTTAAATGAACTGTTCTTACATCTACCACCGTTAATAAATTATCTGTGTAAAGACAGTTTGATATGTCACAAAATAGTTTAATCTGTGATTTATAGCAATATTATTAAGAGTAAGGCTAATATAAATAAAAAATGTACATTTAGCTATTGTTTTGAAAACAGTCTACAAAGTTGTGCAGAGGTAACTGTGTCTCTTTAATGAAACAGATAATTCTAAAAAGAAAATTTGAAAAAACTCTGAGTTCATTCATTTCAGAATTAAAATCAATGAGTATTTCAAAAACAAAAGAAAATTTTCATTTTCCCTGAAGGAATTAATATATCTACCAGCAAAGATTTAGATGGAGATATGCTCATCATTTTATAGCCACCTCTAAAATGTATTGTAAATTCATAATTACAGGATTGAAGTTCTACAACTAATAAACACACTAGAGTGTGGATTTCTTATGAGAGCCTACCAATATTGCTTATTTGTTTCTCTGACACAGATTTAATTTAACTTATATGCATAGTGCTTTTATAATCAATTTATTATAATATTGAAGTCTCATCAGTAATTTAATTATAATTTTGAACAGACAATTATCACCTGACATATGAGAATAACTAATATCATGAATGAATAAGAGATTTTTAAAAAGTTGTATTTAGAGAAAGCACACATGGAATAAAAACTAACAGTGTTATCACAGAAAGTAAAGACATTTTGTACATATAATATACAAAAAGAAAACAATCTCATCAACAGATACTTGATCATTAAAACATGCTTTCTGAAAATAAACAAAAAATAGTAAAGGATAAGGGGAGTAAACTATATGGTGACAGAATAAGATCTGACTTTGAGTGATGGGAACACAATGCAATATACAGGTGATGTATCATAAAATTGTACACTTGAAAGATGTAATTTTATTAAACAAAGTCACCCTAATGAATTTAATAAAATTTTGAATAAAAATATATATTAATGAAGATATTAATGAATATATTCTAAATATATTAAAGATATTCTAAATATTAAATATATTAAAGAGAACACTTGAGAGATAATCCCAAAAGCTTCCATATCTAAACAAAAAATTCAAATTATTTTGAATGCTTTCAGTCATAACATAAAGTTAAATATGTTTGAGGCCCCATTGATCTCAGTTGTATGTGGAAAGTAGACTTATAATTAGCTTAGATAACACTGGGGAACAAAATTTTTGTTGCATCCACAAAATCACTTGTTCTTACCTAATTCGAGTGTGCTGATCTCAAATCTGACAGTTTTTCTCTGTAAGCTACAGGTTTGTTTGTAATTCAAGATTTTAGGTTTTCATCTTATTGTAAAATTTTCAACATTTAGTTTAACATAATAAAGTAGAACGTCTCCTTGGGCATCATCTTTGTGAAAATATAATAATTTATATAATGCAGTAAATACACTAATACACTAAAAAATATAATTGCATCAGAATTGGTCTACAATTTCAAAATAGAACATATTAAAACACTTATTTTAATCATAAAATTTGCACAAAACTTATTTAAATTCTATTCAGGCAAAAATCTGCATTTGTAGCTCTTGCATTTGTGTACTTGTTAAGGACAATCTCGTTCAATGCTCCAGAAGTAATATGCTCATCACTAACAGCTCCAAAATTTTTGGGAAACTTATCAAGGTGACTGTTCAGGAAGTGAAGCTTAACACTCATGTTACATCCAATGTCACGGAAAGCCAACAGCATCCTTTGAACCAGAAGTTCATAGTTTTCTGCTTTTTTGTTGCCAAGGAAGTTCTTTGTAACTGCCACAAAAGACTGCCATGCTGCTTTCTACTCCTTATTCATTTTCCTGGTAAATTTTTCATCGCGTATAAGGGTTCGAATTTGAGGTCTATCAAATACACCTGCTTTTATCTTCTCAAAAGACAAGGCAGGAAAAGCAGAAATAATATGCTGAAAGCATTCACTTTCTCTATTCAAAGCCTGAACAAACTGCTTCATTAAGCCAAGTTTGATGTGAAGTGGGGGAAAAATGATCCTGTCTCAATTAACTACAGGTTCATTCACAATATTTTGCATCCCTACTTCCAGAGCTTCAAGTTTCGGCCACTCCTTCTGTGTCCAGTGTTTCTCCCAAGCTCAGCTGTCCCACCAACACAGAAAGCAAGGATACTTCATGAAATCTCTCTGTTGTCCTAGAAGGAAATTTACCATTTTAAGATTCACAAAAATGATTCAGTTATGCTCCTCATTCTTAGAAAGTCGAGGACAATTTTTATGGCATTCTTACTAAATCATTCAATTCGGGTTGGCTAAACTGCTGAGGGGTTAATGACTGCTTGGCATCAGAAGAAGATCCTTTAGATTCTACAACCATTTTCTCATGCATCTTATCAAAATACACTGGATCACCATGTTACTTTCTTTGTCCTTAGAAGAAATAAAACCATTGAAAACTGGAACCGGGAGTGTCTCAGATTGTATTGCTGAAGGAATATTAGGATATGTGAGCACATGCCATTTTTTCCTGCCGATGCCCTTTGTATGGATCAGACACAAATAACAGTCACTGCTGTGGTCCTTAGGTTCATGCCAAACCATGGGAATACCAAAAGACATTCCTTTGTGTTTTCCTTTTGTCCAGTCATGAAGAATTTTCTCACAATTATGATGCACAATATGAGGAGCCCAATTCTTGTCTTGATCACCAAGGGGAACTTGAAAATAGGCAATATATGCACATGTCACAAATGATAAAATATTGCGCCTTTGACTTTGAAGTGTGTAATCACAAATGATAAAATATTGCGCCTTTGATTTTGAAGTGTGTAACAGCCACATATAGAACATAAGTTGTCAGGACTATTCTTACATTTGCGCCTACTCAAAGAAGTCGTGATTTAATCTTAAAACACAATAAGAGGGTTTTTTATCAGATAATAATTTTTTACATTTAAAAACAACTACAATTATGTAAAAGTGATGTTTGTAAAACATTAATTGCCTTGTGGTTATGTTCAATCCAAGAGTCATTGCCCTTTAACTCCAATTTAAAACCAATGCATGCCATTAACTCTAACAGAAAGAAATTAAAATTGCATAAAAACTAGAGCATGCACTAAAAAATGAATTTCAGATTTGGAATCAGAGATGCAGAAATATATAGAAACAGTTCTAAAACCTCATGCAACTGAAAATGAAAAAACAATTGTTCCCCAGTGTAATTATTGCCTTGTTCAATCTCCCTGACACATAGTGGTGATGGTGGAGAGGTTTAATGTAGAGTGGTCTCTAGCTCAACCTTAGGTTGTGTTGTTAAGCTTCCTTGATGCTGGGTGGGGGTGAAAGCTTAAGTTTCCACCAGATCCCACAGAACTACCCTGGCTGAGAAACTGGAATACAATGTGTTTCCCCCACCCAAGGGATGGGATATCAGTTTTCTTTCAGACCTACTAATACTACCTCAGTAGAAATCACCTGTTTCCATGGGCAAGGAATAGGAGACAAACTATCTGCTGGGGCCTTACCAAAAAAACCAAGTGATGGAATCACAGTGCTGCTGACTTATTCTGCAAAGCAGGGTTGCAGGATAAATGAGAAGATCAGCTCCTTGATTAACTTTTTAGAACTGAAAGTGGTGATGGTGCTAATGGAAGATATATGAAAAAATAGCAAGTCTTCCCAAATATACTCATATCCTAATCTTTGGATCTGTAAATATGTTATGTTACATTGCAAAGAGAACTTTGCAGATGTAATTAATGTCATGGATTTACAATAGAGAAATTATCTCAGATTATATAGGTGTGGGGTTGTTTGATATAATCACATGAGAACTTAAAAATAAAGAATTTTCCCTGGCTAAGGTGAGGGAAGAAGTACTGGAGGAATCGAAATGTTACAGAGAGTGAAATCAGCTATATCCAGTTGAGAGAATTCAATGTACCATTGCTGGATCTGAGATATAGGGGCAGGTATTTAAAAATCAGAAAGAAATATCTAGATATAGCTCTGAAGATCTTAATCTTTTTTCTTTTCCTAAATATCTATTCTAATATTTGCTAATTTTAAAATTTCTTTTGTTTTCTAATTGTTGAGTTTTAAGAGTTCTTTACATTTTCTGTATTCAAGTCATGTATCAGATAAATGATTTGCAAATAATTTCTTTTAGTTAACTACATATCCTTTCACGTTCTTGATTGTGTTTTTTGAAACAACAGTATTTTCATTTTGGTGAAACATAACTTATTGAGACTTATTTTATAATCTAACATATGTAATTCTTGGAGAATATTCCAAACACATTTTAGAAGAATATATTTTCTAATGTTATTGGGTGAGTTATTCTACTGATGTCTGTAATGTTATAACGTTGATCAAATCTTCAATCATTATTTTTCTTTCATACCTAGTTGATCTATTCATTATTCAAACTGGATTGTCAGTCTGCAACAATTTTTGTGGAGTTATCTATTTTTCCTTTTGATTATTTAATTTTTTTTACATCATGTATTCTGGTATTCAGTGTTCAGACACATATATGTTTATAATTGTTATGTTTTTCTGGAAAATGGATACTTTTATTGTAATAAAAAATCCCTTTTGCAGCTAGTAACAGTTTTTAGTCTTAAATCTTATATTATCTGATATTGGTATATCCACTCCATATCTCATTGGTTAGTGCTTGTGTGACATATATTTTTTCATCATTTCTCTTTGTTGTAAAGTGACCAGCGAGCTCCAAAGAGACACTAGAGTTATAGAAGAATTTTAGGAGTTTATTTTAATCTAGCTGGCCGCAGGGGCTAGCAAGTCCCAAATCAGCCGCCCCGAGGAGCTAGGGTCTGGGGCTTATAAACGCTTAAACCGCAAGCATGTCCAAAAGCTGTTATACAGAAGCAGAACTAGCGGTTAGCTTATCAGAATGTCCCCACTTTGCAAAATTTCTTGTCATGTTAAAACATTTTGCTTATAGCACAACTTGGGGTTTAGTTCAATTTGCAAGTTTGCATGTACAAAAATACAAAAATTTTAAAATGGTGAATACAGAAGGCATACAAAATGACATTGCTAATGCTAACAGAATTACATTTTCACACTTACACCTATGTGTGCTTTTGAATATAAACTGTATCGGTTGTAAGTAGCAAAGCAGATTATATTTATAAAAGTCATTTTGCCAATCTATGCTTTGGATTTATAATAATAAGGCATAAGATTTACGTATGACAACTTGCTTTTTGTTTTTTATATGTCTAATGTATTTAGGGGGGTTCTACTGATTCGTTACTGACTTATTTTGAGCCCAGTGGATATTTATAAGTAGACTAAATTATTTTCTTAGACTCTCTCTTTCTGTAGTCTTTGTTTCACAGACTGGATTATACTCATTGAACTATCTTTAAATTCAGAAATTATTCTTTTTGCCAGCAGAAATCTGCTGTTGAGACATCTGTGAATTTTATATTTCTGTTATGTTTTTCAACTCTAGAGTTTTTATGAAAAATATATTATCTCTTTATTACCATCTGTTATTTAGTGAAACATTATTCTCATATTTTCCTTTTGGATTAAAAAAATTACACTGATTATTTTTAACAAATGACTTAGGGTAAAAAATGTTCACACTGAGAAAATTCTTAGGTCAAATAAAAATAATACCTATGCTGATGATTTTTTGGGAATTTCTAGACAATTCAAATAATTATAATTCTTAAAAATACTGTTTTTGAGAAGGAAATCTTACCTTTTATGACAGCATAGATGGATCTGGAGAGCATTATGCTCAATGAAATAAGCCAGTCAGAGAAAGGTAAGTACCATACAGTTTCACTCATATGAGAAATTTAATGAACAAAATGAACTAACAAGCAAAACAGAGATGATTTCATAGAGCACAGGCTAACAGCTGTCAGGGGCTTGGGCTGGGTGAGGCAAGTGGTGGGATTAAGTGAAAAAGAACATTAAAAAAATTTATGAACACAGACAACATTATTGTGATTTATGGGGGTGAGAGGGAGTTCGAGGAGGTTGTGGGCAGATAAGTGGTAATGGATGATTTTGACTTGACTTGGGGGGATGAACACACAATACACACTATACAGTGTACAGAGATGTGTTGTGGAATAGGGCACTCGGACCCGGTACAACTATGTTAACTAGTGTTATTGCAGTAAATTAAATTTAAAAATGCTGTTTTTGAAAAATTCTAATACCATTTGTCATTCTAGTGCAGTGTTTCCCAACCTTTTTTGTGCCATGCCCCACCTTAACTTTCTAAATTTTTTATGTCCTCCCTATGTAACATACATAATTTTTTTTTATAAATAAATTTTTATTTTAATGGGGTGACATCAATAAATCAGGGTACATACATTCAAAGAAAACATTTCCAGGTTATCTTGTCATTTAGTTCTGTTGCATACCCATCACCCAAAGAGAGATCGTCCTCCGCCACCCTCCATCCAGTTCTCTCTGTACCTCTCCTCCTCCCCCTCTCTCTCCTTCCCTCCCCCCACCCTCCATAGCCACCACACTCTTGTTCATGCCTCTTAGTCTCGCTTTTATGTCCCACCAATATATGGAATCCTGCAGTTCCTGTTTTTTTCTGATTCGCTTATTTCACCCCGCACAATGCTACCAAGACTCCACCCTTCTGCTATAAGTGATCCGATGTCACCCTTTCTCCTAGCTGAATAATATACCATGGTGTATATGTGCCCCATCTTCTTCATCCAGTCCTCTATTTTTTTTTACAGTGATTAACAGCCTTTAAGCAAACTCTTGGCCAATACAGCAAGAATCCATGAATGAGTAGTGTCCTTAACATGTTCCCCAAGTCCAAGTTGGCCCCATCACCATGCCAAATCCCTGAAAAATGCAAGCCAACCGCAGTTCAGTCTGTTAGGAGCTGTCACAGGGAGCAGGAGTCCAGGAAAGTTCCCCACAGGAAAAGTCCGCATGGCACTGGAATTGTTGTCACCATTCTATGCTTTGCAGCTCATGTCCAAGTCCCAATGACCGCTGCTTCTAGATGGTAATGATTCAGGCAGACTGGAAAAAGCCATTTGCAGCATGCGTGGATATAGAGCTTCTGTTCTCCTCTGCCTGGAGAGTTGAGACCAGGTTGCTTTTCCCTGGAGCTCTGTGACTGTGGCCTGGTAAAGAGAACCTTGGGATACACTAAGCTGGGTGGCAAAGGTAAATTCATAATACAAGTTGGCAAAAAAAGGAAAGAGAGCTCTAAATTGAGTAGGTCCCAGCCTGAAATATGAGTGGGGCATTGAGGTAGGAGGGATAAAGGAAACACTATATATTAAGCAAAGCAGCAGAAAATAGGACTATCAACACCCACAACAGAGATCTTTGAGGGAAGAATAAAAAACCTGACTATTCAGGCAAAACATAGTTAAGTGGCCCTTGTGCGAATGAGATCAGTTTACCTGCTTCTTGGAAGAAATACCCTAGACTCGTCCACAGTGTCGTAGATGCAGCCGATGGCCCTGGGCACCTTCAGCCTTCAGTGGCAAACCCCAGCATTCTGGGCAAGGTTAGGTCATAGGTGGCTGGAGCAGGGCTGGAAGAGACTGAACCCTCCCTTAGAGGAGCGAGGGGGAAGCCCAACTTCCAGTGTCCCTGTTTCCTCACAGCAGAGGCATGTAAGCTTGGCAGGCTTTAGCTCAATGACCTTCCTTTCCACTATTGAAGCAGGACCCAGATGGCATTTTATGAGACCCTTTGGGGTGTTGGAGCCTTTAAGGGTGTATCCTAAAAGCTGGTAGTTCCCCTGATCTCTATTGGGCTTTTTCTGCCTCTAGGTATCTTAAAAGCCATTCTCAGAAGATCTCGCTGAGGGGTTTGAGGATCCCCATCCGCCTATATAAATCTTTTCCATATATCTGGAGCTATTTGGAAAAGAGACAGAACAGTGTTATTAGCTAGATCTAATAAAGAAGGTAGTAGTTTGCAGGCGAAAAAGATTTGCTGTCTCCTGTTCATCAGCATTCAAAAGAAATGTAATTTTTTTTTTAAGTAAAAAGCATGATATGGTAGACCCGTCGGACTCATTAGCCTGGTGTGCAGGATTCCCGGGTTCCATTTCTGGCCAGAACATACAGGAGAAGCACCCATCTACCTCTCCACTACTCCCCCTCTCCTTCCTCTTCGTCTTTCTCCTCCCACCCGCAGCCAAGGCTCCACCAGAGCAAATCCACCCTGGGCACTAAGGATGGCCCCATGGCCTCTGCCCCAGTCGCTAG
This sequence comes from Saccopteryx bilineata, assembly GCF_036850765.1. Classification (NCBI taxonomy): domain Eukaryota; kingdom Metazoa; phylum Chordata; class Mammalia; order Chiroptera; family Emballonuridae; genus Saccopteryx; species Saccopteryx bilineata. The sequence goes on along the minus strand of NC_089491.1, from coordinate 212,455,017 downwards.
AATGGCTCCGGTTGTAACAGAGCAACATACCAGATGGGCAGAGCATTCCCCCCGGTAGGCATGCCAGGTGGATCCCATTCAGGCACATGCAGGAGTCTGTCTGACTGCCTCCCCATCCCCATCCTCAGAAATATAAAACAATAAATAAATAAAAGAAAAAATACTAAAAAAAAAGGGAGGGGGGGCATTCCCTTGTGCTATAAGCAACAGGGAGCATGGAGTGAGCTTGAGTATGTCCTATGAAACATGGAGCTCTATGTTTACATATAAGTCTTTGAAGAAGGAGGAACTGCTGAAATAGTTTATCAGCATTTGTCCCTAAGACAGCAGTCTTAATAGTGGGAACACCATACGTAAATATTTGCTGTCTGTCTATAGATTAAGGGGGGAATATGGCAAATGCTGAAAAGCCATGATCTTTGTGCCCCTCCCCTCCCCCAAACCCTTCCCTCTCCTCCCCCCACCCTGTAGCCCCCACACTGTTGTTCATGTCTCTGAGTCTCATCTTTATGTCCCACCTATGTGTGGAAACATATAGTTCTTAGTTTTTTCTGATTTACTTCTTTCACTTAGTATAATGTTATCAAGGCCCATCCATGTTGTTGTAAAAGATCCGATGTCATCATTTCTTATGGCTGAGTAGTATTCCATAGTATATATATACCAAAGCTTTTTAATCCACTCGTCCTCTGATGGACACTTGGGCTGTTTCCAAATCTTTACTATTGTGAACAATGCTGCCATAAACATGAGGGTGCATTTCTTCTTTTCAAACACTGCTATGGTGTACTTGGGGTATATTCCTAACAGTGGTATAGCTGGGTCAAAAGGCAGCTCAATTTTTAATTTCTTGAGGAATCTCCATACTGTTTTCCACAGTGGCTGCACCAGTCTGCATTCCCACCAGCAGTGCAGGAGGGTTCCCTTTTCTCCACATCCTCGCCAGCACTTATTCTGTGTTGTTTTATTGATAAGCGCCATTCTGACTGGTGTGAGGTGATATCTCATTGTGGTTTTAATTTGCATTTCTCTAATCATTAGTGATGTTGAACATTTTTTTCATATGCCTATTGGCCATCTGTGTGTCCTCTTTGGAGAAGTGTCTATTCATTTATTTTGCCCATTTTTGGATTGGATTGTTTGTTTTCCTGGTACTAAGTTTTACAAGTTCTTTATAAATTTTGGTTATTAACCCCTTATCAGACTCTATGTCAAATATATTCTCCCATTGTGTAGTTTTTCTTTTTATTCTGTTCTTATTGTCTTTAGCTGTGCAGAAGCTTTTTAGTTTGATGAAGTCCCATTTGTTTATCCTGTCTTTTATTTCACTTGCCTGTGGAGACAAATCAGCAAATATATTGCTGCGACAGATGTCAGAGAGCTTACTGCCTATGTTTTCTTCTAAGATGCTTATGGTTTCACGGCTTATATTCAAGTCTTTTATCCATTTTGAGTTTATTTTTGTGAGTAGTGTAAGTTGGTGGTCTAGTTTCATTTTTTTGCAGGTAGCTGTCCAGTTTTCCCAACACCATTTGTTGAAGAGGCTGTCTTTACTCCATTGTATTGTCTTACCTCCTTTGTCAAATACCAGTTGTCCATAGAGCTGTGGGTTTATTTCTGAGTTCTCTGTTCTGTTCCATTGATCTATGTGCCTGTTCTTATGCCAGTACCATGCTGTTTTGAGTACAATGGCCTTATAATATAACTTGATATCTGGAAGTGTGATACCTCCCGCTTTTTTCTTCCTTTTCAGGATTGCTGAGGCTATTTGTGTTCTTTTTTGGTTCCATATAAATTTTTGGGATATGTGTTCTATGTCTTTGAAGTAAGTCATTGGTATTTTCATTAGTATTGCATTGAATTTATAAATTGCTTTGGGTAATATAGACATTTTAATGATGTTTATTTTTCCTAACCATGAGCACGGTATATGCTTCCACTTATTCGTATCTTCCCTGATTTCTTTTATCAATGTTTTATAATTTTCCGAGTACAATTCTTTAATCTCCTTGGTTAGATTTATTCCTAGGTACTTTATTTTCTTGGCTGCAATGGTAAAGTGGATTGATTCCCTGATTTCTCTTTCTGAGAGTTCATTATTAGTGTATAAAAATGCCTCTGATTTCTGAGTATTGATTTTATATCCTGCCACCTTGCCAAATTCTTTTATCAGGTCTAGTAGTTTTTTGACTGAGACTTTAGGGTTTTTTATATACAATATCATGTCATCTGCAAATAATGATAGTTTTACTTCTTCTTTTCCAATTTGGATGCCTTTTATTTCTTTTTCTTGTCTGATTGCTGTGGCTAGGACTTCCAGAACTATGTTGAATAAGAGTGGTGAAAGGGAGCACCCCTGCCATGTTCTTGATCTTAAGGGAATTGCTTTTAATTTTTGCCCATTGAGTATGATGTTGGCTGTGGGTTTGTCATAGATGGCCTTTATCATGTTGAGGTATGTTCCCTGTATTCTCACTTTGCTGAGAGTTTTGATCATGAATGGGTGCTGGACTTTATCAAATTCTTTTTCTGCATCTATTGAAATTATCATGTGGTTTTTCTCCTTTCTTTTGTTTATGTGATGAATCACATTGATTGATTTGCGAATATTGTACCAGCCTTGCCTCCCAAGAATAAATCCTACTTGATCATGGTGTATGATTTTTTCCATATATTGCTGAATCCGATTTGCTAATATTTTGTTGAGGATTTTTGCATGTAAATTCATCAGGGATATTGGCCTATAATTTTCTTTTTTGTGTTGTCTTTGCCTGGTTTTGGAATCAGAATTATGCTTGCCTCATAAAAAGAGTTTGGAAGTCTTCCTTCCTCTTGAATTTTTTGAAATAGTTTGAGAAGGGTAGGAGTTAGTTCTTCTTTGAATATTTGGTAGAATTCACTTGTGAAGCCATCAGGCCCAGGACTTTTCTTTTTTGCGAGTTTTTTGATAGCTGTTTCAATCTCATTTGTTGTAATTGGTCTGTTTAGGTTTTCTGGTTCTTCCAGATTGATTTTTGGAAGATTATATGATTCAAGGAAATTGTCCATTTCATCTAGGTTGTCTAGTTTTTTGGTGTACAGTTCTTCATAGTATTTTCTTACAATATTTTGTATTTCTGTTGTGTCAGTTGTTATTTCTCCACTCTTGTTTCTAATTTTATTTATTTGAGTCCTCTCTCTTTTTTCTTGGTGAGTCTTGTTCAAGGTTCATTGATCTTGTATACCTTTTCAAAGAACCAGCTCCTGGTTTCATTGATCCTCTGTATTGTTTCTTTAGCCTCTATGTCATTTATTTCTGCTCTGATCTTTATTATTTCCTTCCTTCTACTAGCTCTGGGCTTTACTTGCTGTTCTTTTTCTAGTTCTTTTAGATGCAGGGTTAAGTTGTTTATTTGAGCTTTTTCTAGCTTCTTGAGGTATGCCTGTAATGCTATAAACTTCCCTCTCAGGACTGCTTTTGCTGTGTCCCATACATTTTGAGTTGATGTATGATCATTATTGTTTGTTTCTAGGAATTTTTTAATTTCTTCTTTGATCTCAATGTTAACCCATTCATTGTTTAATAATGTGCTATTTAGTTTCCAAGTGTTTGAATGTTTTTCAATTTTTCTATTGTGGTTGATTTCTAGTTTAATGCCATTGTGATCAGAGAAAGTGCTCGATATGATTTCAATCTTCTTAAATTTGTTGAGCCCGCTTTTGTGCCCTAACATGTGGTCTATTCTAGAGAATGTACCATGAGCGCTTGAAAAGAATGTATATTCTGCTGTTTTAGGGTGAAAGGTTCTGAAGATATCTAATAAATCGAGTTGATCTAATATGTCCTTTAAGTCTGCTGTTTCTTTGTTAATTTTCTTTCTTGAGGATCTGTCTAATGATGTTAATGGGGTATTGAAATCTCCTACTATTATAGTATTGCTGTTGATCTCGCCCTTTAAGTCTATCAAAGTCTGCTTTATATATTTAGGTGCTCCTATATTAGGTGCGTAGATATTTATAATGGTTATATCTTCCTTTTGTATTGCTCCCTTTATCATTATGTAGTGACCTTCTTTATCTCTAACTATGGTCTTTGTTCTAAAGTCCATTTTGTCTGATATAAGTATTGCTACCCCAGCTTTTTTTTCATTTCCATTTGCGTGAAATATTTTTTTCATCCTTTTATCTTCAGTCTGTGTGCATCTTTTGATTTAAGGTGTGTCTCTTGTAGACAGCATATGTATGGGTCCTGTTTTCTTATCCACTCAGCTACCCTATGTCTCTTGATCAAATCATTTAATCCATTAACATTTAAGGTTATTACTGATATATAATTGTTTGTTGCCATTTTTTTTCTTTAAAACTGTTTTTCTCTTTTGCTATATTCTTTTTTTCCCTTTGATCTGTTTACAAGAGGTCCCTTAGCATTTCTTACAGCCTTGGTTTGGTTGCAGTGAAATCCTTGAGTTTTTTTTTGTCTGTAAAGCTTTTTATTTCTCCTTCTATTTTAAATGATAGCCTTGCTGGATAAAGTAGTCTTGGTTGTAGGTTCTTGTTCTGCATTACTTTGAATATTTCTTGCCATTCCCTTCTGGCCTCAAGTGTTTCTGTTGAGAAGTCAGAAGTCATCCTTATGGGTGCTCCTTTTTAGGTGATAGTCTTTTTTTCTCTAGCAGCTTTTAATATTTTCTCTTTTTCATTTAGCTTTGGTAATTTAATTATGATGTGTCTTGGTGTTGGTTTCTTTGGGTTTCTTCTTAATGGAGTTCTCTGTGCTTCCTGAACATGTGAAATGTTTTCCTGCCTTAATTGGAGGAAGTTTTCTGCTATAATATGTTTGAACAAAGTCTCTATCCCTTGTTCTTTCTCTTCTTCTTCAGGAACCCCTATGATGTGGATGTTATTTCTCTTCATGTTGTCACAGAGCTCTCTTAGAGTTTCCTCAGACTTTTTGAGTCTCCTTTCTTTTTTCTGCTCTGCTTCCGTGCCTTTATTTATTGTGTCCTCTAACTCACTGATTCGATTCTCTGCTTCATCCATCCTGCTTTTAATTCCTTCCATTGTATTCTTTATTTCAGATATTGTATTTGTCATTTCTGTCTGATTCTTTTTTATTATTTCAATGTCCTTTTTTATATTTGTTATCTCTTTATTTAGGTTTTTGTAATGGCCATCTATGGTGGTTCTAATATCTTTGAGCATCCTAACAATCGTTATTTTAAACTCTGCATCTGGTAATTTGGTTATATCTGATTCACTTAGGTCCTTTTCTGGGGATTTCTCTTGGTTTATTTGTGTTGTATTTCTCTGCCTCCGCATTTTCTCTTCACGAGAGTGGCTGTGATCATGTGCTCGGGTGCACAAGGGTTGGTGGCCTTGGCCTTTGCCCCGCCCCTGTGTGTGACATTATGCTCGGTCCTGAGGGCACTGGCAAGCACCTTTGCTCTGCTGTGGGTCTCCACCTGTTTCCGAGCTTTCGCCCTGCCTTTGCAGGATGATCCCACTCAAGGAACAGCTGCTAGCCTTGGCTCTACCACCAGGCAGGGCTGCGTGCCCAAGCTCAGCTTCGTAGTGGAACTCCGCCTCTTCTGGGCTTTTGGCTCCACCCTCATGGGAGGAGCAGTCTACCAAGTCAGACCGCAAGCCTGGGTTGCACGGGTGGGGCAGGGATGTGCTCCTCTGCCCTTGCTCTGGGGCTGGTTTCTACCCTTTCTGGGTTTCCCGCCCTTTTCCCAGAGGCTGGATTACAGGCTGCCGGCAGCTGAGCTTAGCCGCTTTTGCACGCCCCCTTCTCCCTAGCCGGGCAAGATTGAGCTCACACCTGAGCCCAGTGGTGGTTAGCCGGTTTCCGCCCCTGCCAGCAGAACCGCGCTTTTGTCTCCCGCTGCCGCCCGCTCTCCGGTGTGCCCTCAGCCGCGTGGGTGGGGGCGTTGCAGCTTGGACCCTAAGACTCACTACTGTAGACCTGAAAGCTCCCTCCTTCTATGCGACTCTGCTCTGAATGCTGTGGGGGAGCTTGTTTGGCTGCTCTCCTGCTTCCCTTTGCTGGTATTGCTGTTTCCGGGGAAAATATTCACTTCAGCTTTGGGGAGTGACTTGTCCCAGGGGTTAGGGTGGCTATCTCCCAAAATGTTTTCCCTATGCCTCCTAGATTGCACTATCTTCCTGTTACTGTGGTTCTCTCCCCTCTCCCTCCGTCTCCAGGAGCCCCGGGTGAGTGTTTGTGAGAGAGATGTTGTGGTCCCTTTAAGAAGGATCCTGGGTCTGAGAAATCAGACTCTCTCACAAACAGTATCCTGACTTGTTTCCAGCTAAATACTGTCCTTACGCTTCTTCTGGGCTCTGGGGCTGCAGGCTGGGGCTTTGTTCCTGGGGCTCAGGACCCTTCCCCCTCTGCTAAACTCACTTCCCGCCATGCAAGTCTCTCCCTACTGCTGTTCACTCCGAGAAGCCGGGCAGCCCTCTCCGCGTTTCCGCTTTTCCTACCAGTCTCTGTGTGGCTTCTTCAGCATTCCTTGGTTGAAGAGTCCTTTTAGTTTAGTCCAAAGTTGGCTTTTCCAGCTGATAGTTCATAAAATTAGTTTGTAATCCACATTGGTTCTGGGAGGTAGATGCTGGTACGTCTGCCTACTCCAGCGCCATCTTGTCTCCAAAAAATAAAATCTTTTAAAAAATGTTAAAAATTTTTTTTTTGCTCAAATCCTTATAAGGCCTGACCTGCGGTGGCACAGTGGATAAACCGTTGACCTGGAATGCTGAGGTCGCTGGTTCGAAACCCTGGGCTTGCCTGGTCAAGGCACATATGTAAGTTGATGCTTCCTTCTCCTCTCCCCTTCCCCTTCTCCTTTTCTCTCTCTCTCTCTCCTTTCTAAAATGAATAAGTAAAATATTAAAAAAAAACACACACAAAAAAATGAAAAAAATCCTTATAAATAGTGAGTGCTCAATAGAAAATTATACTGGAACCTAGAGTTCCAAATCAGTAACCAAAGATAGATGCTGGCCAAGACCTGTTTTATTTTCATCATACATAATTTTTAACATTAAAAAATTGATTTGTTCACTTCATAAACATAAATGATAGGTTCTAGGAAGAAATCACTATGAAATTGTTAACAAAACACAGTAAGTAAAATTTCAAAACATATAATGAAAAACAGTAATTTAAATTCCAAATAATTTTAATACAGATTTTTCTATATTAATTTATTATTTTAATTTAGTGTGATCCTTGTGCTTGATGCTTGCTGCACAGAGATTTTATATTAGGTTCCAATTTGGTTAGCTTTAGTCTCAAGTCTCCACATTGTGTTATATCCAGCTGATTTCTTTTTTTTTTTTTTACCAGTAAATCATTTACAGCACTAAATCCACATTCAGATAAAAATGAAGATGGAAACGGTAGCGATAGTTTTCTTGCACATTTGGTTGAATTTGGATATTTGATTTCTGTTTCCTCACAAAAGCCATGCCATCACTCCTTTGATATTAAATAAAGCTTTAACTGACTCATCATTTTGCAATTCTGCGAGTTCTTCTTGATACTGCATATTTGATATATCAGACAAATCCACTAACATTGGCTGCATCATCCATGTTGTGAAATCAATTTGTTTTTAATCAGAAAATCTTTCTTTTAAATCAGCCGATAGAATATTCAAATGATTGACAATAACAAGTAAAGCGGTATCAGTTACTTCACATTTTTGGAGCCAATGAAACTGTTTAAAGTTTTTGTTGTTAATATGTTTCTGACATAACTCAACATTGGTAATGAAACCAAATATCTTTGCTTTTGCATCAACAAGAGTTTTATTTGTTCCTTGAAGTTGCTTATTTAATATATTTAGTTTTTCAAAGATATCGGCTAAATAACTCACAAATGCTTTACCATCTATTGTTAACAGACACTTCATTTCAGGTTTGTCGCTTAAAAAATCACTAAGAGTATCAAACAATTCCATAAATCTTTTCAAACAGTTTCCTTTAGATAGCCATCTTACTTCAGTATGAGTAAAAGTCTCCCATGGTCTTCATTTTATTCTTCACAAAATAGCTTGAAAAGACGCTCACATTTGGCACTAGCTTTAATAGCATTAACACACTTTATAACTGTATGTAATACTTCATTCAGAACAGGAAAGATGTTTTTAGCTACCAAGTTTTCCCTATGAATAACACAATGCACAAGAATCATTTCTGGATTCGCATCTTTCATCAATTTTAAGCAGCCATTTTTCTTGCCCATCATATTGGGAGCACCATCTGCAGCACAAGATGTTATATTTTTCATTGGTATATCATTGAAATCTAAGTAGTTTTTAGCTTATTATATATATCTTTGGAGGTAGTGGTGCTTTCTAATCTTTTACAGAACAACATTTCTTCAGCAAAATGTCCTTTATCAATATATCTTACATAAGTTATCAATATTGCCTCACTATCTCTCAAAGTTGATTCATCCATTTGCAAGGAGAATTTTCTTGTTTTCAGCTTTTCAGTAAGTTGTTTTTCAATATCCTCACTCATTTTGTCTATTCTTCTGCTAACAGAATTGTTACTGAGTGGCATAGCTCTTACATCTTTGTCATCTTTTTCAAGAACCATTTTAAGAAATGCTGATATTGACGGTTTTATTAAATTCTCTCCTATAGTGTGATTTTCTCCAGTTTTAGTGATGAATAAAGAAATTTGATAACTAGCCTCAAGAACACGATTATTAGTTGAAGTATGAGTAGTAAATAGAGACTTTAATGTTCTTTTTTCAAAATTTTTCTTTAAAGTTTTAAAGTAACTCAAATCTGAATTAATATGAGCACTATGTTTCGCCTTCAAATGCGCCTCAAGACGACCTCGTTTCATTGATTCGTTGGTCAAGTATTACTGGCATAAAAGACAAAAAGGAATCCGCTCATCGTGAACAGCGGGTATGAACCCAAATTTTAAATATTCCTCTGAATATTGACGAGTTTTTTTCTTGCTTGCACCACTCATTTTACTATGGGCTATAATAAAAATAAGATCAACTAAAAACTAATATTAAAATATGTGTTAAAATATATTCAATGTGACATAGAGTAAACATATACTAAAATTTCATATTTATTTAAATGTATATAACACATTTACTACACTATCACTGCAAATCAAAAGGTATCTATATTTTTTCCACTTGACAAAATTTTCTGGAAATTTGTGCTTCTAAAATTAAAATTGTCATGCATGCACTATTATAGCCCCAATAATATTTATAAAATATTATTGCTTTCTAGCCCCGATGCAAGAAGTACTTAATAAAGAGTTTAATATTGATAAAAATAAAATCAAATACTTACCAATTATATCTATACAATATATTTATGTATATTTATTAAATCAACGAGCTTTTACAACAGTTTTGACTGACACTTATTTCAAATTAACACCAACTGAATGATGTGAAACACTACAGAAGTTGTGATGGGCCAATTAGGTGAGAATAACTGCATTGTTTAGCGAGTTTTTAACATGTCCGGGGTTCCCCATGGCAGACAGCATGCTCCGTGGTGAACCCAGGATGAAGTTTACTTGACGACGCCAATCACCCAGTTGATATTTTGGTCTCGTCAAACAAAATTATACTTAATAATTATTTACTGCAATTATTTAAGAATTGCATTTTTTGTTAAATTTTGCACCGATATCTAGCATTGAATTTAAATGGCCCGGGGTGAAAGAGTTAAAGTCGTGTCGAGTCCATTTTCAAATTGCCCCCCTTAACTATCGAATTGTCCCCCTGTGGGGCGTGGGCCCCACGTTGGGAAACACCATTCTAGTGGTTGCTAAGCTTTTGATTTCCACTGTGATTGTGGATGTATTGGTTTTTATAGCTTCTACAGATCTAGGTAGAGAGGACTGGGAATAAAGCACTTCAAAATCCCACATAGTTTAACAATTCGTCTATTTTTTTTTTTTTTTTGATACAGGTTCTTTACTCTTTCCAGGAGCCAATATTTGAAAAGTGTCCTCTTGATTGTACTGCATTGTAACATACAATGGGATGGACAAAAGTGATCAGGACACCACAAACTTTCTGATCAAATTCCTTATTTGCTATGTTCCACTGGGTGATGCATCTTCTGTCTAGCGACCCTTGATTTTAAATGACCCTGGTTATTTTGACTTTCAGAATGAGAATAGCCAAGACACCAATTGTACTCAGAACAAGCAAAAGCCAACCTCCAATTAAAACTGCTGTGTAAACATTTTACTCTTAGTCAGTCATATCGTTGGGATGAGGATCTTATGATAATAAAATTATAATGAAATAATTATATGCATATTAATCATATAGTAACTAAAGAATTAGAACCAATGAGTTTGGATAACTATTTTATCTAGTTATTATCTAGAAATTGAGCACAGATTTTAAACAGCTTGTGATGAGGAAATGAGGAATAAACATTTTTATCTGGAGGGAGATAATTGTTCACAATCATTGAACTGTGCGAAGTGACCTCTGAAGAAGGTTTGAGTGTGCTGTGTCTGAAGCATCCATTGGTATTGAAGTGAAGATGATCTTATAAAACTTTTCCAAAGAAGTGAGGATAAAGTAAGTTTTCACTCTAGTCTGATTTTGATTTTGCAAATTTCCAGAGCATCAGAATATCCATTTATCTTCAAGATTGTATTATCCAATTATCTGTAGTAAAGTTTAGACAAAATCAAACAAACTTTAAAATACACCTGGATTTAAAAAATAGCATTTAGTTTTCTGGGTGAATCTACACACTTACCTTACTCACTTAAAGGCAAGTTTTCTTATCTGTATTCATACAGATAATAACAATTTAATACCTAACTTTATTTCATAGACTGATTAGCAAGTACAAGTAAATTATGTCACAAAAGGTGCTTGGAAGAATGCCTGGCACATACTAAAATCTCAATAAGTGTTAGTTACATGTATTGCTACATACCATAATTCATAAACTCTGCCATTTTAATGTATACTAAGTATTTTTATAAGGATAAAAATAATTTGTATGAATCACATCCCTGACACTTTCACATCATAGTCACAAATATATATTTGTCATTCTGTATACATAAATCATTGATAATTATCTCTGCCTAGGAGTAAAGTACATAACAGTGATCATGTGAACCAATTAGGTGTGCTCTTTTACAGAATCCTAAAATTTTTATTTTTGAAAGTTTGTTTACATAAAAATATAATGTAAGAGTCATTGTTAAAACTGAGTTAACTTATTCTCGTATACAGCAAAAAACTTTATTATTTACCATGTCACAAAGAGATCTTTATTTACAAACAACTAGTTAAATACATCAAAAATAATATGATCGGCCCTGGCCAGTTGGCTCAGCGGTAGAGCATTGGCCTGGCATGTGGGGGACCCAGGTTCAATTCCTGGCCAGGGCACATAGGAGAAGTGCCCATTTGCTTCTCCACCCCCCCTCCTTCCTCTCTGTCTCTCTCTTCCCCTCCTGTAGCCAAGGCTCCATTGGAGCAAAGATGGCCTGGGCGCTGGGGATGGCTCCTTGGCCTCTGCCCCAGGTGCTAGAGTGGCTCTGGTCATGGCAGAGCGACGCCCCGGAGGGGCAGAGCATCACCCCCTGGTGGGCAGAGCGTCGCCCCCTGGTGGGCGTGCTGGGTGGATCCCGGTCAGGCGCGTGCGGGAGTCTGTCTGACTGTCTCTCCCTGTTTCCAGCTTCAGAAAAATACAAAAAAAATAATAATAATATGATCATGGTTAAAGCAATGCATTCACAGGGAGTCATAATTTTTTAAAAGTATTTGACCTTTCCAAGCCATTCATTATCTTTAACTGTAACAAGTTCATTTCTTAAGTGATATCCCAGTGACCCAAAACAGTTTGCACAACTTTTTAAAATATTTCTTAGTCTCTATGGTGTAGTTTACACAGTGGGAAATATGGCTCCTTATCTCACAAATATACATTACAGAGAAAGAGCTTAATAGTCACAATGACATTTTTGATTAATTTTAACTGGGTAATAATAAAAGGAAGATTTCTAAAAATGTAGTAAAGTTTACCTACAGAAAGACAAGTATTGTCATCCAATATATTTTTTTCTGAATTTTTTTCAAATTAATTTTAGGTTGACTTGTAATATGTAAATGAGTATCAGAAGGGATGGGCTAAATCAGGGCTAATTTCTTTAGTGCTCTCAGAATGACGATTTTCATCTTCTCCTATTGCTCTCTAAGGCCCTTTTCTGGTTCTGCAAAGTGATGTTTTGCTGTTTTCAAGCTTGAATAACAATTGGAATATATTTTTTTAATTCAATGAATTTTTATCTAGGCAACTTCCTAATTGCCTTACATAAATGACTTCTTCAATTTTTCTATAAAAAAATTCTTATACAAATCATTGCCTCTATAAAGAATAAATTTAAGATCTCTATGAATGATAAGAAAAAGAAGTAATGTAATGAATAGGATATTATACACAATATATTCCCATGACATTGTATGCATATTATTTTTGCTTTTCTCTTGTGCATCATAAACATGAATGTCTAACTTAAGAGAGAGGAAATCACTTCTTTCTCATTCCTAATATGAGCCATAAATCCCTTTTCAGAGTTATGACCAATTCTGAAGCCACTGTTTTAGAGATGGAAGGTTAGTTATTATGTCAAGAACTTGAAGTTAATGTGTAGTATGTTTTGACAAGGAATGGCAGCAATGCGTCAGTCTTTGTGAGCAGCAAAGAAAAGAGTGGTAAGGAAGGTAGAAACTTTATTTGCCATTGAAATCCAATAAACTTTTTTTTTACTAATTTACCTAGAAAATATTAGTTTTGTAACTTTTGTTTTTAGATTTTATTTATCCATTTTTAGAGAGAGAGAGAGAAAGCAGGAAGCATCAACTTCCATATGTGCCTTGACCAGGCAAGCCCAAGGTTTTGAACTGGCGATCTCAGTGTTCCAGATCAACGCTTTATCCACTGTGCCATCACAGGTCAGGCTTAGAAAATATTAGCTTTAGAATAAAGTTCATTATGACCAATTTTCTTCTCAGCTGTATAAAAAAATATATTCTACTATAGGGTAAATAGTACTGTATTTCCAAATTTAATGCACCTATATTAACCTTATTGAACTCAGAACTCAGAATCTTACTGGAACACAAAAAGCTTGACCATACCTCAGGTTCATTGCTTTTAGTACTCTCTCTAATCCACCCCATTTTCTCAAGACATACAAATTACTTTCTCATTCTATTAAGGTCTCTCTTTAATGGTTAACTCATCAGAAAGGCCTTTGTGGACCATCTACCTTATGATAGATCTCCACATTTCTCTTTGACTAGAATTTATCTGTTTTCTGTAGCACTTTAACACTACTTAATTATAAAGAATGTTTTTAACTCTCTTTCTCCATTAGAATGTCAACTCCAAAAATGCAAAGATTTTTTTGGTATAACTGATATATCCCCAAGTACTAGAAAAATCTACTACATATTAAATATGCAAGACTTATTTATATTTTCAGTGTTGTTATATTGCTGATATTCACTTATGTATTTATTTACTGATCAAATAAATTAAGTTCATTAATCTGTTTTCAAGCAAATCATAGTTGAAATAATATCTATTCTATGGGCATAATCAATACAAAATCATGTAAAATAATAGTATTTTGATTACTTATTTCAATCTTATAACAATAAAATAAAAACATCATTATTTTCCCTGCACTCTATTGTGAGAATTAAGGCACAGACCAAGAAAGTGACTTCATTCCCATGTTAGTTAAGATAGATCTAGACTGGTAGATAGATATGTATGTATATTGATAAATAGGTAGATAAATTTTAGATAGATGATTGATATACAGACCATATAAGCATTGTCAGTATATAAACTTAAAAAAGTTTGTTGAAAGAAATATACTTTATGACACAAAATAAAAATTAACATCAGAAGAGTAGGTTTAGGGTTTGTTTTGATTTGTTGTGGGTTTTGCTTAGAAAATCTAGTAGGCATATTTTGAATCAAATTATATTTTTTAAACACATATTATTATACAAAAGTAACAAATAAGACTCAGAATATTTGTTGTTAATTTTACAAATGTCAGAAAACAAGGGCACAAAAAAATAAGAACAACACTGAGCTAAATTATCATTTTCAAAGGACAGAGGAAGTGTTAAGTGTAGGCTTATTTAACAGAATATTATAAATGAGGTGATCCAAGATCAATTGCAAAGATAATGTCAAGAACCAGCAGGGTCTGATGCTATTTCTTTGCAAACTGACTACTTAGCTGACACATATTTTCATGGATGCTTATAGAATAAAATAAGTTATTGAATTAGAAAATACAGACAACAATTAATTACTAACAGCAATGGCAATAGCCAAATCATTATTCTTTGGATTCTTTCCCTGAGCTCCCACATGATTTCAAGAGTGCTCAGTGACATTTGTACACTCAGTGTATTGAGCTGGAGGATACAAACATGGAACTTGAGCTCCAGGATATTTTACAAAGGGCAATAAGCATGCCAGCCACTTGCATTAGTTGGCAACAGCATCTTTAATACACTGAGCCACAAGAAAACCTGCCCATTGGAAAGCAACATTTTATCTATCTTCCAAGACTGTAAACAAACCTGTCATTTAGAATATACTCTATGTATTCCAAAGGATTTTCTACACAAAAGTACCTGGATAAATAGTTCAGAAAAATAAGGCATTCAGTACCTTGTTTCTACTATTTTTTTTTTGACAGAGATAGAGTCAGAGAGAAGGACAGATAGGGACAGACAGACAGGCAGGGAGAGAGATAAGAAGCATCAATTCTTCATTGCAGCATCTTAGTTCATTGATTGCTTGTTCATTGATTGCTTTCTCATATGTGCTTGACTGGGGGCTACAGCAGAGTGAGTGACCCCTTGCTCAAGCCAGCAACCCCATGCTCAAACTGGTGAGCCTGCACTCAAGCCAGATGAGCCCGCGCTCAAACCGGTGACTCCAGGGTTTCAAAACTGGGTCCTCCATGACCCAGTCTGACATTCTATCCACTGTGCTATTGACTGGTCAGGCCAGTACCTTGTTTCTTACACTTGGAGATATGAATAAAAGGGGATAAATATAATGGAAGAAGACTTAACATAGAGTGGTGAACACACAATAAAATATACAGATGATGTATTATAGAATTGTACACCTAAAATCTATACAATTTTATTAACCAATGTCACCCTAATAAATTTAATAAAATTTTTATATATAATATATTAATTATTAATTAATAAAATAATTATTAATAAAATATATTTATAAATACATATATATATTCTCTGGTAATCAATAAGACATATCTAATTTACCATAAAGAGTTTTTCCTCATTGTCTGATAATGATAAGTTTATATGAAATAACGGTGAAGAAAACTTCAAATATTTAGTAACTCTTTGCTATGTGAAGTAACAAAAATATGTAATGAGATCTCTAAGAGTTCTGTTAGAGAAAATATGATGTTTTTCTTCCCCTATGTTTTCCTTCTTCAAAGTTAATTCAGAGAGGAACTGACCACCATTAATTTGGGATATGTAAGTACAAGATGAGTAAAGGACAAGCTTAAAAAAATAAAACATAGATCATCTTAGAAGATTCTGAAAAATTGACATCCATGGGTCCCAGTCTAGACTTATCAAATCTAAATAATAAAAGCACAATGGCATGAATTGAAATATGTCAAAGGTTGACTGGGTCATTATGGTGAATATTCAGAACTAGCAAGTACTCAGATCAATATTCTTTATATTTTTTCCCTCTAATTATGAGATTCTATGATTCTAAAATTTCCCTGCTTATTTTCATTCTTTTCTCCAGTGCCTCTAGGGAGAATGATATAATCACCTCAGTTGGCAGTGATCCATTGCATTGTGTGGAGACTGAAGAACTGATAGGTTTCTAACATACTCAATTTCCAAATTTGGATCTGCAGCTAGAATTCACAAAGCATGCATTGTTACCTTTATTCAGAGTCAGATTAATCTGGTTAAACACCATGCAGAGGCATTCTTCCGGAAGATTCTGAGCAGGCTTTATATGCTGCTTTGTTTAGAGTTGTATTTTAGGACATAATAAGAAAGTCTCTGTACATCAGTCATCTACCCTTAGGCTTCCCACCTAATTTTATCATTATGAAACCTGCTTTCTGTAACATTGTTTATCACTTATGCATTAGCTAGTGGTATCTGACATTGGTATATTGGTTCCATTTTAATCTATGTTGCCAATTGTGCCTTGTCATTTAATTACAGATACCATATTCATGATGAAGTCACACTAGATAAACTAGATTTTCAGCCATTATAATAAAACTAGTTATTTCATTAAAGTAATTACTTGAAAAATGGAAAGTAATAAAATATTTGAAGCATATGTTCATTTCTCAAAATATTTTATGACTTCTGTTTGTCTCTTTGGGAGTGAATAAATAATGATAGGATGGGATAAAGCATTCAATAATTATTTTCAGGTCTTTATTACCTCTGAAAATTATATGCTTAATGATCTGTGTCTTTCATGCTGGCTGGTTCATAATATCAGACTGATTTAACTTGATCATCCATCCAAAACATTGTGCTGACTCTGCAAGTTACTTAACCATTATTGAACATTCTCATCTACAAATGGCTATTTATTTTTTACTGATAACAGTACAGGTAGAATAAATTTTTTTCAAGTAAATATTTCTATAAATTGTGAACAAAATGGTACATGCACAATTATCTCTATCAGTTGAGAGTTAGAAAAACAAAAGTGGTGTATAATATAATATTTTATTATAGAATGTAAAGACAGAAACATTGTGGATAACACAGAAAACCAAAGGATGAAAAAGGTGGAAAATATTAAGGATGCCTGAGTTACTTGATTTTTCAAGTGTGTGGATCTCATATATACAGCCTTTGCTGCCTATTTAATCTGGCTGGAGCTACTTCATGCAATACTGCATAATAGTAAATTTACAGTAAACAACATTGGTTGTAATTTAAGAAATGCATCTTATGTTTTTTTGGAAATGTCAACCATGTTATCTAACTGAGAACCGCTTTTCTGAGTCGAATTGTATCATTCCAAATTCATATACTGTTCCAAATCCCCAGTACTTCAGAACATGACCTTATTTAGAGATAAGATCTTTACAAAAATTATCAAGTTAAAGTGAGGCAAAGGGTGTCCCTATATAAAGGGGAACTTTGGAGAGAGTCATGCACACAAGGATGAGATCACGTGAAAAGACACAGGAAGAAGATGGTCTTGTGCAAGCCATTGAGAGAAGTCTGGAACACATCTATCATACACACAGCTCTCAGAAGGAATCCCCTCCTAACACCATAATTTTAAGATTCTAGACTCCAGAATGGGAGATAATATAGTTCTGTTGTTTAAGCCACCCAGTTCGTGGTTCTTTGTTACAGCAGCCTTAGTAAACCAATACCACCACTCACATCCTACGTGACCTGATGATGGGGTTTAGATTAGGGTTGGCACCTGCCTCATGCCAGACCACACACATAGTCTCACTTTTCTAATACAATGTTAAAGATTGGGTAAATGACCTAAACCAAATGACTGAGTCCTTTCATGGAAATACTTAAATCAGAACGCAGAGAATAATGCCCTTACCCTTGGATGAAAAACCTGAAAAATATGAGTCCAGAAGCAGCTAACTGCCTTTGTTTCCATCCTTAGAGAAAAACAATGAGCATAAATAGAAAATAGATGCAACACATAGAGAAGAATAATGACAAAGGGCAAAAACAGGCGAGGATCACTGGTTGTAGTTCTCAAGTTTACACCGATCCAATCTTTCCCGATTACATGAAGCATTAAAGGGAATTTTTTTTTTTGCTAATTACTCTGTTTGATATTGTACAAATTTTAAAATCTATTTGACCCAAAGTTCTCACTAGTAAATTCTTTTTTTTCTTTTTTTATCAAGTGAGAGGTAGGGAGGCAGAGAGACAGACTCTCATAGGCGCCCTGACCTGGATCCCTTGACAAGCCCTGTCTGGGGCTGATACTCTGCCCATCTGGGGCTGTTGCTCTTTTGCTCAGCAAGTGAGCTATTTTAGCACCTGAGGTGAGGCCACAGAGCCATCCTCAGCACCAGGGCCAACTTGTTCATTCAAACCGTGGTTGTGGGAAAGGAAGAGAGAGAAAGAGGGAGAGGGGGAAGTGAAGGGAAAGAGGAAGAGTAGAGAGGCAGATGGTCGCCTCTCTTGTGAGCCCTGACCAGGAATCAAACAGAGACTTCTACACACTGGGTCAGCTCTCCCACTGGCCAACCAGCCAAGGCCTCACTGGTAAAATTATATTAATATTAGTTACCTTTTGAGATTATCAAAGGTCAAGGTAAATAATTTTAAAATACTGGCACATAGTATTTATTTAATTAAATAAAAATGTTTTTAATATTAAAATCTTCAATATCTAAGCAAAAATAATCACTGATTAATATTCCTGGTGCACCCTATGACAAAAAGTCTGGTGTCTTGATTTATTGTGGTACCGTAAGTACAGTACTGGTGCCACAATAGTTGCCTGTAGAGTTGGTAGCTACAGGAAAAATGTACTGTTCATTGGTATCTTGCCTGTCTGCAATGTCTACATCCTTAGTAAATGCACTTTCCTTTTATTTTATTCAGGTTTTTCCCTGCCTTCAGTTAAGTCCCTGCTGGCTTCAACATTCAGTCCCTCTCATTCATCCAACTTCCTGCTGCTTGAATTATTTCTCACACTTTCCTGCCTTAATTCTGCTTGTTTGAGATCCACATCAGAATGGTCACTGCCAAAATATATGGTCATTGTCTGGCAAGCCATCAACAGAATTACCTGCATTGAAACCTCATTTTTTTTTCTAAAGTGTTGGCTGTCATGCAAGCACATTCACCCTGTGAAAAGAGAAAAAATAAATGCAATGGGAGTAGTTTAGCAACTAATTTACTTCTGTTTCAGAAAAACAGCTGTTTAAGTGACTCCAATTACAAACATTAAAAAAGAAACTATTAAGTCTTTTTGTTGCAATAAAACTATTTAAGATAACTTCTAAAGTAATATTATGTTCAATTTTTATACATGAGTTAGTTCATTTGCTTTATATGCAATAACTTTTCACAATCTCGTTTCACCTGAACTAAACCAATAGCTGTTTATATTATACATCACTGCTCTTTGGCCATAGCTAGAGGCCATGTAACATCGGTGTTTCCTTTAAGAGGTGAGGAGCCACTTCACCCGCAGGTGTTGTAAAGTACCAAAAGCTACATAATGAATATTAATATTTTAGGAGGCTTGAAGAACATTTTATTAATTTGGGTTAAGGTGTGCAGAGAAATTGTAAGAATAGTCTCTCTACTGTGTGATTGGCATAACCAGTATGGCCCTTGGCATTGTATTGTAAATGCAAAGGGGAGGAAAACATGGATCCCCAGACATTCCACCACACCTGTGGGGAAAGGGGTGAATGGCTAGGCAGGTGCAGGAAAAGAAAAGCCAAAATAAACCTTTTCTTATAACTATGAGCCATTTGCGGGCATTTGTCCCCATGGAAACTACCTCTCCTATGTAAATGCATGTAGTTAATACATGTAACTCTGGACAGAGAGATGGTGGATGAACACTAGAAAATATAGAAATGCCTTTTAATATGTAAAGATACATCTTTCTACCAATATGTTGACTTGTAAATTTTGTTTTCTCCAAAATAATGTATGGCTTGCAAATTGAACGTGGTTCTATCATGTTAAAGGACATATGACTATAATCAATAGTGGTAAGGGGCTCCTAATTACAATTTTTGCTTCTGTATATCCCACTTACAAAGCTATAAAAACTAGGTAGAACAAAGGGCCAGCACACTCTCCCTCAGACAGAGTTCCCGCCTCTTGGCCAAACTAGACAATAAAGCTTTGGTGTGTAATCAACGGACCTTGTTTGTGTCTTCAATGTTTCGGCTCCCTCCGGATTAAGATTAACAAGAGGTAATAAAAATTAATCATTAAGTAAAATGTACACTTTAGAATAGAAAAATAAGGAAAATACACAAAATAATTTCTAGAGGACAAAATTTCATGTTTTTAAAGAAATCTTTCACATTTACATTGTTAAGTGTGATTTATTAATGATTTATGTCAAAATGCTTGGACAAAATGCAAAATAATGCACGTCATATTAATTAATTTTTATAAACTTTGAGTGTGAAATGTAATAAATGTAATTAAGTTAAAATTCACTTATCTTGGTAATGTAACACAATTATACAGTAAGTTGATTTCTTTCAAAGTTTAATTTGTTGACACAGGTTGTTTACAGATATTTCTTCATATATCAAATTTCTTGTTCATAACTATTTAGTTACTCATCAGCATTATCCCACAAATGCTATTCTGTGGTAGGCCCTAGAAATAAAACACTAAATAAACTAAAATTAATAATATACATAAGATAAGCTTTGTTTTACAGAGGAGACTTAAATCCTTATAAGAGACAGTACAGGGTACTATGGGAGTGAACAGAACAGGTGTCTAATTGAGTCTCCATGGATAAAGTCCATATTTTACCCTCTAGAAAAAACCCAAATTGGGTCTTCTACACTCTTAAAACATACACTCACATACACAGCCTCACACATACACATGCTCATACACAAGTCACCAATAAAGATTTCAGTTTATACATAGGAAAAGCAACACACAAATTATTCTATCTCTGAGATCAGAAAAATAGGTAATCACATTAGTGATTGATTTTTTTTAGCAGAATGTTCATAAATAAAATAAATAGCACTGACTTGGCAACAGTAACTTCTTAAATTTCTCATAATCATCCATTCATGAAAAAAGGTAAAATTTCTTGAGTTGTGCTCCAGGTCACAAGAAGCACACACACAAATGATTTTGGTCATATTAGATCTCTTCTGTTTTCATTATGCAGCATCTAGAAGTGACCATTTCAAAGCTTCAAATAAAGATATTCTCCCAGTTGTCTCCATCTAAGGACTTACATATACCTGTAGTAATGAGTCAGAGGTAAAAAACTGTACACTACACAGACCTCTCAGGGTTTACAGTTAGGTGGCAGACACAGTGTAAATAAAATATCTGTGGGCCAAATGGACCAGAGCAGAGGGTACAAACGGGGAAACACATAGCTGGTTTTTGATAAATGTCAGAGTGAGGACAGATGGTCAAGCATTGGAAAAGATTCCATGATAATACTAATGATTAGAAAATGTTCAAAATATACCCTTGAGTGGATTAACTTAAAAGACCATGCATAAAATGAATACAAATAAATAGTTATAAGCAGGTCTTAGAGAGTACATGTTGGTGACAATCAAAACATCCATGATGCCCTAAAATATGTCATAATTAACTCTTGTATGGGTTAAATGTAATGTGTCATATTAAAAAAAAACTTAGAAAATTATAATTAACATATTAGAATTTTAAACAACTAGTACAAGTGCTTTAAGGATGTAGAAGAAAAGACTGACATAATAATAAAAAAATATGGTAACCTGTGAAAGCAGACATATGAAACAATGCAAAAACAGAAATTTTAAGAATTAAAATAAACAAATGAAGATTTGAACACAACTACTGTATTAGAACAAGTGTTTTAAGAGCTTAGAGAAAAAGAGAAACATAATAATAAAAAACATGAGGATTTTCAGGGAAGAATAAATTATAAAAGAAAACCAAATGGATTCTAGAATTAAAAAGGGCAATAGCTGAAATAAAAATTTACTGGGTAGACAGCAACAAATGTACACAACCAATGAAAAGACAGTGAACTTGAGGATATATTAAGAGTATTAAACTGGAGAAATGATGAGTGCTGGATATGATAAATATGTAGCTAATGTAGTTTTTCTGGTAAGAAGTCTCTATAGATAATTCCATTCAATTTCTTCTCTCTTTGTTTATGCATTCCACCACTCATTGAGAGATTGAGTTTATTAGAGGACAGGAAAAGTGACTTTCTGGGGTTTTGCCAAGCTTAGAAAGATCTGACGTCTTCTATTTTCCTTCTGTTGGACCCCAGCCACCATGCTTTGAGAAGCCCAAACTGCAGGAAAAGGCCACAAGTGTCATTCAATAAACTGCTACAGATGAGCTCCTGGCCAAGAACAGTACTACCTGTTGGCCAAGTGAGTGATAGGTTGTGGTCACATAATTCCCACTAGCAAAGAAATCTGCAACCCCAGATGACATCATATGTTGAAGAACTATTTATCTGAGCCCAATCAAAAACCCTCTCTTTCTACAATCCATTGAAACAGGGGTCAGGAACCTTTTTGGCTGAGAGAGCCGTGAACGCCACATATTTTAAAATGTAATTCTGTGAAAGCCATACAATACATTTAACTCTAAATACAAGTAAATGTGTGCATTTTATGTAAGACCAACACTTTTAAAGTACAATAAGTCTCTGAATTATTTTTAATAACGTTGTTATGCTGTTGCTAACCAATGATGAATAAAGTACTTCTTACCATTAATGCTACTTCTGGTGCTGCATGGTTTTGCTGATGGCTTTGTAGTCTGGTTGATACGTGGTGAGGTTAAGCTTCATGAGGGCATTGAGACTTCCATCTGTTAAACATGATTGTAGGTTGGTCTTAACATTCTTTAGATGTGAAAAAGATAGAGCCAAATATTGTCAGTACAGCAACATTCACACACTGCAGTGTGTGGTATGTGACAGGAAGTGTGTTCTAAGTTTTGACAATCAGCTGGTCTATGGGTTGAAGTTTTTTCATTTCTCCCCACTTGTGTTTGTTCGCCAACTCTGCTTGCTGTCATGCAAGTCTTTCCAAATCTTTATTCAGTGACTTGAACTTATTCACCCACATGTCTGAGGCCTTCAATTCAGCAGCTTGTAGTCAAAATCTCTGACGGAGACACCGGGGATATAACTCAGGTCGGCGCTGTCCACTGCACTTGTGTGGATGGGTGATTAACTTAAAAAGATGAATACACTCACAAAATTCTCCATAGCGTGCTTTGAATGACTGCAGGAGATTAGATGTGAAGCCCACTAGCTGCTGGAGATCAAGATGTTGAGCAGGGTCACTTGTGTGTTGCATCTTTAAACTCTCCCAGTTTTTCAGAGTGTAGTAAATGACCTGTTTCAATGTTGGCGATGAAGAGTTCCAGCTTGTTTTCAAATGCAAACACTGCTTGTTGAAGGGATAAGACTTTATTTCCAATGCCTTGCATTTTCACATTGAGCTGGTTCAGATGTTCAGTCATGTCCATGAGACAGTAGAACTTCAGGAGCCACTCAGTGTTAGCTAACTCAGGATGCTTGATGTTTTTCATTTCAAGAAAAGTTCAGACTTCTCTCAGACAAGCCGTGAAATGGCTGAGCACCTTCCCTCTTGACAACCAATGCACATTGCTGTGCAGAAGCAGACCAGGATAATTATTCCCAGCTTCATCCAGTAGTGTTTTAAACTGGCGATCATTTAAAGCTCGATTAACAATAAAGTTGACCACCTGAATGACCAGTGACATCACCTCACCAAGCTTCTCACCACACAACTGAGCACAAAGTGCCTCCTGATGTAGGATGCAGTGAAAACTTAGGATGGGTCTCTTTTCATGTTCACAAAGAAGTGCTACAAATCCTCTGTTTTTCCCCACTATTCACAGAGCACCATCAGTACACACCAAAATAAGTTTATCCATCGGTAGATTTTTTTTCTTAGTGAGCTCAGTGAAAGACTTAAATAAATCCTCCCCTCTTGTTGTCTCTTTCATAGGCAAAACAGCAATATTTTCCTCATGTAGTATGTCACCGACGGCATACCTTGCAATCACATGAAACTAGGATAAATGGCTTACGTCTGTTGACTCATCCAAAGTGAGAGAAAAGAATGGTGCTGCATTTATGTCCTTCATTTGTGTTGCCTCAATTTGATTTGCCAGCATGATGTTATGAACGTGAACAGTTCTTGCCATCAGAGGCATGTCTTTTATTCATTTGATTATCTTGTCTTTATCTGAAAAGTCATCAAAAAGTTCATTGGCAACATCAAGCATGAATGTTTTGGCATACTCTCCATCTGTGAATGGCTTTTGTTTCTTTTCTTTTTTTTCTTTTTTTTGTTACCATTTTTTTTTATTAAATTTAATGCAGTGACATTGATAAATCAGGGTACATATGTTGAGGGAAAATATCTCTAGATTATTTTGACATTTGATTGTGCTGTATACCCCTCCCCCAAAGTTAAATTGTCTTCTGTCATCTTCTATTTGGTTTTCTTTGTGCCCCTCCCCTTCCCTAACCCCTCTCTCCTTCTTCACCCCCTCCCCCCTCTCCCAACCTCCCGCCCCTGTTGCCATCACATTCTTGTTCATGTCTCTGAGTCTCATTTTTATGTCCCTTCTATGTATGGATTCATCTTAGTTTTTTTTTTTTGTTTTTTTTTTTTCTGATTTACTTATTTCACTCCGTATAATGTTGTCAAGGTCCATCCATGTTATTGTAAATGATCTGATGTCATCATTTCTTATGGCTGAGTAGTATTCCATAGTATATATGTACCAAAGCTTTTTAATCCACTCGTCCTCTGATGGACACTTGGGCTGTTTCCAGATCTTCGCTATTGTGAACAATGCTGCCACAAACATGCGGGTGCATTTCTCCTTTTCGAGCCGTTCTATGGTGTCCTTGGGGTATATTCCTAAAAGTGGGATAGCTGGGTCAAAACGCAGTTCGATTTTCAGATTTTTGAGGAATCTCCATACTGTTTTCCACAGTGGCTGCACCAGTCTGCATACCTACCAGCAGTGCAGGAGGGTTCCCTTTTCTCCACATCCTCGCCAGCACTTATTCTGTGTTGTTTTGTTGATAAGCGCCATTCTGACTGGTGTGAGGTGATATCTCATTGTGGTTTTAATTTGCATTTCTCTAATGATTAGTGATGTTGAGCATTTTTTCATATGCCTATTGGCCATCTGTATGTCCTTTTTGGAGAAGTGTCTATTCATCTCTTTTGCACATTTTTGGATTAAGTTGTTTGTCTTCCTGGTGTTGAGTTTTACAAGTTCTTTATAAAATTTGGTTATTAACCCCTTATCAGACGTATTGTCAAATATATTCTCCCATTGTGTAGTTTGTCTTTTTATTCTGTTCTTGTTGTCTTTAGCTGTGCAAAAGCTTTTTAGTTTGATATAGTCCCATTTGTTTATCCTGTCTTTTATTTCACTTCCCCGTGAAGATAAATCAGCAAATATATTGCTCCGAGAGATGTCAGAAAGCTTACTGCCTATGTTTTCTTCTAAGATGCTTATGGTTTCACGGCCTACATTTAAGTCTTTTATCCATTTTGAGTTTATTTTTGTGAGTGGTGTAAGCTGGTGATCTAGTTTCATTTTTTTGCAGGTAGCTGTCCAATTTTCCCAACACCATTTGTTAAAGAGACTGTCCTTACTCCATTGTATTTCTTTACCTCCTTTGTCAAATATCAGTTGTCCATAGAACTGTGGGTTTATTTCTGGGTTCTCTGTTCTGTTCCATTGATCTATATGCCTGTCCTTATGCCAGTACCAGGCTGTTTTGAGTACAATGGCCTTGTAGTATAACTTGATATCAGGAAGTGTGATACCTCCCACTTTATTCTTCTTTTTTAAGATTGCTGAGGCTATTCGTGTCCTCTTTTGGTTCCATATAAATTTTTGGAATATGTGTTCTATATCTTTGAAGTATGTCATTGGTATTTTAATTGGTATTGCATTGAATTTATAGATTGCTTTGGGTAATATAGACATTTTAATGATGTTTATTCTTCCTAACCATGAGCACGGTATATGCTTCCACTTGTTTGTATCTTCCTTGATTTCCTTTATCAATGCTTTGTAATTTTCCGAGTACAAGTCTTTAGTCTCCTTGGTTAAGTTTACTCCTAGGTACTTTATTTTTTTTTGGTTGTGATTGTGAAGGGAATTGTTTCCTTAATTTCTCTTTCTGACTGTTCATTGTTGGTGCATAAAAATGCTTCTGATTTCTGAGTATTGATTTTATATCCTGCCACTTTGCTGAATTTATTTATCAGGTCCAGTAGTTTTTTGACTGAGACTTTAGGGTTTTCTATATATGATATCATATCATCTGCAAATAATGATAGTTTTAATTCTTCTTTTCCAACTTGAATGCCTTTTATTTCTTCTTCTTTTCTGATTGGTGTTGCTAGAACTTCCAGGACTATGTTAAATAAGAGTGGTGAAAGGGGGCACCCCTGCCTTGTTCCTGATCTTAAGGGGATTGCTTTTAATTTTTGCCCATTGTGTATGATGTTGGCTGTGGGTTTCTCATAGATGGCTTTTATCATGTTGAGGTATGTTCCCTGTATTCCCACTTTGCTGAGAGTTTTGATCATGAATGGGTGCTGGACTTTATCAAATGCTTTTTCTGCATCTATTGAAATTATCATATGGTTTTTCTCCTTCTTTTTGTTTATGTGATGAATCACGTTGATTGATTTACGAATATTGTACCAGCCTTGCCTCCCCAGGATAAATCCCACTTGATCATGGTGTATGACTTTTTCCATATATTGTTGGATCCGGTTTGCTAATATTTTGTTGAATATTTTAGCATCTATATTCATCAGAGATATTGGCCTATAATTTTCTTTCTTTGTGTTGTCTTTGCCTGGTTTTGGAATCAGAATTATGCTCACCTCATAAAAGGAGTTTGGAAGTCTTCCTTCCTCTTGAATTTTTTGAAATAGTTTGAGAAGGATAGGAGTTACTTCTTCTTTGAATACTTGGTAGAATTCCGTTGTGAAGCCATCGGGCCCCGGACTTTTTTTGTTGGGAGTTTTTTGATAACTGTTTCTATCTCTTTTGGTGTAATCGGTCTGTTTAGGTTTTCTGATTCTTCCAGATTGATTTTTGGAAGATTGTATGTTTCAAGGAATTTGTCCATTTCATCTAGGTTGTCTAGTTTTGTGGCATACAGTTCTTCATAGTGTTTTCTTACAATATTTTGTATTTCTGTTGTGTCAGTTGTTATTTCTCCTCTCTCATTTCTAATTTTATTTATTTGAGTCTTCTCTCTCTTTTTCTTGGTGAGTCTACTTAAAGGTTCATCAATCTTGTTTACCTTTTCAAAGAACCAGCTCCTAGTTTCATTGATCCTCTGTATTGTTTCTTTAGCCTCTATGTCATTTATTTCTGCTCTGATCTTTATTATCTCCTTCCTTCTACTACATTTGGGCTTTACTTGCTGTTCTTTTTTTTAATTCTTTTAGATGCAGGGTTAAGTTGTTTATTTGAGCTTTTTCTAGCTTCTGAAAGTGTGCCTGTAGTGCTATGAACTTCCCTCTCAGCACTGCTTTCGCTGTGTTCCATAAATTTTGAGTTGTTGTATGCTCATTTTCATTCGTTTCTAGGAATTTTTTTATTTCTTCTTTGATCTCATTCTTAATCCATTCATTATTTAGCACCCTGCTATTTAGTTTCCATGTGTTTGAGAATTTTTGAGCTTTTCTGCTGTGATTCATTTCTAGTTTCATGCCGTTGTGATCGGAGAAGGTGCTTGATATGATTTCAGTCTTCTTAAATTTGTTGAGAGCACTTTTGTGCCCTAACATATGGTCTATCCTAGAGAATGTACCATGAGCGCTTGAAAAGAATGTATATTCTGCTGCTTTAGGGTGAAAGGATCGGAAGATATCTATTAAATCGAGTTGATCTAGTGTTTCCAATAAGTCTGCTGTTTCTTTGTTAATTTTCTTTCTTGAGGAGCTATCTAGTGATGTTAGTGGGGTATTGAAATCCCCTACTATTATAGTATTGCTGTTGATCTCGCCCTTTAAATCTATAAAAGTCTGTTTTATATATTTGTGTGCTCCTATATTAGGTGCATAGATATTTATAATAGTTATATCTTCCTGATGAATTACTCCCTTTATCATTATGTAGTGGCCTTCTTTATCTCTTACTATATCCTTTGTTTTAAAGTCCAATTTGTCTGATATAAGTATTGCTACCCCAGCTTTTTTTTCATTTCCGTTTGCATGAAATGTTTTTTTCCATCCTTTTACCTTCAATCTATGTGTGTCTTTTGTTCTAAGGTGTGTCTCTTGTAGACAACATATGTATGGGTCCCGTTTTCTTATCCACGCAGCTACCCTATGTCTTTTGATTGGATCATTTAATCCATTTACATTTAAGGTTATTATTGATATGTAGTTGTTTATTGCCATTTTCTTTTTTAAAGTTGTATTCCTTTTTTTGCTATATTCTTTTCCAACTTTGATCTGTTTACAACAGGCCCCTTAACATTTCTTGCAGCGTTGGTTTGGTTGTAATGAATTCCTTGAGTTGTTTTTTGTCTGGGAAGCTTTTTATTTCTCCTTCGATTTTAAACGATAGCCTTGCTGGATAAAGTAGTCTTGGTTGTAGGTTCTTGTTCTGCATTACTTTGAATATTTCTTGCCATTCCCTTCTGGCCTCAAGTGTTTCTGTTGAGAAGTCGGATGTCATCCTTATGGGGGCTCCTTTGTAGGTGATAACTTTTTTTTCTCTTGCAGCTTTTAATATTTTCTCTTTATCGCTTAGCTTTGGTATTTTAATTATGATGTGTCTTGGTGTAGGTTTCTTTGGGTTTCTCTTTAATGGAGTTCTCTGTGCTTCTTGGACTTGTAAGAGTTTCTCTTGCATTAATTTAGGGAAGTTTTCAGTTATGATATGATTGAACAAAGTCTCTATCCCTTGTTCTTTTTCTTCTTCTTCAGGAACCCCTATGATGCGGATGTTATTTCTCTTCATGTTGTCACAGAGCTCTCTAAGTGTTTCCTCTGACTTTTTGAGTCTCGTTTTTCTTTTCTTCTCTGCTTTCATGCCTTCATTCTAGTTGTCCTCCAACTCGCTGATTCGATCCTCTGCTGTATCCATCCTGTTTTTAATTCCTTCCATTGTGGTCTTCATTTCTGATATTGTATTTGTCATCTCTGACTGATTCTTTTTTAATATTTCAATATCCTTTTTTATACTTGCTATTTCTTTATTTAGGTTTTCAAACTGCCCCTCCATTGTTGTTCTAAGATCCCTAAGCATCCTTACAATCATTATTTTGAACTCCACATCTAGAAGTTTGATTATTTCCATATCACTCAGCTCATCTCTCAAGGGTGTCTCTTGTGGTTTCATTTGGGTTGCACTCCTTTGTCTTCTCATAATGGTGTTTTATTTGTAGAGTTGCTTGAGTCTGGGCTTGGTGTTTTCTGCCTCCTGTTTTCAGTTGTGTTATTTCTAGGTCTTCTTTGGTTGGTATCAGCTATTATTTGTAATCCACTTTCGGATTTGGGCAGCTTTGAAGTCTTGATTTGTTTGTTTTCTTAACAGGTGATAGTCTTGTTAACTGATCTCAGCAGGGGGCTTTTTTGAAACTGTAACCAGGAATGCTGTGGGTGTAACCTGAGACGCTGAAGGTCTGTTCCACCAACTAATCTCACTGGGGGCAGGGTTTTTTCTCAGCTTCAGTAGGGGTAGGTGTATCTCAGATCTCCATGGAGACCTGAGTTACTGCCCCTCCTCCCCACTTCTTGTTTTCAGCTATGTCTTGTTGTTCTGATTGGAGCTGGATAGATGTCCAGAGATCTCTGATCTGGAAGCACTTCAGCTCTGTTTTGTGAAAGGTTCAGTCCCTCCCCCAGCTATGGCTACCTCCAGCACGAATGAGTCAGCTTTTTTATTTCATTTCTTGCATACCTTATCCCCTCACAGTCTGTCCCTCTCCTTGTCCTTTCCACTTGGGAGATAAGCTGGTCTTTTCAACCCACCTTGCTCCCTGGTCGTCATGTAAGTGGCTGTGAGCAGTAGTTTCTGCTCTTTTTCCTCTGTGAAATCCTCTCTGGGCTCTCAGCCTCACCTCCCCCCCTGCTGTTCCTGTAAGCAGAGGAGATTCAGGCACTCCTTACCAGGTTTATTGTGGCTTCCTCTTTGCTCCTTGGTTTTTGAGAGCTGTTCTTGCAGTTCAGTGTTGGTTTTTCATGCTGATTTTTCCTAAATTGATTTGTATTCCAGTTTGGTGTTGAGAGCTGGGCGTCTGGGCGTCCGCCTACTCCGCTGCCATCTTTGTTAACCGGCTTTTTATTTCTTACAATTGCTAAAGCACCAGCAAAGCTAGCTGAATTCCAGTAAAATCTTGTTGGGTCCAAACATGGAGTTGCTGCTGACTAGCTTGCACTTTGCACAGTAGCTCTTGACATGCTTTCTTCCTGCCGTCCCCCACTGGATATTTCAATGCAAATGTAGTATGGCATGTGTTGAAGTGCTACTTTATATTTGACTGTTTCATCGATGCAATTTTATCATTGCATATTAGACACACTGCAGAACCTGCTCTCTCCATAAAGGCAAATTCCTCTGTCCATTCCTGCTGAAAAGTACGATATTCCTCATCTTTTTTTATTTTAGCCATCTTCTTCATCAAAAGGGTTTCTTCAGTTAGCTGGCTGACTACTTGATTAAAAGGAGGGAAGTTTACTTCCTGACCTCACAATGACTCATGTACATTATGCATTATCCAATAAAAATTTGGTGTTGTCCTGGAGGCCAGCTGTGATTGGCTCCAGCCACCTGCAACCATGAACATGAGCAGTAGGAAATGAATAGATTTTAATACATGAGAATGTTTTATATTTTTAACATTATTATTATTTTTATTAAAGATTTGTCTGTGAGCCAGGTGCAGCCATCAAAAGAGCCACATCTGGCTTGCGAGCCATAGGTTCCCGACCCCTGCACTAAAACCAATATATATAATCCCAGTTTACTGCCCCAACTATAATTACTTTAGACTGTTTCTTACACTTCTAAGCAGTTCAATGCCACAGAATTAAAGCATTCAGCACTGGACACCAAACCTTCCAAGGCTGCAGAGGGATGTACAGTGGCAGATTCTGTGTTCTTAAGATTTTTCTGTCTATCTGTCATGTCTGATAACATCACAGCACCTGTATGGGTATATAATTCAAATGAAGTGAAAGAAACTTCATTCATGTCTCAAAACCCTAACTATTTTACATTCAAGAGCAACAGAGCAGCCCCCATTCCAGATGATAATGCTTTCAAAAGAAAATACTTGTGCCTTACCAAGCATTAGTGCAGTGGATAGAGTGTCAGGCTGGGACTCAGAGGACCCAGGTTTGAAACTCTGATGTTGCTTGCACCAGCTTAAAAGTGGGCTCATCCAGCTTGAGCATGGGTTGCTGGTTTGAGCATGGGATCATAGACATGACCTCATGGTTGCCGGCTTGAGCCCAAAGGTCACTGGCTTGAGCTCAAAGTCTCTGGCTTGAGCTCAAGATTGTTGGCTTGAGCTCAAGATTGCTGGCTTGAGTGTGGGGTCACTCACTCTCTTGTAGCTCTGGGTCAAGGCACATATTACAAAAAAATCAATAAACAACTATGGTGCTTCAACAAAATTTGATGTTTCTCATCTCTCTTTCTTCCTGTCTGTCTGTCTCTGTTTCTCTGTCTCTCTGTCCCTGTCAAAAAATGTTTTTTGTACTTCCAGGATACTTTGCTGTCATTTCTTCTGCACATACTCTCTATCAGAATCTACCATCATCTTTAAGTTAATAGAGAGCACATCTAAGTTCACTTTATTTTTAAGGTCTGTAGCTGAACCAAACAGAAGTGTCAGCTTGAAAATTGCCTAAAATGAAAAATACATTAACTACAAAGAACAATTCATCTTCTGAGCTTGGAAAGGTCAGATGATTCCAAAGACATAAGGAAATAGTTTTAATCACCTAAAATTTGTGTGTCAAACTCTGTTTTATGGCATCTTTTTTTTTTACCCTAAAAGCCAAGAGTCACAATAGTCATGACCTGTTTGTGTGATAACTACAAGTCAAAGCCAATATCATGACTCTTACTCAATTATTTTATTTTCTCTATCTCCAGGGAAGACTAAAGAAAAACAAACAGAAAACCATGACTTTCAGTTGGCAATAAAGCAAGAATGGCAAAAAAAAAAAAAAAAGAAAAAGAAAAGAATTCACAGAAACTCACTGGATCTTATCACACTTATAATTCTAAGTAGTAGCTTTGTGAACAAGACTGATGATGGGAAGAATATCAAAGTTAATGCCAACCACTGTAAAAAGAACAACAACAGCACAAAGACACTTAACTCTCTAGAGTAGTCAGAGAAACCGGGTATGTGAACAAGAGAATCTCCACCTTCAGAGACCTATTTGTGTGCTATTGATTGCTGCATATATTTCAGCAATCTTTCTGGATATTATTTTGTAAAAATATATCTAGGCTTTTAAATACACCCCAATATTTTCCAAGGAAATATTCAAATCACACATAATTTTATCTCCAAAAGATTATTATAACATTTTTATGAGAGTAAAATATTAAGAAAGAAACAAAACAAAGTTTCCAAAATAAAAAGATAGTTGTTACCTCTCTCAATCATGAAACATAACTCTTCAAAAGCTGTTTTAAAAGTGTGTACAATAGTCTGACTAGGCGGTGGTGCAGTGGATAGAGCATTGGACTGGAATGCGGAGGACCCAGGTTCGAGACCACAAGGTCGGCAGCTTGAGCATGGGTTCATCTGATTTGAGTAAAGCTCACCAGCTTGGACACAAGTTCGCTGGTTTGAGCAAAGGGTTACTCAGTCTGCTGTGGCCCCATGGTCCAGGCACATATGAGAAAGCAATCAATGAACAACTAAGGTGTCACAACAAAAAACTAATGGTTGATGCTTCTCCTCTCTCTCCATTCCTGTCTGTCTGTCCCTATCTATCACTCACTCTGACTCTCTCTCTGTCTCTGTAAAAAAAAAAGTGTGTACAATAATGATTATACATTAAAATTGTATGATAACTTGAAACTGCACTTAAGAAAGTACTTAATTTATATGGTGCCTCTAAAACCTCTCTGGAAAAAGAGAACAATATTAATAAAATTGAATGCTATTGTTATGAGGGTTAAATGTAAAACACTTAGAAGTGAATCTATTGTACAGTAATGGCTAAATAACTGTTACATTCCATTCTTATTTCTATAAAAGGGTATTTACAATATTTCAGTACTTTCCAAACATTTTTTATCAGAATGGGTGATAAAAAATGCATTGTATAATGTGATACATTACACACAAACAAGTTAAGATTCATAGGCATATGCAGTTTCACACAAATTTAACCCACAAAAGAACTGAGAATATTTATTCTTTTTATGTGTAGAATACCCGATTTTCCATTGTATGCTATGCTATGTTAGCCAGTCTGCTGTTTTATTTTATATTTTTAAATGTTGGTTGAACCCTGACACAGAAAAGCAGTTTCTTAATTGGCTAAAACTTCCCTGAAATGCACTGATAGATGTCACATGACCTCTAAGTCAGACTATCATTTACTATCTGATCTACAAAATCAGTACTCACTAATCTACCTGTTTAATCCCTAATACCTTCTTGTTTTATAATTGTATTTCTTTCTTCTTCATTAGAATTCAATATTAATGAAAGCAATTAGTTGCTTTGTGTAAGGTGGTCAACAATGGGGAAAGGTCATGTGAGGAACCCAGACCCGGGAACTTTGGCTAGAGCCGCCCACCAAAAGAAATACCCAGGAGTCCTTGGAAAAAGAGTGACTCTCTGCCAGCCAGTGAGATTTTGCCACGTCATATGCCACGTTAGCTTGACTACCTACACACCCTTTAAATATCCCCCATGCGGATCACCCCATGCGACTTCCCTGGCCTCTGCCCCTGAGAGCAGGGAATATCATCCGAGAAGCACTCTGTACTCAATAATGCTTTTGCTTATCCACACTTCATGGCTATGCCTCTTCCTTCTTCCTCAGTGGGGCAAAATACCTTACATTTCGTGCCGAAACCTGGGAGGAGTTAGAACTCCACAAGGACTGCTCCTCTCCCCTTCCCCTCTGAGAAAGAACCAAGACCTCTGACTTTCCACTCACTTCAGCACACGGTGTGGTAAGTACACTGCCTCCAGCCTCTCCTCAGTTCTTTCCATCGAGACCCCCTGTCCGAAACTGCAGCTGTGTAAGGGACCTCTTTTCCATTTTGTTCCAAGTGTGTGTGTGCTCATGGAGACATCCTGGTCATTCCCACTTTATTTAACTGTCTGGTGGCCAGAGATTGAATTGTGGGAAGCCAATTCTCACCTCTGACCACTCCAAGAACTGAGGGTGGCCATAGAGGCACAGGAATCTAAACATAATCCAAAAACACTTCTGGAGTTGCCTTATCCAAATTCTCTCCCTCCCTAAAGAGGAAGAAACTGTCCTTCTTCTCTGCTATGGCCAGGCCACAGAACCCACTGGTAATCAAACCAGGTAGCCTCCTGAAGGGACTTTCGCTTTTAACACCCTCACCAATTTAACTATTACCAAAAGAACTGGGAACTGGTTGGAGATTCCTTACATTCAGGTCCTCTAGTATTAGCGCGCCTGTTCTAATCTCTGTGTCACCTGTTCTACCACGCAGGCCCTTTTAGGCTATGGAAACCTCACTCAAACCCTCTGATCCAAATCTTTTCTCCTTTGCCCAACTCCCAACTCTCTCCCCTTCCTGTCTGACCCCTAGGGGTGCCCCTCTCTCGGGACCCCTCTCTGCTCTCTCTGTGGACCTCTTCCACTTGGGTCTTTTCCATCCAAGAGCCTCCTTCCCTCCCTTTGCAGAATCCTGTTTCTCATTCACCTGCAAATACCAGTCTCTCTTTCTCCTCCCCTGCCGGCCAGGGGCCCCTCCCTTCTCCACTATGTTCTCAAGCCCCTGCTCCGTCATCACCCTGTGCCAGCCATTGGCCCTTTCCTGCCTCTGACTCCAGTGTTTCCTGCCAGATCTGGATGCCAGGCTCCCCACAAGCCCCCCTCCTCTTATTCTCAACCTCCAAACCCCTATCTGAGACTTTTGAACATGGCATTTAAAGTTTTTAGTGGTCAGGAGGAAAAGACCGAGGCTGTTGCCAGGCCCACATGCAGCAGAAGATAACGCTTCAAACCCAGGCTCATGTGACAGCTCTGAGGCTGACAGAACAACAGGGGCAAGGCATAGAAATTTCCTGACCCAAGTCCAAGCTGCAAAGAGGAACCCCATCACTGGTCCCGATGGTGTCCCTGCCTGTGGCTGCCCACTGAGCCCTGCTCTGACTGCAAGCAGCAGGGTCACTGGTGGAGCGATTGCCCCTTTAGGCAACAGGCTTTTCTTCAGCACCTCTATGTGGTGGACAAGCTGTCCAAATGGAAGGCCAAGTCAGCCAGGTGGGCCCATTGTTAGATCTCCTAGGACATGGCCTGGACTTGGAGAACCCAGGATATGCTGCAGGAACCGGTAAGCCCATCTCATTTCTTCTGGACATGGGGGCTACCTTCTCTGTTTTGCCATCAAACTCTGGACCTCTAGTTCCCTCACAGGTCTCGGTTATGGGAATGGATGGGACCCCTTCTCTTCCTCTTTGCACACCACTCCTGACATACAGTTTTGTCTCAAACTTGTCCCCATGCAGGACCACTGGCAGTCAGAACCACTGGCCCTAACCATCTCCAGCTCACCAAAAAAGCTGGACCCTGAAAATCCTGCTATTACTTCTCCTTTTTAAAAATTCTTACAGAACCACATCCACGAAGTTTCTCTAGTCATGGTCAAGTGCTGTCCTCCCAACTCCCCTCAAAACTACCACCTTTGAATCTCCCCCTCCTCACAATGTCCCTAATCAGCAGGAAGTAGACAGACGAATAAGCGGTGCCCTTAATTATCACAAAAGATCAGAATGTAAGGTGGTCAGCAATGGGGAAAGGTCATGTGAGGAACCCAGACCCGGGAACGTTGGCTAGAACCGCCCACATTCATGCACACCAAAAGAACTTTCCCAGAGTCCTTTGGAAAAAGAGCAACTGTCCATCAGCCAGTGAGATTTCACCACGTCATATTAGCTTGACCACTCTAGATGGTACCCTTTAAATATTCCACGCGCAGTTTCATCCACGTGACTTCCCTGGCCCATGTCCCTCAGACCAGGGAACATTGTCTGGGAGGTGCTCTGTACTCAATAAAGCTTTTGCTCATTCACACTTTGTGGCTGCGCTCCTTCCTTCTTCCTCAGCAGGGAAAAATACCTTACACTTTGTCTACAATAACCATAAACTGTGGCCTATACATATATTTTTAATAAGTGATCAATTAAAATATTATGAACTTGTGGAAAAATTAAAGATAGATAAAATGTTACAAAATCAAGGTGTTATATTTAAATAAAATAATATAAAGATAGATAAATAGAAAAAACACATATTTTGGTTAAGGATTATGTAAAAGAATTATGTATTTATGTAAAAAATGTATGCATCAGGCACCAAAATCAACCCATTGATACTATAGAATACTAAATAGATTCTTTTAGATGGTTTTTTAAAAGTAAAAACAATCAAGAAATCATCAATAAAAATAATATATTTGACTTCATAAATGTTTGTCACCACACAACAGGAAATATGGTTTTAAAATTTGAAATATAAGCCTAATCTGTGGTGGCGCAGTGGATAAAGCATCAACCTGGAAATGCTGAGACTGCCGGTTCAAAACCCTGGGCTTGCCTGGTCAAGGCACATATGGGAGTTGATGCTTCCAGCTCCTCCCCACCTTCTCTCTCTCTCTCTCTCCCTCTCTGTCTCTCTCTCTCCTCTCTAAAATGAATAAATAAAATTAAAAAAAACTTTAAAATTTGAAATATAAGATTGATAACAAGATCCTCTGGTAATATCCCTATGGATATTGGATATCTTTGTAATTCTATTGTTTTATTACATGGTTCATTTTTCTTTAAGTTTGGAATCATTCTGGGTTATGTAAAAACATAATTATACATGTAATTATCTAGTCAAAAGTACTGGAAGCCACCAAAAATGGGAGGATTAATATATCCATTCTAATTTAGATATTATGGAGTTTCTAATGCATTATTTTCTAGCTCATTTACATCCCTTATCACTGTATTAAATTACTGTGGATATACGACCTTGTCACAACTATTTTTAGGAAATATGACAGCAGATTTGTAGCAGCCTATATATACACAATGAATTCAATTCAGTTAACTGTCAGCATAACTTGGTATTAGTCGAATATTGAAATTGAATTTGTTTACCTTTTTTTCGATAGAAGAAACCCTTTATTTTAAAGTGAGCCTGATGCTTGTTTCTGATTCATGGATTTTGCTTTATCTTAGTGGGTTACAAAGCATCTCTACCCTTTGACTAGTTCTGCACTCTCAGGTTTTGTTTCTTTAACCGGCCGGCACGAGTTTCGTTTCAGGGCTTGCGGCGGCAGGTGACCAACCAAGGAATGTCCAATGAAGTCATGGACGGTTGAAACTGCTGACGATTGTAAATGCACCAACATCCATAATTGGTAAAAAGCACCCCTGCGTCCAGCGATGGCGACAGCCAATCAGCCTTAATCTTTCTTACTTCCCTATCCTTACCCTTAAAAAGTGGCCTAAAGACTGTAGCTGCAGCTGCTCTCCCTTACGAGACAGCCCAGCAGGTTTCCTTTCATTCAAGCCTGTTACACTGGTCTTTCAGATTCTGATTGATTCTATCAAGCATTAAATGTAATGAAAGTTGTTTATTTTATCCAGAATTATACGACTTTCCCAGCAACCTGGAATGTTTTCTTGTATATGTATAAAATATCTTCCATATTGTCTGAAACAGAAAGTCTGTCCTGTTGGTATACATTTCTGGCTGAGCCTCATATTTTGCACAGTATTTACCAAATAATTTTTTGTAAACACACATGAAGATAACTACAAATGGTCTGGATGGAAGGAATGAAACAAATTCTGTAAACAGTCTACCCCTAAGTAACTGTTACTCTAAATATCATCCATTAAATTATATCTATGTTTTCTTATTTTTTCCAGTTTTCATTAAGGTAAATTGTTACAATATGAACTGTGTGGTAAGTACTGTCCAAGGCATGAAACAAAAATTTGATAGAAAGTTTTTCTGATAAATCCCTCCTTATGATCCTACAATTATATGTTTTCTCCAAGCACCAAATATACTTTTATTTCATTCTCATTTATAAATTATATCTTTGAATGTATCACTTAAAAAAGTAAAATAATGATAAAATATAGACTATTAAATTATTCATTTATATGAAGTTCAGTTCTTGTGTCTTGTGAGCTTTGCACTAATCTAATAAAATCAATGAAATATTTGGTGTCACAGATATAGTCTTCTTGTAAATTTGAGAGTCTGAAAGTATTACATGTTGACAGAGCACTATTGCTACTTTCTCTAAATATAATAATTCCTTAAGCTTTGTTAGATATTAATTTGGAATAATAATGGGTCAAAAATTTACATTGGATAAGGTAAATATGTTTAAAGAAACATAAGAAGTTCAGTGGGAAGGCCTTCCTAAGAATTTGATCTTTCAAGAGAAAGAAAATTAAACGCTAAAAAAAAAAAAAAAAAAAAAGATATGAATGTTTGGTTTAGAACAAATACTACATAGCTATTTATTCTATTCCAAAATATCAATTGCATTAGAAAGCCTTTTATTCATAAGACTCATTTTCTTTATGTATAAGATAGAAATAACAGGACCTGAACAACTTAGCTCAGGGAATCATTTATAATGTATTATTGTAGAGCTACTGTAAAAAAAATAGACAGATGTTACTACAGTGTCCCAAAGTACTAAATGTTTCAGAACACTAATATGAGTTCAGTTTACAGTGCATCTTCATAGTTGGATGCAATAAAAAACAGAAAACAGTGGAAATAATTAATTGTACAGTAGTCCTCTCTTGCCCTTATTTTCACTTTCCATAGTAACCCTTGTTCAATCACAGCCTAAAAATGTTAAGTAGAGAATTTCAGAAATAAACAATTCATAAATTTTAAATAGTGGGCCATTCTGAGCTGTGTAATGAAATCTCCAGTGATCCTGCCCTGCCCTGCCCTGAATGGGAAGTGAATCATCTCCTCATCCAACAGTCCACATTGTATAAGTAATCTGACCATTAGTCACTTTATTGGCTGTCTCATTTAACAGATAAACTGTCTCAATATCACAATAATTATGTTCAAATCACCTATTTTACTTAACAATGGCCGAAAGCACAAGAGTAATGATGTTGGCAATACGGATATACCAAAGAGGAACTGTAAACTTTATCACTGATATGTAGGTATAGGGAAGAATATAGCATATATAGGTTTCAAGCTATCAACAATTTCAGGGGTCTTGAATACATCCTCTGAAGATATGAGAAGACTACTGTATTACTAAAGGTGACTGCAATTCAGAAAGATGAAATATAATATAAATTTGAAAAGTTAGTCAGAGGCATTTGTGCAGTGTTACTCTTAGCATTATAAGATGGCAAGACTTAGATAGTTCACTTCTACTGTACTAGCACAAGGTCGGGCACATATTCGATGCCCAGAAATGTATTTACAAATTACTTTCAGGGAAATTAAATGCTTTTATCAGAAGTCTTTTAATATAAATATGTTCTCTCTTTATGAGAGGAAATAAGAAAATTGTCCTCATTATTGTGAAAACTGTCTTAGAGAGTAATGGGGATAAAAAGAGAATTGAATAGGATGAAATTAACTTTGGCAATAAGGTTGAGGTCACGGAACTGATTTCTGAATCCCCAGGTTTCTTACATTTCTGTTCTCTTGATATAATTTCTTATTCTCTACTTTCAATCTGAAATATAATTACTAAATATCTTCCCAGTCTCGAGTAGGGATTATTTTAGCATAACAGGAATGACCCATATTGTTTCAGGAATGACCATGGTTAACCTCATGCTTCTATTGCCTTGTCCATCACTACTCTCCTCCATCCCATGAGAAAAAAAAATTTCCTGCATTTAGGTTTAGATGGTAAAGAAATATAATAGCAACCTTAATTATTAAGGGTTGGAGTGAATGTATGATGAGCAAATATCAAAATTGAAAAGCAAAAAAGAAAAAGATGAATTGGGTTGGTCACATAGAGCACGGTAAGTAGCTGCTCAAAAGGGTATTTCAACAATATGTGCCTGGATTGACCAAAACTAATTACTCCCTCTAGATAAATAAAGAAAAATAAATAAATCAAAGGAGGTTTAATGCTAACCTAAAAATAAAATCCGTTAGTGTGTTAAAGGTTTCATTGTAGCACATAGGACATAAAGTGAAAGAGGCAACAGGCATAATGTTCAATTCTTAAGTTTCTTTTCTGAATTCTTAAGAACTATCTAGCTTGGCATTCATTTGGAGGAAAATGTGTCTATTTTCTGTTTCATTTCTAGGAAAACAAATTGACCAAAGCTTAGTTTACAGGAATTTGTGAGGTTTATTTTGTCTGGTACCCAGTGGATAGTGAGTAATATTAATTTCCACTCTCTTCCTGTTTAGTC
Organism: Saccopteryx bilineata; assembly: GCF_036850765.1. Classification (NCBI taxonomy): domain Eukaryota; kingdom Metazoa; phylum Chordata; class Mammalia; order Chiroptera; family Emballonuridae; genus Saccopteryx; species Saccopteryx bilineata. The sequence continues at coordinate 212,414,551 of NC_089491.1, read as the reverse complement.
ATGTGGATAAACTTTAATTTATATCACATTATTATAATATTTTAGTATAACATGCCAACCATGTTAACATATAATGTTTCTGTTTAAATTTTCCAAAGAAATTATACAGATAATTCTATTACTAAATGCTAAAGATGGAAATTCTGGAATCGATAGTTCTTAATATCCAGAAAGGGCATAAAAAGTTGTGCAAGTTAAATGAACAGGAAGTGAATAAATAAACATATGCCTGAGTAAAGTGCATATGTAAAATTACTGTAAATGTATGCATAAATATCCTCAGCTTCTGCATCTTCTTCATGTAATAAGAAATAATTACACAATCAAAGAACCTTATTTGACTATATATCAGATAAATAGCCTGTCCAAAGAAATAGAAAACAATTAACCAAAGAGGATGATTCAATAGTGCTGACATTATGCATCTCATTTAAAATGTTTCACTCTACCACAGCATAAACCTATGTATAACTGTCAATTTTCATTAAAAATATCTATATTTAAAAACATTTTGTGTTATGAAATGTGCTGAAATGCAAAAATGCATGTCAATAAGTTCTCTAAACATTGATAGTAAGTTGTTTGATTTGGGGTGATAGCATCATATTTTTGTTCCTGAACACCACTGAGATAATGCTGTTGTTTACCAGATGATACAAAGTAAGAGATATCCTTTCTCCCAAAGGCACTTTGGAGTTTCATTGTACAGACAGAACAATCTTCCAATAACATGTGTTAAAATCATTCAGCTACTACTAAGTTATTTCCATGAGTGTTGCAAAAGGTGTTAGTATCAGGGACATAAACCAAATATTTTCCTCATAATTTATATCTACATAATGCTAAAAAAGACCACAATGAAATGTCATATAATTTAGTACATAAAAGAAATTAGATCAATTATCTCATGTATTCTATTTTCTTTTTTTTCCTTTTTTTTATTAATTTTTTTAGAGAGGAGAGAGAGAGAGAGAGAGAGAGAGAGAGAGAGAGAGAGAGAAGGGGAGGGAGGAGCAGGAAGCATCAACTCCCATATGTGCCTTGACCAGGCAAGCCCAGGGTTTTGAACCAGCGACCTCAGCATTCCAGGTTGACGCTTTATCCACTGTGCCACCACAGGTCAGGCTCATGTATTCTATTTTTCATTGAATAGATAATATATCACTAAATAGATACCACTTAGAGTAGCTTGATTCTTCTTCTACCTCTAATTTAGCTTAATATACAGCTATAGACAATAGCTGATCCATTACTGACATGAAATCACACTTTTTTTTTTAAGAGAGACTTACAAAAAAGTTCTTTGGTCCAAGATACCTTAGAAACCTAGGCTTGAGGTAGACAAAGGAGGCATATAGATACTGGAGGCATTTATAATCCTTTATTAAAGGAGGATAAATCTCAGTATAAACTGATGGCTTATAGAACAGAACACATGTCAACATTCTCCTCAGTGGTACAGCAATTATTCTGGGCTTTCAAATCCCCATGAAGATTTTCTGTTGCCACTTGAGACCGCCAAACATAGCAGGATCTTAACAGAGCTTCAGAAAACTAATTCACATGAAAAGAATGCAATTATACCTTCTGGGTGTCTCTCAACTGTTCTCAAAACTTTATCAATATGTCTTTTTGTCCACTATGTTCAAAGCAACATAACAGCCCCAACATTTCCCTGAGTATTTCTATTAGAATTAGTTGAAAATGAATCACCAGGTAGTTTCCAAGGATTGCATATCCATGGCTTATTGAGGCTTTTTTAGTGCACTTAACTCTTTCTTTTATATTTTGTTTTACATGGGTTTGCAAACTACTTTCAGCAAGAAAAATATGACTATCATTTATTTGTAAATAAATTTCATTAAAATTCAGCCATGCTGACGTATTTAGGAATTGTCTGTAACTGCTTTTCTGCTATTAAGTTGAGTATTGAGCAATTTCTACAGAGATTTGACCCACTGAGCCTACAGCTTACTATGTGGCCATTAGCAACAACAATAACATCAACAAAAATTGTTGATTCTTGCTTTAATAAATGGGAAAAAACCATATCGCTTCAGGTTTATTAATTTGTTACCATGCTGCTGATGACAAGCAAAGATAGAAATTACTATGATACAGATTAAGAAAATAATGCAAAGAGGTAATATTGGAAATGATCTGCCCAAGAACAAATTTCAAGATAGTTAGGATTTTATTAATAACAAAATTATTTTCCTTGATGCAATTAATTCTTCTGACTGTATTCCATCAACTCCAGAAACATAATCTCACCAAACTTCATATTGTTATACAATGTATGAGCAACAAAGTACACTTTTGGTCAGGTAAAATAAAACAAAAATTGACTAAAAAAAGGGAAGTAATTTTTCTTTATATAAAAATATTCTGTTCCAGGTAGTCTTAGATGAGTGCCACTCTCAACATCAGGAAGTAAAAAGACTGAAATTATTTAATAGCCTCCACAATGATAACATTGACAACTTTAGAAGTAAAGAGCTCATGTAATGAAGAGAAAATAAGATGTTCCGATCTTGAACTATCAGCGTTCATCATTTCTCCCCCTATAGAACTACTATCTCATAAAACTAAAATCACACACTTTTGTGAATTACACATTTAAACTACTATAAAATTCCCTACTCTGATTTATTATGATGGTTTCTCAGGATCCTAAACCTTAATTCAGGGGTCCCCAAACTTTTTACACAGAAGGCCAGTTCACTGTCCCTCAGACCGTTGGAGGGCCGCCACACACAGTGCTCCTCTCACTGACCACCAAAGAAAGAGGTGCGGCAGAAGTGCGGTGGGGAGCCGGATAAATGGCCTCAGGGGGCCACATGCAGCCCATGGGCTGTAGTTTGGGGATGCCTGCCTTAATCATTCCAATAATTCATTGAAAGATGTTGTGCATATTTAGTTATTTAGTTCACCGAAATCCTAACCAATTCATAAAGAAAAAATTCAGAATTCATATTGCAGTAGTTTTGCATTTAGTCATCTGTGCACAATATAAATAATTTATTTTAATATTTTCAAAAGGATTTTATAAACCATAGCCTATATTTATCATTCTGATTTTGATAAATAGCTATGTGATCAAAGAATGGCCCCAGCAATTAGTGTAACTATTCATGTAAAATTTTTCAAGGATCATTTTGATATCTTTGTATGATGAATTTCCATAGTTTATAAGAGGAATTTTTCATTTTATATTTTATGAATAACCTCAAACATGTTTCTATGGGAATAATAAAGTATGTAAAAGGAGGAAATTACCTCATTCCTAATGAGACTCTTAAATTGTTAAGAAAAATGAGAGGTTATATGTATCAGATATAATTTTTCCTTTTTTATGTTAACTGACACACTCAAAAGAATTTGGAGTGTACTATTTTTTTCTTAGACACAAGAAGGGTTTAATAATTTCCAATGACTCTGTATCTTAAGAAGAGCTTATGCAGAGGAGAATGACAATGGAAACAGTGTCATGACACTTCCCTTATGCTATTACTTACATTGCTTGGAAATCTTATTAAAACCAATATATTGTGAAAGTTCTATTTTTTTAGAAATTAAATTTAATGGAGTGGCAATGATCAATAAGAATACATAGGTTTCAGGTAAACATTTCTTTAACATTTGAACTGTTTATTGAGTTGTGTGCCCATCACCCAAAGTCAAATCATTTTTTGTCACTGTATATTTGTCCTTCTTTACTCCCCTCTCCCCAACCTTCCTCCCTCTGGTAACCACTTCACTTTTAACTATGTCCATGAGTCTCAAGTTTATATTCCTTCTATGTGTGAAATCACATTATTTTATTTAGTATAATGTTCTTAAGGTCTGTCTATGTATCGTAAATGGCACTGTATCATCATTTTTTTATGGCTGAGTAGTATTACATTGTAGATATGTACTACATCTTTTTTTTTTGTATTTTTCTGAAGTTGGAAATGGGGAGGCAGTCAGACAGACTCCCACATGTGCCTGACTGGGATCCACCCGGCACATCCACCAGGGGGCGATGCTCTGCCCATCTGGGGCATCAATCTGTTACAACTAGAGCCATTCTAGCACCTGAGGCAGAGGCCGTAGAGCCATCCTCAGTGCCCGGGCCAACTTTGCTCCAATGGAGCCTTGGCTGTGGGAGGGGAAGAAAGAGACAGAGAGGAAGGAGAGAGGGAGGGGTGGAGAAGCAGATGGGCACTTCTTTTGTGTGCCCTGACCGAGAATCGAACCCAGGACTCCTGCATGCCAGGCCGATGCTCTACCACTGAGCCAACCAACCAGGGCACCACATCTTCTTTAACCAATCCTTTATAGAGGGATGCTTTGGTTGTTTCCATGTCTTCGCCACCATGAGTAATGTTATAATTGAAATGAGGGTGGAATTTCATAAAATAATATGTAAACCAGACATTATTAGAACTGGAAGGAATCCAGAAAGTTATTGATACAAAATACTTCACTCATTACCAGAATTAAAAAAAAAATTAATACTTAAAAGTCAAAATCACTTATCCATTGATAAATATATTGTTGATTGAGCTGGAATTTTTAAAAATGTTAAAATTCTAGAGAATTAGACCAAATGACCAAAACAGTGACATTTCCATTACTGTTACATAGAAGGGAAGGAAACTAAAATTGAAGTAAAAACACCAGGGTTCCTTTTCTACTTTACTCATATAGTATACCTGTTACTCTGGGCAGATATATTTACTAAAATTTTCTGAATTTCATTTTTTTCTTACAGAAAATGGAAGCTATAGGATTCCTTTAGTATTGTTATAAAGAGCTTAGGTATAATACACATTAAAATGCTTTAAGCTTTACTAAGCTATAAAGCAACATTATTTAAGTACCATAAACATTCTCTTTCATTGTGGATGTTTATAACAGAAAGTTACTAATGTAGAAACACTGTTAAATGTCTCATTTAATTCAAGAAATTTATTTATTTTTGATGGTTCAAATAAAAATATAATATATAAGATATATAAATAGAATAATGAAAAAACAACATAATATATACAAGAAATATATTAAATAGTGAGCCTAAAATCCCTTCTATGGATTGGAAAGATGTGAGTGCTAACCTAGCATCCAAACATCCAGATATATTTAGCCTATTTAGCCTTAGACATTGATTTACTTGCTTCTTCTTTAGGTCCAGACTGACATAGTGATTCAAATGAAAAAGTGGCTTAAAATAGCAACATCTACATTTATCTGTTTTTAAAGTATCTTCTAACAATCTTACAGAAAAAAAAGAGGTCTAGTAAAGAGTCTTGGGCATTGTCAGATAAAGAATACTGCGCCAATCTCCAATCTTCCATGTTTCTACTTTTAGTTACCCTACTCTCAGATGCACAACTGAGCCTATGTAGCTTTTCCCAGATGTCTCTATTCATACTTAGTGTTCCCCTTTATTATGTGTCAACACTGTTGACTGACTTTCTTTGGTACAAAAGATGAGCTACTATACAAAGATAGAAAGAACATAATAAGAAAATGGTTGTCCTAATGTAAATATTTTTTAAGAAACATTTCCTCTTAAAATTAAAAAATCAAATTGAAAAATCAAGCAAATAAACTTCTAGTATCAATAGTAGAAACAGCTGCAGCAAACATAAAAGAGAGAAATCTTAATTGAAACAGATGTTTCAAAATGTGCAATTTTAAATGGTATACAAACATTGATGTAAAGTAAGTTTTAAATAAAATGAAATGGATTGGAAGTATAATTAAAGCCCCAAAGAAACAAAAATAATCTTGATGAAAACAATTAAAATGATAAACAATAATTGTTTTTCCTAGACAGCAAAGTATTAGATAATAGAGAAGAGTTATCTCATTTTAACTTCAATGCTATTGAGACAAACGCATGTCTCTAACAAGGTCTCAGTAGACATTTTCAGTGATGAAAGCTTTAGAAAGCATAAAACTTGGAAAAATGTGATCTCTCAACATTTTTAAACATAGTCTAATAAATTTTCACAATGCAAATAACTAAGGAATTTTCAAAAACTTTATTATGCTAATTGGGAAATAAAACCCACTTATAGTTACTACATTCATCCAAATTTCTTCTCATTCTGAATAACAAATTGTCAAGAAGAGTGAAGGAACTGAGATTTTACTCTACTTTCAAGCCATTGACATAGGTTGCCACAGTTTCATTGAAGAAGGCAGAAGACACAAGACCCCTGAAGCAGAAAAAAGAATTGTACTTCACACAGTACAACAGGTAGCATGAACATACACAGAAATACTTAGTTCTCCTTACCTCAACTTCCACAACAGGGGCCATATGGATATGTCTAAGTGTATGACTACAAACCAAATGGGATCCCAACAGTGGTGGGATTCAAATAATTTAACAACTAGTTCTCTACCCTAATGGCCATTTTAAGTATAAAAAAAATGATATACCAAAAGGTAGTTTATTATTTTATGCATTTAATACTTAAATAAGAACAATAAAAAGGTACATAAAACTAGATTATGTTATAATAAAAATTTTTTAAATATTAATAAAAATATTAAATAATACCTGACAAAAATAAAACTGTTATATAAAATATTTCCATACTGCTTTTGATTGGCATCCTCACTTGCAATTTTATTCACCTATGGATGGAATGACCATTACTACAGGTGCTTAGAATACACTGTTGTGCAGATGAATGTTAAAAACCGGTAAGGAATGTAAATTTGTGATTTCCACATTGGGAGGCTGTCCAGGCACCCACCTTAGAGATAACCCTGATTACAAGTGACATTTTAACAACAAGTTTACCAAACTCAACAAAAAATTAGGTATTGGTTCTACCAAACCAATGCAAATTGGCTGAATTCCACCACTGGATCCCAAAGGATTTATGGAACCTAAATATTTTATAATAGGTAGTAAATAAATATGCCCTTTGTTCCAGAGGGCATCTTTCAAGATGCTTTGTTAAACAAATGTATTTGAAAAGATAGTCCACAACAAAAAGTAACCAATACCTTGCTTGCAGGATGCATACATATATGAGAAAATAGAAAGTATAATCTCTCAGTATAAGTAATTTTCACTCCCACAGCAGATTCAGTTCAAAATATGAAAAAACCAAAGTGGTTTTCATAAGAAGGTTTATATCTTTATTTTCTAACTTTTCTTTATTTTTTACCTTGGTATCACTTCTTAATTTCACTTCAACTATCCTAACTGCTATCAAGTCATACTTGTTGCACATATTCACAACTTTTGTAATAGTCACATAATGAAATAATATTGGGTAGAATTATGCCTATTTGGAATAGAACAAGGGCACACCAGAGAGAGCAGAGGCATGAAAAGGCTGTTGAAAGAGTTCAACATTCTCTTGCCTGGCCTGTGGTGGTGCAGTGGATAAATCTTCAGCCTGGAATGCCAAGGTTGCCAGTTCAAAACCCTGGGCTTCCCTGGTCAAGGCACATACAACAAGAAAGCAATGAACAACTAACATGAAGCAACTATGAGTTGATACTTCCCATTCCATGCTCCCCTTTCTCTCCTGTCTCTGTAAAAACCAATAAATAAAGTATTTTTAAGAGTTCAACATTCTCAGATATAGACATTATAAGAATTGAAAAATGTGAGACCTGGGTGTGTTGCATGTCTCATACAAGCCAAAGGTTTCTGAAATATAGGTGTTTTTTGCACACAAATTATGATATTAGCTAAAACTTATTTGAGTTTGGTATGATTCAAAGTATTAAAATTCTCTTCCAAGATAGAGCTATTTCTCATGTATTAAACTTTATAGAATGTTATTCTAATTGTCTTTTTTTCCCTCAAAAACTAAAGTGAACTGAGAGTTTAAATCATTCATTCACATGACTATTCGTAGATTCTATCAGCTGGGAACTCAGCTGAGATGGCTGCAGAGAACATACAAGTAGCCATTCCATGTGGTTTCCTGAACTTCACAGTGTGGCTCCTGCTTTTAAGCATAAGGAAATAAAAGAGATACTGGAAGGAACTTGGTTGTCTTTATAACCAATCCTCCCGTCACATCGCATTACTTCCGTTGCAGGCCTGAGCTCATAGATAAAAGGGATCCTGACCTTCAAAGGGAAATATATCAAAGCTACATCATAAAAATAATATGTGGAAGAGGTGATATTACCTTGGCAATTTTTGGAGAATATAATCTTCAGAGTTCCAAATACACCGTTGTATTGGAGCTGCCCCGTGTTGGCTCACAAGAGTTGATTTTGTGCATCTCTTCCCAAATCTACATACAGTGACATCACATTGACAACTGGAAATCAAAGTCTACTGAAGTATTGACATCTTGTAAATAAAAGAAGTCATAAAATGCCCTTTCTTTTTCTAAATCAGAGCTGATTGTTAAGTACTTACCAGCATGCAATTATCCATACACCACTTAATCTGTCTTTAAGATATTTTCATTCCTCTTCTTTTCTCTTTTTTCCTATAATTTCAATACTAAGATACAAGATAAGCTACTAACACATTTGTATATTACTAAATTGGAGGAAAAGAAAAATAGACAAATGATAGACATAAATTAATATCAAATTAAGGAAAAACAGTCTATAATTATTGAGTTCATTTTTGCATCAGATCACATAGTCTTAACTGATATTTATAAATTTCTTCTTCTACCATTCAATTCATATTTTCACTCTGCCCCAGGCAAGCACTTCTGTTGGTCATGGTAACTTGCTTGCTGGGGTGATCTAAAGTTTCCAGAAGTGTCTAAGCAAAAAATATTCTTCCTGGTGTGCTTGATGTGATTTCCTGTCCAAGCATATCAAAGTATACTACTAAAAATAGATGTCCCACAAAATCACCCCTTTTCCTCATTTGGGGTTAAGAATTAATTAGCCCAGGCAGTATAGTAACTTTTTTCTCTATTCTCTTTTTCTGTTCACTGCAAAATGGCCATGTGTCACTCCCAACTAAAGTCTCTAAACCAGCAGAGAACACCAGTGCAGGTAAGAGAAGAAAATATTTTATTGCTAGAGCATAAGAGTTAGTAAAGAGAGGAGCTGTTAGCTCTCTTTGATTGCCAGATATGTGAATCCTGGTGCTGGGAGAATAGCAACTTATATTGGTCACTGATTCAAAGCAAATGCCACATTTTGGTATATAATAAATTAAGAGTGCCACATTATGTATCAACAACTCAGTAACTGATGATCAATGTATGCTTCTTTATCAGATATAACTCATGTTATTTTAAAGTAATGAGAAATAAGATTAGTGAATTCCAAAGGTAGGAGCTGATTGCTGGATTTCACACACTGTTAAAGGGATTCTCTACTTAGAAACAATATTCTGTTCTATAATACAAAAGTGAGTAAGGCTGTCTTTAAATCATGAATAGTGGTTTTGTCATAATATTTACAAGTGGTACAAAAAAAATCATACCTAGGTCATTTTTCAGTGAGAACAAAGCACTATGTCTTCCATGATGAAAATGTAAACAATCAGCTACCAAGAATATGGCTGGGGAATAGTGTCACTATATTCCTCACTGGGGAATAGTGTCATATTAAAACTCAGTACTGATACCTGTTTCAGGCAAGTTGTACAGTCTAGATAGATAGTTTCTGGTAAATTCAAGTTCATGTTGCTGAACTCATGCATATCTCCATCTCTGTTAGCCTGACGTTGTGCAGATAAACTCACTGGCTAAACACATAGGTTTGTAGGGAGAGAGGCTGATGTTCACAGAAAAGATCATCTTTACTATTTAATAATAATCTACTTTCCTTAACTTACTTTTTCTAGAGCATTCAAATGAGATTCATAAATATTTTTTTAGAACTCTTTGTTATTAATTTGCCAATTATTGACCTTCCAAATTGCTACACTTTGATCCATACTATTAGTCATTGCTCATTAGTGAATATGCTATCTCTATCTCTTTCAAATAAAAACTAAAAACAAAGAGCACATTTAGAACCCCTGTTCACTAAGATGATTTCACTTTTCCACTACCCTTCAAATTATCCTATAATAAGACACATACACATGTTTTTGTTTTTTTCCCTTGATTTGTTACTACAGCTTAATTACATATGTGTGTGTGTGTATTTGTATGGGTGTGTATCTATTGAAAACTGTTGTCAGGGAATACTCTGGTTCTATGTAACATCAAAGCCAGATATGGAACAGTATAGGCAATTGGAGCCACCATCTGTTTTAATTTATAAAAATGCACTCTTAGGTCATTCTGAATTCTACACAGGGAGAACAAGTGTGTTGAATGAGGACGTGAGATGTGGTAATAACTAGCCACCTTTCATCTTGCATGTTCTTAATGGTGGAAATTGATTGAGGCAATAAGTTCTATAAATCTTCAAGGAATGTGTTATTGCTTTAATATATTGCTTCAATCAGTAGAAATAGTTCTATGGTTTCCACCTGGCCTTACTCTTATAAAAGCCTTCGCTTCATGCATCAGGAAATTAGTATGGTGATTCTCACTATTGTTGAGTCCATTTGATGAAGCTATACATTCTGAAATTGGGGACTTAAGCAAACCGTGGATGTTAGAACTGATAGTACACACCAAGACCCAAAACTCCATTAATCACTTCAGTTCCCTAAGCCCACATTATTCCTATATGTACATGAGTCTCTATCAATTCAAGACAAGTGACCAGTGTTCTCATCAAATTCTAGTTATACTCCCTTCCCCACTACACAGCATTTGGCCAAAGGCTACTTTGGGAAAGCTAGGAGGAAGATACATATTATAATTCAGGGGAGGAGGAAACCAGTAGAGTTCTTTCTCAAGGGTACTTACCTTTCTCTTCAGTCAGAAGTTTATTTAGGGATAAGATAAGCCTTGAGTTCTGGAACTGGAAATTGTTAAAGTCCAGAAAAGGAGAAAAGGGACTCATGTGAATGTTACATCCCAGGAGACAGACTGCAGCAAACCCAAAGTGAATTTTATAAGTTTTATTGCAGACCTGCACAGGGACTGCAGGCAACCCATGCAAGGGAGCGCTGCAGCCCCCCCCAAACCTGTGCAGGGACTGCAGGTAACCCACACAGGGGAACACTGCAGTCCCCCAAACCTGCACAGGGATGCAGGCAACCCACGCTTCCGAAGAGACTGGAGCACTGCAGCCACGAGCTTCTAAAATGGCTCCTTTTTATAGGGTGGCTATCTAGGATGAGCAAGCATCATACAGAAGCTGATGTGGCTGTTAGTCATTGGCTAGGGAGGTCGTGCGCAGTTACGGGGGGGTATTACTCAGTGGAGAATTTCAAACATAAACTTCTGATAAGGGTCTCTGACTCAATGCAGGATGTTGCTGAACTCTTTGTTCTCAGCATCACAGGGACCTTGTACACTCTTGGCAGCCCCAGCATATCAGTACTCCCTGAATCTAACAGTGAAGAGGAACAAAGTTTGGGTAACAGCAGATTTATATTGGAAATAAGCAAGACAAAAGACAGTGGAGTGACATTATTAAATTACTGAATGGAATTTAAAAACTTGTCAATCCAGAATTTGATCCACAGAAAATATCTTTAATAACCAAACATGAAACAAACCAACTGGCACTGGAGCACAATGACACTGCAGCTCTTCATTATTATCTTGTTGCCAGCATACCATCTCCATTTGCTGTAAATGATAAACGTTAACTGTCCTGTACCCACAAATGTAAAAGAAGTATGCGTTTCTTCATTTTACTTTCCATCTAGTCCTAGAAATTTCCCCTCTCTGCTTTCTACCTCCTAAATATTCCACCAATAAATTTTATTTAACCTTCCTTACATTTTTTCTTTGATTCTAAATACATAAAAAGAACTACAAATATGCTATTTCCTGAAGCATTTTCTCAATCCTTTGAGATTTTGCTTCTTGGCTGGTCCTCAGTTTTGGTAGAATAAACTCTTATAAAATCTTTCTATAGGTTTGTACTTTCTTTCATAGTTAAAAATTTTGAAGTCATGAAACCATAACTACACCAGTATATGAAACATTTTCATCATTGTGAAAAGTTTGTTCATAATCTACTGCAAAAAACCCTGTTCACCCACTCTCAGTACCTGTAAACTATGGATCTTTTGCTCTCTATAGTTTTTCTTTGTGACCTTGGTGACAAGGGTATCTAGCAGAATTCTAAGCCCTTTCAGATAAAACTGAATGCACACATAAACTTGTGATCACAAAAACAAAAGGAGAAAGAGAATAAAGGCAGGCATGGTTCTTGTTCATGGCAAGGCATTGATGCAGCAGATCAAAAACAAATGAGTTGTTTAAAATGATCACTGCCTTTCTTCTGCTTCCAGTTCTCACAGAAAATCTCCATGTAGTCCATACTAACTAAAATATATAGAAAAGGGAGTTGTGGGAAATGTCATTTATTCTAGTCAAGTGGGAATATAGCAAAGTCTTCACAATGAACATGATCTATACTTTGCTTTCTTGTGGCTCTAATTAAAAATGAATGTAAATCACTGATTAAAATGTAGTCAATAACCAAAATACAATTAAATGGCCTACTTTCACATTTGAATTAAATTAAAAATGTGTGCCAATGTACAGACTTGGGAATATGTACTTGATCTGAATAATTAACCTAATTTTAAAACTGTAATATATAAACCAAGCAATTATTTAAGCCAACTATATCAAACAATTTTATTACATTAAAAATATACATTTGAAAAATATTTGGGTGTATACTTAAATTTATTAAATGTATATTGTTAAACTATTGATTGCAACTGCATATCTCCTCCCATAAATATCATTGTGTTTTCATTATTTCTGTTGTATTGCTCCAGGTAAATAAGATTCTAGTTTTATGTCTTGATATATACAGCTTATTTTCAATCTAGTATCTAGTGTAAAGGTGTATCATGTTTTAACACCATTGCTCATTTTAAAATATGCAAAAATAGATATAAAAGGTCAATCTTTGGCATTTAAATATTTCTTACACCGTTAAAGAACTATGCAAAACCTCTGCCAAACAGAGGCTCTTAATATTGATTTTCTAATTTTCTTTAGACTTGTAGGATATAATTTAAAAGTATCATTCCAACTTCTAAAAGCTCTCTCTAAGTGATGGCTTCACTGTCCAAATTTAATGGAGACAAAAAATATTTTATATTTGAAAATATACTTTGTATTTTAACATTGTATGCAATTTAATATTTTGTAATTTACCATCTAGAGATCCGCATTGTTATCAGAACAAAACACATATTTAGTGTGTGTGTATGTGTGTGTGTGTGCATTTAATTTGCCTATATTCACACTGTAGGAAAGAACTTAGAAATAGTGAAATAGTTACTTTAAATTATCCACACATTTTACTACTTAAATTATGTGCATACCTTAACAATTTTATTTTGATTTATTCTTGGGATTCATTGCCTAAAATAGTAGACAGACTATTATTTTAATCAGAAATACTTTACTGGAACAGGTACCAATTATAATAGACAAGGTCAAGGTTATAGCCAACCATATAATTAGATCATTAATCCAGAATATTATTTCAAGTTCATGAGATATAAATAACCAAATCTCTTATTTTGTAAACCCAGTATCAATACTGAAATTTATGTTGGGAGAGATTTATTTTTAACTCAACTTTTGTATCTTAATACATGCAAACAGGCACTAAAGATATGATCTAAAATACACATAGATATTATGATTACCATAGATTAATGAGTTAATAATATTATTTCCAACTTAACTACTAACAGAATACTAATGATTGACGAGGGGATTTATATCAAAAGATGCTACATGAGTGAGACTTTCCAGTCTCATATAAAATAGTTATCTTGCAGAATATTTCCTCAAGGGAATTCTATATCTGTCCACTAAAATATAATTATTCATGGCAGATAAATAAAAGACTGATATTAAACAGAAATCATCTAAAATTAAATATACATGCATTATATATACATGCATTATATATATATAATGGGTTTGTCTAGTTTAGGATATTATCTAATTTCCTCCATAAAAAAGCAGAATTGCAGAGTTAAAACTAAAATTTTATAAAGGCAACAATGTTTATGCTTTCCATGATGTTTAGATGGCCAAGATCTCTGTTCTGTTACTGCTTGTGAGTTTTTGTACCAGTTGTTACATAGTTGAATTGATTCTCAGGGGGAAGTGAGGAAAGCATTCACCTTGACTTTGATCTGTTTCCCAACAGATTCAACTGAGGGAAATGTCAGACCTTAAATTGTTTCAGGTTTGCCAAAATGCTTCAGGGAAGAATCTCTTTTTTTCTTCTGCACTGTATAATTCACTTTGTAATATCAGAAAATGTAGGTTTCAGGAGACTAATCTGTTTGAGAGGGAGGAAAAGCAACATATTCCTTTGGCCTTTCTTTTTCTTTTTCTAGCTTTATTTTTATTTGTTCATTATAACAGTAATTTCAACATCAGATCTCAAGCAATAGTCAACATTGCAAAGACAGTTGAATAAACTCCCTAGTCCCATTTCTGATTAAATCTCAGAGAATCCTAATGCCTACTTGAAGCTCCCCTTAGCAAGTTTTGTGCCATTTCCTTGATTCTAGCAGCTGAACTTTCCATTTCACTAATTAAACCATAGGCCTTAAAGTTCTAAGTGTTGGAATCCATGGGAGTAAGAAAGACCAGAGTCACAGGCTTTATTGAAAGGAAGAAAGGAACCCAGCCAGGCACTTCTCCCGGGGGAGAAAAGCACCATTTACAGACTAGGGGCAAGTTATATAGTGTTTAGGAGAGCCTGAGGGTATACTGAGGCAAAAGTTTTGGTATGTCCGGAATGCACCTCCTTGGGGGGCTTCGAGCATGTGGGTGTTGAATCAAAAATCCTGGTATGTCTGGAGCCCCTCCTTGGGGCGGCTTGTCAGCTTTTGAAATTCCTCTGTCTCAGGGTCAATAGTCCAGTAAGGGTGAGGTGTGACAGATAAGCAGAATATCAAGAGGGCAGTTTGGAATTTACATATCTATCACTAAGGCACAATGTCTTTCCTATGTCTTTACTCATCACAGTTCAGTCTTTAAGCTATTGTTATAAAGAATATTATCTAAATAGCCCATACTAAATTTAGCTGATGTTTCCAAGAGAATAAAAAAATTATGGCCATTAAGATCAAATGAAAGAACAGAATACATATTTTCATCTCTTTATATTTGTTTTCTTATTGGAACACAGTGCCATTGATTACTCTGTCTTGAAAGGAATTCCTTCAGAGGCCTAAATCTCTTCCCAAGCACTAGAAGCTTATAAAACAATAAACTGTCACATTTTGGAAATATAACTAATCCATTATATCATGCCCTTGAATCAAATATGCATATTCAAGTATTTCTTCTGTAAGTTAAAGTATGTCTGATATGTTCGTTGCCTATTGCTGTTATACTAATATGTTCTTATAAATACTCCATAATATAAGATTTAATAATATGTTCCTCTTGAAATGTTTCAGTATACAAATTGTATCCAACAAGTCAAGTGAGATAGTGATTTAGGATTTGGCATTTCCTGACTAAATACATTTGCCTAGTTTAATGGAATGACTTAAAGAATTTTAATACTTTACCTGGTTTCTTTATTCAATTACCAATATATCTTGGAAAGAAGAAGAATGTTATTTTCTAGCTTTATACTTTTCATATTCTAGTCCATTCTTTTCCTTTAATACTTTTAAATGCCTTCCTGATAAAACATCAGACTGACTCAGTATGACAAAGCTAATTTATGTCACAGACACAGTAAAAACATAAAAGCAACTAGCATTCTAGCTGCTGCTTTCCCCACTGTACAATATTAACATTAAAGCTTATTTTTTAAACCATAACTCACTGATTCTATAATATTTACTGAGGAACAATTTAAGGCAAAACATTACTATTAAAGTTAAAAATAAAGAGAAACTAAAATATTATCAGATACTGTACTCATCATTGTCCCAGTATTTCAAATGTAGCAATTTTAAATAACCAAACATTAGATTGAAAAAACAAAAAAATACATGCTAAAAAGTTCAAACTCAATCTCTCTTTTTAAGAGAAGAACCAGTATTTCCTGGAGGACATTTGAGTAAGTTTATTTGCAAGAACTTCTGTGCATATATACTTTGATATATATTCTGAAGTATTCCAAGATTGTCAATTTGTTGAGGTGATACTTAGTTTGTATCTAGAAATTATTTTTAATGTAACTAATTTATTTATTTTTTTTATTTATTTTTTAATAAATTTTTATTAATGGTAATGGGATGACATTAATAAATCAGGGTACATATATTCAAAGAAAACATGTCTAGGTTATTTTGTCATCAAATTATTTTGCAAACCCCTCGCCCAAAGTCAGATTGTCCTCCGCCACCCTCTATCTAGTTCTCTGTGCCCCTCCCCCTCCCCCTAACTCTCTCCCTCCCTCCCTCCCATGTCCTCCCCCCCCCCACCCTTGGTAACCACCACACTCTTGTCCATGTCTCTTAGTCTCATTTTTATGTTCCACCAATGTATGGAATCATGTAGTTCTTGTTTTTTTCTGATTTACTTATTTCACTCCTTATAATGTTATCAAGATCCCACCATTTTGCTGTAAATGATCTGATGTCATCATTTCTTATGGCTGAGTAGTATTCCATAGTGTATATGTGCCACATCTTCTTTATCCAGTCTTCTATTGAAGGGCTTTTTGGTTGTTTCCATGTCTTGGCCACTGTGAACAGTGCTGCAATGAACATGGGGCTACATGTGTCTTCACGTATCAATGTTTCTGAGCTTTTGGGGTATATACCCAGTAGAGGGATTGCTGGGTCATAAGGTAGTTCTATTTGCAGTTTTTTGAGGAACCACCATAATTTCCTCCATAATGGTTGTACTACTTTACAGTCCCACCAACAGTGAATGAGGGTTCCTTTTTCTCCACAGCCTCTCCAACATTTGCTATTACCCGTCTTGTTGATAATAGCTAATCTAACAGGAGTGAGGTTGTATCTCATTGTAGTTTTGATTTGCATTTCTCTAATAACTAATGAAGCTGAGCATCTTTTCATATATCTGTTGGCCATTTGTATCTTTTCCTGGGAGAAGTGTCTGTTCATATCCTCTTCCCATTTTTTTATTGGATTGTTTGTTTGTTTGTTGTTGAGTTTTATGAGTTCTTTGTAAATTTTGGATATTAGGCCCTTATCTGAGCTGTCGTTTGAAAATATCAGTTCCCATATAGTTGGCTGTCTGTTTATTTTGATATCAGTTTCTCTTGCTGAGCAAAAACTTTTAATTCTGATGTAGTCCCATTCATTTATCTTTGCCTTCACTTCTCTTGCCATTGGAGTCAAGTTCATAAAATGTTCTTTAAAACCCAGGTCCATGATTTTAGTACCTATGTCTTCTTCTATGTACTTTATTGTTTGAGGTCTTATATTTAGGTCTTTGATCCATTTTGAATTAATTTTAGTACACGGGGACAAGCTGTAGTCGAGTTTCATTCTTTTGCATGTGGCTTTCCAGTTTTCCCAACACCATTTGTTGAAGAGGCTTTCTTTTCTCCATTCTGTGTTGTTGGCCCCTTTATCAAAGATTATTTGACCATATATATGTGGTTTTATTTCTGGGCTTTCTATTCTGTTCCATTGGTCTGAGTGTCTATTTTTTTGCCAATTCCATGCTGTTTTGATTATCGTGGCCCTATAATATAGTTTAAAGTCAGGTATTGTAATGCCCCCAGCTTCATTCTTTTTCCTTAGGATTCTTTTGGCTATTCGGGGTTTTTTATACTTCCATATAAATCTGATGATTTTTTGTTCCATTTCTTTAAAAAATCTCATAGGGATTTTGATGGGAATTGCATTAAATTTGTATATTGCTTTGGGTAATATGGCCATTTTGATTATATTTATTCTTCCTATCCAAGAACAAGGAATATTTTTCCATCTCATTGTATCTTTTTCGATTTCCCTTAACAATGCTTTGTAATTTTCATTATATAGGTCCTTTACGTTCTTTGTTATGTTTATTCCTAGGTATTTTATTTTTTTTGTTGCAATCGTGAAGGGGATTATTTTTTTGAGTTCGTTTTCTAATATTTCATTGTTGGCATATAGAAAGGCTATGGACTTTTGTATGTTAATTTTGTATCCTGTGACCTTACTGTATTGGTTTATTGTTTCTAATAATCTTTTTGTGGAGTCCTTCGGGTTTTCGATGTATAGGATCATATCATCAGCAAAAAGTGATAGCTTTACTTCTTCTTTTCTGATATGGATGCCTTTTATTTCTTTGTCTTGTCTGATTGCTCTGGCCAGAACTTCTAGCACCACGTTGAATAAGAGTGGAGAGAGTGGACAACCCTGTCTTGTTCCTGATTTAAGGTAGAAAGTCCTCAGTTTTATGCCGTTTAATAGGATGTTGGCTGATGGTTTATTATATATGGCCTTTATCATGTTGAGATATTTTCCTTCTATACCCATTTTGTTGAGAGTCTTAAACATAAAATTGTGTTGTATTTTATCAAAAGCCTTTTCTGCATCTATTGATAAGATCATGTGGTTTTTGTTCTTTGTTTTGTTGATATGGTGTATTACGTTAACCGTTTTGCGTATGTTGAACCATCCTTGAGATTCTGGGATGAATCCCACTTGATCATGATGAATTATTTTTTTAATATGTTGTTGTATTCGGTTTGCCAGTATTTTGTTTAGTATTTTAGCATCTGTATTCATTAGGGATATTGGTCTGTAGTTTTCTTTCTTTGTGCCATCCTTGCCAGGTTTTGGTATGAGGGTTATGTTGGCCTCATAAAATGTGTTTGGAAGTATTGCTTCTTCTTCAATTTTTTGGAAGACTTTGAGTAGAATAGGAACCAAGTCTTCTTTGAATGTTTGATAGAATTCACTAGTATAACAGTCTGGGCCTGGACTTTTATTTTTGGGGAGATTTTTAATAGTTTTTTCTATTTCCTCCCTGCTGATTGGTCTGTTTAGGCTTTCTGCTTCTTCATGACTCAGTCTAGGAAGGTTGTATTGTTCTAGGAATTTATCCATTTCTTCTAGATTGTTGTATTTGGTGGCATATAATTTTTCATAGTATTCTACAATAATTCTTTGTATATCTATGATGTCTGTGGTGATCTCTCCTCTTTCATTTTGGATTTTATTTATTTGAGTCCTGTGTCTTTTTTCCTTGGTGAGTCTTGCCAAGGGTTTGTCAATTTTGTTGATCTTTTCAAAGAACCAGCTCCTTGTTTTATTGATTTTTTCTATAGTTTTTCTGTTCTCTATTTCATTTATTTCTGTTCTGATTTTTATTATCTTTTTTCTTTGGCTGGTTTTGGGTTGTCTTTTTTCTTCTTTTTCTAGTTCCTTAAGGTGTGAAGTTAAGTGGTTTACTTCGGCTCTCTCTTGTTTGTTCATATAGGCCTGAAGTGATATGAACTTTCCTCTTATTACTGCTTTTGCTGCATCCCAGAGATTCTGATATGTCGTATTTTCATTTTCATTTGTCTGTATATATCTTTTTATCTCTGTGCTTATTTCTTCTTTGACCCATTCATTTTTTAGAAGTATGTTGTTTAGTTTCCACATTTTTGTGGGTTTTTCCCCCTCTTTTTTGCAGTTGAATTCTAGTTTCAAGGCTTTATGATCAGAAAATATGCTTGGTACAATTTCAATTTTTCTAAATTTCCTGATATTGTCTTTGTGGCCCAACATATGGTCAATTCTTGAGAATGTTCCATGTACACTAGAGAAAAATGTATACTCTGTCGCTTTGGGATGAAGTGTCCTATAGATGTCTATCATATCCAGGTGTTCTAGTATTTTGTTTAAGGCCACTATATCTTTATTGATTCTCTGTTTGGATGACCGATCTAGAGCCGTCAGCGGTGTATTGAGGTCTTTAAGTATGATTGTATTTTTGTTAGTTTTTGTTTTAAGGTCAATAAGTAGCTGTCTTATATATTTTGGTGCTCCTTGGTTTGGTGCATATATATTAAGGATTGTTATGTCTTCTTGATTCAACTTCCCCTTAATCATTATGAAATGACCATTTTTGTCTCTGAGTACTTTTTCTGTCTTGTAGTCAGCATTATTAGATATGAGTATTGCTACGCCTGCTTTTTTTTGGGTGTTGTTTGCTTGGAGTATTGTTTTCCAGCCTTTCACTTTGAATTTGTTTTTATCCTTGTTGCTTAGATGTGTTTCTTGTAGGCAGCATATAGTTGGATTTTCTTTTTTAATCCATTCTGCTACTCTGTGTCTTTTTATTGGTAAGTATAATCCATTTACATTTAGTGTAATTATTGACACTTGTGGGTTCCCTACTGCCATTTTATAAATTGCTTTCTGTTAGTTTTGTATCTAGTTTGATTCTTCTCTTTTGTTTTTCTATCATTTGTTTTTGTTTGTTTGTGTTCCATACTTCTTTCCTCTGTTGCTACCTTTTTTAAGTCAAGTGTTTTTGTGGTGGTTTTTTTAAGGGTGGTTACCATTAAGTAATGAAAAGGGTACCTACCATATTCATTGTAGTACCCTATTTTATAAGTATTTCTGCACTTCATCATCCTTTGCTACTGTTAATCTCCATCCTCTCCCCCCTATTTTTCCTTTGTTGTCACACTTTAAGTTTGGTTTTATTGTGTTCTTGGTGGAGCTGTTACTTGTGGTGTTGTTTTCTTTTGTTCTTTGAATCTGGTTGGAAAACCCCCCTTAGTATTTCCTGGAGTGGGGGCTTTCTGTTGATAAATTCTCTCATCTTTTCTGTATTTGTGAATGTTTTTATATCTCCTTCATACTTGAAGGATAGCTTTGATGTGTATAGTATTCTTGGCTGAAAGTTCCTCTCTTTCAGGGCTTTAAATATTGGGGTCCACTCTCTTCTAGCTTGTAGAGTTTCTGCTGAGAAATCTGATGATAATCTAATAGGCCTTCCTTTATATGTTGTACTCTTCTTTTCCTTGGCTGCCTTGAGAATTTTTTCTTTGTCATTGGTTTGTGTCATCTTTATTATGATGTGCCTTGGAGTGGGTTTGTTGGGGTTAAGAAAACTCGGTGTTCTGTTTGCTTCTTGAATTTGAGGCTTTAGTTCCTTCCACAGGCTTGGGAAGTTCTCGTCTATTATTTGTTTGAGTATATTCTCCATTCCATTTTCTTTCTCTTCTCCCTCTGATATACCTATTATTCTTATGTTATTCTTTCTGATGGAGTCAGACAATTCCTGTAGGGCTTTCTCGTTTTTTATTATTTTTGAGTCTCTTTCTTCTTCTCTCTGTTGTGCCTCAAGTTGTTTGTCTTCTATTTCACTAATCCTATCTTCAATCTGGGCTGTTCTGTTAGCTAAGCTTGTTACCTCGTTTTCAGCTCGTGAATTGAGTTTTTCATTTCTGTTTGATTTGTTTTTATAGTTTCAATTTCCTTGGTAATATATTCTTTGTGTTCATTGAGTTGTTTTCTGATCTCCCTATATTGCCTTTCTGTGTTTTCTTGTATATCTCTGAGTAATTTTAAGATTTCTATTTTAAATTCTCTGTCATTTAGCTCCAAGGCTTCCAATATGTTAAGTCTTTTCTCCATAGATTTTTCCACATCTATTTGTGTTACCTCTCTTTCTTTTGTATCCATAATATTCGATTTCCTCTTTCTTATCGGCATCTGAAGGTGGTCTTGTTCATAGCACTAATTAGAATTAATAAAGAGTAAAAAGTAAAAAAAAAAAAGGTAAAACACCCCACAAAAAAAAACCAGTAATAATTTATTATTTCCCCCTTTTTTTTCTCTCTTCTCTTTCCCTCTCTCCCCTCCTCAGGGAAATATCTTGCCTATAATGGAGGGCCTGATTTGGGGTGAAGAGTTCAAGGGGCAAAAAAAGGGAGTAGGGACCTACTAAATGCAAAAAAAAAAAAAAAAAAGGAAGAAAATCTTAGACAAACATAAGATGATTTGCTTGTAAGTGATGGTCAACTAAGAGATATAATGAGAGGGATAAGAGGGAACCAGAAAAAAGGACCAAAAAAGAATAATAAAGAAGAAAAAATAAAAATAATAAGTAAAAATCTGTTGTATTAAGTGGAGCGAAGACTAAATACAATGGAGACCTTGGGTTGGGAGGACCCAAAATGCCACAAAAATAAACAAACAAGAAAAAAAAATAAAAACAAAAGTAAAAAAGAGAAATAAAGCCAAAAAAAGCCTTGAGTCCCAAATTAACTAATTTTTTCGTGATTGAGGATTATATAGGAGGAAAGTAAAATGAGAAAAGAAAAAACGAATAGAAAGGAAAAAATAAGAAAAAGAGAAAAACGAAGGAAGAAATAAAATAGGAAGAGAAAAAAACAAAATAAAGCAAGACAAAAAAAAAAAAGCAAAAGAGGAGAGAGTGAGAGTTAAGTGTTCTGGAGTATAACCTTAAAGGAGGGTGAGGATGAAGAAGAAAAATAAAATGCAACACTCATGGGTAGTGTAGTTCAAGAAAGGGGAAGCATAAGATGGGCAGAGAATAGAAGGACCGAGGTGGAGGAAATAAAGGCAAAAAGATAGAAGAAACAAACAACAACAACAACAAAAAAAAAATTAGTGGATCAAGTTGTAAAGTCTGTGGGTTTTTCTTGATTTTGAGAGGTTAACTTCTTCCTTTTTCTTTTCTCTCCCTCTTCCTGGTCGGTGACTCTGTACCCCAGGCTCTGCCCCTGTGTCACTCTTAGGTAGGGATTTGCAGTTGATGGGATTCTATGGCAATGTCATATAATTGGCTTTAGTCTTGCTGGAAGTAAAGGCTTGTTGGCGTTTGCAGGGTCCAACGATGAGAGAGTTTGCTTTCCTGGATTCTCTCTCCTAGTCCCCCCTTTCTGAATTAGCAGCCTGGTGATCCAGCTATAAGGCTGCAACTGCTTCTGCCTGGGGAGTAAGAGGCTCAAAGAGCTGGGAAATCCCCACTCTATCCCCACTCAGTGCAAGGCTTTGGGAAAGGCTCTGAGAGTCAGGGCCTCCAGTGTAATCAGGCAGGGGTGGGAGTCAATTGTTGTCAAGGTGACTGTTCAGTGCCTATCATTTAGTTGGACCTCTCAACCCAGGCTTTCCACACTTTGTAGCCTGTTTTTGCAGGGAAGAAGAGGCACTAGTCTCTGCTTACGACTAGTGTAGTATAGACCTTATTATCTGCCAAGTCCTTCTTGTTAGCGTTTATCCCTGAATATGGAGGCTCTATCAATCAGAAGTTGCCCCCACCCCTTTAGCGAGAGGCACTAAAAAATATCATGCCTCTTGTCTTGGATCGCTGAACTGAGAGAGATCTTATCAATTAGAACCGAGGGTGCGCAGATTTTATGGGTTAAGCTCATTTCAGTGATTGGGTCGCAGCTGTGCTTCCAAAGGTATTTTAGGCTGCCTGCACACGCCCCTCCCCCAACGCTTGATTGTTAGCTTGAATGGCTGGGTGAGGTGCCCCGCCCATGGAGAGAATCTCCTAAGCTTCTCCCGCTCGCCCCGCCGCTGGCGGCTGGACTGCACCAGGCGCAAGATAATGGAGCCCCCTGGGTGTGCGGGCCAGCAGGGCGCCCTGGGTGCGTGGAATGCCCAAGGCACGCGCTCCGGGCACCGGTGGCCGGCGACCCCCACTCGCAGTGTGCGGGCCGCTGGGAACGTCAGCGGTGCTCAACCGGACCGGGCGCACGCGCGTCTGTTCATGGCGGCTCGCGGCGGCGGTTCGCGGCGGCCGCTCGCAGCGGCGGCTCGCGGGGGCTCATGGTGGCTCGCGGTGGCGGCTTGCGTCGGCCGCTCGCGGCGGCTCGCAGTTCCCAAGTATATGGGCTGACTCACCACAGGCGCACTTCCTTGCGGTTTGAAAGAACGTCCCTGTGGTAGATTCCTCCACACCCTCGTCTCTCAGATTCAAGTGATAACAGTCCTTTCGCTATCAGTTTGTGTGGAACTCCGGAATGCTCCGAGGATAAATTTTTCTGTTTCTAATTGATAAATTTGTTGTGATTTGGGGGAGAGCTGTCGGACGCGCTGCTCACGGCGCCATTTCCGTGACGTCACTAATGTAACTAATTTAAATTGATGCATTATTCAGTCAAAAGATTGCATTAACTCAGAAATGTAAAAAGGACATAATCTAACTTTAATCACATTGAGGCAAGGACAAATTGAACAGAACTTAATTGTCTTGGCCCACAATTAAACTTTTTTTCCTAAAAATTATTACAATACCAACTATGGACTCCTTTTGAGAATTAGTAAGGCAATTAAACTGATATTGTCGATTTTTAGTTTTTATTTACACTCTGGGAGAAATATCAAAGCAATTTTCTGCTAAATAATGCATGCCGGTGATTAACAGAAAACCAGAAATGTTATGTGCTTGCAATGATATTACTAGCAAATATTATGTAGAACCATAATATTTATGACAGCAAACATTATGTGGAATAAGCATATCTTTTTTCATTAATTATCTCTAATGTTTACTTGATAGGTGTTCTCTAAACTAAAACTATAGTTAGGTAACTGAACGTTAAATTTATCCAACATCAATGCTTCAGTAAATATATAAAAATGAATGCTTTATAAAAGAGAAGTTGGGAAATAAAAATATATAAGTAAAATTATTTTAAAACAATAAAATGTGAATTCTTATTTGTTTTTCCCTTAACCAACTATGTTAACTTAGATAATTTACTCAATACTCTAATTTTCCCTTTATTATCTTTTAAATTAAAAATTATGTCCACTCGGCCCTGGCCGGTTGGCTCAGTGGTGGAGCGTCGGCCTGGCGTGCAGAGGTCCTGGGTTCGATTCCTGGCAAGGGCACACAGGAGAAGCACTCATCTGCTTCTCCACCCCTCTCCCTCTCCATCTTCTCTGTCTCTCTCTTCCCCTCCCGCAGCCGAGGCTCCATTGCAGCAAAGATGGCCCGGGTGCTGGGGATGGCTCCTTGGCCTTTGCCCCAGGAGCTAGAGTGGCTCTGATCGCAACAGAGTGATGCCCGGTAGGGGCAGAGCATCGCCCCCTGGTGGGCAGAGCGTTGCCCCTGGTGGGCGTGCCGGGTGGATCCCGGTCGGGCACATGCGGGAGTCTGTCTGACTGTCTCTCCCTGTTTCAAGCTTCAGAAAAAAAAAAAAAAATTATGTCCACTCTATATTAAGTTATAGCAAACATTCAGAAATTGCAAGCAAACATCTTACTTATTTGTAAATGTTTGAAAGTTGGAAGTTCTCTCAGTATAATGAAACTATTTTGTATTTAAACAAAGAGGCTCTTATATATATCTAAGAAAATTCTGTAAACATAAAAGTGAAACTACATATTTTAATTGTATACTTAATTGAAAAATTTTTTAAATAAAATAAAAGAAACATATGTTTAATAATAGCTAATAGGTCTTAATTGTCTTATTTTTCAGTAAAGTTATTTTTCTTTTACTTAAAAGATTATTCACAAAATGCCATATCCATAGATTAATTTTTTGTCATATAGTTGAATGTGTTAAGTGTTTGGAATTCCATTCTTACTTTTAAAACTCTATTGCCAAGAAGTTTAGATTAATTTGTTTTGTTCTTAATCTTTTCCACATTGAAAATACAAGTAGGTATCTGAAAGCATCAGGTTTGATTACAACTACAAAATGCGTGTCTTTCTTAAGTTAAGTATTGGTGTTTCACAAATGGTTCTTATTTCAGAAGCAGATATGACAGGCAGAAGAAAGGAAAGTTCTGTAAATTGCTGAGATCTTGTAACAAAGACAAAGTAGGAGAAGCCAAGGATGCCAGCTAGTGAAGACCTATTCTTTAAGGACCCTCCTGCCCTGTGTAGGCCAGGCTGCCCCTCGGCCCTCAGCATGAGCAAGCGAGGGTCACTTTTCTGTAGGCCCTAGTTGTTGGCTGACCCTGTATTGCTTCCAATGAAACAATTGGGATTCAGGGGTCAAAGAATTGAATTTGTTCACACATCATTGTTCAAGCTTAAAAGTTATTGCCTAGCCCCCATACTTGGGTAAATGCTGAACACTATGTGGTAACAATAAATTTTGTTCCAAAGATGAGAACTAGTCTTATAGCCACCTACCAATTATTTTCAAGTTCTTGATAGCTCTGCATAGTAAAATTCTCAATTCATCAAGTTAAATAAAGTGCTAGATTCTAGGCCCATTTTCTTTTTTGTTTGTTTGTTTATTTGTTTTGTTTTGTTTTGTTTCTTTTTTTTCAATTAATTTTACTAGGGTGACATCAACAAATCAGGGTACATATGTTCAAATAAAACATGTCCAGGTTATCCTGTCAATCAATTATGTTGCATACCCAACACCCAAAGTCAGATTGTCCTCCATCACCTTCTATCTAGTTTTCTTAGTGCCCCTCCCTCTCCCCATTTTCTTCTCCCTCCCCCCCTAACCACCACATTCTTATCAATGTCTCTTAGTCTCATTTTTATGTCCACCTACATATGGAATAATACAGTTCCTGGGTTTTTCTGATTTACTTATTTCACTTCATATAATATTATCAAGATTCCACCATTTTATTGTAAATGATCTGATGTCATCATTTCTTATGGCTGAGTAGAATTCCATAGTGTATATGTGCCACATCTTCTTTATCCAGTCATCTATTGAAGGGCTTTTCAGTTGTTTCCATGTCTCGGGCACTATGAACAATGCTGCAATGAACATGGGGCTACATGTGTCTTTACGTATCAATGTTTCTGAGTTTTTGCGGTATATATCCAGTAGAGGGATTACTGGGTCATAAGGTAGTTGTATTTTCAGTTTTTTGAGAAAGCATCATATTTTCTTCCATAATAGTTGTACTACTTTACAGTCCCACCAACAGTGATAGAGGGTTCCTTTTTCTCCACAGCCTCTCCAACATTTGCTATTACCTGTCTTGTTGATAATAGCTAATCTAACAGGTGTGAGGTGGAATCTCATTGCAGTTTTGATTTGCATTTCTCTAATAACTAATAAAGATGAACATCTTTTCATATATCTGTTGGCCATTTATACTTCTTCCTGAGAGAAGTGTCTGTTTATGTCTTCTTCCCATTTTTTTTTAATTCTTTAAATTTATTTATTTATTTATTTATTTATTTATTACAGAGACAGAGAGAGAGTCAGAGAGAGGGATAGACAGGGACAGACAGACAGGAACGAAGAGAGATGAGAAGCATCAATCATTAGTTTTTCATTGCGCATTGCAACACCTTAGTTGTTCATTGATTGCTCTCTCATATGTGCCTTGACTGTGGGCTTTCAGCAGACCGAGTAACCCCTTGCTGGAGCCAGCAACCTTGGATTCAAGCTGGTGAGCTTTTCCTCAAACCAGATGAGCCTGCACTCAAGCTGGTGACCTCGAGGTCTCAAACTCGGGTACTCTGCATCCCAGTCCGATGCTCTATCCACTGCGCCACCACTTGGACAGGCCTCTTTCCATTTTTTTATTGGATTGTTTGTTGTTGAGTTTTATGAGTTCTTTGTATATTTTAGATATTAGGCCCATACCTGAGCTGTTGTTTGAAAATATCATTTCCCATTTACTTGGCTGTCTGCTTATTTTGTTGTCAGTTTCTCTTGCTGAGCAAAAGCTTCTTAGTCTGATGTAATCCCATTTATTTATTTTTACCTTCAATTCCCTTGCCTTTGGAGTCAAATTCATAAAATGCTCTTTAAAACCCAGGTCCATGAGTTTAGAACCAATGTCTTCTTCTATGTACTTTATTGTTTCAAGTCTTATGTTTAGGTCTTTGATCCATTTTGAATTAATTTTAGTACAAGGGGACAAACTGTATTCAAGTTTCATTTTTTTGCATGTGGCTTTTCAGTTTTCCCAGCGCCATTTATTGAAGAGGCTTTCTTTTCTCCATTATGTGTTGTTGGACCCTTTATCAAAAATTATTTGATCATATATATGTGGTTTTATTTCTGAACGTTCTATTCTGTTCCATTGGTCTGAGTGTCTATTTTTCTGCCAGTACCATGCTGTTTTGATTAATATGGCTCTATAAAATAGTTTGAAGTCAGGTATTGTAATGCCCCCAGCTTTGTTCTTTTTCTTTAGGATTGCTTTGGATATTCGCTGGTTTTTTATAGTTTTATATAAATTTGATGATTTTTTGTTTCATTTCTTTAAAAATAGTAATTGGGATTCTGATGGGAATTGCATTGAATTTGTATATTGCTTTGGGCAATATGGCCATCTTGATTATATTTCTTCTTCCTATCCAAGAACAAGGAATATTTTTCCATCTCATTGTATCTTTTCCGATTTCCCTTAACAATGGTTTGTAGTTTTCATTATATAAGTCCTTTACATTCTTTATTAAGATTATTTCTAGGTATTTTTTTGTTGTTGTTGCAATCGTGAAGGGGATTATTTTTTTGAGTTCATTCTCAAATGTTTCATTGTTGGCATATAGAAAGGCTATGGACTTTTGTATGTTAATTTTGTATCCTGCAACCTTACTGTATTGGCTTATTGTTTCTAGTAGTCTTTTTGTAGATTCTTTGGGGTTTTCGATATATAGGATCATATCATCTGCAAAAAGTTTTACCTTTACTTCTTTTTTTCTGATATGGATGCCTTTTATTTCTTTGTCTTGTCTGATTGCTCTGGCTAGAACCTCTAGCACCACATTAAATAAGAGTGGAGAGAGTGGACATCCCTGTCTTGTTCCTGATTTAAGGGGAAAAGCCTTCAGTTTTGTGCCATATAATATGATGTCAGCTGGTGGTTTATCATATATGGCCTTTATCATGTTGAGATATTTTCCTTCTATACCCATTTTGTTGAGTGTCTTAAACATAAAGTTGTGCTGTATTTTATTGAATGCCTTTTCTGCATCTATTGATAAGATCAATGGTCTTTGTTCTTTGTTTTTTTTTGATATGGTGTATTACGTTAACTGTTTTACATATGTTGAACCATCCTTGAGATTCAGGGATGAATCCCACTTGATCGTGATGTATTATTTTTTAATATGTTGTTGTATTCGATTTGCCAGTATTTTGTTTAGTATTTTAGCATCTGTATTAATTAGAGATATTGGTCTATAGTTTTCTTATTTTGTGCTGTCCTTGCCTGGTTTCAATATGAGGGTTATGTTGGCCTCATAAAATGTGTTTGGAAGTATTGCTTCTTCAATTTTTTGAAAGACTTTGAGGAGAATAGGAACCAAGTTTTTTTTGAATGTTTGATAGAATTCACTAGTATAACAGTCTGGGCCTGGACTTTTATTTTGGGGAGGTTTTTAATAGTTTTTTCTATTTTTTCCCTACTAATTGGTCTGTTTAGGCTTTCTGTTTCTTCTTGATTCTGTCTAGGAAAGTTGTATTGTTCTAGGAATTTATCCATTTCTTCTAGATTGTTGAATTTAGTGGCATAAAGTTTTCATAGTATTCTACAATAATTCTTTGTATATCTGTGATATCCATGGTAATTTCTTCTTTTTCATTTTGGATTTTGTTTATATGAGTTCTTTCTCTTTTTTCCTTGATAAGTCTTCCCAAGGGTTTGTCAATTTTGTTGATCTTTTCAAAGAACCAGTTCCTTGTTTTATTAATTTTTTCTATAGTTTTTCTGTTCTTTATTTCATTTATTTCTGCTCTGATTTTTATTATCTCCTTTCCTCGGCTGGTTTTGGGTTGTGTTTGTTCTTCTTTTTCCAGTTCCATAAGGTGTGAAGTTAAGTGGTTCACTTTGGCTCTCTCTTGTTTGTTAATATAGGCCTGAAGTGATAAGAACTTCCCTCTTATCACTGTTTTTGCTCCATCCCATAGATTCTGATATGTCATATTGATATTTTCATTTGTCTGTATATACCTTTTGATCTCTGCACTTATTTCTTCTTTGACCCATTTATTTTTTTAAAAGTATGTTGTTTAGTTTCCACATTTTTATGGGAGTTTTTTCCTCTTTCTTCTCAGTTGAATTCTAGTTTCAAGGCTTATGATGAGAAAATATGCTCCGTACAACTTTGATTTTTTTGAATTTGCTGATGTTGATTTTGTGTCCCAACATATGGTCATTTCTTGGGAATGATTCATGTACATTGGAGAAAAATGTATATTCTGTCACTTTGGGATGAAATGTCCTGTAAATGTCTCTCATATCCAGATGCTCTAGTGTTTTGTTTAAGGCCAATATATCTTTATTGATTCTCTGTTTGGATGACTGATCTAGAGCCATCAGCGGTGTAGTGAAGTCTCTAAGTATGATTGTATTTTTGTCAGTTTTTGTTTTAAGGTCAATAGTAGCTGTCTTATATATTTTTTGCACCTTGGTTTGGTGCATATATATTAAGAATTGTTATATCTTCTTGATTCAGTGTCCCCTTAATCATTATGAAATGACCATTTTTGTCTCTAAGTACTTTTACTGTCTTGTAGTCAGCATTATCAGATATGAGTATTTCTATGCCTGCTTTTTTTTATGTCATTTGCTTGGAGTATTGTTTTCCAGCCTTTCACTTTAAATTTGTTTTTATCCTTGTTGCTTAGATGAGTTTCTTGTAGGCAGCATACAGTTGGATTTTCTTTTTTAATCCATTCTACTACTCTGTGCCTTTTTATTGGTGAGTTTAATCCATTTACATTTAGTGTAATTATTGACACTTGTGAGTTCCCTATTGCCATTTTGTACTTTGCTTTCTGTTAGTTTTTTGTCTTGTTTCATTCTTCTCTTTCATTTTTCTATCTTTTGTTTTTGTTTGGTTGTATTCCATACATATTTCCTCTGTTGCTACCTTTTTTAAATCATGTGCTTCTGTGGTGGTTTTTCCAATTGTGGTTACCATTAAGTAATGAAAAGGGTTCCTACCCAGTTCATTGTAGTGCATTATCTTGTAAGTACTTTTGCACTCCATCGTCCTTAGCTACTGTTACTCTCCATACTCTTCTCCCCCCTTTTTTGTTGTTGTTGTCACAGTTTAAATTTGCTTTTATTGTGTTCTTGGTGCAGATTTTACTTGTGGTTTTGTTTTGTTTTGTTCTTTGTATCTGGTTGGAAAACCACTTTTAGTATTTCCTGGAGTGGGGGTTTTCTGATGATAAATTCCCTCATCTTTTTTGTGTCTGAGAATGTTTTTATTTCTCCTTTATATTTGAAGAATAGCTTTGATGAGTATAGTATTCATGGCTGAAAGTTCCTCTCTTTTAGGACTTTAAATATTGGGGTCCACTCTCTTCTAGCTTGTAGAGTTTCTGTTGAGAAATCTGATGATAATCTAATGCACTTTCCTTTATATGTTGTATTCTTCTTTTCCCTGGCTGCCTTGAGAATTTTTTCTTTGTTGTTGGTTTGTGCCAATTTTATGATGATGTGCCTTGGAGTAGGTTTGTTGGGGTTAATAAAATTTGGAGATCTGTTTGCTTCTTGAATTTGAAGCTTTAGTTCTTTCCAGAGGCTTGGAAAGTTCTCATCTATTATTTGTTTGAATATGTTCTCCATTCCATTTTCTCTCTCTTCTCCTTCTGATATACCTATTATTCTTATGTTATTCTTTTTGTTGGAGTCAATCAATTCCTGTAGGGCTTTCTCATTTTTTTCATTTTTGAGTCTCTTTCTTCTTGTCTTTTTTGTGCCTCAAGTTGCTTCTCTTCTATTTCACTAATAAGACCTTCTATCTGGTCTGTTCTGTTAGCTAAGCTTGTTACTTCATTTTTCAGCTCGTGAATTGAGTTTTTCATCTCTGTTTGATTTGTTTTTATAGTTTCAATTTCCTTGGTAATATATTCTTTGTATTCATTGAGTTGTTTGCTGAGCTCCCTAGATTGCCTTTCTATGTTTTTTGTATATCTTTGAATACTTTTAGGATTTCTATTTTAAATTCTCTGTTATTTAGCTCCAAGATTTCCGATATATTAAATTTTTCTCCATAGATTTTTCCTCATCTATCTGTGCTACCTCTCTGTCTTTTGTATCCATGATATTCTATTTCTTTTTTCTTAATGGCACTTGAGGGTGGTTTTGTTGATAGTATTGATGAGAATTAATAAAGAATAAAAACTGAAAAAAATAAAAATAAAAAAGAATAAATAAAAAAAATATTATCCCCCCCTTTTTTCCCTTTCCTCTCCTCTTCCCTCCATCTTGAGAAAATTTGTTGTGAACTGTGAATTATATTGTGCTAAATAGAACAAAAACTACCTATAATGGAGGACCTTAATTGGGGAGAAGTGATAAAGGGGCAAAAAAGGGGGTATGGACCCACAAAATGCAAAAAAGGAAAAAATTTGGGTCAAGTATAAAATGATTTGCTTTTAGGTGATAATTGACTAAGAGATATGATGAGAGGCATAAGAGGGAAATAGAAAAAAGGGGAAAATTACTATTGTATTTAGTGGAGCAAGAAGTAGATAAAATGGACAGCCAGGGTTGGGAGCACTTCTAGTGAGTTAAAAAAGCAAAGTAAAAAAACTCCAAAGCACCACAAAGAAAAATTTGATTCCCAGATAAAGTAATTTGTTCATGATTGAGGATTGAATGAGAGGAAAAAAAGAGAAAAGAAGAAACTAATATATATAGAGAAAAAAAAGAAAGAGGAAAACACAAAAAGAAGAAAAAAGAATAAAAGGAGAGAGAGAGAGAGAGAGAGAGAGAGAGAGTTAAGTGTTTTGGAGTGCAACCCTCATAGAAAGAAAGGAAGAAGAAAGAAAAGATAATGGGAGATGTAACACTTATGGGTAGTGTAGTTCAAGGAGAGGAGAGAGTAAGACCAGCAGAGAATTAAATGACCAAATTGGAAGAGAAAGCAAATAATCAAGACAAGATAAGAGAAACAAACGAACAAATATAATAAAATGGGATAGGTTATAAAATCTGTGGATTATTCTTGATTTTGAGAGGTTATCTTCTTGCTTTTTCTTTTCTCTCTCTCTTCCTGTTCGGTGACTCTGTACCCCAGGTTCTGCCCCTGTGGCATGCGTAGGTAGAGGTTTGCAGTTGATAAGTCTCTATGGCGATGTCATATATTGGGCTTCAGTCTTGTTGGCAGTTGAGGCTTATTAGCATTTGCAAGCTCTGCCAATGAGAGAGTCCATATTTCTGGAGCCTCTCTCCTAGTCTTTCTTTCCTGAATTAGTAGCTGATGATCCAGCTATGGGTTTGCTGCTGCCTCTGCCTGAAGAGTAAGAAGCTCAAAGAGCTGGCAAATCCCCACTCTATTCCCACTCCGAGCAGGGCTCTGGGTAAAGCTCAATCAGTCAGAGCTGCTAGTATAATCAGGTGGGACTTCGGCCCACACAAAAGACCTCTGACTCTGCCCCTCTGTCCTGGAACACAGGCGCCCCCTCCCAGGGGAATCTCTTGCCCACTATCTGTGCTCACCAACCAGAATATCTGGCCAGCCACCTCTCACTCCTGGTGAGGCAGCCCACCCCCACAGAAAAGTTCCAGTGTTGGAAATTTTGCTCCCACTCACTCCCCGCACTGCTTTTCAGGGCACAGTGGTGACCTCAAGACTCTGATTTCGGCCCACAGAAAGGCCTCTGACTCTGCCCCTCTGTCCGGGAACATAGGCGCCCACTCCCAGGGGAATCTCTCACCCACTCTCTGCTTGCCGACCAGGAAATCCGGCCGGCTGCCTCTCACTCCAAGTGAGGTGCCCCGCCCACATGGAAAAGTTTTAGCGTAGGGAATTTTGCTTCCACTCCCTCCCAATGCGCTCCTTTTTCAGGGTGCAGAGACAACCCCGAGATTCCACTTTTGGCCCACACAAAGGCCTCTGACTCTGCCCCTCTGTCCAGGAACATGGGCACCCAATCCTGGGGCGCTTGGAGGAATCTCTTGCCCACTATCTGCACTGGCTGACCAGGAGATCAGGGTGGATGGCTGTCCCAAGTGCCTTTCTTTGTCTGGGTTTGGCATGAGTGTTAGCTTGTGTTGACTGGGTTGCCATAAGCACAGTTTTTCCTCTGCTTGGATCTCCGTGCCACAGCCTTGTTTGGACGTTTGTGCTGCAGTCTGGTTCTATTCACACCCTATGCCCGCCTAAGTTCCTATACTCTCAGTTCCCAGTGAAAGCAGCCCTTATTTAGGTTAGTGAGGAAGGCAGAGTGTTTCTTCCTCCTTATTTTCTTGGGGGTTGATTATATATTTAGTCAATTTTTCACTCAATCATACCTTCGCATTTAGTGTGGAACTTCTGGAGGCTCCAAGGATAAATTTTTCTGTCTCTGGTTGAAGATCTTGTTGAATTTTTGGGAAGATTTATCAGTATCGCTCCTTATGGTGCCATTTCTCTGACGTCATTCTCTAGGCCCATTTTCATTATAAAATTAAAGGATGGTGGGAAGTGCAGTATCTCATTAGTTATCAAGGGAGAGATGCAGAAGACACAGATAACAGGGATTCAGAAAAAAGCAACGTTCACACTGCAAAGTTAGCCTAGCCCCGGTCTTCCCCCTCTGCCTGACCATTTAGTCCTCCAAGCACCTATGCCCAGTGGAAATGAAACCAGCAGCAGGCTGTTCAGTACACCCAGCCAGACAGAGGGGCCTCTCATACTGCCAGTGAAAGGAGCAAACCAGTTTGGACACAGTGTTGAAAAAGCAGGAATGAAACATGTGGTCACGGTAGTGCATTCAGCCGATCCTCCATGTAAACTCCTTCCCAACATTCCAAGTTACCCTTTGTTTAGGTTTCACTGTTTGAAACTTGAGCCTATGTGCTCAAAATCCATTTGAAGAGAGGGCAACAGAGACCAGACTACCTATAAATAGGGATGGGAAGGAATTTTCAAGGAGTAATAGATATTTTATCCTTGTTTTGAAATCAAGGTGCCTCAAAATCTGTATGTTGATCAAAGCTGAATAAAAAGATGCTACTCAATTTGTGATTTCTGTTTGTTGTTTGTTTTTTGTGAAAGCCGCAGAAACACAGAACTCAACACACAGGTCAGAAGAGCACTGAGGACAAAGGAAGTGACCGGAGTCCAGCCAGTGTGTTTATAGTAAAAAGAGGAAGCAAGGGAGAAAAATGAAGCAGCATCTCTATCCAGAGAGCTCCCACATGGTGGCTACCTTTATCCCTCTAGAGCCATTATGGCGAACCTTTTTATAAAAACCACTCACTTTTGCAGTGCTGGTCAACCTGGTCCCTCCCGCCCACTAGTGGGCATTCCAGCTTTCATGGAGGGCCAATAGTGGCACCATTTGGTTGCTCCGCTACTGCCCACCATGAAAGCTGGAATGCCCACTAGTGGACAGGAAGCACCAGGTTGACCAGCACTGCAAAAGTGGGCAGTTTTTTTTGTTTGTTTTTTGTGCTTTTTTTTGTATTTTTCTGAGGCCAGAAACGGGGAGGCAGTCAGACAGACTCTCGCATGCGCCCAACCAGGATCCACCTGGCATGCCCAACAGGGGGCAATGCTCTGCCCATTTTGGGGCGTCGCTCTGCCACAATCAGAGCCATTCTAGTGCCTGAGGCAGAGGCCACAGAGCCATCCTCAGCTCCCAGGCAAACTTTGCTCCAATGGAGCCTTGGCTGCGGGAGGGGAAGAGAGAGACAGAGAGGAAGGAGAGGGGGAGGGATGGAGAAGCAGATGGGCACTTCTCCTGTGTGCCCTGGCCGGGAATCAAACCCGGGACTCCTGTTCGCCAGGCCAATGCTCTAGCACTGAGCCAACCGGCCAGGGCCCAAAAGTGGGCAATTTTTATAAAAAGGTTTGCCATTTCAGCTCTACAGAAACTCATGTGCTGGAAGGAAAGAAGGCACAAGAAGAAAAAAGGACAGAATAAAAATGGGGAGAAGGCATGGCAGAAAAAAAGCAAAAAGCTAAAGCTTGTTGGGTGGGTCCCTGTCTGGGTGCGTGGGAGAGTCTCTCTATCCCCCCTCCTCTCACTTAAAAAAAAAAGCCTCTGTAATTTATAAAAGCATGACTCCTAAAGAGAAGTATGATTGAAGAATAAGTAAACAAAATTACCTGGAATAAACTTGACAGAGAGCCTACACATAGGCGGACTAGTCTACACCTGTGGGCACAGGACCTATCTGGAGAGCTGGGCTCTGGTGTATGAAGTAGGTCATGTGTCTTCCAGGATGGCTGCAGTCACACCTTCTCATGCTGATGACCAGAAACTTTTGTGTGGTAACCTGATGACTTGGGGACTTCCCTGCCACGACTGCCTCAGCAGCACAGAATGGAGCTGGGCACTGCCCTTCTGTCCAGGAGGCTGGGTTGCACCTGGTCCCAGGCTGTGTCCTACCATTGGCACCTCAAACAATGGGGCTGGGCTCTGTAGACTGGCACGAAACTCCTGAGACCTTGCAGGGGTTCCTGGGGCCACAAATCCTGTGTAGGGCTATTCCTGGAGTCCCCTGGAATCTCTGACACACAATCAGCCGTGAGCCTTGGAGTGCATATCCTGGAGTGGTCTATGCCACCTCATGCCAACTCACTGATGTTCCCAGGGGTGCACTTTCCAGACCCTCCCATCGTAGGACTATCCTGCCAGGTCCCTCATGTTGCCCCTTCTCCACTCCCTCTGTCATTTAGGTGGTAGCTGGAACAATGAAAATGTCACTTATCAACAACAACGTGGATTTCTAACAAATGGATTTTAACTTGCTCTTGAAAGTTATGACCATAATGGCTTCAAATCTTTTAGTATCAGTTTGAGAGGACCACCCAAGATGTTTATTTTTGTCATTCTGGTTTTGTTTCAAAAGTATTGTTTATAAAATATATAAAATAAACACCACACAAATCTCATGTTAATAAATAATGGCCAGTGCACTTAACTTCTCTGTATTTTCTAGATTAAGACAACTAATATATAATAATAAGGTAATTTTATATTAATTAGTTATTGAGATAAAAGTAATATTGGCTCTCTTTCAATATATGTAAAATATAGTAGGTTTGGAATTTATTTTATTAAAAGTTAAACAAGAATTCACTAGTTACTATTTGAAAAGAAAGTTATTATTTTCTGTTCTGAGAAATTACACATTAACTCTCTTTGGGTTTACTCATACATATAACAACTCTAGTGACCCTAAGTTTGGTGAGATAAGATTTTATTTATAAATATTGTTAAGGATGATTGGATAACAGCAGAGGGCTTTATCATCTTCCTCAAGCAAATATGAAATGGCTTCCTTATGACTATTTAGTACATTATTTTCCTTTATTTATATGAACCAAACACTAAAATATATGAGAGAATAGAATGTATCATTTTGTATAAAATAACATTCACATGACTGCAACAAGATTTGGAAAATTACAGAACAATTGAAATAGAAAGGCACTGTAATTTTCTTACTTAAATCACAGTATGTTGTTCTTCTCAATGAAAGCTGTAACATTCTTTCCACTGTATTTTATTATGAATAGTATTATTACTGCAAGAAATCTGTTATTTTTTTGCTTTAATAAAATATATGGTGGGCATAGTATATTGCTTTCAGCAACTTCAAAATGCTTTTATCATACTTATCCATGTCAAACTCTTAGTGGTTTATAAGAGGTGGCTAATAAATTATCTTTGAATTAGAAAATATTATACTTTGACTCTTGAAAATATGGTTATTATAATTTTCAGTACTTAAAATTATAATAAAAAATTGTTTATACTAACTGTTGTTATATAATGTTTTTTATTGAAATATATATGTACATGAGAATTAAAGGACCTATCTTATACAAATATGGACCATCTGTTTCTCTTTTTAGATTTAAAAAAAAATTGTTCTACCTACAATTGTCTGAATTCTACCTATAAAATATTTTAAATCTTACAAATGTTACTACTCAATAGAGTTTACAACTTTATATTCACATGCAAAATAAATTCTATTTACTTTGATAACTCCAGGGAATCCAGCTCATTGAACTTAGATAACATTAGTTGGAATTATCATTCATTAATGGTCATAGAAAAAGGTACTACCTTAGCAAAGATGTTATTTCAAAGTATCAGGAACTCTGGGGATAGTAAAAATCCAGTGCCAGTATTTTATTTTAGAGATTGAATTACCTTAGGTTCTCCTTTTAAGCAAATACTGCCAAAAGTTTTCACAATATCTTAAGGTTTAATGTTTCTTATTCTTTTAATTAACACTCTTGGTTACTGTGCAGTAAAGCAAATAATAAGGCACACTAATATAACAAGAAGCATAACATAGAAAAAAATCATGTTTTAACTTTTGCATTTAATGTAAAGATTATATAAGCAACCAATAATTTATATTATTAATTTATTTCATGCAGTCAACCTATATATATTTAGCAGTGTATATACCATAGCTGCTAGTAACAAAATAAATGAGTGAAAATATGAATATACTTATAACACTTTATTTCTATGTGTTAAATACCAAAAGATCATTTTACAAGGGCATAATAAATTCTACTATTTATAAGTCTTAAATAACATGAGAAATTATAACTATACAGAATTTATTTTTATTCTGCTTTTAAAAGAGAACTCTTTGGTCAAGAAAAAATAGTGGCATGATGGTCAATATTAAATGCATAAAAACTAAAACACTTTTCCAAAAGTGTTTGGATATAAGTAGTTTCAAAGATTTCTAAGTAAAATATAGAGTTTGCAAAGAAGGTGGTCAAAAAGATGTCAATTAAGAGTAACATATGTTGAGTTATAATGTACTTGATTTTTCTTTCTAGATTAGTGAGGAGGAAAAAGCAAGGAATGGGTTTGGCATTAAAACAAATCAAAACAATACAAAAAAAAGTAAATAAATTGAGGACTTAATTTTTGAACAAGATTTGCCTAGTTCTGTTGAAAAATTACTGATTCAAGTAATAGATAAAAAATATCTTTGGTCCTAAAAGAACTTTTATATAACTAGTAAAATGTAAACTCTCACCTCATAAAACAGTGGTTCTCAAACTTTTTGAAGTCACAGCGCATTTAAAATCCTACAAATAATTGCAGGTGCACTATATACAAATTTCTGAGAAATATGTAAAAATAATTAAGTCAAATATTAAAGGAAAAAATATGAAGTCCAAGCATGCTTTTGTAATAATTAAACAAAATAAATACAACAAAATTAAATTTATTCTGACATTAACAAACATTTTTATGTTACATTTTTTGTTATACTTATAAGAATTGTAAAAAAGAGGGGTTAAAAATAAAAAAAAACTAACAAAAAAGTTATCTTTTTATATATGTAGATACATTCTTAGTAAGATTTAGTAAATTCGGCAGGTCCTGGTATGAACGTGTTAAGTTGTTTTATTCTTGTGTTTATGAGAAACATAAGCCTGATATGTCCTAGCAATTTCTTCAATGTTTGGGCATATATTTAAAGGCAAACTCTCATTCTTTGTCAATACATTGAAGAATTCCTCTCTTTTTACTCTTAATTGTATTGAGTGCAGAAAACCCCCACCATACATATCATCTTAACTTTACACCAAACAAAGGGTAGAAGAAACTTGCCCCAAGTCTTTCTGGGGAACATGGGGGGTAGTGTAAACAACCCAGCACCACAGCTTTACAGCCTTTTGCAACCTAATCAGGCAAGTGAGTGGGGGGGGGGGTTGGGCAGACTGTCAGCTTTCAGCCAATTCCCTATACCTCTGTTCCCCAAAAATCTAAACTCCAAAATCCCTTTTGGATTATTGGTCCTCAATGGGCACATATTTCTCTGAAATACCATAGGGTGCACCTAGAAATCTAGGGCACACCTTTGAGAACCACTGTCTTAAAGTAATTTTAATTTTTTTATTTTTGATAATTATTTATGTTGATAAATACAGAGAAAATGTGAACTATAGAATCCAAGTGTGGCAGTTATTTATGAACATAAATTA
Organism: Saccopteryx bilineata; assembly: GCF_036850765.1. Lineage (NCBI taxonomy): Eukaryota > Metazoa > Chordata > Mammalia > Chiroptera > Emballonuridae > Saccopteryx > Saccopteryx bilineata. The sequence continues at coordinate 212,374,773 of NC_089491.1, read as the reverse complement.
ATCTTTTAACTTCTACTAAATTTCTTGAATTAGTATTGGTTAATAAAATTATACAGGTTTCAAGTGTACAACTCTATAATACATCATCTTTATATTGCATTGTGTGTTCACCACTAAAAGTCGAGTCTCTTTCTGTTACCATTTATCACCTTCTTTACCCTCTTTTACTCTGCACCTCTTTTCCTCTGGCAATTTCCTAAAATATTGTTAATTTTTTATTATCAATTTAAAATATTCATAATTTTATCAATATTGATAACTAGGAGAACTTAAGAAAGGTTAAATGTCTAATGTTAGATTCTCAGCTTCTAAAATAATGACTATTAATATTTATAGGGAACCTACTATGGATTAGGAAATTTTCTCAAGTTTCTAAACTTTCTACAGATACATTATATTTTTCTCCATTTTACAGATAAGTCAAATCAGTTACACATGGGTAAAGTCAATTTTCCAAGATCACTCAGTTAAGAAATGTGGAAACCTTGATCTCAATAGGCTCTTAGAATAAGCATATTTTATTATTTAGTTGACTTTCATCAAACTGCAATTCATGTTTCTTTAATAGTCATTGGGTGGACTTTCAATTTCTTTTCAGGATGTAAAGAGCTAAAAGAGTGTTCCTCCTATTTACATAGAAAAAAGTGGTATGTACAGGCCACCAAGGTATGACTTGTCTTGACTTTAGCAGGCAAAGGAGTTTGCAGGGAAAAAAAATTGACTTAATATGATATACAGTGGAGGACGAGTAACTTACCGAGTGATGTAAGAACTGAGTGTTGGCTTACATGGGGTAAACACAGCTGTATATAATTATATAATTTAGCAAGGGCATTCTGATGACTGTGCACTGTCAAAAACATATGTAACCCCTATGAACTATTGATATGTGGGGAATCTATAACAATTCAGTTTTTGCTGTTGTTGTTACATTTTGTTTTGTTTTTTAATAAGCCAAACCATGTGCTATTATAATGGATTGACAAGTGCTATAAGAAAGTCTTACTTACAGTTCAGACATATAGAACAGGAGCTGCAGGAAGGGAACAAAACCACAACTGGATGTTTTTCTTCCACTGCTCTATGGAATAGAAGGCTTCATCTAAAGAGAAAGGGAGAAAGGGCAACAGAATCCTGTTTAAACTACTATGTGATGGCTGGCTGTGGGAAAGCTGTGTTAGACATGCTCGCAGTGTTACCAGCTGCAAGTACTTTGCCTGATTGGTACATAAGTGTGTGGCAGCGCCATGTGTGTGTGGCCTATTGTAAGGCTGGTGGCTGAGGCCAGGCAGGTTCACACTGGATTTGGGCAGATGGTTGAGGAACTGCAGAGCTGGAAAGTGTCGAGCCATACCCATTTATTGGAGGGTTGCAAGGACAGAAGTACAAATAAACAACAAAAGGGAAAGAGCTAATAAACAAAGGAAAATCTGCTATTGGCAGTAAGGTCAAGGAAGCAAGGAAAACTACACCTCATGGTGCTGTGACAGTGATCTGGGAGAATTGCCACCCAGGGGAAGCACCCATAGCTTTACATAGTCTATGCACAAGTGCCTCTGCCACGTGCTCATGCACTAATCAAGGGAAGTGCTTGCAGCTGGTAAACCCACGCGCAAGCCTAACACAGCTGCCCCACACCTATGTAAGGCTAGGGGTTCTCGTGCTTAGGGGGATTGCGGCTGGTGGTTGCCTGCCAGCCTCTGTGAGGGGCCATTTTGCTGTTTGTTTGCCTGAGAGGTGGTTTTCCCTGCCTGTGTGCTTATTTGCATTGTGAGATCTATTAGATGCAATGGCCCAGTGCTTTCTGGTTCTGCAGTTTCTCTACCGTCTTCCCAAATCCAATGTGAAGCTGCCCAGCCTCAGCCACCAACATTATATTGGTGAAAAGCCATTGAAATTGGGGAAAGGAAGTCAAGGACACACACACACACATACACACACACACACAAACACACACTCCATTCCCCCAGAGGAGGGGCAGGACTCTGCTGGGCTAAGCACTGCATCCAGTAGAGATATAGGAGCACTGAGAAAGCCATACCAGCAAGATGCAGGACCATGGTGCCTGCCCAGCATGGAAGTTTAACTACTAGAACAATAAAAATCACCTTTGTATTGCTCCCATCTCTGGCAGACTAGTATCAATTGACAATTGATAACTAAGTACTTAAGGAAGAGAAAAAAAGATATAAGTGATGAGAAAGAGATTAGCTTGAGGCTTGACCTTGAGCTGAGGGTGGTGCCCACCTTGAAAACCACCCTCTGGAAAACTCATGATTGATTTGTGTGGGAAAACAGCTGTGTTAGGCTTGCTCGCTGGTTTCCCAGCTGCAAGCGCTTTGCATGATTAGTGTGTGATCACATGACAGAAAGCCACATGTGTGTCTCTATGAAAAGATATGGGTGCTTCGTGCCTGTTTATTTGTGATTCTCCCAGGTCGCACTCCCATCACTGCAAGGTGCAGTTCCTTGACTCCCCCAGTCGCCACCGTGAGGGCTGCTTTTCCTGATCCCTTGTAAAAGAAAAACATGTTTTTTTTGTTTATTTTTTTATTTGCTTGCCTGTCTCTGTGAGCCTCCAACAAACATGTAATGCCTGAGGCTTTCCAGCTTTGTGGTTGCTCTGCTTTCTGCCTAAATTCAATGTGAACCTGCCTGGCCTCAACCATCAGTATTACAGTATGTTAAAGACCCTAGTGAAAAAGGGAGAAAATGTAAGGTAAGATTGGTAATTTCATTAGATGGAAAGGAAACTGTCAGAGAGTCAAATATAAATGCTGGAAAAGAAAAACATGGTAAAGCAATTAAGAATGCCCCCAATGGCCTCATTAACAAATGAGGAAATAAATCAGTGAACTGGAAATAAAACAACAAAAATTAATCAAACTAAAACATGAGAAATAAGAAAAAAATGTAGAAGTACTGTTGTGCATTATTATACATTCTAACACATGTATAAATGGGATTTCATAGAGAGAAGTAATATTTAAATAAATAATGGACAAGGCTCATTCAAAATTAATTTCTCTCAACCATATTTCCATGAAACTGAGAGAACAGCAGATAGGAAACACACACACAAAACAGACAAACCAACCAAACAAAACACAACAATTACAAAAATAGCACCTATACATATCCTATTCATATTGAGGTAGGAGAAATACTATAAAAAGAAGCTGGAAGACAAAGAAAAATGTATATTTATATCAAGGAACTAAAATAAAGTTTACAGATTTCTCATCAAATTCCATACAAGTTATAAGACTGTGGAAAGACAACTTTAAGGAGCTGAAAGACAAAGTAGAAGATATTTTCTTAATTTTAATTACTGCTAAGAAAACTGATGGCTAAGGCAAAATGAAAGCAATGTATTATAAGTAGGTGGGGCAGGAGTAGGTTTACAGTTTTTGTATGGAAAATAACAAAATAATAAATAAATAATACAAGAATAAACTGTTTTGTGCACTCACAACTGGAAACCTACTTTTGTTCCACTCTGAATTTTAGTTTATATTAAAATAAAATGTGGCAAAAATAGAACAAAAATGGGACAGAGAAGTTGATAATAAACAATAGTGAGGCCCTTTGCTACATAAAATATGGTATTATGTATTTGAAGGCAGACTCTAATTAATTAGTTATGTATTATTACTTTAAGATACCACTAAAATTATTTCACAGAAGGCCTCAGTGCTAAATGGAGTATTGGAAAAGTGTTATATGTACAATCATTTAAAATTGCATTTTTTTTATTCTTTTTTTCCGAAGCTGGAAACGGGGAGAGACAGTCAGACAGACTCCCGCATGCGCCCGACTAGAATCCACCCAGCACGCCCACCAGGGGTGACGCTCTGCCCACCAGGGGGCGATGCTCTGCCCCTCCAGGGCATCGCTCCGCCGCAACCAGAGCCACTCTAGCACCTGGGGCAGAGGCCAAGGAGCCATCCCCAGCGCCCAGGCCATCTTTGCTCCAATGGAGCCTTGGCTGCGGGAGGGGAAGAGAGAGACAGAGAGGAAGGAGGGGGGGGTGGAGAAGCAAATGGGTGCTTCTCCTATGTGCCCCGGCTGGGAATCAAACCTGGGTCCCCTGCACGCCAGGCCGAAGCTCTACTGCTGAGCCAACCGGCCAGGGCCTAAAATTGCATTTTTGAGCATTAAAGCAGATTATGCATTAAGAGTAGTTTTATTTATTTATTTTTTTATAAATAAATTTTTATTAATGTTAATGGAGTGACATCAATAAATCGTGGTACATATATTCAAAGAAAACATGTCCAGGTTATCTTGTCATTCAATTACGTTGCATACCCATCACCCAAAGTCAGAGTGTCCTCCGTCACCCTCTATCTAGTTTTCTTTGTGCCCCTCCCCCCTTCCTCCTTCCCTCCTGAACCTCCCCTTTCCCACCACACCCGGTAACCACCACACTCTTGTCCATGTCTCTTAGTCTCATTTTTATGTCCCACCTATGTATGGAGTAATACAGGCCTTGGTTTTTTCTGATTTACTTACTTCACTTTGTATAATGTTATCAAGATCCCACCATTTTGTTGTAAATCAGGGGTCCCCAAACTACGTCCCGTGGGCCACATGCGGCCCCCTGAGGTCATTTATTCGGACCCTGCCACCCATCTGAAAGGGGCACCTCTTTCATTGGTGGTCAGCATCCATATCCTGTGCTCCTGGAGTACTGTATGTAGCAGCGTCACTCACATACAGTACTACTTCCGGTGATGCGGGATGCACGCGTCACGGCTCCAGAAGCGCATCATATCACTTGTTATGGCTAGCAGTGACAAATATGGAATCGGACATTGACCATCTCATTAGCCAAAAGCAGGCCCATAGTTTCCATTGAAATACTGGTCAGTTTGTTGATTTAAATTTCCTTGTTCTTTATTTTAAATATTGTTTTTGTCCCTGTTTTGTTTTTTTACTTTAAAATAAGATATATGCAGTGTGCATAGGGATTTGTTCATAGTTTTTTTTTTTTTATAGTCTGGCCCTCCAACAGTCTTGAGGGACAGTGAACTGACCTCCTGTGTAAAAAGTTTGGGGACCCCTGTTGTAAATGATCCAATGTCATCATTTCTTATGGCTGAGTAGTATTCCATAGTGTATATGTGCCACATCTTCTTCATCCAGTCATCTATTGAAGGGCTTTTTGGTTGTTTCCATAGCCACTGAGAACAATACTGCAATGAATATGGGGCTACATGTGTCTTTACATACCAATGTTTCTGAGTTTTGGGGGTATATACCCAGTAGAGGGATTGCTGGGTCATAAGGTAGTTCTATTTTCAGTTTTTTGAGGAACCACCATACTTTTTTCCATAATGGTTGTACTACTTTACAGTCCCACCAACAGTGAATGAGGATTCCTTTTTCTCCACAGCCTCTCCAACATTTGCTATTACCTGTCTTGTTAATAATAGCTAATCTAACAGGTGTGAGGTTAGATTGCAGTTTTGATTTGCATTTCTCTAATAACTAATGAAGATGAGCATCTTTTCATATAATCTGTTGGTCATTTATATTTTTTTTCTGGGAGAAGTGTCTGTTCATGTCCTCTTCCCATTTTTTTTTTATTGGATTGTTTGTTTGTTTGTTGTTGAGTTTTATGAGTTCTTTGTAAATTTTGGATATTAGGCCCTTATCTGAGCAGTTGTTTGAAAATATCATTTCCCATTTAGTTGGCTGTCTGTTTATTTTGTTATCAGTTTCTCTTGCTGAGCAAAAACTTTTTAGTCTCATGTAGTCCCATTCATTTATCTTTGCCTTCACTTCTCTTGCCTTTGGAGTCAAATTCATAAAATGCTCTTTAAAACCCAGGTCCATGAGTTTACTACCTATGTCTTTTCTATGTACTTTATTGTTTCAGGTCTTATATTTAGGTCTTTGATCCATTTTGAATTAATTTTAGTACAAGGGGACAAACTGTAGTTGAGTTTCATTCTTTTCCATGTGGCTTTCCAGTTTTCCCAGCACCATTTGTTGAAGAGGCTTTCTTTTCTCCATTGTGTGTTGTTGGACCCTTTATCAAAAATTATTTGATCATATATATGTGGTTTTATTTCTGGGTTTTCTATTCTGTTCCATTGGTCTGAGTGTCTATTTTTCTGCCAATACCATGCTGTTTTGATTGTCATGACCCTATAATATAATTTGAAGTCAGGCATTGTAATGCCCTCAGCTTCATTCTTTTTCCTTAGGATTGCTTTGGCTATTTGGGGTTTTTTATAGTTCTATATAAATCTGATGATTTTTTGTTCCATTTCTTTAAAGAATGCCATAGGAATTTTGATGGGAATTGCATTAAATTTATAAATTGCTTTGGGTAATGTGGTCATTTCGGTTATATTTATTCTTCCTATCCAAGAACAAGGAATATTTTTCCTTCTCATTGTATCTTTTTCGATTTCCCTTAACAATGCTTTGTAGTTTTCGTTATATAGGTCCTTTACATTCTTTGTTATGTGTATTCCTAGGTATTTTATTTATTTTTGTTGCAATCGTGAAGGGGATTATTTTTTTGAGTTTGTTTTCTAATGTTTCATTGTTGGCATATAGAAAGGCTATGGGCTTTTGTATGTTAATTTTGTATCCTATGACTTTACTATATTGGTTTATTGTTTCTAGTAATCTTTTTGTAGATTCTTTGGGGTTTTCTATATATAGGATCATATCATCTGCAAAAAGTGATACCTTTACTTCTTCTTTTCCGATATGGATGCCTTTTATTTCTTTGTCTTGTCTGATTGCTCTGGCCAGAACTTCTAGCACCACGTTAAATAAGAGTGGAGAGAGTGGACAACCCTGTCTTGTTCCTGATTTAAGGTGGAAAGTCCTCAATTTTATGCCATTTAATATGATGTTGGCTGATGGATTATCATATATGGCCTTTATCATGTTAAGATATTTTCCTTCTATACCCATTTTGTTGAGTGTCTTAAACATAAAATTGTGTTGTATTTTATCAAAAGCCTTTTCTGCATCTATTGATAAGATCATGTGTCTTTTGTTCTTTGTTTTGTTGATATGGTGTATTACATTAACCGTTTTATGTATGTTGAACCATCCTTGAGATTCTGAGATAAATCCCACTTGATCACGATGTATTATTTTTTTTTGTGCTGTACTTGCCAGGTTCAGTATGAGGGTTATGTTGGCCTCATAAAATGTGTTTGGAAGTATTGCTTCTTCTTCAATTTTTTGGAAGACTTTGAGTAGAATAGGAACCAAGTCTTCTTTGTCTGTTTGATAGAATTCACTAGTATAACTGTCTGGGTCTGGACTTTTATTTTTGGGGAGGTTTTTAATAGTTTTTTTCTATTTCCTCCCTGCTAATTGGTCTGTTTAGGTTTTCTGCTTCTTCATGACTCAGTCTAGGAAGGTTGTATTGTTCTAGGAATTTATCCATTTCTTCTAGATTGTTGAATTTGGTGACATATAGTTTTTCATAGTACTCTACAATAATTCTTTGTATATCTATGATGTCCGTGGTGATTTCTCCTGTTTCATTTTGGATTTTGTTTAGTTTTTCTGTTCTCTATTTCATTTATTTCTGGTCTGAAGAGTAGTTTTAAATAGAAACTACTTTATAGAATTTTTCAAGGAAAATCAAATCACTAAGAGCAAAAGAAAAAAAAGTTTATCTACCTCTTGAATTATGAAAGGCTGAAAAGAATTTGAACTTTTTCAATGTCTTAAAATAGGCATAGCCAACAGTTTTTGCCCCCAGGCCAGATTAGAAAGAAAACTTTTTTCACGAACTGGATGAAATCTTAAAATTAAAAAATTTTAAATACAAAAATGTTTAAGTAAACAAAATTTTATTATGTAATTTGTTTATGAATAAATGTTAGTGAAAAATTTAATATACAATATTTAATAAAAATATATTTTAATAAAAATATAATTATATATTATATAAATATCCAAACAGTATCACAAGCAATTGAAACAATATTTAATTAATAGAATGATCTTGAAGGGGTTATATTGAAAATAAAACAATTATTTTGTTTTACATACAGCCTGAACACGTTTTCAGTTATCAACTGCAGCTATTGTCTATGCTACAATGCCACTTGATTTAGCATACTTGACCACAAAATATAATGAATTGTTTGACCTTGGGTGCACACTGGCAAACTCTGCCTAAAAGAATGTGGGTTTCACATTGCCGCTAAATGTCAAATAGTTCATATTGAGTACAGATGAGTACAAAAGCTGTAAATATTTATAATGGAATTTTTTTAAATATAAAGAAGTATCACGAACCCATTCCACCAATTATTTGAAGTTAACCCTAGATTAGTCACATGCAAAATTCTTTCCGCGTATCACTATCTTCTTTAAATATCCCGATTTTTAATAATCAAAGATGCTTCCACTTCTGAGTAGCTGAGATTTTTAAAGTAGCGTAGAATATTAAAAATTTAATCACAGGTTGCATAAACTTATTACCTGGGCCGGATCCGGCCTGTGGGCCATATGTTGGCCATGCCTGTCTTAAACACTTGTCTATAAAATGTGATACTCTAATTGTTACATAAGAAGTAGAGATAATAAGTTTAGCAAAAATTTCATTGAATTGTGTTAGTAAAGATTACGTACTATTATTAATTCCAACATTAGATTATAAAAGATCTAGTGAAATGAGTAGGGATTACACAATCTGATATCTCTTTGGAAAGGTGTAGAAATGCTTTTGCCTTGTTATTCCTTGACACTATTTAGGCTACCCAATTACCAGGAACTTTTATTTTTAGTTGGTGAAACAAACTCCCACATGCCCCCCAATTGGGATTCACCAGGCATCCCCCATCCCTCATTGGAGGCTAATGCTTATACTGAGCTGTTTTTGGTGCCTGGTGTGGAGGCTCCATGAGACATCCTCAGCACCAGGGAAGAGGCACTCAAATCCATCGAGCCATGGCTGCAGGAGAGGGATAGAGAGAAAGAGAAAGAGAGAGAGAGAGAGAGAGAGAGAGAGAGAGGAAGAAAAGAGGAGGGAAATTGAGGAGAAGCGATGGTCAGTTATCCTGTGTACCCTGACTGAATATCGAACCCAGGACATCCAAACACTGGGTCAATGCTCTACCTCTGAGCCAACTGGCCACAGCCTACCAAAAATTTATTGTAGGGTTTTGTTGTTGTTGTTCCCTTAAATCATATCTATAATAACAAATGTGGGCAAAGTTAGTATTTAAGAATAAAAATTCTAGTGACACAACTAATTGCACTCCCAGTATTTTTCAACCTTGTTTTGTCTGTTTTTCTTATAAGCAATTTACCTGCCTCTCAATGTCCTTTTTTTCTCTCTCACATATACAGAAAAATTATACACACACACACACACTCACATTCACATTGCTTTTAACACACTGCATCAGTTAATTACATTTGTCTTATTGATTAAATTATGCTATGTTAAACAATAAGGAATTATATATACCATGATACAGAAAGATATACAGAGTACATTGGAGATAAAGGATTCTGCAAAAACTGACTTATTTTTTTGGAAAGGATGTATTTCCATATGTATACTATTTGACATTTCAATAAATAAATTAGTATTTGGATGAGAGGCTTGGATGAAAATAAGCATGTACCCATTATTCTTCTTCATAAAAAGAGGAATAAATGTGAACTGTAAACCATGGTGCCATTAGAGAGAGAAATTCATTTGTCACTTTTAAATAACCTCTGTAATGTTTATGTCACTGATTAAATCAAGAGCTGATTATATTAGTAAAGCTGGCTGGATCAAGCAGCTGATTAGTTTAGGAGCCAATTAGATAAAGAACTTTATTAGATTTAGGGAGTTTCTTTGAATAAGAACCTGATTAGATCAAGCAGTTGATAAGATCAAGGGCTGATCAGATTGGGGGTGATTAAATAAGAGCCTGTATAGAAGAGACAGCATATTAGCTCAAGGGCATGATTACATCATAGATGTTTTAGAGCAGCAGAATAGAGTAAAGCCTGATTAGGTTAAAAGATTGATGAGATTTTTAAGCCCTTGATCAGATTGGGGAGGGTTGATTAGGCTCTGATTAGAGTAAATAGAAGGTTAGATTAGTGTTTTACTAGATTAAGTAGTTGAATAGATTAATAGATTGACTAAACTAGTGTCAGATTAGGCTAAAGGGTGATTATAATAAGAACTGATTATATTAGGGGGAGATTAAATAAAACAGATGATGAGAACAAAGGTCTGATCAAATTAGTTGCTGATTATATTAACATCTAGTTAGACTGATGAGTCAATTAGGGCATCTGATTAGGTCAAGAACTTGATCAAATTAGGGGCTGCCTAAGTAAAGGGGCTTATGTAAATTAGTGGGTGATCAGATTGTTTCAATGAAGGTATTAATCAGATCAGTAGTTTATTAGGTCAAGGATTGCTTAGATTAAGCAGCCGATTTAATAATTAGCAAAAACAGTGACTGAGTAAATTAATTAGCAGATTAGGCTTGGGATTGGTTAGAATAGGGTTGAGTAGACTAATTGGCTGATTAGTCTATTAATTTGGGATGATCAGTTTAAATTAGTTTAAATTAAATTTAAGATGATTTGTTAAAGTGACCAGTTGGAATGAAGGTGTTGATTAGATTAAAGGCCAGATAAAATGAGGTCCAATTTGATTAAATGGCTAGTCAGATTAGGTGTGATTATATCAATGCCTCATTAGATCAGGGCCAATCAAAGTAGGGACTAATCGAATTCAGTAGCTGATCAGATTAAGGATATGATTGAATCAGGGGCAATATACACTGATGACTGATTAGATTAAAGAAATGATTATATTAGGCATCAAGTAAATCACAGGAGTGATTAGGCTAAATGATTGATCAGACTAGGAACTGAGTTGTTAAACATTTCTATTCAAATAGCGATAGAGAAATTTCAAATTATATTTAAAAAATGTATAAAGAACCAACATATATATATATATTTTTGGCCAAATCAAAGATAATAAAAAATTATATTTGTGAGTTATAAAGTCATGTAATATTTTATCTGTTTATTGTAAATTTTAATATTTTCAAAAGAGTTGTTTCTGTATATATACTTTTATATTTTGCATTAAAATGGAAAGAGGAATTTATTAATAAATAAAAATTCAATATTTTTTTGATTACAGAGTATTTAAACATTTCAAATAGAATGTAGCCATATTTTTAAGAATCAACATGGTTGGCTTCTTTTAAAACATACATCATTAGATTTGTCATAAAGAAAAGCCAACCTGGTCAACAATTCTATTGTATTTCATGTCTATTTTGTTCTGAAAAAAAAAGTAAATAGTTTCATAACAACTAAATATAGTTTAAAATGACTTTTCTGATTACTTTTGGAGTGTAAAGAAAAATAATCTTTCAGCAACAAAGGATGTCTTAAGAAACTCAATGAAATATTGTAACCATCCTACTGTGATTATCAATATTTAATTTTTCTCATATGTTTTTGTTATGAGTAAGTATCCAATAAATATATCAAGAGCCACTATATTAAAAAATAGATACAGAACTTAGAGTCTTAAATAGCAAAAGATAGAGAGTTTGCTTTCATTTCCAAATATATTTATATCACTTACTGCTTTGCAATTTGTCTCTCTCATCAATTACAAATGTATATAATTAAAGACATAAATTTTTCATTTACACACAGTTAAACATAAGCAGAGTATACTACATACTTCAACATTTCCCACAAATATTCAGTGGCAATAATTTAAAAGTATTATACATACTTTTAAAACACTGAAAAAATGTAATTGATATATAAATAAGTAGAATATTTGTGGTAATATGATACTTATTTAAAATGTTTATTTATCTCCAATTCATCCTAGTAGATTAAAAATTTTGTGGCCCTGGCCGGTTGGCTCAGCGGTAGAGCGTTGACCTGGCCTGCAGGAGTCCTGGGTTTGAACCCCGGCCAGGGCACACAGGAGAAGCGCCCATCTGCTTCTCCACCCCTCCTCCTCTCCTTCCTCTCTGTCTCTCTCTTCCCCTCCCGCAGCCGAGGCTCCATTGGAACAAAGATGGCCCGGGCGCTGGGAATGGCTCTGTGGCCTCTGCCTCAGGCGCTGGAATGGCTCTGGATGCAACAGAGCGATGCCCCAGAGGGGCAGAACATCGCCCCCTGGTGGGCATGCCGGGTGGATCCCGGTCCAGCGCATGCGGGAGTCTGTCTGACTGCCTCCCCTGTTTCCAGCTTGGGAAAAATGAAAAAAAAAATTTTTTTTTGTTACACTTAAAGATAGATAAATTAAGCCCTGGTCGGTTGGCTCAGTGGATGAAGCATCTACTCAGTTTGCCAGTGATTGTTGGGCTCAACCCCTGGTGAGGGCACTTAAGAGAAGCAATTAATAAGTACAGAACTAGGTAGAACATCTAAGTGAAGCAATGAGTTAATGATCCCCCCCACCTCTCAAATTATTGGAAAAACATTTAAAATATAGATAAATAAAATACAAGAATTGATAAGTTTGTAAAATATAAGCAAATTTATCTTTGTGACATACAAAGATTTAGTAAATACTGTTAGCATCTAAAGATATAAAGAATACATCATACTGGTTTGATTATAACAGTGGTCCCTAACCTTTTTTGGGCCACGGACCGGTTTAATGTCAGAAAATATTTTCATGGACCGGCCTTTAAGGGTGGGATGGATAAATGTATCACGTGACTGAGACAAGCATCAAGAGTGAGTCTTAGACAGATGTAACAGAGAGAATCTGGTCATTTTTAAAAAATAAAACATTGTTCAGACTTAAATATAAGTAAAACAAAAATAATGTAAGTTATTTATTATTTTTCTGCAGACCAGTACCAAATGGCCCACAGATCAGTACCAGTCCATGGCTTGGGGGTTGGGGACCACTGGAATATAAGAAACTACAATTACAAAAAGATTAAAGACAAGAACATCATGAGGCTGAATGAAGATCATTGTACTAGTGGATTTCAGCTCCACTCTGTACTCTGAGCTTTCTTATCCATTACCTTCTGACTGTAGCCAATATGAACTAGAAGGAAATGTCAAGAGGAGAAAATGATTGGGGTTCATTATTCTTCTGACTCCTTTCCTTAGGGTCATACAGAGATAGTCCTGTACTGTTATTAGGCTTCAGATTCTGCATTATCCCTTGTAGTTTTCCTACACACTGCCCATATGTTTATAAAGTTCTCTTCTTTAATACTACATAAACACAAAAAAAAGAAAGAAAGAAATCTTACCTTTTCTAATAATGTAGATGGACCTGGGAATTATTATGTAAATGACATCAGCCAATCAGAGAAAAACAAATACCATATGATTTCACTTATATATGAAACCAATGAACAAAAAAACTGATGAACAAAGTAGAGACAGAGACATGGACACATGGGACAAACTGAAAACTGTTAGGTGGGAGAGGAGTGGGAATACTGCATGAAGGAAGGTAAAGGGATTAGCCAGAAAACATATATACACAACACACAGACACAGATAGTGATCTGGATGTAGGGGTAGGTGGGAGTAGGCAAAGGGGGGAAGAAATAGGAACAGAAAGAAACTTTGCCTTGGGCACAGGGCACATGATATGGGGTGGAGATGGTGTGTTTTATTATGTTGTACACTTGAAATGTGTGATTGTGAACCAATGTCATCCCAGCAAATTCAATTAATTAAAAATTTTTATTTTAATTTCCATCTGAAGCATATCCTCTGATTTTGTCTAGGACACTAATAAGAATTAATTAACAAACAAAGAAACATAAAAAATGAAAGTTTAACTAATAATCACATAGTCAAATATAGCAAATTAAAGTAATTGTTATGAATTATTTTACCTTAAAAAATTTTATGCTAACCAGTGTTTCTAAACACTGCACAGAAGCCATCTGCCAGTAGGTACATAAATTATTATAAGTTCTTTCTTAGTGTACTTCTGGCAGTATTTATTAAAGTATATAAATATATGCTAAACATTGACACAGAAAATCTCCATGCAGTACATAATGCTAATTGTGTTAAAGTAATTAGATAATGACATGGATATTTATTATGTTTATTATTTAATTATAAATGTGTACAAAGTTTTAAGATAATCACAATGTTAAGTTGGAAATAACTTAAAGATTTGGTGGCTAAATATGTTTGCTCTATTGATATCATACTTTGCAGTTAAAAATATAATTGTAAGAAATACTGATTGGCATATAAATGTAAAAGAAACTATTGCAATATAAAGAATTTGTTACAAAATACCTCATAAACACACATATACGTATGGTATGACATTTGTCTAATGAGCATGCAAATGACGGAATGATTTTCCCTTCATTGAGCTTTTCTGTGTCTATTTTGTTTTTTATGTTTTCAGCATTGAACATATGCTAAATAGTTTAAAAAATGCTTCACACATGTTTATATCTTCTAATGCAGAATCTTAAGAATTAATCAGAAAGAAATCATAAAGATGCAAAATTCATTGCATCACTTTTTATGTAGTAATTGACTTTTGGAAGTAAAAATGCTCACAACTAGGGCTTATTAAATACTGTGTAATATTTATATTCATAATTATAAATGGTTTATATATTATAAGGGAATTATTGACATAAATTTAAAATTATTAAAATTTAATGTGTCATGTGCAACTGTTCTTATGGAATCCCTGTCATCTGAAAGTGGTTTCAATTCTGTAGGTCAATGCAAAGTTATGAATGAAAGATAGATATAAAATCTAAATATCTACTTAGTATTTATATAAGTTTGTGTTCTGGGTGTGTGTTTATTTTTTTTATTGAATATAAGACCATAATTAAGCGTAGTAGAAGCCTCCAACTCTTGGCATGGATTGGCATTCATCCACTCATACCTTTGTGGTTTATATGGAAGTTGTCCTGAGGCAGGAACAGATATTGCTAAGGGACACCTTACTACTAAGACTTTATTATTTGCCCTTTTTAAATATATTCACCCTCTAACAATGTAACTGTGAAGATATTTTAAGAAAGAAAAAAATATTTATATCTCCCATTAAACCAAATGAGTGTTCTAATGTTGCATTACATTTTATATTTGTTAAACTTTCAGGATTAGGATAAGCAAACAAACAAAAAAACATTTTTTGTCATGTTTATGAATGCTTTATAAATTCACCCAAAATGTAGTGTTTTGTATTTGAAACTTTTAGCATAATGTCATTTACTAGTTTATGTCTTTATTTGTTGACTTAGAAGCAGAATCATGACATAGAACATATATAGCAGCAGTGGGAAAATTCTTGGATCCAAAAATCAGATCTGACTGTTATTTATCTTCCTTCACAACCAAATGTTTTACAGCTCATTATTTACTTCAAAGCATCTACTAGAAGAGGATTTTTTTTTCAGATTGAAAATAAACTCATCTTTAAATAACACTATTCATAAATTATAAACATGAGCCTTAATTTACATAGAAATTTGACACTAAGTTTACTAACAAGATTAACTAAATTAAAAAAAAAAGACCTGAAATCAATAGTTTAGCAAAACAAGTGTTTCATTAAGGGGATTTTACATCTTGTACAACTCAGAGATCTAGGGTCCCTCAGTCTTATATTATTATTTTTCTATATGTGCAATTCAGGATCTCCATGAGAAAGAAAGAAGGAGAAGGCACATTTAATCTTAACAGTTTTAGCCCAGAGTCATATACCTTTCCATTGCTTACAATCCATTGGCTAAAACTAATGACCTGACTCCAAGCTAATTGCAAAGGGTGATGTAAAACAAAACATCCATAGAAAAATTATGAGATGATTCATGAGAATGAACTGTTTCTGCAATAAATACTGAGAAAGATAACAGTGGCAATTCATATCTAGAAAGAATCTCAGACAATTTAACATGTGCTTTTACAAAGTACCATTTCTTTGAACTATTTGATTAGCATTTTTGTAAGACAACATAAAACATTAGTATACATTATTTCATCAATTGAAAAACACGTGTTTTGTCACATTTCAACATCTCTGAAATTAGAATTCATCTTACAGTCACAGTTGACTATTGACAGGCATTAAGTAGATGCTATGACCTGCTTGTCTGCACAAAAACTTGTAAAATGGGTGCAAATATTGATAAGAAATCTCAGAAATAATGAATAAGCCCTCTTTCAGGAATGTTGTATGAAGAACATTTTTGAAGGCAGAGGCAATGATGCTATATAAAAAATACCAATAGTAATAACTTTGAGCCAAATAGTTAAATTCAGTAGAATTTAACTTCTAACATAAAGTTTAGAAATACATTAGCTAATTAATTAATTTCACTCATTATTTCCTTTAATAAAATATTCTCAGGAATAAAATATGTTGAAAATTTTACTAATTAAGACTGAGCTAGATATTTCAATAAGTATATAATTTTTAGAATAATATCTAAAAATATTATCCTGGTTCAGTTGGAAGTCTTTATTCCTTTTTATTCATCATGCATAAAATAATAGTGTATCTTAAAATGGTTGAAATTATAGAGTTGAAGAAATATTACATAAAATAATTAAGAAAATTATTTTAAATTATTATTAGTTTTGTTTAGATATTAAAAAATTAAAAAACATAAAAACAATTAAACCAATTTCTCCCAGAACAACACTTTAATTTTTTTTTCACAAAATGTCATTCATAATGTTGAGTTAGGAATGACTAAGACATTCCAAAGACACCTGTATACAAAATAACTAATATTATGTACTATATGTTATTACTAAAACCTTTATGCTGCCATATTTTTATAATTATCATTCTTTCTTTACAATTTTTTTAATTGATAGGAGGGGAGGCAGAGACAGACTTCTGCATGCACCTCACTGGGATCCACCCAGCAAGCCCCCTATAGGGTGATACTCTGTCCATCTCAGACGTTACTCCATTGCTCAGCAACTGAGCTATTCTTAGTGCCTGAGGCAAAGACCATGGAGCCATTCTCAGTGCCTGGGACCAACTAGCTCCAATCAAGCCATGGCTGTGGGAGGAGAAAAGAGAGAAAGAGAGAGAGAGAAATGAGAGAGGGAGGGATGGAGAAGCAGATGGTTGCTTCTCCTGTTTTTCCTGACCAGGAATCAAACCTGGGACACTCACACGCTGGGATAATGTTCTACCACTAAGTCAACTGGCCAGGACCATTATTTTTATTTTTACAATTTAAAATCAAATTTCAAAATTTTTATAATATTAAGGCATGAAAGTACAGTTATTTAAAATTTTGCTACTTAAATCATGAGGTTGTACTAAATTTTGAAGTTTAATTCAAAGTGTAAATACTCTTTGTAATATCACAGATGATACATTTCCAAGCCAACACATTTGGCTCAAATCAAAAGCGATTTAGTAATAATGTCACAAAAACTCTAGATAAAGAATTTTTCATATATATGTTGATTGATAGCCATGAGCTCATTCAAAGCCCAGGGAAAAGCTGAGTGATGTCAAGCAGTTGGCAACTATGCAGCTCAATCAAAGTAATACCTCATTGCTCCAGAGACAATGACAGGACTTGATGTTGAATCTGACAGGTTCACTGACATTAGCTCTAATAAGACTACATTTCAGTGCAGTCGCATTAGGCTGCAAACTGCACTGCTCTCTGCTCATAGTCCCTGAGGAGGAGACCTGATTCATGCCATCAGATACTGTGCAGACAAGCAATAAGTGATTAGAGCTTAAATGTGATGGAGTAGAAAACTGGTTTATTCTCTCCATAATTTTCTTTAAACTGCATTTGTCCAAAACATCCCACTGTTTCAAGCAAATAAAAACAGAGCTTGTCAAACAGAACTCCAAGTTTTCTAAACCCCAACAAACCTACTCCAAGGCATATCATAATGAAATTGACACAAACCAACAGCAAAGAAAAAATTCTCAAGGCAGCCAGGGAAAAGAAGAATACAACATATAAAGGAAGGCCCATTAGATTATCATCAGATTTCTCAGCAGAAACTCTACAAGCTAGAAGAGAGTGGACCCCAATATTTAAAGTCCTGAAAGAGAGGAACTTTCAGCCACGAATACTATACCCATCAAAGCTATCCTTCAAATACGAAGGAGAAATAAAAACATTCACAGATACAGAAAAGATGAGGGAATTTATCATCAGAAAACCCCCACTCCAGGAATTACTAAAGGGGGTTCTCCAATCAGATACACAGAACAAAAAAAAAACAGAGCCACAAGTAAAAGCTCCAAGAAGAACACAATAAAACCAAATTTAAACTGTGACAACAACAAAAAGAAAGAGGGGGAGAAGACGGAGATTAACAGTAGCAAAGGACGATGGAGTGCAAAAGTACTCACAAAATAGTTTGCTACAATGAACAGGGTAGGGACCCTTTTCATTACTCAAAGGTAACCACCATTGAAAAAACCACCACAGAAGCACATGAGATAAAAAAGATAGCAACAGAGGAAAGATGTATGGAATACAACCAAATAAAAACAAAAGATAGAAAAACGAAAGAGAAGGATCAAACAAGACACAAAACTAACAGAAAGCAAGATATAAAATGGCAATAGGGAACTCACAAGTATCAATAATTACACTAAATGTAAATGGATTAAACTCACCAATAAAAAGGCACAGAGTAGCAGAATGGATTAAAAAAGAAAATCCAACTGTATGCTGCCTACAGGAAACTCATCTAAGTAACAAGGATAAAAACAAATTCAAAGTGAAAGGCTGGAAAACAATACTCCAAGCAAATAACATCCAAAAAAAAGCAGGTGTAGCAATACTCATATCGGATAATGCTGACTACAAGACAGGAAAAGTACTTAGAGACAAAAATGGCCATTTCATAATGGCTAAGGGGACACTGAATCAAGAAGACATAACAATTCTTAATATATATGCACCAAACCAAGGAGCACCAAAATATATAAGACAGCTACTTATTGATCTTAAAACAAAAACTGACAAAAATACAATCATACTTGGAGACCTCAATACACCGCTGACGGCTCTAGATCGGTCATCCAAACAGAGAATCAACAAAGACATAGTGGCCTTAAACAAAACACTAGAGCACCTGGATATGATACACATCTACAGGACATTTCATCCCAAAGTGACTGAGTATACATTTTTCTCCAGTGTACATGGATCATTCTCAAGAATTGACCATATGTTGGGCCACAAAAACAACATCAGCAAATTCAGAAAAATTGAAGTTGTACCAAGCATATTTTCTGATCATAAAGCCTTGAAACTAGAATTCAACTGCAAAAGAGAGGAAAAAAATCCCACAAAAATGTGGAAACTAAACAACATACTTTTAAAAAATGAATGGGTCAAAGAAGAAATAAGTGCAGAGATCAAAAGATATATACAGACTAATGAAAATGACAATACGACATATCAGAATCTATGGGATGCAGCAAAAGCAGTGATAAGAGGGAAGTTCATATCGCTTCAGGCATATATGAACAAACAAGAGAGAGCCCAAGTGAACCACTTAACTTCCCACCTTAAGGAACTAGAAAAAGAAGAACAAAGACAACCCAAAACCAGCCGAAGAAAGGAGATAATAAAAATCAGAGCAGAAATAAATGAATTAGAGAACAGAAAAACTATAGAAAAAATTAATAGAACAAGGAGCTGGTTCTTTGAAAAGATCAACAAAATTGACAAACCCTTGGCAAGACTTACCAAGGAAAAAAGAGAAAGAACTCATATAAACAAAATCCAAAATGAAAGAGGAGAAATCACCACGGACACCGTAGATATACAAAGAATTATTGTAGAATACTATGAAAAACTTTATGCCACTAAATTCAACAACCTAGAAGAAATGGATAAATTCCTAGAACAATACAACCTTCCTAGACTGAGTCAAGAAGAAGCAGAAAGCCTAAACAGACCTATCAGTAGAGAAGAAATAGAAAAAACCATTAAAAACCTCCCCAAAAATAAAAGTCCAGGCCCTGACGGCTATACCAGCGAATTTTATCAAACATTCAAAGAAGACTTGGTTCCTATTCTACTCAAAGTCTTCCAAAAAATTGAAGAAGAAGCAATACTTCCAAACACATTTTATGAGGCCAACATAACCCTCATACCAAAACCAGGCAAGGATGGCACAAAAAAAGAAAACTACAGACCAATATCTCTAATGAATACAGATGCTAAAATACTAAACAAAATACTAGCCAATCGAATACAACAACATATTAAAAAAATAATACATCATGATCAAGTGGGATTCATCCCAGAATCTCAAGGATGGTTCAACATACGTAAAACGGTTAATGTAATACACCATATCAACAAAACAAAGAACAAAAACCACATGATCTTATCAATAGACGCAGAAAAGGCTTTCGATAAAATACAACACAATTTTATGTTTAAGACTCTCAACAAAATGGGTATAGAAGGAAAATATCTCAACATGATAAAGGCCATATATGATAAACCATCAGCTAACATCATATTAAATGGCACTAAACTGAAGGCTTTCCCCCTTAAATCAGGAACAAGACAGGGTTGTCCACTCTCTCCACTCTTATTTAATGTGGTACTAGAGGTTCTAGCCAGAGCAATCAGACAAGACAAAGAAATAAAAGGCATCCATATCGGAAAAGAAGAAGTAAAGGTATCACTTTTTGCAGATGATATGATCCTATACATCGAAAACCCCAAAGAATCCACAAAAAGACTACTAGAAACAATAAGCCAATACAGTAAGGTCGCAGGATACAAAATTAACATACAGAAGTCAATAGCCTTTCTATATGCCAACAATGAAACAACTGAGAAGGAACTCAAAAGAATAATCCCCTTCACGATTGCAACAAAAAAAATAAAATACTTAGGAATAAACATAACAAAGAATGTAAAGGACTTATATAATGAAAACTATAAACCATTGTTAAGGGAAATCGAAAAAGATATAATGAGATGGAAGAATATACCTTGTTCTTGGCTAGGAAGAATAAATATAATCAAGATGGCTATATTACCCAAAGCAATATACAAATTTAATGCAATTCCCATCAAAATTCCAATGACATTTTTTAAAGAAATAGAGCAAAAAATCATCAGATTTATATGGAACTATAAAAAACCCCGAATAGCCAAAGCAATCCTAAAGAAAAAGAATGAAGCTGGGGGCATAACAATACCTGACTTCAAACTCTATTATAGGGCCACGACAATCAAAACAGCATGGTATTGGCAGAAAAATAGACACTCAGACCAATGGAACAGAATAGAAAGTCCAGAAATAAAACCACATATATATAGTCAAATAATTTTTGATAAAGGGGCCAAGAACACACAATGGAGAAAAGAAAGCCTCTTCAATAAATGGTGCTGGGAAAACTGGAAAGCCACATGCAAAAGAATGAAACTGGACTACAGTCTCTCCCCCTGTACAAAAATTAACTCAAAATGGATCAAAGATCTAAACATAAGACCTGAAACAATTAAGTACATAGAAGAAGACATAGGTACTCAACTCATGGACCTGGGTTTTAAAGAGCATTTTATGAATTTGACTCCAATGGCAAGAGAAGTGAAGGCAAAAATTAATGAATGGGACTACATCAGACTAAGAAGTTTTTGCTCAGCAAGGGAAACTGATAACAAAATAAACAGAAAGCCAACTAAATGGGAAATGATATTTTCAAACAACAGCTCAGATAAGGGCCTAATATCCAAAATATACAAAGAACTCATAAAACTCAACAACAAACAAACAAACAATCCAATAAAAAAATGGGAAGAGGATATGAATAGACACTTCTCACAGGAAGAAATACAAATGGCCAACAGATATATGAAAAGATGCTCATCTTCTTTAGCTATTAGAGAAATGCAAATCAAAACGGCAATGAGATACCACCTCACACCTGTTCGATTAGCTGTTTTTAGCAAGTCAGGTAATAGCAAATGTTGGAGAGGCTGTGGAGAAAAAGGAACCCTCATCCACTGTTGGTGGGAATGTAAAGTAGTACAACCATTATGGAAGAAAGTATGGTGGTTCCTCAAAAAACTGAAAATAGAACTACCTTATGACCCAGCAATCCCTCTACTGGGTATATATCCCCAAAACTCAGAAACATTGATACGTAAAGACACATGCAGCCCCATGTTTATTGCAGCATTGTTCACAGTGGCCAGGACATGGAAACAACCAAAAAGCCCATCAATAGATGACTGGATAAAGAAGATGTGGCACATATACACTATGGAATACTACTCAGCCATAAGAAATGATGACATCGGAACATTTACAGCAAAATGGTGGGATCTTGATAACATGATACGAAGTGAAATAAGTAAATCAGAAAAAAACAGGAACTGTATTATTCCATACGTAGGTGGGACATAATAGTGAAACTAAGAGACATTGATAAGAGTGTGGTGGTTACGGGGGGGAGGGGGGAATGGGAGAGGGATAGGGGGTGGGAGGGGCACAAAGAAAACAAGATAGAAGGTGACAGAGGATAATCTGACTTTGGGTGGTGGGTATGCAACATAATTGAACGACAAGATAACCTGGACTTGTTATCTTTGAATATATGTATCCTGATTTATTGATGTCACCCCATTAAAAAAATAAAATTAAAAAAAAAAAAAAAAAAAAAAAAAAAACAGAGCTTGTGATATATTTTCTGCACTGTGATGGATTCTAGAAGGTAAATAAAGGATATGAATATGATTTTCCTGCCTTCATGGGGCTTGGGGAAATATATATACACCAGTTCTCTCTTACACATTCCCCAGCCTTGGCCTCTGCACCGCAGTCAAACTGAGGAAGGAAGGAAATACACATGATAAATCATACAGCTGATTTCAATTTATACATTCAAATGAGATGCTGACAAGAGCTACAGTCAGGATTTTATAGAATATTCTAATGTATGTTTTGTAAGGAAACTTTGAGTTCAGACATAATTGATAAGATGGTCAGAAGCAAGGGAGGATTTCAAGCAGCAGGAAATAAAAAAGTTGTAAAAATATGGAAAGCCTTGGTATATTATGTGTTCTAAGAGATAACTCTTATGAAAGTAGTTGTTTGTAACTTCGGATGGACTACATGTCAAAAATTTGGAGGGACAGTGTTTGGTGAATAGAATGATTAAAAAAAAATGAGAGACCTTAAAATTCAGGTAGAAAATTTAGACCTAATGATATCTCTTATCAAAATGAATGAATGTTTTAATCTATAGTGTTGGCACAATAGGGAATTCTGAATTACAGGGAAGATTAATCATTTACCATGAGAATCAAAAACTAGTACTTCAAGTGATCGTTGAAAAGTCAACTGATTCTGAATAAGTGTGAAGGTATAGGCTAACACAATATCATTAAAATGAGACAGGAAGGGGCGGGCATTTCAGAGGATGAGGATGATGTGATAATTAATTTTCATTACAAATACAGAGTGATATGTAAAGACTCTTTATTTGGATACTCTTTCTATGATTTGAAAACAATAGTATATTGAAAATATACAACTGAGTGTCCAGCTAAGATGACCTGTCTGGCATGATTGAATACTCATAGCACTGAGTATTGCTATGAGTTGAGCTTCAGTCAATTAAATAAAGCAGAATCATCATCTATTAACACATTCCAGGTGAAGAGTGTTAGCCATGTATTATATTTCTTTATAAAAGTGTCAAAAGAAAGAAAATTACATTTCCTATTACACAAAGAAGCCCAATTAATCAACTTTATTTGAAGAGTTTGCTCCTGTAACAAGTTTAAATACATCAGTCTATTGGAGTTTATGGGTGGAATTAGGAAACAAAATATGCTAAAAGCTAAAAGATTTTGTCTTGATAGTCATCCAATTATAGGAATTCTGTAATAAATCATTAGTCTTAATGAGATGAAATGGAAAACAATTATGGAGAACTCAACTGACTTTTGTGAGCCAGTCCTCCTCTTTATAGCCTGAAAGAGTTAACACTTATAGTAAACTGAACAAAATAAAATACTTCCCTAATAATACATACACTAAAGTGTAACTTGAAAAGAGGCAATGAGCTTGAAAACACACTCTAAAAGTTTCCACTGAAATAGTTAAAGGAGAGAAATATTTAGCATGAAAAAATACAAGGTTTTTAGAAACAAAGTCTACATTTCATATTTACATTAATTCAAAGGAAAATTTTCTCTTCAACAGATTTAAGAGAGGATCTACTTAGCAGGTATATGCTCTCACTGTGAAGGTGGAGGTATTCTGCACCATAGGCAGAGAGATGTAATTAAAATATTCATGATAGAAATGAATTTCCCTACTTCTGAGTTTATACTTACCAACAAGTTCCTTTTTAAAATTTAACATTCAAAATAAGATTTTTTAACATAGAAAATAATACTTATAATTTAACATTCTCTTGTTCTTGTGACTTTGTCCCGGTTATTACAAAGGAAGAAAATGCAATTACGGTTCTTAAATCATACTTTGTGACTTTTGGTCATAGGAACTGCTTTTTACAAGGTTTATTATCTCTGAGTACTGCCATAGCTGGGAAATTGACTATCAGACACATGGAGTGACATCACACAGCTTTCCTCACGCCTTTTAGTAAACTTTCTTTAAGAAAAAGCAATCATATTCAATATCTCATAACTCTTTGAATCTGTAATACCTACATTTTTCAGACAATGAGTACTTGGAAATAGCTCTGAAGCTAAGAATACATTATGAAAGCCAAATAAACTATCTCCTAATGCTTTGTGTTTTTCTTTTTTACAGAAGATTATCATGTATTCCTATAGGAAAACTTGACACTGAGTATTGCTATGAGTTAAGCTTCATTCAAAACATCCAAGGTTGCCTGAGCATTTTTAAAGAAAGTTTTCAAGACTCATTTCCATTTTAAGGGTGGTGGTGGTGGGCATAGAACTCATTGAGTGAGAAAGGAATAAAAAGGCACACACCTAATTCCTCCTTGACTCATTCAGTCTTAGTTGGAAGAGGCAGTATGCTTTCCTCTTAATTTGTGTAAACAACTCAGTGTGTGAAAGAACAGAATATTCTAAAATTGGGTGTAATTTTAAGTGGATTTATAGTACAGCCTAGTTAACTTTATTTTTGTGTGTGTGTGTGTGTTTTCTTTTCCATCGTGCTATTATGAAAATTATCTATTGAGAGACAGAAAAGCTTAGAAGTGTGTGAAAGAACAAATGTGTTGCAACCTTAATTAAAATACTTGTCACTGACACTGATGATCAAAGGAGAACAACTATAGATAAGTCTGAAGTTTCCTCAAACTCATTTCCACTTACAAATAGTTCATTCTTCACAGGATAACTAAATGTCAGATAGTGTCTGTACTCACATACCATGTTTAATCTCAACCTATACTCATCATCATACTTGCCTACAAATTATTCTTTGATTGATTTTTATTGCCTAGCAAATGAGAGTACACCAATAAGGGATAGATATTTTTGGATGCAAAGTTCTTGTTTAACTCAGGTTTATCTCTCTCCAAGAGTTAAGCCACCGAGGTTTTATTTTTTTTTCTTTGTTCTACCCTCAATGTTACATCCCTTGCCTCATTCATTTTTTTTTATTTCTTTTTTTCAAGTATCAACATTTGACAATCAACTTTATCAAGATTGCCTGGTTTAAAATCCTAGGTCTTGAATGTCAGGGCTTGTAAACCTTGCTTGGAGAAAACGTAGTTCAATAAAACTATATCAGTGTTTAATAAATCCTACATGACAATGATAAAAATTTAAAGGGCAACCCTTCTTTCCAAATAAAAACAGCATTTTGCTAGCAGGAGAGCATCACATTGCACCTTACATAAATGTTCACTTATATGTGGCCCTTCCTTGTTCTGATATAGTATTATTGTAGATTAAGGGATTGTCCGTTCACTGTACTTAGAAACAACAGAACTACCTTACTGATGTTTAATTAATTATTCAACTATGAAATGGAAGATTTTTGTTTTCTTGTAGATTGCAGGACACTTACTGGCTAGAGGCTCAGCACCAGGGTATCTACTTCGTAACACTGATCACTGCCTGTTTGTAGCAGATGTTAGCAAGGGGAAGGACTGAATGGAATACACAGATAATATGTGTGGTTGTAAAAACATGTCATATATAAAGCAACCACAATGACAAAAGTGCCCTATAGTGATCTCAATGCTTATCACAACCTAAATTTATTCATGCATTATTTTTGGACAATTTTTTTTGGTGAGCAGAAAACAAGTTTCTTAAATAACAACAAATTAGGAGAGTGCAATTCATATTTAAGTAAGATAGAAAACATCACCTCATTGTATTATTCCACTTGGAAAAAAATTGTCATGTTAACTAGTAGTAATATCGCTTGTCAATAATATCAGCCCAAGAGCATTTTGTAATTGAAATGGCAATAAAAACATTAAAATGCCTGCAATTCTCTTTACCATTACTTATTTTCCTTTTTCTTCTGCTCTCAATTCTCTTGATTGTGCTTTTTGGCAGCATTCAATCCCTAGAAGTATATGATTTATAGTATACTTGTTATGTAACTATACAGGGGAGCATTGGGTTACAATCATCTCGACATATAATGTTTCAAGTTTACAATGCTCACTCCGACACTTTAAAAATTTGAGATGTGAGTGTTTTGGCTTACACCCTTAGCATCATACTTATGGACTGCATGGGTAAACTAGTTTGGTTGCATGTGGCAGAAGAATACACAGTAACAGGGTGAGGGAGTTGGCATCCCCCAGTGAGTGAGGGATTTGGTGTACCTACACCATTTTGGACTATTAAAACTGCAAGTGTTTCATTTGTGTTGCTTTGTTTGGTGACTTCTGGGCCCTTATCATGGCTCCCAAACAAAATCAGAGCCTTCAGATGGTAATGCTCTGTAGGAGAGGACAGCCTATGAATTTACAACTGTGTTAGGATGGGTAAGTGACTTAGGCTAGGGTGTATTTCAACTTACACCAAAATTTGGGTTGCATCACTGTCATACGAACAAAACCATGTTTTAACCCAAGGACTTTAACCCTGTATTGACTTTTTAATACATAACTATATTGACTGTCCCTCATTATTGATGGTCTTCTCCTTTATCATTTTTTCCTACTTTCTGTCTTCTGCCTCTGCTATTGACTATTCTTTCTCCTTCCTACTCCAAAATGTAGATGTGCCCAAAAGTCCTGTCTTTGAGTTTTTAAAAATTTTTCTCCTCCCTCCATTAGTGATTTAAGCAGCTTCTTAATTTAAGTATCCTAAACTGATGACATCCAAATATGCCTCTTTCTTTTCCCACCCTAAGGAGGATATAAAATCAGATGCTTCTGTAAGTACGCTGAGGCTAACCTGGTGAGGGTCTCTGACAATGATTGGTGTGTGTCTTTGAAAGGAATAAAAATTCATCTTTAAATTTCTTTCTCAGTGATATGTAGGTAGTCCAAAATCTTTGAAAGTCTAGACAGAGCATATCTCAATAACAGAAGAAATATTTTTCAATGGTTATGGCCCTACATATACAGAATAACAATTCTTTAGAAGTAATTTAAGAAATCACTGAAGCCCTGGCCAGTTGGCTCAGTAGTAGAGCATCAGCTAGGTGTGTGAATGTTCCTGATTTGATTCCCAGTCAGGGCACACAGGAGGAATGCCCATCTGCTTCTCCACCCTTCCTCCTTTCACCTCTCTCTCTCTCTTCTTCTCTCCTCCTGCAGCCATGACTACATTAGAGCGGGTTGATTGTTGCTAAGGATGGCTCCATGACTTCCTTCTCAAGTGCTAAAATATGGCCTTGTTTGCAATGGAACAAGGATCCCTGATGGGCAGAGCATCAGCCCCCAGTTCGCATGCTGGGTAGATGCCAGTTGGAGCACATGTGGGAGTCTGAATCTGCCTCCCCTCCTTTCAGTAAACTCAATATTAAAAAAAGGAATTACCTAATGAGAACATCTATTTTCAAAAATACAGTGGTATCTTGACACACGAGCACTTTAAATCATGAGCAATGTGAGAGATGAGCAGTCACTTGAGGGATTTTTTCTTTAAGTAACGAGCAGATATTTGAACCAAGAGCTTCCGCCACCCTTCACTAGAGTGCCTGCTGAATGTTCTCAAAGGGAGGAAGAAACAAACTTCCATGGAAAGGTTTTTGTTGAAACGGCCTCTAAGTGAAAGCAAGGAAAGTGTGGTAAAAAAGCCAAAAGTCAGTGAAGAAAATGATGATGATTAAGCAAAGTAAAAAAATAGCAATTAAGTTTAGCAACAAAGTTACTATCATACATAGTGTGTAAGTTAAATTTTGCCATTAAAATGTAGTGTTAAGTGTATAGAGAGTAAGTTATGTTAAGCTTTAGTGCACGAAATGAAAGCCTCCTCTGCCAGTCTACTCCCCCCTCTGCCAGAATCTTTGCCTAACCCTGAAGGTAAATACACTTCATAAACCACTTTATTTCTTTACATTCTTTCTTATGTATATGTGTGTGTGTATATGTATATATATATATTATATATGTATTTGTTATTTATAAAGTACATTTTCTTATTTAAGAGTATATAAAACAAGAAATTTGTGTGGTTTTGGGGGGCTGGAATGGATTAGTTGCATTTCCATTAATTTAAATGGGGAAAATTGATTTGAGACACAAGCAAATTGAGTCACAAGCTTGACCATGAAACAAATTAAACTCATGTGTCAAGGCACCACTGTATTGTCTTTAAACACAATACAGTGGTGCCTTGACACATGAGTTTAATTTGTTTCATGGTCAAGCTTGTAATATATATATATATATAATAGTTTATTTTTATAAGTGATTTGTGTTATTTTTTCTGCCTTTTTTATTTTTTTATTTATTTTTTATTTTTCTGAAGCTGGAAACGGGGAGAGACAGTCAGACAGACTCCCGCATGCGCCCGACCGGGATCCACCCGGCACGCCCACCAGGGGGCGACGCTCTGCCCACCAGGGGGCAATGCTCTGCCCCTCCAGGGCATTGCTCCATTGTGACCAGAGCCACTCCAGCGCCTGGGGCAGAGGCCAAGGAGCCATCCCCAGGGCCTGGGCCATCCTTGCTCCAATGGAGCCTCGCTGTGGGAGGGGAAGAGAGAGACAGAGAGGAAGGAGAGGGGGAGGGGTGGAGAAGCAGATGGGCGCCTCTCCTGTATGCCCTGGCCGGGAATTGAACCCGGGACCTCTGCATGCCAGGCTGACGCTCCACCACTGAGCCAACTGGCCAGGGCCATTTTTCTACCTTTTAAAAGATTTTTGATCTTTTAAACAAAATAACTTTTCAAAAATATGCTTCAGCCCTGGCCGGTTGGCTCAGCGGTAGAGCGTCGGCCTAGCGTGCGGAGGACCCGGGTTCGATTCCCGGCCAGGGCACACAGGAGAAGCGCCCATTTGCTTCTCCACCCCTCCGCCGTGCTTTCCTCTCTGTCTCTCTCTTCCCCTCCCGCAGCCGAGGCTCCATTGGAGCAAAGAAGGCCCGGGCGCTGGGGATGGCTCTGTGGCCTCTGCCCCAGGCGCTAGAGTGGCTCTGGTCGCAACATGGCGACACCCAGGATGGGCAGAGCATCGCCCCCTGGTGGGCAGAGCGTCGCCCCTGGTGGGCGTGCCGGGTGGATCCCGGTCGGGCGCATGCGGGAATCTGTCTGACTGTCTCTCCCCATTTCCAGCTTCAGAAAAATGAAAAAAAAAAAAATATGCTTCAATGTTGACAAAATAAATCAAATTCTTCAAGCCCTTTTGATCTGTGTATCAATCACCACTTTTCTTAATTTTCATTTCAAGATACTTTTAAAAATATTTCTTAAACCTTTACTTTTTAACATTGCTATCTTTGTTTTCTCCTTTCTGGATATGCATACTCTGGATCTTCTTTTTATGTAATCTGTAGTCAATATTTTGTTTTTAATCTTTGTGTCTATCATAATAAGCCAGGTGATGCTACAGAAATAAAACTGAACTATTTAGTTGTTAAAAAAAACTTCTATTCTTTGTGTTCAAATGCTTCTTATTTAATTATTTAATAGCATGCCTTATCTTTCCTGAATTCTTGAATTTTGTATTTTATTAACATATTCAATGGCAATTTTATAATGTGTATTTTTGTGCTTATTTTTCTTATAATACCTACTAAAGAAATTGTTTATTCAAGAAAAACAAGTAGATCTTGATAAGAATAGGAATTTTAGCAATGTAACTTAAACTACTTCCATTCCCAGTTTATTCCTAGGTTGAAAACCAGCATCTCAAACCACAGTAGATGCAAAAAAAAAAAAAAAGAAGAAGAAGAATTTTTGCAGCTATTAGCTATTACAAAGGAACAGAGCTAATATAAAACTTTTCAAAATGCCTCATCCCAATAGCATTGTCTCTACTTAACTGATCTGCAAGCTTCTTGAAAAAGCCTTAATCTGCAGGAATTTTCCCATTTAGAACTGATACAGAACTTTCTCCTTGAAAAAAGCCAAATCCTTAGGGTGTTTGTTAAAAATAATCAGAAGCAATTGTTCAACTTTGGAAACTAAGGCTGCAATATGAGTATGGATAAACAAGAGCCAAGACAAATTTAAAAAGTAACATTTGAGGAAGGAGATAGTGACAGAGGACTTTGAAAAGCTCTGATATATTGGGTGATATAGAAGATTGTGTGCATGCCCAGTAAGAACCTAAGAAATCATCAGCTACTCAACTCTTACTAGCACTGAAGGTTATACAAGCAGGAAGTCTAACATATGCGTAAGCTGCCTGAACATTTAAAGAGTAATCCAATATATCACTTTGGCAAATAATTAAATACTTATTGGTTTAAACGATTTAAGAAAATTAATTGACCTGTTGAACAGTCATTGGCTGACCATTAAAGGTATCATGATTAATTATATGACCATGCCTTTACGCTTTACTGGCTGTTTGACAATCAGTAAGTTATATAAGCTTACTAAACCTCATTGTTTATATCTTTAAAGTCTGATAACACTTGTGCCTACAAAATGGCATTGTTGTAAGTAGTTTGTACATGTTAATCAGTGTTGCATTATTGTTTCTGATAAAATAGTGCTCTAGCTATAAAGCTCTATAAGTTTTCATACAGACATTTTACCTCACTAACCTGATTTCTCATTTCATGGGGTAATCATTTTTGAGGTAAGAGCTTATGAAGTAAGAAAAAATAACTAGTTGAAACAGAAGTAACATTTCTACTTGGAGGGTATGCAAAATGTTGAAAGACCTAAAAATTCAAAGGCCACTGAAAATAGAATTCAGAAAGTGAGAAGAAAATACCAAAAGCATTTTTTTTAATGAGTTCAGTAGTTAAACTAGTGCTAGGACTTTAAAAGACATTTTAGGGAAGTTTTGCAGGAGAGGTAGTAACACATGATGTAGTCTGTACTGAATTGGAAAACTCTGTCAGCAATGGAGGTAAAGAATTGGAAGAAATACAGTTAAGAGGTGGAAGTAGTGAAGATTAAGTGGAAATCTTAAAAAGTGGATAAATTCAAACAAATTTAGGAGATTAAATTGAAAAGTTGCTATGGATTGAAAGAAGTCAGGGAGAACAGTTCTTAAAGATTGAGTTAGGTTTCTGCATTTTGAACAAATAGGTGGTGTTACGCTTGACTAATATTAGCACCACTAAATGGGAACAATTTATGGTCGGCAAACTTATTAGTCAACAGAGCCAAATATTGTTGGTATACATGGGAGTCTGAAAGACCAGAAAAACAGGCTTTATTGAACGGAAGAAAGAAACCCTGCTGGGCAATTCTCCTGGGGGAGAAGAGCACCAAAAACAGACTGAGGTAAAACTTTATAGGGTTGGGGATGGCCTTGAGCAAGGGTGTGCTGGTATGTTCAGCTTTCTGGAATACTCTTCATTGGGGTAATTGACCAGCTTCCTGGAATTTCTTTGTCCCATGGGCGATTGTCCGGTAATTTAAGGTAGGGTCAGGTAGCCAAGCAGAACAGCAAAAGGGCAGTTTGGAATTCATGTATCTATCATTTCTCACCTCTGTGGTTACATATAAAAGAAAGGCAGTTATTAATTTTATAATATATGGTGAGGGGTGATGAGGAGAACAAGGAGAAAAAAATTGGAAAATTATTGCTTCTTCTGGAGAGAACTCAAGAAGAGAACCTTGTCAAACCAAGTTCCCCATCCAGTTAAGGAGGTCATCAATTTCCATGCTGTAAGGTCTGAACCAGCTGATGTTCCCGAAAACCTGAGTGAGGAAGTAAAAAAAAAACTGTGAGATAATAATTGTTAGTTGCTTGCTGCAAGTGCCAAGTGGACAGAGTGACATGATAATACATGGTCTCCTGGATGAGCCTCATGAGACGTGCTGGTCTGGTTCCTCTCGAATGGGAGGACATGTGGGGATTTTTAGAGACAGGGAACCTGTTGATATAAGTTTTTAGAAGGACTGAATATGTGTGGTTTAAAAGGAAGGAGGTTTGGAGAACAATCAGGAGGGAACTTCTTGGGCTGAGGGGCTGCTTCTTCCTGCTGTCTTCCCTACTTATTTGTTATTTCCCTCGTAAAGTTCTCCTTGGGGTATTGAGGAATAGGAGTGTAGGAGCATTTGATTGTAGGTAATCCTAGACATTTCTCTCATCCAGGCCTGTAGGAACTTGATAAAGAAGGGAGCAAGTATATGGAGATTAAGAATGCAGAGATAAGGAGGGTTGTATAGCGGGGGTGAAAGTTTTTCCATGGTAAAGTTAAAGATATTCTTTCCTGGCAGCCCTGGAGACAGAGCAGTTAGCTTGAGCTAAAAGAAATGTTTCATGTCCATTTGTAGGCTCTTCTTCAGCAGAGAAGACTCAGAGATCTTGTCCCCTTACTATGTGAAGGGTAAAAAGACTGAGAAGCATTAAGAGGTGAATGCTATTCATTCTCCTAGTTCTTCAGGAATATGGGAGAGCTTTAGGGTTAGGGGACCTGTAGGGGTTGATAGATAGTATTTAGGAGGTTTGCTGATATAGGGTTTCAGATTTTTCTTTTTTGTGAGGGCAGGTTTCAGGGTTGATGTGTAGGATTAGGTAGATTTTTCCAATTTTCTGATTGGTGAATGTCTGCATGCGGTTCTGTAAGAAACTAGTGAACAAACGTAAGGGGCATGGTTTTAAAGTTAGAAAAATAAATAGGAGAGTGAGTGGACTAATGAAAGGCAATAGTCAAGATGCCCAGTTTGTGCAAAACCACTGACTCCATGTACATGAATTTGCTGGGCTTGAGAGAGAGAGAGAGAGAGAGAGAGAGAGAGAGAGTAGGAATAAGACAAGGAAGTGGCCAGTCCCCCTGTCCCTAGACCTACCTACTTTTGTAGAGATTCCTAAAGCAACAAGAGGAGAAATGACTTTTATAGCTCATTTGGTCCTTAGATTGATGGGTAGTGTACTAGGAATTGAAAGAGGCTCACGGGGTGGGATTAAATTGATATTTGGGGTGAGATAGATTAGGGTTCAGGTTTTTGTCTAATTAGTACAGAGACACAGATAGGTGTTGGTCCCACATGAGTAGAAAGTTCCTGATTTGGTGAGGTAGGTTGAGAGGTGAAGTGGGAGTTGTCAGCATCACGGTGTGTGGACCTGTCCATGTGAAAGTCAGTCCTTGGGTGATGTATTGCTGGAAGTTCCTCTTGGACAGTCTTTGAACAGATTGCTGAGTAACCTGTAAATCCTGTAAGTACTTAGGGAAAAGGTGGTTACATTTCTACACTTTGCCGTTAGAGTTTAAGTCCTAGTGACCACAGCTTCTAGCTGGAATTAGCAGCAGGTCTCAGCCTACAATAGGCATGGGGCATTGAGACAAGAGGAATAAAGGAGATATTATACATTAAATAAAGTAACAAAATCAGACTGTCAATACCCACAGTAGAGATCTTCAAGGGATAAATAAAATTCAAATATTCAAGCAAGGCATAATAGATGGCCCTTGTGTTTACAAGAAATGAGATCAGTTTATCTGCAACTTGGAAGAAATACCTTAGGCTTGTGAACAATGTCTTTGGGCCTTCAGTGGCAATTCCCAGCACACTGGCAAGGTCAGGTCACAGGTAGCTGGAGCAGGGCTAGAAGAGACTGAACCCTCCCTCCGTGGAGTAAGGGGGCAGTTACCTTCTTGTGTCCCTCTTTTCTCAGCAAAGGTGTGTCCCTTGATGGGGCCGGGATGCCTGACAGGCTTCAGTCCAATGACATTTCTTTCCACTCTGCAGCAGAGCCCTGATGGAATCCTATGAAACCCTTTAGGGCACTGGAGCCTTTAGAGCATATGCCAAAAGCTGGTATTTCCTGACTTCTTTTGGGCCTTATTTGTTACTTCCTTGGCCATTATAGATCTTAAAAGCCATGCTCAGCAGATCTCACTGAGGGGCTTGACTAAGAGAGAAAAATTGGAAATCCACTGTTTAAAGAAGCCTAATAGACTGAGGAAAGAAAGGATTTTATAAGTGGTGGTAGGTGGTTGAAGACTGTGGGGGGTCTGAGTTAGATCTAGGGTGAGACCTCAGGTGGTGGGAGTATTGCAGGGAGAGTCCATGGGGATGAGTAAGCCTGGTTTAAGAGGTGGGTAATTATTGGTTTAAGGCCTTAGAAACAGACACAGTTACACATTAAACAAAGACATTACCTATAAGAAATTAAAATGAGCACACTTTATTTGTTTTAATTAAGATTATACTAGAGATATTTTCTGACAAACAAAAAGACAAGATGAATTACTTACTCACATAGCTTAATATACAATTCTGCCTTTTTAAAGTTCTTCAAGATGATAGGTAGTTGTCAGCATAGAGGGGAGGAAGAGAGAAAGCATATGGATGGACAGTGTGAGCAGCTGAATGTAAAGAAGGAGGGTCAACATCTGCAGGAGGAGTAGGAGGAGGGTAAAGTACTGGTGTGGTGCCATGTGATCAGGAGTCAAAAAAGATTTAGAGCTCTGAGGAGAGGGGAGAAGGCAAGGAGGAAAGAGGCACAGTCACAGTTTGTAAGGAGGGCAGAAGGGTTGGAGAAGAGACAGGCACCCAGCCAGAGTCACAGCTTCTAAGGAGGGGGGAGGGGATGAAGAACACAGTGGAGAAGGGAGGGGGCTCTTGGAGGGAAAAGACTCAAGTGAAAAAAATTTTTCAGAGGGACCAAGAGGGGTCCCAAGAGAGGGAGAGACCCCCTGTCCTTGGGGGTCAGGCAGGAGAGAGAGAGTTGGGAGTCCATGGAGAAGGTAAAATTAGGAGCAGAGATTTTAAGTGAAGTTTCTCTGGCCAAAAATGGCCTGCACGTAGAACAAGCGGTATAGTATAGAGATTAAGAACAGGAGAGAAGGTAGAAGAAAAGCCTGCACATAAGGAATCTCTGATGCCCTTCCTGTCTGGTGGCAAAAGTTGTCAAGATAGGATATTGTAATGGT
Organism: Saccopteryx bilineata; assembly: GCF_036850765.1. Taxonomy (NCBI): domain Eukaryota; kingdom Metazoa; phylum Chordata; class Mammalia; order Chiroptera; family Emballonuridae; genus Saccopteryx; species Saccopteryx bilineata. The sequence continues at coordinate 212,339,363 of NC_089491.1, read as the reverse complement.
AGTAGAAAGCAACCTGGCTATATGCCTAGACTTTTGAAGAAGTCTGTAGAAGCTAGCCACTTCGAGTAGAAACCTCCCAAACTGTGAACCTCAGAGAGTAGGGTGAGTCCCGAAAGAGTACAGGAGTAGTCTCTGAGGCCTGAGATTGGGAGGAACCCATGTTCCAAGGGGAGCCTGGCTGGATGGTTTGGACTGAGAAGAGCCCACAGTAGAGGAGACTGATGAGAGAAGGGGGCATCTCTGCCTTCAGTCACAGTTTCGAGAGGCAAAAAATCTCCATAGAAAGAGAGTCTCAGACAAGAGGTCATTACCCCAAGGCTGAGATCCTGGGATGTAAGAGAAGGGCCTGGCTAGGCGCGCCTAGACTTTCGTAGAAGTCCATAAAGTAGTAGAGGCAGACCACCCATAGATATGGAGTCCAAAGTCAAAACCGTCTGACCAGGAAGGGGTGCTTTTAGAGAGAAATTTGGAGGCCAACCAGGGAAGGAGAAGGGAGAAACTCCTTACCTTTCTAGTCCAGCAGGGGTTCAGGACAGGGTTAGACTGTTGGCCAATCGACCTACAATTACACATCCAAACAGAATCAGGGAATAAGGCCGGGATGAGCTGCCACTGCCCATTGCTTCCCTGGTTGTAAGTTTGGACGGCAAAGAGAAATCATCCAGGCAGTTAGTACCCTGTCCTGGGTTTCAGCACCAAATGTTGGAATCCATGGGAGTCCGAAAGATCAGAATAACAGGCTTTATTGAAAAAAAGAAAGGAACCCTGCCAGGAACTTCTCCATGGGGAGAAGAGCACCGAAAACAGACTGAGGTAAAACTTTATAGGGTTGGGGATAGTCTCAAGCAAGGGTGTGCTGATATGTTTGGCTTTCTGGAATACTCTTTATTGGGGTGATTGACCAGCTTCCTGGAATTCCTTTGTCCCATAGGCAATTGTCTGGTAATTAAGGGTGGAGTCAGGCAGCCAAGTGGAACAGCAAAAGAGCACTTTGGAATTTATGTATCTATCAAATATCAACAGTACAATGATTGAAATTTCTTTTGAGAGCCAAATTTTTTAAACTTAAATTATATAGGTAGGTACAGTTCTTATCAAGATAACCCCTGCATGTGGTATTTTGTGGAAGAGCCACACTCAAGGGGCCAAAGAGCTGCATGTGGCTTGCAAGCCACAGTTTGCCAACCAGGGGAAAATGTTGAGTCAAAGGTATTGCTGGACCTTTAAAGTAGATGAAAATGTCAGGTAACAATCATACATATAGATAAGAATAAGCAGAAGTTTGGGAGAGATACAAATTAGAGAATCCTTGGCATATAATCCATATAGAAATGCAGATGAGATTGCCTAGGGCAAGACTGTAGACTATAAAGAGTATAGTGAGGAAGAGAAGTAGGATAGGGATGTAGAGGAAATCAACACCAACGGTTACTGTTTATGAAGTAGTCAGGGGAAACTGACCTGTTTGGGGGTGAAGGTGGGGTAGGGTGAACATACAATAAGAGATGTAAAAAGATGTATTGTAGAATTAGGCACCTAAAACCTGTATAATTATGTTAACCAGTGTCACCTCAATAAATTTACTTTAAAAAATGCTGTAGGCAAAACACATCTAAGGAGATAGATTAGACTATGAAAAACCCAGAATGAAAAATAATATAACAACACTATAAAATGGAAACCAGATATGTTGGTATTTCCCAGCAAAGAAGTCAGAGAGTGGTCGAGACTAGCACTGGCAATGTTATTGAATTTTATCCTGAGGAACACAGAGAGTAATTGAATAGTTGTATACAAGGTCATTTGAGTGTATTTTAATGTAGCAGGTAGGTGTTATACAGGAGGAATGAAATAATTTGCCAAGCTATTATGTGATGTTTTACAGTTCTCCTGATGAAAAGTTTGGTAACTTATAACACCAACAATAAACTGTCAGAGAAATTAAAGAAAAAATTCCCTTTACTATTGCAAGAACAACAACAAAAAATAACCTAGGAGTAAATTTAACCAAAGAGGTAAAAGATTTATACTCAGAAAATTATAAGACATTGAAAAAAGAGATCAAGAAAGATACAAACAGGTGGAAGCATATACTGTGTTTATGGATAAAAAGAATTAACATCATTAAAATGTTTATACTACCCAAAGCAATCTATAAATTTAATGCAATGCCTATTAAAATTCCAATGGCATAGTTCAAAGATTTAGAAAAAATATTTCAAAAATTTATACAGAACCAAAGAAGAATCCAAATAGCCTCAGCAATATTGAAAATGAAGAATAAGGTAGGAAGTATCATACTTCCTGGTATTAAATTATATTATAAGGCCATTGTAATAAAAAAAAAGTTTGGTACTGGCATAAGAACAGGCATACAGATTAAAGGAACAAAACAGAAAACCCAGAAATAAATGCATGCCTTTATGGTGGGTTGATACTTGACAAAGGAAGTATGGGTATACATTGGAATAATGACAGTCTCTTTACTAAATGGTGTTGGGAAAACTGGACAGGTACATGCAAAAAAATAAAAATAAAACTAGAGTGACAACTTATAGCATTCACACAAATAAACTCTAAATGGATAAAAGTTAAATGTAAGTTGCAAAACCATAAACATCTTGGCAGTAAACATAGGCAGTAAACTCTCCAATAACTCTTGCAGCAATATTTTTGCTGATATATCTCCACAGGCAAGTGAAATAAAGGACAAAATAAACAAATGGGACTATATCAAACTAAAATACTTTTGTAAAGCAAAAGACACCATTAACAAAATAAAAAGACAACTCACACAATGGGAGAACATATTCACCAACACATCTGATAAGAGGTTAATAACCAAAATTTATAAAGAACTTCTAAAACTTAACACCAGGAAAATAAACAATCCAATTAAAAAGTGAGCAAAAGAGCTGAATGGACACTCTTCCAAAGAGGATATACAGATGGCCAATAGGCATATGAAAAAAATGTTCAACGTCATTAATCATGAGAGAAATGCAAATTAAAACCACAGTGAGATACCACCTAGCACCTGTCAGAATGACACTCATTAACAAAACAACACATAATAAGTGCTGGCAAGGGTGTGGAGAAAAGGGATCCCTCCTGCACTGCTGGTGGGAATGCTGACTGGTGCAGCCACTGTAGAGAACTGTATGGCATTGCCTCAAAAAATTAAAAATGGAACAACCTTTTGACCCAGCCATCCCACTTTTAGGAATATATCCTAAGAATACCAAATCACTGGTTCAAAAGAAGATAATGCATCCCCATGTTTATTGCAGCATTGTTTACAATAGCCTGGATCTGGAAACAGCCCAAGTGTCCATCAGTGGTTGAGTGGATTAAAAAGTCATGGTACATATACACAATGGAATATTACACAGCTGTGAAAAAGAAGAAAGTCTTACCTTTTGTGATGGCATGGATGGACCTCATGACTATTATGCTAAGTATAATAAGCCAGGCAGAGAAAGACAAATATTATATGATCTCACTTATATGTGGAATATAATAAACACTGTGATCTGAGGAATGGAATAGAGGCAAAGACATGATCACAGGGAATAAATGAACAGCTTTCAGAGGAGGAGAAGGGGGATAAGAGGATGGGATCAGAGAAGGTGAAGGGATTAGTGAAACTTTATAGAAATACAGATAACAGGACAGCAAATCCCAGAGGGAAGAAGGAGAGGGGGTTAGGGGGAGGGGGTAAAGGAGGTGTAATGGGGAACACATAGTTGGGAGGTGAGGGTGTTATATTGAATGAGACACTTGAAATTATGTTAATTCAATAAATTAAAATTAATTTTAAAAAGAAAAGAACAGAATTATTGGATGAAGAGAAGCAGCAATTCCAATCAGAGGTCATGTATGACCTTCAGATTGTTACATTTAAGACCTCCCTTTTTCCTGATGTTATCCTAGTTGAACTCTGTCACATTTGACACTTGACCAACCCTACCCTTGAAATTCCTTCCTCTCATCTTTGTGACTTAACTCACATCTTTCCCTTAATTACTCTGTTCTCTTCCTTCTTTCTCATTTTTAGTGTTGTTTCAATTTTTTATTTACAAATTTATTGTAAATAATAAACTAATATTTGTTGGATAAAAAAACCTCTAGAAGTAGAAGGAGCATTTAATATTCAGAATTTAAGTAAATTGAATAGTTCAAAAATAATTAAAGGAGAAAAGAATAGATAGAATGTAAATGGATTGGCAGAGATATATATATACAAAAAACAGCTGTAAGTAATTTATAATATGTATATTTTTGAATATTTTTTTTATCTTTGAAATGCCAGAATTTTATCTGCATATACCTAGTTTTTCATTTTTTTCTATTAGGTTAGCCTGATTTGCTATAACCCCTTGTGGTATACATATTTAGATCTCCACAGCTCATAAATAATACTTCTGTCTCTGTTTAATGCTTTTATTTACTTTATTCTGGATCTCTTTTAGAAAAAAAATATTTACCTGTATATTATCTGTTCTCTGTATCTATCAACTTCCCTATATTCATTTTCATTTTTTGTCTTTAATGTTAGCATTCTGGAAGTTGTTACATCCTTAACTGATTCAATTTTCTATAGTATTTACACTATAGTGTTCTATTCTTCATAAATTTTATAGTTTTAATTTCAAGGCTTTATTACCTTTTTCCTCATTTTTATTTACTAGAAACCTATTCCTTTTCTCTATCTTAATGACAGGTTCCCCTTACTAAAGTTTTTTTTCAAAAGTTACTCATTAGTTTGTCAGGGTAAGTGCAGTTAATCCACCTTCTGTTAATAAGGGCTGTTCTATGCAGAAACAGGAACCAAAGCTGTGGTACTGTGGCTGAGGCTGCTTGGGTATATATACTCATTTATTAGAAATATTCAGGAGATGCTACAAATCACCAATGCAATTACAAATTAAGCAGCTTTTCATTACAAAAAATATATACACATATTTTCTGTTAAAAGCTCTGAGTCTATTTCCACCTTCTACCACTCTTTGTTCTAGAATGATTTCTTTTTATAATTTTTTATTTAATTGTATATAATTTTATTTAATTATACCATATAATGTTTTATCATTACTTTTATCTGAAATTTATTTTGGAGTGTAATACAATTAGTTTATCCCCAAATAATTTGTTAAATGTTTTAAATATTACTTCAAGTTTTAATACCATCTTTATTAAAACAGAAAATAAAACCCTGCAGCATGTTATTTACAAACTTTTTATACATACTCTTTTAAAAAAATTCTACATAAATAGTACATGTCTCTTCAATTTGGGAAAAAGTACAGGTGTTGTATTGATAGAATTTCAGGTCCCAGGTATAACATAATGAATTAGTGATGGATGTCTATCCTGGATTTTTTGCTTGTATTTCTATCTATTTATTCATCATGACATAATTGTTAACATTTTTAAATTATTTTAGCTTTATATATAATTTTAATATTTTGAAATGGAAGACCTCTCTCTCTCAAATATCTTATTATGTCACCCATTAACTTTTAAAATAATATTCATAATGACTGCTGCAAACCAGTGTGGCTAGTAATTGTCCAGGTCCTGAGTAAGAACTCTGCACAATGAAGAAATAAACTCAGAGAGAACAAGGATGGGATTGGGAGGCCTCTGTTCAGCCCATAGCTTGCAAGATCCAAAACAAAGCCCCAGGTTGCTTTATTGTACAGTGCAGAACCATATACAAATAAGGAAGTCTTTTATACAAAGTCACTCAGCTGAGGCATAAAGGGGATTCTTCATAAGAGTGCACCATCCCTCACCATGCAACAGTCAAGAACAAGCATGGGCAACAGTTTTTGCCCCCGGACCAGATTAAAAAGAAAACTTTTCTCACAGGCTGGATGAAATATTAAAATAAAAAAATGTTAAATACAAAAACAATTCATTCAAGTAAACAAAATTTTATTATGTAATTTGTTTATGAATAAGTGTAAGTAAAAAATTAATTACAATCTTATCTTAATAAAATTATAATTACAGACCATATAAATGTCTAAACTGTATCACAATTGAAACTATTTAATTAATAAAATGAGCTTGAAGGGGTTATATTACAAATAAAACAATTATTTCATTTTACAAACAAATGACACATTTTCAGTTATCAACTGTAGCTATTGTCTATGCTACAATGCCACTTGATTCAGCACACTTGACCACAAAAATAACAAATTGACCTTGAGTATGCACTGGCAAACTCTGCCTAAAAGAATGTGGGTTTCACATCACCACTAAATGTCAAACTGTCCGAGAGAAGGCAGAAATTAGCACACTAATAAAAGCAAGAAAGATAAGACAGACAATAACTAGCACTTAGAATAAAGGATGTTTGACTATAGAGGTGTCAGTTATCACACAAGACAAGAGGGAAGATTCATAAAACAAGCCAACAGAAGAGAATAATTTCTTCAGAGGAGAAGTCAGATAGAATGCCCTGAATCTAGGGTCTTGGATCCAAGAAAAGAGATTTTATGTTTTTTTGGCTTGTTTTATAAATTTCCTTTCACTTTTAACCCCCAAATTTCTAATTTTGCTTGCAAAAATTTAATTCAGGCCTTAGAAACAGACACAGTTACACATTAAACAAAGACTTTACATACATGAATCACAAATCAAGTAATTTAAATGAGTGTGCTTTTCTTATTCTAATTTTTCTGACAAAGACAAAGTTTGATAGACAAGGGAGGGGTTTTCCCCAGTGGAAAGTACAATACCCCAGATGCTGAAAGGTACTGTACCTCACTTACAAAGGAAGGGCTCCCCCTCATGGCCTCTCAGGTGCACACAGGCTGCAGCACCAGAAATTCCTTTATACCAGGGGTTTCTAGACAGAAACAATAAAAACAAAGACTGAGATCTTGACAAACACAGAGAGAACTCTCTGGAAGTCCAAGGCAAGATTAATCAATCCAGATTAGCTCAGTCTCTACTGATGCAGTGCGATGTGAGACTGACTAATCCTGGCTAATTCAATCCCCACTAATGCCTTCCTAGAGCACAAACAACTGTCTCCACTAATGTCTTTTACTGAGAGCACACTAGATACCTCTGGAAGTTCTGGGCAGGATAAAGTCCCCACTAATTGTCAACCTAGAGAAACACGTTTCTGAAGGTCTGAGGCAGAACTGACTAACCTGGTTAGCTCAGTTCCCACTAATGTCCTCCTAGAGTATGAGCAGATATCCCTGGGAGTCCAAGGCAGGACCTAATCCCCACTAATCGTCCTTTCAGAGTACAACCAGACATCTCTCAGCAAAGCCTGAGGCAGGACCAAAAAACTCTCCACCAATGTCTTGGTCTTGGAGAGCCCAATGTGAGAGTGTGACTGCGTCCAGTACTCTACACACTGGCCCAAGTTGACTAGTCACAAAACCAAACAGCAAAGTAAAAGTTCCGCTCCACTTATAAATCTTTGGAGTCCCAAATCAGCAAAACAAAGGATATGCCTTACCTACTAATCTCTGAAGTCACAATTCAACTGCCCCAAAACCCTCAGAGTTCTAATCATCAAGGTAAAAGATTTTGCCTACCTACAAATTTTTGGAGTCCCAAATCAGCAAAGCAAACTTACATAACTCCAAGGTCACAAATCAGTAAAGCAAAAAATCGACCCTACCTACAAACCTCTGAGGTCCAGAAACTCCTTGATCTCTCTGCTGAATTGTTGAATTTGGAAACCAGAGGTGTCTGCTGAGAGACTGTCTGAACCCACTGGATAACTGGAGCCCTGAAATGTTTCAGGGGGCACCCCTCCTAGTAAACCACCTGGGTCAAGAGGTCCCCCGGAGACACTAGCCGATTTGGGGTGTCTCTACCCGGTGATGCGAAACACTGGATTCCGGATGAGCCCCCAAATGTTGTAAAGTACCATACCCCAGATTCTAAAAAGTACCATACCTCACTTCAGTGGGTTTACATAGGGACATCAAGTCCAAAAATAAATTTTAAGGAGTTTTATTGATTAAGCCAGCAGCATATACTGGGGATTCTTCAGACCCAAATCATGCAGCCCCAAGTATTAATATATTTCAGAGGCTGGTTATATACCCTTTGAATACATACAGGTTGAGATGAGCATGACACAATCATTTAACAAGATTATAATGTTTGTCTAGGGGATTTACAAAAAATGTTAAAACTTTCAAGGTAATACAATCAAAGACATTTATAAACCTTTTAGTATCTATCTCTCCTCTTTTGTCTAGAGGTACATGTTAATCTCAGGATTCCAGGAAGGGAGGGAGAGCTAAAATCAGTGTAGGGTGGTATGTAAATTTTGCCTCTTATTGAAAGGGAAAGGGAGTTCTTCAGATAACCTTAATCTTTTCAGAGAACTTAAAACCAAATTACCCTAGTTGTCTTTGTAAATCAGAAGACTATGGCAGTGGTGATTATTCATAGGAATTTATAAATATTTCTCAACTATAAGACAGGATACTGCCTGATCAGGCAGTGGCACAGTGGATATAGCATTGAACTGGGATGCAGAGGACCCAGGTTCAAAACCCCTGGGTCGCTTTCTTGAACATGGGCTCATCTGGCTTGAGTGCAGGCTCACCAGCTTGAGTACGGGGTTGCTGGCTTGAGCATTGGATCATAGACATGAGCCCATGGTCGCTGGTTTTATTGCAGGAATCAAAGGACAAAAACACCCAGACAACTTGATGAAGGAAGTAGGATTTATTAAATCTGGTGGAGCACAAGAAGCTTGTGGCTCCAAAATACGGGCTCCCTGAAGTTGGTTTTCTCACAGGTTATATACCTTTACAGTATCTAAGCAATGGGCATGTGATTTTTTTGTTTAAGGTTTCTCGGGACTCAAGGAGAGGAGAGAAAAAGTTTTGGAGGGGTCAGCAAGGGGGAATGGGTTTCCAGATCACGGGCCATAGTTACATACAAATCCTGCTATTCTTGCTTTGTACTGTAACTATGGGATATAATTAATTTATCACTGGCTGACTCGGTTACCCCAGTTGGCTCCTTTCCCTTGTATTATTTTTGTTCCTTTCTTCTTAGGTAAGTGGAGGCTTTTCCCTCCTTGCTCACTTCCCCCTTGAGACTTCAGAATGTCTTTTATACTGAAGTCTCACATTCTTCATCTGATCCCAAAGGGGAGGTCTGATAGTGGTGGGTTAAATATACATGGGCCATTGTCCATTGCTGTACTGTGGCCTCTATCATGTTCCTTATGCTGTTTATTAATAATGGCAACAAACATGGACCTATTAAGCAAATTCCTAGGAGTAGTAAGACTGCTCCCATTAGAGTTTTAAGCCTACTAAAGGCTGAGAACCATCCTCTACAAAGGCTACTGGGGTTTCCTTTAGCTTTGGTCTGGGTTATTGTTGGTCATTCTATTTTCCCCTATCCTCCTGCTGCTACTTTTACTTTAAATATTGTTGCAGTAAGAGGATTTGTAGGATCATAACAGACATAGGGCTGGTTATCCCCTGGGTCACACACTGAATATTGAGTCTTATTATAGGTACAGGTTCCTTTCTGAGTTCCCTTATGCTCATAGAGGCTATAGAAAAGCATGTGGTGGAGACCTTTTGGCCTTCCTTGGTTACATGGATACACAGTTCACAGACCTCTGTCCTAGTTCCCTTCCCTCCCCAGAGTTCAATTATAAGAAGCCCCATGGCGAGATTCCTTAAGCTTCAAATGCATATGGATCAGCCAGCTCCCTGTTTGTGGCTGGAGCAAGGCATGTTGTTCTTCTCAGAGTCAACTTACAAGGGTTGGCAGGGTTAGTCTCTGCTGTCTACGAAGGTGTCTCTGCTGAGGCCACAGGCTTCAGCCAGCTGTGGTGAATCCAGGTGAGTATGCCTTCTACCTTGGCAGCAGTGGGAGTGGTCAGGATCATAGTGTAGAGTCCCTTCCACCTGGGTTGGTGGGGAGCTGGATTCTAATCCTTGACCCACACTTGTTTTCCTGGGGAAAGAGAATGGATAGGAGTGAACAAACTAATTGGAGCCCTGTCTAGCACCCACTTGGATATGGTACCAACTACCTTGCCTAAAGCTTTTAATTGTTTATGTAGTTTTGTTTCTCCTAATTCTCAGGGAGTCCCTGGAAGCTACATAGGCCTACTGTATAATACCTCATAAAGTGATTACTCAGTGTTCTTGGAGGGGGTACATCAAACCTTAAACAGTATTAGAGGCAAAGCTTTACCCATTTAAGACCTGTTTCCTGACATAATTTGCTAAGCCCTAACTTCAGAGTCTTATTTACACATGCCATCTTCCCTGAGCTCTGAGGCCTCTATGCCACATAGAGAAAGCTTCCAGATGATGTCCAGCACTTGAGCTGTTCCCTGTATTACCTTAGTCACAAAGTCCGGGCCATTGTCGGAGCCAATCTGAAGTGGCAGTCCAAACCTGGCATGGCTCTTTGAGCCTTTGTAAATGTACCTGGATTCCTTCCAAGGTCTGTTTAGGAATAGGGTATTGTTTCTGGCTGACAGGTAGTACCCCAGGTTTTAACTCTATCCCTTGGTTTATTGCCAGCCCAGGGGGGTTTTCTGCCATCCCAGGGGGGTTTTCTACAGCCTAGATTCTAGGGTATTTTTGAATCAGGTTTTGACTTGGAGGCTTCCCAGACACGGTAGCAAAAATCCTCCACTCCTCCTCTCTGGGGAGGGTTAGAGTTAGAACAAGTCTGGGCTTAGTCACTTGTTGTAACCTCCCAGCTAGGGGAGGAGAGCCTGGGCCTGATTGTGGTGATGCAGTAAGAGTCACCTCCGGCTTGGACTCAGGTGAGCTTATGCTGGAACCTGATAAATCTGGTGATGATGGGCCTGAGTCAGTGGCAGCCTCTGTGGTGGACAGAGAGTCAGGTATGGACGGGTAGAGCCTCACTGGCACGTGAGATGGAGGAGCCAGAGGAGTTTCTGCTTCCTCTGGTTCACTAGGGGTTTAAATTTCTGGATTTGGCTGCTGCAGTGGCTCACAGGGTCTGGTAGAATGCTTCCCTGCCATAGCTAATAATACTGTAGAAGCCTGACCTCTAAGCAAAGTGGGTGGGTGCAAAACTAGTGTAAGCCAAGTGTCTGTGTAGGGAAACTGGTCAGGGTGGCCTGTATCTCTAGTGACTACCTGCCATAGCTTCTGTACAACAGACTTATCCAAGCTTCCTTCATATGGCCAACCTACCTCAGAAGTGGGCCATTCTAATTCACACAAAGTCCTCAATTTCCCTGGGGACATAGTAACACTGTAATCCCCTGAGAATGCTTTCTTAAAATTCTTGACCATTGCAGCTAAAGCAGTAGGTTTTTTTCTGTGAACCTCCTATACCTCCCATGACAGACAACTGTCATGCCACAAGAAGAAGTGGGGGAATCGGAGTAGAAACTTGGAGGGGACGCCACTTGCTTCAGTCCGTCACCGGCGACTTTCCTTGTGGGCATGGTGGACCCTCTTGGTTTATGGCAGGCTGATATAAACCATCAGCACACAATTCTGCCACAGCCAATGGGGCACCCTACAAAACCACGGTTTGGGACGCAACAGTCACTTCGGCCCTGTGGGAGAGAGTCAGAACCCTCTTCAGGTGTCTGTCTCATTCACTCTGCACTCACTTTCTTTCACACAACCTTCCACACACCAGAGGAGGATGACGAGTAACCACTCCTAACCCATAAGGTCCAGTTCCCACAACCTGTGGAGGGTGATGAGTCACCCTCCTGTGGGGAACACTCCCCAAACCTGTGAAAATTGCATAGGTGTCACTCCTAATCTGTGAAGGGTGATTAGTGACTCTCTGGGAGGTGATCAGGTCTCCCTTCTGCCCAGTGGGGCGGGACGCCAGCTAGCTTCCCTTGCAGGTTTTCCTTACTGTGGCTCTGATGCACCCTTGTTTCCTGTTCCTTTGTTGTCTGGTCCTTGCTGGGACTGGTGAAGGGGATACCCCACTCCGTCCTACAGAGGTGTCCACATGGGAAATCCCTGGTGTATGCTCAGCAGGCGTGTCTGCAAGGCGGCTTGGCTTCAGGCACCAACAGGGTGCCTGAAGTCTGCCAAATGCAGGCATCTTTGCTCCTTGGTTCCTGGCCAGTGCACCATATATTGCAGGAATCAAAGGAGGACAAAAATGTCCAGACAACCTGATTATGAAAGTAGGATTTATTAAATCTGGTGGAGCACGAGGAGTTTGTGGCTCCAAAACACGGGATCCCTGAAGTTGGTTTTCTTACAGTATCTGAGCAATGGGCATGTGATTTCCCAAGATTCAAGGAGAGGGGAGGGAAAGTTTCAGTGGGATAAACAAGGGAGAAGGAGTTTCTAGATCACTGGCCATAGTTATATATACAGATCCTGCTATTCTTGCTTTGTACCGTAACTATGGGATATAGCTAATTTATTACTGGCTGACTCAGTTACTCCAGTAGGCTCCTTTCCCTTGTATTCCTTTTGTTCCTTCTTTCTCAGGGAAGAGGGGGCCTGCCCTTCCTTCCTCAGCATGAGCCTTAAGGTGACTGGCTTGAAGCTCAAGGTCACTGACTTGAGCCCAAGGTCACTGAATTGAGCCCAAGGTCACTGGCTTGAGCAAGGGATCACTTGCTCTGCTGTAGCCCCCCAGTCAAGGCATGTATGAGGAAGCAATCAATGAACAACTAAGAAGATTAAGGAGCCACAACAAAGTTGATGTTTCTCATCTCTCTTCCTTCTTGTCTGTCACTATCTGTTCCTCTTTCTGTCTCTCTCTCTATCTCTGTCACATACACACACACACACACACACACACACACACACAGTATACCAGAGATTAAAATCAATTTGTCTTCATTAAAACCAACTAAGATAAGTATTTTCCTAATACAACATTGTAAGATCAAGAATATTGAGTCCAGTTCATGGATATGGGCTATACTTCTGATTTTTTTTTAATAATTGTATCAACTGATTAAATGAAAGTGTCACATTCTATTCAGCTTTGTTTTCCCAAAGTAACACATACTAGACACAAATGTACTCAATAGTGGTTGAAATAACTGACATGTTCTTCACCATTTGCCTTACTTTTATTACACAGTATTTGAACAAGAAAATTCATCATTAAGATCTCTTTGGCTTATGAGACCATATATTTATTCTGCAAAACTAATACATATATTGGTTATATATTTTGGAATTTTTAAGAATTTACCTAAAGGTTGCTTTAAAGGAATCTTATAATAGATGACATTCTATCTCCTACCCTAATAGACAATCTTCTAGTCTAACTTCTATCAAGTGAAAATAGATAAGCTTATATTTAAAGCTATCTGGGGTCCTTGGGTTATGACACCATTCTGTTCATATGGCAGTGATGTAAACCAAATTTTGGTCTTAGTTGAAACATACCCTAGCCTAAGTCACTTACCTATCCTAACTAACACAGTTGTAAAGTCATAATCTAGAACATAAAAACACAACTAAGCCACAAAAAAAGAAAAGGACATAAATATGCTGTACTGTACACTGTACTACATATACTTCTACTGCAAACAACCACTTTGCTCACGTAGTCCACAAATACAATGCTAACAGTATAAGCGGAAACATTCACATCTTATTTTTTTAAGTTTTTATGGAAGTGAGCATCATAAACTTGAAGTGTCATATTTCAAGACTGTTGTAACCCAAGGACCCCCTGTACAACCACATAATAGTTACAGTTGTAATTGTTTGACAAATATTTTCTAGAAAGGACTATGACAGAGCTTCAAAATATATTATTAAATCACATGCTCATTTTACATATGAGAAACAACAGATTCAGCAAATAAATTACTAAATAAGTAAATATTTGCCAATTGCTTTCTACCTAGTAAGTGACAGAGCTTGAATTTTGACCCAACTTCCCCTGTCTCTCATCTTCAGAACATAGTGTTTGTGCTATGCCATATCTTTATCTCTTATGGGGGTGTAAAAAGTTTATGAAATTCGTCAAATAATTCTTATTTTTTTATGTTATATGACCTTGCTTTATAGTTTCTGACATATATGTTTTTTGTTATCAACTTTCTGTGCTAGTCCATAGCAGCAAGACAGAGAAATGGATAGTAAGCATTAAACCTGATGCAAGCAGGGTGTTAAGATTATTTCAATGTTCCATTTAAAATTTGTTTTGTACTTTGGAAAGACAGAGAAACTTCAGCCAAATAGAATTAATCTTATGCCTTTATGCATTTTTGGGAGGGGGTATGTTTATGTCCTGTCTTAAAGAATAAATTATTTTTAACTTATTATATTGACATGATTTCAAGTGTTCCACTCAATAGAACATACTCTGCCTTTCTGCTATGAGTGCATCTTGGTATACACAGATTCTCCTCTTCCCAACCAGAAATGTGAAACATTATCTATCATCTGGAGTCTCCTCAAGTTCTACAAACTAACATGTGAACTAAGAAGAAGATATTTAGATGGTAATATCTGCAACAGATGTTTGTTTTCACAGTTTTATATGTGTGCATATATGTGGAAACAAGCTCTATCCCACCCCCCAAAAAAGAGTCAAAAAAGAGAATTCTAAAAGTCTTAATGTTATGGAACAATTGATTATAAATAATTTCAAAACTCAAGTTATCATGAGAAGTCTGTTTACTGGAAGACCTTTTAAAAATTCTCTGATCTTTTCATTTACACATTTCCATGGAAAAGCAGCATGCCTTCATCTGTATGTTGGGCTCTAAAGCAGTAATTGCCAAGTGAGTGCGCAAAAGTCAAGCCCCAGCATTAGCTTTCCTAATCAAACACATTTTGCAATAGCTGAACTTTCCTGTGACTTTCCCATCTTTCTCAGCACCAGAGGAGTTTAGTCCATGAATAGCCCTGTCCTCCTTTTCTTTCAGGTTCACTGCATAGCCCTGCTGAGGCACAGGTGCTCCTAAGTTTTACTCTGTTGTTAACTTAGGTGGCTTAAAATTCTCTTTAGAATGTTCTTTCTCAAAATTGAAAATGCCCAAGTCCTGCCACTGTGCCACTGAAAAGAAATTTGTGAGAGTTGAAACTCAGTCATGTAATTACCTATAAAAAAATGAATGTACCCCTTGTTAAATACCAATTAATTACATGTGCTGTTACCATTAGCACTAAATTAGTTTTTATCTGTGGAATTTGGAAAGCTTGTAAGCTTGGCCTAATTTTTTCATACTAACCTAGTATCGTGGCAGTGTAGTTACAAATACTAGAAAATACATGTGGTATTTTACTTTATCCATCTTGTATTTTACTTTATCTATCTTGACAAATCTGGGACACCTTTGTCTGAATGTCCTGAACACCCTGAGACTAAATATTTCAATGACACACCAGAGACATAAAACAAATATATCAACATCTTTGCTTTTCAAAACATCTGTGGGTTCAGGGTATGACAAATTATTGTCCTAAGAATATTTGCTGAGATAGATTGTTTGTTTTTGTTTTTCACAAATTTTCATACTGCCACCCTCCTGCTGCTACTCTTTTCTTACTCTGTGCCAGATACAGAGAATTAAATTCTGGTAAAAAGGAGATTGAGAGCGAAAACATGAAGTTTATATTCTGATGTTAGTGTCCTGACCCTACTCTTTTCTTCTTGAAGTCCTGAAACTTAGACAACAGACTTATCAGAAAGGATATGTACCTGGATTACTGTAGAATTAAAACTGTTTTCTATTTCCTTTTTCTGTTTGTTGAAATAGGTTTTGATGGCTAGAATTCAAGCAGCTACACTGCTCACAAAAAATAGGGGACCAGGGAATGTGCAGATACTCCAGTACTTTCAGCCTTTTGTACAGTGCATTTTCACCAATAAAATAAAAGTTAGTTTTGCATCCCATTTGCACAACTGAACAACTTTCTTTGACTTGTCATTTGCTTTTCTGATGTTCTTGTTTGATAAAAAAAATCAAATGCTTCTTTTTTTTATTGCTTCATATTCATTTTGAAATATTCCCTAATTTATATGAGCAGTATATATTGGACAATGGGACAGAAGACATTACTGAGGTGAGGATATTACAGCATTGAGATAGAATGGTCTGGTTTTCACATGACATTTCCAAGCTTCCCTTCCCTTACAAACCTAGACTACACTCCCTTTGCAAACATAAGAGAGAATTATGGTTGATCTCATATTATTTGCAGTTTTTATTGCATCTTAATTCATATAGAACACAGAATGAATAGAAAATCAAGTGCCCATGACAGAAGACAAGTAATAGGGTAAACACATTCTAACACAACCAGCTCCTAGCAATGCTGAGTGATATAAAGAAGACTTCTTTTCAGGTGAGGAGAGGAAAGAAGCACTTAGAAGTCATGTAACTTTTCAAAATGGGGACTATTGAGCTAAAATTCTGGTACTAAAATTACATGCCATGAAATAGTAAAACATTTTGTAAAATGCAACAAATTGGGACATTAATAACCAAATGCATGTATCTTAGTCTGAGTTTCCTGAAAGCAGAGCTTAGGAGAAATAGCTTTCTTTCTTTCTTTCTTTCTTTCTTTCTTTCTTTCTTTCTTTCTTTCTTTCTTTCTTTCTTTCTTTCTTTCTTTCTTTCTTTCTTTCTTTCTTTCTTTCTTTCTTTTGTGGGTGGAAGAGAGATAGTGAGGCAGACTCCTGCATGTACATAACCACGATCTACCCAGCAGCTGCATCGGGGGTTGATACTTGAGTACCGATCTATTTTTTGTGCCTGCAGCTAATGTGCCCCAACAGAGTTATTCTCAGCTCCTGGGGCCACACTGGATCCAATAAAGCCATTGACTGTGGAAGGGGAAGAGAGAGAGTAGCCAGAGAAGGGGGGAGGGAAAGCACATGGTTGCTTCTCCTTTGCGCCCTGCCCAGGAATTATACCTGAGGCATCCATACTGTGAGATGACACTCTATCCACTGAGCCAATGGCCAGGGCCAAGGAAAAACTTAGTTGGGGAAGTAGAAACACAGGAAAGTAAAAGAGGAAAAAGTCAGGGTGAGAATTACTGCCTTATACATACACTTTATACTCAACGTAGTGTTATTATTTTTATTTATTTATTTGATAAAGATAGAGAAAGAGACATGGATTTGCTGTTCATCAGGTAATTCTTGTATGTAACCAGACTGGGAACTGGACCTGCAAACCTGGCATAGTAGGATGATGCTCCAACTAACTGAACCACTCTGCCAGGGTTTCAATGTGATTTTTAATTTTATTCATCAGTCTAAAACATGTGCATAAGTGTCCCAAATGGAGACAGAGATGCAAAAGCCTGAGTGACATTTTTTTAGTAGGAGACAGAGATGAACACAGAGTAGATAGCCTTCCATACAATAGAGGTTAAATTTCAATTCATTTGACCCCTATAAAGAGCAAAAGGTCAGTATTTTGTTGATTTATTACACAAAATAGTAACACTATAGCTTAATTTTATTTGTGTATAAAACAGATAACTTCAAATAAAATCATAATTTTCGATATATACAAAGCAGGTAATACTCTGTTTATATAAAGTCTTTCTTCATCTGGAATAAACACACTAAACTATAGGTGAAAGGCTTAATAATGAATGTTTATAACTACTACAAGCTTGAGATGTTAGCATTTTATGAAACAACTTTAATATGAAAGCCCTTTTAGGATGAAGGACTCGGTTTAGAGAAGTAACTGTATCCATGGACTATTTTGATTTGTTAACTAAACTCAGTC
Organism: Saccopteryx bilineata; assembly: GCF_036850765.1. Lineage (NCBI taxonomy): Eukaryota > Metazoa > Chordata > Mammalia > Chiroptera > Emballonuridae > Saccopteryx > Saccopteryx bilineata. The sequence goes on along the minus strand of NC_089491.1, from coordinate 212,321,656 downwards.
CAGACAGAGGCAGCCACTAGAATGACTGAATTTGAATTCACTGTCAGCTTGCAGCCATGTTCCCTTTATAGTCAAAATAAAACCGACAAACAGAAACAAATAAAATAAAAAAGCACTACATCTCACATCCCACAGCTTGTAAACTATGATTTGTACACATTTAATATAGGGACTGCATCTGGGGTGGCTAAGACCTTAGGCCAAGGAGGGTCTGCATAATGGGTCAATTAGAACTCCTGGAATTGTAGTCAGTTTATTTTGACAGATGGCTATAACCCTGTTGGAAATGGTTTCATGTAGATATGAGAGTGGAATTTCAACTCCTGGTTCATTTCTAGAATTCTGATGGATGCTGACAAGATCACTTTTGAAATGTAACTTTAATGTGTTTCCAAACACTAGATGTCTAGCAGAGGAAGGTAAGAACTATGAACGTAGCCAGTTACTTTCTGGGGGCGATATTATAATCCCTATTAGTACTAGGAGAATCCTTAGAATGGATAAAGGAGAATGAAATTTGCAAGTGCCTGTATCAGCCTCTGAAGAACCTCATGCAAAACAAAGCAAAATTCACTGCACACATAGACTGACCTTATTTCAGGCAGGGAGATTCTACTTACTTCTAAACCAAGCATTGCTTGAACATGCCTGTGCAGGTGTCCACACACCAGGGACCTGAGGAAAGAAGGTTGACATAAAATAAGAGCTGTCCCACCATAAACAAAACATGAAAAGCAGTCGTTAAAGATACAGTTCCTTCCCAAGGGGAAGAGAAATTCATATCTGGTCAGGCCAAAACGTCTGATTGTTTTAGAAAATGTGATAGCTGTGGCAAACACCTGATTCCTAGATATGGAATTGCCAAATGAACACTGAAGACTTCACTGCTGATGCCATTTGGACTCAAAACCACCAAGGCTTCTCTGATTTGGGCTGAGTGTCTGTGTCTTTTGAAACATGTTTTTGCAACACTAAAGATCTCTGAATATTCAGAATACATTTCTTAAAATTTTACTGGGAGATCAGGGAAATTATGCCAATCAATGAAATGTATACTAAAATTGAAGGTCTGGTTTCTCAAGGCAGTGACCCAAGGACATTGACAGTCAGGAAACCTGGAGAGAACTATTTGGAGCCGGCTGCTATCAGGCAGTGCCCCACTTAGCTCCAGGTTACTCCAATGAGTTGTTATCCATTGAAATTGTATAATTTGGTGAGTGTGAATATTAGTTTCCTAGTGCTGCTGTAGCAAATTACCACATATTTAGTGGCTTAAAACAGAATGAAATTGTCATACAATAGTTTTAGAGATCTAAAGTCTGAAGTGGATTGGCTGGGTTGCATTCTTTCTGGACCTTCTAGGAGAGAATTCATTTCCTTGTCTTGCCTGAATCTAGGTGCCACTTGTACTCCCTGGTTTATGCACATATAATATATAATATATATTACATATGTATGTATGTACAAATATACAGAAATATAGCCCTGTCATCTATCTTTCATCTATTATCTCTGTCTTCATTGTCATATCTCTTCTTGGCCTCTGATCCTTCGACTTACCTTTGGTAAGGACCCTAGTGATTTTACTGGACCCACAGAGAACCCAGGAAAATCTGACCATCTCAAGACCCTCAATTTAGTCACATCGCCAAAGGCCTTTTTCTCACTTAGAGTAACAGATTAACAGGTTTCTGCGGATTAGATTGTGGCTATCTTTGGGGTTCATTCCGTGGTCAAGATGACTTTTATCCTGGTGAGTTAAGTGTTACACTCGCCGGGTAAAACAAACACTGGAGACGTTTGGAGAGTTTCAGACAAAGTTTTATGGCCAAGAGAAAAAAAGAAAACAAACCAAAGCAAAACAAACCTGCGCAGGGGTGAGCTCAGGTGGTAGTCACAAGAGCCACACTGAGCGCCTACAGTCTAGGGGTTTTTATAGTGTAGCAAGCAAGCAGTTCATACAGAAGCGAATTTGGTGTTTAGCAATTGGCTCCCCTAAATTAAATTTTAGTCACGTGCCTTAGTAACCAGTCATACAGTTGAAAGCCCCCAGCTGGAAATGTCCCTATCTATCCCCTAGGATGTGGTTACATTTACTATCTTAGGAGTTTTTACGACTTCCTTATCTCAAGGACTCCTCAGCTCCTAGCCATCCTGGGAGTCTAACGACTTCCCTATCTCAAGGACTCCTCAGCTCCTAGCCATCCTGGGAGTCTGGGCTCATCTGTTTACTGGACTAGTTCCTTTGAAGTTATTTCCAAAGCCCATTAATGTATTTTATGGCTTTTATTCGAATGTCACATTAAGCTGCTGGATTCAGAGAATGAAATTACTGTGGTTCTAGCACAAGTCCAGAAAACAGATTTTCTTCTAGTCTTCAAGAAAGAAATATTTCCTTGCTAACTTTATTTTAGCCTAGTTAGATGTACTTTGGACTCTGACTTCTGGAACAGTAAAATAAATTTATGTAATTTACACCACTGGGTTTATGGTAATTTGTTACTGAAACAATGCAAACTCAATATAGATTTTGATACAGTATCATTTTTCCAGGTTTTTATGTTTATCAGTGATAATACACCCACACAATTTTCATGGCTTTTTGTCAAATTCATATATTGTGTACTGTATTTGATATAAAAAAACTCCCAAAACATCAGAAAAACAATTATTGCAATTTAAAAACAGAAAAACCATTTTTCATGGGTTTAATGATCACTGTTTATATTTAGAGGGGTCAGAATTCTATAAGTTTCTAAATTTTAATAAATATATCTATTTTAATTAAAGAATCTTATACTCTTGTCATCAAGTCCAATGTATTAGCTGAAAAAGAGGGATAAAATTACCTTTATCAGTATGATTTGGTAAATTGCATGCATTGTTTCTAGATCTAACCTCTAATAATTTTATTTTTATAACCCTGTATTTTCAACTGATTTATCTTCAATTAAAAAAATTTTTTTTTCTTTTTATTCAGAGATAGGAGGGGAGAAAAAGTCAGATTCCTGCATGCACCTGTACTGGGATCCACCTGGCAAGCTTACTAGGGGGAGATGCTTTACCCATCTGTGTCATTGTTCCATTGCTCAGCAACCCAGTTCTTCTTAGCACCTGAAGCAAAGCCATGGAATCATCTTCAGTGCCCAGGGCCAAATTGCTCCAATTGAGCAATAGTTGATATGGAAGAAAATGAGAGAGAGAAATGAGGGAGAGGGGTGGAGAAGCAGATGAGCACTTCTCCTGTGTGCCCTGACCAGGAATTGAATCTGGGACATTGACACGCTGGGCTGACACTCCACCACTGAGCAAATCAGCCAGGGCCAAAAAATACTTTTAGCTTGATGCACAGTTTCGATGATGCATAACTTTGCATGAGAAAAACAATTCTGAAAAAAAATGAAGTATTTTGTGCTACTTTGAACCCATGATATGTCTAATATATATGTAAAAAAATTAAAGTACTAGTGGATGAACCATAAATAAACAACTCTGAAAGTTGATACTCAATTATACAACTAATTATGTTGATTGAAAAAGGCTATTTAAATTCTTTGGTTAAAAAATTTAATTGATTGGAATATAAAATTTAATAATAAAATTACCTTTGGGCTTAAGTAGTTAGTGCCAAGATATTTTATATTGTATGCAAAGAGAAAGAACACGTTTTCAAATTTAATTTATGATGAAAGTTACAAAAACAACAACTTCACCATAATTAAAAACACCCTCTAGCACAGTACAGAATTTTCTCTCCAACATCCACTTTATTTATGTTTGTTCACAAGTAACATTATTGGCAAGTCATTAGGTATAAAGAGATAAGATTGTCAAGATGAGTTAAGAAGCCTTATTTGATTCTTGTCTTTGGTATTTACTACTTGTGAAAATTTACCAAATCATTTACTTTACCTATGATTCTCTGAAGTGCACCAGTTCTAAGGTAATACCCAGCTATCAAAAACTGTATGACATGGAATTGGCAAATGCACTGGCTCCATTACAGCCTTACTGAATTTTATCTCTGTGGAATCAGGTTCAGCAGTTTGTATATTAAAACCCCCTAACAAGGACGTTAATGCAAGCTTACATTGAGAATCATTTGTGTAGTGACTACTTTTTGTTCTTCTCAAATCTTTAACACAGGGTCTGAGCACCCATCCCCCAGTATCTGAGACTCTCCAACACTCAAGGTGCTCAGCTATATAATTTGCTAGGACTTACCTTCAGCTGGAGAGAAGTAATATATGATAACTTTTTCTGCTACCTTTTCTACTTTATTCTTCTTTAGCTTCAACAATAATGAGGATTCTTGCCCAAAACAGACTAGATCAGGAAGATTAAAAACTCTCCAACTCTGTCACCATTAGATCTTCATTGGATGAGAGGGAACCCTCAACTCATAATAAACCAATATTAGGGAATGCTATGAAAATGCAAGACAACCAGGGCTACAAATTTAGGAAGTAAACAAAACATTTTAAAAAGAATCTTACAAAAGAAAAACCATGCTATTTGGCTTCATCTTACTTTGAGTCACAATATTAACTAATAACATCTGTGCCATGAATGTGTCCCCCTAAATACAAGCTAGCAATTTTAAATACACATTTTAAATCAACATATTATGTATTTATGATTTCAAAGCATCCTTAACCTCTTTTTAAGCTGCAGAAATATACAAAACAGTTACAAGTAAAAATAGTATTGGCAAAGTACCCTGTGTTTTGGCCCAGAGCCAAAACATAGAAGTCGAGTTAATAGAAAAACAAAAAACAAAAACTTGGAAAATGCTGTTTTGTATTTTAAGAACCATGTGTTTTGTAGAAGGGAGAGAGAGAAAGAAAATAATAACGTTCTCTCTGGCTTAAAATACTCAACAACTTGAAGTTCTTATTATACTTGCAATTAGAAGTTAGTGGCTACTAAGGTAGTCTGTAATCCTACAAGGGAATGCAGCACAGAGCAAACTATTGCTGTTTCTTCACTCAATAATTTACAGTCTTCAACTGAAGATGTTCCCATTCAGAAGATATTGGGGTCATTCCTGCTCCAAAAGAATAGACATTGGTAGAATGAATGACTTTTTTATCTTATTAATTGAGATTATTGGTAACTAGTGAGATGTCTTCCCATTTTTAAAACATGAGTCTCCATATCCCAGCCCACATATCCTATTTCAAAGCAGGAAAGTGGAGTCTGTGGGTACCAATTTTGACTTACAAATCTATGAGAGCTGTAACATAAAGCATGGAGGGTGTGAAGGAAACCAGAGATGAGCAGTCAGGGGAGCTGATTGTAGTAACATTTCATAAAAATTCTACTTCCAATTTTGAATTGGTATTTTCGTGGACTAGCAATATGCACTATGATACTCCCTCATGTTGCTGGGCAGTGGAAGTAAGACTTAGCTCCTAGTCAACCACATGATCATGAGGGTCAACAACAGATACTTCACAATGTAGTATTAAATGCATTTTTAACTTACAGAATTTTCAACATTTGGTGGGGTTATTGGGAGCTAATATATAGAAAAATAAGTAATCTGTTAATTTTTCTGTTACTCTAGATATAAAAGTATACAGATATAAATAAATGTATTGTAGACATCTGCTTTATATAAAATATTTACTGTTAAATTATTGACTTTTTAAAATATTCTGTATTTTAACATGTGGTAAGTGATGCACTTGAAATAGGAAATATTGTGTTATGCTATGCATCATTAAATAGCATATATATATATATTTCTTAATTTAAGACATGGATATTGACAAATCTTGTTAATTATGGGCTCATATTATTTTCTTTAAAAATCACAGTATTGGCGGAGACAAGATGGCGATGGAGTAGGCAGACGTACCAACTTCCACCTCCCAGAACCAAAGTGGATTACACACTAATTTTAAGAACTATCATCTGGAAAAACCAACTTTGAACTAAACTAAGAACTATTCAACCAAGGAGCACTGAAGAAGCCACACTGGCACTGGTAGGAAAAGTGAAAACACAGAGAGGGCTACCCAGCTCCTTGGAGCAAACAGCAGCTGGGAGAGACTCGCATGACAAGAAGTGAGTTGAGCAGAAAAGGGAGGGTCTTAAGTCCCAGGAACAAAGCCCCAGCCTGCAGTACCAGAGCCTAGAAGAGGTGAATGGACAGCATTTAGTTGAAAACAAGACAGGATACTGTTTGTGAGAAAGGGACTAATTTCTCAGACCCAGGATTCTTCTCAAAAGGATCATGCAGAAAACCTCTCTCACAACCACTCACCCAGGGCTCCGGGAGACAGGGAGACAGGAGAGGACTGGAGTAGCAGGAAGAGAGTGTACTCTAGGAGGCACAGGGAGAAACATTTTGAGAGACAGCCACCGTAACCTCTGGGACAAGTCACTCCCCAAATCTGAAGTGAATATTTCCCCTGGAAACAGCAATATCGGCAAAGGGAAGCAGGACACAAGCCAAACAAGCCCTCCTGTGGCACTCAGAGCAGTGTTACTTAGAAGGAGGGAGCTTTTGGGACTACAGTAGTGAGTGTTAGAGTCTGAAATGCAGCGCCCAAACCCACATGGCTAAGGGCTTGCCCGAGGGTTGGCAGCAGCAGGATGTGGAAGCACAATTCTGTCGGCAAGGCTGGAAGCCAGCTGGCTAACACTGAGGCCCAGGTGTGAGCTCATTCTTGCCCGGCTTGGGATGAGGGGATGTGAAAAAGTCATCAAGCTCAGCTGTGGACCACCTGCAATCAAGCCTGTGGGGGAAGGGCAGGATCCCCAGAAGGGGCAGAGACCCACCCTTGAGCAAGGGGGCAGGAGCTGAGCCTTACCCCACCACAGAACAGAGGCTTGTAGCCGGACTTGGGAGCCAGCTCCTCCCATGGGGGTGGAGCCAAAAGCCCAGAAAAGGCAAAGTCCCTCTACTGAGCATGGGCATGCAGTCCCACCCAGCCTGTAGAGCCAAGGCTTCCAGCCGTCCCACAAATGGGCTCCTCCTGCAAGGGCGAGGTGAAAGCCCGGAATCAGGCAGAGACCCACAGCTAAGCAAAGGTGCTCACTCCTGCCCTCAGGGCCGAGCATAACATCACCCACAAGAGTGGGGCAAAGGACAAGGCCTCTGAGGTTTGTACATTCGAGCATGAGATCACAGCCACTCCCGTGAAGATGAGGCAGAAACCAAAGCAACAGTCCCAGTGGGCAGGTACTAGCAACACCCATTCCCAAACGCCCTAGGCAACAACAGTAGAGGCGGTAGTGGGCCTGCAGACAGACCATACCTAGAAAACACAGAGGCCACACCCAGTGGACTCCAGTGGCCAAAACCTTCTTTTACACAGACAAAATGAGAAGGCAGAGAAATGCAACACAAATGAATCAAAAGATATCCCCAGAAAAGGATCTGAATAAGTCAGATATAACCAAATTACCAGATGCAGAGTATAAAATAACAATTGTTAGGATGCTCCAAGATGTTAGAAAAAAAAGATGGTCATTACAAACACCTAAATAAAGAGATAGCAAATATAAAAAAGGACATTGAAATAATAAAAAATCAGTCAGAAATGACAAACACAATATCAGAAATGAAGAACACAATTAAAACCAAGATGGATGAAGCTGAGAATCAAATCAGCAAGTTAGAGGACAACATAAATAAAGGCACAAAAGCATAACAGAAAAAAGAAAAGAGACTCAAAAAGTCTGAGGAAACTCTAAGAGAGTTCTGTGACAACATGAAGAGAAATACCATCCGCATCATAGGGGTTCCTGAAGAAGAAGAGAAAGAATAAGGGATAGAGACTTTGTTCAAACATATCATAGTTGAAAACTTCCCACAATTAAGGCAAGAAAACATCTCACAAGTTCAAGAAGAACAGAGAACTTCATTAAAGAGAAACCCAAAAAAATCTACACCAAGACACATCATAATTAAAATACCAAAACTAAGTGATAAAAAAAACAATATTAAAAGCTGCTAGAGAAAAAAAGACTATCACCTACATAGGAGCCCCCGTAAGGATGACTTCCAACTTCTCAACAGAAAAACTTGAGGCCAAAGTGGAATGGCAAGAAATATTCAAAGTAATGCAGAACAAGAGCATACAACCAAGACTACTTTCTCCAGCAAGGCTATCATTTAAAATTGAAGGAGAAATAAAAACCTTTCCAGACAAAAAAAAAAAAAAAAACTCAAGAAATTCACTACAACCAAACCAATGCTGCAAGAAATGCTAAGAAGCCTGTTGTAAACAGATCAAAGGAGAAAAAGAATACAGCAAAAGAGGAATACAGTTTTAAAGAATAAAATGGCAATAAACAACTACATATCAATAATAACCTTAAATGTAAATGGATTAAATGATCCGATCAAAAGACATAGGGTAGCTATGTAGATAAGAAAACAGGACCCGTGCATATGCTGTCTACAAGAGACACACCTAAAATGAAAAAAGCACATAGATTGAAGATAAAAGGGTGGAAAAAAATAATTCGCACAAATGTAAATGAAAAAAAAAAAAAGCTGGGGTAGCAATACTTATATCAGACAAAATGGACTTTAAAACGAAGGATATAGTAAGAGATAAAGAAGGTCACTACATAATAATAAAAGGAGTAATCCAACAGGAAGAGATAACCATTATAAATATCTACGCACCTAATATAGGAACACCTAAATATATAAAGCAGACTTTGATGGACTTAAAGGGTGAGATCAACAGCAAAACTATAATAGTAGGGAATTTCAATACCCCACTAACACCACTAGATAGATCCTCAAGAAAGAAAATTAACAAATAAACATCAGACTTAAAGGACATACTAGATCAACTCGATTTAATAGATATCTTCAGAACATTTCACCCTAAAACAGCAGAATATACATTCTTTCAAGTGCTCATGGTACATTCTCTAGGATAGACAACATATTAGGGCACAAAAGCAAACTCAACAAATTTAAGAAGATTGAAATCATGTCAACACTTTCTCTGAACACAATGGCATGAAACTAGAAATCAACCACAACAGAAAAACTAAAAAATACTCAAACATTTGGAAACTAAACAGTATGTTATTAAATAACAATTGGGTTAACAATGACATCAAAGAAAAAAATTTAAAAATTCCTAGAAACAAATGATAATGAGTATACATCAACTCAAAATTTATGGGACACAGCAAAAGCAGTCCTGAGAGTAAAGTTCATAGCATTACAGGCATACCTCAAGATGCTAGAAAAATCTCAAATAAACAACTTGACCCTGCATCTAAAAGAACTAGAAAAAGAACAGCAAGTAAAGCCCAGAGCTAGTAGAAGAAAGGATATAATAAAGATCAGAGCAGAAATAAATGACATAGAGGCTAAAGAAACAATACAGAGGATCAATAAAAGCAGGAGGTGTTTTCTTGAAAAGGTAAACAACATCGATGAACCTTTAACCAGATTCACCAAGAAAAAAAGAGAGAAGACTCAAATAAATAAAATTAGAAATGACAGTGGAGAAATACGACTGACACAACAAAAATACAAAATTTTGTAAGAAAATACTATGAAGAACTGTATGCCAAAAAACTAGACAACCTAGATGAAATGGACAAATTTCTTAAAACATATAATCTTCCAAAAGTTAATCTGGAAGAATCAGAAAACCTAAACAGAAAAATTACACCAAATGAGATTGAAACATTTATCAAAAAACAAAAGTCCTGGGCCTGATGGCTTCACAAGTGAATTCTACCAAATATTCAAAAAACTATCTCCTATCCTTTACAAGCTATTTCAAAAAATTCAAGAGGAAGGAAGACTTCCAAGCTCCATTTATGAGGCAAGTATAATTCTGATTCCAAAACCAGCAAAGACAACACAAAGAAAGAAAATTATAGGCCAATATCTATAATAAATTTAGATGCTAAAATCCTCAACAAAATATTAGCAAACCAGATCCAGCAATATATGAAGAAAATCATACATTATAATCAAGTGAGATTTATTCTTGGGAGGCCAGGCTGGTACAATATTCTCAAATCAATCAATGTGATTCATCACATAAACAAAAGAAGAGGAAAAACCACATGATAATTTCAATAGATGCAGAAAAAACATTTGATAAAATCCAGCACCCATTCATGATTAAACATTCACAGATACAGAAAAGATGAGGGAATTTATCATCAGAAAACCCCCACTGCAAGAATTACTCAAGGGGCTTCTCCAATCAGATACAAAGAACAAAAAAAAAAGCAAAGCCACAGGTAAAAGCTCCAAAAAAGCACAATAAAATAAAATTAAAACTGTGACAACAACAAAAAAACAGGGGGGGGGAGATCATGGAAATTAACAGTAGCAAAAAACAATGGAGTGCAAAAGTATTCACAACATAGTGCACTACAATAAACATTGTAAGAATCCTTTTCATTACTTAATGGTAACCGCAATTGAAAAAACCATCACAGAAGCATATGATTTAAAAAAGATAGCAACAGAGGAAAGATGTATGGAATACAACCAAATAAAAACAAAAGAGAGAAAAACAAAAGAGAAAGATCAAACCAGACATTAAACTAACAGAAAGCCATCTATAAAATGGCAATAGGGAACGCAAAAGTGTCAATAATTAAACTAAATGTAAATGGATTAAACTCACCAAAAAAAAGGTGCAGAGTAGCAAAATGGATTAAAAAAGAAAATGCAACTGTATGCTGCCTACAAGAAACTCATATAAGCAACAAGGATAAAACAAATTCAAAGTGAAAGGCTGGAAAACAATACTCCAAGCAAATAACATCCAAAAAAAAGCAGATGTAGCAATACTCATATCTGATAATGCTGACTACAAGACAGGAAAAGTATTCAGAGACAAAAATGGCCATTTCATAATGGTTAAGGGGACACTGAATCAAGAGGACATAAAAATTCTTAATATGTATGCACCAAAACAAGGAGCACCAAAATATATAAGACAGTTACTTATTGACTTAAAACAAAACTGATAAAAATACAATCATACTTAGAGATCTCAATACACCGCTGACGGCTCTAGATCAGTCACCCAAAAAGAAAATAAATAAAGATATATTGGCCTTAAACAAAACACTAGAGCACCTGGATATGAAAGGCATCTACAGGACATTTCATTCCAAAGTGACAGAGTATACATTTTTCTCCAGTGTACATGGATCATTCTCAAGAATTGACCATATGTTGGGCAATAAAAACAACATCAGCAAATTCAGAAAAATCGAAGTTGTACCAAGCATATTTTCTGATCATAAAGCATTGAACCTAAAATTCAACTGGAAAAAAGAGAGAAAAAAATCCCACAAAAATGTGGAAACTAAACAACACACTTTTAAAAAATGAATGGGTCAAAGAAGAAATAAGCGCAGAGATCAAAATATATATACAGACAAATGAAAATGACAATACGACATATCAGAATCTATGGGATGCAGCAAAAGCAGTGATAAGAGGAAAGTTCATATCACTTCAGGCTTATATGAACAAACAAGAGAGAGCCCAAGAGAACCACTTAACTTCACACCTTAAGGAACTGAAAAAAGAAGAACAAAGACAACACAAAATCAGCTAAAGAAAGGAGATAATAAAAATCAGAGCAGAAATAAATGAAATAGAGAACAGAAAAACTATAGAAAAAATTAATAAAACAAAAAGCTGGTTCTTTGAAAAGATCAAAAAAATTGACAAACCCCTGGCAAGACTTACCAAAGAAAAAAGAAAAAGAACTCATATAAACAAAATCCAAAATGAAAGAAGAGAAATCACCGCGGACATCGTAGATATACAAAAAATTATTGTTAATACTATGAAAAACTTTCTGCCACTAAATTCAACAACCTAGAAGAAATGGATAAATTCCTAGAACAATACAACCTTCCTAGACTGAGTCAAGAAGAAGCAGAAAGCCTAAACAGACCTATTAGTAGAGAAGAAATAGAAAAAATATTAAAAACCTCCCAAAAAATAAAAGTCCAGGCCCAGATGGGTATACAAGCGAATTTTATCAAACATTCAAAGAAGACTTGGTTCCCATTCTACTGAAAGTTTTCCAAAAAATCGAAAAAGAATCAATACTTCAAAACACATTTTATGAGGCCAACATAACCCTCATAACGAAACCAGGCAAGGACAGCACAAAAAAAGAAAACTACAGACCAATATCTCTAATGAATACAGATGCTAAAATACTAAACAAAATACTAGCAAATTGAATACAACAACATATTAAAAAAATAATACATCATGATCAAGTGGGATTCATCCCAGAATCTCAAGGATGGTTTAACATAGGTAAAACGGTTAACGTAATACACCATATCAACAAAACAAAGAACAAAAAACACATGATCTTATCAATAGATGCAGAAAAGGCATTCGATAAAATACAACAAAATTTTATGTTTAGGACTCTAAACAAAATGAGTATAGAAAGAAAATATCTCAACATTATAAAGGGCATATATGATAAACCATCAGCTAACATCATATTAAATGGCACAAAGCTAACGGCTTTCCCGTTTCAATCAGGAACAAGACAGGGTTATCCACTCCCTTCACTCTTATTTAATATGTTACAAGAGGTTCTAGCCAGAGCAATCAGACAAGACAAAGAAATAAAAGTATCCATATTGGAAAAGAAGTAAAGGTATCACTTTTTGCAGATGATATGATCCTATACATCGAAAACCCCAAAGAATCCACAAAAAGACTCCTAGAAACTATAAGGCAATACAGTAAGGTCGCAGGATACAAAATTAAAATACAAAAGTCCATAGCCTTTCTATATGCCAACAATGAAACATTTGAGAACAAACTCAAAAAAATAATCCCCTTCACGATTGCAGCAAAAAAGAAAAAAAAAAGCCTTAGGAATAAACATAACAAAGAATGTAAAGGACTTATATAATAAAAACTACAAACCCTTGTTAAGGGAAATTGAAAAAGATACAATGAGATGGAAGAATATTCCTTGTTCTTGGTTAGGAAGAATAAATATCATCAAGATGGCCATATTACCCAAAGCAATATACAAATTTAATGCAATTCCCATCAAAATTTCAATGACATTTTTTAAAGAAATGGAAAAAAATTATCAGATTTATATGGAAATGTAAAAAACCCTGAATACCCAAGGCAATCTGAAAGAAAAAGAACGAAGCTGGGGACATTACAATACCTGACTTCAAACTATATTATAGGGCCACGACCATCAAAGCAGCATAAAAATAGACACTCAGACCAATGGAAATAAAACCACATATATACTGTCAAATAATTTTTGATAAAGAGGCCAACAACACACAATGGAGCAAAGAAAGCCTCTTCAACAAATGGTGCTGGGAAAAGTGGAAAGCCACATGCAAAAGAATGAAACTCGACTACAGTTTGTCCCCTTGTACTAAAATTAATTCAAAATGAATCAAAGATCTAAATATAAGACCTGAAACAATAAAGTACATAGAAGAAGACATAGGTTCTAAACTCATGGACCTTGGTTTTAAAGAGCATTTTATGAATTTGACTCCAAAGGCAAGAGAAGTGAAGGCAAGAATTAATGAATGGGACTATATCAGACTAAGAAGTTTTTGTTCAGCAAGAAAAACTGACAACAAAAGAAACAGCCAACTAAATGGGAAATGATATTTTCAAACAACAGCTCAGATAAGGGCCTAGTATCCAAAATATACAAAGAACTCATAAAACTCAACAACAAACAATCCAATAAAAAAATGGGAAGAGGACATGAACAGACACTTCTCCCAGAAATAAATACAAATGGCCAACAGATATATGAAACGATGCTCATCTTCTTTAGTTATTAGAGAAATGCAAATCAAAACTGCAGTGAGATACCACCTCATACCTGTTAGATTAGCTATTATTAACAAGACAGGTAATAGCAAATGTTGAAGAGGCTGTGGAGAAAAAGGAACCCTCATACACTGTTGGTGGGAATGTAAAGTAGTACAACCATTATGAAAGAAAGTATGGTGGTTCCTCAAAAATCTGAAAATAGAACTACCTTATGACCCAGCAATCCCTCTACTGGGTATATACTCCAAAAACTCAGAAACAATGTTATGTAAAGACACATGCAGCCCCATGTTCATTTCAGCATTGTTCACAGTGGCCAGGACATGGAAACAACTAAAAAACCTGTCAATAGATGACTGGATAAAGAAGATGTGGCACATATACACTATGGAGTACTACTCAGCCATAAGAAATGATGACATCAGATCATTTACAGAAAAGTGGTGGGATCTTCATAACATTATATGAAGTGAAATAAGTAAATCAGAAAAAACCAGGAACTGCATTATTCCATAGGTAGGTGGGATATAAAAGCGAGACTAAGAGACATTGATAAGAGTGTGGTGGTTATGGGAGGTGGGAGGAGAGGGAGAGGGAAGGTGGAGGTGGAGGGGCACAAAGAAAACTAGATAGAGGGTGACAGGGGACAATCTGACTTTGGGTGATGGGTAAGCAACATGATTGATTGACAAGATAACCTGGACATGTTATCTTTGAACATATGTACCCTGATTTATTGATGTCACCCCAGTAAAATTAATAATTAAAAATATAAATAAATAAAAAAAGAAAGTCTGTCAACTAAAATGGGTATCTAAAACTTAGAAACTCATAAATTAGTCAAATTATTTTTCAGAAAACAAAAATGAGTATGTTAAAAGACTGCCAAGCCTGACCTGTGGTGGTGCAATGGGATAAAGCATTGACCTGGAACACTGAGGTCGCTGGTTCAAAACCCTCGGCTTGCCTGTTCAAGGCACATATGGGAGTTGATGCTTCCTGCTTCTCCCCCTTCTCTCTCTCTCTCTCTCTCCTCTCTGAAAATAAAATTGAATAAAGACTTTAAAAAATTATTTTAAAGAAGTACCAAAAATAAAAGAGTATGAATTTAATACTTTTAAAAACAATGAAAAAATCCTGTTGCAAATAATATTTCTTATGAGTCTGCATGTTAAAAAATGTTAGCTGAAAGTCTATTTTTAAATTTAGAGATATCATATTAAACAAGATTTTCAAGATCCAATGATATTATTCATGTTTGAGAAGAAAAATATCAATGAAAAGGAAATAAATGATCACCAGTTTGCATTGTGGTGAACACCATAGGGAAAACATACTGCACAATATCAAACACGTATTGAGAATGAGCCAACTAAAAGAACGTCCAGAAAAAAGTGTTTGAGATAAAGAAACAGCAGTTTGAGATAAACAAACAGGATTAGGAAGACAAAGACAGTATTACAAAGATAGTTTAAGGAGGCAGGAAAGGAACTGATTCTGTATGACATTTTGAATGTCAAAAGGAGCTTGAATTTTAATTAGAAAACAGGGAAGTCGTGTGTGTGTGTGTGTGTGTGTGTTGTGTTGTGTTTCTTGCTTTTTTTTTTTACTGTGATTAGAATACATAACATAAAATTTACTATTTTACCATAGTGTTTCTTTGTGGATTTAATTTGTATTTCCTATTTATTGGAGAAGACAGATTATTGAAATTCCTCTTCTACCAGCTATATAAAATTTCTAATTAATCACACATTGTCAGATATTTGGTAGAGAAAATAGATGTATTTATTTCATTTATTTGATTTAATAATTATTGAAAGTGGTACATATTTCCTGTCAGCATTTTTCTCAATCTTTTCTACAATGTCAAAATATTTCATGATTTGATTGGTTATCACTATGTAATGACAAATGTGCTACTACTGTGTCTTCCTAGATCAAATGCTAGGTATTTTATGCTATGAGTATCTCCACTATCCTGTCCCTACATATATTCTCATGCATGAAAAAAAGTTTTGCCTTTCTTTGATCCCTTTCACAAATCTGATTTATTACAAATTATGTTATGCTTCCCTTTGACACTTTTACTTCCAAGAAACACCATGAGAAAAAGGATGGAGGTGATTGAATTACTCTTGATTTTATGTTTTATATGGTATATGAGGAGCCCTGAGGAACCACTGCACCACTTCACCCGCAGGTGTTATAAGGTACCAAAAACTACAGAATTAATTAATATTTTAAGAGGCTTGAAGAACATTTTATTAATTTGGGTTAAGGTGTGCAGAGAAATTGTGAGAAATAGTCTCTGTACTGTGTGATTGGCATGACCAGATGGCCCTTGGCATTGTATTGTAAATGCAAAGAGGAGGAAAACATGGATTCCCAGACATTCCACCACACCTGTGGGGAAAGGGGTGAATGGCTAGCCAGGTGCAGGAAGAGAAAAGTCAAAATAAACCTTTTCTTATAGCAATGAGCCATTCGCGGGCATTTGTCCCCACAGAAACTACCTCCCTTATGTAAATGCATGTGGTTAATATGTGTGACTCTGGACAGAGAGATAGCGAATGAACACTAGAAAATATAGGCATGCCTTTTAATATGTAAAGAGACATCTTTCTACCATTGTGTTTATTTGTAAATTTTGTTTTCTCCAAAATGATGTATGGCTTGCAAATTGAACATGGTCCTATCATGTTAAAGAACATATGGCTATAACCAATAGTGATAAAGGGCTCCTAATTACAATTTTTGCTTCTGTACTTTCCACTTACAAAACTATAAAAACTAGGTAAAACAAAGGGCCAGCACGCTCTCCCTCAGATTTCTGTCAAAGTTGCTGCCGCTTGGCCAAGCTAGACAATAAAGCTTTGGTGTGTAATCGATGGACCATGTTTGTGTCTTCAATGTTTCAGGTCCCTCTGGATTGGGCTTAACAATATACTATATTTTATAAATGGAAACAATCCATTTTAATGCCCAGAGCTCAGTAACTACTGAAATATATATTATCCCTAAGGCATACATTAAAAAGATGTGCTCTACCTGAACACATGTTCCTATTGTTCATCCTATTTTTTATTATGAGATACTCATAAACTGTATTCCCTAAGTCATTTTCATACATAGCCTGTTACTTAGTTGCATTTCCCATTCTAATGTAAAGTATTTACCAGTAGAATATTTTTTTATTTTTTTTAAGTTTTTATTTATTAATTTTTAGAGAGAGGAGAGAGAGAGAAGGGAGAGTAGGTGTTTCTCCCATGTGCCTTGACCAGGCAAGCCCAGGGCCTTGAACCGGTGACCTCACTGTTCCAGGTCATCACTTTATCCACTGCGCCACCACAGGTCAGGCACCAGTAGAATATTAATCAAAACATTTCAGAGCCAAATTAATTTAGTAGAATGACATGAAATTACTACAGGTGAGAAAAATTCAGTACAACTATAATTGGCCCACTCATATTAATTTTAATGCATTTTTCTCAATTATTTCTCCAGCAGTAAACATTATAATTTTTTTTTCTTTTTGAAAAGGTAAGTACTTTTTATGATAGGGTGGTGAATAGCCATTGTGAGGTATGAGGCAGAGAAAGCAAACAGAATAAAAAATAAATGGAAATAAAATCTTTTCTTGCATATGACTTTGTAATTTGGAGAAAATTATTGTTTTTTCTGATAATTTATCTTTATATATAATATAATTCTTAAATTTAAAATTCAAATTTAAAGGCTAATTAGAAATATTCTCTGAAAATTGTGATCAAATTTATATGTTTTCCTTCACCTTTATGTACCAGATTATTGATCTGTTTATATAATCTGAATAATATTAAAGGGGTACATGGCTGAGCTATCAATTTTTGTTTGTTTAAGTGGCATTAATTTGGGAACTGATTAAAGGATATTGTTTTTAGAGATAGCATTTTGTTTCAAAACCTTTAAAGGAATCTGTAGAAGGACTTATATCTCACATGTAAGTGAAGAAGTCTGCTTAATTTTAAAATGGTTTCTATAAAATGTTTTACTTTATGAAATAGAACATTATAATTTTTGCATATGTATGGATGGTAATGATATTTAATGTGTAACTATAGCTTTATTGTATGTGAAGTTTAACATTATCTAGAACACTCTCTTTTATTTTGACTGATTAAAATATAGTGTGTCTTTAAAAATTATTTATAATTGGCTACATAACAGTTTGACACAAAGTAATAACTGTGAAGTTCTTATTCTTTATTTGAGTTCATTTATTAATACTAATTTTAATTTTATTTTCATGAAACAATAAATAGTTTTAAATATTATGCATACCTATTAAGATTTATATTCAGTTGCATGAGTTTTAGAACTTTTTTATATATATATTTCTGCATCATTGATTCCAAATCTGAAATCTGTTTTTTGGTACATCCTCTAGTTTTTATGTAATTTTCATTTCTTTATGTTACAGTTAATGGCATGCATTGGTTTTTATATTAAAGTTAAAGGGTGCCTGACCTGTGGTGGTGCAGTGGATAAAGTGTCGACCTGGAAATGCTGAGGTCACCGGTTCGAAACCCTGGGCTTGCCTGGTCACGGCACATATGGGAGTTGATACTTCCTGCTCCTCCCCCCTTCTCTCTCTCTCTCTCTCTTTCTCTCTCTCCTCTAAAGTGAATAAATAAATAAATAATTAAAAAAAAAGTTAAAGGGCAACAACTCTTGGATTGAACATAACCACAAGGCAGTTAATGTTTAACAAACATCACTTTTACATAATTGTAATTGTTTTCTAATGTAAAAAATATTATCTGATAAAAACACCCTCTTATTTTGTTTTAAGATTGAATAATGGCTTCTTTGAGTAGGTGTACATGTAAGAACAGTCCTGACACCTTCTGTTATATATGTGGCTGTTACACATTTCAACATCAAAGGTGCAATATTTCATCATTTGTGACACTGCATATATTGCCTATTTTCAAGTTCCCCTTGGTGATAAAGACACCTTGGTGACAAGACTTCCTATTGTGTGTCATAATTGTAAGAGAATACTGTGTGACTGGACAAAAGGAAAATGCAAAGGAATGCCTTTTGGTATTCTCATGGTTTGGCATGAACCTACGGACCACAGCAGTGATTGTTATTTCTGTCTGATCCATACAAAGGGCATTGGCAAGAAAAAACGGCATATATCTCATATACTAATATTCCTTCAGCAATAGGACCTATCCCACACTCTGAGACACTCCTGGTTCCAGTTTTCAATGGTTTTATTTCTTCTAAGGACGAAGAAAGTGAACACGGTGATCCAGTGTATTTTGATAAGATGCATGAGGAAATGGTAGTAGAATCTGAAGGGTCTTCTTCTGATGCCAAGCAGTCAGGATCCCCTCAGCAGTTTAGCCAACCCAAATTGAATGAGTTAGTAAGAGATTTGGGCCTATCAAAGAAAGTAGCTGAGTTATTAGCCTCTAGGCTTTAAGAAAAGAATGTATTGTACTTCACCAGTCAGCTAAAGTATCCCATTTCAGGAAGCATAAATAATTTTTTTGTGTACTTTTTTTTTTACAAAGACAAACACTTTGTTTACTGTTATGATATCAGAACTCTTCTCAGCCAGTTAGGTGTTACCACTTACAGTCCAACAGAATGGCAGCTATTTCTTGACAGCTCTAAACTGAGTCTGAAATGTGTTCTCCTACATAACAGTAATGTTTAAGCAGCAGTTCCAATGGTTTATTCAACTCATCTGTGAGAAGATTATAATGACATAAAAATTCTCCTCTGAAGTATAAGGAGCATAACTGGATCATTTTTGTGGGTCTTAAAATGGTAAATTTTCTGCTAGGACAACAGAGAGGTTTCACGAAGTATCCTTGCTTTCTGTATTTGTGGGACAGCTGAGCTTGGGAGAAACACTGGACACAGAAGGAGTGGCTGAAACATGAAGCTCTTGAAGAAGGGATGCAAAATATTGTGAGTGAACCTGTAGCAAATTGAGACAGGATCATTTTTCTCCCACTTCACATCAAACGTGGCTTAATGAAGCAGTTTATTCAGGTTGTGAATAGAGAAAACGAATGCTTTCAACATATTATTTCTGTTTTTCATGCCTTGTCTTTTGAGAAAATAAAAGCAGGTGTACTCGATTGACCTCAAATTCAAACCCTCATACATGACAAAGAATATTCCAGGAAGATGAATAAGGAGGAGAAAGCAGCATGGCAGTCTTTTGTGGCAGTTACAAAGAACTTTCTTGGTAACAAAAAAATAGAAAACTATGAAGTTCTGGTTCAAAGGAAGCTGTTGGCTTTCCACGACATTGTATGTAATAAGAGCATTAAGCTTCACTTCCTGAACAGTCACCTTGGTAAGTTCCCGAAAATCTTGGAGCTCTTAGTGATGAGCAGACTACTGCTGGAGCATCAAACGAGATTTTCCTCAACAAGTACACAAACGCAAGAGCTACAAATGCAAATTTTTGCCTGAATACAATTTAAATAAGTTTTGCACAAATTTTATGATTAAAATAAGTGTTTTAATATGTTCTATTTTGAAATTGTAGACAAATTTTGATGCAATCATATCTTTAGTATATTAGTGTATTTATTACATTATATAAATTATTATATTTTCACAAAGATGATGCCCAAGAATACATTCTACTTCATTATGTTAAACTAAATGTTAAAGATTTTACTATAAGATGAAAACCTAAATCTTGAATTGCAATAAAACTGTAGCTTACAGAGAAAAAACATGCCAGATTTGAGATCAGCACACTCAAATTAGGTAAGACCAAATGTTTTTGAGGATACAGCAAAATTTTTGTTCCCCAGTGTTATTAGAATAATTCTTAACAATAATTCTGCATTATTTCCATAATTTGATAACCTAAATATAAAATTAATTTTATAATATTAAGTAAATTATTAAATGTTTTTGAAGCACTTTTACTATTCTATATTCTTTATAAGTATTTTCTCATTAATCTCACCAATTACTTCTTACATTAGTAATATAATTTTCTACATTACACAAATGGTTGTTGTTTATTTGTAATAACTATGATGACATGATTTATAAACTATATACTACCAAATTTGCAGTTTTTCTTTTTACTTAAGATTTATATTAATGTATTCTCCATTTTTATTAATAAAGCAAAAGGGCCCTGTCATAACACAAAATTAATACTGTGTGTGGGCTCTAACAATGTTAAAGGTAGATATAATTTTTTTTTCACAGCGACAGAGAGAGAGTCAGAGAGAGAAATAGATAGGGACAGACAGACAGGAAATGAGAGAGATGAGAAGCATCAATCATCACTTTCTTGTTGCGACACCTTAGTTGTTTATTGATTGCTTTCTCATATGTGCCTTGACCACGGGCCTTCACAGACCGAGCAACCCCTTGCTGGAGCCAGTGACCTTAGGTCCAAGCTGGCGAGCTTTTTGCTCAATCCAGATGAGCCTGTGCTCAAGCTGGTGACCTTGCGGTTTTGAATCTGGGTCCTTCCGCATCCCAGTCTGACTAGATTTAGAATTTTTAAGAAACTATTGATCCTATTCTAATTAGGTCAATATTTCAGGAGATGTTATTGGAATTTCTTTTAAAAGATAATCTCATTTGATAATCTGAACATACAAATGATCACAAAGAAACAAATTGATGAGGCATTTTCACAAATTTTATTTTTGTTCCATCATGGTCCCTTCTTTAAAGTTACATCAAAGATGGAATGCTATAACTTAGAATTTTGACTTTATAGAGACACATTCATGTAAAATGCTAATTTATAAGTTTAAAATATTCTGGTCTTAAATAATTCTTAAAGAGAAAATTGGTGTTAAAAAAGTTTATTCTGAAGTTGTTTCCAATATATAATTATAAACAGAATATGTATAAATACAAATGCATTTTTGGCAATTTATCAATATAATAATTCCATAATGTAAATGCAAGTAATGAAGAAAATTAGGAAATAGTCTTCAAAAAGTATACACATTATTTATAAATAAATTTCTAAAACTTATGGAATTAAACAAAATTTAATTTAAGGACTCCTGATTACTGGACTGCACACAAAACAACAGTGCCAGTTTCAGGCCAAATATATACTTATATTCTATTTTTTTTGTATTTTTCTGAAGCTGGAAACTGGGAGAGACAGTCAGACAGACTCCCGCATGCACCTGACCGGGATCCACCCGGCACGCCCACCAGGGGGCGACGCTCTGCCCACCAGGGGGCGATGCTCTGCCCCTCCAGGGTGTCGCTATGTCGCAACCAGAGCCACTCTAGCACCTGGGGCAGAGGCCAAGGAGCCATCCCCAGCGCCTGGGCCATCTTTGCTCCAATGGAACCTCGCTGCGGGAGGGGAAGAGAGAGACAGAGAGGAAGGATAGAGAGAGGGGTGGAGAAGCAGATGGGCACTTCTCCTGTGTGCCCTGGCCGGGAATCAAACCTGGGACTTCTGCACGCCAGGCCGATGCTCTACCACTGAGCCAACTGGCCAGGGCCTACTTATATTCTATTTTATTGAGCTACACATATATAAGAAACAACTATTATTTCAGTTTTAATATGCACAACTGGGCACTGATAATTTTAATTATTATGTAAGTCATTTGAATATTTGATAACCTTAATATCATTCCTTATTTAGAAGAGCTAACCAAGGTCTAGGACAATTAGTTTTTGGATGTAAAAGATTGATTAGCAATCTGCTCAGAGCTGACAGATTTCAGTGCATGTCTTATCATTGCAGTCCCTTATCTCTGCTACTTATATTTCATGGAAGTATTAAAAATTAATGAGTAAGAGTAAATTAGTTTTTAAGAAATAATTATTTTTTAAGTGAGACAGAGAGAGGGGGACATACAGGGACAGAGAGAGGAGACAGAAAAGGAGAGAGATGAGAAGCATTAATTCTTCACTGCAGAACCTTATTTGTTTGTTTTATTGCTTTCTCATATGTGCCTTTACCAGGGAGTTACAGCAGACTGGGTGACCCCTTGCTCATACCAGTGACTTTTGGCTTCAAGCTAGTGACCATGAGGTCATGTTGATGATCCCACACTCAAGCCAGCGACCCTACTCTCAAGCTAGTGAGCCTGTGCTCAAGCCGGTGATCTCAGAGATTCAAATCTGGGTTCTCAGTATCCAAGGTTGATGCTCTATCAATTGCACCACCACCTGGTCAGGCATATAAGGAAGACATTTTTAACTGTTTTATTTGGTAATTTTTATATGCCAAAAAACAAATTTGTATAATATGTTCATAGAATAGATTACCAAATTAACAAAGTGATTGCATGCATTTTGAAACAGTTGAGAAGTTTTGTTATCATGAGGAATAGTAGAATTATATAATTTTGAAAATTTCAAGCAAACTCAAAAATTATTTTACATATAATTATTTGTAAATTATATCTATTGGCAGATATGAAGGATTACTCAACTCTCAACAAAATATCTAAAGACTCTTCTCATATAAACACAAAAAGTACATAAAGTATGAAAAAGCCTATATGCAACAATACAAAAATAATTTTGAACATATAAAACATTACAATGAATAAGTAATCAAAAATTAAAGACATTATTTTTAGCATTTTAAAAAATGCACTCCTTTGACTTTTAGCCTTCACATTCTTGTTAACTATTTATTTTTCCCACCTGTGACCTAGTTTTTATTTTTTCTCATTGACTTTTAAAAGTTTCTTGTATATTTTAACTGTTAATATCAAGGTGATTTAGGTGATGGATTTTTTTTTACCATTATTATAGAGATATAATTTGTATCCAAAAAAACCAATTTTCTTTTTATTTATTTATTTATTTATTTATTTATTTATTTATTTTTAAATTAATTTTACTAGGGTGACATCAATAAATCAGGGTAAATATGTTCAAGGAAAACATGTCCAGGTTATCTTGTCAATCAATTATGTTGCATACCCATCACCCAAAGCCAGATGGTCCTCCATCACCTTCTGTCTAGTTTTTTTTGTGCCCCTCCCCTCCCACTTTTCCTCTCTCCCCCCCACATAACCACCACACTCTTATCAATGTCTCTTAGTCTCATTTTTATGTCCCACCTATGTATGGAATAATACAGGCCTTGGATTTTTCTGATTTACTTACTTCACTTTGTATAATGTTGTCAAGATCCCACCATTTTGTTGTAAATGATCCGCTGTCATCATTTCTTATGGCTGAGTAGTATTCCATAGTGTATATTTGCCACATCTTCTTTATCCAGTCTTCTATTGAAGAGTTTCTTGGTTGTTTCTATGTTTTGGCCACTATGAACAATGCTGCAATAAACATGGGGCTGCATATGTCTTTACGTAACATTGTTTCTGAGTTTTGGGGGTATATACCCAGTAGAGGCATTGCAGGGTCATAAGGTGGTTCTATTTTCAGTTTTTTGAGGAACCATCATACTTTCTTCCATAACGGTTGTACTACTTTACATTCCCACCAACAGTGAATGAGGGTTCCTTTTTCTCCACAGCCTCTCCAGCATTTGTTATTACCTGTCTTGTTGATAATAGCTAATCTAACAGGTGTGAGGTGGTATCTCATTGCAGTTTTGATTTAAATTTCTCTAATAACTAATGAAGATGAACACCTTTTTATATATCTGTTGGCCATTTGTATTTCTTCCTGGGAGAAGTGTCTGTTCATGTCCTATTCCCATTTTTTTAATTGGATTGTTTGTTTATTTATTGTTGAGTTTTATGAGTTCTTTGTATATTTTGGATATTAGGCCTTATCTGAGCTGTTGTGTGAAAATATCATTTCCCATTTAGTTGGCTGTCTGTTCCTTTTGTTGTCAGTTTCTCTTGCTGAGCAAATACTCCTTAGTCTGATGTAGTCCCATTCATTAATTTTTGCTTTCACTTCTCTTGCCTTTGGAGTCAAATTCATAAAATGCTCTTTAAAACCCAGGTTCATGAGTTTAGAACCTATGTCTTCTTTTATGTACTTTATTGTTTCAGGTCTTATATTTAGATCTTTGATCCATTTTGAATTAATTTTAGTACAAGGGGACAAACTGTAGTCGATTTTCATTTTTTTGCATGTGGTTTTCCAGTTTTCCCAGCACCTTTTGTTGAAGAGGCTTTCTTTTCTCCATTGTATTTTGTTGGCCCCTTTATTAAAAATTACTTGACTATATATATGTGGTTTTATTTCTGTACTTTCTATTCTGTTCCATTAGTTTGAGTGTCTATTTTTCACCAATACCATGCTGTTTTGATTATTTGGCTCTATAATATAGTTTGAAGTCAGGTATGCCCCCAGCTTCATTCTTTTTCTTTAGGATTGCTTTGGCTATTCGAGGTTTTTTGTATTTCCATATAAATTTGATGATTTTTTCCATTTCTTTAAAAAATGTCATTGGAATTTTGATGGGAATTGCATTATATTTGTATATTGCTTTGGGTAATATGACCAACTTGATGATATTTATTCTTCCTATCCAAGAACAAGGAATATTTTTCCATCTCATTGTATCTCTTTCGATTTCCCTTAACAATGCTTTATACTTTTCATTATATAAGTCCTTTACATTCTTTGTTATGTTTATTCCTAGGTATTTTATTTTTTGTTGCAATTGTGAAGGGGATTATTTTTTTGAGTTTCTTCTTAAATGTTTTATTGTTGGCATACAGAAAGGCTATGGACTTTTGTATGTTCATTTTGTATCCTGCGGCCTTACTGTATTGACTTATTGTTTCTAGTAGTCTTTTTGTAGATTCTTTGGGGTTTTCGATACATAGGATCATATCATCTGCAAAAAGTGATACCTTTACTTCTTCTTTTCCGATATGGATGTCTTTTATTTCTTTGTCTTGTCTGATTGTTCTGGCTAGAACCTCTAGAACCACATTAAATAAGAGTGGAGAGAGTGGACAACCCTGTCTTGTTCCTGATTTAAGGGAGACAGCCTTCAGTTTTGGGCCATTTAATATGATGTTAGCTGATGGTTTATCATATGTGGCCTTTATCATGTTGAGATATTTTCTTTCTATACCCATTTTGTTGAGAGTCTTAAACATAAAATTGTGTTGTATTTTATCGAATGCCCTTTCTGCATCTATTGATAAGATCATGTGTTTTTTGTTCTTTGTTTTGTTGATATAGTGTATTACGTTAACCGTTTTACGTATGTTGAACCATCCTTGAGATTCTGGGATGAATCCCACTTGATCATGATGTATTATTTTTTTAATATTTTGTTGTATTTGATTTGCTAGTATTTTGTTTAGTATTTTAGCATCTGTATTCATTAGAGATATTGGTCTGCAGTTTTCTTTTTTTGTGCTGTCCTTGATCATTTTCGGTATGAGGGTTATGTTGGCCTCATAAAATGCTTCTTCTTTACTCAGTCTAGGAAAGTTTTATTGTTCTAAGAATGTATCCATTTTTTCTAGATTGTTGAATTTAGTGGCATACAATTTTTCACAGTATTCTACAATAATTCTTTATATATCTATGATATCCGTGTTGATTTCTCCTCTTTCATTTTGGATTTTGATTATATGAGTTATTTCTCTTTTTTCCTTGGTAAGTGTTGCCAATTTTGTTGATCCTTTGAAAGAACCAGCTTCTTTTTCTATTAATTTTTTCTATAGTTTTTCTGTTCTCTATTTTATTTATTTCTGCTCTGATTTTTATTATCTCCTTTCTCAGCTGGTTTTGGTTGTCTTTGTTCTTCTTTTTCTAGTTCTTTAAGGTGTGAAGTTAAGTGGTTCACTTGGGCTCTCTCTTGTTTGTTTATATAGGCCTGAAGTGATATGAAATTCCCTCTTATCACTGCTTTTGCTGCATCCCATAGATTCTGATATGTTGTATTGTCATTTTTATTTGTCTGTATATATCTTTTGATCTCTGCACTTTTTTCTTCTTTGACCCATTCATTTTTTAAAAGTATGTTGTTTAGTTTCCACATTTTTGTGGGATTTTTTTCCTCTTTTTTGCATTTGAATTTTAGTTTCAAGGCTTTATGATTAGAAAATATGCTTGGTACAACTTTGATTTTTCTGAATTTGCTGATGTTGTTTTTGTGGCCCAACATATGGTCAGTTCTTGAGAATGATCCATGTACACTGGAGAAAAATATGTACTCTCTCACTTTGGGATGAAATGTCCTGTAGATGTTTATCATATCGAGGTCCTCTAGTGTTTTGTTTAAGGCCAATATATCTTTATTGTTTCTTTGTTTGGATGACTGATCTAGAGCCATCAGCGGTGTATTGAGGTCTCCAAGTATAATTGTATTTTTGTCAGTTTTTGTTTTAAGGTCAATAAGTAGATGTCTTATATATTTTAGTGCTCCTTGGTTTGGTGCATATATATTAAGAATTCTTATGTCTTCTTAATTCAATGTCCCCTTAATCATTATGAAATGACCATTTTTGTCTCTGAGTACTTTTGCTGTCTTGTAGTCAGCATTATCAGATATGAGTATTGCTATGCCTGCTTTTCAAAAAAAAAACACCAATTTTCAATGTTAATGCCATAGTATTGTTAGATAGTTTTTATTTTCCATATAGGTGTGCATGCAGTGGTATCACTTTATCAATTCACAGATAATGTAACAAAATATTTTGGTATAATTATGGTTGTTGAATAAAGCAACCTGTTTTATTTTTCTTCAAAACTAACACTTCCACATTTCCACCTTGAGGCAACTGCTATTATAGAGAAAAAAGAAATTCAACATGCAAAGTTTCTAGCATTAATGTTTTATTGTTTTTTTAAACAATTTTACTAATGTATACTTTAAATATCACACATAACAATTTTTTATGAACAGCTCAAGAATTTCTAGTTTATTGTTATTATAATGACCGTAAATGACCGTAAATCAGTTTCAGACCATTTTATTCATCTTGCCATTTTACAGTTAATTCTTGCTTCTAGCTCAAACCCAGGAAACCACTAATATACTTTTGTCTTTTTTTCACCCTTTGTAGATATTTCCTATAAATTCATTTATAGAATATATAGTCTCTTTTCTAGCTTCTTTTACTCAACATAATGTGTTTTAAGGTTTATCCAGGTTGCACCATGTATTGGCAGTCTGTTATTTTTGTTTTGAGTAGTGTTCTAAGCTATCTACATACTATATATTACCTAACCATAAACCAAATTCTATGCATATACAGTTTTTCTTTATTATGAATAATGCTGTTGAAAACATTTCTATACAAGTCTTTTTGTAGACATATATTTTCATCTATCTTTGACAGATACCCCACAATGAAATTGTTGGATCTTATGGTAGTTTTAATTTTAGGTTTTGGAGTAGCTGACAAAGTAGTTTTGAAAGTTGGTTACATTATTTTACACTCTCATCAACAATGGATAATAATTTTGGTTTCTCCACATTTTCCATATATGTGATTGTTTGTCTTTTTAATTTTAGATATACTTATGAGTACAAAGTATCTTGAGGTTTAAATTGCATTTTGTTAATAATGTTAAATAATACTTTATTTTGAAATGTCATAATCAGTTGATTGTTTTGTTTGATGCATGAAGCATATTGTTCAATTGAACCCTTGTTGACTAATTGACCAGGATAATTATTTTGAGCCATAATGTGTCAATGAATAAAGCCAATAATGTTTATAATATTAATAAAAATCACTTCAAAGTACACAGGTGACATGTTAAAAATGCTTTATATTAATTAATAGTATCACAGCTCCATAATTGAATATTAAAGATTATGGAAATTCCATCAAGTATAATCCTAAATTAAAATGAACAGGCTGAATTAGTACTGAAAATAGAAAAGTGTAGATTTTTAAGAATTATTGAATTATTTAGTAGTCTAATGACATCAATTTACCTAAGTCAGAAAAATATTCTATAGATTCTTCTTCCTTAGTAGATTCTGGGTTAGAATTGACTGAAACAGAAACTTTGTACAAAATTTTTTAGGCAAAGTGAAGTATCAGTCATCACTTTTTGAAAGTGATTATATAAAATTCTGATTTATAAGACATAATTCATAACCTTTTGAAATATCTGTTCCACTAGTAAAACATTATTTGCATTTGCAGTGGACAAACACCTACATGTTAACCTTTAAGCCTATGGAGTACTATTATAAGGTTAGGGTTTGCGTTAGTGTTAAGATATTAAATAGAAGTCCAGCATAACAAGGCAGTGTTGCAGTTTATAGAATGTCAGACTGGGATATGGAGGACCCAGGTTTAAAACCCTGAGATTACTGACTTGAGCACAGGCTTACTAGCTTGAGCCTAAGGTCACTGGTTTGAGTGAAGGGTCACTCACTCTGCTGTAGTCCTTCAGTCAAGGCACATCTGAGAAAGCAATTAATGAACAACTAAGATGCTGCAACAAAGAATTGATGCTTCTCATCTCTCTCCCTTCCTATCTGTCTGTCCCTATCTGTCCCTCACTCAGATGGATTTGTTGTTTTGCTTAAATAATTCCTCTAAATTCTACTTAATAAAGAATTTTTACATATATATTCTAAGTACAGTATTACTTTTAGTTTGAACATTTTTTACTGTTATTTTAAATGAATGTTTTACTACATTAGTAATTCTAAGTTTAATTTCATATTTTATAATATGCTTAAAATATTTCTCTATTTTGTTTTTGCATTCAGCATTACTATAGCTATTCTTCATACTTTTTTTTTCAGGTGATAAGCATTTATCCTGTGGAAACTTTTATTATTTCTCTCTTTGTCACTGATGTGTTAGAGCTCACTATAATGTATGCAGCTCCCTGCAGGATTGTGGTGATTGCACACATCAGAGAAAGTTAAAAAAATAAAACTAGGAGAGGATTATTTATAGATAATAATTATGCTTTCCCAAATTACAGAGTGATGTAAAACTGGGATGGGCACACCTCACAGAATGTTCAACCAAATCATTTAGATCAGTTAACACAAATATACACACACACATACACAAGTCAAATATTTCTCTCAGTTTTAGATAAAAATCCTGCATTTCATTAAACTAATTCATTAATACCTCTAGCAATAAGGAGAAGTCACAGGAAAGATAAAAAAAAAAACATGACTTTGACATTTCACAAGTTACCATGCCACTTTCTTCTCTCCATAATATCCTGGGAACTAATTGGTTCAGTAGATTTTTAAAAAATATTTAATGATAACATGATAACGTTCAAAGATGGTATGAGACATTTCAGAGCTGAGGTTCCTAGGTAAAAGTAAAAGGTGTTTTACACTTAGAGAGAATTCTAATTTTTGTCTATTTGACAAGTTAAATAGACAATTTATTGATTTAATAAAGCTTTCCTCTTCTCAAAAATACTTATATAGAGAGCTATATAAATCCTCTGTTCTTCTCTCCTGTCCTAGAAAAAAAATAAAAATTGACATAGATGTCACCTGTCTGAACCTCTTTTAAAGAAATCAATGAACACAAATCAGTTTAATAGTGGCAGAAACATTCTCATTTCACTCATCTTAAAAAAGTCTCAAGTTCCTTGGTTGTATTTCTCTGAAATAATGTGGAAAATGTCATTATTCTACTGGGTTAAAGTTCTCTTGTTATCTCTTCTTAATCTCTACTCAAAAACTTTTTTGTTTCCTAGTGCTATTTCTTTCAAGCCTTGAAAATTCTCTGAACTCCAAGGAGTCCTAGGCCTTTATTAATTATATTAATATACATATATTAATTCAACCCTTTTAAAATTTTTTTAGAATTCAAGTTTTTATTCTTCTCTTTATAATTTTCAATTTTTAAAACCACTGTTGCAGGAATGCAGGAAGCAATTCCCAAAGGACAAAAGACGCTCAGAAAACTTGCTGAATAAAAGGGGATTTATTTAGCTGGTGGAGCAACGTGACCCAATCAGCTTTAAATCATGAGCTACCTGAAGTCAGATTTCTTACATCTTATATACCTTTTCAGAATCAATGCACATGGAGTGTGATTTCTTTGTTTGTAAGCATACATAACCCTCATATCTCAGGAGAGGAGTTTTGGAACAGTTGTCTTACCTATTTACAAACCATGTGTTGTTGTTTTTTCTATTTGTGTTGCAAGTTGTCCCAGGAAATTGATAAGAAAACTATAATTAAACAGGCTAACTCAGTCATTCCTGAAAGCTTCCCCCCTCCTTATTACCCCCTTTGAGACTCTAGAAAACTAGTCTGCTTTATGCTAGAGTCCTATTTTTTTTTTTTAATAATAATTTTATTTTTTTAATGGGGTGACATCAATAAATCAGGATACATATATTCAAAGATAACAGGTCCAGGTTATCTTGTCGTTCAATTATGTTGCATACCCATCACCCAAAGTCAGATTGTCCACTGTCACCTTTTTCTTGTTTTCTTTGTGCCCCTCCCCCTCCCCCTTTCCCTCTCCCATTCCCCCCTCCCCCCCATAACCACCACACTCTTATCAATGTCTCTTAGTTTCACTTTTATGTCCCACCTACGTATGGAATAATGCAGTTCCTGTTTTTTTCTGATTTACTTATTTCACTTCGTATCATGTTATCAAGATCACACCATTTTGCTGTAAATGTTCCGATGTCATCATTTCTTATGGCTGAGTAGTATTCCATAGTGTATATGTGCCACATCTTCTTTATCCAGTCATCTATTGACAGGCTTTTTGGTTGTTTCCATGTCCTGGCCACTGTGAACAATGCTGCAATAAACATGGGGCTGCATATGTCTTTACTTATCAGTGTTTCTGAGTTTTTGGGGTATATACCCAGTAGAGGAATTGCTGGGTCATAAGATAGTTCTATTTTCAGTTTTTTGAGGAACCACCATACTTTCTTCCATGATGGTTGTACTACTTTACATTCCCACCAACAGTGGATGAGGGTTCCTTTTTTCTCCACAGCCTCTACAACATTTGCTATTACCTGTCTTGCTAATAATAGCTAATATAACAGGAGTGAGGTGGTATTTCATTGCCGTTTTGATTTGCATTACTCTAATAGCTAAAGAAGATGAACATCTTTTCATATATCTGTTGGTCATTTGTATTTCTTCCTGGGAGAAGTATCTGTTCATATCCTCTTCCCATTTTTTTTATTGGATTGTTTGTTTGTTTGTTGTTGAGTTTTATGAGTTCTTTGTATATTTTGGATATTAGGCCCTTATCTGAGCTGTTGTTTGAAAATATAATTTCCCATTTAGTTGGCTTTCTGTTTATTTTGTTATCAGTTTCTCTTGCTGAGCAAAATCTTCTTAGTCTGATGTAGTCCCATTCATTAATTTTTGCCTTCACTTCTCTTGCCTGTGGAGTCAAATTCATAAAATGCTCTTTAAAACCCAGGTCCATGAGTTGAGTACCTATGTCTTCTTCTATGTACTTAATTGTTTCAGGTCTTATGTTTAGACCTTTGATCCATTTTGAGTTAATTTTTGTACAGGGGGAGAGACTGTAGTCCAGTTTCATTCTTTTGCATTTGGCTTTCCAGTTTTCCCAGCACCATTTATTGAAGAGGCTTTCTTTTCTCCATTGTGTGTTGTTGGCCACTTTATCAAAAATTATTTGACTATATATATGTGGTTTTATTTCTGGACTTTCTATTCTGTTCCATTGGTCTGAGTGTCTATTTTTCTGCCAATATCATGCTGTTTTGATGGTCGTGGCCCTATAATAGAGTTTGAAGTCAGGTATTGTTATGCCCCCAGCTTTATTCTTTTTCTTTAGGATTGCTTTGGCTATTCGGGGTTTTTTATAGTTACATATAAATCTGATGATTTTTTGCTCTATTTCTTTAAAAAACGTCATTGGAAGTTTGATGGGAATTGCATTAAATTTGTAAATTGCTTTGGGTAATATAGCCATCTTGATTATATTTATTCTTCCTAGACAAGAACAAGGTATATTCTTCCATCTCATTATATCTTTTTCGATTTCCCTTAACAATGCTATACAGTTTTCATTATATAAGTCCTTTACATTCTTTGTTATGTTTATTCCTAAGTATTTTATTTTTTTTGTTGCAATCGTGAAAAGGATTATTCTTTTGAGTTCATTCTCAATTGTTTCATTGTTGGCATATAGAAAGGCTATTGAATTCTGCATGTTAATTTTGTATCCTGCATCCTTACTGTATTGGCTTATTGTTTCTAGTAGTCTTTTTGTAAATTCTTTGGGGTTTTGATGTATAGGATCATATCATCTGCAAAAAGTAATACATCTACTTCTCCTTTTCCGATATGGATGTCTTTTATTTCTTTGTCTTGTCTGATTGCTCTGGCTAGAACCTCTAGTACCACATTAAATAAGAGTGGAGAGAGTGGACAACCCGGGCTTGTTCCTGATTTAAGGGGGAAAGCCTTCAGTTTAGTGCCATTTAATATGATGTTAGCTGATGGTTTATCATATATGGCCTTTATCATGTTGAGATATATTCCTTCTATACCCATTTTGTTGAGAGTCTTAAACATAAAATTGTGTTGTATTTTATCGAAAGCCTTTTCTGCGTCTATTGATAAGATCATGTGGTTTTTGTTCTTTGTTTTGTTGATATGGTGTATTACGTTAACCGTTTTACGTATGTTGAACCATCCTTGAGATTCTGAGATGAATCCCACTTGATCATGATGTATTATTTTTTTAATATGTTGTTGTATTTGATTTGCTAGTATTTTGTTTAGTACTTTAGCATCTGTATTCATTAGAGATATTGGTCTGTAGTTTTCATTTTTTGTGCCATCCTTGCCTAGTTTTGGTATGAGGGTTATGTTGGCCTCATAAAATGTGTTTGGAAGTATTGATTCTTCTTCAATTTTTTGGAAGACTTTGAGTAGAATAGGAACTAAGTCTTCTTTGAATGTTTGATAAAATTCGCTGGTATAGCCATCAGGTCCTGGACTTTTATTTTGGGGGAGGTTTTTAATGTTTTTTTCTATTTCTTCTCTACTGATAGGTCTATTTATGCTTTCTGCTTCTTCTTGACTCAGTCTAGGAAGGTTGTATTGTTCTAGAAATTTATCCATTTCTTCTAGGTTGTTGAATTTAGTGGCATAAAGTTTTTTATAGTATTCTACAAGAATTCTTTGTATAGCTACGGTGTCCGTGGTGATTTCTTTTCTTTCATTTTGGATTTTGTTTATGTGAGTTCTTTCTCTTTTTTCCTTGGTAAGTCTTGCCAAGGGTTTGTCATTTTGTTGATCTTTCAAAGAACCAGCTTCTTGTTCTATTAATTTTTTCTATGGTTTTTCTGTTCTCTAATTCATTTATTACTGCTCTGAATTTTATTATCTTCTTTCTTCAGCTGGTTTTGGGTTGTCTTTGTTCTTCTTTTTCTAGTTCTTTAAGGTGGGAAATTAAGTGGTTCACTTGGGCTTTCTCTTGTTTGTACATATATGCCTGAAGTGATATGAACTTCCCTCTTATCACTGCTTTTGCTGCATCCCATAGATTCTGATATGTCGTATTGTCATTTTCATTTGTCTGTATATATCTTTTGATCTCTGCACTTATTTCTTCTTTGACCCATTCATTTTTTAAAAATATGTTGTTTAGTTTCCACATTTTTGTGGGATTTTTTTCCTCTTTTTTGCATTTGAATTTTAGTTTCAAGGCTTTATGATCAGAAAATATGCTTGGTACAACTTCAATTTTTCTGAATTTGCTGATGTTGTTTTTGTGGCCCAACATATGGTCAATCCTTGAGAATGATCCTTGTAAACTGGAGAAAAATGTATACTCAGTCACTTTGGGATAAAATGTCCTGTAGATGTCTATCATATCCAGGTGCTCTAGTGTTTTGTTTAAGGCCACTATGTCTTTGTTGATTCTCTGTTTCGATGACCTATCTAGAGCCGTCAGCGGTGTATTGAGGTCTCCAAGTATGATTGTATTTTTGTCAGTTCTTGTTTTAAGATCAATAAGTAGCTGTCTTATATATTTTGGTGCTCCTTGGTTTCGTGCATATATATTAAGAATTGTTATGTTTTCTTGATTCAGTGTCCCCTTAGCCATTATGAAATGGCCATTTTTGTCTCTGAGTACTTTTCCTGTCTTGTAGTCAGCATTATCCGATATGAATATTGCTACACCTGCTTTTTTTGGATGTTATTTGCTTGGAGTATTGTTTTTCAGCCTTTCATTTTGAATTTGTTTCTATCCTTGTTACTTAGATGAGTTTCCTGTAGGCAGCATACAGTTGAATTTTTTTTTTTAATCCATTCTGCTACTCTGTGCCTTTTTATTGGTGAGTTTAATCCGTTTACATTTAGTGTAATTATTGACACTTCTGAGTTCCCTATTGCCATTTTATATCTTGCTTTCTGTTAGTTTTGTGTCTTGTTTGATCCTTCTCTTTCTTTTTTTCTATATTTTGTTTTTATTTGGTTGTATTCCATACATCTTTCCTCTGTTGCTATCTTTTTTAATTCATGTGCTTCTTTGGTGGTTTTTTCATTGGTGGTTACCTTTGAGTAATGAAAAGGGTCCCTACCGTGTTCATTTTAGCAAACTATTTTGTGAGTACTTTTGCACTCCATCGTCCTTTGCTACTTATAATCTCCATCTTCTCCCCCTCTTTCTTTTTGTTGTTTTCACAATTTAAATTTGGTTTTATTGTGTTCTTCTTGGAGCTTTTACTTGTGGCTCTGTTTTTTTTGTTTGTTTGTTTGTTTTTTGTATCTGATTGGAGAACCCCCTTTATTAATTCCTGGAGTGGGGGTTTTCTGATGATAAATTCCCTCATCTTTTCTGTATCTGTGAATGTTTTTATTTCTCCTTCATATTTGAAGGATAGCTTTGATGGGTATAGTATTTGTGGCTGAAAGTTCCTCTCTTTCAGGACTTTAAATATTGGGGTCCACTCTTCTAGCTTGTAGAGTTTCTGCTGAGAAATCTGATGATAATCTAATGGGCCTTCCTTTATATGTTGTATTCTTCTTTTCCCTGGCTGCCTTGAGAATTTTTTCTTTGCTGTTGGTTTGTGTCAATTTCATTATGATATGCCTTGGAGTAGGTTTGTTGGGGTTAAGAAAACTTGGAGTTCTGTTTGCTTCTTGAACTTGAGGCTTTAGTTCTTTCCACAGGCTTGGGAAGTTCTCATCTATTATTTGTTTGAGTATGTTCTCCATTCCATTTTCTGTCTCTTCTCCCTCTGATATACCTATTATTCTTATGTTATTCTTTCTGATGGAGTCAGATAATTCTTGTAGGGCTATCTCATTTTTTTTAATTTTTGAGTCTCTTTCTTCTTCTCTCTGTTGTGCCTCAAGTTGCTTGTCTTCTATTTCACTAATCCTCTCTTCTATCTGACCTGTTCTATTAGCTAAGCTTGTTACTTTGTTTTTCAGCTCGTTAATTGAGTTTTTCATCTCTGTTTGTTTTTTTTTTTATAGTTTCAATTTCCTTGGACATACATTCTTTGTGTTCATTGAGTTGTTTTCTGAGCTCCCTAAATTGCCTTTCTGTGTTTTCTTGTATATCTCTGAGGATTTTTAGGATTTCTATATTGAATTCTCTGTCATTTAGCTCCAAGGTTTCCAATATATTAATTTTTTCTCCATAGATTTTTTCTCATCTAGCTGTGTTACCTCTCTTTCTTTTGTATCCATGATATTCGATTTTCTCTTCCTTAATGGCATCTGAGGGTGGTTTTGTTGATAGTATTAATCAGATTTAATAAAGAATTAAAAGTTAAAAAAATAAAAAAATACAAAATTGAAAAGAGTTGTTTTTTTAAAAAAATTAATAATGAAATAAAGAAAAATAAAATAAAATAAAAATTTTTTTAAAAAGGAAATTATTCCCCCCCTTTTTTTTCCTCTCCTCTCCTCTCCCCTCTTTCTTGAGAAAATCTTGTGGTGAACTGTGAATTATAACAAACAATGCCTGTGATCGACGGCTTGAATTGGGAAAAATAATAAAGGGGCAAAAAAAAGCAAAAAGAAGATAAAAAAGGGGGTATGGACCCACAAAAGGCAAATAAGGAAAAAATTTGGGTCAAGAATAAAATGATTTGCTTTTAGGTGTTAGTTGTCTAAGAGTTATGATGAGAGGAATAAGAGGAAAACACAAAAATGGAGGGACAAATTAAAAAAAATACTATTGTATTTAGTGGAACAAGAAGTAGATAAAATGGAGAGCCATGTTTGGGAGCACTGCTAGTGAGTTAAAAAGGTGATGTAAAATCCCCCCAAAATGCCACAAACATAAGTTTGAGTCCCAGATAAGATAATTTGTTTGTTATTGAGGTTTGAATTAGAGGAGTTGTAAAGGAGAATGGAAGAAACTAATATAGAGGGAGAAAAGAAAGAGAGAGAGAGAAAAAAAGAGGAAACCACTAAAAGAAGAAAAAAGAAAGGAGAGAGAGAGAGAGAGTTAAGAGTTTTGGAGTGCAACCCTCATAAAGAGAAAGGAAGAGGAAAGAAAAGATAATGGGAGATGTAACACTTATGGGTAGTGTAGTTCAAGGAGAGGAGAGAGTAAGACCAGCAGAGAGTTAATTGGCCAAATTGGAGGAGGAAAAAAATTGTCAAGAATGAAGATAAGAGAAACAAACGAACAAATATAATAAAATGGGATAGGTTATAAAGTCTGCAGATTATTCTTGATTTTGAGAGGTTATCTTCTTGCTTTTTCTTTTCTCTCCCTCTTCCTGGTCGGTGACTCTGTACCCCGGGTTCTGCCCCTTTGGCACGCTCAGGTAGAGGATTGCAGTTGATAAGTTTCTATGGCAATGTCATGTATTGTGCTTTAGTCTCGTTGGCAGTCAAGGCTCATTAGCATTTATAGGCTCTGACAGTGAGAGAGTCCGTGTTCCTGGAGCCTTTCTCCTAGTCTTTCCTTCCTCAATTAGTAGCCTGATAATACAGCTATGGGGTTGCTGCTGCCTCTGCCTGGATAGTAAGAGGCTCAAAGAGCTGGCAACTCCCCACTCTATTTCCACTCAGCACAGGTCTCTGGGTAAGGCTCAGTCAGTCAGAGCTGCTAGCATAATCAGGTGGGCTTTCCGCCCACTCAAAGACCTCTGGCTCTGCCACTCTGTCCGGTAACACAGGAGGGCACCCACTTCCGGGGCGCTTGGAGGAAACTCTCACTCACTATCTGCATGCGCAGACCAGGATATCCGGCCAGCAATCTCATGCTCTGAGTCAAATCCCCAACCGCATGGAAAAGTTGCAGCGTTGGAATTGGCTTTCGCTCCGTCCCCGTGCGCGGCTTTTGCAAGGCGCTGGGGCGGCCCGAGATTTTGCTTTGGCCCACACAAAGGCCCCTGACTCTGCCCATCTGTGCGGTAACATGGGCTCGCACTGCCGAGGCACTTGGAGGAATCTCTCGCTATATGCGCGCGCAGACCAGGATATGAAGCCGGCCGCGTTTCCCTCTGAGTGAAACCCCCACCAGCACAGAAAATTTCCACCGTTGGAATTAGTTCTCGCTCCCTCCCATGCGCGGCTTTCCTAGGGCACTTGGGCTGCCCAGAGATTCTGCTTTCGGCCCACAGAAAGGCCTCTGAGTCTGCCTCTCTGTGGGGTAACACGGGCACCCACTCCCGGGGCTTAGGAAGATATCTCTCGCACACTAACTGCGCGTGAACCGACCAGGAGATCGGGTAAAATGACTGCCCCACTTGTCTTTCTTTGTTTGGGTTTGGTGAGACTGTTAGCTTGTATTGCCCGAGTTGCCACAGGATTAGTTTTTACTCCTCTTGGATCTTCGTGCCACAGCCTGGTTCAGCCGTTTGTGCCGCAGCCTGGATCTATTCACCCCCTTTGCCCGCCTCAGTTTCTATATTCACAGTTACCAGAGAAAGCCGCCCTGTTCAGGTTAGTGAGGAAGGCGGAGCATTTCTTACTCCCTATTTCCTTCGGGGTTTGGTTATATATTTAGCCAATTTTTCACTCGAGCACACCTTCGGGTGTATTGCGAAGCATCTGGAGGCTCCAAGTATAGGTTCTTCTGTTTCTGGTTGAATATCTTGTTGAGTTTTGGGGGAGATTTATCAGTATCACTTACTACCCCACCATTACTCTCGAGTCTTACTTTTTTAATACATACCATGAGGGAGTGACTGTTAGGGCTGGTTATTCCCTGGGCCACATACTGAATATTAGATCTGATTACATGTGCAGATATCATTATGAGTCTCTTTAAACTCATAGTAATGGTGAAATAGCAAGGTGGTAGAGACTTTTTGACATTCTTTAGTGACAAAGACATCTAATTTACAATTTCCTGACTTAGTTTCCCTAGTCCAATTATAAGGAGCCCCACATTGAGGTTCCTCAGGCTTCAGTCATAAGTGGGCCAGCCAGCTCCCAGTTT
Source organism: Saccopteryx bilineata (assembly GCF_036850765.1). Taxonomy (NCBI): domain Eukaryota; kingdom Metazoa; phylum Chordata; class Mammalia; order Chiroptera; family Emballonuridae; genus Saccopteryx; species Saccopteryx bilineata. The sequence goes on along the minus strand of NC_089491.1, from coordinate 212,282,536 downwards.
GGGTCTAGAGCAGGGCATGCTGTCCTTTTCAATGTCAACTTACAATAATTAGCAGGATTTGTCTCTGCTGTCCACAAAGGTGTCTCTATAGGGGCTGCAGTCTTCAGTCAGCTATGGTGAATTCAGGTGGGTATGCCTTCTACCTTGACAGCAGATGGAGTGGTCAGGATCACACAATAGGGTCCTTTCCACTTGGACAGGTGGGGGACTGGATTCCAATCCTTGACCTACACTCAGCATCATGGGATAAAGGCTGAACAAGAGCATTCAGATTGACCGGAGCCCTTTCCAACTCCCAGTTGTAGATAGTAGTGGCTACCCTACCTAGAGCCTCTAACTGCCTGTGTAGCTCTGTTTCTCCTAGTTCTCAGGGATTCCCTTGCAAACTGTGTAATATTGGGGGAGGCCTATTGTGTGATATCTCATAAGGTGAGTACCTGGTGTTTTTATATAAGGTCCACTGAATTTTGAACAAAATTAATGGTAAAGCTTGCACCCATTTAATACCTGTCTTCTGACATAACTTGCTAAGCCCTACCTATTCATGCATTCCACCTTCCCCAAACTTTGAGGTCTGTATACTGTGTGAAGCTTCTACATAATGCCTAAATCTTGAGCTCTCTCTTGTACCACCACAGCCACAAAGGCAGGGTGTTGTCAGAGCCTGCTGCGGACCAGCATGGCTCCTAATAATGATGCATAATTAAGAAAACATACTCATCAAGAAAAAAATGGGACCAGGAGAACTCTTCAAATGCTGATGGCAACATCTGAGTGCCCCATAGCCCCAATTTGCTTTATTATATAGCTATATGCAAATCAAGGAAGTCCTTGATAAAAAGTTACACATCCAAGGCTAAAACAAGAACTCTCCCAAGGCATAAACAGGATGCATTAGTGAAATCTACCAACATCTGAAAACGAAGAGTCAGAGGAAGGGCATGTAAATTGCTTCCAGCAAGTCAAGTCAGCAAATAAAATATGGGTTCAAATACTCAACTTCACAGCCAATATGGAGATGGAGGGGGGAGAACTCAGCCCTTTGCCAAATCTCAAATCTACAATGGCTTTCTGCCATATATGGTCCACAACATATCCCCCCCTTTTTTTTCTTTTTAATTTGTATGCTGAGATTTGCATTCATCTGATTTCCTAGTTTCCCAGATTCTAATTTGGAGACAGACTAAAAAAAATACAGAACAAATACAAAATTAGTATAACCAATGCTAAACAGATACCCAAACAAACATTCTAATACATTACAGTGATTAAAGCCTTTAAGCAAATTCTCAGCTAATATAACAAGAATCTATAAAAGAGTAATGTCCTTAACATGTTCACCAAGTACAAGTTGGCACCAACACCATTTCAAATCTCTGCAAATGCAACCCAACCCCAGTTTAGTCCATCAAAATCTGTCACAGGAGCAAGAGTACACAAAATACATCCAGGAAAAGTTCACATGACACTGGAATTACTGTCACACTTCCATACTCTGCAGCTAACATCAAAGTTCCAATGATCACTGCTTCTAACTGGTAATCATTCAGGTAGACTGGAGAAGCCATCTGCAGCATGTGTAGAGATGGAGCTTTGTTCTCTTCAGCCTGAAGTGATGAGACCAGGGTGCTTTTCCCTGGAGCTCTGCAACCATGGTGTGATGAAGAGAACCTTGGGATACACTAAGCTGAATGGCAAAGGTAAATTCATAATAGAAGTTGGCAAAAAGAAGAAAAAGAGAGTTCTAAATTAAGAGTAGGCCCCAGGCTAAAATATGAATGGGGCATTGAGGCAGGAGGAATAAAGAAAAACTATATATTAAACAGAGCAACAGAAAATAAGACTATCAACACCCACAACAGAGATCTTTGAGGGAAGAATAAAAAACCTGAATATTCAGGCAAGACATAGTTAAATGGCCCTTGTATAAATGAGATCACTTTACCTGCTACTTGGAAGAAAGACCCTAGGCTCGTCCACAGTGACATAGATGGGGCCAATGGCCATGGGCACGTTTAGCCTTCAGTGGCAAATTCCAGCATGCTGGGCAAGGTTAGGTCACAGGTCTGGAGCAGGGCTAGAAGAGACTGAACCCTCCCTTAAAGGAGTGAGGGGGAAGCCTACCTTCCAGTGACCCTTTTTCCTCACAGCAAAGGCATTTTTCCTGGCAGGCTTTGGCTCAATGACCTTCCTTTCCACTATTGAAGCAGGGCACAGATGGAGTCCTATGAGGCCCTGTTGGGTTGTTGGAGCCTTTGAGGGTTATGCCAAGAGCTTGTATTTCACCTGATCTCTTTTGGGCTTTTTCTGCCTCTTGGTCATTATAGACCAGTGGTTCTCAACTTGTGGGTCTCGACCCCGGCGGGGGTCAAACGACCAAAACACAGGGGTCGCCTAAAGCCATCAGAAAATACATATTTATTATACAATACTTTTTAAAATAAAATATGTATTTCTGATGGCTTTAGGCGACCCCTGTGTTTTGGTCATTCGACCCCCACTGGGGTCGCGACCCACAGTTTGAGAACCACTGTTATAGACCTTAAAAGCCATGCTCAGAGGATCTGGTTGAGGGGTTTGAGGATCCCCATCACCTGTATAAACCTTTTGCATATATCTGAAGCTATTTGGAAAAAGACAAAACAGTGTTATTAGCTGGATCAACTAAAAAAGGGTAGAAGTTTGCAGGAGAAAAAGATTTAGTGTCTCCTGTTCATCAGCATTCAAAAGAAATTTTTTTAAAGTAAAAAGCATGACAAGGTAGACCTATAGGAGTTCCAGGATATGACTCCCCCTTTTATGTATTTTTAAAATTGACCTTAAAATATTTGCTGGGTACACTTTAATAATACCTTGACTTTAAAGATTGTAAAAAAAATACCTGTAATTTGAAAGGTTTGACAAAATACAGTGAATGCTTTTGCTACATATGCAGGGGCACTGTCAGTTTTAATCACATCAAGAAGTCCAATAATAGAAAAATGCATACAGACAATAAGCTATAACATGCTTAGCAGCCTCTCCTGTCCTAGCAGAGGCTACTATAAATCCAGAATAAGTATCCACTGTAATGTGGACAACGGACTGTTTGCCAAATGAAGGTATATGAGTAACATCCATTTGCCAAAGTTGTCCTGGTAGGAGTCCTCAAAGATTAACCCCAAATGAGGGGACAGATTGCAGTATAGGATACCTCAGACAGAATTTAACAATCTGCCATGCTGTTTCCCAAGAACGTTGAAACAGTTTGCACACAGTTGCAGGGTTCTGATGATGAATAGTATGAGACTGGATTGCTTGATCTGTCATGGTTGCTCTAATAATTTTCTTTTGGGTAGCTTGATCAACGAGAGCATTCCCTTGTGCTAAAGCTCCAAGGAGCATAGAGTGAGCTTGAATATGTCCTATAAAACATGGAGCTCTATGTTGACGTACAAGTCTTTGAAGAAGGTGAAACTGCTGAAATAGTTTCTCATCAGCACTTGTCCCTAAGACAGCAGTTTCTATAGCGGAAACAACTGTAAGTAAATATTTGCTGTCTGTATACAGATTAAAGGAGGAATATGGCAAATGCTGAAAAGCCATGATAATGGCACGAAATTCTAATCTTTGAGCTGATTTTAAGGTGACTGTTTCAGTATAAAGTTGTCCATTGATTGTTAAGCCTGCTATTCCATAGGTGCTTCAGAAATGGGCTCATTAACAATTGTTTTAGGAAATACAAATGTAACTGTTTTATCAGCTGTGTAGTGCGAATCAATTTGGCCTATAAAATTTTCAAAAGCAATTTGCCATTTAGTGGAAGTTTCCCAGAGCCATTGTTGTTGATCCTTTGATAAAAGATACAACAACAATCTGAGGCTCAAAACCTATAAGCTGTAAGAGTCACCTACACACCTTGATAATCAAGGAGGCAACAAGATCAAAATACGGAGATAAAACTTTTTTCGAAGTAACAGCCAAATGAATCTATTCAATAGGACCTGAAGCTTGCCACAATAGTCCCATTGGAGTGTAACTTGAGGGACAAATTAGTAAGGCAATTGATTCTTCAGGATTTATGCATTTTAGTTGTGCTTGTGCAGGACTTTTTCTATGAGCTTTAAAGCTTGCTGTCCTGCAGCTGTAAGTAGCCAAGGAGAAGCTGGTTCAGCCAAGCCTCTAAGAGTATGAAAATGTGGTTTCAGTTCCCCAGTAGTTAATTTCAAGGAAGGTCTAAGCCAATTAATGACTCCTAACAGTTTCTGGAAATTGTTTAAAGTTTGCAAATGATGTCCTGATTTCTATTTTTTGTGAACAAATTTGTTGTCCCTCAATAATTTGTCCTAAATAAGAAAAAGGTAAAGATTGCTGTACCTTTTTAGGAGCTATATAAAGTCCTGATTCTTTCAAAGAATATTCTAGTTGTTGCAAAATGGTCAACACAGTGTCTTTATCTAGATGAGTGATAAGAATATTATCCATATAATGAATTATGTATGCCTTAGGGTGCTGTCTTCACAAGGTAGGACTATAAGCCATACCTTGAGGCAAAACTCTTCACTGGTATTGCTCCATTGGAGCCTGGAAATTAAGTGAAGGAACACTGAATGCAAAATGCTTGCAATCATGTGGGCTTAAAGGAATAGTAAAAAAAAGCAATCCTTTAAGTCAATAATTATGAGGTGAAAATTCCATTGAATGGCAGTAGGAGAAGGAAGTCATAGCTGGAGAGGACCCATAACTTCCAGTCTTATTTATTGCTCTCAAATCTTGTAATAGTTTCATTTCCTGATTTCTTTTTAATGACAAATATAGGCATATTCCATGGACTATTAGATGGTTCAATGTGCCCAAGCTGTAACTGCTCTTGTACCAATTGAGCAGCTTCCTTAAGTTTCTCCTGAGAAAGGGGCCATTTGTCTACACATACAGGATTATTTGATTTCCGAGTAATTGGGTCTGCACAATGCATTATTGGGGTAGCAGGAACTACCAAGGCCCCTATGCTAAATTTTGATATCCTAGTCCACGCCTTCTGGAATTGGGTGCCATTTCTATGGGGGTGAGAATTCCCCGCTGTTCTTTTCCTAACCCCTTAGTGGGCAAAAATCCCTGATCAAGCATTTGAGTACTGACTAAACTATTAGGACTGATAAGCAACGCTCCCATATTTTTCAAAACATCTCTACCTCCACAAATTAACTGGCAATCCAGGGAGCACATGAAGCTGAAAAAATCCAGAATTCTTTATCTTCCCACTGTAAAAATCTAGAGCTTTGTTGAGGGGATTTACTCTGCTCTATACCTTGTAATTCTGTGGCTGCTGCATGAGTGGGCCAGGAAGGAGGCCATTGTAGCTGAGCAATAATGGATACATCAGCTCCAGTATCTAAAAGTTCTTTAAATTTATGCCCTTGTATTGTTAGTTCTATTTCAGGGCGTTCCTGACTTATTTATTTTTTTAATAAATTTTTATTTTAATGGGTGACATCAATAAATCAGGGTACATACATTCAAAGAAAACATTTCCAGGTTATCTTGTCATTTAGTTCTGTTGCATACCCATCACCCAAAGAGAGATCGTCCTTCACCACCCTCCATCCAGTTCTCTCTGTACCCCTCCCCCTCCCCCTCTCCCTCCTTCCTTCCCCCCACCCCCCATAACCACCACACTCCCGTCCATGCTTCTTAGTCTCGCTTCTATGTCCCACCAATGTATGGAATCCTGCAGTTCCTGTTTTTTTTCTGATTCGCCCATTTCACCCCACACAATGCTACCAAGGCTCCACCATTCTGCTGCAAGTGATCCGATGTCATCATTTCTCCTAGCTGAACAGTATACCATGGTGTATATGTGCCCCATCTTCTTCCTCCAGTCCTCTATTTTTTTTTTTTTTTACAGTGAATAAAAGCCTTTAAGCAAACTCTTGGTCAATACAGCAAGAATCCCTAAAAGAGTAGTGTCCTTAACATGTTCGCCCAATAGAGATCAGGGGAACTACCAGCTTTTAGGATACACCCTTAAGGGCTCCAACGCCCCAAAGGGGTCTCATAGGATGCCATCTGGGTCCTGCTTCAATAGTGGAAAGGAAGGTCATTGAGCCTGCCAGGCTTACACGCCTCTGCTGTGAGGAAACAGGGACACTGGAAGGTGGGCTTCCCCCTCGCTCCTCTAAGGGAGGGTTCAGTCTCTTCCAGCCCTGCTCCAGCCACCTATGACCTAACGTTGCCCAGAAAGCTGGGGTTTGCCACTGAAGGCTGAAGGTGTCCAGGGACGTTGGCCCCATCTATGACACTGTGGATGAGCCTAGGGTATTTCTTCCAAGAAGCAGGTAAACTGATCTCATTTGCACAAGGGGCACTTAACTATGTCTTGCCTGAATAGTAAGGTTTTTGTAGGTAGCTGTCCAATTTTCCCAACACCATTTGTTGAAGAAGCTATCTTTACTACATTGTATTTCCTTACCTCCTTTGTCAAATATCAGTTGTCCATATAGCTGTGGGTTAATTTCTGGGTTCTCTGTGCTGTTCCATTGATCTATGTGCCTGTTCTTATACCAGTACCATGCTGTTTTGAGTACAATAGCCTTATAATATAACTTGATATTCGGAAGTGTGATACCTCCCGCTTTATTCTTCCTTTTCAAGATTGCTGAGGCTATTCGTGTTCTCTTTTAGATCTATATAAATTTTTGGAAAATGTGTTCTAAATCTTTGAAGTAAGTCATCAGTATTTTAATCAGTATTGCGTTGAATTTATAGATTGCTTTGGGTAATATAGACATTTTAATGATGTTTATTCTTCCTAACCATGAGCATGGTATATGCCTCCACTTATTCGTATCATCCCTGATTTCTTTTATCAATGTTTTATAATTTTCCGAGTACAAGTCTTTAATCTCCTTGGTTAGATTTATTCCTAGGTACTTTATTTTTTTGGTTGCAATGATAAAGGGGATTGATTCCTTGATTTCTCTTTCTGAAAGTTCATTATTAGTGTATAAAAATGCCTCTGATTTCTGAATATTGATTTTATATCCTGCCACCTTGCCAAATTCATTAATCAGGTCTAGTAGTTTTTTGACTGAGACTTTAGGGTATTCTAAAAACAATATCATATCATCTGCAAATAATGATAGTTTTACTTCTTCTTTTCTAATTCGAATACCTTTTATTTCTTTTTCTTGTCTGATTGCTGTGGCTAGGACTTCCAGAACTATGTTGAATAAGAGTGGTGAAAGGGGGCACCCCTGCCTTGTTCCTGATCTTAAGGGGATTGCTTTTAATTTTTGCCCATTGAGTATGATGTTGGCTGTGGGTTTGTCATAGATGGCCTTTATCATGTTGAGGTATGTTCCCTGTATTCCCACTTTGCTGAGAGTTTTGATCATGAATGGGTGCTGGACTTTATCAAATGCTTTTTATGCATCTATTAAAATTATCATGTGGTTTTTTTCCTTTCTTTTGTTTATGTGATGAATCACATTGATTGATTTGTGAATATTATACCAGCCTTGCCTCCCAAGAATAAATTCCACTTTATCATGGTGTATGATTTTTTTCATATATTGCTGATTCCGGTTTGCAAATATTTTGTTGAGGATTTTGCATCTAAGTTCATCAGGAATATTGGCCTATAATTTTCTTTCTTTGTGTTGTCTTTGCCTGGTTTTGGAACCAGAATTATGCTCGCCTCATAAAAGGAGTTTGGAAGTCTTCCTTCCTCTTGAAATTTTTGAAATAGCTTGAGAACGATAGGAGTTAGTTCTTCTTTGAATATTTGGTAGAATTCACTTGTGAAGCCATCAGGCCCAGGACTTTTCTTTTTTGGGAGTTTTTTGATAGCTGTTTCATTCTCATTTGTTGTAATTGGTCTGTTTAGGTTTTCTGATTCTTCCAGATTGATTTTTGGAAGATTATATAATTCAAGGAATTTGTCCATTTCATCTAGGTTGTCTAGCTTTTTTGGCGTACAGTTCTTCATAGTATTTTCTTACAATATTTTGTATTTCTGTTGTGTAGGTTGTTATTTCTCCACTCTCATTTCTAATTTTATTTATTTGAGTCCTCTCTCTTTTTTTCTTGGTGAGTCTTGTTAAAGGTTCATCGATCTTGTTTACCTTTTCAAAGAACCAGCTCCTAGTTTCATTGATCCTCTGTATTGTTTCTTTAGCCTCTCTGTCATTCATTTCTGCTCTGATCTTTATTATTTCCTTCCTTCTACTAGCTCTGGGCTTTACTTGCTTTCTTTTTCTAGTTCTTTTACATGCAGGGTTAAGTTGTTTATTTGAACTTTTTCTAGCTTCTAGTTTATAGCCTGTAATGCTATAAACTTCCCTCTCAGGACTGCTTTTGCTGTGTCCCATAAATTTTGAGTTGATGTATGCTCATTATTGTTTGTTTCTAGAAATTTTTTAATTTCTTCTTTGATCTCAATGTTAACCCATTCATTATTTAATAACATGCTATTTAGTTTCCAAGTGTTTGAATGTTTTTCAATTTTTGTATTGTGGTTGATTTCTAGTTTAATGTCAATGTGATACGAGAAAGTGCTCGATATGATTTCAATCTTCTTTAATTTGTTGAGACTGCTTTTGTGCCCTAACATGTGGTCTATTCTAGAGAATGTACGAGTGCTTGAAAAGAATGTATATTCTGCTGTTTTAGGGTGAGATGTTCTGAAGATATCTATTTAATTGAGTTGATCTAATATGTCCTTTAAGTCTGCTGTTTCTTTGTTGATTTTCTTTCTTGAGAATCTATCTAATGATGTTAATGGGGTATTGAAATCCCCTACTATTATAGTATTGCTGTTGATCTCACCCTTTAAGTCCATCAAAGTCTGCTTTATATATTTAGGTGCTCCTATATTAGGTGCATAGATATTTTAATGGTTATATCTTTCTTTTGGATTGCTCCCTTTATCATTATGTAGTGACCTTCTTTATCTCTAACTATGGTCTTTGTTTTAAAGTCCATTTTTTCTGATATAAATATGGCTACCCCAGCTTTTTTTTCATTTCCATTTGCGTGAAATATTTTTTTCCATCCTTTTATCTTCAGTCTGTGTGCATCTTTTGATTTAAGGTGTGTCTCTTGTAGACAGCATATGTATGGGTCCTGTTTTCTTATCCACGCAGCTACCCTATGTCTCTTGATTTGATCATTTAGTCCATTAACATTTAAGGTTATTACTGATATGTAATTGTTTATTGCCATTTTTTTTCTTTGAAACTGTATTCCTCTTTTGCTATATTCTTTTTTTCCTTTGATCTGTTTACAACAGGTCCCTTAGCATTTCTTGCAGCCTTGGTTTGGTTGCAGTGAATTCCTTGAGTTTTTTCTTTTTGTCTGTAAAGCTTTTTATTTCTCCTTCAATTTTAAATGGTAGCCTTGCTGGATAAAGTAGTCTTGGTTGTAGGTTCTTGTTCTGCATTACTTTGAATATTTCTTGCCATTCCCTTCTGGCCTCAAGTGTTTCTGTTGAGAAGTCAGAAGTCATCCTTATGGGGGCTCCTTTGTAGTTGATATTCTTTTTTTTTCTCTAGCAGCTTTTAATATTTTCTCTTTATCATTTAGCTTTGGTATTTTAATTATGATGTGTCTTGGTGTTGGTTTCTTTGTGTTTCTCCTTAATGGAGTTCTCTGTGCTTCCTGAACATGTGAAATGTTTTCCTGCCTTAATTGGGGGAAGTATTCCACTATAATATGTTTGAACAAAGTCTCTATCCCTTGTTCTTTCTCTTCTTCTTCAAGAACCCCTATGATGCAGATGTTATTTTTCTTCATGTTATCACAGAGCTCTCTTAGAGTTTCCTCAGACTTTTTGAGTCTTTTTTCTTTTTTCTGCTCTGTTTCCGTGCCTTTATTTATCTTGTCCTCTAACTTACTGATTTGATTCTCTGCTCGACCCATCCTGCTTTTAATTCCTTCCATTGTATTCTTTATTTCAGATATTGTATTTGTCATTTCTGACTGATTCTTTTTTGTTATTTCAATGTCCTTTTTTATATTTGTTATCTCTTTATTTAGGTTTTCATAATGGCCATCTATGGTTGTTCTGATATCTTTGAGCATCCTAACAATCGTTATTTTAAACTCTGCATCTGGTAATTTGGTTATATCTGATTCACTTAGGTCTTTTTCTGGGAATTTCTCTCGGTTTATTTGTGTTGTATTTCTCTGCCTCCGCATTTCTCTTCACGGGAGTGGCTGTGATCACGTGCTCGGGTGCACAAGCGTTGGTGGCCTTGGCCTTTGCCCCGCCCCCATGTGTGAGGTTATACTCAGTCCTGAGGGCACTGGTGAGCACCTTTGCTCAGCTGCGGGGCTCCACCTATTTCCGGGCTTTCGCCCTGCCCTTGCAGGAGGAGCCCACTCGAGGAATGGCTGCTAGCCTTGGCTCTACCACCATGCAGGACTGCATTCCCAAGCTCAGCTCAGTAGCAGAACTCTGCCTCTACTGGGCTTTTGGCTCCACCCCCACGGGATGAGCCGGCTACCATGTCAGACCGCAAGCCTGGGTTGCACGGGCGGGGCAAGGCTATGTTCCTCTGCCCTTGCTCAGGGGCTGGTCTCCACCCTTTCTGGGGTTCCCGCCCTTTTCCCCCGCAGGCTGGATTACAGGCTGCCGGCAGCTGAGCTTGACCGCTTTTGCACGCCCCCTTCTCAGCCGGGCAAGATTGAGCTCATACCTGAGCTCAGTGGTGGCCAGCTGGCTTCCGCCCCTGCCAGCAGAACCGCGCTTTGCCCTCAGCCTCGTTGGTGGGGGCGTTGCAGCTTGGACCCTAAGACTCACTACTCTAGACCAGAAAGCTCCCTCCTTCTATGCAACTCTGCTCTGAATGCCACGGGGGAGCTTGTTTGGCTGCTCTCCTGCTTCCCTTTGCTGGTATTGCTGTTTCCGGGGGAAATATTCACTTTAGCTTTGGGGGGTGTCTCGTCCCAGGGGTTAGGGTGGCTATCTCCCAAAATGCTTCTCCCTGTGCCTCCTAGATTACACTCTCTTTCTGTTACTCTGGTCCTCTCCTCTCTCCCCCCATCCCCAGGAGCCCCGGGTGGGTGGTTATGAGAGAGATGTTCTGCGCGGTACCTTTAAGAAGGATCCTGGGTCTGAGAAATCAGACTCTTTCTCAAAAACAGTATCCTGACTTGTTTCCAGCTAAATCTTGTCCTTACGCCTCTTCTGGGCTCTGGGGCTACAGGTGGGGCTTTGTTCCTGGGGCTCAGGACCCTTCCCTCTCTGCTAAACTCACTTCCCGCCATGTGAGTCTCTCCCTGCTGCCGTTCGCTCCAGGGAGTTGGGCAGCCCTCTCCGCATTTCCCCATTTCCGCTTTTCCTACCAGTCTCTGTGTGGCTTCTTCAGTGTTCCTTGGTTGAAGAGTCCTCTTAGTTTTGTCCAAAGTTGGTTTTTCCAGATGATAGTTCATAAAATTAGCTTGTAATCCACTTTGGTTCTGGGAGGTAGATGTTGGTACGTCCGCCTACTCCAGCGCCATCTTGTCTCTTCTGGTGGATACTTCTTTAAATACACAAATATTTTATTATTTTAAGGATTTGTGATAAAATAATTCTAAAATGCACCTGATATATTAAAATTTCTTAAAAATAACACAAACACCATAGTAATTTTTTATTATTAAAGTCTTCCTTTTGATCATTTACTTCACCAGATTTCACATAGAGATTTCTTCTTTTTCTCCTACTAATGGAAACTAAACTTTAATGTCTAAATTCTTTAAATGTGGTTTTTTGGGTTTTTTTTTTCACTGTTCTTTCCTGGAATAATTAATGCTCATATTTGATAACCTCAGACCTTGCAGTAAGCCATAGATGAGCAAAACAAAACTCCAAAAATAAAAGAATTAAAATATGTGTTACAGCACAGAGTTCAGTCTCTGATATGGAATAAACATAAGCCACTCTGTGTTGATGACTGAACTGAGAAATATCTGTGCAAAAATACATGCAGAAAAGACATTTTAAGAAGTAAACAGGTTTTAATCATGAGATAAGTAAAATCCATTTTTTGTTAATAATCTTTATAGCTGAACACTTTTTATTATTTATTGATAAGAGAGACAAAGAGAGAGAGAGAGAAACATTGATTTGTTTTCCACTTACATTGTTACTTTATAATAAATCACAAAATCGAGTTGTGTAAATCCTGCTACTTTGATCTTCTTGTTCGAAATTATTTTGTTATCCTACCTAGGTCATTTTTTAAAAATTTTTCATTGACTTGAGAGAAAGAGGAAGTGGGAGACAGGGGGCAAGGGAGAGAAAAAGTAATCAACTTGGTGTATTTAGTTGTTCCATTTAGTTATGTATTCATTGATTGCTTCTCTATGGACTCTGACCCTGACCAGGGTTCAAAATTGTGACCTCTGGCATTTTATCCATTGATCCTTCGGGCCAGGGCCCTAGGTAATTTACATTTTCTTATAAAAGTTAGAATCAGCTTTATAATCTTTACAGAATGCTGTTAAGATTTTGGATGTGAATGAATTGAATTTATAGGTTAAGTAGGAAAGAATTTACATCATAAAATATTATCTTGTTGCAATCACCAATATACTGTATCTCTCTACTGAAAAATTTTAATTTATCTCAAAAATGTTTTAAACTAAATAGTATAGGAATGAAATAGACTGTATAAAAACTTTCTTACTCGTCTTTTGCTCTAGCAAAATGGATCTGAGCAGTGTAAATATTTTCTATTTATCAGTTGTTGTGATTTTAAGCTTGGTCAATAAAAGGCACTGGCAGATATTGAACAAGAAAGTAACTTTTGTATCCTGGGTCCTGTGTTCTCCAGCACTCATTTGGTGTGTAGGTTAGCTTCTCTAGTGCAGGGTGCTTGCAGTGTAGAATGTGTCTCCCAGCAACTGGAGCATGGGCAACTTCTCCAACACCAGGCTTCTGCAGCCTATGAAGCTTCTCCTGTTCCAAGAATTGTTATTTCTGGTACCAAACATCAATAACATACATAGCTTCTATTGCATCAGGGTTTGGGAGCAAGGTTTAAATATCCAGAACCGAGCTCCTACAGCACTTGCATTTCTTATTGCACCAGGGTCCTGTATCATGGATAGTATGTGTATATATTTCCAACACTAAGCTCCTGTTGACTATGTAGATTCTCAGGCAGCCAATTCCTGCAATAAAAAGTGAATTTCCAGCACCAAGCCCCTAGCATGTACCTTCCCTAGTGTCAAGATCCTGTAGCACGGGTGATATACTCCTCACAAGAATTAGAGGATATTTAAAAATGAATATGAAACAATAAAATGTCCCTTAATTTCTGTGAGCAGTATATTTCCAGAACCCAACTAGTGCCACTTCTCTTGGTCTGGGGTTTTGCACCATGGCAATGAGTACCCTCTGCTTCCCCTGATATCCCATTTGAAAAGTTCTGTCATGAAGTACCTCTGGAACCCGGACCCCATGTCCAGAGTGTGATGGTACCCGAGAGGGTGGGTAGCCGGCACGTCCCTCAGGCGGAACACCTCACACTGCTTCGTCCAGGGGACATCATGGCCCTGTCCTATCAAATAGTCTGCATCTCAGCCTGGCAATATGTGGGGGAGGCCTTCTATGAGTGCTCTGTTCTAGCCCAGTACAGAGTGGCTGCTTTACATATAAGCACTATCAAAAAACTGAATTTCATCAACAAACATAAAACTTTATACACTGTCTTTTCTTCTTGACTAACTCTGATAGTTTGGGTCTTTTAAGGCATGTGTCCATTTCATCAAGGGTGCTCCATTTATTGAAATAAAGTTGTTATATTTTATTCTTGTCCTTCTAATGTTTGTAGGATCTATGGTGTTTTCATTACAGATATTTGTAATTTGTGCTACCCTTCTGTTTTCCTGATTAATCTGTTTGAAGGTTTATACATTTTATTGATCTTTAAACAACCATGATTTGATTTCATATTTTTGTCCTATTGTCTTTCTGTTTTTAATTTTATTGTTGTTTTAAATTATTTTCTTCTGTTTTTTTTAACAGATGAAAGTACACTATTTAACCAGTGAAGCTAATTGCTATATTTATTTTTTATTATAATTTACAGATTTTTAAAAATATTACTAAGGATTTCCTCTAAACTATGCTCAGATAAGTCTTGTGTATGAGTTATAAGAATTCAAGGAGCAAAGTAGAAACATATAATTGACTTCCAGATCAAAACTACTAGGTAGGCAGATGCTAGGTTTGATTAGCTCTTTAGTGATATAACAACTCTAGGTTGACAAATGTGTCTCCTTAGAGTTTCCCTTATTGTCTCAAGATGCTTGAGGCAATGCTAAATATAACATCATCCTGTATCATTATCCAAAGTTTGGAAGGCATAGTGTAGAAAAAAATTTGACTTTTATAGCAAAGGCTCTCATTTAAAATCTAATTTGAAAATCTTTTCCAGGTATCTTCTAGCACTTTCCCCTTTAAGTCTCAATGACAGTTTGATATCTTCTTTTCCATTTTGTACACATTTTATTTTATTATCTCGCCCATGGCATTAACTAGAACTTTCTATATAATGAAAATATAATGGTGGAAAATATTTTGAATATTATAGTGGTGCCATATTTGTCCAAACCCACAAAATGTACATCACCAAGAATAACCACTAATGTAAACTAGGAATTTGGTTATGAATGATCATTGTAAGTCTACAACTGTAAGCAGGGGAGGATGTTGATAATATGGGAGGCTATGCATATGTGAGGGAAGAAGGTGTATGGAAAATCTTTATACCTTCATCTAATTTTTCTGTTAATCTAAAACTACTCAAAATTTTTTTTAAAATAAAAAGTTTAAAATAGCCAATTTATATCACTGACTTCTATACAATGAGTGTTCCTTTGATCTTTACTGTTTTCTGAGATCCTGGCGATTCAGGAGCTCTCAAGTTGTATTTCCTGCAGAGTAAGTGTCAGCAGAACAGGTGATATTATTAAGAAATCTGATATTGAAAATAAAGCCCAGAGAACAAAGCTGTCAGATAATAAAACTGTATGTTATCATTGAAATTATAAACCATGTCTTTATTAAAGTTTAGATTCTTCCACATGAAGAAGGTCACACATGGATTTGTGTGTTAGTATTTTACTTGAGTGATCACTTAAAAAAGTGGAAAGATTAGACAAAAAAAAAGGAAAGCCAGCCTGACCTGTGGTGGCTCAGTGGATAAAGTGCTGACCTGGAATGCTGAGGTCACTGATTCGAAACCCCATGCTTACCCTTTTAAGGCATACTAGAAGCAACTACTATAAATTGATCCTTCCCTCTTCTCCCCTTGTTTGTCTCTATCTCTCTTTTTAATTTTTAATTTTTATTTTATTTTTTGGTATTTTTTCTGAAGCTGGAAATGGGGAGGTAGTCAGACAGAATCCCACATGCGCCCTACCGGGATCCACCCCACATGCCCACCAGGGGCCAATGCTCTGCCCATCTGGGACGTTTCTCTGTCGCAATCAGAGCCATTCTTGCACCTGAGGCAGAGACCACAGAGCCATCCTCAGCGCCCGGGCAAACTTTGCTCCAGTGGAGCCTTGGCTGAAGAAGGGGAAGAGAGAGACAGAGAGGAAGGAAGGAGCAGATGGGCGCTTCTCCTGTGTACCCTGGCCAGGAATTGAACCTGGGACTCCTGCATGCCAGGCCGACGCTCTACCACTGAGCCAACCGGCCAAGGCCTGTCTCTATCTCTCTTGTTCTCATTCTCTCCTCTCTGTAAAATCAATAAATAAAATCTTGGAAGGAAGGAAGGAAGGAAGGAAGGAAGGAAGGAAGGAAGGAAGGAAGGAAGGAAGGAAGGAGAAAGAAAGGAAGAAGAAAGAAAAGCCAATAAAGAATTTCATAGTTGGCAGGTGTCCTTAAAGACAACTGAGAATCAATCCCACTAACATAATTCTTAGAATAAATAATGATTTATCCTGTGATAAAGCAAAAAGCTGTGTTCCTTATTTACTAGCTCACAGACCACATTAGTTAAGGGACATTCCTACAAAAATAAAATCTCTGCACATACAGAACTACAGGAACAATGTGTGAGAATATTGCAATGATCAAAAATACCCTTGGGCAGAAGATGCAGGGATCACACACCTGTTTTATGGCATCTGTCTACATTTGACCTCCAAAGTGGGCTAGTGGGAGAAGTGTCCACTCAGGTAGACATGGACCCAATTTAAATTCTCTGTACCTGTCCTGGATTCCTCCAAGTAGTGGTTAATTGCAATCTCTAAAAAAAAAAAAAAAAAAGGTCTGGAATTGGAAAATTAGTAAAATGATCTGTAACAAAATTATAATTTTGTCCAATACCAATCAGGGAGCCTGGAAACACTGGAGACACTATCTGAAATCTATGACAAGGGAAAGGACATAAAAGAAAGCTCATTGTGGCCTTGTGAACCTCAAGCCAGAAATGACTTTCTTTTATGTTTCTGTGCAAAGTCAATTGGCAACACAAAGCTCTGTTTAAATCCAAGAAGCAGAAATGTAATCACATGCCCCCCCCCCAAGATTGGACGAAGTGTAGCATTGTTTCCAGATAACAGGTTTCTAGGTTTGTTTGTTTTTTTTGTGAGAGTGACAGAGACAGAGAGAGGGACAGACAGGGATAGATAGACAGGAAGAGAGAGAGATGAGAAGCATCAATTTTTTGTTGCAGCACTTTAAGTTGTTCATTGATTGCTTTCTCATATGTGCCTTGATCAAGGAGCTAGAGCATAGTGAGTGACCCCTTGCTCAGACCAACAACCTTGGGCTCAAACCAGCAAACTTGGGCTTCAAGCCAGTGACTTTTGGACCACAGGGCCATGTCCATGATCCCAAGCACAAGATAGCAACCCCAGGTTCAAGCTGGTGAAACCGTGCTCAAGCTAAATGAGCCTGAGCTCAAGCCTGTGACCTTGTGGTTTCACCTGGGTCCTCTGCATCCCAAGCCAATGCTTTATTCTCTGCATCACTGCCTGGACAGAATAGGTAATTTTATTTTTAACTTGAAAGTTATTCCAAATATAAATGGGCTCTGCCTGGAGATTTCAGTTCTCTACTCAATGCATGGGGTTCTTCATACATCTGCTCAAATTATGACAGTTTATTTCTGCCAGAAAGAGACAAGAAGAGATGCAAAGGGTAAGTGGGGAGACAGGAGATAGACAGGGAGAGACAGAAGCAAGAGAGAAAGAGCAAGCAAAATTCTGCTACATGCTATTCAGCATTTTGTCAAACCCTGGTAAAATGTAGGCCTGGACTATATAAAGCTGAGAGTTCAAGGGACAGGGATTACTGGAGGGCATGTTGGAAGCTGGCTACCACAGTCTTGTCTGGTCCTCAATGATTTATATTCCTCTCACAAGCAAAACATCTCCCTTCCTCATAAGGACTCCACTAAAGGCTTACATTACAGTTGAATTCAGATAATTTTATTTGAATCATGTCCAATTATGATGATGCTTCTTGGATATGGTTTCTTAACTACAACCACACAAATAAAGTTCCTCACTTATGAAACTAAAATTATCTACCACCATTACATCCTGTTTATAATAGTGAAATTGGCACAGATAACATCTTGAAAAAGGGAGAAAATAGAAAGAAAAAGTAGACGTTGGTCCAAATCAATTGTAAAATCCAGCCAGGGACTGACCAGGCAGTGGTGCAGTGGATAGAGCATTGAACTGGGATGCAGACGACCCAGGTTCAAAAACCCAAGGCTGCCAGCTTGAGCGCAGGCTCACCAGTTTGAACGTGGTGCTGCTCGTTAGAGCATAGAATCATAGACATGACTCCATGGTCACTGGCTTGAGCCCAAAGGTCACTAAGGGGTCACTCGCTCTGTTGTGGCCCCCTGGTCAAGGCACATATGAGAGGGCAATCAATGAACAACTAAGGAGTCACAACAAAGAATTGATTCTTCTTATCTCTCCCTTTCTGCATCTCTGTCCCTACCTGTCACTCTCTCTATCTCTCTCTCTTTGTCTCTGTCACAAAAAAAAAATTTAATTAAAATATAAAATCCAGCTAGGCCTTGGTGGGTTGGCTCAGTGATAGAGTGTCGGCCTGGTATGTGGAAGTCCTGGGTTCGATTTCCAGCCAGGGCACACAGGAGAGGCTCCCATCTGCTTCTCCACCCCTCCCCTTCTCCTTCCTCTCTGTCTCTCTCTTCTCTTCCCATAGCCGAGGCTCCATTGGAGCAAAAGATGGCCCAGGCACTGGGCATGGATCCTTGGCCTCTGCCCCAGGCACTAGAGTGGCTCTGGTCACGACAGAGTGATGCCCCGGATGGGCAGAGCATCGCCCCCTGGTGGGCGTGCCGGGTGGATCCTGGTCGGGTGCATGCGGGAGTCTGTGTGACTGCCTCCCCATTTCTAGCTTCAGAAAAATACAAAATATATATATATATTTGTATTATATATATAAAATCCAGCAATATATATATATATATATATATATATATATATATATATATATATATATATATATAATCCAGCTAGGTGAGTACTGTCAATTCTTATATTAGGTTTCAAGGTTGACAAATATGTAATTGTTCTAGGCTCTCGCTTCTACTCTGTTACCTCTTTCTTTTTGCATAAAAGATATACAGTATGTATTGCTGTTTGGTCTGTTTACCAGCAGTAGAATTTTGAGTCAAATGACCTCTTTTTATTTTGAATTTTCTCTAACCTTTTCAGTCAACACTGGTAATGTTTCTAAAAACAGAAGTCCTTTTAGGAGGATGACGTAATGGCACGGTAGGAAGCGATACCAGTAAATCTCCCCAAAAACTCAACAAGATCTTCAACCAGAAACAGAAAAACCTATTCTTGGAGCCTCCAGATGTTTTGCAATACACCCGAAGGTATGGTCGAGCGAAAAATTGGCTAAATATATAATCAAACCCCTAGGGAAATAGGGAGTAAGAAATGCTCCACCTTCCTCACTAACCTAAATAGGGCTCCTTTCACTGGGAATTGAGAGTATAGAAACTAAGGCGGGCAAAGGGGATGAATAGATCCAGGCCGCGGTATAAATGGCTGAACCAGGCTTTTGCATAGAGATCCAAGCTGAGGAAAAACTGTGACTGTGTCAACCCAGGCAATACAAGCTAACATTTGTGCCAAACCCAGACAAAGAAAGACAAGCGGGGCAGCCACTTGCCCCAATCTCCTGGTTGGCACATGCAGATAGTGGGCGAGAGATTCCTCCGAGCACCTCAGCAGTGGGTGCCCATGTTATCCCACAGAGGGGCAGAGTCAGGGGTCTTTGTGTGGGCCAAAAGCAGAATCTTCGGGCAGCGCCAGTGCCCTGAAAAAGCCACGCACAGGGAGGGAGCGAGAGCCAATTCCAATGCTGGAACTTTTCCGTGTGGGCAGGGGTCTCACTCAGAGGGTGAGGCGGCCGGCCTGATATCCTGGTCGGCATACATGGAAAGTGGGCAAGAGATTCCTTCAAACACCTTAGGAATGGGCACTCGGGTTACCCCACAGAGGGGCAGAGTCAGGGGCCTTTGTGTGGGCCAAAAGCGGAATCTCGGGCCGCCCCAGCACACTGAAAAAGCCACACAAGGGGACGGGAGCAAGAGCCAATTCCAACACTGGAACTTTTCCGTGCGGGTGGGGGATTCACTCAAAGTGTGAGGTGGCCAGCCTAATATCCTGGTTGGCGCACACGGAGAGTGGGCAAGAGATTCCTCCAAGCACCTGAGGAGTGGGTGCCTGTGTTATCCCACAGAGGGGCAGAGTCAGAGGTCTTTGAGTGGGCGGAAGCCCCGCCTGATTATGCTAGCAGCTCTGACTGACTGAGCCTTACCCAGAGCCCTGTGCTGAGTGGGAATAGAGTGGGGAGTTGCCAGCTCTTTGAGCCTCTTACTATCCAGGCAGAGGCAGCAGCAACCCCATAGCTGGATTATCAGGCTTCTAATTATGGAAGGAAAGACTAGGAGAGAGGCTGCAGGAACATGGACTCTCTCACTGTCAGAGCCTATAAATGCTAATAAGCCTCGAATGCCAATGAGACTGAAGCCCAATACATGACATCGTCATAGAGACTTATCAACTGAAAACCTCTACCTGAGCGTGCCAAAGGGGCGGAACCCGGGGTACAGAGTCACCAACCAGGAAGAGGGAGAGAAGAAAAAGCAAGAAGATAACCTCTCAAAATCAAGAATAATCCTCAGACTTTATAACCTATCCTATTTTATTATATTTGTTCGTTTGTTTCTCTTATCTTCATTATAGCTTTTTTTTGTTTGTTTGATTTTCCTTCTCCAATTTGGTCGTTTAATTCTCTGCTGGTCTTACTCTCTCCTCTCTTTAAACTACACAACCCATAAGTGTTACACCTCCCATTATCTTTTCTTTCCTCTTCCTTTCTCTCTATGAGGGTTGCACTCCAAAACCCTTAACTCTCTCTTTCTCTCTCCTTTTTTTTCTTTTTTCTTCTTTTAGTGGTTCCCTCTTTTTTTCTTTCTCTCTCTCTTTCTTTTCTCCCTCTATATTAGTTTCTTCCTTTCTCCTTTATGTCTCCTCTCATTCAAACCTCAATAACAAACAAATTATCTGGGATTCAAACTTATGTTTGTGGCATTTTGAGGGGTTTTTTTTCACCTTTTAAACTCACTAGCAGTGCTCCCATCCCTGGCTCTCCATTTTATCTAGTTATTGTTTTACTAAATACAATAGTAATTTTTAAATTTCCCCCCCCCTTTTTCCTGTTTTCCTCTTATTCCTCTCATCATAACTCTTAGTCAACAAATGCCTAAAAGCAAATCATTTTATTCTGGACCCAAATTTTTTTCTTATTTGTTTTTTGTGGGACCATACCCCCCCTTTTTTTTTCTTTTGCCCCTTTATGACTTCTCCCCAATTCAGGCCCTCCATTACAGGCATTGTTTGTTCTATTTAGTACAATATAATTCACAGATCACCTCAAGATTTTCTCAAGAAAGAGGGGAGAGGAGAGGAATAATTTCCTTTTTTTAATTTTAATTTTATTATTTTATTTTTTTTATTTAATTATTATTTTTTTTAAAAAACCTCTTTTTGATTTTTTATTTTAATTTTTTAAACTTTTTATTTTTTATTAAATCTCATTAATACTATCAACAAAACCACCTTCAGATGCCATTAAAGAAGAGACAATTGAATATCATGGATACAAAAGAAAGAGAGGTAACACAGATAGATGAGGAAAAATCTATAGAGAAAAAATTTAATATATATTGAAAACTTGGAGTTAAACGACAGAGAATTTAAAATAGAAATCCTAAAAATACTCAGAGATATACAAGAAAACACAAAAGGCAATTTAGGAAGCTCAGAAAACAACTCAATGAAAACAAAGGGTATATTTCCAAGGAAATTGAAACTATAAAAACAAGTCAAACAGAGATGAAAAACTCAATTCATGAGCTGAAAAATGAGGTAACAAGCTTAGCTAATAGAACAGGCCAGGTAGAAGAGAGGATTAGTGAAATAGAAGACAAGCTACTTGAGGCACAACAGAGAGAATAAGAAACAGACTCAAAACTTTAAAAAAATGAGATAGCCCTACAGGAATTATCTGACTCCATCAAAAAGAATAACATAAGAATAATAGGTATATCAGAGGGAGAAGTAGCAGAGTAGCAGAATGGATTAAAAAAGAAAATCCAACTGTATGCTGCCTACAGAAAACTCATCTAAGTAACAAGGATAAAAACAAATTCAAAGTGAAAGGCTGGAAAACAATACTCCAAGCAAATAACATCCAAAAAATAGCAGGCGTAGCAATACTCATATTTGATAACAAAAGTACTCATATCTGATCTGATAACAAAAGTACTCAGAGACAAAAATGGCCATTTCATAATGGCTAAGGAAACACTAAATCAAGAAGACATAATACTTCTTAATATATATGCACCAAACCAAGGAGCAAAAAATATATAAGACAGCTACTTATTGACCTCAAAACAAAAACAGAAAAAAGTACGATCATATTTGGAAACCGCAATACACCGCTGATGGCTCTAAATTGGCCATCCAAACAGAGAATCAACAAAGATATAGTGGCCTTAAACAAAACACTAAAGTACCTGGATATGATAGATATCTACAGGACATTTCATCCCAAAGTGACAGAGTATACATTTTTCTCCAATGTACATGGATCATTCTCAAGAATTAAATATATGTTAGGCCACAAAAACAACATCAGCAAATTCAGAAAAATTGAAGTTGTACCAAGCATATTTTCTGATCATAAAGCCTTGAAACTAAAATTCAAATGCAAAAAAGAGGAAAAAAATCCCACAAAAATGTGGAAACTAAATAACATACTTTTAAAAAATAAATGGGTCAAGGAAGAAATAAGTGCAAAGATCAAAAGATATATACAGACAAATAAAAATGACAATACAACATATCAGAATCTCTGGGATGCAGTAAAAGCAGTGATAAGAGGGAAGTTCATATCACTTCAGGCCTATAGGAACAAATAATGGAGAGCCCAAGCGAACCACTTAACTTTACACCTTAAGGAACTAGAAAAAGAAGAACAAAGACAACCCAAAACCAGCTGAAGAAAGAAGATAATAAAAATCAGAGCAGAAATAAATGAAATAGAGAACAGAAAAACTATAGAAAAAAATAATAGAACAAGGAGCTGGTTCTTTGAAAAGATCAACAAAATTGACAAACCCTTGGTAAGACTTACCAAGGAAAAAAGAGAAAGAACTCATATAAACAGAATCCAAAACGAAAGAGGAGAAATCACCATGGACACTGTAGGTATACAAAGAATTATTGTAGAATACTTTGAAAAACTTTATGCCACTAAATTCAACAACCTAGAAGAAATGGATAAATTCCTAGAACAATACAACCTTCCTAGACTGAGTCAAGAAGAAGTAGAAAGTCTAAACAGACCTCTTAGTAGAGAAGAAATAGAAAAAACCATTAAAAATCTCCCCAAAAATAAAAGTCCAGGTCCAGATGGCTATACCAGTGAATTTTATCAAACATTCAAAGAAGACTTGGTTTCTATTCTACAGAAAGTCTTCCAAAAAATAGAAGAAGAAGCAATACTTCCAAACACATTTTATGAAGCCAACATAACCCTCATACCAAAACCGAGCAAAGATGGCACAAAAAAAGAAAACTACAGACCAATATCTCAAATGAATACAAATGTTAAAATACTAAACAAAATACTAGCAAATCGAATACAACAACATATTAAAAAAATAATACATCATGATCAAGTGGGATTTATCCCAGATTCTCAAGGATGGTTCAACATACGTAAAACGGTTAACATAATACACCATATCAACAAAACAAAGAACAAAAACCACATGATCTTTTCAATAGACACAGAAAAGGCATTCGATAAAATACAACACAATTTTATGTTTAAGACTCTCAACAAAATGGGTATAGAAGGAAAATATTTCAACATAATAAAGGCCATATATGATAAACCATCAGCTAACATGATATTAAATGGCACAAGTTGAAGGCTTTCTCCCTTAAATCAGGAACAAGACAGGGTTGTCCACTCTCTCCACTCTTATTTAATGTGGTGCTAGCCAGAGCAATCAGACAAGACAAAAAAATAAAAGACATCCATATCGGAAAAGAAGAAGTAAAGGTATCACTTTTTGCAGAAGATATGATCCTATATATCGACAACCCCAAAGAATCCACAAAAGGACTACTAGAAACAATAAGCCAATATAGTAAGGTCGCAGGATACAAAATTAACATACAGAAGTCAATAGCCTTTCTATATGCCAACAATGAAACAACTGAGAACTCAAAATAATAATCCCCTTCACGATTGCAACAAAAAATATAAAATACCTAGGAATAAACATAACAAAAAATGTAAAGGACTTATATAATGAAAACTATAAACCATTGTTAAGGGAAATCAAAAAAGATATAATAAGATGGAAGTATATTCCTTGTTCTTGGTTAGGAAGAATAAATATAATCAAGATAGTCATATTACCCAAAGCAATATACAAATTTAATTCAATTCCCATCAAAATTCCATTGACATTTTTTAAAGAAATGGAACAAAAAATTATCAGATTTATATGGAACTTAAAAAACCCCAAATATCCAAAACAATCCTAAAGAAAAAGAATGATGCTGGGGGCATTACAATACCTGACTTCAAACTATATTATAGGGCCACGACAATCAAAACAGCATGGTATTGGCATAAAAATAGACACTCAGACCAATGGAACAGAATAGAAAACCCAGAAATAAAACCACATATATATAGTCAAATAATTTTTGATAAAGGGGCCAAGAACACACAATGGAGAAAAGAAAGCCTCTTCAATAAATGGTGCTGGGAAAACTGGAAAGCCACATGCAAAAGAATTTTAACTCACAATGGATCAAAGATCTAAACATAAAATCTGAAACAATAAAGTACATAGAAGAAGACATAGGTACTGAACTCATGGACCTGGGTTTTAAAGAGCATTTTATGAATTTGACTCCAAAGGCAAGAGAATGAAGGCAAAAATTAATGAATGGGACTACATCAGACTAAGAAGTTTTTGCTCAGCAAGAGAAACTAATAACAAAATAAACAGATAGCCAACTAAATGGGAAATGATATTTTCAAACAGATAAGGGCCTAATATCCATAATATACAAAGAATTCATAAAACTCAAGAACAAACAAACAAACAGTCCAATAAAAAAATGGGAAGAGGATATGAACAGACACTTCTCCCAGGAAGAAATACAAATGGCCAACAGATGTATGAAAAGATGCTCATCTTCTTTAGTTATTAGAGAAATGCAAATCAAAACTGCAATGAGATACCACTTCACACCTGTTAGATTAGCTATTATCAACAAGACAGGTAATAGCAAATGTTGGAGAGGCTGTGGAGAAAAAGAAACCCTCATAACACTGTTGGTGGGAATGTATTGTAGTACAACCATTATGGAAGAAAGTATGGTGGTTCCTCAAAAAACTGAAAATAGAACTACCTTATGACCCAGCAATCCCTCTACTGGGTATATACCCCCAAAACTCAGAAACATTGATACGTAAAGACACTGCAGCCCCATATTCATTGCAGCATTGTTCACAGTGGCCAGGACATGGAAACAACCAAAAAGCCTGTCAATAGATGACTGGATAAAGAAGATGTGGCACATATACACTATGGAATACTACTCAGCCATAAGAAATGATGACATCGGATCATTTACAGGAAAATGGTGGGATCTTGATAACATTATACGGAGTGAAATAAGTAAATCAAAAAAAAAACAAAAACCAGGAACTGTATTATTCCATACGTAGGTGGGATATAAAAGTGAGAGTAACAGATATTGATAAGAATGTGGTGGTTACGGGGAGAGGGGAGTGAGGGAGATGGAAAGGGGGAGGGGGAAGGGCACAAAGAAAACTAGATAGAAGGTGACAGAGGACAATCTGACTTTGGGTGATGGGTATGCAACATAATTGAACGACAAGATACCCTGGACTTGTTATCTTTGAATATATGTATCCTGATTTACTGATGTCATCCCATTAAAGAAATAATAAAATTATTAAGTGAAAAAAAATAAATAAAAACAGAATTCTTTTTAAAAGTGGTAAGCCTTATTAAATTTCATCCTGTTACATAAAAGCCACATTTATAATTTCTTGGAAATAGGCCCTTCCTAACGCATTTTATCTAAGAAGGTTGAGGGACAATGACTTTAAGCTTTTTAAAAACGTTAATGTTTGGCTGAAGAGATATATAAGACATGTGTTTTATCATTTTAGAGTGTGTTTTGTCTGGCATAAACTTTGATATTTCTGAGATTTCAACAAAGGACTGTCATTTACATCTTCTGCTTTATCTTTGGCTTTTGTTGCCTTAATAGCATCTTGGAGTTGATCTTTCTTTCTTTTTTTTTTTTCATTTTTCAGAAGCTGGAAACAGGGAGAGACAGTCAGACAGACTCCCGCATGCACCCGACCGGGATCCACCCGGCACGCCCACCAGGGGCGACGCTCTGCCCACCAGGGGGCGATGCTCTGCCAATCCTGGGCGTCGCCATGTTGCGACCAGAGCCACTCTAGCGCCTGGGGCAGAGGCCACAGAGCCATTCCCAGCGCCCGGGCCATCTTTGCTCCAATGGAGCCTTGGCTGCGGGAAGGGAAGAGAGAGACAGAGAGGGAAAGTGCAGTGGAGGGGTGGAGAAGCAAATGGGCGCTTCTCCTGTGTGCCCTGGCCGGGAATCGAACCCGGGTCCTCCGCACGCTAGGCCGACGCTCTACCGCTGAGCCAACCGGCCAGGGCCGGAGTTGATCTTTCTTAAGAATCTTTGTCATCTGCAAAGCCTGAGAATTTTGAAAGTCATCAGTTGTTAATATTTTAATAATCCTTTGTTTCTTATATCCTACTCCTCTCACATCTTTCTATAAGCAATAAGAAGAAACCAGATGGCACTTTCGAGACAATAATTGGAAATTTTCTCTTTGGAAGACTATTCTCCAAATTTTCCTAGTGTTCTGTACCTTTGACATCTTTTTAAGTTTGCATAGCTAACAGACATAGAAGATAGAGATAGTATCTTCCTTCAGGATTTATTGTTCAGAGTAGTAAAAATTATGTCTCCTTCTGTGGCATAGAATTTATAAATTGTATATTAACTTTCTATTGATGCTATAACAAACTTTTTTTGCTTAGAGTGCAAATATATAACTGCTCACAAAAATTAGGGGATATTTCAAAATGAATATGGAGCAATAAATAAAGCATTTGATATTTTTATTAAACAAGAACATCAGAAAAACAAACAAGTCAAAGCAAGTTGTTTGATTATGTAAATGAGATGCAAAGCCAACTTTTACTTCATTGGTGAAAATGCACTATACAAAAAGCTGAAAGCACTGAGATATCTGAGTCTTTGTTGATCTCCTAATTTTTGTGAGCAGTGTATATGTATAAATATGTATCCTTGGCTCATGGATTCATTCATCTTTATTTTTCCAATTTGTCATATTTTGTGAATATGCCAAACATCACTTTATTTTCTGTACTAGCATATTTGTATATGTAATTATCTGAACATGAATACACTCATTATATTTGATGGGAAAATAGCTGTTACTAAAAGGTAGCATGATTCATGGCACCCTAAAATATTCATAATTTGCCATTAACTAGATGATTATGAACACATGTCTCCATGACTTATCCCCTTCTTATCTCTCTGACCTCATCCATTATCATCATCCCTACAATGCTTCATACCGCATTGTGGCTACTCGGAGCTCCTACTCTGGTTAGTGCCATTAGCTGTAATGCTCTTCCACAGACATCTCCATAGCTTATTCTTTTATCTTTGTCCCATCTTTGATCAAATTTCATCTTCTCAGTGAGACCTTTCCATATTGGAATTTTAAGTAACTCATGTGGTGCATCTAATTCCCAATTCCAGAATCAATTTTTTAAATGTCTTCAAGTCTCCATAACAGTATACAATTTGTTTCTTTTTTTATTGTCTGCCCCCAGTACAAAAATATAGTTTCCATGAGGCAGAGATTTTTGTCTGTCTTCTCTCAGGTATCTCTGAGAGAAGTATTGAGAATACTCACTTAGAACCTAGTAAAAGCTTAAAGGATATGTGCTGAATGAATGAATCTAAGCTGCTTTATGAAATAGCAGGCTAAAAGAACAATGTGAAGTTTGAATAGAGCACCTAGATGTGTCCCTAGTTCTAAAGAATAAATTACTTTGAAATACAAGGAAGTGAAATTAAGACTTAGATTATCACTGCGGATTTATTTTGAAATACTGCTCATCTTCTTGGCTATTGTTACATTGGGAACTATTAAGAGATACAGACTATTTTTGATTAAATATCATTGTTGTTCCAATACTCTTACCAATTAATGTCAAATGACTGTGGCAAAACTAGATAAATATTATTAATTATTATTATTATTTTTTTGTATTTTTCCAAAGCTGGAAACAGGGAGGCAGTCAGACAGACTCCCGCATGCGCCCAACAGAGATCCACCCGGCAGGCCCACCAGGGGGCGATGCTCTGCCCATCTGGGGGTGTTGCTCTGCCACAATCAGAGCCATTCTAGCGCCTGAGGCAGAGGCCACAGAGCCATCCTCAGCGCCCCGGCAAATTTTGCTCCAGTGGAGCCTTGGCTGCGGGAGGGGAAAAGAGAGACAGAGAGGAAGGAGAGGGGGAGGGGTGGAGAAGCAGATGGGTGCTTCTCCTGTGTGCTCTGGCCGGAAATCAAACCCAGGACTTCTGCAAGCCAGGACGATGCTTTACCACTGAGCCAACCAGCCAGGGCCCATTATTTCAATTTAAAAAAGTTATTTCATGAATATTTTAGCACAACTTTAAAGCAATGGAGAAGAGAGGTTATATTCTTCTGTGACTTGAAATGCTGTATCATCCATTTGATTTTAGCTTTCCTGTAGAGCTTGAATTGTTATTAGTTTTATAATAATAAATTGTATTTTTACTATTGAGCATCATGCCAATATATAATTTCTTATTTGATGATATTGCTATTGTATTTTACAGTAACACTTGCCAATTTGATATCTCCTTTACTCAAAGAAAGATCAAAGGGCTTTTTGCTCTCTGATCTCTAGCTCTTCAAACATCCTTAAATGACATTTCTCATTACTTTCTGAAAATATCCAAGGTAAAGTGGAATTCCTGAAATACAATATAAAAATATAAAGAATCACTTCATGCCAAAAAAGACAGAGGAGCTAAATTATTAATTTTTTGTTTGCAGAAACTGTCAGCAATGCTGTTACTGTCTAAAAGACAATCTCAGTTTATACAATATTTTAGAATTATATTCTCTCCATTTCTCAAATGTAATTATACTGTTAATCCTATTAAAAACTACTGGTTTTCAAGTTAAGCATTTTACTTCCTACAATTTAAGAATAAGCTTACTAACTTGTATCTTTTTTTCTGTCTTGTATCTTCTTTAAAGACTTTCAAATTGAAGGAAAGCTATAAGGGTATTATGAGTGAGGGTTACATATCTTGAACTCATGAAATAATAATTGCTTGTATGGAAAAAAATTAAAAGTAATTGTTATAAAATGCACTATTGTGTTGCTGTTTTGCCTCAAAAGATGTGATACCAAGTGCTCTAGTATGAAGCATACCCCCAAATTTATGTCCACCCAAAATATCATGTGATCTTGTTTAGAAATAAGATCTTTGAAAATATTAAGATGAAGTCAATTGATTTAGGGAGAGGCATAAATTTAAGGACTTGTAAGTCACTGTTCTTGTCTAATATCCTTATATCAAATGTAATATATGTTCTTGGCTTATTAGAAAGCTATGTGTTGATACAGACAGGTATAGAGGAGGCTTATCATGTGATAGCAGAGTCAGAGTCTAGAGCAGGGGTCTCAAACTCGTGGCCGTGCGGCCCGCCCACCAATTTTGTGCGGCCCGCAGACTAATCAAACTTCGTGGATTAGTCTGCGGGCCCGTCTGCGGGCTGCACAAAATTGGTGGGCAGGCCGCATGCGGCCCGTGGGCCGCGAGTTTGAGACCCCTGGTCTAGAGTAATGCATCTACACACCAAAGAATGTCAAAGATTGCTAGTAACCATCATAGCTAGGAAGAAGCAAAGAAAGATTCTTCCCTAAGCTTCAGAGGGATGGTGACTCTGCATAAACCTTGATTCTAGACTTCTAGCTTTTAGCACTGTGAGAGAATAAATCTCTGTTGTTTTAAGTTATCCAATTTGTTACAGTGTAAGGAAACTGATACACTAATGTCAAATTTATAAGATTTCTCTTTATAGACTTATTTAAAAATATTTTGAGAATTTATGTATTTTCCATATGGCATAAATTTCTAATATATACATTATTCCAAGGCCTTTCCATGTTAATGTTATTATAAACTCCAATTACTCAGAAATAAGCCACATGAAAATTATTACTTTTTTGATCTGCTCAAAATTATGTGTTCTATAAATCAAACTATGATTTTTTTAAAAAATTAATCTAGTTATAGGATTATAAGAAATGAGATAATGTGCTATGCCCTAGAGTAGAATATATTATTTGCATATGATTCTATCACATGGAAAACAAAAAAGAAGATATTTTTTAGATCGTAGTAGTCTGCATTATATTCTCTGTTCTAATTATCTTTTTCTTTTAACTTAGATAAATATTTAACATTAAGGTCCTCAGCACACAAAATTTAAAGTCATGGATTAGGTTTGAGATTCCTTAATTTATCATCCAACTCTAAAATTCTAATTTGTTTTATTTTCTCATATTTGGAGATTTAAAAATTGACAAAAATCTTATAATTAAATCACAGTGAAAATGTTACTTGAAAGGTCATATGAGCTGAATTGTGTTAACTCAAATTTATTAAATATATGCTGGAGAGATCAGGCCTTTAAAAGGGGAATTAAGTTAAATAAATTGGACTTGCTCAGGTTGGCCCAAATCCAATCTGACAGGTGTCTTTATACCAAAAAGAAATTTGGACACAAAGAGAACAGGGCTTTGGACATGCAGAAAAAAGACCACAGGGGACATAGAGAGACCATAGCAATCTATTGTACAAGCAATTGAGAGAGGCCTCAGGGAGATACCAGCTCTACTGACACCTTGACAAATCTGCCTCAGACTTCTAGCTTCCAAAACTGCAAAGCAATATATCTTTGTGTTTAAGTTGCCCAATTGTGTAATGTTGTTATGGTAGCCCTAGCAAACTAATAAAAAAAGTCATACAAAGCAGTTATCAACTGGTTTCTGAAACTCATAAGGCAGTTATGCAATTAGTTGAGTCTAATAAAATTAATGAGCCCTTTTATTTCCCATAAGAAGGTGTTCATGAAATAAAAGGCAAAGAAATGAATTACTCATAGATAGGAGAAGTTAGTTCATATGGGAAAATTTGGTCATATTAAGCAGAAACTTTACTGATATATATGTTTGAAAATAGAATAAGCCTGTGGTCTCACACGAAGAACTAAATCTTCAATATTCCATCCTAAGTCCTAGCCAGGGCACATAGGAGAAGCGCCCATCTGCTTCCCTAGCCTTCCCCCTCTCCTTTCTCTCTATCTCTCTCTTCTCCTGAAGCCAAGGCTCCATTGGAGCAAAGTTGGCCCAGGCACTGAGGATGGCTTCCTGGCCTCTGCCTCAGGTTCTAGAATGGCTCCGGTTGCAAATGAGCAAGGCCCTAAATGGGGGCAGAGCACTGCTCTCTGGTGGGCTTAACTGGTGGAACTCAGTCTGGCACATGAGACAGTCTGTCTCTCTACCTCCCCACTTCTCACCATCCTAATCTCTTTTAAAGATTCACTG
This sequence comes from Saccopteryx bilineata, assembly GCF_036850765.1. NCBI lineage: Eukaryota > Metazoa > Chordata > Mammalia > Chiroptera > Emballonuridae > Saccopteryx > Saccopteryx bilineata. Next base: position 212,251,193 of record NC_089491.1, on the reverse strand, counting down.
GAGTAAAAACAATAACAAAGAAAAAAATTCAGTAATATAGAGAATCTACAAAGGAATTGCTAACAAACAATAATTGTTGGGAACCGAATAAATAAACAGAATATTTTTGCAATCTGGACAGAGGTGCTGGGCCCGAACCCCACCTCATTAGCCTAGTTACCAAAGAGCTACACCTGATTCTCATTTGTCTCACCCATGTTTTCTGGAGGAGGCTGGAAGCTAGTTTCTTATTAGTGCAAAGTAGATTTGGGTAGTATGGTGGGGGTTGTCTTTGGGTTGCCTTGGAAACTTAATTGAATTGCTGATGGACCATATTTTTTCTATAAATAAAAGCGGATGTGTTTCTGGGAGCAGGGATGTTATGGCTAAGGAACAATAAGAGACTATTTGCTGTGGCCTCCTCCTGAACCCATCTGTATGTATATATCTTTAAGTCCCTATCATTTATTTCAATTCCATACCTTTTCTTGTTCAAAGACCCCATAATAGACTCATCGTGGCTGGACTGTGACAAATAATAATACAGTGTGTCCGTAAAGTCATGGTGCACTTTTGACCAGTCACAGGAAAGCAACAAAAGATGATAGAAATATGAAATCTGCACCAAATAAAAGAAAAACTCTCCCAGTTTCATACCTATTCAGTGGAGTTCTATGTGGGCTCACACACAGATTTTTTAGGGCTTCTTGGGTAGCTATCCAGTATAGCCTCTACAGACTTGTCACTGACTGATGGCCTACCAGAACGGGGTTTCTCGACCAAACTGCCGGTTTCCTTCAACTGCTTATCCCACCAAGTAATGTTATTCCTATGTGGTGGTGCTTCGTTATAAACGCACCAATATTCACGTTGCACTTCGGTCACGAATTTGAATTTAGCAAGCCACAGAACATACTGAACTTTCCTCTGTACCATCCACATCTCGACTGGTATGGTCATAGGCTGCTCCGCTGTGTACACGGTGTTACATCATCATCTGCACATGCGCACATGCTGCCACATCATCCTCCAGAAACTGGGAGGGCTTTCCTTTTATTTGGTGATTTCACATTTCTATCATCTTTTGTTGCTTTCTTGTGACCGGTCAAAAGTGCACCATGACTTTACAGACACACTGTATGTAGATGTTACAAACTTTGAGTACTATCTATAAGATTTATTCCAAGCAAGATCATAACAAAAGAAAAATAACTGGCTACCATTTAATATATGTAAAAAACTCTTTAAAAATATGTTAAAAGTTATAAAAGAGCCCTGGCCAGTTGGCTCAGTGAGTGGATAGAACATCAGCCTGGTGTGTGGACATCCCAAGTTCAATCCCTGGTCAGGGTACATATGTGAAGTGACCATCTGCTTCTCTTCCCCTCCCTCTACCCCTTCTCTCTCTCATCCTTTCTTGCAGCCGGTGGCTCAATTGGTTTGAAAATGGCTTCGGGCGCTGAAAATAGCTTGGTTGATTTGAGCATCCGCCCCAGATGGGGATTGTCAGGTGGATCCCATTTGAGGCATATGTGGGAGTCTGTCTCTCTATCTCCCCTCCTCTCACATTAAAAAAAAGTTGTTCTTTAAATATTGATATATCAGGTCTCATTTAAAATTCTTGAGTGAAAAAAAAACTGAATGGCAAATGTGTCATTGCATTGTCAGTTTAGTATAGTTTCACAAATATCTATAGTTGGAAGCAGCTGTAAAAAACATGTCATGCATTCCTATATTATCTTATCATAAATTGAAAATAAAATAAAATATAAATATAAAACATATGGATACATTTGCATGACACAACAATACAATGAAATATGTCTCCTTCAGTCCACCTAAAGCAATAAATCACCTTTACTATTGATCACATCTCAATTCTAATAAAACTAATTGAAGGGCTCACTTTACTTAGTACACATGTATTTTCACTTTACATTGATCATTGCTGAAAATAATTTCCTTATCTTATAAACCCAGCACCTTTTCATTAAGGGAAATTCCCTTAACTGCCTGCTGATTTATTCACATGGCTGAGCCTCCCATAAGAGTGGTGAGTAGAAAAACTAAATCAGCCATTCAGAGTGGTCTATCTTTTTGGATATAGTGATTAGTTTGGATTTGGGCACCTTCTGTAAATAAAGCTAATAAGAGACTTCTACTGGTAATGACACAGATATTGGAAGACAGTGGGTCTTTCTAGTTTTGTGTTGTGAAGCTTCACAGACTATGTTAGTAGCTAAGCCAAACTACCGGGGAACAGACCAGCTAAAAGAGAGAAAGGTATAGATTTGCATATTAGTTTTCTATGTTGTATAAAAATCACAACAATTTAGCAGTTTGAAACAGTATCTATGTACTGTATTACTTCACAGTTTCTATGGATCAGTAGTCTAAGAATGACTTTTGGGTCCTCTCACTGAACTACATCCAAGTGCTTAGGGCTGCACTCTCATGAGAGGCTCAACTGGTGATTGGCTTATGTTTAAATTCTTTTAAATTGTTGATTGAATTCATTTCCTGGCAGCTGTCAGACTGGGATTCCCGTTTTTCTTATTAGCTATTAGCTAGGGTGGGAAAAGATCATTTTTAATTTCTCTATGTTGTTTTAAGTGTATCAGAAATACTTTCTAAAATTTATAAATGATATATTTAATTTATGTAAATAAATAAGACACAGTTAATAAGCAACAGGTTAATTGTTCAATATCATCTATCTTCCAGGGTTTGGCTCTTTAAATTAAATATCATTACTGTACTTTTTAAAATAAAATTTGTTAAGTTAATAAAATTATATTATTTTTCAACAAAACCACAACACTGAGATAGTTTTTTTATTATATGTAAATTTCAAAATGTGACCTGCTCATCACTGCCTGCATTAGAAACTCTCGGAGGATACTTGCTAGAAACCCAATTTCTAGGGTTTCTTGTTACGGCTATCAAGTCTGAAACTGTGGTACAAAATATAACACTCTGATTTTTCAAAAAATACATTAGACAATCCAATGCAGAAAAGAAATGTTTAATCAGTTTAAAATATTTCTAAATTCTTATAGTCATCATGTAGATGAAATAATATGCTACAGCAGAAAGTATGATAAACATGGTTTTCTAAATAAATTATTTAGATTACTTATTTCACAACGGAAGGTTGCTTTTGTAATGGGTAGAAAAAACACTTCCAATTTAATTTGTTCTTAAATACAAGAAGTGTGATAGATACTTTTAAAAGCAAAATATCTTATAAATATCTAATTTATTATTTTAAATATAGCAGTTAGCCTTAAAGCTTTTTAAAATAAGAAATCATTTAGATTATTGTATAATGTCCTAAATATTATACAACCAAAGTATAAATAAAAAGCAACCAAAGCAACCAAAGTATAAATAAAAAGATTTAACTATAGTAAGTTGTTTTATAAAGATTTATTCTGCCAAACTTAGCAAAAAGCTGACATAAAGTACTTGGTAAGTAATTATTATTATATGTTTTAACTTGCTGTAACTCTGCTTTATAAACTCTGTTTTCATAAAAGTTAACATGACCAAATAACATTTATTTTGAGAGTAAAATATATTTTACTAGTTTAGTAAAATATATTTATATTTATTTTGTTATATTACTGATGTCCTTCAAAACTTTTTGAGTTATAGTCATATAATCACCTGAATAGATATGTTACCTTGTTTAAGTCTGAGAGACAGCATTCATACCCATAATTTTTTTTGTCTTTTCTCAAACCCATGTGTCGAGGGCTGACTTTCAATAGATCGCAGCGAGGGAGCTACATACGAAACCCTGACCCAGAAGCAGGTCGTCTATGAATGGCTTAGCACCAGGTTCCCAAATCCTGCAGTAATAGTCTTGGCTATATGGCTTGTTTATATATCTTGGGAAGGTTAGTGAGTCATTATAGAGCAGTGGTAGTCAACCTGGTCCCTACTGCCCACTAGTGGGCGTTCCAACTTTCATGGTGGGAGGTAGCAGAGCAACCAAAGTATAAATAAAAAGATTTAACTATAGTAAGTTGTTTTATAAAGATTTATTCTGCCAAACTTAGCAAAAAGCTGACATAAAGTACTTGGTAAGTAATTATTATTATATGTTTTAACTTGCTGTAACTCTGCTTTATAAATTTTATAAAGTAAAGTTACTTCCCTACTTTATAAATCACCATTACTGTGGAACCGGTAGGCGGTTAGAAAATTTTACTACTAACGGAGATACAAAAGTGGGCAGTAGGTATAAAAAGGTTGACCACCTCTGTTTTAGAGTATGCAGTTAGTTCTGTAGCAGTGTGTGAGAAGTGGGAGTCCAGTTTGCAGGAATGCCTTCCTAGAATGTCCTTCTTACACTGGCTCAGGTCTCTTACAAATGAATTCTATAGTCTTCAAACAATGGGTGAATCTCAAATTATTATGCTAAATAAACAAGCCAGACAAATTAAAGATATTCAATTTTGTTCTATTGTTTAAATTTTAGGACAGATAAAACTAATCTACAGTCATAGAAATGGAATCAGTGGTTTCCTGAACCTGTGTAAACACTCACAGCTGATTGCAAGTAATTCATAGTAAAGGCTGAAGGGAAAGAGATATCCCTTCAGCCCATAACTTCTCTATAAGCCAAAGCTTTCTTCAGAACAAAGACCCTCCATAATGAATAGCTCTAAAGAAAAAAAAAGATAAAAATTGAGCAGTAAATGTAAAAAAGGCTCAAGAAAGCTCAAAAAATTAAACTAATATTTTGAGCTTTTCACAAAACTAGAAATGGAAGATATCTTGGCACTCTGAAGTTAGAATGGCTACTTTATTTTGTCTTCTAGAATTTAAGAAAGCAAATTTATTTCCTTTTATTAAATATCAGCTTTTCCTAGGATTTCACTTTGATATTTTTTATACACAATTAATATTTAAAAGAAGGAAATAAATATAAAGATAACATTATTATAAAATAAAAGCATAGCTTAGAGGTATGACCATTAAACAGGTTAAAACTATAACATTATATTACCAAACGTGTTAAAGAGAAGATTAAAAAATATATATGTCAGTTTTTAAAAAGCAGAAATTAAGAGAAAAACACTCTGGGAAAAAATTAAAAGAATCAACTAACCAGGTGGTAGTGCAGTGGATAGAGCATTGACCAGAGATGCTGAGGACCCAGGTTTGAAACTCTGAAGTTGCCAGCTTGATCATGGGCTCATTTACTTGAGAACAGGGTCACTGGCTTGCGTGTGTGATCATAGACATGACTAAGTGGTCACTGGCTTCAACTCAAGTTTGCTGGCTTGAGCATGGGTCACTGGCTCAGATGGAGCCCCCTATTTAAGGCACATATGAGAAGCAATCAATGAACAACTAAGATGCTGCACAACTGCAAGTTGATTCTTCTCTTTCTCTTCCTTCCTGTCTGTCTGTCCCTCTCTGTCTGTCTGCCTGTCTCTCTTTCTCTGGCTTAAATAAATAAAAAAGAATCATTTCAAAGGTGAAGATTTTACTAAAAATAGCATATGAACTAATAAACATAAACATAAACATTTTTAATCATAAAGAAATAAAAAAGAAAGGTTTATTATTTGAAAAAATATTTAAAGATGAATTTAGAAAATGAAATGCTGGAAAATATAATTTACAATAAAAATCTCCAAAAATTGCTGTATGTTCAGTATGATTTTAATTTTGTAAAGTGTCTTGTGTCTATAGTTATATATAATGAAAATCAAATACTTAAGGGATTTGATTAAAAATAAATATACAATGAATAGAACCTAGTGGAAGATTTTGAAAGATATTCTCCTAACAATTTCTGTTATTTTCTGAAGTCATCATTATGGAACTTTGTGTCTATCTAACCACTCCTTCCTCAGCTCTGATCAATCATATGCTCCTTTCTCCCTTATTTATTCTCTTTAGCAGTTACCACTGTCTTATTTATATTTAATATGCTTATTTTTTTTTAATAAATATCTCTTTTCAAGTTACAAGAGAAGGCACTGCAATTGGTTCAGTGGATAGAGCATTGGCCCAGCATATGGACATTTCAGGATCAATTCTTGGACAGGGCACACAGGAGAAGCCATCATCTGCTTCTCCCCACCCCCTCTTTCCCGTCTCCTTTTCCTCTCCCACAGCCAGTGGCTCAGTTGGTTCCAGTGTGGCCTCAGATGCTGAGGTGCATCAGCCTCAGGTGCTAAAAATAGCTCGGTACTCGAGCGTTGGCCCCAGACAAGGGTTGCTGGGTAGATCGGTTGGGTGTATGCAGGAGTCTGTCTCACTATCTCCTCTCCTTTTACTTAAAAAAAAAAGTTACAGGAGAAGAAACTTTTTTTTTTTATTTTGTCCATTGATAAACCCTCAAGGTCTACAAAAGTGCCTGCCACACAGTAGAGCCTAGTAAATGTTTGTTGAAGTGATAACAATATGATTGAACCTATATTATTTTGGTAATGTGAAAATAGTATATAGTATTATAAAATGTTTATCTAAATCCCAGTGATGTAATTCAAAGATACAAAACACTTAAACTTACATTAAATATTATTGTTTATTATAGAAATGATTGTATTTTGCACTCAACTTTTTAAAGTTGAATCTTTTCTTATTTCTACATAAAAAAGGTTAGAGTGAGGCCTTTGATAAGGTATTGTCTTTTCCAAACTCAGATTTATTTCTCAAAATGAACTTCACTTTTGGCCGCCTGATTTTTAAACATTATCCTCATATGGAAAATTTATAATTGACATATTTTGCATTTATTTTTAAGTAAAGCTAAATTCCATTTTTAAAAAATCTCATGTTCCTGGCTTATGGCAGCAAGGTAATAGACTGACTACCACTTTTCTAAAATGCTCTCTAATTGTGTTGTCCCACTAAATACACTGAAGTTGAAATTATAACAGTTTTTAACAGGGAAAATAAGAACTTTGTGTTTTGTATTATTTGACAAGGACATGACATTATGTATTCAGAGAAAGTTTGTGAACTGTATGTTCTAAAATAAGTGTATTTTATAATGATTACATTTTCCTTTCAAATATATCTTTGCTGCTTGAATAATGTAACTACTAATAGAGGAAATCATCATTATTTCAGTAAAGAAAACTCAGCTATTATACAAGTATAGAGAAGCACATTCCATTAACTTTTCTGTCCTTGGAAATCAGACTGACTTATTGTGCAATTTCAATTAGCTTGTCAAATAAATGCACTGCTACTATAATTCTTTTCTTTAGATCAGTTTTAGGAAACAAGGTGTGCCAAGAACTGAATAAGCATTATAATTTTTTTCTCAGGGAGAAATATTGGGCAATGCATATTGAAGTATTTAAAACTGAGTATATTTTTTAACTGAATGCAACATGAATGATAATAGACATGACTTCTGTTTTGATGCTTCATTTTTTTTCTTTAAATAATGGAGCTTATTAAGCTTATAGTTGGATGGAAATAGTATTACCTGATGTTAGGTATGCATAAAGTAAAAATTTTACTGATTTTTGTTTTATGTAGCTAAATCACACATATTATTGGTCATGTGTATATAATACAACAAACACAAAAAAAGAGAGAGGAATATAAAAAATAGAATCATTAATTTATACATAAACATGAGAGAAAGATCAATGAGATTCTTAATTCTTCAAATAGTCACAAGACATTTAATTGACTGACCATCATTAAAAATTATCTCATTTTATAGAGAAATAATTTTATTATTTTAAAAAATTGTATTGAATTTATTGAGGTGATGACATTGGTTAGTAAATGTTTATGAATATCAGGTGGACAATTCTATCATACATTATCTGTATATTTTATTGTGTGTCTATCACCTCAATTCTCTTTTCTACTTCTCTTACCATTTCCATTGGTAATCACCATATTGTTGTCTGTGACTGTGGGTTTTATTTTTTTGCTTAAACCCTTCAACTTTTCCCCCCCAGTCTCCCCAACTCTCGCCCCTCTGACAACTGTCAGTCTATTCTCTCTACCTATGAATATGTTTCTATTTTGTTTGTTAGTTTATTTTGTTCATTAGAGTCCACATATAAGTGAAATCATACTCTACCTATCTTTCTCAGACTTGCTTATTTAACTTAACATAATACTCTACATGTCCACTGATGCTGTCGCAAAAGGTAAAAATTTTCTGCTTTTTACAGCTGATTAATATTTCATTGTGTAAATTTACCACAGCTTTTTTGTCCTCTCATCTACTGGATTAGCACTTGGGCTGCTTCCAAATCTTGGCTATTGTGAAGAATGCTGTAATGAACATAGAGATGTATATAGTCTTTTGAATTAGTGTATTGGGTTTCTTCCAAGAAGTGGAATTGCTGAGCCATAAGGCAGTTCTATTTTTAATTTTTGAGGTAACACCATACTGCTTTCCACAGTGGCCGAACCAATGTGCATTTTCACCAACAGTGTATGAGGGTTACCTTTTCTCCACATTCTTGCCGACATTTGTTGCTTGTTGATTTATTGATGACAATCATTCTAACAGATATGAGGTGATATCTCATTATGGTTTTAATTTGCATTTCTCTGATGATTAAAGACTTGGAGAGTGACGTCATAGAAATGGCACCATGAGGAGTGATACCGATAAATCTCCCCAAAATTTCAACAAGTTCTTCAACCAGTGACAGAAAAATCTATCCTTGGAGCATCTAGAAGTCCCACACACTGAACATGAAGGTATGATTGAGCGAAAAGTTGACTAAATATATAATCAACCCTAAAGGAAATAAGACAGAGAAAGGAACACTCCGCCTTCCTCACTAATCTAAGCAAGGGCTTCTTTCACTTGGAACTGAGATAGAGGGTTAAGAGTTTGGAGGGAGCCGGGCAGCGGCACAGACATCCAAGTTGAGAAAAGAGTGTGCCTGCAGCAACTCAGCCAATGTGAGCTAATGCCCGTGCCGGACCCTGACAAAGACGGGCGAGTGGCGGCCACTATTAGCCCCGATATCCTGGTCGGTGAGTGCCATAGTGTGCGAGAGTTTCCTCCTAGCGCCCCAGGAGTGGGTGCTTGTGTTCCTGGACAGAGAGGCAGGGTCAGAGGCCTCTGCATGGGCTGTGACTAGAGTCTTGGTGTGGTCCCTGCACCCTGAACAGCAGCACATGGGGAGTGCACGAAAGTGAACTTTCCTACGCCCCAAACTTCTTCAAGTGGGCGGGGCACCTCACCCAGCCATTTAAGTTAACATCCCCAGGAAGGAAAAAAAAATGAAAATGTTGGGAGGAGGGGCATGCAAGCAGCTTGCAGTCTTACTCAGGAGCAGATCTGCGGATCCAATCACTGAAATTAGCTTAACCCACAGTCTGCTCACCTCCCAACTGACCTATGTGGCTCTAACTGACAAGATCTCTCTCAGATCAGCGATCTAAGACAAGAGGCTTGATATTTTTTAGTGCCTCTTACTATGCACATAGGGGTGGGGGTAACTTCTGATTGGCAGAGCTTTCAAACTCAGGGCTATACATTAAAAAGAAGGATTTGGCAGCTTGTTTTGCAAATAGCAACTAGGGCATCTTCTACCCAGCCAAAACAGGTTACAAAGTGCAAAAAGCCTGGGGACAGTGGTCCCACAGAGTGCTGAGGCATAGTAGACATGCCTGGAGGCACATAGAAAGGCACCTTGAGAGGAATTGGCTTCCAGCCCTGCCTGATTATCCTGGTGGCTCTGACTGACAGAGCCTTTCCCAGAGCCCTGTGCTGAGTGGGGATAGAGTGGGAATTTGTCAGCTCTTTGAGCCTCTTACTCTCAAGGCAGAGGCAGCAGCAACCCCATAACTGGATCATCAGGCTGTTAATTCAGGAAGGAGAGACTAGGAGAGAGTCTCTGGGAAAACAGACTCTCTCATTGTTGGAGCCTACAAATGCTAACAAGCCTTAACTACAAACAAGAGTGAAGCCTAATATATGACATCGCCATAGAGACTTATCAACTGCAAATCTCGACCTAAGTGTGCCACAGGGGCCAAGCCTGGCATACAGATCACTGACCAGGAAGAAGGAGAGGAAAGAAAAAGGAAGAAGATAGCCTGTCAAAATAAAAAAAAAAAATCCAGACTTTAAAACCTTTTCCATTGGTTTGTGTTTTTTTTGTTTTGTTTTGTTTTTAATCTTCTTGTCTTGATTATTTTCTTCTTCTGCCACTTTGGTCTTTTTATTCTCTGAGCATCTTATTCTTTCCTCTTCTTGAACTACACTACTCATAAGTGTTAGAGTTTCCATTTTCTTTCTTTTCTTCTTCCTTTCTTTCTATGAGGGTTGCACTCCAAAACCCTTAACTCTCTCTCTCTCACTCTCTCTTTGTTCTTTTTTTTTCTTCTTTTAATTTTTTCCTCTCTTTTTTCCTCCCTCTATATTAGTTTCTTCCTTTCTCCTTTACTTTTCCTCTCATTCAATCCTCAATACAAACAAATTAATTTATTTGGGACTCAAATTTTTTCTTTGTGGTTCTTTGGGTGTGTTTTACTTTGCTTTTTAACTAATTAGCATTCTCCAAACCCTGGCTCTCCCTTCTATCTAGTTTTAGCTCCACTTAATACAATAGTAATTTTTATTTTTTTCCCCTTTTTCCTGTTTCCCTCCTATCCTTCTCATTATACCTCTTAGTTGATCATCACTTACAAGCAAATCATTTCATTCTTGACCAAACTTTTTTTCATTTTTGCATTTTGTGGGTCCCTACCTCTTTTTTTGCCCCTTTTATCACTTCTCCTCAACTGAGGCCCTCCCTTATAGGTAGTTTTTGTTCCATTTAGCCCAATATAATTCACTGTTCATCACAATTTTTACTCAAAGAGGAGGGGAGAAGAGAGGAGAAAAAAAGGAAATAATAAATTTTCTTTTTTTCCCATTTTTTTTAGTTTTTATTCTTTATTAATTCTCATTAGTACTACTAGCAAAACCACCCTCAGATTCCATTAAGGAAAAGACAATCAAATATCATGAACACAAAAAACAGAGATGTAGCACAGATAGATGAGAAAAAAATCTATGGAGAAAAAAATTAATTTATTGGAAACCTTGGAACTAAGTGACAAAAAAATTTAAAATAGAAATCATAAAAATATTCAGAGATATACAAAAAAAAAACAAAGAAAGGCAATTTAGGGAGCTCAGAAAACAACTCAACAAACACAAAGAATATATTACCAAGAAAATTGAAACTTTAAAAACAATCAAACAGAGATGAAAAACTCAATTCATCAACTAAAAAATGAGGTAACAAGCTTAACTAATAGAACAGGCCAGATAGAAGGTAGGATTAGTGAAATAGAACACAAGCAACTTGAGGCAAAACAGAGAGAAGAAGAAAGAGACTCAAAAATTTAAAAAAATGAGAAAGCCCTACAGGAATTGTCTGACTCCATCAAAAAAAATAACATAAGAATAGTAAGTATATCAGAGGGAGAAGAGAGAAAATGGAATGGAGAACATATTCAAACAAATAATAGATGAGAATTTCCCAAGCCTGTGGAAAGAACTAAAGCCTCAAATTCAAGAAGCAAACAGAACACCGAGTTTTCTTAACCCCAACAAACCTACTCCAAAGCACATAATGAAATTGGCACTATCAATGACAAAGAAAAAATTCTCAAGGCAGCCAGGGATAAGAAGAATACAACATATAAAGAAAGCCTATTAGAATATCATTGGATTTCTCAGCAGAAACTCTACAAGATGAAAGAAAGTGGGCCCCAATATTTAAAGTCCTGAAAGAGAGGAACTTTCAGCCAAGAATACTATATTCACCAAAACTATCCTTCAAATATGAAAGAGAAATAAAAACATTCACAGTTACAGAAAAGATGAGGGAATTTATCATCAGAAAACCCCCACTCCAAGAAATACTTAAGATGGTTTTCCAATCAGATACAAAAAACAAAACAAACAAAACCGCAAGTAATAGCACCACCAAGAACACAATAAAATCAAATTCAAACTGTGACAATAAAAACAAAAAAAAAGGGGGGGAGACGATGGAGATTAAAAGTAGTAAAGGAGGATAGAATGCAGAAGCCCTCATAAGATAGTGCACTACAAAGAACCTGGTAGGTACCCTTTTCATTACTTAATGGTAACCACCCCTGAAAAAAACCACCACAGAAGCACATGACTTAAAAAAAATTTCAACAAATGAAAGAAGAATGGAATACAACCAAACAAAAACAAATGATAGAAAAATAAAAGAGAAGAATCAAACTAGATACAAAACTAACAGAAAGCAATTTATAAAATGGCAATACGGAACCCACAAGTGTCAATAATGACACTAAATGTAAATGTATTAAACTCACCAATAAAAAGACATAGAGTAGCAGAATGGATTAAAAAATAAAATTCAACTCTATGCTGCCTACAAGAAACACATCTAAGCAACAAAGATAAAAAAAAAATTTAAAGTGAAAGGCTGGAAAACAATAATCTAAGCAAATAACATCCCCCCCCAAAAAAAAAGCAGGCGTAGCAATACTCATATCTAATAATGCTGACTACAAGACAACAAAAGTACTCAGAGACAAAAATGGTCATTTTATAATGATTAAGGAGACACTAAATCAAGAAGACATAACAATTCTTAATATATATGCACCAAACCAAGGAGCACCAAAATATATAAGACAGCTACTTATTGACCTTAAAACAAAAACTGACAAAAATACAGTCATACTTGGAGACCTCAATACACCGCTGATGGCTCTAGATCGTTCGTCCAAACAGAAAATCAATAAAGATATATTGGCCTTAAACAAAACACTAAAGTACCTGGATATGATAGACATCTACATGACATTTCATCCCAAAGCAAAAGAGTATACATTTTTCTCTAGTGTACATGAAACATTCTCAAGAACTGACCATATGTTGGGCCAAAAAAATAACATCAGCAAATACAGAAAAATTGAAATTGTACCAAGCATATTTTCTGATCATAAAGCCTTGAAACTAGAATTCAACTGCAAAAAAGAGGAAAAGAACCCCTCAAAAATGTGGAAACTAAACAACATACTTTTAAAAAATGAATGGGTAAAGAAGAAATAAGTGCAGAGATCAAAAGATATATACAGACAAATGCAAATGACAATACGACATATCAGAATCTCTGGGATGCAGCAAAAGCAGGAATAAGAAGAAAGTTCATATCATTTCAGGCCTATATGAACAAACAAGAGAGAGCCCAAGTAAACCACTTAACTTTCATACCTTCAAGAACTAAAAAAAGAACAAAGACAACCCAAAACCAGCCAAAAAAAGGAGATGGTAAAAATAAGAGCAGAAATAAATGAAATAGAGAACAGAAAAACTAAAAAAAACTCAATAAAACAAGGAGCTGGTTCTTTGAAAAGATCAACAAAATTGGCAAACCCTTGGCAAGACTCACCAAAGAAAAAAGAGAACGACTCATATAAACAAATCCAAAATGAAAGAGGAGAAATCACCACAGATATCATAGATATACAAAAATTATTGTAGAATAATACAAAACACTATATGTGACTAAATTTAATAATCTAGAAGAAATGGATAAATTTGTAGAACAAAACAACCTTCCTAGACTGAATCAAGAAGAAGCAGAAAGCCTAAACAGACCAATTAGTAGGGAAGAAATAGAAAAAAAACTATTAAAAACCTCCCCAAAAATAAAAGTTCAGGCCTAGATGGTTATACAAATAAATTCTGTCAAACATTCAAAGAAGACTTGGTTCCTATTCTACTCAAAGTCTTCCAAAAAATTGAAGAAGAAGCAATACTTCCAAACACATTTTATGAGGCCAACATAACCCTCATACCTAAACCTGGCAAGAACTGCACACACACAAAAAAACTACAGACCAATTTCTCTAATGAATTCAGATGCTAAAATACTAAACAAAATACTAGCAAATCAAATACAACAACATATTAAAAAAATAATACATCATCATTAAGTGAGAGTCATCCCAGAATCTCAAGGATGGTACAACATACGTAATATGGTTAACATAATACACCATATCAACAAAGCAAAGAACAAAAACCACATGATCTTATCAATAGATGCAGAAAAGTCATTTGATAAAATAAAACACAATTTTATGTTTAAGACACTCAACAAAATGTGTATAGAAGGAAAATATCTCAACATGATAAAGGCCATACATGACAAACCATCAGCTAACATCATATTAAATGGCATAAAACTAAAGGTTTTCTTTCTTAAATCAGGAACAAGATATGGTTGTCCTCTCTCCACTCTTACGTAATGTGGTACTAGAAATTCTAGTCTGAGCAATCAGACAAGATAAAGAAATAAAAGGCATCCATATCAGAATAAAATGAAGTGAAGGCATCACTTTTTGCAGATGATATGATCCTATACATTGAAAAACCCGAAGACTCCACAAAAAGATTACTAGAAACAATAAGCCAATACAGTAAGGTCGCAGGATACAAAATTAATATACAAAAGTCCATAGCCTTTCCATATGCCAACAATAAAACATTAGAAAACAAACTCAAAAAAATAATTCCATTCATGATTGCAACAACAACAACAACAAAAATACCTTGGAATAAACATAACAAAGAATGTAAAGGACTTATATAATGAAAACTACAAAGCATTGTTAAGGGAAATTGAAAAAGATACAATGAGATGGAAAAATATTCCTTGTTCTTGAATAGGAAGAATAATTATAATCAAGATGGCCATATTACCCAAAGCAATATACAAATTTAATGCAATTCCCATCAAAATTCCAATGACATTTTTTAAAGAAATGGAACAAAAAATCATCAGATTTATATGGAACTATAAAAAACCCCGAATAGCCAAAGCAATCCTAAGAAAAAAGAATGAAGCTGGGGACATTTCAATACCTGATTTCAAACTATATTATAGGGCCATGACAATCAAAACAGCATGGTATTGGCAGAAAAATAGACACTCAGACCAATGGTACAGAATAGGAAGTCCAGAAATAAAACCACATATATATGGTCAAATAATTTTTGATAAAAAAAACCAACAACACACAATGGAGAAAAGAAAGCCTCTTCAATAAATGGTGCTGGGAAAACTGGAAAGCCACATGGAAAAGAATGAAACTTGACTACAGATTGTCCCATTGTACTAATATTAGTTCAAAATGGATGAA
The DNA here is from genome assembly GCF_036850765.1 of Saccopteryx bilineata. Taxonomy (NCBI): domain Eukaryota; kingdom Metazoa; phylum Chordata; class Mammalia; order Chiroptera; family Emballonuridae; genus Saccopteryx; species Saccopteryx bilineata. The sequence goes on along the minus strand of NC_089491.1, from coordinate 212,236,052 downwards.
AGACCTAAATGTAAGACCTGAAACAATAAAGTACATAGAAGAAGACATAGGTACTAAACTCAAGGACCTGGGTTTTAAAGACCATTTTATGAATTTGACTCCAAAAGCAAGGGAAGTGAAGGCAAAAATAAATGAATGGGACTACATCAGACTAAGAAGTTTTTGCTCAGCAAGAGAAACTGACAACAAAATAAACAGACAGCCAACTAAATGGGAAATGATATTTTCAAACAGCTCAGATAAGGGCCTAATATACAAAATATAGAAAGAACTCGTAAAACTCAACAACAAACAATCCAATATAAAAATGGGAAGAGGACATGAACAGACACTTCTCCCAGGAATAAATACAAATGGCCAACAGATATAATAAAAGATGCTCATCTTCATTAGTTATTAGAGAAATGCAAATCAAAACTGCAATGAGATAACCACCTCACAACTGTTAGATTAGCTATTATCAACAAAACAGGTGATAGCAAATGTTGGAAAGGCTGTGGAGAAAAGGGGAGCCCTCATTTACTGTTGGTGGGAATGTAAAGTATTACAACCATTATGGAAGAAAGTATGGTGGTTCCTCAAAAAACTGAAAATAGAACTACGTTATTACCCAGCAATCCCTCTACTGGGTATATACCCCCCAAACTCAGAAACATTGATAAATAAAGAGGCATGTAGCCTCATGTTCATTGCAGCATTGTTCCCAGTGGCCAAGACATGGATACAACCAAAAAGCCCTTCAATAGATGACTGGATAAAGAAGATGTGGTACATATACACTATGGAATACTACTCAGCCATAAGAAATGATGACATCGGATCATTTGCAACAAAATGGTGGGATCTTGATAACATTATACAGAGTGAAATAAGTGAATTAGAAAAAACTAAGAACTGCATGATTCCATATACAAGTGGAACATAAAAACAAGACTAAGAGACATGGACAAGAGTGTGGTGTTTATGGGGTGGGGGGTGGGGGAGGGGAAGGGACACAAAGAAAACTAGATAGAATGTGACAGAGGACAATCTGACTTTGGGTGATGGGTATGCAACATAATTGAATGACAGGATAACCTAGACATGTTTTCTTTGAACACATGTACCCTGATTTATTGATGTCACTCCATTAAAATTAATAAAAAATTTAAAAAAAGACTTGGAGTATCTTTTCATATATCTATTGATCATTGGTGTGTCCTCTCTGGAGAAGTGTCTATTCAGGTCTGTGGCCCATTTTATAATTTGATTGTTTTTGGTGTTGCATTGTATAAGTTCTTTTTATATTTTGGATATTAACCCCTTATCAGATGTATCACTGTTGAATATGCTTTCACATTCAGTGGGCTGCTTTTCTACTAGCAATATTTCAAGATAATATCTTTGGACTTATAAAATAAAATATCTTGAGTAACTTTTCATTGTAACACTGGTAATATTGCTTTTTAAAACATTGTTAAAGTATATTTTGAATGAATGAAAAGGAATGCATAAGTTTGCATTTTAATATTTAGCATGAGCATTGCATTATATAAATCTATGACTAAATCAGGCCCAAAACATAATTAGTTTCAGAAATAAAAATATTAGCAAATACTATTATATAATCAAAACCAAGTTAAAGATATATATGTCGTACATAAATTTTACATTAAATGTGGTACAAAAATTTTTTTTAAATTTTTATTGATTTGATAGAGTGAGGAAGAAAAAGAGAGTGTTGGAGGAGAGATAGAGAAACATTAACTTGTTGTTTCACTTAGTTCCATTTAATTGTGTACTCACTAATTGCTTATCCTACATGACCTCACTGGGGTTCAAACCTGTGATCTCTAGCATGCAAGGTTCACACTGTATCCACTGACACACTTGGCCAGGGATGGTACTGATCCTTTTAAATTTTTCTACTTTTGTTATTATTCAGAAGCAATATCTATTGCATAAAATAGTGTGATTTTTTAATTGACCAGAAGATTAATATTACATTTAATATATGTAATATTATTATTATTTGCAATATGTTTTTACCATTTAAAATACATTCTGAACAATATGTACCCTCTCATGCATAGCTAAGTGTATTTCTACTTCAGGGCCTTTCCACTTCTGTTAGTTGGATATAGAAATAATTTTCTCAAAACTTTTTAAGGCTCATCTCCAAACTTCAATCAAATCTTTTGAAATACTGCCTTCTTTTTTTTTTTTTTTTTTTTTTTGTATTTTTCTGAAGCTGGAAATGGGAGAGACAGTCAGACAAACTCCTGCATGCGCCCGACCGGGATCCACCCGGCACGCCCACCAGGGGGCGAGACGCTCTCCCCACCAGGGGGCGATGCTCTGCCCTTCCTGGGCATCGCTCTGTTGCGACCAGAGCCACTCTAGCACCTGGGGCAGAGGCTAAGGAGCCATCCCCAGCGCCCGGGTCATGTTTGCTCCAATGGAGCCTTGGCTGGCTGGGGGAGGGGAAGAGAGAGACAGAGAGGAAGGAGAGGGGGAGGGGTGGAGAAGCAGATGGGCGCTTTTCCTGTGTGCCCTGGCCGGGAATAGAACCCGAGACTTCTGCACGCCAAGCCGACGCTCTACCACTGAGCCCACCGGCCAGGGCCGAAATACTGCCTTCTTATTTTGGACTGAACTATCTAGAAACACGAATGAAAATTTCTAGGTCTGGCCTGCCCTGACAACCGTATTTAAATGGTAGTCCTCATCACTTTCTTTTTCCTGATTTATTTTTCAAAACTTATTTAAACACCTGACAGTACATTACATATCTATTGTTCAATGCTCATTTCTCCCATATCTCTCAGTGTTTCATGTTTTAGTTGTGGCCAAAAGCAGCAACTCTGCTAATCAAGCAGAAAAATGGTTCATTAAAAAAGAAATAAAGAAAGCAGCTCATGAAATTGTTTATTGGGCCAGAGAACCAGCCTCCAAGTTCAACAACATGATGGAGAATAACAATTGCCCAGGAAGGAAGCATTCTGAGTGCCATTATCTCACTGAGCAAGAGAGGCACCGCAGCTATGGCTGATGCTGCTGGCCTGGTAGATGCCTCTTCTGTGCCCAGAACTCAAACCACAGCTGCTCCTGAAATGTAGATGCACTGTGACTTAGCCAAAAATTAATTCCCTTCTCCTTAGAGCTTTCTTTCTCAATTTGCTCACTTCCAATCAGATTCTCATATAAATAAGTCTGAATGCAGGAAGTTTAGCCCATTATGGAGGACTGGCTCAATAAATGCTGAATGTCATCTGATCTCTGGTGGCTTCAACCTAGAACTCTGAGATCGCGGGTTTGAAACCCCAGACCTGCCTGGTCAAGGCACATATGAGAAGTCACTACTATAAGTTGATGCTTCCCACTCCCCCTGCCCATTGCCTTATCTTTCTCTCTCTTTTTCTCTCCTCTCTAAAAGTAATAAACAAAATGTTTTTTTTTTAAGTTGAATGTATTTTATAGGTTATGATTTTTGTTTGAGACCCTTACCTGGAAATGAAGTTAGCCTGATAATCTCATCTTTTTAAATGTCTCATTGAATTTTACAGATTGATCCTGATCAAACTAATCACTGCAAGAATTATGACCAAATCCACTTTTATTTTCCAAAAGGAAGAATCTCCACTAACATTGATTTAAGTCTCCAAATCATTTCTCAATGTGGGTCCAGGACTTTTGTGTGTATTAATTATATACAGGGTGGGGCAAAATTAGGTTTATAGTTATATGTATGGAAATTAACACAATAATTAATAAGTAATAATAAAAGAATAAGCTGTTTTGCATGCTCACAACTGTAAACCTACTTTTGCTCCACCTTGTATATGTTAATACCAAAAACATTTTATTTCTATCTCTAATTATGCATATAATTAAGTTTTTAAAAGTAATTAATCTGTAAAATTGACATATTACATTAATAATTCCCTGAAAACTTGAAATATTAAGAACTTTACCTGAAAGATTAAATCAATCTGTGATTTAAGAAGTATGTACATTTTATTATAGTAGGTTACTGAGACAGATGTTGATAGATAACAAAACATTCTAAATGATTCCCTTTTTACAAGACATTTATAAAAGAGAAACAAAATTAAATGTCAAAATGATAAAACTACTCTCAGTTCAGAGATATAAACCTCCCCAAACTCATTAAACTGGAAACAACAGCCAGAACAGGTGTTTATATAAGTGGGAACTTAAAACTTTTATGTGGGATAATATATAGTCTTACGAAAATAAGATATATTTAGATATGCCAATTTTCCATTTTATATATAAAATACAGGAATATTTTCACAGAGGCTATTTTATGATTTCTATTTGTAGGTGAATTAGAAAAGACATGCCTATGCATTAAGCAAACTGTAAAAGAGTTGTCAAAAAAAAGAAATGCATTATCATTTAAGAAGTAACAATGCTTTCCTCAAAATAGCAAAGCACATACATTTAATTATGACATTTAGAAACTATCTTAGAGAAAATTACATACATAAGATGTTAAGAAAACTATTTCCCATAGAACAGAGCAAGGTATATTATTCTAAGATAAGGTGATTATTAGGACACTTTAACACTAAAAAATAAAAAGATTATTTTATTTTTAGAGACTTTTCTCAGCTGCAATAATTAAGCAAGTTGATAGAAATTACTTGGGCTTGAAGGTGTCTTCCAGCAAGATCAATTCCTTTGCTCATTTAACACTGACTCGATGAGTGGCAGAAAAGTCTAGTGACCTAAGTATCACAATTCCTTCATCAAATATAAAAAAACTTAAAATACTTTTTTAAAGAAACCTCAGAATGTTTAAGTTCTAGGTAGTCTTTGAAGGTGAATACTTGCTCAACATTAATTCTCTGCACTTTCAAGTGTACTTTGTCTAACGATGAGCATTAATAACCTTGAGACTCAGAGAATTGAACTTATTCAGTTGATTCTATTGCTTCTCCAGTCTGCAAGGTGTATTCATGATCTCTACACTTAATAACTTGATACTCAAAGATCTTATAAACCCAAAGACATCAAGTGACTTGCTGAGTTTATAAACCCACTAAATGTAGGAACTTTATCTTCTATATCTTTTTGTTGTTTACATTATATCTCACTGTCTTTAATTTTTCCCCAATCACATTTACTTTTAGGGCTACATAAAACCCTATAGGTAAGATGGAGTCATGCCAATGGTTTTAAAATTCAAGCAATAAAGGACAGATTAATTTTTGTTCCAAAAACTCTTAAAATTCTCTCACTCACTTTCCTGACATAATGACAATCAATGAAGCATGTTGCTTCTTAATCTAGCAAGACATTTAATGTATTTTTGTGGTCTAGTACTTATAGATGATGAAAAATTTCCTGGTATAACCCTTATAATTGTGCTGTTATAAGCAGAATATTCTAGGTAGAAAATAAATTGAAAACATTTTAATTGAGGCTCAATATCCATAGCTATCCTGTAAAGCAAAAGCCTTTAAGTAACTAAATCAATAGCAGAATTTAAAATAAGGATTGTTAGGAGGAAATAAACTTTCTGATTCACTTCATTATAGTAAAAACACTGCTTTTCTGCATACATTCATTTATTGGAATGTAGGTGTAGGGTCCACCTGACTTTAAAATAAAAGTTATGGCACAAAAATACCAAGATACATGATGAGTGATATGGACATAAAGCATAAAAGTGTGAAGCATTTCATCTATTGGATATCCACAAACTAGAACATATTTTTTTTTAAAAAGTTAGGATGGAAAACAGTTTTCTTTAAGGTAACTGATAGAAAGCATTAAAATGACTGTACTACTAAGATTAAACACATAAATAATGAAATAAATAAAAATTAGGACTATTACAATTTCAAACCTCCAAAGAAGTTATCATAAAAAAATAAACCCCTCATACCCTAAAACAAATGCAGCAAATCAAAACAATATGTATCTGAACTATATATTCCATAAACAAAAAGAATTTTTTTTAACTTTCTCAAATAAAATGGAACTCAAATTAGCCTGTCACATGTTTAAGCATTTTCTCATTTCATTAGATGTTTAGGACTGCCCCAATGGGCACTGGAAGGCCTGTGTGAAAGGGCCCTGGCCTATCTGCAGGCTAACTCCTGAAAGCTATCTAGACTTACATTCAGAACTCCTCACTCACCTCAGACTACTGTGAGTGAGTGTGTGAGTGTGAGTGTGTGTGTGTGTGTGTGTTGAAAATATATTTGTTGCAGAAAAACTGTAAACTTCTACATTTTTCCCCCAAATCTACTGTGTATGTCAAGTCCTGGACCTCTTGAAACCTAAACAATAGAAACTTAACTTTCAGGTGTATCCTTCCTTTCCTGTTGGCAGTGACAATGTCAGCTAAGTTTGGAAAAGGAAGATTGTAGATGGAGAGGTTTTGAAGAGGAAAAAATACCATTCATGGGCATATTAAATAACCTTTAATATCACACATTATATGTAAAACATGAAGTAAGTGTTCACTACTTATACTATATTTGGAAGATGTATTCAATCTCATGAATAAATTAACATTAACATTTTACATAAAAAGAGACAATTCTAAACACATTTAAAGCATATCATGGATTATGTTTCATTGAGGAGAACAAATCAGCTAAATTTTGTTGTAGTAACTGTTTTATATTTGACTTGTTTTAACTTCTTTCGATTTTGAGTATAACATTATTTTTGAGGTATTAGTGTTACTATTTTTATTTCCTTTTCCTGGGAAAAATAATTGATTTTAAGCAGAGACTTATTTTTTGAATCAATTAATTTCAGGACTAATTAAAATAATAGCGCATACAAAATGTCATTAAAAACATCCTCTTTAACAACAATAATGTTAAAAATGGCTAAATATAATCACCATTATATTGAAATCAAACTTTGTTTTTTTATGATTATTGGGAACACACATGATGTGGTGGTGTGTACCCATAAATGAAAATATGATGGCTATATTAGTTATATAGTGTCTATACAAAAATATGTATATGTGTAATATACTTTCACATACACAAATATGTTTAATATATGTAAATGCAGTATATTTTTCAGAGAAATTATTGATTTCCAAAACTGTTAATCCTTATTTGCTTTACGGATATTGTACCAAATTGACATGATATATCAAAAATAAACCCTGGGCCTGACCAGGCAGCGACGCAGTGGATAGAGCATCGGACTGAGATGCAGAGGACCTAGGTTCGAGACCCTGAGGTCACTGGTTTAAGTGCAAGGTTGCTGGCTTGAGCGTGGGATCATAGACATGACCTCATGGTCGCTGGCTTGAACCCAAAGGTCACTGGCTTGAAACCCAAAGTGGCTGGCTTGAGCAAGGGTTTACTTACTCTGCTGTAGCTCCCGGTCAAGGCACATATGAGAAAGCAATCAATGAACAACTAAGGTACCACAATGAAGAATTGATGCTTCTCATCTCTCTCCTTTCCTGTCTGTTTGTCCCTATCTGTCCCTCTCTCTGTCTCTGTCACAATAAAATAATACAAATAAATAAACCCTGGACTTTTGTAAGAATACAACTACCCAGGAGAGGACCCATAGTCTATTGTCAGATACACTGCTTATGTTTACTCAACTCATTTTTTTGAAGGTACTTTACTCAGCATTGAAGTAAGCAATGTATACAACTTACTTTTCCTGCTCCATTAGCAACCTTTTATCTGTAACTTTGCACTAGGCTAAGAGAAGATTAGCATCCTGAAATCCCTTCCTACCTGTAATTTCATGGCAGGCTAGAAATCAAATTAAGGAATGATATATACAGAGAAATGAAAGTAATGGGAGAAGAAAAATAAAATGTCTGTGCTCATCTCCAAATCTAATATCTGAGTATATGTAGCTGTCTTATTTTTTGTTTGTTTGATGTATTCCTTAATCTTTGACTACCATATTCTACTTCCACACTCTGAGAATCAGGCATTTACATTATACAGGCTTTACTTTTCAACTGGGTCCCAGCTCCATGGGACAATAGTTAGGCTACAGTTTTTTTGCAAAAAATTTGCTTTATTTTTAATGTACAATAAATTTGTACATTTTCATCACTTTTATGGTAATGACCCCAAAGAAAATAATTATCTTACAGTATTAGTGAACTTCAGAAATGTACTCACTTCTCTGCAATTTTGGCTCCTCAAACCCTATTTCTTTCACAAAGCTCTGTTACATTTAAAATGATGATGTAGTACTCTATCTATCTTCTTCTAAACCATGAGTGCAGATTCATGATAATCAGTAAGGAGTTGCTGGGCATGTAAATATTAGAATTAGTTATGAGATTAACTGTTTTTATGGAGAAAACTATCCAGGGCTAGTTAATTCTTAAATGCCAAAGTGAAGAATTAGGGAAAATAGAGAATCTTTTTAGATAACCCTTAATATTTCATGACTATAGGGAACCTAAGAAGCATGTAATTAATGCAACATAATGTCTTTTCAAAGGTCATTTTCTCTAATTGCATATTTTTAAAGATTTTTATCTCAGGAAATGTGTCTCTGCTCAAATCCAAGTTCTATAAAAATTAGTTTTATGATATTAAATAATTTAATATATCAGACCATTGTTTAGTCATCTGAAAGAATTGAAATGGCCATCTGTTTTTCAACCTGGATTAGTTTTCTATAGCTGTGTAATAAATAACCTAAACACTTAGTGGTTTATAACAATAAATCTATGGGCAGTAATTAGGGTGGAACTTAGCTAGGTGGTTTTGAATTAAGGTTTCTTCTGGGAATGCATCCAAAATTTTGGCAAGTATATAGATGATACACTATTTCTTCAAACCATATAACACATACATTCAGAGAGTCTGTAACATTCCTATCATACAGAGTAAAACTCTACATTTGTTCATATATATATATATATATATATATATGCATAAACATACACACATATCATGAGCCTTGTTGCTTTACTTCACAGCCTGCTCCAAATTTATCATGGTATGAGGCATCCTGTGGTACTGCAAGAATAAATCCCTTAACATAAACTAATAATTTCCTATGTTATACATTTTTCTAGTTATTTTTTAAAAGTTCAAATAGCGACAACTTCAAAGAATAAAATCCAGCAGGATAGGATGATAGTGACAAAGGCAGCATTAGGTGATGAGAACAAACACAGCCACAGTTAGGGACAGAGTTGGAACTGAGACCTGACTAACCAGAAGTGCACACTCCAGGACTTGAAGAAAGGACTTGTAGGAAGTGGAAACAGCAAATACTAATGCCTAAGGGCAAGAAATAAGCTCAGAAATGTCAATTTTACTAAAGAAGACTCATGTGACTGGCTCTGAGACAGATGACTTGTTAGTGGAGAGAAAAAGAAGCAAAATCCAGCACTGCTATGCTCTGGGCTGGCCTTCTGCTTACTTCTCCAACCTTATGTCACAACCTTGCTCGTTGTCATCTCTGTTAATATCCATCACGCAGAATGTTTGGAAGCATCTTGAAATTCTCATGTTTTCCCCTCCTCTTTCAGTTCCAGCAAGAGTGAGTCATTTTCTCTGTTATGTCCTCTAACTCTTATCTGCATGAATGCTTCTCAAATTGCCACCTTGTTTCTAGAACTGGAACACGATCATCCATGAAATCTGTCACATTTCCTTGAAGACCTCTACTTCACTGAGGAGAATCTTTTTTATCCCTAAGGTATCTTACATTTGGAGCATAAATATTTGATGATGAATACTTATAAATTACTTAAAACTGTGATGCAATTTACTTTCATTAATATCTTTAATCTTCCTGACATCTCACAGTGTTAGATATAATTATTATGCATATATCACAGAGGAGGCATATGAGATAAAAAAGATGCTAACTTATTTTTCAAAATTCACACCAGGCAGGGATGTAACCAGGATTTAGATCAGGACATCTTTCTCCAGATCCATTGTTCTTAATCACTACAACTTAAATCTTTTCTGTATCTGTGTGCTTCTGCCTTATTCCTTGGCAACTTTTAGCCATAAGGCAAAGAAAACAATAAAAAAAAAATATTTTATTTCTAATGGAGATTTTGGTTATCTTGGCTTTTCCAAAGTCAATTAAAATGCATATAAATAATAGTAATTTAGTATATAGCCTATGGAATTAGAGTCATTTTGATGATTATCCTCCTTGAGCATGGTTATCCAGGTCTCTTTGTTCACCTACAAGGCCATTCTTAAATCACCATATATAGTATTTACCCTTTCAGAATAGAACTACACAATTTTCTTTACCAATAACCAGAGATGCAAGAGCCATTACATAGCAATTTGTCATAAGAAGTGAGCTCAACATATTCTAGTTACTTCAAAAAGAAGCTGCCACATATCTGAATGATAGCTATATTACTGTTTTCCTGAGTGCTTTAGCACTAGGGTCTCTGATTTTAGTTGGAGAGAGACAGAGGTTTTTTACATCCTGCAAGTTTCTTGCTTTGCTCTGTTTTTAAAAGCTTAGCTACAGCAAACTTAAGATTATTTTGTAAAGTTTTATAGATTTTATAATTAGAAATGCATATTGCATAATCTAAATATACATTTGGTCAGTATTTAATACAGAATTAGAAGTTTATAGTTTTATAAGAATCTTTATAATATATCTTCATTGTCTACCATTATTCATTCATTTTCAAAGAATGAACTGTTTACTATTCTATCCACTTTGGAGAAGCATGAAAATATAATTATTTATTGTGAAAACTCAGATAAAAAATCTTTTAGCCACACATATTTTTCTATTTCCTTTCTATCATTATCTATCAATCTATTTACTCATCCATTTTTTTCTTCATTTATCTCTCCATCCATGTATCTGTCAACCAAGGCTTCTGTTAATAAACTTCTCAGTATTATTAACTCATGAGATATCATTTCCTGCCATTTATTACAAATACTATTGTTGATGCTAAAGACACCATGATAGGCAATAATATCCCTTAATTCCAATGTCTTATGAAGTAACTTGCTCATAGTAAGAATTTAAAACTATTGTTCAATGAGCCCTGGCCAGCTGGCTGAGTGCTAGAGTGTTAGCTCAGTGTGTGGAAGTTCTGGGTTTTATTCTCGGCCAGGGCACACAAGAGAAGCACTCATCTGCTTCTCTGCTCTTCCCCCTCTCCTTTCTCTCTATCTTTCTCTTCCCCTCCTGCAACCAAGGATCCATTGGAGCAAAGTTGGCCCGGGTACTGAGGATGAATCCATGGCCTCTGCCTCAGGCACTAGAATGACTCCAGTTGCAACAGAGCAATGGCCCAGATGGGCAGAGCATTGCCCCTAATGGGCTTGCTGGGTGGATCCTGGTTGGGCACATGAGGGAGTTTGTCTCTCTGCCTCCTCGCTTCTCACTTCAAAAAAATACAAAAAAAAGTGTTGTTCAATGAATTAATTTTATGATGGTATTTTCTAATAAAATTGCAAAAGCAATCAAGTATTAATATATCAAACATACTAATTCATATAAATGAACTGGTGGAAAGGATGAGCTTCTGCAAGGGAGATTGAAAATATCATTTGATGTTTCCATTTATTTTCTATTCATGATATTTTAGACTAGTCATTTTTTTGTTTTCCTTGTGTGTATATTTTTCTGAAGTGAGAAGTGGGAAGGCAGAGAGACAGACTCCCTCATGCACCCGACCAGTATTCACCCGTCAAGCCCATTAGGGGATGATGCTCTGCCCATCTGGGGCATTGCTCTGTTGCAACTGGAGCCATTATAGTGCCTGAGGCAGAGGCCATGGAGCCATCCTCAGCATCTGGGCCAACTTTGCTCCAATGCAGCCTTGGCTGTGGGAGGGGAAGAGAGAGGTAGAGAGGAAGGAGAGGGGGAAGAGTGGAGAAGCAGATAGGTGCTTCTTCTATGTGGCCAGGCTGGGAATCGAACTCGGGGCATCATTTTTAATAGGTTTTTTTATTGTATTTTTAGTTAGCGTATGTTCGGTGCATGATGTCATTGTGCTGATCACTGTTGTAGTGATTGGAAATAAAAAAAAAACATAAATATGTGGCCTCCTAGAGTTTATACTCTAGTATAATGAGGAGACAATTACAAAATAATGCGTTTGTGTTTGTGTGTGTAGAGAATACATGGTAAAAATAAAGTTAAAGAGGGATGGCCATAATATTTAATATACATATAATAAATATAATAATTAATAATTATTATAATTAATATAATATTAATAAATATAATAATTAATGAGTAAAGTCATAAAAATATGAAAAAATGAAAGAGCAATTCAATCAAAGAAGAGGGAAGAAGAATTGCACAGTCCATGAGGAGACAGTATGTTGGGCATATCTGAAAAGAGGCACAGAGGATGATAAAAGTTGGCGTGGCATGAATGACCTGGTGAACCATGACAAAGGGTCCAAGGCAGGTCTAAGATTTTGTAAACTATTTAAAGCCATGGTAAGTCTTATGGCTTTAATTCTGAAAAAAATGAAAAATTGTTGGATGGTTTTTAGCAAGGATATAACATGCTCAGATGTGGTGAACACTGTAATATGCAGACCATATTGTACTTGATTAATTTTTGTTGCCTCAGCTAATGGGGTACTGGTGGCAGACAGTTTTTGCCTTTCAAATACATCAGAGTTTTCTATAGCAGTAGAAAGCTTCCTTGCCCAAGTTTGTGTTCTTTCAGGATACAACACTTAGGAATGGCCCTCTAGCCATTTTTTTTAGGTTCAAAGCTCTTCCTCACATCTGGCCCTACCTCTTTACCCATTCTACTTCTATACTCTCCCACTGAGAAGTGTGAATGTGAAAAGTACCCCTTAATAATCATACTACACATTGAATCCCATAGAATCTGCTTACTAAGATTACCAACCTGTGACACAATATATGATTTAACAGTTTTACTATGGTCACTTTGTTGAGAAGAGAAAAAGAACATGGATGAAAGTGGGAAGATTGGTTAGGAAAATATTGAATTAATATAAAGCTTTTGCTTTCCTGGCCCTGGTTTATAGCAGATGAAATAAGAAAATATGGACAAGTTTAGATTAATTTTAACATTAACCTAAAATATGAGATGTGAGAAGATAAAAAATCAATTTGTTTCTGAAATTTTGAGGAGTAAGAATAAAATGAAGAGTTAGTATTAAATAAAATAAGAAAGACTGCAGAATAAGGTTTAAGAAGAAAGTTTATATTGCAGCTTTGTTGTTTGATACATCTGTTAGATTGATATATCTGTTAGACATGCAGGTACAAAAGCACAAGAAGCAACTGCATGCCTGACCAGGTGGTGGAGCAGTGGATAGAGTGTTGGAATGGGATGCATAGGACCCAGGTTCGAGACCCCAAGGTTGCCAGCTTGAGCGCGGGCTCATCTGGTTTAAGCAAAGCTTACCAGCTTGGACCCAAGGTTGCTGACTCGAGCAAGGGGTTACTCAGTCTGCTGAAGGCCCACGGTCAAGGCACATATGAGAAAGCAATCAATGAACAACTAAGGTGTCACAATGAAAAACTGATAATTGATGCTTCTCTTCTCTCTTCATTCCTGTCTGTCTGTCCCTATCTATCCCTCTCTCTGGCTCTCTCTCTGTCTCTGTAAAAAAGAAAGAAAGAAAAGAAAACATACTGGTAATCTAGAAAAGACGCAACTGCACGTGCCAATCTGATTTCTACATAGTTCTACACAAGAAGTATGTCTTTGAGAGTCATCTAGGTATAAATTATATTTAAAAACTGTGAAGCTTGTTGATATCTCAAAAATAGTATTTATGGAAAGATAAAGGATCCAAGGACTCAGCCTTGGAGATTTCTAATAGTGTGAGGTCAAAGCAATATGTTGAAACTAAAAATAAGAGACTAAATAGAGTTATTACTGAAAAAGGAGGTGGTTCTCATGAGGTGAGGGAAGAAGATGCATAGATGAGAAGAGACTGGTTATATGTGCTAAATTCTTCTAATAGTTAAAAAACGAAGAGGATGGAGAATTGATCAGTAAATATTAGAAACAGATAGTCATTGTTGATATTGACATGAATGACATCATTGACGTCAGTGGCGTGGGTGGTCAAAAGCCTAAAGAGAGTTGGTTCAGGAAAGAATTGATGTAAAGCAATGGTGAACAGCAAGTAAAGAAACTGTTTTCTGTAATAGGATGTAAAGAAATAGATTAGTGATTAAAACAAGAAATAAAATAAAAATTTTAAAACAACAGTATAACATGCTTACAACTGGGAAAGAAATCGAGAGTGGTAAATTAATGTGGCAGCTATAAAGAAAAAATCAATATAGCAGTCATGTTAATGATATGAGATGGTCTGAGATCTTACATATAAGCAAAAGAATGTATATAACCATGTCAAAGTAGCAGAAGAACAAGTAGAATATACAGAGAAAGACATGAGTAGGTGGGCAAATGGACTATTAAGAGCTTATAGTAATACCCTTCTGTTCACTATTATTCATATAATCAAATAAAAAATACGATTGCTTGCTAAGAATGAAAATAGATGAAGAAATGTAAGAGTCTTGAGGAGAGAGCAAAAGGTGTTAGGTACAAAAGTTATAGGATATTTATTTTTAACTTTGAAGAGCTCACAAATTGTAGTTTATTGTACTCTGCAAGATAATTCATAGCAATAAAAATAATAGATTTATAGAAACTGTACTGTATAATAATTTGGCAAAAAATTGTTTGCTTATCATCATAATATTAGAAAGGATAAAAAAATCTTTTACTTTCTCACCAGCTTTCATTTTAATCTGATTTTATGCTGGAGGCAAAGTGGTGCATTGATTTACCCAAGCAAATTGCTTATACAGAACTATGATGACAACTCTTTTAGCAGTCCTTAGATCAATGACAAATAATAATAAGTGTCTATGTCTTTTTTGAATTATTTGTTTACAAGCTACAGAAACAAGTCAGGCTATCATCTGCAAAAGAATGTGATGGAAAGTTATAGAATAGCCATTAGAATCAAAGCAAAGACCTACATTAAGCAATTCTTGAATAGAACCAAAACAAGACAATCCCTGTAGTTTTATAAATCAACCAGCTGTACCTGGCCATGCATTGCTGTGGCTCAGTCTGGTTAATTGGAAAAGAAAGAAAAGAGAAAGTGCACATCTCAAATATGTTTAATTTCACAGTGCTTGTGGGTATACAATATTTTTTGTTCCATTGTCTGTGCAGATACAGAGATTGTCTGGTTTGCCGACTCTAGAACACACAACATATAATTGTCTATGTGAGAAGCAATCTGTGTGTAGATATAAACTGCACAATTCTAAAAATTGGCCATGAGCTTTGTTGATGATAATTGCAAACCTCAATTGAATTAGGAACTGCAATCTCTTAAATTGAAATGGCATATCCATTGGAATCATATGAATGCGAGGAATGAGGACATCTTCACCTTTGAATGGTCCTGTCAAGATTGTTGCTTCTATGGCATTGCTCATTAATTTTTTTACTGCAAGCTGCATGCCATTGCAAAGCTTTGGCTGGTTGATATTACACAATATGATAACTGGCACACCGATTTTCAATTGCAGTATGTGTAGTGGCATCCCTGTCAGATCAAGTGAATTCAAAAATTCTGTTGGATAAGTAACTGCTTCATCTGCTTCCACAACAGTGTCGATGGACTTGTATGTGACTGCCTCACTTGGAATGTTAGACTGAATAATATTAAGTTCGTAGACATCTTTGTCCTAAGCCACAAGAATAGCTCGTTCACTCAGGCAATTGATATTCTTATAATTGGTTTGAATATTGGGAAATACTTTTTCAACCAATTCTTCTTTTTCTTAATTAATTTTTATTATTATAAATTTAATGCAGTGACATTGATAAATCAGGGTACATATGTTGAGAAAAAATATCTCCAGATTATGTTGACATTTGATTATGCTGTATACCCCTCACCAAAGTCAAATTGTCTCCCGTCACCTTCTATCTGGTTTTATTTGTGCCCCTCCCCTCCACCCACCCCTTCTCTTTCCTTCCTCGCCCCATTCCCCTCTACAACCCCCTCCCATTACCAGCACACTCTTGTTCATGTCTCTGAGTCTCATTTTTATGTCCCATCTAGGTATGGATTCATACAGTACTTAGTTTTTCTGATTTACTTATTTCACTCCGTATAATGTTATCAAGGTCCATCCATGTCATTGTAAATGATCCGATGTCATCATTTCTTATGACTGAGTAGTATTCCATAGTATATATGTAGCAAAGTTTTTAATCCACTTGTCCTCTGACAGACACTTGGGCTGTTTCCAGATCTTCACTATTGTGAACAATGCTGCCACAAACATGGGGGTGCATTTCTCCTTTTGGAGCTGGTCTATGGTGTTCTTGGGGTATATTCCTAAAAGTGAAATAGCTGGGTCAAAAGGCAGTTCGATTTTCAATTTTTTGAGGAATCTCCATACTGTTTTCCACAGAGGCTGCACCAGCCTGCATTCCCACCAGCAGTGCAGGAGGGTTCCCTTTTCTCCACATCCTGGACAGCACTTATTCTGTGTTGTTTTGTTGATGAGCACCATTCTGACTGGTGTGAGGTGATATCTCATTGCGGTTTTAATTTGCATTTCTCTAATGATTAGTAATGTTGAGCATTTTTTCATATGCCTATTGGCCATCTATATGTCCTCTTTGGAGAAGTGTCTATTCATTTCTTTTGCCCATTTTTTGATTCAATTGTTTGTCTTCCTTGTGTTGAGATTTACAAGTTCTTTATAAATTTTGGTTATTAACCCCTTATCAGATGTATTGTCAAATATGTTCTCCCATTGTGTATTTGTCTTTTTATTCTGTTCTTATTGCCTTTAGGTGTGCAGAAGCTTTTTAGTTTGATATAGTCCCATTTGTTTATCCTGTCTTTTATTTCACTTCCCCGTGGAGATAAATCAGCAAATTCGAGAGATGTCGGAGACCTTACTCGCTATGTTTTCTTCTAAGATGCTTATGGTTTTACGGCCTACATTTAAGTCTTTTATCCATTTTGAGTTTATTTTTGTGAGTGGTGTAAGCTGGTGATCTAGTTTCATTTTTTTGCAGGTAGCTGTCCAATTTTCCCAACACCATTTGTTAAAGAGGCTGTCTTTACTCCATTGTATTTCCTTACCTCCTTTGTCAAATATCAGTTGTCCATAAAACTGTAGGTTTATTTCTGGGTTCTCCAATCTGTTCCATTGATCTGTATGCCTGTTCTTATGCCAGTACCAGGCTGTTTTGAGTACAATGGCCTTGTAGTATAACTTGATATCAGGAAGTGTGATACCTCCCACTTTATTCTTTTTTTTTTTTAAGATTGCTGAGGCTATTTGTGTTCTCTTTTGGTTCCATATAAATTTTTGGAATATGTGGTCTATATCTTTGAAGTATGTCATTGGTATTTTAATTGGTATTGCATTGAACTTATAGATTGCTTTGGGTAATATAGACATTTTAATGATGTTTATTCTTCCTAACCATGAGCATGGTATATGCTTCCACTTGTTTGTATCTTCCTTGATTTCTTTTATCAATGTTTTATAATTTTCCTAGTACAAGTCTTTAGTCTCTTTGGTTAAATTACTCCTAGGTACTTTATTTTTTTGGTTATAATAGTGAAGGAGATTATTTCCTTAATTTCTCTTTCTGATTGTTCATTGTTGGCATATAAAAGTGCCTCTGATTTCTGAGTATTGATTTTATATCCTGCCACTTTGCTGAATTCATTTATCAGGTTAAGTCGTTTTTTGATTGACACTTTATGGTTTTCTATATACAATATCATATCATCTGCAAATAATGATAGTTTTACTATTTCTTTTTCAACTTGAATGCCTTTTATTTCTTCTTGTCTGATTTCTGTGGCCAAGACTTCCAGGACTATGTTGAATAAGAGTGCTGAAAGGGAGCATCCCTGCCTTGTTCCTGATCTTAAGGGTATTGCTTTTAATTTTTGCCCATTGAGTATGATGTTGGCTGTGGGTTTGTCATAGGTAGCTTTCATAATGTTGAGGTATGTTTTCTGTATTCCCACTTTGCTGAGAGTTTTGATCACAAACGGGTGCTGGATTTTATCAAATGCTTTTTCTGCATCTATTGAAATTATCATGTGGTTTTTCTTCTTCCTTTTGTTTATGTGATGAATCACATTGATTGATTTGCAAATATTGTACCAGCCTTGCCTCCACAGAATAAATCCCACTTAATCATGGTGTATGATTTTTTTCCATTTATTGTTGAATTTAGTTTGCTAATATTGTGTTGAGGATTTTAGCATCTATATTTATCAGGGATATTGGCCTATAATTGTCTTTCTTTGTGTTGTCCTTTACTAATTTTGGAATCAGAATTATGCTTGCCTCATAAAAGGAGCTTGGAAGTCCTCCTTCCTCTTGAATTTTTTGAAATAGCTTGAGAAGGATAGGAGTTTGTTCTTCTTTGAATATTTAGTAGAATTCACTTGTGAAGCCATCAGGACCTGGACTTTTCTTTTTGGCAGTTTTTTGATAACTGTTTCAATCTCATTTGGTATAATCAGTCTGTTTAGGTTTTCTGATTCTTCCAGATTGAATTTTGGAAGATTGTATGTTTCAAGGAATTTGTCCATTTTATCTAGGTTGTCTAGTTTTTTGGTATACAGTTCTTCATAGTATTTTTTTTTACAATATTCGGTATTTCTGTTGTGTCAGTTGCTATTTCTACACTCTCATTTCTAATTTTATTTATTTGAGTCTTCTCTCTTTTTTTCTTGGTGACTCTGGTTAAAGGTTCATTGAACTTTTTTTTTTTTTTTTAATAAATAAATTTTTATTTTAATGGGGTGACATCAATAAATCAGGGTACATACATTCAAAGAAAACATTTCCAGGTTATCTTGTTATTTAGTTCTGTTGCATACCCATCACCCGAAGAGAGATTGTCCTCCACCACCCTCCATCCAGTTCTCTCTGTACCCCTCCCCCTCCCCTCTCCCTCCTTCCCTCCCCCCACCCCCCATAGCCACCACACTCCTGTTCATGCCTCTTAGTCTCGATTTTATGTCCCACCAATGTATGGAATCCTGCAGTTCCTGTATTTTTCTGATTCACTCATTTCACCCCACACAATGCTACCAAGACTCCACCATTCCGCTATAAGTGATCCGATGTCACCCTTTCTCCTAGCTGAATAATATACCATGGTGTATATGTGCCCCGTCTTCTTTATCCAGTCCTCTATTTTTTTTACAGTGATTAACAGCCTTTAAGCAAACTCTTGGCCAATACAGCAAGAATCCATGAATGAGTAGTGTCCTTAAGATGTTCCCCAAGTCCAAGTTGGCCCCATCACCATGCCAAATCCCCGAAAAATGCAACCCAACCACAGTTCAGTCTGTTAGGAGCCGCCACAGGGAGCAGGAGTCCAGGAAAGTTCCCCACAGGAAAAGTCCGCATGGCACTGGAATTGTTGTCACCATTCTATACTTTGCAGCTCATGTCCATGTCCCAATGACCGCTGCTTCTAGCTGGTAATGATTCAGGCAGACTGGAAAAAACCATTTGCAGCATGCGTGGATATGGAGCTTCTGTTCTCCTCTGCCTGGGGAGTTGAGACCAGGTTGCTTTTCCCTGGAGCTCTGTGACTGTGGTCTGGTAAAGAGAACCTTAGGATACACTAAGCTGGGTGGCAAAGGTAAATTCATAATACAAGTTGGCATAAGGAGGAAAGAGAGCTCTAAATTAAGAGTAGGTCTCAGCCTGAAATATGAGTGGGGCATTGAGGTAGGAGGGATAAAGGAAACACTATATATTAAGCAAAGCAGCAGAAAATAGGACTATCAACACCCACAACAGAGATCTTTGAGGGAAGAATAAAAAACCTGACTATTCAGGCAAAACATAGTTAAGTGGCCCTTGTGCAAATGAGATCAGTTTACCTGCTTCTTGGAAGAATTACCCTAGGCTCGTCCACAGTGTCGTAGATGGGGCCGACGGCCCTGGGCACCTTCAGCCTTCAGTGGCAAACCCCAGCTTTCTGGGCAAGGTTAGGTCATAGGTGGTTGGAGCAGGGCTGGAAGAGACTGAACCCTCCCTTAGGGGAGCGAGGGGGAAGCCCACCTTCCAGTGTCCCTGTTTCCTCACAGCAGAGGCGTGTAAGCCTGGCAGGCTTTAGCTCAATGACCTTCCTTTCCACTATTGAAGCAGGACCCAGATGGCATCCTATGAGACCCTTTTGGGTGTTGGAGCCTTTAAGGGTGTATCCTAAAAGCTGGTAGTTCCCCTGATCTCTATTGGGCTTTTTCTGCCTCTAGGTATCTTAAAAGCTATTCTCAGAAGATCTCGCTGAGGGGTTTGAGGATCCCCTTCCGCCTATATAAATCTTTTCCATATATCTGGAGCTATTTGGAAAAAAGACAAAACAGTGTTATTAGCTAGATCTAATAAAGAAGGTAGTAGTTTGCAGGCGAAAAAGATTTGGTGTCTCCTGTTCATCAGCATTCAAAAGAAATGTAAATTTTTTTTTTTAAGTAAAAAGCATGATATAGTAGACCCGTCGGAGTCATTGGCCTGGTGTGCAGGATTCCCGGGTTCGATTCCCGGCCAGAGCACACAAGAGAAGCGCCCATCTACCTCTCCATTCCTCCCCCTCTCCTTCCGCCCGCAGCCAAGGTTCCACCAGAGCAAATCCACCCTGGACCCTAAGGATGGCCCCATGGCCTCTGCCCCAGTCACCAGAATGGCTCCGGTTGCAACAGAGCAACATCCCGGATGGGCAGAGCATTCCCCCCGGTAGGCATGCCAGGTGGATCCCATTCAGGCACATGCAGGAGTCTGTCTGACTGCCTCCCCATCCCCATCCTCAGAAATATAAAAAAATAAATAAATAAAATAAAAATACTAAAAAAAAAAAAAGGGGGGGGGGCATACCCTTGTGCTAAAGCACCAGGTAGCATCGAGTGAGCTTGAGTATGTCCTATGAAACATGGAGATCTATGTTTCTATATAAGTCTTTGAAGAAGGAGGAACTGCTGAAATAATTTATCAGCATTTGTCCCTAAGACAGCAGTCTTTATAGTGGGAACACCATACGTAAATATTTGCTGTCTGTCTATAGATTAAGGGGGGAATATGGCAAATGCTGAAAGGCCATGATCTTTGTGCCGCTCCCCTCCCCCAACCCCCTCCCCCCACCCTGTAACCCCCACACTGTTGTTTATGTCTCTGAGTCTCATCTTTATGTCCCACCTATGTGTGGAAACATATAGTTCTTAGTTTTTTCTGATTTACTTCTTTCACTCAGTATAATGTTATCAAGGCCCATCCATGTTGTTGTAAAAGATCCGATGTCATCATTTCTTGTGGCTGAGTAGTATTCCATAGTATATATATACCAAAGCTTTTTAATCCACTCGTCCTCTGATGGACACTTGGGCTGTTTCCAAATTTTTGCTATTGTGAACAATGCTGCCATAAACATGGGGGTGCATTTCATCTTTTCAAACAGTGCTATGGTGTTCTTGGGGTATATTCCTAAGAGTGGTATAGCTGGGTCAAAAGGCAGTTCGATTTTTAATTTCTTGAGGAATCTCCATATTGTTTTCCACAGTGGCTGCACCAGTCTGCATTCCCACCAGCAGTGCAGGAGGGTTCCCTTTTCTCCACATCCTCGCCAGCACTTATTCTGTGTTGTTTTATTGATGAGCGCCATTCTGACTGGTGTGAGGTGATATCTCATTGTAGTTTTAATTTGCATTTCTCTAATCATTAGTGATGTTGAACATTTTTTCATATGCCTATTGGCCATCTGTGTGTCCTCTTTGGAGAAGTGTCTATTCATTTCTTTTGCCCATTTTTGGATTGGATTGTTTGTTTTCCAGGTATTAAGTTTTACAAGTTCTTTATAAATTTTGGTTATTAACCCCTTATCAGACGCTATGTCAAATATATTCTCCCATTGTGTAGTTTGTCTTTTTATTCTGTTCTTATTGTCTTTAGCTGTGCAGAAGCTTTTTAGTTTGATAAAGTCCCATTTGTTTATCCTGTCTTTTATTTCACTTGCCTGTGGAGACAAATCAGCAAATATATTGCTGCGACAGATGTCAGAGAGCTTACTGCCTGTGTTTTCTTCTAAGATGCTTATGGTTTCACGGCTTATATTCAAGTCTTTTATCCATTTTGAGTTTATTTTTGTGAGTGGTGTAAGTTGGTGGTCTAGTTTCATTTTTTTGCAGGTAGCTGTCCAGTTTTCCCAACACCATTTGTTGAAGAGGCTGTCTTTACTCCATTGTATTGTCTTACCTCCTTTGTCAAATATCAGTTGTCCATAGAGCTGTGGGTTTATTTCTGAGTTCTCTGTTCTGTTCCATTGATCTATGTACCTGTTCTTATGCCAGTACCAGGCTGTTTTGAGTACAATGGCCTTGTAGTATAACTTGATATCTGGAAGTGTGATAACTCCCGCTTTTTTCTTCCTTTTCAGGATTGCTGAAGCTATTCGTGTTCTTTTTTGGTTCCATATAAATTTTTGGAATATGTGTTCTATGTCTTTGAAGTAAGTCATTGGTATTTTCATTGGTATTGCATTGAATTTATAAATTGCTTTGGGTAATATAGACATTTTAATGATGTTTATTCTTCCTAACCATGAGCATGGTATATGCCTCCACTTATTCGTATCTTCCCTGATTTCTTTTATCAATGTTTTATAATTTTCCGAGTACAATTCTTTAATCTCCTTGGTTAGATTTATTCCTAGGTACTTTATTTTTTTGGTTGCAATTGTAAAGGGGATTGATTCCCTGATTTCTCTTTCTGACAGTTCATTATTAGTGTATAAAAATGCCTCTGATTTCTGAGTATTGATTTTATATCCTGCCACCTTGCCAAATTCTTTTATCAGGTCTAGTAGTTTTTTGACTGAGACTTTAGGGTTTTCTATATACAATATCATGTCATCTGCAAATAATGATAGTTTTCCTTCTTCTTTTCCAATTTGGATGCCTTTTATTTCTTTTTCTTGTCTGATTGCTGTGGCTAGGACTTCCAGAACTATGTTGAGTAAGAGTGGTGAAAGGGGGCACCCCTGCCTTGTTCCTGATCTTAAGGGGATTGCTTTTAATTTTTGCCCATTGAGTATGATGTTGGCTGTGGGTTTGTCATAGATGGCCTTTATCATGTTGAGGTATGTTCCCTGTATTCCCACTTTGCTGAGAGTTTTGATCATGAATGGGTGCTGGACTTTATCAAATGCTTTTTCTGCATCTATTGAAATTATCATGTGGTTTTTCTCCTTTCTTTTGTTTATGTGATGAATCACATTGATTGATTTGCAAATATTATACCAGCCTTGCCTCCCAAGAATAAATCCTACTTGATCATGGTGTATGATTTTTACATATATTGCTGGATCCGGTTTGCTAATATTTTGTTGAGGATTTTTGCATCTAAGTTCATCAGGGATATTGGCCTATAGTTTTCTTTTTTTGTGTTGTCTTTGCCTGGTTTTGGAATCAGAATTATGCTCGCCTCATAAACGGAGTTTGGAAGTCTTCCTTCCTCTTGAAATTTTTGAAATAGCTTGAGAAGGATAGGAGTTAGTTCTTCTTTGAATATTTGGTAGAATTCACTTGTGAAGCCATCAGGCCCAGGACTTTTCTTTTTTGGGAGTTTTTCGATAGCTGTTTCAATCTCATTTGTTGTAATTGGTCTGTTTAGGTTTTCTGATTCTTCCAGATTGATTTTTGGAAGATTATATGATTCAAGGAAATTGTCCATTTCATCTAGGTTGTCTAGTTTTTTGGTGTACAGTTCTTCATAGTATTTTCTTACAATATTTTGTATTTCTGTTGTGTCAGTTGTTATTTCTCCACTCTTGTTTCTAATTTTATTTATTTGAGTCCTCTCTCTTTTTTCTTGGTGAGTCTTGTTAAAGGTTCATCGATCTTGTTTACCTTTTCAAAGAACCAGATCCTGGTTTCATTGATCCTCTGTATTGTTTCTTTAGCCTCTATGTCATTTATTTCTGCTCTGATCTTTATTATTTCCTTCCTTCTACTAGCTCTGGGCTTTACTTGCTGTTCTTTTTCTAGTTCTTTTAGATGCAGGGTTAAGTTGTTTATTTGAGCTTTTTCTAGCTTCTTGAGGTATGCCTGTAATGCTATAAACTTCCCTCTCAGGACTGCTTTTGCTGTGTCCCATACATTTTGAGTTGATGTATGCTCATTATTGTTTGTTTCTAGGAATTTTTTAATTTCTTCTTTGATCTCAATGTTAACCCATTCATTGTTTAATAACGTGCTATTTAGTTTCCAAGTGTTTGAATGTTTTTCAATTTTTCTATTGTAGTTGATTTCTAGTTTAATGCCATTGTGATCAGAGAAAGTGCTCGATATGATTTCAATCTTCTTAAATTTGTTGAGCCCGCTTTTGTGCCCTAACATGTGGTCTATTCTAGAGAATGTACCATGAGCGCTTGAAAAGAATGTATATTCTGCTGTTTTAGGGTGAAAGGTTCTGAAGATATCTATTAAATCGAGTTGATCTAATATGTCCTTTAAGTCTGCTGTTTCTTTGTTAATTTTCTTTCTTGAGGATCTGTCTAATGATGTTAATGGGGTATTGAAATCTCCTACTATTATAGTGTTGCTGTTGATCTCACCCTTTAAGTCTATCAAAGTCTGCTTTATATATTTAGGTGCTCCTATATTAGGTGCATAGATATTTATAATGGTTATATCTTCCTTTTGTATTGCTCCCTTTATCATTATGTAGTGACCTTCTTTATCTCTAGCTATGGTCTTTGTTTCAAAGTCTATTTTGTCTGATATAAGTATTACTACCCTAGCTTTTTTTTCATTTCCATTTGCTTGAAATATTTTTTTCCATCCTTTTATCTTCAGTCTGTGTGCATCTTTTGATTTAAGGTGTGTCTCTTGTAGACAGCATATGTATGGGTCCTGTTTTCTTATCCACGCAGCTACCCTATGTCTCTTGATCGGATCATTTAATCCATTAACATTTAAGGTTATTACTGATATGTAATTGTTTGTTGCCATTTTTTTTCTTTAAAACTGTTTTTCTCTTTTGCTATATTCTTTTTTTCCTTTTATCTGTTTACAACAGGTCCCTTAGCATTTCTTGCAGCCTTGGTTTGGTTGCAGTGAAATCCTTGAGTTGTTTTTTGTCTGTAAAGCTTTTTATTTCTCCTTCTATTTTAAATGATAGCCTTGCTGGATAAAGTAGTCTTGGTTGTAGGTTCTTGTTCTGCATTATTTGAATATTTCTTGCCATTCCCTTCTGGCCTCAAGTGTTTCTGTTGAGAAGTCAGAAGTCATCCTTATGGGGGCTCCTTTGTAGGTGATAGTCTTTTTTTTCTCTAGCAGCTTTTAATATTTTCTCTTTATCATTTAGCTTTGGTAATTTAATTATGATGGGTCTTGGTGTTGGTTTCTTTGGATTTCTCCTTAATGGAGTTCTCTGTGCTTCCTGAACATGTGAAATGTTTTCCTGCCTTAATTGGGGGAAGTTTTCTGCTATAATATGTTTGAACAAAGTCTCTATCCCTTGTTCTTTCTCTTCTTCTTCAGGAACCCCTATGATGCGGATGTTATTTCTCTTCATGTTGTCACAGAGCTCTCTTAGAGTTTCCTCAGACTTTTTGAGTCTCTTTTCTTTTTTCTGCTCTGCTTCCATGCCTTTATTTATTTTGTCCTCTAACTCACTGATTCGATTCTCTGCTTCATCCATCCTGCTTTTAATTCCTTCCATTGTATTCTTTATTTCATATATTGTATTTGTCATTTCTGTCTGATTCTTTTTTATTATTTCAATGTCCTTTTTTATATTTGTTATCTCTTTATTTAGGTTTTAGTAATGGCCATCTATGGTGGTTCTAATATCTTTGAGCATCCTAACAATCGTTATTTTAAACTCTGCATCTGGTAATTTGGTTATATCTGATTCACTTAGGTCCTTTTCTGGGGATTTCTCTTGGTTTATTTGTGTTGTATTTCTCTGCCTCCGCATTTTATCTTCTCGAGAGTGGCTGTGATCACGTGCTCGGGTGCACAAGGGTTGGTGGCCTTGGCCTTTGCGCCGCCCCTGTGTGTGACGTTATGCTCTGTCCTGAGGGCACTGGCAAGCACCTTTGCTCTGCTGCGGGTCTCCACCTGTTTCCAAGCTTTCGCCCTGCCTTTGCAGGTTGCTCCCACTCAAGGAACAGCTGCTAGCCTTGGCTCTACCGCCAGGCAGGGCTGCGTGCCCAAGCTCAGCTTCGTAGTGGAACTCCGCCTCTTCTGGGTTTTTGGCTCCACCCTCGCGGGAGGAGCAGGCTACCAAGTCAGACCGCAAGCCTGGGTTGCACGGGCAGGGCAGGGATATGCTCCTCTGCCCTTGCTCTGGGGCTGGTTTCTACCCTTTCTGGGTTTCGCACCCTTCTCCCGGAGGCTGGATTACAGGCTGCCGGCAGCTGAGCTTGGCCGCTTTTGCACGCCCCCTTCTCCCTAGCCGGGCAAGATTGAGCTCACACCTGAGCCCACTGGTGGCCAGCCGGGTTCCGCCCCTGCAAGCAGAACCGCGCTTTTGTCTCCCGCTGCCGCCCGCCCTCCGGGGAGCCCTCAGCCGAGTGGGTGGGGGCGTTGCAGCTCGAACCCTAAGACTCACTACTGTAGACCCGAAAGCTCCCTCCTTCTATGCGACTCTGTTCTGAATGCTGCGGGGGAGCTTGTTTGGCTGCTCTCCTGCTTCCCTTTGCTGGTATTGCGGTTTCCGGGGGAAATATTCACTTCAGCTTTGGGGACTGACTCGTCGCAGGGGTTAGGGTGGCTATCTCCCAAAATGTTTTTCCCTATGCCTCCTAGATTGCACTCTCTTCCTGTTACTGTGGTTCTCTCCCCTCTCCCTCCATCTCCAGGAACCCCGGGTGAGTGTTTGTGAGAGAGATGTTCTGCGTGGTCCCTTTAAGAAGGATCCTGGGTCTGAGAAATCAGACTCTCTCACAAACAGTATCCTGACTTGTTTCCAGCTAAATACTGTCCTTACACTTCTTCTGGGCTCTGGGGCTGCAGGCTGGGGCTTTGTTCCTGGGGCTCAGGACCCTTCCCCCTCTGCTAAACTCACTTCCCGCCACGCGAGTCTCTCCCTGCTGCCGTTCACTCCGAGAAGCTGGGCAGCCCTCTCCGTGTTTCCGCTTTTCCTACCAGTCTCTGTGTGGCTTCTTCAGCATTCCTTGGTTGAAGAGTCCTTTTAGTTTAGTCCAAAGTTGGTTTTTCCAGCTGATAGTTCATAAAATTAGTTTGTAATCTACATTGGTTCTGGGAGGTAGATGCTGGTACGTCCGCCTACTCCAGCGCCATCTTGTCTCTCCTTCAGGTTCATTGATCTTGTTTACCTTTTCAAAAAAACAACTCCTGGTTTCATTGATCCTCTGTATTGTTTCATTAGCCTTTATGTCATTTAGTTCTGCTTTGATCTTTATTATTTCCTTCCTTCTACTACATTTGGGGTTTACTTGATATTATTTTTCTAGTTCTATTAGAGGCAGGGTTAAGTTGTTTATTTGAGCTTTTTCTAGTTTCTTAAAGTGTGCCTGTAGTGCTATGAACTTCTCTCTCAGTACTGCTTTTGCTGTGTCCCATAAATTTTGAGTTGTTGTATGCTCATTGTCATTCATTTCTAGGAATTTTTATTTCTTCTTTGATGTCATTCTTAATCCATTCATTATTTAACAACCTGCTATTTAGTTTCCATGTGTTTGAGAATTTTTGAGCTTTTCTGTTGTGATTCATTTCTAGTTTCATGCCATTGTGACCAAAGAAAGCTTGATATGATTTTAATCTTCTTAAATTTGTTGAGACCACTTTTGTGCCCTAACATGTGGTCTATCCTAGAGAATGTACATGAGCACTTGAAAAAATATATATTCTGCTGCTTTAGGGTGAAAGGTTCTGAAGATATTTATTAAATTGTGTTAATATAGTGTGTCCTTTAAGTCTGCTGTTTCTTTGTTAATTTTCTTTCTTGAGGATCTATCTAGTGATATTGCTGGGGTATTGAAATCCCCTACTATTATAGTATTGCTATTAATTTCACCCTTTATATCCATCAAAATCTGCTTTATATATTTAGGTGCTCCCATATTAAGTGCATAGATATTTATAATAGTTATATCTTCCTGTTGGATTACTCCCTTTATCATTATGTAGTGGCCTTCTTTATCTCTTACTATATCCTTTGTTTTAGAGTCTATTTTTTCTGATATAAGTATTGCTACCCCAGCTTTTTTTTTTTTCATTTCCATTTGCATGAAATATTTTTTCCATCCTTTTACCTTCAATCTCTGTGCATCTTTTGTTCTAAGGTGTGTTTCCTGTAGACAGCATATGTACAGGTCCTGTTTTATTATCCACGCACCTACCCTATGTCTTTTCATTGGATCGTTTAATCCATTTACATTTAAGGTTATTATTGATATGTAGTTGTTTATTGCCATTTTATTCTTTAAAGCTGTATTTCTTTTTTGCTATATTCTTTTCTCACTTTGATCTGTTTACAATTGGCCCCTTAATATTTCTTGCAGCATTGGTTTGATTGTAATTAATTCCTTGAGTTTTTATTTTGTCTGGGAAGCTTTTTATTTCTCCTTTGATTTTAAATGTTAGCCTTACTGGATAAAGTAGTCTTGATTGTAGGTTCTTTTTCTGCATCACTTTGATTATTTCTTTCCATTCCCTTCTGGCCTCAAGTGTTTCTGTTGAGAAGTCGGATGTCATCCTTATGGGGGCTCCTTTGTAGGTGATAGCTTTTTTTTCTCTTGCAGCTTTTAACATTTTCTCTTTATCACTTAGCTTTGGTATTTTAATTATGATGTGTGTTGGTGTAAGTTTCTTTGGGTTTCTCTTTAATGGAGTTCTCTGTGCTTCTTGAACTTTTGAGAGTTTGTCCTGCATTAATTTAGGAAGGTTTTCAGCTATGATATGATTGAACAAAGTCTCTATCCCTTGTTCTTGTTCTTTTTCTTCTTCTTCAGGAACCCCTATTATGCAGATGTTATTTCTCTTCATGTTGTCACAGAGCTCTCTAAGAGTTTCTTCAGACTTTTTGAGTCTCTTTTCTTTTCTTGTTTTATAAATAAATTTTTATTAATTTTAATGGGTGACATCAATAAATCAGGGTACATATATTCAAAGAAAACATGTCCATGTTATCTTGTCATTCAATTATGTTGCATACCCAGCTCCCAAAGTCAAATTGTCTTCCGTCACATTCTATCTAGTTTTCTTTGTGTCCCTCCCCCTCTCCCTCCCCTTCTTCCTTCTTGCCTCCCCCCCTTGTTAACACCACACTTTTGTCCATGTCTCTTGATCTCGTTTTTATGTGCCGGAAATATATGGAATCATGCAGTTCTTGTTTTTTCTGATACACTTATTTCACTCTGTATAATGTTATTAAGATCCCACCATTTTGTTGTAAATGATCCGATGTCATCATTTCTTATTGCTGAGTACTATACCATAGTGTATATGTGCCACATCTTCTTTATCCAGTCTTCCATTTTTTTTAAAGTGATTAAGGCCTTTAGGCAAACTCTTGGTCAAAACAGCAAGAATTTTTAAAAGAGTAGTGTTGTTAACATGTTCACCATGTCCAACTTGGCACCCACACCATTTCAAATCCCTGCAAATGCAACCCAACCCCAGCTCAGCCTGTTAAGAGCTGTCACAAGGAGCAGGAGTCCAGGAAAAGACCACATCCAGGAAAAGTTTGCATGGCACTGAAATTGTTTTCACAATTCTATACTTTGCAGCTCATGCCCAAGTCACAATGACCACTGCTTCTAGCTGGTAATAATTCAGATAGACTGGAAAAGCCATCTTCAGCATGTGTGGAGATGGATCTTCTGTTTCTCTCTGCTTGGAGAGATGAGACCAGGTTGCTTTTCCTTGGAGCTCTGCGACTGTGGCATGGTAATGAGAACCTTGGGATACACTAAGCTGGGTGGCAAAGGTAGAGTCATAATAGAAGTTGGCAAAGGGGGGAAAGAGAGCTCTATTTTTAGGAGTAGGTCACAGCCTAAAATATGAGTGGGGCATTGAGGTAGGAAGATAAAAGGAAACACTATATATTAAACAAAGCAGCAGAAAATAGGACTATCAACACCCACAACAGAGATCTTCGAGGGAAGAATAAAAAACCTGACTATTCAGGAAAGATATAGTTAAGTGGCCCTTGTACAAAAGAGATCAGTTTACCTGCCCCTTAGAAGAAATATCCTAGGCTTGTCCATAGTGTTGTAGATGGGGCCGACGGCCCTGGGCACCTTTAGCTTTCAGTGGCAAACCCCAGCATTCTGGGTAAGGTTAGGTCATAGGTGGCTGGAGCAGGGCTGGAAGAGACTGAACCTTCCCTTAGAGGAGCGAGGAGGAAGCCTACCTCCCAGTGTCCCTTTTTCCTCACAGCAAAGGCATGTAAGCCTGGCAGGCTTTAACTCAATGACCTTCCTATTCACTATTGAAGCAGGACCCAGATGGCATCCTCTGAGACCCCTTTGGGGCATTGGAGCCTTTAAGGATGAATCCTAAAAGCTGGTAGTTCCCCTGATCTCAATTGGGCTTTTTCTGCCTCTTGGTACCTTAAAAGTCATGCTTAGAAGATCCTGCTGAGGGCTTTGAGGATCCCCATTTGCCTATATAAATCTTTTCCGTATATCTGGAGCTATTTGTAAAAAGACAAAACAGTGTTATTTGCTGGATCAAATAAAATAAGGTGGAAGTTTGCCGGAGAAAAAGATTTGGCGTCTCCTGTTTATTAGCATTCAAAAGAAATTTAATTTTTTTTAAGTAAATGTATGATATAGTAGACCCATAGGAGTTCCAGGATATGACTCCCCCCTTTCAAATTTTTTTAAATTGACCTTAAAATATTTGCTTGGTACATTTTAATAATACCTTGACTTTAACAATTGTAAGAAATACCCATAATTTGAAAGGTTTGACAGAATACAGTAAATGCTTTTGCTACATATGCAGGAGCATTGTCAGTTTAACCAGTTTAGGAAATCCAATAATAGAAAAACGCATACAGAGAATGATCTATAACATGCTTAGCAGCCTCTCCTGTTCTGACAGAGGTAACTATAAATCCAGAATAGGTATCCACTGTAACTTGGACATAGGATTGTTTGCCAAATGAACGTATATGAGTAACATTCATTTGCCAAATTTGTTCTGGTAGGAGTCCTTGAGGATTAACTCCAAATGAAGGAAGAGATTGTAGTATAGGACCCCTTGGACAGGATTTACCAATCTGCCATGCTGCTTCCCAAGAAAGTTGAAGCTGTTTACACAGGGCTGCAGCGTTCTGGTGATGAATAGTATGAGACTGAATTGCTCGATCTGTCATGGTTGCTCTAAAAATTTTTTTGGGGGTAGCTTAATCAACAAGGGCATTCCCTTGTGCTAAAGCTCCAGGGAGCATGGAGTAAGCTTGAGTATGTCCTATAAAACATGGAGCTCTATGTTGACATACAAGTCTTCGAAGAAGGAGGAACTGCTGAAATAGTTCATCAGCAAATTTCCCTAAGACAGCAGTCTTTATAGTGGAAACAACCATATGTAAATATTTGCTGTCTGTATATAGATTAAAGGAGAAATATGGCAAATGCTGAAAAGCCATGATAATGGAATATAATTCTGGTATTTGAGCTGATTTTCAGTTGACTGTTTTAGAATAAAATTGTCCATTGATTTGCAAAAGCAATTTGCCATTTATTGGAAGTTTCCCAGAGCCATTGTTATTGGTCCTTTGAAAAAAGGAGCCACAATAATTTTGAGGCTCAAAACCTATAAGCTGTAAGAATCGCCTATGCCCCTTGATAATCCAGGAGGTGACAAGATCAAAACATGGAAGTATATTCCATGGGCTATTAGATAGTTCAATGTGCCTAAGCTGTAGCTGCTCTTGTACCAATTGAGCAGCTGCCCTAGGTTTCTCCTAAGGAAGGGCCCATTGGTCTACCCATACAGGATTATCTGATTTCCAAGTAATTGGGTTGGCACAATGCATTATTGAGATAGCAAGTGCTACCAAGGCCCCTATGCTAAATTTTGATCCACACCTTCTGGTATTGGGTGCCACTTCTATGGGGGTGAGAATTCCTTGCTGTTCTTTCCCTAGTCCCTTAGTGGGCAAAAATCCCCGATCAAGCATCTGAGTACTGACTAGACCATAAGGACTGACAAGCAATGCTCCCGTATTTTTCAAAACATCTCTACCCCACAAATTCACTGGCCATCCAGGGAGCGCATAAGGCTTAAAAAATCCAGAATGACCTTCTTAATCTTCCCAATGTAAAAAACTAGAACTTTGTTGAGGGGACTTACTCTGCCCTATACCTTGTAATTCTGTGGCTGCTGCATAAGTGGGCCAGGAAGGAGGCCAATGTAGCTTAGCAATAACAGTTACATCAACTCTAGTATCTAAAAGTCCTTTAAATTTTTGCCCATGCATTGTTAGTTCCATTTCAGGGCATTCTTGACTTATTTATTTAAATCCAATTGGCAAAATCAGAGGAGCCAAATCACCATTTTCCTTGGGGCCCCTTTTGCAGGATGTTGCCGAGTCTCTTTTTTTTTTTCTTCTCTGTTTTTTTGCCTTCATTCAAGTTGTCCTCCAACTTGCTGATTTGATCTTCAGCTCCATTCATCCTGTTTTTAATTCCTTTCATTGTGATCTTCATTTCTGATATTGTATTTGTCATCTCTGACTGATTCTTTTTTAATATTTCAATTTCCTTTTTTATACTTGCTATTTCTTTGTTTAGGTGTCCATAATGACCATCCATTGTTGTTTTAAGATGACTAAGCATCCTTACAATCATTATTTTGAACTCTGCATCCAGAAGTTTGGTTATTTCCATATCACTCAGTTCATCTCCTGAAGGTTTCTCTTGTGGTTTCATTTGGATTGCACTTCTTTGTCTTCTCATTATGTCTGTGTTTGGGTGTTTTGTTTGTAGAGCTGGTTGAGTCTAGGCTTGGTGTTGTCTGCCTCCAGTTTTCAATTGTGTTATTTCTAGGTCTTCTTGGGTTGGCGTCAGCTATTATTTGTAATCCATTTTCGGATTTGGGCTGCTTTGAAGTCTTGATTTGTTTGTTTTCTTAACAGGTGATTGTCTTGCTTACTGATCTCAGCAGGGGGCTTCCTTAAAACTGTATCCAGAAATGTGGTGGGTGTAACCTGAGACTCTGAAGGCCTCTTCTAGCAATTAATCTCTCCGAGGGCAGGGTGTTTTCTCAGCTTCAGTAAGGGGAGGTGTATCTCAGATCTCCATGGAGACCTGAGTTACTGCCCCTTGTCCCCACTTCTTGTTGTCATCTGTGTCTTATTGCACTGATTGGAACTGGAGAGATGTCTGGAGATCTGTGATCCAGAAGCAATTTAGTCCTTGTGGAAGGATCAGTCCCTCCCTCAGCTAAGGCCACCTCCAGCCCTGGATAAATCAGCTTTTTAGGTCGACCCCTGCATTCCTCTGTCCCTTACAGTCTGTCCCTGTCTCTCCCCTTTCCACTTGGAAGATAAGCTGGTCCTTTCAACACACCTCATTCCCTGGTCACCAGGCAAGTGGCTGTGAGCAGTACTTTCTGCTCTTTTCCCTAGTGTGAGAGCCCCTCTGGACTCTCAGCCTCACCCCCCTCTGTTCCTATAAGCAGGGGAGGTTCAGGCACTCTCTACCAGGTTTGTTGTGGCTTCTTCTTTGCTCCTTGGTTTTTGAGAGCTGTTCTTGTAGACCATAGTTGGTTTTTCACACTGATTGTTCCTAAATTGATTTATATTCCAGTTTGGTGGTGAGAGCTGGGAGTCTGTGCATCTGCCTACTCCACTGCCATCTTCAGGTTTTTTCAATTGTTCTTTTGATGTCACTAAATTGCAGAAGTTATGAGGAATGAGATTCATCCTGAGGTTAGATCAACCAGCACCTTTCCATTCCCAATTTCCAGCAATTGATATGAGAATATCTCAGCTGAACAATCGTTTTGCAGCTAGACACATATATTTGTAGTTAATATTAATGTCTTTACATGTCACCACAAAGTAAAGTATTTCAGGCAAGCATTTATTTTATCCACTGGTATCAATTGAGAAATTACAGGTAATGTTTGCCTAATATCTGTAAGCAATATTAATGCATTCCCAAATGGTCTAATGTTTCCACACAAATCTTGCAATGATCAATCAAGAGCCTCAAATGATTTTTTTGTGCGCCATTGTGCATTCACCCCAAACAATAAGATTGCCTTTCTGCAATACTTTTCCCATGCCAGATGCTTTAGAAATATTGATGTGGGAGTTTCAATGAATTACATGTTCAATGGCATTTTCAAAGCAGAATGAGCAGTTCCTCCACCTGGTATCAATGTAGCAGCTATTCTAGGTGACACAAAAGCTAAGGCTATGTCATTTTGGGATTGAATTGCTGCCAGAATCAATCTAATTAGCAATGTTTTACCAGTTCCTCCTGGTGCACCGAAGAAGAAGATTTCTCCAACCCCGTTATTGACAGTTTGCATTATTTAATCATAAATGCCTTTTTGCTTAAGCATTAGTTTAGGAATATTTGATTGCACATATGACAAAAGATCATCCGTGTTGTAATTTTGTTCATGATGCAATTCTACATCGAATGAAGCTGCAGCAGATTGATTTTGTGATGGCATTCCTAATTAATTGAGAACTGTGTTCGCAATTTTTAAGCACAAATCTTCGATCATTATCAATGCTTTGTTGTAGATTTTGGCTGTAATCCATGTTCATATTTGAATTTTCCTTGCATATTCGACAGAAAATATCTTCAGCCATGTGTGATTTATATTTCTCTCATAACATTGAAATGGAACTGTAAAATATTTAGTATAGGGTGTATAGGGTGTATTGTTTTTACCTCCAACAGATGGCGCTGTTTTTCAAATAAGCATGTTTTTACCTGTCACAGGTGTGACATCTATATAATAGTAGGTATATAATAACATAAAAACACACATGTATTTGAATGCAACCTTGTATCAAGTTTTGAAAGCATCTGGTGAAGAACTTTCGGAGATTTAGATTTTTGAACAAACAAACATTTTATTTTTATTTATAAAGATGGGCACTCTCTAGAACACAGAAACAGGATGAATTAACCAAAGTGAATGACTCAATGCACCCATATCTTCTATTGAAATTATAAAACCAGTGGAGAACTTGCTCATTCTTCCCTTCTAGTTAAGGCCACACAACATTGTACCACTTCATTAGCCAGCTCAAAGGTTATGAAAATTCAAAACAATGAAAGGTTGTTTTGACAGTAAAGTTGGAATTAAACTGCATCTTTATGGCTTCATACATATTACATATTAAAAGGAAACTAAAGGTAGTGGATTATGATTAGGTTAAATAGTGAAATTTAATTATTTAAATGTTTGATTTATCTTTATGTCCTACTTCTATTATACTTTTTATTCAATGATAATATGGTATTCATAGTAGCTTACTCATTTTTTCAAAACAACTTTCAAAAATAGATTATTAC
This sequence comes from Saccopteryx bilineata, assembly GCF_036850765.1. NCBI lineage: Eukaryota > Metazoa > Chordata > Mammalia > Chiroptera > Emballonuridae > Saccopteryx > Saccopteryx bilineata. The sequence continues at coordinate 212,200,528 of NC_089491.1, read as the reverse complement.
TTTGTCCTCATCTCTCTTTCTATATATTACCCATGATATTTACTAGTCCAAGTTTATTATATTAGGTTAGATCCTAATTAGATACATCCAAATTCTTATACACAATGTCAAGAATTGGGTCTCTGCCAACAGAATTTCAATATTTATTTATTTGCAATAATTATGGCATATCATTGAATATGGTAAAGTACATTTGTATGTGTATTTGATGCATATAATTTTCTCAAATCTATCACTTAACATTTCCTATTTACTGATTATTTAATCTTACCATTCAGAGTTTATAGTGTAATACTATAACTAAATTATAACCTTTATAACTTTCCTAACTTTTGTTATTTATTTGATTATCCCAATCTCCTAATCTCTCAAATATTAACTATCATTAGAAATTTTAATTAGTCTGTATATTTGATGTGATTGTCATCACAACCCTTAATATTTCATCATATTCTGAGTGTCCTCATAATCAAATTTGATGCTGATTCTTATGTTTATTAGAAAAGAGAATAATTTATTCAAAACAGGAAAAAGAAGAGAAAAGGAATTAGAATACAAGAACTAGACAAAGAATGAGAAAAAAGCAGTACCGAGAGAATAGTAGAAATAATAAAATGTTTCATTTGTTTAAAGTTGAGATAAGAATGATCAGTGCTATTTTAATTAAGAATCAAGATCTTTTTCTTGTGGAATTCAAAAAATTCTGGAAATTTTACTATGAATTCAAGAACTAATATAAAAATAAGAATTTTATCACAATCCTTCCATTATTTTTGTTTTAATTAATTAAGTGATTTTGATAGAAAAGAGAAGCATCAACTCGTAGTTGTGGCTTTGATTTTAGTTGTTCATTGATTGCTTCTCATATGTGCCTTGATAAGGAGGCTCATGTTGAGCCAGTAACCCCTTGCTCAACTCAAGCCACTGACTTTGGGCTCCTGCTAGTGATCTTGGCCTTTAAGCCAGCAACCTTTGGGCTCAATCCAGCGACCATGGGCTTATGTCAATGAACCCATGCTCAAGCCAGTGACCTCAGGGTTTCGAAACTGGAACCTCAGAGTCCCAGATTGATGTTCTACTACTGCATCACCACCAGTCAGGCTTATTATTTGAGTTTTCTATAATTTTTTTCTACCATATTTGTTTTTGTTCTTTTAACTTGCATATTTTTTGGCCCATATTCATCTTTTATTATGTCATTTAAATATATTTAAAATATAATCCATGCATACAAAATTATGAAATTTTTTATACATATGCTTATTCCTAGATATCTCAGTTCTCTGCCTTTTCATTTACTCTTTAGCTTTCTCCTCTCAAATTATTTTTTTCTCCATTTCTCTTTCCCTTTTGCTTCCTAACACCTCTTTGTTTTTTTCTGTCTCTGTCTTTCTTATGTTTTTAAGAGGTTCTGATATGGGCAAGAAAAATATTTTTTTTTCTAATTAATTTCTCATTCATGAGAAGAAATGCATCTTCATATGACACTGGATGATTGTAGCAAAATAATCTGGGGAGAAGTTGAAGAATCACATTTCCCACCATCACTTTATGAAGATAGCCTTGCCAAAGTAGTTTACTGGAGCTGGTATCTAAGGCAAACTACACACAGGCAAGGGCAAGGCCATTTTTATTTTAACATCAGAGAGCAAGGTTGAGAGAACTTCAGTTTTAAGGCTTTCTTTGGAAATGTATTTCTTTTAAATTTCCACCCACTTCTATTTGATTAATGGTTAAGAAAATAAAGCCACTCTTCCATTTGAAAGTAAGTGCTCAGTGTCAATAATTCAATTTTTTCCACTGAACTTTTTATAGATAAAAAATGTTCAAATGCTTACTTGAAGAAAATAAATTATGTCATATGCTACCTAGTTTTTTTCAATATATGTGCAGCTTTACTTTCTTAGTTTTGTTTGTTTTAGTGAAGTGAGGTTGCTGCATTAAGAGAAGATATGTGGACTGAAACACATAACCAAAATGTTTGACTCATAACTCACTAGTTAAATATAGAATTTGCTGTACTTACCAAAGTTCCTACAAATCTGTGTAAAATACTTTGGTCTGTATGTCATAGATGAGCCATTGAAGAGCAGAAATTTTGAGACAACAGAAATCCAGATATTTTTTAAGAGCAAAAATTAATTTCATAATATACCTCTGCTTAGTCTTATTCATTATTTCTGTCTTGTTCTGATTTCCTTTTTGAAAATTTAAGAGAACGATTTAAAACATTTCATCACATTGTAACTTTAGGATAACAATCAAATTATATGGATGAGGTAAATATTTACAAATAAGGTTTGCATTTCTTCTGTTTCTCTCCCAAACTTTATTATTCTGATAATATTCTCTACATGTTCCTATAGTTTAGATTTCTAGAATCAGGATTCTTGTGCCTGGATTCTTGGAAAGCAGAATTCCAAAGAGTTGAAGGGTCAAATAATATTCTAAGAAAGAGTAAACCCTTGCTCAGCCTGTACCTTGGAAATAACATCAATAACATCATGGGAAAAGAGATACGCTTCTTCAGAAACGGTGGAAAAGAAATGTTTGTTCTTGGTGTCACCAGGTACATTAACATTCTTCCTTCAAGATCTCAGTGACACCAGAGTAGGCTCATTAAAGTCTAAGTTTTTATTCTGACATAAAACCATCAGATATACACCATTTTAGGTGACTCAATACACAGGGAACACTCACATAATGATGAGTAGTATTTACTAGTGAGTGCATTCATCCAGGAGGGACCATCTGGACTAATTTGAAGTAAATGAAGTCTCATGGGACAGCTTTATAGAAATACAATTATTCTTGTTTTCATGTAACTAAATGTACCCTCCTTCTACCTGCAAAATAATTTTAAATTTCTTCTCCTTCCTCTCATTCACCTGGGATTTCAGGTTATCTTCTAATTAAAATTCCTCTCAGGGAAATACTTATGCATATTTGTTATTGTTATTATTTTAGAACAGCATCATAGTTTCTGTAGTCTGTTATATTTTTTTGACAAGAATCAAATTATTCTTATTCAAATAACATGTGAGTATACATGATTGTGAAAATATGTATGGATGTGTAAGCATGCACACTAATGTGTACATATGTCTATGGTCTTGTGTTTCAATTGCCTCTTTTCTCCATAGTAATTACAGATTATTAATTATAAATCAGAGTAACCTCACGAGCAATGATATTACCCTGGTATTGATGTGGGAGGGCTTTTTAAAAACTTTATTAATTTTATTTTATTTTGGTAAACACACTTAAAATGAGATCTATTTAATACTATGATATAACATGTTTCACTATAGATACAACGTTGTACAGTAGATTTCTAGAACTTATTCATATTGATTAACAGCAAATTTATGCAAAATGATTGAAAACTCACTGATTGTCCCTGCTCTCATTCCCTGGCAACCATTCCAATCTTTGATTCTAGAAATTTGACTGTTCTGAGTACTTTAAGTGAAATCCTGCGGTATTTCTGTTTCTTTGGCTTAATTTCTAAACTATCCTCCTGACTCCACGTTCATTCCTAACCTTCCGAACCACTTCCATAAGAGTAAACTTTTTAGCATTATTTACAGTAATTTTATGAAATGTGATAAGAAATATTAGACTTTTTGTAAGAAATTTGAATTAACATACTTTTCAAAGGCCATATTTATTTTCTTAAATATTCGTCTCATTTTTAGCACAGTTCCTAACATAAGTTTGGTGCTCAAAAGTATCTTTGAGTTGAACAATTAATTATGAAAAGATAGTACTATATTTGAAAATATGGCCTGTCACATAAGTTCCTTTTGACAGAAAAAAAAGTAGTGCTTGGTACATTGTGGGTTTTCAAAATGGTATTTGGATTAACACCTGACTACTGAAGATTCACTGTGAAGTGAATGATAATTTAAAATGTATCTCCACTCTAAAAATATCTTTATTTTTAGAACATCAAATTATTACCATTTAGAACAGTTTTAGTGGGTCTACAAATATTATAATAATAACAAACAAAATTGAAACAGACATAGATACAGAGAGCAGACTGACAGCTGTCAGCGGGGATAGAAGTTGGTGGACGAGGTGGAAAAGGTGAAGAGATTAAGCAAGAAAAAATAGTTATAGACACAGACAACAGTAGGGTATAACAGGAGGGATAGGGGGTGTGGGGGGTGGAGCAGGGTAGAGGGGGATCTGTTTTGCTGAAGGGGAACTGACTTTAGGTGATAAACACACAATGCAATATATAGATAGTGTATTATAGAATTGACACCTGAAACCTGTATAATTTTATTAACCAATGTCACCCCAATAAATTCAATAAAAATTTTAAAAAATAATAAATAAATATCAAAAGTGAGAGACACATGGTGACAGGCATTGTAAATAATGATTCCAAAATCTATAGAATGTCAGATAAATTTTATGAAAACTGCTAATTCAGTTTTATTTGCATGAAGATGTTTTCTGAATGTCAAACTCTGAGTAGTGAAACAAGAGGCAGCTTCTGGGAAAATGTTCTACTTCTCCAGTGAGACAGCCAGCAGAAAGGACTGTCTTTTCATGTTGTCTAGGTTTGTCAGGTTAGAATAGAACAAACAGAATTGCTGCAGCCATCTTATGACATGTATATAAGTGACACCAAATTTAAGAATGGCATAAATAAGATAGTTTAGAAAACTAAAACTTAGAAGATATTGTAACATTGATAACTAAATCAACCTGGAACTTATTTCAGTCTTGAACTTTCCAAGGAAAACAATGTATTTTTCTTATTTTTGAAAATAATCTAATCTCTTTTTTTTAATTTATACTTATAGTATTCAAAGAGATTGAATTTTTTCTTGTTTCTTTATGTACTTACTGTTATTCTAATTCAGTGCTAAGAACAGCTGAGTCACTTAACACAAATGAACATAATGAAATAGAATTAAAGTAAAGATAAGTAAGAGTGTGGAAAAATAAGGGTATTATTTATATATTTAAAAAAGTAAAATGATTCACTGATCACCATTATTTTGCTGTTTTCATGCTGCATATTCAGTTCTGAGATACCTAAGCCAAAGTGAAGAGTAAAGCCTTATTTATTTAAAATGTGTGTTTAAGTAGGTAAAGAGAAAATGACTGTACAACAAAAAAGCATTAGATTTATTTTTTTGGTGCTTTGTTTTGATTTTTGGCATGATGCATTAATGTAGTTCTTCATAATGAGAACACATTAAGATGAAGTGCTCCATATAGATAAATCATCTCACTTTTCATTCAACATGAGAAAGTAGCCCTACAGTGCAAGGAGAGATATCAAGAAAATGTATTTTGTTCTTATCCTTATGTAAAAGATATGTTTCTGTGTTCCCAGTAACAAAAAATCCCAATTTAAACTCTTTTAAAAACCAAGAAAATACCTAGTATATTTTATTAACTCAATAGTTAAGGGAGAAGTCAATATTTGACTGAATACTCTCTTTACCAATACCACCAAAGAACCAGCTTCTGTCTTGAGCATTCTTTGCCATACCTTGAAAGCCCTTCTTCTAGATCCTATGAGATCCCTTCCATCAGCATCAGACATTTTTCTTGGAATCCACAGAAGGCAAATCTGCTTACATCATTGCTCTTCAGAGGAAGCAAGAGCTCTTTTCTCTGAGCAGTCAAGCAGAAGTCCTGACCCTTTTCTTCAGTGGCTCAGAATTTGTGACCCTTTCCAGAATTAAAAAGATATGATTAAATTAATTTAGTTCAACAATTACTATGGCTATATAGAGGTGAGGTTATGGTCTATCCCACCAAACTTTGAGAGTTTTCCAATACAAACAAAAACAGTATGCAAATAAATCAAATCAAAGAAAAATAAAGGCATAAAAAAACAGGTGGAACAGACCCGTCTACCAATGTCTCAAGAGCTATTACATTTTTTTAAAAAGCTAGCATTAACATATAGTGAATCACTTAGAGTTATACAATTTTTTTTTCTGAAGTGAGAAGCAGGGAGGCAGAGAGACAGACTCCCACATGAGCCTGACCAAGATCCACCTGGCACCAGGGGGTGGTGCTCTGCCCATATGGGGCATTGCTCCATTGCAACTGGAGCCATTCTAGCACCTGAGGCAGAGGCCATGGAGCCATCCTCAGTGCCCAGGCCAACTTTGCTCCAATGAAACCTTGGTTGCAGTAGGGGAGTAGAGAGGTAGAGAGAAAAGAGAGGGGGAAGGTTGGAGAAGCAGATGGGTGCTTCTCCAGTGTGCCCTGGCCTGAAATCAAACCTGGGTCATCAACATGCCCAGCCAATGTTCTACTTGTGAGCCAACAGGCCAGCACTATACAATTTTTTAAATTATTTTAATTTACAGGACACATAAAGAGTACATTATGTGCTTTCATTCATAGTATACACCTTACCATAAAAATATATGTAATTGAGACTCATGGACATAAATAAAAGTAAAGTGGTTACCAGGAGGAGGGAGTGAAAGGAGTAGGGACTGAAGCAGAGGGAAGTCAAGAGGGACAAATATTTGGTGGCTGAAAATAATTTGACTTTGGGTGATGGGCACACAACATAATCAACAGTTCAAGTGTTATAGAAATGTTTACCTATGTACACTTTTTATTGATTAATGTCACCCCATTAAATTTAACTTTCTAAATAAAATTTCAAATATGTATATATGTAACAAATCCTATTCGTTTTACATTAGAAAAAAAAAGGCAATTACTAAGAGGATTACTTTGATTTGTGCCTCTTCTACATTCTACATAAAATGGTGTAAGAATAGAGGTCTCTGATTTTTTTTTTTTTTTTGTATTTTTCTGAAGCTGGAAACAGGGAGAGACAGTCAGACAGACTCCCGCATGCACCCGACCGGGATCCACCCAGCATGCCCACCAGGGGGCGATGCTCTGCCCCTCCGGGGCATTGCTCTGTCGCGACCAGAGCCACTCTAGTGCCTGGGGCAGAGGCCAAGGAGCCATCCCCAGCACCCGGGCCATCTTTGCTCCAATGGAGCCTTGGCTGCGGGAGGGGAAGAGAGAGACAGAGAGGAAGGAGAGGGGGAGGGGTGGAGAAGCAGATGGGCGCTTCTCCTGTGTGCCCTGGCCGGGAATCGAACCCAGGACTTCTGCACACCAGGCTGACGCTCTACTACTGAGCCAACCGGCCAGGGCCAATTGAGGTCTCTGATCTTAATGTTGGGGAAATATATTTAATTTATCAATAGATATAGCTAATTGACATATTTAGATTATCTGATACTATTGTTTGGTTTTTTTTTTTTTTCATTATCTCCAGGTAATCAAAACAAAGGCAAAGGTAAAATTGTAAGATTTAATTAAATGTTTTCTTTCTTTGGCCTTTGTGTGGCAATTCTGAAAGCAAAACAAAATAAGCATAGTAATGTACTTTAAAAAGCATAATTATTGACAATGAATGTTTGATTATACATATAACTAATAGGATAGTTGTCTGAATAGGGTTTGACACAATTTCAGGTAATCTGAACCTGAGTAGCCTTAACTTTTCTAAGGTTATTGACATTATTTTTGAAAGAACCAAAGACCCCAGTGTTCCTTTCTAGTACTTTACCAATCTAATTGGTACAAGAGATAGCTGTATTAAATGGTACAAAAATGCATCAGTATACTTAAATCACACCTAATTCCAATTTTATTCATGGATGGGAAACTTTGGTTTTACCTTCAACTTGTTACAGAAAGCAGTACTACAAATGGGAGAATTATAAAGACTAATAGATTGACGTGCATTTGTCTTCAAATTGTATTGGTTTTTCATTGATAGAAATTAAGTTAAAAATATTCTGTGCTATTCACTACAAATCCACTAAACTATGTACAATTGATGGATTAAGGAAGCCATAAAATCTATTAAATTTACAGCCAGCAAGTGCTCAGAGGTCTATTAAAATTGCCAATCTGATACAAATTTATATAAAATTTCTTATATTTGAGAACATATTAAAATAGCTCAAGGCCTTAATATAAATCTCAACAAATAGCTATGTAGGACTAGAGAATGACGAGGAGATTTTATATTCCTAGTCATGTTTTTGTACTTTCAGGTTTTCTTAATTTGTGTACTGTATGACACGAATTTCTGTATGCAATTTCTTTATTCTGAACAGCAATGAGAATTGAATTTAATTATCATTGAGGTGACTTTTTTTTTTCTAGCATTTGAAAATATCATACTGGCCACCTTCCTTCTGAGGTAGATAGTGTTAGCATGGTAAATTTCACATTAATAGACATGTATAGATTTACAACTCTTTTTTCAGAAACTATGCACTTTAATATTTTTTTACAAAAATCATTTTATTCCTGAGTTAGTGAATAATAAATGAAATTTATCTTAATCACACTTATATTACTCAAAAAGTTTCTGTTATTCAGAATTAATAACAAAGAGCAAAAGATTTCTTACCTAAAGTTATTAGTGAATTTTAAAAGAATTGTACGCAGTTATGAAATCATATATCAAACATAGAAGTTAACTTAATTTTAGTTTATAATGCATATATACAGTGGTACCTTGAGATACAAGTTTAATTTGTTCTGTAACTGAGCTCATAAGTCAGCCAACTTGTATATCAAACAAATTTCTCCCATTTAAAATAACTGAAATAGATTTAATCTGTTTCAGCCCTGTGAAACATCCCCAAACCATCCTAAATTATAAAAAAAGACATGTTTTTAATTAAGAAAACTTTACCAATGCATAACAAAATATATGAAATAAAAGAAAAACATGTTATTTAGTACTGTATTCTTACCCTGGAGACAGACAAGTGCAGCTAACGGAGGTGAATGGTGGAGGAGGAGGGAGGGAGGAAGGGATGCAGGCACTCTAGACATGTAAACTAAAACTGCACTTTTTAAACACTAGATGTAAACTAAAACTGCATTTTTTTACTTTAAACAAAACTAAAACTGCACTTTCTTTACTTAAAATGAAACCACAAACACTAGCAGCAGCTTCCTGAATCATGACTCATATCTCGGAATTTCACTTGGATTTAAACAAAAATATGGACCAAGTTGCAGCTCATATCTTAAAAAATTTATATGTTGGTCTGCTCGTATCTCAAGGTACCACTATATGTTATTTTTCTGACTAATACTTTATTATTATTATTACTTTTAGTGAGAGGAGGAGAGATAATGAGACAGACTCCTGCGTGGGCTGACTGGGATCCACCTGGCAACTCTGTCTGGAGCCAATGCTTGATTACCAAGCTATTTTTAGTGCCTGAGGCTGACATGGACCACTTGAGCCAGCCTTGGTGCCCAGGGTGATGCCCAAACCAATCGAGGCACTGGCTATGTAAAGAGAAGAAGAGAGAAGTGCGGAAACGAGGGGATAAAAGCAGATGGTCACTTCTGTGAACCATGACCAGAAATTGAACTTGGAACATCCATATGCTGGGCTGATACTCTATCCACTGAGCCACTAGCCAGGGCCAATTAATACATGATGTTCAAACTTGGGAATAAAATATATACTGAGTACTAGAAACAAAATTTGTTTAAAGTTAATATCAATAATTTCTCTAGTATACTATTAAGTTAGAAAATAGAACTTAAATCATGTTCCTTTAGACTTCAGAGACTGTGTTCTTTATTTTAGCCCCTATACTCCCTCTAGAGAGAAAATTATGTATAATTCAAACTTAAAACTTTATATGGTTAATTTGAAAATAATCTCAGGCCTGCAGATTTTTATGACATTTGTTGGATTAACTCTTGGCCATAGTATAATGGAGACCTAAGTTCTGCTCTTAAAAAATAAAAACACTAATATCTATGCATACAATCTCAGTAATAAACATATTTGAGATTTGGATATTAATTTGGAGACATATGAAACACTGTTTTATGTATGCATACACATTTGTGGAGAACTTGATATGCTCTAATGGGAGGTACATTCTAATTAAACAATGTAGAATGTTCCTCCTAGCCAGCACTGAAAATCTACTGATTTTTTTTTTTTTTTCGTTTTCTGAAGCTGGAAACGGGGAGAGACAGTCAGACAGACTCCCGCATGCACCCGACCGGGATCCACCCGGGACGCCCACCAGGGGCGACGCTCTGCCCACCAGGGGGCGATGCTCTGCCCCTCCAGGGCATTGCTCTGCCACAACCAGAGCCACTCTAGCGCCTGGGGCAGAGGCCAAGGAGCCATCCCCAGCGCCCGGGCCATCTTTGCTCCAATGGAGCCTTGGCTGCGGGAGGGGAAGAGAGAGACAGAGAGGAAGGAGGGGGTGGAGAAGCAAATGGGCGCTTCTCCTATGTGCCCTGGCCGGGAATCAAACCCAGGTCCCCCTCACGCCAGGCCGACGCTCTACTGCTGAGCCAACCGGCCAGGGCCAATCTACTGATTTTGAATGTAGTTTCTTCATTCTTTGAGCTCATTCTTTCATTCATTCATTCCATTGTATTGCCATTATAGAAAAAAGATTATAAAAGAGTAAAATAACTGCATTAGGAGAGGTTGCAAGGCAGGATATTAAATGATGCTTGAGAGTAGTTAGAGGAACATCACTAAGGGCTTGCCATCCAAAGTGAGCAAAGGGGATCTAGTAACATGTTTCAAGCAATAAGTAACATAATCAAGTTTTGAAAATATCCTTTTCTTTTTTTAAATTTTTTATTAATTTTAATTTATTGTGTCAACATGGATTCAAGTGTTCCTCTCAATATAACTTCCTCAACCCTACTCCCATGTCCCCCATTATACTTCCTTTGCCCCCGCCCCCTAGCTCCCTCTCCCCTTTCCTCTGGGATTTGCTGTCCTGTTATCTGTATCTATGTGTTATGTATATATAATTTCACTAATCCCTTCACCTTCTCGGTTAGAAAAAGAAGTCATTCCAACAATTTATCAAGACTACCACCCAACAAATAATACAATGTATTCTTGGCACTAACAATAAAATTCTATATATTATTTTTGGTATTTTGGGCAATGTAATGAATACTTGACATTTTAGTTTCTCATTTGTAAATTAGTAATAATGCTAATAACACTTGTAAGACTGGGTGATAATGACTAAATGATGTTATATTTGTAAAGAGTCTGACTGATACATAATTAACATGGTATAGTTTATTTTACTGTATAAAATTAAATATTATTTAATCTATTCTTATTAAAATATCATGATTTCCTAAGTTAATTTTTTATCTATGTGTTATAACCTATCTAGCTTTGGTAAAATTTCATTTCCAATCATATACTGAGAGATTTTATCTATTAAGTCATTTATGAAGTAAGTAAACTACTAGTAAGACAATGTAAAGATAGTCTCTTACAAAAAAAGGTGTTAAATTACATATGTTATAACATTTCTCTTATATTGTTTTGTGTATCATTTCCAAGGTAGAAAATTGCTGAATGAATACCATTTTTCAGTAATTAAAAAAATCTATTTTAGTCTATTTTAGATGTTAAAGAAATAGTTCTACAGTAACAGGAATGAAATATTTTTCAGTTTCTGTAAGTCTGAATTTATTTCCCTTAAGATAATTAAAAATATAATGACTATTTTTCTTCATGACTTAAACTTAGTATAATTCACTTTGAAAGAGATTTCTATTTTTCCTTTTAGAATTATAAAATTCTGCTGTATTAGCCAGTTATCCAGAAATAAGAACAAACAGGAAATCTTCTGTATCTATCTATATCTATATCTATATCTATATCTATATCTATATCTATATCTATATCTATATTTATCATATCTATATCTATCTGTATCATCTATCTATGTCTATATCTGTCTATGTCAAGGTGATATAGATCACCTATATCTATACATAGTTATATATTTAGAGAGACAGAATGATTTATTATTAAAAAAATTATTCATAGAACTATGGAGTCCGAGATTCCAAGATTAGCAGTCAGCAAGATGGAGAGTCAGGAGAGACAATGATTTAAATTCCAATCTTAGCTGGAAGACCTGAAAACCAGGAGAGTTGAAGGAATGAGTTATAGTCCAAGGACAAGAAAAGACTGAGATCACAACTCAAGCTAAAAAGATCCTTGTTACTCAGCCTTTTTGTTGTCTGCTGATATTTAAATTATTGAATGAATCTCACCTGCATTAAAAAGGGCCATCCACTCTACTCATTCTATACATACAAATGTTCATCTCATTCAGAAACACCTTCCCAGACACACCTGAATTATGCTTGACCAAATGTTTGGACCCTCGATGGCCCTGTCAGGCTAACACATAACATTAACCATCATACTTCCGAAGACCAAAAGAATTTTACTTTGATCAACAGTATCAAAGACAATGAATTCAGAAACTAAAGCTGAAATGTATCTGATGTTAGACATTCTGTGTGATATGATATCAAATATACTTTAATCCTTAACTTCTGATCAGGTATAGATAACAACTTTAATAATGCAAAACAAAAATAATATTCTCATTAATACACATATTCAATGCACAATTATTTCCATGGCCATTTGCTTAAATGATACAATCTCTGTGAGAAGAACTAGACTTAGAGCTGGGCAGGTTTAGCAAATTGTATGCCCCATAAATTTTTACAATACAACTGTGAACCTTTCCCAATCAAAAAATGAAGGTCCATATTCCTTCCTTTAAATTTAGTTGGTGGGGTTTTGATAATAGATATCACAGAATATCACATCTGAGTCTGGTTTATATAAATAAAGGACACCGGAGACCTTTGGTGGCTGACACGCCAATGAAAGAATTCCAAGGCTGCAATGCTATGGGAAAGTTCAGGATATGTAAAATAGTGTTCTGGCTGAGAAGCCAGTAGGAACCCTTATTATTACCAATATCAACCCCAAGTCATGTGAGTGAACATATCTTCACCGTGATTCCTTTGCCTGGAATTGAGTAGTTCAAATGTAGGTTTTCATATCCTTGATCAAATAAAATTCTTTCAGTGCACTTTCCTTGTATAAGCATGATATAATGGTTGTTTTAAGATAAGAAATTTGGAGTGCTTTGACATGACTTGAAATTAATTGGAGCCAAATATGAAACTACTAGTAGTAGTACCTGACATAACCCAAACCTGGGAGAAATTGTAGATGACCTCTTAAAGAAAAACTAAAGAGGTTTTAGAATAGTATTTATAAAACCTAAATGTCTTGGAAATGTCTATGGTACAAGTTTAAGGAGATTAAGAGAAATGGTATTGGAAACTGGGGGAAAGGATGCATTTATCATATAGTGCCAGGAAATTTGGCAACACTCTTACCTAAATTAATGTGCAAAGTAGAAAACATAGCTAATAAATTTAATCACCTACATCAACAATCTCCAGGAAAATTATCGAAGATGTAACCTGGCCTTTTATCTCTGCTTTTAAATAAAATGAAAGAGAAACGGTATGATGTAAAGAATGGACTGCTACATATGTAAAAAGGTGGAGTTTGTATAATTCAAAATTGAAATTGCATTTTGTTGCCAATTATTCCAGATGGAAAATTATTCTTAAATTAAGAAATAGCTTCCAGGAAGCATCAAGGACACCATAGAACGGCTCGAAAAGGAGAAATGCACCCGCATGTTTGTGGCAGCATTGTTCACAATAGCGAAGATCTGGAAACAGCCCAAGTGTCCGTCAGAGGACGAGTGGATTAAAAAACTTTGGTACATATATACTATGGAATACTACTCAGCCATAAGAAATGATGACATCAGATCATTTACAATAACATGGATGGACCTTGATAACATTATACGGAGTGAAATAAGTAAATCAGAAAAAAAACTGAGATGAATCCATACATAGAAGGGACATAAAAATGAGACTCAGAGACATGAACAAGAATGTGATGGCAACAGGGGTGGGGGGGTTGGGGGAGGGGGGAGGGGGTGAAGAAGGAGAGAGGGGTTAGGGGAGGGGAGGGGCACAAAGAAAACCAGATAGAAGGTGACAGAAGACAATTTAACTTTGTGGGAGGGGTATACAGCACAATCAAATGTCAAAATAATCTAGAGATATTTTCTCTCAACATATGTACCCTGATTTATCAATGTCACTGCATTAAATTTAATAAAAAAATATTAATATTAAAAAAAAAAAAAGAAATAGCTTCCATGCAAAGATTAAATCCATTGTAGAACTGTAAGGTACTATGCTGAGTCCTTAAAAGATCTGGGACAGCGCTTTCAACCTGTGGGTCACGACCCCAGCGGGGGTCTAACGACCAAAACACAGGGGTCGCCTAAAGCCATCGGAAATACATATTTTATTTATTAAGAAATAGCTTCGATGCAAAGATTAAATCTATCGTAGAACTGTAAGGTACTATGCTGAGACCTTAAAAGATCTAGGTTAGGATAATATCTCATAGAGCCTTTCAGACAGACAAAAACTGCACTGAAGATCGTAAGAGGGTATCTTACAAGTTTCTGTTAAGCAATGAACTTTCTAAAAACCTTAAAGGCTTTGTCTCACAGTACTAAAATTGAGAGAGCAAATCAACAGACAATTATTTTGATGAGATTTGGGAGTGTGATTTTTATCTATGGAGTGATTTACAAATCGATATATACCAACTTTTAAAAAAATGGTTTTCATCAGCTTTTACTGAAAAGGAAATAAATGCTATAAGTTAATAGGGTATAATTTATTAAAAATAAGTAAAAAGTAAAAAAAAAAGAAAACAAAATGGCATTTTTGCCTGCGGTTTTTCTCAGTGAATAAAACTCATACACATTTTGTAATGTGTATACTGAAATGTTTTGCAAATATTTTTAAAAAATGTTTGTAATAAAATCTCAAAAGTGATAATCATTACAATATACAATCAATAAATTAAACACATTCTGTATAAAGCAAAAAAAATATTTGTATAAAGACTAAAACATGAACAAGAGATTTTTTTGACCTTCAAACTTCTGTAAGCAAAAGTAATGCTGAAAAAACCTCCCAGAAATACAAATGTTAGTTCTTGTTGCAAAGGAAGGCTAACTTAGATTGTATAATGAGCAGCCTAGAAGGCAATTTCCAAAGCCACAAAGAACAACTTGAAAACACTAAGCTGAGCCTGAATGAGAATGAAAGATATGCCTAAATTCTACGAACTAGTGGCTTCAATATTACTCCTAACCTCCCCATTTTAAACTGGCATTATTGCTTACCTATATACCTATCCCACTGTTGTTTGATCAGATTGTGGTAGAGCAGAGAAATACCTCTTTTCTGCAACTTGCCAATCCACAGAGAGAATTGGTAAACCAGAGCTGTACCGCATATGCTTCACCTGAGCAACTTCGTCCATACCTGGAATCTTAGTTAAATTTTCAAATTTGAACTAATACTGGAATTATTACAATGAAGGAGGGGATGTATGTATTGTTCATGTGGGAGAGATGAGCAATTTTAAGGCTGAGGGTTGACTGTGGAAGATTCTGTTTTTCCAACATGGCTGGCCCAACACCTCCTATTCTGTACGTTTTCATTATAATATGACCTTGATATTCTTTTCATGAAGAGATAAGGCTTATATTCTTTACTGTTGATTCTGGAATAGCTTGTCACTGTGGCAAAAGTGAACCCTGCATGACATCTGAGATTATACAGTTGCCGCTTGGCTTTCTTAAAGAACGTACTTGAACTTGGGAACCCTAAACTAAATTTCAGAAAGTTTTATACTGCCATGCTATAATAAAGCTCAGGCTACATGAAAAAACCATGTGTTAGTTTTTTGGCCAAAAGCTCCAGTTGAGGTCCCAGACAAACACAAGTATCAGTGGGCAGGCATTGAATAGATACACCTGCAGGATACATTCAGATAATTCTTGACCCAGCTGATGAGTTACTTAGGACTTTAAAGAGGCTGAGTGAGACATCTGGCTTCATAGGGCAGTGACAAGTAGTCTCCATTTTACTCTTTTTCAGTACTTGATGTCAAGAATATGTGAGAATGTTAAAATATTTTAAGATGATAAATTTTATTACACACCAATAAATAGTAGAAATGTCAGGTAAGTTGTAAAGAAAATACTGTATGTTAGTTCATCTTTACCCAGTTAGAAAACAATAATATATATATATATATATATATATATATATATATATATATATATATATATATATATATAACTACAGATAAGAAGAGCTAAGTATACTTGTGAAAGATTTTAAGGAAATGGATAGCATCAAGTATCCATTTTCTTTGTAAAAACTGAACTGTAGGGAAAGACAAAAAGGTCAAAGCCACTGTTGTAGAAAATAGGCATTGAGGAAAAAGATAGCTTGCCTAAGCATATAGGATGTTATAGTAATTTATTAGTTCATGTGAATTTATATAAAGTAATAGTAATCAAAATAATAAAGATAAAAATTGTTGAGACTGAACAAACAGTAAATTTTATAAAGGTTATGGTTTATTTATATATTAACCAAATCATTTCCATTCTCTTCAATTTGAAATTTAGATATACATTTTCAGTAAGAAGAGTTTTATATTTTTTAAATAAAATAATGTTAAAAAATTTACAAATGGCATGTATTAATAAGCAGAATGGAAAGTAAAATTATGATATTTAAACAGAAATTAACACTAGAAATTGTTTCTGTGGCACTCTGAATAAAAATAATATACATGCATCATACACTGTGCAGACTATTTACTTCTCACTTTTTCTAAGGCAAATCCTAAGGTCTAAAACTTTAACAATTGTTCTAAGTTGTTGTATATAATGTGTTACAAATTTTCAATGGCCCTCCATAAATTTCTTTTTGCATCTTTGTTGATTAATATGTCCCAAGTACTTAGAAGTATGGTATATAAATATTTGTTGAACAGATACTTGATAAAAATCCTGTTACATTTACTTCAAAATATATCTTAAATCTCCTAATTTTTTATAAATATATCTTTATCCCCCCTGGTCCTACAGTACTCACTTCTCACCTAGGTTATTATAAGGATCTGAGTATCTCCCCATGTTCCATAATTACATTATTCAAAAAATTAAATGATTTTTTAAAATTCATATTCCTTGATTGATTTAAGGGAGAAAGAGAGAGATAAAAAGAGAAAAGGAGAGAGGGAAATATCAATTTGTTATTCCATTTACACAGAATTCATTGTTTGCTTCTTACATGTGCCCTGACCTGGTCTCAAATCCACAACCTCAGTATAGCCAGACAATATTCTAACCATCTGACCTACCCAGCCAAGGTTCATGGAGACTTTTTTTTTATAAACATAAGCCTAATAATGTACCTCTTTTGCTCAAAATCTAACATAGCTTTATATCTCACTCAGAATGAGATACAAAATCTTTACCATGGCCAGAGACCCTGTACTTTCTGAATCACAGGAGACTGAATGATTCCAATTCTGTCTTGTAATAGGATAATATAAATATCTGCATGGCTGCTTCTTCATTTTAATCAGAAAGATTTTCATAAATAATGCCTCCCTCCCACATTCTTAACCATTTTTATTTTTCTTCTTAACATTTAAACATCTAATTGCATATTTACTGTCGATTTCTTTCAATTGTCTGATCCTCTCTTTCAAGCATGCATGATCTATGAAAGCAAGGAATATGATTTTGTCTTTCTGTCTATTCACAGTACCCAGAACATTGTCTGGTTCTTGCTAGAATTAAAATATTTTGATTAAGTGAATAAAATATTCAGTACTTAACATTGTGTTTGATGTGAGCTTCTAGCTATGTTCCTCACAGAGTGAATGGTGTACACCTGAAAATTATAACTAATAAGGATCTAAAATACTGATGTTTTATTTCTCTATTATAGGATTTCTGTGAAGGATGAAACATCAATAGTTAACAAGCAATATAATGTAAAGAATATTTTTGTATAAGGTTAATTTATTCTTGGACTCTCCAGAGAGGACTGGTTGTAGAAATTATCAAAGGATCTCTTTATAGTTTATCTTCACCTACATAGTAAGCCCATAAAATAAACTTGGAATTAATGAAAGACAGGATTTTAATAAAAGCCCAGTTTATAAACCATTGTTTTCATTAAATTCTATAATTAATATTAAAACCAAGTAAAAATACTTTTGAATATTTTAAAAAGATTATTCATTCAATGGAAAAACAATAATTATATATAATTGTTAAAAGAAATTATGATTACATTGTAATTTTGTATAATAGCATGCATAGCAAAATTTTATTACCTTTATTAAATAAATATCTCTGTTTACTGAGACTCTTATATTCCTAATCAGCAAAATTTTAAGGGTAAAATATTCCTTGTAAAGAGTTTCCTACAGTCTGACTAGGTGGTGGCACAGTGGATACAGCGTTGGACTGGGATGCGGAGGATCCAGGTTCAAAACCCTGAGGTTGCCGGCTTGAGCGCTGATTCACCTGGTCTAAGCAAGGTTCATCAGTTTGAGCCCAAAATTGCTGGCTTGAGCAAGGGGTCATTCAGTCTGCTATAGTCCCCTGGTCAAAGCACATAGAAGAAAGCAATCAATGAACAATGAAGGTGCCACAACAAAGAATTGATGCTTCTCATCTCTCTCCCTTCCTGTCTGTCTGTCCCTGTCTGTCCCTCTGTCTCTGTCACAATAAATAAATAAATAAATAAAGTGATTAAAAAAACAACAGCAACAAAAATTTTTTTTTCTACACTATAACACCACTTTTCATAGATATTCCTTCTACTTGTATTGTAGATTTGGTACCCTGGGATATTTGAGACATATAAGAAGAGTTCTTCTAATAATAGCATCACACAAGGTGTTGGTTATCAATGTCAGAATACATGAGCCCCTTGTTCATTACAGACAATGTTGTTGTTATACTTTTGTTTTAACAATACACGTTGGTATCCTGTTATATAATAATAATATTTTATTACATTAAGAAGTTTACTTAATCTGTTTACTATATGTTTTTAGAAATAACATTTAATTTATATTCTAATATATTTTAATGGAATATAATTTAAGTATCAAAATAATTCTGAACATTTTGTTTTAAACATTTTGTTAGTTGTGAAATACTATATTTCACAAAAGATTATTGAAAAAAGGAGTGTCAGATAATTTTAAAATATTAAATTAACTCTGTATAAAGGTATAGTAAATTCTTTACCTATCTCACTATATATACTTGCCCACTCCCCCAAACCAATTATTGTTTTAAAGTTTTATTTACATAAAGAATAAGGAATAAATTTTTAGTGTAATGTTGGATGACTTTTGAGATATATATAAAATCTTAAAATTACTTTATAAAAGGGTGTACAATGTTTTACTCTCCAAATTTCCTTTGCCTTTCTCAGACAAGAAACAGAGGAAAAGTTACTTTCTTACAGCAGTAACTTTGATATAACTACTTAGAACTCAGCAAAAGTATTACAATGTCCTCTCTATGCAATGGTAAAGACTCATACTGGGCACTTGTGCATGTTTATTGTCATACTTCCTCAAGACAGGAGATGAAGTTATAACTTTAATATAAAGCTGATTAATAAATTCTTTATACAAAAATTTACTTTAGATTTTATTTTGATAATTTTTACTATAGTTGTATTAAAACATAAGTCTATATTTTGGAGTGCTTCACATTTTGTTAATATCCAATGTTCTGTGACCTCAGTCTTTTTTTTTCCGTTTTAAAAATTCTATTATTTATTGACACTATGGTTCCTAGCCCTTTGTCTGTGAACATTAATTTTAAACATCCATAATATTATCTCAGCCATAATAAAAATGACAATTAATGATAGAGGAAAGTCATGTATCAAATGATTTCATTTTGTCTGTTAGGAGGAGATCACATCTGCCACCTTGGTTAACTGTATACCTCATTATTAACAATGATACAGGAAACAAAGTAAATCTAGAGAAAAATATTAGAATAAATCACTATTGTCTGTTAAGAGAAAGTAGTAGTATTTAGTTTATGTACTGTGAATTATTACACTCTTACTATTAAGGTTTTCTTTTCTTCCAGGGTATTGTCTTACATTTCTTGGAACCAATGTAATAAATAAAGAGTAAAAGCAACCTTATTTAAGATGACACATATATAAATTTTAGTAGTTCAAGGTTTGAGAGTCATAATTCAGAAATATTTGAGACCTCAAGGTTTTCATGAAGAACAAATTCAGGAAATTAAAAAATAACTCACCATTATTATGTCATAATGCCAATAGCTTAAACTGATAAGCAGTTAAAAGTTGTAGAAAATATAGCTAAAACAAAATCTCCTAATAAACTAAAAAGCCTCTCCACAAACATATAAGAGAAATAAATGTTTTATTATTAAATAATGATTAACTACAGTGAGATTTGCTTCACAGCCAGCCCGCTAAAGACAGCAAGGGTAGAGAGAATTTTGGCCTTTTAAAGAGCTAAACTGATAGAATTCATTGCATCCTTACTATCAAGATTAACATTGGGCCTGGGACACAGAGTTTATTCTAAACTTGCTTGGAGGACCACGTGTGCTAGCCAATGGTTTTATTCAAGGGGAAAAAAAATTCTTCTTATATAATTTATGACTGGTTGTATTTTTCAAGTTCAAATAAGGTACTTGCTGAGTCTTTAGAGTGCTTGTATATTTTGGATATCAGTCCTTTATCAGATATGTCTTTTGAAGATATTTTCTCCCAATCTGTGGTTTGTCTTCTCATTTTCTTGACATTGTTTCCTTAAGTTGAAGTTATTATTATTATTTTTAATTTTTATTGATTTTAATTTATTGTATTTGCATAGATTCAAGTGTTCCACCAAATATATCCACCCACCACCCCCTTATTCACTTTAACATTCCCCTTGCCTCCTCCCCCCAGCAACTTCCCCTCTTCCCTCCAGGATTTGCTGTCAATACTCTCTATAACGCTATGTTATGTATATATAATTTCACTAATCTCTTTCCCTTCTCTGATCCCATACTCTCATCCCCTTTCCCTCTGACTGCTTTCCCTCTGGTCCCTTTGATCCTGATTCTGCCTCGAATCCGTTCCTCAGTTCACATTCTTCATAAGATTCCTCAAATGAGTGAGGTTATATGATATTTTTCTTTCTCTGTCTGGCATATTTCATTTAGCATAATAGTTTCTAGATCCATTTATGTTGTCACAAAAGGTAAGATTTCCTTCTTTTACATGGCCACATAGTATTCCATTGTGTATATGTACCACTGTTTTTTATTCACTTGTCTACTGATGGACACTTGGGCTGTTTCCAGATCTTGGCTATTGTAAACAACGCTACAATAAACATGGAAGTGCATTTCTTCTTTTAATCAGTGATTTGGTATTCTTAGGTTATATTCCTAAAGGTGGGATGGCTGGGAGTTCTATTTTTAATTTTTTGAGGAATCTCCATACTGTTTTCCACACTTATTGCAACAGTCTGCATTCCCACCAGCAGTGCAGGAGGGTTCCCTTTTCTCCACATCCTGGACAGCACTTATTCTGTGTTGTTTTGTTGATGAGCGCCATTCAGACAGGTGTGAGGTGATATCTCATTGTGGTTTTAATTTGCATTTCTCTAATGATTAGTGATGTTGGACATTTTTTCATCTGCCCATTGGCCATCTGTATGTCCTCTTTAAAGAAGTATCTATTCATTTCTCTTGCCATTTTTGATTGGATTGTTTGTCTTCCTGAAGTTGAGTTTTAAAAGTTCTTTATAAATTTTGGTTATTATTCCCTTATCAGATGTATTGTCAAATATGTTCTCCCATTGTGTGGTTTGCCTTTTTACTTTGTTCATATTGTCTTTAGCTGTGCAGAAGCTTTTTAGTTTGATATAGTCCCATTTGTTCATCCTTTCCTTTATTTTACATGCTCATGGAGATAAATCAGCAAATATATTGCTGCTAGAGATGTCAAAGAGCTTACTGCCTATGTTTTCTTCCAAGATGCTTATGGTTTCACGGCTTATATTCAAGTCTTTTATCCATTTTGAGTTTAATTCGGTGAATGGTGTAAGTTAATGGTCTAGTTTCATTTATTTGCATGTCCAACTTTCCAAACACCATTATTAAGGAGACTGTCTTTACTCTATTGTATGCTCTTATCTCCTTTGTCAAATATCAATTGTCCATAAAAGTGTGGGTTTATTTCTGGGTTATCTGTTGTGTTCCATTGATCTATATGCCTGTTCTAATGCCAGTACCAAGCTGTTTGAGTACAATGGCCTTGTAGTATAACTTGATATCAGGAAGGGTGATACCACCTACTTTATTCTTCTTTTTCAGATTGCTGAGGCAATTTGTGTTCCTTTTTGGCTCCATATAAATTTTTGGAATATTTGTTCTATATCTTTGAGGTATGCCATTGGTATTTTAATAGAAATTGCATTGAATTTATAGATTGCTTTGGGTAGTATAGATATTTTAACGATATTTATTCTTCATATCCATGAACACAGTATGTGCTTCCACTTGTTTGTATCTTCCTTGATTTCTTTTATCATTGTTTTATAATTTTCCAAGTATAAGTCTTTAACATCCTTGGTTAAATTTACTCCTAAGTACTTTATTTTTTTGGTTGCAGTCATGAAGGGGATTGTTTCTTTAATTTCTCTTTCTGACAGTTCATTGTTGGTGCATAAAAATGCCTCTAATTTCTGAATATTAATTTCATATTCTTCCACCTTGCTAAATTGATTTATCAGGTCCAGTAGTTTTTTGACTTAGACTTTAGGGTTTTCTATGTACAGTATCATACCATCAGCAAATAATGATAGTTTTACTTCTTTTTTTTCCAATTTGGATGCCTCTTATTTCTTTTTCTTGTCTGATTGCTATGGCTAGGGGTCGTGACCTGCACGATGAGTGTATTCCAGGGTCTCGAGCTGGAATGGTGCAAAATTGAATCGAAAATAGACAAAGACTTAATAACATATGTAAGATGGATTTAAGAGGATACCACAGCTTCTTGCCACAGCTCTCCTGCCCTGGCCAAGTCACAAAAACATGGTCAGAAAACATCCCTCTTTATTTACTGGATGAGGTGGGCCATTAGCAAATCAATCACGTTTCCAAAGCAACACAAGAGAACCGCCAGGTGCAGAAAATCCACCACCATTTTAACTTTACACAAAAAAGTGACTAGCTTCCTGTCCTTCTGAGGAACATGGGCAGCCAGGACAAGTACTAAAGCACTGCTCTTTGCAACTTAATCAGGCAGATGAGGTGGGTGGTTTGAGAGACTGTTTGCTTACAGTCAGCTCTGTCCCCAAAATCCAAACTGCAAAATACCCTGTTGATTTTTTGGTCCTCAACAGCTAGGACTTCCAGAACTATGTTAAACAAGAGTGGTGAGAGGGGGCACCCTTGCCTTGTTCCTGATCTTAAGGAGATTGCTTTTAATTTTTGCCTTTTGAGTATGATGTTGGCTGTGGGTTTGTCATAGATAGCCTTTATTATGTTAAGGTATGTTCCCTGTATTCCCCCTTTGCTGAGAGTTTTGATCATAAATGGGTGCTAGATTTTATCAAATACTTTTTCTGCATCTATTGATATTATCATGTCATTTTTCTCCTTCCTTTTGTTTATGTGATAAATCACATTGATTGATTTGCAAATACTGTACCAGCCTTGCCTCCCCAGAATAAATCCTACTTGATCATGACATATGATTTTTTTCATGTATTGCTGGATTTAGTTTCCTAATATTTTGTTGAGAATTTTTGCACCTTAATTCATTAGGAATATTGGCTTATACTGTTCTTTCTTTGTGTTGTCTTTGCCTGGTTTTGGAATCAGAATTATGTTCACCTCATAAAACAAACTTGGAAGTCTTCCCTTCTCTTGAATTTTTTGAAATAGCTTGAGAAGGATAGGAGTTAATTCTTCTTTGACTATTTGGTAGAATTTTCCTGTGAAACCATCTGGGCCAGGGCTTTTGTTTTGGGGGAGGTTTTTGATAACTGTTTCAATCTCATTTGTTGTAACCAGTCTGTTTAGGTTATCTGATTCTTCCAGATTGAGTTTTGAAAGATTATATGTTTCAAGGAATTTGTCCATTTCACCTAAATTGTCTAATTTTTGGCAGTTTTTTATAGTATTTTCTTACAATCCTTTGTATTTCTGCTGTGTCAATTGTTACCTCTTCACTCTCATTTCTAATTTTATTTATTTGAGTCCTCTTTCTGTTTTTCTTGGTGAGCTTGGTTAAAGTTTCATCAGTCTTGTTTACCTTTTCAAAGAACCGGCTCTTGGTTTCATTGATCTTCTGTAATTTTTTTTTTGCCTTTATGTTATTTATTTTCACTTTGTTCTTTATTATTTCCTTCCTTCTACTTCCTCTGGGCTTTACTTGCTATTCTTTTTCTAGTTCTTTTAGTTGCAGGTTAAGTTTTTTATTTAAATTTTTTCTTGCTTCTTTAAGTATGCCTGTAATGCTATGAACTTTCTTCTCAGGATTGCTTTTGCTGTGTCCTATAGATTTTGAGTTGTTGTATGTTCATTTTCATTTGCTTCAATAAATTTTTTTATTTCTTCCTTGATCTCATTGGTAACCCATTTGTTATTTAATAATATTCTATTTAACCTCCAAATGTTTGAATGTTTTTCAGTTTTTTTATTGTAGTTGAAATCTAGTTTCATGCCACTGTGGTCAGAGAAGATGCTTGATATGATTTCAATATTCTTAAATTTACTTAAACTTATTTTGTGTCCTAACATGTGGTCTATCCTAGAGAATGTACCATGAACACTTGAAAAGAATGTGTATTTTGCTGCTTTAGGGTGAAAGGTCCTGAAGATATCTATTGTATTAAATCCAGTTGATCTAGTGTGTCCTTGAAGGCTGCTATTTCTTTTCCTTGAAGATCTATTCACTGATGTTAGTGGGGTATTGAAATCCCCTACTATTATAGCATTGCTGTTGATCTTGTCCTTAATGTCCATCAAAATCTGCTTTATATATTTAGGTGCTTCTATATTAGGTACATAGATATTTATAATGGTTATATCTTCCTGTGGGATTGCTCTCTTACTGTTATGTAGTGATCTTCTTTATCCTTTACTATAGCCTTTGTTTTAAAGTCTATTTTGTCAGATATAAATATTGCTTTTTTTTAATTTATTTTCATTTTCATGGAATATTTTTTCCCATCCCTTCACTTTCAGTCTATGTGTATCTTTTGTTTTGCAGTGGGTCCCTTGTAGACAGCATATGTACAGGTCCTGTTTTCTTATCCACGCAGCTACCCTATGTCTTTTGATTGGAACATTTAATCCATTTACATTTAAGTTTATTATTGATATGTAGTTTTTTATTGCCATTTTATTCCTTAAAGTTATATTGCTCTTTTTCTAGATTTTTTCCCCTTTGTTCTTTTTACAACAGTTCCCTTTACATTTCTTGCAGCATTGGTTTGTTTGTGATGAATTCCTTGAGTTTTTTTCTTTGGGAAGCTTTTTATTTCTCCTTCAATCTTAAATGATAGCCTTGCTGGATAAAGAAGTCTTGGTTTTAGGTTTTTGCTCTGTATTACTTTGAATATTTCTTACCATTCCCTTCTGACTCCAGTCTTTCTGTT
This sequence comes from Saccopteryx bilineata, assembly GCF_036850765.1. NCBI lineage: Eukaryota > Metazoa > Chordata > Mammalia > Chiroptera > Emballonuridae > Saccopteryx > Saccopteryx bilineata. The sequence goes on along the minus strand of NC_089491.1, from coordinate 212,175,003 downwards.
GAGAAGTTGGATGTCATCCTTATGGGGGTTCATTTGTAGGTGATAGACTGTTTTTCTCTTGCAGTTTTTAGTATTCTTTCTTTAACTTTTAGCTTTGGTATTTTGATTATGATATGTCTTGGTGTGGATCTTTTTGGGTTCTTTTTTAATGGAGTTTTCTCTGCTTCTTGAACCTGTGTGACTCTTGCATCAATTTAGGAAAATTTTCAGCTATAATATCTTCAAACCGTTTCTCTATCCCTTGTTCTTTCTCTTCTTCTTCAGAAACCCTTATTATACAGATATTGTTTCTCTTCATATTGTCACAAAGCTCTCTTAGAGTTTCCTCAGACTTTTTAATCCTCTTTTTTTTACTGTTCTGCTTATGTGCTTTCATTGATCTTGTCCTCTATATTGCTAATTTGATCCTCTGCTTCATCCAGCCTGCTGTTTATTCCTTCTAGTGTAATCTTCATTTCTGATATTGTATTTGTCATATCTGTCTGATTCTTTTTATGATTTCAATGTCTTGTTTGATGCTTGCTGTCTCTTTATTTTGGTACTCATTATGTTCATCCATTGTTCTAAGATATTTGAGCATCCTAACAATCATTATTTTAAACTCTGCATTTGGTATCTTGGTTATTTTCATCTCACTCAGCTTTTTTTCTGGGTATTTCTCTTGTTGATTCATTTGGATTGCATTTCTCTGTCCTCCCATTTTGTCTGAGTATACACTGATTTTTTTGTGTGTACTGTTTGTGTAGCTAGCTTAGTATAGGATTGGTGTTGTCTGCCTCCAGTTTTCAGTTGTGTTGTTTTAAATCTTCTTGGGTTGGCCTAAGCTGTTGTTTGTAATCCACTGTGGGCTACTGGTCTGCTACTAGTGCTCTTTTTGCTATTTGTGTTGGTATTTTCTGTGCCTTAGCTGGGTCCAGTGTGAGAAGCCTTTTCTTAAGATTCTACTCTAACTAGGGTTGTTAGGTCCTGAGCTGATGTTCTCCTTATCTGGCTGCTGGATTTGCCAGCCCTGGACCTCCCTGCCTGGAACCTGGTGCAGACCATGCTTATGACTGGTCTTTAGCAAACTTCTTGGAGCTACAGGTGATCCAGACTTTGTTGCTACCTCTGCTGGGACCTGATGCTGTTGTAAATATCAGCTGCACTCTAGGATAGCTATTATCTACTCTTGGCCAGTGGGTGTGGCCTCTCTATTCCCAAGGTGTGATTTGTTCACTGGCCCGCTGCTGCCGCCGCCTCAGGTGCTCAGGCATCAGCACTGCCAGGCTCATGGGCACATGGGCCTCTGTATGGGCCTCCACACAGGCCTCCACTCAGGCCACCCTGCTGGGCATTGCTCCCCTTCCTGCAGGCACACAGAAACATCACCGGGTGCTGCCCTTGCTGCCATGCAGTCCTCCTTGCCAGGCTCTGCCCCCACCATGAGCACCCCCCAGACCTCTCACCTTTCAGAGGGCACTCAGCAGTTTGGGGAGGTGGCATAACCCAGACCTCAGCACTCAAAGCCTGTGTCCCTGATGCACCCACCACTTCTAAATTACTCTTTGCTCTGACTGGAGTAGGAGAACCTCCTGTGGGTGAGATAATTGCTTTCTTTGCTGGCATTGCTTCTCCCAGGAAAAAACGGCCACTTTAGATTTCAGGAGTGACCCAGTACAGGTGTAGGGTGGCTGCCCCCCCCCAGTCTCTCCCTGTGCCTCTGAGACTACACTCTCCTCTTGTAACTCCAGTCCTCTCAGTGCTCCCCACTCCCAGAGACCTGGGTAAGTGGCTGTGAATGAGGTTTTCTGCATGGTCCCTTTAAGACATAGGATGGGTTCAAGAGTTCTGTCTCCCTCTCGCAAACAGTAACCCGGCTTTTCTTTCAGCTAAGTACTGTCTGTATGCCTTTTCTAGTCTCTGGGTCTCTAGGATTGGGCTCCGATCCTAGGGCTGAGGACCCACAACTATCTGGGCTACCAATCCTGCTGTTAGAGACCCTCTGGGCCGCCACTTTCTTCTGGGAGCAAGGAAGTCCTTTCTGCATCTCCGCCCTTCCTACCAGTCTCAGTGTGGTTTCTTTGGTGATCCTTGGTTATAGATTCCTCTTAGTTTAGTCCAAAGTTGGTGTTTCAAGATGAAGATGTTTGTTCCCAAGTTAGGTTGTAATCTACTTTGGTTCTGAGAGATGAGAGTTGTATCATCCACCTAATCTCTTGCCATCTTCTATTTCTCCTGGTTGGTTCTTATATGTCTAGAAGTTATTAATTTTAATAGCATTCCACTTCTCATCTTGTCCCTGTTCTCAATTCTTTTATAAGTTATGCTTTTGGTGTTGAATCAAAAAATTCATCACTAAAAATTAAACAAATAAAATAAAAATCATCCCCATATTCAAGCTTACCTAGGATTTCTCCTTTATTATCTTCTAGGAATGTTATCATTGTTTGATTACATATTTCTTTACTTAAAATCATTTACAGTGATTCTTATTTTTACCATATTTTTGCTCTGAGTACATATGAAATTTTATTCTTTTAAACTCAATATTATAATGTTGTCTGTATGACAATCTTAGAACTCAATCATTAATCTGCTTTTATATTTATATTAAGAATTTCCTTACATAAAAATAGTATTTTGACTTCTTTGTACACCATGCCTCTATTGTCTCTTAATTATCATAGCATTAGGAAGGCTAAGCTTCTAAATCCATTTACATGTAAATATTACCTTTTCTTGATTTAGCATTCATTAAGAAATAAGCAGCTCCAAGAATAGTTTTGCAAAATTCATTCTCAATTAAGTGTGGGTAGAACTATGATAGGACCCAGAAAAATGTTTTTGTGAATTGAAAGCAAGTAGAAAAACTGTTTCATATGGAAAGCAGCCAGTGACTGATGGTGTGCAAGCATTCCAGAGAGGAGAGCCTACCTGCCACAGATCTGCTCATGGCCTGTGCAAAGAAATGTATTTTCATAAATGAAGAATATTTTTAAAAAAACAAGAATATTGATATGAATGTCTATTTATTTGAAAGATACCTTAGGACATTTCTAATTCAGTGAAAAGTGCTTTAAATTTCATTAAACAGTGGTTAAAGCTCATCTCCTATATATTCAGTCAAATGCATGCACTAAATGCCATTGCTAGTAACTGTAAAGGTATATATGTGTGCCAACATTTAGGGCTATAATTTGGCATTGCATAGTTCTCCCAAAGCAAAATTTTTTACATTAGTAGGTTACAAAGGTGATTTTTGTGTTTATTTATGTATCTCAACCTCACCTGTTGTTCTTTGTGCCAATTCTATCACAACTCTTCCTGCCTCCTCATTTTCATACTGATTGTAAAAGTCTTACAACCTGTGTCTTTCTTCAAAATATTTTGTCTCCAACTTGTCATATAAAATGCTACCTTTTAAAAAATAAGACCTTTTTATTAGCAATACATAAGAATATACTTTAAATTTTTATATGTAATGCTCTTTTATAAATTGTAAAATTAGTTTATAGTAATTCTAATTCTGCAAGTGCCAAATTTAAATTACTGTTAAAATTAAGACAATTTATAGTTGTCTTTATTCTAATTATGTGGTATTTTTTTTCTCTCACTATGATGGAATGGCCTCAACAAACCATTATTCTTGCTAATTACTGCCTGAAAAAAAAGCATTACCATTAATTATCTAAATACAAAGTTATCCTCTTTACCAATTGTTCCTAACATTCTATGATATATCTTCAACAATCCAATACAATAATTATTCGAGGGTCTAATTTATAGTCTTCACCTTCAAGGTTTCAACATAGCTATATTGCTTAAGTAAAACAACTATGAGAATTTAATTGATTTTAAAAAAACACAATTATTGCATTGAATATTTTCTAAACTAAAAATTACTACCTTTATTCTCTATAACATAGAATTCTGGTGTAAAGGCAATCCAATTAATTTTATTATTTGAATAAATGCACTTGGATCTGATTTCTAGGAAATATTCGACCTTCCACTTAAGTATACTTCCATTCTGTGTTGATAAGTTTAGGAGTTTTTTGTTAGGGTCTTAATTTTTTCTGAAAGTCCTTAACCTTTCCATGTGTCTCAGTGATTACTAAAGCATATAACTTCCATTAATAGCATTACAAAATACCCATACTCCAATTTCTTACATTGTAGAAATTTTGTTTGTTGTTTAGAACTTTATCTTGCCATATAAAACAACTTTGAACTTTCATATGTTCCAAATAACACTTCATCAAATACCTAATGTAATTAATAAAATATCTGTGAAAGTTGTAGTGAAAAACATATAATCTATTAATTTATCTGAATATTCTAAATGTTATACTGAATTAAATGTGATAAGGTGAAAAATAGATATATCAACTATATCAATAGCTAAACTAATTTTATTAAATAGTTTTAATGATGTTACAATTATCAGCACTAAGTCACACTTTATGTTGTATGTAGATGTTAACTCTTATGACCTTTGTAATCATTTCACAATGGCTATACATATGTATAATCACCATGTTGAGCACTTTACCTATGTATAATTTTATTTGTTAATTCTTTCTCAAAAAAGTTACAAAAAGTATTGAAAAGTTTTTAAAAAAATACATTATAGGGTAGTGGTGGAAGATATGAATGAAGAACCATCCAAAAAACTAACAATTCTTGAGTAGGTAAATAAATTAACATATATTAACATATGATAGAATATAATAAGTAATAAATTTTTTTAAAGAATGTTAAATGAGAAGTAAACATATCTATAATAATAATAAAAATGACCAGTCTTTGTGTCAGTCCCAATGCTAAGCTGATTTAAAATTTTGTATTTCTTACAATGATACCAAGATGTATGCACTATAATAATTTTTCACTGATGGATAAATTGATGCATGAAAAGAAAATAAAGTGTATTATTTTTCTAAATTTTTTAAATTAATTTTAGAGAGAGAGGGAGGAAAGAAAGAAAGAGACAGGAACATTGATTGGTTCCTTATGTGCCCTAATTGGGTTCAAACCATCAACTTCTGCGCTTTGGAACAATGCTCTAACCCAGTGGTCCCCAACCTTTTTTGGGCCATGGTATGGTTTAATGTCAGAAAATATTTTCACTGACCAGCCTTTAGGGTGGGATGGATAAGTGTATCACGTGACTGAGACAAGCATCAAGAGTGAGTCTTAGATAGATGTAACAGAGGGAATCTGGTCATTTTTTTAATAAAACATCATTCAGTCTTAAATATAAATAAAATGGAAATAATGTAAGTTATTTATTCTTTCTCTGCGGACCTGTACCAAATGGCCCATGGACGGGTACCGGTCCACGGCCCGGGGGTTGGAGACCACTGCTCTACTGTACTAACTCAAGAAAATTTCTGCCCAGCTCTATACTATAATTTCTAGGCTGTTCCACCAGGCTTCTGCTGTATTTAATTAGATGTAAATGTTCTTTCTGTTGTGCAAGAAAATATCAAGACTAACTCAAGCTTGACCAGGGAGTGGTTCAGTGAATAGAGTATTAACCTGGAATCTAAAAAACCAGGTTGGAAACCCAGAGATCGCAGGCTTAAGCGTGGGCTCACCAGCTTGAGTGCTGGGTCTCTGGTTTGAGTGTGGGATCATAAACATGACCCGATGGTCACTGGCTTGAGTGCAAAGTCTGTTGGCTTGAAGTTCAAGGTTGCCAGCTTGAATCAAAGGTCACTGGATTAAACAAGGGGTCACTGGCTGAGCTATAGTCCCCCCCTATCCCCTGGTCAAGGTACATATGAAAAAGCAATCAATGAACAACTAAAGTGCTGCAACAAAGAACTTATGCTTCTCATCTCTTTCCCTTCCTGTCTGTCTGTTCCTATCTGTCCCTCTCTCTGTCTCTCTCTGTGTGTCTTTCTTGCTAAAAAAAAAAAAAAATTTGATCAATTGTAGTACTCATCATTATTGTTTTTGGTCAATGCTCAACATATAAGTTTCCTGGAGCATAAGTTTGTAGCTTATTCTTATCTCTGTAGAAATCCTCTAAAGTTTCTTTTTCTAATGGAGTTTTTTTCTCTATTCCTTCAGTTCTCTCTAACACTGCTGATGTGAACACTGCATCTTCTGCTCCAATGTCAGTATCTTAAATTGTAGTTTTAACTTTTCTGTCTGAAAATTTCTTCTAACTCAAATGAGCACATTGCTTCTTTCAATCCACTCAAATAGAGGCTTTTTATTCTTTCATGTTCCTTATAACTCATGTTGAAATAGAAGAACTCATGTTTCTTATTCTAAACTATTTCTCTTCTGTCCTCTTGTAAAATTCACTATTGATTGTGCGATCCTAATATACTTCTCTCTGCAGTTCTTCATTCTGTAATCATCCTCTTTTATGGATATTATCTTAATTTATCTAACATCTTATCTGATCTACAGAATTCCTCTTCACTCTATCAGGACGTCTTTATAGTCTTGATAAAAGTTATTGTATCCTATAAATAACTTTGTTTATTACATTTTTGTCACCCATCCTATGGTAACATGCTGGACCATTGGGAAGCAAAACATCCTTGAAGTTACTGTATTAAGTATCCTAGTTTCTAGTCCTAGCTTTTTATCATCATAAGCTTTATCTTTCTTTATGTGCAACTGAGATTACTAACCTTTTTTTTTAGTTATTTTAACTTCTTTGCCCTTCTATCATTTTGTAAATTAATAAACAATACCTACTCATGTATAAAATCTCTCTTTGTAACTTCTTTAAATCTGCCCCATATACTAAATGCAAATGGATAATATCAAAGGTAACACCATATTATACATTAATAGTCACTAGTGACAACTTGTTCTGAATCTCAGATTATTCTTTTATTTTATGATCAAGGAACATGGGTTTTTATTCACTGCTCATAATTATTTCAAGACACTTCAGATTAGATCTTTTTTGTTGTTTCCTCCTCCCTCTAAAATAATATACTTTCTTCACATAAGAGGAAATAAAACCCATAAAATACTAACTACCCAAACACACAAATTGATCATACTAGCTCTTCTTTGATCTCTTTCACAAAGAAGCAAGTGCACCTCTGATTAAAGTACAATATCTTCATCTGCACTATGATCTACCCAACCCACGTCCATTTAGAAAACATTCACAGTCATTTACACCTATACTTCTAGAACGTAATATCTTTTATTTTTACAGCTCTCAAAATAAATTGCTAAAATAACATTCTGATTGTCAAGTAAAATAATAAAGTGGAATGTAAAATGATTTAACCTCCAGTGTAACCTTCAATTCAAAATCTAAAAAATACATAAATGTTTTATATATATATATATTAATTTCTAGCCACAGATTTCAAAATGTACCTCACATGTTCTTCTCTAATTAAGAAATTTTACAGTGGAAATTTAGGCTCTTATTTTACACAAGAAAGGGCTTTTTTATTATTATTTTATAAATCTATAGTGATGGAGCTATGATAATTGCCCAAATGTATTTTTTTGGTTCCTTTTCTAGTTCATTGTCAGTTTGAAACTATATTACTCAACTTTGTCTTTCATCATTTGTCTAACCTTTTGTAGTGGTTAGAACATGGTTTTTAAACCCTATATATAAAACCTAGCTCATCATCTTACAAGACTTAGAAACACAGCATAATTAGCTTATCATATTATACCTAAGTAAGGAGACTTAATTTATTGATAAACATACTATATTACTGATAAACATATATTATATTGATAAACATACTATATATTGATGAACATACTATATTACTTATTAATTTCTTTGTAACAGATTACCACAAACTCAGTGGCTTAAATTAACATATGTTTGTTATTTCAGTTTCTGAAGTCTGGAACCCAAGCATGAATTAGCTTGGTACTGTGCTTTAAGGTACCAGCCAGAGCTGGGAGTCAGAGCTGGAGAAGGATCAGCTTTCAACTTCGCATGGTTGTTGGTAGGACTCAGTCTCTTGGAATCTTCTGGAGAGAGAGATTCACTTTTTTTGCTAGCTATTAGCCAGAAGACCCCCTGGCCTCCTTGCTGACTCTTGGATAGAGGTGATCCTTGATTCCTTACCACATGGAACTCTGCACCATGGCCATTTGTTTGTTCAAACAACAAAACTGAAAGACAATAAGGTGATTCCAGTAGCAAGACAGAAGTTAAAATGTTTGGTAATGCGATAGTAGAAATGAAATGGCATTGCCTTTGTCATATTCTATTGGCTTGAATAAGTCACAGGTCCTGCCAGTACTAAAAAAAAAACATTCATGTCACCAGAAATTGGAGATAATTGGAAGGGAAGGCAACTGAGAGTCTGTAAACCACACATACAGTTATTCATTCATTTATTCTCCAGGGACAGAGAGAGGGATAGATAGAGACAGACAGACAGGAACAGAGAGAGATGAGAAGCATCAATCATCAGTTTTTCGTTGTGACACCTTAGTTGTTCATTGATTGCTTTCTCATATGTGCCTTGACTGTGGGCCTTCAGCAGACAAAGCAACCCCTTGCTCAAGCCAGTGACCTTGGGTCCAAGCTGGTGAGCTTTTTGCTCAAACCAGATGAGCCTGCGCTCAAGCTGGAGACCTCAGGGTCTCGAACCTTGGTCCTCGGCATCCCAGTCTGATGCTCTATCCACTGCGTCACCACCTGGTCAGGCAATAGTGTACAAACTTAAATATAAGTTATTAAAAGACATTTCAGTATATTGCGGTATTCTTAGTATTTAATTTGACATTGATTAATATGCCATATTAGATTGGTAATATATTAATTTAGCTCATTTAAGAAAAAAATGAGCCCTGGCTGGTTGACTCAGTGGTAGAGCCTCCACCAGGCATGTGGATATCCCAGTTTCAATACCTCAGATATGGCACACAGGAGAAGCAACCATCGGCTTCTCACCCCTCCCCCTTTTGCCTCTCTCTCTCTCTCTCTCTCTCTCTCTCTCTCTCTCTCTGCTTCCCATAGCTATGGCTCCAAGGAACCAGTTGGTTTAGATGCTGAGGATAGCTCCCTGGCCTCAGCCTCAGGCACTACGAATAGCTTGGTTGCAGAGGAACAGGCAATGACACAGATAGGCAGAATATGCCCCATAGGGGAATTGCCAGTGGATCCTGGGGTGCATGTGGGAGTTTTTCTCTGCCTTTGTCCTCTCACAGAAAGAAAGAAAGAAAGAAAGAAAGAAAGAAAGAAAGAAAGAAAGAAAGAAAGAAAGAAAGAAAGGAAGAAAGAAAGAAAGAGAAAGAAAGAAAGAAAGAAAAAGAAAGAAAGGATAGAAGCAATATTCTACACTTTATTTAGGGTTGCAATTATTTGCTTATTTTCCAAAATTAATAAATAAGCCAGGCCCATTAAGTGGAACCTTGAGAGTTATTTGTGAATAAATTTACCAGACCAAGAATCCTACTTAAAAGGAATATATCATATGTAACTTACACTCAATGCCTCCCACTCATTTTATGTGACATATAAGCCTCTCTAACTATTAAAGTTAATTGTTTTGATATTCCAGATTCATGCCATCTGCCATGAGCTCTATTGATTGCGATAAAATTCTTAGCCTGAGTAAGTAATTGTATGGAAGCGTAAATAAGAAGATAATTAATAGGATAGGAGAAATAGCTACTCCTCTGAATATTATTTGTTCAAGCTCTGGACAGACTGCTGCCTGACCTTCTTAAATGAGCACCTTGCCTTCAACACTCACAACCAATGTACATACATGATCACTTGGCTGTCAATACACATAACCATCTGTTATAATGGCATCAAGCCTGCTTTCAAAATGGTGTCCCAGTTTGGATCTCAGGTGCCAACTAAGTGGATTGGCAGCCCAGAATTCTGAAAACTCTCCCTCTTGTTCTACAGAAAGCAATGTCACATTAAAATCCACATGGCTTCTTACCTCTAGACCACCTGTTTATTCTTTTTAGGCCGAAAATATCCATGAAAGGTGCCAATAGTGAACAGGTGAAGAAACAACACAGGGCACCAATGAGATATTGCAATAAACTGCAGGCAGTCTTCCTTTTGAAATGGACAGTTTGAATTCTAAAAGCACAAGTTTGTGAGTGTAAAAAAATTGTACATCATTTTAAGAATAATGATTCCACAAGTATAAGATATTCAACGTAACATTCTTTATATTATTGTTCCTGTTAATGAGGAATAACTGGCTGCCCAGCAATGCATAACGTAACAAAGTCTTAATAAAAATTCTCGTTTTGTGGTGGGTATGCAACATAATTGAACGACAAGATAACCTGGACTTGTTATCTTTGAATATATGTATCCTGATTTATTGATGTCACCCCATTAAAAAAATAAAATTATAAAAAAAAAAAAATTCTCGTTTTGTGCATTGTGTGTGTGTGTGAATGGCACATACATTTTTGCTGCAGAATTCCAAAAGAACTAGAAAAAAGATGAAAAAAGACAGAAACTATCAAATTGTCATTGAATGATTCTGGCATTATTTAGCTTTGGGAAGGAGAGTTCATATCTAAACTTAACCCTTACATTCCTTTAAATTTCTTACTGCTTACACATCATATTTAAGGCCGAAGTAACAATGGCTTGCTATTAATGTGTGAAACATAAAAGTCCCAGGTTTTAGCATAGTTGAAGAAAAAAAATTACTCTTTGCTTCTATTTTATACCTTCTCAGCAAAAATTGCCAAATTTACTTTTGTCCTCAGCTCATGACCTTTTCTCATGTTTCACAGAGTAAAAACCATTCTTTAAACAATAACTATTATTTATCCCACCACCAAATTTACAACTTGCCTTAATTCTACACTATGTTCTTCTTTTCTTATACAAGATTAAAGCTTCTACTTGTGCTCTTTCCCCATTTTCTAGAAATGATTGTCATTAATTATATCCTCCTGCTAGTGCATTTTCTTTGGGATTTGTCTATCAGCATTTAGACATGTGATAGTATCTCTCCTCTTGAAGCAAATTAAAACTGTCCTGACCCTATTGCCAGCTTTTTCCTCAAATTTATTCCCCTAACACATAAACTGCCTGACAGAGTCATGTCCTTCCATTATGTGTCTACTTTGACACCTTGTTTATATTCCTCAGTCTACTCCAATCATGCTTTGTCACATATCGCTGGAACAAAACTATTTTTATGAACATGTTTTTAGGATTTCACATTCTACGTATAATACCTAATTTGCTTTTGTCATCTCACTTAACTGCCTACAGCATTCCACAGAGTTATTCACATTGACTTTTGGAAGATATACTTTTCTTCCTTTTTGCCTTTCACACTACAAAACAGGCTTTCTTCCCACCCTTCCACCCTCCTTCTCAGATGCCTTTACTGTTCTCTGCTACTCTCTCTCCTCTAACTAGTAAAGTTCATTAGGAATTAGGACTGGGAATCATTTATTTCACATGCTAAAATCTCATGTTTTCAGTACTCCCATCATTTCTGTGGATTCCAATCCAAATTAGCGGTCCATTTCAAAGTTTACATCTTTTTTTTTTTTTTACCATAAATTTTCTCTAAGTTTCAGATAAGAATGTTTATTTTTGATTGTCATCTTTACATGGATGCCCATTTTTCTGGGAGAAGACTAGTGCCCCTGACCTTGTAGTTAATACCTCTGCAGACATAGATTTGGAGAAGACCACCCTTTGGAATGTACTTATACTAAGTAAGAGCAAAGTGAAAAATATATTTTATTATTATTTTATCTATTAACTTTTTTTAAATAAAGAGTCAAATTTAGAGAGGAGGTCTTTTTCTGATCCATTTTAAAAACATGTAAACAAAAAGCAGTTATTCTTTGTCCTGTTAAAACATGTGAGTTAAAAACGGACTAGTGACTGTTCTTATAGCATCACTAAGGAAGACCTTCATGTTAATCATGACTAGCTCCAAATATAATTCAAGTTGGTAGAATTAATATATATCTAAATAATATTTGAAATCTCATTCTCTACTGAAATGTAAGTCTAGTATATAAAGAAATTTTCTTAAAAATATAAATTAGAAAAAAGATAGCTTTACTGTATTTGCTGAAAAAACAGTATAATATATAGAGAAATCATTACAGTAGTCCCTGTCTATCATGGACGTTTTGTACCAGAACCTGTCACGACCTTATATTTACATTATTATTTATATATTTTTAAGGCTTTATTTTGATTTAATATTCTTTTAATTGTTTTTTTCATTTTATTTTAATCTATTGGGTATACATAGATTCTAGTGTCCCCCCGACACTTGTTCCCCACCACATCAACCTTGTCTTCCTTTCCACAATGCCCTTCCCCTAGTTTTGCTTTTCTGCTCTCATCCCATTCTATCATCCCCTTTTCCTCTGACTGCTTTCCCTCTGAAATCTTTGATCCAGCCTCTGTCTCTATTACATTTCTCAGTTCATATTGTTCATTAGATTCCTCAAATGAGTAAAGTCATATGATATTTTTCTTTTTCTGCCTGGTTTATTTTACTTAACATAATACTTTCCAGGTCCATCCATGTTGTCGTATAGTATTCCATAGTATATATGTACCACTACTTTTAAATCCACTTGTCCACTAATGGACACTTGAGCTGTTTCCAGATCTTCACTATTGTGAACAATGCTGCCACAAACATGGGGATGCATTTCTCCTTTTGAATCATTGATGTGGTGTTCTTGGGATAAATTCCTAAAAGTGGGATGACTGGGTCAAAAGACAGATCCATTTTTAATTTTTTGAGGAATCTCCATACTATTTTTCACAGTGGCTGCATCAGTCTGCATTCCTACCAGCAGTGCAGGAGGATTCCCTTTTCTCCATATCCTCACCAGCACTTATTGTGTGGTGTTTTGTTGATGAGCACCATACTGACTGGTGTAAGGTAGTATCTCATTGTGGTTTTAATTTGCATTTCTCTAATGACTAGTGATGTTGAACATTTTTTCATATGCCTATGGCCATCTGTATGTCCTCTTTGGAAAATTTTCTATTCATTTTTTTGCCCATTTTTTGATTGGATTGTTATCTTCCTGGTGTTGAGTTTCACAAGTTCTTTATAAATTTTGGTTACTAACCCCTTATAAGACGTATTGTCAAATATGTTCTCCCATTGTGTGGTTTGCCTTTTTATTTTGTTCATATTGTCTTTAGCTGTGCAAAAGATTTTTAGTTTGATATAGTCCCATTTGTTCATCCTGTTCTTTATTTCACTTGCCAGTGGAGATATATCAGCAAATATATTGCTGCTAGAGATGTCAAAGAGCTTACTGCCTATGTTTTCCTCTAGGATGCTTATGGTTTCACGGCTTACATTTAAGTCTTTTATTCATTTTGAGTTTATATTTGTGAATGGTGTAAGTTGGTGGTCTAGTTTCATCTTTTTGCAGGTAGCTGACCAATTTTCCCAACACCATTTGTTAAAGAGACTGTCTTTACCTCATTGTATGCTATTACCACCTTTGTCAAATATCAATTGTCCATAAAGGTGCGGGTTTATTTCTGGGTTCTCTGTTCTGTTCCTTTGATCTATATGCCAGTTCTTTTACCAGTAACAAGCTGTTTTGAGTACAATGGTCTTGTAGTATAACTTGTTATCAGGAAGTGTGATACCACCCACTTTATTCTTCTTTTACAAGATTGCTGAGGCTATTCGTGTTCTTCTTTGGTTCCATATGATTTTTTGGAATATTTTTTCTATATACTTGATGTATGTCATTGATATTTTAATAGGAATTGCATTGAATTTATAAATTGATTTGAGTAATATGGACATTTTAATGATGTGTATTCTTTCTAATCATAAACACAATATATGCTTTTACTTGTTTGTATTTTCCATGATTTCTTTTATTGTTTTATAATTTTCCAAGTATAAATCTTTAAACTCCTTGGTTAAATTTACTCCTAGGTGTTTTATTATTATTTTGTTGCAATAGTGAAGGGAATTGTTTTCTTAATTTCATTTTCAGACAGATCATTGTTGGTGAATAAAAATGCCTCTGATTTCTGAGTATTGGTTTTATATACTGCCACCTTGCTAAATTCATTTATCAGGTCCAGTAGTTTTTTGATGACTTTAGGGTTTTCTACATACAGTATCATATCAACAGCAAATAATGATAGTTTTATTTCTTCTTTTCCAATTTTGAAGCCTTTTATTTCTTTTTCTTGACTGATTGCTCTGGCTAGAACTTCCAGAATTATGTTCAATAAGAGTGGTGAAAGGGGGCACCCATGCCTTGTTCCTGATCTTAAGGGAATTGCTGTTCATTTTTGCCCATTGAGTATATGATGTTGGCTGTGGTTCTGTCATAGATGGTCTTTATCATGTTGACATATGTTCCCTGTTTTCCCACTTTGCTGAGAGTTTTGATCATAAATGGGTGCTGGTTTTTATCAAATGCTTTTTCTGCATCTATTGATATTATCATGTCTTTTTTCTTCTTCCTTTTGTTTATGTGATGAATCACATTGATTGATTTGTGAATGTTGTACCCTCCTTGCCTCCCAAGAATAAATCCCACTTGATCATAATGTATGATATTTTTCATGTATTGTTGGATCTGGTTTGTTAATATTTTGTTGAGGATTTTAGCATCTAAATTCATCAGGGATATTGGCCTATAGTTTTCTTTCTTTGTGTTGTCTTTGCCTGGTTTTGGAATCAAATTATGTTTACCTCATAAAAGGAGCTTGAAAGTTTTCCCTCCTCTTAAATTTTTTGAAATAGCTTGAGAAGGATAGGAGTTAGTTCTTCTTTGAATGATTGGTGGAATTCGCCTCTGAAGCCATTTGGCCCAGGGCTTTTGTTTGTTGGAAGTTTTTTGATAACTCTTTCAATCTCATTTGTTGTAATTGGTCTGTTTAGGTTTTCTGATTCTTCCAGATTGCTTTTTGGAAGATTGTATGCTTCAAGAAATTTATCCATTTCACCTAGGTTGTCTTATTTTTGACATACAGTTCTTCATAGTATATATTTTTTTACAATCCTTTGTATTTCTGCTGTGTTGGTTGTTATTTCTCCACTCTCGTTTCTTATTTTATTTATTTGAGTCCTCTCTCACTTTTTTTCTGTTGAGTCTGGCTAAGGGTTCATCAATCTTCTTTACCTTTTCAAAGAACCAGCTCCTGGTTTCATTGATCCTCTGTATTGTTTTTCTTAGTCTCTATGTCATTTATTTCTGCTTTGATATTTATTGTTTCTTTCTTCTACTACCTCTGGGCTTTACTTGCTGTTCTTTATCTAATTTTTTTAGTTGCAGGGTTAAGTTGTTTATTTGAGCTTTTCTAGCTTCTTAAGGTATGCCTGTAATGCTATGAACTTCCCTCTGAGGACTGCTTTTGCTGTGTCCCATAGATTTTGAGTTGTTATATCCTCATTTTCATTTGTTTCAAGAAAATTTTTTATTTCTTCCTTGATTTCATTGTTAACCCATTCATTATTTAATAACATGCTGTTTACTTTCCAAGTGTTTTAGTTTTTTTCAACTTTTCTATTGTAGTTGATTTCTAGTTTAATGACACTGGTCAGAAAAGATGCTTGATATGATTTCAATATTCTTAAACTTATTGAGACTTGTTTTATGCCCTAATGTGGTCTATCCTAGAAAATGTAACATGAGCACTTGAAAAAATGTATTTCTGCTGCTTTAGGGTGAAAGGTTCTGAAGACATCTATTAAATCCAGTTGATCTAATACCGTGATGAAGAACCTTTTTATAAAAACCGCCTACTTTTACAGTGCTTATCAACCTGGTCCCTCTTGCCCACTAGTGTGCATTCCAACTTTCATGGTGGGCCAATCACAGTGCTATTTGTTTGCTCCACTACTGCCCACCATGAAGCTGGAATGCTCCATAGTGGGCTGGAGGGACCTGGTTTACCAGCACTGCAAAAGTGGGTGGTTTTTATAAGAAGATTTGCCATCACAAATCTAGTGTGTCCCTTAATTCTGCTATTTCTTTGTTAATTTTCTTTCTTGAAGATCTATCCAGTGATATTAGTGGGGTATTGAAATCCCCTACTATTATAGTATTGCTATTGATCTTGTCCTTTATGTCCATCAAAGTCTGCTTTATATATTTAGGTCCTCCTATATTAGGTGCGTAGATATTTATAATAATTATATCTTTCTGTTGGATTGTTCCCTTATCATTATGTAGTGACCTTCTTTATCCCTAACTATAGTCTTTGTTTTAACATCTATTTTGTTAGATATAATTGTTGCTACCCCAGCTTTTTTTTCATTTCCATTTGCATGAAATATATTTTTCTATCCTTTTACTTTTAGTCTATATGTATCTTCTGTTTTGAGGTGGGTTTCTTGTAGACAGCTTATGTACGGGTCCTGTTTTTTATCCATTCAGCTACCTTATGTCTTTTGATTGGAGCATTTAATCCATTTACATTTAAGGTTATTATTGATATGTAGTTGTTTATTGCCATTTTTTTTTAAATCTACATTTTTTTACTAGATTTTTCCCCCCACTTTGTTCTGTCTACAGCAAGCCCTTTAACATTTCTTGCAGCATTGGTTTGGTTGTGATGAATTCCTTGAGGGTTTTTTTGTCTGGGCAGCTTTTTATTTATCCTTTAATCTTAAATGATAGCCTTGTTCAATAAAGAACTCTTGGTTTTAGGGTTTTTTTCTGTATTACTTTGAATATTTCTTGCCATGCCCTTCTGGCCTCAACTGTTTCTGTTGAGAAGTTAGATGTCATCTTTATGGGGGTTCTTTTGTAGGTGATAGACTGTTTTTTCTTGCAGCTTTTAGTATTCTTTCTTTATCTTTTAGCTTTGGTATTTTGATTATGATGTGTCTTGGTGTGAGTCTCTTTGGGTTCTTTTTTAATGGGGTTCTCTCTGCTTCTTGAACCTGTGTGACTCTCTCTTGCATTAATTTAAGGAAGTTTTTAAGTATAATTTCTTCAAACAGGTTCTCTATCCCTTGTTCTTTCCCTTCTATTTCAGGAACCCTTATTATGTGGATATTATTTCTCTTTATGTTGTCACAGAGCTCTCTTAGAGTTTCCTCACACTTAATGATCCTTTATTCCTTTTGCTGTTCTGCTTCTATTCTTATGCTTATCTTGACCTCTAAGTCACTGATTCGATTCTCTGCTTCATCCAGCCTGCTTTTAATTCCTTCTAGTGTAGTCTTCATTTCTGATATTGTGTTTGTCTTTTCTTTCGGGGTTTTTTTTTTTATGATTTTAATGTCCTTTTTGATACTTGTTATCTCTTTATTTAGGTTTTCAGTATGTCCATTCATTGTTGCTCTAAGATCTTTGAGCATCCTAACAATCATTATTTTAAACTCTGCATCTGGTACTTTGGTTATTTTCATCTCACTCACTTCTTTTCCTGGGGATATCTCTTTTTGATTCATTTGTATTGCATTTCTTTGTCTTCTCATTTTGTCTGTGTATACACTCTTCCTTTGGGTGTGTTGTTGTGTAGCTATCTGAGTCTAGGGTAGGTATTGTCTGCCTCCAATTTTTAGTTGTGTTGTTTCTAGGTCTTCTTGGGTTGGCATCAGCTGTTTTTTGTAATCTGCTGTGGACTGCTTATCTGCTATCACTATTCTTTTTGCTATTTGTGTCGATGTTTTCTGTCTTATCTTGGTCAGGTGTTAGGAGCCCTTCCTTAAGCTACCACTCTAACAAGGGTTGTTAGGTCCTGAACTGATGCTCTCTATATCTGGCCACTGGATGTTCCTGCCTTGGCCCTCCCTGGCCAGAGTCTGGTGATGATCAGTGGGGGTCAATGCCTGTGACTGTCTATTATCTATCTTTTTGGAGCTACAGGTGATCCAGATCCTGTGACTGCCTCTGCTGGGCCCAGGTGCCATTGTAAATATCAGCTGCACCCCTAGGCTAGCTTTTATCTACTCTTGGCTTGGGGGAAGTTCTTTTGACAGTTCAAGTTCCCCTAAGATCTGCTTTCTGCTGCCTCTTATTGCTGGCTACTTGTTGGGCTCAGTACTGTAGTTCAGTGATTAGGTACGGTATTGGATGTGTCTTGCCCCTTAGCCCCAGATGTCTTTCTATCTAGCCTTTTTATTTATTTTGGTTTTTTTTCTTCTTTTTTAGTACTCAGGAGTGTGTGGTCTCAGGGGACCAATGGGTGTGGCCTCTGTGCTCGCAATGTATAGTCTGTCCGTTGGCCCCCCACCCCGCTATTGCCACCTCTGGCATTTGGGCTCGGGCGCTGCCAGTGCCAGCCCACCACCACAGTCACTGTGGCTTCTGCTGCCCCTGGTGGATCACATGCACCAGCTCGGACCACCTCTGAAGTCACTCGGGTCCCAGCCACCACCAACAGTGGGCTCACACTGCAGGCTGGATAGCGTGCAAGCTCAGACCTTCGTAGTGGCTTGCTGTGGCTTCTGCCACTGTGGGCAGCCCACGCGTGCCCATTCAGACTGCTTCTGCTGTCACCCGGGCCTCAGCCGCCCCAGGGGTGGGCCTATGCCACAGGCAGGTTTCGACGTAAGCCTTGATCTCCGCAGCAGCAGCCACGGCCTCGACCTCTGCCTCTGCAGGCGGGCCCATGCGCAGCCACTTGGTCCGCCTCCGCTGTAATATGGGCTCCCTCTACCTATAAGGATGGGCAGGATTGTGCATCATCTCTGACATCTGCAGCAGCCGCCATGGCTCCCAGCTCTGCAGGCTGGCCCGAGTCTTTTAATATGTTTTAATTAACATTTTCATATTTTTTTATATTGCTTTCTATTTTTTAGGCTAGAAAATGCTTATTTACTGCAAAAATAATAAATATATAAAAATGCCTATATACTGCAAAAACTCACAATACAATGAAAGATCTGTGATATAAAACTTGATATATACAATTTAAAAATCTGCAATACAGTGAGTGCATAAAATGAAGAATGATATGGTGAGAAACAACCGTACTTTTAAATTTTTATTGTATTTTTCATTATTTGTGAAGCATGCAGAGTAATGAAGATGAGAAATCCCTGGTTAAGGAATTAGGAGCTTTTATATTACTTATTAACATTGACTTTGATTCTAGTTCGTCATGGAATTGCAGCCAAGCCACTTAACACTTTACACCCTCATTTGTAAAATGAAACTAATGATTACTGATACAATTCTCTGTTAGGTGAGAATCACAAACTCACTGGTCAAGAAGCTAAAGATATGCTAACACAGACAAAACTAACCTAGAACACCAGAAAACAGATCAGTGGTTGCTTAGAGCAGAGATGGCTGAAACACTGATTATAAATGGAGAAAAAGAGAATTTTCAAATCTTAAATATTTTGAAACTTTATAGGAATAATATTCATAAAAGTGAATATATTTGCCAAAACTTAATGAACTAATCACCTAAAATACATATGCCTTTATACCTCGATGAAGTTGATTCTGAATGGGTAGTGTTGGTGGATCTGTAAGTAGTATGTGAAGAACCTCAAATGATATAATACCAAGAATTTCAAAAATGTGACTTCTTCATAGCTATGGTTTGGTAAGTTAGTAAGTATATTTCCCTAAATTCTCATACTAAATAAAATAAAATATATATATATATATATATATATATATATATCACAAATAATTAAGTGCAACTTTTAAATCAGGATTATTAAAAATACTGTCATTCTATTACAAATCTAAACTGTAATGTTCGATTTTCACATACCAAACAAATTTAGCAGGGATTAAGTGAGTATATATGCCCAGAACAGACTTTTCCCTCTTGGTCTAGCACTTCTCTCAAAGTAATTAATTCTGCTATATTATATTTTCTATAACTAAATAGCTATTTAAAATATTTAGGATAAAGCTAAATGATATAGTAATTGTAAAGAAAAATGTGAGTGTAAAAGTTGATGCAAGAACGTTAGTTAATTAAAACCACCCATTTAAGAAAACTGTATGCTGAAAGAGACTATATTAATCTAAGCAGAATAAGATTGCCCTAAGATTTCATTTCTTCATAGTCTACATGTCTGAGAGAAGAGTATGTTTTCCTGAAATCAGAATATTTGCTGTAGTCAAATATAATCCAACGTGTTTGTAGTTGGAGTTCTAATGTAAATGGAGGAAAGTCTCAGATATTATTAGAAAAAAATACAAACATAAGGTATGAAATCAAACTTTGGAAGAAAAAGATTGAAGAACTTGTGAATTAAATAATACATCACTAAATATGTAAAAAATACATTTATTGAGTGCATGTAATGGAGTGTTTAAAAAAACAACAACCATATACCGTATTTCCTCATGCATAAGATGCTCCTGAGCATAAAGCACACCTTAATTTTAGGGCCCAAATTTTTTAAAAAACTATATTACATAAAGTTATTGAACTCAAGATTTATTCATCATAAAATTCATACAACTCCTCATCACTGTCAAAACTCCCATCTATTAGCTTGCCCTCATCTGTGTCTGATGATGAATCACTGTCTTCATATATAGCTTTGTCCTCAGTTTTATGTATGGCATTTGAAATGCTACACTTCTTAAATGACTTGACAACAATCTCAATCTTCATATTATTCTGGGTTCTTTTCACCCAGGTACAAACTTCTCCTATAGTTGGTTTCTTCATTCTTCTTGCTGGTGTCAAATTGTCTCCAGAAGACTTCATCCATTGGTTCCATTCATCTCTCATGGCAGCTTTGAAGGGTTTGTTAATGCTGACATCAAGTGGTTGGAGCTGGGATGTCAAGCCTCCAGGTATAATGGCAAGTTTGTTTGTTGTTTTTTTTCTCTGCAACAATCCTTTTTGTGTTTTTTGTTATGTGTGCCCTGAACTGGTCAAGCACCAATAGGGAAGGTTTGTGTAAGAGCCCACCTGGTCTCCTTTTTCAACCTTTCTCAAACCAAATCTTCATCCCATCCTGATTCATCCAACCCTTGTCATAAACATGGACAATCACTGCTTTACGAATGTCTTCTATCAGCATTGTTTTGCATTTGAAAATCAGCATAGGAGGCAGCTTGGTTCCATCAGCACAACAAGCTAGAACAACTAGATAATGGCTCTTTTCATGTCCACTTGTCCTCACAGTTATAGTTTTCACCCCCTTCTTATCAACAGTTTTGTTACTTGGGACATCAGATTGAAGGAGGACTTTATCCATATTTGCAATCTGACCCAACACAAACTGATGGGTCTTCCAATATTGAATGACAAAAAGATGAAATTCAAGGACCTTCTGCTCATAGCTTTCAGGCATCTTTTAGGCAAGCCTGGTGCATGTACACATGCTTAGTCCATTCTGTTTCATGAACCTGAAATACCAGTGGTGTCCTCCTTTGAAATCAATAACTTCTTTTTCATCAGCAATTCTTTTTGCCTCATGCTGAACCATCTTTGTGGACACAGGAATTCTAATTGCCCTTTGCTCTTCAATCCATATCTTCAATTCCCTCTCTAAATCAGGGCATTTTGCTGACTTGCCTGCTGTGGTGTTTTTAGTAGGGTTTCTTCTTCCCATAGCCAGCCTCGGATTGATTTTTCATTGGAGGAAGACTCAACTTAACGTTCAGCAGCACAATTTCTATTCACTTTCACAAACTGAATCACTTTTAACTTGAATTCAGCACTGTGCGAAAATCTTTTCTGAGCCATTTCTGGGCAGAATGTGGCAAAACGTAACCTATCGTAATATACTAGTAACAAGTATGAAATAATGAGCGCAAAACATGCACAAAAAGTGGGAAATTCAAGTAATAAATACACAACCATTGTTTAAAATGTACCCAGTTTTTAGACCCCAAATTTTTTGAAAAAGGGTGCATCTTACATATGAAGATATATGGTAATTTTTAATTTAATAATTAATGATAAAAATGTACAATCATTTTTATTGAGTTTTTATTGAAATTTTAAAATAGATATATTTTGCCTGGGACTCCAGCTATAGTTGGTATTAAATCTGACACATTTTGACTAGTGGTTTCTATGTAGTGCTGTTTGAGGTTCAAAGTATAAGCTGAACATCCATTCATGTTCTCTTTCAGGCCACATATTCTGTTAATGTGTGATTTTACTTGTGTATGCCACTGTACTATGATGGCATGTGTATCAAAGTGCCTAAGTACAAAAGTGACCTTTTCTGTAAAAATACACAGAAATAGATTAACTTGCCAAGGTCATACAGCAGATTTGTGACAGACTAAGATTAAAACTCCCAGAGGTCTTGACCAGTTAAAGCAATTGTGTAACATTCTTGTAAGTCTATAGCCTATTAGATAATTTATATTTGAACTCATACTCTAAGAATCATTGTGACATTGGTCTTGTTTAAACCTGAAAAGAGTACTTTTAATTGAAAAAGATTAGATATACATTTTTTTGTTTGTTTGTTTTAAAATTTTATTCTGTGAGAGCAGGGGAGGCAGAGACAGACTTTATCATGTGCCCCGACCTGGATCCACCTAGCAAGCTCACTAGAGGTGATGCTCTGTCCCATCTGGGCCCTTGCTCCATTGCAACTGGAGCCAGTTTTTTTTTAGTATCTGAGATGGAAGCCATGAAGCTATCCTCAGAGTCCCAGACCAATTCACTCTAATCGAGCCTTGGCTGCTGGAGGAGAAGGGAAGAGAGAGAGAAAAGTGGGAGGAGAAGTGGTGGAGAAGCAGATGGTGCTTCTGCTGTGTCCCGACTGGAATCGAATCAGGAATATCCACATGCTGGGCCCATACTCTACCACTGAGCCAACCAGCCAGGGCTAGATATGATGTATTAATAAATAAAATCTACTGAAATTTGATTATGAAATAATTTTAGAAATTTAGTTTAAATTTTATAATATTCAATTTTATGAACTTTAGGATTTGCCTAAATATAAGAAACTGACATATATTTTCTTAGTCTCTTTGAGCTGCTATGACAAAATATTATAGGTTGATAGCTTATAAATAACAGAAAAATATTTTTCACAGTTATTGAGGGAGGGAAGTCTAGGATTGAAGCACCCAAATGTTCAGTGTCTGGTGAAGAACTGCTTCCTGGTTCATAGACAACTATCTTTGCTTGGTGTCCACATGTCACAAGAGATCAGAGAGCTCTCTGTAGTCTCTTTAATAAAGACACTAATTTCATTCATGAGGGCTTTACCCTCATGACCTCATCACTCATCCAAGACTTCACCTGCAAATATCATCACATTGGGCATTAGGTTTCAGTATATACATTTGGTGGAGACATAAACATTCAGTCTATAACATATGCAAAAAGCAATATTTATTTTAAATAAATAAGTAGTTTCACATGGTTTAGATTGAACAAATATGAAAAGTTATAAGAACATGTATTTGTAAGCTTTTGAAAAATATACTTCACACATAAGCAGTATCAATTTAGCCCAACAGAGAAATTAGTTGTATTAGAAATGCATGCTGTATTTCACAGGCAGTAGAGATTTTAAATATGCAAGTAGAATAATTGGATTTGCCAGAGGTATTAAGAATAAACTAGAAGGGCAATTTTCAAAGATATAGAGGAAACAATTAGAACATATTGCAATTATCCAAGTGAGTAATGCTAAGGACATATATAGAATTTGCAGCATTGCAGTAGGGGCAATAAAGAGCTTGGGATTAAGGGCAGCATTTTAGAGACTAAATAATACATCTTTGTGGTTAAGAAAATAATAATGTTGAACAGGAGAAATTCCTGGAAAAATATATCAAATTTTTTGGCTTGAATGCCTTATAAAATAGTGACACAATGAGCCAAGTTGATGTCACATTAAAAATGAAAGGACAAATTAATTTAGAGAAGAAAGCAATATATTCAGTATTTAACAAGTGAAATTAAATTTTATCATTGTATTTATATTAATTTTTGGAAGCCATTTGAGATAAATTTACAGGTTCAGAATAAATACAGGAGCTGAAGTAGAAATCATTCATATATTCTAAGCAAATGTGTAGTAATATTCTAAGCAAATGGTCATATAACTAAGTTAGTACATTATTAAATGAGAGAAAGAAATAAAAAAAGAGAGTGGAAGGGAGAAAGGAAGAGAAAGAAGAAAGAGGAAGAGAAGGAAGAGGTGGTAAAAGAAAAAGAAGGAGGAGGAATAAGAATAAAAATAAAAAAAGAATAAGAATGAGAAAGAGGAGGAGGAGGAGGAGAAGGAGAAGAGAAAGAGAAAGGAGAAATCAGAAAGAAAAACTGGGCTTAAAGTATATATTTCAAATATTTAACATTAAAGTTGTTGTTTATTTGGATATATAAATAGCAGGAATGTATGATGATTGATGAAATTTGTAACATTTTTTCCAAAAAATGCAAGTATATTATATCTTTGTTAATAACATCCCTAGTCCATTGACTTCTGAATGTGTGTTTCCTTCAAGGCAGGACATAATGAAGATTAGAGAAAATAATTATTCACCAAGTCTAGTGATTTATTTTATGGAAAAAACCTTGTCTTAACATAAAAGCTTTTATTTTTCCTATTCTTTCTTAGAAAAATGAAGTAATTATTTGATTAGTGAATTTTTGACACAAAATTTGCTATGTGTAACTTCACACCATTCCTCTAAGTAGTACCTGTCTACCTACCTGCACCTTTATCTACATGATTAAGGGTTGTGACTCAGAAGTGTCATCTGTAACTGAATAGAAAATTTATCTCAGTGTGGGATTAGAAATAGAAATCTCAAGGGTATAGAATATTAACATATTTGTAAAGAAAGCTGATAATATAAACATCTGAGAAGTCCATTATTAGTTGAGTTTTTCTTTGTTGGTTCTGTGTTTTTCTAAAAATAACTTTATTGAGATATAATATACATACTATAAAATTAACATACTCAAAGTATAATTAAATATGGCTTTTTTTGGTATGTATACAATGTTAAACTTACTGTTAACACAATATAATTTTAGAAAGTGTTCATCACCCCCCAAAAAAGATTACTAACTACATTTATTAGCAAAAAGTTCCCATCTCTCCTTAAACCTGACAACACACTCTGTGCTGTTTTTATATTTACATGTATATTAATTAATACTTTGCCACAAGGCTGAATTTTTATAAATATGTGAATATGTTAACTGTCGCTGCCTAGACAAGCAGCTTCTGGTCTTTGGATGTTTATTATTATTGATTCTATACAAGTAGGGAAAAATAATAGTGAAAACACACTAATGTTTTGATTATAATAAAGTTGATAACTTCTAGATTTTGCGAGGAATGCAGAGGAGAAAAGAGAAGAGCAGAAGACTGAGATGAATGATGTGAGATTTCTTCACAGTACTCAAGATGGCAGGCAATTTAAAATTTATAAACTGTTTATATCTGGAATGTTCCATTTAAGTTTTTTGGACCATGGTTGACAATGGGTGACTAAAATAAAGTAGCAAAAGTGCAGATAAGGAAGAACTGCTATAATATTTTTCTAAGCAACTGTGATGAACCTATTTGTGTTTACAGACACTATTATTTTTAATGTGTTCTTTTTTTAACCATTAGGTCTTGATGTCTAGGGCATCTAAAGCAATTTGAAGAAAAGTAGACAAAAAAATTTGTCTTCATCCTGGTTAAGAACACGGATACAAATAAAATATAATATAGTTCTGTTATAACTAAGGTCATTTGGTATATTAAAAAAGTTTTGCTTAGCTGTTAAATTAAGATTAAAGCTATAGTAGAGCTGCCTACATGATTGAAAATTGTCAGAGGCATCATCTCTAACTCCATGAAAATTGAAAAGCCAAAATAAAAAGAATAACATTGGGTTTTTTCCTCTATGTTATAATAATTCTATTGGAAAAATTGAGAAATTCTTAGTTCTGATAAATGTTTTTTACCTCTCTCTCTCTCACTCTCTCTGTCTCTTTCTGTTTGTGTGTGTGTGCACTTGTGTGTGTCTCTATATACTGGAAGGTGCACTGGAGAGCAGGATGAAGTGAATCTTTCTGTATGTATCTCCTAGAATATTTTCTCTGAACCTATGTACCCTGATTGAGCAATGTCACCCCATTAAAATTAATTTAAAAAAAACTAAATGACATGTACAAAGAATAAGAAAAAAATTATATATATATATGATTATCATTCATTTAAAGATGTAATGACATTGTTTCTTCATCCTTCAAACCACAGCTTTTCAGCATCTGAACATTTATTATCACAAAACCCAATAGAATTGTAGTTTCAAAAAAAATAGATGCCATCTTATTAGAAAAAGATCATTGCATTTAGCATTTTTTTCAAGCCAAACCTGCCTTAAGTATAGCTATTAAGGTACCCAGGGCAGAGCCTACAGATTATTAAATGTATGGCTATGGAACAAGTATGAATATTACATTACAATAAAAATATAAATCAAGTAAAAAGGAGGATTCTGCCCATTTTATTTTAGATTATTTTTTATTTAATATCTCCATTAAACCAATCACGCTTATGTTACTGAACTGTTTTGCTGACATCTCTCAGACATAAGCAAAGACAGTTCAAATGTTCATTCATTCATTCAATAATTCAGCAACTTACCCTTCTTTTATCTATTCTTTCATCAATAGTATCTGTAAATATTTGTTGAAGCTTAATAATTGCAAAGACCTATCTTGGTGGCCAGGGATGTTCAGGATATAAAAGGTCGATTTTGAGAGATGTCAGAAAGTATAACAATGAGTTTTAAATGTGAGGAATTGGTTTGCAATCTAATAATAGTTTTTGACAAAATCAAAACTTTAATTTGCCTTGGGCAGGTCTTAGATACTCCCAAAAATATTTTCCATTTCACAGTATATTTGTATTCCCAGGTATGTATCCAATATCAGTCAAAAATACATCATTCTTCAGTCCACAAGTTATCCTTCTATTAATTCAATGTTACAGGGATGATTAGACTGCATGTAAAATACCACTAACAGCTTCAAAATTTAAGTTTTATTATTTTACATAATAAAAGTCCAGAGAGGCCACTGCTGACATTTGTTTGAAGTCTCTGTAATATTAAGGAAAGATATTTTGTAATTTTTTTTCTTCTATGCTTTTGCTTTATAATAACATACATATGACTTCCAAATATCCAAGCATTATGTTTAAGTCCTGGGAGTGAATGATTTTATTCTAATGAGGTTATATGTGTTTTATTCAAGTACAGATGTTCCTACTGCAGAAAAAATTAACTGACATTTGTTCACTGCAAGAAAGCCTAAAAAGTGTGTTTCTTACTCAGGCAAATGAGAAGACAGTGATTAGGAGTGGCCATTCCATTAAGCACTGGAATGACTCACCACATGTGGTTTTCATGTGTATACAGACATCTTTTGCTTATTGTCAATAAATGTTTGTGAAAACTGAATGTATTATAGGAAAGCTATTTCACAAATTGTATAGAAGGAAATCATAAGGCATTAACTACTTACTTATTTCTCTTTATTTGGACAGATGGATAAATAGATAAGCAGTTACTGTGTACTAGTACATGTAATAGGCACTCTTTTTGGTACACATTATTTTTTGCATCATATTAGGTTATAAAATGCTAAAAACGCTCCCTCATAGTTGAATAATATTTAATAATATAACTTCTTCCAGAACCAGTGATACACTTGGTAGAAAATTAGACTGATTTTAAAAATTATTACATGTGATTCTGATATTCTTCTAATTACCTTTAGAATGTAGCTAGAGATTTTTTATACATCATCTTGTTAAAAATACATGGTTTAACATATGAGTTTTTTTTAACATACACATATGTATATACAATAGTGTGTGTGTGTGTGTATATATATATATATATATATATATACATACCCAAAGGGATTAATAAATTAAAATATTATTTTAAATAAAGATGTCTTAAATTGGTACATATATTACATGAAGATAGAAAGAGCTCATTAAAGAAAAAGCTTCAGAAATCCTCTAATTGTAAAAAATATTAACTTGATGAATAAACTTTAACTACTAAAACTTTTCATATATGGTTCAATCCAACAAGAATTTGGAAGTTCTTGGCACCAAAAAAATGAGAATATTTCATATGTATGAAATCTTGTTATTTAAAACAAAACAGATTTCAAAATTGAAAGAGGATGGATTAAAAATAATAGTAATATAAAGAGCAGATGCCCCTAAAACATTGATATAAATTTATTACATTCTAAAGAAGGATTGCATGCTGAACTAACTGATTTATAGAAAACTTCTGGAAACTTTGCTCTTGATTAAAAATAAAAGTTTTTGGTTTTTTTATTGATTTTAAATAAAAATGTCTGTCTTAAATTTGGGTCATTTTACTCTCTTTAAAGTAAGCACTCTGTTGCCTATCAGCTAACTCATCATGAGACATATATCAACCTTAGGAGCTAGGTTATTTCTATAAGGGCCATCCTTTAAGGGGAATAAGAGTATGCATCTCTGATGTTTTTCTCCTCAAAATAAGTTTTTTCTAAAATGATTTGCTAGTTAAAAAAGATATTGACATTTCTAAAGTATATTTTTGAGGCCTTGTTTTTTTATTATAAAAGCAATGCATATCAATTTTAGAAAATTTGGAAAAATTAAAAAAAAATTTACTCATAAACTTAGCATACTCAAATCTTATAGTTATTTGTGATTACTTTTATTATTCTCATTGATAAGGCAACATCCTACAATGTAAAATGTAATAAGAAAGGTAAAATTTTACTGATTTTTTGCTAAGTAAGAAACCCTTTAGAGCAAATTTTGCAAGAGAACCATTGTACTCAAGTCTAGTGATGTGTACTCTTTGGCACAGAGGTGAACGAAAATGTGTCCAGAGTGCCTGAAGAAGACAGAGATTTCTGGAAAGGGAAAAGAGCAGACAGAGAAGAAACTAAAGCAGAGACTGTAGTATGTAAATAAAAAGAAGGGTTTAGGGAGTACAGAATGTTAGGCTTCTAGGAAATGTGGAACATGAACAAAAAGAAGAACAGAAATTTTATATAATGCAATGCAAAATTTTTAGTTGGACCTTCTTTGTAATTTTTGAAAGATACAAATATTAACTTGTTACATGCCTGGTGTCTCATTGAATGAGACACTTCCTTGTGTCTGAACCAGGTGGGACTCCAGAAGGACTAGAAAAGAAGTAGATACAGTTTTAGCAAGTGTTTTTGCTAGTGGGAAGGATTAGTGTTCTTTGTATTTAAACATCTATTCCTTAATTTTCATGTTTTGGATTTTTTTTTTTTATTCAGTGAGAGGAGAAGAGGCAGAGAAAGATGCCTGCATGTGCCCCAACCAGAATCCACCTGGCAAACACACTAAGGGGTGATGCTCTGCCCATCTGGGCACTAGTTTGTTGCTTAGCAACAGACCTTTCCTTAGCCCCAGAGGCGGAGGCAATGAAGCCATCCTCAGTGCCGGGGCCAACTTGCTCCAATCAAGCCCTGGCTGCAGGAGGGGAAGTGAGAGAAAGAGAAATAAGAGCTAGAGAGGTGAAGAAGCAGATAGGTGCTTCTCCTGTGTGCCCTGACCAGCACACAGGAATTGAACCTGGGACATTCACACACCATGCCAACACTCTACTACTAAGCCAACCAACCAGGGCCTCAAGTTTCTTATCAGTAGAGGTTGTTTTTTTGTATTTTTTTTTAATTTACTTGTTCTTTATTTTAAATATTGTATTTGTTCCCGTTTTGTTTTTTTTACTTTAAAATAAGATCTGTGCAGTATGCATAGGGATTTGTTCATAGCTTTTTTTTTTTAATATTTTATAATTTTATTTTTTTAATGGGGTGACATCAATAAATCAGGATACATATATTCAAAGATAACAAGTCCAGGTTATCTTGTTCAATTATATTGCATACCCACCACCCAAAGTCAGATTGTCCTCTGTCACCTTCTATCTTGTTTTCTTTGTGCCCCTCCCCACCCCCTATCCCTCTCCCATTCCCCCCTCCCCCCAGTAACCACCACACTCTTATCAATGTCTCTTAGTTTCACTATTATGTCCACCTACATATGGAATAATACAGTTCCTGTTTTTTTCTGATTTACTTATTTCGCTTCGTATCATGTTATCAAGATCCCACCATTTTGCTGTAAATGTTCCGATGTCATCATTTCTTATGGCTGACTAGTATTCCATAGTGTATATGTGCCACATCTTCTTTATCCAGTCATCTATTGATGGGCTTTTTGGTTGTTTCCATGTCCTGGCCACTGTGAACAATGCTGCAATAAACATGGGGCTGCATGTGTCTTTACGTATCAATGTTTCTGAGTTTTGGGGGTATATACCCAGTAGAGGGATTGCTGGGTCATAAGGTAGTTCTATTTTCAGTTTTTTGAGGAACCACCATACTTTCTTCCATAATGGTTGTACTACTTTACATTCCCACCAACAGTGGATGAGGGTTCCTTTTTCTCCACAGCCTCTCCAACATTTGCTATTACCTGACTTGCTAAAAACAGCTAATCGAACAGGTGTGAGGTGGTATCTCATTGCCGTTTTGATTTGCATTTCTCTAATAGCTAAAGAAGATGAGCATCTTTTCATATATCTGTTGGCCATTTGTATTTCTTCCTGGGAGAAGTGTCTATTCATATCCTCTTCCCATTTTTTTATTGGCTTGCTTGTTTGTTTGTTGTTGAGTTTTATGAGTTCTTTGTATATTTTGGATATTAGGCCCTTATCTGAGCTGTTGTTTGAAAATATCATTTCCCATTTAGTTGGCTTTCTGTTTATTTTGTTATCAGTTTCTCTTGCTGAGCAAAAACTTCTTAGTCTGATGTAGTCCCATTCATTAATTTTTGCCTTCACTTCTCTTGCCATTGGAGTCAAATTCATAAAATGCTCTTTAAAACCCAGGTCCATGAGTTGAGTACCTATGTCTTCTTCTATGTACTTAATTGTTTCAGGTCTTATGTTTAGATCTTTGATCCATTTTGAGTTAATTTTTGTACAGGGAGAGAGACTGTAGTCCAGTTTCATTCTTTTGCATGTGGCTTTCCAGTTTTCCCAGCACCATTTATTGAAGAGGCTTTCTTTTCTCCATTGTGTGTTGTTGGCCCCTTTATCAAAAATTATTTGACTATATATATGTGGTTTTATTTCTGGACTTTCTATTCTGTTCCATTGGTCTGAGTGTCTATTTTTCTGCCAATACCATGCTGTTTTGATTGTCGTGGCCCTATAATAGAGTTTGAAGTCAGGTATTGTTATGCCCCCAGCTTCATTCTTTTTCTTTAGGATTGCTTTGGCTATTCGGGGTTTTTTATAGTTCCATATAAATCTGATGATTTTTTGCTCTATTTCTTTAAAAAATGTCATTGGAAGTTTGATGGGAATTGCATTAAATTTGTATATTGCTTTGGGTAATATAGCCATCTTGATTATATTTATTCTTCCTAGCCAAGAACAAGGTATATTCTTCCATCTCATTATATCTTTTTCAATTTCCCTTAACAATGGTTTATAGTTTTCATTATATAAGTCCTTTACATTCTTTGTTATGTTTATTCCTAAGTATTTTATTTTTTCTGTTGCAATCATGAAGGGAATTATTCTTTTGAGTTCCTTCTCAGTTGTTTCATTGTTGGCATATAGAAAGGCTATTGACTTCTGTATGTTAATTTTGTATCCTGCGACCTTACTGTATTGGCTTATTGTTTCTAGTAGTGTTTTTGTGGATTCTTTGGGGTTTTCGATGTATAGGATCATATCATCTGCAAAAAGTGATACCTTTACTTCTTCTTTTCCGATATGGATGCCTTTTATTTCTTTGTCTTGTCTGATTGCTCTGGCTAGAACCCCTAGTACCACATTAAATAAGAGTGGAGAGAGTGGACAACCCTGTCTTGTTCCTGATTTAAGGGGGAAAGCCTTCAGTTTAGTGCCATTTAATATGATGTTAGCTGATGGTTTATCATATATGGCCTTTATCATGTTGAGATATTTTCCTTCTATACCCATTTTGTTGAGAGTCTTAAACATAAAATTGTGTTGTATTTTATCGAAAGCCTTTTCTGCGTCTATTGATAAGATCATGTGGTTTTTGTTCTTTGTTTTGTTGATATGGTGCATTACATTAACCGTTTTACGTATGTTGAACCATCCTTGAGATTCTGGGATGAATCCCACTTGATCATGATGTATTATTTTTTTAATATGTTGTTGTATTCGATTTGCTAGTATTTTGTTTAGTATTTTAGCATCTGTATTCATTAGAGATATTGGTCTGTAGTTTTCTTTTTTTGTGCCATCCTTGCCTGGTTTTGGTATGAGGGTTATGTTGGCCTCATAAAATGTGTTTGGAAGTATTGCTACTTCTTCAATTTTTTGGAAGACTTTGAGTAGAATAGGAACCAAGTCTTCTTTGAATGTTTGATAAAATTCGCTGGTATAGCCGTCAGGGCCTGGACTTTTATTTTTGGGAAGGTTTTTAATGGTTTTTTCTATTTCTTCTCTACTGATAGGTCTGTTTAGGCTTTCTGCTTCTTCTTGACTCAGTCTAGGAAGGTTGTATTGTTCTAGGAATTTATCCATTTCTTCTAGGTTGTTGAATTTAGTGGCAGAAAGTTTTTCATAGTATTCTACAATAATTCTTTGTATATCTACGGTGTCCGTGGTGATTTCTCCTCTTTCATTATGGATTTTGTTTATATGAGTTCTTTCTCTTTTTTCCTTGGTAAGTCTTGCCAAGGGTTTGTCAATTTTGTTGATCTTTTCAAAGAACCAGCTCCTTGTTCTATTAATTTTTTCTATAGTTTTTCTGTTCTCTAATTCATTTATTTCTGCTCTGATTTTTATTATCTCCTTTCTTCGGCTGGTTTTGGGTTGTCTTTGTTCTTCTTTTTCTAGTTCCTTAAGGTGGGAAGTTAAGTGGTTCACTTGGGCTCTCTCTTGTTTGTTCATATATGCCTGAAGCGATATGAACTTCCCTCTTATTACTGCTTTTGCTGCATCCCATAGATTCTGATATGTCGTATTGTCATTTTCGTTAGTCTGTATATATCTTTTGATCTCTGCACTTATTTCTTCTTTGACCCATTCATTTTTTAAAAGTATGTTGTTTAGTTTCCACATTCTTGTGGGATTTTTTTCCTCTTTTTTGCAGTTGAATTCTAATTTCAAGGCTTTATGTTCAGAAAATATGCTTGGTACAACTTCAATTTTTCTGAATTTGCTGATGTTGTTTTTGTGGCCCAACAAATGGTCAATTCTTGAGAATGATCCATGTACACTAAAGAAAAATGTATACTCAGTCACTTTGGGATGAAATGTCCTGTAGATATCTATCATATACAGGTGCTCTAGTGTTTTGTTTAAGGCCACTATGTCTTTGTTGATTCTCTGTTTGGATGACCGATCTAGAGCCGTCAGCGGTGTATTGAGGTCTCCAAGTATGATTGTATTTTTGTCAGTTTTTGTTTTAAGATCAATAAGTAGCTGTCTTATATATTTTGGTGCTCCTTGGTTTGGTGCATATATATTTAGAATTGTTATGTCTTCTTGATTCAGTGTCCCCTTAGCCATTATGAAATGGCCATTTTTGTCTCTGAGTGCTTTTCCTGTCTTGTAGTCAGCATTATCCGATATGAGTATTGCTACACCTGCTTTTTTTTGGATGTTATTTGCTTGGAGTATTGTTTTCCAGCCTTTCACTTTGAATTTGTTTTTATCCTTGTTACTTAGATGAGTTTCCTGTAGGCAGCATACAGTTGGATTTTCTTTTTTAATCCATTCTGCTACTCTGTGTCTTTTTATTGGTGAGTTTAATCCGTTTACATTTAGTGTAATTATTGATACTTGTGAGTTCCCTATTGCCATTTTATATCTTGCTTTCTGTTAGTTTTGTGTCTTGTTTGATCCTTCTCTTTCATTTTTCTATCTTTTGTTTTTATTTGGTTGTATTCCATACATCTTTCCTCTGTTGCTATCTTTTTTTATCTCATGTGCTTCTGTGGTGGTTTTTTCAATGGTAGTTACCTTTGAGTAATGAAAAGGGTCCCTACCCTGTTCATTGTAGCAAACTATTTTGTGAGTACTTTTGCACTCCATCGTCCTTTGCTACTGTTAATCTCCATCTTCTCCCCCTCTTTCTTTTTGTTGTTGTCACAGTTTAAATTTGGTTTTATTGTGTTCTTGGAGCTTTTACTTGTGGCTCTGTTATTTTTTTTTGTTCTTTGTATCTGATTGGAGATCCCCCTTTATTAATTCCTGGAGTGGGGGTTTTCTGATGATAAATTCCCTCATCTTTTCTGTATCTGTGAATGTTTTTATTTCTCCTTCGTATTTGAAGGATAGCTTTGATGGGTATAGTATTCGTGGCTGAAAGTTCCTCTCTTTCAGGACTTTAAATATTGGGGTCCACTCTCTTCTAGCTTGTAGAGTTTCTGCTGAGAAATCTGATGATAATCTAATGGGCCTTCCTTTATATGTTGTATTCTTCTTTTCCCTGGCTGCCTTGAGAATTTTTTCTTTGCTGTTGGTTTGTGTCAATTTCATTATGATATGCCTTGGAGTAGGTTTGTTGGGGTTAAGAAAACTTGGAGTTCTGTTTGCTTCTTGAACTTGAGGCTTTAGTTCTTTCCACAGGCTTGGGAAGTTCTCATCTATTATTTGTTTGAGTATGTTCTCCATTCCATTTTCTCTCTCTTCTCTCTCTGATATACCTATTATTCTTATGTTATTCTTTTTGATGGAGTCAGATAATTCTTGTAGGCCTATCTCATTTTTTTAATTTTTGAGTCTCTTTCTTCTTCTCTCTGTTGTGCCTCAAGTTGCTTTTCTTCTATTTCACTAATCCTCTCTTCCATCTGACCTGTTTTATTAGCTAAGCTTGTTACTTCGTTTTTCAGCTCGTGAATTGAGTTTTTCATCTTTGTTTGATTTGTTTTTATAGTTTCAATTTCCTTGGACATATATTCTTTGTGTTCATTGAGTTGTTTTCTGAGCTCCCTAAATTGCCTTTCTGTGTTTTGTTGTATATCTCGGAGGATTTTTAGTATTTCTATCTTGAATTCTCTGTCATTTAGCTCCAAGGTTTCCAATATATTAAATTTTTTCTCCATAGATTTTTTCTCATCTAGCTGTGTTACCTCTCTTTCTTTTGTATCCATGATATTCGATTTTCTCTTCCTTAATGGCATCTGAGGGTGGTTTTGTTGATAGTATTAATGAGATTTAATAAAGAATAAAAAGTTAAAAAAAATAAAAAAAATAAAAAATTGAAAAGAGTTGTTTTTTAAAAAAAAATTAATAATGAAATAAAGAAAAATAAAATAAAATAAAAATTTTAAAAAAAGGAAATTATTCCTTCCCTCCTTTTTTCCTCTCCTCTCCTCTCCCCTCTTTCTTGAGAAAATCTTGTGGTTGACTGTGAATTATAACAAACAATGCCTGTGATGGAGGGCCTGAATTGGGGAAAAGTAATAAAGGGGGAAAAAAAAAAAAAAGAAAGAAAAAAAAAAGAAAAAAAAAAGAAAAAAGAAAAAAAAAGAGCGTATGGACCCACAAAAAGCAAATAAGAAAAAAATTTGGGTCAAGAATAAAATGATTTGCTTTTAGGTGTTGGTTGTCTAAGAGTTATGATGAGAGAAATATGAGGAAAACGAAAAAATGGGGGGACAAATTAAAAAATTACTATTGTATTTAGTGGAACAAGAACTAGATAATATGGAGAGCCAGGGATGGGAGCACTGCTAGTGAGTTAAAAAGGTGAAGTAAAACCCCCCCAAAATGCCACAAACATAGGTTTGAGTCCCAGATAAGATAATTTGTTTGTTATTGAGTTTTGAATGAGAGGAGATGTAAAGGAGAAAGGAAGAAACTAATATAGAGGGAGAAAAGAAAGAGAGAGAGAGAAAAAAAGAGGGAACCACTAAAAGAAGAAAAAAGAAAGGAGAGAGAGAGAGAGAGTTAAGGGTTTTGGAGTTCAACCCTCATAGAGAGAAAGGAAGAGAAGAGAAAAGATAATGGGAGATGTAACACTTATGGGTAGTGTAGTTCAAGGAGAGAAGAGAGTAAGACCGGCAGAGAGTTAATCGCCCAAATTGGAGGAGGAAAAAAAATATCAAGAATGAAGATAAGAGAAACAAACGAACAAATATAATAAAATGGGATAGGTTATAAAGTCTGCAGATTATTCTTGATTTTGAGAGGTTATCTTCTTGCTTTTTCTTTTCTCTCCCTCTTCCTGGTCGGTGACTCTGTACCCCGGGTTCTGCCCCTTTGGCAAGCTCAGGTAGAGGTTTGCAGTTGATAAGTCTCTATGGCAATGTCATGTATTGTGCTTTAGTCTCGTTGGCAGTCGAATCTCATTAGCATTTATAGGCTCCGACAGTGAGAGATTCCGTGTTCCTGGAGCCTTTCTCCTAGTCTTTCCTTCCTCAATTAGTAGCCTGATAATCCAGCTATGGGGTTGCTGCTGCCTCTGCCTGGATAGTAAGAGGCTCAAAGAGCTGGCAACTCCCCACTCTATTTCCACTCAGCACAGGGCTCTGGGTAAGGCTCAGTCAGTCAGAGCTGCTAGCATAATCAGGCGGGCTTTCTGGCCACTCAAAGACCTCTGGCTCTGCCACTCTGTCCGGTAACACAAGCGGGCACCCACTTCTGGAGTGCTTGGAGGAAACTCTCACTCACTGTCTGCGACCAGGATATCCGACCAGCAGTCTCACGCTCTGAGTGAATCCCCCAACCGCAGGGAAAAGTTGCAGCATTGGAATTGAGTCTCGCTCCGTCCCCGTGCGTGGCTTTTGCAAGGTGCTGGGGCGGCTTGAGAGTCCGCTTTGGCCCACACAAAGGCCCCTGACTCTGCCCCTCTGTGTGATAACACGGGCGCGCACTGCCGAGGCACTTGGAGGAATTGCTCACTCCTTATCTGCACGCGCAAACCAGGATATGATGCCGGCCGCATCTCCCTCTGAGTGAAACACCCTCCAGCACGGAAAATCTCCACTGTTGGAATTAGTTCTCACTTCCTCCCGTGCGTGGATTTCCCAGGGCACTGGGGCTGCCCAGAGACTCTGCCCTCGGCCCACAAAAAGGCCTCTGACCCTGCCTCTCCGTGGGGCAACATGGGCACCCACTCTCCGGGCCTAGGAAGAAATTCTCGCCCACTAACTGCGCACCGACCAGGAGACCGGGTAAAATGGCCGCTCTGCTTGTCTTTCTTTGTTTGGTTTTGGCGCGAGTGTTAGCTTGTATTGCCCGGGTTGCCACAGGATCAGATTTTCCTCGGCTTGGATCTTCGTGCCACAGCCTGGTTCGGCCGTTTGTGCCGCGGTGGCCTGGATCTCTTCACCCCCTTTGCCCGCCTCAGTTTCTATATTCACAGTTACCAGAGAAAGCCGCCCTGTTTAGGTTAGTGAGGATGGCAGAGCATTTCTTACTCCCTATTTTCTTCGGGGTTTGGTTATATATTTAGCCAATTTTTCACTCAATCATACCTTTGGGTGTATTGCGAAGCATCTGGAAGCTCCAAGTATAGGTTTTTCTGTTTCTGGCTGAAGATCTTGTTGAGTTTTGGGGGAGATTTATCGGTAGCGCTTCCTACCCCGCCATTACTCTGACGTCCTCAGTAGAGGTTTTTAAAGTTGTTATATACATGTAATATTATATTATAAATATAGAATATTAAATATTATATATGATATACACATATTATATATGTATTTAGAAAATCATAGTCTGTGTAGAATTTTGTAACATTAAGACACATTTACAATCATCATGGCTGAACTGAGGAGGCTTTTGATTTAGCAAAGATACATGTAATCCTAAGGTCTCATGACTGGGCAGTAGCAGGGACAGAACTCAGAACTCCCATCAATTTGACAAAACTCCAATTTTTTGCTGTAATTGAAAATCATTAGCCACATTCTTGGATATATAGATTTTTGACTGAATAGCTAAGAGGTAGTCAATAATATCAACAAAAAGAATCATAATAGTAGCAATACAGCCAACAAACATTTATGAGTGCTTGTTAAATAATCAATGCTTTTGCAACAGCTTTGAATAATTTATATAAATTATTGCTTACATTAAACTATTAATATTATATTTTTATTTTTTGGATAAAGAAAGTGAGATTTATGGAAGTTCCACAACTTGTCCATGGACACAGAGCTCTATAGTGGCAAAGTCAAGGTCAAAGCCTATTTTGATTCCAGAGCTTTCTCTTGTAATATGGTATACTATTCTTGGTTTGCCTACACACAAAATTAAAACATCAAAACACTTCTGGAAAAAAAATTGGAAAATGTACAATTTTGTTTATGTCTTCTCTATCATCTCTATCATCTATTTCTGTGTGTCTATATCTGTATTCATGTTTATATCTATATTCAGATAGTGAGAAAGTACATAATTTTTAACAGGTGGGATCTCAATTATTACTTACTACAGTGGAACTTAACATATAACATTAGAGGAAAAAAACATTTGTTTTTTGCTATGCTGAATGCTCTTATAGGAACTAAAGCATGAAAACTATTGATGCATTTCCTCTAATGCATTAATTTTTAATTTATTTTTTAAACCACAAATCAAAGTTATCATTTATTTCTGGACATAATTAACATTAATCTAACTCTAGACAAGCTGTTTGACAAATTTTATTTTAATTGATATTGACAGTGGAGTTTTATTGGAAAGTACTGGCAAGCTCCTATTCAAACAACCTTCAATAAAAGGAGAGTCTCTGGAAATATAATAAGGATTTATTATATTCTTCAGTATTTACTCAAAGAAATATACTGAACAATGAAACAATAAGAAAAAGGACTATCCATTACCTTCTCACAATAGGACGTAAATTTTTATGTCCATTAATACTGCTACATTTTGTCACTAGTCAATGAGAGGATATCACTAAAAAAATGTTTGCAACAGTGTTCAGTTATAAATATATTCATAACAAAGACTTTTCCTGGATCCTAATTGAACTTAGCTCAATACTGTTTTACTTTGTATTGATGAAACTCAACTAAAGTGTTTATGATTGTTGCCCATTAGTCATTTAACTGTTCTCCCTGTGAGGTAAAGATATTGTTTTGGTATGCATAAGGAAATTAATTTTGTATTTTTAATACTTAAAGAAGTAAATTTTGCAATTTAATCCTGGGAGAAGTGAAGATTCTTTGAATTGTAATTTTCTAGGCTCTGAAATAATAGTTACATTAGTGACTTCCCATGTCATGTTGATGGGAGGAGAGACTGAGACAAGTGGCAGTAGTGCCACGGTAACAAGCACCTTTCCCAGCTGGCATGTGTATTTACAATGGCACTTATTATTGTCTGTTGTGATTGTTGCATGAACAAATGCTGCTTTGTATAATCAGACTTGTCTTTTTTATCATATAAAAAGTCACAAAAAGTAGACAAAATACACAAACACTTGGATGGTTTTGTACCATATCCCTCAAAGTCTTAGTTGAGTAAGTCTGAATCCTAACATACAGCAATGAAGCAAGTTATAAAATTGTTTTGGTTTCATATAACAAGATTCTTATTAACCCTATGAGGATGGAGGAAGACAATATTCAGTATACTCTTGATCCTTCTTCAACAGAGCTAATTCATTATTTTAAGGTTTGTCTCTTACAAAAATCAGTATCTGTATTAATTTGCCCTATTGAGTTACAAGCAACTCAAACTAGCATTTCAAATTAGATAAGTCTTGAATATATTTACTCTTCTTAATATATTAAAGAAAAATAGAAAAGAACACATGGTCCTTGTGTGTGTACCCTAAGTGTGGCTGATCTAGAGCCATGACAATGTAATTAGGTCTCTTCATCATCATTGATCACTCATCCTAACTCTCCTCTCTGTGCCACAGTTTACTTCTTATTCATCTCCTGTCCAATGTTGCAGTAATATGCCTGGATAAGGGTATCATTGAATTTTGTGCATATCATATACTTATCTAACACTGTTCAAAATAAGAAAATTGCATTTTTTTGGTAGGCTCAAGTATGTTTAAAACTTGAACCAGGAGAAACTAACTTTACCTAAAGCATATGAAATAGGGTTTGAACAGAAGGTATCTCTTTTATGGAACTATTAAGAAATAGTATAGCTTAACCAGGCAGTGATGCAGTGGATAAAGAGTTGGCCTTGGATGCTGAGGACCCAGGTTAAAAACCCTGAGGTAGCCAGCTTAAGTTAACTTGCTGAGGGCTCATTCAACTTGAGAGCAGAGTTCCTGACTTGAGCTGGCTTGAGCTTGGGATCATATACACGACAACATGGTGGCAGGCTTGAGCCCAAATGTTGCTACCTTAAAGCCCAAGGTTGCTGGCTTGAGCAAGGGGTCACTTGTTCTGCTGTAGCCCCTGGTCAAGGCACATATGAGAAAGCAATCAATGAACAACTAAGGTGTCACAATGAATTTGATGTTTCTCATCTCTCTCTGTTCCAGTCTCTCTCTGTCCATGTCTGTCTTTATCTCTCTTGCTAAAAAAAAAAGAAAAGAAAGAAAAAGAAAGAAAGAAAGAAATAGTATAATATCTCATTTTATAGCATTTATTTCCATATTTGTAATTACTGATATGAATCACTAGGGTTCTGGTATGATTTTAAATTCTGAATGGTTCCCCTATTGGGAAGACTAGGGTGTGATTTACCAACGTTACTGCAGAGGATGCCACCTCTCTCCTTACCACCCTTACCGCTGAAGACAGAGAATGTGAGGGTAACCATAGGCTTTCTGAGTTCAAATATGAATTATTAGTGCTTTATAAAGTAGTATTGATTCATTTATAACTGAAATTTTGCTAATATTTTTTTCTAAATGTTTATTTAAGGCAATGACATTGATAAAAGCTTTTTATTTTAACATTACCTAAAGCTTTAGTTACCTATACCACACAGAACTATTTTTATTGAACATATATGAAAAAATGAAAAAAAGGAAACCATAATCATTTTTGTGACTTCCATATAAATAATGATAGGGGAAAATGCTGCTGATATTTAAAATATTTTGCCCAATAGCCTTATACGATTAGAGACTAAAAGCCAGTGAAGCTGATTCAGCACTCATCTTAGGAAAACACAGCTGTAGTTATCATCTGCGTGTCTGTGTTTTCCTAAAGTGTTTGGCCTAGTTTATAATGTATTTCAGCATTTCAATATGCAGGGTGGGAAGAAGTAGGTTTACAGTGTTTGTATGGAAAGTAATGCAATAATTAATAAGTAATAATACAAGAATAAACTGTTGTTTCATGAACATAAAACTGTAAACCTACTTTGCCAACTTATTTAGTCTCAGTGCTTTGCATTTGTTTCTACTTTCTTAAAAACACTAATTTTAAAAGTAATGAAATAAGTGAAACTTCAATTCAATGTTTCCCAATATGTTTTCCGTATTTCTAAATATTAAGGTGCACACAGCTCAATAAGTATATTAGGATGTGTATGTATCCAAAGAAACACTAAACAGCATTGACTTTAAAGTAGCTTAAGTGAGGTAAAAGCAGCTCAAACCTATTTGTAAATTTTGTGAACATCCTTAATAGTATATAGAGAGACAGAAACATAATGAGGTTAAATGACTTTTTTCTTCACCCACTCTGAAATTTTGAGAAGTTCAGGTGAGTACATAGTCATGTAATCATGGTCTTGAGAGTACAATTATTTGAACAGTAGGTTTTATCTGGAAAATTTTATTACATGCCACAAAGTAATAGGACATGATATGAAGGTTATAGTCAATGCATTTGACAAGATGTTGTCCTTACATAGGTTATTAATATGAGAGGATAAACCACTACATGGCCAGACAGCTCATTGCTTCTTGGAAAGGATATATATTTAAGGCAGCTCATTGCTTCTTGGAAAGGATATATATTTCGATTCAAGTCATCAGCAAAAGGAGAAAACATAGTAATATATATGGTGGGTTGTCATAATAAATATAATACATTACTTCTGCAGGAGATTGGGATTGTTGACCCACCAGAATTATGATGGTGGAAGAATCAGATATGTTGGGCAATGGGGTAAAATATTAGGCTAGTCATATATTTAAACTATTTTTTTCCTTTTTATTATTTAAATAACAAATTATTTTATAATTAACTAGAATTCATAAAACACAGTGAGGAAATAGGTGAAGGAATAAAATTCTTATTTCACCCACCGATACCTTAATCTATATTATTTAGTGAAATCAATGACAGATTATGTTAATGTCTGTAGCCACATCTCTCTCTGTTACTTTCTTGTAAGCTAAAAATGAATTAGGTATTCAGATTATATTTATATGTATATTAATCTATTTCTTGACAAGGGGACAATAGGGTTGTAGTAACATGAATTTGTACTTCTTGGCTCACAGGCCTAATCAGTATCAGAAAGGTAATAATTAAAGTTAAAATATTTTATATTATTTCTAACTAAAATTTATTGTCTTCTCACAAGTAGAAAAACAATGTCTATGCCCTTTATTTCTTTAATTTGGTACAATTTTTGAAAGAATACATTTTCCTATAAGAAAGATTATAAAAAGGAAGTAATAACACTCATGATAACTTAGAATGCTTATTTCTTTGCTTCTTATACTCAATTTGTTCTTTTGGGGAGGATGTTTTAATGTATAATTCTTTTTAGTTTATTCTGTTTAATTTTGTAAGTGACTTCAGAAGCTTTATGGAGATAGAAAATAAGAAACCTTATTAAAACAGGAATACTAAGACATAAACCGAGTTTTAATTTAGCAGAAGATGAAAAGACTGTAAGTGAAATATATTTATAAAATAATACTTTTATATTTATAAGACACAGCTAATAATTACAAAATTGCATAATGAAGAATTATCGCCTGACCTGTGGTGGTGCAGTGGATAAAGTGTTGACCTGGAATGCTGAGGTTGCCGGTTCAAAACCCTGGGCTTGCCTGGTCAAGGCACATATGAAAGTTGAAGCTTCCTGCTCCTCCCCCCTTCTCTCTCTCTCTCTCTCTCTCTCTCTCTCTCTCTCTCACTCTCCCTCTCCTCTAAAATAAATAAATAAGTAAAAATAATTAAAAAAAAAAAGAATTATCTGCTCTGGACAGCTAGCTCGGTGGGTTAGAGCGTTGTCCCAGAAATGCCAAGGTTGCAGGTTTGATCCCTGATGACAGCACATACGAGAAGCAAACAGTGAATGCACAACTAAGCAGAACAACAAATGTGTGCTTCCCTTTCTCTCCCCTTCTTCTCTCTGTCTCTCTAAAATCAATCAATAAGAATTAATACAAAAATAAATATATATGTATATATATATATATTAGCAAGAAAGAGAAAGAGGGACAGACAGACAAGAATGAAGAGAGATGAGAATTGTCAACTAATAGTTGTGGCACCTTAATTGTTCATTAATTGCTTTCTCGTATGTGCCTTGACACGGGGGCTCCAGCTCAGCCAGTAACCCCGTGCTCAAGTCAGAGACCTCGGGGTTTTGAACCTGAGTCTTTAACGTCCCAGGCCTATGCTCTATCCATTGCTCTACTGTCTGGTCAGGCAAAATACTCTTAAGCAAACTTTTTTTTTAAAGAGTTTTCTCATAAATATCAAATTCAAGCAGTGCTAATGCTTGGCAACTATTTATTTGTTCTTTAGAATCTTGACAATGTCTTACTTGAGGGCTGAAATATCTTCAGTTTTGTATTGCTTCTATGAAAGCAAATCAGCTCATTTCTTTCACCTCAATTACTAAATCCCTTTTTTTAATAAAGTTTTTTTTACCTATCCTATGATTTTTTAAATTTTCTTTTTATTGACCTATGATTTTGATAGTACATGTATGGTAAAATAACTTATGAAATATGACTGTTGTATTATTCCTCTTAAGTGGCTAGCCCTCCAAACTCTTCAAGATGCTTTAAAACGTACCATTTCCTTTATGTTATCACTCTTGTAATTTCTTTCAGAAAATATTCCTTGTAGTCAATCTCTAATGCCTTTTATTAATTTAAATTATTAGAGAGTTTTTATTATAAGGGAAAGCAAATAGCAAATCATGGTTATTGGTGAGGAGAGATTTTTATTATGAGCCATTGAGAATTCTGAAGACCCCTTTTATCCAAAGCAACATTATTTTCTTTGAAGAAAAGAGTCTTCAAGAGAAAAAAGAAAAGGGAAGATCATGTTTTGACATGTGGGTCCTCAGCCCTCTCAAGCTTTCTGTGTTAAAAGTATAAAACTGAAATGAAGCTTGACCTGTGGTGGTGCAGTGGATAAAGCCTCGACCTGGAACGCTGAGGTTGCCGGTTCAAAACCCTGGGCTTGCCTGGTCAAGGCACATATGGGTGTTGATGCTTCCTGCTCCTCCCCCCTTTTCTCTCTCTCTCTCTCTCTCTCTCTCTCTTCTCTAAAATGAATAAATAAAAATAATTAAAAAAAATAAAACGTTATTGAGCAACAGGAAAAAGAACAGTAAAAAATAAAAAAATAAAAATAAATAAAATGAGCAGAGCCATCAAACTTCAAACTGAAAGGGCAGTAAAAAAATGAGTGATAAGAGGAGTGTTTGCATGGTGAGGACCTGT
Organism: Saccopteryx bilineata; assembly: GCF_036850765.1. Lineage (NCBI taxonomy): Eukaryota > Metazoa > Chordata > Mammalia > Chiroptera > Emballonuridae > Saccopteryx > Saccopteryx bilineata. The sequence continues at coordinate 212,130,566 of NC_089491.1, read as the reverse complement.
GGGCATTTGTACACTAGAAATCATTGACACATACTACTAATTCCAGATGAGATTAGAAATTTAGAGTCAAGGTGGATCTGGAGTCTAGATTCAGCAAATAAAAATATTCATAAAAGTTAGGTTGAATGCTTATTTTGATTATGCTTACTTTATTTTATCCATTGTATGAATGCTGTTATTGACCTAAATTTTCACTATACGTTGGCTGATATTAGTGTTCTATCTCTCTATGTCTGCACTTACACTGGCACAGTTAATGTGTCTAGCACTCAACAAATGCAACCTATAATTATTGTTATTGTTATATTAAGTGTTTCTGTGAAAAGTTTTGAAAACACACACACATACAAACAAAAACCAAAACAAAACAAAACATGAATGTGAATGTCTATGCTTTTTTTTAGGATCTTATAGTTGCATAAACTCGGAAACAGCTCATTTAAAACAAACCAATAAACCAAAATTATAAACCCATATTTTACTGGCAATGTAAAACATAAAACCTTATACTAACTACATAGCAACTAATTAGTAACATGTAACAATTGTCATGTAAATAATTGGTTGTTATTTTATATTTTATTGGAAATATATGTGATAACCGTGGTATTATATTTTATTCTTGCAGAAACAATTTGATTTTATTCTTCTAATTTTTTTCTCATGGTTTTTCTCTTTTTGTTAGTACAGATTTTATGACTTGCTGTTTTGAATCTATTTTCCTTCCTTCCCAAAATCCTGAAGACAATTTACTGACCTATAAACCTTATTAAATTGCATGTATCTTTTGATCATAAACCTAACAATTTTGCTGGCACACTGTCTTTTCAGGAGCATAAATTATTCTTAGGTTGTTTAAAGTAACAGCTTCCAAAACAGTGTTTACTTTTGCATTTTTTTCAAATGCAAAGTTTTGATGGTTGATAAGTGCCACAGCAGAAATCCTTGTCATCAGTGTTGTTTCAAGGTTCTGTGACAAAAAAGCAAAAGAATGAGCAAGAAAACATACTGTAGTTCCATTCTCCTTTATTGTAAATGACTCATGTTCAAATAAACAACTCATGTTGATTTAGATATTTGACACCTGCCACTATAATAAAAGAAATTTGGGCTATCATCCAAATTCTAATGTTTCATTTCACTCTAGGAATTTAAAGGAATTTAAAATGACTTGCTGAAGATTCACATTAACCCTTTGAGTAGTGAGTTTTCTTCATACTTGCTGACCCCTGGAAGTATTTTTTTTAATGAAATTAATTTTTTTCAGGTACAATTTTATCAACTTAAAATCGTGCTTGTTTGATAATCAATTTATGGAAACAAGAAGAACATACATTTGTCTTTTTTTAATGTTGCCTTACACATTTTTAAAATAAATTGATCATACTCTGGATGGTCAGGAGGCACGATGATGTACATGAACATTTGTACTACTCAAATTAAGGAACTTTCACCCAATGATGAAATGGACTACTCTGAATTTGGAATCCTACAGTGAGGTGAAGTATCAATGACAACACACAGCGTCTGCTGATGTTTGGACTTCTGATTTAGCTGAACAGTGTTCAGTGGACAACAATCTAATTTCCTATTTTGGTTTTATATCTGTCTCTATAGTATATGCACAGAGTCTAAGTATTTGTATAATTGATAGTTTGATCAAAGAGTGATTAAAGGTTTTATGAATTATTCCTGCCTCTTTTGGTTTTTCATTGTTCACTTTGCTGTCTAATATACATATATGCATGCATGTATTTGTATTTACATACATTACCAGTTGAATGGAAAAATTTTAAAGAAATATTAACTAAGTAGATTTCTCCCATAAAGTACATCTGGTAAGTAAGAGTTTTGGAGGCTCAAACCACTTGCTATAAAGTAAACTGATAGGTTTTATTTTTATACACACTGGTGTTATTGAACACTACCAAAATGTATGCTAACTCTGAAAGTCTACAAAAAGTAGTATCAAATATTTATGTGCTGACTGTATTGCATTAGGGGCATTAATTCTAAACTGTTAAATATTTAAGTACTGGCCGTATTTAGCATGAGGATACTTTATTATGTTTTTATTGTGCTTTAATTCTTTGAATAAGTGAGAAAACACTATGTGAGTGCATAAAATAGTGTATTTTATACAAATAAATATAAAGTTTACCTCTTCTTTATACATATAATAGTACTTGAATTTAGACAGTTTTTGGATTTATACCATATACATTTCTAAATTGGCTTAAAACTACTTACTCATATACATTTTAAAAAAGTATAATATGCATTGCTATGCCACTGCTCACTAACCCACACTCTTGTCCACGCACACAAACACATTCATGCACATGTGCCTTTTGGTTGAAGCATGTTTGAGTGCCATTTTAGAACAATCTCACTGTATTTCTCAACATGTGCATGAACACACACCCAGGAAATCTACTTCCTCAGTGTTTAAATCATCTTGGAAAATAATTGCTTTGGTGTTGTCTGATTTTGTTTTTGAATCCTTCTTGTAGGACTTGGAAAATTTCCTAAAGCATTGTGATTCTCAGGACTCTCATCTTAAAATTAAGATAATAATAGCATCTTCATAACTAAAACAAAATACCTTCAAATATGGATGTATCCATTGCAAAGCCTTGTAGTATCGAATATTTAACAAATAAATACCAGCCTTCTCTTCTATGTTTATAACCAATTATAAATAATGTATTATTTTGATTAAGATATGAAGAGGAAATATTCTCAATATATTGTTATCTTAATATTATTTTACATGTAGCAGTAATTGTTAGGTTCAGGACTCCTTTAAATCCAAATCCCCTTCAAAACTCAAATTCCCCTCACACAACTTCCCACTAGGGCTCAAAATAGAACATTCTCTTCCCCACTGTGAGGTTGTATTTAATTTGCTGTTGTTATTTCTCTTAATAGCTTCCTGGCCTTCACTTTGAAATGTAGCAAAAAGTTTACCTTTGCAGGAATGTCAGGGAAAGCTTACATGGAGGAGAGGCCTGACCACTAAGGGAGTTTAAATCATAATGGTTGTTTGCGGAAAGTCTAGTCACAGGCCCAGAGGGACCAGGGATCAGTTGTTCCTGGGAGATTCCTGATCTCTTGTCTGTCTACAAGTTTTACCAAAGACACAGGAAAGGATCATGCCGATTAGGCCAGTGCTACATCAGAAAGAGCTCGTGTTTCTGCAGCTGAATCCCCCTTCTCCTGCTCATGACCAAGGCCACAAACCCCGATATGCTAATCTGAGCACATTCATAGTGCAGGCAACCCCATGCCAACAAATGCTGCAGCAACCCCTATATCTAAAGCTCTCTTTTGCTGCTTGGTGCTGACCCCCTTTGCTGGTCTCAGCCCCCTTGTACCCAGGAACTTTTAAAGTAAATTTCCTTTTGGAACACACTAGCCTAGTGTTTTTGGTTCAGCCCACAGTTTCTGCCAAGATACGGAGAATGTTTGTTCTATCTGCCTGTTTCTTAGAAAACTGGTACACCAACTCTACCTAACCAAAAAAAAGTTTAATTAAACAGACTAACTGATCAAGTCATATTTATTAAAACATGTTCAAAAACTTTAGTATTTAATAAGGTTCATGCTACTCAACATGTTCTTTAAGTAGTGCCCAAGACTCACAGAAATGGACCTGCCTACTTTCTCTGAGAATGGTACCATTTTTTAATATTATAATTTTTATGTGTATGTGTGTGAAAGACAGAGAGAGAGAGGGACCTACAGGGACAGACAGACAGGAAGGGAGAGAGATGAGAAGCATTGATTCTCTGTTGGGGCACCTTAGTTGTTCATTGATTGCTTTCTCATATGTGCCTTGAGACCTTGCGTCAAGCCAGAGACCTTGTGCTCAAGCCAGGGACCCTGCGCTCAAGCTGGTGAGCCTGTGTTCTAGCTGGATAAACCCACACTCAAGACAGCGACCTTAGGGTTTCAGACCTGGGTCCTCTGAGTTCCAGTCCAACGTTCCATCCACTGCACCACTGCCTGGTCAGGCTTAATAGTATGATTTTATACATTTTCACAAACACTACTATAGTCATATCTTTTTATGGACACAATAATAGTTTCAAAACTTTAGTTTGTGATTTTTCTTAAGATATTATTTATAAAGTAAATTTTAATAAGCATTCCAAGCCTTATATAGGCACTAGAAATTCTACCATGTGTTTACATATATAATATTTTTTTAAAGATCATACTCTTTTTTTAAAATCATTACTGAATCAAAATCTGGATTCAAAAATCTGGTTTTCCTAGGTGAAAGCATTGTAAAGCCACCATTTCTCATCTGTAAAATTAACACTAAACCTACTTTATAACATTGTTATATTAATAGTAAAAATATAGCTATAAAACATCTATCAATGTTACAGTTCCAGAGTAGGTTTTAATTAATCATCAGTAATTACTATCATTATTATTATTTTATTATTATTATATTATATCTTATTATAATATATTATATATAATACATTATATAATATATTATATTATTATTTTTTATTATTATTTCTATCATTATTATTATTATTTCTTAAACCATTATGTATTTTTCAATCTGGAGAAATGTAAGGTATCAGGGAATGGAAGGGAAATATATATGCTATAATAATCTGCATTGCTATAAAGTTTTGGTTCTTAAGCAGCTGTGAACAAAGCAGAAAATTTAGTCCAGGTGGCTTAATATATGTCTTTCATTTTCAAAATTCTTTACAAAATTAATATTAACACCTAAGCTATCAAAAATAAATTGTTCTGTTGTCCCCTAGAGAACCAGCAGTTTATTCCATAATGAAAATCTTCTTGGAAGTATCAATAATTCTTAAGGTATAGTTGAATGCTCTTGAGATCACAATATTAAAAATGTTCTGTGTGCATGCATTCTACTTCCTTCATAGTAAAAATTTTAGATAGCACTCAAAGTTCAATGGAAAACATGTTGAGTACCTTATTCCAACAATATGTATAAACTAATGACAATGAGAACAAATATAAACAGAAAACAATAAGATATTGTAAAAGTCAGTTTAATACATTTTCTTTTTAACTTTATTCTCATTTAATTATAATATTCACTTTTATAATTGGGAATTGAAATGACATAAATTTAGAAAATAAGTGCAGAATATAAGATTAAAAATATATATTATGGCCTGACTTTGTGGTGGTGCAATGGATAAAGTGTCGACATGGAATACTGAGGTAAACAGTTTGAAACCCCAGGCTTGCCTGGCCAAGGTACATATGAGAAGCAACTAATATGAGTTGATGGTTCTTTCTCCCCTTTCTCTCTCCCTCTCTAAAATCAATAAATAAAATCTTAATATATATAAGTATATATTATGAAGTGGAAATTCAATAAATATGAATGAATTTTAAAATGTATTTGACTAGTGATTATTTAAATATACTTTGATCATAGAGTAGTTTTGTTCTTTATATTTTCAGGTGGACTTCTGGCAGACTTTCAGAAACCCCTTTCCTTCCCTGTGTGTAACCCTAAAATTCATATGTTGAAACCCTGGTTATGAGGGTGGTATACTCATTAATGGGATTAGTGCCTTAATAAAAGGAGATAAAGACAGCTCCCTTGCCTCTTATGCCATGTTATGATACAGTGGAAAAACAGCTTTGTAAAAAGTGAACTCTTACCAGACATTGAAACTACAGGCGCCATGGTCTTGGCCTTCCAGTCCCCTGGATTGTGACAGATCAAGATTTGTTGTTGTTAAGCCACCTAGTCTGTGGTATTTTGCAACAGCAGTGCAAATGGACTAAGATGCTCCTCTTTCTTTGCCCTTTGTCATGGTTACCTCCTTAATCCTAAACCTGCCTCTAACTGTCTTGCCTGCTTCACCTGGTCTAAATGTTGGGCTAAACACATTACTCTAGTTTTTAAAAAAACTATCAGGGAACATGTTACAGTTTTTTTTAATTATTATTAAATAGAATTCTCATAAAGAGGTCATTAGCCCTTCCCAGGGTGTTTGATTTTTAAAACAGGATTTTGATAACGTTAAGCCAAATTCGGAGGGACCCAAAATATGGAAGACAGGAACAAGGTGCGTTGTTTACACATCAAAGCGTTATTGTCTAGCTTGGCCAAGCGGCGGCAGCTCCAACAGAAATCTGAGGGAGAGTGCGCCGGCCCTTTGTTCTACCTAGTTTTTATAGTTTTGTAAGTGGGAAGTACAGAAGCAAAAATTGTAATTAGGAGCCCTTTACCACTATTGATTATAGTCATATGTCCTTTAACATGATAGGACCATGTTCAATTTGCAAGTCATACATCATTTTGGAGAAAACAAAATTTACAAGCCAACACAATGGTAGAAAGATGTCTCTTTACATATTAAAAGCATTCCTATATTATCTAGTGTTTATCTGCCATCTCTCTGTCCAGAGTCACACATGTTAACCACACGCATTTACATAGGAGAGGTAGTTTCGGTGGGAACAAATGCCCGCGAATGGCTCATTGCTATAAGAAAAGGTTTATTTTGGCTTTTCTCTCCCTGTACCTGGCTAGCTATTCACCCTTTTCCCCCAGGCATGGTGGAATGTCTGGGAATCCATGTTTTCCTCCCCGTTGCATTTACAATACAATGCCAAGGGCCATTCTTGTTATGCCAATCACACAGTACAGAGATCACTCTCACAATTTCTCTGCACATCTTAAAATATTAATATTAATTCTGTAGTTTTTGGTACTTTACAACACCTGCGGATGAAGTGGCTCAGTGCCTCCTCAGTAACAGTCATGTTTTGTTTGCTCTATGCCAAGAATCTGCATAAACCAAATCAGTTTTTTAGTCCTTAATGAAATAGAGCAAATTAATATTGTTGTCATCTCTATATATATATAAAAAAGAGAGATTTAGGAAGGTAAAATTATTTTCTAAAGTTATAGATCGTAGTTTTGATTTGCATTTCTCTAATAACTAATGAAGCTGAGCATCTTTTCATATATCTGTTGGCCATTTGTATCTCTTCCTGGGAGAAGTGTCTGTTCATGTCCTCTTCCCATTTTTTTATGGGATTGTTTGTTTGTTTGTTGTTGAGTTTTATGAGTTCTTTGTAAATTTTGGATATTAGGCCCTTATCTGAGCTGTTGTTTGAAAATATCATTTCCCATTTAGTTGGCTGTCTGTTTATTTTTATATCAGTTTCACTTGCTGAGCAAAAACTTTTTATTCTGATGTAGTCCCATTCATTTATCTTTGCCTTCACTTCTCTTGCCATTGGAGTCAAGTTCATAAAACGTTCTTTAAAACCCAGGTCCATGAGTTTAGTACCTATGTCTTCTTCTATGTACTTTATTGTTTCAGGTCTTATATTTAGGTCTTTGATCCATTTTGAATTAATTTTAGTACACGGGGACAGGCTGTAGTTGAGTTTCATTCTTTTGCATGTGGCTTTCCAGTTTTCCCAACACCATTTGTTGAAGAGGCTTTCTTTTCTCCATTGTATGTTGTTGGCCCCTTTATCAAAGATTATTTGACCATATATATGTGATTTTATTTCTGGGCTTTCTATTCTGTTCCATTGGTCTGAGTGTCTATTTTTCTGCCAATACCATGCTGTTTTGATTATCGTGGCCCTATAATATAGTTTAAAGTCAGGTATTGTAATGCCCCCAGCTTCATTCTTTTTCCTTAGGATTGTTTTGGCTATTCGGGGTTTTTTATAGTTCCATATAAATCTGATGATTTTTTGTTCCATTTCTTTAAAAAATCTCACAATGAGATACCACCTCACCCCTGTTAGATTAGCTATTATCAACAAGATGGGTAATAGCAAATGTTGGAGAGGCTGTGGAGAAAAAGGAACCCTCATTCACTGTTGGTGGGACTGTAAAGTAGTACAACCATTATGGAGGAAAGTATGGTGGTTCCTCAAAAAACTGCAAATAGAACTACCTTATGACCCAGCAATCCCTCTACTGGGTATATACCCCAAAACCTCAGAAACATTGATATGTGAAGACACATGTAGCCCCATGTTCATTGCAGCACTGTTCACAGTGGCCAAGACATGGAAACAACCAAAAAGCCCTTCAATAGAAGACTGGATAAAGAAGATGTGGCACATCTGGCTTGAGCAAAGAGCTCGCCAGCTTGGACCCAAGGTCGCTGGCTCCAGCAAGGGGTTACTCGGTCTGCTGAAGGCCCACGGTCAAGGCACATGTGAGAAAGCAATCAATGAACAACTAAGAAGTCGCAACGCGCAACGAGAAACTGATGATTGATGCTTCTCATCTCTCTCTGTTCCTGTCTGTCTGTCCCTGTCTATCTCTGCCTCTGTAAAACAAAAAAAACAAAAAAAACAAAAAAAACAAAAAAAACAAAAAAAACAAAAAAAAAAAAAAAAGAAGATGTGGCACATATACACTATGGAATACTACTCAGCCATAAGAAATGATGACATCAGATCATTTACAGCAAAATGGTGGGATCTTGATAACATTATAAGGAGTGAAATAAATAAATCAGAAAAAAACAAGAACTACATGATTCCATACATTGGTGGAACATAAAAATGAGACTAAGAGACATGGACAAGAGTGTGGTGGTTACCAGGGGTGGGGGGAGGGAGGACATGGGATGGAGGGAGAGAGTTAGGGGGAGGGGGAGGGGCACAGAGAACTAGATAGAGGGTGACGGAGGACAATCTGACTTTGGGCGAGGGGTTTGCAACATAATTTGATGACAAAATAACCTAGACATGTTTTCTTTGAATATATGTACCCTGATTTATTAATGTCATCCCATTACCATTAATAAAAATTTATTTAAAAAAAAATACAACAAGACAAAAAAAAAAAAGTTATAGATCGTGATCATAAAGCATATGTTGTTTTTTTTTTTGAATTTTTCTGAAGCTGGAAACGGGGGAGACAGTCAGACAGACTCCCTCATGCGCCCAACCGGGATCCACCCGGCAAGCCCACCAGGGGGCGATGCTCTGCCCCTCTGGGGCATCACTCTGTTGCGACCAGAGCCACTCCAGCGCCTGGGGCAGAGGCCAAGGAGCCATCCCCAGCGCCCGGGCCATCTTTGCTCCAATGGAACCTCAGCTGCGGGAGGGGAAGAGAGAGACAGAGAGGAAGGAGAGGGGGAGGGGTGGAGAAGCAAATGGGCGCTTCTCCTGTGTGCCCTGGCCGGGAATTGAACCCGGGACTTCTGCACGCCAGGCCGACGCTCTACCACTGAGCCAACTGGCCAGGGCCAAGCATATGTTTTTTTTTTTTTTTACAACATACATATTTCTATTCTACTCCAAAAGGTGGTTTACTTATTTAAATTAAAGAAATGATGGTTGTATGGCCAGTAGCCATGGCCACTATCACAGCCAACTGGCTCTTGCAGGTTTGCTTTTGATTCAGAGGGGCGCTTTCATTACCATCTGGTAATGAAACAACAGAGCCAATAACTGGTGGGCCATTTTCTTTTATTCTAGACTCGTACGAACCAAAAAGTAAAAACAAACACATGGGACACCAAAACCCACTCACATGTTCCTCCCGTTCCACAACTAGAAAAATCTTTTTGGTTTCCCTAGAATCAAAGGCCCCAGCATCCTTATTCACCTTTGTACCCCACCTCCTTCTCTCTGCAGGCCTCCATCTTGACTGCCTGTCTTCTCTGTCACCACATGGCCTCTCTCTCCCTTCTCTGTAACAACATGGTCTCTCATCTTCTAAAATGGCATCTTAGCTCCTCCTTTTAAGACCTTTTGGCAGGACAGTCCAGTCCCCTAGCACACATTAGCATAATCCCCTTCCAAAGCAGGAAGTATCACCTGGCAATGGCCATTTATGCAGGCAGTGCTATTTTTAAGTAAAAGTAAGCAAAACCAAATAACAAATATTTTACAACTTATTTGCCCAACAATGGTCACTTATTAGAATTTCTGAAAAATATAATTATAAACTGGAGGAATATTTTGGATTATTGAATGACACAAATATTCAGAAATAGATCATTCATGAAAACCCAAATGGAGTTATTGTCAACTTTTTTTTTTAAATAAATTTTTATTAATGGTAATGGGATGACATTAATAAATCAGGGTACATATATTCAAAGAAAACATGTCTAGGTTATCTTGTCATTAAATTATGTTGCATACCCCTCGCCCAGAGTCAGATTGTCCTCCGTGACCCTCTATCTAGTTTTCTCTGTGCCCCTCCCCCTCCCCCTAACTCTCTCCCTCCTTCCCTCCTGCGTCCTCCCTCCCCCCACCCCTGGTAACCACCACGCTCTTGTCCATGTCTCTTAGTATCATTTTTATGTTCCACCAATGTATGGAATCATGTAGTTCTTGTTTTTTTCTGATTTACTTATTTCACTTCGTATAATGTTATCAAGATCCCACCATTTTGCTATAAATGATTTGATGTCATCATTTCTTATGGCTGAGTAGTATTCCAGAGTGTATATGTGTCATATCTTCTTTATCCAGTCTTCTATTGAAAAGATTTTTGGTTGTTTCCATGTCCTGGCCACTGTGAACAGTGCTGCAATGAACATGGGGCTACATGTGTCTTTATGTATCAAAGTTTCTGAGGTTTTGGGGTATATACCCAGTAGAGGGATTGCTGGGTCATAAGGTAGTTCTAGTTTCAGTTTTTTGAGGAACCACCATACTTTCTTCCATAATGGTTGTACTACTTTACAGTCCCACCAACAGTGGATGAGAGTTCCCTTTTCTCCGCAGCCTCTCCAACATTTGCTATTACCCATCTTGTTGATAATAGCTAATCTAACAGGGGTGAGGTTGTATCTCATTGTAGTTTTGATTTGCATTTCTCTAATAACTAATGAAGCTGAGCATCTTTTCATATATCTGTTGGCCATTTGTATTTATTCCTGGGAGGTGTCTGTTCATGTCCTCTTCCCATTTTTTTATTGGATTGTTTGTTTGTTGTTGAGTTTTATGAGTTCTTTGTAAATTTTGGATATTAGGCCCTTATCTAAGCTGTTGTTTGAAAATGACATTTCCCATTTAGTTGGCTGTCTGTTTATTTTGATATCAGTTTCTCTTGCTGAGAAAAACTTTTTATTCTGATGTAGTCCCATTCATTTATCTTTGCCTTCACTTCTCTTACCATTGGAGTCAAGTTCATAAAATGTTCTTTAAAACCCAGGTCCATGAGTTTAGTACCTATGTCTTCTTCTATGTACTTTATTGTTTCAGGTCTTATATTTAGGTCTTTGATCCATTTTTGAATTAATTTTAGTACACGGGGACAAGCTGTAGTCGACTTTCATTCTTTTGCATGTGGCTTTCCAGTTTTCCCAACACCATTTGTTGAAGAGGCTTTCTTTTCTCCATTGTGTGTTGTTGACCCCTTTATCAAAGATTATTTGACCATATATATGTGATTTTATTTCTGGGCTTTCTATTCTGTTCCACTGGTCTGAGTGTCTATTTTTCTGCCAATACCATGCTGTTTTGATTATCGTGGCCCTATAATATAGTTTAAAGTCAGGTATTGTAATGCCCCCAGCTTCATTCTTTTTCCTTAGGATTGTTTTGGCTATTCGGGGTTTTTTATACTTCCATATAAATCTGATGATTTTTTGTTCCATTTCTTTAAAAAATGTCATAGGAATTTTGATGGGAATTGCATTAAATTTATATATTGCTTTGGGTAATACGGCCATTTTAATTATATTTATTCTTCCTATCCAAGAACAAGGAATATTTTTCCATCACATTGTGTCTTTTTCTATTTCTCTTAACAATGCCTTGTAGTTTTCGTTATATAGGTCCTTTACATTCTTTGTTATGTTTATTCCTAGGTATTTTGTTGTTGTTGTTGCAATAGTGAAGGGGATTTTTTTTTTGAGTTTGTTTTCTAATATTTCATTTTTGGCATATAGAAAGACTATGGACTTTTGTATGTTAATTTTGTATCCTGCGACCTTACTGTATTGGTTTATTGTTTCTAGTAATCTTTTTGTGGAGTCCTTCCGGTTTTCGATGTATAGGATCATATCATCAGCAAAAAGTGATACCTTTACTTCTTCTTTTCTGATATGGATGCCTTTTATTTCTTTGTCTTGTCTGATTGCTCTGGCCAGAACTTCTAGCACAACATTAAATAAGAGTAGAGAGAGTGGACAACCCTTTTTGTTCCTGATTTATGGGGGAAAGTCCTCAGTTTTATGCCATTTAATAAGATGTTGGCTGATGGGTTTATCATATATAGCCTTTATGATGTTGAGATATTTTCCTTCTATACCCATTTTGTTGAGAGTCTTAAACATAAAATTGTGTTGTATTTTATCAAAAGCCTTTTCTGCGTCTATTGATAGGATCATGTGGTTTTTGTTCTTTGTTTTGTTGATATGGTGTACTACGTTAACCGTTTTACGTATGTTGAACCATCTTTGAGATTCTGGGATGAATCCCACTTGATCATGATGTATTATTTTTTTAATATGTTGTTGTATTCGATTTGCCAGTATTTTGTTTAGTATTTTAGCATCTGTATTCATTAGAGATATTGGTATGTAGTTTTCTTTCTTTGTGCCATCCTTGCCAGGTTTTGGTATGAGGGTTATGTTGGCCTCATAAAATGTGTTTGGAAGTATTGCTTCTTCAATTTTTTGGAAGACTTTGAGTAGAATGGGAACCAAGTCTTCTTTGAATGTTTGATAGAATTCACTAGTATAACCGTCTGGGCCTGAACTTTTATTTTTGGGGAGGTTTTTAATAGTTTTTTCTATTTCCTCCCTGCTGATTGGTCTGTTTAGGCTTTCTGCTTCTTCATGACTCAGTCTAGGAAGGTTGTATTGTTCTAGGAATTTATCCATTTCTTCTAGATTGTTGTATTTGGTGGCATATAGTTTTTCGTAGTATTCTACAATAATTCTTTGTATATCTATGATGTCTGCGGTGATTTCTCCTCTTTCATTTTGGATTTTATTTATTTGTGTCCTGTGCCTTTTTTCCTTGGTGAGTCTTGCCAAGGGTTTGTCAATTTTGTAGATCTTTACAAAGAACCAGCTCCTTGTTTTATTGATTTTTTCTATAGTTTTTCTGTTCTCTATTTCATTTATTTCTGCTCTGATTTTTATTATCTCCTTTCTTCAGCTGGTTTTGGTTGTCTTTGTTCTTCTTTTTCTAGTTCCTTAAGGTGGGAAGTTAAGTGGTTTACTTCGGCTCTCTCTTGTTTGTTCATATAGGCCTGAAGTGATATGAACTTTCTTCTTATTACTGCTTTTGCTGCATCCCATAGATTCTGATATGTCGTATTGTCATTTTCATTTGTCTGTATATATCTTTTGATCTCTGCGCTTATTTCTTCTTTGACCCATTCATTTTTTAAAAGTATGTTGTTTAGTTTCCACATTTTTGTTGGTTTTTCCCCCTCTTTTTTGCAGTTGAATTCTAGTTTCAAGGCTTTATGATCAGAAAATATGCTTGGTACAATTTCAATTTTTCTAAATTTGCTGATATTGTCTCTGTGGCCCAACATATTGTCAATTCTTGAGAATGTTCCATGTACACTAGAGAAAAATGTATACTCTGTCGCTTTCAGATGAAGTGTCCTGTAGATGTCTATCATATCCAGGTGCTCTAGTGTTTTGTTTAAGGCCAATATATCTTTATTGATTCTCTGTTTGGATGATCGATCTAGAGCCGTCAGTGGTGTATTGAGGTCTCCAAGTATGATTGTATTTTTGTCAGTTTTTGTTTTAAGGTCAATAAGTAGCTTATATATTTTGGTGCTACTTGGTTTGGTGCATATGTATTAAGGATTGTTATGTCTTCTTGATTCAGTGTCCCCTTAATCATTATGAAATGACCATTTTTGTCTCTGAGTACTTTTTCTGTCTTGTAGTCAGCATTATTAGATATGAGTATTGCTACAACTGCTCTTTTTGGGGTGTTGTTTGCTTAGAGTATTGTTTTCCAGCCTTTCACTTTGAATTTGTTTTTATCCTTGTTGCTTAGATGTGTTTCTTGCAGGCAGCATACAGTTGGTTTTCTTTTTTAATCCATTCTGCTACTTTGTGTCTTTTTATTGGTAAGTTTAATCCATTTACATTTAGTGTAATTATTGACACTTGTGGGTTCCCTATTGCCATTTTATAAATTGCTTTCTGTTAGTTTTGTATCTTGTTTGATTCTTCTCTATTGTTTTTCTATCATTTGTTTTTGTTTGTTTGTATTCCATACTTCTTTCCTCTGTTGCTACCTTTTTTAAGTCAAGTGTTTTTGTGGTGGTTTTTTCAAGGGTGGTTACCATTAAGTAATAAAAAGGGTACCTACCATATTCATTGTAGTACCCTATCTTATGAGTATTTCTGCACTTCATCGTCCTTTGCTACTGTCAATCTCCATCCTCTCCCCCCTTTCTTTCTTTTGTTGTCACAGTATAAATTTGGTTTTATTGTGTTCTTGGTGGAGCTGTTACTTGTGGTTTTGTTTTGTTTTGTTAATAAAAAATATCAGGCCTCTTGTCTTGGATCGCTGAACTGAGAGAGATCTTATCAATTAGAGCCCCGTGGGTGCACAGATTTTGTGGGTTAAGCTAATTTCAGTGATTGAATCCACAGCTGTGCTCCAGAAAGTATTTTAAGCTGCCTGCGCACCCCTCCCCCAACTCTTGATTGTTAGCTTGAATGGCTGGGTGAGGTGCCCCGCCCATGGAGAGAATCTCCAGAGTAGGGTAGATAGCTTTGGCGCCCTTCCCGCTTGCTTTGCCACTGGAGGCTGGGGTGCACTGGGTGCGTGGGAGAATGGGGCACTCTGGGTATGCAGGCGAGTGGGGTGCTCTGGGTGTGTGGGCGAGTGGGACATTCAGGGCACGCAAGCGAATGGGGTGCTCTGGGCACACAGGTTGCTGGGGACTCTGATTCGCAGTGCGCGGGCCGCTGGGGATGCTGGCAGTGCAAGGGAGCTCGCTTGCACTGCTCCCTTGGTTGCTCGCAGTGCTCAGGCTATTGCTCCCCAAGTGTGGGCAGGCAGTTGCACCGGTGGGTTGACTCACCACAGGCGTACTCCCTCCTCGGCTTAAATGAACGTCCGTGCAGTAGTTAGCTTCCTCCACATCCTCAGCTCCGACCCGTCTCTCAGATTCAAGTGATAATAGTCCTTTTGCTTTCAGTGTGTGTGGAACTCCGGAATGCTCTGAGGATAAATTTTTGTTTCTAGTTGATAAATTTGTTGAGATTTTGGGGAGATCTGTTGGACGCGCTGCTCACAGCACCATTTCTGTGATGTCACTGAGTTATTGTCAACTTAATTTTTCCTTTCCCAAGAAAAGTTTCTTGTAAGAAGAAATAGAATACATGATCCAACCAACCTGTGTCACACCTTGGTAGTTAATACCTTTTCAAAACCAATTTATGTAATTGCCTAAGATCTTTCTTCCAAATATTTACAGATGATTTTACAATATAACTTAAAGATGCTCTTCTGAAATTATCACTTAAAAAGGGGAAGTCAGCAGTGATTATTAGATATATATCATAAGTTAATATTCTCATATTAAAATAAAATATAAATATTTCATAAATACATGTATTATATCTATCATCTATCTATAATCAAAGGTTTTGAAAATCATTATGTGTTCTATTAAAATATAATAAAACTCAGCTATATAGTTTATTTCCAGTGATATTGCTTTCAACATATTTTTAATCACTTCCATGGTAATTAGTCTGTTCAAAATTTTGTATTTTTTCTCTAGGTTTAATTTTGGTAATTAAACTCTTTGTTGTTAGTTGTATACATATTAAGAATTGTTTTGTATTTTTTAAAAATTGACCCCTTTTTCATTATGTCATTCCCTTCTTTATCCCTGATAACTTTCTAATAATTCTAACATCTCTGCCATGTTTGTGGTTCCATTGCTTGCTATGTCTCTTCAAATTGTGTTTTATTGCCTGTTGGTATGACTTGTAACTTTTCTTGATACCTAGACCCACTGAATAAAAGAACTGCTGCAAATAAGCCTTAGTAATGTGATGGGGGGAGGGGAAGAGTTCTACAATCTTAAAAACAAGCCCGGGTGTTTTAGTGAGCCCATAACTCTCCACTGTGAAATCTGCACTTTTATTTCTCCCCTGAAGGTGGAACAGAAGGATTAGAGTATGATTGGCCTTAGGTTAGATAAACTGATAAAACTGCTTAAACTAGTTTCTCTAAAGGGCAAGCCTTATTAAACAAAACAGGGCTTTGGGGCATTTTAATATGGTTCCTTTTTCCCTTCTCCTGCTGTAAACAGGAGGGGGAGGGGATTTTATTCTGTTTGTTGTGGGAAACTGGTATCTCCTATAGGTAAATTTCACTACAATACAATCGTTACCCCCTTAACTGTGTTCCTTTGGTGTCTTTAACTCTCTTAAGCCTCCAGCCATTTGTCAATTGCTGTTCAGGTTTTCCTGCTTTCCACTGGTTCCCACAGCAGTACCTGCTCCTGTGACTCTACTCTGGTAAACTAAAGCTCTGTATTAGCCTCTTTCCAACCTGTGGTTTGCCCTATGTTCTCTCCTCTCTTATGGACTTGTAGGAAAAACAGCTGTGTTAGGCTTGCTCACTCTTTTATAAGCTGCAAGCACTTTCCTTGATTAGTGCATGAGCACAGGGCAGCACCATGTGTGGCCTGTCTATATATGGCTATGGATACTTGCACTCAGGGAATATTGTGGATGGTGGATTGAAGATTGCCTGCTCATCACTGTAAGGCAGGGGTCCCCAAACTTTTTACACAGGGGACCAGTTCACTGTCCCTCAGACCGTTGGAGGGCCGGACTATAAAAAAAAACTATGAACAAATCCCTATGCACACTGTACATATCTTATTTTAAAATAAAAAAAACAAAACAGGAACAAATACAATATTTAAAATAAAGAACAAATAAATTTAAATCAACAAACTGACCAGTATTTCAATGGGAACTATGCTCCTCTCTCTGATCACCAATGAAAGAGGTGCCCCTTCCAGAAGTGTGGCGGGGGCCAGATAAATGGCCTCAGGGGGCTGCATGTGGCCCGCGGGCCATAGTTTGGGGACCCCTGCTGTAAGGGATCCTTCTTTCTTACTGTTTGCTTGCTTGCTGCTGCGAGAAGAGGTTTTCCTCTGCCTGTTTACTCCTCCAGTCCCCTGTTGCAAGACTCTATTAAATGGTAATGGCCCAATGCTTTTCGGCTCTGTAGTTTTACTTCCATCTGCCTGAATTCAATGTGGACCTGCCTGGCCTTGGCCACCAGTATTACAGAACCCAAGGAGAATCGTTGATTTTTCAGTCTGTTCAGCTTTTTACTTGTCAGGATAGAAAGGTTACTTTAAAGCTCCTTATAGAACAGGAAATCAATTTTAATTAATATATTTTATGTTTCAAAGTCAGGCTTTTAAGAAACAAATTTAGATTTTATAGTTCACTTGTATCTCTGATATTTAATAATTTTTTTACACATGCATATTTCTACTACTTTTATTTTATGATTCTCTTTTGAAAAGTCAAAAGTGTCTTTCAGATTGGCTTATTTTTGTCTGTTTTATTTTTTTTTTATTTTTTTTTTTTATAATTTTATTTTTTTAATGGGGTGACATCAATAAATCAGGATACATATATTCAAAGATAACAAGTCCAGGTTATCTTGTCGTTCAATTATGTTGCATACCCACCACCCAAAGTCAGATTGTCCTCTGTCACCTTCTATCTTGTTTTCTTAGTGCCCCTCCCCACCCCCTATCCCTCTCCCATTCCCCCCTCCCCCCCGTAACCACCACACTCTTATCAATGTCTCTTAGTTTCACTATTATGTCCCACCTACGTATGGAATAATACAGTTCCTGTTTTTTTCTGATTTACTTATTTCGCTTCATATCATGTTATCAAGATCCCACCATTTTGCTGTAAATGTTCCGATGTCATCATTTCTTATGGCTGAGTAGTATTCCATAGTGTATATGTGCCACATCTTCTTTATCCAGTCATCTATTGATGGGCTTTTTGGTTGTTTCCATGTCCTGGCCACTGTGAACAATGCTGCAATAAACATGGGGCTGCATGTGTCTTTACGTATCAATGTTTCTGAGTTTTGGGGATATATACCCAGTAGAGGGATTGCTGGGTCATAAGGTAGTTCTATTTTCAGTTTTTTGAGGAACCACCATACTTTCTTCCATAATGGTTGTACTACTTTACATTCCCACGAACAGTGAATGAGGGTTCCTTTTTCTCCACAGCCTCTCCAACATTTGCTATTACCTGACTTGCTAATAACAGCTAATCGAACAGGTGTGAGATGGTATCTCATTGCTGTTTTGATTTGCATTTCTCTAATAGCTAAAGAAGATGAGCATCTTTTCATATATCTGTTGGCCATTTGTATTTCTTCCTGGGAGAAGTGTCTATTCATATCCTCTTCCCATTTTTTTATTGGATTGTTTGTTTGTTTGTTGTTGAGTTTTATGAGTTCTTTGTATATTTTGGATATTAGGCCCTTATCTGAGCTGTTGTTTGAAAATATCATTTCCCATTTAGTTGGCTTTCTGTTTATTTTGTTATCAGTTTCCCTTGCTGAGCAAAAACTTCTTAGTCTGATGTAGTCCCATTCATTAATTTTTGCCTTCACTTCTCTTGCCATTGGAGTCAAATTCATAAAATGCTCTTTAAAACCCAGGTCCATGAGTTGAGTACCTATGTCTTCTTCTATGTACTTAATTGTTTCAGGTCTTATGTTTAGATCTTTGATCCATTTTGAGTTAATTTTTGTACAGGGGGAGAGACTGTAGTCCAGTTTCATTCTTTTGCATGTGGCTTTCCAGTTTTCCCAGCACCATTTATTGAAGAGGCTTTCTTTTCTCCATTGTGTGTTGTTGGCCCCTTTATCAAAAATTATTTGACTATATATATGTGGTTTTATTTCTGGACTTTCTATTCTGTTCCATTGGTCTGAGTGTCTATTTTTCTGCCAATACCATGCTGTTTTGATTGTCGTGGCCCTATAATAGAGTTTGAAGTCAGGTATTGTTATGCCCCCAGCTTCATTCTTTTTCTTTAGGATTGCTTTGGCTATTCGGGGTTTTTTATAGTTCCATATAAATCTGATGATTTCTTGCTCTATTTCTTTAAAAAATGTCATTGGAAGTTTGATGGGAATTGCATTAAATTTGTATATTGCTTTGGGTAATATAGCCATCTTGATTATATTTATTCTTCCTAGCCAAGAACAAGGTATATTCTTCCATTTCATTATATCTTTTTCGATTTCCCTTAACAATGGTTTATAGTTTTCATTATATAAGTCCTTTACATTCTTTGTTATGTTTATTTCTAAGTATTTTATTTTTTTTGTTGCAATCGTGAAGGGGATTATTCTTTTGAGTTCCTTCTCAGTTGTTTCATTGTTGGCATATAGAAAGGCTATTGACTTCTGTATGTTAATTTTGTATCCTGCGACCTTACTGTATTGGCTTATTGTTTCTAGTAGTCTTTTTGTGGATTCTTTGGGGTTTTCGATGTATAGGATCATATCATCTGCAAAAAGTGATACCTTTACTTCTTCTTTTCCAATATGGATGCCTTTTATTTCTTTGTCTTGTCTGATTGCTCTGGCGAGAACCTCTAGTACCACATTAAATAAGAGTGGAGAGAGTGGACAACCCTGTCTTGTTCCTGATTTAAGGGGGAAAGCCTTCAGTTTAGTGCCATTTAATATGATGTTAGCTGATGGTTTATCATATATGGCCTTTATCATGTTGAGATATTTTCCTTCTATACCCATTTTGTTGAGAGTCTTAAACATAAAATTGTGTTGTATTTTATCGAAAGCCTTTTCTGCGTCTATTGATAAGATCATGTGGTTTTTGTTCTTTGTTTTGTTGATATGGTGCATTACATTAACCGTTTTACGTATGTTGAACCATCCTTGAGATTCTGGGATGAATCCCACTTGATCATGATGTATTATTTTTTTAATATGTTGTTGTATTCGATTTGCTAGTATTTTGTTTAGTATTTTAGCATCTGTATTCATTAGAGATATTGGTCTGTAGTTTTCTTTTTTTGTGCCATCCTTGCCTGGTTTTGGTATGAGGGTTATGTTGGCCTCATAAAATGTGTTTGGAAGTATTGCTTCTTCTTCAATTTTTTGGAAGACTTTGAGTAGAATAGGAACCAAGTCTTCTTTGAATGTTTGATAAAATTCGCTGGTATAGCCGTCAGGGCCTGGACTTTTATTTTTGGGGAGGTTTTTAATGGTTTTTTCTATTTCTTCTCTACTGATAGGTCTGTTTAGGCTTTCTGCTTCTTCTTGATTCAGTCTAGGAAGGTTGTATTGTTCTAGGAATTTATCCATTTCTTCTAGGTTGTTGAATTTAGTGGCAGAAAGTTTTTCATAGTATTCTACAATAATTCTTTGTATATCTACGGTGTCCGTGGTGATTTCTCCTCTTTCATTTTGGATTTTGTTTATATGAGTTCTTTCTCTTTTTTCCTTGGTAAGTCTTGCCAAGGGTTTGTCAATTTTGTTGATCTTTTCAAAGAACCAGCTCCTTGTTCTATTAATTTTTTCTATAGTTTTTCTGTTCTCTAATTCATTTATTTCTGCTCTGATTTTTATTATCTCCTTTCTGTGGCTGGTTTTGGGTTGTCTTTGTTCTTCTTTTTCTTGTTCCTTAAGGTGGGAAGTTAAGTGGTTCACTTGGGCTCTCTCTTGTTTGTTCATATATGCCTGAAGCGATATGAACTTCCCTCTTATCACTGCTTTTGCTGCATCCCATAGATTCTGATATGTCGTATTGTCATTTTCATTAGTCTGTATATATCTTTTGATCTCTGCACTTATTTCTTCTTTGACCCATTCATTTTTTAAAAGTATGTTGTTTAGTTTCCACATTTTTGTGGGATTTTTTTCCTCTTTTTTGCAGTTGAATTCTAGTTTCACGGCTTTATGATCAGAAAATATGCTTGGTACAACTTCAATTTTTCTGAATTTGCTGATGTTGTTTTTGTGGCCCAACATATGGTCAATTCTTGAGAATGATCCATGTACACTGGAGAAAAATGTATACTCAGTCACTTTGGGATGAAATGTCCTGTAGATGTCTATCATATTCAGGTGCTCTAGTGTTTTGTTTAAGGCCACTATGTCTTTGTTGATTCTCTGTTTGGATGACCGATCTAGAGCCGTCAGCGGTGTATTGAGGTCTCCAAGTATGATTGTATTTTTGTCAGTTTTTGTTTTAAGATCAATAAGTAGCTGTCTTATATATTTTGGTGCTCCTTGGTTTGGTGCATATATATTAAGAATTGTTATGTCTTCTTGATTCAGTGTCCCCTTAGCCATTATGAAATGGCCATTTTTGTCTCTGAGTACTTTTCCTGTCTTGTAGTCAGCATTATCCGATATGAGTATTGCTACACCTGCTTTTTTTTGGATGTTATTTGCTTGGAGTATTGTTTTCCAGCCTTTCACTTTGAATTTCTTTTTATCCTTGTTACTTAGATGAGTTTCCTGTAGGCAGCATACAGTTGGATTTTCTTTTTTAATCCATTCTGCTACTCTGTGCCTTTTTATTGGTGAGTTTAATCCGTTTACATTTAGTGTAATTATTGACACTTGTGAGTTCCCTATTGCCATTTTATATCTTGCTTTCTGTTAGTTTTGTGTCTTGTTTGATCCTTCTCTTTCGTTTTTCTATCTTTTGTTTTTATTTGGTTGTATTCCATACATCTTTCCTCTGTTGCTATCTTTTTTATCTCATGTGCTTCTGTGGTGGTTTTTTCAATGGTGGTTACCTTTGAGTAATGAAAAGGGTCCCTACCCTGTTCATTGTAGCAAACTATTTTGTGAGTACTTTTGCACTCCATCGTCCTTTGCTACTGTTAATCTCCGTCTTCTCCCCCTCTTTCTTTTTGTTGTTGTCACAGTTTAAATTTGGTTTTATTGTGTTCTTCTTGGAGCTTTTACTTGTGGCTCTGTATTTTTTTTGTTCTTTGTATCTGATTGGAGAACCCCCTTTAGTAATTCCTGGAGTGGGGGTTTTCTCATGATAAATTCCCTCATCTTTTCTGTATTTGTGAATGTTTTTATTTCTCCTTCGTATTTGAAGGATAGCTTTCATGGGTATAGTATTCGTGGCTGAAAGTTCCTCTCTTTCAGGACTTTAAATATTGGGGTCCACTCTCTTCTAGCTTGTAGAGTTTCTGCTGAGAAATCTGATGATAATCTAATGGGCCTTCCTTTATATGTTGTATTCTTCTTTTCCCTGGCTGCCTTGAGAATTTTTTCTTTGCTGTTGGTTTGTGTCAATTTCATTATGATATGCCTTGGAGTAGGTTTGTTGGGGTTAAGAAAACTTGGAGTTCTGTTTGCTTCTTGAACTTGAGGCTTTAGTTCTTTCCACAGGCTTGGGAAGTTCTCATCAATTATTTGTTTAAGTATGTTCTCCATTCCATTTTCTCTCTCTTCTCCCTCTGATATACCTATTATTCTTATGTTATTCTTTTTGATGGAGTCAGATAATTCTTGTAGGGCTATCTCATTTTTTTAAATTTTTGAGTCTCTTTCTTCTTCTCTCTGTTGTGCCTCAAGTTGCTTGTCTTCTATTTCACTAATCCTCTCTTCTATCTGACCTGTTCTATTAGCTAAGCTTGTTAGTTCGTTTTTCAGCTCGTGAATTGAGTTTTTCATCTCTGTTTGATTTGTTTTTATAGTTTCAATTTCCTTGGACATATATTCTTTGTGTTCATGGAGTTGTTTTCTGAGCTCCCTATATTGCCTTTCTGTGTTTTCTTGTATATCTCGGAGGATTTTTAGTATTTCTATCTTGAATTCTCTGTCATTTAGCTCCAAGGCTTCCAATATATTAAATTTTTTCTCCATAGATTTTTCCTCATCTAGCTGTGTTACCTCTCTTTCTTTTGTATCCATGATATTCGATTTTCTCTTCCTTAATGGCATCTGAGGGTGGTTTTGTTGATAGTATTAATGAGATTTAATAAAGAACAAAAAGTTAAAAAAAATAAGAAAATAACAAATCGAAAAGAGTTGTTTTTTTTTAAAAAAATTAATAATTGAATAAAGAAAAATAAAATAAAATAAAAATTTTTAAAAAAAGGAAATTATTCCCCCCCCTCCTTTTTTCCTCTCCTCTCCTCTCCCCTCTTTCTTGAGAAAATCTTATGGTGGACTGTGAGTTATAACAAACAATGCCTGTGATGGAGGGCCTGAATTGGGGAAAAGTAATAAAGGGGCAAAAAAGAGAGAAAGAAAAAAAAAAAAAAAAAAAGGAAAAAAAAATAAAAAAGAAAAAAAAAAGAGCGTATGGACCCACAAAAAGCAAATAAGGAAAAAATTTGGGTCAAGAATAAAATGATTTGCTTTTAGGTGTTGGTTTTCTAAGAGTTATGATGAGAGGAATAAGAGGAAAATGGAAAAATGGGGGGACAAATTAAAAACTTACTATTGTATTTAGTGGAACAAGAACTAGATAATATGGAGAGCCAGGGATGGGAGCACTGCTAGTGAGTTAAAAAGGTGCAGTAAAAACCCCCCAAAATGCCACAAACATAGGTTTGAGTCCCAGATAAGATAATTTGTTTGTTATTGAGGTTTGAATGAGAGGAGATGTAAAGGAGAAAGGAAGAAACTAATATAGAGGGAGAAAAGAAAGAGAGAGAAAAAAAGAGGGAACCACTAAAAGAAGAAAAAAGAAAGGAGAGAGAGAGAGAGAGTTAAGGGTTTTGGAGTGCAACCCTCATAGAGAGAAAGGAAGAGAAGAGAAATGATAATGGGAGATGTAACACTTATGGGTAGTGTAGTTCAAGGAGAGGAGAGAGTAAGACCGGTAGAGAGTTAATCGGCCAAATTGGAGGAGGAAAAAAAAGTCTCAAGAATAAAGATAAGAGAAACAAATGAACAAATATAATAAAATGGGATAGGTTATAAAGTCTGCAGATTATTCTTGATTTTGAGAGGTTATCTTCTTGCTTTTTCTTTTCTCTCCCTCTTCCTGGTCGGTGACTCTGTACCCCGGGTTCTGCCCCTTTGGCACACTCAGGTAGAGGTTTGCAGTTGATAAGTCTCTATGGCAATGTCATGTATTGTGCTTTAGTCTCGTTGGGAGTTGAGGCTCATTAGCATTTATAGGCTCCGACAGTGAGAGAGTCCGTGTTCCTGGAGCCTTTCTCCTAGTCTTTCCTTCCTCAATTAGTAGCCTGATAATCCAGCTATGGGGTTGCTGCTGCCTCTGCCTGGATAGTAAGAGGCTCAAAGAGCTGGCAACTCCCCACTCTATTTCCACTCAGCACAGGGCTCTGGGTAAGGCTCAGTCAGTCAGAGCTGCTAGCATAATCAGGCGGGCTTTCCGCCCACTCGAAGACCTCTGGCTCTGCCACTCTATCCGGTAACACAAGCGGGCGCCCACTTCTGGGGCGCTTGGAGGAAACTCTCACTCACTGTCTGCAACCAGGATATCCAGCCAGCAGTCTCACGCTCTGAGTGAAACCCCCAACCGCAGGGAAAAGTTGCAGCGTTGAAATTGAGTCTCGCTCCGTCCCCGTGCGTGGCTTTTGCAAGGCGCTGGGGCGGCCCGAGATTCCGCTTTGGCCCACACAAAGGCCCCTGACTCTGCCCCTCTGTGCGATAACACGGGCGCGCACTGCGGAGGCACTCGGAGGAATCGCTCACTCCTTATCTGCGCGCGCACACCAGGATATGAGGCCGGCTGCGTTTCCCTCTGAGTGAAACAGCCTCCAGCACAGAAAATCTCCACCTTTGGAATTAGTTCTCACTCCCTCCCGCGCGTGGCTCTCCCAGGGCACTGGGGCTGCCCAGAGACGCTGCCCTCAGCCCACAGAAAGGTCTCTGACCCTGCCTCTCCGTGGGGCAACATGGGAACCCACTTCCGGGGCTTAGGAAGAAATCTCTCTCCCACTAACTGCGCACCAACCAGGAGACCGGGTAAAATGGCCGCTCCGCTTGTCTTTCTTTGTTTGGGTTTGGCGCGAGTGTTAGCTTGTATTGCCCGGGTTGCCACAGGATCAGATTTTCCTCGGCTTGGATCTCCGAGCCACAGTCTGGTTCGGCCGTTTGTGCTGCAGCGGCCTGGATCTATTCACCCCCTTTGCCCGCCTCAGTTTCTATATTCACAGTTACCAGAGAAAGCCGCCCTGTTTAGGTTAGTGAGGAAGGCGGAGCATTTCTTACTCCCTATTTCCTTCGGGGTTTGGTTATATATTTAGCCAATTTTTCACTCAATCATACCTTTGGGTGTATTGCGAAGAATCTGGAAGCTCCAAGTATAGGTTTTTCTGTTTCTGGTTGAAGATCTTGTTGAGTTTTGGGGGAGATTTATCGGTATCACTTCCTACCCCGCCATTACTCTGACGTCATCTCTTTGTCTGTTTTATAATTAAAACTTTGTTTACTGTTTGAAATTATTCTTTGGAGCCTGGGTCTCAAAGTGATGAAAAGTGAAAGTGTCTTGTCCAATATGCTGTGTCCACATCCAGCTGTCAGTCAGGTCCCTTCTCAGCAGCAGGGAGCACCCTCTCTGTTCTTTTGCACTCAAACTGTTTTCCCAAGTTCAGGGTGCATAAGACTCAATAAAATTCTCAGCTTCATTTTAGTGATATTGGTGTTAAAATGACTTACCTTAATGACTACGGAGTCAGTATGGTTGTTTTCCTCTTAATTTGTAGTCACTTCAGTTAAATGTCAAAATTAATGTAGAGATTTGAGCATCCGCCAGAATTGTTATCATTCACCCTCAAGTCAATTAACACAAAAGCTACAAAGATGGAAATGGTAACTTGCCTCTTACTTAAAAGGGACCTACTTATACATGACTTGTAATTAAAATAAAACCAAATCAGCCTTGTACATATTCTCAAACTTACCTCCTCCCACCTCATTTCTAATTCATACTAATAATGATGATGTTCTTTCTTCAGGCTGAAAATTATATATATTTATACATATATATAAATATATAATTTTCAATATATATAAATAATTTTCAATATATAATTTTTAAATATATATATATTTTTTATTAAAGTGACATGATATCAATTTACACCCATCCTCATCTTCAGTGCCCTTCTATCCCTTAGGGCAGGGGTCCCCAAACTACGGCCCGCGGGCTGCATGCAGCCCCCTGAGGCCATTTATCCGGCACCGCCACACTTCCAGAAGGGGCATCTCTTTCAATGGTGGTCAGTGAGAGGAGCACAAAATGCAGATGTTGGAGTACTATATGTGGCAGCACCACAAAATGTGGCGTCGCTCACGTACAATACTACTTCCGGTGACGCGAGATGGCTCCAGAAGCACGTCATATCACTTGTTACGCCTAGCAGTGACAAATATGGAACTGGACATTGGCCATCTCATTAGCCAAAACAGGCCCATAGTTCCCATTGAAATACTGGTCAGTTTGTTGATTTAAATTTACTTGTTCTTTATTTTAAATATTGTGTTTGTTCCTGTTTTGTTTTTTTACTTTAAAATAAGATATGTGCAGTGTGCATAGGAATTTGTTCATAGTTTTTTTTTTATAATCCGGCCCTCCAACGGTCTGAGGAACAGTGAACTGGCCCCCTGTATAAAAAGTTTGAGGACCCCTGCCTTAGGGCTTCTTTCAACTCAAACAGCCCATCCATAGGTGCATGCTTTTCTATCCTTGCCTTTGCAATATGAATTTACAAATAAACAGAATGGAAAGATTGGAAGGGATTTGAATGGAATGGAATGGAAGTAAAAGGATGGGATGGGATGGGTAGGAGAGAAGGAAGGGGAAGGGAAGGAAAGGCAAGAGAAGAGAAAGGAAAGGAGAATAATAGAATAATTTCTGCTGATTATGAGTTAAAATATTTCTTTTGTTGAATTCATAAACACAGGCCATTTTTTTAAAATGTAAGTTGTTAAGTATTTAGTTCAAGTAAATAGTGTGTAAAATTAAGACTACAATATTACTGGGCATCAGATAGATGAAGAATATAATAATCTGCAAAACAGGAATGTTTAGTTTAGTGTATTATGGTGTTCAATAAATAGATTGTATGGATAATATAAAATCTTATTATTCTAGTTCATATCATTGTAACCTATACACTGATTTCTAAAGTGTAATTTCTCACTTCAATAAACACATACTTTATTCTCTTTCTCTCTCTCTCTCTCTCTCTCTCTCTCTCTCTCGTTTTTGTTGTCTGCTTCCCTATCCATTCTCATTATACTGAGATTACCAAGGTGATAGTTATATCCCATCTCGGAGAAAACAGACACAATTACAAGTGATTACACTGTGTTATGAAAAATAAAAAACATGAAAGCAGTAAAGGAAAGCCTGATAGTATACTGAGAAACTGGGATTGTAATATTTGGGGTAGTTTCTTCAGGACTACAAAAATAGATTATACTGTACTTTATTAGAGATGAGAAAGATCATTCTAAATGAAGCCTAGGTACTTGTAATGGAATCTTATGTTTGAGAAAATAGGAGAAATTTAATACAACTCAATTGTAGGAAACATGTCATGCAATAACAGGTAAATAGGATTAGGATGAACTTTCAGAGACATTTCAACTCTGCAAAGAGATTCGCTCTTATCCTTTAGTCAGTAGCTACTATGTTACAAAGTACAAAAATTGAAAAAGGTATGACTAGATCTGTGGTCTAGTACAGTAGTCCCCAACCTTTTTTGGGCCACGGACTGGTTTAATGTCAGAAAATATTTTCACAACCAGCCTTTAGGGTGGGATGGATAAATGAATCACGTGACCGAGACAAGCGTCAAGAGTGAGTCTTAGATGGATGTAACATAGGGAATTTGGTCATTTTTTAAAAATGAAACATCGTTCAGACTTAAATATAAATAAAACGGAAATAATGTAAGTTATTTATTCTTTTTCTGCGGACCGGTACCAGTCTGCAGCCCGGGGGTTAGGGACCACTGGTCTATTAGAATATTGTAAATATAAAGGAGAGAATAGAGCAGAGAAGAATAACAAAACATCTTTTAAGTGTCTCTTTTTTTTTTTTTTTTATAATTTTATTTTTTTAATGGGGTGACATCAATAAATCAGGATACATATATTCGAAGATAACAAGTCCAGGTTATCTTGTCGTTCAATTATGTTGCATACCAACCACCCAAAGTCAGATTGTCCTCTGTCACCTTCTATCTTGTTTTCTTTGTGCCCCTCCCCACCCCCTATCCCTCTCCCATTCCCCCCTCCCCCCCGTAACCACCACACTCTTATCAATGTCTCTTAGTTTCACTATTATGTCCCACCTACGTATGGAATAATACAGTTCTTGTTTCTTTCTGATTTACTTATTTCGCTTCATATCATGTTATCAAGATCCCACCATTTTGCTGTAAATGTTCCGATGTCATCATTTCTTATGGCTGAGTAGTATTCCATAGTGTATATGTGCCACATCTTCTTTATCCAGTCATCTATTGATGGGCTTTTTGGTTGTTTCCATGTCCTGGCCACTGTGAACAATGCTGCAATAAACATGGGGCTGCATGTGTCTTTACGTATCAATGTTTCTGAGTTTTGGGGATATATACCAAGTAGAGGGATTGCTGGGTCATAAGGTAGTTCTATTTTCAGTTTTTTGAGGAACCACCATACTTTCTTCCATAATGGTTGTACTACTTTACATTCCCACCAACAGTGTATGAGGGTTCCTTTTTCTCCACAGGCTCTCCAACATTTGCTATTACTTGACTTGCTAATAACAGCTAATCGAACAGGTGTGAGGTGGTATCTCATTGCCATTTTGATTTGCATTTCTCTAATAGCTAAAGAAGATGAGCATCTTATCATATATCTGTTGGCCATTTGTATTTCTTCCTGGGAGAAGTGTCTATTCATATCCTCTTCCCATTTTTTTATTGGATTGTTTGTTTGTTTGTTGTTGAGTTTTATGAGTTCTTTGTATATTTTGGATATTAGGCCCTTATCTGAGCTGTTGTTTGAAAATATCATTTCCCATTTAGTTGGCTTTCTGTTTATTTTGTTATCAGTTTCCCTTGCTGAGCAAAAACTTCTTAGTCTGATGTAGTCCCATTCATTAATTTTTGCCTTCACTTCTCTTGCCATTGGAGTCAAATTCATAAAATGCTCTTTAAAACCCAGGTCCATGAGTTGAGTACCTATGTCTTCTTCTATGTACTTAATTGTTTCAGGTCTTATGTTTAGATCTTTGATCCATTTTGAGTTAATTTTTGTACAGGGGGAGAGACTGTAGTCCAGTTTCATTCTTTTGCATGTGGCTTTCCAGTTTTCCCAGCACCATTTATTGAAGAGGCTTTCTTTTCTCCATTGTGTGTTGTTGGCCCCTTTATCAAAAATTATTTGACTATATATATGTGGTTTTATTTCTGGACTTTCTATTCTGTTCCATTGGTCTGAGTGTCTATTTTTCTGCCAATACCATGCTGTTTTGATTGTCGTGGCCCTATAATAGAGTTTGAAGTCAGGTATTGTTATGCCCCAGCTTCATTCTTTTTCTTTAGGATTGCTTTGGCTATTCGGGGTTTTTTATAGTTCCATATAAATCTGATGATTTTTTGCCCTATTTCTTTAAAAAATGTCAATGGAATTTTGATGGGAATTGCATTAAATTTGTATATTGCTTTGGGTAATATAGCCATCTTGATTATATTTATTCTTCCTAGCCAAGAACAAGGTATATTCTTCCATCTCATTATATCTTTTTCAATTTCCCTTAACAATGGTTTATAGTTTTCATTATATAAGTCCTTTACATTCTTTGTTATGTTTATTCCTAAGTATTTTATTTTTTTTGTTGCAATTGTGAAGGGGATTATTCTTTTGAGTTCCTTCTCACTTGTTTCATTGTTGGCATATAGAAAGGCTATTGACTTCTGTATGTTAATTTTGTATCCTGCGACCTTACTGTATTGGCTTATTGTTTCTAGTAGTGTTTTTGTGGATTCTTTGGGGTTTTCGATGTATAGGATCATATCATCTGCAAAAAGTGATACCTTTACTTCTTCTTTTCCGATATGGATGCCTTTTATTTCTTTGTCTTGTCTGATTGCTCTGGCTAGAACCTCTAGTACCACATTAAATAAGAGTGGAGAGAGTGGACAACCCTGTCTTGTTCCTGATTTAAGGGGGAAAGCCTTCAGTTTAGTGCCATTTAATATGATGTTAGCTGATGGTTTATCATATATGGCCTTTATCATGTTGAGATATTTTCCTTCTATACCCATTTTGTTGAGAGTCTTAAACATAAAATTGTGTTGTATTTTATCGAAAGCCTTTTCTGCGTCTATTGATAAGATCATGTGGTTTTTGTTCTTTGTTTTGTTGATATGGTGTATTACATTAACCGTTTTACGTATGTTGAACCATCCTTGAGATTCTGGGATGAATCCCACTTGATCATGATGTATTATTTTTTTAATATGTTGTTGTATTCGATTTGCTAGTATTTTGTTTAGTATTTTAGCATCTGTATTCATTAGAGATATTGGTCTATAGTTTTCTTTTTTTGTGCCATCCTTGCCTGGTTTTGGTATGAGGGTTATGTTGGCCTCATAAAATGTGTTTGGAAGTATTGCTTCTTCTTCAATTTTTTGGAAGACTTTGAGTAGAATAGGAACCAAGTCTTCTTTGAATGTTTGATAAAATTCGCTGGTATAGCCGTCAGGGCCTGGACTTTTATTTTTGGGGAGGTTTTTAATGGTTTTTTCTATTTCTTCTCTACTGATAGGTCTGTTTAGGCTTTCTGCTTCTTCTTGATTCAGTCTAGGAAGGTTGTATTGTTCTAGGAATTTATCCATTTCTTCTAGGTTGTTGAATTTAGTGGCAGAAAGTTTTTCATAGTATTCTACAATAATTCTTTGTATATCTACGGTGTCCGTGGTGATTTCTCCTCTTTCATTTTGGATTTTGTTTATATGAGTTCTTTCTCTTTTTTCCTTGGTAAGTCTTGCCAAGGGTTTGTCAATTTTGTTGATCTTTTCAAAGAACCAGCTCCTTGTTCTATTAATTTTTTCTATAGTTTTTCTGTTCTCTAATTCATTTATTTCTGCTCTGATTTTTATTATCTCCTTTCTGTGGCTGGTTTTGGGTTGTCTTTGTTCTTCTTTTTCTAGTTCCTTAAGGTGGGAAGTTAAGTGGTTCACTTGGGCTCTCTCTTGTTTGTTCATATATGCCTGAAGCGATATGAACTTCCCTCTTATCACTGCTTTTGCTGCATCCCATAGATTCTGATATGTCGTATTGTCATTTTCATTAGTCTGTATATATCTTTTGATCTCTGCACTTATTTCTTCTTTGACCCATTCATTTTTTAAAAGTATGTTGTTTAGTTTCCACATTCTTGTGGGATTTTTTTCCTCTTTTTTGCAGTTGAATTCTAGTTTCAAGGCTTTATGATCAGAGAATATGCTTGGTACAACTTCAGTTTTTCTGAATTTGCTGATGTTGTTTCTGTGGCCCAACATATGGTCAATTCTTGAGAATGATCCATGTACACTGGAGAAAAATGTATACTCAGTCACTTTGGGATGAAATGTCCTGTAGATGTGTATCATATCCAGGTGCTCTAGTGTTTTGTTTAAGGCCACTATGTCTTTGTTGATTCTCTGTTTGGATGACCGATCTAGAGCCGTCAGCGGTGTATTGAGGTCTCCAAGTATGATTGTATTTTTGTCAGTTTTTGTTTTAAGATCAATAAGTAGCTGTCTTATATATTTTGGTGCTCCTTGGTTTGGTGCATATATATTAAGAATTGTTATGTCTTCTTGATTCAGTGTCCCCTTAGCCATTATGAAATGGCCATTTTTGTCTCTGAGTACTTTTCCTGTCTTGTAGTCAGCATTATCCGATATGAGTATTGCTACACCTGCTTTTTTTTGGATGTTATTTGCTTGGAGTATTGTTTTCCAGCCTTTCACTTTGAATTTCTTTTTATCCTTGTTACTTAGATGAGTTTCCTGTAGACAGCATACAGTTGGATTTTCTTTTTTAATCCATTCTGCTACTCTGTGCCTTTTTATTGGTGAGTTTAATCCGTTTACATTTAGTGTAATTATTGACACTTGTGAGTTCCCTATTGCCATTTTATATCTTGCTTTCTGTTAGTTTCGTGTCTTGTTTGATCCTTCTCTTTCGTTTTTCTATCTTTTGTTTTTATTTGGTTGTATTCCATACATCTTTCCTCTGTTGCTATCTTTTTTATCTCATGTGCTTTTGTGGTGGTTTTTTCAATGGTGGTTACCTTTGAGTAATGAAAAGGGTCCCTACCCTGTTCATTGTAGTGAACTATTTTGTGAGTACTTTTGCACTCCATCGTCCTTTGCTACTGTTAATCTCCGTCTTCTCCCCCTCTTTCTTTTTGTTGTTGTCACAGTTTAAATTTGGTTTTATTGTGTTCTTCTTGGAGCTTTTACTTGTGGCTCTGTTTTTTTTTTGTTCTTTGTATCTGATTGGAGAACCTCCTTTATTAATTCCTGGAGTGGGGGTTTTCTGATGATAAATTCCCTCATCTTTTCTGTATCTGTGAATGTTTTTATTTCTCCTTCGTATTTGAAGGATAGCTTTGATGGGTATAGTATTCGTGGCTGAAAGTTCCTCTCTTTCAGGACTTTAAATATTGGGGTCCACTCTCTTCTAGCTTGTAGAGTTTCTGCTGAGAAATCTGATGATAATCTAATGGACCTTCCTTTATATGTTGTATTCTTCTTTTCCCTGGCTGCCTTGAGAATTTTTTCTTTGCTGTTGGTTTGTGTCAATTTCATTATGATATGCCTTGGAGTAGGTTTGTTGGGGTTAAGAAAACTAGGAGGTCTGTTTGCTTCTTGAACTTGAGGCTTTAGTTCTTTCCACAGGCTTGGGAAGTTCTCATCAATTATTTGTTTAAGTATGTTCTCCATTCCATTTTCTCTCTCTTCTCCCTCTGATATATCTATTATTCTTATGTTATTCTTTTTGATGGAGTCAGATAATTCTTGTAGGGCTATCTCATTTTTTTAAATTTTTGAGTCTCTTTCTTGTTCTCTCTGTTGTGCCTCAAGTTGCTTGTCTTCTATTTCACTAATCCTCTCTTCTATCTGACCTGTTGTATTAGCTAAGCTTGTTACTTCGTTTTTCAGCTCGTGAATTGAGTTTTTCATCTCTGTTTGATTTGTTTTTATAGTTTCAATTTCCTTGGACATATATTCTTTGTGTTCATGGAGTTGTTTTCTGAGCTCCCTATATTGCCTTTCTGTGTTTTCTTGTATATCTCGGAGGATTTTTAGTATTTCTTTCTTGAATTCTCTGTCATTTAGCTCCAAGGTTTCCAATATATTAAATTTTTTCTCCATAGATTTTTCCTCATCTAGCTGTGTTACCTCTCTTTCTTTTGTATCCATGATATTTGATTTTCTCTTCCTTAATGGCATCTGAGGGTGGTTTTGTTGATAGTATTAATGAGATTTAATAAAAAATAAAAAGTTAAAAAAATAAAAATTGAAAAAAGTTGTTTTTTTTTTAAAAAAATTAATAATGAAATAAATAAAAATAAAATAAAATAAAAATTTAAAAATAGGAAATTATTTCCCCCCTCCTTTTTTTCTCTCCTCTCCTCTCCCTTCTTTTTTGAGAAAATCTTGTGGTGAACTGTGAATTATATTGTATTTAATAGAACAAACAATGCCTGTAATGGAGGGCCTGAATTGGGGAAAAGTAATAAAGGGGCAAGAAAAAAAATAATAAAAAAATAAAAAAATAAAAAATAAAAAATAAATAAAAAAGGGGGGGTATGGACCCACAAAAAGTAAATAATGAAAAAATTTGGATCAAGAATAAAATGATTTGCGTTTAGGTGTTGGTTGACTAAGAGTTATGATGAGAGGAATAAAAGGGAAACAGGAAAATTTAAACAAATTAAAAAATTACTATTGTATTTAGTGGAACAAGAGCTTGATAAAGTGGAGAGCCAGGGATTGGAGCACTGCTAGTGAGTTAAAAAGGTGAACTAAAAAGCCTCCAAAATGCCACATACATAAGTTTGAGTCCCAGATAAAATAATTTGTTTGTTATTGAGGTTTGAATGATAGGAGACGTAACGGAGAAAGGAAGAAACTAATATAGAGGGAGAAAAGAAAGAGAGAGAGAGAAAAAAAAAAGAGGGAACCACTAAAAGAAGAAAAAAGAAAAAAGAAGAGAGAGAGAGAGATAGAGTTAAGGGTTTTGGAGTGCAACCCTCATAGAGAGAAAGGAAGAGGAAAGAAAAGATAATGGGAGATGTAACACTTATGGGTAGTGTAGTTCAAGGAGAGGAGAGAGTAAGACCGGTAGGGAGTTAAACGACCAAATTGGAGGAGGAAAAAAAAAGAAAAAAAATCAAAGATGAAGATAAGAGAAACAAATGAACAAATATAATAAAATGGGATAGGTTATAAAGTCTGTGGATTATTCTGATTTTGAGAGGTTATCTTCTTGCTTTTTCTTTTCTCTCCCTCTTCCTGGTTGGCAACTCTTTACCCCGGGTTCTGCCCCTTTGGCACGCTCAGGTAGAGGTTTGCAGTTTATAAGTCTCTATGGCGATGTCATGTATTGTGCTTCAGTCTCGTTGGCAGTCGAGGCTCATTAGCATTTATAGACTCCGACAGTGAGAGAGTCCGTGTTCCAGGAGCCTCTCTCCTAGTGTTTCCTTCCTCAACCAGCAGCCTGATAATCCAGCTATGGGGTTGCTGCTGCTTCTGCCTGGATAGTAAGAGGCTCAAAGAGCTGGCAACTCCCCACTCTATTCCCACTCAGCACAGGGCTCTGGGTAAGGCTCAGTCAGTCAGAGCCTCTAGCATAATCAGCCGGGGCTTCCGCCTACTCAAAGACCTCTGGCTCTGCCACTCTGTCCGGTAACACGGGAGGGTCTACCCGCGCAGACCAGGATGTTAGACCGGAAGTCTTGCCCTCTGAGTGAAACCCCCCGCCCGCACTGAAAAGTTCCAGTGTTGGAATTGGCTCTCGCTCTGTCCTTGTGTGCCGCTTTTTCAAGATGCTGGGGCAGCCTGTGACTCCGCCCTCGGCCCACACAAAGGCCCCCGACTCTGCCCCTCCGTGGGACAACACGGGCTCCCACTCCGGAGGTGCTGGGAGGAGTCTCCTTCCCACTTTCCATGCACGCAGACCAGGATGTGAGGCTGGAGTCTCACCCTCTGAGTGAAACCTCCTGCCCCCACTGAAAAGTTCCAGTGTTAGAATTAGCTCTCGCTTCCTCCCCGTGTGCGGCTCTCCCCGGGTGCTGGGGCAGCCCGGAGGCTTTCGGCCCACACAAAGGCCTCTGACTCTGCCTCTCTGTGGAGTAACACGGGCGCACCCTCCGGGGGCTTTGGAAGGAATCTCTTGCCCACTATCTGTGTGCTCCGAGATCAGGTAAAATGGCTGCCCCGCTTGTCTTTCTTTGTCTGGGTTTGGCGCGAGTGTTAGCTGTATTGCCTGGGTTGTCACAGGAACAGTTTTTCCTTGGCTTGGATCCCCATGCCACAGCCTGGTTCGGCCGTTTGTGCCGCGGCCTGGATCTATTCACCCCCTTTGCCCACCTTAGTTTCTATATTCTCAGTTTCCAGTGAAAATCGCCCTGTTTAGGTTAGTGAGGAAGGCGGAGCATTTTTTACTCCCTATTTCCTTTGGGGTTTGGTTATATATTTAGCCAATTTTTCGCTCGATCATACCTTTGGGTGGATTGCGAAACATCTGGAGGCTCCAAGGATAGGTTTTTCTGTTTCTGGTTGAAGATCTTGTTGAGGTTTGGGGGAGATTTATCAGTATTGCTTCCTACCCCGCCATTACTCTGACGTCATCTCTATGTACTTTAAACTATTTTGTAAAAGTTAAAAAAGCGAAGTGACCTTTTGGTTATCGCTCATTACATCTATCTGAAAGCACATCATGTTATTATTAGAACAGTATTTTAAAGCAAGCAGTATTACCCATTTGAGAAATGTACAGTTGAGAGGTTTAGTAATTTAAGTTGTTCAAGTTCACATCTTAGATTAAAATAAGCTTACTTGTGCCATAGAGTCCATGTCTTTTTGATTCAATGAAACAGTTAAAAATTACTTCAAATATTTACATGTCTTTTCTATATGCTGGGCAAATGTCAAGAATATGAAGATTGAAGTAATAAGATGGCTGAGTGGCAAGAAAAGAATGTTGGTGTCAGAGGCCAAATGGTGGAATGTGTTGAAATAAATTTGTTTGGCTTTAATAATAAACAGAAGCTAATACAAATAAACTTTGTTTCTCCTTGCTCAAAGGTGACCTTGCACATAAATATTTATATTTCTTGTCATATATAAAACATAGTATCTCTGAACCCTTACCAACAGAAAAAAGTAATTATATAAAGGTTTCATTTTACACACCATTTTAGAATTTGAAGAAAAAGCTTTGGAGTGATAAGAACTTTCTTGCTATTGTCTCATTATGTCACTCACATTATCTAGAATGCTAGCACCACTGTTTAAGCTCACCAGATTTCCAGGACAGTTATGAATACAAAGTCAGGAGCATAGAAAAAATAACCTACTTATATGTGTTAGTATGCCTTTAATTATTGATATATAAGAAAATATTTTGTTTTCAATATAAAACTACCAGTATATTTGCAGCTGATCAAGGAGTAAATCACAAATAGACTCACAGAAATGTCAGAATTAATAAGTTTCTATAAGTCATTTATTCATCTTTTCTCCTAATTCATATAAGAAATAAAAGCCTAGAAATATGTGACCTAACCTATTGAAATATTTTTTTCCATTCTTTTATTTTAACTTGTAACTTGAAACATGTAGACTTCTTGCCTTTTTATCAGGTCTAAAAATCTCTGGTTTTTGATTGGGATGTTTATTTCATCTACATTCACTGTAAAGTTCAATATTTTCATATTAAGTATATTGCTTTGGCATTTGATTTTTGTTTGCAATTTCTTCTTGTATTTATTCTTTCTGACTGGTTGAATCGAATATTTTATATTTCATTTTATCTCTTCTAATGATATATTTTTTTTTTGCCTCTTGACATTTTAGCTATGTTTTTTTTGTTTTGTTTTGTTTTTGTTCTGGTACTTAATTAGAGATTATAAAATGTACCTTTAACTTGTCACAATGTATAAAAATATTTTATTACTTTATGAAAAATCTAAAATTTGTAGAAATATATTTTTATTATACCCTCCTACCCTTGTGTCCTTGTTGTCATATATTTAATTTTTTATGTTATTATTTTTACTCTGAAAAGCCAGTAGATTTGAGATTAATTATATACCATAATTACTATAGCTTTGCCAAGTTGTTTGAAATCAGAAAACATGATACCTCCAGTTTTGCTATCCTTTCTCAAAATTGTTTTGGCTATTCAGGGTTTTTGTTGGTTCATTTTTTTTTTTGTGGTTTCTTTAAAGTTTTAGAATTCTTTCTTCTATTTCTTGAAAAATGGCATTGAAATTTTAATAGGGATTGAATTGAATCTGTCATTTGAGGTGGTTATAGGCATTTTAATGATATTGATTCTTTAAATCTATGAATGTTAAATATCTTTCCACTTATTTGTGTCTTCCTCAATTTATTTCATTAATGTCTTTTTTTCTAATTGAATTTATTTGCTGACACTGGTTAATAGAATCATACACATTTCAGGTGTCCAATTCTACAACACATTTCTATGCACTGTATTGTGTGTTCACTCCCCCCAAAGTCAAGTCTTTGTCCATGACCATTTTTTTCATCCATGTCCCTCATTCGCCTTCATCTCAACCCTAGCAATCTGTGTCCGTGAGTTTCAAACTCTCTCTCTTTCTGGTCCTTTTTTGCAGTCTGACGGCTATCAGGTTGGTGGCAGGATTTAATTATATTT
The DNA here is from genome assembly GCF_036850765.1 of Saccopteryx bilineata. Classification (NCBI taxonomy): domain Eukaryota; kingdom Metazoa; phylum Chordata; class Mammalia; order Chiroptera; family Emballonuridae; genus Saccopteryx; species Saccopteryx bilineata. The sequence continues at coordinate 212,092,670 of NC_089491.1, read as the reverse complement.
TATAGTTAAAACATTAATTATAAAACATTGATTATATTTACATCTATTTTGTTTTTTGATGCAATTGTAAATATGATCATTTAATTCTCTCTCTGATACTTTGTTTTTAGAGTATAGAAATACAACATATTTTTGAGTAGTGATTTTGTATTCTGTACCTTTACTGAATTATTCATTCTAACAATTTTTTTGCTGGAATCTTTAGAATTTTTATATATAATATCTTGTCATCTGAAAATAGTGACAGTTTTACTTCTCCCTTTCCAATTTGAATGCCTTTTATTTACTTTTTTATTACATAATTGCTCTGGCTAGGTCCTATAACACTATAGAAGAGGCAAGGATGAGCATTCTTGTCTCATTCTTGATCTTAGGGGAAAATCCGTCAGCTTTTAGTATTGAGTATAATATTGGCTGTGAGCTTGTCATGTATGGTCTATATTATGTTAAATAATATATATTTAATACTTTTTTTAGTATTTTTTGAATCATAAGTAGATATTGAGTTATGTCATATTTCTTTTCTGCATTTATTGGGATGGTAGTATAATTTGTATACTTCATTTTGTTAATGTCGTGTATCACACTGACTCATTTGTGGTTGTTAAACCATCATTACATACATGGCATAAATCCTATTTGATTGTGGTATATGACCCTTAAATGTATTGCTAACTTCAGCTGGTTCATAATTTATTAATAATTATTACATTTATGTTCATTGGGGATATTGCATGTCACTTTCTTTTCTCATGATTTCCTTGTCTAGTTTTGGTATCAAGGTAATGCTGGCTTCATAAAATAAATTTGGGGTATTCCCTCTGCTTTTTTGGAAAAGTTTATAAAGGATTGGTATTAATTCTTCTTTGAATGTTTCGTAAAACTCAATAGTGAAGACTTCTTGTCCTAATCTCTTTGTTGGTAGTTGGGCTTGATTAATAATTCAGTCTCCTTACTAGTAATCTGTCTGTTCAGATTTTCTATTTCACCACAATTTAGTCTTGATTGGTTGTATGTTTCCAGGAATTTACTATTTCTTCTAATCAAACTTTTAATGACATTCGGAGTTACAGTGTAGGACTTTTGGAATTGTGCTTGCTGCCTCTTCATAACCTAGAACAAATAATGTTATAATGATTTAAAATATTCTTACAACAAAGTAGTTGCTTGGCCCTTTGGAAATGGTATGATAAAAATAAGCAAAATTGAGCTGATATCCTTAAGAAAACATGTTGACTGCTATATTTATTTTTTATTTTTTGTATTTTTTCTGAAGTTGGAAATGGGGAGGCAGTCAGACAGACTCCCACATGCACCCGACCGGGATCCACCCAGCATGCCCACCAGGGGGCGATGCTCTGCCCATCTGTAGCGTTGCTCTGTTGCAACCAGAGCTATTCTAGCACCTGAGACAGAGGCCACAGAGCCATCCTCAGCGCCTGGGCCAACTTTGCTCCAATGGAGCCTTGGCTGCAGGAGGGGAAGAGAGAGACAGAGAGGAAGGAGAGGAGAAGGGGTGGAGAAGCAGATGGGTGCTTCTCTTGTGTGCCCTGGCCCAGAATCAAACCTGGGACTCCTGCATGCCAGGCTGACGCTCTACCACTGAGCCAACCGGCCAGGGCTTGACTGCTATATTTAAAGAGATTTAACACTGGCCATGATTAAGACAGTAAAATACATTTATCTCCACCTCCATTTATTTCTCTTTTATAAGTTTATTTGTTCTGAATATTAGCAAATAGTAGCAAAGATAAGCCAGAATTTTATTATAATGAATGAAAGCTTTATGTATGTAAGATTGTCAGAATATAATGCAATAGACAAATGCATTTTCATTATTGTTTTTCACTTACTTTTAGAGCAGGAGAGATGGAACATTTTTTATTGCTTTTTGTAGCAGAATCTCACTTATGTAATAGACTTTAATTAAATACTCTGGAGGAAATAGGAGAATGGCATTTACAACAGCCTGATATAGCAGTCAAGACCCAGCAGGTAGATAAGAAACAACACTTCCCCGACCACAAGAGCATATGGAAAATAAGTAAATAAGATAAATACAGTAAAAGCACGAGTGTAGCAGCTCCAGTGTTGTTAATTAGCTACATTCATGCTTAAGTGGTGTGTTCTTTTTTAACCCATTCTGAAAATACTGTCATGATGTTCCCGATAGAGACAAAATGGTGTAAGATATGTTCCACTAACTCAGAAATCATTCCAGTCCTGTCCACTTCATACTAAAACTATAAACATGTATATTTATCTGCCTTCTAAAGAAAATATATTAGTAAAAGTATTACTTGTATTTTAAAGCTTAACCTAGTAATTTTCATATCATTTCTACAATTGAAATTCATGAGCCTAATATCATCTAGTAACAATGTTTTATTTTTATTCAAATTAAAGACAATGATTTCTATATATGGTCCACTTAATAATCATTGGTCTTGCTCTAGCATCATAACTTGGTTAGAGCATTGTCTAAACATGCCAAAGTTATGGGTTGGATCCCTGGTCAGGGTACAAAAAAAAATTAATTAATGCATAAATATGTATAACAATAAACCAAAGTTTTTTTTCTCTCCTGTCCTTTCTATCTAAAAGTTATTTTTGAAAAAAGAAACTTTGATTTTAACTATTTCTTCTGATGATTCCAATTCATTTATCCGCAAGGAATCATAATATTTTATATCTTACCAAAAGAAAGATAATGTAACAAATGAACAAAAGTTAGATATTGTTTTTATTGTACAGTACATACATAGCTGCAATTCATTATTTTACCTAATCTTTCAACAATTTGATGAGCATTTGCCTTCAATATACACACATAATAAAAACATAGATCTATTTATCTATCTCAATATAAAACTAGAAGATATATCAAATACATTACATTGTTTAAGTTTCTAAAAAGTACTCTGTGTTGCTATTAAGCTATTCAAACAAAGATAAAAGTAAAAACATAATTGGAATCATGCCATTTTAATTTTAAATCAAAGTTATTTTAAAGGAAGGCTAGGCATCTTGCTTAAAGTTTGCCTTTTCTTACTGTTGTCATCAATACCATTTCATCCACAGTAAAAGGTGTGCTATTAGTCACCTCTAAGATTTGGCCTCTCCTTCAGTCTGATGACATTTTTACAGAATTGTCAAAGCCTATTTATTTCTTCCTTGATAAAGCTGACCACTTTCTCAAACTTCAATGCCTACCATTTAGCCAAAGCAGTAGTGGCTCATAGCACAGACTTTACTTGTTTCTCTGCCATTTGGGAATAAAGATTTTAAATTAGTTCTTAATTTTTTGTTCCTTTTCTTTTCTTTTCTGTTTTTCCTAAGTGCTAGGAGAAAATGACCAATTACACTCTCATTCAGTGGTAGAAAAGAGAGTTTTCCCTTTTATTCCCTTGATCTCAGAAAACTTCATGGCTGAGAGGGCAGTGACAGTTTATGGCAGGGGTGGGGAACCTATGGTTCGCGAGCCAGATGTGGCTCTTTTGATGGCTGTATGTGGCTCGCAGACAAATCTTTAATAAAAAAAATAATAACGGCCTGACCTGTGGTGGCGCAGTGGATAAAGCGTCTACTGGAAATGCTGAGGTTGCCTGTTCGAAACCCTGGGCTTGCCTGGTCAAGGCACATATGGGAGTTGATGCTTCCAGCTCCTCCCCACCTTCTCTCTCTGTCTCTCTTCCTTTCTCTCTCCTCTCTAAAATGAATAAATAAAATAAAATAAAAAAAATAACATTAAAAATATAAAACATTCTTATGTATTACAATCCATTCATTTCCTACCACTCATGTTCATGGTTGCAGGTGGCTAGAGCCAATCACAGCTCTCCTCCGGGACAACACCAAATTGTTATTGGATAATACATAATATACATGGGTCATTGTATAGCTCTCAAGGAATTACATTTTAAAATATGTGGTGTTCATGGCTCTCTCAGTCAAAAAGTTTCCCGACCCCTGGTCTATGGCTTTATATGTTCCAGTCAAGGAGTATGTTAACTGAACATACTTCTGAAAACTTTACTACAACATATTTTTGTTCTCTCAGGGATAGGCTCAGAAGATGATTAGGAGATAAGGGACTAGGATTTTAGACTATTTCTGTGTTATATTGTGATTAGAATAGATCCAAGGGTCTGGATTCATTTGGCCTTACAATGAAATTTAGCTGATACATTGAAATAAGAATTGTAGTCAGCAATATAACTAAAAGTGATCAGACTACATACACCTACAATTTCCTATAATAAAATAAGATGAACAGGAAATATTTATTTTTATTTTTATTTTTTTTATCCTAGCCAGAAATATTTTGAGACAAAGGAGCAGCTGTGAGCCTGAGGACTTTTGTGATAATGGAACTCATTTAAAATGAGAAACTAAAATATTATTAAAATGAGAGAGGTCCTGGCCAGTGGGCTCAGTAGTAGAATATCAGCCTGGTATGTAGAAGTCCCAGGTTCAATTCCTAGTCAGGGCACACAAGAGAAGTGACCATCTGCTTCTCTTCCTACTCACTTCTCTTTCCCCCCTCTCTCTTCTCCTCTCACAGCCATGGCTCAATTGATTTGAGCTATTTGCCCAAGGCACTGAGGATGGCTCCATAGAGCCTCCACCTCAGGCACTTAATATAGCTCAGTTGCATGCATGGCCCCAGATGGGCAGAACATCGGCCCCAGACAGGTATTGCCAGGCGAAATCCTGTCTGAGAGCATGTGGAAGTCTGTATCTCCCCTCCTCTCACTTAAATTAAAAAAAAAATGAGTCTGTTTAGTTTTCTCTGAGTTACAGACATTTGGGAAGACCAAACGTCTTTGAAGTGTTACAATAATATAAAAAATAAAATAATAAAAATTAGTAGGATGTAAAGCTGATGCACTTTGTCTTTTTTTGTTTTTTTACTATAGAAGATAGAATTTTCTATTTTAAAATTGAGAAAAAGTTTAATGTTTTGTATCTTCTTTGACATAAATTAGAGAAATCAAAAACAATAATCAAAGAGCATTGCAGCAGTCAGAGTGATACTAAAATCCCTGCCTTTCTTCCATCTAAAAATCTGTTGCAAGTTTTGCAAATTATCCCTGCCCCCAATTCATCTCTATGGGTTAAGGATTTCACTTCAAGCATTTATTTGGCAGTGTGTCACAAAGAATTTTCAAGATGGTGTGTGGTCTGAGTATGCCACAATTGTTTGTGTAAGTCTGTGAATAATTATCTTAGTCATAAATTGAAGACTAAAACTCAACTGTGAGAGTAATACTATCTTGCTCTTTGTATATTACAGTATTGACATGGCACAGATGAGGTGCAGGAGTTAAACACAAAATAGAGACAATAGTCTCATTACTGTGTAGTGGTACCATTAATATGTATATATACCTTAAAGGAAGAATTTGAGGAGCAGACTTAGGAACAGAATATACCTAGCAGAAAATTTGTAGAAAGAAGCCTGACCAGTTGTGGTGCAGTGATAAAGCATCATCCTGAAATGCTGAAGTTGCTGGTTCAAATCCTTAGACTTTGACTGGTCAAGGCAGATATGAGAGTTGATGTTTCCGGACTCTCCCCTTTCTCTCTCTGTCCTCTCTCTCTATAATGAATAAACAAAATCTATAAAAAAAAATTTGTAGAAAAAGGACTAAGCTCAATACCTGGCAGTGAAGAACACTTAAATAGCCTGACCAGGCAGTGGTGCAGTAGATAGAGAGTTGGACTGGGATGTGGAAGACTCAGGTTCGAGACCCCGAGGTTGCCAGCTTGAGCACGGGCTCATCTGGTTTGAGCAAAAGCTCACTGGCTTGGCTCTGGCCAGTTGGCTCAGTGGTAGAGCATTGGCCTGGCGTTCAGGAGTCCCGGGTTCAATTCCACACAGGAGAAGCACCCATCTGCTTCTCCACCCCTCCTCCTCTCCTTCCTCTCTGTCTCTCTCAAAAAAAAAGCTCACCGGCTTGAGCCCGAGGTCACTGGCTCAAGCAAGGGGTTACTCAGTCTGCTAAAGGTCCGTGGTCAAGGCATATGTGAGAAAGCAATCAGTGAACAACTAGGTGTTGCAACGCGCAACAAAAAACTAATGATTGATGCTTCTCATCTCTCTGTTCCTGTCTGTCTGTCTCTATCCATCCCTCTCTCTGACTCTCTCTCTGTCTCTGTAAATACAAAACAAAACAAAAACACTTAAATATTGCTGTTAACCATCATGGCAGACATTAGTGTAAAAGAAGATGTGATTTGTTTACTTAGTAAAAATTTCAAACAAAGCCAGTATACCTACAGGGCTGGGACAGAGAATTATTTTGTTTGTTCTACATATTCTGTGCTACAGAGATGTTCTTATACATGGTCAATTAAGATGTCAGTTTCCTAAATTCCAGGTATTTTATGACTTGGAGAATCTTATAGTTCGTTGTTTATTCTGGACTCAAAAAATTTAGTATTTAACTCTATACTTGACTTAGTGTCATTGTTTGTGAGCATATCAGAAAATATTTTAGTGAGCATAATGGAAAACAAAATCTAAATGATTATAAATAAATTTATAAACAAAATAATTTAAAAAAAACATGTACTTTCTATTGTACAACTTTTTTAAAGTGTACCATTCTCAGCTCACTGATTATACATAAACAGGTTCTAGGCCTACTCTGGCTATGGAGATCCATGAACTCTCCAACCTCTGATCTATGACCAAATCAATGATCTGCAGGTCACAATTTGCCATACCAGGAGATACTATTCCCATAGAAGAATTTGTTAGATTCTACATTTAGTTGATGGAGTTAACCAACACATATAGATTATTTCTATTATTATTATTATTATTTCTGCCTTACCACTAAAAACAGTGAGACAATAATTCAGCTTAGTCACAAGGAAGCACTTCATTGTATGCACTACCTTGAAGTAAGCATTTAAATGGTTTGAGCTCGACACTTTCATTTCAACTTATCCAGTATCTTCAGAAGCATTTATTCACCGTGATCTTTTAAGTATTATAATACATATGCTTCCCTGCTATAGCTTGCTATTTTTCTAGATCTGTGCCCTTTGGGAGCACAGAGTTCTATGAGACCACATGCTCTAACTGAATTAGATTTTTTTTAAATTTTTTTGTTAATATTCTTTATCAACTTTATTAGCATACACTTACAATAAAACTGACCAATTTTAAGTGTACAGTTTGATTAGTGTTTTTAAATATGTAATCATATAATAATGCAATCATGATATAGAACTTGGCATGACAGCTTCTATCACCTCAGAATGATTCATCATTCTCCTGTGCTGCTGTCAGTCTCCTTGTCCGACTCCTCTGGGCTCTGGCAACTCCTGATCTGCTGACTCTAACTTTATTTTTTCCTTTTCTAGAATTTCATATAAATCAAGTTATAAAATATGTAATCTTTTGTGTTTGGGTTATTTTGCTTAGCATAATGCTTTGGGATTCAACCATCTTCTTACATGTATTCATAGTTTATTCCTTTATGTTGTTAAGTAGTATTTCACTTATAGCTATTTGTCCATTTTATCCACTTACCCATCAATAGATGTTTGGATAATTTTTATTTTATAGCCATTAAAATATACTGCTATTAAAATTTTTTATATCTAAGTCATTATGTGGACACAAGTAATTAGATGTGTCTGGATTGTGAGATATTGAAGGTTTTCTAGCTATAACATGAATTCATGAGTTTTGTTGCATTTCAGGTGATTTCAAAGTTATAAATTTTTTTTCCAGATTTTCTAGATATTTCTGATGTTTCATCTAAAAAAATCTCTTGGTTTCAATTTCTTTGTTTATTCCTATTTTGAATTTAAAAAATCTTAAACAAAATAATAATATTTTATTGAAATGATAAAGCATAATGTCTAAGTGACTGGCTCTGTAAAGAGTAAGAATTAGGGCACTTTACTCAAGTTATCTTTTCAGGGATCTATAGTTAGTTTTCTTTTTTGTATTTTTCTGAAGTGAGAAGCAGAATGGCAGATAGACTCTCGCATGCACTCGACGGGGATCCACCTGGCATGCCCATCGGGGGCGTTGCTCCATTGCCATCAGAGCCATTCTAGCACCTGAAGTGGAGGCCACAGAGCAATCTTCAGCACCTGGGCCAACATTGCTCCAATGGAGCTTTGGCTGCAGGAGAGGAAGAGAGAGGGAGAGTAAAGGAGAGGGGGAAGGGTGGAGAAGCAGATGGGCACTTCTTTTGTGTGCCCTGGCCAGGAATCAAATCTGGGACTTCCACATGCCAGCTGAAGCTCTACCACTGAGCCCAGCCAGGGCCCATTCAAATGATTTTTAACCTTTGTATTCACTCTACTTTAATACAAATTTCAAGTCAACATTCTCATTGAAATAAGACCACCCTTTACATTAGAGAGGATTGAAAAACAAGAGGATTGAAAGACAAGGAAGAATGCATGTGATTTGAGAAGAATCATTACCAAAAGGAAATTAGTGATGCTTTATTAGCCAGTCAGAGCAATGGGTAATGGACAGGCAAAAATAGCAGATTGACCACTTTGCAATACAAGGGTAATCAATCTTCTGGAATAAAAATTCAAAATTTAGAACAGCAAAAAACAAACAAAAAAAAAGGTCTGAAATCAATATTTCAAGTGATTTCAACAGACACAGTATGCAAAACAAAGGAAGAAAGAAAGAAAATCTACAGAACTCTATGCTTTTTTGATTGTTAAAATAGTGTGGGAGAAAAGAATTTACTTCATGTGTACCTAAAGAGTGTCTGTTAGCCATGGAATTACCTGTGGATCTGTTAAAGTTTCTCATATCTAAGCCATAGAACATATCATTCTAATCATAATCTCTTGGGGTGGGAGCCTGGTGGGCATCATGTGCAGCCAAGTTTGGGAACTACTGTAAAGAGAAAAAGAAGAAAGGTGGAGAAGGAGAGGGGTAGTAATGGAGTCTGAATAAATACTACAATCACTGTAGTATTTACTCATACTTATCTAAGCTTCTGTTTGAATGGACAATTTAATTTTCAAAAGTTATCTGTTCCCATAAGAATGAAACTATAAATCTTGAACTGTTCATATCCACATATCTAAAAATAGGAAAATGTATGAAGGTGTTTCTTGAATAACTGCAATTGGAATAACTTGATTCATGTCTATACTTGAGAAACAAAAATTATTAAGAGGGGTAAGATATTGCATTATGATTTGACCCACTTGATTTACCCATTTGATTTTGTTTAGAGGCAAAAAGATGATATGGACCTAAAAAAAGGGTAAATTTTAACAAGACACCTTAACTATAAAAATAGAAAATTAAAAGTTGATGCAAGGCTAAATATTTTGATATGTTATTGCAATAAATGTCACTGGTAATATTTAGGTAATGAAGGGAAAAGAATTACCAATTAGTACTTAAAAATAAATTATATAATTACTAAAAGGGATTTAAAAAGTGACAAAAACTTAAAAAAATAAAAGATAAAAATATAGAGAAACATTTTAGAAATTAAATACTAATTTATTCAAAATGGAAGCAAGCATAAACTTTTAATGTTTAATAACTTAAAATGAGACATTGATAAATGTCATCATTTATATTTAGCAGTCCAAAATCTGCATGCACAAGTGAAGAAACAGGAAAAACAAATAAAAACTTGTAGGCACAAACAGTAGTATGGTGGTTACCAGATGGAAGGGGTGTAGTGAAAAGGAATAAATATACAGTGACAAAAGATTTGACATTGGGTGATGGCACCCAATACAATATCCAGATGATGTATCATGAAATTGTATACTTGAAACCAATATAATTTTATTAATCAATGCCACTCCACTAAAAAAAGAAAACAGATAACAAAAACATTTTTTAAAGAATTTGCATGAATAAGTCAAAATAGCATCACTATAATTCAATCAAAAACTACATGGACAAATTCAAGAAAATAAAAATCAGAGGTTTCAGCATATTTATCTTAAGAAGATTTAAAGTGAATGTTAAAAAAAAAGACATCCATACATATAAGTTGAATCAGAAAACTGATTTGCTAGTTATTGTGTTTGATCTTGTAATGCTTTCTTCAACTGACGCGGCATGACTTAGTTTGGGCCTATCTCAGGGGCTACTATGTAGGTAAATTTGGAAGCACCAACTTGGCAGAGGTTGACAGTGTTATGGAATATCACATGTTTTCAAAGTGTACATTATATCTGAGCAAAAGGAACTCTGATCAATTACACACCCCAAGGTGGAGGTGAGGAAAGATGCAGCTATATTCTGGTTAAAATTTTGAGAAATGTATGATTAAGATTTGGTTCGGCCCTGGCCATTTGGCTCAGTGGTAGAGCACTGACCTGGCATGTAGAAGTCCCAGGTTTGATTCCCTGTCAGGGCACATGGGAAAAGTGATCAGCTGCTTCTCCCCCTCTTTCCTCTCTCCTTCCACCTACCTCTTTCTCTCTCTCTCTTCCCCTCCCACAGCCATGGGTCAATTGGTTTGAGTGCATTGACCCTTGGTGCTGAGAATGATTCTGTGGAGCCTCTGCCTCAGGCACTAAAAATAGCTCAGTTGCAAGAATGGGCCCCGGATGGGCAGAACATTGTTCTTAGATGAGAGTCACTGGGCAGAAACCCATTGGGGTGCATGTGGGATTCTGTCTATCCCCCCTCCTTTCACTTAAGTAATAATAATAGTAAAAGATTTTGCTCCAGCATTTTCAGAGAAGTTGTAATAGTAGCCTGTATTGAGAGATTTCAGGATAATTTAAAAGGAACATTTTAAATATTGATAGGCAATATTTAAAATGCAACAAGAAAGTCTCTGCATCTTAAGGTATAGACAGAATAGTTATTTTGTTTTGGGTACATCCAATCCTGAAACATAAGAATTTCAGTAATCCAGAAGAAGAAAGACTTGAGTCACTGATACTTTATAGAGTTTATTGTGAAGAATTAAAAAAAAAAGGATGATTGTTTTTTTTGTTTTGTTTTTTTTTTTTGTGTGGAGAAAAATCATAATTGGACTTTTTTTATAGAGACCTGAGCCTTAGAAAGGCATGTGAGAGGTAAGGGGATGTTGAGTAGAAGTGCTGCTTGAAAGAAAATTAATTATGTGAAAGGAGAGAAAATTGTCAGTGGATTGAGTTTGTAGCACAGGAAAAACAATGGACATCTATAGGACATTCTACTAGAGTTTCATCTTGAGGTGAAAAGGATTTTAGAAGAAAAAATAGAGATACTGTGGCATTATTTCATTATGTCAATCAAAAGAATAATTGTTTATTGTCAAGTTAATGAAATAAAGAACATTCAATAGCAGGGAAATATTTTTTTTAAATGTTAGAAAAATACAGACACATAATTCTCTAAAAGAAAAAATGAAGATTAATAAGTAGAAATGGATTTAGTTTATTGACTATTGTGAATACAAGGAAGCCATTTCTTTACAAGTGTTATATATTTTTACTAGACCTTGTCAGTAACCAATGTTTAGAAGAATCTGAGGGTTGGATGTTATTACACCTTGTTAAAGTAACCCCATATCTACCGTATTTATAGACATTTACTAACAAAGGGGTACACAACTGTCTTGCAGTCTCTTCTATTCAATATATACTTGGTGAATATACATGTTGCTATCCTGTAGGATATTCTGAAAGAATACAACACAAAAACTTCAATATGTTACCATATTGCTTGTAAACCCAGAGATTGGTTTACCATCTTTTAGAGATCAGACAATTTAGGGATTGAATTGAAGGCATCACTTTTTAATCACAGAAGCCAGATTTGTATCCCTCTTTATGTATGGGCAGTGAGCATACCTAAAATATCTCAGTCAGTCCACATATCTTTGTTGGCACCAGTTTCACTAAAGAAAACCCATAGCTAAATTTAATTTAACCATTTAGAAAGTCAATGGAGCTGATCATAAAAAAATACAAATAACTTTTCTATTACAAAGTGACTTTTTAATCAAATGTAAGCTGACCACCCTCAAATATGATCTCTGAATAAGGCAAATATAACTCATCATTGTTGTATATCACATTGACGCCTAACAACACATTGCCTGTGCTGAAGAATTCTAAATTACTGACATCCTAACTTTGAGCCCATGGGCTGGCTCTATGGTGCTACTGCTTACTCCAGACCTGTTTCTTCTGTCTCTTCTATTGACCATTCAAGTTAGTAAGTGTAATAAATCATGCCATTTCTTGTTTGTACTTTTTTTTTCCAAGTCTACCTGCATGAATTGTGGCTTGAAAATAAACTGCAGTAGTCAGGACGCTGTATTAAGAAAAGATGAATGTTGTCTTACCTAATGTCCTGTTTAACTTCCCATAAAGTACAGGGGACCTGGATCTTGGTTGGGGCAATCTCCTTTCCTTTACTTAGTTCCAGATCATTAGGTCTGCACATAATGCTATTCAAAAATGAATTCTAGAATATTATATAAAACATGATAACCACTAGTGTTGGGCAAAACAATGTGTTCCAAGTGTAAAACATGTGTGTTCGGTTTAATCGCTTACATTTTGCCTAATTGTTGCATTGGTGTAGGGCAGTGCCATGTGTGTAGTCTATGGAAGTTTGCCAGTGCTTGCCCTCAGGATGGCTGATTGCAAATTGAGAGTTACCTTCCGGCTTGGGAGGGACAGTTGTTTGCTATTGTTTGCTGGAGGAGGATTTTTTTTTTCCCTCAGCCAGTTTTGCAGAGAGAAAGAGGAGCTGAGGGGTTTGGAAGTCCTGGTATTTCAGCCAGGCCTGTTTGGCTAGGGTGCTGAGGCTAGTGGGGGCCCTTGAGTCCAAGAGAAGCCAGAGAATGAGGTGGGGCTTTAGAGAGCCCTGAGTGAGAGGGAAGTAGTCTTCCCTGCCTGTTCGTTTGTCTGCCCTTACGAGACTTTAATAACCAGAATGGCCCACCATTTTCTGGCTCCACTGTTTCTTTACTGTCTGCTCGAATCCAATGAGAACCTGCATGATCACGGTGGCAGACACTGGCCCTACAATTACATTTACAACAACATTCTTAATGAAGACATTTATTTCTGTGAGTCAGTCTTAATCATAATTTCCTTGGTTATGATATGTTTCAAATTTTACACTCCATATTTCAAAGTTCCTGTTTTTTAGTTCTAGAATCCATATGCTTAATAAATTCTCTTTGGTTAAAATATGTTAAATACTCAGAAAGTTGATTAAAAATGAAAGTTTCAACTGTTTGTTAAGGTTTTAAGTTTTATTTATTCATAGCTATCTTTTTATTTTGTCCCATCAAAGTTAGTATTTATACTTTTTATTTTCAGTGTTCGTTGTCAATGTTGTAATTTTGGAGCAGAATCATGTGTATCTTTAGTAGAAGAAGAAAATTGATAAAAAGAACTTTTGGGATGTTTATTTATTCTCTGCCATGACTGACTGGGTTATATTTTAAAACATCATCTAACTTTCTTTTACTTAAATATTTAATTTTGCTCATCTTTACTAAGGAATATTAATTTTCTTCCCAGAGAGTTCTCATCACTTAGCGGATTAAGATTTACCACATAAATTAAAATCTGTATACTTTACTTTGCTTCATGAATATATTTCAAGGAGGTGTGAATTCTTTGAAATATAAATAATTCAATTTATATATACATATTTATATCAGATATATCTACTATATATCTGACAGATGCATACATCTGTGTGTACATACACATTTGTATAAAGCTACATACTGCCAAAAAGTTGAGTCATGTGTTTTTTTTGTAATAAACAAAATTTTACTGTATTAAACATAATGACAATCTTTGTTTGTAGTAGGATTTGTTTTTAGTAGTTCAGCCAAGTCTTGGTGGTCTGAAATTGCCATCATAAGAAAAATAGTTAAGAGAGTCCACTGAGAGAAGAAATTATTTTGAGAAAATAAACTAATTTTCAATTTTTTTATTATTTTTAAAAAATAATTTATCTTTTCAAAATTACATCTACATCATTATCATGAGCTTTAAAATTAATCTTTAGGTATTAAAATTACTATTTTTATGCAACAAATACTTCTTGTCATAGTAAAAAATGACAGATTCTAACTCAGCAATTCATGATTACCAAAATCATTATTAACATTGTTTTTGTTGATACTCATAAATCTTAAGGTTGTCATTACTTAATTAAGTTTTCCCTTTTAAAAGTTACACCTGAGTTTATAAAATTGCATATTCTTTTCAATTTTTGAACACTATCATGATATATGCTATAAGCATCTAACTTTTTTTTAGCATGATATTCTCATGATCCATCTGTATTTTCACAAATGGCAGTATTTTATCTTGTCTTATGGCTGAGTAAGATAATATTCAGTTGTATACATGTACCACATCTTCTTTATTCAATTATCTATTGAAGAACACCTCAGTTGTCTCCATGTCTTGGCCACTGTGAATAAAATGCTTCAACCAACATAGGAATACATATTACTTTATATATAAATATTTTCTTTTTTTTTAATAGATGTCTAGAAAATAAGTTGCTGGCTCATATGGTAACTCTCTTCTTAAAATTTTAGAGAAACTTCATACTGTTTCCACAGTGGTTCTACTAGTTAACATTCATGCCAGCAGTGATTAGCTTTTTAAATATTATTGGATTCTCTATAAAAGTAAGAAAAAGGTGATGTCACTATTAGTTCTAGTCAAATATTTCTCTTAAAATATAGGTTTTACAATGGTGAATAACAAAAAAGTACAAAAATCAAACATATATATATGGCAAAATGAACACATCTACATAAAAGTACCCAAGTCAAAAATAGAACACTTGTCCTGTCAAATCATTTTTACTTCCTTTCTTCTCCTCAAAGCCAACCCTAATTTCTACTTTCTTGGTTTCATAGTATTTTGATGTGTTATCTCTACTTGATAAATAATTTTGAATGTTTCCAAATTGAGCTGCCATTTCTAAAAGTTATAAAAATATTTACATGTGTTCTGATGTAAGTGAGTGTACATGGCCATTGGATTCTTAACTCTAGTTGAATTGTTAAGACATAGGTTATGCAAACATTGAACTTGAGTAGAAATTTTTTACAATTATAGACTAGTTGTACCAATATGTATTGCTACCCATAACAAAGAAGGGTTTCAATTGCTCTGTATGCTTGAAAGGACTTATCAATATCAGTCCTTTTATTTATTTATTTTTTTTATTTTTTTGCATTTTTCTGAAGCTAGAAACAGGGAGAGACAGTCAGACAGACACCCGCATGCGCCCGACCGGGATCCACCTGGCACGCCCATCATGGGGTGACGCTCTGCCCACCAGGGGTCGATGCTCTGCCCCTCCTGGGCATCGGCGTGTTGCAACCAGAGCCACTCTAACGCCTGAGGCAGAGGCCACAGAGCCATCCCCAGCGCCCAGGCCATCTTTGCTCCAATGGAGCCTTGGCTGCGGGAGGGGAAGAGAGAGACAGAGAGGAAGGCGTGGCGGAGGGGTGGAGAAGTAAATGGGTGCTTCTTCTGTGTGCCCTGGCCGGGAATCGAACCCAGGTCCTCTGCACGCTAGGCCGACGCTCTACTGCTGAGCCAACCGGCCAGGGCTCAGTCCTCTTATTTTAAGCCATTCTGCTGTTTATGTGAGGCATCTCACTCAAATATTTTTAAAATTGTTTTAAATTTTGAATAATTTAAATTTATAAAGACAGTGCATAATGTTTCTTCATGCCTGTTATTCAACTTTCTTTAAGATTAACCATGATCCAGTGTTGGTCAAATAAGTTTGTAAATATGATATATATGTTTGCTCACTTATAGTTTGCATTGGGTGTGGGGACAGCCGGGTTGTTATAGCCTAAGGCTTAGTTTTAAGACTAAGCTTTTCCCCACACCCTTGACTGTTGCTTGATATGGGTGATGCACTCTCATGAGGAATCCCATTATGCCTCAGATAAGTGATTTTGTATCAGAGACTTCCTTGTTTGTATATTGGATTAAATGTTTTTATTTCTATACTATAAAGTGGGCCAGACTGGGAGCTTGCTCTCTTTTGGTTCCTGCTATCACCATTGCAGGGGCCTCCCTGATCCCTTGCCCTTCATGGGAAAAGCAGAAAACATTTGTCTTCTCTTGTGGCTTGCCTGTGATGGTGAGACACCAATAAACAGAATGACATACCATCCTCTGATTCTGCCATTTCTTTACCATCTGCCTGAATCCAATGAGAACCTGCATGTGAATGGCCACAATGGCAGCTCCTGCCCTTACATGCAGCTTGACCAGGAGGTGGCGCAGCAGATAGAGTATCAGACTAGGATGGGGAGGACGCAGGTTTGAAATCCTGAGGTTGCCGGCATGAATCCAGGCTCATTTGGCTTGAGCGTGGGATCATATATATGACCCCACAATTGCTGGCTTGGGCCCAAAGGTTGCTGGTTTGAAGCCCAAGGTCCCTGGTTGAGCAAGGAGTCACTTGCTCCGCTGTAGCCCCCTGGTGAAGGCACATATGAGAAAGCAATTAATGAACAACTAAGGAGCTACAACATAGAATTGATACTTCTCATCTCCCTTCCCTTCTATTTGTCTGTCTCTATTTGTTCTCGCTCTGTCTCTCTCTGTCTTTGTTACAAAAAATTAAAAAATAAGATTAATTATAATCCATTTATTAAAACTGAGAAAACATTTGTACAATAATATTAACTAAACTGTAGACTATTCATATTTGACCAGCTTTTCATAGATTTTTTTTTAATTTTTAAGAACTAATGTATGATAGATACCACACTGCATTTGGTCTTCATGTTTCCTCAATCTCTATTGTCCTTTGTGTATTAATTCTTTCCTTGTTATTGATGACTTTATAAAAATTGAAGGATTCTATCTTTCATGGAATGCCTCGAACTTTGAGTTTATTTGTTTCTTTATGATTACCCTAGGATTATAAAATCTGAAGGACTCCTGGATCTCAGACCTGTACCTCCCAAATTGAGATAAAATAAATTTCTTATTGTTAAGCCACCAAGTCTGTAGTTCTTTACAATGACAATTGTAGCAATCAAAACACAGATATCTTCTGTAAAGCTTTGTTTCTTCTTCACAACACTTTACTTAATTATTTATTTATACCAGTACAGAGTCATACATTTTTTTTGGTTTTGGCTACATAAGAAATGTCCAAATCTATAACAATTTTTTTTCTTTTATTATTTTTTTTTAAAGCTGGAAATTGAGACAGTCAGACAGACTCCCTCATGTGCCCGACTGGGATCCACCCGACACGCCCACCAGGGGCGGATGCTCTGCCCACCAGGGGGCGAGGCTCTGCCCCTCCAGGGCGTCGCACCTCCGCGACCAGAGCCACTCTAGTGCCTGGGGCAGAGGCCAAGGAAACATCGCCAATGCCCAGGCCATCCTTGCTCCAATGGAGCCTTGGCTGCGCGAGGGGAAGAGAGAGACAGGGAGGAAGGGGGGGTGGAGAAGCAAGTGGGCGCTTCTCCTATGTGCCCTGGCCGGGAACTGAACCTTGGTCCCCCGCACGCCAGGCCGACGCTCCACCGCTGAGCCAACCGGCTAGGGCACAAATCTATAACAATTTTTATGAGTTTATTTGAACCCAATAGTTGACAATTGCAGGAAGAAATCTCAAAGAATTGAAAAAATGCTCTGGAAAAGGTAGTTTTATTACTTATTTTATACATCAGAATCAAAAGGGAAGACATAAGGGGAGTTATATGAAACCCATTAGGAAGGAGGAGGAAGGCAAAGAGGGGACATCTTTGGGATTGGATAAAAAGTAAAAATGTATATTCTCAGGTTTAATGTTTATAGGTAGGTATAAAATAGTTAAAAGTTAACAATTAACATAATAGTAATAACAATGAGGGTATTTGTGGTTTCTGCTATGGTGGGGTGGCTGCACTCTGAGGGGACAGGAAGAGATAACTCCTACATTTCAAAGGTATGTTATTAGGTATCATTGTAGATGCAAAAAAGAACAGTCTCAGTTAAAGGAAGCATTGCCTTTTGTTAGAGAAAAATGCCTCCCTAGGATATGCCTCCCACTGTGAACTGCTTGTAATTAGAAAGTTTTAATTTTAGACCTGTTGGGAGTGGTTGGTTATGTTAGGTCTCTGAGTTTATAAGGCTTTCAGAGGGGTCTCTGGTTCAGCTGGCAAAGCCCCTCAGCTCTGGTTCCCCATCTGGACATCTTCTCTCTGTCTTTGAGTCTGACAGGTTCAGCATGTGGTTCCCTTTTCATTCACAGTTTATAACTTGACATTTTTATTAATGTTGTACAAATTGTTTTAACTTTGGCTAGGGGGAACTCTTTTTAGTTGTATGCATTTGATGTGCTCCTTTTCATTTCATTTTGAGAGTACTTTGTTTCTTTTTAGTAATATACAGAGATTGAGATTCATCTTGTATATTCCCTGTTCAAACCATAAAATCAGAGCTGCGATTGCCTTTATTAGACAATGGTATTTAACCACAAAGTTATAAGATTTGAAGGGGGTCATTCTTACTGATTTGTAATGGTTATTAGACCTACTTGGATAATAAATTCATGTTTTTGAAATAAAATATGTATACTCATACATATTTATTAGTTCTTTTTTTTTAAGAGAGAGAGACAGACAGAGACAGAGAGAGGGACAGATAGGGACAGATAGAAAGGGAGGGAGATGAAAAACATCATTTTTTTTTTTTTTGCAGCATTGTAAGGTCAGTGGCTGCCACTGTTGTGGCCATGTGGGTTCTCATTGGATTTAGGTAGACAGTAAAAAAATTGTGGAGCCAAAAATGGTGGGCCATTCTTTTATTACAGTCTTGGACTGGCTGATGAACAAACAAACAGAGAAAACACTTCATTTTCATTCAGGGCTCCCAAATCCCTGACACATTATCTGGTTCCACAATCCAGAGAATCTTCTCTGGTTCCTCCAATCAAAGGCCCCACCAGTTTCAGTGAAGCTGGCAAAGCCCCTCAGCTCTGGTTCCCCATCTGGACATCTTCTCTCTGTCTTTAAAAACTGGCTGGGGCCACAAAGCCCCTTCTCTAGCAAACATTAGCAAAACAATGGCCCCTCCCAAGCAAGAATGCAATCTGCAATTTGCAATCAACTGCCCTGCTCTGAGGGCAAGTATACATGTGGCTGCCCAGCGCCATTTTTTAACAATAAAAGTGAGCAAACTCAAAAAACACAAATTTTACAAACTCATTTGCCCAATAGGCACCATAGTTGTTCATTGATTGCTTTCTCATATGTGTGCCTTGACCAAGGGGATCTAGCTGTGCCAAAGACCTCTTGTTCAAGCCAGCGACCTTGGCTCCAAGCCAGTGACTATGGGGTCATGTCTGCAATCCTACACTCAAGTCAGCAACCCTGTACTCCAGGTTGTGAGCCCCTGCTCAAGATGGATGAGCCCATGCTGAAGCTGGCCACCTTGGGGTTTTGAACCTGGGTCCTTTGCATCCCAGGCCAATGCTCTGTCAACCTTGCCACCATTTGGTCAGGAAATATTTATTAGTTCTTGTAAGGCCAACAGTTGCCGCCATCGTGACCATGCAAATGCAGGTTCCCATTAGATTTGGGCAGATGGTAAAGAAACAATGAAGCCAAAAAATAGTGGGCCATTCCTTTATTCAAGACTCACACTGGCCAATGAGCAAACACACAGGGCTTCCAAAGCCACTAACACAGGCTTGGCCAACAGTTTTTGCCCATGGGCCAGATTAGAAAGAAAACTTTTTTCACGGGCCGGATGAAATATTAAAATTAAAAAATGTTAAATACAGGCCCTGGCCGGTTGGCTCAGTGGTAGAGCGTTGGCCTGGCGTGCAGGAGTCATGGGTTCGATTGCCGGCCAGGGCACAAAGGAGAGACGCCCATCTGCTTCTCCACTCCTCCCCCTCTCCTTCCTCTCTGTCTCTCTCTTCCCCTCCTGCAGCCAAGGCTCCATTGGAGCAAAACATGGCCCAGGCGCTGGGGATGGCTCTGTGGCCTCTGCCCTAGGCGCTAGAGTGGCTCTGGTCGCAACATAGCAACACCCTGGATTGGCAGAGCATCACCCCCCTGGTGGGCGTGCCAGGTAGATCCCCGTCGGGCGCATACAGGAGTCTGTCTGACTGCCTCCCCATTTCCATCTTCAGAAAAATACAAAAAAAAAATGTTAAATACAAAAACGATTCAAGTAAACAAAATCTTATTATTTAATTTGTTTATGAATAAATGTAAGTAATTTAGTACAACAAATTAACAAAAAAACTAATGTGACATGTTGAGGCACTTTGTATTGTCTATTTTTTTAATATCTGGCTCTATACTTGTAGTAGCTATTCTTAACACAGCCTCCAAATGTAAATCATTCAATCTTGATTTTGTTGTACTTTTATTTAGATTCATTAAAGAAAAAGTTTGTTCACAATTATAAGTTGAGCTGAAGATTTCTAAATATTCCTTGGCAAGTTTTTTAAAATTTCTGTATTTTCCATTATTCAATTGCTTATAAAAATTGCACAGATGAGTACAAAAGTTGTAAATGTTTATAATGAAATTATTTTAAAAATTAAAGAAGTATCGCAATTCCATTCGATCAATTATTGGAAGTTAACGCTAGATTAGTCACACGCGGAATTCTTTTCCACATATCACTATCTTCTTAAATATCGTGATTTCCAATAATCAAAGATGGTTCTGCTTCTGAGTAGCTGAGATTTTAACTTTCATTGTTGTATAATGGTTACATATCATAGTTTATGTATAACAATTTAAAAGTACCACTTATTTCCACAGTGCATTGTGTGGAGAATATTAAAAATTTAATCGCGGGCTGCATAAACTCATTAAGTGGGCCACATTTGGCCCACGGGCTGTATGTTTGCCATACCTGCACTAACACATCATCCGGTTCCACAATCAGGAGAATCTTCTCTGGTTTCTCCTAGAATAAAAGGCCCCACCAGTCACAGCAGAGCTCACAAAAGTCCTCACATCTGTTTTCCATCTCCTTCTCTCTGCCTTCTCTCTCCTCTCACTCTGCCATCTGATTCTCTCTCCTTCCTCCTCCTTCTTCCTCTCCTTCTCTGCACACACTGGCTTCTCCTTCAGCACTCATTTAAACAAATGTTTGCCATATCATGCAAAGAATTAGGGACACAGATGAAAAGGAACAAACAGATCTTGCTCAATTCTCAAAGCTACTACAACTTGCTTATATTCTGTATAGTTATCTCTGGTGATAGCCCCTTCCCTGAAACAGGACCTTTATCTAAATTATTTTAAGAAGCAGGTAAACAAAAAAACTTCCTGAGTCTTCAGTTTCTTAAAATAATTGGCTTTAAGTAATTCTCATGCCAAAGAGGTGCATTTTGGGGTGGCAAGATTTTCTCCCCTACAGTGTATGTATATATTTATACAGAAACATGTATGGATAGATGCACTATATTTATAACTATTTTAATATCTTTGCATATAATAAATATAATAATATATATTTTCATTCTGGGTATATTTTCACTGATTAGATATTCTCATTTTTGTAATTCTTTTCCTACCTGGTAATTTTTGTGTGCAAAACATTGTAAATTTTACCTTGATCCCTATATTTTTTGTATCTTAAAAACTTCGGACCTTTTGATGGAGGTTGGGAGCATAGAGTCAATTTACTTGGAATTAATTTACTTTCTTGATTTTTTAAATGTTTTTAGGTAGATTCTAGGGTTTATTAGTTTCTACTACCTAGATAAGACCTTTGATAGATATGTGTATTCCAAACTGCCCTCTTGATGTTCCACTTATCTGTCAGACCTCATCTTTACTGGACTATTGCCCCTGAGACAGAGGAATTCCAAGAAGCTGACAAGCCCACCAAGAAGGAGCATTACAAACATACCAGAACTTTTGCCTCAGAATCTCCTCAGGCTCTCCCAAACACTATATAACTCACCCCTAGTCTGTAACCGGTGCTCTTCTCCCCCCCAGAGAAGTGCCTAGCAGGGTTCATTTCTTCCTTTCAATAAAGCCTGTTACTCTGGTCTTTCGGACTGCCGTGGGCCGAAACCTGGGACAAGGTATTAACTGCCTGAAAGATTCCTCTTTGCTGTCCAAACTTACAACCAGGGAAGCAATGAGCAGCAGCAGCTCATCCCGGGCTTACTCCCTGATTCTGTATAGACGTGTAATTGTACAATAGATCGATTGGCCAGCAGTCTAACCCTGTCCTGAACCCCTGCTGGACCAGAAGTTAAGGAGTTTCTCCCTCTTCCTTCCCCAGTTGGCTTCCAAAATTCTCTCTAAAAACACCTCTTCCTGGTTGGATGGTTTTGACTTCGGACCCCATATCTACGAGTGGTCTGCCTCTATTCCTTTATGGACTTCTACAAAAGTCTAAGCATGCCTAGCCAGGCCCCTCTCCTATGTCCCGGGATCTCAGCCTTGGGGTGACCTCCTGTCTGAGACTCTCTCTCTATGTAGATTTTCTCCTCTCAGAACTGTGACTGAAGGCAGGGACACCCCCTTCTCTCACCAGTCTCTTCTACTGTGCATGCCTCTCAGTCCAAATCGTGCAGCCAGGCTCCCCTCAGAACATGGGCTCCTCCCGATCTCAGGCCTCAGAGACTACTCCTCTACTCCTTCGGGACTCACCCTACTCTTTGAGGTTCACAGTTTGGAAGGTTTCTACTACGAGTGGATAGCTTCTACGGACTTCTTCGAAAGTCTAGGTGCCTAGCCAGGTTGCTTTCTACTACCATTACAATATCCTAAGAGATCTTGACAATTTCTGCCACCGGATGGGGAGGGCATCATAAATTCCTTATGTGTGGGCTTTTCTTCTCCCTTCTCTCCTGTCCTTAATTTCTGTACCTTCTGTTGTACACGCAGGCCGTTTTTTGGCCAAATAAACCTCACCTAAAACCTCCACTCCCAATCTTTCCTTCTCCATGGACTCCCAAATCTCTTCCCCTCCTCCCTGACCCCTGGGGGCACTCCTCTCTCGGGACTGCTTTTTGGTCCCTCTGCAAATCTCTTTTCTTGAATCTCTTCCCTCCAAGAGCACCCTTCCTTCACAGAAACTTGTTTCTCATTCACCTGCAAATACCACATTCTTTCTCCTCCCCTGCTGGCCAGGGGCTTCTCCTTTCTCCACTGTGTTCTTCATCCCCTCACCTCTCCTTAGAAGCTATGGCTCTGACTGCATGCGGTGCCTGTCTGTCTGACCCCTCCACCCTCCTTATAAACTGCTGTTCTGCTTGTCTCTTCTCAAACCTCTCCTCCCTCCTTACAAACTGTGAATGTGCCTTTCCTCCTCCCCCCTACCCTATCCTCAGAGCTCAAAATCTATTTGACTCCTCTGACCACTGCCACACCAATACTTTAATCTCCTCTTCTCCTCATCCTGTGGATTTTGACCCTCCTTCTTTTTCATCCAGCTGCTCACACTGTCCATCCATCTACTTTCTCTCTTCCTCCCCTCTATGCTGACAACTCCCTGCAATCTCAAAAACCTTAAAAAGCAGAATTGTATATTAAGCTATGTGAGTAAGTAATCTGTCTTGTCTTTTTGTTTGTCAGAAAATATCTCTAGTATAATTTTCATTAAAACAAATAAAGTACACTCATTTAAATTTCTTATATGTAAAGTCTTTGTTTAATGTGTAACTGTGTCTGTTTCTAAGGCCTTAAACCAATAATTACCCACCTCTTAAACCAGGTTTACTCATCCCCATGGACTCTCCCTGCAATACCCCCATCCTTCCTGTTCAAAAACCTTCAGGGGCTTATCACCTAGTACAAGACTTACTCCTAATCAATGAGGCAACAGTTTCCCTCCATCCAATAGTCCCTAAACTCTACAAGTTACTGTCACACATTCCCTCAAATACCACTCACTTCATGGTCCTAGACCTCTAGAATGCCTTCTTTACCATTCCTCTATACCCTGACTCTTACTTTCTGTTTGCATTCACCTGGACTGACCGGGACACTAATGCAGCCCAGTAACTTACATGGATTGTCTTACCCAAGGGGATTAAAAACTGCCCACACCTGTTTGGGAAGACACTAGCTCAGGATTCAGCAGCATGCAATCTCAAAACTAGTACTCTCTTACAATATGTGATTAACCTACTCTTCTGCAGCCCCTCCCTGCCTGCCTCAAGGAGACATATCACCACCCTTCTTAACTTCCTTGCCATGAAGGGATATCATGTCTTCTCTGCTAAGGCTCAACTTCACTCTTAGTCTGTAGTCTATCTAGACATTGCCTTAACCCCCACCACCTGAGGTCTCACCCTAAATCAAACTCAGACCCTCCGCAGTCTCCAACCACCTACCACTGCAAATCAAATTCTTTCTTTCCTCAGTCTAATAGGCTTCTTTAGACACTAAATTCCCAATTTTGCTCTCTTACTCAAGCCCCTCAGTGAGATCTTCTGAGCATGGCTTTTAAGGTCTATAATGACCAAGGAAGTAACAAAAAGGCAAATATGGCACAAAAGAAGTCAGAAAATACCAGCTTTTGGCTCCAGCACCCTAAAGGGCTTCATAGGAATCCATCAGGGCCCTGCTCCAGAGTGGAAAGAAAGGTCATTGAGCTGAAGCCTGCCAGGCTTCCTGGCCCCACCAGTTGACACATCTGTACTGTGGAAAGAGGGTCATGAGAAGGTAAGCTGCCCCCTTGCTCCATGGAGAGAGAGTAAAGTCTCTTCTAGCCCTGCTCCACCTACCTGTGACCTGACCTTGTCCAGCATGCTGGGAATTGCCACTGAAGGTCCAAGGACATCGTTCATAAGCCTAAGGTATTTCTTCCAAGTAGCATATAAACTAATCTCATTTCCTTTTTTTTAAAATTTATTTATTAAATTTAATGCAGTGACATTGATAAATCAGGGTACATATGTTGAGAAATAAATCTCTAGATTATTTTGACATTTGATTGTGCTATATACCCCTCCCCCAAAGTTAAATTGTCTTCTGTCACCTTCTATCTGGTTTTCTTTGTGCCCTTCCCCTCCTCCAACCCCTCTCTTCTTCTTCACCACATCCCCCCTCCCCCCACCCCCACCCCTGTTGCCATCACATTCTTGTTCATGTCTCTGAGTCTCATTTTTATGTCACTTCTATGTATGGATTCATGTAGTTCTTAGGTTTTTTTTATGATTTACTTATTTCACTCTGTATAATGTTATCAAGGTCCATCCATGTTATTGTAAAGGATCCGATGTCACCATTTCTTATGGCTGAGTAGTACTCCATAGTATATATGTACCAAAGCTTTTTAATCCACTCGTCCTCTGACAGACACTTGGGTTATTTCCAGATCTTCACTATTGTGAACAATGTTGCCACAAACATGGGGGTGCATTTCTCCTTTTCGAGCCGTTCTATGGTGTCTTGAGGTATATTCCTAAAAGTGGGATGGCTGGGTCAAAAGGCAGTTCGATTTTCAGTTTTTTGAGGAATCTCCATAGTGTTTTCCACAGAGACTGCACCAGTCTGAATTCCCACCAGCAGTGCAGGAGGGTTCCCTTTTCTCCACATCCTCGCCACCACTTATTCTATGTTGTTTTGTTGATGAGCGCCATTCTGACTGCTGTGAGGTGGTATCTCATTGTGGTTTTAATTTGCATTTCTCTAATGATTAGTGATGTTGAGCATTTTTTCATATGCCTGTTGGCCATCTGTATGTTCTCTTTGAAGAAGTGTCTATTCATCTCTTTTGCCCATTTTTGGATTGGATTGTTTGTCTTCCTGGTGTTGAGATTTACGAGTTCTTTATAAGTTTTGGTTATTAACCCCTTATCAAACGTATTGTCAAATATGTTCTCCCATTGTGTAGTTTGTCTTTTTATTCTGTTCTTGTTGTCTTTAGCTGTGCAAAAGCTTTTTGGTTTGATATAGTCCCATTTGTTTATCCTGTCTTTTATTTCACTTCCCCATGGAGATAAATCAGCAAATATATTGCTCCGAGAGATGTCGGAGAGCTTACTGCCTATGTTTTCTTCTAAGATGCTTATGGTTTCACGGCCTACATTCAAGTCTTTTATCCATTTTGAGTTTATTTTTGTGAGTGGTGTAAGCTGGTGATCTAGTTTTATTTTTTTGCAGGTAGCTGTCCAATTTTCCCAACACCATTTGTTAAAGAGGCTGTCTTTACTTCATTGAATTTCCTTGCCTCCTTTGTCAAATATCAGTTGTCCATAGAACTGTGGGTTTATTTCTGGGTTCTCTCTATTCTGTTCCATTGATCTATATGCCTGTTCTTATGCCAGTACCAGGCTGTCTTGAGTAGAATGGCCTTGTAGTATAACTTGATATCAGGAAGTGTGATACCTCCCACTTTCTTCTTCTTTTTTAAGATTGCTGAGGCTATTCGTGTTCTCTTTTGGTTCCATATAAATTTTTGGAATATGTGTTCTATATCTTTGAAGTATGTCATTGGTATTTTAATTGGTATTGCATTAAATTTATAGATTGCTTTGGGTAATATAGACATTTTAATGATGTTTATTCTTCCTAACCATGAGCATGGTATATGCTTCCACTTGTTTGTATCTTCCTTGATTTCTTTTATCAATGCTTTGTAATTTTCCGAGTACAAGTCTTTAGTCTCCTTGGTTAAGTTTATTCCTAGGTACTTTATTTTTTTGGTTGTAATTGTGAAGGGGATTGTTTCCTTAATTTCTCTTTCTGACTGTTCATTGTTGGTGTATAAAAATGCCTCTGATTTCTGAGTATTGATTTTATATCCTGCCACTTTGCTGAATTCATTTATCAGGTCCAGTAGCTTTTTGACTGAGACTTTAGGGTTTTCTATATACAATATCATATCATCTGCGAATAATGATAGTTTTAATTCTTCTTTTCCCAATTGAATGCCTTTTATTTCTTCTTCTTGTCTGATAGCTGTGGCTAGGACTTCCAGGACCATGTTAAATAAGAGTGGTGAAAGGGGGCACCCCTGCCTTGTTCCTGATCTTAAGGGTATTGCTTTTAATTTTTGCCCATTGAGTATGATGTTGGCTGTGGGTTTCTCATAGATGGCATTTATCATGTTGAGGTATGTTTCCTGTATTCCCACTTTGCTGAGAGTTTTGATCATGAATGGGTGCTGGACTTTATCAAATGCTTTTTCTGCATCTATTGAAATTATCATATGGTTTTTCTCCTTCTTTTTGTTTATGTGATGAATCACATTGATTGATTTACGAATATTGTACCAGCCTTGCCTCCCCAGAATAAATCCCACTTGATGATGGTGTATGATTTTTTCCATATATTGTTGGATCCGGTTTGCTAATATTTTGTTGAGGATTTTAGCATCTATATTCATCAGAGATATTGGTCTATAATTTTCTTTCTTTGTGTTGTCTTTGCCTGGTTTTGGAATCAGAATTATGCTCGCCTCATAAAAGGAGCTTGGAAGTCTTCCGTCCTCTTGAATTTTTTGAAATAGTTTGAGAAGGATAGAAGTTAGTTCTTCTTTCAATATTTGGTAGAATTCTGTTGTGAAGCCATCGGGCCCTGGACTTTTCTTTGTTGGGAGTTTTTTGATAACTGTTTCGATCTCCTTTGTTGTAATCAGTCTGTTTAGGTTTTCTGATTCTTCCAGATTGATATTTGGAAGATTGTATGTTTCAAGGAATTTGTCCATTTCATCTAGGTTGTCTAGTTTTTTGGCATACAGTTCTTCATAGTATTTTCTTATAATATTTTGTATTTCTGTTATGTCAGTTGTTATTTCTCCTCTCTCATTTCTAATTTTATTTATTTGAGTCCTCTCTCTCTTTTTCTTGGTGAGTCTACTTAAAGGTTCATCAATCTTGTTTACCTTTTCAAAGAACCAGCTCCTAGTTTCATTGATCTTCTGTATTATTTCTTTAGCCTCTATGTCATTTATTTCTGCTCTGATCTTTATTATTTCCTTCCTTCTACTACATTTGGGCTTTACTTGTTGTTATTTTTCTAATTCTTTTAGATGCAGGGTTAAGTTGTTTATTTGAGCTTTTTCTAGCTTCTGAAAGTGTGCCTGTAGTGCTATGAACTTCCGTCTGAGTACTGCTTTTGCTGTGTCCCATAAATTTTGAGTTGTTGTATGCTCATTGTCATTTGTTTCTAGGAATTTTTTCATTTCTTCTTTGATCTCATTCTTAATCCCTTCATTATTTAACACCCTGCTATTTAGTTTCCATGTGTTTGAGAATTTTTGAGCTTTTCTGTTGTGATTCATTTCTAGTTTCATGCCGTTGTGATCGGAGAAAGTGCTCGATACGATTTCAATCTTCTTAAATTTGTTGAGAGCACTTTTGTGCCCTAACATGTGGTCTATCCTAGGGAATGTAACATGAGCACTTGAAAAGAATGTATATTCTGCTGCTTTAGGGTGAAAGGTTCTGAAGATATCTATTAAATCAACTTGATCTAGTGTTTCCAATAAGTCTGCTGTTTCTTTGTTAATTTTATTTCTTGAGGATCTATCTAGTGATATTAGTGGGGTATTGAAATCCCCTACTATTATAGTATTGCTGTTGATCTCGCCCTTTAAATCCATCAAAGTCTGCTTTATATATTGAGGTGCTCCTATATTAGGTGCATAAATATTTATAATAGTTATATCTTCCTGTTGGATTACTCCCTTTATCATTATGTAGTGGCCTTCTTTATCTCTTACTATATCCTTTGTTTTAAAGTCCAATTTGTCTGATATAAGTATTGCTATCCCAGCTTTTTTTTTTCATTTCCATTTGCACGAAATGTTTTTTTCCATCCTTTTACCTTCAACCTATATGTGTCTTTTGTTCTAAGGTGTGTCTCTTGTAGACAATATATGTATGGATCCTGTTTTCTTATCCATGCAGCTACCCTATGTCTTTTGATTGGATCATTTAATCCATTTACATTTAAGGTTATTATTGATATGTAGTTGTTTATTGCCATTTTCTTCTTTAAAGGTGTATTCTTTTTTTTTTTTTTTTTTTTTTTTTTTTTTTGCTGTATTTTTTTCCCACTTTGATCTGTTTACACCAGGCCCCTTAATATTTCCTGCAGCATTGGTTAGGTTGTAATGAATTCCTTGAGTTGTTTTTTGTCTGGGAAGCTTTTTTTTCTCCTTTGATTTTAAACGATAGCCTTGCTGGATAAAGTAGTCTTGGTTGTAGGTTCTTGTTCTGCATTACTTTGAAAATTTTTGCCATTCCCTTCTGGCCTCAAGTGTTTCTGTTGAGATGTCAGATGTCATTCTTATGGGGGCTCCTTTGTAGGTGATAACTTTTTTTTCTCTTGCAGCTTTTAATATTTTCTCTTTATCGCTTAACTTTGGTATTTTAATTATGATGTGTGTTGGTGTAGGTTTCTTTGGGTTTCTCTTTAATGGAGTCCTCTGTGCTTCTTGGATTTTTGAGAGTTTCTCTTGCATTAATTTAGGGAAGTTTTCAGCTATGATATGATTGAACAAAGTCTCTATCCCTTGTTCTTTTTCTTCTTCTTCAGGAACCCCTATGATGCGGATGTTATTTCTCTTCATGTTGTCACAGAGCTCTCTAAGAGTTTCCTCTGACTTTTTGAGTCTTTTTTTTCTTTTCTTCTCTGCTTTCATGCCTTCATTCCAGTTGTCCTCTAACTCGCTGATTCGATCCTCTGCTCTATCTATCCTGTTTTTAATTTCTCCCATTGTGGTCTTTATTTCTGATATTGTATTTGTCGTCTCCAACTGATTCTTTTTTATGCTTGCTATTTCTTTTTTTAGGTTTTCAAACTGCCCCTCCCTTGTTGTTCTAAGATCCCTAAGCATCATTACAATCATTATTTTGAACTCCACATCTGGAAGTTTAATTATTTCCATATCACTCAGTTCATCTCACGAAGGTGTCTTTTGTGGTTTCATTTGGATTGCACTCCTTTGTCTTTTCATTCTCTTTTTTTGTTTCTTTTATTTGTAGAGTTGGTTGAGTCTAGGCTTGGTGTTGTCTGCCTCTAGTTTTCAGTTGTGTTATTTCTAGGTCTTCTTGGGTTGGTATAAGCTGTTATATGTAATCCACTTTCGGATTTGGGCAGCTTTGAAGTCTTGATTTGTCTGTTTTCTTAACAGGTGATAGTCTTGTTTACTGATCTTAGCAGGGGGCTTCCTTGAAACTGTATCCAGGAATGCGGTGGGTGTAACCTGAGACTCTGAAGGCCTCTTTAGCCAGCTAGACTCACTGGGGGCAATGTGTTTTCTCAGCTTCAGTACGGGGAGGTGTATCTCAGATTCTCTTGGAGACCTGAGTTCCTGCCCCTCCTCCCCACTTCTTGTTTTCAGCTGTGTCTTATTGCGCTGATTGGAGCTGGAGAGATGTCCAGAGGTCTCTGATCCGGAAGCACTTCAGCTCTGTTTTGTGAAAGGTTCAGTCCCTCCCCCAGCTATGGCCGCCCCCAGCATGGATGAGTCAGCCCTTTTAGCTCCTCTCCTGCATTCCTTATCCCCTCAAAGTCTGTCCCTCTCCCTGTCCTCTCCACCTGGGAGATAAGCTGGTCCTTTCGACGCACCTCGCTCCCTGTTCTCCAGGCAAGTGGCTGTGAGCAGTAGTTTCTGCTCCCCTCCCTCTGAGATCCTCTCTGGGCTCTCAGCCCACCCCCCTTGTTCCAGCAAGCAGAGGAGGTTCAGGGGCTCCATACCAGGACTCCTATGATTTCCTCTTTGCTCCTTGGTTTTTGAGAACTGTTCTTGCAGTTCAGAGTTGGTTTTTCATGCTGATTTTTCCTAAATTGATTTGTATTCCAGTTTGGTGGTGAAAGCTGGGTGTCTGTGCATCTGCCTACTTCGCTGCCATCTTTTTTCTCTCCTAATCTCATTTCTTGGAAACACAAGGACCATCTACTATGCCTGGCCTGAATATTTGAATTTTATTTATCCCTCAAAGATATCTACTGTGGGTATTGACAGTCTAATTTTATTCTTTATTTAATGTATAATATCTCCTTTATTCCTCTTGTCTCAATGCCCCATGCCTATTGTAGACTGGGACCTGCTGCTAATTCCAGCTAGAAGCATGGTCACTAGGACTTAAACTCTAATTGCAAAGTGTAGTAATGTAACCACCCTTTCCTTAAGTACTTGAAGGATTACAGGTTACTCAGCAAACTGTTCAAAGACTGTCCAAGAAGTGCTTCCAGCATTACATTACCCAAGGATTGACTTTCACGTGGACAGGTCCACACACCGTGATTTTGACAACTTCTACTACTGCTAAGGGCAACTCTTTCTTCCACCCTGACCATCTGTAGCTCAGAAACAGAAAAATGAAACCGACCCCTTGTCCTTCTATTTTCTATTCACCTCTCAACCTGCCTCATCCAATTAAAGGTTTTCTACTTGTGTGGGACCAACACCTATATGTGTCTCCCTACTAATTGAACAGAAACCTGTACCCTAATCTATCTCACCATAAATATCAACCTAACCCCACCACATGAGCCTCTTTTAATTCCTAGTACATTACCCAACAATCTAAGAACCAAATGAGCTGTACAAGTAATCCTTCTTTGTATTGCTTTAGAAATCTCTACAAAAGTAGGTCTAGGAGCAGGGGGACTGGCTACTTCCCTGTCTTATTCCTATTTGTTCTCTCTCTCTCTCTCTCTCTCTCTCTCTCTCTCTCTGAAGCCCAGCAAATTCATAAACATGAAATCAGTGGTTTCACACAAACTGGGCATCTTAAGTATTGCCTTTTACTTGTCCACTCACTCTCCTATTTATTTTTCTAACTTTTGGACCCTGCCTATTACGTTTGTTCACTAGTTTCTTACAGAACCACATGCAGACCTTCTTCAATCAGAAAATTGGAAAAATCTACCTAACCCTATGCACCAACCATGAAACCTGCCCTTGTGAAACAAAAAATCTGAAACCCTATATCAGCAAGCCTCCTAAAACCTATCTTTCAACCCCTACAGGTCCCCCAACACTAAAGCTCTTCTGTATCCTTGAAAAACTGGGAAAATGAATAGCATTCACCTATTAACACTTCTCAGTCTTTTTACCCTTCTTGGCTGAAGAAGAGCCTACAAATGAGCATGAAACATTTCTTTTAACTCAAGCTAACTGCTCTCTCCAGGGCTGCCAGGAAAAAATATCTCTAACTTTACCATGGAAGAAATTTCACCCTGCTATACAACTCTCCTTATCTCTGCATTCCTGATCTCCCAAATACTTGCTCCCTTCTTTATCAAGTTTCTACAGGCTCGAATGAGAGAAATCTCTAGGATTACCTACAATCAAATGCTCCTACACTCCTATTCCCCAATACACCAAGGAGAACTTCATGAGGGAAATATGAAATAGGTATGAATGACAGCAGGAAGAAGCCGCCCCTCAGCCTGAGAAGTTCCCTCCTGAATGTTCTTCAAACCCCCTTCCTTTTAAACCACACATACTCAGTCCTTCTAAAAACTTACACCAACAGGTTTCCTGACTCTAAAAATGTCCACATGTCCTCCCATTCAAGAGGAACCAGACCAGCATATCTCATGAAGTTCATCTAGGAGACCATGTATCACCATGTCACTCTGTCCACTTGGCACTCGCAGCAAGCAACTAACAATTATTACCTTGCAAAATTTTTTACTTCCTCACTCAAGTTTTCAAGGACATTGCCTGGTTCAGACCTTACAGCATGGAAATTGATGACCTCCTTAACTGGATGAGGGACTTGACTTGGCATGGTTCTCTCCTTGAGTTCTCTCCAGAAGAGGCAATAATTTTCCAATTTTTTCTTCCCTTCTCATCATTCCTTACCATATATTATAAAATTAATAACTGCCTTTCTTTTGTATGTAACCACAGAGTTGAGAAATGATAGATAATGTGAATTCCAAACTGCCCTCTTGATGTTCCGCTTATCTGTCAGACTTCACCTTTACTGGACAGACAGAGGAATTCCAAGAAGCTGACAAGCCCCCAAGAAGGAGCATTCCGGACATACTGAAACTTTTGCCTCAGTATCCCCTCAGGCTCTCCCAAACACTATATAACTCGCCCCTAGTCTGTAACTGCTGCTCTTCTTCCCTAGAGAAGTGCCTGTCAGGGTTCCTTTCTTCCTTTCAATAAAGCCTGTTACTCTGGTCTTTCGGATTCCCATGGATTCCAACAACCTTCATCAATATTCTACCCAATACTTCATGGATTCTGAAATTTTTTAATGAGGCTAGTTAGAAAACTGGATATTGTTTATTTTAAATCTATAATAGTAATTTGCTAAAATATTCAAGTAAACAATGAAGAAATATATATGTATCAATGATTATAACAAAATGGCATGGATAAATTATTTCCAGAAGGCAGAGACAGCTGAAACATAAACATGTTTATTTTCAGTCAATGACCTTCTCCTTTGTCTTTAACACAGTCAGCATCCCACTGCCTTGATACCCTGGGTCTTTTCCAAGTTGAATAGTGTTGGCAATTCTACCCCCTGCATCCAAACTCAAAGGGAACAACACAAGGTTTCAATAGGCTAATCAAAGCCACTTCTAGGCTTGGTAGGAGGGCAAATTGAATTGATTATTTTCGTTTCTCAAATGCAAATGTTGTTGCACTAAAAATTAAGGATACACAATGCATAAGTTATATACAGCTCTTTGCATTTTAATATACTCCTGTGGAAAGCCCCACACTATGCTTTTAAAATTGCAAATAATTATAAGGAATTATATCATTAAATTTTAGTGTAGCAATGTTATGCAAAAAATGTGTGTTAGGTAAATATAGAAAGCACCTTTTATATTTTAAAATGGTATTGAATATATTTAAAGAGTTCATATTATTCCTCATAGCATTTTATATAGATAAATGAAAGTCAATAAAAAACATAATTTTAAATAAATATATTTTTCAATTATTACAATAAATATACCTTCAGTATTTAATTAAAGGAGACATATCCATGTTAAGAGATATCATTACAAATAATACACATTATCATTGCCATACATTACAATTACACTTTATAAAATGCATACTGAATATATGACACCCCTTGAATAAAAGATTGAAACATACACATGGACATAGTATAAAATTTGTCCATGTATATGTTTAATATAGACATGTTTATATTTAATCTACATGTAAATAAAATGTATTTAAAATTTTTATTTAAAATATTTGCAACATGAGAAAAAATGTTTTATTATTTAAATTACATTCCAAAGAAGTACTTTAAGAATCCCCTAGTAAGTGAGATATAGTTGAAATATGAACACAATTACTAATCACTTGCTTGGTATGGTCAAAAATGTATTCCAGGTTTATATTTGCTTTTTAAAGGAGAAAATGACAAATAATATAAATAAGTCCAATTATTTCCTATAAATTATATACATTTTTTTCTTAAAACAGAATTAGCTTTATATATATAACACACACACATACAGATACACACACAAACATGCAGAGGGTCACAATGTACGGATTACAAAGATAATACTAGAATGTAAGTAAATATTAATAGTATCTTTTAGAATTCACTGTAAATTAAAAAGCACTGTTTTTGTGACAGAGAGAGGAAGAAACAGAGAGTGGGACAGATAGGGACAGACAGACAGAAAGGGAGAGAGATGAGAAGCATAAATTCTTTGTTGCGACAACTTAGTTATTTATTGATTGCTTTCTCATATGTGCCTTGGCCAGGGAGCTACAGCAGACTGAGTGACCCCTTGCTCAAGCCAGCAACCTTGGACTCAAGCTCAAACCAGATAAGCCCACGTTCAAGCTGGCGAACTTGGGGTTTTGAACTTGGGTCCTACACATCCCAGTCCGAGGCTCTATCACTGTGCCACTGCCTGGTCAGGCACTTTTTTATTTAAAAAAGTAAGTTTCTATGTGATTATTAATTACTTATTATAAACTTAATTTTGAGTACTTATGTTTGTTTCCTGAAAGAGCATAACATGTACAATTAAAATTATTTACTTGTATTTAATGATTATTAATGTTTGAAATACTAATCCATGTATTATGAGTGACAGTTTCCAATCACGAGCCCTGGCCACACAGAGGTCCCTGCGTGTCCATCTACCAGCTGTCCTCGTGCGCCTCTCCTTCTCTTTATGTTGTTGTTGGTATCAATAGTTATAATCCCGTATCTTCATTTAAAATTTGCTATATCAAATGTCAAAAGTCTCTTACATGAACATCTTTTTAATCTACAGATTGACTGTCTCTTCTATTTCATGTGTAATACAATGTGTCAAAGTAAATTCACAAAATTATACTGTGCATTATATATCATAAGAAACACCTGTAACAGTGTGAAGAATAAGACTGTATTTATACCTGTTCTTGTCTATCATTCTCTGTCCCTCTCTCTGTGTCCTTTCCTGGACTAAACAGAAATTAGACCTTTTAAAAAATCTTTATCTAAAATATTTCTCAGGCTTTTAATGGATACTTTATTCTCAATGTTTGTAACTGTCATTTAAAATCTCCACAGTGTCTGGAAATTTGCCTTTACTAATAGTTATAAAAAATTTTTATCTGTATTTTTTATGGATGCATAGGTAGATGAATAGGAACCAAAAGAAAGAGAGAGAGAGAGAGAGAAATCAGAACTTACATTTCTATTATTTTAATCAATAGTTATTTGAAACATCCTCAAAAACTTTTAATGTTATTTTAAGATCAGAGTCTCTATTTAAGTTTAACTTTGCCATGCTGCATAGGATATATTTGTAAAGAAAAAAAAAACATAGCTACTTTTAGAAGGAAAAAATAATTAATATACACTCACAAGGGGAAGGTCACCTCTGTGCCTAACCCATGAGAAACCCCGTATGACATTAGAAATCACTATACAATTTTGTAAAACTACAAGTGACCATGACACCATGAATTAAGAAAACTCAAAATTGATTATTAATTATTTATGCTCAATTGAACATAAACTCAGATCTGCAAAATTTTGAAAATACATGTGATATCAAATTTCCAAGGTCATATAAAATGTATTTGTTCATTCAAGCTCTAACTATTGTAGAAGCAACATATACTAAGATACTTCATGTAAAATTTCTGGGTTAACCCAATGAAACACCATACTTTTTCAATTTTGTCTTTCCATGAATTTCTGCTTTGTTTCAAGTTAAAGAAGCCAGTTTTAGGAAGATAATGTCATTCCCCCAAAGAAATTTAATCTGTGTCTTCTTAAAAAATTCAGGAAAGAGCAGTCATTTTAAAGTATTCTGTTTTATGCAGAAATAGTGACATGTGTCTCAATGGCTATACTTGGGTTCCCTGCTGCCATTATAAATGGGTATAAAGCCATTACCCTGATGGAAATAGCTTTAAGGCTGACATTTTGTTATAAAGAAGGGAGCTGATGTTCCTCTGAATAGAACAAAACTAAATATTTTCACCCTATTCCCCACTTCTATAAAGACTGCCAAGGGGGATAAGAGATGAAATGCAGGACAATTCCATTCTAATTGTAATTTTAATTGCATCTAGGCATCTAATGACCTTCAGACCTAATGTTTACCAACATTACAATATTTGTCAAAGGTGCAAAATATTTCTGGATTTTAGGTAAAAAATCTAATTCAAATTAATATTTTTCTTTTTAGATACAATTCCCTTATCTCTGACTTATGTTAGACAATATATATGTAGACAAGGAAAATTAATTTCTTGATAAGTTAGAAAATATTTCTATCCAAGCAGGACTTAGCTTCTACAGTCATTTGAACATACAAGCTGCCTTTCTAAAATACCTCTTTTAAGTAATTACATATTCATATACTTCTCTAAGCATGAGAGAACACATCTTCCTGCCTTTTATAGATGCATATGTTGCTTTAGCAAATGTACAATTTTATTTGTAGTGAAGAAGATGATACCACATTTTTACTGATTGCCAGGATGAAGGTTTCACAGTCTGCAAAACAGAAATTATCTTTTTGGTCTTATTTTGTAGCCCCTTCATGAAACAGTACATACTTTACCCAGTAGATCTCACTTTTTAAATTTTTTAATGTTAATCAGTGACTGTGCCAATATACTAAAACCATCTGTTTACTTATTGATGCATTTAATTAAAGTGTATCACAAACCTATATTTCTAGGCACTACATAAAATAATCTACACAAAACTGTGAACTTTAGAATGCCCTACCATTAGTTACTCTTATTTTTGTCAATTTATCCAAGTGAAGAACAATAGGAAGTATAATGAATAGAAAAACCAAGTGAGTTTCAATGGTGGATATCTAACTATTTGATAAAGTTTATCTGTTAAAACATTTAATCAAATTTACCCAGGTATGTTCTTCTTTAAAATGTTGTAAGTTATTTATTACACAAAAGGAAATTTCGGGAAAAAAATCCATGTAATGAAAATAACTCATGTTTAGCTGCCTTATATACTTAAACCCATGTATTTTAAAATAAAAGTTGCCATGTTCAGAAAAGTTTGAAAAAAATTAAATAACTTACAAAATACCATTGATAGACTTTCCTCAGCAAACAGAATTCTCTACAGAGGTTTAAAAGTGTAATAAAATTTAAAATTGGGCTTTGGCCAGTGGCTTAGTGAATAGAGTATTGGCCCAGCATATGGACATCCTAGGTTCAATTTCTGGTCAGGGCACAGAGCAGAAGTGACCATCTGCTTCTTTTCCCCTCCTCTCCTCCTTATCTCCCTTTTCTCCTCCCACAGCCATTGGCTCCATTGGTTTGAGCGTGGCCCCAGGCACTGAGTATAGCTCAGTTGGTGTAAGTACATCAGCTTCAGGCACTAAAAATAGCTCAATACTGAAGTATTGACCCCAAATGGGGTTTCCAGGTGGATCCTGGTTGAGGTGCATGTGGGAGTCTGCTTCACTATCTCCCCTCTTCTCACTTAAAAAATATAAATTAAAATTGATAATGTAATTCTGTTTAGAGGATACTTTGAAGAAGTTTGTAAGTCATTTTTATGGCCATATTTAGCTTATTCATGCTATTTATTATCTTTAATGTGACTTAGGGTCTGATTTTTACTGCTTTTACCTAATTCTCAGTTTCTCACCTTGCATGTGCATCAAGAGGGTGCATCAAATTTGTTTTTATTTTATAGAGTTTGGTGAAAACATGCCAACTGCTCATGTATTGTGTTAGACTAAACTCTATATAAACACTGATAATTGAAACATTACATTTTATTTGTTAAATGCATATAGATTTATTACCAAATATAAAAGAATAGTTGAGTAACCTTGCTCTTCTCATTGTGTAATTTACAGTGAAGAGTTATCATCTTTTCTATGATTTTAAAAGATTTATTTATGTTGAGAGAGAAAAAGAGAGAGAGGAGAGAGAAAGAAGGGGAAAAAGTGGAAAACATCAGCTCATAGTACATAGTTGCTTTCAGTATGTGCCTTGACCGGGCAAGCCTGGAGTTTTGAACCAGTGATTTCAGTGCTCCAGAATGTCGCTTTATCCACTGCACCACCACAGGTCAGGCTATTTTTTCTATGATTTTTTTTCTAACTGCCACATTCCTTTCTAAAGCTAGATTAACTTTCAATATTTTATCTTTTGAGCTTTTATATCTGTGAATATTTGAGAAATTTTTAATGAAATTTTGGCTGGCATCACTTATTCTAAAACACCTTCCTTCTTTTCTTCACAATTCATTCTTCATTTTTGTTGATGTTTGCCTTTACTAAGTTTCTCTGACTGCTTGAGTCCCTGGAATAGTGAAGATGTCAATATTTCCATTGTTCCCTAATTATTCTAAACTCTATTTATGTTATGCATGAAATTCACTTTCAGTGTTATGACTTTTGTTGAACATTTTTTATCTTTTTTGGCCCATTTCTTTTTTAACATATATTTTTGTAAAACATCACTGGGTTTATTACTAAGAGACAAAAGACAACACAACTAATATTTGCTGTCTGCATGAACTGGACCAAAAAATGGGCAGTGACCAATTGCCATAACACTTTGAAGCACAGGATTGTCACTGATCCTGATCAACAGAACACTTGTGTAGTGATTTGCGCACTAAAGAACTAGCCATGAAGTTTGAAGTTTATTTAGTTGATCATAGTTAATACACGTAAGTAGCAAATTTGAACCATGCCTATTTGGAGAGACTAAAATTAACTAACAATGGTAATTGAAAATTGGGAACATTAGTATCATGTAGAATGATCACTGCCTATATGTAATTCCAGAAAGAACAATGTTAAAAACCTGAATATGTGTTATATTTTTGTTCTGTGTACTTTAGCATGACCCCCAAACAATAACAAATATATATGATATTTCCTCTAAACAAAGCAGGTTTAATGGACGGTTAATATTTTCTTCACTTCTCTAATTTGGTCCATCTCAAATGCTTTACTGCATGCATTCCAAACATTGACTGACATAATGAGCTTTAATTTTCAGGAAAGATTATTTTATGGTAATCTTAATTATCCTAATGAATATTTAAAATCAGCTTATTTTGGTTTATTTCTTCTAAATTCACACAGGTCCATCTTTTAGTGTCCCACTAGCAATAGTACAAATCTAGTTTTGCTAACCACATTTTCAATGTCTAATTAATCTCAATTCCTTCTCATTGTTAAAATTGATGTATGTATAGCCGGGTTATATGACTTAGTGTGTGTCACAGGAACTCTTGTCAAGGTCAAAATAGAAAGAGGAGGAGAAAATTATTCTGCCACTCTCACACTACTGTATTTTGTTCTTAAATAACTGTAACCAATTGCAGGGAAGTGTAATGAATGAAAAAATGCTTCCTCCTAGTGGGAACAGACCTTTTGATTGATAGAATATCTTTAGTAATGAATTAAAAGTAATGCCCTGTCTTTTATTTCACTTGCCCATGGAGATAAATCGGCAAATATATTGCTCTGAGAGATGTCGGAGAGCTTACTGCCTATGTTTTCTTCTAAGATGCTTATGGTTTCATGGCTTACTTTTAAGTCTTTTATCCATTTTGAGTTTATTTCTGTGAGTGGTGTAAGTTGGTGGTCTAGTTTCATTTTTTTGCAGGTAGCTGTCCAATTTTCCCAACACCATTTGTTAAAGAGGCTGTCTTTACTCAATTGTATTTCCTTACCTCCTTTGTCAAATATCAGTTGTCCATCGAACTGTGGGTTTATTTCTGGGTTCTCTGTTCTGTTCCATTGATCTATATGCCTGTTCTTATGCCAGTACCAGGCTGTTTTGAGTACAATGGCCTTGTAGTATAATTTGATATCAGGAAGTGTGATACCTCTCACTTTATTCTTCTTTTTTAAGATTGCTGAGGCCATTCGTGTTCTCTTTTGGTTCCATATAAATTTTTAGAATATGTAATCTATATCTTCAAAGTATGTCATTGGTATTTTAATTGGTATTGCATTGAACTTATAGATTGCTTTGGGTAATATAGATATTTTAATGATGTTTATTCTTCCTAACCATGAGCATGAAATATGCTTCCACTTGTTTGTATGTTCCTTGATTTCTTTTATCAATGTTTGATAATTTTCTGAGTACAAGTCTTTACTCTCCTCGGATAAATTTACTCCTAGGTACTTTATTTTTTTGGTTGTAATAGTGAAGGGGATTGTTTCCTTAATTTCTTTTCCTGACTGTTCAAAGTTGGTGTATAAAAATGCCTCTGATTTCTGAGTATTATTTTTATATCCTGTCACCTTGCTGAATTCATTTATCAGGCCCAGTAGTTTTTTTGACTGAGTCTTTAGGGTTTTCTATATACAATATCATATCATCTGCAAATAATAATAGTTTTACTTCTTTTCCAACTTGAATGCCTTTTATTTCTTCTCCTTGTCTGATTGCTGTGGCTAGGACTTCC
This sequence comes from Saccopteryx bilineata, assembly GCF_036850765.1. Classification (NCBI taxonomy): domain Eukaryota; kingdom Metazoa; phylum Chordata; class Mammalia; order Chiroptera; family Emballonuridae; genus Saccopteryx; species Saccopteryx bilineata. The sequence goes on along the minus strand of NC_089491.1, from coordinate 212,051,872 downwards.
AAGACTAAAAAATGGGACTATATCAAACCAAAAAGCTTTTGCACAGCTAAAAACAACAAGAGCAGAATAAAAAGACTAACTACACAATGTGAGAACATACTTGACAATATGTCTGATAAGGAGTTAATAACCAAAATTTATAAAGAACTTATAAATCTCAACACCAGGAAGAGAAACAGTACAATCAAAAATGGGCAAAAGAAATGAATAAACACTTCTCCAAAGAGGACATACAGATGGCCAATAGGCAGATGAAAAATTCTCAACATCACTAATCATTAGAAAAATGCAAATTAAACCCACAATGAGATATCACTTCACACCAGTCAGAATGGCGCTCATCAACAAAACAACACAGAATAAGTGCTGACTAGGGTGTGGAGAAATGGAGACCCTCCTGCACTGCTGGTGGGAATGCAGACTGGTACAGCCACTGTGGAAAACAGTATGGAGATTCCTCAAAAAATTAAAAATCGAACTGCCTTTTGACCCAGCTATTCCACTTTTAAGAATATACCCTAGAACACCATAGAACTGTTCCAAAAAGAGAAATGCACCCCCATGTTTATGGCAGCATTGTTCACAATAGTGAAGATCTGGAAACAGCCCAAGTGTCCGTCAGAGGATGAGTGGATTAAAAAGCTTTGGTACATATATACTATAGAATACTACTCAGCCATAAGAAATGATGACATCGGATCATTTACAATAACATGGATGGACCTTGATAACATTATATGGAGTGAAATAAGTAAATCAGAAAAAAACTAAGAGCTATATGAATCCATACATAGATGGGACATATGATAAAAATAGACTCAGAGAATGGAAAAGAATGTGATGATAACAAGAGGGGTGTGGGGAGGGGATGAGGAAGGAGAGAAACGGGTTGGATGGAGGGGAGGGGCACAAAGAAAACCAGATAGAAGGTGACAGAAGACAATTTGACTTTGGGTGAGGAGGAACATAAAATGTCAAAATAATCTGAAGTTGTTTTTTTTGGAACATATGTACCCTGATTTATTAATGTCACTGCATTAAAATAAAAAAATAGTACTGCCCTGAGGTTTGGTTTATTCATTCTCTTAGCAGAGTCTACTCACACAATGTGTAATATGGCAGGGGGCCATCATGTAATATGTGGTTAGAAAATGACAGTAATCTAGTGGCATTCTTATATTGAAGGTAGGAACAAACAAGGGACTAATGCAACTGAAAAGTACAGGCAAGATGGTGAACACACATATGTGACAACAGTTCTCTCACCAAGGTCCTATTGTGTAATTTGCACTTCATTCAGAGGCTAATCACTGATAATATAGTTCATACTTCAGAAATATTAGAAATAAATACAGTATTTCCCCATGTATAAGATGCTCCCATGTATAAGATGCACATTAATTTTGGGGCTCAAATTTGAAAAAAAAATGTATTACATAAAGTTATTGAACTCAAGTTTTATTCATCATAAAATTCATACAATTCCTCATCCATGCAAAAAAGCTGGAAATGCAAGTAAAAAAATCTACAACCACTGTGTAAGATGCTTCCAGTTTTTAGACCCCAAATTTTTTGGAATAGGGTGCATCTTATACATGGGGAAATATGGTAATTTCAAAAGGAGGCAGATGAGTAGCAAAAGTAGAAATTACTTCAAGAAAGACAAAATAAGAAAAACTTGTCATCCAATTGGACATTTTCCTTGTTTCATTTCTAAATTATAAATGAAGTATGTTATTATTACAAGTTAGAGTAAAAAAGAGCTTATATAATGGACTTAGGTTAAAATTGAGTTTAGTATTTCTTCCCAGAGTAACTTCCTCAATTCATGTTATTTATCTTACAGACTCTATATATATCAATAAATAATGAGTGTTTTTCTTTTTGTTACTCTGTATTTGAGGAACAGAATTATTAACTTGTAGCCAAAGTTGAAAAAAAATTACTGGCAAGTACTGCATATCCCAAGCAAGCTGGAAACAGCTGGAACAAGTATTAACTAAGAATTTCCCAAAAGTTGGAAAAAAAAATTCATTGCCACTTCCAACTACTGTGTCAACAGCCTACACCTTCCCAAAATGTATAAAGTGACCAGGGAGGAAGAAGAGAGCAAAGACCTTGGAATAGAGTTTTGTTGTTGTTGTTGATGTTGTCTTTAAGAAAACTGTGGTAGTTCTTTAGAGCCATAAGATAGAGGTAAGTGCTTTCTCTCTTTTCCTGGTTCAGCCAAGGAGAAGCTACCTCTAAGAGAAGCAACAATTAAAATAAATATTTTAAAGATAAGACTAATATCTTCATTCCTGGTTGGTTTCTGAAGGGCTCTACAAACTAAGAGACGAGCATTCTTGGTAGATCTTGATATGTAACTCCTGAATTTGAGAAAGGTTTAAAACAAACTGATGCTTGCTTCTTCCCAAGAAGAAATGGTTGAAAAAATAACTCCTCTTCCTCTGGTCTGGGCTCTCAAACCTTGGGTGATTCAGAAACCCCAGCTCTCATGCCTGGGCTCTCTTCTAAGATTGGACATTGCCAGGGTCTAGCCCCGGGGGGAATCCAGTAGTCCCACAGGAAGAGACAGCGTCAGCACGAATCGAGTGAGAGACCCGAATTCTTTTTTCTCTTTATTCTATTATTAGCATTTACTGCCAGGCATCTCTGTCAATGGCTGGTCTAATTTTACTTTTATACACACACACTAAGTTACAATCACATGGTATTCAGAATACATTGATTAACCATTGTTTTTGTTTTACTATGGTTACATATTTCTAGGCAACAGTTAATTCATTTCTATAAGCTATAAATCAGGTGGTAAGTCATTCAAAGTACAGTTATACAATAACTTGAATAGCAATAACAATATTGGTACAAACTTCTAAAAGGTCAGTACTGATTAATAACTCTACCTTACCTAAGATTCTATTATCTAGCCAAATTTTATTTATCTACTATATTCATACACTAGTTAAGTTCTAATTTTATTCTTCTCAGAGTGTTCCACCACCTGCAGGTCAGGTATGCAAGAAGAAAGGAAAGTTTCTCTACTCGACCACATGAAAAGGCTAGGGAGGTAAAGTGATGAATTAAGTGAAGGCTGAAAGGTGCTTCTGTGTATAGTTACTGTTTCCTACCTATTCATAAGTCACAATCTATTTTTTCTAACATGATTAATAAGAAGAAATTCTCCTACAAACTTAACCCTTTACGAGGGATATCATAGCCAGCTCTTATTTCTATGAGCCCAGTCCAAGGGGCTTACAGGCTTTTCTGTGGAACTCACACCCTCTGTCTCATTTCCAAAGAAATTACTACAAATCTACAAGGAAAGCACAGTAGTATTATCCCTGTGCTATAAATAATAGCAAACACCCAGAAAAGGGGGGATATAAGGCCAGATTAATTCAAAAGGTCAAGGGGGAAGTATCGTTGTGCCTTTCCTCTGCGGTGACTTTGTCAACCTGCAGCCATTGGTCTTCTCTGCTGTGACTTTGTCAACCAGCAGTTTTTGATCTTCTTCTGCTGTGACCTTGTCAGCCAGCAGTTGTAGATCTTCTTCTGCTGTGACCTTGTTAGCCAGCATTTGTGGATTGGCTCCCGACAGGACATACTCCTCAATTGGGCTACAGTTCCCAAGTTCGGCACTGGGATGTCATTCCCTCTCTCCTCAAAACAACTTTTACTACCTTCTAAAACACAAGAAGTGTTTCTTTTTACATATTGTACTTTGTATATAATGGGTATAGTTTCTATTATATGACAAAGTGATAAATAAGTTTTTTTGTGTCTCTTTATGTTTTGACTTGCACTTTTTATTAAGAAATACTTTTTGCCAACAAGTAAAAGTCCTGGACTGGATGTCTTCACTTGTGAATTTTACCAACTTTCAAAGAAGAATAAGATCTATATATTCTCCTTATCCTGGCTGTATTGGCTAAGTCTGTTATAGTGTTGTCCCAAAACAAGTTTGTAGGTTCAGTCCCTGGTCAGGGCATATACTAGAAGTAAACAATAGATGCACAACTAAGTGGAACAACAAATGGATGATCTAATCATTATGTGTACTTCTGAAACTAATACAAAATAGTATTGAAACTATAATTGAAATAATTTGAAAATTAAAAAAGAGATACTTTTCATTTAGTAGATACTTGTTTATTGGGTATGAAGTATCACTTTATATGTTTGTCTTCCTTTTTGTATATATGTTTATTCCTTTATGCTATGTTGATTTCTAATTACTCTTTGTACTTCCTAATTAAATTAGATTTTATCTGTCAGATATAATACATTTCTCATAACATGCTATTTAAGTATTTACTTATTTGGATATCTTTAAACAAAAGAGTATTTAATTTTAGTGTAGACAACTATATCTTTTCCTTTTTGTAAAATGCATAGAAATGCCCTCTCAAACCAAATTTATGAAAATAGTTATGCCTGATTAAAATACAAAATGAGTATAATCTAATATTATGATAAAGTAATAATATAGCATTATTAGTAGTATTATTGTTTCCACACCACTAACAAACTTTCCTGTTTATTTATTAAATAACTAAATTTACTTCTAATAGTATCAATTTTACCTCTATCTTACAATAAAATAGCACCTGTCTGAGTTCTTTTTACTGATTCATCTATTACTCATTTGTTACTGTAATGCTTCAGTTACTATAGTTTTATAGTCTTATCTCAGGTTTATTTTCTAGTAGTAGAGGAAGCTTGGCTATAGATAGCTATGAAACACTTACTGGTTATTTTATTTAAAAAACTTTTTTTAGGTTTTGAAGTGTAAATGATAACTAAACAATTGTATATGGTTAAGTTATACAACTTGATCTTTTCATATCAACATATATTGTGAAACGATCAGCACAGTCAAGTAATTAATATATCCATCACCTCAGTTACCATTCATTTTCTTTTTCTCTTCTTTCCTTTCTCTTTCTCTCCCACTCCTTCTCCTTCTTCTCTCTCTGTCTCTCAATCTCTTTTTTTCATTTTCTGGTTAGTATCCTTAAGATCTGCACTCTTAAAAATTTCAGGTACGCAATATAATATTGTTAACTATAGTCTTGATGCCATAGATCTCCAGAAGTTAATCATCTTGTGTATAACAGAAACTTGGTATACTTTGAACAACATCTCATTTTCCCCTAAGCCAGCCATAACAACCATTATTCTATTCTCTACTTCAATGGGTTTAACTACTGTATTTTAAATTTCATAAGTTAGATTACCATAGTATTTATATTTGTCTTTTTATGTCTGGCTCATTTTACTTAGTGTAATATCCTCAGGTACATCCATGCATTGAAAATGGCTAAGTTTACTTCTTTTTAACAGCTGAATAGTACTGCATTTCATTCTGTTCTATATGTGCTACATTTTTCTTGTTCATTAATTTGTTTTAAACAGGTGTAATTCCAGCAAGTAGCTGGAAAGAAAACAATGGCAGTGGTAGGCTCTGTCATGTTCTTTAAAAAATGAAGGAGAACACAGATACACAACAAATATAAGGCCAAACTTGCACAGAGAAAATTGAAAATTTAAGAAATGTATTTTCAAAAGAACACTTAAATTTACCAACAAATTTACTTAAATTGCATTAACAACTTTCCTCATTTGCTAGTTAAGAAGTCAAATTAAATTAAAATTATTTATTTTATAGAATTTGGAAAACAAAGAAAATATTGATAATTTGTGATAGTAAAATATATAGGGTTGTTTAAAATAATTTTATTTTAAAATAAAAAGTATTGTACAACTATGAATCAAGGTAAATAAATTATACTTTAGATCTATGATAAATTTTTGGACTGCTTTAAATAGGCATGGCTATACATGGATCAGGATTCAGACTGTCTAGCTTCAAAATCTGATTTTCCATTTACTGTAAGTACATTAAATTTTTTTGACATTAAATTTATTGGGGTAACATTGGTTAATAACATTATGTAAATTTCAGGTCTACAATTCTATAATATGTCACCTGTGTATTGCCTTGTGTGTATACACCCAAAGTCTAGCTATCTTTTGTCACGGTATTTTCAAAGGGGGTGGAGGTGAGTAGGGGAAGATGAAGAGGGTAAAGAGAGTCGAATATATGGTGACAGAAGGTCAAGTACTTACCACGTCTTTGACTCTGTGTCTTTCTCAGTAAAAGGGAATAAATGATAACAATATTCATGTCCAGCTATCTCATAAAGTCACTATTAGTATTAAATGTGATAACAATAGCCATCACATAATACAGCTTCTGACTCATTCTTAATATATATATATATATTATATATATATTATATAATATATATATATAATATATATATATTATATATATATTATATAATATATATATATAATATATATATATTATATATATATATTTTGTATTTTTCCGAAGCTGGAAACGGGGAGGCAGTCAGACAGACTCCTGCATGCGCCAACCGGGATCCACCCGGCATGCCCACCAGGGGGCGATGCTCTGCCCATCTTGGGGCATCGCACTGCTGCAATCAGAGCCATTCTAGCACCTGAGGCAGAGGGCACAGAGCCATCCTCAGCCCCCAGGCAAACTTTGCTCCAGTGGAGCCTTGGCTGCAGGAGGGGAAGAGAGAGACAGAGAGGAAGGAGAGGGGGAGGGGTGGAGAAGCAGATGGGCACTTCTCCTGTGTGCCCTGGCCCGGAATTGAACCCGGGACTCCCACACACCAGGCCGACGCTCTACCACTTCAATATATATTATTTATGGTTGAAATTATGCTACAGAAAATCCTCTTAAAGGAAAATACATTTTGTGTTTCTAATTCTTCACTAAAAAAACAAAACAACATAAAGAATTTTGTTGCTCTTTTTGTAATGTTGGAAGGAACAACAATATTGTAGGTGTTTATGAGATAAGAAATTAAAGGCTATTTTAATAATTTGTTTCTTTTAGAAGGTAAATCTGTAGTAGGCATATAACCTAAATGAAGTAAAACTATGAACAGTCCAAAGACACACAAAAAACATCTTCAATTATTTAAAAGGTAACAACTTCAGTTATTATTGGTATGATACATGTGAAAGAATAAAGTATACATAAAAATTAAAAATTAAATTTACTTGAGTGACATCACGGAAATGGCGCCATGAGCAGCGCGTCCGACAGCTCTCCCCTAAATCACAACAAATTTATCAACTAGAAACAGAAAAATTTATCCTCGGAGCATTCCGGAGTTCCACACAAACTGAAAGCAAAAGGACTGTTATCACTTGAATCTGAGAGATGAGGGTGTGGAGGAATCTACCACAGGGACATTCTTTCAAACCGCAAGGAAGTGCGCCTGTGGTGAGTCAGCCAATATACTTGGGAACCGCAAGCTGCCGTGAGCGGCCGACGCGAGCCGCCACCGGGAGCCACCGCGAGCCCCCACCGCGAGCGGCCGCCGCGAACCGCCACCGCGAGCGGCCGCCATGAGCCCCTGCGAGCCGCCGCGAGCAGCTGCACGCGCACCCGGTCCGGTTGAGCACCGCTGACGTTCCCAGCGGCCCGCACACTGCGAGTGGGGGTCGCCGGCCACCGGTGCCCGGAGCCCCCCAATCGCGCACATGCCTTGGGCATTCCACGCGCCCAGGGCGCCCTGCTGGCCCGCACACCCAGGGGGCTCCATTATCCTGTGCCTGGTGCGGTCCAGCCGCCAGCGGCGGGGCGAGCGGGAGAGGCTTGGGAGATTCTCTCCGTGGGCGGGGCACCTCACCCAGCCATTCAAGCTAACAATCAAGCGTTGGGGGAGGGGCGCGCGCAGGCAGCCTAAAATACCTTCGGAAGCACAGCTGCGACCCAATCACTGAAATTAGCTTATCCCATGAAATCTGCGCACCCTCGGTTCTAATTGATAAGATCTCTCTCAGTTCAGCGATCCAAGACAAGAGGCGTGATATTTTTTAGTGCCTCTCGCTAAAGGGGTGGGGGCAACTTCTGATTGATAAAACCTCCATATTCAGGGATAAACGATAACAAGAAGGACTTGGCAGATAATAAGGTCTATTCTACACTAGTCGTAAGCAGAGACTAGTGCCTCTTCTTCCCTGCAAAAACAGGCTACAAAGCGTGGAAAGCTTGGGTTGAGAGGTCCAACTAAATGATAGGCGCTGAACAGTCACCTTGACAACAATTGACTCCCACCCCGCCTGATTACACTGGAGGCCCTGACTGTCAGAGCCTATCCCAAAGCCTTGCACTGAGTGGGGATAGAGTGGGGATTTCCCAGCTCTTTGAGCCTCTTACTCCCCAGGCAGATGCAGTTGCAGCCTTATAGCTGGATCACCAGACTGCTAATTCAGAAAGGGGGGACAAGGAGAGAGAATCCAGGAAAGCAAACTCTCTCATCGTTGGACCCTGCAAACGCCAACAAGCCTTTACTTCCAGCAAGACTAAAGCCAATTATATGACATTGCCATAGAATCCCATCAACTGCAAATCCCTACCTAAGAGTGACACAGGGGCAGAGCCTGGGGTACAGAGTCACCGACCAGGAAGAGGGAGAGAAAAGAAAAAGGAAGAATCTAACCTCTCAAAATCAAGAAAAACCCACAGACTTTACAACTTGATCCACTAATTTTTTTTTTTGTTGTTGTTGTTGTTTGTTTCTTCTATCTTTTTGCCTTTATTTCCTCCACCTCGGTCCTTCTATTCTCTGCCCATCTTATGCTTCCCCTTTCTTGAACTACACTACCCATGAGTGTTGCATTTTATTTTTCTTCTTCATCCTCACCCTCCTTTAAGGTTATACTCCAAAACACTTAACTCTCACTCTCTCCTCTTTTGTTGTTTTTTTTTTTGTCTTGCTTTATTTTGTTTTTTTCTCTTCCTATTTTATTTCTTCCTTCATTTTTCTCTTTTTCTTATTTTTTCCTTTCTATTCGTTTTTTCTTTTCTCATTTTACTTTCCTCCCATATAATTCTCAATCACGAATAAATTAGTTAATTTGGGACTCAAGGCTTTTTTTTTTGGCTTTATTTCTCTTTTTTGTTTTTGTTTTTTTTTTTTCTTGTTTGTTTATTTTTGTGGCATTTTAGGTCCTCCCAATCCAAGGTCTCCATTGTATTTAGTCTTTGCTCCACTTAATACAACAGATTTTTACTTATTATTTTTATTTTTTCTTCTTTAGTATTCTTTTTTGGTCCCTTTTTCTGGTTCCCTCTTATCCCTCTCATTATATCTCTTAGTTGACCATCACTTACAAGCAAATCATCTTATGCTTGTCTAAGATTTTCTTCCTTTTTATTTTATTTTTTTTGCATTTAGTAGGTCCCTACTCCCTTTTTTTTTTTGCCCCTTGAACTCTTCACCCCAAATCAGGCCCTCCATTATAGGCACGATATTTCCCTGAGGAGGGGAGAGGAGGGAAAGAGAAGAGAGAAAAAAAGGGGGAAATAATAAATTATTACTGTTTTTTTTTTGTGGGGTGTTTTACCTTTTTTTTTTTTCTTTTTACCCTTTATTAATTCTAATTAGTGCTATCAAGAAGACCACCCTCAGATGCCGATAAGAAAGAGGAAATCGAATATTATGGATACAAAAGAAAGAGAGGTAACACAAATAGATGTGGAAAAATCTATGGAGAAAAGACTTAACATATTGGAAGCCTTGGAGCTAAATGACAGAGAATTTAAAATAGAAATCTTAAAAATACTCAGAGATATACAAGAAAACACAGAAAGGCAATATAGGGAGATCAGAAAACAACTCAATGAACACAAAGAATATATTACCAAGGAAATTGAAACTATAAAAACAAATCAAACAGAAATGAAAAACTCAATTCACGAGCTGAAAAACGAGGTAACAAGCTTAGCTAACAGAACAGCCCAGATTGAAGATAGGATTAGTGAAATAGAAGACAAACAACTTGAGGCACAACAGAGAGAAGAAGAAAGAGACTCAAAAATAATAAAAAACGAGAAAGCCCTACAGGAATTGTCTGACTCCATCAGAAAGAATAACATAAGAATAATAGGTATATCAGAGGGAGAAGAGAAAGAAAATGGAATGGAGAATATACTCAAACAAATAATAGACGAGAACTTCCCAAGCCTGTGGAAGGAAATAAAGCCTCAAATTCAAGAAGCAAACAGAACACCAAGTTTTCTTAACCCCAACAAACCCACTCCAAGGCACATCATAATAAAGATGACACAAACCAATGACAAAGAAAAAATTCTCAAGGCAGCCAGGGAAAAGAAGAGTACAACATATAAAGGAAGGCCTATTAGATTATCATCAGATTTCTCAGCAGAAACTCTACAAGCTAGAAGAGAGTGGACCCCAATATTTAAAGCCCTGAAAGAGAGGAACTTTCAGCCAAGAATACTATACCCATCAAAGCTATCCATCAAGTATGAAGGAGATATAAAAACATTCACAAATACAGAAAAGATGAGAGAATTTATCAACAGAAAGCCCCCACTCCAGGAAATACTAAGGGGGGTTTTCCAACCAGATTCAAAGAACAAAAGAAAACAACACCACAAGTAACAGCTCCACCAAGAACACAATAAAACCAAACTTAAACTGTGACAACAAAGGAAAAAAAGGGGGGAGAGGATGGAGATTAACAGTAGCAAAGGATGATGAAGTGCAGAAATACTTATAAGATAGGGTACTACAATGAATATGGTAGGTATCCTTTTCATTACATAATGGTAACCACCCTTAAAAAAACCACCACAAAAACACTTGACTTAAAAAAGGTAGCAACAGAGGAAAGAAGTATTGAACACAAACAAACAAAAACAAATGATAGAAAAACAAAAGAGAAGAATCAAACTAGATACAAAACTAACAGAAAGCAATTTATAAAATGACAGTAGGGAACCCACAAGTGTCAATAATTACACTAAATGTAAATGGATTAAACTTACCAATAAAAAGGCACAGAGTAGCAGAATGGATTAAAAAAGAAAATCCAACTATATGCTGCCTACAAGAAACACATCTAAGCAACAAGAATAAAAACAAATTCAAAGTGAAAGGCTGGAAAACAATACTCCAAGCAAACAACACCCAAAAAAAAGCAGGCGTAGCAATACTCATATCTAATAATGCTGACTACAAGACAGAAAAAGTACTCAGAGACAAAAATGGTCATTTCATAATGATTAAGGGGAAGTTGAATCAAGAAGACATAACAATCCTTAATATATATGCACCAAACCAAGGAGCACCAAAATATATAAGACAGCTACTTATTAACCTTAAAACAAAAACTAACAAAAATACAATCATACTTGGAGACCTAAATACACCGCTGACGGCTCTAGATCGGTCATCCACACAGAGAATCAATAAAGATACAGTGGCCTTAAACGAAATACTAGAACACCTGGATATGATAGACATCTACAGGACACTTCATCCCAAAGCGACAGAGTATACATTTTTCTCTAGTGTACATGGAACATTCTCAAGAATTGACCATATGTTGGGCCACAAAGACAATATCAGCAAATTTAGAAAAATTGAAATTGTACCAAGCATATTTTCTGATCATAAAGCCTTGAAACTAGAATTCAACTGCAAAAAAGAGGGGGAAAAACCCACAAAAATGTGGAAACTAAACAACATACTTCTAAAAAATGAATGGGTCAAAGAAGAAATAAGCGCAGAGATCAAAAGATATATACAGACAAATGCAAATGACAATACGACATATCAGAATCTCTGGGATGCAGCAAAAGCAGTAATAAGAGGAAAGTTCATATCACTTCAGGCCTATATGAACAAACAAGAGAGAGCCGAAGTAAACCACTTAACTTCACATCTTAAGGAACTAGAAAAAGAAGAACAAAGACAACCCAAAACCAGCCAAAGAAAGGAGATAATAAAAATCAGAGCAGAAATAAATGAAATAGAGAACAGAAAAACTATAGAAAAAATCAATAAAACAAGGAGTTGGTTCTTTGAAAAGATCAACAAAATTGACAAACCCTTGGCAAGACTCACCAAGAAAAAAAGACACAGGACTCAAATAAATAAAATCCAAAATGAAAGAGGAGAGATCACCACAGACATCATAGATATACAAAGAATTATTGTAGAATACTATGAAAAATTATATGCCACCAAATACAACAATCTAGAAGAAATGGATAAATTCCTAGTACAATACAACCTTCCTAGACTGAGTCATGAAGAAGCAGAAAGCCTAAACAGACCAATCAGCAGGGAGGAAATAGAAAAAAATATTAAAAATCTCCCCAAAAATAAAAGTCCAGGCCCAGACGGTTATACTAGTGAATTCTATCAAACATTCAAAGAAGACTTGGTTCCTATTCTACTCAAAGTCTTCCAAAAAATTGAAGAAGAAGCAATACTTCCAAACACATTTTATGAGGCCAACATAACCCTCATACCAAAACCTGGCAAGGATGGCACAAACAAAGAAAACTACAGACCAATATCTCTAATGAATACAGATGCTAAAATACTAAACAAAATACTGGCAAACCGAATACAACAACATATTAAAAAAATAATACATCATGATCAAGTGGGATTCATCCCAGAATCTCAAGGATGGTTCAACATACGTAAAACGGTTAACGTAATACACCATATCAACAAAGCAAAGAACAAAAACCACATGATCTTATCAATAGATGCAGAAAAGGCTTTTGATAAAATACAACACAATTTTATGTTTAAGACTCTCAACAAAATGGGTATAGAAGGAAAATATTTCAACATGATAAAGGCCATATATGATAAACCATCAGCCAACATCCTATTAAACGGCATAAAACTGAGGACTTTCCACCTTAAATCAGGAACAAGACAGGGTTGTCCACTCTCTCCACTCTTATTCAACGTCGTGCTAGAAGTTCTGGCCAGAGCAATCAGACAAGACAAAGAAATAAAAGGCATCCATATCGGAAAAGAAGAAGTAAAGCTATCACTTTTTGCTGATGATATGATCCTATACATCGAAAACCCGAAGGACTCCACAAAAAGATTATTAGAAACAATAAACCAATACAGTAAGGTCGCAGGATGCAAAATTAACATACAAAAGTCCATAGCCTTTCTATATGCCAACAATGAAATATTAGAAAACGAACTCAAAAAAATAATCCCCTTCACGATTGCAACAAAAAAAAATAAAATACCTAGGAATAAACATAACAAAGAACGTAAAGGACCTATATAATGAAAATTACAAAGCATTGTTAAGGGAAATCGAAAAAGATACAATGAGATGGAAAAATATTCCTTGTTCTTGGATAGGAAGAATAAATATAATCAAAATGGCCATATTACCCAAAGCAATATACAAATTTAATGCAATTCCCATCAAAATCCCTATGAGATTTTTTAAAGAAATGGAACAAAAAATCATCAGATTTATATGGAACTATAAAAAACCCCGAATAGCCAAAACAATCCTAAGGAAAAAGAATGAAGCTGGGGGCATTACAATACCTGACTTTAAACTATATTATAGGGCCAAGATAATCAAAACAGCATGGTATTGGCAAAAAAATAGACATTCAGACCAATGGAACAGAATAGAAAGCCCAGAAATAAAACCACATATATATGGTCAAATAATCTTTGATAAAGGGGCCAACAACACACAATGGAGAAAAGAAAGCCTCTTCAACAAATGGTGTTGGGAAAACTGGAAAGCCACATGCAAAAGAATGAAACTGGACTACAGTTTGTCCCCCTGTACTAAAATTCATTCAAAATGGATCAAAGACCTAAATATAAGACCTGAAACAATAAAGTACATAGAAGAAGACATAGGTACTCAACTCATGGACCTGGGTTTTAAAGAACATTTTATGAACTTGACTCCAATGGCAAGAGAAGTGAAGGCAAAGATAAATGAATGGGACTACATCAGAATTAAAAGTTTTTGCTCAGCAAGAGAAACTGATATCAAAATAAACAGACAGCCAACTATATGGGAACTGATATTTTCAAACGACAGCTCAGATAAGGGCCTAATATCCAAAATTTACAAAGAACTCATAAAACTCAACAACAAACAAACAAACAATCCAATAAAAAAATGGGAAGAGGACATGAACAGACACTTCTCCCAGGAAGAGATACAAATGGCCAACAGATATATGAAAAGATGCTCGGCTTCATTAGTTATTAGAGAAATGCAAATCAAAACTACAATGAGATACCACCTCATTGCTGTTAGATTAGCTATTATCAACAAGACGGGTAATAGCAAATGTTGGAGAGGCTGTGGAGAAAAAGGAACCCTCATTCACTGTTGGTGGGAATGTAAAGTAGTACAACCATTATGGAGGAAAGTATGGTGGTTCCTCAATAAACTGCAAATAGAACTACCTTATGACCCAGCAATCCCTCTACTGGGTATATACCCCAAAACCTCAGAAACATTGATACGTGAAGACACATGTAGCCCCATGTTCATTGCAGCACTGTTCACAGTGGCCAAGACATGGAAACAACCAAAAAGACCTTCAATAGAAGACTGGATAAAGAAGATGTGGCACATATACACTATGGAATACTACTCAGCCATAAGAAATGATGACATCAGATCATTTACAGCAAAATGGTGGGATCTTGATAACATTATAAGGAGTGAAATAAGTAAATCAGAAAAAAACAAGAACTACATGATTCCATACATTGGTGGAACATAAAAATGAGACAAAGAGACATGGACAAGAGTGTGGTGGTTACCAAGGGTGGGGGAGGGAGGGAGGACTTGGGAGGGAGGGAGAGAGTTAGGGGGAGGGGGAGGGGCACAGAAAACTCGATAGAGGGTGACGAAGGACAATCTGACTTTGGGAGAGGGGTTTGCAAAATAATTTGATGACAAAATAACCTAGACATGTTTTCTTTGAATATATGTACCCTGATTTATTAATGTCATCCCATTACCATTAATAAAAATGTATTAAAAAAATAAATAAATAAAAATAAAAATAAAAATTAAAAAAAAATTAAATTTACTAAAGCCCTTTTAAAAATCTAGAATTGGGTACACAACAGCAGTTCAAATGCTGAAGAAATGTTTACCTGAAACCTATGTACTCTTATTGATTTAAATTTATGTTTAAATTTATGTTTCTAAATAAAATTTTAAAAACTCTAAGATACTTGAGTAAAATAATTAACTTTATCTGTAAGATTCCAATTACATACTTTATGATCAGAACCATTTGGTACAATATAAATACCAAACAGAATGTGTTCTTTTCATCTCCATCACTAAGACATACAAAATATTTTTTTAAATGGATGTGAATAAGAAAAAAATTAGCTTGTTAGATATTCAGAACCTAGGCCTGTGTTCCCTTAGATTACAGGAAGCACCTTTTTGTATGCTTCCTATGTCAATTTTTTAATGTCTCATTCTTTTCAATAAATAGAGAGCAGAATTATTCACATTATAATAAGACTAAAATGCAAATTACTACCACGCTTTTCAATTCCCAGTACCATAGAGCGAGATGAAAGTGTGTGTTATCTTAAGTTCGCACTATTCTCTGCAGAATAACTCCAGTTATCTCACAAATAAAACACAGAAGGAGGAAGAATAATGCAGCGGGCAATGAATTTTTTGAGAGGTGATAATCAGAACTCAGCCCAGTGTAGTGGAGCTTAGTAAGGATGAAGAAAGTGAAGAACTATTCAAAACACTTTAATGGACAACAAGGAAATAATATTAATAGGCAGGTAGGCAATGCACTATAATTGCCTTTCCAAAATTTGTTACACCATTAAATATGATTTTGAATTATTTCTCAAGATGACACTCAATTATCTTCTCTATTAAAAATGCACATCTTTATAATATTTCTCTTTTTATCTTCACTAGCTTTTTCCATCTAGCTTTTCTATCTAGCCTTTTCATGTAAATAGCTGGCTGTCTATTATTTGTTGTAGCAGCTACTTCCCATCTTCCTTACATCTGTGTATTATTTTGCTGCATGTCTTGGGAGAAAGAAATTTTAATAACTTTTATTTTAGCCATGTTCTTCATTTTTATTTTTGTACTAGAAATTTACATGCTTTTATATATTATCATAGTTTATACTAAAAGATTTCAAGTACTTTTCTTTTGTTTAATCTACTTTTACAGAACTTTGGAGAGAGGACATTTGCCCCTGAAGTTGTCATCCTTTTGAAGATCACTTGACTTATTATAATCTTTATTCTACTGTATAAAATAGTCCAAAATCAAGGTTAGGTCAAAGTTTAATGAATAGCTATATTGTTTCTGTTTTTATGAAAAAAAAAGGACATTTTTAGATTGTTTTTTCTCTTGGAATAAAAAGTAATTTAAAATTCAAAAAAGTATATAAACATATATATTTATACACATATGCACTCTTGAATTACTATTGAACAAAGACAATAAATTATTTAAAATTTAAAGGTAGATATTTTCATTAAAAATATGATATCATGGTGATGAAATATGTCCTCTAAACAGCTTACCAAATGCTTTAAATATATGAATACTTTATACATAACACAACTTTGTGAGTTGAGCGCTCACTACTAGTTGCCCTATTTTACACAAAAGGAGACTGATTCCTAGGTTGTGTAATCAGTGTTAGGTCACACAGCTGGTAAGCGGCAGGTCTCAGACAATCTAGGTATGGAGTACATCACTTATAATTGTTATATGAATATTGTATTTCTTAATGACTTATTAAGAAAAGAAAATCATTAGAACTGGTTATATTTGGAATGAGCTCTCTTAAACAGCCAATCATTATTGAGTATTTTCTGTGATAAAATTGTTTTAATTTTATTACCTTATTTTTTTTTTTTTTAAATAATTTTATTTTTTTAATGGGATGACATCAATAGATCAGGATACATATATTCAAAGATAACAAGAAAAGGGTATCTTTTCGTTCAATTATGATGCACACCCGTCACCCAAAGTCAGATTGTCCTCTGTCACCTTTTATCTTGTTTTCTTTGTGCCCCTCCCCCTCCTCCTTTCCCTATCCCATTCCCCCCTCCCCCCCATAACCACCACACTCTTATCAATGTCTCTTAGTTTCACTTTTATGTCCCACCTACGTATGGAATAATGCAGTTCCTGGTTTTTTCTGATTTACTTATTTTGCTTCATATCATGTTATCTAGATCCCACCATTTGGCTGTAAAAGTTCCGATGTCATCATTTCTTATGGCTGAGTAGTATTCCATAGTGTATATGTGCCATATCTTCTTTATCCAGTCATCTATTGACGGGCTTTTTGGTTGTTTCCATGTCCTGGCCACTGTGAACAATGCTGCAATAAACATGGGGCTGCATGTGTCTTTACGTATCAATGTTTCTGAGTTTTTGGAGTATATACCCAGTAGAGGGATTGTTGGGTCATAAGGTAGTTCTATTTTCAGTTTTTTGAGGAACCACCATACTTTCTTCCATAATGGTTGTACTACTTTACATTCCCACCAACAGTGTATGAGGGTTCTTTTTTCTCCACAGCCTCTCCAACATTTGCTATTACCTGTCTTGCTAATAATAGCTAATCGAACAGGTGTGAGGTGGTATCTCATTGCCGTTTTGATTTGCATTTCTCTAATAGCAAACGAAGATGAGCATCCTTTCATATATCTGTTGGCCATTTGTATTTCTTCCTGGGAGAAGTGTCTATTCATATCCTCTTCCCATTTTTTTATTGGCTTGCTTGGTTGTTTGTTGTTGAGTTTTATGAGTTCTTTGTATATTTTGGATATTAGGCCCTTATCTGAGCTGTTGTTTGAAAATATCATTTCCCATTTAGTTGGCTTTCTGTTTATTTTGTTATCAGTTTCTCTTGCTGAGCAAAAACTTCTTAGTCTGATGTAGTCCCATTCATTAATTTTTGCCTTCACTTCTCTTGCCATTGGAGTCAAATTCATAAAATGCTCTTTAAAACCCAGGTCCATGAGTTGAGTACCTATGTCTTCTTCTATGTACTTAATTGTTTCAGGTCTTATGTTTAGATCTTTGATCCATTTTGAGTTAATTTTAGTACAGGGGGAGAGACTGTAGTCCAGTTTCATTCTTTTGCATGTGGCTTTCCAGTTTTCCCAGCACCATTTATTGAAGAGGCTTTCTTTTCTCCATTGTGTGTTGTTGGCCGCTTTATTAAAAATTATTTGACTATATATATGTGGTTTTATTTCTGGACTTTCTATTCTGTTCCATTGGTCTGAGTGTCTATATTTCTGCCAATACCATGCTGTTTTGATTGTCGTCGCCCTATAATAGAGTTTGAAGTCAGGTATTGTAATGCCCCCAGCTTCATTCTTTTTCTTTAGGATTGCTTTGGCTATTCGGGGTTTTTTATAGTTCCATATAAATCTGATGATTTTTTGCTCTATTTCTTTAAAAAACGTAATTGGAAGTTTGATGGGAATTGCATTGAATTTGTATATTGCTTTGGGTAATATAGCCATCTTGATTATATTTATTTTTCCTAGCCAAGAACAAGGTATATTCTTCCATCTCATTATATCTTTTTCAATTTCCCTTAACAATGGTTTATAGTTTTCATTATATAAGTCCTTTACATTCTTTGTTATGTTTATTTTTAAGTATTTTATTTTTTTTGTTGCAATCGTGAAGGGGATTATTCTTTTGAGTTCCTTCTCAGTTGTTTCATTGTTGGCATATAGAAAGGCTATTGACTTCTGAATGTTAATTTTGTATCCTGCGAACTTACTGTATTGGCTTATTGTTTCTAGTAGTGTTTTTTTTGGATTCTTTGGGGTTTTCGATGTATAGGATCATATCATCTGCAAAAAGTGATACCTTTACTTCTTCTTTTCCAATATGGATGCCTTTTATTTCTTTGTCTTGTCTGATTGCTGTGGCGAGAACCTCTAGTACCACATTAAATAAGAGTGGAGAGAGTGGACAACCCTGTCTTGTTCCTGATTTAAGGGGGAAAGCCTTCAGTTTAGTGCCATTTAATATGATGTTAGCTGATGGTTTATCATATATGGCCTTAATCATGTTGAGATATTTTCCTTCTATACCCATTTTGTTGAGAGTCTTAAACATAAAATTGTGTTGTATTTTATCGAAAGCCTTTTCTGCATCTATTGATAAGATCATGTGGTTTTTGTTCTTTGTTTTGTTGATATGGTGTATTACGTTAACCGTTTTACGTATGTTGAACCATCCTTGAGATTCTGGGATGAATCCCACTTGATCATGATGTATTATTTTTTTAATATGTTGTTGTATTCGATTTGCTAGTATTTTGTTTAGTATTTTAGCATCTGTATTCATTAGAGATATTGGTCTGTAGTTTTCTTTTTTTGTGCCATCCTTGCCTGGTTTTGGTATGAGGGTTATGTTGGCCTCATAAAATGTGTTTGGAAGTATTGCTTCTTCTTCAATTTTTTGGAAGACTTTGAGTAGAATAGGAACCAAGTCTTCTTTGAATGTTTGAAAAAATTCGCTGGTATAGCCGTCAGGGTCTGGACTTTTATTTTTGGGGAGTTTTTTAATGGTTTTTTCTATTTCTTCTCTAATGATAGGTCTGTTTAGGCTTTCTGCTTCTTCTTGACTCAGTCTAGGAAGGTTGTATTGTTCTAGAAATTTATCCATTTCTTCTACGTTGTTGAATTTAGTGGCATAAAGTTTTTCATAATATTCTACAATAATTCTTTGTATATCTACGGTGTCCGTGGTGATTTCTCCTCTTTCATTTTGGATTTTGTTTATATGAGTTCTTTCTCTTTTTTCCTTGGTAAGTCTTGCGAAGGGTTTGTCAATTTTATTGATCTTTTTAAAGAACCAGCTCCTTGTT
Organism: Saccopteryx bilineata; assembly: GCF_036850765.1. Taxonomy (NCBI): domain Eukaryota; kingdom Metazoa; phylum Chordata; class Mammalia; order Chiroptera; family Emballonuridae; genus Saccopteryx; species Saccopteryx bilineata. The sequence continues at coordinate 212,032,065 of NC_089491.1, read as the reverse complement.
CTATTAATTTTTTCTGTAGTTTTTCTGTTCTCTAATACATTTATTTCTGCTCTGATTTTTATTATCTCCTTTCTTCGGCTGCTTTTGGGTTGTCTTTGTTCTTCTTTTTCTAGTTCCTTAAGGTGTGAAGTTAAGTGGTTCACTTGGGCTCTCTCTTGTTTGTTCATATATGCCTGAAGTGATATGAACTTCCCTCTTATCACTGCTTTTGCTGCATCCCATAGATTCTGATATGTCGTATTGTCATTTTCATTAGTCTGTATATATCTTTTGATCTCTGCACTTATTTCTTCTTTGACCCATTCATTTTTTAAAAGTATGTTGTTTAGTTTCCACATATTTTGGGATTTTTTTCCTCTTTTTTGCAGTTGAATTCTAGTTTCAAGGCTTTATGATCAGAAAATATGCTTGGTACAACTTCAATTTTTCTGAATTTGCTGATGTTGTTTTTGTGGCCCAACATATGGTCAATTCTTGAGAATGATCCATGTACACTGGAGAAAAATGTATACTCAGTCACTTTGGGATGAAATGTCCTGTAGATGTCTATCATATCCAGGTGCTCTAGTGTTTTGTTTAAAGCCACTATGTCTTTGTTGATTCTCTGTTTGGATGACCGATCTAGAGCCGTCAGCGGTGTATTGAGGTCTCCATGTATGATTGTATTTTTGTCAGTTTTTGTTTTAAGATCAATAAGTAGCTGTCTTATATATTTTGGTGCTCCTTGGTTTGGTGCATATATATTAAGAATTGTTACGTCTTCTTGATTCAGTGTCCCCTTAGCCATTATGAAATGGCCATTTTTGTCTCTGAGTACTTTTCCTTTCTTGTAGTCAGCATTATCCGATATGAGTATTGCTACACCTGCTTTTTTTTGGATGTTATTTGCTTGGAGTATTGTTTTCCAGCCTTTCACTTTGAATTTGTTTTTATCCTTGTTACTTAGATGAGTTTCCTGTAGGCAGCATATGGTTGGAATTTCTTTTTTAATCCATTCTGCTACTCTGTGCCTTTTTATTGATGAGTTTAATCCGTTTACATTTAGTGTAATTATTGACACTTGTGAGTTCCCTATTGCCATTTTATATCTTGCTTTCTGTTAGTTTTGTGTCTTGTTTGATCCTTCTCTTTCGTTTTTCTATCTTTTGTTTTTATTTGGTTGTATTCCATACATCTTTCCTCTGTTGCTATCTTTTTTATCTCATGTGCTTCTGTGGTGGTTTTTACAATGGTGGTTACCTTTGAGTAATGAAAAGGGTCCCTACCCTGTTCATTGTAGCGAACGATTTTGTGAGTACTTTTGCACTCTATCGTCCTTTGCTACTGTTAATCTCCATCTTCTCCCCCTCTTTCTTTTTGTTGTTGTCACAGTTTAAATTTGGTTTTATTGTGTTCTTCTTGGAGCTTTTACTTGTGGCTCTGTTTTTTTTTTGTTCTTTGTATCTGATTGGAGAACCCCCTTTAGTAATTCCTGGAGTGGGTGTTTTCTGATGATTAATTCCCTCATCTTTTCTGTATCTGTGAATGTTTTTATTTCTCCTTCATATTTGAAGGATAGCTTTGATGGGTATAGTATTCGTGGCTGAAAGTTTCTCTCTTTCAGGACTTTAAATATTGGGGTCCACTCTCTTCTAGCTTGTAGAGTTTCTGCTGAGAAATCTGATGGTAATCTAATGGGCCTTCCTTTATATGTTGTATTCTTCTTTTCCCTGGCTGCCTTGAGAATTTTTTCTTTGCTGTTGGTTTGTGTCAATTTCATTATGATATGCCTTGGAGTAGGTTTGTTGGGGTTAAGAAAACTCGGTGTTCTGTTTGCTTCTTGAATTTGAGGCTTTATTTCTTTCCACAGGCTTGGGAAGTTCTCATCTATTATTTGTTTGAGTATGTTCTCCATTCCATTTTCTCTCTCTTCTCCCTCTGATATACCTATTATTCTTTTTTTTTTTTTTTTTTTTTTTTTTTTTTTTTTTGCATTTTTTTTTTTTTTTTTAGTTTATTCATTTTTAGAGAGAAGAGAAAGAGGAGAGAGAGAGACAGGGGGGAGGAGCTGGAAGCATCAACTCCCATATGTGCCTTGACCAGGCAAGCCCAGGGTTTCGAACCGGCGACCTCAGCATTTCCAGGTCGACGCTTTATCCACTGCGCCACCACAGGTCAGGCCCTATTATTCTTATGTTATTCTCTTTGATGGAGTCAGATAATTCTTGTAGGGCTATCTCATTTTTTTTAATTTTTGAGTCTCTTTCTTCTTCTCTCTGTTGTGCCTCAAGTTGCTTGTCTTCTATTTCACTAATCCTCTCTTCTATCTGACCTGTTCTATTAGCTAAGCTTTTTACTTTTTTTTTCAGCTCGTGAATTGAGTTTTCATCTCTGTTTGATTTGTTTTTATAGTTTCAATTTCTTTGGACATATATTCTTTGTGTTCATTGAGTTGTTTTCTGATCTCCCTAAATTGCCTTTCTGTGTTTTCTTGTATATCGGAGGATTTTTAGGATTTCTATCTTGAATTCTCTGTCATTTAGCTCCAAGGTTTCCAATATATTAAATTTTTTCTCCATAGATTTTTCCTCATCTAGCTGTGTTACCTCTCTTTCTTTTGTATCCATGATATTTGATTTTCTCTTCCTTAATGGCATCTGAGGGTGGTTTTGTTGATAGTATTAATGAGATTTAATAAAGAATAAAAAGTTAAAAAAAAATAAAAAATCAAAAAGAGTTGTTTTTTTTAAAAAAAATTAATAATGAAATAATGAAAAATAAAATAATAATTTTTTAAAAAAGGAAATTATTCCCCCCCTCCTTTTTTCCTCTCCTCTCCCCTTTTTCTTGAGAAAATCTTGTGGTGAACTGTGAATTACAACAAACAATGCCTGTGATGGAGGTCCTGAATTGGGGAAAAGTAATAAAGGGGCAAAAAAAAAAAAGAAAAAAAAAGGAAAAAAAAAGGGGGGGGCGGTATGGACCCACAAAAAGCAAATAAGGAAAAAATTTGGGTCAAGAAAAAAATGATTTGCTTTTAGGTGTTGGTGTTGTCTAAGAGTTATGATGAGAGGAATAAAAGAACAGAAAAATGGGGGGACAAATTAAAAAAATACTATTGTATTTAGTGGAACAAGAACTAGATAAAATGGAGAGCCAGGGATGGGAGCACTGCTAGTGAGTTAAAAAGGTGAAGTAAAAAACCTCCAAAATGCCACAAACATAAGTTTGAGTCCCAGATAAGATAATTTGTTTGTTATTGAGGTTTGAATGAGAGGATATGTAAAGGAGAAAGGAAGAAACTAATATAGAGGGAGAAAAGAAAGAGAGAGAGAGAAAAAAAGAGGGAACCAGTAAAAAAAGAAAAAAGAAAGGAGAGAGAGAGAGAGTTAAGGGTTTTGGAGTGCAACCCTCATAGAGAGAAAGGAAGAGGAGAAAAAAGATAATGGGAGATGTAACACTTATGGGTAGTGTAGTTCAAGGAGAGGAGAGAGTAAGACCGGCAGAGAGTTAATCGGCCAAATTGGAGGAGGAAAAAAAGTATCAAGAATGAAGATAAGAGAAACAAACGAACAAATATAATAAAATGGGATAGGTTATAAAGTCTGCAGATTATTCTTGATTTTGAGAGGTTATCTTCTTGCTTTTTCTTTTCTCTCCCTCTTCCTGGTCGGTGACTCTGTACCCCGGGTTCTGCCCCTTTGGCATGCTCAGGTAGAGGTTTGCAGTTGATAAGTCTCTATGGTGATGTCATGTATTGTGCTTTAGTCTCGTTGGGAGTCAAGGCTCATTAGCTCTCATAGGCTCCGACAGTAAGAGAGTCCGTGTTCCTGGAGCCTTTCTCCTAGTCTTTCCTTCCTCAATTAGTAGCCTGATAATCCAGCTATGGTGTTGTTGCTGCCTCTGCCTGGATAGTAAGAGGTTCAAAGAGCTGGCAACTCCCCACTCTATTTCCACTCAGCACAGGGCTCTGGGTAAGGCTCAGTCAGTCAGAGCTGCTAGCATAATCAGGCGGGCTATCCGCCCACTCAAAGACCTCTGGCTCTGCCACTCTGTCCGGTAACACAGGCGGGCACCCACTTCCGGGGTGCTTGGAGGAAACTCTCATTCACTATCTGCGTGCGCAGACCAGGATATCCGGCCAGCAGTCTCACGCTCTGAGTGAAACCCCCAACCGCATGGAAATTTGCAGCGCTGGAATTCGCTCTCGCTCCGTCCCTGTGCGCGGCTTTTGCAAGGCGCTGGGGTGGCCCGAGATTCCGCTTTTGCCCACACAAAGACCCCTGACTCTGCCCCTCTGTGCGATAACACGGGCGCACCCTGCCAAGGCACTCGGAGGAATCGCTCACTACCTATCTGCGCGTGCACACCAGGATATGAGGCCGGCCGCGTTTCCCTGAGTGAAACCCTCACCAGCACGGAAAATTTCCACCGTTGGAATTAGTTCTCGCTCCCTCCCGTGCGCGGCTTTCCCAGGGCGCTGGGGCTGCCCAGAGATTCTGCTTTCGGCCCACAGAAAGGCCTCTGACCCTGCCTCTCTGTGGGGCAACACGGACACCCACTTCTGGGGCTTAGGAAGAGATCTCTCGCCCACTAACTGCCCACCAACCAGGAGAACGGGTAAAATGGCTGCCCCGCTTGTCTTTCTTTGTTTGGGCTTGGCACGAGTGTTAGCTTGTATTGCCCGGCTTGCCACAGGATCAGTTTTTCCTCCACTAGGATCTCCGTGCCACAGCCTGGTTCGGCCTTTTGTGTGCGGCCTGGATGTGTTCACCCCCTTTGCCCGCCTCAGTTTCTATATTCACAGTTACCAGAGAAAGCCGCCCTGTTTAGGTTAGTGAGGAAGGCGGAGCATTTCTTACTCCCTATTTCCTTCAGGATTTGGTTATATATTTAGCCAATTTTTCACTCGACAATACCTTCGGGTGTATTGTGAAGCATCTGGAGGCTCCAAGTATAGGTTTTTCTGTTTCTGGTTGAAGATCTTGTTGAGTTTTGGGGGAGATTTATCAGTATCGCTTCCTACTCCGCCATTACTCTGACGTCATCTCGAATTTTATTACCTTTAATAGCATTATATAATTTAAATAATTTAAACTTTATAACTCATAGTTGTTATTTTTATCTTATTTTAGATATAAATGCTTTTGGCTCAATAAGATTGAGTAATCAACTGAAGGTCATACATAAAACTTGCAAGTGGTAATGTGAGTAAGTATTCTAACTTAGGAAGTCTCACTCTGCTTCTTAACTATTGGTGCCAGTTTAACTTTTCTAACTTATATTGATCGGTCCAGATATGAATGAGTAATATAAATGTTTGAACCCAGATTTAAATTGCTCTTTCAGACTATAGGGACTGTCCCTAACAAAGACATTCTTTTTATGTGGAGAGGTGAGATTTCTGTATTGTTGAAATGTTTGAAGGTTATTTGCCAAATTAGTGAAAGCTATTCTAAAAAGAAAAGAAACAATAAACCAATTTTAATACTCAGTAAATATTAGGTGAGTACTTGAAATAAAAATTTATAATGAATGTTGTTAAGAAAATATATATGTACAAAAATTCCAATTTTTGTGAACAAATGCAGACTCACAAAAATATTACATTTCATAAATGTAACTTTTATGTATCTAGTAATTATACACAAGTAGAAATGTCATTTTATGACTACGAAGTCCAAAACAATAGTGTATTAACCATTGATGCAGTTATATTTGTTAGCATTATCCCTTACTTTTAACTGTCTTACTCTTTTCTTTCAGCAGAATTTAATGTTATTATTTATCTTTGAAGTGTATGGTATTATAATGTTATAAAGTTATCAGGAATTAGGAATAACTTTGTGAATGTAAAGCATATATAATTTAAATAATGTATTGAACACTTTCTAAGAAAATATAATGAAAACATCTCTATTTTTTAATGTATTCTCTGCTTTATTATTTTTTGGCATCAATAATTAGAAATACTCTTTATCCTATAAATATAATTTTAAAAAATTTCTGTACGATGACTTAATTTGAATCCTAAAACTGTAATTAAAACTTGGCTTTCCATTCTTACATGACACTTTATATCTATGGTTTTTATTCAATGCATTTAAAATTTATTTTTATCTTATAATCTTTTATTGTTTAAATTCACTGAAGTTAAGACATCTTTTGTATAGGTTTATTTTAATTATACTAGATATTTTATGAAAGATTGAAGAAAGTATGGAGATATTTCTCAATATGAGATACTAGGATATTAAAATAGCTATGTTTATTTTCACATAAGCATAAAATATTAGTAATTGTATAATTCACTCATCAGGGCAAAGTTATATATTAGTTAAAATATATATCTTCTATCCTTATAATTTTTATTCCTCCTCAATGAATTAATCACTTTGTGTGAATGTCTAAGTTTGTACATAAAGATGATAATAAATCTAAATATAAAATGTTTTATAAAAAGTTATTTTAAATATATTTGTATTTAGTGATTGAATTTATTATAACATTGAATTTTATTTCTTTTAACCATCAAATGTGTATTATGTTTTCTGTGATATGTTGCTCTATTGTAGGCTTTTTAGGGAGAAAAAAATAGTTGAGAATCTTGTAACTTATCTCAAAGAATTTTTAGAAAAAAATATTTTTTAAAATTTTTCAACTTAGATATACCTAGTTAAGAATCACAACTTGAAAAACAAGTTTATGAAAAAATGTGGGATTTCATTAGTACATTATGTAGATGTCTTTTAAATGAAATTCATTTATTTGAAAAATAAAATGGGGTTTAATTTTTGTACACATTTAAAAACATATTCTGTTATATTCTCTATTAAAAGTTGCTTTCTGTCTTTAAAACCCCAACTTATTCCCTTAATTAAAAAAATAGTATTATCATTACATTTTGTAGAATAACTTTTATATGCCTACCTACTTTTTAAAGATGATTTTGGGAAGTAGAGAGTTTGGATATAAAATATTTTATAATACTTTGCAGAATAACATACATTTATCTAAAGTAATTTCATATTGTTATAAGGAAAATCATTATTAAGATCATCTAACTCATGTTTGAAACCTTATATATTTTAAGCTTATGTTCATTTTCCTTACAATATAAAAAAGCTATATTATTAAGTAATCTCAAAATGCTCTATCCTCATAAATTTGTTACAGTGGAAACCATTTTACAGAATCTCATTAGTATTTTGTCGTGTGGAAAGGCCAAAAATTATACATTTTCATAATTTTTCTATATAGCTGCCTTAAGCAAATTTCTATAATAAATCCTCATATCTGTGAGTTTTGCTATAAAGCATTCTGAAATTCCATTGTAACATTGTAAATCTGTTGACCATGAAAATGCAACAAAAAAAAATCTGTTTTATCAAATGAGAATATTAAGGATGCATCTTTTTGACTTAAATTTCAAGAAGCTGGAATTTTACTTTATTCTGCCTTTGATTATATATGCTTAAGAACCAGAGTTAAGGTTAAATATGAAGACTGTTTTTCTTTTAACTTTTAAATATATATATTTAGAAAGAACATATACATAAGTTTGCTACTATGCTTATCATTTTACATTACCTGCTGTGATATGTTTCATATTTATGTGTGTTGAATTTATTTATGAAAAGCGATAGTGAGATGACGTCAGAGTAATGGCGGGATAGGAAGCGATACCGATAAATCTCCCCAAAAACTCAACAAGATCTTCAACCAGAAACAGAAAAACCTATACTTGGACCTCCCAGATGCTTCGCAATACACCCAAAGGTATGATTGAGTGAAAAATTGGCTAAATATATAACCAAACCCCGAAGGAAATAGGGAGTAAGAAATGTTCCGCCTTCCTCACTAACCTAAACAGGGCAGCTTTCTCTGGTAACTGTGAATATAGAAACTGAGGCGGGCAAAGGGGGTGAATAGATCCACAAATGGCCAAACCAGGCTGTGTCACGGAGATCCAAGCCGAGGAAAATCTGATCCTGTGGCAACCCGGGCAATACAAGCTAACACTCGCGCCAAACCCAAACAAAGAAAGACAAGCGGAGCGGCCATTTTACACGGTCTCCTGGTCGGTGCGCAGTTAGTGGGAGAGAATTTCTTCCTAGGCCCTGAGACTGGGTGCCCGTGTTGCCCCACGGAGAGGCAGGGTCAGAGGCCTTTCTGTGGGCCGAGGGCAGAGTCTCTAGGCAGCCCCAGCGCCCTGGGAAAGCCACGCACCAGAGGGAGTGAAAACTAATTCCAATGGCGGAGATTTTCCGTGCTGGAGGGTGTTTCACTCAGAGGGAAACGCGGCCGGCCTCATATCCTGGTTTGCGCGCGCAGATAAAAAGTGAGCGATTCCTCCAAATGCCCCGGCAGTGCGCGCCCGTGTTATCGCACAGAGGGGCAGAGTCAGGGGCCTTTGTGTGGGCCAAAAGCGGAATCTCGAGCCGCCCCAGCGCCTTGCAAAAGCCGCGCACGGGGACGGAGCGAGACTCAATTCCAACGCTGCAACTTTTCCCTGCGGTTGGGGGTTTCACTCAGAGCGTGAGACTGCTGGCCAGATATCCTGGTCGCAGACAGTGAGTGAGAGTTTCCTCCAAGCGCCCCGGAAGTGGGTGCCCACTTGTGTTACCGGACAGAGTGGCAGAGCCAGAGGTCTTTGAGTGGGCGGAAAGCCCGCCTGATTATGCTAGCAGCTCTGACTGACTGAGCCTTACCCAGAGCCCTGTGCTGAGTGGAAATAGAGTGGGGAGTTGCCAGCTCTTTGAGCCTCTTACTATCCAGGCAGAGGCAGCAGCAACCCCATAGCTGGATTATCAGACTACTAATTGAGGAAGGAAAGACTAGGAGAAAGGCTCCAGGAACACAGACTCTCTCACTGTTGGAGCCTATAAATGCTAATGAGCTTCGACTGCCAACGAGACTAAAGCACAATACATGACATTGCCATAGAGACTTATCAACTGCAAACCTCTACCTGAGCGTGCCAAAGGGGCAGAACCCGTGGTACAGAGTCACTGACCAGGAAGAGGGAGAGAAAAGAAGAAGCAAGAAGATAACCTCTCAAAATCAAGAATAATCTGCAGACTTTATAACCTATCCCATTTTATTATATTTGTTTGTTTGTTTCTCTTATCTTAATTCTTGATACTTGATATTTTCTGATCATAAAGCCTTGAAACTAGAATTCAACTGCAAAAAAGAGGAAAAAAATCCCACAAAAATGTGGAAACTAAACAACATACTTTTAAAAAATGAATGGGTCAAAGAAGAAATAAGTGCAGAGATCAAAAGATATATACAGACTAATGAAAATAACAATAGGACATATCAGAATCTATGGGATGCAGCAAAAGCAGTGATAAGAGGGAAGTTCATATCGCTTCAGGCATATATGAACAAACAAGAGAGAGCCCAAGGGAACCACTTAACTTTCCACCTTAAGGAACTAGAAAAAGAAGAACAAAGACAACCAAAAACCAGCCGAAGAAAGGAGATAATAAAAATCAGAGCAGAAATAAATGAATTAGAGAACAGAAAAACTATAGAAAAAATTAATAGAACAAGGAGCTGGTTCTTTGAAAAGATCAACAAAATTGACAAACCCTTGGCAAGACTTACCAAGGAAAAAAGAGAAACAACTCATATAAACAAAATCCAAAATGAAAGAGGAGAAATCACCATGGACACCGTAGATATACAAAGAATTATTGTAGAATACTATGAACAACTTTATGCCCTAAATTCAACAACCTAGAAGAAATGGATAAATTCCTAGAACAATACAACCTTCCTAGACTGAATCAAGAAGAAGCAGAAAGCCTAAACAGACCTATCATTAGAGAAGAAATAGAAAAAACCATTAAAAACCTCCCCAAAAATAAAAGTCCAGGCCCTGACGGCTATACCAGCGAATTTTATCAAACATTCAAAGAAGACTTGGTTCCTATTCTACTCAAAGTCTTCCACAAAATTGAAGAAGAAGCAATACTTCCAAACACATTTTATGAGGCCAACATAACCCTCATACCAAAACCAGGCAAGGATGGCTCACACACACAAAAAACTACAGACCAATATCTCTAATGAATACAGATGCTAAAATACTAAACAAAATACTAGCAAATCGAATACAACAACATATTAAAAAAATAATACATCATGATCAAGTGGGATTCATCCCAGAATCTCAAGGATGGTTCAACATACGTAAAACGGTTAATGTAATACACCATATCAACAAAACAAAGAACAAAACCACATGATCTTATCAATAGACGCAGAAAAGGCTTTCAATAAAATACAACACAATTTTATGTTTAAGACTCTCAACAAAATGGGTATAGAAGGAAAATATCTCAACATGATAAAGGCCATATATGATAAACCATCAGCTAACATCATATTAAATGGCACTAAACTGAAGGCTTTCCCCCTTAAATCAGGAACAAGACAGGGTTGTCCACTCTCTCCACTCTTATTTAATGTGGTACTAGAGGTTCTCACCACAGCAATCAGACAAGACAAAGAAATAAAATGCATCCATATCGGAAAAGAAGAAGTAAAGGTATCACTTTTTGCAGATGATATGATCCTATACATCGAAAACCCCAAACAATCCAAAAAAACACTACTAGAAACAATAAGCCAATACAGTAAGGTCGCAGGATATAAAATTAACATACAGAAGTCAATAGCCTTTCTATATGCCAACAATGAAACAACTGAGAAGGAACTCAAAAGAATAATCCCCTTCACGATTGCAACAAAAAAAGTAAAATACTTAGGATAAACATAAAAAGAATGTAAAGGACTTATATAATGAAAACTATAAACCATTGTTAAGGGAAATCGAAAAAGATATAATGAGATGGAAGAATATACCTTGTTCTTGGCTAGGAAGAATAAATATAATCAAGATGGCTATATTACCCAAAGCAATATACAAATTTAATGCAATTCCCATCAAACTTCTAATGACATTTTTTAAAGAAATAGAGCAAAACATCATCAGATTTATATGGAACTATAAAAAACCCCGAATAGCCAAAGCAATCCTAAAGAAAAAGAATGAAGCTGGGGGCATAACAATACCTGACTTCAAACTCTATTATAGGGCCACGACAATCAAAACAGCATGGTATTGGCAGAAAAATAGACACTCAGACCAATGGAACAGAATAGAAAGTCCAGAAATAAAACCACATATATATAGTCAAATAATTTTTGATAAAGGGGCCAACAACACACAATGGAGAAAAGAAAGCCTCTTCAATAAATGGTGCTGGGAAAACTGGAAAGCCACACGCAAAAGAATGAAACTGGACTATAGTCTCTCCCCCTGTACAAAAATTAACTCAAAATGGATCAAAGATCTAAACATAAGACCTGAAACAATTAAGTACATAGAAGAAGACATAGGTACTCAACTCATGGACCTGGGTTTTAAAGAGCATTTTATGAATTTGACTCCAATGGCAAGAGAAGTGAAGGCAAAAATTAATGAATGGGACTACATCAGACTAAAAGTTTTGCTCAGCAAGAGAAACTGATAACAAAATAAACAGAAAGCCAACTAAATGGGAAATGATATTTTCAAACAACAGCTCAGATAAGGGCCTAATATCCAAAATATACAAAGAACTCATAAAACTCAACAACAAACAAACAAGCAATCCAACAAAAAAATGGGAAGAGGATATGAATAGACACTTCTCCCAGGAAGAAATACAAATGGCCAACAGATATATGAAAAGATGCTCATCTTCTTTAGCTATTAGAGAAATGCAAATCAAAACGGCAATGAGATACCACCTCACACCTGTTCGATTAGCTGTTATTAGCAAGTCAGGTAATAGCAAATGTTGGAGAGGCTGTGGAGAAAAAGGAACCCTCATCCACTGTTGGTGGGAATGTAAAGTAGTACAATCATTATGGAAGAAAGTATGGTGGTTCCTCAAAAAACTGAAAATAGAACTACCTTATGACCCAGCAATCCCTCTACTGGGTATATATCCCCAAAACTCAGAAACATTGATACATAAAGACACATGCAGCCCCATGTTTATTGCAGCATTGTTCACAGTGGCCAGGACATGGAAACAACCAAAAAGCCCATCAATAGATGACTGGATAAAGAAGATGTGGCACATATACACTATGGAATACTACTCAGCCACAAGAAATGATGACATCGGAACATTTACAGCAAAATGGTGGGATCTTGATAACATGATACGAAGCGAAATAAGTAAATCAGAAAAAAACAGGAACTGTATTATTCCATACGTAGGTGGGACATAATAGTGAAACTAAGAGACATTGATAAGAGTGTGGTGGTTACGGGGGGGAGGGGGGAATGGGAGAGGGATAGGGGGTGGGGAGGGGCACTAAGAAAACAAGATAGAAGGTGACAGAGGACAATCTGACTTTGGGTGGTGGGTATGCAACATAATTGAAGGACAAGATACCCTGGACTTGTTATCTTTGAATATATGTATCCTGATTTATTGATGTCACCCCATTAAAAAAATAAAAGTATAAAAAAAAAAAGAAAAGAAAAGCGATAGAATTCAGAGTAGTAGAACTTGCATTATTAGATTAAGAGTGAGAGATAATTAAAATAATCAAAAGTCATCTTCTCCTAGATTATTGATTGAAATAGAAATATAACATTTTGCTTATGCATCTTAATACTTAAAAAAGTGACTCAGACATCTTTATGATAAAAACTAAATCAATAATTATATCAGTTGTATGCTTTATGAATAAGAAAAATATGAAGTAGAAGAATTAAAAGCAAACAAATGAATCAAGAAAGTAGAGGAATATGAGAAGCACAAATATGTATTGGAATTCAAAATAAACAAATGCCCAACACATTAAAACACCAAGTGTGAGATAAAGTGATAACGATAAATGCTGACTTAATGATGCTCTAATGATAGTTGTTAATTTCTTTTTAAAATAATTCCATCTTTTTTATTTAGAAATTTAGATTTTCCAAATAACAATATTTGCACATGAGAAAAATAAATACGGCACTGAATGGAAACTGAACATTAGTCTAAGTATTTTAGGTAAACAGGTATTAAATGAATGTTAGGTTTTTATTAGGATTATTGGCTCTGTATTTTAATGAAAAAGATAGTTAAAACTACCAGATGACATTATACATTTGTCCTGACCATAACTAGGGAGTGAACTGACATGCTTTCTTGTCCTGACATACCAGTATTACAGTTATGAAAGAATGTTGTAAACAAAATCAATAAAGCCACAAAGTCCTTCACATCAAAGCTGGGTTTCCCTTGTTACTAAGTAAAGATTCCACAGGCTCATCTGATATGCTGGTTTAAACCACAGAATATATGGAGTGGATATCAGAGTGGAGTTCATATCAAACAGTCTCAATGGTACACAGATACACAAAGACCATAGTTTGTGCTCACATTCCCTTCTTTACAGTACATGCACATGTATGTCTAAGCATGTGTATAAATTTTTCATTTTTTATAGTCACAGCTCATCATTTTATGCAGGAATATATATGAGTATGTTTTTTCATTTAATTTATTTTGATATAGGACAAAGACATTATAAAAGAGGAAAAAAGCACAAGCCACATGCCCCAAAATGTACTAAATAAAACACAGAGAATTATATCTTTGTAGGAAGGAGGTAAATGTGGATTCAGTCAAATACACATTGTTTGGCAAATAGAATTTTTAAATGAATGGATGTGATGAACGGTGTGTAGATGTTGGACAGCCAAAAAAGTGAAATATAGTGGGCATTATATTTTTCCTTCCCTTCATGTCTTTTCCTAACAAGAAAAACCTAATTTTTCTGTGAGAACAACTTTTTTTGCACAATAGATAATGTTTAAAATGTCATTCAAGAGTATTTCCCTCCCTGGTCCATGACCCACTCCAGGCGTAATAAACATCCTCTTGCAGCACAGGAAGTGAAAATTGTGGACCTGTCCCACTGTGGCATTGTCTCAATAAGAGAAGGTCTATTTCCTTTGTCAGCCTGCTCCTTAACCTGCTCTGTCCAATGCCATTTCTTTCCAACCCGCCGAGCTGTGAGCACACTAAGCTTTAAATAACTTCCTTACCTTCATTATTCAGAGAAAATATGTACTTTGCATAACTGGAGAAATAGGGACATATTTGTGATTGGCTCTTCATCAGTGCTTACTGTGCTTATGCTTGTCTGAAAAACACAGATTTATAAAAAATAACAACTTTCTAGGGAATCAAGTTTCCTATTTCTCTTTACATGAGCAAAAGCAGACGTTCTTAGATTCTCCTTTAAAGTTGTTCACCATATATTTTTTGCCCTTAGGGTTCCTAAAGTATATTTAGATTTGCATGCTGTGGGTATATTTACTTTCCTCCAGACAGTTTAATTCAATAAGTGCCTAAAAATATGCTCTGGTAAATTTGAAACTTTTTTTAGCCTTTATTTAAAATAATTTTTCTTTAGAAATGAACTCAACATTTTACAAATTTTAAATTAAATCAGTACAGCTTCTGAGATTGTATTATTTGATCAAAAGTGGATATAAGTGTGGCAGATCTTTTTGAGAAACCCACCAGGCAGTCATTTCTTTTTACTTACTTGGCTTTCAGAAGCCTAATTTTGTTTTGCAGCCAAGTGCCTGCTCCAGGCATAATGCTATAATTGTATGCCCTTTTGTTTAATCATTAGACCAGAGACAGTATATGAACACCTCTGGCCAATGAGAGCTAAGTGTAGCTTTGCAACAATGCTTTTGCATATTTTGTAATCCCATTAAAAAAAACAAGCAAATGATGGATCACTCCCTTACCTTTCTGCTTTTGGCTACTGTGGTGTGAGTTGTAAGATATTAGATCTGCTTCAGCTACCCGGAGAGAATACACAGTGAAGATGTTAGACCAGAAAGATGAGAGGGCTTGAGCTTGCCCTGTTACTGAGCAGTTGAAACTTGCACCTGCCTAGTTCCAGGTTACTACTGATAATAAGATTTCTATGCAGGTTGTGTAGCTCAGCACTGAAGAAACCTATAAAGTACAGTATTTGTAAGGTCAACATGTGAATACTGTCAACCATCTCGGGAATGTGTTTCTGGTATTCTGCAAGGTGCAATGTATGTCTGTGGCCTGTGTGTGCTGGCTCAAATAGGAGAGATGATAACTACCTTCATTGTATAAGTGCTCTTATTGGGTAATCTCTTATTTTCAGCAAAAAAAAAAAAAAAAAGATCTGAAAAATAAATATATAGTAGATTGTCATTTCTCTTGCAATAAACCACAGAAAATGAATGACATAAATTAGTAATATTTAAGGTATTTATTGTCAGGAACATTTAATATAATCCATAATTAAAGGACAATATTAAAATGTGAAGTAAGCTAGCTTTAACTACAGTAGTACATATTTTAATGCTTATTTAGTCTCCTAATAATACCAAAACTACTTTGATTAAATTTTTAAAATTATTATTTTAAACTGATAATCAATAATGTATTATTAAAAAAAAAAGAAAAAAATAATGTATTATTATTTTCTTTATTTGGAAAGAACTAGCTGGCAATGCCAAAATACTGTAAATGTTTGTAAGAAGGCTATTCTGGTTATAATATTTATATAAAAGAATTTGTGAGCTTGTGAATGAAGGAATTCAGCCAATTAAATGAAAACATGATGAATCTAGAAATTATAAATTTTTACATAAATATAATAAAATATAAAGCCTCATTTTCTGGTTTAACTAAAATGCATATATATAAAATTTTGATGATGAACTTGGAAAATGTAATTAATCAAAATGTTTGTATACCAACATATTTTTCAATTTCATTTCCAAAAGCAGTTTTTGTGTGGAGTATTTTGTTTTGGAGAGACATTACCTTGATGATTGCTGAAGACATGGTCCTGCCTCCAGCACCGATAAAATGCTTTATTAAAGTATTTAAGAACTCTGATACACATTGATGTTAACTATACCAGCTTTTATTTAAAATAACCTGCAGAGCCTGACCAGGCAGTGGAGTAGTGCACAGAGTGTCGGCCTGGGACCCAGGGGACCCAGGTTCAGAAACCCGAGGTCACTGGCTTGAGCATGGGCTCACCAGCTTGAGTGTGGGGTCATGGCTTGAGCATGGGATCATAGACATGACCCCATGGTTGCTAGCTTGAGCCCAAAGATTGCTGACTTGAGCAAGGGATCACTGGCTTTGCTGTAGCGCCCCCTGCCCCTGTCAAGACACATATAGTAATGCAAATAATGAGTAACTAAGGAGCCACAACTAAGAATTGGTGCTTCTTATCTCTCTCTTCCTTCCTGTCTGCCTGTCCCTATCTATCCCTCTCTCTGTCTCTGTCACATAAATAAATAAGTAAATAAGTAAGTAAGTAAATAAATAAATAAAATAACCAGAAGAGAATCAGTTGCTTTTTTAAAAAAAAGGCCACAGTGTAGAAAAGAAAATACTTCTGCCCAGTCTGCCGTAATTAAATATGAACAATTTTGCAAGACTTAATAATAAAGGACACAAAATATTAAAAATAATTACTGATATAGATTATTGTTTTATTTGGGTTCTACTTTTTAGACCCCCGAGAAATTAAATATTGACATGATTTACTTCAGTAGGACACTTTTTATTTTTCTCACATTTTATCTCTCTTAATGATGTTATAAATAGAGTAGTACAAAAATAATTCATTGTGAAATGAAAGAGAAATAGAGTGTGCTTACTCTGACTTTTTCCTTTGTGTATTATTTCACAATCAAAGCCACTAGATGAGCTTAGTTAGGCTACCTTTGCATTGTAGACTCCACATTGCTCACAGGTATAATGTACTTAAGCATGCAGATTATCAGTTTATTTCATCTAAGGTTAAGATTACTACATTATATAACATTTTTAGTAGTAGTATAAAACATTTTCATTTGTAGTATAAAATAAATCACATATATTCTAATAATATATTTATATTTCCTAACCAAAATAATCAGATGTTGTCTTTAAATACTTGCATATCAGAACATTTTTCTCTTTAAAACATCATCGTAATACATTTAAGTTTTGCTGAACTTCTCCAAAGAATGCAGAGAAGTATGGCCAATTTCAGTTCTTTAGTAGACCTGAAAATTTTCGACCAATATTTATGAAGAAAGTGGCCTTTTTGTAACAAGGTGAAAGTGTGTTTTTGTCTTTCAATAACTTGTCAAAAATTTAACATGACAGTTTAATCTTTGTTTTTGTAACTTGAGAAAAAATGATTATGTTTCAAATTAAAAGTTATTTGTATTGACAGGTGAGAACACAGAACAATGGAAGATTGATATCCAGAGAGATATGGAGAAAACTTTAGAGGTAGATTCCATCAAGAGCAGTAGAGCTGTTGTCTATTTGGAATATTTTTGTTTTCTGTCTTGAATGTAGAAAAAGGTGTTATGGTAGACTGTACTAAATTTCTGCCTATCCCTTCGCTGTTTTCTCTTTTAGTTTTATAACTCCTTATGGATCTACAGATTTACACATTTTTCAAAATTGTTCTCCTCACACTCTTTTTTTTTGTATCTTTCTGAAATAAGGAGTAGGGAGGCAGAGGGACAGACTCCCACATGCACCTGACTAAATTTCACCCAGCATGTCCACTAGGGGGCAATGCTCTGCCCATCTAGGACTTTGCTTCGTTGCCACCAGAGCCATTCTAGCACCTGAGGTGGAGGCCATGGAGCCATCCTCAGCACCCAGGACAACTTTGCTCCAATTGAGCCTTGGCTGCGAGAAGAGAAGAGAGAAATAAAAAGTAGAAGGGAAAGAAGATGTGGAGAGGCAGGTGGACATCTCTCCAATGTGCCCTAGCTGGGAATCAAACCGGGAATTTCCACACGCTGGGCAGATGCTCTACCACTGAGAAAACTGGCTGGGGCTTTTCTCACACTCTTTTATCAGCAGCTCCTTAGAACTCAGAATTACTGTCATGGCTGAACAATCCTAAAGGTTATCTAATGCATCTTAGGTTTTGGAACCACACTGACTGCAAAAACAGTCAATATTTTTTTAAGTGCCTATTATTACTAATAGAAAGGGAAGACATTAAATGATTTTGAAACTAACATATAATTTCAGATGATTCCTCTGATCACTAGGTAAAGAAATAATTAACCACTGGAGTTAGGAGCAAAGATATAGGGAATTAGATAAGAAATTAGTGCAATATTCCAAGTACAAGATGAACAGGACTGAACCAGTGTCAGTAGGTATGGTAAGAGTGTTTGAATTGTTGATATATTTTGAAAGTGAAGTAAACAGAATTTACTGAAACACTCAAAACATGGAGTAAGGAAAAGAAAGCTGATATAAGTAATTTTGTTTTAGAAATAATGAAAGTGTTATTTATAAAGATGGGAGAATATGGACAAAAGGTTATTGGAAATAAAAGTCAGGAATTCAATTTACGATGTTAATTATCAGAGACCTGAGAAACATTTCATGTATTAGATAAGGGGCATGGGCATCTGGATAGATGGAACATTATTCAAAGTGGAGGTCCAAATTTGAGATTCTTCTGTCTATAGATTATATTTACAACTATGAGATTGAATGAGATAACTTGGAAATGGGTGGAGGTGGAGAGAGAAGAGGTTTGATGATTGAACTCAGGTAGATGACAACTTTTAGATATCCAGGAAGTGGATAAAAATCAACCAAATAAGGTAGACCAGAGTTTCTCAATATCAAACCTACTGACATTTCAGGCCAGATAACTCACTGTTGTGGGGGAATGCCAGTAGCACATTTCTTTCCCAGGTATGATAACCAAAAAATACTGCAGACATTGTCCCATGTCCTGAGCCAGGAGAAGGGAGGGACAACAAAACAGACCCAAGTTGAGAACTACTAGTCTAGACTTTTAGAGGAGAAATCAGGTAAATATAGTGGCATAGGGGCTAAGTATAATTTTTAAAAATTGCATAGGGAAGTGAGTAATCGATTATGTGAAAGGGTAAAGTATTATGAAGACTAAAAATGAATTAACAACATGTGGTCATTGATATCCTCATACCTACCTTCCTGGACTATTGCAACAGCCTTATAGCTGGTCTCTCTTCCACACTTGTTCTTCCATATTTTGTTCTTGAAAGAACAACCAGTGTGAATTTGTTAGTATATAAGTTTGGTCATGTTGAAAATTCTTCATTGTCCATCTTAGTCAATGCTAACATCTTTGTAAAGAGATGCCAGAGACCCCTCACTCAAGCTGGTGAGCCTGTGCTCAAGTTGGCAACTTGGGGTTTTAAACCTGGGTCCTCTGGATCATAGACATGACTCCATGGTCGCTGACTTGAGCCTAAAGGTCACAGGCTTGGAGCTCAAGGTCACTTGACTTCTTTATCTTGGCTCTGCTATAGTCCCCGGTTAAGGCACATATGCGAAAGCTATCTCTGAACAACTAAAGAGCCACAACAAAGAACTGATGCTTCTCATCTCCCTTCTTGCCTGTCGGTCCTCATCTGTCCCTCTCTCTGACTATCTCCATCTCTGTCAAAAAAAAAGTGTTTATATCCACTAACACTTATTTAAAAAAATATAGAAATTGGAAATATTCAATATAATTGAAACTGATAATCTTTGTTAGTCTTTATTTTTATGTTTCAAATACAGGGATTCTAGCTTGAATTATCTAGATTTTCACCACTCTACTTTGTATGGTCATGGAGTACAAAAAGTAAACTAAGTATTTCAAGGGGAATTTTCTTAATATTATTAATATGAGTTTGTTTAAACTGAGTTAACTTATTTTATAATCTAAAATGCAGCAGTTTTGGTAAATATGTG
The DNA here is from genome assembly GCF_036850765.1 of Saccopteryx bilineata. Taxonomy (NCBI): domain Eukaryota; kingdom Metazoa; phylum Chordata; class Mammalia; order Chiroptera; family Emballonuridae; genus Saccopteryx; species Saccopteryx bilineata. The sequence goes on along the minus strand of NC_089491.1, from coordinate 212,012,248 downwards.
AGAAAAGCAAACTTAACAATGTCTTAATTCATAAACATAATGAGTTAACAAAAAATGAAATGGCTCCCTTCTTAGTCTCTTGTGAACACTTCTGCAATGCAGCATCCTTAAATGATTCTATTGAACTATCTTTGTTCCTGCTGACAGTGTACCATAGAAAACTAAATAATATATATGCATAAAATTGTTTGTATGATGCGCCAGAGTAATTTTTCAAGTTTGTCACCATCCATAAGAATAGTGAATCAGTGGATATATGTGATTTCACTCCATTATTCAAACATAATGGGATCACTGGAATATTGATAAAGGAATTTAGATGAAAAATGATTTATAAATTTTAGATAAAAACCTACTGATAATGCCATCTCAATATTCTTCTTCTTTATCTATGTTATTTATTTTTGAGTATTTCATATTTCAAAGGGAAGTAGCATATTCTAACTTCAGTAATGAAACATTAATTATGCCATGCATGAAATATGGCCTCACAAATATTACCAGTAGAATTTTCATGTAAATTTGTCTTCTTTATATGAATAGTGATCCATGTTAAGATAGTGTACAGTTTTATCACTGGTAATATTAAAGAATATAAATAAGAATATAAATACAGAACCCTATTTTATGCTTTATAGACAGAAAGATACTTGAAAATACTAATATGCTTAGCAAAAGTGATTTTAGCAAAGGTTCAAAAAGAAATATGGTATTAGACATTTTTCCCAAATGTATGAAGTGGTGGAGGAGAAATAGTCTGTTTTTTAAATTGTCTCTGGCCTCACATGATCCAAGTATCTTTTGAATTCCCAATCCAATCACTATTTTTTCCAAAGCCATTTAACTAAAAGAATATAAGCATCAAACTAGCTTATGAATATTATTTCTTATACAACCTAATTCAGAGGCAGGAAAATAAAAATAAAGCAGTTGCTAAATTTCTTGGAGATTTTGTTGTTTAGAATAAATAAGACTTAGCAAAAAGCAGTAGCTCTTGGGCCAAAGTTTGTAGGTTGGCATCTTGCTCCAGAAACTACTAATAGTACTGTCTGTCCCTGGACAAGGTTATATGCAAGAAGGCTGATTATAGTACTAGGATCACAAGTTTACCTGAAGGCTAAATAAACTTGTTCATGTGACATATACTTAACAGTGCTTGATACAATGTCTGTATAAAATAGATGCTAGTTAAAATTACATTTTTTTGGCTTTTGTGTGAAACTCACCCTTTTTGTACACACACACACACACACACACACACACACACGTTCGTTAGCATCATGTTTTATGTGTATTTTGTATCACCCCCCCTTTTAAAATATCCAATTATGCCTTTCACAGGGAATATTTGTTCTTTTTATTTTTTGATTTTTGTTTAATGGAGTAGTTTATTTTGTGACTCTTGATTCATCACTGAGAGTTACATTTTGAGTTGTTTCAGTTTCTTTTGTATTTCTGATACTTAGGTTCAAAGAACTTTAAAAATGTGTTTTATATTTAGAAACATTCATCCTAATCACAGTTTGCTTGCTGTCAAAAAAATTAAAGTATACATTTTCAAATATGTTTATGACCAAATATTATTCAATAGTGTGATTTTAGAAGACATACAAATTGAATAGAAAAGATGAGTTATTTGATGGTTGTTTTTCTTAATTATTTATGCTTGGAAAATCATTGTTCCTATTGTTTTATTTTTTATTTAGACAATTAAATTTAATAGGGTGATATTGGACAGAGTACGTAGATTTAGAGAAAACATCTCTACATCCTTTGGACAGTTGATTATGTTGTATACCCATCACCCAAACTCAAATCATCTTCTGTCACCCTATATTTTGTTTCTCTTTAAGCCTCTCCCCTTCCCTCCATCCCCCCCTCTCTCTATCCCTCCCCTCCCCCTGGTAACCACTGCACCCCTGTCTATGTCCATGAGTCTCCATTTTGTGACCCACCTATGTATGGAATCATACAGTTCTTAGCTTTTTCTGATTTACTTATTTCACTCAGTATATTATTATGAAGGTCCATTTATGTTGTTTTAAATGTCATCATTTCTTATGGCTGAGTAGTATTCCATAGAATATATGTACTACATCTTCTTCATACAATCTTCTATTGTAGAGCTTTGTGGTTGTTTCCATGTCTTGGCCACCGTGAGCAATGCTACGATGAACATGGGGGTGTATGTGTCTTTACATACCCATATTTTCAAGTTTTGGGGGTTTATACCCAGTAGAGGGATTGCTGGTCATATGATAGTTCTATTCCTAACTTTTGAGGAACCACCATACTTTCTTCCATAATGTTGTACTATTTTACATTCCCACCAACAGTGGATGAGGGTTCCTTTTTCTTTATAGCCTCCTCAACATTTGCTATTACCTGTCTTGATAATAGCTCATCTAACAGGTGTGAGGTGGTATCTCATTGTAGTTTTGATTTGCATTTCTCAAATAGTTAGTGATGATGAGCATCTTTTCATATATCTGTTGTCCATTTGTATTTCTTCTTGGGGAAAGTTTCTGTTCATGACCTCTTCCCATTATTTTTGGATTGTTTATTTGTTTGTTGCTGAGTTTTCTGAGTTCTTTATACATTCTGGATATTAGTCCCTTATCTGAGCTGTTGTTTAAAAATATAATCTTCCTTTTAGTTGGTTGCCTATTAGTTTTGTTGACAATTTCTTTTGCTGTGCAGAAGCTTCTTCCTCTGGTGTAGTTCCATTTATTTATCTTTGCCTTCACTTCCCTTGCCTTTGGAGTCAAATTTATAAAATGTTCTTTATGGTCAAGGTCCATGAGTTTAATAACTATGTTTTCTTCTATGTAATTTATTGTTTTAGGTCTTATATTTAGTTCTTTGATCCATTTTGAATTAATTTTTGTGCAAAGAAATAAACTGTAGTCAAGTTTTATTCTTTTGCATGTGGCTTTCCAGTTTTCCCAGCACCATTTATTAAAGAGGCTTTCTTTTCTCCATTGTGTGTTTTTGGCCCCTTTGTCAAAGATGATTTGACCATATATATGTGGTTTTATTTCTGGGTTCTCTATTCTGTTCTATTGGTCTGTGTGTCTATTTTTCTGCCAGTACCATGCTGTTTTGATTATTATGGCTCTGTAGTATAGTTTAAAGTCAGGTATTGTAATGCCTCCAGCCTTGTTATTTTTTCCTTAGAATAACTTTAGTTTTTTGATGTTTTTTATGGTTCCATATAAACCTGATAATGTTTTCTTTCATTTCTTTAAAAAATGACATTGGAATTTTGATGAGAATTGCATTAAATTTGTATATTGCTTTGGGTAGTATGGCCATTATAACTGTATTTATTCTTTCTATCCATGAACAAGGAATATATTTCCATTTCATTGTATCTTTTTCAATTTCCTTTAATAATGCTTTATAGTTTTCAGTATATAGGTTCTTTATATTCTTTGTTATGTTTATTCCTAAGTATTTTGTATTTTTTGTTGCTACTCTAAAGGGGATTTTGTTTTTAAGTTCTTTTTCTGAGGTTTTATTGTTGGCATATAAGAAAGCAATAGACTTCTGTATATTAATTTTGAATGCTGTGACCTTACTGTATTGGTTTATTGTTTCTAATAGCTTTTCTGTGAAGTCTTTGGGTTTTCTATATACAGGATCATGTCATCTGCAAAAGTACAATATCTTTACTTCTTCTTTCCTAACATGAATGCCTTTTATTTCTTTCTCTTATCTGATTGTTCTGGCTAGAGCTTCCAGTACTATGTTGGATAGGAGTGGAAAAAGTGGGCAACCTTGTCTTGTTCCTGATTTTAGAGAAATTTTTTTCAGTTTTTTACCATTTAATATGATGTTAGCTGATGTTTTGTCATAAATGGCCTTTATTGTGTTGAGGTATTTTTCTTCTATATCCATTATGTCCATTATGTTGAGTGTTTTAAACATAAAAGAATGTAGTATTTTATCGAATGTCTTTTCTGCATCTACTGATAGAATCATATGATTTTTGTTCTTTCTTTTGTTGATATGGTGTATTACATTAATCGTTTTACATATGTTGAACCATCTTTGTGTTTCTGGGATGAATCCCACTTGATTATAATGAATTATTTTTTTGATGTGTTGTTGTATTTAATTTGCTAGTATTTTGATTAGGATTTTAGCATCTATATTCATTAGAGATATTGGTCTGTAGTTTTCTTTTTTTGTGTTGTCCTTGCTAGGTTTTGGTATGAGGGTTAAGTTGGCCTCATAAAATATGTTTGGAAGTATTGCTTCTTTTTCAATTTTTTGGAAGACTTTGAGAAGGATAGGAACCAATTCTTTTTTGAATGTTTGGTATAATCCACTAGTATAATCATCTGACCCCAGACTTTTATTTTGGAGAGGTTTTTGATAGTTGTTTCTATTTCCTCCCTGCTTATCAGTCTATCTAGTCTTTCTACTTCTTTGTGATTCACTCTAGGAAGATTGTTCTGTTCTAGGAATTTGTCCATTTCTTCTAGATTGTTGAATTTGGTGGCATATAATTTTTCATAGTGTTCTACAATAATTCTTTTTATATCTATGATATTTGTGGTAATTTCTCCTCTTTCATTTTGGATTTTGTTTATATGAGTCTTTTCTCTTTGTTCCTTAATGAGTCTTGTCAGGGGTTTGTCAATTTTATTGAACTTTTCAAAGAACCAGCTCTTTGTTGTATTAATTTTTTTTCTAGTTTTTCTGTTCTCTACTTCATTTATTTTTGTTCTAATATTTATTATTTGCCTTTGTTTTTCTTTTTCTATTTCCTTAAGATGTGATGTTAGGTTGTTTACTAGGGATTTCTCTTTTTCATATAAGTATGGGATGAGATAAACTTCCCTCTTATTACTACTTTTGCTGCATCCCAGAGATTCTAATATATTGTGTTGTCATTTTCATTTGTCTGTATATATCTTTTCATCTTTTCTTTTATTTCTTCTTTGACCCATTCATTCTATAGAGTATGGTGTTTAATTTCCACATTTTTGTGGGTGTGTTTACTTCTTTTTTGCAGTTGAATTCTAGTTTCAAAGCCTTATGGTCAGAGAATATGCTTGATATAATGTCAGTCTTTCTGAATTTGTTGGTGTTGGTTTTGTGGTCAAGCAAATGATCTATTCTTGAGAATGCTTCATGTACACTGGAGAAAAATGTATACTCTGACATTTTGGGATGAAATGTTCTATAGATGTCTATTGTGTCCATTTGTTTTAGTGTTTCATTTAAAGCCAATATTTTTTTATTGATTTCCTTGGTTTGGTGTATATATGTTAAGGACTGTTATGTTTTCTAGATACTGTCCCCTTTATCATTATGTAATGTCCATCCTTGTCTCTGGTTGCCATTGTTGCCTTGTGGTCAGCATTATCAGGTATGAGTATCACTACTTTTGCTTTTCTTTGAATATTATTTGCTTGGAGAATCATTTTGCAACCTTTCACTTTGAATCTATTTTTATCCTTATAACTTAGGTATATCTCTCGAAGGTAGCATACTGTTATGTTTTGCTTTTTGATCCAATCTGCTACTCTGTTCCTTTTTATTAGTGAGTTCAGTCCATTTACATTTAGTGTAATTATTGAAACTTGAGGATTTCCTGTTGCCATTTTATATAAGGCTTTCTGATAGTTTGTGTCTTTGTATTTGGTTCTTCTTTTTTGATTTTCTGTCATTTGTTTTTGTTTGGAGGTGTTCCATACTTCTATCTTCTATTTCTTCTTTTTTTAAGCTATGTGTTTCAGTAGTGGCATTTTCTGAGATGGTTACCATTAGGTTATTAGAAGAAAAATTATCATATTTATTAGAGTCCATTATCTCATGAGTGCTTCTGCACTCCATCCTCCTATGTTACTTCTGATCTTTATCCTCTCCCATTTTGTTATTGTTGTCACAGATTATTCTTGTTTTTATTGTGACTTTCTTAATTTTTTTTTTACTTGTAATTTTATCTTGCTTTGTTCTTTTTATCTGGTTGGATAAACCCCTTTAGTATGTCTTATAGTGAGAGTTTTCTGGTGGTAAATTTCCTCAGCTTCTGTATGTCTTTAAACTTTTTCATTTCCCTTTTTCATTTCCCAAAGATAACTTTGATGGATATAGTATTCTTGGTTGGTAGTTACTCCTTTTCAGTTCTTTAAATGTTGGGGTCCACTTTCTTCTGGTTTCTAGAGTTATTGCTGAAAAATCTGATAATAGCCTAATGGGTCTTCCTTTATATGTTATATCCTTCTTCTCCCTAGCTGCCTTGAGAATTCTTTCCTTGTCATTGATTTGTGATAATTTCATTATGATGTGCCTTGGAGTAGGTCTCTTTGGGTCGAGGTAACTTGGCATTCTGTTTGCTTCCAGGATTCAAGGCTCTCTTTCCACAGGCTTGGAACTTTTCATTGATTATTTGTTTCAATATATTCTCAATTCCCTTTTCCCTCTCTTCTTCTTCCAAGGTTGCTGGCATGAGCATGGGGTTACTCAGTCTGCTGAAGGCCCACAGTCAAGGCACATATGAGAAAGTAATCAATGAACAACTAAGGTGTCACAATGATAAACTGATGCTTGATGTTTCTCATCTCTCTCAGTTCCTGTCTATCTGTCCCTATCTATCTCTCTCTCTGACTCTCTGTCTCTTTAAAAAAATTAGTTTAATACTGTCTAATAATTCATTGTATACACAATACATTTAAATATTCATCATTTAACATTTCTAAATTTGCATAATTACAATCCTAAATAAATTGAGGAAATAAGTGCTTTGTTTCTATGTGATAAAGGTGTTTTTTTTATTTAATTTTGAATCTTTTAACATTTTTACTGTGCAATTTAAACACTTACTATTTGGTTTAGATGTTAGTTACTTCCTGCAATGATTTTATATTTTGTTTTGTGATGAAAAGTTTTCTCATGAAGAGAGCATATATTTTAACAGTGCCCCTTATTTTTTAACTGTGCTTTCAAATATATTTCTTAATTCAAATCTGTTCATTTACTTTGAATTATATACAACATATAGTTTATGTAAAATGAAGGTCTGCTTAACTAAAATAATTTCATGAAAACTTGAGCATGAAGAGAAAAATGTATTTTATAGTATAGTGCTAGAGATTCTGATAAGTGTTTTCTATCTGTAAGGTCCATATTTGAATATAAAATAGAAGAAAGTGTTTATATTGTAGTCTTGCAAATATATACAAGGAAATATATATGTGATAAAATATTAACTTAGGTTTTATAAAGTTACATTATTTTACTTCTTTGTGACTATTTTAAAGGTGAATTGTTAGATTAAAAAGAATTTACTCTTCAGATCAGTGAGGTTAACTATCAAATAAAGTAAAAGCAAGACAGAATCCAATAACTTTTCTAGGCAGGTATATATGTGTATGTGTGTGTATGTAAAAGTATGTATAATATATATGTATATTTTAATACATACTATAACTCTAAATTCAATATTCTAATATAACTATCTAATTAAATATAACATTTTGCATTTTCTCATAAGGCTTTATTTATATTAGGTAGGTACACACATAGAGTCTCTATTTTTTATCCTCTAGAAACTTTTCTGTTTAGTTAATTTAAATTCCGTGTTGATACTTACACATGAAAGAGACCAAAAAATGTAAACCTTTTTCTCAAGCATTATTCATAAAATTGCATTTAAAAATTGCGAGAGACAAGATGGCACTGGAGTAGGCGAACGTACCAGCCTACTGGTACCTCCAGAACGTACCTCCCAGAACCAATGTGGATTGCAAACTAATTTTATGAACTATCAACTGGAAAAACCAACTTTGGACTAAACTAAAAGGACTCTTCAACCCAGGAACGCTGAAGAAGCCACCCAGAGACTGGTAGGAAAAGCGGAAACGTGGAGAGGGCTGCCCAGCTTCTCGGAGCGAATGGCAGCAGGGAGAGACTCGCATGGCGGGAAGTGAGTTTAGCAGAGGGGAAAGGGCCCTGAGCCCCAGGAACAAAGCCCCAGCCTGCAGACCCAGAGCCCAGAAGAAGCATAAGGACAGTATTTAGCTGGAAACAAGTCAGGATACTGTTTGTGAGAGAGTCTGATTTCTCAGACCCAGGATCCTTCTTAAAGGGACCACGCAGAACATCTCTCTCACAAACACTCACCCGGGGCTCCTGGAGACGGAGGGAGAGGGGAGAGAACCACAGTAACAGGAAGAGAGTGCAATCTATGGGGCATAGGGAGAAATATTTTTGGGAGATAGCCACTCTAACCCCTGGGACGAGTCACTCCCCAAAGCTGAAGTGAATATTTCCCCCGGAAACAGCAATACCAGCAAAGGGAAGCAGGAGAGCAGCCAAACAAGCTCCCCTGCGGCATTCAGAGCAGAGTCGCATAGAAGGAGGGAGCTTTCGGGTCTACAGTAGTGAGTCTTAGGGTCCGAGCTGCAACGCCCCCACCCACACGGCTGAGGGCGCACCGGAGAGCGGGTGGCAGCGGGAGACAAAAGCGCGGTTCTGCTGGCAGGGGCGGAAGCCGGCTGGCCACCAGTGGGCTCATGTGTGAGCTCAATCTTGCCCAGCTAGGGAGAAGGGGGCGTGCAAAATCGGCTAAGCTCAGCTGCCGGCAGCCTGTAATCCAGCCTCCGGGAGAAGGGCGGGAAACCCAGAAAGGGGAGAAACCAGCCCCGGAGCAAGGGCAGAGGAGCACATCCCTGCCCCGCCTGTGCAACCCAGGCTTGCGGTCTTACTTGGTAGCAGGCTCCTCCCGCGGGGGTGGAGTCAAAAGCCCAGAAGGGGCAGAGTTCCGCTACGAAGCTGAGCTTGGGCACGCAGCCTTTCCTGGTGGTAGAGCCAAGGCTAGCAGCTGTTCCTTGAGTGGGATCATCCTGCAAAGGCAGGGCGAAAGCTCGGAAACAGGCGGAGACCCGCAGCTGAGCAAAGGTGCTCGCCAGTGCCCTCAGGACCGAGCATAACATCACACACAGGGGCGGGGCAAAGGCCAAGGCCACCAACCCTTGTGCACCCGAGCACGTAATCACAGCCACTCTCGTGAAGAGAAAATGTGGAGGCAGAGAAATACAACACAAATAAACCAAGAGAAATCCCCAGAAAAGGACCTAAGTGAATCAGATATAACCAAATTACCAGATGCAGAGTTTAAAATAACGATTGTTAGGATGCTCAAAGATATTAGAACCACCATAGATGGCCATTACGAAAACCTAAATAGAGAGATAACAAATATAAAAAAGGACATTGAAATAATAAAAAAGAATCAGACAGAAATGACAAATACAATATCTGAAATAAAGAATACAATGGAAAGAATTAAAAGCAGGATGGATGAAGCAGAGAATCGAATCAGTGAGTTAGAGGACACAATAAATAAGGCATGGAAGCAGAGCAGAAAAAAGAAAAGAGACTCAAAAAGTCTGAGGAAACTCTAAGAGAGCTCTGTGACAACATGAAGAGAAATAACATCCGCATCATAGGGGTTCCTGAAGAAGAAGAGAAAGAACAAGGGATAGAGACTTTGTTCAAACATATTAAAGTGGAAAACATCCCCCAATTAAGGCAGGAAAATATTTCACATGTTCAGGAAGCACAGAGAACTCCATTAAGGAGAAATCCAAAGAAACCAACACCAAAACACATCATAATTAAATTACCAAAGCTAAATGATAAAGAGAAAATATTAAAAGCTGCTAGAGAAAAAAAGACAATCACCTACAAAGGAGCCCCCATAAGGATGACTTCTGACTTCTCAACAGAAACACTTGAGGCCAGAAGGGAATGGCAAGAAATATTCAAAGTAATGCAGAACAAGAACCTACAACCAAGACTACTTTATCCAGCAAGGCTATCATTTAAAATTGAAGGAGAAATAAAAAGCTTTACAGACAAAAAAAAACTAAAGGATTTCACTACAACCAAACCAAGGCTGCAAGAAATGCTAAGGGACCTGTTGTAAACAGATCAAAGGAAAAAAAGAATATAGCAAAAGAGAAAAACAGTTTTAAAGAAAAAAAATGGCAATAAACAATTACATGTCAGTAATAACCTTAAATGTTAATGGATTAAATGATCCGATCAAGAGACATAGGGTAGCTGCGTGGATAAGAAAACAGGACCCATACATATGCTGTCTACAAGAGACACACCTTAAATCAAAAGATGCACACAGACTGAAGATAAAAAGATGGAAAAAAATATTTCACGCAAATGGAAATGAAAAAAAAGCTGGGGTAGCAATACTTATATCAGACAAAATGGACTTCAGAACAAAGACCATAGTTAGAGATAAAGAAGGTCACTACATAATGATAAAGGGAGCAATCCAAAAGGAAGATATAACCATTATAAATATCTACGCACCTAATATAGGAGCACCTAAATATATAAAGCAGACTTTGATAGACTTAAAGGGCGAGATCAACAGCAATACTATAATAGTAGGAGATTTCAATACCCCATTAACATCATTAGATAGGTCCTCAAGAAAGAAAATTAACAAAGAAACAGCAGACTTAAAGGACATATTAGATGAACTCGATTTAATAGATATCTTCAGAATCTTTCACCCTAAAAGAGCAGAATATACATTCTTTTCAAGCACTCATGGGACATTCTCTAGAATAGACCACATGTTAGGGCACAAAAGCGGGCTCAACAAATTTAAGAAGATTGAAATCATATCGAACACTTTCTCTGATCACAATGGCATTAAACTAGAAATCAACCACAATAGAAAAATTGAAAAACATTCAAACACTTGGAAACTAAATAGCACGTTATTAAACAATGAATGGGTTAACATTGAGATCAAAGAAGAAATTAAAAAATTTCTAGAAACAAACGATAATGAGCATGCATCAACTCAAAATTTATGGGACACAGCAAAAGCAGTCCTGAGAGGGAAGTTTATAGCATTACAGGCATACCTCAAGAAGCTAGAAAAAGCTCAAATTAACAACTTAACCCTGCATCTAAAAGAACTAGAAAAAGAACAGCAAGTAAAGCCCAGAGCTAGTAGAAGGAAGGAAATAATAAAGATCAGAGCAGAAATAAGTGACATAGAGGCTAAAGAAACAATACAGAGGATCAATGAAACCAGGAGCTGGTTCTTTGAAAAGGTAAACAAGATTGATGAACCTTTAACAAGACTCACCAAGAAAAAAAGAGAGAGGACTCAAATAAATAAAATTAGAAACGAGAGTGGAGAAATAACAACTGACACAACAGAAATACAAAATATTGTAAGAAAATACTATGAAGAACTGTACGCCAAAAAACTAGACAACCTAGATGAAATGGACAAATTCCTTGAATCATATAATCTTCCAAAAATCAATCTGGAAGAATCAGAAAACCTAAACAGACCAATTACAACAAATGAGATTGAAACAGCTATCAAAAAACTCCCAAAAAAGAAAAGTCCTGGGCCTGATGGCTTCACAAGTGAATTCTACCAAATATTCATAGAAGAACTAACTCCTATCCTTCTCAAGCTATTTCAAAAAATTCAAGAGGAAGGAAGACTTCCAAACTCCTTTTTTGAGGTGAGCATAATTCTGATTCCAAAACTAGGCAAAGACAACACAAAAAAAGAAAATTATATGCCAATATCCCTGATGAACTTAGATGCAAAAATCCTCAATAAAATATTAGAAAACCTGATCCAGCAATATATGGAAAAAATCATACACCATGATCAAGTAGGATTTATTCTTGGGAGGCAAGGCTGGTACAATATTCGCAAATCAATCAATGTGATTCATCACATAAACAAAAGAAAGGAGAAAAACCACATGATAATTTCAATAGATGCAGAAAAAGCATTTGATAAAGTCCAGCACCCATTCATGATCAAAACTCTCAGCAAAGTGGGAATACAGGGAACATACCTCAACATGATAAAGGCCATCTATGACAAACCAACAGCCAACATAATACTCAATGGGCAAAAATTAAAAGCTATCCCCTTAAGATCAGGAACAAGGCAGGGTTGCCCCCTTTCACCACTCTTATTCAACATAGTTCTGGAAGTCCTCACCACAGCAATCAGACAAGAAAAAGAAATAAAAGGCATCCAAATTGGAAAAGAAGAAGTAAAACTATCATTATTTGCAGATGACATGATATTGTATATAGAAAACCCTAAAGTTTCAGTCAAAAAACTACTAGACCTGATAAAAGAATTTGGCAAGGTGGCAGGATATAAAATCAATACTCAGAAATCAGAGGCATTTTTATACACTAATAATGAACTGTCAGAAAGAGAAATCAGGGAATCAATCCCCTTTACCATTGCAACCAAAAAAAGAAAGTACCTAGGAATAAATCTAACCAAGGAGATTAAAGACTTGTACTCAGAAAATTATAAAACATTGATAAAAGAAATCAGGGAAGATACGAATAAGTGGAGGCATATACCGTGCTCATGGTTAGGAAGAATAAACATCATTAAAATGTCTATATTACCCAAAGCAATTTATAAATTCAATGCAATACCAATGAAAATACCAATGACTTACTTCAAAGACATAGAACACATATTCCAAAAATTTATATGGAACCAAAAAAGAACACGAATAGCCTCAGCAATCCTGAAAAGGAAGAAAAAAGCGGGAGGTATCACACTTCGAGATATCAAGTTATATTATAAGGCCATTGTACTCAAAACAGCATGGTACTGGCATAAGAACAGGCACATAGATCAATGGAACAGAACAGAGAACTCAGAAATAAACCCACAGCTCTATGGACAACTGATATTTCACAAAGGAGGTAAGACAATACAATGGAGTAAAGACAGCTTCTTCAACAAATGGTGTTGGGAAAACTGGACAGCTACCTGCAAAAAAATGAAACTAGACCACCAACTTACACCACTCACAAAAATAAACTCAAAATGGATAAAAGACTTGAATGTAAGCCATGAAACCATAAGCATTTTAGAAGAAAACATAGGCAGTACGCTCTCTGACATCTCTCGCAGCAATATATTTGCTGATTTGTCTCCACAGGCAAGTGAAATAAAAGACAGGATAAACAAATGGGACTTTATCAAACTAAAAAGCTTCTGCACAGCTAAAGACAATAAGAACAGAATAAAAAGACAAACTACACAATGAAAGAATATATTTGACATAGCGTCTGATAAGGGGTTAATAACCAAAATTTATAAAGAACTTGTAAAACTTAATACCAGGAAGACAAACAATCCAATCCAAAAATGGGCAAAAGAAATGAATAGACATTTCTCCAAAGAGGACACACAGATGGCCAATAGGCATATGAAAAAATGTTCAACTAAGAACTATATGTTTCCACACATAGGTGGGACATAAAGATGAGACTCAGAGACATGAACAACAGTGGTGGGGTTACAGGGTGGGGGGAGGAGAGGGAGGGGGTTGGGGGAGGGGAGGGGCACAAAGATCATGGTTTTTCAGCATTGGCCATATTCCCCCCTTAATCTATAGACAGACAGCAAATATTTACGTATGGTGTTCCCACTATAAAGACTGCTGTCTTAGGGACAAATGCTGACAAACTATTTCAGCAGTTCCTCCTTCTTCAAAGACTTATATGTAAACATAGAGTTCCATGTTTCATAGGACATACTCAAGCTCACTCCATGCTTCCTGGTGCTTTAGCACAAGGGAATGCCCCCCCCCCCGTTTTATTTTTTTGTATTTTTTTTTGTATTTTTTTTGTATTTTTTCTTTTATTTAATTATTTTTTGTATATTTCTGAGGATGGGGATGGGGAGGCAAGCAGACAGACTCCTGCATGCGCCTGACTGGGATCCACCTGGCATGCCTACCGGGGGGAATGCTCTGCCCATCTGGGATGTTGCTCTGTTACAACCGGAGTCATTCTGGCAACTGGGGCGGAGGCCATGGGGCCATCCTTAGTGCCCAGGGTGGATTTGCTCCGGTGGAGCCTTGGCTCTGGGTGGGAGGAGAGGGACCGGGAGGGGGGAGAGGGGGAGGGGTGGAGAGGTAGATGGGCGCTTCTCCTGTGTGCTCTGGCCGGGAATCGAACCTGGGAATCCTGCACACCAGGCCAATGACTCCAACGGGTCTACCATATCATGCTTTTTACTTAAAAAAAAAATTTACATTTCTTTTGAAAGCTGATGAACAGGAGACACCAAATCTACCTTCTTTATTAGATCTAGCTAATAACACTGTTCTGTCTTTTTTCCAAATAGCTCCAGATATATGAAAAAGATTTATATAGGCGGATGGGGATCCTCAAACCCCTCAGCGAGATCTTCTGAGAATGGCTTTTAAGATTCCTAGAGAAAGAAAAAGCCCAATAGAGATCAGGGGGAACTACCAGCTTTTAGGATACACCCTTAAAGGCACCAGCACCCCAAAGGGGTCTCATAGGATGCCATCTGGGTCCTGCTTCAATAGTGGAAAGGAAGGTCATTGAGCTAAAGCCTGCCAGGCTTACACACCTCTGCTGTGAGGAAACAGGGACACTGGAAGGTGGGCTTCCCCCTCGCTCCTCTAAGGGAGGGTTCAGTCTCTTTTAGGCCTGCTCCAGCCACCTATGACCTAACCTTGCCCAGAATGCTGGGGTTTGCCACTGAAGGCTGAAGGTTCCCAGGGCCATCGACCCCATCTACGACACTGTGGACGAGCCTAGGGTATTTCTTCCAAGAAGCAGGTAAACTGATCTCATTTGCACAAGGGCCACTTAACTATGTTTTGCCTGAATAGTCAGGTTCTTTATTCTTCCCTCAAAGATCTCTGTTGTGGGTGTTGATAGTCCTATTTTCTGCTGCTTTGCTTAATATATAGTGTTTCCTTTATTCCTCCTACCTCAATGCCCCACTTATACTTCAGGCTGGGACCTACTCTTAATTTAGAGCTCTCTTTCCTCCTTTTGCCAACTTGTATTATGAATTTACCTTTGCCACCCAGCTTAGTGTATCCCAAGGTTCTCTTTACCAGGCCACAGTCACAGAGCTCCAGGGAAAAGCAACCTGGTCACAACTCTCCAGGCAGAGGAGAACAGAAGCTCCATATCCACGCATGCTGCAAATGGCTTTTTCCAGTGTACCTGAATCATTACCAGCTAGAAGTAGCGGTCATTGGGACTTGGACATGAGCTGCAAAGTATAGAATGGTGACAACAATTCCAGTGCCATACGGACTTTTCCTGTGGGGAACTTTCCTGGACTCCTGCTCCCTGTGACAGCTCCTAACAGACTGAACTGTGGTTGGGTTGCATTTTTCAGGGATTTGGCATGGTGAGGGGGCCAACTTGGACTTGGGGAACATGTTAAGGACACTACTCATTTATGGATTCTTGCTGTATTGGCCAAGAGTTTGCTTAAAGGCTTTTAATCACTGTAAAAAAAATAGAGGACTAGATGAAGAATATGGGGCACATATACACCATGGTATATTATTCAGCTAGGAGAAATAGTGACATTGGATCACTTATAGCGGAATGGTGGAGTATTGGTAGCATTGTGCGGAGTGAAATAAGCAAATCAGAAAAAAACAGGAACTGCAGGATTCCATACATTAGTGGGACATAAAAGCGAGACTGAGAGGCATGAACAGGAGTGTGGTGGCTATGGGGGGTGGGGGGAGGGAAGGAGGGAGAGGGAGAGGGGAGGGGGAGGGGTACAGAGAGAACTGGATGGAGGGTGGCAGAGGACGATCTCTCTTTGTGTGATGGGTATGCAACATAACTAAATGACAAGATAACCTGGAAATGTTTTCTTTGAATGTATGTACCCTGATTTATTGATGTCACCCCATTAAAATAAAAATTTATTTATATATAATAAAAAAAGAGAGAATTCAGACACATGCAGTCATGTATCTATTACATGAAAAAATAAATTGCATGTAAAAAAAGTTTATCTCTTGTTTTAATTGGTTTCATTTATGAGTTCAGAAAAACAATGGAATAATTTGCTTCCTTGCATTTCTTATTTGGAAGATGATATTAAAAAAAGAAAGATTTTAAATTCTATTATTCAGGAATTCAAAATGTAACACAAAACAGTTTGTATGTTTTTGTTATTGCTCATTCATATCTTCACAATAAGATTACACTTTTTACTGTATAAATCTAAACTAAACCAAAAAAATCATGAATATTGACAATTCGATATAAAACACTTTTTAAGAAATTACTCATTATATTTTTGAAAGTTATCCTATAGGACATTATCAATAATTTAAAAATTAGCCTTTTTTTAAAGAGATTGAGTAGACAAGATAAACATTGTTTATAAAGACAAATGTAATAATGGACTGTTATTCAAAATATACAAAACCCATTAAAACTCATCAATAAGTAAGCAGATAATTCAAGTAAGTCCTAGAAAAAAAAATGTGAACAGATACCTCATCTAAGATGTATGCAAATAACAAATATGCATATGAAAATAAACTCAATATCACATGTCATTAAGAAATTGCAAATTAAAACACATGAGTTACAATTTTACATTTATTTGGCCAAAATCCAGAGCATTGACAACCCCAAATGTTGATGAGGATGTGATACAATAGAATTCATTGCTGGCGAGAATGCAAAATGGTATAGCCACTTTGGAAAAGAGTTGATGGTGACTTATCATGTGACTGAGAAATCATGTTCTAGGTTTACTGAAATCTTCTTTGGTTTCTTCCATTTAAATTTTGCAGTTTTCAGCATATAATTTTTTTTTTTGTTCTTACATTTACACCTAAGTAAACTTAAACTAAATAAACTCATTCTCTTTAGAAAAGTTATAAATGATATTATTTTTATATTTTAATTTTGCAAGTTTCTGTTAGGTTACACTTTTTACAGAATAATTCTAAAAGTCAGAACTACTTTTAAAACATACGATATTTTAAAGCTAGAAAGAAACAGAGAATAAGGTATATTACCTGGATAATATAGTAGAAGACAGTCTTTATTATTCCTTTTTTATAAATTTTTATTAATTTTAATGGAGTAACATCAATAAATCAGGGTACATATGTTCAAAGAAAACATATTCAGGTTATCTTGTCATTCAGTTAAGTTGCATACCCATCACCCAAAGTCAGATTGTCCTCCGTCACCTTCTATCTAGTTTTTTGAGCCCCTCCCCCTCCCTTTTCCCTCTCCCTCCCTCTTCTCCCCCCCCCTATAACCACCAAACTCTTGTCCATTTCTCTTAGTCTCATTTTTATGTCCCACTTATGTATGGAATCATGCAATTCTTATTTTTTTCTGATTTACTTATTTAACTCTGAATAATGTTATCAAGATCCAACCATTTTGTTGTAAATGATCTGATGTCATCATTTCTTATGGCTGAGTAGTATTCCATAGTGTATATGTGCCACATCGTCTTTATCCAGTCATCTATTGACGGGCTTTTTGGTTGTTTCCATTTCTTGGCCAGTGTAAACAATGCTGTAATGAACATGGGGCTACATGTATCTTTATGTATTAATGTCTCTGAATTTTGGGGGTATATACCCAGTAGAGAGATTGCTGTGTTATAAGGAAGTTCTATTTTCAGTGTTTTGAGGAACCATCATATTTTCTTCCATAATGGTTGTACTACTTTACGTTCCCACCAACAATGAATGAGGGTTCCTTTTTCTCCACAGCCTCTCCAACACTTGCTACTACCTGTCTTGTTGATAATAGCTAATCTAACAGGTGTAAGGTGGTATCTCATTGTAGTTTTGAGTTGCATTTCTCAAATAACTAATGAAGATGAGCATCTCTTCATATATCTGTTGGCCATTTGTATTTCTTCCTGAGAGAAGTGTCTGTTCATGTCCTCTTCCCATTTTTTTTATTGGATTGTTTGTTTGTTGTTGAGTTTTATGAGTTCTTTGTATATTAGGCCCTTATCTGAGCTGTTGTTTGAAAATATCATTTCCCATTTAGTTGGCTGTCTGTTTCTTTTGTTGTCAGTTTCTCTTGATAAGCAAAAATTTCTTAGTCTGATGTAGTCCCATTCATTTATCTTTGCCTTCACTTCTCTTGCCTTTGGAGTCAAATTCATAAAATGCTCTTTAAAACCAAGGTCCATGAGTTTAGTACCTATGTTTTCTTCTATGTACTTTATTGTTTCAGGTCTTATATTTAGGTCTTTGATCCATTTTGAAATAATTTTAGTACAAGGGGACAAACTGTAGTCGAGTTTCATTTTTTTGCATGTGGCTTTCCAGTTTTCCCAACACCATTTGATGAAGAGGCTTTCTTTTCTCCATTGTCTGTTTTTGGTTCTTTATCAAAAATTATTTGACCATATATATGTGGCATTATTTCTGGACTTTCTATTCTGTTCCATTGTTCTGAGTGTCTATTTTTCTGCCAAAAATGCTGTTTTGATTGTCGTGGCCCTATAATATAGTTTGAAGTCAGGTATTGTAATGCCCCCAGCTTCATTCTTTTTTCTTAGGATTGCTTTGGCTATTGGGTTTTTTTTACAATTCCATATACGTCTGATGATTTTTTGTTCCATTTTTTTAAAAAATGAAATTGAAATTTTGATGGGAATTGCATTAAATTTGTATATTGCTTTGGGTAATATGGCCATCTTGATTATATATATTCTTCCTATCCAAAAACAAAAAATATTTTTACATTTCATTGTATCTTTTTTGATTTCCCTTAACAATGCTTTGTAGTTTTTGTTATATAGATCCTTTACATTCTTTGTTATGTTTATTCCTAGGTATTTTTGTTGTTGTTGCAATCGTGAAGGGGATTATTTTTTTGAGTTCATTTTCTACTGTTTCATTGTTGGCATATAGAAGGGCTATGGACTTTTGTATATTAATTTTGTATCCTGCGACCTTACTGTATTGGTTTATTGTTTCTGGTAATCTTTTTGTGGAGTCCTTGGGGTTTTCAATGTATAATATCATATCATCTGCAAACAGTGATACGTTTACTTCTTCTATTCCTATATGGATGCTTTTTATTTCTTTATCTTGTCTGATTGCTCTGGCTAGAACTTCTAGCACACGTTAAATAAGAGTGGAGAGAGTGGACAACCCGTCTTGTTCCTGATTTAAGCGGAAAGCCCTGAATTTTATGCCATTTAATATAATGTTAGCTGATGGTTTATCACATATGGCCTTTATCTTATTGAGCTATTTTTCTTCTATACCTATTTTGTTGAGTGTCTTAAACATGAAGTTCTGTTGTAGTTTATCGAATGTTTTCCCAGATCTATTGATAAGATCATGTGGTTTTTGTTCTTTGTTTTGTTGATATGGTATATTATGTTAACCTTTTTACGTATGTTGAACCATCCTTGAGATTCTGGAATGAATCCCACTTGATTTTGATGTATTATTTTTTTAATATGTTGTTGTATTTGATTTGCTAGTATTTTGCTTAGTATTTTAGCTTCTGTATTCATTAGAGATATTGGTATGTAGTATTCTTTTTTTATGCTGTCTTTGCCAGCTTTCAGTATGATAGTTATTTGGCCTAATAAAATGTGTTTGGAAGTATTGCTTTTTCTTCAGTTTTTTGGAAGACTTTGAATAGAATAGAAACAAATTCTTCTTTGAACATTTGGTATAATTCACTAGTATAATCATCTGGCCCCAGACTTTTATTTTGGAGAGGTTTTTGATAGTTATTTTTATTTCCTCCATGGTAATTGGTCTGTTTAGGCTTTCTGCTTCTTCATGACTCAGTCTAGGAAGGTTGTATTGTTCTAGGAATTTATCCATTTTTTCTAGATTGTTGAATTTAGTGGCATAGAGTTTTTCGTAGTATTCTACAATAATTCTTTGTATATCTATAATATTTGTAGTGATTTCTTCTCTTTCATTTTGGATTTTGTTTATATGAGCTCTTTCTCTTTTTTCCTTAGTGAGTCTTGCCAAGGGTTTGTCAATTTTGTTGATCTTTTCAAAGAACCAGGTCCTTGTTTTATTAATTTTTTCTATAGATTTTCTGTTCTCTATTTCATTTATTTCTGCTCTGATTTTTTTTTCCTGAAGCTGGAAACGGGGAGAGACAGTCAGACAGACTCCTGCATGCACCCAACCGGGATCCACCTGGCACACCCACCAGGGGGTGATGCTCTTCCCACCAGGGGGCGATGCTCTGCCCCTCTGGGGCATCACTCTGTTGTGACCAGAGCCACTTTAGTGCCTGGGGCAGAGGCCAAAGAGCCATCCCCAGCACCCGGGCCATCTTTGCTCCAATGGAGCCTCGGCTGTGGGAGGGGAAGAGAGAGACAGAGAGGAAGGAGAGGGGGAGGGGTGGAGAAGCAGATGAGCACTTCTCCTGTGTGCCTTGGCCGGGAATCGAACCTGGGACTTCTGTACGCCAGGCTGATGCTCTACCACTGAGCCAACCGGCCAGGGTAATAATCTGATTTTTATTATGTCCTTTCTTCGGCTGGTTTTGGATTGTCTTTGTTCTTCCTTTCCTAGTTCCTTAAAATGTGAAGTTAAGTGGTTTACTTGGCTCTCTCTTGTTTGTTCTTATAGGCCTGAAGTGATATGAACTTCCCTCTTATTACTGCTTTTGCTGTATTCCAGAGATTCTGATATGTCGTATTGTCATTTTCATTTGTCTGTATACATCTTTTGGTCTCTGTGCTTATTTCTTCTTTGACCCATTCATTTTTTAAAAGTATGTTGTTTAGTTTCCATATTTTTGTGTTTTTTTCCCTCTTTTTTGCAGTTGAATTCTAGTTTCAAGGCTTTATGATCAGAAAATATGCTTAGTGCAATTTCAATTTTTCTGAATTTGATGATGTTATTTTTGTGGCCCAACATATGGGCAATCCTTGAGAATGTTTTATGAATACTAGAAAAAAATGTATACTCTGTCACTTTGGGATGAAATGTCCTGTAATGTCTATTATATCCAGTTCTCTAGTGTATCATTTAATGCCAATATATCTTTATTGATTTTATTTTTGCATGAATGATCTAAAGCCATCAGTGATGTATTGAGGTCTCCAAGTATGGTTGTATTTTTGTCAGCTTTTGTTTTTAGGTCAATGAGTAGCTGTCTTATATATTTTGGTGCTCCTTGGTTTGGTGCATATATATTAGGAATTGTTATGTCTTCTTGATTTAGTGTCCCCTTATTCATTATGAAATGACCATTTTTGTCTCTAATTACTTTTGCTGTCTTGTAGTCAGCATTATTAGATATGAGTATTGCTACACCTGCCTTTTTTGAATATTATTTTCTTGAAGTATTGTTTTCCAGCCTTTCACTTTGAATTTGTTTTTATACTTGTTGCTTAGATGCGTTTCTTGTAGGCACCATACAGTTGAATTTTCTTTTTTAATCCATTCTGCTACTCTGTGTCTTTTTATTGGTGAGTTCAATCCATTTACATTTAGTGTCATTTTTGACACTTGTGGGTTCTCTATTGCCATTTTATAAATTGCTTTCTGTTAGTTTTGTATCTTGTTTGATTCTTCTCTTTTGTTTTTCTATCATTTGTTTTTGTTTGTTTGTATTCCATATTTCTGTCCTCTGTTGCTAACTTTTTTTTTTTTATATAATTTTATTTTTTTAATGGGGTGACATCAATAAATCAGGATACATATATTCAAAGATAACAAGTCCAGGTTATCTTGTCGTTCAATTATGTTGCATACCCACCACCCAAAGTCAGATTGTCCTCTGTCACCTTCTATCTTGTTTTCTTTGTGCCCTTCCCCACCCCCTATCCCTCTCCTATTCCCCGCTCCCCCACCCGTAACCACCACACACTTGTCAATGTCTCTTAGTTTCAGTATTATGTCCCACCTACGTATGGAATAATACAGTTCCTGTTTTTTTCTGATTTACATATTTCGCTTCGTATCATGTTATCAAGATCCCACCATTTTGCTGTAAATGTTCCGATGTCATCATTTCTTATGGCTGAATAGTATTCCATAGTGTATATGTGCCACATCTTCTTTATCCAGTCATCTATTGATGGGCTTTTTGGTTGTTTCCATGTCCTGGCCACTGTGAACAATGCTGCAATAAACATGGGGCTGCATGTGTCTTTACGTATCAATGTTTCTGTGTTTTGGGGATATATACCCAGTAGAGGGATTGCTGGGTCATAAGGTAGTTCTATTTGCAATTTTTTGAGGAACCACCATACTTTCTTCCATAATGGTTGTACTACTTTACATTCCCACCAACAGTGAATGAGGGTTCCTTTTTCTCCACAGCCTCTCCAACATTTGCTATTACCTGACTTGCTAATAACAGCTAATCAAACAGGTGTGAGGTGGTATCTCATTGCCGTTTTGATTTGCATTTCTCTAATAGCTAAAGAAGATGAGCATCTTTTCATATATCTGTTGGCCATTTGTATTTCTTCCTGGGAGAAGTGTCTATTCATATCCTCTTCCCATTTTTATATTGGATTGTTTGTTTGTTTGTTGTTGAGTTTTATGAGTTCTTTGTATATTTTGGATATTAGGCCCTTATCTGAGCTGTTGTTTGAAAATATCATTTCCCATTTAGTTGGCTTTCTGTTTATTTTGTTATCAGTTTCTCTTGCTGAGCAAAAACTTCTTAGTCTGATGTAGTCCCATTCATTAATTTTTGCCTTCACTTCTCTTGCCATTGGAGTCAAATTCATAAAATGCTCTTTAAAACCCAGGTCCATGAGTTGAGTACCTATGTCTTCTTCTATGTACTTAATTGTTTCAGGTCTTATGTTTAGATCTTTGATCCATTTTGAGTTAATTTTTGTACAGGGAGAGAGAGACTGTAGTCCAGTTTCATTCTTTTGCATGTGGCTTTCCAGTTTTCCCAGCACCATTTATTGAAGAGGATTTCTTTTCTCCATTGTGTGTTGTTGGCCCCTTTATCAAAAATTATTTGACTATATATATGTGGCTTTATTTCTGGACTTTCTATTCTGTTCCATTGGTCTGAGTGTCTATTTTTCTGCCAATACCATGCTGTTTTGATTGTTGTGGCCCTATAATAGAGTTTGAAGTCAGGTATTGTAATGCCCCCAGCTTCATTCTTTTTCTTTAGGATTGCTTTGGCTATTCGGGGTTTTTTTATAGTTCCATATAAATCTGATGATTTTTTGCTCTATTTCTTTAAAAAACGTCATTGGAAGTTTGATGGGAATTGCATTAAATTTGTATATTGCTTTGGGTAATATAGCCATCTTGATTATATTTATTCTTCCTAGCCAAGAACAAGGTATATTCTTCCATCTCATTATATCTTTTTCGATTTCCCTTAACAATGGTTTATAGTTTCATTATATAAGTCCTTTACATTCTTTGTTATGTTTATTTTTAAGTATTTTATTTTTTTTGTTGCAATCGTGAAGGGGATTATTCTTTTGAGTTCCTTCTCAGTTGTTTCATTGTTGGCATATAGAAAGGCTATTGACTTCTGAATGTTAATTTTGTATCCTGCGACCTTACTGTATTGGCTTATTGTTTCTAGTAGTGTTTTTGTGGATTCTTTGGGGTTTTCGATGTATAGGATCATATCATCTGCAAAAAGTGATACCTTTACTTCTTCTTTTCCGATATGGATGCCTTTTATTTCTTTGTCTTGTCTGATTGCTCTGGCTAGAACCTCTAGTACCACATTAAATAAGAGTGGAGAGAGTGGACAACACTGTCTTGTTCCTGATTTAAGGGGAAAGCCTTCAGTTTAGTGCCATTTAATATGATGTTAGCTGATGGTTTATCATATATGGCCTGTATCATGTTGAAATATTTTCCTTCTATACCCATATTGTTGAGAGTCTTAAACATAAAATTGTGTGTATTTTATCGAAAGCCTTTTCTGCATCTATTGATAAGATCATGTGGTTTTTGTTCTTTGTTTTGTTGATATGGTGTATTACATTAACCGTTTTACGTATGTTGAACCATCCTTGAGATTCTGGGATGAATCCCACTTGATCATGATGTATTATTTTTTTAATATGTTGTTGTATTCAATTTGCTAGTATTTTGTTTAGTATTTTAGCATCTGTATTCATTAGAGATATTGGTCTGTAGTTTTCTTTTTTTTGTGCCATCCTTGCCTGGTTTTGGTATGAGGGTTATGTTGGCCTCATAAAATGTGTTTGGAAGTATTGCTTCTTCTTCAATTTTGTGGAAGACTTTGAGTAGAATAGGAACCAAGTCTTCTTTGAATGTTTGATAAAATTCGCTGGTATAGCCGTCAGGCCTGGACTTTTATTTTTTGGGGAGGTTTTTTAATGGTTTTTTCTATTTCTTCTCTACTGATAGGTCTGTTTAGGCTTTCTGCTTCTTCTTGACTCAGTCTAGGAAGGTTGTATTTTTTCTAGGAATTTATCCATTTCTTCTAGGTTGTTGAATTTAGTGGCATAAAGTTTTTCATAGTATTCTACAATAATTCTTTGTATATCTACAGTGTCCGTGGTGATTTCTCCTCTTTCATTTTGGATTTTGTTTATATGAGTTGTTTCTCTTTTTTCCTTGGTAAGTCTTGCCAAGGGTTTGTCAATTTTGTTGATCTTTTCAAAGAACCAGCTCCTTGTTCTATTAATTTTTTCTATAGTTTTTCTGTTCTCTAATTCATTTATTTCTGCTCTGATTTTTATTATCTCCTTTCTTCGGCTGGTTTTGGGTTGTCTTTGTTCTTCTTTTTCTAGTTCCTTAAGGTGGGAAGTTAAGTGGTTCACTTGGGCTCTCTCTTGTTTGTTCATATATGCCTGAAGCGATATGAACTTCCCTCTTATCACTGCTTTTACTGCATCCCATAGATTCTGATATGTCGTATTGTCATTTTCATTAGTCTGTATATATCTTTTGATCTCTGCACTTATTTCTTCTTTGACCCATTCATTTTTAAAAGTATGTTGTTTAGTTTCCACATTTTTGTGGGATTTTTTTTCCTCTTTTTTGCAGTTGAATTCTAGTTTCAAGGCTTTATGATCAGAGAATATGCTTGGTAAACTTCAGTTTTTCTGAATTTGCTGATGTTGTTTTTGTGGCCCAACATATGGTCAATTCTTGAGAATGATCCATGTACACTGGAGAAAAATGTATACTCAGTCACTTGGGATGAAATGTCCTGTAGATGTGTATCATATCCAGGTGCTCTAGTGTTTTGTTTAAGGCCACTATGTCTTTGTTGATTCTCTGTTTGGATGACCGATCTAGAGCCGTCAGCGGTGTATTGAGGTCTCCAAGTATGATTGTATTTTTGTCAGTTTTTGTTTTAAGATCAATAAGTAGCTGTCTTATATATTTTGGTGCTCCTTGGTTTGGTGCATATATATTAAGAATTGTTATGTCTTCTTGATTCAGTGTCCCCTTAGCCATTATGAAATGGCCATTTTGTCTCTGAGTACTTTTCCTGTCTTGTAGTCAGCATTATCCGATATGAGTATTGCTACACCTGCTTTTTTTTTGGATGTTATTTGCTTGGAGTATTGTTTTCCAGCCTTTCACTTTGAATTTGTTTTTATCCTTGTTACTTAGATGAGTTTCCTGTAGGCAGCATACAGTTGGATTTTCTTTTTTAATCCATTCTGCTACTCTGTGCCTTTTTATTGGTGAGTTTAACCCGTTTACATTTAGTGTAATTATTGATACTTGTGAGTTCCCTATTGCCATTTTATATCTTGCTTTCTGTTAGTTTCGTGTCTTGTTTGATCCTTCTCTTTCGTTTTTCTATCTTTTGTTTTTATTTGGTTGTATTCCATACATCTTTCCTCTGTTGCTATCTTTTTTATCTCATGTGCTTTTGTGGTGGTTTTTTCAATGGTGGTTACCTTTGAGTAATGAAAAGGGTCCCTACCCAGTTCATTGTAGTGAACTATTTTGTGAGTACTTTTGCACTCCATCGTCCTTTGCTACTGTTAATCTCCGTCTTCTCCCCCTCTTTCTTTTTGTTGTTGTCACAGTTTAAATTTGGTTTTATTGTGTTCTTCTTGGAGCTTTTACTTGTGGCTCTGTTTTTTATTTGTTCTTTGTATCTGATTGGAGAACCCCCTTTAGTAATTCCTGGAGTGGGGGTTTTCTGATGATAAATTCCCTCATCTTTTCTGTATCTGTGAATGTTTTTATTTCTCCTTCGTATTTGAAGGATAGCTTTGATGGGTATAGTATTCGTGGCTGAAAGTTCCTCTCTTTCAGGACTTTAAATATTGGGGTCCACTCTCTTCTAGCTTGTAGAGTTTCTGCTGAGAAATCTGATGATAATCTAATGGGCCTTCCTTTATATGTTGTATTCTTCTTTTCCCTGGCTGCCTTGAGAATTTTTTCTTTGCTGTTGGTTTGTGTCAATTTCATTATGATATGCCTTGGAGTAGGTGTGTTGGGGTTAAGAAAACTTGGAGTTCTGTTTGCTTCTTGAACTTGAGGCTTTATTTCTTTCCACAGGCTTGGGAAGTTCTCATCTATTATTTGTTTAAGTATGTTCTCCATTCCATTTTCTCTCTCTTCTCCCTCTGATATACCTATTATTCTTATGTTATTCTTTTTGATGGAGTCAGATAATTCTTGTAGGGCTATCTCATTTTTTTTAATTTTTGAGTCTCTTTCTTCTTCTCTCTGTTGTGCCTCAAGTTGCTTGTCTTCTATTTCACTAATCCTCTCTTCTATCTGACCTGTTCTATTAGCTAAGCTTGTTACTTCGTTTTTCAGCTCGTGAATTGAGTTTTTCATCTCTGTTTGATTTGTTTTTTATAGTTTCAATTTCCTTGGACATATATTCTTTGTGTTCATTGAGTTGTTTTCTGAGCTCCCTAAATTGCCTTTCTGTGTTTTCTTGTATATCTCGGAGGATTTTTAGTATTTCTATCTTGAATTCTCTGTCATTTAGATCCAAGGTTTCCAACATATTAAATTTTTTCTCCATAGCTTTTTCCTCATCTAGCTGTGTTACCTCTCTTTCTTTTGTATCCATGATATTCGATTTTCTCTTCCTTAATGGCATCTGAGGGTGGTTTTGTTGATAGTATTAATGAGATTTAATAAAGAATAAGAAGTTAAAAAAAATAAAAAAAAATAAAAAATCGAAAAGAGTTGTTTTTTTAAAAAAAATTAATAATGAAATAAAGAAAAATAAAATAAAATAAAAATTTTTTAAAAAAGGAAATTATTCCCCCCCTCCTTTTTTCCTCTCCTCTCCTCTCCCCTGTTTCTTGAGAAAATCTTGTGGTGGACTGTGAGTTATAACAAACAATGCCTGTGATGGAGGTCTGAATTGGGGAAAAGTAATAAAGGGGCAAAAAAAAAAAAAAGAAAAAAAAAAAGAAAAAAGAAAAAAAAAAGATTGTATGGACCCACAAAAAGCAAATAAGGAAAAAATTTGGGTCAAGAATAAAATGATTTGCTTTTAGGTGTTGGTTGTCTAAGAGTTATGATGAGAGGAATAAGAGGAAAACGGAAAAATGGGGGGACAATTTAAAAAATTAGTATTGTATTTAGTGGAACAAGAACTAGATAATATGGAGAGCCAGGGATGGGAGCACTGCTAGTGATTTAAGAAGGTGAAGTAAAAACCCCCCAAAATGCCACAAACATAGGTTTGAGTCCCAGATAAGATAATTTGTTTGTTATTGAGGTTTGAATGAGAGGAGATGTAAAGGAGAAAGGAAGAAACTAATATAGAGGGAGAAAAGAAAGAGAGAGAGAGAGAAAAAAAAGAGGGAACCACTAAAAGAAGAAAAAGAAAGGAGAGAGAGAGAGAGTTAAGGGTTTTGGAGTGCAACCCTCATAGAGAGAAAGGAAGAGGAGAAAAAAGATAATGGGAGATGTAACACTTATGGGTAGTGTAGTTCAAGGAGAGGAGAGAGTAAGACCAGTAGAGAGTTAATCGGCCAAATTGGAGGAGGAAAAAAAAGTATCAAGAATGAAGATAAGAGAAACAAACGAACAAATATAATAAAATGGGATAGGTTATAAAGTCTGCAGATTATTCTTGATTTTGAGAGGTTATCTTCTTGCTTTTTCTTTTCTCTCCCTCTTCCTGGTCGGTGACTCTGTACCCCGGGTTCTGCCCCTTGGGCACGCTCAGGTAGAGGCTTGCAGTTGATAAGTCTTTATGGCAATGTCATGTATTGTGCTTTGGTCTCGTGGGAGTCGAGGCTCATTAGCATTTATAGGCTCCTACAGTCAGAGAGTCCGTGTTTCTGGAGCCTTTCTCCTAGTCTTTCCTTCCTCAATTAGTAGCCTGATAATCCAGCTATGGGGTTGCTGCTGCCTCTGCCTGGATAGTAAGAGGCTCAAAGAGCTGGCAACTCCCCACTCTATTTCCACTCAGCACAGGGCTCTGGGTAAGGCTCAGTCAGTCAGAGCTGCTAGCATAATCAGGCGGGTTTTCCGCCCACTCAAAGACCACTGGCTCTGCCACTCTGTCCGGTAACACAAGCGGGCGCCCACTTCTGGGGGGCGCTTGGAGGAAACTCTCACTCACTGTCTGCGACCAGTATATCCAGCCAGCAGTCTCATGCTCTGAGTGAAACCCCCAACCGCAGGGAAAAGTTGCAGCGTTGGAATTGAGTCTCGCTCCGTCCCCGTGCGCGGCTTTTGCAAGGCGCTGCGGCGGCTCGAGATTCCGCTTTGGCCCACACAAAGGCCCCTGACTCTGCCCCTCTCTGCGATAACATGGGCGCGCACTGCCGAGGCACTCGGAGGAATCGCTCACTCCTTATCTGCGCACGCACACCAGGATATGAGGCCGGCCGCGGTTCCCTCTGAGTGAAACCCTCACCAACACGGAAAATCTCCACCGTTGGAATTAGTTCTCACTCCCTCCCGTGCGTGGCTTTCCCAGGACGCTGGGGCTGCCCAGAGACTCTGTCCTCGGCCCACAGAAAGGCCTCTGACCCTGCCTCTCTGTGGGGCAACACAGGCACCCACTCTCAGGTCCTAGGAAGAAATTCTCGCCCACTAACTGCGCACCGACCAGGAGACCGGGTAAAATGGCCGCTCCGCTTGTCTTTCTTTGTTTGGGTTTGGCGCGAGTGTTAGCTTGTATTGCCCGGGTTGCCACAGGATCAGATTTTCCTCGGCTTGGATCTGTGTGCCACAGCCTGGTTCGGCCGTTTGTGCCACAGCGGCCTGGATCTCTTCACCCCCTTTGCCCGCCTCAGTTTCTATATTCACAGTTACCAGAGAAAGCCGCCCTGTTTAGGTTAGTGAGGAAGGCGGAGCATTTCTTACTCCCTATTTCCTTCAGGGTTTGGTTATATATTTAGCCAATTTTTCACTCAATCATACCTTTGGGTGTATTGCAAAGCATCTGGAATCTCCAAGTATAGGTTTTTCTGTTTCTGGTTGAAGATCTTGTTGTGTTTTGGGGGAGATTTATCGGTATCGCTTCCTACCCCGCCATTACTCTCGTTGCTAACTTTTTTAAGTCATGTGCTTCTGTGGTGGTTTTTTCAAGAGTGGTTACCATTAAGTAATGAAAACTGTACCTACCATGTTTTTTGTAGTACACTATCTTATGAGAGCTTCTGCATTGTATCCTCCTTTACTACTTTTAATCTCTGTCCTTTCCTCCCCCACCCCTTTTTTTTGTTTTTATTGTCACAGTTTGGATTTGATTTTATTGGTGGAGCTTTTACTTGCGGTTTTGTTTTGTTTTGTTCTTTGTATCTGGTTGGAAAACACCCTTAAGTATTTCCTGGAGTGGGGGTTTTCTGAGGATAAATTTCTTCATCTTTTCTGTATCTGTGAATGTTTTTATTTCTCCTTAATAATTGAAGGATAGCTTTGATGGGTGTAGTATTCTTGGCTGAACATTTCTCTCTTTCAGGACTTTAAATATTAAGATCTACTCTCTTTTATCTTGTAGAGTTTCTGCTGAGAAATCTGATGACAATTTAATAGGCCTTCTTTTATATTTTGTATTCTTCTTTTCCCTGGCTGCCTTGAGAATTTTTTTCTTTTTTTTGTCGTTGGTTTGTGCCAAATTCATTATGATGTGCCTTGGAGTATGTTTTTTGGGGTTAAGAAAACTCGGACTTCTGTTTGCTTCTTGAATTGGAGTCTTTAGTTCTTTCCACAGACTTGGGAAGTTCTCGTCTATTATTTGTTTGAATATGTTCTCTATTTCATTTTCTCTCTCTTCTCCCTCTGATATACCTATTATTATTATGTTAGTCTTTTTGATGGAGTCAGATAATTCCTGTAGGGCTTTCTCATTTTTTTTAATTTTTGAGTCTGTCTCTTCTCTGTTGTGCCTCAAGTAGCTTCTCTTTATGTCACTAATCCCACCTTCTATCTGGCCTGTTCTATTAGCTAAGCTTGTTACCTCATTTTTCAGTCCATGAATTGAGTTTTTCATCTCTGTTTGATTTGTTTTAATAATTTCAATTTCCTTGGTAATATAATCTTTGTGTTCATTGAGTTGTTTTCTGAGCTCCTTAAATTGCCTTTCTGTGTTTTCTTGTATATCTCTGAGTATTTTTCCTATGTGCCCTGGCCGGGAATCGAACCCGGGTCCCCCGCACGCCAGGCTGACGCTCTACCGCTGAGCCAACCGGCCAGGGCCAGGCAATTTTTTTTTTTTTATCTCTGAGTATTTTTAAGATTTGTATTTTAAATTCCCTGTCATTAAGCTCCAAGGTTTTCAATATATTAATTTTTTTCTCCATAGATTTTTTCTTATTATCTGTGCTACATCTCTGTCTTTTGTATTCACGATATTCAATTTCCTTTTTCTTAATGGCATCTGAGGGTGGTTTTGTTGATAGCACTAATAGAAATTAATAAAGAATAAAAAGAAAAAAAGAAAAAGAAAAAAATGAAAAAAAAGTTATTATTTTCTTTTTTTCTCCTCTCTTCTCTCCTCCTTCTTGTGATAAACTGTGAATAATATTGTGCTAAATGGAATAAAAACTACCTATAATGGAGGGCATGAGTTGGGGATAAGTGATAAAGGGGCAAAAAAGGAGGTAAGGACCCACAAAATGCAAAGGAGGAAAAAAATTTGGTCAAGAATAAAATGATTTGCTTATAAGTGATAGTAACTGAGTGATATATTAAGAGTGATAAGAGGGAAACAGGAAAAAGATAATATTAATATTGTATTAAGTAGATCAAAAACTAATTAAAATTGATAGCCGAGGTTGGGCGGAATGCTAATGAGTTAAAAAGTGAAGTGAAAAGCACCCAAAATGCCACGAAGAAAAATTTGAGTCCCAAATAAAATAATTTGTTCATGATTGAGGATTGAATGAGAGGAAAAGTAAAGGAGAAAAGAAGAAATTAATAGAGAGATAGAAAAAAAAGTGGAAAAAGAAAAGAAGAAAAAATAAAAAAAGAGAAAGTTAAGGGTTTTGGAGTATAACCCTCATAGAGAGAAAGGATGAAGAAAAGAAAGAAAATGGGAAATGTAACACTTATGGGTAGTGTAGTTCAAGAAGAGGAAAGAATAAGATGAGCAGAGAATAAAAAGACCAAGGTGGAAAAAATATATAATAATGACAAGAAAATGAAAAAAACAAAAAAAAGTGAAAAAAGTTATCAAGTCTGTGGATTTTTCTTGATTTTAGAAGTTATTTTTTTCCTATTTCTTTCCTCTCACTCTTCCTGGTCGGTGATTCTGTACCCCAGGCTCTGCCCCTGTGGCATGCTTAGGTTGAGATTTAGAGTTGATAAGTCTCTATGGCAATGTCATATATTAGGCTTCAGTCTCGTTGGTAGTTGAGGTTTGTTAGCATTTACAGGCTCCAACAATGATAGAGTCCATTTTCTGGAGCATCCCTCCTAGTCTCTCCTTCCTGAATTAGCAGCCTGATGATCCAGCTATGAGGTTGCCTCTGCCTCTGCCTCTGCCTGGAGAGTAAGAGGCTCAAAGAGCTGGCAAATCCCCACTCTATCCCCACTCAGCACAGGGCTCTGGGTAAGGCTCTGTCAGTCAGGTGGGGCTGGGAGACAATTGCTCTCAAGGTGCCTTTTAATGAGCCTCCAGGAGTGTCCAGTATGCCTCAGCACTCTATGGGACCACTGTCCTTAGGCTTTTTGCACTTTGTAACCTGTTTTGGCTGGGAAGAAGATGCCCTAATCACTGCCTGCAGAACAGGAGGTCTTAAAAGCTGCCAAGTCTCTCTTTTATAGACCTGAGTATGAAAGCTCTGCCAATCAGAGCCGCCAGCTTAAGCAAGTGGGGGCATATTGACTTCTGTTCAGTTCCCCAGGTATATCTCGTTAAATTTGTCTTGGCGTTTCATGGTATTGCTTTCTGCAGGCTTCTTCCTTTTTAAAAAGCCTACAGGCTAGCCTAGCTACTGCAGTGTTCTCTTAGATTTGTCCCGTGAGAATGTTTTTTTCACCCTGTATCAGCTGACAGGAAGTTGCCTCCTATGTGTATAGCAAGAGGCACTAAAAAATATTATGCCTCTTATCTTAGATTGCTGAACTGAGAGAGATCTTGTCAGTTAGAGCTGTGTAAGTCAGTTGGGAGGAGAGCAGACTGTGAGTTAAGCTAATTTCAGCGATTGGATCTGCAGATCTGCTCCAGAAGCAGGCCCCTCCCCCTAACTCTTTCATATTTTTTCTTCCCCAAAATGTTAGCTTGAATGGCAGGGTGAGGTGCCAGGCCCACCTGGAAAAGTTTGGGCATAGAGAAGTTCGCTTTCATGCATTCCCTATGTGCCACTCTTCAGGATGCAGGGACCACACCGAGACTCTGGTCACAGCCCATGCAAAGGCCTCTGACACTGCCCTGCTGTCCAGGAACATGGGTGCCCCTTTCCGAGTGCTAGAAGGAACCTCTCGCACACTATCCGTGCTCACCGACCAGAATATCAGGGCTTATGGTGGCTGCTGCTCGCCTGTCCTTGCCGGGGTCTGGCTGAGTCACCTCAGGCACACTCTTTCCTCAGCTTGGACATCTGTGCCACAGCCTGGCTCCCTCCACACCCTCAGTCCTCACTCTTTCTCAGTTCCAACTGAAAGCAGCCTTTGCTCAGGTTAGTGAGGATGGCGAGTGTTCTTTTCTCCATGTTATTTCCTACAGGGTTGATTATATATATATTTAGCCAATTTTTCACTCGATCATACCTTCATGTTCAGTGTGTGGGACTTCAAGACACTCCAAGGATAGATTTTTCTGTCACTGGTTGAAGAACTTGTTAAAATTTGGGGGAGAGTTATCCGTAGTGCTCCTCATGGTGCCATTTCTCTGACATCACTCCAATCTTTAGTATTCTTAAATTTATATGAAACTTATGTACCAAAGTTTAGAAATTATTTTTACTCTTATGACTTTAATAAAATCTAATGTTAATATTGAACAATTAGTCATTTTCTATTAATAATTCAAATAGGCCCTGGCCGGTTGGCTCAACGGTAGAGCGTCGGCCTGGCATGCGGGGGACCCGGGTTTGATTCCCGGCCAGGGCACATAGGAGAAGTGCCCATTTGCTTCTCCACCCCCACCCCCTCCTTCCTCTCTGTCTCTCTCTTCCCCTCCCACAGCCAGGGCTCCACTGGAGCAGAGATGGCCCGGGCACTGGGGATGGCTCCTTGGCCTCTGCCCCAGGCACTAGAGTGGCTCTGGTCGCAGCAGAGTGATGCCCCAGAGGGGCAGAGCATCACCTCTTGGTGGGCAGAGCATCGCCCCTGGTGGGCATCCCGGGTGGACCCTGGTCGGGCGCATGCAGGAGTCTGTCTGTCTCTCCCCGTTTCCAGCTTCAGAAAAATATATATAAAAAAAAATTCAGATATTTGGAGAAAACATTCAATAATATATTTCCTCCAGGACCTTTGCTAAAATTGCTTCTGTTCATCTTGTTAATCAAAACAAACCTTTCTGTTTACTGTTTATAAAGTCTAGAAAAGTTTCTGTGTTATTAATACTCTTCAATTTTACAAGTGATGAAATTGCACACTATTTTATTAAGGATCAGTATTAATGATTTTATTTAATGTAAAGTGTTCTGGATATTTATTTAAAGGAGGAAAAATAAATGGTAAAAAAAGTAGCAGATAATATTATAATTGTTAAATCTAAACTTAATTGCCTTTGGGTCTTTTTCATTACAAATTATATTTTAAGCTTTCTATCTTTAATTATCCACCTTTGCTCACATGCAATTATTATTCATCTCTTTATTAGCAGACCAGTTGCATAGCCCTTTGCCTTTCTGAAGAAAGAGATAATAGATAGGTATAAACACCTTTAAATAAAAATTATATGAATGATTTCTATGTGGAGATTTACATGTTTAGATTATGAAAATATTTTTATTTTATTTTTTTATTCATTGAGAGGTAGGGAGTCAGGGAGGCAGGGAGTCAGAGAGACAGACTCCTGCATGCATCCTGACCAGGATCCACCAGGAAAGCCTACTAGGGGATGATGCTCTGCACTTCTGAGGCTGCAGCACCATTGATTGGCAACTGAGCTATTTTAGCACCTGAAGCAAGACCATAGAGCCATCCTCAGCCCCAGGCCAACTTGCTCCAACTGAGCCATGGCTGCAGGAGAAGGGGAAAGGTGGAGAAGCAGACAGTTGCTTCTTTTGTGTACTCTGAACAGGAATCAAAGCTGAGGCTTTTAAATACCAGACTGATGCTCTACCACTAAGCCAACCAGTCAGGGCTAGAAAAATTCTAATGAGATACTTTCTCTATAGAGTTCAGATATTCACATATATACTCTTTAGGCACTCTGGAACCTATTTTACAACTTTGAGGCCACTTTTAGACCATTTAATATACTGAAGCATTTGTTTAATGATGCCCTCAGGGCCCAAAATAATGATGTGGTTTAAAAACTTTCTAACTTATTAAATATAACTTTAAAGACTATTATAAATGAAAAAAATAATGTGAAGTTTTTATTCTTGTTTTTATCAGTTATATTGCAAAGTGACAAAAGCTGGGAAGAGATCTATGAGACTCTCTAATTATGTATTTTGAGTAAAACATTTTCCTTCCATTGACTCATATAAGGAAAAATTGCCATATCCCCTGTGATAGCCTACATCAACTTTAATAGTACTTTTTAAAAATAGTTTTTAGTACAATTATTATTAGCTACTTTAACTATTTTTCTTATTTCAGAAAAATATAGATAAACTTTTTATAGATTTTGTCATGAAGCTATGTATATATTTAAATCAAATTATCTGAATTCATTATTTTCCCTAAGAATAATCTATTCAGACCCTTGATCTACAAAATATTTGGTGTTACATGTAAACTGACATTTAGAAAGGAATTAAAAGTCTATTCTAAAAATTTTTCTTTGATTAGTATTTTAACAATCCTTCTGCTTTTCTTGAATCTATTATAAAAATGTTTTGGAGATTAAAAAAGGAAAAGACAGTAAAATGACCAGATTCTAACCATAACCAATCTGATGATGTACACAAATGGCACATGATCAATAAATATCTATTTAGCAGATGAATATTGATTTGATTATACTGTTTGGTCATTAAATATAAGACTAGGCAGAATAGTCTAGAACCTCAGCCTTAATTTCTTTATATATAATATGGCACTTTTAATTGTAAATACCTGTACATGTTGGGCAAACAAGTTTGTAAAATTTGTGTTTTTTGAGTTTGCTCACTTTTATTGTTAAAAATGGCAGGCCCTGGCCTGTTGGCTTAGTGGTAGAGCTTCGGCCTGGCGTGCAGGAGTCCCGGGTTTGATTCCCGGCCAGGGCACACAGGAGAAGCACCCATTTGCTTCTCCACCCCTCCCCCTCTCCTTTGTCTCTGTCTCTCTCTTCCCCTCCCACCGCCAAGGCTTCATTGGCGCAAAGTTGGCCCGGGCACTGAGGATGGCTCTATGGCCTCTGCCTCAGGTGCTAGAATGGCTCTGGTTGCAACAGAGCAACACCCCAGATGGGCAGAGCATACTTCCCTGGTAGGTGTGCCGGGTGGATCCTAGTCGGGCGCACGTGGGAGTCTGTCTGACTGCCTCCCTGTTTCCAACTTCAGAAAAATACAAAAAAAAAAAAAAATGGCACTGGGCAGTACCATGTATGTGATCTGTAAAATTGCAAATTACCTTCCTGCTTGGGAAGAGTTATTGTCTTGCTAATATTTGCTGGAGGTGGGCTTTTTGCACCAAAAAGTTTTGAAAGGGAAGGAAGAAGAAGAGGAAAAGAAGCCAAGATGGCAGGGAAAGAAAGAGAAACCACTTTTGAAGAGAGAGAAGCCATTTTTGCAGAGTGAGAACAGGGAGGATGCAGAGTGCTGAAGGAGAAGCCAGTTTTGCAGAGTAAAAAGCCATGTTGGCAGATGAGAAATCAGAGGTGAAGGGCTTTGTGAGCTCCACTGAGACTGGTGAGGACTTTGATTCTAGGAGAAACTGAAGAAGATTCTCCTGATTGTGGAACCAGATAATGTGTCAATAGCTTTGTGAGCTCTCAATGAAAGGGAAATGTTTTCCCCGTGTGTCTGCTTGTCAGCCAGTATGAGACTTG
This sequence comes from Saccopteryx bilineata, assembly GCF_036850765.1. Classification (NCBI taxonomy): domain Eukaryota; kingdom Metazoa; phylum Chordata; class Mammalia; order Chiroptera; family Emballonuridae; genus Saccopteryx; species Saccopteryx bilineata. The sequence goes on along the minus strand of NC_089491.1, from coordinate 211,975,903 downwards.
AATAAAGATATAGCCCACTATTTTTTGGCTTTACTGTTTCTTTACCATCTTCCAAAATCCAATGGGAACCTGCAAGTGAATGTCCATGATGATGGCTGTGACTACTGGCCATACAATACACAAAAGACTTTATGAAGAATAAATAAATTACTATATGCATAGCACTTATAATAGTGACTAATCTATAGTGATGACTACAGAATTATTTTCTGTGAGAAATATTAAGATTTAACAAACAATCGGAAAAAAAGATTTAACAAACAAAAAAAAATAAACAAGAATAAGTAGTTTAAAAATAAATTTACTTACAAGAAAGGCTCCAAAGCAAAACACAAAAAGAAAACCAACTAACCAGAGAAAGCCAAACACTAAAGCTTCAAATTCTTAGTCTATATTTCTAAAATTTATTTAAAATATCATAATTCTGATTTGGAAATATATTAAAAGTCTTCTGTTATATATTTATGTAATCTCACTCAATGAGGTTGTGTTGTCAGGTTAACTTAAAAAAAATTCTAAGAAAGATAAAAAAAAATTGGGGGTTGTAAACTGACATACAATTCCATGTAACACCAAATCTTTTGTAGATCAAGGGTCTGCAAAATACATCTTCTTGTCCAAATCAGTCTCACTGCCTTATTTGTAAATAAGGTATTGTTAAAAAATGATTATGCCAATTCCTTTATCTGTTGTTTATGGCTGCTTTTGTACTACCCACTCAGAATTGAGTAGTTGCAAAAGCAAATTTATTACCCTTGATTGTAAAATGACATACTTTCTGTTGACAAAGAAATTGTTTGCAGATAGCTAGTGTAAATGATCAATTAGAAAAGATATTCAGGGGTTGAATATATATATATTGCTGAATACATTTGAATAATGTAAAAAAATTAGTTTGTATCATTGTGAATACCAAATCATAATCCATGTGAGATATTTGCATTTAGAACCAAGAACTGACAAAAGTAATATACTCCTTTAAAATTGATGAGGCTCACTTTATGAAATATTAATATGCTTAATATATTCAGGGATCAGTATAAGTAAAAGTACATGTTAAATATAAAGAATATTCAGAGAACATCCATAATTGACTACTGCATTTCAAAGTGCATGTAACAAGATATATTAGCAAGATTTTAAAACAAAAAAAAGAGAGAATATGCAATCATCTTAAAAACAAAAACATACACAAAATTGAATATATGTGATGTCACAAAGAACACTTCAACATATTCCATGGAGCAGAAACCATAGATTTTGTAAAAACTGCACAAAATAAAAACCCAACAGTGAAAGCCAATGTTTAGCAATTAGAGCTATTTCAAATTAAATACTAAAATTTTAGAAATTATTTATTCAAATAGTAATTCAGAAAATAATTTTTATTAAAAATTGTAGTAAAGAAAATACAGCATTGAGATTTCTCAAAAAATTAAGACTAGGTTTATTATATGACCTAGCAAACTCTCTTCTAAATGTCTAGCTCTAAAATTTTAGAACATTTACTTATAAAAAGATGTATGTACTTCTGTGTTCATTAAAATATTATTCAAAGTGGCCAAGACATGGAAACACTAAAGTATCCTTTAATAGATAATTAGATGAAGAGAATATGGAATGTATATACAATGAAATACTATTCAGTCATAAGACGATAAAATATTGCCATTTGCAGTATGAGTGGATTTTGAGAATTATGCTAAGCAAAGTAATTCTGATGGAAAAAGTCAAGAAACATAATTTCACTCATATGTGGAATATGAAACTGAAAGTAACAAATAAATGAACAAACCAAAGCTCATAGACACAGGTAATAATATGGTGGTTGTTAGAGGGAAGTGGAGTGGGGAGGAGGAATTAAAGGGTAAAAGGGCTCAAGAGAAAAAAAGGAAGGAAGGAAGGAAGGAAGGAAGGAAGGAAGGAAGGAAGGAAGGAAGGAAGGAAGGAAGGAAGGAAGGAAGAAGGGAGGAAGGGAGAAAAAAAGAAAGAAAGAAAGAAAGAAAGAAAGAAAGAAAGAAAGAAAGAAAGAAAGAAAGAAAGAGAGAGAGAGAGAAGAAAGAAAGAAAGAAAGAAAGAAAGAAAGAAAGAGAAAGAAAGAAAGAAAGAAAGAAAGAAAGAAAGAAAGAAAGAAAGAAAGAAAGAAAGAAAGAAAGAAAGAAGGTAAAGAAAGAAAAAGAGGTTTGACTTTGGAGCAGACGATAAACTCAGTCTGAGTCTTGACAGAAGAGATGATTTTTAGATATAGGGTTGAAGCATTTCTTGTAGTTTGAAATATCTCTAATGATGTCATCAAGTGTTCAGACAAACTTTCTGAGTGGCTCTTATTGCAACAAGCATGGTGTTTATCCGAAGATGAACTATTATGGAGACCTCTTGTAAGTCTATATCAAGTCATTTACATTCAGTTGTAGGGAGAAAATCAATAACTTTAGAGAGTTGTAGCCAAATATTTGAGGAAACTAGAAACACTATCTGGTCTTAAAAGCACAATCTCAAAGACAATTAACAGAACTAGAATTTAATATCCACAATTAAATATTACTGTTTCATTGAAACATAATTAATTTTTCTTTCTAAAACCACCATCAATTTTTTCACATTAAGACTAATTTATTTACAAAATAAGTCTAGTTTTAATAAACTTATTTACATAAATATAGTAAAAATAACAATTGATCATATAGGCTCTTTTTAATTAGCATTACTGAAATTTTTCATAACAAATTTATAGATAACACTTTCAACTGCCTCTCAAGGCTAAGAAGCCAAATCAAATATTTACTATCAGACTTTATCTATAATGCCTTTAGATTTGGGTTAATTTCTCTCCCTTGCGGTCCCCAAAATATCCTCAGGGTCTTGCATCTGCCAGAAAGTGACCTTTCTTACTCACTTTGTAAGGCTGATGGGAATCCTGAAAGTAAGATACGAGACTTATTCTTCCCAAGGTCTTTCATAAAGTCAGTCTTAGTTCATTAAAGCTGTCTGGTTGTGTCTGAGTATATGCATGTTTCTCCTACAGATAGGAAATTCCAGTCAAGCCCTTGTAATATAACCAGTGTTTCTAATTTTCTCCCGTTACATGGAGAACAAATTCTTATTGAACTTATGTCAGTAACTATATGGCCCCCCCAAAAAATTCCCACTCATTAATAGTTTTTGATATCTGAAGCAATCAGGTAGGAGAAAAAGATAAATGTTTATTTCTTCTTACAAAGATATAATTTACTAGATGGCTATAGGTCACAGGGAGCTTGGGGGAAAAATCCTTATATCTAGAATACAAAGATTAAAGAACCAGTATATTTCAAATGAAACGTTATAAAAATTATAATCATCTTTATTTGTTCATTTAGTCACATGAATATTTTTGTTGATCTTGATCTTTTGTTTGCAGTTTTATGGATCCAGGTTTTCAATTAGATTTTATAAATTTTCGTTTAGTTCAGTAGTATGATCTGAAAATTGTTAGAAACTTGTATTCTAGAGTACTTTACTTGAATTATATGAAAAGAAAGCACATATGCAAAAGCATCAGCGTAAAACAATAACTGTAAATGATTTAAGACTTACATATGGCCTATTTAAAGATCAGATTTTATTGCAATTGACAAGGAAATTTGATTATTTCTATAATGCATATTTTAAGGTCTTAATTAAACTTATTTATAACTGATAACATTGTACCAAGACATAGCACAGTTTTAGGAATTAAAAAAGAAAACGTAAACCTGGATTTTAACAAACAGTTTGAAATAAGTAGCAATTAAAAGGAAAGAAACTTATTATGGCAAAGATGTCATTTCTCCCCATATTAAACCCAAGTTTTAATGTGATTTCTATAAAAACTTCAGTAAGAATATTTGTGGACATTAAAAAAATATTTACATGCAATGGCATGGACCCTGGAAGAGCAAAATAAAAATCTGGAAAAGAACCTGACCAGGCGGTGGTGCAATGGATAGAGCATTGGACTGAGACACGGAGAACCCAAGTTTGAAATCCTAAGGTTGCCCTGGCCGGTTGGCTCAGTGGTAGTGTCCGCCTGGCGTGCAGAAGTCCCGGGTTTGATTCCCGGCCAGGGCACACAGGAGACGTACCCATCTGCTTCTCCACCCATCCCCCTCTCCTTCCTCTCTGTCTCTCTCTTCCCCTCCCACAGCGAGGCTCCAAAGATGGCCCGGGCGCTTGGGGATGGCTCCTTGGCCTCTGCCCCAGGTGCTAGAGTAGCTCTAGTCACAACAGAGCGACGCCCGGGAGGGGCAGAGCATCGCCCCCTGGTGGGCAGAGCGTCACCCCCTGGTTGGTGTGCCAGGTGGATCCCGGTCGGGCGCATGCGGGAGTCTGTCTGACTGTCTCTCCCCGTTTCCAGCTTCAGAAAAATACAAAAAAAAAAAAAAAAAAAAGGAAATCCTAAGGTCGCCCTCTTGAGCACGGGCTCATCTGGTTTGAGCAAGTCTCACCAGCTTGAGCCCAAAGTTACTGGCTTGAGCAAGGGGTCAAATGGTCTGCTGTAACCCCCTCGTCAAGATACATATGAGAAAGCAGTCAATGAAAAACTACGGTGCTGCAATGATGAATTGATGCTTCTCATTTCTCTCCTTTCCTGTCTGTCTGTCCTTATTTGTTCCTCTCTCTGTCTGTCACAAAATAAATAAATCAATCTTGAAAAGAAAAATTAATGTGACAGGGATCATCTTCTTGATATTAAAGGTTGTTATATAGGTTTAATAATCAAGATAGCATGGTATTGATAGACGAGATAGACATATAGATAAACATTACAGAGTAAAGAACCCAGAAATACTCCCACACACAAATATATATTTTTAAATTATTTATTTTTTGTGACAGAGACAGAGAGAAGGACAGATAGGGACAGATAAGGGTAAGAGATGAGAAGCATTAAGTCTTTGTTGTAGCACCTTAGTTGTTCATTGACTGCTTTCTCATATGTTTCTTGATGGAGGATGGGGCTACAGTGACCTTGGGCTCAAGCCAGCGATTATGGGGTCATGTCTATGATCCCACGCTCAATCCAGCAACCCAGTGCTCAAGCTGGTGAGCCTGTGCTCAAGCTGGCAACCTCAGGGCTTTGAACCTGGGTCCTGCATGTCCCAATATGATGCTCTATCCACTGTGCCACTGCCTGGTCAAGCCATATTTTTTTAATTTTTAAAATAACAAATAGTACAAGTGAATCAATGTGTACTGTTCCTGACACAACAGATGCATGCATGGATACATATATGTGTGCATACATACTAGGGTCTAAAAAGCATGTACTATACATTCAATTGAGTGCATTAAATAATTTTTTAGCAAATAAGTATTTATTGGATATAAATCATGTGATAAAATGTCACTTTTTTCTTTAAATCAGATGATATCTACTTCCAAGTCCCATTCGTAGAACCCCTCCAGTTATTATAATCTATTACAGCCACAGTTAATCGCATAACCTAGTTGACAAGAATTCTTTCAGCACCACAACCAATGTCTAAGTTCAAGCCTGAAAGCCAGGAAAACCGCTACACAGCCTCAATTCTTATCACTTCTCTAAGTGCTGCTGTGGAGCTGGTTTGGATCCCTGCTCCCTAGGAAGTGCAAGCCTCACTTTCCCATTTCTGGCCATTTGTATTTCCACTCTCCCCCTCCACCTCATAATCTTCTCTAAGTGATTGACATTTCAGAGAAGAGAAGCCAAGGATAGATTATTCTACTTTGAAGAAATGACTACTTTGAAGCACAGACATGACTGTCCATATTTATTGGCGGTTTCTTCCATTTGTTGCCAATGTGCATTATGACAATGTTAACTGGCCAATCCTTATTGACAAGGCTTACATTCTGAAAACGGATTTTTAAAATAATCCTGTTAAAATTCTAATAGTTAAACTAGGACAAAAAATATCATTATTTGTGGATTAGAATTATTTGTTACCTATTTCAGCTTTTACATGTCATTGTCCTATTACTAAAAAACAAAAAATGACCACTTTTTAGCATTAATGTGAAATACTAAAAATAACAAACAGAACACTAGTGAATATTACAGCTGAGAACCAGGAAAAAAGGAAAAACTACTCGGCAGGCCACCTATTCTGTGTTGATCAACTAAATGCATGTGATTGTTCATATTGTGCATCTGAACAGAGAGAGGCATTACCCATCTAAGATAAAGCTGCCAGCATAGAGGAAAAAATAAGCTCTTTTAAATGTGGAAATGATTAAGGCAACTTTTCAATTCATCTTCCACTGTGGTAGAAAGATAGGCTGCTTTCTAAACTGCAGTGGTAATGAGCAAGAATTTTACCCTTTTTGCATAAGCTATACATAATTTAATTGAGATGCATTTTCTTCTTAAATACCCAGAGGGAGATTACTTTTGATTTCTGAAAATGTGCCCTTGGGAATCTTTCTTTTCCATTTTATGCTTTCCCTTGGTGGTGGAAATTACCTTGACTGTACAAACCTTGTTTATTGTCCAAACAGCATTTAAAAATGTTCAATCAAAAATTTGCTTGAGTTTGTTATTCTACTAGAATTGAGATAAAGAAATTCAAAATTTTTTCAATCTATTTTAATCTTAAATAAAACCAATTAAAACATGTATGTGCACACATACACACACACTGACACACATATACACAAACAAGTGAAAAACAAAAAAAGATTTTGCCACCATCATTTTTAAGAGATAATTCCAGAAAAATAATTCATATTTCCTCAATTTCCTTATCATATAAAAAGTATATTAATGTGTTGAAGTTTAAGGTCCTTGTGTATATCCATTCCAAATGTTTGATGATACAGATAAATACCAAAGAAAACCCTTTAACTAGTTATATGTCTACTTTATAGGCATTTACTTTTATGCAAAATAAATAGTAATATTATTTGTTTTTTAAAAGCTGTATACTTAACAGTGATTTTAAGGTAACTGTTTACAATACTCAAATAACTGGCAATTATAGAATAGTTTTAAAAAAAGTATTAATATGTTTATTGGCTAAGATACTAGCTTTTCCCATCTATTTTTTCTAAATTTCACAATAACAATACTCAGCATATAAAATTTGTAAAGTACAACACATAATAACTCATTCTGCTCGAGAGGCTGATGTTTATCCATACACAATTCTAACATAACAACTCATTCTGCTCAATGAGAGGCTATTATTTATCTATATACAATTCTACTTTTCAGTGTGATTTAAAAATAAAATTTTAGAAAAAAAAATATGGTTGAAAATTTGGTCACATTCCTTTACTGTGTAAGAGTTACTTGCCAAAATTCCTATTCTTTGTGAAAAGTGCTTGTTAGAAAATGTTAACCATTTTCTTCAACTTTTTCTCCTTCCTCCTGAAGGAAAGTGATTTTTAACAGATACAGGGGATGGTGCACGTATGATGTTCATTGGCTGCATTTTATTTATTTATTTATTTGTTTGTTTGTTTGTTTGTTTATTGATCTGTTAGGAGAGAGAGAGAGAAAGAGAGAGAGAGAAAGAAGGATGAGAGCAGAAAGCATCTATTCCCATATATACCTTGATCAGGAATGTCCAGGGTTTTGAACTGGCAACCTCAGCATTCCAGGTCAATGGTTTATCCACTGTGCTACCACAGATCAGGCATCAGGCTGGCTGCATTTTCTTATTGAGCAAGATAAAGGTGACAAAATAAACCACAACAAACAGTTGCCATTGGCGATAATGCAAGTCGAGGCACAGTGGATGCCTTTATTCATTATTTCTATGGATTAAGTAAATAAGCTTATCCAAGTTCATCATCTTCCAATCTCTTTGCTCATGACTTGGTGGTGGTCAATTGCTTATGAGTCACTGCTGAGTAGTAAGTGGAAAGGGATTTGAACTCTTCTTATATAGTTGGGCAATTGATTTTACACATTAAGAAACCTATTATTTTATTATTTATTGACTGGCATTCCCTGTGAAAATTCTCAAGGAAAACACCCTGTGGTGACAGGAAGATTCATTACAATTCACAAAATATTACTGAAAATGAACCTCAGGTGTAATGTTCTTCTGGTGCTGTGTCATATAATAGAGTGTGCTGTTTGTTATTATCCATGCTATGAAATATATTTTTGAACTTTATTTTATTTATTTAATAGACCATCTTAAAGTGACAATTTTTTCCCATTTTTTCTTCTATGATCAAATACTCTGTGATAAACTGTTTATATTTAAATTGCCCCAATAACTGGGTTGCATCTACGGTATAATTTTGTTGAACAATATTAAAGATCCATTGTAGCCTCATTGTCTCATTGCTCTTCTTTATTTTATTTAATTCATTTATTTTATTAATTTTCAGAGAGAGGACAGAGGAGAGAGTGAGAGAGAGAAAGAAAGGGGATAAACAGGAAGCATCTACTCATAGTAGTTTCTTCCTGTATGTGCCCTGCCCGGGCAAGCCCAGGGTTTTGAACCGGCGATCTCCGTATTCCTGGTCGATTGATGCTTTATCCACTGCACCACGACAACTCATTGCTTTTCAAAATGCTTATTAATTTTCAAAGAATTGGCAATTTAGTTCTTTTAAATGATCTATTTCAATATGTCCTTAACAACACTGAGAATTTCATTTTAACATTATTAAGCTAACTTGATATACATGAAGTAGTAATTCTCAAATGTTGGGCTACAGCTATGTACATTTACTGTGAAAATAAAGTTTAAGCCCTTTATTACATACATTTTGGGGGGGCTGGTGAGGAGTGAGAAGGAAAGAAAGACCAGTGACATACTAATCACTTTGGGTTTTTCAAGCTGTGGGTGGTGCCCATGCTGGTCAAGCTAAATGTAGATAGGCACAACAGCCAGCAAGCCATGCTTCTAGGAATGCCATATATATATGGTCAATCTTTGTTTCTCCAACCATTTTACAAATATAAAAATAACCAAAGAAACAACTACCAAGTCTAACTTTTCCTTGCTTCATAGCCTTATTCTTGTTTACAATATTGCATTGTCTTCTGGTACAGACTTTGGAAACCATTGATAAATTTCTTCTACTTCTGCAGCACTGACTTGTTCTAGTAATTATTTTTTTTATAACTCTCCTTCCAATAGATAATAAGCTACTTGAACATAGTTACTTCACTGAATTCTTCTTTGAGTCTCCAGCTCCAGTCATGGTGTCTGGAAAATATATATGATAATATTTGTGAGAAGAATAAATGAATGACCATATGTGAAGTTGGCTTCTTATATCAATTTAGTCTCTCAAAAAGAGAGGACATTTAATATTTAATACATTCATCAGTCTTTATGAGTTTTCAAATAGTGTAAGGAGAAACAATTTATTAGAATTTCTCAGTTAAAAATAGTATTATATTTCAGATTCTTTCAGCTTCTGGACATAAATATATTTTAGTATTCTTAATATTATTTTTCAACTAAGACTAACTTATTTTCAGGAAAATAGCAATTTAGTCATACCTAGAAGATCATTAACTGCTTTATGCAAAAATGATAAAAGATAATTTGAGAAAACAAAAACAAAAGCAATACCTTTATATACAGACTGAATACAAAAAATATATTTGCCCTAATGCCCCTATCACATACATATGTATCTTCAAAAAATATGTAGAGGATTTAAGAATCAAATACTTTCTGTGCTTTAAGACATATTTTCCTTCAGTATAATGATACAAAATGTGATAAACAAGTCTGTATTTTCCTATATTACTATATATTGTAGGAATTCTATTGAAACTATAAATAATGTTGATAAGTTTAAGGTAATGTTAGTGAGTTCTTTTTTTTTTATATAATTTTATTTTTTTAATGGGGTGACATCAATAAATCAGGATACATATATTCAAAGATAACAAGTCCAGGTTATTTTGTCGTTCAATTATGTTGCATATCCACCACCCAAAGTCAGATTGTCCTCCGTCACCCTCTATCTTGTTCTCTCTGTGCCCCTCCCCCTCCCCCTTTCCCTCACCCATTCCCCCCTCCCCCCCGTAACCACCACACTCGTATCAATGTCTCTTAGTTTCACTATTATGTCCCTCCTACGTATGGAATAATACAGTTCCTGTTTTTTTCTGATTTACTTATTTCGCTTTGTATCATGTTATCAAGATCCCACCATTTTGCTGTAAATGTTCCGATGTCATCATTTCTTATGGCTGAGTAGTATTCCATAGTGTATATGTGCCACATCTTCTTTATCCAGTCATCTATTGATGGGTTTTTTGGTTGTTTCCATGTCCTGGCCACTGTGAACAATGCTGCAATAAACATGGGGCTGCATGTGTCTTTACGTATCAATGTTTCTGAGTTTTGGGGATATATACCCAGTAGAGGAATTGCTGGGTCATAAGGTAGTTCTATTTTCAGTTTTTTGAGGAACCACCATACTTTCTTCCATAATGGTTGTACTACTTTACATTCCCACCAACAGTGAATGAAGGTTCCTTTTACTCCACAGCCTCTCCAACATTTGCTATTACCTGACTTGCTAATAACAGCTAATCGAACAGGTGTGAGGTGGTATCTCATTGCCGTTTTGATTTGCATTTCTCTAATAGCTAAAGAAGATGAGCATCTTTTCATATATCTGTTGGCCATTTGTATTTCTTCCTGGGAGAAGTGTCTATTCATATCCTCTTCCCATTTTTTTATTGGATTGTTTGTTTGTTTGTTGTTGAGTTTTATGAGTTCTTTGTATATTTTGGATATTAAGCCCTTATCTGAGCTGTTGTTTGAAAATATCATTTCCCATTTAGTTGGCTTTCTGTTTATTTTGTTATCAGTTTCTCTTGCTGAGCAAAAACTTCTTAGTCTGATGTAGTCCCATTCATTAATTTTTGCCTTCACTTCTCTTGCCATTGGAGTCAAATTCATAAAATGCTCTTTAAAACCCAGGTCCATGAGTTGAGTACCTATGTCTTCTTCTTTGTACTTAATTGTTTCAGGTCTTATGTTTAGATCTTTGATCCATTTTGAGTTAACTTTTGTACAGGGGGAGAGACTGTAGTCCAGTTTCATTCTTTTGCATGTGGCTTTCCAGTTTTCCCAGCACCATTTATTGAAGAGGCTTTCTTTTCTCCATTGTGTGTTGTTGGCCCCTTTATCAAAAATTATTTGACTATATATATGTGGTTTTATTTCTGGACTTTCTATTCTGTTCCATTGGTCTGAGTGTCTATTTTTCTGCCAATACCATGCTGTTTTGATTGTCGTGGCCCTATAATAGAGTTTGAAGTCAGGTATTGTTATGCCCCCAGCTTCATTCTTTTTCTTTAGGATTGCTTTGGCTATTCGGGGTTTTTTATAGTTCCATATAAATCTGATGATTTTTTGCTCTATTTCTTTAAAAAATGTCATTGGAAGTTTGATGGGAATTGCATTAAATTTGTATATTGCTTTGGGTAATATAGCCATCTTGATTATATTTATTCTTCCTAGCCAAGAACAAGGTATATTCTTCCATCTCATTATATCTTTTTCAATTTCCCTTAACAATGGTTTATAGTTTTCATTATATAAGTCCTTTACATTCTTTGTTATGTTTATTCCTAAGTATTTTATTTTTTTTGTTGCAATCGTGAAGGGGATTATTCTTTTGAGTTCCTTCTCAGTTGTTTCATTGTTGGCATATAGAAAGGCTATTGACTTCTGTATGTTAATTTTGTATCCTGCGACCTTACTGTATTGGCTTATTGTTTCTCGTAGTCTTTTTGTGGATTCTTTGGGGTTTTCGATGTATAGGATCATATCATCTGCAAAAAGTGATACCTTTACTTCTTCTTTTCCGATATGGATGCCTTTTATTTCTTTGTCTTGTCTGATTGCTCTGGCTAGAACCTCTAGTACCACATTAAATAAGAGTGGAGAGAGTGGACAACCCTGTCTTGTTCCTGATTTAAGGGGGAAAGCCTTCAGTTTAGTGCCATTTAATATGATGTTAGCTGATGGTTTATCATATATGGCCTTTATCATGTTGAGATATTTTCCTTCTATACCCATTTTGTTGAGAGTCTTAAACATAAAATTGTGTTGTATTTTATCGAAAGCCTTTTCTGCGTCTATTGATAAGATCATGTGGTTTTTGTTCTTTGTTTTGTTGATATGGTGTATTACATTAACCGTTTTACGTATGTTGAACCATCCTTGAGATTCTGGGATGAATCCCATTTGATCATGATGTATTATTTTTTTAATATGTTGTTGTATTCGATTTGCTAGTATTTTGTTTAGTATTTTAGCATCTGTATTCATTAGAGATATTGGTCTGTAGTTTTTTGTGTGTGTGAGCCATCCTTGCCTGGTTTTGGGATGAGGGTTATGTTGGCCTCATAAAATGTGTTTGGAAGTATTGCTTCTTCTTCAATTTTTTGGAAGACTTTGAGTAGAATAGGAACCAAGTCTTCTTTGAATGTTTGATAAAATTCGCTGGTATAGCCGTCAGGGCCTGGACTTTTATTTTTGGGGAGGTTTTTAATGGTTTTTTCTATTTCTTCTCTACTGATAGGTCTGTTTAGGCTTTCTGCTTCTTCTTGACTCAGTCTAGGAAGGTTGTATTTTTCTAGGAATTTATCCTTTCTTCTAGGTTGTTGAATTTAGTGGCATAAAGTTTTTCATAGTATTCTACAATAATTCTTTGTATATCTACGGTGTCCGTAGTGATTTCTCCTCTTTCATTTTGGATTTTGTTTATATGAGTTCTTTCTCTTTTTTCCTTGGTAAGTCTTGCCAAGGGTTTGTCAATTTTGTTGATCTTTTCAAAGAACCAGCTCCTTGTTCTATTAATTTTTTCTATAGTTTTTCTGTTCTCTAATTCATTTATTTCTGCTCTGATTTTTATTATCTCCTTTCTTCGGCTGCTTTTGGGTTGTCTTTGTTCTTCTTTTTCTAGTTCCTTAAGGTGAGAAGTTAAGTGGTTCACTTGGGCTCTCTCTTGTTTGTTCATATATGCCTGAAGCGATATGAAATCCCTCTTATCACTGCTTTTGCTGCATCCCATAGATTCTGATATGTCGTATTGTCATTTTCATTAGTCTGTATATATCTTTTGATCTCTGCACTTATTTCTTCTTTGACCCATTCATTTTTTAAAAGTATGTTGTTTAGTTTCCACATTTTTGTGGGATTTTTTTCCTCTTTTTTGCAGTTGAATTCTAGTTTCAAGGCTTTATGATCAGAAAATATGCTTGGTACAACTTCAATTTTTCTGAATTTTCTGATGTTGTTTTTGTGGCCCAACATACGGTCAATTCTTGAGAATGATCCATGTACACTGGAGAAAAATGTATACTCAGTCACTTTGGGATGAAATGTCCTGTAGATGTGTATCATATCCAGGTGCTCTAGTGTTTTGTTTAAGGCCACTATGTCTTTGTTGATTCTCTGTTTGGATGACCGATCTAGAGCCGTCAGCGGTGTATTGAGGTCTCCAAGTATGATTGTATTTTTGTCAGTTTTTGTTTTAAGATCAATAAGTAGCTGTCTTATATATTTTGGTGCTCCTTGGTTTGGTGCATATATATTAAGAATTGTTATGTCTTCTTGATTCAGTGTCCCCTTAGCCATTATGAAATGGCCATTTTTGTCTCTGAGTACTTTTCCTGTCTTGTAGTCAGCATTATCCAATATGAGTATTGCTACACCTGCTTTTTTTTGGATGTTATTTGCTTGGAGTATTGTTTTCCAGCCTTTCACTTTGAATTTCTTTTTATCCTTGTTACTTAGATGAGTTTCCTGTAGGCAGCATACAGTTGGATTTTCTTTTTTAATCCATTCTGCTACTCTGTGCCTTTTTATTGGTGAGTTTAACCCGTTTACATTTAGTGTAATTATTGATACTTGTGAGTTCCCTATTGCCATTTTATATCTTGCTTTCTGTTAGTTTTGTGTCTTGTTTGATCCTTCTCTTTCGTTTTCTATCTTTTGTTTTTATTTGGTTGTATTCCATACATCTTTCCTCTGTTGCTGTCTTTTTTATCTCATGTGCTTCTGTGGTGGTTTTTTCTATGGTGGTTACCTTTGAGTAATGAAAAAGGTCCCTACCCTGTTCATTGTAGCAAACTATTTTGTGAGTACTTTTGCACTCCATCGTCCTTTGCTACTGTTAATCTCCATCTTCTCCCCCTCTTTCTTTTTGTTGTTGTCACAGTTTAAATTTGGTTTTATTGTGTTCTTCTTGGAGCTTTTACTTGTGGCTCTGTTTTTTTTTGTTCTTTGTATCTGATTGGAGAACCCCCTTTAGTAATTCCTGGAGTGGGGGTTTTCTGATGATAAATTCCCTCATCTTTTCTGTATCTGTGAATGTTTTTATTTCTCCTTCGTATTTGAAGGATAGCTTTGATGGGTATAGTATTCGTGGCTGAAAGTTCCTCTCTTTCAGGACTTTAAATATTGGGGTCCACTCTCTTCTAGCTTGTAGAGTTTCTGCTGAGAAATCTGATGATAATCTAATGGGCCTTCCTTTATATGTTGTATTCTTCTTTTTCCTGGCTGCCTTGAGAATTTTTTCTTTGCTGTTGGTTTGTGTCAATTTCATTATGATATGCCTTGAAGTAGGTTTGTTGGGGTTAAGAAAACTCGGAGTTCTGTTTGCTTCTTGAACTTGAGGCTTTAGTTCTTTCCACAGGCTTGGGAAATTCTCATCTATTATTTGTTTGAGTATATTCTCCATTCCATTTTCTCTCTCTTCTCCCTCTGATATAAATATTATTCTTATGTTATTCTTTTTAATGGAGTCAGATAATTCTTGTAGGGCTATCTCATTTTTTTTAATTTTTGAGTCTCTTTCTTCTTCTCTCTGTTGTGCCTCAAGTTGCTTGTCTTCTATTTCACTAATCCTCTCTTCTATCTGACCTGTTCTATTAGCTAAGCTTGTTATTTCGTTTTTCAGCTCGTGAATTGAGTTTTTCATCTCTGTTTGATTTGTTTTTATAGTTTCAATTTCCTTGGACATATATTCTTTGTGTTCATTGAGTTGTTTTCTGAGCTCCCTAAATTGCCTTTCTGTGTTTTCTTGTATATCTCGGAGGATTTTTAGTATTTCTATCTTGAATTCTCTGTCATTTAGCTCCGAGGTTTCCAATATATTAAATTTTTTCTCCATAGATTTTTCCTCATCTAGCTGTGTTACCTCTCTTTCTTTTGTATCCATGATATTCGATTTTCTCTTCCTTAATGGCATCTGAGGGTCGTTTTTGTTGATAGTATTAATGAGATTTAATAAAGAATAAATAGTTAAAAAAATAACAATAAAAAAAAATAAAAAATCGAAAAGAGTTGTTTTTTTTAAAAAAAAATTAATAATGAAATAAAGAAAAATAAAATAAAAATTTAAAAAAAGGAAATTATTCCCCCCCTCCTTTTTTTCCTCTCCTCTCCTCTCCCCTCTTTTTTGAGAAAATTTTGTGGTGGACTGTGAATTATAACAAACAATGCCTGTGATGGAGGGCCTGAATTGGGGAAAAGTAATAAAGGGGCAAAAAAAAAAAAAAAAAAAAGGAAAGAAAAAAGAAAAAAAAAGAGTGTATGGACCCACAAAAAGCAAATAAGTAAAAAATTTGGGTCAAGAATGAAATGATTTGCTTTTAGGTGTTGGTTGTCTAAGAGTTATGATGAGAGGAATGAGGAAAATGGAAAAATGGGGGGACAAATTAAAAAATTACTATTGTATTTAGTGGAACAAGAACTAGATAATATGGAGAGCCAGGGATGAGAGCACTGCTAGTGAGTTAAAAAGGTGAAGTAAAAACCCCCCAAAATGCCACAAACATAGGTTTGAGTCCCAGATAAGATAATTTGTTTGTTATTGAGGTTTGAATGAGAGGAGATGTAAAGGAGAAAGGAAGAAACTAATATAGAGGGAGAAAAGAAAGAGAGAGAGAGAGAAAAAAGAGGGAACCACTAAAAGAAGAAAAAAGAAAGGAGAGAGAGAGAGAGAGAGTTAAGGGTTTTGGAGTGCAACCCTCATAGAGAGAAAGGAAGAGAAGAGAAAAGATAATGGGAGATGTAACACTTATGGGTAGTGTAGTTCAAGGAGAGGAGAGAGTAAGACCGGTAGAGAGTTAATCGGCCAAATTGGAGGAGGAAAAAAAAGTATCAAGAATGAAGATAAGGGAAACAAACGAACAAATATAATAAAATGGGATAGGTTATAAAGTCTGCAGATTATTCTTGGTTTTGAGAGGTTATCTTCTTGCTTTTTCTTTTCTCTCCCTCTTCCTGGTCGGTGACTCTGTACCCCGGGTTCTGCCCCTTTGGCACGCTCAGGTAGAGGTTTGCAGTTGATAAGTCTCTATGGCAATGTCATGTATTGTGCTTTAGTCTCGTTGGCAGTCTAAGCTCAATAGCATTTATAGGCTCCGACAGTGAGAGAGTCCGTGTTCCTGGAGCCTTTCTCCTAGTCTTTCCTTCCTTAATTAGTAGCCTGATAATCCAGCTATGGGGTTGCTGCTGCCTCTGCCTGGATAGTAAGAGTCTCAAAGAGCTGGCAACTCCCCACTCTATTTCCAATCAGCACAGGGCTCTGGGTAAGTCTCAGTCAGTCAGAGCTGCTAGCATAATCAGGCGGGCTTTCTGCCCACTCAAAGACCTCTGGCTCTGCCACTCTGTCCGGTAACACAAGCGGGCGCCCACTTCCGGGGCACTTGGAGGAAACTCTCACTCACTGTCTGCAACCAGGATATCCGGCCAGCAGTCTCACGCTCTGAGTGAAACCCCCTACCGCAGGGAAAAGTTGTAGCGTTGGAATTGAGTCTCACTCCGTCCCCATGCGCGGCTTTTGTAGGGCGCTGGGGCGGTTCGAGATTCCGCTTTGGCCCACACAAAGGCCCCTGACTCTGCCCCTCTGTGCGATAACACGGGCGCGCACTGCCGAGGCACTCGGAGGAATCGCTCACTCCTTATCTGCGCGCAAACCAGGATATGAGGCCGGCCGCTGTTCCCTCTGAGTGAAACACCCTCCAGCACGGAAAATCTCCACCGTTGGAATTGAGTCTCGCTCTGTCCCTGTGCGCGGCTTTTGCAAGGCTCTGGGGCGGCTCGAGATTCCGCTTTGGCCCACACAAAGGCTCCTGACTCTGCCCCTCTGTGCGATAACACGGGCGCGCATTGCCGAGGCACTCGGAGGAATCGCTCACTCCTTATCTGCGCGCAAACCAGGATATGAGGCCGGCCGCGGTTCCCTCTGAGTGAAACACCCTCCAGCACGGAAAATCTCCACCGTTGGAATTGAGTCTCGCTCTGTCCCTGTGCGCGGCTTTTGCAAGGCTCTGGGGCGGCTCGAGATTCCGCTTTGGCCCACACAAAGGCTCCTGACTCTGCCCCTCTGTGCGATAACACGGGCGCGCACTGCCGAGGCACTCAGAGGAATCGCTCACTCCTTATCTGCGTGCGCAAACCAGGATATGAGGCCGGCCCTCTGAGTGAAACACCCTCCAGCACGGAAAATCTCCACCGTTGGAATTAGTTCTCACTCCCTCCCGTGCGTGGCTTTCCCATGAAGAAATTCTCGCCCACTAACTGCACACCGACCAGGAGACCGGGTAAAATGGCCGCTCTGCTTTTCTTTCTTTGTTTGGGTTTGGCGCGAGTGTTAGCTTGTATTGCCCGGGTTGCCACAGGATCAAATTTTCCTCGGCTTGGATCTCTGTGCCACAGCCTGGTTCAGCCGTTTGTGCTGCGGCGGCCTGGATCTATTCACCCCCTTTGCCCGCCTCAGTTTCTATATTCACAGTTACCAGAGAAAGCCGCCCTGTTTAGGTTAGTGAGGAAGGAGGAGCATTTCTTTCTCCCTATTTCCTTCGGGGTTTGGTTATATATTTAGCCAATTTTTCACTCAATCATACCTTTGGGTGTATTGCGAAGCATCTGGAAGCTCCAAGTATAGGTTTTTCTGTTTCTGGTTGAAGATCTTGTTGAGTTTTGGGGGAGATTTATCGGTATCGCTTCCTACCCCGCCATTACTCTGACATCATCCATTAGTGAGTTCTTTATCTTGGTTTTCAATGTATTTGTTTTCTCATACAAGTATTGATACTTTTGAAGTAACAGCAAAGTGATTAATCTCACATCAAATTCTTCTCAAGTTATATAATTACATCATCAGAGAAATTTACCTGATATTTGAGCACATTCAATAACTATCATATTGTCTAGCTTAATATTCTGAGAAGAAAAGTTCTGAAATGTTATGTGAATTTTTGTCTGGTTGCACTTGATCTGAAATTACTGTCTCAATCTCATCCAAATCATTAGCAGCTTATCAGGTCAGCTTTTGTCATGAAAATGAAGCACGTCATCATATCATACATGTAAATGTTCTTTGACAAACATAACCTTTTTACACATAAGTTATTAAGGCATAGTTTTCAGTTGTTGTTTAGAAAATTAAGATCAAAGTTAGTGTTCTATCACACACTAAAATTAGATGTGTTTTTCATTAGTCTATGATTTGAGTGTTACTTTAGGGCACTTACACAATTCTGCTTTTCCAAGCATTTTAATTGAATAAATGTTTGTTAACAATTCAGTTGTATCCACAATATTATGACTGAGTAGTAGTAGAAATATAAAAGATAGTGCACAATTGAATTAATGTAGCTAGTGTAAAGGAATAGTAAAAGGTGATTAAAAATTATTTATAGCCCTGGCCGGTTGGCTCAGCGGTAGAGCATCGGCCTGGTGTGCAGGGAACCCGGGTTCGTTTCTCGGCCAGGGCACATAGGAGAAGCGCCCATTTGCTTCTCCACCCCCACCCCCTCCTTCCTCCCTGTCTCTCTCTTCCCCTCCCGCAGCCAAGGCTCCATTGGAGCAAAGATGGCCCAGGCGCTTGGGGATGGCTCCTTGGCCTCTGCCCCAGGCGCTGGAGTGGCTCTGGTTGCGGCAGAGCGACACCCTGGAGGGGCAGAGCATCGCCCCCTGGTGGGCGGAGCATGCCCCTGGTGGGCGTGCCAGGTGGATCCCTGTCCGGCACATGCGGGAGTCTGTCTGACTGTCTCTCCCCGTTTCCAGCTTCAGAAAAAAAAAAGAAAAAAAAAAAGAAAAAAAAAAGAAAAAAAAATTATTTATATCAAACATTCTTGTATAACAAAATGACACAACAAACAAAGTTAATGCATCTTATATTAAGGATAAAAGAACAGGGTATATCAAGAAAAACATTTGATTTGTCATTATTTTGGCACGTGACATTGCATATTAATACAATGCCTTGTGTTCCGTGGTAATCAAGTTTTTTTCAAGAGCTTTGTAATTTGTTAATAAGCATATGAAAAGTCTGGCTCAGTCAAAATCTTTGAAGGAAAGAATCAATAATTAACTAAAAAAAGAAACGATTGTTTTCTCTAAATAATTGTGTTCAGAATCTAAAGAACCCCTAATTTGATAAAATAACACAATTCAGAGGGAACATTTGGTTTCTAGAAGATTGTGTTCTTAGTACTGTTAGCAGAAGGAAAGGAGTAACCCTTATCTAGACTCATTTGTGTCTGGTTGTAGTGCAAAACATAAAGAAATAAGCAAGAGTATAAAACTCTCAAATTTCCAAAAATACTAAACAATTGCAAATGTTTTGTATCATCAGAGATGTTAGGCTGCAAATGTATACTGCAATCTGCTACACCATTCTGACTTTTGTAGGTGTGTATATAAACAGAAGAGATGGAGTGTTACTTTAGGAGTATGTTCCAACAGAAGTGTATGACTTGTTTTTTGAACATCGTCAAGTGGACTGAAATTAATAACATTCAAAAGGCATCAGAGAAGATACTTTTAGTGAAGATTTTATGCTGAATCAAAGACTCAGTGAAATGATTTATGCTTACTGGTATTACTACATCTCAAGTGTGGACAAATTAACGATCCATATAACTAGAATTTACAATTTACAGATATGAGTCTGAGGCTGTTCAGAAGGGAGTAAGTCAAACACCTTCATACCCAAGAAGTTTTTAGATTGACTAACCATACATCTATACATTTTATATAGAAGAATCTTAAGGGAAAACTGCCAGGTAATTATTTCTGTGACCGTGAGGTGGCACAGATGCAAGCTATTCTAAGTGTTGGATATTTTGTGTAGATTGCTCTTTAATTCTAGAATAATGAAAGATATTGAACTTACTTAAACAACTAGGAAAATATCAGAAAGATGATTAGGAGAATCTCTGAAGGCTTTGCATTTTAATGAGATCATAATTATTCATTCAAGTTTTTTCAAAGAAGAGTTTTTCCTTATGCTATTCAGAGCTCATTAAAGAATCATGATATTTGGAACAAATGAAATGATATTTTAATGTAAAGGTTAAGTGTTAAATAAATATAAGACTAAAAATCTTAAGTAACTGAGAAGAGTAGTAATAGTCTTTGATGTACAATTAGAAAAACAGTGTTCTATAATATATACAGAGTGATTTGAAAATAGTGGTTCTAAGAAACATGATTTTCTATCATGTAAATAACTTAGTAAATATAAAATTTATAACATAAACTCAAATTTAAAATACATATTACTTAGAAATAATTATTTAGAATATTATTGTATATGTTTTAATCTCTGATATCAACCTTCTTCTCACAAGGATGGTAATAAACTATTACTTTTGATAGAAAATTTTATAATAAAAAATGCAGTTTATTTTAAACTATTCATTTTAATAAAATTTTTTTCCAATTCATTAATTTTTAGAGAGAGAGAGGAGATAGAGAAAGAGAGAGAAAGAAGGCAGTGTAGTGGGAAGAAGCAACTTGTAGTAGTTGCTTCCTGTATGTGCCTTGACCGGGCAAACCCAGGGTTTTGAACTGGTGACCTCAGTGTCCTAGGTTGATGCTTTATCTACTGTGCCACCACAGGTCAGGCTTAATAAGGTTTATTATTATTATTATTTTTGTAAAAGAAGTGTAAAATTTTGTATCAGCTGTGAAAATTAACATAAACACTTTCCCAAGTTAAAAAAAAATCTAGGGCCTAAAGCAGAAAAAGTAGGAGAAATTGCACATACTTCACCAGTTCTTCCCTAGTTTAATATGGAAAAAAAATATTTGTGAGACTCATATGACTTTTCAGGAAAGTTTAAATTACTGGTATCAGTTTGAAAATTATGGTACAATTTTTTTTAAAAAAATGTTTTTTGTGTAGAAAAATCTGTTAAAGCAGCTTAAGTGACAGGAAAAAATATTGGAAGTTCAGTAAAAAAGCCATTAAGCTCAGAAGCCACCTGATTAGAACCCTTGTTTGCTGTCCTTCTGCATTTTTAAAATCTGTCATAAACTCTGCATGTGGAGTAGGAACAGATGGCTGGGATAAATTGGAAGTGTCACTGGGCTTTTTCTCAGACACCCCGTTTCTTGAGTTCTATGGACACCTGGAATAGAGGATTTGGGAGAAGCTGAGATACTTTCCTCTAAAGAAATGTTGTAATGACTGAAACTAACCAATTAAGTATTATACATGTGCTTTTAATAAAGTTCTTGAAATGTGATCCTGCTATAATATAAAAAAATAAAACATGACAGTCATCTAACATACATTAAATGTAAAAATATGGCACTTGTTTCATCAGATTTCCAGTCACCATTCTCTTGTACATGAGGCTCGTTCACTGTTGTTTTACATAATTCTTGTGAAACTTAATTTGTCCTGCCGAACATTATAACTGTTTCACAAATACACACACACATATCAGTATATATATTTCTGTATCTACACTCCATCAAAATGGAGTTCAGTGACTTTCTTCTATTAATACTTTTTGTTGATGAATTTTGCTTCCCAGGTCTGAGCATATTCAGAAAACATTATCTTGACTATATAAAATAGAAGAAACTGGATCTACCACACTAATGTGTATCAAGTCCTTGATTGACACAGGAACTAAAAAGGTAAGTTTTATTGAATTAACTTTATCAAAACATATCATATCTTAAGTGTAGCTACAACATAAATATACTTCTCTGCTGTCTCCTTCCCTTTGGTTTTTGTAAGCTATTGCCTATAAAAAATTTTCTTTAAGCATTTATATATCAAAATTTTCTTTAAGCATTAAATATATTATTTATATTTATATTATATTTATATAGAGATTGGTGTCATTGATTACATGTTCTGATACCAAATTTCATTGTAAAAGAATGGAATTTCTAAGTTTAAGTACCAGTTAATCTATGGCAACCTGGCTAAGAAACAAAGGTTTGTTGGCATAGTACTTTGTCACCACCACTTGTGAGACAAGCAATTTCTTTCTTTTTTAAAAATATTATTAAGTGAAAGGTGGGGAAGCAGAGTCACAGACTCAAGCATGTGCCTCAACTGGAATCCACCTGGCATGCCCACTAGGGTGTGATGCTCTGCCCACCTGGAGCCTTTGCTCCATTGCTTGGCAACCGAGTTATTTTAGCACCTGAGGCAAGGTTATGGTGCCATCCTCAGTGTCCGGGACCAACTTCCTCAGTAAGCCATGGCTGCAGGAAGGGGAAAGAGATAAAGAGAGAGACAGTGAGAGAGAAACAGAGACAGAAGGGGAGTTGGAGGGGTCAAGAAACAGATGGTCGCTTTTCCTGTGTGCACTGACTGGGAATTGAAACAGGGACTTCCACACACTGGCTGTTGCTTTATCATTGAGCCAATCAGCTAGGGCCAAGCAATTTATTTCTAATGGTAATCAGAGTAATGCAATTTATATAAAGTTTATTAATAAGATAGAGCATACTACAATTTTCTCAATAATGTTATTCTTAATTGCTTTCTGATGTGTTTTATTAAATTGAAGAAAAAAGGGTACTCACTGGGACTTTGATGTCAACCAACATTTCCCTTTTTGATATTATAGTTGTACAGAGTGACTTAAAAATATAGTAAATATTTTCTTGTACTTAAAAATTCTAAAGTGATTCATTTTTCTGTTATAATCTTACTTTGTGCATTTGAGTGTGTATTATATCTGAAACAATCCTATTAGAGGAAAAGAAATGAAACTCATGGGGCTTATGGTATTAGATTTATTTTGAATTTTATTTGTATTTATAAGGATGGTTTCCTAAATATTTATTAAAGAAACTTAACAGCTTACAGTTGTACCTGAGAAATTTGTGTATTCAAATAGCTATAAATTGCCTGAACTTGTGATTGTATCTCTTGTTTAAATTACTATTTAATGTCAACCAATTTATCAAAACAGTGTAGGGAAGGTGTTAATATTTTTGAAACATTAAAGGAAATGAAGAGTAAAGAAAATTTTTACAATACCTCATAAAACATCAGAGTTTAGTTCTTAAAAAATCTTAAACTAGTTTGTTCAATGAGGAGAACTTGAATCTTCATAGATATGATAAATTTAACTTCAGAACTTTAATAAGTAAATATAACAATAATGTGAATAAGATTTGGAGAAAAAGACATCTTATTCAGCACAACATATTGGCACTTACCTTGTGCAGTTTATAATCCAGACGCTGATGAGCAAGCAAGTTCCCATCTTTCATGGAGCTTATGGCACTGAATAACTCATTTCAAATGTTATTTGTATTATAACAAAGTCTCTTCATATGTATTTTTAGAGGACCTCAAGTAAAAAGTGGTTTAAATTAATGTGATGGGAAGAAAACACAAGAAATGTATTCCAGGCAGATAAAACAACATGTCTGCAATGCTTGCCTGAGAGACAGCGTGCTATACATGATAACTAAGCAAGAAGGAGAATGATGAACAATGAGACTGAAAGAAAGGAGCTAAATTGGAGGTCTAATTCAAGCTATCCTAAGAAATCTGAAGGATCTTCAAAGATAATAATACTCCGTAAGAACATTACATATGAAAATATAGTTTCATTATTAATTTGGAATGTAAGATTCTGAATATATCTGTGCATCTCACAGATGGACAAGAACGAAACAAGTGAATGAATTTGAAATGAGATGATAAGGACTTAGATTAGAATGATGGTAGATTGATTACAGAAGTAGGCAGATTACATAGCTATTTGATGATACAACTAATAAAACTGGAGCTTAGATTTGGGGGATTAAATAATTAGAAATTGTATGATGTTAATTGCTCTACATAAATGTGTCAAGTATTGTTGAAAAGTCAAATTAGTAATGGACAGGAATGTTTATTGAATGTGGAAACAAGAATATCTTTGGCAATCTTAACATATCTAAAGGAAATATATATATATATATTTCTAGGTTTACCATTCTGATTCAGCATTTTCAATGGCAAAATTAAAAGATGAATTTTTTCAAAAGTGCCATATGTAATGATTACAAGAACTTTGGGAAAATCAAAGAAGGTCATTTGCAGATAATTGCTTATTAATTTTCTATAGTTTTGAGCATGTTAACCATAATTATGCCAGCCAGATTTAGGTAAATACTGCCAATTAGAATTACCAAAGTAGATACTCCTATTCCCATTAAATTTGAAAGTTTTTAAAAATTATATCTTTACCAATAACATACTCCCTTAAATCTGGCTTTATGGACATAATGGACAGGAAAACATATGACTCTTCCACGATGACTCTTTCCCATGTGGAATATCAGGGATGTGTGTGTGTGTGTTGGTGCTGGTAATGTCAGTATAATTATCAAAGATTAGAAAGATGCAAGGTGATGATATCTCTGTGACCTTGATGTAGTTTTCTTTCAGTTATCTTTTGCTAATCAAATCAATTCAAAGGACACTAATATCAAATATCTAGCAATTAATTTTGGATGCCTCTTTTTCTAAGTTCTGATAAAGAGAATATCAAAAGTTTGCTTTCATATGACAGAGACAAAAACATCTTGACTTTGGTAGATGGCAATACTCCATATTTTATTCCACAAGGACTTCAACTTTCTGAATATAAGAAATTATTTCCATTACATTCACATTATGCTGTAAAGATCTGGAAAACAGGAAACTATGGGTAAACATGAAACAGTTCATTTGAAACATGTGTGTTGTGTTGTGCTCTGAGTAGACTGTGCACTAGGCTCTACATTTACATCTGCAATTTTTTTCCTTTGACTCTACAGAGTAAGCTAAGCAGCAACGGGGGCATATCTAAGTCTTCTATGAGGGCTAAGAATTGCTAAAAGGAAAATTTTGAAGCAAAGTCAAGATAACCTCAGGCAGTCACTTGAGAAAAATTTAATTTTTAATGCCATAGGACTCCTGTTGGGACTGACTTTCAGTATATGAGACTTGGGATAACTTTGGGATTCATGATGTTGTTCCTAAGGAGGTTAATGTGATCTAAACTTTCTGGTTACAAAGTAAAGTTTCCCCTTTGGTATTCTTTTATAAAACGGGTGTAATTTGGATGTAACAAACACTTATAATGAACTACACGTGAACATGTGTCTTTCATACCTAGCATTCCTTCTCTATCATGATGAGTTCTTTTAGTTCAAAACTGATTCTCTCAGGGCTTACTGTGTTGACTAGAAATAATAATAATAAAAAACCTGAATTGCAGATGTTCTAAGTGATATACTGGCAATAGCTGGAAGTGGATGATTCTGGAATAGTACTGAGCAAAAAAAAAAATTATATAGATCATTTATTGTCTACTTTCTCTGGAGCTGTTCCACATTTTCCCATCAATTTAATTTTGTTGCAACTGCCCCTTAACTAATATAGAAATGTTTACATCTCAAGGTAGGACATAAAAAATAAACTCTAAACACAGAATGCAATATCCAGATGATGTTTCTATCATAGAATTATATACTTGAAACCTGTATAATTTTATTAACCAACATCACCCCAATTAATTATAATAAAAATTTTAAATAATAAAAACTTATGACAAAAGCACTAGCAAAAACAATAAAAAACACTAATAAGCAAGAACTGAGATAAACCACCTATAAGTTATTCATTATAACATAGAAGTCATTGATATATAAAAAGTTATTTTTGTAGGCAAAGTTATTTGAGCTCAGTGGTGGAATCCAGCTAGTTTGCACCGGATCAGCAGAATGAATATCTAATTCTTTGTTGAGTTTGGTGAACCGGTTGTTAAAATGGCAATTCTAATCAGGGTTTTCTCCTAAGGTGGGCACCTGGGAAGTCACCCAATGTGGAAATCATAAATTTACATTCTTTATGTTTTTTAAACATTCATCTGTGCAACAGTGTATTCTAAGCACCCATAGTGATGTTCACGCCCTCCATAGGTTAAAAAAAAATTGACAGAACTATGCTTGTGATAGTTATTTATTTCAAAAAACTCATTGTACTTTTGATTAAATACAACATTTTAATTCCCTTGCATTTGTTACTTCAATAAACAAACATATAACGCAAAGAGAAAAAAGTGCAAAACAGCCAGGGGATGACAGGTCATTAGGTCATTAGGTCATTAGGGCAGAGAACCGGTTGTTAAATTATTTCAATCCCACCACTGTTTGAGATGTTGTTCCTACTCTGCTGTAGTAATTTCCTAAGAGCCTTAGAGTTGCTGATGGATAACTTTTGCACATTTTTTTCTCTAAAAGAGGTGTAAATATGGTTTGAAGTAATTGTTTGCAAAATAGTCAAAATATTTGATACACAGAGTCACAGACTAGATGATATCATGGTTCCTTGACAGCAAATAATTGCTAACAAAATCATGTAATGAAACTCTGTTTATGTTCTTATTTCTAGTGCTGTTATTCATTAATGTTCCAACTCATTCTAAAACCATCTGAGGTGCTTTATAAGCAGCAGCACGGTATTTATAAAACCCACAAAATTTCTCACAAAGAACGAAGGAAAAAAACCCAGAGAAAATGGACTATTTAGCAAATATTTAAGTATTAGCTATTAAAAATGCACAAACACATATGTTAGAATAAAATTATTACTTTCTTTTGAAAATATAAAATGATAGAGCCTGCCTATAAAATTTTTGCCCTAATTAACAGTCTTGCATATTAGCAAGGAGGTAGCTAAAGTATTAACTGTAGGTAGGGCCAGAACGTTATTCAAAAAAAAAAAAATCTCTAGCACTATTTCTCAAATTAAACTGTTTTTTAAATATGCTAAGAACAGTTGTTATATGAGTTTAATTTTATTGATATTTTCATCTTTAGCATTGTACTAGATTGTGTTCAGAAATAATACTTAATATAAGAAGTCATACATAAAGTGTAGTTGAGAGGTGACTCAGACACAATCTAGGGGAAAGATGGGAGAATGAAGAAGTGAGAGAGAGGAAGTCAAAAGACCAATAAAGAAGGCATTGATGAGCAGTGTATTGCTGTGGCTAACTTGGCCTTTATCCCACAGAGAACATCTGGGAGACAGCATAAAGCTGTCTTGAACAGAATCTAGGAAGCAGAGGTATTTATCTTTCAACTCAGATCCATTCCTGGTTGACTGCTATACCCAGGGGTGTTAATTACTGACAGTGCTTATCTACCCTTCTCTGCTTCTAGTAACTTTACAGAAATAAATTCTGGTTTTCTTAGTACCTCTAAAAGTATGAATTTTATTTGTGAAGGCATTATATTTTTCATTTGGAATCTAATTTCTAAGAAATTTTCTTTGAATGAAGGTATCTTATGCAGAAATAGATTGCATTTTTATTTCTTCAAATTTTATATTGCAAAATGGAGATGGAGTATATTAGACATAAAATGATGTTTAAAAATCTTTCATGTTGGCCCTGATCAGTTGGCTCAGTGGTAGAAGTTCGGCCCTGTTTGTAGAAGTCTCGGGTTAGATTCCTGGTCAGGGAACACAGGAGAAGTGCCCATCTGCTTCTCCACCCCTTCCCCTCTCCTTTCTCTCTCTCTTCTCCTCCCACAGCCAAGGCTCCATAGGAACAAAGTTGGCCTGGGCACTGAGGATGGCTTCATGGCCTCCACCTCAGGTGCTAGAATGGCTCCGATTCTAGCGGAGCAATGGCCCAGATGGGCAGAGCATTGTCCCCTGGTGGGCATGCCAGGTGGATCCGTCAGGCGCATGAGACAGTCTATATGTCTGCCGCCCCCCACTTCTCATTTTGAATAAATAAATAAATAAAATAAAATCTTTCATGTTAAGGTATGATCAAAGAAATATAAAGGAAAAATGAAAAAATTATAGAGCATTAATATATAACTATTATAAAACATTTATGTAAAATTATTTTATGACTAGATGTCATTAAAACATTATTATAATGTGTTTCTATTTAAATAATTTATGTTTATTTAAAGTAAATTGTCATACATGCAAAATGCACAAAGAAATTTGTTTATATAATAATTTGTACAGCTGGATGCACTATAACAAGGTAAACACAGCATGTGATAAAAACTCAGATGAAGAGACAAAACATTAACAATAACCTGAAAATCACTCATCATGTCTCATTCCATTCACTACTATTCCAGTATTTCGATTTCTAAAACCGTAGGTTATTATGGTTATTTTTGAAATTCACACAAATAAAACACAAGTGTATGTATTCTTTTATAGCTATTTTCAATCAATAATAATGTTTTTAAGTCATGGATGTATGCATGTCCTTCACTGTTACTGCATGTACTATTTTATGGTATAAATATATCAGTGTTTATTCCACCATACAATTGTTGAAAGATAAGAAGGAAATGTGTATATTTTTCTTTATACACTTATAATAGTGCTTCTTTAGAGATATGGTACATTTGTTTTGGCAAATGTATTCTCATTTGTATTGCAAATATACCCTAAAATGAAATTGTTGGATCATAGGTAATGCTAGTGTTGATTTTAAGTAGATACTGTTAAACAGCTTTACAAAGTGGTTGTGCCAGTTTGTATACCCACCAGCCATGGATACTACAGTTGCACCATAATTTAACTAACACCAAGTATTATCAGTCTTTTTTATTTTAGATATTCAAATAAATATTTCATGGAATTGCATTCATAAAACTTAATGAAGTTGAACAACTTTTTAAATATGCTTATCGGTCTTAAAGTTATCCATTTTACAAAGTGCCTATTTAATTTTTGTTGTACTTATCTTTAAAAATTAGGTCTATGTTTCTATTTTATTACTGGACATTTATGTATATTACACACACATCTTTTTTTAGATGTATGTTTCACAAATTATTTTTTCACTGTTTCATATATATATATATTGTATTTTTCTGAAGCTGGAAACCGGGAGAGACAGTCAGACTGACTCCCGCATGCGCCTGACCGGGATCCACCCGGCACGCCCACCAGGAGCGATGCTCTGCCCCTCCGGGGCATTGCTCTGCCGTGACCAGAGTCACTCTAGCACCTGGGGCAGAGGCCAAGGAGCCATCCCCAGCGCCCGGGCCATCTTTGCTCCAATGGAGCCTCGGCTGCGGGAGGGGAAGAGAGAAACAGAGAGGAAGGAGGGGGGGTGGAGAAGCAAATGGGCACTTCTCCTATGTACCCTGGCCGGGAATCGAACCAGGGTCCCCCACACGCCAGGCCGACACTCTACCGCTGAGCCAACTGGCCAGGGCTTTTCACTGTTTCTTACTTTTTAACTTTTTTACTGGTATATTTTTATGAATATAAAATTCTTAAATTTAAAGCAATATAATTTAACTTTTTTTTCTCTAAAGTAGAAATTGTCTACTATAATTTTATAAGTATATTGTCTTCTGTTTTTAGTAGAAGATTTTATTATTTTTAATTTACATTTACAACTGCTATCTTTCTTAGATTGATTTTTTTAAATGAAATGTACCGGGGTAATAGTGGTTAATAACATTATATACATTTCTGGTATACAACATTATAATAGAACATTTGTATATTCTATTGTGTGTTCACTAACTGAAGTTTACTCCCCTTCTGTCACCATATATTTAACCTCCTTTTTTCTCTTTATTCTCCCTCCATCTTCTATTCTTCTAGCAACTACCATTCTGTTTCTTGCATCTATAAGGTTTAGTAATTTTTATTTTGTTAGTTTATTTTTTGTTTTTTATTTTATATCCCACATATGAGTGAAATCATATGGATCTTGTTCTTTCTGTCTGACTTATTTGACTTAGCATAATAATCTTAAAACACATCCAGTTACAAATGGTAATACTTTATCATTTTATGGCTGGGAAGTATTCCATTATATTTTTGTAAAGATTTTTATTTTATTGATTTTAGAGAGAGGAGAGAGAGAGAGAGAAAAGGTGGGGGATTGGGAAGCCTCAACTAGTAGTAGTTGCTTTCTGTATTTGCCCTAACCCAGCAAGCCTAGGATTTTGAACCGGTGACCTCAACCTTCCAAGTCTATGCTTTATTCACTGTGCCACCACAGTTCAGGCTGTTTCATAATTTTTTATCCATTCGTCAATTGCAGAATACTTAGGTTGTTTTCATGTTTTGACTATTGTAAATAATGCTGCAAAAACCATGGGGACATATATATCTTTCTGAATAAGTGTTTTCGTATTTTTAAGGTTGATACCCAGAAGAGGGATTCTTGGATCATATGGTAGTACTAGTCTTAATTTTTTTTTTGGAGAATCTCCATATTCTTTTCCACAGTGGCTGTACCAGTTTAAATTCCCATCAACTGTGAATAGGCTTCCCTTTCCTCCACATACTGATACTTGTTATTTCTTACCTTATTGATTATACCCATTCTAACATGTGTGAGGTGGTACCTCATTGTGGTTTTAATATGTATTTCCCTTTTAGCTAGTGATATTGAGCATCTTGTTATATTACTGTTGATCATCAGAATGTCTTCCTTGGAAAAGTGTCTATATAGGTACTCTGACCATTTTTTAAATCAAATTTGTTGTTGAATTGTATAAATTCTTTATATTTATATTTTATATATGATCCCCTTATCAGAAGTATCATTTGTAAGTATCTCCTCACATTTGGTTGGTTGCTATTTTGTTAAATTGATGATTTCTTTCACTGTGCAAAAGTGGTTTATTTTTATTATTACTATTTTTGCTTTTTTCCCTTGCCTTTGGGATAAACTTCATAAATTCACCTCTGAAATCAAAGTCTTTAAGTTTAGCACTTATGTTTTCTTCTATGTATTTTATTGTTAAAGACCTTATATTAGTTTTTTTTCCTTATATTAGTTTTTATTCCATTTTGAATTATTTTTTATGTATGAAGTCAGATAGAAGTCTGGTTTGATTCTTTTGAATGTAGCTTTCCAGTTTTCCCAACATCATTTATTTAAGAGGCTTTCTTTCCCTCTGTTGTATGGATTTTGTTTCTTTGTCAAAAATTACTTGCATAGATGTGTTTGTGTGTATATAAGGATGGGTGTTAGGTTTATTTCTGGGCTTTCAATACTATTCCAGTGGTCTGTGTGTCTTTTTTTCTATTAATATCACACTGTTTTGATTACTGCAGCTTTAGAGTATAATTTTAATATAAGGAGTATGATACCTCTGTCTTTGCTATTTTTTCCTAATATTGATTTGGCTATTTAGGGTTTTTGGTAGTTCCATACAAATTTGAGACTTTTTTTTATTTCTATGAAATTACCATTAGGATTTGGTTAGGGATTGCATTAAATTTGTATATTGCTTTAGCTAATATGGCCTTTTAAACAATGTTAATTTTTCTAAACTAGACACAAAATGAAACAATTATAAAAATTATATTCATTGTTATATAATGCAAACAAAATGAACATGTGAATACTAATACATGCACACAAATCCACACACTGGGCAAAAAAAAAAAGAGGTGGAAAAGATCTCTGATTTCTCAGAGAATTCAATATAGATGTAAATTAATTCCTTGAAATTATTTTTCTATTTGTTTCTTTTTCCCTAAATACTTTCTTAATGATCTTAAAATATTTTTAGTAAAGATCTCTTAAATCTATAATGTTTAGTTTGATTATCTGTTATTATAATATAGCTTCCTTTTATTTATATCAACCAATATGTAAAAGAATTTAATTTATATTTTACTCAAAATGATAGTCTAGCCTGACCAAACAGTGGCGAAGTGGGGAGCATCAAACTGGGACATGGAGGACCTAGGTTTGAAACTTCGTGGTCACCAGCTTGAGCACCGGGTTGCTGGCTTGAGCAAGGAGTCACTTGCTCTGCTGTAGTCCTCCAATCAAGGCACAGATGAGAAAGCAACCAATGAACAACTAAGGTGACTAAGGAGCCGCAATGGAGAATTGATGCTTTTCATCTCTCTCTTTCTTGTCTGTTGTCTCTCTCTGTCTCTCTCTCTCTGTCTCTGTCACTATCTCTCTCTCTCTCACACACACACACACACACACACAGACAAATGATAGGTAATCTAAATGTAGCATTTGTAAAGTTAATGGCCTTTAAAAATTAGTCACTATTTTTTCCACATAAACACTCATTTTAACTTTCATTGCCTTCTTAAGATATTAAAAAATATTGAGATATTAGTTTATTATTTTCTATAACCATATCTATGCTCTCCACCATCCATGTTCTTGTTACCAAAGGGCTCATGATAATAAGGAAAATACAATAAAGTAAAAAATAGTCAATAATATTTATTTATAATCAAGAAAGTTTTGATAATTATTTAGCTAAGTTGTTAAATGTAAGATGTTCAACCATCAGCCTCCACTGATCTATTTCTAAGGATACTTGCAGGTGAAGTATTACCCTTGAACAACCTCATAACCACTAGGTGGTAGTATATCCTTTCTTATATTATTAAAAACGTCACATTTCAATTTATTCTTTTAAATTTTTAGTTTATTTTTAGTAAAGAATAAAATTACTTGCAAAAAACAAATTTAGTATTTTTATATAGTTATATTGTTATTCCATTTTTTAACTTTTGGTTTTCTATAAGATTTTTCAAATTTTCTATTTTATGTTTCCTGGTTATAAATGCAGTATTAAAAACTGTGAATATAGTACAGTAATTTATTGTACTGTATATTTGTATAATAGTATGTCATAAATCAAATATTTAGAATGCTTCCAATTAATCTGAATTCATTAAATCTATTATATATAGAAGCAGTGATTTAGATATGTGTTGTTGTGTTTCACTTGTCTTGCTTTTAATCATGTCATTGAGGAGTTCTAATTGAGCTCTTTTTTTTTGGTATAAACTATGAAACAAAATTCTAACCTATTATTCATTTATTATATTTGCAATACAAGGTTCTTAAATTATAGTTTCTGTAATCTCTCTAGAAGTCATAGAAACAAGGCTATATAGCTCAGGTGAGTTGCACACAATATTTTGAATTTTTGTGGATACAAGAAGAAATGACAGTAGGAGGGAATAAAGAGAATAAAAATTTCCAATAACATTTATATTAGTAAAAATTCACTTCTTATTAAACTTGATTTTGTATTGGTTAATATATATATATTATATATTCATATTCACTTAGTTGCTTAATAACACAGTAAGAAAAATCAGTAACATAACAATATTTTTCATGAACATGACAGCTTTCTCCATTATTTGTGTGTGTGTTTAGAATCTATTTAGCAGAATATTCAAAATACTATTTAACATGGAAAAATTCTTAATACCTTACTTTCTTGTTTTCATGCAGTGTCTCAAAATTGGGTATGTTAATTATACTCACAGCACGTCTCAATATGGATGCTAAATTTTTATCATATATAATATATTACTATTTAAATTTCATAAAATTTACAGTTAATAAAAGATTCACTAACTCATTAGTCCAAAAGCAAAAATTTGTGAACTTAAATTTTAAAATTTTAACATTTAATTCACTGTAAATCAGTCTTTAAATCACTCAGTGTCACAAGATTTTCTTCTCTTCTTCCTTCTTTCCCTTCTATCATCTTTTCTTCCCACATTGTTAAATGCACAGTGCAGGATTGTTAGCTGTAGAGGCACAATGTTATACAGCTGATCTCTAGAACATATTTCCTTTTTTTCTTAGATTTTATTTATTCATTTTTAGAGATAGAGAAGTGGGGGAGGAGCAGGAAGCATCAACTCCCATATGTATCTTGACCAGGGAAGCCCGGGGTTTTGAACTGGTGACCTCTGACTTCCAGGTTGATGCTTTATTCACTGTGCCACCACAGGTCAAGCACTAGAACGTATTTCCTATAGAGTGAATGTGTCCATCCAAAATTTTTTATTTGATGGTATTCGGAGGTGGGTGTTGGGGAGGTACTTAGGTAACGAAGGTGAAGCCCTAATGCGTAGAAATGAGTGGCCTTACAATAAAAGATGTGGGAGAGATGATGTCTCTCTGCCATGTGAAGACATAGCAAGAAGCATTTTGCGAGCCAGGAAGAGATTTCTCACCAGACACTAACTCATCTGGCTGGCACCTTGACTTTCCATGCTTCAGAACTGTGAGAAATAAATTTCTGTTGTTTAAGCAACTAGTGTATGGTATTCTGTTATAGCAGCCGGAGCTAAGACAGTCTTCTTGTATAACGAAAACATTGTACCTGTTGAACAGTACCTCCACATTTCCCCCTCCTCCAGCACCTGTCAACCACCACTGTTCTACTGTGTGTGTATTTATCACATCAGGTCTGTATTTACACTTTAGTTGAAATATCTACTTAAATTTATTCCTACATATTTTATGTTTTTGGTTGATATCCTAAATTAAATACACTTAAATATAGAAATGTAAATGATATGGACTACTGACCTTATATTTGTGAGGTACTAAACTTAATTCAAATACAGTTTTTGTAGCTTCTTGAATTTTTATGTAAATAATCATGCTGTCTGCAAATAAAAATAGTTCTATTTTTTTCTTTTCCTTTTCTTTTTCTTTTACTTCTTTTTATTGCTTTATAGTAGTATCTTTTACCTCTGATTTTTTAAAGATTTTATTTTAATTACTTACTTTTAGTAATTTGGTTTTGTATGCTTTGTTGTGGTATTCTATGTATTTATCTTGCTCTGGGTTTATTGATGGCCTTGGCTCTGTGCATGTAGAATTTTCATTAAATTTGGAAATTTTTTAGTAATTTTTGCTTCTCTATTTTGTGCACCTTGTTCTCTTTCTTATACTCAATTAATGTATATCTCTATTCTTTTATAACATCCAGATGTAAAAAAAGGGTCTAGTTAAATTTTTAGTTTTTAGTTTATTATTCTTGTGATTCCTTTGAGACATTTTATGTTTTCTGTTTAATAAAACTTTTCTTCGAGTACCTGAAGTGCTCTTGAATTGCAGGTGTACTTTTTTACTTCTAGAAGTTATATTTGGCTGTTTTTCATATCCTTTAACTTTTCATTATATATGTTTTATTTTACACATTGAGTAAATATGTATGTTTATATGTAGCATATGTAAAATAACTATTTCAACATATTTGCCAGATGATTAAACTATTTTTTTCATGTTTATGTTTCTATGAACTGTTTTCCCACCCTGATTATTTGTCATATTGTTCTGCTTGGTTATTTGTTTTGGATATCAGATGTAAATTATGCAGTCAATGCTAAGTGTTAGATTTTGTCATATTTTTAAAAAATATACTAAAATTAATTTTGATAGACAAATTACTTGAAGATCAGTTTAAACCCTTAAATGCATATTTATAAGCTCTTTTAATATAGCTAATTAACCACACTTCTTAGTTATGGCCATTTGGGGGCATCTGATAAATGCTTGGTGCATTTAAACAGGTCTTTCATTTTTGTTACATGCCTTTGAGTTGACTCCAATTCCTGATGACCCTGCATGAGTGATGTCCACAGTGTCATACTCAACAGCCCTGCTCAGCTCCTGTAGACTCATGCCTATGACTTCTTTTATGAAGTCCATTCATTTCATGGCTGGTCATTCTCTTTTTCTGCTACCTTCTCTTTTTTCCTACATTTTTGTATTTTCCAAAGTTACCTGCCTTCTGATGATATGCCCAAAGTAGTACAACTTTAGTTTTGTCATTTTGCTTCCAGTGATGTTTTAGGCTTGATTGGCTATAGGATCCACTTGATATCTTTCTGGTCTAGGGTATCCAAATAATTCTTCGCTAGCACCATATTTCAAGTGATTTTTTTTTTGGCATCCTTTTTCATTGTCCAAGTTTTACATCTGACCATAGTAATAGGGAATACAGGGGTGGAAATGACCTTAGTGTTTTTTCTTAGTTTCTGTCATTACTGACTGTATTTTGCAACCTCTTGAAATTTTTCACTTGAAACTTCTAGTAATTATTCTTTCCCTGGAAGATGTTCTTTCCATGTTTCAAACTGATTTATCTTATGCATGCTCAACTACATTCTTAATTAAAAACTCCAAGGACACTCATTCATATTTCTAGAATTCATTCCTATGACTCTCTTCATCTAAGGAACTCTATTTCACAAATTATAGGTGCCTTAGCCTTTTCAACTCTGATACGTGTTTCATCAATTGAGTGAAATGACTGGGCCCTGTTTGCCCTTCTTTCTTCCTGGACTGTAGTCTATTGGTTACATACCATATAACCAGCAGGCCTGGATGATGGTAGGTATCACCAGATTTCTTCCATTTCTCTACCTGTTGCCTATTCAGTGTATACTAAGGTCAAAAACTGATATTTTCTGTATTTTATCTATTTTTCTAGTTTTTAATTTTTTGAGTGGCTAACTAGGACACAGTTACTCTTGCATAAAAACAGTGTCTGAAAGTAGTGTTATACAAATATTTTTATGTTTCTTCATGGTCCAGACGTTCTGAGCAAAAATCACTGGCTACCAAGTGGTGAGTAAGTGACTTGGAAATTGGAAATGATGTAGTTCTTCATAATGGTTCACAGTATTATCTCTCCTGGAGCCACATGCTTTCACACCAAATGGTAATGCTTTAGAGACCTTCCCCCTTTTATTCACAGATAGGACTTCTTAATTTTGGAAAGATAAGGTCTCTCTTTGTCTCCTGAGGGGAAGAGAGAGCGAGAGAAGTGGAGTAAGCCACTCTATATAACAGGGGTCCCCAAACTAAGGCCCGAGGGCCACATGCAGCCCCCTGAGGCCACTTATCCGGCACCTGCCACACTTTCAGAAGGGGCACCTCTTTCATTGGTAGTCAGTGAGAGGAGCATAGTTCCCATTGAAATACTGGTCAGTTTGTTGATTTAAATTTACTTGTTCTTTATTTTAAATATTTTATTTGTTCCCATTTTGTTTTTTTTACTTTAAAATAAGATATGTGCAGTGTGCATAGGGATTTGTTCATAGTTTTTTTATAGTCCTGCCCTCCAATGGTCTGAGGAACAGTGAATTGGTCCCCTGTGTAAAAAGTTTGGGGACTCCTGAGATATAAGCTCTGACATGCATTGTTTCAGAGTTTCTCTACTATGAGCAAAATTCACATTTGGCACCTATAGATGACATTCACTGTATCCTCCCCTGAAGAAGTTAGGATATGTGGACTGTCATTGGGATCTTACGTGAATAGGTAACACTGGGAAACAAATTTTTTGTTGCATCCACAAAAACACCTATTCTTAGCTAAGTCGAGTATGCTGATCTCAAATCTGACATTAGTTTTTCTCTGTAAACTACAGTTACTTTGCAATTCAAGATTTTAGGTTTTCATCTTATTGTAAAGTTTTCGACATTTACTTT
Organism: Saccopteryx bilineata; assembly: GCF_036850765.1. Lineage (NCBI taxonomy): Eukaryota > Metazoa > Chordata > Mammalia > Chiroptera > Emballonuridae > Saccopteryx > Saccopteryx bilineata. Next base: position 211,938,409 of record NC_089491.1, on the reverse strand, counting down.
GACATAATGAAGTAGAATGTCTTCTTGGGCATCATCTTTGTGAAAATATAATAATTTATATAATTCAGTAAATACACTAATACACTAAAAGGTATAATTGCATCATAATTTGTCTACAATTTCAAAATAGAACATATTAAAACACATTTTAATCATAAAATTTGTGCAAAACTTGTTTAAATTCTATTCATGCAAAAATTTGCATTTGTAGCTCTTGCATTTGTGTACTTGTTGAGGACAATCTCGTTTGATGCTCCAGCAGTAGTCTGTTCATCACTAACAGCTTCAAGATTTTTGGGAAATTTATCAAGGTGACTGTTCAGGAAGTGCATCTCAACACTCATGTTACATCCAATGGCACAGAAAGCCAACTGCATCCTTTGAACCAGAAATTTATAGTTTTCTGGGTTTTTTTTTTGTTGCCAAGGAAGTTCTTTGTAACTGCCACAGAAGACTGTCATATTGCTTTCTCCTCCTTATTCATCTTCCTGGCAAATTCTTCATCATGTATGGGGGTTCAAATTTGAGGTCCATCAAATACACCTGCTTTTATCTTTTGAAAGACAAAGCAGAAAAATCAGAAATAATAGGTCGAAAGCACTCACTTTTTCTATTCAAAGCTTGAACAAACTGCTTCATTAAGCCAAGTTTGATGTGAAATGGGAGAAAAATGATCCTGTCTCGATTAAACACAGGTTCATTCACAATATTTTGCATCCCTACTTCCAGAGCTTCACGTTTCAGCCACTCCTTCTGTGTCCAGTGTTTCTCCTGAGCTCAGCTGTCCCAGAAACACAGAAAGCAAGGATACTTCATGAAACCTCTCTGTTGTCCTAGCAGGAAATTTACCATTTTAAGATCCACACAAATGATCCAGTTATGCTCCTCATACTTCAGAAAGTCGAGGACAATTTTTATGTCATTACAATCTTCCTTGCACATGAGTTAAATAACCAATTGGAACTGCTGCATACACATTACCATTGTGTAGAACACATTTCAGACTCTGTTTAAAGCTGTCAAGAAATAACTGCCATTCTGATGGACTGTAAGTGGTAACACCTAGCTGGCTGAGAAGACTACTGACATCATGACAGTAAACAAAGTGTTTGTCTTCAGAAAAAAAGTCCACAATAATTTGTTCATGCTTCCTGAAATGGGATACTTTAGCTGACCAGTGAAGTACATTCTTTTCTTGAAGCCTGGAGGTTAATAACTCAGCTGCTTCCTTTGATAGGCCCAAATCTCTTACTAAGTCATTCAATTCGAGTTGGCTAAACTGCTGAGGGGTTAATGACTGCTTGGCATCAGAAGAAGACCCTTCAGATTCTACAACCATTTTCTTATGCATCTTATCAAAATACACTTGATCACCATGTTCACTTTCTTTGTCCTTAGAAGAAATAAAACCATTGAAAACTGGAACCGGGAGTGTCTCAGAGTGTGGGATAAGTCATATTGCTGAAGGAATATTAGGATATGCGATCATATGCTGTTTTTTCTTGCCGATGCCCTTTGTATGGATCAGACAGAAATAATAGTCACTGCTATTGTCCTTAGCTTCACACCAAACCATGGGAATACCAAAAGGCATTCCTTTGCATTTTCCTTTTGTCCAGTTACAAAGCATTTCCTCACAATTATGACACACAATATGAGGGACCCAATTCTTGTCTTGATCGCCAAGGGGAACTTGAAAATAGGCAATATATGCACGTGTCACAAATGATGAAATATTGTACCTTTGACGTTGAAGTGTGTAGCAGCCACATATATAACAGAAGGTGTCAGGACTATTCTTACATTTATGCCTACTCAAAGAAGCCATGATTCAATCTTAAAACAAAATAAGAGGGTATTTTTATGAGATAATAATTTTCTACATTTAAAAACAACTACAATTATGTAAAAGTGATGTTTGTAAAACATTAATTGTCTTGTGGTTATGTTTAATCCAATGTTTATGTTTCCCTTTAACTGCAATTTAAAAACCAATGCATGCCATTAAGTGTAACAAAAAGAAATTAAAATTGCATAAAAACTACAGCATGCACCTAAAAACTGATTTCAGATTTGAAATCAGAGATGTAGAAATATATAGAAAAAGTTCTAAAACCTCATGCAACAGAAAAAGGAAAAAAAATTGTTCCCCTGTGTTCTGCCTTTGATCCAGAAACCTCACTTCCCATGTTAAGATATAATAAATTAATATTTAAAACATCAAAGAAATGTCACAATAATGTTTTATTAAATCATGCAATTATCTTCAAATCATAGTTTCGATAAAGATAATGTATTTGCCTTAAGATAGTTGAGGGAATAAAGTTAGCCATATGTTTGTGACAGAGAAATTACACAGTTAAAGTTTGGATACAATATTAAAGATTTCATAATTTATTTCCAGGTTGTATTTGCTACAATTGAGCCCATTGTTCTGTTACATCATAATTCACTAATTTATTTCCAGACTTTAAGATTTTGTTTTTCTTTTTTAATTTTTTTTAATTTTGTGACTTTAGTTAATTTATTATAATGTAGGAGCAAAGATGATATCTTTTTTCTTTTTTTTATTTTTTTATTTTTCTGAAGTTGGAAACGGGGAAGCAATCAGACAGACTCCCGCATGCACCTGACCCGGATCCACCTCGCATGCCCACAGGGGGCGATGCTCTGCCCATCCCGGGTGTCGCTCTGTTGCAACCAGAGCCATTCTAGCACCTGAGGCAGAGGCCATAGAGCCATCCCCAGTGCCCAGGCCAACTTTGCTCTAATGGAGCCTTGTTTGCGGGAGGGGAAGAGAGAGACAGAGAGGAAGGAGAGGGGGAGGGGTGGAGAAGCAGATGGGCGCTTCTCCTGTGTGCCCTGGCCAGGAATCTCCTGTGTGACCTGGGATTCCTGCATGTCAGGCCGAAGCTCTACCACTGAGCAAACCGGCCAGGGCCTTTTTTTTTATTTTGACATTTAATTATGTTGCATACATATCACCCAAAGTCAAATTGTCTTCCGTCAATTTTTTAAAAAAATTTTATAAACATTTACAGCCCTATATTAATCATTAAATTCCAATATTAAGTGTAGTCATTAGCAAATGTAATAATTCAATTTTTTAAATTTATTTTTTCAAATAAACTTTTTTATTGAGTGAATTACTCTTTCTGTCATATGTAAAAAAATGTTTAACTTTTTAAAAAAATGATTCATTATTTTTTAATAGGCATTACTGCTCCAGGAAAGATATTTTTCTCCTCCAATTATATTGATGTATAATTGGTATACAAAAGACTACATATTATTAATATACACAATTTGATAATTTTGAAAATATTTATACAAATGTTATTCACACCACAATTTAGGTAGAAAAAAATATATCTGTTACCTCCTAAAGTTTTCCTCTGCCCTTTTGTTTTCGTCTTCTTTCTCTTCTCTACCCTCAAGACAGATATGTTGAATATAATGTATTTTGCTTTTAGAATGGTAACAGTTTTAAGAAATATTTCTCAAAGTAAGTGTTCTGAAATGAGTTTGGATCTTAGCAGGACTATAATTAATGAAGTTGCTAAAAGCTAGTTTTTATGAAGTATTTATTCACCCAATGTTGATTCTTTTTTTTTTTTTTTTTTTTAACATAGAGAGAGAGAGTCAGAGAGAGGGACAAAGAGGAAGGGAGAGAGATGAGAAGCATCAATTCTTTGTTGCAGCACTTTAGTTGTTCATTGATTGCTTTCTCATATGCACCTTGACGGGGTGGGGGAGCTACAGCAGACCGAGTGACCTTTGCTCAAACCAGATGAGCCTACACTCAAGCTGGAGACTTGGGGGTCTCGAACCTGGGTGCTCTGTGTCCATCCCAGTCTAATCCTCTATCCACTGCACCACCACTTGGTCAGGTCCAATGTTGATTTTTTTAAAGCCAGATTTTCATGTATTTTAGGGGCCTTATGAATTAGAAGTATTTTCTTTTATAATGGAGAGTTTTATTTTCTAATAGTTTAATAATCACAAAGAGTTTAAAGGATTTATGATACAATATTCCCCAATAAAATCATATTATTATAAAAACACAAGGAACTATAAGTACTGTTTAAAACCCAATTAATTGTTTGGAAGGTAAAATAATTTGTTTATTTTTATCTTATTAAGATGTTTACATTCTGGAACTTAGATTAAAACTCAAATAATATTTATATATTATATCTGTGACAAATTAAAATCACAGCTGCACATATTCTGTATTGTGGTCAAATGATAAATTGAAGGGGGCGTAAAATATACTTTGAAATATGATCAGCCTACATCCAACAGAAATTATGTGCATAATACATACCCCAAAATGATTGTGATTAACTTACTTATTAAATAAGGGAAAAAAAACCTGGAAATTTTTCTAAATACCAAACACTAGAACATGTCACAATTTTTAATTTGTGCTTTAATTAACCACACTGATGCTACACTAAGATAGGTGTCTTTGCAATAATGATGAATTACCAGAATAGCAATGCCAGGAATCCTGATTTTCACGGTAAAATAGTCACAATGTGTCTTCAAGGACACCACTGACTTTCAGGAATGAATGTCACCAGCAGCCTCACCAATTCTCTTTCTTGAACAACCTAACCTTTCATTATCTAATAGTCTGCCTTCTATCACTGACAGTTTCCTTATAGCCTTCATTCATTTAAAGCTTCCTCAAGCTTCTAAGTGTTTGTTTTTCAAAGGCATCTGGTCACCTCTTCCAAGACTTTACTCCTTTTCTGTCACATTTTTTCTTATTGCTAAAAGCATTAAGGTTGTTAATAAATTATGGTCAAATATATAAGAAAATAAGATGAGTACATATGGCATATATCATTGGATGGTACTGAGAACTTGTTCTTATTATATAATTTATGACCCTCTAAAATTTAAAAGAAAAGACTAAATTTTAATAGAATTTAACAATAAAGTAAGGTTACATTTAAGTGTTTGTTTAATTACCTTTAGTTTATTTTATATGACTTTAGTAAACAACGAATTAATTTTTAACCACCTCAGACTTTCTATTGTAAAGTAAGAGTATTTGTAATAAATTTCTGCTGAAGAATAAGTTTTTAATGGCCATAATTTATGTACTTTTTATGACAGCTCTGATAATTTAAATAAAGATAGTTTATTATTTTTCTGCCGCTCACTTTTTTTTTCAAAATAATTACTAGTAGCTCAACAATAGATCAGCTAATCAGCATTAAACCAATCTGATTTATTATTTTATGTGCCATTTATTTTAGTTTCATTCTGGTATATTTCCCAGATACCCCAAATTTCCTATGCAAAATAAAATAACAAACTGTTTTGAATATTTAGATATAGATTTTATTATATCAGTTTCCTATAATTTCCAAGGATATACCATAGCCTGAACTTCATGAATAATCTTGTCATCCATAAAATATATGCATACAATATATTTCCTTGTAATCACTGACATAATATTAGATAAAATATTTGCTGTACCCAAATATACCTATCCTAGGAGAGAAGCATAAGGAAAGTATATTTGCATTTTTTTTGGCAAAAGTTTGTAGAGAAGCACAGCACCATAAAGTGATGGCAAGTGCCCCGCAAAGGTTTAAAAAAAAAAAAAAAGACCATCGTATAGAGTGAGAGATGTATACACGTGTGGGTAAAACATTCCCAAACTATTTTCTCCACTTTGTGCCGGAGGCTAGAATCTAGAACTTAGGACCATAACCCCAAAATTTTCAAAGTGGCTCATATTCACATACATTCACAGGAGTTGATTTTATTTTGATGAAACTATCAGGATACATGTATTGCCCAAGTATAAAGATAAGTTTGTAAGTAGAGCATGTTGGAGAAAATCAAGAAGACATGGCCACTGGTTTGACGTGATGGCAGGACATGAGTAATTTGTCAACCTTCCCTTATTCCTAGAATGTGCACTCCACTTTCCTCTCCAGTTCTCAGAAGGTGAGCAATGATACAGCCTTGCAATAATAATGTAGTGATGAGACTAACTGGACTGAGTATTTCACTAAGCCATTTAAAGATTTTCCTGTGTATAACTGAACCCTCCCTATATAAACTTTAAAAAAAATTTTTTTTTTTTGTATTTTTCTGAAGCTGGAAACGGGGAAGCAGTCAGACAGACTCCCGCATGCGCCCAACTGGGATCCACCCGGCATGCTCACCAGGGGGCGATGCTCTGCCCATCTGGGGCATTGCTCTGTTGCAACCAGAGCCATTCTAGCGCCTGAGGCAGAGGCCACAGAGCCATCCTCAGCGCCCGGGCCAACTTTGCTCCAATGGAGCCTTGGCTGCAGGAGGGGAAGAGAGAGACAGAGAGGAAGGAGAGGGGGAGGGGTGGAGAAGCAGATGGGCGCTTCTCCTGTGTGCCCTGGCCGGAAATCTATATAAACTTTTAAGCTTTCACGGGTGGGTGTGGAAAACTAATTTTCTTGGGACAACTCAAAGCAAGCCTCTTGTAGTTCCCTTGCTTAATAAACCTGCTACAAGCAATCTGGAGTGGGCTACCTCTTCTTCCACCTCCTCCTGCTCTCAGCATACAGAGGCTCATTCCAGATAACCCCTGGGAGACTGCCAGCCAGTCTCAAGAAGTAATAGGATGAAGAAGACTCTCCTAAATTATTCTACCTTACTGAAAAATTAGTCACCAATGACGTAAGAATAGTTTGAATATTTTTCATTGAATTGCTATTGTAAAGCTCATTTCAGTCTTCTGCTATAGCAACACATAGTAGAAGATAATATGTGAAGGAATCCTTGATAGTATTTAGAAAACTGCTTAGTAAAACATGTTATTGAATAGCTGGATAATTTATATACTTTTTTTTTATCAATAAGCATTTCTTGAATGCAATATTAATTAAGGCTGGATAATTTATATACATATATTTTTGGCAACAAGCATTTCTTGAATGTAATATTAAATAAAGATACTTCCACATATTGTTAGGATATTGACAGGTTTAAGAAATGATTCTTTTTGGTAATAAAGGGGAAGGACTAGATAAGCTGCCACTTAAGACAGATGAGAGAGACCCTTGGTTGCTTTTAGCTCTAAGGCCATGATAAAGGAACAAACTACAACAGAGGAGAATAAGAAGAAAACAGTTAAATTGTTAATGAATTTTAATCTCCACATGTATATTTGTGTGAAAGAGTATATAATTCCAATGTTCTCCAGTCAGGGTGCCATTTCTGTCCCATGAGGTCTTTATTAGGTGAATATAAAGAGTTTCCTAAAGGCTCTAGGCTAGTGACTACAACATGAGGAATCCCCCTGAGATGTATGTTGCTTTCACCAATGACAAGGCTGCAGTGGGGAGAAAAGAGCTCAGGGACATCACTATTTGGTACTTGAGCTTTTGTTAGTTTATTATGGTACCCCACTGATGACTGGGTATAGGCATCAAAAAAAGGAGATGATTTGGAGGTGGGGAAAATGGAAAGAAATATACCATGTCATGCATTGGAAAACTCAATTTACTTGATTATTTATTTTCCTCAAACTGATATATTTATCCATTCTAATGTCAATTAAGATCATAGCAAGTAACTTTATCTTCTAACCAAGATGGAGTAACAGATATCAGATTTCCTTTCTTGACAGAAACAACTAAAACCATTAAACAAAATTTATTTTCAATAATTTTGATGATGCTGGATATCAGGCAACAAATGGCAGTGACCACAAGTACAAAGAAGTATGTAATATTCTACATAAGCTCTACAATTTTTTCTCTTTATTACCTTGAGGAAACAGCACTTGGGGATGGTGGGAGCTTTGGGGGAGGGGGAGTCGTGCAGGACTGAGATGAAGCAGGATGAAATCTATGAAGAGGTGTAATTGAGTATCTGGGAACACAAGAAAGTGAAAATTCATAAGGTAGGGCACCAGAGAGGAAAGAACCACCCATAGAAAATTCCAAAGAACTTCAGATTGCTCCTCTCAAATACTGCTAACAAGACTGATCATGTAGCCTTGTGAGGAATGTATCTGAGCCCACACCACCATGAATTTTAATCTTATGTGTGTTTTAATTTACAGGTTAATTTTACTCCAAGTAAACCAATCTTCTGGCAGTTCATTATTCCTTAGAATAATGAGAAGACTGAAAGAAAGATGAAGTGGTTCATATTAATATAAAATATTTTCTAGTGTGGTTACAAAATAAGCTAAATCTTATCTACATTTCAGATTCCTGAAGATATGGTTCAAATACAGATGCTGTAATTCACACTAAAGAGCACGGCCCCCACCAAAGTATGTGCTGTTTGTGTGGTGAAAGTTCAAGAGATTATTCCTGTTTATTAATCATATTGCAAAATATCATAGATAATTCAGAACCTTGCTCTGGATGTATAATGCACTTGTCTACTAGGGGAAGGAAACAGAGAAATGAATATAGAATGATTGGATCAATATTTCATTATTGTTTTCAACCACATTGAATAGGTTCAGTCAGCTGCATTTGAACCATGGTTTGCTGACATCTTCCTGGAGTAACCATCTTCAGCATTATTTATTTTCTGGTGTAACATGAAGGAATGACTAAGAGGTGAAGCATCAGACAACAATTAAGGAAATGGACAATCATCCTGACTTGTCTTCCCCATAGAACTTGTGAAATGCTGAACCAATCCTAATGGTATCAGAATAATCATTCACTTGGTAAATGAGATTCTTGGACAATATTTATTCTGTATGGAAATTATAATAACAAGAAATTTAAGGAAAGTTTTATAACTGGCTATATAAATGGATATCTTATAAAATCACAATATTTTGTTACAGGTACTAAAAATCAACTATATTGTTTTTATTATTTATTTATTTATTTATTTATTTATTTATTTATTTTTGCAGAGAAAGAGAGTCAAAGAGAGGGATAGACAGGGACAGACAGACAGGAATGGAGAGATGAGAAGCATCAATCATTAGTTTTTCATTGCGACATCTTCGTTGTTCATTGATTGCTTTCTCATATGTGCCTTGACCACAGGCCTTCAGCAGACCGAGTGACCCCTCGCTCGAGACAGTGACCTTGGGTCCAAGCTGGTAAGCTTTGCTCAAACCAGATGAGCCTGTGTTCAAGCTGGCAACCTCAAACCTGGGTCCTTTCGCATCCCAGTCTGACTCTCTATCCACTGCGCCACCGCCTGGTCAGGAAACTATATTGTTTTTAGTTAAACTATTATATATATTCTTATGTTTTACATGCTATTTTGATGCTGCCTTAGATGTTTTTAAGATATTAAATAAATCTTTACTTATCTAATTAAGTTAATCTTACAAAACTTCAATATACCATGTAATTTAACCCATTTGCAAGTGGCCATTTGTTTCTGTAGATGCAATGCTTCTCCCCAAATCTCTACTTTAGTCCATGGAGTAATCTCTACAGCAAATGTTTTATATCCTTAGGGAAATTTTGTTCATCCTACAAAACAATTTAAGTTGAATTTTTTACTGTGAAACTTTGAGATATTACCACCCTGTTATTTACTTCTCTAACTTCAATGGAAGTGTCAGTTTATTCAAGAATACTTAACAAGAATGCAAATTAGACAAGTAACTTTCTGGTGACTGGAGGTTTTACATCTGATTGGTTTATAATTTTGAGTTAGGAATAAAACAGGCATACATGAACATATTTTTTAGGTAAATATTTTAATAAGTAATATATGGTGTGGCTGTCATCCAACATATATACAATCATTGTGATCTGGGTGATGATTTGAATAATGATAAAAGCAAAAATATTTAATTTTGTCTCAATATCTTAGTCCTAAAAGAGAGGACCCACAAGAGAGAGGAAGATGGCAGCAGAGTAGGCGGATGCACACACGCCCAGCTCTCACCACCAAACTGGAATACAAATCAATTTAGGAAAAATCAGCATGAAAAACCAACTCTGAACTGCAAGAACAGCTCTCAAAAACCAAGGAGCAAAGGAGAAGCCACAATAATCCTGATAGGGAGCGCCTGACTCTTCTGCTTACAGGAACGGAGGGGGGGGGTGAGTCTGAGAGCCCAGAGAGGATGGCACATAGGGAAAAGAGCAGAAACTACTGCTCACAGCCACTTACCTGGTGACCAGGGAGCGAGGTGTGTTGAAAAGACCAGCTTATCTCCCAAGTGGAACAGACATGGAGAGGGACAGACTGTGAGGGGCTAAGGAATTCAGGAAACAAACTAAAAAAGCTGACTCATCCATGCTGGAGGCAGCCATAGCTGGGGGAGGGACTGAACCTTTCAAAAAACAGCCCTGAATTGCTTCCGGATCAGAGATCTCCGGAAATCTATCCAGCGCCAATCAGCGCAACAAGACACAGCTGAAAACAGGAAGTGGGGAGGAGGGGCAGTAACTCAGCTCTCCATGGAGATCTGAGATACACCTCCTCCTACTGAAGCTAAGAAAACACCCTGCCCCCAGTGAGATTAGCTGGCTAAAGAGGCCTTCAGAGTCTCAGGTTACACACATCGGATTCCTGGATACAGTTTCAAGGAAGCCCCCTGCTGAGATCAGTAAACAAGACTATCACCTGTTAAGAAAACAAACAAATCAAGACTTCAAAGCTGCCCCAATCCAAAAGTGGATTACAGATAACAGCTGATACCAACCCAAGAAGACCAAAAAATTGGAGGCAGACAACACGAAGCCTAGACTCAACCAACTCTACAAATAAAACACCATGAGAAGACAAAAAAGTGCAATCCAAATGAACTACAAGTGACACCTTCAGGAGATGAACCGAGTGATATGGAAATAATCAAACTTCTAGATGCGGAGTTCAAAATAATGATTGTAAGGATGCTTAGGGATCTTAGAACAACAATGGAGGGGCAGTTTGAAAACGTAAATAAAAAAATAGCAAGTATAAAAAAGAATCAGTTGGAGATGACAAATACAATATCAGAAATAAAGACCACAATGGAAGGAATTAAAAACAGGATAAATAGAGCAGAGGATCGAATCAGCAAACTAGAGGACAACTGGAATGAAGGCAAGAAAGCAGAGAAGAATAGAGAAAAGAGATGCAAAAAGTCAGAGGAAACTCTTAGAGAGCTCTGCGACAACATGAAGAGAAATAACATCCACATCATAGGGGTTCCTGAAGAAGAAAAAAAAAAACAAGAAATAGAGATGTTGTTCAATCACAACATAGCTGAAAACTTCCCTAAATTAATGCAAGAGAAACTCTCACAAGTCCAAGAAGCACAGAGGACTCCATTAAAGAGAAACCCAAAGAAACCTACACCAAGACACATCATAATTAAAATACCAAAGCTAAGAAATAAAGAGAAAATATTAAAAGCTGCAAGAGAAAAAAAAGTTATCACCTACAAAGGAGCCCCCATAAGGATGACATCTGACTTCTCAACAGAAACACTTGAGGCCAGAAGGGAATGGCAAGAAATATTCAAAGTAATGCAGAACAAGAACCTACAACCAAGACTACTTTTTCCAGCAAGGCTATCATTTAAAATCGAAGGAGAAATAAAAAGCTTTCCAGACAAAAAACAACTCAAGGAATTCATTACAACCAAACCAATGCTGCAGGAAATGTTAAGGGGCCTGTTGTAAACAGATCAAAGTGGGAAAAGAATATAGCAAAAAAGGAATACACCTTTAAAGAAGAAAATGGCAATAAACAACTACATATCAATAATAACCTTAAATGTAAATGGATTAAATGATCCAATGAAAAGACATAGGGTAACTGAGTGGATAAGAAAACAGGACCCATACATATGTTGTCTTCAAGAGACACACACAAAAGACACACATAGGTTGAAGGTAAAAGGATGGAAAAAAACATTTCATGCAAACGGAAATGAAAAAAAAGCTGGGGTAGCAATACTTATATCAGACAAATTGGACTTTAAAACAAAGAATATAGTAAGAGATAAAGAAGGCCACTACATAATGATAAAGGGAGTAATCCAACAGGAAGATATAATTATTATAAATATCTATGCACCTAATATAGGAGCACCTAAATATATAAAGCAGACTTTGATGGATTTAAAGGGCGAGATCAACAGCAATACTATAATAGTAGGGGATTTCAATACCCCACTAACATCACTAGAGAGATCCTCAAGAAAGAAAATTAACAAAGAAACAGCAGACTTATTGGAAACACTAGATCAAGTATATTTAATAAATATCTTCAGAACCTTTCACCCTAAAGCAGCAGAATATACATTCTTTTCAAGTGCTCATGGTACATTCCCTAGAATAGACCACATGTTAGGGCACAAAAGTGCTCTCTACAAATTTAAGAAGACTGAAATCATATTAAGCACTTTCTCTGATCACAACGGCATGAAATTTGAAATGAATCACAACAGAAAAGCTCAAAAATTCTCAAACACATGGAAACTAAATAGCAGGGTGCTAAATAATGAATGGATTAAGAATGAAATCAAAGAAGAAATAAAAAAATTCCTAGAAACAAATGACAATGATCATACAACAACTCAAAATTTATGGGACACAGCAAAAGCAGTCCTCAGAGGGAAGTTCATAGCACTACAGGCACACTTTAAGAAGCTAGAAAAAGCTCAAATAAACTATTTAACCCTGCATCTAAAAGAATTAGAAAAAGAACAGCAAGTAAAGCCCAAATGTAGTAGAAGGAAGGAAATAATAAAGATCAGAGCAGAAATAAATGACATAGAGGCTAAAGAAACAATACAGAGGATCAATGAAACTAGGAGCTGGTTCATTGAAAAAGTAAACAAGATTGATGAACCTTTAAGTAGACTCACCAAGAAAAAGAGAGAGAGGACTCAAATAAATAAAATTAGAAATGAGAGAGGAGAAATAACAACTGACACAACAGAAATACAAAATATTGTCAGAAAATACTATGAAGAACTGTATGCCAAAAAACTAGACAACCTAGATGAAATGGACAAATTCCTTGAAACATACAATCTTCCAAAAATCAATCTGGAAGAATCAGAAAACCTAAACAGACTGATTACAACAAATGAGATCGAAACAGTTATCAAAAACTCCCAACTAAGAAAAGTCCAGGGCCCGATGGTTTCACAACGGAATTGTACCAAATATTCAAAGAAGAACTAACTCCTATCCTTCTCAAACTATTTCAAAAAATTCAAGAGGAAGGGAGACTTCCAAGCTCCTTTTATGAGGCCAGCATAATTCTGATTTCAAAACCAGGCAAAGAGAACACAAAGAAAGAAAATTATAGGCCAATATCTCTGATGAATATAGATGCTAAAATCCTCAACAAAATATTAGCATACCGGATCCAACAATATATGGAAAAAATCATACACCATGATCAAGTGGGATTTATTCTGGGGAGGCAAGGCTGGTACAATATTCGTAAATCAATCAATGTGATTCATCACATAAACAAAAAGGAGAAAAATGATATGATAATTTCAATAGATGCAGAAAAAGCATTTGATAAAATCCAGCACCCATTCATGATCAAAACTCTCAGCAAAGTGGGAATACAGTGAACATACCTCAACATGATAAAAGCCATCTATGACAAACCCACAGCCAACATCATACTCAATGGGCAAAAATTAAAAGCAATACCCTTATGATTAGGAACAAGGTAGGGGTGCCCCCTTTCACCACTCTTATTTAACATGGTCCTGGAAGTCCTAGCCACAGCTATCAGACAAGAAGAAGAAATAAAAGGCATTCAAGTTGGAAAAGAGGAAGTAAAACTATCATTATTTGCAGATGATATGATATTGTATATAGAAAACCCTAAAGTCTCAGTCAAAAAGCTACTGGACCTGATAAATAAGTTCAGCAAAGTGGCAGGATATAAAATCAATACTCAGAAATCAGAGGCATTTTTATACACCAACAATGAACAGTCAGAAAGAGAAATTAAGGAAACAATCCCCTTCACAATTACAACCAAAAAAATAAAGTACCTAGGAATAAACTTAACCAAGGAGACTAAAGACTTGTACTAGGAAAATTACAAAGCATTGATAAAAGAAATCAAGGAAGACACAAACAACTGGAAGCATATACCGTGCTCATGGTTAGGAAGAATAAACATTATTAAAATGTCTATATTACCCAAAGCAATCTATAAATTCAATGCAATACCAATTAAATTACCAATGACATACTTCACATATATAGACCACATATTCCGAAAATTCATATGGAACCAAAAGAGAAATCGAATAGCCTCAGCAATCTTAAAAAAGAAGAATAAAGTGGGAGGTATCACACTTCCTGATATCAAGTTATATTACAAGGCCATTGTACTCAAAACAGCCTGGTACTGGCATAAGAACAGGCATATAGATCAATGGAACAGAACAGAGAACCCAGAAATAAACCCACAGTTCTATGGACAATTGATATTTGACAAAGGAGGTAAGGAAATACAATGGAGTAAAGACAGCCTTTTTAACAAATGGTGTTGGGAAAATTGGACAGCTACCTGCAAAAAAATGAAACTAGATCACCAGCTTACACCACTCACAAAAATAAACTCAAAATGGATAAAAGATTTAAATGTAGGCCGTGAAACCATAAGTATCTTAGAAGAAAACATAGGCAGTAAGCTCTGGGACACCTCTCCGAGCAATATATTTGGTGATTTATCTCCATGGGGAAGTGAAATAAAAGACAGGATAAACAAATGGGACTATATCAAACTAAAAAGCTTTTGCACAGCTAAAGACAATAAGAACAGAATAAAAAGACAAACTACACAATGGGAGAACATATTTGACAATATATCCGGTAAGGGGTTAATAACCAAAATTTATAAAGAACTTGTAAAAATCAACACCAGGAAGATAAACAGCCTAATCCAAAAATGGGCAAAAGAGATGAATAGACACTTCTCCAAAGAGGACATAGAGATGGCCAATAGGCATATGAAAAAATGCTCAACATCACTAATCATTGCAGGTGTCCCCAAACTACAGCCTGCGGGCTGCATGCGGCATCCTGAGGCCATGTATCCAGCCTCCCCGCTGCACTTCCTGAAGGGGCACGTCTTTCGTTGGTGGTCAGTGAGAGGAGCACTGTATGTGGCGGCCCTCCAATGGTCTGAGGGACAGTGAACTGACCACCCTGTGTAAAAAGTTTGGGGACCCCTGCATTAGAGAAATGTAAATTAAAACCACAATGAGATATCACCTCACACCAGTCAGAATGGCACTTATCAACAAAACAACACAGAGTAAGTGCTGGCGAGGATGTGGAGAAAAGGGAACCCTCCTGCACTGCTGGTGGGAATGCAGACTGGTGCAGCCACTATGGAAAACAGTATGGAGATTCCTCAAAAAACTGAAAATCGAACTGCCTTTTGACCCAGCTATCCCACTTTTAAGAATATACCCCAAGGACACCATAAAACGGCTCCAAAAGGAGAAATGCACCCGCATGTTTGTGGCAGCATTGTTCACAATAGCGAAGATCTGGAAACAGCCCAAGTGTCCGTCAGAGGATGAGTGGATTAAAAAGTTTTGGTACACATATACTATGGAATATTACTCAGCCATAAGAAATGATGACTTCGGATCATTTACCATAACATGGATGGACCTTGATAACATTATATGGAGTGAAATAAGTAAATCAGAAAAAAACTAAGAACTATATGAATCCATACATAGAAGGGACATAAAAATGAGACTCAGAGACATGAACAAGAATGTGATGGCAACAGGGGTGGGGGTTGGGGGGAGGGGGTCAAGAAGGAGACAGGGGTTGGGGGAGGGGAGGGGCACAAATAAAACCAGATAGAAGGTGACAGAAGACAATTTAACTTTGGGGGAGAGATATACAGCACAATCAAATGTCAAAATAATCTAGAGATGTTTTCTCTCAACATATGTACCCTGATATATCAATGTCACTGCATTAAATTTAATAAATAAATAAATAAATAAATAATAAATAAAAAGAGAGGACCCACAAACTCAAATCCATCCTTCTTCCCTGCACTAACTACAATATGTCTTATATGTATGGGATGCTTGCTTAGCTTCTTTGTTCTCTGCCACTTTCACTCTCCATAAGGTCACTGGACTTTGTGTTCAAATCCCAGGCATTCTTAGGCTCTTACCATGATTTTCTTGTGGTTGTTTCCTCTAACCGATATTAACCATATGACAGTCTGCTTGCCAAGGTTTTGATCTAGTTCTTAGAGGAGAAAAATATCATTTCCCCATATTTGTGTTACATTATGCATGTCTAGTCTTCCTTTTTTCCTGCTATAACAAAATACCCCAGCTGAAGTAGCTTATAAATGACAAACTTACCCCTCACAGCTCTGGAAGCTGGAAGTCAGAGTTGAGGGCGTGAACAAAGTCAGATGAGAGCTGTCTTTTTGGTCGCAGATTCCCCTTGTACCCTCACATGGAAGAGGGAGTTAGGGGTCTCTTAATAAGTGACTAATCTTATTCATGAAGGTTACACTTTCATGAAACAAGCATTTCCCAAAGTCTCCATTTACTAATACTATTATCATGGGAGGTTAGAACTTCCGTATTACGAATTGTGGAGAGATGTAAACATTCAAACCATAGCAATACCAACAGCTGGGACTAGTTTATTTACCCCAAGCATTGCCATTTATTTATGCAATGTATCTTGAAAGTGTCTTTATGAAAGCATCGCTGTTAAAGGTACTGGTTTTGCATTCAGGCTATAGAAATCCTTGGCTCTGACACTTGACTTTGAGCCACATCATCTAACACCTTAAAAGAGTCATAATGTGATTGCCAGCCAGGGCACATAGAAGCGCCCATCTGCTTCTCTACCCTTCCCCCTCGTCTTCTTCTATGTCTCTCTCTTCCCCTCCTGCAGCCAAGGCCCTATTGGAGCAAATTTGGCCCTGGTGCTGAGGATGACTCCATGGCTTCTGTCTCAGGTGCTAGAATAGCTCCAGTTGCAACGGTACAACACCCCAGAAGGGCAGAGAATCACCCCCTGGTGGACATGCTGGGTGAATCCCGGTCAGGGGCACATGTCGGAGTCTGTCTCTCTGCTTCTCTGCTTCTCACTTCAGAAAAATCCAAAACAAACAAACAAAAAGGAGTCATAATGCTCATTGAGCAGGAAGGCTGTCCAGATTATATAAAGTAATATAAAAAAGTTTTTAGTGCTGGATAAATAGCAGTATTTATTAAACTGGTTATTGGTATTACATTATTATAAATATTAAATAATAATATACATTATTTCTGCATGCATTGAGTAGCCTCTACACATTAAATAATAGTTGAACACTTAGATACAAAGTACTGGAGACCTACTACTACTATAATAAGAAGGGCTGAGAGCCTATTGAACTCCCCTGTAAGAAGCCTCAGAGAGCACTATCAGATACTCACTCTTGAGCTCCAGAGGACTAAATACAATGTAATCTCATACCATTTATATGGAAAATCTCTAATAATTCTAAAAGATTAACAAATTAGGTCAAGACTATAAGAGAAGACAAAGGAGTAAAAGAATACTATTTTAGTTTATTAGCTATCTTAAATGTATGAGTGACTGTACATGTGTGCATGTCTATGTGTATAAAAAAATTAGCTTTTAAAAACTACTTACAATAAGTTTTCTGGGGTTTTGTAACCATTAACTTTAGCATCAATGAAAATCATTGCAGTTACTAGAAACTAGAAAACACAATCTGGGCAGAAAGTGAGAGACTAAGGAAGGATGATTGAATGGAGACGTCAGGAAGAGATGTATGTTATTGTAACTCTAATTAAATAATTATACTTAATAATGTAATCATATTTATGAGAGATCTTCTCTACATCTCAACTGCACATAATAAAGATACCAAACTATAAATGAGCATAATTTCATAATTTAAAGTGAAAAAAATAAGTTTTTATTCAGATATTTTTTTGAATTGAAATATCCCATACCTCTATCCCCACATTACAGAGGTTTTTTGAAGAATTTAACTGTGCAACTCCAAGTACTTATCTGCAAAAGAAAAATACATATGTAATATTGTATTAGTTGAAAAATACAGTTTAAAACAAATTCCCCCGCCGAAGCCCAGAAATCCTCTCCACTAAGATAGAAGATGGGAGCAGGGGGAGGATTTTATTATTGAGGATGTGTTAAACCAACATGCAATGTTTATCACAGGCAAACTGCTAAGAGAATGCGGTCAGAAAGAAATCTTACCCTTGTGTAGATAGCTAAGCAGATAACACCCATTCCATAGATGTTCTCAAGACAAACAATAGTCCTCAAGTTAGAGGACTTCGTAACACCATTTTTAAATTAAATTTACTGGGCTGATGTTGGTTAATAATATTATGAAAATTTCAAGTGTACCTTTCTATGATATATCATCTATATGTAGTATTGTGTGCCCACCACCCAAAGTCAAATCTAATTCTATTACCGTAAATTTTACCCCCTTTACCGTTTACTATCTCCTACCCCCTTTTATCTGGTAACAACCATACTGTTTTGCGTATCTAATAGTTCCAGTTTTATATCCCACATATGAGTGAAATAATATGATTCTTGACTTTTTCTATCTGATGTATTTCACTTACCATGATATATCAAGATCCATTCATGTTTTTAGCCATAAAAAAACATAAAAGACATCACCATTTTTTCACATGCAGTTCAACCCAAAATTTGCTATGTAATTGGAGTGACCATCTGTGTTAGTTCTTCTAATTTTTAATTCAAAGGAAAAGTTCACTTCTCATTACGTTATGTCAAGAAGTAGTTTGCAAATTGGAGTAAAATGCCTGCCTATGTTAGGGACCCTACTCTCCCCCAAAAACTGAGAGTTACTTAAGAAAATTATGAAAAAAATCATGTTAATTTAATATTTTGTATTTTTAATTTGGAATTTGGTTTATTTGAAATTATTTCCTCGGAAACCATGTGATAAGTTTGCATGGTGACAGATAATTACTAAAATTAGCAGAGTGATCATATTTAAGTTATAAATCACTGAAACAAATATAATTAATATAATATTGTATATCAATTGTACCTAAATAATAAGTAAGTAAATTATATATAAAATTTATGTTTATTATATATAATATGTCAATATAATATATAATAAATACTATATATATAATTAGGAAAAAATAAACCATGGTAGGTTCTCCAAGCATTAAACTTTTAAAACCTTACACTGTTTTTATATTATCTGCAAAAATTATTTAGTTAAGATAGCGTAGATAGCAGTTAAAAGGCAGCACATTTGTATAAAACGTTGATTGCCTTAATGGCTATAAACTGATATAACAATGAAATAGTCAATGAGACACTCTTTATTTATTTCTTTATTTAAAAAAAAATTTTGTATTCATTTTTTTTTAGAGATGAGAGAGAGAGATAGAGAGAGAGAAAGAGAGAGAGAGGAGAGACGGGGGGGGGGGGGAGGAGCTGGAAGCATCAACTCCCATATGTGCCTTCACCAGTCAAGCCCAGGGTTTCGAACCGGCGACCTCAGCATTTCCAGGTTGATGCTTTATCCACTGCACCACCACAGGTCAGGCCAATGAGACACTCTTTATAACTAAAAAGCATGAGAGAAAAAAGGCAAAAAAATTTTGTTTCAGTGCACACATTTATTTCTTGCTGAATTTCTGATTGCTATACTCTTAAACAAATTTTTTGCTATTTTTCTATTATAGAAGTAAGTGTACTTTAATACCTCACAACTTTGGCATACCTCTGCTTGTTTTAAATTAAAATGTACTATTTCTTACCAGGGGTCAATAATATAGAACACATATACTACTGCAAATAATCATGATTTATCACTTCCTACTGCCTGAATTTCTACCCAGGTTTAAAAAGCTTCCCTTTAGAATCCATTAGCATCTTCTATTTTGAACCAGGTCCCCTCTTTTTTGTACTTCTTTTCTAATTTTTTCTCCTTTTTCCTTCTCAATCTCAATCTTCTGCCATTATCGTTTTCTGACACACTTATTTTTAAAGCATTTTGAGCCATTTTGAAATGCACGTAAGGTTATTTCCTAACCCATCATTCCTCTAAACTATCAGCTATGTTCTCTGTACTACAGTCAAACTTTTTAATCTATTTTATTGTCTCAAGTGGCATGATGTAAATTGGAATCTTTTCTTTTCAACAGAATTTGCCTAATTTGGTTTTGTAATTCACTAGCTCTGTTGTTCTGTAATTACTACCACTGAAAACTTCACACTTAATTCCATTCCTTTCCAGGGCTGCCAGTGTTACAATGACCAAATGCTACACTTCATTGAAAAAGTTGACTATGTAGTTATTCCTCTGTGTTTTATCCCCTTAGATTACCCTTCACACCTCAAAGTTGTACCAATGAATAAACCCTGTTTCTTAAATTCTGCTTCTTTCTCTCACTTCTACCTGCCAGATTTCTCCCACTTTTACCACCAGATTTCTTTAAACTTGCTAGGTAAGAGTACAGGATGGGGGAGGGTGTAGTCCTTGATGACTGCCATCAAACACAGACATTTCCATGGTCCTGCCTTACTCTCAGTGTTTTAGCCCATCTACACTGCTGCTGGTATCCATGCACTTGATTCACTCTGCCCTACTGTCATTCTATATCCCACATTTTCATACAAGTGAATCGTAACTTGATTCAGGTATCCGATACTATCACAGGAAACAGCTTAAATAGTCTCACGTATTTGCTTTGACATGTTTTGCATTCTGATACTGCTTCTATGCGTGCCTGTGTGCAAATAACCTGACTGTACTATGAATACCCTGAAGCTATGGGTAGCAGAAGACAACAGTATTAGCCCATAGATAAAGCAGATATGAAGTCAATATTAAAACATATGTCTTTATCAGAGAGAATATGTAGGTCTTTTAGGTATGTAACGGACTTTATTTCCAAATCTTGTTTATAAAGTTCATCAAATCCTGTCAATGGAAAATTTTCTCCAGGGTCCAACAGATCTATCTATACTTGTCTTACTGCCTTATTTTCTACTACTTATTCAAGTTGTTCCAAGAAAATAATTAAAAGAATAAAGGTGGAGCTTATCTCCAAGAGGATAAATGGTTAGAGGCAAGGATTATCCTTGGCAATAGCTTCAGACTTAGTTCTTAGAATATAAAATGAGTTCTTAGAATATAAAACGACTTAACAATTATGGAGCATTTTTGTTATACTTATTATCAGGTTAAAATTGTGTTCCCAAGTAGATGCTTATTTTCTTTAATGGGTTCAAACTGTGTAGATCAGGCAGTCAGGTAAAATCTTCACTACAGGAAATACAAATTTTAAAACTTTCAAAAAAGTATTCCACTTCTTTTCTGTAATTAGGCAATTAATTTACTGAGGTTTATAGACTACATACAGTGAGGGAAAGAAAGGAAAAGAGAAGTTGTAAAGCAAATGTTTCAATTTTACTTTAAAGGTCACTGAATCATATGACCTACCTCAGAACTATTTAACTGAAATCAAAGAATTTAGGAAACAAATAAGCCAAGTAACTCAAATTATGAAGTTACGTTAATTATTATGTGAAATGTTTTCTCTTAAAAAGCTCACTAGGGAGTTTGAACAAATAATTTTTGAACTATTTTGTAAGTTCTGTACCATATTTTATTTATCTTCCACCGTTTTCAGATAAATATGTGGAAGGGACTTGAATTCCCTTTCACCATGCAAAATAAAAACACAGAATAGTAGAGGATTATATTTCTTTCCTGTTATGACATTGAATTATATTTTGAAATATATCAAAAATTATTAATTTGTGGAGTCAGGATCTTGGAAGCAAATCTTGATTTAACTGCTAAAATATTAATTATATTCACTGAAAAATATATTTGTGAAATTTCTGTGCAAACTAGTATTTTAAGATGTAAAATATGATTAAGTAACTTGCTCTAAGTTTTTGATAATGATACAAAGAAAAATTTTATATTAATAGATTAGTGATAAGAATTATTTTCAAAAAATTGAATATTTTAACCAATGCAGTAACTAGTATGTTTAAAGCATAGCTATCAATCCATTATATCAAGCTTTGTTATATTCGACTATACATATTAAATGTTTAATAAATTACATGTAAACAATTGTATCTTCCATTTGAACTTCTATGGTGCACAGACATTTGGTATATATTAGGACAGAAATAAAACCCAAGTAAGTTTTTGTATGCAAAAACAGGAACAAACCTCTATCAATAACAACTACTAAAACTCATATGCTCTGCGAATAGATAGAAGGTGGTTTTAAATCAAATGCTAAGCAAATATACTCTTTTAAGTAGTTGTGGGTTTAAGAATGTAATTACAGTTAGAAAATAATTATAATCAGAGTTCATACTAGTTCTGTATTGTGACAGGGTCTGATAATTATTGGTATATGGGAGCCCCATTTTTTATGCTTCTCTAAGATTCTGATGGGTCCATGGGCACCAAGCTTAAGCGACTTACCTCTCAACTTTTTCTGCAGGTATTACAATAGATCTAGAAGCTGACCTCAGGGGTTAATGCAGAAGCAATTACAGCTCAAAGCATGGTCTCAAATAGACAAAGAGAGCCACTGCTTTTAGTGACTTTAGTGTCGAGATGGTGAGAGCATGGATGGTCATTTGAAACCATTTGCTTAGTATAACAGAGCAACAAGAGAGAAAAATCCCTGTCCCACCATCTGGGAAAGATCTCTCTTCATGTTGAATGAGCCTCCAGAAATATTCATGAGACACAAATGAATATGTTCAATTCAGTGTATGCTTTAGTATTCTTTTACAGCTCACTGACTTTTCTTTTAACTGATGCATCTTTACTTTAATTTCTGCCACACTGGAGCAATATAATTATTTCATCTTTTTCTACCTCAAATGTGGGAGACTCCTGTATTCCCTGTTTATATATAACATAAATATATAATATATTATAATACAGTATATTTCATATATAATATAATAGTATATTATTAAAAATATGTAATCTATTAAATTGTTTTATTTATGTAATTATATATACTTAATATAGTATACTAAAATAATTTATTATGAAATATATTTATAAATATATTATAGAAATATTATAGATACTATGTTACTTAGACTTCAAAATATATTTAAATTTTCCATTTCTTAGTAAGATTAGTGCTATCATCTTGATCCAATTTACCATTATTTTCCACCTATATTATTATAATAACATTTTTATATTTACAACTTCTGAGTTGATTTCTTTTATTCCCATTGGCCTTGACCAATTCTGTTCCCAGTTACAGAATATTTTTTCCTGAACATTTCCTCTGTCTGAAATTCTCTTGCTCTGATAACCAAGTCATTTGTGCTCATGTCATTTACATATTACATTTTTAATTTGCTTTTTCTTGATCACCCTTTACAGAAGGAAAATATCATCTTTTTACTCAATAGTTATAAATCTTACTGTATTTTAGTTTTACATGTACTACTTAACAGAAGGCGATATTACTCACATATTTTAAAGTATCTGTCTTTCACATATTCATGCTTGAAGAAACTCTCTATGTTTTCATTGTTGCTATATTTTATACACTTTGAATAGGTAGTAAAAATAATCACTTTATATTTAATGAATAATTGAAAGAAGGATGAAAGAAAAGGAAGGAAGAAAAAAATGAGTAGAAAAGAAAAATGAAGAAAAGGGAAAAAAGGAAAAGAAAGAATATTAGGTTAGGGATTCAACAAGACAATCTTATTTGAATGACATACAAGTTTAAGGAGAAAGCAGGTCTAAACATATTGAATATAAATAATACCATGTAATCTAGACTGACAAGCAGAGTGTACAGAAGTAGATGATAGTATTGTGTTGAATAGGTACCGTAACTTGGGCATAATATATCTTTATATTGATGAGGTTGATGTTTGCATGTTGATTGGTTGGATTTATGTTGTTGGTGGTGGTGGTCAGTACTTACAAGCATGAAATTCAATATCTTGCTGCAGATTTTGCAACACCATACAAAGATATGTTTGTTGAAGATTGGAGAATAAATATAATCACCAAAGGAGAAATGCATGTAGAAAAGTCTAAATAAAATAAAATTTGAAAAATGAATATAATTACTATGATGAACAAAAGGTATCAATATAAAAAAACTAAGAAATACATTAGCATAAAAAATAAAATGGTAATTATGTACTATGATGAAAAATAAGGCAAGTTGATGGGAACAAAAATCTTTGTTAATTTTTTTCCACTGGCATTTGTTTTTAAAACTTAGCAAAAAGCTATAAATAAAAAGAAAATTAAGGGCCCTGGCCGGTTGGCTCAGCGGTAGAGCGTCGGCCTAGCATGCGGAGGACCCGAGTTCGATTCCCGGCCAGGGCACACAGGAGAAGCGCCCATTTGCTTCTCCACCCCTCCGCGGCGCTTTCCTCTCTGTCTCTCACTTCCCCTCCCGCAGCCAAGGCTCCATTGGAGCAAAGATGGCCCGGGCGCTGGGGATGGCTCTGTGGCCTCTGCCCTAGGCGCTAGAGTGGCTCTGGTCGCAACATGGCGACTCCCAGGATGGGCAGAGAATCGCCCCCTGGTGGGCAGAGCTTCGCCCCATGGTGGGCGTGCCGGGTGGATCCCCGTCGGGTGCATGCGGGAGTCTGTCTGACTGTCTCTCCCTGTTTCCAGCTTCAGAAAAATGAAAAAAAAAAAAAAAAAGAAAAGAAAATTAAGTTTAAATTAACAAATAGAATAGCATCAGTAAAGTCTCTGTAAAGGTCTATAATTAGGTAGATTAAAATCAATAAAGTAAAGTATTACATTTCATTATTCATAGCAATTTAAAAGGAAAACTATATAAATAAAATTATAGTGCTAGATGAATATATATTTTCAAAAGGGTAAAAAGCAAATAAAATAGAAATCAAAAGAATGATAAACAAATCATGTAGTCTATTTAAAGGCTGTAACTATATATTTATAAGTTAACACACTAGCAGACGTGACAATATGGAAAACACAAGGCTTTGTATGGCTAGAGATCAAATTAGAGTTAATTAATTTTTATTACTGCATTGTTAGTTCATGAGAAAGCTCATGAATTATTTGTTCTGTAATTGCATATGAGGCAATTTTAAAGTGTTTTAAATTTAAGCCCTAAGTTTCCATAGAAACAATTTCTTTTAAATCTTCAGGACAACAAACAGTGTGGTGGAGGAATGAATGATTTCCATAGCTTTGTAGACATTCTCTAGGATACACGTAATGTGCTTTAGTTGGAGAACTTACTTTAGTCTCTAGATTCTCCATTCAATGAGACATAATCAACTTTAATACTTTGGTGTTTGAGACTCATAACAAGGTGGTAGGTCTTTGTCTATATTAAAAACTTCTAGAACTAGCTGCTTTTCCATTGGAGTATAGATACATCCATGGTCTTCAAACCTTAACTATTTTTTCTATTTTTTTTCTTAAAACTATTGTTTTAGGAAAAATGGACTTGAGTTACAACCTTCTGATATTTAACACGTTATGATTCATGATGTCTATGCCATTCTTAGAAATTCTTAGTCTTGTAACTAAGTTAGCAACTAAGTTAAATTTTAATGAGCTATTTTATTAAGTTAATTCTGGTAAATTCAGTTTTCAATTTTTTTAAATAACTCATCTTAAAAAAATAACTTAGAGCACTCTGTTAACTTCAAGGTTATTATCTTTATCATCTAGAATAAATTCTCTCCCAATTTTAAACAAGCAAACAAAAACAATAGAAAATATAGAATAGTTAGAAGAGAAATTTAAGACAGCCAGTAAAATAGTGAGATTGCCTTGATATTTTATATAATATATATGGTGATATCAAAGACTGGGAATGAGAAGACAGAAGTAGGTAAGTCAACAGAGTGGAGAATATGAGGAATTCGGAAGAAAAGATGCACCAAGGACAGGCATTTATCAATGAAATCTCTGCTGAGACAAACCCTATAACATTCTAGAATGTACAAGCTATCCAGACTGGTAAATTAGAGAATGGCTAGAAAAAATTTGAAATAACTATGACAGATTGTCCAGAGTGATCACATTTGAGTGATGTTAAAATGTGGCACTAAGATTAAGTGCTTCCATAGATAAGTGAGACATAAAATATTTTTGAGAAACACATTAAGATCTTTACATTTCCTGTCAGAAAAAAAAGCCGGCCTGACCTGTGGTGGCACAGTAGATAAAGCGTCGACCTGGAAATGCTGAGGTCGCCAGTTCGAAATCCTGGGCTTGCCTGGTCAAGGCACATATGGGAGTTGATGCTTCCTGCTCCTCCCCCCTTCTCTCTCTCTCTCTCTCCTTTCTAAAATGAATAAAAAATAAAAAAACAAAAAACAAATAAAAAAAAAAGAAAGAGAAAAAAAAGCCTTCCTCCTTTATACTCTTATTATAAACATCATGCTCACATAATTGATGATTTTGTATTGTTTTAAGTGAAATCAGCTTCTTGGGAATAAGATACCAATTCACATTAAATTCAGATTTCTGGTTCTGAAAAGTCAAAGGCTCCAAAGAAGTTAGCATAATCAAAGACCTGGAGTTGTTATCTAAGTAGCTAAATTCTGAATCTCTCCTCTGTATGTGTACCTGTGTGTGTGGGTTCACCTGTACATGTGGGTACACCTGTGTGCAAGGCTGCTTTCCCTTTATTTAGTAAACAGGAGATGGCAGTGTCTGACCATTATTTAAAATATGAGGGACTTGAACTAATCTAGCATTGAAGTCTCAAAATGTGCTGTATACACAGACACAATGCCCTCTGTTATTTCGCAATTACGGTAGAACTTTATTTATTTATTTATTGACAGAGACAGAGAGAGAGTCAGAGAGAGGGATAGATACAGACAGGTAGGAAGGGAGAGAGATGAGAAGCATCAATTTTCCATTGTGGAACTTTAGTTGTTTATTGATTGCTTTCTCATATGTGCCTTGATCAGGGGGCTACAGCAGACCGAGTGACCCCTTGCTCAAGCCAGCAACTTTGGGCCCATGCTAGTGAGCTTGACTCAAACCAGATGAACCTGCACTCAAGCTGGTGACCTCAGGTTCTCGAACCTGGGTCCTCCACATACCAGTCTGAGAAGTTCTATTCACTGTACCACCACCTGGTCTGGCTAGAACATTATTTTTTTAATTTGATGAAAGCATTAAAAAAATTAAGATCTGATTTGCTTTTCTTCTTTGATATGAGATCTCATGAGAACAAAATATGATATAATTTGAGAATAAATAATTTTACATTTAGAGATTAATAAAAATTAAAAGCTGGACTTATAAAAGCCTGCTTTTTTTAGTAAGATTATGCTATATATATATATATATATATATATATATATATATATATATATATTTATAAATTTGATGAGTGATGTTTTAATTTGTTTTTCCATGGAAGCTATTTAACAATGATATTAAAATACATAAATAGTTAAATCTAGAAATACTGGTTAGCAGTTGGCAAAGAAGAGAAGTAAACTGAAGGAAAGCGTAAACAGCTTTGCCTACCACTTGCTATTTTAGTCTGTGTAAGTCTATGGGTATTCATAATTTGGGTCACATCGTTGAAAGCCTCTCAAAATAATTTGTCCTTGCTTTCCTTTGCTCTTGGAGTCTCCTTCTTTAGAAACAAACAATTCTGAGTTTTCCAACTATTATTGTCCTCCTTTTCCCTAGAACACAGAAGCAGGGGAGTGAGTAACCTGAAGACATCTGAGATTGAGTTGTTTTCCTATTATGAGAAAGTCATATGCAAAGAAGCTAGCCTTTTCTTTTTTCTGTGTTTTGTCAATACTGAATGAGAACATATTCTTAGAAGTTCCATGGCAATGTTATAAATATGGGACAGAGGGATGCCCCACAATTTACCAGGAAGCTGACTCAGACAGCGTGTATTTTGTAACTGCAGAAACGGCTGGCTAAAAATTGTTGGAGACCCAGAGCAAAATAGAAAAACAAAAACAAAACAAAACAAAAACTGGGATATCTTCTTCTTAAACAAGAGAAAAAGCATTTTCAAAGGTAATAAAATATAAAGCTTTCCCTTTTTCTATGGTCTCTCTCTTGTCATAATGCTTTCTATTTGCTGTTTAATGTAATTTTACATTTAAAAACTATTACATTTTTAGCATGAAATTTCCCATTATCTTTATACTATATAATTCCAGTTTTAATTGCATATACAAGAACAATTAGTATGTATGTGGAATCACTGAAATCACCCAATTTATGATCTGTAGCTGGTGTGTGCATATGTGTTTTGCTCTAAAACATTGAGATGTCGCATAAAAGTGACTCAGCTGTTTTTTACTTCATTTATTGACCTGTGTGCATTTTGCTAACCCTTTTATCTTACTAATGATTAAGAAATGACTGAACAAAAAGAACTATGGATCACCCTGACTTTCCCTTTCCTTTTGCGTCATCGTGTTCTGTGCGTGTGTTTGGTTAGTACCTCAAAGAAGGCATGAGGAACATGTGATTGGTTTCCTTAGAAATATATGCATGTTTCTTAGAATGCACTGCCTTCTTTTTGCTTTTGAAGCCAAGTCTTTGTTTAAACAGAAAATGTGTTTTTTTGAGGCTGTCAGTACCCACACTTTTTGTAGATATGGGTTACCTGCCAACCTCCCTTGCTTTAAGCCACACTGACTTTCTCATGTTGTAGATCCATTGAAATTCTGTTTATATTGTATGTATCTTCACTGTTCCCTGTATACTCCATTGCCCCACTAGACTTTACCTTTATAACACCATGAAAAAAAATTATACAGAATTGAAAAGTGGTGATTGCTTATAATTAAATCTGATGCCTTTCTCAATGTGGTGTCTTAAGTGACTGTGCAGGTAACAAACCCATGAAACCAGCCCTGCTGCTCAAGTTTTTCCTGAATTTATACTTAGGTGAAAAAACAGTTAACCACTTTTGTTTGTTTTAGCCACTTAATAATTAGTCTGTTGGATATTCTCTACTTACCCTCCAGATCCCATCTCTACAATCTCTACCTTATCCAAACATTTAAATATACTAGCTAGTTAATGATTTACATACTAAATCACCCAGAACCCCTTGCCTTTGTCTTCAGGTTGTCTTTGGTCAAAGAAAGTTACTGTTAGTAGATTACAAAGCAGGTATGTTAGTCACACAAAACGTTTATTAGAAAATTTAAAAAAAAAACCCACATTTTTTTGATTACTACATGTTTGTTATGAATCTGTCAAATAAAAACTTGTTAAGTACAGCACTGGATGCAGAATGGTGAGCTGTAGCTCAAGAGACCACAAGAGAAATTGAAATAGAGAAGCTTATTATTCACTGGTTTTTGAGGAGCCACAAGGGCAGTCAGGGTTGCATTCAGCAAGAGCAAGCACAACTTCGGGTACATACATGACTTTATCAATGTTCTTGTGTAGGTGGATTTCTTTGGGAGACCTGAGCTAAGATCATATTGATTAATAAAAGCCGTGAGAGTGAGGTTTGTTAAGTTACATGGGGGTCTTATCATGTGGGACCTACAAAGGCAAGGTACTGGGAGGCTGAGGAGACTGCTGATCACAAGGGCTGTGGGGGAAGTCATATCAGGAATTCTCATTTGCTTGTAACTGCAGGCTGCTATCTAAGGTGCACGTCTGCATGAAGGACTATCATCCTAAAGCTTGTTCAAGACTCCTGCAGGCTGCTTGGTCAAACAAAATGGAAACTCAGGCAGCAATACCATGGAATAGCTCAGCCAAACTCTCAATATTCCATTATATAATCATCAATGGCAAAGATAAACAGAAATATCTGGGGTGGTATTGCTTAGCTAATAGATCAAGGTTTTGATTTTAACAGGGTGTAAGCTTAGAACTTCTCATGGAGAATATTGTTTTCTGTGAAATTGTTAAGATAATGAGCCTGAACTAATAAAACTTATACGTAACACTATTGTGGTACTTTCTGCAAAGCAAGTAAGTTAATGTTTGCTATTTATAAATATGTTCATATGGTTCACAGCATCCACTCCATGTTAAAACCCAAAGGGAAGACACGAATGCATTGATACTCATGTCTAAATAAGTGCTTAATTATATTTACGTAAGTTCCTGCTAATGAAAAATACATCTTTTATTTCTTTCCATTTTTACGTCTAAACCTTGTCCTATAGTTATCCATTTTTACTAAGATTTTCCTTGAGGCAAATGTTATCAATCTGTACTACATTATTTGGCTCAAATATTTTATCCTGTTCTATATTGCCAAACTATTTTAGAAATAATATGTATTTATTTATAAATTTAAAGACTAAATTTGAGACTCAAATTTTCCTTTGGTTGTATCAACTAAATTTATATCTAAAGTCAATAAAATCAGAAAATCCTTGTAATTTATAAAGATTCAAGGTGGCTTCTTTACCTTAAAGAGCACTACACTGAGTTGTGAAAACAAGTGAAAATCCAGAATGTAAAGATAAGTTTTCCTGCTGATCACTCCAATATATGAGACTTAATGGGACTTTTAATAGAGAAAAGAGAACCCTATATACAAATAAAGCCTATAGGTACTTTGCAAAGATTTCTTCCCAATCTCATTCCCATTCCCAGGCAAAAGATCAATTAAAAAGCAACACCATTTCTTGAAGTGTGTATCTTTGAAGGTAGATAGAGTAGGTAAACATGGAAAATGTTAAAGCAGCTATACTATATTAAGCAGAATAGAATGTCTGGTCATGTTCTATTAAAACTTCTGGAGTTTATATGAATAGAATGCAAAGAAATGATATGGTAACTGTAAAAAATTACTACAAAAGGCCCTGGCCGGTTGGCTCAGCGGTAGAGCATCAGCTTGGCGTGCGGGGGACCCGGGTTCGATTCCCAGCCAGGGCACATAGGAGAAGTGCCCATTTGCTTCTCCACCCCCGCCCCCCTCCTTCCTATCTGTCTCTCTCTTCCCCTCCCGCAGCCAAGGCTCCATTGGAGCAAAGATGGCCCGGGCGCTGGGGATGGTTCCTTGGCCTCTGCCCCAGGCGCTAAAGTGGCTCTGGTCGCGGCAGAGCGATGCCCCAGAGGGGCAGAGCATCGCCCCCTGGTGGGCGTGCCGGGTGGATCCCGGTAGGGCGCATGAGGGAGTCTGTCTCACTGTCTCTCCCCGTTTCCAGCTTCAGAAAAAAAAAAAATTACTACAAAAGAAAAGTGCGTACATTTCAAAAGAAAAGACAAAAAAGACTAAGAATATATATTTTTGGAAGTGACCAGTAACAGGAAAAAAAAATTTCACTGAAGTGCCTTCTATGATAAAATGAAAATCTTATGCTAACATAAGCTCAAGATCTCAAAGATGTGATCAGAAAGCTGCCAAATGAGATGGAAATAATAGAGACTTTGGTGCAATTAAAAATCACAAGAAACACAGAAGTCATTGATAAAAATCTAATCAAAGGCATGGAGGGTATCTATATTATTACAGTTAACATGGAATAAAGATGAGAAAAAAATTGAAGATATAAAAAGT
Source organism: Saccopteryx bilineata (assembly GCF_036850765.1). Taxonomy (NCBI): domain Eukaryota; kingdom Metazoa; phylum Chordata; class Mammalia; order Chiroptera; family Emballonuridae; genus Saccopteryx; species Saccopteryx bilineata. Next base: position 211,906,908 of record NC_089491.1, on the reverse strand, counting down.
GAAATGAAGGAAAAACAGCAATATCCAGTGTAAAAAGTGACACAGAAAATATAGTTATTTATACATAATAGAAGGAAACTATCTAAAACAGAAAACAAAACAAGTACATCAATAGCATATCAGAACTTAAATATAACTCTCAAATGAAATCTGTATCCTGATTATATTATAGAAAGTAATTGATAAGCAGATTTAGAAAATGTCATGTAAAGAATGCCCACCATCCACAGGATAGAGAGAAGCACTACTTCTAGCTTTCCAAAGCTACTTTCAATAACTAAAGAGAGTGAAACATTGCTTAAACCAATGTGATACAGGCATATTATAATCAGTGAACTTGTCATTAAGAGTCAGAAATTCTCAAATGTGGCAAAACTGAAAGATTCTCTAGCTGATGGGAAGTCTTACTCCTGGCCCTGTGTAAGTAGGCCTTATGCCTTCCAATCTTTTCAGGTAGTTCTTTCCTGGATTTAGGTAGTTTTCTCATACACCATGGTTTTTATTCAACTAAGTACTCTAGGTGGAAACTATAGAGATCTGTGAAATTTTTCATCTTCATAGTTTTTTTTTTCTACCTTGTACTCTTCCTTGTAAAACTCTGCTGTATTGGCTTCCTTGATCTTTCCACTCTGTTCAACACCTCAAGTAGACTTCAGGAACTCTTTGACTTTATCTTCCTCTGCCATTGCCTATAAACTGTCTCTAGTCAATAAAGTGGGACATTCATTAGGCTTACCTTCTTTGTTTCCTTTTTCACATGATTCAGTGCCCTGTGTTGCATAATATCCAATTACAAGAGAGCTATGCATTCATATTTTTTTGTCATTTGTTTTATTTGGGTGGATGAGTAAATCTGTCTCTGTTACTATATATTGGCCACAAGAAGTCATATATTCTTAATCTTAGAGTTGAGAATACCTCTATTTTAATTATTTTCAGAATAAGAATGAAAGGAAGGAAAATGTGTAGAGGAGAAGTCATTTTATTTATTTCACCAAATTCCTGATATCCAGGGGCTGAGAATTAGATGTATTTTAGTGAGAGAAACATTTGTTGAAAATACTGAAGCAAATCAATAGAAGCTTCAATATGTGAAGTGCACCCATTAAATTGTTAAATATTTTTTCACAATTTCTCTTAAATAGCCTATCCAGTCATTTGTTTACTGAACAGGGCAGTCCTCAGTTCAATCCCAGGAGTATATAAACCTTTAGTACTAGTGGAATGCAAATAAGAATATGATATTCCACTTTTACCATGTTTATTTTCTATCTAGCCTCGTTGTTAAGGCTTTACAAATAAGAAAAAAAATACTGCCTGTACTTCTTTATACAAATTGAAAAAAAATAGATATATCAACTACCCAATTTATAATTATGAAAGTGACTTTATGATTATTTTGCAAATTGTGGAAAATTTAACTTTTTTTTTTTACTTTCATTAACATTTATTCAGAAAAAAATAGTTCGGCTAACTGCTTTGTAAATCCATCTCAAAAAAACATTGCCAACTGCACTCTGTTCATTGCAGCTAATGGGTACCTTGCTCTTGTAATGGACACTTATTCGACACCTCTTGATTCTCTGGTATTCTGAAATTGCTTCTTGCTTGCTACACATGACTGGGGGCTTGATCCAGAAATTTTACATGAATAAAATTCCTATTGATGTCAACAAAATGCTTGACATGAGTGTAAGCTGTATCACTAAGACCATCTCAGAACTTCTCAGTACATTTCAAGTATAGATTAAAAGAAGAGGCTTTTATAAGTAATTTCTCAACATTCACAAAATATGAACTGATATTTTACACAAATGTTCTACTACTTTCTTTTTTTTTAATAATAATAACAATTTTTATCTTAAAAATATATTATATGCCAGGCTTAGAGGTTTTTTGTTTTGTTTTGTTTTGTTTTTGTTTTTTGGTTTTTGGTTTTTTTTATAAATAAATTTTTATTTTAATGGGGTGACATCAATAAATCAGGGTACATACATTCAAAGAAAACATTTCCAGGTTATCTTGTCATTTAGTTATGTTGCATACTCATCACCTGAAGAGAGATCGTCCTCTGCCACCCTCCATCCAGTTCTCTCTGTACCCCTCCCCCGCCCCTCTCCCTCCTTCCCTCCCCCCACCCCCCATAGCCACCACACTCCTGTTCATGCCTCTTAGTCTCGCTTTTATGTCCCACCAATGTATGGAATCCTGCAGTTCCTGTTTTTTTCTGATTCGCTTATTTCACCCCGCACAATGCTACCAAGACTCCACCATTCCGCTATAAGTGATCCGATGTCACCATTTCTCTTAGCTGAATAATATACCATGGTGTATATGTGCCCCATCTTCCTCATCCAGTCCTCTATTTTTTTTTACAGTGATTAAAAGCCTTTAAGCAAACTCTTGGTCAATACAGCAAGAATCCATAAAAGAGTAGTGTCCTTAACATGTTCCCCAAGTCCAAGTTGGCCCCATCACCATGCCAAATCCCTGAAAAATGCAAGCCAACCACAGTTCAGTCTTTTTGGAGCTGTCACAGGGAGCAGGAGTCCAGGAAAGTTCCCCACAGGAAAAGTCCGCGTGGCACTGGAATTGTTGTCACCATTCTATACTTTGCAGCTCATGTCCAAGTCCCAATGACCGCTGCTTCTAGCTGGTAATGATTCAGGTAGACTGGAAAAAGCCATTTGCAGCATGCATGGATATGGAGCTTCTGTTCTCCTCTGCCTGGAAAGTTGAGACCAGGTTGCTTTTCCCTGGAGCTCTGTGACTGTGGCCTGGTAAAGAGAACCTTGGGATACACTAAGCTGGGTGGCAAAGGTAAATTCATAATACAAGTTGGCAAAAGGAGGAAAGAGCTCTAAATTAAGAGTAGGTCCCAGCCTGAAATATGAGTGGGGCATTGAGGTAGGAGGGATAAAGGAAACACTATATATTAAGCAAAGCAGCAGAAAATAGGACTATCAACACCCACAACAGAGATCTTTGAGGGAAGAATAAAAAACCTGACTATTCAGGCAAAACATAGTTAATTGGCCCTTGTGCGAATGAGATTAGTTTACCTGCTTCTTGGAAGAAATACCCTAGGCTCGTCCACAGTGTCGTAGATGGGGCCGATGGCCCTGGGCACCTTCAGCCTTCAGTGGCAAACCCCAGCTTTCTGGGCAAGGTTAGGTCATAGGTGGCTGGAGCAGGGCTAGAAGAGACTGTACCCTCCCTTAGAGGAGTGAGGGGGAAGCCCACCTTCCAGTGTCCCTGTTTCCTCACAGCAGAGGCGTGTAAGCCTGGCAGGCTTTAGCTCAATGACCTTCCTTTCCACTATTGAAGCAGGACCCAGATGGCATCCTATGAGACCCCTTTGGGGTGTTGGAGCCTTTAAGGGTGTATCCTAAAAGCTGGTAGTTCCCCCTGATCTCTATTGGGCTTTTTCTGCCTCTAGGTATCTTAAAAGCCATTCTCAGAAGATCTCGCTGAGGGGTTTGAGGATCCCCATCCGCCTATATAAATCTTTTCCATATATCTGGAGCTATTTGGAAAAAAGACAGAACAATGTTATTAGCTAGATCTAATAAAGAAGGTAGTAGTATGCAGGCGAAAAAGATTTGGTGTCTCCTGTTCATCAGCATTCAAAAGAAATGTTACTTTTTTTTTTTTTTTAAAGTAAAAAGCATGATATGGTAGACCCGTTGGAGTCATTGGCCTGATGTGCAGGATTCCCGTGTTCGATTCCCGGCCAGAGCACACAGGAGAAGCGCCCATCTACCTCTCCACTCCTCCCCCTCTCCTTCCTCTTGGTCTCTCTCCTCCCGCCCGCAGCCAAGGCTCCACTGGAGCAAATCCACCCTGGGCACTAAGGATGGCCCCTTGGCCTCCGCCCCAGTCTCTAGAATGGCTCCGGTTGTAACAGAGCAACATCCCAGATGGGCAGAGCATTCCCCTCGGTAGGCATATCAGGTGGATCCCAGTCAGGCGCATGCAGGAGTCTGTCTGACTGCCTCCCCATCCCCATCCTCAGAAATATACAAAAAATAAATAAATAAAAGAAAAAATACTAAAAAAAAAAGGAGAGGGGCATTCCCTTGTGCTAAAGCTCCAGGGAGCATGGAGTGAGCTTGAGTATGTCCTATGAAACATGGAGCTCTATGTTTACATATAAGTCTTTGAAGAGGGAGGAAGTGCTGAAATAGTTTATCAGCATTTGTCCCTAAGACAGGAGTCTTTATAGTGGGAACACCATACGTAAATATTTGCTGTCTGTCTATAGATTAAGGGGGGAATATGGCAAATGCTAAAAAGCCATGCTCTTTGTGTCCCTCCCCTCCCCCAGCCCCCTCCCTCTCCTCCCCCCACCCTGTAACCCCAACACTGTTGTTCATGTCTCTGAGTCTCATTTTTATGTCCCACCTATGTATGGAAACATATAGTTCTTAGTTTTTTCTGATTTACTTCTTTCACTCAGTATAATGTTATCAAGGCCCATCCATGTTGTTGTAAAAGATCCTATGTCATCATTTCTTATGGCTGAGTAGTATTCCATAGTATATATATACCAAAGCATTTTAATCCACTCGTCCTCTGATGGACACTTGGGCTGTTTCCAAATCTTTGCTATTGTGAACAATGCCGCCATAAACATGGGGGTGCATTTCTTCTTTTCAAATAGTGCTATGGTGTTCTTGGGGTATATTCCTAACAGTGGTATAGCTGGGTCAAAACGCAGTTTGATTTTTAATTTCTTGAGGAATCTCCATACTGTTTTCCACAGTGGCTGCACCAGTCTGCATTCCCACCAGCAGTGCAGGAGGGTTCACTTTTCTCCACATCCTCGCCAGCACTTATTCTGTGTTGTTTTGTTGATAAGCGCCATTCTGACTGGTGTGAGGTGATATCTCATTGTGGTTTTAATTTGCATTTCTCTAATCATTAGTGATGTTGAACATTTTTTCATATGTCTATTGGCCATCTGTGTGTCCTCTTTGGAGAAGTGTCTATTCATTTCTTTAGCCCATTTTTGGATTGGACTGTTTATCTTCCTGGTATTAAGTTTTACAAGTTCTTTATAAATTTTGGTTATTAACCCCTTATAAGATGCTATGTCAAAAATATTCTCCCATTGTGTAGTTTGTCTTTTTATTCTGTTCTTATTGTCTTTAGCTGTGCAGAAGCTTTTTAGTTTGATAAAGTCCTATTTGTTTATCCTGTCTTTTATTTCACTTGCCTGTGGAGACAAATCAGCAAATATATTGCTGCAAGAGATGTCAGAGAGCTTACTGCCTATGTTTTCTTCTAAGATGCTTATGGTTTCACGGCTTACATTCAAGTCTTTTATCCATTTTGAGTTTATTTTTGTAAGTGGTGTAAGTTGGTGGTCTAGTTTCATTTTTTTGCAGGTAGCTGTCCAATTTTCCCAACACCATTTGTTGAAGAGGCTGTCTTTACTCCATTGTATTGTCTTACCTTCTTTGTCAAATATCAGTTGTCCATAGAGCTGTGGGTTTATTTCTGAGTTCTCTGTTCTGTTCCATTGATTTATGTGCCTGTTCTTATGCCAGTACCATGCTGTTTGAGTACAATGGCCTTATAATATAACTTGATATCTGGAAGTGTGATACCGCCTGCTTTTTTTTTCCTACTCAGGATTGCTGAGGCTATTCGTGTTCTTTTTTGGTTCCATATAAATTTTTGGAATATGTGTTCTATGTCTTTGAAGTAAGTCATTGGTATTTTCATTGGTATTGCATTGAATTTATAGATTGCTTTGGGTAATATAGACATTTTAATAATGTTTATTCTTCCTAACCATGAGCACGGTATATACCTCCACTTATTTGTATCTTCCCTGATTTCTTTTATCAATGTTTTATAATTTTCTGAGTGCAAGTCTTTAATCTCCTTGGTTAGATTTATTCCTAGGTACTTTATTTTTTTGGTTGCAATGGTAAAGGGGATTGATTCCCTGATTTCTCTTTCTGAGAGTTCATTATTAGTGTATAAAAATGCGTCTGATTTCTGAGTATTCATTTTATATCCTGCCACCTTGCCAAATTCTTTTATCAGGTCTAGTAGTTCTTTGACTGAGACTTTAGGGTTTTCTATATACAATATCATGTCATCTGCAAATAATGATAGTTTACTTCTTCTTTTCCAATTTGGATGCCTTTTATTTCTTTTTCTTGTCTGATTGCTGTGGCGAGAACTTCCAGAACTATGTTGAATAAGAGTGGTGAAAGGGGGCACCCCTGCCTTGTTCTTGATCTTAAGGGGATTGCTTTTAATTTTTGCCCATTGAGTATGAAGTTGGCTGTGGGTTTGTCATAAATGGCCTTTATCATGTTTAGGTATGTTCCCTGTATTCCCACTTTGCTGAGAGTTTTGATCATGAATGGGTGCTGGACTATATCAAATGCTTTTTCTGCATCTATTGAAATTATCATGTGGTTTTTCTCCTTTCTTTTGTTTATGTGATTAATCACATTAATTGATTTGTGAATATTTTACCAGCCTTGCCTCCCAAGAATAAATCCTACTTGATCATGGTGTATGATTTTTCCATATATTGCTGGATCCGGTTTGCTAATATTTTATTGAGGATTTTTGCATCTAAGTTCATCAGAGATATTGGCCTATAATTTTCTTTTTTTGTGTTGTCTTTGCCTGGTTTTGGAATCAGAATTATGCTCGCCTCATAAAAGGAGTTTGGAAGTCTTCCTTCCTCTTGAATTTTTTGAAATAGCTTGAGAAGGATAGGAGTTAATTCTTCTTTGAATATTTGGTAGAATTCACTTGTGAAGCCATCAGGCCCAGGACTTTTCTTTTTTGCGAGTTTTTTGATAGCTGTTTCAATCTCATTTGTTGTAATTGGTCTGTTTAGGTTTTCTGATTCTTCCAGATTGATTTTTGGAAGATAATATGATTCAAGGAATTTGTCCATTTCATCTAGGTTGTCTAGTTTTTTGGCATACAGTTCTTCATAGTATTTTCTTACAATATTTTGTATTTCTGTTGTATCAGATGTTATTTCTCCACTCTCGTTTCTAATTTTATTTATTTGAGTCCTCTCTCTTTTTTTCTTGGTGAGTCTTGTTAAAGGTTCATCGATCTTGTTTACCTTTTCAAAGAACCAGCTCCTGGTTTCATTGATCCTCTGTATTGTTTCTTTAACCTCTATGTGATTTATTTCTGCTCTGATCTTTATTATTTCCTTCCTTCTACTAGCTCTGGGCTTTACTTGCTGTTCTTTTTCTAGTTCTTTTAGATGCAGGGTTAAGTTGTTTATTTGAGCTTTTTCTAGCTTCTTGAGGTATGCCTGTAATGCTATAAACTTCCCTCTCAGGACTGCTTTTGCTGTGTCCCATACATTTTGAGTTGATGTATGCTCATTATTGTTTGTTTCCATGAATTTTTTAATTTCTTCTTTGATCTCAATGTTAACCCATTCATTGTTTAATAACGTGCTATTTAGTTTACAAGTGTTTGAATGTTTTTCAATTTTTCTATTGTGGTTGATTTCTAGTTTAATGCCATTGTGATCAGAGAAAGTGCTCGATATGATTTCAATCTTCTTAAATTTGTTGAGACCGCTTTTGTGCCCTAACATGTGGTCTATTCTAGAGAATGTACCATGAGCGCTTGAAAAGAATGTATATTCTGCTGTTTTAGGGTGAAAGGTTCTGAAGATATCTATTAAATCGAGTTCATCTAATGTGTCCTTTAAGTCTGCTGTTTCTTTGTTAATTTTCTTTCTTGAGGATCTATCTAATAATGTTAATGGGGTATTGAAATCTCCTACTATTATAGTATTGCTGTTGATCTCGCCCTTTAATTCTATCAAAGTCTTCTTTATATATTTAGGTGCTCCTATATTAGGTGCATAGATATTTATAATGGTTATATCTTCCTTTTGGATTGCTCCCTTTATCATTATGTAGTGACCTTCTTTATCTTTAACTATGGTCTTTGTTCTAAAGTCCATTTTGTCTGATATAAGTATTGCTACCCCAGCTTTTTTTTCATTTCCATTTGAGTGAAATATTTTTTTCCATCCTTTTATCTTCAGTCTGTGTGCATCTTTTGATTTAAGGTGTGTCTCTTGTAGACAACATATGTATGGGTCCTGTTTTCTTATCCACGCAGCTACCCTATGTCTCTTGATCGGATCATTTAATCCATTAACATTTAAGGTTATTACTGATATGTAATTGTTTATTGCCATTTTTTTTCTTTAAAACTGTTTTTCTCTTTTGCTATATTCTTTTTTTCCTTTGATCTGTTTACAACAGGTCCCTTAGCATTTCTTGCAGCCTTGGTTTGGTTGCAGTAAAATCCTTGAGTTTTTTTTTGTCTGTAAAGCTTTTTATTTCTCCTTCAATTTTAAATGATAGCCTTGCTGGATAAAGTAGTCTTGGTTGTAGGTTCTTGTTCTGCATTACTTTGAATATTTCTTGCCATTCCCTTCTGGCCTCAAGTGTTTCTGTTGAGAAGTCAGAAGTCATCCTTATGTGGGCTCCATTGTAGGTGATAGTCTTTTTTTCTCTAGCAGCTTTTTATATTTTCTCTTTATCATTTAGCTTTGGTAATTTAATTATGATGTGTCTTGGTGTTGGTTTCTTTGGGTTTCTCCTTAATGGAGTTCTCTGTGCTTTCTGAACATGTGAAATGTTTTCCTGCCTTAATTGGGGGAAGTTTTCTGCTACAATATGTTTGAACAAAGTCTCTATCCCTTGTTCTTTCTCTTCTTCTTCAGGAACCCCTATGATGTGGATGTTATTTCTCTTTATATTGTCACAGAGCTCTCTTAGAGTTTCCTCAGACTTTTTGAGTCTCTTTTCTTTTTTCTGCTCTGCTTCCGTGCCTTTATTTATTGTGTACTCTAACTCACTAATTCGATTCTGTGCTTCATCCGTCTTGCTTTTAATTCCTTCCATTGTATTCTTTATTTCAGATATTGTATTTGTCATTTCTGTCTGATTCTTTTTTATTATTTCAATGTCCTTTTTTATATTTGTTATCTCTTCATTTAGGTTTTCGTAATGGCCATCTATGGTGGTTCTAATATCTTTGAACATTCTAACAATTGTTATTTTAAACTCTGCATCTGGTAATTTGGTTATATCTGATTCTCTTAGATCCTTTTCTGGGGATTTCTCTTGGTTTATTTGTGTTGTATTTCTCTGCCTCCGCATTTTCTCTTCACGAGAGTGGCTGTGATCACGTGCTCGGGTGCACAAGGGTTGGTGGCCTTGGCCTTTGCCCCACCCCTATGTGTGACATTATGCTCGGTCCTGAGGGCACTGGAGAGCACCTTTGCTCAGCTGCGGGTCTCCGCCTGTTTCCAAGCTTTCGCCCTGCCTTTGCTGGATGATCCCACTCAAGGAACAGCTGCTAGCCTTGGCTCTACCTCCAGGCAGGGCTGTGTGCCCAAGCTCAGCTTTGTAGTGGAACTCCGCCTCTTCTGGGCTTTTGGCTCCACCCTCACGGGAGGAGCCGGCTACCAAATCAGACCGCAAGCCTGGGTTGCATGGGCGGGGCAGGGATGTGCTCCTCTGCCCTTGCTCCGGGGCTGGTTTCTACCCTTTCTGGGTTTCCCGCCCTTCTACCGGAGGCTGGATTACAGGCTGCCGGCAGCTGAGTTTGGCCGGTTTTGCACGCCCCCTTCTCCCTAGCCGGGCAAGATTGAGCTCACACCTGAGCCCACTGGTGGCCAGCCGGCTTCCGCCCCTGCCAGCAGAACTGCGCTTTTGTCTCCCGCTGCTGCCTGCTCTCCGGTGCGCCCTCAGCCACGTGGGTGGGGGTGTTGCAGCTCGGACCCTAAGACTCACTACTGTAGACCCAAAAGCTCCCTCCTTCTATGCGACTCTGCTCTGAATGCTGTGAGGGAGCTTGTTTGGCTGCTCTCTTGCTTCCCTTTGCTGGTATTGCTGTTTTCGGGGGGAAATTTCACTTCACCTTTGGTTGGGGAGTGACTCGTCCCAGGGGTTAGGGTGACTATCTCCCAAAATGTTTCTCCCTATGCCTCCTAGATTGCACTCTCTTCCTGTTACTGTGGTTCTCTCCCCTCTCCCTTCGTCCTCAGGAGCTCCGGGTGAGTGTTTGTGAGAGAGATGTTCTGTGTGGTCCCTTTAAGAAGGATCCTGTGTCTGAGAAATCAGACTCTCTCACAAACAGTATCCTGACTTGTTTCCAGCTAAATACTGCCCTTACGCTTCTTCTGGGCTCTGGGGTTGCAGGCTGGGGCTTTGTTCCTGGGGCTCAGGACCCTTTCCCCTCTGCTAAACTCACTTCCCGCCACGCGAGTCTCTCCTTGCTGCCGTTCACTCCGAGAAGCTGGGCAGCCCTCTCCGCGTTTTCGCTTTTCCTACCAGTCTCTGTGTGGCTTCTTCAGCGTTCCTGGGTTGAAGAGTCCTTTTAGTTTAGTCCAAAGTTGGTTTTTCCAGCTGATAGTTCATAAAATTAGTTTGTAATCCACATTGGTTCTGGGAGGTAGATGCTGGTACATCCGCCTACTCCAGCGCCATCTTGTCCGGACCTGGAAAATTTAACTTTAAGAAAGTCAAAGAAATGCAAAATTTCTACACTTATATTGTCATCATGGTTATAATCTATCATATTTGGAGCCAGTCTTTCTGTAAACCAAAGAGCATATGACAACAATAGGCGTTCTATATGGATTTGTGCCTTTGCATAAAATTACCCTATAATCTTTGGCAGCTACCAACCACATACAGGATATGTACAGCCATTAAAAGGGACTACTTTGTGGTTATTGATGCATCTTTCTTTTTCTGCAGCCATTATTATCTCCTTTCTTTCTGTTTTAATGTCTGCAATATTGCCTCTTGTTCCACCAACTTTCCACCTAAAGATTGCATTTTTCCTTAAAAATATATACAGTGCTGTAAATATTGACATATTAATAGATTACCTTATTCTCAGTTGGTTAATTAAAATCTAGACATAATGGTGGCTTAGACTCAATGAAATATCGTTGCTAAACTCCTTTTCAGTAACAGAAAAGAAAGAATAAATTTGCTGAAATTGGTTTGGAGAGGATGTTTCACATGAAAATCACAAGTTCACTAATAAGTTTGGCACAGAAACCATCAGGGCACTAGGTGCATATTAGTAAGAGAACCATTGGTTAAAATTATTAAAGCAAATCAATAGAAGTCATAATAAATAAAGTGTGCCCAGTATATTGTTGAACAGTTTTTCATACTTTCTCTTAATACACCTATCAGAAGCCATTTTCTTTCACTTGAACAGGTCCATCTCAGTTCATTCCCAAGAGTAGATAAACTCTCTATACCTTTGCTATGACCTGGTTTACAGAGACATTGTTCATTTTCCCATTTTGGTCTACTATGTGAATCATGGTGTGCAATAAGTTTCTTATCAAAAGTAATGATATGTAGGATATGTAGTGTTGACATGCTGGTCTACTCTAAGGATGACATCATGCTGGTAAGACTTAGAGTAAGGGAAGTAGCAAATAATACAGACACCTTTAACTTCACTTCACAATCCTGGTCTATATCAATTCATACTCTGTTATTAAAGTAGTCACATCTTGCCTGACCAGGTGGTGGCACAGTGGATAGAGCATCGGACTGAGCACAGGCTCATCTGGTTTGAGCAAAAGCCCACCAGCTTGAACCCAAGGTCGCTGGCTCTAGCAAGGGGTGACTCAATCTGCTGGAGGCCTGCAGTCAAGGCACATATAAGAAAGTAATCAATGAACAACTAAGATGTTGCAACGTGCAATGAAAAACTAATGATTGATGCTTCTCATTTCTCTCCATTCCTGTCTGTCTGTCCCTGTCTATCCCTCTCTCTGACTCACTCTCTGTCTCTGTCAAAAATAAATAAATAAAATTAAAGTAGTCACATCTTATCTCCCAGAGTCTTCTCTTGTCTACTTTTCTGTCTTCTCAACAGAGCTGTCTGTATGTTTCCTGGTGAAACACATGTGTGAACATGGCACATATCTGCTAAAAACCTCTAATGTCTTCTCATCTTACTTTGAAAACAGTAGGGCCTTATCACTTTGGCATTACCTACTTGTCTTCTTCTATTGAAAGACCACTTCAGTTACATTGGGCTCATTACTGCTGTTTGATCATAAACTGCTACATAAGGGCATTTGTACTTGCTCTTCCTCCAGACTGGAGGGAAGACAGCACTCTCATTACCTTAAGGTCTTATGTCTTTACTAAAAATTAAACTTTTATATTAACACTTCTCATAACCCCATGTGAAAATTTAAATATTTACATGGCAAAAATCCCAGGTAGAAACCCACACTTCATAATATATTTATCATAATATATATTTCATGCATTAATATTATTTATTTTCTCACTCTTCCACTAAAATGTAAACAACCAAGGGCAATGATTTTAGCCTCTTTTGTTCACTGACAATTTTCAGTGCCCAAGAACAGGGTAAGATACACAGTAATAGTTCAAATATTGTTAAATATGCTTATTGAGCTATATAATCAGTTTAATAACACTATTAGTTAGAAATAAAATATAATATCTGAATTAGGTACCCTATTTTAGAAAAAAAAATTTTTAGATGTGTTTGAAAATAAATAGAAAAAGAAGTTTTGCTAAATGAAATATGAGAGAATGAGCAAATTAAAACCATAGAGATTTTTATTCAAATGTTTGACTCTTAATTTCTTATTTTTCTCCTTGATTTTAGACTTATATAAATAGATATTTAAATTAATGTGGGTCAAGTAGTTTTTAATAGTCTTACTTAAAAAAACTGACAAAGGTTTTGCTTAAACTGAAATAAGTGTTGGAGCATAGTACTACTTGACATCTCCTGGAAAAGTAAGTTGATAATTTGACCTTAAAAAATATTTCAAATCCACTATTGTGAAATATGCCATACAGAAGCTCTGATATTTACTCACATTAAAGTATGCTGAATATATTGAACAAATTATGGCACAAGGTTAACGAGTCTATTATTAGTTATCTCATGTATTTGAAACTGCTAATTTAGATTTTATTATTTTTAATACAATCTGTGCTTGATTTTATATGAAGAACACACATTTATGATTTTGTAGCTCACTTTTGGCTGTTCTATAAATTAGCTTGGGTATGTTTTATCTTTAATGTGTGCTCCTTAAAATAAACAATGTTATTTATAACAAAAGTGATTGAAACAAAGAAGAACTATTTAAAATCTTTTTCATGGAAACAGACAATCTTTAGTGGCAGTTATTTGTAAAATTAAAGTCTTTCAGATTTTCTTAAGTAAAATATTGCATGTATCTAAAGAACTGCAATTTGCACAGTTATTCATTGCAGATCAGTAAGGGTTTGTGAAGTAAATATAGTTATTATTCATGATTTAAATTCTGCAATGTATGTTTTAAAAACAGCATATTTTTTATAGAACTGTTAGAAAATATGGATCTTTTTCTGTCATATAAATAAACCCTTTTTAATCAAAGGATATAAGCATTATGAAGTAATTAGGAAAAGAAAATAATGCCTAGTAAATCAAGCAGTTGCACACTGTTTCATATATATTATATATATCTATTATAATTAGCTAACTAATCATACAACATCATTTTTATTAAGTAAAGGCAACTGCACCGTACTGATTGTGCTCTTACTGAAAGTATATGGGTGGTAAGCAACATCAGAACAAGCTCATTTTTAAACAAACATGAGAATTGATTTGAATAATAATTATGCCTGAGAGATCATATTTAATTTCATTTAAAAAAGTCTTTTTGTGTGAAAAGTAAACCGAGGATAAAATACCTAAAATATTACTACTTGCTTGGTTTATCTTTGACTTTTTCTTTGTGTTTTAGCAGTTTCTTTTTTTTTAATTTATTCATTTTTAGAGAGGAAAGAGGAAGAGAGAGAGAGAGACAGAGAGAGAGGAGAGAGAGAGAAGGGGGGAGGAGCTGGAAGCATCAACTCCCATATGTGCCTTGACCCGGCAAGCCCAGGGTTTCGAACCGGCGACCTCAGCATTTCCAGGTCAACACTTTATCCATTGCACCACCACAGGTCAGGCTGTGTTTTAAATAGTATATTTAAACTTATGCAGTTTAATCAATACTATAGTGGCTTAGTAAAGGGGGGATAAATGGTGGTGGATGGAGATTTGACTTGGAGTGGTGAAAACAAATTGCACGGTACAGACAGATGTGTCGTGGAATTGTGTACCTGAAACCTGTAGACATTTGTTGACCAGTGGCAACCCAATACAGCCAATAGAAAAGAGATTTATCTCTTTTTTTATGTGGATGGCTCAAAAATACCTCTTATTTGTTAGAGCTATTGCTCTGTAACAATTTTAAAAGCAACTTTAAAATTTCTAATCTAGATAATAACACTAAATTTCTCACTGTTAAAGTTCAAAACACGTTTGTCAGCCAAAGTTCATCTTCCCCACTGAAAGTATAAAATCTCTTAGAGTTTGCACAATATTCTATTAATAGTTTCATGAAACACCTAAACAATATAAAATTTTTATAGATTCATTTTATTCAAAAGAGAAGTATTTTATTCTTCTCTGTCTGCTGCCACGTGTACTTGTGCTCTGAGTTAAGGGTCATGTAGTGGAGGTGAACCAGTGCTGAGTACAGTCAAGAATGTATGTCCACCATCAGAGTTAGTGTGGATTCATAGGGGGTCATCATTCAGCTCTGTTATATTCTTTTAATAATTCTCTAAGAAATTGGATATGGTAAATAAAGTTCAATTTAGTTTTTGTGTAGATAACTGAAAATAATAAGTAATAAGGGAAACTCTTGAAAATGCAAGAACCACCTCAAAACATATCAGAAAATCACTTTTCTGCAAAAAAAACCCCCATATATTATATTACTTCATTATGTTATTTTCAGGTTGCCTGGTAATGAATTAGGTTTTTGTCCAATTCCATTCTAAGTTGTTTTAGCTCTACTCTGCAAAAAGCATGATTATCATTTTGTGTGCTGAAGAGGAGACAAATGTTATGTCCTGCATCCTTGAGTGTGAAAGGCCAGGGAATACTATACTGTGTAGTTTTCTGCAGTGGTGTGTGTGTTTGAGAGACTGCTGTAGGGATTTTTCATGTCTTCTGGCTCAAGAGCTTTCCATAATTTTGATCACTAAAATTAAGCAAGGTCAAATAAATCACATGCCATTGAACTAGCAAATGTACATCTTTTGGAAAGGATGAACAAGCACAAAATTAGCTTTTTTAATAGGGGTAACAGTGCAAATGAAAGGCAAAGGAAAAAATATTTATAGAAGTAAAACTATATCAGATATTATATGATTACATACAATATATGTAATATACTATATCACACATAGTATGCCAGTGCAATGCTAAAGAATGCTCTCTGCCTTTATAAGTCAAGCTTTAGTTAAAACCAAAGAGAAAGCCATACCTAACTGATACAGAAGCAGACTCTTAGAAGAATGTGACAAATACAAAATGTCCAGGGAATAAGGAAGGTCTAGAATATATCGTCTTAAACATCAAGATTTCTATGTTTGGGATGTTATTGATGTCCCAACCACTGTTGCCACTAAACACTTCTTGCTACACTAGCCACTTACTCCTTCAACCTTTAAATGATCATGTTAACCAATGAAATTATTAACTATTCACATCCAACTGCCCCTGCCTGTCTGTGTTAGTTTCTCAACAATCAATTTTCAGATGGTGTGTTCATTGCCCACGCCTCAGGAGCATGCCTGTTTAAGTTATTAAAGAAGGAGGAAAGAAGATTTATATTTTTATTTAACGTATATAGTTGGAAGAACATGCCCTTCCCCCAACCCCCATGCCAGCACCACCACTCAACAGTAAAGATGTTTTGAGGTTGCTTTCCAGATATTTCTGATTAATACTACAGTTGATTTTTGCAAAGCTTAGACTCAGAATTAAGTATGTGATGACTTTAAAGTAAGAGCTTAAGAAAGTATAACTAGACTTACTACAATGAAAAAGAATATGCTGAAGAAAGCCAAGTTCATAAACTCACTGCAAAAAGATTTGAAGTTCAGTGTTCTGGTTGGAATTTTAAAGAAAATTCTTCATCAGCATGGTGACAAACAACTGTAAGATTGAAGATTTTATTCTTCCTACTCTCAGTTATCAGGGATTGAGTGGAAACATTTTTTGCTTGTTTCTTTTATTTTGAATGCAAACTTTATGCCATTTTTAAAACAAAATGCTAAAAGTAGAGTTAGTGTAATAGTTAAAGCTATATTCAGTTCAAAATAACAACTATTCATGAATCTAAAAATGAGAATAGATGGTTACTAGAGAAAATAAGATAAAAGGAAATGAACAAAAAACTTACATTTTACACACACTGAAATATTATTTACATTAAACTTGTAGTAGTAAAAATGGACTTTTTCTCCACTTCAGACTGTGGAATCTGATGTATTTCAGTGTGTGGTCAAGTAGCCTGGCTAGAAACCACTCATTTTTTACTTGACCTCTCAGGTTGGAGAATATTTAACCAGAATCTCTATTTCTTCTTTCTGCATATTGCATAAATTCATAGATTGGAAATTTGCTCTTTGAAATCTCTATTAGGACTCTGACCTGTTTTACTTTCCCATTTCTTGCCCTCATATTGAATTGAAAGGGGAGTTCTTATTCTCTTGTTTAATTCCAAGGTGGTGTGATGAACTCAGATTTATGACTTTAATCTGCTTACACAGGACTTGCGAGATCACATTTCAACCATATTGAAAAAGTGAATTAATAAAAGTATTTGTTTATGTATAGCCCTTTGGCCTCACGATCTGATAGACCTTTAAAAGTGTTACTTGAAGGGACATGCAAGCTTTAGATTATCTTGCCAGAAAGAATTATACAATGATTAAAATTCAGCAATATATGCTTTGAACAAAGCTGGTTCTCTTCTTTTGCTTATGAAGGGCAAAAACAGAGAAAGCTGTGAAACCAAACAAAAGAAATAAACACCGTAGATAATCTTTTCTCAGATTTTTAAGAAATTTTGGCACAGAAAATTGAAACTCTAATTCCTCTTGAAAACTTATGATCTGGTTTAGTGGAAACCATAGTGGCTCCCCTGTCAACTGGACTCTCTTCTCAAGGAGCATTATATGAGCATCTTATCTATTTAGACTGACTTAGCATCTATACTTTGTGTAATTTATATGTATTCATCTAAATTAAGATTAAGCTTATTTATTTTTCCTTTTTTTCTTTTCCTTTTTATTAAGTGAGAGGCAAGGAGGCAGACAGACTCTTGCATGTGCCCCGATTGGGATCCACTCAGAAAGCCCCCTATCCTGCGATGCACTGTCCAGCTGGGGCCACTGCTCTGTTGCTCAATAACTGAGCCATTTTAGCACCTGACGCAAGACCATGGAGACATCCTCAGTGCCTGGGGCCAATTTGCTTGAACCATTCAAGTTATGGCTGCAAGAATGGAAAAGAGAGAGAGTGAAAGAGAGAGAAGGGGGGAGGAGTAGAAAAGCAGATGGTTGCTTCTCCTGTGTGCCTTGACTGGGAATCAAATCCGGACTTCCATATGCCAAGCCAATGCTCTACTGCTAAGCCAACCAGCCAGAGCCATACAATTATTTTCTATCCTAAAAAAAAAAGTAGTTTCTCTGACATGTTAGGTTAGATAAAGTTAGATTTTCTTTCTTATCTAACACTTATTTACTATGTACAAGAATTTGATTAAGGTTTAGAGATTACTATGGAGTAAGAGTTCATTGGAGACCAATGTTTCATATATTTAAATATGTAAGTCATAAACCAAGCTACAAACTGCTATAACAAATCATATTTTGTCCAGTTATACTGAGTTATCCGGCTAGGGCTTGACAAGTATATTTTCACAATGACTGGATTCAAATTTTGACTTTTTGATGTCTTGGAATTCCTGGCCCATAATGCGCAGTCTATCCTTTATCACCCCCTAGGTGGTTGAGCTCTATCTGTGCTCCTAATAGAGAGTTGTCTCTCAGCCACTTTCCAGGCCTTCTGGGTACACATTAATAGTGTACTTTGTCCTTAGGAGAATTGACACAAGCAGAGAATTAGACATGCTGTGCATGTAGCTTCATGACTTTTGGACAAAAGTATGCTAAGGGGGTTAGAAGAGAGGGTGCTTGTAGAACACATCTCATTGGCCCAGTAGGCCTTGGCCATGGGGGTGGGGAACTGATGAAGGAGAGCTAGAGTGAGTAGATTCGAACTACTGCTACTACTATCTAAAGACAGTACACCATCCAGTTTTCTCTTTGAAGGCAGTCTATTTCTTACTCATTTTTATTTCCCCAGGGTTATTTGATGTTCAACAAGTTTTTGTTTTTTTGTTTTTTAGTTATCATTGTTGAATGAGTGCATTCAAACCCAGAGACAGTATAATTGTGACTAAAGCCATGTAGCTACTGAATGTCAAAAACAGAGTTGAAATTCAGACTTTAAAATCCGAGTCTTCTGTTACTGAAGTTCTTAGTTATTTTTTAACACTAATTCTTCTATAATAAATCATATAAAGTTAGAAACCTCAGAAGTGTTAAGAAATCACAGGTTTGATGTGTTAAAGGATCCTAACTGAAGGAAAAGTAATAGTAGCCTATGATAAAGGTTTTAGTTTTTTGGAATATCTAGATATAGATATAGATGATATAGATATAGATATAGACATATCTAGATCTAGATATAGATCTAGATATATCTAGATATAGATATATAGATATATAGGTATATAAATATATATAGATATATAAATATAGATATTTTTAAATTTCAACTCAAATAAAAAGGAAGTCAGCATTTAACTCATATATTAAAGGTCATGAAATTTTATTTAATTACATTGTATCTCCAAACTTTAACAATAGGACCATACTTAAATTGAAATGTTTACAAATTATTAGAAGAGAAAAATTTCAGGTGAACCTATTCAAATGTATACATTTAAAATATACCCCCCCAAAATATTTCATCTAGTACAATAAATCTTATTATATGCCAACCTCTTATTAAGGAAAATACTTGCAATGGATGTATGCATTGGGGTTAAGAATCCTTTTTTTTGTTTAGTTGGAAAAGGTCACATGCAAATTATGTTGCTAACCACAGAATAACTTTTTTCAAAATGTTGTAAAAATAGTCCATTTCTGTAGAGATGAAGGGGCTCTGTAACTGTTTAACAAGGCAGAATTTAATGGGAGAAAGAAAAGACAACTCTTTTGTCCTGTGATAACGAGTCCTGTTTGTAGCAAATGTCCATAGGAGGGGAGGATGTCTCTAATGTATATACAAATGAATTGTCCTGGTGCAGAGTGTACATCCAAAAAGATAAGCTGGGTAGTGGCTGAGTAATTACAGTAATTCAGGACATGAAAATATATCATTGGGACCAAAGAAACATAAATATGTGCAATAGAAATGGTGCAGTTAAGAAAATATGCCTTTGGGTTAAATGACATTATATATTCCCAGCAAAGGACTTTGTTGCTCATAGGAAAAAAAATCTAGAATAATAGGCTTATTTGAAAAACAACTTTTAAATCATATTTCAATGTCAACTCTAAACTCAAGCCTAGTTAGGTACAGCAGATAACCTAAGGTAGAAAAATTATATCACACTTCATTCCAAGAATGCCTTTTTATGAACAAATAAGAATTTAAGCTACTATTTCATATTTCATTTCATTTCTTTGGGAGATATTAATGAACCACTCAGGGAGACTTGATGAGACTAAATTTTAGAAACAATGGAGTAAAGTGGAAGAGTGGTCATTAGCAGGAGTACTACACTATACTCTCTGGAAATTTGAATGCTACTCCTGCAAAGTTAATGCTAAGAGAGAAGGGTAAATGGACAATTAAACCTCTTGCTTTTCCACACTTCTTTAGTTCTGTGTCTAATTCTGGAGGTTATAGGCAATTATTAGAATACATTTGGTTTTCTAAAAATTTGCAATTTAGATCAAAGGAATACTCTATCATAGATTTCCTAGATATATTTCTGTGTTTTTATTAAATTTTACAAGTTTAAAATATATCCAAATTAAAGCTTTGAGATTATGCACATTCAGATTTCCCCCATATACAAAATGATAGATTATACTCCTTTCAGAGCACTCTAATATAGGCTCTTGCAGATGCCCACACAATGCATAATTCAAGCCTTCTGGAGTAGCACACATGAGGGAAGCTCGTATAGCAAAAATCACCAGTGCTTGTTCAGAATCCTTTTTGTCCCATCACACTGGGGACAGTGGATATGGCAAAGCAGGACCTCTGAATCAGGAAGAAAGACATTTAAGCTGAATTATTAACAAACCAGTGGTCTCTCTCTCATTGAGATTAATGCCTAAATCATAACATCTGTATGATATAGTAGAAGCTACACACCAACCTTCTTTTTCCAGTTTAATAGCTGTCATTGGGAAAACATCAAATCTTCCTTCAGAATAATTATTGTATTCATGCCTAAGCCTAGTATAGACTAGAATTGATTGTTGCAAATACTGGATCTGTGGTTAATTTCTATAAAAACTGGCAGAGTGACTCATTTGATGAGAATTTTGTCATTAATCTTGAACATGTACATCCTTACTCTTATATGGTTATTATCACCAACTGCATTTATGATATTGCAACTCTACATGCATAACAGTAACTATAATGGAAACACTTCACCCCCCCAAAATACTATAAAACATATCATTTCCTTCAAGGAACACCCAGTAATTTATAGCAATAAAGTATATTGGAAACAATTTAACATTGGCAGTCAGAAAATTATGGGGAAATAAATAGTAAATAAAGAAAATGTGGGCCCTGACTAGTGGCTCAGTGGATAGAGAGTCGGCCCAGTGTATGGATGTCCCGGGTTTAATTCTTGGTCAGAGCACACAGGAGAAGTGACCATTTGCTTTCCCTCGCCATTCCCCCTTCTCTCCCTCTTCCATGCCTGCAGCCAGTGGTTCAATTGGTTCAAGCATGGCCCCAGGTGCTGAGGAGAGATCTGTTGGAGTGCATTAGTCTCAAGCACTAAAAATAACTCAGAACTCAAGCATTGGCCCCAGATAAAGTTGCTGGGTGGATCACAGTTGAGGTGCATGCAGGAGTCTGCCTCACTATCTTCCTTCTTCTCACCTTAAAAAGAAAAAGTAATAAAAATGTAAACAACCTGAAGGTTTTGTGTGGTGGTTAGAGAAATACATAAATTAATTAATGTAATGTCTTCCCTTTATAGGAAGAATAAAAGTTATGGCGTTCTAGAGTCACCTCATATGGGTTCATAGGAGTTTAAAATTAAATTTTTAGTAGCTTATAATCAGCTATGATGGTAGTATTTAAACCATGAAAATCAACAAACCATAAAAGTCAGAACTTCCCCTCTACCTCCCAAAGGACTAATTGTTAAATACATAACACATTCATGAGTACAAGTCAGAGAAAAAATTGTCTGAAACATACCATAATTGATCAGTTCCTTCTTAATTCTCTTTATTCCAGAAATTAAGAAACTTTATTTAAATGACCCATGTAAACTTAAATGAGGAGTAAATAAGGTTTTCTTTAATAAGTGTAAGATATTCTTTGATTAAAATTTATGTATTTCACAAGCTGAAGATTAGGTGTGTTATTTGCATAGGATGGAAACATACCTCACAGCACACTTAATTAGAATATCATGATTTTTGACACATAAATATTGATCATTATTAGACAGTATTGAGTTTTGATATCTTTTATATAGTAATGGTATGTGATATGCTTTTCAACCAAGACATAGTATTGACAAATTTGTATCAAATATTGCATCCAATTTAAATTGATTTTTATTCTAATTTTCCTTAAAATTCTTTGATATTGCCAGTTCACACATAAGGGATAGATATGAGCCCTAAAATTTTTTATCTAACATAGTGTTTTATTTTGCAATTCTTCCAAGTAAGCCAGAATGTGAGTGAGAGTCTCTATCAGATCGTGTTGCTGCCAACTTTGCCAAGGGCACATCCATTGACACAGAAGAGACTGGTGACCGAGTGTGCACTTGTCAGATTTCCAGCGTCCTCAGCTCGGCAGGCAGAAGTTAAGGCAGGTGAACACTGAGAAGTTTTGCCCAAGTCATTGTAGCTCAAGCCTTTCATCTGTGAAAAGTAGGATTGTATTTTAATTGGCCATGGTTTCCTTAAAGGGACCTCCAGAATTTACTTTCAATAAATTTCTCGCCCTGGCCGGTTGGCTCAGTGGTAGAGTGTCGGCCTGGCGTGCAGAAGTCCCAGGTTCGATTCCTGACCAGGGCACATAGGAGAAGCGCCCATCTGCTTCTCCACCCCTCCCCCTCTCCTTCTTCTCTGTCTCTCTCTTCCCCTCCCGCAGCCAAGGCTCCATTGGAGCAAAGATGGCCCGGGCGCTGGGGATGGCTCCTTGGCCTCTGCCCCAGGCGCTAGAGTGGCTCTGGTCGCAACAGAGCGACGCCCCGGAGGGGCAGAGCATCACCCCCTGGTGGGAAGAGAGTCTCCCCCTGGTGGGCATGCCGGGTGGATCCCAGTCAGGTGCATGCGGGAGTCTGTCTGACTGTCTCTCCCCGTTTCTAGCTTCAGAAAAATACAAAAAAAAAAATTTTATTTTCAAAGTCACTTTGAAATGTTTATATAGTACTGGCTACGTAGTCTACCTAATATTTATGATGATCATACTTTGAGTTATCAATTATAATCTGAGTATTAATACTATGAAAAATACTCTAAGCTGTCTGTCAGTTGTGATAAACAAGGAGAAATAATTTGTGTTTAAAACCCTCTAAAATTTTTCAATGTTACTGATTTATATTAATATATAAATTCATTTTAATATTTTATTTTAATAATTATTTTAATAATAAATGATTTATTTTAATATATAATAAAATGCCCTGGCCAATACCTGGTTGGTTGGAATGTCATTCAGAAATGTGAAGGTTGTGGGTTTATCCCCAGTCAGGACACATGCAGAAACAAGCCAATGTGTCTGTCTTTCTCTCACTCTTTCTCTCTCTAAAATCAATAAATACATTTGAAAAAGAGATATAATAAAGTGAACAATAAAGAAAAAATTTAACAATATTCATTGTAAGATATTCTAATTTTGAAACAGCTATTATTGATTACTCAATTAGAAACTATTTTAGTGGCGATTTCACCATAGAGGCTAGTATAGAAACAATATCCTTATAAATCCATAAACGTTCTCTTTTTTTTTTTTTTTTTTTTTTTTACAGAGACAGAGTGAGTCAGAGAGAGGAAAGAGGGATAGACAGGGACAGACAGACAGCAACGGAGAGAGATGAGAAGCATCAATCATTAGTTTTTCATTGTGCGTTGCAACACATTAGTTGTTCATTGATTGCTTTCTCATATGTGCCTTGACCACGGGCAGGCCTTCAGCAGACCGAGTAGCCCCTTACTGGAGCCAGCGACCTTGGGTTCAAGCTGGTGGGCTTTTGCTCAAACCAGATGAGCCTGTGCTCAAGCTGGCGACCTTGGGGTCTCGAATCTGGGTCCTCTGCATCCCAGTCCAATGCTTTATCCACTGTGCCACCACCTGGTCAGGCAATGTTCTCTTTTCTTCATTCTCATGCTAGAACTCTAGTACTGTCTGAGTTGTTTATTTTTTAAAAAATCAACGTTAATTAATATTTATGGCTCAATAATTGTGAACTCTGTGCTCTGTTAAGTCACAGAGGTTTATGCCTTGTGTTATTATATATTTGGGTTTTCTGTGACATTCCAGTATATGCTCGATTTTCTGACACAATAATAAGAAGCCATACTTTCACTCTGACCCCATTTGAATGATCAATTATGTGATTGCCCCATTTATAAATAACTTTAATATGTACTTTTCACTTCATGTGCTTGCGCAATTTACATGTTTATTTATTTTTTTAATTTCTTGATTCAAATTCTAATCCAGAAGCTTAAAAGCAAATGCTCAGAAATTTCTGAAGGACAATAAATATTTTATTATAAGACAGTAAATAATAATAATCAAGATTACTTATACAAAATGCAAATTAAAACAGTTTTAAAAGCTATTCAATATTATTTAAAACAGAAAAAGTCCATCTAAAAGCATTCAGTTACATTATTTAAACATATACAAACTCAAATTATGTCTTTAAAACTAAACCATGGCTGCTTCGTAGTTGTTGACCGTATATGCGGGGTTTTAAAATTCATTTGTAATTGCCAAAATATTTAATCAAAATTTGACAAAGCAATGTTGAGACTTACCCAGGGGCTTAATTTTATATGCCTGAATAAATAACTTTTTTTATTTAAAATAATTTGTTCCAAAGATTGACCTTGGCCAGTTTTAGTTCCAATTTGCATTGGCATGAAAAAAAGTAAGCCTTCTCTTCCTTGTAGAATGTGCAGTTTCTTGTAAATTCTGTTTCTTGCTCCTTCCCATTATCTTGGTTGCTTAAGTTCTGGTTGCATTACTGGTTTAAAGTTCAAATTTGTCTTTCCAGTTTTGTATACTGTTGAATGCTGTGCTGCTTTCTCTGCCTCCTAGTTGCAGTCTTTTGTGTGGACTTTCACATTTTCCCTACTAAGTTTGGAAAATGACTCAAGGGAAAAATGAGGTCAACAGAACTTCATCTCACTCTTCTGAAAATTTGCTCTTTTTCAGCAATTTGACCCCTTGGTCTCTGGTTACCATGGAAATCATCTTATTTTTTTCTTTTAGAAAGACAAACTAGGGTAAAAGGGATCTGGTGATGCTCTGAACAGCATCCTGTCAAAAGACCTCTTCATATATATATATATATATATATATATATATATATATATATATATCTCGTCTTGAATTTTTTGTTGAATTTATTAGGGTGACATTGGTCAATAAAACCATATAGATTTCAAGTGTACAGTTCTATAATACATTTGTGTATTGTATTGTATGTTCACCACTCCAAGTCAATTCCCCCTTAAGGAGACATTTTCTTAAGTTTATAAGACAAAATAAATATTATAAATTTTTTTTTTGTTCTCTTCTCTCAAAAATCTGAGTGTGGTCTCTACACCTACATTTGATGAAAGTATCTATGGTATTCTCTAAGAAATCATAGTATCTCCAACATGTGCCTTTTAATTACAAAAAAATACAACAAATTTTAAGTGAAAGTGCTAGTCTGGAAAAGAGCAACAGATATTTCTTTAGGTATCATTATTTCTGTTGTTCTATATATTCTATACATTGTGTGCTTCAGAAACAAATTATGGTCAAAGTTTATATATGAACTTAAAAATCTTGAAAATATTAATGTGTACATGTTTCATACCTTGAGCCTTTACTTGGGAATGTTTGCTTTGAAACTGGGGTCAAACATGTTGTCACTCATCGTATTAAAGCATAAAAATATATTTTTGTTTATTTGTTTGTTACGTGAGAGGCGGAAAGATGGAGGGGCAGAGAGATAGACTTCCACATGTGCCCCCATGGGGATCCACCCAGCAAGCCCCCTACAGGGCAATCCTCTGCCCATATGGGGCTGCTGCATTGTTGCTTAGCAACTGAGCTATTTCAGCACCTGAGGTGAGGCCTCAGTGCCCCAGGGCCAACTTGCTTCAACTGAGCCATTGCTGTGGGAGAAGAAGAAGGAAGGGAAGAGGAGAGGTGGAGAAGCAGATGGTTGCTTTTCCTGTGTGCCCTGACCAAGAATCGAACCCAAGAATTCCACATGCCAAGCTGACATTCTACTACTGAGCCTACAGGCCAGGGCCAAAAGTATAAAAATAATTTTAAAAGAACATTTGATAAGTTTATACTTTGTTGGATAGCATGAGATTAAAGCTTAGAAAATAGATATTAACAAAAAATGATCAAGAGCTCAAGTTAAATCTCATCTCAAAGACAGTCTGAACACCACATGACACAAGCTATACCAATACTTAGGTGAATGTGTAGTGCAGCCATAGTTTGAAAGAAACTAAAGTTTTTGTTTTATCAGTAGGCATACTACTGGTACTGGGCATAGAACAGAAACACTGATACCACAGGCACTGATGCCCTATAAATTGGATACTGCTGAGGCAATTACTGTCTGTACTCTTCACCACTTGAGTAAATTTTTCATTATGCATACTACTGTGTTATAATAGCTCTGAATTCAAAGTATGAGGTATGTGTACTGGCCTCATTCAGTTCCAACAACAGAGTTTTAATCCAATTATGTCTGAGGTTTTGTTGTTCTTGTGGTTTTGTTTCTCAGTTTCTACGGTAGGAGTAATCTCTCTTACTGACCAAGACTTACAAGGTGGAAAAATTAGGAACAAATGGCCAGTGTTTATTAGAGTTGTGGGCCATATTAATGCTTCCTTTATCTTTCTTGAATTTTTATTTCAATACAGAATTAGTCTTTATTAATTTGATACTAAATGCTGTTAAAATATAGAACAAAACAAATAACAACAAAAGCAAGAGTAACCAAAAATTATTTCATTGAAGCTGTCTGTATTGTGATGAGATGTAAGTATTAGTATGATAGTCCTAAATAAAAGATTTAGGCTTTTAAAATTTAGCATAATAAAGGAAAATATTATTACCTCAATAAAAAATATCTACAAAAAATTTATAGCTAACATTATGCTTCATGATGAGAAACTAGATGCTTTCCCACTAAGATCAGGAACAAGGTAAGTATATCTCTTAATACTCCTTTTCAGCAATGTACTGGAAGTCCCAGATAATGCAATAAGACAAGAAAGGAAGTAAAATTTATACAGATTGGAAGGAAGAAATTACCTTTCTTTGAAAATAACATGATTGTCTACACAGAAAATACTGAAAAATAAACAAAAAAATATATATACTATGCTAGTAAGCAATTATAGTAAGGTTTCAGTATTCAAGAGTAATATACAAAAATCAATTTCTTTTCTATATAGTAACAAAAATGGAGTTAAAAATTAAGAACAATGTAATTTACATTAGCAGTAAAACACATATTTTCTTTATAATTTTACCAAAATATGCAGAAGATTTACACAAAAATATTTTAAAAGTATGATGAAAGTTATCAAAGATCTAAATAAAGAAATATTTTATGCTTTTTAATAGAAAAACATTATAGTAAGATGGGAACTTTTTCAGTTTATGTGGATTCAATACAGTCCCTATCAAAATCTCAGCAAGTTATTCTGTGTATTTCAATAAACTGATTCTAGTGTATGAAAAAAAATATTAAAAAATCACAATAGTTAACAGAATACTGAAGAACAGTCAGAGAAAAGATGCTATCTGACTTCAAGTCATCATGTAAACCTACAATGATAATCAAGACATAGTGTTATTCAGGAAATAATTGATTGTACATGTATTTGTTTTTACATTCTTTTTGACATATGTTTTAATATTGCCTCAAAATTAATAAAATGGTTTTTGTTTTTACAATAGTTTGATTTTATAGTTCTTTGATATGAAATGTTTACATATTTCTCTTTTATGCAGAAATAAACATTTAAGTAGCAAAAATAATTTATTATAGGTAAACTAGAATTCACTATTGAAAAGATATTCTTCCCACTATTTTAATCTACTGTCTGAGTAGTTCATTCATCTTAGCTTTCCCCCAAATCTCTTCAATCTAACATATTTTAAGTTCTGTTATGTTAACATATTTTATGGATAGACTTAATAATTGATTAATTTTCTTTTTCAATATTTATTTTCCCTCTTTTGCTATAATTTTTAAAAGAAGTAGGTTATTTTCTCAATATAATTTCTTATTTTATAAGTAGGTTTTCAGTAATTTAGACCTGATTATATGAAAATTTGTAAAAGAGTTTAAAAATTCTATGTAAGCTTATAAATACTTTATATATTTTAAATCATTTTACCATTGACATTTTAAATTAAAAAAGAGAGGCATTCATCTATATTAAATAATTCTCAAATATGAGAAAGGTAAAAATGGAAGAGGACAAAACTAGAAAACTTCATATGAGGCCTTTATACCTGGGTGATCATTGAGATCATGGTGGTAGATCCTGCTCAACTTGAATTTTGAGATATATTTACATTAATTCTGTGGTTGAGCAGAATAACCCCTAAATGACAAATCTGATCCTTGACCATATTTGCTATCTGCTTAATAGAGTATTGATCAGTGCTCTCCAAGTTTTTATGGATGTGGGAATGATTCTTAGCACTTCGAGACTCAAATTCAATACTATCATGCTTGAAATTCCTTGTGTTTTTTTTAGTTTTTAATAAAAATTAACATCAGTTCAGAATTACTAGTATATACAGAAATTTAAAAATCCCTTAGATTGAATGAAAAAAAATGCTAGATTAAGGGGCTGGAGGTCAGAGTGTAAAGCAGGGGTCCCCAAACTTTTTACACAGGGGGCCAGTTCACTGTCCCTCAGACCGTTGGAGGGCCGGACTATAAAAAAAAACTATGAATAAATCCCTATGCACACTGCACATATCTTATTTTAAAGTAAAAAAACAAAAAGGGAACAAATACAATATTTAAAATAAAGAACAAGTAAATTTAAATCAACAAACTGACCAGTATTTCAATGGGAACTAGGCTCCTCTCACTGACCACCAATGAAAGAGGTGCCCCTTCTGAAGTGCGGCAGGGGCCGGATAGATGGCCTCAGGGGGCAGCATGTGGCCCGCGGGCCGTAGTTTGGAGACCCCTGGTATAAAGGAAGAATGGAAGGTGTTGTTGACCTTTTTTGTTTGCTTTTGGTCAGTGAGTTAGACCACTTCTTTTTTTTTTTTTTTAATAATTTTATTTTTTTAATGGGGTGACATCAATAAATCAGGATACATATATTCAAAGATAACAAGTCCAGGGTATCTTGTCATTCAATTATGTTGCATACCCATCACCCAGAGTCAGATTGTCCTCTGTCACCTTCTATCTTGTTTTCTTTGTGCCCCTCCCCTCCCCCTTTCCCTCTCCCATTCCTCCCTCCCCCCCGTAACCACCACACTCTTATCAATGTCTCTTAGTTTCACTTTTATGTCCCACCTACGTATGGAATAATGCAGTTCCTGGTTTTTTCTGATTGACTTATTTCGCTTCGTATCATGTTATCAAGATCCCACCATTTTGCTGTAAATGTTCCGATGTCATCATTTCTTATGGCTGAGTAGTATTCCATAGTGTATATGTGCCACATCTTCTTTATCCAGTCATCTATTGATGGGCTTTTTGGTTGTTTCCATGTCCTGGCCACTGTGAACAATGCTGCAATAAACATGGGGCTGCATGTGTCTTCACGTATCAATGTTTCTGAGTTTTTGGGGTATATACCCAGTAGAGGTATTGCTGGGTCATAAGGTAGTTCTATTTTCAGTTTTTTGAGGAACCACCATACTTTCTTCCATAATGGTTGTACTACTTTACATTCCCACCAACAGTGTATGAGGGTTCCTTTTTCTCCACAACCTCTCCAACATTTGCTATTACCTGTCTTGCTAATAATAGCTAATCAAACAGGTGTGAGGTGGTATCTCATTGCCGTTTTGATTTGCATTTCTCTAATAGCTAAAGAAAATGAGCATCTTTTCATATATCTGTTGGCCATTTGTATTTCTTCCTGGGAGAAGTGTCTGTTCATATCCTCTTCCCATTTTTTTATGGGATTGTTTGTTTGTTTGTTGTTGAGTTTTATGAGTTCTTTGTATATTTTGGATATTAGGCCCTTATTTGAGCTGTTGTTTGAAAATATCATTTCCCATTTAGTTGGCTTTCTGTTTATTTTGTTATCAGTTTCCCTTGCTGAGCAAAAACTTCTTAGTCTGATGTAGTCCCAGTCATTAATTTTTGCCTTCACTTCTCTTGCCTGTGGAGTCAAATTCATAAAATGCTCTTTAAAACCCAGGTCCATGAGTTGAGTACCTATGTCTTCTTCTATGTACTTAATTGTTTCAGGTCTTATGTTTAGATCTTTGATCCATTTTGAGTTAATTTTTGTACAGGGGGAGAGACTGTAGTCCAGTTTCATTCTTTTGCATGTGGCTTTCCAGTTTTCCCAGCACCATTTATTGAAGAGGCTTTCTTTTCTCCATTGTGTGTTGTTGGCCCCTTTATCAAAAATTATTTGACTATATATATGTGGTTTTATTTCTGGACTTAGACCACTTCTTTGGACCAACCACTGCCTTCTGTTTTACTATTTACCTGTCCTAAGAAGGTGTATGGATTCTTGTATTATTATATCCTCTATAAATATCTAGGCTGCCATACCTACAAGAAAAAAAAAAAAACAGATTGAGTGGCTTAAACAACAGAAATTGATTTTCTTACAGTTCTGAAAACTAGATTCAGGATTGGTTTCTTCTGAAGTCTCTTCTTGGCTTCCTGATGGCCACCTTCTCACCATTGGTATATACATGGTCAACTCTCTGTATACACAAGTGTTTGGCACTTTCCTTCTGTGTCCTAACATCTTCATAAAAACATGAGATACTGTCTTGGATTAAGCCTCACCCTAACGATTCCATTTCAAGTTAATTACTTCTTTAAAGACTCTACATAGATATAGGGTCAAATTCTGAGGTACTGGATGTTAGGGCTTTACCATGAATTTTCAATAAACACAATTCAGCTCATAATAAGGGGTATTTCTGAAATTTACCAGCAAGTTTATTTGCCACCTTTGTTTCCTTCCATCTGGCCCTCTCTTGCTGCTGCCTTGGACTCTGTTATAGTATCAGAAAATCAAGCAGAGCACATTTTCAGAAACTCATTTCCTGCATTGCCTCACTCTTGGCATCCTCCCTCATTCCAGTAGCTTATCAGTCTCTGCAGAGAGCCATTCTTCCCTACTAAGCCTAAATACCAAAGTTTTTCAAAACCATCAGATAGAATAAGTCAGATTGCATCTGAACCTCTTTGTAAGGCAAAACAATTCTTCATTTAAAGCTTACATGAAATAATTTAGGAAATGCATTAATTTATTAATTTTTGTCTTGGTCCTGATATTTTAAAAATACTTAGGGTTCTTGCACTCTAAGATATGCACATTATCATTACATATGAATAAGAGAGCTGGTGCTGTGGGATATAAAGGACTCAAGAAAATACAAAAAGTTTATTAAAAATATTCAAAATGCATTGTTTTGAAAAGAAGTGCTTAGTATCCAGATTGGCACCTGAAGTTTACAAATGCATAAACAGTGCTATTCATGGGTAATACATAATTAATTAAACCAAGGCAGTAAAGGGAGCTTTCTAGCCTTTCAAGGAAGTAAAAGTGAAGAGAGTAATTAGAAAACTCAGTAAACTAGATTTAAACTAGCTATATCTTTGAAATGAAGTCAACATTCTAAATTGTACCTTAAACTAATGGTTTAAGTAAACGATCTATTGTGGCTGATGGCTTTTTTTTCATTTTTAAGTTTCGTGGGGTTTTTTTCTTTTTTTCTTTGTGGTGTGCTCTATTTTAAATTTCCCAGTCCTTTATAAGAGTAATTTTTTGTTGTCTGAGGAATCTTTATTCTGTTTCTTAGAGTTCACCTTTGGCAAGGAGTAAATTGGTGACTCACCTTGATCATAAGATTAGACAATAACACTACCATTAGTCAATTTCAGCTTGTTTCAGAAGTGCTTATGAGGCATCTGGTGAAGCTTTGTCATGACCTTGGAAGATAATGTTCCAGTCACATAACCAATATGTGTACCAATACAAATAGTTCTAACAAAAGTTGTTTTGTTCTCCAGGGGCAAAAAGGAATCAAAATATGGAAACTGAATTACTTATATTTTATTTGTTAGTCTCCACCTACATTTAATGCTATTTTTACAAAGAGTCTTTTCTTTGTATGTGCTTCTTATAATGTAAGACAGTCCTTACCATCTCTATGAATATGGATTATCCAGCCAACCAAGAGAAGAAAACAAACCTGCTTACATTTTGATCTCAGACATCTATCTTTGAAAAATGTAAGCAAATAAATTTCTGTTGTTTAAGTCACCCAATCTGTGGTATTCTGTTATACCAGCCTAGCCAGAAGTCATAAGGTTGATTTTTAACCTCTGAAAATCAAAATGTCACTCTATCACGATATGGTGAACTTGTTATCATCAAAGTATAGCTGATTGTCTCTTTATTTTTTTTTTTATCTTCAAATATAATGATTGCTTTGCCTTCAGATTGCCAAGGGAATGTTACACTCACTGAACATAACCATTTGGAAAATATTCTTTGAGAAAGAGCAGACTGATTCTGTATGCTGCTGGGAACAATGTTCTTCTCAGTATAACTTTCCTCCTATTTTATAATTTTTATGTGGAGTTTATTTTCAGTTGCTTTTGGTTTGTTTGTTTTCCTATGAGACTCATTTTTGTCTTCTTGTGGGTGTCCCAATGGCTTTTCTGTATAAAAAAGCAATTGTGTTTTTTAGCATACAAGCTTGGCTGCAGTACCAAATGATCAAAGCATAACAGCAAATTAAATAATTTAGAAATTTGTTTCTCTATTTTATAGCAATCTCACATTCAATAGTCCTAAAAAGATACAGTGGTACCACTGTGTTTGGAATAAAGTTTCCTTCTATCCCATTGCTCTGTTATTCTTAAAGAGCTCTTTGGTGGTTGGAAAAATAGAGCATAAATGCAGGGACATAAGAGAAGACTAAATGAAGATCACTCTCTGTCCTCTCAACTCTGACCTAGGACATTATCCACTCAAAAGAAGGGGCACATTTTCCTCCTTTTTGCTTGGTCCAACAAGAGAAAATGCTCACAATGTTTCTAGGTGCTCAGAATTCTGGTAAACTTATTCAAAGGCATGTATTTGCTGGAGGCCAGGATTTCATGTGAGAGTACGCATTAGAGTGCTGTTCTTATAGCAATTGCTTTAGAAATGTGGTACTTTCCAGATTGGGGCTTTGCAAATATTGTAAATTGCTGTGGTGAATAATAGTCAAATCTACTGGTTTCCTTTGTTCTTTTTCCATTCTTTTATAATATATAGTTAAAAAATGTTGAAAAATATTTATATACTTATATTTTTTAAAATAATAAAACTTATTATTTTTGGCAAATTGGAATAATATCTGCATATAAATAAGCTTATAAAATAATAAAATTAATACAATTATAAATACTGTGAATGGCTGGCAGAGCATTTTTACATATATACCAGTTCTGGGTACTGAGATGATTGATGTCTCTTTTTATACATTCCATTGAGGAAATGACAATTTTTAATATAATCTGTGAAAAAAAAATTAAGAAAAAAAAACCTACCAAAGCTATCAAATCTGGGAAAGTATCAGTAATTAAATTTATTCAAACTCTATAACAAAACAAAAACATAAAAGTTGATGGCCTGGGACACGTTATTCAAAGCTAATGGGGATTATAAAGTAGAGAAAAAACTAGCAAAGAAGAGATTAATTATAAAGTACTACATTTTGAGACCAATTCAAGATAACTCAAGTGAAAATCATTGCTTGGTATCATTGAAGTGTGTGAGAAATAATTGTAAGAATCTTAGTGACACACTCTTCAGTATAGTCAAATATAATGCATCTTTACAAATGGTATTCATTTCTGGATTTTTAGTGAAGACATACAAGAAGAGTAGGACAAAAATGTAACAATGTATAAAAATTCCCATCGATATATTAAGAAGCAATGTGGTGGAAATGATAAAAAAAAAAAAATAGTTCTTGCCCTGGCCGGTTGGTTCAGTGGTAGAGCGTCGGCCTGGCGTGCAGAAGTCCCGGGTTCGATTCCCGGCCAGGGCACACAGGAGAGGCACCCATCTGCTTCTCCACCCCTCCCCCTCTCCTTCCTCTCTGTCTCTCTCTTCCCCTCCCACAGGGAGGCTCCATTGGAGCAAAGATGGCCCGGGCACTGGAGATGGCTCCTTGGCCTCTGCCCCAGGCGCTGGAGTGGCTCTGGTAGTGGCAGAGCGACGCCCTGGAGGGGCAGAGCATCACCCTCTGGTGGGCAGAGCATGGCCCCCTGGTGGGCGTGCCGGGTGGATCCCAGTGGGGTGCATGCGGGAGTCTGTCTGACTGTCTCTCCCCGTTTCCAGCTTCGGAAAAATACAAAAACAACAACAATAACAACAACAACAAAAAAAAAAACAGTTCTTGGCACTCAAGAGGCCTGGTTTTAATCACCAGGCACACTGCATAATAACTAGGTGAAACTAGTTACTGCATTTGCAAAAGTACACATTAGCATTTGCCTACAGTTCAAGGTAGTTCATATAAACAAAGTATTGCTTGTAAAATCTTTGGCAAATGGTATGTTATGCCTATAAATGATAGGAAATATAAGTGGATAAAATGCAAAGGATAAAATATATTTTTAAGGTATGTTATTTCTTCTCAATTACCATTTTGTTTATTTCAAGACAATGAAATAATTTTTATGTGACTAAATTAGTTGATCAGGCATTCTCTAGTAATGACTTGTACATTTTAAGATCGCTTTTAATTTTGGTTGTTTCCAAGTAATCTACAACGTTAAGAAAATGTTATTATATCCTTCAGCCTGGTATCATACATATTTCTGTTGATTGACAATTGGAGAGTTGTAAATGTCAATTTTATGAACATTTTAGAACAGGGGTCCCCAAACTACGGCCCGCGGGCCACATGCGGCCCCCTGAGGCCATTTATCTGGCCCCTGCTGCACCTCCGGAAGGGGCACCTCTTTCATTGGTGGTCAGTGAAAGGAGCACATTGACCATCTCATTAGCCAAAAGCAGGCCCATAGTTCCCATTGAAATACTGGTCAGTTTCTTGATTTAAAATTACTTGTTTTTTATTTTAAATATTGTATTTGTTCCCGTTTTGTTTTTTTACTTTAATATAAGATATGTGCAGTGTGCATAGGGATTTGTTCATAGTTTTTTTATAGTCTGGCCCTCCAATGGTCTGAGGGACAGTGAACTGGCCCCCTGTGTTAAAAGTTTGGGGACCCCTGTTTTAGAAGAACATGTGCAAACAGGTTTTATGCCTATACATACATGTAAAGCCAGTAGCCGTGGCCACCATCACAGCCACCTGGCCCATACAGGTTTGTATTTCATTCAGGCAGACAGTAATGAAACAATGGAGCCAAGAACTGGTGGCCCATTACCTTTAATCCTAGCTTGCACCTGGAGGGCAAGATATACACACAGTGGGAAAACATTTCCTTTTCCATTCAGGGCTCCCAAAGCCATTGACTCATCTGAGTACTCTTAGAATCAAAGGCCCCACCAGTCTTATTCACTTCTGTTCCCCATCTCCTTGTCTCTGCACAAACTGGCTTTACCTTCAGCAATATGCCATCTTGGCTGCCTCTCCTCTGCAGTGCTGATGGCAGGATCAGAGAGAGAGCTCCTGGTCTGCCTTATTTTATAGTGTATAAATTAAAGCCTTTAAGCCAATATGCAAATAAGAAAGTCTCTGATACAAGCCACTTATCTGAGGCATAAATGGGATTCCTCATAAGAGTGTACTACCCCACGTCATTCAATAGTCAAGGTTGTGGAGAAAAGCTTAGTTTTGAGAAGATCTTAGTATTAGAAGGATGTTGAAAAGATCTTAGTATTAAAAGGGTGGGAAAAACTTAGTCTTAAAACTAAGCCTTAGGCTATGAAAACCTTGCCAGCTTACAGCCTGTCTCCTACACCCAAAGCAAACTATAAGTGAGCAAACATATATATCATATTTACAAACTTATTTGAAAAACAATACACTTTAATAATTAAATAAATATTTACTACTTATTGCCTTCAAAGCATAGAATCTGATGGTCAGAATAAAAGATAAGTAAACAAATTACTAGAATTAGAGAGATCACATATTGAAGTACCTTCAGTGTAGGACAAACAAGCGCTTTGTACTTTATAAAAAGGAAAAAAAATGTGAGCAGATATTTGTACATCACTACTGGAAGTTATTATATAACATAGTAACTGATAAAGTTTGTGAAATTAGAATTTGAAGTAAAAAATGATTGAGTAATTAATAAGTAGAAATAACTGACAAAAAATGTCACGTAGTTTTTAACAGGGAAGGGAAATTTAAGCACCTGATTGACAGAGTACAAAAATCTTCCAACTCATAGATTTTGATTTCCTTCAGATTGAAACATATAGATATAAATATATAGACCTATTACTATGTTTTAAATACTGTTAATTAAATTGTAAACCATTCTATATTTAAAATAACTCTGTTAATGGTGATTGCAAATTTTTGCACACGTACGACCAAAGAGACTGTTACATCTCTAGTTGAGATAGAAATATTATTAAGTGGAAGATCAGAATCCCTGGGGACATTCAAGTTTGAAGGAAGTTCATTGAGAGACTTGTGATTATGATTAGGAGAAGTGGAAGAAGCAGGATTTGGTCGAAAGAAAAGTAGAGATGTAATTCAGTTATAACATGACCTTGAAAAACCCACTGGGAAACTCTGAAGCAGAACTAACCCTTCACACTTTTCTGAGATGTAGAAAGTACATATCAGTCAGTAATTGGATGTAGGCTACTCCCGAGAAAAGAGATATGAATTTAGGCATAGTAATGGACAATTCCAGAAGCTGAGGGAAGAGGTCCTTCAGTTTTGCAGGGAGTATTGGGTGATGTAACACAGTACATGTAACAGACTTAGTGCATAAATAAATAGTGGCTAGTCCATAAATGGCAGTAGGACTCGAATTCACAACCTCTGCAAGAACAAGTTGTAAGGCCAGGAGCCACCATCGTGGCCATTCACATGCAGGTTCCCATTGGATTCGGGCAGACAATAAAGAAATGGCAGAGTCAGAGGATGGGGGGCCATCCTATTTATTGGTGTCTCACCAAGACAGGCAAACCACAAAAGAAGACAAGGGAAAAGCAGAAAACCAGCTCTTCCCATGAAGGGCAAGAGATCAGGGAAGCCCCTGCAATTGTGATAGCAGGAACTGTGTGTCCAAGCTCCTGGTCTGTCCCACTTTATAGTGTAGAAAACCAAATCCCTTAATCCAATATACAAACAAGGAAGTCTCTGATACAAAGTCACTTATCCAAGGCATAATTGGATTCCTCATGAGAGTGCACCACCCAGATCATACAATCAGTCAAGGGTGTGGGGAAAAGCTTAGTCCCAAAACCAAACCTTAGGCTACAACGACCTGGCCTGCTTATAGCCTGTCCCCCACACCCAATATAAGTCACAAGCGAGCAAACATATATATCATATTTACAAACTTATTTGACCAACACAAGTCCAGAAAGCCAAGACACAACCTCTACTGCTATTGGCCCCAAAGAGTCAGGACTTGGTTAATGACTGGGACTGTTTTTGTTTTTTTTTTCACCACTGCCAACTGTAGACCAAAGAGAAAACCCCATAAATTGCTCACTTCTGCTTTAGCCCACCTTCAGTTTCCTGTGCCTTAATGAGAGCATACCTAAAACATACTTGATGTATACTCTTTCTTTTTACTATAAAGCTTTATTACTCTCTGTCTGACTTTAACTGTTTGTCAAGGGATTGTAATGAATAATGACACATTGTTATATAGCAAGTTCTGAACATATAGACTCTCTTTGTTGTTAATGGAACATATAGACTCTCTTTGTTGTAAATGTCAGCAAGTGTGGTAACTTCATTGCCACACTTGCTGACATTTCCAATAAGAGCATGCCTGATATATTCTTTCTTCCTCCTTCCTCCTCCTTCCTCCCTCCTCCTCCACCTCCTCTTCTTCTTCTTTTTCTTCTTCTTCTTTTTCTTCTTCTTCTTTTTCTTCTTCTTCTTCTTCTTCTTCTTCTTCTTCTTCTTCTTCTTCCTCCTCCTCCTCCTCCTCCTCTTCTTCTTCTTCTTCTCCTCCTCCTCCTTCCCCTCATTCTTCTCTTCCTCCTCCTCCTCCTCCTCCTCTTCTTCTTCTTCTTCTCCTCCTCCTCCTTCCCCTCATTCTTCTCTTCCTCCTCTTCCTCCTCCTCCTCTTCTTCTTCTTCTTCTTCTTCTTCTTCTTCTTCTTCTTCTTCTTCTTCTTCTTCTTCCTCCTCCTCCTCCTCCTCCTCTTCTTCTTCTTCTCCTCCTCCTCCTTCCCCTCATTCTTCTATTCCTCCCCTTCCTCCTTCTCCTCCTCCTCCTCCTCCTCTTCCTCTTCCTCCTCCTTGTTCTCTTCCTCCTCTTCTCCTCGTTCTTCTTCTTCTTCCTCTTCTTCTTTTTTGCATAAGACATATATCCCCACATTCTCCCAGTCTTGGAGTCTTTATCAAACACAAGTGATGGTGGCTGATTCCCTTGCTATATAACCTCTGGATAAGTAGCTTGTATTTGTTCTCATTTGAGTGTTCTTTGTTTATTTCAAAGATTTTTCTGGAGATTCCAACAACATGTGGTCTTCAGTGTTTTTAAAAATTACACTATAGTTACTTCTTTTTCTACCTAATTAAATAATTTCAGCTTAGAACTGATGATCATGGGGTAGATCAGAGAAGAACAAGGCAAAGGGAAAGAAAGTTGGGTTTCTCATTTTCAACACCCATTGATAGGTTTCCAGGTATTTCCCCAACAAACTACTTCCCAGTATTTTTGTACTAAAACTCTAGCCATTGAATAATTACTTAAGCTATTGTCTCTGATGCCTTTGTTCCAAAAGTAGAAAGTTTGGAACCTTGAGCTATGTTACCTTGCTCTATATCAAGAACAATTCATATAAGAGATGCTAAGAAAACTTAAATGTCATGTTAAAAAAGTAAGAGAGAATTTAGAGTTATAATCTGCTTACAATAGTTACTAGGTTAAAAAAAACACTTCTTAAGAAGTTACACGCAGTTCAGTTAGTAATCACATTGTTTTTTTTTCCTAAAAACCTTAAAATTACTGAAAATATTTGAAATAATTAAAAATGTATTTTAATAAAGTTCAGATTTTTGTACATATCATAAATAAAATTTTAAGTTAAATTTTCCTGTCCTTTTTTACTTTTTTGATACTTTTTATACATATTGAAAAATAATATGTGAATTTTATTTCATATATATTACACTTAGCCTAACAATATAATTTGCTTTCAGAATATATGGTGAATCTAAAAACCCCCACATCTTCTCATATCTGGTGCAAGCCACAATTATTCCCACAATTGCAGCAATATCTTCTTTCCACTCTTTCTACATACAATTATGTACCACATAGATGAATACTTATATTTTTGTTTTACATCATTTAATTGAGATAAAAAAACATAAAATTGAAAATACAGGTGCACAAGTTGATATATTTTCTCAAAATGTATAAACCCATATAGCCACATTTTATATTAAGAAATAAAATCTAGTTGGACCTTGGAAATAATCAATATCCCATGACTGGAAGATCACCAATGTCTATAAGCATAACTTAATTTTGCCTATGATTGAACTTTATATAAATAAAAACAATAGTGTAATTTTGTGTCTGTCTTTTTTTACTCAAGCTTATATTTATGAGAGTCATTTAAATGTCCTGAGGATACTTATAGCTTGTTCATTCTCATTTTGTTACTATATCCTAATTTATGTAGGCATCTACCTTCTCTTGATAGGCATTGTGCCTGTTTCTAGGTAAAGACTATTATGAATAGAGCTCTTTTGAGCATTTGTTTTGAATGTCTACTGGTGTATTTATGTGCTGGTTTCTATGTGGTGTAATCCAGATGTAGTATTATGGAAAAGTAAAGCTTTAATGGATACTGGCAGTTTTGCAAGCTGTCTTTTTACAATTCCATATATCATGTTTCTGAATACGAGTCATGCCACATTCACCAAAATTTGCATCTTATTAATGACTAATACAATTATACAGCTTTTAATAAGTCTTCAACCATTTAGATACATTGGAATATTTAATTTATTTGATATTTATTTTATTTTTTTCCTATTGACTGAATTTATTTATTTATTTATTTATTTATTTATTTATTTATTTATTTTATTTTATTTATTTATTTTTTTTAAGATTAGAGCAAGAGCCCTGGCCTGTTTGCTCAGTGATAGGGTGTTGGCCTGGTGTGTGAGTGTGCCTGGTTGGATTCCCAGTCAGGCACCCAAGAGAAGCAACCATTTGCTTCTCCACCCCTCTCCTCCCTCATCTCTCTCTTTCTCTCTGTCTCTGACTCTCACTCTGTCTTCTTCTCCCATAGCCATGGCTCAATTGGTTCAAGTGCATTGGCCCCAGTTGCTGGGCATGGCTCTGTGAAGCCTCTGACTTAGACTCTAAAAATAGCTCAGATGCGAGCATG
The DNA here is from genome assembly GCF_036850765.1 of Saccopteryx bilineata. Classification (NCBI taxonomy): domain Eukaryota; kingdom Metazoa; phylum Chordata; class Mammalia; order Chiroptera; family Emballonuridae; genus Saccopteryx; species Saccopteryx bilineata. The sequence goes on along the minus strand of NC_089491.1, from coordinate 211,866,671 downwards.
GTCCCAGATGAGCAGAACATTGGCCCCAGATGGGGATTGATGGTGAAGCCCAGGGCAGAGAGCATGTTGGAGTTTGTCTCTCTATCTCCCCTCCTCTCACTTGGAAAAGAAGAAAAAAACAGATTAGAGCAAGAGAATAAGCTTTTTAAAAACCAAATCATGTACATCAACCATGATTTAAAGAAAAAAATTAAACTAAAAAAACTCTAAAGATTTGTCATTTTTACTTAGAATAACATTCATCACATCATCATGGTCTAAAATTTCCTACAAAAAAAAATAATGTCTTTTTCTCAATTCTTCTACACACCCACAGTCTTTGCTGCTGACTTCAATTTACACCAAGATTTTGTTCTTGCACTTATTACCTTTTTCCCTTCATGTCAGTCTTTGCTCTTGTTATTTAAATCTTCTGATTACTGAATATCTCAGTATTATCTCTCTGCTCTATAGTCATGTAATGAGATGCTTTACCTGATGAAATTAGCATTCCTTGGCTTTGTTTTGCTGAGGCTCATTAACATTTTAATTTCTTCAGTACATTTATCACTATCTGAAATAATCTTATTTTTAAATTTTTCTCTTTAATGTTGTATCAACAGCATCTAAATTTGTTTTAGGCACATAATAACTATTTGATACATTTTTAATACATTAATGGCAAATGTACAAGTAAAATTTTAATGAGTTATTTTTCTGCTGACCCCCCTTTTTTTTTTAGTTGTTACATTCTTAAAAAGAAAATGTAATTAATCTATCATTAATTTAAGATTTAGGCCTGGAAAATTTGCTGTTATAACTGAAGTGCTAGTGACTGAAGGAAGCTCTGCTGCTGAAGTGAGAAATGTCTCATGTAAGTATCTATACACAAAGTTAATTAAAGAAAGTGTAAGATGATCTATGCAAATAGTGAAAAACTATCAAAATGATGGCAATGATATCTTCTTCATTAATTATCTCTGAGATCTTTAAAAAGATATATAATTTTTCTTTATGTGTCTGACATAATAATTGCTTATACCCTTTGTATTTCTGAAATTTCATAACTTAATAATCTGTGTCATTTTGTCTTAAATTTGTTATACAAAAAATGATGCAATATTAATGCAAAGGTAAGCATTGCATCAATTATTTAGATCGGTTTATTATAATTCCTTTGGTATGTATATAGTATTAAAACAATCCAGCCTCTATTAGATCAGCTCTTAGTAGGTTCTTTAGTTCAGGTATCAAAATATAGTTTTATTAAGCAATGACAAACCATATAGCTTTTCAGTGATTCTTCTTCTAGTCAGCTGTCACATATTGGTTGGTATGAGTTCTTATCACCCAACTAAGGTCAACTTCCCTGACAAATTTACCTCTTTTAAGCCCATTGCTCAGCAGGCTGAATGTAATGTTTAATCTCATGCATAATGCTGTATGCTCCTCTTTCATCTTTAGATATCAGAGATCTTTGCTTGTCTTCTGTGTTTCAGTGTATGATTTTTTATGTATATATTTGTTTTTCATTTATTGTTTATTGATGTGTTTTCTATTTTATGTACCTGACTTTAATAAATCAAAGTGGGGAAAGACTGAAAAGCTAGAAAGGAGCCATAGGTCAATTAGTGGATCAATTTTAAAACTGCAAGTGTATTTATTATTCCTGGCCAATTGGCTCAGTGGTAGAGCTTCAGTCAGATATGTGAGTGTCCCATGTTGGATTCTTGGTCAAGGCACACAGAAGCGTCTGTTTGCTTCTCCATCCTCTTTTTCTTTCTCTCTCTCCCCACTTCCACGACCTTGGCTTGATTGGCTCCAGCAAGCTGGCCTCTGGCACTGAGGATGGCTCCCTGGCCTCAGTGTCAGGAACTAAAAATAGCTCAATTGCCCAGCAACAGAGCAATACTCCAATGGCCAGCACATGCCCCATAGGGGCTTGCTGGGTGGATCCCTGTTATGGGCCATGTGGAAGTCTGTCTCTCTGCCTCCTCTGCTCTCAATTAATTAAAAAATATTTTCAAGTGTATCGTGTTTTCATTTGGACTTACTCCAACCAAGGGCATTAGAATAAGCTTCATTTGTTGTCAATTACCAAAATTAGTGTAAATCAATACACTATGTCGTCATTTCCTCTTCTCTCTTCACTCATTACTTCTTTGAAGTTGAAATGTAGTTCCATTTTTTAAAATTTGTTCATTTGTTTTGTTTTTCCCTCTAGAAAACATAGATATAAAGTATGAATTCTACAACAGTATCATTATTTCTTTTATTTCCAACATATAATTATGTTAATTTTTTTAGACAGTCTTTAATTCTTTTTTTTTTTAAATTGAAGTCTTATCTTTCTTTCTTTTTTTTTAAATTTAGTTACTTATTCATTTTTAGAGAGGAGAGGGAGAGACAGAGAGAGAGAGAGAGAGAGAGAGAGAGAGGAGGAGCTGGAAGCATCAACTCCCATATGTGCCTTGACAAGGAAAGCCCAGGGTTTCGAACCGGCGACCTCAGCATTTCCAGGTCGATGCTTTATCCACTGCGCCACCACAGGTCAGGCAGTCTTTAATTCTAATTAGTCAATTCTTTGGTCTTTTGAAGAAAAGAAACATTATTTCACTAAAATTCACTAGATATTCATAGATTTATATTTACTTTCTTTATTTAATTTAAAATTTTTCTGCTTTCCTAAATTTTGACAACTTCTTATATACTTGTTAAGAGTCACATTTACTGACTAACTGAATTTACATATAATAGAGACAGAAACTAAATAATTAATACAGAAACTAAAATAACTTGAAATCTTGCATTGCATTGTTCCCCTAAGATTAACCACAGATTTATTTTCTCTACTTCAGTGATCATCTCTAAAGAAAATTAGTGATTTATCATCTGTGCATTTTCTTCTTGGAGCACATAAATTTCTTCCTTTCTATTTATGTCTTAGCATTCAATTCTCTTCTCTTTGTTTCATTGGACTTTATACTATTTACTATTCAAGTATGTTCTTTCTATGAGTCTAACATAAAGGGATCCCTGTTAGAGAGGATGTTAAAGATAAACCTTATCTTTAGAACTGTCCAGTTTCTTAATGGTTCACTTTGGGTCAGACACCAATCCTTAGTCTAGTTACAATATTTATCAACTATGAGTGTATTACTTCTGTCCATTTGTTTCAGAAAGTGCATGAACTTCAAGAATTATACCTCTCTTTCTAATGATATCAACGAAACCATGTGTTTATTTTTCTATATAGAAACTAAATATTATAGAAATAAAACTGTTTAAATAGATCAATCAAATATTACATCCCTAGCCTACTTTAAGAATATGAAAATATTGAGTAGAATTTTTTTTTTATTTTTTTTTTTTACTTTTCTGAAGCTGGAAATGGGGAGAGACAGTCAGACAGACTCCCGCATGCGCCCGACCGGGATCCACCCAGCACGCCCACCAGGGGCAACGCTCTGCCCACCAAGGGGCGATGCTCTGCCCCTCCGGGGCGTCGCTCTGCCACGACCAGAGCCACTCTAGCGCCTGGGGCAGAGGCCAAGGAGCCATCCCCAGTGCCCAGGCCATCTTTGCTCCAATGGAGCCTTGGCTGCGGGAGGGGAAGAGAGAGACAGAGAGGAAGGAGGGGGTGGGGGTGGAGAAGCAAATGGGCACTTCTCTTATGTGCCCTGGCCGGGAATCGAACCCGGTTCCCCCGCACTCCAGGCTTATGCTCTACCGCTGAGACAACCGGCCAGGGGAAATTTTTGTTTTTGAATAGACTTAATATATATCTATATTTATAGACCTATCTAGTTGAATATATAGTGTATACAAGACAATAAATTTATATAATATGTATATGAATATATACATGCATATATAGTATGTTTTAAACCAGTCCTAATGTGCTTGATTTATAAGCATATCACTTCCAGTAAATAACATTTTGATTGTGAAGAGAAACAGTAACTGAGAATAGAAACAAACATAATTCTTTTCTGTGTGAAACAATACTGGGAGTTTACATACTTGAACAGTGATAGGATGAAGATAAAATAAATCAGCTGTATGTTCTAAGATACCTTTTCCTTGAAGATAACACTGAATTCATGTATAGTATCCTGGGGTTGCCAGAGCAAATTTTCAAAAACTGGGTGGTTTAAAACAATTTTATTGTCTCAAAATTCTGGAGGTCAGGAATCTGAAATCAAACAACACCCTCTGAAGACTCCAGGAGAAGAGATGTCCTTGCCTCTTTATACCTCTGGCGGTTGCTGGAAATCCTTGGTGTTTCTTGGTTTGAAGATGAACCACTCCAGGTTCTGTCTCAATTTATCACATGGTGTTTTCCTTGCGTGTGTATCTCTGTTCTCTCTTGCAGCACTGCATTTTTTGAATTAATGTATTCTCTATCTTTTATTCTAATTTTAAACCCTTCACCCTAGTGCTATAAGTGTATAATTACATAGATGATCTATTTTCCAAGTTTCTACAGGTAACATTTAAAAAATATATAGATGTACCACTACGTAATATAGGTTTCTGTAATTTCAACAACTAATAACTTTATCATCTCCACTTGAAGAGTGAGCCAAGCTAAATGACTTTGGATTTGTTAAATAAACAACATGACCCTCAGTTTCTTTATTATCAGGATATGATAGGTTTGTTTCTTACTCATACTACATGTCTTATAACAGCCTGTGATGCTGTACCCATGTCTTCTCACTCTGAGACCAAAGCCAAGTGAGCTTACTCATATGGAACATAGAAATTTGCCATGCAGTAAGGGGAGGAGGTGCTAAGTTTTACAGTTTCTTGGTGCTTTATCTAGAAATAAAATATGCCACGTCTCATTTTTATTTATTAAATTTGTTGAGGGGTCACATTGGTTAATAGAATTATATAGGTTTCAAGTGGACATTTCTATGATACATGATCTGTATATTATATTATGTGCCCACTATCCAAAGTCAAACTATCTTCTGTCAATACATATTTAGCCCCTTTACCCCCTACTTCCCCTCTGGTAATTACCATGTTATTGTCTAGGTCTGTGATTCTCATTTATATATCCACATATGAATAAAATTGTATAGTTTCTAGTTTTTATTTTTTTGACTTATTTCATTTAGTAAAATATTCTCAAGTTCCATCTTTATTGTCACAAAAGGCAGTTTTTTATTTTTCTTAGGGCTAAGTAATATACCATTTTATATATGTACTATATCAAAGTACACATTGGTTGTCTCCATATCTTGACCTCTGTCAATAATGCTGCAGTGAACATGGTGATATGTATGTCTTTGTGAATACATGTTTTTGAGTTTTTCAGATATATAACTAGTAGAGGGATTTCTCGGTCATATGATAACTTTATTCTTAAGTTTTTGATGAAGTGCCAAATAGTGTTCCATAGAGGATGTACCAATCTACATTCTGAACACTAGTGAATGAAGGTTCCCTTTTCTACATAAGCTTCCCAACACTTGTTATTACCTGTGTTGTTGATAACTGCCAATCTGGACAGGTATGAGGTGGTATCTCATTGCAGTTTTGATTTGCATATTCTTAATAGCTAGTGAAATTAAACATCTTTTCATACAACTGTTGGCCATTTGTATATCTTCTTGGGACACGTGTCCAGAATCTCTGCTCATTTTTAATTAGATTGTTTGGTGTTGAGTTTTATAAATTCTTTATATATTTTAGATATTAACTCCTTGTCTGAGTTGTCATTTTCAAATATCACCTCCATTTGGTTGGATGCCTTTTTGTTTTGTGGTCATTTTCTTTTCCTGAGCAAAAGCATTTTTAGTCTAATATAGTCCCATTCCTTTATTTTTGCCTTTATTTCCCTTATTTTTATCATCAAATTTATAAAATGTTCTCTATGACCAAGGTCTATGTAATTTATTGTTTTAGAAATTACATTTAGGTCCTTGATACATTTTGAATTAATATTTGTACATGAGAACAAATTGTAGTCTAGTTTCATTCTTTTATATGTGACTTTCCAATTTTTCCAGCACTCAACCAGTATCGTACTCAATGTACAAAAACTGAAAGCTTTTCCTCTGAAATCAGACACAAGACAAGGATGCCCACTCTCACCACTCTATTCAACAATGTTCTGGAAGTCTTATTCAGAGCAATCAGGCAAGAGAAATAAAAGGCATCCAAATTGGGAATGGAGAAGCAAAAGTGTTACTCCCTGCAACTGGTATGATTCTGTATATAGAAAACTACAAAGACTCCACCAAAAAACTATTAGAAACAATAAGCAAATACAGTAAAGTCACAGGATGCAAAATACTATTAAAAATCTATTGCTTTCCTATATATTAACAGTGAAATGTCAGAAAAAGAAACTTAAAAATTTTCTTTTACAGTTGCAAAAAAAATAATAAAATATCCCAATAAGCTTAGCAATGGATTTGAAGGATATATATATATATATATATATATATATATATATATATATATATATCATTGTTAAAAAAATTTGCCCTGGCCGGTTGGCTCAGCGGTAGAGCATTGGCCTAGCGTGCAGAGGACCCGGGTTCAATTCCCGGCCAGGGCACACAGGAGAAGCGCCCATTTGCTTCTCCAACCCTCCCCCTCTCCTTCTTCTCTCTCTCTTCCCCTCCCGCAGCCGAGGCTCCATTGGAGCAAAGATGGCCCGGGCGCTGGGGATGGCTCTGTGGCCTCTGCCTCAGGCGCTAGAGTGGCTCTGGTCGCAAAATGGCGACGCCCAGGATGGGCAGAGCATCGCCCCCTGGTGGGCAGAGCGTCGCCCCATGGTGGGCGTGCCAGGTGGATCCCGGTCGGGTGCATGCGGGAGTCTGTCTGACTTTCTCTCCCTGTTTCCAGCTTCAGAAAAATGAAAAAAAAAATTGAAGAAAACACAATAAAATGGAAAGATAATTCATGTTCATAGGTTGGAATAACCAACATAGTTAAAGTGGCTATATTGCCCAAAGCAATATAGAGCTTTAATGAAATCCCCATCAAAATCCCATTGTTATTTTTAAAAAGAATTAGAACAAAAATCGTCATCTTTGGATAGAATCACAAAAGACCTCAAATAGCTAAAAAAAAATCCTGAGAAACAATTTCAAAGTTGGAGTTGTCATACTACCCACCTTTAAATTATACTACAGAGTCACAATAATCAAAACAGCATGGTATTGGCAGAAAAACAAAAACACTAACCAATGAAACAGAATTCAGGGTTCAGAAATACACAATGAAGAAAAGAAAAACACTTCTTATTTTTTAATATAAGTAAGAATTATGGCCTTGCTTATTACTAATAGAGCTAGTAAGTTTCATTTTAATAAATGTTTAAAAAGAGCAAAACCAGAATATTTGTAGATTTTACCTAATGACTACCAAAATAACTTCATAAGTGATTGAAATCCTTATTTTCCATGATAACATCAGTTCTCTTCCCCAAATAAGAAGTTATCGGTTATCTTTTCCTCCAAAACCACTGTCTCATAGTTGTTTTAAAATTCTGGATGTTCCCTCATTAGTAGGTAGCAAAATCAATTATTTAATTGTATCTTAAATAACATTTTTTTGTATGTGTGCAGAGACAGAGAGAGTCAGAGAAAGGGACAGACAGACAGGAAGGGAGAGAGATGAGAAACATCAATTCTTTGTTGCGGTTCCTTAGTTTTTCATTGATTGATTTCTCATATGTGCCTTGACTAGGGGGCTACAGCAGACCGAGTGATCCCTTGCTTGAGCCAGTGATGACCTCGAGGTTTCAAACCTGGGTCCTCCACATCCCAGTCTGATGCTTTATCCACTGCGCCACCACCTGGTCAGGTTTAAATAACATTTTAAATAAAAGGTGAATATGATAGAATAAAGGAATAGATTATATCAGAGTTCATAGTCAAACAAAAGTATTCTTTTGTAAAATTTTAAATATATGTAAAATAAAACATGTAAATATATGATTATATGTATATTAGTTCAGAATATACACTTATTATACTATTAAAATATAAAATTATAATACACACACAAACATTAGTTCAGAGTTAAAAATGTTTAAAACATGGTTTTAATGTATGTGTTGAGGCTATGGCAGCTTGGGGTCTTATACATTACTTAGTTGTGGATGAAATTACATAGTATACTAACATATTATAAAACTCTTTTACATATATTCCAGTTCACTTTTAAAACAACCTTCTGAATATGTATAGTTACCTAAAAAAATGCAAAACTAATTCTAAACAATATGGTGACTTGACCAAGGACATAATTTTTAAGTGACAGGTTGATGGCCCATCATAAATAAAATGTAAAACCCTACTCTTTCCACTACACAATAGCAGCCTTCCCACATCATTGTGGCTTATAGATGATTTAAGGATTTACTTCTTTCCTAGATTCTGAGATTCACTTTGTTCCCTTTATATTTTTTAAATGTTAAAAATAATTTTGTGGAGATGACATCAGAGTAATGGCGGGGTAGGAAGTGATATCGATAAATCTCCCCCAAAACTCAACAAGATCTTCAACCAGAAACAGAAAAACCTATACTTGGAGCCTCCAGATGCTTCGCAATACACCCAAAGGTATGGTCGAATGAAAAATTGGCTAAATATATAACCAAACCTCAAAGGAAATAGGGAGTAAGAAATGCTCCGCCTTCCTCACTAACCTAAACAGGGCGGCTTTCTCTGGTAACTGTGAATATAGAAACTGAGGCGGGCAAAGGGGGTGAATAAATCCAGGCCATGGCACAAAAGGCCGAACTAGGCTGTGGCACGGAGATCCAAGCTGAGGAAAAACTGATCCTGTGGCAACCCGGGCAATACAAGCTAACACTCGCGCCAAACCCAAACAAAGAAAGACAAGCGGGGCAGCATTTTACCCGATCTCCTGGTCGGTGTGCAGTTAGTGGGCGAGAGATTTCTTCTTAAGCCCCGGGAGTGGGTGCCCGTGTTACCCCACAGAGAGGCAGAGTAAGAGGCCTTTCTATGGGCCGAAAGCAGAATCTCTGGGCAGCTCCAGCGCCCTGGAAAGCCACACTCGGGAGGGAGCAAAAACTAATACCAATGATGGAAATTTTCTGTGCTGGTGGGGGTTTCACTCAGAGGAAAATGCGGCCGGGCTCATATCCTGGTCTGCGCACGCAGATAGGGAGTGAGAGATTCCTCCGAGTGACTCGTCAGTGCGCGCCCGTATTATCGCACAAAGGGGCAGAGTCAGGGGCCTTTGTGTGGGCCAAAGCAGAATCTCGGGCCACCCCAGCGCCTTGCAAAAGCTGCGCACGGGGACTGAGCGAGAGCCAATTCCAACGCTGCAACTTTTCCATGCGGTTGGGGTTTCACTCAGAGCGTGAGACTGCTGGCCGGATATCCTGGTCTGTGCGCGCAGACAGTGAGTGAGAGTTTCCTCCAAGAGCCCCGGAAGTGACCGCCCTCCTGTGTTACTGGACAGAGTGGCAGAGCCAGAGGTCTTTGAATGGGCGGAAACCCCGCCTGATTAGCTAGCAGCTCTGACTGACTGAGCCTTACCCAGAGCCCTGTGCTGAGTGGAAATAGAGTGGGGAGTTGCCAGCTCTTTGAGACTCTTACTATCCAGGCAGAGGCAGCAGCAAACCCATAGCTGGATTATCAGGCTACTAATTGAGGAAGGAAAGACTAGGAGAAAGGCTCCAGGAACACGGTCACTCTCACTGTCGGAGCCTATAAATGCTAATGAGCCTCAACTGCCAACGAGACTAAAGCACAATACATGACATTGCCTTAGAGACTTATCAACTGCAAATCTCTACCTGAGCGTGCCAAAGGGGAAGAACCCAGGGTACAGAGTCACCGACCAGGAAGAGGGAGAGAAAAGAAAAAGCAAGAAGATAACCTCTCAGAATCAAGAATAATCTGCAGACTTTATAACCTATCCCATTTTATTATATTTGTTCGTTTGTTTCTCTTATCTTCATTCTTGATACTTTTTTTCTTCTTCAATTTGGCCGATTAACTCTCTGCCGGTCTTACTCTCTCCTCTCCTTGAATTACACTACCCATAAGTGTTACATCTCTCATTATCTTTTCTCTCCTCTTCCTTTCTGTCTATGAGGGTTGCACTCCAAAATCCTTAACTCTCTCTTTCTCTCTCCTTTCTTTTTTCTTCTCTTAGTGGTTCCCTCTTTTTTTCTCTCTCACTCTTTATTTTCTTCCTCTATATTAGTTTCTTCCTTTCTCCTTTACATCTCCTCTCATTCAAACCTCAATAACAAACAAATTATCTTATCTGGGACTCAAACTTATGTTTGTGGCATTTTGGGGGGTTTTTACTTCACCTTTTTAACTCACTAGCAGTGCTACCATCCCTGGCTCTCCATTTTTAGTAGTTCTTGTTCCACTAAATACAATAGTAATTTTTTAATTTGTCCCCCCATTTTTCTGTTTTCCTCTTATCCCTCTCATCATAACTCTTAGACAAACAACACCTAAAAGCAAATCATTTTATTCTTGACCCAAATTTTTTCCTTATTTGCTTTTTGTGGGTCCATACCCCCTTCTTTTTTTCTTTTTTTCTTCTTTTTTTTGCCCCTTTATTACTTTTCCCCAATTCAGACCCTCTATCACAAGCATTGTTTGTTATAATTCGCAGTTCAACACAAGATTTTCTCAAGAAAGAGGAGAGAGGAGAGGAGAGGAAAAAAGGAGGGGGGAAATAATTTCCTTTTTTTTAAATTTTTATTTTATTTCATTTTTCTTTATTTCATTACTAATTTTTTTTAAAAAAAACTCTTTTCGATTTTTTATTTTTTATTTATTTTTTAACTTTTTATTCTTTATTAAATCTCATTCATACTATCAACAAAACCACCCTCACATGCCATTAAGGAAGAGAAAATCAAATATCATGGATACAAAAAAAAGTGAGGTAACACAGCTAGATGAGGAAAAATCTATGGAGAAAAACTTTAATATATTGGAAACCTTGGAGTTAAATGACAGAGAATTCAAGATAGAAATCCTAAAAATCCTCTGAGATATACAAGAAAACACAGAAAGGCAATTTAGGGAGCTCAGAAAACAACTCAATGAACACAAAGAATATATGTCCAAGGAAACTGAACTATAAAAACAAATCAAACAGAGATGAAAAACTCAATTCACGAGCTGAAAAACGAAGTAACAAGCTTAGCTAATAGAACAGGTCAGATAGAAGAGAGGATTAGTGAAATAGAAGACAAGCAACTTGAGGCACAACAGAGAGAAGAAGAAAGTGACTCAAAAATTAAAAAAACAATGAGATAGCCCTACAAGAATTATCTGACTCCATCAAAAAGAATAACATAAGAATAATAGGTATATCAGAGGGAGAAGAGAGAGAAAATGGAATGGAGAACATACTCAAACAAATAATAGATGAGAACTTCCCAAGCTTGTGGAAAGAACTATAGCCTCAAGTTCAAGAAGCAAACAGAACTCTGAGTTTTCTTAACCCCAACAAACCTACTTCAAGGCATATCATAATGAAATTGACACAAACCAACAGCAAAGAAAAAATTCTCAAGGCAGCCAGGGAAAAGAAGAATACAACATATAAAGGAAGGCCCATTAGATTATCATCAGATTTCTCAGCAGAAACTCTACAAGCTAGAAGAGAGTGGACCCCAATATTTGAAGTCCTGAAAGAGAGAAACTTTCAGCCACGAATACTATACCCATCAAAGCTATCCTTCAAATATGAAGGAGAAATAAAAACATTCACAGATACAGAAAAGATGAGGGAATTTATCATCAGAAAACCCCCACTCCAGGAATTACTAAAGGGGGTTCTCCAATCAGATACAAAGAACAAAAAAAAAAAACAGAGCCACAAGTAAAGGCTCCAAGAAGAACACAATAAAACCAAATTTAAACTGTGACAACAACAAAAAGAAAGGGGGGAGAAGATGGAGATTAACAGTAGCAAATGACGATGGAGTGCAAAAGTACTCACAAAATAGTTTGCTACAATGAACAGGGTAGGGACCTTTTTCATTACTCAAAGGTAACGACCATTGAAAAAGCCACCACAGAAGCACATGAGATAAAAGAGATAGCAACAGAGGAAAGATGTATGGAATACAACCAAATAAAAACAAAAGATAGAAAAACGAAAGAGAAGGATCAAACAAGACACAAACTAACAAAAAACAATCTATAAAATGGCAATAGGGAACTCACAAGTGTCAATTATTACACTAAATGTAAACGGATTAAACTCACCAGTAAAAAGGCACAGAGTAGCAGAATGTATTAAAAAAGAAAATCCAACTGTATGCTGCCTATAGGAAACTCATCTAAGTAACAAGGATAAAAACAAATTCAAAATGAAAGGCTGGAAAACAATACTCCAAGCAAATAACATCCAAAAAAAAGCAGGTGTAGCAATACTCATATCGGATGAAGCTGACTCCAAGACAGGAAAAGTACTCAGAGACAAAAATGACCATTTCATAATGGCTAAAGGGACACTGAATCAAGAAGACATAACAATTCTTAATATATATGCACCAAACCAAGGAGCACCAAAATATATAAGACAGCTACTTATTGATCTTAAAACAAAAACTGACAAAAATACAATCATACTTGGAGACCTCAATATACCACTGACGGCTCTAGATCGGTCATCCAAACAGAGTATCAACAAAGACATAATGGCCTTAAACAAAACAATAGAGCACCTGGATATGATAGACATCTATAGGACATTTCATCCCAAAGTGACTGAGTATACATTTTTCTCCAGTGTACATGGATCATTCTCAAGAATTGACCATATGTTGGGCCACAAAAACAACATCAGCAAATTCAGAAAAATTGAAGTTGTGCCAAGCATATTTTCTGATCATAAAGCCTTGAAACTAGAATTCAACTGCAAAAAAGAGGGGAAAAATCCCACAAAAATGTGGAAACTAAACAACATACTTTTAAAAAATGAATGGGTCAAAGAAGAAATAAGTGCAGAGATCAAAAGATATATACAGACTAATGAAAATGACAAAACGACATATCAGAATCTATGGGATGCAGCAAAAGCAGTGATAAGAGGGAAGTTCATATCACTTCAGGCATATATGAACAAACAAGAGAGAGCCCAAGTGAACCACTTAACTTCCCACCTTAAGCAACTAGAAAAAGAAGAACAAAGACAACCCAAAACCAGCCGAAGAAAGGAGATAATAAAAATCAGAGCAGAAATAAATGAATTAGAGAACAGAAAAACTATAGAAAAATTGAATAGAACAAGGAGCTGGTTCTTTGAAAAGATCAACAAAATTGACAAATCCTTGGCAAGACTTACCAAGGAAAAAAGAGAAAGAACTCATATAAACAAAATCCAAAATGAAAGAGGATAAATCACCACGGACACCGTAGATATACAAAGAATTATTGTAGAATACTATGAAAAACTTTATGCCACTAAATTCAACAACCTAGAAGAAATGGATAAATTCCTAGAACAATACAACCTTCCTAGACTGAGTCAAGAAGAAGCAGAAAGCCTAAACAGACCTATCAGTAGAGAAGAAATAGAAAAAACCATTAAACACCTCCCCAAAAATAAAAGTCCAGGCCCTGATGGCTATAACAACGAATTTTATCAAACATTCAAAGAAGACTTGGTTCCTATTCTACTCAAAGTCTTCCAAAAAATTGAAGAAGAAGCAATACTTCCAAACGCATTTTATGAGGCCAACATAACCCTCATACCAAAAGCAGGCAAAAATGGCACAAAAAAAGAAAACTACAGACCAATATCTCTAATGAATACAGATGCTAAAATACTAAACAAGATACTAGCAAATCAAATACAACAACATATTAAAAAAATAATACATCATGATCAAGTGGGATTCATCCCAGAATCTCAAGGATGGTTCAACATACGTAAAACTGTTAACGTAATACACCATATCAACAAAACAAAGAACAAAAACCACATGATCTTATCAATAGATGCAGAAAAGGCTTTTGATAAAATACAAAACAATTTTATGTTTAAGACTCTCAACAAAATGGGTATAGAAGGAAAATATCTCAACATGATAAAGGCCATATATGATAAACCATCAGCTAACATCATATGAAATGGCACTAAACTGAAGGCTTTCCCCCTTAAATCAGGAACAAGACAGGGTTGTCCACTCTCTCCACTCTTATTTAATGTGGTACTAGAGGTTCTAGCCAAAGCAATCAGACAAGACAAAGAAATAAAAGGCATCCATATCAGAAAAGAAGTAAACGTATCACTTTTTGCAGATGATATGATCCTATACATCGAAAACCCCAAAGAATCCACAAAAACACTACTAGAAACAATAAGCCAATACAGTAAGGTTGCAGGATACAAAATTAACATACAGAAGTCAATAGCCTTTCTATATGCCAACAATGAAACAATTGAGAACGAACTCAAAAGAATAATCCCCTTCACAATTGCAACAAAAAATAAAATAAAATACTTAGGAATAAACATAACAAAGAATGTAAAGGACTTATATAATGAAAACTATAAACCATTGTTAAAGGAAATCGAAAAAGATATAATGAGATGGAAGAATATACCTTGTTCTTGGCTAGGAAGAATAAATATAATCAAGATGGCTATATTATCCAAAGCAATATACAAATTTAATGCAATTCCCATCAAACTTTCAATGACATTTTTTAAAGAAATAGAGCCAAAAATCATCAGATTTATATGGAACTATAAAAAACCCCGAATAGCCAAAGCAATCCTAAAGAAAAAGAATGAAGCTGGGGGCATTACAATATCTGACTTCAAACTCTATTATAGGGCCACGACCATCAAAACAGCATGGTATTGGCAGAAAAATAGACACTCAGACCAATGGAACAGAATAGAAAGTCCAGAAATAAAACCACATATATATAGTCAAATAATTTTTGATAAAGGGGCCAACAACACACAATGGAGAAAAGAAAGCCTCTTCAATAAATGGTGCTGGGAAAACTGGAAAGCCACATGCAAAAGAATGAAACTGGACTACAGTCTCTCCCTCTGTACAAAAATTAACTCAAAATGGATCAAAGATCTAAACATAAGACCTGAAACAATTAAGTACATAGAAGAAGACATAGGTACTCAACTCATGGACCTGGGTTTTAAAGAGCATTTATGAATTTGACTCCACAGGCAAGAGAAGTGAGGGCAAAAATTAATGAATGGGACTACATCAGACTAAGAAGTTTTTGCTCAGCAAGAGAAACTGATAGCAAAATAAACAGAAAGCCAACTAAATGGGAAATGATATTTTCAAACAACAGCTCAGATAAGGGCCTAATATCCAAAATATACAAAGAACTCATAAAACTCAACAACAAACAAACAAACAATCCCATAAAAAAATGGGAAGAGGATATGAACAGACACTTCTCCCAGGAAGAAATACAAATGGCCAACAGATATATGAAAAGATGCTCATCTTCTTTAGCTATTAGAGAAATGCAAATCAAAACGGCAATGAGATACCACCTCACACCTGTTTGATTAGCTATTATTAGCAAGACAGGTAATAGCAAATGTTGGAGAGGCTGTGGAGAACAAGGAACCTTCATACACTGTTGGTGGGTACGTAAAGTAGTACAACCATTATGGAAGAAAGTATGGTGGTTCCTCAAAAAACTGAAAATAGAACTATCTTATGACCCAGCAATACCTCTACTTGGTATATACCCCAAAAACTCAGAAACATTGATACGTAAAGACACATGCAGCCCCATGTTTATTGCAGCATTGTTCACAGTGGCCAGGACATGGAAACAACCAAAAAGCCCTTCAATAGATGACTGGATAAAGAAAATGTGGCACATATACACTATGGAATACTACTC
Organism: Saccopteryx bilineata; assembly: GCF_036850765.1. Lineage (NCBI taxonomy): Eukaryota > Metazoa > Chordata > Mammalia > Chiroptera > Emballonuridae > Saccopteryx > Saccopteryx bilineata. The sequence continues at coordinate 211,850,811 of NC_089491.1, read as the reverse complement.
AGCCATAATAAATGATGACATCGGAACATTTTCAGCAAAATGGTGGAATCTTGGTAACATGATTCGAAGCGAAATAAGTCAATCAGAAAAAACCAGGAACTGCATTATTTCATATGTAGGTGGGACATAAAAGTGAAACTAAGAGACATTGATAAGAGTGTGGTGGTTACGGGGGGGAGGAGGGAATGGGAGAGGGAAAGGGGGAGGAGGAGGGGCACAAAGAAAACAAGATAGAAGGTGACAGAGGACAATCTGACTTTGGGTGATGGGTATGCAACATAATTGAACGACAAGATAACCTGGACTTATTATCTTTGAATATATGTATCCTGATTTATTGATGTCATCCCATTAAAAAAATAAAATTTAAAAAAAAATAATAAAAAAAATAATAATTTTGTACCTTAAAATAAATTTAGTTGCCCTGGCTGGTTGGCTCAGCGGTAGAGTGTCGGCCTAGCATGCAGAGGTCTCGGGTTCGATTCCTGGCCAGGGCACACAGGAGAAGCGCCCATTTGCTTCTCCACCCCTCCGCCGCTCTTTCCTCTCTGTCTCTCTCTTTTCCTCCCGCAGCCAAGGCTCCATTGGAGCAAAGATGGCCCGGGCGCTGGGGATGGCTCTGTGGCCTCTGCCTCAGGCGCTAGAGTGGCTCTGGTCGCAACATGGTGACGCCCAGGATGGGCAGAGCATCGCCCCCTGGTGGGCAGAGCGTCGCCCCCTGGTGGGCGTGCCGGGTGGATCCCGGTCGGGTGCATGCGGGAGTCTGTCTGACTGTCTCTCCCTGTTTCCAGCTTCAGAAAAATGAAAAAAAAAAAAGAGATAAATTTAGTTATTTAATGTATAGATTCTAAACCAAGTCAATATATTAGTCTTAATATTGAAGACAAATAGAAAAATGTATTGCTGTCTTTTAGGTTACAAGTGATTACAATTATTGCATATTAAGCATTTTTGTTAGGCACTGGGGATACAACAATATTAAGTGATGATACCTACTCTGAAGCAGCCAGTAGGGATATATATGGAAGTGTAAAAATAAGAGACAATACAATAAAAAGTACAATTATAGAAATACATATAGAATGCTGAATATTGAAGCATACTGAGGAGTACATAATAAACTCTGTGTGAGCCTGATGAGCTTTTGAGCAATGATGCCTTTGGCAAGAAAATTTGAACCAAGCCTCTGATTAATAACTAGAAAGACATTAAAATGAGGTTGGAAATGTAGTAAAGACATATCAATTTGGAAGTAGAATTCATTCTCCTAGCAAACATTTATTTAGAACCAATTATGTGCCAGTAGATAACACAAGGCACACAGAAGGTGGAGTAAAAAAAATAATCTCTTCATTGTTTTCAATGACTTTCTATTTAAATAGGAAAGAGAAGCCAGTGCAGTTCAAATAGTTGCTGTGATGGAGAATTTTATGGATAGAAAGGTAACTGGTGAGTATAAAGATTCTTGTTTTGCAAGTTCCGAACACCAGTATAATAGGGTATTTAAGATTAGAAACACTGAAACAGCCCTGGCCGGTTGGCTCAGTGGTAGAGCGTCGGCCTGGCATGCGGGGGATCCGGGTTCGATTCCCGGCCAGGGCACATAGGAGAAGTGCCCATTTGCTTCTCCACCCCCACCCCTCCTTCCTCTCTGTCTCTCTCTTCCCCTCCCGCAGCCAAGGCTCCATTGGAGGAAAGATGGCCTGGGCGCTGGGGATGGCTCCTTGGCCTCTGCCTCAGGCGCTAGAGTGGCTCTGGTCTCAGCAGAGCGACCCCCGGAGGGGCAGAGCGTCGCCCCCTGGTGGGCAGAGCATCGCCCCTGGTGGGTGTGCCGGGTGGATCTGGGTGGGGCGCATGCAGGAGTCTGTCTGACTGTCTCTCCTGGTTTCCAGTTTCAGAAAAATACAAAAAAAAAAAAAAAAAAAGAAACAGTGAAACCAAATTTACTAGATTCAGATTTAGGCTGTGTTTCAGGACAAGTTTTTTGTTACCTTCCTGTACTTTAGTTGTTATATATGTAAAATAAGTATAATAAAACTTACCTCATCCAGTTTCTATCAGTATTAAAATATACATCTGTGTGTGTGTATGTATTGCTTACCATTTTATAAGCAATGCTTATAATGAAATAATTTCTAAAGTTTTATGTTATAGAATAGACCTTTCAAGTTTTTTTTTAATTTTTTTTTAATTTTTTCAACAATTAGCTACAAATTACTGAAAAAAATATTAGAAAGGCAATGACTTACTTCTTCGAAACTGAATTATTTAACCATTTATTCCTTATTTTCCTAACTTGTATTACTTTATTTCCTAAATGCATAATTCATTGGATATTATCTTTCAGTCAGAAGTAACAAAGTAAAAAGATTCAAGTGGTCAACTTGTGTAATGTGAGACTAAAATACAAAATTTTCACATTATATTAAAATGTGCCATTAAAAGAAAACATTGCTAATTGATATTTGAAAGTTTAACTTCCAGAAAGTTTTGATTTTCTTATGTCAGATAATCTGTATTTTTATTACATATAGTTTATATTCACTTTCTTGAAAAATTGAGAAGTTACATTCTTTGAATTAGGATGTCATGATTTTCATTACCATTTTGCAGCAGCAATCACACTACCTCAGCAATGAGTATAGTAATTGGTTCCAACTTACTCGACAGGCATTATGCAAATTCAAAACTTTCTTTGGTTATGGCATATAGCTACGGTAATAGACTTTGTTTTCAATGATCTTTGCAGCCTGTAAAAGTGTCAACTTGAATTGTCTCATTTTATATGTCTCATAACAATTATATGTAATGTTTCCAGTCCATTCAAAAGGACAATAAGCTTTTCTTTCAAATATTTGAAAGTATTGTCATCAGATTTATGTACCAGTCTACATAAGAAATGCAAAATGTGTGATTGTTGTGAGGGAGGTTAACTTTGTCCTTTTGGGCTATGTTAGGATGAATTATTTTGACACACACAAAAAAATTAGCACATTTAAAAGGGGGAAAAAAACTTAAGAGAAAAACTTAAAGAAGAAGGTACAGTTTGCCAAAATAATCTGCGTTAACGTTTATGCAAATAATATGTTTAATATTTTACTTAGATTTATTTTTTAAAATGAATATTTCATTCAATTTTATGTTTTACTCTACTATTACTGTAAACAATCCATGTGATAAATATTTTAAGTGATATTTATTGTGTGAGAGATAGTAGTCTAAATGCTTAGTATATATTAACATTTAAATTTCACATGGTCCTATGAAACATTTATTTTGTATTTTCCATTTTAGTGGGCTAAAATTCAGATCATGAAAGGTTTAGTAACTTTTACAAGATGACACGTCAGTAGATGTTGGAGCTCAGTTACAAACGTAAACACAGAAGTTCAGAAGCACACACTCTTTTGACACTGTTTACTAAATGGAATTCTATATTTTTAATAGAAACAATAGAAAACTACTCTCATATTAATACATTTTAAAATAAAATTTACATAGCATTGACTCTTGGAGGGGTCAAGGTTAGGGGCACAAACCCCTTGCACAGTTGAAAATCTCCTTATAACTTTTGAAACCCCCAAACTTGGTATCTATGGGTCATTATTTCTAGGGCCTCAGTAGATACCAAATGGCATATATCAATGCATATAGTTGGCACTGCACATCTGCAAACTCCTAATCGTTGATCAAAGACAGTGTAGGTGTTTATTGAAAAAAAAAATCTTCATATAAGTGGACCCTCACAGTTCAACCTGATGTTATTTAAAGGTCAACTGTATATACATAATAAAATTTATAGGTAAATTGTAAAATGTAGAAAAAACCAAATTAGTAATTAATCTAACAATAAACCACATATAATATAAAGCAAAGTGTAGCAATATTAATGATAAAGAAAAATCATATTTATAAATATGTAATCATTAATTATTTGTATCAAAAATTTAATAATACAGAAATATCTGGTGAGGCTTTGCTAATAGGACACTTGTTTTTTGTGTCTTTACAATCTTTTAAAGAAATAAAATTTTAGACATATTGGCAGTTACAATTATAGACCTCCTTAAAAATTTTGATCAATAAAATTATAAAAAAATAAAATTAAAAATTTAGAGAGGGGAATATTTATATTAATGATAAATATTGTTGAAATATACTGTATAGAAATTTATAATAAAATTCAGAATAAATTTGGTGGATAATCAAACATAAATAGTGAAAATATTTATCATCAGTAACAAAATTAAAAAGACATTGTAGAAAGTATATAGAAATATAAAATATAGTCTGAATAAAATTGTATCTACCAGTGAAGGATGCTATTGTCCCAATAAAAATGTATTAGTTCTATTGTCTTTAACAGTGGAACCCACAGAAACAAATATAAGATAATTTTGATTCAAATGTGCTGTTCATATGATTAGACTTCAGTATCTCATCTTTACATATTTATGGAAAATAACAAGAGAAGAAAAAGTAAAAATTTACAAAATAATTGTTTAGGGGAAACTTAAAATAGTTCAGTATATATGATCATAGGTTTCTGAAGTGTGAATTCAATGCCATGAATTATTATGCCTCATCCCAGAAGAATGTTATAAAATAGTTTGACTTAAAATTAGGAATTTAAAATAAAACAGGGAAAATATATAATTATGTTTCTAAAAGTCTACATATGAATAATTAGATTAGGCCAGTAGAATATTAATAAAGATTATTTTTGATAAAATTATGTTTACACTTAACAATTAATAAATTTATGTACAATTAAGACATATATAATTGTTCTTTCTACAAATGGAGAGAAAGGGGAAGTGGAAACAGTCATTTTGAAGCAAATAAAACTGCATTTTTGGAATAGACAATTATTTTAGTAATGTTACCTTTCTACGGAAACAGCTATCAAGGTTTAAGTGCACATACTATTATCTTTAGTCATAAATCTTATTGTAAACTTTTAAAAATAGAAAGTCTTGTCATTTTTTTGCCCATCACAAGCATGATGGCTTAAATTTCTCATGTGTTTTGATTTAGTCTAGAGTTAGGGTCTGCAAAATAACCCTCTCAAGTCAACACCAACCTTCCACCTGTTTCCGTAAATGATGATTTATTGGAATGTACCCACACCCATTTGTTTGGTATTATATATGGCTAATTTCATACTACACAACAAAGTTGAGTAGTTGCAACAGTATATATGTGTCATAAAGCCTAAAATATTAACTATCGGTCCATTAGAAAATGTATTCCAAATCTAAAAGATGGCAGCGGAGTAGGTGGACACACAGATGCCCAGCTCTCAACACCAAACTGGAATACAAATCAATTTAGGAAAAATCAGCATGAAAAACCAACACTGAACTGCAAGAACAGCTCTCAAAAACCAAGGAGCAAAGAGGAAGCCACAATAATCCTGGTAAGGAGTGCCTGAATCTCCTCTGCTTACAGAAACGGAAGGGGGGGGGGGGTGAGGCTGAGAGCCCAGAGAGGATTTCACAGAGGAAAAAGAGCAGAAACTACTGCTCACAGCCACTTACCTGGCAACCAGGGAGCAAGGTGGGTTGAAAAGACCAGCTTATCTCCCAAGTGGAAAGGACAGGGAGAGGGACAGACAGTGAGGGGCTAAAGTATGCAAGAAACGAAATAAAAAAGCTGACTCATTCGTGCTGGAGGCGGCCAGAGCTGGGGGAGGGACTGAACCTTTCACAAAAGAGAGCTGAAGTGCTTCCGGATCAGAGATCTCCGGACATCTATCTAGCTCCAATCAGCGCAAGAAGACACAGTTGAAAACAAGAAGTGGGGAGGAGGGGCAGTAACTCAGCTCTCCATGGAGATCGGAGATACACCTCCCCCTACTGAAGCTAAGAAAAAACCCTGCCCCCAGTGAAATTAGTTGGTGGAAGAGACCTTCAGCGTCTCAGGTTACACCCACAGCAATCCTGGTTACAGTTTCAAGGAAGCCCCATGCTGAGATCAGTTAACAAGACTATCACCTGTTAAGAAAACAAACAAATCAAGACTTCAAAGCTGCCTAAATCCGAAAGTGGATTACAAATAATAGCTGATACCAACCCAAGAAGACCAAGAAATAACACAACTGAAAACTGGAGGCAGATTAAAACACCATGATGAGAAGACAAAGGAGTGCAACCCAAATGAAACTACAAGAGACACCTTTGAGAGATGAGCTGAGTGATATGAAAATAATCAAACTTCCAGATGCGGAGTTCAAAATAATGATTGTAAGGATGCTTAGGGATCTTAGAACAACAATGGAGGGGCAGTTTGAAAACCTAAATAAAGAAATAGCAAATATAAAAAAGAACCAGTCGGAGATAACAAATACAATATCAGAAATAAAGACCACAATGGAAGGAATTAAAAACAAGATAGATAGAGCAGAGGATCGAATTAGCGAGTTAGAGGACAACTGGAATGAAGGCATGAAAGCAGAGAAGAAAAGAGACTCAAAAAGTCAGAGGAAACTCTTAGAGAGCTCTGTGACAACATGAAGAGAAACAACATCCAAATCATAGGGGTTCCTGAAGAAGAAGAAAAGGAACAAGGAATAGAGATGTTGTTCAATCATATCATAGCTGAAAATTTCCCTAAATTAATGCAAGAGAAACTCTCACAAGTCCAAGAAGCACAGAGGACTCCATTAAAGAGAAACCCAAAGAAACCTACTCCAAGACACATCATAATTAAAATACCAAAGCTAAGCGATAAAGAGAAAATATTAAAAGCTGCAAGAGAAAAAAAGTTATCACCTACAAAGGAGCCCCCACAAGGATGACATCTGACTTCTCAACAGAAACACTTGAGGCCAGAAAGGAATGGCAAGAAATATTCAAAGTAATGCAGAACAAGAACCTACAACCAAGTCTACTTTATCCAGCAAGGCTATCATTTAAAATCGAAGGACAAATAAAAAGCTTCGCAGACAAAAAACAACTCAAGGAATTCATTACAACCAAACCAATGCTGCAAGAAATGTTAAGGGGCCTGTTGTAAACAGATCAAAGTTGGAAAAGAATATAGCAAAAAAAAGAATACACCTTTAAAGAAGAAAATGGCAATAAACAACTACATATCAATAATAACCTTAAATGTAAATGGATTAAATGATCCAATCAAAAGACATAGGGTAGCTGCGTGGATAAGAAAACAGGACCCATACATATGTTGTCTACAAGAGACACACCTTAGAACAAAAGACACACATAGATTGAAGGTAAAAGGATGGAAAAAAACATTTCATGCAAACGGAAAAAAAAAGTTGGGGTAGCAATACTTATATCAGACAAATTGGACTTTAAAAGAAGGCCACTACATAATGATAAAGGGAGTAATCCAACAGGAAGATATAACTATTATAAATATCTATGCACCTAATATAGGAGCACCCAAATATATAAAACAGACTTTGATGGATTTAAAGGGTGAGATCAACAGCAATACTATAATAGTAGGGGATTTCAATACCCCACTAACATCACTAGATAGATCCTCAAGAAAGAAAATTAACAAAGAAACAGCAGACTTATTGGAAACACGAGATCAACTCGATTTAATAGATATCTTCAGAACCTTTCAGCCTAAAGCAGCAGAATATACATTCTTTTCAAGTGCTCATGGTACATTCTCTAGGATAGACCACATGTTAGGGCACAAAAGTGTTCTCAACAAATTTAAGAAGACTGAAATCATATCAAGCACTTTCTCCGATCACAATGGCATGAAACTAGAAATGAATCACAGCAGAAAAGCTCAAAAATTCTCAAACACATGGAAACTAAATAGGAGGGTGTTAAATAATGAATGGACTAAAAATGAGATCAAAGAAGAAATAAAAAAATTCCTAGAAATGAATGACAATGAGCATACAACAACTCAAAATTTATGGGACACAGCAAAAGCAGTCCTCAGAGGGAAGTTCATAGCACTACAGGCACACTTTAAGAAGCTAGAAAAAGCTCAAATAAACAATTTAACCCTGCATCTAAAAGAATTAGAAAAAGAACAGCAAGTAAAGCCCAAATGTAGTAGAAGGAAGGAAATAATAAAGATCAGAGCAGAAATAAATGACATAGAGGCTAAAGAAACAATACAGAGGATCAATGAAACCAGGAGCTGGTTCTTTGAAAAGGTAAACAAGATTGATGAACCCTTAAGTAGACTCACCAAGAAAAAGAGAGAGAGGACTCAAATAAATAAAATTAGAAATTAGAAAGGAGAAATAACAACTGACACAACAGAAATACAAAATATTGTAAGAAAATACTATGAAGAACTGTATGCCAAAAAACTAGACAACCTAGGTGAAATGGACAAATTCCTTGAAACATACAATCTTCCAAAAATCAATCTGGAAAAATCAGAAAACCTAAACAGACCGATTACAACAAAGGGGATCGAAACAGTTATCAAAAAACTCCCAACAAAGAAAAGTCCGGGGCCCGATGCCTTCACAACGGAATTCTACCAAATATTCAAAGAAGAACTAACTCCTATCCTTCTCGAACTATTTCAAAAAATTTAAGAGGAAGGAAGACTTCCAAGCTCCTTTTATGAGGCCAGCATAATTCTGATTCCAAAACCAGGCAAAGAGAACACAAAGAAAGAAAATTATAGGCCAATATCTCTGATGAATATAGATGCTAAAATCCTCAACAAAATATTAGCAAACCGGATCCAACAATATATGGAAAAAATCATACACCATGATCAAGTGGGATTTATTCTGGGGAGGCAAGGCTGGTACAATATTCGCAAATCAATCAATGTGATTCATCACATAAACAAAAAGGAGAAAAACCATATGATAATTTCAATAGAAGCAGAAAAAGTATTTGATAATATCCAGCACCCATTCATGATCAAAACTCTCAGCAAAGTGGGAATACAGGGAACATACCTCAACATGATAAAAGCCATCTATGACAAACCCACAGCCAACATCATACTCAATGGGCAAAAATTAAAAGCAATACCCTTAAGATCAGGAACAAGGCAGGGGTGCCCCCTTTCACCACTCTTATTTAACATAGTCCTGGAAATCCTAGCCACAGCAATCAGACAAGAAGAAGAAATAAAAGGCATTCAAGTGGGAAAAGAAGAAGTAAAACTATCATTATTTGCAGATGATATGATATTGTATATAGAAAACCCTAAAGTCTCAGTCAAAAAGCTACTGGACCTGATAAATAAGTTCAGCAAAGTGGCAGGATATAAAATCAATACTCAGAAATCAGAGGCATTTTTATACACCAACAGTGAACAGTCAGAAAGAGAAATTAAGGAAACAATCCTCTTCACAATTACAACCAAAGAAATAATGTACCTAGGAGTAAACTTAACCAAGGAGACTAAAGACTTGTACTCGAAAAATTACAAAGCATTGATAAAAGAAATCAAGGAAGATACAAACAAGTGGAAGCATATACTGTGCTCATGGTTAGGAAGAATAAACATCATTAAAATGTCTATATTACCCAAAGCAATCTATAAATTCAATGCAATACCAATTAAAATACCAATGACATACTTCAAAGATATAGAACACATAATCCAAAAATTTATATGGAACCAAAAGAGGACACGAATAGCCTCAGCAATCTTAAAAAAGAAGAATAAAGTGGGAGGTATCACACTTCCTGATATCAAGTTATACAACAAGGCTGTTGTACTCAAAACAGCCTGGTACTGGCATAAGAACAGGCATATAGATCAATGGAATAGAACAGAGAACCCAGAAATAAACCCACAGTTCTATGGACAATTGATATTTGACAAAGGAGGTAAGGAAATACAATGGAGTAAAGACAGCCTCTTTAACAAATGGGGTTGGGAAAATTGGACAGCTACCTGCAAAAAAATGAAACTAGATTACCAGCTTACACCACTCACAAAAATAAACTCAAAATGGATAAAAGACTTGAATGTAGGCCGTGAAACCATAAGCATCTTAGAAGAAAACATAGGCAGTAAGCTCTCGGACATCTCTCGGAGCAACATATTTGCTGATTTATCTCCACGGGGAAGTGAAATAAAAGACAGGATAAACAAATGGGACTATATTAAACTAAAAAGCTTTTGCACAGCTAAAGACAACAAGAACAGAATAAAAAGACAAACTACACAATGGGAGAACATATTTGACAATACGTCTGATAAGGGGTTAATAACCAAAATTTATAAAGAACTTGTAAAACTCAACACCAGGAAGACAATAAACCCAATCCAAAAATGGGCAAAAGAAATGAATAGACACTTCTCCAAAGAGGACATACAGATGGCCAATAGGCATATGAAAAAATGCTCAACATCACTAATCATTAGAGAAATGCAAATTAAAACCACAATGAGATATCACCTCACACCAGTCAGAGTGGCGCTTATCAACAAAACAACCCAGAATAAGTGCTGGCGAGGATGTGGAGAAAAGGGAACCCTCCTGCACTGCTGGTGGGAATGCAGACTGGTGCAGCCACTGTGGAAAACAGTATGGAGATTCCTCAGAAAACTGAAAATCGAACTGCCTTTTGACCCAGGTATCCCATTTTTAGGAATATACCCCAAGGACACCATAGAACGGCTCCAAAAGGAGAAATGCACCCGCATGTTTGTGGCAGCATTGTTCACAATAGTGAAGATCTGGAAACAGCCCAAGTGTCCGTCAGAGGACGAGTGGATTAAAAAGCTTTGGTACATATATACTATGGAGTACTACTCAGCCATAAGAAATGATGACATCGGATCATTTACAACAACATGGATGGACCTTGACAACATTATACGGAGTGAAATAAGTAAATCAGAAAAAAAACTAAGATGAATCCATACATAGAAGGGACATAAAAATGAGACTCAGAGACATGAACAAGAATGTGATGGCAACAGGGGCGGGGGGTTGGGGGAGGGGGGATGGGATGAAGAAGGAGAGAGGGGTTAGGGGAGGGGAGGGGCACAAAGAAAACCAGATAGAAGGTGACAGAAGACAATTTAACTTTGCGGGAGGGGTATACAGCACAATCAAATGTCAAAATAATCTAGAGATATTTTCTCTCAACATATATACCCTGATTTATCAATGTCACTGCATTAAATTTAATAAAAAAAAAAGATTAAAAAAAAAAAAAGAAAATGTATTCCAACCACTGTCTTAGAGCAAGAGGTTTTGGTTCTGCCACTTTAGATTTGCCTCAATCATTAATTCTGTTTACAATTACAAAAAGTTTCTAAAATGGCTCCTAGCATTAATAAATGCATTAAACAGAATAATACTGAGCAGTAAACAGTTTTTTTACAGAGTGTTCATGAGTACCTGTGTCTGTATCTTTGTTTTTTGTTTTTTGTTTTTTTTAACAGAGACAGAGAGAGAGTCAGAGAGAGGGATAGATAGGGACAGACAGACAGGAATGGAGAGAGATGAGAAGAATCAATCATTAGTTTTTCATTGCAACACCTTAGTTGTTTATTGATTGCTTTCTCATATGCGCCTTGACTGTGGGCCTTCAGCGGACCGAATAACCCCTTGCTGGAGCCAGTGACCTTGGTTCCGAGCTGGTGAGCTTTGCTCAAACCAGATGAGCCTGCGCTTAAGCTGGTGACCTCAGGATCTCGAACCTGGGTCCTCCGCATCCCAGTCCGACGCTCTATCCATTGTGCCACCACCTGTTCAGACTGTATCTGTGTTTTGGGAAAAAATACTTCCCCCTTCTTTTTATTTTACTAAGTGTTTACTATCTTTGGTATTTGAAATCCGAAAAGAAGACTGGCACAAATACATATGGAAAATGTGACATATATATAGTTATATAGTCAGGGTAACATTTAACGAAGTTTTCCAACTATATAGAAATTGATAATTAAAATTGTTTTTCTTTTTTCTTTTTCCAAGTTTAGAGGAGGGGAGATAGAGAGACAGATTTCCACATATGTGCTAACCAGGATCCACCTGGCAATGCCCCTCTAGGGCCAATATTCTGCCCATCTGGGGCCATACTTGAAACCCAGCTATTTTTAGCACCTGGGGTGGAGGCTCCACAGAGACATCTGCAGCACCCAGGTTTGATGTGCACAAACCATTTGAGCCATGACTGAGGGACGGGGAGAGAAAGTGGAGGAGGAGGGGTGGAGAAGCAGATGATCACTTTTTCTGTGTGCCCTGACTGGGAATCAAACCTGGGAAGGACATTCACTTGCCAGGCCAATGCTCTACCACTGAGCCAACCAGCCAGGGCCTGGTAGTCAAAATTTTATGTTGAATTTATAAACTTGATATATGCTTGTATGCAGATAACCATATATATTTATTTATTAAGTTCGTGGTTTCTCAAAAGCGCAATTAATAAATGAAGTTCCAGATTCTGACTCCAAATCTGTGATTTTTTTCACTTTTGAGTGTAGTCACATTTGTTCATTACCATGCCCTGATCCATGCCTGTGGTGTAGTGTTCCCAGTCTGGCATGTAGTATATCTTAATTTGTTCTATTTTAATTGTGTGTGTTCAATTACCCGAGTGTGCCTTTACTTTATATAATCAATAAACTTATTAATATGTTTAAAAATGACAGTGTTTTAAAAATAGCAATATAAATCACTGTTGATATTGAAGATATCTTTTGAAATTAGTAGGTGAGATTTTCCGTAGGTGATGATTGAGGTTACTATTCTGAGAAAATGACAACATATAAATATATCTCAGGGAAGAAGGCATGGCTTTTTTTTTTCTTCCAATTAATGTTAACACATCTTGACCCATCTATTTACATGAGAATAACAAATACACATTTCATTTGTAAGAATGACCTATTTTTTTTTTATTTAAGTAATATTTGCTTTTTTTTCTGAGCTAACTAAACATAATTTTTAAATCTCCTATTGTCTTGTTATCTCTCTGTTGTATCTGTGTTTTGAAAAAAAATAATGTTTCAAAATTTGTCATCCTTTTTCAGGGTCCATGCTCATAATATCTCAATCTTTAAAATTATAGAATATATACTGCAGTTTACTTGCTATATAATATTATTATCATTTAACTCATTAGCAAAGTTCTATTTTGGTTAAAGCTGTTGCAAATTCATGCAGCAAAATCTCATTAATCTCCCTTTGATAATTTTTACATTTTAAAAGTTTTTGATGTGCTTTAGCATAAACACAGATCACAGACCCTTAAATGTTAGAAATTCCTTAGATATCGTCTGAACCTTGAACACCATAAATTTTATTTTTTCTTACAGTATCATGAAAAGATTACCCAGCTCCTGCTTGAACTCTTCCACTGATTTGTAATTCAGTATTTTAGTTAAAATTATTTTCATTTTGGAAAATTCTTCTTTGTTTCTCCACCACTTTATACATTTTTTAAAGTGTAATATTTAGTGGGCCCACAATGCAATCAACAGTTCAAGGGCTATAGAGCTGTTTATCTGAAACCTATGTAATCTTATTGATTAATGTCACCCCATTAAATTTATTTTCAAAATAAATAAATAAAATTAAAAAGGAGATTCAAAACCATTTTGAAATGTAAATCTAAATACATTTTTAAATTTTAAATTTTATTTTAAAATTTTATTTTGTTTTGGTTTCGGGTATACTTTTGGTGGTTGGTATTTCACTTAATAACCTATATTAATTATCCAAATGGAACCCAATGCATAACACCATGAGCACACAGTGGAAGAATGACCTATTTTAACAGAGGGCAGGACTGAAGAAAAACTGATCAAAGAACCAGTCTTGGTGGCTATCCTTTCATTTGCTCACAACATACAAAGTGCCCTCTATTAAAGAAAAATAATACCCTACCTTCATAGAAGGTGCCATTTGTAATATAGCAACCTTCTTATTGTATTTGTTCATTCAAAATTAAATCCCACCTAACTTCATTACTACAAATATTTATTTTATTTTATTAACAATATAAATGCTCTAGAAAGCAAAAAAAATAATGTTTATACATGATGTTTCTAACACAAGTATATTTTATGCAAGCAATAAACCTAAAAAATTAACTTTTAAAAAAGCATAACTGCTCTGTTATTTTTGTTAAGAATGCATTTGTATTGAGGGAATTTTAATTATGCCTCAGAAGTATGAGTTTCAACCTTAATTACATACAGTGTATTTAAATATTTGTTGGCTAGTGTTGGAAATTCACCAAGTCCAAATTGCCCACACATCATTCCTATTACTACTCATTTTCAAATAGCAAATTGAAAAGACTTCAGTAAATAATGTACTGTACAAAGAATTAAAAAATTAGGAACATTTCTTAAGTATTAGCTATAGGGAAAGCATTCAAAAAAATAACTGGATAAGTAATGAGAAAGTTTTTTTTTTAATATTAATATTTTTTATTAAATTTAATGCAGTGACATTGATAAATCAGGGTACATATGTTGAGAGAAAATATCTCTAGATTATTTTGACATTTGATTGTGCTGTATACCCCTCCCGCAAAGTTAAATTGTCTTCTGTCACCTTCTATCTGGTTTTCTTTGTGCCCCTCCCCTCCCCTAACCCCTCTCTCCTTCTTCACCCCCTCCCCCCTCCCCCAACCCCCCCCGCCCCTGTTGCCATCACATTCTTGTTCATGTCTCTGAGTCTCATTTTTATGTCCCTTCTATGTATGGATTCATCTTAGTTTTTTTTCTGATTTACTTATTTCACTCCGTATAATGTTATCAAGGTCCATCCATGTTGTTGTAAATGATCCGATGTCATCATTTCTTATGGCTGAGTAGTACTCCATAGTATATATGTACCAAAGTTTTTTAATCCACTCGTCCTCTGACGGACACTTGGGCTGTTTCCAGATCTTCACTATTGTGAACAATGCTGCCACAAACATGCGGGTGCATTTCTCCTTTTGGAGCCGTTCTATGGTGTCCTTGGGGTATATTCCTAAAAGTGGGATAGCTGGGTCAAAAGGCGGTTCGATTTTCAGTTTTTTGAGGAATCTCCATACTGTTTTCCACAGTGGCTGCACCAGTCTGCATTCCCACCAGCAGTGCAGGAGGGTTCCCTTTTCTCCACATCCTCGCCAGCACTTATTCTGTGTTGTTTTGTTGAGAAGCGCCATTCTGACTGGTGTAAGGTGATATCTCATTGTGGTTTTAATTTGCATTTCTCTAATGATTAGTGATGTTGAGCATTTTTTCATATGCCTATTGGCCATCTGTATGTCCTCTTTGGAGAAGTGTCTATTCATCTCTTTTGCCCATTTTTGGATTGGGTTTATTGTCTTCCTGGTGTTGAGTTTTACAAGTTCTTTATAAATTTTGGTTATTAACCCCTTATCAGACATATTGTCAAATATGTTCTCCCATTGTGTAGTTTGTCTTTTTATTCTGTTCTTGTTGTCTTTAGCTGTGCAAAAGCTTTTTAGTTTAATATAGTCCCATTTGTTTATCCTGTCTTTTATTTCACTTCCCCGTGGAGATAAATCAGCAAATATATTGCTCCGAGAGATGTCCGAGAGCTTACTGCCTATGTTTTCTTCTAAGATGCTTATGGTTTCACGGCCTACATTCAAGTCTTTTATCCATTTTGAGTTTATTTTTGTGAGTGGTGTAAGCTGGTGATCTAGTTTCATTTTTTTGCAGGTAGCTGTCCAATTTTCCCAACCCCATTTGTTAAAGAGGCTGTCTTTACTCCATTGTATTTCCTTACCTCCTTTGTCAAATATCAGTTGTCCATAGAACTGTGGGTTTATTTCTGGGTTCTCTGTTCTATTCCATTGATCTATATGCCTGTTCTTATGCCAGTACCAGGCTGTTTTGAGTACAATGGCCTTGTTGTATAACTTGATATCAGGAAGTGTGATACCTCCCACTTTATTCTTCTTTTTTAAGATTGCTGAGGCTATTCGTGTCCTTATTTGGTTCCATATAAATTTTTGGAATATGTGTTCTATATCTTTGAAGTATGTCATTGGTATTTTAATTGGTATTGCATTGAATTTATAAATTGCTTTGGGTAATATAGACATTTTAATGATGTTTATTCTTCCTAACCATGAGCACGGTATATGCTTCCACTTGTTTGTATCTTCCTTGATTTCTTTTATCAATGTTTTGTAATTTTTCGAGTACAAGTCTTTAGTCTCCTTGGTTAAGTTTACTCCTAGGTACTTTATTTTTTTGGTTGTAATTGTGAAGAGGATTGTTTCCTTAATTTCTCTTTCTGACTGTTCATTGTTGGTGTATAAAAATGCTTCTGATTTCTGAGTATTGATTTTATATCCTGCCACTTTGCTG
The DNA here is from genome assembly GCF_036850765.1 of Saccopteryx bilineata. NCBI lineage: Eukaryota > Metazoa > Chordata > Mammalia > Chiroptera > Emballonuridae > Saccopteryx > Saccopteryx bilineata. The sequence goes on along the minus strand of NC_089491.1, from coordinate 211,834,539 downwards.
AATTTATTTATCAGGTCCAGTAGTTTTTTGACTGAGACTTTAGGGTTTTCTATATACAATATCATATCATCTGCAAATAATGATAGTTTTACTTCTTCTTTTCCCACTTGAATGCCTTTTATTTCTTCTTCTTGTCTGATTGCTGTGGCTAGGATTTCCAGGACTATGTTAAATAAGAGTGGTGAAAGGGGGCACCCCTGCCTTGTTCCTGATCTTAAGGGTATTGCTTTTAATTTTTGCCCATTGAGTATGATGTTGGCTGTGGGTTTGTCATAGATGGCTTTTATCATGTTGAGGTATGTTCCCTGTATTCCCACTTTGCTGAGAGTTTTGATCATGAATGGGTGCTGGATTTTATCAAATGCTTTTTCTGCATCTATTGAAATTATCATATGGTTTTTCTCCTTCTTTTTGTTTATGTGATGAATCACATTGATTGATTTACGAATATTGTACCAGCCTTGCCTCCCCAGAATAAATCCCACTTGATCATGGTGTATGATTTTTTCCATATATTGTTGGATCCAGTTTGCTAATATTTTGTTGAGGATTTTAGCATCTATATTCATCAGAGATATTGGCCTATAATTTTCTTTCTTTGTGTTCTCTTTGCCTGGTTTTGGAATCAGAATTATGCTCGCCTCATAAAAGGAGTTTGAAAGTCTTCCTTCCTCTTGAATTTTTTGAAATAGTTTGAGAAGGATAGGAGTTAGTTCTTCTTTGAATATTTGGTAGAATTCCGTTGTGAAGCCATCGGGCCCCGGACTTTTCTTTGTTGGGAGTTTTTTGATAACTGTTTCGATCTCCTTTGGTGTAATTGGTCTGTTTAAGTTTTCTGATTTTTCCAGATTGATTTTTGGAAGATTGTACGTTTCAAGGAATTTGTCCATTTCATCTAGGTTGTCTAGTTTTTTGGCATACAGTTCTTCATAGTATTTTCTTACAATATTTTGTATTTCTGTTGTGTCAGTTGTTATTTCTCCTCTCTCATTTCTAATTTTATTTATTTGAGTCCTCTCTCTCTTTTTCTTGGTGAGTCTACTTAAAGGTGCATCAATCTTGTTTACCTTTTCAAAGAACCAGCTCCTAGTTTCATTGATCCTCTGTATTGTTTCTTTAGCCTCTATGTCATTTATTTCTGCTCTGATCTTTATTATTTCCTTCCTTCTACTACATTTGGGCTTTACTTGCTGTTCTTTTTCTAATTCTTTTAGATGCAGGGTTAAATTGTTTATTTGAGCTTTTTCTAGCTTCTGACATTGTGCCTGTAGTGCTATGAACTTCCCTCTCAGCACTGCTTTCGCTGTGTCCTATAAATTTTGAGTTGTTGTATGCTCATTGTCATTCGTTTCTAGGAATTTCTTTATTTCTTCTTTGATCTCATTCTTAATCCATTCATTATTTAACACCCTGCTATTTAGTTTCCATGTGTTTGAGAATTTTTGAGCTTTTCTGCTGTGATTCATTTCTAGTTTCATGCCGTTGTGATCGGAGAAAGTGCTTGATATGATTTCAGTCTTCTTAAATTTGTGAGAGCACTTTTGTGCCCTAACATGTGGTCTATCCTAGAGAATGTACCATGAGCACTTGAAAAGAATGTATATTCTGCTGCTTTAGGGTGAAAGGTTCTGAAGATATCTATTAAATCGAGTTGATCTAGTGTTTCCAATAAGTCTGCTGTTTTTTTGTTAATTTTCTTTCTTAAGGATCTATCTAGTGATGTTAGTGGGGTATTGAAATCCCCTACTATTATAGTATTGCTGTTGATCTCGCCCTTTAAATCCATCAAAATCTGTTTTATATATTTGGGTGCTCCTATATTAGGTGCATAGATATTTATGATAGTTATATCTTCCTGTTAGATTACTCCCTTTATCATTATGTAGTGGCCTTCTTTATCTCTTACTATATCCTTTGTTTTAAAGTCCAATTTGTCTGATATAAGTATTGCTACCCCAGCTTTTTTTTCATTTCCGTTTGCATGAAACATTTTTTTCCATCCTTTTACCTTCAATCTGTGTGTGTCTTTTGTTCTAAGGTGTGTCTCTTGTAGACAACATATGTATGGGTCCTGTTTTCTTATCCACGCAGCTACCCTATGTCTTTTGATTGGATCATTTAATCCATTTACATTTAAGATTATTATTGATATGTAGTTGTTTATTGCCATTTTCTTCTTTAAAGGTGTATTCCTTTTTCTTTTTTTTTTTTCTGTATTCTTTTCCCACTTTATCTGTTTACACCAGGCCCCTTAATATTTCCTGCAGCATTGGTTTGGTTGTAATGAATTCCTTGAGTTGTTTTTTGTCTGGGAAGCTTTTTTTTCTCCTTCAATTTTAAACGATAGCCTTGCTGGATAAAGTAGTCTTGGTTGTAGGTTCTTGTTCTGCATTACTTTGAATATTTCTTGCCATTCCCTTCTGGCCTCAAGTGTTTCTGTTGAGAAGTCAGATGTCATCCTTATGGGGGTTCCTTTGTAGGTGATAACTTTTTTTTCAGTAATGAGAAAGTTTTATGGTTGTTCTTCGTTTCCTTCTAATAAGAAAACTTCAAAAATAAAAATGAAAAGGGCACACAACAAATTCATTAATTTAGAGATTCTTTAATGTTAGTTCTAATAAAAATAAATAAAATAAAATTAAGAAAGATGGCTACTTGTGTTACATATTTTTTCTTCTAAAGGTTTTTCTGAGTATAAACAGTTTTCTGAAAAGCAATGTTTAATCAGCCTTTTTTTTTTTAGCTGGTGAAATAAAACACTTGTGTATGCTAAGACGTATTCTACAAAAAAGAAAAAAATCAGAATTGTGATTAACAATAGTTTTGATGGCACAAATGGTGCTAAGTTAAAATTTAGTGTGGATTAATATTAGGTCCCATATTTCAGTAAAAAATAAAATATTTTTTTAGGACTGACTGCCAAGGGCTTTTTACTGTGATCCTCTCATCATTGCACAAATATTGTGGCAATTATAAAGTCTAGTTTAAAAAATAAAAGTCTAGGATTCATAACAATTAAATTTCTGTTTCTGGAATCATATCTTGATTATGCATTTATTTATGAAGCAAATTTGCAAAATTGCTTATTGTGAAGTAAACATATCCAGGAATTAGAAATCTAAATCTGGGTGCGTTAGATCCAGGGGAATGAAACCACCTGAAACATTAGGGGAAAGACAATACCTGAAAACTTCTATCACAAATGAGTATGTTGGTTCCCAACATCAGGAGTTCCTAGGTGAAATCTGAAACTTCTCCTATACAACAGAGGAGGCAAGGAGAAATCTAAGAAAGAGGAAGACCAATCCAGGTTGGTAGGTGGCTATTTTAATAAGGAGGAAAACTCACATACAAAATTTGTCTTGAGTAGTCACATGATGACTACATCTCCATACCCACTCACCAGAATTTTCAAATTTTATATGGAGGTCTTAATAGGGCTCACTTATGTTTACAGTCCTGATGGTCTACTCTATGCCTTACTCTCTCAAGGCTGCATCCTTGGATGTGTCTGCTACTGTGGAAATGATATGTAATAAATATATTCCAAGGCAGCGGAAGCATGAGGAGCCTGACCCCAGCTGTCTGGAAGATTTACCAAGAACACCAAAAAGGACTCTGCTGATTGTGTCTGTGTCAACATCAGAACTTGCCCGGGAAACATTTCTGACAACTGAACCCCCTTCTCCTGCACATTGTTACATGGTAGCTGCATGGATTTTGCCCTTGAACCCTATAAAAAAGCCAACACCAGAAGAGTGTTAAGGCAGTTTTTTTGAACAGGAGTCCCCTGCCTGCTGAGTTTGCTGGCAATCTAAATAAGACACTATTTTATCACTCAGATCCATCTCTGTGATTGATTGGTAGTGTTGAGCAACTTGAACTCTAGCTCATTTTGGTAAAAAGTGCCTCAATTGTTAATTGCTTCATAGGTATCACACACACACACACACACACACACACACACACTCATGCACAGTTATTGTGATTATTTGTATAATGCTTCAAAAAACACATGTACAAATTGACATATTTTGTCCTAAAAGTTGTTTTTAATATATCAGTTTTTTCTTTAGCTCTTTATTGTACCTTGAATAGGTACAGGAGAGTTTAATTCAGAAAGCATGGGTTGCTCCTACTTCCCTCATTTCCAAGAAAGCCATGCTCTTGTCCTTGTCTTTGCCTGGCTTCTATGAGATGAGCTTTACATCCTTGAAACATTTTGCCTGATAAAAGTGTTTTGTTTTTTTTAATGCCTTCTGCCTTTGGGCACAGGGTATTAATTTGATCATATAGCTTATGCTGATGTTTTCTATGGTGATTGCCTGATTCTGCTCTGAGGGCTAGCATCCAACCAGCTGAGGTCAAGCATGCAGAAAATGTGTGCATAAGTGACCGACTCCCTACAAATACCATGGAAACACAGCCTCAGATAAACTTTCCTTGTTGAGAGCAGTTTGTACATGTCACAGATCACTGCTGGGAGAACTAACAACACCTAGGCCTTTCCTCTGCAAGAGGACAGCTGGAAACTTGTTCCACTTTCTCCCAGATGTTGCCCCATCTATCTTTTTCTCCTATGCTTATTTTAACCTGTGTACTTTTACTATGCTATTGTGTTTGTATCATGAGTGTAATAGTTTCTCTGAGTCCTGTGAGCTCTAAATAATCATTGAGCCTGAGGGAATTCTTGGGGAGTCCCAACAATCTGTGCCACTTACGTTTTAAATTTCTAGCTTGTCTAGGTTATATTACTAGAGGACCCTAAAAGCCCCCACAGGCAACATCTGCCTCCTTGAGTTGTCTCCAAGCAAAATTCATCACACAAATGTTGGTTTAGTTTCAAGAGTAGAGTCCTCATGTCTATAAGTCTCTTGACCTCCCCAAATTTACCTGAACTCTCCTATTGCTCTATTACATTATTTGCCTTTGTTAAAATCTTATGTCATTATGTTCTGAATATTATTGTAAATTATATAAGTGACTTTCATCGCAATATTACAAATAAACACTTAAAGCTAATATTAAAGCATTTGAAATAATAAATTTCCAGAGATCTAATCAGATGCATAAAATCAATTCTATTGTTATCAAAATGATTTTTATATTTAAAGAGAAAAAATTTTAATTAATCTGTCACTGTAGCCATTGATATCAGGAATGAACCAGGATATCCAAGAAATGTCATAACAATTAAATTCATTGGAAGAAATTAAAAATTTCAATATCTTAGTCTTAAAATACATGCACAAAAAATCTATAAAATATTAAACTAAAAGGAATTTGTTACAAAGTCTTAAATAATTTTATTATCATTAGTGTTTTGCTGACATATATTTTCAGCAATGTCTAGGTAGAATCCAGTCTTTTTATTTTTAAGTTTCTTCATTAGAATTTGTTTTCTAAGATTACCTAAAGCAGCTCTATGTGAAACAGAAAATATTTAAGGGTTTTTTTTTACTACTCCTGCCCATAGGAGATGAAAGCATCAAAAAATTAATTGAATAATAAATATCACAACAGGGAAACAACATTTTTTTAATATCACCATTCTCCTGGCTGCAATCCCAGAAACAAGTGAACTCATAGTTTATCAAAGACTGAAAAATAAGTCTTAGGTTCTCTTTTAATTCTTCATGAGAAGAATATATACTTTTCCCCCTAAACTGCTCTGCTAAATTTTAGCATAATCGAAAATCTTATAAATAAGATAAAAGCAAAGTAACATGATTTGTATTTATACACCACAGCTAAGATGAAAATGCTATGTAAGGTTTTTGAAAGAATGGCTCTATAGGCTAATAATAACACATATTGCACATGTTTTTAGAAAACTATTTTATGACATTTGTTTCTATTGCTTTGTCAGCTGATTACCATTATTATTTCTTTAGCTGGTCCAAAAAGGATGAGAATGTTCTACAGATCTTATAAACGGCATCCTGTTGTTTACTATCTTCAATAAAATGAATGCTATAATAATAGCATACTAATTTGGTTAGCAGATAACATTTCTTTTTGATAACAGAGATTTGAAATATCTGCTTGAGGTGAGAATCAGAAATCAATTACAACTGAACAGGCAAGTAGTGTGACCAAAGTTATCAGAGTTAAGTTAGTAAGAATCAATATTTGAGCATGATCAGTGTGTAGGGAAGATATACATAGCTTGTTCTTTCAGGAAAAAAGTGCCTATAGTTACTTCAAGAGAAAAGAAATCACTATAGATCCAGTTCATTCTATAAGATCTGGGAAATTTCAGTTGACCAATGAAAAGAACTACCAAATCCAATCATCATTTTTGGCAATTTTAATATTACAATGTGATATTAATGAAAGATCAAACAGTAATTTGAGGTAATCTTACACAGATTTTGGTAGTGTTGAATATTTCTAATTAAAAAAAAAAGATAAGCCAAGTGATATACCTAGGGAAGGCCACTTTAATATATGTTATTAATATATTTCCAACTTCCAATTTATTAAAAATAAAGGACTTGGAAATTTTTGTCAGAAATGCATGAGAAGTTCTTTTTTTAACCTTAAAGAAAAATTTCTTCCTCTGATTATGATTTCTTACTCTTCTGATTGCCCTCATTGTATTCTAAACTTTTTATTTTTTAATATGATACCTTGCAGAGATTTTCTACAACACCATGGTATGTACTCCAAGTAACTGATGTCATTAAGACATTTAAAAGAAAAAAGAAAAAAACAAACCAGACTACGTTTATATGAAGGTACATAATATATACTCTATTTCCAGAATTTAAAAAAGATTACTGGAGGTATTTTTCTACTATTTGCATCTATTTAATGCATACACAATTGTCTCTATTATCAATTTGTCATCAAAGTTAAAAATTAAAAATATCCAGCAGAAGATCATTAGCTTTGTATGTGGAAGTCTCAGGATTAATTCCTGGTCAGGGACACAGAAGTAGTGACAATCTCTACTCCTCCCCTTTCCCCTCCCCTCTTTCTTTCTCTCTCTCTTCCCCTCTTCCTCTCTCTTCCCCTCCTGCTTGAATAGTTTGAGCAAGTTGGCCCTGGGCACTGAGGATGGCTCCTTGGCCTCACCTCAGGCACTGGAATAACTCAGTTGCTGAGCACCAGAGAAGCTGTGCCAGGTGGCCAGAGCATCATCCTGTAAGGAGCTTGCTAAGTGGATCCCAGGCAGGGGCACATGTGGGCTCTCTCTCTGCCTCCCCATCTCCCCACCTCTCACTTAAAAATAATAAAATTACCAGCCTGGCCAGGTAGTGGCGCAGTGAATAGAGCATCAGACTGGGATGTAGAGGACCCAGGTTCAAAACCCTGAGGCCTCTGGCCCGAACGCAGGCTCATCAGGCTTGAACATAGGCTCCCAGATATGATCCCATGGTTACTGGTTTGAGCCAAAGGCCACTGATTTGAGCAAGGGATCACTCACTCTGCTGTAGCGCCCTGGTCAATGCACATATAGGAAAGCAGTGAATGAACAACTAAGGTGCCACAACAAAGAATTAATGCTTCTCACCTCTATCCCTTCCTGTCATTTGTCCCTCTCTCTGTTTCTCTGTCTCTGTGTCACACACACACACACACACACACACACACACACATTTTTAAGTATCTTTGTTGGCAAAGTCAGTGGGAAGTAGTAGACCATCAAGTAACAATTACAAAGAAATATCTATATTTATAGATGTTATATACTATATACATTGGTATGTATAACTATTGTGTATATTATTGCTATGCAGATATACAGCTAACTCTCAACCAATTTAAAGCATATTTTATATGCCTTTTGACCAAACTATTTGTTAGTAAAAGAGGAATGTGTTCAGTGTATTGTATAAAGCAAATCAAATAGATTTTGATTTGGTGTGTTTTTCTAGTATCTATCTTAAATTTGACATTACACAAATAGTATTTAAGATATTAAACTTGATCATTAAATGTTTCTAAAGATCAGGTGGGTAAAGTATACCTAGAATTATGACAAGTCTGTTTTTTCAAGTTTTTGTGACCTTTAAAGAATTTCTTCTGTCAAAAGGAACTTGTACAGAAATAGATTTGGCAACTATGCCTGTATGGAATAAGGACTCCTCTTCTATTAATCTAATTCATTCTATTGTACAAAGTTCTCTTATGAATGCATCTGTCACTGTGAAAATGTCAGCGAATGTAAGAGAGAAAGTTCCTGGGAGATTTATTATGGGAGGTAATTTTTAAATTACTCATATTGTTGTGCTGGGCAGATCACAGAAGAAACTTAGTTGAAATCACTGTTTCTTAGATGATCTTGAAAAGCTTAAAAGGTCATCAGGCTCCCCATTGTGACTGAGTTAAAACGTAAGGTAAAATGTTACAAAGAAAAATTTAATCAAGCTCTAACCATCCCCTGTGTTCAAAGTGCAATGCTTTTGGCTTCTGCTAAAGTATTTTCAAGTGTAAGACCCAGTTAACTTTTTTTTGAATTAACAACATATTCTAGAGAATAAAAGTGAGTATAGATCACCTGATTTATTGAATCAAAACTACAAATGCTTAGTCCAAAATGTCAACTCACTGAAAACAAAGTCCTAAACTGAGAAATAAGGGGACAGTTTTTAAAGGCAGTGGGAAATAAAAGTATATGAATGGTATATAAGATAAATGAGGATAACACACAAATATAACAATTTAAGTGAGTTATAGGATTACAGTCATGTATGCTAATGAAATAACAACTGGAGATTTTATCTGTTTCTAATATATGCAAAATTGTGAGAGGGAACTCTGATATTTACCCAGGGCAATGAAAAGCCTAGCTTTCACTTCTTTAAAGCAAGAATGCAGATCAAAATTATTGACAATGCAAAAGTCAGCATAAGAAATAGAGAAAACATCAAATGATGTTCCCAGAAATAGTGAATTTCTTTGCATAAATGAAAGAGCTTTGATGGAGTTTAGTTATGAATTTGGAACAGTTTATTAAAGACATTTCATAAGTTTTATTTTCTAAATTATTTCAAACTATGACATATTTATAAGTATTTATATATCATATTTACTTAAACCTTTATTCATCATATATTGTTAAATTTTATTAACTAATTATTCTATTTGTAAATTCATCAGAAATTGAACAGAGTTAAAACAGGAAGAACTGGATCAAGAAATACCAGACAAAAAACTATATATATTATTATATATATTATATATAATATATTAATATATATAAATAAAATAAAAAATTATCACTGGACAAAAAGTAAATGAGGCTGTTGTAGTGCCAACCTATATTCCTTTATCCCTTAGAAAAACTGGATAGTGTTTAAAATCTATTTGTCTTTAGAAGAGTGTTTTATAAATAGATATGCTACTATATTCAGTGTCAAGGGGAAGATTAGAATGCATAACTTTGTTTTTTACAAAATGTTTTAAATAAGTGAAGCTTATAAATGGTTACTAAGTTCATATATATTGTTCTATATGCAGTTAAGCCTTATAGGTAAGGTAATTGTTAACTGGATCTCAATAAAAAAACCAATGGCATGTGCCAATTAAAAAAATCAAAATCACCTGTCTTGTTGATAATAGCTAATCTAACAGGTGTGAGGTGGTATCTCATTGTAGTTTTGATTTGCATTTCTCTAATAGCTAATGAAGATGAGCATCTTTTCATATATCTGTTGGCCATTTGTATTTCCTCTTGGGAGAAGTGTCTGTTCATGTCCTCCTCCTATTTTGTTATTGGATTGTTTCCTTGTTTGTTGTTGAGTTTTGTGAGTTCTTTATATATGTTGGATCTGGAGATGTTTTCTCTAAATCTATGTGTTCTAGTTGACCAATGTCACCCCATTAAAATTAATTGTCTAAATAAAATTATTTAAAAAATAAAAATCAGAAAAGGTTTTACTATTCATATTTTACCAGAACCAGTATTTTCATGCAAACGGAAATGTTGTCTGATAGTTAAATTTCATTATGACATATTTTTTAAAAAATTCTAATTGCCTTAAAGTTAAAAAGTCAGAAAAGAAGAGTTAAAATATAAGAAAAAATTTGTAAGTAGCTCACAGGCAATTTTCATTAGTGAAAGAAATAAAAATGTAACAACTACTATGAAATCTAGTAGACAAAATAATAAAAAAATAAAGGATGTGACCAAAAAAATCTCAGTCTATTTATGTTTTCTGACATATGAAAAGATTGGTGCTTTATATATTAGGTTCAAAGATCGTGTTATATTTACTTAATATTTCTGAAATTATCTTTTTATGTTTTAAGATTTTGACATATACACCATATTATTTGTGAATATAACAGTATGATTTATTTCTCCCCCCCCAAAAAAAATTGGAGATTAAGTGTTTTTGTAAAGGATTCAATTACAATGTAGCAAAACTATTTTGAATTGTTTCTGAGAACTGCTGTTATTATGATATCATTGAGAACTGAGTGACCAAAGTCTACTCTTTCTTCTCAAATTTCTGACAAAGACAGGCAGAAGGATCTATATTATCTAGGAAGCTTTATTGCAATCTTCTCCACTGCCATAAATAGATAATATTTTTGCCTTTCTTTACACAGCAAACATTAAAATTGTCAAAATCATTATTCATTGTTGGAATTAAAAATCATATTCCATACTCTAAAATTATGTCAATTGTCTTATGTCTAATTTGCAATCCAGAAATAAAAAAAAAACCTATTATATATACAATAGTGGAGGCTTTTAAGAAAGATTAATGTTCCTCATGTGAAAGCAAATCATCAGATCAATGGTTCTACTTTTAACTTTATTTATTTTGCTTAATCATGAAAGACAGCAATTCCCTGTTTACTCACAAAAGATAGTAAGATGATTATATTCTTTCCTTTTAATTTCAAGGATTGGTAGAGTATATAGTAAATAGGATTTTCTTCAAAATCTCCTTGTACCCTGTTTGTAAGCAAATTTCTTTGGATATACTACTTCATTTTTTTTTTTTTTTGGTTAATGGCCAAATGAAAAATTAATGAAACCAAGAATTATCAACAATTTGATGAGAATTTCAGCCACTGAATTTATTTTTAAGTTTGGATCTCAGACAACATAAAGAGAAGCTGACTTGTATTTATGACATTGTTAGAGCAAATAAAACCAAATAATGCAACCAAATATATCTCCTGTAAGTATACCTAAGACTTGTTCTGCTGTGCCTAGAAATTGATCAATCTCAGTCTCAAAGATTTATATTTCTATATTGATAGCTATATCTATCTGTTTATTGATAACAAAGATTTGATTCTTCCTCTTCCTCCTTTTCTTCTTCTTCTTCTTCTTCTTCTTCTTCTTCTTCATCATCTTCTTCTTCTTCTTCTTGTCTAGAATTCTGGTAGCAAAGGAAGACACAAGAACTCAGAACTTTAAAATGCTAGGGTTATGGAATCATTTAGACTTTGTGTGCGATAAAACCAATTTATGGAGACTTATATGATTATTCCAGGGAATAAAATTATTTTTAGAATTTTCACTATAGCAAAAATCTCTCAACTTTTTTTTCATGATCCATTCCTCTAAGCCATTAACTTTATATATATATATATATATTTTTTTTTTTTCCCCAATGTACTATACATTATAGTGACTGGATGGAGGCTTTAATTTATTTACCTTTTACAACATTATAAAGCAGCTATACATCACCCCCAATTAGTCAATGAAGACCCTATGAGACTAAATGTTCCATGATTTTCTCAAAATCACAAGGAAATGACAATCTGGACAAAGAGCCATGTGCTTAATCATTAGGCTATGTTGCCTTTCTTTTGCTAGTAATATTTTCAACTGAAAGCAAGATTCTTATTTAGAAAATGATCGGACCTCAAATTTAGTGGCAGAATGACCAGCCACATGAGCCCTCATCTTTAATAAAAGGTGCCATATAAAAAAATAGAGTACTGTTCCACAACCTGCAGCAACCAGCCCAAGAATTTAAACCATTATCTATGCTAACCAGCTCAGAAAGAGGGTCAACTATCTATAATTCAGATTTCTGGGAAGTCATGGTGCTCTCTCTCTCCAATTACCAATTGAGAGAACCTCTGCAACACTTAACCCAAAATATTCAAGACTTGACTAATAACTGGCATCCTCCCTAATTTTTGCTCCTATTTCCAACTTAGGACCAAGCAGAGAAAGCCAAATACCCCTAACCAATGAGATAGGATGTCACTCTTCTAATTAGCCTGCCTACAACTTCTTCAAGCCAATATGTTTCAATCAATGTGTACCTAAAGCCTTCCTCTTCTTCCACTAAAAAGCTTTCCCATTCCACTGCCTGCCTTTGAGTCTCCACCCAAACGTAAGTGGTGGTGGCTGACTCACTTTCTATGAAAACCTATGAATAAATAAATTTTGTGCCTATTTGTTTCCTCTATTTTATACTATTTTGAATTAGACTTGATCTTACTTGCTTTGGATAATGTTGTACTAAATTATACTACAATTTACTTAACTTTATGTGACACATATCAGAGTGTATTTGATAAGATAGTCTTTGAAATGTGTGGTTGTTCTGTTTTATAGGGTTGGAAGAAACAAGATTAGTATGTATGTGTGTGGGGGATGTTACTAAATTTATGTTTAGATAATTAAAAACTTCATAAAATAGTAGAAAATCACAAGAGTTGCCTACTACTATTGTCTCTGATACCTAATATCTTTGTTTCTTCTTTTTAAATTTCATCTTCATAATCATTTTCCCCTTCACAGCATAACCCCTGTTACCAATACAACATAAGACTGGAAATGTATGTACCACAAGACTCATTAATTAGATTATTCTTCTTTCTCTGTTTGAATCTGATCAATAAGTTTTCTTGTATGTGAATGGGCTGTTTTCTCCAATGATTCTCAAATTGTAAGAATACAGTCAGGATGTTGTATTTCTTTGATTCATGAAATCTTTTTTGAAACAGAAAGCAAAAAGTAGCTTGAAGTTAATATCAGTAAAAGTTTTAAAAAGTAGATGAATTTGATAATATTTTAATCAGTGTCTTGGGCAAGAAATAAAAAAAAAAGAAGAATACTTTTGTGATTAATGACACTGGTAGAATAATTTCTTATGGTCTTAGTAGCCGATATGGTTGATGGTTCCCATGAGTTGGGGGACCTGATCATCCACTCCAAAGCTATGTCCTGTGGCAACTGGAACATGGGAGGGAAGACTTGTCTTCTGCAAATCTGTGGTAGACAATATGGCTTTACAGAAGATCTGCAATCAAAGAAAAAACTGATATATACAGTCTTATGTACTAAATAATTTTGTTACTCAGCAATCAGTAACCAATTGAAAGCATAATTAAGACAGCAGGAAGTCAGATGTTTTCTGATACACAAAATATCTTCTTACTTTCTTGTTTAGCTTTTACCATTTCTCTGGTCTCATTGTTTTAATATGGAACTCCAGTGAGCCTAACATCCTCACAGCAGTGGAAATTTGCTTCCTAGTTAAGAGTTGCCTCTGCCTTTTTTTCTCCCATAAAGAATCACAGTTCTTTAGTGCTGCCTCAGCACTTCCCTCCAGTTACAATGAGATAGATTATCAGGCTCATGTTAGATGAGCTGTCAAGAGCATTGGTCCTGCATTGTGCAAATAAGTCCTAAATATGAAAAAGACAAAGATTGCTCCAGATAAACCTCACTGATTCAGGAATTTTAAGCATAGTTTATATTATAAAATGAAAATTGTAGTTACCAAAGAATCACACAATGTAGGGCATTTGATTTTGGAAAATGATAGTTATAATTTGAAGTAGAAATTATATTGGAGAATTTTTATAACATTATTAATTTCTTTTGGATAAAATTGTGATAAATTTATTATTCTTTAACTTAGTCTTAGTTTTCTCTTGAATATATTGATAAACTCCAATAAACAACAGAGAATTCTTACAAAAGTATAACTGCTCTTAGCCATAGTGTAAATACCAAAGTTTTTAATAGATTTGTCAAGGGTAATTTCATTTGTTTTGTTGAAGATGTTGATATATAAAATCAATGATAACAATGAATTTAATTTTAGCCTTAACATAAACAGCAGTATATATCTTTCACTATTGCAGCAGAAACACACCAACAGTCAGTGTGTAAAAAGATAGATTACCAGGCTATAATGTGCCACTGTTATCTTCAAGCCTAGCAATCGAGCACAATGGAAATAATCCCCACAGTCAGCCACTCCATACATACATAACATTTATAGAATTCCAGCTAAAGTCTGCATTTAAAATAGGCAATCTAAATATGTTCCCAGTGGATAAGAATAAGCCCTGATGAGCTACCCTTTAAACTTTATATTTTTGCACAGAAACTGACTTCAAAGATGTGCTGAAAACACCATAAGGTTTCACACTACAGTGCCAACAAACTTCACATTTGGTTCCTGTTAATCCAAATTCGGAGGAACCCGAAACATGGAAGACAGGAACAAGGTCCATCATTTACACAGCAAAGCTTTATTGTCTAGCTTGACCAAGTGGCGGGAACTCCGACAGAAATCTGACGGAGAACGCGCTGGCCCTTTGTTCTACCTAGTTTTTATAGTTTTGAAAGTGGGAAGTACAGAAGCAAAAATTGTATTTAGGAGCCCTTTACCACTATTGGTTATAGTCATATGTCCTTTAACATGATAGGACCATGTTCAATTTGCAAGCCATACATCCTTTTGGAGAAAACAAATCAACACAAAGGTAGAAAGATATCTCTTTACATATTAAAAGGCCTTCCTATATTTTCTAGTGTTCATCTGCCATCTCTCTGTCCAGGGTCAGATGTATTAACCACATGCATTTACATAAGAGAGGTAGTTTCCGTGGGGACAAATGCCCGCAAATGGCTCATAGTTATAAGAAAAGGTTTATTTTGGCTTTTCTCTTCCTGCACCTGGCTAGCCATTCACTCCTTTCCCCACAGGTGTGGTGGATTGTCAGGGAATCCATGTTTTCTTCCCTTTTTATTTACAATACAATGGCAAGAGTCATCCTGGTTATGCCAATCACACAGTACAGAGACTATTCTCACAATTTCTCTGCACACCTTAACCTAAATTAATAAAATGTTCTCCAAGCCTCCTAAAATATTAATATTAATTCTGTAGCCTTTTGGTACTTTACAACACCTGCAGGTGAAATGGCTCAGTGGCTCCTCACTTCCCATTGGCATCAATCAGAATTCTATGTGCCTGGACGGAGAGCAAATTATAACCTTTAATATGGTTGACAATATGTTTGAAATGACTATAAAATGTCTGAAATGTCAACCTCTATACTGACATTAACTTTTAAGTACTGAAAAAAATAAATGTGCTGCATTTTATTAGTTTAATTTAAAATTTTTAAAACTTAAGGGACTTTCTCTTTTACATTTGAAGGTTAAAATTTATTTAACAGGACACATAAAAAATGTTGAAGTATATTGTAGCTTTTAAATATCTTTATACCGAATTATTTCTTTTCATGCAAAGCATTGATTTCTTAAGTATCTAACAATAGCAAAAGAATATTGCCATTCAGTTATCTGGGGAAACCATACCCACCAATATAACATAAATAGTAATTAAAATTATAAAAATAAAAACAGAAAGGAAAAGCATAATATTGCTGGGGAAGGTCATGAGAAAAGTGTGATCCTGGTTTGACCTGCACATGGGACCTGTGTTGGGAGTGTGTGCTCAGCTTGCAGTCCCCATACTAGATGTTACTCAAGGACACAACCTTAATATTGTAAGATGATGAATCAGTTGGACTGAGTATAGGACTAAACCTGCTAAAGGCCACCTGTGGGCTAACTGAGCCCAGTTAAAGCTTTTATATACACTTTTAAAATTATGGTAATAATTGTGAGAAAATAACTTGTTTTGAGGCTTCCCGGAATAAGCCTCATGTCAGTTCCCTTGTTTATTAAACCTGCCACCTAACAATTTAGAGTGGTCACCCTCTTTCTTCAGTATAGCCCTGTTCTTTAAGTTGGGGGTTGGTTTCAGATTATATCTGGGAAGCTCCCAGAAAATTGTTAAGCAACAACTATATCAGGAGGTATTTAAAAAATAAATATAACATTTTAAGTACCATTACCTAATTACATTCGTATCCAGGCTTCGTGAAGTTGCATTGCCTTTGGCTTTCTGTGTTGTAGGTTTGTGCTTACTCATGAGAGGCCATAAGCCTCACAGGTGGGGCACTGTCTTTTGTAAAACTTCTTTAGTGCTCTTCTGATGCATGGAATTATATGAAATTTCTTTTCTGCATCTAAGTTGAAGAATTTAAGAATTCATTTTTAAATATCTTTTTATTGTTTTTTAGATCATGAAATTCCATATTCAATAATTTGTCTGCTCTAAAGATGTTTTTTTTCTCCAAAATCTGTCATTAACATACAAGTATTACTTGAAAATCTACAAGTAGTCCCCCTTCTCCCTCCTACATATAGTTTTGCTTTCTGAGATTCCAGTTACCTGCTCTTAACCATGACTCAAAAACATTAAATGGAAAATAACAATATATTTATATTTTATATTGGCCTAAATTCCATTAACAGCTCAACATAGGATTCAGGAAACAGGTTAAATAGTCAAATATGGACAAGTTATATTTTATAGAATGGCTTATCAGGAAAGTTTTTTTTAGGAGAAAAAGTATTTAAATAAATATGTCAATGGACAGTTATTCTGAGAATTAAGGAATAAAGAAACAAAGAAATCTTCATCTCAAAGATCAATAAAAAAACTGCTTAATAATAAGTCCAACACAGTCACTCCACTCTGAAAAGATTTATGATCCCAGACATATATCTAAAGCAGCTTCAAGGAATGCCTGTTATGCAAGGTTTTCAACCTTTTTAGTAACTGAACTTCAGGGGGTCCTGGGAAAGAGGCTTAGTAGCTGGGTCAGGAGTTTTAGAAGAAGATTAATAAAGCAGTTATTTGCCAACAGGACTGAAGTGTTTCAATTTTTTACACACTGTTTTCATCTTTATTGTATACTATGGTGAATATCAAGGTGTGATAAGGTAATAAAGAACTGTAAAACTTAGTATTGGAAATGCCAATTTAACGAGGAAAAGTCAGGCTTCTTGCCCCCTCCTTTCTTTAGAGAATGGAGGGAAAAGAATGTGGGAGCTCCCTGGCTTACAAGGACAACTGGGTCATTTAGCTTAACTATAGTTCTCTGAAGGAATAAAGATTATCTCAAGAACTTCCTTTCCCTTTCAATAAGAGACAATATTTACATATCATACACTGATTTTAACTCTTCCTCCCTTCCTGGAATCCTGAGAGTAACATATACCTCTAGACAAAAGAATGGGAGGTAGACACTAAAAGATTTATGAATGTCTTTGATATGTAAAATGACATCACTATTGTGTTACCTTATAAGTTTTAATATGTAGGAATGTTTTTATAGATCCTATAGATGAATGCTGTAAGCTTATTGTGTCATGCTCTCCCTCCTCTTCCACCAACCTATATGTGATCAAGTCTATATAACTAGCTGCAGGGCTATTTTGCACACACACAATTTGGGTTAGCTATACCCTGTGTAAGTCATACACAGCCAGCTTATTAATAAATCTCCTCCTAAAAATTCTTCTGCATCCTGCCTTAGTGTTTCTACATAAATCAGCAAAATTAAGGTACACTACTTCATAACATTTGGGGGCTCATCCAGGATGCCAGTGTTCTGCCTCACCTGGTAGAGACACCCAGACCAGCCAGCCTCTCCAGAGGGTTGCCTGACCCTGCCAGATCTCGAGGAGGGGCACCCCTGAGACATTCTAGGGCTCCTGTTTTCCTGAGAGGTTCAGACAACTTCTTGGCAGACACCCCCAGTCCCTAAATTCGATGATTTGGCAGAGAAATCAAGGAGTATAGAATTCTGATCTCCGGAGGTAAGTAAAGCAACTCTTTTGCTTTACTAGATTCTATCTTTTTGTATGTTCTGAATTCTAGCTTCTCTGTTTGTGACTAGTCAATATGGAACTATTGCGTGAGGATTGGAAATGATCTAACTCACGCAATGGGCTCTCCAAGACTGAGATGTCGATGGAGAGTTTGAGTCCTGCCCCAGGCTTTTCTGGGACACATTTATTTGTGCTCTCAGAAAAAAACATTAGTGGGGACTAAGTTAATCAGTCTTACCTCAGATTTTCAGGGACACCTTTGTGTTGTCTGTTTATGTCAAGATCTCATTCTTTGCTCTTGTTGTTTTTGTCTAAAACCCTGAGTGATCGGTGTGTGAGTGGGGATATCTGGTGCCTGAGCCTAAGCTCCCATAAGGGACAGAGCCAGGTGAGCACCTGAGAGGCCCCTGACAAGAAACCCCCTTTTTGGTCGGTTAAACTGTGTGCCTAAAAGTCAAGTGTAAATGTAAATAGTAAATTGCCTATTTTATAATTTCTCTTTGTTTGTCAGGAAAAACTGTGGTGTAATTTCTGAATTAAAAACCAGAGGGCAAAAGTGAAGGAAAATTTGTAAACTTCATATGGTTTAGCGGCTGTCTACAGCAGCCCGCAAATTATAAAACTAGCAAAATTCATAGAAGTATTAAAAATTCTTTAATGGTGAATTGTCTGTACTGTAGATTTTCTTTATTTTTCCAAAAAATTTCTTGTGACACTTTGTGGTATGAGCATCTTTCCCTGGACCCACTAAATCTCTTTTTTTTGGATCCAAGACCTCTGGCTTCAGGGCACTGTGTCCGACTTCTCCCTGAAGCAATTGTTCTCTTCTGTTAGCTCCTGCCTCTGCTCTTGTGTGATGATTGACACCTCTATAGTCAAACATCTTTTATTCTGGGTGCTAGTTATTATCTGTCTTATCTTTCTTGCCTTTTTATTGGTGTGCTGATTCCTGCATTCTCTCAGACAGTTTCAGTTTTGTACATCAGTGCTCCAGACATTAAATAAGGAGGAGAGGGCTGAGGAATGCGCTCTGGGAAATGTTTCTTCAGCCTCTGGTGGCAAAGGGCTGGCAAGTAAGCAGTTTGGGTGAGAGAAGAGTGGGAGGCTGGACCGGGCAGCCCGGCTGCAGCTGGCTGAATAAAAAGCAGCGGAGAAAAGAAAAAAAAAAGTGGCAGGCTCCTTTCACAGCTCTGGGCACCTGCCCCTCCTCCTTGGGCACCTGGAAACCCAGGTACTCGATTCCTTTATATTGACTTAATAGTGTAAAGCACTGTGGGTCAAAAAAAGAGGGTTAGCATCTCTTTGCCAGCTGAGTAGTTACAAAATAGTGAGTGCATTTTTACCATTCCTTATTTTTTTCAGTAAAGCAGTGGTTCATTGGGATAGTAGTTTACAATCCCCTTGTGAATTGTGCTAAATTTGTACTAATGATAAGGCATATATAATTGTATAGTCTGCCAAATACAAAGACTTCCTTTTTGTAACAAGGATCTGTTGTGGAAAAAAAAATATTTTCTATATTAGAAATGTATATGTTATATCAAGAGTCTTTTGTTAATTCTTTTTATTTGCTGATGTTGAAATCTTGATTTAAATATTAGGGGATGTGTAATAATTATTATTATTTTTTTAAATAATTTTATTTTTTTAATGGGGTGACATCAATAAATCAGGATACATATATTCAAAGATAACAAGACCAGGGTATCTTGTCGTTCAATTATGATGCATACCCATCACCCAAAGTCACATTGTCCTCTGTCACCTTCTATCTTGTTTTCTTTGTGCCCCTCCCCCTCCCCCTTTCCCTCTCCCATTCCCCCCTCCCCCCTGTAACCACCACACTCTTATCAATGTCTCTTAGTTTCACTTTTATGTCCCACCTACGTATGGAATAATGCAGTTCCTGGTTTTTTCTGATTTACTTATTTCGCTTCGTATCATGTTATCTAGATCCCACCATTTTGCTGTAAATGTTCCGATGTCATCATTTCTTATGGCTGAGTAGTATTCCATAGTGTATATGTGCCACATCTTCTTTATCCAGTCATCTATTGACGGGCTTTTTGGTGGTTTCCATGTCCTGGCCACTGTGAACAATGCTGCAATAAACATGGGGCTGCATGTGTCTTTACGTATCAATGTTTCTGAGTTTTTGGGGTATATACCCAGTAGAGGGATTGGTGGGTCATAAGGTAGTTCTATTTTCAGTTTTTTGAGGAACCACCATACTTTCTTCCATAATGGTTGTACTACTTTACATTCCCACCAACAGTGTATGAGGGTTCCTTTTTCTCCACAGCCTCTCCAACATTTGCTATTACCTGTCTTGCTAATAATAGCTAATCGAACAGGTGTGAGGTGGTATCTCATTGCTGTTTTGATTTTCATTTCTCTAATAGCTAAAGAAGATGAGCATCTTTTCATATATCTGTTGGCCATTTGTATTTCTTCCTGGGAGAAGTGTCTGTTCATATCCTCTTCCCATTTTTTTATGGGATTGTTTGTTTGTTTGTTGTTGAGTTTTATGAGTTCTTTGTATATTTTGGATATTAGGCCCTTATCTGAGCTGTTGTTTGAAAATATCATTTCCCATTTAGTTGGCTTTCTGTTTATTTTGTTATCAGTTTCTCTTGCTGAGCAAAAACTTCTTAGTCTGATGTAGTCCCATTCATTAATTTTTGCCTTCACTTCTCTTGCCATTGGAGTCAAATTCATAAAATGCTCTTTAAAACCCAGGTCCATGAGTTGAGTACCTATGTCTTCTTCTATGTACTTAATTGTTTCAGGTCTTATGTTTAGATCTTTGATCCATTTTGAGTTAATTTTTGTACAGAGGGAGAGACTGTAGTCCAGTTTCATTCTTTTGCATGTGGCTTTCCAGTTTTCCCAGCACCATTTATTGAAGAGGCTTTCTTTTCTCCATTGTGTGTTGTTGGCCCCTTTATCAAAAATTATTTGACTATATATATGTGGTTTTATTTCTGGACTTTCTATTCTGTTCTATTGGTCTGAGTGTCTATTTTTCTGCCAATACCATGCTGTTTTGATTGTCGTGGCCCTATAATAAAGTTTGAAGTCAGGTATTGTAATGCCCCCAGCTTCATTCTTTTTCTTAAGGATTGCTTTGGCTATTCGGGGTTTTTTATAGTTCCATATAAATCTGATGATTTTTTGCTCTATTTCTTTAAAAAACGTCATTGGAAGTTTGATGGGAATTGCATTGAATTTGTATATTGCTTTGGGTAATATAGCCATCTTGATTATATTTATTCTTCCTAGCCAAGAACAAGGTATATTCTTCCATCTCATTATATCTTTTTCAATTTCCCTTAACAATGGTTTATAGTTTTCATTATATAAGTCCTTTACATTCTTTGTTATGTTTATTCCTAAGTATTTTATTTTTTTTGTTGCAATCGTGAAGGGGATTATTCTTTTGAGTTCCTTCTCAGTTGTTTCATTGTTGGCATATAGAAAGGCTATTGACTTCTGAATGTTAATTTTGTATCCTGCGACCTTACTGTATTAGCTTATTGTTTCTAGTAGTGTTTTTGTGGATTTTTTCGGGTATTCGATGTATAGGATCATATCATCTGCAAAAAGTGATACCTTTACTTCTTCTTTTCTGATATGGATGCCTTTTATTTCTTTGTCTTGTCTGATTGCTGTGGCGAGAACCTCTAGTACCACATTAAATAAGAGTGGAGAGAGTGGACAACCCTGTCTTGTTCCTGATTTAAGGGGGAAAGCCTTCAGTTTAGTGCCATTTAATATGATGTTAGCTGATGGTTTATCATATATGGCCTTTATCATGTTGAGATATTTTCCTTCTCTACCCATTTTGTTGAGAGTTTTAAACATAAAATTGTGTTGTATTTTATCGAAAGCCTTTTCTGCATCTATTGATAAGATCATGTGGTTTTTGTTCTTTGTTTTGTTGATATGGTGTATTACGTTAACAGTTTTACGTATGTTGAACCATCCTTGAGATTCTGGGATGAATCCCACTTGATCATGATGTATTATTTTTTTAATATGTTGTTGTACTCGATTTGCTAGTATTTTGTTTAGTATTTTAGCATCTGTATTCATTAGAGATATTGGTCTGTAGTTTTCTTTTTTTGTGCCATCCTTGCCTGGTTTTGGTATGAGGGTTATGTTGGCCTCATAAAATGTGTTTGGAAATATTGCTTCTTCTTCAATTTTTTGGAAGACTTTGAGTAGAATAGGAACCAAGTCTTCTTTGAATGTTTGATAAAATTCGCTTGTATAGCCGTCAGGGCCTGGAGTTTTATTTTTGGGGAGGTTTTTAATGGTTTTTTCTATTTCTTCTCTACTGATAGGTCTGTTTAGGCTTTCTGCTTCTTCTTGACTCAGGCTAGGAAGATTGTATTGTTCTAGGAATTTATCCATTTCTTCTAGGTTGTTGAATTTAGTGGCATAAAGTTTTTCATAGTATTCTACAATAATTCTTTGTATATCTACGGTGTCCGTAGTGATTTCTCCTCTTTCATTTTGGATTTTGTTTATATGAGTTCTTTCTCTTTTTTCCTTGGTAAGTCTTGCCAAGGGTTTGTCAATTTTATTGATCTTTTCAAAGAACCAGCTCCTTGTTCTATTAATTTTTTCTATACTTTTTCTGTTCTCTAATTCATTTATTTCTGCTCTGATTTTTATTATCTCCTTTCTTTGGCTGCTTTTGGGTTGTCTTTGTTCTTCTTTTTCTAGTTCCTTAAGGTGGGAAGTTAAGTGGTTCACTTGGGCTCTCTCTTGTTTATTCATATATGCCTGAAGTGATATGAACTTCCCTCTTATCACTGCTTTTGCTGCATCCCATAGATTCTGATATGTCATACTGTCATTTTCATTAGTCTGTATAAATCTTTTGATCTCTGCACTTATTTCTTCTTTGACCCATTCATTTTTTAAAAGTATGTTGTTTAGTTTCCACATTTTTGTGGGATTTTTCCCCTCTTTTTTGCAGTTGAATTCTAGTTTCAAGGCTTTATGATCAGAAAATATGCTTGGCACAACTTCAATTTTTCTGAATTTGCTGATGTTGTTTTTGTGGCCCAACATATGGTCAATTCTTGAGAATGATCCATGTACACTGGAGAAAAATGTATACTCAGTCACTTTGGGATGAAATGTCCTGTAGATGTCTATCATATCCAGGTGCTCTAGTGTTTCGTTTAAGGGCACTATGTCTTTGTTGATTCTCTGTTTGGATGACCGATCTAGAGCCGTCAGCGGTGTATTGAGGTCTCCAAGTATGATTGTATTTTTGTCAGTTTTTGTTTTAAGGTCAATAAGTAGCTGTCTTATATATTTTGGTGCTCCTTGGTTTGGTGCATATATATTAAGAATTGTTATGTCTTCTTGATTCAGTGTCCCCTTAGCCATTATGAAATGGCCATTTTTATCTCTGAGTACTTTTCCTGTCTTGTAGTCAGCATTATCCGATATGAGTATTGCTACACCTGCTTTTTTTTGGATGTTATTTGCTTGGAGTATTGTTTTCCAGCCTTTCACTTTGAATTTGTTTTTATCCTTGTTACTTAGATGAGTTTCCTGTAGGCAGCATATAGTTGGATTTTCTTTTTTAATCCATTCTGCTACTCTGTGCCTTTTTATTGGTGAGTTTAATCCGTTTACATTTAGTGTAATTATTGATACTTGTGAGTTCCCTATTGCCATTTTATATCTTGCTTTCTGTTAGTTTTGTGTCTTGTTTGATCCTTCTCTTTCGTTTTTCTTTCTTTTGTTTTTATTTGGTTGTATTCCATACATCTTTCCTCTGTTGCTATCTTTTTTATCTCATGTGCTTCTGTGGTGGTTTTTTCAATGGTGGTTACCTTTGAGTAATGAAAAGGGTCCCTACCCTGTTCATTTTAGCAAACTATTTTGTGAGTACTTTTGCACTCCATCGTCATTTGCTACTGTTAATCTCCATCTTCTCCCCCCTTTCTTTTTGTTGTTGTCACAGTTTAAATTTGGTTTTATTGTGTTCTTCTTGGAGCCTTTACTTGTGGCTCTGTTTTTTTTTTTTTTGTTCTTTGTATCTGATTGGAGAACCCCCTTTAGTAATTCCTGGAGTGGGGGTTTTCTGATGATAAATTCCCTCATCTTTTCTGTATCTGTGAATGTTTTTATTTCTCCTTCATATTTGAAGGATAGCTTTGATGGGTATAGTATTCGTGGCTGAAAGTTTCTCTCTTTCAGGACTTCACATATTGGGGTCCACTCTCTTCTAGCTTGTAGAGTTTCTGCTGAGAAATCTGATGATAATCTAATGGGCCTTCCTTTATATGTTGTATTCTTCTTTTCCCTGGCTGCCTTGAGAATTTTTTCTTTGCTGTTGGTTTGTGTCAATTTCATTATGATATGCCTTGGAGTAGGTTTGTTGGGGTTAAGAAAACTCGGTGTTCTGTTTGCTTCTTGAATTTGAGGCTTTAGTTCTTTCCACAGGCTTGGGAAGTTCTCATCTATTATTTGTTTGAGTATGTTCTCCATTCCATTTTCTCTCTCTTCTCCCTCTGATATACCTATTATTCTTATGTTATTCTTTTTGATGGAGTCAGATAATTCTTGTAGGGCTATCTCATTTTTTTTAATTTTTGAGTCTCTTTCTTCTTCTCTCTGTTGTGCCTCAAGTTGCTTGTCTTCTATTTCACTAATCCTCTCTTCTATCTGACCTGTTCTATTAGCTAAGCTTGTTACTTCGTTTTTCAGCTCGTGAATTGAGTTTTTCATCTCTGTTTGATTTATTTTTATAGTTTCAATTTCTTTGGACATATATTCTTTGTGTTCATTGAGTTGTTTTCTGAGCTCCCTAAATTGCCTTTCTGTGTTTTCTTGTATATCTCAGAGGATTTTTAGGATTTCTACCTTGAATTCTCTGTCATTTAGCTCCAAGGTTTCCAATATATTAAATTTTTTCTCCATAGATTTTTCCTCATCTAGCTGTGTTACCTCTCTTTCTTTTGTATCCATGATATTCGATTTTCTCTTCCTTAATGGCATCTGAGGGTGGTTTTGTTGATAGTATTAATGAGATTTAATAAAGAATAAAAAGTTAAAAAAAATAAAAAATCAAAAAGAGTTGTTTTTTTTAAAAAAAATTAATAATGAAATAAAGAAAAATAAAATAATAATTTTTTAAAAAAGGAAATTATTCCCCCCCTCCTTTTTTCCTCTCCTCTCCCCTTTTTCTTGAGAAAATCTTTTGGTGAACTGTGAATTATAACAAACAATGCCTGTGATGGAGGTCCTGAATTGGGGAAAAGTAATAAAGGGGCAAAAAAAAAAAAAGGAAAAAAAAAGGGGGGCGGTATGGACCCACAAAAAGCAAATAAGGAAAAAATTTGGGTCAAGAATAAAATGATTTGCTTTTAGGTGTTGGTGTTGTCTAAGAGTTATGATGAGAGGAATAAGAGAACAGAAAAATGGGGGGACAAATTAAAAAAATACTATTGTATTTAGTGGAACAAGAACTAGATAAAATGGAGAGCCAGGGATGGGAGCACTGCTAGTGAGTTAAAAAGGTGAAGTAAAAAACCCCCAAAATGCCACAAACATAAGTTTGAGTCCCAGATAAGATAATTTGTTTGTTATTGAGGTTTGAATGAGAGGAGATGTAAAGGAGAAAGGAAGAAACTAATATAGAGGGAGAAAAGAAAGAGAGAGAGAGAAAAAAAGAGGGAACCAGTAAAAGAAGAAAAAAGAAAGGAGAGAGAGAGAGTTAAGGGTTTTGGAGTGCAACCCTTATAGAGAGAAAGGAAGAGGAGAAAAAAGATAATGGGAGATGTAACACTTATGGGTAGTGTAGTTCAAGGAGAGGAGAGAGTAAGACCGGCAGAGAGTTAATCGGCCAAATTGGAGGAGGAAAAAAAGTATCAAGAATGAAGATAAGAGAAACAAACGAACAAATATAATAAAATGGGATAGGTTATAAAGTCTGCAGATTATTCTTGATTTTGAGAGGTTATCTTCTTGTTTTTTCTTTTCTCTCCCTCTTCCTGGTCGGTGACTCTGTACCCCAGGTTCTGCCCCTTTGGCACGCTCAGGTAGAGGTTTGCAGTTGATAAGTCTCTATGGCAATGTCATGTATTGTGCTTTAGTCTCATTGGGAGTCAAAGCTCATTAGCTTTCATAGGCTCCGACAGTGAGAGAGTCCGTGTTCCTGGAGCCTTTCTCCTAGTCTTTCCTTCCTCAATTATTAGCCTGATAATCCAGCTATGGGGTTGTTGCTGCCTCTGCCTAGATAGTAAGAGGTTCAAAGAGCTGGCAACTCCCCACTCTATTTCCACTCAGCACAGGGCTCTGGGTAAGGCTCAGTCAGTCAGAGCTGCTAGCATAATCAGGTGGGCTTTCCGCCCACTCAAAGACCTCTGGCTCTGCCACTCTGTCCGGTAACACAGGCGGGCACCCACTTCCGGGGTGCTTGGAGGAAACTCTCATTCACTATCTGCGCGCGCAGACCAGGATATCTGGCCAGTAGTCTCACGCTCTGAGTGAAACCCCCAACCGCATGGAAATTTGCAGTGCTGGAATTCACTCTCGCTCCTTCCCCGTGCGCGGCTTTTGCAAGGCGCTGGGGCGGCCCGAGATTCCGCTTTTGCCCACACAAAGGCCCCTGACTCTGCCCCTCTTTGCGATAACACGGGCGCGCCCTGCCGAGGCACTCGGAGGAATCGCTCACTACCTATCTGCGCGCGCACACCAGGATATGAGGCTGGCCGCGTTTCCCTGAGTGAAACCCTCACCAGCACGGAAAATTTCCACCGTTGGAATTAGTTCTCACTCCCTCCCATGCGCGGCTTTCCCAGGGCACTGGGGCTGCCCAGAGATTCTGCTTTCGGCCCACAGAAAGGCCTATGACCCTGCCTCTCTGTGGGGCAACACGGACACCCACTTCTGGGGCTTAGGAAGAGATCTCTCGCCCACTAACTGCGCACCAACCAGGAGAACGGGTAAAATGGCTGCCCCGCTTGTCTTTCTTTGTTTGGGTTTGGCGCGAGTGTCAGCTTGTATTGCCCGGCTTGCCACAGGAACAGTTTTTCCTCCGCTAGGATCTCCGTGCCACAGCCTGGTTCGGCCTTTTGTGCGCGGCCTGGATGTATTCACCCCCTTTGCCCGCCTCAGTTTCTATATTCACAGTTACCAGAGAAAGCCGCCCTGTTTAGGTTAGTGAGGAAGGCGGAGCATTTCTTACTCCCTATTTCCTTCAGGATTTGGTTATATATTTAGCCAATTTTTCACTCGACCATACCTTCGGGTGTATTGTGAAGCATCTGGAGGCTCCAAGTATAGGTTTTTCTGTTTCTGGTTGAAGATCTTGTTGAGTTTTGGGGGAGATTTATCGGTATCGCTTCCTACTCCGCCATTACTCTGATGTCATCCATAATTATTAATAATATCTTTTTATATGGTGTATAAATGTTCAGCTTATTATCATTTTTGAAGCGGTATTGTTCAATGTTAGGTCACCAAACTCAGAGTGACAAATATTAGTATTAATTGGCTTACCAGTAGAATTCTCAACATAATAAGTGGAAAGGGGAAAATAGAATATAAATAAATAATTGTGGTAGTAGAGATCATTTAAGTTTTGAACCCAAATTGAAAGGGCTAAAGGACATGAACAGAAATCTGTTTCTCTTAAGCTTTTTATACATTATCTGTTAGGGTGCATAAAATTACAGCATAAATAAGGTATGTTTTCTTAGAATGTAAAAGGAATTTGTGATTAAGTAGAATATGAAATTCATTTTATAAAATATTGGTCATTTCAGTTGGTGTTTTTAACTAGATCTTTAGAATTTAAGGCATAGATGTAATAGGAAATAGTTTAAATTCTTTTTTTCCCAAGTGACCTATAGAATTAGAAAACTCAAAACTCAAAATCCCCTTTCTCGGGAAGCCTTGAACTCTAACAGGACTGTTAGAATCTGTACTGTACATACATTGCCCACTTAGGATAACCAAGACCACCTCAAGAAAATGTTTCTGGTTTCCTGGCTTAAAGTGGGATTCTAGTACCCAAGCAAGTGAGGATATTTTGGATACTTTCCACCAATTTCTGTTAGCCAGGATCAGAGAAGATACTAAGGCAGTCAATTTAGCCTTTACATAGAAATCAGCTCTAGAAATTAGAAAAAGAATGTATTACAAGTTAAAAAAAAAAAGAAAAAATACATCAGCTGCTAAAAAAAATAAATAAAACTAAGCATTTCAGGAGGGACATTGCTCCTCCCTCAATCACATAACTCTGTTTGACCCCCCTAAGATGGCTGGTTAGCCAAAGATGGGTAAGATTCCTGAAGGCAAAAATAACCTAAGACAGGCACAAAGAGGGGCCATCAGGAGAAGGCTTAAGAACTAACAAAAGTGAGGCCCAAATTTTCACCTCAACAATGCAGAAGCCTGCTCCCCTGAAATAGTGACCTTCATCCACTGTACAGGATACCAAAAGATGGGGACTCCCTAAAAACTCAAGAAAAATGAAGCAGCTGATGATACTACCAATAAGGTAGCCATAAAACCAGTGGGGTTTTTAGAAAATTTTAATGACTTTACTAGAACCCTTGTTGCCAAAGGTTTATTTGCAACCAATTAGAAAAAAAATTTTCCAGCAGGAAAGAGATAAATAATTAGAAAAGCCAGATTTAGAATCTATTGCAGAAGTCATAATGTCTGAGTGTTTAGTCTGTGCTCAAATAAATAATAAGTAAAGAAATTATAAAAAGAAACAGAGAGAATCTTTCTCAGGTGAACATTTAGAAATAGATTTTACTAAAGTAATTGACAATTAGGTAAAAGCTTTTCCTACTAGAAATGACCACAATAATAGTTGTTAAGAAATTGCTATACGAAATTCTTTTCAGATTTAGCTTGCCCATTCTAATGATGGGCCTGCATTTGTGTCCAAGATCTCACAGCTAGAGGAAAAGGCACTCAATATTAATTGGAAATTACATTGTGCCTACAGACCCCAAAGTTCAGGGCAGGTAGAATGCATGAATCGAATCATAAAGGAAACTTTAACCAAATTTGTTTTTAAAAACTGGTGAAAAGTGGCCCTCATTAGGGCGAGGTGCACCCCTTCTTGCCCCTTCAGCGCCAACAACATTGTCTTCCCTTCAATCTTGTTGTCCTTTCCATCCAGCGTGCCCCTCAGTGCCTCCTTTCCTGGCACCTGCCCCCAGGGTTATTAATATTTGGCATGGGCATGGGGCCTTGGCGCATTCCTAACCGGCAGCTGGGTGGGCAGCGGCGACAACCAGGACTCAGTTGTACAGAGCTCAGCCCTCTTTTGTTTACTCAGTACAGAGCAAGGCGAAGCTTTTGCAGAAGTGCAGTTGCGGGAGCTCAACCTGCTGTGCGGTGACCGAGGACAAGCTTGTCACCCACAGATGCCCCTGTTGCAACACACCCCAGCCTCAAGTCCAGCATGAGGCAGCAGAGATGGCTCTGAGCCCAGAGCCTGATAGCAGGTCCCCTATGCTAGCTGTGACAGGAAGTCCAGTGCCCAAACCATCCAGCTGTCCCAATGTATCCCTCAACAGCTCATGAGCCAGCCTGTTGGAACCCAGCTCCCTGGACGACCTGGTGGCCATGGGTGTCATTGGAGCAGTGTTCTTGGTCATGGGCATAGTGGGTGTGGTGGGAAACATGTACACGCTGGTAGTCATGTGCCACTTCCTGCATGCCTTGCTCTCCATGTACATCTATGTTGTTAACCTGGCACTGAATAACCTGCTCTACCTGCTAAGCATCCCTTTCATTGTGACCAAATACATCAGCAAGGAGTGGCACTTTGGAGACATGGGTTGCTGTGTCCTATTTAGCCTGAACTCTCTGACCAAGCATGCCAGCATCTTCACCCTGACTGTCATGAGCAGTGAGTGCTATGCAGCAGTAATGAGGCCATTGGACACCACACAGTGCTCTAAGGGCTATCCTGGCTCTTGGCACATGGCTGCTGGCACTGCTGCTGGTGCTGCGCATGATGCTGACTATCTAGCTGGTCCACAGGGAACACAAGAACCTCTGCTTGCTGGCTGGGGCCAGAGCATCTCCCATGCCTACCTGACACTGCTCTTTGGAACCAGCATTGTGAGGCCTGGCATGGTCATCGGGCTGCTCTACATGCACCTGGTCTGGACGTACTGGCTGTCTCAGCAGGCCTCCTTCCCACAGACATGGTGGTGGCCCAACCCCAGAGTGCTGCACCTCATCTTGGGCATTGTGCTGCTCTTCTGGGCATGCTTCATGCCCTTCTGGATATAGCAGCTACTGGCCCAGTACCTTAACGCCTATCCACTCACACCCCGAAGGTCCACACACCGGGATCCTGACCACCCCTACTGCTGCCAAAGTAGAAGGCATGTCCACCTGGGCCCACCACAGTCAGTTGAAGTCTGCAGTCCCAGCAGAGACACCCTCTTGAACAGCGGAGACTGACCCCGCCAACCCCTGTAAGTTGACCCTGAGAAGTAAGGCATGCCCTACTCCAGACACAAACTGAAAGCTAATGCATGAAGAAACTCACTGAGGACCTCCTTTTAATTAGACTTTGAGGAAGGAAGGAAACTAAAGTAAAAAGAAAGCCAGAACAAGTTGTCTTAAGGTTTGATGCATGTACTGCTATAAGTCATACAAAAGGGAGGTATAAGGCCCTTTGCTAGAAGAAAAGCTACAAGGTAAATAGAAAAAATATATATATATGCTTATACTTAACCTATGATTACTAGCTACATAGAGGGAAGATATCTCCAAAAGGAAATATACTTTAAACTAAAAATTACTTATTACCAGCTTGGTTGTCACTAAAGGTTAAGATTTTTAAAATTAAGAATTCTGACTAAGGTAATAGCAAATGTTGGAGAGGCTGTGGAGAAAAAGGAACCCTCATACACTGTTGGTGGGAATGTAAAGTAGTACAACCATTATGGAAGAAAGTATGGTGGTTCCTCAAAAAACTGAAAATAGAACTACCTTATGACCCAGCAATCCCTCTACTGGGTATATATCCCCAAAACTCAGAAACATTGATACGTAAAGACACATGCAGCCCCATGTTTATTGCAGCATTGTTCACAGTGGCCAGGACATGGAAACAACCAAAAAGCCCATCAATAGATGACTGGATAAAGAAGATGTGGCACATATACACTATGGAATACTACTCAGCCATAAGAAATGATGACATCGGAACATTTACAGCAAAATGGTGGGATCTTGATAACATGATACGAAGTGAAATAAGTAAATCAGAAAAAAACAGGAACTGTATTATTCCATACGTAGGTGGGACATAATAGTGAAACTAAGAGACATTGATAAGAGTGTGGTGGTTACGGGGGGGAGGGGGGAATGGGAGAGGGATAGGGGGTGGGAGGGGCACAAAGAAAACAAGAGAGAAGGTGACAGAGGACAATCTGACTTTGGGTGGTGGGTATGCAACATAATTGAACGACAAGATAACCTGGACTTGTTATCTTTGAATATATGTATCCTGATTTATTGATGTCACCCCATTAAAAAAATAAAATTATAAAAAATAAAAAAAAATAAAAAAGAATTCTGACTAAAAAGAAATTGTATAATTTTAATAATAAAAGGTATAAAATATAGAAATACTTTTAAAAAAGAAAAAAGTTTATAAAAATCAAAGGTTTATATAAATTGTAGAAGGTTTGTACAGGTTGTATGAAATTAATCAATAGCATTTTGTTTCTTCAGTAGACTATATTACTATTAATGAAAACATCAAGTCTACCTGTTAAATATCTGTTGCATGTTATAGGCTAATATTCCTACTCAACAGCCTCATACACCTCATTAAAATGAGTCAAGGATTTGACTCAGGATATAAAACCAGTGGGGAATGTGATAAGGTACCAAAGAACTGTAAAACTTCGTATTGGCAATGCCATTTTAACGAGGAAAAGTCAGGCTTCTTGCCCCCTCCTTTCTTTAGAGAATGGAGGGAGGAGGATGTGGAAACTTCCTGGCTTACAAGGATGACTGGGTCATTTAGTTTAACTATAGTACTCTGAAGGAATAAAAGTTATCAGAAGAAATTCCTTTCCCTTTCAATAAAAGACAATATTTGCATATCCTACATTGATCTTAACTCTTCCTTCCTTCCTGGAATCCTGAGAGTAACATATACCTCTAGACAAAGGAATGGGAGGTAGACACTAAAAGATTTGTGAATGTCTTTGATATGTAAAATGACATCACTATTGTGTCACCTTATAAGTTTTAATATGTAGGAATGTTTTTATAAATCCTATAGACGAATGTTGTAAGCTTATATGTGATCAAGACTATATACAATAACTAGCTGCAGGGCTATTTTGCACACGCACAATTTGGGTGAGCTATACCCTGTGTAAGTCATACGCAGCCGGCTTTTTTTTTTTTTTTTTTTTGTATTTTTCTGAAGCTGGAAATGGGGAGAGACAGTCAGACAGACTCCTGCATGCGCCCGACCGGGATCCACCCGGCACGCCCACCAGGGGCAATGCTCTGCCCACCAGGGGGCGATGCTCTGCCCCTCTGGGGCCTCGCTCTGCCACGACCAGAGCCACTCCAGCGCCTGGGGCAGAGGCCGCGCAGCCGGCTTATTAATAAATCTTCTAAAAATTCTTCTGTATCCTGCCTTAGTGTCTCTACATAAACCCGTGAAATTAAGGTACACTACTTTATAACTCTTTGGGTGGTGATTAGGACATGAGAGTTGAGCCTGGACACTGAAAATCTAGTTTGAACAGGCCAAGATTGAGGCTTAATAAAGAAATTCACCCTCAGGGGCAACAAGAGGGTTTAGTAAAAAAAGAGCTTTTGTCAATATGTATGCTCTCAATGCTAACATTGGTCTTACTCTTAGACAATGAATTTTTAAATCTCAATTTCCTCAAATCTTATCAACACACATTGCTCAAAAAAATTCGACCTAATATTACTTACCCTAGGTTCATAACAAATAAAACAGGATGTGTTATAAAGAGAATTTTTCTTTTATATTTTAAATTTAAAATAATATTGTCATAATCTGAGATTTATGATTTATTATTTTCATGGCTTAGTTTGTTTATATAAACTGGGTTTTCAATATGTTCTTTTGTGTTTAATGCTATGGATAAGTTTCTGTGAATAAATGAATAATTGCATCATCACAAAATGCTTCAAAATTGTGTACCTTGTATTTCAAAATAATCAGTGCAAATATTATTGTATCAAAATTTATAATAGTTATGACATTCTGGACTTGCATTGCTTTTCATAGTACAGTCTAGTTTAGTTTTTCCCAAAGGCAGCCCCTGAAATGAGTAGTATATTTCTAAGATAATCTCAGTAAATATGGGTCTAATAGGGAAGTGATATAGAAAGCAGGAGCCCAGCAGGAATGCACACAAGCGCATCTTCTCAGTGGCTACCAGGGCTCAATCTGTTGAGAACTTTTTGAATACTGAGAGAATAAACCTTAAAATTATGGCTCCTGGTGGAGGATGCTGGGATGTTTATTTAGCAACCATTTTTCCTTATTAATGTAGATTACTCTGGGGCCACTGCCCATCTGACTCTTCCAGCTTCTCCAGTACAAGGAAGAAAGAACTCCCTTATAGCCAAAGATGCTCCTAGGCTCAGAAATAAATGTAAGTCCATTCGCAGGTATATAGGAGACCTCCAGGACTGGGCTAAGTGTATATCAATAGGATAATAACAGAATCTTCTCTGAATCATAAAATCAGAATTATTCTGAAGAGTCCATATTTTGTTCATAGTATACATGAGAAAACATTTTTTACTATGCAGAATTGTAATGCAAAAAGGAAAGGACATGGCTAGGAAATTATCATATATGTGGTCGAATTTTAAGACAGATGAAGAATGATTTACTAACTAACATCTTGCATTATTTTTCCTATTGGCCTCAAAGTGACAGATACACAAAATAAGTCCTTTGAAGTCAACAAGTGAGAGTTCCAATATTTTTATATGTTCCCCTTAAACAAAAATCGTATATGTTTAGAGATAATAATGTATCTGAAAAGGAAAATGAAATGCTGAAATTGTTAAACGCAATTAGGTGATGACTACTGGGATAAAAGCTAGCATTGTTGTGATTGAGTGTTACCAGGCAGGAAGAAATAGATAATGCCTTTATAAAAATGAACCCATTAACCTTCATAATCTATTTAAGTAGAGGCTGTATCCCTAAATGAGCTGAAATGGGAACAAACATAAAGGAAGTAGCTCTCAATATATTTATAAATGTTAAATATCACTGCTGGCTTTGTCCCTGTATATTTTTATGAATTACTTTATGTGCATTCCTAGCCATCATTCTGCATAGTCTTATAATAAGGCAATCACTGTGAAAACTTTCATTTTGTTTTTAAGCTAAATTCTTAAAAATGCCTTCTTTATGGTATTCAGTCATACAATAATGATATTCTCAGGTTAAATCTGTGCAATTGCCTACTACAGGGGCCATTTAGAACAGTAAACACCTAGGTTATCTTGATTCAATTTAAAGGAAGCTGTTTATTCACCTAATAGATGCTTACTTGGTTAAGATTTTTTTCTTGATTTATGGTTATATCACACACGATGGTCATAAAATTTGAAACATGTAAAGATTATGTATTAGTATAAAACATTATACCTTATAGTCAATATTTTTTTATGTTTTTTAAAATTAAATTTAATACAGTGACATTGATAAATCAGGGTACATATGTTGAAAGAAAACATCTCTAGATTATTTTGACATTTGATTGTGCTGTGTACCCCTATAGTCAATATTCTTGATAGGTTTCAGAATTTTATAATAAAACATAAATGTAAAGAATATTACTATAGAAAAAATACAGGTCATTGGATAGTTAAAACTATTTTGTGTAATATATATTAGTATTTGTAAAAACTTACTAACTTACAATATAAATATTTAATACATGAAAGTACTGAATATGTTTCTGATCTTTTTGACATTGATGAATGCATGATTGAGAGTAAAAAATAGTTTTGAAATCAACTGTGTTATAAATATCTGCATTATTTTAAATTTCAGATTAAAAGTCAGTATTTTTTAACAAATATTTTTATGTAAATTTTATTTAGAGCTATCATGTGGTTATAGATACTGCTTGAATGGTCTTATATGTAAATAATGACATCTCATTAAATAATTAATTTAAAATTGTTAGAACATTATTATTCATAACATTTTAAAAATGGGTGTGGTATAAAAATGGGTATGGTATACTTAAAGAAAGCTTTACATCTTTTTTACAGTTTGGTGCTTTTTTTCTTTTTCTTCTCTTTTTTACTGGCCAGGATCTTCATTACAATGTTGAAGAGCAGCCATTCTTATCTTGGCTTAATATTACCAGTAATGTTACTGGAACTAATTGGGATTTGTGTTGTCCATTGCACTTTTTTATTTCTAATTTCATGAGATACAGGGACTGAATAGGTATAAGATCATCTTTAATTCAAATTGCAACAACTTGAGAAGGCAGTGGACTCCTGTCCAAAAAAACTGCCTTAACACTCTCCTGGTGCTGGCCATTTTTATAGAATTCAGGGGCTGTTAGTAATGGTGTAAGGGGCAAAATAAAGGTCTGTGTAGTTAGTCACATAACAGTGTGCAGGAGGTGGGGTTCAGTTGCAGGACCGTCTCCTCTGCAAGTTCTTCTGGTATAACAGACAAAATCAGCAAGGTCCTATCTGGTGTCCTTGGTAAATCTTCAAGGCAGCTGGGGTCAGGTGTCTCCCAGGGACATTCAGGACTCAGCACCTCTGGGACCATCTGCCTCTGGAAATTGTCTGTGAAAAGACATTGTGTTTCTTAGGATACAAAGTAAAGATTAAAGATTGGTGAAATAAATTTCTAATTAATTCACAGGCCTTAATTTTTCACAGTAAATTCTGTGGCTAGTCTTTTACAAACAACTATTATAATATAAATTTTCCTAATTGTCAGGTCCCTCCCCATATAAGCTTTCCCCTGACATTCCTGCAAAGGTAATATTTTTGCCTGCATTTCAAAGTGAAGGCCAGTGAGCCATAAAGAGAGAATAGTAAGCAGATTAACTATTTCTGAACCCATACATATCTCCTGTTCATTATAACTAAAAAGCTACTATTTCTGTAGCCAAATTTCTCAGTTTGGGGCCTCCCCTATCTGTAATGCCATTGGCTTGCAAGTTTGAGGGGTCCCCTGGTAAAATCTCAAACTGACCAAGTACACGAAGGGCAAGTATAGCCTTTAAAAAGAGGTAAACAGTGTCAGGTTGGTAGGTGGCAGGTTTAATAAATAAGGGAACTTACAAGACTTGTCTTGGACAGCCAAGACAAATAGTCTCCATACCCACCATGCCAGAATCTTAAAAGTTTATATAGAGGCTGTTAGTGGTTTCAGTCCATAAACTAGATGATCTCAACAACTTATTGCTTTCTCAAGGTTGTACCCTTGAAACAGGTCCTGCTATGGGAACATTGGGCCAAAAGTACATTCCAAGGACAAGCGAGGGGGCTGAGGGACCTCAAATTGACTGGATTCAGCTTGTGGGTCAACCTGCAGTCAAAAACTCTTATTAATCTAAAAAAAAAAACCCTAAATTATTTTTTACCATTTACTATTTGTTTTCCTGTGCCTGTGAGTTTATATTTATTTTTACCTAATTTCTTCACCTGTTTTCACCAAGTCCCCAACCCCTTTCTCATTGAGCTGTGACAGATTCTCTACCATGTTGAGAAAGATTCATCTATTTCTAATTACGAGACAATTAATAAGAAATAGATGATGGATTTTGCCAAAATGTTTTGTCTGAATTTTTAAGTCATCACTATTTTCCCTCTCTCCTGTTAATTTGATAAATTGTGTAGATTGATTTTGTAATCAACCTTGAGTATCTTGGATAAACTCCACTTGATCATGTTGCATTATCATTTTTATGTTGTTTGTCTCAATTTGCTAAAATGTTAAGAATTTCTGCATCTATTTTCATAAGAGATATTATTATGTAGTTTATTTTTGCATGTTATTTGGTGTTAGTGTCAGGATAATAATGGCCTCATAGAATGAATTGAGAAATATTTTATCTTTTTAATTTCCAGAGGAGTTTATTTTAAATTGGTACCATCTCTACTTTAGATGTTTTATAAAATTCACCACTGCACTAGTGCAAACATCTGGGCCTAGAAATTTTCTTGTGAGAGGGATTTAACTTCACTTTTTTTTTAATTGAGAGTTGGGGAGGCAGGAAGACAAACTCCTCTATATGCACCACTACTGGGATCCACCTGGCAAACCCCCTACCAGGTGATGCTCCCCTGGGCTGGTCTGCTGCTCTGTTGCTTGACAAACACTATTTTTAGCACCTGAATTGGGGACTCCACAGAACCATCCTCAGCATCTAGGGCCAACTTGCTCAAACCAATTGAGCTATGGCTGGGGGAGGAAAAGAGAGAGAAAGAGAAGTGGGAGGGGAGAGGTGGAGAAGCTGATGGTCAATTCTCCTGTATGCCCTGACCACAAATTGAACCCAGGACATCCAAACACTTGGCTGACACCCTACGACTGACCCAAGCAGTCAGGGCTTTCACTTCAAATTTAATGAAATTTATACCTATAGTGCTATTTATGCTATATAATTTTTTCTCAGGTAGCTTCCGAAGTTTGTCTTTTTCAAGAAACAAATTCCTTTCATGTAAGCTATCAAATTCATTGGAATAAAGTTGTTTACAATATTCTCTTGGTTATCTTATAATATCTGTATAATATCAAATGAGAATACCTCTCTGGTTTTTGCTATTGGTCATTTTTGCTGTCTCTCCTTTTTTTTCTTTCTTTTTTATCCTCTGAGCAGCCTAGTTAGAGGTTTATCAACTTTTGTGATCTTTTTGAAGAATCAGCTTTTAGTTTCTGCTCGTTGTCTATTGCTTTTTTGGTTTCTATTATCTTGATTTCCACTTTAACCTTTATTACCTCCTTTCTTTTATTTACTTTGTGGTCAATATGCTGCTTTTGCCTGGAGCTCTTCAGAGTTAGAGAGTACTGAGCTGCAAGATTTTGGAGTAAAGGAACCAACATGCAAATAACAGTCAAGTATGCACTCATTTTCTTCCTTAGTACAAATGAGAGGTTAAATTGCAGAAAGCTGCGATTTAACCCATTCCTTCTACCTAGATTCAACCCAGCCTCTGGAGGAGGGTAATTTGGATGAGCACACAAGTTGATGTCATTTCACTGCTAAGTAGACTCAAACAAAAGTCTGCTGCAGTTTTATGGATTTGAGGATGTGGGGAGAAGAGGAAAAGTGCTAGGAGTGGAAACGTTCTCAAAACAAATATTGATCAATTTACAACCTATGCAACTTATGACCATTCAACTTTACGACCACAATCACTAGCCACAACTGCTCCGCATCTGGCAGTGCAAGCATTGCCCAGCTGGGCGTATGACAGTGCAGAACAGCTTCTGGCAGCACTACCATCTCCACGTGCACCATTTCTACTGTTATCCCAGACTCAGTACAGCAATTTGTGTTTTGTGTCTTGGATATTTTTCATCAAACCCCTCCTAAGATGTCTACCAAGAGGAAATTATCTTTGCAAAATTAAACCAGTTGTACTGGTAATATAGTGTTTTTACTTAAACCTGACAAATGTAAAAATAAGAAACAAAATGGTGTAAAGATGATATAAATGGCATAAAATGAACAAAGAAAATTATGATGTATAACAATAATGAAAGAAAATTATGATAAAATATGACTTAAAGATTTTTATAACATCATTTCACAGTACTGTATATATAGCCTACTCAATTTACGAACAAATCATGTTACAACCTGTCTGTCGGAACCAATTATGGTCGTAAGTCGAGCACTAGCTGTACTGAGTCACTATGGAGAGTAGTATATATAGAGAAGATAACATGGATTATTGTTGCTAAGAAAGTTACTTGAAGCAGAATTAGGAGGTCACTGAGGGAGTGGGTCTATGCAAGCCTCATGCCTCAGTTCTCAGAAGAGCTGTCAAGTTCTAACTCAGCAGAAGTTGGAGCTATGAACATCTTATAAGAACTACTGTGGCCAAAGACATGTATAGATGGTAATTTCTCCTTGTAGTTTTCACATCCTTAATCTGTGTACTGAAACTAACCATCCCTGTTTACCTCACTAGCAAACCCTTATTTGCATGGAAGCCCTAATGAGGACTGCACTTATGGTTTTTACCTTTATAAACCCTTCCTTTTTTGGTTCTCTTTAGAGCACAGTTTGGGTTGTTACCTTAATCTGTATATCCAGGTATGGGATAGCTGTGTTAGGCTTGCTCGCTGGTTTACCTGCAGCAAGCACTTTGCCTGGTTGGTACATGAGCATGTGACAATGCCACGTGTGTATGGCCTATTTAGGGCTATGGTTGCTTGTGCTCAAGAGGTTGCAGATGGTGGACTGTCTGTCCACCACAGTGAGGAACCATTTTGCTGTTGTTTGCCTGAGGCAGTCTCCCTTGCCTGTGTGCTTGTCCACTATTGTGAGAATTTATTAAATAAAATGGCCCAATGCTTTTCTGTTCTTCAGTTTCTTTACCATCTGCCTGAATCCAGTGTGGACCTGCCTGGCGTTGGTCAATGGCATTACACCACGTCTGCAATCCCTTTTGCTCAAATAAATGCTTTTATTTTTTTATTGCAGCCTAAAACCTCTTGCCCGTTTAAAAGGACAAGTTTCCACATCCTTCCCTCATAGAGAGATTTTTCATAGAGCTTCCTGTGCCCAGTAAAACAGTTCAGGTAAAGTGGACTTTAAATGGACAAACCTGAGCTGGCAAAGCACTGTATAAAAGAGTACAGCCCAGCAGGAAGGCCTGTGTCTTTGACTGCAACTCTCTTCCAAGATTGGGAGGTGCTGCTTGTGCTGTAAGATGGTTTTGGGGTGAGTAGCTCTTCCCCATGAGGACAGTCAAGTACAGTCTTTGTAATTGTCAGTAGTTGGACCTGAAAACTCACACTTCAGTTCTTTATAAAATGTCAAACTTCTTAGGTTCCTCTCGTCCTATAATATTTTAGGTAGAAGCTGAAGTCCTTTATTTACAACTTTTCTTTCTAATATGGCTACTTACCGCTATAAATTTCTCCCCACTTACTGAGTTAGTGGCACTCCACAAATTTCAATATGTTGTTTGAATTTTATTTAGTATACAATAGGCTCTTGTTTTTCCTTTAAATTCTTCTCTGAGCAAAGATATTCTTTATATTGTTTCTAGTTATTATTCCATGGTGAGAGAGAACATACTTTGAATGACCTGAGTAATGTTGAATTTATGAGACTTGTTTTATGGCCCAGAATATAGACTATCTTTAGAAATGTTCTATGTATGTACACATTTGAAACTAATTTGTCTGTAACTGTTGTTAGCTTGATGTACAAAAATAATTTTAATTAGACCTACTTGGTTTGATAATTGTAGTCACAATTTCTATATTCTTGCTGATTTTAATTTGCTTGTACTAACAAATATTGAAGGTATGTATTGAAATATTCAGCTATTTTTCTGGGGTTTGCCTATTTTTCTGTGCAGTTCTATTAGGACTTGTGTCTTATTGTATGAAACAGTTATTCAGGATGTAAACATTTAGAAATATTAATTGCTCATTATGAGTTGACTGCTTTTTATATAATACTGTTTTAAATTTGGAATGTACCTATTTAATTATCTTATTTTAAAATAATGCTTTTAGATAATATTTTAAAATAGCTGAACTATGTGAAATTGAATAGTATTTAATGCTTAAATAGTTTTTTTGTTGTTGTTTTGAAGCATATTGTCCTTAATTTAAACTATTTAATCTTTAATTTTCAAAAAATTCTCCCATATTAGATAATAAATGCTTGTGGTTAATGGGGAGGAGGGGAGGGGCACAAAGAAAACCAGATAGAAGGTGACAGAGACAATTTGACTTTGGGTGTTGGAAATGAAGCACAATCAAATGTCAAAATAACCTGGAGATGTTTTCTCTGAACATATGCACCTTGA
Source organism: Saccopteryx bilineata (assembly GCF_036850765.1). Classification (NCBI taxonomy): domain Eukaryota; kingdom Metazoa; phylum Chordata; class Mammalia; order Chiroptera; family Emballonuridae; genus Saccopteryx; species Saccopteryx bilineata. The sequence goes on along the minus strand of NC_089491.1, from coordinate 211,793,552 downwards.
TTTATCAATGTCACCACATTAAAATTAATAATATATATATAGCTCGTGTTTCTATTAATTTGATGCTCTGTTTTATTTTGGATTGATTTGAATTTTTTATTTTTTGCTTAAATGTGGTTGCTTCAAACTCCTTGAATTTCTTTTTGCTTTTACTGTGATTATCACTGTCCTTTTTGGTAGATCTGTGTTTTGATATTTAATAGTTGTTATTCTCCCCATTGTAGTTCAAATTAATTACTTCACTAAATATGTTGCTTGGTTTTAAAACATTTCCTTTGGCCTATAGTTTTACTGTAATCTCATTATTTTGTGAATTATTTTCACCTTTATGATTTTTCTTTACCATATTCATCCTTTATCTTTTTCTTCAAAAATTAAGACAACTTGAAAAACATGTTCTCTTGAGTTATGTTTTCTCCTATATTGGATTCTTTTAAAGCTTTGAACATTTTTTTCTTTTATTTTGCTCAAATGTTGTGGTTATTGATATTTTATCTGCTATTGGTTTGCTTCCTTGTCTAATTTTTTTTTTTTTTTTTACAGAGACAGAGAGAGTCAGAGAGAGGGATAGACAGGGACAGACAGACTGGAATGGAGAGATGAGAAGCATCAATCATTAGTTTTTTGTTGCGCATTGCGACACCTTAGTTGTTCATTGATTGCTTTCTCATATGTGCTTTGACCGTGGGCCTTCAGCAGACTGAGGAACCCCTCGCTCTAGCCAGAGACCTTGGGTCCAAGCTGGTGAGCTTTTGCTCAAACCAGATGAGCCTGTGCTCAAGCTGGCGACCTCGGGGTCTCGAACCTCGGTCCTCGGCATACCAGTCCAATGCTCTATCTATTGCGCCACCGCCTGGTCAGGCGAGAACTGGGTACTTTTTGCTGTGTATTTTTGTTGTAGTTGACTAAGCTAAAACATTGATAAATGAAGGGAGAATACTACAATAAAACAATGTGCTATATTTATTAGAAAACTCAGTCTTGGCTCTGGCTGGTTTGCTAAGTGGATAAAGCACTGGCCCGGCATGTGGACTTCCTGGATTTGATCCCTGGTCAGGGCACATAGGAGAAGCAACTATCTGCTTCTCTTTTCTTTCCTCTCCCTGTTCTTTCTCTCCTTCTCCTCTTCCTGCAGCCACTGGCTCAATTGATTCATCAGCCCCAGACAATGAGGATAACTCAGTTGGTTTGAGTGTTGGCCTCAAGTGCTGAAGATAGCTCAGTTGACTAGAGCATCTGCCCCAGACTAATGTTGCTGAGTGGATCCCGGTTAAGGCACATGCAGAAGTCTCTATCTCCTCTTCTCTCAATTAAAAAAAAAAAAAAAGGAAAAAGAAAACTCAGTTCGTTTTCTGAAATTTGATAGAGTGTTCTTAAACTAGTAAAGTGACAGCCAGAAATTAAGGTATTTTTCTTGAACTCACTGAGTGGTCATGAATATTTTCATATATAGTTTGCATTGTTCATTTCTTCAATCCATTGCTTTCTTCCTAGAAGCTATTCTAATGATTTCTCAATCTGAAAAAGGAAATGATAGGAAACAAGCCTGGTTTTGTTTGTTTTTGTTACAAAATCCAGGGCCCTCACCAAGAATTCTCAGGATCTTGCTGACTTGCCTTCCCAGCTTCTGTGAATAAACAATGATTGGGTATTAGACCTCTCTGTTTCCTGCTCCTCTTCTTTGAGATGCCAACTAATTGTTCTGTTTGAATTTTCAAAAAACATTGTGTAAGATTATGGCATATTTGTTTAGTTGGTGATGATATTTTATCACTGCTTTATTTTTAGTTCACTCCTAATTTTAGGTATCAGAAGAAATCAATTTTTTTTTTTGTATTTTTCTAAAGCTGGAAACGGGGAGAGACAGTCAGACAGACAGTCAGACAGACTCCCGCATGCGCCCGACCGGGGTCCACCCGGCATGCCCACCAGGGGCGACGCTCTGCCCACCAGGGGGCGATGCTCTGCCCCTCTGGGGCGTGGCTCTGCGGCAACCAGAGCCACTCTAGCGCCTGGGGCAGAGGCCAAGGAGCCATCCCCAGCGCCTGGGCCATCTTTGCTCCAATGGAGACTTGGCTGCGGGAGGGGAAGAGAGAGACAGAGAGGAAGGGGGGGTGGAGGGTGGAGAAGCAAATGGGCTCTTCTCCTATGTGACCTGGCCGGGAATCGAACCTGGGTCCCCTGCACGCCAGGCCGATGCTCTACTGCTGAGCCAACCGGCCAGGGCTAAGAAATCAATTTTTTATAGTTTTAATCTGATACCTAAACTGAATTCTTCTGATGCAATAGTACTTGTCATTTGTTTGGTTCATTTTTTAGATAAAATTTAACTAAACATTCTGAGTTGTTTTCTTTTAATTGGAATTAATATATTATTCACCTACCCCTAAACTCAGCATATGCACATAAGATTAGAAAATGACTAAAAACACTCAAAGTCTACTTAGTTAATACTGGAGCAGTGGTCAGTGGAGGTGGTCTTTACTTACTGAGGATTTTAGTTTATATTTGTTGTTAGCTAAAAATAGATTCCATTTCATATTTACTGTGAAAGAAAATAGAAAAAATCAGCAATATTTATTTAGTTGTACCTGGTGTTGGGATAATAAATCATTGATTGTCTTATTAGAATTTTATTTTATCAAAATGGTATTGGACAAATAGTGTCAAACTCTGAATTTCAAACATTGAAGAGATTACGAAAAAAATAAATATATGACACATAAGGCATGGACAACAGTATGCTGATAGTGAGAGGGAAAGGGGATGGAGAGAGGTGGAAGTGGGCAAAGTGGGGGCAAATGGAGATAGGAAGAGACTTGACTTTTGGTGATGTAAATAAGATGCAGTATGTAGATGATTTTTTATTGAGTTATATACTTGAAACCAATATTGTTTTATTGTCCAATGTTACCACAATAAATTTAACAAAAGTAAAATAAAAGAAGAATAAAAAATAAAATCAAACTAGATATGTAAAGGTTTTATCAACATGATATATTTGTAATTTGAAAGGGTTAGACATATATTTATTTCAGCCAAAATAAAATTTTCTTAAATTTTCTCAGATGTGCTGTTTAACAAGTAAGATATTTTTTGAGTGTTCATACATTATCTTTTTAGATAGGGGGAAAAAAAAAACACCTGGATGTCTGAAAAAAAAAAAAAAACTAACCTAAGAGGAGACAGTGTTGATCCAGCCATATGTTTGGTGGCTATAATGTTCTCCATCTAGTAGGTGTTGAGATATATTCACAATGGAATGTGAGGCTGCTGGTGGCTGGCTGCCTATTTCTGACTGTACTGCTGCTTCTGAAGTCTTAGCTCTAGAGGCATCAGTCTGATCTGTTGAAAGATTTCCACTGGTAGAAGTGAACATTCTTCTCCACTTTTGCATCCAAGTGAGTAGAGTACTCTGGCTCTAAAAGAGAGAGTTATACTGATTGAAATTTATTCTTTATTTTTCTTCTCTAATTTAAACAAAAAAGAGCTCATTAAGTTGTAGAAAAGACAACTTGTTATTTATAAACTAAAGAAAATGACCCATCACTGCTCTTTGTTCTTTCAGTCTTGTATATTTTTATGTATGTTTTTATTTGTTTTATATCTTTTTCAATGAAATATGTGTTTATTTCAAATTATGTTCATAAACTTAATTCAAGAGGTTTGCAAGCAGTAAAATTTCTTCAAATGTTGGGTATAAATTTAACATGTACTGTTTTACTTTATTATGATTTTTCAGGTGTTATATGTCCAAAATATTTTAGTGGAAAAAATATTTAGAAAATGTTTGCTAATTGTCTGTGAAATTGAAATTCCTAATTATTTTGACCTCATCTTGGAGCTAGATCCCCCAAATTCAGTCAGTTCATTGATTCTCAGCATTTCTACTGTACTTTAAATTTTATAAATCTCAACTTTTTGTTATTGTTAACAATGTAGATAATGACAATTAAATTGTACTAGTTTTGGAAGTCAAAATGTGGTTCTCTTTACATGAGAAAATGAATGAAAATATGCTACATGTAAGCACTTATAGTTACTAATGTTTTTTTAATTGTATTTATTTGAAATGCTCATATTTCCTGACTTGAGTCCCTATTTGTCTGAAAATCTATATAAATAAAAATGTAAATCTTTATTTTGTTCAAAATCTTAATTCTCCAAAAGTTCTTCACTGATTGTTTTGAAATTTTGAGGCAACGTTGCATTCAAATATGCACATGTTTTTATGTTTTTATATACCTACTCTTATATAGATGTCACACCTGTGACAGGTAAAAACATACTTTTTTAAAAAAAAACAACGGCATCTGTTGGACGTAAAAGCAACAAATGCTTTTATGATTACATTTCAATGTTATGGGAGAAATATAAATCGCACATGGCTGAAGATATTTTTGTCAAATATGCAAGGAAAATTCAAATATAAACATGGATTTCACAGCAGAAAGAAATCTACAACAAAGTGTTGATAATGATTGAAGGTTTGTGCTTAGAAATTACGAACAAAGTTTTCAATCAATTGGGAATGCCATCACCGTATCAATCTGCTGCTGTTTCGTTCGATGTAGAATTGCATCGTGAACAAAATTACAACATGGGTGATCTTTTGTCATATGTGCAATCAAATATTCCTAAGCTAATGCTTGAGCAAAAAGGTATTTATGATCAAATAATGCAAACTGTCAAAAACCGGGTTGGAGAAATCTTCTTAAATGCTCTAGGAAGACCTGGTAAAACATTCTTAATTAAATTGATTCTGCCAGCAATTCAATCCCAATGACATAGCCTTAGCTCTTGAGTCGTCCAGAAGAGCTGCTACATTGTTACCAAGTGGAAGAACTGCTCATTCTGCTTTGAATTTGCCATTGAACATGCAATTCATTGAAACTCCCATGTGCAACATTTCCAAATCATCCAGTATGGGAAAAGTATTGCAGAAATGCAAACTTATTGTTTGGGATGAATGCAGAATGGTGCACAAAAAATTGCTTGATCAATCATTGCAAGATTTGCGTGAAACATAAGACTATTTGGGAATGCATTAACATTGCTTGCAGGAGATTTCAGGCAAACATTGCCTGTAATTCTCGATCGACACCAGCAGATGAAATAAATGCTTGCCTGAAATACTCCATCCACTTTGTGGTGACATTAAAACTAACTACAAATATGCATGTCCAGCTGCAAAATGATCAATCAGCTGAGATATTCTTACATCAATTGCTGGAAATTGGGAACAGAAAAGTGCCGGTTGATCTGACCTCAGGACGAATCTCATTGCCTCATAACTTCGGCAACTTAGTGACATCAAAAGATGAATTGGTTGAAAAAGTATTTTCCAATATTCAAACCAATTATAAGAATCAAAATTGACTGAGTGAATGAGCTATTCTTGCAGCCAAGAACAAAGACATCTTCTAACTTAACAATATTATTTAGTCAAACATTCAAAGTGAGGCACTCACATACAAGTCCATCGACACTGTTGTGGAAGCAGATGAAGAGGTTAATTGTCTAACAGAATTTTTTTTTTACTTATTTATTTACTTTTTTTTTTTTTTTTTAGATTTTTTTTTATTATTTTTTTTATTTATTCATTTTTATTAGAGAGAGAGGGGAGAGAGAGAGAGGGAGAGATAGAGAGAGAACAGGGGGAGGAGCAGGAAGCATCAACTCCCATATGTGCCTTGACCAGGCAAGCCCAGGGTTTTGAACCGGCGACCTCAGCGTTCCAGGTCGACACTTTATCCACTGCGCCACCACAGGTCAGGCATCTAACAGAATTTTTGAATTCACTCGATCTACCAGGGATGCCACCACACATACTGCATTTGAAAATCGGCGTGCCAATTATCATATTGCAAAATATCAACCAGCCAAAGCTTTGCAACGGCACGCGACATGCCGTAAGACAATTAGTGAACAACGTCATAGAAGCAATACTCTTGACAGGACCTTTCAAAGGTGAAGATGTCCTCGTCCCTCACATTCCTATGATTCCAACGAATATGCAATTTCAATTTAAGAGATTGCAGTTCCCAATTTGATTGACGTTTGCAATCACCATCAACAAAGCTCAGGGCCAATCTTTAGAATTGTGCGGTTTAAATCTAGACATGGATTGCTTCTCACATGGACAATTATATGTTGCGTATTCTAGAGTTGGCAAACCAGACCATCTCTATATCTGCACAAAAAATGGAACAACAAAAACTATTGTATCTCCACAAGCATTGTGAAATTAAACATATTAGAAATGTGCACTTTCTCTTTTCTTTCCTTTCCATTTAATCAGACTGAGCCACAGCAATGCGTGGTTGGGTACAGCTAGTGTTCAATAATTATTTTGATTATCAGATAAGTAATCAGTTCCAAAAATAAGAATTTCCATGTAACTATAAATGCCATGTTGGTAGCTATCAACCCAGTGCCAGCAGAAGAGGACAGCATTTGTATTTGCATATAGAGATACAATTCTGTTATCATAATATTCTTATTTGGATCTGATCTCCTCAAATCACCTAAATCTTAATCACATATTCATGCTTGTGCCACATTTCTTCCTGGGCTTTATCTTCCCTAAATCAAATCAATTATATTTGTGTAGCCATGTTTTGGTAATAATAGAATAATGTATTAATTTTCCCAAATAACTAATTCTTAATCAAATACAACCAATAGTCTTTTATCACAGAATTACTGTTCCTGAGAATGTTTTGCTTTGTCAGAGTTTTTGAGGTTTAATGGTCACTCCAGAGTCTAGATGTCAACGACCTAACAAATTTCCTATGTATACTTTATGTCTTAAGCCTTATGATTTTTAGTAATATTAAAGCCAATCAGGTTCACATTGAAGCATAAATAGTAGCTACAAGGCTGTCATTAGTAGGTATTCAAGAGATGATAGGTACTTTCCTTCAGCTCAGATAGCTCACCTTGATTTTACCTCTATTTTTTTTTTCTTTTCCAAGTAGGACGAGGGGAGATGGAGACAGACTTCCACGGGCACCGCAACAGGGATCCACTTGTCAACCTCATCTAGCGGTGATGCTCTGCCCATCTGGGGCCATGCTCACAAATGAACTACTTTTAGCACCTGAGGTGGGAGGCACCACAGAGCCATACTCAACCCTGGGGCCAATGTCCTCAAACCAGTTGAGCCATGACTGCAGAAAGGGAAGAGAGGAGAGAGAAAAGAAGCTGGGGGGATTTAGTAGGGGAGGGGTGGAGAAGCAGATGGTTGCTTCTTCTGTGTGCCCTGACTGGGAATCAAACCCAGGACAGTCACATGTCCAGGCAAGGCTCTACCACTGAGCCAACTGCCAGGGCCAATTTTACCTCTGAATGTAAGAAACAGCTCTGCTTTCTCAGCAAAGTCCCATTTATCCTCCAGTTTTTTTACTTTTGTTTCCCCTTTGTCAGGTTCTAAGTTCTTTCATAGTGCTGTTGTTTCATATTTTTTCTTTAAAAAATGCAAAGTGACTAAAGACCATTCACAGAGAAGGATAGTTTTAGGGACCCATATATAAGTTGCTGCTCAAGGCAATGGGGAAAATCTGTAATAGTTAAAAATTCTAAAAGTGTTTGAATTTTTGAAAAGACCATATTTTTCAGGAAAACTTAATCTAACTTTAAATTTTTTATTTAATATGTATATTTGATGGCAACTTCAGTGAAATGACTTGGCATGCTATACCAGAATGTGCAATCATAAATTATGTAAACTTAAATAAATATATGAAAGGATTTGAATTTAAAGTTAAACTTCAAATACTAACTGGTTTTACTTTGTTGAGTGACAAAAAGAATTATTTAATTCAATAACAGTTCTTGGTGGGTTAGTTAAAGAAAATGAAATGCAAATAAAAGGAAAATAAAATTATAAAACATAGATTTTAGAAAAATAATGCAAACCATCTGATCTTTTGGGACTTATGCCAAATCAAACCATTTGAATTTCTTTGCCACTATCCAGCAATTAATATGCTAATGATAGTATAACACTGGCATCAGTAACTATATACTTTAGGATTTAGTGGGCTCTACCTGCTCATTTTGTGTCCAGCCAGATGTACAAACAATTGAAAATTATACTGTCAGGAAAGCAACTGGAAATGGATGTTATGTTTGGAAGTGAATCTAACTAAAGAAAGAATATTTTCCCCCATATAAAAGCTCTTTAAATAATGGAAAAACATTTTTTGCTGCAAATTTCTTTTGAAACTATTCCTTTATAACATAGTATAGTCATGCATGTAGTCTTATATCTGTTATCAATAATATAATCACATGTATGACATCAGCAATGAATTAATGAAATGGAAAAAGATTGTTAACATCATATTTTATTATTTCTGCTGTTAAAATTTGTGTATATGTGTATTAGGATGTATGTCTGAGTGTTTGATAAGATTGAGAAATAATAGGAACAAAAGTGAATTAAGGAAATGCTAACAAAACAAAAATTATTTGTTAAGGCATAATTACAGTTGTGTGCAGGTGAATTGAGTATTTATATATGTTTATTTAGTATATGATATGTATAGGTGTATATGTGTGTGAGGTAGACATACAAAAATTTTAATGAGTATTTATAAAGGAGTAGCTAGAGTAACAAGGAACTAAAATATAGAAAATGTATAAAGAAAGACGGTAAAAAGTGGAGGGGTTACAGAGAAAGTCATGGTATTCCAGTCAGGGACTAAGACACATGAAGCATATGGACAATCTAAAATTATGTAAAATTATGTAAATCAATCCATGCTGAGTGATGGGGAAGGGAATGTCAGGGTATAGGGGATGAATGATAGTACTACTGAAAGTGTTGAAGCCTTGCCCATCCCAACCTTGGTTCATGTATCAGTCACCTCTATGTGGACACTTGTGCTTGAATCACTGAATCAACGTACAATGCTAATTTAACTTAGACAGAAAGAACTTTTTAAAAATATAATTTAACTAGCTAATCACTCTAATTACCCATTTTCCCAGTGGTATTCTAGCTTCATGAGCTTTCTGAGATATAGTAAGAATAAAAATATAATGAGACATTTTTAAAGTGATTATCTAAGACTATATTAGGTGTCTATAGCCCACATGCAAGAAAGTAAAGTGACTTTTAAACAAATATTCTTAATTCTAATAATAAAAACATAAATAAACTGAAGGGGCATATATGTAAAAAATATGTGAAATCAATTTATTTGAATGCATTTATAGTATAATCTGTTTATTTTACTTGAATTGTTCACCTAAGTGTAAAAAGCAAAACTTTCACAGGTAAAACTAAAATATATACATTTTTTGACAAAACAAATCATATTTCCCATGTCCTGATCAGCTCTCCCAGGCTTATCTTTGACGATGTAATACATGCTTCTGATTGGAGACAGCTGTTGAAAATTGACAAACTCTCAGTTGCCTGCCAAACCACATAACCGAGGAGGAATGCACCTGCTTTAAGAAATGGGAAACATGCAAATATATAAATTCTTCCCAAAGTACTCAAAATCTCAAACGCCAGGCCCATGATGTGCATACAAAAATTGGCTGAAACCACAGCATTGCAACCAGCAGTTTGTCAATTAAGGGCATGTCATATGTTTTAATATTCATGACCAATGCCAAGAAGAAACTTAGGTTTAACTTGCTTTTTATCCACTTCTAATTGCTCCTTCTAAATATATATAGAAAGCATGATTCCACTAGGAAACAAGGTTAAGGTCAGTTCTGACACCCTACATAGCCTTCTATCACTTATCTGCCCATATTGGTAAGAATGGGTCATGCCATGCTCCCAATATCATGCATACGGATGTGCTTGTATACCTACATCTGTGAAGTGAGCTTCTGCAGCACGAGGAGCAGTTGGCTTAATAAATATCTTAGACCAGGGATCGGAAACATTTTTGGCTGAGAGAGCCATGAACGCCACGTATTTTAAAATGTAATTCCGTGAGAACCATACAACGACCCGTGTACCTTATGCATTATCCAATAAAAATTTGATGTGGTCCCGGAGGACAGCTGTGATTGGCTCCAGCCACCCACAACCATGAACATGAGCAGTAGGAAATGAATGAATTGTAATACATGAGAATGTTTTATATTTTTAACTTTATTATTTTTTTTATTAAAGATTTGTCTGCGAGCCAGATGCAGCCATTAAAAGAGCCACATTTTGTTTGCAAGCCATAGGTTCCCAACCCCTGTCTTAGAGTGAGCTGAATTTTATTAAACAACTAAAATTTATCAAGATTTTTGGGAAACACTTTGTTAATTTTCTTATTTAACAATTATTTGAGAAAGATGTAATACTCATTGCACATGTAAAACACTTACATCAAATCTAATTCTTCTCTCGTCAAAGCTATAGTTAAAGGAAGAACAGTCCTGACTTGCTTTTTTCTCATCATTGCTCATGACTTAGTTTATTAGACCAATATTTTGTAGAATTAACATGTATTATTACCCATATGGGAAGTATTACTTTTCACCAGTATATAAGTAATTGTGTTGTTGTGTGGTGGTTGCTTATAATTAAAATGAATTCATTGAAAGAGGCAAGAGAAATGTTTCTTTTCATAATCAGAAGAACCATTGGTGACTTTTTGCATACAGCAGTTAAGATATGAGAAGTTGGCCCATTGCTTCCTTGAAAGGTATTAAATGGAGAAATAGAACTCATCGATTAAGAGAAAAGGAGAAACTACTAGCAGATGAGAGTGTTAGCCATGAAATCACCCTTTACACCAGAAATTGCTTTTGCAGTATTAAAGTAAAATTGAGAAGCCATTTTATGAGGGATAATAAAATGTTGGGTTAAGAAAAAAAAAACAATAATGGAAAAAAATCAGTATTTAGGAAACTATACTAATATAACAACTCTCAAAACTCTAAATGTCTGGTTATAATTGCAGCACAATTACATATAATTTCTCTACCTTGGGACATAGTTGGGTAAACATGTTATGAGAATATTAATATTTTTTCAAACCATAAGCAAAAAAATAAAAAGAAAACAATGAGCTTTGTGAAAATGTTTTATGTAAGTTAATTAAAGCATTAATATCTGCTTATTTTTATATTCTTTTAAATCTAATGTTCAAGTGTAATATCATTAATAATTAATATTAACTGCTAATAATTATTCTATTTCTCATGAGGGACTTTGAGTTTGAATTAGAAAACAACTGAATTTGTTTTATACAACTGCTCCTGCAACCTAATTCTGATCCATTGGATGCAATCTATAATATATATAGCAGGAGCTGTGAGATTTATCACTTAAAGCAAATTAATTTTCTTCAATCATTTAATTTCAAGAAACAGTCAGTTTTATAATTATTGTGTGTACTTTAGGGTAACAATCAGAATTCTAAACTCTATTAACTTTTGACTCTTCCCTCTTTCATCCAGTTCAAACAGATGGCTGCAAATTGTTTTCGTCTTTAATTTATCTCACCCTCACCATCCCCACACATCTTCCCTAGCTCCACTGTTTGACTTTCTTAATAATGGAGCATGGAAAGAGTAGGGAGGTAAAAAGACAAGAAAAAAATAAATAAAACTTTGAACACTGGGACTGATTGGATACTGGGTTTCTGTGGAGTTCGCTGCTATTTAAAGCTGACCCTAACAGTAGCATTAATGTGATTAAGAACCCCATTTCCAAAGACCTCGTAGTTATTTTTAGGAAAAAAGAGATTTTTGAGAATTTAGTGTGTGTCAGCATTATTCTAAGGTCTAGAAATACTACAGTTAAGAAAAAAAATAGGAACAATGTATGAAATACCAGAGTCTAAGAGTTCCAGGCATATCCAGGAAGCTGTGTGATTGGTGCAGAGTGAGCCTGAGAGAGATGAGCTAGAGCAATGACAGGACTCAGATTGCGTATAGGATGCACAGAAGAAAAGTAGTGACTGGCCACAGTCCCCAAAGTCCGGCTTATTGGGGATAGAACCTTACGTTTGACAATGTTTAAAACTGCTAGTTATATTCTTTTTCTTTTAAAACTTTTTATTATTAAAGTATAATTAAGATACAATATTACATTAGTTTAAGATATATAACCTAGCTATTTGGCATTCATTTACCTTACCATATGATGACCACTATAAGTCTAGCAGCCATCTGAAACTGTGAAAAGTTATTATATTACTGACTCTAAAATCCCCAGGTAGTTTACTGCACAGCCAAATCTGAACACCATGGCGAAGGGGTGTTACCAGATATTTTTACTCTTAGCAGATTGGAAATCACTGATCTAATCTAAATTATACTTTTAAAGTATACTTTTTATTTTTGCTTGGATGAAACACATTTGACCAAGGTCAGAACAGTGAGATGAGTTAAGTTGCTATGGCAAAATATCCCCCAGAGATGATGGTGTGTTGGATCAAGACGACTGTGCAGAAACTGGAAGAAGTTGTCGAATCTGTCCTAACAGTAGACCTGATGGGATATTTTGGAGAATCTGATATGTGGTATGGATTAAAAGTAAAAGAAAGGAATTAAGGTTACTTCATGGTTTTATCCTGACCAACTTAAAGAATAAAATTGCTGTTTTAAAATGTATGCAAACTGTGATGAGACAGGCACATAGAAAGTGGTCCTAATATTTGCAGCCAGATAGTGATGGGCATCTCTTTAGGTTGAAGGGTGTATTCTTAAAAGGAATACAGGGAGTCATAGGAGCTGTTCCTGTCAACATTATTCTAGAGTGGTGCAGGTGGATGCCAAGGCAAGCATTCCACTGGGAATATGCAAGAAAGTTATGGCTGCTTATTAAATCTGGTTGAGGAAGCCAGGAAGTTTGAGGAGCAGTTTCAGTGAAGTACTTTCTGGACTATTGCTGATGAATTGATGGTGGCCAATGTAGGTAAGGCTAAATAAACCCTGTGTAGTCTCTTTTTGAATTTAATTAAATGTATTTGTTATGCCTTTGGTTAATAAGATATGTTTTAAGTGTTCACTTCTTTAATACATCATCTGTATATTGTATTGTGTGTTCAAAACCCAAAGTCACTTTATTTCATAAAATTCTCACAAAATGTAGACATGTTTCTTCTTGTAAAAACGAACTTTAGATCATTCCTTCAAGGGCAATTTAGTTACTTTCTGAGCAGAGCTATCAATTTTTATTCTGACACAGGCAAGATTTTTCTACCTACAATGTTTGGATTTAGTCTTTTCAAGAAAGAGCTGGAATATTTTTTTTTTTTATTTCTGCCCCACAGTCCTCAGGAAACACAAATAAAACACTCCACATTGTCTCTTTGAAGTCTGATTCAATATTGTGAAATGATAATAAAACATCGATGGCCACCCTTATTAGAAAATGTGAGGTATACATAGTTCACTTATAAAAACTTTTATAAAAACATTTATGCGTCTACTATTCATGAGGACCTTTCATACATTCCCCTCTCTGGAGGTCAGGTATGGTGGTGTCTTGGCTGAATTTGGCAACTTGGAGGAGTTGACACATTAATTTAAGAGTTCTTCCCAATTAAAATTGTAGATATACTTTAATATGTTGTCACATGCATGTAGCTATTATTTTTCTTATGTCACTTGACCTTCATAAAGTTTTATGAGTCAAATGTACCAGATATATTTATAATCCTTATTTACAGAGATAAAAATTGGAAACTATCACATTCTCTGTGTCATTATATATCTTTTTAGTGAAATGCTATTCAAGCATGTACATATAACTTAGGTGACAAAAATTTCTAAAGATCACTTCTGATATTTACACAATAATGAAATTGTTTGTTATATATATTAAATTTAAAAATACAAGTCAAACAATGATATTTTGCATCTTGTATTGAGAGAGCAACTTTTGACTAATTTTCTAAAAAACACTAATAGACTGGATAAAATAATAAAAAGGATTTTAAGGCATAGGGCAACGATAAAAATGTCATAATCTGTAAAGAAGTCAATGTTGTAAGAAGAAAACTATATTGTATAAAATTTAGTTATATGACTTTTAGTCATAAGATACTACACAGAATGACATATGTGAAACTAGGAAAGTCAGTGTTATTTGCTTGAGGATTCAAATGTTAAATTTTGAAGAAAAGGGGATAGTGAGAAAGTGAAAAATGAGATACCAGAAACAGGGGAGCCACACAGGAAGAATTCAGAATTCTGCTCATGAACTCTCTCTAATTTTCTTTGATCTCAGTAACATGTATCTTAGAAGATGATTCTGAATTATCCCCTAATAACAGCAATACCTTTGAGATATCTTGAAATCCTCTTTTTTAGTTCAATAATTTTTTCCTACTCAACCTAATTAGAGACACAACTCTTAGAATTTATTTGTGCCTCATTTTATAATTGCATTTTCAAAATATTTTCCTTTATTATTATTATTATTATTAATTTAGAGATTTTTTTTAACTTCAGTACTATTCAGTGATACAACATTTTTTGTGGGGACTTTTCTATTCACTGTGAGATATTTAATAGGATCCATAACTCAAATCACTAGATGAAAGTAGAAGCACTTTCCCCAGTTTTGACAGTAAAAATCTCTTCAGAAATTACCAAATGCTCCCAGAGAGGGAAAATAGCTCCCAAGTGAAAACCATAATAAAATTTTATTTAACATAGTAATTATCCTTATTTTTAAAGGTGTATATTTTTGCATGTATGTGTGCATACTTTTTCCAATATTTGGATAGCATATAACTTGTTTTTGTATTCTCTCTCTGTTTCTTGGAAATATGTGCTTGTCTTGAATTCAGTATATTCTTTATTAAATTTAGTGTATTGTATTTTTTAAAAAAATAAAAGTTCAGGCAATATAGAAGTTTCAATATTATTTTTTTCATGGCATTCTTTTGTTTTAGTATAGCATCTAGCCTCAGTTGTTTCTGGAGGTCCCTTGTATATTTAAAAATATTTTTTGATTATATGCTTTTTCTATGGCAGTATTCTGCTACATACTTTATTTTACCCAGAAAACTAATATTTTCTTTCATTTATTTATATTTAATTTCAGATAAGTCCCTGGGATATATAACTCCTAGGTCATGAATAAACCTTTTGGCTATAAACTTTTTGCTATATCTGTGTTCTATCCAATTTCTGTCAAATATTTTTTTATTTCCTTAGATGGTTTCATTCTGTTTTGTAAGTGTTATATATTTATTCTCTTATCTTTACCTTAATTGGAATCATACTTAATAGAGATTTAAGCATTTTTTATAGTCTAGTGTCTTAGAGTTGCTGAACTGAAGCTTATTTGTTTTTATTAGGATTTCCACCTTTTTTTCCTCACAGCATTCAGGATGAATTTTACTTTGTCACATAGGCTTGGGTATAGAAATGGGATCTACTGGGAAAAGGAAAACTTACAAAGCCATTGTTAACAACTAAAGAAAAAGCATTCAACCTTAACCCTCTTCACCCAACAGAGTAGTATATCCTGTCTAGGTGACCTAGACAGGAGGTTTGTTATCCCTCTAGGAAACAGTACGTAACTGCCTGTGGATGTCCTTTTCTTATGGGGAAAACTAAGAGCATAGTTTTGTTAATGCTATCCTTGCTATTCTTTTGATTATATTAAATACTGTAACAGAAGGAGATTTGACTTTGGGTGCTAGACACAAAGTACAATATGCAGATGATGTGTCACAAAATTGTATTCTTGAAACCTATATAATTTTATTAACCAAAGTCACCCCAATAAATTTAATAAAACATAGAGGGAAAAAATCCTATGCATTGCCTTTTCCAAGCCTTAACTAAATGAATCTCTTATGTATCTTCATTATTCTGAACTCACTTTAGTAAGATGAGAAAAGAAAATAGATTTCTTCGAACCAGTTTATGTTACATTATTTCTGAACAAATTTAATATTCTCCACAATGACAGTGATAAAGTATATATATTTTATAAATGTTATAGGGTAGATACTTAAACTTTATATTGTACTGAATAACACTAGGTTTTATTTACCTTTCATATTTTCCATTACATTTTCATCTTGAATCCTGCTTATCATTGAGGAGAAAGTTGTTGTTCTGAAGTCTGAGCCAGATACTATGGTTGAGAGATGCTTGTCGCATTTTTCTGCAATATTTATGCACAGTCATAGAATTATAATAAGTCTGAATTACATTTAAAAGTATATTCAGTAAATGTTTTACATACTGCATGAAATTGTTAAATTGAGAAAAGGGATACTTTATTTGGTGTCATTCAACTGCACACAAGTTAGCTGAGTTGCATGTTTTTTACAGTTATTATATAGTCACACCTTTATCATCAAAGGATGACAGTGCTTCTCAATTCCTGCTCTGTTTATAGAAAAATATATTAGTTTAAATTAATCTAAGGTTTGCATAAAAGTATGTCATTGAAAAATTTAAATCATAATTAGAAACAGAATCACTTAATTTTTTTAATAAAATATTATTTCATTCAATTGCTATGTAAATATTTCCTTATGACTAATTTATGTGTTTGAATAAAGTTATAGATGCACAGACACATATGTATATGTTTTAAAAGCTGCAGTTCCTAAGTGGCTATCTTTAATAATTCATGTCTCTACTAAATTTATTCAACATGATGAAAATAATTTTGTTTGTGTTCTATTAGTATCTAGTATTTCTGACCCATATTTAGTCAGAAAGCTCATTTAGATTAGACTTAATCTGATTTTTAAATGTTTAATGATTTTAGAGAGAAGAATGGAGTAAGAGAGAGACAGAAACAGCAATTTGCTTTTTTATGTGCCTGACCAGGGATTGAACTTGCAATCTCCGTGCTTCAGGACGATGATAGCTTAGCCAACTGAGCTATCAGGCCAAAGCTGATTCTTTATAAATTTCAAAACAGTACTAATGCAATACAAAGTCCAGTTTTGCTCTAAAACCTACCTTTTACAAGAAATATTTTCTTACATCATTTGTTCTATTTACTTTTGCTTACATTGTAGATGCTTAATGACCAAGGAGTTTGTAATATGCACAATCAAACACCCTGACATTTTGTGGTTTTGGGGAAGATATTTTATAACAGATTTTTGCATAGAGCTACGGAATAAATAATTGGTGACTTAATCAAGTTATTTAGCTAATTGCTGACAAAGGTTGACAATTCTTTTGATGATAATTGAGAACTTTATTATATAGTTCCCTGAGGATAAAATAATACAAGTAGAAAGAAACAGGTAGTACCCAATATTACAATTCCAGATGAAAACATGTAGAAATAAAATAAATTGCATCTGAGAATGGTCACTTTAGCATCTATTTTCATGTCTTTGTTCTTTTTTAATTGTAGTAAAAGAACACCTCCAACACAGAATTCTTGTTGATCAAGAGACCACACTACTAGAAAATACATTTAAGTCTCTTTTAAATACTTTCAGGTTTGCAAACCTGTGGGTGGAGTGCAGAGCACATTCCTAGCAGCTGTGGCTGATGCAATGCTGTGAGAATACTCCAGCTCCCAGAACCCTCCTGGGCATACCCAGGAAGGGAGTCCGCCCGCTATAAGTAAGTGACTTAGCACCAACCACGGAGCTCCCTGATCTCTTCAGCCATTGGCTATGAAGTACACGCTGTAACACTTGGCTGAACCCATGTATATAAGCTAGCTCACTTCCTGAATAAAGTGGATCTACGTCACTGAACCTGGTCCCTGGAGTCGGGTCTTTGTGTCTTCATCATCCTCTCCCCCGGCAGAACTTGTCCACACAAACCAATAAGCTCTGGCCATTATTATATGATTGGAAGTGGTAGAAGAAACTTCTGTGTTGATTCCATAAAGAAGTTTGCCTGAGACCACTTTTACCCCCTTTCTCCTTGGAAAATAATATACTGCTTACAAAAATTAGAAAATATTTATAATTAAGAAGGGCTGATCACCTCTGTGACAATAAATGATGAAAAGATAAACTTCTACCTTCTTTACACCATGTATGCATGTTGGGGGTTCTTCATTAGCAACTTAGTCAATCACATGAATCATAACTGTTACAGGAAAAAAAATACCCATATCACTCCCAATAAACATACATGCATACACCATTGAGGTTTTCAGATATAATTATTACAAGATTATTCTTCAGTCAGATTCAAAAATTTCTCTTTAACCTACATGAAATATAAAATTATGTTTTTCTCATTTCTCCTTCAAGAATACCTACCTCTCCTCATATACTTTATTTTTTACCTAATTAAATAGTATGAGTTGGCACAAAAAGAATTAGAAGACTCTCGGTATGGTACCTAAGAACTACTTTCCATCTGTAGTCTGTTCTCAGACATTTCTCTTTGAATCATACCTGTGAGGCACTCTCAAGGAAGTGGAAGTAGTTAAGAGTTTATATGTGTAGAAAAAAGAGGTATATAATCAAAACGGGAAAGGTCAATGTTTGTCATATGTTCATCTGCTTTGTCTTTTCCTCAAAAGACTTCATGTTTGGCAGACTTGCTGCTTCATTTGCTCAACATTGAACCTCAGCAACTGGTACTGGGCATAAAACACCAATATTCTTTGTATACTTTGCTCGCCTAGGAAGGGTGGTCTATTCTAGAAATTGAATTTTATTTCTTAAAGCTTTATTTCTTGTGTCCTTTCACAGTATGAGATTTTTTTTTACTATGACTATTAATGTCCCCTTTGTATATTTTATAGTGTTTCAAATCTAAAATTTTATAATCTTCTAAAGAACTTTTTTATCTTTTAAAATTTAGTAAGGTTTATAATAATTTTAATTGTTTAAGACTCTTAAATGTACATTTTGATTTTTTAAATGTATTATCACTTATCTGTGCCTTCTGTAATGACTTTAAATTTGGCTTTTGATCTCAGTATTTTGCACCCCTCTGTGAATATAGTTAAGTCAGAATTTGCAATGAGACTGTAAGAAGAAGTTCTGAAATCTAGGAATCAGAATGGTTATAGGGAAGATTAAATTGCAACATCTAGTGAAGTGGAAAGATTATACACATATCTCTTGTTTAGAACAGAAATAAAAGATTAATAAAAATATAGCCCTTGTTGTTCCCTTGAAGTATTCTATTCTTGTTTCCACTGTTTTTATTGCCTAGTATCAGAAGCCTACTTCAGTTTTACTGGCAAATTCCAAAAGCCTCAAGGATTTGGAAATCATTGATAGGAAACTTTACTTAAGCTGGAGCTGAGAACAGGGTTCCTGTATAAATTAAAAGGCAGTACAGTGAGTATTAGTTGTCTCTTACCTCATATTTTTCTTGTATATAGCAACAATAAACTAAAATTTATAAGTTGAAATTTTTGACCTAAAAAGTATGTGAATGAAAGCTCGTATCAACAGCAAGTTGCCTCAAAGTTTAGAAACTGTCAGGTCCCTAGCCTATCTCTCACTTTTTTTTATTATTTCATGAATTTTTTTTAATTTTGTTTTTTTTAATGGGGTGACATCAATAAATCAGGATACATATATTCAAAGATAACAAGTCCAGGTTATCTTGTCGTTCAATTATGTTGGGTATCATCACCCAAAGTCAGATTGTCCTCTGTCACCTTCTATCTTGTTTTCTTTGTGCCTCCCCCTCCCCTTTTCCCTCTCCCATTCCCCCCTCCCCCCCGTAACCACCACACTCTTATCAATGTCTCTTAGTTTCACTTTTATGTCCCACCTACGTATGGAATAATGCAGTTCCTGGTTTTTTCTGATTTACTTATTTCGCTTCGTATCATGTTATCAAGATCCCACCATTTTGCTGTAAATGTTCCGATGTCATCATTTCTTATGGCTGAGTAGTATTCCATAGTGTATATGTGCCACATCTACAAAGAACTCATAAAACTCAACAACAAACAAACAAACAATCCAATAAAAAAAATGGGAAGAGGATATGAACAGACACTTCTCCCAGGAAGAAATACAAATGGCCAACAGATATATGAAAAGATGCTCATCTTCTTTAGCTATTAGAGAAATGCAAATTAAAACTGCAATGAGATACCACCTCACACCTGTTCGATTAGCTATTATTAGCAAGACAGGTAATAGCAAATGTTGGAGAGGCTGTGGAGAAAAAGGAACCCTCATACACTGTTGGTGGGAATGTAAAGTAGTACAACCATTATGGAAGAAAGTATGGTGGTTCCTTAAAAAACTGAAAATAGAACTACCTTATGACCCAGCAATCCCTCTACTGGGTATATACCCCAAAAACTCAGAAACATTGATACTTAAAGACACATGCAGCCCCATGTTTATTGCAGCATTGTTCACAGTGGCCAGGACATGGAAACAACCAAAAAGCCCATCAATAGATGACTGGATAAAGAAGATGTCTTACATTTTTTTAGCGGCGAAGCCCACAGCTCTAGTTTCATGGCCAAAGTAGAAAACAAACCCAGCACTGGACTGCCTGATGCAATGAGTCCTTAGAGACAGCTCTGAGATGTAAGTCTCTATCCTTCAGTCTTAGTTTCTGGAGGCCATCCACAAGAAATTTGGAAGTAAATTTCCATGATATATGCTAGATATATATTATGTGGTCATTACTTAATGTTGATTCTGATTAAAGCTTGCTATAAAAAGAAAGGTTGGCTTGTACTCAAAATATCTCTCTTATGTACTTAGACTTCTGTCATCTGATTTGTACCTAAGTCATATATATCCCTTTCATGCTTCCTTCTTGTTTTTTTTTTGTTTTGTTTTTTTTTTTTTTTGTATTTTTCCGAATCTGGGGCATCGCTCTGCCGCAATCAGAGCCATTCTAGCGCCTGAGGCAGAGGCCACAGAGCCATCCCCATCGCGCGGGCAAACCTTGCTACAATGGAGCCTTGGCTGCGGGAGGGGAAGAGAGAGACAGAGAGGAAGGAGAGGGGGAGGGGCGGAGAAGCAGATGGGCGCTTCTCCTGTGTGCCCTGGCCAGGAATCGAACCCGGGACTCCTGCACGCCGGGCCGACGCTCTACCGCTGAGCCAACCGGCCAGGGCGCTTCCTTCTTGTTTTGTGTGGCAAACTGCAACAAAAATCCTCCACACATCTTCCTCCAAGATGGTGATGGCTGATTCTTTTGAGTTTATGTTCTTAAGTAATCTTCTATCTCTCATGCATTCAAAATGAGTACAATAATTTGATGTTCTTTCACCAGGAAAATTGGAATGAGAACATGTACAGTTACAAATTTGACCTACGTACGCATCTCCAACAAGTCAGAGTAATAAGGTGCTTTGGACTGCATTGATTCTGTGATTTAAAAAATTTGAATTATTCCAAATTTATATTAGATTTCCTGTTTAGTCTCCTTCCTTTGGCAAAGTCAGGTTACTCTGGCTCTTTCTACTTAATTTACTAATTCAACTTCTATTTCAGTTAGCTGACATTAATGCCTTGCCCTTCTCCTGTTTAATATGTATACTCTGATCAACATTGACCTCATCACAATCTCCTACTATTTGAGTTTCCTTAGACTCTTTTTACTTGGCCAATTACAAAAATAAAATTTGTAACTATGTGTGCAGAATTAGTTCATAGATAATATTTGGAGGCTAAATTATAAAGGATACGTCCAGTTTTCCCCCTTTGCTTTTAATTTGAGCCACCTTTCCAAAGTTTGCAGTGTCATTTATTAATATTGTAGTATAGGTAAATAAAATTGGTTGACTAGTTTTAGTACAATGGAAAGGATAGTAGAAGAGTCTCTGGAATTTAACAACTATTTCATATTTATACTGTAATGAAACCAGGGTGATATCAGGTGAAATCATGTATGGATGAGCAAAGAAATATTTAAGAGTCTTCTTTTATTCTTTTTCTGCAGCTACAGAGTTTACCGATTCTGGACCAGTTTCAGTCTTTGGCCTTCTACAGGGAATTGCTGATAAGATTCTGGGCTGCTAATGTTTGAATTCTTCTGGAGAGGAAAAACATAGTCAAAATCCATTTTTATTTTCCAGTATGCTTCTTTTATTTTCAGTGTAAAATCAAAATAATGTCAGTATCTCCAGGGAAAGAGAATTATGGGAAATTGATAACATATCCTCTGAATAGTTCTGAAAAGGGGGAAGAAATATATTTTCCCTGATTAGCCTAAGTCTAATATTTAGGAATATAAATCCATAAGTTCTAGTGAACTTGTTAAATAAATTTTTTATTCCTTTGGATAATGATGCCACACCAATCTTTGCTATTCCCTATACGATTTGTATAAAATATCTACCTAGCAGAACAACAGAATAAAGAGACTGTCTTTTTCTTATACACACCAATAAAAGGCATAAATATCATAGTTTAAATCATTTCAAATTGTTTCAGGTCCTTCTTAATTATGACACATAATGATGCTACAAATCCTTAATGTGTTGATTATTTTCTCAGATAAGATTAATCTATACTGATAGACTGATAATGAAAATCTATAGATAAAGCTAATTATGATGTGTATAATCAGATGTTAGAAGCTTATACATACTTAAAACAACTTCCACATAAAATATAACATTATAATAAAAAGAAGGGCTGGAATGGATATGGTTCTTTTATATTTCTCATAAGCTTAATGGCATTTATGTAATTGTTTTATGTTTAGCTTTTTAATGTATATGATCATGGTATATTAAAATGACACTGATGTCATTAGAGCATGATGAAAATGTCTTT
The DNA here is from genome assembly GCF_036850765.1 of Saccopteryx bilineata. Lineage (NCBI taxonomy): Eukaryota > Metazoa > Chordata > Mammalia > Chiroptera > Emballonuridae > Saccopteryx > Saccopteryx bilineata. The sequence goes on along the minus strand of NC_089491.1, from coordinate 211,770,909 downwards.
ATATGATTATGGATGTATTAAATACAGTAACCCACTGGCTACAGAGTGTGGTTCCTAGAGATGAAAGGTGTTTCATCTCTCATAACTTATGGAAGTGTCCCCAAATTTAGTGATTTAAGCATTTGCCATTTAGCTCACAGTTGTGAATCTGCTGTCTGATTCTTCTGGTCTGAGAGACTTCAGCTGGTAACTGCTGGACTTACCCATACAACTGGTGGATCACCTTGTGTCTGAATGATCAAGGGTGCCTTCATTTGCATATATGGCTTTTGCAGTCTGTTGTACGGGCTGATGAAATAAACACCCGAGTTTGTTTCTCTTAATACCCAGCAAACCAGTCTAGATATTTTTCAAAGAGTGTTGCATGGTCACATAAGTTGCAAGAGAAACCATCCCCAATGTGCAAGCCCTTCTTCCTTTGCTTGTGCCACATTTTCTACTAAAGTCCTTTGCCTGATGAAAGTCACATGACAATTTCAGGTTCAAAAGATGGGACAGTAAGTCCAACCTGTTCATAGGATGCATAGAAAGGAAGGAGTTTATGGGAATTTTATAATTAATTACAGCCATCCTCTAGTTCAAATTAATTCATATTTCTGTCACCTGGAAAATATGCTTACTCTTATTACAGGGACCCAAAATGTCTTATATAATCTTGTTCTTAGAGTTGAAATCCAAAGTCTTGTGATCTAAAAATCATGCCTAAAAGGCAGCCTTGGGTGTGTTTCTTTTGAGCTAGAGAAGAATTACTTGTGCCCTTCCCCCCAAGAAAACACTATACAAGAATGTGCTAGAAATATACATTGAACACATACTTCAGCCTTCCAAATTAGGGCAGCTGATAGTTTGCCAGCTGTTCTATAAAATAATAGAGGTTGCCCTTTATCCAGCTTCTATACAATGTGCTCACTGATTTTCCTAGCATTCATGAACAGATTATTCACTATTCTCCGACCTCCCTTAATTGTCTCTTCACTGCTTTTTCTAGTCATCACTACCTCTCATTCCCAAGAGTAATTACACATATAAGTACAATATCTCTATTAATTATCTATTACCATATGACAAACTACTCCCAATGTGTCAGTGGCTTAAACAACCAATAATCATGTGTTTGGCTCTGAATTCTGTGTGTTGCAGGGAAGACGTTCCTGACTGGGCTAGCCTAGCTCTTCTCTGCTGGGCTAACTTATGCATTAGCTGGCAGATGGCAGGTCAACTAAGAGATCGATGACTTGTGGAGGATTTGTGGTGGACCAGCTCACATGATCACTACTTGGCGGGCTCTTGCCAAATTGGAGAGGGCTGGGTCATATGTCTTTTTATCCAGAAGTATGGTCTTGACTTCCTCACCTGGTAATTGAAAGGTTAAAAACGCTGCAGTATGGGGTAACCTCAAAGCTCAAGCAATTTCCAAGTCTGCTTTTATCATGTTTGTTCATGTCCTATTAGTCAAAAATGTTTTCATAAGTATCTCAGATTTAATCATTGGGGAAATAGACACCAGTTCTTGATAGGAGTTAAAGGATTTGTAGTAACTTTTACAATCAATCACACAAAGTGAAATAAAAAAGGAAGCCTGTCTTCTTGTTTGTATAAACATAAAACCATTTTTAGAGACTGATTAGCCACCAACTAATCAGGTGGTTAGTTTTCACTGAGGAAAATAATAGGATCTAGCATAAAGATGAATAAAACTATTGAGAAAAGGAAATAAACAAGCTGTCATATAGAAAATATCATACTTGTCCCATCCCTCCTCTCATCTCTCACCCTGAAGATGTTTGCTCATATTTAAGAGTAATGAACCTAGAGATGCTTTTTTTTATTTCCTAGGATATTTACTTACTTTCCAGAGCAAAAGATATGGTCACTCTCTTTCTAGAAAATACGATGGGCAATTGTGCCCATAGCACTAAATCTCCTAATTTTAGGATTCCTCAACAATTGTATACCCCTACTGCATATGAAGGAGAACATTCAACTCCTAAGTACCCAGCAGAGAAATGTGCATAGAAAACCAAGATGTGATGGCCTGTAGATTGTCTGCTGTCTTTTCCACGAACTTGTGTTCTGTCACAATATGAATGCATGAATCTTAATGGAGCCATACTATGTAGTAGCAAAATACTTGATAACATTATCCCTTTGGGTAATCAACCTGAAAATGAGGTTTGAAAACAGAATAGTAGAAATATAAATTGTTAGCCTTGGCTAAGTGGTTCAGTGCATAAACAGTGGTTGGTGCACTGGGGTTGTAGGTTTGATTCCCAGTACAAGCATGTATGCGAAGCAACCAATGAATGCAAAACTAAGTGAAACAACAGTTGATTCTCTTCTTCTTCTCTTCTTCTTCCTCTTCTTCTTCTTCTTCTTCTTCTTCTTCTTCTTCTTCTTCTTCTTCTTCTTCTTCTTTCCTTTTCTTTCTCTCTCTCACAAACACAGACATAATCAGTGCAAAAATTTAAAAGAAAAAGAATTATAAATTATTACTGATGCTTTTAACTAAAGTAGAAGTTAATGCAGATGATAAGAAAAAACTTATTTGTAAACTAGCAAGGCCTGAAAATGGAGTATGTTAAGATATTTGAAGCCTCAAAAATATAGAATGTGTGTATTCTTTCAGGAATGCAAAAAGTAGAAAAGAATGGCTTTTTGTAATACACACACACAAAAAGACTATGTCAATAAATTTAATGAAAAGGATTGGTAAAGCCTACTTCCTTCAGACTTTAAATAGAAATGCCATTTTAAAAGCTTCTGAATGGCAGAATTCCATTTATATTCAGCCCTTCCCCAAAGATAAAATTGGAATTGTAGCCTTTCTATTCCACTCACATGGCTTTAAGATTGCTATCAGTAGTTTAAGTGTATGTGGGTGGGAGGGAGGGATGGGGTGTTTTAGTCCACTCAGATTCAAAGCACCTGCAGTTTCAGTGTCTGGTGAGGGCCTGCGTTTTAGGACAGAGGCAGATGTCTTTTGTCTGTGTCCTCGTGTGACAGAAGGGACAAGTGATCTCTCTCTGGGGTCCATTTAATAAGACCACTGATCCTATTAATAAGGCCTCCACCATTATGACCTAATCACCTCCAAAAAGCTCTGCCCTCAGACACCATCTGAAGATTAGGCTTCAACATATGAATTTGGCAGGGACACAAACATTCAGTCTATAGCAGGGGAAAACAAAGAAACAAAAATGAATTGAGACCTAGGATATTTTTTATGTCTAGAAAATACATTTTCTAGTTGTACGTATATAGAACTAAGTAGAAATAAATCAATCAGGAGTTTAATACATTTTATGTGACTTATTTAACCAAAAAAATTCAAAAGACAGAGTTAAAATGCTTTGACTATTTGAAATGTAGAACATCCTTTAATCTTCAAACTTATATTAAGATTAAATACTAAGTTATTGATGAAAATTCTATTATCAGTGGTTTTTTATTTTTAAATTTAAGAATGTATTATTAAATTTATAAAGGATTCTAAAACATATAGTTTTTTAGAATGTATTAATCTTCTTATCTATTTGTCAATTTGATACCAACCTCCTCCTTATTTTAGTTAGTTCTATAACTTTTTAAAAACTACTTAAACTGCCTGCTTTCATTCTTTGTATTATTCTATTATTCTTGGATTTTAAAATATTTCATGCAATCAACTCAATAATTGTTGTTTCTGAGCAGAAGTTAAGTTTAAAACTTTCAGAGCTTTCTGAATATATTCTTTAACAAAATGGTTAAATAATCTTGTTTTATATTATTATATGTTTATTAATGTTTTTGTTGCTTAAACTTTTATTTATTTATTTATTTGTATTTTTTCTAAAGTGAAAAGAGGGGAGGTAGAAAGACAGACTCTCACATGTGCCCAACTGGGATCCACCTGGCAAGCTCACTAAGGTGGCGATGCTCTGCCCATCTGGAGTATTACTCTGCTGCAACAAAGCCACTCTAGTGCTTGAGGCGGAGGTCATGGAGCCATCCTCAGCGCCCGGGCCAACTTTGCTCCAATGGAGCCTTGGCTGCAGGAGGGGAAGAGAGAGATAGAGAGGAAGGAGAGAGGGAAGAGTGGAGAAGCAGATGGGCGCTTCTCCTATGTGCCCTGGCCGGGAATTGAACGTGGGACTTCCACACTATTGGCCGATGCTCTATCGCTGAGCCAACCAGCCAGGGCCTTGTTGCTTAAACTTAATCAATTAGTTTTACCTTTCAGAAGAGTATAATCTGATAATTCAACTCCTGTATGGTTCATCTTGATTTTTAATATTATGAAGTCTTTCACATGACAATTCAGTGTAGGTTTTTATTGACTGAATGGGAATACATATTGTCTTTTAGGAGATTCCTACTGACTGCACTTAAATCAACTTTATTGATACTATCATTCTGAACCTGTATATAATTATTGATTACTTAATTTAATTTTTGTGACAAAAAACAGTAATGTGTCTGTCAATTTTTTCTTGTTTGTCTTGAGTTTTGCTTATGTAGCTACTATCATGTTTCCTAAATAAATGCTTATGACTATAAATAACCTAATGGATCTAAACAGTCTGCTTTTGACATTTGGTCAAAATACTATTTTGGATGCTATTATTATTGTTACTTGTGTTTTTATTTTAATTAATTAATAGTTACATAAGTATTTTCCAGGTAAACATGTTTAAATATTTAGCTTTAAAACTCTAAAATTCATGTGTGTGGAGTTTTTTTGTTTATTTGTTCTTAATTCAGAAGCTTACATATAAAAAATATATAGGCATTCCTTAAATTGCAGTGAACCGCAATAGCTGAATTATGGGCAGGGCACATGTGGAGGATACAATTCCAGTATGCCCAAATTCCAGTTAATATGGTTCCGTACAAAATAGAGACTGCCTTCAATTGAATCTTGCAATTTCTGTTGAACATTAGACACATAAAGCTTTTATCAGGGAAGAAAGTTGAATATATTTTACATTTAAATTTATATATTTGAAATAATTATTCTCATCTATAGTATATATTCACTGCTTATACTTTCTTTTCATGTGACAGAGACAGAAAGAGGGACAGATAGAGAGAGAAAGGCAGGAAAGAATAGAGATGAGAAGCATCAGTACTTTGCTGTGGCTCCCTAGTTGTTCATTGAATGCTTTTTCATATATGCCTTGACCAGGGGGCTACAACAGAGCAAGTGACCGTTTTATCAAGCTAGCAACCTTGGGCTTCAAGCCAGGGACATTTGGGCTCAAGCCAGAGACCATGGGGGTCATGTATATGATCCCATGCTCAAGCCAGATGAGCCTGTGCTCAAGCCAGCACCTTGGGGATTCAAATCTGAGTCCTCTCCATCCCAGTTCGATGCTCTATCCACTATACCACCATCTGGTCAAGCTATACTTTCTTTTTCTGTTTATTTTATGGCTAACTGAATAAAATTATGTCTTGTCAAATTAATACTTTTTATTGGTTTAAAATGCTTATAATATATTTAATTCTGAAAGAGGTAATGACTACTACATTAATCGTCACTTTTAAAAAAGGTTTAACTTAGTCCTGGCTGGCTGGCTCAGTGGTAGAGCATTGGCTCAGTGTGTGGTTATCCCAGGTTCGATTCCTGGTCAGGGCACACAGGAGAAGCACCCATCTGCTTCTCCATTGCTCCTCCTCTCACTTCTCTCTCTCTCTCTCTCTTTCTCTCTCTCTCCTTTCTCCCCTTCTGCAGCCATGGCTTAATTGGAGCAAGCTGTACCAGGCACTGAGGATGGCTCCATGGCCTCAGCTTCAGGCACTCAGAAGAGCTCAGCTGCTGAGCAATGGAGCAATGCCCAAGATGAGCAGAGCATCTCCCCCCAGTGTGCTTGCTGGGTAGATAATGGCCTGGGTGTATGCGAGACTCTTTGTCTCACCTCCTCTCACTGAATAAAAAAAAAAAAAAAAGTTTTCACTTTTTTTTGTCTCACACTATTGGCCCTCCTTCTAAAATTCTGATGATGATTCTATTCTTAATTTTTTGAGGAACCACCATACTTTCTTCCATAATGGTTGTACTAATTTACATCCCCACCAACAGTGAATATGGGTTCCTTTTTCTCCACAGCCTCTCCAGCACTTGTTATTACCTCTCTTGTTGATAATAGCTAATCTAACAGGTGTGAGGTGGTATCTCATTATAGTTTTGATTTACATTTTTCGACTAGCTAGTGATGATGAGCATTTTTTCATATATCTGTTGGCCATTAGTATTTCCTCTTGGTGGAAGTGTCTTGTTCATACGCTCTTCCCATTTTTTTAATTAGATTATCTGTTTTTTTTTGTTGCTGAATTTTATGAGTTCTTTATATATTTTGGATATTAACCCCTTATCTGAGCTGTTATTTGAAAATATCATCTCCCATTTAGTTGGCCGTCTATTACCATATGACCCAGCAATCCTTCTACTGGGTATATACCCCCAAAACTCAAAAACATGGGTACATAAAGACACATGTACCTCCACGTCCATCACAGCATTGTTCACAGTAGCCAAGACATGGAAATAGCTGAAATGCCCTTCAATAGCGGATTGGATAAAAAATATGTGATACATATATTCAATGGAATACTACTCAGCCATAAGAAATAATGTCATAATATCATTTACAACAACATAGATGGACCTTGATAACATATACTGAGTGAAATAAGTAAATCAGAAAAAGCTAAGAACTGTATGATTCCATACATAGGTGGAACACAAAATTGAGACTCGTGGACATAGATAAAAGTGCAGTGGTTACCAGGGGGAAGGGAAGGGTGGAGAGAGATGGAGATGGTGGGAAAGGGGAGGGGCTTAAAAAGAAACAAAATATAAGGTAACAGAAGATGATTTGACTTTGTGTGATGGGTATACAGCATAATCAACTGTCCAAATGATGTGGAGATGTTTGTTTTCTTTAAATCTATGTACTCTGTTTGACCAATATAGCACTATTGAATTTAATTGTCTAAATAAAAAAAAATAAACAAAATTCTGTTGATGGCCACTCTCACCTTAGATGATTAACTTAAATTAGCTTTTTAATAATGTCTAAGGAAAAGGTGATGTGTTTATTCAGATACTGAGCAATCATGTGCTTATTTATAAGTAGAAATATGATTTATGACACATTGACCTAAAAGCAAACATACTAATAACAAAGAAATATTCACAGACCTAGTTAGCTACTAAATAATGTTGAAGCAAAGGTTTGAGGGAAATTTAAATCTGACTGATTACTTATTGCTTAAGAAAAAATTATGAATTGCCTTTGGGTGGTCATCATCCAATATAATATCAATATAAAGTTAATGTATCACAAAATAGTATACTTTAAACCTATATAATTTTATTACCTAATATCACCCTAATAAGTTCAATAACAATTTAAAAAAATAAAAATCTGAATTTGAAATATATACTGAGAAAATTAGTGCTGGGATTATTGTAAAAATAGATATAGTTTATTTTGCAAAATTAAATAACATGTTGGATATGCAAATTAATGCTGTGAACCATTACTTGATGATGAACTTATTACTCAAAACCTAAATTCAAATTTTGTTATAATATAAAAAAATAAAAGAAAAATTATGAATTCCATATATACCTGTTTGGAAAGCCAATATCTGACATATAAACTCTGAAAATGTATACCTTCTAAACACTACATAAATAATAATACATAATTGTCAGAAAAATTATTACTTTATACATACTTATCTTTTATCATATACAACTAAAATTTGAAAATTTCCATTCTTTTTTTTAAAGCAGATAATCTAAAGTATTTTTAAACTTAGCTTTTAATTCTTATGTAAAATTTACACACTTTCCCTCCACTTTTTACACACTGCAGTTCACATTATCTCTCCCTGCTGGTAATAATGGAGTAAAGAAAATCAGTTTCTGTTTTTTTATTTTATTTTTTAATTTATTGTATTTCCAGAGATTCTAGTGTTGCCCTGATTGCATCCCCCTCCCCCGTATTCCCCTCAACATACGCCTTACCCCTCTTCCAAAGGCTCCCTTCCCCCTTCCCTTTAGGTTTAATTCTGTTCCTCAGTTCACATTGTTCCTTGGATTCCTCAAATTAGAACACATGATATTTTTCTCTCTCTGCCTGGCTATTTCACTCAACATAATAGTTTCCAGGTCCATCCATGTTGTCACAAAAGGTAATATTTCCTTCTTTTTCATGATCTGATAGTTTTTCATTGTGTATATGTATCACAACTTTTTAATCCACTTGTCCTCTGATAGACACTTGGGCTGTTTCCATGTCTTGGCTATCGTAAACAATGTTGCCATAAACATGGGGGTGCATTTCTTCATTTGAATCATTGATGTGGTATTCTTGGGATATATTCCTAAAATAGGGATGGCTGGGTCAAATGGCAGTTCCATTTATAATTGTTTGAGGAATCTCCATACTGTTTTACACTATGGTGGCACCAGTCTGCATTCCCACCAGCAGTGCAGGAGGGTTCCCTTTTCTGCGCATCTTCGCCAGCACTTATTCTGTGTTGTTTTGTTGACGAGCACCATTCTGACTGGTGTGAGGTGGTATCTCACTGTAGTTTTAATGTGCATTTCTCTAATGATTAGTGATGTTGAACATTTTATCATCTGTTGGCCATCTGTATGTCCTCTTTGGAGAAGTGTCTATTCATTCTTTTGTCCATTTTTTGATTGGATTGTTTATCTTCCTGGTGTTGAGTTTTACAAGTCCTTTATAAATTTTGGTTTTTGACCCATTATCAGACGTATTGTCAAATATGTCCTCCCATTTTACGGTGTGTCTTTTTTTTCTGTTCATATTGTCTTTAGCTATACAAAAGCTTTTTAGTTTGCTATAGTCCCATTTGTTTATCCTGTCTTTTATCTCACTTACCCGTGGAGATAAATCAGCAAATATATTGCTGCAAGAGATGTTGGAGAGCTTACTGCCTGTGTTTTCTTCTAAGATGCGTATGGTTTCACAACCGACATTTAAGTCTTTTATCCCTTTTGAGTTCATTTTTGTGAATGGTGTTAAGTTGTTGGTCTAGTTTCATTTTTAGGCAGGTAGCTGTCCAATTTTCCCAACACCATTTGTTAAAGATACTGTCTTTACTCCATTCTAGGCTCTTACCTCCTTTTCAAATATCAATTGTCCATAAAGGTGTGTGTGGGTTATTTCTGGGTTTTCTGTTCTGTTCCATTGATCTATATGCCTGTTCTTATGCCAGTACCAAGGTGTTTTGAGTACAATGGCCTTGTAGTATAACTTCATATCAAGAAGTGTGATGCCTCCTACTTTGTTCTTCTTTTTCAAGATTGCTGAGGCTATTCTTTTTCTTTTTTGGTTCCATATAAATTTTTGGAATATTTGTTCTATATCTTTGAAGTATGTCATTGGTATTTTAATTGGTATTGCATTTAATTTATAAGTTGCTTTGGGTAATATAGACATTTTGATGATGTTTATTATTCCTAACCAGGAGCACGGTATATGCTTCTACTTGTTTGTATCTCCTTTGATTTCTTTTATCAATGTTTTGTAATTTTCCAAGTATAAGTCTTTAACCTTCTTGGTTAAATTTACTCCTAGGTACTTTATTATTTTTGTTGCAATAGTGAAGGGGATTGTTTCCTTAATTTCTCTTTCTGACAGTTCATTGTTGGTGTATAAAAGTGTCTCTAATTTTTGTGTATTAATTTTATACTATACCACCTTGCTAAATTAATTTATCAGGTCCAGTAATTTTTTGACTGAGACTTTAGGGTTTTCTATATACAGTATCATACCATCTGCAAATAATGATAGTTTTACTTCTTCTTTTCTAATATGGAAGCCTTTTATTTCTTCTTCTTGTCTGATGGCTGTAGCTAGGATTTCCATGATTATATTGAATAAGAGTGGTGAAAGGAGGCACCCTTGTCTTGTTCCTGATCTTAGGGTGATTACTTTCCATTCTTGCCCATTAATTATGATGTTGGCTGTGGGTTCTTCATAGTTTGCCTTATCCTGTTGAGGTATGTTCCCTGTATTCCCACTTTGCTGAGAGTTTTGATCATGAATGGGTGCTGGATTTTATCAAATGCCTTTCTCTGCATCTATTAAAATTATCATGTAGTTTTTCTTCTTTCTTTTTTTTATGTGATGAATCACATTGATTGATTTACAAATATTGTACTATCTTTGCCTCCCCAGAATAAACCCCACTTGATCATGATGTGTGATTTTTTTCATGTATTGCTGGATCCGGTTTGCTAACATTTTGTTGAGGATTTTAGCATCTAAATTCATAAAGAAAATTGGCCTATAATTTTCTTTATTTGTATTTTCTTTGCCTGGTTTCAGAATCAGAATTATGCTCACTTCATAAAAGGAGCTTGGAAGTCGTCCTTCCTCTTGAACTTCTTGAAATAGCTTGAGAAGGATTGGAGCTGCGTCTTCTCTGAATCTTTGGTAGAATTTACCAGTGAAGCCATCCAACCCAAGCTTTTGTTTGTTGGGAGTTTTTTGATAACTGTTTTGATCTCATTTGTTGTAATCGGTCTGTTTAGGTTTTCTATTCTTCCAGATTGATTTTTGAAAGATTATGTTTCAAGGAATTTATCCATTTCACGTAGGTTGTTTAATATTTTGGCATACAGTTTTTTATAGTATTTTCTTACGATCCTTTGTATTTCTGTTGTGTCCGTTGTTATTTCTCCACTCTCATTTCTAATTTTATTTATCTGAATCCTCTTTCTTTTTTTCTTGGTGAGTCTGGTTAAACGTTCATCGATATTGTTTCCCTTTTAAAAGAAACAGCTCCTGGTTTCATTGATCCTCTGTATTGTTTCTTTAGCCTCTATGTCATTTATTTCTGCTCTGATCTTTATTATTTTTTTCCTTCTAATACCTCTGGGCTTTACTTGCTGTTCTTTTCTTTAATTCTTTTAGATATAAGGTTAGATTGTTTATTTGAGCTTTTTCTAGCTTTTTTAAGTTTCCTGTAGTGCTATGACCTTCCCTCTCCATACTGATTTTGCTGTGTTTCATAAATATTAAGTTGTTGTATGCTCATTATCATTCATTTCTAAAAACTTTTAAATTTCTTCTTTGATATCATTGTTAACCCATTTGTTATTTAATATAATGCTATTTAGTTTCCATATGTTTGAGTATTTTTGAGTTTTTCTTTTGTGGTTGATTTCTAGTTTCATGCCATTGTGATCAGAAAAAATGCTTGATATGATTTCAACCTTCTTAAATTTATTGAGACCTCTTTTGTGCCCTAACATGTGGTCTATCCTAGAGAATGTACCATGAGCACTTGAAAAGAGTGTATATTCTACTGCTTTAGGGTGAAGGGTTCTGAAAATATCTATTAAATCGAGTTGATCTAGTGTGTCCTTTAAGTCTTCTGTTTCTTTGTTAATTTTCTTTCTTGAGGATCTATCTAGTGATGTTAGTGGGGTATTGAAATCCCTTACTATTATAGTATTGCTGTTGATCTCCCTTTAAATCCATCAAAGTCTTCTTTATATATTTAGGTGCTCCTATATTAGGTTCGTAGATATTTATAATGGTCATACCTTCCTATTGGATTGCTCCCTTTATCATTATGTAGTGACCTTCTTTATCTCTTACTATAGCCTTTGTTTTAAAATCCATTTTGTCTGATATAAGTATTGCTACCCCAGCTTTTTCTTTCATTTCCATTTGCATAAACTATTTTTTTCTATTCTTTTACCTTTAGTCTATGTGTATCTTTTGTGTTAAGGTGTGTATCTTATAGACAGCATATGTACGGTTCCTGTTTTCTTATCCATGCAGCTACCCTATGTCTTTTGATTGGATCATTTGTTCCATTTATACTCAAGGTTATTATTGATATGTAGTTGTTTATTGCCATTTTATTAAGCTCTCTTCCTCTTTTACCATATTTTCCCCTCTTTGATCTGTTTACCACAGGCCCCTTAGCATTTCTTGGTGCATTGGTTTGGTTGTAATAATTTCCTTGAGGGTTTTTTTTTGTTTGTTTTTTTGTTTTTTGTTTTTTTTTGTCTGGGAAGCTTTTATTTCTCCTTCAATTTTAAAAGATAGCCTTGCTGGATAAAGTAGTCTTGGTTGAAGGCTCTTGTTCTGCATTACTTTGAATTTTTCTTGCCATTTCCTTCTGGCCTCAAGTGTTTCTGTTGAAAAGTCAGAAGTCATCCTTATGGGGGCTCCTTTGTAGATGATAATCTTTTCTTCTCTAGCAGTTTTTAATATTTTCACTTATGTTTTAGCTTTGATATTTTAATTATGATGTGTCTTGGTGTGGATTTCTTTGGGTTTCTCTTTAATGGAATTCTCTGTGCTTCTTGAACTTGTGAGACTTTTTCCTTCATTGATTTAGGGAAGTTTTCAGCTATGATTTGATTGAACAAGGTTTCTATCCCTTGTTCAGGAACCCCTATGATGAGGATGTTATTTCTCTTCATGTTGTCACAGAGCTCTCTTAGGGTTTCCTCAGACTTTTTGAGTCTCTTTTCTTTTACTGCTCCGCATCTGTGCCTTCATTTATCTTGTCCTCTAACTTGCTGACTCATTCCTCAGCTTCATCCATTCTGTTTTTAATTCATTCCATTGTGGCCTTCATTTCTGATATTGTATTTGTCATTTCTGACTGATTCTTTTTTATTATTTCAATATTTTTTTATATTTGTTATTTCTTTATTTAGGTGTTGTTATGTCCATCTATTGCTGTTTTAAGATCTTTGAGCACCCTAACAATCATTATTTTAAACTCTGCATCCAGTAATTTGTTTATATCTGACTAATTCAAGCTCTGATGATTTCTCTTGATTCATTTGAGTTGCATTTCTCTGCCTTCCCATTCTGTCTGTGTATAGGAAAAGTATGGCCACAGGAGTCCAATGGCTGTGGCCTCTGTGTTCCGTAGGTGTGGTCTGTTTGCTAGCCTTCCACCCCCTCTGCCACTGCCTCAGGCTTTTGGGTATGGGTGTTGCCGGTACTGGCCCACTGTGGTAAGTTTTCTGTTTTTATTTGTTTGTTTTCTTTCACAATTTGATATCCCACTATCTTGCTACATTTTTCTCAACAAAGGATTATGCATGGATTGCTAACTGTAGATAGGTTTCATCAACAGCAACTTAAGAAATTCTGTAAGCATGATTTTTGGTAGGGTATTCTTGTGTCTGCTCACATCAATTTGTTTTTAAATTGATTTTCTTCCACTACATGTAAATTGAATTGGGCAGTGTAGAAAAAAAGTTAAGGGACCAAAATGTTAATTACTATATTCTCCATACAGATTCAAGATAATCAATAAATTAGGAGAGAAGTTGTTCTCATTTTCCATTGAGCAAATGGATACTTTTCCTTACATAAATTAAGGAGTAAAAATAAATAAACAAACAGAAAAACTTAGATGTGGTTTACTTGAGAGTGAGCAATAATTCAGTTTGAGCATATTATTTGTGAAAGTTGAGTTATAATGCCTTTCTAAAAATTTGTAAAATTATTTCTGGAGTGTAATAGTCTCCAATGTCTTCCATTCTAATAGGATCCCAGGGGCCTTCCCTGCCAATCCTCCTCAAAAGAAATACCATCTATTGAGAATAAAGTCAGATTTAATGTTCTGCAGGAGTTATATTTCCATGGCTCATTTTCTCAACATATTTCTTTTGGACACTGAGTAAAAACTGACATACACAAGGAAAATATGTAAATTCACAACTAACCTGACAGTGTCGTGTCCCAGCTTCTGCCAGTTCAAACTTGAGTTGGATTCATTAAAATAATCTGAATTTCTCTCTACTTTCCAGGAATTTTCAAATTAGGAGGACTATCTAAAGGGAAACATTTCTGTGTGTGCTAATATTAAAACTGTGAGTTATACTTTAGCAAGTCAACTCTTAATCAGATAAAATTTTTCATTGAATAGCCTTGTTTCAGTACTCTCAACGAGAGTACACCAGGATTGATCCTATTAAAAAAAATTCTTGGCCAGAGGGATATTGTACCTTTATAATATTGTATGTTTCCAAAAAACTCAAAATTTCTACAAGGTATAATGAAAAATATATCCTTAGAATCTGTGGTGAAACCAAAAATTGGAGGACTCAATATTTAGTCTGCACATAGTTCACACTTGACTTAAACACATAGGTATTCCCCAATTTCAGGAAACTAGACAAGAAAATGACTAAAATCTTAGTAACAATGCTAATAACAGGCCTACTTGAGAGCTCTTAAAGTATATTCTGTTAAGTGTATGTTCTAACAAGGTTTGTGTATCTAAAATTTATATATCTGTAATTTGTAAACTATAGTGAAGTCTCCAAAGTCTTGAAATAGGATTCCGTGTATATATATATATATATATATATATATATATATATATATACACACACACACACACACACATATACATATATATGTGTGTGTATGTATATGTTTGTGTATGTATAGATATATGTATAAAAAAGAGATAAAAGCAACTGTTTATTTGAAAGAATAAATAAGCCTTTGATAAACACTTAAGCACTAAGGATGGTGCAAGAACTTTTCCTGAAGCAATAGTATGTGCTTCTGGTTCTGAGTTGCTAAGATGCTAGAATGCTAAATATCCATCTGTATCAGGTAGCAGATACAAAAGCTTCCTTACATTGTTTTTAACCATTCTGTCTATTGTTACAATAATATAAGAAAAAGTCTTGAAATAAATCTATGGCCTTAAAGGATCAGAATTTTGAAACCTAGAAAGACAGTGTGAGAACTTCAGAGGTACAACAAATAAATCAAAGTTTTTGTGATTAAAAATTAAAGATCAAGGACCTAAAGCCTTTTTTATCTCAGCAAAGGTAGCATTTAAATTGTCAAAATTGACATAAAAATATATCCCCAAATTTAGTGGCTTAAAAAAATAAAACAACTGTTCACAATTTTTCACTCTAGGCTGGGTTCAGGTAAGGACATACTTTTTGGTGATTGGCTTTTTTCACTAAACGGTCACAGTTATCTGGGAACATGACTGGGACTCAAAATCCAAGTTAATATTGGTATGTGTGGTGCTATGACTGCAAAACTGAGAGTTTTTGGGCCATCTTTTCCTCTTGTCCACCCCTAAGAAAGCCATCACTATCCACAGTAAATCACATATCCAAAAAAGGTGAAAGAGAAACCACCAAGATCCTTAAAATCCAGGTCCAGGACTGGCTCAGTATAGTTGGAACTCTGCTGAACAAACTCATTACCATGTCAGCCAAGATTTAAGGAAAAGAGGAAGAGACTATTTTTCTATGGGAGGAATGGCAAATATTTTATTGTCATTTAAATTTCTAATAATTCACTTTCTGCAAACTTTGTATATTGCTCTGACATGCAAACTCATGTATTTCCATGATACACAAAGTTTCATCTCGCTATAACATAGACTCAGGCTTGAGGTTCAAATTAAATTAGTTCTACTTTGTTTATTTACTTGTTTGTTTATTAGGTGAGAGGAGGGTGGCTAATGAGGCATACTCCCATGCACACTGACTGAGATCCACCTGGCAATTCCATCTGGGGCTGATGCTTGAGTGCCAAGCTATTTTTAGCTCCTGAGGCTGATGTGCTTCAACTGAGTGCCCAGGGTCATGCTGAAACCAATCAAGCCAATGGTTGCAGGAGGGGAAGAGAGAGAGAAAGGGTAGAAGGAGGGTGGGGAGAAGCAGGTGGTCACTTCTCCTGGGTTTCTTGACTGGGAATCAAACATGGAATGTCCATACATCAAGATAATGCTCTATCCACTGCACTGGCCAGGGCCAAATTAGTTCTACTTTAAGTTAGATCATATTTATCTAAATTAGATCCAAATGAAGATGCAACCATTGGGTGTGGTTTCTTGGTAAAATAGTTTAAATATAAATACCTATAGAATAATTCAACCCACTTGTCCTCTCCCACAATAGACCCAACATATGTGGGTAAAGGACAAGGCAATCAAAGTAGACAATCCCACTTAAAAAGTGGAAGGGAGAAATTGGAGGTACATCACAGTACCTTGTCCATAGCAATTGTGAAATCCAAGCAGGTATATATCACCACTTCTTTGTTCCCAGGGACAAGAAGTGTAGCCTTTCTTCTGGTAGGCAACCAATGAGCAAAAGCTTTTAAGAATGATCAGGTTTGTAGCAAGGGTCTACTTAACAGTTCTAATAAAAATTGGGCCCTAAACATCAGAAATTAAAGGAGTTATTTGTTTGCTACTCAGGGTAGGCTCCAATTTTCAATTCTGTCTTTAAGCTCAGATCCTTGGTCTTAAAAGTAGGGAAATTTGATGGAGACTTATTTTCATCTATATTTAGATACATTTAATCCCCAGAATTTCACCATTTTGAAGACAGAGTCAGGTATATTTTCTAAGGGCATTTGGGCCAGGCATTGAGTTCACTAGAACTCAGAATCACCAATCTTTGTGTCCATTAAAGCTTGATTCTGTAAAATTGAGACTGGTGCATCTAGAGACTGCTAACTATACTTTAAGACAGCAATTTTGTGTGTGCTTTGATCACCTGACTGTGAGTTTCAGACTGTCTAAGCATGAGACGATGAAACCTCACCTCTGGGAAACTTCTGCAGCCAGGAAACTGAGAAACAAATAAACCATAGGGCCTTAGAAGACATTGCTGGAGACAGAGATTGCAAGTTCTCACTATGCTTGCATTTCTCCCCTCTTCGTTATCTGTTTTCTTGACAAAACTTTTATGTAAAAGAAATACTTTTTGAAAAAAAATTTTTTCAAGGAAAATTTCTTATTCATTTTTGTATTCTTGAGGCTTAACAATACCAGTGCACTATAAGCTCCTATACACACACACAAAAAAAAAAAAACAAACAAACAAAAAAAAAAACCAAACTAGAAAATGTTCTTTTTGTGGATGTCTTCTCCAAAATCAAATTCAATTCTTCAGCACACAGGTTTACTTACAGTTTTAGGACTTCTCCTTACCTGAGCAATGACAGTTCTTCTCTGATAGGCTTAGTCTCCTACCTGCTCTGCCTGAGACATCAGCAACTGGCAGCAGGTAATAAAATGTCCTCCAGAGCTTGTTCATTTAAGAAGCGTTACAGAATCTCAGAGTTTAGTCATTTGATCTGGGTGGCTAATATTCAAAAGACATTTATTTTTAACAGTTCTGGAGGTTGCGAAGTCCAAGATCAAGGTGCTAGCATATTCAGTGCCTGATGAGGACTTGTTCTGTGCTTCATGGATGGCTTTTTTCTCATAGTGGCCCCAGCAGGAGGAAGGGGAAGGGCCCCTCTGGGCTCCCTTTTCTTTTCTTTTTTTTTTAAATATTTTATTTATTGATTTTTTTAGAGAGAGAGGAGTGAGAGAGAGAGACAGAGAGAGAGAGAGAAGGGGAAGGAGCAGGAAGCATCAACTCCCATATGTGCCTTGACCAGGCAAGCCCAAGGTTTCGAACCGGCGACTTCAGTGTTCCAGGTCGATGCTTTATCCCACTGCGCCACCACAGGTCAGGCCTGGGCTCCCTTTTATAAGTTCTTCACTCTCATGACTTAATCACCTCCCAAAGATCCCAACTCAAATACCATCACATTGGGAGTTAAGTTTCAACATAGACATTTTTGGGAGAGGGCACAAAAATATTTAGTATATAGCAAATAATGTTTTGATTTATTATTTTTTGTTTCATTTTACTAATTTTTTTACTATATATTACTATATTTTATGTTCTTCTATATCATAACTAGAAAATGAACACAAATTGAACTCTATTCCATTGTGTGTGAGTGTGTGTGTGCATAGGTTTATTCAAGTCTATAAAATTTGAGTTTTTTCTTAAATCTTTCTATTGTATATTACTCACCATTTTTTTCACATATTTCAAAGCCTTATTTCTTTAAACATACTTAAATTTTATATCTAATTTTTCAGGATTTTATTTTACGTCTACTGCCTTATTTTCTCACTTTTCTCTGTGGTATATAGCTGCGAGTTCATATTTCTTAGAACTTTAACTATGACTTTTATTTGAGAATAATTTTGAAAATTAATTTCTTCTGAGAGCATTTGCATATGACTCTGCTAGGGCCTTGGCACAACCAATGATAAATCTTCATATGCAAAACCATTTTCCCCCTTTGGACACCATACAGGCCTATGGATTAAGACTTCACTTTGAATGCAACTCAAAATCCAGGATAGAAATTGTACATATGATTTTAAAGGAGAATCTTATTAAGTTTTTTCTATTCAAAATGTGGAAATAATTTCCCATTGGTGATGTTTGCTTGTTTATTAGCTCATTTGTTTTGCCTATTATTACCCTAGATACCCATTGATGTTGCTTTTCTAGGGGTATCTTTCTCTTTGAAATTCCTTGGTCCAGCCTTCTAACTTGCACTACTTCCGTGTACCCCAACCCCTAGAAATTATACTTTACTTTTTATTTGCTTTTTGTATTGTCTGATTAGTTCTTTTATTCTCCCTTACACCTTATACATGCTTAAAAATATGTTCCCTTTTAACATTTATTCAATTTTATTTTTTTTACAGAGACAGAGAGAGAGTCAGAGATAGGGACAGACAGACAGGAACAAAGAGAGATGAGAAGCATCAATCATTAGATTTTTGTTGCGACACCTTAGTTGTTCACTGATTGCTTTCTCATATGTGCCTTGACCGTGAGCCTTCAGCAGACCGAGTAACCCCTTGCTCAAGCCAGCAACCTTGGGTTAAAGCTGGTGAGCTTTTGCTCAAATTAGATGAGCCCGTGCTCAAGCTGGCGACCTCGGGGTCTCAAACCTGGGTCCTCCGCATCCTAGTCCCATGTTCTATCCACTGCGCCACCGCCTGGTCAGACTTTATTCAGTATTTTTAGGTGTACTTACTTTCGATGTTTCCCTGCAAATTATATCTGATATATTAGTGCAAATAAGATTTTTCTCATCACTTTGAAAGCATACAATACTACATTTAAAATGTTTCTTGTTAACTGAGTAACAAATATTATTCTGCATTACAAAAAGAGATTCCTAGTCATTGCATTTAAGAAACCCACTTTGATATCCCACCCGCATACAATGTTTCTATAGTCTATATGTTTAATGTTATTTTAACCATATTTTGCTCAGCTTATAGTATCACAATATACAGCACACCTTTGCTGTAACATATTTCAGTTTATCTCAATTATGACTTAATATACACATGTTCCATTTATTCCATGACTCTAGAGATCAATATATATTTGATAGTTTCATGCTGTCATAGACTTGACTAAATGTTTCATATATAATTTACTATATTTAATAAACATGTCTTAGACATTAAGTGATTTTGAAATTCCATCTTGATAGAGCATAAACTGGAAAATGCTTTTATATACTATTGCTCACAAGCATGCTTTGTTCTTTTCAACTCTGTAGCTAATATTATGTAAAACAAAACTTCCATTTACTTTTGGCTATGAAGAAAACGCAATTCAATTCCAATCTTTCATTTCTCTTTTTTTTGTGACAGAGACAGAGAGAGACAGAAAGAGGGACAGACAGGAAAGGAGAGAGATGAGAAGCATCAATTCTTTGTTGCGCTACCTTAGTTGTTCATCGATTGCTTTCTCATATGTGCCTTGACAAGGGGGCTCTAGCAGACCAAGTGACCCCTTGCTCAAGCCAGCGACCTTGGGTTTAATCTGATGAGCCTTGCTCAAACCAGATGAGCCTGCGCTCAAGCTGGCAAGCTCGGGGTCTCGAACCTGGGTCCTCTGTATCCCAGTTCAACACTCTATCCACTGCACCACCACCTGGTCAGCCAAATCTTTCATCTCTTACCCAGTTTATGTGTTACACTTCTGCTCAAGGTTAGATTGGGCTAATGACTAATTTACAATCTGCAGTAGGAAAAGCAAGACTGATTCTGTCTGCTAAACTTGTCCCACCCTGCACTTCGATAGCTCTGTCTGTGTCAGCATGGTCAGTGCATAAGGAGAGAGAGTGAGTGCAAGGTGTAACATCCTGACATCCTGGTACCACTTGGTATAGCTAAATGAATGGAAAATACATACACATCTCTATTTTAATTGACCCAAAACTGAGCTCCTGATATCTCGTCTCCCAAGTCACACACTAACAGTTGATGGACCCACATACCTCCCATTTGGCTGACTGCCTAACCTTTCTCATACCTTAGCTCAAATTTTATCTTTATAGTCAGGTCTGCTCTATTTACTCTCTTTAATAGTTTCACCTGTTCTTGTTCTATTTGGACTTTCTGATTCCCCTTTACCGGCTCTAATTCTTTTATTGATTTCCTGATTAAGTAAATCACATATTTTGGATCACAAATAGATATTTTAGTAATATATCTGCTTTTCAAGTAAAGATTAACTATAGGTCTATTTTCCAAGTCAACACATTTTAAGAGGACTTTTGTTTCATTAATCCATTATCTTCTTCAGCAAGGTATTTTTCCTTTATGAATATTATGTTAATTTCTGTTAACATGACACAAACCAAATAGCCAAAGTGGAGAAGTATTTTAAATATTAATTATTGTGAAATTAATTTTATGTATGAAAACTTAGAAAACAATCAACTTACAAGCAATTCAAGATCATATTTTTTTTTGTTTGCTTTCTTTCATCAAATAAATTAAAAGCCTGTGAAATAGCTGTCTGTTTATCATTAGGAAATGAACTAAAAATGGTAAATTTGATATGGTGGTTTTTCTCACTGTTCTGTCACTTTCCATTTAGTGTACAATTTGTGGGATTCTTTAAATTTTCTCTTGATATGCAAAACAAGAAAACTTGCAGTCACTGTGTCATTTTTTGTTTAGAATTTAGCTTTTTTCATTATTCATCAAAGACACAAGCAGACATGAAGGCAGAGATTACAAAAAGTACTTTTTCCTAAGGCATTTGTTTTCCCAATCAGTTTGGTTTTCAGTTCAATGGAGTGTTTTACTTTTTAATGGTTCACTTTACTGTTGCTTCAAAGGATACAATATATCAAAGTGGAGGAATGCTTTGTTATATTTGCCATCAACAGTTGATGGAAAGGGACAACATTTTATTTCCAAAATATTTAAGATAATCTTATATAAATTACAGCCTAATAAACTACATTGCAATTTTGTTGTTTAGGTTATTTTTCTGCTTATAGTAATTAACACTGGGTATTTCAAAAATTTAAAAGCAAGAAAACAAACCAAAACAAAACTTTTGTGTGTATGTGTGTGTGTGACAGAGAGAGAGAGAGAGAGAGAGAGAGAGGCAGGCAGACAGGAAGGGAGAGAAATGAGAAGCATCAATTATTCCTTGCAGCACCTTAGTTGTTCATTGATTGCTTTCTCATATGTGCCTTGACGAGTTGGGGAGAGGGCTAGAGCAGAATGAATGACCCCTTGCTTGAGCCAATGACTTTGGGTCTAAGCCAGCAAACTTGGGCTTCAAGCCAGCAACCATTAGGCTCAAGCCAGAGACCATAGGATCATGTCTATGATCCCATGCTCAAGCCAGTGACCCTACTCTCAAGATGGTGAGCCTGTGCTCAAACTGGATGAGCCTGCGCTCAAGCTGGATGAGCCCACGCTCAAGCCAGCAACCTCAGGGTTTTGAACCTGGGTTCTCTGCATCCCAGTCTAATGCTGTATTTACTGCATCACCACTTGGTCAGGCAAAAAAAAACTTTCTACATAATGATGAAATGGTAAATGTTAGTATTTCTATAATTGTTTGGAAGTATAGCATATCTTAAAATCAGAGTGTATAGAGCAGGGGTCGGGAACCTATGGCTCATGAGCCAGATGTGGCTCTTTTGATGGCTGCATCTGGCTCACAGACAAATCTTAAATAAAAAAATAATAACATTAAAAATATAAAATATTCTCATATATTACAATCCATTCATTTCCTACCACTTATGTTCATGGTTGTGGGTGGCTGGAGGCAATCACAGCTATCCTCCGGACAACATCAAATTTTATTGGATAATGCGTAAGGTACACGGGTCATTGTATGGCTCTCATGAAATTACATTTTAAAATATGTGGCGTTCATGGCTCTCTCAGCCAAAAAGGTTCCCAATCCCTGGTATAGAGTATATAAATTGAGGATAGAAAAAAATTGCAGTATTGGCTTGAATGGGAATATTTCTTGAAATAGAAAATGTTATAGTTTGAATTCTGGACTAAGAAATATCTTGAAGTTTTTATTCTTAGTAACTGTGAATGTAACCTTATTGACAATAGTGTCTTTGCAGATGTAAGCAAGTTAAAGTTACATCTTTAGTATGGAACCTAATCCATTTTGACTGATGCTCCTGTAAGAGAAAAGGCCATGCAAAAACCAGAAACAGGCAAAGATGGAAAATGGCCTTGTGGCTATCTGGGCAGAGACTGAAATTACTTATTTTCAAGTGAAAGAATGACAAGGATGTCTATTGATGATAGAAGCCAAGAGATAGGCATGAACCAGTTCTCCCCTCAATGCTTTGGAGGGAGCAAGGCCACATCAGTACCTTGATTTTGAATTGCTAGCCTCTAGAACTTTGAGAGAATAGATTCCACTTCTTTAAAGCCCCTCCATGTGTAGTACTTTGTCACGGCAGCCCCAGGAAGAAAATACTGAACAGGAAATGAATTTTTACTACTCGGTGCACAATAGAGAAAAAGATTAAAGCACATCTAACATGAAGCTTTTCATATACATCTTATTTAACATAATTTTGTGAGCAAGAGACAGCTTGATTTTACAATTAAGTAAATTGATAACTGTATCATAGAGCTAATAAATGATAAAAGATTTGAAAACATCTTAAAAACTGAAAGCCTGCATGCCTTCTTATACCAAATATATTATGAATTCTTATTACACAGAACACATGGATGGCTTGGCATATTATGATATTCCATAACACTGTTACAGAGAGACATTTTTTTTTCTTACCTCAGCTAGAGCCATTGATATTCAGTTATTACATTTTACTTAATGATATACATTTGGCCCTATAGAAGTTTAAATACCAAACTAGGATATTTCAAATATTTTCTAAAAAACTTAAGTAATCTAAAATGAGACCATAAATTTTCTCTAATGATGAAATGTTTAGCAGCTGAATACAGAGAAGGTACTTTCCTTTCCATGATTTATAAGTGCATTTGACTGACAGATAAAGAATAGCCTTTAGCCAGACTCAGCAGAATAACAAATTTTATTTGAATTCTAAAGATTGCTTAAAAGCTGGATCAATTTTCCAAATAAAAATGCATCTCTGCACTTTTACTAATGATGTCTGAACATCATTAGTGATTAAAAGTACTTGAAAAGTTGAAAAAAGTCTTGGAACATAAGACATATGTTCCAATTTTTCCCATGAGAAAATAGTTTATAATTATTGTGTCTTTTTTTTAATGTTTCAAAGGTTTGTAACATTTTATTTCCAGACAATCCAGAAATTTCTAAAGTTTTCATATTGTTGCTAATAATATTTTTTTTAGAAAAGACTACACTTCTGAATCTATTTGTCACCTTTGTTGATGTAACTGTGTGTGTGTGTGCATGTGAATGTTTATAGCAATTATGTTTTGTGAATTTTCCCTTTATTTTTATGCTTTTCATTATCCAATAAACATGTATGAAGAACGTAACATAGAACCAAATTATGAGCGTGATGATAATAGAAACATGAGGACTCTACAAAAATCTGACCATCTAGTTAATAATTGAATTAAGCATGCACTAAGTCTTTTAAAAATTCAGAAATGCTGCCCTGGCCAGTTGGCTTAGTGATAGAGTATCAACCCACTGTATGAATATCCCAGGTTCAATTCCTGATCAGGCACAGTAGGAGAAGCAACCATCTGCTTCTCCACCCTTCCCCCTCTCCCTTTTCTTTCTCTTCTCCTCCCATAGCCAAGGCTCCACTAGAGCAAGTTGGCCCCAGGTGCTGAGAATGGCTCAACGGCCTTGTATCAAGCACTAAAATGGCTTCAGTTGCAATGGGGCAATGCCCTGGATTGGCAGAGCTTCACCCCCTAGTGAGCTTGCCAGGTGGATCCCGTTCAGGTGCGTGCAGGAGTCTCTCTCTGCCTCCCTGCTTCTCACTTCAGAAAAATATAATAAAAAAATTAACTCAGAAATGCTAATTATTCATCATGGTAAAAAAAAGTGGCTAATAATCTCAGAAACTTCAAAAAGGAACTATTAAATATATGTGACTTATTTGATCTGAGTTCACAAATGGAAGCATACTTTTAGAAAACCCAGAAACAAGAATGACCAGAAAATATACTATCTACAAAAAAATATTTAGTCATTAATAGATTTGTGAAATAAAGGTAGCGCAGTGTCTTTTACAAAATAATGTAGGTTTAAAAATTTATGTTTAATATTTTAGAAGGATATGCTGTATCCACTGAAAGTATACTATTAAGAACATTTGCAACTACCATTAAGAAGGGTAAAGTCATTTACTTTGCAGAAAGAATTTGAAAAATGAAGATTTTATAAACATCATAGCTAAGTCAAGAAGTATTCAAGGAAAAAGTCAACAAGACACTACTTCACTATTTTAAGTGATGCTGTTTTCAATGTAAAATGGTTCAATTGGACACCCGTTTGTTGTTATATTTCCCAAAATATTAAGGAAGTGAATATTGGAGTAAAAGAATGAACTTAGATTATATATAGCACAGAGGAGAGATATAAAGTAAGCCCACTGAGATATACTTCCTTGAAGTCCAGCTGTTTTCCTTTAGGTCATATGGCTTCTTACTGAAAATCCTTTTTAAAATTATTTGGCTACCCTTTTAACATTTCAGTAAAGTATCCTTTATCGCTGAGATATTTCAATTGTTTTTCCTGTGTTTTTCTTCCAAAGGGTATTGTCTAAAATACTTGTCCATCAGGGAAGGATTAAAGTAATATTTCTCACCCACAATATGTCAATAGAAAAATACTATTGGAGACAGAATTGGACATTTGAAGAACATACTTTGTAACAAACTTTTTTTCTTAAGAATTCCATCCATGATTAAATCCTAGCAAATAGCTTTCTATATAAAACTACACTCATGTTTCTCAGTATGACTCAATTCTTAGTTCAATTTTTTTCTATAAATTTGGCCATGTTAATATATATAATCAAATGTATACTTTATATTTTCTTAAAATTACTACTTCAAATTATTTTGAAAATAGAATAATCACAACTTGCAATTATTAGACAAAATTGTATCTTTTATAATTAATTTGTAGACATTTTGAAATGCTGTATTTTAACATGTGACAAAGATTATTTCTTTGCTTGACCAAACTTTAGTCAGGCTTTTGAACCTTCTTCTCTAATCTATGCACTTTCTTATAAATTTATATATAGCAAGAACCCTGCTAAGTCAGTTTAACTACACTCCCTTCCCCTAATATCTGACAGCCAAGATATCTGACCACCCTGGCCTCTCTTCAGCAAAGACTCCTGTTGTAGGGACCCGCCTTACCCTGAAGGTTGCATGAGAGGTTGCATAAGGAACAAGGAACTTAGAGCTGACCCAGCCCCCAAATCCTGTTTATCTAGATTTGTAACAGTTTTAAAACTTTTCCACTGCCTGCCCTAAGTTACTATGCCATGTGACTCCCCCCCCCAATAGCTAATAGCCAAGTCTGCTTTTGGAAACTGCTTGCTTGCTCAGCCTATATAAGACCTAGTTTGTAAGCGTGTGGGCGCGGCTCTCATCTGCAACTTTTTAAGAGTATAGTGTCCCTGAGACACCCGAGAGTCTGCCCCTGCGCAGGTTAAATGCTTGGCCAATAAATTTTCCATCTAAATTCCTGAAAGTCTCCGACATCTGTTTTGTACCCCGGTGGATGCTACACTGTCAGGTTGGCTTGTCTAGAATCCCTCATGCCCCTACATTGTCCTCTTAATAATGTTCTGTTCACCGACTCCACCCTGCTCTGTAGCTACACACTCCTACTTGTCCATACTGTTTTTAGAACTGAGACAGATTGTACACTGAGGTCTATTTTCCTCAGTTGCAATGGTTCTGAGTAAAATCTGTTTTTACTGCTTTAACAACCAGCTTTGGTTTTTCTTTGACACATGCTTAGCTTTTAGAAATTATATTCAACCTCCACCATTTAAATATATGAGCTCCCAAAACACACATCTGGACATATATAATTTGAAGAGACACACAATCAAGACTATACTTGCATCTGACATAGGTACACAGTGTTCAACATGAGAATTCCAACTGACTTTAGCACTCTCCAAGTCTCCAGGCATTTCCAACAGTCTAAATTAGTAACTAACTCGTAAGTGCAGTCACTTTGGCAACCAAGCTCAAAATAGTTGATGCCCAATGACAAAGTCACCCATGACTTTGTATTTTAAGAAGGAAAAGCCACAGAGGGGAAGGGTCTTCTGGAGCACAGATTCACACTGGGACCAGCAGAGCACAAGGCCTAGCTCCGGTCCACAGGAGGCAGAGGAGCTGGGCCTATCCATCTGCTCACACTTCTGTCCTTGAAATATGACAATGTGTGAATTTCAGAGAAAAAGATTTAGTAACTCTTAAAGGCAGATTATCTCTTAAAATTCATCTAACCTAACCTCATTCTTAGTGCAAAAATTCTCATTTGGCCAAAGCTATTTATATCCTCCTCGTATTTTTCTTTTTTTGTTCAGTCTGAGATTAAAAAAACAGAGTTAGAAAATTTGCTCCAGAAATTTGTATCATGTTCTTCATCATCCATTTATTTAATTTGTTTTATCTCTCATGCTTTCTTTATCTCTTCAAGAAAAAGAAATTTAAATGAGAACTGAGGATGAAAATACTGTTATTAACCTGGACACCTAAACATCTAAAACACGTGGTATAGATATTTTTATGCAAGTCATGTTGGCAGTGAGAGATGCAACTGATTAATCTAACTTTTGGCTTGGTCTCTGTTACAATTTGAAAAAGAAAACATTCCAGGAAAGTTGAATAATATCCTGACTGGTTGTGTCATTATCTCCTCTGACAAAAATATACAATTTAAGTGATAGTATAAGAGAAGTTGTTTTTCTGCTCAAATGCAACCTCCTCTGAGGACTTGTTTTATAAATTATAAAGTAGCACTCTCAAATGTTCTCTTTTTTCTAGTTTACTTTTTTTTTTCATAGCATCTGGGCACCAGCTGACGTATGATTGTCATTATCGCTCTCCCTCACTGCATCTAAGCTCCACTGGAGCAGACACTTGTTCAATTTCAGTGACCTCTTTGTCTTCAGTGTTAGAACAAAGCCTGATAACAGAGGGCACTCAATAAACATGGTTAGATGAAAGCAACTACACTTTAAAAAAATAAAACAAATCCTGGAAATCTAAACTACTACTGCAGTTTCAAATGGTTTGCCTTAAATTGAAGTTACTGAACTTGGAAAGCATAGTTATAAACAACCATAGAATGTATCCTGTATTATTGTCTGAAAATAATCACGTCAAAATATTTCACTCTTTTAGTAAAATACACTGACATTTACTACTTAAATATTTTAATACCACCCATGAAAATTAAGCCAATAGTAATTGAATATGACTGATTAAACTTTAACTTCTTCAGATGCAGACTCTTTTGTGATAAACTCCATTATCAGAATATACACAACCTAAGTGTATCAGTATGATGTTTTAACCAGCTGAGCTATCAAGCCCAGGGCCCCTTCAGCTTTTTTAAAAAGTAGATGGGTATTATTTTTAAATATAGACATATACATATGTTTTGGTTAAGAAAAGTCATCATAGATAAGATGTTTGAAAATCGATAAACAATATCTATTCAAATAGACCCTGGATGATAATATTTTATTTTAAAATGATTGTGTTTGGTATAGTGTTTTGCCAGTTTTCAGGCAATGAGTGACTTTTACTCTATGTTTTTCATTTCATTCAGTGGTTGGTTTGGGGAAGCTATAGACAGAACATATCTAAGGACATAAGATTTGATAAATTCTGCCACTGGATAGTGAGAGAAGACTACTAATCACTTGAGGCTCCAGTTATGAGACAGTTGACTTTCAACAATATGGAGAAAAAAAATTCTATCTTTCCATATTGGTGTGTTGACCATTTTATAAAGTAATCCTTGATGTATGCTCATCATGTGCCCTACTCTATAAAAGTGGTTTTCATTATATGTTACCTCTTCTTATTTTGATTAATTGTCAAAGTAATGTAAAAACACAAGTTTTTGTATATAAAGCCAAATTTAGACTAAGCTTTTATATAAAATGTGAAACAAACACCATCTATAAAAATATATATAGCCTGACCAGGCCGTGGTGCAATGGATAGAGCGTCGGACTGGGATGCGGACGACCAAGGTTCGAGACCCCGAGGTCTCCAGCTTGAGCACAGGTTTATCTGGTTTGAGCAAAGCTCACCAGCTTGGACCCAAGGTCACTGGCTCAAGCAAGGGATTACTCAGTCTGCTATAGCCCCACGGTCAAAGCACATATGAGAAAGCAATCAATGAACAAATAAGGTGTTGCAACGAAAAACTAATGATCGATGCTTCTCATCTCTCTCCATTCCTATCTGTCTGTTCCTATCACTCTCTCTGTCTCTGTAAAAAAAAAAAAAAAAAAAAAAAAAAAAAAAATATATATATATATATATATATATATATATAGTGCATTTTAAATATAATTTTTAAAAGTTTGTAGTTTATAGGTTGAAATGTGTCCTCCCAAAATTCATATGTTGAAGTCCTAACTCTCAGGACCTCAGACTATGACTTCATTTGGCAATCAGTAGTGGCAGATGTAATTAACTAAGATGAAATCATACTATAGCTTGAGCTGTGGTGGCGCAGTGGATAAAGTGTCGACCTAGAATTCTTAGGTCACCAATTTGAAACCCTGGGCTTGCCTGGTCAAGGCACATATGGAAGTGATGCTTTCTGTACCTCTCCTCTTCTCTCTCTCTCTCTCGCTCTCTTCCTCTACCCTCTCTAAAATGAATAAATAAAGTCTTAAAAAATTAAAAGTAAAAAGAAATCATATTATAAAAGTAAAGGTATTTAATCCAAAAGGAATGCTGTTCCTATTAAAGGGAAAATCTAGACGAACCAGGCACTCATACAGGGAGAAAATCTCATAGAGATGAAGGCGAATATTGATGTGATGCTTTAACAAGCCACAGAATGTCAACTTGGAAAGAGGTATGGAACAGATTTTTGCTCACAGCCTTTAGAAGGAACTGAGACTGCCAACACTGTTCCTCTCAGACTTCTAGCCTCCAGAACTCTGAGTCAATCCATCCATGTTATTTGAGCCACTCTTTGTTTAGTATAGACGCCATAGCAAACTAATGTAGGGTTAGATAATCTTGATACTAATTGCCACAGGTCTTTTAGATTATGAGAAATATAAGTGATATAAGTAGTAAAAACATGGGTTTCTTAAAATTCTCAAGGAAAAGGAATAATCCAGTTAAGAATCTAGGAGAGTCATCTTCCTCGACTGAGTGAATTACTCTGGAGGGCATATACACGCACTGCTGAGAAAGAAAAAAATTTTAGGCTCAATCCAGAAACAAAAAATAATGGAATAACCTATTTTATAAATATATCATTATCACATGCACAAAATGCAATAAGTAAGATGCCCATGATTTCATCAAGTTAGTATTCAAGCATTATGTAATTGAAAAGTGTGCAGGGTAACTTTAAACGATTCTTACAGTGTTGATCCAAAAAATTACAAGGCAGAAAACACTAAAATAAATACCTATGGACTTACCTTATAGGAAATAATACCTAATATTCCTGCCATACCCATAAATAAGACAATAAGAAAAAATATTTTAAATTTTACTAATTTTATATTAAAAATCAATTATTCTTTATAGATAAATCTTTTATGATCAAACATTGGTAATCACTTAAATGTATAAGCCATTTCAAAACTAAAAATTATATTTTAGAATAAAATACAATATTTAACCTTTTAAGTAAATTAAACAATTCAGTGCTTTTGTTTTGCTTTTTTATATTCCCAGAGTTGTGCAATCACCATCACCATCTAATTATAGAACAATCTTATTAGTTTAAAAAGAAACACTGTATCCATTCAGAGTTACAGGTGGTCCTTGGGTTACAATAGGCTTGACAACTGACATTTTGGGTTTATGATACTCACTCCCATAAAAACTTTAAAAAATTGAGATGTGAGTGTTTTGGGTATGCCGTTAGCATCAAACTTAAAGACTACATGGGCAAATTAGTTTGGATGCACCCTGCTGAAGATTGCACAGTGACAAGGCATGTGAGTAAAGGAGCTGGCACCCCCCAGTATGATTACCTACGCCACTTTGAACTGTTAAAAGCACAAGTGTTCTGTTTGTGTTACGCTAGGGTGTGTTTCAACTTACACCAAAATTCAGGTTACATCACTCTCAGAGGAACGGATCTGTATCATAACCCGAGGAATCCCTGTGTATCTTACTGCCTCTCTTCACCTATTGGAAACCAATAATATGTTTTCTCTCTTTTAGTTGTTCATAAAATAATCTATTTTATGAGTTTCCTAGACCTTCCATAAAAATGAACTCATACAATCTATGGTTTTTTACCATAATTTATTTCAATTGTTTTTATTCATATTTTAACATGTACTATTTTTTCTCTTTATTTTTGTTTTGGAATATTTTATTATATGGATATATGCATTGTAGTTACCCATTCATAAATTGTTGAACATTTAGGTTGTTTCTTTCAGTTATGAATATTGCCTCTATGAACACTTGTGTTTATATATATATACATTAGCTTGTATATATTTTAATTTTCTTGATTATATACATAAGGATGGAATTTCAATGTCATATGCTAACTTTTTAACATTCTGAGGAACTCTAAAGTGTTTTCGAACTGGCTGCAAAATTTTGAAATTCCAGTAGCAATGTATGAGTGTTCCACTTCTCCATATCTAAGCCAGCTCTTATTACCTATTATAGCCATCCTAGTTGCTGTGAAGTGATATTTTGTAGTTTTTATTTGCAGTTCTCTAATGATTAACATAAAGTATGTTTTTATGACCTTATTGACAATTTATGTATTTTTTGGAGAAATGACTATTCAAATCCTTTTGCTCAATTTTTCTTGTTGAGTTGTAAATGTTCTTGTAAATTCAGAATGCAGGTCCCTTGAATGACATTTAATTTGCAAAAATTTTTTTCTCTTTCCATGAGTTGAATTTTCTTGATGGCATCCTTTGAAGCACAAGAGTTGTTAATTTTGATGAATTTCACTTTATCTGTTTGTTCTTCTATCACTTACATTTGGTTTCAAATGTATCCAAGGCCACAAAGAAGTACTTGTACATTTTCTTTAAAGAGTTCTTTCAAAACCATATGTTGAAATAACTATTTTTTTCTTACTGAATCATCATGATACTCTTGATAAAGTTAATTGACCATATAATGTCAGAATTTATTTCTGGACTTTCAATTTTATTATATCAGTCTCTTAATCCAGCCTTAATCTAATTCTCAAAGTTTTTTTTGTAGATTCTGTAGGATCCTGATATAAAAGATCATGTCATCTGCAAATAGAGATTTACTTTTTTTTTCCAATCTAATATCTTTTTGTGTTTTAATTTGCTAATTGCTCAGTGTTGAATGGAAGTGTAAAAGTAGACATCTTATCTTATTTCTAATCTTGGGGGAAGTTTACAATTTTATAGCATTAAATATGATGTCAGCTGGGGGTATTTTATAAATGCACTTTTACAGATTGAGAAAGATCCCTTCTTTTCTTTGATTGTTAAGTGTTTTTATCATAAATGTATATTAGATTTTTTTCAAATGGATTTCTCCTCTATTTAATAGTATATATCTTTTTGTCCTTTATGTTATTAATATGATATATTTAATTGTTATTTTTTTATATTTATTCTTGCCTTCTGTTGGGCAAATGAGTTTGTAAAATGTGAGTTTGTGAATTTTTATGTTTGCTCACTTTTATTGTTAAAAATGGCCACTGCCCACGAGAATGGCACTGCCAGGTGAAACTACTAATTACCTTCCTATTTGGGAAGGGCCATTGTTATGTCAATGTTGCTGGAAGAGGGGTTTTCTCCCCGAGAAAAGTTTGAGGAAGGAAAAGGAGAAAGAGGTCAAGATGGCAGGATGCTGAAGGAGAAGCCAGTTTGTGCAGATGAGGAGGGAGAAGATGTGCTGATGGGGAACCAGAGGTGACTGAGACTCGTGGAGGCCTTTGATTCTAGGAAAACTCAGTTCTGTCAGTGGCTTTGGGAGCCCTGATTGGAAAGGGAAATGTTTTCCCTCTGTGTTTGTTTTTACTCGCTAGCTGGTGGTAAGGCTAAAATAAAGGAATGACCCAACAGTTTTTGGCTCCACCGTTTCTTTCCTGTGTGCCTGAATCTAATGGGAACCGGCATGTGCCTGGCAGCAAGGGCTGTAATGGCCACAACTACTGGCCATACACCTTCTTTTTTTTATCCCACTTGGTCATAGTGTGTAATACATGATTTCATATACTACTGGAGTTAGTTGACTAGTATTTTCCTGAGGGTAATTTCCTACTATTTTAAGGTATGAGGCTGTAATTGATTTGATTTCTCTATCTTTCTTTAATATAGTCATGTTTAGCTATATATTTCTCCTTAGCTATTGCTTTAGCTTCATCTTATAATCTTTGATTTATGATTTTGATTTCAAAAATTATTTTGTTTTCAAAGTATTTCTAACTTTCTTTGTGATTTATTTTTTATTTATTAAATATTAAAAATAGTTCTATTTAATTTCTACATACTTGTGGCTTTTTGTTGTTGATGTTGTTGTTATTGATTTCCAAATTAGTACCTTGGTATTAAAGAACATGCTTTGGATGACTGAAATCTTTTTAAATATATTGGGACTTATTGGAAGAAAGGAGGAAAGGTTGGAGGGAGAAAAGGAAAGGGGTAACCAATGGTAACCAATGATGATGTGTAGGGAATCATCCTTCTAACCTTGAATGCTCTGTGACTTGGATTGGGGAACTTTAGTTAAAAGCCCTGAGTGACTGTCTCTTGGATGCAAATGCCAAGAAAGTATGAGTGAGTGACCTTTGTGCAGACACAAAAGAATGCATGTGAGTGGGCTTTAGAAAATTAGTCTAGAGGTTCTGGATTGCCTCTTCCTTTGTGCTTGTTAATTAGCAAAAGTAAGGGAATGTAGTGACCAATTTAGCCCTTTCTCCATGTCAGCAAAATGGCCATGAATCAATCTTTCCCTTTCACCTGATCTCCCTCACCTGTAATCCTGTTACCTCTTCTGCTTCTGATAATAAAAGCTAAAGGAGAAGGAGATTCAGGAGGTCTCTCTTGCTTCCCTTGGCAGGCCTTCCTCTCTCTTCCTCTTGATATAAGTTTGTGTCTTGAGTAGGTTTTTTTAATGTGACACTGGTAGTTCCTAGTGGGCTGGAGTACTACAATGATGGTGCTTAAACCTAAAGCTATTGTAAAGCCAGTAGCCAGGGCTGCCATCACAGCAGCCTGGTCCATGCAGGTTCACATTGGATTCGGACAGTCGGTAAAGAAACAATGGAGCCAAAAACTGATGGGCCATCATCTTTAATCCTAGCTTGCACCCAGCGAGCAAGCAAAAACACACACTGGACTCCAAAACCCACTCACATTCAGAGCTCACAAAGCTACTGGCTTACCCGAGTTTCCTAGAATCAAAGGTTTCTAGCTCACCAGACTTTATTTCCCTCTGTTCCCCATTTCCTTCCTTCTCCCTGCACAAACTCTGCACAAACTGGCTTCTCACTCAACACTCCACCATCTTGGCTGCTTCTCCTGGCCTCCTCCATGTGGCCTCTTTCTGCTCTCCTCTTTGTAAGAATGAGACAGCACTCCATCACCAGATGTGCAGGCTTTATTAGAGGAGAAAGACCTGCTGGGACACTCCTCCAGGAGAAGTGCACTGGGTTACAGACTAGGGGCGAGTTATATAGTGTTTGAAAGAGCCTGAGGGGATACTGAGGCAAAAGTCCTGGTATGTCTGGAATGCTCCTCCTTGGGGGGTTTCGAGCATGTGGGGGTTGAATCAAAAGTTCTGGTATGTCTGGAGCCCCTCCTTGGGGTGGCTTGTCAGCTTTTTGGAATTCCTCTGTCTCAGGGGCGATAGTCCAGTAAGGGTGAGGTCTGACAGATAAGCGGAACATCAAGAGGGCAGTTTGGAATACACATATCTATCACTCTCTGCTCTCTGTTCTAATGTTAATCTCAGGAACCAAGAGAGAGCAAGCTCCTGTTCTGCCCTCATTTTATAGTGTAGAAATCAAAACCTTTAATCCAATATACAAAATAGGGAAATCTCTAATACAAAGTTACTTATTTGAGGCATAATTGGATTGTACCACTCCACATCAAAAAGGGTGGGAAAGGCTTAGTCCTAAAACCAAGCCCAGGCTACAAGGATTCTGCCTGCCCACAGCCCATCCCCAACACACATTAACATCACTTGGGTGATGGGCCTCTACGTGGGCAGCGCCATCTTTAACAAAGTGAGCATAATACATTTTATCTGCCCAAAAATCCACTCCTATGCTCACTTTACTACCCACAATTTCACCACCAGCATCCCTGTGCAAGGAAATTAGGCACATTATACAAATTACAACAACATGGCATATCATACAATTTCAACAGATACAAGGTACATTTCACCAATATCTGAGCACTTTGCCAAAAGTGCAAAATGTCCTTGGCCTTCTTTCTAGCCATGGGAAAATCTTCCCGGGGCAGGGGAAGGGCCTCCACCAAAGCCACCCCCACCCCCATCAGGGTACTTCACATTGTCCAAAATCCATAAGTCCATCCAACAAAGGAGCCAATGCCCACTCCGGTCATAGTCCAGGAAATTAGTCCATGTACATGAGACCTCAGCCACCCCCCTCATTCCTGCCATCCTGGCAGGTCTTACACTGTCCCAAAGAGGAGCACGTGGCAATGGCAGTCAGCATTTCCATCTCTGCTCCAGAGAGCATGTCCAACCCTATGTCCCAAAATCGCAGACCTACCAGGAGCATAGTAAGAACTCCTTGCTTCTGGGCTCTCACCTTCTGGAGACTGCAGATCGCAACTCCAGCCCGATTTCCTCATCCTCCAAAGAGGAACTGAAAACATAAGCTTCCGCTGCCGGGCTCGAGTCCCGGGCTGCTGCAGCCTTCTGCTCCGCAGACCTTGCAGCTCCGGACCCGGCCTCAGCCTCAGCCCTGGCCTCCCGCTGCTGCTTGCTCTCCACAATGTCCAGGGCAATCTGCAACTCACGAACCTGTGAATCCTCCTCCAGCAGCTGCTCCATTTCCAGGCGAATCTCCCAAATCAGTTCGGCCTCCTCCTCCAGCGCTTCCTCCAGCTCCAGGGTCAGCATCTGTTTCTCCCACATTTACTCCAGCTCCTTCCACTGCTCGGTTTGCAGGTCTGGGGCAGCCTCTTCCACAGAGCTCTCAGTTTCCTCACTCATGGCTGTAAAAGTCAGCCAGCCTATGGTCCCCAACAGGACAGCCATGGGGAACCATAACAGCAGCCAGTCCTCTACTCCACTCCTCAAAGGTGGTGGTGGCTCCTTGCCAATCTGTATTGAATCCTGCCACAGACTATGCCAAATGTATGGTCAGTGGACAAGGCCACCATCGCAGCAGCCTGGTCCATGCAGGTTCACATTGGATTCGGACAGTCGGTAAAGAAACAACGGAGCCAAAAACTGGTGGGCCATCATCTTTAATCCTAGCTTGCACCCAGCAGACAAGCAAAAACACACACTGGGCTCCAAAACCCACTCACATTTAGTGCTCACAAAGCTACGGACTTACCTGAGTTTCCTAGAATCAAAGTTTCTAGCTCACCATACTTTATTCCCCTCTGTTCCCCATCTCCTTCCTTCTACCTGCACAAACTCTGCACAAACTGGCTTCTCACTCAACACTCCGCCATCTTGGCTGCTTCTCCTGGCCTCCTTCATGTGGCCTTTCTCTGCTCTCCTCTCTGCTCTCTGTTCTAATGCTAATCTCAGGAACCAAGAGAGAGCAAGCTCCTTTTCTGCCCTCATTTTATAGTGTAGAAATCAAAACCTTTAATCCAATATACAAAATAGGGAAGTCTCTAATACAAAGTCACTTCTCTAAGGCATGATTGGATTGTACCACCCCACATCAAAAAGGGTGGGAAAGGCTTAGTCCTAAAACCAAGCCCCAGGCTACAAGGATTCTGCCTGCTCACAACCCACCCCCAACACACATTAACATCATCTGGGTGATGGGCCTCTATGTGGGCAGCACCTTCTTTAACAAAGTGATCATAATAGATTTTATCTGCCCAACAGCTATGAAATTCTAAAATATCTAGTCTTTACCAGTGTGTTATGTAGACTTTTAGGTAGCTATTAAATATCATCATGTTTCTAGCTCTCTTCCATTTCTGTAGTTTATATAAGGACCATCACTTCCTCCTAATATATTCTGTCACCTCCTCCTGATATATTTTCTGCCTCCCAGACACAATTCTAAGTCAGTTTTTTCTACTTACTTTACTGCTTAAAAGACTTACAATCAAGGCAAATCTTTACTAACCACTAATTTACTCTGTGGCTTCAAACCCCCAAAACTTGCTTCTCTCTTAATGTTATTCAACTACTCTTGGATCCTTGAACACATCAAGTGATTCTTTGGCTACATTCCTGTGCCCACAATACTCCACTTGTCCACCTTCAACTGAGTAACACCATCTGATCCTTCAGGTCAAAACTCTAAACATTTACTTTCAAACACTTCCCTCACCTAATTAAGCCTTGTCCAGAACCAGTTTTTTCACAGACTCTACATGAGATAGTACTTATCAATCTTGATCCACAAGACACATGTTTAGTCAAAATTAAGGTAATATAGGATATTTCATGGAGAAGTGCTGCTGGGGATGGGGGCACGTCATACTGTTTTCTTTAGCTCGAGAACCAATTAGGAACCGAAGCTGAAATACATAAATTCACAATGCCTCTTTCCACCAGGAATTTCTTTTCTGTTAAACTCTAACTTTCCAGTATTTACTTAAAAATAATATCCAAAAAAGGATTAAAACAAAGTTAAATAAAGATAAAGAGAGTCATGATTGATCATTATGAGTAGTTTATTTCAGGACTCCTTTTTGAACATATAGTTTATGTTCATTAACTGGTTTTGGTCCCTGGGATTTTAAAATAAAATTCCATTTAAAAGTAGGTAGAAATAAAGATAAAATGATTTAGCATCCTTATCCCTTGGTCCTCCACTCATCACTCCACAATTCACCAATGTGTTCAAGTCTTATTTTTCAGCTTCAAAGGCTGTGGGTCACCTGATAAAATGTCAGGTACCTAAGTATTAATATTGCATGCTTGATTTCAACCAGGTCTCTCATACTGTCTTTGGGAAGTGTGTCTTCCAAGAAGACAGATGATCTAATTTAAAATGTTCTTTCCTCAAAATTTGGCACACAAAAAAATAGATGTTTTTATATATAGTTTCTTGATCACAGAGTTGAGAATAATCTGGTAGTTAACCAGTAGACTTTTGAAAGTTATTTCAAGTTAATTGGCCATAACTAGGCATTTCATAAGGACATCTCTTGTTAAAGGTCATGATAAAAAATAAGATATTATTGAATCATATATTTTTAGGGCCATAGAAATAATATAATTACTTATTAGTCACACCTGATAATCACATTTTTCCCTTTGGGACTCCCAAAAGACCAGTAAATAAAGAAATAATATTAACTATCGGACTCATTAAAATTCCCAAAGCAATACTTATGTATTTGTTTGAAACTAGGCTTGGATACCAGATTTCGTTGAGGAAGTAAGAAAAACTCTCTCTTCTTGAATCATAATCTTAAAATCAACCAGGACCTAGAAGGTATAAGGAAAATTTACAGTGTAACTACTTATAGAGATCTGATATTAACTAAATTTTTGAAGCACAGTATATTTGAAAAGGGAACTGTTATGGATTGAATTGTGTTCCCCAAAAATGCTGAAGTCCTGTTCCCAGTACTTGTAATTTTGAGCTTATTGGAAATAGTGTCTTTGCAAATGATCAAGTTAAATGCGGTCATTAGTGTGGACCCATGACCAAGTATGTCCAGTGTCCTTATTAAATGGGTTAATTTGGGCACAGAGGCAAATATACAAAATGCATTGTGAGGATTTAAATGAGGCTGCCACACCCAGGGGAACACCAAAAATTTCTGGCAAACAACCAGAAGCTACAGAGACGCATGGAACAGGCTCTCCCTCATAGCCTTCAAAACAAACCAACACCCTAGACATCATAATCTCAGACTTTTCACCTTTTGTTTTATAAGAAAATAATTTCTAAGTCACACAGTTTGTAAAATGTTGTATGGCAGCCCTAACAAACTCATACAGGAAATATCCATAATTTTAATTAATAAATTGACCTATTAAGGGATAATATAGTTAATTTAAATTACATTAGATAATCAACTAATGTTTTCAAAGAATTTATTCCAAATTCAAACTTGTGGAAGGATTCTGTGACAGACATATGCTTCTTCTATTGAATTTATGTGATGAATCACCAGAAAATCAATGAATTGAGTATATATTACACAAAATTATTTTTCCTTCACAGCTTTCTAATAGTTTAGATTTATTTTAGACCATGATTATTTAACACGTCAACCTTTGAGTTATTTTAAAATAGGCTTATATAAAACTAAAAACAAACATAAATAGCAAATGTTCTATTATTTGCCCTTGGCATAAGAGACTCAAAATTGAGTAAAGCAAAGAAAAAGTAATATGAAAATTTGTTTCCCTGAGGTTAAAAATTGTTTGTTTAATATATCATGTAAAATTTATCAAAATAGATTTAAATCATTGATAAATTGAATGAATCTGTCATAATATGATAAATCACTGGAACCCAGCAATTTTAAGTGTATTATATAAACATAACAATGTATTAAGTAATTAAATTTTATAAAAATAAAATATCTATTATACAGGATGTTGAAAATTCATTTAATAGATTATTTTTTTGTTCTTACTGACATAAGTAATCGTTTACTTTCAAAACATAGGATTTTATGAACAAGAAGATAAATGCTAGTTCAGCAAGTATGACATTTTTAAAAATAAAACTTCAAATATGTCTGGAAAGAAAAGTTGTTTTCTATATTAAAGATCAATGGGCATCAATTAATTATACCAGGAGTAAGAAAATGTAGTTATAAAATCTTATAAAACTTAGCCATTTTAAGCATTTTGTCTTCCTGCTTCCTAGGATTGCTTCTAAACACTAAATACTTATGAAGTCATTTCATATTATTAGAGAGGAGGTGCCTACTTCTATGTTTTTTAAAAATAATTAAATTTATTGGAGTGCCATTGATAAATAGATTATATAGTTTTCAAGTGTAGATTTCTATGATACATCTTCTGTGTATTGCACTATGTGCTCACCACCCAAAGTCAAAGCTTCTGTTACCATATATTTGAGCCCCTATACACTCCACTAGTCCCCTCTTCCCTCTGGAACCACCATACAGTTGACTGTGTCTACTTCTTTTTCTTGTTGTACCCGAAGTGGCTGCCTCCCTGTCTTTCTCAGGTACCATTCTATCTCCGTGTTGGTGGCTGTTAAAGAACCTACTACAGAATGGATATCTGAATAAATAGTTAAAACAGTTTCAACTGAGGTTTTTCAACTTCTAAAAGTAAATTACCCTCAAGTAGCCTTCTCACTCAACTAACTCTCACAGTTTATTGGGCTGGGGAAGCTTCACTCACCATCCATTTTTTCCCCCTTTAAGCTTATGGACAAATTTGAATCCATAAAAACACTCCACTTCTTTTATTTCACAGATCAAAACTAATCTTGTAATGAGGGGGCAGGTTTTCTGCTCAAAGACTCTCACCAGTGGCAGTCTACTTGTTTCCTTTTTGCTTCCAGTTTATTTCACCATTTCTACAACAGGGCTGCTTTTCTGACTTAGTCAATTAGAGGAAGTGATAGCTCAAGACATGGCATATATCTAAAAGTAAACTTCTCTGATTTCCCCCTTTTCGTCCCTGTTTCTGTTATTCTGCCATGATAACTTTCATACTAAGTAGAGGTAACTAATGTTAAATACCTGGGCTAGGGACATAGCTTTATTATCTTAAAAACAAACAAACAAAACTCACTGAAGTCTCAAAATAATAAAATTCAATGTAGATTTTTAAAAATATTTCTCCTGTCACCAGGCTGCCTTCCTAGGCATGCCACCTGTGCATTTTGTATAGGGCTCTGTGATCAGAAGGACTCTTATTTTAATATTCTACTATCACTATCTTGAAATTCCTTTTTAATTGGATTCCTTGGGGTGACTGATCAATACAATTATATAGGTTTCAGGTGTACCATTCTTATGCTCTGTGTTCATCACCCCAAATCAAGTCTCCTTCCATCGTCCATTTATCCCCTCTTCCACCTTGCCCACCCCACTTTCCTTCTTGTAATCACCATATTGTTGTCTGTGTCTATGAGGTTTTTTTGTATTGAAATTATTAATAATTTTTTTAATAAAAGTCTTTATATTTTTACTTGGATGAGTCAACACAATTATGTAGCTTCTCCTGTTTGGCATATGAGGGATTGCAAAATACCTCAATTTTCAGGCCAAACTAGAATAAGATAAACCATAGAAAATTATTACTATACTTAAAAGAATAAATTTTTAATTATGCAGTTATTTTCCAAAACTGTAAATTGAACTCATTTAATGCATTATAGTGGGAAACACTATTAAAGATTGTAAATACAATGTATATTAAATACAAGTATATTCAAAAAACAATAATATCTTTTATAATTAAATTTTCAGTTTTATTATCCCAGCTGTTCAAGATCCCTCACCTATATTCTTCCTTTATTCAGTGACACATAACTCACAGATTTTTGTTGCTATACTTACTGTTTTACTGTCCTAGGGACACTTTAATATTCACAAAGATAAACAAACTATTACCTTGAATCAGTTTCTTGAGCTCTTCATATTCAGTAATATTTTTTTCTCTATATCATTTTAGCAGCCTTTAAACCATGTCCTAGACCATAACATTTTCTAACACTTCTATTCTCAGTAAAATAATTAATAAACTCAAATTTATATGCCTGTTGTTCCATTTTGCTTACTTAATTACCCACTATGTATTTTAAAATAACTGAGGCATCAAAACACACCCATCATTACACTAATGTTCTATAATTAAAATATAAATTTAAATGTGGTTTTTCAAGAGGATTAAAAACCAAATATCAAGTTTATTTCACATGTAAAATACATACTTAAAATAAATTGATAAAGAAAGTATATAAAATCAAGATTCCAAGATGGCAGTGGAGTAGGCAGATGAACAGACAGCTACCTCCCACCACCAAACTAGATTACAAATTAATTTAAAAACAATCATTATGAAAAACCAACATTAGACTAAAAGAACAGGACTCAAAAACCAAGAAGCACAGAAGAATCTATACCAATCTTGGTGTGGAGTGTGGGGGCACAGTGGTGGCTCCCCTGCATCCAGGAGCAAGGGGAGACTGAAGTTGAGGGTCTAGAAGGGCTCACATTATAAGGAGAGAGACCCTGAGAGGTGGGGCCATCAATCTCAGAACTAGAGACCTAGCCTAGAAACCCAGGGAATGGAGGAGACAGCCAGACAGCACTGAGTGAGGAGAAGAGCAAAAGTCCTGTATGTGAGAAGTGAATTGGGTGCCTTAAAGAGACAGAGCAGAAAATATCGCTCACTGCCACTTGCCTGGGACTCTGGGGTTGAGGAGGGCTGACAGGACTGACTGGTTTCACATGAGGAAAGAGGAGAGAGCGAGACAAACAGTAATGAGGAGACGAGTGCCTGGGCTGACCTGAGTTTAGCTGAATCATTCTTCAGTATGGAAGCGGCCATAGCTGGGTCAGGGGTTGATCTCTTCACTGAGCACAAGCCTAAAGTAGATCCAGGGGTTCCACCTCCAAAAAACTCTCCAGCTCCAATCAGGATGAAAGACATGGTGGAAAAAAGGAAGTAAGGGGGAGAGGCAGAGACTCAGGTTTCCAGGGAGACCTGAGCAATACCTCCTCCTTTATACTGAGAACACACCACACCCCCAGAGAGTAACTGGCAAACATACCTTCAGATTCTCATAGGTCACACCCACTGCATTCCTGGATACAATTTCAACTAAGCAAACTGCTGAGATCAGGAAACAAGCTCTCTGTTGAGTTAAGCAAAAAGAAAGCAGGCAATTCAAGACTTTAAAGGAGCTATACTAATTAAGGAGACCACAACTCAAACAAGCCTGCAAACCACACAGAGGAACAATAGGAAGACAGAGGAACATAAGCCATATGAATCAACAAGAAAAATCTCCAGAAAAAGAACTGGATAAAATGGAAGTTATCAAATTACCAGATGCAGAGTTTAAAATAATGATTGTAAGGATGTTTAAGGATCTCAAATCTACAACACATGGACTTAATGAGCACCTAAATAAATAAATAAATTGTAAGCATCAAAAAGGACATGAAAATCATAAAAAAAAATCAGACAGAAATGACAAACACAATATCAGAAATGAATACTACACTAGAAGGAATTAAAAGCAGGCTGGATGAAGCAGAGAATTGAATCAGTGACTTAGAGGACAAGATAAGCAAAAGCACAGAAGCAGAACAGCAAAAAGAGGATCAAAAAGTCTGAGAAACTCTAAGAGAGTTCTGTTACAACATGAAGAAGAACAATATCCACATAAAAGGGGTTCCTGAAGGAGAAGAAAAAAAAAACAAGGGACAGAGAACCTGATAAAAGAAGTCATAACCAAAAATTTCCCTAAATTGATGCAGGAAAGAGTCACACAATGCAAGAAGCCCATAGAATCTCACTAAAAAAAACCCCAAGAGACACACACCAAGACACATTATAGTCAAAATACCAAAGCTAAGAGATAAGAAAGAATACTAAAAGCTGCAAGAAAAAAGCAGTCAATCACCTACAAAGGACACCCTATAAGAATAACATCCACCTTTTCAACAGAAACATTTAGGCCAGAAGGGAATGGCAAGAAATATTCAAAGTAATGCAGAACAAAAACCTACAACAAAGACTTCTTTATCCAGCAAGGCAATCACTTAAATTTGAAGGAGAAAAGTGAGAGGAAGTGATAGCTCAAGACATGGCATATAGACCCTGGTCGGTTAGCTCAGTGGTAGAGCATCGGCCTGGCATGCGGGGGACCCGGGTTCGATTCCCGGCCAGGGCACATAGGAGAAGCGCCCATTTGCTTCTCCACCCCCACCCCCCTCCTTCCTCTCTGTCTCTCTCTTCCCCTACCACAGCAAAGGCTCCATTGGAGTAAGATGGCCTGGGCGCTGGGGATGGCTCCTTGGCCTCTGCCCCAGGTGCTAGAGTGGCTCTGGTCGGGGCAGAGCGTCGCCCCTGGTGGGCATGCCGGGTGGATCCCGGTCAGGCGCATGTGGGAGTCTGTCTGACTGTCTCTCCCCATTTCCAGCTTCAGAAAAATGCAAAAAAAAAAAAAAAAAAGACATGGCATATATCTAAAAGTAAACTTCTCTGATTTCCCCCTTTTCGTCCCTGTTTCTATTATTCTGCCATGATAACTTTCATACTAAGTAGAGGTAACTAATGTTAAATACCTGGGCTATGGATATAGCTTTATTATCTTAAAAACAAACAAACAAAACTCACTGAAGTCTCAAAATAATAAAATTCAATGTAGATTTTTAAAAACATTTCTCCTGTCACCAGGCTGC
The DNA here is from genome assembly GCF_036850765.1 of Saccopteryx bilineata. Taxonomy (NCBI): domain Eukaryota; kingdom Metazoa; phylum Chordata; class Mammalia; order Chiroptera; family Emballonuridae; genus Saccopteryx; species Saccopteryx bilineata. The sequence continues at coordinate 211,727,044 of NC_089491.1, read as the reverse complement.
CTTCCTAGGAATTCATTACAACTAAACCAATGCTGCAAGAAATGTTAAGGAGCCTGCTGTAAACAGAACAAAAGAAGAAAAAAATCTAGTTTAAAAAGAATGTAGCTTTAAGGAATAAAATGGCAATAAACAACTACATATCATTAATAACCTTAAATGTAAATGGACTAAATGCTCCAATCAAAAGACATACAGTAGCTGCAAACAAGACTGATACATATGCTGTTTACAAGAGACCCACCTCAAAACATAGGAGACACATAGAGTGAAAGTAAAAGGATGGAAAAAAAATGTTTCATGCAAATGGAAATAAAGAAAAGGCTGAGGTAGCAATAGTTATATCTAACAAAATAAACTTTAAAACAAACACTATAGTAAGGGATAAAGAAGGTCACTACATAATGATAAAGAGAACAATTCAACAGAAAGAGATAACCATTATAAATATCTGTGCACCTAATATAGGATCATCTAAATATATAAAGCAGACTTTGATGGACATAAAGGGCGAGATCAACAGCAGTACTATAATAGTAGGAAATTTCAATACCAACTAATAATACTGGATATATCAGTGATTTTCAACCTTTGTTTCTCATGCACTCATAAACTAATTACTAAAGAAAAAGAGGCCCTGGCCTATTCTTTCTTAGTAACTAATTTATTTGTGCCATGAGATGAAAATGGTTGTATTTAGTCAGGGGCACTGACCTTAGTAATTAGTGTGTGTTTGTGCCATGAAAAAAAAAGGTTGAAAATCACTGGGATAGAGCCTCAACAAAGAAAATTAACAAAGGAAGAGCAACTTAAGGGACACACTAGATCAACTGGATTTAATAGATAGCCTCAGCTATCTTAAAAAAGAAGAATAAAGTGGGTGATATCACAATTCCTGATATCAAGTTATACTACGAGGCCATTGTACTCAAAACACCTTGGTACTGGCATAAGAACAGGCATATAGATCAGTGGAACAGAACAGAAAACCCAGACATAAACTCACATCTTTATGGTTAATTAATATTTGACAAAGGAGGAAAAAGTATACAATGGAGTAAAAACAGTCTCTTTAACAACTGGTGTTGGGAAAATTAGACTGCTACCTGCAAAACAAATGAAACTAGACCACCAACTTACACTATTCACAAAAATAAACTCAAAATGGATAAAATACTTAAATATTAGTTGTGAAACCATAAGCATCTTAGAAGAAAACATAGCCAGTAAGCTGTCTGACATCTCTCGAAGCAATATATTTGCTGATTTATCTCCATGCGCAAGGGAAATAAAGGACAGGATAAACAAATGGAACTATATTAAACTAAAAAGCTTTTGCACAGCTAAAGACAATATGAACAAAATAAAAAGACAAACCACACAGTAGGAGAACATATTTGTCAATATCTCTGATAAAGGGTTAATAACCAAAATTAATAAACAACATGTAAAACTCAACACTAGGAAGATAATCCAATCAAAAAATTGCAGGCGAAAATAGTAGACACTTCTTCAAAAAGGACATACAGATGGCCAATAGGCATATGAAAAAAAATGTTTAATATCACTAATCATTAGAGAAATGCAAATTAAAACCATAATGAGATTTCACCTCACTCCAGTCAGAATGGCACTCATTAGTAAAACAACACATAATAAGTGCTGGCGAGAATGTGGAGTAAAGGGAACCCTCCTGCATTGCTGGTGGGAATGCAGACTGGTGCAGCCACTGTGGAAAAGAGTATGAAGATTTCTCAAAAAACTAAAAGTGCAACTGTCTTTTGACCCAGCCATCCCACTTTTGGGAATACTGTATATCTCACGAACACCATTACACTGTTTCAAAAAGAGAAATGCACCCCCATGTTTATGGCAGCATTGTTCACAATAGTGAAGATCTGGAAACAGCCCAAGTGTCCATCAGTGGATAAGTGGATTAAAAAGCAGTGGTATGTATACACACACACACACACACACAAACACACACACACACACAATGGAATACTCTGGAGCCATGAATAAGAAGGAAATCTTACCTTTTGTGACAACATGAATGGACCTGGAAACTATTATGTTAAGGAAATAAGCCAGGTAGAAAAGAAAAATATCATATGACCTCACTCATTTGAGGAATCCAATGAACAATATGAACTGAGGAACAGATTAGAGACAGAGGCGGGGTCAAAGGGTCCAGAGGGAAAGCAGTCAGAGAGAAAGAGGATGATAGGATGGGATCAGAGAAAGGAAAGAGATTGGTGAAATTATATACACATAACAGAGCATTATAGAGAGCAGAAAAGCAAATCCTGGAGGGAAGGGTGAGGGTGTTCTGGGGAGGGGATTAAGGGAAGGGGGATGTATTTGGGGGAACACTAGAATCTTTATAAACACAATAAATTGAACTTAAAAAAATAAATAAAAACTAAAGTATATAAAATCATAGACAGAAGATATGAAGTTAATAAAAAGAAAAGAAATGGGTTCATATTTTATTACCCAAGGTAAAAATTCAGAAAAAATTATTTAACAGTGTAAAGAGTAAAATTTCAGAATAATAAAATATATAATAATAATAATAAACATAAGGAATACCTCTGTATATACCATACAATCAGAATTTAAGTTATAGTGCAAAAAAAACTAAATAGTAGAATTAATTAACATTATTTCAGATTTTGTTTGTCTCCAAAGTAGTAGATGTCTCAAAATAACAAGGACAAATTAATAAAGTTAGACTTGAGTTAACATAGAAAATATTTGAAAATGATTATCTCCTTTCACCTTACCTTTAAATAACTGAACATTCTAATTTTATTTAAAGAAGTTCACCATATAGTTTAGAAAAATGCTAATATTGCTCAAATCAGTGGTTCTCAAAGTGTACACACTAGAAGATTTCCAGGTGTGTCCCACGGTATTCCAGAGAAATATGTGTCTATTGGGGACCAAAAAACCAACAGGGTTTTTGGAGTTTTGATTTTTGGGGGACAGAGGTGTGGGGAATTGGCTGTAAGCTAACAGTCTGCTCAACCCCCCAGCTCACTTGCTTGATTAGGTTGCAACTATCCTCTACATTCCCCAGAAAGACTGGGGGCAAGTTTCTTCTATCCTTTGTTTGGTGTAAAGTTAAGAATATATGTATGGTTGGGGTTTTCTGCAGTTGGTAAAATTCTTAAGTTGCCTTGGAAACGTGATCATAGCTCTCATTGATTTCTAATGACCCACTTTGCCCTATATATAAGGTCCACCGGAAAGTTCTGTCTGTTTTTGGAATAAAACAAAATACAAATTTTTTTTTACCATCAATAAACCTTATTAAATAATATAATTGCCATTATTATTATGATTTCTTGCTAGTGTGAGGGCAATTTGTATATCCCATTTTTGAATAATGTTTTATCTTTTGATGTGAAAAATTGAACCAGTGCTTGTTTGATATCTTCTTCATTTTTGAATTTTTTTGCCCTTCAAAACGTTTTGTAAGAACAAAAACAAGTGATAGTCGGAGGGTGCTAAGTCTGGGGAATATGGTGGATGCGACAGACATGCTTCTGTAGCATTTCTTCCTTGTTGAAATTCGTAAAAATTACAGTGGCGTAAATGAACTTTATCAGTAGCAATGGGTACACTATGGCTTCACACATAAGACTAACGTGAATCAACTTTGTTTTAGTTAATTTGCTATGTCAGTATGTATACATTAAGTGATAAAGATAGAGAGGTACACATGCGCCAAATAAACATGTGCTTACGTGTTGAAACTTGTTGTGATAGAAATGGACAGAACTTTCCAGTAGACCTTATATAAAGCAAGATGCGGTTTTGGGGCATGCTTTGTTCTTGCCAGTAGCAATGACAGGGCCCTCCTGACCCTGTATTTTTTTTAATTCTGTGTATTTTCTTAATTCCACACCATTCCCACTCGGGACCTGGAAGTACTAGCTGGGCTGGTTCACATATAATAATAAATATAGTTACTCTATTATACCATTTCATTACAAAAATACCGCTCTTTTTGTTAACACATCATTATTATATTTATTATTAACACATCATTATATTATTTTTAGATAAATACATCCAAATAAAATGGATAGGTTTCTATAAAAAAAAGTGATATTGAAGAATTCAATTCTGGAAGTGAGCAAAAGTTAAGTGTAAATAAAATAGGGCTTGAAGGATGATGAGCAGAATTTAATTTATAACATTTTCCATCACTTAACACTGAACAATTCAATTGGATTTGAAACTCATTCATGGAAGCTTCAAGTGATTTTGGTTTAACATTAACAAATGAAGAAGAACTGGCAGCTATATCCACTGATCATGGATTGATGATTAAACATAAGGAACTGTCTCTTGAAGCCTTTTAGATTTCTAGAAAAGAATAATATGTGGCAAAATCTAAAAAAGCTTTGAACATTTTACTACAATTTTTAACCTCTTATTTATGTGAATTAGAATTTTCTACTCTCAACACAATTAAGAGTAAAAAGAGAGGAATTCTCCAATGTATTGACTGGGAAATGAGAGTTTGCCTTTCAAAGATATGCCCAAACATTGAAGAAATCGCTAGGACACATCAGGCTCATGTTTCTTATAAACACAAGAATGAAAAAACTTAACACATTGGTGCTGGGACCTGCTGAATTTACTAACTCTTACTAAGAATGTATCTATCTATCTATATATAGAGAGAGATAACTTTTTGTCATTTTTTTATTTTTTAACCCCTCTATTTTACAAATTCTAAAAATTATAACTCAAAAATATAACATAAAATGTTTTTTAATGTCAGAATAAATTTAATTTTGTACTTATTTTGTTTAATTACCATAAAAGTATGCTTGGACTTTATATTTTTTAATATTTGACTTAATTATTATAATATGTTTCTCAGAAATTTGTATATAGTGCACTTACAATTATTTGTAGAATTTTAAATGTGCCCCAACTTCAAAAAGTTTGAGAACCACTGGCTTAAATAAACTCTTAGTAAGACAGAAATAAAGTAAATTACTAAATAGTAAAGATCTTTAATAATATTAGTAACTAATCATTAAACTAAAAAGTAAAATATTAAAAACATATCACTGAAAATCAGGAATTAGAAGACACTTGCTATTATATTCATTTATAAGTATTATCAAGATAGTACAATTAATGTAATAAACTAAATAAAATTTAAATGACCATAAGAAAGTTCAGCAGAATACTTTTAACAATGGAAAATATTTAAGTATTTTCAGTTAAAAAAATAAAATTAATAAAGAATTTTGGTTGATGTGGTTGGGTAAAAGATAAATAGTTTAAAATATCTTATATATTTTATAATATGCACTTAAATATCCTAATAGAATCATTATTACCTTTTCACTAAAAACATAACAAATCTACAATCTTGCATATAGAAAGACAAGAAAATCCATATTAATAAAACAATAAAAACTTATTGAAGAATATTACAAAATTAAATGTATAAAAGATAACATGAAAATATGTTCTCATTTGGAAGATTTAATAGCATAATGTGTTACTTATCTCCAAATTTCCTTTTTTCTATTGATTTATAATAATAGTACTGAGTAAGAAGTTCTCTTCCTCTCCCACAGGCATGGCTCGATTGATTCAAGAGCATTGGCCCCACTTGCTGAGGATGGCTCTGTGGAGCCTCTGCCTCAGGTGATAAAAATCACTCAGTTGCCAGCAAGGCCCCAGATGGGCAGAGCATCAGCCCCAGATAGGTGTTGCCAGGTGGAAGCTCCATTCACTTGGAAAAGAAGAAAAGAAAATTGTGGTTTCTTAAGGATTAGTTAGATGGTGGTTTGTCTAAAACCATATCCGAGAACTTTGTGTACTCTGCTTCCTTAAAATACATTGATCTATTTTGCTCTGTGAAATCTTATTTTGTTTATGCTTTATTTTATAGTATTATACATTCATAATTTAAAAAATGTTGTTCTACTGATTCTGTAGATATTCCAAATGTTGGCATATTTCATCAAACATCAAGATCACATTCATTAATCATGACCAATGTCATCAGAAAAGTATTTAAATTTTGAGAACATGTCAACTTAAAATGACAAAGGCAATTTTCCAAAAAATTAATTTGTACATGAGAGCTCATATTATATTGCTATCAATTTTTTAAAATTTTTCTTGAAATAACAGCCTCAGTTCTGTCATTTCAAGGATATACCTGCCAACCAACCAACTCTGAATAATCATATTTTGTCTTTTAGTCATTCTTTCAAAAGTGCTCATCTTTGATACAACTATCACACATTGGTATGAAGCAGTACTTCATGGCAATTTCTTATTTCATCACATGGAGTCTTAAAAAGCATTGTGATTTAAGAAAATTAATATTTACTATTTCACCAGGGTCATTTGTTACTTAAACAGGCTTTTATTTCTGTTATATAGATTTCAAGTGTATAGATTTATGATACTTAACTATATATTGTATATTGCATTGTATACTCACCACTCAAAGTCAAATTTTCTTTTATCACCACATATTCAATCCCCTTTACCATTTACTACCCCAACCCCCTTCCCTCTGTTAACCACCATACTGTTATCTGTATCTATGAGTCTTTGTTTTTCTTGTTTGTTCATTTGTTGCTTTCAATGAAATTATATAGTTCTTAACTATTCTGACTTATTTTGCTTAGCATGATATTTTTAAAATCCATTCATCTTGTCAAAAATGGCAGTATTTCATCTTTTCTTATGAAACAAGCTTTGAATTTTATTTTCCTCTATCTAGTATTAAAGATCATAACTACGCATTCATATGCGATTGTCTCCTTTGGACATTGGCGGTTTTGTTCTTCATTGCTTTTGTACTATCAGACCAACTGTCAACATAGTGATGAAAATCAATACTACAAATGTCATCTCAATATTATTATGAAATATTTTAGGTTTCTTAGATCCCCACTGATTTAGACATTTAAAGACAGTCACTTCCCCCCTCTTCTCCCAAGTCTCATAATCTGTCTGATCTTAATCTCACAGTTTGTACTACCAAACCTTGAACACTGATTCTTCTAAAGGCCTGGTTCATCAACAATATCTCAAAGCAGACTCTGGCCAAGTAGCTCTGTTGGTTAGTGCATTGTTCCGACATGCCAAGGTTGCAGGTTCCATCCCCAGTCAAGGCACATAAAAGATCAACCAATGAATTCATTAAAAAATGGAATAACAGATTAATATTTCTCTCTATTTCTATCTCTCTTTCCTTGATCCTCCCTCTCTCTTTCTAAAATTAATAAATATATATTTAAAAATTCCAAAGCAGCTATAAAATGTTCAATCTGGTTTCAAAATATAAGTAGGTCAAATGGACAACCTGTCAAGCTAAACTGAAGTTCTCAGTTAAGTTAATGGCAGCAAGTTAGAACTAGGAGTCAGAAAGAATAATCTGTCCCTTCATACTTTAGAAGCTGTGTTCAAAAACATCATCTTGAACACAATGGAAAATAAAGTTGAGTGAGCACCTAAAGTAACAGGTGTCAAACCACAAAGTGTACTAGGAACTAGCTATTGTGAGGAAGTACAAAAGGATAATAGAGTTTTCTCTTCTGACCTGACAACACCAAGGAAACATAATAGATATTCAATATTGTTCTAGGGAAATTGGCCTTTATCATTAGATTTTATCTCATATGTTCTCATAGCTATTCTTTAGAGGTTTTCAAATGTTTCTCAAAGATATTGGCTAACTTGCTTAATAACTTTAATCTGCTATAAAAATGGGGTGAAAATACAAACTATTGTACAGTATTGTCAACATTAAGAACTAATAATTTTGTGAAAAAATTATTTTATATTAAAGAATATTATTTTTGGAATAGTTTTAAATGGCTTGTTAGCAAATTTTGATATATTTCAAAGAAGAATTAATCTTTATCTTAGTGTATTTCATACAAAGAATACATTCCTGCTATATTCAGTTTGAGAGGAAAAACATTTCATCACATATTCACATAATTAAGTTAAAGTACTAAATTGGCTATTCTATTCTCTTTTCTTTCTAACCTATAAAAATACCTATTAAAGAATAATAATATATCATTTTATTTTTAAAAATATATATCTTAGACCAAAACATCTTTCTTGAATTTCTATTATCTTCAAAAACCTCCTTTTAATTAGATTTTTTAAAAATCTGTCTTTATTCTACAAGTGGCTAACTTTAAGTGATTTGAGCTGATTAAAATATCTTTTTAATACCTTTTGCTTTATAATTATCATATATTTTCCATTTATCTACCTCTGCATGAAAGGCAGCTAGGATATTATTCTTTAACATATACTTCCTTTTGCAATTTAATTTACACATTATTGCCATGTTTTAAGAGAAACAGCAAGCTTCACAATAGCAATCACTTTTCATAGCTACTGAAATTGTCATATATCTTTAATTTATTTGCACTAACCAGCAGGGGTTCAATGCCCATTTTCTTCATGTTCTTTTAAGATTTGAGACCTACATTCATTTCACCCAAGACATCGGCAATCTGATGTTATATTCAGACATAATAATTTTTTTTTTGCTTTGCCACATAGAAGTATCCAGCCCAATCCCTCCAAAAAAATCTTTACCAAAAAACAACAACATGTAACTCTATTTTTAGTGAAGTAAAATTAGTAAGGCCGTTTTTTAAAAAATTACCCAAATAAAAATCAATGAAACTCAATAACTGCTCAGGATGCATTTCAACCTAAAAATGCCTTCCCAATAGGAATCATTTTCATATTAATTTGTGTTCTACTCAATCTTCTATAAATATATTTACCTATGATAAATCTGTAAATAACATGCATTGTTATCTTTTATTTTATATATATGAGATGAATTGATATACAATGCTGACTTGCACTAAACTATTCATTCCCCTTTTCATTTATTTTACTGAACATTTCTTTAGACCATTCAAAATTGCTCTGTGTAAAGCTAATCTATTTTGAAAGCTGTAATATTACACAGTGAACCTATGCCACTTGTTTTCTATCCTTTCAAAAACTGATGAACATTTATGTTCTTGCAAAGCTTTGCTATCACACATAATACTATGATGAATATGCTCACACATGTGCTTTTCATGACTATGCTAGAGTTTTATGAAGTATATTCCCAAGAGGAGAATTGTGGAGTTAAGTTTCACTAAATAATGACAAACTGCACTCCAAAAAGGTTGTATAATTTCATGCTCTTAGTATCAGTGTCTGAACTTTTCCATTTCAGTTTCTTGCCAATATTTATTAAGCTATATTTATTTTTTCATTTTAAATTCAAGTAATTTCACTAAAAATATGATAAACAGTCATATTTTTCCTCCATACCACACCTCTGCAAATAACGAATCTGTTCTCTGCATCTATGAGCTTCTTTTTGTAAATTTATTCTTTTTAAGTTCCACATATAAGCAAAATCATACAGTGTCTCTGTCTGACTTATTTCACTTAGCCTAATGCCAATGAGGTTTTGAGTTGACTTTAAATTATGTTTTAATTTTCTTTTTGCTGTGAAGTAAATGTTTGTTTTTAAGTTAATAACCTAAGCTCTGCCCAGGTGATTCAGTGGAAAAAGCATCATCCAGTTCACGAAGGTTACAGGTTCAATCTCTGGTCAGGGCACATACAAAAAGCTATCAATGAGTGCACTACTAAATGGAACAACTAAGTGAAATAAGTTGATGCTTCCCTCTCTCTCTCTCCTTTACATTGTCTCTTTTTCTCTCAAATCAGTGGAAATAATTTAAAATAAGATAAATAATGTAGTTTGTATTCTTAAAATAATGCTTCATATAATTTCCCAATTTATTTTTATTTATTTTTAATTTTTTTTATTTATTCATTTTAGAGAGGAGGGAGAGAGAGGAGAGAGAGACAGAGAGAGAAAAGGGGGGGAGGAGCTGGAAGCATCAACTCCCATGTGTGCCTTGACCAGGCAAGCCCAGAGTTTCGAACCGGCGACCTCAGCATTTCCAGGTCGACGCTTTATCCACTGCACCACCACAGGTCAGCCAAATTTCCCAGTTTATTTTTAATTATTTGATTCAAATGTTTGGACTTTTAATTTCCCAAACCTATAAATAAAACATTTGTCAGTCTATTCAATGCCAAACTTTTTTCTACAAACTAACGTTTTCCACATTTTAAACAATTGTTTAGAAAATTCTTTTTCATTCTGAGTTGATTAGAAAATCCAGTTGTGTTTGGTAATAATTGTCTGTTTTATCTTTTTATTTATTTATTTATTTATTTATTTATTTATTTATTTATTTGTATTTTTCCAAAGCTGGAAACGGGGAGAGACAGACTCCCACATGCGCCCGACCGGGATCCACCCGGCACGCCCACCAGGGGGCGACTCTCTGCCCACCAGGGGGCGATGCTCTGCCCCTCCGGGGGGTCGCTATGCCGGAACCAGAGCCACTCTAGCGCCTGGGGCAAGGCCAAGGAGCCATCCCCATCGCCCGGGCCATCTTTGCTCCAATGGAGCCTTGGCTGCGGGAGGGGAAGAGAGAGAGAGGAAGGAGGGGGGGTGGAGAAGCAAATGGGCGCTTCTCCTATGTGCCCTGGCCGGGAATCGAACCCGGGTCCCCCGCACGGCAGGCTGACGCTCTACTGCTGAGCCAACCGGCTAGGGCTGTTTTATCTTTTTAAAAAGACTTTTTCAAAATGTTTCTTCTGATATAATTTATATTTTCGACCAAGGACTTCAAGTTGTTTATTTGGAAAGTTTACCTAGTTATTTCACATCTTTTTCTATGTAGTGGGCCTAAAAATCAATCTCTCAGACCTCTGTAGACAAAGTACATTGTCTTCTATCTAGTAATGATTCTACTCCATTGATTGTTTTTATGTGAGTGATTTCTTGATTTTAGGTAATATTTTATGTAATCTTTATTATATTGCTTTTGTTTACTCTAAATTACAAGATTCACCTTTTACATTTTAAATAACAAGTTTTATTATTTTATATATTTTGTTTCTCTTTTTCTATAATTTTTATTTATAGATTAGATCTACTGGTTTGGTCCTGCATTTGATATTTGTTTTATCTCTAAATTGAGATAAAATTTTAAAATAACTTCTACTTATTTTATACATTGGTTATTTAAAAGATAATATCTTTTACTCAGAAGAAAAACAGTTCAAGGCTTTTTAAGTATAATTAAAATGAATAAAGTCACCAAAGCCAGGAACTTGTGTTAAAAATCACCAAAAGGCCCTGGCTGATTGGTTCAGTGGTACAGCGTCGGCCCAGTGTGTGGAAGTCCCGGGTTCAGTTCCTGGTCAGGGCACACAGGAGAAGCGTCCATCTCCTCTCCACCTTCCCCCCTCTCTTTCCTCTCTATCTCTTTCTTTCCTTCCTGCATCCAAGGCTTCATTGGAGCAAAGCTGGCCCAAGCACTGAGGACAGCTCCATGGCCTCTGCCTCAGGCGCTAGAATGGCTCTGGCCACAATGGAGCAAGTTCCTAGATGAGCAGAGCATCGCCCCTTGGTGAGCATGTGGGGTGGATCCTGGTAGAGCGCATTCAGGAATCTGTCTGACTGCCTCTGTGCTCCTAACTTCAGAAAATTAAAAAAAAAAATTACCAAGACATCAGGGTAAAAACAAAATCAAAACAGCTAGGATGAAGAAGAAACAAAATTTAGAATGTTGCGTTCTGTCAAAAAACAAAAATGGAGACATTAAAAGAAAATGAGATGTTAAAAAAAAAAAAAAACTTGGAATCCCCTTTTAGAGTCATATTTACCACATAATTACAAAAAGCAATACAAAATAAATGCAATTGAGCACAGATCAAAAGATGGTCCACTGACCATTGTAGATAGTATTAATTTATCTCATAGGCTTTCAATGGCTTTGGATATTAAACTTTGACCTTGTTTGGTAGGGCCTAGGCCTGGTAATTTTAACTTGTATATGATTTACTAGTAAATATTATTTGTTAAAAAAAAGGAAGAGCTTTTGATTGTGTGGAATTTGTTCCAAGATTTTGCATTTTTATTTTTTTTATTTTTATTTTTTTTAATTTTATTTATTCATTTTCGAGAGAAGAGAGAAAGGAAGAGAGAGAGAGACATAGAGGGAGAGAGAGAGGAGAGAGAGACAGAGAGAGAAGGTGGGGAGAAGCTGGAAGCATCAACTCCCATATGTGCCTTGACCAGGCAAGCCCAGGGTTTCAAAGCAATGACCTCAGCATTTCCAGGTCGACGCTTTATCCACTGAGCCATAGTTCCTAGAGGAAACCAGTGCTATTGGACCAGGACCACCCTTGTGTTACCAGAGCTTTAAATTACTGGGTTATATTTTCTATTTCCAGGAGTGAATTTATATCCCAAAGGGTATCATTAATAGTTCAAGGTTCTGCAGTGATAAGCTTTTGTTACTACAGCCAACATAATTAGAAAGCATACCACAAATATATATATATATAGTTTTGCATGTATCAAACAGAAATTACCTTGAATATACAGTGTACATAATCTTGTCCCTTGGGATGAACTACCTATTTACAAATCATTTAAAAAACTATGTCTTTATTACATATATACTATGGAATACTACTCAGCCATAAGAAATGATGACATAGGATCATTTACAACAACATGAATGGACCTGGATAACATTATACTGAGTGAAATAAGTAATTTAGAAAAAACTAAGAACTGTATGATTCTACACATAGATGGGACACAAAATTGAGACTTATGGACATGGAAAAGAGGGTGGTGGTTACCAGGGGGAGGTAAAAGGAGTGAAGGGGTGGGGGGAGGAGAGGGGCACAAAACACCCCAAATACAATGTGATGGAAGACAATTTGACTTTGGGTGATGGGTGTACAATATAATCAAATGTCAAAATGACCTGGAGATGTTTTCTCTAAATCTATGTACCCTAATTAATCAATGTCACCTCATTAAAATTAATTCTCTAAATAAAAACAAACAAAAAAACTGTCTTCAAATAATCAATAAGCAAAGTTATTCCTGTGTACCCATTCCTTACTTGAGTATTTTTTCATAAATGTTTGCTCTTGTTTTGCATGTACAAAATCTCTTAATGTTATTGAAAATATGACTCAAACACTTCAAAACTATTTTTTTTACTATTAAATCATTTCTTAGCAAACTGTGGTTTATCACTTTTACCTTTATATTTAATTTTTGAGACCTTTTTTCTTTTTTAATTTTATTTATTTTTTTTTTTCCTGAAGCTAGAAACAGGGAGAGACAGTCAGACAGACTCCCGCATGCGCCCGACCGGGATTCACCCGGCACGCCCACCAGGGGCGACACTCTGCCCACCAGGGGGCGATGCTCTGCCCCTCCGGGGGGTCGCTATGCCGGAACCAGAGCCACTCTAGCGCCTGGGGCAGAGGCCAAGGAGCCATCCCCAGCGCCCAGGCCATCTTTGCTCCAATGGAGCCTTGGCTGCGGGAGGGGAAGAGAGAGACAGAGAGGAAGGAGGGGGTGGGGGTGGAGAAGCAAATGGGCGCTTCTCCTATGTGCCCTGGCCGGAAATCGAACCCGGGTCCCCCGCACGCCAGGTCGACGCTCTACCACTGAGCCAACCGGCCAGGGCCTCTTTTTTAATTTTTTGAGACAATCGATGCATTCACAAAGTTCTGTATTTATTTAAATTGGATGTGGGATTAGTCAGAATTTATTGTATCTACTACTTGAAAGTATCAGACATTCTGTAGATATTCCATTTAAGAAAAGGCATCTTATTTATATAAATAATTCATTTAGTTAAAATTTTTGAATCCAATAGTTTGGGGATGGAAGAGGGAGTTTATGATATATTTTCACAAAGTAAGATTTTGTTTGGATTATAGAACCATATTTACTATGCCCTTTCTTCACCTGTTATGCACACTTTTTATTTTTTTACTTTGACTATTGCAATCTGGTATTTACATTCACTTCATAGTCTTATTAGTAAATTTAAATGTTTATTAACTATGTGAGATAGTTTAGTCCTTTAGATCATCATTCTCATTGTCTCTCTTGTATGGGATCCTGAAAACTCCATGATGAATATTGACCTTAAATTTCATGGTCATCTTTGTTCACTTTTTGATTGGACAGTGAATATTTGCATTTTATTTAAATATGATTCTATCCTCATTGTTAGTAGCAAAAACTTTTCATACATTGGATATTTCTGAATGCTATAAAACACTTGCAGGATGCTTGTATAATTTTCCAGATTTGTATACAGTTTTTAATTTCAAAACTAATCTGTGATGAGGAGTGTATGCCTGATATCTGTGCACTTCCCCAACCAGATTCTGTTTCATATTAATCTTACTAGAGAAAGGCAAATTCCTGAAGGGTAGAGTAGTTTTTCACTCTGTAACATGCTCCCCCCCCAAAAAAAAAAAAAGTGGAGGGAAAAATGCCCATGTGTCTTATGGAGTGAAAAATACGGTATTTTATTAAATATTTTAACACACCATTTGGTTCAGAATTTTTTTTTATTTTTCTCCTTAAAACCCTAGGTGTGTCTTATGGTTAAGTGCATCTTTTTGGAGCAAAAATATTGGTCAATATAATTAAATTTTATTGTTATATTGAGCCTACATACTAACCATCTGTATTTTGAACCACAGATATTTTAGTTGACATCATTAGAAATAAATAACTTATTGCACTACTATATTATACACGTTTAATCACCAATAGTTCTTAAATATTTTAATTGCACTTTTTAAATTTTTCTTACTATATTATTCTACTAATAGTAGTCTATTACTCTCTATCCTTTATATGCTGTTTCACTGGGATTCTTTGAAGTAACTTCCATTTCATATGCCACCATGATTAGTTAAATATCCAGCCCAAGGTGGTGATTACTACTCCTTGGCTTTTCTTGAACTAGGGTGATTAGAAAATAATTTCTTGATTCATTAACTTATCTATTCAGCTTATGGGAAATGCTGTGCATTTGACCATAACATCTTTCTTAATTTGTTTATGTGAAAATGTAGACTATAGCATAATCAATAATCTCTCCATGGATGGCAATGGTAACTAAAATCATTATATGTCTTTTGCCAGCCACAGGTAAAAAAAATCTGCAGGTTAAGAAAATGATAGTTTATCATTGTGGAATTAATGATGATATCTCAGTTGCTTTATTTTTTTGTTTATACAGTTTTACGGATCTTCTGTAAGCATGTGGAAAAGGTTTCTGTAATTGTGGTGTTTAGAGCATGTTCATGAGAAGAATGTTAAATAAAACAGATGTTTTTTTATGTTTGTTTTAAGCAAATTGGTATATAAAGAAAAATATATGATCAGTTAGAACACCATGGATTGTTTAAAAGGTTATTAAAAATATATGGTAATTACTATAGTTGGCCAATCTTATAATTATATATTACTGCCATACATGTTTTAAACTATTAAAATCAATTATTTGTCTTTCTTAGTTTTGGCTATTAATTGACTTTATCATAAACTGATATTGCATTTTAAATAACCCAATTTGAAATATAAGAACATTTAGCATATATATAAAAATATAAGAAATATAAGATTCATGTAGCTTGATACATAAACTTTTAAAAGTTAATAACAAGTTTCATCTATAAGTTCAGTAATTTTTATTTTTAGTTAATTTATTTCAAATTTAAAATTTCACCTTAATGTGTTAAAAAATTAAGTTATCTATTTAGAAATTATTAATGTAGTTATTGATAAAATTGTTACCAAACATCTTAATATAAACTAATTGTTTATGTTACATTTATAATGACAATAGTAAGTTAAATATTTTCCGCAGGCTTTCAATGTATTAATAATACTCATTGTTTCATGTAAACTTCTGAATATTCTGTCATCCACACAAACAACCTTCTCTAATTAATAAAAAGTGGTGTACCATTTCTAAAAAACTATGTTATTTTCCACATGCAACTTATATAAAACAGCTTTCTGATTCTTCTCTTTCTCTCAAGTTTCATATTTTCTCACATTAATTCTGCAGTTTAAACAGGTAATGAGTCATTAAACATAAATGCTTTCTCTTTGCCATTTATATAATTTATAGCTTTCTTTGACAGTTTGCATGTAACAATAATTACCTTGAATATACAGTGTATATAATCGTGTCCCTTGGGATGAATTACCTATTTGCAAATCAGTTAAAAAGTATGTCATCTAATAATCAACAAGCAAAATTATAAATGGCCAACATCAATCAGAGTTAAAGAATTGCGCTTACAGTTACTCTTTAAGTTACCAAATTGGCAAAGTTTAAAAAAAGAATTAATCATATTAATTGATGCAAAAGTTAATTGACTTCAGTATGAAACAGTTGGCAGTGATTCACTGCTGACGGAAATAAAAATTGGTATAAATTTCTGGGGTTGCAATTTAGAAAATCTTATTTTAGTTATAAAGCATTATAACTTTAATATCTCTGTAAATGGATAGTCATTTACTTCTTTCTTTCTGGATATTCTTTAAAATGAACAATAACAAAAGACATTATTGCCACTAAAAACTGTAGCAAGGTAACATCTACACACTAATCATATTTGAAGATGTTCTGGTAGATACAACATATAAAATAATATTAAAATTGATATATTTTTTGCAAATTTTTATATAGTATCACACAAAAAAACTGTTATGGAACAAATCTGAAGTCATTGAAGAAAATCATAATTTACTCTGATTTCAAATAAAATATATATTAATATCATTCATTTTCATCATTCTCATCACCACCACTACCACCACCTAGTATTGGTTTCTTAACTGTTTCTGTAAAAGTTATACATATCAGATTAAAATGATACAAATAAGGAGGGGAAGAAGGATAAATAGGCAGAGCACAGAGGATTATTGGGGCACTAAAATACTCTGAGTGAAACTGTAATATAGACATGTTATACATTTGTACAAATGCATAGGCTGTACAACACCAGGAGTGAATTATAATCTAAATTATGGACTTTGAGTAATAATAATATGTCAGTGTGGGTTCATCAATCATAATAAATGTATGACTTCTTACAAATGTTGACAATAGAGGAGTAATATGCATGTGTGGGGGCAAGGTGTGTATGGGAAACAAAAATTATTCAAATATATTTCCTTCTGTTTGTCAGAAGTCTGGAATAGACTCATTGGGTTAAAATCAAGTTGTTGGCAGGCTGAATTTATTTCTAGCATAAAACATCGAGGAGAGAGTCCGTTTCTTTGCCTTTTCCAAATTATGGAGGTCACCCACCTTTCGTGGCTCATTGCCCACTTCCTCCATTCTCATGTTAAATATACTCATCTAGTTGTATGCCATTGTATACATGTACCAATTCTTTTTTATCCAATCATCTATGAAAGGGCACATTGATTGTTTCTGTCTCAGCCACTGTTAATACTGCTGCAGTGAATTTAGGGACGCATATGTCTTTGTGAATACATGTTTTCAAACTACTCAGCATACAAAATGATAAAATATTGCCAGTTTCAAGAACATGACTGGATCTCGAGAATACTATGCTAAAATATATGTCAAACAGAAAAAGTCAAGAACCATATGATTTCATTCATATGTGTGATATAAAACTGAAACTCATAGACTTAGACAACAGTATGATTGTTACCAGAGGTAAGGAGGTAGGGGTCATAAAGGGTAAAGGGTGTCAAATTTATGGTAACAAAGAAGATTTTATTCTGAGTGGTGGGAACACAATGCAATATACAGATGATGTACCATAGAATTGTACACTTGAAATCAATATAATTTTATTAACCAATGTCATGCCAATAAATTTAAATTATAAATAATAAAAATATACTCATGTATGAAAGTTAAAACTTGAAATTCTAGTACTACAAAACTTGTTATTATAATATATGAGATATTATGAACAAATGGTCCCTAGATATTTTGGTCTATAAGACTCATGAAAGAAAAGATACCCTGTTCTACTTTGGGTTTTTAAATTTTTCTATCTGGAAATATTTTTTGAAAGAAAACATAATTAGATACTTATTACTTATCTACTGAGTTTGTTTGATTTCTTTAATAATAACAACATGCCTTCTATACTGGTGGGATTTTATTATTATTAAATGGTGAGTATAAGCTAGAATTTGACTTACTTTCTTGGTGTTTTATCTATATGTGGATTTCACAAGAATACTTATTATCAAAAGACATGGTATATTTTGGCTGTCACATATTTTACATTGTAAATTATTTTTGAGCATACTGCATTATTGCTTTATATATTGATAAATTTATCCTCTAACACTACACTTTTATGAATCATATTCCTTGATCCATGGTAATTTTGATAGTATTCTTACTACTAGTTAATATGGCAATTTTTTAAACTATCATTGATAAACTGAATGTGGCATGATCAATTTTATCTTAGTATAAATATTTCAGAGCCATTTGCTTTTTCAATATTATGGCCATAGCTTTAATTCATGTCTTTATGAACCTTGGACTGTATGTTCTTATTGATCTCCTTACCTCTAGTTTTGAAAATAGTGGATCTATTTA
This sequence comes from Saccopteryx bilineata, assembly GCF_036850765.1. Classification (NCBI taxonomy): domain Eukaryota; kingdom Metazoa; phylum Chordata; class Mammalia; order Chiroptera; family Emballonuridae; genus Saccopteryx; species Saccopteryx bilineata. The sequence goes on along the minus strand of NC_089491.1, from coordinate 211,708,487 downwards.
TTCTTTAAGGTCTCTGTGAAATATTAATATATCCATATTGTATCTGGTTTTAAAATCTTTTAGAGTCTATGGGAAGATGGCAGCAGAGTAGGGGGATGCACAGATGCCCACCTCTCACCACCAAACTGGAATACAAATCAATTTAGTAAAATCAGCATGAAAAACTAACTCTGGAGTACAAAAACAGCTCTCAAAAACCAAGAAGCAAAGAAGAAGCCACAACAAACCTGGTAGAGAGTGCCTGAATCTCCTCTGCTTACAGGAACGGAGGGGAGAGGGGGACTGAGAGCCCAGAGGGGATCTCACCCAAGGGAAAAGAGCAGAAAATACTGCTCACAGTCACTTGCCTGGCGACCAGGGAGAGAGGTGTGTTGAAAAGACCAGCTTATCTCCCAAGTGGAAAGGACAGGGAGAAGGACAGACTGTGAGGGGCTAAGGAATGCAGGAAAAAAACTAAAAAAGCTGACTCATTCATGCTGGAGGCGGCCATAGCTGGGGGAGGGACTGAACCTTCCACAAAACAGTACTGAATTGCTTCCAGATCAGAGATCTCCGGACATCTCTCCAGCTCCAATCAGTGCAACAAGACACAGCTGAAAACAAGAAGTGGGGAGGAGGGGCAGTAACTCAGGTCTCCATGGAGATCTGAGATACACCTCCCCCTACTGAAGCTGAGAAAACACCCTGCCCCCAGAGAGATTAGTTGGTGGAAGAGGCCTTCAGAGTCTTAGGTTACACCTATCAAATTCCTGGATTCAGTATCAAGGAAGCCCCCTGCTGAGATCAGTTAACAAAACTATCACCTGTTAAAAAAACAAGCAAATCAAGAATTCAAAGCTGCCCAAAACCGAAAGTGGATTACAATTAATAGCTGATACCAACCCGAGAAGACCTAGAAATAACACAACTGAAAACTGGAGGCAGACTACACCAAGTCTAGACTCAACCAACTCTACAAATAAAATACCCAAACACAATGAGAAGACAAAAAAGTACAATCCAAATGAAACCACGAGAGATACTCTCAGGAGATGAACTGAGTGATATGGAAATAATCAAACTTCAAGATGTGGAGTTCAAAATAATGATTGTAAGGATGCTTAAGGATCTTAGAACAACAATGGGTGGTCATTATGAACACCTAAATAAAGAAATAGCAAGTATACAAAAGGATATTAAAATATTAAAAGAGAAGCAGTCAAAGATGACAAACACAATATCAGAAATGAAGACCACATGGAAGGAATTAAAAACAGGAGAGAGCCCTGGCTGGTTGGCTCAGTGGTAGAGCGTAGGCCTGGCGTGCGGGGGACCCGGGTTCGATTCCCGGCCAGGGCACATAGGAGAAGCGCCCATTTGCTTCTCCTCCTCCTTCCCCTCCTTCCTCTCTGTCTCTCTCTTCCCCTCCTGCAGCCAAGGCTCCATTGGAGCAAAGATGGCCCGGGTGCTGGGGATGGCTCCTTGGCCTCTGCCCCAGGTGCTAGAGTGGCTCTAGTCGCGGCAGAGCGACGCCCCGGAGGGGCAGAGCATCGCCACCTGGTGGGCAGAGCATCGCCCCTGGTGGGCGTGCCGGGTGGATCCCGGTCGGGCGCATGCGGGAGTCTGTCTGACTGTCTCTCCCCATTTCCAGCTTCAGAAAAATACAAAAACAAAACAAAAAAAAAAAACAGGAGAGATAGAGCTGTGAATCTAATCAGAGAATTGGAGAACAACTGGAATGAAGGCATGAAAGCAGAGAAGAAAAAAGAAAAGAGACTCAAAACGTCTGAGGAAACTCTTAGAGAACTCTGTGACAACATGAAGAGAAATAACATCCACATCATGGGGGTTCCTGAAGAAGAAGAAAAAGAACAAGGGATAGAGATTTTGTTCAATCATATCATAGCTGAAAACTTCCCTAAATTAATGCAAGAGAAACTCTCACAAGTTCAAGAAGCACAGAGGACTCCATTACACAGAAACCCAAAGAAACCTACACCAAGACACATCATAATTAAAATACCAAAGCTAAGTGATAAAGAGAAAATATTAAAAGCTGCAAAAGAAAAAAAAAAAGCTATCACCTACAAAGGAGCCACCATAAGGATGACATCTGACTTCTCAACAGAAACACTTGAGGCCAGAAGGGAATGGCAAGAAATATTCAAAGTAATGCAGAACAAGAACCTACAACCAAGACTACTTTATCCAGCAAGGCTATCATTTAAAATTTGAAGGAGAAATAAAAAGCTTCCCAGACAAAAAACAACTCAAGGAATTCATTATAACCAAACTAATGCTACAATAATGTTAAGGGGCATGTTGTAAATGAATCAAACTTGGAAAAGAATATAGCAAAAGAGGAATACAGCTTTAAAGAATAAAATGACAATAAACAACTACATATCAATAATAATCATAAATGTAAATGGATTAAATGATCCAATCAAAAGACATAGGGTAGCTGCGTGGATAAGAAAACAGGACCTGTACATATGCTGTCTACAAGAGACACACCTTAGAATAAAGATACACAGAGATTGAAGGTAAAAGGATGGAAAAAAACATTTCATGAAAATGGAAATGAAAAAAACCGCTGGGGTAGCAATACTTATATCAGGCAAATTGGACTTTAAAACAAAGGATATAATAAGAGATAAAGAAGGTCACTACATAATGATAAAGGGAGTAATCCAACAGGAAAATATAACTATTATAAATATCTACGCACCTAATATAGGAGCACCTAAATATATAAAGCAGACTTTGGTGGATTTAAGGGGCGAGATCAACAGCAATACTATAATAGAAGGGGATTTCCATACTTCACTAACATCACTAGATAGATTCTCAAGAAAGAAAATTAACAAAGAAACAGAAGACTTATTGGACACACTAGATCAACTCGATTTAATAGATATCTTCAGAACTTTTCACCCTAAAGCAGCAGAATATACATTCTTTTCAAGTGCTCAGGGTACATTCTCTAGGATAGACCACATGTTAGGGCACAAAAGTGCTCTCCACAAATTTAAGAAGACTGAAATCATATCAAGCACTTTCTCTGATCACAAAGAAATGAAACTAGAAATGAACCACAACAGAAAAGCTCAAAAATTCTCAAACACATGGAAACTAAATAGCAGGGTGTTAAATAACGAATGGATTAAAAATGAGATCAAAGAAGAAATAAAAAAAATTCCTAGAAATGAATGACAATGAGCATACAAAATCTCAAAATTTTGGGGACACAGCAAAAGCAGTACTGAGAGGGAAGTTCATAACATTACAGGCACACTTCAAGAAGCTAGAATAAGCTCAAATAAAACACTTAACCCTGCATCTAAAAGAATTAGAAAAAGAACAGCAAGTAAAGCCCAAATGTAGTAGAAGGAAGGAAATAATAAAGATCAGAGCAGAAATAAATGACATAGAAGCTAAAGAAACAATACAGAAGATCAATGAAACTAGGAGCTGGTTCTTTGAAAAAGTAAACAAGATTGATGAACCTTTAACTCAACTCACCAAGAAAAAGAGAGAGAGGACTAAAATAAATAAAATTAGAAATGAGAGTGGAGAAATAACAACGGACACAACAGAAATACAAAATATTGTAAGAAAATACTATAAAGAACTGTATGCCAAAAAACTAGACAACCTAGATGAAATGGACAAATTCCTTGAAACATACAATCTTCCAAAAATCAATCTGGAAAAATCAGAAAACCTAAACAGACTGATTACAACTAATGAGATTGAAAGAGTTATCAAAAAACTCCCAACCAAGAAAAGTCCGGGGTCTGATGGCTTCACAACTGAATTCTACCACATATTCAAAGAAGAACTAACTCCTATCCTTCTCAAACTATTTCAAAAAATTCAAGAGGAAGGAAGACTTCCAAGCTCCTTTTATGAGGTGAGCATAATTCTGATTCCAAAACCAGGCAAAGAGAACACAAAGAAAGAAAATTATAGGCCAATATCTCTGATGAATATACATGCTAAAATCCTCAACAAATATTAGCAAACCGGTTCCAACAATATATGGAAAAAATCATACACCATGATCAAGAGGGATTTATTCTGGGGAGGCAAGGCTGTTACAATATTTGTAAATCCATCAATGTGATTCATCACATAAACAAAAAGAAGGAGAAAAACCATATGATAATTTCAATACATGTAGAAAAAGCATTTGATAAAATCCAGCACCCTTTCGTGATCAAAACTCTCAGCAAAGTGGGAGTACAGGGAACATACCTCAACATGATACAAGCCATCTATGAGAAACCCACAGCCAACATCATACTCAATGGGCAAAAATTAAAAGCAATACCCTTAAGATCAGGAACAAGGCAGGGGTGCCCCCTTTCACCACTCCTATTTAACATAGTCCTGGAAGTCCTAGCCATAGCAACCAGACAAGAAGAAGAAATAAAAGGCATTCAAGTTGGAAAAGAAGAAGTAAAACTATCATTATTTGCAGATGATATGATATTGTATATAGAAAACCCAAAAGTCTTAGTCAAAAAACTACTGGACTTTATAAATAAATTCAGCAAAGTGGCAGGATATAAAATCAATACTCAGAAATCAGAGGCATTTTTATATGCCAACAATGAACAGTCAGAAAGAGAAACTAAGAAAACAATCTCCTTCATTATTACAACCAAAAAAATAAAGTACCTAGGAGTAAACTTAACCAAGGAGATTAAAGACTTGTACTCGGAAAATTACAAAGCATTGATAAAAGAAATCAAGGAAGATACAAACAAGTAGAAGCATATACCGTGCTCATGGTTAGGAAGAATAAACATCATTAAAATGTCTATATTACCCAAAGCAATCTATAAATTCAATGCAATACCAATTAAAATACCAAGGACATACATCAAAGATATAGAACGCATATTCCAAAAATTTATATGGAACCAAAAAAGAATATGAATAGCATCAACAATCTTAAAAAAGAAGAATAAAGTGGGAGGTATCACACTTCCTGATATCAAGTTATACTACAAGGCCATTGTACTCAAACCAGCCTGGTACTGGCATAAGAACAGGCATATAAATCAATGGAACAGAACAGAGAACCCAGAAATAAACCCACAGTTCTATGGACAACTGATATTTGACAAAGGAGGTAAGGAAATACAATGGAGTAAAGACAGCCTCTTTAACAAGTGGTGTTGGGAAAATTGGACAGCTACCTGAAAAAAAATGAAACTAGATCACCAGCTTACACCACTCACAAAAATAAACTCAAAATGGATAAAAGACTTAAATGTAAGCCTTAAAACTATAGGCATATTAGAAGAAAACATAGGCAGTGTGCTCTCTGACATCTCTTGGAGCAATATATTTGCTGATTTATCTCCATAGGAAAGTGAAATAAAAGACAGGATAAACAGATGGGACTATATCAACTAAAAAGCTTTTGGACAGCTAAAGACAACAAGAACAGAATAAAAAGACAAACTACACAATGGGATAACATATTTGACAATACGTCTAATAAGGGGTTAATAACCAAAATTTATAAAGAACTTGTAAAACTTAATACCAGGAAGCAAACAATCCAATCCAAAAATGGGCAAAATAAATGAATACATATTTCTCCAAAGAGGACATACAGAATGCCAATAGGCATATGAAAAAATGCTCAACATCACTAAGAGAAATGCAAATTAAAACCACAATGAGATATCACCTCACACCAGTCAGAATGGTGCTCATCAACAAAACAACACAGAATATGTGCTGGCGGGGATGTGGAGAAAAGAGAACCCTCCTGCACTGCTGGTGGGAATGCAGACTGGTGCAACCACTGTGGAAAACAGTATGGAGATTCCTCAAAAAATTAAAAATCTTACTGCCTTTTTACCCAGCTATCCCACTGTTAGGAATATACCCCAAGAACACCATAACACTGTATGAAAAGAACTAATGCACCCCCATGTTTATGGCAGCATTGTTAACAATAGCAAAGATCTGGAAACAGCAGAAGTGTCCGTCAGAGGACGAGTGGATAAAAAAGCTTTGGTACATATATACTATGGAATACTACTCAGCCATAAGAAATGATGACATCGGATCATTTACAATAACATGGATGGAACTTGATAACATTATACGAAGTGAAATAAGTAAATCCGAAAAAATTAAGAACTATACGATTCCATACTTAGATGGGACTTAAAAATGAGACTCAAACACATGGACAAGAGGGTGGTGGTTATGGGGGGGGAGGGGAAAGGAGGGGATAGGGGAGGGACACAATGACCACCAGATAGAAGGTGACGGAAGACTTTATGACTTTGGGTGATGGCAATGCAAATAATCAAATGTCAAAATAACCTGGAGATGTTTCCTCTGAACCTATGTACCCTGATTGATCAATGTCACCCCATTCAAATTTATAAAAAAAGAAATATCACTCAGAAATTACCACAGAATTAAAAAAAGTAACATAAACATAGGATAAAATTTTCTTCACAACAAGTTGAATTTGTGCAATTATCTTTAAAATGAGTCACTAGGGGAAATAATAACAGTTTAAAATGTTAATATTTTCAAATGTGAATATATCATAATGTCCAAAATTAATTACTTCAAACTTATGAAGCAGAGAAAAATAAAGAACAATAAAAGTAAGAAATATATTTAAGGCAAAGTGTTTACTATTTACCATTTAAAGTCTTCTTATTGAATAAATTCTAAGATAATTTTCCTCAAGGAAAAGGCAAGACAGGTAAATATAACTTAGAATGTTTATAAATTTGAACTTGGCTGGAGAAATTTTTCCACAATATTTCTTGATCATGATAATGAGTAAGTTCTGGAAATAGAGTACCAGAAAAAGATAATGTGATTAAGAAATTAAAGTATAACTAATATAAAATAATATATTCTGATTATAATTAACAGTAAACTCTAATTTTTTAAAAGTGATGTAAAATATGGCAAAAGTAATTTTATAATAATAATAACTAATAATTTTATTGTAAAGACTTTAATATATTTCATCACATATAGGACAGAACTTGTTAATACAGTTTCTCAGTAGGAACATTGGAAAATATAAAAATTGTCAAGGCTGCACTATTCTGTTGGAGTAGACTTGAGAAGAAAACGGGATTATACACAGTATGATATTTACAATGTGATAATTATTAATAGTCTCCAGTATTGTAATGTGGTCAATAACATATAAACTCCCAGTCATCTATAAACAAAAGAATTAAGTTGCTCTCATGTTTTAAATATTTTTCTGCTTTTTTACAGTTAGTCTGTTTTTTGGTTGTTTCTCTCAAACAGCTTAGAAGCTTTCAATGTTAGATCTTTTTAGTTTATTTTTTATCATCTTTTATCTATCATTCTGTTCTAGAGATATATTTTCTAAAGAAGAATGAAGTGTACTATTTTCTAGTCAGTCTCAGTTTTTTTTATTGTTTTATTGTAATTTATTTAAAAAGTACTCCAATTACATTGTATATATTTTTTGTCTTTATCTGTTTAACTCACTGTTAATTCTTCTATTTGATATTCCCAGTAGTGAAAGACCTTGGGGATCTGGTGGTTTGTGAATTGGTTGGTTTCTAACATATCATACCATTCTCTTACAAATTGAATTTTCTATATCTCTTTGTTGTTTACTAGAGCATGCCTAGAATTTAGAACCGTTCATGGTATTTAATAGGTGCTCAAATATTTGTTTCATGATATGATGTTTCGTTGGTTTTCCACAGGATTATTTGAACTTCATAAATAACTTCATCTGGGTCGATTCTAATAACTCTTTTTTGGGGGGTCGGAAGTTATTCTCTGAATAAGGTTATGGGCCATTTGGGAGACTAAGTAAATGTATTGTATTTGAGGTTCTTTGCATGTGCATGTAGTGTGAACTTTAAACCTAAACTCATTTGAGTGTCAACCATTGTTTAAGAATTCTCAAAGAAAATCTTTTTCTCACTCACCAATAACCTAGTGAGAAGTGTCACTTGTTTCTCTCTTTATGTATGTCACTTTTCTCTCTTTTGTTTGATATTTGTATTTCCTGGTAGACATTTATTCACTGAGGGTTTTGTTTGCATGTTTTTGATAAGCTGGACTTATGTCCCTCTCTTGTTTTCAGCACAACCATGGAGATTTCTACTCTGGATAGTCTTGCCATATATTTTAAAATTAGGAACTGACTAAATTGTGTGAAGTGGTAAACAAAAGTAGAGAAATTGCATCTTGAGTTCATATGAGATTTCTATAGAAAAATTAATACTGTGTGACACATGTGTATATGTAAAAAATATGTTTAAAAAAGAACTAAACTTTGATTTCTCTTATTTGAAGAAACTGTGAGAATTACAGTATATGTATGCCATACAAAGAGACCAAAGAAATTGCATTTAAGCAGAAAATGAACACTGATAGTAATTTTTCACTTGAAAATAATTTAACACACCACAAGTCTTTAAAAGAACTTTTCTGGACATCTGTGCAAAAATTACCTGAAATAAAAATTTTAAATATATGTATATTTTTTCTCAGATTTAAATGCCTTCTGTCAAAATCATTTAACACAAAAGCTGCTAGTAAAATTAAAGATGATAGTTTGACAAATATAATTTGCTTTTTTTTATTATTGTTATTATTAAACTATAAAGAAATCAGAAATTTACTTTTCATGCTCTCTTGTCAAGGCCTAACAGGCTGTTTTTACTTAGTATCCCTCCATTTTGATAAAGTTACATTCTTGTGACTTTTTCTAAAGTTTGATATCCACTTTTGTTGGAGTCAAAATGAAAAAAATCTTTTAGAAAAAGAGAACATGAGATGAATAGATAGACGGAAAGAGTGAGACAACAGATGAGTGCAACAGTCAGAATTAAGACAGATTGATTTACGATCATCTAAATGAACTATAATAGATACAATTATATAAAAACACACTTTAAAAAACATTAATGGTGACAGCTTTAAAAATGTGTATAGAACATCTGCCAATGATTACTTGGATTGGGAGAATTTGAGGCAGTGGTCTAATAGCTGGATATCTCTTCTAATTCACTAACATTATAAATGAATACTTCTTTTAAGAATAAAAAAAATAGATATTATTAAGAAATGTCTATCTGCAAAAGACTGTGGGTGTCATTAGCTGTAATTTGCATTTTACTAAGCCCTATTTGAGATACCGTGTATATTGGAAATGACTTAATAGGGAATGGGAATAGAATTCTATAACTATTTTCCTATGAATTAAACTCAGATATAATAAGAAAAATATTAGATGCAAGTGAAACTATTAATGAAAACATAATTTAGGTAACACATTTTAAGTAATTATTTTTGAAAATAAGCTTCTTTTTAGTATAAAAGTAGAATCACAAAAACTAATAATATACACATTCCTTCTGACCTCAGGCCAAATCTTTATTTCTCAATGACATTGTCATTGTCACTACCAAAATATATTTACTTTCCTTAGATGTGTCATCTTCCCTGTATTAGCATTCTTTTTAGAACATATTCATTCACAACACAATCATTATTTGTTAAAAATATATATACTCTGTTGTCTTACATAAAAATCCTTGAGAAGTTTTTGTATCCATGGAATGTTTTGGTTTGTTGAACTTTCCCTGTCATGCTGAGGCTCTTAATAATTTGGAAAGAGTTAATTCTGTGTCATTGTTTGTACTAAATTATCATGGCTTTAGTGTCAGTTAAGCAAGCCTTTAAAGAATATTTAACAGAAGATTTAGGAAGGAATCAAGTCTCCAACACCCTCTAGCCATGTAACTACCAGAAAGACCCTGGAATTCTGATCCTTTGTGTATTAATTCTTCTCAAAGGTATTATACCTGTTTCTTCAGAGGTCAAATGTGGATTTATTTAAAAATTATAATTGTGTTAAAGACAGTTAGATAGATCTTTTGAAAATAACAAGCATAATTTTGATAATTTTATACTATATTTCAAACAGTGACAGTGAATTAAAGAAATAATAATTATTAATATGTATGGACAGTAAAGTTTTATGAAGCTCTGTTTCTGGTAATGTTGTCATAAGATTAGGCAGTTCACCTGTACAGAAAACAGTATAGCTGGAGTGCATTATCTCAGTGTCTTTATAATTGTAGAGAATTGTTAACTGATGCAAAACTGCTCCTGACTCTGATAAATTTGGCACATTTATCACTTTCTTTCCATCTCCTTATTCACTATGTGTGGTGAAAACTTTACTGGCCAGATTCAGGTAGTGCAGAGCAGCTGGAAATTCAAAGAGTAGATTTTGGCACTGAGTAAGCCATAAAAAGGTTGATATAATCTCTGGTTACTGATAGACATTACACACGAATGGCACAGCCAAGAGCCCAGTGATAATACAAGGCCTGAAGGTAGTTGTGAACTTGCTACAGCTTTGAATGTTTCTCAGTTATTTCACAGTTGGAGAGGCAAACACCTATAGCCTTACTGTTTTGAGGCTCCTACATGTAATCATGGGCTTGGTAGGTATACTATTAAAGCACAAAGGAAACCTCCAGCCAGGCAGATTGATGGGCAGATAGAAGATAAAGGCAGAAAGATAAACACAGAGACAGACAGACACACAGACAAACTGAGCAGAGAAATCAAAATCAATGTTTACTCACCATGCAGCAGAAAAAATTTAATTTATGGTCTAACTGCAGTCAAGTTAATTACCTCCTAAAATATAATTAAGCAAAAGAAAAAACCAAGAGAAGAACAAAATATAATCCAGAGCTACTACAAACTAGTTTACACTGTGCCAAATTTTCAAACCAGATTACTGAACAGGAAAAACACATGAGAGTTATATAAATGGGGCGAAAGGGAAGAACTTTAAAAGAAAAGATAATAAAATAAGGGAGAAACTGATTACTTATTAAAATGCATATGACTCAGAGAAAAATTGAAACAATCTAAGATTGGATTTATATGCACTATGTGTTACATCAGGAGTACCAAGAAATTGATATATGTAGCTATACTAGTGTAAATACGGGTTTTATAGTAAATAAGTCAGTATTATTATGAAATCTGTTTTAATGAATGTGACAAAATAATCGCCATACCCACCAAGGTGGAGTTACAGAAATAGCTTGATATCTCCAATTTATTTGTACAATAGAACATTCACACAAAACTCTAACTCTACAACAAACACTATTTTATTTCTTATCCAAGGAATTATTGCCATTCACCATATGTGTTCTGCTTTCTTGAAATTTTTCTCACTGTTAAATAACATCCTCTTCAACATAAATTTTTGAAGTTTTATTGAGTTATAGTTAATATACAATGTACTGCACATTCATAAAATGTTTAACTTGATGTATTTTTAGATGCCTATGCTCCTGTGAAAGCATAATCAGAATAAAAAAAATATATAGTGGACATGCCAATCACTAACAAAATTATCTCATATCCTCTTGTAATCCATATAGCCACAGAAATTATTTCTTTTACTGTATATTCATTTGAGTTTCCATAGAATAGATACTTATTTTACATAATTTCTTTGGCTCAGTATTTTTTGAATTTATTTATGTTATAGCATGTATCAATATTTCAGTAGTGTTTATTTCTGAGTAATATCCTATATATGGCTATCCCACAGTATGTTTATTTGAGGAATTATTAGATATTCCTAAATAACTTAGCTAGATATAAAATTGTTTCTTGTGAGTGTCCATAAATTATTTTATTTGAACAAATTGTAAAAACTATAAATATGGAGTTTTGATTGAAATAACCAAAGATTCACAAAAACAGATTGATTCTGACAGGTTTAGAAAAATCAATATTGCCAAGGTTCCATTATTTGGCTAGTAAGTAAAAATAATTTTGTCAGAGAAATTTTAATTAATGCACATTATGTTTTAGTTACAAAGTAGTTACATGTTCTCTTGCATCAGGATCATCAATAAAACATTTATTTATGTAACAAAATTAAACAATAGAGATTATAAAATCTGAAATCTGAATGAAAACACATCTTATAATTCAGAACCAGTCAAATAAAGGGAAAGGTAATTTACTAGCAAAAAGTTAACTTTGGATCATTAACTGATTTGAATATTTATGAGGTAGAATCACTGAATGTGTTTAAAAATAATGTTACCCATCTTTCAGGAAAGTGAAATTAGTATTATTATTTTAATAAAAGCTTTTGTGTACCACTTAAAAAAGAAATTGTTTTTGTATTTTGACTGGTTAATAGGAAAAAAATGGAAATAATTTTAGATGATTTTTTATGAAGAAAGGGGTGATGTGGCTAAAGGAAGGAGATGAAATGGCAGGACAAGTAGCAACAGACTGTTAAAATTATTTTATTCCATATCACATTTTAAGCAAGATATTACAAAACAATACACTGCTGCATAAGAAATGGAAATATCAACACTTTTATTGATTAGTGTTTAAATATCTCTATGTAGAAAAACATAAAGTGTCATTCTGTCCAGCCACAGCTTTTATTATGCAGTTTTCAAAAATTTTCTCAAAGTATAATTTGCTACTTGAGATTTATAAGTAAAACGACAGGTCTAATAGTAGCAACTGAATATCATTATTGTGTCTCTATCATGTTTACATATCACTATAGCAATATGTCAGACATTTATATCACTTCTAATGTTTTTATACTTGATCCTCTGTTAAAGGAAGCTTATCTCTTTTTTACAATAATCTGACAATATTATTGAATTTCAGAAATATGATATTCAAACTAGCAGTTTAAGAAATAGCAATATGTGGCACATATACCATGGTATACTATTCAGCCATAAGAAATGATGACATCGGATCACTTACAACAAAATGGTGGAATCTTGATAACATTATATGGAGTGAAATAAGTAAATCAGAAAAATACAAGAACTGCAGGATTCCATACATTGGTGAGACATAAAAACGAGACATGGACAAGAGTGTGGTGGTTACAGGGGGCAGGGGGAGGGAAGGAGGGAGAGGGGTAGGGGGTGGGGGAGGGGCACAATGAAAACTAGATAGAAGGTGACGGAGGACAGACTCTCTTTGGATGATGGGTATGCAACAGAATTGAATGACAAGATAACCTAGACATGTTTTCTTTGAATATATGTACCTTGATTAATTTATGTCACTCCATTAAAATAAAAATTTATTAAAAAAAGAAAGAAATACCAATATACACTGAGGAGGATCTGAACAGGCCCTAATTGTCACTTCTGTGTGGGAGAGGCACATGTAGACACTGGCATGCCCCTGATTTGAAGCATATTCTATTTTTATTTTACATTAATAATAATTTTTAAGTATTAACCGTTTCTACAGTAGCTTTGATGGAATACTTCTTAATAATCCTAAATTGACTAGGAAAGCAAGATAAATGAGTGTGACTGTGCCAACTTCTAATTTAATTTATTCAGAAGCAAATCCAAATGTAAACCGGATTCTAACAAAACCAAAAATGCTTTAAAATAATCCAATTTATTATCTGTGTTCCCCAAGGGAACTAACCTCTTTACCAAATAACTGCAATTTGTTTGAAAACCACGCAAGCCTTAGTTTTTGGCTGCTATATTTCATTGCAGGAGACAGCTGTGGAGTGAATCAAGCATCAAATAGACTGTAATTCACCCACCTTTACACGGGTATGCTTTTTACTGCAAGGTTATATAGATGTCATAGAATAGTTTATTAGCATTCTTTTAGGGTGAGCAATACTTCAGTGCCAACTCATGAAGCTGAACTGAATCAATAAAGTTTGGTTGACATAAAAATGAACTTTATTGAACCCTATAGAGTAGTGCCCATGAGAAAACTCAGTAAAGGAAAGAAATGGAAAATGTATTTCTTTCTTTTTTTGGATTTTACTTAGTAGTGCTATTTTGAGAATAAATTTGTCATACCTTTTTTGTTGCATAAGAAAATTTTTAACAGGCTTGGCATAGACTTTTGGGAGTGGAGGTGATTATGTGCCTGTAGTATTTATGGAGTTTTGGACAATCGCACTCTTGGAGATTAGAAAAGTCAGCAAGTGGAAGGATCATTTAGAATTAAAACCTCCGATTCCAGTGTCTTCCTCTTTATCTCATATCCTTATGTTTCTTTGTATTTTGGCTCCCTTCTCTCTCACTTCCAACCAGCTTTGGTGACCGATGGGACTCACTCCTACTGATAATTTCCAATTTTGACATATCAGAAATTTCAGCAGAACAAATAATCGATCTCAGCTTCAGTTTAAAAGTTTCCAGGAAGAGACTCCCACTTCTTTCTATAATCAATTTTGCCCAATAAAGGATGAGTTATATCAAAGTTATCAGATCACATGGAAAACATATATAGAGCAGGAAGAAAGTACAATGACCATATTAAAAACAGTACTGCTCCTCTAGAAAGAAAAAGGGGGGGATATATAGGATAAGTAAAAGAAAAAGCATTTGTTCTGAAAAGGAAGAAAAAGCAGTATGGACATTGGTGCCACCATGAGCTGAGTTGATAGCCCGACAGTACTTGTCAATTCTGTCACATTTTTTTCCATTCTTAGAGGATAAAGCTTAAATCTTTCCTTACACTCATCCCACCTTGACCTTCTGTAGTTTTATTTGCATCCTGCATTATAGAAAATTAGGAAATGAGGTAGAACAATGTTAATCAAAAGGGTTAGTACCATTTGTCACATCATTTCTCTCCTGAAACACATTTCAACATTTACTTGTTTCTTTTCAGTTATAGAGATTAATGGGAACTTATTTTTTTTGAACCAGAAGTGTAAGAGGTAGTAAAATCTGTAGCATATCGTGAAAGTTACCTTAACCTGTTTTCTACAACTGATAAGAGCACTCTGAGATTCTTCCTCCCCAGATGCAAATAATGATTATTTGTCACTATCAGTCTCCCTTTTTGTTATGGTGGTCTGTATACACCTTTAGCTGCTTGAATTCTTCACTCTGCTTACAAGTGGGTGTGCATGCGTAGTGTGCCCCTCATGGCTTTGTTTTAAGCAATCCTGCCATTTTCTAATCCTGAAATGTTTAGTAATTTAATCCTGTGTTGCTCAAAGTACAATTTTAGGACCAGCAGCATAAACATCATCTGGGAGCATATTAAAAATGCAGACTATTGGGCCCTACCTTTGAAATCAGATTGAAATAAAATGTACACATGAATTGAATAGACATCAACTTAGGTTTAAGAGAGGAGAAATGTTTACACTGATCTCTCTATCTCTTTTTCAAATAAAAAGCAATCAATAATCAGAGTCTACTTTCTTATTATCTTATTATCTTTTTTTTATGAGATTCCTTGTATATTTTCCAGATATATCTCTTTTGAATCTTCAGAATTTCTTACTGGGATATTATAGCAACCCTCTAAAATTTGTGCTGATAATAGTCTAAACTCCCAAATCTATTTTACCCCATGAATTCCATCATAATTTTACTAAATATTATAATGAATGAGTTGATTTACTATATTGGGCAACTACGACATCATAATTAGCAATACAATTTTCAACAACTTTCAGATAAAAAGATTAGATAAATTTTTTTAGCAGACACATCCCTTTGTAATCTGGCCCCTTCCTAACTTTTAAAATCCGTCCCTTGTTATAGCCCAGTGACTTGCAATTTCCGGAAGGTTTCAAGTTATTTCATACTTCTGTGAATCTGCTCCTACCAATTCCATTACATGGCAATCTTCATTTTTCAAATACACTTTTAACCTCACTAATGCTCCCCAGTTCTCCAGGTTTTAATTCTAGTGTCACCTTGGCAATTACCTTAGTTAATCCGGTACACCATTTCTCGGCTCACCCTTTCCAAGTTATTATAATTGCTAATGAAAAATATTTACCTGTTTCCCTTCATTTAGGAAACCAAGTTTATTTACAACAGAAGGTAATTTCATAGCTGTGTTTTTATTCTAACTCATATGGAACATGCATATCACAAAGTCAGTGATCAGAAAATGCATGCATGAGTGAAAATGAGCTGTTTATAATCAGTCAACTTTGTTTTTCTATGCCTGGGAGTCTAGATGAGGTATATTAGGTTTATGTAAACTGGCCCTCACTGTTTCCCTGTCTCTTGCTATTCTTGACCTTGTATAATCTCTCCTGTTGAGATGACTCGGTTTGACTGTCCTAGTGATTTGATTAAGTTGTATAAGATGTGACTTCTGTCTTTCTAGCTCAATGTTGCTTTTGGTAACTACAGTTGGAAGAGACAAACTGCCATGTTAGAAAGGCCCTTTTGACAGGAAACTGAGGGCAGTCCTCAGGCCAAGAGTCAGCCAGAAACCGACTACTACAACAGTCTTGAGGAACTGAATTCTGTCCACACTACATAAATTTAGAAGTGGATTCTTTCCCAGTCCAAACTTTCAGTTTGAGCCCAGCCCTGGGTGACACACTGAGACTGCCACTTGTGAGAGACCCCGAAGCAGAGGACGTGGTGCAGCTGTGCCCAGAGTCCAAAAAGTTCCTCTCCCATAGGAGCTATGAGATATCATAAGTGTGTGATTGTGCTAATCTGTTATGTAGTCATTGATGATTACCTCACCTAAAGATTGTGAGGCCCTAAATAATTTACAAGTGATATTCGACTGATATACAATATTTCAGATGTATGTGGAGTCCAGGGAAACTGTTGCTCATTTTGTCATGGATGCCTTGGACTGACAGGAGTTCTGTACTTAAACATGTAGACTTGTGACTGTGTGTGGCATATGTATTGTCATCATGCTCCCAGCCCCTCTACATGTATGAAATTTTATAATTACCTTTATGTATTACTGATATTTTGGCACTATTCTTAATTTGAAATACAAATTCTAAATCTAATGATTTAACTCACTTATTATCAAATATTTTCAAGATATTTTTTGTTTATAGCAACTTTAATCATATATATACTCATAAATATATTTACTTTACTCAATTATATACTTTTATTTTTTATTGAATATATTGGGTTGACATTGGTTAATAAAAATACATAGTTTTTATATGAACAATTCTATAATATATCATGTGTATATGTACTTGTGTTCATCACCACAAGTCAAGTTTCCATCCATCCCTTCTTTCTTGCCCCATCCCCTTTCCCTCTGGTATAAATACCATACTGATGTCTGTGTCTATAAGCCTTGTTGTTGTTTAATTCCTTTACCTTTTCACCCAGCCTGCAAACACTTTGCCCTATGATAGCTGTTAAAAGTATGAAATATAAATTTTTGAAAATGAGTCATTATTTGAAAATTCATACTCTTTTTTCTCAGATTTTTTTATTTTTTTAGTTATCACCAAGAATAATTTTAGTTTTAATGTCTGGCTAAATACTCAGAGCAAGGATATGAGGGGAATCTGGCTATGGTTTTTATTATTTCAGAAAGTAAGTTTGAACCATAAGGAAACAAAAATAAATTTTATTCTAATTTTCTCTTCTCATATCTTGACCTGCTATTACTATTACTGTTATTATTATTATTATTATTATTATTATACTTAGCTCAAGGACAGTATACATTTCTTTGAAGATTGTTTAAACTTACTCTACAAGTCCATCAAAACTGAAATACAGACTATAGTATTTTAAGCATATCACAGCCCACTATAATTATTAGTAGGGTTCAAATTTGTTCTTAGATATATTTACTTAACTCACATTCAAATAAATTGAAAAATATTTATTTACATAGTTCCTTACTTGTTCATTACTTAATGTATTCTCTGCCAATTATGACATTCATTTGCTTTTATACATCAGACTGAAAAAGTTCTATTAAGGGAAATATTAAGGGAAATCATGGAATTTTTTTTTTTTTTTTTTTTTGTATTTCTCTGAAGCTGGAAACGGGGAGAGACAGTCAGACAGACTCCCGCATGCGCCCGACCGGGATCCACCCGGCACGCCCACCAGGGGGCGACACTCTGCCCACCAGGGGGCAATGCTCTGCCCCTCCGGGGCGTCGCTCTGTTGTGACCATAGCCACTCTAGTGCCTGGGGCAGAGGCCAAGGAGCCATCCCCAGCACCCGGGCCATCTTTGCTCCAATGGAGCCTTGGCTATGGGAGGGGAAGAGAGAGACAGAGAGGAAGGAGACGGGGAGAGGGGGAGAAGCAGATGGGCGCTTCTCCTGTGTGCCCTGGCCGGGAATCGAACCCGGGACTTCTGCACGCCAGGCCGATGCTCTACCACTGAGCCAACTGGCCAGGGCCAAATCATGGAATTTTAACAAAGGAATTTAAGTTTAATTCTTAAGTTTCTTAAAGTTCAATATGTTTTCTCTGTATAAAGTAATTAATGAGGTAAATAAATAATTCAGAACTGTGGGCAGTAAAATAAAACAATTATGAAAATATCAAAAGAATATTTATAAAATATTCAGTAAAATATAGAAATTATTGATCAAGGAATTGAGACAGTTGTCAAATATAAATATATATCAATTTACTGTGAATTAAATGCTCAAAATTAAACATTGACATGTTAATAGATATTTCTTATAGATATAGTCCATAAGCTTAAAGTAAACAGATATTAACAAAAATAAAACATGACTGACAACAAATAAATTAAAAAATTAAAAATGTGGAAAGGGCTTCAATAAAATAATTTCTTTATATTGAAGTTGAAATTGCACTACAATGTTTGAATGTGCTAGAAAGGATATTTGCATTTAAAATATGATGCATTTTACAGTTTGAAAATAAGTTGAATTTTAGTGAGGCATCTTTGGATTGTCTCCATGTTTAAAAATATGGAAACTTATGTTAAGTTTAAAATATCAAATGTGAATATTTTATTGCCTGATTAAGATTTTGATTACTTCTCACATATGTTATGTTTTCAAATTATAATTTGAACTAAGGGAGTAAAATTAGTAATTTATGAATAAATCATATATTAATTAATAATGTACATTTGCAGGTAATATAACCATATGGAAAATGTTGTGTTTTATCATAAATCTTCAAAATACTGAGAGCATATTTTTAAGATTTATGTTGTGAAAATTTAAAATCTGAATTCATATCTACAAAAATAAATACCATGTTATATACTGTTAATTCACCCATATATAATAATATGAAAGACATCATATTTTTTGTGTGTCTTTTTTCCTACTTTTTCTAGGCTCTGTCTCAGTATCTGCATAAAAATTACATGTTTTTTTAGTACAGAATTCTCAATAAATCTCCTTATATTATAATAGTTATGTCATAATAGTAATTAAAGAGAGAAAATACAATAGCCACATTGCTATTACTGTATGTGTTTGAGTCTAACAATATATTAGTCCTACTATATTGTAAGAATTTCTATAATTCAGAAATTGGGCAAATAAATACTGCACATAGAAAAGAATGGCATGAATAAAAGTTACATAGATCCTGAGAATCTGGACATATCAAGGCATCTAGATATTAAACCAATATTGCAATTATTAGATATTTGAATACCGGCTGCATTGCCAACCAAGAATAAGTACTTTTTTTAACTTAAAAATTTATTTAAAGGAATTATTACTCTTCCCACAAGTCAGTCTAATCATGACAGTTATATATAACTCAGTCATGAAGGTAACCAGAACCTGACCACATAACTTTATCATCAAGTACAAAAAAGGTCAGGAAATTAAATTTACTTACAGATACTTTTTATAACAGATATTCTGGGATTCACTGGGGGAAAAAATGAATGACAATGGACCATGGTTTTACATCATTAATAACAGCAAATGGTGAAGTAGCTTTCCTCATTTGCTGCTGAAGAGACTACTTCTGGTGGGATGGAAGGGAAAGTTTGAATTTCATGGAGACTCTATAAGGGACACTAACCATTCCTAGGGCATTTGCACATGAATATGTACCTGACTGCTTCAAACCATTCTACCATCTAGGTAGATTTTTGTTTGTTTGTTTTTTACTTTACATTAGTACTTTTTATTGTTCTTCTGAATCACTTCATATCTGAAGACTGTGTTCAAAGGCCGACTCTAATTCAAGAAGTCAGGGGAGTGATCTGGGAATCTGTATTTTTTTTGTATATATATATTTTTAATTTTTATGGAGTAACATTGATAAATCAGGGTACATATGTTCAGAGAAAACATCTCTAGGTTATTCTGACATTTGATTATGCTGCATTCCTATCACCCAAAGTCCAATTGTCTTCCATCACCTTCTAACTGGTTTTCTTTGTGCCCCTCCACTCCGCCACCCCCATCCCTCTCCTCCCCCCCACCCCGTAACACCCACACTCTTGTCCATGTCTCTGAGTCTCATTTTTATGTCCCACCTATGTATGGAATCATATAGTTCTTAGTTTTTTCTGATTTGCTTATTTCGCTCAGTATAATGTTATTAAGGTCCATCCATATTGTTGTAAATTATCTGATGTCATCATTTCTTATGGCTGAGTAGTATTCCATAGTATATATGCACCAATGTTTTTTAATCCACTCATCCACTGATGGACACTTGGACTGTTTCCAGATCTTTGCTATTGTGAACAATGCTGCCATAAACATGAGGGCGCATTTTTTTTGAACAGTGCTATGGTGTTCTTGGGGTATATTCCATCGAAGTGGGATAGCTGGGTCAAAAGGCAGTTCGATTTTTAATTTTTGGAGGAAACTCCATACTGTTTTCCACAATGGCTGTACCAGTCTGCATTCCCACCAGCAGTGCAGGAGGGTTCTCTTTTCTCCACATCCTCCCCAGTACTTATTCTGTGTTGTTTTGTTGATGAGCGCCATTCTGACTGGTATAAGGTGATATCTCATTGTGGTTTTAATTTGCATTTCTCTAATGATTAGTGATGTTGAGTATTTTTTCATATGCCTATTGGCCATCTGTATGTCCTCCTTGGAGAAATGTCTATTCATTTCTTTTGCCCATTTTTTGATTCGATTTTTTGTCTTCCTGGTGTTGAGTTTTACAAGTTCTTTATAAATTTCGGTTATTAACCCCTTATCAGACATATTGTCAAATATGTTCTCCCATTGTGTAGTTTGTCTTTTTATTCTGTTCTTATTATCTTTAGCTGCACAAAAACTTTTTAGTTTGATATAGTCCCATTTGTTTATCCTGTCTTTTATTTCACTTGCCCGTGGAAAAAAATCAGCAAATATATTGCTGCGATAGATGTCAGAGAGCTTACTGGCTATGTTTTTTTCTAAGATGCTCATGGTTTTACGACTTACTTTTAAGTCTTTTATCCATTTTGAGTTTATTTTTGTGAATAGTGTAAGTTGGTGGTCTAGTTTTATTTTATTTTACAGAGACAGAGAGAGAGTCAGAGAGAGGGATAGATAGGGACAGACAGACAGGAACAGAGAGAGATGAGAAGCATCAATCATCAGTGTTTTGTTGCAACACTTTAGTTGTTTATTGATTGCTTTCTCATATGTGCCTTGACCGTGGGCATTCAGCAGACTGAGTGACTCCTTGCTCAAACTAGTGACCTTGGGCTTAAGCTGATGAGCCTTGCTCAAACCAGATGAGCCCATGCTCAAGCTGGCGACCTTGCGATCTCGAACCTAGGTCCTCTGCATCCCAGTCCGATGCTCTATCTACTGCGCCACAACCTGGTCAGGATAGTTTTATTTTTTTGCAGATAGCTGTCCAATTTTCCCAACACCATTTGTTGAAGAGGCTGTCTTTACTCCATTGTATGCTCTTACCTTCTTTGTCAAATATCAGTTGTCCATAAAGGTGTGGGTTTATTTCTTGGTTCTCTGTTCTGTTCCATTGATCTATATGCCTGTTCTTATGCCAGTACCAGGCTGTTTTGAGTACAATGGCCTTGTAGTATAACTTGATATCCAGAAGTATGATACCTTCCACTTTATTCTTCTTTTTCAAGATTGCTGAGGCTATTCGTGTTCTTTTTTGGTTCCATATAAGTTTTTGGAATTATGTGTTCTATCTCTTTAAAGTATGTCATTAGTATTTTAATAGGAATTGCATTGAATTTATAAATTGCTTTGGGTAATATAGACATTTTAATGATGTTTACTCTTCCTAACCATGAGCACAGTATATGCTCCCATTTGTTTGTATCTTCCCTGATTTCTTTTATCAATGTTTTATAATTTTCCAAGTACAAGTCTTTAATCTCCCTGGTTAAATTTATTCCTAGGTACTTTACTTTTTTTGGTTGCAATGGTGAAGGGGATTGTTTCCTTAATTTCTCTTTCTGACAGTTCATTGTTGGTGTATAAAAATGCCTCTGATTTCTGAATATTAATTTTTTATCCTGCCACCTTGCTGAATTCATTTATCATGTCCACTAGTTTTTTAACTGAGATTTTAGGGTTTTCCATATACAATATCATATCATCTGCAAATAATGATAGTTTTACTTTTTCTTTTCCAATTAGGATGCCTTTTATTTCTTCTTCTTGTCTGATTGCTGTGGCTAGGAATTCTAGAACTATGTTGAATAAAAGTGGTGAAAGGGGGGCAGCCATGACTTGTTCCTGATCTTACGGGGATTGCTTTTAATTTTTGATCATTGAGTATGATGTTGGCTGTGGGTTTGTCATAGAAGGCCTTTATCATGTTGAGGTATGTTTTCTGTATTCCCACTTTGCTGAGAGTTTTGATCATGAATGGATGCTGGATTTTATCAAATGCTTTGTCTGCATCTGTTGAAATTATCATGTGGTTTTTCTCCTTCCTTTTTTTATGTGATGAATCACATTGATTGATTTGCAAATTATTTTACCAGCTTTGCCTTCCAAGAATAAATCCCACTTGATCATGGTATATGATTTTTTTCATATATTTCTGGATCCAGTTTGCTAATATTTGTTGAGGATTTTAGCATCTAAATTCATTAAGGATATTGGCCTATAATTTTCTTTCTTTGTGATGTCTTTGCCTGGTTTTGGAATCAGAATTATGCTCATCTCATAAAAGGAGTTTGGAAGTCTTCCTTCCTCTTAAAATACCTTGAGAAAGATTGGAGTTAGTTCTTTGAATATTTGGTAGAATTCACTTGTGAAGCCAGCAGGCCCAGGACTTTTTTTTGGAGGGAAGTATTTTGATAACTGTTTTGATCTCATTTAGTGTAATCAGTCTGTTTAGGTTTTCTGATTCTTCCAGATTAATTTCTGGAAGATTATATGTTTCAAGGAATTTGTACATTTCATCTACATTTGTTTGTTTCTAGGAATTTTTAAATTTCTTCTTTGATTTCATTGTTAAACCACTCGTTATTTAATAACATGCTGTTTAGTTTCCAAGTGTTTGAGTATTTTTCAGTTTTTCTGTTGTAGCTGATTTCTAGTTTCATGCCATTGTGATCTAGGTTGTCTAGTTTTTTGGCATACAGTTCTTCATAGTATTTTCTTACAATATTTTGTATTTCTGTTCTGTCAGTTGTTATTTCTCCACTCTCATTTCTAATTTCATTTCTTTGAATCCTCTCTCTTTTTTTCTTGTTGAGTCTGGTTAAAGGTTCATTGATCTTGTTTACCTTTTCAAAGAACCATCTCCTGTTTTCATTTATCTTCTGTATTGTTTCTTTAGACTCTATGTCATTTATTTCTGCTTCTATTTTTATTATTTCCTTCCTTCTACTACCTCTGGGCTTTACTTACTGTTCTTTTTCTAGTTCTTGTAAATGCAGGGTCAAGTTGTTTATTTGAGCTTTTTCTAGCTTCTTCAGTATGCCTGTAATGCTAAGAACTTCCCTCTCAGGACTGTTTTTGCTGTGTCCCATTAATTTTGAGTTGATGTATGCTCATTATTGTTTGTTTCTGGGAATTTTTAAATTTCTTCTTTGATTTCATTGTTAGTCCACTCATTATTTAATAACATGCTGTTTAGTTTCCAAGTGCTTGAGTATTTTTCAGTTTTTCTGTTGTAGTTGATTTCTAGTTTCATGCCATTGTGATCAAAGAAAGTGCTTGATATGATTTCAATCTTCTAAATTTGTTGAGAGCACTTTTGTGCCCTAACAAGTGGTCTATCCTAGAGAATGTACCATGAGCACTTGAAAAGAATGTATATTCTGCTGCTTTAGGGTGAAAGGTTCTGAAGATATCTATTAAATCAAGTTGATCTAGTGTGTCCTTAAGTCTGCTGTTTTTTTGTTAATTTTCTTTCTTGAGGATCTATCTAGTGTTGTTAGTGAGGTATTGAAATCCCCTACTATTATATTTTGCTGTTCATCTCGCCCTTTAAATCCATCAAAATCTGTTTTACATATTTAGGTGCTCCTATATTAGGTGTGTAGATATTTATAACGGATATATTTTCCTGTTGGATTGCTCCCTTTATCATTATGTAGTGACCTTCTTTATCTCTTACTATAGCCTTTGTTTAAAAGTCCATTTTGTCTGATATAGGTATTGCTACCCCAGCTTTTTTTTCATTACCATTTCCGTGAAATATTTTTTTCCATCCATTTATCTTTGTGCATCTTTTGTGTTAAGGTGGGTCTCTTGTAGACAGCATATGTACGGGTTCTGTTTTCTTATTTATGCAGCTACCCTATGTCTTTTGATTGGATCATTCAATCCATTTACATTTAAGGTTATTATTGATATGTAGTTGTTTATTGCCAATTTATTCTTTAAAGCTGTATTTCTCTTTTGCTATATTATTTTCCTTCTTTGATCTGTTTACAGCAGGTCCCTTCGCATTTCTTGCAGCTTTGGTTTGGTTGTAGTGAATTCCTTGAGTTTTTCTTTTGTCTGGAAAGCTTTTTATTTCTCCTTCAATTTTAGATGATAGCTTTACTGGATAAAGTAGTCTTGGTTGTAGCTCTTGTTCTGCATTACTTTAAATATTTCTTGCCATTCTCTTCTGGCCTCAAGTGTTTCTGTTGAGAAGTTGGAAGTCATCCTTATGGGGGCTCCTTTGTAAGTGATAGCCTTTTTTCTCTAGCAGCTTTTAATATTTTCTCTTTATCACTTAGCTTTGTTATTTTAATTATGATGTGTCTTGGTGTAGATTTCCTTGGGTTTCTTTTTAATGGACTTTTCTGTGATTTTTGAACTTGTGAGATGATTTTCTGCCTTAATTTAGGGAAGTTTTCAGCTATGATATGTTTGAACAAAGTTTCTATCCCTTGTTCTTTTTCTTATTTTTCAGGAACCCTTATGATGCAGATGTTATTTCTCTTCATGTTCTCACAGAGTGCTCTTAAAGGTTCCTCAGACTTTTTCAGTCTCTTTTCATTTTTCTGCTCTGCTACCAAGTCTTCATTTATCTTGTCCTCTAACTTCCTGATTCAATTCTCAGCTTCATACATTCTGCTTTTAATTCTTTCCACTGTGTTCTTTATTTCTGATATTGTATTTGTCATTTCTGACTGATTCTTTTTTAAATTTTATTTATTTATTTATTTATTTACTTATTTTTAGAGAGACAGAGAATGAGTCAGAGAGAGGGATAAACAGGGACAGACAGACAGGAACAGAGAGAGATGAGAAGCATCAATCATTAGTTTTTCATTGTGTGTTGCAACACCTCAGTTGTTCATTGATTGCTTTCTCATATGTGCCTTGACCGCGGGCCTTCAGCAGACCGAGTAACCCCTTGCTGGAGCCCGTGGCCTTGGGTTCAAGCTGGTGGGCTTTTGTTCAAACCAGATAGCCCGTGCTCAAGCTGGCGTCCTCTGGGTCTCGAACCTGCGTCCTCTGCATCCCAGTCCAATGCTCTATCCACTGCCTGGTCAGGCCTGACTGATTATTTTTTATTATTTCAATGTCCTTTTTTATATTTGCTATCTCTTTATTTAGGTGTTCATAATGACCATCTATTGTTGTTCTAAGACCTTTGAGCATTCTAACAATCATTATTTTAAACTCTGCATACAGTAATTTGGTTATATCTGACTAATTCGGGTCCTTTTCTGGAGATTTCTCTTGATTGAATTGTGTTGCATTTCTCTGCCTTCTCATTTTGTCTGTGTAAAAGAAGGTTTTGGCCACTGGAATCTACTGGGTGTGGCCTCTGCATTCCTTAGGTGTGGTCTGTCTGCATGCCCGCCATCCCCTCTGCTGCTGCTGACTAAGGCATTCGGGTATGGAGAGTGCCAGTGCCAACCCAATGGGGCTGTTGCTATGGTTTCCACTTCTGCTTCACAGGAGAAGCTGTGATCATGTGCTCAGGTGTACAAGCCTCAGTGACCTCGGCATTGTCCCACCCCCTCAGTTGGGGTTATGCACCATGCCAAGCCGCAAGCCTTGGCCCTGAGGGCAGGGGTGAGTACCCTTGCTCAGCTGCAGATCTTTGCCTGATTCTGGGCTCTCGCCCTGCCCATGCAGGAGGAGCTCAATCATGGAAGGGCGGCAAGTTTTGTTCCATGGGCCAGGTGGGGCTGTGTGCCTTTCCTCAGTCATGGGACTCCATCTGTTTTGGGCTTTCGCTCCACCCTCACGGGAGGAGCCGGCTTGTTTGTCAGGCCACAAGCCTTTGTTCCTGAGGGCCGAACGAGGCTGCGTTCCTGTGCCCTTGGCTCAAGTGCTGGTCTCCACTCCTTCCGAGGCTCTTGCCCTTCCCCCATAGGCTGAATTGCAGGTAGCCTGCAGCTGGTCTTGACAACTATTGCGTGTCCCCTCTGCCCTAGCCCAACAAGTCTGAGCTCACACCTGGGCCTCAGTGGTGGCCAACCGGCTTCCGCCCTTGCCAACGGAACCGCACTTCTGTGTCCCGCTGCTGCCTACCCTTGGGAAAGTCCTCAGTCGTGTGGGTGGGGGCACTGAAGCTCAGACCCTAACACTTAATACTGTAGTCCTGAAAGCTCCCTCCTTTTAAGCAACTCTGCTCTGAGCACCACTCGAGAGCTTCTTTGGCTAGTGTCCTGCTTCCCTTTGCTGATATTGCTGTTTCCAGCGGAAATATTCACTTCAGATTTGGGGAGTGACTCAGTCTAGGGGTTAGGGTGGCTGTCCCTCGAAATGTTTTTGCCACTGCCTCCTAGATTACACTCTCTTCCTGCTACTCCAGTCCTCTCCCTTTTCCCCATCCCCCACGGCCCCGGGTGAATGGTTGTGAGAGAGATTTTCTGCTAGGTCCCTTTAAGTAAAATCCTAGGTCTGAGAAATCAGTCTCTTTCTCACAAACAGTATCCTGACTTGTTTCCCGTTAAATACTGTCCATATGCCTCTTCTAGGCTCTGGAACTGCAGGATGGGGCTTCGTTCTTGGGACTCAGGACCCTCCCCTCTCTGCTGAACTCACTTTCTGCCACACAAGTCTCTCCAGGCTTCCATTCACTCTGGGGAGCTGGGCAGCCCTCTCCACGTTTCTGCTTTTTCTACCAGTCTTAGTGTGCCTTCTTCAGTGTTCCTTGGTTGAAGAGTCCTCTTAGTTTAGTCCAAAGTTGGTTTTTCCAAATGATGGTTCTTAAAATTAAATTGTAATCCACTTTGATTCTGGAAGGTGGAAGTTGGTACATCCGCCTACTCCATCGCCATCTTGTCCTCCCTAAGTACTTCTTACACTCAACTAAACATTCGAACACACAAGACCACAAAGGTGATATATGGTACCAGTTTACTCAAAAGGATATGGGTGCAAACCTCAGCATGCCAAGAGAGCTGTATCAGCCAGAGTTGCAGCATTTTTTGTAGCTGTCCACAGAGCCATGGTGAGCTCTTTTCTGCCTAGGAAACAGTTCAGGTATAGGAAAAAAATATGCAACCTGTTGGTATGGCAATCACTATTGATTAAAAAGCCTCATGTTCCACAGGAGCTATGTACTTTTGTACCAACTCCATAGAGACCTTTAACAGAGCCCACAAGGCACCTGCCCAATTATGAAAGCCTCCAAACTCTGGGTAACCTCACAATAGACCTTCCTAACAAGTATTTATTGTCCCTTAGTTTAATCTAGTCTACAACTAAGAATCATTTTATGATAAGCAATGTTGCTTAGTAATTTAGTTGACAAATAGCATCCTTACTTGTTTCTAGGGAAACAAAGCAAGGAAAATAAACTTAAGTTAAAATACTTATGCAGAAAAGAATCAATTTTGTTAACCCTTTGCCAACACCTTTAAAAGCCTTCTTGAGTTTCTTAACACAAAAGAAAAAAAAAAGGACTAAATTAGTTGGTCATTAACAAATAGTACAAGGCATTCATGGGCTAAAGCTATGTGACATTTTATACCAGATGTCTTCATAAAATCAAGTGGTAGGTACAGTCCACCCTGTTGTATGGTGATCTAAGTTATTATGTGGCTAATTAGATATATATTAGACTGGATTCATATACATTAGGCTGTAAACTTAAGAATTCCTATAGACAAAAAGCATGTTTGTATTGACATGAAAAACAAAAAACACACAATTTGAAGATGGAAGCTATTCTCACTGTGCTGCATCTGCTTAAAATTCAAACAAATATTGGAAACCTGGCATTTGTTAGTGATCTTCATGAGAACTACTTCAGAAGCAGAATAGAACTGCAATCAATTAATAGCTGACTGGGAACTGAGGTAGTATTGATAGATACTATAACTACAGACATGTGAAGGTGATAATAAAGCAGAGAAAGTTTAAATCCACTATTTTTCAAGTCATGAAATCTGAGCCTTTTAAAAATTTGATGGGAAGACTATATTAAAATAGTCAAAGTTTAAAAAGTAACTCTATTAAGAGTGGAAAATTTTAAGTTTTGTAGATTATTAAAAATCTTCTATTTCAAAAATGGCTATAAGAAATTGTATAGGTATTGAGCAAAGAGCACAAATTTGATAGAAGGGGAATATTTTATGGTTAGTTTGAAAATTTATGCAACACTTAACTTATTCATGAATAAAAACCTCTGGAAAATAAATTTTATATTAGATTCTCAGAAAAATTACAAATGCTACAGATTATAAATATTTTAGATTTTCAGAAAATATAAATATAATAAGTGTGGGAAAGAAATAAAAGGAATGGAAAAGCCATCAAATTATGAATATGTATGCATATATAGTCTTAACGAAAAATATAATGGCCTATGCATTTTATTTTTTACTGATTGTTTTTAGAGATATGGAGAGAGAGAGAGAAAGCAAAGCATCCATTTTGTTGTTCCACTGAGTTTGCATTCACTGGACGCTTTCTGTATGTGCTCTGAATGAGGATCAAACCTACAACCTTGGTGTTTTGGAAGGATGCTAACTAACTGAGCTAGCAAGCTAGGGATGGCACATGCATTTAAGCTATTGTTGTTAATTTTAAGTACATCAAATTTAGCTGTAATTATCACCCAACTTTTCAAATTTTATCCATGTATAGTATAATAGTTATTGTTTAGTATCTAATTTATTATATAGCTATTTCTCACAAAAAAATTAAGGAAAATCTATCTAGTTTTTGACAATATTTAAGGCACTGGATATCTTATAAAAAGTGATAAAATCAATAAATAGTAGGGGAAGGTGTGTATGAGGTGTATTGGGGCTTATGAGAATTAAACTTTCTGCTCAGTTATGCTGTGAACCAAAAACAGGTTTAAAAACCAAAAAAATCAGTATATTAAGGTAATTTTAGCATGCTCTTATAGTC
Organism: Saccopteryx bilineata; assembly: GCF_036850765.1. Taxonomy (NCBI): domain Eukaryota; kingdom Metazoa; phylum Chordata; class Mammalia; order Chiroptera; family Emballonuridae; genus Saccopteryx; species Saccopteryx bilineata. The sequence goes on along the minus strand of NC_089491.1, from coordinate 211,678,977 downwards.
AGTTAAAAATGGAAATATATGCTATTCATAGACTTATAAAACTGAGTGAATATTTTTCTATGTTAACAGACATTCTGGTGAGTATCATGCAAACCAATACTTCAGAAGAAGGAAAATTTTAAACAAATTTCACAAAATATAGAACTGAGAAACTAACTCACATATATTGTTAAGAATGCTTTTTGTGTATCATGCTCAATATTTGTACACAATATTTTCTTTTACATGAGGGAAGGGAGGCAGAGAAACAGATTCCCACGTGTACCCTGACCAGCATCCACCCAGCAAGCCCCCTACTATGAATGCTCTGTCTATCTAAGGTCATTATTGGCAGCCAAACTATTTTTAGTGCCCACGGAGCCATCCTCAGTGCCCTGGGCTAACCTGCTTGAACCAATCGTGCCATGACTGCAGGAATAGAAGAGAGATAGAAAGAACAGGGAGGAGGAGGAGAGGAGAAGAAGATGGTCATTTCCTTGGTTGCCTTGACTGGGAATTGAACTCAGGACATCCACACACCGGGCTGGCGCACTACCACTTGGACAACCAGCCAGGGCACAATTTTATATATTCAAATTTATACAAAAATTTAAATGCATCTCTAATACGTTAAACAATATGCTATGACAAACAGCTTATATGTACAATACTTCTATATATGATTTATAAAGTCTTTGCACAAAAGCCATCAGTTTGAAATTACTCTATATGACTTTGAATATATCAAACACTTAGCCTTTTTATCTTCTTGATAAATAAAAAGCATAGTGAGAATCAGCTTAAATAACAACTCAGCTTTGAAGCCTGATCTGAATTCTTTAGGCAAACTTAAATGCATTCCTATCAATTATTTTTGTCTGTCCCTATAGATTTTTTCCTTTATATTTTTGTTAGAGAATTTCTGTTCTCTGAAATTTATATAGTCTATGTTCTCATTATTACAGTATGCATTGCCCATTCCCTAGTATATGCAATATAATAATTAATACATATTTTGAAAGATTAAAGGCAAGGCAGATGACCACAAATCTGATTCAAAATGGTTCTTTTGGTGTTTCTAGGTTAATATCATTAGGCCTGATTATTTTAGGTTCCAAGGGAATCATGATTCTGAGATTGTAGTAATTATTTTGGTTCTTAATGGATTAATTAAATAACAAGTGTATATAAAATTAACAAGAAACAAAAAATTACCTAAATCTACTGGCTACCTCTCCTATAGAAAAGGAACTAGAATTTATATGTTTTATGGAAGTACAAATTAAAATATATGTTAAAAATTCTAATTTTATAATATGCTTGTATCACTTCTTTCATTGTTCACATTTCTTTACTTTCAATATCTTCACAAGTTTTGTTTTATTAAATATTCTTTATTATTTTATTTAAGCCCATCTCAGTCATATTTTATATCCACAGGAATAATATTATAAGATAATGCTTATCCTCCATTCCTATTTTAACTAATTCAATCCATATAATGCACTAGATATTGGTGTCTTTTTTAATAAAATTCAATTTTCTTATGACTTTATTTTAGGTTTTTTTAGAAATAACATTAGAAAAAAATTGGCATACTGTCTAAAGCATGGAAAAATTAATTGTGATGTATTTTGAAATTATTAAATGTTATGTCCCATGTATTAGTGGTATCATTAGGCTGGTTTCTACTTCTGAATCCATGGTACTTTGAGCAGAAATGATTAAGGAGGTTATTAATAAATCAACAAAGAACAGGGCACACAGTAATTAAACATTACCTTGTCATCTAAGCTACAAATGTTCAGCATCATTATGTTCCCGCAATAGGAATTTACTATAACACTGAAAAGTAAGTAATCAATATAGGCGGGTAGTGCTTGTTACAGTTACAGAAAAGTGTGCAACCGCTTCTGTTCCAACCTTTGCAAAATCAATAAGCAGTCCTCTTTATCAGGCAGCCTGTTAGTCTCAGTTTCAGATGAGATAAGTATGATAGTCATACTTATAAAGGTAAAACCATTCCAATGTTCACCTCGTTTGCAAAATGTGATTTGATTTGTAACTCAATAGAAATAAAAAGATCTATCACTGTAAAAGAAACATCATTTGAAATCATGATGATTATAAGTCTATTAAAATGCTGTACATATGAAAATGTGTGTGTGCATGTGTGTGTGTGTGTGTGAGCCATTGTAAGTATTAAAACCAGAAAGAAATTAAAAAGCCTAAAATAAAAATTTATTCTTTAGTGTAAAATATTTTTGTTTGTACTGTGCCATATCCTCCAGTAAATAGAGTTGCTGGCTTTCAATTTAGAAAATTTCCACTATATAACTGATCACTAACATTGAGAAATACCACTGTGTTACATAATAAATTATACTGGGTTTATAAGGTGTGCTTTTTTAAAATATCTTTTAGAAAATCAAGAACATACGTTCATTATATAGAAGAAGAACCTAAGGCTCTAAAAACCTAAACAATAAGAGAAGTTTTTTTGTTTGTTTGTTTTAGCAAGAGATAGACAGATAGGAAGGGTGTGAGATGAGAAGCATCAACTTATAGCTGTGGCACCTTAGGTGTTCACTGATTGCTTTCTCCTATGTGCCTTGACTGGGGTGAGGGGGTCTCTAGCAGAGCGAGTGACCACTTGCTTATGCCAGTGACTTTGGGTTCAAGCCAGGGAGCATGGGGGCATGTCTATGATCCCACACTCAAGCTGTTGAGCCCATGCTCAAGCTGATGAGCCTGTGTTCAAGCTGAATGAACCAACATTAAAGCCAGCAACCTTAGCATTTCTAACCTGGGTCATAAACATCCCAAGTTAATGTTCTATCTAATGCGCCACCACATTGTCAGGCAGCGACAAAATTTATATTGTTTCTGTGTCCTAACTGGAATCTGTATCTCTTGAATTCTTATGTTTGCCCATATTCTCATGTTTTGTGATGATGTCTCTTAAATTATATAATTATATTGCCATGATTGAAGCTCTAGTTGTGCTGGTTATGGCTATTCGAGTATCATTCTACACCATTCATACAAATAAACATTGCTTAATATTCTGGAACTATACTGAGATGAGTTCTGGTATTCCCAGAGGCTATAGATTTTATATGTGGTCTGATTCCAGCCAAGAAAATATGTTTTGCAAGTGGTAAAACTCTGTTTGAACATGAGGGTTACAATGTCAAATACTCCATCTGTAATACCAGAACTCCAGTGTTCATTATTATTACTATAATTATCATGAAATAATCCACTTGAACTCTAATTTTGCAGGTAATTGTGGCTACTGTGGAATAAAGAATGGATAATGTCACTAATTGATGAGCATTTTACTTGTTTAGAAACAATATAGATATTTGCATATTTATCAGCAAGGGCATATCAAATAAAACTGCATCCCAAATGTATGCCAAGTGGTTTAAATTTAGGGTGAAGTATGGCATACATGCTGAATGATCAGTGGAAATTCTAGTCAAGGAAACTGAGAGATGACCATAAACCTTGAGTCAGAAGAACATGTATGTGTAATGTAAACAGAAAAATTATTCTTTTGATTAACAGTCTGTTTTTGCTTCTTGATTAAGTTTTACAAAGTGTTTTGATAGTAAAATGGACAGTGAATAGCAGACTAAATGATTCATGGTAGTTAAACTTATTTTCTGGAAATGAGGTTTGAGTTTCAGTTGTTCACTTCAATTAAGTGTTAAGGACTAATTAATTTATGATTCTTACAGAGCACTTTGTTCTTCAACTGAATATAGATTTGTATGAAGTTCATTGATTATATATATGAGCAAAACCATCCAATATTTCCTATATAAGCTTTAATGTGTTCAGGGTTAATTAATAATTACTAAAGTTGCAAGGGTTTGTCACAAATTCTATTAAGCTTGTACTGTTAATGATTTTCTGTGCAGAGAAAATCAAATATCTGATTCTTAGTACATTTTTATTTATAATAATATTGCTAATTGGTATTTTCTGAATTAATAAGTTCATCTACTTGATGGCAGATGGGACTTTCTAAGATATGTATCATAAATTCATTGATACTTAAAGTGCTACATATAGATGCTAGATTTATTTAAATGCCATTTTGGTGATTTAATGTATTTTTCTAGGTGAAAGATTAAAAATGAATATAAAAGTATACATTGTGACTTCCCAATTTCAAAAAAAAAATTAATACTATTGGCTCATTTCTTTCCCACATAATAGTCATTTAAATGACTAAGTTTACTGGTGTGAAAAAAGGAAAAAATTACAGAAAGAATATGAATCATAATTATTATTTATGGACTTAAAATATATTAAAAAGGAAACAAAAGGTTTACTTACCAAGAGTTTGAATTCCATTTTAATTTCTGTGGGTAGGAGAAAGTCTCATTTTATTTTTTCCTTTTAGTAGCTCCATATCAATATTATCGCCATATTCTTCAACCTGATCAAGAACAGCATGTGTTTTTCATACCTATATGCACTTTGATGGTTATATCTTACCTAAATTACTCATACTATCTTATTTCCTTTCTATAGAATAACACTAAAGATATTTTATGTTTACTTTCCATCTGGGTTTCCATTGTTTACATATATAAATAGTGAATACCAGGGCAACTGAATATACATTTAAATTTTACTCATTTCTTATGTAGCATGCCTTTTGGAGATAATCCAGATGTAATGACTAAATGATTTGATTCACTTATATATTAATTAACTAATGAGTTAAAGTTGAAAAAGACTAGGAACAAAACATTATGCAATCTAGAAAGGTCCCAAGTTTACTGAGCCTTCATTTTCAAACCAACATAATAAGAAGAGGAGTTTCAGAATCTGCAGAAGCCTTTGAGCTTAAAACTCTAGCAGTTAGATGTCTATGAATAGCAGTCACCTTTTTTTTTTATTATCACAGTACAATAATGAGCTATATAACTATTTAAAAATATGACATTTTATTTATACATTACTTTTTAAAAATATTTTAATTATATTCCATACCAAATGCTCTCATATTCATGATGTAAACACCTAAGTTTACTTTTCTCAAATTTCTCCATAGCGATTTCTTTTTGTAATAAAATCTGTTGTGCTATGTATTATCTTTAAGTCTGTATTCTTGAAAAGAAGCATTGATTACAAAATACTGTGTTTAATTATTATAATTTGTTTAACAATATTTAAGATGATCTCTTTCTTATATCACTTGATCTCCTTATTTTAGACCTCTGGTGATTTTATTCTATAATATTTAACTTCCCTCATATTACCAGAACACCCAGACCACTGTTTGACCTAATCAACCACAATTATGAATTTTTAACAAAAATTTTCTGCCTCAAAATTGTTGATTTTTTTTTCATCCAAACCACTTGTATAAATCTTTTTTCCTCTGCCACCAAGTATTGTTGGAGAAAAATATACTACCCTATTTATTCTTACTTAAATCAAAGGTTTTTCTTTATCAGAAACATCAATACTTATGTCTGCCTTAGTAAACAAAAGTTTTTATTTTTTTTAAAAATTGTGGCCCTGGCCAAGTGGCTCACTGGTAGACCATCAGCCTGGCATGTGGAAGTCGCAGGTTTGATTCCCAGTCAGGGCACACAGGAGAAGTGACCATCTGCTTCTCCCCTCCTCCCCTCCTCCTTTTCTTTCTCTCTCTCTCTCTCTTTTCCCCTCCTGCAGACTCAATGGCTCAAGTGGTTCAAGGAAGGTTAGACCTGCACTCTGAGGATGGCTCCATAGCCTCTGCCTCAGGTGCTAAAATAGCTCAGTTGCTGAGCAAGAGAGCAGCAGCTTCAGATGGGCAGAGCTTCATGAGCTCGGGGACTTACCTGGTGGTTCCTGGTTGGGGCACATGGGGACATGGGGGAGTCTGTTTATCTGCCTCCCTGCCTCTCACTTGATAATAATTAAAAAAAGAGAGAGAGATTCTTCCTCATTATCATACTACTTAAATTTCTCTTTCATCTTCAAGCCCTTCATATGACCTTGCTTACTACATACATAAAATTGTGGTAAGATAATGTCACCTAATTGCCTACCTCAACATTATTTGATGTTGAGGAAAAATGGATGATTGAGGAATAACTCATATTTTATGAAGTATGCAGTCTTATGAGAAGACATGTTTTTTTTTATTTTTTTTAATTTATTTATTTTTAGAGATGAGAGAGAGAGGGAGAGAGACAGAGAGGGAGAGAGAGGAGAGAGAGAAAGGAGAGGGGGAAGAGGGGAGGAGCTGGACGCATCAACTCCCATATGTGCCTTGACCAGGCAAGCCCAGGGTTTTGAACCGGCGACCTCAGCATTTCCAGGTCGACGCTTTATCCACTACGCCACCACAGGTCAGGCGAGAAGACATGTTTTTAACATTATAAATAAACATGTATATTTAATAGATAATATAAAGGAAAATCAAGGTGTGATAAGACTAAGTAACCAATATTTTATAAGAATTGGTAGTGGAAGGTCTTTTAAAGCAAGCGGCATTTGGGCCAAGTCTCAGCATGAATTAAGAGTAGCAGATAAGTGACAGCTGAGGGAGGAGACTCTCAGACAAATTCTGAGGCAAAGGAAGTGGTCTTGGGACATAAAGAGTGGATTCATAGCTTTTCTGGGTGAGGTTCACCTAAATACGGTCTCTAAGTCATTTTCTGGGTGTTCCGCATTTCTCTAACTGAGAACAATGGGACAGATACTGACTATGAAGGACATCTTAAAATAGCTTTATGGGTAGTCTGGAAGTAGAATCACAAAGGACATATCATGACCCAAACGAACTTCAAGGGAGTACAGGACAGTTAGATCTCCAAAGTAGCCAGGAAGATGCAAGTGGATGCATAAATATCTAGAAATTCTCCACAGAAGTCTCAAAGGACTAAAGAAAATTAAAAGTAATGGTACCTCGAAAATAAATGTAAATGTGGCTTTATGTTACCTGGAATGTCAGACATATGTCTCAGTTTGACTGTAAAACTCCTAGTTTATATCAGAGTTACAAAATAGCTCTTCTTTTACCTAAAAATGTATTCTAGTTTCATCAATAAATTATAGTGCTCATAAAAATTAGGGGATATTTTATCACTTCATATTCATTTTGAAATATTCCCTATTTTTTGTGAGCAGTATATATGGCTTCTCTAACTATATACCAAATCAAAGTTATTTTATAATAGAAAATAAATGTCCTGGATTTTATGACATCTTTTTCTAAACTCTGAAATGACCACAAATTTAAAATACTGATTTGTGTATATTTAACATATTTATAGGATTAATACTAATGTGTAAGAAATCTAGTTTAATAATATTCTATGTATATTACATTTATGAGAAAGAATAAAGAAATAGTATAAGTCAAATTTTGTACAGCACTTGGAAACACTAAACTGTTCTAAGTATTTTGGGGAGAAAAGAATATATTGTGTTTAGTTATAATTAGATTTCTCAGAGTACTTAAATATTCCTAAGAGATTAAATGATTCCATGTAAAAAATTGACTTTTAAAAAGTTTGTCATTGAATTATTGTGGGGCCAAAGCATGAAGAGTGTTGAGGTCATTGTGGGAAAACTGGCTTTCTCTTTCTGTGAAACAGAAACCCACACTGAAATTTTAAGCCAAAGGTTAATTATTTTTCTTCCTTATATTTTTTTAATTAAATTGGTTTCTTTGTTGTTGTTGTTAAATTTGAGCTATTTCTATGTTCACACAAGGTTGTAAAAAATAATACAGCAAGAACCCACCTATACTTAACCCAGTTTCCTCCAATGGCAGAATCTTGCAAAACAAGAGTATCATAACACAATTATGATGTTAATTTTGATATATCAAGTTATAGAGCATTTACATCTTCACAAGCCTCTGTAATGTTGAGCTTGTCATTAATCTGTGGTAACCACTAATCTGTACTCTATTCTTGTAATTTTGTCATTTGAGGAATATCATATAAATGTGATCAGACAGTATGTATCCATTTCAGATTGATTTTGTTCATACAGCATAATTTCTTCTAATCTATTGTGTGTATCAATAGCTTATTCCCTTTTGTTGCTGAGTAATATTTATAGCACCACAGTTTGCCATTCATCAATTGAAGTGCATCTGAGTTGATTTAAGTTTTGGGCTACTATGAATAAAGCTTCCGTGAATGATCACATTCAGGTTTCTATGCGAACATAAGTTTTCACTGTTCTGGGATAAATGCCAAAGATTACAATTGTTGACTCATCTGGTATGTGGGTGTTTAGTTTTATAATAAAATAGAAATATATATTCTACAGTGATTGTACTATTTACAGGCCCACAAGTAATGTCTAAGTAATCTAGTATTTTACATCCTCACTGTTATTTTGGCCTTACTACTATTTTTTATTTTAGACATTACAATAGTTGTGTAGTGATATCTCATGGTGGTTTTGATTTGTATTTGCCTAGAACTAATGATGGTGAATATATTTTCATATGCTTGTTTGCCATCTATATTTCCTCTCTAGTGAAACGTCTGTGCATGTGTTTGTCTCATTTAGTAATGGGATTGTTTGTTTTTTACTTGGCTTTTGAGAGTTCATTATCCATTCTAGCTACTACTCCTTTGTCAGGTAGTCGTGTGCAAATAGTTTCTTCTAGTCTTAGCTTTTCTTTTCATCCATTTCAGAGTCTAGGCAGAACAAAGATTTTTGTTGTTGTTCAATTTGAATGATGTTTAACTTACCAATTTTTTAATATATAGTACTTTGGTATCAAATCTGAGAAGATTTCACATAGCCTTAGATCTCAAAAATTTTTCTTCATTTTATTTTTTCTAAAACTTCTTTAGTTTTACATTTTTCATTCAAATCCATTTGACATGACATATTTTGAATTTACTTGTAAGATTTGAGGTTTAAGTGAAAGTTTTTTTTGTTTTTAATCTATGGATATCCGATTGCTCTGGTACCATCTAACCTTTCCTCCAGAAATTGCTTTGCATATTTACGTAAATATATTTCTAAGCCACCATCAATTTTATATATGTGATCTAGGTGACTATCTTCTTATCGATATCTTGATGTCTTGATCACTATAATAACTAAGTAGAACAACATTATTATCAGATATAGTGATTATTCCCTCTTTGTTCTTTTTCAAGATTTTAGCTGCTCTTGAGGCTGTGACTTTTTATATTCAAGAAATGAGTTCATTGACTTGTTTATAAGTACAAAAATCTTGCTAGAATTTTGTTAAGAGGTCCTTAAAACTTACCAATAAATTTTGAAGTAATTGACATTTTACTGTGTGACTCTTTTGATTCATCAATGTAACATGTCTCCATTTATTTACATCTTTTTAAAATTGTTTTCATTGGGCAAGTACCTAGCATGAATGCCAAACCAAAGAAAACATCAAATAAATTTAAGAATTGCTGATAAATATACACATGAAAGCATCCAGATTTATATGTTCATGCTTGTGTTTTATATATCTTTCACTGATGGAAATTTGAAATCACTTTTTTTTTACAAGTTTATAGTCTCCTTGAGGGATAAAGTTATAAATATGGCAGTTATATTAGTTTCCAAGAGCCAAAGTAACAAATTGGATGGCTTAAAACAAACAAAAATATTACCTCACAGTTCTGGATGCTTGAATTCCAAAATCAAAGTATGATCAGGGCTGTGTTCCCTTGGAACCTTACAGAAGAACCCGTCTCTGCCTCTTCCTGGCTTACTCCTGGTGGTTTGCTGGAAATCTTTGGCATTCCTTGGCTTATAGCTGCCTAACTCCAATCTCTGCTTTTGCTATCACATAGTGACCTCCCTAGGTGTATCTGTTCTCCCTTGGTGTGTCTATCCACACCTATTCCACATTATTCTGGTGTGACCTCATCTGACCTTAACTAATTCTACCTGCAATTACCTACTTTCGAATAGAGTCACATTCTGAAGTACCAGAGGTTAAAAATTCAGTAAGTTTTTCCTTAATGGACAAAACTGAATCCCCAACACTTGTCATATTTGAATAAGATATCGTTTTTAGTTCAAGAAAATGTGAAAACAGCCTGACCAGGCAGTGGCACAATGGAGAAGAGTGTCCGACTGGGACTCTGAGGGCCCAGGGTTGAAACCCCGAGGTCGCCAACTTGAGCGCAGACTCAACTGGTTAAGGCTCACCAGCTTGAGCCCAAGGCCCCTGGTTTGAGCAAGAATCACGCGGTCTGCTGTAGCCCCCAGGTCATGGCACATATGAGAAAGCAATCAATGAACAACCACAGTACTGCAACGAAGAGCTGATACTTCTCATCTCTCTCCTTTCCTGTCTGTTCCTCTCTCTGTCCCTTTCTGTCTCTGTCAGAAAAAAAAGAAAAGAAAATGTGAAAACAGATATGAAAAAAAAGGCAGTTTTATTTTTGTATTAATTTCAAGAATCATTTATGCAAGTAATGCTTCAGGCAGTTTTAAAGATGAAGATTATTTTGATGGTTACACAATACATCTGCTACAGAGTCTTTTATTAGAGATAAAAAATGAAAATAACTTAATGACTACTTATAAAATCATTTTAATTATGCCACAAATTGCAGCAATGTCCCTGGGTGCAAGAAAAACTAGAATACAATTTTTATATTTCTGTTCAGTATACCCATAATTTAGTGTCTCAACTAAATTAAGAATTGTCTCTTAGAGAAAATAAATACTTCAAATATTTCATTGTTGATCACATCAAAATTGTGATATTTGTTAAAATATCACAAACATGCTGGTATTTTAAAGTATTTTAATCAAGTCAATGCTTTCTGATCCGACTCGATTCTGTGATGAGATTAGCTATTTTAATTATTTTGATGATTTTAGTTATTTTAGTAGATAGCATAAGAAAAAGCCTTTATGAAATTAACTTTCACTTATTCAAAGTTTAATTCCCTTTAATTTAGTGTACACGTTGTCTATAAAGTTGTAATTTATATTTTATTTTTTGAAAAAGAAAATGAGTTGAACTGTACACTACATAAAATAAACATTCTGTATAATGAGATAATAACTGGGCTAAACTAGAGAGATTTCAACTAAAATTATTTAACAGCAAGGTAATGGTTTGTATCCAAATCTGCAAAAGATAGTCTGTGTGTTTCCGAGAAACGGTGATAAGGATAGTCTTAAAACCATTTTCAATTTATATTTCTCTGAGAATATTCAGTCAATTGTACTCCATAATCTAATGATGCTGGTCTTTATCTGTATCATTATTTTTTAAATGTTGTTGGTTCAGAAATCAATGTTTGCAGCTTCAACAATCTGAAGAAAAATCTGCTGAACTAATTTTATTTTAGTCAATTACATTTGGGCAATGAGGAATAAAACAGAGATGAGAAAGATTATGCAGTTTATGTTGAGAATAAAATACTGAGTCCATTTCCCTAAACCCAAATGATTTAAAGGCTAAAAGAGAAAGTCTTACCTCAGGGAAGTTTTTTCCTTTAAAAGTGGGATAGGTAAAAGAGAGTTTATCTTTCCAGATAGATTTATTATTGCATGTTTCATATGTTGAATATGCACATCGTTAGTCACTTTAACTCAAGCAGTATTGAAATCCATTTTTGCAGATGTTTTAAAAAGAGTACTGAATTAGAGTTAGGTATCACAGATTTTAATTCCCTTACACTAAGTAAAGCAAGTATAACTTAAATCCCTGGTCCTTATTTTTTCAGTGGATAAGAACTAGAAATAGGTAAGATTTTATTCCTTCCAGTGTAATTACCAGTCTGACATTCTATGATTTGAAGTTCAAAGATTTTCTGAGCATTTTTAGGCATTGAAATAGATTCATGCTGTATCACCTTTGTTTAAATCCATTTAACCACACGTTAATTGGAACTACTATTGCCAACAAAAGAGTAACCATTTGAATTTTGTTACTCTTGAATGTGTTATCTCCAAGGCTGTTTTCAGACATTCTTTTTTTTAATTAAGTGAAAACGGAAGCGACAGAGAGACTGACTTCCCCATGCACCAGAAGACTGGGATCCACCCCTCCAGCCCTGCTGCTATGCTAGCCTCCACAGCATAGTAAAAGGTACAGTAAATAACTGAGAACCAATTATGTATCATTATCTTATACAATATGCAATAAAATAAAAACCAACTACATATATTAAAAAAATAGAAAACAAAACAATTAAGGTAAAATGTAACCACCAAGAGTAGATTTTGTTAATTAAGTAATATTGACAAATATAGAATCTAAGGAACACTTTAAATATATAATTTAACAGGCCAATGCAGTTAATTTGTTTAGACAATATTGTTACTCTTACTTTTGTCACTCATTTTACTAAGACCTTTGAATGTATATTTTTAGTAATTCTCAAAGATTCCTATCAAATAATTGTTGCCTTCATTTAAGAGAACTGTACTACAGAATGTTGAATTAACTTATTCCATACAAACTTAGTGATATTGACTAAACAACATATGCTTACAGACATTTACCATTATTGTGGCAAATTGCTATGTGAAAAATTCCAATGATGTTTTTTAAACCATAATGACAATACTATTACATGGCTTAGAGTGATACATAGGTAATTGATGACACACTTATTCTAATAATTGCTCTTTTTATAATTAAAATAAAATGGAAACTTGACTAACTTTAGTGTTTTTGAATAAATGAATTGTGAATGCTACAGTTATCCACTCTAAAAACAATGAACATATATATGGTAATTATTTTTTAATCTATGTGTTTCTATGGGGAAAAATTAGATATTATTAATTTATTTTGCAATTAAAACATTTTTAAAATTATTTAGAACATGATCTCTTGGAATACAGCAACATTTTTCTATCCACAAAAACTTGTTTTAACCTTTGAGAAAATGGCCTAGCTTTTTTGTTTAGCATCTATAACTTTTCTCTTGATTTCCCTCTTCACCTATCAAGATGTTCTTAATGAGTTTAAGATGCACATTTAGCACTTGTGTCCTACCACCTGCTCACTAGATTTCTGTCTTATAAGACTATTAGAATGTTTTATAGGTTCTTCAGAACCTGATATTGTCAATCTTCCCACAGAAGTCATGTGAATTGCCAAGTTGTTCAGATGCAGATGTTCTATGAGTCAGTCAAAAGCTTAGAGGAGAAAATAGGTAAGGTAAATTCTTTTGTTTGTTTTCATTTTCAATATAAGGCAAATTTCTTTTTAACCTCTATACAAATATAAATATAACTAACCTGTATACAATATAAATATTTTTAAAAAGAGAAAAGTATAATAACTTATTAAAATTATAATTTTTGACCTGAAAAACCACAGGAATAATTGAAAAATAGTAGATGAAAGCAATTTAAGAATGATGGCATATTTAAAAATATACTAAAATCAACAGCATTTTAATATGTCAGATACAGTATGAAAGTTTATGCTATAATCTTCAACCAGATGGGAGCATATAGAACATAATTATGTCCCAGTGAGTGAGGTTAACATTGTTATTTCTGGAAACATAACTACCCCTACCCCCTTCTCTTTCTCTCTCTCTGTCCTTCTCTCTCTCTCTCTCTCTTTCTCTCTCTTTCTCTCTCTCTCTCTCTCACACACACACACACACATCTATACTTGAGTCAAATCAATTCCATAAATCTCAGTGTTATAGACAAAATGACTGCAGAATGCATTTTGATATGGTATGCTGAGGCATGACCACCACCCTTGTTAGTCATCCAGGCTAATACATTGGTGTTTCTGTGCTTTCCTGAACTTTGAAATCAGAGATTGTGTAAGGATCACTAACAAGAAGACCTTGGAGAATATTGTTCAAGGCCTCTGTAGCTGGTCTGTGGTTTACTCTGGCTGTTTCTTTGTTTAATAATATCACTCAATAGAAAAATGAAATCTGTTTTAGTTACTCATAATTTAAAAAAGACAGGATTCATGAAGAATTCCTCTAAGAGTGACTCTCTTTTATAAAAGGCACAAAGCAAGTGGTTATATTTTAATAAATAATTTGAGGAGGAGATGTTTAGAAAACTGCTTTTGTTGAGAGTATAGATATTAGCTATGCTATAAAGAGCAAGGAAAAGGAGGATAGAGAAAAAAGAGTCATATGGTTATATGAGTGCTGGAAACCATCTTTCAATTTCCTGATAGATATTAGTTAATAAAAAGGTGAAGAAACAAGATGATAAACCTTCATTATACTCAATATATTTTAACATTACACAAACATAGTTTTTTTTTGGGGGGGGGGATATTCACAAGGTCATTTTTCCCCTTTCTGTGAGCTAAATTAACTATCCCCAACTTTAAAGTTCTCTTTGGTCCACTAAAATGATTTAGTGAATTGAAATACTCCTTAACACCAGGCAATATAAAATAAAAATAAACACTTTTCTGAAATACCAATTTTTAAATTATTTATTTATTTAATTATTTTATTATCCCCCCTCCATAAAGTTACAAGCATGTTAAATGGTTCTGACCACCCAATCCTCTAAATCTAATGTTCCCCAGATAGAAGATTATCATCATTTCAGAGTATGACTTCAACCCATAATTAGTTTTTGATTCCAAGTCTGATTGTTTTGCTTGTTCTATGTGGTATATTCTATGTGGAACTAGAAATCTATATCTGTATGTCAGACCTGGAACTGTTCAGGGATCAGATAAACTCTGAAAATCTTTTAGTTGGAGCTGATCTTTCTTAGTCGATTTCTTCCCATCACAGAGTTAAACTCACTGTATAATATTTTAAGATTGTGAAAGTGGTATTTTTAATCCAAGAACATATTTGGGAAAAAGATTTTTCTTATGACATTTTATAATACAAAATTTTCTGGAACTCTTTGTAAAGTTTTAATCCAGAATATGTTCCTAACATTATGTTCAAAATAAAATAGCTTGGTATGGCCTGTGGTGGCACAGTGGATAAGGCATCAACCTGGAATGCTGATGTCACTGGTTCAAAACCTCAGGCTTGCCCAGTCAAGGCACTTATGGTCAAGACACATATAAAAGGCAACTGCTGTGAGTTGATGCTTCCTGTTCCCTTCTTCTCTCTCTCTTCTCTTTAAAATCAATAAATAAAACCTTTAAGAAAAAAGAAAATAACCAATTTTTTTTTTGTATTTTTCCGAAGTTGGAAACGGGGAGGCAGTCAGACAGACTTCTGCATGCGCCCGACCGGGATCCACCCGGCATACCCACCAGGGGGCGATGCTCTGCCCATCTTGGGGCGTCGCTCTGCCGCAATCAGAGCCATTCTAGCACCTGAGGCAGAGACCACAGAGCCATCCTCAGCGCCCAGGCAAACTTTGCTCCAATGGAGCCTCGGCCACAGGTGGGGAAGAGAGAGACAGAGAGGAAGGAGAAGGGGAAGGGTGGAGAAGCAGATGGGTGCTTCTCCTGTGTGCCCTGGCCGAGAATCAAACCCAGAACTCTTGCACGCCAGGCCAACGCTCTACCACTGAGCCAACCGGCCAGGGCCCCAAAATTTCTTAGGGATAGGGAAGCAATAACAAAATCCAACACTGAACTATCCCTTCTTTCTTAGATTTCCTTGTAATATCCAAAAAATTACATAACCTGTATATAAAATTATAAAATTCTTAAAATTTCTTAGTTACTTTTAATCAGGGCCAGAAAAATAAAACTGGAAAATTTCACCTTTATAATATTTGACTTCATCTTCCTTTTCTACAAATACACACACACACACACACACACACACACAATCACACACAAAAGCAGAAACACACAACTTTTCCAGATTATGGTATATGAGAAGTTATTGAACTTGGCATATGCCAGATGCTGTAATTGCTACTGGAAACCAAGAAGAAAACTTTATATCCATGATTTCTAGGAGCTTTATTATTTTAAAGATTTTATTTATTCATTTTAGAGGAAAAGAGAGAAGGGGAGGAGTAAGAAGCATCAACTCCCATATGTGCCTCTACCTGGCAGGCCGAGTTTTGAACCAGTGACCCCAGCAGTCTAGGTCAACACTTTATCCACTGCGCCACCACAGGTCAGGCTCCAGTAGATTTATTTAATACAATAGATACGACTATCTTCTGAAGGCCACTTTTTTTTCGGTTAGATGAAGGCAATATTTTTTTCTTTAAAAATTTTATTATTTTTAAAATATAGGCTTCACTCCTTATTTTTCTTCGATCTCATGTTTTCTTTTTTCTGTTTCCTTGAGTCTGTGAATTGAGGATACCAGAAACAGAGCTGAAGTCAATGTATTCTAACTGCTATTCCAAAACAAAGCGTAAAAATTCTTTACTTAAACCAAAGGTCTATGTAGAATCCATTTTTTTTTTTTTTTTTTTCTTCTGAAGCTGGAAACAGGGAGAGACAGTCAGACAGACTCCCGCATGCGCCCGACCGGGATCCACCCGGCACGCCCACCAGGGGCGACGCTCTGCCCACCAGGGGGCGATGCTCTGCCCATCCTGGGCGTCGCCATGTTGCGACCAGAGCCACTCTAGCGCCTGGGGCAGAGGCCACAGAGCCATCCCCAGAGCCCGGGCCATCTCTGCTCCAATGGAGCCTTGGCTGCGGGAGGGTAAGAGAGAGACAGAGAGGGAAAGTGCGGCGGAGGGGTGGAGAAGCAAATGGGCGCTTCTCCTGTGTGCCCTGGCCGGGAATCGAACCCGGGTCCTCCGCACGCTAGGCCGACGCTCTACCGCTGAGCGAACCGGCCAGGGCCTAGAATCCATTTTTTAAAGCACTCTCTAAATAAAAATGGCGCCTTTCAATCCTGTTGCAGATTATTTGTCTCTTTTCTTGCATTCTTACATTAACTGTATGTTCCTTGTAAAACAGAAAGCAAATTTTATATGATTTTTTCCACTGAAAACTAAGAATAACAGAAACTGTTAATGGGAAGTATACATAATGTAGGAGAGATGGTGTCTTCAGCATGAGTGCTAGACACATAAAAACATTCATGCAATGCTAATTACAAGCTATTTGCATGTGTCTCATTACATTTGAGTACAATGAGATACTACTCTATGCAACTTTATGTAAAATACAATAAAATAAACTAATTTTTAACAAATACCCTAAGGTGTTTATGGATGTATACTTGGTCGAACAACTATTGTGAGGGCTATCCATATATATTAAAGTTTAAACAAAGGTTCTTCTATACACTGTCATGGGACATAGTCCTTTAAGCAAGATGTAACTTTTATAACTCTGCCAAGCTAATCATTTGTTGATATTGATTATAAATATCTTATACATAAAGATGCATTTAAATATTTCTCAAAAGTTGTCTTTTCTGAACAATTTTCTTTGTATTATGAAACTATATGAAGTTTTAGAAGGCAACAAATCAGTAAAGAAGAAGAGACAGATTAAATAAATAACTAGATAGATAGAAACACAAATATATCAAGATATAATTTTACAAACTATATTCTCATATGAAACAAACTATGGTAAGTACCATACAGCTATAAATCAAATTTGGTGTACTGCTTATCGGCAGATAGCTGTCATCTTAAAAAAATGTCAAAGCACACATACTTAAGCATCTTTGGAGACTATAACAGAAAATATTGAAAAGTGCTAATCTTTTTAATAGGCAATAAAATAAAAAGCAATAACTAATGTGCTAATTATATGTTTCTGAGGTGTTAATGAGAAGTTCACAGTGTGGCACAACTAGTTGTGATTTAACAGAAGAAGGAAAGAGAGCCAACTGAGAAAGCAAATGACTTCTGATTGGCATTAACACATACCAAAAGTCATCTTTATGGTGATAGCAATTTCACAACTAAATCTGTTCATAAAGACATATGGTCCATTTAAATTCTTAAAAATAATAATTTCAAGTATAAAGTCCTTTAGATACAAAAGTACCTACAAAGTAAAAATTGTATTTTTTAAAGTGTAGACTAATTAATTACAGTAATAGCATAGCAATTTAAGAAAAGGAGTAGAAATATAACAAAGGATGATCTCAAGAATAGTTATTTAAAAATTTAGGTTAAGAATCTTTTTAACTGTCAATTTTGCCTTATTCCCTCATCCCTTTCCATGATTAATGCTTCAATTTAGCAAATTAATTCATTATAGCATATATTCAATACTTCCAGAAAACCCAGTAACACTAAACAAATTTGATTTTTACCAAATTTTTGTGCTTGGTATAAAATTGTTTCCATTTGTTCTAAAATCATTGGTAGTTAAATTTTTACTTATTGCTGTGCTTTGGATTTCTTATTAATATTTCTCAACTATCATCCCTGACATTTAGAATTTAGCTAGTGGCAGATAAGTTTGCCAATAAGACCCAGGTTTCTATCACTTTG
The DNA here is from genome assembly GCF_036850765.1 of Saccopteryx bilineata. NCBI lineage: Eukaryota > Metazoa > Chordata > Mammalia > Chiroptera > Emballonuridae > Saccopteryx > Saccopteryx bilineata. Next base: position 211,660,674 of record NC_089491.1, on the reverse strand, counting down.
GAGAATCAGGAAGGTGTGTTGTAGAGCCTGTATTCTCTTTTGTTAATGCTCCTTTCCCCTTGCTTTCAAATTTGTCTTTTGTTTGGTCTTTCTAGTCCACAATTGTTTACCATAGAAGGAGAAGAAACTTGGGTGCATTTAACATGTGTGGGATATTCATAACAAGCAAAAAATTATTGCCCCTGGCCGGTTGGTTCAGTGGTAGAGCATCAGACTGGTGTGCAGGAGTCCCAGGTTCGATTCCCGGCCAGGGCACACAGGAGAAGCGCCCATCTGCTTCTCCACCCCTCCCCCTCTCCTTCCTCTCTGTCTCTCTCTCCCCCTCCCGCAGCCGAGGCTCCATTGGAGCAAAGATAGCCCAGGCACTGAGGATGGCTCTGTGGCCTCTGCCTCAGGTGCTAGGATGGCTCTGGATACAACAGAGCGAAGCCCCAGAAGGGCAGAGCATTGCCCCCTGGTGGGCATGCTGGGTGGATCCCGGTCGGGCGCATGCGGGAGTCTGTCTGACTGCCTCCCTGTTTCCAGCTTCGGAAAAATGCAAGAAAAAAAATTATTTTAAAAGTAGAATTGACTTGTTCTACTTACAAGAATGCCTCCCGTTGATTGCTATGGAAACTACATTAGGTTGGTTGGTTATTGGTTACAAGAGCACTACTGTTCTTATCAACATGTGTTTCATATCTAAGCATTGATTACAAGGAAAACCTTACAAATGAGTGAGAAAATAAGCACAGATAAATCTACACCACAGTTGGAAATAATGCTTCAATATAATACCAAGTAATAAGAAATCAGTAGGTGTTTTGGGGAAGACCATTATTAGCAGATTTAATCATCAGAAATAATCTATACTTTAAATTCTTATATAATATCTTGTGAAATATATGACAAGAATCCAAGATATTTTCCCTTTACTGTTAATTAGTTATTATTATTTAATTATTAGATAATTTACAAAAGTTTCTGAATGCATACATTTTAAGAACAAAAAAACAGGGATAAATTATTAAAGTTCCGATCAGCAGAGGACTAAGGCATTCCTAACATTCTATACTCCTAATAAAATGAACAAAGATGTTGACAATGTTAAAAAGAGACATCTTAAAATCAACAGACATAATTGAAAATTTGAACTTGCCTTTTTTAGTTACTGATAAATCAGGCAGAAAACATATTAATATATACTATTTGAAGCATGACTGATGAATTGACTTAGTTTAAATGTTTTGAACATTCAAAACCTACGGAAAATTCTTTACTTTTTAAAGTTGACCATATGCTGAATATGGGAAAAATAAAAACCTCAACAAATTGCTATCATAAAGTATATTCTCTAACCATAGTGCATTTAAACTACAAATAAATAAAATAAAGATGACTGAAAGTCAATAAATATTTGTAAATTAAGCAAATTCTTTAAATAATTCCTATGTCAAATAAAAGAAATATAATGCACATTAAAAAATATATGAGCGATTAAAGAAAACCAAAGATATATATCATGTTTAGGGATTGGAAGGTATGATATGGTCAAGCAGTTAGGTCTTTAGAAAGTTTTAGCTTATTTTTCAAACATTTTATTTGTCTACAGATGCAATGAAATAAGAAACAACTCATCAGAAGGATTTTAATTTTTTTTTAGGGGGCATTTACAGTCTAATTTTAAAGTTTGTAATGAAAATTGAAAGAACCAAGATTCTACCAGATTTAAAACTTTAATAAAAGCAAACTCATTGGAATTGACTGGCACTTATCAAAGATAAACTGACCAAAGGGACGGAATAAATATATACACTGTCACTATCTAGTAATTGGTAAATGATTGATCTTCCTCATCAAATTTTTTGGAGTAATTGGATATCCTCACTCACACAAAAATGAATGAATAAATAAATAAATAAATAACTTTGCTCACCCACACCATTCACAAAAATTATTCAGGATGTATCACAGAGTTAAATGCTCAATTTTTGACACTCCTGTATCTAGGTCAAATAAATTTATTTATGATCATATATTTAATATTTAATTCTAAAGGTTAATTATAATGCACTTGACTTCATGGACAATGTATTTTTCCCTGTGGGAAATAAAAAATACCTGTCCTGTTTACTTTTCTTCAATTAGAACTCTTTGGTAATAACTGATAGAAGCTGAATTTTTAAAAGCTTGACAGAAAACACTATCTCACCTACAGAAATACAAAAATTAAATGTTGAGAAGACTTTTGGCAAGATAATATATAAATATATATATTTTGGAGAACTATGATATCTCAAAGATTATGAACAGTACTGATACCATTTGCAAATACGCATATTTATTATTCTGGAAAATGGTAGCGTAAAGCCTTCAGATATAGTGAACTTTACAACAAAACAAGTCATAAAGAGAAATAGTTTTAAGGATTTGGGATTGAGAGAAGTTTCCAAATCCTTTGTTTTGTGGAATTAGGAATAAATTTAAAACAATTTCATCTTGTTACGTAAAATCTTCCTCTTTCTCCACCCAAATTTACATAAATTGAGATAATTTCTTTTGATGACCACAGGAACATATTGTCACTTAGAACAAACAAAATTTAGAGCTATTTTTGGATGCTCTATATCTAATTTTATTAGAATAGAAATGTTAAGGAGTATCACATTCAAATATCTTGTAAAAAACTTCATCTGACATGACCTGTTTCTGGTCATTTTTTTCTCCTCTGAGATTTTTGTATCTATTTTTGTTCTAAAACTATAGTACTTGTACAATTTTATCTTAAAAAAAAATCAAAGGGAATACTTTTGTGATAGATGGGACTCGTTTTTCTTATTTTTTTTACCTTACTTTGTTTTCTCAAATGTGTGATGGTTTTCCATGAAAGAAATTTTAGTAAATTACAATGTGCTATGTGACCAAACTTATTAAGTTAGCAGTCATTATTTTTTTATGGCATTTATTAGCAAGATACTTAAAATTTTTTGATGGTGTTGACTCTTTTGTCATATAAGCTTATATCATGGACTATAATAGAATTGAAAAGACTAGCAAAGTATATAAAAGTATTCTAAGACTTTGGTCCAAAATGAATTATTTTTTAAAATTTATAATTATCAGTAATATTATACCATTTTAATGTGAATGGTTTCATTTAATTTTAACACCAATCATAATGTTTATTTGAATGCATTTATGTTTACCATATGAATGCATTTAAATGCTACTGTTTTATGTTAGTCCTTAGTATACTGAAGACGTATCCTGGTAGGATCATGTTTCCTGGGGCATACCTTTTATAGACTGTGCTAATACCTCTGTTATGTAATACACAGTTGCTTAGAACAAAATCCTACAGTTGATCCTTCTTTTATCTGTATCCCTTAACACCACTTATACCAAACAATGATATGTAATTTCTGTGCAACCTCTGCATATAGCTCAGATTGTTTCCTTTTTTTACTATTTTCCATCTCAATAGCTATTTGGTGTCAAACATCACTTATACATTGTACCCTGATGGAGGGATCTAACCAGTGGTGGGATGCAAATAATTTAACAACTGGTTCTCTGCCCTAACAACTGTTTTAAGTATAAAAAGACTATATACCAAAAGGTAGTTTATTATTTCCTGGGTGATAAGATAACCTTTGAAATCTATATATCTGTTGGTTCATTGTGTCCTAGCTTCTTATTGGTTTCACTGTTTGGGGAACACCAGCACACTCATAATATCTTGGGGGAATTTGGGGTGTAACACAAAGCTAAAACAAGTGACAGTTTGTCACCCCTGGTTGTTTGGCACTTTTTCTCTTTATCTTATATGTGTGTTTAATGAAGTAACAAATGTGATGGAATTATAATGTAGTATTTCATCAAAACTATAATGAGTTTTATGAAATGAATAAATAAATATTAGACACATACTTGTCAAATTTTTTCACGTATAGATGAAATGAACATTACTACAAGCATTTAGAATATGCTGTTGTGCAGATGAACATTAAAAGAGAGTATTGTGATTTCTATATTGGGCCGCTGCCCAGGCACCCACCGTAGAACCCTGATTATACGTGCCATTTATACTGGTTCGCTGAACTTAACAAAAAATTAGATATCAGTTTTGACAACTGGTGCAAACTGTCTGAATCCCACCACTGAACCTAACTGATTTTCTTCCTTCCACTTTTGCCTAGCCAAAGTTAATTTTTTACAGTTGTAACGCATAATCTCCTCAAAATGGAAATTCAGCTAGATCACTCCCTTATATATAGTAACATTTCAATAAATTGCTGTTGTGATTATCTTGGTCTCCATGGCCCTATATAACTGGTCTCTTCTCTCTCCTAAACCTAATTTCAGACTTCTCTTTTTGGTGTCTGGAATATTGTTCTGCCCTCTTAATTTAAATGATTTTTAGTGTATAAAATTGTTTTCTATTATCTCAGACATATTTTTGTCTAGATTTTTATGTTGTTACTTTCTGATGTTTTAGTTCTTAGCTCAAATGTCACTATTTCAGACAACCTCCTTACCTGTTCCATACCCTTACCCTGTCATAACTACTTCAGAATACTTATACGTTATTGAAAATTATGTAAAAAAAAATTCATTCTTTTGTGTATTTATGGCTTTAATCCCTGTAGCTTGAAGTATATCAGTCTTCTTTTCCAGTGTACTCATTGTGTCTAGAACAATGTGAGTGAGGCATATAAATAGGCAGTCTTTTAAAAGATTTATGACTTTATTTCAGAAATCAGATTAAGTTACAATGACGTAGACATAAATCCCAGAAATAAGGTGATCTTAACAAAGAATAATCTTTCACTCTGGTTACCATGTCCATTTCAGATAAACTATGATCTGTATTTCACATTCCCTCACTCCAGGGATCTGTTGCTAATAAAAGCCACTAAGTTGATATTTTTCTGTCACGATGGCTGTAGGGCCAGGGACTGCCAATGTAGCCATCCACATGCAGATTCTCATTGGATTCAGGCAGACAGTAAAGAAATGGTGGACTTGGAGGATGGTGGGCCATTCTGTTTATTGGTGTCTCACCAAGACAAGCAAGCCACAAGAGAAACCAAGGGAAAAGCAGAAAACCATGGAGGGCAAGGGATCAGGGAGGCCTCTGCAATGCTGATAGCAGGAATCAAGCGAGCGAGCCCCGGTCTGTCCCCATCTTATAGTGTGGAAATCAAAACCTTTAAACCAATATACAAATAAGGAAGTCTCTGATACAAAGTCACTTATATGAGGCATAAATGGGATTCCTCATAAGAGTGCACCACTCCACATCATGCAACAGCCACAGGTGTGGGGAAAAGCTTAGTGTTGAGAAGATTTTAGGATTAAAAGGGTGAGAAAGGTTTAGTCTTAAAACTAAGCCTTCGGCTATAAGGACCGTGCCTGCTTACAGCCTGTCCCCCACACCCAATGCAAACTATAAGTGAGCAAACATATACATCATATTTGAAAACTTATTTGACCCACAATGGCAGAGAGGAAAAGAGAGCTCACTAGGCTTTTCCATTGGCAATTAAATTTTCCTGCCTGGCAATGATTAATGCCATTGCCTCTTATAATTAATTGATATAAACCAGTCAGATGGCCCAAGCAATATAAATTAGTAAGATGACATTGAATATGAAGGCAGAGAGATGACAACATTTGTCAACACAGCACAATAATATTATAGTTAGTAATAGATTATCGAAAAAAGTTAGATTTGGCAGAGCCAAGATATATTACAATGGTATCTGAAAAGGTATGACCAAATTTATTACAAATCTCCCTCAGATAAAGTATCAGGAATAAAAAAGTGATTTAGATGGATCAAGGTACAATAATTTTTTTAATACTCTTAATATCTTTATATTTCCTACTGGCAAACATTTTTTTTCCATATGGTCTGCTGCTAATTTGAGAAGCCAAAAATTTCTAGGAAGGTAGACAGGGGGTTACCCACCACTTACTCCTACTAGTTAAGATATTTTTTTTACCTTTCATAACTGAGTTTATTCTTGTCCCTCTGTCATAATATAATAATCAGAATTAAGATTAACAGAAATTTATTTTTATAGTATAATGTCTTGAACTTAATTTCCAGACTTATAGCTGCTATCATTATCATCAAATTTTCCTAAAGTAATGATCTGCTGGTGTACACAAAGGTAACAATCAGTTGTCGATCACCTCATTAAGGCATATAGTTACTGATCACTTTCTTTTAAGAAAACTACATAAGTCTTTGGAATTTTTTTCTTTATAGTCTCTTATAGGATAAAAATTATAAAAATGTCTACCTTTATGGAAATAAGTACTTTTACTTTATATGTTAATTTGTCTAATTTCAAGAGAAGTTTAAATATAGGGCAGATAAACAAAGAAAATATTTGAGACTGAGTTCATTTTGAATAATATCCTAATTATAATGCTGATGACAATCAATGCTCATTTGAATGAGTTAAATTAATCCAGATTGCAAAGGTAATTAAATCCCTTGTCAGTACTTACTGAGATTACAGAAACTTGACCTTCACAGGATTAGTTAAGTATGATGGGTCAGGAAACATTACTAGAAAACTAAATATTAGAGGGTGAATATGCATTGAAAAAAGAAGCTGGAAATTAACCATACCTAATACTTTCAACTAAATTTGAATCATTTAACATTATATAATTTATTATGCAGACATTTAATTTCAAACAATAATGAATATGTTTGATCTGTAGTAAATCCTTATTCATAAAACAGGAGACGTCAGAACTCCAATGAATAGAGCAGAGCTCAGTGAAATCTTAATGCTTTGTGAAATGGCCATCTTAACTGGAGAATGGACATTTAAAATTCTACTTTTACTATTAATAAGGCATAAAGGTTATTCTAAACCAGTAGTTTTCAACAACCAGTCTGAAACGTATTACATTCTGTTTTTACTGCTTAATCTCATTATCAAGCTACAATATTTTAACTCACATCTCAGATTATAATGTTACAATAATTTAACTCTTGTCTCAGAGGATGTTTGCTGTTTTGTTTCAGATTTCTAATATAAATTCTTCAAATAAAATAAGTCTTAAATTTGTGACCTGTATTCAGGTTTTTGCTTAACTCTATTACATTAGAGATTATTAGAAAATAAAATTTAAATGGCAGTATTTCAGTTTTAGCACAGAAAAAGAATAAATTATTATCCTTGGAAGAAGTCTCTTTTCATAGTCTTTCCACTCTTACATCTTTCAAGACATTATTACAAATATATAATTGATCAAACATGTTGCAATTCTGGCTCACATATGTATGCCTTTTAATGTATTTCTGTTTTACTTCAAATGAATTTCAATAATTATTCAAAATCCCTGTTATATTCACATGCTTTATATGAGTATCACAGATATATAAAATTTTATTAGTTCCAAAACAAGTCAAATACAACTTACTGAGCATAAACTTTTCCTTTATACTAATACAGATGCACTTATCTTGAAATCATATATGTTTTTATACTAAAAATTGGCCAGAAAAGAACTTGACCTGCAAGTAGTTAGTTCTAATCAACAAACCAACAAACAACAAGTACTGGCAAGGAAGAGGAGAAAAGGGAATCCTCATGTACTGTTGGTGGGAATGCAGACTGATGCAGCCACTGTGGAAAACAGTATGGAGTTTCCTGAAAAAATTAAAAATAAGACTGCTTTTAGACCCAGCCATCACACTTTTGGGAATATATCAAAGAAACCTGAAACATTAATTTGAAAGAACATATGCATCCCTATGCTCATTGCATCCTTATTTACAATACAGGTTCCTCAGGTTACGACACAGTTCTGTTCCTATGACAGCGATATAACCTGAAATTTGGTGTATATCAAAACACACACTAGCCAAAATCCCTTACCTATTCTAACACAGTTATGAAATTATAATCTAGAACATAAAAACACAACTAAGCCAAAGAAAAAGAAAAAGGACATAAATATACTGTACTGTACACTGTACTGTAGTAACAGAAAAATAACAAAAAATGAGTGTAAAAAAATTCATTATCATTGTATATTTTTCTGCCATGTATGACCAAACTAGTTTGCCCACCTAGTACGTAAGTACGATGCTAATGGCATAAGTCAAAACATATCTAAATTTTTTAAAGTTTTTATGAAAATGAGCATCATAAACTCAAAACATCATATGTTGAGACTATTGTAACCAGAGGACCTACTGTAGTCAAGATTTGGGAGGAACCCTGGTGCCCATCAGTAGATGAGTGGATAAAAATATATAAAATACGTGGACAAAGACAACAGTGTGGTGATGGCCAGAGAAAAAGTGGGGTGATTGGATAAGTGGAAGTGGACAAATGGATGAAAAATAGGGATGGAAGGAGACTCTGCACGGGGAGATTGGCACACTTTGTAATGTGCAGATGATGCTTTTATTGAGTTGTACACTTGAAAGCTGTGTACTTTTGTGAACCAGTATCACCCCAAAATTTAATAAATTTAAAATAAAAAAACAATAAAGGTAATGATGTTTTCTGTGGCACCACTGAACACTGCTTTTTTTAATTCATTTTTTATTATTATTAATTTTAATAGGGTGACATTGATAAATCAAGGTACATATGTTCAGAAAAAATATTTCCAGGTTATTTTGACATTTGATTATGTTGCATACCCATCACCCAAAGTCAAATTGTCTTCCATCAACTTCTAACTGGTTTTCTTTATTCCCTTTCCCTCCCCTTCTCTTTTCTCCCCTCACCCCATAACCTCCACCCTCTTGTCCATGTCTCTAGTCTAATTTTTATGTCCCACCTATGTATGGAAACATATAGTTCTTAGTTTTTTCTGATTTACTGATTTCACTCAGTATAATGTTATCAAGTTCCATCCATGTTGTTGTAAATAATCCGATGTCATCATTTCTTATGGCTGAGTAGTATTCCATAATATATATGTACTAAAGCTTTTTAATCCACTCATCCACTGATGGACACTTGGGCTGTTTCCAGATCTTTGCTATTGTGAACAATACTGCCATAAACATGGGGGTGCAATTCTCCTTTTGAAACAGTGCTATGGTGTTCTTGGGGTATGTTCCTAAAAGTGGGATAGCTGGGTCAAAAGGTAGTTCAATTTTTAATTTTTTGAGGAATTTCCATACTGTTATTATCCACAGTGGCTGCACCAGTCTGAATTCCCTCCAGCAGTGCAGAAGGGTTCCCTTTTCTTCACATCCTTGCCAGTACTTATTCTGTGTTGTTTTGTTGATGAATGCCATTCTGGGTGGTGTGAGGTGATATCTCATTGTGGTTTTAATTTGCATTTCTCTAATGATTTGTGATATTGAGCATTTTCTTCATATACCTATTGGCCATCTGCATGTCCTCTTTGGAAAAGTGTTTATTCATTTCTTTTGCCCATTTTTTTAATCTTATTTTTATTAATTTTAATGCAGTGACATTGATAAATCAGGGTACATATGTTCCAAGAAAATATCTCCAGATTATCTTGACCTTTGATTGTGCTGCATACCCCTCACTCAAAGTCAAATCATCCTCCGTCACCTTCTATCTGGTTTTCTTTGTGCCTGTATCCTCCCCCTACTCCCTCCCTCTCCTTCCTCGCCCCCTCCCCACCCCTCCACCCCACTCCCTGTTACCATCACATTCCTGTCCATGTCTCTGAGTCCCACTTTTATGTCCCATCTATGCATGGGTTCATATAGTTCTTAGTTTTATTCTGATTTACTTATTTCACTCCGTATAATGTTATCAAGGTCCATCCATGTTATTGTAAATGATCTGATGTCATCATTTCTTATGGCTGAGTAATATTCCATAGTATATATGTACCAAAGCTTTTTAATCCACTTGTCCTCTGATGGACACTTGGGCTCTTTCCAGATCTTTGCCACTGTGAACAATGCTGCTATAAACATGGGGGTGCATTTCTCCTTCTGGAACTGTTCTAAGGTGTCCTTGGGGTATATTCCTAAAAGTGGGATGGCTGGGTCAAAAGGCAGTTCGATTTTCAATTTTTTGAGGAATCTCCATACTGTTTTCCACAGTGGCTGCACCAGTCTGCATTCCCACCAGCAGTGAAGGAGGGTTCCCTTTTCTCCACATCCTCACCAGAAATGTTGAGCATTTTCTTCATATACCTATTGGCTATCTGCATGTCCTCTTTGGAAAAGTGTCTATTCATTTCTTTTGCCCATTTTTTGATTGGATTGCTTGCCTTCATGCTGTTGAGTTTTACAAGTTTTTCATAAATTTTGATTATTAACCCCTTATCAGATGTATTGTTGAATATGTTCTTCCATTGTGTAGTTTGTCTTTTTATTCTGTTCTTATTGTCTTTAGCTGTGCAAAAGCTTTTTAGTTTGATATAGGCCCATTTGTTTATCCTGTATTTTATTATACTTGCCCGTGGAGATAAATCAGCAAATTTGTATTGCTGTGAGAGAAGTCAGGGAGTTTACTGGCTAGGTTTTCTTCTAAGATGCTTATGGTTTTACAGCTTACATTTAAGTCTTTTATCCATTTTGAGTTTATTTTTGTGAATGGTGTAAGTTAGTGGCCTAGTTTCATTTTTTTTGAAGATAGATGTACAATTTTCCCAACACCATTTGTTAAAGAGGCTGTCTTGACTCCATCGTATGCCCTTACCTCCTTTGTCAAATATCAGTTGTTTATAAAGGTGTGGGTTTATTACTGGGTTCTCAATTTTGTTCCATTGATTCATATGCCTGTTCTTATACCAGTACCAAGGTGTTTTCAGTACAATGTCCTTGTAGTATAACTTAATATCAGTAAGTTTGATACCTCCCACTTTATTTTTTTTCCATCTTTTTACCTTCAGTCTATGTGCATCTTTTGTTTTAAGGTATGTCTCTTGTAGACAGCATATGTACAGGTCCTGTTTTCTTATCCACGCAGCTACCCTATGTCTTTCGATCAAATCATTTAATACATTTATTTTAAAGTTATTATTGATATGTTGTTGTGTATTGCCATTTTATTCTTTTATTTTATTTTTTTTGTATTTTTCTGAAGCTAGAAACGGGGAGAGACAGTCAGACAGACTCCTGCATGTGCCCAACCAGGATCCACCCGGCATGCCCACCAGGGGGCGACGCTCTGCCCACCAGGGGGCGATGCTCTGCCCCTCCGGGGCGTCGCTCTGTTGTGACCAGAGCCACTCTAGCACCTGGGGCAGAGGCCAAGGAGCCAGCCCCAGTGCCCGGGCCATCTTTGCTCCAATGGAGCCTCGCTGCGGGAGGGGAAGAGAGAGTCAGAGAGGAAGGAGAGGGGGAGGGGTGGAGAAGCAGATGGGCGCTTCTCCTGTGTGCCCTGGCCGGGAATCGAACCCAGTACTTCTGCACGCCAGGCCGATGCTCTACCACTGAGCCAACCGGCCAGGGCTATTCTTTAAAACTGTATTCCTCTTTTGCTGTATTCATTTTTTCCATTGATCTGTTTACAACAGGCCCCTTACCATTTCTTGCAGCATTGGTTTGGTTATAGTGAATTTCTTGAGTTTTTATTTGTCTGGAAAGCTTTTTATTTCTCTTTCAATTTTAAACAATAGCCTTACTGGATAAAATAATCTTGGTTGTAGCTCTTGTTCTGCATTACTTTGAATATTTCTTGCCATTCTTTTCTGGCCTCGAGTGTTTCTGTTGAGAAGTCAGATGTCATCCTTATGGGGGCTCCTTTGTAGATGATAGCCTTTTTTTTTTTTCTAGCAGCTTTTAATATTTTCTCTTTATCACTTAGCTTTGGTATTTTAATTATGATGTGTCTTATGTAGATTTCCTTGAGTTTCTCTTTAATGGAGTTCTCTATGCTTCTTGAACTTGTGTGACTTTTTCCTGCATTAATTTAGGGAAGTTTTCAGCTATGATATGATTAAACAAAGTCTCTATTCTTTGTTTTTTCTCTTCTTCAGGAACCCCTATGATGTGAATGTTATTTCTCTTCATGTTGTCACACAGCTCTCTTAGAGTTTCCTCAGACTTTTTGAGTCTCTTTTCTATTTTTTGCTCTGCTTCTGTGCCTTCATTTATCTCGTCCTCTAACTTGCTGATTCAATCCTCAGCTTCATCCATCCTGCTTTTAATTTCTTCCATTGTAGTCTTCATTTCTGATATTGTATTTGTCATTTCTAACTTATTCTTTTATTATTATTTCAATGTCTTTTTTTTATATTTGGTATGTCTTTATTTAGGTGTTCATAATGACCATCTATTGTTGTTCTAAGATCTTTGAGAATCCTAACAATTGTTATTTTAAACTCTGCATCTGGTAATTTTGTTATATCTGGCTCATTCAGGTCCTTTTCTGAGGCTTTCTCTTGATTGATTTGTGTTGCATTTTTTCTGCCTTTTCATTTTGTCTGTGATAAGAAGGTTTTGGCCACTGGAGTCCAATGGTGTGGCCTCTGTGTTCCCTAGGTGTGGTCTGTCGCAGGCCTGCAACCCCCTCTGCCACTGCTGCCTATGGCATTCGGGTATGGGCGTTGCCAGTGCCAGCCCACTGGGGCTGTCGCTGGGGTTTCCTCCTCTCCTTCACAAGAGGGGTTGTGATCACATGCCCAGGTCTACAAACCTTGATGGCCTTGGTCTTCGCCCAGCCTCCATTGGTGGGGTATTGCACCGTGCCTGGGCTGCAAACCTCAGCACCACAGGCAGGGATAAACACTTTTGCTCAGCTGCAGGTCTCCACCCTTTTCAAGGCTTTCACCCTGGTCCCGCTGGAGGAGCCCACTCTCGGGTCAGCTGCAAGCCTCAGCTCCACAGGCTGGGCTGGGCTGGGCTGTGCACCTGCACTCAGTCGCAGGTTCTGTCTGTTCTGGGCTTTCACCCCGCCCCCTGTGGGAGGAGCCAGTTCCTGTTTTGGGCTGCAGGCTTTGGTTCCAAGGGCCTGGCAAGGCTAAGCACCCACGCGCCGTTGCTCTGTGGTGGGTCTCCACCCCTTCTGGGGCTCCCGCCCTTTCCCTGCAGGCAGGATTGTAGGCGGGCCCTCAGCAGGGCCTGACTATTTTCAAGGATCTCTTCTGCCCCTGCCGGGCAAGACTGAATGCTTGCCTGGGCCTCAGTAGTTGCCAGCCGGCTTCTGCCTTTGCCGATGGAACAGCGCTTCCGCATCCCACCACCACCTGCCCTCTTGTGAGCCCTCAGCCATGTGGGTGGGGGTGCTGTCAGACCCTAACACTCCATACTGTAGTCCCAAAAGCTCTCTGGTGTCCTGCTTCCCTTTGCTGGTTTTGCTGTTTCCAGGGGAAATATTCACTTCAGATTTGGGGAGTGACTAAGCCCAGGGGTTAGGGTGGCTGTCCCTCAAAGTGTTTCTGCCTGTGCCTCCTAAATTACACTCTCTTCCCACTGCTCTCTTCCTCACTTCTCTCCCATCCCCTGGAGCCCTGGGTGGGTGGTTGTGAGAGTGGTTTTCTGCACAGTTCCTTTAAGAAGAATCCTGGGTCTGAGAAATCAGTCTCTTTCTCACAAACAGTATCCTGACTTATCCATACACCTCTTCTGGGCTCTGGGGCTGCAGGCTGAGGCTTTGTTCCTGGGGCTCAGGACCCTCCCCCTTCTGCTAAACTCACTTCCCTCCACGTAATTCTTTCCAGGCTTCAGTTTGCTCCGGGAGCTGGGCAGCCCTCTCTGCATTTCCACTTTTTCTACTAGTTGCAGTGTGGCTTCTTCGGTGTTCCTTGGTTGAAGAGTCCTCTTAGTTTAGTCCAAAGTTGGTTTTTCCAGATGAAGATTCTTAAAATTAAGTTGTAATCCACTTTGGTTCTGGGAATTGGAAGTTTGTACATCTGCCTACTCCATTGCCATTTTGCCGCTCTGCACCTTTGGTTTTTAAAATAAATTTTTTGTTATTTTTTTTTCCAAATAAGGCAAGTGTTCTCCTAAATTTACATTTTACAAGCTTATTCCCAGTGTGATAGTAGGAGATGGGGCTTTGGAAGGGATTAGATTATGAAGATGGCACCCTTAGGATGGGATTAACACTCTTATAAAAGAGACACCAGAGAGCTGCCTTGTTCCTCTGGCCCCATGATGATACAGCAAAAAAGTGAATGTCTGTGTGGCAGAAGGTGAGTTCTCATCAGATACCAAATTTGCTGGTGCCCTGTTCTTGAGCTTCTCAGCTTCTAGAAAGATGGGTTCAGGAGGATCAAATGGCAAACAGTCTTGACTGTTCCTGAGCTGTAACGTAACCTAAATGCTGCTTTCCTTGTTCTTAAGCCACAGTGGCATTTCTTTCTTCATTCATTTATTCAGCAAATATATCTTGAGTACCTATTCTGATGCTAGTGCCGCAATAGGATCAGAGGGTGTATCAGAGAACAAAACAGCTGACCATATTATTGCCTGCCACTGTTTATATTTTAGTGAATAGAATAGGACTAAAGAAGTTTAACATGAAAGTGAAATATCTAGTACAGTAGGTGGGAGTATTTGTATTTATAAAGTAGAGAATATAATGATTCTGAAGGGAAATCCTACATTTTAAATAAGACTACCAGGGGCAGTCTCTTCTATTGAAGGTAGATTTTGAACAAATTAGAAGTTGAAAGGAGAGTTGACACAGATATGACATGAGGTTGAAAGAATAGTTAGCAAGCACAGGCTGTGAGATTAAAACTGAAGAGTATTCATGTTATAGTGAATCTGAAAATAACCAAATTCCAACATTTTAAATTATGAGATAGAAATGTTTCAAAGTAAATATTTTTATATAAAACATTTTATACAAACAGAATTCCTTTAAAAAAGTAATAGACTTTGAAGAGAGAAGTTTAATCATTTTCTCTCCTAAAGAGAAGGATAAAAGATCCTTTTATATTCAGCTCACTTGTAAAATAAAGAGGTAGACTAAATGCATAATTATTTTCAAAAAGAACATGTGTTTTTTCCTGGTAAATATACTTCTTTTAACATTTCCCTGTATTAGTTAATGATGCCACCATCCTTAAAGTTATTTATTGCTCTAACATTGATGGGATTATTTCAGAACAACCCTATGAATATCCATCTTCAAATAGGCAACTATAAAATGTCTAGATTTATGACCTGAAAACATCATTTTTGCCCTTTCTGTCTCTTTTGTCTAAGATAGTCTCAGTTTGGAAAATCTTAATGTAAATATATTACCAAGCAATTGAAAATATAAGCCTAGCACAGAGAATAGAGAACATGCTTGGCTACTCCAGAGAAAATGACAGAAAAAAGAGAGTGGTGAGGACAGTGTACCGTCATGCAAACCTGGGTGTTCTATACATAGAGATACAAGAATATCATTCTGAAGAGATTATAATGCATATCAGAAAATACCAATAGCCCTGGCCAGTGGCTCAGCAGTAAAGCATCAGTCCAGTGTGTGGAAGTCCAGGGTTAGATTCCCAGTCAGGGCACACAGGAAAAGCTCCCATCTGCTTCTCACCCCTCTCCCATATTTCTTGCTGTTTCCTCCTCCCACAGCCATGGCGCAAATGATTCAAGCAAAGCTGACCCCAAGCACTGAGAATGGCTCCTTGGACTTGCCTCAGATGCTAAAATAACTCAGTTGCTGAGCAACAGAGCATCGGCCCCAGATGGGAAGAGCATTGCCCAGGTAGGGTGCTTGCCAGGTGGATTCTGGTCAAGGTGTATGTGGGAGTCTGTCTCTGTCTCCCCACCTGCTGTCACTTAAAAGAAAAGAAAAAAGAAAATACCAATGGACTTTTGAAATAGGAATTAATAATCAAGATATATTCACAAAAATAATGACAATAAAATTAAAGTTATATATATCTTTTAATAAATATAACATATATATGTTACTATGTAAATTTAAGAACTAAAGCAATATGTTTTAGCATACATCTTGGTTGAATAATGTGCTTTACAAAGAGGTAATATCTGTATTATTTCCTTATGATTAAAATATGCATTTTATAGTTAAAATATTAAAATACAAAATTCATGAATATTGATTTCATAAATTAACACTGGTGAAAATAAAGTTTTAAAGTTTTTCTAACACATTATGCAAATTCTACAGAATAAAGGACACAGTTATTTTTTAAAGAAGAAAACACATTTTTTCCTAGGTTTCTATTCATTTTAATAAATGTTTCACAGATAGTCATTACAGTAATTTTTCAGAGAAATGCACAAGGGTAAACTGAATTATATCCAGGTTAAAACCAATAATTCTATATCTGTGTGAAGTTTGCCACAATATGTTGGGAAAAAAGATCTCCAAATGATTATATTGATACACTTACTTATTAAAACAGTGAGACTTGTAAGCTGGTTGGGTAACAGGACGGTTACTTGGTTATATATTCTGCTTGAATGTGAACAGGTCATTATTAGTAGGAGCCATTATCATGAAATAAAAAAAAATACATCCATTGTACATGCATACATACATCAAACCAAAAGTAATATCTTGAGAAGAAACAAAGAGGAAGAAAGTCATTTTATTTTAGCCACATTAATTTCTCTTCTTGATACTGTAAAATTGGTACACTCCACGCAATGTCAGGGCCTGTTCCCAGAACCGTGACCTCTCTGGAGCTTCAGAACCTTTAGTTGTGAACTGTAATAGTGGGAGTTCTGACAAGTTGAAAAGCTGTTGCTAAACTACGAAGGTGTTAAATAAGTCAGCATGCCTACTTTAACATCCTGCATCTCACTTGCTCTTCATTGAGATATATCTTTTTTCTCCATGAAAAAAAGTTGCTTTAGTATAGTTCAAGAAATTATTTGCAATCTAACCTTATATTTTGCTATAAATTGGAGATATAAACACTAAATTGGCACACAATTAAACTTGCATTAAACCCACAATGTCTCCTTGAATGTATAATAATTAGGAGAGTGATTCTTAGGAGAAAAAAATTAATGACTGCTTATTCTGAGGAATGCTTATTTATGCATTCCTCAAAGTGAGTTAATGTCATTATAGAATGTTGTTTCTCAAGTTTGGTAGCATATGAGAATCACCTGCAAATTTTTAAAATACTGATACTAATATTTTGTAAAGCCATCTGGTGTCCTAAATATTATAATGCTAATATGTGTAGATTATGCCACAGGTTAATGAATTGAAGAGTTTGAAATCTTGGAAAATGTGTTTACATTTTAGAATTAAAAAAATATATTTGTTATAATACAACAGATCTGTGTGTGTGTGACTCACATGTGTAATATGTCTTATCTCTTAAATATTATTTTTAATAGAAGTCATATATGAAGGATGGCACTGTTTTAGAAGGCATTATTAAATTTATTATTTATTATTTATAATACTCAGTATTCTGCATAAAGATACATTTATTTTAATATTTATAAAGTAATTTAGTCTTCATTCATCAAATCTAAGATTTTGTTCACTGTGATATAAAAATGAGATGGTTACAATTAAATATGGCTATTAAGACTTATAGTTACTGTATTACAAACTCTACTTATTATCCTAGCTTGTTTATGCAAATTATTAAGAACATTAGACATAATATGGGAGCTGTTCGATTCAAGCACATTTGAAATGTCATTGCGCATCTCTCTCTGTGCAGTCTTCATCAAGGTCGACCTTCCTGGTTGCTTGTTACAGTTTGACATAAATGCAGTGCCACCATCCCACTGCTATAATTGACCTTTAACCACAATCTAGTTACAATTCCTTTTAGGGACTTAATAATTCCATGGCATGAGTACCGTTCACATATTTCAATAATTATTGCTGACATCTGGCATTGTGTGCATTTTTAAAAACAGGTTGAACAAAAATACATAGTGAATCCTGTATTTCATCCAAATGGTATTACAGAATGGCAATATTCTAATGCATTATTTTTAAATAAAATACAGCTTTTGTTTGTGCAAGGAGGGCAAAACAAGGAGGCATTATAATGTCTCTGAAGATATCTTTTGTACATGAACTAAGAAAACTTAACATAAGTTCTACCCTCTTAACAAATGTTTGAGTAAATTCAATATTGTTAACTATAGGCACAGTGTTGTACAGCATATCTTTAGGGCTTAATCTTGTTGCATTAATGAAAGCATGTCCTTGACTAGTCACCCTGGCAACTATCCTCCTCTCTGTTTCTATAAGTAAAACATTTTCAGATCTCCTTATACAGGTCAGATCATATGATGCCTTTCTCTGTCTGACTTCACTCAGAATAATACCTTCAATGTCCTTGCAGTCATTGAAAATGGAAGAATTCTCTTCTTATGGCCTAGTAATATTCCTCTACGTGTGTGTGTGTGTGTGTGTGTGTGTGTGTGATATTTTCTCTATCCATTGATGGAAACTTAGATTATTTCTCTGTGTCTTGGCTATTGTTAGTAATGTAGCAATGAATATGGGAGTGCCAATATATCTTTGATAATTTCTTTTATCAATATTTTGTGATTTTCAGTTTACAGATTTTTCACATTCTGGTTAAGTAAATTTTTTAAACAGTTCACTGATACTGCATAAAATGACACTGATCTTTGTATGTTGATTTTATATTCCACAACTTTACTAAATATTTTTATTAATTCTAACATTCTTTTTGTGTGTTTGTAACAGAGATAGAGAGAGAGAGAGACAGATAAGGACAGACAGAAAGGAAAGGAGAGAGATGAGAAGCATCAATTCTTCCTTGCAACTCTTTAGTTTTTCATTGATTGCTCTCTCATATCTGCCTTGACGAGGGGGCTACAGCAGACTTAGTAACCCCTTGCTCAAGCCAGCAACCTTGGACTCAAGTCAGCAACCTTGGGCTTTAAGTCAGTGACCTTTGGGCTCAAGCCAGTGACCATGGGTTCATGTCTATGATCCCACACTCAAGCCAGTGACCCTGCGCTCAAGCTGGCAACCTTGGTATTTTGAACCTGAGTCCTCTGCATCACATTCTGATGTTCAACCCACTGCACCATTGCCTAGTCAGACAATTCTTATAGTTTTTTTGTAGTTTTCTGGGTATTAATATGTGAGATCATGACACTACAAACAGGTAATTTTACTTCTTTCTTTATAATACAGATATATTCTACAGTCAACTAAATTGTCCAGGTTCATTCACATTGTTCACACTGATTCCAAAGTTCACCATAAAAACTCTGTTTTATGCACCAAGTAATAGCTCTCAGTTTTAAACTTGAATATGAGGGTTTTCTTTCATGGACTTTACTATACTCATTTTATTAAATCTGGAGAGATATAGTAATCAAAATACAAAATATAGATTATGTGCAAAATTTATCATCACAGGGACAAGTGGCCTCAAAGAATATAACTATACATATTTTGGGAACACTTTTAATGTTTATTTTAACCAAAGGTGTTTAAAAATTGCCTGTAAATTCTAACAAGTCAATCTAACAAGATCTACTAGTATGTTATTTAGAAGACAGTCTCAATATTGAAAGAAAGGCATGGAGGAATAGAAAGTTCCTTTGGTAAACTTTTTTTTTTAAAACAAAATACAAATAAATAAATTCTATGGCATAAGCATGTCATGACTAGTGAGAAAAAGTCTGACTATGTATTCAACAACAAAAAGCAATGCTGGCCTAATGTGGGAGCAATGGGTTAATATCAGGATAGAGAAGATGGCTTTTAAGAACTCTTGTTTCTTTCAGCCAAACTTGTATTAATGAGTAGTTTTAGATTTTTTATAACTTTGTTTGTATCATATCTAGTTAATAGGCTATTACCATTATAAAATGAATGGAACAATTTAAGATATATTGAGAATGTAAGTCTTATATCATTTTATGTTTTTATATTCTAGTGTAAAGTTATTTCAGTATTATAAAAATAGAAAATTTTACTTATTTCAAATCACACTAAGTAATAAGATTCTAAGAAATAAATGTGAATTTATTAATATAATACATACACACACACCTATGGCTATATATTGGTATTGTTTTGAGAGAGAGACATTTATTATATCGGTTTTAATCTTCAAATTATCTTACCAGTTAAATAGATTTAAGAATATATTTAAGCAACATATTTTTTAAAAAAATAGATTCTTTTTCTGCAGTGTGTTATGATATGAGAACTGTGAAAAAGAAGATACAAATCTAATTATGTACAGAGATAGAACTCACAATGTTTGGGGTGTGAGATGTCCTTTTTAAAAAGATTTTATGGCTGAATTATCTAGAGCTTCTCTTGACCACTCACCATCTTCTGGATACTACAATTCAAAGAGATTGTCTGTAGTGTGTCCCAGACACTTCTAGGAGCTGAGAAATTGAAAAAGATGAGGGAGTAGTCTCCAGAATGCCTGGTGTGTTGTGACAGTGGCACTGAGGAATAACTATCTTTCAGTGACAATCTTAGAGTCTCTGCACAACATTCCAGGTAAAGAAAATAGGTATAAAATGTGATTACGTGTATTGAAAAACTCATAACAAACTTCAAATATTACTTATCATTTTATTTGGAAAATAACAGTGACTTGGACGGGCAAAACATGTCAAGGCAGTAGCAGTTCTGAAAACTTGACTTTTTGTTAATCTATTCATGATGTTCATTTATCTGATGACAAGACTGCTGACATAACTCAGTGTGACCATAATTTTAGTCATTTCAGATATGAATACATGACATCTGGTTGTCAGGTAAATGCCCATTAAATCAATCTGCCATTCTTTTTTAAAAACCACTAATTCAAGTTATCACTTTATAAAACTATAATCTTTATGTTCACTTGTGTTTTAAATAAAATATTGTCACTTTCTCAAGAATTGCCGCTTTACAATGACAACAATCTGCTTGATGCTTGAACCATATACCAAACATACCAATAAAAAATGGTTCACTTCCCTTTTTATATTTGTTTTTATATAAATATTATATAAATCATTGAAAAATTAAGTTAAAAATATGTTTAAGAAGCTCCGAAAGATAGTAAATTAGAGAACTTCTTTGAATCTAGAATGCACTGATATAATAATTCATAGCTCTACAAAATACCTTACTCATAGAATTTGTTATAAGAATTTATCTATAAAGATTGTTTAGAAGTATGCCTAGCATTTAGTGTGTGTTATAAAATATATATTAATTACTATTTTTATTCTTCAATGATGGTGGCTCAAAGCTGCTTTGCCTTGGTATATTCAGTTTCAGAGGATTACATAGACTAATATATTTCATAATGCAGGTCATAACTATTTTGGGGTCATAAAGGAAATTCAATGAGTTGGAATCTTTATTTAAAACAATATGAAATAATATATACTATAATTTAATAGAATTTTTAAAAGTATGTAGCATAAAATAAAGGTACTGATTCTTAAATATTTTCTTTCCAATTATATCTCTATATCTTATGACATATGCATTCACCGTTAAAATATTTCTTTTTACAATGCTCAAGTATATATAAAATTTACAGTTCTAAGTTTAATCTAATAATTTAATCTTACAAATGTTTGATGTTCTTTCTGAAAATTTATTCTCCTAAAAGTGAATTCATCTAATTTTATTTTGCAGAACATTTTTAAATTAGTTGTTTATGAAATAGAAATGTGAAGAATCTTTGAACATAGTTATTTACTTATTGATTTATTATCATATAACACAAAACAGTGATCATTTATAAAAAATTTAGTAAGTATTGGAAAAAAGTAGCAGTAGGAATAAATCCTAAAATTTTCCGGTAATTAAAAGAAAAACTTTGCAACTACGCATTTCTTTCTCAATTTTGCTAACTTAAAATTAGATTTCTCTCTGGTTATTTGAATTTACAATTTATGTCAAGAACTTTTGGATGTTCCAAGGTATTTGTCTTAATCCTATTTTATTCATCTTTAAAATTAATTTTATTGGTACTGTATGACCAATGGAAGAGGTAGGGCTCATTATTTTAGGGTCCATTTAAATTTTTGTAGAAAAACAATTTTTCGTTTGATTATCTCCATAAACTGAATTATTGCTTTCTATAAATATGTCTGTAAAAAATGAGAAAAATATGTTACAAATTAATTAATCTACTTTGTAATGTACCTAATGGAAACTTGTGAGTTTAAAACTGCTATTAAACATTGTTTGTTAATTTGAAAAATCCTAAAACTTGAGATGACTGAATTGATTCAAAGTAACTTAACTGTATATCATTAAAAGCACTATTATTTTTTAAAGTTTTTATTGAATGTATTGAGATGACATTGATTAGTAAAACTACATAGGTTTCATGAGTACAGTTTCATAATACATCATCTGCATATGTACTATGTGTTTGCTGCTTCTATCATCTATCTCCCCTTTACTCTCTTCTACCAAAAACACTATTATTTTAAATACCTCAACATAACCCAACATCCAATAAATTAAGGTAGCAGCACATAATCAAAAATTGGTAGGCATGCAAACAATAGGAAAGTATGACCTCCATACTTGTAAAAAAATTATTAGACCAGACTAAGAAATGACAAAAGTGAGAGAACTAGTAGAAAATGACTTTAAAATAACTGTTTTAAACATATTATCTTTTCTTATGTTCTAGAAGATTGAGTAAACATAAACATGATAAGGAGATAAATAGAAAAAATAAAAAGTCAAAGGAAACATGGAGTGATTAAAACTACAGTATCTGAAATGGAAATGTGTTGTATGCAATTCATAGAGATTAGACAATGCAGAGAGAAAAAATCAATGAACCTGAAAATGTAGTGATAAAAGCTATTCTATATTAAGGACGGAAAAAATAAATGGAGAAATCAGTAACCTGTGAGATATAATCAAGCCGTCTAACATATGATTGATTGGAGTCCCAGAAGCACAAAAGAAGGGAGACTAAGTTGAAAAATTAATGTAAAAATGTTTTACAATTTGATAAGAATTATTGCATCACTGGTCTAAAACTTTCATGAATCCAAATCAGAATACACCTACAAAGGCTCTGCCAAGGAACATCACAATCAAATTGCTAAAAATAAATGTTAATTTTTTAAAATCTCTTAAAAGACAGGGGAAAAAATGTTAGTTATTAAAAAAGCAAAGACAACAACAAAACTTTGTCAAAAAAAGCAAGCAAGAAGAGGATTGAGTTTTTAAAACAGAAGGTGATTCTCTATGTCCTCCCATGGGATCCTCTGCGTTTCCTTCATGTGGTACACATTACTGTGTATTTCCATTGCCTGTCTCCACACAAAACTGAATTCTTGGAGGCTGGGGTTATTTTTTTATTTTTATTTTTTGCTCCTTGTTATTCTTTGTACTTTGCGTGTTGTAAACAATTAATGTATAACTAATGTTTGAAAATACCCCCAAACTTCCTTACATCCTATTCTGGATTTTAAGAAACATGCCTTTATGAGATCTGCTATCATCAAAAGATACATTGTGCCTCTCTACCTTGCCTTCATTGATACAATTATCTACATAGAATGCATACCCTTCTGTCCTTTCATACATTCCATTACTATGAATTAAAAAACAAAAAGGAAATACTTCAAACCTGAATGGAGGATTTATTCCTTTGTTCTGTGGCCATTTACTAATATGTTAATAGTGAAGTGTTTCTTTTATTTTTTTTAATTAATTTTAATGGGGTGACATTGATAAATCAGGGTACATATGTTCAGAGAAAACATCTCTAGGTTAGTTTGACATTTGATTATGCTGCATTCCCATCACCCAAAATCCAATTGTCTTCCATCACCTTCTAACTGATTTTCTTTGTGCCCCTCCCCTCCGCCACCCCCATCCCTCTCCTCCCCCCACCCCGTAACCCCCACACTCTTGTCCATGTCTCTGAGTCTCATTTTTATGTCCCACCTATGTATGGAATCATATAGTTCTTAGTTTTTTCTGATTTACTTATTTCGCTCAGTATAATGTTATCAAGGTCCATCCATGTTGTTGTAAATGATCCTATGTCATCATTTCTTATGGCTGAGTAGTATTCCATAGTATATACGTACCAAAGCTTTTTAATCCACTCGTCCACTGACGGACACTTGGCCTGTTTCCAGATCTTCACTATAGTGAAGTGTTTCTTTTAAATTCTTTATAAATTAGTATAACATATTCATCAGTTATGATTGACTGTATTACATTATATTTCATTAGAAATTCTGTTTGTTAATACATATATAGGACTATATCTGCCATAATTAACATAAATGACTATATGGTTCATTTTTTTCAACTCTGGCATTATCTACTGCTCTATTTACATAAAAGGGATCAAAAACTCAGTAAATTATTAAAATCTGTTTTTCTAATTCTAGGTAAACATACAATTAGCTGTGGTGCTTATTAAAAACAGCTTCCTGGGCAAATATGCATATAAAATCAACATCACCACAACTCTTTCCAAGAAGTACTTAAAGTGACTTTCAAAAAAGATAGATAAGAAAACATTGGGTTTTTTATTTCTTATTGATAGAGTAAAATATATTAATTTTTAAAAATTCATATAAAATTCTAGTTTATTTATGTATTTTAACTTATAAGTATGAATTCTACTTGAGCAGGTTATAATGTGTTTAAATTTATTTGCTTTCTATACATTAAGTGAGTGTTTTTTCTTTTGATACAGTTAGCTAAAAATTGTGGTGTTAGTTACCAAACACATACATACATATTCATATTGAATCTTTTCAATGTACAAAATAAGTTAAATTGATCTCATTTGAATTATAATATGACATTTGACTGCTTAATATAGAATGAAAAATTCTAAAATCAATTTTCTAATTCTGTTTGTTCTTTTTTTAACAAATAAAATAATCTAAAAAATCCATGTCTTAGTATTCTAAACAGACAGATGACACATTAATATTTCTGTGATAATAGCAGTGTTTAATAGAATTCAAAATAATTGATGTTTTCAAATAAAATTGTATTTTTTTAACTTCTTGTTTCAGCACCTTTATTCAGAAAATATGAGACTATAAATAAAGTAGTAAAGGTATGTTTAAAATGAAACTGAATTTAAACCTTTGAATTCAAATTCAAATTGATGAAACTTACATCAAAGATAGCATTTCATTGTGCTGAAGATATCTAGCCCTTTCAAACTTTCTTTTGAAAAGATTATGTTTATTTAATAAGTAGGAATTGTTCTTTTATCAATTTGTGAAGCTTATTATAAACCTTGAAACAAAATTAAAAATAATAATGTCTATATAATAATCCAGATTGCTGGGTACCAAGCATTGCTTCTGAAATTCTTCAGTTGAACCTAAGTTAGAAAGCACTCTTCAGACCTGAAAGAACATCAATTAAAGCTACTGTGACCTCATCTGTCAAAGTGATATCTCAGTAACACAAAGACTTCAATCTACCTCAGAAATCCATTAGCCACTGATGCTAAATAAAAGAGCTAGCCTAATGGATGGCTGAGACCTTGCTTGGAATTGGAGTTGGCTTATAAGGCTGACTAAGCAAGCATTGTAAATTGAATGGCATCAAAGTAAGATAAAGTTTATAATATACACAAAATCACCACAACAATAATAAGTGAAATATTACTTAAAATATAAAATGATTGCAATCTTATCTCAGAATACACAAATTCATTTGGTTATATATGTGTTAAACTATTACTTAAAATAAGAGTACTATTAACAAACACTTGCATCATGTTTATGACTTGCCAGGTACTGTTCTCTAAGAGCTTGACCAATATGAACTCATATGAACCCCACGTGAACACTCCAAGGCGAACACTTTTACCATCTCCATTTGTACTCCAGGAGGAACTAAGACACAAAGATTTGAGTGATTTGACTCAGTTTACACAGGAAGGTGGAGGAGCTAAAATTTGTCCCCAGACATTCTGGCTCTAAAGACTACACCCTTAACCTTCTTACAGGACATTTTTTCAAATCACTTAGTAAAATGTCTTTGGTAAAATAATGTCAGATTATGTTTCAGCCAAAATAAAAGAATGAACAGGATGGTGTGTACATGCTCTTTATAAGAATGAGCTGAAAGTTTAAAACCTTAAAAATGTAAGATGCTGGCCCTGGCCAATTGGCTCAGTGCTAGAGTGTCAGCCTGGTGTGCAGGAGTCCTGGGTTTGATTCCCGGCCAGGGCACACAGGAGAAGCGCCCATCTGCTTCTCCACCCCTCCCCCACCTTCCTCTCTGTCTCTCTCTTCTCCTCCCGCAGCCAAGGCTCCATTGGAGCAAAGTTGGCCTGGGTGCTGAGGATGGCTCTATGGCCTCTGCCTCAGGTGCTAGAATGACTCTGGTTGCAACAGAGTGTCGCCCAGATGGGCAAAGCCTTGCCCCCTGGTGGGCTTGCCAGGTGGATCCCGGTCCGGCGCATGCGGGAGTCTGTCTGACTGTCTCCGTGTTTCCAACTTCAGAAAAATAAAAAATAAAAAAAATCTAAGATGTTGATTGCATGTCTGCTATAATATGGCAAAATTTGAAGAGTATAGTAGTAGTAAATTTGACAGATGGACATTCTGGCACAATTAAAAATAAAAAGGATAGTTGGATATTTCCAAATGTATGGAAGTGAACTGATGATTTAAATGAATTGGTGAGGCTGAATAATTATATATTGAGGAGCCATTTACTCCAAACAAATTAGCATAGGCTATTAGTCAAGGGGTTGATAGCACTGGCTCTGGTCTCGAATATGACCGAAGTGGGTTTGCTTCCTAGTCCAGTCACTTATTACAAATCTAGGAAATTCAGTTTTCCTCTTTTGGCCTGTTTCCTCATATATATAAATAATATATATATATTATATGTATATATAATATATATATTTCCAGTAGTATTTACTTCATAAAGTGATGTTCATTGCTAAAAATGTGAACGTAATATGCATAGTTTGGGACCTGGTACACAATTAACAATCAACATATGCTAGATGTTATGATTAATTACAAGTATTATTGATGAATATATGTGCAAAGAAACTATAAATTTTAATGATTACTAATCTTTTTTTGCTTTGACTATGTGCTTTCACATGTGTTTGAATTTAAAATGCTTCTATATATTTACCCAAATCACTTTATATATTCAATATACACTGCTCACAAAAATTAGGGGATCAGGAAACATGCAGATACTCCAGTGTTTTCAGCCTTTTGTATAGTGCATTTTCACCAATGAAATAAAAATTGGTTTTGCAACTCATTTGCATAATCAAACAACATTCTTTGACATGTTGTTTGCTTTTCTGATATTCTTCTTTAATAAAAAAAATCAAATGCTTCTTTTTTTTATCGCTTCATATTCATTTGGAAATATCCCCTAATTTTTGTTAGCAGTATAGTTTAAAGATAATTAATTTAGTCAAATTTCACCAAAAATCTGATGCAATAATGACAGACCTTGCATGGTACCAGCCAAGAAGTAAGTAGGCATTAAGATGATTTCAAATATTGGCCTCATTCTTGGAAGACAATTTTACTATAGTTTTCTAGCAACTCAGTCGACAAATATAACCAATTTATTCCTAAGTCCTTGTATCAGAGTTCTCTAGAAAAACAGAACCAAGGGAATATATATATATATATATATATATATATATATATATATAGAGAGAGAGAGAGAGAGAGAGAGAGAGATATTTACTTAAAGAATTGGGCCATTTAGTCCTGGCTGGGTATCTCTGTTAATTAGAACATTGTCTTGATACTCCAAGGTTGTGTATTTGAGACACAGTCAGGACATATACAAGAAGCAACCAATGAGTGCATAAATAAGTAGAAAAACAAATTTATATTTCTCTCTCTCTCTCTGTCTTTCACTCAAATAAATAAATTTTAAAAAATTAAAAATGAATTGGGTCATTTGATTGTAGGGACTTAGTACATCTATAATCTGTAGATCAGTAGTCCAGAGGCCCTGGGAAGAGTTACAGTTCAATTCTAAAGGTAGTTTACTGGGAAAATTCCTACATGGTCTGAGAAGGTAACTTTTTCAGGTGATCAAATGAGGTCCACCCATGTTATGGAAAATAATCTGCTTTTATAATGTTCACTTATTTAAATGATAACCTCATCCAAAAAGTACCTTCACAGAAACATCCAAAATAATGTTTGACCTGATTTGAAGCATGAAATCCAGCAATGTTGACCCATAAATAATTATTTACTATGGTTTCTGTTTGAGGTTTTGCATTTTTAGTGAAAGCAGTATGCTTTATTTGTAGTGAAAAGTATATAAAGCATATTAGGTAATAACTTGAATATCAGTTTGTGTGTTTGTTTAT
This sequence comes from Saccopteryx bilineata, assembly GCF_036850765.1. Lineage (NCBI taxonomy): Eukaryota > Metazoa > Chordata > Mammalia > Chiroptera > Emballonuridae > Saccopteryx > Saccopteryx bilineata. Next base: position 211,632,477 of record NC_089491.1, on the reverse strand, counting down.
AAATATATAAACAAAAAGCAACCAGGAACAGCTAAACACAAAAAAGAGACATTTGGCAAGGAGAGTCAGTTATGAAATATTATCAAGCAAAGTAAACATGTTTTTGATTTTTTATACAGATTTAAGTCCCTGCCTTCTCCATTTACAAATTTCTAAAGATAAGGTCACCCTTCTCTTCCTGGTACAGAGAAGGAGAGACATTCTTACAAATGGAGATGTCCCTTATAAATGTAAATTTCTCTTACAAAAGGGTAACTTCTTACTTTCCAGAGCTTTTCTTATATCTACTGTTTCTTAAAAATATTCAGCCTAAAATAATCCACATGTTAAAGAGATATAGTTTGGTGTGACAAGTTTTGCTCTCATTTAGTGGAATAAAAGCTTATTTACAAAACTCAAGTGATTTGGAAATCCATTATATAAATATGATGTTTCCCACCTCTTCTGTTTTAGGGACAAGATTATGTTCAAAATTAAGAAGTTTTGCCAGTATTTTATTGAACCCAGATTCACTACGGGAATTGTACTGATTTCAAAAGCCAATAGCATGCAGGACAATTTTTCTTACTAAGCCAATAAAAAAATAGCATACTCCAAAGCAATGATGGATTAATTATACTATTGTACTAGGCAAGGGGAGATCTTGCCTAGTCTGAATTTTATTGAGGTGTACCTTTATACTAGTTGGTCATGGGAAGCTACAACTTCACCAACTGAGTGCTGATGTCCAGCTAGTAATGTCCTTGTTGCCATACAGTACCTTGCTAGGGAATGATGACACCAGCTTCATAGGCAAGCTGATATCATTTGCAGGGCCACTGAAAAGATTTCACCACCGTAGGTAAGAGTGTCCTTACCATGGCAGGGACTAATGCCCTAAAAGTCTTCAGAGAGCTAGGCCCTGGCTGGTTTGCTCAGTGGTAGAGCATTCATGAGTCCACCTAGCTATGGATGTTCCGGGTTTGTTTCGGGTGAGGGAAAGTAGGAGAAGCACCCGGCTGCTTCTGCACACCTCTGCTTCTCTACCCTTCCCCTTTTACTTCTCTCTCTCTATTTCTCTCTTCCCCTCCTGCAGCCATGGCTCAGTTGGAGCCAGCTGGCCGCTGGCACTGTATGGCCTCCACCTCAGGCACTAAGAGCTCTGGTTAGCAACTGAGCCCCAGATAGGAAGAGCATTGTTGGAGTCTCTGTCTCACTGAACTTAAAAAAAAAAAAAAAAAAAAAAAAAAAAAAAAAGGAAGTCTTCAGGAGCTATTATTTAGGTCAGCAAAAAGTGACCTCGCTGAGACTGAATCTATCCATTAGTCCTAGCAAACTTTCAGTATTTATCATCTAAATACCCCCTTCCCATAGTTGCTTCTTCAGATGGTTTTTATTGATAAGTCCCTAGCTATGCCCCTCAGCAGCCAAGCTGCTGTGAGCTTATCAAGAATAAAAGATGAAATGTTGACCTCTTGACATATATTACTTCACTTCTATATTAAAAAACAACTTTAATTCTTTTTTTTTTTTTTTTTTTCTGAAGCTGGAAACGGGGAGAGACAGTCAGACAGACTCCCGCATGCGCCCGACCGGGATCCACCCGGCACGCCCACCAGGGGCGACGCTCTGCCCACCAGGGGGCGATGCTCTGCCCATCCTGGGCGTCGCCATGTTGCGACCAGAGCCACTCTAGCGCCTGAGGCAGAGGCCACAGAGCCATCCCCAGCGCCCGGGCCATCTTTGCTCCAATGGAGCCTTGGCTGCGGGAGGGGAAGAGAGAGACAGAGAGGAAAGCGCGGCGGAGGGGTGGAGAAGCAAATGGGCGCTTCTCCTGTGTGCCCTGGCCGGGAATCGAACCCGGGTCCTCCGCACGCTAGGCCGACGCTCTACCGCTGAGCCAACCGGCCAGGGAACAACTTTAATTCTTAAAAACAATTTTATTTTTGTGATAAACAAGTGGATGTGAAATCGTATGAAAACAATACTTAACCTTTATTTTTTCTTATTAGGTACAACTCTGATGCAATAAGAAAAGCTATTTTGAAAATAGTTAATTGTATAATTTGTATCCATTTTTGCTAAGATAATTCAACCTTCCCTGTTTAAAATCCCAACAGGATGCTTTGCTAATGAACAATCATTGAGTGTTACACTTGAATACAAAGAATCTAAAATTCCTACAGAACCACATGTCATTCATACAGTTTGATAATGGATGTGAGAAAGCACATTGATTTTCATTTGAGAAACTTCTGATTTCACTTATATGCAAAGCAATTAATTGTCAAATACTCAGTGTGCCCTGCATAAATATTTTCTATTTCAACCATTAATGAAGCCTTCTTTTTGAGACCAATTTAATAAGGTAGCAGAATAATAAGTGAATTCGAAATCATCATCCGTTTTACATTTATACAAAAGATAACACATTTTCTTTAACATACCTTGGGATTTCTTAAAGTTTACATTGTATCTTTATATGAATTATTTGCTTTTTAAAAGCTTTTTATGCATGAATTGTTTTTCATTATATAAGCATTTATGAAACTTTTATATTCTGTTCATTATAAAGGGGTTGAAAATACAGAAACAAAAAAATTTGAGATTATAAACTTATAATAAGAAAGAAAAAAATAAACAATTAAGACATACCCCATACACAAGTTGTAAAAATAAACAATCAAGACATACTCCAAACAATCAAGGCATACCCCTTTATGCTGTTTTAGGAACAGAGAAGAAATTAATAAAATTCACTCAGAAAGAAAATGAAGGACAAGAGATAATAGAAAATAAAGTATTTGACCTTTTTGAGATAAGACAATGCATAGAACATATTCAGGAAAGGAGGGGGGAATTAAGTACAATACATGAATGTGAGGAGGGTGCTTATTATGTATACATAATGATCTTAGTATGAGGATAGGTTTTCACACAGTTTCTAATGACAAGCCAGTATTGTATGACATGACAATAAATTTTGGCTTTATCCTTATGGGCTGTGTGGAAATGTTGAAAAAAGGACAAACATACAGCTATATTCATATGCATCTATGAATGAATTATCAAGTCATATATATAAACAAAATTGTTTCTTATTGGAATGATAGATATGATAGTGGTGTGGATAAATAAGATAGCTATGGTGAGTTGTAAGAATACAAATGAAAAAATATTGTAAAGCCTTGATTTAAGACAGTGATCATGGGAATTGTAGAGAACTTCCCTCTACCCTCCTAGTTTCCTTCACCTGTTTAATTAAATCTACATGAGACAGATTAAGAAGAGAAAATGATCAGATTCAATTGCATACGTGTGTGTGGGAACCCCGCATTGAGGAGTGAGTAGGATACTCCACATTCATGAGGTTCAAGGGAAGAAAGGGAAAATGAGATATATTTGACATTCTGAGCTATGGATGAGGTAAGGCTCCTTGGGGCTTCAGAAGGGAAAAAGGTCATTTGTAGGATAATAAGATCAGATGTTCAGTAATTAGTAATTTTCCCTGCCTTATACATAGGCCATAAAAAGTTGTTTATGGTAATTACTTTTTTGTGGGTAAGGTCCCTAATTTAAAGTTGTTAAGGAGAGGTAAATGTTTTTCTTGATCAAACATGACCTCAATTGCCTTTAGCTCAAAACATATCTACTTTCCACAGAGAAATATCTTTGAGTGACTTGTTCTCAACCCCTTCAAGATAAAAAGCTGGACAAATTTAATAAATATTTGATGAGACATCTGTCAATACTTAGTAATTGATTGACTGAGGGAAAAATAAGAGACATATAAAGATTGATGTGATATATATCAATCTCTTTCCATCCTCAAATTTTCTTATTTACTTTCATGGATTATTAACTTGATAATGTTAAGAAGTAAGATACATAAATTTGACAATGTTCCCATTAAGTAAATTTTTCAAACATAAGCAAATTCTTATTACATATTTACTATTTTGTAAAAAAAAATTCTTTTTGAAAAAATACCTCAAAATCATTACATATACATTTATTTATCACTTTCCTTGACATATTATATATAATTATTTTATATGAAAGTGATTAAATTTTAAATTATAATAACCCCAATATTTTTATTTTAATTGATAAATATTATCAATAAATACTATCAATTTAGAGGGAGTAGTACATTTTAGTCAAAACCACATCACCATTAATAGTTATATATTCTTATATAATATAGCTTAAAGCCAAATTACCCCTTACCCCATTAGATACTGTAATGAAGTAAGATATGGCTGAATCTTTTTGAGGTAACGCATATCCTAGTCATTAAATGTTTACATCATAAAATATACACAGTAAAATTTTCTACAAAATATAGGACTAGTGCATAAAATAAATATGTTAGTGATAAATATTTGTAAATAAACCAAATATGATTTAGAATTTAAATTATAGGCCAGATAATACTGTTTGTGATTATAGTTATCTTCTTATATATTAACATTTATTATAATAATGATATACCAAACAAAATATACATGTGCATAAATTTAATGTGCATGTATAAAGAAACATAATGAAATTTATATAAAAAGCAAAGATTACCTATTTTTAAATAACTAATTAAAATTACTTTAGTCAAAATTCTGAACTCTGGAGTAAAACAGCTAGATATATATTTTTTTTCTACACAACTAGATATACCTTTTAACAGTAATTCAATTTTATATTAAAAGGGTAAAAATAACTTTCTTCTTTTATAAAATATTATTTGTAGTATTTCAAAATGTTGACATATCTAATCAGTATTTCATTTTGTGACAAGTGGTTTTCCTATTATAGTAATTTAATTGATGTCTTTTCTCAATAGACTATCTCCTCGTCTAAGCCTGGATGACAGTGCTTTCACATTACTTGGTATACATGATACAAATGTAGGAACCTGGCATTGTTTGTGCAGTGTCAGTTCAGAGCTAACGCTGCAATGATGGGGTGAAATGAAAGAAAGACACATGCAGCCCCATGTTTATTGCAGCATTGTTCACAGTGGCCAGGACATGGAAACAACCAAAAAGCCCATCAATAGATGACTGGATAAAGAAGATGTGGCACATATACACTATGGAATACTACTCAGCCATAAGAAATGATGACATCGGAACATTTACAGCAAAATGGTGGGATCTTGATAACATGATACGAAGCGAAATAAGTAAATCAGAAAAAAACAGGAACTGTATTATTCCATACGTAGGTGGGACATAATAGTGAAACTAAGAGACATTGATAAGAGTGTGGTGGTTACGGGGGGGAGAGGGGAATGGGAGAGGGATAGGGGGTGGGAGGGGCACAAAGAAAACAAGATAGAAGGTGACAGAGGACAATCTGACTTTGGGTGGTGGGTATGCAACATAATTGAATGACAAGATAACCTGGACTTGTTATCTTTGAATATATGTATCCTGATTTATTGATGTCACCCCATTAAAAAAATAAAATTATAAAATAAAAAAAAAAAAAAAAAAAAAAAAAGTTAATAGGAATTTTGAACTTTAAATGTTTCTATATTTCTAGTTGGTACATCCTATAACCTTTGATTCATCTGTTTATGTTGCATTTTAAAGTATAAACATAAGAATACAATGGGACATGATTAATATTGCTAGTAAAATGCTTTCGCTGTAAAGCCATTTATAATCATTTTACATGAGAGCAGTACACTCAAATACTTGTCTTTTCTCTAAAATTTTTATTTAATTTTTAAATATCAAGATGATTGTTAATTTATTTTTTAAAATATAAATGTTAATTATTGTATAATTTAACACCATTTAGATAATGCCTATTTTGTTTGTTGAATTTAAAGCTTTTAATGCTTAATAAAATTCAAAGAAGGGTATGTATCTTTTCTCTGTGTTTACTATATTATGGCAATGTGGTTTGTTATATATGTTTGAAAATGTGATTAACACATGCCATGTGTAATATATTCATGCCAGTTTATCGGAAATTCATGTTTTATGTAAATTACAGAAAATTCTGATATTACAAATATGATCATTAATATAATAATGTGGTATAATATTAAGACTGTTACATTCTTTAAAAAAACAATGGCACATCAAAATTCTAACTAAAACATACTCTTTAGACTTAAATCACAACCTTTTCTTGTTTCTTAGGAAATCATAACACAGACATTTGAAATTTTACTTTTAAATATTTTAACTGCATGAATTTATGAATACATAAATTTACAAAGCCCAAAACCTAAATTTACAATTCATTTGCTATCTTTTTTTTTGAAGTATTCTTTTCTTCCCTCTATAAATGTACTCAGTACTGAGGCAGTTGTATAATCTTTTTGTTCTTTGACCTGGAATATGTACAGTCCTTTGGAAAGAAAAGCAGAAACGGAAATGTAGAAGCTGAAGAGGATCTAGGGTGATTCTGGAGGTTAAATCAGAGAATATAACAAGGATTGAATGTCTGTCACATTGCAGTCATCTTCCTACACTTCATCTCATTTAGTCTTTAGTACATCTATTTGAAAGCAACTATACACTATCTAGACCTCAGAAAATGCAAAGTGGGAATAAGGAACTGTTATTTACAGTTATTGAAATCTGTATAAAGATTATATGAGAAAACAGAGCAAACCTAGCAGGCTAATTATACAGGTAAATTACAGAGATTGAAATTCTCTTTATCTTTTAGAGTGGGAATAGTCTCCACTAGGTATTATATTTGAGGAAAATTAGATACTAACAGTAAGACAATAATACTGAAGTTGCAGTACTCCATTAGATTTCATTGTCTACCTAAATCTTAATTAGACAAAAAGTCTTCATTGATACAAACTCTATTTAACAGGATTTGTCACTATTACAGTTTTCCCACAATGCACTAGTTTATATTTCTTTCAGTGCCCAACAATATTACATATTATAACTAATAATTATGATATATTGCCACTCTGCAGGTCAGATACTATGATAGATATTTTATCTTTCATTGTGTTTCTTATTTCTAACCATTCTGAAAGGAAGGATTATTACCAATATTTTACATATGTAGATGCTGATAGTCAGGGAGATTGTTTTAAAATCTCATATAGATTTTTCTCTATATATGAAGAAATTGGAAGTTAATCCTAGTAGGTCTGGTTGTAACATCTGTCTGTCTTTTCCTTTCCATTTCTAGATGGAGTCTCTGAAAATGCTTTGAAGGAAACTATGATCTGACAAATTTTAGTATACTCCTTTAGTTCAGTTAACCCAGAATAAAAACTGCCATATATATTGAAAATTATATCTGGTGAAACACTAATGAAAATACTACATTGTTTAATTTAAAAAATGTTAACTCTATGTGTTTGATTACCTTATTAATATCCCACTTTTCTCTATAGAGGATAGTATTAATAATGTTTTCATTATAAGCTAACTATTCAACCTCCCTTAAAGTGTATTTTTATAGAAAAAAAAGTTTATATTTAAACATGGGCAAAGTATTTATCTTGTATTAGATTACATATTATAAGTAGTCACATTTTTTTCAATATATCTAATGGAATAATTACTCTTAAAACAATGTTATGAGGTGAGAATAACATCACATTGAATTAGAAAGAAAATAAGAAAATGTAAACTGTATAAAGTACTGTGATATATTAACATTTACATGTGAATCAAAAGACTACTTAAGTCACCAGAAAGTAACAAGTGTTGAGTCAGGTTTGAAAGTGCAAACCAGCCTGACCTGTGGTGGCGCAGTGGATAAAGCATCAACCTGGAATGCTGAGGTCGCTGGTTCAAAAACACTGGGCTTGCCTGGTCAAGGCACATTTGGAAGTTGATGCTTCCTGCTCCTCCCTTCTCTCTCTCCTCTCTAAAATGAATAAATAAGTAAAGTCTTAAAAAAAAGTGCAATCCACTAAGTATAGATGCACAAAATTATAAATAACATCAGGTCATTCATATAACTTAAAAATAACTACTTTGTGTTACCTGTTTTAATAATCTTGGACCCATTTATCTATTTATTAAATTATTTTTAACATTTATAGAGCTATAATTAATATACAATAATCATCACATATTTACAGTCTCTAATTAATGTCTTTTTGGATATTAATACAGTTATAATAACGTCACCATTATTGATTTTAGAATATTTTCATTATCTATAAAAACAAATCCAGTACTCATTAACAGTTCATTCCCACCTCTCATTCCTCCATCCCTAAGTAGCTACAAATCTACTGTCTCTACACAATTGCTTATTCTGGAAATTTCCTATACATGAAAACATGCAATAAGTGGTATTTTGTAACTGGTTTATTTCACTCAGTATGTTTTCAGAGTTCATGCTGTAGCTTTGTATCAATACTTCATCTATTTTATTTCTGAATAATATAAATATTTCATTGTATGCCTTGCTCCATTTTGTCTATCCATTCATAATGGGCATTTTGTATTGTTTTTCACTCTTTGGCTAATATGAATAATTGTAGTCTCCAACCCACTGGGAACTACCAGTGTGGGAAAAACCTACTCAAGACACAAACTTACGTCAAGAGGACGAGAGAGGGAGGACGAGAGAGGGAGACCTTGCCAGGGAGGCAAAGAGAGAGCTCCTGAATCTCCTCCCTCAGCTTTTATTATCAGAAGCAGAACAGAGGTAACAGGATTATAGGGGAGAGAGATCAGGTGACAAGGGAAAAATGATTAATGGCTGTTTTGCTGACATGGAGAAAGGGCTAAATTGGTCAGTACATTACTTTTCTTTTGCTAATTAACAATCACAAAGGAAGGGGCAATCCAGAACCTCTAAGCTAATTTTCTAAAGCCCATTCACATGCATTCCTTTGTGTCTGCACAAAGGTCACCCCCTCACAGTTTCTTGGTGTTTGCATCCAAGAGACATTCACTCAGGACTTTTAACTAAAGTTCTCCAATCCAAGGCATAGAGAGTTCAAGGTTAAATGGGTGATTCCCTACAAATAATGGTATTAACATTCAGGTACAAGTTTTTGTGTGGATATCTGGTTTTATTACTGTGCAGTTATACCTAAGAATAAAAATACTGGGTCATATAATAACATTAGGATGAACTGTCAAACTATTTTCAAAGCAATTATATCATTTTATGTTTCAAGTATGAGGGTTGCAATTATTCCAAATCTTTGCCAACACTTGTTATTATCTTCCCTTTGATTATAGCCATTCTATATAGTAATATTACATTGTAGTTTTAATTTGCATTTCCCTAATATCTAATGACACTGAATATCTTTTTATGTGTTAATTGGCCATTTGTATATTTTTTGAAAAAGAAGTGTCAATTTAATTCCTTTCTTCACTTTTTTTTAATTAAATTTAATGCAGTGACATTGATAAATCAGGGTACATATGCTGAGAGAAAATATCTCTAAATTATTTTAACATTTGATTGTGCTGTATAGCCCTCCCACAAAGTTAAATTGTATTCTGTCACTTTCTATCTGGTTTTCTTTGTGCCCCTCCCCTCCCCTAACCCCTCTCTCCTTCTTCAACCTATCCCCCCTACCCCAACCCCCGGCCCCTATTGCCATCACATTCTTCTTCATGTCTCTGAGTCTCATTTTTATGTCCCTTCTATGTATGGATTCATCTTAGTTTTTTTTCTGATTTACTTATTTCACTTCGTATAATGTTGTCAAGGTCCATCCATGTTATTGTAAATGATCCGATGTCATCATTTCTTATGGCTGAGTAGTATTCCATAGTATATATGTACCAAAGCTTTTTAATCCACTCGTCCTCTGACGGACACTTGGGCTGTTTCCAGATCTTCGCTATTGTGAACAATGCTGCCACAAACATGAGGGTGCATTTCTCCTTTTCGAGCCGTTCTATGGTGTCCCTGGGGTATATTCCTAAAAGTGGGATAGCTGGGTCAAAAGGCAGTTCAATTTTCAGTTTTTTGAGGAATCTCCATACTGTTTTCCACAGTGGCTGCACCAGTCTGCATTCCCACCAGCAGTGCAGGAGGGTTCCCTTTTCTCCACATCCTCGCCAGCACATATTCTGGGTTGTTTTGTTGATAAGCGCCATTCTGACTGGTGTGAGGTGATATATCATTGTGGTTTTAATTTGCATTTCTCTAATGATTAGTGATGTTGAGCATTTTTTCATATGCCTATTGGCCATCTGTATGTCCTCTTTGGAGAAGTGTCTATGCATCTCTTTTGCCCACTTTTGGATTGGGTTGTTTGTCTTACTGGTGTTGAGATTTACGAGTTCTTTATAAATTTTGGTTATTAACTCCTTATCAGACGTATTGTCAAATATGTTCTCCCATTGTGTAGTTTGTCTTTTTATTCTGTTCTTATTGTCTTTAGCTGTGCAAAAGCTTTTTAGTTTGATATAGTCCCATTTGTTTATCCTGTCTTTTATTTCACTTCCCCGTGGAGATAAATCAGCAAATATATTGCTCCGAGAGATGTCCGAGAGCTTACTGCCTATGTTTTCTTCTAAGATGCTTATGGTTTCACGGCCTACATTCAAGTCTTTTATCCATTTTGAGTTTATTTTTGTGAGTGGTGTAAGCTGGTGATCTAGTTTCATTTTTTTGGAGGTAGCTGTCCAATTTTCCCAACACCATTTGTTAAAGAGGCTGTCTTTACTCCATTGTATTTCCTTACTTCCTTTGTCAAATATCAGTTGTCCATAGATCTGTGGGTTTATTTCTGGGTCCTCTGTTCTTTTCCATTAATCTATATGCCTGTTCTTATGCCAGTACCAGGCTGTTTTGAGTAGAACAGCCTTGTAGTATAACTTGATATCAGGAAGTGTGATACCTCCCACTTTATTCTTCTTTTTTAAGATTGCTGAGGCTATTTGTGTCCTCTTTTGGTTCCATATAAATTTTTGGAATATGTGGTCTATATCTTTGAAGTATGTCATTGGTATTTTAATTGGTATTGCATTGAATTTATAGATTGCTTTGGGTAATATAGACATTTTAATGATGTTTATTCTTCCTAACCATGAGCACGGTATATGCTTCCACTTGTTTGTATGTTCCTTGATTTTTTTTATCAATATTTTGTAATTTGCCAAGTACAAGTTTTTAGTCTCCTTGGTTAAGTTTACTCCTAGGTACTTTATTTTTTTGGTTGTAATTGTGAAGGGCATTGTTTCCTTAATTTCTCTTTCTGACTGTTCATTGTTGGTGTATAAAAATGCTTCTGATTTCTGAGTATTGATTTTATATCCTGCCACTTTGCTGAATTTATTTATCAGGTGCAGTAGTTTTTTTTTTTTGTTTTTTTTTTATTAAATAATTTTATTTTTTTTAATGGGGTGACATCAATAAATCAGGATACATATATTCAAAGATAACAAGACCAGGGTATCTTGTCGTTCAATTATGATGCATACCCGTCACCCAAAGTCAGATTGTCCTCTGTCACCTTCTATCTTGTTTTCTTTGTGCCCCTCCCCCTCCCCCTTTCCCTCTCCCATTCCCCCCTCCCCCCCAACCACCACACTCTTATCAATGTCTCTTAGTTTCACTTTTATGTCCCACCTACGTATGGAATAATGCAGTTCCTGGTTTTTTCTGATTTACTTATTTCGCTTCGTATCATGTTATCTAGATCCCACCATTTTGCTGTAAATGTTCTGATGTCATCATTTCTTATGGCTGAGTAGTATTCCATAGTGTATATGTGCCACATCTTCTTTATCCAGTCATCTATTGACGGGCTTTTTGGTTGTTTCCATGTCCTGGCCACTGTGAACAATGCTGCAATAAACATGGGGCTGCATGTGTCTTTACGTATCAATGTTTCTGAGTTTTTGGGGTATATACCCAGTAGAGGGATTGCTGGGTCATAAGGTAGTTCTATTTGCAGTTTTTTGAGGAACCACCATACTTTCTTCCATAATGGTTGTACTACTTTACATTCCCACCAACAGTGTATGAGGGTTCCTTTTTCTCCACAGCCTCTCCAACATTTGCTATTACCTGTCTTGCTAATAATAGCTAATCGAACAGGTGTGAGGTGGTATCTCATTGCTGTTTTGATTTGCATTTCTCTAATAGCTAAAGAAGATGAGCATCTTTTCATATATCTGTTGGTCATTTGTATTTCTTCCTGGGAGAAGTGTCTGTTCATATCCTCTTCCCATTTTTTTATGGGATTGTTTGTGTGTTTGTTGTTGAGTTTTATGAGTTCTTTGTATATTTTGGATATTAGGCCCTTATCTGAGCTGTTGTTTGAAAATATCATTTCCCATTTAGTTGGCTGTCTGTTTATTTTGATATCAGTTTCTCTTGCTGAGAAAAACTTCTTAGTCTGATGTAGTCCCATTCATTAATTTTTGCCTTCACTTCTCTTGCCATTGGAGTCAAATTCATAAAATGCTCTTTAAAACCCAGGTCCATGAGTTGAGTACCTATGTCTTCTTCTATGTACTTAATTGTTTCAGGTCTTATGTTTAGATCTTTGATCCATTTTGAGTTAATTTTAGTACCGGGGGACAAACTGTAGTCCAGTTTTATTCTTTTGCATGTGGCTTTCCAGTTTTCCCAGCAACATTTATTGAAGAGGCTTTCTTTTCTCCATTGTGTGTTGTTGGCCCCTTTATCAAAAATTATTTGACTATATATATGTGGTTTTATTTCTGGACTTTCTATTCTGTTCCATTGGTCTGAGTGTCTATTTTTCTGCCAATACCATGCTGTTTTGATTGTCGTGGCCCTATCATATAGTTTGAAGTCAGGTATTGTAATGCCCCCAGCTTCATTCTTTTTCTTTAGGATTGCTTTGGCTATTCGGGGGTTTTTATAGTTCCATATAAATCTGATGATTTTTTGCTGTATTTCTTTAAAAAACGTCATTGGAAATTTGATGGGAATTGCATTGAATTTGTATATTGCTTTGGGTAATATAGCCATCTTGATTATATTTATTCTTCCTAGCCAAGAACAAGGTATATTCTTCCATCTCATTATATCTTTTTCAATTTCCCTTAACAATGGTTTATAGTTTTCATTATATAAGTCCTTTACATTCTTTGTTATGTTTATTCCTAAGTATTTTATTTTTTTTGTTGCAATCGTGAAGGGGATTATTCTTTTGAGTTCCTTCTCAGTTGTTTCATTGTTGGCATATAGAAAGGCTATTGACTTCTGAATGTTAATTTTGTATCCTGCGACCTTACTGTATTGGCTTATTGTTTCTAGTAGTCTTTTTGTGGATTCTTTGGGGTTTTCGATGTATAGGATCATATCATCTGCAAAAAGTGATACCTTTACTTCTTCTTTTCCGATATGGATGCCTTTTATTTCTTTGTCTTGTCTGATTGCTGTGGCGAGAACCTCTAGTACCACATTAAATAAGAGTGGAGAGAGTGGACAACCCTGTCTTGTTCCTGATTTAAGGGGGAAAGCCTTCAGTTTAGTGCCATTTAATATGATGTTAGCTGACGGTTTATCATATATGGCCTTTATCATGTTGAGATATTTTCCTTCTATACCCATTTTGTTGAGAGTCTTAAACATAAAATTGTGTTGCATTTTATCGAAAGCCTTTTCTGCATCTATTGATAAGATCATGTGGTTTTTGTTCTTTGTTTTGTTGATATGGTGTATTACGTTAACCGTTTTACGTATGTTGAACCATCCTTGAGATTCTGGGATGAATCCCACTTGATCATGATGTATTATTTTTTTAATATGTTGTTGTATTTGATTTGCTAGTATTTTGTTTAATATTTTAGCATCTGTATTCATTAGAGATATTGGTCTGTAGTATTCTTTTTTTGTGCCATCCTTGCCTGGTTTTGGGATGAGGGTTATGTTGGCCTCATAAAATGTGTTTGGAAGTATTGCTTCTTCTTCAATTTTTTGGAAGACTTTGAGTAGAATAGGAACCAAGTCTTCTTTGAATGTTTGATAAAATTCGCTGGTATAGCCGTCAGGGCCTGGACTTTTATTTTTGGGGAGGTTTTTAATGGTTTTTTCTATTTCTTCTCTACTGATAGGTCTGTTTAGGCTTTCTGCTTCTTCTTGACTCAGTCTAGGAAGGTTGTATTGTTCTAGGAATTTATCCATTTCTTCTAGGTTGTTGAATTTAGTGGCATAAAGTTTTTCATAGTATTCTACAATAATTCTTTGTATATCTACGGTATCCGTGGTGATTTCTCCTCTTTCATTTTGGATTTTGTTTATATGAGTTCTTTCTCTTTTTTCCTTGGTAAGTCTTGCCAAGGGTTTGTCAATTTTATTGATCTTTTCAAAGAACCAGCTCCTTGTTCTATTAATTTTTTCTATAGTTTTTCTGTTCTCTAATTCATTTATTTCTGCTCTGATTTTTATTATCTCCTTTCTTCGGCTGCTTTTGGGTTGTCTTTGTTCTTTTTTTTCTAGTTCCTTAAGGTGGGAAGTTAAGTGGTTCACTTGGGCTCTCTCTTGTTTGTTCATATATGGCTGAAGTAATATGAACTTCCCTCTTATCACTGCTTTTGCTGCATCCCATAGATTCTGATATGTCGTATTGTCATTTTCATTAGTCTGTATAAATCTTTTGATCTCTGACTTATTTCTTCTTTGACCCATTCATTTTTTAAAAGTATGTTGTTTAGTTTCCACATTTTGTGGGATTTTTTTTCTCTTTTTTGCAGTTGAATTCTAGTTTGAAGGCTTTATGATCAGAAAATATGCTTGGTACAACTTCAATTTTTCTGAATTTGCTGATGTTGTTTTTGTGGCCCAACATATGGTCAATTCTTGAGAATGATCCATGTACACTGGAGAAAAATGTATACTCAGTCACTTTGGGATGAAATGTCCTGTAGATGTCTATCATATCCATGTGCTCTAGTGTTTTGTTTAAGGCCACTATGTCTTTGTTGATTCTTTGTTTGGATGACCGATCTAGAGCCGTCAGCAGTGTATTGAGGTGTCCAAGTATGATTGTATTTTGGTCAGTTTTTGTTTTAAGGTCAATAAGTAGCTGTCTTATATATTTTGGTGCTCCTTGGTTTGGTGCATATATATTAAGAATTGTTATGTCTTCTTGATTCAGTGTCCCCTCAGCCATTATGAAATGGCCATTTTTATCTCTGAGTACTTTTCCTGTCTTGTAGTCAGCATTATCCGATATGAGTATTGCTACACCTGCTTTTTTTTGGATGTTATTTGCTTGGAGTATTGTTTTCCAGCCTTTCACTTTGAATTTGTTTTTATCCTTGTTACTTAGATGAGTTTCCTGTAGGCAGCATATAGTTGGATTTTCTTTTTTAATCCATTCTGCTACTCTGTGCCTTTTTATTGGTGAGTTTAATCCGTTTACATTTAGTGTAATTATTGATACTTGTGAGTTCCCTATTGCCATTTTATATCTTGCTTTCTGTTAGTTTTGTGTCTTGTTTGATCCTTCTCTTTCGTTTTTCTATCTTTTGTTTTTATTTGGTTGTATTCCATACATCTTTCCTCTGTTGCTATCTTTTTTATCTCATGTGCTTCTGTGGTGGTTTTTTCAATGGTGGTTACCTTTGAGTAATGAAAAGGGTCCCTACCCTGTTCATTGTAGCAAACTATTTTGTGAGTACTTTTGCTCTCCATCGTCCTTTGCTACTGTTAATCTCCATCTTCTCCCCCTCTTTCTTTTTGTTGTTGTCACAGTTTAAATTTTGTTTTATTGTGTTCTTCTTGGAGCTTTTACTTGTCGCTCTGTTTTTTTTTTGTTCTTTGTATCTGATTGGAGAACCCCCTTTAGTAATTCCTGGAGTGGGGGTTTTCTGATGATAAATTCCCTCATCTTTTCTGTATCTGTGAATGTTTTTATTTCTCCTTCATATTTGAAGGATAGCTTTGATGGGTATAGTATTCGTGGCTGAAAGTTTCTCTCTTTCAGGACTTCACATATTGGGGTCCACTCTCTTCTAGCTTGTAGAGTTTCTGCTGAGAAATCTGATGATAATCTAATGGGCCTTCCTTTATATGTTGTATTCTTCTTTTCCCTGGCTGCCTTGAGAATTTTTTCTTTGCTGTTGGTTTGTGTCAATTTCATTATGATATGCCTTGGAGTAGGTTTGTTGGGGTTAAGAAAACTCGGTGTTCTGTTTGCTTCTTGAATTTGAGGCTTTAGTTCTTACCACAGGCTTGGGAAGTTCTCATCTATTATTTGTTTGAGTATGTTCTCCATTCCATTTTCTCTCTCTTCTCCCTCTGACATACCTATTATTCTTATGTTATTCTTTTTGATGGAGTCAGATAATTCTTGTAGGGCTATCTCATTTTTTTTAATTTTTGAGTCTCTTTCTTCTTCTCTCTGTTGTGCCTCAAGTTGCTTTTCTTCTATTTCACTAATCCTCTCTTCTATCTGACCTGTTCTATTAGCTAAGCTTGTTACTTCGTTTTTCAGCTCGTGAATTGAGTTTTTCATCTCTGTTTGATTTGTTTTTATAGTTTCAATTTCTTTGGACATATATTCTTTGTGTTCATTGAGTTGTTTTCTGAGCTCCCTAAATTGCCTTTCTGTGTTTTCTTGTATATCTCGGAGGATTTTTAGGATTTCTATCTTGAATTCTCTGTCATTTAGCTCCAAGTTTTCCAATATATTAAATTTTTTCTCCATAGATTTTTCCACATCTAGCTGTGTTACCTCTCTTTCTTTTGTATCCATGATATTCGATTTTCTCTTCCTTAATGGCATCTGAAGGTGGTTTTGTTGATAGTATTAATGAGATTTAATAAAGAATAAAAAGTTAAAAAAAATAAAAAATCAAAAAGAGTTGTTTTTTTTTAAAAAAATTAATAATGAAATAAAGAAAAATAAAATAATAATTTTTTAAAAAGGAAATTATTCCCCCCCTCTTATTTTCCTCTCCTCTCCCCTTTTTCTTGAGAAAATCTTGTGGTGAACTGTGAATTATAACAAACAATGCCTGTGATGGAGGTTCTGTATTGGGGAAAATTAATAAAGGGGCAAAAAAAAAAAAAAGGAAAAAAAAAAAGGGGGTGGCGGTATGGACCCACAAAAAGCAAATAAGGAAAAAATTTGGGTCAAGAATAAAATGATTTGCTTTTAGGTGTTGGTGTTGTCTAAGAGTTATGATGAGAGGAATAAGAGAACAGAAAAATGGGGGGACAAATTAAAAAAATACTATTGTATTTAGTGGAACAAGAACTAGATAAAATGGAGAGCCAGGGATGGGAGCACTTCTAGTGAGTTAAAAAGGTAAAGTAAAAAACCCCCAAAATGCCACAAACATAAGTTTGAGTCCCAGATAAGATAATTTGTTTGTTATTGAGGTTTGAATGAGAGGAGATGTAAAGGAGAAAGGAAGAAACTAATATAGAGGGAGAAAAGAAAGAGAGAGAGAGAAAAAAAGAGGGAACCAGTAAAAGAAAAAAAAAGAAAGGAGAGAGAGAGAGTTAAGGGTTTTGGAGTGCATCCCTCATAGAGAGAAAGGAAGAGGAGAAAAAAGATAATGGGAGATGTAACACTTATGGGTAGTGTAGTTCACGGAGAGGAGAGAGTAAGACCGGCAGAGAGTTAATCAGCCAAATTGGAGGAGGAAAAAAAGTATCAAGAATGAAGATAAGAGAAACAAATGAACAAATATAATAAAATGGGATAGGTTATAAAGTCTGCAGATTATTCTTGATTTTGAGAGGTTATCTTCTTGTTTTTTCTTTTCTCTCCCTCTTCCTGGTCGGTGACTCTGTACCCCAGGTTCTGCCCCTTTGGCACGCTCAGGTAGAGGTTTGCAGTTGATAAGTCTCTATGGCAATGTCATGTATTGTGCTTTAGTCTCGTTGGGAGTCAAGGCTCATTAGCTTTCATAGGCTCCGACAGTGAGACAGTTCGTGTTCCTGGAGCCTTTCTCCTAGTCTTTCCTTCCTCAGTTAGTAGCCTGATAATCCAGCTATGGGGTTGTTGCTGCCTCTGCCTGGATAGTAAGTGGTTCAAAGAGCTGGCAACTCCCTACTCTATTTCCACTCAGCACAGGGCTCTGGGTAAGGCTCAGTCAGTCAGAGCTGCTAGCATAATCAGGCGGGCTTTCCACCCACTCAAAGACCTCTGGCTCTGCCACTCTGTCCGGTAACACAGGCGGGCACCCACTTCCGGGGTGCTTGGAGGAAACTCTCATTCACTATCTGCGCGCACAGACCAGGATATCTGGCCAGTAGTCTCACGCTCTGAGTGAAACCCACAACCGCATGGAAATTTGCAGCGCTGGAATTCACTCTTGCTCCGTCCCCGTGCGCGGCTTTTGCAAGGCGCTGGGGCAGCCCGAGATTCCACTTTTGCCCACACAAAGGCCCCTGACTCTGCCCCTCTTTGCGATAACACGGGCGTGCCCTGCCGAGCCACTCGGAGGAATCGCTCACTACCTATCTGCGCGCGCACACCAGGATATGAGGCCGGCCGCGTTTCCCTGAGTGAAACCCTCACCAGCACGGAAAATTTCCACCGTTGGAATTAGTTCTCGCTCCCTCCCGTGCGAAGCTTTCCCAGGGCGCTGGGGCTGCCCAGAGATTCTGCTTTCGGCCCACAGAAAGGCCTATGACCCTGCCTCTCTGTGGGGCAACACGGACACCCACTTCTGGGGCTTAGGAAGAGATCTCTCGCCCACTAACTGCGCACCAACCAGGAGAACGGGTAAAATGGCTGCCCTGCTTGTCTTTCTTTGTTTGGGTTTGGCGCGAGTGTTAGCTTGTATTGCCCGGCTTGCCACAGGAACAGTTTTTCCTCTGCTAGGATCTCCGTGCCACAGCCTGGTTCGGCCTTTTGTGCGTGGCCTGGATGTATTCACCCCCTTTGCCCGCCTCAGTTTCTATATTCACAGTTACCAGAGAAAGCCGCCCTGTTTAGGTTAGTGAGGAAGACAGAGCATTTCTTACTCCCTATTTCCTTCAGGATTTGGTTATATATTTAGCCAATTTTTCACTCGACCATACCTTCGGGTGTATTGTGAAGCATCAGGAGGCTCCAAGTATAGGTTTTTCTGTTTCTGGTTGAAGATCTTGTTGAGTTTTGGGGGAGATTTATCGGTATCGCTTCCTACTCTGCCATTACTCTCTGCAGTAGTTTTTTGACTGAGACTTTAGGGTTTTCTATATAAAATATCTTATCATCTGCAAATAATGATAGTTTTACTTCTTCTTTTCCAACTTGAATGCCTTTTATTTCTTCTTCTTGTCTGATTGCTGTGGATAGGACTTCCAGGACTATGTTAAATAAGAGTGGTGAAAGGGGGCACCCCTGCCTTGTTCCTGATCTTAAGGGTATTGCTTTTAATTTTTGCCCATTGAGTATGATGTTGGCTGTGGGTTTCTCATAGATGGCTTTTATCATGTTGAGGTATGTTCCCTGTATTCCCACTTTGCTGAGAGTTTTGATCATGAATGGGTGCTGGATATTATCAAATGCTTTTTCTGCATCTATTGAAATTATCATATGGTTTTTCTCCTTCTTTTTGTTTATGTGATGAATCACATTGATTGATTTGTGAATATTGTACCAGCCTTGCCTCCCCAGAATAAATCCCACTTGATCATGGTGTATGATTTTTTCCATATATTGTTGGATCCGGTTTGCTAATATTTTGTTGAGGATTTTAGCATCTATATTCATCAGAGATATTGGCCTATAATTTTCTTTCTTTGTGTGGTCTTTGCCTGGTTTTGGAATCAGAATTATGCTCGCCTCATAAAAGGAGCTTGGAAGCCTTCCTTCCTCTTGAATTTTTTGAAATAGTTTGAGAAGGATAGGAGTTAGTTCTTCTTTGAATATTTGGTAGAATTCCGTTGTGAAGCCATCGGGCCCCGGACTTTTCTTTGTTGGGAGTTTTTTTGATAACTATTTCAATCTCCTTTGTTGTAATCGGTCTGTTTAGGTTTTCTGATTCTTCCAGATTGATTTTTGTAAGATTGTATGTTTCAAGGAATTTGTCCATTTCATCTAGGTTGTCTAGTTTTTTGGCATACGGTTCTTCATAGTATTTTCTTACAATATTTTGTATTTCTGTTTTGTCAGTTGTTATTTCTCCTCTCTCATTTCTAATTTTATTTATTTGAGTCCTCTCTCTCTTTTTCTTGGTGAGTCTACTTAAAGGTTCATCAATCTTGTTTATCTTTTCAAAGAACCAGCTTCTAGTTTCATTGATCCTCTGTATTGTTTCTTTAGCCTCTGTCATTTATTTCTGCTCTGATCTTTATTATTTTCTTCCTTCTACTACATTTGGGCTTTACTTGCTGTTCTTTTTCTAATTCTTTTAGATGCAGGGTAAGTTGTTTATTTGAGCTTTTTCTAGCTTCTGACAGTGTGCCTGTAGTGCTATGAACTTCCCTCTCAGCACTGCTTTCGCTGTGTCCCATAAATTTTGAGTTGTTGTATGCTCATTGTCATTCATTTCTAGGAATTTTTTATTTCTTCTTTGATCTCATTCTTAATCCATTCATTATTTAACACCCTGCTATTTAGTTTCCATGTGTTTGAGAATTTTTGAGCTTTTCTGCTGTGATTCATTTCTAGTTTCATGCCGTTGTGATCGGAGAAAGTGCTTGATATGATTTCAGTCTTCTTAAATTTGTTGAGAGCACTTTTGTGCCCTAACATGTGGTCTATCCTAGAGAATGTACCATGAGCACTTGAAAAGAATGTATATTCTGCTGCTTTAGGGTGAAAGGTTCTGAAGATATCCATTAAATCGAGTTGATCTTGTGTTTCCAATAAGTCTGCTGTTTCTTTGTTAATTTTCTTTCTTGAGGATCTATCTAGTGATGTTAGTGGGGTATTGAAATCCCCTACTATTATAGTATTGCTGTTGATCTCGCCCTTTAAATCCATCAAAGTCTGTTTTATATATTTGGGTGCTCCTATATTAGGTGCATAGATATTTATAATAGTTATATCTTCCTGTTGGATTACTCCCTTTATCATTATGTAGTGGCCTTCTTTATCTCTTACTATATCCTTTGTTTTAAAGTCCAATTTGTCTGATATAAGTATTGCTACCCCAGCTTTTTTTTCATTTCCGTTTGCATGAAATGTTGTTTTCCATCCTTTTACCTTCAATCTATGTGTGTCTTTTATTCTAAGGTTTGTCTCTTGTAGACAACATATGTATGGGTCCTGTTTTCTTATCCACGCAGCTACCCTATGTCTTTTGATTGGATCGTTTAATCCATTTACTTTTAAGGTTATTATTGATATGTAGTTTTTATTGCCATTTTCTTCTTTAATGGTATATTCCTTTTTTTTTTTTTTCTGTATTCTTTTCCCACTTTGATCTGTTTACACCAGGCCCCTTAATATTTCCTGCAGCATTGGTTTGGTTGTAATGAATTCCTTGAGTTGTTTTTTGTCTGGGAAGTTTTTTATTTCTCCTTCGATTTTAAACGATAGCCTTGCTGGATAAAGTAGTCTTGGTTGTAGGTTCTTGTTCTGTATTACTTTGAATATTTCTTGCCATTCCCTTCTGGCCTCAAGTGTTTCTGTTGAGAAGTCAGATGTCATCCTTATGGGGGTTCCTTTGTAGGTGATAACTTTTTTTTCTCTTGCAGCTTTTAATATTTTCTCTTTATCGCTTAGCTTTGGTATTTTAATTATGATGTGTGTTGGTGTAGGTTTCTTTGGGTTTCTCTTTAATGGAGTCCTCTGTGCTTCTTGGATTTGTGAGAGTTTCTCTTGCATTAATTTAGGGAAGTTTTCAGCTATGATATGATTGAACAATGTCTCTATCCCTTGTTCTTTTTCTTCTTCTTCAGGAACCCCTATGATGCGGATGTTATTTCTCTTCATGTTGTCACAGAGCTCTCTAAGAGTTTCCTCTGACTTTTTGAGTCTTTTTTCTCTTTTCTTCTCTGCTTTCATGCCTTCATTCCAGTTGTCCTCTAACTCGCTGATTCGATCCTCTGCTCTATCTATCTTGTTTTTAATTCCTTTCGTTGTGGTCTTTATTTCTGATATTGTATTTGTCGTCTCCAACTGATTCTTTTTTATACTTGCTATTTCTTTATTTAGGTTTTCAAACTGCCCCTCCATTGTTGTTCTAAGATCCCTAAGCATCCTTTCAATCATTATTTTGAACTCCGCATCTGGAAGTTTAATTATTTCCATATCACTCAGTTCATCTCTCGAAGGTGTCTCTTGTGGTTTCATTTGGATTGCACTCCTTTGTCTTCTCATCTTCTTTTTTTGTTTGTTTGTTTTATTTGTAGAGTTGGTTGAGTCTAGGCTTGGTGTTGTCTTTCTCCGGTTTTCAGTTGTGTTATTTCTAGTTCTTCTTGGGTTGGTATTTGTAATCCACTTTCAGATTTGGGCAGCTTTGAAGTCTTGATTTGTTTTTTTTCTTAACAGGTGATAGTCTTGTTAACTGATCTCAGCAGGGGGCTTCCTTGAAACTGTAACCAGGAATGCTGTGGGTGTAACCTGAGACTCTGAAGGCTTCTTTAGCCAGCTAATCTCACTGGGGGCAGGGTGTTTTCTCAGCTTCAGTAGGGGGAGGTGTATCTCAGATCTCCATGGAGACCTTAGTTACTGCCCCTCCTTTCCACTTCTTGTTTTCAGCTGTGTCTTGTTGCGCTGATTGGAGCTGGATAGATGTCCAGAGATCTCTGATCCGGAAGCACTTCAGCTCTGTTTTGTGAAAGGTTCAGTCCCTCCCCCAGCTATGGCCACCTCCAGCATGAATGAGTCAGCTTTTTTATTTCATTTCTTGCATACCTTAGCCCCTTACAGTCTGTCCCTCTCCCTGTCCTTTCCACTTGGGAGTTAAGCTGGTCTTTTCAACCCACCTTGCTCCCTGTTCGCCAGGTAAGTGGCTGTGAGCAGTAGTTTCTGCTCTTTTTCCTCTGTGAAATCCTCTCTGGGCTCTCAGCCTCACCCCCTCCCTTCCATTTCTGTAAGCAGAGGAGATTCAGGCCCTCCTTACCAGAATTATTGTGGCTTCCTCTTTGCTCCTTGGTTTTTGAGAGCTGTTCTTGCAGTTCAGTGTTGGTTTTTCATGCTGATTTTTCCTAAATTGATTTGTATTCCAGTTTGGTGTTGAGAGCTGGGTGTCTGGGTGTCCGGCTACTCCGCTGCCATCTTGGAGCCTCCCTTTCTTCACTTTTTAATTGGGTTACTTATCTTTTATTGTTGAATTTGAAATTGATTTTTATATATCTGGACACAAGTCCTTTATTAGATGTATAGTTTGCAAATATTTTCTCACATTCTGTGAGTTTTCTTTTCACTTGTTTTTTATAACAATTGCTAAATTTTGATAAAAATGCATCAAATTTTATTTTTTTATAATCTTTTCTAATCAGTGCTATTGATACATATCTAAGAAGGTTTTACTATGTCTGATCCAAGGTCATGGATAATTACTACTAATATATTTCTGAAGAGTTTTATTGTAACAGCTTTTGCATTTAAGTGTATGACCCATTATGAGTTAATTTTTGTGTGTGGTGTAAAAAGTAGTTCAACATTGTTCTTTTGGATATGTATGCCATCAGTTATTCCATTATTATTTGTTCAAAATGTTATTCTTTGCCCACTGAACTGTCTTTGTAGTTATGTTGAAAATGATTAATTATGTTAAAAATATTTATTGAAAATCCCTGAAAAGGTATGACAACATTTCTCAGACTTTATGGTCTTTTTGTAAAATAGTAAGTTAAGCAGAAAAAAAGTGGTGCAATTTGGTAACTTTAAAATGAAGAATTATATAAAAACATCATGGTGTACAAAAAATTGCTCTAATTAATTATGAAAGCAATGAGAAAAAAATAACGTGCAAATAGCACGAATGTGTGACAGAATGTGTCACATTCAGAAAAAAAGAAGGTGCTATGTGTTGCTGAAAGATAGGTCTGTATATCTGGAGGGTAAATTCTAAGAAACAGATAAATAAAATATGAGGCAGTTTGTGTGCTGTTCTAAGAAATTTAATTTCATTGTATAGATAATGGAAAAGTACTATAAACCCAGCAGAAATGTGACATGGGCTGCATGCTATAGAAAGATGAACCTAAATTTGGATAAGACGACTGTGAGATTGAAATAGAGGAAGAGTTATGGCAGATTTTTTAATAGCAGCCACAAGATATGAAACGTGCCAGTGATAAGACAGCAGCAGATGTGACAAACATAAAGTGTGTCTAATAACGATATTAAAGACATAGAGCAAATTGAATTTCATATGGATTAGAGATATTATTGTCTAACATGGATAGGAAGGGGGAGGGGGAGGGGCACAAAGAAATCTAGATAGAAGGTGACAGAGGACAATCTGACTTTGGGTGATGGTTATGCAACATAATTGAACGACAAGATAACATGGACATGTTATCTTTGAATATATGTATCCTGATTTATTGATGTCACCCCATTAAAAAAATAAAATTATCAAAAAAAAGTGGAATTATACTTTTGTAAACTTTTCCATTTCATATGATCTTGTACAAAATTGATTCTGTGTAGAACATGATAAATTAAGAAAATATGTTTAATTTCTTGAAAAATCTACCACAAACAACAAACACACTCATAGTACAAATAAAGGGGTAGAATAAAATAGTGTAAATACTATTGATAAAAATTCCTGAATTTCTTAGCATCATTGACTTCTCAATTTCTCTACTTTTTTGTTATTATACTTCTGTCTTGCATATGAAATACCAAGGTTATTGAACATCTCCACTTTTCTAATTAAACTCACTCTCATAGTTGTTTCATCCAGTCTCCTTGATTTAAATACCATATAGTTTTGTTTTGTTTTTTTGTATTTTTCTGAAGCTAGAAACGGGGAGAGACAGTCAGACACACTCCCGCATGCGCCCGACCAGGATCCTCTCAGCACGCCCACCAGGGGCGCCGCTCTGCCCACCAGGGGGCGATGCTCTGCCCCTCCGGGGCGTCGCTCTGCCGCGACCAGAGCCACTCTAGCACCTGGGGCAGAGGCCAAGGAGCCATCCCCAGCACCCGGGCCATCTTTGCTCCAATGGAGCCTTGGCTGCGGGAGGGGAAGAGAGAGACAGAGAGGAAGGGGGGGGGGTGGAGAAGCAAATGGGCGCTTCTCCTATGTGCCCTGGCCAGGAATTGAACCCAGGTCCCCCACACGCCAGGCCGACGCTCTACCACTGAGCCAACCAGCCAGGGCCATAATTTTTGATGACTGTCAATGTCTACCTCCTAACCAGGTTTTGCTCTTGACATCCTATCTTCTATTTAACTGCCTTCCTAGCTTCTCCACTTAGATGTCTAAAAGCAAATAACATCTTCAGAATATATACGCAATGTATAATCTTATTAACATCACTGTTATGACTTTCCAAATTGCTGGAATACCTCCATAACTTCTGGTTTATAAACCTATATTTAAGTTTTAAATGCTGCATAGAAAACCACCCCAAAGATGTAGTGTTTGCTCAAATGAGTGGTTTTTTTTAAAATGCTGAAATTTTAGCAGTACTGTATTCTTTTATTTTTGTTGTTTGCCTAACAAAACCATCAGTCTGGGAGGGCATTAAGAATGGAAATCATGTTGCCTGGGATGCTGGTTTCTTTGTATGTTATATAAAATGTATATAAATGTTACTCCAATGAGTCTGGGGCTTGCATTCTCCCCTTGGCTGTTAACCAACACATAGACACTAGCTGCTCTGTGTGGGATGGCCGATGTCAAGACCAGACCTCTGTGGGTAGGGGCAATGAGGGCGCTGGGGGAAAGAAATGCTCTTGAAATGAAAAAAATATCACTTCTTTCTCAAAAGGAGTATTTAGACCTTGATGTCACATTTGAATTTTCACAAGAGATGTAATAATTTTTTAATAAAATTCTTAATTATAGAAGAATATATATGTATATTCTATAAAGGATTTTTGTCCTTTCTCTTACTTTAGCCAGGATTCCTGCTGTTAGTATTGCTCTGGAGGCAGTGTGTTGCTTACATTTGGACCCCATGAGCCTTGTTTATACCCATTTTTAATTAATATATTATTTTCAGATAAGGAAAGAACATAGTTTGACTTCTTCTAAAATATTTTTTGCATTTGTTCAGTGCTTATAAGTTTAATTCCATTTGGCTTTTGTGATCAAATATGTTTTAAGAACTAAACTTTTATTTTCTAAGATTGTGTTAAACCAGTGGATCTGATTTTTCCCCACTCTACAAATTTAGTGCAAGATTTGTTTCTTTAGATTGTGGTTTACTTATTTTTTTTCCAAAAAGTATTTGTATCTGAATATTGAAACATATATATGCTTTTTTATTTGAACCCCCTTCATTTTACTTTTTGTCATGCTTTGATAAGGTCCTTTACTTTGTTTTCTTTGTTCTATGTCTGAACATTATAATAGATAGATACTGGATTTCTCTGTTCTGTAATTTCCTCTTTATCTTTCTTTTACTTGGTGTTTTATTTTACATTGAGGGATAGCTTTCACTTGACATTTCAAATCTCTAATTGATTTATGGCCATTAATATTGTATTCATTTTTCCTATTAGAATTCCTATAGTATTATGTTAGTAGTCTCTTGAGAATGGATAAACACCTGTGTCCAACAGACTTATGTAAGTAAAAGCCTTTTGTAAAAAGTGTAGTACACAATTCTCATGGGCAGAAGAAAGATGGATATAATTGTACATGATGTGGAAAATGGCAATAGGCATTAACAATCATAAAATGATAGCCACATACTTTACTCATTTGATTCTAAAATAGGTTATATGAAAGTCAAAAGATAAAATACCTAAAATAATAGCACAAAAAATTATTTCTGTTTTCCTTCTCATGGACTTGTTAGCAAATACAAGATACTTTAAATACTTGATACTTAATGAGTGAATTAATATCCTCTTTATTATACTTATTTATTGAATAATTAAAAAAAACATCATATTAACTTGTTTTGGCATCCAGTAAATGGGAATATGTCACATTGATCATATTAAGACGCATACTAATATTTTAATAGTGTGTAATATTTTATTGTTTAAAAATGTGACATGTTTATAAATAAAGGATACATAAAATAAAACAAACAATAACATTTTTTAAAATCACTTTTTTATAATGAATTTTTTGCCTACGTTTGCATGTGATGTTGTGAACATTTCTCAAAGTCAGTAAATTTGTTTGGACATGTGATTTTTAATAGCTGTATATAATTTTCTCACCATCAACTTTATTTTGCCAATACAATTTTCATGTTTTTAAGTCACCTTTGTTCTCTTAAATTTTTTCTATAATAAATAACAATCAAAATTGCACAAATTCTAATAAAACAAATTCTACTGCATTCACAAACATCTTGGGTAAAAATTTTTTCATGCATATTGACATATTTGCTTAAGAGGTATAGAACAAGGCAAATAATTTATCTTGAGTTAAATTGCTTGGTTTATACTCAAAGCACTAGCTTATGCATGACTCTATAGCCCACACCATCATCAGTATAGAGTATAATCACATATAATTATATTTGTATAGAAAAATTTTACTTGTTTTAATGGACTTAATTGCCATTTAAATGCATATTGATTTAAAATATATTTTGATTAAAAACATGTTTTAAAATACAACTTTTAATTGTCCCTTATTCATTTTTGAGAAATTAATAAGTAAAATATTCTAAATGTGCTATTTAAAGATAATTCTCATTACTTTTCCTTCCCTGAGTAATCATACATTTACTGAGGACAGTAAAGCTTATCATGGCATGCTGTTATCTGCAAGGCTTTTTAGAATACGAAAAGCATGAAGCTTTTGGTTTGTAAACGTTTGTTTTAGAGATACAAATTTTATTCCTTAAAAGAAAGTTCTACCAGACAGATAATGAAAAACAGCAGAGTTCTCATATCTCTTGCCTGTCTAATTCCCCTTTGCCAGACACAAAAGCTTTATAATCTTTAGCTAATCTCTTTCTGATTTATCTCTATTTCTTTAAAAAAATGTTTATAATTTTTTATTTAGCTCTTTGAAATATTTCTACTAAGGAAAACTAAGAGTTCTCATAAGGAAAAATACATCTCACTTGCTTGTATCTGTCCCCACCTGCACACCACTCCCTATATATTTTTATTATAATTTATCATACTATTTTCCAGGTTAGCATTATATGATAACATGATAATGCCCAGAATTATTACTTCTAGATGTATATCCACCATGTTATTATTTTATTCCCTTATGAAGTTTGTTTCCTCTAAAATTAATAATAAACTAGTTTATTGTTTGCTTAATTTTCTATGTATCAGCAATACAATAAATACACCTTAACTTTCCACCAGAAGTATAGCTCCCTTCTGAATACATCCATCTAGTTTAGCAATTCTGTATCTTGCAAAAAGTTCTGTTCAAATCCAGCCTATTATTTATTAAGTCTACCGATGTTTTGCAAGGGTGACCTAATTAATGTTTCTTTTTCAGGATATTAATATTATTTAATTAAGTATTTCTTTGCCTTTTTTCTTTTTCCTGAATTTTCTCTTTCCTTGGATTCTTTCATGTGTCTCTTTGCCCCGGCATTTATGTCTCATGTTAGAGGTTTCCTGCAAATGTCAGCTTAGCTCGAGTTATCTCTTCATATTTAATAGTAAGGCGACATCAAAGATAACTGAATGTTTTGTTTAGGTTGATGGGGTTTGTTGATTCTCTACTTTATTTTGGAGTAATCTTTCCAGACCCTTCCAGTAAAGATAACCCCCAAAAGGAGTATCTGTAAGCCTTTTCTGTCTTAGACTGATTATCAGAGAAGATTTTTTTCAGTCTCTCATGTGCTATTTTAAGCCTGGTTACCATGTTGTCATAGTTAGTGGGAGAAAGTGCCTTGGGAGGTAGTCTCACCTCTACTCTGAAGACAGACTTTATTACTATCTGCTCGTTGAAATTATAGTGTCTTTAGTCCCAGCTGCGTTTTAGGACTCTTTCTGAGTCTCTTTATTTCAGTGTCTTTAGAGAGGAAATTTATAGTGGCTTGTCAGAGGACAAAGGAGCGGTTTAGCAGTCTAAAGGTATGGTGAAGAGTGTCATGGGTCTACTTTGCGTTTTATGGCTTTCTTATGTCTTCTACTCTTGTTAGCTTCACAGGCACTCGACAATTGGCTCATCTAATTCCTGAGCCACTCTGAGAATATTAGCCTTATTCACAATTTACTATAGTGTTCATTTATTTATTTTCTTTTATAATTCCTCTACTTTTTGTTTCTCAGCTTGGGTTTTTTTGTTTTTTTGTCTGTTTGTTTTGTTTTTCTTTTTTATTGCCTTGGTCATTTAGGTTTATTTCATATTTAAACCCACTACTTTTATTTATAAAGTAGCAGTTGAAAATTGTTGTTTATTCAAGAATGTTTATTTACTGCCTTTGTATATACTCAAAATATTTTACTGATTTTTTTAGAAAACTATGATGAACTACTTTGTTATAAAATCTTGACAGCATGTGAGAAATGAAGATTTTTATGGGATAAAAGATACTTCTTACATAAAAGACAGTTATTAATTCATTTTAGGGACTAATATTATTTGATTTTTTTTTTACATCTTCCAAATTCCAAATGAAGTATAAGGCAAGATGTATTTATTTATAAGTTTTGAAAAATCTAAAATGCAGCATACTATCAGTTCCTATATTCTGGCGACCCTATGTGTTATAGAAGTTACTAAATGTATAATTATAAAGTAACATTTAAGCAGATAATACATGCCAAATTAGAGTTAGCCAACAAAAAATATGGAAAGACTATTTTTAAGATAGTAATTAAAGCATACCCTCAATCCAGAAAGAACATAGTATATTTTATGCTAAGGAATACCTGTAAGACTAAATCATAGAATATAAATGTGTGACAAAGTAGAAAACATATTGGAAAGTACACAGGGAAAATGGTGGTATGGAATAAGAATCAGGTGATGGATTATTAAATGTATTTCTATGGCTCTGGCCGTTGGTTCAGTGGCAGAGTGTTGGCCTGGTTTGTGGAAGTCGTGGGTTCAATTCCCAGTCAGGGGCACACAGGAGAAGCAACCATCTGGTTTTTTTCCTTCTCCCTCCTCTTTCTTTCTTTGTCTCTCTTCTCCTCCTACAGCCATGGCTTGACTGGTTCTGGTTCATGAGTTTTGGGCACTAAAAAAGGCTCCATAGAGCCTCTGCCTCAGGCACAAAAAGTAGCTCAGTTGCTATTTTTGGGCAGAGCATCGGCCTTAGATGGTGGTTGTGAGGTGGATCCTGGTTGGGACACATGCAGGAGTCTATCTCTTCATTTCTTCTTCTCTCACTTGGAAAAGAAGAGAAAAAAATTTTACTATAATAACAGAAACAATTTAAATGATATTTCAAATGTGAAGCCCTTTCACTATAATAGGCACAAGAATGATAAAAATAAATTTTTACTCAATGAATATTGATGACATGTGGCAAAATGAAGCATGAGTTCATGGCTGGAAGTCAGTAGAAAATAATTATAAAGACCAGATAACAGATTTTGGTAACTTGGCCAAAATAGTGAAATGAAGAATGGTAAAAACTCTAGATTATTATGAAATAAAATCTACAAGGATCCGTGTTTCTAGGATAGGGCAGATAAAGGAGAAAGTGACATCTCAAATGACAGTTTTCTAGTTTTTGCAGAGACAAAGGCAGAGAATAGGAAGGGAGAGCAACAGGAGAGGAAGAAGGAAAAGGAGGGTGCAAGGACACTACCATCAAGGGGAAACTGTGTTCTTTGAAGCAGTAAGAGGCCTGCAGCAAAGTCAATCAGCAGAGTTCTAAAACTATCCATCTGACCAGTGAAGAGCTGGTGACCCTGACTTCATACAAATGACCAATCCTGAATTCATTTTCTGCCTCATACATTTTCCCTTTCCCTAGTGGTTTCATATCAATGAATCCAATAATGTAATTAAGAAAATTCAGTGACGTGAGAGAAAAAGTCAGTGTTTGAACACTATTGTGTACATGAATATTAGGCAACTGTGGAAAATACTGATATTATTTTGGCATCTTTGTGCATGAATGAAAGGCCTAGCTAGTTGTTTTCTAAGGAAACAACTTTTGTTAACTGATCGGCCCTGATGAGAATATTAAAATGCTGTGGTTTTAGTTTGAATGCTAATATTCCTTTCAGACATTTGAAATACCATTTAAATGATCATTATTATTTGTTTAGAATTATGGCAAATAATCAGCTCATTCTTGAACATAAAAGAATATTGATTTTTTTCTCCTAACTAAGAAAATTGTATCTGTTAAAAAAAAAAAAAGAAAAGAAAACCTTTTGAGACATCCCTTTAAAATATAAAAACAACCAGAATTGTATTATGAGATTTTGTTACTGTTTATATCAACAAGATGAGCCAAAAGCATTTATTTGTCACACAGTAAGGGATGTATACAGATAGAAACAGACATCTGTGACATCAGATTCTCCAAAGTTGATTCTTTCCTAACCAGTCAGCCCTTGCCTCAAAATCAAAGAGTGACATTTATAAACAGACAATAAAATAAGATCACATTACCTTTTAATTTTCTTATAATACTTGACTTCAAAAAAATGTAGAAGGTGGCTGGGCTCTATGGTTTTGCATAGATGGGTCTCATGTTACCCAAGTGATATTAACCTCAGCAGGCAGGTGTGTCTTCATCTATAATGGCTCACCAACTTAAAATAGGAATACAAATTGCATCAATGAAAAGAAAATGAATCCTAAATTCACCTAACAGCCAAAAAAAGGCTTAGGAAAATCTGAGTGCACATTACATGCGTTCAAAAGTAAACCTGGATTTAAAAATTCACCTTTGTAAAGGAGAAAAGTCTCTGTCAAGGCAGAGAGCAAATACCTAGATTCTGACTCATCATTGATGTTGAGTGATAAGACAAGAGAGGAAAAGGAAAAAAAATGTATTCATAACATCCTGACTGACTCACTACTGACAGATTGACTAAATTGTGTAGTTTTTCTTTTCTTCCTCTTCGGTAACCCTAGCAGAATTAAAGCTGAGCTGTTATTTTCTAGGTGTGAGGTTAATTTCTAGGATCTGGGATGGTGCAGTAAGAACCATGGACGTCAGAGAATCATACACATTTTTGGAAACATTTTTTTTGTCAGAGTCACTGTTTCCATTGGATTAAAGACTTTTAAGAATTGATTTTGATGTTGCTTCCAAAATCCTCTGAGATGAATTAGAGGGAAGTATTGAATAAATTATTGCTAAGGCCTGTTTTAGCCAAGATAATCATCTATTCTAAAGAGTTATATAGTGTATGTCTGATAAAAGTAGAGCCAAATTCTTGTCCCCACAAAAAAACAAAAGTCCTATAAAGTGTCTCTTCTTTTTCTTATACTGGTTGATATAACCCAAAAGTATCCATTCCTCAGTCTATCTCAATATTCTGCTTCAATAATAAATTGACATCCTCCTTTGAAAAGTTGTATATTACATCAAAATTGTCTCTTATTTTATCTTAGTTTTGCAGTGCCAAGAATGAATAAAACAGTTTCCTGACCTGACCTCCAAGCTCTTTTTTTAAAATTTATTGATTTTAGAGAGAGACAAATATTGATTTGTTGTTTCTTTTATTTATGCATTTAATGGTTGATTTTTCTATGTGCTCTGACCAAAGACTGAACCCACAACCTTGGTATACAAGGATGTCACTCTAACCAACTGAGCTACCCAACCAGGATGTCCAAGTTGTTTAAAAAGGTGTTTTAATTACTTTCATTGTTTTCACCTCTCATTCTCTTCTCAAGCCACTGAACTTTGAGTTCATTTTCCTCTTCTCTTCAAGATTATTATATATTGATTAGCAATAACTTCCATGTTAAATACCAGTGGCTTCCTTTCTGATACAATATTAGAAAAATTTCCACCATTCTTTGAAAAAAAAATAGATCATATGTTCTTGAACTATTTTAATATTTGTTTCAAATTCCCAAATTATGGCTTTTCTTGCTCTCCTTCTCAAAGTTTTTTTTTATTATTTCTAAGCATTTTATATAAGAAAAATTAAAATATCTATAAGCTTCATTAAATATACTTTGCCATAATAGCTGAACATACTTTGAGCATACTATAAAAGTCTTAACACTATTCTATATGGCATGCAAATGACTCTTATCTAAATTAACATGCATTAGAAAGTGTTCATACAATTGAGAATAGAGGGTTTGTAAATGAGTAGGAGAGAAGTTGAGGCAGAAGTATGACCTTTCTGCTTGATGTTGTCGACATTATCTACATTTGTTTTCTATCTGTGTAAAATTAGAATGTGCTGCTGATCTTAATCATTAAAGTAATACGGGTTTTTCCTTGAAGCCATTAGTAATAATGACATGAGATATGAGTAAGTTAACCTCTCTTTACCATTTGCAAGGAAACACTAACATTAATTCAGTATTCAAATTATAATTAGGTCACAGAGATCTAGAATTGCCATTGACATTATTTGAATTTTAAAAAAAGTTGGAGTTATTTTTATAGATGAATATCTAGTTTTAAGTTAGTGACAACATTCTAAAACCTTAATCTTAGTGTATGTAATAAATGTATATTTAAAACTTATTGTTCATAAACAACATTTGAATGTTTTTGTTCTATACTTTCTTTTTACTTCCAAAATTAACTTTAAAGCCAAAGTTATAAGAATCTTGAATTTCCTCGCTCAGAGGTTTGTTTTTTTTCCTCGATGATTCCTTTTAAGCTTACTATGACAGTTAGAATCTCAAACTGTAAATAGAGTCACTCATGTTTCATGCCATATATATGATTTCCCCAATAACGGTGTTTGACTAAACTGGTCTTGAGTTTAGGGTGTGTCCCCAGCCTCCTTATCTGGTATTTTATCCATTGGCAGGCAGACATTAAATACAGCTGTTTGTTCATGTCTGTATAGTCCTGCAAAAAACAGCCCACTCTGTGAAAATTTGCATAGCATGGTCACGTAATGTAGAGAATGAGACATGATAGGACCTGTAATCTCCAAACTAAATAGTTTTTTGAGCCCTGAAAGAGCTCATGTTTTTACATTTACACTTGTGCCTTAAGCATCTGCATTATAGTACCTCGGAAAGCCATCAAGGAAAAGTGAGTTGGAGTCTTGCCTTTGGATCCAAGACAGAAATTAAACTCTTACAGTTGATTTTAAAAAATAGCATAAAGGAGTTAACTCCCTTCACCTATACAACAGACTTGTATGTGTGATTCATTTGTGCATCATGTTTCTTTATCTAGCTTGACAGGGAGTATTTATTTTGCACACTCATCCCTTCCAGCCAGAAAAAAAAAAAAAAAAAAAAAAAAAAAAAAAACTTCTTCATCTCTTCATTACTGTTTGGCCACTCCTTGCCATGACCCAAAGTTGTCCCAGATGCTTTCTTCTTTTTATGGAGGTTTTATTTTATTAAAGGCAGAGGAAATACAATACTTTCATTTCTTTTTCATAGATTCTCTTACACCTCTTGTTGTAGGAGATAGGAGAGCTGTGAATATATCATCTCTTGGTCATCCTGCTTCATGGAACAAGACACTAAACTGATAGTTACAAATGTAGAAATTGGAGCAAACTTTGTCTTTAGCAGATTATATGGAGAAGTATAGCTCACAGAGCAGTCACTCATTAAAATGTGTTACTGGATTTTATCATTTAACAAGAACTTGTGTGTCCAGCCATTTTTCTGTGAGCTTCACCATGAGGAAACTGTGGAAGCAAAGGTGAGGCAAGTTGGAGCCAGTTGGTAAGGGTCTGCTGGAAGATACAGTGGAGCTCAGTGGAGAGTCTGGGATCTTGTGTAGCTTGTTGCACTGTGATGCTGGCCAAGACCTTGAGACTCTTACTGTGCTTTAAATGATCTTCTCAGGTAAAGGCTTGAGTAAGGTGAAAAGGAGTTGAGTTTATTACTTAGGTTTCCAGGTATCTCTGTACTTTCTGAGGATGGTGGATTAGATTTGGACAATGATACTTATGTAGTCTGTAGTGATTTATAGTAGTATTAGTTTTAACTTTGAAGATCTATTGGGGAAAACAGGGATCAATCTTGTTTTTTCTTTATTTTGCTATCTACTTTCTTTCCTTAGGTACTCTCTGATGGCTCACAATAAATTCCATAGACTCTGAAAAGTGTATGTCCAATCTCATGACACTTGTATATCCAGTTGACTACTTGATATACTTAAATGAGAAAGCTTAATTTTTCCCAGATCTGCTTCTTTCCCAAACACCATTTTGGTTAATTGCATCCATCTTTAGCCAATGTCAGAGCTAAAAAGTAAGCCTTTTGATATATTATTCCCTTTCCTTTACTGGCCCCAACTGCTTTTAATTTCCATTGATTTTAATTTAAAAATATGTCCTGGTTGTACATATTTATGTCTCTATAGTTCTTTAGTTACTATTTCAAAGCCTTTAACTCACTAATGAATTACTATAATAGCCACCTAATATAACTCTCTCTCCTTTTACTCTATTCTTTATAGTTAGTGACCACTCAGTTGATAAAGGAATCTTCTAAACATATATATAAGATCAATGTGACATAGAAAACAAAAGAAGAAGCTTTGTGGATAGAGAAAACCTAAGTAAACCTCAAATGATGGTAATAGCTGATAAAGATGTTGACAACTAACAACCATTACATTTGGTAATAGGCGGATATTTGCTGGTTTTGATAAGAGCAGTTTGAGTAAAATATAGTCATGTGTCACTTAAAAATAAGGATGCATTCTAAGAAAAGCATTGTTAGGTGATTTCTTTTATTTATTTTTTATTCAGTGAGAAGAAGGGAGGCAGAGAGAAAGACTCCCTCATGCACCCCAACCAAGATCCACCTGGGAAGCCCACTGAGGGCGATCCTCTACCCATCTGGGGTGTTTCTCCATTGCTCTGCAATGGAACTTTTTTAGCGCCTGTGGAGGAGACCGTGGAGCCATGCTCAGTGCCTGGAGCTAACTCACTTCAATTGATCTATGGCTGCAGAAGGGGAAGAGAGCAAGACAGAGACAGAGAGAGAGAGAGAGAGAGAGAGAAATGAGAGGGGGAAAGGTGGAGAAGCAGATGGGTGCTTCTCTTGTGTACCCTGACCAGGAATCAAACCTAGAACAGCCACATGTCAGGACAATGCTCTACTGCTGAACCAACTGGTGAAGGCATTAGGTGATTTATTGTGTGAGAATCACAGAGGCTATATTGAGTTATAGCTTACTACACACCTAAGCTATATGGTATAGCCTATTGCTCCTAGTCTACAAAACTTTGCTGCATGTTTCTGACTACTCTAGGCAAATACAACACAATAATAAGTATTTGTATATCTAAGCTTATCCAAACATTTAAAAAGCTACAATAAAAATATGGTATAAAGGCCTGACCAGGTGGTGGCACAGTGGATAGAATGTAAAACTGGAACATAGACGACCCAGGTTTGAAACCCTGAGGCCTCCAGTAAGAGCACAGGCTTATTTCTCTTGACCATTGGCTCACCGTCTTGAGTTTGGGGTCACTGGCTTGAGCATAGGATCATAGACATGACCCCATGGTCACTGGTTTGAGCCCAAAGGTCACTGGCTTGAAGCCCGAGGTCACTGGTTTGAGCTCATGGTTGCTGGCTTGAGCAAGGTGTTACTTGTTCGGCTGTCCCCCTCACCCTGTCAAGGCACATATGAGAAAGCAATCAATGAACAACTAAGGAGCTGCAACAAAAAATTGATGCTTCTCATCTCTCTCCCTTCCTGTCTGTTTGTCACTATCTGTCCTTCTCTCTATCTCTGTCACACACACAAAGAAAAGGTATAAGAGATAAAAATGGTAATGAAGGAAGGAGTCCTTAACATGGAATGGAGTTTGTAGGATTGCAAGTTGCTCTGGCTAAGTAAGTGAATGACTGGTGAATGAATGTGAAGGCCTAAGACAATAAAACTGAATTAAAACCAAAATGCAGTAATACTAAATGAATACCAGATTGATTAAAATTCAAAAGGCACAAACTTTCAAGTTTTATTGAGAATCTGGAAAATCTTGTGAATGCAGAAAAACTGAACTTTTGTACAATATTGGTGGAATTGAAATTAGTACAATTATGCCAGAAAATATGCTAGCATTAAATATTCTCCTAACCTATGACACTGGATTTCTCATAAGGAAGCATAGAACAGATATGAGTGCAGTGCTCATGTCCATCAAAACACAAAGACATCTATTTTGAAGCTTCATGTAAGACCATAAAACTAGACCTGATCTCAATGGCTTTTATCAGTTGAATAGAGAAATAAAAGTTGGCATATTTCAATTGAATACAATATAGAAATAAATAGAAATATAACTACCTGTGAAACATTAATGGATCTTACAAATATAATATGGAATGAAAAAGGTAAAACATTTTGTATCAGGCAAAATTAATCTACAGTGATAGAAAAAAAAGTAGTCTTCTTCACTGGGAAAATTGCTAGTGCCGTAGAAGGATTATGACATAGGATTCTGACATGCTGGAGATATTCTAACTTTTGATGGTGGAAGAGGCATTGCATAGATGAATACCAAGCTTCAAGCCATATCACTAACAGTTGTACACTCTTTGCATAGATGTCACATGTGAACTGACAAACAAACACACAAGCAGAAAATCTTGCACATTTTGTAATCCCCTTGGATTAGTTAGACTACAATCATTATCTGAATTAATTGTAGCTGGATAGACTGGTGTATTCATCCTTTTATTCATGCAAACAAACCACTAAACCCTGAGTCCCAGGAAAACAGGTTTGTCTACTTTGTTCCTTGATGTATTCCAACTATTTAGCAGGGAGATTTATCAAGTATTGTCTAATGGTGAGTGTCCTCATGACTCAGTTTTTTGGAGTAGTCTTTCCACCTATGAAGACCCCATTTCACTCTGTATAGTGTAAATATGAATAACATATTTTATTTTTTTATTTTTTACAGAGACAGAGAGTCAGAGAGAGGGATAGATTGGGACAGACAGGAAATGAGAGATGAGAAGCATCAATCATTATTTTTTTGTTGCGACACCTTAGGTGTTCATTGATTGCTTTCTCATGTGTGCCTTGACGGGGGGGGGGGGGCGGCTACAGCAGACCAAGTAACCCCTTGCTTGAGCCAGCAACATCTGGTTGAAGCTGGTGAGCTTTGTTCAAACCAGCTGAGCCCGCGCTCAAGCTGGTGACCTCGGGGGTCTCGAACTTGGGTCCTCAGCATTGCAATCCGACACTCTACCCACTGTGCCACTGCCTGGTCAGGCTAAATAACATATTTTAAATAACACAAATCTCAAAAGTTCAGATTTATCCCATCTCTTAAGTCTATGAATTTGGAGACACACGGAGAAATCCTAGCAGTTTTCTTTTTTTTGCTTAAATAACTGTCCTAAAATCTATCTACCCACTTGATAAACTGCCCTCCAATATCAAAATTAGCATCTTTTTATTTTGGGGGTAAATTGACTATTATAGTAAAATTAAATATGTTTGCATGAGCTTTAAACATCTAGTGTCATAAACTTTGTTTTTATAAAGTGCATAATTTGCATAAAATTTAAAGCTGGCAATAATCAAAGGTCTGGGGTATGAAAGATGGAGAATGAAGGCAAGATGGAATTTCCCAGGTCTCCCTAATCCAACAGTCCCCCATGAAGCAGAAGTTCCAGACCACAATTGATAGTTCTATGACAATGACTAGAAACAAGTCTAGATTTCTGTCTTTTCACCTCAAGTCCTCCCTGAACTACAGGGAAATTGCTCTACACTGTGAATTCAGAAACATCTACCAGGGTAACAGTTCCATGTTTACTTCTCTCATTAATAAGCTACAGAAAGAATATAATAGAATTGTAGAAATCTATAAGTGCATAGGACCAAACTGAACCTTAATAAGTGTGTGTGGAGGGGAATGTGAGTACTCTTCCCACTGAGCTGTACAGATGCTGACTTTCTTTGCCAAATCATAATAATTTAATATTCTGCAATAACAATTCAGGGACTGAATGTAACATTATCTAGCAAATTGGGCAAATCTCAGGTTGTTTGAAACCATTCAGTTTTAACTCAGACACTTTTGCTTGTGCACTTATCACTAGACGTGTGTCTGAGCTGCTCTCACACAGGTGCTAGTTTTCTTCATATTTGCCCATGTTCCTCTTGTATTTTGACAGTCAATATAGATCCATTTCAAACTCACACTCAAAAAATATATAATTTTCAAAATAAAGGTTACTGACCCTGAAACTTTAAATGTTTATCCTTCTTGCCTTCCTTTGGGTCTTCTTACTGGCAATGTCCAGTTAACTTTTATCTAAAACAAAAGGTATACCATGTGTTCTTAGTTTTTAGTGGGATTCAACTTAAAGGTCATGTTAGGCTTCCCAGACTGTCAATTTGGCAAGTGATTGAGAATGGGAAAATTACAAATTATACTTGGACTTGACTTATTCTGCCTCCAAGATTTCTTCACTTTGAAATCACACTTCAATACAGGTCACCAAAGCCCCAGATATAATATGCTAGTATGAATCACATTGCCAAATCTGCAGTTGTGTCTCTCATTTCTATAATTCTAATTCTCGCTAATTCAAACTGTCTGGAATGGGATATTGTAAGGCCAGTATCCATGGCCACCATCACAGCTGCCTGGCCAGTGCAGGTTTGCATTAGAGTCAGACAGGTATAGAAACAATGAAGCCAAGAACTGGTGGGCCATTAGCTTTAATCCTAGCTTGCACATGGTGGGCAAGTAAAAACACACACTGGGATCCAAAACCCACTCATTCAGTGCTCACAAAGCTACTGACTTATCTGAGTTTCCTAGAATCAAAGGTTTCTAGCTCACCAGTCTTATTCACCTCTGTTCCCCATCTCCTTCTCTCTGCGAAACTCTACACAAACTGGCACTTCACCATCTTGGCTGTCTCTCCTCTCCTCCATGTGGCCTTTTTCTGCCCTGCTCTCTAATGCCAATCTCAGGAACCAAGAGAGAGCAAGCTCCCGGTCTGCCCCACTTTATAGTGTAGAAATCAATACCTTTAATCCAATATACAAACAAGGAAGTCTCTGATACAAAGTCACTTATATGAGGCATAATGGGATTCCTCATAAGAGTACACCATCCCACATCATGTGATCAGTCAAGGGTGTGAGGAAAAGCTGTCTTAAAATTAAGCTTAGGCTATAACCACCCTGCCTGTCCCCCACATCCAATGCAAAGTATAAGCCAGCAAACATATATCATATTTAAAAACTTATTTGACCAACAGGGATATACAGTGGTCCCTCGTCTATCACAGGGGTTACGTTCTAGAACCCCCTGTGATAGGCCAAAATCCATAAAATAATGACTTTATATTTATTTTATTACTTATATATATTTTAAGGCTTTATAAACCCTTCCCACACTCTTATAAATACTTCCTATGCTCTTAAACACTTTCTAATGTGTTAAGGTGCCAAAGAACTGTAAAACTTAGTATTGGCAATGCCATTTTAAAGAGGAAAAGTTAGGCTTCTTGCCCCTCCTTTCTGTGGAAAATGGAGGTAAAAAAATGCAGAAGCTTCTTGGCTTACAAGAACAAATGGGTCATCTAGTCATAATTTAAATATAGTTTTCTGGAAGGACTGAGGCCACTACTTGCTAGACAACAAAGAACTTCCTCTTCCTCTTCAATAAGATCCTTTAGGAGACAATGTTTACATATCCTACACTGACTCTAACTCTTTCTCCCCTCCCAGATTCTGAGAATAACATATACCTCTAGACAAAGGGATCACAAGGCCAACCCCCTTGCCTGAAAAACCTGCATATGCTTTCTAATAATCATCCCTTTTGAAACCCTTTATATGTCTAAAACTTGTAAACTAAAGATAGCCTCAATCATTTTAGCAAAGGTGATTTTCTATTTCCTTATCTTAAGCTAAAACTTTTCACTGTTATGGCAATGACCCTAGAAAATTTGGGAATGTCTTTAATATGTAAAATGAAATTTATTGCTATTGTGTTACCTTGTAAGTTTTGATATGTAGAAATGTTTTTTTTTCTTTTAATAGATCCTATAGATAAATGTTGTAAGCTTGTTAATAATTGACTATTATGTCATGCTCTCCCTCCTTTTCCCCCAACCTCTATGTGATCAAGTCTGTATAATTAGCCTCAGAGCTATATTTGAGGCTGCACGATTTGTGTTAGCTATACTCAGTGGAAGTCATATGCAGCTGGCTTATTAATAAATCTCCTCCTAAAATTTCTTCTGTATCCTCTCTTGGTGTCTCTGTTACCTGTGGAATTAAGGTAATGTACTTTATAACACTACACTCTTAAACCTATGTAATTTTAACGACATATAAAATTCTATATGGGTACTCACCAGTGAATACAGTAGTCCCTTGCCATATCTCGGTTCACTTTTGATGGTCTCATTGTATCACAGATTTTTAAATTGTATATATATAATTTTGTATCATAGATTTTTTGCTATATTGTGGGATATGGCAGCATATAGATATTTTTATATATTTATTATTTTAATTATTTTTGTGGTAAGATAAGCACTTTCTAGCCTAAAAAATAAAAACAATATAAAATATTAATTAAAATATATTAAAAGGATATTAAATCAAAATAAAATTTGTGGCATACAGCAGATGAGTAGACAGAGACTCACACACATGAAAAAATGCAGCTGTGGCCATTTTTGCTTGAGCTAGTTTGACCACATGAAATTATACATAGCACACTATTGGCTGATGGATGGATGAGAGGTGATCAACCAGAGCACTGTGTTCTGTATCCTGGGCACTGCCTGGCTCAGCAACCATAGCCTTAAAATATGTAAATAATAAAATAAATGTAAAGTTGCTAATTCGTGTATTTTCACCTATTGTGGGGGGTTCTGGAACCTAATCCTTGTGATATACAAGTGACCACTGTATATAATAATATTCTTTTACTAAATAGAGAACAGAAAAACTATAGAAAAAATCAATAAAACAAGGAGCTGGTTCTTTGAAAAGATCAACAAAATTGACAAAGCCTTGGCAAGACTCACCAAGGAAAAAAGACACAGGACTCAAATAAATAAAATCCAAAATGAAAGAGGAGAGATCACCACAGACATCATAGAAATACAAAGAATTATTGTAGAATACTATGAAAAATTATATGCCACCAAATACAACAATCTAGAAGAAATGGATAAATTCCTAGAACAATACAACCTTCCTAGACTGAGTCATGAAGAAGCAGAAAGCCTAAACAGACCAATCAGCAGGGAGGAAATAGAAAAAACTATTAAAAATCTCCCCAAAAATAAAAGTCCAGGCCCAGACGGTTATACTAGTGAATTCTATCAAACATTCAAAGAACACTTGGTTCCTATTCTACTCAAAGTCTTCCAAAAAATTGAAGAAGAAGCAATACTTCCAAACACATTTTATGAGGCCAACATAACCCTCATACCAAAACCTGGCAAGGATGGCACAAAGAAAGAAAACTACAGACCAATATCTCTAATGAATACAGATGCTAAAATACTAAACAAAATACTGGCAAACCGAATACAACAACATATTAAAAAAATAATACATCATGATCAAGTGGGATTCATCCCAGAATCTCAAGGATGGTTCAACATACGCAAAACGGTTAACGTAATACACCATATCAACAAAACAAAGAACAAAAACCACATGATCTTATCAATAGATGCAGAAAAGGCTTTTGATAAAATACAACACAATTTTATGTTTAAGACTCTCAACAAAATGGGTATAGAAGGAAAATATCTCAACATGATAAAGGCCATATATGATAAACCATCAGCCAACATCCTATTAAACGGCATAAAACTGAGGACTTTCTGCCTTAAATCAGGAACAAGACAGGGTTGTCCACTCTCTCCACTCTTATTCAACGTGGTGCTAGAAGTTCTGGCCAGAGCAATCAGACAAGACAAAGAAATAAAAGGCAT
Source organism: Saccopteryx bilineata (assembly GCF_036850765.1). NCBI lineage: Eukaryota > Metazoa > Chordata > Mammalia > Chiroptera > Emballonuridae > Saccopteryx > Saccopteryx bilineata. The sequence goes on along the minus strand of NC_089491.1, from coordinate 211,589,560 downwards.
CCATATCGGAAAAGAAGAAGTAAAGCTATCACTTTTTGCTGATGATATGATCCTATACATCGAAAACCCGAAGGACTCCACAAAAAGATTATTAGAAACAATAAACCAATACAGTAAGGTCGCAGGATACAAAATTAACATACAAAAGTCCATAGCCTTTCTATATGCCAACAATGAAATATTAGAAAACGAACTCAAAAAAATAATCCCCTTCACGATTGCAACAAAAAAAATAAAATACCTAGGAATAAACATAACAAAGAACGTAAAGGACCTATATAATGAAAATTACAAAGCATTGTTAAGGGAAATCGAAAAAGATACAATGAGATGGAAAAATATTCCTTGTTCTTGGATAGGAAGAATAAATATAATCAAAATGGCCATATTACCCAAAGCAATATACAAATTTAATGCAATTCCCATCAAAATCCCTATGAGATTTTTTAAAGAAATGGAACAAAAAATCATCAGATTTATATGGAACTATAAAAAACCCCGAATAGCCAAAACAATCCTAAGGAAAAAGAATGAAGCTGGGGGCATTACAATACCTGACTTTAAACTATATTATAGGGCCACGATAATCAAAACAGCATGGTATTGGCAAAAAAATAGACACTCAGACCAATGGAACAGAATAGAAAGCCCAGAAATAAAACCACATATATATGGTCAAATAATCTTTGATAAAGGGGCCAACAACACACAATGGAGAAAAGAAAGCCTCTTCAACAAATGGTGTTGGGAAAACTGGAAAGCCACATGCAAAAGAATGAAACTCGACTACAGCCTGTCCCCATGTACTAAAATTAATTCAAAATGGATCAAAGACCTAAATATAAGACCTGAAACAATAAAGTACATAGAAGAAGACATAGGTACTAAAATCATGGACCTGGGTTTTAAAGAACATTTTATGAACTTGACTCCAATGGCAAGAGAAGTGAAGGCAAAGATAAATGAATGGGACTACATCAGAATTAAAAGTTTTTGCTCAGCAAGAGAAACTGATATCAAAATAAACAGACAGCCAACTATATGGGAACTGATATTTTCAAACGACAGCTCAGATAAGGGCCTAATATCCAAAATTTACAAAGAACTCATAAAACTCAACAACAAACAAACAAACAATCCCATAAAAAAATGGGAAGAGGACATGAACAGACACTTCTCCCAGGAAGAGATACAAATGGCCAACAGATATATGAAAAGATGCTCAGCTTCATTAGTTATTAGAGAAATGCAAATCAAAACTACAATGAGATACCACCTCACTCCTGTTAGATTAGCTATTATCAACAAGACGGGTAATAGCAAATGTTGGAGAGGCTGTGGAGAAAAAGGAACCCTCATTCACTGTTGGTGGGACTGTAAAGTAGTACAACCATTATGGAGGAAAGTATGGTGGTTCCTCAAAAAACTGCAAATAGAACTACCTTATGACCCAGCAATCCCTCTACTGGGTATATACCCCAAAACCTCAGAAACATTGATACGTGAAGACACATGTAGCCCCATGTTCATTGCAGCACTGTTCACAGTGGCCAAGACATGGAAACAACCAAAAAGACCTTCAATAGAAGACTGGATAAAGAAGATGTGGCACATATACACTATGGAATACTACTCAGCCATAAGAAATGATGACATCAGATCATTTACAGCAAAATGGTGGGATCTTGATAACATTATAAGGAGTGAAATAAGCAAATCAGAAAAAAAACAAGAACTACATGATTCCATACATTGGTGGAATATAAAAATGAGACTAAGAGACATGGACAAGAGTGTGGTGGTTACCAAGGGTGGGGGGGGAGGGAGGACATGGGAGGGAGGGAGGGAGAGGGTGAGGGTGAGGGGCACAGAGAACTAGATAGAGGGTGACAGAGGACAATCTGACTTTGGGTGAGGGGTTTGCAACATAATTTGATGACAAAATAACCTAGACATGTTTTCTTTGAATATATGTACCCTGATTTATTAATGTCATCCCATTACCATTAATAAAAATTTATTAAAAAAAATAATAATAATATTCTTTTACTATGTTTTAATTAATATTTTTATATATTTTATATCATTTTCAATTTTTTAGGTTAGAAATGCTTATTTTACCACAAAAATAATTAAAATAATAAATATATAAAAATACCTATATGCCGCAAAATCCTGCGATATAGTGAAAAATTCGCGATACAAAATTAGATAGATCTATACAATTTAAAAATTCTCAATTCAGTGAGACTGAGAAAAGTGAACCACGCGATATGGCAAAGGACAACCATATTTAGTTTTTGCAGTCCTAAAATTTATGCCTTTTCCCTTAGTGCAGGGGTTCTCAACCTGTGGGTCGCGACCCCGGCGGGGGTCCAAAGACCAAAACACTAGGCGACCCCTGTGTTTTGGTCGTTAGACCCCCGCCGGGGTCGCGACCCACAGGTTGAGAACTGCTGCCTTAGTGCCAGTTTGTATGCCTTAAGAAGAATGTGGCTGTTGGTTATTCACACTTTCTTGGAGAGTTTGGGGGCCAGTAAAAATTTTATCTATCAGACATGTTCAATTTGTCTCAGAAGGGTAACAATCAGTGTTAACCTGATCGTTCTCCTGGAGAACATTTTCAAAGCGCTTGCTAAGTGTGCTGTTTTGGTTCCTATTCATGTCTCTGCTCATCTCCAGGCTGCAGTCAAACATTCACATAATTAAAAATGTTTTCCATTTGTTTCCTACTTTCATAATGGTTTATTCTTGTAGAATTACACTTAGATTTTAAAATTACCATTTTTAAAATTATCATTTAAAATTTGAACATTTTTGTAATTGGGGTATTAAACTTAACTATAACCTAGTTTGGGCTTTAAACCCTCAAAACTTTCAGAACATATTTCATTTTTAGTAAATGCTTCTTATTTTATTTTCTGTTTTCTACTTTCTGTTGTTTCTCTGTGGCTAGAAAAGGGAGTGAGGAAATGGGGAAAGGAGAGAGAGGGACTAAAAAAGAAAGTGAGGGAAGGAGAAAAAATGAAGGAGAAATAAAAAGAAGAAATGAAGATAGAAGGGGAAAAGAAACAATTGAAGCAAATGATATTCATGCTCCAGTGCACCTCGATTGTCAGGGTCTATCTATGATGGTGTGACATATGCGAGATGGTGGATTTGAAAAGGACTTTAGAAAATAAGAGGTGTGCAGAGTGATTAGTATTACAGGTTTCTAATTTAATACTTTAGATAACTTGAATGGATAAAATTTAATTATGCAATTTCTACCTTTGTTACAATACAATTTGATATTTCTCTGAACCTTATATAGTATAGATTTCTGAACAATAAAAAACACAACTACTTAGTATACACTATAAGACATTTTTATGTCTTCATATGCAAATTAGTTTATTTGTTAAAAGGAAGTAATCCCTGAGACTTTGAAAAGAATAAAACAAGTCAGTTAATTGATGTCTCCATATAAAAGTGACTTCAGTTGGAAAATATGTAGCCTATTTAAACTTCATACTAAGGAATTACCTTATTAATTTGATTAATATAAATAATAATGTGTGATGATTTAAGGCTCAGAGTCCTATTTTTCTCTCAGATGTATAAGGATTGTTTTACTTTAATTATTTGGGTCATTGCCTTAATTCCCCATTTAACATTACTTATAAAAGGACCTTATTTCTAAAGGTTTGCCTTTTAATGAAGTTCTTCCTACTTCCAACTTTAACCTTTAAGCTCACCATGGTATGTCACTGTATGGAAATAGCCACAGTAATAATGACATTTGGAAGAGTATTCTCCAAAAGGAAGAGTAGCAGCGAAGTAGAGCTTCATTCTTTCAATTTTAAGTATGCAGAATTTCTTCTGAAACTAAAAAAAAAAAAAAAAAAATTATTCTTATATCTTTTTCTTTTAATTTTGCACTCTTTCTTTCCCCCTATCTCTATTCTTTCCTTGCTTTCTTTTCCTCTCTCCTTTCTTACTGTAATATTTTAGAGGAGTGGTCCCCAACCTTTTTTGAGCCACGGACCAGTTTAATGTCAAAAAATATTTTCACGGACCAGCCTTTAGGGTGGGACAGATAAATGTATTACATGACCAAGACAAGCATCAAGAGTGAGTCTTAAACAGATGTAACAGAGGGAATCTGGTCATTTTTAAAAAATAAAACATTGTTCAGACTTAAATATAAATAAAACAAAAATAATGTAAGTTATTTATTCTTTCTCTGCGGACCAGTACCAAATGGCCCATGGACCGGTACCAGTCCACGGCCCGGGGGTTGGGGACCATTGTCTTAGAGTAGTGTTTTTCAACCAGTGTGCCATGGCACACTAGTGTGCCCTGAGTGTTGCTGAACTCGTAGCTAAATCAAAAAAGTCCCACACTGTGGGTGAAACATTAATACTGCCAGCTTGTAAAGCCATTGTAAATGAGATGCTTGGCCCTACCATGGCCAAAGAGATAGCTAAAGTGACTCTCTCAGATAACATAATTGCCAGACATACTGATGACATGTCTGCAGACATTGAAACTGTTGCTTTGGAAAAGGTGTGCATCAGTAAGAAATTTGCCTTGCAACTTGATGAGTCGACAGATATTAGTGGACATTGTCAGCTCTTGGCCAACGTGCGTTTTGTGGATGGAGAAGCCATTAGAGAAAACTTCCTATTTTGCAAGGCACTGCCAGAAAAATCAACAGGAGAGGAAATATTTCGGGTCACATCGGAATATCTTGATAAAAGCGGGTTTACATGGGAAAATTGCACAGATGTCTGCACTGATGGAGCCGCAGCCATGGTCGGGCGCATCAAAGGCTTCATAAGTAGGGTCAAAGAAAGAAACCCAGATGTTATTGTTACATACTGTTTTTTGCACCGTGAGGCCCTCGTTGCAAAGGCCTTACCAGCAGATCTAGCTCCTGTGTTGGATGATGTTGTGAGCATAGTGAACTTTGTGAAGACGCGACCTTTGAGATGTCGCTTATTTGAGTCTTTGTGTAAAGAAATGGGAGCAGAACATAAAATCTTATTGCTCCACACAGAGGTCCGTGGCTGTTGTGCCACAAAATGCTGGCCCGTGTGTATGAGTTGCGAGAGGAACTTAAAGTATTTCTGACAAATGAGAGGTCCGATTACTTAAAGCTGCTTGCAAGTGATGAGTGGTATGCAAAGCTGGCATACCTGGCTGATATATTTCATTATCTGAATGAACTGAACACACAGATGCAAGGCCGAAATGAAAACCTGCTTACAAGCACTGATAAAATGAACCGATTCCATTTAAAGGTGCAGCTCTGGCAACAACATGTGCAGCATGGCAACCTTGAGATGTTCCCGCTCACCGAGAAACAGCATGATGGCAACACTGCTGCAATGTGTGAGGTGATTGGCAGACATCTGAAAACTCTTGAGAAGACATTGTCATTTTATTTCTCTTCAGCCTTCACAGAATGCCTTGACTGGGTTAGGGACCCATACAGCTCAGTATCCATTGCTGGAAAGGACATGACTTTAAAGGAGCAAGAGAAACTCATTGAACTGAAATAAGACCGTGGTTTAAAGCTAAAGTTTGCTGATCTTCCTTTGGACAGTTTTTGGTTATCTGTTGCCAAGGAGTTCCCCATTCTGGACAACAAAGCAATTTTGACATTGCTCCCATTTTCAACCACCTATCTATGTGAGCTGAGCTTCTCAGGCTTGACTGCAAAAAAAACTAAAAACAGAAAGAGACTGAGAACTGCTGAGGAAGAGCTTCGTGTGTGTCTTTCTACCATTCCTGCCAGGATATCCCTTTAGTGTTCATCAAAACAGGCCCAGGTTTCACATTAAGTGAGTATAAATACATTTAGAAACTATATTATTAACTATATGTATAATATGTACTGTTTTAGAGTGTCATTTTGTGTCATTTTGGTAGTGGTGTGCCCCAGGATTTTGTAAATGTAAAAAATGTGCTGCAGCTCAAAAAAGATTGAAAATCACTGTCTTAGAGTACAGTTTGAAAAATATTCAATTGCATAAAAAAAATTTGGACATGTTTGCACTTGCCTTAATGTTACTTCCTAAACAATGTTTTAATAATTATACATAATAAATCATAACTTGGTGTTAATTTACATTTTGTTTTTTTTATTTAATTTTATTTTTTTATTATTAAATTTAATTCAGTGACTTGATAAATCAGAGTACATATGTTGAGAGAAAACATCTCCAGATATTTTGACATTTGATAGTGCTGTATACCCCTCCTCCAAAGTGAAATTGTCTTCTGTCACCTTCTATCTGGTTTTATTTGTGCCCCTCACCTCCCCCACCCCTTTCTCCTTTCTCACCCGATCCCCCCTCCCCACACCTACTCACCCCCACTGCCATCACATTGTTGTTCATGTCTCTGAGTCTCATTTTTATGTCCCACCTATATGTATGGATTCATATAGTTCTTAGTTTTTTCTGATTTACTTATTTCACTCCGTATAATGTTATCAAGGTCCATCCATGTTATTGTAAATGATCTGATGTCATCACTTCTTATGGCTGAGTAGTATTTGATAGTATATATGTATCAAAGCTTTTTAATCCACTCGTCGTCTGACGGACACTTGGACTGTTTCCAGATCTTCACTATTATGAACAATGCTGCCACAAACATGGGGGAGCATTTCTCCTTTTGGAGCCGTTCTATGGTGTTCTTGGAGTATATTCCTAGAAGGGGGATAGCTGGGTCAAAAGGCAGTTTGATTTTCAGTTTTTTGAGGAATCTCCATACTGTTTTCCACAGTGGCTGCACCAGTCTGCATTCCCACCAGCAGTGCAGGAGGGTTCCCTTTTCTCCACATCATCGCCAGCATTTATTCTATGTTGTTTTGTTGATGAGCGCCATTCTGACTGGTGTGAGGTGATATCTCATTGTGGTTTTAATTTGCAATTCTCTAATGATTAGTGATGTTGAGCATTTTTTCATATGCCTATTGGCCATCTGTATGTCCTCTTTGGAGAAATGTCTATTCATTTATTTTTCTAATTTTTTGATTGGATTGTTTGTCTTCCTGGTGTTGAGATTTAAAAGTTCTTTATAAATTTTGGTTATTAACCCCTTATCAGATGTATTGTTAAATATGTTCTTCCATTGTGTAGTTTGTCTTTTTATTCTGTTCTTATTGTCTTTAGCTGTGCAAAAGCTTTTTAGTTTGATATAGTCCCATTTGTTTATCCTGTCTTTTATTTCACTTCCCCGTGGAGATAAATCAGCAAATTCAAATTCGAGAGATGTCGGAGACCTTACTCGCTATGTTTTCTTCTAAGATGCTTATGGTTTTACGGCCTACATTTAAATCTTTTATCCATTTTGAGTTTATTTTTGTGAGTGGTGTAAGCTGGTGATCTAGTTTCATTTTTTTGCAAGTATCTGTCCAATTTTCCCAATACCATTTGTTAAAGAGGCTTTCTTTACTCCATTGTATTTCCTTACCTCCTTTGTCAAATATCAGTTGTCCATAGAGCTGTGGGTTTATTTCTGGGTTCTCTGTTCTGTTCCATTGATCTGTATGCCTGTTCTTATGCCAGTACCAGGCTGTTTTGAGTACAATGGCCTTGTAGTATAACTTGATATCAGGAAGTGTGATACCTCCCACTTTATTCTTCTTTTTTAAGATTGCTGAGACTATTCGTATTATTTTTTGGTTCCATATTTTGGGAATATGTAATCTATATCTTTGAAATATGTCATTGGTATGTTAATTGGTATTGCACTGAATTTATAGATTGCTTTGGGTAATATAGACATTTTAATGATGTTTATTCTTCCTAACCATGAGAATCGTTTCATTTATCAATGCTTGTAACTTTCCAAGTACAAGTCTTTAGTCTCCTTGGTTATGTTTACTCCTAGGTACTTTATTTTTTTGGTTGTAATAGTGAAGGGGATTGTTTCCTTAATTTCTCTTTCTGACTGTTCATTGTTGGCATATAGAAATGCCTCTGATTTCTGAGTATTGATTTTATATCCTGCCACTTTGCTGAATTCATTTATAAGGTACAGTAGTTTTTTGATGATGACTTTAGGGTTTTCTATATACAATATTATATCATCTGCAAATAATGATAGTTTTACTTCTTCTTTTCTAACTTGAATGCCTTTTATTTCTTCTTCTTGTCTGGTTGCTGTGGCTAGGACTTCCAGGACTATGTTAAATAAGAGTGGTGAAAGGGGGCACCCCTGCCTTGTTCCTGATCTTAAGGGGATTGCTTTTAATTTTTACCCATTGAGTATGATGTTGGCTGTGGGTTTCTCATAGATGACTTTTATCATGTTGAGGTATGTTCCCTGTATTCCCACTTTGCTGAGAGTTTTGATCATGAACAGGTGCTGGATTTTATCAAATGCTTTTTCTGCATCTATTGAAATTATCATATGGTTTTTCTCCTTTTTGTTTATGTAATGAATCACATTGATTGATTTACAAATATTGTACCAGCCTTGCCTCCCCAGAATAAATCCCACTTGATCATGGTGTATGATTTTTTCCATATATTGTTGGATCCAGTTTGCTAATATTTGTTGAGGATTTTAGCACCTATATTCATCAGAGATATTGGCCTATAATTTTCTTTCTTTGTGTTCTCTTTGCCTGGTTTTGGAATCAGAATTATGCTCACCTCATAAAAGGAGCTTGGAAGTCTTCCTTCCTCTTGAATTTTTTGAAATAGTTTGAGAAGGATAGGAGTTAGTTCTTCTTTGAATAATTGGTAGAATTCAGTTGTGAAGCCATCAGCCCCCGGACTTTTCTTTGTTGGGAGTTTTTTGATAACTCTTTCGATCTCATTTGTTGTCATCGGTTTGTTTAGGTTTTATGATTCTTCCAGATTGATTTTTGGAAGATTGTATGTTTCAAGGAATTTTTCCACTTCCTCTAGGTTGTCTAGTTTTTGGCAAACAGTTCTTCATAATATTTTCTTACAATATTTTGTATTTCTGTTTTGTCAGTTGTTATTTCTCCACTCTTATTTCTAATTTTATTTATTTGAGTCCTCTCTCTCTTTTTCTTGGTGAGTCTAGTTAAAGGTTCATCAATCTTGTTTACCTTTTCAAAGAACCAGCTGCTAGTTTCATTGATTTGATGTATTGTTTCTTTAGCCCTATGTCATTTATTTCTGCTCTGATCTTTATTATTTCCTTCCTTCTACTACATTTGGGCTTTACTTGCTGTTGTTTTTCTGGTTCTTTTAGATGTAGGGTTAAGTTGTTTATTTGAGCTTTTTCTACCCTCTTAAGGTATGCCTGTAATACTATGAACTTCTCTCTCAGTACTGCTTTTGCTGTGTCCCATAAATTTTGAGTTGATGTATGTTCATTACCATTCGTTTCTAGGAATTTTTTTTATTTCTTCTTCAATCTCATTCTTGACCCAATCGTTATTTAATAACATGCTATTTAGTTTCCAAGTGCTTGAGTATTTTTTAATTTTTCTGTTGTGTTTTTTTTCTAGTTTCATGCCATTGTGTGGGTTGTCTTTTTATTTTGTTAATGGTATCTTTTGCTCTGCAAAAGCTTATATGTTTGATACAGGCCTATTTGTTTATATTTGTCCTTTATTTCACTTGCCTGTGGAGATAAATCAGCAAAAATATTGCTATGAGAGATATTAGAGCATTTACTGCCTATGTTTTCTTCCAAAGAGTTTTTGGATTCAGGACTTACATTTAACTTTTTTATTCATTTTGAGTTTATTTTTGTGAATGGTGTGACTTGGTGGTTTAGTTTTATTTGTTTGCATGTACTGTCCTACTTTCCCAACACCATTTATTAAAAAGACTTTCTCTATTGCAGGCTCTTACTTCCTTTGTCAAATATCAATTGACCATAAGACCATGGATTTATTTCTGGATTCTCTGTTCTATTCCTTTGATCTGTATGCCTGTTCTTATGCCAGTGCCAAGCTGTTTTGATTACAATAGCCTTGTAGTAAAACTTAATATCAGGAAGTGTGATACCTCATACTTTATTCTTCATTTTTGAGATTGCTGAGTTTATTCGTGTTCTTTTTTTGGTTCCATATAAATTTTTGGAATATTTGTTCTGCATCTTTGGAGTATGCCATTGGTATTTTAATAGGAATTACATTGAATTTATAGATTTCTTGGGGTAATATAGACATTTAATGATGTTTATTCTTCTTATCCATTAACATGGTATATGCTTCCACTTGTTTGTATCTTCCTTGATTTCTATTTTTAACGTCTTATAATTTTCTGAGTACAAGTCTTTTACCTCTTTGGTTAAATTTACTCCTAGGTACTTTATTATTTTTTTTCTTGCAATATGAAAGAAATTGTTTTCTTAATTTTTCTTTCTGAAAGTTTATTATTGGTGAATGAAAATGCCACTGATTTGTGAATATTAATTTTATATACTGCTACTTTGCCAAATTCATTTATCAGATCTAGCAGTTTTTTTAACTTAGATTTTAGGGTTTTCTACATACAGTATCATGCCATCATCAAATTATGATAATTTTACTTCTTTTCCAATTTAGATGTCATTTGTTTCTTTTTCTTGTCTGATCGCTGTGGTTAGGACTTCCAGAACTATGTTGAATAAGAGTGGTGAAAAGAGGCACCCCTGCCTTGTTTTGATCTTAAGGGGATCACTTCTAAGTTTTTCCCATTGAGTATGATGTTGGCTGTCAGTTTGTAATATATGGCCTTTATTATGTTGAGGTATATTCCCTATATTCCCACTGTGCTGAAAGTTTTGATCATAAATGGGTGCTGGATTTTATCAAATGATTTTCCTGCATCTATTGATATAATTATGTGATTTTTATTCTTCCTTTTTTATATATGATGAATCACATTTATTGATTTTCAAATATTGTACAAGTCTTCCCTCCCTGGTATAAATCCCACTTGACCATGATGTATGATTTTTATTGATGTATTGCTGGATCTGGTTTGCTAGTATTTTGTTGAGAATTATAGCATCTATGTTCATCAGGAATATTGGCCTATAGTTTTATTTCTTTGTAGTATTTTTACCTAGTTTTGGAAAGAGGATAATCCTTGACTCATAAAAGGAACTTAAAAATTATCCCTTCTCTCAAAAATTTTGTAATAGCTTGAGAAGAATAGGTGTTAGTTCTTCTTTGAATATTTGGTGAAATTCACCTGTGAAGCCATCTGGTGCAGGACTTTTGTTTTCTGGTAGTTTTTTGATAACTGTTTTAATTTTATTTATTTTAATTAATCTGCTTAGATATTCTGATTCTTCCAGATTGAGTTCAGGAAGATTGTATATTTCTAGTAATTTATCCATTTTACCTAGGTTGTCCAATTTTTTTGGCATTTAGATCTTCATAGTATTTTCTTACAATCCTTCATATGTCTGCAGTGTCAGTTGTTACTTCACTTTCATGTCTAATTTTATTTATTTGAGTCCTATCTCTTTTTCTCTTGCTGAGTTTGGTTAAAGGTTCATCAATCTTTACCTTTTCAAAGAACCAGTTCTTTATTTCATTGATCTTATGTATTGTTTTCTTTGCCTCTATGTCATTTATTTTTACTCTGATCTTTATTATTTCCTTTCTTCTACTTCCTCTAAGTGTTACTTGCTGTTCTTTTTCTAGTTCTTTCAGATGCAGGGTTAAGTTGTTTATTTGAGCCTTTTCTTGCTTCTTAAGGTATGCTTGTAACGCTATGAACTTCCCTCTCATGACTGCTTTTGCTGTGTGTCACAGATTTTGAGTTGTTGTATGTTTATTTTTATTTGTTTCAAGAAAATTTTTTATTTCTTTCTTGATCTCATTGTTAACCCATTTGTTATTTAATACCATGTTACTTAATCTCCAAGTGTTTACATGTTTTTCAGTTTTTTCATTATAGTTGATTTATAGTTTCATGCCATTGTGATCAGAGAAAATGCTTGATATGATTTCAATCTTCTTAAATTTATTGAGACTCATTTTGTGTCCTAACATGTGGCATATCTTAGATAATGTACCATAAGCACTTGAGAAGAATGTATATTCTGCCGCTTTGGGGTGAAAAGATCTGAAGATATGAATTAAATCCAGTTGTTCTATTGTGTCCTTTAAGGCTGCTGTTTTTAAATTAATTTTCTGTCTGGAGGATCTATCCATTGATGTTAGTGGGATATTAAAATTTCTACTATTACAGAATTGCTATAGATCTTGCCTGTTATGTACATCAAAATCAGTTTTATATATTTAGGTGCTCCTATATTAGGCATATAGATATTTACAATGGTTTTATGCTCCTATTGCCTTGCTCCCTTTACTATTATGTAATGACTTTCTTTATCTCTTACTATAGCCTTGGTTTTGAATTCTATTTTGTCAGATATAAGTATTGCTACCCCAGCTTTTTTTTTCATTTTTATTTGCATGAAATACTTTTTTCAATCCCTTCACTTTCAGTCTATCTGTATCTTTTGTTTTGAGGTAGGTCCCTTATAGACAGCATATGTATGGGTCTTGTCTTCTTATTCATGCTGTTATCCTATGCCTTTTTTTTTTCTTTTCTTTTTTTCCAGAGAGAGTGACCAATAGGGACAGACAGACAGGAAGGGAGAAAGATGAGAAGCATCAATTCTTTGTTATGGCACCTTAGTTGTTCATTGACTGCTCTCTAATTTGTGCCTTGACTGGGGGGTGGGGCTACAGCAGACTAAGTGACCCCTTGCTCAAGCCAGCATCCTTTGTCTCAAGCTGGTGAGCCTTACTCAAGCCAGAGAAGCCCGCATTGAAGCTGGCTACCTCGGGGTCTCAAACTTGGGTCCTGCACATCCTACTTTGATGCTCTATCCATACACCACTGCCTGGTCAGGCTTCCCTATGTCTTTTGATTGGAGCATTTAATCCATTTACATTTAAGGTTATCATTGGTATGTACTTATTTATTGCCATTTCATTCTTTAAATTTACAATCCTCTTTTTCTCTATTTCTCTATTTCTTTTTCTTTGCTCTTTTTACAGCAGACCCTTTAATATTTTTTGCAGTACTGGTTTGGTTGTAATGAATTTTTTGAGACTTGTTTTGTCTGGGAAACTTTTTATTTCTCCTTTAATTTTAAACAATAACCTTGCTGAATAGACTAGTCTTGATTGTAGGTTCTTGTTTTGCATCACTTTGAATATTTCTTGCCAGTCTCTTCTAGCCTCAGGTGTTTCTGTTGAGAAGATATATGTCATCCTTATGGGGGTTCCTCTGTAGGTAATTACTGCCTTTCTCTTACAGCTTTTAGTATTCTTTCTTTGTCTCTTAATTTTGGCATTTTAAGTATAATGTGTCTTGGTGTAGGCCTCCTTGGGTTCCTCTTTAATGGGACTCTCTGTGCTTCTTGAACTTGTGCGACTTTTTTCTTCATCAATTTAGGGACAGTTTCAGCTATGATTTGTTCTATCAAGTTCTCTATCCCTTGTTCGTTCTCTCCTCCTTCAGGAACCCCTATGAAACAGATGTTTCTCTTCATGTTGCCACAGAGGTCTCTTAGAGTTTCCTTCATCTTTTTGCACCTTTTTTCATTTTGTTGTTCTATTTCTGTGCTTATGTTTATCTTGTCTTCTAAATCACTGATTCAATCCTGTGCTTCATCCAGCCTGCTGTTGATTCCTTCTACTGCAGTCTTCATTTCTGATATTGTATTTGTCATTTCCCATTGGTTCTTTTTTAATAATTTCAGTATCCATTTTGATGCTTACTATCTTTTTTTAGGTACTCATTATGTCCATCCATTGTTGCTCTAAGTTCCTTAAGCATCCTAAAAATTATTATTTTAAACTCTGCATCTGGTAATTTGGTTACTACCATTACATTTAGTTCTTTTTCTGGAGATTTCTCTTGTTGATTCATTTGGGTCACATTTTTTTGTCTGCCCATTTTTTCTGTGTATTAAGTAGCACTGTCTGACTTTGAAAGTTTTGTGATACTTTTATGGGGAAGATGGGCTCAGTAATACTTACCTCCAGGCCACATGTTTTCATTGTTCTAGGAATGCTTCTTAAGGGTACTATTTTTCCTCCTTTTGTCTGTGAGCATTGGATACAGTTGGTCCTTTCATGGGTACAGTTGTAACTTTAGGTTGTCTGGCTGTAAGGGTCAACTTTGATCATGTGTATTATACACTGTGCAATATCTGTTCTGTGGGTTTTTTTTAAGTCTCCACAGTGTCTGGAGCCTGCTAGGCTCCTCATTTAGGCATGTTGCTTGTGTAGCTAGCTGAGTTTAGGGTTGGTGCTGTGTGCCACCTACTATGAGTTGTGTTGATTCTATATCTTCTTGGTTGGTGTCAGCTATTGTTTGCAACCCATTGTAGTTCTACCTGTCTGTAGTTACTGCTCTTTTCACTGTTTGTGTCTGCATTTTCTGTGCTTGGGTAGTGTGGGAAGGGCCAATCTATGTAAAAGGATCAGCTTCTTCCTGCTTAGAAATGACAGCAGCTCCATAAAAGCTCTAAGATTTATATGATTTGTCTCTACTTTTCAGCTGCTTCATGGCCTATTGCAGCTGCCTGGTCTTCCCACAGAGTTTTCTGTGGAAAGACTATAGTGTGGGCTTAGACTGGCCTCACCCAACACATTCTTCTGCTGGTTGCAAGCTTGTTCAGTTAGGGTAGCAGCTAAGATTGGGAATACGTTATTGGGACCCCCTACATCAAGGGTCTCTTGGTCAGGAGCTTAGTATGGGGAATGTGGCCTCTATTCCAGAGCTTTATGGGGAAGCTTTAATCCCTCAGCCAGTGCTAGATACTTAAATCTAATTTCTCCCTAACAAGGTCAGCAGCTGGTTCAGATTGAATGGGGTCAACAGTACCCTCTATAGAAGTTCTTACAGCTGGTGAGACCCTGCTCTCAGGGAAGAAGACTGAGAGAGTACTCTCCTGGGCTGACTGCGCCCCACCCCCCACCCTGAATATGGGTAAGACTATCATCCAGACCTAAAAGTAGTCTCACAGGACCCACACTTTAAATGTCCATGCTTCACACCTCTCTTCCTTTCCCCTGTGGAATCTAGACCAGTGGGGCAGAATATCCAGCACCCAGTCTGGCTGACTGTGAAGCTCCACCCTATGCAATGCACATGAGCCACTGTGCTAGTGCTGATCACAGAGAGTGGAACTCACCTCAGATGGGCCATGTGTGAGGATACCACTCTAGCAAGGTTTGTTAGATCCTGAACTGATGCTCTCCACAAGTGGCCATTAGATGTGCCCACCCTGAGCCTCCCTGGAGGGAACCCAGTGCAGACCAGTAAAAAACACTGCCTATGACTGGCCCTCAGTGACCTTCTTAGGACTACAAGCAATTCAGAGTTTGTGGATGCTCTGCTGAACCCAGGTGCACATGAAAATACCAAACTGCACTCCTAGGTTGGCTTTTACTCACACTGGGCCTGGGGCAAGGTTTGTTTAAAAGGCCAAGGTTCCCTGAGTCCTGCCTCCTCCACTCTCTCTCTGCTCACTGCTTGTTGGGCTTGACCACAGAAAATACCTCTGGTAGAGTCTAGAGCCAGGAGCAATACAGGTATTAGAAAGTGTGCTGGGTGTGGCTCTACCCCTTGGCCCCAGGTGTCTGTCTGTCTGGACTTTTATCACAGACCTTAGTAGGGTGTGGTCCCAGGAGTCTGATAGGTATGGCCTCTGAGACCCAGAGGTGTGATGTGCTTGCAGTCTGGACAGTTTATACTGACCCTCCCTTTTTTATTATTAAATTGTTTATCTTCCTGGTGTTGAGTTTCACAAGTTCTTTATAAATTTTGGTTATTAACCCATTATCAGATGTATTGGCGACTATGTTCTCCCATTGTGTGTGGTTTGTCTTTTTATGTTGTTTATATTGTCTTTAGCTGTTCCTAAGCTGTTTAGCTTGATATAGTCCCATTTGCTCATCCTGTCCTTTATTTCACTTGCCTGGGGACATAAATCAGCAAATATATTGCTGTGAGAGGTGTTTAGAACTTACTGTCTATGTTTACTTTTAAGATGCTTACAGTTTCCCAACTTACATTTAAGTCTTTTATCCATTTTGAGTTTATTTTTGTGAATAGTGTAAGTTGGTGGTCTAGTTTTCCCAACACCATTTGTTAAAGAGACTTTCTTTACTCCATTGTGTGCTTTCACCTTCTTTTTAAAATATCACTTGTCCATAAAGGTGTGGATTTATTTCTGGGTTCTCTATTCTTTTCCACTGATTCATATGCCTGCTCTTATTCCAGTAACAAACTGTCTTGAGTACAATGCCCTTGTAGTATAACTTGATATCAGGAAGTGTGATATCACCCCCTTTATTCTTCTTTTACTATATTGCTGAGGCTATTCGTGTTCTTTCTGGTTCCATATAAATTTTTGGAATATGTGTTCTATATCTTTGAAGTATGTCATTGGTATTTTAATACAAATTGCACTGAATTTATAAATTGCATTAAGTAGTATAAACATTTTAATGTTCTTTATTCTTCTTATCCATAAACATGGTATATGCTTCCACTTGTTTGTATCTTCCTTGATTTCTTTTATCAATATTTTATAATTTTCTGAGTACAAATCTCTAAGCTACTTAATTAAATTTACTCATAAGTATTTTTTGTTGTTGTTGTTGCAATAGTGATGGGAATTATTTTCTTAATTTCTCTTTCAGACAGTTCATTGTTGGTGTATAAAAATGCCTCTAATTTTTGAATATTAATTTTATACCCTGCCACCTTATTGAATTCATTTATTAGTTCCAGTAGTTTTTTGAATTAGGCTTTAAGGTTTTCTATGCACACTATCATATCATCAGCAAATAATGATAATTTTACTACTTCTTTTCCAATTTGGATGCCTTTAATTTCTTCTTCTTGTCTAATTGCTGTGGCTATAACTTTCAGAACTATGTTGAATGAGAGTGGTGAAGGGGACACCCCTGACTTGTTCCTAATCTTAAGAGATTGCTTTTATGTTTTGCTCATTGAGTATGATGTTGGCTGTGGGTTTGTCATAGATGGCCTTTATCATGTTGAGGTATGTTCTCTGTATTCCCACTTTGCTGAGAGTTTTGATCATGAATGGGTACTGGATTTTATCAAATGCTTTTTCTGCATCTATTGATATAATCATATGATTTTTCTTGTTCTTTTTGATTATGTGATGAATCACATTGATTGATTTGCAAAAATTGTACCAGCCTTGCCTCTCCAGAATAAATCCCACTTAATCATGATGTATGATTTTTTTTTATGTATTGCTGGGTCCAGTTTGCTCATCTTTTGTTGAATATTTTAGCATCTAAATTCATCAGGAATGTTGACCTATAGTTTTTTTTTCTCTTTGTATTGTCTTTGCCTGGTTTTGGAATCAGTATTATGCTTACCTTGTAAAAGAAGTTTGGAAGTCTTCACTTCTCTTGAATTTTTTGAAATAGCTTGAGAAGGATAGAAGTTAGTTCTTCTTTGAATATTTGGTAGAATTTGCCTGTGAAGCCATCTGGCCCAGGGCTTTTGTTTATTGAGAGTTTTTTGATAACTGTTTTGATCTCATTTGTTCTAATAGGTCTGTTAAAGTTTTCTAATTCTTTCAAATTAATTTTTGAAAGATTATGTGTTTCAAAAATTTTGTCCATTTTAACTAGGTTGTCTAATTTTTTGGCATACAGTTCTTCATAGTATTTTCTTAGAATCCTTTGTATTTCTGCTGTGTCAGTTGTTAATTCTTCACTTGTATTTCTAATTTTATTTGAGTCCTCTTTGTTCTTTTCTTGGTAAGTCTGGTTAATGGTTCATCAATTTTGTTTACCTTTTCAAAAAACCAGCTCTTGGTTTCATTGATCCTCTGTAATGTTTTTTTAGCCTATATGTCATTTCTGCTCTGATCTTTATTATTTTCTTCCTTCTACTTCCTTTGGGCTTTACTGCTCTTCTTTTCCTAGTTCTTTTAGATGCAAGGTTAAATTGTTTATTTCAGTTTTTCTTGCTTCTTAAGGTATGCCTGTAAGGTTATGAACTTCCCTCCCAGGACTGCTTTTGCTGTGCCTCACAGATTTTGAGTTGTTATATGTTCATTTTCATTTGTTTCAAGAAAATTTTTGATTTCTATCTTGATCTCATTGTTAACCCATTTGTTATTTAATAACATGCTATTTAGTTTTCAAGTGTTTCAGTGTTTTTCAGTTTTTCTATTGTAGTTGATTTCTAGTTTTATGCCATTGTGATCAGAGAAAATGCTTGATATAATTTCAATCTTCTTAAATTTATTGATGCTCATTTTGTGCCCTAACATGTGGTCTATCTTAGAGAATGTACCATAAACATTTGAAAAGAATGTACATTCTGCTGCTTTAGGGTGAACATTTCTAAAGATATCTATTTAGTATGTCCTTTAAGCCTCCTGTTTCTTTTTTAATTTTCTTTCTTGAGGATCTATCCATTGATATTAATGGCATATTGAAATCCCTTACTGTTATAGTGTTGCTGTTGATCTCGCCCTTTATGTCCATCAAAATCTGCTTTATATAGTTAGGTGCTCCTATATTCAGTGCATTGATATTTATAATGGTTCATTGGGTTGCTCCTTTATTATTATGTAGTGACATTCTTTATTCCTTACTATGGTCTTTGTTTTAAAGTCTATTTTGTCTGATATAAGTATTGCCATCCCAGCTTTTTTAACTTCTATTTGCATGAAATATTTTTTATATCCCTTTATTTTCAGTCTATGTGTATATTTTGTTTTGAGGTTGGTCTCTTATATACAGCATATGTACAGGTCCTGTTTTCTTATCCATGCAGCTACCCTATGTCTTTTAATTGGAGCATTTTATCCATTTACATTTAAGGTTATTATTGATATGTAGTTGTTTATTTCTGTTTTATTCTTTAAATCTACATTCCTCTTTTACTAGATTTCCCCCCTCTTTGTTCTGTTTACAGCAGGCCCCTTAACATTTCTTGCAGCATTGGTTTGGTTGTAATAAATTTCTTGAGGTTTTATTGTCTAGGAAGCTTTTTATTTCTCCTTCAATTTTAAATGATAGCCTTGCTGGAAAAAGAAGTCTTGGTTGTAGATTATTCTTCTGCATTACTTTGAATATTTCTTCCCATTATCTTTTGGCCATACATGTTTCTGTTGAGACATGGAATGTCATTCTTATGGGGACTCTTTTGTGATGATTTACTGCTTTTCTCTTGAAACTTTTAGTATTTTTTCTTTATCTCTTAGCTATGGCATTTTCATTATAATGTATCTTGGTGTAGGTCTCTTTGAGTTTCATTTTTAATGTTTTTCTCTGTGCTTCTTGAATTTGGTTGATTTAGGGAAGTTTTCGGCTATGATTTCTTCAATGAGGTTCTCTATTCATTGTTCTTTCTTTTCTCCTTCAGGAAACTCTATTATGCAGACATTGTTTCTCTTCATGATGTCAGAGGATTTTCTTATATTTTTCTCAGACTTTTAGATTCTTTTTTCTTTTTGTTATTCTTCTTCCTTGCTTTTGCTTATTTTGTCCTCTAAATTGCTGATTCAATCCTCTGCTTCATCCAGCCTGCTCTTAATTCCTTCTAATTTAGTCTTCATTTCTGATATTATGTTTGTCATTTCTGTCTGATTCTTTTTTATAATTTCAATGTCCTTTTTGATGCCAGCTATCTCTTTGTTTAGATGCTCATTTTGTTCATCTATTGTTGCTCTAAAATCCTTGAACATCCTAACAATCATTATTCTAAACTCTGCATCTGGTATCTTGTTTATTCTCCTTTCATTCAGTTCTTTTGCTGGGGATTTCTTTTTTTGATTAATTTGGATTGCATTTTTTTGTCTTCCCATTTTGTCTCTATATAGATTAGATATCACCCTAACTATGGTTGTTAGCTGATGTTCTCCATATCTAGCCACTGGATGTACCAGCCCTGGACCTTCTTTTAAAAACCTGGAGCATACCAGTAGGGTCACTGCTTTTGAATGGCCCTTAGTAACCTTCTTGGAGTTACAAGTGATCCAGAATTTGTGGCTACCTCTGCTGGACCCTGATGCCATTGTAACTATCAGCTGCACTCTTAGGCTGGCTTTTATCTACTCTTGGCCAGTTTTGTTGACCTCTCTATTCCTGATGTGAGGTCTTTCCACTGTCCCCCTTCTGCCTCCACCTCCTCAGGCACTTGAGCACCAGCATGGGCTCATGGGCCACAGCTTGGTCTGTTTCATGGGCACAGAGTATTCCTTGGCTGGCTGGGCTCCAGTGAGCATGGGCTGCCTCTCTGGCCTTTGCCCCCATTGGCAAGTGGGACAGGGGACACCTCTCCAGGATCTACCCCTCTCCTTTGCAGCACGGGCTGCCAGGCTTTGCTCCCCACAGGCATGTGGCACCTCTTACAGGGCTCTACCTCCCATGGGTGTGCAGGACACCTTGCCCCACATGGTTCCACCCTTGCAGGCACATGGGAGGCCTGTCCAGGCTTCCTCGCTGCTGTGTGGGCTGCTTCACTGGGTTCTTCCCTAACCACCACTTAGACCAGGTACTGCAGCCTCTACCATAACCAGGTCCTCCCACCCTTCAGAGGGTACTCAGCAAGTTGGGGGCCATTAGCCAAGCGAAGACCTCAGCACTCAAATCCTGTGTCCTTAATGCACATCCTGCTTCTAAGTATCTCTCTGTACTGACTGGATCATGAAAACCTCTGCTGGGTGGAGTAATTTTTTCCCTTTGCTGGCTGGTTCTCCCAGGAAGAATGGGCACTTTAGGTTTGGGGAGTGACCGAGCACAGGGATCAGGATGGCTGTCCCCCACAGTTTCTTCCTGTGCTCCCGAGACTACACTCTCCTCTCTCAACTACAGTCCTCTCAGCGCTTCCCACTCCCAGAGCCCTGGGTAAGTGGCTGTGAACAAGGTTTTCTGCACGGTCCCTTTAAGACAGAGCCTGTGTCTGAGAATTCTGTCTCCCTCTCACCAAAAGTATCCTGGCTCTTCTTTCAGCTAACTACTGTCTGTATGCCTCCTCTAGTCTCTGGGGCTCTAGGTTGGGGCCAAGTCCTAAGGCTGAGGGTCCACAACTCTCCCAGAAATCCACACCATCATGAAAATCCCTCCAGGATGCTGCTTACTCCTGGGAATAGGGCAGCCTTTTCCGTGTCTCCGCCATTCCTACCAGCTCAGTATGGTTTCTTCAGTGATGCTTAGTTATAAATTCCTCTCAGTTTAGTTCAAAGTTTATTTTTCAAGATAATTGTTCCTAAGTTAAGTTGATTCTAGGAGGTGGGAGTTGTAACATCCACCTACTTCATTGCCATTTTCCCCTCATAACCCACTCTTTAAATGTAATCTTCAGTAGATACTCTGATCTAAATCTTACTCATTGTCCCACAGAGTGTAATATTTGTTAATGTATCTGTTTCAGCTCTCTTGTCTAAATGATAATCATGATATTAATAATTAATATTAAATAATAAAACATATGTTATGATGCTTCTATAATTGAGTATGTAGAAAAAGCTTAAAGGATTTTATAAATAGTTTTTAGAGAAAAACCCAACCTGAACCCATAAAACTTTAGTCTAAAATATTATCTGGATTTTACCATTATTTTTCTGGTTCTTAAAAACAAATATAGAAGTTTATAGATACAGAAATTTTTTTTTTGTATTATTCTGAAGCTGAAAACGAGGAGGCAGTCAGACAGACTCCCACATGCGCCCTACTGGGATCCACCTGGCACGCCCACCAGGGGGCGATGCTCTGCCCATCTGGGGTGTAGCTCTGTCACTACCAGAGCCACTCTAGCACCTGGGGCAGAGGCCAAGAAGCCATCCCCAGTGCCCGGGCCATCTTTTGCTCCAATGGAGCCTCGGCTGCAGGAGGGGAAAAGAGAGACAGAGAGGAAGGAGAGGGGGAGGGGTGGAGAAGCAGATGGGCACCTCTCCTGTGTGCCCTGGCTGGGAATCGAACCCAGGACTTCCACATGCCAGGCCGACGCTCTACCCATGAGACAACAGGCCAGGGCTAGATACAGAAATTTAATAGTGGGGACTGCATGCCATATTAGCTTGTGAATATATTTTATAGAAAATAATTTTCAGTATTTTTAAAAGCAAGATTTGTCACATTTAATCATCACGTTTTTCATACGAATAAATTATTTTCTGAATCCTTGAAAAAGTAGGTATGTGGAAACTAAGCCTAGATGCTGAATTTATACCTTGTTAAGTTCTCTTGAAGGTTTGTCTCTTATTTTGAGTATCTCAATTCTCCAGGCCATTATATGTAGTCAATTTCATTTACTTCCATGATTGTCTCAACTTTCCTTGTATCTGTGTATTGTAAATGTGGAATGAGAATCTTAAATGTTTTGGGTCAAGGTCCATAAAAGCAGAACCTGAGACAAGAATTCACGTGCATAGGATTTGTTGGGCAAAAATTCTGTAGGAAATTGTCCAAAGAGAGGAAATGAGGTAGGAAAGAAGTAAGCAAAGATTTGGTCCCAGGTAAAGTTTAGCCCTGGCTCTATCTATAGATGGACCCCTCTGGAGCATTAATGGAACCAAAAAAGTAATCCTCACTGAAGGTCTGATCTAGTCTTTTAAAACAAGCATCAGGTAGCCACTGACAAAGAGCTTCCTATGGAAGTAAGACTTCTCTATGAGATTTGGTAGCAGACAGCATGAGAAGAAATAAACTGTTGAGATTATGGTTTGTTTTCTTATTGCTTGAATACAATGCAATACCTTGTAGTGATGAGAATTCAGTTTAGTGTTCCAGAGCATGACTACTAAAGCAAACACCTGAATTAAAATTCAAACTCTACCACTTTAAGGCTTATTAGGGGCAAATTGATTAACTTTTTGTGTCATACATTTTTGAATCTGAGAAAAACACAAATGACATTAGAATAATATCTTTATCACAGGGCACTGGTAAAGGTTAAATACTATCATAAATGTTAATAATTCAAAACTGTGTTTGACCTGAATTAAGCAATACATGAGTATTGTCCACTGTCATTATTTTAATTCTTTATAAAAATATGATAGATGATAATGTGGATAACTAGAAAAAAATTACTTATTCTCTCCCCCCAAATAAGAGAATAAAAAATATGCTTTCTTATAAAATACTTTGCTAATTAAGAATAAAAATATTATCAGCTGCTTTTTTCTATATTCATAAAGATAATAATTTAAGTCAATTTTTCATACAGGATAACTGATTACTTTCTATTTCAGTAATTATTAACAATATTGTAATACAATTTTGCACTGCCTCATTCTAAAAATACAAACTTACTCTTTTTATTGTAATTTATTAATTAATTTTAGAGAGAGAGAAAAATATCAATTTGTTTTTTCACTTATTTATACATTCACTCATTGATTCTTATATGTGCCCTGACCAGAGATCAAACCAATAACCTTGGGGTCTTGGGACAATACTCTAATCAACTCAGTAATCCAGCCAGGGATTCAAATTTATTCTTTTTAATAAAATAGTTATGAGTGGAATTTCTACATAAAAAAGCATGCTTTAAAGTTTCAGTTAACTATTGTCAGATATTCTTCAGGAATTTTAAACAATAATTTCTATAAATAACTGTACACAAAATACTTGTTTTTTATCAAAATATACATGTCTCCTTCAGTATACACACTGTATATATACAAATATAGGTTTAGAACAATGTGTTGATTGTGGGGTTGTGGTGGAGGAAGGTAGCGGAGGGTAGTATCTGGAAGATAAAAGGTGATGGATGAGGACTTGTTGGCAAGGGAAGTGAACACACAAGATGGTGTACAGAGATGTGTTGTAGAATAGGGAACCTAAACTTGTATAATTTTGTTAACCAGTGTCACACCAAACACATTAATATAAATAAATAAATAAATAAATAAATATTTTTCTGTGTCATTTTAGCTTATTATATAAATTAATGAACTTTTTGGTTTGGTTATTTGTAATTATATCTAATTATTGTTTATTAATTTATAAGAAAACCTTTTATTAATTTTAATGGGGTGACATTAATCAATCAGGGTACATATGTTCAGAGAAAACATCTCCAGGTTATTTTGACATTTGGTTATGTTGCATATCCCTCACCCAAAGTCATATAATCTTCTGTCACCTTCTATCTGGTTTTCTTTGTTTCCCTCTTCTTCCTCCATGTCCTCCCTTCCCCTCCCCACCTCTGGTAACCACCACACTCTTGTCCATGTCCCTGAGTCTCATTTTTATGTCCCAGCTATGTATGGAATCATAAAGTTCTCAGTTTTTCTAATTTACTTATTTCACTCAGTATAACGTTATCAAGATCCATCCATGTTGTTGCAAATGATCTGATGTCATCATCTCATATATATACCACATCTTCTTTATCCAGTCATCTATTTTATAAGAAAATTTTATACAGTGATATGTCAACTGGTACATACATATTGTAATGCCTTCCATATTTAAAAAAAAAAAAAAACTTTAACCTAATAGCCCCTACTACCAGCTATTTCTGTTTTTATGAAGAGCATATTTTTAATATATTGTTATATTATCTCTAGTTTCTTTCATACTCAATCTTAAGTATAATTTTTTTTACTTTTTATGATGAAAGAAAAAAGCATAAAATATTAAAGTACAACTTAATATATTTATTATTAACTAAAATTTATTTAATTACCAAATGGATAAAGAAAACACTTTTAAAAACCCACAGAATTCCACATATCTCTTCCAAATCTTACTTCTTCAAATTACTCTGACTTCTATGTAATGAGCCTTTGTTTAGAGATTTCTCCTCTAGGTACTTACACCTGAAGTCACAGTTTAGTTTTACTTGGTCATAAACTGCGGATAAAGAAAAGGAAGTTTTTTGTGTGTGTGCCTGGTTTCATTAATTGCATTTTGTCTGTGAGATTTTTCTTTAAATAACATAAAAGTTCAGTATTTTTTATTGCTAAAGACAATTCCATGGATAAATATATTCCAATTTATTTTTACTTTATATTATTGATTGACATTTGTGTTGTGCTCAGGTTTTAGGAACTGCAATTAAGTTTTGCAAAATTTCTTGAATATTTTTCTTGTTGCAAATGATCATATTATCTAAGTAAACATACACATATGCAACTTCAGTAGATAAGCCTAAACTTCAGTAAA
The DNA here is from genome assembly GCF_036850765.1 of Saccopteryx bilineata. Lineage (NCBI taxonomy): Eukaryota > Metazoa > Chordata > Mammalia > Chiroptera > Emballonuridae > Saccopteryx > Saccopteryx bilineata. The sequence continues at coordinate 211,564,440 of NC_089491.1, read as the reverse complement.
TAGTTTTACAAAGTAGTTTTACCAATTTATTATTTCTCCAAAGGGTCTATTTATTTATACTGTCATGAAACTTTATAAATTGTACCTTTAAAATGTATTCATCATTGTAGTTTTATAGCATTTTTTTACTTTTTAATATTCTTGAAAAGTAAGTATGTTGAGCTCCTTTTCATATGAGATTTTGGGATATATATTTAATGGCTAAGGTTTTTTCCAGTATTTTTAGGTTTATATTTTTCTCATGTTATACATATGTACATTTTGTTGATAATATTTAATGAAATAACTTACAAATATATTTTTGAAAAGATGGTTTTTATTTTCCCTTTTTCTTGGTCTTTGGTTGTTTCTAATATTAATACAATTCAGTTCAGTAGTTATTTTACTTCTAGTAAATGTTTTGTGTATTTGTTTAAAGATAACTACAGGTCAAGAAGATATTTTCATATATTATGACATGTAATTTAGATTTAAATTTAGTTTAAAAATTAACTTAGAATTTTGTGCAGGCAGAAGAGAGGGGTCAGATTTTGTTTACTTTATATGTGAATATTCAGTGTCCTCATACCATATATTGGAAGATATTAATTTACTATTCTGTTCAACTTGCTTTTCATTTACCATAGTCTAATATATACTTTTAATCACATAAGATTTATAAAATTTTCTGCAATCTAAAGGAACAATTATTTTCTATCTTTTAGTCTTTAAGAATATTTTGGTTATTCTTATTTCTTTTTTCTTATTTAGGCTGTAGAATTTACTTGTTAGATATTATTTTTGTTATGACTATGTTAAATTATCAATGAATTTGATAACAATGGGCATTATTCTAATGTTAAGCCTTCAATATGTTTGATATATTTCTTGCTAACTAGATTTTTTTTTAACTTCCTGAATTATTGTTTTATGATTTTGTGGTTTATGTGCCTCACACATTTAGTTAAAATTTTTAAGGGTATTCTTTGTTTTTTCCAGAAAATAGAATTTATATGCATTTATATTTTCAAGTCTATGCAGTTTTATAGAAACAATATAATTTTCTATTTTGATATTGTATCCTTTTAAAATTTCTAAATTCAGTTTCAAATTTACCTTTAGTTTTAAGTGTTCCATGTCTTCATCTATATCCTCATAGAAAAATGAAAACTCTTTCTTTACTATTTTTATATTATTTTTTCTTGCATTACTGTATCTTAAAAACTGAATCTAAGTGATTGTATATCTTCATCTTAGATCTTGTCTTTTTTATATTTTGGCATGTATCATTTTAAGAACAGACATTTGATTCTATCTGTTAAAGTGTAGTTCTCTATTTCATCAGTTTTTGCTTTTCCCTTTATATTTTTTTCTTCCACAAATATTCTATATAATAACTAATATGGATATTTGTCCATAAACTTAAAACTATTTATTCTAATATTTGCTTTTAAGATTATTTTAGCAGCATTGCACAAGTAGTCATATAGATTCCTTTTTTTATCATTCATGTATATATTTTATAATATCAATTAGGATTTTTTTATTAATAATGTATTTAGTAGGATATTTTGTTAATTTTCCAAATAAAAGGCAGATATTTTTTAATTATATGTTGGGCTGCTGATTTCAAACTAATTCTTTTGATACCAAATTATATCCTGTATACTTTTCTCCTTAGGAAATGTGTTGACCTCTTTCTGTGTAGATGTTCTGTATATTTTTTATAGAATATGAATCTGATGATATTGTGTCTTCATTCCAATAAGTCTCTATATAGTGGACGTCAGAGAAATGGCACCGTGAGGAGTGCAACCAAAAATCTCCCCAAAATTTCAACAAGTTCATTAGCCAGAGACAGAAAAATCTATCTTTGGAGAGTATGGAAGTTCCACACACTGAAGGCGAAGGTAGGATTGAGCAAAAAATTGACTAAATATATAATCAACACCTGAAGAAAATAAGTCGGACAAAGAAACACTCTGACTTCCTCACTAACCTGAGCAAAGGCTGCTTTCACTTGGAACTGAGAGTCGGGGGGGGGGGCTAAGGGTGTGGAGGAAGCTAGGCTGTGGCACGGACATTCGTTCAAGCCGAGGAAAGAGTGTGCCTGTGGTGAATCAGCCCACATGCCGCAAGCAACCGCCTGCGCCACAAACAGTAGCTACCAGCAGTGCACAGGGAGTGTGCCAAAGCGAACTTCCCTAAACCCAAGCTTCTCTGGGCAGATGGGGCGCCTCACCCAGCCATTCAAGCTAACAATCAAGCATCAGGGGACGGGTGCGCGGGCAGCTCGCAGTCCTTTCTGGAACAGATCGGTGGATCCAATCACTGAAATTAGCTTAACCCACAGTCTGCTCACCTCCCAACTGACCTATGTGGCTCTAATTGACAAGATCTCTCTCAGTTCAGCAATCCAAGACAAAAAGCATGATATTTTTTAGTGCCTCTGGCAAAAGGGGTGAGGGCAACTTTTGATTGGCAGAGCTTTCATACTCAGGGATATATGATAAAAAGAGGAACTTGGCAGATGTTAAGACCTCCAGTACTGCAGGCAACAACTAGGGCATCTTCTTCTCAGCCAAAACAGGTTACAAAGTGCAAAAAGCCTGGGGACAGTGGTCTCACAGAGTGCTAGGCATGCTGAGCAGGCCTGGAGGATCATAAAAAGTCACCTTAAGAGTAATTGGCTCCCAGCCCTGCCTGATTACGCTGGCGGCTCTGACTGCCAGAGCCTTACCCAGAGCCCTGCATTGAGTGGGGATAGTGTGGGGATTTGCCAGCTCTTTGAGCCTCTTACTCCCCAGGCAGAGGCAGTGGTAGCCTCATACCTGGATCTTCAGGCTGCTAATTCAGGAAGGAGAGACTAGGAGATAGGCTCCGGGAAAATGGACTCTCTCATTATCGGAGCCTGCAAACGTTAACAAGCCTTGACTACCAATGAGACTGAAGCCAAATATATGACATTTCTGTAGAGTCTCATCAACTGCAAATCCCTACCTAAGCATGCCACAGGGGCAGAGCCTGGGTATAGAGTCACCATCCAAGTAGAGGGAGAGGAAAGAAAAAGGAAGGAGTTAACCTCTCAAAATCAAGAAAAATTCACAGACTTTATAACTTGTTCCACTATTTTTTTGTTTCTTTCATCTTCTTGCCTTTATTATTATTATTTCTATTTCCTCCACCTTGGTCCTTTTATTCTCTGCCCATCTTATTCTTTCCTTTTCTTGAACTACACTACCCATAAGTGTTACATTTTATTTCTTTTCTTCTTCCTTACTCTCCATGAGGGTTATACTCCAAAACCCTTTTTTATTTGTTTTTTTCTTTCTTTTCTTTTCCCCTTTTTCCTATTTCTTCCTTTTTATTAGTTTCTTCTTTTCTCCTTTTACTTTTCCTCTCATTCAATCCTCAATCATGAACAAATTCTTTAATTTGGGACTCAAGTTTTTTTGTGTGTGTGTATGGTATTTTGGGTGCTTTTTATTTCACTTTTTTACTCATTAGCAAAGCTCCCAACCCAGGATCTCCATTCTATTTAGTCTTTGCTCCACTTAATACAATAGTTATATTTTTTTTCTTTTTCCTGTTTCCCTCTTAACTCTGTCATTATATCTCTTAGTCGACCATCACTTACAAGCAAATCATTTTATACTTGACCCAAATTTTTTCCTTTTTTGCATTTTGTGGGTTTCTACCTCCTTTTTGCCCATTGAACACTTCCCCCAACTCAGGTGCTCCGTTATAGGCAGTTTTTGTTCCATTTTGCATAATATAATTCACAGATCACCACAATATTTTCCTAAGGAGGAGGAGAGAGGAGAGGGAGAGAAGAAAGAAAAGAGGGGAAATAATAAATTATTATTGAGGTTTTTTTCCAATTTTTTTTCCATTTTTTTTACTTTTTATTCTTTATTATTTCTCATTAGTGCTATCAACAAAACCACCCTCAGATACCATTAAGAAAAAAGAAATCTAATATCATGGATTCAAAAGATAGAGAAGTAACACAGATAGATGTGGAAAAATCTATGGAGAAAAAATTTAATATATTAGAAACCTTGGACCTAATGACAGAGAATTTAAAATACAAATCCTAAAAATACTCAGAGATATACAAGAAAACACAGAAAGACAATTTAGGGAGCTCAGGAAACAACTCAACGAACACAAAGGATATATTACCAAGGAAATTGAAACTATAAAAACAAATCAAACAGAGATAAAAAAAAAACTCAATTTATGAACTGAAAAATGAGGTAACAAGCTTAGCTAATAGAACAGGCCAGATAGAAGGTAGGATTAGTGACATAGAAGACAAGCAACTTCAGGCACAAAGGAGAGAAGAAGAGAGAGACTCAAAAATTTAAAAAATGAGAAAACCCTACAGGAATTTTCTAACTCCATCAAAAAGAATAACATAAGAATAATAGGTATATCAGAGGGAGAAGAGAGAAAAAATGGCATGGAGAATATATTCAAATAATAATAGAAGAGAACTTCCCAAGCCTGTGGAAAGAACTAAAGCATCAAATTCAAGAAGCAAACAGAACACCGAGTTTTCTTAACCACAACAAACCTACTTAGACGCACATCATAATGAAAATGGCACAAACCAATGACAACAAAAAACAAAACAGATTCAAAAAATAAAACAAAACAAAACCACAAGTAAAAGCTCCACCAAGAACACAATAAAACCAAATTTAAACTGTGACAACAAAAGCAAAGTAAAAAGGGGGAGAGGATGGAGATTAACAGTAGCAAAGGAAGATGAAGTGCAGAAACACTCATAAGATAGGGTACTACAATGAATATGGTAGGTACCCTTTTCATTACTTAATGGTAACCACACTTGAAAAAAACCACTACAGAAGCAGATGACTTAAAAAAGGTAGCAACAGAGAAAAGAAGTATGGAATACAAACAAAAACAAATGAGAGAAAAATAAAAGAGAAGAATCAAACAAGATACAAAACTAACAGAAAGCAATTTATAAAATAGCAATAGGGAACCCACAAGTGTCAATAATTGTGCTAAATGTAAATGGATTAAACTCACCAATAAAAAGACACAGAGTAGCAGACTGGATTAACAAAGAAAATCCAACTGTATGCTGCCTACAAGAAACACATCTAAGCAACAAGGATAAAAACAAATTCAAAATGAAAGGCTGGAAAACAATACTCCGAGCAAATAACATCCCCCCCAAAAAGCAGGTGTAGCAATACTCATATCTAATAATGTTGACTACAAGACAGAAAAAGTACTCCAGGGTCAAAAATGGTCATTTCATAATGATTAAGGGGTCACTGAATCAAGAAGATATAACAATCCTTAATATATACGCACGAAACCAAGGAGCACCAAAATATATGACAGCTACTTATTGACCTAAAAACAAAAAATACAATCATACTTGGAGACCACGATACACTTCTGATGGCTGTAGATCGGTCATCCAAACAGAGAATCAATAAAGATATATTGGCCCGGTCTGCCCCCCTTTATAGTGTAGAAATCAAAACCTTTAATCCAAACAAGGAAGTCTCTGATACAAAGTCACTTATCTGAGGCATAATAGGATTCCTCATGAGAGTGCATGACCCCAGGGTGGGAAAGGCTTAGTCTTAACACTAAGCCTTATGGTATAACAACCCTGCCTGCTTACAGCCTGACCCCCTCACCCAATGCAAACTATAAGTGAGCAAACATATATATCATATTTAAAAACTTATTTGACCAACATTTCCTTAAACTTAAATGAATGCTTTTCTTGAAATATTTATTTTCAGCAAATGTCCATTAAAAAATTATTCATTTAAACTGGAGTCTGTAAAGTGAGAAGTTAAGATGGGTCCCTATGAGTATAAATTATTTAGGTCTCTGTCTGCTCTTGCTACACTCCAGAGTCTTATTCCTGACACATCACATATTTATGGTAGCGACCTATACTATGCAGGCATTTGAGTTTGCAATCCCTGGTATAAATGACACTAAATCCTTGCTAGGAACAACCTAGTACTTTTCTATTTTTCTCTGGGTGAAATCACACATCTAATGTGTTTTCTCCTGTCTCATCTCCTCCGTGTCAGACTGACTGTTTTACATTTGTGTCAATTTGCTCCATTTTGTCACACTAGAATTTCTTTAGTTTTTCTAACATGCAAACTACATTTCTTTTGTCTGTGAACAGTCCTCAACCCCACTTTCTCCCTAAATTCTACTCTCCACATATAAGCACAATATTAGAAATTATTCTCTGATAACCCAGAAACTTTAAATAATAGTAATACTTACCCCTTGAGTAGTGAGTTTTTCCATGCTCGCTGACCACCCCAGGAGTGAGTTTGTTTTTTTTTTAATAAAAAAAATGTAATTTATCAGGTACTCAGTTTTGTTTTGTTTTTTTATGCTTGCCGATGCCAAGAGTGAGTTGTTCTTTTTTTTCTTCAGAAAATGAATGGTTTGTATGTTCAGGAGGCATGAGGATGTACATAAACATTCATACTACTCAAAGTTAATGATTAGTAGCAATAGCTAATATGTATATCAATTAAGAACCAGTTGGTGTTCTCAGCACTATTTTGCATATACTTAGTTTATCCTATCAAAATTGCTATGGAGTTAACATTGTTATTATCCTCATTTCTCCTAAACTGAGCCATAAAAAATTAATAAATAGACAAAGTTACTTTCTTAATCTTGTAGCTAGTGGTTAAAATTTTGAGTTAGAGGTCCAATTTTGGGACTCATGAACTTACTCCTACTGATTCATCATCCTCATTTTAGCAGCAGTGGCAGCATTGAACTTTTTAATTTTTTTTTTTTTAGGTTGAGGAGGGGAGATAATGAGGCAGTCTCTTCCATGAACCCAACTAGGATCCACCTGGTATGCCCATCTGAGGCAGATGCTCAAGTACCAAGCTGTTTTAGCACCTGAGACTAATAAACTTCAATGGAGCTATCCTCAATGCTCACTCAAACCAACTGAGTTTGACCCACTGGCTGTGGCAGTGGGAGAAGAAAAGGGAGAGAATGGGGAGAAGGGAGGAAGTAGAGAAGATGATCACTTCTCCTGTGTGTCCTGATCGAAAATTGTACCTGGAATATCCATATGCTGGGCCAATGCTTTATCCACTGAGCCACTGGCCAGGGCTAGCACTGCACTTAAAAAAAAAAAGAAATGATAACAATAACTTATAAAACTAACATATATTAAGAGGTTGCAATGTTATGAGCTCTGTGTTAAATATATTCTATTTATATATTCATATCTTATTTATAAGAATACTCAGTAACTGTGTGTTATAGCAAAAAAGAAGGTAATGATTCTTTCATGTGTTAGTAATTTCTAATGTTTTTTTAAACACTTCAAATTTATATTGTTATAGGAAAACAAACAACTTGATTTGTTTTTTTTAATTAAACACACTTTGTTTCTTTTCAAGTCACATAGGCACTAAGACTAATGTTTCATGATGCTCTTACCCTCTACAGTTATTCTTTCACAGTAGCCTAGAAAACCTTCAACACCAGAAAAATATTTTCTTTATCTTCATACATTTTCCTAATCAAAAATTGTTAGCTAAAGAAAAGCCCATTCTAGAGAAAATAGCTTCATCAGAAATCTGTAATCACAAGATTCAACTCAATATTTGATATTTCTTATCCTATAGTATAGGTGAAATAGTATATTATTTGAAAAAAAATTTTAATTATGATTCATGGTAAACTCTTCAGCTGTGAGCTAGTCATGAATCACATGAATCTGTTTAACTTTGTATTAGTTAAAACTAAATAATTTAACAATCATTTTCTTTTTTTGGATTTGCCATATTTTGAATGTACAATTGCCTTATGTAGCTAGTGGCTTAACATATTAAAAAGTGAAGATTATAGAACATTCCTATTACCACAGAAAGTTTTAGTAGATAGCTGAAGTACTTCAACCCGCTGGGAACTACCAGTGTTGCATGAAAAAAACCTACTCAAGACACAAACTGATATCAAGAGGAATGGGGGAGACCTGCCAAGAAAGGCAAAGAGAGAGCTCCAAATATTCTTCTCCCTCAGCTTTTATTGATCAGAAGCAGAACAAAGGTAACAGGATTACAGGGAGGGAGATCATGTTATAAGAGGAAAGAATGACTAATGAACTTTTTGCTGACATGGAGAAAGGGTTAATTTGAATGAGGACATTCTTTTTCTTTTGCTAATTAACAAGTACAAAAGGAGAGGCAATCTAATACCTCTAGGCTAATTTTCTAAAGCCTGTTCACATGCATTCCTTCATGTCCGCACAAAGGTCACCCACAATTTTTTGGTGTTGCATCCAAGAGATATTCACTCAGGCCTTTTCAACTAAAGTTTTCCTAACTAAGTCATAGAGGGTTCAAGGTTAGATGGGTGATTTCCTACAGATAACATTGATCTAGAAAAAACACTGTATAGTAAATGAAGAAATTATAGTTACAAATCAATAAAAGATCATGTAAAGCCATTAGCCACAACCACCAGCACAGCCACCAGGCCAATGCAGGTTTGCATTGGATTTGGACAGATGGTAATGAAACCACGGAGCCAAGAACTGGTGGGCCATCATCTCTAATCTTAGCTTGCACCCAGCAGGCAAGTAAAACACATACTGGGCTCCAAAACCCACTCATTCAGTGCTCACAAAGCTACTGACTTATCCGAATTTCCTAGAATCAAAGGTTTCTAGCTCACCAGACTTATTCACCTCTGTTCTCCATCTTCTTTCTTCTCCCTGCACAAACTCTGCACAAACTGGCTTCTCACTCAGAACTCCACCATCTTGGCTGCTTCTCCTGGTTTCCTCCACGTGGCCTTTTTCTGCTCTCCTCTCTAATGCTAATCTCAGGAACCAAGAGAGCAAGCTCCTGGTCTGCAGAAATCAAAACCTTTAATCCAATATACAAAATAGAAAAGTCTTTAATACAAATTCACTTATCTGAGGCATAATGGGATTACACCACCCCACAACAAAAAGGATGAAAAAGGCTTAGTCCTAAAACCAAGCCCCAGGCTACAAGCATCTTGCCTGCCCACAGCCCGCCCCCAACACACATTAATATCACCTGGGCAACAGGCTACCATGTGGGCAGCGCCATCTTTAACAAAGTGAGCATAATATATTTTATCTGCCCAACAGATAATTTAAGAATTACTTAGGAATTCTCAATTAAACAAAGAAATGCCAAAAATATTAATAATAAAATCAGTATTAATGAGGTTATATGGAAATGAAGTAAAAAAGAAATGTGAAGGGGTTTCTGTAACTTAATTTAGAGCTTAGATCAGTGATTGTGTAATTTAATTTGACCATGTTCGTTGGGCAGATAAAATGTATTATGCTCACTTTGTTAAAGATTACGTTGCCCACGAGGAGGCCGTCACCCAGGTGATATTAATGTGTGTTGAGAATCCTTGTAGCCTGGGGCTTGGTTTTGGGATTAAGCCTTTCCCACCCTTTTTGATGTGTGGCGGTACAATCCAATCATGCCTCAGAGAAGTGACTTTGTATTAGAGACTTCCCTATTTTGTATATTGGATTAGAGGTTGTGAAGCTACACTATAAAATAGGGGCAGAATGGGGGCTTGCCCGCTCTTGGTTCCTGAGATTATCATTAGAAGAGAGAACAGAGGAGAGCAGAGAAAGGCCATGTGGAGGAGGCCAGGAGAAGCAGCCAAGATGGTGGAGTGCTGAGTGAGATGCCAGTTTGTGTAGAGTTTGTATCTGGGATAAGGAAGGAGATGGGGAACTGAGGAGAATAAGGCTGGTGAGCTAGAAACCTTTGATTCTAGGAAACTCGGATAAGTCAGTGGCTTTGTGAGCACTGAATGTGATTGGGTTTCGGAGCCCAGTGTGTAGTTTTTTACTTGCCCGCTGAGTGCAAGCTAGAATTAAAGATGACAGCCCATCTGCTTTTGGCTCCTTTGTTTCTTTACCGACTGTCCGAATCCAATGCGAACCTGCATGGGCCGGGCTGCTTTGATGGTGGCCCTGGCTGTGCCTCCTGGCTTTACAATGTTTTTACATTATGATATCACCAAAGTCAACATTCTTGAGTTCTGTGCCTTTCATGGTGTATATTTTATTAAATACTATAAATTGTCATCATTTCCTCTAGTTACTGCTTTGTTTTCTGCCCTCCTTCATAGTCAAACTCCAAAAGAAACATCTATAAAAATGTCATATTCACCACCTCTCATAATAAAAAAAATATTGAGCTATCAAACTATTGGTTAAATAAGTTTATAAATATAATATATAGGAATTCCTATAATATAGGAATTCCTGGTAAATTCATATACATATTTGCTCACCTTGGATATGGGAGACAGGGTGTAAGCTGGCAAAGTCATTAATAGCCTAAGGCTTAGGTTTAAGACTGTTGGTCAAAAAAGTTTGTAAATAATGATATATATATTTGCTCACTTATAGTTTGCATTGGATGTTGGGGCACAGGCTGTAAGCAGGCAGGATCCTTATAGCCTAAGGCTTAGTTTTAAGACTAAGCCTTTCCCACTCTTTTTGATGTAGGGTGGTGCACTCTCATGAGAAATCCCATTATGCCTCAGATAAGTGACTTTGTAGCGCAGACTTCCTTGTTTGTATATTGGATTAAAGGTTTGGATTTCTACACTATAAAGTGGGGCAAACCAGGAGCTTACTTTTTCTCAGCTCCTGAGATTAGCATTAGAGAGAAAAGTGAAGAAAGACCACTGTTACATCCCAAGAGACAGGCTACAGCAAACCCAAAGTAAATTTTACAAGTTTTATTGCAGACCTGCAAAGGGACTGCAGGCAACCCATGCAAGGGAGCACTGCAGCCCCCCAAACCTGCACAGGGATGCAGGTAACCCACACAGGGGAACACTGCAGCCCCCCAAACCTGCACAGGGATGCAGGTAACCCACACAGGGGAACACTGCAGCCCCCCAAACCTGCACAGGGACTGCAGGCAACCCACGCCTCCGAAGAGACTGGAGCACTACAGCCCCCCAAACCTGCGCAGGGACTGCAGGCAACCCACGCCTCCAAAGAGACTGGAGCACTGCAGCACCCCCCCCAAACCTGCACAGGGACTGCAGGCAACCCACGCCTCTGAAGAGACTGGAGCACTGCAGCCCCCCAAACCTGCGCAGGGACTGCAGGCAACCCACGCCTCCGAAGAGACTGGAGCACTGCAGCCACGAGCTTCTAAAATGGCTCCTTTTTATAGGGTGGCTATCTAGGATGAGCAAGCATCATACAGAAGCTGATGTGGCTGTTAGTCATTGGCTAGGGAGGTCGTGCGCAGTTACAGGGGGGGGGGGTATTGCTCAGTGGAGAATTTCAAACATAAACTTCTGATAAGGGTCTCTGACTCAATGCAGGATTTTGCTGAACTCTTTGTTCTCAGCATCACAGGGACCTTGTACACTCTTGGCAGCCCCAGCATGTCAGTACTCCCTGTATCTAACATTCCCCCATCTCTTCTGGGCATAAATCAATTCCTTGATTCTTCATCAGTGGGGAGAATGGTATAAGGCTGGGGCTCATGAGAATTTTCTACTTTAGCTGTAGCTATAAGCTAATTAGGTCAGGGGTCCTCCCTAGTATGTGCTGGCATGCTGATAGTGTGCCCTTAGTACTACAAGCTTTATGGACTAATTTCTTTCTGCCTTGCATTTTTCTTCTCTGTACTAACTTCTTACAACTTGTAAAAACCTTCTGCAACTTACACTAACCTTCTGCAACTTACACAAACCTTCAACTTTTATGCACTTTCTTATCCAGAAATAACTGGCCTTCATAACAACTTGCTTTTCCTTTTCTTTTCAAAAGTACCTCTACACCTTATACCTTCTATTATCAAAACCATACAATTCCTTTCTAATATATCAGAATTCTTAATTCCTAAAAACCTTAACCTTCAGCAAAGACTAAGTTAGTACTAAGTAATCCTCTTTTAAAGATTGCTTTTTGGAGGTGTCCTTTTCATAAGTAGCCTATTGGACACATGACCAATATTCACAGATTATTCTATAGTGGTAGCTATGAGCACGTACATAATTTTCATTTACGTTATAGCTTCTCTCTCAGCCAATGGACTTACACCCCCTTTCTGTATGACTCATAGCAGTACATGCATCAAACCTCTTAAGATGACTTACTTGGCTTTCCTTTACCTTAGTTTCCCTCCCTCCCCAAAGTCTCCATGCGTGGACCAGTTAACTTCTGGTTTGTGGCTGAAGCAGGGCATGCTGTCCTTCTCAGGGTCAGCTTACAAGGGTTGGCGACGTCAGTCTTCACTGTCCACAAAGGTGTTTCTTCTGGGACTGCAAGCTTCAGCTGGCTGCGGTGGACCCAGGCGTGTATGCCTTCTACCTTGGCAGTAGTGGGAGTTGTCAGGATCATGGTGTCTGGACCCATCTACATGGGAGTCAGTCCTTGGGTGGTGTACTGCTAGAAGTGCCTCTTGGACAGTCTTTGAACAGTTTGCTGAGTAACCTATAAAACCTGTAAGTACTTAGGGAAAGGGTGTTACATTTCTACACTTTGCAGTTAGAGTTTAAGTCCTAGTGACCTCTGCTTCTAGCTGGAATTAGCAGCAGGTCCCAGCCTATAATAGGCATGGGGCATTGAGATAAGAGAAATAAAGGAGACACTAAACATAAAGCAATAAAACCAGACTGTCAATACCCACAGTAGAGATCTTTGAGGGATAAATAAAACTTAAATATTCAAGCAAGGCATAGTAGATGGCCCTTGTGTTTACAAGAAATGAGATTAGCTTATCTGCTACTTGGAAGAAATACCTTAGGCTCCTGAACGATGTCCTTAGGCCTTCAGTGGCAATTCCCAGCACGCTGGGCAAGGTCAGATCACAGGTAGCTGGAGCAGGGCTAGAAGAGACTGAACCCTCCCTCCATGGAGCAAGGGGGCAGCTTACCTTCTCATGTCCCTCTTTCCACAGCACAGACGTGTCCCTTGATGGGGCCGGGAAGCCTGGCAGGCTTCAATTCAATGACCTTTCTTTCAACTCTGGAGCAGGGCCTTGATGAAAGCTATAAAGCCCCTTAGGGCGCTGGAGCCAAAAGTTGGTATTTCCTGACTTCTTTTGGGCCTTATTTGCCTTTTCTGTTACTTCCTTGGTCATTATAGACCTTAAAAGCCATGCTCAGAAGATCTCACTGAGGAGCTTGACTAAGAGAGCAAAATTGGGAATATAACAACAGATCCTTGGTACAAAAAGGAAGTCTTTGTACTTGACAGACTATACAATTCTATTATGGCTAAAGCAGTGGGTTTAGAAGGGGCCATATTCCCTAAATCTTCTCCTCGGGTCTAGCTCCAGATAGGAGGCGGGGATTCCCCGGAGCCAAAGCAGAGGAGGGCAGGGGGCTGTAGCAAGGTGATGATAACCTCTAGCTTACTGCACTGTTATCTTTTGCCTGACTAAGTAGTGGCTCAGCCCTTGAGCTGGTGCCCAAGGGGGAGGGGCAAGTGCCTGAAACTGTGAGGGGAGCCTGCCGCTTCTTCTGCAGCCAGCTGCAGTCTGGCTGCCTTTTCTTTCTCTACCTCTGCTGCTATACTGGGCTGCATACTGACTGTGCCACCTGCCTGCAGGTGGGTGCTGGTGATAGTACGCTAAACTCTCTATGTTTTCTGTGGGTCTAGCAATCTTTGGTTTGGCCAGTCTGCTCTTAACTTGGCTATTCTAGTAGCAGACAAACAAACCAAATATGCACACAAATCAAACAAAACTTCTAAACCAAAACCAAAGGGAGAAGGCAGCGTCCTGCGTTCCCCGACCAACTGGGTGGGGAGAAATCAGGTGGCATCCCGCCTGATCCACTACACCCTTTTCTAACCAGAGCTCTGTTTCCAAATATTCAAAGCTAAACCAAAACCAAAGGGAGAAGGCAGCGTCCTGCGTTCCCTGACCAACCGGGTGGGGAGAAATCAGATGGCGTCCCGCCTGCTCCACTACACCGTTTTCTAACCAGAGCTCTGTTTCCAAATATTCAAAGAGGAAGCTTATTTACCAAAAGCTTCCTTACCAAACAGTCTCGAGACTCCAAATGTTTCAAATCAGCCAAATTCAGTTTCCAAATGGCAACTGCCGGAGGCTGGCCAGCTACCAACGTCTGCTGCAGCCCACTCTGTGAGGAGGGGTCTTACATGGCCAATCTCGCTGGGGCCTCCATCTGTTACATCCCAGAAGACAGGCTGCAGCAAACCCAAAGTAAATTTTATAAGTTTTATTGCAGACCTGCACAGGGACTGCAGGCAACCCATGCAAGGGAGCACTGCAGCCCCCCAAACCTGCACAGGGATGCAGGTAACCCACACAGGGGAACACTGCAGCCCCCCAAACCTGCACAGGGACTGCAGGCAACCCATGCCTCTGAAGAGACTGGAGCACTGCAGCCCCCCAAACCTGCGCAGGGACTGCAGGCAACCCATGCCTCCGAAGAGACTGGAGCACTGCAGCCCCCCCAAACCTGCGCAGGGACTGCAGGCAACCCACGCCTCCGAAGAGACTGGAACACTGCAGCCCCCCAAACCTGCGCAGGGACTGCAGGCAACCCATGCCTCCGAAGAGACTGGAGCACTGCAGCCCCCCAAACCTGCACAGGGACTGCAGGCAACCCACGCCTCCGAAGAGACTGGAGCACTGCAGCCACGAGCTTCTAAAATGGCTCCTTTTTATAGGGTGGCTATCTAGGATGAGCAAGCATCATACAGAAGCTGATGTGGCTGTTAGTCATTGGCTAGGGAGGTCATGCACAGTTACAGGGGGGGGTATTGCTCAGTGGAGAATTTCAAACATAAACTTCTGATAAGGGTCTCTGACTCAATGCAGGATGTTGCTGAACTCTTTGTTCTCAGCATCACAGGGACCTTGTACACTCTTGGCAGCCCCAGCATGTCAGTACTCCCTGAATCTAACAACCATGTAGAGGAGGCTAGGAGAAGCAGCCAAGATGGTGGAGTGCTGAGGGAGAAGCCAGTTTTGTAAGAATCCTTGGGAGTCCAAAAACATCAGAGAAACAGGCTTTATTGAAAGGAAGAAAGAAAGCCTGCTAGGCACTTCTCTGGGGAGAAGGGCACCAATACAAACTAGGGGGACAAATTTTATAGGGTAAGAGAAAGTCTCAAGCAAGTGGGTGTTGAATCAAAAGTCCTGGTATGCCCAGAATGCTCCTCCTTGGGGTGCTGACCAGCTTCTTGGAATTCCTCTGCCTCAGGGACAGTAGTCCAGTAAGTAAGTGTGAGGACTGACAGATAAGTGGAACATCAAAAGGGCAGTAGGAATTCCTGGTAAATTCATATATCTATCATTTCTCAACTCTGTGGTATGATAAAAAAAGAAAAGAGGTGGGGGGAAGGAAAGGGTATGGGGTTCAGGAAGGAGGTTTGTCTCAGACTGGCTATCTTCTGGAGCTACTTCCTGCTGTTATCCCTATTGGGGGCCTCCTTTGTGAACCCCCTCCTCCCCGGGGTAGTTGGAGTAGGAGTTGTAAAAAAATTTCATTGTAGGTAATCCTGGAGATTTCCCTCATTCGAGCCTGTAGGAACTTGATAAAGAAAGAGGCAAGCATTAATATTAGGCAAAAAATTAGGATTGATCTTATAATTGGTACTAGCATTGAGATCAAGGGGTTTTTCCACCATTGTTCTGAGTAGAGGTGTATTTATAGGCTTCCAGATTTTTCTGTTTTAAATGATAGATGCATGAATTTACCAGGAAGTAAAATTGCCCTTTTGCTTTTTGCTTGGCTGCCTGACCCCACGCTTAATTAACAGACAATCGCCCCTGGGATAGTGGGGTCCCAGGACGCTGGTCAATCACCCCAAGGAGGAGTATTCAGAAGCTCATCATACCAGCACACCCTTGCTCGAAGCTATCCCCAACCTTATAAAATTTTGCCTCAGTCTGTTTTCGAGGCCCGTCTTTTAGAGAAGTGCCTTGGCAGGTCTTTCTTCTCTAATAAAGCCTGCACACCTGGAGTTCGAATGCCATCTCATTCTTACATCTGGTGTTGAAACCCAGAACAAGGTACTAACTGCCTGGATGATCCTTCTTTGCTGTTCAAATGAAGCCTGAACAAGCAATTATAGGTTGATTGGCCGGCAGTCTAACCCTGTCCTGAACCCCTGCCAGATCAGGAGGTAAGGAGTTTCTCCCTACCTTCCCCGGTTTGCTACAAAATTCTTTCCAAAACACCCCTTCCTGGTCGAATGGTTTTGACTTCAGACCCCATATATATGAGTGGTCTGCCTCTACTCCTTTATGAACTTCTACGAAAATCTAGGCACACCTAGCCAGGCCTCCCTCCTACATCCTGGGATCTCAACCTTGAGGTGATGATCTCCCGTTTGAGACTCTCTTTCTATGGAGATTTTCTCCTCTTGGGACTGTGACTGAAGGTGGGGATGCCCCCTTCTCTCACCAGTCTCCTCTACTGTGGGCTCCTCTCAGTCCAAACCATCCAGCCAGACTCCCCTCATAACATGGGCTCCTCCCAATCTCAGGCCTCAGAGACTACTACTCTACTCCTTTGGGATTTCTCTACTCCTTCAGGACTCACCCTACTCTCTGATGTTCACAGTTTGGGAGGTTCCTACTCTGAACAGCCTGCTTCTACAGACTTCCTCGAAAGTTTAGGTGCCTAGCCAGGTTGTTTTCTACTACCATTACAATATTCTAAGAGATCTTGACAATTTCTGCCACTGGACAGGGAGGGCATCAGAAATTCCTTACGTGCAGGCTTTCTTCTCCCTTCATTCCTGTCCTTAATTTCTCTGCCACCTATTCTACACACAGGCCATTTTTTGTTGAAAGAAACCCCACCTAAAACTTCCACTCCTGATCTTTCCTTCACCTGACTCTCAACTCTCTCCACCTCCTGCCTGAACCCCAGGGGCACCCCTCTCTTGGGATCCCTCTCTGATCCCTCTGCAAATCTCTTTCACTTGAGTCTGTTTTCTCCAGAAAGCCCCTTCCCCTCTCTTTGCTGAATCCTCTTTTCATTCACCTGCAAATACCATTCTCTCTTCTTCCTCCCATGCCAGCAGGTGCCCCTCCCTTCTCCACTGTGTTCTTAAACCCCTCCTCCCCCCTCACAGGCTGCTGCTCTGTCTGTCTCTCCTTCATCCCCTCCCCCCTCCTTAGAAGCTGCGGCTCCAGCAGCAGTGCCTGTCTCACCCTTGCCCTAACCCCCCCAACAAACTCTGTCTCTCTCTTCTTCAACCCCTCCTTTCTCCTTACAGGCTGCAGCATGGTGCCTTTATTCCCCTCACCCTCTCCCCTTTCCTCAGAGCTCTAAGTCTTTTTGACTCCTCTGACCACATGATGCCACAACCAGCACTTCAACATCCTCCTCCACCTCCTGTCCATTGTGGGTGGAGCACAGAGTGCATTCCTAGCAGCTGTGACTGATACAATGCTATGGGAATACTCCAGCTCTCAGAACCCTCCTGGGCACACCCAGGAATGGAGCTCGCCCACTATAAGGAAGTGACTCAGAGCTAACCACGCAGCTCCCTGATCTTTTCAGCCATTGGCTTTGAAGAACACACTGTAACATCCTATAGGCCAAACCTGTGTATATAAGCTAGCTTACTTCCTGAATAAAGTAAATCTGTGTCACTAAACCTTGTCCTCAGAGTTGGGTCTTTGCATCCCTGTCGTCCTCATTCTTGGCAGTACTTGTCCACAACTGGTGCCTTGAACAGGAGCCCAGCTGGCACTCAAAGGATGAGTGAGTGACCCTCTGCAATGGGAAACTTTCTCCCCTACTCTCAAGCCCCTGCATGCCCTATTGCAAAGTAGGTGAGTTAAAGTTTGTGAAAAGGATCCCTGTACTTACTGGGAGATCCTCTCTGGTTTCAAT
Organism: Saccopteryx bilineata; assembly: GCF_036850765.1. NCBI lineage: Eukaryota > Metazoa > Chordata > Mammalia > Chiroptera > Emballonuridae > Saccopteryx > Saccopteryx bilineata. The sequence continues at coordinate 211,546,548 of NC_089491.1, read as the reverse complement.
CCCTGGATTAGGGACACACCTCTCTGGGACCCGGATACTTGGGCCCAAGTTCTCCAACCTGTTTATTCAGCTGAGGTACATGAAGAACAGGCTTTCCTTCTTGGCCTCACTCCTGCCTTATTGGCAACGTGTGCTTGCTTGACCAGTGCTCCTGCTGAGGACACTCTGCTGGTCCCTAAGGTCCTACAGGCTACCCTTTCAGAGGAACTGCTACCTTCATATTCACCTCCCCCTGTAGAAGAAGAAAAGGGTTGGGCCACCGAGTTTTATGGACTTGCAGCCGAGCATGCAGAAATGAAACTAGATACATTAGAAACCATGCCATTACCTCCGCCACCCGAAGAAGTGGAAGTCACTACTTCCGCATTCCCTGCCAGGGCTCATTGCCCCACCCCAGCCTCTCAGATGCCATTTTCTACCCCAGCTTTAACTCCAATATGTGTTCCTGCTGCAGACTCATGGGTCAGCCTATATGCCCCCATGTGTCAGCAAAGAGATATTTCCCATGCAGCATCAGGACTAGAGCCCACTCACCTTTTTCCATCCAATATTAACCCTACCACTGCACGACCACAAGCATGGTATCCACTTGACCAAAAAACAGTTGTTACTCTCAGAAAAGCTATCCAGGATGATGGCCTTCATTCCCTCCATGTTCAGCAATTACTTGAAAATATCAGTATTGATTTAAATTGTCCCCATGATTGGAAAAGGTTAGCCAGAGCAGTCCTTACCATGGGAGACTTAATTCAATGGAAAGCTTTATACAATGAGCAATGTGAAAAAATAGGTGAAGAAATTAAAGGGCTGGTATTAACATCCCCCTGGAAACCCTCAAAGGAGAAGAGCAATTTGCCTCCCCTGCCGTACAGGCTACCGGACCCCCTCAGTATTTTGATCAAGTGCGCCTATGTGCCACTAGAGCTTTTACTCAAACTAATGCTCATGGAAGGTCCTTAAAGCTTTCCAAATTGCTTCAGGGTCCCAATGAACCTTTTTCAGATTTTCTAGGAAGGGTCCAAGAAGCTGTAAAGTGTAAAGTTATGCATACTGATGCGGTCGATGCTCTAACTAGAGAATTGGTGTGGGAAGATGCCAGTAGAGAGTGTAGACAGGCAAGAGGGCCAATTAGAGCTGTGCCCCTAGATGATTGGGCCTTTGCCTGCTGAGATGTGGGCAGCAACTCAGCGGCAGCCCTAGCTACCACTCTTGCAGCCTAGGTGAGTGTCTCCCATCAGGGAAGCCAACTGACACAAGGAGCCTGCTTTTAATCAAGGGCAAAGGACATTTTGCATGGCAGTGCCCTAACAGGAAAGGAATGAACAATAAAAAGCCACTTCTGTGTGCCCCTATTGCAGAAAGGGATTTCACTGGAAACAAGATTGTGGCTCAACCACCACCATGAATGGAAAGCCTCTAGAGCCTTTAAACGGGAAGCAGGGCAGCTCTCAGCCCCGCCCACACAGGAGTCTATTGGATCTTACCCTTAACCCAGAATAAGGCCTTTCTAACCCTACAAGTAGAGGGCCATCCCATCCTTGGGCTCATAGATTCTGGTGCTGATGTTTCTGTAATCAGAGAGGAAGATAAAAAGGAAGGCTGGGCCACGCGGTTCGGACCTTTAGTACAATGAGTTAGTGGAGTACGACTGGCCCAACAAGCCACCCGGCCACTCCATTGGACAGATCCTGATGGGGTGACTGAAGTTTTCAGTCCTTTATTTATGACTGAATTGCCACATACACTTTGGGGATGGGATGTGTTTTCTTTACTCATGTCTCTATTACCAGCCAGACCCCCCCCCCAATTCTAAAGGCCCCTGATGAATTAAAAACTCCGGAACTCATCAAACTTATATGGAATACCAACCAACCAATTTGGGTTGAGCAATGGCCATTAACAGCCTCTAAATTAAAAGAATTACAAAAGCTAGTTCAGCAACAATTAGAAACCAAACATATTGAGCCTTCCACTAGTCCTCATAATTCTCTTGTTTTTGTAATTCAGAAAAAGTTATCTGGAAAATGGAGATTCCTTCATGATTTAAGGGCTATTAACAAGCACATGGCAAAGATGGGCACTTTACAACCATGCTTGCCACGCCCCTCTGCAGTGCCATGGGCTGTCCATATTAAAATTCTAGACATCAAAGATAGTTTTTTCTCAATCCCCCTCCATCCAGAGGACAAGCCTTATTTTGCTTTTACTGTGCCTTCCATTAATCATGCCCTTCTGGCTCAAATGTATCAATGAGCAGTCCTACTGCAAGGCATGAAGAATAGCCCCACCATTTGCCAGTACTATGTAAACACGGCAACACAACCATTACAGTAACAGTGCCTCATCTACCATTATATGACGACATATTAATAACTCATGTGGATCCTAGGATCTTAGAAGAATGTTACCAGTAGCTCTTATCTAATCTGAATGCCATTGGGCTTTCTGTAGCACCAAAGAAAGTACAGACCTTGCTGCCTTTTACTTTCTTAGGGTACCGCATAAGGAAAGAAATAACACCTATTTCCCCTATGCTCTCAGTCCCTCAGCAATGCTCTTTACATGAATTACAAGAGCTATGCGGCCAAATAAACTCGATACGTGGATACCTATCTATTTCTACTCCTAAATTAGACTCCCTATTCTCCTTCCTTGAGGGCGACATAGAGCCTACTAGCATCTGCTGTCTAACTACAGCAGCAAAACAGGTTATAGCGAATATCAACACTGCTATTGGCTCTGTGTCCACAGCTAGATTAGAACCTGATCAGCCAATCTCAGCTATTGTCCTAGCCATGAAAGGCACTCCTACCAGTGTCCTGTTTCAAAACAAACCCCTCTATAGGGTACATTTAGCAAACAGTCAGCTATCTAAAATCACCCCCAGCAAGGCTGAAATCTGCATTCTTGGCTGGAAGCTGTGGCGAGCTTGTGTCACCTTGTATGGCCAAGAGCCTGATGTACTTATTCTGCCAATTCCTCTCGACCATACTCAATTTCTCTTAGGCAATAATTTAGAAATGTAGACACTCTTAGCTAACTATACTGGACAAGTAGACAATCACTTCCCCAACGTTCGACTCTTACAGACCCTACAAAGAGTCCCCCTACAAACCACCCCTCATTTGTATCCAGCATCTACCCCTCTTCCACACAGTATGCTTGCATTTACAGATGCCAGCCGGTCCCATTGTGGAATAGTGTTCAAAGCACAAACAGAAGGCACTAAATTCCACAATTTTAGCTCTGAGGGATCCATACAAATAGGTGAACTACTAGCCATTTACTATGTGCTACGCCTTTGGCAACATGGCTCCCTTAACATTTTTTCAGATAGTGCTTATGCAGTACAAACAGTCAAAGGCCTTGCTCATTCCACCTTCCGGCCCAAGCAGACATTACTAGATAGGGCTCTCAGCCAGTTTAAAGAACTGTTAGAGAAGCATCAACACCCTTGGTATATTCAGCATCTTTGCTCCCATTCTGGCTTGCCTGGCCCCCTAGCGGCAGGCAACACACAAGTTGATCATCTAGTTTTAACAGTCTCCCCTATTGAGCAAGCCAGACAACTTCATGCCATTTCATATGTCTGCCCATTCTCTCAAATCTCTCTTTTCCCATCTCACGCAACCTGCAAACACCTTGTTTGCATGTGTAAACAGTGTGGGCCCTTATTAACCTTAGGCCCCTTACAACCACAGGGTGTCAACCCTTGAGGCTTACAGCCTAATACTGTGTGGCAATTGATGTCACTCATGTCCCCCAATTTGGCAAATTCAGCTACATACACGTAGCAGTAGACACCTTCTCTAGAGCCATCTCGGCCACGGCCCTAGCAGGAGAAAAAACTACACATGCAATTTGTGCCCTTCAACAGGCCATGCTTTGCCTTGGTGTACCTTGGGAAATTAAAACTGACAATGGGCCCTGTTATACCAGCAGCCAATTTAACGTTTTTTGTTCCCAATGGCAAATCACACATCACCTTGGCATTCCTTATAGTCACCAAGGACAAGCCATTGTAGAATGGTTACACAGAGACATTAAGCTTCAAATTCAAAAAGAAAGGGGGGATATGCCCTGGGCCTTACCTGGAGAAGTGCTCCTCAGTGCTGTATTCACTCTCAATTATTTAACTTTTGATTCTGAAGGAGTAACTCCCACTTATAAAAATTGGGAAGGCCTTCATAGCCAACCGACCCTGTTGCCATTAGAACACTGGAAGGACCCAGCCACAGCTCAGTGACAGGGACCACACCCCCTTCTAACACAAGGGAGAGGTTATGCTTGTGTTTTTCCAGAAAATAGCCAGCATCCAATTTAGATCCCAGGAAAAAATGTATGGCCGTTCCCGATGTCCCAAGATGACCCCACCAACAATGCCTCCAACATCTGCAAACCCTCCAGTTCAGGAGATGGCCAGCCTCAGCCTTGATAAATGGCCACCTAAAGGAGGTCCTCAGCACTCCAGGAGGGTACCTCATAACCAACATGCTACCATCAACCTCGAAGTTTGGCATCGGAGGCTGAGAGACGGAATGCAACCATATGCAGTACACAGCCCACGGCAAGCTATCCATTTCATGTTTGGACACTTGGACCTTTGTGGGAAGGGGGTGTGCATGGACCTACATCCATTTTTTACAACCAAAATGGAACTGTGTTTAACGGCACCTAGAAGTTCTCTGTAACACAATGGGAAGGAAATAACATCTCAACCCCTAGGAGGAATCCCCTGTGTAAGACCCCCATTTTATTTCCTAACTAGTCAAACATTACAGAAGCTTGCCTCATTGTTTAATCCAGCTAATCTATTAGCATGTAGTATAATAGGTATTATAGTTGTTTTAGTTCTATGGGGATAATGTTGCATAATGTGTAGCATTCAGAAGCTACAACAAGAGCAAGCTGTCATTCATCAAGTCCAATTGGCCTTAATTAAAAGAGAAGGGGGAGATGTGGGTGGAGTGCAGAGCACTTTCCCAGCGGCTGTGGCTGATACAATGCTGTGAGAATACTCCAGCTCCCAGAACCCTCCTGGGCATACCCAAGAAGGGAGCTCGCCTGCTATAAGGAAATGACTCAGCACCAACCACGCAGCTTTCTGATATTTTCAGCCATTGGCTTTGAAGAACATGCTGTAACACTGTATAAGGCTGAACTTGTGTATATAAGCTAGCTTACTTCCTGAATAAAATGAATCTGTGTCGCTGAACCTAATCACTGGAGTTGGGTTTTTGCGTCTCCATTGTCCTCACCCCCTGGCAGGACTTGTCCTTAGTCCATCTGTCTGCTTCCTCTCTTCCTCCCTTTTATACTGACAACTCCCTGCCATCTCAAAAAGCTTAAAAAAAAGTTGTCTATTAAGCTGTGTGAGTAAGTAATCTGTTTTGTCTCTTTGTCTGTGTCTGTTTCTAAGGCCTTAAACCAATAATTACCCACCTCTTAAATCAAGACTTACTCATCCCCACAGACTCTCCCTACAATACCCCCATCCTTCCTATTCAAAAACCTTCACCTCATACAAGATTTACACCTAATCAATGAGGCAGTAGTTCCCCTCAATCCAGTAGTCCCAAATCTCTACAGGTTACTCTCACACATTCCCTCAAACACCACTCACTTCATGGTCCTAGACCTCAAGAATGCCTTCTTTATCATTCCTCTACACCCTGACACTTACTTTCTGTTCGCATTCACTTGGACTGACCTGAACACTAATGCAGCCCAGCAAATTACATGGACTATCTTACTCCAGGGGATCGAAAACAGCCCACACCTGTTTGGGCAAGCACTAGCTCAAGATTTAGCAGCATGCAATCTCAAAACTAGTACTCTCTTACAATATGTAAATAACCTACTCCTCTGCAGCCCTTCCCTGCCTGCCTCAAGGAGATATACTCCCATCCTTCTTAACTTTCTCACCATGAAGGGATATTGTGTCTTCTCTGCTAAGGCTTAACCTCACTCTTAGTCCATAGTCTATCTGGGCATTGCCTTAACCCCAACCCTGAAACCTGCTCTTGCAAAACAGAAGAATCTGGAACCCTATAAATACACCCCTACTCCAACTGCCCCTGGGAAGGGTTTATGAAGGAGGCCCCAATAGAAATAACAGCAGGAAGTAGCTCCAGAAGATGGCCTGTCTGGGAGAAACCTCCTTCCTGAACCCCATACCTTTTCCTTCCCCCACCTCTTTTCCTTCTTTATCATACCACACAGTTGAGAAACGATAGATACATGAATTTACCAGGAATTACAACTGCCCTTTTGCTGTTCTGCTTGGCTGCCTGACCCCACTCTGAATTACCAGACAATTGCCCATGGGACAGAGGGGTTCCAGGAAGCTGGTCAATCACCCCAAGGAGTAGTCAGAAAGCCAAACATTCCAGCTCACCCTTGCTCGAGGCTATCCCCAACACTATAAAATTTTGACTCAGTCTAGTTTTGGAGCTTTTTTTTTTGGAGAAGTGCCATAGCAGGTCTTTCTCCTCTAGTGAAGCCTGTACACCTGGAGTTCGACTGCCAACTCATTCTTACAAGTTTGTGCAGAGAAAAGGAAATGGGGAACAGAGGTGAATAAGTCTGGTGAGCAGAAAACCTTTGATTCTAGGAAACTTAAATAAGTCAGTAGTAGCTTTGTGAGCACTGAATAAGTGGGTTTTGGAGCCCAGTGTGTGTTTTTACTTGCTCACTGGGTGCAAGCTAGGATTAAAGCTAATGGCCCACCAATCCTTGGCTCCATGGTTTCATTATCATCTGTCTGAATCCAATGCCAACCTGCATGGGCCAGGCGGCCATAATGGTGGCCATGCCTACTGGCTTTACAAACGCTAAGGCTTTCCCTCCCTTCTGATACTAAGGTCTTCTCAAAACTAAGCTTTTCCCCACACCCTTGACTGTTGCATCATAGGGGGTGGTGCACTCTTATGAGAAATCCCATTTATGCCTCAGATAAGTGGCTTTGTATCAGACTTTCTTATTTGTATATTGGCTTAAAGGCTTTAATTTTTTACACTATAAAATGAGACAGACCAGTACTTTTCTCTCTCAGTTCCTGCTATTAGTATTGTAGAGGCCTTACTGATCCCTTGCCATCTATGGGAAAAGCAGGTTTTCTGCTTTTCCCTTGGCTTTTCTTGGGGCTTGCCTGTGTTTGTGAGACACCAATAAACAGAATGGCCCACCATCCTCTGACTCCATCATTTCTTTAACATCTGCCTGAATCCAATGGGAACCTGCATGTGAATGGCCATGATGGTGGTGGCTGTGGTCCCTGGCCATACAACTGGTATAGTTTGTGGCAGGATTCAAAAATTGGTATGGGGCTGCCACCCTTGAGAAGTCAGGTAGAGGACTGGTTGCCATTCTGGCTCCCCATGGCTGTCCTTTTGGGGGCCAAGGGCTGCATGTTTTTTACTCAAGAGGAAACCAGGAGTTCTGTGCGAGAAGCTGCCTGAGGTTGAAAGGTCCAGGATGAATTACAAATCAAACAGCAGAAAAGGCTAGAAATGGAGCGAGCACTGGAGAAAGAATTATGAGTTCGAGAGTTGCAGTTTGCCCTGGAAGCTGAATGTTTGCACCGGCAGTTGTTGGAGAAATAACTGCGGATTCAAGAGCTCGAGTCTTAGCTTCTGGCCAGAGACCAGCTGCCACAGGAGCCTAAATGGTCGCCAAAGGAGCAGCAGAATCTGTGCCATTTGGATTTGCTTTGAGTCAGCGGGAACAGGCGCTTGCAACTCCTCTACTGAGGATGAGAAGGCTCAGGCTGAAGCTGCCATAAACACACTGAGAGCCCTACCATGGTCGCCAAGAAGGTAAAACTCTAGCAGCAAAGAGTCCCTCAGGGGCAGCCACAGCCTCCTGTCTGGGTAATGGAACACTCTGTGGTCCGGCCCTATACCAAGGTAGAGCTGATGGAGTTGGGGGCACAATTTAGGCAGAAACCTACTGAATTCCTGGTAGTCTGGTTACTACGATTATGGGACATAGGGGTGGATGGCATCATGCTCTCAGGAACAGAGATGAACAAATTGGATGCCATTACCACACACTCCTCCTTGAGAGGGTGTCTTCAGAACTGCCATAGCAACCCAGGAGACCATACCCTATTAGAATGGGTGATGGCTGCCATTCGTATGGTCTGGCAGAATGCTGGAGAATTGCTGGGGGCAGTGAGTTGGTGGCAGTGCTATAGTGAGTTAGTAAAGGTCCTTCGGGAACTAGGTAGGAAGAATGTTGTTTTCATTCCTGGATCCCGTGGGTCAGAAGAGGAAGTGTTTATGGCAAAAATGAGGGAATTTATCCTTGCTAGTTCCTCATCAGCCCTTTTTAGGTCACTTGTGGCTATCTTGGGCCCCTATGTGGGGCAGCCCATCAATGCAGTTACACAGATGGTAGCAGATTTGGGAGAGCTGGAGGCTGCTCCGGATCATTAAGCAGTGAGGGCTGCTGCCTATCTTGCCCCCCTGACTAACAAGGGAAACAGGCCTATAAAGGTTACCTGAACACAGATGTGGGTAGATTTGATTGCAGCTGGAGCAGATAAGGGGAAATTTGATTGCCAGTCTAATAAAATTCTTTTGGAGATTTGGTGGCAGTTTGAACAAGAACAAAAGTTTCAGCCACTGAGATGAAAGGCCCCAGCAGCTACCAATAAAACATTTGGTGTGTGGGCAGCTCAGTTACAAAATTATATGGTAGAGACAGCTGAGGGAGAGGAGAAATCCCAAGACCCATTGTACCAGTTTGAATAGGAAAAGGGGCGAGGGGCCCATCTAACGGGGATGGGCGGGGACCGAAGGCCATATGTGAAACTGGCTATCTACTGGTCCCCTTCCAATGTACATGGGTGTTGGCCTTGGTGGATACAGGTGCAGAATGTTCCCTCCTCTATGAGAACCTGGAGCAGTTTGCAGGGACCCTAGTGGCCATTGACAGTTATGGGGGCCAAACTATTCAAGTGAAGCCAATAACTACTTCATTGGGGATAGGAAGACTGCCTCCTAAGCCATATAAGGTGTATGTATCTCTTATTCCTGAATATATTTTGGGGGTAGATGTCTTGCAAGGACTGTGTTTGGGAACTACTGCCGGGGAGTTCCTTCTGCGGATCAGGGTTGTGAGGGCAGCATAGCGGGGACACGCATCACATTCCCCTTTGCAGTTACCCATCGCTCGGCGTGTGACTAACACCAAGCAGTACTGCCTACCAGGTGGTTATGAAGAAATCATAGGGACAATCCTTGAATTAAAAAAGGTGGGGATCATCTGGCCAGCACAGTCCTTACAACTCCCCAGTATGGCCTGTGCACAAACCAGAAGGAACCTGGAGAATGACAGTAGATTATAGAGAATTTAGTAAAGTTGTTCCCCCTTTGCACACTGCTGTTCCTTTGATAGCTAACATGATGGATTGGCTAAGCCATGAGTTGGGGACACACCACTTTGTGGCAGACTTGGCCAATGCTTTTTTCTCTATTGATATAACTGCAGAGAGTCAAGATCAATTTGCCTTCAGTTGGGAAGGGAGACAATGGACATTTACAATATTACCCCAGGGCTATTTGCATAGCCCCACCTTGTGCCATAGGCTGGTGGCTGCTGACCTGGCTAAATAGAAACAGGCAGAGGCGGTTCTCATGTACCATTATATTGATGATATTATGTTAACTAGTGATTCTCTTCCAGAATTGGAGCAAGAAGTCCCCACCTTGCTATCCCATTTGAAGCAAGTGGCTCAGCAGACAATGAGAACAAATTACAAGGACCTGGGTTATCTGTTAAATTCTTGGGAGTTGTCTGGTTGGGAAAGACAAAGGTTATCCCTGATGCAGTTATAGATAAGATCCAAACATACCTTATGCCCACTATGGTAAAACAATTGTAGGAATTCTTAGGTTTGTTGGGGTATTGGCAAGCATTTATACCCCATTTGGCTTAGTTACTAGGCCCCTTGTACAACCTTATTTGGAAGGGGGTTTGTTGGGATTGGACTGAGCAGGCACAAGGTGGCATAGGCCTTGAATGTGTTTGATCCTGCCAGGCCCTGTGAGCTGGATGTTCATGTAACCTTGGAGGGGTTTGGGTGGAGTTGTGGGAATGGACAGAGCACTTACAGCAACCTATTGAGTTTTGGTCCCAACTGCGGAAAGGTGCTGAAATTCGTTACTCATTAGTGGAGAAGCAGCTGGCAGCTGTGTATGCTGCCCTCCTGGCCACTGAGAGTATTATGACCACAACACCAGTTAGAGCCAAGACAAACATACTCTATTACAGGCTGGGAGAGAAATTGGGTGATAAAACCACGTAGTGGTATGGCCCAAATGTCCATCTTGGCCAAGTTGGGTGCCTACCTGCAACAACGCTGTGCTCTTGGCACCAGCCAATTGAGGGCAGAACTGCAGGATGTCTTGGGTCCAGTCACCTATGCGACCTTAGAGTCAAGTGCAGCTGGTGCCTCCCTGGAGGCAGAACCTGAAGTCAGTCCCTACCAGGAGGGGCAGGTGCCCATCCCCGAGGATGCCTGGTATACTGATGGCTCCATCAGGGGCCAACCTGCCAAATGGATGGCCATAGCCTTCCATCCAGCCACTGAGACTATTTGGATGGACACGGGTACAGGCCAAAGCAGCCAATGGGCAGAACTAAGAGCTGTTTGGCTAGTTGCTCATAATGAACCTTTACCTCTGGTGATCTGTACTGACAGCTGGGCTGTCTATCGTGGATTTACCCTTTGGATTGCTACTTGGCACACTAACCAGTGGATATCAATGCACTGTCCACTATGGGGTTAGGCCATATGGCAGGACTTATGAGAAATAGGACACCAGAAGCAGGTGACAGTGTATCATATCACGGAGCATGCCCCTCTAGCCCATCTTGGGAATGATGAGACAGATACATTGGCAAGGGTGCGATGGTTGGAGACTGCGCCTGAAGGTGACGTGGCACAGTGGCTCCACCAGTGCCTGCTCCATGTGGGACTGAAAACTATGTGGGCTATGGTTAAGGCATAGAACTTGCCTGTGTCCTATGCAGAGATACTTGCAGCCTGTGAGCAATGTGCCGTATGTTCTGAGGAGGACCCTCGGAGACTACTGGTGTCACCCGGACAGAACCAGAAGGGTCATGTTCCACTGACACAATGGCAGATAGACATCACTGGACCCTTACCAAAGTCAGATGGGTACCAGTATGTAGTCACCTGTGTAGATACTGCCACTGGTCTGCTTGCTGCTTACCCCGCCCATAACCCTGACCAGAGGGCAGTCATATAGGCTCTGGACTGCCTGAGTGTTGCATATGGGCAACCGCTGGTCCTTGAAAGTTACAATATTACCCACTTTACTGGTTCAATGGTGAGGCAATGGGCTCAAGAGCTGAGGATGGACTGGAAGTACCATGTCCCCTACCACCCCCAGGCTGCTGATATCATTGAGCAGTGTAATAAACTCTTTTTTTTAATAAATTTTTATTAATGGGAATGGGATGACATTAATAAATCAGGGTACATATATTCAAAGAAAACATGTCTAGGTTATTTTGTCATCAAATTATGTTGCAAACCCCTCGCCCAAAGTCAGATTGTCCTCCGTCACCCTCCATCTAGTTCTCTGTGCCCCTCCCCCTCCCCCTAACTCTCTCCCTCCCTCCCTCCCATGTCCTCCCTCCCCCCCCACCCTTGGTAACCACCACACTCTTGTCCATGTCTCTTAGTCTCATTTTTATGTTCCACCAATGTATGGAATCATGTAGTTCTTGTTTTTTTCTGATTTACTTATTTCACTCCTTATAATGTTATCAAGATCCCACCATTTTGCTGTAAAGGATCTGATGTCATCATTTCTTATGGCTGAGTAGTATTCCATAGTGTATATGTGCCACATCTTCTTTATCCAGTCTTCTATTGAAGGTCTTTTTGGTTGTTTCCATGTCTTGGCCACTGTGAACAGTGCTGCAATGAACATGGGGCTACATGTGTCTTCACGTATCAATGTTTCTGAGGTTTTGGGGTATATACCCAGTAGAGGGATTGCTGGGTCATAAGGTAGTTCTATTTGCAGTTTTTTGAGGAACCACCATACTTTCCTCCATAATGGTTGTACTACTTTACAGTCCCACCAACAGTGAATGAGGGTTCCTTTTTCTCCACAGCCTCTCCAACATTTGCTATTACCCGTCTTGTTGATAATAGCTAATCTAACAGGAGTGAGGTGGTATCTCATTGTAGTTTTGATTTGCATTTCTCTAATAACTAATGAAGCTGAGCATCTTTTCATATATCTGTTGGCCATTTGTATCTCTTCCTGGGAGAAGTGACTGTTCATGTCCTCTTCCCATTTTTTTATTGGATTGTTTGTTTGTTTGTTGTTGAGTTTTATGAGTTCTTTGTAAATTTTGGATATTAGGCCCTTATCTGAGCTGTCGTTTGAAAATATCAGTTCCCATATAGTTGGCTGTCTGTTTATTTTGATATCAGTTTCTCTTGCTGAGCAAAAACTTTTAATTCTGATGTAGTCCCATTCATTTATCTTTGCCTTCACTTCTCTTGCCATTGGAGTCAAGTTCATAAAATGTTCTTTAAAACCCAGGTCCATGATTTTAGTACCTATGTCTTCTTCTATGTACTTTATTGTTTCAGGTCTTATATTTAGGTCTTTGATCCATTTTGAATTAATTTTAGTACAGGGGACAGGCTGTAGTTGAGTTTCATTCTTTTGCATGTGGCTTTCCAGTTTTCCCAACACCATTTGTTGAAGAGGCTTTCTTTTCTCCATTGTGTGTTGTTGGCCCCTTTATCAAAGATTATTTGACCATATATATGTGGTTTTATTTCTGGGCTTTCTATTCTGTTCCATTGGTCTGAGTGTCTATTTTTTTGCCAATACCATGCTGTTTTGATTATCGTGGCACTATAATATAGTTTAAAGTCAGGTATTGTAATGCCCCCAGCTTCATTCTTTTTCCTTAGGATTGTTTTGGCTATTCGGGGTTTTTTATAGTTCCATATAAATCTGATGATTTTTTGTTCCATTTCTTTAAAAAATCTCATAGGGATTTTGATGGGAATTGCATTAAATTTGTATATTGCTTTGGGTAATATGGCCATTTTGATTATATTTATTCTTCCTATCCAAGAACAAGGAATATTTTTCCATCTCATTGTATCTTTTTCGATTTCCCTTAACAATGCTTTGTAATTTTCATTATATAGGTCCTTTACGTTCTTTGTTATGTTTATTCCTAGGTATTTTATTTTTTTTGTTGCAATCGTGAAGGGGATTATTTTTTTGAGTTCGTTTTCTAATATTTCATTGTTGGCATATAGAAAGGCTATGGACTTTTGTATGTTAATTTTGTATCCTGCGACCTTACTGTATTGGTTTATTGTTTCTAATAATCTTTTTGTGGAGTCCTTTGGGTTTTCGATGTATAGGATCATATCATCAGCAAAAAGTGATAGCTTTACTTCTTCTTTTCCGATATGGATGCCTTTTATTTCTTTGTCTTGTCTGATTGCTCTGGCCAGAACTTCTAGCACCACGTTGAATAAGAGTGGAGAGAGTGGACAACCCTGTCTTGTTCTTGATTTAAGGCAGAAAGTCCTCAGTTTTATGCCGTTTAATAGGATGTTGGCTGATGGTTTATCATATATGGCCTTTATCATGTTGAGATATTTTCCTTCTATACCCATTTTGTTGAGAGTCTTAAACATAAAATTGTGTTGTATTTTATCAAAAGCCTTTTCTGCATCTATTGATAAGATCATGTGGTTTTTGTTCTTTGTTTTGTTGATATGGTGTATTACGTTAACCGTTTTGCGTATGTTGAACCATCCTTGAGATTCTCGGATGAATCCCACTTGATCATGATGTATTATTTTTTTAATATGTTGTTGTATTCGGTTTGCCAGTATTTTGTTTAGTATTTTAGCATCTGTATTCATTAGAGATATTGGTCTGTAGTTTTCTTTCTTTGTGCCATCCTTGCCAGGTTTTGGTATGAGGGTTATGTTGGCCTCATAAAATGTGTTTGGAAGTATTGCTTCTTCTTCAATTTTTTGGAAGACTTTGAGTAGAATAGGAACCAAGTGTTCTTTGAATGTTTGATAGAATTCATTAGTATAACCGTCTGGGCCTGGACTTTTATTTTTGGGGAGATTTTTAATAGTTTTTTCTATTTCCTCCCTGCTGATTGGTCTGTTTAGTCTTTCTGCTTCTTCATGACTCAGTCTAGGAAGGTTGTATTGTTCTAGGAATTTCCATTTCTTCTAGATTGTTGTATTTGGTGGCATATAATTTTTCATAGTATTCTACAATAATTCTTTGTATTTCTATGATGTCTGTGGTGATCTCTCCTCTTTCATTTTGGATTTTATTTATTTGAGTCCTGTGTCTTTTTTCCTTGGTGAGTCTTGCCAAGGTTTTGTCAATTTTGTTGATCTTTTCAAAGAACCAGCTCCTTGTTTTTTTGATTTTTTCTATAGTTTTTCTGTTCTCTATTTCATTTATTTCTGCTCTGATTTTTATTATCTCCTTTCTTCGGGTGGTTTTGGGTTGTCTTTGTTCTTCTTTTTCTAGTTCCTTAAGGTGTGAAGTTAAGTGGTTTACTTCGGCTCTCTCTTGTTTGTTCATATAGGCCTGAAGTGATATGAACTTTCCTCTTATTACTGCTTTTGCTGCATCCCAGAGATTCTGATATGTCGTATTTTCATTTTCATTTGTCTGTATATATCTTTTGATTTCTGCGCTTATTTCTTCTTTGACCCATTCATTTTTTAGAAGTATGTTGTTTAGTTTCCACATTTTTGTGGGTTTTTCCCCCTCTTTTTTGCAGTTGAATTCTAGTTTCAAGGCTTTATGATCAGAAAATATGCTTGGTACAATTTCAATTTTTCTAAATTTGCTGATATTGTCTTTGTGGCCCAACATATGGTCAATTCTTGAGAATGTTCCATGTACACTAGAGAAAAATGTATACTCTGTCACTTTGGGATGAAGTGTCCTGTAGATGTCTATCATATCCAGGTGTTCTAGTATTTCGTTTAAGGCCACTATATCTTTATTGATTCTCTGTTTGGATGACCGATCTAGAGCCGTCAGCGGTGTATTGAGGTCTCCAAGTATGATTGTATTTTTGTTAGTTTTTGTTTTAAGGTCAATAAGTAGCTGTCTTATATATTTTGGTGCTCCTTGGTTTGGTGCATATATATTAAGGATTGTTATGTCTTCTTGATTCAACTTCCCCTTAATCATTATGAAATGACCATTTTTGTCTCTGAGTACTTTTTCTGTCTTGTAGTCAGCATTATTAGATATGAGTATTGCTACGCCTGCTTTTTTTTGGGTGTTGTTTGCTTGGAGTATTGTTTTCCAGCCTTTCACTTTGAATTTGTTTTTATCCTTGTTGCTTAGATGTGTTTCTTGTAGGCAGCATATAGTTGGATTTTCTTTTTTAATCCATTCTGCTACTCTGTGTCTTTTTATTGGTAAGTTTAATCCATTTACATTTAGTGTAATTATTGACACTTGTGGGTTCCCTACTGCCATTTTATAAATTGCTTTCTGTTAGTTTTGTATCTAGTTTGATTCTTCTCTTTTGTTTTTCTATCATTTGTTTTTGTTTGTTTGTGTTCCATACTTCTTTCCTCTGTTGCTACCTTTTTTAAGTCAAGTGTTTTTGTGGTGGTTTTTTTAAGGGTGGTTACCATTACGTAATGAAAAGGGTACCTACCATATTCATTGTAGTACCCTATCTTATAAGTATTTCTGCACTTCATCATCCTTTGCTACTGTTAATCTCCATCCTCTCCCCCCCTTTTTTTCCTTTGTTGTCACAGTTTAAATTTGGTTTTATTGTGTTCTTGGTGGAGCTGTTACTTGTGGTGTTGTTTTCTTTTGTTCTTTGAATCTGGTTGGAAAACCCCCTTAGGATTTCCTGGACTGGGGGCTTTCTGTTGATAAATTCTCTCATCTTTTCTGTATTTGTGAATGTTTTTATATCTCCTTCATACTTGAAGGATAGCTTTGATGGGTATAGTATTCTTGGCTGAAAGTTCCTCTCTTTCAGGGCTTTAAATATTGGGGTCCACTCTCTTCTAGCTTGTAGAGTTTCTGCTGAGAAATCTGATGATAATCTAATAGGCCTTCTTTTATATGTTGTACTCTTCTTTTCCCTGGCTGCCTTGAGAATTTTTTCTTTGTCATTGGTTTGTGTCATCTTTATTATGATGTGCCTTGGAGTGGGTTTGTTGGGGTTAAGAAAACTTGGTGTTCTGTTTGCTTCTTGAATTTGAGGCTTTAGTTCCTTCCACAGGCTTGGGAAGTTCTCGTCTATTATTTGTTTGAGTATATTCTCCATTCCATTTTCTTTCTCTTCTCCCTCTGATATACCTATTATTCTTATGTTATTTTTTCTGATGGAGTCAGACAATTCCTGTAGGGCTTTCTCATTTTTTATTATTTTTGAGTCTCTTTCTTCTTCTCTCTGTTGTGCCTCAAGTTGTTTGTCTTCTATTTCACTAATCCTATCTTCAATCTGGGCTGTTCTGTTAGCTAAGCTTGTTACCTTGTTTTTCAGCTCGTGAATTGAGTTTTTCATTTCTGTTTGATTTGTTTTTATAGTTTCAATTTCCTTGGTAATATATTATTTGTGTTCATTGAGTTGTTTTCTGATCTCCCTATATTGCCTTTTTGTGTTTTCTTGTATATCTCTGAGTATTTTTAAGATTTCTATTTTAAATTCTCTGTCATTTAGCTCCAAGGCTTCCAATATGTTGTCTTTTCTCCATAGATTTTTCCACATCTATTTGTGTTACCTCTCTTTCTTTTGTATCCATAATATTCGATTTCCTCTTTCTTATCGGCATCTGAGGGTGGTCTTATTGATAGCACGCAGGCGCACTCCCTCGCGGCTTGAATGAGCGTTGCTGCGGTAGCTTCCTCCACACCCTCGTCTCTCAGATTCAAGTGATAACAGTCCTTTTGCTTTCAGTTTGTGTGGAACTCCGGAATGCTCCGAGGATAAATTTTTCTGTTTCTAGGTGATAAATTTGTTGTGATTTAGGGGAGAGCTGTCGGACACGCTTCTCACGGCGCCATTTCCGTGACATCACCGTAATGAACTCTTAAAGCAAGGACTGCAACAGGAGTGGGGCACCAGCTCCCTTAATGGATGGACACACTGCTTATGGACAGTACACCAGATTTTCAATGAGAGACCTCGATGAGGGATCCCAGCTTTAGTGGAGCCCTCCTGCATTGGACAGCTTCCCCCATTCAGTTGCAGATACACACCAAGGGCATTTTACCCAAGCCAGGTTTTGGACAGCAGGGTAACATGCTCTTGCCTGCCCCCAACAGCCCTTCTTAAAGGCCAATGGCTTCAATGGATTTGGCCCTGGACAGTACAGGCTTCCCATCTGAGATGGGTGGCCTTGTTGGCACCATGGGGAAAGGGGCTAGAAGTGGACCTCCAGTTAACTCCTTGGGCAACCAGCACCTATCCACCTAAGGTAGAAGTGTATTATCCCTTGAATGCTTGGGAAGACAACATTATGAAGGGCAACTTTGTAATTTCTTTGTGGCCAATAATGAGTTCTCTTATTTTACTACACATAAAACCAGCAGATGCTAGTGTATTGGCTAATAAGTTTTGGTATGCCCGCTCAGGGTGACCTCTGGTACCAGCTACCATGCTGTCTACAGACAAAACTGTGGCCTGTATTCTGTCAGAGGGAAAAGATTTGCCTCTCTTGGTGCCGCTGACAGCTCACTTGGTGCCACTGGCAGTCAATTCCCCGAATTGACTTTTTCCCAAGCTACATTATTCCTCTAAATATATCACATACATAGTTATTCCAGTAAGACAATCAAATCATCCTTGATTTCTCCATTTATTTTACTTGTGTTCAAGTTGACCAATAATTTTAATCATGAATAGATCCTAGAAAAATAGGTAGGCTGATACATAGGTATAAAACCAGTAGCCACGGTCACCATCACAGCTGCCTGGCCTGTGCAGGTTCGCATTAGATTTGGACAGATGGTAATGAAACAACAGAGCCAAGAATTGGTAGGCCATTAGCTTTAATCCTAGCTTGCACCGAGCGGGCAAGAAATACACACAGTGGGAAAACACTTCCCTTTCTGTTCAGGGCTCCCAAAACCACTGACTTATCTGAGTTTCCTAGAATCAAAGGTTTCTACCTCACCAGCCTTATTCACCTCTGTTTCCAATCTCCTTCTATGCACAAACTGGCTTCTCCTTCAGCACTCTGCCATCTTGGCTACTTCTTCTCCACGTGGCCTTTCTCTACTGTCCTCCAGTATGGGCTCCTCTATCTCATTTTATAGTGTAAAAAGCAAAACCTTTAATCCAATATACAAACAAGGAAGTCTCTGATACAAAGTCACTTAGGGTGGGAAAGGCTTAGTCTTAAAACTAAACCTTAGGTTATAATGACCCTGCCTGCTTACAGCCTGTCCCCCATACCCAATGCAAACTATAAGAGAGCAAACATATACAGTGTGTTCGTAAAGTCATGGTGCACTTTTGACCAGTCACAGGAAAGCAACAAAAGATGATAAAAATGTGAAATCTGCACCAAATAAAAGGAAAGCCCTCCCCGTTTCTGTAGGATGATGTGGCAGCATGTGCGCCTGCACAGAGCATGACGTAACACTGTGTATACAACGGAGCAGCCCACAGCCATGCCAGTCGAGATGTGGATGGTACAAAGGAAAGTTCAGTGTGTTCTGTGGCTTGCTAAATTTGAATCCGTGACCAAAGTGCAATGTGAATATTGGCACGTTTATAACAAAGCACCACCACATAGGAATAATATTACTCGGTGGGATAAGCAGTTGAAGAAAACTGGCAGTTTGGTGGAGAAACCCTGTTCTGGTAAGCCATCAGTCAGTGACGAGTCTGTAGAGGCTATACGGGATAGCTACCTAAGAAGCCCTAAAAAATCTGTGCATGAGCCCACATCGAACTGCACTGAATAGGTATGAAACTGGGAGAGTTTTCCTTTTATTTGGTGCATATTTCACATTTCTATTGTCTTTTGTTGCTTTCCTGTGACCAGTCAAAAGTGCACCCTGACTTTACGGACATACTATATATCATCTTTACAAACTTATTTGACCAACATTAGGTAATAAAAAGAAAAGAAAGACATATATGTATGTTTATATATCATATTTCACCATGTAAAAGACACATTTTTTGGAAAAAATTTGGGATCTAAAAACTGGGTGCATCTTATACAGTGGTTGTAGATTTTTTTTACTTGCATTTCCTGAATTTTTGTGCTTGTTTTTGTGGTCATTGCTAAAGACAGTGATTTGTCATCAGACACAGATGAAGACAAACTAATGGATGGGAGTTTTGACAGTGATGAGGAGCTGTATGAATTTTATGATGAATAAAATTTGAGTTCATGGCCTGACCTGTGGTATCATAGTGGATTAAAGCCTCAACCTGGAATGCTGAGGTTGCCCGTTTGAAACCCTGGGCTTGCCTGGTCAGGGCACATATGGGAGTTAATGCTTTCTGCTCCTTCCTACCTTCTCTCTCTCTCTCTCTCTCTCTCTCTCTCTCTCTCTCCTCTCTGAAATGAACAAAAAATAAAAAATAAAATAATTTAAAAAAATGAGTTCAATAACTTTATATAATACTTTTTTTTTTCAAATTTTGGGCCCCAAAATTAAGGTGCATCTTATATATGAGAGCATCTTATACATGGGGAAATATGGTATATAAAATAATACATATTGTTATAGTTTATACCAAAATTATTTATTTGTAGATGGTAAAGATATATTCTGGTAAAAAGTTAAAAATATTATTTTAATATTATTATATATGTATTATACTATATTTTCTTTTCAATAAGAAAGAACCAACTTAAAAGTAATTAAATGTGATGTTTTATACATTAAGTTGAAATTATAAGGTACCATCAAACACTAACTATAATCAACATTCAAAATGTACTGTCACTTATTATATTTTTATAAGAGGAATATAAATAATAGGGTGCCGCGGACCAGCGCAGCTCCAAATAACGGTGCGGAATTTAGGAAACACACTTTGTCAGAACAAAACCGATGGGACCGGGAGGACTCCTCAAACTGCCTGGCAGCATCTGAGTGCCCCACAGCCCCAGTTCACTTTATTATATAGACCTATGCAAATCAAGGACCCTGATACAAAGTTGCACATCAAAGGCTAAGACAGGAACTCTCCCAAGGCAAAAACAGGATACATTAGTGAAGTTTACAAACATCTGAAACAAACAAAGAGTCAGAGGAAGGGCATGTATATTGTTTCCTGCAACCCAAGGAAGGAAGTGGAGTGGGTGCAAATACTCAGCATCAAATCCAAACATGGAGATGGAGGGGGGAGAACTTAGCCTCCTGCCAAGCCTCGAATCTATAATGGCTTCCTGCCATTAATGGTCCACAACAATAGGGCATGATTTTAACATGGTTAAATAAATATACAGGTACATCTGTACTTTTACATTCTCAACACATAACTATCTCTAAGGATTTGTCTAATTTTGAAATAATGTAGTGATCAGCTTCTGTTTTCTTAAGAAATACAATATTTCATGCAATCTAGCATACTTTTAGCACTTGGTAACTAGGAACCATTTCAGATGAATGTAAAATTTTAATATATTGTAGTTATATGTGCAGCTAGATAAATTCTGCTCAGTAATGCAGAAAATAATGTCTATAACCAGAAGAAATTACAGACTAATGCCAGAAGCACATTTATTCACCTTCTAATTTATTAGCACAGTTTGCACTTTATGCCATGGTTAAATAGCATTAAGAAAATTACTAGGCTCCAAAACATAAAAATAGATTTAATTTATACCTGTGTTACATGGCCTGTATGTTTGCTTTTGTTTGGTGTGGCTGAGAACATAGAGCTATGCAATTTACTATATATACCACATATTTTTATGGACTCAGATTACATAGGAAAAAAGTTAAGTTTTTGATATTTAATTAAAAGTTAATAAAAAGGAAGAGAATACAAAGCCTATTTTTAAATATATATTTTTGTGTCATTATCATGGAATAACTTACTGTTTCTAATATGAGTAGCAGGAAAAATAAATGACAAAACTGCAATGTATTGAATTTGCAAAACCATTATATATAAAGTCAGACTATGTATTAATAAAATTGAGAGCTCATATATCTGTGAAACACATACTTTTGCAGGGAAAAATAATACCAATTTCTAGGGGGGGGTTTGTTTTGTTTTGTTTTGTTTGCAATTATACTCATTAATTTATGGAAATATTGAACACATTTAACGATTTATACTAATTCTTTCATCTCATACTTTTATAATCTTATGAAATGAACTTTATAATAATCATTTTATTTCAGTGTTTCTTTTGAGAATTGTAATAATACCTGCTAATATGTTCCCTTTTTTCTCAACTATATATTAACTTAAAGAAGATAAGAGTACACAAATTAATTACTTTGTGGATATAAACAATTAAGGTGTCTATCTGGCAAACAGTTATTAATATTACATTAAACTAAAAGATTTCTAGGTTATAGAAATAATTAATTAGAAAATTATTCAGGAGGTGGCACAGGAATAGAGTGTCAGACTGGGATGTGGAGGACCCAGGTTCAAGACCCCGAGGGTAGGGAAATTACCTTGACTTCAGCAAAAGTTGAGATTTTCTTGACTTTAATAATTTTATATATTTTACAATAAATTTTATAAATTTATAAGTTGAAAAAGTCTATCCTTATTTTTATTGGAAAAATAAAAGTATTACACTGATGCCTCTTATATTTTCTTTCTTTCCTTTTCAGTTATTTATTTTTTTTCAGTTTAGTCACCATCTACAAAATCTCTATTGTGAACTTTTTGAACTCAGATAAATACCAGCCAAATTGTCATAATTCCTGACATCACCTGGGGAAAAAAAGATCTTGAGATTTAATGTACATGGTGGTGATTATAAATAATAATACCTATTATATTCTTGAAAGTTGCTAAGAGAGCAAATCTTAAATATTCTCAGCATAAAAAAATGGTAATTGTGTGATGTGATGTAGGTGTTAGCTAACACAATGGAAGGAATCATTTTGCAATATATACATGTATCTAGTCAAGACCTGTGAGATCTAGTTTTAGTTATTATTATGCAAATATCAATTCAGGAAAAAAAGAAATGGTCACTTCTCCTGTGTGTCCTGACTGGGAATTGAACCCAAGATGTCCACACACCCAGCTGACCCTCTACTCACTGAGCTCCCAGCCACAGCTAGGTTTTTGTTTTTCTTTTTTTTAACCTCCATGCATAGCATCCACCTGGGAAGCAGAACCTAATCAGCATTCCTGAACTTTCTACTGACGACCCCAAAATGGAGTATGTTCAGCTTGTCAGCCATTAGTTTTGAATGCTTTGATAAAACTGAGGAAAAGTTTAGGATGATAGTGACTGTCATTATTTTAATATTCTCCAGAAAAGTATATGAAAGAGTAAAGATCATATGTGGTCTTCCAGTCTTCCACACTCATCTTCCACACTACTCCCATTTTCAAACAAGTTCAGTTGAAGCTACATGGTCAGGTTTTTGTTTAGGAGCAGAGAGAATAGAATGAGATTGATTGAGAGAATAGCAACAAAAGAACAAAAGCTAACTTTCCCCAGCAGAAACACATTATGGTAAAGGGTGCTCTTATTTTTGAGCCATACTGCTTATTTTGAAGTCAGCATGAGACATTAAAGTATTTGTAGTTTGGATATTTGTTTAAAATGAAAATAAGAGATGTGGGAGAAAGAAAGAAATTGATAAAAGGAAACTAAACAACATAATTTGGAAAGTCTTATCTCTCATTTTGCCAAAAATTATATTTAAATTTAACCACTCTTAGTACTGAAAATATTTCACTGTATTTTCATTATTCTCAGTATCCAAATAATATGTATACTTATTTGCTACTTACACTGTGGTCAGCAGTTTGGCTATGTTGTTATCATAACAGAATTTGACATGAAGACTCTTTACCTCCTGACCCTTACATACTGAATCAGAACTTGTTTTCTAACAGGATTCCATGGGGTTAATATACATATTAAAATTTGAGAAATAATTCCTGGAGTACCTTGCATAAATACAAAATTTAACTCTAAAACAACTATATGATTAGTTATACCATTGTTTTCATAACTCATGATTTAAAGTGTGTTTTGCACCTATAAAACCAAACAAAAAGGTAGTAAGGCCATGTTATTAGAGATACAGTTATCATTTGGTACATTTATCAATTATAGATACTGTTTAAATTATTTTAATGATAAAAACTAAACATGATTTTTTTGGTAACCAATTATAATAGTGTATGTCCCTGACTTTTAATTATTATAGAAGAAAAGTTATCATGGCTAATATGTAATTAGATAATTGATAGTAGAGAAAACTTAACGCATTTGTTCATGCAAGATGTGAAAAATATGTGGTTGTTGCTTTAAAGGTTTTATTATTTTTTTCATCGAGTTATCCTGACTCATTTGTCCTTGGTGCCTGTACCCATGTTGACCACAGGAATAATTCAAACTTCAGTCTGGCGAGGTGAACGATTTATACTTTTCATCCTGAGATTTAATACCTAAAAAGTGATTGCACTGTCACAGTAAACCATTCTCAGACCATCCCTCTCATTGAATGGCATATACCAATTGTTAATTTTACAACAAAAGCCATTTAAAGTTTTGACTCAACTAATAACAGTTCTCTGAAACAGTGAATCTAGGAATAACTATCTTCTTGTTTATAGTGGACACTATTAAGATTTGAGAGGTCTTTATTTTAAACAACATTTTGTAGTATAGATACCATATAGTTATTAATATTTCAGTGACTGCAATGCAAATTGACAAAATTTTCATCCCATTCTCTTATCCCCTAATCTCAATTGGAAAGAATGTGTCCTCACAGTAGATCAATGATCCCTTCCGCTCCCCAGAATATAATTTATCCATTCTCCTTAACTGAACATTTTTAAAGAAATAGGGGTTGCTTTGACATTGTGGGGAAAAAAAGCAGCCAAGTTCAAAAACATAAACTTTATTACTCTTCGTCTATAATAATTTTCCAGCAAATATACTTCAGAAAAGACACTACTTTCTATTTTGTTAATTTAAGAAAGGTCTTCTTAAAAATATGCATATAACATTTTTATGATTAATTAAATTTATTAGGATGACATCCGGTAATAAAATTACTTAGGCTTCAAGTGCACAATTTTGTATATGTGTGCCCTCCACCTAAAGTCAAGGACAAAATGATACTTACCAAAGGGAAGAGGAGTGGGGGCCTTTATAAAGGGGTCAAATACATGGTGATGAAAGGTCTTTTTAAAAATGATAAAACAGCCTGACCAGGTGGTGGTGCAGTGGATAAAACGTTGGACTGGGATGCAGAGGACCCGGGTCCGAGACCCCGAGGTCGCCAACTTGAGTGCAGGCTCATCTGGTTTGAGCAAAAGCTCACCAGCTTAGACCCAAGGTCGCTGTCTTGAGCAAGGGGTTACTCAGTCTGCTGTAGCCCCATGGTCAAGGCACATATGAGAAAGAATTCAATGAACAACTAAAGTGTTGCAATGCGCAACGAAAAACTAATGATTGATGCTTCTCATCTCTCCGTTCCTTTCTGTCTGTCCCTGTCTATCCCTCTCACTGACTCTCTCTCTCTGTCTCTGTAAAAATAAATAAATAAATAAAAATGATAAAACAGATGCTGCCACCCATTATAGTTGCTATCTTTCTTTGATTTTTATCAATTTTAATGATGCTATTAGCAATAAACTTAAGCTGCAGTTCATCAATTTAAGTATTGTTTAATATTGCAAATTCCCAAAAACTCTGTTCATCTCTTTTTGAATTAACTTTAAATGGCTTTTGCTGTAAAATAAACAATTATTACAAACAACACTTAAGTTTCATTAATTTGACAAAAGAACTTACAGGTGGAGAGAATTTGAAATGGGGTGAAAATATATCTGTAATTAGCACCCGTCTCCATCCAGCAGCACTGACAATGGACCTGGCTGGACCTTAAAGCTGAAAATCATCAGTTTCAGTCTGCAGAAGATGGCTAAGCAGAGAATTCCTTCATCTCCTTATCACCACACTGGCCTCTTTTTGTTACTGTGATTGAAGTACCCCTGCTACTACATATTTAAGTCTAAGCTCTTCCTGTGTACCTTGGACACCATCCACTAGTTGCTTCTCAAAGATCGTCTTTCATCCCCAGTTCTGCTCTTGACGTTTTGACATCATAGAAACAGGCACCACATTCCCATTAGCTTCTCTCTCTCTTTCTTTCTTTTCATGGCAAAACTTCAGAAAGGTGTCTATAATCAATGTTGATATGTCCCCTTTTTATCAAGCCAAAATAAGTCAGCCTTCCCTTATTATTCCAATAAATTCCCTGGCCATTGTCACCAATGACTTTCATATTTTAATGTCCACTTCTCTATGTTCTACTTGCCTAACCTAAGGAGTAACATGGAATACTCAACTTTTTTGAATAACATCCTTCTCTTGGATACGACAATATCTCAGTATCATTTTTCTCTTCATTATGACTAGCCACATGTTCTAATTCATCTTTACTACCTTCTCCTCCATTATAAAATCTTAATTGTGTAATGCCTAAAGGTTTGGTCCTCAGCCTTAATGTTTTCTATATTTGCTCTCGTATTTGATCATATATAGACATGATTTTTCATACAATCTGTATGTCGATGTGTCCCAAATGTATATGTCTGGCTCTTATTGAATATCAAATTTATATTTTTTCACACAATCTCAGCTGTATTCCACACATTAAATTTATGACTACCAACAAACATTTGTATTTTCCAAAATTACTTGTTTCTCAATCTGGTAGATCTTTTTCCCTTGATTGTTAAATCACACAGGTAGGCATTAGCATTTATTGCTCTTTTTTTTTTTATTCCCTCCATCTATTCCAGCAGAAATACCTACATCTCTACCAAAATATATGTTAATAGCATTGCCTTTTATCCCTTTCCCTTTGCACTTGTTCTTGAATGAGCTGTCATTATCAATCTTTCAGGGTAAGTGGTAGCCTGCTAACAATCTTTCTTTCACAATATTCATACAGAGGTTAGAGGAACATTAAAAACCATAAGATACATTGTTTTGTATTTTACCAAGTCAAAACTATATGATACAATGACTTCAAATCCATTGACAAAAAAGTAAATACCCTTTATTTTAGTCTATGAGGCAAAATTTGGCACAACCCATGACTTAATCTCTGAAAATGTCTCTGTGAGCTTCCTCTTCATAAGCCTAAACATTAACTCACTTAACCACCCAGCTACATTGCTTTTTTTTTCTAATTTTCAAATGTACTGAATTTGTTATCTTTTTAGAATCTTCATCCTGTCTTCTGCCCTAGAAGTTATTCTATTTAAATAGCTAGTTCTTTCTAACAATTGCTTAAAGGTCACCTTCTCTGATGTTTCCCTGATCATTTTTTTTTCTGAAGTGAGAAGCAGGGGCAGCAGACAGACAGACTCTGGCATGTGCCTGACAGAGATGCACCCAGCATGCCACCAGGGTGGGCAATGCTCTGCCCATTTGGGCTGTTGCTCCACTACAACCGGAGCCATTCTAGCACCTGAGGCGAAGGTCATGGAGCCATCCTCAGTGCCCAGGCCAACTTTGCTGCAGTGGAGCCTGGGCTGCCAGAGGGGAAAAGAGAGATAAAGAGAAAGGAGAGGGGAAAGGGTGGAGAAGCAGATGGGCGCTTCTCCTGTGTACCATGGTCTGAAATTGAACTCCGCCAAGCTGATGCTCTACCTCTGAGCCAACTGGCCAGGGTTGACTTTCCCTGATCATTTAAAATAAGGTAATGATCAGTTCTCTCCACAACTCTTATTTCATTCCATGCATTATAGTCATTTTAACTGGTGCAATTAAAATTGTTACAATTTCATTGTTTAATTTGCACATTGTTTCTGTTAATAGACGATAATATCCAAGAGAAGAGTAATTTTTTGTTTTGCACATGATTTTTATCTCAAATACTTTAGAAAACCAGCACAGACTTAGTGAACTGCATATATTAACTGGATAATTGAACAAGATAAACTCGGTATGCAAGCCACATATGCTATTATTCTGACTGGGCAGACATTGTGCTCACAGTTGAAGGATTTAAGTTTATCCAAGTATGAGCAGCTATAAGTTTATAATTGGTATAAATTTATTCATAGCATCCATATTTAAGTAATATTACAAGTCTTTTTCTGATACAAATATAATTAGGTTCAAGTTTTACTCTACTGATAATGAAAACTTCAATGTTTTTCCTATTTTGAGTTTTTCTTAGAGATTTGGTAAAAAAGAAATAGCTAGAAAATTTGTGAGTTGGCTGGGACTCTGGTCAGTTTTCCTCCTACTTCATTGCACTTTTCTAAGAAACACTGGGTATTGAAAGCCTCACTAAGCACAGGAGCAATCTATTTCAAGTGTCCTCTCTCAATAAAGTTCAGGTTCAAAAACACAACTAGGTGTTGGAAAATTTCCCCAAATTTGTGGAATTGTCAAGTCTTAATTATGCAACTCAAAAACCTTTGGTAACTCTTAAATCCATGTCATAGCACCCAAACACCTAAGCTCAGACACCTTTTTTTGGTAAGAGAGAAAGAACAAATAGATCATTATTTTATATTTTTCAGCAGAAAGAAATAAACAGTCATATTGTATATAAATTACCTTGTTATAACTATTTGAAATGTCTGGATGCAACATCCAATCCAATTTTGGTTGAAAAAAGCATAACATTTTTATGTTTGTCCATTCATAATCATCTTCTAACTTCTGATTCCTTGTTATCAAATGTTAATGTCACAGTCTTTGATATACATGATTACTAGTTTATTTTTATAATTAATACATTACTAATTCATGGTTAAGTGGTGAAAACTGATCTTAAGTTTTGACACCAAGGGTTTATTTATTGTGTATGAACATAGGTGGTAAAATAAACAGGTTTTATTGAGGCTGCTGCCACATCTTACAAAGGGTCCAATGACCTATGTAAAGCAGTGAGTAGAGATCATCGCACTTTTTTTTCTAGTTTTCGAATGTTCTGAATTTTTTATCTTTTTGGAACCTTCATCCTGTCTTCTACCCTAGAAGTTATTCCATTTAAATAGCTAGTTCTTTCTTTTTATTATTATTTTTTTAAGGGTACTTTTTTTTTTTATTCATTTTAGAAAGGAGAGAGAGAGAGAAGCGGGGAGGAGCAGGAAGCATCAACTCCCATATGTGCCTTGACCAGGCAAGCCCAGGGTTTCGAACCGGTGACCTCAGCATTTCCAGGTCGACGCTTTATCCACTGCGCCACCACAGGTCAGGCCTAGCTAGTTCTTTCTAACAATTGCTTAAATGTCACCTTCTCTGATATTTCCCTGATCATTTTTTTTTCTGAAGTGAGAAGCAGGGGGCAGCGGAAATGGGGACCATTTCTAGTTATCTGTCACCTTTGGAACTTTATTCTCTTCTAGCTGAAAGCTAAAGATGCTCAATAATGGTATCAAGTTATAAGCCAAACCTGTTCTTGCATAAGAGGAAAAAAAAAGATGAGTGCTCTAAGTAGCTGAAGTAGTCCTCACCAGAAATTTACCTGAGTGCAGGAATGTCTGCTTAAAACCACGGCTGATACATGGCAGAAGGTAGAGAACATTTGTTCAGCAAGTGAGTGTGTGAGTCAACAAATGAATAAATGAATATAATCATCTCCAGCATATATAGAAATCTTTACAATAGGAAAAAATTATGTAACACAAAACTATTAGTAATGTGAGCAAATAAACAGCATAAGATTATTTTAGGAAAGTATATATGTGTATGTGGGCACATGGTGCCTTATTCTCCACTAGTGTGGAAATCTACTCAGTGTACTGTATAAGACTGTCCTGTTTAGAAAACTTCCATATGTTGTTTATTTGTCATATTTATTTCTACTTGCTTTCATCTACTTAATTTTTTTGTTTCATATTTATTTTTTATTTTTTCAGAGTAATGATTAAATTTATAATTAATTATCATACATGCAAAAAACCCAAAAATCTCATAAAAATAAGTCTAAATATTTGAAATATCCTTAAAATTGGACCTTTAGTAAAATAAGCTTCATAAATGATTTTTATCTCTTATCTTTTAATATTGACACTAGCCTAGTCATCTTGTGGACTTATGTAACTATATAGTTATTTTAAAATATCTAAATAAAATATCTTACCATTCAGGATTAAAGTTTAATGACTTTTTCTTAGTAATTATATATTGTACTGACAATTGTATTAATTACTTGGAGGAAACATCAACATAATCAATTAAATGAAATAGTTTTGTTATAAATATAAAGTTATAGAGAAAGTACAATAAGTACTGTGGTTCAAATTTGTTCAAAGCCAAAACTAATGTAGACTTTTATTTATATTTTTAGTAATTTCCTTTCCATCTATTCTGAGAGACATGCATTATTTGTTATCTTAATGGCATCTTTGGAACACTGTGAATCACTGTCTATCCTTATTAAATCAATTTTCACTTAATGTTTTATCTAACTCTTAGAGAAATTGATGGGTATGATTAACAACCTAATAATAGCATTTTTGGATATATTAAATGTAGTAAAGAGAGGTCAAGGATGTTTAGCAAGCAATAGAAACAAAGGAAAACCATCACAACTCAAGATGAAAGGACTCTGAGAACACCAGATGGAAACCAGACGTACTTTATTAAATGCTAAAAATGACCGAGATGTTACTAAAAAAATATGCTTATATTTTTATATGTGCACTATTGATTTATATTATTTTATTCTTAATAAAAAATAGTTAAATTATATATTCATAATAAACTTTTGAACATTTTTGGATTTACAAAATGATAACAAAAGTAATACGGATAGTTTCTGTATACCCGATGCCCTACTTCTCTTATTATTATTTTATATTAGCATGGTATATTTGTCAAAATATACCAATACTGCTGTTATTTTTAATTAAGGACTATTTTTCTTTAAGATTTTAATGCTTTTCCCTAAGGTCCTTTCTTTATTTAATTCTAAGATCCTCTTTAGTATATCATAATATGATATATTTAGTTGTGAACAGATTTCCTTGGGCTCCCCATGGCTAGGACAGCTTCTCAGATATTCATTATTTATTATGAGACATTGACAGTATTAAGAAGTAATGGTAAAATGTTTTATAGAATGCCTCTTATATTAAATATTAGAAGTATTAAGTAGACAAAATATTATGTAGTTTCAAAACTAATAGTTTCATCACTTTCATATGGTGATATTTTGAAAAAATTATTTTTAAAACGAAAAATTATTTATGTGACTGTGTTTACAGAAATCCACTTTCAGTCCTGGCTGGGTAGCTCTGTTGGCTAGAACATCCTGACACACCAAGGCTGAGCATTCAATCCTCAATCAAGGCAATACAAGAAGCAACCTATGAAGCACATCTAAGTGAAATAACAAATCAATTTCTTTCTCTCTTTCTCTCTTCTTTTCTCCCTTTCTCCCTTCATTTCCAATCTCTAAAATCAATCAATACATCTACCTGGACTGCTGAGGTCACCAGTTAAAAACCCTGGGCTTGCCTGATCAAGGCATATATGGGAGCTGATGCTTCTTGCTCCTCTCCTTCACCCTCCTCTCTCTATAAATAAATAAATAAATAATAAATATTTAAAGAAATATATAATCAATAAATGTTAAAAATTACTGTTAACAAAATTCACTTTAAAAAGAATTTAAAAGTGTGCAAAACAAATTCATATTAGATTCATTGCTGTAAAAAGCACATGCTATTACTTAAGGTATTAGAAAAACACCCAAGAATTCTGTGGAGCAATACCTTGTTTGCTAATTTAGGTTTGTGCTATAATCACTTTATTGGGTAAGTTTTTCAAATAACCTAAATTATTATTATTATTATTTTTTTTTTTTTCTGAAGCTGGAAACGGGGAGAGACAGTCAGATAGACTCCCGCATGCGCCCGACCGGGATCCACCAGGGGGTGATGCTCTGCCCCTCCGGGGCGTAGCTCTGTCGCAACCAGAGCCACGCTAGCGCCTGGGGCAGAGGCCAAGGAGCCATCCCCAGCGCCGGGGCCATCTTTGCTCCAATGGAGCCTTGGCTGTGGGAGGGGAAGAGAGAGACAGAGAGGAAGGAGAGGGGTAGGGGTGGAGAAGCAAATGGGCGCTTCTGTGTGCCCGGCCAGGAATCGAACCCGGGACTTCTGCATGCCAGGCCGACGCTCTATCACTGAGCCAACCAGCCAGGGCCACAAATAACCTAAATTATTTCAAGTATGTTTTTACGGTAATTTATCTTTGCTTCCTTCTTATTGAATTGATTGGAATGACACTGGTTAACAAAATTATATAGGTTTCAGGTGCATAATTCCACCAGACATCATCTGCAGACTGTATTGTGTGTTCAGCACCCCAAGTCAAGCTTCTCCCATCATCATTTACTCCCTGTAATCGCCTCCACTAGTAATTCATGGATGGGTTCCCATTGACCTTTTGTTGTATTTCTAATTCTCTTTTCTCAGAATAAGAATCATCATGGAACTTTTTTCCAAGTATAATTTAAAAGACATTGATCTTATTAACTACTGTAACCTCAGTAAATTTAATTTTAAAATAAAAAAAATGGGGAAAAAGACATTGGTAATATTTCAAAGTTAAAAAATATGAGTTGAGGAATTATAAAATGATATAATATTAAAGACACTGCTGAAATAATTGGTAATTCTGAATGTTACATGATATGGAAAGAGAGGCAAATATATCCAAACCACACCCCATTTCTATAATAATAGGGTGAACTCAGTAAACAACATATGGGACTGAGACTTGTAAAAAGAACTGATATAACCAGGTTAGTGAATACAATGGAATTTAACAATATTAGTTTAATTGTGTTAACATATAAATGGAATTTCTTATACTCTAATGGAAAATGTTTCACAGAAATTACTATTCTGAATGAAAACAATACTGTTTTCTGAATTTGAGTATTGTTATATTTGTTTTCATGGCATGTTGGGATAGATTTGGTCAAAAACAGAGGTGGCAATAAATGTTCTCATCTGAATTTTATTGAGGACCTGAGATTTTTAAAGGGTTGAAAATAAAATTTGTGGATAAAATATTATTTCCTAAAATTCCAGGGAAATAGTAGAGAATACATACAGTTACAATTATCCTAATCACATCTGCAAGTTTCCTTTGAAACTATTCCTTGTCAAAGGTGAATGCTTTTCTTAAAAAAAATGTAATACATTTTAACTTAACATGCAATTTTTATGTCAATAGTTCTTCAATATATTTACAGAATGTCAAAATACTTTCAAAAGTAGCTGAAGCTGTAAGCTGTATGAGACTTACTGACCACAATTTCCTGTCTGCACTTTTAAATTATACTCTGAAACTTTTGAGTATACTCACAGTTCTGTTCTCAGTGAAACTATTCAGTGTTGAGTTGATTGAATGTCCAAAGGAACCAATTAAAGGTGGGATATTAATATTAACAGAAATATTTCATAAATTATAGAATTATTTATTCCCTATTTTTTTCATAATGCAAGATAGATTACTTTTCCTGTAGAGCAAAATCTTTTATTTATTTTTATTTACTGAAGTATGGGTTTTCTTTGAAAGTGAGGATAGCATAACTCTACATGTAATAATCTTAGTTGGAACTAAAAGAAATATCTCCCCTATAAATTTATTTTTAATGTGCCCATCTCTTAGAATCATGCAGAGAAGTGTTACCAATGAAAATTCAAAGAGAGTTGTACACTGGAACAGAATTCCACTTCAGGAAATAACATTTCCTGGTTATGCATTCTGGATTAAATTTTATAGCAGAAATGATAGAAGTGAGATTATTCTACCTAAAATTTAAGTTTAGGTTTTCTAATTAAAAAATCTTATATTCATTGGTTTTTGAATGATGGGAGGATATCTAATACAGACTATAAATATGTTTGTATATTTTTATAGTTTTTAAATATTTTTGTACCTAGATACTCTTAATTCAAGGTAATCTGAAGAGATAAGTAAAAGTGACACAAGTAATACTAGGAAGATGGTAACAAAAATTCTCATATTAAAGGAGCGAAGTCTAACAATATGCTTTATACAATAACATGGATTATAACAAAGCAATCATTGAAGAACAAATAAAAGTGAAAAGGCACTGCTAAAACTTTATGTTGATTTACAAATGTGTTCTGGAATAAAATTTGTAAACATGAATCAAAACTGTTAGATGCATTGTTATCCTGAAATGCACCAATCATGCACATTGATACTCCCAAAATTGAAAACTTATCATCATGAAAAACTTGCACACAGATGTTTATATCACCATTATTAATAATTGCCAAAACTTAGAAACAACCCAAATTCTCTTCAGTAGATGAGTACATAAATAAATGCTGTACATAGAGAGAATGGCATGACATATTGTTTAGCACTGAAAACAAATGAGCTACCAAGCTATAAAAATATATGGAGGAAACTTAGATGCGTATTGATAAGTGAAAGAGCCAATCTAAAAAGACTATATGCTATATGACCAAACTACATGACATTCTGGAAATGGCAAACTATAGACCCAGTAAAAATATCAGTGGTTGGCAGAGGTTAGGGGTTGGGGGTGAAAAAGTAGAGCACAGAAAACTTTTAAGGCAGTGAAAATACTCTACAATATAATTATTGACACACTGCCATTATATTTTTATTCAAATGCATCGATGGTATAGTACCAAGTTTGAACCCTGAAGTAAACTATGGACTTTAGGTGATGACACCATGTCAATGTGGGTTCATCAGCTAGTGAATGATGGAGGTATGAGGTACATAGAAAATCTCTGTATGATCTCATGTTTGTTGTGATTCTGAAACTGCTCTAAAAATTTAAACTGTTAAAAAAGAGGAATTCCATTATTCATTATTACTTTTGAGCACAGGTCTAGCAGTCTTGGCAAAAACAGTTATATAATAATATTCAATAAGATTTATAACAGAAATTTTAAGAATTAAAAAGTTGGAAACAATATAGAAAAAGGCAAAAATAATATATATTAGAATTGTTGTATAAAATGAGTTTAATTTTTAAAAGAAATCTTATTACAAATATGAGTATTTCCATTGTGATTAAACATTTTAAAAACTGAAGTTTATGCAAGCTTCTTTGTGGAAGCATATTATTCTTAATGCTTATAAACATGTAGCTTAAAACAAATTTAAGCCTACTAATTACAGGCAAAAACCAAATGAAACAATAATGATGCTGCCTTTATCAGCTTGCAAGAGAATGTTCAAACATTTACTAAATGACAATTAATTATATAAAGCTACATTTCAATTTTTTTAACATCTATTTAAGAAAAAAGACAAATTGTTAACACATTTTAACATGTCGGGGAAAAAAATAAGTTATGAATCTCCTAAAGAAAAGTCCACAGAATTAAATTTGGCTTACTAACCATTAGGTGACATTAGGCCATTGGGTGAGTATGCTTATTTATAAAATATATAACTACAGTTCTGTTTAAATTTATTTATTTATTTGAGAGAGAAAGGAAGGGAGAGAGAGGGCAGACACATCAAACTATTCCTGTACGCACCCTTATCAAGGATTAAACCTACAACTTTTTGTGTCAGGATGATACTCTAACTACCGAACAATCTAGCTAGGGCTAATATTACAATTTAAAAAGCTTAACTAAGAGTGACATTCATGATACTTTTAAATTATTTAATGACCTATGTTGCACCCATAATATTTTTTCAACCAGTAATTAAGAAATAAAAAATTACTTGAAAATTAGTCATAAAATTTGCTTTACAAAAGTAATAAAGGTTAAAATTTTTATAAATATTTTTGTAATTAAAACTACTTACATATTTTGATGTGATGAGAGAAACACACATACATACAGGCAATTATATATACATCATACATGTCTAAAATAGCAACTCAAAAATGTAATTTCCCACATCAGAAAGTGTTTATTGGCCCCGGCAGGCTGGCTCAGTGGATATCTGCCAGGTATGCGAACTTCCCAGGTGTGATCCCTGGTCAGGGCATACATGAAAAACAATCATCTTCTTCTTTTCCCTTCCCTCTCTCACTTCTCTCTCCTTTCCCCTCTCACAGCCAGTGGCTCAGTTGATCTGAGTGTAACCCCAGACCCTGTGAATAGCTCAATTGGTCCAAGCATCGGCCCTAGATGGGGCTTGCTGGGTGGATCCCAGTCAGGGCACATGTAAGAGTCCCTCTCTCCTTTTGTCATTTAAATAAAAAAAGAAAAAGAAAGTTTTTATTTTCTTCTCAATATTTAACTTGAAAAATCATTATAAAATATCTATTATTAATTCTTCACACTTGAATTTTTTTCTTTTTTCCCCAAATCACCTATTTAAAATAAAACATATAGCCCTGGCTGGTTGACTCAGTGGTAGAGTGTTGGCTTGGCGTGCAGGTGTCCCAGGTTTGATTCCTGGCCAGGGCACACAGGAGAGGCGCCCATCTGCTTCTCCACCCCTCTCCCTCTCCTTCCTCTCTGTCTCTTCCTTCCCTCCTGCAGGTGAGGTTCCATTGGAGTAAAGTTGGCCCGGGGCGCTGAGGATGGCCCCATGGTCTCTGCCTCAGGCACTGGAATGGCTCTGGTCACAACAGAGCAACGCCCAGGATGGGCACAGCATCGCCCCCTGGTGGGCATGCCGTGTGGATCCTGGTCGGGCGCATGTGGGAGTCTGTCTGACTGCCTCCCCATTTCTAACTTCAGAAAAATACAAAAAAAGCCCCAAAACAAAAAAAACATGTATACTCCACAAGTTTTTTTGATTGTTTGTTTTGTTTTCTTAAGTGAGAAGAAGGGAGACAGAGAAACAGACCCTGCAGGAAATGGGACAAGTATCCACCTGGCAACCACCATCTTGGGCCAATGCTAGCAACCAAGCTATTTTTAGTGCCTGAGGCAGAGGCTCCACTGAGATATCCTCAGCTCCCAAGGCCAATGTGCCCAAATCAGTTGAGCCATGGCTGCAGGAGAGGAAGAGAAGGGAGAGAGAGAGAAGCAGATGGTCACTTCTCCTTTGTGCCCTGACTGGGAATCAAACCTGGGACTTGCCATGTTCACTCTCTACTACTGAGCCAAATGATAAATAAGCTTTTAAATAAGCTTTTTTTTTTTGATTATACAAAAACAGAAAAATTATTAAGATAGTACAAAGATTTTTCATATACCTGACATAAGTTTTCTGTCATTGTTAATATCTAACATGAATATGTGCTTTTTGACAATTAATGAACTAATACTAAGAAATTAATCTATATTTATGCAAACTATCTTAGATTTTGCCTAATATTTTTTGACTGCAACATTATTTTGGGTGCTGCATTACATTTAGTTGTCATGTTTTCCTAGGTGCCTCCATGCTGTGACAATCTGTTAAACACTTGAACTTTTTTTCTTTTTGAAGACAGGCAATTCTGAGGAGCAACTGGTCAGGTATGTTGTAAAATATCTTTCAGTTGGGTTTGTCATACATTTTTTTTATCATGATTACTTAGGGTCATGAGTTTTGAAGAGGAAGACCACAGAGATAAAGTGTGATTCTCCTCCCAGTATATCAAGTGTAAATACTGTCAGCATGAATTGATGTTGACTGTGATCACCTGGCTGAAGTAGTGTTTTGTTTTGTTTCTGGTATGTTCTATTTTTTTTTCTGAAAACAAGAGATTATTTATTGAAGATTGAGGAATAAGAACTGAATAATAGATCCTAAGTGTAAGAATTTATGTTAATTTGGTTGAGTTGACTTTTGTTTATTATTTGCTATAAGAATAGGTACCAGTGGAATTCCTCTAGTGTCTTGTTTTTGTCTCTAGGTCAACTTGAGGCTACTCTTGGCAGTCCTCAGAGAAAATCTGTCTTGCAGCATTTGTCAGTGTGATTTACTATTTTTATGTTGCAGCCCTGTGGGTAAGATAGTAACATGTAGGGAAGGGGTATGCTATATAATTTTCCAATTAAATTTCAATCTTTCACTGGGATTGTCTTTGGCTTGTGACCTACACCAACATTTCTCCCAGAGCGGTCATGTGCTACTTGACAAAGGGGATAGTTTGAGAAGTATGTCATCCAGTGACTTCGTCTTTGTATGATCAGAGTGAACTTACACAAATTTAGATAGTATAACTTAGTTCTGTAATAATATGCACTATATTTTATACAGCTGGCAGCCCAGTAGGTTTGTTAACACCAGCATTACCACAAACAAGTGAGAAATTGTGTTGTAAGCCATATAGTCAGCTTTTCTTCTTGAAATGGAAGGCACTCACATAGCTTTGGTTGCCTGGGCATCAATGTTCAAGAATGTGCCCTTGTGTTATCTTGAATAAACACATTACCAGCCACAGGACCAGATAAAGAGCCAGGGGTCCTTTCTCCACTGAGGCTACTTTTTTTTTTTAGACATCTTTTGTGATTTTGAGAACTGATCATTTGGGTTACCTGTGTTCTCTTTCTGTGCTTTCAATTCCTCTTTTCATGTTTTCTGTTCACCAATAGCAAGCCCAGGAAGCCCAAGGGCTCCCACCCTTGACCACAATAAAAGCAGAGCTTCAGGTTCCCTGCTTTCTCTCTTTACCTGAGAACGTGTGTACGTCCCTGGAAAAGTATGCTGCAGTGAGCAATTAACACTTTTTCCTTCAAAGTTTCCTAATGGTTATTGCTGAAGGACATCTTGGAAGCATAAGAACTACAAGGGTCAATACAGCTGCAACATTGGTTTAGGAAGGGCAGATGTCTGGAAAAAGCTTACAGCGAATGAGATGGGTGACCCCCAAAATTTCTAAGCCATATAATTACTATTGATAAACCAAAAACAGCACAAAACAGTACTTCATTGTGCTACAACCTTGCTAAGACCACGATATCCCTAAGCAATAGGAATTTTTTAGCTCCATTATAATATTATAAGACCACTGTCATACATGTTATCTTTCATTGATCTTTCATTGATTTTCCACCCTGAAGCTGCTTTCTGAAATATTAATTTTAGGCTGTTTGTTAAGAAACAAGCCTCAGAAAGAACTTTTGACACTCTCCTCCTTCCTTCCCAAGATATTTGATTTCAGAAAGTATGTAAAAATACACATTTTAAATAGTCATCTAAAAATGTAAGTCCTAAAAATAGAATATATAATGTATGTTCAAAAATCATAGAATCATAAAAGCAGTGGTAGAATTACGTTATACAATGTAGGAGGAAAGAAAGGAACAAAGATATGAATATAATTTATAAATAAAATATTAGAAACATGGATTTACCTTTAAAAATAAAACTAGGATGTAAAATTTTGGCAAGCCAGTGATAAAGTAATGCTTATAAAATTGGCTCCCCTTATCTGTGGGTCTTGAGACTATAATCATAGCAGATAGAGAGATGAAAGATGATTATAGTTATAATGCAATGGATTTAATTCTATATTTTTGTGAAATTTATAATATATTTGATAATTTGCTGAGACAAAACAGACTGCTAAGTATTATATCCTTTTCTGAGATAAAATGTCCAATTCATAAGCTTTTGGAAAAATCTTAAGGGCAAAGCAAAGATCACATAATTATTTGAAAGTAAAGCTATCCATTTGGATGACTTACTGTGACAATCCCATTTAGTCATGGTTGTGAGCTACTTATTAGTCTAATTAAGAAACCTCTGACTATGAAAAGTTATGTGTTTGAATAGATATGTACGTCCTTAGTTGAATGTTATATGATGTCAGTATTCTATTAAATGTCCTACTTAGCAATACTACTAAATCCATTTTTTTACTACTGCTTTTCTTCTAAATTTTGGCATAAAAATTGAGATATTTTTTGTTCTCTCTGTAAGTTTTTACTTAAGCATTTGTCTTAAATAATATCTGTAGTAACTATTTAAGGCGTCCCTGAAATCATTTGCAAGTGAAAGTTATAAGATTTTGTATGTAAAGATGAAAGTGAATTAGTAAACTGTTGTTCCCTACACAAAGAGAGAAGTATGTCACACAGTATATGAACTATTAATTTTATCTTTAATATTCTCATTTTAATTTTCAGTTTTAACACAAAATAAATAATAATAAATTATTTCCGTAAATGTAAAGAGGAAAATAGTTAAAAATGATCAGCTTGTGTGTTCTTAGAAATGATAATGAGGAATAAAATAAAAATGATTAATAAAAAAGTAGCTAAAAGATCATTTCAAATCCAAAATATATATTTTTCAAAACTTAATTCAATACCAATATGTATTTGACATTGGAAATTCTTAAACAATAAATGTATTTTTTGTTTTTATATCAGAGAAAATTAAGGTTTTTAAGATAAAGTATGCTTTTATTATATAACATTAAATGTAGTAAATGGTTAAAATTTTAGATTATTTTAGATTATATATGTATGTTTTAATGAATTTATTGGGTTGATACTGGCTAACAAAATTATACAAGTTTCAGGAGCCAAACTCTACAACATATCTCTGTACACAATATTGTGTGTTCTTCCCCTCCAAGTCTTTATTCATCACCATTTATGCCCCCCTGTACCCTTCTCCACCTTCCCCCGACACTTCACAATCACCATATTGTTGTCTGTGTCCATAAGTTTTTTCCTATTTTTCTTCTCTTTTTGCTCTGTATCTCCAGCTTCCTCCTCCAGCCCCTGCCCTGCCCCAGCTGTAGACTATATATTTTAAAAATATATATTGTAAACAAAAGTGTTTAAAGGAAAAAAGCAATTATGATAATATTAAATCTGTAAAAGAACCTCCAAAAACAAGGATTAAAATACTTTTTAAACATCAGTCACTGTGTATAATAAAAACAAACAAACATTATTTAAAAAGTATTTGTTATATAAACATTAAATGTCTAAAGCAGTGGTAGTCAACCTGGTCCCTACCACCCACTAGTGGGTGTTCCAGCTTTCATGGTGGGAAGTAGCAGAGCAACCAAAGTATAAATAAAAAGATAGATTTAACTATAGTAAGTTGTTTATAAAGATATATTCTGCCAAATTTAATGAAAATCCAACATAAAGTACTTGGTAAGTAATTATTATTATATGCTTTAACTTGCTATAACCCTGCTTTATAAATTTTATAAAGTAAAGTTATTTCCCTACTTTATAAATCACCATTACTATGGAACAAGTGGACGGTTAGAAAATTTTACTACTAACAGAGATACAAAAGTAGGCGGTAGGTATAAAAAGGTTGACTACCCCTAGTCTAGAGCTAAAAGAGATTAGTGATGGTGTGCTTAGCATATATTAAAATAAATGCAAAAATAACACAATGGTTTGGAGAGTGGTGTGAGAATATGTGACAAAACAAACATTTAGTACACTTTTAAATAACTAAAGATTGCTATTATAAAATCTAGGTCAATAATTAATTTTTAAAAGAAAAATAAGTAATCAGTCAATGGTGGAGAAAACAAAGTATTCTTAAAATAAAATACAATAAAATGCAATAAAAGAAGAGAAATAGAGAAAGATTTCATGGAAAATATAGAAAAACAACCAAATAAATTGTTATATTTTAATCCAATCACATTGATAACATCAAAATATATATACATTTTGAATATATATATGTATGAAGTCTAACCACACCAATTAAAGACTGATGTGGTTTACTTAAAATATGAGAACATAGATATTTTAAAATTTAAAGCATGACAAAAGATATGTGTAAAGCCAGTAGCTGCGGCCACCATCACAGCTGCCTGGCCCATGCAGGTTTGCATTTGATTCAGACAGACAGTAATGAAACAACGGAGCCAAAATTGATGGGCCATTACCTTTCATCCTGGCTCACAACCCACAGGCGAGGAAATACACACAGTGAGAAAACACTTCCTTTTCTTTCAGGGCTTCCAAAGCCACTGACTTATCCGAGTTTCCTAGAATCAAAGGTTTCTACATCACCAGTCTTAATCACCTCTGTTCCTCATCTCCTTATCTTTGCACAAACTCTGCACAGCCCTGGCCGGTTGGCTCAGCAGTAGAGCGTCAGCCTGGTGTGCGGGGGACCCGGGTTCGATTCCAGGGCACATAGGAGAAGCGCCTATTTGCTTCTCCACCCTCCCCCTTCCCCTCCTTCCTCTCTGTCTCTCTCTTCCCCTCCTGCAGCCAAGGCTCCATTGGAGCAAAAGATGGTCCGGGCGCTGGGGATGGCTCCTTGGCCTCTGCCCCAGGCGCTAGAGTGGCTCTGGTCACGGCAGAGCGACGACCCGGAGGGGCAGAGCATCGCCCCCGGTGGGCAGAGCAGCGCCCCCTGGTGGGCGTGCCGGGTGGATCCCGGTCGGGCGCATGCGGGAGTCTGTCTGACTGTCTCTCCCTGTTTCCAGCTTCAGAAAAATACGAAAAAAAAAAACAAAACTCTGCACAAACTGGCTTCTCCTTCAGCACTCCACCATCTTGGCTACCTCTCCTCTGCAATTCTAATTTCAGGAATAAGAGAGAGAGAGAGAGAGAGAGAGAAAACACTCCTGGTCTGCCCCATTTTATAGTGTAGAAATCAAAACCTTTAAGCCAAAATACAAATAAGGAAGTCTCTGATACAAAGTCACTTATCTGAGGCATAAATGGGATTTCTCATAAGAGTGCACCACCCCACATCTTGCAACAGTCAAGGATGTGGGGAAAAGCTTAGTTTTAAGAAGATCTTAGTATTAAAAGAGTGGGAAAGGCTAAGTTTTAAAATTAGGTCTTAGGCATAATGTCTTTTCCAGCTCACAGACTGTCTCCCACACTCCATGATATATAAGAGAGCAAACATATATATCATATTTACAAACTTATTTGACCTACAATATGCAAATCAAATATTAATTAAATAATATGTTGATATAAAAAGTTGACTTTAGAATATCGAATGTAACTAACAAAAGGACATTTTATAATGGTAACAAAGTAATTTTCTAGAATAAATAAAAATCTAGACTGTATATGCATGTAATAAAAATCTAGAAAAAATATAAAACAAAACTGAAAGAGAAATATTTAAATTCATAAGTATAGTTGGAAACTTCAAAATTATCATCTCAGTAGTTGATAGAACAAGTAGATAGAATATCAGAAAGAAACTGTATAGTATACCTTAGCAACACTATAAACAAACATAACAAAGTTGAAATTTACAGAGCATTATATCCTAACACCAGAATGTATATCCTTCTCTAATTCATATGAAACATT
Organism: Saccopteryx bilineata; assembly: GCF_036850765.1. Taxonomy (NCBI): domain Eukaryota; kingdom Metazoa; phylum Chordata; class Mammalia; order Chiroptera; family Emballonuridae; genus Saccopteryx; species Saccopteryx bilineata. Next base: position 211,504,152 of record NC_089491.1, on the reverse strand, counting down.
CACAAGATCATACATAAAATCTGAACTAATTAAACATATATAGTTAATGTATACAAAGTATTTTTGTACCATTTTAATTACATTAGAAATCACAAGGGAAATGACAATATATTGTAAATTGAGTGTAAACAAAAATATATCAAAATTTATGTGTTGCAGTTAAGCATGTGCTAAATTGGAATTTTGTTGCATTAAAATTTTAATTAAAAAGAAAGAGGTCAATTAAACTAGAAAAAAATAAGAATAAAAAATAAGCCAAAGAAAGTAGGAAGCAGTATATAACAAAAATAATAGAATTATCAAGGAGTGAATACAAATATATAATGGAAAAAAAAATAAGTTCGCTTTCTACAAAAGTTCAAAAAAATTGTTAAACCTCCAATGATATGGATAAATAAAAAGAATGTGCAATATTTAGTGGTGAATATCAGTAATGAAACTAGAGCTTCACTACTGATTCTTCATATTGTAAGATGATGATAAAATAATATTATAAACATTATATATTGTATGATAAAATTGACTACACATATGAAAGGGACAATTATTTTTTCCAAAAAAAACGTGAACTAGCAATACTCACTGAAAATTAAATTACCAACATATTCCTATAACTTTCTTAAACATATTCCTATAACTTTCTTAAAATTAAAATTTTTAGTAAAATACATTTTTACAAATACACAATTCAGGCTGAGATAGTTTCTTTTATTTATTTATTTATTTATTTATTTATTTATTTTTAATTTTATTTTTAATGGGGCAACATCAATAAATCAGGATACATATATTCAAAGATAACAACTCCAGGTTATCTTGTCGTTCACTTATGTTGCATACCCATCACCCAAAGTCAGATTGTCCTCTGTCACCTTCTATCTAGTTTTCTTTGTGCCCCTCCCCCTCCCCCTTTCCCTTTCCCTCTGCCCCCTCCCCCCATAGCCACCACACTCTTATAAATGTCTCTTAGTTTCACGTTTATGTCCCACCTACGTATGGAATAATGCAGTTCCTGGTTTTTTCTGATTTACTTATTTCACTTCGTATAATGTTATCAAGATCCCACCATTTTGCTATAAATGATCCGATGTCATCATTTCTTATGGCTGAGTAGTATTCCACAGTGTATATGTGCCACATCTTTTTTATCCAGTCATCTATTGACGGGCTTTTTTGTTGTTTCCATGTCCTGGCCACTGTGAACAATGCTGCAATGAACATGGGGCTGCATGTGTCTTTACGTATCAATGCTTCTGAGTTTTGGGGGTATATACCCAGTAGAGGGATTGCTGGGTCATAAGGTAGTTCTATTTGCAGTTTTTTGAGGAACCACCATACTTTCTTCCATAATGGTTGTACTACTTTACATTCCCACCAACAGTGTATGAGGGTTCCTTGTTCTCCACAGCCTCTCCAACATTTGGTTTTACCTGTCTTGTTAATAATAGCCAATCTAACAGGTGTAAGGTGGTATCTCATTGCCGTTTTGATTTGCCTTTCTCTAGTAACTAACGAAGATGAGCATCTTTTCATATATCTGTTGGCCATTTGTATTTCTTCCTGGGAGAAGTGTCTGTTTATGTCCTCTTCCCATTTTTTTATTGGATTGTTTGTTTGTTTGTTGTTGAGTTTTATGAGTTCTTTGTATATTTTGGATATTAGGCCCTTATCTGAGCTGTTGTTTGAAAATATCATTTCCCATTTAGTTGGCTGTCTGTTTATTTTGTTATCAGTTTCTCTTGCTGAGCAAAAACATCTTAGTCTGATGTAGTCCCATTCATTAATTTTTGCCTTCACTTCTCTTGCCATTGGAGTCAAATTCATAAAATGCTCTTTAAAACCGAGGTCCATGAGTTTAGTACCTATGTCTTCATCTATGTACTTAATTGTTTCAGGTCTTATGTTTAGATCTTTGATCCATTTTGAGTTAATTTTAGTACAGGGGGACAGACTGTACTCCAGTTTCATTCTTTTGCATGTGGCTTTCCAGTTTTCCCAGCACCATTTATTGAAGAGGCTTTCTTTTCTCCATTGTGTGTTGTTGGCCCTCTTATCAAAAATTATTTGACTATATATATGTGGTTTTATTTCTGGGTTTTCTATTCTGTTCCATTGGTCTGAGTGTCTATTTTTCTGCCAGTACCATGCTGTTTTGATTGTGGTGGCCCTATCATATAGTTTGAAGTCAGGTATTGTAATGCCCCCAGCTTCATTCTTTTTCTTTAGGATTGCTTTGGCTATTTGGGGTTTTTTATAGTTCCATATAAATCTGATGGTTTTTTGCTCCATTTCTTTAAAAAATGACATTGGAGTTTTGATGGGAATTGCATTAAATTTGTATATTGCTTTGGGTAATATGGCCATCTTGATTATATTTATTCTTCCTAACCAAGAACAAGGTTAGGTTAGGAACAAGGTTTATTCTTACATCTCATTATATCTTTTTTGATTTCCCTTAACAATGGTTTATAGTTTTCATTATATAAGTCCTTTACATTCTTTATTATGTTTTCTCCTAAGTATTTTATTTTTTTTTTGTTGCAATCGTGAAGGGGACTGTTCTTTTAAGTTCGTTCTCAAATGTTTCATTGTTGGCATATAGAAAGGCTATTGACTTCTGTATGTTAATTTTGTATCCTGCGACCTTACTGTATTGGCTTATTGTTTCTAGTAAGTCTTTTTGTGGATTCTTTGGGATTTTCGATGTATAGTATCATATCATCTGCAAAAAGTGATTGATACCTTTACTTCTTCTTTTCCTATATGGATGCCTTTTATTTCTTTGTCTTGTCTGATTGCTCTGGCTAGAACCTCTAGTACCACATTAAATAAGAGTGGAGAGAGTGGACAACCCTGTCTCGTTCCTGATTTAAGGGGAAAAGCTTTCAGTTTAGTGCCATTTAATATGATATTAGCTTATGGTTTATCATATATGGCCTTTATCATGTTGAGATATTTTCCTTCTATACCCATTTTGTTGAGAGTCTTAACAGGCTTCCCCAAACTACGGCCTGCGGGCCGCAATGCGGCCCCATGAGGCCATTTATCCAGGCCCCACTGCACTTCTGGAAGGGACTCCTCTTTCATTGGTGGTCAGTGAGAGGACCACTGTATTTGGCAGCCTTCCAATGGTCTGAGGGACAGTGAACTGGCCCCCTGTGTAAAAAGTTTGGAGACCCCTTGTGTTGTGTTTTATCAAAAGCCTTTTCTGCGTCTATTGATAAGATCATGTGGTTTTTGTTCTTTGTTGTGTTGATATGGTGTATTACGTTAACCGTTTTACGTATGTTGAACCATCCTTGAGATTCTGGGATGAATCCCACTTGATCATGATGTATTATCTTTTTAATATGTTGTTGTATTTGATTTGCTAGTATTTTGTTTAGTATTTTAGCATCTGTATTCATTAGAGATACTGGTTTGTAGTTTTCTTTTTTTGTGCCATTCATGCCTGGTTTTGGTATGAGGGTTATGTTGGCCTCATAAAATGTGTTTGGAAGTATTGCTTCTTCTTCAATTTTTTGGAAGACTTTGAGTAGAATAGGAAACAAGTCTTTTTTGAATGTTTGATAAAATTTGCTGGTATAGCCGTCGGGGCCTGGACTTTTATTTTTGGGGAGGTTTTTAATGGTTTTTTCTATTTCTTCTCTACTAATAGGTCTGTTTAGGCTTTCTGCTTCTTCTTGACTCAGTCTAGGGAGGTTGTATTGTTCTAGGAATTTATCCATTTCTTCTAGGTTGTTGAATTTAGTGGCATAAAGTTTTTCATAGTATTCTACAATATTTCTTTGTATATCTATGGTGTCAGTGGTGATTTCTCCTCTTTCATTTTGGATTTTGTTTATATGGGTTCTTTCTCTTTTTTCCTTGGTAAGTTTTGCCAAGGGTTTGTCAATTTTGTTGATCTTTTCAAAGAACCAGCTCCTTGTTCTATTAATTTTTTCTATAGTTTTTCTGTTCTCTATTTCATTTATTTCTGCTCTGATTTTTATTATCTCCATACTTTGGCTGGTTTTGGGTTGTCTTTGTTCTTCTTTTTCTAGTTCCTTAAGGTGTGAAGTTAAGTGGTTCAGTTGGGCTCTCTCTTGTTTGTTCATATAGGCCTGAAGTGATATGAACTTCCCTCTTATCACTGCTTTTGCTGCATCCCATAGATTCTGATATGTCATATTGTCATTTTCATTAGTCTGTATATATCTTTTGATCTCTGCACTTATTTCTTCTTTGACCCATTCATTTTTTACTTGGTGGGCTCTTATCTTTTTTTTTTTTTTTGTCGTTTATTTTTATTATTTTATTTTTTATTTATTCATTTTAGAGAGGAGAGAGAGACAGAGAGAGAGAAGGAAGCATCAACTCCCATATGTGCCTTGACCAGGCAAGCCCAGGGTTTCGAACCGGCAACCTCAGCATTTCCAGGTCGACGCTTTATCCACTGCGCCACCACAGGTCAGGCTGACCCATTCATTTTTTTAAAGTATGTTGTTTAGTTTCCACATTTTTGTGGGATTTTTTTCTTCTTTTTTACAGTTGAATTTTAGTTTCAAGGCTTTATGATCAGAAAATATGCTTGGTACAACTTCAATTTTTCTGAATTTGCTGATGTTGTTTTTGTGGCCCAACATATGGTCAATTCTTGAGAATGATCCATGTACACTGGAGAAAAATGTATACTCAGTCACTTTGGGATGAAATGTCCTGTAGATGTCTATCATATCCAGGTGCTCTAGTGTTTTGTTTAAGGCCGCTATATCTTTGTTGATTCTCTGTTTGGATGACCGATCTAGAGCCATCAGCAGTGTATTGAGGTCTCCAAGTATGATTGTATTTTTGTCAGTTTTTGTTTTAAAGTCAATAAGTAGCTGTCTTATATATTTTGATGCTCCTTGGTTTGGTGCATATATATTAAGAATTGTTATGTCTTCTTGATTCAGTGTCCCATAGCCAATATGAAATGGCCATTTTTGTCTCTGAGTACTTTTGCTGTCTTATAGTCAGCATTATTAGATATGAGTATTGCTACGCCTGCTTTTTTTTGGATGTTATTTGCTTGGAGTATTGTTTTCCAGCCTTTCACTTTAAATTTGTTTTTATCCTTGTTACTTAGATGAGTTTCCTGTAGGCAGCATACAGTTGGATTTTCTTTTTTAATCCATTCTGCTATTCTGTGCCTTTTTATTGGTGAGTTTAATCTATTTATATTTAGTCTAATTATTGACACTTGTGAGTTCCCTGTTGCCATTTTATAGATTGCTTTCTGATAGTTTTGTGTCTTGTTTGATCCTTCTCTTTCGGTTTTCTATCTTTTGTTTTTATTTGGTTGTATTCCATACATCTTTCCTTTGTTGCTATCTTTTTTATCTTATGTGCTTCTGTGGTGGTTTTTTTCAATGGTGGTTCCCTTAAATAATGAAAAGGGTTCCTACCCTGTTCATTGTAGTGCACTATTTTGTGAGTACTTTTGCACTTCATCGTCCTTTGCTACTGTTAATCTCCATCCTCTCCCCCCCCTTTCTTTTTGTTGTTGTCACAGTTTAAATTTGGTTTTATTGTGTTCTTCTTGGAGCTTTTACTTGTGGCTTTGTTTTTTTTGTTTGTTTGTTTGTTTGTTTGTTTGTTCTTTGTATCTGATTGGAGAACCCCCTTTAGTAATTCCTGGAGTAGGGTTTTTTTATGATAAATTTCCTCATCTTTTCTGTATCTGTGAATGTTTTTATTTCTCCTTCATATTTAAAGGATTATTTTGATGGGTATAGTATTCGTGGCTGAAAGTTCCTCTCTTTCAGGACTTTAAATATTGGGGTCCACTCTCTTCTAGCTTGTAGAGTTTCTGCTGAGAAATCTGATGATAATCTAATGGGCCTTCCCTTATATGTTGTATTCTTCTTTTCCCTGGCTGCCCTGAGAATTTTTTCTTTGCTGTTGGTTTGTGCCAATTTCATTATGATGTACCTTGGAGTAATTTTGTTGGGGTTAAGAAAACTCGGAGTTCTGTTTGCTTCTTGAATTTGAGGCTTTCGTTTTTTCCACAGGCTTGGGAAGTTCTCATCTTTTATTTGTTTGAGTATATTCTCCATTCCATTTTCTCTCTCTTCTCCCTCTGATATACCTATTATTCTTATATTATTCTTTTTGATGGAGTCAGATAATTCTCGTACGGCTATGTCATTATTTTTTTAATTTTTGAGTCTCTTTCTTCTTCTCTCTGTTGTGCCTCAAGTTGCTTGTCTTCTGTTTCACTAATCCTCTCTTCTATCTGGACTGTTCTATTAGCTAAGCTTGTTACCTCGTTTTTCAGCTCATGAATTGAGTTTTTCATCTCTGTTTAATTTGTTTTTATAGTTTCAATTTCTTTGCAAATATATTCTTTGTGTTCGTTGAGTTGTTTTCTGAGCTCCCTAAGTTGCCTTTCTGTGTTTTCTTGTATATCTCGGAGGATTTTTAGGATTTCTATCTTAAATTCTCTGTCATTTAGCTCCAAGGTTTCCAATATATTAAATTTTTTTCCATAGATTTTTCCTCATTAGCTGTGTTACCTCTCTTTCTTTTGTATCCATGATATTCGATTTTCTCTTCCTTAATGGCATCTGAGGGTGGTTTTGTTGATAGTATTAATGAGATTTAATAAGGAGTAAAAAGTTAAAGAAAATAAAAAATCAAAAAGAGTTGTTTTTTTAAAAAATTAATAATAAAATAAAGAAAAATAAAATAAAATTAAAATTAAAAAAAAGGAAATTATTACCCCCCTTCCTTTTTTCCTCTTCCCTCCTCTCCCCTCTTTCTTGAGAAAATCTTGTGGTGAACTGTGAATTATATTGTACTAAATAGAACAAACAGTGCCTGTAATGGAGGGCCTGAATTGGGTAGAAGTAATAAAGGGGCAAGGTAGAGGTTTGCAGTTGATAAGTCTTTATGGTGTTGTCATGTATTGTGCTTTAGTCTCGTTGGCAGTTGAGGCTCATTAGCATTTATAGGCTCAGACAATGAGAGAGTCCGTGTTCCTGGAGCCTCTCTCCTAGTCTTTCTTTCCTCAATTAGTAGCCTGATAATCCAGCTATGAGGTTCCTGCTGCCTTGCCTGGATAGTAAGAGGCTCAAAGAGCTGGCAACTCCCCATTCTATTCTCACTCAGCACAGGGCTCTGGGTAAGGCTCAGTCAGTCAGAGCTGCTAGCATAATCAGGCGGGGCTTCCGCCTACTCAAAGACATCTGGCTCTGCCACTCTATCTGGTAACACGGGCGCACACTGCCAAGGCACTTGAAGGAATCTCTCACCCAATTTCTGCGCGTGCAGACCAGGATATCAGGCCAGCCGCCTCACAGTTTGAGTGAAACCCCCACCCGCATGGAAAAGGTCCAGCATTGGAATTAATTCTCGCTCCCACCCCGTGCACGGCTTTCCCAGGGCGCTGGGGCGGTCCGGAGATTCCGCCTTCGGCCCACAGAAAGCCCTATGACTCTGCCTCTCTGTGGGATAACACAGGCTCCCACTCCTGAGGTGCTCAGAGGAATCTCTTGCCCACTCTCCTTGCACGCAGACCAGGATATCAGGCAGGCCGCCTTACTCTCTGATTGAAACCCCCACCCGCATAGAAAAGTTTCAACATTGGAATTGGCTCTCTCTCCCTCCTCGTGAGAGGCTTTTTCAGGGCGCTGGGGCAGCCCGGAGATTCTTCTTTCAGCCCACAAAAAAGGCCTCTGACTCTGCCTCTCTGTGGGACAACACGGGCACCCACTCCTGGGGCTTTGGAAGGAATCTCTCGCCCACTATCTGTGCGCACCAATCAGGGGATCGGGGAAAATGGCTGCTCCACTTGTTTTTCTTTGTCTGGGTTTGGCACGAGTGTTAGCTGTATTGCCTGGGTTGCCACAGGAACATTTTTTTCCTTGGCTTGGATCTCCGTGCCACAGCCTGGTTAGATCGTTTGTGCCACGGCATGGATCTATTCACCCCCTTTGCCCATCTCAGTTTCTATATTCTCAGTTCCCAGTGAAAGCCGCCCTGTTTAGGTTAGTGAGGAAGGCAGAGCATTTCTTACTCCTTATTTCCTTTGGGGTTTGATTATATATTTAGCCAATTTTTTGCTCAACCATACCTTCGGGTGTATTGTGAAACATCTGGAGGCTCCAAGGATAGGTTTTTCTGTTTTTGGTTGAAGATCTTGTTGAGTTTTCGGTGTGATTTATCGGTATTGCTTCCTACCGTGCCATTACTCTGACGTCATCTCCCTTTAATCTTTCAATGGAATAAAAAGACAAAGTTGCTGATATTTGAAGGATCGGATAAATAAAAAATTTTTATTAATATTTTGCTATACATATTTTATTTTTGAATATTTCATTTGTTTCTTGATTTGTCCTCTTTAGAAAAAAAAAAATGAGGCTGTAATCAGCCGTCTTATAATACGTCTTTCTCTTTCGGTAAAATAAAACACACAGAAAAACAGCTAAATTAACAAGGATAGGCATGTATTTCATTTAAATGAAAAATTTATTTCCAGAGCATTTGCAATATTTTACATTCCAAACAGTAATGCATTAGAGTTCTGGATACTTCTTTCTCATTATCATTTGGTGTGCCAGTTTTCTTGTTTGTTTTGCCAATTGGTTTTGCCATTCCAGTTGTTGAATTCGTTGATTTCTTATATGTGTTTTATTTTTTAAAACTATGTATTTAAGCTATTCTGCCTTTAGTTCATTTTTATATAAATATAAGAATCAATTTTTCTCTTTCTATTTTTTTTTTCTGAAGCTGGAAACGGGGAGGCAGTCAGACATACTCCCGCATGCACCCGACCGGGATCCACCCGGCATGCCCACCAGGGGGGATGCTCTGCCCATCCCAGGTGTTGCTCTGTCGCGACCAGAGCCACTCTAGCGCCTGGGGCAGAGGCCAAGGAGCCATCCCCAGTGCCCGGGCCATCTTTTTGCTCCAATGGAGCCTCGGCTGCGGGAGGGGAAGAGAGAGACAGAGAGGAAGGAGAGGGGGAGGGGTGGAGAAGCAGATGGGCGCTTCTCCTGTGTGCCCTGGCCAAGAATCGAACCTGGGACTCCTGCACGCCAGGCCAACACTCTACCACTGAGCCAACCGGACAGGGCCTCTCTTTCTATTTTTAAAAGGCTTACTGGATCTTTTGTTGGAGCTGTGTTTAATCTATTGATCAATGTGGGACAAACTGACATCTTAATAATACTCAGGTTTTCCAGCCCATGGACATGATGTGTCTCCATTTGTTCTCCTCACTTTAAATTTTTTGTACATCTTATACTTATAATTTTATATTGTCATATATATTTTACCTATATTTCTAAGTATTTAGTGTTTGTTTGCTGATAGTATATGGAAATAAAACACAATGGTATAGATAAATAATTACATATGTATATAAAGTACAGTACATGTATACTGTGCAGATAATATGCATGCATTTGTGTGTGGGTGTACATATATACAGAAAAGAAGGATGGGATCATGTTTAATTCATAATTGTATGCTATGTTGGAGCACTAAGAAAAGATATCCAAAGGTGAACTTAAAATCACCATTTAGTAAAGTTATAAATTCATAGATCACAAAACTTGCTTACCAAGTCTTTCAATATTTATTTTAATAAATTTTGTCATTAATTTTGGAGAAAGAAATATTCATACAGACCACATGCTGCTCCTGAGAAACAACATTCATTACATACTTTTCTCATATGCATGCCTGTAAAATGCATAAAATGCATGCTTGTTCTTCTGGAATCATTCAAATGTAAAAAGGGATATGCTATCAATATGCATACAATATTTATCTGAAAAATACTAATAGTACATATTTGACCTTTGGTTGATTTTTACTTATAAAAACATCATATTTAGGAAGTATATTGGCATATATTTTTAATTTTGTCCTTTTTTCTTTTTTTTTAAGATCTTCTTGATGACTCTATATGATTATAGCTTTTTGCCTATATGATCTCACATTTCTGAGTATGTTCTAGTTAGCACCATTCCTATTTTCTGACAAGCTGAGTATGAGAAGTTGCCCTATATGTCTAATATATTCTGTGTGCTACATAAACCAACATAAATCTGAATTTCTGTGTGAGCCAATAAGAAAAATATCTTATTTTAGATGGTTACTTGGTTTGTTTCTCATATTAAGGTATGATATTATTCTTTTTTTTTTTTTCATTATTCTGAAGCTGGAAACAGGGAGAGACAGTCAGATAGACTCCCGCATGTGCCCAACCGGGATCCACCCGGCACGCCCACCATGGGGTGACGCTCTGCCCACCAGGGGGCGATGCTCTGCCCATCCTGGGCATCACCATGTTGCGACAGAGCCACTCTAGCACCTGAGGCAGAGGCCACAGAGCCAACCCCAGCACCCGGGCCATCTTTGCTCCAATGGAGCCTTGGCTGTGGGAAGGGAAGAGAGAGACAGAGAGGAAAGCGCGGCGGAGGGGTGGAGAAGCAAATGGGCACTTCTCCTGTGTGCCCTGGCCGGGAATCGAACCCGGGTCCTCTGCACGCTAGGCCGACGCTCTACCACTGAGCCAACCGGCCAGGACCGGTATGATATTATTCTAAGTTTCAATGTTTAACTCCTTGTCATATATAATATATTTGGAAATTATGATGTAATAGGGAGGAACAAGATTTAACACCTGTACTCGTTAAAAATATGGCCTTAAGAGTTAGATCTGGTTTGAATTTATTTGCACAAGTATTAGAAGTTGGACAACATTTTAATTTCTTAATATTTCAGTATCTATAGAGTAGAGATAACAAGTGTGCCAAGTTTATTACTTTGAGTATTATTAGAAGCAATAAATGTAAAATGTTTAGCACATTGCTTACCAATAAATATTCTTACTATTTTTATTATTAGCAATTATTGAACAGGATTATATCAGTTCTACTGGTGAAATTTAATTTTATTTCAGAAATCAGATTTCTTGGGGATTTACCAGTGACCTTTATTCTGTATGTCAGCAGTTGGGAACAGGCTTAAGTGGGTAAATCTCCAGCAATCTTGCTAGGAGTCTCTTTTAAAGTCATAGTCATTTGTGAATACCCTTGCTAGCTGTCCTGCGATCAGCTTGCATGTTTGGTGTTTGTTGCAGGCTGTCAGTTGGTAGTCAGACAGTAGTTCTAGAAGAACTTGGCTATGGCAGTTCTGCTTAATGACTGATCTATATTTCTCCAATAGGATGAATAGGGCATATTTACAAGGTAACTTCAGAGTAATTTGCCAAAAGCGGTCAGTGCAAACTTCTGTTCCTCTTCAAGCCTAGAATCTGAATTTTGACAATGCACTTAACTTCTACTGCATTTGCTGGTCAACACAACTCACAAGATCAACTGTGATTCCACAAGGCAGAAGCATATACTCTATCTCTTGAGAAGAGTAACAAGAAAATCACATTGCAAAGTGGAAGGAAGAATTGATAGCCATTTTTTATATTAATTAAATATACAAACTTGATATTCTAGATTCTATTGCCTAGGATCAGTGCTAAATCACTGATGTTTAACATTTTAGCCCAATAAATTATGTTTTTAAGTGTTTATAAACATGCTTACTTGGGATTGCATTTTTTAGTTCTTTGTATGCCAATTTTTTTCTTTCTCTTGTATTATCAAGTTATTCACTTTAATCAGATGATAAAACATAGCAATTTTGTAATACCTTCTTAGTAAAGTTATAAAATGTAATAGAAATATAAAAATTTTTAGTAATTTAATCTTTAAGGTGTAGTGTCAGCCAGCAAACTATTTAAATATCCATTAACTTTTTCAAACTCTGGGTTTATCTATTTCACACACTTAAGTTTTTACCATATATTAATCTATATCTTGTATATCTTGTTCTTATTAAACTTTTGCACACTTTTTTGTGGCAGAGACAGAGAGAGTCAGAGAGAGGGACAGATAGGGACAGACAGACAGGAAGGGAGAGAGATGAGAAACATCAATTATTCATTGCTGCTCCTTAGTTGCTCATTGATTGCTTTCTCATATGTGCCTTGACGGGGCAGGGGATGGGGGGGCTTCAGCAGACCGAGTAACCCTTTGCTCAAGCCAGCGACCTTGGGCCCAAGCTAGTGAGCTTTGCTCAAACCAGATGAGCCCGCACTCAAGCTGGCAACCTCGGGGTCTCGAACCTGGGTCCTCCACATCCCAGTCCGACGCTCCGTCCACTGTGCCACCACCCGGTCAGGCAACTTTTTCACACTTTTAAGGTTCCATGCACCTCTCTGTTATAACACTTCTCATCATTGTAATTTCTCATTCACTGCATTGGAAGCTTTCCCTGTCAAGATCATATTACCATAACATCAGCATTGTCCTATGTTCTGTGGACCATGTTAGCATATGGTAGGGTTAAATATATGTCTTTCCTGACAAACACTGAATGAAAATGGAAACTGGGTACTTTATATTTCTACTGAAACTTGAAAACAACTTCTCTTTTCCTAAAAATTAAATGGTTGCTCATTAGAAAACATCTAGAGCTCATGAAATAAGGTCACAATTCTTCACGATGAAGAAATAATGAGTAACTAAATGGTTTCAGATTATAATGTATCTCTTAGTCCAGGGGACTAAAGACAGCTATGTTTTTCCTGCAATTTAACAGTGAATGGAAAGCTCAGGAGGGCGATTGTTTTTTTTTATTTTTCTTTGATAATAGGACAGTCATTACTACATTTGCATTGCTCTCCTGTTGTCAAGGACAAACATCCTGACTGTACGTTTGCTACTTGTCCTATTTAATAGTTGTGGTCAAGCAGAAATCTGGCTAGGCATCTATTGTGCACTTGATCTTTCCACATCCTATTTACCAAACCACATACTGATTTAGCCTTTGAGGTGGTTTCTTTGCTCATCCAGGGATATGAGAGAATCAGCAACTAACTCTAATGAGCTCTGGAGGTTGCAACATGAGAAAAGATTAAGGCCACTAGAGGCTGGACCCAATTTGAGCTTTCAGCTTTGAAAATCCCTGCCTCAAGAAAGAACATGTTTTTGGCTTCAATATTTTACAATTTTTATTATGTCAGACAATAGTGTCTGTGAAAAATTCTTTTGTCAGTAAAAGGAAATGGGATAAGTGGCCTCCATGATTGTGTTTTAAAAATAGAAGAGAATCATTTTAGAGTTGTGCATCAGCACATGAGTCACATGGCGAAGAGTGTAATCAATCCGTTGGGGTTATTTTCCTTTTAATATTTTTTAATGAAAGCATTGTTTTTGGTTTCTCTGGGGACACAGGGCAGGATAAAGAGCTTACAAAAAAAAGCACATTTCATTCTATCCCGCATCTCTTGTATATTGTAATTTAAACTTTAATGTCTTCTAGTGTAAGTGATAAGTGACTCTCATGTCCTTTATTTTTTTTATTTTTTATTTATTTATTTTTGCATTTTTCTGAAGCTGGAAACAGGGAGAGACAGTCAAACAGACTCCCGCATGCACCCAACCGGGATCCACCCGGCACGCCCACCATGGGGCTACGCTCTGCCCACCAGGGGGCGATGTTCTGCCCATCCTGGGCGTCACCATGTTGTGACCAGAGCCACTCTAGCGCCTGGGGCAGAGGCCACAGAGCCATCCCCAGCGCCCGGGCCATCTTTGCTCCAATGGAGCCTCGGCTGCGGGAGGGGAAGAGAGAGACAGAGAGGAAGGCGTGGCGGAGGGGTGGAGAAGCAAATGAGCGCTTCTCCTGTGTGCCCTGGCCGGGAATCGAACTCGGGTCCTCTGCACGCTAGGCCGATGCTCTACCGCTGAGCCAACCGGCCAGGGCTCTCATGTCCTTTAAAAAAACACATTCCCCAAAAACAAAAACAAGGAAACAAACACTAATCAACTTTTCAGTTCATTTTTATATAATATCACAAAAAAATTTCACCAAATATGTTTTGAAAGACAAAGGGTAACTTTACATATGACTACTGCAATAGGAGAAAGAGATCTAATTCAGCTCAAAAGGCTGGAGAGGTTTTTTAAATTATTTTTAATTTTTCCATTGATTTGGTGGAAAGGAAGAGAGAGAAGTATTGTTTCACTTACTTGTTCCGTTTAATTGCACACTCATGATTTCCTTCTTATATGTGTCTTGAATGGGGTTTGATCCCATGACCCTGGTATGCAAAATAAAATTCTACTCATTGAACCAACTGGCCAGGGTGAGGCTGGAGAGTTTTAAGCCCTGTGGTGAGCTAGTAGAAAGTACTAGACTGTTAAGGAAGAGGATGGCAATGTGACTAGACCTTTAGTGTCTGTTAATTAGTGCTTCTATAAGTTAAGTTTCTATTTTCCCACAGAGAAGGAAGATACGGACATCTTTATTGATGATTACATTTCAAAGAAATGGCTCCCAGAGCCTTGATGAAGACATTTCTGGCTTGTAAAACAAGCACGAGCCTAGAAGAAGATTTACATCTCAAGAGGACAAAGAAAAAATTTGCTTTTGCAAGTTTTTGAAGTTAAATGTTCTTTAAAAAGAGAGGTCAGGGGCTAACCATTAGAAAAAATCTTTCTAAAATTTAGACACGCTGAGGGGTGTATTAAGACCATTTTTCGTCAATTCTAACTGCCACTTCTGTTCACTTGGACAAAAAGACATATCCCCCAAACAGAACAACTACAAATAAAATAAAAATGCAAGGTGTACAAAAAAAACTGCTATATTCACATATTTCAGTATTTTCATCAACAGTATAGACTACTTTAGACAATATCTGAATACACATATTATTTTAAAGGTTGAGTTGCAGTTCAAAATGATAGAAATTTGTTTTACCTGGACCTTCCTATTAAATCTGTATCATTAATAATTAAACATAGAAAATTTACTCAAAATTAAGTAAATTTTGTTTCTTTTCAATCTTGTCAATATTCAGAATATATTTGTTAAAATTACTTTAAAATTTAAATTAACATTTATGGGCATAATAATTTGTATTGAATAAATTACTTCATGATATAACATTTTAGCATTTTTTATAAACCTGATCAGTAAATAGAGGTCTGACCACAGAAACTGACACAGAAGAGGAATTAACATCAAATTTATAAACAAATTAATCTAAGAGCTAAATAAATATACTGCTCTCAAAAATTGGGATATTTCAAAATAAATATGAAGTGATAAAAAATCCCCTAATTTTTGTGAGCAGTATATATATATTTATATATGTGTCCATAAACATGAAAATTCAAGAATGTCAATTTAATCTCATAAATTCATTTTCTTCTGGATGAGACAGTAATGTTAAAAATAAGAAAATAGTTTTAAAATAATGAGTGTTTATTTAGTTCTTACTATATGCTAGACTTTTTAGTACTTTATCTGTGTTTTAAGTAAATGATCTTTTATTCTTATTGCAAGTGAGACTGGAAGGTTATGAAAATTGTTCAACATCTTATTTTAAAAAGCAGAGGTGGTATTTAATCTCATGACTAAAATAGAATTTAATATTAACTACCTCAAACTGATCTTCCTACATTTTGTATTTTAGTGGATATAAATCTATGCTCACATACAGACATTTTATATTTTTCATCATCTCTTGAACTCAATGTATGCTTGTATTGCTACTGTTTTATTTTTTTCTATTGCTTTGCTCATAGCATCAAGCACACAATTTCATTAAATAAGTATAGCTATTTATTCATGTTAGTGTTTCATGGCAATATGTATGATTGGCAAAAGGTAATGTATTAAGGGTGGGCAAAAGCATGTTTATAGTTGTGAGAGTAACATTCTTTTGAGTTAATAAAGCTATCATAATAATCATAAACTGCATTTTTTTAATATGAACAACTGTAAGCCTACTTTTGTCCAACCCTGTACTTGCAAAAGGACATGTTTGAAAAATGTTCATTATTGTAATGATTTGAATATCAGGCTTCTAATATGAATATTTTAGATATAAGTGGTTAATTATGTGAAGTTAGTTTACATATAAGTTGATATATTCAGATAGTAAGTAATTTATCACTTTTGCTTCACAAGGACAAAATAAAAGCATTTGATGCAACTTTTGTCTCCTTAAAACAATACATTTTATTAAGCATAATTTTAATAAGTCAGTAAAATTTAGATTATGGATGACATAATTTTTTAGATAAAACAAATTATTGACAATATTTGAATCACAAAGGGGCAAGTGCATACTCTAAAATTAATTGTGAATATTCAAAAATGAAAAGAGGTATAGCTCATTCTAGTGAGCCCTTGATTGGCATATGAATGTATTTTCATATACAACATTCAGTCATTTTAACCTTGTTAATTATTTCATAATTATATGCTTTTGGGGGCTTTATTTCACCTTACTAGTAAAAAATAATCATTTAGCTCAAATAGAAAGGTTCTACATAGAACACTTAATTCCTAGTTTAAGTCAATTACAGTATTGTAAATTCTCAAAAAATATTAGTTTTTTTAGAGCTCTAAAATCAGTTATGATTTTTGTTTATTTACTATGTAGCTCACTAATTTATATTCATAAGTTCAGGGACCAAGTTTAAGATCAGCACTTGGTAAGAAATTTATTCATATAAAGTATATCTTGTTATTTTTAAACTAAATTCAATATAAGAAAGAACTATTTAAAAAATATTATATGGGGCCCTGGCCAGTTTGCTCAGTGGTAGAGCATTAGCCTGGCCTGTGGATGTCCTGGGTTCTATTCCCAGTCAGGAATCATAGGAGAAGCAACCATCTACTTCTCCACTGTTCCCCTCCCCTTTCTCTTTTTTCCGTCTGTCTCTCTCTCTTATCCTTTTGCAACTATGGCTCCATTCATGTGAATTGCTTTTTGGTGCTGGGGATGCCTTGGTGGCCTCCTCTCGGGTGCTAAAAAAAAAAACTTGGTTGCTGAGCAAAAGAGTAGTGGCCCCAGATGGCAAAGCATCTCCTCCTAGTGGGCTAAGTGCGTGGATCCCTGTCCAGGCGGATGTGGAAATCTGTCTCTCTGCCTCCCTTCTCTCACTAAAGAAGAAGAAGAAGAAAAAAAAATAATAATAAATATATATATATATATATATATATATATATATATATATATATATATATATAAAATGACCACCTATAGAACTTTTATTTTCCATTAAATCTACTGTATTGCTTACTGTGTTTTATTGATATAAATTAAAAACTATTATCCAGGAATTTAATGCTGTGAAAATGTCTCCTCAAGTAAAATTATGGGCTTCCTTTTAGCATAATTACATAACATTGCTTTTAACTTTAGCCTTAACTAGTGAAAAGCCAGCAGATAAAAAATAACCTTAATTTCAGTAATGGTCTTACCCTGTGTTGGGTATAATTTTTCTTTTTTTCCCTAAAAAATTGTTTTTAATCTGTATTTTAATATGTATTAAAATCATATTTACTTATTATTTTGGTGAGTGAATATAAAAATGAAAAGTGTTCAAATAAGTCAGTACTGAAAAACATTTGTTATTTTCTGCCAAGAAAGTAAAGATGCCAGAAACTATGGAAGGAGAAGAGATAAAGCCAAATGTATTTGATTAAGTAACATTTATCATAATTTCTACTAAGTCCTGTTACATAATAGAGAATTTGATATGCTGCCTAAAAGGTTTTGAAACCTGCACATTTCAGTGAGCTATGTTTGATAAAGTATTATAGGAAAATGATTGCAAGAAAGAGAAATTCAGAAAAAAAATTGGCCAATCTGCAATCATACATGAAAAAAAAAATCATGGCCCTATCTGGTTTCAGTTAATTGTAGGACTGAAAGAGGCAATATAGACTCTCATCTTCATATATCAGAATATGAACTTGAAAATGCTTTCAGATTAAAAGACTGACTTATTCTGTCTCTTTGCAAAGAACAGAATGATTTTGTGGGTGGCACAGTTATTTTTCAAATTTCTGAATGAATTAAATTGTTTTAAAATTAAAGCTTCAGAAAATTATTCCAATTGGATTAAAGAGTTTAAGGAAAAGTCAAGAGGCATAGCTTTCTTCTGTAAGTGTGATGGAGTTCAATTTCCCAAGGTAATGTGAGGTAGAAAAACAACTGCCTGTGAAAAGAAGCCAAGAACATACAGCAAAATAAAGTTTATCAAGAGTGGATATTACAAATATTGCTGAGTGAAGTTATGTACATGAAAAGTAATGTTTTGAATAGTTGTATACTTGATAAAGAATACCTGTGACTTCACAAGACTAAAATCATCCTTGATCAGTGAACAAAATTTAGATTATAGCCTGACCAGGCAGTTGTACAGTGGATAGAGCATCAGACTGGGATGTGGAGGACCCAGGTTCGAGACCCCGAGGTCGCCAGTTTGAGCGCGGGCTTATCTGGTTTGAGCAAAGCTCACCAGCTTGGAACCGAAAGTCGCTGACTCAAGCAAGGGGTCACTCAGTCTGCTGAAGGCCTATAGTCAAGGCAAATATAAGAAAGAAATCAATGAACAACTAAGGAGTTGCAATGAAAAACTAATGATTGATGCTTCTCATCTCTCTCTGTCCCTGTCTGTCTGTCCCTATCTATCCCTCTCTCTGACTCTCTCTGTCTCTGTAAAAAATTAGATTATGGATGACATAATTTTTAAAATAAAACAAATTATTGACAATATTTGAATCACAATGGGGCAAGTGCAGGAAGATGACTGAAAAAACTGTTCAATTCTGAAAAAAGGAGAATCACTCAATCTGAAGGAAGAAAATACTACTTATTTCATATGTTCCCAGAAAGGTAAAAAGATAAGGATGAAGGTCCAGAGGTGAGGACGAGATGCTGGAGAACTCAAACTGGGAGTTGATTCAAAACTCAACCAAGGAACATTTTCTGCTTCATGTGGGAATTCCCCAAAGTCCCTACAAAAACACATTAGGAGTAATATGGACTAATCACTCCCATTGGAAACAAGTGTTAATGGTGGAAGATACCTTTTCTAAATATTGATGGACCTGATCAAGATACCTTGTGAACCTAACCTGACAAATAGCTAATTTATGAGGACAACTTAACAACCTTGGCTTCAGTACATATTAAGTCTTTCCCTAACTTGTTAAATATAATATAAATATTTATAAAAGAAAACTGTATTGTTCAAAGTATAAGGTGTTTTTGGATGAATGGATGAATAAATATGTAGATAGATAGATAGATGGTATAAAGATAGATGATAGGCTAATTGAGTCGACCAAAGGATGTCATTGAAACTTATTTGCCTTCTCAAAATTAAAAGCAATCCCCTTAAAATCAGGAACAAGACAGGGGTGCCTCCCTTTCACCACTCTTATTCAACATAAACCTGGAAGTCCTACCCACAGCAATCAGACAACAAGAAGAAATAAAAGGCATTCAAATTGGAAAAGAAGAGGTAAAATTATCATTATTTGCAGATAATATGATATTGTATATAGAAAATCCTAAAGTCTCAGTCAAAAAACTACTGGACCTGATAAATGAATTCAGCAAGGTGGCAGGATATAAAATTAATATTCAAGTCAGAGGCATTTTTATACACCAACAATGAACAGTCAGAAAGAAAAATTAAGGAAACAATCCCATTCACTATTGCAACCAAAAAAATAAAGTACCTAGGAGTAAATTTAACCAAGGAGGTTAAAGACTTGTACTCAGAAAATTATAAAACATTGATAAAAGAAATCAAGGAAGATACAAACAAGTGGAAGCATATACCGTGCTCATGGTTAGGAAGAATAAACATAATTAAAATGTCTATATTACCCAAAGCAATTTATAAATTCAATGCACTATCAATTAAAATACCAATGACATACTTCAAAGATATAGAACACATATTCCAAAAATTTATATGGAACCAAAAAAGAACACGAGAAGCTTCAGCAATCTTAAAAAGGAAGAATAAAGTGGGAGGTATCACACTTCCTGATATCAAGCTATACTACAAGGCCATTGTACTCAAAACAGCTTGGTACTGGCATAAGAACAGACATATAGATCAATGGAACAGAACAGGGAACCCAGAAATAAACCCACATCTTTATGGACAATTTATATTTGACAAAGGAGGTAAGAGCATATAGTGGAGTAAAGACAGTCTTTTTAACAAATGGTGTTTGGAAAACTGGACAGCTACCTGTAAAAAAATGAAACTAGACCACCAACTTACACCATGCACAAAAATAATCTTAAAATGAGTAAAAGACTTAAATGTAAATCGTGAAACTATAAGTATACTAGAAGAAAACTTAGGTAATAAGCTCACTGATATCTATCACAGCAATATCTTTGTTGAATTATCTTCACAGGCAAATGAAATAAAAGACAGGAGAAACAAATGGGACTATATCAAACTAAAAAGCTTTTGCACAACTAAAGATAATATGAACAGAATAAAAAGACAAACCACACAATGAGAGAACATATTCGACAATATATCTGATAAGGGATTAATAATCAAAATTTATAAAGAACTTGTAAAACTCAACACCAGGAAGATAAACAATCCAATCAAAAATAGGCACAAGAAATGAATAGACACTTCTCCAAAGAGGACATACAGATGGGCAATAGACAAATGAAAAAATATTCAACATCACTAATCATTAGAGAAATGCAAATTAAAACCACAATGAGATACCACCTCATACCAGTCAGAATGGTGCTCATTGACAAAACAACACAGGATAGGTGCTGGCGAGGATGTCGAGAAACGGGAACACTCCTGTACTGCTCGTGGGAATGCAGACTGGTGCAGGCACTGTAGAAAACAGTATGGAAATTCCTCAAAAAATTAGAAATGGAACTGCTCTTTGACCCAGCCATCCCACTTATAGGAATATATCACCGAATGAAAAAAAAAGAAATGCATCCCCATGTTTATGGCAGCATTGTTCACAATAGTGAAGATGTGGAAACAGCCCAAGTGTCCGTCAGTGGATGAGTAGATTAAAAATCAATGGTACATATATACAATGGAATACTATGGAGCTATGAAAAAGAAGGAAATATTACCTTTTGCAACAATTATGTTGAGTGAAATAAGCCCAGTAGAGAAAGAAAAATATCATATGACCTCACTCATTTGAGGAATTCAAGGAATAATAAGAACTGAGGAACAGAATTGAGACAGAGGAGAGATCAAAGGGACCAGAGGAAAAGTGGACAGAGGGAAAGGGGATGATAGGATGGGATAAACCTGAAGGGAAAGGGGGAGGGTGCTCTAGGGAGGGGGACAAGGGAGATGTTGAAGGGAATAGGGGAGAGGAGGGATGCATTTGGAGTGATCCTAGAATCTATGTAAACACAATTAAATAAATAAAAACACAATAAATTAATAATAAAAAAAAGCCCAAAACACTTATTTGCCTCCTCACCCCTTCAATGCCACTGGATGAAACCCCAGCATGCCAAAGGCTTTTTGATCAATATCAGATAATAGAATATATTTACAGCTTATTTAAGTTTCAAAACAGTCTCCAAAGAAATGAGAATATTCCTCCAATCTGTTGATTATACTTCAACCCTTTATCCAAGGTGAGATTTCTTACTCACTTTACCCCTAGAAGTTTTAGGTTTCTATATGTACAGAGTGTAAGGTACGTGGGTCTTCTTAGCTTTCTCATGTTCAATTCCTGCTCCATTCACTAAAGCTGTTAGATGCCCTTTTATAGCTTAAAGATGGGGACTGTGGTGGGAGGAGAAAAAGATGCAGCCAAGAGTTTTTATTTCATGTCTGTTCTTTATAGTCAATGTTTCCAGGGCACCAAAAGCTCTACATTCTGCAGAAGTGCCTCTCTTCCATCTACCTGCTTCCTTCAATGAGTGATAATTTTTGCAGTCTAGCACACAAAGACCTGCTTATGATCTTACCATCCTCATCTAGCAGATAATTTGAGGAAAAATCCCTTTTAATATTACTCTGGCCAGTCCTGGCTGGTTAGCTCAGTAGGTTAGAGTGCCGCCCAGAAACACTGAGGTTGCGGGTTTGATCTCAGTCAGGGCAACAGTCGAATGCACAACTAAGTGAAATAACAAATGAATGATTTTCTCTCTCCCTCTCCCTTTTTCTCTCTGTCTCTCTAAAATAAATCAATTTAAAAAATAATAAATAAAATAAAATAAAATGACCTTAGCCATCAAAAACTAGGTTGAGTTTCATGACTCAGCCCTGTACTTCCTGTTTCAGTTACTATGTATAGTATTTAGAAGGAAGTGCAATTATTTAAGAAATCAACTACAACCCTCCCAAACCCTTATTCTTTCTTTCCTCTCTTGTCTACTCAATTTGCCAAAGACAGGTAGCCACAGATTAGTATTTTACCCACAGGCAAGTGTGCAAAATCATTTCTGGGTCAACCCGTGACTGCAAGATACCTAGTTTCAATTCTCTGGATGATCTCCTGGTAGGTAAGCCTCCTTATTGAGTTTGGGATCAGAGGTCATCTTCATCCTTTATTTCTTGTGCATAACTGTTGACTTTGGGTTTGGATTAAGTTTCAGAGCATGGCAATAATTTTCTTCAAGCACATATCTTCAGAAACACAAATTTAGAACCTCTTTTTAATTCTTCTTATATCTTCCATCTAAGTGTGAGTTTTCAAAAGTGTTGGAAAATTAGAGACTTAGTTGTTTCCTTGGAAATTTACATTTTGGTCTGTTTCCAACTCACTTTGAAATTTGATACTTTTGCTATCTCAGACATTCACAGGAAATCTTCAAATTGACACCTCTCTACAAATGTTTCAAAGCTATTCTCCAGACAGAAGGTGGGAGGAGGAGTTTAATGTCATTTATTAAAAATAAATGAGAGTAGAAATTCGTTTTCTTGTACTCATTACCATTATATTTAATAGAAAAAAAATTACTTAAAGGAAAACAACTGTGCTAATTTCCACATTAGAAATATGGAAGGATTTCATAGCTTTAAAATACATATTTTAAGTTTTCAAATAATTTATAGCAATCACATACTACACTCAGAATCAGGAAGCAAAATAAGTTTTTAAATAGAAAAGGGACTTGAAAATAAAAGAAGCATTCAGAATAAACAGTCTCAGGGCCTCTGCCTTTGTTTTTTTTCCATTTTCTGCTGGGTTATCACTTCAATTCTCACAAGTCCTGCCAACTAGAGACTGGAGTGCATGCATGTGTCATACAAGAAATGGCTACAGTATTGTCTCATTTGAAGTAGGTTGACCCAAATCTGAAGTTCAAAATGCGTATTTTGGTGTCACACTCTGTACTTTTTCGTCCTGTCACTCAAGTTTTAATGCCCTCACATGATAGTATCAACATTTTTGTTTCTTTTTAACCTTATTTTCACTCCCTGAAAGTCTAAATATGCCTAAATAACTACATTGGCTAAGGCTGGCATTTTAAAATGCCATTAAATCTTCACAGTGTAAAGTATCTTTCACAGTTTAAGAAAACTCTCACACAGGGTAGATTTATTTATGACCAATAAATGAGCTCAGATATCTCACAAAGCACAGGGCCCCTTCAAAGCATCACACATCTAGTTAAGTCCATTTTCAGTGTCAGAAAAATGCCAGACTTCTGATTTTTTTATTTTTGTGTAAATATACATAGCTAGTTACAATTTGGTAAACAAACATCTTCAGACATTTCTTTTAAAAATAAAATATTAGCACTATTTTAGTTACATGTTAATAAAATCTACCTTGAAATATTTAATGATTAAAAGTTTGATTATTTCTCATCAGAACTGTTGAAAAGGAGTGACAATTCAGTATAATTTATGTGATGCAACACTGAGCAATAAGTATGAGACTAACTTGCAAACTTATGACGTTGGCTTAAATTTTACTGACTAAATAAGCAGAAAAAAATGCTATATTTTTCCTATTTTATTATTTTTCCTTGAAAACAAAATGATGTTTTTTATTGAACCAATAATCAGACATCTGAATTCCTTCCAAAAGGCAGCTCCATTGTTGAGCTATATTAAAATGTGTCACTAATACAACCAGTAGTTAGATTTCCTTCATACAGCTATACATGTAAAAATATATACAAATATTTACTTGCTATTTGTGCATTTGTCTTATCCTCTTTACTAGACTATCTCTTTGGTCATATTCAAATCTATAAAACCTTAAACTCTGGGAAGGGATGAAACACCTTCAGTGAGGGAGGAAGAAGTGGGCAAGAAAGAGGGAAGAGACTCGTCTTCCCCACAGTGTGTACAGGTACAAGCCTCAAGCTTCTAGGGGTGAAGTGAGAAATCTTGCCTTTCATTAGGACTGAGTGTAATGCACATATTGGAGAAAAATTCTTATTTTTGGGGAAATGTGTTTTGAAACTTAAATTAACTATAAATATATTCTAACTTAATACATACTTAAGGCAAAACATAACACCTACTTAAGAAGAAAAGTTTGATGAGCAAATAATTGCCTGATAAGGCAACATATGCCCAAATGGGGGGGGGGAGACATTTATCCAGAAAATGGCTTTATAAGAGTTTTCTGAAGCAAATAAGAAATAATTTATTTTCTGCAGTCTTGACTTCATAGATAGAAAGATTCTGGTATAAACAGCCAAGTCTTATAGACCCGGGTGGTGTCTTTTCTCAGTTGCCTCCTTTTGAACATTCCCATCCAGAGATGGAGGATGCATACCGATTTGTGGCAGTGAGTCAAAGTGTAAAGACTGCACAGCAATGTACTTTTGGGGGTATTGCATTCTCTGTTAGTGTCTGGTTTTCTTGTTCCTGTTGTATGATCTTTTCAGGTAGAGAATACAAAATGGTATTTAGACTTAAAATCACAGGTTTAAACATTCTAATGTAGGTTCATACTTAGAGAATGGATTGTGAACAGAATTTTTAATTCAGAATATCCAAATTCAACCAAATGAAAAGTACCCATTTCTAATCTGAAAAGACAGCAAAATCCCTTATGGGAATGGTTTACCAAATTACCTAATTTTTGTGATTTGCTAGTTGTTTCCTGGGTGATTTTTATAATATTAAAAACCACAGATGCCTTTAATGATATAAGTAAAAAAAACTTTTTGCCTAGATAAAGCATATTCAGTCTAGTGAAGACAATTTTATATCCTCTGGGTTTCCCTGTTTTAAACCCTATCAACTCCCATGAACCCCTCAGTAAAGCACCTTACGGTTTTTGGGTTATTGATTCCTTCCCTGTTATTCTCTGATCCATAGCTTGAGAGATTTTCCCACCTTTCTGAACCTCTCATACACTGTGAAATGAGGAAGCCTGAGGACAAAAGAGAAATTTAGACCACAATTCCCCTTCAATAGATAAGATGCTATACTTTAAATCAAGGCCTACCTCTTTTTGTTCTTGTTTTCTTTTGAACAAATTGATTACTTTTTTCAAGAGAGAGAATTAATGGACCAAATATAACTCTGTGTGCTATGAAGAGCTAGGTTAACTTAAACCTCAGTTTACTAAGATAATAAATTCCCACTTATTTTTCATATAGGAGACAGTAGTTTGTCTAATAACTTCACTAAATAATAATTGACTTACAATAAATTGCACATATTTAAACTAAATAATTTTCCAGTTATGATATACAGTGGTACCTTGAGATATGAGCAAACCAACATAAATTTTTTTTTTTTGTATTTTTCTGAAGCTGGAAACGGGGAGAGACAGTCAGACAGACTCCCGCATGTACCCAACCGGGATCCACCCGGCACGCCCACCAGGGGCGCCGCTCTGCCCACCAGGGGGCGATGCTCTGCCCCTCCGGGGCGTCGCTCTGCCGCGACCAGAGCCACTCCAGCACCTGGGGCAGAGGCCAAGGAGCCATCCCCATCGCCGGGGCCATCTTTGCTCCAATGGAGCCTTGGCTGCGGGAGGGGAAGAGAGAGACAGAGAGGAAGGAGGGGGTGGGGTGGAGAAGCAAATGGGTGCTTCTCCTATGTGCCCTGGCCGGGAATCAAACCCGGGTCCCCCACACGCCAGGCCGACGCTCTACCACTGAGCAAACCGGCCAGGGCCCCAACATACAAATTTTATTTTAAGATACGAGCAGCGAATTGATCTGTATTTTTGTTTGCGATCTGAGCAAAATTCCGAGATGCAAGTCATGATTTGGGAAGCTGCTGCTAATTGGCGCATTGGCACATGGGTCCAGTATCAGCAGCACAACTCCAGCATCTTGTTCTTTCTCACGTTATTCGCAGAATCAAGTCGAATCTCGTGATTCGACTCATTCATCCATCATTTTCGCTATTACTAACTTTTTTTGTGTGCTATTATGGGGCCAAAGAAAGTGAGTGTGAAGGACAGTGGTGAGAAGAAGAAGAGAATGATGTTGATAGAAGTAAAGCAAGAAATAATAGAAAAACATGAGCATGGTGTATGAGTAATTGAACTGGCAAGGCCGTACGACTGCAATACATCTACAATTTGTACCATCCTTAAACAGAAGGATGCCATCAAAAGCACAAATCCAGTGATAGGAACTACAATTCTGTCCCAATTAAGGACAAATATCCATGAAAAAATAGAGAAGCTGCCTGACTGAGCAGTGGTGCAGTGGGTAGAGCATTGGACTGGGATGCGGAGGACCCAGGTTTGAGACCTCGAGGTCACTAGCTTGAGTGCGAGCTCATCTGGTTTGAGCAAGCTCACCAGCTTGGACCTAAGGTCACTGGCTCGAGCAAGGGGTTACTCTGTCTGCTGAAGGCCCATGATCAAGGGACATATGAGAAAGCAATCAGTGAACAACTAAGGTGTTGCAGCAAAAAACTGATGATTGATGCTTCTCATCTCTCTCCGTTCCTGTCTGTCTGTCCCTGTTTATCCCTCTTTCTAGCTCTCTCTCTGTGTCTCTGTAAAAAAAGAAAAGAAAAAAAAAAAGAAACGAAGAAGCTTCTGCTGGTATGGGTGAAAGAGAAAGAGCTGGCAGGAGATACAGTGACAAAGACTGTAATTTGCGAAAAGGCACATATTATTTACGGCAAATTGAAGAAGAAAGAACCATCAACCTTAAAAGAGGCAGCAGATGATACATTTAAGGCAAGTCACAGCTAGTTTGAAAATTTCAAGAAGACATCTGGCATGGACTCTGTGGTGAGGCATGGAGAAGCTGCGAGTGCTGATGTTAAGGCAGCTGAGGAGTACATCACACGTTTTGCTGCACTTATGGCAGAGGAAGACTACGTCCCCCAACAAGTGTTTAGCTGTGACGAAACAGGATTGTTTTAGAAAAAAATTCCCCAGAGAACTTTTATCACCGCAGAGGAGAAGAAGCTGACAGGCTATAAACCCATGAAGGACCATCTGACCCTTGAATTGTATGCAAATGCTACTGGTGACTGTAAAGTAAAGCCACTGCTGGTGTATCATTCTGAAAATCCTGGAGCCTTTACGACTCACAAGATTCTTAAAAAGAAACTGCAGGTTATGTGGCGCACCAATACTAGGGCATGGGTTATGCAGCAGTTTTTTATTGAATGGGTAAATTTTGTCTTTGGTCCTGCAGTGAAGAAATATCTTCAAGAAAATAAACTCCCAATGAAAGCATTACTAATCCTTGAAAATGCTCCAGCCCACCCACCTTGTCTTGAAGATGACATTCTCGATGAGTTCAGTTTCGTGAAAGTCCTCTACCTCCCACCCAACACGACTTCAATCTTGCAACCTATGGATCAGCAGGTCATTTCCAACTTTAAAAAGCTTTACACAAAGCACTTGTTCTGCTGCTGCTTTGAGGTGACTGAGAATACAAATCTAACTCTTCGAGAGTTTTGGAAAGATCACTACAACATCGTGATATGTTCACACATTATAGACTTGGCATGGCAAGAGGTTACAAGAAGAACTTTGAAGTTGTCATGGAAAAAGTTATGGCCTGATGTTGTTGCAGACTGGGACTTCAAAGGATTCAAACCAGAGACCGAGACTGAGGTAAAAACGTTGGAGGAGATTGTGTCCCTTGGAAAGTCGATGGATCTGGTTGTGGATGAGGGTGATATAAACGAGCTCGTTGAGGAACATGAGGAGGAGCTCTCAATTGAGGAGTTGAAGGGGCAACAGATGATGCAACATATGGAGCTTCTGCAAGAGATTAGTAGTGAGAAGGAGGTAGAGTCGGAGGAAGTGATTTCTTCAAGTGGAATTATAGACATGCTGGCAATGTAGGAGAAGCTTTTAAGTTTCATCGAAAAGAAACACCCAGAAAAAGTTTCAACTGGTTGTGCTTCAGCACTTTTTAATGACATTTGTTTGTCACATTTCTGTAACATTTTAAAAGGCAGACAAAAACAAACCTCTTTGCATAGATTTTTATTCAAATGTCCTGCAAGTGAAAGTGCTGAAAGTGCAGCCAAAAAGGCAAAAACAGGTGATGATTAAATGAAAAATACGTAATGTTAAGCTTAGGTTAAGTTTAAAGTTAAGACAGTGCATTTTTTTTACAATTAAGTTTTAGTGGTTTCATTTTAAGTAAAGAAAGTGCAGTTTTAGTTTTGTTTAATGTAAAGAAAATGCAGTTTTAGTTTACATTTAGTGTTAAGAAAGTACAGTTTTAGTTTACATGTCTACATGAATCCCTTCCTTCCTCTCTCCTCCTCTGACATTCACCTCTGTTAGCTGCAGTCATCTGTCTCCAAGGTAAGAATACAATACTAAATAACACTTTATTTATTTATTTATTCTTTTATTTCATATATTTTGTTATGCACTGGTAAAGTATACAGGTGTGTTTCTTAATTAAAACCATGTTTGTTTGTTTTTTTATAATTTAGGGTGGTATTGGGATTTTTCACAGGGCTGGAATGGATTAAATCTATTTTAGTTATTTTGCATGGAAGAAATTTTTTTGATAAATGAGTTGACTGACTTACGAGCTTGGTTACAGAAGGAATTAAACTCTTATCTCAAGGTACCACTGTATTTAATATCAACCCCGGAAATGATCAGCCACAGTCAAGACAATATGTTCTTTACCATCAGCACTGTCTTTATGTGCCTTCATCGCAGGCGTCTCCATGCCCATCCCCAGGCAACACCATCGCTGAGCAACTTCCTTCTAAGTTGTTTGCATGTTTTAAAACTTTATATAAAGGTAATGAAATGTATATGCATTTTTACCTGAATTTTTACTCAGTTCAATGTTTTTGACATTTACCTGGTTGAGTCATGTATTTAAATTTTCTTTTAAGTACTTTTGCATTGTATGAGTATGCCACAATTTATGCATTCACATGTTGATAGCTATTTTATTTTTCTCCGTTGAGGTCTATTATATGTATATAAAACTGTTATGGACATTTGTGTATAAGCTTTTGTGCTAATATATGTTTTTTATTTTGGGGGATGGTGGTAGGAGTAGATCAGCAGGTTACATATTAAGTAAACATTTGATCATTTAATTACTGTCCAGCTTCTTCTCAAAGGAAAGTTTACTATTTTATATTCCTACCAGGAAGGTATAGAAATCTAAGTTTCTCGACAAACTAACCAGCACTTGGTATAATCAATTTGTTTTACTAATAGCTATTTTTATATCTGGTGAAGTGTTGGACAAACATTCTGCATTTTTCAAAGTTTTGTTTTGTTGTTTTATTGTTATTTTTCTAGTTTTAAACTGTACTTTAAAAATACTTCCATTCCCGTTCCTTCATTCTTTTTTATTTCTAAATTTTATTTTTAATTTATTTTTTTCTTATTTATTGGGGTGACACTGCTTAAAAAAATTGTACAGGTTTCAATTGCACAACTCTATAACTAATCATCTTTACACTGTATTGTACATTTACCACCCCAAGTCAAGTTGTTATCCATCACCATTTATCTCCCCTATACCTTCCTGCACTTCCCCCCAGCCCCCTTCCCTGGTGATCTCCACACTATTGTCCCTCTCCATGAGTTTTTTCTTTTTATTTCCATTTTTGTTGCATTCCTCCTCCCCTATCATCCAGCACCTGCCCTGGACATGTATTACCCTGCTCTTTACTTATTTTGCTTCTTAGTTTATTTTGTTCATTAGAATTCACATATGCATGAAGTCATATGGTACTTGTCTTTCTCTGGCTTATTTCACTTAGCATAATGCTCTCCAGGTCCAACTGTGCTGTCACAAATGATAAGATTTCTTTCTTTTCTCAATGAGATATTACTTCACACCTGTCAGAATGGCTATCATCAATAAATCAACAAACAACAAGTGTTGGTTAGGATGTGGAGAAATAAAACCCTCATGCACTGTTGGTGGGAATGTGTATTGGTGAAGCCAAATGGGAAGCAGTATGGAGTTATCTCTAAAAATTAAAAATGGAGCTGCTTTTTGATCACTCATTGTTAGTGACACATGTTCCCTTCTTCTATCATCTTCTTGCAATCTACAGATTTATTTTTAACTTTTCTTATAGAGCAGTTCTACTTTAAATACACTTTCTTCTTTTGTTTTTCCTTAATTTGAGAATATTTTTATTTGTTTTTGTTGGGCAAATAAGTTTAATGTGATTTTTATGCTCATTTTTATTGTTAAAGATGACACTGCCCATGTGGATGGCCACTGCCTAGGTGATAATATTAATTACCTTCATGTTTGGGGAAGGGGCTTGGTTATGCTAATGTGTGTTGGAGGAAGTGATTGTCCCAGGGAACCATTTTAAAAGGTGGAGCTAGAAGGCCATTTTGGAAGAGGAGGAGGAGAGACCACATGGCAGGGAGGAGAGAGAGGCCTCCTGGTGGCAGAGGAGGGAGATAGCCAAGATAGTGGGATGCTGAAAAAGAAGCCAGTTTGTGCAGAGAGGAGGAGATGGGGAACAGAGGTGAATAGGCTGGTGAGGCTTTTGATTCTAGGAAAACCAGAAAGATTCTTCTGGTTGTGGAACCGGATGAACATGTGAATGAGTTTTGATGCCCTTGTATTTGTTTTTACTTGTTGGCCAGTAGGAGTCTAAAATAAAGAAAAATGGCGCACCAATTATTGGCTCTGTTGTTTCTTTACTGTCTGTCCAAATCCAATGTGAACCTGAAAGAGCTAGGTGGCTGTGATGGTGGCTGTGGATACTGGCCTTACAGTTTTTATTGCTGAAGAATATATACTGCTTACAAGAATTAGAAGATATTTTAAAATGAATATGAAGCAATATAATATCCCCTAATCTTCGTGAGCAGTATATCAGTGTGTTGCGAAGACAGTGACTTCTCCGAGACCACATGGCATGCACTGACATACGTAAGGGAGCCCAACCTCACAATTCCTTATACAGGTTTCATGAGATGGCCCTGACTCCCAGTCCTTATGGGTACTTATTAACACAGAATAGAAGCAGGGACAAGAATGAGGAAGTCAGGAAGGGAAACTTCTTTAGAGCAGTTTAAAGGGCAATTGAAGTAGTTCAAATGTCCCCACCTATGGATTAATCAGAATTGCTAATTCTATCTCTATTTTGCTGCCTCCAGCAGGGTACAGTCATCCCTTACCATACTGCAGCTCACTCTTTGTGGTCTCATTGTATCACAGATTTTTAAATTTTATATAATTAATTTTGTATCATAGGTTTTTTGCTATATCATGGGAATTTTGCAGTAAATAGGTATTTTTATATACTTATTATTTTAATTATTTTTGTGGTAAAATAAGCACTTTCTAGCCTAATAAGTTGAAAAAAATATAAAAATATTAATTAAAACATATTTGTAAAGCCAGAAACCAGGGCCAAGGCCACCACTATCAAAGCAGCCCGGCCCATGCAGGTTCGCATTGGATTCAGACAGTTGGCAAAGAAACAGTGGAGCCAAGAATTGATGGGCCATAGTCTTTAATTCTAGCTTGCACCCGGCGGGCAAGTAAAAACATACACTGGGCTCCAAAAGCCACTCACATTCAGTGCTCACAAAGCACTGACTTATCCAAGTTTCCTAGAATCAAAGGTTTCTAGCTCACCAGCCTTATTCTCCTCAGTTCCCCATCTCCTTCCTTATCCCAGATACAAACTCTGTACAAACTAGCATCTCACTCAGCACTCTGCCATCTTGGCTGCTTTCCCTGGCCTCCTCCACGTGGCCTCCTTCCGCCGCTGGCTCTACTCTCTCTGCTCTCTCATGCTAACCTCAGGAACCAAAAGAACAAGCTCCCGGTCCGCCCCCATTTTATAGTGTAGCTTCACAACCTCTAATCCAATATACAAAATAGGGAAGTCTCTATACAAAGTCACTTATCTGAGGCATGATTGGATTGTACCACCCCACATAAAAAAGGGTGGGAAAGGCTTAATCCCAAAACCAAGCCCCAGGCTACAAGGATTCTCAACATACATTAATATCACCTGGGCGATGGCCTCCATCTTTAACAAAGTGAGCATAATACATTTTATCTGCCCAACAATATTAAAAGAATATTAAATTGAAATAAAATACATACAGTATATTCACTGGTGAGTACCATATTGAATTTCATATGTTGTTAAATTTACGTTTGTTTAAGAGTGTATAAAGTGTTTAAGAGCATAGGAAGTGGTTATAAGAGCATGGAAAAGGTTAATAACAGTATGGGAAAGGTTTATAGGAGTGTGGAGGAGGGTTTAAAAAGCCTTAAAATATATACAAATAATAAGATAAATATAAGGTCCCTTCATCGCAGATTTTCGCCTATCATGGGGAGTTCTGGAACTTAACCCCTGCTATAGATGAGGAACCACTGTACTACATTCAGTACTTTTGTCAGTAAAGTCACTAGGGCTTTTGCCTGAGGGCACTGAACTCTGTCCCTGCTCTGTGTACCTATTCAGGGCCTTTATATCAGTGGAAATAAAACTTTTGATGTATGGTTAATTTCTGTCTACACTTAAAAAATGTTGTTCCATTCTCTGCATTCCATGGTTTTGAAAATAAATTTGTGGTAACTAAAATTGTTATTCCCTTGCATGTATCATGCCCTTATTCACTAGCTGCTTTCAAGATATTTTCTTAACCTTCAGTGTATTTTTTGTTTGTTTGTTTTTTTATTTTTCTGAAGTGAGAAGCAGGGAGGCAGAGAGACAGACTCCTGCATGTGCCAGACCAGGATCCATCCAGCATGCCCACTAGGAGGCAATGCTCTGCCCATCTGGAGCATTGCTCCTTTGCAACTAGAGCCATTCTAGTGCCTGAGGTGGAGGCCATGGAGCCATCCTCAATGCCCAGTACCAACTTTGCTCCAATGGAGCCTTGGCTGTGGGAGGGGAAGAGAGAGAGAGAGAGAGAGAGAGAGAGAGAGAGAGAGAAAGTAGAAGGAAAGGGTAGAGAAGCAGATGGCACTTCTCCAGTGTGCCCTGGTCAGAAATCAAACCGTGGACATTCATACGTTAGGCCAATGCTCTACCATTGAGCCAGCGGGCGAGGGAAACCTTTGATTTTAATGCTTTTCCTAATGAAGTCTCTCAGTATTATAGTATTTGAATTTATACATTTTGTGGTTCACTGAGCAACTTTAATCTTTCCACAAATTTAGAAACTTTTGGACTATTGTTTGTAAATATTTTTTCATCTCTGATGTTTTTTCCTTTACTCAAACTACTCTATGATGTTCAGTTAAAATTTTTGATATTTTATTATATGTCCTTGAAACTATCTCTTTTTCAGTTTTTAATTCTGTACTTATGTAATTTTTTTATTTGTTTTTAAACTCACTAATTCTGTCCTCTGTAACATGTATTCAACTTAGTTCATCTAATGAAATGTACTTCACATACAATATATTACTATTCAGTTTCAAAATTTTTATGTGTTTTCTTTTATAGTTTATAATTCTATGAAGCTAACTCTTTATAATTATTTTAGTTATATTTGGTTTTACCTCAAATTTATCATGGTTACAAGAACATAAAGTCTTTGTTTTATAACAATTTCAATCTCTGGATTATCTCAGATTCCCTTGAGAATTGATCACATTTTCTGTTCCCTATTGTGTGTGTTTTAATATTGAGTAGTTGTAGATTTTATCCTGAAAAACATCAGTGTTATGCTGTGCATCACCAAATTGTGTTGTAATTCTCTGGGGATAACTGAGCTTTTTAGTTTATCAGGAAATCTTTTCTGTTAAGTTCAAACAATAAGTTTGCCTTAGTTTATGAGAGGTTGTTCAAATCTCAGCTTAGTTCTCTATTCCTTTGATATGAGAAATTGGGTCTCACCAATGCTTGAGTAATTCAGGGGAATAATGAATTTTGGCTATCTCTCCAGAGACAGATCTTGCCTAAAAACATTTATGTCTTAGATCAGTGGTAGTCAACCTGGTCCCTACCGTCCACTAGTGGGTGTTCCAGCTTTCATGGTGGGCAGTAGTGGAGCAACCAAAGTATAAATAAAAAGATAGATTTAACTATAATAAGTTGTTTTATAAAGATTTATTCTGCCAAACTTAGCAAAAATCCGACATAAAGTACTTGGTTATTATATGCTTTTATTATTATTATATGCTTTAATTTGCAGTAACCCTGCTTTATAAATTTTATAAAGTAAAGTTATTTCCCTATTTTATAAATCACCATTACTGTGGAACTGGTGGGCAGTTAGAAAATTTTATTACTAACAGAAATACAAAAGGTTGACTACCCCTGATCTGTAGGCTAATCACTCCTGCCATAAAAACACAAATTAACTAGAGGAATTCTGCCCGAGGTTAAGCAGCCCCTTTGTCAGTAAAAAGGTGGGGAAATATGAACAAAATAATAACTGTGTTTCAAAGATTTACAGGAATCTCTATAATTGGACTCAGATAAGCAAGGTGTCAAGAGACCAACCAGAAACAAAGGAATTAGAAAATTTTCCATTCTTATTTGGATCTCTTTCCACACCTACCTGTCTAGGGCCAGCATCCATCCCTTGGCTCCCCACTCCCTTAACAATAAAAGATGCCTGGATTCCAGTCTATCTTAAGATAAATTTAAGATTTATTGCTCCCATTTTCTCCAGCTAGGCTTTCTCGATCAACAACCTTTCCTTGCTCCAAATTCTGATCTATTGAATATTGGCCTTTGTTTTGAAACACTGGGCACACAAACCTTGGGCCTAAAACATTAAATCTGAATCAGAAAATCTACACTGAGCCTTCAATGTAAAATCTGTAAAAATGAGACTGCTTCAAATCTGTTATTTTTTTTAAAAGCTCAGTTTTATAAAAGTTTAACTTAAAATACTAGCTTTTAGCTTCTGTTAAAAGTATTCAGGAGTTATCATATGATAATAGTAACTTTTCATTCCTATGTGTAATATGATGGGAGATTTTTTACTTTTTTATGGTATTTTCCATGTAGAAAGTAACTAAGTAATTCAATGCACTTACTCATGAAACCAACTGTTTTGTTACAACCAAATGGTAATGAAAGCTATGTGATACCCAGAGGGAAAAGAGGACAAGCCAGAAAGCTGACTCAATTGAACATTTCAGTCAAATAAAAAGGGAATTTAACCGGATATTTGGCATGACTAAAAAAAATTATATCAATATTCAAATATTTTTATCATTAGTATTGATTGAGTACAGTGGCCAGGCATTTGACCTTGCTGTGATGGATAAACTCGGGTAAAAAATTTTAAAGATTTTTATTTGAGATCCTCTGGTGCCATCACATGGCTACCTTGAGATTGTTAAAGATTATATTTGTATAATTTGAATTCAGATATTATCCATTATTTTTTCATACCTTTTCATCTTGGGCTAAGATTTTAGTGAGAGTTTTCTCTTTGACATAATGGTCATCTAGGGCATTGCCATATTCTCTATGTTACCTCATTTCCCCCTTAACCTCACACACACCTTGTTTGGTTTTTGTTTTTGTTTTATTATTCATAATAGCATACTCCTTTGAAAAAATTGTTATACTTTAGAATTATTTAATATTTTGAGTAATTTTTATTGAGGGTCCTGAAGTAAAGAAAGTCTCTTGCTTTCAAAGCTTCTACAGTCCTTACTTATGCACCAAAATACATTTTTATCTTCAGCTTTTTAATAATTTCTTGTACATAAAATAAGTTATAAGTGTGATATCAGAATTTATTTTAGAGAGGAGTTGAGACATGTTATGGTATAACCTACTTAATAGGTTTTTTTGTTTGTTTGGTTTGTTTTTTTCTCTTTTTTTGGTCATGATATGGAACTCATCAACAAAAAGATAAAATCAGATTTTTTTAAAATACCCAATACATATATTAAGTATATGAAAAGCTCTCAGAAGCTAAAAAGCCATAAATTTTATGCCAGTATTGATAATATTACCATAATAGAGACAAATGGTGGAGATTTATAAATTTAATGGAGCTACGCTTATTTGATGAGATTGCTGAATCTATTTGTGAGCCATGAAGACTGCACAGTCTAGAGACCATCAGTGGGAGGAGCACCCCAACCTGAGCTGGCAGCGGACTGTGCTCCTTTAACTTCAGCTGCTCTTCTCCTAAGAAAAGGTCAGTAGACTTTTGCCATAAGAGAAAAAGTGTAAAAAACTATCAATCTCTGCTGATATTTGTGAAATTAGAGCACCAAGGGATTGTCTAAATTTTTCATAAACAATAACAACAATAACAAAAAAATTAAAATGCACAATACTCTATGAGGGCCTAAGGTAGAAGTTTATTTAAAGCATATTATAAATCACAAACCTCTCAGACAGTAAACATTCATCTCCATTTGTTTTCTGAGTTGCATATTTTACATCCTAATGCATAGATTTTAGATTTTCTTGAGTTTTAATAAAAACAAAGTGGCAATTTTATGATTGATTCCCCAATATATATCCAATCTGTGGAGCAATAATGCCGTCTGAGGAATTGAAAGCAGCTCAAGGGTTACACTGATCAGTCTGCTCCTCCCACAATTGGCCAAAAAGTTATTTTGGCTTGCATTTCATTAATTAATTTTACATGTCAATGAACACAATTCATTTGTTTTTGCATGTTGTGAAATGCAGAAAATGTTTATTTAAGTATTTGGTGTATTTCATTTACTTGAAAATATTTTAATTGAAAGACTAGGTGAGGAAAACAAAAATTCTACCGAAAGGCAACATAATCAAGCATTTATTTCTAGCTATCCAAGAAAGACTATAAAACTGATTGCTCCTCTACATCAATCAAGAGTTGTGGATATGTGCACACTTTCATAATCTCTGAGACAAAGAGTAATAACATTTAAAAGTACTGAAAAATGTTGTCAGTTCCAAGTTTATCTCTACTGGGGTAAACACAAAGTATATTCAGGATCAAAACACTTGCTATTCTACTTGACACTTTGATTCTAGTACATTGTTGTGTTTCCTTACCTTTTATCCTTCAGCACAATACAGTCCCATTGTTTCCTGATGAAGTTTAACCTTAGCACAAGCAAAACTCACTTTTTACCAGTGGAAGAAGACAGTGTTTAACATTGCTTTTAAGTCTTCAGGCTTTTTTCTGTTTTCAAAATATGAAGACTTGAAAACACCTCTGATAAATTTTCTCTTTGTAAAGCCACTAAATGTTCCTTTTCTCTATGCAAATGAAAAGCAAATGTTCTCTTCAGAAATGGAGTTATTGTAAAAAGCTGAGGCCTTTAAGAGTAAAATCTGTTTTCATGATATTAAAAATTTTTCATGCTGAAATACAACTGACTTCTTTTGAAATTATGATTAATTTTATGACTATATATGTATTTACAAACATACATCTCTTTCTTTACACACACACAAACACACACACAGATTTTGATGATACCATGTTACATATTATTTTAGCTAGCCAAAGAGGTATCATTGTGTATATTTGCAATTCCTCATATACTATGAAAGAATATTGTCATGAAGCTATTGGCAAAGCAATACAGGTTGAAGTATAAGCTAAGGGGAAGAGGTTTAGTACTTTCAAATAGAATTGCAAAATGCATTGATATTTAAAGAATGAAACCACTTGGAGATGTCACTTCTAGAGTGGACATCGACTCTTACTCCCCTTAAATATATGACTTCTCAGGCATTGACTTCAAGGAATTCAAAACAAAAAGCAAATATATGGTGATGTAACATGAGGGATAGCATACACTAAAACGAGAGCGCACCTTTATAACATTTTCTAGGAACAGTGGAATTTATGGAAAAAGAAGCTTCTAAATAGGTGTGTAGAACAGTGAATATCACACGTATCAGTGTAAGTTTTCAATAATTTATAGCCAAAGAGTTAGAAAGCTTTGAAATATTTGCATTAACAATAAATATAGACTAACCTACATGAGAAAGATTTGCAATTGTGAACCTGTTTTATATAGTTTTCACACATGCCTTTATTGAAATTGTTAATTTTGCATCAAAGAATGATGAAATGAAATATCCCTTATTCATATATTATTGAATACCATGATTTCTAAGGTTCATTACTCACTAAGGTGTATCCCTAGTGGAATTACCTAATTATCTTACTGGTGAAGCCTGTGATATGAGGCTAATGTAACTACCTCATAAAATTGTCCCTAAAAATATAACATCATCTGTAAAGAGCCTAGAAGAGTGCCTTTTTCTTAATTTTATTTTTTGTTTTTGCAGTTATTTTTAAATTATTTATCTGTGCCTGCAAGGATAGCTTGAGGTAAAACAATCAGATATATAGAGGTTCTAATAGATGACACAAAGATAAATAGATATAGTATGTTTCTCCTTGGGTATGAATGAATATGAAATATGAACATTAATGGACTATAAGAAGACAGATTTGGGCATGAGGAAGGTACAGTGAATATTAGAGAATTGTGCTTCCCAGCATGACAAAGACCTCATACAATGGAAGCCTCTTTTTAAATCTGTTCTGGGAACTTTGCCCAACACATATACATTCACACACACGAGCTTTCTTACAATTCTTTTCCTGTTGAACAGAGGCTGCAAGGAAATTTTTTTCTACACTTTCTATTTAGCTTTCATCTCTAACAACACATTATGTCAGTGTCTTGGGAGATCAATGGAAGAGTCCAAGTAGCTCTTTCTATACCATGGATGGTCTAATATTGTGACATTTGCTGAGTGACACACAGGTAAAAAAGTTGTGGATCAATAGTGTGAGTAAACAGCTGTGGTGTGGTTGTCAGTGATATTCACACTTTAGAGTTTTGGTATTTTATTATTGTTGTAGCTAAAAGATATATGATTTTAAGATAAGCCAAGCTAATAAGTTAGATGATAGGTTTCAGAAAAGAATAAACTTTTGACTAAGAACTCACATATTTATTTAAGACCTTTTTAATCACAGCTGCTATCTCATGTGTCTGTATAGGCAACACCATTTATAACAAAATTAAAATAAGAATAATTTGATATAACAGTGGAATTATATGAAAATAGCAAGCTGTTATATTCACAGCATGTTGTGACAGCTAGTCAAAGGCATGTTTGCCTATATTGTTAAAAACAATAGGTTTTATCTCATTAAGTTCTATAATGCTGTGGGGCATATTAACAATTTCTCTAAATGAGAATTTTGTAACATTAATCAAGAACATCTACATCTAAAAAATTAATACATTGTTTGAGTATTTAGTTTCAGAAAAATAAGAAAAACAGAAGATTATTTTATAGTCATATTATGCCTGCTCCCACTTAAACATAACAAGGGAGCCTGCTGCTTAGGAAACATGTTGTTGAAACATAGAATGTCATGGTCAAATTCTGCAAAATAGAGGATTTATTTCATAGACAAATCTTATATATTTCCACACATTTAAATGAAAATGGATACTACTCATGAAATATGGTGATGGAAAATGACTGTACATTTGATAT
The DNA here is from genome assembly GCF_036850765.1 of Saccopteryx bilineata. Lineage (NCBI taxonomy): Eukaryota > Metazoa > Chordata > Mammalia > Chiroptera > Emballonuridae > Saccopteryx > Saccopteryx bilineata. The sequence goes on along the minus strand of NC_089491.1, from coordinate 211,464,442 downwards.
GAGAATTGTAAATAGTTAATATATGTCAAATAGGGTTTTTTAAGAGTCAAGATCACCAGGCAAAGACCCTGTAAAAGCCTTAGCTTCAGAAATGTGGATTGACCAGAATCTGGCACTCCCTAATGTGGGATCCAAGGCACATTACCTAAATCACTTTGAGAAATATGTTGCTAATAATTGAGTAGATGAAATGATAATGCCATCCTTATTGGTGATGATTTGAATGAAGCTTAAGTGTTATAAAATTCATATAAATACCTAGTAGAGTGCTTTATACGTCATAGATGCTCAGTGTATACTTTCCATTTTTTCAACTACTAAGCTGTTTTATTTAGGTGACCCTATTCAATTGTCTGGCTCTTTATTTTGCCAGACTTGAAATGAGAAAGTTGGTCTATCTGACCTGTGCGGTCTGACCGGTGCAGTCTCTCAGTTCAACTATAAAGTTCCAATTTATATTACTTATCTACAGTGAAATATTCCATTAATAGTCTTCACTTACTCTACTGGTACAATGTATGCACTTCTCTGTGTGTGTGTATGTGTGTACATCAATGTATTTCAGATAATAATACCAGGTAAAATTGGAACTAATAATCCTGATAGAGTTTCTTCTCTTTTCATGCTATCAAACCTACAAGAGATATTTGTAAGGGGAGAAAAATATTTCTGAGACATATGAATAGAATTTCCAAGAATATATTTTCATATTATTGAGTTGCAGTAAATTTTCATATCTTGTTTAGAAACAAAAACCATAATCTTAGACTAGATCCTCAGAAAAGCAGAGGCAAGGAAAGGATTAATGTTCAAGGAAACTAGGAACGGGGCCCTTGGATTGCACATTATAATTCTAATCCTAAGTAAGCAAGGAGAAACAACAACAAAAAGTATTGTAGACTACTTTTCATGTAAAGAATGTTATTCAAAGTTGGAAAAATCCCTGTGCTAAACTCAGTTTACAAAATAGTCTTTAATCTCTTAGCATGGATCTGTTTTAAAATCTCCACTGCCCTTTGTTATGAGAGTCATGATCTTAGCACAAAAATGGCCATGGACTTCCAAGGTATGAACAAGGCCCTTGATTAACGATATTTCTTGTAGGAGGATGTCTGCTACTGTGCTTGCATGCCTTCCACGTCTGTTGTTACTGCCTGCCAGGACTCTCTTATTGTTGGCAAAGGCTTCTAAGGTCTTAGAGGAGTGACAAAGTCAGATCCTGGCCTGTGTCATTTTGAGTCATGAAAACTTGTTAGACTTTTGTGAAAACTCCTCTTGTCCACTGGCATCATGGGAAGAAGACATATGCTATCTCAAGCAAAACTTAAGAGACAAGACATTTCTCTGAAAGTTTCTATAGATATTAACATATTTTTCCATGAAACACTCCCAATAATTTAACCTATCCTCTCACTACAGCAACCCAAATTTCAAAGAAAAGAAAATCAAAACTACCCTTCTTGTCTTTTGCATAGTTCCATATTCCACTATAGCTATGGATATTCTGTTTAAAATATTTTAATGTTATGCCCCTTCACTTATATATGTGACCATCAGTTAATATCCAACAGCCAAAAATCATGCACTAAGTTTAGCAGCTGTTATTTTTCACACACTCTAGTAGGAACAGTTACTAAAAGATATATAAGGAACAGTGCCAGCCTCCAGATATTTTCCTATGAAATATGGACTGTATAGATCTACCAAACACCTTCAAATTGACTTTTATCTTGTTTTCTTCCAAAATCTTTATATTTTACACATTATATATTTGCCATTAATATCCCTATTCTTTTTTAACTGATTGTATTAAGAAGATCAAATATTTGATATAATTAAACTGGAAACATTTAGAACATTTAGATAGTTGATTAGACTTAGATGTGGCTATGATTTATAAATTTAATAGTGCATTGTAGCATATTCATAAGAAGAACAGCATAGTTTTTCAAATGGAAAGTTTTCCATTGTCATTTTATTTGAGTTATGTAATGTATTCTATAGTATTTTTGCAAGTATATTTTACTCAGAGTACTAAAGAAAAGAAGGCATAAATTGTAAAATATAGTGGATTAAAACAATATATTGTATTTATTCTAAAATATCTTGTCTGCATCTTATTTATTTATTTATTTTTTGCTTTGGTCTTTCAACTCTAGGAATCTCTGAGTAGATTTAAAATCCATGCAAATTTTATTTAAGCCTTACTTTTAATTATGTGTAAAACAATGTATATATACAATGAATTGGCAGAATTACTATATCATAACTATAGCTATAAGAGAACAATATTAGGTACCTCATTATAGCAGTTGCAGAAAGTCACAATCTTTTAAATATTAATTTCTTAGTAACCTGACATCAGAGAAAAATTCCACAGTGTGGTGAATATAATTATTTATTACATATTTAAAAGCCATACTAGCTTTTAGCTAGTATGCACTATATAATAAACATTCTAGAGAAACACAATATAAGATTAATTAGAATACTTAGAATAATGGCAGAAACCACTCACGCTCTTCCAAAAACCAAGTCAAAAATCAAATACACAAATAACAATAAATTCCTTAAATACAGACTTCTGTGCAAAATTAAATATAAACTAGATAGAAAACAAAAGTGCGGTTAGTTCAATTTCTTTCAGCCTGGCCCTTGCATATTGATTTGTATTAACTTATGTTTTCCTCCTGCCTCCTCACTGGTGCTTGTTTTCATGGGTGGTTTACAATTCATCTCTACCTTCGCTAAAGCATAGAGTTCCTTCCACACGCACAAAATGAAATGCGTATTTGGGGACTATGTAACTAACTATGGGCCTTTCCTTAATATTAGGCTATTATTTTCAGAAATATCTGAGACTACAGCTGTAGCCACCTCTCTCACAGATCATCAACACTGTCAAACACATTTAGGAAGACAGTCAAATGGATGTAGGCAATTTTAGTGGCATAGAAAGATTTTTTTCTGTATTTTTAACTGTTTAAAAGAACTGCAGGTTATTTTTTTTAGTAGTGAAGAAAACCCCATCATATTCTCACATCTCTGGGTTCAATATGCCACAATGAAGAAATATTATTCTATATATTTTTTACCTTATAACAATCAGTATAGGAAAAGTATTAAACTTACCTATGAGAATAAGAATTGTTTAGTGAGTATGTAAATATTCACAAATCAATGCTGAATACAAAAGACGTACATGAAAGGGAATAATTCTGTAATATTGTTTATAAAGTCATGGACAAAGTGATATGAAAGAAAGTCTGAGCAAAATTAAAGCATGAATCATAATTCTGTTATCAAGAAAGATGAAAGCATAAAATAAGATGTCACCCAATATGAAAAGAAAAGGCATTTTCTAAGTAAACAGATACAACTTAAAATCAAATACAATAATTTAAATTATCTAGGTCAAGGAATATAGCAGTAACATTAATTTTAGCAGCTATAATGGAAAATTGAAGTAGTTAAATTTAATATATTCTTTAACTTGATTTTTATTGTACATGCTGTGATAGTGACTTTGTGTTTATAGTTCTATAAGTTTTCATGATGAATACAGCCATGTAACCTCTAGCTCAATTAAGATATAGAACAGTTCGACCTACCCCAACCCCCAACCTCCAGCCTCCAGCCATTTCCTATGCTTCTTTGTAATCAATACCTTCACACTACTCCAGTATCTGGCAAACACCCATCTGTGTTCTGTCTCTATAATTTTTCCTTTTCCTGAATGTCATATAAATGGAAACAGACAGTATATGGACTTTCGAGATGGGTTTCTTTTACTTAATGTACTTGAAATTCACCCATGCTGTTGCCCACATGTAGTTATCATTGGGATACTCATTTTATATAAAGGGATCCTTAAATTAGTTCAGATATTTTTATTCTGTATGTTGGTGGTTGAGCAAGAAAAATTGTCTTTTTTGTTTGTTTGTTTGTTTGTTTTTATTTTAGTGAAGTGAGAGGCAAGGAGGCAGAGAGACAGACTCCCATATGTGCCCTGATCATGATCCACCCAGCAAACCCCAACCCTGCGATGCTCTGCCCATCTGGGACTGCTGCTCCATTATTCAGCAACCAAGCCATCTCAGTGCCTGAGGTGAGGCCATGGGACCATCCTCAGTACCCTGGGCCAACTTGATCATATCATTCCAACAATGGCTCTGGGAAGAAAAGAGAGAGAGAGAGGGAGAGAAAGAAGGAAGAGGGGGAAGGGTTGAGCAGCAGATGGTCACTTCTACACTGTGCCCTGAGCAGAAATCGAACCCAGGACTTCCACAAACTGGCTGACACTCTACCAATGAGCCAATCAGCCAGAGTCGAGAAACTGTGTTTTTAATAAATTGTGTCATATTAATTGGTGCAAGAGGGCATTGGAATCAACTGTTAGGTGTTGTTGGTCAAATAAGTTTGTAAATATGATTTTTATTTTTCCTCCCTTATAAGTTTGCATTGGGGCCTGGGCAGCCAGATATAGTGGTCTGTGAGGTTGCAGGCTGCCTTCTGCTTAGGAGGGGACATTGTCTTGCTAATGTTTACTGGAAGAAAGATTCTGCCCCCACCACTGAGAGGTAAAGTAGAATTTCTTTTTTTTTTCTCCCTCGATCCTTTGCCCTTCATGGTAAAAACAGGTTTTCTGCTTTTCCCGTGGCTTTTCTTGTGGCTTGCCTGTCTTCATGAGATACCAATAAACAGAATAGCCCACCATCCTCTGGCTCCACTGTTTCTTTACTGTTGGCCTGAATTCAATGAGAACTTGCATGTGAATGGCCATGATGGCGGTGGCCCCTGGCCTTACAGGTGTCCTAAACTAAGAAATGGCAACCACCTCAAACTAATTCAGAAGATTGCTTGCCATCAGAGTTAAAAGAGTAGAGACATAAGGCTCCTGGCACCACCCAATTCCAAGGGAACAGAACCTTGAATGAGCATGGGTCTTAGTTTTACTAATAAAAGTCTCATTTAATAATATAACACCTTCCTCGAAGACTGAAAGTGGATTATTAAATCATAGCTTACATTGAGCAAAACATAACTGTCTCTGAAGAAAAGCAGAGTTGATTGGTTATAAAAAATAAGAATTTCTGTAAATAGAAAGATAAAGGATGTCTATTAGGATTAGTTTATTTGTAATTGTTGGGCAGATAAAATATATTATGCTCACTTTGTTAAAGATGGTGCTGCCCACGTGGAGGCCCATCACCCAGGTGATATTAATGTGTTTTGGGGGCCGACTGTGGGCAGGCAGGATCCTTGTAGCCTGGGGGTTGATTTTAGGACTAAGCCTTTCCCACCCTTTTTGATGTGGGGTGATGCAATCCTATCATGCCCCAGATAAGCGACTTTGTATTAGAGATTTTCCTATATTTTGTATATTAGATTAAAGGTTTTGATTTTTATACTATAAAATGAGGGCAGAACAGGAGCTTGCTCACTTGGTTCCTGCGATTATTAGCATTAGACAGGAGAGAGCTGAGGGGAGAGCAGAGAAAGTCCACATGGAGGAGGCCAGGAGAAGCAGCCAAGATTGCAGAGTGTTGAGTGAGAAGCCAGTTTGTGCAGAGTTTGTGCAGGGAGAAGGAAGGAGATGGGGAACAGAGGTGAATAAGTCTGGTGAGCTAGAAACCTTTGATTCTAGGAAACTCGGATAAGTCAGTAGCTTTGTGAGCACTGAATGTGAGTGGGTTTTGGAGCCCAGTGTGTATTTTACTTGCCCGCCGGGTGCAAGCTAGGATTAAAGAGGATGGCCCACCAGTTCTTGGCTCCATTGTTTCTTTACCGACTGTCCGAATCCAATGTAAACCTGTATGGGCCAGGTGGCTGTGATAGTGGCCCTGGCTACTGGCTTTACAGTAATATGCTAGCTAAATAAAAAAAAATATAAGCTCTTTTCACTATGTGAGGATACAACAAGAAAATTGCTCTCTGTAAACTAGAACTGCGCTTTCACCAAAACTCTAATCTGCCAGAGAAAGACAGTAGTGCTACCCCCATTGACACAGGAGTGGACTGAAAATCACAGAACTTGTGTGATTTGCCTAAAAGTATAACATGGACTTAAAGCTCAACTCCAATCTATCCCTAAATCTGATCTTCTCTCTACCTAACAATGTTCCCAGAGTTGAAAGTACTGGGTTAGGAACTTTTATCCTCAAGGAGTTTATAATTTAGCAGAAATAGTAAAGTTGTACAGGTGATATAAAAATAGATAACATATCAGCTCTTGGAATTTGGGGTGTTTAGGATTAGACCAGGGGTCCTCAAACTATGGCCCGGAGGCTACATGTAGCCCTGAGACCATTTATCCAGCCCCCGCCGCACTTTCGGAGGGGCACCTCTTTCATTGGTGGTCAGTGAGAGGAGCACAGGATGTGGATGCTCCTGGAGTACTGTATGTGACGGCCTCACAAAGCGCAGCATCGCTCATGTATAGTACTACTTCCGGTGACTCGGGACGCACACATCACGGCTCTGAAAGTGCATAATATCACTTGTTATGGCTACCAGTGATAAATATGGAACTGGTCATTGACCATCTCATTAGCCAAAAGCAGGCCCAGAGTGCCCATTGAAATACTGGTCAGTTTGTTGATTTAAATTTACTTGTTCTTTATTTTAAATATTGTATTTGTTCCCATTTTGTTTTTTTACTTTAAAATAAGATATGTGCAGTGTGCATAGGGATTTGTTCATAGTTTTTTTTATAGTCCAGCCCTCCAACAGTCTGAGGGACAGTGAACTGGCCCCCTATGTAAAAAGTTTGGAGATCCCTGGATTATACTGACAACAGGCCTAGAGATTCAATTACTTTTTTTTTTTTTATCAATAACCCTTCCTCTCCTTGCCCCAGGTTGTGGGTTGAATTGTGCCCCCATTTCCTAAAAGAAAGAGATATTGAAATCCTAACCCATAATACCTCAGAGACCATATCTGGAAATAGGGTCACTTCAGATGTAATAAGTTAAGACAAGGTCATAATGAAATAGAATGAGTCCCTATTTCAACATGACTGGTGTCTTTATAAAAAGATGACCATGAGAGTACTATGTGATAACAGAAGCCGAGATGAGAGCTTTGCAGCTTCAAGCAAAAGAATACCAGCAGTTGCTAGGAAACTAGAAGGTAAGAAGAGGAAAGGAAGGAGTTCCCTGGAAAGTTTAAAGAAAGCAGAGCCTTGAAAATACTTTGATTCAGACTTCTAGTCTTCAGAACTGTGAGAAAATAATGCATCTGGTTTTAAGCTCCCAGTTTGTGGTATTTTTATACAGCAGTCTTGGGAAACTAATACATATATCTGAACAAAAATTACTTAAGTATTTTTCTGTCTATGTTAACTTTATTCTTTGTGTGTGTGTGTGATAGTGACAGAGAGAGACAGAGAGAGACAGACAGGGACAGCCAGACAAGAAGGGAGATAGATGAGAACCATCAATTCTTTGCTGTAGACCTTAGTTGTTTATTGTTTGCTTTCTCATATCTGCCTTGACTTGGGGACTACATCAGAGTGAGTGACCCCTTGCTCAAGCCAGCAACCTTGGGCTCAAACCAGGGACCTTGAGCTTTTAGCCAGTGACCTTTAGGATCAAGCTAGTGGCCATTGGATCATGTCTGTGATCCCACGCTCAAGACAGCGACCCCACACTCAAGCTGGTGAGCTTGTGCTCAAGTTGGTGACCTCGAGGTTTTGAACCTGGGTCTTTTGCATCCCAGTTTGATGCTCCATTCACTGTGCTATTGCCTGGTCAGGCAACTTTATTCTTTTATACTGCAAATTGGTTTCTTTCTGAACCAGAGAGAGTAGGGGGCAGTAAGCACAGACACGAAATATTCAAGATTTAATTTTAACACTTAGAGGTTTCTTTTGTTTTTTTGCTTTTGTGTATGTGTGTGCATGCATATGTTTTTTGTTCTGGTCTCCAGAGAAGTGAGAATTTTCAGCATCTAATCTTTTTATATAAAGTTCAAGCACAGCACTAGGTTTGGCCAATCAATGGGAGTGTGGTAAGGGTATTATCTTAATGACTGGCACATGGGGCAGGAAGGGGAAGAAGGTAGTGATTTATAGCCTTTCTAAAACCACTTGTAGTAATGATGATGATAAATTTTGAGTGAGACTTCTGAAAAATAGCAGTCTTGGTTTTAAAGTCTTATTAGACAAGGTAGAGATATATAATCAGATAAATACCGTACTTTTTGCTCCATAAGATACACCTGACCGTAAGACTCACCTAAGGTTTTAAGGGGGAAAATAAGAAAAAAAAATTCTGAACTAAATGATGTGTTAAAATATTTAATAAAATATACCACAATAATATTTCAACAATGTAAACTCAACAGCAGTACTAACAACCATTAACACTGTTATTAACAAATGAGAAGAGACTTGAATGTTTAAATACTCTTCTAGTTGTTCTGGAACCCCAGGACTCATGATCACTAGTGTCAGAATTTAAGAAGCTCAGTTGCTCACAATCACTAGTATGACTTTCTTTGCTATTTTCATATATGATACCATCTTCAGTGCCATCTAAGGCATTGCTAATGCCACATTTTTTGAATGACCATACCACAGTTTCATTCTTTACTGACTGCCATGATGTTTTCACTCACTCACAAACTTGAGTGATAGTGGGTCTCTTCATTCGTCCAACTGGAGTCAGATCATGATTACCAGCAGCCATCCATTTGTTCCACTCTTCTCACATAAAGACTTTAAATGGTTTGTTGATGGAAACGTCAAGAGGTTGCAACTGGGTGGTAAGACCCCCAGGAATTAATTACAGCTAGATGAGTCTTCACTTCTTCAAAGTTTTTTGTTTGTTTGTTTGTTTGTTTTTGGGTTTTTTTGGTTTCTCTAATATATGCTCTAAACTGGTCAAGCACTATTAGGGCAGATTTTTTCAGAAGCCCTTTAGGATGTTTGGACCAAACTTTTTCAATCCACACTCTCATTCCATTTTCATCCATCCATCCTTTCACATGAGTGTGCACAACTCCTCGTGGGATCACTTCTTCTGGCATGTTTTTCCTTTTGAATATTAACATCGGCGGCAGTTTTGTGCCATCTGCACAGCAGGACAACACAATCGTGTAATGAGTTTTCTCATGTCATGACGTCTTCACGGTTATGGTTTTGGCACCTTTCAGATCAACAGTCCTGTTAGATGGCACATCAGAGGTTAACAGGACTTCATCCATGGTCCCAATCTGGCCAGTTTCAAAACCATTTTTCTTCCTAGCATCAATTACAAGTTTGTGAAAAGACAAAATCTTTGACTCATACTCTTTGGCACCTTTTGTGCAATTGTAGTTTTGGTACGCATAGAAGGCCACATCACTTCATAAATCTGTAGCACCATGATGGTGATCCAGTAAAATCCTGAATGCCTTTCTCTACAGCTATGTGTTTGGCTTCATATATTATCATTTTTGTAGAGACTGAGAAACCATTATTCCTGTGACATGTGATCCATTCTTTCATGTCCACGTCTAACTCTGGCCACTTTGCAGCATGCCCATAAAGAGTATGCATACTTTTATCTGCTTTTTGCAGCTGATCCTCCTGTTTTAATCACTCCTTTATCATTTTTTCAGTAGGAGGTGGCCCAAAATGTCTCTCCGCTGCTCTGTTTCCATGTTTCTTAGCATATTTTACTACCTTCAGTTCAAAAGAAATTTTATACGCTAGCCTTTTCTGCTTTGACATTTGTGTAGGTAGCAAAAGATTGTGGTATCTGTCTGCAAGAAAATACAGTAATAACACACTGTTATGGAGTGGATCTACTACAGATGCACTGTTATGCAGATGGATTAGCTGTTGATACACATTTATGAGGAAAACCATTAGAGTTATACCCTCATAGAGGACACGTTATTGAAGGACACTTTCTTAGGCCTTATTCACACGACCATATTTTGTTTCCACAGTCAATGGGTCTTGAAAAAAATGGACGCAACACGGACATCATCAGTATTTTTTTTCGGATTTTCAAGGATATGGTCATGTGACCAGATCCTTAGGGGGGCATCAGCAGATCTTGTTCCCAGACCCAAATGATAATATACAGATCATCACTGAATCCTATCCCCTGATTCAAATATTAATATACAGAACGCCATATACAGACTGGGGAGGGGGGTATATGAGGGGTTCTGGTCAGCAGCTGGAAGTTAGGTGAGGGGGTTAATATAAGCTAGGGAGGAGGGTTAGATGAGGGATTTGCGTCAACGGCTGGAGAGGTGTCCACAAGTTGTAGCACCATTCGGCAAGGTCCAGATCAGCAGCTGCAGAGGCAACTTGAAACACAGCGGTGAGCTTGAGGAGCACAGTCCAGTCTCTAGTTCCGTCCTATTTTTTCATTTATGAGCATCGTTCTTTTATATTTATGGTACAAGTGTGAGGCCTCTGTGTGTCCCAGAATTATACTTTTTAGGAAAATGGGTGTTGGTACTCGTGTACTAGACTTACTTGCACTTTGCCCCAGGAAAAACTGGCATCTGTGATTGGGCGATGGCAGTCAGGCCAGTTGCAGGTGTGCAGGTGCAGTTTCGCCGGGGGAGCGCGGTGAGGTAAGTGAAACCAGCCTTTGAGGATGGCGGTTCCTTGCAAGTGGGATGCCCCCCCCCCCGAGTTAGTGCGCAGGTACTAAAACCCATTTTCTTACAAATTGGTGTTGGTTTGTTTTAAAGATGAAATCCAGTCAAAAATGACTGGGCTTCCCATTAGTCGACAGCAAGGGGCATCCCAAATTGGCCCTCCACACCACTGGAAACACGCCGCTGATATCACTTTGCTATTTGTACCCAATATGCCCGTAAACAATTTGTCATGCTTGCTGTAGAGCTGTGCACATTACTGTGCACCCTGCAAGCCTGATGGGCTGCTCTGTAGCAGCTATGACTGCTTCTAGAACAGGTATGCTAAGTATCAGAACTTCCTGGTAGTACCGAGGACCAGTGTCACAAGAGGGCGACTTAAAGTGAACCAAAATATGGGGTTTTGGTCCATTTCCTTAGGGCATCCCGATTTCGGATACCCCACTATATGAAACCCCCTTGATTGCTTGTAAAATGTACCTTTCCCATGTTCTCATGGCACGTGCACAGACTCTGGTCCAATCAGTGCTTTATGCATGGCATAAGGTCATATATCAGACAGAATTCTGCTATGCATCCCCGGTACCTCTGCCGCATGCTCAGATGTCTCACCTATCTGAATGGCTGAGCTCAGGAGCACAATTTAGCTGCGAAGATGCGGTGTTTATGGGCGATCTAGGGGATAGTAAATCTGCTGGACCTAGAGTCTTTTAGACTCCAGGACCGGCCATTCAGGTTGTTGTTCTTCTTTAATTCAGGATGCCCCCTCCCACTGCTGCACTAGGGGAAGTCCAGTTATTTTTTACTGTAATGTCACTACATAGGTGAACTACCTGGATTGCAGCTGAAATAAATTGATGGAGATGATCAGCATAGCTTCTTCCATCTGCCGCTGCTTTGCCTGTGCTCCCAATGGCTTCCTAGCTCACTGCACCTGCCTCACACCCTTGGCCCCTCCCCTATCTGCCAGCCAGCCAGCCAGTGAGATGCTATGAGGCTGACAACAAGTCATGTCAGCACTTCACAGAGAGCTCCAGCAGCTGCAGCGCAGCCCTCCACTGCTGCAGTGAGTTTCTCACGTCTGCCCTGGATGATGCCAGATGAATGTGCCCACACAACATTGCTCGCCTTCCCTCCTGCGCTGCATACAACTGTGAAAACTGGAACCAGGAGATCAATCAGCAGATGCCCGGGTTCCGCATGCTGCTGTGGCGGGTATGATTATGCTTCCGCTGGCGCTCATTTTACATATGTTTACTGATGCAATGCCCTACAGCAGCTAAAAAAATGAATATTCACTCCATAAGACTCATGGGCATTTTTCCCTCCACTTTTGGGGGGAAAAAGTGTGTCTTATGGAAGGAAAAATATGATTGATAGATGATAGATAGATAGATAGATAATAGATAGGTAATAGATATATATATATATATATATATATATATGTCCAAATAGATAGATATCCATAAACACACAAAGGTAAACAAATTCATTTTTCCACAAATTCTAGGATAATATATATAATTGCTCTATTGTTATGATATATCAAGACAATAAATAATCAAATGTATCATTATTTACATTTTAAAGATTAACCCAATTAAGGCATCAATGATGGCTTTCTTTTACCCTGTGGGCAGAGCTTAGTGTTACTTGTTTTGAAGTCAGAAAGAGAACTTGGATTCTAATTCCAGCTCTGGTATTTGTCACCTCTGTGATCTTTGATGGTTAATGTGTCCTCTTAGAACTTCAGTTTCTTTTCAATGGCAGTGTTCATTGGGGAGATTCAATGAGATTCACCAAGTAGCAGAGTATCTGGGATTTTAGTAAGCAATTAGCAAATGTCAACTACATGTTTAACAATTCTAATTTGCCATTTTCAGATGAGGCAGATGCTACCAACTGGACTATGTTCTCATTTTCCTGATCCTGTGTGTCTGAAGTCAGAGCACTGAAGTAAGGACACTAATCTGAGAGGGAGGGATTTGTTTGAAGGTTGGTGTATAACCAGAAACACTGAAGTCAATGGTGTCAGGTTTCTCACAAACTTTTAGTAATTTGGTTAATCAAATTTCAGCTCATTCTTGGTAGATCCAGCAATCAGAATCTTGTAAAGGACATACTCATGTCAGAATAAGTACTGTTATTCAAGCTTAGTAACAGAAGCCATTGTCAAAATGGAAATTTAAGTAGCTTATGTCTTCTCCTGCCTCCAAAGACATCCTTTAAGTTTATACCCACAGATATCTGAAGCTTCCATCACTTGCCTTTTTATTTTTTATTTTTTGACAGAGACAAAGAGAGCATCAGAGAGTGGGATAGATAGGGACAGAGAGACAGGAAGGGAGAGCAATGAGAAGCATCAATTTTTTTGTTGTGGCACCTTTGTTGTTAATTGATTGATTTTCTCATATATGCTTTGTCCGGGGTGGGGGGGACTACAGCAGAACGAGTGACCCCTTGCTCTAGCCCAAGGGTCCCCAAACTACGGCCCGCAGGCCGCATGCGCCCCCCTGAGGCCATTTATCCAGCCCCCGCCGCACTTCCGGAAGGGGCACCTCTTTCATTGGTGGTCAGTGAGAGGAGCATAGTTCCCATTGAAATACTGGTCAGTTTGTTGATTTAAATTTACTGTCCTTGGGCCCTGGCCGGTTGGCTCAACGGTAGAGCATCGGCCTAGCGTGCGGAGGACCCGGGTTCGATTCCCGGCCAGGGCACACAGGAGAAGCGCCCATTTGCTTCTCCACCCCTCTGCCGCACCTTCCTCTCTGTCTCTCTCTTCCCCTCCCACAGCCAAGGCTCCATTGGAGCAAAGATGGCCCGGGCGCTGGGGATGGCTCTGTGGCTTCTGCCTCAGGCGCTAGAGTGGCTCTGGTCACGACATGGCGACGCCCAGGATGGGCAGAGCATCGCCCCATGGTGGGCGTGCCGGGTGGATCCCGGTCGGGCGCATGCGGGAGTCTGTTTGACTGTCTCTCCCTGTTTCCAGCTTCAGAAAAATGCAAAAAAAAAAAAAAAAATTAAAAAAAAATTTACTTGTCCTTTATTTTAAATATTGTATTTGTTCCCATTTTGTTTTTTTACTTTAAAATAAGATATGTGCAGTGTGCATAGGGATTTGTTCATAGTTTTTTTTTATAGTCCGGCCCTCCAACGGTCTGAGGGACAGTGAACTGGCCCCCTGTGTAAAAAATTTGGGGACCCCTGCTCTAGCCAGAGACTTTAGGCTCAAGCCAGCGACCATGGGGTCATGTCTATGATCCAGCTCTCAAGCCGGTGAGCTCGCACTCAAGCCAGCAACTTCAGGGTTTCAAACTTGATTCCTCCATGTCCCAGTCCAATGCTCAGTCCACTGTGCCACTGCCTGGTCAGGTTGCCTTTTCATTAAAGTGTCAATACATTTTCTATTTTGCTTAAACTCTAGATGATCCTTTTGACTATAAAACAATAATAACAAGGCATTCAAATGTTGATAATTATGATAAATTCAGAAATGTTAAGGACAATGTATTTATTACTCTTCATGTTTCAATATGGAGAAATTTCTTTAGATAGCTTTCTCTTTCTTCCTACACATTGCTCTAAAAATTGAATATTTAAAGACTCCTACAATTTTTATTCTTAGCTCTAGTTTTTGTATAGATATTAATTTTCTTAATTTGATAGTATACTTGGAAAGATATCAATTTGGTCATATCCAAAATATTTGCTTGATTTTATAATATTACAAATGTGTTAATTGTATGCTTTAGTTGGATTTAAAATAGAGCCATTTCTATTTCCCCTATAAGAAACTTCATTGTAATTCAAAGTAAGCATGAAAGAATGTCCAATTTATTTCTGAAGATATATAAATATATACATGATATACAGTTAGAGGCAATAAGCTGATTCTCACTTGAATCTTATTTCTTCTTTCCCTCCTTCCATTTTTACTCTACTCCTTGTCATCAATTATACAACTTAAAGTTGGGCACATATGTACAAAAACTAAGAATAAAAATAAAATATGTGCAAAGGAATGGGTTTTTTTAACCAGACTAAAAATCTCAGTTTCAACATTTTGGTCTGAAATTTTTGACAACTTTCTTAATTCTTCTATAACTCAGTTTGCTATAATTATTGACTTCATATGTGTTCACTGAGAAGAGTTCTGAGATATAGTAAGTACTAAATAAGTGATAACTCCTATTTGATAATATGAGAAGATGGACTTAATTTTGAAAATTACCATAATTAAAATGAAACATTAATTCACACAGAGTAATATATTTGTATAAATAATCAAAGTAGCAAACTTATTGATAGGAAGTAAAAATTAATTTGGAAAATGTTTCGCATAAATATAAAGAACAGTTTTCTAAATGTTATAAAAATAAGTGGGAATCAATGCGATACCATTAATCACCCATTTAAAATGGCTATAATTTTAGCCACTAGCAGTATCAGTGAGTTTTTGAAGCCCCCAGGACATTTTCAAACTGATGGTGGGGTTATAAAACTGTGCAATCAGGTTGGCACACTGCTTGTCATTTTCTATAAAGTGAATCTACCCTGAGGACATGAGAGGGCAATTCTACTCCCAGGCACTTACCAAAGAGGGATAAAAAAATATATATCTAAAAAATGATTTGAATGTGAAAGTTCATAAAATTTTATTCATTTAATCAAAAACTGGAAATAACACAAATGCCCATCACTATGAGATAAGAGAAATTGTAATGAATTTCTATAAAGGAAGTATTTCTCAGCAATCATATGACAGACTACTGATATACTCAATATAAATGAATGTCAAAAATAATTTGCTGATGCTGACAAAATAGTTCATAAAATTTTACTTTTTATAAGCAATTATAAAACAGGAAAAACCAATCTAGAATGACAGAAAGCAGCTCATGGGTTGCCAGGTCCCAGAATGGGGGCATATTGACTAGAAATAGAATGAGGATATATTTGAAATAATACAAAAGTTCTATATTCTGATTGTTTTGGGTGTTACATGGGTCTATGCATTTTTGACAAAATTCATTGACCATGTAGTTAAAATGGGTGCATAATATTGCATATTATTTAAACGTCAAAATGACAAAAATGTAAAACTAGACCAAATATTAAAGATTAACTTAGACAAATAACTTGACTTTTAAAATTATTGGTCCAATGACAGGCAAGACCAAACTGGGCTTGACAACAGTGATCCTGGCCCAATAAAGGAATCATTAAATTAGAAATACATAAGATTTCATTCACTTGATTAGTAATAGTCACCTGGTTCCATAACACTTTCCAGATATTTCTGAAGATGTTTTTAAACAATTTTCCTAACATTTTAGGAAACTGCCCCATATTACTTTTTGTTCCTTGCTTTTTTCAGACTAGCACACTGTTCTTTCTATTGATGATGGTTGCAAGATAACTGCTCTGTGTCAAGCACAGTAATCATCTCTGGATAGACGTTGCAGGATCCTTTGTGCCTGTGAAGAAAGAATGCTGATTGCATAGCTCTGTCACTACTTTATTTCAAGTATATGGCAAACCATTCTTTATTTCTCCTAGCAATGCAGAAACCAGGTAATATTTTCTATTGAAAAGGCTAAGTAGATATGGCGGTGAAGTACTACATATAAGTACTTTCATGTGCTGGGGCTTCCTTAGGGACTCCGCAGCATACAGATTATATCTGGTTTCTCCCCAGACCCTAAACAAGCTGAGGTATATAAAAAAAAAAAGAGTTACTATCAAGACAAAAATATTACCTTTATTATGGATAAATTCAGGTAGTAGGACATAGATTAGCATGAAAACAAAATATACCCACTTGCCCTGGCCAGATAGCTCAGTTGCTTAGCGCATTGTCTGGATGTGCAGATGTTGCTAGTTCAATCCCTGGTCAGGGCACATAAAGAAACAGATTGTTAAATGCAACTTCTAATGCAGAACTAGGCAGACTTAACGTCAACATGCTGACACAGACCCACACAGCAAACACAGAATATGACTCTCCATGGTCAAGCTGACTCTTCAGAGAAACAATAGCATTGGTTATTCATTTTAAATTTCCAAACATACATTTTTTTCCACCATACAAGGGACAGAGTAGAGAGAAAAGAAAGTGAAGGAAGTATTGAGAATTGTAAAATAGTATTCCTCCCATAAAGAATGTTTTCATTTCTCAAACAAGATCTAGTCTCCTTCCTTCTTCATCCTGATAAATATTTAGGATGCTAAATTTATAGATTAAATCAACAGGATTCCTTGACCTCTGGACCTACTGAGTTTGGGTAATGGGAGACTTTGGCAGGAGATCGGAGGGTAGGTTTAAGGTCAGGATAGCCAGTGGCTTCATTTCTCTGCTGAAGTCTTAAGCTCTTTCTTGTCACTCTCCTAAAGCTGCAAGTCCAGTTCTTTCTCTGGGTTGAACCATATTTTATCATTTACCCCTTCTTTCTCTCATGGTTTAGTAACCGCTCTCATGGTTTGCCCTAACTTTAGCCATCCCTTCTTTAAACAATTTATGATTTCCTGTTAGAGTGCCATTATTAAGCATTTGGTATCAAGTAAAGAAAATATAATTTTCTGTTTAAAAGTCAGTTTGGTCTCCTTACAGTTGGTTTGTAGTCATAATAGGTGGCCATTGACAATAGCTGTAGACTACACCAGTGTTTTCTGGATGCTTTAATTTAACCAGTGCTATAGGAAGAAAGCAATGCAACTTTCGAGGGCATTCTATATTCATTATTTTTTGGTCCAAGGAATGTAAACATTAGTCACTTCAAACCACAGATTCATCAAGAAACATTTCTCTCTGAACCCTTTTATAAAGAATTGCATAAAAAAGTGACTTTGTGTGATACTTTGTAGTTCCTCATGTTGGAATCCATGTGAGTCCAAAAAGACCAGAGTAACAGGCTTTATTGAAAGGAAGAAAGGAACTGTGTTGGGCACTTCTCTGGGTGAGAAGGGCACCGGTTATAGGCTCTGAGGCAAATTTTATAGCATTTGGGAGAGCCTGAGGAGATACTGAGTCAAAAGTTCTGGTCTGTTCCCTTTTATGGTTTTAGGATTTCAGATTTCTGGAATACTCCTTCTTGGGGAAGGTTGACCAGCTTCCTTGAACTCTTCTGCATCAGGGGCGATTTTCGAGTAAGTAAGGATGAAGTCAGGCAACCAGGTGGGACAACAAAAGGGAAGTTGGAATTTCATATATCTATCACCTCAGTTTTAATATTTTATCATTTTCAAATTGCATACTTCCTATTAGGAAGGTAACAGTCCTTCTTTTGTAAGTTCCAACCTCCCTCAAAAAGTATCCTCCTACGTGTCCTCCTTTTTGATATTGGAAGACTAAACTGTAAATGTCTTTATTCGATCAATGCAGAGTCGATCCATTGCGTGTGATGTGAAGTATTTGTATCTAAATGAGTACTTTTTTCTTACAATTATTATTAAAAATTAATAGGCTTGTAAGCATAATTACAATATAAAATATTACAAATGTTTTTATTATGCATTTATCATATATAGTGTATTGTTGTAATGAATAAATGTTTCTTTTATTTTTGATATTATTTTCTTCAATTTATTTTTGTCCTCCTTTTCATTGTAAAAAAGTTGGTCACCTTACTATTAGACTCTGCTACTTTCAGGGGAAAAACTTGCTTTACACAGCCAGAAAGCCAATAGTATAGTACCTCTTGTCTTTGTCATGCCAATTACAATATGGTTAGAATGATTAAAATGTCACATCAAATACAGATAAAAGTAAAGATCATTTTTATTCACAAAGACTTTTTAAATACTTTGTAAATTCTAAACAACTTTAGACTCTGTCAATTTTCATACCCTTAAGGTAATAGTTTCAGATTGAACATTATCAAGTCACACAGGTTGTGTCTCCCTCCAAGACTAAAGTTAAGTAAAATTGTTTCATTACCATATCTACAGCTAAATTGCATGAAACATTAGCATCTGTTCCAAAGTGAAGCTTTCCCTGGGGCCATATGTTGGCGAACTCTGTATGTCCCAGTGAATCTGAGACAAGACTTAAAATCCCTAGAACACCTCTGGAGTCATTTACTCTTTAGCAGTGGGAAGCCTTGGTCTGAGGAAGAAAGTTCTTTGAAAATAATTCAGTTTAATTACAAAGATTAATTATTTTCTTTCAAGTCACCAGTTAGAGCAGCATTATTTTTCTGTTCTATAATTGCACCCCAAAGTGATTCACTTAATAGGTGAGAAAGACTGAATGTGGATGTTTATTGAACAAGTTATCAGAAGAGATTAAAGAAGCAGTGTTGTAGAGATTAAAGTGAACACTATGCTTAATTTCTCACAATGAAAAAGACAATAAACTGGAAAAGTACATAGAAGAGATAAATATATGCTAATAAGAAGTTTAAAAAGATGGAGAAAAATGGACAGCTGGCTGAAATAAAACACCAAAACTGAAATCAGAAAAGTGAAGTTTCTTACAAGTTTGATATTAGTAACATAATCTTTGGCAAGTCAATTTTTGTATTCTCTGTGTCTGATCTCTTTGTCTACATGAAGAACTCTTCTAAATTATTTCTCTATTTCTTCTTAGCATTACATTCTGTAATTCCACTGGTAAATAAGTCATTAAAAGGCAACATAGATGCGATAATAATATATGCTTTACCCTATTTCTGTCTCTCTCTTTGTGCTTTGATGTTCATGGAAATTGATAATGATGACAGTAACGTGAAGGAAAGCATGAGAGCAGGTACAAAAACTTTTAGAAGTTGGGACATATGATTAAATACCTAGTTTATTCATTAAATATAATCAATTGGCTCAGCCACACTAGTTGCTTTTTAAATCTTAGAAAGTGTAATTTTCACCCACCTACCTAGGGCACTGAAACTGTTCCTGGAGTTCATTCTCTACAACCCTTCTTTCTTTATTTAAAAGGTAACTTCCATTTAAATTACAAGTCTGTCACTTATTTAGGAACAATGTCTTAACATCTTGCCCCATACACACACCATTTAAGCTAGTTTATTCATTCATGTATTCATCCTGTCTTTGTAAGAAAAATTTAATAACATATGTATACTTTCCCTTATTAATACCTTAGCAAATTACCACAGCCTTAGAGGCTTCAAACAGCACCAATGTATTATTTCAGAGTTCTGTGGGTCTGAAGTCTGGTGCAGGTCTCAGAGAGCTCAAAGAGGTCTGCAGGGCTCTGCTCCTTTCTGGATGCTCTAGAGTTGGAACTGTCACCTTGCCCCTTTAGGTCAATGGCAGAATTCAGTTCCTTGATTTTGTTGGACTTAAATCCCTGTTTCCTTGCTGGATGGCTGTCAGCCAAGGACTCTTTTCAGCTTTTAAAGGACACTCACACTCCTTGGCTTCTGTTTTCCTTCCTCCATCCTCCCTTTAGAAAACCAGCAACTGTGGAGCCAATTGTTCTCACACTTCAGACCTCTCCTTTTTTTTCTATCTTATCTTTCTCATTTACCCAGAAAAGACTCAGTGTTAAGGACACAAGTAATTAGATTAGGCCAACCTTTGTAATCCAGGGTAATCTCCCCCTCTCAAAGTCCTTAACCTTAATTATGATGGGGGTTCAGAATGAGCCACCCCACGATATACCTCAGTAGTACATAGATTGTTTAGACGTAAAGGCAATTGAAACCCTGTACGCTCAAGGGAAATTTTTACTTTCCTTGTAATTGTCTAGAAGAATTTATATTAGGAGCCTGACCCATGATAAAATTTATCACCTATCACATATAAATAGGTAAAAAAGAAATCACTTTTTACCTATTTATATGGCAGCTCAAACTGATAATTATTAGACGTGTTCTCTCCTGCAAAGCCAGAAGCCCCAGGATGCAAGTTCATCCCAACCCCCTCCCCTCAATTTCTGTCTCTGAATCTCTGTGCATGTGTGGTCTCTGCCTCTCATGCACATGGGATTCCCATACATCTGTGTGTATGAAATGTGGTTATTTTCTCTTGCTAATCTGCCCAAAGTCTATTTGATTATTACCTCAATAGAACAGCTGAAAGAACCCTGAGTCGAGAAAAGTTTGTTCTTCCCCCATAATTACATTACCAAAGTCCCCTTTGCATTACAGGTAACTTTCTCACAGGTTTTTAGGCCTCACAGGACATCTTAGGACAGGCATTGATTTACTTACTCCATTTTGGAATGTTTCCCAATTATTAATTTGTTTATTAATGTCAAATAACAAATTTGTCCATCTCTATAGTGGAAATTGTTTTCCATCTGACAATTCCCAGTCTTGATAGGTAGATTACTCAGTTATCATCCAAACCGGATCTCTGTAGGAAATTGTCATTTATCTTGTTGAAAGGTTAGTAAATATTTTCTTTTCTTTTTTTTTTTTTGTATTTTTCTGAAGCTGGAAATGGGGAGAGACAGTCAGACAGACTCTCGCATGCACCCAACTGGGATCCACCCGGCACGCCCACCAGGGGGCGATGCTCTGCCCACCAGGGGGCGATGCTCTGCCCCTCTGGGGCATCGCTCTGTTGCGACCAGAGCCACTCTAGCACCTGGGGCAGAGGCCAAGGAGCCATCCCCAGCGCCCGGGCCATCTTTGCTCCAATGGAGCCTTGGCTGCGGGAGGGGAAGAGAGAGACAGAGAGGAAGGAGAGGGGGAGAAGTGGAGAAGCAGATGGGTGCTTCTCCTGTGTGCCCTGGCCGGGAATCGAACCTGGGACTTCTGCACACCAGGCCGACGCTCTACCACTGAGCCAACTGGCCAGGGCTAGAAATTATTTTCTTAAAGAACCAGATATGAAATATTTTAGGCTACCTAACCTAGAGGAAATATTTAAGATATTATGTAGGCACTTAAATAACTGTTTATACTGTAACTATAAAAACCATTTCATTTTTGCAGGCTGTATAAAAACAGGTGTTGGGACATTTTGGCCTTCAGGCCATCTTTTACTGAACCTCACTTAGATGAAGAATGAGCCATTTATGAATATCCACTATGCATTAAGGTCTGAATATATTTTAAAAGAACGTGAAATACAGAATTTTGTGGAACAGAAAATGTAAACTGTTATACAAACTATCACTCTAAATAATCTTTCTCTCCTTTTCTTTTCACTTTAATTATAATATTTTTAGCCAATTATTTAATAACCTAAATGGGTACTTAAGTTTTACTTTTCCTTTTTCCCCAACTATAAAACATATAGAACTGGCTATTAACAGCTATGGAAACTAAGTATAAGGTGGGAGCTCAATGTCTCACCATTTAGTATGTAAGTATTCTTTAAAACCAAACCTTTCAGTATATATATAATTCAAAATATGCTGGAATCCCTCAGTTCAGAGTTTCTATTGTATTTTTTATTTTTTAAATTTTGTCATGGCATGATGTTGCCTGAGGCTTTCCATTTTATTTGTTTTTCTAAAGCTTTAATTGAAGCTTTGCTTTTGTTATATATATATATATATATATATATATATATATATACACACACATATATATACACATACACACACACACATACACACACTCACACACACACACACACACACATACACACACACGATTACATAAGTTTGTGGGCGGGTAGGTTCCACAATAATAAGAATGAATAGCCCTATTACAATTATTATGGTTAATTAAAAACTGAGACAAGCAGAAATAATCATCTCTCCCTCCATTCCCTTTTCCTGTTCATTTGTTTTGCAAAGTTATTTACCAACCATGAATGAATACTTGGATGTTTAAATGACTTGTCTTCCATAAGCAAATATAATACATTTCTTTAGAATGTTTCTTTTTAACATTCCAGTATGCTTGAGATATACATAATTTGATTGTTTTATTTTAAAAATTTTAGAAATATAATGCTAAAAAATAGTTATTTTTGATGGCCTGAAGAATAAATATTTTCTGCAATACTGAAATGGATTATATATATATATATATACACACACACAAAGCCAAAATGAGTGATAAGAATAATTAACAAAATCTAAGACAGTTTAATGAATGTGCCAATGTCTCAGCGCCACCTCTGAAAGTTAATCAATAGATGGATCCACAGTGTGACTTGTAACTTGATGTTTTCTCTAAAAGACAAAACCATTAAAGTCCACTTTTCTTCTATTCTACTCTGTATCTCACTAATTTGGTTGCACCATGGGTACGTTCTTATATTCCCTGTGCTTCTATACTATCTATGCTTATTTAACCTGAAGAATTATTTAGAGTATCTTCCACATAGAATGATAGAGGCCAAGTACATATAAATTCTAAACAATTTAGTCCTGTTTTTTAAAACACAAGTATCTGAATGTGAAGTTCAAACAATATACATTATTTAGTGTGCATAGTCATTTATATTGGATAGCACATGTGTGCCCCTCAATTTATTTCCATTTTCTAGATAAGACCCTAAGATGCTAGAAGAGGTTACCTTTCTGTAG
The DNA here is from genome assembly GCF_036850765.1 of Saccopteryx bilineata. Lineage (NCBI taxonomy): Eukaryota > Metazoa > Chordata > Mammalia > Chiroptera > Emballonuridae > Saccopteryx > Saccopteryx bilineata. The sequence goes on along the minus strand of NC_089491.1, from coordinate 211,441,386 downwards.
ATAACAGCCAAGGTTATTCAGCTCACAGCTGACAGGATTGAATTTGTTCATTGCCATTTTTCTGTAAAAAAAAAAAAAATATATATATATATATAAATATATACACATACACACATACATAATGTATGTATTTATATATGTATAATATGTAAACTATATGTATATACATGCATATATCTAGTGTGTGTGTGTGTGTGTGTGTGTGTGTGTGTGTGTGTGTGTGTGTCTGTATTTGCCTTCCAAATCAAACAAGCAGAATATTCAAGCTAGGGAAAAAATGTGCTAATAATGCATTGATTTATAGTATTTCCTGATGTTCTTGCTTGTAATGAGTCCATCTAGAAACTCACTTTTATATCATATTTAAATACAAATGTTTTTTTAGTAAAGATTTTAATTTGTAAATCCAGTTTGACCAATTATTTCTTTATTTTCTAGTCTCTATAAAGCATTTGACACATCATGATATTCTGACACAAATGTGTCATTAATAGTGCTAATTACAGAGAGGTAAGTGATAGATATTTTCTAGTCCTAGATCTTATGAAGCCTCTAAAATTATATCTTGGGGTTCTATAAGCCTATATGTGCACATTTATTTTTACTGAGTCCTAGTTAAAATTCCTATAAATAATCAAAGAGAGAACAAAATTGAAATTCCTGATGACTTTTGTGAAAATTGTTTGACCATTGATTTTAGATTTTAAATAAGTTGCCCATGTAAAAGTGACTCATTTACCAGAGCTCTATCTAGAGAAAAACAATTATAATTTATTTAGTGGTTACTCTGTTCTTCGTACTAAATACAATTGTGATATGACATTATTCACTGCCTTCCAGATATCAAATCTTGCCTTCCTTTTTTCCTAATTTGGTTTTAGAAGGACTATGAACTCATCGAAACCTGTTTATGCACCTTGCTACATTTCAGATAACGGTGTGTTTGCTATGGGCACAGTTGTGTTCAGGAAGTGCTAAATAGTTTCTGAGAATATTTGCTCTTTTGTTACAGGCATTTCTGTCTCTCCTTCCTTTATGAAACATGTATATGTTATAGCAATTATGAAATCATGAGTAAATAATCATGAGCATGAAAGTTGATGTAGAAAGATAAAAAGTGGTGCTAGAATCCAATTTTATAGTGTTTATAGGGTTTCAAAGTATATGTAGGTTTTTTGTCATTTTTGGCTAACTAATTGAGCTGGGGATACTTTATTGCTTTTATCCTCATAATACAACATAAATTAGATAGTCTATTACCAGTAATTTGCATATTAAAAAGAAATATTCTAAAGCAAAGTTTATTAATTTTTTTTTTAATTTTTCCAAAGCTGGAAACGGGGAGGCAGTCAGACAGACTCCCGCATGCGCCCGACTGGGATCCACCTGGCATGCCCACCAGGGGGCGATGCTCTGCCCCCCCTGGGGCATCACTCTAGCGCCTGAGGCAGAGGCCACAGAGCCATCCTCAGCACCCGGGCAATCTTTGCTCCAATGGAGCCTTGGCTGCAGGAGGAGAAGAGAGACAGAGAGGAAGGAGAGGGGGAGGGGTAGAGAAGCAGATGGGCGCTTCTCCTGTTTGCCCTGGCCGGGAATCGAACCCGGGACTCCTGCATGCCAGGCTGACACTCTACCGCTGAGCCAACCGGCCAGGGCCTATAATTTCTTATTTATTCATTTTAGAGAGGAGAGGGAGAGAAAGAGAGAGAGAGAGAGAGAGAGAGAGAGAGGAGAGACAGAGAAAGAGAAGAGGGGGAGGAGCTGGAAGCATCAACTCCCATATGTGCCTTGACCAGGGAAGCCCAGGGTTTCGAACCAGCGACCTCAGCATTTCCAGGTCAACACTTAATCCACTGTGCCACCACAGGTCAGGCCTAGTTTATTAATGTTTAAAGTTGACTCCCAAAAGTAGTAGAAGTAGAACTTTTATATATTTCATAAATATACATATATACACAATCTTTTATAAATGGATTTATACATACAATTATAGATGAGATTATACACATACACAAACACATATATAATATTATGATTACAAATACAAGTCAAATGACTTTTGCAGTTTTTCTCCATTCATGACTCAAGAGGAATAAATAAGTTTTTTGGTCTTTAATGCAAAATGTATCTGATAATGAGAGGTTAAGAGAATAACAAATTGTATAACCATATAACTGGGAAATACAAATTCTAGGCAGGGTCAAATAATATTTTTTAAAAAATTAAATAAAACAAACATCCAAGAGATCTGACATGAGAAGGTTTATACCCTAAATCAGGGGTCTCAAACTCGCGGCCCGTGGGCCGCATGCGGCCCGCCGAACAATTTTGTGCGGCCCGCAGACTAATCCACGAAGTTCAAAATATTTTGGATAAAATTAAGTAAGCCCGTGGATTAGTCTGCGGGCCACACAAAATTGTTCGGCGGGCTGCGAGTTTGAGAGCCACACAGTTCCGCCAACTTAGAAGTTGAAAGTATATAGAGTAGTTAGCACCGTGGACTCAGAAGCTAGACTGAAATTGTTTTAATTTCATCTCTATAGTACGAATTAACCTCTGTAGGCTACACACTATTTAATCATGTTTGCTTTCCAATTCCTCAATATAACATGGTGATAATCAGAATATTTCTCACATGGCTTTTGGAAAAAGTAAAATTAGTTCTTTCATAAAAAAAAAAAAGACTTATTAAAACCTGTAAAATTATTGCCAATTGAAAATGTCATTTGTCTTTACATATCACAATATATTTTATGAGACTCTAGTATTTGTAATATTAGCAAGTGCTTTAATGAATACTAAAATGTTCTGGGGCAAAATAACCATGAGAAGTTTAAGGTGAAACAAAGTTACAAATGTGTAGTTTGTGGTATTGCCCCAAATAATATGATTGTACATTTCTTTTTTTTTTAATCCTAAAAAAGACATCTAGAAGCACTGGTATTTCTTCAGAAAGTAGGGGTTCATTGATTGGAAAAATGTAGTAAAAAGCACTGTAAGAAATGTTTCCAAGTATGCAACAGAATATAGTGTTGGTGAAAATATTCTTCCCAAGGTTCCTTTTCAAAGGAAGACATAGTACTTCTCTATCATGCTTCCAAAAATACTTAACAATCTTTTTCCTACCTTATGTGAAGTAAAATTTGTTATAATAATCAAGAAAAATTTTGATTTACCTTCATGTAAAATAGTTTATTTTTAAAGAAAAGTTATCAAATCATATTTTAATTGGTGGAATATCAATTTCAAAGTGATGCCTAACCATAATAAACAATTCAAGCAGGTTGTTTGAATAAAAACAGCTTTAAAAAACCAAGTTTAGGGTGAGTATTGTTTTAGTCATTTCATCAAATTGTTCATTGTCTCAGAGAAGGGGCCAATTAAATAAGAAGATAGAGTGATTAATTTAGAACACAGAAAATTAAGTTTATAAATACATTTTGTGATATTTATTTTTGATTATAATAAAATATGAAGTTTTATAAAAATGGAGAGATTACCTATAATTTTTAGTATCAAAACCCATATTTAATTTTTCTTTTTTCCTTTTTTTTTTTTTTTTTTTTTTTCATTTTTTCTGAAGCTGGAAACAGGGAGAGACAGTCAGACAGACTCCCGCATGGGCCTGACCAGGATCCACCCGGCACGCCCACCAGGGGCGACGCTCTGCCCACCAGGGGGTGATGCTCTGCCCATCCTGGGCGTCGCCATGTTGCAACCAGAGCCACTCTAGTGCCTGGGGCAGAGGCCAAGGAGCCATCCCCAGCGCCCGGGCCATCCTTGCTCCAATGGAGCCTTGGCTGTGGGAGGGGAATAGAGAGACAGAGAGGAAAGCGCGGCGGAGGGGCGGAGAAGCAAATGGGCGCTTCTCCTGTGTGCCCTGGCTGGGAATCCGCATGCTAGGCTGACGCTCTACCGCTGAGCTAACCGGCCAGGGCCTCTTTTTTTTTTTATAGGGACAGAGAGAGAGTCAGAGAGAGGGACAGACAAGGACAGACAGACAGGAACGGAGAGAGATGAGAAGCATCAATCATCAGTGTTTCATCGTGACACCTTAGTTGTTAATTGATTGCTTTCTATATGTGCCTTGACCCAGGCCTTCAGCAGACCGAGCAACCCCTTGCTCGAGCCAGCGACCTTGGGTCCAAGCTGGTGAGATTTTGCTGAAACCAGATGAGCCCGTACTCAAGCTGGCGACCTCAGGGTCTCGAACCTGGTTCCTCTGCATCCCAGTCCAATGCTCTAACCACTGTGCCATCGTCTGGTCAGGGATATTAAATTTTTTAAGAGAAAATATTCTCTAAGGATTAGACAGTTTACTCATTAAAGTTTGTTTAAATTTCTCTGTGGCACTTATTTTTTTTTTAATTCTACCAATTTAAATAATGTAGAACAAATACTATAAATACAAAATACAAAATAACTATTTCCCTTCAAATGATGTGCTACAAGGTATTATTAACTTGTTTTAGTTAGCTTTGATTTTTGAAATGTATCACTAGATAAATTTGAACTGAATTCAACTTCTTTTTTTTTTTTTTTTTTGTATTTTTCTGAAGTTGGAAACAGGGAGGTAGTCAGACAGACTCCTGCATGTGCCTGACTGGGATCCACCTGGCATGCCCACCAGGGGGTGATGCTCTGCCCATCTGGGGCATCACTCTGTTGCAACCAGAGCCATTCTAGTGCCTGAGGCAGAGGCCCTGGAGCCATCCTCAGCGCCTAGGCCAACTTTTCTCCAATGGAGCTTTGGCTGGGGGAGGGGAAGAGAGAGATAGAGAGGAAGGAGAGGGAGAGAGGTGGAGAAGCAGATGGATGCTTCTCCTGTGTGTGAATTCAACTTCTAATCACATACATTCTTATTTTTTTACCATCACTTTTATAATCTTCAAATAAGTGTATTTTTATGTTATACTCACTTACTAGATGTATGGAAGTGGTAACTAAAATTATCTTGATCAAGAGATGATTATATAACTTTATTTACATAATTAAGATTTATAAAAATTAATAGAATGCTTGTAGAATTTAATAAAAAATAGAATTTAAAATTTTAATCATAAATAAAAAATAAAATAATAGCTTTAAGGTATGCATGAATAATATATATCTTATATATCTTAATTTTCTTTTTTTTTTTTTTTCTCAAGTGAGAAGCTGGGAGACAGAGACACAGACTCCCCCATACACAGGGCCGGGATCCACCCAGCATGCCAACCAGGGGGCAATGGTCTGCCCATCTGGGGTCTTTCTCCGTTCCAACCAGAACCATTCTGGAGCCTAAGGCAGACAGACGCCATGGAGCCTGAGGCAGAGTCCATGGAACCATCCTCGGCACCTGGGCCAACTTTGCTCCACTGGAGCCTTGGCTGTGGGTGGGGAAGAGAGAGACAGAGAGGAAAGAGAGGGGGAGGGTTGGCGAAGCAGATGGGCTCTTCTCCTTTGTGCCCTGGCCGGAAATCAAAACTGGGCCTTCCACAGGCTGGGCTGATGCTCTATGGCTAAGCTAGCCAGCCAGGGCTTTATCACAAGATAAGTTTATTCTTTAAAAAAAAAAAAAAAAAGCCTGACCTGTGGTGGTGCAGTGGATAAAGCATCAACCTGGAAATGCTGAGGTCGCTGGTTCAAAACCCTGGGCTTGCCTGGTCAAGGCACATATGGGAGTTTATGCTTCCTGCTACTCTCCCCTTCTCTCTCTGTCTCTCTCCTCTCTCTCTTCTTTCTAAAATAAATAAATAAAAATAAATAAAATAAAATAAATAAGTAAAATCTGAAGAAAAAAAAAAGTGATTGTAAAATTGCTAATTTTATAATTGAAAAAATGATCATTTCACCCCTCTCCCAATATGCAGGACATGTATCAGTAATTTCTGAAAGCTTAAACTGCAACAATTGGTTTAAAAAAAAATTACCTGACATTTTTTTTTGAATGAGGGGATTTCCAACAATAAAATAATTATCTGTTAGAGCTATGACAGTACAAATGATTTAACCTAGGTGAAAGAGCAAATGAATTATCTTTTTGAATGCTTTGGTACTAATCTTAAAGATATCTTTGTTACTTCAGAACACATCATTGTAAGAAATGTGAACAAAAAGTGAAAGTCACATTTTCCAACTGTGGCTTTCTTTCAATAAAAATATAACTAGAAATATTAATTCTATAAATCAATACTATCCCAGTTGATTGTGAATTAAGCATTCAAATTTAGTGGATTATAATATTAAAGCTGAAGCCCATTAGAAACATACTGGTATTGAAAAGTAATTTGATTACTGAGCTTGGTGAAACAAGACAGTTCTGTGTGGAGAAGTGCTGGGAAACCCTGCAGGGTTTAGTAGAAGGGATTGTAATGTTTAAGCTAGGCAATTTGCTTTAATGCCAGTTGTCAGTGGTTTTATATAGAATACGTGGGTGTGAAAGAGTTGATCTTAAGAGTTCAAGTTAGATAATCCATGATGCATATCCTAAATTAGTTTTTTGTGGTTTATCCGTTTAAAGGGTCAGGGTTACTGTAGTTCAATTTGCAAGTTGTGGCTTTTGATTGAACCCTTGGTTAATTTTCAGTCTTGTTGACAGCAGGTCCACTTCTGACTTTCTTCTGCCGCCATCTTCTATATTCTTTAACCTGAGCTGAAGGGTATATTCTTTTTTCAAGACCTGAAAAAACCCGCCCTCTATTGCAGAGCAATGTTCATAGTCATGCATCATGTTTCATAACAGATGTTGTTTGGACCTTTATCAACATTTGACCTTGCTTTACTTTCCATTGGAGGATGATATTCTGAAACATCTGGCTAGATAATAGTAGCTTTTCACTAAAACAAGGGTTATTATTCAATTTTGAAAGTTGGTTTATGTGCCCTATAATTTGCTTTTATATTTACATCCAAGTGAGGCCATCTGAGTCATATTCCCAATGACTTTGAATGAAGTAGACTACTGCAAGCACTTTTTCTTCTTTTTCAGTGTTACCAGACTGAAGGGATCTCTGCCTACACCTGCATCAAAGCCCAATAAAACACAAACAGGAATTTGCAGCCAAGAAAAGTAAGAATTTACTAAAGAGATGGCACCATGCCCAGAGCCCACAGGTAGCTAATGACCTGGCTTTCCGATGGCTTCCAAGGGAGGGATTACATAAGGAAAATAATCATTAATCATGGTGACTATTAGAGTTAGGGTTGTGGTCTCTAATGATTGGTTGGTGCTAGGGTAGGAGGTACTTCAATCATTGCATGTGGGCCTGATTTAAGCTATGAAGTTGTTCTGTTCATTTCATAAGGATTTATTCTGTAGATTGGACCTGTTCTACTTTCTTGGATCTGGAGCTAAAACAAAACTGAGGCCAAGATATTATGTTTACTTTGATTGAAAACTCTGTCTCTTTAGTCAATAGACACAGGGCCTTATTTCTAAGACTACTAGATGATGACCAGAACTTTATTTTCCTGAAGGCTTACAGATTAAGCAAGGGAGAGGGAAGTAGTTTAGGATGCTGGGTGAGGCCAGTTTGAGTCAAAGGAAAAATAAATAAATAAAATATCAGATTAAAGAAAATAAGTTTTCTGCCTTTCTGCACAGTTACACCTAAAGATCTAAGACTAATTGTCAATGTTTTTGAAACATTACCTTCCAGAGAATATTTTTACAAAAGGTGAATTTATAGGTTTCAAATATTTATTAAACTTAAAATTTTTATTGGAGAATGGATGTTATTTTAGCATAAATACATATGTTCAAGATCTCTTGGAGTTTACTATTTAAATGTTAGCATTCCCTCATAAGGTTATCCCACTGAACTTCAAGTTCCTTTTTTCCCTAGAGTTATTTTCAAAGTACCCAGTGGTCATCTAAGATCATGTAGGTGCTGATCAGGCTTGTGAGGAAAAGTGATCCATACCTCTTGATAAGTCTAAACAGCTTCAGGTGTTTATCCCAACCACTTTCTTAGAATAGAAGATCAATAAGTATTTAAAATGTAACTTTTTAGCCCTGGCTGGATAGCTCAGCTGGTTGGAGCATCACCCTGAAGCGTAGAAGTTGACTATTCAATCACTGGTCAGGGCACACACAGGAACAGATTGATATTTCTGTTTCTGTCTCTCTCTCTCCCTTCTTCTCTAGCTAAAATCAATAAATATTTTTTTTAAATGTAACTTTTTAAAAATAAGAAACTTTTACAAAAGAATTTTTAATTGAATTTATTGGGGCGATACTGGCAAAAGCATTTTGAAGTATTGAAATCAGAAAATACATGTTGGGCAGATAAAATGTATTATGCTCACTTTGTTACAAATGGCGCTGCCCACGTGATGCCGTCGCCCAGGTGATATTAATGTGTGTTGAGAATCCTTGTAGCCTGGGGCTTGGTTTTGGGATTAAGCCTTTCCCACCCTTTTTGATGTGGGGTGGTACAATCCAATCATGCCTCAGAGAAGTGACTTTGTATTAGAGACTTCCCTGTTTTGTATTGATATATTGGACTAGAGGTTGTGAAGCTACAATATAAAATGGGCAGAACGAGAGTTTGCTCTCTTGGTTCCTGGGATGATTAGCATGAGAGAGCAGAGGGAGCAAAGCAGAGAGCAGAAAGAGGCCATGTGGCCAGGAGAAGCAGCCAAGATGGCGGAGTGCTGAGTGAGATGCCAGTTTGTACAGAGTTTGTATCTGGGATAAGGAAGGAGATGGGGAACTGAGGAGAATAAGTCTGGTGAGCTAGAAACCTTTGATTCTAGGAAACTCGGATAAGTCAGTGGCTTTGTGAGCACTGAATGTGAGTGGGTTTTGGAGCCCAGTGTGTGTTTTTACTTGCCCGCCGGGTGCAAGCTAGAATTAAAGACTATGGCCCACCAGTTTGTAGCTCCATTGTTTCTCTACCGACTGTCTGAATCCAGTGCAAACCTGCATGGGCCAGGCTGCTTTGATGGTGGCCTTGGCTTCTGGCTTTACAATACATATTGGAGTTTGTGCTGTTTGTCAGAGACAGAAATTTAATCTTTATGGATGCTTTATTTAGATGGCCGGCAATCTGGGGAGACAGGGTTACATTCCCAAATCATCTCAACTTCCTTTTCCCAGCCAACCTTTTATAAGGGGAAGAAGGGTATATAAGTGTTTTAAGATTTCTTTTTTCTGTTTTTATTTTTTTAAGTGAGAGTAGAGGAGATAGAGATACAGACTCCTGCATTTACCCCCAACAGGGATCCACCCAGTAACCCCTATCTAGGGCTGATGCTTTGCCCATCTGGGGCACTCACAACTGAGCTTTATATAGCACCTGAGGTGAAGACTCTTCAGAGGCATTCTTAGCACCTGCGGCTGATGTGCTCAAACCAATCGAGCTTTGGCTGTGGGAGGGGAAGAGGGAGAAAGTGAGAAGAAGAGGGAGAAGGGGAAAGAAGCAGATGGTCTCCTCTCCTGTTTGCCCTTACCAGGAATCAAACCCAGGACTTTCACTGGGTCAATACTCTACCCCAGAGCAAACTGGCCAGGGCCTAATTTTGGGATTTCAAAGGAAAGTTAATCATATCATAGTCAAAGTTAGTTGGATTATAGTCAGCTAGTCCTTGGATTTCAAAGACTTTGCTTGCAGGCCCCTGGGGCATAAAGGAGGTCACTGGTAGATCTTGCAGATATCGTTAAGTTCTAAAGGACTAACAAAGGTGGAGGTCTGTTCAGGTATTCCAGTTTCTAGAAAAAAGCTTTAACTTGCATTAACCATTTGAGTAGTGAGGTTTTTTTTTTTCATGCTCACTGACCCCCAGGAGTGAGGTTTTTTCAAAAAATGAAATTAATTTCAGATACAATTTTATTAACTTAAAATCATGTTTGTTTAATGTTGGAGAGGCTGTGGAGAAAAAGGAACCCTCATACACTGTTGGTGGGAATGTAAAGTAGTACAACCATTATGGAAGAAAGTATGGTGGTTCCTCAAAAAACTGAAAATAGAACTACCTTATGACCCAGCAATCCCTCTACTGGGTATATACCCCCAAAACTCAGTAACATTGATACGTAAAGACACATGCAGCCCCATGTTCATTGCAGCATTGTTCACAGTGGCCAGGACATGGAAACAACCAAAAAGCCCATCAATAGATGACTGGATAAAGAAGATGTGGCACATATACACTATGGAATACTACTCAGCCATAAGAAATGATGACATCGGATCATTTATAGCAAAATGGTGGGATCTTGATAACATTATAAGAAGTGAAATAAGTAAATCAGAAAAAAACAGGAACTGCATTATTCCATATGTAGGTGGGACATAAAAGTGAAACTAAGAGACATTGATAAGAGTGTGGTGGTTACAGGGGGAGGGAGGAGAGGGAGAGGGAAAGGGGGAGGGGGAGGGGCACAAAGAAAACTAGATAGAAGGTGACAGAGGACAATCTGACTTTGGGTGATGGGTATGCAACATAAGTGAACAAGATAACCTGGAGTTGTTATCTTTGAATATATATATCCTGATTTATTGATGTTGCCCCATTAAAAATAAAATTATTAAAAAAAATCATGTTTGTTTGATAACCAATTTATGAAAACAAAAAACATATATTTTGCCTTTTTTTAATGTTGACTAACACATTTTTAAAATGTGTACTCTTATGATCAGGAGGCACGAGGATGTACAAGAATGTTCATAATACTCAAAGGGTTAAGCATTATGCCCACGGACTATAACCAAAGCCACCATAACTCAAACTAAGATGTTAATGTTTGAATTTCCACTATCAGTATGTAAAATTTAATCAGAATATGTTATCAGCATAGTCTAGTTATTAAATAACTGCTTCTCCCTGGGTACAGAATGACTTATATGTTTTGAACAGAAAAAACAAAAACAAACTAGTTTTATACTTTTATTACCATCCATGTTAGCAATTTGCAGTATTTATAATTTTTTTATAAAAAACCATTATAATTAACTACTTTTAATTTAATACTTTTAATTGTACCTTATAAACTCTGGGGTTTTTTTTTTAGGATTATAAAACTAAGCAAATGGGTATTCTTTAATTTACATATTATATCTTAATAGAATACTTTTCAACATATATTTTAATCTTTTTCCATAGTTCGAAACAATGAAGACATTTTTTATTTTAAGAACATAATTTTGGCCCTGACCAGTTTACTCAAGGGTAGAGCATCGACCCAGTGTATGAAATTTCCAGTCAGGGCACACAGGAGAAGTGATCATCTGCTTCTCCTCCCCTTCTTTCTCTTTTTCTCTTCCCTTCACGCAGCATTGGCTGAATTGATTCAAGCACATCATCCCTGGTTACTGAGGATAGCTTGATGGAGCCCCTGCCTCAGGTACTAAAAATGGCTCAGTTGCAAGCATTGGCCCCAGATGGGCAAACCATTGGCCCCAGATGGGGTTGTAGGGTGGATCCTAGTCGGGTCACATTCAGGAGTCTTTCTATCTCCTCTCCTCTCTCTTAAGTTAAAAAAGAAGTAATAGTTTCTGATAACTAAAAAAAGCAAAATAGAATCTTGAAATAACTGTTTAAGATAACATTAATTTCTACTTCTTTTTAGCATTTTAAGAATTTCTTTTTAAAAAGTTGATATTCTAAGTCATTTATATTTCAATATAAGTTTTAAGAATCACTTGCCAAGTCCAAATCTTCTGCTAGAATTTTGATTAAGATTCATTAAATCTTTGCTCTGTTTGAAAATATATAACCTCTGAATGATTTTGAGTCTTCTAATTTTAAAACAAGATATACAGGGGTGGACAAAAGTAGGTTTACAACTTCATTTTAAAGACTTATATAATGAATATTTTAGGTGCACTTTTTAAAAAGTGTAATTAGTTGGCCTGGCTTGTGGTGGTGCAGTGGGACCTAGGATACTGAGATCTCAGGTTCAGAACACTGAGGTTGCCAGCGTGAGTGTGGGCTCATCTGGCTTGAACTCAGGCTCACCAGCTTGAGCACAGTGTCACTAACTTGAGTGTGGGATTATCAACATGACCCATGGTCGCTGACTCTGCTGGAGCCCCCATAGTCAAGGCACAAATGAGAAGCAGTCGGTGAACAACTAAAGTGCTACTTCAACTACGAGTTGATGCTTCTCTTTCCTCTCCCTACAGTCTCTGTATCTGTCTCTCTCTCTCACTTAAAAAAATATAATCAGTAGTAACTGGGTGTTGTGTTAGATATATAGAGTTATTTGAATTGTTTATAACGTTTCTGGATTTTTGTCCAATTCTTCTATCAGTTGGGAGTGGTGAACACACAGTACTGTGTACAGATGATGTGTTATAGAATTGTGCACCTGAAATTTGTATAATTTTGTTAACCAGTATCCACTTAATAAATTTAATAAGAAGGAGAAAAAGGGATGAGGCATTAAAATCAACATTTAAGTTTGAAGATTTGTCTATTTCTCCCTTTAATTCTGCTATTTTGTAATATATTTTAAAGTTTTATTAGAATTTAAGAGAAACAAAGACATATCTCTGCCTGTGAGTGATGTTTTACTTCTTATGTTTGCTACTTCTCTTGCTCTTTGTTCTTTCATTCCTGTAGATTTGTAGAGCCAGTGTCATTTCCATTCAGTCTGAAGAACTTTTATTATTTCTTATAGGCCAGGAATGCTTGCTACTTCCATCAAATAGAATAGCAGCTATCTTTCATGTGTTCTGATCTCTTAACACAGAAAATCCCTTGTCTTAGAATAGGAAGAAAAGAAGCACTTTTCAAGCACTTTGCTACATTTTCTAGAAAATTATTAATCAAATTCTCTATACAAATGCACATTATAAATGTATACTTCAGATTCAATGGTAGGATAAATGTCAATGATTGCATGGATATTTATTACTAAACAAAGCATAACAAAACAGTTCTTGATCTATACAAGAGCATCTTTATTCAATGCTCAAGTATTTGAAGAGCAGAATATAAGAAACTGAGTTCCAGGGAGTGAAAATACTTTTCTTGTGATGCTACATCACAAGATTATTTTATAGAATATATTTAGTAAAAGAATCAAAAGAATTTCTCAGTATCTGCATGACCTACAGCAAGTTATCAGATTATATTTTCTCAAAGTTTTATCTCCTTAGACACCATTGCACACAATTTTATGCATTATTTTTAAACAAGAATAATGATAGCAAACTGAATAGGCATTTCTAACCAGCAAAACATTCTAGATAATAGCAATAACATTTGAAATGTATTTCAGCTTTATCTACATAATCCCCTCCTGTAAAAAAAAAAAATCTTACTTGATATATTCAGATGAACAAAGTCAGATATTAACATAGTTTAGCACAAGGGTCCCCAAACTTTTTACACAGGGGGCCAGTTAACTGTCCCTCAGACCATTGGAGGGCCGGACTATAAAAAAAACTATGGACAAATCCCTATGCACATTGCACATATCTTTTTTTAAAGTAAAAAAACAAAATGGGAACAAATACAATATTTAAAATAAAGAACAAGTAAATTTAAATCAACAAACTGACCAGTATTTCAATGGGAACTAGGCTCCTCTCACTGACCACCAATGAAAGAGGTGCCCCTTCCAGAAGTGCGGCGGGGGCTGGATAAATGGCATCAGGGGGCCGCATGTGGCCTGCGGGCCGTAGTTTGGGGACCCCTGGTTTAGCAGTTAATGACATTGTTTACCCTAAAATTAAAGTTGCAATGAGTATATGTTATCGAATTGTACAAGTAAAAATGTTTAAAAGTTTATTCTAACCAAGTAAAGTAGTTTATGCTGTAATAGACATAATGTAATATTAAATGAAAAGCTAAAGACTAACACATGTATTTGTTATACACCTGGAGTCATTTTTCTTTTTAAATAACTTTAGCTGATAATGAAATAATATCATATTTTCAAAGCATCTTGTCATTTTAAATAATTTTTATGCATTCTTTTTTTTTTAATTTTTTTTTATTCATTTTAGAGAGGAGAGAGAGAGGGAGAGAGAGAGAAAGAGAGAGAGAGAGAAGGGGGGAGGAGCTGGAAGCATCAACTTCCATATGTGCCTTGACCAGGCAAGCCCAGGGTTTCGAACCGGCAACCTCAGCATTCCAGGTCGATGCTTTATCCACTGCGCCACCACAGGTCAGGCTATGCATTCTTATTTAATGAAATGTCTGTGCATTGAACATTAGTGTTAAATGAGGGGTCTAAATTTAGTCTAAATATTTAGGTTGAAAATGAAGATTTTTATGTGGTCTTAAATTATTTTATAAAATCCATATTGGCAAGTTACAGGCAATACCATATTTAATGGTATGAACCAGTGACATACTATTTTCTATGCTATTCACTTTCTCAGGTGACTTACTTTGAATGTATATCCACAGATTATATATATATATATATATATATATATATATATATATATTAGAATTACAGAGTGACTCTCAAGATGCATTAACTTAAAATGAACTAATCAAGCTTTACCAGCTCTAATTTATATGAAGCAGTTCATCTTCTTCAGTATTTTACAGTTTTGCTGTTCAGTACTCATTATCTAATTGGGCCTAACAGATGCTGAAAAGGACAAAGTGAGCACTAAGGTTGAAACTGTGTATTATGCTAATTTTAATCTAATTTTTAAAGCTATAGTAAAAACATATATATATATTGTCCCATGGGAAAATCAGATTTAAACTTGTTTTTTGATTATGTTATATACAGTGGTACCTTGAGATATGAGCAGACCAACATACAAATTTTTTTTTAAGATACCAACTGCGACTCAATTTGTATTTCTGTTCAAGATATGAGCAAAATTCTGAGATACAAGTTGTGATTCAGGAAGCTGCCTCTAGTTTGCTTGTTGATGCATGGGTCCAGTATCAGCAACAACACCAGCATCTCATTCTTTTTCATGTGTTACCCACAGAATCAAGTCGAATGTCATGTGCTGTACTCATTCTTGCATTTTTTACTAACTTTTTTTTAATGTGCTATCATGGGGCCTAAGACAGTGAGTGTAAAGGGTGGTGAGAAGAAGAGAATGATGTTAATAGAAGTAGAGCAAGAAATAATAGAAAAACATGAGCGTAGTGTACAAGTGATTGAATTGGCAAGGCTGTATGACTATAATACATCTACAATTTGTACCATCCTTAAACAAAAGGATGCCATCAAAAGAACAAATCCAGTGAAAGGAACTACAATTCTGTCCCAAATAAGAACAAATGTCCATGAATAAATGGAGAAGCTTCTGCTGGTGTGGGTGAAAGAGAAAGAGCCGGCAGGAGATACAGTGACGGAGACTGTAATATGCAAAAAGGCACATATTATTTACGGCGACTTGAAGAAGAAAGAACCATCAACTTCAAAATAGGCAGCAGAAGACACATTTAAGGCAAGTCACAGCTGATTTGAAAACTTCAAGAAGAGATCTGGCATCCACTTGGTGGTGAGGCATGGTGAAGATGCAAGTGCTGATGTTAAGGCAGCTGAGGAGTACATCGCACATTTTGCTGCGCTTATCGCAAAGGAAGGCTACATCTCCCAACAAGTGTTCAACTGTGACAAAACAGGATTATTTTGGAAAATAATGCCCTGGAGGACTTTCATCATCGCACAGGAGAAGAAGCTGCCAGGGCATAAACCCATGAAGGACCTTCTGACCCTTGCATTGTGTGCAAATGCTTTAGCAGTGACTGTAAAGCCACTGCTAGTGTATCATTCTGAAAATCCTCGAGCCTTCAAGACTCACAAGATTCTTAAAGAGAAACTGCAGGTTATGTGGCACGCCAATGCTAGGGCATGGGTTATGTGGCAGTTTTTTATTGAATGGGTAAATCATGTCTTTGGTCTTGCAGTAAAGAAATATCTTCAAGAAAGTAAACTCCCAATGAAAACATTACTAATCCTTGATAGGGCTCCAGCCCATCCACCTGGTCTTGAAGATGACATTCTCGATGAGTTTAAATTCGTGAAAGTCCTCTACCTCCCACCAAACATGACTTCAGTTTTGCAACCTATGAATCAGCAGGTCATTTCCAACTTGAGAAAGCTTTACACAAAGCACTTGTTCTGCCACTGCTTTGAGGTGACTGAGAATACAAATCTAACCCTTCAAAAGTTTTGGAAACATCACTACAACATTGTGATATGTTTACGCATTATTGACTTGGCACAGCAAGAGGTTACAAGAAGAACCTTGAACTCAGCATGAAAAAAGTTATGGCCTGATGTTGTTGCAGACAGGGACTTCAAAGATTTGAATCAGAGACCAAGACTGAGGTAGAAGTGTTGGAGGAGATAATGTCCCTGGAAAGTCAATGGGTCTGGAGGTAGATGAGGGTGATGTAAACGAGTTTGTCGAGGAATATGAGGAGGAACTATCAACTGAGGAGTTGAAGGGGCTACAGATGATGCAACATACAGAGCTTCTGCAAGAGATTAGTAATGAAGAGAAGGTAGAGTCAGAGGAAGTGATTTCTACAAGTGAAATTAAAGACATGCTGACAATGTAGGAGAAGCTTTCAAGTTTCATTGAAAAGAAACACCCAGAAAAGTTTCAACTGGTTGTACTTCAGCACTTTTTAATGACACTTGTTTGTCACATTTCTGTAACATTTTAAAAGGCAGACAAAAGCAAACCTCTTTGAATAGGTTTTTATTCAAAAGTCCTACAAGGGAAAGTGCCTAAAGTGCAGCCAAAAAGGCAAAAAACAGGTGATAATTAAATGAAAAATATGTAATGTTAAGCTTTGGTTAAGTTTAAAGTTAAGATAGTGCATTTTTTTACCATTAAGTTTTTGGGGTATCATTTTAAGTAAAGAAAGTGCAGTTTTAGTTTTGTTTAAAGTAAAGAAAATGCAGTTTTAGTTTACATTTAGTGTTAAGAAAGTGCAGTTTTAGTTTAGGTGTCTATAGTGTCTGCATCCATCACTTCCTCCCTCCCTCCTCCTCCACCATTCACCTCCATTAGCTGCACTCATCTGTCTCCAAGGTAAGAATACAGTACTAAATAACACTTTTTTTATTTCATATATTTTGTTATTCATTGGTAAAGTATACATGTGTCTTTCTTAATTAAAAACATGTCTTTTTTCACAATTTAGGATGGTTTGGAGATGTTTTACAGGGCTGGAACCTATTAAATCTATTTCAGTTATTTTAACTGAAATTCATTTGGGAGAAATTCATTTGATATATGAGTTGACTGACTTACAAGCTTGGTTACAGAATAAATTAAACTCGTATCTCAAGATACCACTGTATTTCTAAATGAGTGAGGTTCAATCTTTTTTATCTCATGGCACACATAAACTAATTATTAAAATTTTGTGGCACACCAAAAAATATGTTTTGCTAATCTGACAAAAAAAATAGCTACAATTTTGATTCATTCAAAATTGAATGGCTATTGTGTTGGCTGTTGTTATTGTTTTATTTGACAATCTAAGAAAAAAAAGTTTAGTGCCCCTGCCTCAATAGTTAGGTATCACATATTTTAAATATTCTTGGGGCACACTTGTTGAAATTTATTCTATGTAATGGATATAACTGATTTGCATATTATTTCAAGGCCTGAGATCACTGTGAATGGCAACCATATTATTTAGAATAATTTTCAGCACAAAGAACACATTTTGGAAAAAATTTTAAAAGAAATTTAGCTGATTTAAATTACCCTGAAATTGCAAAGCTGTAATTTTAAGTACTTATCTTTTATTCTCCTCCAGTTCTGACAAAGTAATCTCCTGATAATATTTTAATAGATTTGTAATCCAGTTCTGAGAAGGAAGTCATTCCTTTTTGTAATTCAGATTCATTATAGTTTAAACCTCTGCAGCCTTTATCTTTTCTTTTTCTGCTAGAAATCTGATTCTTTTTTGTTTCCACTTCATTATGATATTGAAAAAGAAATTCTAGATATGCCACTATTTTTATGAATATACTAGCTTAACTGGTATTTTACTTTTTAAATAAAAATCAAATACTTTGCAAACAACAGTAAATTTTTACTGAGCATGGCATTAAATGTCATTTCTGCTTTATATTTGTTCTAAAATTTTGTTTTGAAAAACTATAAAAGTCACTTACAATACTGTTTATGTAACAAAATATATTGATATTTAGTTCTATTATTGTGTTTTTATATTACTTATACATTTTGAAATTTGGTACATATTTATTTTAATCTTTTTTTCTAGTCTAAAAAATTCTATTACACAATATGGTATTTGAAGCATGGTCTGAGCCAGCAGTCCAGGGCCCCAAATTACCCTTTTAAATGAATGTTTAGTACTTATTTTCTCTGATTACAAACTTCTGTTCCATGAAATATATATATTTTTTACTTTTCTGTAGTAAAGATTTAGTTACCTAGTTCTTTTACTTGAGCATCAATATGGCAAGAGCCATGAGTGCAAATGGGTTGGAAATATCTGTGAATGTGGATTGAACACCCCAAGACATGAACAGCATTTAAACAAAGAAGGTATCAGTCTAGAGCCATGGAGTCAGGTCAGCCCAATAACATAGTAAAATATATATATATATATATATATATATATATATATATATATATATATATATATATATATATATATATTATATCTAGAAAATATATCATCAGGTGTATTAGTATGCTAGGGCTGCCATAACAAAATACCACAGACTGTGTGGTTAAAATAACAAACTGACTTTTCTGTTCTGGAGGCTAAAAGTCCAAGAAAATGATCAGGCAGGGTGAGTTTGTCCTGAAGCCTTTCTCCGTGGCTTGTGGATGGCTAACTTCTTGTGTCCTCATACGCCCTTTTCTCTGTGCATATCCCTATTGTCCTTTTCTGTTCTTAAAAGTGCACAGTTCTGTTCTGACCTCATTTAATCTTAACCACCTTTATAAAAGCCTTGCCCCCACATGCCATCACAATGGGCTATCAACATATAAATTAGGATAGATATGTGTAAGTGGGTTGAGGGGCACAACTGAATCCATACCACTAAGTTATGATGGAGAGTACAATACCAACAGTAAGTTCTATAACATTCTCTACTCTTAACTGGCTGAGTGATAATAGTTAAATACATTTTTTTGTATCTAAAATCAGTGTTTTCAATGGCAAAATGACAAGCTTGAAACTGATGATATGTTAATCTCTACTTCTGAAGAATAACTGAAATCAGCATTGTTTGAAGGATAAGAATTTGAATTTTATGTATGCATTTTGGGGGGGGGGTGGTTAACACCTTAAAGCTGGCCATCCTGTTCTGTCTGTGGTAAATGCTCAAGCTTCTGTATCACTAATAGCATCTCTTTTTAATTATGGACTAGTATTGAGACAGCTACCTCAGTGAAAAGACTTAACACAGATCTAATGCCAGCGGGCCTGTGTTTGGTTTAGTGACTATGTAGTGAGCATTATCACTTTAATCAGTTGGTTGTGATATCGTGTCATTGTATAAATATCCCCAGAAAATCTTAGATCTTAGGAAAGCATTAAAATAAAATGATAGAACACAAACATCTTCTGGCACATTGAAAAATATCCACAGTTATTTATGTTATGTGTTTAAGGCTGGGAAATAGTGTTTAATAAAACAACAAGCATTCAAAAAGAGTGTTTCTATGCCTAGGAGACTGAGAAATCTGAAATAATAATATATGCATTAATCGAAGAGATACATATTGTGATTGTTCATGTATGATGAAATAATGTTTTGTTTGAAAAATAATTTAGATTTTTTTTATAGTGTATATTCCCTCAAGCCATGTAAATTGTTTTCAGGAATTTTATAAACACATAATTTATAATGAACTTGTCTATTAAATAAGACACATTTCTACTATTACAAATTTCCCTGTGAGGGCTTGACATATGTTTTGTTTTTTCCATTACTTCTTATTGTAATTAATCACTAAATTATATAAATATATATATTTTTGAATTTCAAAGATGGAGAATATTCAATGCACTTATTTTGTTAATAAGTATTGATGAAATAAGCTATAATAATGTTAATAACTACAATAATTTTTACAAGGAACATAAACTGATTTTATATAACATAGCTTATTTTTTGTATAATTATCAATTTATGTGTATCAAAGTTTAAATATATTGTCTGATATATATGACTGCTTTTCATTGAAATATTTCTATACATTTTATTTTTAAAATTGCCTGGAATTATATGTTCTGACTTACCTGACCCTTTGTGGTTACAGTTGAAAAGCAGGCAATTGACTTCAAAAACTACAAAGTAATGTTACAGATGGATGTTTTACTTTCCTAAACTGTATAATTAATCAAGATTTTTTCCAGTTGGCTCAGTGGTAGAGCATCGGCCTGGCATGCAGAAGTCCGGGGTTCAATTCCCGGTCAGGGCACACAGGAGAAGCACCCCTCCCCCCCCTCCTTCCTCTCTGTCTCTCTCTTCCCCTCCCGCAGCCAAGGCTCCATTGGAGCAAAGATGGCCCGGGCGCTGGGGATGGCTCCTTGTCCTCTGCCCCAGGCGCTAGAGTGGCTCTGGTCGCAACAGAGCGACGCCCCAGAGGGGCAGAGCATCGCCCCCTGGTGGGCAGAGCGTCACCCCCTGGTGGGCGTGCCGGGTGGATCTCGTTCGGGCACATGCGGGAGTCTGTCTGACTATCTCTCCCTGTTTCCGGCTTCAGAAAAAAAAAAAAAAAAGATTTTTTCAATTACATTATTGAGTGGTTAGCATAAATATTGTTAATTTTTTTAAAATCTTAATCACTATTCATAAGCCAATATACATATGGCATACAGAAAAATTTCTATTATAAATACAGTAACTAGCTGATCAAGAATAGCTGCAGAATTTGATAACCATAATTCTGAAGCTTGTTTTATTTTATTTGTTTTATTTCTTTTTTTTGTATTTTTTTGAAGTGAAAAGCAGGGAGGCAGAGAGACAGACTCCCCCATGCACGTGACTGGGATGCACCTTGCATGCCCACCAAGGGGTGATGCTCTGCCCATCTGGACTGTTGCTCCATTGCATCTGTAGCCATTCTAGCACCTGAGGTGGACGCCATGGAGCCATCCTCAGCACCCAGGCCAACTTTGCTCCAATGGAGCCTTGACTGCAGGAGGGGAAGAGAGAGAGAGAGAGAGAGGAAGAAGAGGGGGAAGGGTGGAGAATCAGATGGGCACTTCTCCTGTGTGACCTGGCTGGGATTCGAACCCAGAACTTCCACGCACTGGGCCAATGCTCTACCACTGAGCCAGCTGGCCAGGGCTGCTAATTTTATTTTTGTTTAGTTTTATTTCTCTCTGTTTTTCTGTAAGCTAATACCTATAGTAAAATACTAAATTGTCTCTAACTTTAGGAATTCTATGATATTAGTATTTTATATGTTATGTTACAGACCTGCTTTATACAATTGTTTTACTTCTTGCTATTGCTGGAAATTATGGTTAATAGTTAGACTTCAGAACTACATCAGAAACTGGCTTTGAAGCCCAACTTCTCTATTGAAACTCTCCTGTATCTTGGGGCAGTATTACAGTATGTTTTCCTTTGTTTCTTCATGGGTAGTATTTTTCAGTTGAGAGTTTTGCTATATTGACTTGAAAAAGAAAGAATAATAATTTAAATAAATGAGCATACCACCAAAAATATAATATCTGCTCTGATATTATTAGTAAGTTTGTAGAATTATTTTCCAAGTCAAGCCTTTTTATTTTTTCTCAGGAGAAATGCAAAACACTTCTGCCAGTTTTCCATCAGTTGTTTGCTCTGCACACCTATGACATAACTGCTATTATTTGGGACTTATCTTTCCAATTTTAGTAAAATACATGGTGTATATAGAGATATTTGGTCCTGCTGTTTTATAATCTTGTTTGTCTCAATGTAAAAGACTATTATTAAAAACAGTTTCTGCCAATAAATTACCATATTATTGTCATCTTTTTGTGGTCACATAACATCTCTGGCATGGTTAAACACGGTTTTCTAATTATACCTCTATGGTTGGACATTTTAGAATATTTAAAATTTGGTATTTTTAAAATAATATTGTCATTTTTTCTTTTGTCCAATTTTCTTAGATATTTAAAAATATTTTCATTATGTATTGTATGAATATTAATTCTGCTTTGACATATAAGTTTTCAAATATATTTCTGGTACTACACTAGTCTTTCAATTGGTTAATTTTTCTTGATACACATAATTTATTAAATTATTTGATTGATTTTATTTTAGTAAAACATTCATATTTTCCTTTAAATTATCTTATATTGATTTATTGCTCAAAATACATTTATTTCAAAATTATATACAATATAAAAGACACTTAAATAGTTCTTGCTTTTCATTAGTGATTTACCATTTTTTTTCTTTTATGTGTGTGTAAGGAAATCAGTAATAAACTTGTGATTGTGACAGTCTGAGATCACACATGCCATGGACTAATGGTTTGTGTCTCCCCAACATTTGTATGGTTAAATCCTGATCTCCGATGTGATGGTATTAGCAAATAGGGTCATTAGGAGGTTCTCAGTGCCTCCTGATGAAATTATGTTCTTACAAGCAGAGACAGAGAGTGATGATTGGTCTTTCCATCATGAGATGGGACAATTCAGTGTCTTTTGCTCTATTTTTATTTTGACCTTATATTGATAATTTGCTTCTGCCAAGTAATTCTTACCAGAAATTACTTTAACCTAAGAACTAGGTTTGGGATTGTCCATGATCCAGAGATACTGTAACTCCAAACCCCCAAATGTGTATAAGGATATAGGTATTGGAACAAATTCTTATGGGAGATATATACAACCTTGAACTAAGAATGAGAAAGATACCTTCCTTTGAAACTTTCTTTAAGGAGTAAATTTTTTTTTTGTATTTTTCTGAAACTGGAAATGGGGAAGCAGTCAGACAGACTACCGCATGCACCTGGCAGGGATCCACCTGGCACACCCACCAGGGGGCGATGCTCTGCCCATCCGGGGTGTCACTCTGTTGCGACCAGAGCCACTCTAGTGCCTGAGGCAGAGGCCAAGGAGCCATCCCCAGCGCCTGGGCCATCTTTGCTCCAATGGAGCCTTGGCTGCTGGAGGGGAAGAGAGAGACAGAGAGGAAGGAGAGGGGGAGGGGTGGAGAAGCAGATGGATGTGCCCTGGCAGGAAATCGAACCCGGGACTTGTGCACGCCAGGCCGACGCTCTACCACTGAGCCAACAGGCCAGGGCCAAGGAGTAAATTTTTTAAACCTATACTTTTACTGTGTGTGTATAGATCTTTAAGTTACCGCTTTTCCTCTTCGTAATGTTTTTTAGTTTCACTTTTCTAAGTTAACTGTATGCAATTAGTTTTTATATATTGAGCTGCTGTAAAATCCTGTATTGTCAAATCCTTTCTATTGTCCTTTCCTTGTTTTTACTCTCAGGAATTTTTGTAAGCATGGCCTATCAATACACAGAGTAGGGCAAAAGTAGGTTTCCATTTTTGAGTACATGAAATACAGAGTTTATTCCTTTATTATTAATTATTATTGTAATATTTTACATATGAACAACTGTAAACCTACTTTGCCACACTCGGTATTCAATAGATTATTTATTGCATTTTGTACAGCATGATAATGTTTTTAGGGGAATATTTCTTAAGAATATATAAAGTATAATGTCAAAGAAGAAGTAATTTTCTTCTTTTGCACCCATTAAAATCAATCACTAAATCAGTTTTAGTTTATAAACAATGATAAGTTTGAAATAACACTGTCATGGATTTTATATTGCTCCTCAAATACATTTATCTAACCAAAATAATTCATTCTTATATACATTAATAATTTATTATTTTATGTTAGTTATATATAATTTTGATAAGATATACTATAGGTATAATATGTATTATGTGTTGATATATATGAGTTATATATATGATAATTTACATAATAATGTAATATATTTATATACGTATTACATGTGGGTGTAGGAATGTGTGTTTACCTTCAAGCATTAGAGATTAGAGTGATCCATTGTGTAGAGTATCACAATTGTGGTTGCAATAATAATGCAACATTAGAGTACTAAGATATATTTATTGGTACTACCATATAAAGACTAGTGCTATATATATATATATATAGTTGTAAGAAAGAAAATTAATTTGAAATACAATTCTCAATTAGATCCTATTTTGTCATTTAGATTTTAGGTAAAACCTGTAATTCCAGATGGTAATAACAGTTCACATTTATTTTTTTTTTATTTTTTATTTTTTCTGAAGCTGGAAATGGGGAGAGACAGTCAGACAGACTCCTGCACGCGCCCGACCGGGATCCATCCGGCACACCCACCAGGGGCAACGCTCTGCCCACCAGGGAGCGATGCTCTGCCCCTCCAGGGTGTTGCTCTGCCGGGACCAGAGCCACTCTAGCACCTGGGGCAGAGGCCAAGGAGCCATCCCCAGTGCCCGGGCCATCTTTGCTCCAATGGAGCCTTGGCTGCGGGAGGGGAAGAGAGAGACAGAGAGGAAGGAGAGGGAGGGGGTGGAGAAGCAAATGGGCGCTTCTCCTATGTGCCCTGGCCAGGAATCGAACCCGGGTCCCCTGCACGCCAGGCCGACGCTCTACCGCTGAACCAACCGGCCGGGGCCACAGTTCACATTTAAAAAAAATATTTTGTACAGGGCATCAATCTACTTTACAAATAACAATGTAACATTTTGTCCATGGTAATGTTATATAGTTATTTATTTATGCACAATTAAAAGTTTCATTGTTTAATGTAATTTTAGTGATTTTATAATATTATGATTTGTAAAATACTTTTCCTTTTACTTAATTTTTATTGTGATAATTGTAGGTGATTGAAAAACTGTCACCACAAACTCAGCTAAGGGGACTGAGACTCACAAATTATGTGAATCATGATTAGTAAGCAGGAGAATTCAGACTCAACGTGGGTCTTTTTACTCCATTCTATTATTTCAGTTCTAATTTTTATTTTTAATGCAACAGAAGTATACTTAAAAAATTATTTTTACTGGAGCCTTACTGATTTTTTTGCATTATGTATTACAGTCAAACAGCCACTAGTCTAGGCAGTATGGGCTATCTGAATAGAAAGTATTTCCTTATTTGTGACAATATAACATTCACAGAACTTTGACTCTGTTCTGATAAGGAATATTTCATCAAAACAATAATGCTCTCTATATCAATGTGCTTTCCTTGTGAAGGTTTTAGCTGCAGTTTATCTATTCTATAGATGTGTAGTTCTTATAAAAATAAATTATTTGCCTGGGTAGGTCCCGGTCGGGCGCATGCGGGAGTCTGTCTGACTGTCTCTCCCCGTTTCCAGCTTCAGAAAAATAAAAAAATAAAATAAATAAATAAAAATAAATTATTTGCAACATAAGATTTCTGGGTGCTTGATATTTCTTTTGTCCTCTTTAACTATGTCAGTTGTTTCCATAACAAAGTGCGTGCAAAACACTTGAGAATTTGGCCTTGGATTTTTTATTTATTTATTTCAAGCTTTTCTGTTTTCTCCTATAAGGGAATTACAAGGACCTCATCACAGTCTAACTATCTCTGACAATGATATAGCAGTAAAATCTCCTAGGAGAAACCTTTGCAAATAGAATATCCATCCTATTTTGGACAGAGACCATTAGAAAAAGAGCCATATTCTTGGTTTTTACCCCTCAGAGACCAGAGGCATCATTCTGGCTGTCCTCATGTTAACTAGCTCTAGACATCCAAGTATTTAAAAGAGAAGTGTGGCAAAAAACAACAACAACAACAAAAAACAAAAACAAACAAACAAACACATGTGTACTATTGAGCACAACATAATTGCTGAGATTTGAAAATTAATTGGCATGAACTTTATATATCAATGGTTAGAGCAGGGTTCCCTGCACCCCATTTTTTGTTTTCTATTTTCCATTATTATGGTTTATTTAATATCTTCTTTCACTGATTCTGTTGAGAACTAAGTCATTGGAACAGTTATCCCTCATTAAAGCTAATATTCCCCTCATGCTTTTTAAGGTATTCTTGTCTTTTTTTGCAGTGCCATTATTAAATGTCTAGTTATCATTTATTTTTATTCATCAATTTTGGCTTTTGTGGCTTCTTGAATTATTATCTCAGCACTTAGTAGAAGAAAATAAAATCCTCTCTAAAACAAGTATGGACATAAAAAATAAATGAGTAAAAATTTACATGAAGCTGAAAGTGTTGTGTCCTATTTTTCAATGTCTATCAATTATTCACTGGATATAACTAAAATTTAATGACATTTAAGGCAATGACAATTAAGAACTAGAAATATTAGGTCTAACGTTTTTATCTAAATAGTTAACAACTTGAAATATAAATCTAAATTTTTATTTATATCATTTATATTGACATAATTTACAAAATGTAAATTACTTTCTATGAGTCTTTTAGTTTTGCTTATGCAAAATTGGATATTGGATATAGGATGCA
Organism: Saccopteryx bilineata; assembly: GCF_036850765.1. Classification (NCBI taxonomy): domain Eukaryota; kingdom Metazoa; phylum Chordata; class Mammalia; order Chiroptera; family Emballonuridae; genus Saccopteryx; species Saccopteryx bilineata. Next base: position 211,414,955 of record NC_089491.1, on the reverse strand, counting down.
GAAAGAAAAATCTTTTAAATAGGAAAATACCTAGAAATAATGGTATTGGAAACAGAAGTTTTCTCACTTTTTAGTGTGATTTTGGGGTTCTTTTTTCCCAATTCTTTCTCCCTCTCTCCCTTCCTCCATCTCTGTCTCCTCCCTCTGTAGCTTTTCTCTCTCTCTCCCTCCGTCTCTTTCTCTCTTTTTCTCAACTAAATACAACTAAACATATCAGGCTGTAGGAATCTTTCCAACGATAGCTTATAGTAATCATTTACATAGAAGTATCTACTCTATTTTACATTTAACCCCCTCTTTCCTTTATTAACAGCATAAATCAGAACTACTTTCCTCAAAAAATTCTTCAGTATAAAAATAAAGTGTGTCTCCAATGAAGTAATTTTATCTATAGTTTAATTCATAATCATGAGGTGATGAAAAGAAGAATGAAGACTCTCATTATATTCTTATACATTTTTCTTTGGCACCTTTTCTATTTGTGATTGGTTCTTAATACTAAACAGATAAAAACTATCTATTTTCCATTTGAAAACATTTCTCAAACTCTCAAGAAATAAAAACCAATAAGTGGAATTACCAAAGTATACTGTCATAAGAGTACAGACAAAAAAAATTAAACTTAAGAAAAGTTCATTTTTCTGATGTGAGAAAATCACACAAAATTGAATGTGAACTACTGCAACATAGAATATTATTTCAACAGAAAGATATGGTGTTGATTAATGTTTCAGGAAAAATAACAGAAGTGAGAAATGAATGAATAATGCTGTAGTCTATGTGCTGTGTGAGAAATGACATTTCATTTAAGAGTATACCTGGTGCTAAATGTAATGTAGGAAATGAGAGACTGAATTATAGGGAGAAAGGCATTTAGATTTGATCCTGCAGACCAGTGATTTTCAACATCTTTCATTTCATGACACACATAAACTAATCACTAGAATTCTGTGGTACTCCAAAAAATAGAATTTTGCTGATTTGACAAAAAATGAGTATAATTTTGATTGATTTACAAAAAAATAATAATAGCAGTAATAATTAGCTATCCTTTTTGTTGCTGTAATATAAAGTTATAGTAATTAAATATATATAAAAATATAGAAAAATATGGAAGATATATAAAAGTAATTAAGATATAATATTAAAAACAATTAAAGAAATTAAAATTATGCTGTCTGGATAAGAATAATATAGTGTGTACAGATAAGATAAAAAGATTCTGCCTTTCATACAGGGCCCAATTAGTGTGTGTGTAAAGTTATATATAAATAAGAAGTGACTTGATGTCATAACTCTGTGGGTTGACATAGACAGGAGGCTTCCCTAAGAACACCTTAAAAGTGGCTTGATGTAACATTTCAGTAGATTAACATAGAAAGGGCTCCCTGTGAGGAACTCCAAAAAAAGGTGATTTGAAGGGATAATTCTGTAGATTGACACCTGTTAGAAGGCATTGGCCAGAAAAGGTAATAAAGCTAAGCCTCCCCCACCTTTGCTGCAGTAGTCACCCAGACTCTAACGTTGACGTGGACTGTCTCCACTTGTCTCGGCTATCTCAAGGATAGCCAAGAGGAGCATGCTGACGGGGATCCCCTTAAGCTGTACCCAGGCATACCAAAAGGATTTGTGAGTAATGAACTGCCTGTGTGATTCTTGCAAGTAACTTGTGTGTCAGTCATGTCTTTCCTCCTGTGGCAGTTGGTCTCGGCACTGATAAGTAGCATTCTCATAGCCGCCGCAAGAGTAGTCTTGAAGAGGCTGCCAGCCCTGCTGTTAAGCAGAATTATCCCACTGTGTGGGAAAGTTGAATCAGGGACGCCTGATCGATGTAGAGCTAGGGCTCTTCTGGGACACTTTTGCTGCAAAGTGACTCTTTAAAAAAACAAATGCCGATATTTTTTATAAGGCTACTGATATCAATAATTAACCAATCAGATGTAATCTTATTATTCGATGTGAGCAATAACATGTACTGGTGGCCCTGGCCGGTTGGCTCAGTGGTAGAGCATTGGCCTGGCGTGCAGAAGTCCTGGGTTCGATTCCCAGCCAGGTCACACAGGAGAAGCGCCCATCTGCTTCTCCACCCCTACCCCTCTCCTTCCTCTCTGTCTCTCTCTTCCTCTCCCACAGCGGAGGCTCCATTGGAGCAAAGATGGCCCGGGCACTGGGGATGGCTCCTTGGCCTCTGCCCCAGGCGCTAGAGTGGCTCTGGTCGCAACAGAGCAATGCCCCGGAGGGGCAGAGCATTGCCCCCTGGTGGGCAGAGCATCGCCCCCTGGTGGGCGTGCCGGGTGGATCCTGGTCGGGCGCATGCAGAAGTCTGTCTGACTATCTCTCCCTGTTTCCAGCTTCAGAAAAATACAAAAAAAAAAAAAAAAAAAGATGTACTGGTAACTCTATGATATGACCTACATATTTATGGTTCAAAACAGGGCAGTCACACTGGATGGGTATTGTTGTGTTGTCTGTTGTCATTTTTTAAAATGTGACAATCTAAGGGAAAAGAGGTCAGTACCCCTAACTAGATAATCAGGTATTGCATATTTTAAAAATTCTTGTAGCACACTGGTTGAAAATCCTTGCTCTAAGATTTAAAGATTCTGAGTAGAAAGGAGGTTACAATAGTATAAGGTTATAAAAAAATTTCCAGGTTCAGAGTAGCTACACAGAACAAATAAACCAGCTGTGGACATTAGCTGGAGACTGCAGTCAGTTAAATATAACAATCTGCACAAACTGCAGCTACTCTGATATTTCTACTGAAAGTTTGTGATCAAGTGAGTAGAAAAATTTTATATTACGTCTAAAAAGGTTTATCTTGTAGAGAGATGGACACAGAGAGAGAGACAGAGAGAGAGAGAGAGACAGAGTAAAGTGATCTATTCAAGAGCTCATGGAAGAGCTAACCTTCATTTCGACCACATTTATACTAAATCGAAAAATCTTACATGTCGATGATTACATTGAGACAAGAGCAGAATTTGAGGTAAAAATTAGCCTCAAGTATTCTTTTTCACAGGCAGCCATTTATTCACTGACAAAGCCAATATTTTGAAAACCAGTAGACTAAATTTAGAATGAAGTTGCTCTGAGTATTTTTAAAGTAGCTGTCAAATGCAATGGCATGTAAACTGAACACAGCCTGAGGATGTGTTGTTTGACTTTCATATAACCAAAATACCTAAGAAAATAAATTTGACTACTTTTAGAGTAAAAATGATCTCTAGTTTATGTTACTGAAAATGACACTGGAGAAATATATGGCCAAGCTGATACTTTCTTTTATAAATTGGTTAAATATTTTATTTATTTTCTAAATCAGAAAACTTTGGGAGTAGAAAGGGAGATTATTTATTTATTTACTCTGGGCAATATTTATAAAGTAAAGCTATCCCATAAAATTTTGATATATGATTATTGTGCTTATAAGATACTTAGATATTTTTTAATATTGAAAGAGGTTTAAATCATTTCTTTTTATTTTCAATGTCTCATAAAAGGCAAAATTATTTGTTTTTGTTTTTAGAATTAAGACTCAGTAATTCTTGACAGAATGTATTCTTTCAGTTTATGAAGTCAGGCCTGAAAGCTCATATTTTATTTTTAATTTTGTTATGCTTTCCTTTCTTTGTGTTTTTCCATGCCCTCTTTATGACCTCCCTTTATTAATGTGAATTCTTTATATTTTAAAACTTTATAATATTTAGTTACAATTTTTATTTGTTCTAGGACATTTTTCTGGAGAGTTACTTTCTTTACTAGCAATTTTTCTGTCTCTTATCCACTTTTCTAGTTATAGTGTATACCGGTATATTTCTCAGATGGGTTAACTGTTTTTAAAATAATTTAACATTTTTGGTAAATCATTTAAAATTTAAACATAAATTACCATATAATTCAGCATTTCCATTTTTGAGTATATTTTTAAGAGAATTGAAAGCAAGGACTAGAGAAATATTTGTACATCAGCATTCCTAGAAGCATTATTCACCATAGACCAAAGATAAGCAATCCAAATGTCCATCAAAGGATGAATGGATAAATAAGAGTGTCATATACATACAATGAAATATTATTCTACCTTAAAAGGGAAGAATTCTTACACATGTTAATTTATCAATGTAACTTAAAGACTATCCTACCTGAAATAAATCAGCCACAATATTATGTAATTCCATAGAGACAAAAATTATCATGGTGGTTACATGGGCCTGGGGGATAGAGGGATGAGATATTATTTTACAGGTACAGAATTTCAATCTGGGAATATAAAAAGTTTTGTAGATGAAGAGTGGTGATGGTTGTACGACATAAATGGACTTAGTACCACAAGACTGTACACTCAAATTGTTAAAATGAAAAATTTTTATTAGGTACATATACAATGATTAAAATAATTTATTATTAAATAATTTCAATATCCTCACAAGTTATTTGCTCAATGAAAAAGTGGTGAAAGATCAAGTGGTTTTCCATAAAAATGAATTGACTTTAATTTATTAAAGGAAAGTTTTAAATTTCTAAAATATTGCAAAGATAGATCAGATAGTTCTTTCATAACCACACCCAGTTCCCTCTATTATTAACATTTTATGTTAGTATGTTACATTCATTATAATAAACAAAACCACATCGATATGTTGTTATTGAAGTCTATGCTTTACTTGGATTCCTTTAGTTTACATCTACAGTCCTTTTTCTGTTCAGGGCACCATTCAGAATGCCACAGTGCATTTGGTAACCATGTCTCTTAGGCATCTATAAATTATGGCCATTTCTCACACAAATCTTGTTTTATATGACCTTGACAGTTTAGTGGAGTTCTGGTAGACATTTTGTATATTAGGATTCATTTAATTTTATTTCTCATTAGATTGTGGTTAGGAGCTCTTGGGTGGAAAACCACATGGTTTTAAGTCCCATTGATGAGTTTGGACAATATGGAAAACATGGCAACCATGCCTTTTCTGTTACTAGGTGCACAATTGGGTTGCAGGAAATGTGTGATGTCTTGATTGATTATCTCAAACAAAATACATGGAACGGAATTGGAGATGTTTCTGAGAGATGAAAGAACAACACCATGATGCAATGACAAGTAGTATATTCCAGATTTGTTTCATTCTTAAAATGTGAACACTCTGGTCAGCCACTTAAATTAGTATTGAACTCCTTCAAATGTAATAGTGTCCTTTCTCTTTATTTTTCACTTTTTACCCTTTAGTCTACTCTTTACTATCATTCATATATTGGGCTGTTTATAAATCATGAAAAAAAAACAAATAAATGATAGTGAACTGCTTCCTTCAAAACTCATATAACCTCAATATTTCTGCTTGCTAGAAATACAATTTTACTGTCCATAGTTCTTCATTCTGAGTCTCTGGACTGATATTTTTTTCCCAGATAATGTTGTTATCTAATTTACTTTACAGATGGAGAAAACTATTTTATAAATGATTAGATGATATATTATTACAAGCTCATTCTTTTTTTGCATCTCTTCATGCTGACCCTATTCAGCCATTTCATATTAGCTTCTTTTTTGAACAATGAAGAGAGCAGAAAATTACTATAGAAAGAAATTGTGTATAATTTTTATTTAGGCCTTTTACTAAATTGAAATTTAGATATATTTACTCCAAGTCATAAAGTCCATGTTCTACTGTATCCAGTCCATTTTTATCTCAGAAAACTAGGCCTCCTAAATTTTACCTATCAGCTACTTCTGAGATTGACCAAAATGCTCAAAAGAAGTTGCATGGGTCCTTGAATTTGGATTTCTTACTCTTACTCTTACTCTTACAGCTGCCTTTGTTTATGACCCTCATGAGGTTGGCAGGTTGTTGTGCCCCAAAAGTGATCACAGTGCTGCAGAGAACATAGGGCTCTTCTCCACCCTTATATTGTGCTCTAAATTTATGCAAAACAGGATCCTCAATTTCTTTTAGAAATTATTAGAACAAGGTTAGTTCATTTAATGAGCCAATACTATAAAGACTTGTCCATAGCAGAAAGGAATTACATTGAAAAATGACTTCAGATTCTGAATAGTCTAGAATCCATACAGGAGTCCTTTGAAGCTGCCTCCTGGCCTGGCTGTGTGTTTCTCTCCATCTGGAAAAGGAGACTTCATTTATTCCTCATGCCCCAATCATGGAAGTGTCTCAACTCTTTCTGATCATCTGTTTCTTGTGGGTGAAACTTACTCTCCATATTGAAAGAAGAAAACTAATCTTTTATTCTTTCCAGGCAGTGGTTTCTCTCACAAAGTAGGATTTTAAGTCCTAAGTTTTCAAATGCATCAGTAGTCATTTGGAAATCATCTGCTTTTGGGTTAAATAACCCACCTTTACCTAGAAGGATATAGTCTATTTCACTAATCCTCCCTTGTAAAAAAAAATAGGGAATCATCAGTAAAGCACTTCTCAAGGTCTGGGAAATTTAGTATTTACTTTACCTCAGGTGAGATCTCACAGGTTAGTTGTCTTTATTCTGAAAGGAAAAAGAAATATTGATATTTTTTATAATTTATTCTTCCGGTATTAGATTAAAAAAATTCCTTTTTTACTGCAATTTTACTATTTTCCATCCAAGCTTTGCATCTGCAAATATATTAAAAAAGTTATACAAAATACAGCACTCCACCAAAAATCACAAGATAATTTATAGGAATAATACCATTCAAATCAACATTAAAAAATATAACTGGTTTCTAAAAGAACTTCATTTTCAAAGGAAGAGTTCTACCAAAATTTACCAAACAGAACATTTAGCTTAAAGTATTTGCATTTCCAGTACTTCATTTTACTCATGCTTTTCACAAGAACAACATATAGTATAGCCTTCATGGTTGTATCTAAAAATCTAAGTCATATAGCTTATTTTTAAAAGATAATAGTTATAAACATTTATGTAAAAATTCTCTTTTGATTCTTGTCAAATGCAGGGCATAGAATAAGTTTAGACAACTTATATAGCTATGAAGAGACTTTGGTAATTAGTCAAAATTCCCAAATAAGTAATAATTTATATATAAACTAATATACATATTAAATTATATCTATTAATTATAATTAAACAAATATTAATTTATAATGATTAATATAGTATAAATATTAAACATTCTAGGACAAAATATTTTAGGGGTCTACTCTAGTAATATTTGTACAACTAACTTGAATATTCCTTGAGTTCACCCTAGAATTCAGATATATTTGCAGGAAGAGGACTCAAGAGTTTCCTTGGAAGAGAAAAATAGAGGAAAGGATGTTTTGATGAGAGTATGATGTCTCTTTCTCTTGTTTGTTATTAGCTTGAACTGCTTTTGCTTTATTATACCTATGTTATAAGGATAAAACTGTAGATAAAAGCCAAACCAAAATTCAAACCAAAAGAGATATTTTATTGATGACTTATCAATAAAAGTTGCTGAATGAAGTGGGTGTTAAGAGCCAAAGAGTTATTGGATTAAGACCTTACACTATTAAACAAGAGAATGACTCAAAGAGCGCAGCTGAATCAAAGTGCCACCAGAGGCAATGGTGGCTTCCGTTAATTATTAAGATATAGCTACATACAGTTGTGGAGAGATGTGACGAGTATAGCAGCTATGAAAGTAGCACAGTGCACAGGCTCAGCCCAATAGCAGTTGGATCCATATCCAAAACCTGCCACTTGTTATCAGTATGAGCTTGGATAACCCTCAATTGCTTTATCTATTCATTGATGATAAAATGATGATAGAATCTGTATCCAAGGATGGCTCTTAGGAGAGCCAGGGAAAACAATGAACAATATGACTGCTACATAGTAAGTACAGTAAGTTTTCTGCAAATGTTAGCCATTAATTTTCTTCACTCATAACAGTGTCCTTGGGAAAAACAGCAATATCACTGTGACAGTGACTAGTTTTCTCAACACAAATAGAATTTAAACTACTTAGTTTTCTGTAGTAGCTTGCATGTACATTTCAGAGAGAAGACTAATGTATGTAAGATTATGCCAGAATACAATGAGACTCAACTGAAAAAAATAAAGGTCATTAAGAGTTGGAGTTTAGTATAAAATAAAAAAATCATACCACCAAATTTGTATTCAGAATTTTCCCATGGGCCAGCATATTTAGAAAAACATTTCACTTTAACCCATACAGTTCCAATAATTACCATTTTTTTTGTTGCTGTTTCATTTTATTGATGAACAAATAGAGATTTAGAGAATTAATAACTTGCCCGGGATAATATAAGTAATGCATATCAGAGCTAGGCTTCTAACCAACGTAGTCTGTATCCAGTCTGTGAGAACATTACTCTTGATGCCAAAAATGAGCAAATCTTTTTGTAAGAAAAGCATGTGTACAACTCCGTTTAAGAGCCACAAAACATGGGGGGAAAATGGGCAATTGGAATGATATAATTCATCTGGTACAGTGTGGATATAAATTGTGTTATGGGGCAGTAAATACTAAACAAAAAATCTGCAAAAGAAGTGAAAATACAAATAACTACATTTGTTTTAAAGGTCTTAGAAATTCATGTTGAATCATTCTTGATTATAAATCTGGAAAAACTGAATGGGTAAAGTTTGTAAAATTAAATAGCTATACAACCATACAAAGTTAGACGTAAAATTTTCTACCTGAAGCTAGGTTTTTATACAGGTCTGACCACATAGCAGCTAAGTAGAAAAGTATAAGGAAAATTTAAAGCATTATAATTAGGGGAGGGTGGAGTCTTTCTTTGACACCTCTCAGGAAAAATTGGAAATTGGAGAACCAAGTTAAAAAAATAGTATTTATCAAATATTTCTGCCAGTTACTTTATCATAGGAAATGTCATAAACTGCTTTAGGATTGAAAGCAAGTATTTATCAAGAACTTTAAATAAGGAACAATGATAAGATCACTACAACTCATCTTAGTGTAGGTTATATTATTGCCATATGACTTCTCAGGAGTAGGGTGGAGAAAAACGATTAACATCTAGAAGTGCAACTCACAAATTTTCTGGCATCAAGGCCCCTTTGTATCCTTTAATATTATGAAGGGTCCCCAAATATCTTTTTATGTATATTATATCTGTAAAAAATACCATATTAAGGAACTAAAATTTAGGAAATTTAGGCCTAATTATTCTATCTTATTTATTTTAAATAACCATAATAAACATGTTAATAGAATTACATTTAATACATTTTCCAGAGGAAAAATCTTGAGTAAGAAAAAGTGGTTTTATTTTAGTATTTCTCATCTCTTTAATGTCTGACAACTTAAGTGCTGGATTCTCATATCTGTTTCTATGTATATGCAATATTTGTGACACCACACATCATACAACTCCTGGAAACTCTCAGTGTACCCTATTGAGAGACAAAAAATCAGTAAGGTAGATACCATTTTCCCATTATTGTAAAAAAATTTTCACCTCTTGGACCCCTGTATTGCAGAAGGGTTCCTACCAAAAACTTCAGAAACAATATCCTGGCAGAAAGTAGATGTTTAAATAATGCTTCTGAAAAAATGAACATGTACTTGAGTAGCAACTTGCCATATAAGTTTGTCCTGAAATTGCATAAACTGTTATCTTAAGAAATAACAAATTAGACAAGTGGCTGTGTTCAGACTGTCACTTTCATCACAACTTTTTAGGAGGAGAACTTTTAAGAAAATTTACAATACTCTTGTAATGACCTGATTTTTAGATAAGAGAAAATAAATAAAGGAAAGGATAGGTGACACAGAACTTGACACAAATATGCAGTACAGAATGTCACGCAGATAAAAACCTGTTTAAACTCATAAATGCAAAACTAGTTTGGATTATAACCTACATCATAGAACCATGAAACATCCAAAGGCTTATGGAAAGCCAGTATTCATGGCCACCATCACAGCTGCCTGGCCAGTGCAGGTTCGCATTTGATCCAAACAGATGGTAATGAAACAATGCAACCAAGAACTGGTGGACTATTAGTTTTAATCCTAGCTTACACCCAGTGGGCAAGAAATACACATAGTGAGAAAACACTTCTTTTTCCATTCAGGGCTCCCCAAACCACTGACTTATCCGAGTTTCCTAGAATCAAAGTTTTATACCTTACCAGCTTTATTCACCTCTGTTCCCCATCTCCTTCTCTCTGCACAAACTGGCTTCTCCTTCACAACTCCACCACCTTGGCTTCTTCTCCTCTCTTCCATGTGGCCTTTCTCTGCTCTCCTCTCTAATGCTAATCTCAGGAACTGAGAGAGAGCAAGTTCCTGGTCTGCCCCATTTTATAGTGTAGAAATCAAAACCTTTAATCTAATATACAAACAAAGAAGTCTATGATACAAAGTCACTTAGGGCGGCAAAAGCTTAGTCTTAAAACTAAGCGTTAGGTTATAACAACCTTGCCTGCTTACATCCTGTTCCCCCTACCCAATACAAACTATAAGCGAGTAAACCTATATATATCATATATATTTACAAACTTATTTGAACAACATTCCACCCATTTTGCTTGCTTCACAATTTAAAGCACAGGTATTCCTGTACAAAGAAATTAGGCACATTATATAAATTACCACAACATGACAAATTATACAATTTCAACAATTACAAAGGTACATTTCACCAGTCTTTGAGCACTTTGCCAAAAGCGCAAGATGTCCTTGGACTTTTTTCTAGCCAGGAGCAAAGCTTCCCAGGGCAGAGGAGGGCCTCCAGCAAAGCTGCCCCCAAACCCCATCAGGTTATTTCATATTATCCAAAATCTATAAGTCCATCCAACAAAGAAGCCAGTTTCCAGTCCTGTTGTAGTCCAGGAATCAGTCCAAGCACATGGAACCTCAGCCACCCCCCTCATCCCTGCCATCCTGGCAGCTCTTACACTGTCCCAAAGAGGAGCATGTGGTAATCAGAATTTCCATCTCTGCTCCAGAGAGCATGATGGCATTTTCCCCTATGTCCCAAAATCACAGACCTACCAGGGGCATAGTAGGTACTCCTTGATACTGGGCGCTCACCTTTTGGAGACTGCAGATTGCAATTCCAGCCTGATTCTCCTCATGCTCCAAAGAGGAACTGGAAACACCAGCTCCCACTGCCAGGCTCAAGCCCCACGCCACTGCCACCTTCTACTCTGCGAGGCTTGCAGCCCCAGCTCCAGCCTCAGCCTCGGCCTCCCGCCACTGCTGGCTTTTCACAATGTCCAGGGCAATCTGCAGCTCATGAACCTGTGTTTCTTTCTTCAGCTGCTGCTCCATTTCCAAGCGAATCTCACGAACATGGTTGGCCTCCTCCACTGCTTGCTTCAGCTGCAGGGTTGGCATGTCTTTCTCCCACATTTGCTCCAGCTCCTTCCACTGCTTGGTTTGCAGGTCCTCAGCAGCCTCTTCCACAGGCTGCTACTCCATTCCCAAGCGAATCTCACAAACATGGTTGGCCTCCTCCACTGCTTGCTTCAGCTGCAGGGTTGGCATGTCTTTCTCCCACATTTGCTCCAGCTCCTTCCACTGCTTGGTTTGCAGGTCCTCAGCAGCCTCTTCCACAGAGTTTTTGGTTTCCTCATGCATGGCTATAAAAGTCAGCCAGCCTACAGCCCCCAAAAGGACAGCCATGGTGAACCATCATAACAGCAGCCAGTCCTTTACTTCACCGCTCAAAGATGGTGGTGGCTCCATACCAATCTGTATCAAATTCTGCTGACTATGCCAAATGTAAAGCCAGTATCCATGGCCACCATCACAGATGCTTGGCCAGTGCAGGTTCGCATTTGATTTGAACAGATGGTAGGAAACAATGGAGCCAAGAACTGGTGGGCCATTAGCTTTAATCCTAGCTTGCACCCAGTGAGCAAGAAATACACACAGTGGGAAAACACTTTCCTTTCCAGTCAGGACTCCCAAAACCACTGACTTATCCAAGTTTCCTAGAATCAAAGTTTTATACCTTACCAGCCTTATTCACCTCTGTTCCCTATCTCCTTCTCTCTGCACAAACTCTGCACAGACTGGCTTTTCCTTCAGCACTCCACTATTTTGGCTGCTTCTCCTCTCCTCCATGTGGCCTTTCTCTGCTCTCCTCTCTAATGCTAATCTCAGGAACTGAAAGAGAGCAAGCTCCTGGTCTGCCCCATTTTATAGTATAGAAATCTAAACCTTTAATCCAATATACAAACAAGGAAGTCTCTGATACAAAGTCACTTAAAACTAATCCTTAGGCTATAATGACCCAGCCTGCTTACAGCCTGCCCCCCACACCCAATGCAAACTATAAATGAACAAACCTATATATCATATTTACATACTTATTTGACCAACAGCTTATTTCAATATGAAGGACATTTTACATATTGACCATCTACTATATGTATGTTATAGTACATATCATTAGGCATTATATTAATGTTGAGATATGTAATAGCAATAAGTCTTTAGAATCTTAAACCATAGAAACTGTCATAGACATGTTATGTATAATTGTATGTATAAATTTCAAGTGAGTTCAAATAAACTAAATTTAATTTAAAAACATGACCAAGAAATGTTATTTAAAATTTGTCACTAAAAGAGATCAATTTTCTTACAGACTCTTCATGAAAGAGTCATTTTCAAATAATTACTTTTTTTGTACCATTTTCCATTCCCAATGAAATCTCTGCACTAATATGAAATATAAAAACCTTATGTGAAGCCCTGGCCGGTTGGCTCAGCGGTAGAGCATCGGCCTAGCATGTGGAGGACCGGGGTTCAACTCCCGGCCAGGGCATACAGGAGAAGTGCCCATTTGCTTCTCTACCCCTCCGCCGCGCCTTCCTCTCTGTCTCTCTCTTCCCCTCCCGCAGCCAAGGCTCCATTGGAGCAAAGATGGCCCGGGCGCTGGGATGGCTCTCTGGCCTCTGCCTCAAGCGCTAGAGTGGCTCTGGTCGCAACATGGTGACGCCCAGGGTGGGCAGAGCATCGCCCCCTGGTGGGCAGAGCGTCAACCCATGGTGGGCGTGCCGGGTGGATCCCGGTCCGGCGCATGCAGGAGTCTTCAGAAAAATGCAAAAAAAACCCAAAAAACCTTATGTGATAAGGTGCCTAAGAATTGCAAAAGTTAACATTAGTATTTTAGAAGGAAGAGTCAGGCCCCCTTTTCCCCTCCTTTCTGAGAAGAAAAGGGCAAAAATTAGTAACTAATCATAGTTTAACTATAGTTCTCTGGAAGGACTGAGCCCACTACTTGCTAGACAACAAAGACCTTCCTCTTCTCCTTCAATAAGATCCTTTAGGATACAATGTTTACATAACCTACACTAATTCTTTTTTTTTTTTTTTTTTTTTTTTTTTATTTTTCTGAAGCTGGAAACAGGGAGAGACAGTCAGACAGACTCCCGCATGTGCCCGACCGGGATCCACCCAGCATGCCCACCAGGGGTGATGCTCTGCACACCAGGGGGCGATGCTCTGCCCCTCCGGGGCATCGCTCTGCCGAGACCAGAGCCACTCTAGCGCCTGAGGCAGAGGCCAAAGAGCCATCCCCAGTGCCCGGGCCATCCTTGCTCCAATGGAGCCTTGGCTGTGGGAGGGGAAGAGAGAGACAGAGAGGAAGGGGGGGTGGAGAAGCAAATGGGCGCTTCTCTTATGTGCCCTGGCCGGGAATCGAACCCAGGTCCCCCGCACGCCAGGCCAATGCTCTACCGCTGAGCCAACCAGCCAGGGCCTAACCTACACTAATTCTAACTCTTCCTCCCCTCCTGGAGTCCTGAGAGTGACATATACCTCTAGACAAAGGGATCATAAGCAAACTCCCCCTTGCTTGTAAAACCTGCATTCTGTAACATTTCATATGCTTTCTAATAATCATTCCTCTTGAAATCCTTTATATGTATAAAAACTTGTAAACTAAACACTTTTAGCAAAGGTATTTTCATTTGGCCTCTTTCCTTATCCTAACCTAACCATTTTGCTGTGGTGACAGGGATGGGGGGTAGACACTAGAGATTTAAGAATGTCTTTTATATGTAAAACGACATTTATCACTATTGTATTGATATGTAAAACAGCAGTTATTGCTATTGTGTTACCTTGTAAGTTTTAACATGTAGGAATGTTGTTGTTGTTTTTTTTCCTTTTAATGGTGAGGAGCCCTGAGGAGCCATTGTGCCACCTCACCTGTAGGTGTTGTAAAGTACCAAAAGCTACAGAATCAATATTAATATTTTAAGAGGCTTAAAGAACATTTTATTTTTTTGGGTTAAGGTGTGCAGAGAAGTTGTGAGAATAATCTCTGTACTGTGTGATTGCCATAAAACCAGGATGGCCCTTGGCATTGTATTGTAAATGAAAAGGGAAGGAAAACATGGATTCCCTGACGTTCTACCACACCTGTGGGGAAAGGGGTGAATGGCTAGCCAGGTGCTGGAAGAGAAAAGCCAAAATAAACCTTTTCTTATAGTAATGAGCCATTTGTGGGTATTTGTCCCTACTGAAACTACCTCTCCTATGTGAATGCATGTGGTTAATGTGTGTGACTCTGGACAGAGATGGCAGATAAACATTAGAAAATATAGGAATGTCTCTTAATATGTAAAGAAACATCTTTCTATCATTGTGTTGACTTGTAAATTTTGTTTTCTCCAAAATGATGTTTGGCTTGCAAATTGAACATAGGCCATATAGTCATATGCCTATCATGTTAAAGGGCGTATGACTATAACCAATAGTGGTAAAAGGCACCTAATTGCAATTTTTGCTTCTGTACTTCCCACTTGCAACACTATAAAAACTAAGTAGAACAAAGGGACGGCGTGCGCTCTCCCTCAGATTTCTGTCGGAATTGCTGCCGCTTGGCCAAGCTAGACAATAAAGCATTGGTGTGTAATCGATGAATTTTGTTCATTTCTTCAATGTTTTGAGTCCCTCCAGATTAGGCTTAACAAATAGATTCTATAGACAAATGTTGTAAACTTGTTAATGATTGACTATTGTGTCATGCTCTGTAGAATTAAGGTACAGTATTTTATAATGAGACTTAATGTCTCATATATACAAGGAAGGGTGCTTTACTACTTCAACTTTTTCAATATTCTGTATTTTGATTGTCCTGCCCCTCCATCCTACTTATAGTTTATAGCCTCAGTGAACTGTGGGAAAGAAATTAGATTGTCAAGAAAAATATCACAAAATGCTAAACGTTAATTAAAGGTATCAACTATTAAGTATTAAATTGTTGTATTTTAGTACCAATGTAAAAGACTATAATGGATTCAGTGATGATATTTGGAACAGATTTTAAAGAAAAATGGTTATTTTCTGTTGTAAGGTGGTAAAATGTGTTTGTGTAGAAAGGATTAGCATTTATTTAAAAAATAAATAAATAAATAAATAAATAAATAAATAAATAAGAACTAGTACTTTATAGACTGGAGTCTATTTTTCCTTTGGTGTCAGGTTTGTACAATATTCTCAGAGCACAAATTCAAAATTAAGCATATAGAGGAGGAGGCACAACTGCTATGTTTAATGAAGAAGCTCTAACCAGCCCCGGTCAGGGGTGTAGATGGTCAGCAGGACTCTGAGGTGCAGTGGCAGTTGCCTATGTGAAAAAGAGGAAGTGAGTGAGCATGGGTGGCCAATACTACTCTTTAAAACACAAGGCAATTTCATGGAATGTAATGCTCTAAGCTGATTCCCGAGAACAGTTTTATAATGAGATTAGAAAATCAGAAAAAGAGGGTCTGGATTTATACGAAGTTGAAAGGAGACAAGATAGAAAAATGGAGTGATAGGAAAAATTTAGTTACTCTATAAGACTAGCTCTTCACTTATATTTGAACCCTTGGAGAAACAAATATCAGACAAAGAAAGCCTACAGGTTCTGCCAGTTCAAAATGCATTCACTTGCATTCTATTTTTTGCTTCTCCTCATCTCCCTTTCTCTCTTTACAATTGCGGATGTATCTATCTATCTTCATTAAAACTCAATCGAGGAGAACATTTGTATTTCTAGCTGTAGAGCAGTTTTCATGGCTTAGTAAGCAAACTGCTTTCTTCAGTGCATATTATTGTAATGTAACTCAGGGAATGGCATTAGATAAGACATTTTGGTCCATGTTTTGTTTAACCCAAGAGATTGTCAGAAACAGGTGAAATAAAATGTGTATGTATAAGCACTTAAAGACTGAGTAATTACTGCCTCTATGGAAACTACATACCTCATGCATGGGAAGACAGTGCTTTCTCGTAACCATATGCATTACAAAACATATTTTTTATTCCCAGAGAAATAATGACACATTTTCTCAAAAAAATAGCATTCTGAACTATTTATTGGGCAAAGAAAGTTTACATTTCAATTCCTTTGCTAATCGACACAATTCTTCCAACAAGAATAACATAATTTGTATACCTTTGCCTCTGTTTGCAAAAATGTGTATGCAAAGAGGGATATTTATTAAAGCAAGAAATCATACATATTAAAACATGAAATTATGTCAGGGTTATGCCCAAGATGTCAGAGAAAAAATTGTTAGTGTCCTGTATTGTGACTAGAGGCTAGATCTATTGCATTATTATAGACTGCCAAACAAGGTCATAGCTTCTTGATAGTGGGTTATGTTGTCAAGTAAAAATTAAATATATAGTTATATTTTATATAAAATATTTTTAATTCCAATTCTTTAAACAATTTAATGCTAAAGTAGGGAAAGCATCTATAATTAAAACTAAAAAACAGCTTTTTTGAAAAGAACTTTTCACAAACTTATCAAAGGAAATCATTTCTAACTACTTTAATTCATCTCAAAATATGTATTAAATATTTTTCTTTTTATACAAAATATTCAATTATATATTTTTATTAAATGTATCTATATTCAATGCATATTTGTATTAGAGATGAACTATACCATGTCTAAACCACTAAAAAATGATAATTGTTATATCTTTAAAGATTTTATTTGGCATAGAAACTTAGATGCTCATTTTCTTTGAAAGCATATATAAAAATTGGCTTTGATTTCAAAACAATTCAAAACATCCATTATTCAAACGGCAGCACTAGTAATTTATCTCACTCCTACCATCAGTGTTGTCTCTTTCTACCATTTTAATTTTCTTCCATTCCTTTGTTTTATGGCTACAGCAGGAATAACTATGGTCTCTTTAGTCCCATCAACCAATATTTGAAATACATCTGAGTATAGTTACACATTATTTTTTAAAATCACTGAATTGTTATTATGAACCTCATTACTTATTCACTTAACTTCTCTCTTATTAAAAAGAGATTAATTATATCATAAAATTCACACTTTGTAAATTAAAATATGTAAAATACGAGTACAATTTTGTGAAGAGCAAATAGCCTTAATAATAAATTTGGATTTAGCATCTACTCAATAAATATAATGATGATGATGAAAATAATTCCTTTTTATTTTCCTACAACTCTTCCTTTTGTGTCTATCTTCTCAGAGTGCAAGAGAATCATGAGTTGCTCTGGGTGCTTTTCACCTGGGGCTGGTTCCAGGGCCATCTTTGTTGGAGCTGAGAGAAACTGTGGAGAAACAATCATATTCCTCCTACTTTTCTACTTCTTTAAATCCTTAGCTTCCAAACACTAATACTTCAGATAGCCATGAAGTCTCAGATGAGAACAGAACTCTTAGAGTGAGCTTGAGTAGAGAGTGTCAGAGTTGTAACAGATAACTTTCCCAAAGGTGCTTTGATTCCCATAGAAAAATCCAAACACCATTTAACCCCAGTTCATCAAGACTATACAGGCACTGAATAATCAAACCCCATCGCCTCCTCTGCCAATGTTCTAATAAACTACTAACAAAATTTAGGAAATCAGGGAACATGCAGATACACCAGTATTTTCAGCCTTTTATATAGTGCATTTTCACCAATGAAATAAAAGGTGGTTTTGCATCTCATTTGCATAAATTAGCAACTTTCTTTGACTTGTAATTTGCTTATCTGATGTTTTTGTTTAATAAAAAAACTAAATGCTTCTTTTTTTATCGCTTCATATTCACTTTGAAATATCCTCTAATTTTTCTGAGCAGTATACTCTCATGGTGAAACTGGAAAATATTGAAGTTTGTGCTGCCTGTCACCAATTCAACCAAAATGGTAGAGACAGGGATTGAATCTTTATGAGCACTTTATTCCAAATGGTGGGCAATCTGGAGAGATGGGGGTAACATTCACAAATTATCTTAACCCTCATTCTCAGCCAACCATTTTATAAGGGGAAGAGAAGGTTAGGTAAGTGTTTTATCAATAGATCATAGTCAATATTAATTGGAACATAGTGTTCTTGGAGTACAAAATCTTTGCTTGTAGTCCCCTGAGACACAAAGGTGGATCTCTGTGGACTAGTCCTGCCAGGGGTGAGGATGATGGGGACACAAAGACCCAACTCTGGGGACTAGGTTCAGTGAAGCAGATCCTTTTTATTCAGGAAGTAAACTAGCTTATATACATGGGTTCAGCCAATAAGATGTTGTACTAGGACAAATGGCCAAAAAAGGTCAAGAGGCTGCCTGACTAGTACTGAGTCATTTCCGTATAGTGGGCAAGCTCCCTCCAGGGTGTGCTGGGAAGGGTTTATACTTGCTGGAGTGTTCTCACAGCATAGCATCAGCCACAGCTGCCAGAAAAATACTCTGGCAGATACACTCTACTTACAGATCTCTCACAGATCTTCTGGGGCACAAAAGTATATTACTTGCAGATCTTCTTAAATCACTTAGGCCTGTTCAGGTATCCCAGTTCCTGGAACAAAGTTTTTATTTGCTTTAATCATTATGTCCACTGACCATAGCCACAGCCACCATTACTTAAGCTAAAATTTTAACTCTTCTCTTCCCCCTAACTATGGTTCTATCAAACCAGAAGCCAGAGGGCAAGAAACTTTGGCAGAATATAGGTCATGGATGCAGAGCATAGAACACAGTGGAGGAGAGGACAGAGTGAATTTGAGAGGTGGAAGTGGGGGAGTAAATAAAAACTGATGGCCAAGATAGGAATATAAATTCTCTGGCTTGAAAATTTTTAGCTTCTCTTAAGTAAAACAATTTCCCTTTTACAAAGCATTTTATTTTCATTTCTTAATTGTCTATATTCTATAACAGGGATAAGAGAACAGAAGACTGGCTTTAGAACATTTTGAGTAATGCCACTTGAATATTCCTTGATCTTGAGTGACAGAGGCACACTTTTACAGTAGACTGCATTTTCTGTTGAATCTGATTGATGGAAATGCATTATTTTCCCCCTCTGACAACATCACTTTATATTCTAGTGAAGAATCTCTACAAACTGACAGAAAGTGTATCTTAGCTGTCAGAAAAAGAGCAATTTGTGAACTGATTATAGCTGCAATGATTTTGAAGACTCTAAGTAAAAATCACCCACCTATCCATGCATAGGATGGCAGAAAAAGGAACCAAGAGATTAGTGCTCCGTGGTTTGGAAAACTCTCATCCTATCTGGATTGTAAAAGATACTAAAATTAGAAAATTTATTTTCAGGAAGGTGTGATCTGAGGAGAGAGCTAAGTGTGTGGCTGGGAAGAATTTTATTACTGCTTCAGGACTAAAAGAACACAGTATTGTGACACTCAAGGCTATTTTAAGAGATCAGGTGTGCTATTGAAGGATTTCCTCCAAGAACTCAGAAGAAGATAAAAGTGAAATATATTATCTAGAAAAGACAATAGGGAAAAACCCTTGTTTAATGGAGTAAATCTCTGTGACATCTAAGATTTGAAAACTTTTGTTGTAAGGTTCCAAAAGTTACAGAATTAATATTAATATTTTAATGTGTAGAAACGTCTTTTTATGAATTCTCTATGTGAATGTTATAAACTTGCTAATGAATTGTGTCCCATCCTGCTTTTTCATCCTTTTCCCAAACCTGTATAGGTGAAAATAAAGGTTATAAGCTTATGCTGTGATGTCAGGCTTTTCTCCTGACCATGTATAATTAAGGGTATATAACCAGCCCCTCGAATATTATAGGGGCACACAATTTGGGACTGCTGCCTCATGTAAACTATATGCGGCCGGCATATTTAATAAATTTTCTCCTTTAATAAAACTTTTCCAAATTCATCTGGACTTAGTGTTTCTATGTGAACTTGATAAAATGAAGTACAGTGCCTTTCAGAATCTGGTGTGCAGTACTTTATAACATATGGGGCTTGTCCGGGATCTGGTGTTTTGTGTCACTGGATAGAGATACCCCAGATTAAACAGACTCTTCACTGAGTTGCCCAGTCCCTCTTGAGTCTCGAGGAGAGGCGTGCCACCTGAGACTTTTCAGGGCTTCAAGATGCATTGTTAGGCTAAGGTTCAGCTTGCTGTATGTGGAGCAATGGAAAAAGAGCAGTAGAGAAAGGGTGAGGTGACTAAAAATATAGAATAGAAACTAGTTCTAAATATCTACCTACTGACCAAAAGAAGTTTTGCCCATTTAGAAAATACAGGGTAGGAATAGTATTAAAAATTATAACCTTAAAAAAAATTAGAACCTTGCTTCAGAAAAATCTTAAAGGAAAAAATAATTTAGAAATTAACAAAACATAAGTGTGGACCTTGCTAGTTAATTAAATTGCAGCTCTAGAAGGAGTAATAGAATCACAACTAATAGAATTATAGGGAAAAAATTATTAGAAATAAGCCCTCCATAGATTGGGAATAGTGGCTTATTGCCCTCCACTAGTGTAAAAATTGGAGGAAAAGGTTCCAACACTCTCCCGCAGGCCGGGGGGGGGGGGGGGGGCGGCATTAGGTTCTCCTTCAAGTCTCTCAGCTACATAAACGGCATAGAGTTCATAAGGGAGACGCACTGTATTAGCCATAATATTAAAAAATTGTAAAAAGAATTTTCAGGGAATTGCAGGAAAAATTGGAAACCTAATATAAACTAAAGCAGCCCACTGTTAGGAAGGTAAATTGATAAAAATTGTATCATATTTTAATTTTCTGCTTTTATTGTAAGAAATAAAACTAAACAGCTGCCAGGGGTAGGGAATGAAAGTCGACTTGGCTTTTGGAAATGCTGGGTCCAAACACCCACCTGTCCATGCCACCTCTCCCATGACAACCGTGTCCCTAATCCAGTGGCGAAGGAAAAGGGAACGGAAGCCCTGAAAAGATGAGTGCCGCTTTGGGACTGAGCCCGGAGCCCCACCACTGCTGTTATCCTGTGCTTGGCCAGGTTAGGGTTCAGTCAGCCCTCCAGTTGTGCAAAGAGGAATAGGCACATTGAATGCCTCTTCCTTTTCCCCCTTTTCCTAAGAACTCTGGTCAACAAACTGCCATTTTCAAACAGCTCATGGGTCACATAGCCCTTTTTGCCCTCTTAGGTATAGCTCTCCAATGAAGTGCCAGGTGTGAGCGCTGCCTCAGTAGGGAAGGTACATACATATGTAGTTTAAATTTAAAATAGGCTCTATTAACTAATAGGTTTCCCGACCACTAGGTTAGGAACAGTGACTTATTATTTCCCCCACTATTGTGTAAAAAAAAGTATTCTCCATGTTAAAATGTATGTGTTGTTTCAAAAGACTTTTGTTAATTCTTTTATTTGCTGTCTTATAGCCCTGTGATGTTGGAATCTTAGTTTAAATATTAGGGATTGTTAATAATGTGTTTTCTCTAAACATATGTACCCTAATTTATCAATGTCACTCCATTAAAATTAATAAAACTTAAAAAAATAATGTCTTTTTATGTAATGTTTAGTTTATTATTATTTTGCAACAATATTGTTCAATGCTAGGTAATATAAGAAAAGAAGTCATATCCTGGGACTCCTGCAAGTCTATTTTATCATGCTCTTTGTTTAAAATTTCTTTTGAATACTAATGTACTGAGCTATTCAGCAGCAAAGAGACTCTGGAATCCTAAAGGAGACACCAAAACCTGTTTTTCTTGATTTAGTCCAACTAATAATACTTTCTTTTGTCTTTTTCCAAGAGTTTATATAGACAGAAAAGGACCCTCAAGCCCTTCAGTGAGATTTTCTGAGCATGGCTTTTAAGGTCTATAACAGTGTTTTCCAACCTTTTTTGTGCCATGGCCCACCTTAACCTTTCTAAAATTTTTATGTCCCCCCCCTATGTAACATACATAATTTTTAACATTAAAAAATTGATTTGTTCACTTAATAAACATAAATAATAGGTTCTAGGAAGAAATCACTATGAAATTGTTAACAAAACACAGTAAGTAAAATTTCAAAACATATAATGAAAAACAGAAATTTAAATTCCAAATAATTTTAATACAGATTTTTCTATATTAATTTATTATTTTAATTTAGTGTGATCCTTGCACTTGATGCTTGCTGCACAGAGATTTTATATTAGGTTCCAATTTGGTTAGCTTTAGTCTCAAGTCTCCACGTTGTGTTATATCCAGCCGATTTCTTTTTTTTACCAGTAAATCATTTACAGCACTAAATCCACATTCAGCTAAAAATGAAGATGGAAATGGTAGCAATAGTTTTCTTGCACATTTGGTTGAATTTGGGTATTTGATTTCTGTTTCCTCACCAAGCCATGCCATTGCTCCTTTGATATTAAATAAAGCTTTAACTGACTCATCATTTTGCAATTCTGCGAGTTCTTCTTGATACTGCATATTTGATATATCAGACAAATCCACTAACATTGGCTGCATCATCCATGTTGGGAAATCAATTTGTTTTAAATCAGAACATCTTTCTTTTAAATCAGCCGATAGAATATTCAAATGATTGACAATAACAAGTAAAGCGGTATCAGTTACTTCATATTTTTGGAGCCAATGAAACTGTTTAAAGTTTTTGTTGTTAATATGTTTCGGACATAACTCAACATTGGTAATGAAACCAAATATCTTTTCTTTTGCATCAACAAGAGTTTTATTTGTTCCTTGAAGTTGTTTATTTAATATATTTAGTTTTTCAAAGATACCGGCTAAATAACTCACAAATGCTTTACCATCTATTGTTAACAGATACTTCATTTCAGGTTTGTCGCTTAAAAAATCACTAAGAGTATTAAACAGTTCCATAAATCTTTTCAAACAGTTTCCTTTAGATAGCCATCTTACTTCAGTATGAAGTAAAAGTCTCACATGGTCTTCATTTTGTTCTTCACAAAATAGCTTGAAAAGACGCTCACATTTGGCACTAGCTTTAATAGCATTAACACACTTTATTACTGTATGTAATACTTCATTCAGAACAGGCGAGATGTTTTTAGCTACCAAGTTTTCCCTATGAATAACACAATGCACAAGAATCATTTCTGGATTCGCATCTTTCATCAATTTTAAGCAGCCATTTTTCTTGCCCATCATATTGGGAGCACCATCTGCAGCACAAGATGTTCTATTTTTCATTGGTATATCATTGACATCTAAGTAGTTTTTTAGCTTATTATATATATCTTTGGAGGTAGTGGTGCTTTCTAATCTTCTACAGAACAACATTTCTTCAGCAAAATGTCCTTTATCAATATATCTTATGTAAGTTATCAATACTGCCTCACTGTCTCTCAAAGTTGATTCATCCATTTGTCAGGAGAATTTTCATATTTTCAGCTGTTCAATAAGTTGTTTTTCAATATCCTCACTCATTTCGTCTATTCTTCTGCTAACAGAATTGTTACTGAGTGGCATAGCTTTTACATCTTTGTCATCTTTTTCAAGAACCATTTTAAGAAATGCTGATATTGATGGTTTTATTAAATTCTCTCCTATAGTGTGATTTTCTTCAGTTTTAGTGATGAATAAAGAAATTTGATAACTAGCCTCAAGAACACGATTATTAGTTGAAGTATGAGCAGTAAATAGAGACTTTAATGTTGTTCTTTTTTCGAAATTTTTCTTTAAAGTTTTAAAGTAACTCAAATTTGAATTAATATGAGCACTTCAAATACGCCTCAAGACGACCTCGTTTCATTGATTCGTTGGTCAAGCATAGCTGGCATAAGAGACAAAAAGGAATTCACTCATTGTGAACAGTGGGTATGAACCCAAATTTTAAATATTCCTCTGAATATTGATGAGTTTTTTTCTTGCTTGCACCACTCATTTTGCTATGGGCTATAAAAAATAAAAATAAGATCTATTAAAAACTAATATTAAAATATGTGTTAAAATATATTCAATGTGACATAGAGTAAACATACACTAAAAATTCATATTTATTTAAATGTATATAACACATTTACTACAGTACCACTGCAAATCAAAAGGTATCTATATTTTTTCCACTTGACAAAATTTTCTGGAAAGTTACGCTTCTAAAATTAAAATTGTCATGCATGCACTATTATAGCCACAATAATATTTATAAAATATTATTGCTTTCTAGCCCCAATGCAAGAAGTACTTAATAAAGAGTTTAATATTGATAAAAATAAGATCAAATACTTACCAATTATATCTATACTATATATATATATGTATATTTATTAAATCAACGAGCTTTTACAACAGTTTTGACTGACACTTATTTCAAATTAACACCAACTGAATGATGTGAAACACTACAGAAGTTGCAATGGGCCAATTAGGTGAGAATAACTGTGTTGTTTAGCGAATTTTTAAAACGTCCGGGGTTCCCCGCGGAAGATGGCACACTCCGTAGTGAACCCAGGATGAAGTTTACTTGATGATGCCAATCACCCAGTTGATATTTTGGTCTCGTCAAATGAAATTATACTTAATAATTGTTTACTGCAATTATTTAAGAATTGCATTTTTTGTTAAATTTGGCACCGATATCTAGCATTGCATTTAAATGGCCTGGGGTGAAAGAGTTAAAGTTGTGTCAAATCCATTTTCAAATTGCCCCCCTTAACTATCGAATTGCCTCCCTGTGGGGCGTGGGCCCCATGTTGGGAAACACTGGTCTATAATGACCAAGAAAGGAAACAGAAAAGGCAAGTGCATCCCAAAAGAGATCACGAAAATACCAGCTTTTGGCATATACCCTTAAAGACTCCAACGCCTTAAAGGGGCTACATAAGATTACATCAGGGCCCTGCTTCAAGAGTGGAAAGAAAGGTCATTGAGCTGAGGCCTGTTAGGCTTCTCAGTCCCAACCAGGGGACATACCTTTGCTGTGGGAGAAAGGGACACAAGAAGGTAAGCTGTCCCCTTGCTCTGCAGAGGGAGGGTTCAGTCTCTTCCAGCTCTAATCCAGCTACATGTGACCTGAGCTTGCCCAGCCTGCTGGGACCTGCCACTGAAGGATCAAATGCCCAAGGCAATTGGCCCCCATCTCACAACACTGTTTATGAGTCTAGGGAATTTCTTCCAAATAGCAGGTAAACTGATCTCATTTCTTGTGAACACACAGACCATTTACTATGCCTTGCCTGAATATTTAAGTTTTATTTATCCCTCAAAGATCTCTACTGTAGATATTAACAGTCTAATTTCTGTCACTTTGTTTAATGTATAGTGTTTTTTTTATTCCTTTTGTCTCAATGCCCCCATGCCTATTGTAGGCTGGGACCTGCTCCTAATTCCAATTAAAAGCAATAATCATTAGGACTTAGATTCTAACTTCAAAGTGTAGAAATCTGACCACAGTTCCAGTGCCTTATAGACTTTTCCTAAATATGTACGACTCATGCTCTTTAGGTCATTTCTCAGACAGAAACAGAAATTAGGTTACATTTGTAAATAATATAAAGCAGCAATAGTGTCAACATAGACTTAGTGAAATTATGTTAATATGTTAAGAATATTTATGACTGTAAGAATTTTATTTTGGATCCTGTAATATTAGTTAGAACTTTGTTTCATTTAATAATCTAATAGACTTTAGTCATTTTACTGTATTAAGATGCTTGTTTTAGTATTTGTAAACACTAGCTATTTAAATTTTATTGTTTATTTTATATTTTTGCAGTCTGCCTAAAAATTGGAACACAGTAATTCAAATGAGTATCTGCCACCCAAAACCAGTGGGGTTTTGGGACCCTTATTGCCAAAGGTTTATTCAAAACCAATTAGAAAAAGATTTTACCAACAGAAAAATAATTTTCTGAGGTAAACATTTAGAAATAGACTTTAATAAATAATTGACAAATAAATGAAAGCTTATTCTTCTAAAATAGGCTACAGTAACAATTGTTAGGAAATTAATATATAGAATTCTTTCCAGGATTAGCTTGCCTATTCTAGCGTTGGGCCTGCATTTGTGTCCACAGTCTCAAAGCTAGTAGGAAAGGAACCCAATATTAATTAGAAACTAATTTGAAGTTACATTGTGCCCACAGGCACCCAAAGGTCTAGGGCAAGTAAAATACATGAATCAAATAGTAAAAGAAACATAATCACCCCTTCCCTAAGTACTTGCAGGATTTACAGGTTACTCAGCAAACTGTTCAAAAGACTGAGAAGCACTGCCAACATTGCCAGGAGATCCAGTACATCACCCAAGGACTGACTCTCATGTGGATGGGTCCACACACTGTGATCCTGACAACTCCCACTGCTGCTAAGGTAGAAAAATGGTGTGCCCTATTCCAACCACAAACCAGAAGCTGGTTGGTCTTCATATGGTGAATGCATGAAGAAACTCACTAAGAACTTCCTTTTTTTAATTTTTTTTTATTTTTCTGAAGCTGGAAACGGGGAGAGACAGTCAGACAGACTCCCGCATGCGCCCGACCGGGATCCACCCGGCACGCCCACCCGGGGGTGATGCTCTGCCCACCAGGGGGCTATTCTCTGCCCCTCTGGGGCATCGCTCTGTTGTGACCAGAGCCACTCTAGCACCTGGGGCAGAGACCAAGGAGCCATCCCCAGCACCTGGGCCATCTTTGCTCCAATGGAGCCTCGCTGCAGGAGGGGAAGAGAGAGACAAAGAGGAAGGAGAGGGGGAGGGGTGGAGAAGCAGATGGGCACTTCTCCTCTGTGCCCTGGCCAGGAATCAAACCCGGGACCCCTTCATGCCAGGCTGATGCTCTACCACTGAGCCAACCAGCCAGGGCAGGACTTCCTTTTAATCAGACTTTTGGAAAAGGAAAGCTAAGGAAAAAATAAAGTCAGCTTACTTGTCACTAAAGTTTAAAAGTTTTAAAATTAAGAGTTCTGACTAAAAGTAAATTGTTATAAAAGACAGTTAGTTTTATGTAAGTTGCAAAAAGATTATACAGTTTATAGGAAATAGTAATATTTGTTTCTTTTGTGAACTGTATTGCTATCAATGCTGTCTGTTAAATATCTGTTACATGTTATAAGTTAATATCCCTACACCACAGCCTCATGCTCTTCAGTAAATTAAGTCAAGGATTTGACTTAGAAAATAAAACCAGTGGGGATTGTTGTAAGGTACCAAAATTTACAGAATTAATATGAATATTTTAGGAAGCTTAAAGAACGTTTTATTAATTTGGGCTAGGCATGCAGAAAGATTTTGTAAGTGAGATTTCTATGTTTGTGTGATTAGCATCAAAACCAGTATGGCTAATGGCATTGTATTGTAAATGCAGAGGGGAAGAAGATTTGGATTCTCTGACCTTCTCCTACACCTATAAGGAAATAGGTGAATAGTTAGCCAGGTACAAGAAGAGAAAGATTAAATTAAACCTTTTCTTATATTGATGGGCCATTTACAGGTATTTGTCCCCATGGAAACTACCCCTCCCCTCCTGAATGCATGTAGTTAATGTATATATCATATGTCTCTGAACAAAAGAATGGCAAGTGAACACTAGAAAATATAGGAATGTCTTTTAATATATAGAGTGACATTTTTACTATTGTGTTACCTTGTAAGTTTTAATGTCTAGAAACATCTTTTTATGAATCCTATAGATGAATGTTATAAACTTGCTAATAAATTGTGTCCCATCCCCCCCTTCATCCTTTTCCCAAACTTGTATAGGTGAAAATGAAGATTATAAGCTTATACCATGATGTCAGGCTTTTTCCCTGCCCATGTATAATTAAGGGTATATAACCAGCCCCTAGAATATTATAGAGACACACGATTTGGGACTGCTGTCCTGTGTCAGCTAAATGCGGCTGGTATATTTAATAAATTTCCTCCTTTAATAAAACTTTTCCAAATTCATCTGGACTGGGTGTCTCTATGTGAACTCAATGAAATGAAGTAAAGTGCCTTTCAGAATCTAGGGTACAGTACTTTTTAACACTTTATGCCATCAGAATTGCTAGCTTAGACTGAAAGGGACATAGAAAAGATGAAGTAAAGAAAACAATCAGAGTTTCAAAAGTCTATAGGCAGAAACAGCCTGATAAAACTACTTACCTGTCAACACATGCTACCCCTCCTCAAAAAGGAAGAGTGATTTTGGGTGAACGTGCAAGTTCAGTGAGTGGAGCTGTGAGTGATACAGGCTCTGAAACGTGGCAATAATTGATAATAATTGATTTTGTCTGAAAGCAATATAGACTATTGAACATTTTGGCCAAATATTATCTCTTTTTTCTTTTTATAATATTGATTTGTTGTTCTATGAGTACTTTTTTATGCATTCATAGGTTGATTCTTGTATGTGCCCTGACTTGGAATCAAACTCATAACCTTGGCTTATCTGGACAGTGCTCCAACCAACTGAGCTACTTGGCTGTGGCGCCCTGGTCTAATCTTTATAGATAATCATGACTTCCATGAGGAAGACTCATGGGAAAAGAGAAACTGAGGAATTGGGTGTCTAAATTGATATTATTAGAGTAAAGAAGTTAAGAAAATTTAATATTATAGAGAAAAGGGAGAAATATTGCAGCCCAGAGTGACTTAGAAATCATAGTATCATCTACTACAGCACCAAGAAATACCTAAGTAAACATTAATTCATTTATATTTCTCTCAAGTTGCCTAAACTTTTTCCCTTTATTCAACTCCTTGGGAAAGCAAGAGCATTAAAAAGATAAAAATAATCTGCTAAACCTATGTGATTTCTCATCATGATCTAAAATATAATGTCTACCACTAGTTATGTTCTTAACATACAGTACTAGGACTATTTATATATTTATATGCATGTTTACATATATATGTATGCATTATGCATATATCTTATATATACTATGTTACATGATTACTTGTGTACACATATGTACATATGTGTGTATATTATACATATTATTATACATAGTATTAATAGTTATGCATTATTATTTTGGGAAGAACATTTACCTACCTAGAACTAAGCTATTGATATTGTTATTTTGGAAGGGGTATAGCTGAGTTGGTGGGAGATGCATACCTTCCCTGTGTTGCCATATGTTTGCATGCAGACACAGTTCAGTGATAACTTATTGGCATATACCACTCTTTGGTATCATCTAGGCCTCCTTTGGGAATACACTGGTGTGAACATTTTTTTTTTTATCAAGAAATGTTTTGGACAAAAGACAGCACATGGAGGAACAGGAACTGAAGGCATAGTCATTATGCAATTTCATAAGCCTCTGTAAAAAAACATAAAATTTGTTTTTGAGTAAATACAGGCACCTCTAAGGATGCTGGGAAATAAAACAAATGGCTGTGGGTGGTGTTGTAAGGATGTCATTTTCATAGTGATAAAGACAAGGGTAGGCTTAAGCTGGCAGCTATGACTGTCATTGTTGCTATAAATGCATTTGTACGCATAGGCCCAAGGAAACCTGGGAAAGAGGTAGTAAATAACAGAGAGATAATGTGTGTCTTATTTTTCTCTTAGTAGAGTCATCTTCATGAGGTTAGAATTTTGCCTCATATTTATCTTTTTGAACTTTAAAGATAAAAATAAGCCATTTATTTTTCTTCCTTGTACCTCTACCACAAACTCTGATGACACTGACTAGTAACTTAGGTCTTTTGGAGTCTTTGGTTTTTCTCTGTTCATGATGACTCTATTTTTAAGTTGAAGAAAGAAATAAAGGTTTCCAACAATTATGTTCTCAAATAAGTGTAAAATGCAGTGATATTTCTGCCAAAAGGGACTTATTTTCTGGCTATAAATAAAGCTGACTTTTGTGTGAAAACTTTTCTATGTATATTTAATTGCCATGTATTATATCCTGTCTAAGTAAATGCTGTCACAACAAAGTCTGCCACACTCTTTAATAGAAAAAATCTTCTTCCTTAAAAGCTCAAATGTGTGTTCATCAAAATATTGTTAGTGCAGCTTTAAACATCGTTTCTTCATTTCTTCATTCTCATCAAGAACTTCTGTTCATTGACTTCTTTCCTTTCTCTGCATCATTCTCTCCACAAGTGGACAGGAAGGAAGTATTCTTTCGCTCCTCAGACTCCACAACAACTGCATTATATCACTATTAATAATTATCTTGATACTCCTTCAAATGTAAAATTTGCTCTATGGAAACATTTCTAGGTTGCAAACCCTCACTACTACAAAGTGGCTGCTGCTTCACAATTTTTAAAAAGTGCTGTAAACTGGAATGACTCATTATGTCATTGGTTTACAAGATTTATTGACAAAACACTCAATTGCTTATTCTGCAGTACTTATGGTGTTGATTGTGGGAGAGGAAAATGTTTTCCTTTACCCTCTTAGGCACCCTGGCTGGGTCTGAAAATTAAGCTGATAAAGACAGGTTCATAGGAGAAAGCATACAGGCTTATTTAATATTAGTTTTTAGTGATGTATCAACCTTCAGAAGGAAGGTTTATCCTAGGTTTGATGAAGAGTGGACAGTATTGGAGGAATAGGATAGGTCAGAGCATATGAGGTAAGTGTAGTAAAGTGGGGGAAATTTAGCAATGCCTGCTTGTTAAGATTCTCCTAGATTTTTTGGGAGATAAGGATGCTCCTTTCTTTATGGTATAGGGAGATCACATCTCACATGAGGATTTTAGAAGTTCTTTCAGAGGGGAAGATTAAAGTGACTTGCTTACACTGTTTTATCAAACTTCTTCAGCTTAAAATATCTGGTGTGCCAAGGTGCCACATTTTGGTGTAATGTGTCCTGCATCCCACCATGATTATTATCTTCTTTCTTTAATTGCCTTGGATTTCAGTACTCTGCTATTTCCTGTTTCTCTTTGGAATGTGCTGACAGGTTTCTCTTGGTGGTGTTCATTGCAACTCCTTGGAAGGTCAGACATTGATTAAACACTTTCACCATCAAGACCTTCATTCTTGTTGCTCTAGCTATTGGGGTTGGGGGAGGAGGGTGTCCAGCTGACTTTCAAATACTCCAATTAACATACATAAACCCATATTCTTTTCTTCTTGCTTCACTAACCTTCTTCCACTTCTGTATTTTTCATTTTAATGAATGACACAGCTATCTGAATAATTGCTGAAAATTTAGGTTTCATACTGATAAATCATTTTTAAGTGGATGATATGTTCTATCAATTTATCTTTTAAAATATCTCAG
Source organism: Saccopteryx bilineata (assembly GCF_036850765.1). NCBI lineage: Eukaryota > Metazoa > Chordata > Mammalia > Chiroptera > Emballonuridae > Saccopteryx > Saccopteryx bilineata. The sequence continues at coordinate 211,383,605 of NC_089491.1, read as the reverse complement.
AATGCAATTTTCTCATTTTTATTATTACTGCCAATTTAAAACTGATTTCCTGGCCTCTAATCTTAACCAAGGTTAATGATTTTCACGAGTATGCTGTTCCTACATCAGAGAACGTATCATAGCATATTCATTGAAAATATTTCTGCATTTTTCCAATTACTTCAGGATGTGTTTAATATAACCTGCAGAAGCCTCATAATTTGGAACCTTCATTTTGTAAGCCTCATCAGTTCATTCCATTGCGGAATACTATTTTCTTGAATTTTTGTTTCCTGCTGCACATCTTTGCATTTGCAATTGCTGCCTTTTATGCTCAAAATACTCCTTCAATCCATTGTCTGTATCTTAACCATATGAATCAAAATTCATGTTTCCACCACTTCTTTAGATTGTGTTACTTTTTTCTTAGCAAGAAAATTCTGATACCTTTTTTTTCTACCAGAGTAATAGGATAACACATAGAATATTATACTTTAATGTTTCTTTATGTCTCTCCCATGAGTTTATTCAGTTCTCATCCTCAATTCTTTGGTTTTCAGTACATTATAATATACAACATTCCTAATAATATAGTTCTCGATTATCTGTGTATATATGTGTGTGTATGTATTTAAAAAGTTCTGATACTGTCAAAGAGTAATAAAGCAGACTTTATTCATGATATATGTAGGGAACACTGCAATGAAATTCTGCAGTATTGAAGAAAAAATAAGATCTTTTCCATATACAATGAAAAAAGTGAGATTTTATAGCCAAGGGAGAGTAGTGGGGTTGGAAGTTAGATCAGTGAATGAAAAGTTATTAAAAGCAAGCATCATGGGTAAGGGTGACTTCGGCAGAACTGACTTGAGAGGATTCTTGCTGAGGGCAGGTCAGGGTCATCAGATATCAGCTAGGGGATGGTGGAAGATGAGGAACCTGACCAGGTAAGAAGGATGATTAGAGAAAAAGAATGGGGAATTCTGGATAAACTGACTTAGTGGAATTATTGCTAAAATTTGACAATGAGAAAATAAACTTGGAAAGTCAAAAGTCCAAACCTGCTGGAGAAGAGAATTTATAAAAACTAATTAGATTTTGGTCAAAGAAAGAATCTTGGTAGATATATAAATAGATACATAAAGATTGTAGTTCTATATGTTTTATGATCAATAAGTAAATATTTATAGCCTTTTAGAATATATATATAAATATATATGTTATATAATATGTACATTATGTAGATCTAAATAAAATCTTTAAGGCAAAGTTGGAAATTCTAAAGTGACTTATTAGATGGAAGGAACTTATAAATGTATGTCCTAAAGAAATAATATTCTACTTCCAAAGACAGTTAAAATAAAAATGTTATTATTACTATAGTTTTACTTAATATAAAAATGCAATTTTGGAGATGAAAAGATGGCAGTGGAGTAGGCGGATGCACAGACGCCCAGCTCTCACCACCAAACTGGAATACAAATCAATTTAGGAAAAATCAGCATGAAAAACCAACTCTGGACTACAAGAACAGCTCTCAAAAACCAAGGACCAAAGAAGAAACCACAACAAACCTGGTAGGGAGCACCTGAATCTCTTCTGCTTACAGGAACAAAGGGGAGGGGGAGGCAGAAAGCCCAGAGGGGATCTCATCCAAGGGAAAAGAGCCAAAAATACTGCTCACAGCCACTTGCCTGGCAACCAGGGAGCAAGGTGTGTTGAAAAGACCAGCTTATCTCCCAAGTGGAAAGGACAGGGAGAAGGACAGACTGTGAGGGGCTATGGAATGCAGGAAACAAACTAAAAAAGCTGACTCATCCATGCTGGAGGCGGCCATAGCTGGGGGAGAAACTGAACCTTCCACAAAACAGTACTGAATTGTTTCTGGATCAGAGATCTCCGGACATCTCTCCAGCTCCAATCAGTGCAGCAAGACACAGCTGAAAACAAGAAGTGGGGAGGAGGGACAGTAACTCAGGTCACCATGGAAATCTGAGATACACCTCCCCCTACTGAAGCTGAGAAAAGACCCTGCCCCCAGAGGGATTAGTTGACTGAAGAGGCCTTCAGAGTCTCAGGTTATACCCATCATATTCCTGGATACACTTTCAAGGAAACCCCTTGCTGAGATCAGTAAACAAGACTATCACCTGTTAAGAAAAGAAAGAAATCAAGACTTCAAAGCTGCCCAAGTCCGAAAGTGGATTACAAATAATAGCTGATACCAACCCAAGAAGACCTAGAAATAACACAACTGAAAACTGGAGGCAGACAACACCAAGCCTAGACTCAACCAACTCTACAAATAAAACATCCAAACACAATGAGAAGACAAAAAAGTGCAACCAAATGAAACCATAAGAGATACCTTCAGGAGATGAACTGAGTGATATGGAAATAATTAAACTTCCAGATGTGGAGTTCAAAATAGTGATTGTAAGGATGCTTAGGGATCTTAGAACAACAATGGATGGTCATTATGAACACCTAAATAAAGAAATAGCAAGTATAAAAAAGAATCAGACGGAGATGACAAAAGCAATATCAGAAATAAAGACCACAATGGAAGGAATTAAAAACAGCATAGATAAAGGATCGAATCAGCAAGTTGGAGGACAACTGGAATGAAGGCATGAAAGCAGAGAAGAAAAACAAAAGGAGACTCAAAAAGTCTGAGGAAACTCTTAGAGAGCTCTGTGACAACATGAAGAGAAATAACATTCGCATCATAGGGGTCTCTGAAGAAGAAGAAGAAGAAGAAGAAGAAGAAGAAGAAGAAGAAGAAGAAGAAGTGATAGAGACTTTGTTCAATCATATCATAACTGAAAACTTCTCTAAATTAATGCAGGAGAAAGTCTGACAAGTTCAAGAAGCACAGAGGACTCCATTAAAGAGAAACCCAAAGAAACCTACACCAAAACACATCATAATTAAAATACCAAAGCTAAGCAATAAAGAGAAAATATTAAAAGCTGCAAGAGAAAAAAAAGCGATCACCTACAAAAGAGTCCCATAAAGATCACATCTTACTTCTCAACAGAAACATTTGAGGCCAGAAGGGAATGACAAGAAATATTCAAAGTAATGCAGAACAAGAACCTACAACCAAGACTACTTTATCCAGCAAGGCTATCATTTAAAACTGAAGGAGAAATAAGAAGCTTCCCAGAAAAAACAACTAAAGGAATTTATTACAACCAAACCAATGATGCAGGAAATGATAAGGGGCCTGTTGTAAACAGATCAAAGTGGGAAAAGAATATAGCAAAAAAGGAATACAGCTTTAAAGAATAAAATGGCAATAAACAAATACATATCAATAATAACCATAAATGTAAATGAGTTAAATGATCCAATCAAAAGACACAGGGTAGCAGCGTGGATAAGAAAACAGCATCCATATATTTGCTGTCTACAAGAGACACACCTTAGAACCAAAGATACACATAGATTGAAGGTAAAAGGATAAAAAAATCATTTCATACAAATGGAAATGAAAAAAAGCTGGGGTAGCAATACTTATATCAGACAAATTGGACTTTAAAACAAAGGATATAGTAAGAAATAAAGAAGGCCACTACATAATGATAAAGGAGTAATCCAACAGGAAGATATAACTATTATAAATATATATACACTTAATATAGGAGCACCTAAATATATAAAGCAGACTTTGGTGGATTTAAAGGGTGAGATCAACAGCAATACTATAATAGTAGGGGATTTAAATATTCCACTAACATCACTAGATAGATCCTCAAGAAAGAAAATTAACAAAGAAACAGCAGACTTATTGGACACACTAGATCAACTCGATTTAATAGATATCTTCAGAACCTTTCACCCTAAAGCAGCACAATATACATTCTTTTCAAGTGCTCAGGGTACATTTTCTAAGGATAGACAACATGTTAGGGCACAAAAGTGCTCTCCACAAATTTAAGAAGATTGAAATCATATCAAGCACATTCTTCGATCACAACGGTATGAAACTAGATATAAACCACAGCAGAAAAGCTCAAAAATTCTCAAACACATGGAAACTAAATAGCAGGTTGTTAAGTAACAAATGGATTAAAAATGAGATCAAAGAAGAAATAAAAAAATTCCTAGAAATGAATGAAATGAGCATACAACCACTCAAAATTTATGGGACACAGCAAAAGCAGTACTGAGAGGGAAGTTCATAGCACTACAGGCACACTTAAAAAAGCTAGAAGAAGCTCAAATAAACAACTTAACCCTGCATCTAAAACAACTAGAAAAAGAACAGCAAGTAAAGCCCAAATGTAGTAGAAGGAAGAAATAATAAAGATCAGAGCAGAAATAAATGACATAGAGGCTAAAGAAACAATACAGAGGATCAATGAAACTAGGAGCTGGTTCTTTGAAAAGGTAAACAAGATCGATGTACTTTTAACTAGACTCACCAAGAAAAAGAAAGAGAGGACTCAAATAAATAAAATTAGAAATGAGAGTGGAGAAATAACAAAATATTGTAAGAAAATACTGTATGCCAAAAAAAAAACAACCTAGATGAAATGGACAAATACCTTGAAACATACAATCTTCAAAAATCAATCTGGAAGAATCAGAAAACCTAAACACCAAATGAGATTGAAACAGTTATCAAAAAGCTCCCAAGAACGAAAAGTCCGGGGCATGATGGCTTCACAACTTAATTCTACCAAATATTCAATGATGAAATAACTCCTGTCCTTCTCAAACTATTTCAAAAAATTCAAGAGGAAGGAAGACTTCCAAGCTCCTTTTATGAGGCGAGCATAATTCTGATTCCAAAACCAGGCAAAGACAACACAAAGAAAGAAAATTATAGGCCAATATCTCTGATGAATATAGATGCTAAAATCCTCAACAAAATATTAGCAAACCAGATCCAACAATATATGGGAAAAATCATACACCATGATCAAGTGGGATTTATTCTGGGGAGGCAAGGCTGGTACAATATTCATAAATCAGTGAATGTGATTCATCACATAAACAAAAAAAAAGAAGAAAAACCATATGATAATTTAAATAGATGCAGAAAAAGCATTGACAAAATTCAGCACCCTTTCATGATCAAAACTCTCAGCAAAGGGGAAATACAGGGAACATATCTCAACATGAAAAAAGCTATCTATGAGAAACCCACAGCCAACATCATAGTCAATGGGAAAAAATTAAAAGCAATCCCCTTAAGATCAGGAACAAGGCAGGGGTGCCCCCTTTCACCACTCATATTTAACATAGTCTTGGAAGTCTTAGCCACAGCAATCAGACAAGAAGAAGAAATAAAAGGCATTCAAGTTGGAAAAGAAGTAAAACTATCATTATTTGCAGATGATATGATATTGTATACAGAAAACCCTAAAGTCTCAGTGAAAAAACTACTGGACCTGATAAATGAATTCAGCAAAGTGGCAGGATATAAAATCAATACTCAGAAATCAAAGGCATTTTTATATGCCAACAATGAACAATCAGAAAGAGAAATTAAGGAAACAATCCCCTTCACAATTACAACCAAAAAAATAAAGTACCTAGAAGTAAACTTAACTAAGGAGACTAAAGACTTGTACTCAGAAATTACAAAGCATTGATAAAAGAAATCAAGGAAGATACAAACAAGTGGAAGCATATACCATGCTCATGGTTAGGAAGAATAAACATTATTAAAATGTCTATATTACCCAAAGCAATCTATAAATTCAATGCAATACCAATTAAAATACCAATGAAATACTTCAAAGATATAGATCACATATTCCAAAAAATTTTATGGCACCAAAAAAGAACACGAATAGCCTCAGCAATCTTAAAAAAGAAGAATAAAGTGGGAGGTATCACACTTCCTGATATCAAGTTATACTACAAGGCCGTTGTACTCAAAACAGCCTGGTACTGGCATAAGAACAGGCATATAGATCAATGGAACAGAACAGAGAACCCAAAAATAAACCCACAGTTCTATGGACAACTGATATTTGACAAAGGAGGCAAGGAAATACAATGGAGTAAAGACAGCCTCTTTAACAAATGGTGTTGTTAAAATTGGACAGCTACCTGCAATAAAATGAAACTAGATCACTAGCTTACACCACTCATGAAAATAAACTCAAAATGGATAAAAGACTTAAATGTAAGCCTTAAAACTATAAGCATATTAGAAGAAAACATAGACATTAAGCTCTCTGACATCTCTCAGAGCAATATATTTGCTGATTTATCTCCACGGGGAAGTGAAATAAAAGACAGGATAAACAAATGGGACTATATCAAGTAAAAAGCTTTTGCACAGCTAAAGACAACAAGAACAGAATAAAAAGACAAACTACACAATGGGAGAACATATTTGACAATACGTCTGATAAGGGGTTAATAACCAAAATTTATAAAGAACTTGTAAAATTTAATACCAGGAAGTCAAACAATCCAATCCAAAAATGGGCAAAAGAAATGAATAGACACTTCTCCAAAGGGTACATACAGATGGCCAATAGGCATATGAAAAAATGCTCAACATCACTAATCATTAGAGAAATGCAAATTAAAACCACAATGATATATCACCTCACACCAGTCAGAATGGCGCTCATCAACAAAACAACCCAGAATAAGTGCTGGCGAGGATGTGGAGGAAAGGGAACCCTCCTGCACTGCTGGAGGGAATGCAGACTGGTGCAGCCACTGAGGAGAACAGTATGGAGATTCCTCAAAAAATTAAAAATTGAACTGCCTTTTGAACCAGCTATCTCACTCTTAGGAATATACCCCAAGAACACCATAACACTGTATGAAAAGAAGAAATGCACCCCCATGTTTATGGCAGCATTGTTCACAATAGTAAAGATCTGGAAACAGCCCATATGTCCATCAGAAGACGAGTGGATAAAAAAAGCTTTGGTACATATATACTATGGAATACTACTCAGCCATAAGAAATGATGACATTGGATCATTTACAATAACATGGATGGATCTTGATAACATTATATGGAACAAAATAAGTAAATCAGAAAAAAAACTAAGAACTATTGAATATATGAATCTATACATAGATGGGACATAAAAATGAGACTCAGAGATATGAACAAGAATGTGATGGCAAGAGGGTGGGGGGTAGGGGGAGGAGGGATTGGGTGAGGAAGGAGAGTGGGGTTGGGGGAGGGAGAGGAAAAAAGAAAGAAAAGAAAAAGAAAAAAAAGAAGAAAAAAATTCAATTTTACAACAAAATCAAAAATGAATAAGTAGACTACATCAAACTAAAAGGATTCTACACAGCAAAAGAAACCATCAACAAAATAAAAACTACCAAACAGAAGAAAATGGTTACAAATCATATATCTGAGAAGGGGTTGATATCCAATATTTATAAAGAATTTATAAACAGTAAATAAAAAAGTAAACAAAAAAATGTCATTTAAAGAATGGGCAGATTTCAACAGATATTTTTCCAAAGAATCATAAAGATAGCCAAGATGTACAAGAAAAAGTGCTCAACATTACTAATTATCAGGGAAAGTTGAATTAAAATCACAATGTGATAGTATCTGTCCTATTGGAATAGGTGTGTTATCCCAAAGAGAAGAAATATTAAGTGTTGTTATGGATATGGAGAAAAGGGAACCCCTGTACACTATTGTTGGGAATGTAAATTATCCTTTAGTATGGATATTTAAATAAAGATGCCTCAAAAAATTAAAAATACAACTATATATGACCAAAATAGATAAATCTTCAAAGATACCATTACAAGAATTTTTTTTAAAAAAATAACCATGTGTCCTGTAGATTTTAACTAGACTTACTATGGTGCTCATTTTATAATACAGTATATACAATATCAGATCATTACGATGTGCACCTGAAACTAATATAATGTTAGATATTAATGGTATTTTAATAAATTAATTTAAAGATCAAGCTAATGGCTATTATTATGGCCAGTTAAATTATAGAGACTTTAAAAAATATTTTATTGACCTGAGGTTATGTTTCTCAATTAATACAGGTAACTAATAATAGATAAAATTTAACTTCTGAAAGAAATATAAAAAAACAAAACAATAAAACCTTGGCTTATGAAGGGAAGTCAAGGGGTTTTATTTAAAACATAATTCAAATCAAACAGAATCTAACTTTTAGCCAAACTTTTATACATATTTACACATATAAACACACATAACAGCATATACATTCTCACTAACACAAACCCTCACATATTCCTCTCCATTTCTTTTTTCTATACTAGTCTCTTTTCTGAGGCAATTTGTTCCATATTTTATTTTGAAGCTGCCCTTTGTTAACTCAGGCAGATAACATCTTCAGTACTCTCTATCAGAAATAGAATTCTGTCTTTGCTTGAGTTCTGTAGCCATCCCCAGTACAATAACTGAATCCAAGGGAACAGATGCCCATATTTAGACTAGGTTGAGTCTCATGTGCATCTTCATGGCATGAAAGGCAGGGTCATGGAATTGAGAGCCTCAACCATAATTACACAGAGAAATGTAGAGGCCATTCCTCTAAGAAGAATACAAAGAAGCCAAAAAACAGACAATATATAGTTCAGGTATTTATTTTCCAATTTCAAATCTTAGGCAAAACTGATAAATTCGTGGATTTATTTTAACAAACTCAATGACAATAAGAATAGGTTATTCCCAACCTTGTTATATGAGCTTACTACTTTTCTAAAATTAACTTGTGCATGCCCTAAAAGATTTAACCTGCTAAAACAAAGGAAATAATGCTATATTTCTCATATTTAGAATCTAACATAATTAATAGATATGAGGGTAACATTTATTTCAGTCATTTAGTTGAATTCACACTGAAACCATAGAGGTAGTGTGATCCACTGGTTAATTTAGACCAGGAGTCCCTTGGGGAGGATCCACTGATGGGCCCTGGATTATCTGTTTGGAATCCAAAGAAATATGAAGTTTTTGGCTGTTTCTGGTGGGCTGGATGTGTGTTGGAGGGGCCCAGCTGCACTCTAAGGCTGGTTTCCACCAGTTCCAAGGACAGATCAGCAAAAGGCCCCAGGATCCTCAATACTTGTCTTCACCTGTTAGCTGTCTGTTAGCCTCAGGTCTTGAGAGAACCTCTGGAAGTACATGAATTGCTTGAAGGAGGCTCTCAGTGACTCACCAGGTAGGGGGGCGAGTAGTGTTCACTAGGATGATGCAAATTCAAACTTGGAGCCAGGGCTAGGTTTGAGGCCATTCAGCAACAGTATCTGCAGACACCAAGGTCAGCTGCCACCAGCCATGTGGCTCTGGATCTTTGTGGTGAGGCTGAGTTTCAAGGATTCATCAGAGTGAGTCCAGCCATGTTCATAAGGCCCACACCAATGAGAAGGTAGGACTCTGCACAGGAACAGTGGCACTGGTATAAGAGAGTTTCCTTTTCCCAAGAGCTACACAATTTCAGTTTTCTCCAAAGTCTCCCCAGCCCTCCTAGGAAGTCTTTTGCAATGGGGTGTCTGACTGGCAATACTGAATAGTCCAAGCTTAGCTGGGCAGAATTTCAAGGAGTAAGGAGGGTGCAGCTAATGGTTCTGTCATTTTGCTCTAGCTAGCAGGGTGCTCTGCTGCTAAGCCTGTAGGTTGAGGTGCTCAGGACACAACAGGGGCCCTGCAACAGGGATGGGGATGTAAGGGTGGGACTCTGTTGCTGCTGTCATGTACAATATAATTTTGTTAACTATATATAAAGACTAAGGAGTACTAATCAGATCAGTAATATTAGAGCTAGAAAAAGGTAGTCAAATTTAATAGAATGACTGTCTTAGTAAAAAATGAAAGGGCTATTTATAATATGCCATGTGTGAAGAGAAAGGCAGGTGTTTAATTATAATCTGAACTTCTTGAGCTTGACATTTACCTCCTTGGTGCATAATTTTTTAAATCATGCAATATAATACAAAAATGCTAAACTACATAAACTCTCATACACAAAAGATACCAACTAAGAGCCAATTCAATTATGGATCAATTACCAGAAGAGTTTTGCCATAGAGAAAACCTATTATTTTTACACTAAATATGTAAATAATGCAACACATTCATTAAAAGAGAAAAGAATAAAGTCTCTTAGATCAAATGCCAGTCACAAAATGTCATGTATTTCCATATTCTTATCAAATTTTCTTGATTTCACTATAAAAGGTAATAATACTATTTATTTTATAGCTATTAATCACTATGACACAGAAATATAAAGTAAAATATAAAATTTAAGTGAACTATATGACCTTGATAGTTTCTACTCAACATTCTTTTGAACTGCACATTTGCTCAAATATGATATTTAAAATACAAAATATCCTGGATAAAATAGGTATTCTATGGTATATATTTTAAGTAAAGAAATATGTTCTTTACCAAATAAATATTATGCTATCCTCTTTACTGTATATATTTGTATATGCTAGCCAAAAAATGATTTTTACTAAAAATATCTAAAAATTAACAGTATGCTTTTTTATTAAATCAAAATCTCATATATTTATATTTTTTCTTATTTCAACATTTAGGTTTCTTTAAAATTTTTCTGATTATATTATTCTCTGTATGAAAATCTTAAATAGCTTCTATATCTCACTTAATTATTCTCGGTGTATATTTTAATATAGTCTTATTTTATATAAATACTTTTTTATTGCAGCTTTTTCCCAGCTAATTTTTTTTCTTCTCTAGACTTTTACCATTATTTCAAAATCTTTTGCCTTCAGTTAACTTGTTTAGTTAATGTTTTTAATCTATTGAAAGATGTCTAATATCATAGAAAAAAAAGAAAAAAAATGTCATATTCTTGATCACTCTTAACTGGAAATGTCTATTCTCTTAACTCTGATAACTCTTCATCTGTACTTCTGGTATCACTTTACATAAATACATATTTTATAGAAACATCTATTTTTTGCCAGGCCATGTACTTAGTCATATTTAAAATAAAAATGAAGAAGATTTAAATCTGATGTGTGTTGATTAATAAATTACTAGCATGTGAGAGAAAGACATCTATAGAAATAACATATAAAATTGAATATAAAATGCTTGTATGGGTGCTAAAAAGAGGTCAGTTACATTGGACTGAGTTTTCACAGAAGGCCTAAAGAAAACATGACCTTTTGAAAGAGATTCTATCTAGAAAAGGAAAACACAGTGGTAGACAAATGGAGGCCAAGGGCCTCAGAATATGTATGTACTAGGAAGAGTGGCAAGTAATATGCAGGTAGAGTGTAAAGATACAGCATGTGGTTTGGGAGTAATTAGGACAAGGACAGGAATAGATGAGCTAGAAAACACCTGGAGCAAAAATGTGATGAGACTTATTCTTCATGCTAAGGAAATATGGCATCATTATAAAGGTAGTAATGAAAGCCTCTGTAGTACTTGGTGTAGAGAATAGACATGATATTATCCAAAAAAGTTAACTCTGGAAGCAATATCAATAAAAAACTAGACAAGAAAACTATAGGATCAGAACAACAAATGAGAAAAATGTAGATTGCCTTGATTTCATGAAATCACCATAAGACTATTAACAGAATACAATGGGAATAAATGGTCAAATCAACAGATATTTCATCTCTAAAGCTGATAAATTTTCTAATTGTCTCGTAGGAATTAAACAGAAATAGTGCTAAAGTTTGTTCCCAAGTATTCTTCTTTCAAGAGTTGAGTGGACAATGGTAAAACTAAATCCACATGGAAATTCAAAATGAGATTTTCACAGAAAGTCAAGAACATGGGACTGTTGTCACCTGTAAACACACTGAGTTCAAATTCTCTCTCAAATGTTTATGTAACTAATCAATAGATATTTCTAAGTATATACCACAGATGAATGTTCTACTGTGTTTGTTAGTCAAAAATAACTCAGAAAAATTAGAAATTATTTATATTAATGAGGGTTAATAAAAGTAGAAAAAGCAGTAAACTGATATAATACAGTATGTGGTAGGTATTTATTTCCTATCATTTTCCCCCAAATAATCCAAATTTTATTTAGAGCATACATTATTTTGACAAAAAGTAAGATATCAAACTTATCCTCTAGGTTTCTACAAATGGCAGTAAGTATGTGACATAATTATAGCCCATGGTATGTAGGAAGGTGTGTTCTGAATGGAGACTTTAGGAAAGAAAAGGAGTGGGGTTTTTTTGTAAGCTCCCTTATTTTCATTTCCTTTATTTTTATTTTTTTTAAAGTATTACTGATCTTAGACAGAAAGGAAGAGAGAGAAACATTCATCTGTTCCCGTATGTGTCCTGACTGGAAATCGAACCCACAACCTTGGCATATTGGAATGATGCTTTAACCAATTGAGCAACCTGGCCAGGGCAAAAAGAATGTATTCTTAATGAAAAAGGCCAAACTTCTGTATCTAAAACTCTATCTTCATGTTAAAATGGTGCTAGAGAGAACAATTAACTTGTGAACACTGAGAAGAGAACTTCATGCGAGGGATCATGAATTAAAAATAGATAATACCTATGAGCTTGAGAGCATCAAAGGGTTACTGTAAAAATTTGGGTCATCAGCATCCTTTTTTCTTGTTATGAGGGGAAAAAAATAGTTCCACTGGGTTTTTCAAGATAGATAATGGGTTCTTTCTCTCTCCTACTTGGCTTCCTCCCTTTTGACAAGAGTCATAGGTTTTTGAATCAGAAAACAGACTATTTATTACAGGGCATCTCACTGTGGGTTTCCTAAAGCCCAATCCCTACGGATGATGTGATGAAGGTATGATGTCACCCCCTGCATGTAGTAAGTTTGCACAAGGAAGGAGTTCCAAAATTATAACATTCAGAACTGCCATGAAATCACCATAAGACTATTAACAGAGAGAGAGAGAGAGAGAATATTTTATTCTAAAGTGCAAACAAATCTCCCCAGATGGGGAAAGAAAGGTCTCTAGTTTCACCAATCTAGAATGTAATACAATAGATCCAGAGAACATTACTCTGTAAATTTCTGGAGGCAGATGTCGTCTCTAGATTCCGAGGTGTTTTTGTTTGTTTATTTTTTAAACCTTACTCCTGTAAAAAATTATTATACATTTAGTTGCTTAAAATGACAAAAATATGTTATAATTTGGTGGGTTAGGAGAGGGTCCTCTTTTTTGTTTTATTTTAATTTTTAAGACTCAGCTTTACTGATTAATTGGGAAAGCACATGCAAGGTAAAGCACCTTCACATTAAAGGACTTTGTCTCTCCTGGGAGTTAGTATTTTACTCTGCTAAAATCAAGATATCAGCAAGGTTACATTTCTTTCTGGAGACTCTGGAAAAAAATTATTTTCTTTCCTTGCTATCCATTAGAGTCTGCACACATCTTATGGCTCATGGCTCCCTTTTGTCTGCAGATTAAGTCATGACTAGTCCAGTCTTTTGCTTGTTGCATTATGCTTACCCTGATTTTCCTGTCTCCCTTCTGTATGATAAAGATGTTCAAGATTACATTGAATCCACCCAAATAATCTCTGATTAACAATTTCAATTATATGTTTCATTCCTCTTGCCATATAATATACAGGTTATGGAAATGAAGACATGGTCTTCTTTGGAAGCCATTTTTTTGCCTACTATACACAGCATGTTTGCTATCCAATCAATCTTTAAACCAAGTTTGCCAAGTCTATTCAGAAAGCCCAGACTATATAAAAAAGTGTAAATATTCATGGAGAAATTTTTTGTTGTTTTAAATCAGCATTTAGATATGTTTTGGAAAGCTACATGACAAACTTAGGTTATTTGAAGTGTCTTTGCTTGGGGCACTTCAATATCAGAGTTTGCAGAATTGAGAAGGAATCAACAGAGGTGATGAATGTAATAAAGGGAGTGGGTAGTGAAGTTAAAGGATAAGCAAAGTATGGTCTCTTAGAAGTTAAATGAAGGAAGTGAATGATTAAATTTTTCAAATGCTGTTTTAAATCAAGTGAAATGTGAATTCAGAAATAATCATCAAACCTGGCCGGTTGGCTCAGAGGTAGAGTGTTGGCCTGGCGTGCAGGAGTCCCAGGTTCGATTCCCGGCCAGGGCACACAGGAGAAACGCCCATCTGCTTCTCCACCCCTCCCCCTCTCCTTCCTCTCTGTCTCTCTCTTCCCCTCCCTCAGCCAAGGCTCCATTGGAGCAAAGATGACCCGGGCACTGAGGACGGCTCTGTGGCCTCTGCCTCAGGTGCTAGAATGGCACTGGATGCAACAGAGCGACGCCCCAGAGGGGCAGAGCATCGCCCCCTGGTGGGCATGCCGAGTGGATCCCAGTCGGGCGCATGCCGGAGTCTGTCTGACTGCCTTCCCGTTTCCAGCTTCGGAAAAATGAAAAAAAAAGAAAGAAAGAAAGAAAGAAATAATCATCAAATTTTATAGCATATTTTAGTTAGATTGATTGTTTTTGGTGTTAAGTTGCATGAGTTCCTTACATATTATGGATATTATTCCCTGTCAGAGCTGTTCTTTGCAATATCTTCTCCCATTCAGTTGGTTGCCCTTTTGTTTTATTGGTGGTTTGTTTTGCGGTAGATAAGTTTTTTTAGTTTGATATAGTCCCATATATTTTGTTGCATATGTCTTATGTTGATAATACTTTTATCTTTTAGAATTACTTGCTAAGGAACTTGCAGGTGAAATAGTAACATACAGTTTGCTTTGAAATAGAGTTGGATAGCTAATACCAGGTTAATAATATTGACACATTCTGATACCAGGTAATGGCTAACTGGACCCATTATTCTATTCCCTCTAGCCTAATGTAAATTAGAAAAATAAATCCACAGTAAATTATTTTCTGGACTTACTCCATTGGCTATAGTTTGTTGAGCTCTTAATTGGACAAATATTAACTGATTGGTGAAGATTTATTAAAACCAATACTGGTAACAATTCAGTTTTTAAAGCTTTATTTGTACTACCTTAGACAAGCTCTCTTGGAAGTTGCAATTATAAAATTAATGATATAATTTCCCTGAAGAATCTTGTAGACAAGAAGTAACAGACAGGCTGGGGCAAAAGTAGTTTACAGTTATGTGTGAAACACAGTTTTTTCTTATATTGTTATTTATCAGTTATTGTATTGTTTTCCATACAAACAACTTTAAACTACTTTTGCCCCATCCTCTAAAGTGCACACATATGCACACCTACACAAAAGTGAAGTTAATTTATTTTTTGTATATTTACAGTCTTAAAATATGCATACTAATTTTTGCTACAATGCTATCTTTTTATAGATTTGAATTACAGCAAATAAAAATTTTATATTTTTTTCCTAGATATTTCTTGTCATTGAATCACTCTATTAATTGTCATTCAGGAATTATAATGAGTTTTTCAGGTGTGGCAACCAAAAATGAAGAGATTATTATTTTATTTAGCTTGAGTTTTAAAAACAATTAGCTGTTAGGCAACATCAAGGACAATTAACTTAATGTAGCATAAGTTCGAAACAACACTGGTGTTTGCCAGTAAGTTTATTACTCAACACAGTAGCATATGAATGAATATATAGGACCTGAAAAGGAATTCCTTGGCAGGAAGGAGCCCACACACCTGCCAAAGTGTCCATATACCTGGTGAGAAGAATTCTGTGTCCACAATAGAGTCTGAGAAATCAATCCACTGATCATACAACATGAATTGATAAGTCTTAGGTCATAGCCACTTAGAAATAGAAACAGAAAAAGTGGTCACCCAGAGATATTTAAAATGTCTGTTCATCACTTCTTTTAGTTAACTAGATAATTTAATACCAAAAACACAGATACACTTTGAATGAGTATATAGGATAGTGGAAAAAGATTCTCCAACCTTAGCAGTATGGCTTTAGATAAAATTTCATTGGCAAATGCTATTTGAAGAGGTGTGGGAAAGTTAGAATAAGCAACGCTATTTAGAAGGGCAATACTGAGGCCCCTAGATATGACATTTCTGGTAATATCAACAGAGGTATTTAAAAGAAATGAAAAAAAATAGATATATTATACATTTTAGTCACTGTAAAATTCAATAATTTAGAAATAAGTGAAGGAAGCAGAGTATAATTTTAGATGGAGGACAAAAACATGGGCTATATTAATTTAAGTTCAACTTTAGCATGCAAAAGAGCATGAAAGTTTTTTGTTGTTGTTTTAGCTTAAGAAAGAGAGAGAGACAGACAGACAGAAAGGTAGAGAGATGAGAAGCATCAACTCGTAGCTGTGGCACTTTTAGTTGTTCATTGATTGCTTCTCATATGTGCCTTGACCAGGGATCTCTAGCTGAGCCAGTGACCCCTTGCTCAAGCAAGCAACCTTAGGCTCCAGCAAGAGACCTTAGACTTCAAGCCAGTGACCCTTGGGCTCAAACCAGCAGCTATGGGCTCATGTCTCTGATTTCATGTTCAATCTTGAGGGACTCATGGCACTCAAACTGATGAGTCTGTGAAGAGCATTAAAGTTTCTAAATACCAATTATTGCAATTGCTATTTATATCTATGTTATCTGTTGAACCCATTCATGGGCTATCTCAGAATCTCCAAAATCCATTTTTAAATAATTTTTTTCCTGCACATGATTTATGATAGTTATTATTACTTCATTTTTCTGTTAGGACATATAGTTCTACCAATCCAATTTATCTTTATTGTCTAATGACTCTATGGTCGGGCACATGTGGGAGTCTGTCTGACTGCCTCCCCGTTTCCAACTTCAGAAAAATACAAAAAAAAAAATTAATACCCCCCCCAAATTGGAAATTCCATCTTCCATTATAATAAGAAGGATGTATTATACTTGATGTCTTTGCAATATTAATATACCTAGACAAGAAATAGTTTGTTTTCAGAATCCATCAAATAAAAATAAGTTTTAAGTCATAATTCTATTAAAATTGAAGCAGGGAGTTTCCAGGATTCTGCCCAAAATAACTTGTACTTTTATTTTTATGTTTGTTTTGCTTTTCTTATATGTTTTTGTTTTCATTTTTATTTGTTGTTCTTTTTAAAGTTTAGAAATATAGATAAATCAGCATATTTGTTTCTGAATTTTCTGGTATCCCAGTCCCTTAATTCTAGTACAGTATGTACCCAAACACATTGAAACCTTTCTAAGTACTAAGACTCAACTTCCCATAAACCTCACTTTTTAGTTCTTTTTTTTTTTTTAAGGTAAACATGGCAACAGCTGTCAAACCCCACTGGTAATTTATTTTCAGAGAAATCTCATCATACTGATTAGGAAGAAAAATCTAAATGTATTGTCACAAAAGTTTTCAAGAAATTTTAATATTTTACCAATATGCTCACTCAGTTCCTTATTATTTTGGGATCCTGCTGAGTAATTTTCTCAGCTTCTTAGCAAGATGATTTGCATTCCTTCTCACATCTGGGTTCTTTTTCTGCCTTTTATTTTATATTGTTTGGACTGACATAGGAGCTTCAATGATCTCTTCTAAAGACAACAAGATAAAACTATTCTTAAAAATAAAAAATTTCCACACATTTGTAGGTTGTCTTTAGATGCTGGTGTTTGTATGCTTAAAAAATGCAGCAATAAGTACTGTCTTGTTGTTCTTCATCATAGAAGGCTGGCTCTCAGATTTCTTTTTAAACAAAATACATATTTCAGTTTTTTAAAACAAAAAATGTGGCCCTGGCCAGATAGCTCAGTGTATAAGCATCAGCCCAGCATATAAACATACTGGGTTCAATTCCTGGGTCAGGGTACACAGAGAAGTGAGCATTTGCTACTCTCCCCTTTCCTCTCCCCTTTCTCACTTTCTTCCTTTCCTGCAGCTAGTGGCTCAGTTGTTTTGAGTGTTTTCCCCAGGCTCTGAGGATAGCTCATTTGGTCAAAGTGTCAGCCTCATGAGCTAAAAATAGCCCAGTTAATTTGAGCATTGGCCCTAAACAGAGGGTGCCCTGTGAGGACACATGTAGGAGTATGGCTCATTATCTCCCCTCCTCTCACGAATAATAATAACAACAACAACAAAGAGAAAACTCATGTAATTTATTTTAGATTAGATTGATGACTTCCATAGAGTATCTAAAGAAAATTCATGAAATTAATTTTTTCTTCTGAAAGTGTTTCCAATGAGATGTAAAGCTATCTTTTCTACCATATGGTTAGACATCTTAATCACTTGAAACTGAACAGCAGTGCACTTTAGCACAAAGGATTTCAAACCAACCAAGATGACAGCTACGATGATGACAATAATGATGATGATATCCACCCACAAAAGACTGCTAGGGTTTTGTTGTTATTGTTATATTTGATATTTAAAAATCTTAATATGAAACAAGATCACTATGCTTCAGTGATTCAATCAGTAGAAAATTCTACTAGGAGTTAAAAATTCTGACCTCATCTAAAGATACATAGAAAGTACAACCTAAGGTCAGTCCCTTATTATTTATAAACTTACAATTATTTGTATATTTTCTTGTGTATTACATATTTGTTCCTACTGACTGGGAGTTTATAATTTTTTAAAACCAATAATCAACCAGTGCCTAGCATGGAAAGAAAAGAAGTTTTAATAAATGGTTGCCAAATAAATTAGCAAATTTCCAAAATAGAACACATATTTGCTATCTACTACTATTGAATATTAATACTAAATTAGTATCAATTTCTTCAGAACTTTGAAATAAAGCAAGATCTTCTTTTGATGTGAATTTAGTACTCAGGCTCTGTATCCCATTCTAGAACAATGTCAAATGTAATTTTTCCTTAAGGTTTCTATATATATATATATATATGGAATATTCAAATAAAGAATTGAGTATAACTCAATCACATAAGATGTTTAAATTTAATTTGTAAACATTCAACATAATGAACCATTTAGGAATTATTTTAAAAATTATAGGAGAAATATATTAGTCTGATATAGAATTGTCTCAGGATTATAATGCATGCAACTCAGTATAGAATTATAAATACCATAAAACAAACTTAATTTCATAAAAATATGAAGATATGAGTTTATTTAAGTATCCATGAAAGACTACAGGTTTTTTTTCTTTTGTATCTTTAGTAATAAAATGTACAGTGTTTTATTAATTTGTAAGCAAAGACTGATTGTATTAATTATAGATCTATATATTGCCCATTAAACAGCATGAGGGAGGTTAGGGGTGCCAAACCCACAAGTTAAAAATTCACATATAAGTTTTGACTCCCCCCAAATTTTAGTTCTATCCCTAGGGTATTGGTAACAGGATACCATACAGATACCAAAATTAGAGAATGCTCCATTCCCTTTCATAAAATGGTATAGAACAATGCATACAATTGACATTAGGGCATCTGTGAATTCCAAACTGTGGGACAAAAGTATTGACTTAGAGCTGAGTTTTGTTGAATCCATCAATGAGTATGGAGGGCTGGGTGTATTTATTGAAAAATATTTACATGTAGTTCACTCATGCAGTTCAAACCCTTGTTGTTCAAGGATCAATTATATTCTAAGTCCTAAGACAACCATTATTTTTTAAAAATAGTGGATGAAAATACATTAATAGAGATACTAAAGAATTATAAAATATACTGAATAAATTCCAAAGTAGGAGAAAAAAGTAAGAGAAGTACTCGCAAGAAACAGATGACATATATAGATAACTACTGAAAGGGTAAGTTGAATCTTAATATTATCAATACACTGGGGCACAAAATTTTTGTTGCATCCACAAAAATACTTATTCTTACCTAATTCAAGTGTGCTGATCTCAAATCTAACATTAGTTTTTCTCTGTAAGCTACAGGTTTTTTGCATATTAAAGATTTTAGGTTTTCATCTTATTGTAAAATTTTCAACATTTAGTTTAACATAATGAAGTAGAATGTCTTCTTGGGCACCATCTTTGTGAAAATATATTAACTTATATAATGCAGTAAATACACTAATACACTAAAAGATATGACTACATCAAAATTTGTCTAAAATTTTGAAATAGAACATATTAAAACACTTATTTTTCTTTCTTAATGGGATGACATTAATAAATCAGGGTACATATATTCAAAGAAAACATGTCTAGGTTATCTTGTCATTAAATTATGTTGCATACTCCTCGCCCAGAGTCAGATTGTCCTCCGTCACCCGTCACCCTCTATCTAGTTTTCTCTGTGCCCCTCCCCCTCCCCCTAACTCTCTTCCTCCCTCCTACATTCTCCCTCCCACCACCCTGGTAACCACCACACTCTTGTCCATGTCTCTTAATCTCATTTTTATGTTCCACCAATGTATAGAATCATGTAGTTCTTGTTTTTTTTCTGATTTACTTATTTCACTCCATATAATGTTATCAAGATCCCACCATTTTGCTGTAAATGATCTGATGTCATCATTTCTTATGGCTGAGTAGTATTCCATAGTGTATATGTGCCACATCTTCTTTATCCAGTCTTCTATTGAAGGGGATTTGGTTGTTTCCATGTCTTGGCCACTGTGAACAGTGCTGCAATGAACATGGGGCTACATGTGTCTTCACGTATCAATGTTTCTGAGGTTTTGGGGTATATACCCAGTAGAGGGATTGCTGGGTCATAAGGTAGTTCTATTTGCAGTTTTTTGAGGAACCACCATACTTTCCTCCATAATGGTTGTACTACTTTACAGTCCCACCAACAGTGGATGAGAGTGCCCCTTTCTCCACAGCCTCTCCAACATTTGCTATTACCCGTCTTGTTGATAATAACTAATCTAACAGGGGTGAGGTGGTATATCATTGTAGTTTTGATTTGCATTTCTCTAATAACTAATGAAACTGAGGATCTTTTCATATATCTGTTGGCCATTTGTATTTCTTCCTGGGAGAAGTGTCTGTTCATGTCCTCTTCCCATTTTTTTATGGGATTGTTTGTTTGTTTGTTGTTGAGTTTTATGAGTTCTTTGTAAATTTTGGATATTAGGCCCTTATCTGAGCTGCTGTTTAAAAATATCATTTCTCATTTAGTTGGCTGTCTGTTTATTTTGATATCAGTTTCTCTTGCTGAGCAAAAACTTTTTATTCTGATGTAGTCCCATTCATTTATCTTTGCCTTCACTTCTCTTGCCATTGGAGTCAGGTTCATAAAATGTTCTTTAAAACCCAGGTCCATGAGTTTAGTACCTATGTCTTCTTCTATGTACTTTATTGTTTCAGGTCTTATATTTAGGTCTTTGATCCATTTTGAATTAATTTTAGTACACGGGGACAGGCTGTAGTCGAGTTTCATTCTTTTGCATGTGGCTTTCCAGTTTTCCCAACACCATTTGTTGAAGAGG
This sequence comes from Saccopteryx bilineata, assembly GCF_036850765.1. NCBI lineage: Eukaryota > Metazoa > Chordata > Mammalia > Chiroptera > Emballonuridae > Saccopteryx > Saccopteryx bilineata. The sequence continues at coordinate 211,362,350 of NC_089491.1, read as the reverse complement.
CTTTCTTTTCTCTATTGTGTGTTGTTGGCCCCTTTATCAGAGATTATTTGACCATATATATGTGGTTTTGTTTCTGGCCTTTCTATTCTGTTCCATTGGTCTGAGTGTCTATTTTTCTGCCAATACCATGCTGTTTTGATTTTCGTGGCCCTATAATATAGTTTAAAGTCAGGTATTGTAATGCCCCCAGCTTCATTCTTTTTCCTTAGGATTGTTTTGGCTATTCGGGGTTTTTTATAGTTCCATATAAATCTGATGATTTTTTGTTCCATTTCTTTAAAAAATGTCATAGGAATTTTGATGGGAATTGCATTAAATTTATATATTGCTTTGGGTAATATGGCAATTTTAATTATATTTATTCTTCCTATCCAAGAACAAGGAATATTTTTCCATCTCATTGTGTCTTTTTCTATTTCTCTTAACAATGCCTTGTAGTTTTCATTATATAGGTCCTTTACATTCTTTGTTATGTTTATTCCTAGGTATTTTATTTTTTTTGTTGCATTCGTGAAGGGGATTATTTTTTTGAGTTCGTTTTCTAATATTTCATTGTTGGCACATAGAAAGGCTATGGACTTTTGTATGTTAATTTTGTATCCTGCGACCTTACTGTATTGGTTTATTGTTTCTAGTAATCTTTTTGTGGAGTCCTTCGGGTTTTTGATGTATAGGGTCATATCATCAGCAAAAAGTGATACCTTTACTTCTTCTTTTCCGATATGGATGCCTTTTATTTCTTTGTCTTGTCTGATTGCTCTGGCCAGAACTTCTAGCACCACATTAAATAAGAGTGGAGAGAGTGGACAACCCTGTCTTGTTCCTGATTTAAGGTGGAAAGTCCTCAGTTTTATGCCATTTAATATGATTTTGGCTGATGGTTTATCGTATATGGCCTTTATCATGTTGAGATATTTTCCTTCTATACCCATTTTGTTGGAGGCTTAAACATAAAATTGTGTTGTATTTTATCGAAAGCCTTTTCTGTGTCTATTGATAAGATCATGTGGTTTTTGTTCTTTGTTTTGTTGATATGGTGTATTACGTTAACCGTTTTACGTATGTTGAACCATCCTTGAGATTCTGGGATGAATCCCACTTGATCATGATGTATTATTTTTTAATATGTTGTTGTATTCGGTTTGCCAGTATTTTGTTTAGTATTTTAGCATCTGTATTCATTAGAGATATTGGTCTGTAGTTTTCTTTCTTTGTGCCATCCTTGCCAGGTTTTGGTATGAGGGTTATGTTGGCCTCATAAAATGTGTTTGGAAGTATTGCTTCTTCTTCAATTTTTTGGAAGACTTTGAGTAGAATAGGAACCAAGTCTTTTTTGAATGTTTGATAGAATTCACTGGTATAACCGTCTGGGCCTGGACTTTTATTTTTGGGGAGGTTTTTAATAGTTTTTTCTATTTCCTCCCTGCTGATTGGTCTGTTTAGGCTTTCTGCTTCTTCATGACTCAGTCTAGGAAGGTTGTATTGTTCTAGGAATTTATCCATTTCTTCTAGATTGTTGTATTTGGTGGCATATAGTTTTTTAGTATTCTACAATAATTCTTTGTATATCTATGATGTCTGTGGTGATCTCTCCTCTTTCATTTTGGATTTTATTTATTTGAGTTCTGTGCCTTTTTTCCTTGGTGAGTCTTGCCAAGGGTTTTTCAATTTTGTTGATCTTTTTTTCAAAGAACCAGCTCCTTGTTTTATTGATTTTTTCTATAGTTTTTCTGTTTTCTATTTCGTTTATTTCTGCTCTGATTTTTATTATCTCCTTTCTTCGGCTGGTTTTGGGTTGTCTTTGTTCTTCTTTTTCTAGTTCCTTAAGGTGTGAAGTTAAGTGGTTTATTTGGGCTCTCTCTTGTTTGTTCATATATGCCTGAAGTGATATGAACTTTCCTCTTATTACTGCTTTTGCTGCATCCCAGAGATTCTGATATGTGGTATTTTCATTTTCATTTGTCTGTATATATCTTTTGATCTCTGCGCTTATTTCTTCTTTGACCCATTCATTTTTTAGAAGTATGTTATTTAGTTTCCACAATTTTGTGGGTTTTTCCCCCTCTTTTTTACAGTTGAATTCTAGTTTCAAGGCTTTATGATCAGAGAATATGCTTGGTACAATTTCAATTTTTCTAAATTTGCTGATATTGTCTTTGTGGCCCAACATATGGTCAATTCTTGAGAATGTTCCATGTACACTAGAGAAAAAAGTATACTCTGTTGCTTTGGGATGAAGTGTCCTGTAGATGTCTATCATATCCAGGTGTTCTAGTATTTCATTTAAGGCCACTATATCTTTTTTGATTCTCTGTTTGGATGACCAATCTAGAGCTGTGAGCGGTGTATTGAGGTCTCCAAGTATGATTGTATTTTTGTCAGTTTTTGTTTTAAGGTCAATAAGTAGCTGTCTTATATATTTTGGTACTCCTTGGTTTGGTGCATATATATTAAGGATTGTTATGTTTTCTTGATTCAGTGTCTCCTTAATCATTATGAAATCACCATTTTTGTCTCTGAGTACTTTTTCTGTCTTGTAGTCAGCATTATTAGATATGAGTATTGCTACATCTGCTTTTTTTGGGGTGTTGTTTGCTTGGAGTATTGTTTTCCAGCCTTTCACTTTGAATTTGTTTTTATCCTTGTTGCTTAGGTGTGTTTCTTGTAGGCAGCATACAGTTGGATTTTCTTTTTCAATCCATTCTGCTACTCTGTGTCTTTTTATTGGTAATTTTAATCCATTTACATTTAGTGTAATTATTGACACTTTAAAACACTTATTTTAATCATAAAATTTGAGCAAAACTTATTTAAATTCTATTCAGGCAAAAATTTGCATTTGTAGCTCTTGCATTTGTGTACTTGTTGAGCACAATCTCCATTGATGCTCCAGCAGTAGTCTGCTAATCACTAACAGCTCCAATCCTTTCAGGAAACTTATCAAGGTGACTTCAGGAAGTGAATCTTAATGCTCATGTTGCATCCAGTGTCACGGAAAGCCAACAGCATTCTTTGAACCAGAAGTTCATAGTTTTCTGCTTTTTTGTTGCAAAGGAGGTTCTTTGTAACTGCCACAAAAGACTGCTATGCTGATTTCTCCTCCTTATTCATCTTCCTGGCAAATTCTTTGTCACGTATGAGGGTTCAAATTTGAGGCCCATCAAATACACCTGCTTTTATCTTCTCGAAAGACAAGGCAGGAAAAGCAGAAATAATGTGTTGAAAGCACTCACTTTCTCTATTCAAAGTCTGAACACACTGCTTCATTAAGCCAAGTTTGATGTGAAGTGGGGGAAAAATGATCCTGTCTCAATTAACTAGTTTCATTCACAATATTTTGCATCCCTACTTCCAGAGTTTCATGTTTCAGCCACTCCTTCTTTTTCCAGTGTTTATCCAAGCTTGGCTGTCCCACAAACACAGAACTCAAGGATACTTTGTGAAACCTCTCTGTTGTTTCAGCAGGAAATTTACCATTTTAAGATTCACACAAATGATCCAGTTATGCTCCTCATACTTCAGAAAGTCGAGGACATTTTTATGTCATTATAATCTTCTTGCAGATGAGTTGAATAACCAATTGGAACCACTGCATAAACATTACCATTGTGTAGAACAACAAATTTTTAGACTCTCTTTAGAGCTGTCAAGAAATAGCACCATTCTGTTGGACTGTAAGTGGTAATCCCTAGCTGGCTGAGAAGAATACTGATATCATGACAGTAAACAAAGTGTTTGTCTTCAGAAAAAAAAGTCCACAAAAATTTGTTCATGCTTCCTGAAATGGGATACTTTAGCTGACCAGTGAAGTACATTCTTTTCTCTAAGCCTGGAGGCTAATAACTCAGCTACTTTCTTTGATAGGCCCAAATCTCATACTAAGTCATTCAATTCAGGTTGGCTAAACTGCTGAAGGGTTAATGACTGCTTGGCATCAGAAGAAGACCCTTTAGATTCTACAACCATTTCCTCATGCATCTTATCAAAATACACTTGATCACCATGTTCACTTTCTTCATCCTTAGAAGAAATAAAACCATTGAAAACTGAAACCACGGGTGTCTCAGAGTGTGGAATATGTCATATTGCTGAAGGAATATTAGGCTATGCAATCATATGCCGTTTTTTCTTGCCGAAGCCTTTTGTATGGATCAGACAGAAATAATAGTCACTGCTATAGTCCTTGGGTTCACACCAAACCATGGGAATACCAAAATGCATTCCTTTGAGTTTTCCTTTTGTCCAGTCCCAAAGCGTTTCCTCACAATTATGACACACAATATGAGGAGCCCAATTCTTGTCTTGATCGCCAAGGGGAACTTGAAAATAGGCAATATATGCATGTGTCACAAATGATGAAATATTGCACCTTTAACGTTGAAGTGTGTAACAGCCACATATATAACAGAAGGTGTCAGGACTATTCTTACATTTACACCTACTTGAAGAAGCCATGATTCAATCTTAAAACAAAATAAGATGGTGTTTATTATCAGATAATTATTCTTTTACATTTAAAAGCAACTACAATTATGTAAAAGTGATGTTTGTAAACATTAACTGCCTTGTGGTTATGCTCAATCCAAGAGTATTTGCCCTTTATGTCCAATTTAAAAACCAATGCATGCCATTAACTGTAACAAAAAGAAATTAAAATTGCATAAATACTAGAGGATACACCCAAAAATGGATTTTATATTTGGAATCAGCAATGCAGACATATATAGAAAAAGTTCTAAAACTTCATGCAACAGAAAAAAACAATTGTTCCCCAGTGTAATTGTAATAAATGTAAAGATCTAAACTACCACATTAAAAAGTAAACTGTCTAATTGGCTGCAAAAGTGTAATTTGACTAACACTTTCTAAACCCCCCCTCATTTATAAAAAAAATGAGTATAGTTAAAGGGAATGGAAATACATATACTGTGTTCATATTAATCATTTGTTTAAAAGATTATACTTTCCTAATGTATTTACTTGGAAAGTTGGTCAAAGAAACAAATAAAACCAGTGGCTAGTGCATGTGTTGATCAATTTCTGGGCTCTGTGTTCAGTTTCATTAATCTATGTCTTTTTGTTTTTGTTGTTACTATACAGTATTATTTTGATAGCCTTTTTGTACATTCTGAGATCAGGTTACCTAAGGTTATCTAAGTTCTATACTTTTGTTATTCTTTTCAAAATTGTTTTAATACTTACAGGTTTTGTTTCCTTATAAATTTTATAATTAGGTTGTCAGTATCAACAAAAAAGACTGAATAATTTTTCTTTTGATTTCAACAAATCTAGAATTAATTTAGAGAGCATTGACATCTTAATAAAGAAGCTTCAATTTAGTTTTTTTTTAATTGAATTTATTGGAGTGACACATTAACATAATAATACATGTTTCAGGTACTCAATTCTACAACACATTTTCTTACTCCATATTCTATGTTCAACCCTTCAAGTTAAGTGTTTGACCTTCACCATTTATCACCCCTATATCCTCCTTCACATCCCTACCTATCAATCATCACACTGTTGCTTCTGTCCATGCATATGATTTCACTCATATGTGGAATCTAGTCAACAAAATGAACTAACAAGTGAAACAAAGATAGACTCACATGTAGGGAGCAGGAAGACAGCTGTTGGTGGTGAGGCTCGGTGAGGGGAGTGAAGGGACTGAGCAAAACAAGACCCCCCCAAAAGAGAGAAAATAAAAGGCTTTTAATCTTTAAATATGCTACAACTCTCTAGTTAATAAAATACTCTTTAATTATACCCAGTAATATTTTGGAACTATCAGTGTGCCAGAATTGCATTCTTTAAATCTATTGTATGTTTTTAATTTATATTTTTAATATTACTTGATGAAAATTAAAATTTTATTTAACACCACCACCAAAAAAAATATATGCCAAAAATGTATTCTAAACCTAAACCTGCCGTGGCATCAATAGCTCTTAGAGCATCATCTCAAAGCTCAGGGGTTGCCAGTTTGATACCATCAGGGTACACACAGGAATAGATCAGTATTTCTATCTCTCTCTCCCTTCTTTTCTCTCTAAAATCAATGAAATCAACATTAAAAAAACCTAAAACTAGTGACTATTTGCTAATCTAGAAGATTCAATAGAAACCAGATCCTTATAACATGAGATATAAAGATTCTTCACATTAAGAACCAAAGAAATCTCATCTGAAAAAAATAAAACTAGATATTAATAGTAAGATAACACAGACATAGAAATTATTGAACTATGTAGTGTGCTAAAGTGGCTATAGTAAAAAAATTATCCTGGAAGCCATCATGAATACTCTTGAAACAAATGACATACAATAGAGTATCTCAACAAAGAAATAGAAAGAAAAGTAAGACTCAAATTGAAGTTGTAGAAATAAAAAAAATAAAATAAAATAACCTAAATGTACATCTCACTAGACAGCTCAATAGAAGAATGAAGTTGATAAAGAAAAGAATAAGTAAACTTGAATTATATAAATATTAATACAAAGTATCCAATCTAAACAAAAAAAGAGAAAGTAATTTAAAATAAAGAACTGAGCCATAGGATATGTGAGACAGTAAAAAAAGATCAGAAGGAAGAGGCAGAATGTGGGTAGAAATAAATATTTGAAGAAACAATAGCAGAAACCATCTAAATTTTGTTTATGATCTAAACTTCCAGGTTCAGAAATATTAGAAAACTCCAAATAGTGTAAATATTAAGAAATTCATGTAGAGAGCCATTATAAACAGATTCCTGAAAACTAAATAACAAAACTTGCGAACAATCACAGAGAAACAATAGAGAAACTATGGGAACAACAATTTAAATAAAAATGAATTTTGATATCAATATCAGAAAGAAGTCACAAAATATTTTTCAAAGAGTTAAAAGAAAATATCTATGACAACCTAATTTCTATGTTCTCAGTAAAAATATTCTTCATTGGTGAAGGTAAAATAAAGGTATTCTCAGATGAAAGAAAACTAAAAGATTTTGACACCAGCATATTTGCCTCTAAAAGAGTTGACAAAGAGGAGATAACAACAGACTGAACTTGAAACATAAGGAAAGAAGACAAGAAATGGACAGATATATTAAATACAAATAAAGAAATTATAATTTTCCTCTTGCATTTTAAATTGTATTTTACTGTGGGGAGTAAAACTGCTTTACACAGATACTTGGGTGAATGAATCTGAAAGGTATTTGGCTGAGTGAGAAAAGGTAATTGTCAAAAGATTAGATAATATATTCTTTTATTTATATGCTCTTCTCTAAGCAACAGAAAAAAATGTCATGGAAAATGATAAAAGTACTGGCTGTCACTTCTGGGCTGATCCTCCCCCCCTTAGTACAGCTCACTTTCAGCTTGTATTGTGCTTAATGCATTTTCATGATGATTCATTTAAGGGTGTAAATTGGGTTACAAGCAAATAGGTGTGTCAAAATGAGGAGATACAGTTTGGGTATTGACTTTCTAGCAGAAATATGACAATTCAAGTTAAATCTCTTAGCAGTTGTTATAAAGTTGCTTTCCAGTCTAAACATAGGGCTACTGTAAATTTCATTAACAGTTCTTGAGTCAATTATTATGATTTCTCCAGTATTTCTTTCCCCAAGATACAATGCAGATTGTCTTCCTTTACATGTTCTGACATGAAGCTCTCTCAACTTTAGCTTATTGATCATCACGTCTCATATTTTTTTTGTTTTCCAAAAATTCAACTATCCCTGAATTACTTCATCTATTTTGAATGAATTCCTTTTTGTATGTAATCACCATATTATCAATAATTTAAAACAGGGGAGAGGTAAATTTGTTGATCAGACCATTATCTTAACTAGAAATGTATTCTTTTTATTTCAAAACTAATATTTTGCAAAAAGTCAGTAGTATCTATGTCAGTACAATCAATATGTAGAAACACTTCCAGCTTCTAGATATGTGGCCAACTTTTATCATTGTGTTTCACTATCTCAGAATATAATGATATAAACTTTCACATTATGCTGTTGGAAGTGGTAAGTTAGAAAAAAAATTTACTCCTGATATATTGGTTTTCCATGAGCACTTAGCTCAAATCATAAATCATTTTCCAAAGTTAAACATTTGCAAAACATACTTTTTAAAATTAAGATGAGAAGTGACATTTTTTCTATCACCTGATTTCTATTCTAAAGGAAGATATTTAGTTAGTATTAAGATATATCTATATAAACTGTGCTTTTCTTCATATTTCACCTTTTTCAAGTAGTCTAGTTCACACTGTCCAACTTTTCCCTCATTCCATAAGGTAAACATGAATGGACTTAATAGATTCAGCAAGAGAAACATCTGTTTGCAAAGGAAGAATTGCTGATGCCATGAAAGGATTTAATCACAGAGATACTTTCATTCTACTTAGCTACTCTTCTACTAAAGGCAGCAGTGTCTTCTGCAGTTGTTTCAAAACACTTCTTTCATTTGGCTGTCTTCCATTTTTACACTTCTCTCAAAGCAATTACAGACATTACATTTGACTTATAAGAGCATTCATTAAAATTAGATTTTAGTCAATTGAAAGGATCCTGACCTCTGTGTCACCTCCTCCAAGAGGCTGATGGGACCAAATATATTATGACTTTGATCCCTTCAATTTCTACTGCAAATCATGTCATCCATTCTTTTGTATTTTTTTTTTCATTTATTGATTGATTTTTTTAAAGCGAGAGGAAGGGAGAGAGAGAAGAACATTGATTTATTGTTCCACTAATTTAATTATTTATGCATTCATTGGTTGATTTTTTGTGTTCCTAGACTGGGTATCAAACTCCCAACCTTCACATATTGGGGCAATGCTCTAACTACCTGAACTACCTGGCCAAAGCCATATCATCCATTCTTATTAAAAGTAAAGAATATGAGCAGAATTCAAGCTATAGTCTGCTATGGCGAGAAAATCTCAATATAGCACATGTGTACCATCCAATATAACTCCCTATGCTCCCAGGCCCTGAAATGTACCTGAATCTATTAATGCTGAATGATAAGCACGGATCTGCAATGTGTCTTCAGAAAAAATGATAACATTTCTTTCATAAGCAGTGATATAGAAAGGGTGAGCAATATAAATGTTTAGATGTCTAACATTTAAATCTGAATTCAGCCAACAGAGGCAATGAAGAGGCTGAGTGTCTAATGCATTTCATAATGCCCTTCATCGAATGGCATCAGCTAATAGAAACAGGTCAAAAGAAGACTTTATGCAACTTTATGGTTTGGTAACTTCACGAACATGACCAGGAGTCTCTGAGGACAACTCTGGGTTCCTTCAGATGGTCCCAGAAAAATGTGCAGCTTTATGAACTCAATCAAATGATGATAAAAGTAGTAATAGTAATAATTACTGTTTATTCTTACTCTGGGTTCCACTGGAACCTCAGGGAAACTTATCAGACCATCTCTTTTCTCTTTTTTGCCATTTCATTTTAATGGCTAAGGCTTGTTACTTTAGACAACCTTATCTGTCATACACTCAGACCTTTCTTATCCCTATACCAATTATATAAGTTTTCTCTTATATGTGTGCAAATTATACTAGTGATCAAACTATGTACACAATCATAAATTTAATTCCTATGTACTTTTATATAAACCATGGAATTAAGTCATTCTACGTGTTTCAGTATTGTCTATAAATCTGATACTATTTTGTGTATTGCAAGACTATTTTTATTAAAAGAATTAAATCTTACCATGTAAATGCCAACTTAACTTATTAGAGACAATACAAGAAACAGAGATATCGATCTATTCTCTACTCATCTGTATTGTTGTTCCCAAAATACTCTATAATGTTACAACCTTGGCCCATTTCTAGTTCCTTCCTAATCTTGTATTCACAACCAAATTCTTGCACTGTGGCTTTTGGAACTTTTACTCCATATCCAAAACATAGTCATATTATATCTTAAGCTGCTATTTAAACTGATGCTTTACAGACCTTAACAGACACTTAAGCTTTTTTCAAGGAAGTCCATTTTCATGAAAAGTCTCCCAAGTGATATTCTCTTATGTCTTCTCTCATACTTTAGTACTGCATTGTGGGTTTGGTGTCTGTTGGGCAAATAAGTTTGTAGAATTATTGTTATTTGGTTTTGCTCACTTTCAATTAAAAATGGCACTGCCCATGTGGGATGGCTGGGTACCTTCATGTTTGGGAAGCAGCTTGGTTATTGTAATGTGTTCTGGGGAAAGGATTGTCCCACCCAAAGGTTTTAAAAGGAGGAGCTAGGAGGCCATTTTGAAGAGAAGGGAGGAGACCATGTTGTTCCAGGGGAGAGAGACCACATTGTTGGAAGAGAGGAGACAGTCAAGATGCCTGGGTGCTGAAGATGAAATCAGTTTGTGCAGAGAGAAGGGAGATGGGGAACCAGAGGGGATAAGACTAGTGGCAGCCTTTGTTTCTAGGAAAACTCGGATGTGTCAGTAGCTTTGTGAGTGCTAAATGAGTGGGTTTTGGAGCCTAGTGTGTTTGTGTTTACTCGCTTGCCAAGTGCAAGCTAAGAATAAAGGTATTGGTCCACCAGTTCTTGGCTCCTCAGTTTCATAACCATCTGCCCGAATTAAATGTGAACCTGCAAAAGCCAGGTGGCTGTGATGGTGGCCTTGGCTACTGGCCATACAGTGTGCTTCTTGCTCATATTGCCATATCATGACCATCATTCCTTTATCAAGTTATAGCAAAACTATTAAATCTCTGCCCTTCTCTTTACCTACTCAAATTTCTATGATACTATTTCTCATTTATTAAAGATTTATATGCATGACTTGTTATGTTTCTTCACTCTAGGCTCAACCATCCTTGTAGGTGACCAGTCTAACAATCTCTTAAATGACATATAGCATCTCACCCATTGATTTGGTACACCTTGGATTTGATTATACTCTTCAAGATACCACTTGAACTTCTTGGTGTATATAAACTACTGTGCTCCCTAGAGTGTGTATAATTACATGTTCTAAATTCAAAAAGGGAGTCAGCTAGCTGTTACTCTCTTTTGGAAATAACTTATTCTGATCAACTTTGTAGTTCATAACATATCATGGAAACAAGATAAATTGTAGTTGTGGGTTTGGGGGGAACAAAGTAGACAATATATTAACTAGTAACAATGCACATTTAATGATAGTTTAAAATTACTATAAAATAACTCATTTATGGGCTAATATGTGATCAGCACCAAAACAGCACCTTTAATTAGAGAATATTATGCTCCATTACCTGCACAATTCTGGCTAGTAATAACTATAATTTTGCCTGAGTAAATATTATCAATGAACTTTAATTTTTCTCTTTTGGTAATCAACTTTATTGTTTCTGTCATATTGCTGTTCAGATTTTAATATTTGCCATATTGCTGACATTATCACTGCTAACTTCCTTTTATTCATTAATAAAATAAACCTGTAGTTTCAAATTTGAATACACATAGAAGTATTATTTGCATAAGTATAGCAAAGGATTGATTAGATTAATCAAAATCCTCTGATTAGGAGGGTCCTTCTCAATGTCAATCTCTGATAATTATTTTAAAACCATCATATTGCATGATATTTTAATTGGAAATATTTTTGCCTATGCTTCTTAGCTTCTTTGCTCCTTATAAGTATATGACTGGGCTTGCTGCTTTAGAGGTTATAAAAATATTCTGGATTTTTTATGTCTTCAATCTATGAATCTGTAGTTAAGTATTTGCTATAAATCTCATCTACCTATTTTTACAATCAAAGGAATGCTGCTATTCTTTAGTAAAAGAACTGAAGAAAATGCTATGTATTTCCTTTCATTTTCCAGGGAAAATGAGAAACATTCAAAAGCCCTGGAAATCTTTTCATTTACATTGATATGAACAAAATACATTTTCTAAAATAAACATAATTATCTATTTCAGTGTTTAGAGAAAATAAATTTTAAAGTGTGAAAATTAATATTTGTTAGTTAAATATTCACCTATTTTTAAAGTTCTGCACATATATAGAACCAGTGCACAATATATAACTCTTTTAATTTAATAAATAATGTCTTGAATATACTAATTCTCCTATACTTTGATATATGCAACAATTTTCAATCCAATGAGAAAGTAGAATCTTTCAAACTGGATCTTGTTCATCATTATGTATCTATTCATAAACCTGTGCATTTGTAATAATAACATCTCCCATTTCTATCTTTACAAATGATAAAGTTACTCAATTATCATGGTCTTTGCTTTTATGTAAGAACAGCCCATTCATCAAACTGTTTTTCTGCTCCTCCTATCCTATATAAACCCTTTGCAAGAACAGTCTCTCCAGCATTTATACCCCTCACTAATGCACATCACCAATGACTCATTTTCTCTGGAGAATTCTTCTCAGCATATGAACACACTCTAGGAGTTCCCAAACAAAACAGCTATCAAATATCCTTCCCTGCACCCCAGCACTAGCTACCTCTCCATTTCTGTCTTCACAATCTTTACAAGGAAGAAAAACGCTCTTTTCACTTTCTTGCTTGTCTTGGATTCTTTTCTGAAGCTCTTTGAATTAAATGTTACCCATCTCCTCCAAAAATAACTATATAAAAGTGCCTTTTGCTTGATCTCTATATTGGCAAAAGCAATAGTTACTTTCCTGGGATCATTACATAACCTCTTACTGGCATGTGATTTCTATTCTGAAACGCTATCTACTGTTGGCATCTGTGATAACTCCTGAATAAAATTGTTAATTTAATCAAAAATTATCATTCCTTCTTTCTGGAAATCCCATAGTATACTATATTGATATAACAAGGATTATACCTTATGATTAAAGTGTGACATAGTCTTTAATTCTCATAAAGGTGATATTATATATGATCAGCAGACACAGCCACCTTTTCCTACTACATATTTATCAGTAGTCATATTTCTAGTCATGGTCATTTATCACTGTAGGCAAATAGTAGATTAAATTGAAACTACAGACTCTACTGGACGCAGAGAGGTTTATTTCCATTTTATTCTGGGGCCTGATATGTATAAATAATGTATTAGCAAGATATGTAATTTACCACCAGACTTGATTTATATTTTCTGAATAAAATAAAACTCATAGAGAATACATTAGATAAAAGAAATATTAACCCAGTGTATATAATATGTAAAAAATAAATTAGATATATATCCTCATTAAAATTAAATTCATTTCTTAAAAATTATTTCCCAGCATAAATATATTAATATATATGGAAATTAAGTATAAAAAGTTATAATGATTTTGAAGAAAAACAATAGAAAAAATTATTTAAATTATCAGATTCATAAAGATAAATGATAGAATGGTTAATCTACACTTTCTAATAAATCACTTGTTAAAAATAACCTTAAAGTTAATTAGTGTGTTTTAGGTAGAAAATCAGAAATGTTTAAAATTGTTAAAATGTTGCACATGACAAACATAAAGTCTACATTCTGACAACTGTTTCTCAAATTCCATTTTACCTTGAAAATCAGAAGAATTTCTTGTAGTTACATAACTTTAAATTAATGTTTTTAATCACATTTATAACTTCAAACATATACTCACATTAAAATTTTATATCTTTTGCAGTACATTTATTTTATAAATACTCTCTGATATTGACAAAAGAACAAAAATGATAGCATTACTCTGCAATAAAATATACTTCGGGATCATTTGGAATGCAATCAATTATAACCTCTATCCCCTATTTTGTGCACCTTTTTTAATACATGGGTACATATTTTTTTCAAGAAAATCAAAGAGAAAAGTTATAGAGCAAAGAACCCATCCAAAGGTAAGCCATAGAAGCAGTCCTGAGACAATGATGGAAATAATATATAGTGAATAAGCTTCCCCGTTTCCTTATTCATCATGGGAAAGCTCTGAGACAGGTGTTCTGCAGTCCACCAGAGATTTCCAGTTCTCCGTGCTCATTGCTGCACTCTGTGCTGCCTTCCATCTACTCAGTGTTCACTTTCCATTGCCCTAGCATTGTTTCTGGAAATTATCTCCTGAATGAATTACTGCAAACTCTTCTTTTGCTTAGAATGTAGACAACCGCAACATGGCTCCTCTCTACAAATGAGAAAACAAGAAAACCAGCAGATTCCTGACACTTTTCAAGTCTTTCAGAGAGCAATGTTGTTACCAGGTAAACCAGAGTGACAACTCTCTCCAAAAAGAGACAAGACGGAACCAAAAGTGTGAAATAAAAGAAGTGAAATTTAGCACATTATTAAGTGCCAAATGTTGAATAATGTGACAGTTCAGAATCCTGAGTCCTATATACAAGTGCAGTTCATTTGATTGCAAGGTGGTTTCCACTTCTATCATGAGATAGATTAAAGGTAGAGGAGAGGGGTGGGATGACATCTTCAGACAAAGGCAAAAAGCCTTACTTTAGACAATGGCTCAAGTCTTGACCATTGGCTTTACTGATTAATTGAGAAATCTACCATTTATATTGCAAAACATGCTCCAAACAGGCACACTTTAATAGAAAAAGTACATACCATTATTATTAGTTTCCATTGTTATATATTTTATACTAAAAATTTATTTTCTTATCATATATTGGAAGTCCATGATACAATTTGACTTCAACAATGTAGTTCCATCTTTGTAAACAATCTACCATTCTAAAAAGTCACATTGATTATGGGGGAGGTTATGTGTGTGGGCAGGCAGTTGATTTGTGAGAAAATTCTGTACCTTCCCTTCAAATTTGTTATAAACTTATATCTGCTCTTAAAATTATATCTTAAACAAATTAAGCCATACTCATACCTGGGGATCCTGGAGATAGTATTGTACATGTGCCCAGTTAGAACCAGAAAAGAGCTACTAGCTCCTGGCTGAATTCCAGGGCACAATAATAAATTCACTAAATTGTGAAAATAGTCTGTAAGACAAACATATCCAATAGGAAAGGATGAAAATCTAACTTGCTAAGTGGGCTTAATTAAACATAAGCTAAAATAAGTAGCTATATAGATGATAGATAGATGATAGATAAAAAGATAATAGATAAAAATCACTGACTATGCTAATTGGAAATATAAAACACTAAAAATTCTTTTTCTCTGAGAGAAAAATTTAGACTGTAGAAGCCTAGTTTTATCCCTAAGTGGACTAATTTGTTTGCTACAAATAAAATGTAGTTGAACTCATAAAATCCATATATTATTTATATATGCCATTATGTGAAACACTGGAAAAGTATCAATAAGTAGAATTAAATCATATGGTTCATATAAAATCTTAACTCTGCCCTATGGCAGTAATGACAGTCTCATTTTCACCCTGTTTTACAATTCACTTGGCATCTATTCACCATTCTTAATTCTTCTTTGTTTTTTGGTTCAAATTGTTTTTCAGATATTTAAAAATATATCAAGAATAAAAGATTTCAAAATATTTTCATTAAAGAGTAACACATGAATGTGAGTTCATGAAGGTTATTGTTCAACATGTTCATAATAATGATAAAATTTTATTTTTATATGGTTCATTCTGTTCTGTGTTTATAAAATACCATGTGAATAATGCTTAGTGTTTTTGTTCCTTAGACAAACTTATAATATACTCAGAAAATCTTAATTGTGATATGGAGAAAAATATATCATGGAGAGATAAAATCTGGGCAGAAGCTTCACTATCTTAAATTCAGGACATATATCTGTAAGACTTATACTTAATAATAGTACATAAAATTTCTTACACATTCTTCCATAGTATTAAGTATACTGAGCATTAAAAGTCCTACTTTTGACAAATCTTTTAGAAAATGCATTTGTGAAATAACATTACGTTCTCCTAAAAACCTGTAGTACCTTGACTGATGCATTGTTTGCACATTTATGTGTCAGGCCCAACATCACAACCTAAACCATAAATGCTCTGCTTTTAAAAAAATGTCAATACCTGCTAATTGCTTACTGAGTAGGTTTTGGTATTATTTCAATGGAAGGTATAATTTAGCAAACAGATTTAGCAGGCAGTGGATAAAACAATTAGTACAAAGATCTTTTGTGAAAGAAGTAGCTGACAGTACACCTGCAGTGAAAGCTAAAATTTTAATTTAGAAAACAAATTTTGAAAGTAGTAGATAGAACAATTAGTCTAAATATCTTTTTTTGGGGGAAATAGTACACAGAAGAGGAAGAGAGAAGACATGTTTACATAAAAATAATATGTAAATATATCCTGAAAAGAAAATAATTTTCTTTCTCTCCCTCTTAACATTTTATATTTCTAATAATATTCTTATTTTTTCTCATGTATTGCACATGGTCAAGGCACTAAGATATTTCAAAAGTTGGGGGAGATAAGATGGCGCCGGAGTAGGCAGACACACCAACATCCACCTACCAGAACCAAAGTGGATTACAAACTAATTTTAAGAACTATCATCTGGAAAAAAAAACTTTGGACTAAACAAAGAAGACTCTTCAACCAAGGAACACTGAAGAAGCCACACCGAGACTGGTAGGAAAAGCGGAAATGCGGAGAGGGATGCCCAGCTCCCCGGAGCAAATGGCAGCTGGGAGACTCATGTGGCGGGAAGTGAGTTTAGAGGGGAGGGTCCTGAATCCCAGGAACAAAGCCCCAGCCTGCAGCCCCAGAGCCTAGAAGAAGCGTATGGACAGTATTTAGCTGGAAACAAGACAGGATACTGTTTGTGAGAAAGAGACTGATTTCTCAGACCCAGGATTCTTCTTAAAAGGACCGCACAGAACACCTCTCTCACAACCACTCATCCGGGGCTTGGGGGATGGGAGAGAGGAGAGTACCGGAGTAGCAGGAAGAGACTGTAATCTAGGAGGCACAGAGAGAAACATTTTTGGAGACAGCCACCCTAACCCCTGTGCTGAGTCACTCCCCAAATCTGAAGTTAATATTTCCCCTGGAAATAGCAATACCAGCAAAGGGAAGCAGGACAGAAGCCACACAAGCTCTCCCGCGGCACTCAGAGCAGAGTCGTTTAGAAGTAGGGAGCTTTCGGGACTACAGTAGTGAGTGTTAGGGTCTGAGCTGCAGCACCCGCACCCCAGATGGCTGAGGGCTCGCTGGAGGGTGGGCAGTGGCAAGACACGGAAGTGCAGTTCTGTTGGCAAGGGCAGAAGCTGGCTGGCCACCACTGGGCCCAAGTGTGAGCTCAGCCTTCCTTGGCTGGGGAGGAGGGGACATGCAAAAGCTGTCAAGCCCAGCTGCAGGCAGCCAGCCAGCAATCCAGCCTGTGGGAGAAGGGTGGGAACACCAGAAGGGGTGGAGACCAGCCCTTGAACAAGGGCGCAGGAGCACAGCCTTGCCTTGCCTGCAGAATGGAGGCTTGTGGCCTGACATGGGAGCTGGCTCCTCCCACGGGGGTGGAGCCAAAAACCCAGAATAGGCAGAGTCCCACTACTGAACGTGGGCACACAGTCCTGCCTAGACTGTGGAGCCAAATCTTGCAACCATCCCACGAGCTGGCTCCACCTGCAATGACAGGGCAAAAGCCAGGGAAAAGGCGGAGACTGCAGCTGAGCAAAGGTGCTCACCACTGCCATTAGGGCCTGGCATAATGCCACCCATGGAGGTGGGGCAAAGGCCAAGGTCACCAAGGCTTGTACACCCGAGCATGTGATCACAGCCACTCCCGTGAAGGAGAGGCAAAAACCACAGCAACAGCCCCAGTAGACAGTCACTGGCAACGACCATACCCAAATGCCCTAGGCAGCAATAGCAGAGGGGGTGGCGGGCCTGCAGACAGATCATACCTAGGGAACAGAAGCCATACCCAGTAGACTCCAGTGACCAAAACCTTTCTTTATACAGAGAAAATGAGAAGGCAGAGAAATGCAACACAAATGAATCAAGAGAAATTCTCAGAAAAGGACCTGAATGAATCAGATATAACCAAATTACCAGATGCAGAGTTTAAAAAACAATTGTTAGGATGCCCAGAGATATTAGAAAAACAATAGATGGTCATTACGAACACCTAAATAAAGACATAGCAAATAAAAAAAATATTGAAATAATAAAAAAGAATCAGTCAGAAATGAAAAATACAATATCAGAAATGAAGAAAACAATGGAAGAAATTAAAAGCAGGATGGATGAAGCTGAGAATCCAATCAGCGAGTTAGAGGACAAGATAAATAAAGGCACAGAAGCAGAGCAGAAAAAAGAAAAGAGACTCAAAAAGTCTGAGAAAAATCTAAGAGAGCGCTGTGACAACATGAAGAGAAATAACACCGCATAATAGGGGTTCCTGAAGAAGAAGAAAAAGAACAAGGGATAGAGACTTTGTTCAAGCATATCATAGCTGAAAACTTCTCTCAATTAAGGCAGGAAAACATCTCACATGTTCAAGAAGCACAGAGAACTCCATCAAAGAGAAACCCAAAGAAATCAACACCAAGACACATTATAATTAAAATACCAAAGCTAAGTGATAGAGAGAAAATATTAATAGCTGCTAGAAAAAAAAGAATATCACCTACAAAGGAGCCCCCATAAGGATGACTTCCCACTTCTCTACAGAAACACTTGAGGCCAGAAGGGAATGGCAAGAAATATTCAAAGTAATGCAGAATAAGAACCTATAACCAAGACTACTTTATCCAGCAAGGCTATCATTTAAAATTGAAGGAGAAATAAAAAGCTTTCCAGACAAAAAAAAAAAAAAAAAAAAAAAAAAAAAAAAAACCTCAAAGAATTTACTACAACTAAACCAAGGTTTCAAGAAATGCAAGGGGCCTGTTGTAAACAGATCAAAGGAGAAAAAGAATATAGCAAAAGAGAAATACAGTTTTAAAGAATAAAATGGCAATAAACAATTACATATCAATAATAACCTTAAATGTAAATGGATTAAATAATCCCATCAAAAGACATAGGGTAGCTGCGTGGATAAGAAAAGAGTACCCATACATATGCTGTCTACAAGAGACACACCTTAAAACAAAAGATGCACATAGACTGAGATAAAGGATGAAAAAATATTTCATGCAAATGGAAATGAAAAAAAAAGCTAAGGTAGCAATACTTATATCAGACAAAATAAATTTTAAAACAAAGACTATTGTAAGAGATAAAGAAGGTCACTATATAATGATAAAGGGAGCAATCCAACAGGATGATATAACTGTTACAAATATCTACGCACCTAATATAGGAGCACCCAAATATATAAAGCAGACTTTGATGGATTTAAAGAGCAAGATCAACCGCAATACTGTAATAGTAGGGGTTTTTAATACCCCACTAACATCACTAGATAGATCCTCAAGAAAGAAAATAACAAAGAAACAACAGACTTAAAGGACACACTAGATCAACATGATTTAATAGATATCTTTAGAACCTTTCACCCTAAAGCAGCAGAATATACATTCTTTTAAAGTGCTCATGGTACATTCTCTAGAATAGACCACATGTTAGGGCACAAAAATGGTCTCAACAAATTTAAAAAGATGGAAATCATATCAAACACTATCTCTGATCACAATGGAATGAAACTAGATATCAACCACAACAGAAAAACAGAAAAATACTCAAACACTTGGAAACTAAATAGCACGTTATTAAATAATGAAGGGGTAAACAATGAGATCAAAGAAGAAATTTAAAAATTCCTAAAAATTAAAGATAATGAGCATACATCAACTCAAAATTTATGGGACTCAGCAAAAGCTGCCCTGAGAGGTAAGTTCATAGCATTACAGACATACCTCAAGAAGCTAGAAAAAGCTCAAATAAAAAACTTGACCCTACATCTAAAAGAACTAGAAAAAGAACAGCAAGTAAAGCCCAGAGCTAGTAGAAGGAAGAAAATAATAAAGATCAGAGCAGAAATAAATGACAAAGAGCGTAAAGAAACAATACAGAGGATCAATGAAAAAAGGAGCTGATTCTTTGAAAAGGTAAACAAGATCAATAAACCTTTAACGAGACTCACCAAGAGAAAAAGAGAGAGAACTCAAATAAAATTAGAAACGAGAGTGGAGAAATAACAACTGAAACAACAGAAATACAAAATATTGTAAGAAAATACTATGAAGAACTGTACGCCAAAAAACTAGGCAACGTAGATGAAATGAACAAATTTTTTGAAACATATAATCTTCCAAAAATTAATCTGGAAGAATCAGAAAACCTAAACAGACCAATTACAACAAATGAGATTGAAACAGTTATCAAAAAACTCCCAAAACAGAAAAGTCCTGGGCCTGATGGCTTCACAAGTGAATTCTTCCAAATATTCAAAGAAGAACTAACTCCTATCCTTCTCAAGCTATTTCAAAATATTCAAGAGGAAGGAAGACTTCCAAGCTCCTTTTATGAGACAAGCATAATTCTGATTCCAAAACCAGGCAGAGGAAACACAAAGAAAGAAAATTATAGGCCAATATCCCTGATAAATTTAGATGCTAAAATCCTCAACAAAATATTTGCAAACTGGATCCAGCAATATATGAAAAAAATCATACACCATGATCAAGTGGGATTTACTCTTGGGAGGCAAGGCTGGTACAATATTCACAAATTAATCAATGTGATTCATCACATAAACAAAAAGAAGGATAAAAACCACATGGTAATTTCAATAGATGCAAAAAAGCATTTGATAAAATCTAGCACCCATTCATGATCAAAACTCTCAGCAAAGTGGGAATACAGGGAACATACCTCAACATGAAAAAAGCCATCTATGAGAAACCCACAGCCAACATCATACTCAATGGGCAAAAATTAAAAGCAATCCCCTTAAGATCAGAAACAAGGCAGGGGTGCCCCCTTTCACCACTCTTATTCAACATAGTTCTGGAAGTTCTTGCCACAGCAATGAGACAAGAAGAAGAAATAAAAGGCATTCAAATTGGAAAAGAAGAAGTAAAACTATCATAATTTGCAGATGATATGATATTATATATCAAAAACCCTAAAGTCAAAGTCAAAAAACTACTGGACCTGATAAATGAATTCAGCAAGGTGGCAGGATATAAAATTAATACTCAGAAATCAGAGGCATTTTTATACACTAACAATGAACTGTCAGAAAGAGAAATTAAAGAATCAATCCCCTTTACCATTGCAACCAAAAAAAAATAAAGTACCCAGAAATAAATTTAACCAAGGAGATTAAGACTTGTACTCGGAAAATTATAAAACATTGATAAAAGAAATCAGGAAAGATACAAACAAGCAGAAGCATATACCGTGCTCATGGTTAGGAAAAATAAACATCACTAAAATGTCTATATTACCCAAAGCAATTTATAAATTCTATGCAATACCAATTAAAATACCAATGATTTACTTCAAAGATATAGAACACATATTCCAAAAATTTATATGGAACCAAAATAGCACACGAATAGCCTCAGCAATCTTGAAAAGGAAGATTAAAGTGAGAGGTATCACAATTCCGGATATCAAGTAATATAAGGCCATTGTACTCAAAACAGCCTGGTACTGGCATAAGAACAGGCATATAGATCAATGGAACAGAACAGAGAACCCAGAAATAAACCCACACTTTTATGGACAACTGATATTTGACAAAGGAGGTAGAGCATACATTGGAGTAAAGAGAGCCTTTTCAACAAATGGTGTTGGGAAAATTGGACAACTACCTGTAAAAAAAATAACTAGACCACCAACTTACACCATTCACAAAAATAAAGTCAAAATGGATAAAAGACTTAAATGGAAGTCGTAAAACCATAAGCATCTTAGAAGAAAACATAGACAATAAGCTCTGTGACATCTCTTGCAGCAATATATTTGCCGATTTGTCTCCACAAGCAAGTGAAATAAAAGACAGGAAAAACAAATGGAACTTTATCAAACTAAAAAGCTTCTGCACAGCTAAAGACAATAAGAACAGAATAAAAAGACAAACTACACAATGGGAGAATACATTTGACAATGCATCTGATAAGGGGTTAATAACCAAAATTTATAAAGAACTTGTAAAACTTAATACCAGGAAGACAGAAAATCCAATCCAAAAATGAGCAAAAGAAATGAATAGACACATCTCCAAAGAGGACATACAGATGGCCAATAGGCATATGAAAAAATGCTCAACATCACTAATCATTAGAGAAATGCAAATTAAAACCACAATGAGATATCACCTCACACTGGTCAGTATGGCGCTCATCAACAAAACACAGAATAAGTGCTGGCAAGGATGTGGAGAAAAGGGAACCCTCCTGCACTGTTGGAGGGAATTCAGACTGGTGCAGCCACTTTGG
Organism: Saccopteryx bilineata; assembly: GCF_036850765.1. Taxonomy (NCBI): domain Eukaryota; kingdom Metazoa; phylum Chordata; class Mammalia; order Chiroptera; family Emballonuridae; genus Saccopteryx; species Saccopteryx bilineata. Next base: position 211,340,070 of record NC_089491.1, on the reverse strand, counting down.
AAAACAGTATGGAGTTTCCTCAAGGAATTAAAAATCGAACTTCCTTTTGATTCAGCTATTCCACTTTTAGGAATATACCCGAAGAACACTGGCACTGTTTCAAAAGGAGAAATGCACCCCCATGTTTATGGCAGAATTGTTCACAATAGCGAAGATCTGGAAACAGCCCAAGTGTCCGTCAGTGAACGAGTGGATTAAAAAGCTTTGGTACATATATACTATGAAATACTACTCAGCCATAAGAAATGATGACACGGGATCATTTACAACAACATGGACGGACCTTGATAACATTATACTGAGCAAAATAAGTAAATCAGAAAAAACTAAGAACTATATAATTCCATACATAGGTGGGACATGAAAATGAGACTCAGTGACATGGACAAAAGTGTGGGGGTTACAGGGTGGGGGGAGGAGATAAATTGGGTTGGGGGAGGGGAGAAGCACAAAGAAAATCAATTTGAAGGTGATGGAAGACAATTAAACTTTGGGTGATGTGAATGCAGCATAATCAAATGTCAAAATAACCTAGAGATGTTTTCTCTGAACATATGTACCCGATTTATCAATGTCACCCCATTAAAATTAATAAACAAAAGAATTTGTCTCACAGCTAATTCAGGCATTTAGAAAAATTGTATAAGGATGCTAATTCTGCTTCTCAGGCCACATCCTGCAAAAGAGACCCCAAGAAATTTGGTGATTTGGTTCCTCTGATTTTGCCAATTGGATTTAAAAAAAATAAGTCAGGAGAGCCCTGAAATGGAAGTAACAATACATGGGCATAAATTTAAAGGACTTTTAGATACTGAAGCTGATGTATCTGTTATTTCTCAGCTACATTGGCCTCCTTCCTGGTCCACTCATGCAGCAGCCACAGAATTTCAAGGTATAGGGCAGAGTAAATTTCCTCAACAAAGTTCTAGTTTTTTATATTGGGAAGATTAAGATCATTCTGGATTTTTTTTATGCCTATGTGCTCCCTGGACGGCCAGTTAATTTGTGGGGTAGAGATGTTTTGAAAAATATGGGAGTGATGCCTGTCAGTCCTAATGGTTTAGTCAGTACTCAGATGTTTGATTGGGGATTTTTGCCCACTAAGGAACTAGGGAAAGAACAGCACAGAATTCTCACCCCCATAGAAGTGGCACCCAATACCAGAAGGTGTGGATTAGGATATCAAAATTTAGCATAGGGGCCTTGGTAGCTCCTGCTACCTCAATAATGCATTGTGCAGATCCAATTACTTGGAAATCAGATAATCTTGTATGAGTAGACCAATGGCCCCTTTCTCAGGAGAAACTTAGGGCAGCTGCTCAATTGTACAAGAGCAGCTACAGCTTGGGCACATTGAACCATCTAATAGCCCATGGAATACACTTCCATATTTTGATCTTGTTGTATCCTTGATTATCAAGGGGCATAGGTGACCCTTACAGCTTATAGGTTTTGAGCCTCAAAATTATTGTTGTTCCTTTTTTCAAAGGATCAACAACAATGGCTCTGGGAAACTTCCACTAAATGGCAAATCGCTTTTGCAAATCAATGGACAACTTTATACTGAAACAGTCAACTTAAAATCAGCTCAAAGACTAGAATTATATGCCATTATCATGGCTTTTCAGCATTTGCTGTATTCCTCCTTTAATCTATATACAGACAACAAATATTTACTTATGGTTGTTTTTACTATAAAGACTGCTGTCTTAGGGACAACTGCTAATGAACTATTTCAGCAGTTCCTCCTTCTTCAAAGACTTGTATGTCAACATAGAGCTCCATGTTTTATAGGATATGCTCAACTTTACTCCATGCTCCCTGGAGCTTTAGCACAAGGGAATGCCCTTGTTGATCAAGCTACCCAAAAAAATTTTTTTGGAGCAACCATGACAGATAGAGCAATTCAGTCTCATACTATTCATCACCAGAACGCTGCAGTTTTTTGTAAACCGTTTCAACTTTCTCAGGAAGCAGCATGGCAGATTGGTAAATCCTGCCTGAGGTGTCCTATACTACAATCTGTCCCTCCATTTGGAGTTAACCCTCAAGGACCCCTACCAGGACAACTTTGGCAAATGGATGTTACTCATATACCTTCATTTGGCAAACAATCCTATGTCCACATTACAGTGGATACCTATTCTGGATTTATAGTAACCTCTGTTAGAACAGAAAAGGCTGCTAAGCATATTATAGCTCATTGTCTGTATGCATTTTTCTATTGTTGGATTTCCTAAACTGGTAAACTGACCATCCTCTTGCATATGTAGCAAAAGCATTTACTGTATTTTGTCAAACTTTTTGAATTATGTGTATTTCTTACAATATTTAAAGTCAAGGTATTATTAAAGTGCACCCAGCAAATATTTTAAGGTCAATTTAAAAAAGTTTAAAAGGGGGAAGTCATATCCTGGAACTCCTATGGTTCTACCATATCATACTTTTTACTTAAAAAAATTTTTAATTTCTTTTGAATGTTGATGAACAGGAGACTCCAAATTTTTTTCTCCTGCAAACTTATACCTTCTTTTATTTGATCCAGCTAATAACACTGTTTTGTCTTTATCCAAATAGCTCCAGATATACGAAAAAGGTTTATATAGGTAGATGGTGATCGTCAAATCCCTCAGTGAGATCTTCTGAGCATGGCTTTTAAGATACCTAGATACAGAAAAAGCCCAATAGAGATCAGGTGAACCACCAGCTTTTAGATATGCCCTTAAAGGCTCTAACACCCCAAAGGGGTCTCATAGGATGCCATCTGGTTTGTTCTTCAATAGTGAATAGGAAGGTAATTGAGCTAAAGCCTGCCAGACTTACATGCCTTTGCTGTGAGGAAAAAGGGACACTGGAAGGTAGGTTTCCCCCTCGCTCCTCTAGGAGGGTTCAGTCTCTTCTAGCCCTACTCCAGCCACCTATGACCTAACCTTGCCCAGAATGCTGGGGTTTGCCATTGAAGGCTGAAGGTGCCCAGGACCATCAGCCCCATTTATGACACTTTGGATGAGCCTAGGGTATTTCTTCCAAGAAGCAGGTAAACTGATCTCATTTGCACAAGGGCCACTTAACTATGTCTTGCCTGAATAGTCAGGTTTTTTATTCTTCCCTAGAAGATCTCTGTTGTGGGTGTTGATAGTCCTATTTTCTGCTGCTTTGTTTAATATATAGTGTTTCCTTTATTCCTCCTACCTCAATGCCCAGTCATATTTCAGGCTGGGATCTACTCCTAATGTAGAGCTCTCTTTCCCCCTTTTGCCAACTTCTATTATGAATTTACCTTTGCCACCAGCTTAGTGTATCCCAAGGTTCTCTTTACCACACCACAGTCACAAAGCTCCAGGGAAAAGCAACCTGGTCTCATCTCTCCAGGCAGAGGATCACAGAAGCTCTATCTCCACACATGCTGCAGGTCGCCTTTCCAGTCTACCTGAATCATTTCCAGCTAGAAGCAGTGGTAATTGGGACTTGGACATGAGCTGCAATGTATAGAATTGTGACAACAATTCCAGTGCCATGCGGTCTTTTCCTGGGTGTGGACTTTTCCTGGACTCCTGCTCCTTGTGACAGCTCCTAATGGACTGAACTGGGGTTGGGTTGCATTTGCAGGGATTTGGAATGGTGTTGGTGCCAACTTGGACTTGGTGAACATGTTAAGGACACTACTCTTTTATGGATTTTGCTGTATTGGCCAAGAGTTTGCTTAAAGGCTTTAATCACTGTAAAAAAAATTAAAAAAAAGACTGGATAAAGAAGATGTGGCACATATACACTATGGAATACTATTCAGCCATAAGAAATGATGACATTGGATCATTTACAACAAAATGATGGAATCTTGATAACATTATATGTAGTGAAATAAGTAAATCAGAAAAAAACAAGAACTGTATGATTCCATACATTGGTAGTACATAAAAATGAGACTAAAAGACATGGACAAGAGTGTGGTGGTTACTTGGGGGGGGGAAGGAAGGAGGGAGAGGGAGAGGGGGAGGGGGAGGGGCACAAAGAAATGTAGATAGAAGGTGACAGAGGACAATCTGACTTTGGGTGATGGGTATGCAACATGAATGACAAGATAACCTGGACATGTTTTCTTTGAATATATGTACCCTGATTTATTGATGTCACCCCATTAAAATTAATAAAAATTTATTTATATAAAAATGGCACAACTAAGTGAAACAAACAAACAAAAAAGTTATGACATATGCAATATTGTCCCACACAGTAGAGCCATTAAACTGTTTATGACTGAAATTGCAGTGAATATCTATTGGGTTGTGGTAAGAAATGAACCCTCTTTTCTTTCCCTTAATGAGACTATGCTTCCCTGGTCATAGCTTGGACTTCACAAATAAAATCACACATTAGTCACAGTTAAAAAAAAAAAGCTGGACATCCAAACCAATATGTACTCACCATAAAACAAGCTACTTAGAATAGTATTCATTTTTAGGGTCTTAATATAGAAGCTAAGAAAATATTAACATCGTAGAAATGGACCAAAGAGTGGATTCACAGTAAATTTGATTTGATTGCATTGGTTTGAATGCTGGATCCTTAGAGATAAGGCTCTGTGCAGCTCTTAGATCACACTGCTACCAAAGGACCTCTGAAAAAAACCAATGAGTAGTATATCATTGTATTGATATATATGTACCACATCTTCTTTATCCAATCCTCTAATGAAGAGCCCATGACTGTTGACATGGACATCTCTTAACATTTACAGTTATGAAGTCCTTGGATATTATGCTGTATTAAACAACTTACTTATTTCAAAGATACTACATCAAACAATCAGGTTTAAAACAATTTTATTTGAATGTGTCCATTGCCAGTAACCAACCAATCTTGTTTTAAACATAGTATTAAATATCAAGTCGTTAGGGTAATGCTGCAACTCTTTTTTCTAAGCCTATTTCAGCTCACAGATAATAGAAAAGCGTTTATATACCCAGACTACTTGTAAGCATTGCACAAATACATTTCCATATAATTTTCACTTATGTAACTCTACAATTAAAATTTACTCAATTTTGCATTTGAGAAAAATCCCTTGTACAAAAAAAAAATCTCTTGCACAGTCTTATTCATTTTCCAACTTCCATTTGTTACTCATTCTCACTCTGGCATTTTGCTTTATGTTATTCAGTGTTGCTGTTTTATATGTTTGTTTATGGACATATTTTTCTTTCTTATAAAATTCACAGAAAAGGAGATTCTCAAAGGAGGGTTTGGAAAATTACTTCTCTCTGCAGGGCTTTACAGGCAATACTGTCTGTATTACAACTGCTTAACTTTATTTCTGTATTGTGAAAGAAATACAGAAATAGGTAAACAAAATGGCATGATTGTATTCCAGTAAAACTTTATTTACTTAAACAAGTGGTGATAAACTAAACAATCTTATCTAATATAATTGATATAAAATGTAAGTTTATGATATATATGACAATATATAGCATATATTAAGTGATACTTATACGCAATTTTATTTTGCCTTAATTTTTAGTGATTACTATATATACACAGTAGTTAAAATTTTGAAATAGAGAAAATGGAAGTATGAAAGAGATTATAAAAATAAATTAATCCAAACTTTGTATTACACACAAGATAAGTGAAACCAACAATGCCATGTATTTCCATAATTCTAGGTAAAGCAATGTTGGGATCTAATTTTGAGTCATTATTATTTTACTATTTAATTTTTTTTAATTTTTATCCAAATGATTGATCAATTTATAATGTGGCATAAATTCTATCAATCAACTGCTTATTTGATCAAATATGCTCCTTATACAATTGACCTAGTAATAAAGTTTTTCTTTTCTTATATGTTAAAAATCACAACTCATACTTTAGCATAAACATTGTTATAGAATTAATGATTGTTGATAAGCACATATTAAATTCATGCAACCTGAAGTGTTTCTAATATATATAAAAATCCTCAGTAGCCTGTTTGCTGTATAGTGTTTTGAATTTGTGTTTTTATATTTATAATTAATATATATAATAATTTATTTTAGATATCTTATATTTATGTAAATGGAATATTTAGTGATAGATTTTTCCTCTAAATACCAATCAGCAGAATATTTAGATAGTGATTTTGGAGTAACACTATTAACTAATATTGAAAATAATGACCACATTCAACATTTCCATAATCATCATAGTAAATAAATATAAGAATTTGTCCTCATTTTAAGATAATATAATTAAAGGAAAAATGTAGAAGATTGTACAATTAAAAGTAAGTTGCAGGTGATATTACCACTAATAACTACAAATAAAATAAACTATTTTTTATTTAATTAATTTAATAATAGAGCTGTTTGACTTCAAAAATGCATAGTAGCAAATGTTGAATAGCGCACAAATCACATGCAGTATTATTCATTGGGAAGGTATGTACGAAGTAACCACTTTAAAATGTACTTAAAATAAATTCTCTAAATAAAAAAAAATGTACTACCCAAATGATCAGAAGTATAATGCTTTGATGATCCTAGTAGTGGTGGAAACAGTTGATTTATTTATCTACTCTTTTATCGGACTTATCAATGGCTCCATTTCTGCTAGATCAAAGTACACCCATTTTTTTTAGTTATAACAAAATATTATGAAGTCATAATTTTACCTTATTGTAAATACCCTATCCATTCTCGGAAATCCTACAACACTTTATCTTTTCTATTGTCATATGATGGCACTTTTACTTTGATATCAATATTCATGTGCACATTTTATTTCCATGACTAAACTCAAAGATCTTAGAGTTCAGGGTCCATATATTACTATTGTGGTAAGGTACCAAAGATTTGAAAAAATTAATATTTTAGGAGAAAGAGTTACGTTTCTTGCCCCCTCCTTTCTGTAAGGAGTGAGGGGAGAAGAATGTAGGAGTTTCCTGGCTTGCAGAGACATACTGTGCAGGAAAACCCCTTTTACTAGGAAGCTTAAAGGGCATTTTATAATTTGGACTAAACATACAGAGAGATGTTATAAATATGCTTTTCTTTATAGAGTGGGGAGTTGCCAGCTCTTTGAGCCTCTTACTATCCAGGCAGAGGCAGCAGCAACCCCATAGCTGGATTATCAGGCTTCTAATTGTGGAAGGAAAGACTAGGAGAGAGGCTCCAGGAACACTCTCACAGTGAGAGACCCTCTCACTGTTGGAGCCTATAAACGCTAATGAGCCTCAACTGCCAACGAGAGTGAAGCCAAATACATGACTTCACCATAGAGAATTATCAACTGCAAACCTCTACCAGAGCATCCCACGGGGGCAGAACCTGGGGTACAAAGTCACCAACCAGGAAGAGAGACAGAAAAGAAAAAGCAAGACGATAACCTCTCAAAATCAAGAATAATCTCCAGACTTTATAACCTATCCCATTTTATTATATTTGTTCATCTGTGTCTCTTTTCTTCATTCTTGATTTTTTTTTTTCTATTCCAATTTGGTCATTTAATTCTCTCTCAGTCTTACTCTCATCTCTCTTTGAACTACACTACCCATAAGTGTTACATCTCCCATTATCTTTTCTTTCCTCCTCCTTTCTCTCTATGAGGGTTGCAATCCAAAACCCCTAACTCTCTCTTTCTCTCCTCCTTTTTCTTTTTTATTCTTTTAGTGGTTCTGTCTTTTCTCTTTCTCTCTCTCTCTTTTCTCCCTCTATATTAGTCTCTTCCTTTCTCCTTTACGTTTTCTCTCATTCAAACCTCAATAATGAACAAATTGTCTTATTTGGGACTCAAATTTAAGTTTGTGGCATTTGGGGGGGGGGAGTTTACTTCACCTTTCTAACTCATTAGCAGTGCTCCCATCCCTGGTTCTCCATTTTATCTAGTTCTTGTTCCACTAAATATAATAGTAATTTTTTAATTTTCCACCCCTTTTTCCTGTTTCCCTCTTATTCCTCTCATCATAACTCTTAGTCAGCCAACACTTAAAAGCAAATCATTTTATTCTTTTTTTTTTTTTGTATTTTTCTGAAGCTGGAAATTGGGAGAAACAGTCAGACAGACTCTCGCATGCGCCCGACTGGGATCCACCCAGCACACCCACCAGGGGCGATGCTCTGCCCACCAATGGGCGATGCTCTGCCCCCTCTGGGGCGTCGCTCTGCCGCGACTAGAGCCACTCTAGTGCCTGGGGCAGAGGCCAAGGAGCCATTCCCAGCGCCTGGGCCATCTTTGCTCCAATGGAACCTTGGCTGCGGGAGGGGGAGAGAGAGACAGAAAGGAAGGAGGGGGGGTGGAGAAGCAAATGGGTGCTTCTCCTATGTGCCCTGGCCAGGAATCAAACCTGGGTCCCCCGCACACCAGGCTAATGCTCTACCGCTTGGCCAACCAGCCAGGGCCAAATCATTTTATTCTTTACCCAAATTTTTTCCTTATTTGGTTATTGTGGGTCTATACCCCGTCCCCCCTTTTATATATATATTTTTTTTTCTTTTTCTTTTTTTCTTTTTCCTTTACCCCTTTATTACTTCTCCCCAATTCAGGCCCTCCACTACAGGTATTGTTTGTTCTATTTAGTACAATATAATTCAGAGTTCACACAAGATTTTCTCAAGAAAGAGGGGAGAGGAGAGGAGAGGAAAAAAGGAGGGGAAGGAATAATTCCCTTTTTTCTCAAAATTTTATCTTATTTTATTTTTCTTTATTTAATGATTAATTTAAAAAAACCTCAATATTTTATTTTTTTAACTTTTTATTCCTTATTAAATCTCATTAATACTATCAACAAAACCATCCTCAGATGCCATTAAAGAAGAGAAAATCGAATATTATAGATACAAAAGAAAGAGAGGTAACACAGAGAGATGAGGAAAAATCTATGGAGAAAAAATTTAAGATATTGGAAACCTTGGAGTTAAACGACAGAGAATTTAAAATAGAAATCCTAAAAATACTCAGAGATATACAAGAAAACACAGAAAGGCAATTAGGGAGCTCAGAAAACAACTCGATGAACACAAAGAGTATATCTCTAAGGAAACTGAAACTATAAAAACAAATCAAACAGAGATGAAAAACTCAATTCACGAGCTGAAAAACAAAATAACAAGCTTAGCTAATAGAACAGGCCAGATAGAAGAGAGGATTAGTGAAATAGAAGAAAAGCAACTTGAGGCACAACAGAGAGAAGAAGAAAGAGACTCAAAAATTAAAAAAAAATGAGATAGCCCTACAGAAATTATCTGACTCCATCAAAAAGAATAACATAAGAATAATAGGTATATCAGAGGGAGAAGAGAGAGAAAATGGAATGGGGAATATACTCAAACAAATAATAGATAAGAAATTCCCAAGCCTGTGGAAAGAACTAAAACCTCAAATTCTAGAAGCAAACAGAACTCCAAGTTTTCTTAACCCAAACAAACCTACTTCAAGGCACATCATAATGAAATTGGCACAAACCAACTGCAAAGAAAAAATTTTCAAGGCAGCCAAGGGAAAGAAGAATACAACATATAAAAGAAGGCCCATTAGATTATCATCAGATTTCTCAACAGAAACTCTACAAGCTAGAAGAGAGTGGACCCCAATATTTAAAGTCTTGAAAGAGAGTAACTTTCAGCCATGAATACTATATCCATCAAAGCTATCCTTCAAATATGAAGGAGAAATAAAAACATTCACAGATACAGAAAAGATGAGGGAATTTATCACCAGAAAACCCCCACTCCAGGAAATACTAAAGGGGGTTCTCCAATCAGATACAAAGAAAAAAAAAAAAACAAAGCCACAAGTAAAAGCTCCAAGAAGACCACAATAAAACCAACTTTAAACTGTGACAACAAAATGAAAGGGGGGAAGAGGATGGAGACTAACAGTAGCAAAGGGCGATGGAGTGCAAAAGTACTCACAAAATAGTGCATTACAATGAACAGGGTAGGAACCCTTTTCATTACTTAATGGTAACCACCAGAAAAAACCACCACAGAAGCACATGATTTAAAAAATATAGCAACAGAGAAAAGATGTATGGAATACAACCAAATAAAAACAAAAAACAGAAAAACGAAAGAGAAGGATCAAACAAGACACAAAACTAACAGAAAAACATCTATAAAATGGCAATAGGGAACTCACAAGTGTCAATAATTACACTAAATATAAACAGATTAAACTAACCAATAAAAAGGCACAGAGTAGCAGAATGGATCAAAAAAGAAAATCCAACTTTATGCTGCCAACAAGAAAAGCATTTCAGTAACAAGGATAAAAATAAATTAAAAATGAAAGGCTGGAAAACAATACTCCAAGCAAATAACATCCAAAAAAAAGCAGGCGTAGCAATACTCATATCTGATAATGCTGATTACAAGACAGAAAAAGTATTCAGAGACAAAAATGGCCATTTCATAATGGCTAAGGGGATACTAAATCAAGAAGACATAACAATTCTTAATATATATGCAACAAACCAAGGAGCACCAAAATATATAAGACAGCTACTTATTGACCTTAAAACAAAAACTGACAAAAATACAATCATACTTGGAGACATCAATACACCGCTGAGGGCTCTAGATCGGTCATCCAAACAGAGAATCAACAAAGATATAGCGGCCTTAAACAAAACACTAGAGCACCTGGATATGATAGACATCTACAGGACATTTCATCCCAAAGTGAATAAGTATACATTTTTCTCCAATGTACATGGATCATTCTCAAGAATTGACCATATGTGGGGCCACAAAAACAACATCAGCAAATTCAGAAAAATCAAAGTTGTTCCTAGCATATTTTCTGATCATAAAGCCTTGAAACTAAAATTCAACTGCAAAAAAGAGGGGAAAAATTCCACAAAAATGTGGAAACTAAACAACATACTTTTAAAGAATAATGGGTCAAAGAAGAAATAAGTGCAGAGATCAAAAGATATATACAGACTAATGAAAATGACAATATGACATATCAGAATCTATGGGATGCAGCAAAAGCAGTGATAAGAGGAAAGTTCATATCACTTCAGGCATATAGGAACAAACAAGAGAGAGCCCAAGTGAACCACTTCACACCTTAAGGAATTAGAAAAAGAAGAACAAAGACAACCCAAAACCAGCCGAAGAAAGGAGGTAATAAAAATCTGAGCAGAAATAAATGAAATAGAGAACAGTAAAACTATAGAAAAAATGTAGAACAAAGAGCTGGTTCTTTGAAAAGATCAACAAAATTGACAAACCCTTGGCAAGACTTACGAAGGAAAAAAGAGAAAGAACTCATATAAACAAAATCCAAAATGAAAGAGGAGAAATCACCACGGACATCATAGATATACAAAGAATTATAGTAGAATACTATGAAAAACTCTATGCCACTAAATTCAACAACTTAGAAGAAATGGATAAATTCCTAGAACAATACAACCTTCCTAGACTGAGTCATGAAGAAGCAGAAAGCCTAAACAGAACAATTAAAGAAGAAATAGAAAAAACCATTAAAAACCTCCCCAAAGAGTGACGTCACGGAAATGGCGCCGTGAGCAGCGCGTCCGACAGCTCTCCCCTAAATCACAACAAATTTATCAACTAGAAACAGAAAAATTTATCCTCCGAGCATTCCGGAGTTCCACACAAACTGATAGCGAAAGGACTGTTATCACTTGAATCTGAGAGATGAGGGTGTGGAGGAATCTACCACAGGGACGTTCTTTCAAACCGCAAGGAAGTGCGCCTGTGGTGAGTCAGCCCATATACTTGGAACCGCGAGTCGCCGCGAGCGGCCGCCGCGAGCCGCCACCACGAGCCCCCGCGAGCGGCCGCGCACCCGCCCGGTCCGGTTGAGCACCGCTGACGTTCCCAGCGGCCCGCACACTGCGAGTGGGGGTCGCCGGCCACCGGTGCCCAGAGCGCCCCATTCGCGCGCGTGCCTTGGGCATTCCACGTGCCCAGGGCGCCCTGCTGGCCCGCACACACAGGGGGCTCCATTATCCTGCACCTGGTGCGGTCCAGCCGCCAGCGGCGGGGCGAGCGGGAGAGGCTTGGGAGATTCTCTCCGTGGGCGGGGCACCTCACCCAGCCATTCAAGCTAAAAATAAAGCGCTGGGGGAGGGGCGCGCGCAGGCAGCCTAAAATACCTTCGGAAGCACAGCTCCAACCCAATCACTGAAATGAGCTTAACCCATAAAATCTGCGCACCCTCGGTTCTAATTGATAAGATCTCTCTCAGTTCAGCGATCCAAGACAAGAGGCGTGATATTTTTTAGTGCCTCTCGCTAAAGGGGCGGGGGCAACTTCTGATTGATAGAGCCTCCATATTCAGGGATAAACGCTAACAAGAAGGACTTGGCAGATAATAAGGTCTATACTACACTAGTTGTAAGCAGAGACTAGTGCCTCTTCTTCCCTGCAAAAACAGGCTACAAAGTGTGGAAAGCCTGGGTTGAGAGGTCCAACTAAATGATAGGCGCTGAACAGTCACCTTGACAACAATTGACTCCCACCCCCGCCTGATTACACTGGAGGCCCTGACTGTCAGAGCCTTTCCCAAAGCCTTGCACTGAGTGGGGATAGAGTGGGGATTTCTCAGCTCTTTGAGCCTCTTACTCCCCAGGCAGAAGCAGTTGCAGCCTTATAGCTGGATCACCAGGCTGCTAATTCAGAAAGAGGGGACTAGGAGAGAGAATCCAGGAAAGCAAACTCTCCCATCGTTGGACCCTGCAAACGCCAACAAGCCTTTACTTCCAGCAAGACTAAAGCCAATTATATGACATTGCCATAGAATCCCATCAACTGCAAATCCCTACCTAAGAGTGACACAGGGGCAGAGCCTGGGGTACAGAGTCACCGACCAGGAAGAGGGAGAGAAAAGAAAAAGGAAGAAGTTAACCTCTCAAAATCAAGAAAAACCCACAAACTTTACAACTTGATCCACTAATTTTTTGTTGTTGTTGTTGTTGTTTGTTTCTTCTATCTTTTGCCTTTATTTCCTCCACCTCGGTCCTTCTATCCTCTGCCCATCTTATGCTTCCCCTTTCTTGAACTACACTACCCATGAGTGTTGCATTTTATTTTTCTTCTTTATCCTCACCCTCCTTTAAGGTTATACTACAAAACAATTAACTTTCACTCTCTCCTCTTCTGTTTTTTTTTTTTTGTCTTGCTTTATTTTGTTTTTTTTTTCTTCCTATTTTATTTCTTCTTTCGTTTTTCTCTTTTTCTTATTTTTTCCTTTCTATTCATTTTTTCTTTTCTCATTTTACTTTCCTCCCATATAATCCTCAATCACAAACAAATTAGTTAATTTGGGACTCAAGGCTTTTTTTTGGCTTTATTTCTCTTTTTTGCTTTTGTTTTTATTTTTTTTTCTTCTTTGTTAATATTTGTGGCATTTTGGGTCATCCCAACCCAAGGTCTCCATTGTATTTAGTCTTCGCTCCACTTAATACAAAAGATTTTTACTTATTATTTTTATTTTTTCTTCTTTATTATTCTTTTTTGGTCCTTTTTTCTGGTTCCCTCTTATCCCTCTCATTATATCTCTTAGTTGACCATCACTTACAAGCAAATCATCTTATGCTTGTCTAAGATTTTCTTCCTTTTTTTTTTTTTTTTGCATTTAGTAGGTCCCTACTCCCTTTTTTTTGCCCCTTGAACTCTTCACCCCAAATCAGGCCCTCCATTATAGGCATGATATTTCCCTGAGGAGGGGAGAGGAGGGAAAGAGAAGAGAGAAAAAAAGGGGGAAATAATAATTATTACTGTTTTTTTTGTGTGGAGTGTTTTACCTTTTTTTTTTTTTTACTTTTTACTCTTTATTAATTCTAATTAGTGCTATCAATAAGACCACCCTCAGATGCCAATAAGAAAGAGGAAATCGAATATTATGGATACAAAAGAAAGAGAGGTAACACAAATAGATGTGGAAAATTTATGGAGAAAAGACTTAACATATTGGAAGCCTTGGAGCTAAATGACAGAGAATTTAAAATAGAAATCTTAAAAATACTCAGAGATATACAAGAAAACACAGAAAGGCAATATAGGGAGATCAGAAAACAACTCAATGAACACAAAGAATATATTACCAAGGACATTGAAACTATTAAAACAAATCAAACAGAAATGAAAAACTCAATTCACGAGCTGAAAAACGAGGTAACAAGCTTAGCTAACAGAACAGCCCAGATTGAGGATAGGATTAGTGAAATAGAAGACAAACAACTTGAGGCACAACAGAGAGAAGAAGAAAGAGACTCAAAAATAATAAAAAACGAGAAAGCCCTACAGGAATTGTCTGACTCCATCAGAAAGAATAACATAAGAATAATAGGTATATCAGAGGGAGAAGAGAAAGAAAATGGAATGGAGAATATACTCAAACAAATAATAGACGAGAATTTCCCAAGCCTGTGGAAGGAACTAAAGCCTCAAATTCAAGAAGCAAACAGAACACCAAGTTTTCTTAACCCCAACAAACCCACTCCAAGTCACATCATAATAAAGATGACACAAACCAATGACAAAGAAATAATTCTCAAGGCAGCCAGGGAAAAGAAGAGTACAACATATAAAGGAAGGCCTATTAGATGATCATCAGATTTCTCAGCAGAAACTCTACAAGCTAGAAGAGAGTGGACCCCAATATTTAAAGCCCTGAAAGAGAGGAATTTTCAGCCAAGAATACTATACCCATCAAAGCTATCCTTCAAGTATGAAGGAGATATAAAAACATTCACAAATACAGAAAAGATGAGAGAATTTATCAACAGAAAGCCCCCACTCCAGGAAATACTAAGGGGTGTTTTCCAACCAGATTCAAAGAACAAAAGAAAACACCACCACAAGTAACAGCTCCACCAAGAACACAATAAAACCAAACTTAAACTGTGACAACAAAGGAAAAAAAGGGGGGAGAGGATGGAGATTAACAGTAGCAAAGGATGATGAAGTGCAGAAATACTTATAAGATAGGGTACTACAATGAATATGGTAGGTACCCTTTTCATTACTTAATGGTAACCACCCTTAAAAAAACCACCACAAAAACACTTGACTTAAAAAAGGTAGCAACAGAGGAAAGAAGTATGGAACACAAACAAACAAAAACAAATGATAGAAAAACAAAAGAGAAGAATCAAACTAGATACAAAACTAACAGAAAGCAATTTATAAAATGGCGGTAGGGAACCCACAAGTGTCAATAATTACACTAAATGTAAATGGATTAAACTTACCAATAAAAAGACACAGAGTAGCAGAATGGATTAAAAAAGAAAATCTAACTATATGCTGCCTACAAGAAACACATCTAAGCAACAAGGATAAAAACAAATTCAAAGTGAAAGGCTGGAAAACAATACTCCAAGCAAACAACACCCAAAAAAAGCAGGCGTAGCAATACTCATATCTAATAATGCTGACTACAAGACAGAAAAAGTACTCAGAGATAAAAATGGTCATTTCATAATGATTAAGGGGAAGTTGAATCAAGAAGACATAACAATCCTTAATATATATGCACCAAACCAAGGAGCACCAAAATATATAAGACAGCTACTTATTGACCTTAAAACAAAAACTAACAAAAATACAATCATACTTGGAGACCTCAATACACCGCTGACGGCTCTAGATCGGTCATCCAAACAGAGAATCAAAAAAGATATAGTGGCCTTAAATGAAATACTAGAACACCTGGATATGATAAACATCTACAGGACACTTCATCCCAAAGTGACAGAGGATACATTTTTCTCTAGTGTACATGGAACATTCTCAAGAATTGACCATATGTTGGGCCACAAAGACAATATCAGCAAATTTAGAAAAATTGAAATTGTACCAAGCATATTTTCTGATCATAAAGCCTTGAAACTAGAATTCAACTGCAAAAAAGAGGGGGAAAAACCCACAAAAATGTGGAAACTAAACAACATACTTCTAAAAAATGAATGGGTCAAAGAAGAAATAAGCGCAGAAATCAAAAGATATATACAGACAAATGAAAATGAAAATACGACATATCAGAATCTCTGGGATGCAGCAAAAGCAGTAATAAGAGGAAAGTTCATATCACTTCAGGCCTATATGAACAAACAAGAGAGAGCCGAAGTAAACCACTTAACTTCACACCTTAAGGAACTAGAAAAAGAAGAACAAAGACAACCCAAAACCAGCCGAAGAAAGGAGATAATAAAAATCAGAGCAGAAATAAATGAAATAGAGAACAGAAAAACTATAGAAAAAATCAAGAAAACAAGGAGCTGGTTCTTTGAAAAGATCAACAAAATTGACAAACCCTTGGCAAGACTCACCAAGGAAAAAAGACACAGGACTCAAATAAATAAAATCCAAAATGAAAGAGGAGAGATCACCACAGACATCATAGATATACAAAGAATTATTGTAGAATACTATGAAAAATTATATGCCACCAAATACAACAATCTAGAAGAAATGGATAAATTCCTAGAACAATACAACCTTCCTAGACTGAGTCATGAAGAAGCAGAAAGCCTAAACAGACCAATCAGCAGGGAGGAAATAGAAAAAACTATTAAAAATCTCCCCAAAAATAAAAGTCCAGGCCCAGACGGTTATACTAGTGAATTCTATCAAACATTCAAAGAAGACTTGGTTCCTATT
Source organism: Saccopteryx bilineata (assembly GCF_036850765.1). NCBI lineage: Eukaryota > Metazoa > Chordata > Mammalia > Chiroptera > Emballonuridae > Saccopteryx > Saccopteryx bilineata. The sequence continues at coordinate 211,323,448 of NC_089491.1, read as the reverse complement.
CTACTCAAAGTCTTCCAAAAAATTGAAGAAGAAGCAATACTTCCAAACACATTTTATGAGGCAAACATAACCCTCATACCAAAACCTGGCAAGGATGGCACAAAGAAAGAAAACTACAGACCAATATCTCTAATGAATACAGATGCTAAAATACTAAACAAAATACTGGCAAACCGAATACAACAACATATTAAAAAAATAATACATCATGATCAATTGGGATTCATCCCAGAATCTCAAGGATGGTTCAACATACGCAAAACGGTTAACGTAATACACCATATCAACAAAACAAAGAACAAAAACCACATGATCTTATCAATAGATGCAGAAAAGGCTTTTGATAAAATACAACACAATTTTATGTTTAAGACTCTCAACAAAATGGGTATAGAAGGAAAATATCTCAACATGATAAAGGCCATATATGATAAACCATCAGCCAACATCCTATTAAACGGCATAAAACTGAGGACTTTCTACCTTAAATCAGGAACAAGACAGGGTTGTCCACTCTCTCCACTCTTATTCAACGTGGTGCTAAAAGGTCTGGCCAGAGCAATCAGACAAGACAAAGAAATAAAAGGCATTCATATCGGAAAAGAAGAAGTAAAGCTATCACTTTTTGCTGATGATATGATCCTATACATCGAAAATCCGAAGGACTCCACAAAAAGATTATTAGAAACAATAAACCAATACAGTAAGGTTGCAGGATACAAAATTAACATACAAAAGTCCATAGCCTTTCTATATGCCAACAATGAAATATTAGAAAACGAACTCAAAAAAATAATCCCCTTCACGAATGCAACAAAAAAAATAAAATACCTAGGAATAAACATAACAAAGAACGTAAAGGACCTATATAATGAAAATTACAAAGCATTGTTAAGGGAAATCGAAAAAGATACAATGAGATGGAAAAATATTCCTTGTTCTTGGATAGGAAGAATAAATATAATCAAAATGGCCATATTACCCAAAGCAATATATAAATTTAATGCAATTCCCATCAAAATCCCTATGACATTTTTTAAAGAAATGGAACAAAAAATCATCAGATTTATATGGAACTATAAAAAACCCCGAATAGCCAAAACAATCCTAAGGAAAAAGAATGAAGCTGGGGGCATTACAATACCTGACTTTAAACTATATTATAGGGCCACGATAATCAAAACAGCATGGTATTGGCAGAAAAATAGACACTCAGACCAATGGAACAGAATAGAAAGGCCAGAAACAAAACCACATATATATAGTCAAATAATCTCTGATAAAGGAGCCAACAACACACAATAGAGAAAAGAAATCCTCTTCAACAAATGGTGTTGGGAAAACTGGAAAGCCACATGCAAAAGAATGAAACTCGACTACAGCCTGTCCCCGTGTACTAAAATTAATTCAAAATGGATCAAAGACCTAAATATAAGACCTGAAACAATAAAGTACATAGAAGAAGACATAGGTACTAAAATCATGGACCTGGGTTTTAAAGAACATTTTATGAACTTGACTCCAATGGCAAGAGAAGTGAAGGCAAAGATAAATGAATGGGACTACATCAGAATTAAAAGTTTTTGCTCAGCAAGAGAAACTGATATCAAAATAAACAGACAGCCAACTATATGGGAACTGATATTTTCAAACGACAGCTCAGATAAGGGCCTAATATCCAAAATTTACAAAGAACTCATAAAACTCAACAACAAACAAACAAACAATCCAATAAAAAAATGGGAAGAGGACATGAACAGACACTTCTCCCAGGAAGAGATACAAATGGCCTACAGATATATGAAAAGATGCTCAGCTTCATTAGTTATTAGAGAAATGCAAATCAAAACTACAATGAGATACCACCTCACTCCTGTTAGATTAGCTATTATCAACAAGACGGGTAATAGCAAATGTTGGAGACGCTGTGGAGAAAAAGGAACCCTCATTCACTGTTGGTGGGACTGTAAAGTAGTACAACCATTATGGAGGAAAGTATGGTGGTTCCTCAAAAAACTGCAAATAGAACTACCTTATGACCCAGCAATCCCTCTACTGGGTATATACCCCAAAACCTCAGAAACATTGATACGTGAAGACACATGTAGCCCCATGTTCATTGCAGCACTGTTCACAGTGGCCAAGACATGGAAACAACCAAATGCCCTTCAATAGAAGACTGGATAAAGAAGATGTGGCACATATACACTATGGAATACTACTCAGCCATAAGAAATGATGACATCAGATCATTTACAGCAAAATGGTGGGATCTTGATAACATTATAAGGAGTGAAATAAGCAAATCAGAAAAAAACAAGAACTACATGATTCCATACATTGGTGGAACATAAAAATGAGACTAAGAGACATGGACAAGAGTGTGGTGGTTACCAAGGGTGGGGGGGGAGGAGGACATGGGAGGGAGGGAGGGAGAGAGTTAGGGGGAGGGGGAGGGGCACAGAGAACTAGATAGAGGGTGACGGAGGACAATCTGACTTTGGGCGAGGGGTTTGCAAAATAATTTGATGACAAAATAACCTAGACATGTTTTCTTTGAATATATGTACCCTGATTTATTAATGTCATCCCATTACCATTAATAAAAATTTATTAAAAAAAAAAAAAAAAAAACCTCCCCAAAAATAAAAGTCCAGGCTCAGACGGCTATACCACCGAATTTTATCAAACATACAAAGAAGACTTGGTTCCTATTCTACTCAAAGTCTTCCAAAAAATTGAAGAAGAAGCAATACTTCCAAACACATTTTATGAGGCAAACATAACCCTTATACCAAAACCAGGCAAGGATGGCACAAAAAAAGAAAACTACAGACCAATATCTCTAATGAATACAGATGCTAAAATACTAAACAAAATACTGGCATATCGAATACAACAACATATTAGAAAAATAATACATCATGATCAAGTGGGATTCATCCCAGAATCTCAAGGATGGTTCAACATACGTAAAACAGTTAACATAATACACCATGTCAACAAAACAAAGAACAAGAACCACATGATATTATCAATAGATGCAGAAAAGGCTTTTGATAAAATACAACACAATTTTATGTTTAAGACTCTCAACAAAATGGGTATAGAAGGAAAATATCTCAACATGATAAAGGCCATATATGATAAACCATCAGCTAACATTATACTAAATGGCACAAAACTGAAGGCTTTCCCCCTTAAATCAGGAATACGACAGGGTTGTCCACTCTGTCCACTCTTATTTAATGTGATACTAGAGGTTCTAGCCAGAGCAATCAGACAAGACAAAGAAATAAAAGGCATCCATATCGGAAAAGAAGAAGTAAAGATATCACTTTTTGCAGATGATATGATCCTATACATCGAAAACCCCAAAGAATTCACAAAAAGACTACTAGAAACAATAAGCCAATACAGTAAGGTCGCAGGATACAAAATTAACATACAGAAGTCAATAGCCTTTCTATATGCCAACAATGAAACATTTGAGAATGAACTCAAAAGAATAATTTCCTTCACGATTGCAACAACAAAAAAATAAAATACCTAGGAATAAACATAACAAAGTATGTAAAGGACTTATACAATGAAAACTATAAACCATTGTTAAGGGAAATCGAAAAAGATATTATGAGATGGAAGAATATTCTTTGTTCTTGGTTAGGTAGAATAAATATAATCAAGATGGCCATATTACCCAAAGCAATATACAAATTTATTGCAATTCTCATCAAAATTACAATGATATTTTTCAAAGAAATGGAACAAAAAATCATCAGATTTATATTGAACTATAAAAAGCCCCGAATAGCCAAAGCAATCCTAAAGAAAAGGAATAAAGCTGGGTCATTACAATACCTGACTTCAAACTATATGATAGGGCCACGACAATCAAAACAGCATGGTATTGGCAGAAAAATAGACACTCAGACCAATGGAACAGAATAGAAAGGCCAGAAATAAAACCACATATATATAGTCAAATAATTTTTATAAAGGGGCCAACAACACACAATGGAGAAAAGAAAGCCTCTTCAATAAATGGTGCTGGGAAAACTGGAAAGCCACATGCAAAAGAATGAAGCTGGACTACAGTTTTTCCCCTTGTACTAAAATTAACTCAAAATGGATCAAAGATCTAAACATAAGACCTGAAACAATAAAGTACATAGAAGAAGGCATAGGTACTAAACTCATGGACCTGGGTTTTAAAGAGCATTTTATGAATTTGACTCCACAGGCAAGAGAAGTGAAAGCAAAAATTAATGAATGGGACTACATCAGACTAAGAAGTTTTTGCTCAGCAAGAGAAACTGATAACAAGATAAACAGAAAGCCAACTAAATGGGAAATGATATTTTCAAACAACAGCTCAGATAAGGGCCTAATATCCAAAATATACAAAAAACTCATAAAACTCAACAACAAACAAACAATCCAATAAAAAAATGGGAAGAGGATATGAACAGACACTTCTCCCAGGAAGAAATACAAATGGCCAACAGATATATGAAAAGGTGCTCATCGTCTTTCGTTATTAGAGAAATGCAAATCAAAACTGCAATGAGATACCACCTCACACCTGTTAGATTAGCTATTATTAACAAGACAGGTAATAGCAAATGTTGGAGAGGTTGTGGAGAAAATGAACCCTCATCCACTGTTGGTGGGAATGTAAAGTAGTTCAACCATTATGGAAGAAAGTGTGGTGGTTCCTCAAAAAACTGAAAATAGAACTACCTTATGACCCAGCAATCCCTCTACTGGGTATATACCCCCAAAACTCAGAAACATTGATACGTAAAGACACATGCAGCCCCATGTTCATTGCAGCATTGTTCACAGTGGCCAGGACATGAAAACAACAAAAAAGCCCGTCAATAGATGACTGGATAAAGAAGATGTGGCACATATACCCTATGGAATACTACTCAGCCATAAGAAATGATGACATCGGTTCATTTATAGCAAAATGGTGAGATCTTGACAAAATTATATGGAGTGAAATAAGTAAATCAGAAAAAACCAGGAACTGCATTACTCCATACATAGATGGGACATAAAAGTGAGACCAAGAGACATTGATAAGAGTGTGGTGGTTACGGTGAGAGGGGGGAAAGGGAGAGGGAAGGGGGAGGGGGATGGGGAACAAAGAGAACTAGATAGAAGGTGACAGAGGACAATCTGACTTTGGGTTATGGGTATGCAACATAACTGAACGACAAGATAACCTGGACATGTTATCTTTGAATATATGTATCTTGATTTACTGATATCACCCCATTAAAAATAAAGAAAGAAAAAAAACCAAAAAACAATTTCTATTTTCAATACTTTGCATTACTATCAAGAAATAAGAATAATACTATTAATAATTTATAGTAATTTCAATTTTTTTTTAGAATTTTTTATTTTATCTATTTTAGAAAATTGACATTCATATTTCTTCCTTTCATATTTCTTCCTAATTTTCTAGTCAATAATATTTCTATCATTTTCCACATGCAGGGAGATACTTTTGTCTCTAATCATCTTGTTACCAGCTTTTCCAATTATATGAGTGGTGGATGTATGAAAAGCTTAACTGCCAAAATATTACAAAGACATGACTCTAATCTTTGCTGTCTCATTCTGTAATTGCTAGCCCATTTTGGCTAGTTAAATTAATTTGAATTGTAGAAAAAAACGTATTTGTTCAGTTCAATAGTCATATGGGCCTGTGGTAACCATAGTGCATGCAGGGCAGACATAGAATATATCAATCATTGCAGGAAGCTCCATTGCTCAGCAGTAGTCTAGACATTGATATGAATGAACCTATGCAGTCTGGAATAAATCATAACTTACATGAAAATTACCTGCTGCAAGCACAAAACTGTATGTCTGGATGGTCTGCTACTTGGCTCATGTTCAATATTCACATAATGTGTTAGAGATGCCCAGCTCTGAAGGACACTCAGTCCATCCCTTAAATACCACTGCACTTGGGTGTATTTTGTAGAGAGAATAAAATATCTTGCAACTGCATGACATTCTTTGGATTCATTCCTTGAGAATGTTTTTCATCAGCTTCTTTGACATAGTATAAGAAGAAGGAATGAGCTAAAACCAGCCTCAGGTGCTTTTGGGAATAGGGCTCTCCACACTGAAAAGTACATATTTGGGTTTGTTATGACAATTATTCTCTTTTATAAAGAGCAGGGGTTTTTTTTCATCCTCTTTCATTTGGCATTTGTGTTTTAATGACAATGCGATTTAGAAAATAAAGGCATTGCTTGAGTGGGCCAAGAACATTGGGAATGTCAGAGAATCTGATTAATGAACCATTTTAAAAACTAAACTAAGAGTAGCATATGGGTGAGATGAGGAGTAGCAATCTACTATAGAAAAAGAGGACTGCAACGTCTGTGCTTTTTGATAACTAATCTAAAAGGAAGTTAATATTTTATTTTCTTAAGGAGTTTGAGAAACGATAGAGTCAAAGACTCTGAAGAGTTATCAGTATAGATTTTGATGTGTGTGGCTAGTTACCAGAGCTTATGTTAAAAAAGAAAAGGATTGGAAACTTTATGTATAAACTTTGACGGAGTTATATGAGAGAATAGGCAGTCAGGTAAGTGAAAATGGTGAGAAGTAAAAGGTCTGGGGTTCAAACTTTTGTATGTAAAGAGAATCATGAACTTATGATTTGTAGGTGGTACAGTTATCCACACCATATCGCGGTTCACTTTTCATGGTCTCATTGTATCGTGGATTTTTAAATTGTATATAACTAATTTTGTATCAGAGATTTTTCGCTCTATTGTGGAATTTTATGGTATATAGGTATTTTATATATTTATTGTTTTATTTTGGGGGTAAAAAAAGCATCTTCTAATCTAAAAAATGAAAACTATAAAAAATATAAAGCCTTAAAATATATATAAATAATAAAATAAATATAAGGTTGCTACTTCATAAATTTTCTCCTATTGCAGGAGGTTCTGGAACCTAATCCTGTGATAGACGAGGGACCACTGTATTGGCAGATAAGAACACAGCCAATGTCATAACCACTATCCCTGAATGCCAAGGAGAGCAGAGAAGAAGGCCTCATGATAGATGCATCAGGGTAGAGTGTCTGAAAGAGAAACACATGTATAAAATATTTGCTGAAATAAGATCAGTATCACCATGGCTTGTGGTAAAAAGAATTACAGGCAGAAAAAAAAAGAAATGAGTGTAAATAATTTAAAAAATAAATAAAATCAACAAAAGTGATTTTTGTATAGTGAGCTAATAGAAGCAAAGAGATGAAAAATTCATCTGCATAGGGCAGTGGTTCTCAAACTTTTTGCAGTCGGGGTGCATTTAAAATCCTACAAATAATTGTAGGTGCACTATATACAAATTTTTGAGAAATATGTTATAACTAAGTCAAATATTAAAAAAAAATAATGTCCAAGTATGCTTTTATGGTCATTAAACTAAATAAATAAGACAAAATTAAATTTATTCTGACATTAAAAAACATTTTTATGTTACATTTTCTGAGTTATACTTTTTAGAATTTGTAAAAAAAGAAGAGTTAAAAAATAAAAAAAAGTGACAAAAAAGTTATCTTTTTATATATATAGATACATTCTTAGTAAGATTTAGTAAATTCGGCAGGTTCCAGCTAGAATGTGATAAGTTTTTTCATTCTTGTATTTATGAGAAACACATGAGCCTGATGTGTCCTAGCAATTTCTTCAATGTTTGGACATATATTTGAAAGGCAAACTCTCATTTCCTCATTAATACATTGAAGAATTCCTCTCTTTTTACTCTTAATTGTGTTGAGTGCAGAAAAGCCCCACCATACATATCATCTTAACTTTACACCAAAGTATAGAAGAAACTTGCCTCCAGTCTCTCCAGGGAACATGGGGGGTAGTATAAACAATCCAGCATCACAGCTTAACAGCCTTTTGCAACCTAATTAGGCAAGTGAGGTAGGGGATTTGGGCAGGCTGTCTGCTTACACCCAATTCCCCACACCTCTGTCCCCCAAAAATCTAAACTCCAAAATCCTGTTGGTTTTTTGGTCCCCAACAAGCACATATTTCTCTGGATGGTATGGTAATAGGGCACACCTGGAAATCCTCTAGGGCACACCAGTCAGCCCTGGCACACACTTTGAGAGCCACTGGCATAGGGGTAGATAGAGCAAGCAGGAGTGATTGAAACATTTCATGAGGTCAGAAATGTAGTCTGACATTTTAAGTCTGACTTACTGGATTGAGAAGAAAGACTTTAAAATCACCTAGGTATCTAAACATGGCTAGGGCCATTGGGCTTAAATGGTTTTCTAATCTTCTGCCAGAGTTTTTAAAAAATATGCAAATTCAAACTGTTGTCAAGAGATGGAATAAAGTATTTTGCATGATTACATGTTTCCAAGTTAAAATTCTATTCAACATTCATATCTCAGCTTTGATAGTTTTCTTTAATAAGACCTTTATTGATCTCTGTTCAAGACCTGGCTCATTTATATAAGGGGTATAAAACATCAAAATATATGACCAAAAAATGAAGTCGTAGTGAATCAGAGAGATGTCATGGAAGTAAGGAAATAGATGAAAAGCAAAGTAGAGAGAGGGTAAAAATCAAGACAGTCCAAGAAACAATAGCAGAAGACCATACAGTATAACTCCAGTATTTGCAGTATCGACTATAGTAAAGGGAATACTGGGGAAAGACCAATGCATTGATTCTTGGTCCATCTAATAGAGACTTCTGATAATAATGGATTATTTTAAAGAAGAAAAAAGCCAAAACAGGAATCAAGAAACTCTAAAATAATTCCTGTCAGAAGTAATCTTTTTTGTGTCTGAAATCTAATAGAATTTTATCTTTATGACTAATTAATTTATTCAAGTTTCCCCTCATTATCATAATGAAAACACATACCTGTTCTTATAAACATGTTTTTCTTGAGGTGAGGTCAATTAATAGTTCTTAAAAATGTCTGTTTTCATCTCCTTTTTTTTTTTTTGGTTCTTTGTCCATTAACCAATCAATGAGTATTGCAGGGCCAAAAATTCAATTCTTTGTTCTTTGCTCTTCTCTTTTACATTCACTACCAACATGACCAAATCTCTTTCCATGCATTTAAATGTCATTTATAACTGATGATGCCCACAATATTTTATTTATTCTAAACCCAAGACCCAAAGATATAAAACAATATTTAACATCTCTGTTTGAATATCAAAAAGCTTCTCAAAATCAACAAGTCTATAATGGTTTGTTTGAATTAATACTCTTCCAAACATTTACCTTCTATATTTTCCATTCAAGCAATTTTTTTTTGTGACAGAGATAGAGACTGAGAGAAGGATAGACAGGGACAGACAGGAATGGAGAGCGATGAGAAGAATCAATTCTTCATTGTGGAACCTTAGGTGTTTATTGATTGTTTTCTCATATGTGCCTTGACTGGGGGGCTACAGCAGAATGAGTGACCCCTTTGCTCAGGCCAGTGACCTTGGGCTCAAGCTGGTGATCCTTGTTCAAACCAGATGAGCCCGCACTCAAGCTGGTGACCTCAGGGTTTCAGCCTGGGTCCTCCGTGTCCCTGTTTGACGCTCTATCCACTGTGCCACCACCTGGTTAGGCCCATTTCAGCAATTAATACTAGCATGTAACCCAGTGGCTTAAACCTAAAACCAAGGCTTTATTCTTAACACTTCTCTTTCCCTCATTCTATTCATATTACAGTGTTAGATCCATCAGAAAGTCTTTCTGTTCTAACTTCAAATTCATGTCTCCAATCTCTAACATTTTCCCACTATTGATACTATCACACCAGTCTGAGTGAAAGTAAGATTGCCTTCTTACTTATTGTAGTGGCTTCTATCAGCTCTTTCAAATCCTACTTTTACTCCTTTCCAATTACTGTCTGTGGTTTGAAGAGACAAATTGGAAATTAGATTGGACTATTCTTCAACTTTCCAAATAGCTCTCAAACTCACCCTTGTTTATGTATCTTTCTATTATCAGTCAGTTTGCCTACATTTGACATCATCTCCATTTCAGTGTTCTGTTTTTTAAGCATATTTTACAATATCTAGCATAATAATTATACTCATTTTGGTTTTTAAATATGGGCTATATGTAAAAATGCTTAATATTTTCATAGTCATGTGTGCCTGTTATATTATTTTAATAGATAAGATTTTCTTTTTATGGCTACTATATATGTATGTGAGTTTTTATCTATTTAGCTTCTGAAGATAATTCATGTAGAAGACAGTTATTTTAATGTTGTATTTTATTTTAAAAGTGAACATTGTGTTGTAACTGTATGTTAATGGAATATTTTTAGGATATTATATGTTTAAAATAACAATGTTACTGGGAAGTAAAAATAGATGTTTACATTTCATTACCTACACTTCTTATAATTTTGGGGGTACTGGATATTATATTTGCAAATAATTTTTGAATGTGACTTTTTAAAACTTAGCATGAATTATGGTGATACAAAGAAGTAACTACTCTGATAACATGAGGGTCATAGTATAAAATTAGTGATACAATCAATATTTTCTAAGCAACTATGCCAACTTTTAAAGTAAATGTTGTATATTTATGAGATGACTATGACATAAAAGAATAAATATGACAGCTGCTTTTTAATCATATGTAGAAATTATGATTCTCATCTGCTACATCTAATAGCACAATGGATTTGAAAGAATGTACCACTAAGTAGTCACATTACTAAGCATTTTTGCACAATAAGCATCACTAAAATAACTCATATTTTATGTTTTTGAAAACAGATTGGAGTTCCCACCACCCCCACCGGGCTTATTTCATTGCCTAATCTGTGGCACTAATAAATAACCTTCACTTCGGCTTGAGAAAACATTTTAACCTTTGTTTTCTTAGCTCTTCAAGTTAGCCCTACATCTCTACAATGTGAATGGAAGGCTTGATTCTAGAGAAGAGACATATTTAGGGTAGAAGTCAAGGATTAATGCCTTCTTCAAATACTTCAGTGAGGGAACATAATCACTGTTACTGGAGGAAACAGCAAATCTTAATACATTAAATGTTAAAACAGTTTCAGAATGATGGTGTTATTAATGATAGCACCATCCATTCACACATTTGTGCTTATGATATTAATGTATATTATTTTAAAATTTGGTTAACCCTTGTATTTTAGAATAGTAATTTTTATTCACCACCTGAGTCCAAGAAATTCTTATTTTAAAAATGTTAAGTTATATCAAGAATACATCTGAAAAAGAATAAAGTAATATTGAAAATCAAAATTATAAGCAATTTTACAACAATTTAAAGTAGCAAACACAACGTTTTATTTCAAATATTCTTAATTTTAAAGACATATTAAAATGTGGCAGAATGAAGAACATGGCATGTCCTGTAAATAAAAGATAGTAAGGCCAAATAAATAAAGTTCAAAACAACCACTCTAGGGCATTCACTAAATTGAGAAGTAGATATTTATGAAAAACTCTAAACTTTGTGTAATAGTAATGGGACTCTGTGATGTTATTGCCTGGAATAGCTTCCATTTTCTACCTAGTTCTATCAATAGGTGGGTGAAGCAGAGCAGGCTGGTCATGAAAATCAACAGCTTCCTTAAATTAGATTAGACATTAGATTAGAACAGAGTAGAAAGCACATTATAGTCACAGAATTAGTTGTAACAGCAGCAACTTCATTGGTAAATAATGGGAAAAAGAGAGACTCAAGGACCCTCAAATTGAGGTTCTGGGTATGATAAGTGTAAAGCCAGTAGCCAGGGCCACCATCATAGTAGCCGGCTGGCCCATGCAGGTTCGCATTGGATTCGGACAGTCGGTAAAGAAACAACGGAGCCAAAAACTGGTGGGCCATCATCTTTAATCCTAGCTTGCACCCGGGGGGCAAGGAAAAATACACAATGGGCTTCAAAAGCCACTGACATTCAGTGCTCACAAAGCTACTGACTTATCCAAGTTTCCTAGAATCAAAGGTTTCTAGCTCACCAGACTTATTCACCTCTGTTCCCCATCTCCTTCCCTCTCCCTGCACAAACTCTGCACAAACTGGCCTCTCACTCAACACTCCACCATCTTGGCTGCTTCTCCTGGCCTCCTCCATGTGGCCTTTCTCTGCTCTCCTCTCTGCTGTCTCCTCTAATATTAATCTCAGGAACCAAGAGCAAGCTCCTGTTCTGCCCCCTTTTTATAGTGTAATCAAAACCTTTAATCCAATATACAAAATAGGGAAGTCTCTAATACAAAGTCACTTATCTGAGGCATGATGGGATTGTACCACCCCACATCAAAAAGAATGGAAAGGCTTAGTTCTAAAACCAAGCCCCAAGATACAAGGATCCTGCCTGCCCACAGCCTGCCCCCAACACACATTAATATCACCTGGGCGACGGCCTCCATGTGGGCAGTGCCATCTTTAACAAAGTGAGCATAATATATTTTATCTGCCCAACAATAAGTAATAGCCAAGTAGTCAGTTATTTATGGGAAGAGGGGTTTGATAAATTAAACAGACATCCATGGCTGACTAAAAGAGCTTTATTTAAGCACAAGAGAACCTGCAGATGGCAGTCATTACCACAGCAAAGTATTGCTGGTATCCCCGTGACTGGGGACACATTCAGAGAATGTGTGATAGTAATGTGTAAAGGAAAAGTCAGGGAACACTTGAAAATGACCTGAAATTTGAAGCTACTCTGCAACTGATCATTAATTAGCAAAGAGTGAGAGTCTTAACCAGCTCAAAATTCTGTTTTGTTTTTTTTTGACAGAGACTGAGAAAGAGTTAGAGAGAGGGACAAATAGGGACAGACAGACAGGAGGGGGAGAGAGATTAGAAACATCAATTTTTTGTTGCAGCTCCTTAGTTCATTATTGCATTCTCATATGTGCCTGAACCAGGGGGTGAGAGAGTGGCTACAGTAGGGTGAGTGATCCCTTACTCAAGACAGCGACCTTGGGCTCAAGCCAGAGACCTTGGGCTTTAAGCCAGTGACCATGTCTATGATCCCACACTCAAGACAGTGACCCTGTGTTCAAACCTGATGAGCCCATGCTCAAACTGACAACCTTGGGATTTCGAACCTGGGTCCTCTGCATCCCAGTCCAACGCTCTATCCACTGTACCACTTCCTGGTCAGACCCAGCTGAAAGTTTTTTTTAAATATCACAATTACTACAATATTAATGTCTTAAAAGACCAGTTTTCAAGAACCACCACTACCACCATACAAAAAATATGTCATGGAAATAAACAGAAAAGTATGACCCATACTCAGAAAAAAAGTATGTCTCTAAGAAATGCAGATGTTGATTTTTGCAGATAAGTCATGTCTAAAACATTAAAGAAAATCATACTAAAATAATTTTAAAATGTATTATTTAAATGACAATAATAGAGAATATCAATAATGATACAGAAAGTATAAGTAGAATCAAATGGAATTTATAGATTTTAAAATTACAAAACTGAAGTTAAAATTTAGGTGAGTCCAACAGTAAAATTAATATAGCAAAAGAAATAATCAGTGAACTAGAAGACAGATAAATACAAATAATTTTGTCTGTAGAAAGAAGAAAGAAAAAATAGCAATGATCTGAGCCTCAAGTTCAATGAGTCGTGTCTCCATATGTGCCTACTAGAAGTCTTTGCAAGTAAAAAAAAAAAAACAGAAAAAAATGTCCAAGGAAACATTGACTGTATATTTCTAAAATTTAATGACAAATATTATTTTGTACAGACCAAGAAGCTTAATGAATACCAAGTAGGAAAAATACAAATCATCCATACCTGGACACATCAGAATCAAACAATTGAAAATCAGAAAAGCAAACATAACCTTCAAATCAGCAAAATTAAAATGACTTATTTCATGTAGAGGAGGAAAAATAAAATTAATGACTAGAGGAAAACATTTCCAATAAGCAGAAATAAAAGAATTTATTGCTGGCAGAGCTGTTCTACCACAAATATTAAGGTAAGACCTATAGGCTGAAAGGAAATGTAACCAGATGATAACACAAATATACATAAACACATGAAGAGCACCAAAACCATAAACATGTGATTAAATAAAGTTTACATATATTATTTTACATTTATTCTCTTAAGTTCTTTATAAATATTATGATCATATAAAATAATACTACATTGATTAGATAACAATATAGATGTAATGTATAGGACAATGGCAACAGAAAGGAGAAGAAAAACAATTAAACTATAATGAAATAAACTCTCCATAGTTTAAAAAATAAAGCTATTATTAATGTTCAATTGAATGTGATAATTTGTGTGCATTATTTTTCCCAGAGCAGTTACTAAGAATAAAATTGCAAAAGTATAGTAGATTTTAATAAACCTTTTTCCAAATAAGGCTCATAAATGACCAATAGCACATGAAATGCTGCCCAATACCATCCTCTATTATAGAAAATGCTATGAAAACAATATACTACTTTCTTCCTAACAGAATGACTATAAAAAAATGATGTCATTCTTTGAAGACTCTGTCTAGACACTTGGTAACAATTTAGTTACATCAGAATGCTTGAGTAATCATTTCTTTGGGCTACTATTACAAATTAACACAAACTGGGCAACTTAAAGCAAAAATAATTTTATTCTACCTCAGTTCTAAAGTTCAGAAGTTCCAAGTCAGAATGTCAGCAGAGATACACTTCCTATGAAGGATCTGGGGAAGAATCCTTTCTTCTTCCAGTTTCTGGTGGTTTAAGACATTCGTTGAAGTGTAGCTATATAATTCCAACCTCTTCTTCTATTTTCACAGGCCTTATTCTCTCTTTGTCTCTGTGTTCTCTCCTCTTCTTATGAGAACATAACTTACTGGATTTAGGCCTACCATAAGTCAGCATGATCTCTTACTAATCTGTAACTGATTACGTCTTCAAAGACCATATATCCAAATAAGATCTCATTATAGGTAGTTTCAGGTAGATGTGAATTTTGGGGGATCCTATTCAACAGACTCTACAACATGTAATGGCATCTGTTTATCCTTAATAAAATTAAAGCCATGGGCACTATACACATCTTTACAGAATGCCTAACTTAACAGTATAAGATCCTCTACAATATTGCCTCAAAAAACGGCATAATTTGTTTGAAAGAATTGTGACATTGGCTCATGACCATGATGTCCACTTATACAAGTACATGCTACATCATTAAATAAATAAAAAACTGAAATATTTTTTTGTTGACAGAGTAAATTTGTCAGCTAAGCAGTATTAGTAACCGATGGCCATAATAGCACCCAATAACAGAATAAATGAGTGAAAACAAGATTGGCTTTTGTTCACTGGGCTCTAGTATTTCAGTAGGTAAACATAATCTTCCTTCCCTTGAGGTAATGAGTTCTACTATATTAGGGGTTCTGGCTACCAGAGAGGAAAACTACAACTATAGCTAAAAACTGTGGGAAGAGAAAAGTATATCAACATTTCTTCCATGTGCTTTAAGGCCCTGTAAAAACAATTAATAAACAACTTTTAGTAAACTGTGGTCTACCAAGAGTATTACAAAAGACTGGTTGATGTCACCAAGAAACAGTCAATATGAGAAATCTACCATATCCTGGGGAAAGACTTATGAGTATCAGTTATGACTTCAGAATAAGTTACATCTCTTGGTGAACTTGGAGCTTGTCACCTTCTTGTAGATTCACTGAAGGAACAGACTTAATGTTATACCTTAATTATTTTGAATTGTACAAAGAGTGGACTATAGAAGAAACTTCTGGTACCCACAACACCTCCACTTTGTACACCTCACATTTCAACAAACAGCTCAGTCCTAGCTCGGACTCCCCTCAGGCTAACAAAATACCACTTCAGTTGTGTGCCACACATTTTTTCCACTTTTTGCTCTGCTCCTTCTTTATTTCAATGTAGAAACCCACTCATCATGAGCATATGTGCAAAGTAGTGGTGTGAGAGAATTAATATTTCATAAACATCAACCAATGGGGCAGAAGACAGTGAATTAATGCTTCAAACTTCTTTATTTTAGTTTGCAATTCAAGAAGGTGGGCAATATATCTCTTAGGAAGTCCCAGTGGAAATAAGTTTTGAATGTTTAGGCCTTGTCCTCAATTATATACATTTGTGTTGGCTTTTCTCCCTATCTCATCTACCTGTATTTCACTTTTGCTTTCTGAAATTACCACCATGTCTAAATTTCTACTTTCATCAGGCACATGATCAAAGTCATAAAGACATAATGTTTCATCCTTGACCACAATAATTAGTAGCAAAGGTTAAGACAATTGATGCTTAAACATTCTTTTTCAAATATAAATCTGCTATTAGATTTGGTTACCATTTCTTTTAATAAGCACTGCTATATAAAAGCAGTTCTAAAATATAAAATTGAAGGCCAGATCCAATTTAATAATTCATTTCAATTGCTAGTTTTATTCTTTTGAGAAGTTCTATAAATATAAGTGATTGCCTGTCAATTTATCAGGTTGAAATTTTAGTTTTACAGCCACTTACTCATATTTAAAGGGTTTCCAATGTAAGTCATCATTATAATTAATACTAGTCTTATAGGGATATGAACATAATTACCATCAATCTACCCTATATTGCAAGTTATTACTTGTATATGAGATGTAACACATCAACTTCCAGTTCAATTTGTGCCTTTTTCAGAAGCAGGGAAGAATCAGCAGGTAAAGGGAGTTATAGAGTATAGAAATATGGTTTATTCAAATGCTCAGCAACAAAAATTCAGAATATAATATGTATGAGAGCATATATCATTATTATATACAGAATATGCCACATTTATTATCGACTCATCCATTAATGGACATTTGATTTGTGTTGCTTCCACTTCTTGGCTATTGTGAATACTGTTGCTATGAACATAGGTGTACAAATATCTCTTTAAGATTCATTTTAATCATTTTGAATATATGCCCAAAAGTGGGATTCATAGATTATATGATGATTCTATTTTTAAGTTTTTGAAGAACTGTCATGTGGTTTTCCATAGTAGTTGCCTAATTTACAATCCCACTAACAAAACAGAAAGTTTCTAACTTCTCTACATCCTAACCAACATTATTTTGTTTTCTTAATAGCAGCTATCCTAATGGATGTGCAGTGGTATCTCAGTGTTGTTTTCATTTGCATTTTCTGATAATCAAGGATATTGAACATCTTTTCATTCTTTATATATCCTATATAATAACCCATTTTCAGATATGTGATTTGCAAATATTTTCTCCCATTCTGTAATTTGCCTTTTTACTCTGTGAATTATAGCCCTCACTGAACAGAAGTTTTGAAGTTTGATATAGTGCCATTTGTCTACTTTTGCTTTTGTTGCCTGTGCAGTTACTATAATTTTTGTAAGTTTATAAAATAAAATACTTAGAATTAAAAATAATTCAATTTTATTGAAGTATATTAACCAAAATATTGAAACTATGGAATGACCAGTTATAATGTGCTCATATTGATTTATGAAATAATGAATTCTTATGGCATAATAAAAATAAAATTATAAATGTTATATACAATATAAAAATATGAGTCATATTATAAACATTATAATAATAAAAATATAATGGTAGTAATGATCACAAAGATACAATTTTTTGTACCCAATCAAAGTTCATGGATTGAGTCTCATTATTGGCCACAGAATAAAACATTGCTGCTCTGGCAGTTGAGTAAGTACTTCATGTAATTGCTGTTATTAAAAGAGCTGTGCATTTCTTCTTCAGCACCCCATACTCCTCCATACTCTTTTTTTTTTTTTTTTTTTTTTCATTTTTCTGAAGCTGGAAACAGGGAGAGACAGTCAGACAGACTCCCGCATGCGCCCGACCGGGATCCACCCAGCACGCCCACCAGGGGCGACGCTCTGCCCACCAGGGGGCGATGCTCTGCCCATCCTGGGCGTCGCCATGTTGCGACCAGAGCCACTCTAGCGCCTGAGGCAGAGGCCACAGAGCCATCCCCAGCACCCGGGCCATCTCTGCTCCAATGGAGCCTTGGCTGCGGGAGGGGAAGAGAGAGACAGAGAGGAAAGCGCGGTGGAGGGGTGGAGAAGCAAATGGGCGCTTCTCCTGTGTGCCCTGGCCGGGAATCGAACCCGGGTCCTCCGCACGCTAGGCCGACGCTCTACCGCTGAGCCAACCGGCCAGGGCTTCCTCCATACTCTTAAGAGCCTACTATCTAAAATTGTTCAGAAAAGAGTCACACACCTAAGAACCTTGGAAATCAAGAAGGTGCTGAAGACAGGCTGCAAAGAAAAAACAACTCTGTTCAAGTGATTATTAAAATATTGCTAAATGCTAAAATTACTATGCTCATAGTAATTAATAAAATCAAATTAACCTTCAAGTGAACATTTAAAAATTTTAAAGGATTTGTTAATATTGTTTTTCGCTTAGATTTTGATAGCAAGAAGCATGAAGATTCAAGGCCATTCAGTTAAACACATTTGCACAATAGGAACGCATAAATACTTAGCCCAGAAAAGCCCCATATTGGCAATTTAAAAATTAGCTCTTGTGGGAAAAAATATTGATAGAAGAGATATGGTTGATCCATATGTCACATTCCTTTCAAAAAGATTCAGTCAGAGTAAAAAAAACAAAAAAACAACAACAAAAAAACTACTAAATAAAATCAAAGTTATCATGGGTTAGGAACGAGAAAGAAATAGAATGAATAAAATACAAAATCCAGGAGCTACTCTTTTTAAATTTAGCAGTAAGCATTTTTCAGTTAGTCAGTTACTCTAATGAATACAGTCTATTAATTGAATCAGGCCCCTAACAAAATGACTTTTGTAATGAAAGAAAATGGTTGACAGGGAATAAATAATATGTGTAAATGTGTCTTTAAAAGCTTATAACAACAATAGAACAATATTTTCAAAGGAGCTTTGTACAGATATAATTTATGGTAATAATTGAGTTGAGTTAACCTGTTAAGAAGGAATTTAATTGCTCTTGACCTACTTGAGCAATTGACACTTTCTTGAAATTCTGCCTAACTCTGTGAGATATTTCTACATTATAGTTATTTTTTCTGAAATAAAATGGCTAAAGTAAGTTAAACATTATGTTTTTTATTTGCAATGTTAAGTCTTTATAATGCTATAGTTTGTACCATCTATCTATATATTTATATTCAAACATACATTTACATGTCACTTTATAATCCCATTCATTGAAGTCTCTCCTTTCTTAGGGAAGGTCAAGTTCTTAGAAGTTAAAACTACTTCACGATAAAAATAAAGTCTGCTAAAGAGTATTTTTGTGAACCTGGGTTAAGTCATTAAGGTTTTTTTGTTTGTTTGTTTCTTTGTATTTTTCTGAAGTTGGAAACAAGGAGGCAGACAGACTCCTGCATGTGCCCGACCGGGATCCAACCGGCATGCACACCAGGGGGCGATGCTCTGCCCATCTGGGGCGTTGCTCTGTTGCAACCAGAGCCATTCCAGTGCCTGAGCCATCTTCAGCGCCCGGGCCAACTTTGCTACAATGGAGCCTTGGCTGTGGGAGGGGAAGAGAGAAACAGAGAGGAAGGAGAGGGGGAGGGGTGGAGAGGCAGATGGGCACTTCTCCTGTGTGCCCTGGTCAGGAATCTAACCCAGGACTCCTGCACACCAGGCCAATGCTCTACCACTGAGCCAATCAGCCAGGGCTGTTTTGTTTTGTTTTTAATTGTGTCCTTACATTTTGTTCTCTGCCGATTAAACTACTCAATTCTTGGGTACATGTTATATCATTCCAGTTTAAGAGGGAATAATTGGGTTATTACACTGTTTTTTGTCCACTTAGGTCTTTGTTGCATATAATTTTGGAACTAACTGTGTAAGAATTCAATGATATGTCAAGAAAAATAAAGTGGAAAATGATTGCAGGCGGATACTTGCTATTAATTCTTTTATAGTCAGAACCCACCCCACTTTTTTTGCATATAAACACAAATGTTATTTCTAATATTATAATTTTAACATACATTTAAAAATTCCATAAATGATAGTAAAATGAACATGTAGATAGTACATTGTATGTGTGAGGGTATGTTATATATACTTTGTAAATAATAACTTAATGGGTATAATATTTCACTAATATCACTCATTTTTATGCAAGGAAGTCTGCTAACAGAATTTAAATAAATCCCAGAGATCATATGATCATATAATTATTAAACATGTTTTGATATTTCCTTCCTCCTATTTTATGTTTAAAATTTTTTATATAATAATATTTACCACTTACTTTTATTTTCTGTGTCACAGGATTTTACATACTCAGACTTAATTTGAACCAAATCCTGTGTTATTTCAAACCCCAGGCTTTTTCCTATTTCATATGCTTCTCTCATTGTTGTGAAAAAAAAACAAAAACAAAAAAACGTCCCTTATTAAGAAGAAGACATCATTCCTTAAGTTTCTGTATTGTGATTTTTATTTTTCTTTATTTTTTTAATTCATTTTAGAGAGGAGAGAGAGAGAGAGAGAGAGAGAGAAGAGAGAGAGAGAAGAGAGAGACAGGGGGAGGAGCTGGAAGCATCAACTCCCATATGTGCCTTGACCAGGCAAGCCCAGGGTTTTTAACCGGCGACCTCAGCATTTCCAGGTCGATGCTTTATCCACTGCGCCACCACAGGTCAGGCCAGTATTGTGATTTTTAAATGTCCCACTCTTCCTTGGTCTCATTGCTTTAAAGATTTAAATGATACGTTCTTTAACAAATATTTAGAAAATGTCAATTATGATAACTTACTGATTTTAAGCTATGCAATCTATATCGATTTTAATTTTAAAGTAACAGTTACATTTTTGAAATGTATTATCCACATAAACCTGTTAAGCCTTTTCATTAATATGCAAGGAACAAATAATAATAATAATAATATCCCACTTCACCCAGTTGTGTATTTTGAAATTCAAAAGAAAAGATGGCAAAAGAAGAAAAGAAATCACATGGTTCTGCAGCTAATATTCATTTTTCTCAATATGAACAATGGTGACTTAAAATGCTCTCTTTTAAAAGCAGGGCAGCTACAGCTTCACTGCTCTCCTTGAACTGACTGTTCGGCTTGTAATGTGATATGATGCTCTATGTTTTTTTTTTTAAAGTATTTCTGATTTTCAACCAGCTAAGGTTCAGGCCTAAAACAAAGATGCAGTTTTTGGTTTTCATGTCAGACAGCTGCTGTTATTTCTGTGAAATATACTTTAGGAAGAAAAATCATAGAAAGAACTCCATCTGTTACACTTGAGACAGGAGCAAAACAAGACAAGGAGAGGCTCTCAAACCACCCCAGTCCTACTCCATGAAACTACTGGGTCGCAGTTGGAAGACTTTGCACTGCAGGCAGGAGACTTTTTAAATAGATATTGGTCAGAACCTTAAAGACCAGGACAGAAAGCCTGTCTCAGCAGGGTATTTATTTCAGTAGAAATTTTGAGCAAAAAGGGGGAAAAGGAGTCCTACAAAGTCTATTTCCTCAAAACCCTTTGTCTCTGCTGGTATTTTAAAAATTATTCTAAGACTGTATCTCTAATATTTCCCCTATCCTTGTTCCCCACTCTGCATCCTCCTTTTCCCCATTGAGGGCTGTCAGGAAAAGTAACTGTGACTTCAACTTACTCAAGTTTTAACATGCAGGGTAAGGTCTTCATATATTTTGCAGAACTGTCAAGCTGAACATGTCTGAGCTCTGGTTAGCAAAGCCCTAGTTTAATTTTTAGAAGCTCTCTGGAAAGCAACTGACTACTCTTCTTGTGTGTAGGAAACTTTAATAAGCTCCTGCGGAGAGCCCCATTTTCTTGTTTTTGTAGAATTTCTATAGGTTTAGGCCAATTATCAGTTAGCTCTATAAAATGAAGAAGCAGTAAAATCTCATTTTTATTCTGGCAAGATAGTTGTTAGTGAATTTCTAAAAAATTATTTCTGAATGTCATTAAAATGTACCCTATTCTTAGAATGTTTTATACAATATAAACACTGAATAACACAGAAAAGATGAAATTACTGGTATTTGTATGAAAAAATAAAATGAAGTAAACATAAAATTATACTTTTTGTTTAGTGAGTTTGATATTTCATAAGACAGAGATAGTGACATTCTTTTTCCTTAGGTCATCACATTTATTTATAATGAAGCCCAGGGAAGTTCAGTGAAACACAATTAAATGATATATCCACATAGTTATACGTGTGGTCTCTGGAGTTTAACTCTGAATTAAAATACTAATTCTACTACATCCTAGCTAGGTGATCTTAAACATATTAAAAGTAAAAAGAGTGATTAAACTAAAAAAACCAACCATCCATAAGATTTTTAGGCACACTAATATGCAAGAAGATGTTGACATAAAAACTGCAGTTTGTAAATAAGAATATTTATTATTAAAACATATAAATTTCAGAATATTCAATATCATTAAAATAATATTCAGGTAGGAAAAGTATATTTTAAAAGAAAATACTGATAGAAGTGGAGAGCTATAACTAAAGTAAAATAAAAATGCGTACACTTTATGGTAATGATATTTCTTAAATAAGAAAGAAGTAAAAATACAAAATCACGATGGGGAAAGGAGATTACCAAAGACCTAAATATGTTAATTAGATTATCTGAATTTAAAAAGAAAATCTAAATCTTTTTACAGAAACCACTAGTTTTGAGGAAAAGATAACTAAAATCATTACAAAAAATTCCAAACAAGTAAGGGAAAAATATGTCAGCCATATAAAGAGGAAAAGACAAAAGACAGATTTATCCTTCCATAGCTGGGATAGGATAGAGATGATCACCTTTCCTGATTATTTCACATGTTTCATTGCTATTCAGTCTACTGGACAAAGGTACACAATAAAATAAGCTATTCAAATTGAAATTCAAGAAAAATAATTACATATGATATATCTGATACCTGAAAAGTAATATCAACACCATGTGCATTAATTTATTATTATATGCAGATGCTAATAAACACATAACAAACACAGTTTGTTTCTGCTCTTAATTACTTCCTTCCTTCTACTCCCTTTGTTGTTTTTGAAGCAGGCTCTTTAACATTTTTTTTTTTTTTTTTTGTAATACTGATTTGGAGGTAACAAACTCCTTTAGCTCTTTCTTGTTTGGAAAGTTCTTAACTGCTCCTCCAATTTTAAATAATCAACTTGCTAAGTAAAGTATTCTATTCTTGGTTATAGTTTCTTGCTTTTCATCACTTTGAATATTTCATGCCAATCCCCTCTGGCCTGAAATCTTTCTGTTGAGAATATGAAATGGCAACATTATGGGAACTCTCTTGTAAGTAACTAACTGCTTTTCTAGCTGCTTTTAAAACTTTGTCTTTAAGATTTGCCATTTAAATTATGTTGTGTCTTGATATGGGCATTTTTAGGTTCCTTTTGTTTGGGACTCTGTGAAATTCCTGGACAGGAGAGTGTGTCTTTTTCTTTCACTGGATTGGGGAAATTTTGATGTCTTTTTCCTTCAACAGGCCAGGGCCTTGTGATGATTTTTAAGTCATTATTATGTTAATAAGGACAAAAGTTACCTGGAGTGGGAGAGCAAAGTATTTAGGATTGTTTGGCTATTCTATTCTTTCTGTAACTTGAAGTAGAGACATGAGACAAAACCAGGCCCTGGCCGGTTGGCTCAGCGGTAGAGCGTAGGCCCGGCGTGCGGGGGACCCGGGTTCGATTCCCGGCCAGGGCACATAGGAGAAGCGCCCATTTGCTTCTCCACCCCCACCTCCTTCCTTTCTGTCTCTCTCTTCCCCTCCTGCAGGCAAGGCTCCATTGGAGCAAAGATGGCCCGGGCGCTGGGGATGGCTCCTTGACCTCTGCCCCAGGTGCTGGAGTGGCTCTGGTTGCAGAACCACACCCCGGAGGGGCAGAGCATCGCCCCCTGGTGGGCAGAGCCTCGCCCCTGGTGGGCATGCCGGGTGGATCCTGGTGGAGTGCATGCGGGAGTCTGTCTGACTGTCTCTCCCGTTTTCAGCTTCAGAAAATTACAAAAAAAAAAAAAGACAAAACCAAATTCTAGCTCTTTTTTATACAACTTTAAGGAAATACATTTAGAAAAGTTTATTGTTTGTAATTTTTAGTTACATCATTTGTTTTCGTTTACCTAGAACATATAAGCCTCATTACTCATTTATGTGATAAAAAATTATTTTTTTCTTTAATAAAGAAAAATAATGCTACATGTACTTTGGAGTTCAGTTTCTTCAACTTTTTCATTGTAATTAGAATATTCTACCTTCTAAAATTTTTTAAATGGGAGGAAAGCCTCATATATTTCATCTATTTTAATTGCATTTTGTTATTCTTTATAAATCATAGTTTTCTCTCAATTTGATTTCAGAACACATAATATATTATGTTACTATAATAATTGCATTAATGAATAATAATATATTCACCATGCTTTATTCAGTCATTAGCTTAGAATTTATAGCATTCTTCCATGTTCCTGAGTTTTACTGCTATTGTGAAAATCTAAGATATGTAACTGAGTTTCAGAGATGCAGATGCCAGACCACAACTTAAGAAAATAGCAGAACTGACCTTTGTTTTCTGTGGGGGTTAGTGAGCTCTTGTTATTTTCATAGATGTTTTGTAATTTGCATAACTTAGTCGTGGGAGAAGGGGCACCATAAAGGAGTGTTAGGTGACTGAAACCCAGCTGATAATCCTGACCTCAAGGTGTCACCCAACAGCACTTTTATTCAGCAGGTCATCTTTTCTGATTTTTATCAAAGAAGTGAGGAAGGGGAGGTAGCAGCTGATGATAATATGTGTATTGTGTTAGAGTATTTTCTTACACTGTTCTAAAAAGCTGTTATTGTTAAGAATATTCTATTTTAATTCCCTTATTCTTATTAATAATACTGGGAAGTATGGACATAAAAATATCCAGCCTTGAAAAGTAATCAAGCTGAAAGAATTGAAAAGCTTTTAAATGCTTGCCAAGTCCCTTAATTTTATGTGAAATTAGGTAAAGGAACATGTACAAAGTAAAAATAATTATGAAGATAGAATTTATGCCTAAATAAGCAGGCATTAGTTACATGGAGGTACAGGTTCCATTTTTATTTCATTCTTTTATTCTTCAATGACTATAAACATTATAAATTTAGCAGTGTTAGCTTTAGCAAATGCATGAGTCATTGAGAGCCTACCTCATTTTACTAAATTACTTTTACTTACATTTCTTTTATTCTTTACTTCCCTAGGATTACTGTCATATGTTGAATTAGTTATGTATTTTGCCTTTTAAGTAAGCATATGAATAAGTGTAAGTCAGCTTTTGATTAGGTACAGTGAATCATATAAGCATTAGAAATATCTGTATCTGTTGAGTGACTTTTAAAAATAATGTTATATTTTGTTTTAAAGGAGAACTATTAACTTAAATTTTCCATAAAATAAAAAGACCCAGGGTTAAAATTATTTTAATAACATCTTATTCTAAAGTACAAAACTAACAAACTGTTGTTTTCTGAATCACATGGCACAGTAGATGATCTAGTCATCTACTGCCCTGATAAGAAAACTGATTTGGCTCAGTTAAAATGAAGAAGTTGAAATTCACTTATATATGTTCATGTGCTCCAAGTGACTGGACATTCTGACCAGAAAACACTTATTTGCATAACCTTATTACTTAATGCTGGCTGCTCCTCAGTTTTGTTTTACATACTGCCATAACATGCAATATTAAGATTACATCATGTAATTTGTAATATAAAAAGTGAAGAATATCTAAAAGGAAAAAAAAACCCATATAGGGCTTTTTGAAGATGGCAGCGGAGTAGGCGGACACACAGACACCCAGCTCTCAACACCAAACTGGAATACAAATCAATTTAGGAAAAATCAGCATAAAAACCAACACTGAACTGCAAGAACAGCTCTCAAAAACCAAGGAGCAAAGAGGAAGCCATAATAAACCTGGTAAGGAGTGCCTGAATCTCCTCTGCTTACAGGAACAGCGGGGGGGGGGGGGTGAGGCTGAGAGCCCAGAGAGGATTTCACAGAGGAAAAAGAGCAGAAACTACTGCTCACAGCCACTTACCTGGCGACCAGGGTGCAAGGTGGGTTGAAAAGACCAGCTTATCTCCCAAGTGGAAAGGACAAGGAGAGGGACAGACTGTGAGGGGCTAAGGTATGCAAGAAACGAAATAAAAAAGCTGACTCATTCGTGCTGGAGGCAGCCAGAGCTGGGGGAGAGACTGAACCTTTCACAAAACAGAGCTGAAGTGCTTCCGGATCAGAGATCTCCGGACATCTATCCAGCTCCAATCAGCACAACAAGACACAGCTGAAAACAAGAAGTGGGGAGGAGGGGCAGTAACTCAGTTCTCCATGGAGATCTGAGATACACCTCCCCCTACTGAAGCTGAGAAAAAACCCTGCCCCCAGTGAGATTAGTTGGTGGAACAGACCTTCAGCATCTCAGGTTACACCCACAGCATTCCTGGTTACAGTTTCAAGGAAGACCCCTGCTGAGATCAGTTAACAAGACTATCACCTGTTAAGAAAACAAACAAATCAAGACTTCAAAGCTGCCCAAATCCGAAAGTGGATTACAAATAATAGCTGATACCAATCCAAGAAGACCTAGAAATAACACAACTGAAAACAGGAGGCAGAAAACACCAAGCCTAGACTCAAGCAACTCTACAAATAAAACACCATTATGAGAAGACAAAGGAGTGCAACCCAAATGAAACCACAAGAGACACCCTTGAGAGATGAGCTGAGTGATATGGAAATAATCAAACTTCCAGATGCAGAGTTCAAAATAATGATTGTAAGGATGCTTAGGGATCTTAGAACAACAATGGAGGGGCAGTTTGAAAACCTAAATAAAGAAATAGCAAGTATAAAAAAGGATATTGAAATATTAAAAAAGAATCAGTCAGAGATGACAAATACAATATCAGAAATGAAGACCACAATGGAAGGAATTAAAAACAGGATGGATACAGCAGAGGATCGAATCAGTGAGTTGGAGGACAACTGGAATGAAGGCATGAAAGCAGAGAAGAAAAGAGAAAAGAGACTCAAAGAGTCAGAGGAAACACTTAGAGAGCTCTGTGACAACATGAAGAGAAATAACATCCGCATCATAGGGGTTCCTGAAGAAGAAGAAAAAGAACAAGGGATAGAGACTTTGTTCAATCATATCATAACTGAAAACTTCCCTAAATTATGCAAGAGAAACTCTTACAAGTCCAAGAAGCACAGAGAACTCCATTAAAGAGAAACCCAAAGAAACCTACACTAAGACACATCATAATTAAAATACCAAAGCTAAGCGATAAAGAGAAAATATTAAAAGCTGCAAGAGAAAAAAAAGTTATCACCTACAAAGGAGCCCCCATTAGGATGACATCCGATTTCTCAACAGAAACACTTGAGGCCAGAAGGGAATGGCAAGAAATATTCAAAGTAATGCAGAACAAGAACCTACAACCAAGACTACTTTATCCAGCAAGGCTATTGTTTAAAATCGAAGGAGAAATAAAAAGCTTCGCAGACAAAAAACAACTCAAGGAATTCATTACAACCAAACCAATGCTGCAGGAAATGTTAAGGGGCCTGTTGTAAACAGATCAAAGTTGGAAAAGAATATAGCAAAAAAAAGGAATACACCTTTAAAGAAGAAAATGGCAATAAACAACTACATATCAATAATAACCTTAAATGTAAATGGATTAAATGATCCAATCAAAAGACATAGGGTAGCTGCGTGGATAAGAAAACAGGACCCATACATATGCTGTCTACAAGAGACACACCTTAGAACAAAAGATACACATAGATTGAAGGTAAAAGGATGGAAAAAAACATTTCATGCAAACAGAAATGAAAAAAAAGCGGGGGTAGCAATACTTATATCAGACAAATTGGACTTTAAAACAAAGGATATAGTAAGAGATAAAGAAGGCCACTACATAATGATAAAGGGAGTAATCCAAAAGGAAGATATAACTATTATAAATATCTATGCACCTAATATAGGAGCACCCAAATATATAAAACAGACTTTGATGGATTTAAAGGGCGAGATCAACAGCAATACTATAATAGTAGGGGATTTCAATACCCCACTAACATCACTAGATAGATCTTCAAGAAAGAAAATTAACAAAGAAACAGCAGACTTATTGGAAACAATAGATCAACTCGATTTAATAGATATCTTCAGATCCTTTCACCCTAAAGCAGCAGAATATACATTCTTTTCAAGCGCTCATGGTACATTCTCTAGGATAGACCACATGTTAGGGCACAAAAGTGCTCTCCACAAATTTAAGAAGACCGACATCATATCAAGCACCTTCTCCAATCACAATGGCATGAAACTAGAAATGAATCACAGCAGAAAAGCTCAGAAATTCTCAAACACATGGAAACTAAATAGCAGGGTGTTAAATAATGAAGGGATTAAGAATGAGATCAAAGAAGAAATAAAAAAATTCCTAGAAACGAATGACAATGAGCATACAACAACTCAAAATTTATGGGACACAGCGAAAGCAGTGCTGAGAGGGAAGTTCATAGCACTACAGGCACACTTTCAGAAGCTAGAAAAAGCTCAAATAAACAACTTAACCCTGCATCTAAAAGAATTAGAAAAAGAACAGCAAGTAAAGCCCAAATGTAGTAGAAGGAAGGAAATAATAAAGATCAGAGCAGAAATAAATGACATAGAGGCTAAAGAAACAATACAGAGGATCAATGAAACTAGGAGCTGGTTCTTTGAAAAGGTAAACAAGATTGATGAACCTTTAAGTAGACTCACCAAAAAAAAGAGAGAGAGGACTCAAATAAATAAAATTAGAAATGAGAGAGGAGAAATAACAACTGACACAAGAGAAATACAAAATATTGTAAGAAAATACTATGAAGAACTGTATGCCAAAAACTAGACAACCTAGATGAAATGGACAAATTCCTTGAAACATACAATCTTGCAAAAATCAATCTGGAAGAATCAGAAAACCTAACCAGACCGATTACACCAAATGAGATCGAAACAGTTATCAAAAACTCCCAACAAAGAAAAGTCCGGGGCCCGATGGCTTCACAACGGAATTCTACCAAATATTCAAAGAAGAACTAACTCCTATCCTTCTCAAACTATTTCAAAAAATTCAAGAGGAAGGAAGACTTCCAAGCTCCTTTTATGAGGCGAGCATAATTTTGATTCCAAAACCAGGCAAAGACAACACAAAGAAAGAAAATTATAGGCCAATATTTCTGATGAATATAGATGCTAAAATCCTCAACAAAATATTAGCAAACCGAATTCAAGAATATATGGAAAAAATCATACACCATGATCAAGTGGGATTTATTCTGGGGAGGCAAGGCTGGTACAATATTCGTAAATCAATCAATGTGATTCATCACATAAACAAAAAGAAGGAGAAAAACCATATGATAATTTCAATAGATGCAGAAAAAGCATTTGATAAAATCCAGCACCCATTCATGATCAAAACTCTCAGCAAAGTGGGAATACAGGGAACATACCTCAACATGATAAAAGCCATCTATGAGAAACACACAGCCAACATCATACTCAATGGGCAAAAATTAAAAGCAATACCCTTAAGATCAGGAACAAGGCAGGGGTGCCCCCTTTCACCACTCTTATTTAACATAGTCCTGGAAGTCCTAGCCACAGCAATCAGACAAGAAGAAGAAATAAAAGGCATTCAAGTTGGAAAGAAGAAGTAAAATTATCATTATTTGCAGATGATATGATATTGTATATAGAAAACCCTAAAGTCTCAGTCAAAAAACTACTGGACCTGATAAATAAATTCAGCAAAGTGGCAGGATATAAAATCAATACTCAGAAATCAGAGGCATTTTTATACACCAACAATGAACAGTCAGAAAGAGAAATTAAGGAAACAATCCCCTTCACAATTACAACCAAAAAAATAAAGTACCTAGGAGTAAACTTAACCAAGGAGACTAAAGACTTGTACTCGGAAAATTACAAAGCATTGATAAAAGAAATCAAGGAAGATACAAACAAGTGGAAGCATATACCGTGCTCATGGTTAGGAAGAATAAACATCATTAAAATGTCTATATTACCCAAAGCAATCTATAAATTCAATGCAATACCAATTAAAATACCAATGACATACTTCAAAGATATAGAACACATATTCCACAAATTTATATGGAACCAAAAGAGGACACGAATAGCCTCAGCAATCTTAAAAAAAAAGAATAAAATGGGAGGTATCACACTTCCTGATATCAAGTTATACTACAAGGCCGTTGTACTCAAAACAGCCTGGTACTGGCATAAGAACAGGCATATAGATCAATGGAACAGAACAGAGAACCCAGAAATAAACCCACAGTTCTATGGACAACTGATATTTGACAAAGGAGGTAAGGAAATACAATGGAGTAAAGACAACCTCTATAACAAATGGTGTTGGGAAAATTGGACAGCTACCTGCAAAAAAATGAAACTAGATCACCAGCTTACACCACTCACAAAAATAAACTCAAAATGGATAAAAGACTTAAATGTAGGCTGTGAAACCATAAGCATCTTAGAAGAAAACATAGGCAGTAAGCTCTCCGACATCTCTCAGAGCAATATATTTGCTGATTTATCTCCACGGGCAAGTGAAATAAAAGACAGGATAAACAAATGGGACTATATCAAACTAAAAAGCTTTTGCACAGCTAAAGACAACAAGAACAGAATAAAAAGACAAACTACACAATAGGAGAATATATTTGACAATACGTCTGATAAGGGGTTAGTAACCAAAATTTATAAAGAACTTGTAAAACTCAACACCAGGAAGACAAACAACCCAATCCAAAAATGGGCAAAAGAGATGAATAGACACTTCTCCAAAGAGGACATACAGATGGCCAATAGGCATATGAAAAAATGCTCAACATCACTAATGATTAGAGAAATGCAAATTAAAACCACAATGAGATATCACCTCACACCAGTCAGAATGGCGCTTATCAACAAAACAACACAGAATAAGTGCTGGCGAGAATGTGGAGAAAAGGGAACCCTCCTGCACTGCTGGTGGGAATGCAGACTGGTGCAGCCACTGTGGAAAACAGTATGGAGATTCCTCAAAAATCTGAAAATCGAACTGCCTTTTGACCCTGCTATCCCACTTTTAGGAATATACCCCAAGGACACCATAGAACGGCTCGAAAAGGAGAAATGCACCCGCATGTTTGTGGCAGCATTGTTCACAATAGCGAAGATCTGGAAACAGCCCAAGTGTCCGTCAGAGGACGAGTGGATTAAAAAGCTTTGGTACATATATACTATGGAATACTACTCAGCCATAAGAAATGATGACATTGGATCATTTACAATAACATGGATGGACCTTGACAACATTATATGGAGTGAAATAAGTAAATCAGAAAAAAAAAAAAAAAACTAAGATGAATCCATACATAGAAGGGACATAAAAATGAGACTCAGAGACATGAACAAGAATGTGATGGCAACAGGGGCGGGAGTTTGGGGGAGGGGGGAGGGGGTGAAGAAGGAGAGAGGGGTTAGGGGAGGGGAGGGGCACAAAGAAAACCAGATAGAAGATGACAGAAGACAATTTAACTTTGGGGGAGGGGTATACAGCACAATCAAATGTCAAAATAATCTAGAGATATTTTCTCTCAACATATGTACCCTGATTTATCAATGTCACTGCATTAAATTTAATTAAAAAAAACTGAAAAAAAATAAAAATAAAAGTAGAAAATATTTGATAAAAAAAAAAACTTAAAATAGAACTACCTTATGACCCAGCAATCCCTCTACTGGGTATATACCCCCAAAACTCAGAAACATTGATACGTAAAGACACATGTAGCTCCATGTTCATTGCAGCATTGTTCACAGTGGCCAAGACATGGAAACAACCAAAAAGCGCTTCTATAGAAGACTGGTTAAAGAAGATGTGGCACATATACACTATGGAATACTACTCAGCCATAAGAAATGATGACATCAAATCATTTACAACAAAATGGTGGGATCTTGATAACATTATATGGAGTGAAATAAGTAAATCAGAAAAAAACCAAGAACTACATGATTCCATACATTGGTGGGACATAAAAACGAGATGAAGAGACATGGACAAGAGTGTGGTGGTTACCGGAGGTGGAGGGGAGGTGGGGGCATGGGAGTGAAGAAGAGAGAGGGGAAGGGAATGGGGAGGGGGAGTGGCACAAAGAAAACTAGATAGAGGGTGACAGAGGCCAGTCTGATTTTGGGTGATGGGTATGCAACATAATTGAATGACAAGATAACCTGGACATGTTTTCTCTGAATATATGTATCCTGATTTATTGATGTCACCCCATTAACATTAATAAAAATTTATTAAAAAAAAACCCATATAGCACACTATAATTATCAGAACAAATGATATAACTTGGATATCCTCTTAAGAATATTTCTGATCAAAGGAGAAGTCATTATTTAACAATTTTCTTTTTTAAATCTGGAAGGGACTTTATAAGATAATTTACTCTCACTGTATCTTTTCATCTAATACAGATGTAGAACTAAGATTCAAACAAACAAAGACATTTTAAGGTTAAATGTCAAAGATTTCTTATGTGCTTTTCTTAACAAAGCAAAGAAAATAAGTGATGATAAATTAAATAATGGTAAATTTACTAAAGTTGTCTAAAAGAAACCTACTAGAATTAGAACTGAAACTATGATATATTCAATAACAAGAAAATATTGTTTTATAAACTTCCTTTAATTTATAATTATAAAATCTTTTATTTTGCTCCAGTTGTCAATAAAGTTGACCAAAATATAAATCTGTGTAAAACTAAATTTCTTCTTCAATTCATTAAAAGGGAAGTCAATTCTTTGCCTACGATTACTTATGCTCACATTATTTTGTCACTGTGATTTTAGTTTGATCGCAGAATATGGTTGTGTCTCCTTGCACATGTCCATAGTGGGCTTTATTCATTTTTTACAAAGATAGTATAAATAAATAACTTTTTCAAATGTTTATGAGAGGCCTCCAACACTGGGAAATATTTCAATAAAAATGTTGCTTAACAAAGCATATTCCTTGTCTACGGCCATACCACCCTGAACACGCCCGATCTCGTCTGATCTCAGAAGCTTAGCAGGGTTGGGCCTGGTTAGTACTTGAATGGGAGAACAAAGCATATTCCAAAGCCATCTAAGGAAATTTCCTGCCAAAATATTTCTTTTCATCAAGAGAAAAAATTTAAAAATAGCCTGTTGGACCCATTAAGAATATTTTCTAATTCTTTTCTCTTTTATTCTTTTTACTTTCCCAGAGACAATATGTCTGAAATATATACGCTTGGAATGGAAAATTTGCAGTGATTTGCCAAACTTTAAAATGCTTGTAAATTAAATGGTTATAATTTTTAAATATGGTTTAGAATCATAATAACTTCTAGCTCTAAATGTTGATTTTTATTAAAAGAAGACCATTTTTTTCTTAATTTTAGAGTTATCTTTTTTATTTTTAGTTGTTTTTTTTAAATTCAGAATTTCTTGATGAAAAAAATAAAACTATTCTGAATAATTTAATTAAATAGGAAATATTAAAAGGCTAGAAAATAGCTCTTTGAAGATTTAGAAAGGCTAACAAGAAGACTTGAGAAATAAAGAAGAGTCTGAAAAGGACAGAACACATCCCTACTGTGTCTACAGTTCCAGTCGTCCCCCTGGGGTTTGGAATGTATTCCCCATTGGTAAGGGGTAGCTACTGTTTTTCCCACTTGTATGGTGGTGATATCCCTTATAAAACTGTAAGGTATTTTTCCCCTCTGAGAATGAAGGAAGGGGCTGGAGCCATGAAGTGTGGAATAACAAAAAGCTTTATTAAGTACAGAGCGCATCCTGCTCGGCGAGGTTCCCTGGCTCCGAGGAAAGATGGAGGCCAGGGAAGTCGCAAGTGGTGACCTGTTTGGGAGATATTTAAAGGGTCCCTAGGGTGGTCGAGCTAATATCATGTGGTGAAATCTCACTGGCTGGCAAATGGTCGCTGTTTTCCAAAAGGCTCCAGGGAAGTTTCTTTTGGCGCGCTTGGTTGTGGGTGGTCCTAGCCAAAGATAGCAGGTCTGACCTTTCCCATTATCCACTGACCTTACAAAGACAACAAAGCTTTTTTGTGTGTACTTTTAGTGTAATTCTTATATGTTTTATTTCAACTTACTCCATTAAATTTATCTTTTCAAGTGGAAAATTAATTGGGAATTGAAAACAAGATACGATACCTAAAGCAAAAGTCATAAACTTATTACAATAATTTTAAAATGAGAAAAATCCAAACATACTAAAATTACTTAATATTATTAAAGAAACTGTGGAATATGAGAACATAAAATGAACATTAGATCAATAAAAAATTATCCCCAATACAACTAATAAAGTAATATTAAACAACCCAAAATCTTTCATCAAAACTGCCTAGTACAGGCCCTGGCTGGATGGTTCAGTGGTAGAGCATCAGACCGGCATATGGATGTACCTGGTTCAATTCCATGTCAGGGCACATAGAAGCAAAGCACCCATCTGCTTCTCCACCTTTTCCCTCTCACTTCTCTCTCTCTCTCTCTCTCTCTCTCTCTCTCTCTCTCTCTCACCCTTCTGCAGCCATAGCTCGATTTGAGTGAGTTGGCCCCTAGACACTGAAGATGGCTCCATGTCATCCACCTCAGGTGCTAAGAAGAGTTAAGTTGCTGAGAAATGCCCCAGATGGGCAGAGCATCGCCTCCTAATAGGCATGCCAAGTGGATCCTGGGTGGGGCACATGTAGGAGTCTGTCTCTCTGCTTCCCCTCCGCTCACTGAATTAAAAAAGAAAAAGAAAAAGAAAAGAAAGAAAAGAAAAGAAAAGAAAAGAAAAGAAGAAAAGAAAAGAGAAAAGAAAAGATTGCCTAGGACATGTGTAGGTAATTATTGTTATTGAAGTTCTTAAGCAAAACCTCAAAATCTTTAGAAGATGAGCTGTAAGTATTAAAAGTATTGCATTCATAAAATTCTCAATTCTGCAGTTGTTTTTGCAAAAATGCACAATTGGAAGAAAAATTAATTGGATAATTAGGTCTCATTAAAGAAGCAACTAGTATCGATGTAATTAAATGACAAATAAAACTGTAAGCCTAGGTTGATGAATTTTTAAAGATTAGTTTTAGAAGTCCTCGTGAAATTGTTAGAAAACATAAATTATGATGTTAGAATTAAGTTTTTCTAGCAGTTTTTATTTTGAGAAAATTACTTTAGTTCTTTGTTCACAGTTTTTATCATTAATATATGTTGAATTTTTTTCAAATCATTATTCTGCATCTGTGGACACCCTCTCTTACATACTTAATCAATGTATGTTTCATCTGAAAACATGGCTTGCAAATTAAGAACCTTACCTTTAGATACAAAATGTGCCATATCTTTTTTCTTACTTTGGATTTAATTATGAAACCACTTCACATAAAAAGTTACAGTGGTATTATGTCCAAATTAATTATCTATAATTGCCTAAATTTCTCTCTAAACCATAGGAATGGAAAAAAGAAAGAGATAGAAAATTAAGGTTATATCACCATATTTTACTGTGTTTTTAATGAACTTTTTTTTTTTTACTTTAGAATAGTTTTAATTTTAAAGAAAAGTTACAAAGGTAGCACGGAAAAATTTCATGTCTCCCTCACTTCGTTTCTTCCCTTGTCAACATGGTTCATCTGTCAAACTCATTTATTTGCTAAACTCACTGGGAGTTTAGTCTAAGAAACTGACATTGTATATTACCACCTATTAATGTTCAGATAATACTTCTAATAACAGCAGGCATTTCATTCCCTTCCTTTTCCCAGGTATTTCCAAGAGTTCACTTAAGTGGTGGTCACTTGGTTGATACATCTGTGCTGTTGATGTATGGTAAACTCTGCAAGAGTCAATGTTGATCATATATGGGACGCTGTAAAGACTAGTGTTTCTTTTGTTATCTCCTATAATTATTTAATGTTTTACCAAATCCTTTGAAGATGTTTCTCGTGCTTTCCAGAAATGCTGGAAACTTGGAACACATCTCCCAGATCTAACAGTGAAATTGACACAAAAATTAAATCTCAAGGTTTCTTGATGAAAGTGGGGCTACATGTGTCTTTATATACTGGTGTTTTTGAGTTTTGGGGGTATATACCCAGTAGGGGGATTGCTGGGTCATGTGGTAGTTCTATTCTTAATTTTTTGAGGAACCACCATACTTTCTTCCATAATGGTTATACTACTTTACATTGCCACCAACAGTGAATGAGGGTTTCTTTTTCTCCACAGCCTCTCCAACACTTGTTACTACCTGTCTTGTTGATAATAGCCAGTCTAACAGGTGTGAGATGGTATCTCACTGTAGTTTGATTTGCATTTCTCTAATAGCTAATGAAGATGAACATCTTTTCATATATCTCTTGGCCATTTGTATGTACGCTTGGGAGAAGTGTCTGCTCAGGTCCTTTCCTCATTTTTTTAATTGGATTGTTTGCTTGTTTGTTGTTGAGCTTTGTGAGTTCTTTATATACAATATTATGGATATTAACCCTGTATTGGAGCTGTTGTTTGCAAATATCATCTCCCATTTAGTTGGCTACCTATTTGTTTTTTTGTCAGTTTCTTTTGCTGTACAGAAGCTTTTGGTTTGATATAGTTTCACTCATTTATTTTTGCCTTTTATTTCCCTTGCCTTTGGGGTCAAATTTATAAATTGTTCTCTACAGCCAAGGTCCATGAACTTAGTACCTATGTTTTCCTCTATGTAATTTATAGTTTTAGGTCTTATATTTAGGTCTTTAATTCACTTTGAATTAATTATTCTGCAGAGGGACAAACTGTAGTCAAGTTTCATTCTTTTACATGTGGCTTTTCAATTTCCTAGCACTTGTTATTGAAGAAGGTTTGTTTTCTCCATTGTGTGTTTTTGGCTCTTTTGTTGTAAATTATTATATATATGCGCTTTTATTTCTGGGCTCTCATTCTGTTCCATGGTTCTGTATGTCTGTGGTTTTTTTTTTGTTTTTTGTTTGTTTTTGCCAATACCATGCTGTTTTGATTATCATGGCTTTATAGTATAATTTAAAGTCAGGTAGAGTGATACCTCCAGCTTCATTCATTTTCTTCAGGATTATAGACTTACATACCTGAAACCTGTATAATTTTTTTAACCAAGGTCACCCCAATAAACTCAGTTAAATAAAAGTTGTAAGGAAAGATAATTATTATAAATATTTTTTAAAAATTTGTCTACCTTCACCAGGCTAATAAGTGTGAGGAAAAAAATTATCTTTAATTTTTAATGTGATTTTCTTGCACTAAAAATACTGATTATTATCACTTTGGTTAGTCACTCTTGTGGAAAATATTCTTACTAATAATTCATAAATCTTTACAAATCAATATAGTCCCAGTATCATTATCTGACTAGTGAATAAAAAGTACAGCAACAACATGGAACTATACTTCATCACAGAATGGTGACCTCATAGGGTTCAGATTTATGATATGATGGCTGGGGGTTCCAAAACTGAGTCACCAATTTGTACCATATGGAAGCTGCATGTTGTATGCTCAGGAATCACAGAACATCATTTCTGTCATACTCTATTGGTGGGCATTCACTAGCCTTCTCAGATAAAAGAGGTCTGAAATGGGAAAGCAGCTTTTACTAAGAACCCTCTTCTTTGCCTTTGCAAATAATGCAAAAATGTGCCTTAAAACCTCCCCCCATAGGTGATTAATTGGTTACAAATTGTCTCAGATTCTGATTCAAATAGTAATTCCTTTGAAAACATCAAAAACACAAAGTTTGCTTGCCATTATTTTAAACTCAAATTTTTATGGTTATAGGTGCCTAACAGTTCACTATGAATTATCATAT
Source organism: Saccopteryx bilineata (assembly GCF_036850765.1). Taxonomy (NCBI): domain Eukaryota; kingdom Metazoa; phylum Chordata; class Mammalia; order Chiroptera; family Emballonuridae; genus Saccopteryx; species Saccopteryx bilineata. The sequence goes on along the minus strand of NC_089491.1, from coordinate 211,285,421 downwards.
AATTATATACAAATTTATAATCTTATCAATCTGGACATTTATAGTTTGTAACAGTTAAATTATACCATCATTTCTTCTAGTCTCTGTTTTGTACTTAATCTATTTTGTAGCAAAGATGAACTTCTGTTCAAAGAAATTTAGTTGGTAATATATTAATGTCTTTATCATATTAATCTAAATATATTTGTGTTTTCATACATAAAACAAAGTTATTTTAAAAATTCTATCCAAAAACATGGAGGTATACTATATATTCTGTTTAAACAATAACTGTTTTTGAAGGGAACAGAATCAATAAACAGGTCTATAACATAGCAGTGGTTCTAACACCTAAAAGAGTCTATAATTTTGAAAATTACCTTTCTACTACAAATTCTAAAGAACAGGTTATCTTGACAAAAAATAGTTTAAAATGACATATCAGCCATTCTAAAATGCTTATAAAAATTTGGTAGTAGTGGTGTTGGAAATACAAATATGATACTAGATATTATTTTAAGAAACTTGAAGACTTTCTCGTTGCTTTTTTCAATTCATAACATTTCTGGTTTGTAAAAATATGTATTTATTTAAAAGTTAGTAGTGGTTGATAACACTCATTGAAGTCTATGCAGCATATTGATTTCTCTAGAGCACTCTGCAATTAATGATTTTTCTGTATTATTGGCAGATCCACATACCTAATTATGTTTATTTAACTGATGAAGTAGCATAACATCAGATGGGTTAAGTGTCTTGGCCGGGATTTCTCTGTGAGCAGGTGGGAAAGCTGGAACAAAATATTCATAGATTTTAACAAATAAATGTTTTTAAATTATTTCATAGATATCCAGAAGGAGGGTCATAGGGGTAACTTAATTCTCAATTTTTTGAGGAAGATCCATACTACTTTCCATAGTGATTTTACCCATTTACATTCCCACCAACAGTGATACTAAGAATTTTACTTATACTTTTTTCATTGACACCTGTAAAAATAATGTGAGGTGTTTGACAAAATTCAGTAAAATGCCAAGTAAAAATGTTAAAACTAATGAGAAGCTAGAAAAAAGCCACATAGCACACAGTCTTTATGATCCGGCTAGTGAATACTGCAACCTCATATATCAGATTCTGTCCCACTTATACTGAAAAATTTCTTTTTTTTAATTTTATTTTTTTTAATTTAATTGTTTTTTAGTTTATTCATTTTTAGAGAGAAGAGAGAGGAGAGAGAGAGACAGGGGGGAGGAGCTGGAAGCATCAACTCCCATATGTGCCTTGACCAGGCAAGCCCAGGGTTTTGAACCGGCGACCTCAGCATTTCCAGGTCGACGCTTTATCCACTGCGCCACCACAGGTCAGGCCAATTTCTTTTTTTTTAATAAAGTTTTATTAATGTTAATGGGGTGACAATAAATCAGGGTACATATATTCAAAGAAAACATGTCCAGGTTATCTTGTCATTCAATTATGTTGCATACCCATCGCCCAGAGTCAGATTGTCCTCTGTCACCTTCTATCTAGTTTCCTTTGTGCCCCTCCCCTCCCCCTTCCACTCTCCCTCCTTCCCTCCCACAATCCCCCTCCCCCCCACCCCCAGTAACCACCACACTCTTGTTCATGTCTCTTAGTCTCGTTTTTATGTCCCACCAATGTATGGAATCATGTAGTTCTTGGTTTTTTTCTGATTTACTAATTGTACTCTGTATAATGTTATCAAGACCCCACCATTTTGTTGTAAATGATCTGATGTCATCATTTCTTATGGCTGAGTAGTATTCCATAGTGTATATGTGCCACATCTTCTTTATCCAGTCTTCTATTGAAGGGCTTTTTGGTTGTTTCCATGTCTTGGCCACTGTGAGCAATGCTGCAATAACATGGGGCTACATGTGTCTTTACGTATCAATGTTTCTGAGTTTTGGGGGTATATACCCAGTAGAGGGATTGCTGGGTCACAAGGTAGTTCTATTTTTATATACTGAAAAATTTCACATTCTCATTCTCTGGACACATAAACTCTACTTTCTTGCATTCAATTTGGCAAAGGCCCTTCTTGCTCTCTGATACGTACTTTTCCATTTTTAAGATTGTCTAAATTACTCTCATTCTATAAAACTCACCTTCATGTCACCCAGTCTGGAAGTTTATCATTGTCTTTCTCAATTTTGAATTATTTTTTTCTTCTGTGTTCTTATGGCAGCTTGAACATATCTTGATTTTAATGCCAAATAATAGTCATACTCTGTAGAAATCTTACTAACTTGGTGGAGATCCTCACTAATCTGCTAAAAATTAGATAACAAGAAATGCCTTTAAAGATTACTTTTTAAATGCCCTGGCCTGTTTGCTCAGTGGTAGAGCATTGAACTGGTGTGTGGATGTCCCGGGTTTGATGCCTGGTCATGGCAGATAGGAGAAGCGACCACCTGCTTCTCCACCCCTCCCCCTCTCCTTTGTCTCCCTCTCTCTCTCTTTCCCTCCCACAGCCATGGTTTAATTGGTTCCAACACATCTTCTTGGGCTCTGAAGACAGCTCATGTGGCCTCTGCCTCAGGTGCTAAAAATAGCTCTGTTTTGAGCATGTTTTCAGATAGGTAGAGTATCCACCCCAGATTGAGGTTGCCAGGTGGATCCCAGTTGGAGCACATGTGAGAATCTGTCTCTTTGTCTCTGCTCCTCTCACTTGGAAAAGAAGAAAAAAAAGATTACTTTTTTATGGATTTCATAGGCCTTCCTACTATATTAGCAAGCCCATAGCTTATTCAGATGACAGAGTAACAGAAATTTTAAAGTAACTTATACATATTAATGTGTTTATTTGCATACTATCTTTGGCTGAAAATAAATTACAAATTAAGGTAAAAGGTACTTTATTGCCTCACTTTTTTCCCTGAAGACCCTATAATAACCAAATATTAGACTACTCAGTAAGATAAAGTATAGCATATAATAAATACCTTGTGAGCATTTTTAAATTACACATTTAAAATTTTATTTGTTTTACTTTTTATTTTTATAGATAATTTTGGATGCTTAAATTTGTGACTAGTTTTATGGAAAAATAAAAATGAGTCACCCAGTTAGATTTGAATTTGAGATAAACAGACATTTTTATATAATTACTTCGTTTCATTATACACGCTTTGTATTACAATATATATTTTTCCTTTTTAAACTCACTTTTTTGTGTTTAAAGTATTTTTATTGTAACAAGTAACATGTGGTTTAATCTAGCCTTTTTTATTCAATCTTGCCTTTTAAATTGAGTATTCTCTTTCAGGTCTTTCTCTACAATTATATCTTAAAACTGTAAGTTAGATTTCTGTCTTAACTATTACTGTCTCAAATATCTGTGTTAAAAATAACCAATGATCTTGCTATCACTCAAGAAAGAGCACTCTAAACTATTTTAATTATCAACACTGAGTAGCATTTTTGGAAATTCATTTATTGATTGACTTTAGGGATACCACACTTTACCTGTTCTTTAAGAGAAAAATCTCTCATATGTACTTGACCAACATAGTTTTGACAAAATGAATCTTTTCCCAATTTCTGTGACCAATTCAAGTTAAGTTGTGACAAGGAAGCTAAAGGGCTGTACAGACTACACAAACATTTTACTAGTGACTTCCTCTTTGTCAAGGTGTGCTCCTTTGCCTTCTTTATGTTGCCATGCAAGTGTTTATTGGACCAACTGCAGATTGCACAGGTTTTAGAATTAGGTAGAATGGTAACAAATTTCTATTTCATCATGTATTGACTGTACAAACCATCCTATTTTTTTTTTACCTACCTTAAGATATAAAGTTGTGAGGTAAACACCAAATATGAATGGATTAGTGACTTTCGTAAACTCATCTCTCCACCCTTCCATTTTTCATTGAATCTCTAATTGCGTTTGCATAATATATTTGCATAATTCTACTTCTAACAATGACAAGCATCCTGGAAACCTCCCTTGGGAATTTTCCTATGTCACCTATTTTTGTCCCCAAGGTAGTTGGTTGCTTAATCAACTGATGTCTTTTTTAAAATTACATTATATTCGCCATTTCCTTTTTAGGTAAATAGAAATCTATGAAAGTATATTTTTATGCGTTTTAAATTTAAAAATAAAAACATTAATAGTAATTATATTGATAAAAAATTGAACCTTATAGCCCATCAGAACACAAGTTCAATGTTTTACCTTCAAACAAAATAAAACATATATGATTAATTTTATAAAGTACCAAATAATCTGAACTATCTGACTTAATATCCACTCATGTCCTAATTCAAAGAATTATGGAACATACTTAAAATATGTATATTTAACATGATTGTATTAATCACAAAAGGGATAAATTTTAAGTCTTCAATTTCAAGAATCAGAATCAAGACCTCATATCAGTATAAGAAAGAGTTATAGAATGAATTCTGTTTGAATATTTAGTGAAAGCTTCCTGGAAATCAGTTCACTGAGGCATACTTTTGCAAATAAACTACATGTACCTTTTATTTTTAAGATTGTAAAAAAAAACAAAACATTTTTGGTAGAGTCAATAAGAGAAACATATTTGGCCTTACAGAATGAAGGGATTTTTCTCTAGGTGTAGTCCACTTAATATTTTTTTAGATTTTTCTGCTTTATAAACACTAATTTTGTGGCACCTATATGGTGACCAAGTGATTACTCTTTTTTCTCGGTATATAGGTTCTGTAGTGAATAAGTCACTACGTAATCTGTGGCTATGATTAAACACAAGGATCTTCAAATTTTAATTTAATCTAATGTTGGAAAAAGGAATAAAAAGATGAATATAGAAATTAGCAATGGACTTAGTAATTTTTAAATTTTATTTATTTTTATTTTTTTGTTTTTTTCTGAAGTGAAAAAATGGAGGCAGAGAGACAGACTCCCGCAAACACCCAACCAGGATCCACCTGGCATGCCCACTAGGGGGCGATGCTCTGCCCATCTGGGTGTTTCTCAGTTGTAACTGGAGCTATTCTAGCACCTGAGGCGAGGCCATGGAGTCATCCTCAGCGCCCAGGTGAACTTTGTTCCAATGGTGGCTTGGCTATGGGAGTAGAAGAGAGAGATAGGAGAGAGGGAAGGGTGGAGAAGCAGATAGATGCCTCTCCTGTGTTCTCTGGCTGGAAATTGAACCTGAGACTTTCACACACTGGCTGATGCTCTACAACTGAGCCAACTGGCCAGAGCTGGCCTTTGTAATTTGACACAGGAATTGAGCTTTAGATTTAGAGACTGTTTATCTGAAAGGATACTTACAAAACTGCTAATGTTCCATCTCCTTATTTACCGAGACAGTGCAGTTTCCCATAACTTATCAAATGCCATGCATTCAGTAAAAAAAAAAAAAAAAAATATATATATATATATATATATATATATATATATATATATATATATATATATCTTTACAGGGGGTCCTCGAGCTATGACAGTCTTGACAAATGATGTTCCAAGTTTATGATGCTCACTCTCATAAAAACTTTTAAAAAATTGAGACGTGAGTGTTTTGGCTTACAACACAGCATCGTACTTATGACTATGTTGGTGAAATAGTTTGGTTTTGTGTGGCGGAAGAATATGCAGTAACAGCATATGAGTGAGGGTGTTGGTGTTCCCCAGTACACTTACCTATGCCATTTTGGACTGCTAAAGTTCAAGTTTTCAATTTGTTTTAGCCTAGGATGAGATTCAACTTACACCAAAATTTGATTACCTCACTGTCATAGGAACAGAACTGTGCCATAACCAGAGGACCCCCTGTGGTTTGAAATGATGTTTCAACATCCTGCAACACAGAACAATGCTCTTAGTAACCTGAGAGTTATAACTTATTCTGATCTTGACCTAAAATGGTTAAAAGAGCTATGTTTTGAAATCCATGAGTTGATAAGTTTATTTTTAGTAAGTTTATTTTTCATCACTTTTCCTTCTTTCTTAAGCCTGATGAAGAATTTTACATCACTATAAAAATTTGATTATTATAAATTAATCAAACTGTATCATTTCTCCTGAAATTACTGTCTTAAAAACGATAGCATTACCCAGTGCTGGCCCAGGAATTGTGAGAGAAAGTCTGCTAGCTGTAGTATTTGGAAGAAATTTTCCTTTCTGTTAAAAAGCTCTTGTCTGTGAAGATATTCAAGGCATTGGCAAAACTAGGCTTACAGTTGTTTGCATGGAAAATAATACAATTGTTAATATATATTAATACAAAAATAAACTGTTTCACCTACTCACAACGGCAAACCTACTTTTGATCCACCCTGTATTTCTTGCTCCTACAGATGTCTTGTTGTGGGTGGAGTGCAGAGCTCATTCCTAGCAGCTGTGGCTGATGTAATGCTGTGAGAATACTCCAGCTCCCAGAACCCTCCTGGGCACACCCAGGAAGGGAGCTTGCCCGCTATAAGAAATGACTTAGTGCCAACCACGCAGCTCCCTGATCTTTTCAGCCATTGGCTATGAAGGACACGCTGTAACACCCTATAGGCTGAACCCATGTATATAAGCTAGCTTACTTCCTGAATAAAGTGGATCTGTATCACTGAACCTGGTCCCCGGAGTTGAGTCTTTGCATCTTCGTCGTCCTCACAGCAGGACTTGTCCACATCTTATAACCTAGAGGAAAACTAAATAACATATGAATATAGCAGAGAAGAAATAAGAATTTTGCTCCCTTAACCTGATTCACAGCTGTCACAACATTATAAAACATGGGTAAGAAAAAACAACTTTTGACAGTTTGTGTTCACTAAGTTGCATGGAAAATTATACTATGCTATGGCTATAGTACTTGACCTTGAAATTTTCTTTTGGAAATCTACAACTTTTTTGGGTCAATTTTTGTGCTGTTGTAATATAAAAAAATCCAGGCTGTATCCAGTCTCCCAGTACAATATACAGTAAGCACCAACTGAAATTAAATATCAGACCGTTACTAAGAACTGACAGAATGAATAGGAGGGCATGGAAAGCTTCAAGTTCAACTAAATTGGTATAAAAATAGTCTAATTTAAATGATAATGTTAATACATTTCCCCAATATGCATATTAACACCTTTGTCTCACTTTCTATTCAAATTAGTAAGCATCTCCATTTATTTCCAAAGTTAATTTTCTCTTCTTTCCTTTTTTATCTCTATAAAGAAACTAAAATTCTGTCTGAGTTTACTATAAGGTTCCAAAAGTTAAGATTTGGGTTGCAATTTTTTGTTGTTGTTGTTGCTTGCATTTAAATTATTATATTTAGATATATAATCCTCCATGTATATTATGACAATATTTACCACTTTACCATAATAATCATATATGCTTTAAAACCACTTAATAGCAGCATACTTAAGTTTAAACATAAAACAAAATACTAGGGTTATAGTTAACTTACTACTAGAAATCTGAGCAAAAGTGAGTTGCATAGTTTTACAGCTAAGTACTATGTGCTCAACAGAGGTGTAGTGAAAACTTCACATGTTGTATTTAACTCTCATATTACTGTTTCAAACATATGACACTTCATTCTCTTTTCTTTTTTGCTTAATATCAAATATGTGGAATCTCACAGCTTATCTCACTACAATGTCAAGTTAACAATTCTGAAATAAGTTAGTACATAAAACAATGAATAGGCATTTATTAAAAGAAGATAATATGGCTTGCTCTCCAAAACATCTCATCAAAATACTTGTTTCAAACTACTATGTTTGCCTAGGAAAATAATGTTTTTCTTTTATAGTCATTTTTCCCCCTTATGAATGACTTTCATTCTGTTTTATTGCAGAATGAATATAGTATTCTATTTTAGCAACTTGAAATGCTAAAATAGACCCCAGAGAAGATTAAAGGTAATGCTTCAATTCTGTTAATGAATTTTTGGTACATTTTCCTAAAATTTAAAAAAATCTCATGTATTTTCAATTTAATTTTGAAACATAAGAAGATATCCAGAAAAATGATACAAGAAATCAATCTTTAACTTGGTCAGGTCACTGACTAGATATGTGATTGAAATTCAGTCACTTAGAATCTCAGGGTCTCAATTTTTTGTTGAAATATAAAAGGATTTGGGCATAATAACTTTGAAGTCTCCATCCAACTCTTTTAATGTTGTTAATTTGTTTTTCTAATCATTGATGATTTCCAATAAAATATTTTGAAGCCATATTTTATATACAGTATGTATACATGAGTATATATTATCAGTTTATAAAAATTTCTATTTTATGATAGCCCTGTTCTCAATAACATTATAAACCACTCTACTAATTGACAATCAAGATTCATTTGTAGTTCTTTCTTTTTCTCAATTACATTCCATGAAGGAAATACAGAGAACTGTGTCCAAATATTACTTGACTCAATCCAATTTTTTCTGTGTTATTTTTATTGTCAGTTTGGAAACTGTGTACGTTGCCATCATTTTTTTCAATTGTGTTCTTTGATTTTTAAATATTTATTACTTTTTTATTTTTGATTATGTAACAGATCTTTATTTCTCTTCTACTAGGTTGAAGTGTGGTGTCATTAATTGATAGAGTTGGGTTGGCTGGTTTGCTTCCATTTCAGTGTGTTTCAGGTCCCATAATTTCCATCACAGGCTTCCTTCTTTCACTTCAGTATCTCATCTACTCTGGGTGCCTTTTGTCTCCAAGGAGACTTATTTTTCCAGGATGTTGTACCCTCCCAATATTGCTTCTCCTTGCCCCTTACATTCAAGGTGCATTTCTTTAAAAAATGCAGTGCACTGATTCACTAGATTGAAAACTTCTCAGCAGTTCTCGTTTATAGTGGGGGTTCTGTATCGTGAGAGCTTTTTTTTTCTGTATCTGTTCACCAGTTGGCCCTCTCCGCTCTTATTTCTATATATTCATTTATTCACTGAATATATTTTCTGCCAAGTATGTTTCTAGGAATTAAGAATGCTAAAGTGACTAAAAGAGATGGAAAAGTCTTCTCTTAGGGAAAGGTACATTACATTTTGGATATATGCATGTATAAATGCATACAAAAAGTCTTCACTAATCAATCTGGTAATAACATTCCCCACATACACACAAATAGACAAGGGTCAAGGGATTTTTATTTTATTTTGTTTATTGTACTTGAATGCTTTAAAAGCATTGCATTTTCTGTCCTGTATAGCTAAAAAGGACAGAACACAGATAAAATATTTGTCAAAAATACTTTTAGATTAAAAAAATTTTATTTTTTATTATAATATGTTATTATTCTAAGGCATAGCTCTCATGCAGAAATAGCTATGTGAGATACTTTTACTTCCTACATTGAATATATTAGAAAATCATTGTTTAGATGTTATAATGCTACATTTATAATAATGATAATATAAAATTAGTAATGTCAAATATTTTGAAATAGAAATAAGTGATTTTTTTAAAAGCAGTGTCAATTACTTTTCAAGATTCCTTTAGTAGTATTGCAAACTCATTTTACAGGTAAAAGATAAAATAATTTGATATGTCAGAAATTTGCTGAGTCTCAAAGAATATATTTCATATATCTGGGGAGATACAAGTGGAATAAATAGAATTGTGTAATAAGTCAGAACAACTTTCAGAATTTAGTCCAAGTCTCCAAGTGGCTGATTAGTATTCCATAGTATATATGTACCAAAGCTTTTTTATCCACTCATCCTCTGACGGACACTTGGGCTGTTTTCAGATCTTCGCTATTGTGAACAATGCTGACATAAACATGGGGTGCATTTCTTCTTTTCATACAGTGCTATGGTGTTCTTGGGGTATATTCCTAACAGTGGAATAGCTGGATCAGAAGGCAGTTTGATTTTCATATTTTTGAGGAATCTCCATACTGTTTTCCACAGTGGCTGCACAAGTCTGCATTCCCACCAGCAGTGCAGGAGGGTTCCCTTTCCTCCATATCCTCGCCAGCACAGCACTTATTATGTGCTGTTTTGTTGATGAGCACCATTCTGACTGGTGTGAGGTGATATCTCATTGTGGTTTTAATTTGCATTTCTCTGATGATTAGTGATGTTGAGCATTTTTTCATATGCCTATTGGCCATCTGTATGTCCTCTTTGGAGAAGTGTCTATTCATCTCTTTTGCCCATTTTTGGATTGGATTGTTCGTCTTTCTGGTATTAAGTTTTATAAGTTCTTTATAAATTTTGGTTATTAACCCCTTATCAGACGTATTGTCAAATATGTTCTCCCATTGTGTAGTTTGTCTTTTTATTCTGTTCTTGTTGTCTTTAGCTGTGCAAAAGCTTTTTAGTTTGATATAGTCCCATTTGTTTATCTTGTCTTTTATTTCACTTCCTTGTGGAGATAAATCAGCATATATATTGCTCCGCAAGATGTCAGAGAGCTTACTGCCTGTGTTTTCTTCTAATATGCATATAGTTTTAAGGCTTACATTTAAGTCTTTTATCCATTTTGAGTTTATTTTTGTGAATGGTATAAGCTGGTGATCTAGTTTTATTTTTTTGCAGGTAGCTGTCTAATTTTCCCAACACCATTTGGTAAAGAGGTTGCCTTTACTCCATTGTATTTCCTTATCTCCTTTGTCAATATCAGTTGTCCATAGAACTGTGGGTTTATTTCTGGGTTCTCTGTTCTGTTCCATTGATCTGTATGCCTGTTCTTATGCCAGTACCAGGCTGTTTTGAGTACAATGAATGGCCTTGTAGTATAACTTGATATCAGGAAGTGTGATACCTCCCACTTTATTCTTCTTTTTTAAGATTGCTGAGGCTATTCGTGTTCTTTTTTGGTTCCATAAATTTTTTTGGAATATGTGATCTATATCTTTGAAGTATGTCATTGGTATTTTAATTGGTATTGCAATAAATTTATAGATTGCTTTGGGTAATATAGACATTTTAATAATGTTTATTCTTCCTAACCATGAGCATGCTTTATGCTTCCACTTGTTTATATCTTCCTTGATTTCTTTTATCAATGCTTTGTAATTTTCAGAGTAGAAGTCTTTAGTCTCCTTGGTTAAGTTTACTCCTAGGTACTTTATTTTTTTGGTTGTAATAGTGAAGGGGATTGTTTCCTTAATTTCTCTTTCTGATTGTTCATTGTTGGCATATAAAAATGCCTCTGATTGCTGAGTATTGATGTTATATCCTGCCACTTTGCTGAATTCATTTATCAGGTCCAGTAGTTTTTTGACTGAGACTTTAGGGTTTTCTATATACAATATCATATCATCTGCAAATAATGATAGTTTTACTTTTTCTTTTCCAACTTGAATGCCTTTTATTTCTTCTTCTTGTCTGTTTGCTGTGGCTAGGACTTCCAGGACTATGTTAAATAAGAGTGGTGAAAGGGAGCACCCAGGCCTTGTTCCTGATCTTTAGGGTATTGCTTTTAATTTTTGCCCATTGAGTATGATGTTGGCCGTGGGTTTCTCATAGATGGCTTTTAACATGTTGAGGTATGTTCCCTGTATTCCCACTTTGCTGAGAGTTTTGATCATGAACAGGTGCTGGATTTTATTAAATGCTTTTTCTGCATCTATTGAAATTATCATATGGTTTTTCTCCTTCTTTTTGTTTATGTGATGAATCACATTGATTGATTTACGAATATTGTACCAGCCTTGCTTCCCCAGAATAAATCCCACTTGATCATGGTGTATGATTTTTTCCATATATTCTTGAATTCGGTTTGCTAATATTTTTTTGAGGATTTTAGCATCTATATTCATCAGAGATATTGGCCTATAATTTTCTTTCTTTGTGTTGTCTTTGCCTGGTTTTGGAATCAGAATTATGCTCGCCTCATAAAAGGAGCTTGGAAGTCTTCCTTCCTCTTGAATTTTTTGAAATAGTTTGAGAAGGATAGGAGTTAGTTTGTCATTGAATATTTGGTAGAATTCCGTTGTGAAGCCATCCGGCCCCGGACTTTTCTTTGTTGGGAGTTTTTTGATAACTGTTTCGATCTCATTTGGTATAATCAGTCTGTTTAGGTTTTCTGATTCTTCCAGATTGATTTTTGGAAGATTTTGTCTCAAGAAATTTGTCCATTTCATTTAGGTTGTCTAGTTTTTTGGCATACAGTTCTTCATAGTATTTTGTTACAGTATTTTTTATTTTTGTTGTGTCAGTTGTTATTTCCCCACTCTCATTTCTTATTTTATTTATTTGGGTCCTCTCTTTCTTTTTCTTGGTGAGTCTAGTTAAAGGTTCGTTGATCTTGTTTACCTTTTCAAAGAACCAGCTCCTAGTTTCATTGTTTCTTTAGCCTCAATGTCATTTATTTCTGCTCTGATCTTTATTATTTCCTTCCTTCTACTACATTTGGGCTTTACTTGCTGGTTTTTTCTAGTTGTTTTAGATGCAGGGTTAAGTTGTTTATTTGAGCTTTTTCTAGCTTCTTAAAGTGTGCCTGTAGTGCTATGAACTTCCCTCTCAGTACTGCTTTTGCTGTGTCCCATAAATTTTGAGTGGTTGTATGCTCATTGTCATTCGTTTCTAGGAATTTTTTTTATTTCTTCTTTGGTCTCATTCTTAATCCATTCATTATTTAACACCCTGCTATTTAGTTTCCATGTGTTTGAGAATTTTTGAGCCTTTCTGTTTGGTTCATTTCTAGTTTCATGCCACTGTGATCTGAGAAAGTGCTTGATATGATTTTAATCTTCTTAAATTTGTGGAGAGCACTTTTGTGCCCTAACATGTAGTCTATCCTTAGAGAATGTACCCTGAGCACTTGAAAAGAATGTATATTCTGCTGCTTTAGGGTGAAAGATTCTGAAGATATCTATCAAATTGAGTTGATCTAGTGTGTCCAATAAGTCTGCTGTTTCTTTGTTCATTTTCTTTCTTGAGGATCTATCTAGTGATGTTAGTGGAGTATTGAAATCCCCTACTATTATAATATTGCTGTTGATCTCGCCCTTTAAATCCACCAAAGTCTACTTTATATATTTAGGTGCTCCTATATTAGGTGGATAGATATTTATAATAGTTATATCTTCCTATTGGATTACTCCCTTTATCATTATGTAGTGGCCTTCTTTATCTCTTACTTTATCCTTTGTTTTAAAGTCCAATTTGTCTGATATAAGTATTGCTACCCCAGCTTTTTTTTATTTCCATTTGCATGAAATGTTTTTTTTCCATCCTTTTACCTTCAATCTATGTGTATCTTTTGTTCTAAGGTGTGTCCCTTCTAGACAGCATATGTATGGGTTCTGTTTTCTTATCCACGCAGCTACCCTATGTCTTTTGATTGGATCATTTAATCCAGTTACATTTAAGGTTATTATTAATATATAGTTGTTTATTGCCATTTTATTCTTTAAAGCTGTATTCCTTTTTTACTATATTCTTTTCCCACTTTGATCTGTTTACAAAGGCCCCTTAACATTTCCTGCAGCATTGGTTTGGTTGTAATGAATTCCTTGAATTGTTTTTTGTCTGGGAAGCTTTTTATTTTTCCTTCAATTTTAAACGATAGCCTTGCTGGATAAAGTAGTCTTGGTTGTAGGTTCTTGTTCTGCATTACTTTGAATATTTCTTGCCATTCCCTTCTGGCCTCAAGTGTTTCTTTTAGAAGTTAGATGTCATTCTTATGGGGGCTCCTTTGTACGTGATCGCTTTTTTTCCTCTTGCAGCTTTTAATATTTTCTCTTTATCACTTAGCTTTGGTATTTTAATTATGATATGTCTTGGTTTCTTTTGGTTTCTCTTTAATGGAGTCCTCTGTGCTTCTTGAACTTGTGAGAGTTTCTCCTGCATTAATTTAGGGAAGTTTTCAGCTATGATATGATTGAGCAAAGTCTCTATACCTTGCTATTTTTCTTCTTCTTCAGGAACCCCTATGATGCAAATGTTATTTCTCTTCATGTTGTCACAGAGCTCTCTAAGAGTTTCCTCAGACTTTTTGAGTCTCCTTTTGTTTTTCTTCTCTGCTTTCATGACTTCATTCCAGTTGTCCTCCAACTTGCTGATTCGATCATCAGCTCTATCTATCTTGTTTTTAATTCTTTCTATTGTGGTCTTTATTTCTGATATTGTATTTGTCATTTCCCTCTGATTCTTTTTTATACTTGCTATTTTTTTTATTTAGGTGTTCATAATGACCATCCATTGTTGTTCTAAGATCTCTAAGCATCCTTACAATAATTATTTTGAACTCTGCATCTGGAAGTTTAATTAATTCCATATCACTCAGTTCATCTCCTAAAGGTATCTCTTGTGGTTTCATTTGGATTGCACTTTTTTTTCTTCTCATTGTGTTTGGGTGTTTTATTTGTAGAATTGGTTGAGTCTAGGCTTGGTGTTGTCTGCCTCCAGTTTTCAGCTGTGTTATTTCTAGGTCTTCTTAGGTTGGTATCAGCTATTATTTGTAGTCCACTTTCAGATTTGGGCAGCTTTGAAGTCTTGATTTGTTTCTTTTCTTAACAGGTGATAGTCTTGTTTACTGATCTCAGCAAGGGGTTTCCTTGAAAGTGTATCCAGGAATGCAATGGTTGTAACCTGAGACTCTGAAGGCCTCTTCAGCCAACTAATCTCTCTGGGGGCAGGGTGTTTTCTCAGCTTCAGTAGGGGGAGGTGTATCTCAGATCTCCATGGAAACCTGAGTTACTGCCCCTTCTCCCCACTTCTTGTTTTCAGCTGTGTCTTGCTGCACTGATTGGAGCTGGAGAGATGTCCAGAGATCTCTGATCCAGAAGCAATTCAGTACTGTTTTGTGGAAGGTTCAGTCCTTCCTCCAGCTTTGGCCACCTCCAGTATGGATGAGTTAGCTTTTTTAGTTCATCTCCTTCATTCCTTAGCCCCTCACAGTCTGTCCCTCTCCCTTGTCCTTTCCACTTGGGAGATAAGTTGGTCTTTTCAACACACCTTGCTCCCTGGTCACCAAGAAAGTGTCTGTGAGCAATATTTTCTGCTCTTTTTCCTTGGGTGAGATCCCCTCTTGGCTCTCAGACTCCCCCTCCCCTCCATTCCTGTAAGCAGAGGAGATTCAGGCACTCCCTACCAGGTTTGTTGTGGCTTCTTCTTTACTCCTTGGATTTTGAGAGCTGTTTTTGTGTTCCAGAGTTGGTTTTTCATGCTGATTTTTTCTAAATTGATTTGCATTCCAGTTTGGTGGTGAGAGCTGGGCATCTGTGCGTCTGCCTACTCCTTGCCATCTTCCCATCTCCCACTATTCCTTTTTTAATTCATAAGCACTCTTCAAATTTTTGCTCAAGTCCTGTTTACCCAGTAACAAATCCTACCTTATTTTTTCACATTGAGGTACCCTTGACATTTAACATTGTTTAAGTTTGTGTACAATGTGTTGATCTGATACATTTATATATTGCAATATGAACAGCTCCAATGGCTAACACTATCATAATCTCACATAATTATCATGTCTTTTGTGGTGAGACCACTGAAGATCTAGTCTGTTAGCAACTGCAGTTTGTAACAAAATATGGTTCATTATTATTATGTTGCTGTGCATTAGATCTCTACGACTTATATTCTAAGTACAAATATATATTCTTTGACATACTTTTTCTGAAAGTGAAACAATGTTTCAATGATTTTATTTGTTGTTTTAACCTTGGTACTTTATGACTACACATAAATAGTAGATAAGGAAAGTATAGTTGAACTTAGCTGTAAATTTTGCAATTCTAGCAATTAGGTTATTTCTGTGCTCTTAAAGGATTCAAGCCCTGGGGATTGCAAGAGGGAACCAGATGTCACATCTTTCAGGATATGTGTGGTCAGAGAGCTACCCTTTTCTGACCTGAAATAAATGCATTTAGTCTAGCCATGCTCAGGAAGAGTCAGTCTGCCCCAACTATCATTTTGCGTTAAGGACATCATGCTCATTTCTTAAGAGTTATGTTGCCCTGGCCGGTTGGCTCAGTGGTAGAGCGTCGGCCTGGCATGCAGAAGTCCCGGGTTCGATTTCCGGCCAGGACACACAAGAGAAGCGCCCATCTGCTTCTCCACCCTTCCCCCTCTCTTTCCTCTCTGTCTCTCTCTTCCCCTCCCGCAGCCGAGGCTCCATTGGAGCAAAGATGGCCCGGGCGCTGGGGATGGCTCTTTGGCCTCTGCCCCAGGTGCTAGAGTGGCTCTGGTCACAGCAGAGCGACACCCCGAAGGGGCAGAGCATCGCCCCCTGGTGGGCAGAGCGTCGCCCCCTGGTGGGCGTGCTGGGTGGATCCCGGTCAGGTGCATGCGGGAATCTGTCTAACTATCTCTCCTCGTTTCTAGCTTCGGAAAAATACACACACACACACACACACACACACACACACACACACACAAAGAGTTATGTTCATCATTCCATAAAAGAAAATCAATGAAATAATTTTTATTATAATAATTAAAGTTTTAAACCAAATGGGCTACATGTTCCAGTATTTGCTGTGCTGATACTTTCATGTACTGCCCTTGGCAATATGGTTTGTTTCTATCAAACATATCAAAAGTGTATGCTTTTTTTCATTTATCATAAAGAAAGCATAAAATAAAAGCTGCTGCATTCTATTAAGGATTAGCCATTTAGGTAATACAATACAATTCTTTCTCAACATTTGGCCTGGTCCTATCTGTCAGAAAGATTCATCATGGAATTTCTCATTTTCATTTTCCTTAGATATATAACAAATAATGATAAAATATTTTTTCATCAAAAAGTCAGTGATTTTTTTTTTTTTTTACTTCAAATTGTTATTCAAGATGTCATTTTGAGACATCATCTCATCACATTGCCTGGTGTTACTGAATAAGTTAACAGTGTGATATCTGTTTCTAACAAAACTCTGGCTCTCTGCTGAATGATATATCTCTGTGTTTATTTTAGAAAGCTTACATGAGGCCTTCCATATTACCACAGAACTGTTTGTTTCATATTTATTTAACTTATTCTAAATGTGTGGGTTTTTTCTTGTTTACTTGTTTTAAATTCTTGATATGTGTGAATTGAAGTTTTTGTTACTCAAAATTTACCAAAATAGTTCAACTATTACAAATCCCTAACATAATTGGGATAATTAATTAAATAAATGAGTAGAGATATATATTTTACATTTGATATCATATTATTGATTCTATTACTCAATTTTCCTTAAGGATATCAGCATATACTCAAATCTGGATTCTAAGAAATTCTCTTTAAGATTCAGGTTTTATTTCTCTAATTTGATCTCTATTTATCCTTATAATAAGATGGTAATAAATAAATACACACACACACATTTTTTAGTGAGAGGATGGGAGGCAGAGACACAGACTCCCTCATGGCCCTTATGGATGAGCCCCTCAGCAAGTCTACTAGGGGGCAATGTTCAGCCCATCTGAAGCCATTGCTCAGCTTCAGAGACATTTTTTTTAATGCCTGAAGCAGAGGCCACAGAGCCATCCTCAGTGCCCAAGGCCAACTCACTTGAATTAATTGAGCCATGATTGTTGCAGTGGAAGAGAAAGAGAGAGAGAAAGGGAAGTTTAGAGAAGCAAATCGTCACTTCATCTGTGTGCCTTAACCAGGAATGAAACCCAGAACATCCACACACCAGGCAATGCTCTATCACTGAGCCAACCAGCCAAGACTTTTTTTACTTTCAAAATATATGAAAATTTATGTTTGAAAATCTATATTCACTGTGGCCATTGGCTCAGTGGTAGAGCATAGACCCGGCATGTGTAGTCTTGAGTTCAATTCCTAGTCAGGGCATACAGAAGAAGTTACCATCACCATCTGCTTCTTCTTCCCTCCGCCTTCCTTTACTCTCTCTCTCTCTCTCTCTCTCTCTTTCTATCTCTTTCTCCCTCTTCCCCCCCCCCCAAAGTCATGGCTCGATTAATTGTGGCCTGGGGTGCTGAGAATCGCTTTGTGGAGACTCCTCTTTAAGCACTAAAAATAGCTTAGCTGTTAGATTTGGCCCTAGACTGTGGTCACCAGATGGCTCCTGGTCTGGGTGCATGTGGAGTTTGTCTTTCTATCTCCCCTCCTCTCACTTAAAAAAAAATCTTATGCTTAAATTAATAACCACTTAGAACATATATTAAATTAGTCCAAAAGTTTAGATTTAATAAAAGTTTTAAATAAAAATTGCTTTGAACTATCATTAAAATCATGTTTCTCCTTAGACCCTTGTCTAAATATAAAATAAATAATTTTTTGAAAGTTAATAAGAATTTGAATTTCTAAATCTGCAAGTGCTTTTCTCTTAATTTAAATTTTCAAATAAATTTAAAATAAATTGTACTTTTAGTATCAATAAAAATTAAATCAATGAAATTAAAATTTATTAAAAATTTCAGTGGTGAAGTTTTTCTTCTGTAATTTATAGATTTACAATTCTTTAACTTATAATTGCATAATATGGTAAGATTCAATTGTCTTCTCATTGTAGAGCAGTGTTTTATGTTCCCTTTTAACATTTCTATTTTGATAATGATGTCAATGTGTTATTGTGCTAAAGAGGATATTCTCACTTGCACAAAGTGAGAAAGTGTTACATCTTATCTTTAAAAATTTATATAAAGGAACAAGAACATGGAACTGATGGAACAAACTAGAACAAAAGGTGCTAATCTATTCAGACAGAGTGGTTTGTGGATGGTTCGCCTCTCTCACTTAACTAGTTGTTTGGAAAAAATGAAACGATATTGAACGTGCCTCATTTACCTTTATTCAGCTTGGGGCACAGCCACAGTTGATCTTCTAATAAAACTACAATCACAAAAGAATTGAAAGACAATGTATGTTGGTTTTTTTCTCCTTATTTGTAATATACTAAGTGGTGAACACTATAGGTTATCAAATCAATTTCCCATATATTATTTTAGTACTTACCACAGCTTTCAAACTTGGCATTATCCACATTTGACAGATCAACAAAACAGAGGATAAAAGAAGTCTGGTTATTTGCCCAATATTTAAGAGTAATAATTTTCAATGCTACATTTCTGTGTTGACCCACTCTGCACCCCGACACCTCACCACCTCATGTCCCAAGAGTTCTCATCCAGGTCCAAAACCCTCTTTCTAACATTGGTATATCTATTTGCATTTCTTTTCTGTTAAATAATAATATTTAAAATAAATTTTTTATTTAAAGATATATAGTTAATATTTTTATGCACATGTTATAACAAATTAAATATAATATATAATAGACTTCAAAAGAGTATAAGGAAAAGTCTAAACAGAAGGGAAAAATCATGATAAAAGGCTCAAATTGTGATTATCATGAAAACAAAGACAAAAAATCAATGCAATTTTGTTTATGAAATGGTTATTAGGGCAATTATATCTGTATGATTCATATTATATTAATAATCTTATTAGAGAGACTTGCTATGAACTATTATATGCTATGGTGTATTTAATCAGTAGCCCCTCTGTAAAAACTGACCTTATATGAATTAAAGAAAAGAAAAATACAGAAATACAGACATGTGAAATGGAAATACAGTTTTTCTAATTCTCTATAAAAATTGCATAAAATTTCCTGCTTAAAGAGAATGTATTTCATTTAATAAATCATACCTTTAAAGTACGATTGACAACATGAAAGTTTCACTATAATTGTTTTAAACTGATGCCACACAAAATTAATTTTTAAAAATTAAAAAATAATTTATTTAGTTTTATATTAGGTTTCTATTCTTTTTCCATCTAATATGACATCATTTATTTTTATGCATTGTAAAGAACAAAAATCTCAAACACTAATACTATCAATCACAAAAATTTATGATTATTCTTGGTGTGAGTGATTTTTAAATTTTATTCTTTTAAAATTTTCAAAATAATTTAAAATATACAAAAAAGGAAAAATAGTTTCAATAATTTTTTTTCTGATGTAAGTTAATTTTTTACATATTTAAGTTGTATTGATCTGATATATATTGATGATTAGATTTAAGGTATGTGATTGATTTTTATTTCTAATGCTATAATGTGATCTTGAAGATGCTCTTAAGGAACAAGTCCATAATCTCCCTTATGCTTACTGACATGTTTGTTTAAGGCCCCGCAAAGATAGAAAAACTTAAAGATGACGATAATACACAAAAGTTTTATTACAAAAGGGCAGGTGACATGCTGTTCCTCTAATCTCCTTTCTGGGATAACCTGCTCATATTTCAGCATCATTTGTCACCACAGGTTGTTCTTCAGGTTCTTCTGGCCAAAAGACAGATTTCTCTAGAAGTTTTAGCTAAACTGCAATATACAAGGAAGCTTCTGAGGCTAACGCATACCCACAAAAATGTAAAACTCTTTCTCTGTCACTCTGTGTGGCAAAGTTTAACCACCCTCCAAATGCTGCCTGCTTTTATTCACATTTCAGACCATTCAGGTAGTTTCCTTTCTCTCTCTTTCTCCCCTGATTCTCTTTGAATCAGGGAGATAATCAATATAAATAAAAAATTAAATGTTTGTTTGTTCAAAATCTAAAATCTCCGAAAATTCTTCACCGATTGTTTTGAAATTTTGAAACAATGTTGCATTTGAATACACGCATGTTTCTATGTTTTTATGTACCTACTATTATATTGATGTCACACCTGTGACAGGTAAAAATATACTTTTTTTGAAAAACAGAGCCATCTATTGCACGTAAAAGCAACACACGATATACTAAATATTTTACGATTCCATTTCAATGTTATGGGAGAAGTATAAATTGCAATGGCTGAAGATATTTTCCTTCAAATATGCAAGAAAAATTCAAATATTAACATGGATTTCATAGCAGAAATCTACAATGAAGCTTTGATAATGATTGAAGATTTGTGCTTAGAAATCACAAACAAAGTTCTCAATCAATTGGGAATTCCATCACCGAATTGATTTGCTGCTGCTTCATTCGATGTATAATTGCATCGTGAACAAAATTACAACACAGGTAATCTTTTGTCATTTGTGCAAATATTCCTAAACTAATGCTTGAGCAAATGGCATTTACAATCAAATAATGCAAACTGTCAATAATGGGGTTGGAGAAATCTTCTTCATAGATGTGCCAGGAGGAACTGGTAAAACATACCTAATTAGATTGATTCTGGCAGCAATTCAATCCCAAAATGACATAGCCTTAGCTCTTGCATCACCCAGAATAGCTGCAACATTGCTACCAGGTAGAAGAACTGCTCATTGTGCTTTGGAATTGCCATTAAACATGCAATTCATTGAAACTCCCACGTACAACATTTCCAAAGCATCCAGCATGGGAAAAGTATTGCAGAAATGCAAGCTTATTATTTGGAATGAATGCACAATGGAACACAAAAAATCGCTCCTGATCAATCATTGCAAGATTTTCGTGGAAACATCAAACCATTTGGGAACGCATTAATATTGCTTGCAGGAGATTTCATTCAAATATTACCTGTAATTCCTCAATTGACACCAGTGGATGAAATAAATGCTTGCCTGAAATACTCTACTTTGTGGCGACACGTAAAGACATTAAAATTAACGACAAATATGTGTGTCCAGCTGCAAAACAATCGATCAGCTGAGATATTCTTACATCAATTGCTGGAAATTGGGAGCAGAAAGGTGCCGGTTGATCTGACCTCAGGACAAATTTCATTGCATCATAACTTATGCAATTTAATGATGTCAAAAGAAGAATTGGTTGAAAAAGTATTTCCCAATATTCATATTAATTATAGGAATCATGATTGGCTGAGTGAATGAGCTTTTCTTGTGGCCAAGAACAAAGACGTCTGAGAACTTAAAATATTACTTAGTCTAACATTCAAAGCAAGGCAGTCACATACAAGTTCATTGACACTGTTGTGGAAGCAGATGAAGCAGTTAATTATCCAACAGAATTTTTGAATTCACTCAGTCTGCCAGAGATGCCACTGAACGTACTGCAATTGAAAATCGGCATGCCAATTATCATGTTTTGAAATATCAACCAGCCAAAGCTTTGCAACAGCATGTGGCCTGTAGTAAAAAAATTAATGAGCAATGTCATAGAAGCAACAATCTTGACTCGACCTTTCAAAGGTGAAGATGTCCTAATTTCTCGCATTTCTATGATTCCAACGAATATGCCATTTCAATTTAAGAAATTGCAATTTCCAATTCGATTGGCATTTGCAATCACCATCAACAAAGCTCAGGGCCAATCTTTAGAATTGTGTGGTTTAGATCTAGACATGAATTGCTTCTCACATGGACAATTATATGTTGCATGTTCTAGAGTTGGCAAACCAGACAATCTCTGTATCTGCACAGACAATGGAACAACAAAAACTATTGTATACCCACAAGCATTGTGAAATTAAACATATTAGAAATGTGCACTTTCTCTTTTCTTTCTTTTCCATTTAACCAGACTGAGCCACAGCAACGCGTGGCTGAGTACAGCTAGTAGACAATAAATGTGTTCAGATTTCATCATAATTTGAGATACTCTCTTATAAATTCAAATATTTGCATATGATGTTACTTGTCTTAAGTTATTTGTAACTACACCCAGGAAAAGGTAGAAACTCAGGTAAAATAAAAAATACATAACATCTTTTTATCTAGGTATTATAGATTATCAGACATAAAGGAGTAAATAAACCTATAAGTATTAAGAATATGTAGTTACACAATTAATTTACATTGAGTATATCATCTGGTAAGCACAAGATTTTTAAAAAGATATATTCTCCTCTTAATTATAATCAGTTTTTTAAAAATCTTGTGATTGCCTGACCTGTGGTGGTGCAGTGGATAAAGCGTTGACCTGCAATGCTGAGGTTGCCGGTTTGAAACCCTGGGCTTCCCTGGTCAAGGAACATAAGGGAGTTGATGCTTCCTGATCCTCCCCTTCCTCGCTCTCTCTCTTTCTCTCTACTCTCTCTAAAAATGAATTAATAAAAAATAAAAAAGTAAAAATCCTGTGATTAAACATACAAGAAATGAATTGTTTTATAGCTCATTGACTTATTGTTATTTTGTTTCTGTATTTTATTTATTTATTTATTTATTTATTCATATTTAAAATATCCTTCAATTCCTGCCAAAGATTTAAACTATTAAGAGCATAGTTCCTGATACACCAAGAATATGAGATCAATCTTAGGACAGGGCACATACATTAATCAATCAGTGAGCACATAAATAAGTGAAACAACAAGTCAATCTCTCTCTCTCTCTCTCTCTCTCTCTCTCTCTCTCTCTCTTCCTCTCTAATATTAAAAAATAAAAAGTTTTAAACAGGAAAATGGAACATTTATATTATTAGGTGTTCATGAGCTACAGTACTGAGGCACTGGAGTTTAATTTGAAATTTTGCCAAAATAATAGGAAAACACAATGCCAAAGCATAGGAAAAAACTGTAGATCCTTACATCTTACATGTTAAACAGTTTTTCTCGCTTGGCTGACTATTTGAAGAGCTTGACCCTACTGGTCTTTTCAGACAAAAACCAGAATAAAATAACCTTTTTCATTTAAGTTTTTTAAGAAATTAAATTATCACGTAAGGTACCCTAGGACAGTGGTAGTCAACCTGCTCCCTACCACCCACTAGTGGGCATTCCAGCTTTCATGGTGGGTGGTAGTGAAGCAACCAAAGTATAAATAAAAAGATAGATTTAACTATAGTAAGTTGTTTTAAAAAGATTTATTCTGCCAAATTTAGCGAAAATCTGACATAAAATACTTGGTAAGTAATTATAATTATTTGCTTTAACGTGCTGTAACTCTGCTTTATAAATGTTAAGAAATAAAGTTACTTCCCTATTTTATAAATCACCATTACTGTGGAACCAGTGGGAGGTTAGAAAATATTACTACCAACAGAGATATAAAAGTGAGTGGTAGGTATAAAAAGGTTGACTACCCTTGCCCTAGGAGAATGTTCTCTTATCTTTTGTCAGCAGTTTCCTTTACATGACTTTTGAAAACATTTTGCTCTTATACATATATTTTCTCCAACTGTTTTCTAGAAAATAAATGGAAAATTCACCTGATGGTGATTGTCTAATAAGAAATACTTTCCGATGTCAAATTGCTATTGAAGAACTGTGGTAAAGTGTGCTATGATATTATAGCAATAGATATATATTTTTTTCCTCAGAAGCTAAGATATTTTTTTCTCAAGGCTTCTATTTTTCTTCTTAAAATTAAGTTTTAAAGAAAAGACCTTTCACAGAAGTTTTGAGTGAATTAAATAAGTTATTGCACATATTACTTCTAATACACCAGGATTTATGGTTTTAGAGAGAAATAAATAGGTTTGGTTTCTTTTTTCTTTCCTTACACCATAATGATTTATGTGTGTTTTATCGTCCTTATAAACATGTAATCATGGTTAGGCAACATGTTTGTTTTATTTGCAAAATTTCTTTAAAAAGTGAAATATTTTAACTCTAAAATACTCAATAAATTCTTATCAGTGAATGTAGCATATTACATTTGTTACAAGCTTTATTGGTAAACATAATCGTAAAATTATGTTGATTATCAGATGAAACTTTGTGAGGCAGGCATTTTTATTCTCATTTGATTCATGAATAGCAGAGTTTCAACAGTTAAGTGATATGCTAAACAAGGCCATATCATTAATACACAAGCAATGTTTCAAAGTTTAAAAACATTGTCACACTTTATCATTTTATATTACATGATTTACAAGAAATTAACATAGACCTGATTGTTCTAGACTGTTTTTAAATAAAATCCCATCAATCAAATGTGTTTTTAATCATAAATAATAATCATAGTCTATACATTATTTTCCACTGAATCACTGGGTAAGAAAAGCCAAGAGACAGTTTATCCAGTGACATCAAGATGCATTTGACTTAACAGTGCTTTACTAATACCACTTTAAATGAAGTGCCAATAGAGGGGCTGGTTGGTCATTGGTTCTCAATAAACAGCTATTCTATTTATTCTATGAATAAATAAAAATAAAATCGTTCAAAATTCATATTCTGATATAAAAATATGCTTCACTTTGATAGCAAAATTCTCAAAGACTTTCAACACCATCCTGTCCACAAAAAATATTTTTCTCTTTGAGCCTAAGTTACTTTTACTTATTTTAGACTTTACATTATTTCATGCTGTTAAGACAGTAATATTTTTCTTCAGATGATGCTATGAAATAATTATATTTAAGAATTTTAGAGGATAAAGAAGAGATGCATTAGATAAAAAGTTATTAGCATTAAATTGTTATTAAACATAGTGTTTTGTAATGATGAGATAATGCTCTTATTTGGAAATCCACAAATAATCTCAAAGGATACATCCACACACATACAGAAATACCTAGGGAAGTTTACTTTTCTTTTTTTTTTCTTTTAAGATTTTATTTATTCATTTTAGAGAGGAGACAGAGAGATAGAAGGGAGAAGGAGCAGCAAGCATCAACTCCCATATGTGCCTTGACCAGGGAAGCCCAGGATCTCAAACTGGCGACCTCAGTGTTCTAAATTGACGCTTTATCCACTGCGCCACCACAGGCCAGGCTACTTTTTCAGAATAATTGAATTAGACATGTAACAAATACATGCTAATTCACCTTATTGGCTGACAATACAATAAAATTTTTTGTCTTTTTTGGATTCTGCTGTTATTTGTAGGTGTTTTTTTTTTTTTTTTTAAATAAATTTTTATTAATGTTAATGGGATGACATTAATATTTCAGGGTACATATATTCAAAGAAAACATGTCTAGGTTATCTTGTCATTAAATTATGTTGCATACCCCTCACCCAGAGTCAGATTGTCCTCTGTCACCCTCTGTCTAGTTTTCTCTGTGCCCCTCCCCCTCCCCCTAACTCTCTCCCTCCCTCCCTCCTGCGTCCTCCCTCTCCCCACCCCTGGTAACCACCACTCTCTTGTCCATGTCTCTCAGTCTCGTTTTTATATTCCACCAATGTATGGAATCATGTAGTTCTTGTTTTTTTCTGATTTACTTATTTCACTCCGTATGATGTTATCAAGATCCCACCATTTTGCTGTAAATGATCTGATGTCATCATTTCTTATGGCTGAGTAGTATTCCATAGTGTATATGTGCCACATCTTCTTTATCTAGTCTTCTATTGAAGGGCTTTTTGGTTGTTTCCATTTGTAGATGTTTTAAAACTGGATAACATGACATGACTGCAGCATACTTTACTCCTGTATTTCCAAAGTTTAAGAATTTTTTTTTATTCGGCCCTAGCCAGTTGGCTCAGTGGTAGAGTGTCAGCCTGGCAAGTGGATGTCTCATATTCAATTCCTGGTCAGGGCACACAGAAGAAGCAGCCATCTGCTTCTCCGCCCCTCCTCCTTTTGTTTCTCTCTCTCTCTCCTCTGTCTCTCTTCTTTTTCTGCACCATGGCTTGATTGGAGAGAGTTGGCTCTGGGCACTGAGGACAGCTCCATGGCCTCTGCTACAGGCACTAAGAAGAGCTTGGTTACTGAGCAATGGAGCAACCTCCCAGATGGGAGAGCATCAGCTTATAGTGGGCTTGCTGTGTAGATCCCAGTTGAAGGACATGATAGAGTCTGTCTCTCTACTTCCCTTCCTCTCACTAAATAAAAAAAGAAAAAAAATATTCTGTTCACTGATCTGTACTTAGTATCTAATACTTTTTTTTTTTCTAATTTCAACTTCAATGTATAAAGAGCTTGGAAGTCATGATTTATATACAATAATAAAAAGCCTATTTACCTCAGGGTATATTACCTGATACAAAACAAAAACTACAAAGCATGCTATAAAGCAAGTAAAATACAGACTAAAGAGACAAAGCATATATTAAGACCAGACACTTATATGAAACATGTTTTGGAGCTATCAAACAGGAAAGTTGAAATAATTGTATTTAATATGGTAAGGCACTGATAGAAAAAATAGATGAATTAAAATAACTGATAGGTAATGTAAAAAGAGAAATGAAAACTGTAGTAGAGAATAAAAATATGTGCTGGAAATAAAAAATACTCTGAATGAAATCAGGCATGATTTTGGCATGATCAAGGAAATAATAAGGGAGTCTAGAAATACGTTAATAGAAACTTCCCAAATTTAAATTCCAAGAAAAAAAAAGGAATGAAAAGTAAAACAGAACAAAGCATCTAATATAGTGAGGCAATTTGAAAAGGTGTAATATATGAATCACTGAAACAATATAAAACAAAGAGAGGATAGAGTAGAAAAGTATAATTTAAATGATATACTTGAGAGCTCTCCAAAATCCATCCCAGACACCAAAGTAGAGATCCAGGAGATATAGAGAACATCAAACAAGATAAATACCAAAACCAAAACCTACTAACTAAGCAAAGAACCAAAA
Organism: Saccopteryx bilineata; assembly: GCF_036850765.1. Taxonomy (NCBI): domain Eukaryota; kingdom Metazoa; phylum Chordata; class Mammalia; order Chiroptera; family Emballonuridae; genus Saccopteryx; species Saccopteryx bilineata. Next base: position 211,258,158 of record NC_089491.1, on the reverse strand, counting down.
AGCTAGATGAGAAGATGCTCAATGTAATTTAGCATCAGAAAAATTCAAATTAAAATGACAATAAGATATCACCTCATAACTGTCAGAATGGCTATCATCAATAAATAACAAACAAGTGCTGGTGAGAGTGTGGAGAAGAGAAAATCCTCATGCACTGTTGGTGGATATTTAGATTGTCACAGCCACTGAGGATAACGCGTCAGCCTGAAATGCTAAGGTTGCTGGTTCAAAACCCTGGGTTTGCCTGGTCAAGACACATATGGGAGTTGATGCTTTCTCTCTCCTCCCCCTTCTCTCTCTCTTTTCTCTCTCTCTAAAAAAAAGAAAGAAAACAAACCAGACTTATACATAGAGAACAGGCTGACAGCTATTGAGAGGGGGTGGTGTTCGGGGAGGGAGGTGGAGGAATAGAGAAAAAAAGGACAGAAACAAAAAAATTTCATGGACATGGACAACAAGATGGTTATTGCCAGATGTGGAGAGGTGGAGGAGAATATGGGAGATAAATGGTGATGGACAAAGACTGGCTTGAGGGCGGAACACACAATACAGTGTACAGAATTATGTTGTAGAATTGAGCACCTGAAACCTGCACAATAATGTAAACCAGTGTTATGCCAATAAAGCTCAATTTTTAAAAACTGTAAACTGAAGCAAATGAATGACAAAGTGAAAATCTTGAAAGAAGCCAGAGGAAAGAAAACATATTACAGAGAAAGAAATAAAGATAAGAGTTACTGCAGACTTTTCATCTGAAACCATGCAAACAAGTATCTAGAATTCTATACCCAGTGAATATCCTTCCAAATTGAAAAAGGAAAACAAGACTTTCCCAGGCAAACCAAATTTTAGGAATTCATTTCCAACAACCCTGCCTTGAAAAAAATGTTAAAAATAGTTCTTTTTGGAAAAGAAAAATTAGAAAGGTTATTCATTCATATTCTCATAAAGACAGAAAGAGTGACTAAAAAATGGTCAAGATAAAATAGTTTTTATTTTTCTTAATTAGCTTTTCTTTAAAGAATCGACAATACAATGTATTGGATTATTATAGCATATGAATATGTGAAATGAATAATTACAACAGTGTCATAAGGGACAAGATGAAAGTTTTATTGATTGGTAAATATAGATTCAAATGTATCAACTCTTTAAATGTGAATGGCTTAGAATGTGACCTTATTTAAAAATGGAAGTATTGCAGGTGTAGTTAAGATGATGTCATTAGGTGGGTTCTAATTCAATATGATTGGTGTATGTAGGTCAAATAATGTTCGCAAATATAATGTTTATGTTTGCTTGTTTATAGTTTGCATTGGGTGTGGGAGACAGGTGTAAGCTGGCAAGGTACTCATAGCCTAAGGCTAGTTTTCAGACTAAGCCTTTTTCACTTTTTTAATACTTAGATCTTCTCAAAACTAAGCTTTTCCCCACACCCTTGACTGTTGCATGATGTGGGGTGGTGCACTCTTATGAGGAATCCCATTTATGCCTCAGATAAGTGGCTTTGTATCAGAGACTTCCTTATTTGTATAATGTCTTAAAGGCTTTAATTTCTACACTATAAAATAAGGCAGACTGGAGGCACTCTCACTCAGATCCTGCCATCAGCATTGCAGAGAAGAGGCAGCCAAGATGGCAGAGTGATGAAGGAGAAGCCAGTTTGTTCAGAGTTTCTGCAGAGAGAAGGAGATGGGGAAAAGAAGTAAATAAGGCTGGTGGGACCTTTGCTTCTAGAAATACTCAGATGAGTCAGTGGCTTTGGGAGCCCTGAATTGAAAGAGAAGTGTTTTCCCACCGTGTGTATTTCTCATCTGCCAGGTGCGAGCTAGGATTAAAGATGATGGCCCACCAGTTCTTGGCTCCGTTGTTTCATTACCGTCTGTCTGAATCAAATGCAAACCTGCATGGGCCAGGCTGCTGTGATGGTGGCTGGGGCTACTGGCTTTACACCATGCTCTGATGCACCCTCGTTTCCTTGTTTCTTTGTTGTCTGGTCCTTGATGAGATCAGTGAAGGGGAGTCCCCCCTTCATCCTACAGAGGCATTCACATGGGGGAAATACCCCTGTCTGGTCAGTAGACTCATCTTCAAGGCGGCTTGGGGGTTCACAATGGAGTGCCTGAAGTCCACCAATTGCAGGCATCTTTCCTCCTGGATTCCCACCCAATACACCTGTAAAGCCGGTAGCCATAGTGTAAAGCCAGTTGTCAGGGCTACAGTCACAGCTACCTGGCCCATGCAAGTTTGTATTTGATTCAAACAGTTGGTAATGAAACAATGGAGCCAAGAACTGGTGGGCCATTAGCTTTAATCCTAACTTGCACCTGGTGGGCAAGTGAAAACACACACTGGGCTCCAAAACCCACTCCTTCAGTGCTCACAAAGCTACTGACTTATCTGAGTTTCCTAGAATCAAAGGTTTCTACCTCACCAGCCTCATTCACCTCTGTTCCCCATCTCCTTCTCTCTGCACAAACTCTGCACAACTGGCTTCTCCTTTAGCATTCTGCCATCTTGGCTGCTTCTTCTCTCCTCCATGTGGCCTTTCTCTGCTCTCCTCTCTGCTCTCTCCTCTAATGCTAATCTCAGGAACTGAGAGAGAGCAAGCTCCCCATCTGCCCCACTTTATAATGTAGAAATCCAAATCTTTAATCCAATACACAAACAAGAAAGTCTCTGATACAACGTCACTTATCTGAGGCATAATGGGATTCTTCATAAGAGTGCCCCACTCCCTATCATGCAACAGTCAAGAGTGTGGGGAAAAGCTTAGTCTTAAAACTAAGCCTTAGGCTGTAACGACCCAGCCTGCTTATACCCTGTCCCCCACACCCAATACAAACTATAGGCAAGCAAACATATATATTGTTGGGCAGATAAAATATATTTATTATGCTCACTTTGTTAAAGATGACGCTGCCCACGTGAGGCCATCGCCCAGGTGATATTAATGTGTGTTGGGGATTGTTGTAGCCTGGGGCTTGGTTTTGGGATTAAGCTTTTCCCACCCTTTTTGATGTGGGGTGGTACAATCCAATCATGCCTCAGAGAAGTGACTTTGTATTAGAGACTTCCCTATTTTGTATATCGGATTAAAGGTTGTGAAGCTACAGTATAAAATAGGGGCAGAACGGGAGCTTGCTCTCATGGTTCCGGGGATGATTAGCATGAGAGAGCAGGGGGAGCAGAGCAGAGAGCAGAAAGAGGCCATGTGGCCAGGAGAAGCAGCCAAGATGGCGGAGTGCTGAGTGAGATGCCAGTTTGTGCAGTTTGTATCTGGGATAAGGAAGGAGATGAGGAACTGAGGAGAATAAGGCTGGTGAGCTAGAAACCTTTGATTCTAGGAAACTCGCATAAATCAGTAGCTTTTGAGCACTGAATGTGAGTGGGTTTTGGAGCCCTGTGTGTGTTTTTACTTGCCCGTTGGGTGCAAGCTAGAATTAAAGAAAATGGCCCACCAGTTTTTGGCTCCATTGTTTCTTTACCAACTGTCCAAATCCAATGCGAACCTGCATGGACTGGGCTGCTGTGATGTTGGCCCTAGCCCTGCCTATTGGCTTTACATATATCAATTTACAAACTTATTTGACCAACACATGGCCACCATCAGAGCCGCCTGGCCCATGCAGGTTTGCATCTGATTTGGACAGATGGTAATGAAATAACTGATAGATTTGTAAATTCCAAACTGCCCTCTCAATGTTCCGCTTATCTGTCAGACCTCACCCTTACTGGACTATCGCCCCTGAGACAAAGGAATTCCAAAAAGCTGAGAAGCTGCCTGTTGGGCAGATAAAATGTATTATGTTCACTTTGTTAAAAATAGGCGCTGCCCATGTGAGGTTGTCGCCCAGGTGATATTAATGTGTGTTGAGAATCCTTGTAGTCTGGGGCTTGGTTTTGGGATTAAGCCTTTCCCACCCTTTTTTGATGTGGGGTGGTACAATCCAATCATGCCTCAGAGAAGTGACTTTGTATTAGAGACTTCCCTATTTTGTATATTGGATTAAGAGTTTGGATTTCTACACTATAAAATAGGGAAGGAGCGGGAGTTTGCGCTCTTGGTTCCTGAGATTATCATTAGAAGAGAGAGCAGAGGAGAGCAGAGAAAGGCCATGTGGAGGAGGCCAGAAGAAGCAGCCAAGGTGGTGGAGTGCTGAGTGAGATGCCAGTTTGTGTAGAGTTTGTATCTGGGATAAGGAAGGAGATGGGAACAGAGGTGAATAAGTCTGGTGAGCTAGAAACCTTTGATTCTAGGAAACTCAGATAAGTCAGTGGCTTTGTGAGCACTGAATGTGAGTGGGTTTTGGAGCCCAGTGTGTATTTTTACTTGCCCGCCGGGTGCAAGCTAGAATTAAAGACTATGGCCCACCAGTTTTTGGCTCCGCTGTTTCTTTGCCGACTGTCCGAATCCAATGCGAACCTGCATGAGCCGGGCTGCTATGATGGTGGCCTTGGCCCTGCCTACTGGCTTTACACTGCCCCAAGGAGGGGCTCCGGACACACCAGGACTTTTGCTTCGGTATCCCCTCAGGCTCTCCCAAACACTATATAACTCTCCCCTAGTCTGTAACCGGCACTCCTCCCCCTTGGGAGAAGTGCCCGGCAGGGTTTCTTTCTTCCTTTCAATAAAGTCTGTTACTCTGGTCTTTTGGATTCCCATGGATTCCAACAATAATGAAGCCAAGAACTGGTGGGCCATTAGCTTTAATTCTAGCTTGCACCTGGCAGGCAAGAAATTCACACAGTGAGAAAACACTTTCCTTTCCATTCAGGGCTCCTAAAGCCACTGACTTATCTGAGTTTCCTAGAATCAAAGATTTCTAGCTCACCAGTCTTATTCACGTCTGTTCTCCATCTCCTCTCTGCACAAACTCTGCACAAACTGGCTTCTCTCTCAACATTCTGCCATCTTGGCTGCTTCTACTCTCTTCCAGCATAGGCTCCTCTGCCCCATCTTATAGTATAGAAATCAAAAGTTTTAATCCAATATACAAACAAGGAAGTCTCTGATACAAAGTCACTTATCTGAGGCATAATGGGATTCCTCCTGAGTGTGCACCACCCCACATCATGCAATCAGTCAAAGGTGTGGGGAAAAGCTTAGTCTTAAAACTGAACCCATGCTATAACAACCCTGCCTGATTACAGCCTGTCCCCCACACCCGATGCAAACTATAAGTGAGTAAACATATATCATATTTACAAACTTATTTGACCAACAGCACCATATATTGCAGGAATCAAAGGAGGATAAAACAGCCCAGACAACTTGATGAAGGAAGTAGGATTTATTTAGCTGGTGAAGCTATGTTACCCCAAAAGAGGCAACAACACACAAGGTCCCTGAAGTTAGATCACTTACATCTTATATACCTTTACAGCCCTAGCTTTCATGTGACAAATGTCTGATTTCTATGACTTATTTATTTGTTTGCAGGCCTAGGTGACTTTGTGTCTTAGGGAGGGGAAGGGGAGAAGAGGCCAGAGTGTCTGTCCTTGATAATCCTATCACTCATTCGCTGCAAGTTCATTTCAAGAAACTGATAACCAGCAAGGTTCACACCCTTATTTGTTATTTTTCAAACCTTTCTTTCTGGCCTTGTTCCCAGTCAAGAACACTGAGGTCACAGGCTGGAGTGTAAAATCCCAGACATTTCAGGCCCCCCTCTTCTGTATTCTTCTGGTTTCTCTTCCTTCAATGTAACTAAATTATTTAATAATAAATAAACAGTAGAGAATTGGCAAATGTCTAGTAAGAAACAATTCCAAATAATTAAAATAGACCCTCTGTCCTTAACGTGTGATGGGATGCAGGTTAAGAGTGACTTCATTTCAAAGTATATACTGTTAAGGGATGAGAGGGAAGAATTAACTTCTAATGGAGAAACCTAAAAGTAATATCTCAGTCAGATGGTCAAGGAGATTAATATTATGTACCATTGATTATAAAAGTCGAACTTTGCCTTTGTCACCTTTCTACTGAAAGCAGTGAAGCTGAATGTGGGTCAAATAAGTTTGCAAATTGATCTTGTACTTTTTTTTAGATTCATTAAAGAAAAAGTTTGTTCACAAATATAAGTTGAGCTGAAGATTACTAAATATTGCTTGGCAAGTTTTTTTAATTTCCATATTTTCTATTATTCAATTGCTTATAAAAATTGTACAGATGAGTACAAAAGTTATAAATCTTTATAATGGAATTTTTTAAAAAAATAAAAAAGTATCACTAATCCATTTGACCAATTATTGGAAATTAACCCTAGATTAGTCACACGTGGAATTTTTTCCCGCATATCACTATCTTCTTAAATATCTTGATTTCCGATAATCAAAGATGCTTCTGCTCTGAGCAGCTGAGATTTTAACTTTCATTGTTGTATAACGGTTAGATATTGCATTTTATGTATAACGATTTAAGAGTACCACTTATTTCATTTCCACAGTGCATCGTGTGGAGAATATTAAAAATTTAATCGTGGGCCACACAAACTCATTCTGCAGGCCAGATCCGGCCCCCAGGCCATATGTTAGCCATGCCTGCCCTTGACTGTTGCATGATGTGAGGTGGTGCACTCTTATGAGGAATCCTATTTATGCCTCAGATAAGTGGTTTTGTATCAGAGACTTCCTTATTTGTATATTGGCTTAAAGGTTTTAATTTTCTACACTATAAAGTGAGACAGACCAGGAGCTCTCTCTCTCTTTCAGTTCCTGAAATTAGTATTACAGAGGAGAAGCAGCCAAGATGGCAGAGTGCTGAAGGAAAAGCCAGCTTGAGCAGAGTTTGTGCAGAGAGAAGGAGATGGGGAACAGAGGTGAATAAGGCTAGTGAGGTAGAAGCCTTTGATTCTAGGAAACTCGGATAAGTCAGTGGCTTTGGGAGCCTTGAATGGAAACGAAAGTGTCTTCCCACTGTGTGTGTTTCTTGCCCACCAGGTGAGAGCTAGTATTAAAGGTAATGGCCCATCAGTTCTTGGCTCTGTTGTTTCATTACCGTCTCTTTGAATCAAATGCGAACCTGCATGGGCCAGGTGGCTGTGATGCTGGCTGCAGCTACTGGCTTTACACTGAGGCTAATCATGAAGGAAATGTCAGAATATTTCTGACTTCTACAAAATAGCTGACTAGTAATAGTCTTCAAAGCAGTCAAGGTCAGCAAAAAAATAGTCTGAGAAACTTTAACTGTCAAGAGGAACTTTAGGAATGTAAAGGATTCAGTGTAATGTAGCTTCCTGAATGGGAGTCTAGAACAGAGAAATGGTATTAGACAGAAACTAAAGAAATTTAAAGAAAGCAGGGTTTTTAGTTAATAATGCATCAATATTTTTTCATTACTTATAATAATGTATCATGCTAAGAAGATATCTGAAAAATTTGAGGAAATGTCTTTTTCTCTTTGCTGTCAAGTATTGTGATGAACCTGAAATTTTCTTTCATAAAAATAATATAAACCAAGTGTTGGTCAAATAAGTTTCTGAAATATGATTTTTCTGTTTGCTCACTTATAGTTTGCATTGGGGGTTGGGCACCGCCAGGTATATGTGGTCTGTGAAATTGCAAATTACCTTCCTGCTTGGGAAGAACCATTGTTTTGCTAATGTTTGCTGTAGAAAAAGTTTCCCTGCCATAAAATTTTGGAAAGAAGAGAAGAAGAGGGTAGGAAAAAATAAGTCATGTTTGCAGAGAGGAGCCGAGAAAGCAGAGAATGCAGTGCTAAGAAAGAAGCCATGTTTTGCAGGGAGAGAGGATGAATGCAGAGTGCTGAAGAAGAAGCCGTGTTGGCAGGGAAAGAGAAGGTATGAAGATGGGGATCCAGAGGTGAGGGGCTTTGTGAACTCTGCTAAGACTGGTGGGACCTTTGATTCTAAGCAGAAGGTGGAGAAGATTCTCCTGATTGTGGAACTGGAGAATATGTCAGTGGCTTTGTGAGCCCTGAGTGAAAGGGAAGTGTTTTCCCTTCCTGTTTGCTCATTGGCCAGTGCGAGACTTTAATAAAGAAATGGCCCACAATATTTTGCCTTCACTGTTTCTTTACCATCTGCCCAAATCCAATGAGAACTTGCACATGAATGGCCATGATGGCCGCAACTCCTGGCTTTACACCGAGCCACTATAAATGGAGGTGCAGCTATCATCCCAGAGGAATTATTTTGCATGTCTTACTGCAAAACCTTTAGAATGTTAAGGGAGGGCAAAATAACCTTTGGACTGGCCTTAAAGCAATATTGCCCCAAAGAAAAGTTTATAGAATAACAAGAAAGAAAATATTATGACCTCTGGATTAAAATAAGAATAGTTTATCAAACATATTAAAAGATGATTGGCCCATTTTAAGTGGGCAAGCAAGATCCTTTTCCTTTTATTTTCATTAGTCACTATCACACTTTAAATTATTGAGCTGATTCATATGCCTGCTGAGAGGGCTTCTTTTTAATAGTCAGTCAGTTAAAAAGGTACTGCTCTGAATATTTTCTTATAATGATAACATTATTCTGTATTTGTGTGATGCTATAGTATGCAAAATGCTTTTACATTTATCTCTTCATTTAATTACAAAAAGAATATTTCAAAAGAGTCAGCAATCTTGGAAACTATTCTCACTTACATAAGAGCCTTTCACATTATTCCTATTTACAGAAGTGCTCTTTCTCATGTGTAGGTCCCACATCTTTCACCAGGAAAGAGATACTCCACTCCAGGTGCTGAGAGTTTAATGCTGACAGTTGACAAGAAACTGCATTCTGCAAGGGGAGCTGCTTCCTCTCATTATGCTTCCTCATGGGGGCAATTTGCATCCATTTAGAGATCCACCTAGTATTAAAGATTCCAGCCCCATTTCCTCAATATGGGAAATTGTCACATCTCAATTCAATTATTTCTGTAGGATTGTCTGAACCCTCTTTGTAAGTGCACCTTGCTTCAACATTTCTGCTCCTCCAATTCTGCCTTCCTCAATTCTGAGTGTGGTTTGAAGACAATCTTCCAGGAAACCTCCTGGATCCCTGATTCATACATAGTCTGCTCTCTAAAAACATCTTCCCAAACAGCAGAGATCTGATTATCCAATTTGTGCAAAAACCTGAATGACTCAAATTCAGAATAACTACATCACTGGATAATAATAAAAAAAAATACCTTAGATGTGTTGGGCAGATAAGTTATCTTTTCTCATTCTTATTGTTAAAGATGGCCACTGCCCTCACGTGATACAGCTAATTTCCCTCTTGCTTGGGAAGGGGCTTGATTATGCTAATGTGTGCTGGGGGAGGGGATTGTCCTGATTAAAAGTTTTAAAAGGAGGAGCTAGGAGGCCATTTTGGGGAGAGTGATTACATTCTTGTAGAGAGGAGTAACCCATGATATAGCAGAGCAGAGAGGCCACTTGGAGGAGGCAGCCAAAATGGTAGAATGGCGAGGTGTTAGCCTTTGATACTAGGAAAACTCGGATGAGTCAGTGGCTTTGGGAGCCCTGAATGGAAAGGGAAATTTTAACCGCTGTGTGTTTTTACTCACTTGCCTGGTGCAAGTCTAGAATAAAGGAAAGTGGACCACCAGTTTTTGGCTCCACACTTTCTTTACAATCTGTCCAGATTAAATGTGAACCAGACCTACATGGGTCAGGTGACTTTGATTGTGGCCATGGCTACTGGCCCTACAAGATGACATTAACTGACATAAATGATTAAATATTAGGTGTCTAGATCTGTGGAAGCAACATGTGGGTGGATCTATGGGACTCAGAACAAGTTGTAAAGATCCTTGTAGTACATTTATTTGAATGCTAACATTGAACATCCACCAAAGAAGTCAGTCATTAAACAACCACATACAAACAATGATGTGGTAAGTTGTGCTTAGCCAGTTCCTGTCATTGGACACCTCATACAAGCATAAGGTGCATACATGAAATAGATACACAAGTTCTGTAGGGGTTAATTTTAGCTCAAAAACATAGCCTTCCATTCATGCAAGCAGATCTAGCTAATGCTGCTCTTAACATTAAAGCTTTAAGGAACAAAGACTAGTAATAACTTTGATATAAAACCATTTCTTTAAGGAGAATGTCCAGCTATTCAATGAAAATGCAGTTCTATTGGACATTCCCAGCCTGGAGAAGGTGCTGATTTGTCATTATTATAACATGGGTTTTTCTATCCTCTGTGCAAGAGCTTATTCCCAATACTGTCTAAGGACTTACTGAACATTTGAAACACTGAGCTGGTAATTCTACAAAACCTTTTTTTTTAGATAAATAGTCATTTATAGCAAAGAAACTGTGACAGTAGGGATATGACCATGGGATTCATAATCCTGGTATTTCTCGCTGCCAGAGATCAACAGGCGAAGAAAGAAACCAAAATATTGCCATGAGTCAGTGACCTTGATCATCAGAGGGAGGTAGACTTGCTGTTATTCTATCAACACTGGGCTTTTAATTTTAAAAGTTGATCTGTACCTAAGATTCTGCTTTATTATGAATTAGTGCCACTTATTTCTCTTTCTAAAAATTTTATTCTGTTCTACTCTTTTGTTTGCCTAACTTTGTGCTAATACCACATTTTAAAATTTATTGTAGTTTATAATAAACTTTGTTATCTAGTAGTATATATCCTTCATCTTATTCTTCTTAAAATTGTCTTAGTTTTTCTTGATCTTTTTAAATATTTTATAAATTTTAGAATGTATTTGCTAATATTTACAAGATAGATTCTGCTGAAATTTTAGTGTAATTGCAATGAATTTATACTTCTGTTTAAGACAATTGAAGTCTTTAAAATGTCTTCATCCCATGAATATTATACTACTTCATTCATTTATTTAATCTATCTCATCTACATTTCTATCGGTAGTTAACTTACTCATTTTTTGTTAGATTCACTTCTTATCTTTGAATCACTTGTAAATAATATTTTTCTTAAAAAATTGTCTAAATAGTATTGCTGACACATAGAAGTATGCTTGATTTTTTTTTTCTTTTTCTGTGACTGAGACAGAGAGAGGGACAGACAGTGACAGACAGGAAGGGAGGGAAATGAGAAGCATCAATTCTTTGTTGTGACACCTTAATTGTTCATTGATTGCTTTCTCATATGTGCCTTGATGAGTGGGAGAGCTACAGCAGCATGATTGACCCCTTGCTCAAGCCACCAACTTTGTGCTCAAGCCAGCAATCATGGGGTCATGTCTATGATCCCACGCTCAAGCCAGCAACCCTATGCTCAAGCTGGTGAGCCTGCACTCAAGCTAGCAATCTCAGGGTTTCAAATCAGGGGCCCTCTGCATCCCATTTTGATGCTCTATCTACTGCCTGGTCAGACTATGCTTGATTTTTATATAAAGCTAAAAGTGAGCTTATCATAAACTCACTTTGTTAATTCTACAAATTCTGTAAATTGCAAATGTATGTAGATGGATAATCCTCCTGATGGGCTGAACTGTAGACATCCTACATTTTTTTATATTTTGTGATATTTTCTACAGACTCTTTGTCAGTGGAGATTGGCTTTGCCCACTGGTTAACAACAAAAAATATTGGAATATTAGGAACAAAGAATTTTGGGGTAGAGATATGTGGATAATATTTATCACATTTTAGCATCCAGCAGAGAGAATTTTAACACTAAACTGCCAAGTAAAAAAATAGCAGGGCAGTGTGTATTAGCCATTTTTTATCACTAGCAACTCCAATAGTTGCTTGATGAGCACACACAAAGTGGTTTTGGTGGTAGAGATGGAGGCTAAATAAGAAGACATTTGTATGAATAATCTGACTACTGACTACTACATGTGTATAAATTTTAAATACGGGCTTTCCATTCTCATGTGTAGATCATCAGTCATCACCAATATTTGAGTGCTACTAATATAGAATTTCATGTAAGACTGGAATGTATACGTACATGCCATTGAAATTATAGACTCATAAATGTCTATCCTGATATGTATTGCAATGGCCTGTTAATAGCAGAGAGGAAATAGGATTTTGAAAGGAATACTAGACAATGGTGAAATATCACTTTTCTGGATGCAGAATACACATGAAATCAAATACATTTTAGTCCTAGAAGGAAATACCAATGTGTTTGAGGTTGCATAACAGAAACTCAGACTCCCCATAAATCAAAGTCTAAATCACCAAATTAGGTAAGTAATTCAGGTCAAAGAACATTGCTTAAGGTGAAGGGAATCTAGAGTTGATAGATAGGAAGATAAGTAGAACCAATTGTGCTTCTGAGACTAGCTGCAGTGTCAGAAACTAAAGTTAGTCTCAACTTACTTCTTTTAACATTATCTTAGGAAGAGAGGTCATCATATTTATGATAGAGCTTTCCCCTAAATGTTTATTCAGAATTGGAGTTGTCTGAAGCATTAATCTGCAGTGGACATGACAATGTGCTGCTCACATCCTCCTTCAGGGAAAGGAGTGCTCCATGACTCAGGAGTTCACTCAGCAAGTGCCTCCAGCCAGCAGTCCATTCAGGATCTTCCAAGATGACAGAGAGCTTTTCTGCCTGAGGTCAAACCTTCCCAGGGTATGATCTAGGTAGAAATATAAAGGCCAGTCAGTATGCACTCCTGGAGGACAATTATCTTATGCAAATCTCAGACCTTCATCTCTGCTGGGTTCTCTACACCTTTCTCATTGCTCAAATATCCTTGACATCAATCTTGTTTTTTCACTATTTCAATTTTTGTTACAGGTGTTGATCCTAATACATATCTTGAGCCACAAATTCTGCCATATTGTTTTCCTGCTGAAGTACCTACTATCAGGTATTTACTGTAAAGAATGAAAGAAATCAGACTTTTCTCTAAGCAATTCTGCTTCAATAAGACAATATACTCTACTTGTTTTTCCAGCATCAGCAGTTTAAATTTCTAAATGTAACCTACAACTTACACATTTTAGAAATAGATTCCACCTGCAAATTTGCTTGTTTAACAAAACACAACATTCTCTTCTAACACAGCTCAGAAATATAAAGTGCTTGGGAATAAACTTGTAACAGACTTGCTACATTCAATAGCTTAAATCTGTATGTGATATATTTAGCACCAAATAATAAGACTGACACCAAAAAAAAACCCAACAAAAAACCAACCTATCATTTCTTGAAAATACTCTTGTTGCATTATGGTATATTGAGAGAAGAATAAAAAATTGGGGGGTCATAACAGTAAATTTCAAACACTAAATTAAAAATTTTAATTTCTAAGGCAATTTCAGTATAGTGTATTATATTTTTGTAGGCATATAGGAAATTCTTCATAAAGAGAATTTGCAGTTATTACATGATCCTTTATCCCAGCTTTTATTGATATATTTATTTATTTACTTATTTTTCATGCCAATGTTGTTTATTTGTGAAGCAAAAAAAAAATTATTTTTCTTCTTTTTTTTCAAGTGAAAGGAGAGGAGATAGAGAGAAAGACTCCAAGATGTGCCCCAATGGGGATCCACTCAGCAAACCTGGGGCCAATGACCCCATCTGGGGCCATGCTCACAGCCGAGATATTTTTAGCACCTGAGTCAGAGGCTCCACAAAACAATCCTCAGCACCTAGAGCAATACACTTGAATAGCTGAGCTATGGATGTGGGAGGGGAAGTGAGAGAGAGAGAGAGAGAGAGAGAGAGAGAGAGAGAGAGAAAAGGGAGAGGGAGGGGAGAGAAGCAAATGTTTGTGCCTTGACTGGGAATCAAACCTGACACATACACATGCCATGCTAACACTCTACCATTGAGCCAACCATCCAGGTTGTGAAGTAAAAATTTTATCTTTGATTGTTATACCTCTTTCTAAATATTTATGTTAACCAACTGGATTTATTCTCCTTTCACTGGGCAAGCAGTAGAGGTGGTACCAAATTGTCACATCTTATGTAAGTGTATATTGAAGACATAAAAGACCAGCACTCAACATTTTTCAACATAAATTTTCTATTTTTATATCTAGTTGGCTAAAGATGTATTATTCTTTCTTTTAGTGTTTTCCTAATGTGTTTTATCTAAGCATCCCAAATTTTAAAAACACAATAAAATTAGTATTTTTATTTTGGGAGTAAAAAATATTATTATTTAATTACATGTTTTTGGTTTCTTTATTATTTATGTATATTATACATAAATATTATAAAACTAAAGTGGGTATAATTTTTGTATGTACTTCACATATGTACACTATAATAGTGACTATATCCACACACATTACATTCATAGAATTTCAACTCCTATGCAAAACCTCAGATAGATTTTTTTTCATATATGCATAAGGTAGCATGATGTTCACAGCAACAGGTTTTGTAAATGCAAAAAAAAATCCTCTAAATCTCAATATTTATCTATGTTTGAAAGGTAATTAAATTGAAATATATTTATAGAATAGCTTCTATACGATAATGAGAAAGATCAAGGCACAGATGCATTAACATTAGAAAAATTTTGAAAGCTTATTTATTAAGAAATAATTATTGACTATTTTTAGGTGGCAGGTGCTCTATTCTATGGGAGAAATAATGAGTGGATAAGAGAATAGCATAAAAATTAATGAGTAGATAAGTAAATAGCATAGTTGTTTTAAAGGACACATTTTAATTGGAGCAAGTGTCATTTTACATGCTAATGAAATATCACTATAATGACTGTACAGGGTGCGAAATAGGCAGGGGAAATGGTGTAAATGGGAAAATTATTTCATCTCTGGTACAGAAGCAGCTTCTCTTAACCAGAAATCTTAAGAATGACAGTGAACCAGCCCTATTAAAGATATGGTAAAATATCCAGACAAAGAGAATCTGTAAATTAATCTTATTTTTTAAAGTGAAGTATTAATAGATATTGTGGAAAAGCTGATAATTCAGGAAGTTAGTATAGTGTATTAAATTAAAAAATAGGTTGTTACCTGATTAAAAAACAAATGGTGAACAGAAACTTTAGGGAATAAGACTAGAGTTTGATTTGGGCATAGAAACAAAGAGTGATGGTGAACTTCTATTTATTTGAAACATCTAAAAATAACTTAATTTGTTTTACTATTCTTCAAAAAAAGGGCATAAACAAAAACATGAAAAAGTATCCCACTGTATTTTGATAAATTGCAGTGAGCCAACTGACATTTTGCATGTTATATTTTGACATATAAATTGCCTAAAACAGAAGATTCATCTAAAAAATTTAGGCAATTAACAGAGAAATATTTTTGTCTAAAGCATGTGAAATTTCCTGGAGTGGTTTTAGCTGGGATTTGTCAAATATTCTCACTAATTTCAATATCTCTGATGTTCAATAATGACCAATATTTTGATGTCTCCTTATGTCTGAAAACAAAAGGTCACAAGCAAATAAACCAAGCAGACTTGAGTCTAAATGTTGTATACAATTCAAAGGATATATTTCTAAAATGTCTATGAATAAAATAACAGATTTCCCTTCTGATGTTATGCAAAGTTAGCCAGATAATTGCTTTAAAGATCTGGGGTAGCCTGACTAGGCAGTGGCGCAGTGAATAGAGTGTCGGACTGGGATGCGAAGGACCCAGGTTCAAGACCTGGAGGTCGCCAGTTTGAGCGCAGGCTCATCTGGTTTGAGCAAAGCTCACCAGCTTGGACCCAATCTCTCTGGCTAGAGTAAGGGGTTTCTCAGTCTGCTGTAGCCCCATGGTCAAGACACATATGAGAAAGCAATCAATGAACAACTAAGGTGTCTCAACGAAAAAATAATGATTGATGCTTCTCATCTCTCTATGTTCCTGTCTATCTGTCTCTGTCTATTCCTCTTTCTGACTCTCTGTCTCTGTAAAAAAATAAAATAAAAAAAAATAAAAAAAAAAGATCTGGGACAGATACTAGAGTAACACCAATTAATAATTGATTTTGTGATTTTATTGAAATTTTAATATCACAATATTGTTTTCTCTATTATGTGTAAGATATATGTAAAATATATTTTTATAATAAATATATATCATATACATAATATTTCTTACTATGACACAGGGGTCATAATTAATTTTATTTCTACACTGTGGTGAGAATCTCATAATGGATCTTCCTGGATCTTGCTTCTCCATCCTCTTTTCTTCCTCACTGCTGGCATTGTTATTTCTCCCCTTCTCCATCCACACAACACAATGGACAAAACTCAAAATCTTCGTCCTGACATTCACACCCCTTTGGGATTGGGTCCTAATCTCTCTTTTGAGCTTTACTTCTTCTACCCCTTACTGATAAACTATATGTCAAGCTAAATTTGGAACTAATGCTAAATCCTGAGTATATGTAGGCTTTTCCACACAGTGGTTTCTCCATCTGGTAGACCTTTGATCAAGGCTCAACTTTAATTCCTTCTCGCACTCATAGTCATGGGATTGTCTTATTTTCAGCACCTTTTTATCTAGAACTTGAAATTTTATAACAAAAGCATGGTTTTAGAAGTCACATTTTTAAAAAAGATTTGTTTACAGTGAGTTAGATTGGTTCTTAATGCTTTCAACAAATTTAGAGAAGTTATCTTAACTAAAACTCCTTTAGCTGTTCCTTCTGTAGTTTGTGATCTCTGGCTAATTGAAATTTTATCCAATATATGTAGACATAATTGTCAATAAAAATAATTTAAATAACTTGTTTCTACCATTTAAAAATTTATTTCAGCCAGCTATTTAGAAACAAAATGCTCAAGTACATCAAGTTGAGAAGCTGATGTTTATATTGCAATCATGGAAAATCTATTCAAATAGGTTCCAAAGGTTCATTGTCTACAAAGATATTGTGTTTTCCCATATATAATATGCTCTCACATACAAAATGCACCTTAATTTGGGGGCCTGAAATTTGAAAAAAAAAATCTATTACATAAAGCTATGGAACTCAAGTTTTATTCATCATAAAATTCATACAGCTCCTCACCACTGTCAAAACTCCCATCCGGTAGTAGCTTGTTCTCATTTGTGTCTAATGATGAATCACTTTCTTCAAACAATGAGCAAAAAAACAAGCGTGAAAAAGTGAGAAATGCAAGTAAAAAATATCTACAACCACTATATAAAACACATCTAGTTTTTAGACCCCCAATTTTTTGAAAACAGGTGTGTCTTATACATGGGGAAATACAGTAAATTATTAAAAGTATATCAAAAGCTTTCTTTTTCTTTCTTTCTTCTCCCTCTCACTCTCCTCTTTCTCCATGTCATTCTCCTCCTTACCTCTCCTACTGTCTCTTCCACTTTGTCTTCTGTTTCTCCTTGTGCCCTATTCAATTTGCCAACAGTGGCGTATCCTGTTCATATGGGTGTCAAGACAATATTCTTAAGACAGGTTGCAAAAAAATTAAGTTAGTTTAAAGTATACATTGTGAAACACATGTATGTGTTCATCTTTCAAGAGAAGTGAATTTGTATATTCAAACTCTAATCCAAAGTCCACATCAGGTTTATTCTCTTCACTGGGAAGACTTTATATTTTTTCCCTTAATTTTATAGAATCTATTTTGTAGATCTTTTGTAAGAAATTTGATATCTTGGTGAGCCACACTATATTAGCCTTTCTTATTTTACTAAAAGAATAAATTATCCATTCCCTTGCCATGTCTGCTACAAAGATTATTTTTCTTCTTCCCTCTTCTGAGATTTCAGAAGAAACATCCGAGCCAAAAGAGTAGATCATATTGATTTGGAAACTAGCATAGAATATTACTTCTCTGAATCATAGTATAAATTGTTCCTGCTTTCCAATTTCTTAGAATCCCAAGTGTAACTTTAAGTTATTGGGATAATTAACTCAAGTCCTCATTTGCCCTGGTTATGAAAATTCAACCTGGAAGTTTTATATGTGGAGAATATGCAATTGAGCTGTTAAATGTATATAAGCTCAGGCCATTTAAAAATCTTAATAGAATGATTTGGTGTGTACACTTAATACTACCAGGCCTTTCCATCTATTTATATAAATGCAACTACTAATCACATGTTAGAAAAAAATGATATGTGAATAGCATCATCTTTAACTCTTGTGATTTCCACCTTCTATACGAGGTACTAAATTTCATACTCTAATAAAATTGTTGATTTATATTCTCATATGACTAAGTCTTCTAGCTTTGTTCAATAATAATTAAATTGTATGATGCTTCCCAAATAGACAATTTGAAGCTGTTATTGGGAAGATAAAGTAGTTGTTTGCATAAATGTAAATTGGCTTTGTTGTTTATAAATATAGCTAACATTCTTCACTAAATTGAAATATATTAATGTAAGCAAATAGGAGCTTAGAAACTTTTCAGAGTTAATGTTCTATACTTTCATTATGTGCAGAATTTAAATAAACCAACTTACAGCTTTTTTTATTTTCTTTGGCAAAACAAAGCATACTAGTTGTAGCTAATGATGCATCTATGTAATTTTGCCTAATTACAACAAAGCAAAACTACTTAAATGTCTAATTCATGCCCTAAGTTTGATCTTTTGTTAAACTTTAAATCCCATAGTAATATTGAGATTGTTACTTAATTCACTGATATTTTTCATTTTCTAGCTCCAGTATAAACTTTTAATAAAAACAAAAATCTTTGATTTTAAGAACCTAATTTCAAGTGCATATTAGATTATATAACAAAGAATAGTGAGTGAATTACTTTACTATAGTGTAATTTGTTAAAAAGTTTTAAGTGTCTTGTGTACCATACTTCTACTTACAACTTTAATGAATTGGATTGAGTCATGGAAACACTGTGTAATGTCTTTCTTCGTCTATGTTGGTGTAAAAATATCATTTCAGACATTTGCTTTTGAAGTAATTCAAACTCAAACATCTTATCTACCTTTTCACCTAAATTAATTGTGTGTGTTTTTCCTAATAAAATCTGCCCCTAGATGCATGGTTACTTTATATTCTGTTATTACTATGAAGATACTGATATTTTATTTCTGCTTTTGGTTTGGACTATCAATGCAATTCTTTGTTATTTAGCTTAAATTTAAAATTTTTTTCTTTTTAAAATTTTATTTATTCATTTTTAAAAAGAAAAGAGAGAGAGAGAGAGAGAGAGAATGGGGTGGGGTGGTGGGGAGCAGGAAACATCAACTTCCTTATGTGCCATAACCAGGCAAGCCCAGGGTTTTGAAGCTAGCTTAACCTGTTTATATTGTATATTTTTCTTTAATTTTGGGTAATCTTAGTTACTAGTTTATGCTGAAGAGGAAGACACTAAACAAGACTACTGTATACTTCTACTTGCCCTGTAAAGCTTATTACTGGGGTCTTTTGTCTAAGGGTAGTATTACTGGGTTTTTCCTTAGAAAACAATACATGTCTTTGTTTACATGTTTTTCCTTGGTCCAATTAGTTTTCCTTATGAAGAAGAAATCTACTGTTCTTTTTAATAAGCGAATGAAAATTTGAGTGTCAGAGTTCTAAGTGCATGGCAGAAAAATGGGCCTGCAAAATGCTCACACCTTTCAAATAATGTATTTGTTTCTAGTCCTTCTGTTTTCCATATGTTTCTCCCACCTCAGCTGTGCTTGATTCCCTTTTGTGGAGAAGTTTCTAGGAATTCCATCTGTATCTTTCAGACCATCTTCTTTTAAATCCTGTAGCCACTGTAAGAGATTTTAGGTGTCATGAGACCCTGGGTCAGTTCTGTGTTCTACAGAGCACTAAGATCAGAGAACAGGTGACCTTCCTGTTGCTTTTTCTCTTTGCATTCTCAGTCTAAGTAGCTTATCACTGATCTATTTGCTTGCCAATTTTCAAGAAAAAAGTCCTTGTGACATTTTTTCCTATTCCCTTTGTCCTTGTGAAATTTACATTTCCCTGCATTTCAAATATTTTTCATTGTCTTTTTTGCTAGGAATTGAGAAAGTATTAAGAAAAATATAGATACTAAATCTATTATCTTTAGTAAAAAAGTCTTTAAACTACTTAAAAAAGAAAAAGGAGAAAATTATTTGTGTATAACATTTTTAGAAGGTAAAATTTAGTAAATATATGTCCTCAATTAGAAGGCTTTAATGCATTCTTTCTGGAAAAGAAAAAAAAAGTTGTATATCTTAATGTGACCAAGGTGTGCCTTTTTGGTAAGAGGTTATAGTCTTACTTGTCCTTTTTAGGAAACTTTCATTGTTAGTACTAATATAATCTTAAAACTTCTAGGTTTTAAGAACATAAAAATTTATGACATAATTTATCCCTTTTAGAAGTAATAGTAAGAACTATAAGTCTCTCTAGCTGTTTCTTTTAATCTTAACTTTTATAAATGCTTAAAAATCAACTAGCGTTTTTACTAAAGTGTCTGTTTAGTACTTGTATTTAATTGGAAATCCAGTTATTTTTATAGTCTTAGGCATATTTTTAATATTTATTTTCTTGTGAATTTTTTAATGTATAGTTTAATGGATGGTAGAAGAATGTATCTTTGTCTTCTCTTGAAATAATACAGAAATAAATAACAAATTTGCAACCTGAAAATGTGCCAACTATATTATTTAAACAGTATAATAAACAACAAAAAATTTCCTTATGAGGTAGAAATTCAGTTCCACACTAAAACAGAATTTTTATAAATTTATTCATCTCTTGGTATAGATTCTGAGATCTTGACTCTCTGAATACAAGATTAGTCTTCCTGGTATTAGAAAAGAAAAAGATTGGGGAGAATAGAATAAAACAGACTGAGAAAGAGAAAGAGAGATGTATGAGGTATAGAAAGCTTCATTCTCAGATTATTGTATATGGAACTATTATAAAACTAGACAATTGGAAGACATTTCTTTGTAGTTCTTGCCTATTTTTCTCTTTCTGCCGAGCAGAGTCTCTGACAGCTTTTGATCCAGACCATCTATTCAAGGATGTTTTTACAGCAAAATGTGTAAAATAGAGTTCCTCTCTCCCTCTAAAGCTGAGGACTGTTTTGTTTGCTGCCCAGGAAAAGAAAGCTAATGCTTCCCTGCATTGCAAAGGTTGAGCAGGCTGGCTGGAAGTCCCCTTGCTGCAATGGGCATTTCCTAAGTGTGTGCTTCCCTGGCTGAGGCCCAAAGCCACGAGATGGTTGCTAGCATGCAACTAGACACACCTTTGCATCATCCCAGTGGAACTTGTGGGAAAGTGGAATCAGCTTAACAGTAACCTACCACCTTCAGACCAACTACAAGTGGAATCAATACAACTATGAAGCCTGTACTTCTCGGTCTGCCATGAGCAGTACATTTATTTTCTCTGAGCCAGTAAGCCTTTGTCCTCTGCAAGTGTTCATGAAGCTATGGCAATGTAAATTGTCAGCTTGAAGGTAAAACAATATCATTGGTCCTTCTTACACAGTATTCTCTTTGAAGATCTTTTCATTTCTATGATGAATTATAAAGTCCAAAATTTCTTATTGGATTTATTTGTTTGCATTATTTTCTCTTCCTCTTTTTCTTTCTTTTTAAAGTTATTTGTGTGCTTGTTCTTTAGTGGAAATTAGAGAAATAGTCTCACATGTCTGGATTTAGATAACTCAGAATGACAATGTCTGGGTCAGAGTGATCTGAGAGGATGCATAATAATAAGGTTCTGCAAAATAATTCCAGAAGGTCCAGAGAGAACAGGCAAATATAAACCTCATGGAATTCCTAGAAAAATTGAGAGGTCTGTGGAATTTTCTCATAAGCAGAGACAAAGAATCCAAATCTACCTAATGTATGTTAAAGGCCAGTTCATACATCTTACAACCATGTTTCACACTCTTAGTACAAAAAATAAAGCATTATGTGGAGATGTATTCTTTAATAATAAATGTGTACTCAATTCATAGCAGAGATTTAGAACATGACAATGTGAGTGTGTATGTGTGTGTGTGTGTGTTTTCAATCTATTATTTCCAACACTGATTTTCACATTTTCTGGGGGTTTATCTTTAATCTACCTTAAGTAGCTTTTAACCAGAAATTCTGATGACACTGCAAACTTTCCTTTAATAAGTTTTCTCCTTAAAATTATATATCTAACTTCTGTATTGGTCTGAATTAGAGGGTGGAGAATGAATTGCCTTTACCTAGGAGCAGTTACAGTACTAAGTTAAATCATATCAGTACTGTCTAGGACCATTGTGTACCATCCAGGCTATTTCATCTATCAATACTCGTGGTCATTGTCAGACAACAGTTTTACAAGCAGCTAGAAAAAAAAATATCAAAACACATATGATAGAACTATTCAAAATTATTGATATATTGGCTGTAATTTTTATAAGACTTGAAAAATTAAAATAATACAAACACACAAAAAGAGACATTTATAACAAGTTAAATGAAGTCAGATCAAATGGGAAATAGTAACTGAAGACTATGAATGGTAACTAAGAAAAACATTGTTTCACAATTTCGTAAACATATCTTTCCTCCTTCCCTTTTTGTCATGACTGTCTTCTGGGATCTTTTCAATACAATATTATTTAAACTACTCAGTGTAACATGAAATAGTATTCATAGGAACAAACTGTGATTTATTTGATAATTGTTTCCTATTAAAATTATAGAAGTTTGTAACTAGAGTAGTCCCAGGTGAACATCTTGTCAAAATTTCTTATTGTATAGATAATGAGATAAATAAATTGAAAAATGGAGGGATATTCCCTAATCCCCTCTCCACTGCCAAGAATACTCGAAGTTGTCCTTAGCATTCAGTTCGTTGTTCTTTCTATTATATCATTCTACCATGAGGAAGACACTTGTGGTAAATTCAGAAAAACTATGCTTGAATTGTCCCCTGAAGTATTACAGTACTTAATCTTGGGAATTTTTATGTATGGTTTCTACTAATTTTTCTCTGAAAATTTTCAATTCAGCCAAAAATACATTGTAGAAATATATACTAAATTTTTCAAGATTATATTCACTGTGTTGAATAAGAATTGTGGTAATTATTTATTTAACAATTTATGTCATGATGTTATGTTGGTAACAGACTTGCAAATTTAAAGAGAGAAAGAAAGAGACTGGAAAGCTGGATCACAGGTCATTAAATAGATTTTAAACATTTATCAGACTAAATGAAGTTTAGAGGGAATACTAGGAAGAAAAATATATTTTCACAGAGTAGATATAAATTTAAAGACTCAAATTAAATGAGAATATAGCCTGGCACATAATTAGATCTTAATACAATTTTTTAAAAATAGTACTGTAATTGTTTTTATTATTTGGGTAGAATAATAAAAAATTAAATAAGTAATTATTACTATTAGAAAATGATTAACTTCTGAAATATGTATAAACAAAAGAAGTATTTTATCAAAATAAATTCTAACTTATGTGCCATATTTGTATAGCAAAAAGTGAATCCTGATAAGTTTTTTATTTTTTTAAAAATGTGTGATTAGAAGTCTTGCCCAGAAAGAGATGTTCTATAACCTGGCTAGAGCCTGAGGTGAGGTTTAGATGCTCATGTTGATTGTGGGCTGCAGTCTCGTGGCACTGACTTGAACTCCAGATCTCAGCAGACAAAAGCTGCCCTCCATATAGCACAGCAGGAACATTTCATGGACTTTCTCTGGAGAGGATAACAAGGATAACCATGGCAATGTCATCTGTTCTTATGGCTGAGTAGTATTGCATCATATATATGTACCACATTTTCTTTATCCAAACATCTATTTAAAAACACTTGGGTTATTTCCATTTCTTGGCCACTATGAATAGTGCTGTAATGAACATTGGAATAATTATGTCTTTGCAAATAATTGATTTCAAATTTGAAAATTACATTTTAAAAAAGTATGTCTATTATTTTTTGCCACATTTAGGTCATATTAATAAAATATAATAAATAAAGTATTTTTTAAGATTTTATTTATTCATTTTAGAGAAGTGGGAGAGAGAGAGAAGAGGAGGAGCAGGAAGCATCAACTCCCATATGTGCCTTGACCAGGCAAGCCCAGGGTTTTGAACTGGCAATCTCAGAGTTCCAGGTCAATGCTTTATCCACTGCACCACCACAGGTCAGGCATGATAAATTATTTTGAGTGAAATAAATAATGTTACTCATTAGGTTTAATAATTTGAATCTTCTATAAAACTAAACCTTGTGAGTTTTAATCCAAATTAATCTATTTAATCTAAATTAATCAATTATATCTAAAAATAATGTATTATTTATTTTCATATAAGTAATCTAAAGGACTTAATGTTTTATTCTATATTGTCCCAGTAAGCTTGGAATTGGTCTAATTTATAAGAAAAAATTCTAACCTTGTTAATATTATACTCAAGTACAGTGTGTCCGTAAAGTCATGGTGCACTTTTTGACTGGTCACAGGAAAGTAATAAAAGACGATAAAAATGTGAAATCTGCACCAAATAAAAAGAAAACTCTCCCAGTTTCATACCTATTCAGTGCAGTTTGATGTGGGCTCCATTTGTTGCCCTCCACACATCCAAGTGATAGTGAAGTTCTTGCCACACACAGGTAAGGATGTCTGGTGTAACAGAGTGAATAACGTCTGCTCTGTTTTAAGTGATTAATGTCGAGCTTCGTTATAAACATGCCGATATTCACGTTGCACTTTGGTCACGGATTCCAATTTAGCAAGCCACAGAACACACTGAACTTTCCTCTGTACCATCCATATCTTGACTGGCATGGCCGTGGGCTGCTCCGCTGTATACATGGTGTTACGTCATCATTTGCACATGCGCACATGCTGCCACAGCATCCTACAGAAACTGGGAGGGTTTTCCTTTTATTTGGTGCATGCAGATTTTACATTTCTATCATCTTTTGTTGCTTTCCTGTGACCGGTCAAAAGTGCACCATGACTTTACAGACACACTGTATATAATAGTTATTTTTATTAAGATCATTTTGATTGATTTTAAGATAATTATGTTAGAAATAACCTATGGATACAATTCTAAATTATAGTGACTATTTTACAATAGATACCTACTAATTCAATGTATTTGTAGAAAAGTATACAGGCCACAAAACCTCAATTTTTACAATAAGTAAATGAGAGGTTTTTCAGGATAGAAAATATTAAAGTTTAATATTAACATAAATAAGAATATAAATGTATATTTATATATAGACACATCTATTTTATTATTAATGTCAAAATATTCCAAATAACGATAGTTTAGAACAGTGGTAGTCAACCTGGTCCCTACCGCCCACTAGTGGGCATTCCAGCTTTCATAGTATGTAGTAGCGGAGCAACCGAAGTATAAATAAAAAGATAGATTTAACTATAGTAAGTTGTTTTATAAAGATTTATTCTGCCAAACTGAGCAAAAATCGACATAAAGTACTTGGTAAGTAATTATTATTATATGCTTTAACTTGCTGTAACTCTGCTTTATAAAAATTATAAAGTAAAGTTACTTCCCTACTTTATAAATCACCATTACTCTGGAACCGGTGAGTGGTTAGAAAATTTTACTACTAACAGAGATACAGAAGTGGGCTGTAGGTATAAAAAGGTTGACTATCCCTGGTTTAGAATATATTAATGATTGATGCCAGGTGACATAGAAATAGGTATTTCATATTTTATTTATTCATTTTTTTTAGAGAGGAGAGGGAGGGACAGAGGGAAAGAGAGAGAGGAGAGACAGAAAGAGAGAAGGGGAAGAGGAGCTGGAAGCATCAACTCCCATATGTGCCTTGACCAGGCAAGCCCAGGGTTTTGAACTGGCGACCTCAGCATTTCCAGGTCAATGCTTTATCCACTGTGCCACCACAGGTCAGGCGGTATTTCATATTTTAACTGACTTTTTTTTTCCTCTCGTGATAACTTTTTTCACATTATTCATTAATCAATAGTTTACAAAACTGATTATATCTGTTGTCTTTCTAATTATATCTCACTTAGCCAAGTCTTATATCTATCTAAATGTGTGTTATGTTTCAAAAAAGAAAATATATTAACGTATGTGTTCTAAGAAGATTTTAAAATTTGTGATTTCAGTTAGAAACCAAGGGCCCAGGCATGCAGCAGCCAAACTTTTGTTCAGTAATTTCAGTAATAAGCATTTTATTATTTCAAGAAAATTCAAATTATGAAGGTGAAAATGAAATAAATGAAAGCTAAGCACTTTTTTCCCTCCTTTCAATCTGTGAATCTATCTTTATTAGCTTTAGACATCACCTTCATCACCTGTAAATGAAGGTTTTATTGTACCTTCATTTACAATTAATAAAAAGGTATGACAGGGTTAATGATGGAGCTTTGAACTCTTCTGACTTTTCTGACTTGTGAGTTGTAGTTTCTTTTTGTTAGGCATTGAAACCAGTAGCAGTTTGAAATGTTTAATTTGTGATACCTAATTAGCCAATCATTCCTGTTCGATTTATAAAAACTTGTACTGTAGAATAAAGGACTGCCTCATGCATAAAAGTGGAATGTAATAAGTTGCTTTCAATACCACCCCCCTGTTGAGCCAGGAAATCATGACTTCTCTGAAGTGTTCAAATTAACTTGGAGCAAAGATAAAAATTCTTTTGAGGAGGTCAGACAATGGGGAAGAACTAGCAGTCTCTTCTACACCTGTGCTATCATATTAGCAAATAGCCTTGGGCTTCATAAACCTGAAGCAATCATTGATTTCCCACTTCTTTGCTCTCAGACCTCATATTGTCCATCTTCTGTGTTGTTACAACACAGCACAGGTTTTTCATACTGTATTATTATCTATTTGTTTATTTATCTTCTTAACTAGATGATGAATTTTTACATAAAAAAAAAAGAATCAGTCTTATACTGGTTTTTGTGCCATATCTTATACCTTGGCCATCCCTGATAAAATGAGGTATGTAATCAAGGACAACTCAACCCATTTGAGCTTGTCCAAGAAAATTATATTTGAAAAAATCTAGGCACTGTTGGCATGTTCAATGGGCCCCTTGGAAATCACTAAAGAAAGAAATTTGAAGTCAGAAGCAAAGTCGTGTAGTTCACCTTCTCAAACTCTGGGCCCAGAACAGTCATTCTAATAAAAGTGCTAAATGTAAACTTGCTAAAACTTTTTAACACTTTTCCAGATCCACATTTTGGAGAAGGTATAACGTTCATAATTCTGTTATTCAAATAACTTCCTACGCTCTTCTTCCAGAAAAGTGAGTATATATATTGATTTTTGTGTCCTCTATTTTACTCTCTTCCAATGAAACTCAAGAAAATAGTTGATACATTGAAATGTTGAAACTGTAATTACTTTTGTCTTATAAGGAAAATATAAAATACTCTTTCTTACTGGAGCAAAGTGGAAAATTGGCTACTAAGCATCAATGAAGTCTAAGATGGCTGCATTAGTTTGCTAAGTGTCCTGCAACAAAGTGTTCCTCCTGGGTGGCTTAAACAATAGAAATTAATGTGTTCATAGTTCTTTAGGGAGGCAACAGTCCAAGATCAATGTTTTTAGAAGAATTGTTTCTTCTGAGGGCAATGAATCAAGGATTTGTTCCAGGTCTGTCTCCTTAGTTTGTAGATAGCCATCTCCTCCCTATGTCTTCAATGTCTTTCTGCTGAATATCTGTATAAATTTCCTCTTTTAAAAAGATGGCTGTCACATGAGATTTAGATCCCCTGGAGAGACTTCACTTTAACTTAACTATTGCTCTAAGGCACTAGGGGCTTAGGACTTTTACATATGAATTTTTGAAGAGATATTATTCAGTCCATAACAATAGCTAAATCAGTTTTCCAAATGCTTTAAACCATAGATAAGTTTTACAGAAATAATCCAGAAATTTGTCATAGATTTTCTTTTCTCTGACAACAAAGCCTCAGTGTTATTCATTGAATGCTGCAGAAAATTATGTGATTCCTTTCCCTGAAGATCATCCAAATGCAAATAGATTTTTAAGTATTTGTTTTGGACTACTGTATTATGAATGCAAAGCTTCTGTCACTTTATACCATCACATTTTTATTCTATTTTTAAATCTTTATTCTTAAAGTAGATCCTTAACCAGGATTTATCTTTTTTAAATTTTTATTATTATTAAATTTAATACAGTTACATTAATAAATCAGGGTACATATGTTGAGAGAAAACATCTCCAGATTATTTTGACATTTGATTGTGCTGTATACCCCTCCTTCAAAGTCAGATTGTCTTCTGTCACCTTCTATCTGGTTTTCTTTGTGCCCCTCCCCTTCCCCACTCCCCCTCTACTTCCTCGCCCCGTCCCCCATCCCCCCCACTCCCCACCCCTGTTGCGATCACATTCTTGTTCATGTCTCTGAGTCTCATTTTTATGTCCCATCTATGTATGGATTCATATAGTTCTTAGTTTTTTTTTTCTGATTTACTTATTTCACTCCGTATAATGTTATCAAGGTCCATCCATGTTATTGTAAATGATCCGATGTCATCATTTCTTATAGCTGAGTAGTACTCCATAGTATATATGTACCAAAGCTTTTTAATCCACTCGTCCTCTGACAGACACTTGGGCTGTTTTCAGATCTTCGATATTGTGAACAATGCTGCCACAAACATGGGGGTGCATTTCTCCTTTGGAGCCATTCTATGGGGTTCTTGGGGTATATTCCTAAAAGTGGGATAGCTGGGTCAAAAGGCAGTTCGATTTTCAGTTTTTTGAGGAATCTCCATACTGTTCCACAGTGGCTGCACCAGTCTGCATTCCCACCAGCAGTGCAGGAAGGTTCCCTTTTCTCCACATCCTCGCCAGCACTTACTCTGGGTTGTTTTGTTGATGAGCGCCATTCTGACTGGTGTGAGGTGATATCTCATTGTGGTTTTAATTTGCATTTCTCTAATGATTAGTGATGTTGAGCATTTTTTCATTTGCTTATTGGCCACCTGTATGTCCTCTTTGGAGAAATATCTATTCATTTCTTTTTCCCATTTTTTGATTGGATTTTTTGTCTTCCTGGTGTTGAGATTTGCAAGTTCTTTATAAGTTTTGGTTATTAACCCCTTATCAGATGTATTGTCAAATATGTTCTCCCATTGTGTAGTTTGTCTTTTCATTCAGTCTTATTGCCTTTAGCTGTGCAAAAGCTTTTTAGTTTGATTTAGTCCCATTTGTTTATCCTGTCTTTTATTTCACTTGCCCGTGGAGATAAATCAGCAAATATATTGCTGCGAGAGATGTCGAAGAGATTACTGCCTATGTTTTCTTCTAAGATGCTTATGGTTTTATGGCCTACATTTAAGTCTTTTATCCATTTTGAGTTTATTTTTGTGAGTGGTGTAAGCTGGTGATCCAGTTTTATTTTTGTGCAGGATGCTGTCTAATTTTCCCAACACCATTTATTAAAGAGGCTGTCTTTACTCCATTGTATTTCCTTACCTCCTTTGTCAAATATCAGTTGTCCATAGAGCTATGGGTTTATTTCTGTGTTCTCTGTTCTGTTCTTTTGATCTACATGCCTGTTCTTATGCCAGTACCAGGTTGTTTTGAGAACAATGGCCTTGTAGTACAACTTGATATCAGGAAGTGTGATACCTCCCACTTTCTTCTTCTTTTTTTAAGATTGCAGAGGCTATTCGTGTTCTTTTTTGGTTCCATATAAATTTTTGGAATATGTGATCTGTATCTTTGAAGTATTTCATTGGTATTTTAATTGATATTGCATTGAATTAATAGATTGCTTTGGGTAATATAGACATTTTAATGATGTTTATTCTTCCTAACCATGAACACGGTATATGCTTCCACTTGTTTGCATCTTCCTTGATTTCTTTAATCAATGCTTTGAAATTTTCCAAGTATAAGTCTTTAGTCTCCTTGGTTAAGTTTACTCCTAGGTACTTTTTTTTTTGGTTGTAATAGTGAAGGGGATTGTTCCTTAATATCTCTTTCTGACTGTTCATTGTTGGCGTATAAAAATGCCTCTGATTTCTGAGTATTGATTTTATATCCTGCCACTTTGCTGAATTCATTTATCAGGTCCAGTAGTTTTTTGACTGAGACTTTAGGGTTTTCTATATACAATATCATATCATCTGCAAGTAATGATAGTTTTACTTCTTCTTTTCCAACTTGAATGCCTTTTATTTCTTCTTCTTGTCTGTTTGCTGTGGCTAGGACTTCCAGGACTATGATAAATAAGAGTGGTGAAAGGGGACACCCCTGCTTTGTTCCTGATCTTTAGTGTATTACTTTTAATTTTTGCCCATTGAGTATGATGTTGGCTGTGGGTTTCTCATAGATGGCTTGTATCATGTTGAGGTATGGTCCCTGTATTCCCACTTTGCTGAGAGTTTTGATCATGAACGGGTGCTGGATTTTATTAAATGCTTTTTCTGCATCTATTGAAATTATCATATGGTTTTCTTCTTCTTTTTGTTTATGTGATGAATAGCATTGATTGATTTACAAATATTGTACCAGCCTTGCCTCCCCAGAATAAACCCCACTTGATCATGGTGTATAATTTTTTCCATATAATGTTGGATCCGGTTTGCTAATATTTGTTGAGGATTTTAGCATCTATATTCATCAGATATATTGGCCTATAATTTTCTTTCTTTGTGTTGTCTTTGCTTAGTCTTGGAATCAGAATTATGCTCACCTCATAAAAGGAGCTTGGAAGTCTTCCTCCCTCTTGAACTTTTTGAAATAGTTTGAGAAGGATAGGAGTTAGTTTGTCATTGAATATTTGGTAGAATTCAGTTGTGAAGCTATCGGACAGCGGACTTTTCTTTGTTGGGAGTTTTTTGATAACTGTTTTGATCTCATTGGGTTAATTGGCCTTTTAGGTTTTCTGATTCTTCCAGATTGATTTTTGGAAGATTTTTTGTTTCAAGGAATTTGTCCATTTCATCTAGGTTGTCTAGTTTTTTGGCATACAGTTCTTCATAGTATTTTCTTATAATATTTTGTATTTCTGTTGTTTCAGTTGTTATTTCTCCACTCTCATTTCTAATTTTATTTATTTGAGTCCTCTCTCTCTTTTTCTTGGTGATTCTAGTTAAAGGTTCATTGATCTTGTTTACCTTTTCAAAGTACCAGCTCCTAGTTTCATTGATCCTCTATATTGTTTCTTTAGCCTCTATGTCATTTATTTCTGCTCTGATCTTTATTATTTCCTTCCTTCTACTACATCTGGGCTTTACTTGCTGTTTTTTTATAGTTGTTTTAGATGCAGGGTTAAGTTGTTTATTTGAGCTTTTTCTAGCTTCTTAAATTGTGCCTGTAGTGCTATGAACTTCCCTCTCAGTACAGCTTTTGCTTTATCCCATAAATTTTGAGTTGTTTTATGCTCATTGTCATTCGTTTCTAGGAATTTTTTTATTTCTTCTTTGATCTCATTCTTAATCCATTTGTTATTTAACAACCTGCTATTTAGTTTTCATGTGTTTGAGAATTTTTGAGCTTTTCTGTTGTGGTTCATATCCAGTTTCATGCCATTGTGAATGGAGAATGTGCTTGTTTTGATTTCAAACTTCTTAAATTTTTGAGACCACTTTTGTGCCCTAACATGTGGTCTATCTTAGAGAATGTATCCTGAGCACTTGAAAAGAATGTATATTCTGCTGCTTTAGGGTGAAAGGTTCTGAAGATATTCATTAAATCGAGTTGATCTAGTGTGTCCAATAAGTCTGCTGTTTCTTTGTTAATTTTCTTTCTTGAGGATCTATCTAGTGATGTTAGTGGAGTATTGAAATTCCCTACTAGTATAGTATTGCTGTTGATCTCGCCTTTTAAATCCATGAAAGTCTGCTTTATATATTTAGGTGCTCCTATATTAGATTGGATAGATATTTATAATAATTATATCTTCCTGTTGAATTACTAATTTGATCATTATGTAGTGGCCTTCTTTATCTCTTACTATATCATTTGTTTTAAAGTCCAATTTGTCTGATTTAGTATTGCTTCCCCAGCTTTTTTTTTTATTTCCATTTGCATGAAATGTTTTTTTTCCATCCTTTTACCTTCAATCTATGTGTATCTTTTGTTCTAAGGTGTGTCTCTTGTAGACAGCATATGTATGGGTCCTGTTTTCTTATCCAAGCAGCTACCCTATGTCTTTTGATTGGATCATTTAATCCAGTTACATTTAAGGTTATTATTGATATGTAGTTGTTTATTGCCATTTTATTCTTTAAAGCTGTATATATTTTTTGCTATATTATTTTCCCAGTTTGATCTGTTTACAACAGGCCCCTTAACATTTCCTGCAGCATTGGTTTGGTTGTAATGAATTCCTTGAATTGTTTTTTGTCTGGGAAGCTTTTTATTTCTCCTTCAATTTTAAACGATAGCCTTGCTGGATAAAGTAGTTTTGGTTGTAGGTTCTTGTTCTGCATTACTTTGAATATTTCTTGCCATTCTCTTCTGGCTTCAAGTGTTTCTGTTGAGAAGTCAGATGTCATTCTTATGGGGGCTCCTTTGAAGGTGATAGCTTTTTTTTCTCTTGCAGCTTTTAATATTTTCTCTTTATTGCTTAGCTTTGGTATTTTAATTATGATGTGTCTTGGTGGATGTTTCTTTGGGTTTTTCTTTAATGGAATCCTCTGTGCTTCTTGAACTTGTGAGAGTTTCTCCTGCATTAATTTAGGGAAGTTTTCAGCTATGATATGATTGAGCAAAGTCCCTATCCCTTGTTATTTTTCTTCTTCTTCAGGAACCCCTATGATGCGAATGTTATTTCTTTTCATGTTTTCACAGAGCTCTCTAAGAATTTCCTCAGACTTTTTGAGTCTCTTTTCTTTTTTCTTCTCTGCTTTCATGTCTTCATTCCAGTTGTCCTTCAACTTGCTGATTCAATCTCCAGCTTTATCTATTCTGTTTTTAATTCCTTCCATTGTGGTCTTTATTTCTGATATTGTATTTGTCATATCCTACTGATTCTTTTTTATACTTGCTATTTCTTTATTTAGGTGTTCACAATGACCATCCATTGTTGTTCTAAGATCCCTAAGCATCCTTACAATCGTTATGTTGAAATCCGCATCTGGAAGTTTGTTTATTTCCATATCACTCAGTTCATCTCCTGTAGATTTCTCTTGTGCTTTTATTTGGATTGCACTTTTTTGTCTTCTCATTATGTCTGTGTTTGGTGTTTTGTTTGTAGAGTTTGTTGAGTCTAGGCTTGGTGTTATCTGCCTCTTGTTTTCAGTTGTATTATTTCTAATTCTTCTTGGGTTGGTATCGGCTATTATTTGTAATCCACTTTTGGATTTTTGGCAGCTTTGAAGACTTGATTTGTTTGTTTTCTTAACAGGTGATAGTCTTGTTTACTGATCTCAGCAGGGGGCTTCCTTGAAACTGTATCCAGGAATGCGATGGGTGTAACCTGAGACTCTGAAGGCCTCTTCCACTAACTAAGCTCTCTGGGGGCAGGGTATTTTCTCAGCTTCAGTAGGGGGAGTTGTATCTCAGATCTCCATGGAGACCTGAGTTACTGCCCCTTCTCCCCACTTCTTGTTTTCAGCTGTGTCTTGTTGCACTGATTGGAGCTGGAGAGATGACTGGAGATCTCTGATCTGGAAGCAATTCAGTACTGTTTTGTGGGGAAGGCTCAGTCCCTCCCCCAGCTATGGCTGTCTCCAGCATGGATGAGTCAGCTTTTTTTTTTGGTCATCTCCTGTATTCCTTAGCCCCTTACAGTCTGTCTCTCTCTCTTTCCTTTCCACTTGGGAGATAAGCCGGTGTTTTCAACACACCTTGCTCCCTGGTCGCCAGGCAAGTGGCTGTGAGCAGTATTTTTTGCTCTTTTCCCTGTGGTGAGATCCCCTTTGGGCTCTCAGCCTCACCCCTCCTCCATTCGTGTAAGCAGGGGAGATTCAGGCACTCCCTACCAGGTTTTTTTGGCTTCTTCTTTGGTCCTTGATTTTTGAGAGCTGTTCTTGTAGTGCAAAGTTGTTTTTTCATGCTTATTTTTCCCTAAATTGATTTGTATTCCAGTTTGATGGTGAGAGCTGGGCATCTGTGCATCCTCCTACTTCCCTGCCATCTTCAGGTCTCCTACCATCACATTTTTACTTATTCATATAAAACACTATATGCAACATTTTAGAAATACACTCACTTTGTGTGATAAAAATTCATAGTAAGGCTTCCAGTCCTGTTGCCTGAAGAAAACATCTATGCAGCTTATCTCCATTCTTCTGGATACTTTATTTTGAACATTAACAACTGATAATTTGACAAGTACTGACAACTGCCTTTTGCAGAATCACTTATGCTGGCTAATATATATGGTGCTAGAAGCTCACATTAACATCTTGCTAGAAGAATGTGATATAATTATCTAGGCACATCATTTTATGGCTTTTCTTGTGTTTCACATTTCTGCCAGCAGCAATAAAATGGAATTATTGCATATTTATTAATTCCATCTGGGTAAAATGTACTTAAATGTCTTTTTTTTTTAATAAATTTTTATTAATGGTAATGGGATGACATTAATAAATCAGGGTACATATATTCAAAGAAAACATGTCTAGGTTATTTTGTCATTAAATTATGTTGCGTACCCCTCGCCCAAAGTCAGATTGTCCTCTGTCACCCTCTATCTAGTTCTCTGTGCCCCTCCCCCTCCCCCTAACTCTCTCCCTCCCTCCCTCCCATGTCCTCCCTCCCCCCCCCACCCTTGGTAACCACCACACTCTTGTCCATGTCTCTTAGTCTCATTTTTATGTTCCACCAATGTATGGAATCATGTAGTTCTTGTTTTTTTCTGATTTGCTTATTTCACTCCTTATAATGTTATCAAGATCCCACCATTTTGCTGTAAATGATCTGATGTCATCATTTCTTATGGCTGAGTAGTATTCCATAGTGTATATGTGCCACATCTTCTTTATCCAGTCTTCTATTGAAGGGCTTTTTGGTTGTTTCCATGTCTTGGCCACTGTGAACAGTGCTGCAATGAACATGGGGCTACATGTGTCTTCACGTATCAATGTTTCTGAGGTTTTGGGGTATATACCCAGTAGAGGGATTGCTGGGTCATAAGGTAGTTCTATTTGCAGTTTTTTGAGGAACCACCATACTTTCCTCCATAATGGTTGTACTACTTTACAGTCCCACCAACAGTGAATGAGGGTTCCTTTTTCTCCACAGCCTCTCTAACATTTGCTA
Organism: Saccopteryx bilineata; assembly: GCF_036850765.1. Taxonomy (NCBI): domain Eukaryota; kingdom Metazoa; phylum Chordata; class Mammalia; order Chiroptera; family Emballonuridae; genus Saccopteryx; species Saccopteryx bilineata. The sequence continues at coordinate 211,223,120 of NC_089491.1, read as the reverse complement.
TTACCCGTCTTGTTGATAATAGCTAATCTAACAGGTGTGAGGTGGTATCTCATTGTAGTTTTGATTTGCATTTCTCTAATAACTAATGAAGCTGAGCATCTATTCATATATCTGTTGGCCATTTGTATCTCTTCCTGGAAGAAGTGTCTGTTCATGTCCTCTTCCCATTTTTTTATGGGATTGTTTGTTTGTTTGTTGTTGAGTTTTATGAGTTCTTTGTAAATTTTGGATATTAGGCCCTTATCTGAGCTGTTGTTTGAAAATTTCATTTCCCATTTAGTTGGCTGTCTGTTTTTTTTGATATCAGTTTCTCTTGCTGAGCAAAAACTTTTAATTCTGATGTAGTCCCATTCATTTATCTTTGCCTTCACTTCTCTTGCCATTGGAGTCAAGTTCATAAAATGTTCTTCAAAACCCAGGTCCATGATTTTAGTACCTATGTCTTCTTCTATGTACTTTATTGTTTCAGGTCTTATATTTAGGTCTTTGATCCATTTTGAATTAATTTTAGTACACGGGGACAGGTTATAGTCGAGTTTCATTCTTTTGCATGTGGCTTTCCAGTTTTCCCAACACCATTTGTTGAAGAGGCTTTCTTTTCTCCATTGTATGTTGTTGGCCCCTTTATCAAAGATTATTTGACCATATATATGTGGTTTTATTTCTGGGCTTTCTATTCTGTTCCATTGGTCTGAGTTTCTATTTTTATGCCAATACCATGCTGTTTTGATTTTCGTGGCCCTATAATATAGTTTAAAGTCAGGTATTGTAATGCCCCCAGCTTCATTCTTTTTCCTTAGGATTGTTTTGGCTATTCGGGGTTTTTTATAGTTCCATATAAATCTGATGATTTTTTGTTCCATTTCTTTAAAAAATGTCATAGGGATTTTGATGGGAATTGCATTAAATTTGTATATTGCTTTGGGTAATATGGCCATTTTGATTATATTTATTCTTCCTATCCAAGAACAAGGAATATTTTTCCATCTCATTGTATCTTTTTCGATTTCCCTTAACAATGTTTTTAATTTTCATTATATAGGTCCTTTACATTCTTTGTTATGTTTATTCCTAGGTATTTTATTTTTTTTGTTGCAATCGTGAAGGGGATTATTTTTTTGAGTTCGTTTTCTAATATTTCATTGTTGGCATATAGAAAGGCTATGGACTTTTGTATGTTAATTTTGTATCCTGCGACCTTACTATATTGGTTTATTGTTTCTAATAACCTTTTTGTGGAGTCCTTCGGGTTTTCGATGTATAGGATCATATCATCAGCAAAAAGTGATAGCTTTACTTCTTCTTTTCCGATATGGATGCCTTTTATTTCTTTGTCTTGTCTGATTGCTCTGGCCAGAACTTCTAGCACCACGTGAAATAAGAGTGGAGAGAGTGGACAACCCTGTCTTGTTCCTGATTTAAGGTAGAAAGTCCTCAGTTTTATGTTGTTTAATAGGATGTTGGCTGATGGTTTATCATATATGGCCTTTATTATGTTGAGATATTTTCCTTCTATACCCATTTTGTTGAGAGTTTTAAACATAAAATTGTGTTGCATTTTATCAAAAGCCTTTTCTGCATCTATTGATAAGATCATGTGGTTTTTGTTCTTTGTTTTGTTGATATGGTGTATTACGTTAACCGTTTTGCGTATGTTGAACCATCCTTGAGATTCTCGGATGAATCCCACTTGATCATGATGTATTATTTTTTTAATATGTTGTTGTATTCGGTTTGCCAGTATTTTGTTTAGTATTTTAGCATCTGTATTCATTAGAGATATTGGTCTGTAGTTTTCTTTCTTTGTGTCATCCTTGCCAGGTTTTGGTATGAGGGTTATGTTGGCCTCATAAAATGTGTTTGGAAGTATTGCTTCTTATTCAATTTTTTGGAAGACTTTGAGTAGAATAGGAACCAAGTCTTCTTTGAATGTTTGATAGAATTCACTAGTATAACCGTCTGGGCCTGGACTTTTATTTTTGGGGAGGTTTTTAATAGGTTTTTCTATTTCCTCCCTGCTGATTGGTCTGTTTAGGCTTTCTGCTTCTTCATGGCTCAGTCTAGGAAGGTTGTATTGTTCTAGGAATTTATCCATTTCTTCTAGATTGTTGTATTTGGTGGCATATAATTTTTCATAGTATTCTACAATAATTCTTTGTATATCTATGATGTCTGTGATGATCTCTCCTCTTTCATTTTGGATTTTATTTATTTGAGTCCTGTGTCTTTTTTCCTTGGTGAGTCTTGCCAAGGGTTTGTCAATTTTTTTGATCTTTTCAAAGAACCAGCTCCTTGTTTTATTGATTTTTTCTTAGTTTTTCTGTTCTCTATTTCATTTATTTCTGCTCTGATTTTTATTATCTCCTTTCTTCGGCTGGTTTTGGGTTGTCTTTGTTCTTCTTTTTCTAGTTCCTTAAGGTGTGAAGTTAAGTGGTTTACTTCGGCTCTCTCTTGTTTGTTCATATAGGCCTGAAGTGATATGAACTTTCCTCTTATTACTGCTTTTGCTGCATCCCAGAGATTCTGATATGTCGTATTGTCATTTTCATTTGTCTGTATATATCTTTTGATCTCTGCGCTTATTTCTTCTTTGACCCATTCATTTTTTAGAAGTATGTTGTTTAGTTTCCACATTTTTGTGGGTTTTTCCCCCTCTTTTTTGCAGTTGAATTCTAGTTTCAAGGCTTTATGATCAGAAAATATGCTTGGTACAATTTCAATTTTTCTAAATTTGCTGATATTGTCTTTGTGGCCCAACATATGGTCAATTCTTGAGAATGTTCCATGTACACTAGAGAAAAATGTGTACTCTGTCGCTTTGGGATGAAGTGTCCTGTAGATGTCTATCATATCCAGGTGTTCTAGTATTTCATTTAAGGCCACTATATCTTTTTTGATTCTCTGTTTGGATGACCGATCTAGAGCCGTCAGCGGTGTATTGAGGTCTCCAAGTATGATTGTATTTTTGTTAGTTTTTGTTTTAAGGTCAATAAGTAGCTGTCTTATATATTTTGGTGCTCCTTGGCTTGGTGCATATATATTAAGGATTGTTATGTCTTCTTGATTCAACTTCCCCTTAATCATTATGAAATGACCATTTTTGTCTCTGAGTACTTTTTCTGTCTTGTAGTCAGCATTATTAGATATGAGTATTGCTACGCCTGCTTTTTTTGGGGTGTTGTTTGCTTGGAGTATTGTTTTCCAGCCTTTCACTTTGAATTTGTTTTTATCCTTGTTGCTTAGATGTGTTTCTTGTAGGCAGCATATAGTTGGATTTTCTTTTTTAATCCATTCTGCTACTCTGTGTCTTTTTATTGGTAAGTTTAATCCATTTACATTTAGTGTAATTATTGACACTTGTGGGTTTCCTACTGCCATTTTATAAATTGCTTTCTGTTAGTTTTGTATCTAGTTTGAATCTTCTCTTTTGTTTTTCTATCATTTGTTTTTGTTTGTTTGTGTTCCATACATCTTTCCTCTGTTGCTACCTTTTTTAAGTCAAGTGTTTTTGTGGTGGTTTTTTCAAGGGTGGTTACCATTAAGTAATGAAAAGGGTACCTACCATATTCATTGTAGTACCCTATCTTATAAGTATTTCTGCACTTCATCGTCCTTTGCTACTGTTAATCTCCATCCTCTCCCCCCTTTTTTTTTTTTTGTTGTCACAGTTTAAGTTTGGTTTTATTGTGTTCTTGGTGGAGCTGTTACTTGTGGTGTTGTTTTCTTTTGTTCTTTGAATCTGGTTGGAAAACCCCCTTTAGTATTTCCTGGAGTGGGGGCTTTCTGTTGATAAATTCTCTCATCTTTTCTGTATTTGTGAATGTTTTTATATCTCCTTCATACTTGAAGGATAGCTTTGATGGGTATAGTATTCTTGGCTGAAAGTTTCTCTCTTTCAGGGCTTTAAATATTGGGGTCCACTCTCTTCTAGCTTGTAGAGTTTCTGCTGAGAAATCTGATGATAATCTAATAGGCCATCCTTTATATATTGTACTCTTCTTTTCCCTGGCTGCCTTGAGAATTTTTTCTTTGTCATTGGTTTGTGTCATCTTTATTATGATGTGCCTTGGAGTGGGTTTGTTGGGGTTAAGAAAACTCGGTGTTCTGTTTGCTTCTTGAATTTGAGGCTTTAGTTCTTTCCACAAGCTTGGGAAGTTCTCGTTTATTATTTGTTTGAGTATATTCTCCATTCCATTTTCTTTCTCTTCTCTCTCTGATATACCTATTATTCTTATGTTATTCTTTTTGATGGAGTCAGACAATTTCTGTAGGGGTTTCTCGTTTTTTATTATTTTTGAGTCTCTTTCTTCTTCTCTCTGTTGTGCCTCAAGTTGTTTGTCTTCTATTTCACTAATCCTATCCTCAATCTGGGCTGTTCTGTTAGCTAAGCTTGTTACCTCATTTTTCAGCTCGTGAATTGAGTTTTTCATTTCTGTTTGATTTGTTTTAATAATTTCAATTTCCTTGGTAATATATTCTTTGTGTTCATTGAGTTGTTTTCTGTTCTCCCTATATTGCCTTTCTGTGTTTTCTTGTATATCTCTGAGTATTTTTAAGATTTCTATTTTAAATTCTCTGTCATTTAGCTCCAAGGCTTCCAATATGTTAAGTCTTTTCTACATAGATTTTTCCACATCTATTTGTGTTACCTCTCTTTCTTTTGTATCCATAATATTTGATTTCCTCTTTCTTATTGGCATCTGAGGGTGGTCTTGTTGATAGCACTAATTAGAATTAATAAAGAGTAAAAAGTAAAAAAAAAAAAAAAAAAAGGTAAAACACCCCACAAAAAAAAAAAAACAGTAATAATTTATCACTTACCCCGTTTTTTTCATTCTTCTCTTTCTCTCCTCTCACCTCCTCAGGGAAATATCGTGCCTATAATGGAGGGCCTGATTTGGGGTGAAGAGTTCAAGGGGCAAAAAAAGGGAGTAGAGACCTACTAAATGCAAAAAAAAAAAAAAAGGAAGAAAATTTTAGACAAGCATAAGATTATTTGCTTGTAAGTGATGGTCAACTAAGAGATATAATGAGAGGGATAAGAGGGAACCAGAAAAAAGGACCAAAAAATAATAAAAAAGAAGAAAAAAATAAAAATAATAAGTAAAAATCTGTTGTATTAAGTGGAGCAAAGACTAAATACAATGGAGACCTTGGGTTGGGAGTACCCAAAATGCCACAAAAATAAACAAACAAGAAAAAAACAAAAGCAAAAGCAAAAAAGAAAAATAAAGCCAAAAAAAGCCTTGAGTCCCAAATTAACTAATTTGTTTGTGATTGAAGATTAAATGGGAGGAAAGTAAAATGAGAAAAGAAAAAATGAATAGAAAGGAAAAAATAAGAAAAAGAGAAAAACAAAGGAAGAAATAAAAAAGGAAGATAAAAAAACAAAATAAAGCAAATCAAAAAAAAAACAAAAGAAGAGAGAGTGAGAGTTAAGTGTTTTGGAGTATAACCTTAAAGGAGGGTGAGGATGAAGAAGAGAAATAAAATGTAACAGTTATGGGTAGTGTAGTTCAAGAAAAGGGAAGCATAAGATGGGCAGAGAATAGAAGGACCGAGGTGGAGGAAATAAAGGCAATAAGATAGAAGAAACAAACAACAACAACAAAAAATTAGTGGAACAAGTTGTAAAGTCTGTGGATTTTTCTTGATTTTAAGAGGTTAACTTCTTCCTTTTTCTTTTCTCTCCCTCTTCCTGGTCGGTGACTCTGTACCCCAGGCTCTGCCCCTGTGTCACACTTAGGTAGGGATTTGCAGTTGATGGGATTCTATGGCAATGTCATATAATTGGCTTTAGTCTTGCTGGTAGTCAAGGCTTGTTGGCGTTTGCAGGGTCCAACGATGAGAGAGTTTGCTTTCCTGGAGTCTCTCTCCTAGTCCCCCCTTCCTGAATTAGCAGCCTGGTGATCCAGCTATAAGGCTGCAACTACTTCTGCCTGGGGAGTAAGAGGCTCAAAGAGCTGGGAAATCCCCACTCTATCCCCACTCAGTGCAAGGCTTTGGGAAAGGCTCTGGCAGTCAGGGCCTCCAGTGTAATCAGGCGGGGGTGGGATTCAATTGTTGTCAAGGTGACTGTTCAGTGCCTAGCATTCAGTTGGACCTCTCAACCCAGGCTTTCCACACTTTGTAGCCTGTTTTGGCTGGGAAGAAGAGGCACTAGTCTCTGCTTGCGACTAGTGTAGTATAGATCTTATTATCTGCCAAGTCCCTCTTGTTAGCGTTTATCCCTGAATATGGAGGCTCTATCAATCAAAAGTTGCCCCCGCCCCTTTAGCGAGAGGCACTAAAAAATATTATGCCTCTTGTCTTGGGTCGCTGAACTGAGAGAGATCTTATCAATTAGAACCGAGGGTGCGCAGATTTCATGGGTTAAGCTAATTTCAGTGATTGGGTCGCAGCTGTGCTCCCAAAGGTATTTTAGGCTGCCTGCGCACGCCCCTCCCCCAACGCTTGATTGTTAGCTTGAATGGCTGGGTGAGGTGCCCCGCCCACGGAGAGAATCTCCCAAGTAGAAGACCACCCTGGTGCCTCTCCCGCTCGCCCTGCCGCTGGCGGCTGGATCGCACCAGGCGCATGATAATGGGGCACCCTGGGTGTGCAGGCCTGTAGGGCGCTCTGGGCGTGTGGAATGCCTAGGGCACGCACGCGAATGGGGTGCTCCGGGCACCGGTGGCTGGCGACTCTCACTCGCAGTGCGCGGGCCACTGGAAACGTTAGCGGTGCTCGCTCTGCAACCAGACCGGGCGCGCGCCGGCAGCTGCTCGCTGCTCCCGAGTGTGGGCGGTGCTCGCTCTGCAACCGGACCAGGTGCGCGCCCGCGGCTGCTCGCGGCTCCCGAGTGTGGGCGGTGCTTGCTCTGCAACCGGACCGGGCACGCCGGTAGCTGCTCGCGCTCCGGAGTGTGGGCGGTGCTCGCTCTGCAAGTGTACCGGGCGCGCTCCTGCGGCTGCTCACGGCTCCCGAGTGTGGGCTGACTCACCACAGGCGCACTCCCTCGCGGCTTGAATGAACATCGCTCCACACCCTCATCTCTCAGATTCAAGTGATAACAGTCCTTTCGCTTTCAGTTTGTGTGGAACTCCGGAATGCTCCGAGGATAAATTTTTCTGTTTCTAGTTGATAAATTTGTTGTGATTTAGGGGAGATCTGTCAGACGCGCTGCTCATGGCACCATTTCCGTGATGTCACTCTACTTAAATGTCTTAAAATATTAGTTATCTATGTCTAAACAAATGCAGTTATTTGAGTAATAAGACAAACTACTGCCTGACCAGTGGTGGTGCAGTGAATAAAGTGTCAATCTGGAACTCTCAGGTCACCATTTCGAAAACTAGAGCTTGCTTATTCAAGGTACCTATGGGAGTTGATGCTTCCTTCTTATTCCCTATCCTCTCTCTTTTCTCTCTAAAATGAATAAATAAAATCTTTAAAAATAAAAAAAAAATTATTAAATAACCAGGCAATCGTGCAAACTATAAAGCAGGGATCCCCAAACAACTGCCGCAGGCTGCATGTGGCCCCCTGAGGCCATTTGTCCAGCCCCTGCTGCACTTCCAGAAGGAGCACCTCTTTCATTGGTGGTCAGTGAGAGGAGCACAGTTCCCATTGAAATACTAGTCAGTTTGTTGATTTAAATTTACTTGTTCTTTATTTTAAATATTGTATTTGTACCCATTTTCTTTCTTTACTTTAAAATAAGATATGTGCAGTGTGCATAGGGATTGTGCATAGTTTTTTTTTTTATAGTCCAGCCCTCCAACAGTCTGAGAGACAGTGAACTGGCCCCCTGTGTAAAAAGTTTGGGGATCTCTGCTGTAAAGCTACTTAAAGCTTTCAACCTTGACAATAAGAAATCTTGGCCTTAGAAACAAAGAATGAATGCTTACTGTGTGCCAGACATGGTTTGGGACTCTTGAAATATGTTACCTACTAACATATACTAATTTTGCAACTACCCTATCACTGAGGCCCTTTTGCTATCTCTATTTTACAAATGAGGAAACTAAAGTTCAAGGGAATTAAGTAATTTTTCTAACATCACACTAGTGATCAGAAAATAATGCATCAAAATTCAAACCAAGACTTTGTATCCACAGAATTAAGATTATTAGCTATTTCACACACAGCTACCTGTCAGAACGATTTGAAAAACTACTGAAGATTTAAGCACATTGATTTTTGATCATGAAATTTGAATTATTATACTAACTGCATCACTCATTCTCTGTTTAACTTTCTTCAGTTTCAAACAAGTCTTACCCAACATTATATATAAACAAACAATATGGGGTACAGAGTCGTGTTGTAGAATGTGGAACCTGAAACCTGTATAATTCTGTTAACCAGTGTCATCCCAATTAATTCAATTAAAATTATAAATAAATAATAAATAATGCATTTCATCGATATATACAGATAAATACAATTCCTTTACTGATTCACAATCTATCAGAATTGTAGTGTTAAAAATCTTTGCCTATTTAAAAAAATCCTCAGCTATCATTGTCTGTACTTTTTAATAACTTGTATTATTTTATTTTTTTATAACTCTTATAACTTAGTTCATGATGGCAGTAACAAAGTGTCAGGATTCAGTCTTCTTTATTTAAAATTTTAAAGATGTAAAAATAATCTATATCTAATGATAGAAAAACATTCTGTTACTTAGAAAGATAAACAATATGAATTTTTATACAAAAATATTACAAAAGAATTAGAAAACAAATTGTTTTTCCATGTCAAGAGAGAATCTGCAATTTTTAAAAATGGAAACAATGAATAACTTATTAATGTTATAATTAATGATAAAATTTATATTATAGTAAGATTACTTAGAAATTGTTTTCTATATTCTAAACAATGATTATCATGATGATGAAAAGTAATGCCTCAGATGCTTGATTGGGGATTTTTGCCCACCAAGGGTCGATGGAAAGAACAGCGAGGAATTCTCACACCCATAGAAGTGGTACCCAATACCAGAAGATGTGGATTAGGATATCAAAATTTATCATAGGGACCTTGGTAGCTCCTGCTACCTCAATAATGCATTGTGCAGACCCAATTACTTGGAAATCAGATAATCCTGTATGGGTAGACCAATGGCCTCTTTCTCAGGAGAAACTTAGGGCAACTGCTCAATTGGTACAAGAGCAGCTACAGCTTGGGCACATTGAACCATCTAATAGCCCATGAAATACACTTCCATATTTTAATTTTATTGCCTCCTGGATTATCAAGGGGCATAGGTGACCCTTAGAGCTTATAGGTTTTGAGCCTCAAAATTATTGTTGTTCCTTTTTTCAAAGGATCAACATCAATGGCTCTGGGAAACTTCCACTATATGGCAGATCATTCTTGCAAATCAATGGACAACTTTATACTGAAACAGTCAACTTAAAATCAGCTCAAAGACTAGAATTATATGCCATTATCATGGTTTTTCAGCATTTGCCATATTCCCCCTTTAATCTATATACAGACAGCAAATATTTACTTATAGTGTTTCGACTATAAAGACTACGGTCTTAGGGACAAATGCTGATGAACTATTTCAGCAGTTCCTTCTTCTTCAAAGACTTCTATGTCAACATAGAGCTCCATGTCTTATAAGACATACTCGAGCTCACTCCATGTTCCCTGGAGCTTTAGCACAAGGGAATGCCCTTGTTGATCAAGCTACTCAGAAGAAAATTATTTGGAGCAACCATGACAGATTGAGCAATTCAGTCTCATACTATTCATCACCAGAACACTGCAGCCCTGTGTAAACAGTTTCAACTTTCTCAGGAAGCAGCACAGCAGATTGGGAAATTTTGTACAAGGGGTCCTATACTACAATCTGTCCCTTAATTTGGAGTTAACCCTCAAGGACCCTTACCAGGACAACTTTAGCAAATGCATGTTACTCATATATCTTCATTTGGCAAACAGTCCTATGTCCACATTACAGTGGATACATATTCTGGATTTATAATAACCTCTGTCAGAACAGGAGAGGCTGCTAAACATGTTATAGCTCATTGTCTGTATGCATTTTTCTATTATTGAATTTCCAAAACTAGTTAAACTGACAATGCTTCTGCATATGGAGCAAAAGCATTTACTGTATTTTGTCAAACCTTTCAAATTATGTGTATTTCTTACAATATTTAAAGTCAAGATATTATTAAAGTGTACCCAGCAAATATTTTAAGGTCAATTTAAAAGAAAATTTAAAAGGGGGGAGTTATATCCTGGAACTCTTAAGGGTCTACCATATCATGCTTTTTACTTAAAAAAATTTTTAAATTTCTTTTGAATGCTGAAGAACAGGAGACACCAAATCTTTTTCTCCTGCAAACTACTACCTTCTTTATTAGATCCAGCTAATAACACTGTTTTGTCTTTTTCCAAATAGCCCCAGATATATGGAAGAGATTTATATAGGTGAATGGAGATCCTCAAACCCCTCAGTGAGATCTTCTGAGCATGGCTCTTAAGATACCTAGAGGCTGAAAAAGCCCAATAGAGATCAGGTGAACTACCAGCTTTTAGGATACACCCTTAAAGGCTCTAACACCCCAAAGGGGTCTCATAGGATGCCATCTGGGTTCTGCTTCAATAGTGGAAAGGAAGGTCATTGAGCTAAAGCCTGCCAGACTTACATGCCTCTGCTGTGAGGAAACAGGGACACTGGAAGGTAGGCTTCCCCCTTGCTCCTCTAAGGGAAGGTTCAGTCTCTTCCAGCCCTGCTCCAGCCACCTATTACTTAACCTTGCCCAGAATGCTGGGATTTGCCACTAAAGGCTGAAGGTACCCAGGACCGTCGACCCCATCTACGACACTGTGGATGAGCCTAGGGTATTTCTTCCAAGAAGCAGGTAAACTGATCTCATTTGCACAAGGGCCACTTAACTATGTCTTGCCTGAATAGTCAGGTTTTTTATTCTTCCCTCGAAGATGTCTGTTGTGGGTGTTGATAGTCCTATTTTCTGCTGCTTTGTTTAATATATAGTGTTTCCTTTATTCCTTCTACCTCAATGCCCCACTCATATTTCTGGCTGGGACCTACTCCTAATTTAGAGCTCTCTTTCCCCCTTTTGCCAACTTCTATTATGAATCTACCTTTGCCACCCAGCTTAGTGTATCCCAAGGTTCTCTTTACCAAGCCACAGTTGCAGAGCTCCAAGGAAAAGCAACCTGGTCTCATCTCTCCAGGCAGAGGAGAACAGAAGCTTCATCTCCACACATGCTGCAGGTGGCTTTTCCAGTCTACCTGAATCATTACCAGCTAGAAGCAGAGGCCATTGGGACTTGGACGTGAGCTGCAAAGTATAGAATTGTCACAAGAATTCCAGTTCCATGCGGACTTTTCCTTGATGTGGACATTTCCTGGACTCCTGCTCCTTGGGACAGCTCCTAAAAGACTGAACTGTGGTTGGGTTGCATTTATCAGGGACTTGACATGGTGTTGGGGCCAACTTGGACTTGGTGAACTTGTTAAGGACACTACTCTTTTATGGATTCTTGCTGTATTGGCCAAGAGTTTGCTTACAGGCTTTAATCACTGTAAAAAAAAAATAGAAGACTGGATAAAGAAGATGTGGCGCATATACACCATGGTATACTATTCAGCCATAAGAAATGATGACATCAGATCACTTACAACAAAATGGTGGGATCTTGATAACATTATACGGAGTGAAATAAGTAAATCAGAAAAAAACAAGAACTGCAGGATTCCACACATTTTTGCGACATAAAAATGAGACTAAGAGACATGGACAAGAGTGTGGTGGTTATGAGGGGCAGGGGAGGAAAAGAGGGAGAGGGAGAGGGGGAGGGGAAGGGCACAAAGAAAACTAGATAGAAGGTGACAGAGGACAATCTGACTTTGGGTGATGGGTATGCAACATAATTGAATGACAAGATAACCTGGACATGTTTTCTTTGAATATATATACCCTGATTTATTGATGTCACCCCATTAAAATTAATAAAAATTTATTTATTAAAAAAAGTAATGCATGCCTGACCTGTGGTGGCTCAGTGGATAAAGCGTCGACCTGGAAATTCTGAGGTCGCCGGTTCGAAACCCTGGTCTTGTCTGGTCAAGGCACATATGGGAGTTGATGCTTCCAGCTCCTCCCCCTTCTCTTTATCTGTCTCTCTCTCCTCTCTCTCCCTCTTTGTCTCTCTCTCTCCTCTCTAAAAATGAATAAAAAAAAGTATGCCTATTAATATCTTACCATATAAATATATTGCTTCAGAGAAGTTTTATATATTAATCTATATATGTTTTATTTAGATTATTATTTTGCTATGTTACTGAAAAAATAAAAATAAAATAAATGTAAATTCCTCTTTAGAATATATTTTATTAGTTCATGTGGTTATAAATATTTCATAGTATTCCTAAATTTCAACACTGTGACAAATCTTGATGCTTAGTAAATATATATATATGTTATTTATATATCATATATATATTGTGTGTGTATGTGTGTGTTTGTCAGAGAAAGAGAGAGAAAGAGAGAGAGAGACAGATAGAGATAGACAGACAGAAATGGAGAGAGATGTAAATCATCAGTTCTTCATTGCAGCTCCTTAATTTCCTTAGTTGTTTATTGATTGGTTTCTCCTATGTGCCTTGACCTGGGGGCTACAGCAGAGCAAGTGACCCCTTGCTTAAGCCAGCAATCTTGGGCTTCAAGCCAGCAAGTTGTGGGCTCAAGCCAGTGACCATGGGGTCATGTCTATGATCCCAAGCTCAAGGCAGCAACCCAGCGCTCTCACTGGTGAGCCTGCACTCAAGCTGACAACCTCAAGGTCTTCTGCATCCCAGTCTGACACTTAATCCACTGTTTGGTCAGGCAATAAATAGTTTTTGAATAAGTAAATGGCTGCTATGGTGAAAACATATATATTATTTTATCAACTACATCAGTGGTTAATGAAGGAATCCCAAGCAAACAAATTAACTTACGCTAAGTTCTTTTTTAAATAGTTCAATATTAGAGAAATACAACACAAATATTAAGGAGTGTTTTTGTTTTCTATAATTGTTTAAAAATAAATACTTTCTCATTTAGTAGCTGACAAAGGAACCCCAGTGATGATGTACTGGGGAGCCATTCTGTGTTGTTTTGTTAAGCAATAAATGAAACATTCTTCTTTTTGTTGTGAGCAAAGTAATTGCCCACTAAGTGTGAAATTAAAATGTGATATTATTAATGTTAGTTCTGTAGCACTAAAATATAGAGTAAATAATTTTATTTATGAAGCAAATATTTTCATGAAATATGTGGAAAATAAAAAAATAGAAATATTGAACCTCTGTACATTAACTTTATTTAAAAAATATTCTCTTATAGGCCTATAACATAGATAATAACAGTATCTCATTAAGCTTGAGCAAACATAAAATCTACCAGAAGACAAAGAATGGATGTAATGAATAAATCAAGTGATTAAACTAGCATGACTGACTTTTAGACAACCTGTACCCTTTCTTAGATACACCTCCTTTCTGTTCACAGGTTGATAACTTGACAAATTTGAGGGCATGATCTAGTTTGTCTCACAGAGTGTTTCAAAACAGTAGGGATAACTGCTTCTCAAACTATCTAAAGTGAATAGCAGTCTCCTTAATTTCCAGTCCTACATGGGTTATTACTGGTGTTAAATACAATACAATACAATACAATACAATACAATACAATACAATACAATAAATATTAAACAAATCCATCAATTTACAATCCAGACCCAATTTTATAATTTTATTTTGTAGCCATAAAATAACTTCATTATATTGCTAAAAATATTCTAAATGTTTATTTATTCTTAATACCAGTGCCTATATTCACAGTTTGATGACAGATTGAGATTTGATTCAGTTGAACCAACTGCACTATTAATAGCACAGGACTAGACTGGGTAGCAGGAGGTGCAGGAGAATATTAGGATCTAATGAACAGAATAGTGATTCACAGAACAGGTGCTTTTGTTTTTTATGTTGTTGGTGGCTATTTGTTTTGATAGTTATTTAGTTTTGCTTTGAGATTTCCATGAACCTAACTATCTAAGGAAACACATTTATACACCAGTTCTCCCTTACCAATTCTCCTTCTCATTGTCAACTAGGTAACTAAAGACATACATGTGAGTGATAATCAATCAGAACATGTAAGCAGTATTTTCCTCCGGTGTGATAACAACAATCTTGCATAGAATTGTAAGCATACTTGATCTCATTAATTCTAGTGGTTATCTAGTGAAATTGAAAATATATCAGTCAAAGTTGCACAGATTTTTTTAATCTCAATTAATGTGACACCTTCATTGAAAAGCTTTGGCAGCATATAGAGCAATAAATTCATACTTGGCATTTTTATATTTTCCAGAAAAAAAAAAAAGGAAATTTCATCTCATTTTATTCAACTGAAGGTGTAACTGCATTTGAACTGCAGTCGAGTAAAAACTGATACTACTAAGGTTCCATCCCAAATCATTGCCAAACTTGCAGCTTTGCAAATGCTTTAGAAAAATCATGGAGTGCACTGGTGAAAAATAGGTTTGGTGTACTTGCTCCTTTTGATATAGCCTCTCTTAAATCTTTTCATGCCTAAACAATCTCTACATGAGGACGTGAGGACATGGAATGAAAGAGAGGAAGTACAGCCCCTGGCAGAACTGCATTCCAACAGAGTCCTCTCCTATTCTTTAGTGGAACAATAATCTGATTTGGATGGTATGTGGATGGGGACAGATTTAGGAAAGGTCAAACATTTCAAGACACAAAGTAAAATATCTACTGTGATGAGCTTTACTGATAAGATTTTCTTCTCTGCTTTAAATGCTTGTATTTCAATGACATTTTTTTCTAATTAGTGGAATGAGCAACAATTTATGAAATTAGATTACCTCATTTCTCTATATTACTGACGGCACTTGTTTTAAATCATTAGAAATGTTCTCTGTTTCAGAAGCTGTAGTTGGCAATGTAAGAAAAGATTTAAATATTTATAAATTAACATATTTTACAAATATTGGGAATTAAGTGTATGAATAGAAAAGATATAAACCAAAATATTAACAATATTTAAATTGCTATAACTGGTTACAGATACTTATTTTTACTTTGTCTTCATATTTTTTAATTGTTTGACTTTTTTCCATTGACTTGCTATAAAATTTTTAAATCAGGAAGGATAATGCTATTTTCATTTTGAAAAGTACAAAATGTTTTCAATATGTTGAGTAATTGTGACATATTGACATCAGTAGTGATTTTCCTGGGAGAAGATAGTAAAGAGAATACTTGTTAATCATGCTCCATTCTGTCTCTAGGCAGTTACTGGTGACCCCTACTGGTGCTGTCCAGTATGGGGCCACTGGTCACAAGTAACTAAAGAGGAATTGAAACATAGATACAATAAAAATATACTTGTTTATGATTGGTTTAATTTATATATAGAAACAACAGGTAAATATCTAAAATAATCTGAATTGTCTAGTCACATACATTTTCTCTTTGTTTTAAAGTTAATGGCATGAATTGTATTCTATAGTTTTAATTCAATGAAAATTATTACAATTTAAACTGCTCAGCATCACAGACAATATAGAAACTTTGAAAATAATTTTGTACATTAAATTATAGCATATTCTGCTATGATATGTTTGTACTTATATTTATAGTTTTAAAGAATAAAACTGTATAGAACTTATATAGGGAGTTATATTGTACTTATAAAGTTTTAGTAATTAAAAAATAAATGGAACACATAAACATAAACACTTAATCATTGTTAATTCTAAATTTTAATATAATACAGATCCTCAAGTACCATCATTTCATTCTATGTCATTTTATTTCATTGTTTATGAAAGAAAAAATAAATTTCTGGCCAAGGTTACTGTATGTGTGGATTTGCACATTTTCCTCAAGTTTGTGTGGATGTTCTTCAGGGACTCCAGTTTCCTCCCACATCCCAAAGGTGTGCCTGTGGAACGTACTGGCATGTCCACATTGTCCTAGTCTGAGTATGGGTGTGTGTACATGTGCCCTGTGATGGAAAGGCATCCTGTCCAGGGTGGTTCTACATTCTACCCTGACTTGCCAAGACAGACTCTGGCATCACAACCCTGAATGGGAATAAATGAGTAGGTGAATAATTCTCTTACTTGAGTTCATTCATTTTTTCACAAATGTATTCATTCCTCACATTTATTTTAATGTTTAATATTATAAGTGTTTTTGGTCTTTATTTAGAAGTTTGGAGATGTTTTTGTCACCAGAAATGTGTCATAGGAAATTAACTCTTTTTTATATCAGTTAGCCTATGGTAAAATTGGTTTCATTATACAGTACGTTGTTTCACTTAAAGTTGTAGTTTCCAATGTTGAAGTTAAGGAAGGAGTATATTCTTAACATTTATGTATGTACATTCGTAAATAAAACAGTTCCAAATAATCTCAAGCTATTAATATAAATTATCCTATAATTAAATGGAAACAATTTCTTAAAACTAAAATTGTAATTAGCCCATATCCAGGATTTACTAAAGTAAATACTTTCCTCCTTCTGGTGAAAGGATTTGTTTTATAACATGAAGCTTCTGTCTTGTTCACTATTCTTTAAGAGAAATATACTTCTATATGTCATTGCTTAAAGTCCAACCTAAAAATGAAGAAAAATTTTTACTTACAGAGACAGTTAAAGTCTAATCTATTTCTATTACCTCTGTTGAGTTTTAATTATAATATTTTATAACTTTCTAAAACCAATAAAGTATATAATTATACAATGAAAACAGAGCTGGAAAACACTACCTACCTAAACATCTGACTTTACAGAGAGAACAGATTTAGACAACCACTATCAAGGTAGATACTGCTTTGGGGCTAAACATTGCCTTTCAGCCTAATCAGCACATTGTAGAATATTTTTCCCATTATTACTACCATTATTACTACCGTTCCATACTTTTATTACTAAGGTTAAACAAAACCTAAGTCTCAACATTTTGCCATTTCATATTTACTTAACACAGGAATACAGCTTACCTTTACAGGAGCAATACTAACATTCATTTATTCAGATAACCAAACACAATCTGCTAGAAATTACACATTCAAGGAGGTATACTATAAAAAAATTCATTGAGGTTATGGTTTCTTTACTTCTCTTCTTGATACACTATATAACAATAAATGATCAATTGTATTTCCAAGTATTTGCAACAATAACAGAACCTTGAATAAAAAGATATCAGTTTATAAACATCTAATACCTAAAAATATGTCTTAGACAACATGGATACTGAAAACAATAATGTGAGAAGTTAGGAAGACTTAAACAAATGATGATATTCATGAATAGAAGGGCTGTATTTTAAAGATGTCAGGTCTCTATAAACTGACCTCAGAATTGAATGCAACTCTAACCAAAATCCCAGCAAGCAGTAATAATTCAATTGACTATATGGATTTACTAGTTGAATATATCTAGAAAATGATAAGTATAGTTTATTTAAAAAAATGTCTCTTTGTAAATCAGCTTGACAACTACTTACCTGATCTGATTTCATGATTAAAGAAGTGCACTTCAACTTGTTCTCACTGGTATCTCATCTAAACAGTTTCATGACACTTGATTTTCTACAATCATTTCATTTCTCTAACATAAAAGCTGTTTTTCTTATCATTATTTTATACCCATTTAAATCCAACAACCCCTGAGAACTATAGCTATTTGAACTATAACAGTAATTTATAGCTTACAAGGAAAATATTTCTGATGATATATTTTATAAAGGCATATGATATAAGAAATACAAGAGATAAGGAAAAAAATCCAAGTTGATTTTGAGCTGAAAGTTTGCATTTTTAACAAAACTGGTGCACTGAAGATAAACTTTGACTTTTTAACAATTTTATCCAGTGCCAATGTTTTTTGACAACCATTTATTACTGCTGTGGAATATGTTATTAATGTACTCTATTAAATATATTCCTCTCTTCCTGGAAGTCTCAAAGCATAAAAATAATTTATTGTTTTTGTTAATAATAAAATAATAAATCACTTTATTAAAACAAGTCATTTTCACTGTCACAAAGCTATCAAATAACACATATGTACTTCACTTATAAAATACTGAATTATTAGAATTTATATTTAATGGTGTTTGATTTTTCCTCTTTTTAATATTGATTGTATACACTTATCCATTCTTCTCTCTTGCAAATTTTATTTATTGATCTCCATTAATACCATTACAGTATTCTTGCATTTATTTCTAAACTTTTGTTTGAACTGAATATTTATAATTTTAATTCATTTACAATCGATTTATACAATATCTCAACATTATTACTTTTAATTCCAATATTTCTATTAATCTGTTCAAGAATACCTCAATTTTTTTTTCTTGACTGTCAAAAATTCTTTCAAATTTTTCTCACTGTCTGAAGTCTAGCCACTCTGGCTCAGTATTCAAAAGGCTATCACAAGTCTGAAATCAAAGTATCTTTTAGGCTGAGTTTTCATCTAAAGGTTCTGAAAAAAAAACCCATTTCCAAACCATTCACATTGCTGGAAGAACTAAGTTCCTTTTGGTTGTCGACTTAGATTCCTTTTTCGGTACTGACTGTTGTCGGGGGCGGCTTTTATCTCTTAAATGCTATCTTCTGTACTTGCCATATAGCTCATCCAACTGCAAGCAAACAATACTGTGGCAAAAATCAAAGACAAAGAGAGAATTTTAAAGCAGCAAGAGAAAAAGAAATACTTCAAATGCAAAGGAGCCTCCAAAATACTCAATTTCTGAGCAGAAACCTTGCAGGCTAAGAAAGAATAAGATGATATCGTCAATGTGCTGAATCTAAAAAAAAAAAAAAAAAAGCCAACAAAGACCACTTTACTTGGTAAAGTTGTCCTTCAAAAATGAAGGAGAAATAAGACTTTCTTCGATTATCAAAAACTGAAGGAGTTCATCACCGCTAGACCTTCTCACAAAAAATTATGAAAGAAGTTTTTTCAGCTGGAATAACAGAACACTAATTAGCGACATAGGAATGTAAGAAAATATAAACACACTGGTAAGAGTATGTACTCAAATTCAAAGTACTCTAATACTGTAATATGTAAGTAATATGGTGGTATGTTCATTACTTAAATTTAGTATAAGGTTGATCCTAGCCAGTTGACTCAGAGGTAAAGCATCCATCAAGAGTGTAGAAGTCCCAGATTTGATTCTCAATCAGGGCACACAGAAGTGACCATTTGCTTCTCCACCCCATTCCTTTCTCTCTCTCTACCTCTCTTCTACTCGGACAGCCATGGCTCAAATGGTTTGAGAAAGTTGGTCCCAGACATTGAGGATAGCTTTATGGCCTTGCCTCAGGCACTAAAATAGCTCAGTTGCCAAGTAACAGAGCAACAATTCAGATGGGCGGAGCATTGCCTGGTAGGGGACTTGCTGGGTAGAACTGGTTGGAGCACATGTGGGAGTCTACCTCTCTGCCTTCCTGCCTCTCACTTAATATAAAAAATTTAGTATAAGGTTAAAAAAAGTATTAAAACTAGCATTAATAATTTGTTAATAGATATACAATATAAAAAGAAGCAAATTGTGATATAAAAATATTAAAATATATAGGAGGACAGTAAAAGGGTATAGAGTTTTTGTATGTAATTAGACCTGTCATTAGCAGCCTAAAATAGACTGTTATATCTGCAATATGTTTTATGTAAACCACATGGTAATCACAAAGCAAAAACATATAGTAAATACACAACAGGTAAAAGGAAGGAACTCAAATTCTGCTACTACAGAAAATCACCATAAAGAAAGAGAGGAAGAACAGAATAAAAGAATTACTAAAAACAAGAAAAAATAAGATATCATTAGTTAGTCCTAATTATTTTTAAATATATGGATCATTCTTTCATATCAAAAGACACAGAGTGACCAAATGGACAAAATAACAAGACCTGACTATATACTGCTTACAAGAGTCTCTCTTCAGCATTAAGAACACACACAGGCCCTGGCTGGTTGGCTCAGCGGTAGAGCGTCAGCCTGGCGTGCGGGGGACCCGGGTTCGATTCCCGAACAGGGCATATAGGAGAAGCGCCCATTTGCTTCTCCACCCCCACCCCCTCCTTCCTCTCTGTCTCTCTCTTCCCCTCCCGCAGCCAAGGCTCCATTTGAGCAAAGATGGCCCGGGCGCTGGGGATGGCTCCTTGGCCTCTGCTCCAGGCGCTAGAGTGGCTCTGGTTGCGGCAGGGTGACGCCCCGGAGGGGCAGAGCATCGCCGGTGGTGGGCGTGCCGGGTGGATCCCGGTCAGGCGCATGCGGGAGTCTGTCTGTTTCTCCCTGTTTCCAGCTTCAAAAGAAAAAAAAAGAAAAAAAAAGGACACACACAGGCTCAAATTGAAGGGATGGAAAAAAGTGATATTTCTTGCAAATGAAAACCAAGGAAAGCAGTGATAGCTATGGTTATATAAAAGAAAATATATTTTAAATAAAAAATAGGAAAAGAGATAAAGAGGTTTTTGTATAATGATAAGAGGGGTCAATTCATCATGAGCATATAGCAATTTTAATATATAACTCCTCAATATTAGAAAACCTAAATATATTAGGCAAATAATAGCAGATCTAATGGGAGAAATAGATGACAATATAATAATAGTAGGAGATTTCAATACCTCTTTTAACTTTGGATAAATAATCTTTACCAAAAATTAACAACAATAACACAAAAGAACACTGTACTTGACCTACATTTCAGATTAAATGGACCTAACAGAGACATATAGAAAGAACATTCTTTCCAAAAGCAGAGAACACACGTTCTTCTCAAGTGCACAAAGAATGTTCTCCAGGATGTGATTCTAAGTGATTTCTTTAAAAAAACTTGTCAAATAGTTACTATTTTACCTACATTTTATTGATAAAGTAATTAAGGCATAAGCACAAGTCAAATAATTTGCACAAATTTAAGCATTTCAGTAAAAACAGAGCTAAAATTGGACCTGAAATAATTTAAATTCAGAGCCATTAATAAAAATATATTACAAAATTAGAAATATTCAGAAATACAAACATATATACTATGTCTATGTGCATACAGAAATTGTAGAAATTAAAATACTGTTGAGATATTTAAAGTAGCAGCCAGATATAAGAACGATAAACAAACATAAGGAATATATGAAAAAAATAGAGATACAAGATAATCTAAATAATATGAAAACTTGAAAACTTAAAACAAAAAATCATCAAAGAAATAACTGAAAAAACCTTTCTAGATTTGAAAGTCTTAGCAGTTATACAACAAGCTCTAAAATGGATCAATTATAGACTCATGCTTATACATACCTTTGTAAATGTTTAGAACACTAAGTTAAAAAAGTAAAAATAGGCTTTGAGAGAAAAAAAAGGGGAAAAAAAACAAATGGCAGAAAGTAAATACTACTTCAAAAATACTGGAATCTGACAAGCATTACTCATCATGCTAAGAACACGTTATTTGAGTGGTCCAGACATTGCTATAGTAAACCAATGTACATTTGACTTAACTATGTAATGAGTTATAGATACACTATCATAATAATGTAAATAAATTTAATGTTTATATTTTTAGAATCAACTATATCTGAGTCCCAGAAAACAGTTATTGCCGTAGAAGAGAATATAACTATTCATAAATATAAAAACATCATAAAAAAAGAGAGAAGAAATAACTATATGAGAAAAACTAGGTGTTAATATCTTTTACATTTTCTAAAACAAAGCATTATCTAACATTTATGAATAAATACATACTGTATAAAATTGTGATATAAATAATAAAGACACATAGCTGAAACATACCCATAATTACATAGACATCATACTTTGGGTGAAAGGAAGAGAGAAACAATGGAAATTTGAGTCAGGTGCTTCTTTATTTTTCATAGTAAAAGTAAATATATATGTGCTAATCTGAACTATTAAGAAATAAACACTCAAGCCTGACCAGGTGGTGGCACAGTGGATAGATTGTCCATCTGGGACACAGAGGACCCAGGTTCAAAACCCTGAGGTCTCTGGCTTGAGCTGGGCTCATCTGGTTTGAGCAAGGCTCATCATCTTGAGTCCAAGGTAACTGGCTTGAGCCCAAGGTCGCTGGCTTGAGCAAGAGTTCACTCAGTCTGCTGTAGCCGCCTGGTCAAGGCACATATGAGAAAGCCAATCAAGGAACAACTAAGGTGCCACAATAAAGAATTGTTGCTTCTCATCTCTCTCCCTTCCTGTCTGTCCCTATCTGTCCCTCTCTCTGTCTCTGTCTCTGTCACAAAAAACAAACAAACAAAAGAAATAAACACTCAAGCTTATTGTTAACATTTTGGATGTAGTAATCCTGAGGATAAATATGGGTTGGGGGAAGAAATTATTGTATCTGATAATAAGTATTTATGTGTCCCCTGGATAAAATAAATGTTACTTCTCTCAGAAAAGTTTTTGAATAGCTTTGACTAAATCACACACCTTTGTGTGTGGGAATTCAAACGCACAATTATAATTTTAGATCATGTCTTCTTAATTAAACATAAATTTAGAATGTTAAGACTAGTAAAACTACTTCATTTTCTCTATGAAAAAATTTAATGGCAGTGCTCACATTCTATTTCAAATTGTGTTAAGAGTTGACACATTTAAAATTGATAGTTATTTTTTAAGAACGTATGATTTTTAAGATTAGTAGAGTATAGTATTGTAAAATTATAATAATACTTCCTGTAGTATATTATGTCTTGAACATCCATTAAATTTTAATTATGTACCTTAAATCGTCCACTGATAACTTGTAAATTATTACACAATGACCCAATTAAGAACTGTCTATAATGTAGGCCAGTAAAGCATTACCAAGCTATTTGTGAAACAAAATTGATATCAAATAAGTTCATCATAGCATCTGGAATATATGTAAATGAAAAAACTTTATAAAATGTTGCATAATGTCAGTTTAGAGTACTTCACTAAAATGTGTGTGTAATTTATTCATCAATAGCTGACATGAAATAAAAATGTACAGAAAAATAACACTGGGAACAATTTTTAAATTTATTTTCTGGTGCATGAGGTTTTAGAACTGTTTCTATATATTTCTGCATCGCTGATTCCAAATCTGAAATCCATTTCTTTGTGCATTCTCTAGTGTTTATGCAATTTTAATTTCTTTTTGTTACAGTTAATGGCATGCATTGGTTTTTAAATTGGAGTTAAAGGGCAGTAACTCTTGGATTGAACATAACCACAAGGCAATTAATGTTTTACAAACATCACTTTTACATAATTATAGTTGTTTTTAAATGTAAAAAATTATTATCTGATATAAACACCCTCTTATTTTGTTTTAAGATTGAATCATGGCTTCTTCAAGTAGGCGTAAATGTAAGAATAGTCCTGACACCTTCTGTTATATATGTGTCTGTTACACGTTTCAACATCAAAGGCGCAATATTTCATCATTTGTGACACATGCATATATTGCCTATTTTCAAGTTCCCCTTGGCGATCAAGAAAAGAATTGGGCTCCTCATATTGTGTGTCATAATGGTGAGGAAATCCTTCATGATTGGACAAAAGGAAAATGCAAAGGAATGCCTTTTGGTATTCCCATAGTTTAGCATGAACCTAAGGACCATAGCAGTGACTGTTATTTCTGTCTGATCCATACAAAAGGCATCGGCAAGAAAAAACAGCATATGATAGCATAGCCTAATACTCCTTCAGCAATATAACGTATTCCACACTCTGAGACACTCCCGGCTCCAGTTTTCAATGGTTTTATTTCTTCTAAGGACGAAGAAAGTGAACATGGTGATCAAGTATATTTTGATAAGATGCATGAGGAAATGGTTGTAGAATCTGAAGGGTCTTCTTCTGATGCCAAGCAGTCATTAACCCTTCAGCAGTTTAGCCAACCCGAATTGAATGACTTAGTATGAGATTTGGGCCTATCAAAGAAAGTAGCTGAGTTATTAGCCTCCAGGCTTAGAGAAAAGAATGTACTTCACTGGTCAGCTAAAGTATCCCATTTCAGGAAGCATGAACAAATTTTTGAGGACTTTTTTTTCCGAAGACAAACACTTTGTTTACTGTCATGATATCAGTAGTCTTCTCAACCAGCTAGTTGTTACCACTTACAGTCCTACAGAATGGCAGCTATTTTTTGACAGCTTTAAATGGAGTCTGAAATATGTTCTACACAACAATAATGTTTATGCAGTGGTTCCAATTGGTTATTGAACTCATCTGCAAGAAGACTATAATGACATAAAAATTGTCCTTGATTTTCCAAAGTATGAGGAACATAACCGGATCATTTGTATGGATCTTAAAATGGTAAATTTCCTGCTAGGACAACAGAGAGATTTCACAAAGTATCTTTGCTTTCTGTGTTTTGGGGACAGCCATGCTCAGGAGAAACACTGGACACAGAAGGAGTGGTTGAAACGTGAAGCTCTGGAAATAGGGATGCAAAATATTGTGAATGAAACTGTAGTTAATCGAGACAAGATAATTTTCCCCCACTTCACATCAAACTTGGCTTAATGAAGCAGTTTGTTTAGGCTTTGAATAAAGAAAGTGAATGCTTTTAACATATGATTTCTGCTTTTCCTGTCTTGTCTTTTGAGAAGATAAAAGTAGGTGTATTTGATGGACCTCAAATTCAAACCCTCATACGTGACAAGTAATTTGCCAGGAAAATGAATAAGGAGAAGAAAGCAGCATGGCAGTCTTTTGTGGCAGTTACAAAAAACTTCATTGGCAACCAAAAAGCAGGAAACTATGAACTTCTGGTTCAAAGGACGCTGTTGGCTTTCTGCTACATTGGATGTAACATGAGCGTTAAGATTCACTTCCTGAACAGTTACCTTGATAAGGTTCCCAAATATCTTGGAGCTGTTAGTGATGAGCAGACTACTGCTGGAGATCAAACGAGATTGTCCTCAAGTACACAAACGCAAGAGGTACAAACGTAAATTTTTGCCTGAATAGAATTTAAATAAGTTTTGCACAAATTTTATGATTAAAATATGTGTTTTAATATCTTCTATTTCAAAATTGTAGACAAATTATGATGCAATCATACCTTTTAGTGTATTTATGGCATTATATACATTATTATATTTTCACAAAGATGATGCCCAGGAAGACATTCTACTTCATTATGTTAAAGTAAATGTTGAAAATTTACAATAAGATGAAAACCTAAAATCTTTAATTGCAAAAATAACTGTAGCTTACAGAGAAAAACTAATGTCAGATTTGAGATCAGCACACACAAATTAGGTAAGAACAAGTGTTTTCTTAGATGAAACAAATATTTTGTTCCCCAGTGTAATGTATGAAATGATGCCATTTCATTTAAATCCAATTAAACCATGTAAAAATTTTTATCAAGAAAATTTTGGGGATACAACCTAGTCCTCAATTCTGGAATATAGTTAGAAAACCATCTTGTATGTAATTCAAATTATATGAGAGTAAAATTTCTATTAAATAATATGTTAAAATGCAACCTAGAGAAATTAAAACAATTCTACAGGCATCTCAAGCAAGTTGTTTATACTCAGTAGCAAGAAGACACCAATATTTGTATGATCTGATACCGTCAATGGGAGACAAAGACCTTAAAACTTATAAATCATGTTCAGTGATATTTGTTCTCAAAATATAGAAACACAGTAGACTAATTATGTATCAACCTATTCTTTTTTATTATTAAATATCAACCTACTCTTAATTGGAGCAATATTCTATGGCTAAATAATGCTCATATTCAAAAAAATGTTTTGAGTTGCCTGACCAGTTGGTGGCATAGTGGATAAAGCATTGGACTGGGATGCAGAGGACCCAGGTTTGAAACCCCAAGGTCGCTGGCTTGATCATGGGTTCATTTGGTTTGAGCAAGGCTCACCGGCTTAAGCCCAAAGTGTCTGTTTAGATAGAGCAAGAGGTCACTCGTTCTGCTGTAGCCCCCCAGTCAAGGCACACATGAGAAAGCAATCAATGAACAACTAAGGTGCTGCAATGAAAAATTGATGCTTCTCATCTCTCTCCCTTCCTGTCTATCTGTTCCTATCTGTCCTTCTCTTTCTGTCTTTCTCTGTCCCTGTCACAAAAAAAATAAAATATTAAATATTACTATAATTTATATTCACACTAGGCAGGCCAAGAATTTTCCTAAAATATAGAAACTGTGACAATGACAAAAATAATATATATATGCAAGTGTTTCCATACATTATCTCATTTTATCCTAAGACAACATTTATGATACAATTGGTAAGCCTATGGAATACTTAGCACCCAGATTTACAGGATTAAGAAGGTAAAAATGAACCCAGTGGTTACTCTAAATCCAAAAATACTCCTTGTGAATTTCTCTGTTTCCTGAAACATCACATACTTATTAAAAGATTATTCATTTCAAATTCTAAAAGGAAGGTTTAGATAAAATTATTTTTCCATTGGATAGGACTGTCACATGACCTGACCCTTTTAAACAAAGATGACATCTTGAATTAGCTCCAGGTAATGTACAGATTACATAAGAATTTTGTATTTTAAAGTGATCATATTTTAGGAAAAAATAGCATTTATGAAAAAATCCTCAAAAACAAATCATCCCAAAGCTAATTATATTACTGTTCTGTGATTTATGATATATTTGCTTTGTTTAGAACAGATTTCATCCATTTCAAGTCATTTGTTCAGCCTTGAAAACATAAGCATTTTGTGCCATTGTTTTCTAAAGGGCATATCATGCCTTTTGTATTTGGTATAGTATTTTCAAAATGTCACAAAATGGCAAAGAGTAAAGAATCCCAGATACCAAGAGAAACAAGTTCTGCATATTTAATTACAAAAGAGAGAAAAGAAGAATATCCCCAGGGCTTTCAAGTGCTTTTTCTTTTTTTCATTTAAGATGTGTGTGAATATTTAATTCATGGATATATTAAATAGAGAAAACATCATCTCTTGGTAACCTGTGCACAAATATAGTGCTTCAGTAAATTTATGATTGAAACCATTTAGAAATACTATTCTAAATGAGGTCAGGTCTAGCATGTGCGTTGTTTCCAAAATTGGAGTCTCTATCCTCCCATCCTCATATCTATTAAGATAGATTATGACTGATTTGGTTGAAAATATAATCAGATTGAATTTGGAGAAAACATTTTACCACTTTTTGTCCTTTTTAACTTACAAATATTATATTTTTCCTTAATCTCGGCTATTTTCATGCTTCCCAATAGAGTTATGTGACTGTTCTGATGATATGCAAATGGAAAGGCCAGGCCCTCTTAGATTCAAATATATGTATATTAAAACACAATACACTGTTAACTTATTGTCATATGGCCCATTTCTACTGCCAGGATTCTGCTCTTTTCTGAAATTAGTAGTCCAGCTAGGGCATAATAAATTACTTTCCAACTGAAGCTCTTGAAGACATCATTGATCCATTCATTTCTATTTCCTCATACATCAATCTTGAAATTCCACAGATTTCATCTCAAATATGCCCTTTCTTCTGTAATTCTTCTGCCACTAAGTACAACCTTTATTACCCCTTGATTAGTATCATGTATTATTCTGTTTCTGCTATTTGATTATTTTACCAATGCTCACTGATCCTATTACCTTCCCCTACTCTTCCCACATCTCTACTGGATTTATTAGAGTTCCCCACACTCTGCCCTAATGCTTTTTTGGGACAGATGTTCTTTGTCGTGTAGGGTATTTCTGTGCATTGTGTATTAGCCAGCATCATCCCTCTCTTCCACCCTGTAGAAAGAAGATCAAGAAATCACAATTACTTCTAAGGAAAATGACTGAATTAAGGAATATTTTTACTTTGATCAATTGTTTCAATTAGTTTCTGCAAATTTTCTCCCTTATCATGTTACCATCTTCCATTTTATATATACATAAATGAATTACGAAATACTTGGAAGGTAGGTAAATATGATATTTGTTATTAATTTTCTATTTATTTCTACAGGGACTAATGCCTTTCTATTTATTCAGTGAATTATAATCTACTGGATTCATTATTTATATTCATGTTAAAACCATTTCTGGCTTAGTCAATGGGGGCTCCATAGAGCATCTTTATCATTTTGACATCTCTCCATCATTTGCTGAACACATTTTTGCTTTCAGCAGAACAATGTGTTCAAATTCAACTTACACTTTTGCTTTTCCAAACTACCATTATTCAAAGGAGGTCTTTGTCCCTTAAGTGAGCAAAAGCATTTAGAATCTCAGAAATATACTCATTGCTATTGAAGTGTCACAATCTCAGGTCTCTTTAGTGTTCAGGTTTCAAATATGAGCACATCATATATTCTTATGTCACATATCTACCTCCAAAATATATAACTTTATATGTATGCATTTATACATAGTATATATGTTTGTGTGTTTGGAGGATTCTTTTGTGATTACAATAACCACCTTTAGGAAATCGATGTACACTTTCAAATAATCTTATACTACTTCATAAGCAAGGTCAGTCTCCACTCATATTTTATGATCCTGTTGTCATATATTTTAATCCTGAATGTTATAAACTTTATAATATTTTGCTGTTATCTTGCTTTAAACCACCAATATTCCTTTAAATAAAAGATACATACATGACAGCTAGATAGATGATAGACAGATAGATACATAGATAGATGATAGATGATAGATAGATAGATAGATGATAGATAGATAACAAAATGAAGTTTTACTTAGGCCAATGCATTTAATTCTTTTTGGTATTTATTCTGTCTTGTACCATCTGGTGTATCACCTTAGCCAGACAATCTTCCTTTAGGTTTTCTTATAATGTGGGTATGCTGGCAACAAAGTATTTCAGCTTTTCATCTGAAAATCTGTTTATTTAACATTTTTTAGAAATATTTATTATAAAACATTTTTGCATAAATACTTTTGAGTTCACATCTTTCTCTTTCCCTTGCATTCATTGTCTTTGTACTTATCTTTAAACTGACTTGTATGCTTTGTATTTAACCTGAATGGACTTTGCTTTTTTTTTTCTATCTCTTTGTACACAATTTTGATTACTTTGGAATCCACGATGTTACAAGGTTTTAATATTGTCACAATGTGAGTGAGAATGTGAGACTTCAAAACTGCAAGGCTGTGAGATCGTAGATCATAATGCTATGGTACAATCAATTGCTAGATAATTAAGTTTGAGATACTATGATACCAGGAGACATCAAGCTAAAGAGTTTCTGATAGTGTCGGATTATGAGAATACATGATTGCTTTTCATTTTCCAATCTAAATCCCAACTTCTGCTTACTCAGAAAATCCCCTAGAAGAGAATTACTTGTTAAGAGGATTAACTGCATATTTGGTGTTCTTTCAGATTAAAATCCAACATACCAAACAAGAGTTGGTGAAAATGGGTTATTTTGTTCAAAAGTTGCCTTTCTCGTGATGCATGGCTCCCATCAATGTTCTGATCTCAAACTCAGCACGGGACACATGTATAAAATTGCCCCTCTCCCTTGATGTCCTACAAAGGGTGTCTCCCAATAGAGGTTAGTTATTTTAGATTTTTTGTGTCCATGGCTCTTTATAATGGCTTTGAACAAAAGTATGATTTTGTTTTCTAATGTAGAGATATTCTGTTTCTCGAAAGGTTGTTTTTCTGAAGGAGTGAAGGTTATTTGTGGCTTTCTATAACCTAACCATGAGTGTAACTTCTTAAGTCCCACTTTAAAATGTATTTCTTTTGTTAAATTTTATTTTTAATTACCATTGACATTCATTATTATTGAAATGTATTTCTAAGTTGGAGCCTATAAAACAGAATAACTATTAGAATAGATTTCCCATTTTCTTTGTTATAAGAATTTGCTCTTGATGTTTATATCCATGCAGATATTATATAGTATCATAGAGTATTTTCTATTCAGTTTTTAAATATCTAGCTCTTTCCTCTCAATCTTTATCTATTATACGTAAAAATGCTGTCTTATTATATTTCAAGTCTCCACTACATAGTACATGCTCGCAAATAATTGTCAGATAAACAGATGAGTGGTTTTAAATGAATAAAGATATATAAAATGTATTTACAATGAATAAATTTAAGTGCCTTACAGTATACCTAATGAATGCTTGCAAATGTGAAATTTTTATAAATGAGACACAATATTTTATGTATGATTGAAATGTTAGAGATTGTTTTATGCTGTTATAGAGAAGCTAAGATAGAAGATAAAACATTATCAAAGAAGAAAATATAACTTTAATGATTGCCCTTAACCACACACTCTGCTCCTCATGGTGAATTATCTGTTGTGATTTTTTTTTTATTTCAACTTACTAATTTATCCCACAGATTTTCATCAAAATTCAGGAGAAAGTAAATAATAGTCTCTTTTACAAAAGCAGAATTTTAAAAATATATTTTAAGGTCCTCTTTTACTGATGTCTAATATTTTTTTTTATCTGAAATACTTATGTAATCACTGAAACCATTGCTTTGGTTTCTGGTTCTTGTATGGTCCCTCACTCATGAACACATGAGTTCAGACTAATATATAAGTGACTATTGGTTAGCCCAACCCAGATGAGTCAAGGCGAGAAGTGTATTAAGAAAAGAAAGTTTTCTTAGGATATCACTAAAGTCACAGTATTAGTTCTTATTTAGTTCTTCAAATACTGTATGAGGAGGAAGAGAATGCTAATGGATGGCTTTCTTTCTTTCCTTCTTTCTTTTTTTCTTTCTCTTTCTTTCTTTCTTTCTTTCTTTCTTTCTTTCTTTCTTTCTTTCTTTCTTTCTTTCTTTCTTTCTTTCTTTTCTTTCTTCTTTCTTTCTTTCTTTTCCTTTCGACTGTGATCCACTCCAGGCATGTTCACCAGGTGGCGACGCTCAGCCCATCTGGGGTATTGCTCTGCTACAACCAGAGCCATTCCAGTGCCTGAGGCAGAGGCCATGGAGCCATCCTCAGCACCCCGGGGGCCAGTTTTGCTCCAATGGAGCCTTGGATGTGGGAAGGGAAGAGAGAGACAGAGAGAAAGGAGAGGGGAAAGGGTGGAGAAGCAGATGGGTGCTTCTCCTGTGTGCCCTGACCAGGAATCGAACCCTGGACTTCCATACACCATGCCAATGCTCTGCCACTGAGCCAACCAGCCAGAGCTGGATGGCTTTCTAATTATGGTGAAACTGCTATTGATTAAAATTGGCTGTATGTCAGCTCTCCAAGCCCCCAGCCTCTATTCTCAGCAGTTTGTCTCATACCATTTTTTTAAAAAATTATTTTTATTTATTTATTCATGTTTGAGAAGAGAGAGATAGAGAGAGAAGGGGGAAGGAGCAGAAAGCATCAACTCCCATATGTTCCTTGACCGGGCAAGCCCGGGGTTTTGAACCAGCAATCTCAGCATTCCAGGTTTACGCTTTATCCACTGTGCCACCAGAGGTCAAGCTGTCTCATACCATTTTTAATTAGTTTTGGACACACAGCTACAATACTTTTGCATACAGATGTTTTGTATCTTTCCAGATCTATTATTGTCTCCCATCAGGTTTTTGGTAAATAAAGATCAAGACCTGAATAATCATTAAAGAAAGGAAGAATCAGGTGGAAATTTCAATAGCTAGGGCAGAGGTCAAGTTCAGCTGAGAAAATTGAGGAGCTGACAGGAAAGAGGATCAGAGGCCCAGGCAGAGTGAGGCATATGGGTCAAGTACAGTGAGATAGAACAGGCCCCTCTAACAGGACCATTAGCTAGCTTTAGCCTCATCTGGATAGATACACTTTAAATTTAACCACAAAATATATTTGAGACCTACAGAATATGTCTGCCTCTGATTAATACCAGAAAAAGTCCTGCTTGATATCAAACTTTATTCCTAATTTTTACTTCTAACAGAATTTGTGGGCACAGGTACAGACTGACAGGAGTGTGGTCTGTAGCTTTTATTTAATGCATTGCTTCTATGTGTTCAAGCCTGATTTAAAAACCTTTTTTTAAATTCCCAGAACCCTAAGGCATTCTGTTATCAAAATTTCTAGATGGGTTTTGAAACATATCAGTAGACAAGTAATATGATTTAAAAGGCTCTATTAGGGGAAAACATTAGTATTATTGAGTCTGCAAAGGAGAGAGTGCTGATGGTATTGTGGGAACTTTTTCTTTATACATGCAGAGTGACCAAAAAGGTAGTGTTATCTGAGTCAGCTGTTTTTCCAGTTCTAGTGAACTGAGAGGCAGAAGGTCTATGACAACGGAAGAATGGATGAACATTAACTGTGAGAGGAAAGTACTCTAACAGCAAGTGCCTTTTTAAATGGAATGAACTAATACATTTTTCTTCCTGGAGAAAGAGTCTAATATCACAGAAGTGTTGCAAGGACCTCGCTCTGAGTGTTTGATTAGGGTGATCATAGGAGATTCTTTTAAATCCTTTAAGTGGAATCTTCGCAGTTGTGAAAGGAATGACTAATGAATCTGAACACCACACGAAAAACTGTCTGATGTGACGAGAAAGTAATACTGCCAGGGCTACATATATTTTAAGGTCTTTTTATTTCCCAGTGGACAAAGAATAATATTTTAAATGTTACATTTGGATATAGCAAGACAAGCTTACTTTATACCTTTGTCTTTGGAAATAGTTTATATGTTTGCTAGAACACCCACAGAAGATAAAACATGATACAATATTTTCATAAATGTTATACCTTGGTAATATTAAAGTAAATATTTGACTCTTTTACTAGAAAAATGTAAAAAAATTCTTTCTTAATATCACATAATTATTTAGATGACATTAAAATACTATCAAAAGTGAGGTTGTTTTATAAAATTAAAAAAAACACCAAACTGAACATTTTTACAGAATATTAAGTTATGAAAAGAAGATAAGTAATGTAGTTAGACCAAATTAAAGTTATGTTTTGCTGTAATTAAGGCAAACTGGAAAAGCTTGCTCTATTGATGCTATTTGCTCCGCTCCATAGCAACAACTCAGGCTTATCCAAATAGGTTAGCAATTGTTTTTGAAATCAACATCATCAGTCACATGATGAGCAGACATTTATGTACTTACTGTCCTTCTGTGGAATAAAAGCTGCATTCTAGTTGGTTTATTTTAAACTAACAAAAAATGTTATAGTATGCAAATGAATAAAGACCTCTCTGCAACCACAGGAAAAAAAAAGTTTAAGGATTTTCTTCATTGTTGAATTAATATTTGGCTAGTGGAAATAATGTCAGTTTTTACCAGGTCAATCTATTTACATGTTCCCTTTTATCAGACAGCAGGAAAAGTGCAAAGAGGGCTGATTAGACCACTTTACAGCCATGGTTGCTGGCTCCTCATACAAAACATACAAAATATTAGTTCGGAAGCTGGTCAGTTAATTCAGTAAATGTCAATTTGGGGTCATAACAGGTAGGATTGAATATTTCCCAGTCACCTCATAAGACCATTGGTAGAAATAAGTAAAATGATGTGAAATCTTTTAAAAACAGGGCAATGAGCTACACTCAACAGACATACTGCTCCAAATACAATGTAAAATGATTGAACAGAACTTGACCTGATAGTATTATATAAAAAGGGCAGTCAGAGTCCCGCTGTGTCTTGGAGAAGGAAGTATTCCTCCCTGGCCAATGATAGTTAGATTCCCTCTTTCTACAACTTCAGAATGAGGAGGACCATCACACCAGAGTCAAAGAATAATTTTGTAAGCAGAGCCCTCTTGAACATTGGATGCAGCAGGTCTCAGGTTTAATGGGTAAAATCTGAGAAAACTATATGATAGTTAAGAGCAGAGGTGGCACATAGGCCAAGTCAAAGCTGTGATATATGCCACATTAATTAAAGAGTACAGAATTACTTAACATTACTATTGTGGTTTTATTGAAGGCATTGGAACTGACTTATAGTTGTTGCAGAAAGAATGCTTATGAATCCTGACTTTAAAGTTGCACTGCCTGGTTTTAAAACTCAGATCTACTGAGTTGTGTGATCTTGCAAAAGTCACTTACCTTCTTTGTTCTTTGTAAATGCCAGTGCAATTGTGACTGTAAAATAAACCATATAAAGTGCTTAAAACAAAATTGGCACATTATAAGTACTAAACGTCTATCATCTATAGATTGTTAAATTTATTTACTTTTATATGAAATTGTTTATAATACTGTCTCACAGTATTATGGCAAGCATTATTACAATGTCCTTTGAAATTATAGTAATACAAGGAAACTGATTCATGAAAGTTCATGTGCCTTTTTCAACAGCATATAGTTTGAAGCTGACAAAGCTAGTTTTAGACTCAGAGCTTAACTCTGTACTTTCTATTTACTCAAAAACTTCTCCATACGGCCTGTTTTTTGAGAATAATAAGGATTAGATGGATGATAGATGATAGATGCCAGATAGACAGATGATAGATAGATGATAGATAGATAGATAGATAGATAGATAGATAGATAGTACACAGATAGATGATAGATGGTTAGATTGATAGATGAAAATAGATAAATAGACAGAAAGATATGAGCAAAACCAAGTTAGCAAAACAAGGACAATTGAGGAAAAGTAGAACAGTATTGGGGAATTCACACTAGTTCTGCAAATAGCAGTCTGCTTTTTCTTCTCATAGATTTTAAGACCTTATATACAAAAGCGTATTTTTATATTCTTATATACATATATTTCTTTTTTTTCACATTGCTTAAAATTGTGGAGTGCTTCTTGTAGCTATACTAATAATTTTATTGCCTTCTCATTATAGTTCAATCACAGTGTCACTTTTCTGGTTATTTGGCAAAGAGTAACTGGAATTACACTAACATCACTATTAAATTACTTGTGACAATGCTGTAGATTAATACAAATGTCTTTCTCCAAGGACATACTCTGAAAATCCAACAACAAAAATTAAAATTTAGGCATTTAGTACAGTCTGTAGAAGGAAATATAAAAGACAACTATATTAACACCCTTGGTATTAAAAAATGGCAACATTTCAGTTCAGTGAAGAATTTTACCCTATAATGATTCAGAACTGGTAAGTAAAAATAATGAAATATTTTGTTTCAATTAATTAAATTGAGATCTTATTATACTAGTAAGCACCAATGAGCATGAAATGTCTCATCTATATTTTCATATATATTCCCTATATTGACTAATCTGGAATTTTATATTAGAGCAAATATTTACAAGAGTAAATAATAAAAATGATCACTCTAGTACTTAATTGTTATCAAATCACATTGTATAAATGAATGAATGATAAAATGAAAAAACATGGTAATGATACATTCATATAACATAATCTCAATTTCTTCTTGTGAAATTTGTTATTGTTATCCTAAAACCCACTCCAAGGTCTCAGCTCATGTGTGGATGTTAGTGTGGGTGTAAGTGTGGATGAGTTCCTAGGTTTTTGCTACATAATTAAAATACATGATTTCAATACAGATTATGGATAGACATGATGAATACGATTTTAATCAAAAATTATGATAACTTGCCTGACCAGGTGGTGCGCAGTGGATAGAGCGTCGGAATGGGATGCAGAGGACCCAGATTCAAGACCTTGAGGTTGCAAGCTTGAGTGCAGGTTCATCTGGTTTGAGCAAGGCTCACCAGCTTGAACCCAAGGTCGCTGGCTCTAGCAAGGGGTCACTCGGTGTGCTGTAGCCTCACGGCCAAGGAACATATGAGAAATCAATCAGTGAACAACTAAGGAGCCACAACGAAGAACTGATGTTTCTCATCCCTTCCTGTCTGTCTGTTTCTATCTGTTCCTCTCTCTGACTCTCTCTGTCTCTGCCACACACACACACAAAAAGAATTATGATAACTTATCTTCTATAGACAAGGATGCCCCAAACATACTCATACCTATAGAACATGGGTATTCATATACATGTATATTCAATGCCAGTTAATGTAACAACCAATTTAAAGAAATATAAGTCAATTACAAGTGATTTATTATGAGAGCTGTTGATACGATCAAACTTAAAATATTAATGATTATATTTTATAAACAAGTTATACTTCTAATTCTTTTCATTGATTAATATTTTTATAAATAAATTTTTATTTTAATCGGGTGACATCAACAAATCAGGGTACACATATTCAAAGAAAACATCTCCAGGTTATCTTGTCATTTAGTTCTGTTGCATACCCATCCCCCAAAGAGAGATCGCCCTCCATCACCCTCTATCCAGTTTTCTCTGTACCCCTCCCCCTCCCCTTCCTCCTTTCCCTCCTTCCCTTCCCCCACCCCCCGTAACCTCCACACTCCTGTCCATGTCTCTTAGTCTCGCTTCCATGTCCCACCAATGTATGGAATCCTGCAGTTCTTGTCTTTTTCTGATTCACCTATTTCACTCCACATAATTTTATCAAGATTCCACCATTCTGCTGTAAGTGATCTGATGTCATCATTTCTTCTAGCTGAATAGTATACCATGGTGTATATGTGCCACATCTTCTTTATCCAGTCCCCTATTTTTTTTACAGTGATTTAAAACCTTTAAGCAAACTTTTGGCCAATACAGCAAGAATTCATAAAAGAGTAGTGTCCTTAACATGTTCACCAAGTCCAAGTTGGCCCCATCACCATGCCAAATCCCTGAAAAATGCAACCCAACCACAGTTCAGTCTGTTAGGAGCTGTCACAGGGAGCAGGAGTCCAGGAAAAGTCCACACAGGAAATGTCCACCTGGCACTGGAATTGTTGTCACCATTCTATACTTTGCAGCTCATGTCTAAGTTCCAATGACCGCTGCTTCTAGCTGGTAATGATTCAGGTACACTGGAAAAGCCATTTGCAGAATGCGTGGATATGGAGCTTCTGTTCTCCTCTGCCTGGAGATTTGAGACCAGGTTGCTTTTCCCTGGAGCTCTGCAACTGTGGCATGGTAAAGAGAACCTTGGGATACACTAAGCTGGGTGGCAGAGGTAAACTAATAATACAAGTTGGCAAAAGGGGGAAAGAGAGCTCTAAATCAGGAGTAGGTCCCAGCCTGAAATATGAGTGGGACATTGAGGTAGGAGGGATAAAGGAAACACTATATATTAAGCAAAGCAGCAGAAAATAGGACTATCAACACCCACAACAGAGATCTTTGAGGGAAGAATAAAAAAACCTGACTATTCAGGCAAAACATAGTTAAGTGGCCCTTGTGCAAATGAGATCAGTTTACCTGCTTCTTGGAAAAAATACTCTAGGCTTGTCCACAGTGTCAAAGATGGGGCCGATGGCCCTGGGCACCTTCAGCCTTCAGTGGCAAACCCCAGCTTTCTGGGCAAGGTTAGGTCATAGGTGGTTGGAACTGGGCTGGAAGAGACTGAACCCTCCCTTAGAGGAGCAAGGGGGAAGCCTACCTTCCAGTGTCCCTGTTTCCTCACAGCAGAGGCATGTAAGCCTGGCAGGCTTTATTTAGCTCAATGACCTTCCTTTCTACTATTGAAGCAGGACCCAGATGGCATCTTATGAGACCCCTTTGGGGCGTTGGAGCCTTTAAGGGTGTATCCTAAAAGCTGGTAGTTCCCCTGATCTCTATTGGGCTTTTTCTGCCTCTAGGTATCTTAAGAGCCATGCTCAGAAGATCTCACTGAGGGGTTTGAGGATCCCCATCCGCCTATGTAAATGTTTTCCATATATCTGGGGCTATTTGGAAAAAGACAAAACAGTGTTATTAGCTGGATCTAATAAAGAAGGTAGTAGTTTGCAGGTGAAAATGATTTGATGTCTCCTGTTCATCAGCCTTCAAAAGAAATGTAAATTTTTTTTTTAAGTAAAAAGCATGATAGGTAGACCCATAGGAGTAATTGGCCTGGTGTGCAGGATTCCTGGGTTCGATTCCTGGCCAGAGCACACAGGAGAAGCGCCCATCTACATCTCCACCCCTCCCCCTCCCCCTCCTCTCGGTCTCTCACCTCCCCTCCCGCAGCCAAGGCTCCACCGGAGCAAAGCCACCCCGGGCACTAAGGATGGCCCCATGGCCTCTGCGCCAATCACCAGAATGGCTCTGGTTGTAACAGAGCAACATCCCCGATGGGCAAAGCATTCCCCCCCGGTAGGCATGCCAGGTGGATCCTGGTCAGGCGCATGCAGGAGTCTGTCCGACTGCCTCCCCATTTCCATCCTCAGAAAAATACAAAAAATAAATAAATAAAAGAAAAAATACAAGAACAACAACAACAAGAAAAAAAAAGAGGAAAGAAAAAAAAGGGCATTCCCTTGTGTTAAAGCTCCAGGGAGCATGGAGCGAGCTTCAGTATGTCCTATGAAACATGGAGCTCTATGTTGACATATAAGTCTTTGAAGAAGGAGGAACTGCTGAAATAGTTCATCAGCATTTGTCCCTAAGACAGCAGTCTTTACAGTGGAAACACCATAAGTAAATATTTGCTGTCTGTCTATAGATTAAAGGGGGAATATGAAAAATGCTGAAAAGCCATGCTCTTTGTGCCCCTCCCCTCCCCCAACCCCTCCCTCCCCTTCCCCCACCCTGTACCCCCAAAACTGTTGTCATGTCTCTGAGTCTCCTCTTTATGTCCCACCTATGTTTGGAATCATATAGTTCTTAGTTTTTTCTGATTTACTTCTTTCACTCAGTATAATGTTATCAAGGCCCATCCATGTTGTTGTAAAAGATCCTATGTCATCATTTCTTATGGCTGAGTAGTATTCCACAGTGTGTGTGTGTGTGTGTGTGTGTGTGTGTGTGTGTGTGTGTGTATATATATATATATATATATATATATATATATATATATATATATATCAAAGCTTTTAATGCACTCGTCCTCTGATGGACACTTGGGCTGTTTCCAGATCTTTGCTATTGTGAACAATGCTGCCATAAACATGGGGGTGCATTTCTTCTTTTCAAACGGTGCTATGGTGTTCTTGGGGTATATTCCTAACAGTGGTATAGCTGGGTCAAAAGGCAATTCGATTTTTAATATCTTGAGGAGTCTCCATACTGTTTTCCACAGTGGCTGCACCAGTCTGCATTCCCACCAGCAGTGCATGAAAGTTCCCTTTTCTCCACATCCTTGCCAGCACTTACTCTGTGTTGTTTTATTGATGAGCATCATTCTGACTGGTGTGAGGTGATATCTCATTGTGGTTTTAATTTGCATTTCTCTAATCATTAGTGATGTTGAGCATTTTTTCATATGCCTATTGGTCATCTGTGTGTCCTCTTTGGAGAAGTGTCTATTCATTTCTTTTGCCCATTTTTGGATTGGATTGTTTGTCTTCCTGGTATTAAGTTTTATAAGTTCTTTATAAGTTTTGGTTATTAACCCCTTATCAGACGCAATGTCAAATATATTCTCCCATTGTGTAGTTTGTCTTTTTATTCTGTTCTTATTGTCTTTAGCTGTGCAGAAGCTTTTTAGTTTGATAAAGTCCCATTTGTTTATCCTGTCTTTCATTTCACTTGCCTGTGGAGACACATCAGCAAATATATTGCTGTGACAGATGTCAGAGAGCTTACTGCCTGTTTTCTTCTAAGATGCTTATGGTTTCACGGCCTACATTTAAGTCTTTTATCCACTTTGAGTTTATTTTTGTGAGTGGTGTAAGTTGGTGGTCTAGTTTCATTTTTTTGCAGGTAGCTGTCCAATTTTCCCAACACCCTTTGTTGAAGAGGCTGTCTTTACTCCATTGTATTTCCTTACCTCCTTTGTCAAATATCAGTTGTCCATAGAGCTGTGGGTTTATTTCTGGGTTCTCTGTTCTGTTCCATTGATCTATATGCCTGTTCTCATGCCAGTACCATGCTGTTTTGAGTACAATGGCCTTATAATATAACTTGATATCTGGAAGTGTGATACCTCCCGCTTTATTCTTCCTTTTCAAGATTGCTGAGGCTACTTGTGTTCTCTTTTGGTTCCATATAAATTTTTGGAATATGTGTTCTATATCTTTGAAGTAAATCACTGGTATTTTAATCGGTATTGCATTGAATTTATAAATTGCTTTGGGTAATATAGACATTTTAATGATGTTTATTCTTCCTAACCATGAGCACGGTATATGCCTCTACTTATTCATATCTTCCCTGATTTCTTTTATCAATGTTTTATAATTTTCTGAGTGCAAGTCTTTAATCTGCTTGGTTAGATTTATTCCTAGGTACTTTATTTTTTTGGTTGCAATGGTAAAGGGAATTGACTCCTTGATTTCTCTTTCTGACAGTTCATTATTAGTGTATAAAAATGCCTCTGATTTCTGAGTATTGATTTTATATCCTGCCACCTTGCCAAATTCATTTATCAGGTCTAGTAGTTTTTTGACTGAGACTTTGGGGTTTTCTATATACAATATCATATCGTCTGCAAATAATGATAGTTTTACTTCTTTTGCAATTCGGATGCCTTTTATTTCTTTTTCTTGTCTGATTGCTGTGGCTAGGACTTCCAGAACTATGTTGAATAAGAGTGGTGAAAGGGGGCACCCCTGCCTTGTTCCTGATGTTAAGGGGATTGCTTTTAATGTTTGCCCATTGAGTATAATGTTGGCTGTGGGTTTGTCATAGATGGTCTTTATCATGTTGAGGTATGTTCCCTGTATTCCCACTTTGCTGAGAGTTTTGATCATGAATGGGTGCTGGACTTTATCAAATGCTTTTTCTGCATCTATTGAAATTATCATGGGTTTTTCTCCTTTCTTTTGTTTATGTGATGAATCACATAGATTGATTTGCGAATATCGTACCAGCCTTGCCTCCCAAGAATAAATCCCACCTGATCATGGTGTATGATTTTTTTCATATATTGCTGGATCCGGTTTGCTAATATTTTGTTGAAGACTTTTGCATCTAAGTTCATCAGAGATATTGGCGTATAATTTTCTTTTTTTGTGTTGTCTTTGCATGGTTTTGGAATCAGAATTATGCCTTGTCTCATAAAAGGAGTTTGGAAGTCTTCCTCCCTCTTGAATTTTTTGAAATAGTTTGAGAAGGATAGGAGTTAGTTCTTATTTGAATATTTGGTAGAATTCACTTGTGAAGCCATCAGGCCCATGGCTTTTCTTTTTTGGGAGTTTTTTGATAGCTGTTTGAATCTGATTTGTTGTAATTTGTCTGTTTAGGTTTTCTGATTCTTCCAGATTGATCTTTGGAAGATTATATGATTCAAGGAATTTGTCCATTTCATCTAGTTTGTCTAGTTATTTGGCATAAAGTTCTTCATAGTATTTTCTTACAATATTTTGTATTTCTGTTGTGTCAGTTGTTATTTCTCCACTCTTGTTTCTAATTTTATTTATTTGAATCCTCTCTTTTTTTCTTGGTGAGTCTCATTAAAGGTTCATTGATCTTGTTTACCTTTTCAAAGAACCAGCTCCTGGTTTCATTGTTCCTCTGTATTGTTTCTTTAGCCTCTGTGTCATTTATTTCTGCTCTGATCTTTATTATTTCCTTCCTTCTACTAGCTCTGGGCTTTACTTGCTGTTCTTTTTCTAGTTCTTTTAGATGCAGGGTTAAGTTGTTTATTTGAGCTTTTTCTAGCTTCTTGAGGTATGCCTGTAATGCTATAGACTTCCCTCTCAGGACTGCTTTTGCTGTGTCACATAAATTTTGAGTTGATGTATGCTCATTATTGTTTGTTTCTAGGAATTTTTTAATTTCTTCTTTGATCTCAATGTTAACGCATTTATTATTTAATATCGTGCTATTTAGTTTCCAAGTGTTTGAATGTTTTTCAATTTTTCTATTGTGGTTGATTTCTAGTTTAATGCCATTGTGATCAGAGAAAGTGCTTGATATGATTTCAATATTCTTAAATTTGTAGAGACCACTTTTGTGCCCTAAAATGTGGTCTATTCTAGAGAATGTACCATGAGCTCTTGAAAAGAATGTATATTCTGTTGTTTTAGGGTGAAAGGTTCTGAAGATATCTATTAAATCGAGTTGATCTAATATGTCCTTTAAGTCTGCTATTTCTTTGTCGATTTTCTTTCTTGAGGATCTATCTAATGATGTTAATGGGGTATTGAAATCCCCTACTATTATAGTATTGCTGTTGATCTCACCCTTTAAGTCCATTAATGTCTGCTTTATATATTTCGGTGCTCCTATATTAGGTGTGTAGATATTTATAATGGTTATATCTTTCTGTTCGATTGCTCTGTTTATCATTATGTAGTGACCTTCTTTGTCTCTAACTATGGTCTTGGTTTTAAAGTCCATTTTGTCTGATATAAGTATTGCTACCCCAGATTTTTTTTCATTTCCATTTGCATGAAATATTTTTTTCCATCCTTTTATCTTCAGTCTGTGTGCATCTTTTGATTTAAGGTGTGTCTCTTGTAGACAGCATATGTATGGGTCCTGTTTTCTTATCCACACAGCTACCCTTTGTCTCTTGATCAGATCATTTAATCCATTAACATTTAAGGTTATTACTGATATGTAATTGTTTATTACCATTTTTTTTCTTTTAAAACGGTATTCCTCTTTTACTATATTCTTTTTTTCCTTTGATCTGTTTACATCAGGTCCCTTAGCATTTCTTGCAGCCTTGGTTTGGTTGCAGTGAATTCCTTGAGTTTTTTTTGTCTGTAAAGCTTGTTATTTCTTCTTCAATTTTAAATGATAACCTTGCTGGATAAAGTAGTCTTGGTTGTAGGTTCTTGTTCTGCATTACTTTGAATATTTCTTGCCATTCCCTTCTGGTGTCAGGTGTTTCTGTTGAGAAGTCAGAAGTCATCCTTATGGGGGCTCCTTTGTAGGTGATAGTCTTTTTTTCTCTAGCAGCTTTTAATATTTTCTCTTTATCATTTAGCTTTGGTATTTTAATTATGATGTATCTTGGTGTTGGTTTCTTTGGGTTTCTCCTTAATAGAGTTTTATGTGCTTCCTGAACATGTGTAATGTTTCCCTGCCTTAATTGGGGGAAGTTTTCCACTATAATATGTTTGAACAAAGTCTCTATCCCTTGTTCTTTCTTTTCTTCTTCAGGAACCCCTATGATGTGGATGTTATTTCTCTTCATGTTGTCACAGAGCTCTCTTAGAGTTTCCTCAGACTTTTTGAGTCTCTTTTCTTTTTTCTGCTCTGCTTCCGTGCCTTTATTTATTGTGTCCTCTAACTCACTGATTAGATTTTCTGCTTCATCCATCCTGCTTTTAATTCCTTCCATTGTATTCTTTATTTCAGATATTGTATTTGTCATTTCTGACTGATTCTTTTTTGTTATTTCAATGTCCTTTTTTATATTTGTTATCTCTTTATTTAGGTTTTCATAATGGCCATCTATGGTTGTTCTGATATCTTTG
This sequence comes from Saccopteryx bilineata, assembly GCF_036850765.1. Lineage (NCBI taxonomy): Eukaryota > Metazoa > Chordata > Mammalia > Chiroptera > Emballonuridae > Saccopteryx > Saccopteryx bilineata. Next base: position 211,179,757 of record NC_089491.1, on the reverse strand, counting down.
AGCATCCTAACAATCGTTATTTTAAACTCTGCATCTGGTAATTTGGTTATATCTGATTCACTTAGGTCTTTTTCTGGGAATTTCTCTTGGTTTATTTGTGTTGTATTTCTCTGCCTCCGCATTTCTCTTCATGGGAGTGGCTGTGATCACGTGCTCGGGTGCACAAGTGTTGGTGGCCTTGGCCTTTGCCCCGCCCCCATGTGTGAGGTTATACTCGGTCCTGAGGGCACTGGCGAGCACCTTTGCTCAGCTGCGGGGCTCCGCCTATTTCCGGGCTTTCGCCCTGCCCTTGCAGGCGGAGCCCACTCGAGGAACGGCTGCTAGCCTTGGCTCTACCACCATGCAGGACTGCGTTCCCAAGCTCAGCTCAGTAGCAGAACTCTGCCTCTACTAGGCTTTTAGCTCCACCCCCACGGGATGAGCCGGCTACCATGTCAGTCCGCAAGCCTGGGTTGCACGGGCGGGGCAAGGCTATGTTCCTCTGCCCTTGCTCAGGGGCTGGTCTCCACCCTTTCTGGGGTTCCCGCCCTTTTCCCCCCGCAGGCTGGATTACAGGCTGCCAGCAGCTGAGCTTGACCGCTTTTGCATGTCCCTTTCTCCCCAGCCGGACAAGATTGAGCTCACACCTGAGCCCAGTGGTGGCCAGCTGGCTTCTGCCCCTGCCAGCAGAACCGCGCTTTTATCTCCCACTGCCGCCCGCCCTCCGACGCGCCCTTAGCCGTGTGGGTGGGGTGTTGCAGCTTGGACCCTAAGACTCACTACTGTAGTCCCAAAAGCTCCCTCCTTCTATGCGACTCTGCTCTGAATGCCACGGGGAGCTTGTTTGGCTGCTCTCCTGCTTCCCTTTGCTGGTTTTGCTGTTTCTGGGGGAAATATTCACTTCAGCTTTGGGGAGTGACTAGTTCCAGGGGTTAGGGTGGCTATCTCTCAAAATGCTTCTCCCTGTGCCTCCTAGATTACACTCTCTTCCTGTTACTCTCGTCCTCTCCTCTCTCCCCCCATCCCCAGGAGCCCTGGGTGGGTGGTTATGAGGGAGATGTTCTGCGTGGTCCCTTTAAGAAGGATCCTGGGTCTGAGAAATCAGACTCTTTCTCAAAAACAGTATCCCGACTTGTTTCCAGCTAAATACTGTTCTTACGCCTCTTCTGGGCTCTGGGGCTGCAGGCTGGGGCTTTGTTCCTAGGGCTCAGGACCCTTCCCCCTCTGCTAAACTCACTTTCTGCCATGCAAGTCTCTCCCTGCTGTCGTTCACTCCGGGGAGCTGGGCAGCCCTCTCCATGTTTCCCCATTTGCGCTTTTCCTACCAGTCTCTGTGTGGCTTCTTCAGCATTCCTTGGTTGAAGAGTCCTCTTAGTTTAGTCCGAAGTTGATTTTTCCAGATGATAGTTCATAAAATTAGTTTGTAATCCACTTTGGTTCTAGTAGGTAGATGTTGGTACATCTGCCTACTCCAGCGCCATCTTGTCTCCAGTCAACAGAGTTTCTTAACAGGTCACTCTCCAAGAAGTGCTAAGGGGGAAAAAAAACCCTCAGATTTTATCATCTCATTGATTAATATTAAAAAGAAAGAAAGGGAGAGACAGAGAGAAGGAAAAAGAGGCAGAGAGAAAGAGAAAAAGAAAGAGAAATGAATTTGCTGTTTCACGTATTTTTGCACTCATTGATTGATTCTTATATGTGCCCTGACTGGGATCAAACCCCCAACCTTGGCATATCAGGGCAACATTCCAACCAAATGAGTAATGCAGTCAGGGCAGTGAGTTAGCCTCTAAACTGTGAAATATTTGGGGTTCAAGTATTACATTCAGATCTTGCAAATACAAATGCAAATTTAGTTTTAAAAATAAATATAATAGATAATCAAAGGATTTGCTTATCTCTATAATGTAATTGTAATGTTCTACTTTACCATGATCTATGTTAGTCAAATTCACAGTAATAAAATCAGTAATTTTGCCACTATCAGATTTAACTAGTCTTCTTTAATATATTCATTTTCCTTTTTTTTTCAAAAGCAAAATATATGTTGAAGTTGACAGATGCACTTTTACTTTTAAATAATTTGAACTTAGGCATCTCTCTCAAATATCAGTAGCCTCTCAGGGGAGCAAATAGGTTGCATAGTTTTTCTTTAGTGTGAAAAGATATGTTTTTCCTTTAGAGCTTCAAGCACAACAAAATATAGAAAATGTTTAATGTACGTTACTATGTCCTTAAGTAACTGAATTCACTATAAACTATTATGCATCAAACACATGAATAAGAATATAATTATTGAAATGGGTGTGTGAGATTTAGATAATTTTTAATTTAACCCTATATTATTTATATTTGTACAACACTGACAATGATATTCTCAGATTAGTCAATTAATTTGTAATTTAATTTACAAAAATGAAAATAGGCAAACTGATTTATTTTAACATGGTAACCTAAAAGCAAACAACAAACAATTGTCTTATATGAATCACTCATTTTTTTCTTTTAAATTATGAGAAAATATACATAATATAAAAGTTACCAATTTAACTATTTTAAATGCGCAGTTCAAAAGTTTTAAGTGCTCTTCACGTCATTGTGCAATCATCACCATCCATCTCCAGACCTCTTCATCTTGCAGAATGGAAATTCTGCACCCGTTAACAGTAACTCTGCCTTTCTTCTATCCCCCAGCCCAACACCCACCTTCCCCAATCTTTTGTAGTTGCCTTGCCCACACGTAATTTGATAGCACTTATTAATTAATTTAGTCTTTGCTCAAACAACATTTCTTTCTCATAATTCTTGAGGAAGAGAACTCTAAGTTCAAGGCATGGAGAGATCAGGTGTCTGGTAAGAACACTCTTCTGGTTTTCAGGTGACTTCTTTCTTGTAACTTCATATGGTGGAAAGGAGAGAGAGACACACTCACACACACATGTACACACACATACAGACACACATACACACACATACACACATACAGACACACATACAGACACATACACACACATACACACACATACACACACACATATACACACACATACACACACACAAAGGGAGAAGGAGAGAGAAAGAAAAAAAGAGAGAAAATTATTACATTTATCTCTTATTGCCAGTCTGCTTTTAAAGGTAAATTGGCAACCAAAAATTAGATGTATTTAAAAAATTCAATATGATGACTCAGTTGTTCTGAATTTACATAGACACACTTGTTTTCTTTTAAAAATGTTAATATTCTCTTGTGAAATGAGTTGATACTTATTTCAAAGTCATTGCTAAAATGAGCAACTTTTTATTTTTAATTTTTTTATCTTATTTTTATTAATTTTAATGCAGTGAAATTGATAAATCAGGGTACATATGTTCCAAGAAAACATCTCCAGATTATTTTGACATTTGATTATGTTGTATACCCCTCACCCAAAGTAAAAAAAGAGCAACTTTTGAAAAATTACTTTCAAAAATATTAAAATGTATCATTTAAAAAGGTATTTAACACAGATTTTTTTTCATAATATATAAAAAATATATAAATAGACAACACTAAAATTTATATAAATGTTTCAATATTTTTTAAATTGAATAATAGGTCAATAACATAGGAACATTGTATTATAAAGTGAATATCATAAACTAAAGAATGGCATGCTAAAAACTCTGTAAATAGAGAGGCTGGAAAATTTTCCTTCACTGATTTTAGTTCCTCATGACCTTGTCTATTCTAATAATTTTAGGAAATTCATATTTAAGAAAATTGCATGTAGGTGACCTGTACTGGATTAACTTGATTTAACTCAAGGTATATTTCCCCAAATGTTCAAAGTTAGCTAGTTAAGCTAGAGGAACAGTATAATATTACCACATTTCTATGATACTAATTTGAACCTAATTTTTATTTTTCTGTTCACATATATATTCATATTGTTAATTTTGGGAAAGAAGAATATAGAAAGTGTTTGATGACAGTGACTTTAAATCAATTGGTTATAGCGTACAAATCAAAATTATAAAATATCTATACCTGTGGATATCTTTACCCCATTTTATTTTATTTAGACAATTAATTTTAACGGGGTGACAATGATCAATTAGAGTACATAGATTCAGAAAAAACATCTCCAGATCATTTTGACATTTGATTATGTTGTATACCCATCACTCAAAGTCAAATTGTCTTCCGTCGCCTTTTATTTGGTTTTCTTTATAACCCTCCCCTACCCCCACCCTTTCCCTTTCTTCCCTTCACTTCCCCTGGTAACCACCACACTCTTATCTATGTCCATGAGTCTCAATTTTGTGTCCCACCTATGTATGAAATCATACACTTCTTAGTTTTTTCTGATTTACTTATTTTACTCAGTATAATGTTATCAAGTTTCATCCATGTTGTCATAAATGATGCTATGTCATCATTTCTTATAGCTGAGCAATTCTATAGTATATATGTATCTTTTTTAACTAGTCTTCTATGGAAGGGCTTTTTGGTTGTTTCCATGTCTTGGCTACTGTAAACAATGCTACATACAATGAACATGGGGCTGCATGTGTCTTTATGTAACAATGTTTTTGAGTTTGGGGAGTATATACCCAGAAGAGGGATTGCTGGTCATATGGTAGTTTTGTTCTTAATTTTTTGAGGAACCACCATACATTCTTCCATAATGGTTGTACTATTTTACATTCCCACCAACAGTGGATGAGGTTTCCTTTTTCTCCACAGCCTCTCCAGAACTTGTTATTATCTGTCTTGTTGATAATAGCTAATATAACAGGTGTGAGGTGGTATCTCATTGTAGTTTTGATTTGCATTTCTCTAATAACTAATGAAGCTGAGCATCTTTTCATATATCTGTTGGCCATTTGTATCTCTTCCTGGGAGAAGTGTCTGTTCATGTCCTCTTCCCATTTTTTTATTGGATTGCTTGTTTGTTTGTTGTTGAGTTTTATGAGTTCTTTGTATATTTTGGATATTAGGCCCTTATCTGAACTGTTGTTTGAAAATATCATCTCCCATTTAGGTGACTGTTTTGTTGTCAGTTTCTTTTGCTGTGCAAAAGCTTCTTAGTCTAATGTCCCATTCATTTATCTTTGTTCTTGAATAGGAAGAATAAATATAGTTCAAATGACCATATTACCCAAAGCAATATACAAATTTAATGCAATTCCCATCAAAATTCCAATGTCATTTTTTAAAGAAATGGAAAAAAAATTACGACGTTTATATGGAAGTATAAAAAAAAAACCCTGAATAGCCAAAGCAATCCTAAAGAAAAAGAACAAAGCTGGGAGCATTACAATACCTGACTTCAAATTATATTATAGATCCATGATAATTAAAGCAGCATGGTATTGGCAGAAAAATAGACACTCAGACCAATGGAACAGAAGAGAAAGCCCAGAAATAAAACCACATATATATGGTCAAATCATCTATCATAAAGGAACCAAAAACACACAATGGAGAAAAGAAAGCCTCTTTAATAAATGGTGCTGGAAAAACTGGAGAGCCACGTGCAAAAGAATGAAACTCGACTACAGTTTGTCCCCTTGTACCAAAATTAATTCAAAATGGATCAAAGACCTAAATATAAGACCAGAAACTATAAATTACATAGAAGAAAACAGGTACTAAAGTCATGGACCTTGGCCATAAAGAGCATTTTATGAATTTTTTACCTCTTTTTTTTTAGAGCTTTGATGATATATGTTCATTTATTTCTTAGGTTTTTATTTTATGACACCTCACAAAATCAGTTTCAGTTAACTACACATTTGTGAACTGATATTTAATCTTGTAGGTGTAGGATATTATACCAACATTTAGTTATACAAAACTTAGTTGTTTTTAACTTGTATTTTTAATAATTTTTTTGTTGAGCATTTTATTAGACATCAAGAAAGAGTAAACTTAAAAAGGCTATTTCATAATATTTCTAATAATGAAATTAACAATAAGTAAAGCGGTTAAAAATAATACCACTGTGAATATCTTATCTCATCTCTGTTTAAAACAAATATTTTGTTCTTGAAAAAGAGCCTCATTGATCAGGATAGTGTTCATACATGTAAGTTAACATCAGTATTTTCTCAGTAGTAACAATTCCCATTTATCAAAGATTACCTTTGCACCAACATTTTTATAAACAGTTTTTATACTTGTTTAATGTCCCACTGTTTATGTGTATGTGTGTGTGAGTGTGTCAAATGTCATATCTTTGTTACCAGCTTGTACGAGTTAATATAGTAACTGCATGCATGCTCTTACACCTTCGTTCTATGACTTCAAAATAAACTTAACCTCTTAACAGCTAAAAACTAGTAATAAGCATTTTCTTCTCTATTTCATCATGAAGAATTTTCCTGAGAAGACCATCTCTGCTATAAATTCAAGGTTTAATTAGGAGGCCATCACTTTCTTTTATGTGTTTTGATGGATTTATTGCTCCCACCATGGAAGGGAACCTAATCATGCAAAACTAATCTTCCCAGCAGGAATCAGCTTCTCATACAGGACAAATGAAAGACACTTAAGTAATAGAGATTCCCTATGTTCTTCATCAAACGTGTAGGGCAGTGTTTAATCAAAGAAAAATACCACGTAATGTTAAACAGATTTATCCTTTTATACATTAAATAATTTCTCAATTTCATGCTTATGTATACAGAACAGACTTGCCAATTTAAACATCATATGTCAACTTTAATTTTCTCAGAATCTTTTGAGTGTCACCATTTTTGTGAGTTTTATAACATAAAATTCCATAGTAGCCTGGAAGGATTAAACACTTGGCTCACAATTCATATTTATAAATTATGTTAAAGTATTTATAAACTTTCTCTTCTCTTCCCCCACATAATTGTTTTAACTATTCCTTAAAAGAGTATAAACAGACATTTAAAGACCAATGAAGTGATTACTGAGTATGTGGAAAGTACAGAGTCCTTAGAAAATATTCTATGACATTTAAATAGTTGAGGACAGAGAAAAATGGGAAAATAATACAGAAAAGATGTGTGAGTCTGATACAAATTTTAAAAGTAGCTTTATAGATTATATTCCTCTCTTCAAATATCTTAGTGTCTTCTTCATATTTGAAACCATGTCTTCCCAGAATTCCAATTGAAAATTATAGGAGGCCTGACCTGTGGTGGCGCAGTGGATAAAGCGTCGACCTGGAAATGCTGAGGTCTCCGGTTCGAAACCCTGGGCTTGCCTGGTCAAGGCACATATGGGAGTTGATGCTTCCAGCTCCTCCCCCTTCTCTCTCTCTGTCTCTCTCTTCTCTCTCTCCCTCTCTGTCTCTCTCCCTCTCTCTCTCCTCTCTAAAAAGGAATAAATAAAATAAAAAGTTAAAAAAAAATTGAACTGCCTTTAAAAAAAAAAGAAAATTATAGGATATTTCTTTTATATGCTCATAATTATTGAGGTCGAGCATAAAATTTTATATCTTTCTCATTCCGTTTATTTGCATACTCCCCACAATAACTCTTAATTAAAATAGTCATTACTGACTTTTTTTACAACATAGTTAATTTTAATGCCAAAAATATATTTAGTTCCATAATAGATTAATATTTCATAATTTTTACTAGTCTTTGCATCTTAAAGTTACCATTCAAGTTGCTTCTCTTAATAGAATAGTTGTGTCTATTTTAAAAATACATGTAATTCAACTCATATAGTCTGCACTATTTAGTATGTGTTTTTTCTTGCACAAATTCATTTGTGTGAAATTTATTCCTTTGTGTGTTTGTGTGCATGTGTTTGTATGTGTTTGTTTTCATGTAGCAATATATATGCTCCTCTCTCTTATTGATATATGGTGTTAAATAAAATAAATATATGGCAAATTAATTAATTCTTATTTATCTTAAGTAATTATTGTTATATTAAATTGTTGGGGGAAGAAGAAGCTTTACTTTTCTAGGTTCTTTCTGCTGGTCTAATAATAAAGGTTACATGAGACAAGTTAACAAGAGAAAATAAGCAAATTCAATTACATACATATGTACGGGATCGCCACCTACATGAGATAGAGACCTCACACAGACGACAAGTTCAGGCACAAGAAGGGAAAATGAGGTATATAAGACATCTGATCTAAAGAGGAGGTAAGAGACCCTGGGGCTCCAGAGAGAAGGGAGGTCATTCCCAGACAGTAAGAACAAATGTTCAGTAATTAGAGGTTTGACCTTCCCTATAGTTAAGTAATAAGTTATTTTTGATAATAAGTCTTATTATGTGAAAGTCTCCTTATTTAAATTCTTTGGAAGGTAAAAAATTCTAGTGAGCCAACATGGTCTCAATTGCATTTAGCTCAAAATAATCTACATACCACAAAGGAACAAACATCTTGGCTGACTTATTCTGGCTGCCTACAAAATCAATCAATTGAAAAAATTGCCAGGTATACCTAGTTTTATTTTTTCCCTAAATTTAAGAATTTCAAATTTACAGAAAAGTTACAAGAATATTTGCCATATTTTCCTGCTTTCTGTCTTTATGTATGTTGTTTTATTTTTGCTTAATCATTTATGTATAAGTTTTAAACATCATTATATTTTAGCCCTAAATATTATAGCATGTTTCTTCTAACAGGGGAAATAAAGTACCTAATATAATTGCAACAAAATTATTACACATTAAATATTAAAGAAAGATATTATAGAAGTCTCATCTAATGTAATATCCATATCTAAAATTCTCCAGTTATTCAGTATTACTGTTTTTCCTTTACAGTTTTGTGGTTATTTCCATTGTTAGGTTTTTTTGTTGTTGTTGTTGTTCCTTTTATTGCTTTGTGTTTTTGATAGATGGCTGATTAAGATATTACTTTTCAATTAAATGCCAATAGAACTCAGTTTTCTATAATCTAAAATAGTGTATTTGCTTTCTATTACTTTATGCCTTTTGAAATTTGTCTAAAACATTTGATAAAAATAAAATAAAACAAAACAAAAGAAATAATATAATGTTCTCTGAAAGACAAATTATTTTTATTAAGAAAGGCTTTGGTTACTAGATGGAATGCTGCTTAATTCATGAAATTCTTAATAAAGCCATTTAGGTCTTCAAAAGTACTTGATTGTTTTTTGTTCTTTGATAGAATAATATCTCACTACTGAAAAGTAATCTTTAATTTTTAAAAACAAAAGAAGAATTGATTAGGGTGACACTAGTTAACATAATTGTTAAAATTATTTTAAATTTATTGCTAGTTGATACCGTAACTGATGAGTTATGTCCTTGAGCGTTATTTGGGTTTCTCCTGTCACCCGGTTTCTCTGCCTTGCACCTGCTCTTTCTGCATCCTTCAGACCCTTAGGGCCATTCATCTCAAGAAAGATTAGGAAAGCTGAAAAGCAATATTACAAATGCAGTCAGCTAGGAGAGCACATATTCCAGGGTTTGTTTTATTTTTCTTTAAGAATTTTATTATAGTTGTAAAAAAATAACTTAGAAACTATTCATTCAACATTCTCAATATTAAAACAATCAAGGTAAAATGTAATCTTGTAATTATTTGTATCTTTGTATCCTTAGAATTATGTATTGTTTTTGATGGCCTTAGCTGTAGTTTTTTAAAAGTAATTGGAGTTCTTTATCCTTTCTGATAACCTCTAATTTTCAGATAATAAAACAGGAGAATTTAGGGCGTTTTCTTTTTGTGTGTGTGACAGAGACACAGAGACAGACATAGAGAGGAACAGATAAGGGCAGACAGACAGGAAAGGAAAGAGATGAGAATCATCAATTATTTGTGCGGCACTTTAGTTGCTCATTGATTGCTTTCTCATATGTTCCTTGACTGGGGGGCTCCTGCAGAGCAAGTGACCCCTTGCTCAAGCCAGTGACCTTGAGCTCAAGTCAGTGACCTTGGGCTTCAAGTAGTGAACTTTGGGCTCAAGCCAGCAACCACTGTGTCATGCCTATGATCCCATACTTAAGCCAGCGACCCCACACTCTATCTGGCAACCTCAAGGTTTTGACCCTGGGTTCTCTGCATCACAGTCTGAAGCTCTATCCACTGCTTCTGAGACATTATATACTCCCTCGCTAATCTTCTAATCACTAGATCAGGTACCATGAGAGAAAGTACCCTCTAAGAAAAGTGCTATCTCAGACCATGGCAAAGCCAGATGGTCCCTTCTGATAAAGTGCCACTTTAGGTAAATTTATTATTGGTTACTTTTGTTCAGTTGGCATTCAGATGCATTAGATGTCAGAAACAATTTTAGAAAAATGATATTCAATTTTATTTATGTTGAAGATGCTCTTTGTACATGTATTAAATATATTTTTTTGTCATGAAAATTATGTTTTCTTATGTTATTAATTATAGAATCCAGCACAGTAGCAAGTTTAAGAGACATTTATGTTCATCTGATATTCACAAGTATGAAATGAGTTTTAGCAAAATACCTATGAACTAAATCAATATTTTTATATAAATACTCAGAGAATTTGCTTTTGATATTTAAAGATTTTTTTGGTGTGCTAAAATTTTTCTTTGTTGTACAGTAAAATTGAGCTTACTCAGCTTATTTTTATTTATTCAAACTATTCCTAAATAATGGGATACAATTATTTTTGTATTGAAATCATAAAAAATAAAAAGTAATTTTGGACCTCCCTAATTTATTAAAGAGTAAGTACATGTACATACATTAAAAAGAGTTATGCTTTCATCCAGAACAACCTGAAATGTATTTGCATTTACCTTATATTCGTTATACTCATAAATCTGAATGTGGTATGTCATAGATAATGAATATATATGTACTTAATTATTATTTACTGTAACTATATTATTACTTGGATATGGGTTCTATAATATCTGTACATTAGTGAGAAATTAGTTTATAAACCTGCTTCTATAGAATATAGCATGTATTCTTTAAAAATGATAGAATACAAATGCTATTTAGAACATGCATGAAAGAAAAAGTAATGCAAATGAGATGATAACGTGATGATGCAATTAAGGCAACAAGCAGGCAGATAGCAGTTGAGACAACTGGGGAAAAAATAGGTGGGTTCAAAAAACGACAAAATATTGTGCTAATAAATGCCATCATGCACCATTCTCTCCCCCGGTAACATTAACCCTTTCTACTTCAAAGAGTATTTGTTAAGACAAAATTATCTGAAGAAAGTTTCTGTTTTCCCCAAGTTTTTAGATGAAGTTAATTGTAGCAGAAGTGGCCCTAGAAGCAGACCCTTTGTTTGTAATGCTTACCTGTCAGTTGGCAATGAGAAACCATTACTGTGGGGAATACAGGGTGTTTAATCCAGAGTGTATCATAGAATCATGGTCCTGAGTTGTTCACTTTTTTTTTTTTTTTGGTATTTTTCTGAAGTTGGAAATGGGGTGGCAGTCAGACAGACTCCCGCATGCACCCGACCGGGATCCACCCGGCATGCCCACCAGGGGGCAATGCTCTGCCCATCTGAGGAATTGCTCTGTTGCAACCAGAGCCATCCTAGCACCTGAAGTAGAGGCCATGGAGCCTTCCTCAGTGCCCGGGCCAACTTTGCTCTAATGGAGCCTTGGCTGTGGGAGGGGAAGAGAGAGACAGAGAGGAAGGAGAGGGGGAGGGGTGGAGAAGCAGATGGGCGCTTCTCCTGTGTGCCCTGACTGGGAATTGAACCTGGGACTCCTGCACGCCAGGCCGATGCTCTACCACTGAGCCAACTGGCCAGGGCCCTGAGTTGTTCACTTTTGAGAGACTGGGATGAAGCACAGGTAAAAGGTACACAAATGAGTTATACATCAGTTCTAACATTTAAATAGATAAAGATTGAGAGACTGTTTGGTTTCTGCGGTCGTTGGAAACTTTAAATCAAATAGGCTTATAAGACTCGAATAGTACTCAAGGTATTCATAGAATCCTTCCATGGCATCATTTGTTGGGGACTTTAGCTTTTGTAGCCACAGTATAACCTGTTACAAATCAGTCTACAGATTTAATCATAAATGTGTAATAGAAAAGGTAAAGAAAATAATATAGAGGTTCGAAAGGTCTCCTATGATAACACATGCACCTGCCTAGGAATGACTGAGACATCAGATGCTGCATGTGTGACTCTTGAACTCACAACCTACCTTAAACATTCAGGGTGCCACGAGCATCACACATCTTATTGTTAGAAGTTAGCTGCCTCTTCTGACTATAGATTCTAAAGGAACCTCTCCCAAAGCATTTTTCTTGTAGTTTTCTTATTCTACCTAGATTCACCTTGACACCCACCATTGTTCCCAGATAAATAACTGAGTTTCGATTTCAGCAAAGCTCAGGCAGAAAAGTGTATATCCTGCTGTGGGATTAGGCATTTTATTTAAATAAAAATGTTGCAGGACCTGATATTGTGTACCAGTAGGAATCAGAGAAATATTTCTGACAGTAAATCTTGAGCTTGAGGGACTGTGAGGAGCCAAAATATATAGCTGAATAAATTTGAGTGTATGGCTGTATAACTATTTCTTCATTAGTCAAATTTTAACAAGGTTGACAAGGACCTTTATCTGGTCCTAATGCACCGTTAGGATGGCTTCTTGGAACTCTAAAACAACAGTAGCTTATATTAAGTGAAATTATAGCAATTTCGACCTTGCCAGAGTATTGGGGAAAGGGTAAGAAAACTCAGGAAAGAGGCTTAAAAAGTAGATTTTTTTTTTTGTTTAGCCTAGAGAACTCATTATCTGACTTTGTTCTCCAATATGAAACTATTATATGTATTAATATATGTATATTACAGAAGAAAAAATTACTCACAGAAAAACAATGGAGACGATATCAGTGTAGAGAACACTGTAATCATTAAGGTCATCAGGAGCTGTGCTCTGCAGCAGATTTGACAGAAAAAGTTGCACAGGGATGCTAGAAATCCAAATTGGTAGAAACCAGATGCCTGTACTTACCTATTAAAAAAGAGTTTACATAATATTCTAATAGGAAACAATGCCAGGGTGCCATGTTCCACAATGATAAATAATGCTTACTAATACATGATAGTGTTCCTATGGGAGAGACAGATGTTGATATGAAAGAGTATTTATTGTTTTACATCTAGAAGCAGAAGAAACTCAAAAGCTGTCATTGCCCAGTTTTCATATTAAAAGCAATTAGCAAGCTAGAAAAATCATTTTAAAAGGATTATTATCTGAGAAAACTGTTGTACAATAAATATTACTTTAATTCTTCCTGGAAAAAAAAAACCTGTAGCTATTTGCCAGTTTAGAACACAGTAGGAGAAAAAAGATATGGAGACTTTTTGAGAGAAACTAAAAACAGAGTTTAAGGTGACACAGATGCTGAAATCCCTAAAGTGTCTTTATCTTTCCCTGCATCCCAATTAAATTTAGGTGTTTTGTTTTGTTTTCTTAAGCGAGAAACAGAGAAGCAGAGAGACAGACTCCCACATGCACCACCACTGGGATCCACCCTGCAAGCCCCCTACCAGGTGATACTCTGCCCAACTGGAGTGCTACTTCGTTGTTTGGCCACCAAGCTATTTTAGCGCCTGAGGCAAGACCATGTAGCTATTCTCAGTGCCTGGAGCCAACTTGCTGCAAATGAGCCACAGTTGCAGGAGGGGAAGATACAAATAGAGGGAAGAGAGAGGGGGATGAGTGCAGAAGCAGATGGTCCCTTCTCCTGTGTGCCCTGACTGTGAATCAAACCTGAGACTTCCACACGCTGGGCCTGATAGATTTTTAAGCTTGCAACTATTTCTGAAAATTTAAGGATGAACCTCTTTGATGTTGCAGACTAAAAAGGTGAGTTATGGCTCCACCATTCTTTGCCCTAACAATGACTGAGGTCACCTATAATTCCCTCTATTTAAACTTTCATATTTGGAACACATAAAAGGGCCTTTGATTTTTATCTAAATGTTACAAGGGGTTAATTAATAGATCAAAGGAGTTTAATTCTACAATTCTCACCTCCCTAGAGTGCCCTCATAAGTAAAAGACAATTAACAAAATAGAATTTTGATCAGGTTGCATCCCTAAAAATACTCCCTCATGACAGTCAGTTGATCCGAGGACAAGGTTTGGCAGGTTCATCCCTCTGACCATGTCTTCAGCCCCATGAGCAACTCTCTGCAAGCTCTCTGTGATAAAGCCATCCATTTTCTTTTAATTTCTTAAATATATTGAACTCTTTCTATCCACATAACACCAATCAGCTATACTTTCTTTTAATTTTGATTCCCTCCACTGTTTTCCCTTTGTCTAACAATTCCTACTTACTTTTCCTGTTTAAAATAATAAATCACCTCTTTAAAGAAGCTCCCTAATTCTCAAGAATATGTCTTTGTGTTTATCACAATTGTAATTAAGTCTGTGCATATGTACTTCTACAGAACAATTAGTAGTTAAAGCAGAAACTATGTCAGCTTATTTTTTATTTTATATCATATCTTACAATATTTTCAATTTTTTGAAGTTTTGGTAAAAAAAAACTTCTTAAAATTTTTATTTATTGATTTTTATAAGAGAAGAATGGAGAGACACAGAAAGAGAAAGAGGGAGAATCTCAATTTTGTTCCAATTATTGATGCCATCACTGTTGATTCTTGTATGTGTCCTGACCAGAGATGGAACCTGTGACCTTGGCATAGTAGGACAACATTCTAACCCACTGAGTTACCCAACCACAGCCAAGAAAAACTTAATAAATAAATGTATGAACCAATAAGAGCCAAAACATATCATTACATTAAAAAAATCTTCTGAGTCGGTGGAAATAACCTAAGCAAATCTATAGATTTATGAACAAACTCAGCATATGCAACAGGCTCTTAGAACATAGGACGCAAAAGTAAAATGGCTAGAAAATACAGGAGGTACAGAGAGAAGAAACATGAATAGCAAAGTCAAGATTTGAATTTGAACCAAATGGTAATAAGGATCCAATAAAAACATTTGAATTAAAAATATGTTTCTGAAAGTGTAAAAGCACATCTACATTTATATATTATTTTACATTTTTAGTTATTTAAAATTTCTGATATTGAGTATTTTATTTTATTATTATTGGACCTCTCAAAAATGAAATAGGAATTTCATTATAACTGAAGCATTAGAAGAAATATTACTTGTCTAAATTTATATGTATTAAAATAATTAGGAAAGTAAATAAAAACCTCTTGGAGAATGTAATTTGTTGTTTAAACAAGTTTTGCAAAAATCTAAAATCAGGAGAAAATGCCAAATGAACAAGTGAGAAATTCAGAATAAGTAAATATCAATGTGTTTTCACATTAAAAAAAAGTTATTTACAGGTTAAGTCAGTTTGGGGAACTGTGAGAACCACATAAGAGGCAACTCTAAAAGCTACTGTGTCCATTTCCCCCCAGTCAAAAATAATACACAGTTATAAAAATAATTAATAACAACAACAATAATAATAATAGAAAGACTTACAGCTCTGTCACCAGTGGCATGGTGTTAATGACTAGAACTCCAGGAATATTAGCTTGCCCCAACTGTTACAGTCTCTACTCCCTTTCTATTTCTACAGTTCATCTATTAAAGCAGTAACCCTAATGTATAACAAATAAACTACCAATTTTTTAACAATTTAAATGATTTTCCATTCATGAAATGCTACTACATTAAGTAAATACTACATCTAGGTATTGCACAAAAGAATTCTTTTCAATGGATCTTTTCTTATTTATAGACGTGTGGTTTCACTAACTGATATTACACATCACTTGTGTTCAGGATCAGTATTGTATGCACATTGAACTTGAATTCTGAAATGGCAACAGTGATGCCTTTCTGAAAAAAAAGAGAAATATTTTAAAAAACACAATTGTATGTGTGAGAAGCAAGGTGATGTTCAATAAATAAATGAACAGGTTGGAAAAATAATAATTCAGGAACAGACAGAAAAATATTTAAGAGTATATTTAGGTGACAAGAGTTAGACAACTCTTTGCTGATCACTACAAATTCATTGCAAGTTAGAAGAATAGAAATAATCCATTCAAGAAATTTTTGTTTATTTCTTAAAGAAAACTAGGGGGAAAAGTATGGAAATTAAATAGGTTGAGTTGGTTAAAATAAAACCAATAAATAAAAGAACAGTATTTTCTTTTTTGAGAAGCAATCCTGTGGTTTCACTTTCTTTTGAAAACAGATATTAATTTGCTACCTGTGTTAGTTTCTTATTGCTGCTGTAAAAAATATGTTCTTCAAACTTGGAAATTTACAATAATAGAAATGTATTATCTTACAGTTCTGGGTATTACTGAGCTAACATCAAGGTCTTGGGTCCTGGCTGTGTCCCTTCAGTTGACTCTATGGAAGATTTGATTCCATGTCTTTTTCACCTTCTAGAGGCTCCCCACATTCCATGGCTCATGACTCTTCCACCATCTTCAATACAGCAGTGTAGCATCTTCATGTCTTCCTCTGACTCTGCCCCTCCTGCCTTCCTGTTTCACTTATAAAGACCTTGGTGATTACACTGAAACCACACAGACAATCTAGAATAGTCTGCATCTCATGATGCTTAAATCAATCACATATAAAGTCCATTTTCTTATGTAAGGTAAGATATTCACAAATTTCAAAAATTATGAGTTGGGTATCTTTGAAGGACCATTGTTCTGCCTCCTACAGTATCATTTATTTCAATGTATTCAAATTTTCTCAGGAATATGTGTAATCACAATTAAAAACTCATTTTCTTTCAGTGCTCTCTATCCTCACTGGTCATTTCAGTACCATACCCAGTCTGTTTCTTATCTCTCAAAACATTCAATATGACTCAATCAACAGTAGTTTCAAGAAGATGATGATAGAAAATAAAACATGTACAGGCATACCTTGTTTTATTACACTTTACTTTATTGATCTCTGCAGATACTGCATTTTTTAAAATTGAAGATTTGTGCAAACTCTGCCTTGAGTAAGTCTATTGGCTCTTTTTTTTTCAATATCATGTGCTTATTTTGTGTTACTTTGTCACATTTTGGTAATTCTCACAACATTTCAAACTTTATTATTTTTTATGGTTATCTGTAATCAGTGAACTTTGATCTTACTGTTGTTTTGAAGCACTATGAACCACATTTACCTAAGCCTGTAAACTGAACTGACAATTGTTTGTGTTCTGACTACTTCACCAACAGGCCACTCCCTCTATTTCCAGCCTCTGTATTTCCTGAGTTACAACAGTATTAGAATTAGGCATGATGGCCCTGGCCAGTTGGCTCAGCAGTAGAGTGTAGGCCCGGCGTGTATAAATCATGGGTTCAATTCTGCTTAGGGCACACAGGGGAAGCGAGTATCTGCTTCTCGACCCCTCCCTCCTCTCTCTCTCTCTCTTTCTCTCTCTCTCTCTCTCTCTCTCTCTCTCTTTCTCTTCCTGTCCTGCTGCCATGGCTCGAATGTTTTGAGAAAAATTGGCCCCTGGCACTGAGGATGGCTCCATGTCCTCATCTCAGGTACTGAAATAGCTTGGTTGCCAAGCTACAGAGCAGCGACCTCAGATGGGCAGAGCATCACCCTGTAGTGGACTTGCCAGGTGGATCCCTGTCAGGGTGCATGCAGGAGTCTGTCTCTCTGCCTCCCTGCCTCCCCACCTCTCTCTTAATAATAATAATAATAAAAGAATTAGCCCTGGCCGGTTGGCTCAGTGGTAGAGCGTCGGCCTGGCATGCAGAAGTCCCGGGTTCGATTCCCAGCCAGGGCACACAGGAGAAGCGTCCATCTGCTTCTCCATGCCTCCCCCTCTTCTTCCTCTCTGTCTCTCTCTTCCCCTCCCGCAGCGAGGCTCCATTGGAGCAAAGGTGGCCCGGGTGCTGGGGATGGCTCCTTGGCCTCTGCCCCAGACGCTGGAGTGACTCTGGTCTCAACAGAGCGACATCCCGGAGGGGCAGAGCATCACCCCCTGGTGGGTGTGCTGGGTGGATCCCGGTCGGGAGCATACGGGAGTCTGTCTGTCTCTCCCAGTTTCCAGCTTCAGAAAAATACCAAAAAAAAAAAAAAAAGAATTAGGTATGATGATTTCTAAGTGTTCAAATGAAAGGTAGAGTCACACATTTCTCACTCCAGTGAGGAAGGCATGTCAAAAGCCAAGATAGGTGGGGGTTTTTTTGTTTGTTTTTTGTCGGTTAAACAAGTTTTAAATGCAAGAGAAAGTTCTTGAAGAAAATTAAAAGTACTACTCTAGTGAACACATGAATGATAAGAAAGTGAAACTGCCTTATTGCTATTCTGGAGACAATTCTAATGGTCTGGGTGAAAGATCAAACTGCCCACAACAACATGCCTTAAAACAAAGCCTAATCTAGAACAAGGTCATATTCTTCAATTCTATGAAGGTTGAGAGAGGTGAGGAAGCTATAGAAGTAAAGTCTGAGGCTAGCAGAGATTGGTTCAAAAGTTTTAAGGACAGAAGCCATTTTCATAATATGAAAGTGCAAAGTGAAGCAGCAGGTGCTAATGTAGAAGCTACAGCAGGTTGTCCAGATCTAGCTTAGACAATGGAGGTAGCTACACTAAACAATAGCTGTTCAATGTAGGTGTAACAGCCTTTTATTGGAAGAAGATGCCATCTAAGATGATCCAAGCTAGAGAACAGAAGTTAGTGTCTGGCTCTAATGCTTCAAAGGACAGCCTGACTCTTTCATTAGTAACTAATGCAGCTGGTGACTTTAAGTTGGAGCCAAGGCTCATTTACTATTCTAGAAATTCTAGGGCCCTTAAGAATTATGTTAAATCTACTCTGCCTGTACAATGGAAAAACTAAACCTCAAAGAAAACACATCAATTTACAACATGGTTTACTGAACATTTAAAACCCACTGTTGAGACCTACTGCTCAGAAAATATATTCTTTCCAGCCAGACCAGGTGTTGGCACAGTGGATAGAGTGTCAGACTGGGATGAGGAGGACACAGGTTTGAAACAAAGAGGTCACCAGCTTGAGCGCAGACTCACCAGCTTGAGCACGGGGTTGCTGGCTTGAATGTGGGATCACAGACATGACCCCATAGTCTCTGGCTTGAGCCCAAGGTCACTGGCTTGAGCAAGGGGTCACTTGCTCTGCTGGAGCCCCCCAGTCAAGGCACATATGAGAAAGAAATCAATGAACAACTAAGGTGCCTCAATGAAGAATTGATGCTTCTCATCTTTCTTCCTTTCTATCTGTCCCTATTAGTCCCTCACTGTCTCTGTAAAAAAATAAAATAAAATAAAATAATAATATTCCTTTCAAAATATTGCTGATCATTGACAATGCACCTGGTCACTCAAGAGCTTTGATGGAGATAGAAAATGAGATTAATGTTGTTTTCATGCCTGCTAAGATAACATCTATTCTGCAGCCCACAGATCAAGGAGAAATTTTGTCATTCAAGCCTTATTATTTAAGAAATACATTTTATAAAGACAGAAGTGCTATAGCTAGTGATTTCTATGGATCTGGGCAAAATAAATTTAAAACCTGTAATAAAAATTAACTATTCCAGATGCCATTAAGAATAGTCAGAATTCATGAGAAGAGGACAAAATATCAACATTAACAGGAGTTTAGAAGAAGTTGATTCCACCCTTCTTTATGGATGACTTTGAGGGATTCAAGACATCACTGAAAGAAATAACTACAATTACTTCTGCAGATCAACAGACATGGTGGAAACAGCAAGCAAAGATGAATTAGAAGTGAAGCCCTTAAGATGGGGTTAAATTGCTACTATCTCATGATGACTAATGGATAAGAAGTTACTGCCTATTTATGAACAAAGAAAGTGATTTCTTGAGATGTATACAATTACTCCTGGCGAACACGCTGTAAAGACTGTGGAAACAACAAAGGATTTAGAATATTACATAAACTTAGTTGATAAAGCAGCAGCAGGGTTTGAGAAGATTGGCTCCAATTTTGAAAGAAGTTATGCTGTGTGCAAAAGTTTATCAAATGACAAAATATTACTACTGAGAAATTGCTAGTGAAAGGAAGCAAATCAATGTGATGAACTTCAGTGTTTTCTTATTTTAAGAAATTAACACAACCACCCAACCTTTAGCAGTGACCACCCTGATCAGTCAGCAGCCATCTATATCAGGACAAAACCCTCTGCCAGCAAAAAGTGTGCTGCTTGCTTAAGGCTCAGATGATGGTTAGTATTTTTTAGCAATAAAGTCTTTTAATTGTGACAGTACATGTTTTTAAAATAAATAATGCTATTTCATACTTATAGACTACAGTATTTCATAAACATAATATTTTATGCACTGGGAAACCAATAAGTTTTGTATGATTCCTTTTATTGTGATCTTCTTCATTTTACTGGGTGTGGTGAACATGTGAGGTTTTTTCTATGCCCTCACTGGAAAGAACTATAAAAACAGAGTCCCTGCAAGAAGGGGATGGTGTCAAATTATTTCCATGTTTGATACCTGACTCTGCAATGTCCGGTTGGTTTGCCCCACATATCTATTGGTCCAAGGGTTAAAAGCAAAGTAAAACAACAACAAAAACAAGAGGTAGTTGAGTTGCAAGGGAACTATTACATATATAGGCTTTCAACTCTTAATGCTGACCTCATATTCCTATATTTTCTTGTATAATTGGTGAGCAGTGGCTTTATGAAGTAGCAAGTGGGTTCTGCAAGCTCCTATAAGAAATGGAATAATATGTCTGGCAGGACTTTCTAAAATGGAGAGGCACTAAACTCCCACTGAGTTCACTTTGTGGATTTAACCACAATTCTAAAACAGCAGAACAGGTTTCTTTACACATCCTGTCACATCCATGTGCTTAGTAGACAGTTGTTTCTGAGTCTGGTTAGAAATAATTTTTGTGTCTATGTTGCCTAGATGCCGTATGTAATCTAAGCCATCAAGGCTTATATCCTATCTGTAATTTTACTCTATTTAGCAAAGTAGAGGTCAATGTATTTGACTTTTTTTTCCCATCCTTCCTCCCATGAAAGATATTTATTTAATTATATGCTATTGTCTTTAGGTGGTCTAAGGTATGCTAGAACCTGCTCAATCAGACTAATAAAAGTCAATTCTTGGAAATTCAGCAACTTGGCAAACCATGTTAAATATAACAATTATTAAGCTAAAATTATTCTGAACATGCTGCATGGTTCCTAATTTTATATATTTAATAAATCATTGATGGATTGGACTAGATCTTTAAGAATATGTCTTTAACAACAACAACAAAATAAATATTCTCACTTTGTTGGAAGGAATATTTTCAGCCAAGCCCACACAGAGTTCTGAGCAAGCTTCTTAAAAACTATCCCTTGTCCATCTTCTTAAGAAACATAAATAGATGTATAGACATTATGTTAATAGAGAATCTTTTTCAATAAAGGAGTCTCTCCCTTTATTTAAAAGGTCTTATAAGAATTATTTTACACAAAAAAACAATATACTAAAACAATATTATCATGCTCCCCCAAAATAAGTTTGCAATTATTTTTACATGATCAAAAATTATACTGATAAAGAATTATATAAAATCTGTTTCTGACCTTGTAACAGCAATAGTTTTGGTGGAGTTACTCAGTATTCTCCTTATTGTCCACATATGCGATAATATGTACTAATAATAGTATTTTAGATCATGTGACAGGTTAATCATTTTCTTCAGAGCATTTTTCTAAGTTTATTTGAGCCAAAACAGATGACATATGCCAGAGAGCAAGATCTCAAATGCTCCCACTTCACTTTCTTAACATATTTGTATTTCCTCTGATTTTACTAAAACCTATACAAGCGCTTTTTATAACCCTTAATTTTGTCACTTATTTGCTTTTTTTCTTGCCCTAATACTTTACGTGTATTCTTAAATTTACTTTATATTGTTGTTTCTGCTCGTTCCCTTGGTGTTCTCAAAAGCTTAGAACTTTATGGAGTGAGACAGTCTATAAATAAGTAAAGTATTAGATAAAGTTATAAAAAATATGTTATTTGTCTGTTTTTTATACCCATACAAGATAAAATAAATCAAGTTAAGTAAAAGTGAAATATAATAAACAGTTGAGCAGTTATTTTAGTTCACCAGGATTGGGCCTCCTTCCATCTTATGGGCTGGGAAAATCTCAGGAATTGATAATACCCACATGGTTATATAACTAGGAACAACTTTTATTTTTACCTTGGCAAATGTAATCTGAAGAAAATAAATGAGTATATTAAACAAAATAACTACAACATTGAAACTGTAAAATCAGGATTAGGAAGAAAACATTCAAAAATGTAATGTGCAAATAACACTTTATAATTGTATTTGTATTAGTATTGTACTTGTATATATGAAAGTATCACTTTGTATTCTTAACTTGCATTCACTAAACAATAAACTTACATGGGCAAAATGTACTGACCTTCAATTTCAAGGATGCATTTTGAATTTATGTTGCAGTCTTTAAGAACTGATTGATATTTTTCTCTTTTATCAGCTAAGATATACTTTAGGAATATTCACTTATGTACTGAATATTTTTCCAACTAGACAGTTAATGTCTCTGATCTTCTTTTGTTTAGCAGAAGCAAGATTTTATTTATGGCCTTAAAAATGCCAGTTTAGACTAGTTGTACTATCATGTTTTGGGGCAGTTTGTCATTTCTATATAAAAATAATCCTTTTATATGATGATACTTTATCAAGATACTAGTTTCAGCCACAGTAGGAAATAAGAAGCAGCAATTAAATTTGCTGAGGTGAACAGATTCCAGTATGTGGAACACTAATAGTACATCAATGCAACACCAGTAGTATAACAAATGCATTTTTCAGTATAATTTCTTTTTAAAAGATGGTTTTAAAAGAGTAATGATTCACCAACATTTATCTAACAATCAAGACAGAAGGATTTAATTTGCCATTGTCTATTTTATTTTTTCTGATATTTTGTTGTGTTTCTCTTGATAAAAATGTCACATGCATACTCTTTCAACTTTGAATAGTCCATCATCTAAATTCTATATATATTTTTTAAGATGACTAACAGCTTTTACTTGGCTCAATGTTGTTATTTTCAAAATGGGAGATTTTCCTATGGAAGAACAGTTTGTAAATCCCTTTATTCAAAATCTTTAAAACTGCCTGACCAGGCGGTGGCGCAGTGGATAGAGCATTGGACTGGGATGTGGAAGACCCAGGTTCGAGACCCTGAGGTCACCAGCTTGAGCGCAGGCTCATCTGGTTTGAGCAAAGCTCACCAGCTTGGACACAAGGTCTCTGGCTTGAGCAAAGGGGTTACTCAGTCTGCTGCAGCCCCATGGTCAAAAAGCAATCATTAGTGATGAGAAAGTGATGAGAAAGCAATCAATGAACAACTAAGGTGTCATAGCATGCAAAAAAAAAAAAAACCAGCTAATGATTGATGCTTCTCATCTCTCCGTTTCTGTCTGTCTGTCCCTGTCTATCCCTCTATCTGACTCTCTCTCTCTCTGTAAAAAATAAAAAAAATAAAAATAAATCTTTAAAACTCTTTATTTGGTGTTGGTAGAAAATACCCTGATGGTGACATGTTACAAAGGAGATTTCTAACTGAGGTGACATTTTCTTCAAGAACTATTCAATAAATTACATTGTGTTGGAAAATAGTTTGATTTATTTTACCACTTACATAGTAAAAACTTGGATTTAGAAAGTGTCCCTTTGCTATATTGTAGCATAGATGATTAGAAAATTTACTGACACTCTCTTGATGTATAAAATTCACAATGTTTAACTTTAAACAAGTTTCTGTTATTTTCTTATAATCAAAATTACCCTTTGGCAGTTTGATGAGGCACTAGCAAGTCATAACTTATCTCAGAACAAAAGAAGTGCTTTAGCCAGAAATACATTTTTTTTCAGTAACTTCTTTAAAAATAATTATAAAATAAGTCATGAAATGTAATGTACAGCATAATGTATAGAATAAATAACATTATAATAATGATGCACAGTGACAGGTAGTTGCTACACTTATTATGGTGATCACTTTATAATGTGTATAAATGTTGAATCTCTATGTTGTACACCTAACAGTAATGTAATACTGTATTTATTTAAATTATAACATAAAATAAATTAATTTTTAAAATAACAATGAATCTAGGAAACCTATTGTATGGAGTATTTAAATTTCAGAAATAATATAAGAAAAACTATTTGTAACAGACAGTACTCCTCCTATAAAGTAATAAACTTAAGGATAGACATAAAAGGAGAAAAAAAAAGTGCTATTATAATAGAATCCTACAAGTAGTCAGACAAAAACTTCAGGTATAGAAAGAGGGGGAAAATCAAATTTGCCTATAATTTTCATCATGACATAAATGGCAGGGGACAATAAGATGTCTACCCAAATTTAAACTTTAAAAAATGCTGTAAACTAAAATTGTCACACCAGCCAAATATTTTGACTGGAATAAAAGCATCATAAAGACAGTCATAGATCCAAAAGAACTCAGAAAGTGAATAAAAGACCCTTTCAGAATAAAGTCCTTGAAATTATGGGCTAAATTAATAAAAGATGTATCAGAATAAAAAATATATTTTTTGGCTTTTATTATTATTATTTTTTTGTATTTTTCCGAAGTTGGAAATGGGGAGGCAGTCAGACAGACTCCCGCATGCGCCCAACCGGGATCCACCCGGTATGCCCACCAGGGGGCGATGCTCTGCCCATCTGGGGCATTGCTCTTTTGCAACCAGAGCCATTCTAGTGCCTGAGGCAGAGGCCATGGAGCCATCCTCAGCACCCGGGCCAACTTTGGTCCAATAGAGCCTTGGTTGCGGAAGGGGAAGAAAGAGACAGAGAGGAAGGAGAGGGGGAGGGGTAGAGAAGCAGATGGGTGCTTCTCCTGTGTGCCCTGGCCAGGAATCGAACCTGGGAGTCCTGCATGCCAGGCCGATGCTCTACCACTGAACCTACCAGCCAGGGCCTTAAAAAATATATTTTAAAAAAGCTCTGCTTTTGAACTTTTAAAGTAATCAATGTATAGATATAAACTTAATAATTGGTTTAAATATGCTTAGAGAATTTGTTTTATTTTCACTTTAGAAACTGTTAAACAAATTGTTTGAAATGAAAGTGATGAAGATTGTAATTACAGTTTATTGTAAATTATTTTGGGGAATATATTCAGAAATATTAAGTCTATTATTTTCCAAAAGGTTATTTTTGAAAATATTATATTCTCTATTATCAATATACTTATATTAACAAATATATTATTGCTTATTATAATCTATGTCCTAGAGTAGTGCAAAGAATAAAGGATTTATTGCATATGTCCCTGAACTTCTCCTACCAGAGCCCTTATTACATAGAATTATGCTGGTCTGCATGACTGTTGTGGTGCTTCTAAACAGTTACAAAAGTAACATTAAGCATTGCTGATCCTAGTTCACCGTAACAAATAATATTAATTTTTAAAAGTGTGATATATTGGAGAGAATTCCCAATATAAGACACAGATACATAAAGTGAGTAAGCAAATACTGTTGGAAAAATTGTACTGATAGGCTTATTCATGTCAAGGTTGCTTCAAACCATCAATTTGTAAAAAAAATAATATCTGAGAAACACAATAAAATTCAGCACAATAAAATGAGGAATGGCTGTATGATAAAATAGAGAAAGAATGACCCCAAAATAGACAGATTGGTTTTCTTTCCATTTAAAATTTCTCCAATCATGTTAATGATGGACAAGAAGATAGAAGAATAGAAACCCAAAGTTCAAAAATTTGTACTATGAGCAATTAAATGTTCAAATTGTCAGAAAGCCTAGGATACCTGTAAAATATATAATCAGTAACAGGAAAAGAGAACATGGCTGCTCGTTAAAGACAATAATGAAGAGAAATTAAACATATATGTATGTAATACTCATATATATTCATGTAATATTAAATTTGGTAATACAATTTAATTTAAATTACTCTTCCTCAGAATATAAAGTAATTAATTCTGTTAGACTATAATAAAACTTATACGGTCCCCACACAGGTTGGTCTGATAAAACGAGTAAGAGTTAACTGTGGCTTAAAAAAGAAACATGAAAAATTGAAATGGAGTACATATCTGTGAAAGTACCACATAATGAAAGTAAGAGAGAAGTATACATTGCGCTTTCAGACTACGTATCTCAGAACCACACAGGTGATTGGTCTTAACTCTTAATAACCATACCTCCTAAACACATATTCAGATAGAACTTTTTATTTATATTTTTAAGACACTCTGTGATTAGAAAACAAATATTTTAAAAGGGATTTAAATAAAAATCTTCAATTTATAGCAATTGATTTTATATTTAAATATAAAACCCTGCCCTGGTCAATTGACTCAGTAGATAGAGCGTCAGCCTGGCATATGGATGTCCCCCGTTCAATTCCCAGTGAGGGCATACAAGAGAAGTGACCACCTGCTTCTCTTCCCCTCCCTCTTACCCTTCTTTTCCCCTTCCTTTCCCACACCAGTGGCTCAGTTGGTTAGAGCATTGGCCCTGATGCTGAGAATGCCTTGGTTGGTCCAAGCGCATCAGCTTCAGGCACTAAAAAATAACTCAATTGATTTGAGCATGGTCTCCAAACATGGGTTGCTGGGTGGATCCTGGTCAGGGCACATGCAAAAATCTGTCTCACCATCTCCCCTCTTCTTATTAAAAAATTAATAATAATAAATAAATAAATAACCCTAACTTAAAAATATAGAATGCCCCCTTTACTATCCTGGATTTGGATCTGGGCAACTCCTCTCTTTCTATCATTTTTCCCACTGAACCCCAAACATTTACTTGTATGACCCTAACAAGAGTATGCTTGTAATTATAACTAACATCTTCGTTATCTCAGTTTCTTACATCTCATTTGGGCATCAAAACCTCTTGTATTTCCAGCTCTTTCTCACTATTGCTTCAACTCTAACAATCTTTTGGACCTACATTCCATGATGCCACTCTCTTTGTGCTGCTTTTTATCTTTGTCACGTATTCATTTCGCATCTTCATCCGCTTAATTTCCTAGTAAGTTATTGTTGTATGAACTGTCAATTTCATTGCTTCCATGTCATTAAATCATGCTTGCCTATAAAAAACAAAGAAAGTATAGATAACCCAGATAATCAACTCCTATGTTCAATGACTGTCAGTTCTACCCAAAGTCAGCTCGTTATTCATGTGTTCTAGCTCTTGTACTCTCACTTGCTCAAGGACCACACTAGTATATAAACATGATTATATCACTCTCATTTTAAAGCCAATAAAAATAAATCTCTCTCATGACCACTCTTTCCTTCTCAGCTATTACCCTACTATTTATCTGCTCCTTTTGCTTGGAAATTATTTAGAGTTGTCTGTATGAGCTAATTTCAACCCCTCCTATTGCTTCTCTCTAAATTTATTTTTACTGGACTTTCAACCACAATGTTCCACCAAACCTGATTTCAACAAAGACAGTGACCTTTACTTCATTATTGTAATAATCAATTCTTAGTCCTCATTTGACATATCCTACCAAAAACAAAAAAAAATGCGACCAAATTGAATAAGGCTCACAGCCTACCATTCTTAATTGGTTTCTTTGCTATAGTGTCTCATATCACAAGGCTGCAATCCAGTGATCAGGTGTTGGCAGGGGCTATGGTCTCATCTGCAGCTCAACTAGGGAAAAATCTGCTTCACAGTTGCTTTGTTACTGGCAATATTTATTTCCTTGTGAACTATTAAACTGAGATCTTCAGTTTCTTGCAATTTTTCATCAAAAGGCCATCTTGTTTCTTGTCATGGATGACTTCCCACTATTCTCTTTCACTTCTTCAAAGCTGAAAAGAAAAAGAAAGCATGCAAAAGGGTATCACAATTACACATAATCATATACAGCAGTGGTAGTCAACCTGGTCGCTACTGCCCAATAGTGGGTATCCCAGCTTTCATGGTGGGCGGTAGCAGAGCAACCAAAGTATAAATAAAAAGATAGATTTAACTATAATAAGTTGTTTTATAAAGATTTATTCTGACAAACGTAGTGAAAACCCAACATAAAGTACTTGGTAAGTAATTATTATTATATGCTTTAACTTGCTGTAACTCTGCTTTCTAAATTTTATAAAGTAAAGTTACTTTTCTACTTTATAAATCACCATTACTGTGGAATTGGTGGGCGGTTACAAAATTTTACTACTAACAGAGATACAAAAGTGGGTGGTAGGTATAAAAAGCTTGACTCCCCCTGATATACCAGATGTTCTATATCTTATTAACTGCTGAATTTTACTGGTTAGAAGTGAATCACAGATTTTGTACACACTCAAGAAAAGGATATTTCACAAGAACCTGAACACTAGAAAACTACTGGATCATGAAGTCACTTGGTCTTTTATAATACTGTTCTAGTAATTTAATTTTATTAACTTCATGTTTATTTCCACTTTAAAGATAAGAAAGGCATGACATCAGAGAAATTGTGGCATGAGAGATACTCCCAATCTCTTCCCTTGAAATTTCAACAAATCCAACAACTAAACACAGAGAAAAATCTCAGGAGCACCTGAAATATACACACACCAGATAAAGGTATGATTGGGTGAAAAGGTGGCTCAAGGTTTAATCCACTCAGAGGGAAAAAAGATGAAGGATGGGGTATTTCACTTTGCTCACTGATCTGTGGAAGAAGCACTTTTGTTTGGAGCAGGGTGAAGTGGAGAGACTGAGATCAAGGGGAAGGAGCTGAGTTAGGGTAGGTGCTCAAACAAACAAACAAAAAAGAGCACAGCAGTTCTGCCTGAGATTGCGGATGCTGGGCAAGTGCACGGGCAGTGGTCTCCACTGAAATTGTCAGCACTGTGTGCCATGGGGGCTGGTTCAAGCATCTGTGTGCATTGCTAGAATTGTGGGAGCTGGACACACACGTGGCTTACTGCAGGCTCCCAAACAGCATGGAAGAAGCCCGTGGAGATCAGACTGTGGTGTGCTGAGGCCTGCTAGATCTGCCTGCTGTTCCATAGCGTTTTTCCTGTGTGTAACAGAGAGGTGCACCATATGTGATCTAGTCCCCGCCCTACCTGCTCCTGCTGGTGGCTCGCATTGCCACTGCCATGCCCAGAACTGTGCTTTGAGTGGTGCTGGAGGAAGGACCTAACTACATAAAGTTCCCCTTGCTGTGAAAACAATGGCTGAGGTGCACCCCACAGCTAAGTCTCTAGGCTGCTAGCTCCAGTGGGAAAGAGACATGGGGAGAGGAGCCTAGAGCACTGAGACTGACATTGCTAGAGACATAAAATTACAAATCCTTAACAAGCCCCACCTACCAACAGAACTAAGGCCCAGCCTAGGTCATTGACACAGTGACACACCTGCAGACCTCTGCTGAAGATCTTCACAGAGCCAAAACTTGTAATACAGCACCACCTGTTGAAAAAATGGAAGTTATCTCTCAAAACCAGGAAAAAATTGCATTTTTAAATGCTTTTTGTCATTTTTTCTTCTTTCCTTCTTTTTTTCCTCTTCTTTCCTTTTTTCCTTTTGAACTTCATTATCCATAGTTGTAACATTTTCATTCAACTTTGTGTTTCATTTCTAAAATATTTACTTCACTTTTTTATTGTTTTATTTTTTTCTCTTTCTTTTTTTTCTTTATCTCTTTTTTCTCTGCTCCCTTTTCTTCCCTTATTCCTTTTTTCTTTCTTTCATTTAGTTATTTATTTTTTGCTCTCATTTACACATCATTTATCATCAAATTATTATATTTTGGACTCATTTTTCTTTGTGGCATTTTGCATGTCTTTTACTTCATTTTTTCTCTTTTTTATTTTTCTTCAGTTTTTTTCTCCTTAGTCTCTGTAGTTTTTGTTCCACTTATCATTATAGAATTTTTATTTTTTCAGTGTATTTTTTCTTTTTTATTCTATTTATTTTTGACAGACAGAGAGTCAGAGAGAGGAATAAATAGGGACAGAGAGACAGGAATGGAGAGAGATGAGAAGCATTAATTCTTTGTTATAGCACTCTAGTTGTTCATTGATTGTTTTTCTCATATGTGCCTTGACTGTAGGGCTACAGCAGAAATAAGTAACCCCTTGCTCAAGCCAGAGACCTTGGTTCCAAGCTGTTGAGCTTTTGCTCAAATCAGATGAGCCCATGATCAATCTGGTGACCTTGAGGTTTTAAACCTGGGTCTTCTACATCCCAGTTTGATGTTCTATCCATGTTCTATCCACTGTGCCACCACCTGGTTAGGCTTCAGTGTATTTTTTTAATTTTTATTTTATAATTATCTCTTATTAGTGTTATTAACAATACCACTCTCAAATACCATCAAGCAAAAAGAAATCAAATATTGTAGATATAAAAGACAGAGACATAGTTCAGATAGATGATGAAAAATCTCTAGAAAAGAATTTTAATTACTTGGAAACCATGGAGTTACAATAAATGACAAAAAATTCAAAATTGAAGTTCTAAGAATACTCAATGAAATACAAGGAAGCACTAAAAGACAATTTAGTGAGTTCAAAAAACAATTTATTGAACAGAAAGAGTAATTCATGCAGGAAATTGAAACTATAAAAAGGAACCAAAGAGAGATGAAAAACTCAATACATGAACTGAAAAATGAGTTAACAAGCTTAACTAATAGAACAGGCAAGATAGAGGAGAGAATTAGTGACATAGAAGACAGACAACTATACATAGTACAGAGAGAAGAGAGACTCACCAATTTAAAAAAATGAGAAAGCCCTACAAGAATGGTCTGACTTGATCAGAAAGAGCAATATGAGAATAATGAGTATATCAGAAGGAGTAGAGAGAGAAAAAGAAATGGAGAAGATATTCAAACAAATAATCAGTGAGAAACTCCCAAGCCTGTTGAAAGAATTAGAGCTTTAAATCTAAGAAGCAAACAAAACATCAGGCTACCTTAACCCAAACAGACCTACTCCAAGATAGGTACATTATAAGGAAATTATCACAAATCAATGACAGAGAAAAAATCCTCAAGGCAGCTAAGGAAAAGAGGAATACAACAAATAAAGGAAGGCCCATTAGGTTATCATCAGATTTCTCAGCAGAAATTCTACAAGCCAGAAGAGAGTGGACCCCAGTATTTAAAGTACTGAAAAAGAGGAACTACCAGCCAAGAATGCTATATCCATCAAAGCTATTCTTTGAATATGAAGGGGAAATAAAAACATTCTCAGATACAGAGAAGATGAGGAAATTTATCACCAGAAAACCCCCACTTCAGGAAATACTAAAGAGGGTTATTTGACCAGATACAAGAAACAAAACAAAACAAAACAAAATCAAAAGTAAAAGTTCCAAGAAGATCACAATAAAAACAAGGATAATCTGTGACAACAAAAAAAAAAAAAGAGAGGAAAAAGATTAGCAATAGCAAAAGAGGATGGAGTACAGAAGTACTCATGAAATAATGGACTATAATGAATATTATATATATATAATTACCTAATGGTAACCACCCCTGAAAATACCACTACTGAAACACATAGCTTAAAAAAAGAAGAAATAGAAGGAAGAAGTACAAAATACAACCAAACAAAAACAAATATCAGAAAACAAAAGAGAAAAACCAAACAAGAAACAGAGTTATCAAAAGTAATATATAAAATGTCAATAGGAAACACTCAAGTGTCAATAATTACATTAAATATAAATGAATTGAATTCACCATAAAAAGGCACAGAGTAGCAGAGTGGATCAAAAATTAAAAATCCAACTTTATGCTGCCTTCAAGAAACACATCTAAACTATAAGGATAAAAACAGATTCAAAGTGAAAGGTGGGAAAAAGATTCTCCAAGAAAGTAATATCCAAAGAAATGCAGATGTAGCCATACTCATATCTAACAATACTGACTGCAAGACAACAAAGGTAATTAGACCCAAAGATGGTCATTTCATAATGACAAAGAGGACATTGAATCAAGAAGACATAACACTTCTTAATATATATATATATATATATATATATATATGCACTAAACCAAGGAGCACCAAGGTATATAAGACATCTACTGACTGATCTAGGGTAAAAACTGACAAAAATATAATCATATTTGGAAACCTCAATATACCACTGACCACTCTAGGTTGTTCATACAAATAGAAAATCAATAAAGAAATATTGGCCTTAAATAAAACACTAGAACAATTGGATATAATAGACATCTAAAAGACATTTTATCTCAAAATGTCAGAATACACATTTTTCTCCAGTGTACATAGAACATTCGCAAAAATTGACCATACATTGTACAACAAACTAACATCAACCAATTCAGAAAGACTGAAATTATACCAAGCATATTCTCTGACTATAAAGCTTGAAACTAAAATTCAACTTCAAAAAAGAAGTAAAGAAACCCATAAATATGTGGAAATTAAACAATATATTTCTAAAATATGACTGGATCAAAGAAGAAATAAAAACAGAGATCAAAGATATATACAGACAAACAAAAATGATAACACAACATATCAGAATTCCTGGGATGCAGTAAAAGCTGTAATATGAGGAAAGTTCATATCACTATAGGCATATATGAAAAAACAAGAGAAAGCCCAAGTAAACAACTTAACAACACATCTTAAGATACTAGATAAAGAAGAACAAAGGCAACCCAAAACCAGCAGAATAAAGAAAATAATAAAAAATTAGAAATAAATGAAATAGAGAACAGAAAAACTATAGATAAGATCAATAAAACAAGAAGCTGGTTCTTTGAAAAGTTTAACAAAATTGACAAACCCTTGGCCAGACTCACTAAGGAAAAAAGAGAAAGGATTCATATAAACAAAATCCAAAATGAAAGAGGATAAAGTAACACAGACATCATAGATATACAAAGGATTATTGTAGAATAATATGAAAAATTATGCCACCAAATTTAACAATCTAGTAGAAATGGATAAATTCCTAGAGCAATACAATCTTCCTAGACTGAATCATGAGGAAGTAGAAAACCTAAACAAACCCATAAGCAGGGAAGAAATAAAAACACCTATCAAAAACCTCCCAAAAAATAAAAGTCCCAGGCCAGACGGCAATACTAGTTATTCTATCAAACCATTCAAAAAAGATTTGGTTTCTATTCTACTCACAGTCTTCCAAAAAGACTTGAAGAAAAAAACAATACTTTCAAACACATTTTATGAGGCCAACATAACCCTCATACGAAAACCTAGCAAGGACAACACAAAAAAAGAAAATTACAGACCAATATCTCTAATGAATACAGATGCAAAAATCCTAAACAAAATACTAGCAAATAAAATACAACAACACATTAAAAAAGTAATTCACTATGATCAAGTGGGATTCATCCCAGGTTCACAAGGATAGTTCAACATACATAAAATAATTAATGTAATACACCATATCAACAAAACAAAGAACAAAAAACACATGATCCTACAAACAGATGTAGAAAAGGCATTTGATAAAATACAACATCTTTTAATGTTTAAAACAATCAAGAAAATGGATTTAGAAGAAAAATATCTCAACATAATAGAGGCCATTTATGATAAACCATCAGCTATAACATCATATTAAATGGCAAAAAATGAAAGCTTTTCCTCTAAAATCAGAAAGGCTGCCCCCTCTCTTCACTCTTATTCAAAATAGTACTGGAAGTTCTAGCCATAGCAATCACACAAGAGAAAGAAATAAAATGCATTCATATTGGGAAGGAAGAAGTAAAGGTTTCACTTTTTGACAATGATCCTGTATATAGAAAACCCCAAAGACTCCATAGAACGGTTATTAGAAACAATAAACCAATACAGTAAGGTCTCAGGATACAAAAGTAATATACAAAAGTCTGTATCTTTCTTATATGCCAACAATAAAACTTTGGAAAAAGAACTAAAAAAAATCCCTTTTATGATTACAACATAAAAAATAAAATACCTAGAAATAAATATAACAAAGGATGTAAAGGACCTATATAATAAAAAGTACAAAGCATTATTAAGCATTACTAAGAGAAATTGAAAAAGACAGTGAAATGGAAAAATATTCCTTGGGTTTTTAAAATTTATTTTTTATTTTTTTATTCATTTTAGGGAAGAGAGAGAGAAAGGGACAAGGGGGGAGGAGCAGGAAGCATCAACTTCTATATATGCCTTGACTGGGCAAGTCCAGGGCTCTGACCCAGCAACCTCAGCACTCCAGGTCAAAACTTGATCCCCTGCACCACCAGAGGTCAGGCCCTTGTTCTTAATAGAAAGAATAAATATAGTTAAGATAGCCAGATTACCCAAAGTAATATACAAATTTAATGCAATTCCCATCAAAATTCCAATGTCATTTTAAAAGAAATGGAACAAAAAATCATCAGGTTTATATGGAACCATAAAAAACCCCAAATGCCCAAAGTAATTCTAAGAAAAAAGTTAAGCTGGGGGAATTGCAATACCTGATTTCAAATTATACTACAGAGCCATGAGAATCAAAACAATATGGTATTGGTAGAAAAATAGACACACAGGCCAACAAAACAGAATAGAGAGCCCAGAAATAAAACCACATATATATGGTCAAATCATCTTTGATAAAAGAGCCAAAAACACACCATAAAGAAAAAAAAACCTCTTCAATAAATGGTACTGGGATAACTGGAAAGCCACATGCAAATGTATGAAACAAAACTACAGTTTATCTCCTTGCACAAAAATTGATAAAAATGAATCAAAGACCTAAATATAAGATCTGAAACAATAAATTACATAGAAGAAAACATAGGTACCAAACTCATGGATCTTGGCCATAGAGAACATTATATGAAATTTGACTCCAAATACAAAGAAAGTAAAGGCAAAGATAAATGAATGGGACTACATCAGACTAAGAAGCTTTTGCACAGCAAAAGAAACTGACAACAAAACAGACAGGCAACTAAATGGGAGATGATATTTTCAAACAGCTTAGATAAGGACTTAATATCCAAAACATACAGAGAAGTCACAAAACTCAGCAACAAACAAGCAAACAATTCAATAAAAAATAGGAAGAGGACATGAACACACATTTCTCCGAAGAAGAAATAAAATTGGCCAACAGATATATGAAAAGATGCTCATCTTCACTAGCTATTAGAGAAATGCAAATCAAAACTACAATGAGATACCACCTCACACCTGTTAGAATAGCTATTATCAACAAGACAGGTAATAACAAGTGTTGGAGAGGCTGTGGAGAAAAAGGAACCCTCATTCACTATTGGTGGGAATGTAAAGTAGTACAACCATTATGGAAAAAAGTTGGTGGTTCCTCAAAAAATTAAGAATAGAACTACCATATGACCCAACAATCTCTGGGTATATACCTCCAAAACTCAAAAACATTGGTACGTAAAGACCAATAGAAGGAACATGCAACCCCATCCGTGTTCATCGCAGCATTGTTCACAGTGGCCAAGACATGGAAAAACAAAAAAACCCTTCAATAAATGATTGGATAAAGAAGATGTGATACATATATACTATGAAATACTACTCAGCCATTAGAAATGATGACATAGGATCATTTACAACAACATGGACGGACCTTGATAACATTATTCTGAGTGAAATAAGTAAATCAGAAAAAAACTGAGAACTATATGATTCTATACATAGGTGGGACACAAAATTGAGACTTATAAACATGGACAAGAGTGTGGTGGTTACCACGGGGAGTAGAAGGTAAGAAAGGGAGGGATAGGGGAGGGGAGGGTCATAAAGAAAACCAAATAAAAGGTGACAGAAGACAATTTGACTTTGGGTGATGGGTATACAACATAATCGAATGTCAAAATGACCTGGAGATGTTTTCTCTAAATCTATGTACTCCAGTTGATCAATGTCACCATATTAAAATTAATTGTGTAAATAAAACTAAGAAAAAAAAGAAACAAATAAAGATAAGAAAACTCAATTACAGAGAGTTTAATAACTAGCCTACATTGTTAGTTGTGTTATAAATAAGGCAGTCTCGGTCCAGGTTTTATTCCCTTAATTAACAACATTGTACTAATTTTACCTAGACTGAAAGTATTATAAATTTAATTTTATCATAAAATTCAATAAAAATTTTTGAGAGAAAATAGATGGCTTTTTTTAACATTTTATTTACATAACAACTAGGTTCTTTTATTAAATCGAAATTATAGCATAGTAAGAATACAGAGAATCTTAAAGATACTACTTAAAATAAATCTGGCCTATTTAATTTTTTCATTTAATACTTATATATTTATTGCTATTAATTATATTAAGCACTGGGAATAGAGTCAGAATAGTTGTATCAGAAATGACTAGGGAATATTTCCAATATTGCGAATATAGTAATAACTTATTTTTTTTGGACATTTGGATAGCAAAATAAAAGTCACATTTCCCACCCTTTCTTGCAGCTAAGTATGACCATTGATTCAATTCTGAGCTGAAAGATGTCAGTGGAGATACTATATATATAGCCTATAAAGAATCTGAGAAAGATAGAGGGCGCAACCTTTTCCCCCTCTCCTGTTGGCTGACATCCTGAAACAACAACCCCAGTTACAGCACAGATATTGGACCAGGAGATGGAAGCTGAGTTGTGCGGATGGCACACCAAATAGGAGTATAAACCAGAGTCCCCAAGATTCATGGATCTGCTGTATTGCACTTGGATTTTTCTTGTGAAAGAAATAAATTTTAATTTTCCTTTAGTCACTATTATTTGGGGCTTTTCTGCAAGTTCAAGCAAAACCAAATTCACATTGATACAATAAAATGAGAAGTAATAACTGATGTGGAACACCATTATTCCACTTCACAGAACTGTTCATTCTCACTTAAAACATATGCCTAATGGTAGTGATCTTTTTTATCCTAAAGAAAACTTTTGTTGACTATTTAATGCTTATAATTATTTAAAAAGAGATTTATATCCATTTCAGAGACAGACATTATTTTAAAAAAATCACTGACAGCTTCTCAAGATTGTTTATTAGATTATAATATGACTAATTGGTGGATACATTATGAAATATTCTATAATTATGTAATTAAAATGTAGACATGTCCTATAAACTAATCAAGCAGCTATCTCAATTTTTTAAAGCTGTTGAATATATAAATATATCCCAGTAGATTGTAAATGTAAACTGAACATAAATTTAATTTTGTCAGCAAACAACTCTTTTAGCAAGTTATACAATGCATTAAACCACATTATTGCCTCACTCTTGAAACATGTTTTTCTTCAAATTAAGATAATGAAGACAGCTAAAGAGAAATTCTAGAAAAGACAATCACATGTTATCTGTTCAATGAATTGCACTTTACAGGTGGCTGGCTGAAAAATTAACAGGTCCTTATTTCTGTGGTAATGAATGCTAATATTTGAAGAAAGCAAGTGCTAATGATTAGCAGTTCATTGCCACTTGCCATAGTACAGTGAAGATTTAATCTTAATGACGAGCAACTCAGTCTTTATACTACTGCTATAGTGATATTTTCATACGAAATGCCATTATTTTATTTGTAATGGGGATCTTGTTGCTTCATAATTTTGTACAATGTAGTCACTGGCATTTTGGATAATGTTGCAAGTTTAAATAACTACAATGGTGCTTGTATGTGAGTTATACAGAAACTGTTTAAATAGAAAAAGGGAATTATGATTGTTAAGTTATTATATCATTCCCTGTAAAACCATTTAAAAGGCAAATACTTTTGTGTCGAGACAAAAAGTTTCATGAATGCTTAAATGAAGCAACTATTCTAAATGTTCTCCCATGTCTGATTCAGAGCTCTATCGCCCAGTTTATAACCAGATCAATTTCTAATACTTTTAAATAAGCATTACTTAATCTTTTAAGGACATAAATTTTTTTCAAGCCATTTTTAATGAATAACTTCTTGAATTTATAAATTACAAAAATTACTTTCTAGTTAGAAAGTCCACAGATTATTGGTGGGGAGTGGAGTTGATATTGTAGAGCCATGAACCACAGCAAATATTTTACACAATGCATTTTGTTAAAAACGTGGAAGCTAATGTTTATCTTGCTAAAATCTATCTATATAAGCTTTTTAAGTACTATGTAACATGATTATTTCACCACATCTATATATAGATCATAGATCAAATTCTAAAGCTAGTTATTTGGATATTAGCATTACACATCTAAATGGGATCTTGCTTTTATATATTTTCTAGTGATATCTACCTTCCTCTTTATTAGCCCCCTTCTCTAATTGTAAGCTTTCATGGTAATCATCTATAGTCATTATTTTTTTAATGTAAAATACTTCAGTAAATTTTTTCAAATAATATTCTTTTTTTTTTATTTTTTTTAATAAATTTTTATTAATGGTAATGGGATGACATTAATAAATCAGGGTACATATATTCAAAGAAAACATGTCTAGGTTATTTTGTCATCAAATTATGTTGCAAACCCCTCGCCCAAAGTCAGATTGTCCTCCGTCACCCTCCATCTAGTTCTCTGTGCCCCTCCCCCTCCCGCTAACTCTCTCCCTCCCTCCCTCCCATGTCCTCCCTCCCCCCCCACCCTTGGTAACCACCACACTCTTGTCCATGTCTCTTAGTCTCATTTTTATGTTCCACCAATGTATGGAATCATGTAGTTCTTGTTTTTTTCTGATTTACTTATTTCACTCCTTATAATGTTATCAAGATCCCACCATTTTGCTGTAAATGATCTGATGTCATCATTTCTTATGGCTGAGTAGTATTCCATAGTGTATATGTGCCACATCTTCTTTATCCAGTCTTCTATTGAAGGGCTTTTTGGTTGTTTCCATGTCTTGGCCACTGTGAACAGTGCTGCAATGAACATGGGGGCTACATGTGTCTTCACGTATCAATGTTTCTGAGGTTTTGGGGTATATACCCAGTAGAGGGATTGCTGGGTCATAAGGTAGTTCTATTTGCAGTTTTTTGAGGAACCACCATACTTTCCTCCATAATGGTTGTACTACTTTACAGTCCCACCAACAGTGAATGAGGGTTCCTTTTTCTCCACAGCCTCTCCAACATTTGCTATTACCCGTCTTGTTGATAATAGCTAATCTAACAGGAGTGAGGTGGTATCTCATTGTAGTTTTGATTTGCATTTCTCTAATAACTAATGAAGCTGAGCATCTTTTCATATATCTGTTGGCCATTTGTATCTCTTCCTGGGAGAAGTGTCTGTTCATGTCCTCTTCCCATTTTTTTATTGGATTGCTTGTTTGTTTGTTGTTGAGTTTTATGAGTTCTTTATAAATTTTGGATATTAGGCCCTTATCTGAGCTGTCGTTTGAAAATATCAGTTCCCATATAGTTGGCTGTCTGTTTATTTTGATATCAGTTTCTCATGCTGAGCAAAAACTTTTAATTCTGATGTAGTCCCATTCATTTATCTTTGCCTTCACTTCTCTTGCCATTGGAGTCAAGTTCATAAAATGTTCTTTAAAACCCAGGTTCATGATTTTAGTACCTATGTCTTCTTCTATGTACTTTATTGTTTCAGGTCTTATATTTAGGTCTTTGATCCATTTTGAAATAATTTTAGTACACGGGGACAGGCTGTAGTCGAGTTTCATTCTTTTGCATGTGGCTTTCCAGTTTTCCCAACACCATTTGTTGAAGAGGCTTTCTTTTCTCCATTGTGTGTTGTTGGCCCCTTTATCAAAGATTATTTGACCATATATATGTGGTTTTATTTCTGGGCTTTCTATTCTGTTCCATTGGTCTGAGTGTCTATTTTTTTGCCAATACCATGCTGTTTTGATTATCGTGGCCCTATAATATAGTTTAAAGTCAGGTATTGTAATGCCCTCAGCTTCATTCTTTTTCCTTAGGATTGTTTTGGCTATTCGGGGTTTTTTATAGTTCCATATAAATCTGATGATTTTTTGTTCCATTTCTTTAAAAAATCTCATAGGGATTTTGATGGGAATTGCATTAAATTTGTATATTGCTTTGGGTAATATGGCCATTTTGATTATATTTATTCTTCCTATCCAAGAACAAGGAATATTTTTCCATCTCATTGTATCTTTTTCGATTTCCCTTAACAATGCTTTGTAATTTTCATTATATAGGTCTTTTATGTTCTTTGTTACGTTTATTCCTAGGTATTTTATTTTTTTTGTTGCAATTGTGAAGGGGATTATTTTTTTGAGTTCGTTTTCTAATATTTCATTGTTGGCATATAGAAAGGCTATGGACTTTTGTATGTTAATTTTGTATCCTGCGACCTTACTGTATTGGTTTATTGTTTCTAATAATCTTTTTGTGGAGTCCTTCAGGTTTTCGATGTATAGGATCATATCATCAGCAAAAAGTGATAGCTTTACTTCTTCTTTTCCGATATGGATGCCTTTTATTTCTTTGTCTTGTCTGATTGCTCTGGCCAGAACTTCTAGCACCACGTTGAATAAGAGTGGAGAGAGTGGACAACCCTGTCTTGTTCCTGATTTAAGGTAGAAAGTCCTCAGTTTTATGCCGTTTAATAGGATGTTGGCTGATGGTTTATCATATATGGCCTTTATCATGTTGAGATATTTTCCTTCTATACCCATTTTGTTTACAGTCTTAAACATAAAATTGTGTTGTATTTTATCAAAAGCCTTTTCTGCATCTATTGATAAGATCATGTGGTTTTTGTTCTTTGTTTTGTTGATATGGTGTATTACGTTAACCGTTTTGCGTATGTTGAACCATCCTTGAGATTCTGGGATGAATCCCACTTGATCATGATGTATTATTTTTTTAATATGTTGTTGTATTCGGTTTGCCAGTATTTTGTTTAGTATTTTAGCATCTGTATTCATTAGAGATATTGGTCTGTAGTTTTCTTTCTTTGTGCCATCCTTGCCAGGTTTTGGTATCAGGGTTATGTTGGCCTCATAAAATGTATTTGGAAGTATTGCTTCTTCTTCAATTTTTTGGAAGACTTTGAGTAGAATAGGAACCAAGTCTTCTTTGAATGTTTGATAGAATTCACTAGTATAACCGTCTGGGCCTGGACTTTTATTTTTGGGGAGATTTTTAATAGTTTTTTCTATTTCCTCCCTGCTGATTGGTCTGTTTAGGCTTTCTGCTTCTTCATGACTCAGTCTAGGAAGGTTGTATTGTTCTAGGAATTTATCCATTTCTTCTAGATTGTTGTATTTGGTGGCATATAATTTTTCATAGTATTCTACAATAATTCTTTGTATATCTATGATGTCTGTGGTGATCTCTCCTCTTTCATTTTGGATTTTATTTATTTGAGTCCTGTGTCTTTTTTCCTTGGTGAGTCTTGCCAAGGGTTTGTCAATTTTGTTGATCTTTTCAAAGAACCAGCTCCTTGTTTTATTGATTTTTTCTATAGTTTTTCTGTTCTCTATTTCATTTATTTCTGCTCTGATTTTTATTATCTCCTTTCTTCGGCTGGTTTTGGGTTGTCTTTGTTCTTCTTTTTCTAGTTCCTTAAGGTGTGAAGTTAAGTGGTTTACTTCGGCTCTCTCTTGTTTGTTCATATAGGCTTGAAGTGATATGAACTTTCCTCTTATTACTGCTTTTGCTGCATCCCAGAGATTCTGATATGTCGTATTTTCATTTTCATTTGTCTGTATATATCTTTTGATTTCTGCGCTTATTTCTTCTTTGACCCATTCATTTTTTAGAAGTATGTTGTTTAGTTTCCACATTTTTGTTGGTTTTTTCCCCTCTTTTTTGCAGTTGAATTCTAGTTTCAAGGCTTTATGATCAGAAAATATGCTTGGTACAATTTCAATTTTTCTAAATTTGCTGATATTGTCTTTGTGGCCCAACATATGGTCAATTCTTGAGAATGTTCCATGTACACTAGAGAAAAATGTATCCTCTGTCGCTTTGGGATGAAGTGTCCTGTAGATGTCTATCATATCCAGGTGTTCTAGTATTTCGTTTAAGGCCACTATATCTTTATTGATTCTCTGTTTGGATGACCGATCTAGAGCCGTCAGCGGTGTATTGAGGTCTCCAAGTATGATTGTATTTTTGTTAGTTTTTGTTTTAAGGTCAATAAGTAGCTGTCTTATATATTTTGGTGCTCCTTGGTTTGGTGCATATATATTAAGGATTGTTATGTCTTCTTGATTCAACTTCCCCTTAATCATTATGAAATGACCATTTTTGTCTCTGAGTACTTTTTCTGTCTTGTAGTCAGCATTATTAGATATGAGTATTGCTACACCTGCTTTTTTTGGGGTGTTGTTTGCTTGGAGTATTGTTTTCCAGCCTTTCACTTTGAATTTGTTTTTATCCTTGTTGCTTAGATGTGTTTCTTGTAGGCAGCATATAGTTGGATTTTCTTTTTTAATCCATTCTGCTACTCTGTGTCTTTTTATTGGTAAGTTTAATCCATTTACATTTAGTGTAATTATTGACACTTGTGGGTTCCCTACCGCCATTTTATGAATTGCTTTCTGTTAGTTTTGTATCTAGTTTTATTCTTCTCTTTTGTTTTTCTATCATTTGTTTTTGTTTGTTTGTGTTCCATACATCTTTCCTCTGTTGCTACCTTTTTTAAGTCAAGTGTTTTTGTGGTGGTTTTTTCAAGGGTGGTTACCATTAAGTAATGAAAAGGGTACCTACCATATTCATTGTAGTACCCTATCTTATAAGTATTTCTGCACTTCATCATCCTTTGCTACTGTTAATCTCCATCCTCTCCCCCCTTTTTTTCCTTTGTTGTCACAGTTTAAGTTTGGTTTTTTGTGTTCTTGGTGGAGCTGTTACTTGTGGTGTTGTTTTCTTTTGTTCTTTGAATCTGGTTGGAAAACCCCCTTTAGTATTTCCTGGAGTGGGGGCTTTCTGTTGATAAATTCTCTCATCTTTTCTGTATTTGTGAATGTTTTTATATCTCCTTCATACTTGAAGGATAGTTTTGATGGGTATAGTATTCTTGGCTGAAAGTTCCTGTCTTTCAGGGCTTTAAATATTGGGGTCCACTCTCTTCTAGCTTGTAGAGTTTCTGCTGAGAAATCTGATGATAATCTAATAGGCCTTCCTTTATATGTTGTACTCTTCTTTTCCCTGGCTGCCTTGAGAATTTTTTCTTTGTCATTGGTTTGTGTCATCTTTATTATGATGTGCCTTGGAGTGGGTTTGTTGGGGTTAAGAAAACTTGGTGTTCTGTTTGCTTCTTGAATTTGAGGCTTTAGTTCCTTCCATAGGCTTGGGAAGTTCTCGTCTATTATTTGTTTGAGTATATTCTCCATTCCATTTTCTTTCTCTTCTCCCTCTGATATACCTATTATTCTTATGTTATTCTTTCTGATGGAGTCAGACAATTCCTGTAGGGCTTTCTCGTTTTTTATTATTTTTGAGT
Organism: Saccopteryx bilineata; assembly: GCF_036850765.1. Taxonomy (NCBI): domain Eukaryota; kingdom Metazoa; phylum Chordata; class Mammalia; order Chiroptera; family Emballonuridae; genus Saccopteryx; species Saccopteryx bilineata. The sequence goes on along the minus strand of NC_089491.1, from coordinate 211,136,426 downwards.
CTCTTTCTTCTTCTCTCTGTTGTGCCTCAAGTTGTTTGTCTTCTATTTCACTAATCCTATCTTCAATCTGGGCTGTTCTGTTAGCTAAGCTTGTTACCTCGTTTTTCAGCTCGTGAATTGAGTTTTTCATTTCTGTTTGATTTGTTTTTATAGTTTCAATTTCCTTGGTAATATATTCTTTGTGTTCATTGAGTTGTTTTCTGATCTCCCTATATTGCCTTTCTGTGTTTTCTTGTATATCTCTGAGTATTTTTAAGATTTCTATTTTAAATTCTCTGTCATTTAGCTCCAAGGCTTCCAATATGTTAAGTCTTTTCTCCATAGATTTTTCCACATCTATTTGTGTTACCTCTCTTTCTTTTTTATCCATAATATTCGATTTCCTCTTTCTTATCGGCATCTGAGGGTGGTCTTTTTGATAGCACTAATTAGAATTAATAAAGAGTAAAAAGTAAAAAAAAAAGGTAAAACATCCCAAAAAAAAAACAGTAATAATTTATTATTTCCCCCTTTTTTTCTCTCTTCTCTTTCCCTCCTCTCCCCTCCTCAGGGAAATATCATGCCTATAATGGAGGGCCTGATTTGGGGTGAAGAGTTCAAGGGGCAAAAAAAAGGGAGTAGGTACCTACTAAATGCAAAAAAAAAAAAAAAGGAAGATAATCTTAGACAAGCATAAGATGATTTGCTTGTATGTGATGGTCAACTAAGATATATAATGAGAGGGATAAGAGGGAACCAGAAAAAAGGACCAAAAAAGAATAATAAAGAAAAAAAAATAAAAATAATAAGTAAAAATCTGTTGTATTAAATGGAGCGAAGACTAAATACAATGGAGACCTTGGGTTGGGAGGACCCAAAATGCCACAAAAATAAACAAACAAGAAAAAAAATAAAAACAAAAGCAAAAAAGAGAAATAAAGCCAAAAAAAAGCCTTGAGTCCCAAATTAACTAATTTGTTCGTGATTGAGGATTATATGGGAGGAAAGTAAAATGAGAAAAGAAAAAACGAATAGAAAGGAAAAAATAAGAAAAAGAGAATAACGAAGGAAGAAATAAAATAGGAAGAGAAAAAAACAAAATAAAGCAAGACAAAAAAAAAAAGAGGAGAGAGTGAGAGTTAAGTGTTTTGGAGTATAACCTTAAAGGAGGGTGAGGATGAATAAGAAAAATAAAATGCAACACTCATGGGTAGTGTAGTTCAAGAAAGGGGAAGCATAAGATGGGCAGAGAATAGAAGGACCGAGGTGGAGGAAATAAAGGCAAAAAGATAGAAGAAACAAACAACAACAGCAACAACAAAAAAATAGTGGATCAAGTTGTAAAGTCTGTGGGTTTTTCTTGATTTTGAGAGGTTAACTTCTTCCTTTTTCTTTTCTCTCCCTCTTCCTGGTTGGTGACTCTGTACCCCAGGCTCTGCCCCTGTGTCACTTTTAGGTAGGGATTTGCAGTTGATGGGATTCTATGGCAATGTCATATAATTGGCTTTAGTCTTGCTGGAAGTAAAGGCTTGTTGGCGTTTGCAGGGTCCAATGATGGGAGAGTTTGCTTTCCTGGATTCTCTCTCCTAGTCCCCCCTTTCTGAATTAGCAGCCTGTTGATCCAGCTATAAGGCTGCAACTGCTTCTGCCTGGGGAGTAAGAGGCTCAAAGAGCTGGGAAATCCCCACTCTATCCCCACTCAGTGCAAGGCTTTGGGAAAGGCTCTGACAGTCAGGGCCTCCAGTGTAATCAGGCGGGGGTGGGAGTCAATTGTTGTCAAGGTGACTGTTCAGCACCTATCATTTAGTTGGACCTCTCAACCCAGGCTTTCCACACTTTGTAGCCTGTTTTTGCAGGGAAGAAGAGGCACTAGTCTCTGCTTACGACTAGTGTAGTATAGATCTTATTATCTGCCAAGTCCTTCTTGTTAGCGTTTATCCCTAAATATGGAGGCTCTATTAATCAGAAGTTGCCCCCACCCCTTTAGCAAGAGGCACTAAAAAATATCACGCCTCTTGTCTTGGAACGCTGAATTGAGAGAGATCTTATCAATTAGAACCGAGGGTGCGCAGATTTCATGGGTTAAGCTCATTTCAGTGATTGGGTTGGAGCTGTGCTTCCGAAGGTATTTTAGGCTGCCTGCGCGCGCCCCTCCCCCAACGCTTGATTGTTAGCTTGAATGGCTGGGTGAGGTGCCCCGCCCACGGAGAGAATCTCCCAAGCCTCTCCCGCTCGCCCCGCCGCTGGCGGCTGGACCACACCAGGCGCAGGATAATGGAGCCCCCTGGGTGTGCGGGCCAGCAGGGCGCCCTGGGCACGTGGAATGCCCAAGGCACGCGCGCAAATGGGGCGCTCCGGGCACCGGTGGCCGGCGACCCCCACTCGCAGTGTGCGGGCCGCTGGAAACGTCAGCGGTGCTCAACCGGACCGGGCACGCGCGCGGCTGCTCGCGGTGGCTCACGGGGTCTCGCGGTGGCTCACGGCGGCGGCTCGTGGCGGCCGCGGCTCGCGGCGGCTCGCGGCTCCCAAGTATATGGGCTGACTCACCACAGGCGCACTTCCTTGCGGTTTGAAAGAACGTCCCTGTGGTAGATTCCTCCACACCCTCGTCTCTCAGATTCAAGTGATAACAGTCCTTTCGCTATCAGTTTGTGTGGAACTCCGGAATGCTCCGAGGATAAGTTTTTCTGTTTCTAGTTGATAAATTTGTTGTGATTTAGGGGATAGCTGTCGGACGCGCTGCTCACGGCGCCATTTCCGTGACGTCACCTCAAATAATATTCTTTATCCATCCTAAAGGTCTATTTGTTTTTCACTCATGACTGCCATTTGCTTTGTGGATGTTTTTCAGGACATCAGAGTCATTCTGGAATTTTTTTCCTCCCATTATGTACAGAATTATTGAAATCTATTTTATAACTCCAGTAAAAATATAGAGTCCAAGGGTTTAATTTCCTGGGCTAGAGGACATCCTACGTCTATTTCACTGTTTTTGTACCACAGATGTTGGACTCCTTGGGCATAGTATTGTCTCTTCCTCAAGTGAGTTAATCAGCTAAGGATCTTTAATTGACAGAACCTTGGTCTAGTTTTATTCTTAGCATCCATTCAGTCTTTTCGGTCTTTTTAACACAGACCAAAAGGATTTAAATTTCCCTTGACCTTTCTGTTTGTTTCATACCTAGTATGATTATGCAAACTGGTTTGCCCGGGGCATGCTTGGTTTGTTCTGTCTCTCAGTGTCTTTTTCAATTTAGTTTTTGAGTAAGATTTTTACTTATAATAAATAATCTTGCTAATACAATTGGCCCTTTACATCCACCAATTTTGCACTTATGAACTCAAACAATTGGTAATCAAAAATATTAAAAGAAAAAAGCTTCTTACTTTGTTGCTGATGTGCACTATATAGTTAGCCTGAGATGGTTGCTTCTGTACTGAACATGTAAAGACATTTTTCTTATCATTATTCCCTAAACAATGCATTGTAACAACTACTTACATATTATTTAGATTGTATTATGTATTATAAGTAATCTAGAGATGATTTAAAGTATATAGAAGGATGTTCATACATTATATGCAAACACTACACTATTTTTTTTTTTCATTTTTCTGAAGCTGGAAACAGGGAGAGACAGTCAGACAGACTCCCGCATGCGCCCGACCAGGATCCACCCAGCACGCCCACCAGGGGGTGATGCTCTGCCCACCAGGGGGTGATGCTCTGCCCATCCTGGGCGTCGCCATGTTGCGACCAGAGCCACTCTAGCTCCTGAGGCAGAGGCCACAGAACCATCCCCAGTGCCTGGGCCATCTTTGCTCCAATGGAGCCTTGGCTGCGGGAGGGGAAGAGAGAGACAGAGAGGAAAGTGCGGCAGAGGGGTGGAGAAGCAAATGGGCGCTTCTCCTGTGTGCCCTGGCCGAGAATCGAACCTGGGTCCTCCGCACGCTAGGCCGACACTCTACCGCTGAGCCAACCGGCCAGGGCTACACTATTTTATATATAGAGAGAACTTGAGCAACTAGGAATTTTGTTATCCATGGGAGATTCTGAACCAATTTCCCCATGGATAGCAAGGGATAACTGTAGTTATATTAAATTGGGACAAGATGGATTTTGTTCTATATGTTTGTTTATACAGCTCCTGCCATGATCTCATCTATTAGTTATTGAGATACACATGCAATGGGTCCTCAATTGAACATGTAACAAATGTATTATGATACTCCATCTCTCTTTTCTTAAAACTTTCCAAACTAATTATAACAATCCTTTTTTGTTTCAAGCATGCCATGCAGGATGCTCACTAATAAAAATAAATTAATTAAAAAAATAAAAAGCAGCTCTTAGGCACAAGTAGTAAGAGCAGTCAGGGCCTTCCCTCTCCTGGTGGTAGAGAGAGAATTATGCCACACAACTATCCTTGCTAGTCAATCATCCAAGACAATGTGCCCAATGGTTGGTTTAGTGCTCTTCAAGTCCTTAGGTTGTCAGTTAATAAAAACAATTGAAAAATGGAAAAAATCTTCAATTAGCTAAACATAACTTATGAGCTGAAAATTGTGTAACATTTTATTCCCATGCAATATGAGAGAATAGTGTAAATACTCTTTCTACATTGCTTGTCAGTAATTGTTTATTTTAAACCTTCATTGTTTTATTGTTAGAAAGGAATTTTAAATTTTGTTTCAAAAAATTCTAAAGCAGCAATTAATTCATCTAAGTTAAAGCATATGTCACTTGGAAAATTAAGTACTTAATTTGTTTCCTGAGAAAATTATTGTTGAACTTTTTATATGCAGAGTAACTTTATTGCTATTAATAACCCACCTTGGGTGCCATACTGATACCTTAATAATTTAAAAGCTAAAAGAAACAAGATATATCCATTTCTGCTTTTTTTTTTTTTTTGTATTTTTCTGAAGTGAGAGGCGGTGAGACAGAGAGACAGACTCCCGCATGCACCCAACCAGGATCCACCCAGCAAGCCCACTAGGGAGCAATGCTCTGCCTATCTGGGGCATTGCTACACTGCAAAGGGAGCCATTCTAGCACCTGAGGTGGAGGCCACAGAGCCGTCCTCAACATCCGAGCCAACGTTGCTTCAATGGAACCCTGGCTATGGGAGGGGAAGAGAGAGACAGAGAGAAAGGAGAGGGGGAGGGGTGGAGAGCAGATGGGTGCCTCTCCTGTGTGCCCTGGCCAGGAATTGAACCTGGGACTTCCACATACCTGGTCAACACTACTGCTCTGCTGAGTCAACCAACCAGAGCCTATTTATTTCTACTTTTAAAGTAAGTATTCTAAGACATTTATTCTCAATAAGAACAATTTTAAAAATTCTAAAATCAGAAGATGTTTTTACATATCATCCTGTTAAACAAAAATTTTTATTCATATCAAATGATTGATTTCCTAAGTTAAGTATTTTCATTTTTCTAAATCTAATACTTTGTCTCATACAGAAAAATAATTAGGTAATACCTATTAATGTGCTAGTTTTTTAGCAGTACAATTTCATAGTCAAATACAACTCTTACTATCATCATGTGCTCCTATTAGTATGTTAAGTAAATTCCAATAAAGGATTGATATTTTTATTCAATTTAGTCAAATCAAAATACAACTTTTGGAATTTATTTTATCAAGGATGAAATGTCTGACAATATATTGAATGCTATTATGAATTATAAACTATGTTAAAATTTTAGAATTGACAATGAGTTAGTTCCCCCATTAATAATACAATTACTAGATTAAGAAATCTATTCAGAAAAAAATATACTTTGAATTGATTGTGATGAATGCACCATTTATATGTGTCAAAACAAGAATTTGTATTTACCAATCAAAAAAAAAATGCTGGATCCATGGGCAAGTGAAATAAAAGACAGGATGAACAAATGGGACTATATCAAACTAAAAAGCTTTTGCACAGCTAAAGACAATATAAACAAAATAAAAAGACAGACCACAGAATGGAAGTACATATTCGACAATACCTCTGATAAGGGGTTAATAACCAAAATTTATAAAGAACTTGTAAAACTCAACAGCAGGAAAATAAATAATCCAATCAAAAAATAGGCAAAAGAAATGAATAGACACTTGTCCAAAGAGGATATCCAGATGGCAAATAGGCATATGAAAAAATGTTCAACATCACTAATTGTTAGAGAAATGCAAATTAGAACCACAGTGAGATATCACCTCACACCAGTCAGAATGGTGCTCATCAACAAAACACCATATAATAAGTGCTGGAGAGGGTATGGAGTAAAAGGAACCCTCCTGCACTGGTGGGAATGCAGACTGGTGGGAATGCAGACTGGTGCAGTCACTGTGGAGAACAGTATGGAGATTCCTCAAAAAATTAAAAATGGAACTGCCTTTTAACCCAACCATCTCACTTTTAGGAATATATCCTGAGAACACCACATCACTAATTCAAAAGAAAAAATGCACCCCCATGTTTATGGCAGCATTGTTTACAATAGCCAGTATCTGGAAATAGCCCTAGTGTCCATCAGTGAACTAGTGGATTAAAAAGCAATGGTACATATATACAATGGAATACAATGGGACTATGAAAAAGAAGAAAACACGGATCCAGAGGGCCCTGTAATTGCTGCTACCAAGAACAAAGTGTGCCCCAAAACTGCATCTTACTTTATTTATAGGGTAAAGTGGGCCATTAGCAAGAATTTTACCAAGTGCAAAAAACCCCCACCATACATATCAATTTAACTTTATACCAAACAAAGGATAGAAGAAACTTGCCTCCAGTCTTTCTGGGGAACATGGGGGGTAGTGTAAACAATCCAGCAACATAGCTTAACAGTCTTTTGCAACCTAATCAGGCAAGTGAAGTGGGGGATTGTGCAGACTGTCAGCTTACAGCCAATTTCCCACACCTCTGTCCCCCAAAAATCTAAACTCCAAAAACCCAGTTAGTTGTTTGATCCCAACAGGCACATATTTCTCTGGAATACCTTAGGGCACACCTGAAAATCTTCTTGGCTGCACCAATGCACCCTAGCACACACTTTGAGAATGACTGCCCTATGTAGATAGCCAACATAGCATTCTTTATAAAGATTATGCCTATAATCACCTTCAATTTATTCCCTTAATTCATATATATCTGCAAAATTCAAATCAAAATATACATATACAGTGACCTGTTCTTCAGTTTTCTCTCTAGGCAGAAACAGGTGAGGCATCCCTGCTTTGCTTCATTTCAATATATGGCTGAAGTGCAGCACTCATTATAATATCATTATCAACTCACATGTCTTTCTCGCCCAGGAGACTGTAAATAGTTGAGACAAAAAAGTATAAATTATTTTCTATGTGAGAGCGTACTTTAGTTCATAGCATGTCTACTATTTGGTGCTTCATATTATAAACATTTTACAACTGAAAGAAATGAGACTAAATTTTAATTCCAAATTTAAGGTTCAAATCTAAGAGTATTCATATTTTTCAAATCCAGAGAAAGTCCTTATTAAAGTCTTTTTTTAATTTAAGAAGATTCATAGAAAGTAGGTGTTACACCTGCAGAATTCCCTGACTCCTTTAAACTGGACACGCCCTTTACTGTGTTGAACAAGAACTATGATGGTATAGTAGGAGAGAGAAAGCCAGAGGTAAGTGAAGGTCTTCACTTATGTATTGAACATAATGGTCACAAACTTATTGGATAATGTATACAGATATCTTTGACAAAGCATAATCACTAGGGGGCAGATAGGTAGGCTCACTAAATTTTAAACAAACAGAGAGAGAGAGAGAGAGAGAGAGAGAGAGAGAGGAATAATCAGGGGCTTTTAAATAGGTTGGACAATAATAGTCCCAATGGTATTATTTAAACAGTTTACATAATCACTTTAAAGACCTTATTAAGATATTTGCAGCTATAACAATGTCATTTTTTGCTTAAGCAAATTCTATAAGAATTGCACTTACTTAAAAGGAAAAACAAGTTTAAATTTTTGACATTTACCATTCTACTACTTTCTTGCCCAGTATTCAGTAGATGGCAGTTTCTAGTGTGGTATGCATTACAATAAATCACAGGGTTTTCATTAAACACTTCTCCAACTCCCAAGCACAGATGCATACTGACAGACACATACATGCACGTGTACAAAATCGCTATTTTCCCTTCAAATTGTCTATTATTTCTTCAATTAGCATGCACTATTTTCACTTTTCTCACAGCCCTTATCTTTCCCCTCTGGGACATCAAAACCACTTAAAATATTTTCAAAGTTGAATATCTGCTTAAAGCATATACCAAATACTAATGGGTGCCTTTTTAAAAACTAAAGCATTGTGTTCTCATTAGAAAATGATTTAAGCATTCCCAATACCATACTAATCTCAAGGAGGTCTCTCACCTTGTCCTCTGACATGGAAAAAAAATTACTTTAATGATACCAATTAAAGGTGTGAATGTCATTTCTATATCTTTGTTCTGTTACAGGTCAGCAAGTCCAAGGCTCAAAACAGTCATAATAATCTTGTTGAAACTTAAAGACTTACATAGCATTTGATCAGGAGCTCAAGTATTTCAAAGTCACTGTAAATGCTTTCTGGTGGTCTCAATGAGAGATTACATTATTTATACTCCATTTTTATTTATCTTTACTTTCTATAAAACAAAAGAAGAAAAATGCAGGAAACGTGTCTCTCTAATCTTACTGATGTTCTCTTACCTAGTTACGATTACTTGTGAGTTCAACCATGAGGTGTTAACTTTCCTTAAGTCTCTTTAAAGAAAGTGCAATTTTTATGTAACATTATTTTGATTACTCTTTTCAAAAATGGCAAGGACAGCCATCCTTTCCTAGTACCTTTTTTAGACCTTTCATCCAAAGATATTGATTCCCTCCTCCTTAATGTTTCCATGGGGCCATTCAGCAACAATTTGTCACCTTTATCTCGATCAGCTTATGTCTTCAGTGCCTTTCAAAACTAGTGCTGCTCAGGGAGACATTAAAGATCTATGGCTTTAAAAGTATGCTGGATGAGAACTCCAAAGGCAAGGATGAAGAAAAGGGGGAAGGGTTATTTTGCAGGAAACATTTTAACCCCAAAGAAACTGAAAGAAATGTGTGCTCTCTACAAGTAAAAGTCCCAATGTGAGAAAAATTAAAGTTACCTAATGCTAATGAACAAAACCATCGATAGTGGAAATATTTACAACTAATTTGTTTTTTGTAGTTTGGTTTATATGAGATAATTTTATAGTAGATATTTTGGTTTAGTTATAAAATGTAGTATATTTTAACATGACATTTAAAATTTTTGAAAAAAATTTTTCAGTTTCATTTTTAACTTAAAACTAAAACAAAAATGTGTTTACAGTCATGTTTATCCTAATTAATATTAGTATAAATTATCCCAAGCATAATAAATCATAAAACTTTGACAATATCCACTTAGTTTTTCAGATCAGTAAAACTGCATAATCAATTTTTTTTTATAATTTTATTTTTAATGGCGCGACATCAATAAATCAGGATACATATATTCAAAGATAACTCCAGGTTATCTTGTCGTTCACTTATGTTGCATACCCATCACCCAAAGTCAGATTGTCCTCTGTCACCTTCTACCTAGTTTTCTTTGTGCCCCTCCCCCTCAACCTTTCCCTCTCCCTCTCCCCCCTACCCCCGTAACCACCACACTCTTATAAATGTTTCTAAGTTTCACTTTTATGTCCCACATATGTATGGAATAATGCAGTTCCTGGTTTTTTCTGATTTACTTATTTCACTTCGTATACTGTTATCAAGATCCCAACATTTTGCTGTAAATGATCCGATGTCATTTCTTATGGCTGAGTAGTATTCCATAGTGTATATGTGCCACATCTTCTTTATCCAGTCATCTATTGATGGGCTTTTTGGTTGTTTCCATGTCCTGGCCACTGTGAACAATGCTGCAATGAACATGAGGCTGCATGTGTCTTTACGTATCAATGTTTCTGAGTTTTTGTGGTATATACCCAGTAGAGAGATTGCTGAGTCATAAGGTAATTCTATTTTCAGTTTTTTGAGGAACCACCATACTTTCTTCCATAATGGTTGTACTACTTTACATTCCCACCAACAGTGTATGAGGGTTCCTTGTTCTCCACAGCCTCTCCAACATTTGCTATTACCTGTCTTGTTAATAATAGCTAAACTAACAAGTGTGAGGTGGTATCTCATTGCAGTTTTGATTTGCATTTCTCTAATAACTAAAGAAGATGAACATCTTTTCATATATCTGTTGGCCATTTGTATTTCTTCCTGGGAGAAGTGTCTGTTCATGTCCTCTTCCCATTTTTTTATTGGATTGCTTGTTTGTTTGTTGTTGAGTTTTATGAGTTCTTTGTATATTTTGGATATTAGGCCCTTATCTGAGCTGTTGTTTGAAAATATCATTTCCCATTTAGTTGACTGTCTATTTTGTTATCAGTTTCTCTTGCTGAGCAAAAACTTCTTAGTCTAATGTAGTCCCATTCATTAATTTTTGCCTTCACTTCTCTTGCCATTGGAGTCAAATTCATAAAATGCTCTTTAAAACCCAGGTCCATGAGTTTAGTACCTATGTCTTCTTCTATGTACTTAATTATTTCAGGTCTTATGTTTAGATCTTTGATCCATTTTGAGTTAATTTTAGTATAGGGGGACAGACTGTAGTCCACTTTCATTCTTTTGCATGTGGCTTTCCGGTTTTCCCAGCACCATTTATTGCAGAGGCTTTCTTTTCTCCATTTTGTGTTCTTGGCCCCTTTTTTTTTAATTTTTTTAATTTATTCATTTTAGAGAGGAGAGAGAGAGAGAGAGGAGAGAGAGATGGGGGAGGAGCTGGAAGCATCAACTCCCATATGTGCCTTGACCAGGCAAGCCCAGGGTTTCGAACCGGCAACCTCAGCATTTCCAGGTCGACGTTTTATCCACTGCGCCACCACAGGTCAGGCTGTTCTTGGCCCCTTTATCAAAAATTATTTGACTATATATATGTAGTTTTATTTCTGGCCTTTCTATTCTGTTCCATTGGTCTGAGTGTCTATTTTTCTGCCAATACCATGCTGTTTTGATTGTGGTAGCCTTATAATATAGTTTGAAGTCAGGTATTGTAATGCCCCAGCTTCATTCTTTTTCTTTAGGATTGCTTCGGCTATTTGGGGTTCTTTATACTTCCATATAAATCTGATGATTTTTTGCTCAATTTCTTTAAAAAATGTCATTGGAGTTTTGATGGAAATTGCATTAAATTTGTATATTGCTTTGGGTAATATGGCCATCTTGATTATATTTATTCTTCCTAACCAAGAACAAGGTATATTCTTCCATCTCATTATATCTTTTTCGATTTCCCTTAACAATGGTTTACAGTTTTCATTATACAAGTCCTTTACATTCTTTGTTATGTTTATTCTAAGTATTTTATTTTTTTTGTTAAAATCGTGAAGGGGATTATTCTTTTGAGTTCGTTCTCAAATATATCATTGTTGGCATATAGAAAGGCTATTGACTTCTGTATGTTAATTTTGTATCCTGAGACCTTACTGTATTGGCTTATTGTTTCTAGTAGTCTTTTTGTGGATTCTTTGGGATTTTTGATGTATAGGATCATACCATCTGCAAAAAGTGATACCTTTACTTCTTCTTTTCCGATATGGATGCCTTTTATTTCTTTGTCTTGTCTGATTGCTCTAGCTAGAACCTCTAGTACCACATTAAATAACAGTGGAGAGAGTGGACAACCCTATCTTGTTCCTGATTTAAGGGGGAAAGCCTTCAGTTTTGTGCCATTTAATATGATGTTAGCTGATGGTTTATCATATATGGCCTTTATCATGTTGAGATATTTTCCTTCTAAACGCATTTGTTGGAGTCTTAAACATAAAATTGTGTTGTTTTTTTATCAAAAGCCTTTTCTGCGTCTATTGATAAGATCATGTGGTTTTTGTTCTTTGTGTTGTTGGTATGGTGTATTACATTAACTCTTTTACGTATGTTGAACCATCCTTGAGATTCTGGGATGAATCCCACTTGATCATGATGTATTATCTTTTTAATATGTTGTTGTATTTGATTTGCTAGTATTTTGTTTAGTATTTTAGCATCTGTATTCATTAGAGATATTGGTCTGTAGTTTTCTTTTTTTGTGCCATTCCTGCCTGGTTTTGGTATGAGGGTTATGTTGGCCTCATAAAATGTGTTTGGAAGTATTGCTTCTTCTTCAATTTTTTGGAAGACTTTGAGTAGAATAGGAACCAAGTGTTCTTTGAATGTTTGATAAAATTCGCTGGTATAGCCATCAGGGCCTGGACTTTAATTTTAAAGGAGGTTCTTAAGGGTTATTTCTATTTCTTCTCTACTAATAGGCCTGTTTAGGCTTTCTGCTTCTTCTTGACTCAGTCTAGGAAGGTTGTATTGTTCTAGGAATTATCCATTTCTTCTAGGTTGTTGAATTTAGTGGCATAAAGTTTTTCATAGTATTCTACAATAATTCTTTATATATCTACAGTGTCTGTGGTGATTTCTCCTCTTTCATTTTGAATTTTGTTTATATGAGTTCTTTCTCTTTTTTCCTTGGTAAGTCTTGCCAAGGGTTTGACAATTTTGTTGATTTTTTCAAAGAACCAGCTCCTTGTTCTATTAATTTTTTCTATAGTTTTTCTGTTCTCTATTTCATTTATTTCTGCTATGATTTTTATTATCTCCTTTCTGTGGCTGGTTTTGGGTTGTCTTTGTTCTTCTTTTTCTAGTTCCTTAAGGTGTAAAGTTAAGTGGTTCACTTGGGCTCTCTCTAGTTTGTTCATATAGGCCTGAAGTGATATGACCTTCCCTCTTATCACTGCTTTTGCTGCATCCCATAGTTTCTGATATGTCGTATTGTCAATTTCATTAGTCTGTATATATCTTTTTATCTCTGCACTTGTTTCTTCTTTGACTCATTCATTTTTTAAAAGTATATTGTTTAATTTCCACATTTTGGGGGGATTTTTTTCCTTTTTTTGCAGTTGAATTTTAGTTTCAAGGCTTTATGATCAGAAAATATGCTTGGTACAACTTCGATTTTTCTGAATTTGCTGATGTTGTTTTTGTGGCCCAACATATGGTCAATTCTTGAGAATGATCCATGTACACTGGAGAAAAATGTATACTCAGTCACTTTGGGATGAAATGTCCTGTAGATGTCTATCATATCCAGGTGCTCTAGTGTTTTGATTGAGGCCGCTATATCTTTGTTGATTCTCTGTTTGGATGACCGATCTAGAGCCGTCAGCAGTGTATTGAGGTCTCCAAGTATGATTGTATTTTTGTCAGTTTTTGTTTTAAAGTCAATAAGTAGCTGTTTTATATATTTTGGTGCTCCTTGGTTTGGTGCATATATATTAAGAATTGTTATGTCTTCTTGATTCAGTGTCCCCTTAGCCATTATGAAATGGCCATTTTTGTCTCTGAGTACATTTGCTGTCTTGTAGTCAGCATTATCAGATATGAGTATTGCTACGCCTGCTTTTTTTTGGATGTTATTTGCTTGGAATATTGTTTTCCAGCCTTTCACTTTGAATCTGTTTTTATTTTTGTTACTTAGATGAATTTCCTGTAGGCAGCATACAGTTGGATTTTCTTTTTTAATCCATTCTGCTACTCTGTGCCTTTTTATTGGTGAGTTTAATCCATTTACATTTAGTGTAATTATTGACGCTTGTGAGTTCCCTATTGCCATTTTATATCTTGCTTTCTGTTAGTTTTTTGTCTTGCTTGATCCTTCTCTTTCATTTTTCTATGTTTTGTTTTCATTTGGTTGTATTCCATACATCTTTCGTCTGTTGCTATCTTTTTTATCTCATGTGCTTCTGTGGTGGTTTTTTCAATGGTGGTTACCTTTAAGTAATGAAAAGGGTTCCTACCCTGTTCATTGTAGCACACTATTTTGTGAGTACTTTTGCACTCCATCATCCTTTCCTACTGTTAATCTCCATCTTCTCCCCCCCTTTCTTTTTGTTGTTGTCATAGTTTAAATTTGGTTTTATTGTGTTCTTCTTGGAGCTTTTACTTGTGGCTTTATTTTTTTTGTTGTTGTTCTTTGTATCTGATTGGAGAACTCCCTTTAGTAATTCCTGGAGTGGGGGTTTTTGATGATAAATTCCCTCATCTTTTCTGTATCTGTGAATGTTTTTATTTCTCCTTCATATTTAAAGGATAGTTTTGATGGGTATAGTATTCATGGCTGAAAGTTCCTCTCTTTCAAGACTTTAAATATTGGTTTCCACTCTCTTCCAGCTTGCAGAGTTTCTGTTGAGAAATCTGATGATAATCTAATGGGCCTTCCTTTATATGTTGTATTCTTCTTTTCCCTGGCTGCCTTGAGAATTTTTTCTTTCGTTGGTTTGTGCCAATTTCATTATGATATGCCTTGGAGTAGGTTTGTTGGGGTTAAGAAAACTTGGAGTTCTGTTTGCTTCTTGAATTTGAGGCTTTAGTTCTTTCCACAGGCTTGGGAAGTTCTCATCTATTATTTGTTTGAGTATGTTCTCCATTCCATTTTCTCTCTCTTCTCCCTCTGATATACCTATTATTCTTATGTTATTCTTTTTGATGGAGTCAGATAATTGTTGTAGGGCTATCTCATTTTTTTTAATTTTTGAGTTTCTTTCTTCTTCTCTCTGTTGTGCCTCAAGTTGCTTGTCTTTTATTTCACTAATCCTTTCTTGTATCTGGCCTGTTCTATTAGCTAAGCTTCTTACCTTGTTTTTCAGCTCGTGAATTGAGTTTTTCATCTCTGTTTTATTTGTTTTTATAGTTTCAATTTCCTTGGAAATATATTTTTGTGTTCATTGAATTGTTTTCTGAGCTCACTAAATTGCCTTTCTGTGTTTTCTTGTATATCTCAGAGGATTTTTAGGATTTCTATCTTAAATTCTTTGTCATTTAGCTCCAAGGTTTCCAATATATTAAATTTTTTCTCCATAGATTTTTCCTCATCTAGCTGTGTTACCTCTCTTTCTTTTGTATCCATGATATTCAATTTTCTCTTCCTTAATGGCATCTGAGGGTGGTTTTGTTGATAGTATTAATGAGATTTAATAAAGAATAAAAAGTTAAAAAATAAAAATTGAAAAGAGTTGTTTTTTTAAAAAACAATAATAATGAAATTAAGAAAAATAAAATAAAATAAATTTTTTTTTTAAAAAAAGGTAATTATTCCCCCCCTCCTTATTTCCTCTCCTCTCCTCTCCCCTCTTTCTTGAGAAAATCTTATGGTAAACTTTGAATTATATTGTACTAAATAGAACAATCAATGCCTGTAATGGAGGGCCTGAATTGGGGAGAAGTAATAAAAGTGAAAAAAGGGGGGGGCATATGGACCCACAAAGAACAAATAAGAAAACAAATTGGGTCAAGAATAAAATGATTTGCTTTTAGGTGTTGGCTGACTAAGAGTTATGGTGAGAGGAATAAGAGGTTAACTGGAAAATGGGGGGACAAATTAAAAAATTACTATTGTATTTAGTGGAACAAGAACTAGATAAAATGGACAACCAGGGATGGGAGCACTGCTAGTGTGTTAAAAAGGTGAAGTAAAAATCCCCCAAAATGCCACAAACATAAGTTTGAGTCCCAGATAAGATATTGTTCATTATTGAGGTTTTGAATGAGAGGAGACGTAAAGGAGAAAGGAAGAAACTAATATAGAGGGAAAAAAGAAAGAGAGAGAGAGAGAAACAAGAAGGAACCACTAAAAGAAGAAAAAAGAAAAAAGAGGAGAGAGAGAGAGAGAGAGTTAAGGGTTTTGGAGTGCAACCCTCATAGAGAGAAAGGAAGAGGAAAGAAAAGATAATGAATGGGAGGTAAAGAAAAGATAATGAATGGGAGGTGTAACACTTATGGGTAGTGTAGTTCAAGGAGAGGAAAGAGTAAGACCGGCAGAGAGTTAAACAACCAAATTGGAGGAGGAATAAAAAATATCAAGAGTGAAGATAAGAGAAACAAACGAACAAATATAATAAAATGGGATAGGCTATAAAGTCTGCATATTATTCTTGATTTTGAGAGGTTATCTTCTTGCTTTTTCTTTTCTCTTCCTCTTCCTGGTCGGTGAGTCTGTACCTCGGGTTCTACCCCTTTGGCATGCTCAAGTAGAGGTTTGTAGTTGATAAGTCTCTATGGCGATGTCGTGCATTGTGCTTCAGTCTCGTTGGCAATCGAGGCTCTTTAGCATTTATAGGCTCCGCCAGTGAGAGAGTCCGTGTTCCTGGAGCCTTTCTCCTAGTCTTTCCTTTCTCAATTAGTTGCCTGAGAGGCAGCAGCAACCCCAATCCAGCTATGGGGTTGCTGCTGCCTCTGCATGGATAGTAAGAGGCTCAAAGAGCTGGCAACTCCCCACTCTATTCCCACTCAGCACAGGGCTCTGGGTAAGGCTCAGTCAGTCAGAGCTGCTAGCATAATAAGGCAGGGCTTCCGCCCACTCAAAGGCCTCTGGCTCTGCCACTCTGTGGGATAACACGGGCGTACTGCTGAGGAACTTGGAGGAATCTCTCGCCCACTATCTGCGTGCGAAGACCAGGATATCAGGCTAGCCGCCTCTCACTCGGAATGAAACCCCGCCCGCATGGAAAAGTTGCAGCATTGGAATTGTCTCTCGCTCCTTCCCCTGGTGTGGCTTTTTCAAGGTGTTAGGGCGGCCCGAGATTCCGCTCTTTGTCCCACACAAAGGCCCCTGACTCTGCCCCTCTGTGTGATAACACGGGCGGGCACTCCCGAGGCACTCGGAGGAATCTCTGGTTCACTATCTGCGTGCGCCGATCAGGATATCAGGCCAACCACCTCACCCTCTGAGTCAATCCCCCGCCCACACGGAAAAGTTCCAGCATTGGAATTGGCTCTTCCTCCCTCCGCTTGCACGGCTTTCCCAGGGCGCTGGGGCTGCCCAGAGATTCCACTTTAGGCCCACACAAAGGCCCCTGACTCTGCCTCTCTGTGGGACAACACAGGCGCACACTCCCAGGGCTTTGGAAGAAATCTCTCGCCCACTATCTGCGCGCGCTGACCAGGAGATTGGGGAAAATGGCTGCTCCGCTTGTCTTTCTTTGTCTGAGTTTGGCGCGAGTGTTAGCTTGTATTGCCTGGGTTGCCACAGGAACAGTTTTTCCTCGGCTTGGATCTCTGTGCCACAGCCTGGTTCGGCCATTTGTGCCACGGCCTGGATCTATTCACCCCCTTTGCCCACCTCAGTTTCTATATTATCAGTTCCTAGTGAAAGCCACCCTGTTTAGGTTAATGAGGAAGGTGGAACATTTCTTACTCCCTGTTTTCTTCGGGGTTTGATTATATATTTAGCCATTTTTTCACTCGACCATACCTTCGGGTGTATTGCGAAACATCTGGAGGCTCCAAGGATAGGTTTTTCTGTTTCTGGTTGAAGATCTTGTTGAGTTTTGGGGGAGATTTATCAGTATCGCTTCCTACCACGCCATTACTCTCACCCATAATCAATTTTTTAAAAGAAGTTTTATAATTTAATAGTTTATACAATCAACCATTAATACTTTGAATTACATTCTGTTATTGTCCCCATTTTACATATGAGTTATCCTAAACTCTTAAAAAATACATGACTTCCCATGATCACTAAAAAATTAGTAAAAATTTTGGAACTTAATAAAGTATTAGAAACATAACTATATTCAGGGATAGGTATATTGTTTGCCTGAAAAAATGATGAAAACTTTTCTAAATACTAATTTCAAGGAATAGATTGAATAGTTTCAAATTCATCATTATTGTTCAAGAAGTTATTATAACCAAGTAGAATCAATTCTCTTATTAGGGTTTATGTTCTTTTTTTTGTAACAGAACTACTCAAGAGTACACTTATATATCTTAATTTCTTCAGCTATTTTATTCATCATTAAAATTATTTATGTTTTTAAAACACAGCATAATCATTCATAGTAAAAAATATGTTTAAATAAAAAATTAAGTTCTCTCTACCACAAAAGTAACATGCCCACTCTTTCAGAAGTGAGCATTCTGAAAAATAATTTTGTATATCTTTTTATAATTATATGTACAAAGATATAAACATACATGCATAAACACAGAGAAATATAATATATACATGTATATGTAATGTTATTTATATTTACATACATATTGTTTAGATTTTTTTAGTTAATCATATACCTGGGAGATCTTTTCATATAGACATTTAGAATTTTATCTTATTTTTTAAAGTAATAATATTGTAATCCACCATTTTTAAAACATTGTATATGGTAATTGTTTATTCAATCATATTATATAGATATAGATACACACCATATATATTTGTTTGTTTTATTTACATTTATATATTGTATATATAAAGTATATGTATAATATATAACATTATATAAACTATCGGATTGGTATTTGTTTTTTATATCTTCAGTAATAAACAAATTTCATAGTAAATAATAAATTCCTTGTTATATTCAAGGCCCATATTTCTGTTATATTTCTGATGATTTGGGGATATTGGGTCCTTGGCAATTTTAGCTATTTCTTTTCTAGTCCATACCCCTCTTAGAAATCAGTGTTTCCTTGCCGTAGATGCTCTTATCAATGATAAGCATTATTCAGCTCTTTGTATTTTGTTATTCTCACTCTTGCCTAAAGCATTGCACCATACAGAGACCCAGAAGAAAGTCAGGGATTGGATCAGTCTTCCTAATCAAGAGAGATTGCTATTTCCTTACTGCAGAGCTCACCTTTCCAATCACTTTCAAGAAATGATTCTGGGGACCTTCAGACTAGAATAGATGACCCTACTCCACTACCACAGTTATCATATTTTATGAAGACTTTTGGTTCAACTAGACACTGCTAGACACTTAAGGTCTATGAAGTAGAAAAATGTTTTTATTCCCAACATCTAGCACAATTCCTGGCATATGGTAAACATTCAGTAGTTACTTATGTGAATAAAATCTCCATTGGATTAAATATGTCCTGAAGCTTTTGTATATGTATAGAATGATTAAAAAGGAACAGTAGTATTGAGATTAAGTTAGATTATCTGTTCATCAGTTATTCATGCATATTTTATAAACATAGTATTCTGTAAACATAATTACCGACTGTCAATTTGACAGGAAAGACACAAATAGCACACAACAGTACTAAACTATTGATTGCTTTTTATGTACTAGAATGTTTGCATACATTTCGTGTTGATTCTTACAACATCATGTGAGGAGTGAAATACTAATTATAGAGATTTTACAAAAGAAAGTGAAATTGTGAGAGCTTAAGTAATATGTCAATATTGCATATTACTCTTACATAACAGAATCAGGATAACTGAATTTCACATTTAATTGATTAAATCATCTAAATTTTTTAAACTGTCTCTAAGACATTTCTAATTTTTAATAGCCAACAAAAACCTAATTACATATAATTGATAAAACATTTTTATTATATTCCTTTTATCTTTAATATTATATATATATCACTTTGTTACTTTTTTATTTCTTGCATTTATTGAAACAATGTTATGATTCATTTTTTAATTCTGGTTGTGTATTTAGATACAGTGATCAATTTTAGAATGTTGCAACTTCTGTAACTTCTTAGGATAAGACTTTCTTGGTGATAATTTATTAAAATTTTTATATGTTACTGGATTTGTTTTGCTAGCATTTTGTTGAGGATTTCTGTACCTATGTTTCTAAAAAATTTTTAAGTATTTAAATATTTAAAATGAAAATATTTTTGTTAGGTTTATTATAGTGTTATTTAGCTTTGTAAAAATGGGTTGAAAAGTGATTATTAATTTACTTTCTGAAAGAATTTGCAAAATATTTCTTTTTTAAATGTTAATAATAGGCCCTGGCCAGTTTGTTCAGTGGTGGAGTGAGACCTGGCATGTGGATGTCTTAGGTTTGATTCCAGTTCGGGCACACAGGAGAAGCAACCATCTGCTTTCCCTCCTCCTTCTCTCTCTCTCTCTTCTCTTCGCAAAGCCATGGCTCAATTGTTTCAAGCGCATCAGTCCCAAGAGATGTTAAAAATAGCTCAGTTGCAAGCATGGCCCCTGGTGGGGGCTGCCAGGTGGATCCTGGTCGGAGTACATGAGGAAGTATGTCTCTCTATTTCCCCTCCTCTCATTTGAAAAAAGATTTAAAAAGCTAAATGTTATAAAAATATAAATTCAAATGTAAAATTAAGGTCCCAACAACTCATTTCTCCCTGTTTCTCCTTGCTTAGTACATACAACACTAAACTCTGAAAATAATGCAATAAATAACAAAAGAAGAACTGTGAAAAATGGAAAAAGGAAGACAGATTGGTTAGAGATTTTAGGACTAGAAAATAATAGCATTAAAGTGTCTTGTGAAGACTCATCCAATAGAAGAGGGGAGGAGTGTCCCACCACAAAATGTGGCCTCACCCAGGAAAACTGCTTTTCAATATGGGTCTAAGTATTTCCTACCCCACCTAGAGTTTATACCAGACTGGGTCCAAGCCTAGGTGACACAATCCTGGGACACACCTGTGCACAGTCCTGGATGACCACGTCATTGACTTGAATTCAAGAGTAAGTCTGGGTTAAAGTACAAGTTCATTAAAGCTCAGGATAGTGAGGCAAAGAAAGGGCATTTGGAGACAGAATTTTCAGATTAAGTCCCAGATGAGCTGCTACTGCCTATTGCTCCCAGGGTCACAAGTGTCATTGGAACCTTTAGGGCTTAGGATAGAAGAAACCAAGGTTCAATCCTGAGAAAGGAAGGCAGGCATGTATACTAAGAAGAGCCACTCTGTTATCCTTTATCCTAAGAGTTTTTTATCTATTTTCTGTAGGTGGGGTTTTTAAGAGAGGATTCAGGAAAGACTCTACACAGATTATTCACTAGATTTCCAAGAAAGGGGTGGAGACTACCTGAAACTGCTCATCAGCTATTCTGTGACCTTTTATGAATCTTCAGCTTCTGATTATTTTGGAGCGTGGTATATCCTTTAGTATGCTGATGAATTAAAATGAGTATATAATTGAGTTTGGGGTCATTCTCTGGTCAACTCCACTTTCATCTTATATTAGTCTGATTATGAAGAGTTTTTCTTCCACCTTCCTGATTGTGGTTATTTAAACTATCTGCTCCTAGTCAACTTCAGATAGAGAAGGTAGGATTTTATAATTTATTAGCTGGTTGTTGGCCTTTCAGCTGCTCTGGTCATTTGTTCAACCATTTTTTTCAGTTTCTTCATTTTACTTTCCAGGGAATTTTTCCTAGTTCCTTAATAACCTGCCTCAAACATAACCAGTGACCAGTAGGCAACTGCAAAGAAGATCTCCCCACAAGTAGTAGAGCTCTGGAACCAATTTTTATCCCCACAAATCTAGACTTGGTCTATTAAGCAATTCAAAACTCTTACTATTCTCTATTACCCAATTCCAAAACCATGTCCACATCGTTAGGTATTTGTTACATCAGCACTCCAATTTTATGTACAAAAAATATATATTAAGTTGCTAGGGCTTTTATAACAAAGTATTACAATATGAGTGGTTTAAAGAACATAAATTTATTTTCTGATAATACTGGAGGTAAGAAGTCCTAAATTATGATTTTATAATCTTACCTTTTCCTAGCTTCTAGTCATAATTAACAATCCTTAGTGTTACTTTGCTTGTAAGGTGCAGGGCTCCAGTTTCTGCCCAGAGAGTCACATGGCCTTCTCCCTGTCTTTGTCCCAGTTTCTTTTCTATATCAGACACCAGTCTTCAGACTAGGCTCCACTTTAACCCAGTATAACTTCATCTTAATTTAGCGTTTGTTAAACAAAGACCCAGTTTCCAAATAAAGTCATTTCTGTAGTTCTTGTTTCTGGAAGGTGCTGCTGAACCCAGTATACTCAAGACAATATAATTTAAGTGTTGAAGGTAAAGGGGAAAAAAGAACGAAGTAAAAAAACAGTGTTTGCACTTCATTCTGAGTGTTAAATGTCATTTAAAAATAACTTTTGAGCTCAGTGGTAGAGCATCAACCTGGTGTGCAGGAGTCCTGGGTTCGATTTCTGGCCAGGGCACACAGGAGAAGCACCCTTCTGCTTCTCCATCCCTCCCCCTCTCCTTCCTCTCTGTCTCTCTCTTCCTCTCCTGCAGCCAAGGCTCAATTGGAGCAAAAGTTGGCCCAGGCTCTAGGGATGGCTCCATGGCCTCTACCTCAGGTGCTAGAATGGCCCCGGTTGCAACAGAGCAACACCCCAGATGGGCAGAGTATCGCCCCCTGGTGGGCGTGCCAGGTGGATCCTGGTCGGGCGCATGCGGGAGTCTGTCTGACTACCTACCCATTTCCAACTTAAGAAAAATTAAAAAAAAAACAAAAACTTTTGAAACCCTGTGGGCTTGAAATTCTATAAGAAGTTTTTGTTTATGAATTCAATTTCTTCAATAGATTCTGTCAATGTGAGAACATCCAAATGTGTAGAGTATTTTTATAAAAATTTACCTGAACCCAAAAGAAGATACAGCAAGAAGTACAATCTCAACAGATGGAGAAATGTTTGAGAGAATAACAGTTTGCAGTTTCTTTAATGCAATTGAAAATAAGAAGGTAACACGGTAACACAAGGAAGATTACATGGAGGTTGGAAAAAGCAAGTGGGGAATAGGACTACTGGTTAGTTATCAAGATTGTGTGCTCTCTTGAAGGTGGTTATGGTTATTTCAGAGATCTGTTAACCTAGATGCACATAAACAATAGACAGGATTACTTAAGGCAAAGTTAAAAGTTTTACTAAAGAAATTACATGCCTGGGGCATGACTACTAACAATGATTTGCACAGTTAGGAATTAACAATCAGGTCACCTTGTGAAGTTACAATTTTGTCCACAGTTCTTTCATAGGGTCTTCAGATACCTTACTGCTTCTTGATTTAGTTTTTTCAGGTTTAGATAACATCATTATAAAGTTTTCATTTTCTTGTAGTATATTTATGGACAATAGTGATATCACCTTTTTTATTTCATATGTGTGAATAATTTGTTCCTTTTTTCTTTATTTATTAATTAATTTTGATATTGGTTTATCAATTTTATTAAAAAATTTAAAGACCTAACTCTTCTTTGTCTTTATTTTTAAATTTTTATATTCTATTTCAATGATTCTGTTTCTCCCAAATCTTTTTCTGCACTGTATCTAAATACATAGCCAGAATTAAAAAATGAATCATAGCATTGTTTCAATAAATGCAAGAAATAAAAAAAGTTCCAAAGTGATACATATAATTTGCTTTTGAGCAGGGATTTATAAAGTGGTTGGCAAAAGTAGACTTATAGTTCTTCATATGGAAAAAGAAATACAAGTTATAATTGTTGGAATACATGGGAGTCCAAAAGACTAGAGTAACAGGCTTTATTGAAAGGAAGAAAGAAACCCTGCTGGGCACTTATCCCAGAGAGAAGAGCACCAGTTACAGACTAGGGGTGAATTATATAGTGTGTGGGAGACCCTGAGGGAATACTGAGGCAAAAGTTCTGGTATGTTCCCTTTTACAGTTTTAGGATTTCAGCTTTATGGAATATGGAATGGTCATTCTTGGGACAGGTTGACCAGCTTCCTGGAATTCCTCTGTCTCAAGGGCGATAGACCAGTAAGGATGAGGTCTGACAGATAAGCGGAACATCAAAAGGGCAGTTTGGAATACGCGTATCTATCATTTCTCAACTCTGGTTACATATAAAAGAAAGGTAGTTATTAACTTTATAATATATGATGAGGGGTGATGAGGAGAAAACATTGGAAAATTATTGCTTCTTCTGGAGAGAATTCAAGAAGAACCTTGCCAAGCCAAGTCCCTCATCCAGTCAAGGAGGCCATCAATTTCTGTGCTGTAAGGTCTGAACCAGGCAATGTCTCCGAAAACCTGAGTGAGGAAGTAAAAAAAAATTTGTGAGGTAATAATTGTTAGTTGCTTACTGCGAATGCTGAGTGGACAGAGTGACATGGTGATACATGGTCTCCTGGATGAACCCCTTGAGACATGCAGGTCTGGTTCCTGTCGAATGGGAGGACTATTGGAGATTTTTAAAGACAGGGAACCTGTTGGTGTAAGTTTTAGAAGGACTAAGTATGTGTGGTTTAAAAGGAAGGGGGTTTGGAGAACATTCAGGAGGGAACTTCTCGGGCTGAGGGGTGGCTTCTTCCTGCTGTCATCCTTACCTATTTCATATTTCCCTCATGAAGTTCTCCTTGGAGTATTGGGGAATAGGAGTGTAGGAATATTTGATTGTAGGTAATCCTAGAGATTTCTCTCATCCATGCCTGTAGGAACTTGATAAAGAAGGGGGCAAATATTTGGAGATCAGGAATGCAGAGATAAGGAGGGTTGTATAGCAGGGGGTGAAAGTTCTTCCATGGTAAAGTTAGAGATATTCTTTCCTGGCAGCCCTGGAGAGAGCAGTTAGCTTGAGCTAAAAGAAATATTTCATGTCCATTTGTAGGCTCTTCTTCAGCCAAGAAGACCCAGCAATCTTGTCCCCTTTCTATGTGAAGGGTAAAAAGACTGAGAAGTGTTAAGAGGTGAATGCTATTCATTCTCCTATTTTTTCAGGAATATGGGTCAGGGGACCTGTAGGGGTTGAAAGATAGAATTTAGGAGGCTTGTTGATATAGGGTTTCAGATTTTTCTGTTTTGCGAGGGCAGGTTTCAGGTTTGGTGTGTAGGGTTAGGTAGACTTTTCCAATTTTCTGATTGGCAAAGGTCTGCATGTGGTTCTGTAAGAAACTAGTGAACAAATGTAAGAGGCAGGGTTTAAAAGTTAGAAAAATAAATAGGAGAGTGAGTGGACTAATGAAAGGCAATAGTCAAGACACCCAGTTTGTGTAAAACCAGATTCCATGTTTACAAATTTGCTGGGCTTCAGAGAGAGAGAGAGAGAGAGAGAGAAGAAATAAGACAGGGAAGTGGCCAGTCTCCCTGCCCCTAGACCTACTTCTGTAGAGATTCCTAAAGCAATAAGAAGAGGGATTACCTGTACAGCTTGTTTGGTCCTTAGATTGATGGGTAGTGTACAAGGAATTGAAAGAGGCTCATGCGGTGGGATTAGGTTGATATTTGGGGTGAGATAGATTAGGGTAAAGGTTTTTGTCCAATTAGTCAGGAGACACATATAGGTGTTGTTCCCACATGAGTAGAAAGCCCCTGATTGGGTGAGGCAGGCTTAGAGGTAAATAGAGAATGGATGAACAAGGGGACAATTTTGTTTCTCTGCTTCTGAGCTCCAGATGGTCAGGGTGGAGGAAAGAGTCACCCTTAGCAGCAGTGGGAGTTGTCAGAATCACGGTGTGTGGACCTGTCCACATGAAAGTCAGTCCTTGGGTTATGTAATGCTGGAAGCACCTCTTGGACAGTCTTTGAACAGTTTGCTGAGTAACCTGTAAATCCTGCAAGTACTTAGGAAAAGGTTGATTATATTTCTATACTTTGAAGCTAGAGTTTAAGTCCTAGTGACCACTGCTTCTAGCTGGAATTAGCAGCAAGTTTCAGCCTACAATAGGTATGGGGCATTGAGACAAGAGGAATAAAGGAGATACTACTATATAAAGTAACAAAATCAAACTGTCAATACCCACAGTAAAGATCTTCGATGGATAAATAAAACTCAAATATTCAAGCAAGACATAGTAGATGGCCCTTGTGTTTACAAGAAATGAGAGTAGTTTATCTGCTACTTGGAAGAAATACCTTAGTCTTGTGAACGATGTCCTTGGGCCTTCAGTGGCAATTCCCAGCATGCTGGGCAAGGTCAGGTCACAGGTATCTGGAGCAGGGCTAGAATAGACTGAACCCTCCCTCCATGGAGAAAGGGGGCAGCTTACCTTCTCGTGTCCCTCTTTCCACAGCACAGACGAGTCAACCAGTGGGGCTGGAAAGCCAGGCAGGCTTCAGTTCAATGACTTTTCTTTCCACTATGGAGCAGGGGCCTGATGGAATTCTATGAAGCCTTTTAGGGTGCTGGATCCAAAAGCTAGTATTTCCTGACTACTTTGGGGCCTTATTTGCCTTTTCTATTACTTCCTTGGTCATTATAGACCTTAAACGCCATGCTCAGAAGATCTCACTGAGGGGCTTGACTAAGAGAGCAAAATTGAAAATTCAGTGTTTAAAGAAGCCTATTAGACCAAGAAAAGAAAAGATTTGATCTGCGGTGTTAGGTGATTGGAGACTGTGGAGGGTCTGAGTTCAATCTAGGGTGAGACCTAAGGTAGTGGGTGTTAAGACGATGCCTAGATAGAGTACAGACTGAGAGTGAAGTTGAGCCTTAGCAGAGAAGACACGATATCACTTCATAGCAAAAAAGTTAAGAGGGCTGGCGGTGTGTCTCCTTGAGGCAGGCAGGGAGGGGCTGCAGAGGAGTAAGTTATTTGCATATTGTAAGAGAGTACTAGTTTTTTGTTTGTTTGTTTTTTTTTTAATTTTATATTTTTAATGGGGTGACATCAATAAATCAGGATAAATATATTCAAAGATAACAAGTCCAGGGTATCTTGTCGTTCAATTATGATGCATACCCGTCACCCAAAGTCAGATTGTCCTCTGTCACCTTCTATCTTGTTTTCTTTGTGCCCCTCCCCCTCCCCCTTTCCCTCCCCCATTCTCCCTTCCCCCCCGTAACCACCACACTCTTATCAATGTCTCTTAGTTTCACTTTTATGTCCCACCTACGTATGGAATAATGCAGTTCCTGCTTTTTTCTGATTTACTTATTTCACTTCGTATCATGTTATCAAGATCCCACCATTTTGCTGTAAATGTTCCGATGTCATCATTTCTTATGGCTGAGTAGTATTCCATAGTGTATATGTGCCACATCTTCTTTATCCAGTCATCTATTGATGGGCTTTTTGGTTGTTTCCATGTCCTGGCCACTGTGAACAATGCTGCAATAAACATGGGGCTGCATGTGTCTTTACGTATCAATGTTTCTGAGTTTTGGGGGTATATACCCAGTAGAGGGATTGCTGGGTCATAAGGTAGTTCTATTTTCAGTTTTTTGAGGAACCACCATACTTTCTTCCATAATGGTTGTACTACTTTACATTCCCACCAACAGTGTATGAGGGTTTCTTTTTCTCCACAGCCTCTCCAACATTTGCTATTACCTGTCTTGCTAATAATAGCTAATCGAACAGGTGTGAGGTGGTATCTCATTGCTGTTTTGATTTGCATTTCTCTAATAGCTAAAGAAGATGAGCATCTTTTCATATATCTGTTGGCCATTTGTATTTCTTCCTGGGAGAAGTGTCTGTTCATATCCTCTTCCCATTTTTTTATGGGATTGTTTGTTTGTTTGTTGTTGAGTTTTATGAGTTCTTTGTATATTTTGGATATTAGGCCCTTATCTGAGCTGTTGTTTGAAAATATCATTTCCCATTTAGTTGGCTTTCTGTTTATTTTGTTATCAGTTTCTCTTGCTGAGCAAAAACTTCTTAGTCTGATGTAGTCCCATTCATTAATTTTTGCCTTCACTTCTCTTGCCATTGGAGTCAAATTCATAAAATGCTCTTTAAAACCCAGGTCCATGAGTTGAGTATCTATGTCTTCTTCTATGTACTTAATTGTTTCAGGTCTTATGTTTAGATCTTTGATCCATTTTGAGTTAATTTTTGTACAGGGGGAGAGACTGTAGTCCAGTTTCATTCTTTTGCATGTGGCTTTCCCGTTTTCCCAGCACCATTTATTGAAGAGGCTTTCTTTTCTCCATTGTGTGTTGTTGGCCCCTTTATCAAAAATTATTTGATGATATATATGTGGTTTTATTTCTGTGTTTTCTATTCTGTTCCATTGGTCTTAGTGTCTATTTTTCTGCCAATACCATGCTGTTTTGATGGTCATGGCCCTATAATATAGTTTGAAGTCAGGTATTGTAATGCCCCCAGCTTCATTCTTTTTCTTTAAGATTGCTTTGGTTATTTGGGGTTTTTTATAGTTCCATATAAATCTGATGATTTTTTCCTCGATTTCTTTAAAAGTGTCATTGGAGTTTTGATGGGAATTGCATTAAATCTGTATATTGCTTTGGATAATATGGCCATCTTGATTATATTTATTCTTCCTAACCAAGAACAAGGTATATTCTTCCATCTCATTATATCTTTTTCGATTTCCCTTAACAATGGTTTATAGTTTTCATTATATAAGTCCTTTACATTCTTTGTTATGTTTATTCCTAAGTATTTTATTTTTTTTTGCAATCGTGAAAAGGATTATTCTTTTGAGTTCGTTCTCAAATATATCATTGTTGGCATATAGAAAGGCTATTGACTTCTGTATGTTAATTTTGTATCCTGAGACCTTACTGTATTGGCTTATTGTTTCTAGTAGTCTTTTTGTGGATTCTTTGGGGTTTTCGATGTATAGGATCATATCATCTGCAAAAAGTGATACCTTTACTTCTTCTTTTCCGATATGGATGCCTTTTATTTCTTTGTCTTTTCTGAATGGTCTGGCTAGAATCTCTAGTACCACATTAAATAAGAGTGGAGAGAGTGGACAACCCTATCTTATTCCTGATTTAAGGGGGAAAGCCTTCAGTTTAGTGCCATTTAATATGATGTTAGCTGATGGTTTATCATATATGTTTTTTAAATCATGTGCTTCCGTGGTGATTTTTTCAATGGTAGTTACCATTAAGAAAAAGGTTTCTTCGCTGTTCATTGTAATGCACTATCTTGTGAGTACTTTTGTGTTTCATCGTCCTTTGCTACTGTTAATCTCCATCCTCTCCCCCCCCTTTTTTTTGTTGTTGTCACTGTTTAAATTTGGTTTTATTGTGTTCTTAGTGGAGCTTTTACTTGTGGCTTTGTTTTGTTTTGTTCTTTGTATCTGGTTGGAAAACCCCCTTTAGTAATTCCTGGAGTGGGGGTTTTCTGATGATAAACTCCCTCATCTTTTCTGTATCTGTGATTGTTTTTATTTCTCCTTCATATTTGAAGGATAGCTTTGATGGGTATAGTATTCTTGACTGAAAGTTCCTCTCTTTCAGGACTTTAAATATTTATTTCCACTCTCTTCTAGCTTGTAGAGTTTCTGTTGAGAAATCTAATGATGATCTAATGGACCTTTCCTTATACGTTGTATTCCTCTTTTCCCTAGCTGCCTTGAGAATTGTTTCTTTTTGTTGGTTTGTGCCAATTTCATCATGATGTGCCTTGGAGTAGGTTTGTTGGGATTAAGATAACTCAGAGTTCTGTTTGCTTCTTGAATTTGTGGCTTTAGTTATTTCCACAGGCTTGGGAAGTTCTCATCTATTATTTGTTTGAATATGTTCTCCATTCCATTTTCTCTCTCTTCTCCCTCTGATATACCTATTATTTTTTATGTTATTCTTTTTGATGGAGTCAGACAATTCCTGTAGGGCTTTCTCATTTTTTAAAATTTTTGAGTCTCTTTCTTCTTCTCTCTATTTTACCTCAAGTTACTTGTCTTCTATTTCACTATTCCTACTTTCTATCTGGCCTGTTCTGTTAGCTAAGCTTGTTACCTCTTTTTTCAGCTCGTGAATTGAGTTTTTCATCTCTGATTTGTTTTTATATTTTCAATTGCCTTGGTAATATATTCTTTTTGTTCATTGTTTTCTGAGCTCCCTAAATTGCCTTTCTGTGTTTTCTTGTATATCTCTGAGTATTTTTAGGATTTCTATTTTAAATTCTCTGTCATTTAGCTCCAAGGTTTCTGATATATTAAATTTTTTCTTTATAGATTTTTCCTTGTATTCATGATATTCTATTTCCTTTTTCTTAATGGCATCTGAGGGTGGTTTTGTTGATAGTACTAATAAGAATTAATAAAGAATAAAAAGTTTTAAAAAATTATCATTTCCCCCCTTTTTCTTCCTTCCTTTCTTT
Organism: Saccopteryx bilineata; assembly: GCF_036850765.1. Taxonomy (NCBI): domain Eukaryota; kingdom Metazoa; phylum Chordata; class Mammalia; order Chiroptera; family Emballonuridae; genus Saccopteryx; species Saccopteryx bilineata. The sequence goes on along the minus strand of NC_089491.1, from coordinate 211,106,531 downwards.
TTTTTTTTTTTTTGAAGCTGGAAAAGGGGAGGCAGTCAGACAGACTTCCACATGTGCCTGACCAGGATCCACCCGCATGCCCACCAGGGGGCGATGCTCTGCCCATCCGGGGCATTGCTCTGTCGCAACCAGAGCCACTCTAGCGCCTGGGGCAGAGGCCAAGGAGATAAACCCCAGCACCCAGGCCATCTTTTTGCTTCAATGGAGCCTCGGCTGCGGGAGGGGAAGAGAGAGACAGAGAGGAAGTAGGAGGTGGGTGGAGAAGCAGATGGGCACTTCTCCTGTGTGCCCCAGCTGGGAATCAAACCTGGGACTCCTGCACGGCAGGCCAACACTCTACCATTGAATCAACTGGCCAGGGCTTCTCCCCCTTTTTCTTCTCCTCTCCTCTCCCCTTCTTCTTGAGAAAATCTTGTCGTAAACTGTGAATTATATTGTCCTAAATAGAACAAAAACTACCTATAATGGAGAGCCTGAGTTCAGAAGAAGTAATAAAGGGACAAAAAAAAAGGGGGTATAGATCCACAAAATGCAAAAAAGAAAAAAAATTTTAGTCAAGAATAAAATGATTTGCTTTTAGGTGATGGTCAACTAAGAGATATAATGAGAGGAATAAGAGAGAAACAGGAAAAAGGGAAATAAATTTTAAAATTACTATTGTATTTAGCGGAGCAAAAAACTAGATAAAATGGAGAGCCAGGGTTGAGAGACTTTTAGTGAGTTAAAAAAACAAAGTAAAATACCCCTGAAGCTCCACAAAGAAAAATTTGAGTCCCAAATAAAATAATTTGTTCCTGATTGAGGATTGAATGAGAGGGAAAGTAAAGGAGAAAAAAGCAAACTAATATAGGGGAAGAAAAAAAAGAAAGAGAAAAACACAAAAAGAAGAAAAAAATAAAAAAAAAACAAAAGAGAGAGAGAGTTAAGGGTTTTGAAGTGTAACCCTCATAGAGAGAAAGGAAGAAGAACGGAAAGATAATGGGAGATGTAACACTTATGGGTAGTGTAGTTCAAGGAGAGAGTAAGACCAGCAGAGAATTAAATGGCCAAATTGGAAAAGGAAGAAAATAATCAAGACAAGAAGATAAGAGAAACAAATGATCAAATACAGTAAAATGGGATAGGTTATAAAGTCTGTGGATTATTCTTGATTTTGAGAGGTTATCTTCTTGCTTTTTCTTTTCTCTCCCTCTTCCTGATCTGTGACTCTGTTACCTGGGATCTGCCCCTGTGGCATGCTTAGGTAGAGGTTTGCAGTTAATAAGTCTCTATGGCGATATCATATATTTGGCTTCAGTCTCGTTGGCAGTTGAGGCTTATTAACATTTGCAGGCTCTGACAACGAGAGAGTCCATTTTCCCGGAGCCTCTCTCCTAGTCTTTCCTTCCTAAATTAGTAGCCTGATGATCCAGTTATGGGGTTGCTCCTGCCTCTGCCTGAGAGAGATCTTGTCAGTTAGGGTCGCATAGGTCAGTTGGGAGGTGAGCAGACTGTTGGTTAAGCTAATCCTTCACAGGACTGTTAGCTTGTATGGCTGGGTGAAGTGCACCACCCGCCTGGAAAAGTTCGAGCATAGGGAGTCTTGCTTTTGCACGCCGCTCTTCAGGACACAGGGGTGACCCCGAGACTCTGGTTTCAGCCCACACAAATGCCTCTGACTCTGCCCCTCTGTCTGGGAACACAGGCACCCACTCCTGGGGCTCTAGGAGGAATCTTTCATACATTATCTACATGCACCGACCAGGAGATCAGGGCGGATGGCTGCCTCACTTGCTTTTCTTTGTCTGGGTTTGGCGCGAGCATTAGATTGTGTTGACTGGGTTGCCACAAGCACAGTTCTTTCTTGGTTTGGATGTCTGTGCCACAGCCTGATTCAGACGTTTGTGATGCAGCCTGGTTCTATTCACACCCTATGCCCGCCTTAGTTCCTATACTCTCAGTTCCCAGTGAAAGCAGCCCTTATTTTGGTTAGTGAAGAAGGCGGAGTGTTTCTTCCTCTGTCTTATTTCCTTTAGGGTTGATTATATATTTAGTCAATTTTTCACTGGATCATATCTTCGTGTTTAGTGTGGAACTTCTGGAGGCTCCAAGGATAGATTTTTCTGTCTCTGGTTGAAGATGTTGTTGAATTTTGGGGGAGATTTATTGGTATCACTCCTTATAGCGCCATTTCTCTGATGTCTCTATGACAGTAATTTGTAGAGATTAGGGACTACTGGATGGAGGAGAATTACTGCCTCATTGATTAGGTGTAAGGCTTGTACGAGGCAATAAGCTCCTAAAGGTTTTTGAACAGGAAGGATGGGGGTATTGCAGGGAGAGTCCATGAGGATGAGTAAGCCTGGTTTAAGAGGTGGGTAATTTTTGGTTTAAGGCCTTAAAAACACATTAAACAAAGGCTTCACATATTATGAATTAAGAAATTTAAATGAGCGCACTTTACTTGTTTCAATTAAAATTATACTAAAGATATATTCTGACAAACAAAGAGACAAGACAGATAGATTACTTACTCACATAGCTTAATATATAATTCTGCTTTTTTAAAGTTTTTCAAGATGACAGGGAGTTGCCAGCATAGTGGGGAAGAAGAGAGAAAGCAGTGTGAGCAGATGGATGGAAAGAAGGAAGGTGAAAATCTGTAGGAGGAGAGGGAGGAGATTAAAGTGCTTGTGATCAGAAAAGTTGAAAAGATTTAGAGCTCTGAGGAGAGGGGAGAGGGTGAGGAAGAAAGAGGCACAGTCACAGTTTGTAAGGAGGAAGTAGGGATCAGAGAAGAGACAAGCACAGCAGCCGGAGCCACAGCTTCTAAGGAGGGAGGGAAGGGACAAAGAACACAGTGCAGAAGGGAGGGGCCCCTGGCCAGTAGGAGAGGAAAAAGAGATACTGGATTTGCAGATGAATGAGAAACAGGTTTCTGTGAATGGAGGGGGCTCTTGGAGGGAATAGACAGAGTGAAAGAGATTTGCAGAGGGACCAGAGAAGGGTCCCAAGAAAGGGGTGTCCTCAGGGGTCAGACAGGAGGGAGAGAAATTTGGGAGTCCATGGAGAAGGAAAGATTAGTAGCGGAGGTTTTAGGTGAGGTTTCTCTGACCAAAATTGGCCTGCATGTAGAACAAGCAACACAGAAATTAAGAAGAGGAGAGAAGGGAGAAGAAAAGCCTGCATGTAAGAAATCTCTGATGCCCTCCCCATCCGGTGGCAAAAGTTGTCAAGGTCTCTCATAATATAGTAATCGAATGTCCCATTTTCAGGTCAATGGGAGTCATTGTCTAGTCTGTTCTAAGGCCATGCTGTGTTACAGAAGAAGATTAATTTCTTCAGTTTGAGGTTTGAGAGACCAAGTTTGGTGAGGTTTTTTTATGAGACATCCTAGAGGGGTCTGGTCAGAAGGCTTAGACCCTGAAGAGCTGTGGAGACAGGTGAGCAAGAGGAGGCATCCCCGCCTTTTGTCACTGTCCCAGGAGGAGAGAATCTCCGTGTGGGGGTCGTCCCTGATAAAGGTCATCACCACCTGTCAGGGAGCTCTGAGGACAAGAAGTCCGAGAGAGTGGAAAGGTTTGACTAGGCACCTAGTCTTCCATGCAGTCCACTGAGACTGAAAGTCAAACCCCTTAAAACGTGAGGTGTGTCAGAGAAAACCATCCAACCAGGAAGGGGTGTTTTTAGAGAGATATTTAGAGGCCAACCAAGGAAGTGGAAGGGAGAAACTCCTTACCTTCCTCTGGCCCAGCAGGGATTTAGGACAGGGTTAGACTGCTGGCCAATCAACCTACAATTACACATCCAAACAGAATCAGGGGGTAAGCCCGGGATGAGCTGCCGCTGTCCATTGCTTCTCTGGTTGTAAGTTTGGATGGCAATGAGGGATCGTCCAGGCAGTTAGTACTCTGTCCTGGGTTTCGGCAGCAAATGTTGAAATCCATGGGAGTCCGGAGTCCGAAAGACCAGAGTAACAGGCTTTATTGAAAGGAAGAAAGGAACCCTGCTGGGCACTTCTCCCAGGGAGAAGAGCACCGGTTACAGGCTAGGGGAAAATTATATAGTGTTTGCGAGAGCCTGAGAGGATACTGAGGCAAAAGTTCTGGTATGTTCCCTTTTACAATTTTAGGATTTTAGCCTTCTGGAATGGTCCTTCTTGGGGCAGGTTGACCAGCTTCCTGGAATTCCTCTGTCTCAAGGGTGATATCCAGTAAGGATGAGATATGACAGATAAGCGGAACATCAAAACGGCAGTTTAGAATTCATATATCTATCAATGATTATTACAATAATTTTATTAACTCAAAAGAATGTCACAAAGGAACAGTAAACCTACTTCTGTTCACCCCTGTATAATTATTTTGAATAATTATTCTTTTTAATATATAGACATTTACTGTTACAATCTTGCCTCTAAGCTCTGATTGCTATGTCTTACAAATTCTGATATTTTGAGGTTTCCTCATTTATTCTGCAATATTTTTAAGTATCCCTTGGAAAAGTGGCATTAAATTTCTTAATATTAGAAAATTTTTTGTTTGTTATTCTATTGACTTCTAATTTAATACAGTTTGAATCAAGTAAAATACTATGCATAATTTGTGTTTTAAAATTTATTGAATCATATTTTATGAACCAGGATATGTTTTTTTTTTTTCCATGTTTATTTGTAAAGTATGTCTGGGTATTACATTTGTAATTGTTAGGTATAGTTTTCTTTAATTTATTTATTGATTTTTAGAGAAAAAAAGGGTGATAGAAATAGACAGAAATATCTATCTGTTTCTGTGTGTGCCTTGACCAGGAATCACTCCCACAACCTTGGAGAATCAGGATAATGTTCTAACCAGTTGACTCACCCCACCAGGGAAGGTGCAGTTTTCTTTAAATGTCAATTAGGTCAATTTGGTTGATAATATGACTCTCATTTTCTATGTGCCTACTAGATTTTGCCTATTTGTTCTATTAATTACTGAGAGGGGAATGTTAAAATCAAAATTAATTTAAGGATTTGTTTATTTAAATCTGTTTCAGTCTCATGTATTTTTTCTCTCTCTTTTTTTTTTTTTTTTTCATTTTTCCGAAGCTGGAAATGGGGAGGCAGTCAGACAGACTCCCGCATGCGCCTGACCGGGATCCACCCAGCATGCTCACCAGGGGGAGATGTTCTGCACCTCTGGGGTGTCGCTCTGTTGCATCCAGAGCCATTCTAGTGCCTGAGGCAGAGGCCACAGAGCCATCCCCAGTACCCGGGCCATCTTTGCTCCAATGGAGCCTCGGCTGTGGGAGGGGAAGAGAGAGACAGAGAGGAAGGAGAGGGGGAGGGGTGGAGAAGCAGATGGGCACTTCTCCTGTGTGCCCCGGCCGGGAATCGAACCCAGGACTCCTGCACGCCAGGCCGATGCTCTACCGCTGAGCCAACCGGCCAGGGCTTCAGCCTCATGTATTTTAAAGTCCTATTATTGAGTGCATACATATTTAGAACTGTTATATTTTTCTCATGAGTCATCTGTTTATCATGAAATACCACTCTTGTTTCTTGTCCACTCTTCTTGTAAAACCCATTATATATAATAACAGTTAATGATAGGCTTTCTTACGTTTACTTTCTGTGTGTAGTGTCCTTTTAGTTTCAGTTAATTACATCTTTAATTTTATTATGTACCTTTCCGGCATTTGCTCTACTCCCAAACAAAGTATTTTCATTGTCTCTGGTTTGACACCCTGGGGATTGAGAGGTGGCAAATAATTCAGCCTATTAGCAATGTAGGCTGAATCTGTAATGCTCTTCAGCACTGTTTGACCTCTATCTTATCCTGCTCCTTGGTTCTCAGTTTGCTAACAACTGCTCTGTTTTGTAACTTCATACATACTATCTTGCCTTGCCCATTCTCAGCCAAGCATCCATCAAGGATTTGCAGGAAGATTTCTGTCTCCCCATCCCTACCTCTTGGAGCTACTTTCCAGAGCCCTGCCCTACAGATTTCAGGTTGCTGCTCTGAACTCTGATTTCTACCACACTCTGCTAAGTCTCCAGCTTGCTGTGCTGGTGAAATGTTCACAGGCAAGGAACTATGGTGATCTTCAAGTTCATCTCCTGTAATTCCCTTCCCTAGATAATCAGTCTTTTATAGTTGTTGTTGTTTTTGACAGAAGACAGTCATCTCCTATGTTCTGTCCTGCCTTAAAGTTGTTTACTTTCTTATAGTAAGTTTAGTACCATTTATTTTTCGTTTCATCAAAATCAGAAACAGAACTTCCTGATTTTGGTTGTTGTTCCATGTTATCTTTGCAACCTTATACTACTCGTGAGAAACTAGCTTTGACTCTATAGTTTAATGCATTCAGTGATATCTTAATATCCTCCAGGAGGAGCCAAAACATTAGTCTACAGGTGTATTGCACCTGAATCTCTGAGATTCTGCTGACCATGAAGAGATTTCAGAGGAAATTCTTACTAAGAAATACCTTGAATATTTTAATCACAATAGATATTTCCACCTGAATAAGAATATACAGTATTTATAGTAATAATTCCTTGCAAAAATGGCTGTGTCACAGCACATCTGTGAAGATAATCTATAGCTCAGAGGAGATACAAGACCTTAGTATTTTAGAAGAAATTTTAAATCTTTGAAGCTAAATATAATGGGAAATTCATTATTTAATAGGTTCTCACACTCTAACTGTGGCAATAAATTTAATTGGTTCTCTTGAATGTTGACTATAAATATGGTGAGTGTGTATGTTTTATTTAGCACTGTTTCTTTAAGTTAAACATAAATGATTGTCATTCCTTTAGGGTTTAATTTATTTACATTGACTAAATTTTATTCTGTTCTTTTAAAACTCCAGGTCATTTTCCATATTTTCTTTTAACACCACCCTTCCTATTGATTTCCATATTAACTTGTTTCTTTTACAGTTACTTGTGTCTCCTCTCACTGTGGAACTCTGGCTTGGTGTCTATTCATTCAAGTTGAATTTGATTGTGAAGAGAAATCAACTTAAAAATTGTTAAAATCTGAGACAATAGTAAAAAAATTTTTTTTTTATTTATTTATTCATTTTAGAGAGGAGGGGGGAGATAGATAGAGAGAGAGAGAGATTGAGAGAGAGAGAGAGAGAGAGAGAGAGAGAGAAGGGGGAGGAGCAGGAAGCATCAACTCCCATATGTGCCTTGACCAGGCAAGCCCAGGGTTTTGAACCGGCAACCTCAGTGTTTCTAGGTTGACGCTTTATCCACTGCGCCACCACAGGTCAGGCAATAGTAAAAAAAATTGAGGTAAAAATGGAAGTTTAACTCATTCAGTTTCCTTCAGTCAATTCTTAACTAATCTCCACAATGTTAATTTTACCACTTTTAATCTATCCCTAATATTTCTCCCATATGTTCTTTCAAATTATAATTGTATTTCAGGTCTCTCTCTTGGGTCAGATCTTTTAGTGGCTAACCAGGACACAAAATTCAAAGTTGATAATATTAGGCAAAAATTGGGACGGCATGATGGAATATCACTGATTAATCCATTAACCTTGTTTCTAACCCTCTTTTCTCTGCACAGCCTATGTTCCAGTCATTCTAGAAGTTATGTTAAATTCCCCAGTGATCTCTTTTCTCATAACTCCATGTTTTTATTCATTCTGCTTCTTAAAGCAAAATTCTACCTCCAACAACATCCATCCATAAAGTGCCTGTTAATGTCTGAAAGTTTGTGATCTTTCAAAATCCAATGCTGAAATACTGATCCCCAAGATGATGGTATTAAGAGGTAAGGCCTTTTGGAGGTGATTAGGTCATAAAAGCAGAATGTTAATAATTGGTACTAGTGTCTTTATGAAAGAGGCCCCACAGAGCTCTCTAATGTCTTCTACCATGTGAGGATATAAGGAAAAGTATGTCAATCAAGAAGGAGGCCTTGAGCCTGACCAGGCAGTGGCACAGTGGATAGATCATCGAACTGGGATGTGGAGGAGCCAGGTTCGAGACCCCCAAGGTCGCCAGCTTGAGAACGGGCTCATCTGGTTTGAGCAAGGCTCACCAGCTTGAGCCCAAGGTTGCTGGATCAAGCAAGGGGTCACTTGGTCTGCTGTAGCCCCACGGTCAAGGCACATATGAGAAATCAATCAATGAAGAGCTAAGGAACCGCAACGAAGAGTTGATGTTTCTCATCTCTCTCCCTTCCTGTCTCTGTCCCTCTCTCTGTCTCTGTCACATACACAAAAAAAGAAGGAGGCCTTGAACAAAACCTTCCCATACTGGCACCCTGATCTTTGACTTCCAGTCTACAGAATAGAAAGAAATGTTTCCTTTGTTTATAAACCACAAGTCTATAGTAGTTTGTTATAGCAGCTCAAACAGATTAAATCTGTGCCTACTTCCTCTTCTACCTTTTTTTCAAGTGTTGCTTCTTGTTTTTTAACAAGATTTTATTTACATCTCATTTCTCCCTCAATGTGTCTATCACTCTCTTCTATTTTAAACAGCCCTCTAATAGACATTTCTACTGTGATAATGTATTGAAGTTATTTGTGTAATTTATGTATATATTCCTTATATAGTTTGTGGTTCCTATGTCCTTATGACTGAGTCTCACTTCAGTATAACATTCTAAAAGTCTAGAACTCAGTGTTATTTATTTTTATCACCCCCAATACCTTGTAACATGGCCTGATACAGAGGACCTGGATCTAATAAAAGAATAAATAAAATGAAAGAGCTCCATTTGTATATTACCAAACTAATATTAAAGTCAAGTACAGTATAAAACTTCTTTTTAAGATGCTAGCAGTGAATCAAACTGACTGTAATTTTAACCATGACTTTGTTCTCAGTCAATATGAGAAATACAGGAGAAAAATAGATATATGATAAGAAAGCAGTTATGAATGAGCTGGAGGATAATTTTCTGTCTCTTTTAGTAGCTGACTCAGCTTGACTTAGTATTCTGCAGAGTGACAAACCTTCAGCTGGTCTCAATGTTTCTGCCAGGCAAATTCTCCCCACAGCTTTGGTGTGATGACATGGTCCTTGTTATACACATTTCCTATATTCTTGAGCCTGGACACTTCAGAATATATTTCTTGTTTCTTAGAAAAACAACAGATGTTACCTAGCTGTTCTTGGCTTATCCTGGAGATAGGTAAGACAGTATGGGAACAGAGCCTACTTTCTTTCTTGGGGTATTCTCAGCTATGTGTTCAGTCTGCTGGCCTGGCCCAGACATGTTCCATTGGAAATTCTGGCAAACACTTGGCTTGGGCTGTGGAATGATGAGGAGGACAGCGTGCATTATGCCTCATTACTATTTGCAAGCTTTGCCCAATAAAGTGTGATAAAACTGAACCATGAGCCACTGGGGGTGTGTTTTGATGACACTCCAGAAGACAGTTGGAACTCCACTGAGGCCATATTCTACTCATCCTGGTACCATGCTTTTGTTTCTGTTTTGTTTGTTTGGTTTTTTTTCTGCTTTTGTTTTGTTTTTATTTGGTTTTGTTTTGAAAGTGAGAAGATATAAGGAGGCCACCCATTACCTAGGAATAATGACAAGTAACAAGGAAGTGCTCTGCCTTGGTAGTTTGTAACTAAAAACTGGGCAGAGCAGAAACAGTGTCCACTAGCCCATGGGCCTCAGGTGAAGCAGCTGAGAGGCCTGTTCAGAGCCCAGGAGCTGGCAGGCCACCATGGTTTTCATTAACCCAGAATCTATCAGGGCCTCAAGGTGTGCTCCAGGTCTCATGGAGATGAAACAATAACAAAGAAGTCTCTCAGTCATTAAAACACCAGGTACTTTCAGCCAAGGTTGATTTGTCAAGAAGGAAAATCAGCCAGTAAAACTTTCTATAGCCAAGAAGAGGGAATAAGTATAAAACTGCAAAATATATGTGCTTTTTAGCCAAAGATTCAAAGACTGATAACAAATGAATGGGTAAACAGTCTGTTTTATTCACAACTTAGAAATTGAAAGCAGTTATGTGTGGATAAGCTGATACCAAAACTTAGACTTGATTTTAGAAAATTATGGGGTTGAGATAAACCAGGACAAGGGAGAGGTGTGGGACTTTGTTCCTTTGTTCCATTCAAACAAAGATGTTAAATATTTCTGAACTTCTTAAGATAAAAGGGCATATGTGGCTATTATTTTCTCTTTCGTGATTGTATATACTTACTACTCATTTGCCAGCCTGAATAGGTGATAGGAATATTTTGGTGATCAAATGTACAGACAAGTCAATTGGTTTGAGTGAATGATATCATCTTCGGCTTCAACAAAAGTTAGTATAATGTATATAGCTGAACGTAGTCTCTACTTGGGAAACTTCCCAGGATTGTACAGTAGAAAGGGTGTTTCAGATTACAAAAAGAAGTTCTTGGTCTTTTCACAGCAGTGAGTATGGACTGAAGTGCTACAATGCTACCCAAGGTTATCTGTAACATAAAATCCCTGGCTGGCCAATGGAAGCCAATGGTCCTTCATTCTTTGGGAAATATAGAACCTTAAACAAGAAAGTGACCATTATAGTTACCATTTTACTTGACAGCATAATGGTAACTTTTGAGCTGCCACTGTTGGCACTTGTATCTGGCTCAGGATACTATTCCTGCTTTACATCTTATAGCCACTGGATATAAAACCGAAATTAGTTTCTCATTACTTAAAAAGACATGTTCATAACAAGTAAGCACTCTACTAAACCTGCAATTTTCAACATTTTTCATCTCATGACATATAGAAACTAATTACTAAAATTTTGTGACACTAAAAATATATTTTTTGCTGATCTGACAAGAAATAGGTATAATTTTGATTCATTCACAACAGAAACTTGGCTGTTGTCCATTTTTATGTGAAAATCTCAGGGAAAGGAGTCAGTGCTCTTGACCAAATAAATAGTCAGGCGTTATATGTTTTAGATATTTTTAGAGTACACCAGATTGCCATAGTACACTGGTTATAAATCACTAGATTACACCAATGCTAGTATAAGATGAACTCAACAGGCAGTGGCACAGTGAATAGATCGTCGAACTGGGATGTGGAGGACCCAGGTTCAAGACCCCAAGGTCGCCAGCTTGAGCACGGGCTCATCTGGTTTGAGCAAAGCTCACCAGCTTGGACGCAAGGTCACTGGCTCAAGCAAGGGGTCACTCGGTCTGCTGTAGCCCCCCAGACAAGGCACATATGAGAAATCAATCAATGAACAACTAAGGAACCGTAACAAAGAATTGATGTTTCTCATCTCTCTCCCTTCATGTCTGTCTGTCCCTATCTGTCCCTCTCTCTAACTTGCCCTGGTCTCTGCCAAAAAAAAAGAAAAAAAGAAAATGACCTCTACTGAGAAGAATATTTATACTGTATTGTATGACATCCTGGCACAAATAACTAACAGAGATTTTGAATGAGACAAAAGACAAGTTCCCACCATACGCTTGGTCATATGTAAATAATAAAAAGAAATGATAAAGCTGTGTTGTTGCCTCTGTAATTACCAACTCTTAAGGAAAAGGGTTAAAATCTAATTGACCCTTTTGACTCCTAACAGACTGAACTGTGGTTGGGTTGCATTTTTCAGGGATTTGGCATGGTGATGGGGCCAACTTGGACTTGGTGAACATGCTAAGGACACTACTCTTTTATGGATTCTTGCTGTATTGGCCAAAAGTTTGCTTAAAGGCTTTAAATCACTGTAAAAAAAATAGGGGACTGGATAAAGAAGATGGGGCACATATACACCATGGTATACTATTCAGCTAGAAGAAATGATGACATCGGATCACTTACAGCAGAATGGTGGAATCTTGATAACATTATGCGGAATGAAATAGGCGAATCAGAAAAAGACAAGAACTGCAGGATTCCATACATTGGAGGGACATGGACGCGAGACTAAGAGACATGGACAGGAGTGTGGAGGTTATGGGGAGTGGGGGGAGGGAAGGAGGGAGAGGAGGAAGGGGAGGGGGAGGGGTACAGAGAAAACTGGATAGAGGGTGACGGAGGGTGATCTCTCTTTGGGAAATGGGTATGCAACAGAACTAAATGACAAGATAACCTGGAGATGTTTTCTTTGAATATGTGTACCCTGATTTGTTGATGTTACCCCATTAAAATAAAAATTTATTTATAAAAAAAGAGAACTGGAAACAGTACATTACTTCTGAAAATTTTATTCTGGCCTCTAATACATCAGACAAATAGCTAAATTTGAATGAAGGTGTCCGTAGGTAGAAGTCTGGAACATAATCCATACAACAGCTTAAGCTCTGCCCTCGAGACCTTTATCTTCTTCCAATCTGACGAGACTGCAGACACCCAGACCAACCTCTCAGTATATTGAGTGTTTTCTCAAATAAGACTCCATAATTCTTTCTATTTTCAAATATTAAAAGCTAGACTGTTCCTAGCTCCTAAAAGAGAACATTTACAAGTGAAAAAGTTAGTGTCACAAATCTTATATTCTTATCCTATAATTGAGTATTCAATTAAGGACCTATGCTGGCCCTAAAAGCCTTAGCCATCATTACTAACAGGTAGTTGCTCAAACATTGAACACAGAGACAACCTTGTATACTACTTTAATAAAATCATCCGATCAATGGGGTTCTTGCCCTTGAGTCTTTATGTTTAAAAATACAATATTATTTATTGACAAAAGAGCCCACCCTCAGGTTAGATGTACCCTATGGAAAACAATCCTCTTCATAATGATGAGGCTTTATCAGCATCTATAGCCTCAGATAACTCTGCTTAATGATCTGAACGTCATGTGGTGTTGCTGATCCTAAACCATGCCTCCACAAGATTTATTAAAGATTTATACAAATAGATTGGCTAAAAATTAATGGCCAGATTCTAAGGTTAGGCCATGAGGCTAATAAAGCATATATTAGAATTGATATACCCAGATGCAACATTTTATCATAAACTTGAACTGTCTGTTGTTACATGAAGAAAAAATGGAGACTATCAAATACATACAATTACCACCTGTACTGTAACATGTTGACACATACGGTTGCTGTGGTTACTGTATTTCTTTTCTGTCTCTTTCTCTCTCTCTCTCTCTCTCTCTCTCTCTCTCTCTCTCTCTCTCTCAACTATACCAGTTTCTACAAGCTGGCTCTTCTGCTAGAACTTTGACCATGGGGTATACAGAATATCCATGCCCAACCTAGGCTGTAGAATGATGACTGTTTGGAAGATAGAGTTTGCTCTGCAACTTCTCTGTTAGAGCATTTTCTCAATAAACTTTAGTTCATATCTACATCATGTGAACTAGTTTTCTCTGTACCTAATACTCCCTTGCACAAAAATATGCAACCAAACATGTATAAGTTTTGAAGACATTACTTTCCATTATATATAGCAATATATATATAATTCACATGGAATATGAATATATATATTCAATGTACCAATTGACATGGAATAAACTAGTCAGTCACCCAGATCTTTGGGTCAAATGGGAACCACATCTAAGTTTAGATTGTGATGCTGTGGTAGATGATTTCAACATATCACTTACCATTAAGTTAACTGGCTGGAATAGTATATACATTTCTATATTGTAACTTGACTCATGTGAGAAAATTACATAGAAAGTTATTCAGACACATGATCTGACAATGTATGATTAGTAAACAAGTGTTATTTATCAATAATGGACATTGGTATTCATGCTCTGGGAAATATCCAAAAGTAGTGTAGTGTCAGTATTAGTTTTGTATGAGGTTGTGCAGTATGGTTATGACAAAGTCGAATATTTAAATGATTTTTTGTTGCTATTCAGTGAAAAAACTTAATTCTGACAGCAAATCTCTGCAGTATGCATGTAAACTCCACTGATAAAATACTTCTTGACTTCAGCAAACTTTGGTTATTCCAGGTTTCTTGATATCATATATTTTGATTGCTAAAAAATAAATAGAATTACCTCTACAGGAGAGGGAAATTATGTTATGCTGCAGATGAGATAAAGGCACTCCCTCTGAGGTGTCTCGGGACCAACTTGTAATTAAAACAGTTCTTCACAGAGAATAACCACATTATAATTTTGTATATGTTGATATGATGTTTTCTTCTTAAAATGAGATCCAAGAGGACTCCCAATACATAAAATCGGAACAGTTCCCAGTTAAAGGATATCTAATGATTCAGTATCAATTCTCAAATTTCATTGCTTTTATTGTGTGGTTAAATTGCTTTAAAAATGCCCTAATTGTAAAAATTTTCTTAGTAATTAATTATTATTAATAGTGTTTTCAACGTGGATCCATTAAACCCAATATAATTCATTAATTCAATATAATTCATTGAATATACATAGAACATTCATTATAATATATAAATGTTTTATGGAATCCAAAATTCTGTTTGTTTTAAGGAACAAGCATAATAAATATATTTAGTAGGGAAAGATTCTGTTATTTTGTTCTTCAGAAATAATCTTGATCCAACTGGAAATCTAAAATGTCTATGACTATATTTTATACATTCAGGTTGAAACAAGCCTTTGTCTCTAAGCAATTCTTGTCCATACAGCTTTTGTAAGCCAAAGTAACATCATTATTGTCACTACTGTGTCTTATATTATTTTATTCTCCCTTTTAAAAATAATAGTAAACATGTAAAGAGTTTTCATCTAGATTCATAAAAAGAAATTAAAGAATATTTTTAGCCCTGGCCGGTTGGCTCAGCGGTAGAGCGTCGGCCTGGCATGCGGGGGACCGGGTTCGATTCCCGGCCAGGGCACATAGGAGAAACGCCCGTTTGCTTCTCCACCCCCGTCCCCCCTCCTTCCTCTCTGTCTCTCTCTTCCCCTCCTGCAGCCAAGGCTCCATTGGAGCAAAGATGGCCCGGGCGCTGGGGATGGCTCCTTGGCCTCTGCCCCAGGCGCTAGAGTGGCTCTGGTCGCCGCAGAGTGACGCCCCGGAGGGTCAGAGCATCGCTCCCCGGTGGGCAGAGCGTTGCCCCTGGTGAGCGTGCTGGGTGGATCCCAGTAGGACGCATGCGAGAATCTGTCTGACTGTCTCTCCCCGTTTCCAGCTTCAGAAAAATATAAAAATACAAAAAAAAAAAAAAAAAGAATATTTTTAAAATATTCTATGCAACATTGTGAAATTATAAAACGGTAAAGGTTATTTGCATCAAAATAAATTAGATTTGTTAGAAGTAACTCATCTTTTTTAATAGAGTCACATGTTGTTTTCTGCCTTTTAGCTTTCTTATAGTTTTTAAATCCCCATCACGCAAAATTGGAACAAGAAAAATTATGTTTGAAGATATAAGGTACTCTCACCATGCTTACTAGAGAGAAAGGCACTCAACCTGCATGATAGTTATTGCTGAATTTACTATCAGCAGATGCTCACTGAAATGAAAACATTCCCTGAATTCATGTTGTACCTATCTTTTTTACTTCCCAATGCCTTTGCTCCTCTGGGAATTGTAGAGATAAGAATCTTTCTCTCCTATAACTAATGTTTTAGAGCTCACAAAGCAGTCTGTCGTTTGCCCCTCTTTGGGGAGCCATTTATCTCTGCTGAAGCACATTTTGATTATTTTGTTTTAAAGAGCAAGGTTTGGGTGCACGTAACCCATTTAGTTATCAGGGTCAGATACAATTGTTTTCATCTCCCAAGGTGCCTACCTCCCTCACTTGATGAGTGGTTTATAAATGCTTCACTCTGATTTCTGGCTTTGTTACCTATCCACTTAGAGAACATTGTTATTCAATACAATGTGCATTGCATGCGTTACAAAATCCAGTGGAAACTGTTTTTACTGACAATATACTAATTAGATGAGCTGGAAAGAAAGCTTGTTGAGGAAACAGAGTAGTACAGGCTCATTTTGTAACCTCTCCAGGCTCCTGCTCCTGCATTTTGTTCAGAAATTCTGTGTTCAGTTTTTTGTATCTGTTTAATGTTCCTTACATCCTTCTTTCTCATAATTCTTCCCATTCCCTTTTTATTGAAGTATCTGATTGATTAAGGTGGATTAAGGAGTGGACTAAAGTGTTGCAGTGCTTGGAGATATTTAAAATGCACCTTGTCCACAGTAATATTAGTAATTTTTCTGCTACTCCTAGTACTACTGCCACTGTTACTAGTACTAGTAATAGTAACAATAACAATAAAAACACTTAATATATATGCAAGCTGTGAGGTGAACAGATAGTGCAGATATTATTATCTCCATTTTTCAGAGGAAGAAAGCCCGGTTCAACTATAACCCAAGATAAAAAAAGTGGGGAAAAAGTAGAGATCATATTTGACATTTCTTTTTGACTCAGGAAGGTTCAAATGGTTTGCCTCCTTAAAAACCCTTGATATACTTGATATTGACATGTATTCAGGAGTGATCAGGAATATGCTTCCTTATACACTGAGGTTTATTATGGTTCCTTTTTTTTTTTGGAATCTCAACTCTATCATTAGACAAAGATCACAGGCATGTAACTCATTAGGCACAGTATCTAGCTGAGAACAATGGGTGTGTTCTAAATACTCACTTCTAAAGAATACATCAAAGGCATCTATAGTGCCAAATTCTTCTTGCAAGTATTATTATTCACAGCACATGTTGAGACATGAAAACTTTTACACAACAGATTGTTGATTGAGATTGGTTGGCAATTAAATGTTGATAATCTCCAAAATACGTACTGTTCTTTTCAAAAAGAGAAAATAATGTGCAAGCAGTGTGTTTTTGTATTTCATACATTTTCCATAAAATGTTTTCTCGGAACATATGTACCCTGATTTATCAATGTCACTGCATTAAAATTAATAAAAATAAGATTAAAAAAGATGTATTCTAAATGTAGTAGTTAATACATCAGGCTAGAAAAAAGGCGACTCGATGATAAGTACATATTGTGATACACACAGTACTCTTCCAACTCAAGTACATGCCTAGATTAATGTACATTTATTGTGAAAGTTGTGTGTATATTTGTTTATCATATTATTTTACTTTCTTAAGTTACTATTCTAAAAAGACTTTATCAAATATTTCAATGTTTGGTCTCTAGATCAATTGTATAAAGGCGATGGAAAGAGGACACTATACATATTTGAATTTATTGTATCTGTTAGACTTTAGAATACTTTTACCTATGGTTATGCATGAGCATTTATTATACAAATATTACCATGTTGTCCTATTGCCTTGAGAATGAACAATACAACATTTTGTTTTGTATATTAGTGCATTTTACTTTTTTAGGGAAATCTCTAGTCTCTTTCTCTCTCTCTTTCTCTGCAATACTGACTTGACTATAGTCAACTACAATATCTCATCAATCAAATGTATACCTTACAGTAAAATTATAGAGTACCACGCATAACAGTATTTTGCTAAAGGCTTTATTTCAATTCCCAATGCAGATATCATACATAGTTACAACCACAGGGAACAATGCATTCAGTTTGAAAGCATGACACTGTGTACTAGTTACTATTTGACAAAGTTTTGATCAAATTAAGCTGCTCACCATGCCTGTTACTTATAACAAAGGACCTGACTTCTCTCAGTAAATTCCATTGATGTCCTTGTCACATTTACATCCTCTGTCAAATTAGACATGATGTGATTTTATTTTAAATAGTGTTTCTTCTGAAAGCAATTTAAGTTGTCAGAGAATCACACAGAGCTTAGGTAAAATTTGAGAAGAGCCACAAATGAGAATATGAAGTGCCATAAATCATTTGACTTTCAGTTGACTAAAAATATTAAGGGAAAAAATACATATTGAAACAATCTGCCATGTCTTCCTTTTTTCTAGAAACAGTTTTTTCTATAATGCCCTTCAAACAAGCCTGACTGAAATTATTCTAGTATTTTGATGGAAAGTGGTTAAAAATTGTCATCAAGTTATCACAAATATGTAACCAAAGACTCCCATGTTTTCTATATCTTCCTTTGCAATGATGCTTGGAGCAGAGGAATAATAGACAGCTAGCAACACCAACAGCACTTATTATCTGAAAACAAAGTTAAAATCATGGATATGATCTCTCTGTTCTTTGTTGTTCTTGCAATATCTCAGAAGTCATTGCCAAAGAGATAGGATTTGTGAAACATAAAGATCTTTGTGATTGTATAATTGAAGTGTATATCTATGTGTTTATCTAAGTCATTAACATTTACCTTATTTTAGAAAATGTTTATATTTTCAAACTCTAACATTTGGCAATTGACCTTCTAAAAGTTCTAAAATCAAAATTAATCTCATTTTTTTACTTTACCGTCAGTCTGTTTCACCTGCACTTTGTCTCAAATATGAATATATTTGTTTTGTTTTGTTGTTTAGCTTACTTAAAATCTTTCTTAGCTCACTTCTGCTATAAATTTTAAATGGATATGAAGTTAAGTAATGGTCCCCAAAAGATGTTTTTTTTCACTTCACATAATTTAGAAAAATGTGTGTATAAATGTGTGCACATACACATGTATGCACTGAATAAATAAAATATTAGTCTTAAACTTTGTTTGCAGATACAACCTAATTCTTTAATTTTTTTCAGTGAATCTTAGTAAATTACTGATGTAATGTTATTAGAAATTAATGATGTACAATGTCATTAGAAAACAAACAGGAAGGAACCTCTGTCAAAGAAAGAAAGAGAGACAAAAAGTAAGTCAGTGCATTAGCTGAGATCCTTAGAAAAGCTACATGGCACTTTATTAAATTAAAATAGTTTCTAGTCCTGGCCAGTTGGCTCAGTGGTGGAGCATTGGCCTGGTGTGTGAAAGTCCCAGGTTTCATTCTGGCCAGGGCACACAAGAGAAGCGCCCATCTGCTTTTCCACCCTTCCCCCTCTCCTTTCTCTCTGTCTCTCTTTTCTTCTCTTGCAGCCAAAGCTCCATTGAAGCAAAGTTGGCCCCAGCACTGAGGATGGCTCTATTGCCTTTGCCGCAGGCACTGGAATTGCTCTGGTTGCAATGAAGCAATGCACCAGATGGGTAGAACATCACCCCCTAGTGGGCATGATGGATGGATCCCGGTTGGGTGCGTGCGGGAGTCTGTTTCTCTGCCTCCCCGCTTCTCACTTCAGAAAAATACAAAAGAAATAAAAAAAGTTTCTGAATTTTTCTGCTAGCCCTGGCTGGTTGGCTCAGAGATAAAGTATCAGCCTGACATGTGAAAGTCTCATGTTGGATTCCCGGTCAGGGCACACAAGAGAAGCCACTATCTGCTTGGCCACTCCTCCACCCCTCCTTGTCTCTCTATTCTAACTCCTAAGCCATAGCTCAAATGCTTTGAGCAAAGTTGGCCCTGGGCACTGAGGATGACTCCATGACCTCACTTCCGGTGCTAAAATAGCTTGGTTGTGAAGCAACAGAGCAGCAGCCCAGACGGGCAGAGCATCGCTTGGTGGATCCAGGTTGGGGCTTATGCAGGAGTCTTTCTCTACTTCCCCACCTCTCACCTTTTTTTTTTTTTTTCCTGAAGCTGGAAACAGGGAGAGACAGACAGACTCCCGCATGCGCCCGACCGGGATTCACCCAGCACACCCACCAGGGGCAACGCTCTGCCCACCAGGGGGCGATGCTCTGCCCCTCCGGGGCGTCGCTCTGCCGCGACCAGAACCACTCTAGCGCCTGGGGCAGAGGCCAAGGAGCCATCCCCAGCGCTCGGGTCATCTTTGCTCCAATGGAGCCTTGGCTGCGGGAGGGGAAGAGAGAGACAGAGAGGAAGGGGGGGGGGTGGAGAAGCAAATGGGCGCTTCTCCTGTGTGCCCTGGCTGGGAATCGAACCCGGGTCCCCCGCACACCAGGCCAACGCTCTACCGCTGAGCCAACCGGCCAGGGCCAGCCCACCTCTCACTTAATAAAAAAATTTTTTTTTTTCTGCTGCTTTAAGTTGTTTGTTTTTTAATTTTAAAAAGAAGGAAAATGTCAAAAAAACTACAGTACGTAATAAACTAAATAATTTAAAATACTTTATTTCACAAAGTAAGAATTTTTATAGACACTGGTAAATTAAAAGTACATTATTAATGTATTCAATTCCAAACTATATAAATTAATGACTTAATTGTCTTTGAAATCAACCTATTTTTTTTTGTATAAAATATTATTTTAAAATTTGATTAAAGCCTATTTGAGTTTAATGCTGTGACAAACTCTTGTTTCTTTTAATCATGTTAACTGACCAAGGTTAGGTTCTTGCAATGTCTTTGTAGTTGGCCTATGGTCTTCACTACTTTACTCCTTGGTTATTCAATATTAATTCTTTATCAGTAAGTAACACAGCTTGCTTATCGTGTGAGAATTATTAAAGAGTTTATCTATTCCTAACTTTCAGAGAAAGCTACTTTCTCTCTCTACAATTTCAATTTAATGTCCTTTTTATTTTACCTTGAAAAATGTATGAGAAAATTATAGTAATATTTACATTTATTTTTTTTCTTTCTCTTTTCATTAATACCTTACATTGACACACTTCTCTAAAAATGTGAAAGTTTATGGAAGTTTGGGAAGAAATATGTTTATTCTTGTGGAATATTTTTTCTTATAATTTGGAATACATAAAATATGTTTAAATATGTATTGGTTAAATTGGTTTATTTGGAAATATTTAGGTTAAATTTTAGAGTAGTTGTGTTGATGTATGTATTTTTTATGGTCGGCTCCATCTGGAAGAGCAATATTGGGAATATCAGTTAGCCTAACCAAGCTGATATAGCACAAAGCCATCACAACATGATACCACCCCTTTCTCCCTACAACACTGTACCTTTTTCACTCTATCATTCTCACATCTGTCTTATCTTCATCCCATA
Source organism: Saccopteryx bilineata (assembly GCF_036850765.1). NCBI lineage: Eukaryota > Metazoa > Chordata > Mammalia > Chiroptera > Emballonuridae > Saccopteryx > Saccopteryx bilineata. The sequence goes on along the minus strand of NC_089491.1, from coordinate 211,085,752 downwards.
ACTATTAGAGTAAGCTTGTTTTTTTGTCCTCAAACTATTTTCTTTCTCCTTGGAAAATTAAGTTAAAGACAAAAATGAAGGATAAAAAGTAATTTATACTGCAACTAAGACCTTCTACACTTAGTGAATGAATAAACTGTGCTACGTGCGAGCAATGGAAATTAGTGCTGAAACAAAGTGTGCATGAAGCCATAAAAAGACATGGAAGAACTTTAAGTACATATTACTAACTGAGGGAAAACACTCTGAAAAGGCTACTCCCATACATGGCATTCTGGAAAGGCAAAAGTATACCAGCAATAAAATTGAGATCAGTCATTGTCAGGTGCTGGATTGCAGGTATAGATACATACATTGTAGGAACATATTGGTCTTTTATGGTCATGAAACTACTCTGATACCATAATGATGGATACATGCCATTATATATTTGTCTAAATCTGTAGAATGTGCAACATCAATGGTAAAGCCTAATGTAAACTATGGACTTTGGATGCTAATGTTTGTCACCACAGTTTCATCAGTGATTATAAATGTACCAGTTGGTGGAGAATGACAATAATAGGAAAGGCTAAGCATGGGAGGGGCAGAGTGCTCTGTGGGAAAAATTGGTAGCTCTTTCTCAATTTTTTATGAACCTGAACCTGTTTGGAAACTAAAGTCTTTTAAATAATAATGATACCCAACAGGACAACCAAGTCATTTATATCAGAGGTTTTCAAAGCATAGTCCTAGACCAGCAGAGTTGCTATTATCTGGAAACTTTTAAAGAGGGTATCACTCCAGCCTTACTGAATCAGAAACACTGGGAGTGAGATACAGCAATTGCTGCCTAAGAAGCCTTCGTGGTCATCCTGATACAACTTAACAGCTGACAAGCTCTTCTTTTGATGACAGGATTCTACCCCTGGCCTCCTTGCAAGTCTGATTTCCAAATGATTTTTCTCTTTGTGCTCTCTGCATCCTAGTCCGATGCTCTATCCACTGCACCACCGCCTGGTCAACTTTGTGCTCTCAATGTCCCATCCAGGTCTTTAGCCCTCACTTATTCAGCATAAAAAAATACTACTGATTTTATTTAAATAATAATCTTGTACGTAGTCTCAGAATTGCATTTTTTCCCACTTACCAGATAATTGAGTATTAGGTCCTCATATCTTCTTTCAGCTTCATCTGAATTTCATTGTAGCATGTTGATAGTTCAGACTGTGTGAGATGACAATGGGAACTTGTCTAGGTTTACTGTAGATGTTTTCATCTCTATTTTATTGTGATTTATATAACTTTTAATGTCTGTCAATTTCGGAAATATGTACCAACTCTCCATCTTTTGGGGGAGTCTCTCAGCGTATTGCATATTTATGAGATACTAACACCTAATGGAATGTAACTTCTTTGCTTTAAAATACAAACTTCCCTGCAATGTCAAGCTTTCAGGTACGCCTGAGAGCTATTTCTGTGCATCATTATCTCCACTGAAATGGAAAAGGGATCTAGGGGTTATTTCTCTCTAACAGCAGAGAGGTACACTGATCATACTTGAAAGTAAAATAAGTGGTCCCTAAGTATTGACAAAAAATAAATAAAACAAACCTGATGTTTTTAAAAAGAATAGGTCCACTGCATAATAGATGAATCACATTTGTTTTTGTTGTTGTTAGTTTGGTTTGTTTTTTGGATTTTTTTTTACCATTTTGCTAAGAATTCAGGTCACATCTTGGCTTCTCATTGGTGCTTCTAATGAGGAAAGTTGTGCTAAAGAAAAACTGAAGAAACTACTTAGGTTAGCTGAAAAGAAATGCACATACAACAGCTGTCTAGAAAAACACCTGCTCTAGCAGGCAACACCTAGAGGGACAGCCATCCTAAATGTGGCTCTTTAAAGAAAAAACATGAGCTAAGGTGGCCAGCAGCTGCTCACTTTCCTTTTTCTCACCTTGCTGTCCTCTGCTAAGAAACAGCTTTTCTCATACCTTTTCTCCAAGGATATGGCTCTGTATTTGCTTCATTGTGTTTTATTTATCTCTGAATTAAGACCTTTACAGGCTGTCAGGAAGTCCAACTAAATTTTCACTTTCCTCCTAATGACATATTGATCCTTTCACTAGAGTATCAAATATAAAATTTTTCTGAGCAATATTTTGTGTTTCTGCATGCACTTGACTCATTAACTGTATAAATCAGCAGTGACCATGAGTAGTATTTGTGGTCTTCAACTCCAGGTCTGCATATACAATGGTCACTGCCTTTATCTTATGTAAAAATTAGTAACTAGAAACCTCATTTAAAATGAAGTCAGAAAACAAGAAGTGAGGAACATTATACCCTGTGTGGATCAGGGTGCCAGATCTTCCTACAGCTTCTTCTTTTCAGTAAGAGTTTCTACTTCTTTGTTTCTCAGGACTTGCACAGATTCGTCATTAGACCATATATCCTAAATTGTAATTCTTTTAGTTCCTGAATACATCCATTTTCTTAGAGAAATATCTGACTACTATTTTACAGTCAACACCTGGAAACATTGCCCTTCACTTGAAAGTAAGGAATGTCCATTCAGGAAACACTGTGTTTCCTGTGGAAAAGATACCTGTTGGAAGTAAAACTAACTTTAAAAATAGAGTGACACAGTAGTAGTGGGTGTGAGACAAAGCACCACGATCAGAAAAAGTAGATTAAAAATGAGTTTTATTTTAATTGCATTTAAGGAAATGGCTTTTTGTATTATTAACAACAATAATATTAGTGAACATATTAACCTATTTTATATATTATTTTATTATTTATGTAAACAACATCACATATATAAATGTTATGTTCTTTCTTATCCTGCCATATGTTTATGTACATACACAACCTCTCATGTTGTTGACAGTTCCCTATAAACTTAAAAAAATTGTTGATAATTCATAGAGAATATCACAATCTGTTTTCAGTTGCATTTTTGAAAATTTAGTATTTTCATATTATATATAATAACAACATTTTAAGAAAAAGTTAAAGACAAAATATTTTAGATACAAAATAAAAAATTACTTGTATAAATGAACTCTTAACACACAATCCAACTAGGCTCATAAAGTAAGCAAAATTTTTAACTAACATAATATAAATAAAAGTTACATTAGTGGAAATTAAATATAAAAAATAATGTAAAAAACTTAAACATATAAACTTTAGCATTATTTAAATCTTATAGAAATACATAAATATTGAAGATGTCTTTAAAAAGTTACATAAGGAGATAATTACTTTTATATATCATCAAATATATTTTACTCTGTTGGATTCTTGCATTGTAATGTTGTATACTATAACCCCATGTAAAATTCTATTGTAGTGATATGATATGGTAAGATGCCTATGTCACTGTAATTCAGAAGAAATGGTCATCAAATTCAGTGGCGTGTTTTAGTTATGTGATTTCATGCAATTATCTTCCTGAGCCTCAGGATTTTCATAGAGTTATTAAATTCTAAGTGTACATGAGTGTGTGTGTGCATGTGTGTGTGTGAGAGAAAGAGAGATAGAAAGAGAGAAGATTAAACTATATAACATTTCAGAAAGCATGCATAACAGAATTTTTTAGTTGGCTACCTATCTTTGTTTATAAAGTCAAAGATTGAAATAAGTCATGTGAAAATAAAACTGTTTCCTTCTCTTTTATTTAGCCTTATTTGAGGTGAAACAGCACTTTTGGCTTGAATTATCCATATGAATCTTTTCAATTTCTGTTGTCATTTAAATATATAGACATGGCGTATATAGAAATGCACTAGGCCTTTGTCATTTTTATTTTGAAAACAAAGCAGCAAATATATGAAATAATTGGTGTCATAAATAACAGATGCACTTGCTGTACATTTTTACTTGAATAGGTACATTTATTTTTCATCTGGTGTTAGATAGAGCTCTGCTTACATACCCGTGGGAAACAACAGAGTTATCTCTGTACCTAGAGAACAACTAGACATTGATAAATGCAAGGGGCAGAGCTCATGTACTATAGGTCTCATATATCACCTTTTGCAACGTTTATTTTTTCTGTATACTTAAAGGTATGAACAACAAAATTTTTTTTTTTAATTTCTATTACTTTAAATGGTATTAGATGGTATTAGTTACAGAGTACAAGTTTTGGAACTGGTTGACAATTAGTCAGTGAAATAATTTTTAATTACAGGAATTTACCCAGTTGAAGTAGAAAATATGTTTACCCATTACAATATGATGAATAATAAAGTACTAAACTAAAAAATAAAACAAAAATTTACAATCTAGATTTTGTTACTGCAACCTTGTTTTCCACAAATGAATTATAAGACTGCGCAAATCGGTTGAAAGTCTGCAAAAATATTTATCCCCCAGGCAGCTAGTTAGCTGAACAAGATTGAAAATAGTAGGCCAGCTGTCTTCAATATCAAGTAACCTACTCGTTTTTTTCCAATGTCATAGAATTTTACATATAATTATAGCATTTATGAGCAATTTGAGAAGCACTTTTGAGACAGCAACTCTTTAAAAATAATTAAATTGTCGGATAAAATATTTTCAAATAGTAGTTGCAATTAATGATTGATCTGAATTTTAAAAAAATGTAAGATACCTGCTCAGACCATTGGTAAAGTAAAATCAGGATCCCAGGAGGATAAGCAAAACCCAAAAGAAATATTCTCCCTGTGACTCTTGGCAAACTCTGGCAAAATTTAACAAATATATGAAGAAGACAACTCTGATGCTGAAATAAGCCCCAAAGATCAGTACTTACAGTGAGTAAATAGAGTAACTTTTAGAAGTCCAAGGTCAGCCTGCCCTGTTTTGGCGCAGCAGATAGAGCGTCAACCTAGAACACTGAGGTTGCTGGTTTGAAACCCCAGGCTTGCCGGGTCAAGGCACATATGAGAAGCAGCTACTATGAGTTGTTGCTTCCCACTCCTCTCCTTCTCCTCCTTCTCTCTGTTCTCTCTAAAACCAATATTTTTTTAATGTCAAAGATCAGAAATTATAATAAACAAAACTTACTAGCTAAAACAAACAAACAAAAAATCAAGACTGTAAGCAAAAATACCAAGTAAATAAAAAAATCCAGCTAAACACAGTGGGGAAAATTTTTGAATCAAGGAATCTAAAATTTAAGAATACACTTGCAAGTACCAGAGAACATCAGACCTCATATTCTTCAGATATAATAATGTAGGTTTTCTTTATATTGATGAGAAAAACCTAACACCATCTCCAAATATTTTCCTATAGGCAACAGATGAGGAAGGATTAGGCAAGAAAGGTAAGAACTCTGGGAGCTCACAGCAATATTAGATATGGTACTTATTTAAAATTTAAATTTTTGATATTTGTTCATTATGGATTCTCTACTAATTTTTATATTTAAAATATGTGGCATTAAATATTATTTATTTGGTGAAATCATTTATCTAAATTTTTGGTTTCCTCTTGCCTCACACTGCTCCTGGCCCTGTTTATGAATGGTGCAGGTTAATCCACTCTTTCTACTGGGTGGAAGCTACCACAAGGTGGTGGCAATGTATATGCACCTTTCAAAGCTCAGGTAGCCTGACATGCTGAAGGGTAAAGGTCATTTTTATTTGCTATTGGTGCATTTGTTATGGTTGTGGCTAATGGTTCTCTTGACACAAACTCATACTGCAGGGCAGACTTAAAATTAAAGATCACTATCCAGGGTGTCCTATTGAAATATAAAAAGATGGATGTACAAGAGAGAACTTCAAAGGGGATATCTAGCCTGCTTGTTAACAGAGTACTGATTGGAGTCCTATCATCTAGCTTTACATAGATTCAGTCCTACAACTACAATACTTATATTCATGTTGCTTTATTAAACAGGAAATATGCTAAGATATTTATGGATATTTTGTAAGCTCTTAAAAATAAGATATCAAATTAATTTACAAGTGGATAACTAGCTTCTAACTTCTGTTTTACTCTATATGTTATTTGCACATATTTCTACATATTCCAAGTAGAATTAAGTAAGACAATATAAACCTTAAGAATTCCTATTTACTATGAAAACCGCTGTCCTTTCTAGTACATACTATTTAAAAGAGCAACACAAAGCATAGAAATGAGGAAAAGCTAAACAGAAAAAAAAGAGCTTTTAGCTAACAACTACCCATGTAAAAGAAAGAAAAAAAATCATAGTTGAACACACTACTTTACTCAAGGAGTCCTCATATAAGAATAAATGGTAGATGCCTATGCCTAATGAAATAATACAATGTTTATATCTTAAAATAAAAGCTTAAAATACTATATGATTTCTCAATTGCAATGTTATTCAAATGATAAACAATGTTTCAACACATAAAATATCAGAGATAGTAAATTATATGCATATATGTATCTCATGGGGCATTTTGTTTTGCTTTCATTGTGCAGTTTTCTTGTCTCAAATAGGTTTATTCAGATAACTGGTCATCAGCTAACTGCCAGCTGCTCTTGCTAGAATGTCTCCAAAGGGCTAGCCAGGGCACAATCTGATGTTCAACAGCAGATGGCAAGAAACAAACAAATTGACCAAGCTCATCATGTTTGCTAAAACTCCACTGACCAGAGAAGGCAAAGACCAGAGTCACGTGGAGGTCACCATAAACCCCTGTAAAGCACAATACAACAGTGAATACAGGGGAAAAAAGGTGAAGATCAAAGTTATTAATGCAACTAACCTACTATAATTATATTAAGCAACAACAGGGTAAAATCAGTAAGTTCTAAAAATCAAGGACAGAAATAACAGGTAGAAGAAAGGAAATACAAATGAATTAAAAGAAAATAAGTTTTAAGAAAAGAGTAATACATTAACATTTAATTATTTTAAAAAACTAGAAAAATAGACTATCCTTTGGGTGATTTTCCAAGTAAAACATAAATAGTATGTATGAATAATTTAAGTAATGTATTCAGCAGAGCTTTAAGATAGAGAAGATATAATATAAAGCTTTATATTAATATATTTGAAAACATAGATGGAATACATTGATTCTTAGAAAATTAAAACTTACCCAAAGCAAACTCAGCATAAAATAAGTAACCTGAACATTTCTAATAATTTAAAGGTACTAAACCTGTCATTTCAAATATTCCTTTGGGAAAAGGACAGTCATTTATATTTGCAATTGTTTCTTACAAAATAGTCATAGAATTGATCATTCTAATCTTCTACCAACTCTTTTGCACGTTAGAAGAAGAGAAAATGGTTATAAATGAATGGCACAAATTTGTATAAACTTGAGACTAAAGAAAATATTTATATATTTTTTTCCAAACACTGCTTCTAAGACTAATAGTTTCTAGACTAATTGCATGGAGCTGGGTGAATACACATGCTTAGATTCTGTTTTTCAAAGTCTTCAAGCAAGGACAGCTTGGTAAGGAATCTGGGTTTGCTTTTTCCCGAGTTTTCTCCCTTTGTTGGATTCTTTTTTTAAAGTTCAAGAGTAAAAATATGGACATTATATTGCAATATTTAATACTTATTGGCCCTACATTTATTGAAACAAGTATTATATTTTATAAATTATTAAGAATCTGATATGTTACCTATGTTACAGTATATTTTAAATATTTTTATGTTTTTTAATTTTTAAAATATGCTGACAAATTTTATTTTAAAATATTATATTCAAGTTGCATAATTTAAATTTTTTCTTATTTATATACTAAGGCATATTTACTTATTACAGTATTTAAGGGTCTCCGTAGAAGTACTTTAATTTTTTTTTTTTACTCTTACCAAAATTCCCCAATCTGAGTAGATCATGCCAGAGTATATAATACTATTTTAGACATTTTAGTGATTGCATTATTTTGATACATAGTCATAATATAATTCTATTTAAAAAATCAAAGAAAATCTGAATTTTCAAACTGATCATGCTCTGCATACTTGCAATTTATTATATTTATCTTTTAAATAAGTCAAGGCTGCCACAGAGATTATGTTTGCTCAGTAGAGGAAAATTGGAGCTTTATAATTGTTTGGTTAGCTCACAATCAATAGATTACAAGCCCTAATGTGAACTGAGAGTGAAGGTGCTATTCAATTGCCTGTTTGGTTATGGGTATTGATCAAGTTAATAACATAACTGCAGAATGCCTACTTCCTTTTCTAATATGCATTAAATTCCAAATGCTTTAGTTCATTTGGTCTTTCAAGAAATGTACAAATGTTCATCATGATTACTTTCTCTTCAAAAGCATTTGTCATTTTTATGTATCTCATTTGTTAAGAGAGGCATCATCAACTATTCTGTTCTCTTCCATTTTATCCTGTCTTTATTATTTCTTCATTATTTACTACTTTGCTCTATTTTCTCACTTTTATACTTATTTGTTCCTTCCCTATTTGGATTCCTTACCTATTCTACCCTGATTTTTTCTCCTTGTCTTTACTATTTTCCACTAACCTGAGGTCTTCCGTATTCCCAAGTCATTACAGTTTGGTGGCACATCATGACAAAAAAAAGGGAAAGGGCATGGATACTCTGGTTACTGCTCAGATCTGCCACATGGTTTGAGTGTAAGTTAAAGGCAGAATTAGCTGTTTATTGAAAATTTTGGTCTCTCCATGTGTCACATGGAAAGTCAAAAATCCCTGAACATTTGCTGAAGTTGGAACTTGGTATCCTAATTAATGCAAAAAACAAATTCTATGTGACTCCTTGTGGAATAACCTAATCAAGGCATGAGTTTTTGCTATATTATACTCTATTTCTGCTTTGTGACTACAATTTTTAACACTTTTTAAAATTAATTTATTCATTTTTTTTAGAGAGGAGAGAGAGAGGAAGAGAGAGAAGGGGGGAGGAGCTGGAAGCATCAACTCCCATATGTGCCTTGACCAGGCAAGCCCAGGGTTTCGAACCGGCAACCTCAGCATTTCCAGGTCGACGCTTTATCCACTGCGCCACCACAGGTCAGGCCAATTTTTAACACTTTTTAAGTTACTTTCTATGTTAGGGAAGGTCATCAAGAAGACATGAATCCTTGTTTGACCCGAGAATTGAACCTAGGAAATTAGACACTTACCATCCCTTCCCAGTTCTGGAAGCTGCTCCAAGTGTATAGCCTTGATATAATACCATGGTGATGACACTATATGAATAGGGTACATGACTAAACGCAGTAAGGCCCATGTATGTGTGTAACTGAACCCAGTTATAGACTCTATATAAAACATTAAGATTCTGGTAAGAGAGTGAAGAAAACTACTACTCTAGAGAATCACCCAAGTCAAGCATTGTTTATTAAACCTGCCACCTACCAATCTGGAGTGATGTACTTTTTTCTTGGGTCTATCCCTGCCCTCCGTTAAAGAGGGCTGGCTTCTGATTATACACCCAAGAATACTTCCCAGGGGGTTCTCCAAACCAGTATCCCCAAATCACTCCAAAACAGAGATGCTGCAAATTTTAATTGGTTTCTTCGCGTATTATTACAAGGTTGAAGAATATAAGCTTCGGGAAATAAAAGTACAGTAACTGGAAAAGTCAATTGGCATCCTTTCTACTTCAGACATTTTAACATTTAGATTGATATTTTCTTTGTTTGTACCATGCTGGGTTGGCCCTGATTCCAGTCTACGTGGAATTAGAGCCCAGGGTGTTTCGACAGCCTTAGACTATACTTACAGATTTTTGTCAAAACAAGAAAAGAGTGTGCTTTCACTTGTATCATAAGTTGGTTGTTTTCTTTTAAAGCAAATTTTAACACCTGTGTTACAATAAAAATGCCATGAAAATCACAAAATTAAGAGAATATGATAAAAAATGATTTTTATAGAATAACATTCTCAATCATCTGCTCTAACAGTGGTATGTAGATCTTTAACTCTTGGAGGTAGAATAATCTATTCAAAATAATTTCTTAAAATAGGCTTTGAGTCTTTATATTTCTTTGCATAAGGACTTAAGAAGATCTTTTCCCTGTGGTAGAAAAAGCAATATATTAGAACTTATCTGAACAAACCTTACAGCTTAACAAGATATTATATCTTCTTTGAGATGGAAAGCATGCAGTGCACAAAACGAAATACCTTAAGTTCTTCTTAAGTTCATTTTTTTCTCTTTATATTTTAAAGATGTTATCTTTCTTAGATTCTATTATAATTCATACATAAATGCATGAGGTTTCCTAAATCCTTATCCATAATTCTCTATGTGTAATACAGGTTCTCACTGCATAAAAACCAGAATTTCCGTTTTTAAATACATCTTTTTTCTACTTAAAACCTTGAACATAGGAGGCTATTAATACTTTTACTAAAATTGGTTTTGCTAATAAAATGTATTTATAAAAGTGAATGATTTTGTCATATGTTCCTCAAATTTGCAGTCTCTGGGAACCAATGGTATTATTTACCCTTTCAGTTGAATTCATTGACAATGTCTATTACTTCTTTCTATGTACATTTATGTATCCTTGCTTTTACATCATTATCAGGTAAAGCATAGACTTGAAATCAAACAATAATGAGTTCAAATCCCAGATCTTATATTTCTTAGTTATGGTAGTACGAAAAGTTAGCATTTCCCTAACTTCTGTCAGTTTTACAAGTTTGAGTATTCTGAAGGAAAACAATAGATCAATATGCTAAAAAAGATTGTGACAAATTAGTTCTCCCATTTTTGCAAAGGTGCTATACATGACTCAAGACTTACCAATCTAAAAATAATAGTCTTGTTCATAGAGAGCACAGTATGTGTACATATACATATCAAATGAAACATCAGTGATCTCACATTTGGATTTCAATTTTTCTTAGAAATTTTGAGATAAATGTTATATACCACAGAGTACCTGTTCTATAAACTAAGTACATTTTTACTGCACTAGTGAAGCTAGCTCCAGTGTCTTTGTTGATTAAGAAGATAATTTTATCACCAATAAAAATGACTACGAAATGTAATGTTGTCCTAGGAAAGTTGCTCTTCAAAAAAATAAAATCTGGCCCTGCCCGGTTGGCTCAGTGGTAGAGCATTGGCCTGGCGTGCAGGAGTCCCAGGTTCGATTCCTGGCCAGGGCACACAGGAGAAGCGCCCATCTGCTTCTCCACCCTTCCCCCTCTCCTTCCTTTCTGTCTCTCTCTTCCCCTCCTGCAGCCGAGGCTCCATTGGAGCAGAGTTGGCCCGGGCATTGAGGATGACTCTATAGCCTCTGCCTCAGGTGCTAGAATGGCTCTGGTTGCAACGAAGCACCACCCCAGATGGGCAGAGCATTGCCCCTGGTGGGCATGCCAGGTGGATCCTGGTTGGTCACATGCGGGAGTCTGACTGCCTTCGCATTTCCAACTTCAGAAAAATACAAAAAAAATAAAAATAAAAAAATCTGACTTCTGGAATTTTGTGACATTAGTCAAGTTATTTATTTATTTTTTTACAGAGACAGAGAGAGTCAGAGAGAGGGATAGACAGGGACAGACAGGAACGTAGAGATGAGAAGCATCAATCATTAGTTTTTTGTTGCCTGTTGCGGCTTTTTTGTTGTTCATTGATTGCTTTCTTATATGTGCCTTGACCGCGAGCCTTCAGCAGACTGAGTAAACCCTTGCTGGAGCCAGCGACCTTGGGTCCAAGCTAGTGAGCTTTTGCTGAAGCCAGATGAGCCCGCACTCAAGCTGGTGACCTTGGGGTCTCTAACCTGTGTCCTTCCACATCCCAGTCCGACGCTCTATCCATTGCGCCACCACCTGGTCAGACTATTTATTTTCTTTAAGCCTCAGATTTCACCTAAGTGAAATGGAAATAAAAGAAAAGTATCAATTGCAATAATATTTTGTGAGGCTTAAATGTGAAAACACACGAGAAGTACTTAGTCAGTGGCCAGCAAAAAAGTAAGGATTTAAGAATAGGTAGCTGTTATTTTGTGAGCTCAATTGTTATTTTATAATAGGATAATTGAATTTATAAAACTCATGCCTTTTTTCTTGAAGAGATTTTGCTTTACTGTCATAATTTTAAATCATACACTAGAGCAAAATAATTAGCTCCTTCCATAAATATCCCATGTATAACCAACTATTTATTATGAGAACTTGCTTTCAAGATATCCTTGGTAGAATTATTAATTAATATAAAGTTTAGATCATCTCAATATGAATATTATTTAATCACATGATGACAGCATATTTGATTTTGTCATGTAACTGTTGTATTTTAAACTCCTGTGGAAGAGGGAATAAACAAATCTCCTAAAAATATAAATTTCTTACCACATAATAGAAAGATATACATCCTTTGCCCAAGATAGTTTTCAGCTAATTGCTTGCAAAGAAATTGTGTTGCTTGTTTTATTTTTGAGAGAAACTTTATTTATTTTTGAGTTCCAACTTTTCATTGTAACACATGAGAGAATGACCACGGTTCTTTTTTCCCAAGCCATGCCTGTTGGCTCTGTCCAAGGCCCAAGCATCCTCAGCATGAGGAAATTAACTCTTGGGAATTTGGCAATCTTTTTGAAATTTTAAAGAAAATTCTTCACAACTTTTACTTTTTAAACCTCAGTTGAGCAATTTTAATCAGAGAGAATGTATAATTTTTCAATTTGCATTGTTTTGCTTAAACATTTTATTTATGATACATTTATAATTTTAAATGCTGCATAACATTCTATCCATTTTTGAATATTCACTTAACACTATTGTTAGTACTTCACTACTTTTGATAATATAGTAATGTTTGTACATATAATTTTTACTTTCTTGATACATCCTTAAGATAAAATCTAAGAAATATAATTAGTAAAAGTATAATTTTACTATTCATTCATAAAATTAATAAGAATATTAATAAAAATTTACATCACATATTTTATTTCTTGGCAACTTATTTTTAAAATATTGGCTGCCAAGGAACAAACATACATTTTAACATTTTATTTGACCCCTCCTAAAAAGATAAGTATGCTATCCAAAGGCACTTTATTTTAAATTATTTTGTTTAACCTTTACAATGCAGTTCTGACAAAGAATATTTAGGAGAATCACAGATAAGCTAGAAGAAAGATGTCATATTAATTTGAAATGAATTGCCATTTTAGAAGGAGTATTGTGCTAAGACAAAAATAATGTTTTCAATACTTAAACCACTGAGACTAACAAAGACCCTCAACTGAGTTTAACTTAAGTATTTTGTCAATTAATCAATTTGTTTGTCTGATTTATACAAGTGTATCCACCATGGTACTGCATGTTCATTATTTCCTCTGTGTGATATTGACTGATGGTAGACAACCAGGAGACAGAAAGTTTAAATTGTCTAGTAGCCAAAAATATAGCTCTAAAATACACGTTTTTAATTAAAGTAGTAACTTATTTACTTATCCAATCCATATTTATTGAACATTTATTATTTTCCCAATAATAATCTCCACACTAGTTTTATTAACATAATTTTTTTTTACAGGGACAGAGAGAGAGTCAGAGAGGGATAGATAGGGACAGACAGACAGGAATACAGAGAGATGAGAAGCATCAATCACCAGTTTTTCGTTGTGACACCTTAGTTGTTCTTTGATTGCTTTCTCATATGTGCCTTGACTGTGGGCCTTCAGCAGACCAAGTAACCCCTTGCTGGAGCCAGCGACCTTGGGTCCAAGCTGGTGAGCTTTTTGCTCAAGCCAGATGAGCCGGCGCTCAAGCTGGCGACCTCGGGGTCTCGAACCTGGGTCCTTCCGCATCCCAGTCCAATGCTCTAACCACTGTGCCACCGCCTTGTCAGGCAACATAAATTTTTAAAAATAAAACCAGTGATGGTACTGTTGGATACTTGTTTATAGTACTTTAGAGTATAATGGGAAATATAGATATTTAAATAGATTTGATTAAAAGTAACTTTGATCTGAATCTTAAACTTGTCATGCTATATAACGCTGAGAGTTCTGAAAAGGAAAAAGGATAGAATTGACAGCAGGAACAAAGTCTCCGAAATTGGGTTAAAAGAACATTCAACAGTAGTTTAGAAATGAGCATGCTTGCTATTAATTACATTTTTTATACATCCAGACATATGTAGACAGTAAGTTGATAAATGACAGAAAGTTAACAAAAATAGTAGGTAATATTTGTGTTTTGAGTGCATATTCTGAACGAGTGTTACGGCAAATATTTTATAAAAATTCTCTTACTTTTTTCCACAGTAACCCTATACACTGACATTTTTAAACCCATTTTACTGATGAGAAAGATGACTTAATTGTGACTAAAATTATATTGCTGAATGGCAGGGATGCATTGAACACACTCCTCATACCAAAGCCTGCTGTCTCAGGACTATGCCCCGGACATAACCAGTCTTCTCAGATATGCAGGGGCGGGAAAGAATGACTAAATGTGACTGTTAGAAGAAAGTCCATTCTGCTCTAGAGAAGAAACATGTGGAAGGCTAAGGAAATGGAGCCTTCCTTTATACCTTGGGTGGATATTTGTAAAAATGTGTTAGTACTATATTAAATTTCTCATCTCTTTAAATATATGCCCATCTTTCAAATTTGCTTATTTATCCAAAGTAATATATCATTTTGCATACTAGGATGATTTGGAATTGTCACTGCATCATTTATCTGCCATAATTTTGTGCAAGTTGCAGTTAAATAAAAAGTAGAAACAACCCATGGTATTCTATGCATGACCAAGTTATAATTAAACACATTTATTCTGCTTTATGTTTTCCTTAAGGAGATACATCTTCTAGGAATTTTACCTAATTATTTAGATCATAAATTTCTCTTTCTATTTATGAGAAAGAAAATTAAGCCAATGTCAAGTGCAATGGCAGAATTATTACTCTTAGAAAGATTAAACAGTTGTCAAAAACCCCATCAAAGTTGACCCTTCTGTTATTGCTACAATGATAGATAGAATTGTGTTGTTTAATTCTCCACAGTTTACTTTAGGAAAGTCACAGCAATGTTTCTTTGTGTTCAACTATAAAGGTCTTTGTGAGTTAAATAAGTCACAGAAATTAATTGGCACACTTGCACTTGTTTGGGAATTGACTAGCACTTTCTGCTTTGGTTTTCATAACTAATATTTGAAAAATTTCTTTAGGTTGTAATACATGAAGCACTTTTATTATATAGCAAATATTGTGTGATTGGGTTTATAAAATGTAATTTTGAATATTTTCTCTTAATATAAAGTTGAAATATAAGACAATTAATATCCATAGTAGAAATTTCCTCAGACAACAGATAAAACAATTTTCAGAGATCTTATATTCTTAGTTGCAGAGCTAAGAGACAGGCCTTACCTTAGTTTTTGGAATTGTGGTTTGGAATTGATGCAATATATTCCATCCATAATAGCCTATTAAAAAGCCTAGTTATTTCATCAAGTATATTTGCTATGAAGATTTAAATATTTACACTAAAGAAATCAGTAACTTGGAGCGTGTTTTACACAGTGAGGTTATAAAAACCTAAAAGTATGGAAGATTATATACCACACAGGAAACTAGAGTGCTCATATTATATATATAGTCGTATAAAAGATTTTAGTAGACTAATAAAGCTACTGTTTTACAAACCAACACTAATGGTTTCAGTTAAAAAAAAAGGTGTCTACATGGCTCAGAAATACTATAACTTTTACTTTACATTAAGTTAATGAGTACTAATGAGGAAATGTAATCTTATCTTTTACTATAATATATTTATACTTTGGATTAAATGGTACATTTATATTTTATTTATATCAAACAAATTATTTAGTCAGAATAATGGAAAACAGAAGACAAAATGTGAATATCATACCACTGGTATTTTTACACTGCAGATTTCTGGCTTACACGGATCCTTTCACAGTCACCTACATCTAATGATTTTGGTCTGTTCTTTCTCAGAGAAATATACAGGACACAGTTTTGTAACAGTTGTTTTAAACAACTTTAAAAATGGACAATATTTCATAACCTAGTGCTCATTATTTTTACTCCATTTTCATCAACTTCTATTTATAGTAACTAAGAAATGGACTCTAAGCAGAATTTAAAAAAAAGAATATAAGTTATTTGACTTAAACTTGAGAACAACTTGTTTGTTTGAAGTTGGTAGGCTATTACTTCATTTTGACACACATAAGAAAACTTCCTTTCAAAAAGGAAAACTTTTTGTTACCTTGATAAAATTATTTTGGAGATTATTCTTTATTTTGTTACCTGTTTATTTGTTTTTCATCTGATGATTGGCAACTCTGTATAGAGAAAAACACAGAAAGACAGAAAAACTTGAATTAATAATTGACCTCAAGGTTCATATCTAAGAAACGGTATGATTTTATGTTAATCTTATAAACGAAACCCAGAAACCCAGGATCTTTGTGAATATCAAATTAAAATACATAAATAAATTAATTTTATAATATTTGAGGGCCCTACAAAATTGTTGATTACATTCAGAAATATAGATAATTACTTTTTCTGGAGTTATAAAAAATAAGCTAATTGAAATAGTTTAATATTAACAATTAATTTAAATGTCTAACTAATATACCACATTGGATTTTATAGTACCTGGTCCTAATTAACATTGTCAGTGCCTGGACATTAACTTTTGATCTTTCAGCACTACTCTACATAGAACTCTGCCATATTTATATAGAGTAATTTTTGGTGTGTAATTCTTATATTTGTGAATTTATTGCAATCCAGTGTCAGTGTTGAGGCCAGTAGACAAAATACAATAATTTGTAATCTGTATAGTACAGGGATTAACAAACTTTCCATAAAGAGACAAATAATAAATGTCCCAGGCTGCAAAGAAAGCAATCTATATATACAATGATAATAAATATTTTTACTAGTCTGTTTCATATAATTCTTTTTAATATATACTTATTCATTTGCTTATGTTTTTACAACCCTTTAAAATGTAACAACAACAAAACACCTTTCATATGAGAGTGGTAGAAAAACACACTGGATCACGTTTGACTCAGGGGCAAAGTTTGCCAATCCCAGGTTTAGTAGAGCTAATGCCATCTGGCGTTGTAATACCTTAAATGTACGGGTGAGAAATTAAATTACATGTATGGAAGGTGACCCAAAGGCAGAATGTCATTTAAAAGACCATGTTTAATCCACTTCTCTGGAAATACTTTTATTTAGGAAAATGACTTACTTTTATTTTAGTTTAAAATTTATATATGATATAAAAAAGTTTGGAGCCAGTGAGGTTGAAATCAAATTAATGTTAACTGTTGAAAGCATGTAACTTAACAGGTTTTATGAGGAAATATTTTAGGATTTGTGTAACAGTTGATCACTATCTTTTGGATATATACGTATATGTTTTCCCATTTCAATTTTCAGTACTTTTAACAATATCATCACGATGGAAAGAAAGTATATTATTTCTGCATGCATGTGGGAAAGAGCTAACGTGACTCCATGCAGTGTCACCAAAGAGAGAAGTAGTTGCAGTTGGAGTTAAACTCCCTGTGACATTCAGATTATATCTGGATTTATTTTCCCTTAGATGCTAATATTCAACAATATTCCAGATGGTGGTTAAATTAATATCTTTCATGTGTGTTTTAGAACATCAGAGAAGCCATCTGGCTATTGACAGTCACCTTAATTTTTAGTATCTTTATTGTGAATTTTACAGTTCAGTGTACCATTTAAATGTCAGGGAATGTTTTATCATCCATATTTAATTATTAAATGCCTAAAAGCACTGACATTTTGAAACCAGATAAAATTGATAAAGATGATGTCAATACATGTCAAATAGTGTGTTGGAAATTCTTTGCAATTCAAGCCTAATAGGCAAGTGTTTTTTGTGGATATATTTTGTAATTTGCATCATACCTGTGACTGTGACAATTTCCCAGTTCATTGTGTCATATATATAGACACAGTTATAATATATTCTTAAGTTGCTTTCATAAAATTTTGTGAGTGATAATTGTTGTGTGGAAAGTATAATAGAAATACTCAGGATCAGGAAATGAAAAAAATTTCTGACTAGAATACAAGTTTGTTATTTGAGGGTAAATTATAGATACTAAAGAATTCATCTGATGCCATTACTATGCTCAAAAGATTAAGAATGCTATGTGTTTTGGATGCTAATTAAAATGTAAAACTTATTCTTTATTGTATTTTATGATTTCTATTTTTTTCTAGACTTGTAGAAAATATTTGAAAAGATAATCTTAACTCAACATACACACACATACACAAGGTAAAAAATATAATTCTTTAGTCAATGTCTAGAAATGGGCATAGCGGTTTGCAATTATATGGTTTCATTTTGAATTTCTCTTTCATTTGTATAAAAATACAATTCTTCCTATGGATTCTAGTGTTTTTAAAGACTCAAGTGAGTCTATTTATTTATTACATAAAAAAATGTTCAAAAAGATACTTGTTGGGAGGGTACAGTTCAATATGATGGTGTAAGAAGCTCCTGAACTAACCTCCTCTCATGGACACACCAAATCTACAGCTACATACAAAACAAGTCCCTCTGAAATATACCTTAAAACCAACTGAACAGTATCTCCACAAAAAAATAAGCATTGCTAAGAAAGCAGAGAGATACGGTCTCACTAAAAATACCACCCTCCATGTGATAACCCTCAATCAGGGTTCTCACAAATAAGGAGCTTCTCTTTGAGTAATGAGGGGCCCATGCCCCACATCCAGCCCCCAACCCTTAGGACCACCACTGGAGAACTGAACTAAACCTCCAAACCAGCTGGCTTTGAAAACCAAAGGGGCTAACATCAAGGAGACCCAAAGGGCTATAAAAAAGAGATTGTGTTGGTAAAGAACTGGAGCACAGATTCACTTCCCAGACCCAGTGCAAAAGCAGTAGTTTGAAAAGTGCCTAGCACTTACATAAAGAAGATTTGCTTGTTAATATTAAAGCATGTCAGGAGGTCAGGAGCCTGTTGGGACTCTCTGGGGATGAGAGTGCCTTCTTCTCTACCTGTCTAATACCAGGTATGGTGCACAGTCACAGCATTTTCCCCACATTTCTCCTAAAGCAATCAGGTGCACCCTACCCCTGCATCTTCCTACTGCCTCCATAATGCCAAGGGGTAAGGGCATCCACACAGGAAATACCCAGTGAATATCTACTCTGCTGGTCAAAAGCTTGCAATTCTGGGCCTCATGGGACTAAAATAATTGGAGAAACTGTATTGGCAGGCTGCCACTGCCAGGGCACTGTGAGAGCAGCAGTCTGAAACAACCCTTGATCTTACTGCAACTAGTTACTTACCCTGCAGTTTTAGCTTGAAGGTTGGTTGTAGGTCTGTCACATATCTAGAGGCTATGGAGGTGTGTACCAGGGAATGTCGTCCCAGGGAGATCACCTCTGTGCTCTGCCTTGCCCTCCCATCAGCTTGTAGGGACTTTCCAGAGAGGAGCTTATCCACTCATTAGGAACCCTGATTTTTGTAACTGTCACCATGGGGACAGCTACAGATGGCTGGGTCTGAGGCCAGCAGGGTTTATGATTATGGTCTCCAACACTATAGACATTTAATACTTTAAAAGCTGCCATGTGAAGGCCTGACCAGGCAGTGGTGCAGTGGATAGAATTTGGACTGGATGCAGAAACCCCAGGTTTGAAACCCAAGGTTGCCAGCTTGAGTGCAGACTCATATGGTTTGCGCAAGGCTCACCAGCTTGAGCCCAAGGTCACTGGCTTGGGCAAGGGGATACTCGGTCTGCTGTGCCCACCCCCCCAATCAGAGCATATATGAGAAAGCAATCAATGAACAACTAAAGTGCCCCAAAGAATAATTGATGCTTCTCATCTTTCTCCCTGCCTGTCTGTCTGTTCCTATTTACCCCTTTATCTGACTCTCTCTGTCTCTGTCATAAAGAAAAAAAAAAGCTGCCATGTGAGCAACTGGCTTCAAGTCAAACTGAAACTAAGTACTGGTTTAGATTTCTCAGTGTGCATCATGGATGGGTCTTGCCATTGCTATGCACCTCTGTGTTCATTGCAACATTATTCCCCATAGCCAAGATATGGAAATGACCTAAGTGACCATCAGTGAATGAATGGATATGTATACACAAACACACACACAAACAATGGAAATTATTCAACCATAAATATGTATGAAATTTTGGTATTTGCGATGTTGTAAAGTACTGCAATCCGCAGGTTACATAGAGACACCAGGCAGGTTACAGAAGAAATTTGAGGAGTTTATTAATTAGCCAACTAGCTAGCTACTTGGGACACAGTCCCAAATTATGTAGTCCTCTTACTGTTCTGAACATTCTTTTATACAAAATCAAGTACTTGTTGGGGTGGGTAAGTAGGGAGCATGGTACAATAGTCAATTATTAACAAGCTTACAACATCTATCTATCTATAGGATCTATTAAAAGAAAAAAGCATTCTTACACATCAAGACCACAAGATAACACAGTAGTGATAATTGTTTTACATACCTAGCAAAGACATTCCCAAATCTTCTAGTGTCTACCTCCATCCCTGTAGCTACAAAATGTTTAGCTTAGGATAAAGAAAGAAGCTAAATAAAATTACCTTTGCTAAAAGTGTTGTGGCTAGCTTATTAGCAAAACTAATAAGCTAGTTCCTGCTTGCTTTAGTTTACAAGTTTTTGTACATATAAAGAAGTTCAAAAGGGATGATTATTAGAAAGCATATAAAATGTTACAGAACGCAGATTTTTCAAGCAAGGGGAGTGGGCTCATGCTCCCTTTGTCTAGAGTAGTGGTTCTCAAAGTGTGCATCCTAGAAAATTTCCAGGTGCACCTTACGGTATTCCAGAGAAATATGTGCCCGTTGGGACCAAAAAACCAACAGGGTTTTTGGAGTTTAGATTTTTGGGGACAGAGGTGTGGGGAATTGGCTGTAAGCTGACAGTCTGCTAACCCCTCCCCCCACCTCAATTCCCTGATTAGGTTGCAAAAGGCTGTTAAGCTGTGGTGCTGGATTGTTTACACTACCCCCCATGTTCCTCAGAAAGACTGGAAGCAAGTTTCTTCTACCCTTTGTTTGGTGTAAAATTAAGACTTGCTAATGGCCCACTTTGCCCTATAAATAAAGCAAGATGCGGTTTTTGGGTGTGCTTTGTTCTTGCCAGCATAATTACAGGGCCCTCCCTACCCTATATTCTCTTAATTTTGTGTATTTTCTTAATTTCCTACCGTTCCCACTCAGAACCTAAAATTACTAGCTGTGCTGGTTCGCAGCATGTGCTCAGATATTAAAATAAATATAGTTATTCATTATACCATTTCATTATGGAAAAACCACTCTTCTGTGTTAAAACATCATTATTATATTTATTATTAACACATCATTATATTATTTTTAGATAAATACACCCAAATAAAATGGATAGATTTCTCAAAAAGAATTGTGATATTGAAGAATCTGATTCTGGAAGTGAGCAAAAGTTAAGTATAAATAAAACAGGATTTGAAGGCTAACAGGCAGAATTTAATTTATAGCATTTTCCATCACTTAACACTGAACAATATGATTGGATTACAAACCCATTCATGGAAGCTTCAAGTGATTTTGGTTTAACATTAACTGAGGAAGAAGAACTGGCAGCTATATTCACTGATCGTGGATTGATGATTAAACATAACAAATTGCCTCTTGAAGCCTTTTGGATTTTTATAAAAGAAGAATATGTAGCAATATCTAAAAAAGTTTTTTTGTTTGTTTGTTTGTTTTTAAAAAAAAATTTTTATTTTTTATTTTTTTATTTTTTACAGAGCAGAGAGTGAGTCAGAGAGAGGGATAGACAGGGACAGACAGGAACGGAGAGATGAGAAGCATCAATTATTAGTTTTTCATTGTGCGTTGCAACACCTTAGTTGTTCATTGATTGCTTTCTCATATGTGCCTTGACCATGGGCCTTCAGCAGACCGAGTAACCCCTTGCTGGAGCCAGCGACCTTGGGCTCAAGCTGGTGGAATTTTGCTCAAACCAGATGAGCCCGCGCTCAAGCCGGCAACCTCAGGGGTCTTGAACCTGGGTCCTCTGCATCCCAGCCTGACGCTCTATCCACTGTGCCACCGCCTGGTCAGGCCTAAAAAAGTTTTGAACACTTTGCTACAATTTTCAACATCATATTTATGTGAATTAGGACTTTTTTACTCTCATTACAATTAGGAGTAAAAAGAGAGGAATTCTTCAATGTATTGAAAAGGAAATGAGAGTTTGCCTTTCAAATATATGCCCAAACATTGAAGAAATAGCTAGGACACATCATGTTCATGTTTCTCATAAACACAAGAATGAAAAAACACATTCATGCTGGGACCTGCCAAATATACTAAATCTTACTAAGAATGTGTATATATATATATATAGATAACTTTTTTGTCATTTTTTAAATTTTTTAACCCTTTTTTACAAATTCTAAAAAGTGTAACTCAAAAATGTAACAAAAATTTTTATTAATATCAGAATAAATTTAATCTTGTATTTATTTCATTTAATTACCATAAAAGCACTCTTGGACTTTATATTTTTTCTTTAATATTTGACTTAATTATTATAACATATTTCTCAGAATTTGTATATGGTGTGCTTACAATTATTTTTAGGATTTTAAATGCGTCCTGACTTCAGAAAGTGTGAGAACCACTAGCCTAGAGGTAGACCTCACTCTCAGGACTCCAGAAGGGGAGGAAGAGTTAGAATTAGTGTAGGAATTTTAATTAAGATATGTAAACATTGTCTCCTAAAGCAGTGGTCCCCAACCTTTTTTGGGCCCCAGACTGGTTTAATGTCAGAAAATATTTTCACGAACCAGCCTTTAGGGTGGGATGGATAAATGTATCATGTGACCGAGACAAGCATCAAGAGTGAGTCTTAGATGGATGTAACAGAGGGAATCTGGTCATATTTTAAAAATAAAACATCGTTCAGACTTAAATATAAATAAAATGGAAATAATGTAAGTTATTTATTCTTTCTCTGTGGACCGGTACCAAATGGCCCATGGACCGGTACCAGTCTGTGGCCCAGGGGTTAGGGACCACTGTCCTAAAGGATCTTAAGGATGGGGAAGAGAAAGTTTTTTATCATTCCAAAGAGCTATGATTAGTTACTAACTAACTTTTGTCCCTTTAATCTCTTCCTCTGGGTTTTTTTCTTTTCAGATAAGAAGGGTTAAGGGAGCCTGACTCTTCCTTTTAAAATACTAATGTTAACAATTTTTGCAATTCCTTAGCACCTTATCACAGCAATAGCACGGATGACCTTAAGGGTATTATGCTAAGTAAAATAAGCCAGACAAAGACAATTACTATGTGATTTTACTTGTGTATGAAATCTAAAAACCAAAACCAATGAACAAATAAAACAAAACACATAGATACAGAGAACAGATGGGTGGTTATCTGAAGGGAAAGGGTTAGACTGTGGACAAAATGGGTAAAGGAAGATAAGAGGTCACAAAGTGATAGTTCTAAAATAGTTAAGTCCTGGTGATATAATGTACAGCATTTTGACTGTAGTCAATACTATTGTGTTGCATATTTAAAAGTTGCTGAAAGAAAAATCTTAAAAGTTTCATTACAAGAAAAAACACTTATAGCTGTGTGATGATGGATGGTAACTAGACTATTGTGGTGATCATTTTGCAATGTAAACAAATTTCAAATCACTTTGTTGCACACCTTAAACTAATATTACTGTTTAATGTTATATATCAATTATACCTCAATTTTTTTAAAAAGATACTTTTTAGAGGAATATATGCAAAAAATAACTAAAGTCAATTTTATCATTCAGAGCTCAATAACTTCTACATGTAAGCAAAGAAGAGCATACCGTCAATACTGTGTAAAATTTACAAGAGGGAAGCAGATTAAGTGAGATGCTGATGATCTATTGGGGAGACCAGAGCCAGAACCTATTTTTCCTAATGAACCAAAAATATTTGTTATTTATTTCTAAGTTTGTCCACCTGATTTTTTTCTCCTTAACATTTTAAGCAGTAAAACCATGTCAAAGCCAATGTTAACTTAAAGTTATAAGTAAGTTTAGTTGGTGTGTTGTGTGTTTCTGTGCATGTACACCAATTAAAAAATCTATCCAAAAAAAAAGCGAACAATGCAAGTAATGTGGAAGCAATATTGTAAGGGAGTCATGTCAATCAGTTAATGATAGTGATTCAGCAAACATAAAACCTGCTTTTAAAGATGGCATGTGTTCACTTCATCATCAAGATTCTTGAATCCCCTTTTCCTACTACAATTTCTAGTACAATGGCTGCATCCCATTGATCTCAGATGCACGGATGCTTCCTCTTGGTAGCATTCTGACTCAACATGTTACGAGCACCATGTTACCAGATGACCTTTGCTAAAAGTAATGTAAGGTGTTCTGATTTAACCTTTAATAAACCATTTTATCTATTCAATAAACTTTTTGTTTGGGGGAAGGGGCTTTTAAAAAGTGTTTGTATACTATTATACAACTTAACAAACATTATGAAAGCTGAAAGTAACACTTTAATATTGTGGTGGTGGCTACAATACCCCAGGATGAAGCATTTAAGTATGTGACAGAGTAAAGAGCTGGCAGACCATTAGATTTTTTAAAAAAGTTAGTTAATATTACATGGAGCTTTACAGAGAAGATAGAAATATTTATTTATAGTGATATAGTCACTGTGAATTGAATTCAAAGCATAGAAAATAATTGGTATATTTGCATAAAAAGATAAAGAATTTCCAAAGGTAAAAATTAATTTTGCCAGTGCCTTCCCAGTTTGAGAACATCTCAGTCTCAGGAATCTTGTTTTTCTTTCTTACATAGAGATCTGATATGTATTTATAAAATAAAACTATAACTAAGCATTTATAAAATAAAGTGAATATTTAAATAACATTCCACAACTATTTTTTTATACTCTACTTCCCTAAAACAGTGTTCTGTGTTAGAGAAGCAGTCTGTTTTTGTCAGATAAATACTTTCTTCACCAGTGTGGATACACCCTGACATCCCTAACATATTAAGATCTTTTGCTTAGAATATTAGCCAAAGAGTTAACAGGAAAGATATAACTATAATGAAGTCTGATAAAGGTAAATGAAGGAAAAAGGCAAAATGTTATCTTGGAGGCTGAATCTATATCAAGTTCAAAATGGAGAAAATTTGCTGAGAGGGAAAAACTGTGATGAATTGTTAGCCTCATTCACCGTATCCTTCAGTGTAATTGGAATGTCTATATAATCTACACATCCTAATTTTTTGTACATTAAATTTAAGAGATTATATTGAGGATCTTCTTTACCAAAATTTCTATAAATATTTATTTTGAAAATATAAAACAAACATCAAAAATATATATAATTTTTATTTCTTGATTTAAAGAGAGAAGGAGGAAGAGAGAGAGAGAAAGAAACATCAATTTGTTGTTTCACTTATTTACACATTCATTGGTTGATTCTTGTATGTTACCTGATCAAGTATCAAACCCTCAACCTTTGTGTATTGGGATGATGCTCTAACCAACTGAATTAACCAGCCAGGGCACTATTCTATATTGAGTGAGGAATCAGAAGTTCTAAATACAATGCCTTTAGATAATATAATTTATACAAAATTTTACTAAAATAACTTTCTAAATCTCTCTCCTTGTCTCCCTCTTCTTTCCCCTCACACACACATTTATTTATTTTCATTTCTGTGTACCCTTGTCAAACCTTGAACATTCCCATATTTTTTCTAGAGAGAGAAAAAGTCTAGTAAGTAGTGTTTTAAAAAAATTGCAGTAAAAACAGAATGAGAGCGAGAAAGAGAATTGACCCTTATCATTTTAATACAATATAAATCTTAGGATAGTAAAAAGTGATTAGCCTTAAAAATACCTCTTACTTGTCATGTGTGTGATGCCTTCCTCCTCATAATAATCTCTTTTCCCAAGCCACTCTTCTAGTAACATTACACCACATTTCAGTACAATTTTTACATACTTATCTCTTCCTAGACCATTTATCTGATCTTTGTTGTTCAATTCTAAAGTAGTACTTCAGGTATTTTTCTAAGAAAGGAAACAATTTTTAGTACCAGAAGATACAATATATAAATGCATCTGTACGAAGCTGTGAAAGCATGAACCAGCAATAATTTTGAATCACTAAGAATCATGTCAAAAAGTCCCAAGCTTATCAAACAAGTGTTGTGTTCAGTGCTGTGCTAGATGCCTGAAAAAGAAAACAGCTCCCATTTGTCATTATTTCCCATTTCTATCATGCCAATACTTTCTTTTTTTTTATAGTAAGATATATTTATTTATTTATTTTATTTTTTTTATAATTTTATTTTTTTAATGGGGTGACATCAATAAATCAGGATACATATATTCAAAGATAACAAGTCCAGGTTATCTTGTCGTTCAATTATGTTGCATACCCATCACCCAAAGTCAGATTGTCCTCTGTCACCTTCTATCTTGTTTTCTTTGTGCCCCTCCCCACCCCCTATCCCTCTCCCATTCCCCTTTCCCCCCCGTAACCACCAAACTCTTGTCAATGTCTCTTAGTTTCAGTATTATGTCCCACCTACGTATGGAATAATACAGTTCCTGTTTTTTTCTGATTTACTTATTTCGCTTCGTATCATGTTATCAAGATCCCACCATTTTGCTGTAAATGTTCCGATGTCATCATTTCTTATGGCTGAGTAGTATTCCATAGTGTATATGTGCCACATCTTCTTTATCCAGTCATCTATTGATGGGCTTTTTGGTTGTTTCCATGTCCTGCATGCCAATACTTTCAACATAGCCAACTGAAATTATCAACAAGGCTTGTAAAATTCTTGAAAATTAAACAGTTAGCTCTGGTGATTCAGTATAAGCCAAGATCAGCACATTTCTTGCTGGGTTAAGTTTAGGAAATAGAGGGTGTCTGTTTATGAGGCAATTAGTTACAAGGGGGAAAAACAAATAGATCCCAAAATATTTATGTCAAAGAATTTGCAGATGACCTGTATTTATGCATAAAACTAAAGCAAGGACCTAAATTGCTACTGACTCATTTTTGATAGAAAAATACTAAATATCCAAAACATAAATTATGGCAAAAAACTGAAATCAAGATCATAAACTTCTTTTGCAATATCAGAAAGCTGGAGTGCGCAGTGAAGCAAGTAGCTGCTTATCATTTTAAATGTACCTAATGAAAAACAACCTTCCTTTAATGTTTCTTCTTGCTCAGTAACTGTGGAGTTCCAAAAACGGGGTAGGAGAATAGAGAAATGTCCCTAAGAATAGTGTATTTCATCTTCATTTCCCTGTTTTCTTTAGCTTGCTTTTTAAACAAGAAAATCTACCATCTTATGGAACTCTGAACTAAAGTCTATTTTTCTAGTAATGAGTTTACATTTAGGAAGAGACCTAAATTTGCTAATTTTGTCTACTACGTAAGAATAAATGCTCTATGGTTTTAAAATTAGAGTAAAAAATGCTTCCTTTGATCAGTATACTTTCTTTGATGTAGTATACTGAGAAATCTAAACATCAGGATGATAGGGTTGCTTTAGGTTTTTATGAGATAAAACTTAAACCATATTTTATACATGTCAACATGATCAATATCACTCATTGCAAAGTGAGGTAGAGACTCCATAATAATCTCAATTGTAATTTCTTTTGTCATTGTACAATTATTTATATTTGCTAACATATTACTTCTAAAAGTAATTTGTGATAAAATTATCAACATTAAACAGATGTGTTAACAAAGTCTTCTAGGAGATTTTTACTTATAAAATGAAAAAGGAGTAAACATGATTTCCATGTATATAATTGTTTTCATTTGCTTTTCATTTCTCAGGTAAACTGAGTTACCACTGAGTTGTCAGATGTATTACGTAAGTCAGGAAGATATAATACATGTCATCATGGAAATGCATTTATTATTCACTAAATTGGACCTTTCTTCATTGTCTTAATAAAGCATTAAGAAGAGTGAGTTGTTAAAAAATATTTATTGAAACTATGTAATAATGTACATAGCAATCACTCTTTCAGCCAAATCAATATATTATGCTACATTATATTTTTGTAGCCAATTTTGTGGTTATCTTATAGTAGTTTTCTAGACTGGGCAATCCCTTATTGTGAAGATCTATAAACACAGGGAAGATTTTCTTGGCTATCTGACACACTTTGTGATTTAAAAGGTTTAGAAATGCTTCTTAGGTTCATGAAACTGACCACATTGAGAGTCTGTCCCTTTCCAAGGTAGAAACTCATTCTAACTAAAGTTACAAACAGGCAATATTTAGCCATGTGTCATGAGTCCCATCAGAAAACTTCCATCTGCCTTTTACTCAATAAACTAGAGATGCCAGAAAATGGCACCATGCCTACCAAGCCTCTTCCATGGCAGCAGAAGCAGAGCTTCCAAAGACAAATTATGGTACCCAATGATCA
Source organism: Saccopteryx bilineata (assembly GCF_036850765.1). Lineage (NCBI taxonomy): Eukaryota > Metazoa > Chordata > Mammalia > Chiroptera > Emballonuridae > Saccopteryx > Saccopteryx bilineata. The sequence continues at coordinate 211,057,316 of NC_089491.1, read as the reverse complement.
CGACACAAGCCAAGCTGTTTGTGCCCAGCAATAACATTGATGGGTCCAAATAAGAGGTCTGCCCTATGATTGGAGTGTAATCTTTATAGTTTAAACTCTAAAAATGATTCTTTAGCTGTTCTTGAAATATCAAATATAATTTTTTTATTAAACCACAGTTCTGTTTTGTTGTTTATTTATAACCAAATAGTGAAACCAATTATTTAAAAGTGTTTTACAATACTGTTTTACTTAAGGCTAGATTAATTTTTAATAAAACAGGACAAAAGTATAAGAGCAAAACATATATAATAATATTATAGTTCCATGAAACCTTTGTTTCATTTATGCCAGTACATGTGTGATATATGTGTAATATGTTTATGAGTATATGCATGTATATGTATATCTATACATATACACATAACATCCATTATATATGCTCATTATATTATCTGGTGTTTCTATAAATCTTTATATCATCTTTGCCTCTTTCTCCCACATGTCGCTTTTACAGTGAATCAGGTTCACTATACCTTTAAAACACCCAAACTTGATAACTTTTCATCAATTCAATTGTCACCATCCTGGTACAAAGCATATTATAGCTCTCACCAGTACTATAGCAAAAGCTTGAGAATTGGTCCCCTATTCCTGCCTTTGCCCTGTTTAGAGTCATCTCAATAAAGCAATCATAGTGATCATATAAAAGCATAATAACTTCCATCTTTTTCTCAAAACCCTCCAGTGACCATTTATCCTTGTTGGGTGAAAACCCAAGAGTCCTTAGGGCATACAAGGCCAAATAGTGGCATAAGTTAATTCTCTTCTCTCACTATTTTAATTCTCTCTGCCTCATTAAACCATTTCATTGATTTTGGCTTCTGCAAGTTTCCTTGAACATCCAAGGCTCTTGCTTCAGGATGCTTTGAACATATTGATTATTCGCTCTGGGAAGATGTCACAGAGCACCAACACTCATTCTCTCTCTTCTTTAAGTTTCTACTCAAAAGTCATGTTCTCCAGGAGGCTAGTCTTAGACACTCTATCTAAAATTTCAACTCTGCCCACCCATACAAATATACTTCATTTTGTTTTTCTTGCTTATTTTACTTTCTTAGCACTTATCACCATGTAGCATAAATTTAGCTGTAAGTTTCTAGCTCAATGAGGACAAATTTTTATTTGTCTTTTGTTTCCTAATATAGTCTCAGTGGAAGTAATCAGGCACTCAATAAATGTGCGTTGACTAATGAATGAACTTATGTATGATTTGCAAAGACATGCAAAAAAATGGTGTGGTTTCTTTACCTAATCACGACAGCAAAAATGAATAAGGATTAAGTGGTTTAAAGCAAAAGAGAAGGTAGTTTGGGGCAGATGCTCTATGAATGTGTTATATCAGAAAGAATCTATAAGAGAGGGATGTAAACAGACAGCCTTGGGAAAGATAAATTTTTAAAAAGTCAAGAATCATATTATTTCACTCATGTGTGGGATATAGAATGGAAACAAAAAATGAACAAATAGGAAAAACAAACAAACAAAAACTCATAGACATAGTATGATAAATATGATGGTTACCAGAAGGAAGGGGAGGTGGGAAGATAGTAAAGAGTAAAAGGGGGTCAAATATAAGGTGACAAAAGATTTCACTTTGAGTGGTAAACACACAATTCAATATACAGATGATGTACCATTGAATTGTACACTTGAAACATACAATCTTATTAACCAGTGTCACCCCAACACTTTTAATTTTAAAGAGACTATTGGTTGGAATTTTGGTAGAAAAGGGACCTAAGAAAGCCACAAAAGGGCTTACTAGAGAAACAACCAATTTTAATCAACTATTGACCAAGCCAATACCAGCTTATACCATGTGAAAATGTGTAATATCTTTTTAATCTTCCATCTGTGGACCCTACACTTGGAGAGATGGGAACACTGGCAAGAGTGTACATGTGTGCGTGTGTGTGTGTGTGTGCGTGCGCGCACGTGCACGCGAGCATGTGCATGTCTGTGTGCATATTGGGAGATACACTAATATTTCTAAGTTGGAGTTGACCATACCCACTGCTCCATTCCCCCCATCCTTAGGCTAAAACAGTATGTAGCCAGGAAAAGGAAATTGACTTAAAATCTGACTCACAGAAGGTGCTCAGTTCTACTTCTGGGATAGTTGGTAATATGAGTCAGAGTCAATTCTCTGTCAAAGGGAGAGGTACAAAATATATGTGCTATAATTATTTTTTAAAAATAAACAGATCCGTATTAGCTAGAATGTGAGAAAGGTTTAATGGAGAAAGGAGATGGACATGTCCCTGGTAATCTGGATAGGAAGAGAGAGATTTGCTTTTCAGGGAAGGGAATTGGGGATTGAGAAGCTCCTACCCTAAATAGTGCATAAAAGAGAGAGAAGTGTGTTCATGGTGGACTGAGAACTTTGATAATTTTGCTCTGAATTTCTAGAGACTTTGTTCAACTGCCTCATAAATCAAAACTCAAAGGTTTGTGGCTGTCATATCTGAAATAAAAAAAAATAAGTAAATCAATGTTAAATTTGCAACACCAACAATGTTAGCGATTCTAGTAAAAATGTCTATGTTGACTTATCAGTTGATCTGTGTGCTGAGGCTGTCTAGTTGTTATATGTATCTTATATTGATCAAGCTTTTGATGTGTAAAAAGTGTGACTTAATCTCAATTTCATCACCAATAGCACTAAATTGTGTTTTAAAATGACATAGTTTATCTTAAATGTTTTGCTTGTAAAACTAGCCTCTGAGTTGGAGTAATGAAGGAATATCTGAATATTAGCCTATAATTAGAAACCAAAGTTAATGGCCATTTATGATCACTTACAAAAGAACTGATTAATGTTGTCTTTTTTATACTCTTATGTGGCAATATGTGACAGAGTATTATTAATCTCTGTAAGTTTACTCAGGAAATTTGTACCGGGTTATAAAGAGCAAGACTGATCTCTGTTTTAGGACATAAGTAAAATAAGCACACTAATTAAAAGTAAATTAAATCTTCTAGCTTTGTATTTCCATTAAAAAATCTGACAGTGGTATCTCATTGGAAAATGTTAATCATTGGAGAACCTATCTTGCAGCAAAATAGAAACAAGAGCTAGTTTTCTAACTTTATCAATATTGTTTTAAACAAATTATTAATGTACCTTGAAATAAGTTGAACACCTTTATGTTTATGGTAAAACACCCTTTATATTTTCACACATCACATCATTATGGTTGTTTAGCATCCAATGTATATAAATAATCTTGATAAAAATTTTAAGAGAAACTCATACTGTGTACTAGTGATTCAAGAGAAAAGTGGCTACTTTAGTCATGTTACATAATAATTTTAACTTTGTCAGGAAAGAAACCTTGAAAACCAAACTTATTGTAGCTGCAAAAAAATGGCCATTACATCTGTGTTAATAATAAACAATAGAAATATATAATTGGAGTGTGCAAATATAACTGCCAAAAGTATAATAGAAATAAACATGAGGCTCATTGTGCTTCATGCATATTTAACATTATGCAGTAGGTATGTGCTATATCTTTGAGTCTGCTGGCATATTTGCATATTAAGTTCTTCTTGGAACTGGTTCACAAAGACACCACAACAAATTATATTACCATAGAACATTCTGACAAAGTGGATCACTGACATTCTAAATTTCTGCTTATTTACATCTTTGGTAATGACCTTGACTGTCTCACTCTTCTGAAGTTAAACTAGTTTGATCACCAGTACAAACTGTAGTATATTATGAAAGGCAGATGTTTAAATCCTCTCTGTAGTTTTAACTCTGAGGAATGCACATAAATCCTCAGGTCCACATTCAGGGCAGTGAGTGTTTTCTGACCCCAGCTCTTGTCGCTTCTCAAAACCAGCAGACAGAAGACAAAGCTAAGTGGAAGGTCATGACTCCCTAGCAGAAACCATATTTTTTGGTCTTTTTCTTTCTTTTCTTTCCTTCTTTCCTTCTTTCCTTTTTTCCTTCCTTCCTTCCTTCCTTCCTTCCTTCCTTCCTTCCTTCCTTCCTTCCTTCCTTCCTTCCTTCCTTCCTTCCTTCCTTCCTTCTTTCTTTCCTTTTCTTTTTTCTCTTTCCTTCCTTCCTTCCTTCCTTCCTTCCTTCCTTCCTTCCTTCCTTCCATCCTTCCATCCTTCCTTCCCTTTTCTTTGTTTTCTTTCTCTTTTTAACACAACAGATTTCCTTCTACAATTAGTTCATGGAGCCAGCAGATACGATAACACTTGCAATCCTCTAAAGCCTTCTAAATTAACCGTCATTAAAATTGATTCATTCATGCTTGTAAAATAAGATTTTATATCATTTAGAAATTGTATTATTGTTCTCATTTCTGAAAATTCAAATACTATCTTGAAATTTTGAATGCCATTTATCTGTTATAAACATAGTACAGATTCAATTTGGGGAAATTTTGTAGAGATCTTGTGGAATTAACACATTCAAAAGTAGGTATAACAGATTCTTAGAAACTGCTCAGGCTGACATTAATTATGCCCATGAATTTTATTATCTGAGACAAATATCTTTGGGACTAGAGAACACTAACTTTTCAAAATTATTTAATTTTAAAATAAGATGCTCAAGTGTTTGAAAGGGGCTTCATGATAATATTAAGCTACAGGATTTTTTTTAATTTAATGGATAAGCTATAAACACACCCAAATTTAAAATACTAAAATGTTCATTACATATCTATCAGTATTTCTCAAACAACTATGGACAATGGAAAGCAATTTTTAAAAAAATAAATAAATATCTTGGTCAAGCAATTTTGTTTTTTAGGTTAAAAATCTTGGTCCTCACCTTTATATAGGCTGAGACCATAGATCTCTTGTAGCATCCAAGAATCTGAATGCAATTAGTATTCAAGTGCTCACAGTTTTTTAAAAAAAGGATTACACTCCAGATCAATGCATATCTCTTAAATTAATGAAAAATGAATAATATATTTCTTTTACACTAAAAATTTTGAAAAATATAAATAAGAAATTTGTAATAATAGTTGGCAAACCCACAATAGACATCAAGAATATTTATTTGCCTCTATAATTTTTTTCAGCATACTTTTAGATGCAAGCATCAGAATACCTTACTTGTCTGCCTTAAAAAGTAAGAAATAGAGCATCCCACTATAAAACAAGAGGTCTGGAGATAGAAGGCTCTGGGATTATAAATTTAGCTACTAAATTATTTCACCAAGGACCAATGAACATTTAAAAATCTGTCTGCTACCCTTAGCAGGTTGGCTTGTCCATTGGCTAGCACTTAATAAAGCCACAAAAAAAGCTGCTACAGTTTAAGCTAAAACACCCAAAAATGCAAAGAGCTGGTAAATGGGAAGGGACAATTTAAAAATATGTATATGATAGTAATCCACCATAGAGGTTCCTAAGAAACACATTTTTATCTAATTGGCTAGAATTTTCTCACAAGCATCACTGGGAGTGAGAATGGAGCTAAAATAAGTGGTTCGAACTAATAAGATATGACTTGGAGCTAGGGATGGGTTTCTACTTATTGAGTTGGTGAAGGATGAACACAAAAATTTGATTGGCCAGCAAATAAGTAAATATCTATTGGTGAAGCCACCAAAATTTCTACCAGTAGACACTAAGCATCTCCTCAAAAGTTTTATAAAAGTTTTTCACCAGGATCATAAAGCAGTAATAAACTGCTCTGTTTTGCGTTGCTAGAGTTTTTGAATGGGTAAGGCAAATAAGCTTGCTGAGTGAGTTGAATTCTTCAATTCAATTTGAATATTTTTATCTTATTATTATTTAAAAAGACTAACTTGGAGGATTTTAGATATTTCTTACAAGTAAAACTTGCATTTTTCTAAGAGGATGTAATATAAGTCCAGCATGCATGGTTTTTTTTGTTTGTTTTTTTTTTGTTTTGTTTTGTTTTTTGTTTGGCATTGCTGATCATTGTACTGGGAGAAGGAAGATAACTGATGAAAGCAAGAATGATGGATTACATAAGATAAGGTAATCAGGCTTTCTATTTTTAATATAATGTTTCTCAGTCCCACTGAATCCTCCATTTGTCACTATTTTCTATAGGCTGTCGATCTCAAAGGATATAAATCATGAGTTAATCATGTTGCTTTTTATCAGCCCCTAATAGATCAGCATGCATTTCACACTGCACTAGACCAACATGACAGGAATAAGGAATCAAAGGACTTTAGGGTGTCGTGCTTCCTCAGCTAGTCCCCATGATTGATGCCGTGGCTGCTAACATGGAAGTCATGCTTGCTCCTATCAATGTAAGACTATTGGAACAGAAAGCTGAATATTAAAGTGATGAATAAGCCCATCATCTAAAACCCATACTTGTCTTTAAAATCTACCTCTAGTTGAACACATATTGTTAAGCCACATCTATTATCAGGCTCAGCATAGTACACTAAGATTTCTTTCACTTAAAATGTACATATTTCTCATGATGATACTTAGTATGCTATTCAGAATGACAGAAATTGGATCAAGAACACATTGAATTCATTTTTCCCATTTCAGAATTGCATTTGGCAAGAGAATCAATGAGATCCAAAACAATGATAAAACAAATTTTAAAAAATACATTTCTGCTTTTTGGAACTTTTAAAATAAAAAATCCAAGACAGTTGCTGTGAATCCAAGATGTTTTCAAACAAACCAGTCCCTCTTAACATCGTTCTTTTAACATCCTCTAACATCCATCCTTTTGGTAGGATCCTCATTTTTTTACTTGAAAGATGGCTGCCAGAGATCTAGTCATTATGCAGGTGTTTCCTAAAATAAGAAGACAAAACACAAATGAAGTGCATGTTGTATTGATGAGCTCCCTTTAAAAGGCTCCCAGCCAATCTGCCTTTCTCTCACCGATAAAAGCTATATTACGTGACAAGAATGGAAATGGAAGGTGGAGAAATTGGGAAGGTGAGGGGAAGCAAGTACTGTTAGGTCACCAAAGGAGGGACACACAAGACCTGATGAGTTTTGTAAGAAATTTACTGATGCATCTGCAAACAGATGACCTGAGACCCTAAGTGGCATCAGCAGCAAAGGAAGAGAAGCCCTATCCTATATATGATGGCCTGCCGCAGGGCAAAAATTTCTGTTACCTGTGGCAGTTAAAATAATCAAGGCCGGTGGTGATTAATGACTAAGTAACAGAATGTTCAGGTAAGTGATGGGGAGCTAAGTTATTGGCAGGCTGTCCAAGGAAACAAGTATTAAAGCCAGAGGCCAAATTGCTACATTGTGGCGGGTTTGCTTTCTTCTGGTGGGACAAGCCTTACAAGTACCTTACTTAGAATGAAGGAGAAAAGGCATATGGGGGAGCATCGTGTAGTTTAGTCACATTTATCAGTGTGAGACATCTGCTTTTAGCAATTTACTCAATGGTGCAAAAAAGCAAAAATGACATAGATCAGTAAAATAAAGTTCAAAACCAAGCAGATTTTTGACAGAGATGCTACTGACATCATAGCCAGGAAAGGGCAAAGAAGAATAAAACATATCCTAATACCCTCTTCAGGTCCAGTAGAATCTCATCCACTTGCACAGTTTAAGCATTTTCTCTCTGTGCTCATAATTCTCAAATACACATATGAAATTGTTTCCCCCTCCTTGTCTAAATACTTGAATGTTGACTAATTTATATTCATATATACAAAACTAAATTAGATTTTTCTTTTTTTGATTTCTTAAGTTCTGTCAATAACCTGGCTGTTCTCTCTTAAGCTGGATTGAAAATCATTAATTAACCTTTTTTCTGTATTCTCCTTCATTTTCCTCATACGAGATTCTAGTTCTAAGGATCACATCTCCAAAAAAATTTTTTAATAACCCCTTCCTCATTACCATTATACTTTCAAAAATCTTTTGAAAAGATGTATTGAGGAGTTGGCTCACACGATTATGGAGGTTAAGAAATCTCCTAATGTGCTGTCTGCAAGCTGAAGACCTAGGAAAGCCAGTGGTGTAAACCCCCTCAGAATCTGCAGGCCCGAGAACCACAGGAGCAGATGGTGTAAACTCTAAGAAGGGCAATGGCAATGTCCCAGCTTCAGCAGAAAGGCAGGAAGACAAAGGGACAAGTTCCTCCTTCCTCTCCTTTTTTGTTCTAGTCAGGATTGCATGGGATAGGATGATATTTATCTACCCACATCAGAGAGGGTACTCTACTATACTAAATCCACCAATTCAAATACTAGTCTCATCTGGGAACACCATCACTGACACATACAGAAATATTTAATCTGATCACCCCTTGGCCCAGTCAAACTGATAACATAAAATTAACTGTCATATCTTGTTATAATCACATTAGCCCTTATGAAGATCATTCAAGAATCACCATATCTAAAAAAAAAAAAAAATCTCAAGATAGTTTCAACCTTTTAATAATATTACCTCAATTTACTTTGCCAGTCTCAGTTTTTAAACTCCTGTTGTGTGGTATGTTCTAGCTAACAGAGACCAGTTACTCACCAAAAAATTCCTTACATTTGGACTTCTGCTCATACTCTAACCTTTTGTCTGGGAAACAATCTTCCAATTGTTTTTGTTTTTATATTATTCAATTTCAAATTCAAATAAATCTTTCTCTATAATGATTTTATTCTTGTTTACCCAGCTGGTTGTAATATTTTTCTTTTTTGGACCCCTGTAGTATTTAATATTTACCTCTTTCAAAACATTTAACTTAAGATGCCTCTTAAATTAACTAGATACAATTGTATAGATTATTTATGCAAGTAATTAGATATAGTTTTATACTCTTTTCTTGATTGTATATTTCAAAATACATAATTATTAATGATGTTAATTATCAACGTGTCTTCTGATATGCTCATCATAATGTAGAAATGTGATTCACTTATATGCCCATCAAAAAAAATGGGCATTTGCAGATTGTGAATCAGGTGTGTGGTATGTTACATATAGTCCAAGTTCAATATTAAACACCAATATTTATCTTCAGATCACATGAAGATTACCTCTTCTACAACATGAAAATACTCTACATCAGTGCTATTCAAACTTTAATGTTTATGTGAATCACTTAGGAATCTTTTTAAAATGCAGATTAAGGGAGTCTTTGACAAGGCCCAAGTTTCCAAATTTCTTGTAAGCTTCCCAGTAGGGATGATTCCACTGACCTTCTCACCACATTTTGAATAACAAAGGCAATGAATCAAGTAACAGTTCAAAAGAAAGATATTGAAAAAGAATTCTTTTGTGAGTCTAAATCTACTCAGCTATAAATGAGACACTGATAGCAGTAAACCTACCTCATGTTGTGAATGCAAGTATTAAACTAAATAATGACCAAGGAGGTATCTTAGAAACATCACTATATTATTCCTTGAATTAATATATCAATGTGAAAATAGATATATATTTTTCTTTAGAAAACTAAATTTATGTATGTCAATAATATAAACATGAATGTAGTTGATGAAGAACTCATACAGTATATATCTTGAAATGTAACCATTTAAACACAACATTCTAATTTTACCTTTAAAATCTCCTAAATAAAAACCTTTCCACTTCAACTTTTTGATTCAATTTTTGCTTCCAAAGTCCTCACAAAGATATAATTGAATAAATTTAGAACTGTGGACCCTAGGTTCCACAACTAAGTTCCAAAAACTCTTCTAAATTTCCATCTTTTAAAACTTTAAAACAACTTGAAAACTCACATTCAACTCAGGGTAAGATATATATAGCTAAATCAAGAATTTACATATACATTGAAGCATTGTCAGTTTGTCAAACTAGCCAAGCTATTTAGCAATTAATGTCTAGAGTCACAAAATGCCAACTAAATCCAGAGGCGTGTTCCTTTCATCAAACAGTCCAGTTGTTTTTATTGATGCATGACTTAGTCATAGACCAGGTGATCTGAGCTTAAAATATGCATTTATTTTCTGAAATTAAGTCTGAAAACCTAATGAAAAAAAGCTGACTGTAATTGCAAATGACACATTTCATGACAATCACCAGTCATAAGTGATTCAAATAGCAATTGAATATGCCTCTGACTTGTCTGATATAGGTAGTGGGAAGAAATTTCTTTAGCTCCATTTACTTTTAGTATTTTACAGCTGCATTTCTCACAAACAGAGAGCCCATTTCCACCACTAAAAGTCCTATACATTTTCTCTGTATAACACTGCATTGTACTGCCTAACCCCAGGAGAGATACACATTTATCATATTCAAAAATATTCCCAAAAACCTCTGCAACATTACAATGGATAATGCAGTAATTATTAGTAAAGATGATTTCTGTTTTGCTTTTCCACTAAATTGTCCATTGTAAACTGGTGTGGCGGCTTTTGTAACTTTTCAAGATAAAATTAACTGTTTACTCTTTACTATAGTGTTTCTTCTTGAGTGACTATTTCTTTTCTAAATGAATTCAATTGATTGAATTGTGGTAAGCAATGAATTTATCCCAATAAGTAAAATGTTTATTGGTCTTACTTTGCATCGAAAGGGAAGTTTACATTTTGAATACTGTTCTTATATAATATTTTAGTTTGATTTAAATATATGAAGTCAAGTACATTAGCTTTTTAATTATGAAATGACATATTTAGTAGTAACTTGGTAAATGTGAAATGATTACCACCTAACCCTAAGACAAAGTTGGTATGTTAATGATGGGAACAATTCTAAGAGGTTAAGGTTTTATAATTATAATATAATGTTCATTTGCTACACTTTTTTATACTCATAAGAATAAACCCTCTTCCTGAATTTTTAACACATACACATATACACCTGCTCTGTCATTCTCTTCTGAATTTAGCAGGCATTTCAGAAAAATTGCCAATTTACTTTTCCATGTAAATTCCAGAATGTATTGGGGACAAAGGTGATTAATTAAGTAGATTATGTTTAATTCTAAAAATTAAAATTAAGTACTTTAAAGCAATCACATTGGCTATTTTAGCATTCTAAGGATTTAAGAATGTTATGTGCAGATATAGTTCTAAAGTATTTAACACCCCATCTATAGGACTTGCATTGAATTCCAAATTTTATTACTACATATATCAAAGAATTGTTTGGCACCTAGGAGAAATTAGTTGTTTTATCTAATTTTTAAAAATATTCTATATTATGCTGAAAAAGTAATTTCCTGTGATTTTTTATGAGTATATGAGATCCTAGGATCAAAGATTCTATGTGTATTTTCCCAAAATAGTAACAAGAGGCTTATTCATGAACTGCTATTTCAGGGAAGCAAAAAAGTTAGAGAGCATGCTTCAGTTCTCTCAAAAAGCCTTATTATGTTTTTAAAAATTACTAGATCAGTGTTTTGGAGTCTCAGTAACAGTCATGAACATGATGTTATTAACATAGGAGTAAAAAAATAAGAGAATTAGGAATCATTGAAAATAGTTGTAAAAATTAATATTTATCTTTCTACTTGCTATTATTTTGGTTACTATAAAATTGGTTTAATTAAAGGGTGTGTTCTTTTTTAACTCAGAAAAATATTACTGAACAGGTGTATACTTTAAGGTCAGTTTACTCCAGGAATAACTGAACTCTTTCCAGGGAGCCTGCAGGAACTTGTGAATGACAGCAGGGCAACAGTGGCCCAGGAGGACAGTAATTATGTCAGCTTGCCTTGGGGAGAACACTGAACTCCCACTCTATCAATCTGAAAGTTTCCTGACATTGAAAATCTCAATAATAAAAGACTAAATTTCTCTTAAAAATTATAATTCCTGACAGAGTTGGAATAGACAGGAAAATCAATTCAATTATAGATATTTTGGGCATGAATCAATTAATTGCAAGTTGTGAGATAAAAAATCATATAGACAACAAGATTTACTAAACATACATTATGTGCTAGGAACCTTTATGTGATAGAAATAAGAAAAAATGAGATATTATTTTGTTGTCAGAAAAGCTAGGGCAAGTGATACATTCACATGTAATAACAAAGGAGTAGTTCTGAAGATTAAAGGAGACTGAATTTAATAGATCAAACGTTTTAACAGACTTCCACTTAATCAGTTTGGGCTGCTGTATGTAATCAAACACTAGAGACTGGTTGGCTTAAACATCCTGTATTTATTTCTTACAGTTTTGAAGAGTGGGGAGTCCAAGATTAAAAGTATCAGCAGGTTTGGCTCTTGGTGAAAGCCCTAACGCTGTCTTTTAGATGGTCACCTTCTTACCATCTCTTCACAGAGAGCTTCAGTATCCTTATCTTCTAAGAACACTAATCCCTTCATGAGGACCCATCCACATGACCTTATCAAAACCAGGTGACCTCTAAAAATAAAGCCACATTGGGAGGTGAGAGCTTTGATGTATGAGTTAGGGTGGGGCCAAATATTCAGTTTTAGCAATTATGTTCATTGTAAAGAGAAATAATTTTGTGTTGATTTCATGCTATCCTCAGTTACTGAACTTATTTTCTTTGCTAATCTATATGACCTTGGGTATTAGGAACATCTTTAGTAGTACTGGACCTCAGAGGCTCAAACAGACTAAATCTAAGGAGATGATGTTTTCAAGTCAGGAAAACCCTGTGTAGAATCCTGGTTCTACCTCCTCAGTGTGGCGGGTTGTTAATTTCTTTGGATCTTGCTTTAGTCATAGATGAAATCCATGTAATAATACTTACTAAGGAGGATGTTTTGAAGATTAAGTTAATTGACACACTTTGAATGATTCCTGGCCTGAAAAAGGACTCAAAAAATAATAGTCAATAAAGGGAAACTGACAACCTATTTTCAAACTTAGTAAGATTGAGAAGGGAAGATATTCTTTTGGAATATAATACTGATCCTACTAGGCTCCAACAACCTTACTGCATAGTAAAATAAAAGATGAGTAATCCACTCTAGATTATTTTTGAACAAAAAAGCTTTTATATTTCTAAAGCATCATAATCTATTTTGACATCACAATAAATTTGAAATGTTGGAATTTAGGAGTTACTGACTAATTTTCTCAGCAGTCCTCTCTCCTAATATGTTTTTACCATGTTAGCATTCCCTACAAAACAACTGCAAATAACTATAATTCTGGTCCAAGACCTTCCTCATAATCTTAATTAGAATTTGGAGCTAGTGTTTATATTGGCAACATGAAAATTAAAATAATATGATTATGTTAAGCCCTTTGTTTGTAAATAGAAATTTTATAAACGTAATAGGCACCAGAAATATAAAAGCAGCACAATTAATATTGTTCTTATTTTTATAAATTGAAAGTTTGGATCAACTTATTAAAAATACAAGAGTTGCTGCAAAGTTATATATACAATAATAATTGTTTCCTACTTTCCTACTTGCACAACATCCTTATTACTACAATGAATCTTAACATCTCAGCTACCATTATTTCTAAGCTACGTTATAGCTTGTTTAATGTAATTGCTCTTTAAGAAAGATTGTTCTAAGAGATGTTTTATTTTTAGACACAATTAGAACAGATTGAATAAACTATTAATCACTTCCACAATTATCTAATATATGTGATTTAAAGTCATTTTGTAAATGATGAAATAATGGAAATAACACAGAATTGTGAGAGGTACATCATTAGCTGAAGTGTGTGATAATCAACAGATTTTGTAACTTCTTTGAGTCTCTTTTTCATCATTTGTAAGATAAAAATTTTTAAAAATATTTTATTTATTCATTTTAGAAAGGGAAGAGAGAGAAGGGGGTAGGAGCAGGAAGCATCAACTCCCATATGTAACTTGACCAGGCAAGCTCAGGGTTTTGAATAGGCAACCTCAGCATTTCCAGGTTGATGCTTTATCCACTACTTTACCACTAGTCAGGCCCATAAGAATTAAAACACATGTATTAACAGCCCTAATGGCTTTTTATCAGAAAACTTACTCATGTAAGAAACTCATTTATTTATTTATTTATTTTTGACAAAGACAGAAAGAGGAACAGATAGGGACAGACAGACAGTAACGAGGAGAGATGAGAAGTATAACTCTTTGTTGCAGCACTTTAGTTGTTCATTGATTGCTTTTTCATATGTGCCTTGATTGGGGGGCTACAGCAGACCAAGTGACCCCTTGCTCAAGCCAGAAACTTTGGGCTCATGCTGGTGAGCCTTGCTCAAACCAGATGAGCCTGTGCTCAAGCTGATGACCTCAGTGTTTCGAACCTGGTCAGGCTCATGTAAGATACTTAGTCTAGTTTTTAAACCTAGTAGGCATCCATTAAAAATTTAATGGATTCATTCACTTATTTTTTATTTTATTGTATTCAATTTTTTTTTGGAGTGAAATTGGTTAATAAAATTATACAGGTTCTAGGTGTATAATTCTATAATATATCATCCTTATATTGCATTGTGTGTTCATAACCCCAAGTCAAGTCTCCCTCCATTACCACCTATCCCCCTCTATCCACCTCCACCTCACCCTACACCCCTTTCCTTTCTGCAATTCCTATACTATTGTCTATATCTATGTTTTATTTCTTTGCTTTAATCCTCTTACTTTTTCACCCACACTCCTGAACCCCCATGCAGTCTGACAGCTGTTAGTCTGTTCTCTGTATCTGAGTTTGTTTCTAGTTTGTTCACTTATTTTATTCATTAGATTTTACATATAACGGAAATCATTTCTTTAAAAGTATTTATTGGCCCTGGCTGGTTGGCTCAGCGGTAGAGCATCAGCCTGGCGTGCGGGGGACCCGGGTTCGATTGGCCAGGGCACATAAGGGAAGCGCCCATTTGCTTCTCCACCCCCAACCCCTCCTTCCTCTCTGTCTCTCTCTTCCCCTCCCGCAGCCAAGGCTCCATTGGAGCAAGGATGGCCCGGGTGCTGGGGATGGCTCCTTGGCCTCTGCCGCAGGCTCTGGAGTGGCTCTGGTCGCGGCAGAGCGACGCCCTGGAGGGGCAGAGCATCGCCCGCTGGAGGGCAGAGCAGCGCCCCCTGGTGGGCGTGCTGGGTGGATCCCGGTCGGGCACATGCGGGAGTCTGTCTGTCTCTCCCCATTTCCAGCTTCAGAAAAAAAATAAATAAAAAAATAAAAAGTATTTATTGAACACATATTATGTGCCAGGCAATGCTTACACTTCAGAGTTGTGTTTCACATATTATAATACAAATATGTGCATTTTAGATATGAGTGTTAAAAAATAGTCATCTTAGAGGTTTATTTGGAGTATATCTCAAGTTCTGTTAGAATTTAGTGATGCTATAAATTAAAAGTATCCAAAATTTGTGCCATCATATCCACATTTGTTTTTGAGTTGAATAAGATGGATTCTCTGCAGCTATTACAAATAAAACATTCTTTATTACTTTACTTATGATATCTGTAAGATGAAAACACTAATTTCTAAGGAGAAAAGACTAACAACTGAGTTAAATTTTCCAAAGGGTACATATTTAGGCTATAAACAAGACCTTTTAATTATTATAATAATAACCACTGTAGTGAATTTCACATATTAATTCTTATGATGTTCCTCAAACTAATGTGCATTTGAGTAAAAATGATTCTAAAAAGACCTTAGATTGATAAAGAGACAAAGCTCAGTGGCTAAAAAATTATTACTTGAGGGTCACTGTCTTCTTCAAACATTTTTTTGACTTAATTGAAAAATTTAGCATTAACCTCCAAAGCTTAGAGCTATAGGAACATTAAAAAACAGCTAGATTAAAGTTTCTTTCCAAAAATGTAAGCTATGATAGCACCTGCCTTTATTTTCACCTAGCCATCCAGGCACTGCTTCCTGAAGTAACTGCTCCCTCGTTCAGAAGGTAAAACTTTCTCCAGTTTGCACTGACCACCACAGTCTCACCTTCCACCCACTCCATGCACTTAATTCTCACATTGGAATCTCATAGGAACTGAAGTTAAAGTTTTCTCATTTTATCTAAGGAAAAATTTTAGACTTGTAAGTCATAGGTTTGGCTTAATAGTTTTCAAAATTGATCTTATTTGTAGTATCAAAAATTCAAATGGAATTTTGGTCAGATGATCTCCCTTCTGAGTTGTTATCATTTCCTGAAATTGGAAGATACATGGCTTAATACAAGGCTATTTCTTCTCATACAGATGTAGTATCATGCTGTGGACTAAATGTTTGTCTCCCCAAAATTCATATGTTGAAATCTTAACTGCCGAAGACAGTGGTATTAAGAGATAGGACTTTGGGAGATGCTTTTCAATAGAATAAAGTCCTCATGATTAGAATCAGTTCTTTGTAAAAGAGGTTCTTAGATATCTGAGGCCCTTAGATATCTGAGGCCCTTATGCCATGTGAGTACACAGTGAGAAGGCACTGGTTATGAACTAGGAAGAGAGCTCTCACCAGAACATGAAAATGCTAGCACCAACTAAGACGGACCATGTCAGGTCATAAGTATAGACATGAAGGATAGAAGAGGTCAGAAATTCATGTAGTTTAGATTTTGGCAGAAAAACCAAAAATAAATCAATAACTTAATTTTTCTACTAATTAAAGTTAACAAATGATGTTTTATAAATTAAAGATACTAACCAAAATGATGGGACATGGGAACTTGTATTATAAAAGGATGGAAATAGAAAGTACTCTATAATGACAGAGCATATAAGCCACAATGTGGAGGAATGTGAGGGGGGTTTGTTGTAGGAGGAAGAGCTTCTCAGGTGTAGTCCTCAGGCTAACTTAATATTACCCCAGTAAAGGTCTAATCACACTATAGTCTTGTTATTGTCTTTAGAGTCTTCATCATGTGATAGAGCAGTGACTTTCAAACTTTTTCATCTCATGGCACAAATAAGCTAAAATTCTGTGGCACACCAATATCTTATATGTTTTGCCAATCTGACAACAACAACAACAAAACATATCATTTTGATTCATTTACTTTGAGTGGCTATTGTTTTGTTGGCTGTTGTCTTTTTTTTATTATTTTACAAACTAAGAGAAAATAGATCAGTGCCCCTGACTAAATAGTCAGATATTGCATGTTTTAAGAATCCTTATGGCACACTGGTTGAAAATCACTGTCATAAAGCAAATAAAAGACCAATGATGAAAGTTTATACCTAAATTCTGCCAACTCCTCATAGAGAGAATGTAGAGTTATCATTCAAGGAGCAAACTGGCATATTATTTCAGGATGGCCTGTTCAGTTAATACATTAGTACATAATTTGTGAGAAGATGACACCCTTTAAAACTGTATACATCCCACTCTAGAAAAAAATAATTGATATCTACCAAGCAGGGTGGCAAATGTAACCCCAACTTAATTCACATGTTGTCAAATGAAAAGTCGATATGCTATGATGATGCCATTTAAAATGAGGACTATATTTAATCATTGTTTTAGTGGATAGCAATTGAGTGACTTTATAGGTAATAATCCCAAATTTTGGAAAGCGTGGTGAGATAGTACAAAAGAGATAATGTCTAGGTTTCCATCTTTGGCAACTTGGCAGATCCAGTTGGGGAATTCAGAAGAGGAAACAGCTTTAGGGAGGTTGGAAAAGGCAATGCAAAAGATATGTAATCAAACCATAACCAGGCTTTGCTGGGTATACTTTTCTTGCTGTTGACCTGGTAGAGGACAAAAAAATCGGCATTCTACTAAGTAAGCTTTTCCATGGACAGTAGATACTTTAATTTGTGTTTCCTTAAGCACGGATTAAGTGAGAAGAATATAAACTTGCAAAACAGTTGGGGCAGCTATTTTACTTACAATATCAATCAGGCAAGTGAGATTGGTCCTTGGAGAAGGATGCCAGGTGTGAAAGATGCAGAGTGCTGCAACATCACAGCCTAATAACCTCAACAGTCCCTGATGTTGAAATGTCTTCAAGTATTTCTTTTAATCACAGTAGAGATTATGGGAATTAAACACATTGTACCAATTTTTTTCTGTCATTATCATATCAAGTTCATTTTGAAGCTCAAAGAAAACAACATTAATTATAATTATTTATTTGGTGCATTTCAACACTTATGGCCTGAACACACAAATGTAACATTAATAAAATATGGTTTAATACTTCATAGTGTATTTTTATATAATAAGAAAATATGGTAGTATAAAGCAAGCACTTTGTTCCCTTATTATTTATTTATTTTTTATTATTATTAATTTTAATGGGGTGACATTGATAAATCAGGGTACATATGTTCAGGGAAAACATCTCTAGGTTATTTTGACATTTGATTATGCTGCATTCCCATCACCCAAAGTCCAATTGTCTTCCGTCACCTTCTAACTGGTTTTCTTTGTGCCCTTCCCCTCCCCCCACCCCGCCCTCTCCTCCCCCCCCCACCCCGTAACCCCCCACACTCTTGTCCATGTCTCTAAGTCTCATTTTTCTGTCTCACCTATGTATGGAATCATATAGTTCTTAAATTTTTCTGATTTACTTATTTTGCTCAGTATAATGTTATCAAGGTCCATCCATGTTGTTGTAGAAGATCTGATGTCATCATTTCTTATGGCTGAGTAGTATTCCATAGTATACATGTACCAAAGCTTTTTAATCCACTCGTCCACTGATGGACACTTGATCTGTTTCCAGATCTTTGCTATTGTGAACAATGCTGCCATAAACATGGGCGTACATTTCTCCTTTTGAAACAGTACTATGGTGTCCTTTGGGTATATTCCTAAAAGTGGGATATCTGGGTCAAAAGGCAGTTTGATTTTTAATTTTTTGAGGAATCTCCATACTGTTTCCTACAGTGGCTGCACCAGTCTGCATTCCAACCAGCAGTGCAGGAGGGTTCCCTTTTCTGAACATCCTCGCCAGCACTTATTCTGTGTTGTTTTGTTGATAAGTGTCATTCTGACTGGTGTGAGGTAAAATCTCATTGTGGTTTTAATTTGCATTTCCCTAATGATTAGTGATGTTGAGCATTTTTTCATATGCCTATTGGCCATCTGTATGTCCTCTTTGGAGAAGTGTCCATTCATTTCTTTTGCCCATTTTTGATTGGATTATTTATCTTCCTGGTGTTGAGATTTACAAGTTCTTTATAAATTTTGGTTATTAACCCCAATAAGTCTAATGACTTATTGTCAAATATGTTCCTCCATTGTGTACTTTGTCTTTTTATCCTGTTCTTATTGTCTTTAGCTGCACAAAAGCTTTTTAGTTTGATATAGTCCCATTTGTTTATCCTGTCTTTTATTTCACTTGCCAGTGGAGATAAATCAGCAAATATATTGCTGCGAGAGATGTCAGAGAGCTTACTGCCTATGTTTTCTTCTAAGACGCTTATGGTTTTATGACTTACTTAAAAGTCTTTTATCTATTTTGAGTTTATTTTTGTGAGTGGTATAAGTTGGTGGTCTAGTTTCATTTTTTTGAAGGTAGCTGTCCAATTTTCCCAACACTATTTGTTGAAGAGGCTGTCTTTACTCCATTGTATTTGTCAAATATCAGTTGTCCATAAAGGTGTGGAATTATTTTTAGGTTCTCTGTTCTGTTCCATTGATCTACAGTGTGTCTGTAAAGTCATGGTGCACTTTTCACTGGTCACAGGAAAGCAATAAAGGATGATAAAAATGTGAAATTTGCACCAAAAAATGAAAACTCTCCTATTTTCATACCTATTCAGTGCAGTTCAACGTGGGCTCATGCACAGATTTTTTAGGGCTCCTTAGGTAGCTATCCTGTATAGCCTCTACAGACTCGTCACTGACTGATGGCCTACCAGAACGAGGTTTCTCCACCAAACTGCCGGTTTCCTTCAACTGCTTATCCCACCGAGTAATGTTATTCCTATGTGGTGGTGCTTCATTATAAACGCGCTGATATTCACATTGCACTTTGGTCACAAATTCGAATTTAGTGAGCCACAGAACACACTGAACTTTCCTCTGTACTATCCACATCTCAACTGGCATGGCCGTGGGCTGCTCTGCTGTGTACACGGTGTTACATCATCATCTCTGCATGCGCACATGCTGCCACTCATCCTACAGAAACTGGGAGGGTTTTCCTTTTATTTGGTGCAGATTTCACATTTTTATCATCTTTTGTTGCTTTCCTGTGACTGGTCAAAAGTGCACCATGACTTTACGGACACACTGTTTATGCCTGTTCTCATGCCAGTAGCAGGCTGTTTTGAGAACAATGGCCTTGTAGTATAACTTGATATCTGAAAGTGTGATACCTCCCCCTTTATTCTTCCTTTTCAAGATTGCTGAGGCTATTCGTGTTCTCTTTTGGTTTTGTATAAATTTTCGGAATATGTGTTCCATATTTTTGAGTATATCATTGGTATTTTAATCGGTATTGCATTGAATTTATAAATTGCTTTGAATAATATAGACATTTTAATGATGTTTATTCTTTCTAACCAAGAGCATGGTATATGCTTCCACTTGTTTGTATCTTCCCTGATTTCTTTTATCAATGTTTTATAATTTTCCGAGTACAAGTCTTTAATCTCCCTGGTTAAATTTATTCCTAGGTACTTTATTTTTTTGGTTGCAATGGTGAAGGGGATTGCTTCCTTAATTTCTCTTTCTGACAGTTCATTGTTAGTATATAAAAATGCCTCTAATTTCTGAGTATTAATTTTATATTCTGCCACCTTGCTGAATTCATTTATCAGGTCCAGTAGTTTTTTGACTGAGACTTTAGGGTTTTCTATATACAATATCATATCATCTGCAAATAATGATAGCTTTTCTTCTTCTTTTCCAATTTGGATGCCTTTTATTTTTTTTTCTTGTCTGATTGCTGTGGGTAGGACTTTCAGAACAATGTTGATAAGAGTGGTGAAAGGGGGCACCCCTGCCTTGTTCCTGATCTTAAGGGGATTGCTTTTAATTTTTGCCCATTGAATATGATGTTGGCTGTGGGTTTGTCATAGATGGCCTTTATCATGTTGAAGTATGTTCCCTGTATTCCCACTTTGCTGAGAGTTTTGATCATGAATGGGTGCTGGATTTTATCAAATGCTAGTGATAAAGAGAAAATATCTAATGGAGGGTCCAGATGCAGAATTCCTTAGTATGTTAAATAAAATTTCAAAAAAGTTTGAAAAAATTTGTTTCTCAAATATTTACAATGTTAAAATAAGAGAGAGAGAAAAGAAATGGAAACATAATGTTTGATCAACTGTAGCTGTATGTGATTTTGCAAGATGTTAGTTTTTTACATAAAATTATGTTGTACCTTTTATAAATGAAATAAAATAATAAATATGTATAATTATTGATTAAATTCTAAAAGGAGAGACTTTGAAATTCACTGTGCATAGCTTCTAAATATATAATCTTTCTATAATCATAAATTTTCAACCACTGACATCTTCAAAATGAAAAAGTTAAATTTACGCAATTTTATGATATTATAACTTGTTATATAACCTTTCTTATGAGTATTTTATAGGGCTTCAATGTTTTTGATATACAGTACTTACAATAAATTTTTTCAAAACTGATTATTTTCCCTGACAGTAAATGCAGCCTATTAATTTTGCATATGTGTTAAATTATTATTACTCTGCCTTATTTAGGTTAATTTCATCTCTGTGTTAAAATTCTAGGTTAATATATTTATATAAACATTATTAAAATATAATAAGATATCTCATACACATAAATTTAGATATTATGAAATTTAAAATATGATTGTTAACTGGAACCAGTTCTTAGACTCTCCCCTTTACAGTAATTAAAACCTATTCTCTTTTGGCTTCAAAAGCCTTTACCTGTAGATATCTTATAAACAAAAAGAGAAACTGAGACTAATTTATCTGATTTCAAAATGATCGATCTAATCCTGTAAAGGTACTTTAAAGTTGCAAAGAATGTCAAATTCCTCTTTGCAAATAGTTTTCCTATTTAAGTAAATGTCTAGATAATTTATCTTCCTACTTTTTTCTTTTTTTGACCTAACTTGGTACACAGTAAAGTATCCTTAGTGTTTTATAAATAAAAATAAACTACATCACCATTTTATGTAAGGCTTACGTTTTACTTTTAGTACTGTTTTCTTTTAAAAGAGTTTTAGATTTACAGAAATGGTACAAGTATACTACAGAATTTCTATACAGGAAGTCCTCAGGTACAACACAGTTCCATTCCTACAACAGTGGCGTAACCTAAATTTTGGTGTAAGTTGAAACACACTCTAGTCTAATTCACCTATTTATCCTAACACAGTTGTAAAATCATAATATAGAACATTAAGAACACAAGTAAGCTACAAAAAAATGAAAAGGACATAAATATACTCTACTGTGCACTGTACTGTAGTAACAAAAAAAATAAGTGTAAAAAAAGATACGATGCCAATGGCAGGCGAAACTCTCACAACTCAATGTTTTTAAGTTTTTTTGGAAGTGAGCGTCTTAAACTCAAACTGTTGTGTATCAAGACTGTTATAACCTGAGGGCCCCCTGTATAACCTGCACCCCATTTATCTCATTGTTGAATCTTACCTTACATTACCTTGCATTAGCAATATAAATATTTTTAATAACTAAAGTCCATATTTTTGTCTTAGTTTCTACCTAATGTCCTTTTTCTATTCTACGATTCCATATAGAATACTACATTATATTTAGTTGTCATATGTCTTTAAAGTCCTCAAAACTATGTCTTTTCTTTGTTTTTGATGACCTTGGTTTGGCAGTGTTGTGAACTGCCTATCAATTTTGTTTTGTCTGACTTTTTTCCCCATGGTTGCATTGAAGTTACAGATTTGGGGAAAGAAAACCATAAAGGTAAAATACCATTTTTATCACATTATTTCCACGATTCATGCTACCAAGATGACTTATTACTGGTAATATTAACAGAACTTTCATAATAATTTTTACTTACACATTACAGAAATTTTAAAATATGTTTTTACTTGGCACACTGATTGGACGGGTAGTGTCAGCACACTAAGAGGAGATGACTTGTTTTTCAAGTATGTGAGACAATAATAAAGCAAGAATATCATTTTAATTATTTAAAATAGAAAGAAAAATCCTTGTGTATGCAAGACTATATCATGTGTCAGGTAATCTTATTTTCTTTAATTCAAGTTTTTAGTTTGAGAAGTGCCTATTTTTATCTACCAAGAAATTAAAATTCGTGTTATGCCATTACACTTAAAAATATATTTTTGCTATGTCATATGGAAAGATATTTCAAAGTCAACAGATATATTAAAAAATGATATTGTAAATAAATAAATATGAAATTTATGTACCAAAAATTAAGGGCATCTTGCATCTTAAATCATTTTTATATGCAAGTCTGAGTTGTATCACAAAATGCCATTTTAAATTTATGATTATTATAAAGTGGTGCCTATTCTACTTTAAACAAGAAGAAAAAGTAACTCAAGAATAACATATAATTTATTGTGAATAAGATGTCATCAGCTTAAAACTAGAAATTCTATAAAAATAGAAAATATATGCATATGTGCATTTATACATATATAGTAATATATATTATATATCTTATATGAAAAACCCAGTGAATTAGATAAAGTAGTCAATACATAAAGCTAAATTTAAAATTAATGGCCTGTAAGATTAAGCAAAAATTACACAATATGCTGCATAGATACCTCAAGACATGGGAAATTAGAATAGAAATTAAGAAATATAAAATTTTAAAAGAGAATTCTAAAAAATATAAAATTGTATTCCCAGTTCTATAACATAATCAACATAGTTGAATACATGGCTATATCTTTCTTTCAACCTCATTAAGTGTCAATGTTTTCTAAATCATAACACCAGCCTGAAAATCCATTGCTACTTTATTTTCAGTCTCTATTCAGAATATGAAACCTATCTCAGACTTTGATTTTAAAGACTCAGTAAGTCCCACAAAGCTGGTACCCCTTTTAACTTCTCTTACACTAAAAGACTCTTGATTTTTGGCTTTTCCTGCTTGTTTCCTGATTCTAAAACTAGCAGACCTACACGTTTAAATTATTAACTTTTTGTGTTCATATTCTATTTGTTTTCAGAAGATGTTTTAGGAGAAACTGAATGATAGCATGGGATATATATGTATATCACATATATGTATACCATGTATGTATATTCCATATATGTAATAAAAATTATTCTATAAAATCATAATATTTATATTTTATATTCATTTTTAATAAAGCTTATACTATTTTAAATATTTTAAAATAATGTTTATATATAATGATTACTAATTAATTATTATATATAATATATAATTATTCCAAAATAAAATTTTATTGAAATGGAGAAATAGTTACTTTCTAGTATACAAAAGCTGAAATAAGTTAATAGTTGTATACAGACTACAAGAAATGTTAAAGAAAATTTGTCAGTCCAATGCTAGATGGAAATATGGATTTACGTTTGAGGAATACAAAGTACTAGAAATTGCAAAACCCCAAAATATATGAGAAAAAAGAACACTTCTAAATAACCCATATGTCAAAAAATATTAAAAGTGATATTAGAAAGTATTTTTTTAAATTTATTTTTATTTTATTTTTTTTATTTTTTTTTTTAATAATTTTATTTTTTTAATGGGGTGACATCAATAAATCAGGATACATATATTCAAAGATAACAAGTCCAGGTTATCTTGTCATTCAATTATGTTGCATACCCACCACCCAAAGTCAGATTGTCCTCTGTCACCTTCTATCTTGTTTTCTTTGTGCCCCTCCCCCTCCCCCTTTCCCTCTCCCATTCCCCCCTCCCCCCCGTAACCACCACACTCTTATCAATGTCTCTTAGTTTCACTATTATGTCCCACCTACGTATGGAATAATGCAGTTCCTGGTTTTTTCTGATTTACTTATTTCGCTTCGTATCATGTTATCAAGATCCCACCATTTTGCTGTAAATGTTCCGATGTCATCATTTCTTATGGCTGAGTAGTATTCCATAGTGTATATGTGCCACATCTTCTTTATCCAGTCATCTATTGATGGGCTTTTTGGTTGTTTCCATGTCCTAGCCACTGTGAACAATGCTGCAATAAACATGGGGCTGCATGTGTCTTTACGTATCAATGTTTCTGAGTTTTGGGGGTATATACCCAGTAGAGGGATTGCTGGGTCATAAGGTAGTTCTATTTTCAGTTTTTTGAGGAACCACCATACTTTCTTCCATAATGTTTGTACTACTAGAAAGTATTTTTAACAGGATCAATGTAACATCACCGTGTACTGAATTAGTGGGGTACTGCTACAAAATACTTAAGGAAAAAAATCATGACTATAAAGAAAAATAATCTCAAATCAGTGCTCTCAGCTTTAACTTCAAGATAGTAGAATAAGAAGAAATTGAAACCCAAATAAAAAAGCAATTTGAAGAAAATAATGATCAGAATAGATATCAGTGAGATAGAGAAGATAAGCAATAAAGAAATAGCTATAAAACAAAACTGATTCTATTATAAAAATAATGAAATTCATAAATCTCTAGACAGAGAAGTCATAAATCATTATTACCATAATGAAACAAAAGATAGATAACAAAACTCTAGATGCATATAGATAATTAAAGAATATTATGAACTTTATTCCCATAAATTTAAATTAAGTTTAACATTTCAAATTTCTTGAATGACACATATGACCATAGTTCATATGTGAAGTAAAAATAGACTTTAAATAAAATGAAATGAAATGAAAAGAGTTGGTTTCACATAATCAAAATATTCCATATAAATTAAACATTAAAATTATAGTTAAAAATTTTCTACATAGATATCTATCTCTTTGCCTAAATTGCTTCAATTTATAAGTATACCAAACATTAGAAGAAGAAATAATACTAATTCTACAAAATCTCAGAAAACTGAAGAAGTCAGAGCATTCATTCTATGAAGCTAGCATTATCCTAAAATCAAAACCAGACAAACACCTTGCAAGAAAACTATTGCTCAGTATCTCTTTTGAATGTAGATGCAAAATAAAAGACAATGCTTACCCAAATTTTATAATACACACACACATAAAGAATATTTCACCATGACTATTTTGAAAATGCAAAGTCTTTTAATTTATTAGCCACATTAAAAATGGAAAAACAGCACAGTATATGATCATTTTAACAGATGCAGAAAACTACATTTGAAATGATCCAATATTTATTCATAATAAAGACTCAAAGTTAAGAATTGAAGGGACTTAGTCTGATATAAGTCTTTGTGGTAAGCAGAGAATAATGTCTCTCTCCCCTAATTTTCCAATATGGGAAAGCTACTAGGACTGAAAAGCTAAGCTGTCAGTGTAGAAAGTTGACAAGACACGTCTTTAAAGTATGAAAGGTCTGGGGATAAGTCTGACAAAACATGTACATGGCCTATCTGTTGAAAATTACAAAGTATTGCTAAGAGAAATGAAAGGAAACCTATTAAAATGGAGAGATACGCTGTGTTCACAGGTTAGAAGACACAAAGATGTTAACATTCAATCCCTCTACCATCTGATTGGTTGATAGATTTAGTATAGTTTCCATCACCCATCAGACTGTTTTTTGATAGAAATAATAAAATATTCTAACATTCATTTGAAAATCAAAAGCATTTGGAATAGTCAAAATAACTAAATGAAAACCTATGCTAAAGAACAAGCCTTGGGAGTTAAAAGGTAACTGGATAAATTGAGACCTCCAGAGACATAATACAATCTTATATTACCTAGACCTAGAGTATAAATTTACAAACCAAAGAGGGAGGAAGGGTGGAGTAAAAGATTGTAAACAAGGAATCTTTACCTTGTCTTTCTAACTTAAGCTTGTTTCTATTTAGAGAGAAGTTCTCTCTCTGTCCCTCTCTCTCCTCTAACACTTCAATATAAAACTGAACTTAATTCATATAAGAAAAGTAATTATAATCCAGATTATTTTTTTCATTTTTTAGCATTATTACTGAGACTCTACTATGTTTTTGTATATTTTTTTGAAAGCAGGAACACATCAGTGAAAAGAAAATAATCTTAAGGCCCTGTCTGGTTGGCTCAGTGGTAGAGTGTCAGCCTGGCATGCAGGAGTCCCGGGTTCGATTCCCGGCCAGGGCACAGAGGAGAGGCGCCCATCTGCTTCTCCACCCCTCCCCCTCTCCTTTGTCTCTGTCTCTCTCTTCCCCTCCTGCAGCCAAGGCTCCATTGGAGCAGAGTTGGCCCGGGCGCTGAGGATGGCTCTGTGGCCTCTGTCTCAGGTGCTATAATGGCTCTGGTTGCAGTGGAGCGATGCCCTAGATGGGCAGAGTGTCGCCCCTGATGGGCATGCTGGGTGGATTCCGGTCAGGCACTTGTCGGGGTCTGTCTGAGTGCCTCCCCGTTTCCAACTTCAGAAAAATATAAAAGAAAAAAAGAAAATAATCTTTAGCCATTCAATATGTTTAGAATGGAATGATGACTATAGACCAAAAAGACAGAAAAGAAACACAAACACACACACACACACCAAACAGCAAAATCTAAAAAGAAAATTCAAACTGCAGTAGAAGCAGTGGAGGTTAAACAGATGGTAGATAAACAGAATAAAATTGCTAGAAAACAAATATAAGAGTTCCTTCCATTAGATGCAGATTAACACCCCAGCCCCTATTACTCCCCAACCCCAGTAAAAGAAAGCAGATGTGGGCTCATGGCAACTGATATTTCAGGAACAGGGATGTTATTTAACTTCTCCACTATCTTTTCTCATTTAAAAAAAAGGAGAGAATCTGCAGCAATATCTTAACATTATATGCATACTTCACAAAACATTAAAATAGAATGAGTGATGTGTCTTTAATGAAAATCACCAAATTAAAATAGGGATAGGAAATGACATTGGTAAAACAGCATTCTGTTAAAATGCTATGACTATTCAAAGAAGAGCTCTTACTATCCTGATGACCTATCTCATGTCCTTGTGTACATTTTTATTGCCCAGAATATTGTAAAAGTAATAAAGGCTATTATTGCACCAGACTAATTTTGTATAAGACACATAGATCAAATGTAGAATAAAAGCAGTGTGACCTGAAAGTAGTGAAACAAGAAACAGAATTTTGTATGACTTGGAGGAAATGCATCCTTGATTTTAACCAGAAGAAATACAGTTATTAAATCTATATCTGAATTTTAAATCATAAAAATATTTTGAAATTATATCCCCAAGGATAATTTAAATAGGACAAATGGGAATAAAGTTGAAAATGATTTCATATTAAAGTAGTTAATACAAAATTATAAAACAAACATATTTAAAGATTTAGAAAAATGGAGTTTATAATCAGAAAAAATATGTATATAAGTGCCAGAATTCCATAAAAAATGGTGTTATGGAATCTAAAGTTTAAACTATATCTACTACTTATAAAAATAAAGAAAGAAGGAAAAAAAACACAGCAAAGGACAGGAAAATAATGTCTCAGTTGTACCTGGAGTGATAACTGACAGAAAGGCCATGGGTCTGATGTTTAGAGAGCTAATCAGAAAACTCCTCAAACTTAACAAGAGGAAGTCCTTAGATGCTATTTGAATTTATTTTCTCTGTAATTTGAGAATGAGATTAAAACCAAATTAAGAAAAACATTAACAAAATAAATCAAAATATTGAGAAAAAATATGAGAGCCAACCCCCAGCTAATTAAATGAGTTTGAGGATTTCTGGTTCAGTCCAATTACATCATCAATCACTGAATGAATTGATGAGTACATGGAACTAATATGAAGCATCTGAGAAGGATTGGACAACAAGTAGTTGATGAAGGTATTAAAAATGCAGACTGAATATTTCAGAGAGGAAGATGGTTTAAGGCCAGTCTCCAGATGTTAAGTCATGTCCAAGTTAACAAAACTCAGCATCAACTGGTTTATTTGTGGGCGTTTAGAAAAAGAAATGACAAATACCTGTAAAGCTATAAAATAAAATTGTTTAGAAAGGTCATTAAGCTTAATAAATTGGAGTGTAGAGAGCAAAGAATCTAACAGGTGCATCATTTTCTGTGTTGGCTGTGTTCATTTGGGATGTTGTGTTAAGGTCTTCATAAAATACATTTAAGAAAAATGCTGACATACCAGAGCAGTTTACCTCTAGAAGTATAAGGAAAACAATGTGGACAATTAAAGCCATAAAATTTATTCAGTAATGAGGAGCAATAGAAATGTTTAATAAGAAGAGACATTTTGGAGTGACAATTGGAGGGACAATTCAGAGTGATGGCATTTGGACAAGGACATGGAGGTGTTCATCCACCTTCTCTCATGGATCATTGTGCTGTAATTTAATATGAAAATGTGGACACTAATGTTGGATTACCATCTACTAGAGATGTTAAAAACTGTAGAAACAATGGAACTGCTGACCTTAAGACTTTCTTCCAAATCTGAAGATATGAGTAACTGTATGCTAATAGCAACTCTGAAGTTATGAGTTACTGATTATATGCTGATGAGCACAACCAAAGTACTCATCTGTACAACTGTAAGAAATTAAATCTGTATATTACTATACTTTTATCTTTTTATTTATTTATTCATTTATTTATTTATATATAAATTTTTATTAATTTTAATGGAGTGACATCAGTAAATCAAAGAAAACATGTCCAGGTTATCTTGTCATTCAATTATATTGCATACCCATCACCCAGATTGTCCTCCGTCACCTTCTATCTAGTTTTCTTTGTACCCTTCCCCCTCCCCCTCAATAACCACCACACTCTTGTCCATGTCTCTTAGTCTCGTTTTTATGTCCCAAAAATGTATGGAATCATGCAGTTCTTGGTTTTATTCTTATTTACTTATTTCACTCTGTATACTGTTATCAAGATCCCACCATTTTGTTGTAAATGATCCGATGTCATCATTTCTTATGGCTGAGTAGTATTCTATAGTGTATATGTGCCACATCTTCTTTATCCATTCATCTATTGAAGGGCTTTTTGGTTGCTTCCATGTCTTGGCCACTGTGAACAATGCTTTGCAATGAACATGGGGCTACATGTGTCTTTACGTATCAATGTTTCTGAGTTTTGGGGGTATATAATCAGTAGAGGGATTGCTGGGTCATAAGGTAGTTCTATTTTCAGTTTTTTGAGAAACAACCATATTTTTTTCATAATGGTTGTACTATTTTACATTCCCACAAAAAGTGAATGAGGGTTCCTTTATCTCCATAGCCTCTCCAACATTTGCTATTACCTGTCTTGTTGATAACAGCTAATCTAACAGGTGTGAGGTGGTATCTCATTATAGTTTTGATTTGCATTTCTCTAATATGATGAGCATCTTTTTATATATCTGTTGGCTATTTGTAATTCTTCCTGGGAGAAGTGTCTGTTCATGTCCTCTTCCCATTTTTTTTATTGGATTGTTTGTTTGTTTGTTGTTGAGTTTTATGAGTTCTTTGTATATTTTGGATATTAGGCCCTTATATGAGCTGTTGTTTGAAAATATAATCTCCCACTTAGTTGGCTGTCTGTTTATTTTGTTGTCAGTTTCTCTTGCTGAGCAAAAACTTCTTAGTCTGATGTAGTCCCATTCATTTATCTTTGCCTTCACTTCTCTTGCCTTTGGAGTCAAATTCATACAATGCTCTTTAAAACCTAGGTCCATGAGTTTAGTACCTATGTCTTCTTCTATGTACTTTATTGTTTCAGATCTTATATTTAGGTCTTTGATCCATTTTAAATTAATTTTAGTACAAGGGGACAACTTGTAGTCGACTTTCATTCTTTTGCATGTGGCTTTCCAGTTTTCCCAGCACCATTTGTTGAAGAGACTTTCTTTACTCCATTGTGTGTTATTGAACCCTTTATCGAAAATTATTTGACCATATATATGTGGTTTTATTTCTGGACTTTCTATTCTGTTCCATTGGTCTGAGTGTCTATTTTTCTGCCAATACCATGCTGTTTTGATTGTCATGGCCCTATAATATAGTTTTAAGTCAGGTATTGTAATGCCCCCAGCTTTATTTTTTTTCCTTAGGATTGCTTTGGCTATTTGGGGTTTTTTATAGTTTCATATAAATCTGATGATATTTTGTTCCATTTCTTTAAAAAATGTCATTGGAATTTTGATGGGAATTTCATTAAATTATAAATTGCTTTGGGTAATATGGCCATTTTGATTACATTTATTCTTCCTATCCAAGAACAAGGAACATTTTTCCATCTCATTGTATCTTTTTTGATTTCCCTTAACAATGCTTTGTACTTTTTGTTATATAGGTCCCTTGCATTCTTTGTTATGTTTATTCCTAGGTATTTGATTTTTTTCTTGCAATAGTGAAGGGGATTATTTTTTTGAGTTCGTTTTCTAATATTTCATTGTTGGCATATAGAAAGGCTATGGAGTTTTGTATGTTAATTTTGTATCCTGCAACCTTACTGTATTGGCTTATGGTTTCTAGTAGTCTTTTTGGAGATTCTTTGGGGTTTTCGATGTATGGGATGATATCATCTGCAACAAGTGATACCTTTACTTCATCTTTTCTGATATGGATGCCTTTTATTTCTTTGTCTTGTCTGATTGCTCTGGCTAGAAATATTAGCACCACGTTAAATAAGAGTGGAGAGAGGCCCTGGCCGGTTGGCTCAGTGGTAGAGCACCGGCCTAGCATGCGGAGGACCCGGGTTCGATTCCTGGCCACGGCACACAGGAGAAGCGCCCATTTGCTTCTCCACCCCTCTGCCGTGCTTTCCTCTCTGTCTCTCTCTTCCCCTCCTGCAGCCGAGGCTCCATAGAAGCAAAGATGGCCCGGGCGCTGGGGATGGCTCCTTGGCCTCTGCCTCAGGCGCTAGAGTGGCTCTGGTCGCAACATGGCGATGCCCAGGATGGGCAGAGCATCGCCCCCTGGTGGGCAGAGCGTCGCCCCATGGTGGACGTGCTGGGTGGATCCCGGTCGGGCGCATGTGGGAGTCTGTCTGACTGTCTCTCCCTGTTTCCAGCTTCAGAAAAATGAAAAAAAAAAAAAAAGAGTGGAGAGAGTGGCCAACCCTGTCTTGTTCCTGATTTAAGAGGGAAAGTCCTCAGTTTTATGCCATTTAATTTGATGTTGGCTGATGGTTTATTATATATGGCCTTTATCATGTTGAGTATTTTCCTTCTACACCCATTTTGTTGAGTGTCTTAAACATAAAGTTGTGTTGTATTTTATCGAATGACTTTTCTGCATCTATTGAATAAGATCATGTGCTTTTTGTTCTTGGTTTTGTTGATATGGTGTATTATGTTAACTGTTTTTACCTATGTTGAACCATCCTTGAGATTCTGAGATGAATCTCACTTGATCATGATGTATTTTTTTTTTAATATGTTGTTGTATTCGATTTGCTAGTATTTTGTTTAGTATTTTAGCATCTGTATTAATTAGAGATATTGGTCTATAGTTTCTTTTTTTGTTCTGTCCTTGCCAGGTTTCGGTATAAGGGTTATGATGGCCTCATAAAATGTGTTTGGAAGTATTGCTTCTTCTTCAATTTTTTGGAAGACTTTGAGTAGAATAGGAACCAAGTCTTCTTTGAATGTTTGATAGAATTCACTAGTATAATCATCTGGGCCTGGACTTTTATTTTGGGGTAGGTTTTTAATAGTTTTTTCTATTTCCTCACTGCTAATTGGTCAGTTTAGGCTTTCTGCTTCTTCATGACTCAGTCTTGGAAGGTTGTATTGTTCTAGGAATTTATCCATTTTTTCTAGATTGTTGAATTTGGTGGCATATAGTTTTTCATAGTATTATACAATAATTCTTTGTATAGCTATGATGTCTGTGGCGATTTCTCCTCTTTCATTTTGGATTTTGTTTATATGAGTCCTTTCTCCTTTTTCCTTGTGAGTCTTGCCAAGGGTTTGTCAATTTTGTTGATCTTTTCAAAGAACCAGCTCCTTGTTCTATTAACTTTTTCTCTAGTTTTTCTGTTCGCTATCATTTATTTCTGCTCTGATTTTTATTATTTTCTTTTTTTGGCTGGTTTTGGGTTGTCTTTGTTCTTCTATTTCTAGTTCCTAAAGGTGTGAAGTTAAGTGGTTTACTTGGGCTCTCTCTTGTTTGTTCATATATGCCTGAAGTGATATGAACTTCCCTCTTATCACTGCTTTTGCTGAATCCCATAGATTCTGATATGTCGTATTGTCATTTTCATTAGTCTGTATATATCTTTTGATCTCTGCACTTATTTTTTTTTGACCCATTAATTTTTTTAGAATATGTTGTTTAGTTTCCACATTTTTATGGGTTTTTTTTCTCTTTTTTGCAGTTGAATTATAGTTTTAAGGCTTTATGATCACAAAATATGCTTGGTACAATTTAAATTTTTCTGAATTTGCTGATGTTATTTTTGTGGCCCAACATATGGTCAATTCTTGACAATGTTTCATGTACACTAGAGAAAAATGTATACTCTGTCACTTTGGGATGAAGTGTCCTGTAGATGTCTATCATATCCAGGTACTCTAGTGTTTTTTTTAAGGCCAATATATCTTTATTGATTTTCTGTTTGGATGAACTCTCTAGAGCCATCATCAGTGTACTGAGGTCTCCAAGTATGATTGTACTTTTGTCAGTTTTTGTTTTTAGGTCAGTAAGTAGCTATCTTATATATTTTGGTGCTCCTTGGTTTGATGCATATATATTAAGAACTGTTAAGTCTTCTTGATTCAGTGTCCATTCAGTGTTTTGTCTCTGAATACTTTTGCTGTCTTGCATTATCAGATATGAGTATTGCTACTCCTGCTTTTTTTTTTTTTTTGGATGTTCTTTGCTTGGAGTATTGTTTTCTAGCCATTCACTTTGAATTTGTTTTTATCCTTGTTTTTTAGATGAGTTTCTTGTAGGCAGCATACAGTTGGATTTTCTTTTTTAATCCATTCTGCTATTCTGTGCCTTTTTATTGGTGAGTTTAATCCATTTACAGTTAGTGTAATTATTGACACTTGTGGCTTCCCTATTGCCATTTTATAAATTGCTTTCTGTTAGTTTCATATCTTGGTCGATTCTTCTCTTTTGTTTTTCTATCATTTGTTTTTGTTTGTTTGTATTCCATACTTCTTTCTTCTATTGCTAACTTTTTTAAGTCCTGTGCTTCCGTGGTGGTTTTTTCAAGGGTGGTTACCATTAAGTAATGAAAAAGGTACCTACCATATTCATTGTAGTGCCCTATTTTATGGGTGTTTCTGCACTCCATCGTCCTTTGCTACTGTTAATCTCTGTCCTCTCCCCCTTTTTTTGTTTTTGTTGTCACAGTTTAAATTTGGTTTTATTGTGATCTTGGTGAAGCTTTTACTTGTGGTTTTGTTTTGTTTTGTTCTTTGTATCTGGTTGGAAAACCTCCTTTAGTATTTCCTGGAGTGGGGGTTTTCTGATGATAAATTCCCTCATCTTTTCTGTATCTGTGAATGTTTTTATTTCTCCTTCATATTTGAAGGATAGCTTTGATGGGTATAGTATTCTTGGCTGAAAGTTCCTGTCTTTCAGGGCTTTAAATATTGGGGTCCACTCTCTTCTAGCTTGTAGAGTTTCTGCTGAGAAATCTGATGATAATCTAATAGGCCTTCCTATATATGTTGTATTCTTCTCCCTGGCTGCCTTGAGAATTTTTTCTTTGTTGTTGGTTTGTGCCAATTTCATTATGATGTGCCTTTGGTAGGTTTTTTGGGGTTAAGAAAACTTGGTGTTTTCTTTGCTTCTTGAATTTGTGTCTTTAGCTCTTTCCACAGGCTTGGGAATTTCTCTTGTATTATTTGTTTGAATATATTCTCCATTCCATTTTCTCTCTCTTCTCCCTCTGATATACCTATTATTTTCATGTTATTCTTTTTGATGGAGTCAGACAGTTCCTGTAAGGCTTTCTCATTTTTTAAAATTTTTGATTCTCTCTTTTTTTCTCTCTGTTGTGCCTCAAGTTCCTTGTCTTCTATGTCACTAATCCTACCTTCTATCTGGCCTATTCTATTAGTTATGGTTGTTACTTCATTTTTCAGTTCATGAATTGAGTTTTTCATATCCATTTGATTTGTTTTCATAGTTTCAATTTCCTTGGTAATATATTCTTTGTGTTCATACAGCTGTTTTCTGTGCTTCCTAAATTGCCTTTCTGTGTTTTCTTGAATATCTCTGAGTATTCTTAGGATTTCTATTTTAAATTTTCTTTCATTTAGCTCCAAGTTTTCCAATATATTAAAATTTTTCTCCATAGATTTTTCCGCATCTATCTGTGCTACTTCTCTATCTTTTGTATCCATGATATTCAATTTCCTTTTTCTTAATGAATTCTGAGGGTGGTCCTCTTGATAGCACGAATGAGAATTAATAAGGAATAAAAAGTAAAGAAAATGGAAAAAAATTGGAAAAAATAATAATAACTTATTATTTCCCCTTTTTTTTCTTCTCTTCCCCTCCTCTCCCCTCCTCCTTGGGAAAATATTGTGATGAACTGTGAATTATATTATGGTAAATGGAACAAAAAGTGCCTATAATGGAGGGCCTGATTTGAGGGGAAGTTTTCAAGGGGCAAAAAAGGAGGTAGGGACCCACAAAATGCAAAAAAGGAAAAATTTGTTTCAAATATAAAATAATTTACTTGTAAGTGATGGTCGACTAAGAGATATAATGAGAGGGATAAGTGGAAAACAGGAAAAAGGAAAAAGAAAAAAATTACTACTGTATTTAGTGGAGCAAAAACTAGATAGAATAGGGAGCCAGGGTTGGGAGGAATACTAATGATTTAAAATACAAAGTAAAAAGCACCCAAAATGTCAAAAAAAAAAAAATTGAGTCCCAAATAAAATAATTTGTTCTTGATTGAGGATTAAATGAGAGGAAAAGTAAAAGGAGAAAAGAAGAAACCAATAGAGAAGGAGAAAAAAGAAAAAGGGGAAAAGGAAAAGAAGAAAAAAACAAAGAGTTAAGGGTTTTGGAGTTTAACCCTCATGGAGATGGAAGAAGAAAAGACAAAAAAATGGGAAATGTAACAAACACTTATGGGTAGTGTTATTCAAGAAGAGGAAAGAATAAGATGGGCAGAGAATAAAAAGACCAAGGTGGAAGAAAAAGAAATAATAATAATAAAGACAAGACGATGAAAGAAACAAAAAAAGAATAGTGTAACAAGTTATAAAGTCTGTGGATTTTTCTTGATTTTGAGAGGTTAACTTCTTCCTTTTTCTTTCCTCTTTCTCATCCTGGTCAGTGACTCTCTACCCCAAGCTCTGCCTCTGTGGCATGCTTAGGTAGAGATTTGCAGTTGATGAGACTCTATAGTGATGTCATATATTAGGTTTCAGTCTCGTTGGTAGTCAAGTCTTGTTAGCATTTGCAGGCTCCAATAATGAGAGAGTCTGTATTCCCGGAGCCTCTCTCTTAGTCTCTCTTTTTTGAATTATCAGCCTGATGATCCAGCTATGAGGCTGCTGCTACCTCTGCCTGGGGAGTAAGAGGCTCAAAGAGCTGGCAAATTCCCACTCTATCTCCATTCAACGCAGGGCTCTAGGTAAGGCTCTTTCAGTCAGAGCCGCCAGCATAATCAGGCAGGGCTGGGAGCCAATTACTCTTAAGGTAACTTTTTATGATCTTCCAGGCCTGCTCAGCATGCCTAGCACTCTGTGAGACCACTCTCCCCAGGCTTTTTGCACTTTGTAAGCTGTTTTGGCTGGGAAGAAGATGCCCTAGTTGTTGCCTGTAGTACAGGAGGTCTTAACAGCTGCCAAGTCCCTCTTTCTAGCGTATAGACCTGAGTATGAAAGCTCTGCCAATCAGAAGTTGCCCACACCCCATTAGCAAGAGGCACTAAGAATTATCACGCCTCTTGTCTTAGATCACTGAACTGAGAGAGATCTCGTCAGTTAGAGCTGCATAGGTCAGTTGTGAGGTGAACAAAGTGTGGGTTAAGCTAATTTCAGCGATTAGATCCAATGATCTGCTCCAGGAAGGACTGCAAGCTGCCTGCCAGCCCCTGCCCCAAAGCTTGATTGTTAGCTTGAATGGCTAGGTGAGGTGCCCCACCCACCCAGAGAAGCTTGGGCATAGGGAAGTTCGCTTTGGCGCACTCCCCGTGTGCCACTAGCAGCTGTTGCTCCCCCGTCTTTGCCTCTTTGCCAGGGACCAGCGCGGATGTTAGCTCGTGTGAGCTGAGTCGTCACAGGCTTGAATGTCTGTGCCACAGCCTAGCTTCCTCCACACCCTTAGCTCCCCCCCACTCTATCTCAGTTCCAAGTGAAAGCAGCCTTTGCTCAGGTTAATGAGGAAGGCAGAGTGAGAGTGTTCTTTTCTCCGTCTTATTTCCTTAAGGGTTGATTATATATTTAGTCAATTTTTCACTCAATTGTACCTTAGTTTTCAGTGTGTGGTACTCCCAGATGCTCCAAGGATAGATTTTTTTGTTTCTGGTTGATGAACTTGTTGAAATTTTGGGGAGATTTGTTGGCTGCACTCCTCATGGTGCCATTTCTCTGACATCACTCCTATACTTTTATCAATTAGAAAAAAAAGTTTTTTATTTTGGGCATGGAGCCAGTTATAAAGAACTATCATTTATGTCATTTAAAACTGGAAAATGTCCTAAAGATATACTGTAAAGAATATAGTTCATACCAAGGTGATAATCCAAGTGACCCAATAGATTTTACATATCTGTGGTTTCTTTAACACTGTAGACAAATACCAGGGACCATAAAATATGTAGTGCTCACCTTAAATATATATTGTAGTCATTACATTATGCAATGGCCATAACAGAATGCATTGTATTTCTCCCATTTAATCTGTAAATCTTCATAATTAACATTTTATTCATTATAGAAGTTATGTCTCATATATCATCCAATTCACAGGACTAAGTAACAGAGTTCCCAAAGGTAATTGTTTCATCTATCTACAAGAGAAAACAGCTTTGCACATTTTTATCTATAAAACATTTTCTCCCAATAACTAGACTAACATATTTAATCTAATTATGTACCCGTATACATGTAATTTACTTAGAAAGAAAATATTAGCCAATAAACAATGAAACGAGTGTTATAGTTTGACTTCTAAAGCCCTTCCATCCTACTCTAAACACATAATGATATTATAAATATTATAAAAAGAGAAAATTTATAGGAACAATTAATCAATGTTCAAAACAAGCATCTTCTAAAAAAAATCTTCTACAATAAAGCAGAATATAAACATATAGGTTTAAAAAGTTTTAGAGCCAGGAAGATGAGGAAGAAGAAACAAAAATCTCTTTAGGAGTAATAGGAATTATAGGGGTTTCTTTCAGTGAAGGACTTGGATAACTCTTCAAAATAAAAGAGAGACTGTTTCTATTCTCTGAAAGGAGGTGGGAAAATAGTTGTGATGAATCTACTGATCGAGGTTATGACTTAGATAAATTTGAAGGAGGTGGAATGAATGAAATGAATACAGCTATGCAGTCAGACATATTAGATAAATTATATATGGATATCTTCACAGGGCAGAAACCCTAAGCTATATAAGTTCTGGTTAGTAGATATATAATTATGAAACACAAAATTACATTATAAGAAAATAATTGCACACACACACACACAAAGAGAAAAACAGAAATGAATAAATGCATCCCCCACTCAATATGAACTTTATAAACCAAAAACTAGAAATTCAAATTGATACTGAGAAAGATAGCAAAATGAATCCAATTGAAGATGAATTTAGACCAGATAAAAAATTAATAATATAGAGAGAGGAAACTGAAAATAATTTCAAAAAGGATGTTTTTTATACTCGGATCAAAAAATGAAAGATAATTAATAAAAATAATAAAGTATAAAAAGGTATCAATTAAATAATACTACGTGATTATCAAAATTACTTATTAGAAATCTTACAACTGAGAAAGTATACTTATTGAATGCCTAAAAATGAATGAGTAGAATAAATCATAGGCCATATATAATTAAGGAAAAAATTAGTGTATCTCAACTTAGTTCTGACTAATTTGTCCAGAGAGCAGCACAATGAGAAAAACTGCTTAGTCTTATTTATAAGACTGTATGTTAATTATATTCATTGTCAGTGTTTACTTTTTTCCTCAAACTTTTTAGGTTTCAGTATATATAGCTTTACTCTTATTCCTGAATCAGTTTTGTCTTATTTTAACACAGTAATTCCATTGAACACCTTTTGTGAGCATAAAAATTGGTCTTTGAGATATAGATGGACTGATGCAAATGTATGAATGCATAAAATAATATATATTTATATTTACGGAGTCAGTGGTATTGAGTAGATGAATTGTATTCATAGTCTTTTCATTTCTTCTATATCTTTACTAAATTTGTCTAATTTTTATATCAATCACAATAAGCGTTGTGATAAAAAATATTACTAGATTTGTGACTATATATCTCTTATTTTTATCTTTGTTACATGTATTGTGAAATTATAATATTTGATGCATAAAGATTTAGAATGCATGTAAAATCTGGCATATTGAATCTTCAGTTTAATATGTTTATTTAATTAATTTATTTAAATTATTGTGTTTACATAGATTCAAGTGTCCCACCAAGTACATTTCCCCACCTCCATGTTTCCCTCAACCTCCCCCTTCCCCCCCACCCCCCACATCCTCTCCCCTTCCCTCCAGGATTTGCTGTCCTGTTCTCTATAACACTGTGTTATGTGTATATAATTTCACCAATCTCTTTCCCTTCTCTGATCCCATCCTCTCATCCCCTTTCCCTCTGGTCCCTTTGATCCTGCCTCATCCTCTATTTGGCCCTCAATTCACACCGCTCATTGGATTCCCCAAATAAGTATGATCATATGATATTTTTCTTTATCTGCCTGGCTTATTTCACTCAGCAAAATAGTTTCCAGTTTAACATGTTTTAATACACTTTATTATTATTTTTTATTTTAATTATTATTCCTTATATAACAATTTATTTTTGCTAGTGTATTTCCCATGTTTTAATTTTAAATTTGTGTGTTATTATGTTCTTGATATGTTGTTTGCCTATCTTGGTTTAGCATGTGCCACCTCCTGCCCCCATACATACACATACACAGTGTTGTTAATGTAGAGACTTAGCATCAAAAGACTTTGAACTAGAAGTATCACACTTCAAAGATAAATGAACATTTTTCTCCTGGATATGAGGACTGAAATACTCTTTCTTGAACGCAGCTTTGAAGTCATATCTGTAACTCACTTCCCAGAGTGACTGTGTAAATGAGTCAGCTCCCACAACCCTCTAGTAAGTAATCCAGATATGGATGTTTTACACAAATTCCCAGAGTTGTCTTTTAGGATTTTGTAAGTTTTTTGTGCCCTGGACATTAGCCGCTTTTGCACTCTTCACTAACTGCATCCCGGGTCTCCAATTTTCCGCTTGTGTTTATGTGAACACCAAGTAAAATACACGCACTTTAACCCTTAGAGTAGTGCAAACGTTCATGTATATACTCATGCCTCCTGACCATCCAGAGTACGATTGTAACAAAAAATTTTAAGTTAGAAATGTGTAAGGCAACATTAAAAAAAAGCAAATGTATGTTTGTCTTGTTTCCATAAATTGGTTATCAAGCAAACATGATTTTAAGTTAATAAAACTGTAACTGGAACTAATTTAATTTTTTGAAAAAAAAAACCTCACTCCCAGGGGTCAGCGAGCATAAAAAAACTCACTATTCCAAGGGTTAAACATGTTCTCAAACCTGCTTCTGCAAGAACCTGCAGATATATCTAATTTCTCAATATTTGTCTGTTAAAAAGAGAATGTATTCATATTTTCATTTATTAAAATTTTGATATATTAGAATTTATTTCCACCATCTTATTTTGCCCTTTAGATATGCCCTATTATTTATATTTTATCACATAGAGTACACACACGACAATATATTTTGGAACTTATTGTCTTTATGCAATTTTACCCAAGGGA
The DNA here is from genome assembly GCF_036850765.1 of Saccopteryx bilineata. Lineage (NCBI taxonomy): Eukaryota > Metazoa > Chordata > Mammalia > Chiroptera > Emballonuridae > Saccopteryx > Saccopteryx bilineata. The sequence continues at coordinate 211,016,452 of NC_089491.1, read as the reverse complement.
AAGAAAAATCCAGATTTAGAAGTTTGAAGTTAATTTCAGTAGAAAAATGTTTTTATAATACAAAAAAGAAAAAAATAAATCTACAAATATTAAACTGGAACAAGTATTAAAAAATAATTCTAAAGTATGTTTTTAAATTACCTGACCAAAAGACATGGAAATAATTATAAATTTCTGAGAAATGGTTTATACTAAGATATGTGATTTAATCACTAAAAACAGTTAAGATATCAAAGTATTATTTATTTTGTGACTTTAAAGGCAGGAATAAATTTAAAAATAGAAAAAATATAAAAACAACAACAACTACTATTTATCAAGTATTTATTAGAACAATGACAAAGTGCTCAGGACATCATAAATTTTCTTCTTTACTCTTTATCATGACTCTGGGAATATACATTGCTATCTTTATTTTACAGATGAAGACACTGGAGTTTCATACATTCAGATAAGTTGACTGCATTATGGATAGAAAGTGCCAAGTTATTCTGAAGCATATAATCTAAACAGCAAAAGATTTAAAACATATTGGAAGATGAGGTTGAAACTGTTTTCTGAAGCAAAAGATAAAATATTTTCAAGTGTTTAATACTATTCTGCAGTATAACATTCTATTTCATATTGTACTATGATAAAAAGGATATACTTTTTAAAAGCATCTGTTACCTAAACTTATAAAATATAAAATTCTAAGATTATTTTCATTACTTCATCAATAACACCTTCAATCTAGATTTGAGATGTATTTTTTATTCTACCTATCCATGTCTGTCTACTTATCTGCCAATATTTCTTCTTTTTATCATGGAAACATTTTTGAGTGAATAAGGGAATCCTATAATTGTCTTAGAATATCATAAATGTTTCTAACATCCTAGTATGGTTTATTTGAACATCATTTACTCTACTCAACTTGAAGTCAAGGTGTTTTAAAATATAATTATTGACAAAAAAGTGAAATAAGTATAAATTTTCAGAGCAAATAACAATGCATTTATTTTCTCAGAAAACTTTCTCTTTTATGTAGTAGTCATAGCTTTTGATATAGACTTTCAACATCTCAAAGCCTTCTTCTCCCCCCCCCCCATGAACATAACTCTGTCTCCACATTCTTCACAGAATTGTCATAAGGGTAAAATAAAATCAGAGTCATAATAAAATGTTGTAGAAACACTTTCAAGTGCTCTACAGAGTATAAAAAATAAGGTATTATTATTAATAAAATAACTATTTACTGAAATTTCCCATTTATATTCTCCTCTAACATCTCTCTGGTGAAATGTTCTGCTTTAGCCACATAAACTATGTCTGTCACAGATCTACCATCTTGACTTTCTCTAATGCCAAAATGATTTTTTAAAAAAGAAAGAAAACAAAGAAAGAAGGAGAGAAAAGAAAAGAAAAGAAAAGAAAAAAAAGAAGAAAAGAAAAATCCCAGTCTACCACCTGTTAAAATGCTAAAAATTTTGGTGATTTTAGTATGAACATTTAAGGTCCTTCAGTCCCCTAATCCTAGAAGTTCTTTACTTGCATCATTTCCAATGATTATCCCTTCAGCACATCACTGTGTAGTAATTCACTAGTCTTATTTCCAGCAAGCAAACTTTTTTCTTATTTTAGGTTCGACCATTCTAGTCTGAACCACCATCTCCTTCCTTTCGATCCCGCTCTTCATTACTAGAGTTGCAGCATCATTTTCCACCTGAACCACCTTCAATTCATTGACCTAACCTATTTTTTACCCACATCATGTCTTATGATTAACATCATTGACATTTTGTTGCATGAACATACAATTTCCTTCTTCTTTGCTTTTAGTTTCTTCATTTTACTACATTGGAAAAATCTGAACCTTAATTGAGTCTAACTCTCTAACTGCATTTGAACATTTCTATGATGTTGGAGGAAAACACACACATTTACTGACTGATCTCACTTTTAAGTCATAACCAGTAGCCTCAACTTTCTTCCTGTTCAGAGATCCTACTCAGTGTTTCTTTTCTATTACCTCTTCATTTGTAAGCTCAAGAACTATATTACACCTTAGTCTTTATGCTCAAAAATATATTTTTTAAAAACTGGGTAAATATAATTAGTTAGAAATAATATAACACATTTCTATGACATGTCTACCCATTTACCTACGTTCATATTCTCATTCTGGTTTTCTTTATTTTAAACATTTTTTTTAAAACAATATTACTAACTAAGGTCAAAAGCCAAATTCTACCCTTTTGCAATGAAATTCCCCCCTTTCAACTATTTTGGTGCATATTTTTCATTAATAAACATTATGTAATTTATTATTAGGTAAAAAAAAATTCAATGCAGAATACATCTTAATGTATTTGTTGTTGTTTTCTTATTTTTTAATTATTATTAATTTTTAATTTATTATGTTTATTTGGTCTCAAGTGTTCCACTGAATATAACTAACTCCCTCACCCACCACCCCTATGTCCTTTTGCCCCTCCTCCTAACTCCCTCCCCCCTACCCTCTAGGATTTGCTGTCCTGTTATCTATATGTCTGTGTTGTGTATATATAGTTTCACTAATCCCTTTACCTTCTCTGATCCCATCTTCTCATCCCCCTTCCCTCTGACTAATGTCCCTCTGGTCCCTGTGACCCTTCCTCTGACTCTATTCCATTCCTCAGTTCACTTTGTTCATTAGATTGCACATATATGTGAGATCTTATGCTATTTTTTTTCTCTGCCTGGTTTATTTCACTTAGCATAATAATATCCAGGTGCATCCATGATGTCACAAAAGGTAAAATTTTCTTTTTTCCCAGCTGCATAATATTCCACTGTGTATATGTTCCACAGCTTTTTAATCCACTCATACACTGATGGACACTTGGACTCTTCACAGATCTTGGATACTGTAAAAAAGTGCTGCAATAAACATGGGGGTGCATTTCTTCTTTTGAATCAGTAATTTGGTATTTTTAGAATATATTCATAGAAGTGGGATAGCTAGGTCAAAGGGTAGTTTCAATTTTTAATTTTTTGAGAAAACTCCATACAGTTCTCCACAGTAACTGCATAAATCTGCATTCCCACCAGCATTGTAGGAGAGTTCCCTTTTCTCCACACCCTCGCCAGCACTTATTGTGTGTTGTTTTGTTGATGAGCGCCATTCTGACATGTGTGAGGTAGTATCTCATTGTGATTTTAATTTGTATTTCTCTGATGATTAGTAATGTTGAACATTTTGTCATATGCCTATTGGCCATTTTTATGTTCTCTTTGGTGAAGTGTCTATTCAGTTTTATTGCCCATTTTTAATTGGATTATATACCATCCTGGTGTTGAGTTTTACAAGTTCTTTATAAATTTTGGTTATTAACCCTTTTTGGACATATTGGTGAATATGTCCTCCCCTGGTGTCTTTTGCTGTGCAAAAGCTTTTCAGTTTGATATAGTCCCATTTGTTCATCCTGTCCTTTATTTCACTTGCCTGTGGAGATATATCAGCAAATATATTGCTGTGAGAGATGTTGGAGAACTTATTGCCTACATTTTCTTCCAAGATGTTTATGGTTTCATGACTTACATTTAAGTCTTTTATCCATTTTGAGTTTATTTTTGTGAATGGTGTAAGTTGGTGATCTAGTTTCATTTTTTTGCAGGTAGCTGTCCAATTTTTCCAACACTATTTATTAAAGAGACTGTCTTTACTCCATCGTATGCTCCTACCTCCTTTGTCAAATATCAATTGACCATAAAAGTGTGGGTTTATTTCTGGGTTCTTTGTTCTGTTCCATTGATCTGTATGCCTGTTCTTATGCCAGTACCAAACTGTTTTGAGTACAATAGCCTTGTAGTATAACTTGATATCAGGAAGTGTGATAACTCCCACTTCATTTTTCATTTTCGAGATAGTTGAGGCTATTAGTATTCTTTTATGGTTGCATATAATTTTTTGGAATATTTGTTCTATATCTTTGAAGTATGTCATTGATATTTTAATAGGAATTGCATTGAATTTAGATTGCTTTGGGTAATATAGACATTTTAATGATGTTTATTCTTCTTATCCATGAACACAGTATATGCTTCCATTTGTTTGAATCTTCTTTAATTTCTTTTATCAATGTTTTATACGTTTTCCGAGTACAAGTCCTTTACCTCCTTGATTAAATTTCTGCTAGGTACTTTACTTTTTGTTGTTGCAACAGTAAAGGGGATTGTTTCCTTAATTTCTCTTTCAGACAGCTTATTGTTGGTGTATAAAAATGCCACTGATTTCTGAATATTAATTTTATATCCTGCCATGTTGCTGAATTCATTTATCAGGTCTCGTAGTTTTTTGACTGAGACTTTAGGGTTTTCTATGTACAGTATTATGACATCAGCAAATAATGAAAGTTTTACTTCTTCTCTTCCAATTTGGATGCCTTTTATTTCTTTTTCTTGTCTGATTGCTGTGTCTAGGACTTCAGAATTATGTTGATAAGAGTGGTGAAAGGAGGTACCCCTGCCTTGTCCCTGATCTTAAGGAGATTGCTTTTAACTTTTGCCCATTGACTATGATGTTGGCTGTGGGTTTATCATAGATGGCCTTTATCATATTGAGGTATGTTTCCTGTATTCCCACTTTGTAGAGAGTTTTGATTATAAATGGGTGCTGGGTTTTATCAAATGTTTTTTCTGCATTTATTCATAGTATCATATGTTTCTATTCTGCCTTTTGTTTATGTGATGAATCACATTGATTGATTTGCAAACATTGTACCAGCCTTCCTCCCAGAATAAATCCAGCCTGATCATGATGTATGATTTTATTTCATGTATTGCTAAATCCAGTTTGCTAATATTTTTTTGAAAATTTTAGCATCCAGGTACATCAGGGATATTGGCCTATAGTTTTCTTTCTTTGTAGTGTCTTTATCTGTTTTTGCAATGAGAATTGTGCTTGCCTCATAAAAGGAACTTGGAAGTCTTACCTCCTCCCAAATTTTTTGAAATAGTTTGAGAATAGGTGTTAGTTCTTCTCTAAATATTTGGTAAAATTTACCCATGAAGCCATCTAGTCCAGGGCTTTTTTTTGTTGGGAGGTTTTGATAACTGTTTCAATTTCATTTGTTGTAATCCAACTATTTAGGTTTTCTGATTCTTCCAGATTGCGTTTTGGAAGATTATATGGTTCTAGGAATTTATCCATTTTACCTAGGTTGTCCAATTTCTTGGCATACAGATCTTCATAGTATTTTCTTACAATCCTTTGTATATCTGTGGTGTAGGTAATTAAATGCTTTTCTCTTGCAGCTTTTAGTATTCTTTCTTTGTCTCTTAACTTTGACACTTTAATCATGATATGTCTTGCTGTAGGCCTTTTTGGGTTTCTCCTTAATGGAACTCTCTGTGCTTCTTGAACTTGTGTGACTTTTTCCTTCATCAATTTAGGAAAATTTTCAGCTATGATTTCTTCAGACACGTTCTCCATTCCTTGTCAATTTTCTTTTTCTTTAGGAGCGCCCATGATGTAGATGTTGTTTCTCTTCAAGATGTCACAGAACTCTCTTAGAGTGTCCTCAGACTTTTTGAGCCTCTTTTCTTTTTGCTGCTCTGCTACTGTGCTTTTATTTATCTTGTCCTCTAAATCACTGATTTGATCTTATGCCTCATCCTATTCAATACACATGAACCTCTGTGCCAGTGCTGATCAGAGACAGCAACTCACCTCAGCTGGGACTGATGTGAGGAGTTTTTCTTAGGATACCACTTTAATAAGGGTTGTTAGGTCCTGAACCAATGCTTTCCACAGCTGTTCCCTGGATGTACCAACCCTGGGCCTCTCAAGAAGAAACCCAGCACAGACCAGTGGGAGACACTGCCCATGACTGGCCCTCAGTAACTTTCTTGGTGCTACAAGCAATTCAGAGTTTGTGGCTGCATTTGCTGGGCTCAGGTATACATGGAAATACCAAGCTGCACTCTTAGGCTGGCTTTTACCCACTCTGGTCCTGGGAGAATGTCTGCTCAAATGGCCAAGTTTCCCCAAGAATCACCTCCTGCAGCTTGTCTGCTGGCTGCTTATTGGGCTCAGCTGCTGCAAAAACCTCTGCTAGAGTCTAGAGCCTGCGGTAATTCAGCAATTACGAAGGGTAGTGGTTGTGGTTCTGCCTCTTGGCCCCAAGTGTCAGTCTGTCTAGAATTTTTTTCACAGATTTTAGTAGGGTGTGGACCCAGGAATGCAGTGGTTGTGGCCTCTGAGACCCAGACATGTGGTCTTCCTTTTCTCCAGACAGTTTCAGCTGAGTCTCTTGTGAGGTGGAAGCACCAGTCATAGACTTGGGAGAGTGTCGGGGGGAGCTCCAGTCTCAACACCAGAAAACTGAGTGACTGATGTGTCCCCTGATTTCTGGCCTCTCAGAATGACCCGTCATCATCCCTGAAGTAGGAGAAACTCCCGAGGATGAAGCAGCTGCTTTTCTTCAGGTTGATGCTGCACAAAGGGGATGCTATGTCCAAGAAAGATGGTAACTGCAGTACTGGAGAATGATTCAGCCCAGGGGCTTTGGTGGTCATCCCACACAGTGTCTTTCCCCTGGCCTCCAACTTTATACTCTCTTCCTACAATTCCAGTCCTCTCAGCCCCAGGTAAGTGGCTGAGAATGACGTATTCTGTGTAGGCCCTTTAAAACAGAGTTTGCATCCAAGAGGTGTGTCTCTTTCTTGTGGACTGAAATCCGGCTCTTTTCACAGCTAAATGCTGTCTGGTACCTCTTCTAGTCTCTGGGGCCCTAGGCTGGGGCTCTGGGCCTGGGGTTAAGGATCCACACCTCTCAGGGCAACCCACCCTGCCATGAGAGTCCCTCTGGGCCGTTGCTAGCTTCTGGGAATGGGGTAGCCCATTCTCCACTCTGTCTTTCTACCAGTTTTGGTGTGGCTTCTTCAGTGATCCATGGTTAAAGATTCCTCTTAGTTTAGTTCAAAATTGGTTTTTCAAGATGATTGTTCTTAAATTAAGTTGTAATCCAATTTGGTCCTGGAAGGTGGTTGTTGAAATGTCTGCCTACTCTGTCACCATCTTTCTTCGTCCTCCTTAATATATTTTTGACTACACATTCTCTCTGCCATTGCCAACTACATGGATCTCCTGTTTACAATAAAACTCTTCCAAGTAATGTCTATCTTTGTGTATCCATTTTCTCTTTTCCCATTCTCTCTTAAACTCACATCAGGTAGTTCAATATTTATAGCTAAACTCTCCAATAAAATCTGATTACTAAATCAAGTGAACAGTTTTTTGCTCTCATCTTACAAGACTTATCAAAAGCAACTGGCAGAGTTGATAACTCTTTATAGAAACAAATTCTTTCCTTAGTATATAAAACCTATGCCAGCCCCCCAAAATTCTCCTCTTGTTTCACTTTTCAGTCACTTTTGCTAATTCTTTTTCTACATCTCATAATTCACAGATCTCAGCCTTTTATCTGAGTATGTCCCATTCTCAGTGATTGTATCCAATTTCATAGCTTTTAAAAAATTATATAAATGTGAAAAAACTTAATTTTTTTCTTTGTTTGGTTTTTTTTATCTTAAATATACCCACTCAGCACATTCCCTTGCATGCCTCTGGGTTACCACAAACTTAGCTTATCTGAATCTGCTTCTTTGTTTTCATTCTCCCCTGCACTTACTTCTTCACTGATCTCCATTTTAGTGAATAACAAGTCCATTTCTCCTGCTGCTCATACAAAACTTTGGGTTCAGCATGAACTCGTCTACTCATCTCTGATTTCATAGTAATGGCATAAACTAACAGTGACTACTGTGGAATCACACTGTCATAGCTGGTATACACACATATGTACACACATACAATGAATTTGTATAATAATTATAATCAGGAATATAAGCATTCATTTTCTACACATAAGGTATCATAGTAAAATTTAAATAGCACCTGGCTATGTAACATGAAAGAGTTCTGGGATTTATTAACTATGGATTGAAAGTAGGACAAGTGCAAGGAAACAAGAACTAGCAGAGTGTACACATTTCTTATTTACAATGTAAGTAATTTGTCACAACTGAATAAGAACTACACCAGTATGATGAGATTTAATGGAAAGATGGAAAAAATGGAAATAATCAGAAAATATTAACTTCTCATTTAAGTGTGAGTTCTGCATAGAGGTCATGGTTAATTTATTGTGAGGTTATCATGATTGACAAAACTGTAAAACTAAGTGCTGAAAATGTGTCAAATTTTATTAATCAAAAAATATTAATAATTATTGAAGTTTTGTTGTGTTTAGAACAAATGTTATTAAATAAGATATCAAATCATGTAGAAATATTGCTTGGTTGTCATTATTCCATCTTTTAACTTTTTCTATTTTTTAATTTCTATTTTGTGGATATTTATAACACATGTATGTATACAGTACAAATATATAAAATTTAAATAAACAGTATATATATTTAGATTATAAGTATTTTAATAATACAGGTGAATGATTGAACTGGTTTGGCAATAACTGTCTTTGGACATGAATGACTCAAAGTCTACACATTTTATTCATACAATGCTAAAACCAGCAATGGATATTGTTTATTTAAGGAATCGTTTAATTTGATAAATATTTAAAATCCATTGAACAATATGTTTGGCACCATGCAGGAAAAGAAAATTATTGCATTAATGCTAAAAGGCCAGTATTCAAAAATGATAATTTTAATAATGTTTTACCTAGTTTTTCTTATATTATTTAGTTAAATTAGGCTAATTTATCACATTACATGAACAAGAAAATAGGCCTCTATGTACAATGAGAGGCAAAGACTTCCAAAAACAACAAAAGTAACACAAATAGTTTGTGGTAGGAGTTAAATGAGTTTAAAATAAAATGACAGTGGTGCATGTGTAAATGAATTTATATTGACTGGCACCTCAAAAAGCTTATTATCTGTATGATTAATTGGTATTTGTAACATAAACCACTATAATATTAATAATATATATCATTAAACATTATATATTTTAAATACAAATGCTTGTATCAGTGTAGGTTATAATTGCCCCTGAAAAATAAAAAATTAAAACATTTTACAGAAATAAAATTATATCTCTAAAGTAGCAACGATATTATTATTCTCTGAACTATATATTAAATATATAAAAACATATAGTACATAGCTTAAAATTTCTTTTCATATTAATCATTCATATTTAGGTTTTTAAGTAGAAAAGTTTTGTATTCCTCTTAAAGTTAAATATTCAAAGTTAATTTAAAATGTATTTTTTAAAGTAGGTTGTTTTTATATACTTATTTAAAAATTAGTGGTATATTGAATAAGAACTCCTCAAAAACTACAAATAGTAAATCATACTGCCACAGATTTTAAATTTTATTTAACTAAAATAATTCCTTAAACTTTCCAATTTGAACTAATGTATTGTTATTTCTACTATTTTTTAAATGAAAATAATAAAACATTAACTATCATAACTTAAAAATATCAAACTTTTCTAAACTTCTTATACTGTGCTGACATATATAATATTTAAATTATGATTACAATTCTTTAGTTAGAAATGGTTGAAACGGTTATTTACATTATTTTAAAATTTAATTTTGATTGTGAGTAATGTTGGGTAAAAAAACTTTAGGGGGAAAAGAAGTCTCCAGTGCACTTGTGAAATTTTATTAAATCCACTCAATTTTTTTCTCTAAAAAACTCAAAAAGTAAAAGAGAAAAGCAAAACAAAGAAATAAAGTGTGAATCTCAAAAAATGCTTCAAATGTAAATACACAATAATTTTATTTCCCTCTACCAGCCATATCTGGTATTTCAATTAAATATGAGGTAGTCAAGTAGAGTAGTCAAATAAATGTAAGATAATGAAAAAATGAAGTGCTCTTAATATAATCATCTTCAATTTAGTGTGCAGATAATAAGGTTTACTAACTAATGGCAAACTCAATACAAAGCAGTTCAGGCATTAATATTTATCATGTTCAGGGGAAGTGTAACAGTTGAAGTAACATGCAAGTAGGGTGAAATTTTTTAATACCTTAGAAACATAAATTGAATTTCTGTAAAAATGTTTACACTATCTATTACTCAGAAGCAATTGTGATTTATAAGGTTGTAAGTATTTGACCCTGAGAGGAAACATCTTAGCATAAAGGTGATGGTGTTTTGGTATTAGAACACGGCACCAGCCACATTTAATATGTCAACTAAATGGGTCAGTTTTGCCTCCAAAGAATCTGTCTCAATGATCTCATCATTTTTGCCATCTTCAGTATACTGCGATTCCATTTAAATGAGATGAGAAGATTTCACATTTTTAAATATACCCCTTGTTTGTCAGCTTAGTTTAGGCCAGCCACTACTGACAAATCTGTTTTATTTCTTAAAAACAAAGATGCTACTGGCATTCTCTGTTAATTTTTCCCTGGGCTGATTATTTGAGACTCATCAATTGCAAAGCACAACCTCCTCTCCAAAGCATCCTGTGATCTTGAAACTCTAAACATTTCTGATTTTCACTACTGGACACATCTGACCTAGTCAATGACCTGAACTTTTACAGCCTTAAAGGTTATGGAAGTCTCCAGGAAGAAGGTTTTTTGCACAGTCTAAATGTGTCTCCATCAAAATATGCACTTCTTTTTCTGTGATGAAATTGATTTGTGTCCTCATATTTCTTAATATTCCTTTTGCTAGGAGGTAGAACTTAATTCACTTCCCACTGATCTTAAATTATGTGCTTAGTGTGTGTACAAACAACTTCAGAAACTTACAAAAATGTGTGACAACTTTAAATGTATTTGTAAAGAGATAAAAAATTAATGAGATCTTGAACTTCCTAAAATGTTCTGAAAATGTCCACTTTCATTTGAGTAAATTCAGATTTTCCTATATAATTTATAAAAGGCAAAATCAGAAAGCAACTTGTCAAATAACTAAAAAACTTACTGAAACTTCTTGATTAATTATGGATTTTTAAAGACTGGGTGTTGAGTTTTTATTTGCTGTATGATGAAAAAGTCAAGCAATTTATAGATTATCCTTTTCTCTCAAATTTATAAACAGCTTTATGGTGTGACCAGGGACTCTAAAAGATTGTAGTGAGAGAAACAGACATTATTTTAAATTATTTTCAGAAGAAATCTATGAAATCAAGTTAAGAAGCTGTTGCAGATTTGTTTAAATCAAAGACCTGTGAGCCCATCTCATTCCCCATTTTCTTTCCCAGGTGACCAGTCAGTACAGATAGATGCGAATGGACTCCAATGACAGTCCCATGGGGACCAACACAAACATAGTAACATATTGTAGTAACATACTTGTAGTAGATTTTAAATAGTTTTTTCATTAATTTATGTCTGAAAATAAAATTACTACTATATTAAAGTCCATTTCCTATTGTTTAGTTATCTGGGGAAATTGAAAACTGCACCCTCCTAATTATTCTACATATGACTCATTTTGATAACCAGATCAAACTTACCCTTCCTTTCTAAGCTAAACAAATCTAATTTGTTTAATTTCTATTTGCCAGAAACTAATTATCTTTGCTGCTTTTCTCTGATCGTTTCCCATTTCTGCACTTTTTAATTTTTTTTAAGTTCAATGTCTAAAATTAAACAAAATTATAGAAACCTGATTGATACAGAATAACAGGAAGAGTCCTTTCTACTCTTCCTCTATTTTAATACTTCTCAGGCATTTATTGGAGACTTCACCATAGCCATAGATGTTATCTTCAGGAGTCCTTTTTTTTCCCCTAAACCTTATAATATCCTCACCACATACAAGAAGTTCTTTCCTTAATTCACTCATACTTCAACAGTTTGGAGCCCTGAAAGTGTCATCTACTTTGTCTCCATCTTATCCACTCTGTCTTCCACCATCAGATAAATCATCTTTAAGTAGCACTCGCTCTTTACATCCTGTGGGAAGATACTCCCTGTTAACTGTCACACTAAGTTATAGCCCTCTGGATACTTGCAAGATGTTCCTTATTTCATACCTGTACATGAAAATGAGATCACTATAATAAGTTATATATGCCTTAAAATTTCTCTTAGAATACTCTCTTGCCCCTCTACCATAGCATTTATACAACTCTTGTAATGCTTTATTTGTTTTCACTGCCTACTTTAGACTTATTAAGAATATGGGACTCTGTGAATCACTATCTTGATAGGCTGGCATTTGTATTAAGAATAAGACTCTAATACATTCTTGTTATAAATATGTAAATCAATTAACATGTAAATGATGTGAAAATATTAAATTGATATACTTTAAATACTTTCAAAGTTAAAATTTCTCTGTAACCTATTGGAACTTTTTAGACTATGAATGAGACAAGGGTGGATACTATCCTGGAAGGATTAGACTATGACAAAGCAGTAGCTTCTGTGTATAAAAATTACTGGTGTAGAGAAGGAGAAAGAGGACAAGCAGTCAGACATGAGGTGCTTAACACTCATCTGGATTATAACTTAATAGATAAGGAGGCCACAATACTGCAAAATGCCCTCAATTAGAGAAAGTTGAGTCCAGATGGGCTTTTGTTTATCTTCTTATTAGTAAATCTAGACATCTTGTACTTACACAATTTTAGGAGAACAAAAATGGTGATTGATTTAGTTAAAATCAGAGAGATGTTTATGTGCATTCCTCCTGCACCCACGTCAGTTCTTGGGCAGTCTGGAGAGAGTTGAGAACTAGTAGTAGTTCTGTTGTATTGAGAGAGGGTGGTGAGCCCATGACAAAGGCTACAGCATAAAGGGCCTAGGCCAAGTAGTGAACAGAAGGCATATTCAAGGCCATAGGGTTCAAAAGTGCCAGCAAGACCTGTGGTAGGGATGGGTCAACAAGGAGGGCCCAACTGTCTCTGACTGTGGCCAGTACATGGATGATTTCTCCCAGCCACAACTTGCTTGTAACTAGCAGGAGGACACAATGTCAAATAGCATCAGTGCATGGGCCAATGAGGACCCAGAGTGCTGCCAAAGGATCTAATTAAGAATGTAGGCTCCTGGCCTTGTCCTGATGAGGACACATAAGCAGACTTCTGCACATCAGGCATCCTAGAGTCAGGAGCCCCTGGAAGACTTTTAAAATGAAAGCAGACCTTCACACAGTCATATCAACATTGGAGAAAGTTTGATTATATAACGTTGTCTTACTCTGTTTTTTATCATCTCAGGAATATGTATTTTTCATAACATAGCATATTTTTAATTAAACTCAGTTATTGCTATTTGTTCATAGAATTAAAAAAACTCATTATCTGAGGTAATTACAAAGTGTAAGATTCATTTCTATCTTGCTATTAAGTCTCTGATCAATATGAAAGTGGCCTGGAAGCATAGGAGCTAATCTATTCACTAATAAACTGTAAGTGAAACTTTGTAATTTATTATATTTTTAGAATTTAATGTGCATATAAATATTTCAATTTTCCCATTCCAAATATATTCAAAAACATACTAATAGATATTTGGATAGCATCAAAGTTATGCAGTCTGAGGGCTTAAAATTGAATTATTACACTAAATGGAAATAAGAAGTGATGAAGGGCAGTTTTCCTTGTGAAATAGCATACTCCCTAATTTAATCATTTTTTACACACATAGACTTTCTTCACTCTCTCTACCATTTTAAATTCTATAACACCAGAATAATGGATTCTTTTGTACATTTAATTTTTTGCTGTGCTTTACTTGTGTTTCTTTAAACCAATTTTATCTGGATTATACTCATGTACTCATGTGTCCATTAAAGGTATTTGGCATTATAATGTATTTATTATTATCTTTTAATTTCTACAAAGGCTTATACATTGTTTTATGTAGAGTTAATATTCAATAAATATCCCCTGATTCAGTAGACCTTTAACAGGTTATTAAAGGAAGGTTTTCTAACTCACTTTTGTCTGAGACATAAAATTAATAGACATGACATTCCAAAGTAGCTTGTAAGACATAATTCCAAGGTGACATTTTATAGTGGGTGGCTGAGAACCAGTCAGAAGACTCACAATCTAACACATACAAGGGTCAGATGTGTCGGTCGAGTTTTGTGAGGAAGGTATAATTGGAAAGACCTGTACTAAGATTCCATTTTCCAAAAACTGGAAAATGCAGCCCACTCTCCCCACATCCACGGTGAGCAGTACCACTTGAAAAATTTACTGTGTGTCTCCTGCCATTGATGATGCAGGAGCTGATGTCCAACCATGCCTGAGAAAAATGAGGGGGTCACCTGGCTAGAGCAGGACTGAGTCTGGGACTCAACTGCACTGTTTACGTAAGGCACTGTTGGTCAAATAAGTTTGTAAATATGATATATATGTTTGCTCGCTTATAGTTTGCACTGGGTGTGGGGGACAGGCTGTAAGCAGGCAGGGTCCTTATACCCTAAGGCTTAGTTTTAAAAGCCTTTCCCACCCTAAGTGACTTTGTATCAGAGACTTCCTTGTTTGTATATTGGAATAAAGGTTTTGATTTCTACACCATAATGGGGCAGAGGAGTCCATGCTGGAGGAGTGCAGAGGAGGAGAGCAGAGAAAGGCCATGTGGAGGAGAGGAGAAGCAGCCAAGATGGTGGAGTGCTGAAGGAGAAGCTAGTTTGTGCAGAGTTTGTGCAGAGAGAAGGAGATGGGGAACAGAGGTGAATAAGGCTGGTGAGGAGGAAATTTTGATTCTAGGAAACTCAGATAAGTCAGTGGCTTTGGGAGCCCTGAATGGAAAGAGAAATGTTTTCCCATTGTGTGTATTTCTTGCTCGCCGGGTGCAAGCTAGAATTAAAGCTAATGTCACACTAGTTCTTGGCTCCATTGTTTCATTACCATCTGTCCAAATCAAATGTGAATCTGCATGGCCCAGGCTGCTGTGATGGTGGCCACGGCTACTGGCTTTACAGGCAGTCAAATGTGTGTGAGTCCCAGTGAATTCTTAGAAAGGTTTTTAGTTTCTGAAAATTTCTACCAGACACTGAGATGTCCTCAGAAGAAAGAGGTGGAGCTTATCTTCCAAAGCCAAAGCAAAAAGGAGGGTTGGGAGTGTGCAGATTAAAAAGTGGCATCATCAACAACAAAAGAGTTTCAGTTAGCCTGATCTGTGGTGGCGCAGTGGATAAAGCGCCGACCTGGAAATGCTGAGGTCGCCGGTTCGAAACCCTGGGCTTGCCTGGTCAAGGCACATATGGGAGTTGATGCTTCCAGCTCCTCCCCCCTTCTCTCTCTCTCTCTCTCTCTCTCTGTCTCTCCCTCTCCTTTCTAAAATGAATAAATAAAAAAAAATTAAAAAAAAAACAGTTTCAGTTAAAGGGGCCCAACTTAGGACGCATGGTCACATGCCACAACAACCTAAAGGCATTTTCATACCTGTTCAGTACCTTTGGCTTTACTTTCCCTTACTCTTTCTCTCAGATCATCTCTGGAAAAGCCAATATTCTTATATTGAAATAAAAAAATCAGAAGAAAGAGAAAGGACTTCTAATTTACTTCCAAAATTGCATGTTCTCATCTTCAGCAGCCCTCAGCTGGATATGAGACAAATTACTTGCTGTTGTTATTTTTTAGAACTTTCTTGAGGTATAATTGACAAACAATAAGCCAAAAAATTCAAAGTGCTAACTTTCAGAAGTTAACCATATGCATGCATCTGTGAAACCCACAACACAATCAAGATAGTGAACATATCATCACCCTTCCTCCCAATTTTCTTGTAATACTTTGTAATCTCTTCTTAAAATCCCCACCCATCTTTCATCCTCAACCAACCACTAATCTACCTTCTATCACTGGAGATTAGTTTGCATTTTCTTGAGTTTCATATAAATAAAGTCATATACCTATATATTCTTTTAGGGGAGAGGAGAGATCTAGTTTCTTTAATTCAATATAATATTTTGAAGTTCATTTATGCTATTGATTGTATCAATAGTTCACTCATCATCCTTGCTAATACTCCATTTTCTTAGCATAAAACACTTAATCTACTCACCTGGTAATAGACATTTAGATTGTTTTTGTCTATTACAAATATTTCTGCTATGAATAAATGTAAAAGTTTTTGTGTGGATATATATTTTCTATTTTTCTTCCTTGAGTAAATACCTAGGAGTAGAATGACAGTGTTATTTCACTGATAAATTCTTAACTTAAAAACAAACAAAAAACCTGCCAAACTTTTCCCACAGTGTACCATTTTCTGTTCACACCAGAATTATGTGAAAGAGTTCAAATTCCTTTTCACTTTCTTCAATGCTTGATATGGTCAATCTTTTTTTATTTTACTTTTTTTTTTTTACAGAGACTGAAAGAGAGTCAGAGAGAGAGGGATAGATAGGGATAGACAGACAGGAATGGAGATAGATGAGAAGCATCAATTATCAGTTTTTCGTTGCAACACCTTAGTTGTTCATTGATTGCTTTCTTATATGTGCCTTGACAGTGGGTCTTTAGCAGACTGAGTAATCCCTTGCTCAAACCAGCGACCTCAGGGTCTTGAACCTGGGTCTTCCACATACCAGTTCGATGCTCTATCCACTGTGCCACCACCTGGTCAGGCACGTCAGTCTTTTTTAATATTAGCCATTTGAATAAGCATGTCATGATTTCTCATTATGATTTTAATGTTCATTCTATTAAAAACTAATTAACATATATTAATTAATGTGTATATTTGAAATTTACCTAACAGTGAACATTTCCAATTACAGAAATTAGTTTTTATGTCTTTAAGTGATTCTAGGTCTGTCTGTTCTTGCTTAAACAACTTATCAGCCACAAATAAATGAACTTTTTTCCAGCTTATCATTTCAATAAACATCTCCTGACTTAGTAACCTAGTAAATCTGTGATGTTTAATTAGTTAAAAGCTCTAGTATGGTTGTTAATATGGCACATTCTTAAAGAAAGCTGCTTTTAGGAAACAGTAGGGGAATTTTTTACTTGTATAGCAAGGTGTTTGTGAAAAAATTCAGCATATTGACAAAATAAACAGCAATACCCATGGATGATGTAAGGTTCACAAAGATGTTTTCATGCTTCAAAACTCTGGCTGGATAGCTCATTTGGTTAGAGCATCCTCCCAAGATGAGAAGGATGTGGTTTTGACCCCCAGTCTGGGCACATACAGGAACAGATGAATGTTTCTGTCTCCCTTCCTTTTTCTCTAAAATCAATTAAAAAATATTTTAGAAATACCCACAGAAAAAAAGCATGATGGGAAAAAAAGAAGTTTTCTTCTCCTGGGATCCAGAACCTCCACCCATCTAGGCTCGCTGGCTTGTGGCCAAATAGCCATGCACTGCTGTTCCCTGAGAGGTCACTGACCTCAACTTTGCCAACTGCTCAACACACACTTTGACTAGCAAAGCAACCCAGACCTATGGGCTGGGGCCTGTCGGTGGAGTTAAAAAAAGGTGAAACAGTTGGTTCTGGGGCCACTAACTGCCGAGGTGTGCCTCAAAACTCTCCTAAGGTGCCAGAGAGGCCGTGCTTCCTTCTGTGACACACGTACTTGGACTGGACTGGTTCCCTCTCTTGTGCGCATGTGAACTGCCTGGGAGCAGCTGGAGTGGCACAGAACAGCAGTGATGAGTGTGGAGATGATAGCAGTGGTAAGGCCATTCGTCAGATCTCTCGGAAAGTATTTATCTAATTACTTTCTAGATCCAGAGTCCTTCTAGATAAATCTTAAGTCTTATTTATAGTTTAATCTTTTAGTCAAGTTAAAAGTTTGTTTTGGATTCAAAATACCATGACAAGAGATTTCAAAATGACAGTGGAGTAGGCAGATGACAAACTGCCACCTCCCATGACCAAACTGGATTAAAAATAATTTAAGAACAATCATCATAAAAAACTAACTCTGGACTAAAAGAATGAAGTTGAAAATCAAGGAGCACAGAAGAATCCACACCGATCCTGATAAGGAGTGCGGGGGCATGGTGAGGGCCCCCTTGCTCCCAGGAGCTGAGGCTGAGGGTCTAGAAGGGCTTTGATTGCAAGGAGAGAAACCCTGAGAAGCAAGGGTCCTCAGTCCCAGGACTGGAGCCCCAGCCTAAAAATACAGGGACTGGAGGAGACAGCCTAACATCATTGCATGGGGAGAAGAGTGAGAATTCTATTTGTAAGAAGTGGCTGGTGAAAGAAAGTGCAACCTTAAAGGGCCATTGCAGCAAATGTCATTCAGAGCCTGGGCCTCCTGAGGCAAGGAGGGCTGAGAGGACAGGTCTTGCATGAGGAGAGTGGGGAGATTGAGACATGGAGAAACAAATGGTGATGAGGAGAGGAGAGTCAGAGCTGACCTGAGTTATTCTCCAGTGCCAAGGCAGCCATAGCTAGGAGAGGGGTCACTCTCTCCACCCTGTATAAGCCAAGCATGGAACCCGTTTACCCACCTCCAAACAATTCTCCATCTCTAATCAGCAGGAAAGGTTGTTCAGAAAGGAGGAAGTAAAGGAGAAAGGTAGCGACTCAGGTTTCCAGGGAGACCCAAGCTATACCTTCCCCTTCATACTGAGAATATGCCCCCCTCCAGAGAGGCACTGGGCAGAACATACCTTGAGAATCTCAGAGGTCACACCCATCACATTCCTGGATATAGTTTCAAATAAGAAAAAAAATATGCCCACATCACCCTCCTAAGTACAGAAGCCCCCTGCTGGGATCAGCAAATATAGAAGCTTCCTGCTGGGATCAGCAAACATAGATGCTTCCTGCAGGACTCAGCAAACAAATAGCAGGAAAATTAAGACTTTTAAGCAGCTCTACTAGTTAAGGAGAATTAAAATCCAAGCAATAAGCAAAGGCTGAGTATTAAAGTCGTGGAGGAAACCCACATTCCGTAAACCAACCTCAGACCCACAAATCTAACAAACTTTCTAACCACACACAGAAAGAATGGGAAGACAGAGGAACATAAACCATATGAATCAACAAGAAAAATCCCCAGAAAAAGAACTGAATGAAATGGAAGTAATCAAATTACAGGATGCAGAGTTTAAAATAATGATTATTAGGATGCTTAAGGGTCTCAAAGCTACACTGGATGGACTTAATGAGCCACTAAATAAAGAAATAGCAAAGATCAAAAAGGACACTGAAATCATAAAAAAGAATCAATCAGAAATGGCAATTATAATATCAGAAATGAAGACTACACTAAGAGGTATCAGCAGCAGGCTGGATTAAGCAGAAGATCAAATCAGTGAATTAGAGGACAAGATAAATAAAAACACAAAGCAACAAAAAGAAAGGAGGCTCAAAAACTCTGAAGAAACTAGAAGAGAATTCTATGACAACATAAAGAGAAATAATATCCACATTATAGGGGTTCCTGAAGGAAAAGAGAAAGAACAAGGGATAGAGAACCTGTTTGAAGAAATCATAGCTGAAAATTTTTCTAAATTTATGCAGGAAAAAGTACACAAGTTCAAGAAGCACAGAGTCCTGATTAAAAAAAAAAAACCCAATGAGGCCTACATCAAGACATATCATAATTAAAATACAAAAATTAAAAGATAAAGAAAAAATACTATTAATAAAAAAGCAAGAGAAAAGAAGTCAATTACATATAGAGGAGCCCCCTAAGTGTGACATCTGACTTTTCAACAGAAACACTTGAGGCCAGAAGGGAATGTCAAAAAATATTTAAAGTAATGCAAAACAAGAGCCTACAACCAAGACTTCTTTATTCAGCAAGATTACTGTTTAAAATTGAAAAAAAAAACTTCCCAGACAAAAAAAAAAAAAAAAACCCTCAAGAACTTTATTACAATCAAACCAGTACTGCAGAAAATGTTAAGGGGCTTGATGTAGAAAGAGCAAAGAAAAAATAAATCGAGAAAAGTGGATTATAGATCTAAAGAATAAAATGGCAATGAACATCTATATATCAATAATAATTTGAAATATAAATGGATTAAATGTTCCAATCAAAAAACATTGGGTAGCTGCATAGCTAAGAAAACAAGACCCGTACATATACTGCCCACAAGAGACCCACCTCAGAACAAAATATACACATAAACTGAGAGTAAAGGAATGGAAAAAATATTTCATGCAAATGGAAAGGAAAGAAAGCTGGGGTAGCAATACTAATATCTGACAAAATAAACTTTAAAACAAAAGCTATAGTAAAAGATAAAGAAGGTCACTACATAATAAATGGAGCATTACAACAGGAAGATATAACTATTATAAATATATATGCACCTAATATATGAGTACCTAAATATATAAAACAGATTTTTATGTACATAAAGGGTGAGAACAGCAGCAATACTATAGTAGTAGAGGATTTTAATACCCCAATAACATCAATGGATAGGACCTCCAGTCAAAAAATTAACTAAGAAACAGTGGCCTTAAATGACACTATATCAACGGGATTTAATAAATATCTTCAGAAACTTTCACCCTAAAGCAGCAGAATATACATTTTTTTCAAGTGTTCATGGTACATTCTCCAGGATAGACTACATGTTAGGACACAAAACAAGTCTTAATAATTTAAGAAGATTGAAATGATAACAAGCACCTTCTCTTACCAAAATGGCATGAAACTAGAAATCAACTACAATAGAAAAACTAAAAAACATTCAAACACTTAAAGACTAAATAGCATCCTATTAAATAATGAATGGGTTAACAATGAGATCAAGGAAGAAATAAAAAAAATCTTTGAAACAAATAAAAATGAACATACAACAACTCAAAACTTATGGGACACAGCAAAAGCAGTCTTGAGAAAGAAGTTCATTACATTAAAGGCATATATTAAGAAGCAAGAAAAAGCACAAATAAACTACTTAACCCTTCATCTAAAAGAACAGCAAGTAAAGCCTACAAGAAGTAGAAGGAAGAACTAATAAAGATCAGAGTGGAAATAAATGACATAGAGGCATAAAAGAAAAAAAATAATACAGAAGATTAATGAAACCAAGAGCTGGTTCTTTGAAAAGGTAAACAAAATTGATGAACCTTTAACAAGACTCACCAAAAATATTTTTAAAAGAGAGGGCTTAAATAAATAATATTAGAAATGAGAGAGAGGAAGTAACAACTGACTCAGCAGAAATCAAAGAATTGTAAGAAAATATTAAGAAGAACTGTATGTCAAAAGTAGGACAACCTTGATGAAATGGATAAATTCCTTGAAAATATAATCATTCAAAAATCAATATAGAAGAATCAGAAATCCCAAACAGACCGATTACACCTAAAGAGATTGAAACAGTTATCAAAAAACTCCCAACAAACAAAAATCCTGAGCCTGATGACTTCACAGGTGAATTTTACCAAATATTCAAAGAAGAACTAACTCCTATCCTTCTCAACTTATTTCAAAAAATTCAAGAAGAGGGAAAACTTTCAAACTCCTTTTATGAAGTAAAGATAATCCTCATTCCAAAACCAGGTAAGGACACTACAAAGAAAGAAAACTGTAAGCCAATATCCCTGATGAACTTAGATTCTGAAATTCTCAACAAAATATTAGCAAATTGAATCCAGCAATACATGAAAAATATCATACATTGTGATCAAGTGGGATTTATTCTAGAGAGGGAAAGTTGGTACAATATTCACAAATCAATTAATGTGATTCATCATATAAACCAAAGGAAGGATAAAAACTACATGATAATATGAATAGATGCAGGAAAAGCATTTGATAAAATCCAGCACCCATTCATGATCATAACTCTCAGCAAAGTGGGAATACAGGGAACATATCTCAACATGATAAAAGCCATCTATGAGAAACCCACAGCCAACATCATACTCAATGGGTAAAAATTAAAAGCAACCCCTTTAAGATCAGGAACAAGGCAGGGGTGCCCCCTTCACCACTCTTATTCAACATTCTTCTGGAAGGCCTACCCACAGCAGTCAGACAAGAAGAAGAAATAAAAGACATCCAAATTGGAAAAGAAGAAATAAAACTTTCATTATTTGCTAATGACTTCATACTGTATGTAAAAAACCCTAAAGTCTCAGTCAAATAACTTCTGAAACTGATAAGTGAATTCAGCAAAATGACAGGTTATAAATTAAATATTTAGAAATAAGTGGCATTTATATACACCAACAATGAACTGTCTGAAAGAGAAATTAAAACAATCCCCTTCACTATTGCAAGAACAAGAAAATAAAGTACCTAGGAGTAAATATAACTAAGGAGGTTAAAGACTTGTACGCAAAAATGATAAAACATTGATACAAGAAGTCAAGAAAGATACAAACAAGTGGAAATATATATCGTGTTCATGGGTAAGAAGAATAAACATCATTAAAATTTCTATATTACCCAAAGCAATCTATAAATTCAATGCAATTCCTATTAAAATACCAATGACATACTTCAAAGATATAGAACAAATATACCAAAAATTTATATGGAACCAAAAAAGAACACAAATAGCCTCAGCAATCTTGAAAAAGAAATAAAGTGGGTGGTATCACACTTTTATTGTACTCAAAACAGCTTGGTACTGGCATATAAACAGGCATACAGATCAATGAAACAGAATACAGAACCCAGAAATAAACCCACACCTTTATAGACAATTGATATTTGACAAAGGAGGTAAGAGCATATAATGGAGTAAAGACAGTCTCTTTAACTAATGGTGCTTGAAAAATTTGACAGCTACCTGCAAAAAGAATGAAACTAGACCACCAACTTACATCATTCACAAAAAAACCCTAAAAATGGATAAAAGACTTGAATGTAAGTTGTGAAAGCATGATCATCTTGGAAGAAAACATAGGCAGTAAGCTCTCGACATCTCTCGCAGCAATATATTGGCTGATTTATTTCCACACACAAGGGAAATAAAGAATAGATACATTCATTAGTTTACTAATGGGACTATATCAAACCAAAAAACTTTTTTGCAGCAAAAGACAACATGAACAAAATTAAAAGACAACCTACACAGTAAGAGAACATATTCAACAATATGTCTGATAAGAAGTTAATAACTAAGATTTATAAAGAACTTATAAAACTCAACACCAGGGAAATAAACAATCTTGTCAAAAATTGGACAAAAGAACTGAATAGACACTTCTCTAAAGAGAACATACAGATAGATGGCCAATGGGCATGTGAAAAAATGTTCAACATCACTAATCATTAGAGAAATGCAAATTAAAACCACAATGAGATACCACCACACACCTGTCAGAATGGTGCTCATTAACAAAACAACACATAACAAGTGCTAGAGAGGGTGCAGAGAAAAGGGAACTCTTCTGCACTGCTGGTGGGAATGCAGACTGGAGCAGCCACTATGCAAAACAGTATGGAGATTCCTCAAAAATTTAAAAATAGAACTGCCTTTTCACCCAGCTATCCCACTTCTAGGAATATATCCTAAGAATAACAAATCACTGATTCAAAAGAAGAAATGCACACCCATGTTTATTGTAGCATTGTTTACAATAGCCAAGACCTGGGAACAGCCCAAGTATCCATCAGTAGATGAGTGGAATAAAAAGCAGTGGTACATATACACAATGGAATACTATGCGGTCATGAAAAAGAAAGGAAATCTTACCCTTTGTGGGAACATGGATGGACCTGGAGTCTATTATGCTAAGCGATATAAGCCAGGCAGAAAAGGAAAAATATCATATAACTTCACTCATTTGAGGAATCCAATGAACAATGAGAACTAATTAATGGAAGAGAGTCAGAGAAAGGGTCAAAGAGTCCAGAGGGAAAGGAGGAGAAAGGAGAGGATCAAAGAAAGAAAAGACATTAGTGAAAGTATATAAACATAACACAGAGAGATAGAGGGCAAGATAGTAAGGTACGGAGGAAAACAGGGAAGGAGGTGGAGGGAGGGGGCAAAGTGGGTATCAAGTAGAACAAGGGCCAGGTAGAGGGAGATATATTTGGGAGTATACTTGTAACTATGTAAACACAACAAATTAAAAAAATAAAACCCACAAAACAAAACTGTGTTTAGACTACTGCTTCAAAATGGAGACACCACAGGTAACATCACCTAACTAATAAACATTAAATGTAAAATCAATGAAATATCACAGCATAGTTGATTTTAAATTATTCAGTGTGTATTAAACACCAGTATTGTACTTAGTAACCTATAATTCATTAGAAGCTTCAACTGCATCATATATGTATTTTGAACACTCATATATGTACAACTTTTAATCTAGGACAGAAAGGAATTTATGATATATATGTTATGTGTATTGTGTTTTATTCTATTTACCAATTATCCATATACTTTCCCCAATTTATTTGCTAACTTGGTTTATAAAATCTCCTAAAATTATTCTTTGATTCAATAAAATTCCTTCAGTATTATTTTTTAAAGTAAGAGGGGTTATCCTGACAAGCAGTGACAAGATATTTCCAGTTTGATAATTGAAGTCCTTTGACATTATATTAGAATTTTTACATCATTGATCTAATGAGCAAGAGGAATGGAAGAATGGTGATTTGATTTAATGTTAACCCTCAAAAGTAAGGTTTTAGATGGGTACTAGACTTAACAAGTAATAACTCTATTAGTTATATAAAAGTCTAATCACTTTGTTGTATACCTGAAAGTAACTTAATGTGGTATGTCAACTATAATTGAAAAATAAGTTTTAAAAAAATAATCAGGCATCAGCAGCATCTGAACTGTCCATCTACAAGATTGACTGTAATAAATTGGGATGAAAAACCACTTTAATAACTTGCCCCATAATAAGAAACAGAATGATTACCAACTCGAAGAAGTTTCTTTCTCCGATGTTCTCATTATTAAATATTTGATATAATTTTTATCTTACACTTTACTTTGCTAAATGAAACTTTTGGAAAAGAAAAACTGAACTCCACTAGTTAAAACATTTTCAGAATTGGTCAATACATTTTTATCAGTAGTGTTCAAAAAGCACTATGAGATACTTTTGATAGGTAGAAATCTATACACATTTTCCTCTTATTAGTTATAACAAGCTAATACTTCTCATTCCACTTTGATACTAGAGATGGTCTGCTCTATCCACTGCCTTTTTTCCAATAGTGAAACCCACTACTACAGTTGTCCACCTTATATATACTCATTTGTCAGTCTTGGAAAACATAGAAAACAGTTTCAAATTTACTAGTCTGTACCAACACAGAAATCGTGCTAATACCATTTCAAAATTTTTTTTAAATGTTTTGTTTTTATACTGAAGACATTTCAGTCAGAATACTATGCTAATGTGTTTACAAGTTAGTTGGATTATTTCTTTGTTCCACCCTTCAGTACCACTTTTCATCTTTATGCAGAGATTTATAAAATATGCAGATTAGTCAAGAAATTAAGTTTTTCTAGGCAGTAAGAATCCAGAAGCCAGCAAATGTCACTTGGAGCTATTTCTTTAATAGCAAAGAAAAAATCTTATGAAAAATTTTGAATGAATCCTTAAAACTAATATTTTTCCATCCCATATTCAGCATTCTTAAGAAATGGGTCAAATATCATAGTTTACCTAGTGAGACTTTCAGTACAAATAAAAGCATGTAATTTAAAATTTTTTATTTTTTATATTAGATTAAAACTATGGATTAGTGGATATAAGCGAAGGACATTAATTGTTCTAATAGAAAATACCATGAAACAGCATTTTAACCTGTATTCTTGTCCTGATGAAGCAGAAAAGCAACCTGTACTTGTGCAGAGAAATCTATCGTGATAAATGATGAATGAAAAAGTGCAAATATATAACTCATGAACAATAGTTCTTTTTAAATTTTTTATTGAATTTTTTTGTTGGCATTGGTTAATAAAATTATATAGGCTTCAGGTATAATTTCTATAATGCATCATCTATATATTGTACTGTGTGTTAACCACCCCTAGCAAGTCTCTTTCCATCATCATTGATGCCCCCTTTACCTTCTTCTACCTCCCTCACCCTTCTTTCCCTCTGAAAATCACCATACTGTGTCTGTGAGGTTTTTTTTCTTTGATTAATCTTTTCCCCCTTTTCACTCATCCCCGCAAACCCCAACTTATCTGACAGCAGTAGAGTTTTTTTTTAATTTTTTTTTAAATTTATTTATTCATTTTTAGAGAAGGAGAGAGAAAGACAGAGAGGGAGAGAGAGGAGAGAGAGAGACAGAGAGAGAAGGGGGGAGGAGCTGGAAGCATCAACTCCCATATGTGCCTTGACCTGGCAAGCCCAGGGTTTTGAACCGGCGACCTCAGCATTTCCAGGTCTAAGCTTTATCCACTGCGCCACCACAGGTCAGGCCAGCAGTAGAGTTTTTAATGGAACTAACCTATATGGTCAAAAGAATATCATGAATTCCAGTTAGAGTTCATGCAGGTGAAAGGTGGGAATTAGTTTTGCAAAAACCATGGAGAAAAAAATGAAAGCTAGTCATTCTTTTAAATCTTAAATAACATAGAGCATTCTATTCACTAGCCTTTGAAGTTTTCTGTTTTTCCACTGATTATTCACTGTATAACCATGAATTAAACAAGGTCACCTAAAACATAATTGAACATAGTAAGCTTGAATTCTAGTTTTGGAACCTCACTCTAAAATGGAAATGAGTGTTGTTACTTAGAAAAATAATTTTCAAACCAATTCACATATCCCATTCTTTCCTTTATGATGTAAATTGCCATTAAAGAGCAGTACAAAATTTTGTTACACATCATTTTCCAAAATAGAAAAGTTCTTACCATCTAATTGTAAGATGTTGAAGAATTATCATTACAAATATTTCCAGCATTCTGAATTGCATAGTAGTCCCCTGCTTCTCCACAGGAGACACATTCTAAGACCCCAAGTAGATGACTGAAACCACAGATGGCATCAAACCTTAAATTTACTGTTTTTTTTATACATACATACATATGTATGACTAAGTTTAATTTATAAATTAGGCACAGTGAGAGTACTAATAAAAAAGAACAATTATAGTAATACCATAATAAAAGTTATGTAAATTGATTTGGGTTCATTATTTAGTAAAACAAGGGTTATTGGAACACAAGCAGTGTGATACCATAATAGTCCATCTAATATGCAAGATGGCTACTTAGCAACTCATGGCACATTGTATATATAGGTACTTTAGACAAAGAAATGATTTATCTCTAGGGCAAAAAGGAGCAGGATAGCATGAGATTTCATTACTGTGCTCATAATGGTGTGCAATTTAAAACTGATGAGTTGTTTACTTCTGGAATTTTCCATTTATTATTTTGGATCTCAGTTGACTGCAAGGTAACTGAAGCCACAAAAAGCAAAATCACAAATGAGGTGGGACTACTGTACCTTAAACATTTCTCACGAAATGAAACACAGAAACCAGTTATAACTGCCAAGGCACCCTACTGAATCTAATATATTAATAGTCCTTGATTTGGAATAGTTGCATGGTAACTCATAAATACCCACACGTGCACGTGCAATATAACATGTCTAGTTGTCAACTTTTTCATTCCGGTTCTTCATGCACTGAGAACTTAGCCATGTGCTTGAAAGACTTTCTCACTCCAGTTGTCATTATTCTGGATACCAAACTCCACGTGGGCTCCATTGGGGCCTTAATTTTATATCAACAGACAAAATCTGTTTCACCCCTTAAAACCTTCTTATCACATGGAACATTCCAGCCTCAAAAATCTCACTTTCCTTTTTCTACAGCCTAAACCATATACTCAATAGCTGGAATTACTACCATTCTCATTATTCATTTTCTGGGTTATTTTCTTTCCACTATATACTCCTTTAATGAAATCTATTTCCTGAAAGATCACTTTCTTTCTCTACATTTCTTTATCCTGTACACAGTACTGAATTTTGCTGGAGAAAAAATAATACCATACAATGAACATGTTGTTGCCATTTCAAATACACTATTGCAATATACTTGACAAATAAAAAAATCCATGTGTCTTATTATTTTATCTCTCAGCTACATTTTCTATAACTGACCATTCTTTTTTTCTTGACACATTTTTCTCCTACTATTGATTTCAAGTTTCATACTATTGTGCTTGGATAAGATACTTGGTAAAGTTTCAATCTTCTTAAATATGTTAAAACTTATTTTGTAAACTAACATATGATCTATCACGGAAAATGTTCCATGTGCGCTTGAAAGTAATGTATATTCTGCTGTTGAATGAAATCTACTATGTATACCTATGTGATATGTATATACAGCAGCAGAAAGTGCTCACACACCTATTTAAAAACTGCTTCTTTATTTACTGTGGTCCTGTGGACCTTGTGAATGTCAGGTTCTGATAGCTCTCAGAGGTAGGTAATTTGGGGATGTGTTTCTCTGTTAGCAGCTTTAAAAGTTGAAGTGCTAGATTGTGTACAAGGTCCTTCCAGGAGAACCTGGTAACTTGATATTATAATTTGAGTAAGAGAGAAGGCAAGAAAAGTTCCTGCCAACTTTTCAGGCTCCCATCAAGATCTTAGTCTGCTCTTAGATGTAAGCTGATTAGAAACTAGACCTGCAGCCAAGCTCTAGTAAGTTGCATCAAACCCTTTTTAGGGAAAAACTAGAAGGTGAGCATTTTGTCTGCTCCCTCTATGCTGAACCTAGAGGGAATTGATGTAGTACATCCTTCTAGAAGTCAACCAGACATGTGATTATTATATCATATTGCTATTGTTCTAAGGAATTTAGAAATTTTAGAGACTACTGATTACATCTAAATAATTCAGTTTAGCTAATATGAGAATTTGTATTATTAGCCCATGTGGTTCACTTCAAAATTCTAACCTTAGCTTATTCCTTAGACTTCATATTATAGAAATAGATTTAATTAATAATCTTCTTCTGAATAGGCCTGTGACTGAAGCAACCTCTAAAGTAGTTAAACAACTACTCACTTCCTTAAAGTAATTAGGCTAATTAATCTTTTGAGATTACCAAATGTTCAATATTTTAAAATGAGTTTTTATATCATTTCTAGACAAGAATGGACTTTTAAGTATCTTATACACTAAGAAAAATATTTTTTATTTTGGTTAATTCATCTGTAATATTTATGCTTGACTAGTAAAAAAGTGTTAGTCAAACATTGTTGAAGATGCTACTAATCAGAATACACTGCTAATACAATTATTTATGCTTTATTTATCAATTTAAAACAGATATGTGTATTCAATAACTCTCTGAACAATTAATATTAAGCATCACTTTATTTTTGGAATTGTTTTTAAAATGAATGAAACATAAACCAAAGTGTGAATATAAACATTTTTATAATAATTGTGAAAATGCTTATTGAGCTTGCAATATTAAATAGTCTGTAATCTAAAGCCCAATCAACATAAACCATTAAGAAATGGGATCTGGATTGAGAATTCCTGGTTACAGACTTTAGTCATCTCACAATATTAAACTTCTCTAAGTCTCAATTTCTTAGTAAGATAGTTTGAGAACAAAAATGAGTTATTAGTGAAATGCACAGTTAATGCTCACTCAATAGTAGCTATTATTAGACCCTAAAGAATTTTTCTTAGTTATATTATTTGTATATTCCTAAGTAGCTACATAATGTTTGAAATGTGACTCCTTGTAGTTCTGACATTGCATGTGTGTGATGTACATATTAGAATTAAATTTCATTGATGATGTTCTCTTCCTTTGGTATAAAAACAGACCAAAGTGATGGAGCTACAAAGATTTCCTAATGACAGAAGAGAATCTCACATAAGTCTGTGACATCAAGTACTTTCAGAACACTATGACTATTATTGGAAGTATAAATTTCACTTAGAACAATTCATGTATTTTAAAACATCTAAAAAAAACACACACACAACCCACCTTTGTTTACTTTTGTTTCCACTTTACAAATGAATGCCTTATGAAATAATCAGTATCCGTTATAAGCATCTAGAACCCTTATCATCACAGTGGTAGCCACAGCGCCACAGACAGAGCAGGTCACTCGATTATCATATAATGTGCATATTCAGGTGAAAAAAATTCTAAAAGGTAGAGGTTATTTCACTTCCATTCTCAAGTTAAGATGTGTTATAATAAAGAACATGAGAAAGAACTATGAAATCTTAACCATTTTATTTATTTTATTTTTTTTATTTTTTTTGGTATTTTTCTGAAGCTTGAAACGGGGAGAGATAGACAGACTCCCGCATGCGCCGGACCGGGATCCACCCGGCACGCCCACCAGGGGCTGCGGGAGGGGAAGAGAGAGACAGAGAGGAAGGAGAGGGGGAGGGGTGGAGAAGCAAATGGGTGCTTCTCCTGTGTGCCCTGGCCGGGAATCAAACCCAGGAGCTCTGCATGCCAGGCCGACGCTCTACCACTGAGCCAACTGGCCAGGGCCGTCAACCATTTTATTAACTGCATTAATAGAAGAAAATTATAATATCAGGAATTAAGCAGAAAAATAAAATATTCAGCAGTAAATTTGTGTAAAATGTGGTAACATACATTATGATGTGAATGAAATAGTTTTTTGTTTGCTTGTTTGTTTTTTTTTAAATAAAGAACAAGGTATACTTCTATTTTTTATTTTCCTCGAACTATTCCAAATAACTTCTTCTAATTAACCAGCCAAATTGGTTTTAAAAATTCTAATGTCTGCCTCTGCTAATAGAATTTATAGAGTAACATAATTACTTTATTCATTACATGAGATAAAGATAGTACAGTTAAAATGTCAAGTAGAATCAAGGCTATCTGATTGAGAAATATTTTCAATTGTAATTTTTTCTTTCCCAAAAGAGATATGAAGGTATAATTTTCTGCATGCATGAAATGTTTTATATTAAGCTTCTGAAAATAAAAGTCTCAGGAACCATTTCAAAGTACAAAGTATTTCATATTTGTAACCTTGGATACGTTTCCTAATCTTTCAAGGCTTCAGGCTCCTCATCCCTCAAGTGAGAATTATGCACCAAATTATGTTAATAACCAAAAATTTTGAGTACAGAAAATAATTACATTTTTAAAGAGGAAAAGAATTTAGTGGGATTTAGCAATTTGATGGGATTGAAGCCATTACAGTACTAGATTTATTGACATTGAATGCTAAAATTTAATTGAAATGTATTTTATAGGATAAAGGTAAAAAATTGCATCTCAATAAATTTATATTTTGCCTTCATATGCTTTGAGCAATTATCCAAATCACGCATCTGAAAATATTGTGACTCAGAAGCAAGGCCAAATCAAAAGGGAGAACACCTGTCTTCAGCTCATTGTAATTATTCTGTGAGAGTTTTCAATAGCAATATATCAATCTAATATGAAGAGTGGAAATGAGAAAGAAAAGTTAATAAACATTTTTATCTACAGAACAGACACACACACTCAAACACACACACACACACAAATAGATGTGATTTTGAAAATCTCAGTAGGTTTAAAGTAAAACAATATATTGTAAAGCTCATAGAGTGTAGAGAATTTGGCGATGAGAACATAAATTGTGTAGAATATATAATATAATACATTCTTCTAGTGCTTAACATATTAGACCCTTGACATGTACCTAATGAACAAAACATCAAAAATCACAGCCATTGTAAAGGTGTTTATTCTAGAAAAAGAGGTAGCTAATATATAGTGGCCAATGTATACAAATTATGTGAGATGTGGAAAGTAAATAAATACTTTGAGGAGACCCCTCCCTCCAAAAACAAAGAAACAACTACAAAAAATGAGAGAGAGAAAAAAGAGAGAGAGAGAGGAGAGAATGATAGATGAAGAAGAATGAGGATATCTGTTTACAAAATACTTTCCAACCATGTTCAGCTGCATGAGGTATAGGCATGAAACAGGAAGATGAATTGAATCAGGGAATCTTTTCTTTTCTTTTTTTTTAATTAAGTATGTGAAGCCAAGAGATGAAAAAGTTATATCTGGATGCAGGCAAGGGATGAATATCATAACTGACTATAACATTAAATCTAATACGCAAGAAAGAAAAACTATCTGAGTGGTGAAGAAAAGTTTTAAAATGTGGTATGTAGGTTTAATGTAATGCATGCTTTGTGGTTCAAAGAATGACTTAAATGAAGGAATAAGAGGGCATATGTTTATTCTAAACCTGAATCCTTACATGAAATCAAGATTATTGCAAATTTTGGATATGTATAACAATAAACTTGTCATGAAAAAATAGAATTATTTACATTCTATAAGAAACAGAAAACAATAATAAAAGAATATATTACAGTAAACTATTTATTATGCTTATTAGAAAAAGGAAAACTATTAAACTGTCAAATTGATTGCAGCAAATGATGTGAACATTTCAGTATTGTATTTGCAACTTAACACCCATCACTGAGACACATTGGAATTTGCATTTGTTTCCCTCCTTATCCTGGCTGACATTTTGCAGATATGAAAACAAAGGCACTGATAAAAATGATTTGCTGATGAATAGAGATTTCAGGATTTAGACTCAGATTCACATCTGCCCATATTTTCCAGAAAAAATACATAAGTCCTCCCTAGTAGACATGTTCAGTCTCATCTCTTTGTATAACTCTGTGAAAACAGCAACAGACAAAGTAAAAATTAGTTATAATGTCAAATAATAGAAATTATCTTATGCATATTATTTAAAATATTATCTATGTTATTTTATGTAACATTATAATAAACATATTATATTTAGAAACATACAAAGATTAATAATAGGTACATATTTGACAAGTACAGGTAATAAAATTTTAAATATTCTTTTGCTTCTCATTTTGGATAATGGAAAACTCTCAAATATCATAAAACTGATTTTTGATTAATTGTATTTTTGCCAATCTTTGTAGCCAAAAAATGTAACTTTTTCTTATAACAAATATGTTATTCTTAGCAAATGCAATGGTGTCCAACTTTAATCCTGAAGTCCTCACAGAATAGAAAACAATATATCATTTTGCAATTTTGCCATAATGAAAATCCTTCAATATTATTTTTTCTCTTTGCAATGTACTAGAGGTAAAATTATTTTATTTTTAATTATAGTGAGTTTGCATTTAAACAAATAAAGATTAATATTAGACCTTTTGTTTGAAATGTAATTGAACCTTAGTGTCATATTTTTTAATTATTTATTTATTTATTCATTTTAGAGAGAAGAGGGAGAGACAGAGAGAGAGAGAGAGAGAGAGAGAGAGAGAGAAAGAGAGGAGAGACAGAGAGAGGAGGGGGGACGATCTTGGAAGCATCAACTCCCATATGTGCCTTGACCAGGCAAGCCCAGGGTTTTGAACCAGCGACCTCAGCATTTCCAGGTCGACGCTTTATTCACTGCACCACCATAGGTCAGGCTAGTGTCATATTTTGATGCATACTAAAATCTTCAGTCAGAATTGATATAAATAAATATTTTTATTCAGCTCAATAATTTTTAAGAAGTCTTTTTTAGTGCATTTCAAAAAATGCTTAAATCTTTAATGACAAGGTTAACATTTCAGGGCCTTCAATCTGTCTTTTGAATATGCATTGTTAGACAGCCCTAGATACCACCAAAATATGCTTCCCTAACAGTAAATCATCATCATGATTGCCATTATTGATTGGTAAAGTCAGTCACCGAATATATCCATGAGATTCCACACCATCTATCTTGATGTTATATAGCCCCATCCTGCTGCCTAAACCCATTAAACTGTCATCCGGAGGTTTACATCATTTTTATTTGAGGGGCCTAGTGAAACTTTGCACTTTACTTGTTTTCTAAAATACTTCTAAGACCTAACTATCTCATCAAGAAAATTCCATTGTTCCCTGTTAACATCTGTTACCAAGAAGAGACTCCATAATAACTTTGAATGGGAGGATAACCATTATCACTGAACATAGCATGGCATATAGTGTGCATACTTATTTTCATGTTTATACATATATGAATGTATAATTTAAATGTGATGATAATTTAAATGTGTTGGCCCATGGGAAATGCTATGTAACAATGTCTGATTTGAGATATATTCAGAATCAATTAAAAATTATTAAATCTACTTAAATACTATTACCTAGCTCTCCAAAATAATAAAATAATAATAAAGAAAAGGTATTACTTATAACTTATATAGTTAACACATGTGCTTAGAGTTAAAGATATTTTGGACTATTAAATCAGGCTTTTTCTTTACCTTCATTTCCAAGGACTTTCAGGGGTTAATTACTGTATTTCAAGGTGTGCATACATATCTTGACAACCCATGCAGAAGATTTATAGTTGTGCATTTCTAATAATCAGTGAATAAAAGATCAATAGTTTTCCATAGGAAATAAAGAGATAACATGATCCATAAATTATTGAGATACAGTAACTTTAAAAATTTAATTTAAAAAACAATTATAAAAATAAAGTGGCTGAAAATAAAATTGTTGCATATATTCCTTAGTTTATACTTAAAACATTGAAAGTAAATATTAAATATTTACTTAGTGTCTTAATTACCCACAGACACTGTACTTTTTGTGTTTGTGTGACAGAGACAGAGAGAAAAACAGGGACGACAGACAGGAAAGGACAGAAATGAGAAGCATCAATTCTTCATTGCAGCTTCTTAGCCTTAAAGAGACTAAAGGTTGTTCATTGATTGCTTTCTCTTATATGTTTTTAGCAAGGGGCTACAGTAGAGCGATTGAGCCCTTGCTCAAGCAAGTGACCTTGGCTCAAGCCGGTGACCTTGGGCTCAAGCCAGCAACCATGGGGTCATGTCTACAACCCCATGCTCAAGCCAGAGACCCCGCTCAAGCTGGTGAGGCCACACACAAGCTGGATGGCCCCACGCTAAAGCCGGTGACCTAGGTAGAGGTTTCGAACCTGGGCCCTCTGCATCCCAGTCCAATGTTCTATCCACTGCTCCACTGCCTGGTTAGGCAAAACACTGTACATTTATAGTCTAAAATTTATAAGTTGTTATAACAAAGACCCTTTGTTTTATAATTAATTGTTTATATTCTTGCTAATTTTTTCTCTATTTCATAATTGTACCTTACATTTTATACTTAAAAAGGTATAAAAATTGCTACTACATACAATATAGTGCATTTGTCAGTTATATTTCATAGGTGATGAAACTTTGAATATTTAAATCATAGAAGTTGTATGCAATTCAACATACTCTTTCTAATCACTATTCTAATTGTGAGGTAAAAAAAGAAAAAATAACTGAATATAATTCTTTTTGTCTCACATTTTTACTATATCGATACCTTATGAGAAAATTTGAGAGACAGATAAAATAAACTATTTCCTTTAACATACTAGAAATGGCAATGTTCAACCAAAAGGAAAACAAAGTCTTTATTGACGTTGGTTAAAAAGCTCACTGTTTTTTTTTCAAAGCCCTGAGAACAAAAGAGTGAAGTTTTAACTAACCTTTTTTTTTTCACTTTCTTTTGGAAAATTAAATCCTTTACATTACGATAAATGTTCTGAAATTTGTGAGACTATAAACCAAAGGGATGTTTGAGAAAATTTAAACACACACACATACTGCATCTTCTCTAACAAAGAAAATTAATGTAATATTGGAACTCACCATATATTTATGAATGCATATAGTAATTACAAAATGAATATGCAATGTACTAGTTTCTAGGCATCAGAGAGGGAGGAGCTCACCCTTTGGTAAATTATATAAATCTAATACAACTACAATATAATACAATGAGTTCACTGCAGTGATGCAGGTATATCCTAGGCTGTGTGAAACCAATCCAGTGATATGTTCACTTACAGAACTAGAGGAGTGTTAAAAAGATTTTCTGGGAAAAGTAACAGCAGCACTATAATATTGATTGTTGCATATTGATATTCAACTCCCCCATTGTGTGAGCACCTTGGTCACAATCTCATTATCTTAGATAACT
Organism: Saccopteryx bilineata; assembly: GCF_036850765.1. Taxonomy (NCBI): domain Eukaryota; kingdom Metazoa; phylum Chordata; class Mammalia; order Chiroptera; family Emballonuridae; genus Saccopteryx; species Saccopteryx bilineata. The sequence continues at coordinate 210,980,588 of NC_089491.1, read as the reverse complement.
GATTATAACACATGATAAATATATCACATAGCATATATTACATGGACTATATATCATGTGGCAAAATACACCGCATACACTGGTTCCTCATGACTACTTGCTAGTTAATGTATTTAAAGTATATATTCATCCACATTTTATTATTTTCCATTCTAATTAGGCCCAAGTTATTATATTTAACTGGATTCTGTTTGTTTTGAAGACAGAAATCAAATATGAATGAAACTGCATGTCTCATTTTTATAGGATTTCTAAGATATTGGCCATTGATATGCCATTAGTTCTAACCATAGTAAATTTTGCAGTCCTAGCAGAATTCTCCTCACAAAAAGATCTCTGTCTGTCAGTCTATCTTCTATTTTTTCTCTGTCTGTTTCTATCTATTGATTCCTCCATCCAGCTATCTAGTTAGCTATAAATTTATATATAAATATAGCTAGGTAGAGAGTAATGAAACCAGAATAAAATACATATAAAGAATACAGTAAGATACAGAAAGTTGAAAAGGATTTCAAATTATTTGTTGTAAGCAGAGTATAGCAAATAAACTTTACAAAATAAGACAGATGAGTTTATATGTTTAAAACATCTCTAAAGATGCAATTATACATGGTTACAATTTTGCATATTTAAATCATCTGTGAAATTTTTCATAACACATATAAATGTATTTTTCATCAATAGCATCCTACTTTATCTTATTTTTTAAACAAAAACCATTGACTAAATATATGATGGACATATTCTTCACACCAGAGCTATAAAGAGAGTAAAAAGGTACTAAATATTTGGAACTCCCCCCCCCCCCACAACATTCTGTGTGATAGATTTCAGGAATAGTCTCAGATGAATAGGCTTTGTCTCTCTGTGTTAAATGTGAATATTTTATGTTTGTTTGTTTTTTTGTATTTTTCTGAAGTTGGAAACGGGGAGGCAGTCAGACAGACTCCCGCATGCACCTGACCAGAATCCACCCAGCATGCCCACCAGGCAGCGATGCTCTGCCCAGCTGGGGTGTTGCTCTGTTGCGACCAGAGCCATTCCAGCACCTGAGGCAGAGGCCACAGAGCCATCCTCAACGCCCAGGCCAACTTTGCTCCAATGGAGCCTTGGCTGCGGGAGAGGAAGAGAGAGACAGAGAAGAAGGAGAGGGGAAGGGGTGGAGAAGCAGATGGGCGCTTCTCCTGTGTGCCCTGGCAGGGAATCGAACTCGGGACTCCTGCACGCCAGGCTGATGCTTAACCACTGAGCCAACTGGCCAGGGCTTAAATGTGAATTTTAATCTGAACTTCCTCCCTAAAAATTACTAAGAATTTTTTAAAAAGAGCAGCATGTGCTGGGGCTCACAGGTGTGAGAGCGGGCGTGAGTGGCGGGCAGAGGCTGAGACTGTGAGAGTGGGCGAGTGCGGATTTTTTGTGGGAAAGGACCAACCAGGAGACAGACTGTGTATCAGCTTAAGGAATTTACATCAGAGAAAAGCGACTGGAGGATTTGTAAACATATTTGTGTTTTAAAACCTCTGAGTTCAGTGTGAGAAATAAATTTAATGCAGGAGAGACCTGAGGTAGCAATAGGCTAATGAGAGAGATGCTAGCTGGCCTAATTCAGCCTTTCCAATTTCCCACAGTAAAATAAGTGAAGGCTTGTGCGTCTTCATTCAGTTGTATGCCAACGGTGGGATACTGGTAAAAGCCTACTCTGGGGAGAGGCAAAAAGTAAGTGGGTACATGGTTCGTGGAGAAATTTACAACAACCATGACACCAACTAAAAGTCTGCCTCCCTTTTATTATTCATATGAGCCAAGAATGCCAAACAAGATTAAAAAATATATTTTGTTAGCCTACCAAAGTTCTAAATAATTATAACAATTAAAATTTAGTTTCAGTAATGTATCAGTAAGCTTCAATTTATTACATCTGTATTATTTATTCTTTAATAAACATTAATATTGAGAATTTCTATGTTAAGGTTAATACAGAGAATTTCTAGTTTTATAGACAGCTTCCAATGGTCTAAGACTCAGCTATATGTGTTTATCTTCAAAGATGTTCATAAGAATTTATGTTTTGATTTTCTTTCACTGCATTTTGTGTTTTCAACTTCAAAAGTATTAAAGAATGCTTTTTGCCAGAGCTGTATGCATTTTTTCCTTTTATGAATTATATTTCCCCCCCAATGTGATGTTTTAAATGAGGTTAATCAGAAGCAAAACCTATTCAGAAACAGCCTTGAAAATGTACAGTGAAACAATAAGCTTTGAAATCATTCTTTGACGATTGGTGCATGGCAAGTATGGACTAAGCCATTAATTATGCAACTACAAATGTAAGGAAATGGAACCTTCCAAAGAAAAGAAGAATCAAGTTTCAAAGAAGAATGCCTAGAGAACTGACAAAAGATGCTCATCTATTCAACCAGAGACATCAATAGAGGAATCTTTCATTGCCTTGATCATGTTCACCAAGAACTGGATACTCATCCTAAGTTAATGAGTCAGTTATGTCAATGTTTACTATCAGCGATTTTGAAATAATTTTCTAGAAGAAAAATGACTTCAGAAGTTTGAATAAATGTAACTGAAATTTATGATGTATTTTTTAAAGACATTTTTTTTTTTGTCTTTTTTATTTTTTTTTATTTATTCTTTTTTTTTAATTCTTTATTTATTTATTCATTTTAGAGAGGAGAGAGAGAGAGACAGAGAGAGACAGAGAGGAGAGAGAGATAGGGGGGAGGAGCTGGAAGCATCAACTCCCATATGTGCCTTGACCAGGCAAGCCCAGGGTTTCAAACCGGCGACCTCAGCATTTCCAGGTCGACGCTTTATCCACTGCGCCACCACAGGTCAGGCTAAAGACATTTTAATGGAAATTTTGTAAGAGTGGAAAAGTTATATATTATACTAGATTCCCAAATAGGATTTTTATAAGTCAAGAAAATTTATATATAAAACTTTTCTTTCCCTGGTCATATAGCTCAGTTGGTTAAAGCATCATCCCCAAATGCCATGATAATCAGTTAGGGCACATGAAGAATCAAAAAATGAATAAATTAAAAAAAAAACTTTATTTAACATTTGCATATGTTACTTCATATAAAAATACTTTTGAAAATTAAAATATTTTTTAAAATTAAAATTGACAAGAAACATTAACAGAATGGAAATAGACTGGCAATAATAATAGCATAAATATAAAGAAGATCAATTTTAAAGAAGTCATTCATAAATTTGTATGTTAAGTTCAAAATATAATTATAATGATTTTATTAATGCAACTGATTAATTATAGACATATCTGTCTCCTTTTGAAAAATTATACTTAGCCTGAAAGGGCGGTGGCATAGTGGATAGAGCATCAGACTGGGACTCAGAGGACCCAGGTTCAAAACTCCGAGGTCGCCAGCTTGAGTGTGGGCTCATCTGGTTTGAGCAAGGCTCATCAGCATAAGCTCAAGGTTGTGGGATTGAGCAATGGGTCACTTGGTCTGCTGTAACCTCCCGGGTCAAGGCATATATGAGAAAGCAATCACTGAACAACTAAGGTGCACTACGAAGAATTAATGCTTCTTACCTCTCTCCCTTCCTCTCTGTCTGTCCCTATCTGTCCCTCTCTCTGTCTCTCTCTTTGTCTCTGTCACACACACAGACAAAAATTATACTTAATACAACTTCAATGTAGTAATTCATTAGTTACCTCTTTATATATTTTTGTTTTTCTGTCATGATTTCATGTGTATAAAGTTTAACAAAATAAAATTTTCACTCTGCATTTTTCTGGCTATTATTGCCACTTGTTTCATCTTATTATTCTTAAAAATAATTAGGTCATGTCGATAAGGTAGATGGTAAGAAATGATCCACTCTAGCTGTCAAATAAGTTAGGCATGCCACTACCTCCATTAGACCTCCAAAACCTCATTTAAAAATCTAACCTCATGCCAACCTCTGAAAATATTTAAATAAATTATATCACAAATGTCTTGTATAAATTAGATACTAAGGATATTAAGGAATCATTATAAATTTTGTTAGGTATAATAATGACCTTGAGATTATATGAGAAAATGACTATATTTTTTATAGTCACACTAAAAAAATATGAAGTTTGAGATTTTCTTAGAAATACCACATTTTTGAAAAAGAAAAGGAGGGAATGTGTATTAGAAGGGGTGTTAATATCTTATTCTCTCTATCTGTTGAACAAACCAAATTTCTCATAATAAAATAGTCAAAAAGTTTATCTTGATATATGAATCTGGGTTTACATATTATGTCATAATTTTTCTGACAGAAAGTAACCTCCAGCATGACTGAGTGAAAAAAGAAAGTTTGACTTCACTGTATCTGACTCAAAGAAACAAAGTCTATACCCAAATGGTTCAGTTATCCTTCCACAACAGAGATAAAGATGCTGATTTGCCAAAAGATATAATTTGCTCAGCCTGTCTTAATCTCTCTCTCCTCTCTCTTCTTTGTCTCTCTCTCCTCTCTTTCTCTCTCTCTGTTTTCCTCATTAGCACATCTTATTCTGACTCCATCCAGAAGTTTTGGCTTGAAAAAAAGCTGATGGTAGATCTGGATGTAGAAAAAATACAGCATGGGCAGTCCGTCACAAAAGTAAAAGATAAAAACAACTCTTTTTGTAATGCATAATGGGAATGATGAATCTTCAGGTCAAAGATGCAATGAAATACTCAATGGGAGTAAGAGAAGAATTCAGCTCAATTTAGTAATACCCCACAAATAATATTAATTACTTCAGTTGAGCATTTTTATATACTGGGATTAAAAAACAGAAGAATGTTTGCAACAACTAGGAAAATATTTGCAACCAGAATGGCTATGAGTTAAAGAAAAGAAAGAAAGAAAGAAAGTGAGAAATCTGAACCCAAGCTCTTCATTTGTCACCCAGGGAAGCATCAATTCAGGTAGGACAGCTAACCCACAAGAGAAAATATGTGAAGTTAATGAAGCCATCAGTTGAGCCTAATAAAAAACAAGGAGCACAAAAAATCATGAAAACAAGGTGAGGGCAGTTAGGTCTATATAATAACTCAAGAGCTGATCTGTGTCTGAAAGGATAGAAAGAATAGGACACAGAGGGAGACACAGGAAGTTTGAAGTCTTGAATGGGAACATTTTATGGCTGATTTAGGTATAAGCTGGTTGAGACAGATGGAAATCTTGATAATACAAGACTATTAGGAACACCACAATCTATGCCAAATAAGATTGCACTATTGTTTAACCACCAAGGGAACTCAACAAGATTACTGAATGTAACCAGCTTTAGAATTAGTTGAAAAAAAATCAAGATAATATAAACAATGAAAGTCAACAGAAGTCAGAGAAGCAAATAAAGAAATGGACCAAGGTTGGAAGCAAGAATGAGAATGTTTTCAGACAGTGTCAAGCAAACGTTTAACTGACAGAGTTAAATAGATATGAAAGAAAACTATTAAGGACTATTGCAATAACAAAGAGAAAATAAAGCACATTCTGTACTCAATTCTGTTAGGAAAAAAAAACAACCTGGAGGATTTCCAGATGTAGGGTTGATAAAATGAGGCTGCTTCTTTTTGTTAATGGGTTTTACCTAATAAACTATAATTGTCTTATCTTCATAACAGAAGAGAATTTTACAACGTGGAGTTACATTAGCAGGCAATGGCACTTCATTCTTGGTAATTATATTTCAAAAAATGGCTCCTAGATTTTTTTAAAAATACAGTCTTCTAATACTTTATATCTCCAGGATGTTATCTGTTAGGATATAACCTGCATTTCAAATTTGGGGACCAAAGACATGATTGTGTCACAGTAATATGTTATAGAAATTAAATATATATAAATAAATTAGGATATAATATTAAAAGCCATTAAAGCAAGTAAATAAGGTTATGCCATCTGGACAGGAATTAATCTCATGTGTACAGATATGATAGGCAGACTCTGCCTTTCACACAGGGCCCAGTTAGTGTGTGTGTGAAGTTATATATAGATAAGAAGTGGCTTGATGTCATGGCTCTATAGGTTCACATAAACAAGAAGCTTCTCTAGAAACACCTTAAAAGTGGCTTAATGTGACATTTCGGTAGATTAACATACAAAGGGCTCACCTTGAGGAACTCCCAAAAAGATGGTTTGATGTGATAATCCTCTGAATTGATACCAGTTAGAAGATATAGGAACCCTCATCCACTGTTGGTGGAAATGTAAAGTAGTACAACCACTAAGAAAGAAAGTATGGTGGTTTCTCAAAAAATTAAAAATAGAACTACCATATGACCCAGCAGCAATCCCTCTACTGAGTATATACTTCCAAGACTCAAAAACACTGGTACGTAAAGACACATGCAGCCCCTGTTCACTGCAGCATTGTTCATAGTGGCCAAGACATGGAAATAACCAAAAAGCTCTTCAATAGATGACTGGATAAAGAATATGTGATACATATATGTATACTATGGAATACTACTCAGCCATAAGAAATGATGACATCAGATCATTTACAACAACATAGATGGATCTTGATAACATTATACTGAGTGAAATAAGTAAATCAGAAAAAACTAAGAACTGTAGGATTCCATACGTAGTTGGGACATAAAAGTGAGTCTCAGGGACATGGACAAGAGTGTGGTAGTTACTGGGGGAGAGGAGGAAAGACAGGGAGGGGGTGGGAGGAGGGGAGGGGCACAAAGAAAATCAGGTAAAAGGTGACAGAAGACAATTTGACTTTGGGTGATGGGTGTGCAACATAATCATATGTCAAAATATACTGGAGATGTTTTCTCTGAACCTATGTACCCTGATTGATCTATGTCACCCCATTAAAATTAATAATAAAATAAAAAAAAATAAAATAAAATAAAATAAAAAGACATAGGCCAGTAAAGGTGCTAAAATTTAAGGCCCCTCCTCCTGTGGTAGTCACTCAGACTCTAATGTTGAACACGGACAGTCTCCATGGCACTCTGACCAAGAGGAGCATGCTGATGGGGCCCCCTTAAGCCATATCCAAGCACGCCAAAAGGATTTGTGAGTAACAAACTGTCTGTGTGGTTCTTGCAACTAACTTGTGTGTCAGTAGTGTCTTTCCTCCTGTGGCAGTTCGTCTCGGCACTGATAAGTAGAATCCTCATAGTTGCCACAAGAATAGTCTCAAAGAGGCTGCCAGCCCTGCTGATAAGCAGGAGTTTCCCACTGTGCAGGGAAGTCAAATCAAGGCTTGACGTAGAGCTCGGGATCTACTGGAATATTCACCCCATTTTAAATAAAGACATGTTGCACAGAAAAAGAAAGAGAAAAATAAAAATAAAGACAATTCTTAGTTGTAAAATTGACAAGAGATTTTTTTTATTTTTATTTATTGATTTAGTGAGAGAGGAAGGGAGAGAGACAGAGAGACAGGAACATTGAGTTGTTCCTGCATGTGCCCTGACTGGGGATCAAACTGGCATCCTTCGTACTTCTGGAGGATGCTCCAACCAACTGAGCTATCTTACCAGCACTGACAAAGGTACTTAAAAAGATTTAAATTTCCAAAGGTCAGGAAAAAAAATTGCAATTACAAGTTTTCTAAAGCAAGTATTCTAAGAAGTGGGAGGTCAGGAGCCTAGAGTTAGGAAGCAGCTTATCTAAGGTTTAATCAAGCTAAGAGGAACTGTAAGGCTGTAGGGCTGGGGCCATGCAGGTTCTCATTGGATGGTGGGCCATTCCATTTAACAGAGTCTCCGAATGGCAGACAAACAAACAGATAGGGAAAATTAATTCCCTGTCACTCAGGGCTCCCACTCCCTGACCCCTACCAGACTCACTGGACTCACAGGTCCCTACGAGCCTCATCAGGGCTCTCCAGCCCCTCAGCACTCTCTAGCCAAACAGGCTTGGCCAGAAATACCCCTTTTTGGCAAACAATGGCCCCTCTCAAGCAGGAAGGCAATCCACAATTTGCAATCTATCACCTTAGGGCAAGCACACAGCCATCCACAGACTATACACACATTGCACTGTCCCATGTCAATGCAAAATACAAGTGAGCAAACCTAAGTACACCTGTTTACCCAACAAAGGCCATCTTGGTCAGTAGCCTGTTGTTACAATGGAGAACTAAGGAATGAAACTACATCAATATAATAGTTACCTCTAAATATATATATTTTTATATTTTAATGAAACTCAGTTGTTAGGATTGACCCTAATTATCAGAAAAGTATGGCCTTCTTCATTCAATGTAAAAAAAACAACAACACTTTTTAAAAAAATTTTTTTATTGAGCCATATTTCTCTTTTAAGATTTGGGCAGAGGTATGAAATGGTCTTTCACCAAAGCCTTCAGTAAACCTCAAAGCCCTGACATAACTAGAAGGGAATGAATGTGCAAGGGGAAAATATATATGTGATCAGCCTCAGAAGACCTCCATATGTGGGAACAACTTCTTTCAGTCAACTTCCTCATTCATATTTCCAGTTTGGAATTATCCAGTGAACTAGCTGGTGTCAAACAAATGAAAGAAGGTAATGGAAAACTTTGGCCATAATACAGAATGGAGAGAGAAGGGCTATTGCTGATAGCCACCTCTAGCAGAGACAGATATTAAAATAATGAAGGAGATAAGTTAGGTCAGAGTCAACTAATATGGGAAATTAATTAATTAATTAAATAGTGATAGTGTAATGTTATGAAGAGTTCCCTAAATGTTGACCAAATCATTCTTTTTTACCTGTAGCAAGCTAAACTATCCCCCATCCCCATTACCACCACCACCATGTAAGGAAGTGAGATAATGTGATGATGTTTTGGTCATTAAAATGTGGACAGAAATGATACACCTCTCTTCTAGGTCTGTTGTTTAAATTTTCTTTCTCTTACTGTATGCCTGATGGTCAGTTGGATTAAGGTGATACTGTGGAGAATCCCATCTTCCTAAAAAACATTGGCATGCAGTGGAACCACTTGATAAAAGAGTCAAGAACAAAATGCAATCATGTTCTTCAACATGGGAAAAGCAAGACATATTCATTCATTGTGTTAAGCATCAAAAATCACTGGTTATTTGTTTTGGTAATATGCTGAGTTCATAGTTCTTGAGCTAATGTGTGAAAAAATAATGAAGCTGGAAATATAAATGTGTAATAAGGCCACAAAAATGAATATACATTATCTCTCTAAGAAAAAGATAAAACAAACAGTAATCAAAAATAGAGTTTATGGGAATATCTAAAATTAGGAAACAAAAAAAGTAGTGGTAAAGGAAAGAAATAATCTGATTATGAAATAACTATATAAAAACAAACATCATCAAAAATAAAATAGTAGCCTGACCTGACCTGTGGTGGTGTAGCAGATGAAGCGTTGACTCAGAATGCCAGGTCTCTGGTTCAAAACCACTTGGTTGCTGGCTCTGAGTGCAGGCTTTTCAATGTGGGTCACTGGCTTGAGTGGGGGAAATGATTCACATTAATCCACAGCTCACCATCTTGAGCTCAAAGAGGATACTTGCTTGAGCAAGGGGATACTGGCATGGCCCTGGTCAAGGCACATATGAGAAGCTTGACATACAACTAAAGGGAAAGCAACTTAGATTTAATGCTTCTCATCTTTCCCGTCCTGACTCTCTCTCTAAGTCTCCTTCTCAAAATCTATATAAATAAAAATATAAATGTTCATTTGTTCAAAATCTTAAATCTCCAAAAATTCTTCACCAATTGCTTTGAAATTTTGACACAACGTTGCATTTGAATATGTGCGTTTTTATATACCTACTAAGTTGCATTCAAATACATGCATGTTTTTCTATACCTACTATTATAGAGATGTCACACCTGTGACAGGTAAAAACATGGTGTTTTTGAAAAAACAGAGCCATCTGTTGCATGTAAAAGCAAACATGCTATACTAAATATTTTATGATTCCATTTCAATGTTTCCAATTTATGATCCATCACTGAATCAATCTGCTGCTGCTTTGTTCGATGTAGAATTACATCTTGAACAAAATTACAACACGGGTGATCTTTTGTCATATGTGCAATCAAATACAAATATTCCTCAGCTAACACTTGAGCAAAAAGGCATTTACGATCAAATAATGCAAACTGTCAATAATGGGGTTGGAGAAATCTTCTTCTTAGATGCTCCAAGAGGAACTGGTAAAACGTTCCTAATAGATTGATTCTGGCAGCAATTCGATCCCAAAATGACATAGCCTTAGCTCTTGCATCATCCGGAATAGCTGTAACATTGCTACCAGGTGGAAGAACTGCTCATTCTGCTTTGAAATTGCCATTAAACATGCAATTCGTTGAAACTCCCATGTGCAACATTTCCAAAGCATTGGCATGGGAAAAGTATTGCAGAAATGCAAACTTATTGTTTGAGATGAATGCACAATGGAGCACAAAGAATAGCTTGAGGCTTTTGATCAATCATTGTAAGATTTGCTTGGAAACATCAGACCATTTCGGAACGCATTAACATTGCTGGCAGGAGATTTCAAGCAAACATTACCTGTAATTCCCAATCTACACCAGCAGATGAAATAAATGCTTGCCTGAAATACTCCACTTTGTGGTGACATGTAAAGATGTTAAAATTAACTACAAATATGTATGTCCAGCTGCAAAACAATTGATCAGCTGAGATATTCTCACATGGGAACGAAAAGTTGCCGGTTGATCTGACCTCAGGAAGAATTTCATTGCCTCATAACTTCTACAATTTAGTGACGTGAAAAGAATTGGTTGTAAAAGTATTTCTCAATATTCAAACCAATTATAAGAATCACAATTGGCTGAGTGAACGAGCTACTCTTGCAGCCAAGAACAAAGATGTCTACAAACTTAATATTATTCAGTCTAATATTCAAAGTGAGGCAGTCACATACAAGTCCGTCAAAACTGTTGTGGAAGCAGATGAAGCAGTTAATTATCCAAAAGAATTTTTGAATTCACTCAATCTGCCAGGGATGCCACTACATGTACTGCAATTGAAAATCGGCATGCCAATTATCATGTTGTGAAATATCAACCAGCCAAAGTTTTGCAACGGCACCGCGGCTTCCAATAAAAAATTTAATGAGCAACGTTGTAGAAGCAACAATCTTGACAGGACCTTTCAAAGGTGAAGATGTCCTCATTCTTCACATTCCTATGATTTCAATGAATATGACATTTTAATTTAAGACATTGCAATTCCCAATTCGATTGGCATTTGCAATCACCATCAACAAAGCTCAGGGCCAATCTTTAGAATTGTGCGGTTTAGACCTAGACACGGATTGCTTGTCACACGGACAATTATATGTTGCATGTTCTAGAGTTAGCAAACCAGACAATCTCTATATCTGCACAAACAATGGAACAACAAAAAATATTGTATACCCACAAGCATTGTGAAATTAAACATATTAGAAATGTGCGCTTTCTCTTTTCTTTCTTTTCCATTTAACCAGACTGAGCCACAGCAATGCGTGGCCAGGTACAACTAGTAAAAAAATTTAAAAAAAGAAAATAAAGTAATAGAGATTTCTAAATGAGTGTTTAAACTGAATAAATAAAATACATAAAAATAGTTACATGATAGAGATTTTGAACTTTTATTTGAATGTGTTATTAAGCTTTCTGATGACAGAAGATATTTTATTGTGTTTTCATTTTAAGAAAGACATGGATGAGATAAGAAAAACTATGTGGTTAAAATTTGGTTATATAATTTTTAAAAAACCCAGGTTCTTAATAAGAATAAAATATCATGAAAACTTGAGCAACATATATTTTTGAAGAACGTTTTTTGTTTGTTTCATGTCAAGCTACATGCCAGACAATAAGGGAGTTAATAGAAATAAATATATATAAGACTTTTTCCATCTTATTTAGGATAATAACTAGCAAATTTTCACTATAATTTTATATAAGAAAAGGGACATTTTGCTTGTACTATTATTAAGTAAAAGAAATATTAGCAAAGATGTATTTGAATTTCTAAATAATAATGTATAAATGAGAGAAATTCTGGAATTTCATGCAATTGTCATCTTTGAATCTGAAATTATTTAACTGGTAGAAACCTCTGGAGAAGATCCATGAATAATATGGAGGATGTTATTTTATTCCTAAAATCAAAAGCAAAATTCTAAGTGAAAGTCTCTTTACTGAAGATGTATGACTTTCATCAAATTTTTGAAATGTTCATGTTTCAAAAAGATCAAAAGCCACCATTTTAGTCCTGCTTTATCCTTTTCCTAATGAGGCATATAAAATTCAGACCAATGTCATGTATAAAAATGTCACACAGACAGTTGTAAAATTAAAACCAGTGCATATGCTCTCTCATCTACAGTTCTTTATATTTTTTTATACATGGTGTCCAGTATCTTTACTATTTCCTGAAGATTTCTAGAAAGAGTAAAAATGTCAACTCTAATGATTTAGTTATGGTTGTACTGAGAGGAGGGGATGCTCTGTCCTGTTTTTTAAGCTCTTAAAGCTGCTGTTTTCTGTTGCTTCTTCTGTAAAAATGTTTGGAAGCCATTCTAATAAGCATAACATTTATGTCTGAGGATAGTTATTAAATCTGTCTAAACCTTTTAGGCAAGGTATTCTCACTTTTTCTATTCTTTCTATATGTATTATTTTTCAATCATTTTTGTATTTGCTCTCTTGCAGAAACCCTTCAAGTCTTTTCCACACATTTTTTATGTTAGATAACCACAAATAAAAGACATGGTAAATAGCACAGTAAATTATGCTGTATATAAAGCATGTTCTATTATTCATTCTTTACTTTTGTAGATATTTCACTTATGCAATCACTTTGGTCTTTTGACATACAAGTACTCATATAACCAAATGAAGTAGTTAGAAATGTTTTTTGAGGCTTTTCTAAAATTTAATATCAGTGTAATTTAGTTAAAAAGAATAAGCTATGGAACATTTCAAACTGCTTTGAAATCTTCTCTCCAACAATTAATTTAATGTGTAACATTAATATGTATTTTACTTTATGAATCCCCATTTTATTTTTAAAGTGGAGGTGTTAATACAGAAAATAATATTTTTTAACACTAGATCTATTAATGAATTGGATATAATGACTTTAAATTTTCTGGAACCCTAGCTAAAAATTATAATTCCTCATCAAAAATTAGTGTATTATTTGAAATATATATTAATATTCTTACTCAAGGCTATTCATTTATGCCAAATGAAGACATGACTTTGGTAATGAGATCAATTCTATTACAATCTTACATTGGATTTCCCCCCAATTTTTACAATGCTAGTGTTGACTTCCACAAATAACTTATTTCAGTTTCTCACTCTTATTTAACTATGATAGTCCTGCTTCAAAGGGAATCCTTAATGCAAAAGGTAAAAAGAATAAAATCAATCCTGCTTTAATTTAATGTGTTGGCAGTTTAGAATCACATCTATATTTACCATTTCCCCCTCCTATTATTGTATAATTCCTACAGAGAATTTATTTTAAAAACAGTCATACAGAGATATACATTTATAGGAAGACCATGTTTGAACTCTCTATCTTTATGCAGGTTTATGTTATATTTTTTATAATCTATTTCACTATTTTTAATATATAAATTGTATGTTACTTTTAGTTGTGGTGATAGACGCACATCTTCAACCTTATTATAAAGAAATAGCAATACTATCTCTGAAAAAATTATTCCTAGCTCCCACAGCTCCTTATTAGTCCATTCTTTGTGCCTAGAAGTTTATCTCTAAGAAATGTTTTTATAAAGTTTGGTTTTTCATGTTTATGCTATTGTGAATCCCTTCCTCTCAAGTCTCAGAATTATAAATTGAGACCTTAAAACACTACTGTATAGTTAGTGCCTTATTAAAATAACATATTCACATGCCCCAGAATCTCATTTATTTGCAACTCTTTATTTATTTTACTTATGTATTTGCTTATTTCCACAAGTTGATTTAAAATATTTTTACTAGCATATTTTTAAAAATGCTAATAATAATCGAAACTACTACTGTGGAAATAGATATATTTTATAATCTGAAATATGCACAGCACAGTTTTTGGAGGAAATGAAAATACTATCTCTTCTAGGTAAAGAATAGTACTCACATAAGTTAACGTCTGACTTACAGTATGATATAGCACCAGGTAGCTTTATATGTCACAGTAACAACACTGGGTACAGTGTATCCTGGTACTATAAACTTTGAATTGTTTTATTGATAAACAGCAATGCAAGCATGATTATTTGGTTATAATTTAACATGAACAATGTTTCTGCAGGCATTTTAACAGTGGAAATTTTTATTATTAGTCAAATCTAGGTTCATGGAAGGCAGGTAAATATAAAACAACAATGATTGTTACTTTATAGTTCAGTGGCTAATATATTAAAAATATTTTTTCAGATGCAAATAACTTTCATATTTCTTATGTCAAAAGACATGTAAATATTTTTCAATATTGAATTTGGTGAATGCTCTGTTTTACATGTGATTTTTTTCAACTGTTCTTTAAGTGCACTGATTTTAACAAATTTAAATGTTTATTCTTAAATTTAAAATATTTTATTAAAATAACTAAATTAATCAAAAAACATAACATTGTACTTGAACTTTTATGAGTTTAGTATATAACACTGTTCTAGGTACTCAGCAGAAACTTATTTTATTTCAATTTCTCTTCATTAATTTTATGTTTATATTTCACTTGCTGTAATCTTTTTAAAAAATAATGTTATTTACTGTCGATCCAGAAATTAGCAGTGTATATGAAAATTTTCTATTTCATCTCCAAGATTAAAATAATTCTTGGATTGCCTCATTCAGTTGTCATCTCCTAGCAAGTATTTCACAAATTTTAAATTAAGCTTTTTTTTTTACTTCTCTTTCTAGTCATGAATGTGTATTATATATATATATATATTTTTTACCCTAAGTACTATGATAAACATGGAAAACAAACTATCAACAAGAAAAATACATTTCCTGTCCTCATGGGCATTACATTCCAATGAGAAAATACAGGGTGCAAATAACCTCAGAGAGTACTCTGTGCTTTGAAAAAAATACAAAACAGAATTATTGGTCAATGACTGACAAAGATTAAGTCACTTGGTTAAGATATTAAGGGAGGGACTCTGAGGTGGTAACAGGTCTTGCAATCTTGAAATAAACCATATTAAAATCTGGGCAAAGACCATTAAGGTAAAGGAAATGATGAGGTTAATGCCTTAAGGCTGGGAACAAGTTTGATCTGGCAAAGGAAACAAAATCCATGCAGGTTTAGTTTACATTACAGGAATGGACGTTTTATATTTGCCCCTGTCACTCTACATTCAGTCCTCCAGGCAGCAGTTATTGTTTATGAACTTCATCAGATACTTTATTTGGCTGAAGAACTACAGTTTCTTTTTTTCAAACGTATTGATAAAATAAATATCAAATGTTTTAACATAGCCTGCAATGCCTAGTCACTCTCAACCTGACTATCTGGCTATTGTTTTTCATGAATCTCTTCACTCAACAAACTCCAACTATACTGACATGGTGGTGAAGGTTAAAACATTAACATATGCATTAATTTATCATTTAGCAGTTCTTTTTTTTTCTGAAGCTGGAAACAGGGAGACACAGTCAGACAGACTCCTGCTTGTGCCCGACCGGGATCCACCTGGCACACCCACCAGGGGGCGACGCTCTGCCCCTCCAGGGCGTCGCTCTGTTGCGACCAGAGCCACTCTAGCGCCTGGGGCAGAGGCCAAGGAGCCATCCCCAGAGCCCGGGCCATCTTTTGCTCCAATGGAGCCTCGCTGCGGGAGGGGAAGAGAGAGACAGAGAAGAAGGAGAGGGGGAGGGGTGGAGAAGCAAATGGGCGCTTCTCTTGTGTGCCCTGGCCGGGAATTGAACCTGGGACTTCTGCACGCCAGGCCGACGCTCTACCACTGAGCCAACCGCCCAGGGCCCATTTAGCAGTTCTTAACATTTCTGAGTACAAAAAAGTATTGGTGAAGATGATAAAAAGTGGTTATATTTGATATATAATCAAAGTATCATATATAATTTAGAGTTCCTACAGAAAAAGAAAATCAAGGATGTGTCCAGACATTTGGTTTGAGAAACTAGGTAGGAGGTACAAGATTACCAAGTGTGACTTGGGCAAAATGGAATCTAGTATTGCTCATGCAACTTCTCCAAATATGAATGTTTTTATGCATTACCAGAAAAGTCATTGATTTTGGAATCTTTTCAGTCTCTTCTACCTATATACTCTTTGTATCTAATCAGTAATCTGATTATAAAACCTTTTATTTTTATGTTTCCATTGATTTGAAAGAGAGAAGCACCAGCTCATTGTTTCACCTACTGTTTTATTTAGTCATGCACTCATTGTTTGTTTCTCGTATATGTCTTAACTGGAGGTAAAACCTGCAACTTCTGCTGGGCTAGTTAATGCTTTTTCCACTAAGCACCTAGCCAGGGCTGATTGTAAGGTCTTAATAATTCTTGTGTCTGTTCTCCATCCAGAGTTATAAATTACCTGAACTCATGTTACCAGCTGTACATACATTGATTCCATTTTTAACGCTTTCCTTAAAATTTTCTTTCTGAAATACAAATCTAACAATGCCATGTTCTGCATAAATATTTTGTAATTTTTTACTACACTCAGTTTCAAATATAAACTTTGTAAAATGGGATCTGTATCATAATTCCCAGAATGATCGAATTCTGGCCATACTTACTGTTTATCCTGAAGTTTAACAGGAATTTGTCATCTTTTGCTGTGGATCTTTTCTCATGGTTAAGTGATACCTTGTGTTTGTGGGAGGATAACACATAAACTGCTGGACAGCCAGGTGTGCCTGTGAGTGTGACCTTTGCACTGGTATGTCATCCCTAAAAAGACTGGGAAAAGTGAAAACAATTGCCCTCCTACAGGGAGTTTGAGATTAATCCATTACATTTATTGGAGCAAAACCACAATTTGTAACATCAGTATATATCTTGGTGTGAATTTTCACATGCTTAATGCAAAGCTATAAGAGTCAACAATTTAACAGAGAAATGTCTATTTACCAAAAATTTCTATTTATCATACCTTATCAATAAGATTTTCATTTCAGTGCTTTCAGTCACTGAAAATACATATGTATAATATGCACATATGTATATATGTGTGTGTGTGTGTGTGTGTTTTAAAATACATATACTTTGTCCTGGCCAGTAAGCTCAGTTGGTTAGAACATAATCCCAACATGCCAAGGTTTTAGGTTTAACCCCCAGTCAGGACACATACAAGAATCAACCAATGAATGCGTAAACCAGTGTATCAACAAATTGATTTCTTTTCTCTCTCTCTCTTCCTTCTTCTCAATAAAAAAATTTTAATTAAAAAATCATTAAAAATAAATAAATAAAATAAAAAATATATTTAATTTAACCTTAGATATATTTTCTAATATGCAGATTGAGGCAAAAGTCAGTTTAAAGTTGTGAGTATGTGAAACACAGAGTTTATTCTTGAATCATTATTTATTATATTATTTTTATGTGAACAACTGTAAAGCTACTTTTGCAACACCCAGTGTGTGTACATACCTTAGAGAATCAAGTTCATCTGTAGTAGAATTTCTGATTTATAGAAACTATGAGATGTTAAGTGTGTGTTGTTTGGAAACACTAAATTGGCGATAATTTGTTATGTTGCATAGAAATTAACACACTTAAGCATTAATATGCCTGCAGTTTAAGTAGAAAACTTCAGTCCATTTAAACATTATAAAGTCAGCCAAGATTTAAAAAAAATGGCTTTCATCTTTAATAATCATTTAACATTTTATGGAGAGATAACAAGGAAATTAGTTTATTTTTATATTTCATACCTTATATCCATTAAAATGAGCATCAAAGTAGACAATGAAAAAAAAAAATTCTTCTGCCCCAATTTATAGTCCATAAAAGCTGTGGTTCTAAAGCAGCATTGTAAATCAGAATCATTCATGAACATTATTCAAAAGTTAGAGTAATAATAAAAATTGGTTCACAACTGCTTAATATTTGGGTGACTGAATGAGTATCTCTGTGCTATCACATCTTTAGACACACTGGGGAGAAAGGAAGTAAGATTGGAGTCTTACCTCAAATGGAAGTAGCCTACTTTAAGATTGTAAAAGTAAATCTGATGGATTTCCTTAATTAACAGTACTGCTTTAATGGCCTCTGGTTCTTGCAAGACAAAATGTGGTCTGACATTCATGGACATTCACAGTATGACTCCTCTTACCTTCTTAGTATCTTGCCATGCCTTTGAGATATGCGTACTAAATATTCAGCTCTTTAAACAGGAAATGAAACAATGTTATTTGGTCTATGATCTTCCTGTCCACTAGTCAGATTTTTCTTTCAAGCATAACTCCAATAGGTCAATATTAAGGGCACTCCTTTTATGCTGCAGTTATGCTACTGAATTCCTACTTCTTTTATCACCAAGAATGTTTTCTATTTGATTTCTTTTTTGAGTTCAGAGTCAGTGTCTCATTCACCTGTGCTTAGCAGACATATCTATCAACCATCTATCTATCTTTCATCTATCTATTTATTATCTATCTATCTACCTATCTATCTATATCATCTATCATTTTTTCTATTTATCTATCATCTATATATCAATAAATTATAACTTTTAACAGATAAATGTTTTATGGAAATACTCAGTGGTAGGCACAATAAGAATTCCCACCCCTGGGGTCCCCCAAAAAGATGTCTATCTTCTAATCATCAGAATCTGTTAATTTGTTACCTTCTATGGTAAAAGGGAATGTTTCAAATGTGATTAAGTTAAAGCTCTTGGGATGTATAGATTAGACTGAACCCACTACATCACATAAATTCTTAAAAGTGGAGAAACTTAGAGTTTATTAAAGCAACAATGTTACTGAAGAGAAACAGAGGTGGGAGAAATTTTATTTTTTATTAGTTATTTATAAAAAAGAATCAATACTACAAGCTTTAAAACATGACTTAGTCTAAATATGCTTTGGTTCAATCTTTAAAAAAATTGAGAGATTGAAAACAACTACATGCCACGATGCACTATGCATTGTTGTTTTCAGATCTTTAATGCCCAAGTGCTTTGAAAACAACATTGTTCATTAGAACAAATTATGAGACATTTAATTTTAAATTTCTTGTAACTGCATTAAAAAGTTTTAAAAAATAAAATTAATGCTAATAACATATTTAATTTAATATATTAAAATAGTATTATCTTAGTGTGTGGTCAATATTAAAAATTATTATTGTATTAAACCTTTTCTTTATAATATGTCTATAAAATATGTTGTGCAGATTATATTTTAGACTCGTCACATTTCAAGGACCTAATAACCACATGTGCTTAATGGTTATCATGTTCAAAAAAAACCCAACAGTTTTAAAATTAATGCTTTTACCATAGTTGAAAAAATAAATAATTAAATAATCATCCAGTGTAGAAGTTTAGCCATTGTTTTCTCAGAAAACAACTTGATGTACGCTCAGCCACGGTCTATGGTAGAGACACAAGCAGTTGTGAGCATTGACTTTTCTTCAGAGCTTCACAGTTTCACCTAGAGTCATTCACATTTGTTGTTTGTACAATATTTTTACTATTACTTTCACATGAATAGATAAATTTGTAGCTTCTTTCAAAATAATTAAATACATGTTCAGTTAATTTTTGTTTCCATTCCTCAGTCACTCAAAGACTCCTTTGCACCTAGTATCTTATACTAATCCTCAGTACTTTCTTGTTTTACATATCAAGTCCTGGCAGAAAATGAATTTTTTAATTTGTACTATAACATTAGAAGTAACATCCAAGACCACAAACACTGGGTATTTATTTGCCCAAGAGAAAAATATGTAATTAGTTTTTTTTCTAGGTACTTAAATAACACTAAATACTATAACTGGTCATATAATTTCAAAAATTATGTCAATCAAACACATATATACTTAAGAAACAATTGTGGTAGATGTATCACAAATACAGGTATATGTGTCAGATTTTAAAGGAACACTAAATAAAATTATGGCACTTACCATCTAATATTATCTCTCATCGAAAAGCATAAAATTCAGAACAAAATATAGAAAAAGCTGTGTTTTTTTATATTAGACATTGGGAAATAAAGGATAGCAATCCATGAGATATGAAAAACAATGAGAAGAGCACTGCAATTGTCATAAATTACTGCCTTGAGCAGGTCTGGGTTCACAGCCATGAAACCTATGCAGTTACAGAGTTGTTATTCCAACACTTGGTGGGATGCCAACTGTCATTGTCTTAAAATTCTTAATAATATTTGAATGGAGTATTCTGTATCTCCCTTTGGCTATGGGTCTGCAAATTATGTCATTGGTTCAGGCTTAAGACTTTCTACATCACAGTACAAAGTGGGGAATTCTGGGTGGAATTTAATGGATTTCTTTAGTTGAAAATATATAACTGGTAGTGCAGGGAGGCAGAGGCCAATAAAACTGAAAAAATATGAGTACCAGAGAAGAGAAATATTCACATATACAAAGCTCCAGAAAACTGAAGATAGTCTCTTTTGCATATTTAGCAGACAGGTGACAAAACTGAATCGACACATATGCTACAATCATTAAACAAGGATATTAAATACAGTTATAACTGTATTTTAGACATTCAAGCCAGTATAGGAAAGAATGAACATTTTCAGAGAGACATGCACGGTATAAAAGAAACACAAATCAAACTTAATAAGCTAAAAACTACAATATAGTATTGAGGATAAAAATACAGTGGGTGGGATTATCATCAGGTTAGACATTGCAGAAGAAAAGATTAGTGAATTGAAAACAAAAGAAGAAAAACTTTCTAAAATTAAATATGGGGACAAAAATTAGTATTATAAGAAACAGAGATGTTTAATAACTCCTAGAGATGAAATATTCATGCATTAAAATTCATTAAAGGAAAAGAAAAGTAAAAAAAAATACTCAATTGTGTCTCACAATGCAAGTAAAACCTTTACAGGGAAGTAATACATGGAAGTTCTGTTGACAACACTTGGCCAGGATTAATCACATGGTCCCACAGTAGATCAGTTAAAGTTTATGTTTCAAAAATAATGGTCAGCATCTAGTAAACAAGATAATGACTAGCACAAGAGACATTCTTTGTTACTGTGTATTAAGTTTAAATGAAATTTTCATAGTTCATTAAGTTAGAGTAATACTAGCTGCTATAATAAATATATCCTACAATTTCTGTAACTTCACATGATCAGATCTATTGGTCTGTCATATAAAATCGAATACAGGTGCTGCTTGCATTTAAATTATTTTTTTGTTTGTGTTTTTTACACTTGGAAATTCAGGGAATTAAGCTACTTTATTCTTGTACTTCTGGTTTTTCATTATGCCTTGGATTATTCTTCATTCAGGCTTAGAGAAAAAGAGAGTGGAAAGGCCTTCATCCTTCCTAATTCACTTGGCCTGAAAACAGCACACTGCATTTCCAGCTGTTCTCCACTGGACATGGCCCCAATGTATTGCAAGGGAACAGGGAAGTGTGGATTTCACATGACAATTTTGTCAGTATAGCACATTTTTTGTTAGACAGCTATCTTTTAGAAAGTCAGAAACTAAAGGACTTATTTTGTGAACGACACCCAGACACAATAGTATACTTCCAACTAAGAGAAAAGATTACATAACCACAATACAAAAGGTTTAGAAATGGAGCTGAAATACCTTAATAATTGTCTTCCTATGTTTATTTCTCTTTTCTGTTTTTCTTTCTTTGGCACCATTTTCTGCTCCGACTTTAGTCCATCAGTTCCATTTGACAGGAAACTAGTTCTACAATGTGCAAGTCTTAAAATTTAATACCTCTGCACACTACAGAAGGAGTTACTCATGCTTATTTTTATTGCAAATTACAAAGTCTTGGGGAACAGCTCTAATTAGTCCATTAAGGTCAAGTAATTACTGCTATATCATGCAATTTGTTTAAAAGAACAAAATACAGAAGAATATATGAGCTCCAGTTTATGAACTATATACTAACTATGTTTTCTCAACTATAGTGCTTAAAAAATGGGAAGAGGACATGAACAGACACTTCTCCCAGGAAGAAATACAAATGGCCAACAGATATATGAAAAAATGCTCATCTTCACTTGCTATTAGAGAAATGCAAATCAAAACTACAATAACATGGATGGACCTTGATAACATTATATGAAGTGAAATAAGTAAGTCAGAAAAAAACTAAGAACTATACAAACCCATACATAGATGGGACATAAAAAGGAGACTCAGAGACATGGACAAGAATGTGATGGTAATGGTGGGGAGGGGGCGAGGAAGGAGAGAGAGGGGGTGGGGGAGGGGAAGGGCACAAAGAAAACCAGATAGAAGGTGAAGGAAGACAATTTGACTTTGAGTGAGGGGTATGCAAAATAATCAAATGACAAAATAATCTGGAAATGTTTTCTCTGAACATATGTACCCTGATTTATCAATGTCACTGCATTAAAAGTAATAATAAAAAAAAGAAAAAAAACTACAATGAGATACCAACTCACACCTGTTAGGTTAGCTATCATCAACAAGACAGGTAATAACAAGTGTTGGAGAGGCTGTGGAGAAAAAGGAACCCTCATTCACTGTTGGTGGGAATTTAAAGTAGTACTACCATTATGGAAGAAAATATGGTGGTTGCCACAAACCAGCATGGTTAATAATTCCTGGTCCTGAGTGGGAACTGTGTGAAATTAAGAAAATAGACTTGGCCCTGGCCAGTTTGCTCAGTGGTAGAGCGTCGGCCTGGCGTGCAGAAGTCCCGGGTTCGATTCCCGGCCAGGGCGCACAGGAGAAGAGCCCATCTGCTTCTCTACCCCCCCTCTCCTTCCTCTCTGTTTCTCTCTTCCCCTCCCGCAGCGAGGCTCCATTGGAGCAAAGATGGCCCGGGCGCTGGGGATGGCTCCTTGGCCTTTGCCCAGATGCTAGAGTGGCTCTGGTCATGACAGAGCGACGCCCGGAGGGGCAGAGCATTGCCCCCTGGTGGGCAGAGCATCGCCCCATGGTGGGCGTGCCAGGTGGATCCTGGTTGGGCGCATGCGGGAGTCTGTCTGACTGTCTCTCCCTGTTTCCAGCTTCAGAAAAATACAAAAAAAAAAAATAGACTTAAAGAAAAATAGGATGGAATCGGGAGGCTGCTGCAAGCTGATGGCAAGAACAGAGCATGCTCTCCACCCCTAATCCTGCTTTATTTATAGGGCAGAGAGTCATTATCAAATCAATGATATCTCTGATCACATTTCCAAGGCATCCAAGAATTCTACCAAGTGCAGAAAACCCCCACCATACATAACATCTTAACTTCACAAAGCAAAGGATAAAAAGAAATCATCATCAAGTCTTTTGAGGGACATGGTAGATAGGAAGGGACATGGGGCATAAGATGAGTATAAACAATCCAGCACCACAGCTAACATGGAGGTGTGGAAAAAAACAGCCTTTATCAACTTCACTAAACAAGTGAGGTGGAGAGTTGGACAGACTGTCAGCTTACTGCCAGTTCCCCACACCTCTATCCTCCAAAAATCTAAACTGCAAAGAACTTGTTGGTTTGTGGTCCCCAACAGGTCGTTCCTCAAAAAATTAAGTATAGAACTACCATATGATCCAGCAATCCCTCTACTAGATATATACTCAAAAAACTTGAAACATGGGTACATAAAGACACATGTACCCCCATGTTCATTGCAACATTGTTTATGGTGGCCAAGACATGGAACTGGCCAAAATGTCCTTCAATAGAGGATTGGATAAAGAAGATGTGGTACATATGTACAATGAAATATTACTCAGCCATAAGAAATGATGACATTGTATCATTTACAACAACATCGATGGACCTTGATAACATTATACTGGGTGAAATAAGTAAATCAGAAAAAGCCAAGAATTGTATAATTTCATACATAGGTGGGACACAAAATTGACACTCATGGACATAGATAAAAGTGCAGTGGTTACCAGGGGGAAGGGAGGGGTAGAGGGAGGAGGATGGAGGGAAGGGGAGGGGCTTAAAGAGAAACAAAATATAAGGTGATAGAAGATGATTTGACTTCGGGTGATGGGTATACAACATAATCGTCTGTCCAAAGGATGTGGAGATGTTTTTTCTAAATCTATGTACTCTGATTGACCAATGTCACCCTGTTAAATTTCATTGTCTAAATTAATTAGTTAATTAATTTAAAAAATGTTTTTTCAGAAGGAAAAAAAGAGTTCATGGTCAGAGCAAGTAATAACAAATCCTTTCCTTTGTTGATCCTTTGTCTTCCTTTTAAATGATTTCTCCCACTAACAAATGTCTAATCTATACCAGTGCTCCCCTACACACACTCTGCCAAGCATTCCTACTAAGCAGTTCCATAATCGAGAAAGTTATTTTTTCAAGCTCTCTATCTCAATTTCCTCATTTCTTCTGTCATTGCAGATGGCCTAGCCAGCCCTCATGAGAAAAAATTAAGGCTATTGGCCATAAACATTCCAGCTTCCTGCTATTTTAGCAGATACTGTATTTATATATAACTCGTTTATTACCCCATTTCCTTTAGTTTCAGAAACTTAGGCATATCTTCTTACATTTGAAATTTAGTTTCTCTACCTATGCTCTTTAAAAACTCTCATTGCCTCTAGGCTATTCAGTCTATTGTCATCTCATTTCTTTTCTTACATTTTCAAATTCTTTTTTTATGTTGCTTTTACCGCAGTTTTATCTGCCTTATATATTGGTTTCTTAGCTAAGAAATAGCACTTTTCTCTCTAATAATAGTGGGTAGCCAGCTGTGCTACATGTTGGACTCATCTGGAGATTACTGTTTCTACCAAAAGCTTCTGAACTAATTATAAGAAGTGTGGCCTGTAATTCAGGATTTTTTAAAGTTTTTCCCCAAATGATTCTAATATACAAAAGTTTGAGAACCACTGATATATAATTTCTTAGCCAGAACCTGATTCTTACTTCCTTAGTCTCTAAATATACCTGTCAAATGCAATTAATAAAAACTGTTAATTTCACTTTATTAACTACCTTTTAAATTTATCCCTTCAGTATACACATATTACCACCACTTTACTTGAGGAACTAATTTTCCCCCCAGATTATTTTCTTAATAAATTTAATCTTACTAAATTTGAATCAGCCTACTGGTCAGTAAATCCTGCAAATTGTCATCTGGCTATACTTTATAAGTAACAAAGCAGATAATATTTCACACCTGCTCAAAAAAGCATTTTGATATTTATTATTATGTTCAATGTAAGGTCCTAATGCTTTATTTGGATTTATAAGACTATTCTTAATCTGGTACCTGCCTTCCTCTTTAGTCACTTAGTAAAGTTCTTTCCCTTTATCCCATCCTTTAACAACCTGAGCCTTATGCACTGACTTAGGTAAATCTACTTGATTTCAACATTTAGCTAAAACATTAACTCCTCTACTCTATCCAACTTTTCTACCTGTCAACTTTTTAATTTCCCACTGCATACTCTGTCTGAAGTAGAATTGTTATGCTTTGCACTTATGCCATAAAAACCTTGTCTTTTTAGTATAAGACCCATAAGTGGTGTATTATCTGTTTATAGCTTTAGTCTCATTGTCTAGATTTTAAGCCCCTTAAAGGATCACATATTACTACTGTATTACAGTTGTGTCCATAGAAAGGTCATAACTGGATGAACAGATACAATGCCTTTCAAAACACTAATTCCATTTTAATAAGAGAAACTACAATAGTGGAAAGTAATGAACTTTCTGCTGATGAATTTTCAGACTTGAAGATATATTTTGTCAATGATATCCTCAAGTGTGATGATATTTTGCCTTTATCTAAGTATAAATAGAACCTATATTTCACTCAAAAAGGGCCATTTATAATCTTTATAAGCTTTCTTCACCTATCAGATCCAGAATAGTAATACCTAAAGGATGATCCCTGGACCAACAGCCTTGTCATTTGGGGATTTGTTAGGAGCACAGTTTCCTAGGCTTCCCCCAGTCCACTTAATCAGAAACTCTGGGAGGGGCCCCAGCAACCCATTTTCAAGTAGTCCTTTAGATAATTCTGATGTTCTAAAATTTGAGAACCACTGTAAATGTCACAGAAAGAACTGTTATTTGCTGCCTGACTAATTTTTTCCCCTTTACATCATTTGTTGTTCCTAAGAGAGCAAGCTGTGAATGCAAATTATAGGCAACATGCATCATCTAGGTAGCATGAAGAAATGGTTTAACCTTTTGAACCTAAGCGTTCTCATTTATGTAATGGGGTAAAATTATACATTATTCCAATACATGATCTCTCTCAGGAGTTTCTTTGAATATTGAGTTCATCTATAGAAAAACTTTTAACATAATTCATGAGAAAATAGCACAATGCCTGCTCAAAAAGTTTAGGTGTTTTGTTTTCATTTTTTTTTTTAATTTTTTTTTATTTTATTTTATTTATTCATTTTTAGAGAGGAGAGAGAGAGGGAGATAGAGAGATAGAGAGGGAGAAAGAGAGGAGAGGGGAGGAGCTGGAAGCATCAACTCCCATATGTGCCTTGACCAGGCAAGCCCAGGGTTTCGAACCGGCGACCTCAGCATTTCCAGGTCGATGCTTTATCTACTGCGCCACCACAGGTCAGGCTTGTTTTCATTTTTGATACTATTGCTGTTATTTTTATGCTATTATTGTTATACTCTTATTTTTTTATGTTAGCACTACTATTATTATTAGTTTTAGAGTTACTTTTTAAAATGCTATAAAGTGAGGTATTTATTTTCATACTACAGAGGAGGTAAAAGAATAGAAAAGGTAGGTTAATGAAATTACACAACTACAAATTGAAACCAGGATTTAATGATGTGTCATTCTGATTACACCAGAGAATACAATTTTCATAGTAAATATTACTAATTAAATAATTTACATTTCAAGTGAAGCCAAATACTTAATTTAATATATTGTAACTAAGTGATAAAGAAGTTAACTAATTGGATAAAAACTACAGATGCTATTAAATAATGCCAAGTTAATGTCTTTTCAAAAGTAGTAACTCAACATGTCAAAGTGGAAATTAGGATAAAATAATTATACAATTCTTGGCTTATTCATGTTTTTCTTTTGAAATTTGTAGGTATTAATGTCAACTCAAACTCCAATGTGCAAAAGAAATAACATATTATTTTTTTTCCAATGATTCCACTTGATTTCTATTTTGTGTGACCATCACACTGTAATGGAATATTTTTACTCACTCTGGGCTTTGTACCCAAGGCCAAGATGTTGTTGGGATCACTTTGTCCAGAAGTACTCCCTCGAAATGGGAATCTTGCTACTGTCTTCATAATATCTAGTCTTCAGTCACAGTTCTATCCATTCAGATTTCACTGAAACATTTGCCTTTCTTACCTGCTAACTTAATTCAGATTCTATTCATCTTGCTGCTACTTTCACACCAATCCTAAAGTTGTGAGCATCTATTCCAGCTTCTTTGTCACCTCAGTCTCTGGAAGGTTATCTGTGGCCCATATCTGCCTAATGCTAAAAATATATATCAGTTCCTAGACATGGTAAACACAAAATAGCTTAAATGGTTTAATGTGACAAAGAGTAAACTACAGAGAGAAAAACAACGACGACAAAAGATTCCAATATTTATCACATGCAAAAAAAAAATTCAACATTTTTTTAAATTATTTTTATTTTTTTAAATAAAATTTTATTAATTTTGATGGGGTGACATTAATAAATCAGGGTACATATGTTCAAAGAAAACATGTCCAGGTTATCTTGTCATTCAATTATGTTGCATATCCATCACCCAAATTCAAATTGTCCTCCATCACCTTCTATCTGGTTTTGTTTGTGCCCCTCCCCCTCCTCTCTCCCTCCTTCTCCTCCCTCCCCCACTCCATAACCACCAGACTACTGTCCATGTCTCTTAGTCTCGTTTTTATGTCCCACCTATGTATGGAATCATACAGTTCTTATTTTTTTCTGATTTACTTATTTCACTCCATATAATATAGTTATCAAGATCCATCCATTTTGTTGTAAATGATCTGATGTCATCATTTCCTATGGTTCAGTAGTATTCCATAGTGTATATGTGCCACATCTTCTTTATCCATTCATCTATTGAAGGGCTTTTTGGTTGTTTCCATGTCTTGGCCACTGTGAACAATGCTGCAATGAACATGGGGCTGCATGTGTATTTGCATACCAATGTTTTTGAGTTTTTGGGATATATACCCAGTAAAGAAATTGCTGGGTAATAAAATAGTTCTATTTTTAGTTTTGTGAGGAACAACCATATTTTCTTCCATAATGGTTGTATTACTTTACATTCCCACCAACAGTGGATGAGGGTTCCTTTTTCTCCACACTTTTTTTCCAACACTTGCTAATACCTGTCTTGTTGATAATAGCTAATCTAACAGGTGTGAGGTGGTATCTCATTGTAGTTTTGATTTGCATTTCTCTAATAACTAATGAAGATGAGCATCTTTTCATATATCTGTTGGCCATTTGTATTTCTTCCTGGGAGAAGTGTCTGTTCATATCCTCTTACCATGTTTTTATTGGATTGTTTGTTTGTTTGTTGTTTAGTTTTGTGAGTTCTTTGTATATTTTGAATATTAGGCCCTTATCTGAGCTGTTGTTTGAAAATATCATCTCCCACTTAGTTGGCTGTCTATTTTGTTGTCAGTTTCTCTTGCTTTGCAAAAACTTTTTAGTCTGATGTGGTCCCATTTGTTTATCTTTACCTTCACTTCTTTTGCCTTTGGAATCAAATTTATAAAATGCTCTTTAAAACCAAGGTCCATGAGTTTAGTACTTATGTTTTTTTCTATGCACTTTATTGTTTCAGGTCTTATATTTAGGTCTTTGATCCATTTTAAATTAATTTTAGTACAAGAGGACAAACTATAGTCGAGTTTCATTCTTTTGCATGTGGCTTTTCAGTTTTCCCAGCACCATTTGTTGAAGAGGCTTTCTTTTCTCCATTGTGTGTTGTTGGCCACTTTATCAAAAATTATTTGACTATATATATGTGGTTTTATTTCTGGACTTTCTATTCTGTTCCATTGGTCTGAGTGTCTATTTTTCTGCCAGTACCATGCTGTTTTAATTGTCATGGCTCTATAATATAGTTTGAAGTCAGGTATTATAATGCCCCCAGCTTTGTTCTTTTTCCTCAGGATTGCTTTGGCTATTCGGGGTTTTTAATAGTTCCATATAAATCTGATGATATTTTGTTCCATTTTTTTAAAAAATGTCATTGGAATTTTGATGGGAATTGCATTAAATTTGTATATTGCTTTGGGTAATATGGTCATTTTGATTATACTTATTCTTCCTATCCAAGAACAGGGATTATTTTTTCATTTCATTGTATCTTTTTTGATTTCCCTAAACAAAGCTTTGTAGTTTCCGTTATATAGGTCCTTTACATTCTTTGTTATGTTTATTCCTAGGTATTTTATTTTATTTTATTTTTGCAACTGTGAAGAGGATTTTTTTTTAAAAAAAACATAGTATTTTTCTGTAATCTTGCAAGGCTTAAATCTTATGTCTTTCTCCAATTCACCTTTAGTCTGAATCACCTAATCACTTTAGCGTTCTTTCACAAAACAAATGAATAAGTAACCATTCAGCTGGTAAACTAATTTAATTCACTGAAACATGAACTAGACATAATTCTAATTTCTATAATGTATTTGGCAGCAATGAAAAAGGTTTATATGCACTACAGCACACATTAAAACCTTTACCCTGGAGGAAGACAAGAAAGAACATATGTTATTTACAATTTTAGTGATTAAATCTCAAGAAACATAGAAAAAAAACATTCCTACAAAACAGAATCAAAGAACATTATTAATGGTTTATACTTTAGTGAGGAATTAGAGAGCAAAAACAAGTTTAACAAGAAATTGTGACACACTTATTTCAAATGTCAGAAATAAGTTTAAATTGCCCTCAAGCCCTAATCTGAGCTGTTAGGAAGAATTGGCTCATAACATAATAATTGGCTCTGGTTCCCTGTATATTCAACAAACACATATAGACACATCCCACTTCTGCACACATGCTTTAGTTTCTGATATATGATTGCATTGCAATAAATTTTTGACCATAGACAATTTTGACTATTTAGGCTTAATTATTGCACCAAATAATACATATATTTATTTAAAATTTATCTTAATAATGTTGTTGAAACAATATTTCATCATATATGCAAATAAAGCAGTAATTTATGAAGTTGAACAAGCCAACTTCATGATTTGAAACTCAAATATTTACTTATCCCAGTGTTAAACCAATTCATAAAATTTCTATGAACATCCCCTCCAACTCAAAATCATGTACAGAATACATGCTTGATGAATAGTTATAGTTTCAAATGAATATTTTTTAAAATAATGAGAAGCAAAAAGAGAGAAAATGAGAAAAAATAGAAAGGGCTGGAGGGAAAGAGAGGAAAGAAGAAAGAGAAAGAAAAAAAGAAGAAAAGGGATGTTCAAAAGCTCTAGTGATGAATGTACCACATTTCTCCTCCTTGATACTGTTCTTATTCTTAGCATTAGTTATTTTTTCCTTTAACTTAAATATAATTTTGTACTGTGCTATCAGTCCACTTTTCCCATCAGAAATGAAAAATCTTGTTTTTGTTTTTGTTTTCAATAGTACTATATTCTTCCATTCAGTTAATCTCAGAAACTATTTTTAGAAACTCACTTTTCTTTGACATAAATTTTAATAGTTCCTGGTGAACTTAATACATTTTGTAAAGCATCCATGTTTACTTTAAATACCTGCTTCTACCATGATGTTTACATTGTTACAATCAGCACTTTGATGATTTCCAGGCACTAGACTTTCTCTGTAGATCTACCCGACAGATCCTTAAAAGCAATCAGATTAATTTGCTAAATAGTACTTGCCTACTATAACTCCTTATTATTACTTCTTTCAACAGTTCTCTTTTCTATCTCATACAAATTAATATCCTTACACCTTTAGCAATCTGCTCCTTAACTACATTTCCAAACCTATTTTGCCTAATTCCTAGACCTAAAAATCCTTATCTCTACCCAGGTTGGCCCCTAAATACTACTTTCATATTCCTACTTTGCCATCTGTGTTTCTGGGCTACCCTTTCCTCTCATGTGCACTTTATAAGTATTACTTCTTATCCAAAGCTTATCATTCACCATTGTTGTGGGCAAATCTCCATTGCCAGCCCAGCCCATCTGCTCTCTGGCTCACCTGCACACTGACAGAGTTGCGTTGATCTAGCACGTGCCATATAGTGTTCATTGTTTTTAGTTAATGTTTCCCAGAAGAAAACAGCCACCTTGTTATTATAGGTAACTATGATAAACAGGTTTGGATTTTGGCATGCAGGCAGTACAGCATAATGGTCAAGAAAATAGATACTCAAATCAGACCAAATTGTACATACTGTGTTATATTATTTTAGGTGAGTTACTAGCAACTAACTGTAGGTTTCAGGCTTTTCATTTGTCAAATGGAGATAATGATACACTGAACTGAATGATATGATGCAATTGGTATCTGAAGCATTTGTATATCAAATGGTAATTTTTAAAGGAATTGTTAATCATACTTAGTTTAGAGTATGTCTATTTTGGCTGTGTTTTGTACATCAGCTTTAGTTTCATTTTGCTTTGTTTTTTCATTTGATGTAGTAATCATTTATAGTTCATGGTACTTTATAACTCATACATTGCTTTCATGTAACACCATATGTTTTGGACTATGCTAAGCTCTACCCATAAGGAAAAAGAATTAACATTCTATTTTTTTCTTTGTATTTAAACCATTCTAGTTCTTGCCCAACATGTAAAATTACAACCCTATCCAAAAGACATATCTATTCCTAAAAGCCATCTAAGTCTAAGTCTCAGTCTCAGCCAAGGACAGCCTGGTAGCATTGCCATTTCAGCATATGGCCAAATACACCCTGTTCAATTTGCCAATTGTAAAATGTCAGTGTTGTTATTATTCAGGTATGAGGAGGCCAACAGATGAAGAGAGAATTATCACTGAAAACACAGCTTGTTAGCCACAGTTCCCAAGAGGAGGAGGCGTGCCATGCAACATGGGGAGGCACCAGGATCAGTAAGGAAGTAGAAGGAATGGGAAAAAACATGGCAAGGTCCTTTAATGTGGTTTCCTTAGGAAGAAATGGACAAAATAGTGGCTAGTTTACTAATTTCTGTGGACTCTGGGGTGTGAGGATTGTCCTAATTTGTGTGGTACATGGCCCTCGGGTGATAATGGTAGGGGAATGTGGGCTCTAGAGTAGTTTGCATTTGAATGCTACACTCCTTATAAGTCATTTACTATTTCCAGGAAAGAGTTAACCTGGGCTGCGCAGTCTTTCCCTAGTCAGTGCCAAGCTCCAGATGGCAGATCATTTAACAGTATAATAATATATATGTATGTACATGATGCATGAGACCAAAGGTGTTGTCCACCAG
This sequence comes from Saccopteryx bilineata, assembly GCF_036850765.1. Taxonomy (NCBI): domain Eukaryota; kingdom Metazoa; phylum Chordata; class Mammalia; order Chiroptera; family Emballonuridae; genus Saccopteryx; species Saccopteryx bilineata. The sequence continues at coordinate 210,947,995 of NC_089491.1, read as the reverse complement.
ATCACTCCACTGTAAAGAAATTTTTAACCTTTGCAATCAGTAAGAAATTTGTAAAGTGAATATTTTATTTCTATCTGATTTGCCAATGGCATTTTCTCTATTCTGCTCCACTCATGAGTATTGCAACAATGCTTGCAAGGTAGTGTGACCTTTCCAAATCTATCACAGTACCTCTACATATTAGCTCTCATTGTTCAATAAAGAAGAGCTTTCCCTATACCTTCCTCCCTTCTTTGTTAAAACATCATTATGGATCATTGGAAACTTCTGCTATTCAAATGTTTAAAATCCATTATTATCAATCATTTAAAATTATTTCTTTCTGTGTTTTTAATAGACAATCTGCCCTATATTTGGACCATGGAAACACATTTTAATCAGATTCTTGCCCTTTTCACACATTTGCATCATAATTTTATTATTTTCTTGTTTTCTGGACCAATGTATTGCATATTCATCTTCTATTTGCCAGTCCCAAATATGGAATCAGCCATTTCTCCAAGTAACGTTAGTGCCTTTTATTGGGAACACATCATTACTTTACTTTTAATGTAGAAAAAAATGGAATAATATATTCTGCCTTGCTGGGATATTTGTTAAGAAAAAGCTATATTGAATATTTTAATAATTATCTTAACATAGTAAAAATTCTGGAATAACCAATAATCAGTATCAATATCACATATACCTCAAAATTATATAATAATTTTCTAAACAGTCCCTGGTTTATTGAAGTACATTGACCTTTGTATTTTTTTTTGCATATATAAATATCATAAGTATTCATAAACTAAATTGGTAAACCATATGATCTAAACTTCCAGGAGATAAAATTCTAAGTGTCTGTTAAGTCAGATATTTCCTTGACATTCTTTTTATAATTTAGTAGTAAATAATATGACAATATCAATTATTTAAAAAAATTTGGGGGTATGGAAGAAAACAAATGTAGAGGTAAAAGGAAAAAGTAAACTATTCTATGCATATTTTTAAACTATTCCAGGCAGAGACAATATTTGCGAGTTGTCATAACAGCACAATTTTTGGATTTAATAATTTTAAAAATTAGAATTTTTATACTAGAGAAAGATCAGAAAACAATTACATTACTTATTTCAATATCTGTATAAAAATGATACACAATGACCTAAACAACAAAAAAAAATTGGGGTGGGCAGAGGGTGTTTTTGACTGACACATGATAAATAAGAATTAATTTAAATAATATACAACACTTAATAAGCTCATATAGTAAAAATAAACAAAACAGCATGAGTTAGATAGCAATTAAAAATTGAGTAATTCAATTGAAGTGTGACCTTTTTTATCTTTTATGTCAAACATTACGTAATTTGAGCATATTGAACTATTAACAACTTATATAATATTCTTTCTATACACATAAAAATAAAATACTGCTAAAACAAATAAATTACTTGGTTGTTGTGAAATCATGTTATAATAATTTTAGTTATCTTGAAGCTATTAACTTCTCATTTATATTAAAAATAATTATTATGAGAATTTTAAAAAATTATTTCCAAGTTTTATGTACCCTTTTAAAATAGGGACTCTTAAAGTTGAAGGCAGTCATCAATATGAAATTGATTCTAAAACTTAAATGTATGCATTTGTTTTATTTATTTATTTATTTTTACATATACCCCGATCTTATTGGAAATGATCCAGAAAGTGTTGTATACATTAAAACGTAAGATTACATTATACAGGTGATTCTAAAAATTGTTTAAAGAAATAAAACACTTTAAGTAGAAATTTCACCCATATTTGTTTTGGTTTCTTGCTGGCATATTTTATTGATTTAACAAATCTCTGTTTAGCATATACTGAAAACAGAGTAGAAGAAGAAACGTGGAAGTGTTTATTATAATAAGAACCACAAGCACGTCTACTGTACGCCTGACACTGTTAAAAGTGCTTGGCTAATTTATTAATCCTTCTGCCAATTCTATAAAAAAATATTCCATTACTGGCACTGTTTTATAGAAGAGAAAACTGAAGTGCAGGTAAATTAAGTAATTCAGCTGCAGTTGCTTAATCTTGGGTGATATAGCTGAGGTCCCAAGATTATTCTGTAGTCTCTTAGCCTAAATCATGAGGTTAAAATGTATTAAAAATAACTTAAGAAAAATATTAATAAAAAAGAAGATAAATGCAAGGTATAATTAAAATGCTTAAACAGTTTAACATAAAATATATTGTTTGAAACTTAAAAAAGGGTTGAAATTAGTACATATTTTATAAATTGGGAATTTCATGAAAGAACCAGTAAAATGTAAGTTCAGTATTTTTTAAAATTTAAAATGAATTTGGACTTAATGTAGTGCTTTAGCAAAACACATGTTTATGGAATTTCTTAAAGAATTCTTGGAATATCTAGATGAAAATTAGTATAAGAATTGATGAGATGAGATACAGGGAAATAGTGCCTAATCTATTTGTGCCAAAATCACAGATAATTGTCCTTGTACAGTCATGTTTATTTTGCTTATAGTTTCTATGCAGAATTATTTCATATACAGAATAAATGTTTTTAGTATGCATGAGAAATCTTTATCAAAGTTCTGATGAGTATCACCTTAAACACTAAAGCAACAAACGAACAAACAAAATTAAAATTGTTTTTCTTTTAAACCAAAATAAAAATGTATTTTCTAAATATACCTTGACCCACAGGACAAGATCATAGTGCTCAATTATGATACATCATGCAGTTATTCAGTTTCTTATGGCCACTATAACAAATTACCACAAACTCTATGGCTTAATACAGTACAAACTTATTCTTTTAGTGTTTTGGGGATCAGATCTCCAAAATCAGTTTCACTAGGGTGGAAACCAAAATATCCACTGGGCCATGCTCTCTGGTGACCCTAACAGACAATCTGTTCCCTCACCTTTTCCAGCTCCTAGCACTCATTCCTTGACTCCGGGAACTTCCTCCATCTTCAAAGTCAGTGGCAGAGCCTCTTCTCTCTCTGCTTCAGCTGCCCTCTGCTTGCTTTACATGGCTTTCTACTTCTGTAGTCTTTGTCAAATATCTCTTTTATAAGGATGCATGTGATGACTTTTAGGGCCCACCTGGATAATTCAAAATAAGCTTTCTATCTCAAGATACTTAACTTAAATTTATTTGCAAATATCCTTTCTTTTTATTTTTCATATACAGTAACATTTGCAGGCTTCATGTATTAAGAAATAGAGATCTTTTGGGGTATATTATTGAGCCTACCACAACACATAAGGCACACAGAAACCTATAATGTTCTATTTAATGTATTTTTCCCTTATGTGGTGTATTAAAAAGAAATTGTCAAGAAAAACCTTAATATTTGAGAACTGGCAAACTAAAAGGAGCATACAGTGTCAGAAAATAATGCTTCTACAAATTCTTAGAAAACAGAGCCTGAGCTCCAACACGAAGAGCTGTCAACTCCCTTATCGCACAAATCCCTAAGAATTGATAACTGTGTGGGCTTCTGCAGGCCATAGCTCTGTTCTGTTAAAGTCAATGTTTAGCAAGTGTTGCCCATAAACAAAAGAGTAAAAATATAACAGTGAAAGCAGAATTTCATAAGATCAAATCAAAATGAAGGACCAGGTGAATCCAAAATGCAATGAAAATAATGTTTGGAAAAGTTATCTAAGATTCTGAGAAATAGACTGAGAGAAGATAATATATATATAATTGGTGATTGATCATATTACATGTATGCGTGGCATGACAATCTGGATTAATAGTGTTGACTAAATGGCATCTGTTAGACAATAATGGCAGAAAATGTAAATGCATTTTAAATTATTTTGTTCAAATCACAAATTTTAGATCTCTAAGAGCAGCTGGCATATAGTTAACTTTAATTTTGAATGAGAATGGACATTCATGTGTTAGCAAACAGAGACCTGAACATTCTTTGACAAAGCATTATTGTGGTGTGGCAAGTATGCAAGTCCAGATCACCACAAGTTTCTAATAATGACACAGGGCTCAGTGTCTGTGGCCACTAACTGGGCTATTACGTGACACCATCTTTGTTAGTCAACTCTTCATGTGGTTATGTATCTCTTTAATTAGAATTTTTGCTTCATGTGGGACTGAGCATAGCTAAGGCATAGATTTAAGCATGCATAGCAGTAAATATCCTAAGAAAAATATCGTTTCCTTTTCCATGCAAGAGTTCAAATTGCCTTTGCCCTGGCGGGTTGGCTCAGTGGTAGAGCATCGGCCTGGCGTGCTGAAGTCCCAGGTTTGATTCCCGGCCAGGGCATCTCTGTTTCTCTCTTCCCCTCCCGCAGCCAAGGCTCAATTGGAGCAAAGTTTGCCCAGGCGCTGGGGATGGCTCCTTGGCCTCTGCCCCAGGCGCTAGAGTGGTTCTGGTTGTGACAGAGTGACACTCCAGATGGGCAGAGCATCGCCCCCTGGTGGGCGTGCCGGGTGGGTCCCGGTCGGGCGCATGCTGGAGTCTGTCTGACTGCCTCCCCGTTTCCAGCTTCAGAAAAAAAAAAAAGAGTTCAAATTGAATTGTGTTCTAATGTTGCTCATGCAAAGATTTTTCATCTATCGTAGTGCCTAGCAGACCACCTTATAAATAGCATATAATCAGTACAAGTATACTAAATAGAACTCATTAATGTAATTGGCAAAAAATAATCTATATCCAGAAAAATAATTAATTTTCAAAACAAGCAAAATAAAAATAGCCCCCAACATTAGAAAATGCTTCGCCAAACAGAACGTTGTTTATGCATTTCTGTGGAAAAATAACAGGATTCAGCTATGGTTTAAACAATCTAACCTCCTCATTCCCCATATAACCTTTAGATTCATGACTGAATTCACTGACATTGCTCAGATGACTAACCAGTGTGTAAGGTAGCTTCTCATGAAGGCAGGAAGGAAGGAAGGCAGGGAAGGGGGGAGTGATGAGAGGGAAGTTATCACAGAAACTGTTCTATCTAAGCATATGGACAGTCAAAATAAAAATTACCTTTCTAATTGTGGTTTTTAGATAGGTAGAGTTTTGAAACTATATCTAAATTCTGTTCAAGGAAATATAAGCACACAAAATTTGCAATTACTAAAATGTACAAGGGAAGAGTCAAAACACTTTATTTTATTTTATTTATTTTTTTACAGGGACAGAGAGAGTCAGAGAGAGGGATAGACAGGGACAGACAGACAGGAACGGATCAAAACACTTTTTTTTAACCTTCATTTTTTCTGGTTGGAATTTGTACATAATGGTTGCAATTTATGAGGCCATATTGGACCCATAAGAAATTTTTGTGAATGCAAGCTATCACAGCTTGAGTTCCCTAACACAGACACTGAATGGAGTTGGCATGCAAGATATTTATTAGCAATGCCTCTAGGTCATCCATAGTAGAATGTAGGGGAAGAAAAAAGGTTTAAACAGAGAAAGAAGTTGAAGTGAGTTCTCATAATAGCCTCCAGTGATCTCACAAGATCTACAGAGCTAGATTTGCCCTTCAGTATAGTCCCATAGTGGGTTGGAAAGGTCAGGACTTTGTACTATACTGTATTGATCAATTACTAGCCGTGGGTAACCTTATGATGGAATGAGACCTTGGGAAAGGCAGCTCTTTATGATAAACACAACCGACCCCATACGGAGTAGACAACTGTTTCCTGACAGTTCTCTAATAAGTAGGGAAACAAATCCTTCAATGATAGGCATTTGATTGTGCATCACATTGTCCAACACAGTGACCACATAAATGGGTAATAAAATAATGAAGTATTATGAGTCCTGTATCCTTGAAACAAGTTTCCAAGGGCTGACAACCTCTGGACTTTGACATGACAGAAAATACTCAAAGACAATCACTGTGACACTTCCTCCTCTTCTTCCACTCGCATGACTTTTATTACCACCTTTATGTTATGAGTTCCAAATATATATTTATCTTTAATCCAGAACAAGTACTGAAAGTGGAAATAATCTTGCACCTGTATTACAACTTGATCAAACTAAACTTCATCCCCCATTAGAACATATTTTCTTTTTGTGATACCATTATCAGTCTATGGCACAAAAATCCTGGTAGTTGCTCACTTCACAATCAAAATTATTAGTGCCTAAGCATTTCATTAGCTGACTTCTCCATGATGCTTCAGTATTGTACATTCAAAATTTCCATCAGTTCTCTAAAGGGTATATTTTTGTTTTTTTCTTTGTGCCTTTGTCCACTATATTCCCTCTTTCTGTCCTTGCTTATACTCTTCTCCTCTCCAGTTAACTTCTATTCATATTTACAATAATGAGTTAGATTTTTCTGTCACCCTCTTCACAGTATAACATAGTTGCATTTGTAATTATTTGTCTCCAAAAAAAGCATCATAATCTCATTACATTATTGTGTTCCCAGCACCTGTAAAATGTCAATCCCAGAATAGATCCATTTAGAGTAGGTGAGTGAATGTGTGATTGAATAAAAGAAACTCCTGGTTCTATTTGTTCCAGTTTTCTCCCCTTTTCATAGAAACATGCCATAGTTCATGCTTCACAGGTTATAGATAGTGAAAAATAACCCGAAAAGCATGTTGTGATCCAATAATGGACAATGACAAATATTAGAAAAAATAAATTGAACTTAATTTGTTAAATAATGTGGAGCCACTGAAAATTTTTAAGAACTTTTTAGGTGAAACTATGAGTTCAAATTTCAGACTGTAGTCAATTGAAGATAACCAGAATGATCACTGCATTAATTGAATTTACCAGAAGTGTGTGGTCAGTGTGAAGCTCTGAATCATTGTATAGAAGGAACTCTGAATATAATAGCATTAGATGAATAGAATAGAATAGGATAGAATAGAATAGAATAGAATAGATGATAGAATAGCAAATGTGCCTGACCTGTGGTGGCACAGTGGATAAAGCGTCGACCTGGAAATGCTGAGGTCGCTGGTTCGAAACCCTGGGCTTGCCTGGTCAAGGCACATATGGGGGTTGATGCTTCCAGCTCCTCCCCAACTTCTCTCTCTTTCTCTCTCTTCTCTCTCTCTCCTTCTCTGTCTCTTTCTCTCCCTTACTCTCTCCTCTCTAAAATGAATACAAAAAAAATTAAAAAAAAGAATTATTAAAAAAAAAAGAATAGCAAATGTACTCATTGACTCTTCAGATAAGATTTAAAAAACTAAGAGGATATGCTAACAATTTGAAGTAAATTCCGGAAGTGTAAAAACATACAGAACAAAATGCATTAAAGATAAGATGAGGGTAATATAACAGGAGAGGGAAATAATTTTTTAAATGCAAAAATGCAAGATGTGTAGTTGTGGAAGATACATAGCAAAGTATCACAGTAGATAATAAACTACTACAGTCAGTGATGCAGCTCCAGTGAAGGGAAGCCCAGTGTGGAATTCTAAGTAGGAATAGTGCACCTGGAGATGAAGCAGTGATTCTCAAATTCTATTTTCAGTGTTCCAGCTTTTTTTTTTTTTAAGAACTGTGAACAAGGATCTTTGTGGAAAATCTGTGGCAGACTCAGAGGTGGAAAATATAATCTATTAAGTGGTTAATTAATAAGTTCAATAAAGGAAGAGTAAGTAAGATGTAAGCACAATGAGAGGTGATAAAGAGTTATGTTCTGCAAAGAATGGTGCCCAGGCCATCTCCACCAAGCATAGTAGTTTGGAAGGAAATGACAGCAAACAATAATATGACAAACTACATATGAGGAATGATTCCCCAATGCTGGTAAAAACACCAGCATGAGATACTTTAAAGACAAAAATAAAAATTGATTAGATTTCCTCTGAATGATTTAAGTAAAATTCTACTGAACAGGAAATTATGAAATATATATATCTTTTTGAGTCAGCTTTACTCATTATGAACATTTTGTATTATTCTTAATATTAGTCTTACAGGGGATGCATTTGGGGAACACTAGAATCTATATAAATACAATAAATTAAAATCAATAAAATAAAACAATATTGCCATTATATATAGTTGGTTTACAGTTGTAAGTATGTCAAACACAGAGTTAATTCTTGTATTATTATTTATTAATTTGTATTTTTCCATACAAACAACTGTAAACCTATTTTTTCATTCCTTTATTTACATAAAGAAAAAATGATAGTGATGTGAAGAAAGATAGTGGTTTTTAGGCAAACATGACAGTGTCACACATGCCAATATCACAGGTGATCTTGAAAATGGTGGTGATAGGTAGTGCTAGTGATCAATGGGTTCTCTGCTAGAAATCATGCTGATTGCATTGAGTTTTGGTCACGCTAAATTCTCCTGATGAGTCTATGAATAGATTCTACCACCACTCCAGTTTCACAATGAAGAAACAGGGTTAAGCAGCATGCACGCGGAGTGTGTATGCAAACCCATGTCTGTTGGACACCAGAATGCATGTTCTGAACCATAAACAATACTAGAGTATCAGTCTCAAGAAAACAGCAGAGTCAGTTTCATTTTTTTCCTCTATATCCTCAGTGGTATTTAGGATATAGTATTTACTTAAATATTTGTTAAAACAATATTATAAATAAAATTTTTTTGAAAAATAAGACTACAAGGGAAATACTGAAAAATTTATGTAAAGATTATGTTTCTTAGTGATTTTAAATTTTCCATATCTGGATTGAATTGTGTTCTGCCACAATTCATATGTTGAAGCCTTAACCCCCTCCCCCTCAGTGTGATTATATTTTAAGATAGGGCCTTTAGGGAAATAATTACAATTAAATGAGGAGATAAAGGTAGAGCCCAGATCTGATGAAACTATTGTTTTTAGAGTAAATAAAAGTTGATGGCCTGACCAGGCGGTGGCGCAGTGGATAGAGTGCCGGACTGGAATGCCGAGGACCCAGGTTCGAGACCCCGAGGTCGCCAGCTTGAGCGCGGGCTCATCTGGTTTGAGCAAACAGCTTGGACCCAAGGTCGCTGGCTTGAGCAAGGGGTCACTCAGTCTGCTGAAGGCCCGTGGTCAAGGCACATATGAGAAAGCAATCAATGAACAACCAAGGTGTCGCAATGCACAACAAAAAACTAATGATTGAATGCTTCTCATCTCTCCGTTCCTGTCTGTCCCTGTCTATCCATCTCTCTGACTATCTCTCTGTCTCTGTAAAAAAAAAAAAAAAAAGGAGTTGATGATATTGCTTCCCCCTCTTCCTCCACCATGTGAGAATACGGCATATCAGGAAGAGAGTTCTCACCAGAAATGAAAACTGAGGGAACCTTGATATTAGATTTTCCAGCCTCTAAATCTTGGAGAAAATTAATCTCTGTTTTAAGTCACAGAATCTGCATTATTTTACAGTCTGAACAGACTAAAATGTTATTGCTTTATTTAAGAAGGCTACATTAAAAAACAATATAATTTTTAATGTCAGATTAATAGATGCAAATTCAAGTACTGATCTTAACACCATAAAATATAAAGTCAGAGAATAAGTGGTAAAAATACTGTTTGTGTGTAACAAAATATGATTTTAAAGATATTCTACCATTTGTTATTCACCTGTTAGAGGAGCAGACAGAGAGATCTGTTTCTGTTGTCCATGTTTTGTTTTGTTTAAATCTGAGAAAGGTACCATTCTTTCTTTTTGTTTCAGCTTTTGATGTGTTGTTTTCTGCTAATATTAACCACACGAGAATTTTTAATGTTCATATACTATATACTGTAATTGCACATTTGCAGGAAAAACTAGCATCAAAATTAGACCATAGATTATGTGTTGAGGTGGAAACACTAAGAAACTTTCCCCATAAAGATGTCCTCAGTGTCCTTTCTTATACTCATTTTCTTTTCATTCTTAATATCACTTTATATTTTATTGCCTTGGTTGAGAGAAACTAGCCTTAGCTATAAGAGAACTAACCCAATATCTTATTTTTCTTTAATTCAATACTTAATAGAAATTTTATCAATAAAGAATTTTAAAAATATGAATTAGTTTGTGTTTACTTAAAATTAAAAATGACTAAACTAAAATTGAATGACTAAACCATGGAAAGTGCAAACTCACTATAATGTCAGGCCCTTGACTAACCCTTCTAGTTACATATTTACAGTTTCAAAAGGTTTGAATGAGAAAACTAACAAACAAACCACAATAAATTTCTTTGAAAAGGGGTATTGAAGGGTTAGAAATAATTAGAGATAAAAATATCACAATTCAATTTGAAGAGAATGATTTTACTTTCTCTAAAATACGTACTTGTTATTAAAATTTGTTTTTATATTTTAAGCCAAAATTTAATCTTTGGTATCTTTTATGAAAAATTATATTCTAAGGAGAAAAACTTACTGTTATGATATGATATATAATTCAATATTTTAAATGCATATTTTATCATTTCCTGCAAAAATAAAAAAATGTGCTAAATTATAAAATTATCATTAGGAATATTATAAGTACTAATTAAAGTACAGTGAAGAGTATTTGACTAGGACTTTTAAAAATGTAATGTCCTTAGAAATATATCATTCTAGTTTAATTCTTAATTATTTAACAATGTTGTAAAATTTAGAGTTGTCTGTTTTGAAAAGAAAATTTACATCAATATAGTAGACAGAACTGACATATACATTAAAACAATCTTCATAAAAATAACATATTTTAATCCATAACAATTTTTTAAACACATATACAAAAATATTTATAGTTCTTTTAAATAAAACACTCAATATTTCATCTTATATGTAACTTTGATTATCATTGCAACTTATTTGATCTAAAATATTTGCATGTATCCAATTAGTGAGTAATGACATGCAGATAAGAATCAAAAAAGAATTAAAATACATTCATTAAAAAGTAAAATACAGGGTCCTGGCAGGTTGGGCTCACTGGTAGAGTATCAGCCCGGTGTGTGAAAGTCCCGGGTTCAATTCCTGGCCCGGTCACAAAGGAAAAGCACACATCTGCTTCTTCACCCTTCCCTCTCTCTTTCCTCTCTATTTTTCTCTTTTCCTCCCACAGCCAAGGATCCATTGGAACAAAAAGTTGGCCCGGGCATTGAGGATGGCTCCATGATCTCCACCTCAGGCACTAGAATGTCTCCAGTTGCAACAGAGCAACACCCTAGTGGGCTTGTTGGGTGGATTCCAGTGGGTGCATGCAGTTGCCTATCTCTGCCTCCCCACTTCTCATTTCATAAAAATACAATAAATTAATAAATTAATAAATAGAAAATACATATTAAAGTCTTAAAAAACAAGATTTCAAAATATCATTTTTGTAGAAGGGGTTCTACATGATTTCTATATAGTTTATTACAAATATATTAGAATAAATGGAAAGCCTGAAATATTTTTATAGCCTAAGAAAATTATCTTAGTGTAAAACAACTTTAAATAACATGCAATACTACAGAGCATGGGCTAGCATGAATTTAAGATCTTTATTAGGTGATCAGACAAATTGAGGACCATTTTGCAAATGTCATTTTCAAAGTAAAAATCTTTTCTACTTTTTAAAAACAAAAAAAAAACCAAATTGTTACTTAGAAACAAACCACATTGGTAGCAAATTTTAGTTTTGAAATGTGATATTAATAGCATCCCTGCAGTTGAATTTCACTGAAGATTTGAACACTTCTGTTACATTATTTGAGCCTCTGAATCTTAGTAAGCTTTTACAGACACATTTTTTTGCTATTTGGATTGCACTCTCCTTCAATGTTAATGAATATTTTTACAACATAACTTGTAAAGAACTGTTCTGTCCAATATATTAGATGAAACTTATAGCATCATCTTGGAAAAAAAAAAAAAAGATGCATCAGCTGTTTCCAAGCACTTTTAAATATGAGATATATAACTTCTGGATTACAAAATGAATTTGGCAGAACTCATATAAAATGTTCTTGATATTCTCATATAGAATTTTCTAAGACCAATGTCAACGGAGAGGGCAAATGATTAGACAAAAAAATTTTAAAAAAAGAAGAAAATGTTTAAAAGTTTGAGGAAAAATAAGAAGTAACTTAGTAAATATGTTTACAGCCAATATAGGTGGAAAAGAATATTGAGCCCATATTTGTTAAGGGTAAAGAAAGTTTTAGCATAAATGCTGGTCTAGAGACAAATTCAGGAAAATATAGATTTTAAACATATGCTAATATATATTTTTAATAAAGTTTTTGCATTGCCTTTCTTCCACAGGACTTAAGGAATATTAGGAAGAGTTTTAAACATGACTAACTTTGAGACTTTTTTTTTTTGCTGAAATGATGGGCTCTGGGAAATAAATTTATGTAGGGAATAAAAAATATATTAATAGTTCTGTTGTAAGAAAAATGTTTTTTCTATATTTTTTATAATGTCTAAAGAGAAAGAAACTTTTATGGAATGTTTTCACAGTTCACACACAATATTAATTAAAATATTGTATTTAACAAGTGAAATAATTGATATAATTCTTAACATTTACCAAATTATACTAATGGAAAATGTTGATATAATAAATATTTTATAACACCATGTTTTACAAATTTACCTAGCAAATATTTAAATTTTATAGCAATATAGCTTAGAATGTAAAAAACTGAACATGTTTAATAGACCACTTCTTTTCCGCAATAAATCTGATGGCAAGTGAATTAATTATGTTTTTTTGTGAAAACAACTAACTTTTTCTGTTTCAGAGACTTTGTAATAATACATCAGAGATAGATGGAGAACAATTGTCTTCCATGTCATAAAATTATGGCAACATAAAATACATTGTGAAATCATCCTCTAAACATCAATAAAAAATATATCAAAATGTCTGTTTCATGTTTTTTATTCTTCCTGAGGCACATGCTTCTATAAACTAATGAAGTATAAAAGTTTCAATTAAGCATATGTTATATTTTAAGTATAATTTATTATTTGACTTGTGCTCAGATGGAAATTAAAGATACAATATATTTTTTCAACTCTGTTAATATTAAAGCTAAGATTAGATAAAAACCTGAGAAATTGTCTTTTGTATATAGTTAGTTTTATTTTAAGTATTATAACTAAATCTCCAGTTTCTTAAAGGAGTTCTATTGTAAAATTTTTAAATTGCTTTCTAATTTGTTATGGCACTCTGGTTTCACCAAATGTCAAGATGGCACATAATACCAGGTGTTAATTAAAGACCATATAGTACAAAGTACATTTTCATAACTTTATTAAGTTGTATAAATTAAGTGACTATATAGCTGCAGCAGCTGAAATAAATATACAGAAAAAAACAGGTGTCTAATCACTTATCTGTGATTATAACATACTAAAATCTATGAAAACAAAGTATTTTCATAATTCAAGGGGTGGTAATATTGCCTGTTCTGTAGTCACTTAAGGAATGAATAGATTTGAAGTTATTTATAGTTTTTCTTTCACACTTAGTACGACTATTCATATGGTTTTCTTTAAATATAACACTATGATTGATAACTGACCACTAGTAATGTTATATAAAAAGTATATGTGCATATTGCTCTCCAAACTATCTCCAAAATTCTAAATCTGAAACATACCTGGTTTCATGGTTTCAAAAAAAGAGATTATGGGTATGTATAGTGATTTAAAATCATTGATTCATTTGCATATATTAAATTATCTTTGCATCCCAGGAATAAATCCAATTTGGTCATGGCATGTAATCAGTTTAGTGTGCTGTTAGATTTTGTATGCTATTATTTTACAGAGGATTTTTGCACCTATGTTTATCAGGTATATTGGCTTGTTTTCCTTCTTGTAGTGTCTTTGATTTTGGTATCAGGATGATGCTGGTCTCATATAATACATTTGAAGATGTTTACTCTTCTATTTTTTGGAAGAGTTTAAGAAGGGTTGGTGTAAGGTATTTTTCCCCGCCGAGAAGGAAGGAAGGGGCTGTAGCCACAAAGTGTGGAATAATAAAGGTTTCATTGAGTACTGCGCTGCCCGAACGATGTTCTCTGTTCCCCAGGGGCAAGGGTCAGAGAAGTTGCAAGGGGTGACCCGCGTGAGAGATATTTAAAGGGTCCCTAGGGTGATGGAGCTAATATGACATGGTGAAATCTCACTGGCTGACGGACAGTCGCTTTTTTCTAAAGGGATCCTAGGAAATTTCTTTTGGCATGCTTGGTTGTGGGCAGTCCTAGCCAAAGGTCCCAGGCCTGAGTTCCCACATGACCTTCCCCCATTGCCGACCACCTCACATTCCAGTCTTTTGTGTTAATTAGGGGCACTGCTTATTCGTCTGTCTAGTTCCTGCTGATTAGGGGCATCGTAGGGAGGGGGAGATCAGAAGTTGTGAATTTGAGGGGTGTCAGGAGGAACATCTGTTTGGCCATGACTGGAGAAACTTTGTAGATGTCATCCTGTAAGGATTTTTTTTTTAAAGGAGTAATAGGGGAATTTGCAAGGTTCAGCCATTTGGTGAGCTGAAGATGGGTAGAGTCCAGTGGTTCCAATTGCCAGTGGTTCTGCATGGGGGCAAGCTTGAGGCAAAACTGTATGCCAGGGGTGGCATACAAAGGGTGAAAAACTGTATATCAGGAGTGGTGTGCAAAGAGGAAATGAAGGGGGGTCTCATCCATTCCCATAACCAAGACCCGTGAGGGAATTAGAGGTCCAGAGTATGATGGCAAAACAGAGAAGGTAGCTCCCATGTCCACAAGAAATGAGATGGACTTACCCACTAGTAGTTGCAGCATACCCTGGGTTCTCCAAATCCAGGCCGTGCCAGTCGAGCAGTGGGTCCACCTGGCTGGAATGTCCTCTCATTCAGGCGGCTTGCCCTCCACTCAGAGGCGCTGAGGAAAAGCCTGTTGCCTAAAGGGGCAATTGCTCCACCAGTGACCGGACTGCCTTCAGTCAGGGCAGGGCTCAGTGGGCAGCCACGGGCAGGGGCCCTGCTGGGACAAGTGACCCTGCTTGTCACACTGAAAACAAGCTCCTGGTGGGGGTGTTCTTTGTAGCCCAGACTTGAGTCAGGCACTTCCTGTGCCTTACCTCTGTTGCTCTGCCAGCCTCAGGGTTGCCACAAAAGCCTGGGTTTGGAGTGTTTTCTTCTGCTGCATGTGGGCCTGGCAAACAGCCTTGGCCTGTTTCTACTAGTTGGGACCATTAAAAACTTCAAATGCCATGTTCACAGGTCCCAGGTAGGGGTTTAGGGGTTGAGAATAAGAGGAGGAAGGCTCATGGGGAGCCCGGCACCCAGATCCAGTAGGAAACACTGGAGCCAAAGGCAGGACAGGGCCAGAACTTCCTGCAAGAAAATTGAAGTTGAGCATCCTGCAAACCGGTGTAAAGGCCAATGCCAGGTTGAGAATAACCTGATGAGGAGGGGCTTAAAAATACCATGGAGAAGGGAGGGGCCCCTCGCCAGCAGGGGAGGAGAAAGAGAGACTGGTATTTGCAGGTGAATAAGAAACAGGATTTTGCAAAGGGAGGGGAGGATGCTCTCAGAGGGAAGAGACTCAAGTGGAAGAGGTCCGCAGAGGGACCAGAGAATTCCCAAGAGACGGGCGACCCCAGGGGTCAGACAGGAGGGGGAGAGAGTTGGGAGTCCATGGAGAAGGAAAGATTAGGAGTGGAGGTTTTAGGTGAGGTTTCTCTGGCCAGAAAAAGGGCCTGCCTGGTAGAACAGGGCACGGAGGTTAAGGACGGGCACGTGAATAATTAGAAGCCCTGTATTTAAAGGATCTCCAATCACTTCCCAGCTTTTTTGGTGAGAGTTAAATTGGTGAGGCTGTTCAAACCGAAAGTCCCTTCAGGAGGTTACCTGGTTCAATTATCCAGTGAGTTCTGTGGCCTGGCCAGAGTGGAGAAGAACAGTTTCTTCTTCTTTAGGGAGGGAGAGATTTTGGATAAGGCAACCCCAGGAGTGTTTTTGGATTAGGTTTAGATTCCTGTGCCCCCACAGTTGCCCTCAGTTCTCAGAGTGATCAGAGTTGAGACCTGGCATCCAAAAACTCAAGCTCTGGCCACAGATGGATAGGAAAAGTGGATGTGCTCGGGATGTCTCCACGGGCACACACGCACTCAAATGGAAAGAGGTCCCTGATGTAGCTACAGTTTCAGACAGGAAGTCTCGGCAGAAAGAATTGAGGGGAGGCTGGAGGCAGGGGACTTACCGCACCATGCCCCAAAGTGGGTGGAAGGTTGGAGATCCTGGTTCTTTCTCGGAGGGGAAGGAAAGAGGAGTTGTCCTTACGGACTTCAACTCCTCCTGGGTTTCACACCAAAATGTAAGGTATTTTTCCCCGCCAAGAAGGAAGGAAGGGACCGTAGCCACACAGTGTGGAATAGTAAAGGCTTCATTGAGTATTGCGCTGCCCAGATGATGTTCTCTGGTCCCAGGGGGCAGGGGTCAGAGAAGTCGGAAGGGGTGACCCACGTGAGAGATATTTAAAGGGTCCCTAGGGTGGTGGAGCTAATATGACGTGGTGAAATCTCACTGGCTGATGGACAGTTGCTTTTTTTCCAAAGGGCTCCTGGGAAGTTTCTTTTGGCACTCTTGGTTGTAGGCAGTCCTAGCCAAAGTTTTCAGGCCTGAGTTCCCTACATGACCTTTCCCCATTGCCAACCACCCCACAGTTGGTATTGCTCATTCTTTGAATGTTTGTACAGTTCAACTAATGAAGCAGACTGGTTCAGCTTCGACCACTGTTGTGCCCTCAACATTCTCTTTTAAATAAAATAATGGTGTAAGGCCTGTCTTGAAACCTTGCGAAGTTCTTTTTCAATCAAGGGTAAAACACAAATTCTTTTGATGATTTTTCTGCTCTGACTCACCTACTGCTTCTCAAATCTTCTCTCATCTACATCAGTCTTACCCTTTCAGCTTCAGCTACCTTGACATCTGCTCAGCTGTTTTTCTCACTCAGTTTAAGGTTTTCCCATTGACTCCTTCCACTGCTTGAGGTGTCATTCTTCAAATGATCTACCTGGTGAACTTCCACCCCTCCTTCAATTCTTTGCTAAAATGATACCTCTTAAATGAAGATTACTGAGTATGCTTTTCAAATTTCAGCAGTATCCAACTAATTTTCTGTACTCAAAATCCCCCTTAATCTGTTGCCTTTTTCCATGGTACATATAATCTTTTGACATACTATATAATTAATTTATTTAGTAGTCACAGTAATTATAGGGTATTTTTCTGTATGTCAAGTTCATGTAATAGCTTAACCATAAAATAGACAACCACTATATATTTGTTGTATAAATAAATGAATGATTAATATATAGTATTGGTATTGGCTTTATACAGTTATAAAGTTAGAAAGTATTGGATTACTGGGAGAAAAATTAGATGAAGAATTAGAGGATCTGGGTTTCTGTTTATTGTTCAGTTTGTTATTGACTAGGCTAACTTTGGACAAGTTACTTAATATGGGCTTCCATAATATAATCTGTTGAAACCACAACAGGAAGAAGGACATTGAACCAGTTAATTACTCATATCCAATCTCTCACTCTGTGAGCGTTCTATAGATTCCCATAAAAAAAGCCTAGGGAAATGTGCCCAGCAATTAATTTACAAACATTTGCAATTCATATTGCATAGTAGGGGATAGAATAAATAGCTGGTAAATAAATGAATATTTGGATGGATGAACATTTTAAGTGTATCATTTTAAATATTTAGATAAGCTTAGGAGTGTGGAAAGCAATTCAGAAACTAAATAGAGATTGGAGAAGCACTGCCAATTCTTCCATAATACAAGTACAGAAACAGGGACAGCAACAATGTAAATGCCACTGATGAGTCACATTCTACTAAGTGCAATGAAGAATGATCCTTGGGAGAGTACAGAAAGGATATTTATAGAACTGTGTGCCATGCCTGGGAAATTCCTTCATAGTCTGGTTAGGTATCAAAAGGCATCTGTAGTTGGGAATGGATAATGACCTTCAGGAAATAAAGAATGACCTAAGCTTTCACAATCTTGTTCGGATGAGAGTAAGATATTTGTCCAAGAAAAAATTCAATCAACAATTAGTCCATATGCTGTATTTCTGAAAATATTGCAGTCTCTGTCTTCAAAAGAGTTGATGATGTAGTACTACAATAGTTTGTAGTTTCACTACTAAGCTAAAAAGAAGAAAAAGAATAGAATTCTACATGCCACTAATGTAAATACCCTTGGAAAGTTAGACAAAGGTTATTTTAGTCATATTGATATGTCATTTTAATAAACAGTTGGATTTGTCAAAGTATTATAACCAGAAATATCTCAGGATTACTGGCTAATGTTAATGTTAATATTTGTGCTATAAGTAAAAACAACCGCTAGAGATAAATTTATTTAAATTTATTAAATCCATTCATATAGGTGTAATATGTTGCATTGAGAAACATCAGAAGGCTCTTTGAAAGCTTTCCCTGTCTCAAAGGGATAATAGATGATATCTGAGTATTATCTGAAAGTTCAGGTTAAACCCAAAAGAAAAATAATCCATGGCACACAGGATGAACAGAACCAGACTAATTGGCTACTGTGACCTTTATCAAATCAGGGAAAATCCACCCTGAGACCATAAAGTTTCATTGCAAAGTTAAAATAAAATTTAAGAAAAGACAAGTTCATAATTCATGGTCCAAAGGGCTTATCTATATCACATCAAAGAGATAGAAAGTAGTAGTTGATACATAAGTGGAGGCAAAATGTCTGTGTTTTAGATTCTAAAGACAGCAAAAGAATTTAGAAGTAGACAGGAACGACCTGAAGATAAAACATAAGTGAGGCAGGCAGATTTTTAAGAGCATCTGTTACAGACTGTCGTGCACTGTAATTTAAAGAACCCATGTAGAGCTGTCCACATTCTCTCACCACTAAATGTGAGGAAAAACCAGTCTGACTCAAGCATCTGTCTTCCTTAAAATAATAATAGTACAAGGGAAAATGTATTCAAATTCACAAAACCTAGGTTCTCAGTTTAAGTATGTCTCATATATAAATATATCATTAAATATGTTATTTATTAATTTAATCTCATTTTCCAAACTAAAAAAAATTAATATCTTAATTTAAATGTTATTTTAACCCATCAACAGTATTTTTATCCATAAACAATGATTAACCTGACTGCCATGTGTTCTAAAACGTGATAGAGATAAATGGAAATGTTTTATTTGTATTCTCTCCATTGAAACAAATGATTAGTTAATGAATATTTATTTATTTATTTTTTAAATTTTTTTTAATGAATTTTTATTTAAATCAGCAAACTCAGATTCTTCAAGCCCCAGCCCATAGTGGGCAGCCCCCCCTTCCTCTCCTCTCACTCCACCCCTTAGCCACAGCAAGGCGAATGGAAAATGAGAAGCCAGGAGGGCCTCTGCCAGGACAGGCTGCCTCCAATATGTAGTGAGCCTAGTCCAGCTGTGGCAGGTGTGGCAGCTACCACAGGTCCCTCCCTATAAATTAAATCCCTGCAGCCACAGCTGTGGGCAAGGCCTATTTGTGGAAGGCAGGCCCAAAGGCAGCATTGCTGACCCCCAGCCAAGGAATGCATTGAGGGCTCAGTGATCAGGGGAGAAGAGGTATAAAGGGGAATCAGAGGCCCTAAAGTTTGGTCCCAGGGAAAAAGGTCAGTTGGTCCAGTTTTTATGGGTTTGGAGATTGGAATGTATTAGCAAGCACAGAGGAAGGTCCCCATTGGGCACTCCCAGAGGAGACATGCCAGGCCAGGCCAGGCCCTCACCCAGGCTGGGGGGAGCTTGAGAGCTCCAGGGGCCTCTCAGGGAATGTCACTGCTATATATTAACCATCCAAGGGAGGGCAGGAGCAGGGCTGGGGGCAGATCAGAGGATCTGGCGTGTCATCCCATAGCCGGTCATGCCTGTCTGAGATGCCCCACAATTGGTGCCCATCTGTAACCCAATCACGTTCTTGCCCTCTTGCAGCTGGTTGTCCGAGAAGTTCTGAGGGTTCTCCTTGGACTTCTTAGAAAACCAGTTGGGATCCCCAGCAAAAAGCCCATCATCCCAGGCTACTGCCAGCCCACCCAGGTTCATCAGTGTCCGCTGCACACAGGCCATGTTCTTTCCTTCCCAGAGGTCCACAGTCTGGAAGATGTCAGTGGTGTTGATGCCATAGCGCTCAGCTGCTTTCAGGAACTGAGAGATCTGCTCCATCTGCTTGAAGGCCATGGTGGAGGCCTGGATCTTCTTCCTTGGGGCCTTCCCCTCAGGGTACAGACCATTAATGAGCTCACACAGCACCGTGCTATCCTGAGCCAGTTCTGGAAGTTCTCACTTACATCCTTACGGCACTGAGTGGTGATCCACTGGATCAGGATCTGCTCCAGATCTACATCGTACTGTTTCTCAATCTTCTGCTGCACCTCCCAGCTCAGGCCATAGGCAGGTCCCCTGTTGGCCATTTTGAAGGATGGTAATAACTATTGGGAGCTTGGGCTTCTCTGCAGTTTTAGGTCATCCCTGTGGCTGTCCGTCGGGCTGGAGATTGCACACTCTAGACGGAGCTGCAAGGCGAGTCATTAATGAATATTTATAAGGCTATTTTACTACACACACTTTTTAGCATCTCTGCTAAGAATCTTTTCCATCCTGCTGTCCTTCTCAGGCTTTTGAATGCTGATTCTTTTTTACCTTCATTTCTTCAACACCTAATACAGTGCCGGTATAAGTTAAAAAATATATTTAGAGCAAAACTAAACTTTGACTACCCTTGGAATAGCCCACAATATCAAAATTAAAACAGCTGCTACAAAATATCCAGGCCCTCCTTTATATTTTAAAAATAGAAGAACTTTAACAAGTCTGCATGATATTTTTTAATTTTTTTTTTTAGAGAGATAAGAAAGAGAGAGAGAGAGAGAAGGGGGAGGAGCCGGAAACATCACCTCCCATATGTGCCTTGTCCAGGCAAGCCCAGTGCTTTGAATCGGTGACCTCAGAACTCCAGGTCGATGTTTTATCCACTGTGCCACACAGATCAGGCTGTTTTCTTTTTAACCATGTTTCTTAGTTCAGGTTCCCAATAGTAATACTTGAAAGAATGACTTGAGTATAAGTAGGGGTTGAGTGCAAGTAGGTGTTTAGTGCATGTGGTGGGAAGCATGCTGATTGAGACAGGAAAAAAGGAAAATTTTAATAAAGGATGAATGTTTGATATTGTTATTGCTGTGAGTCCCTGGGACTTGGTCCCTCTAGGAATATTCCAAAGATTGTGAAGAATAAGCTCTAAAATTGTCCTGAGTAGGAGAGGAGGCTGGAACATTTATCCACTGACTTCTGTCCCCATTGGACTAGGTTGCTTCCGGTGGTCTTAATGTCCCTGAATTTCATGTGGCACCTTTAGAAAGGGTGAGTGACCCTGTTTAGTTTTAGAGAAAAGCTTCAGGCAGAAAGTGAGAGAAATGTCACAAAGCACTTTTCAAGTAGGCCTACAATACATGTCTATCAAAGCTATGCTGAAATCAGAGGCATGCTGAGGTGACGTGATGTGGGGCATAAAAAGGATGTGCTATATCTGGTTAATTTAATATCCTATTTTTAAAATTTGATAAATGTTAATTAAAACCTCAGTAAATTAAATACTTAATATATTATAAAATCCCAATACACCATTTCTTTAAATAATTTATTATCAAGTTGGCTGCACATATTCTTTTGAATATATGAAACACATATCATATTTCAGAATAAATACAGTGCCTTCATGTATTAATTTATTCATTCATTCAGCATATAAGCATCAAAGGATAACAATAACCCGGTGCTCCTCGAGAAAGAGAGGAAACATTTAGTAACAGCAAAGATAAGGCACTGCTTGTCTGGAGATTTTATTTGATGTGGAATGGTGTTCCAGGTCTTATCTTGCGTAAGAGCTATGGAAACTTGGGCTCTAATCATTAATGTAATCTAGTTTATATTCACAATTGGCAAAGCAGTGGGAGTCTTGTTTTCCTAAATAAAAGTTAATATATATAATCTTAAATTTTCCATATTCTATAAATAAAACACAGTGAGTGGACAAGTCATAAAAATATATTTCCTCAGAACTCCATTTACTTTTTAGCTATTTTGTGCATTATATCTAACTGAATGCTGAAATATGATACATCTTATGCCAATAATTTGAAGGCCATTGAATGAGGGCTCCTTGAGTTAATTTTAATAAAAATATATAAAGTGAGAGGAGGAGAGGCAGACAGACTCCTACATGTACCCCAACCCACCCATCAAGCCCACTAGAGGGTGATGCTCTGCCCATTTGGGGTGTTGCTCTGTTGTTAAGCAACCAAGTTCTTCTTAGAGCCTGAGGCAGAGGCTATGGAACCATCTTAGAGAGAGAGAGAGAGCAAGAGAGGCAAGATGGGAAGAGGTGGAGAAATAGATGGTCTCTTCTCCTGTGTACCCTGACCAAGAATCAAACCCAGGACATCCACATGCCAAGCCAACACTGTACCACTTAGCCAATCGGCCAGGGCCAAGTTAAGTTTAATATTGATTGAACCAGTGATAGCAATAATAGCATCACCAGCTAACTGACACATGTTCAACACACAAGCTAAGATAAGAAAATTGATATATAGAGAACTTTGAAAGATGCAGTGAGATTTTAAAGAGAGATGTAAAGCATAACTCCTGAGACTAATATGTTATGTAATAGACTCCCTATATGAGTAGGCTGTAGCCCAGAAATAATTTGATGGGTCAGAAATTTGATACAGTAGTTACTTGGGTGCAGGGAGGCTCTGTCGCTACAATTATGATATCCATGAGTCATTTGTTATGCCGTAGTTATTGTATCAAATAAGCAAAAAAAAAATTTTTTTTTTTTACAGTGACAGTCAGATAGATAGGGACAGACAGACAGGAACGGAGAGAGATGAGAAATATCAATTCTTTGTTGCAGCACCTTAGTTGTTCATTGATTGCTTTCTCATATGTGCCCTTGACCGGGGGACTACTGCAGATCGAGTGACCCCTTGCTCAAGCCAGTGGCCTTCGGTCCAAGCTGGTGAGCTTTGCTCAAACCAGATGAGTCCACACTCAAGCTGGCAACCTCGGGGTCTGGAACCTGCGTCCTCCGCATCCCAGTCCGACACTCTATCCACTCTGCTACCTCCCGGTCAGGCAATAAGCAAATATTTTATACTCAAATGTTTCCAAAAGTTTCACAATTGGAGTCTTCTCAAGAAGTTTCCTGTTGCTGTGAATAATTCTGGGGGAGAAAAAAATGGTCAAATTGTGGCTTACCGTATATTGTTGGAGAGTTGTTGACTTGAGCATAAGTTTTAAACTAAGATATAGTTTGCAACATATCAAATACATTTTAAAGTAAAAAATATCACTTTAAACTGTTCTTATTATTTATTTTTACAATGTTTATAGATCTAAATTTATACAGAGGTGATATTAAAAATCTTCATAATGAGGCCTGACCTGTGGTGGCGCAGTGGATAAAGCATCGACCTGGAAATGCTGAGGTGGCTGGTTCGAAACCCTGGGCTTGCCTGGTCAAGGCACATATGGGAGTTGATGCTTCCGGCTCCTCCCCCCCTTCTCTCTCTCTGTCTTTCTCTCCTCTCTCTCGGTCTCTCCTCTCTCTCGGTCTCTCTCTCCTCTCTAAAAATGAATAAAAAAAAAATCTTCATAATGAGTGCATCAATACTGGCCTATTGATATAGTTTCTATTAAAATTATAAATTTATTCAGATGAACAACCATGTGTCATATATAACTATAAAAGGACTATAAAAGACAAAAGTAATAAAGTATACTTTAACATATTTCTAATATCTCTTCTTCATAGTTGTGAAGAGAGAGGAACCAAATTTAAGTTCATAAGCTTATGTGACAAATAAAACATGTTTTGAAAAATATAATGCTTAATTTAGTGTTTTATAAGACTAATAATTCTTCGTCTTGGAAGAAACATTTTAACATTTAATTTCATTATAGATTATGCTGGTTTGATATTTGAACCACCAAAAGATGGTGCTATTCTTTCAGCTACAATCTTAACTTTACAGAACATTTTTCTATGCTATTTTGGAGTATTAAAACTGCATGTCAGTACGTCCTTTTCTTTTTTTTTTTTTCTTTTCTTCCTGACTTTTTACTATTTCTTGTCATAGGGTCATTCAGATGGATATTGGAGAACAAGAGGGTGGGGAAATGATTTTAACAGTTTTATTTGCATGCTGCAAACAGCATCTCCCCACAAATAAACCTTATCCTGGGGGCCTCAGAGCAGCTGTTGGTTTCAGTTCCAGTTTCTTTCTGTCCTTCTAGGCTCAGTCTTATAGACATTTGCTCCCAGAAGTGCCTACAACAGCTAGACAACACTTCCTCCTAAGACATCTCAGCTTAATCTTCAAAAGGTCCCTTCTGCAAGGGTTCCACGACCCCTGCTGCCACTACCTACCCTGATCTTTATGCTCCCTGGGTGTTGCTCTTTTGCTTGTTCCACATTCCAGCACCATAGAACCAACTACCCTGTACTACATCACCTTTGTTGAAATACCAAATGTAGGTGGTATTCTGTTTTTCTGACTGAAGTTTTACTGATACAATATATTTTCAGTAATGTACTTTCCTAGAATATTTTCTCTACATTAGTGAGTTTAAAAAACTTAGGGAATTTTCAGAAATTGTAAGTTAAAGTAAAAAAGACATGCTGACTCTTAAACTGATTCGAAATATTTCTTTAGTTTTACATTTTCTAGTGTGAATAAAAGCAGGCTAAGAATATCATAAGACAGGCTAATAAAAACATACAAATATTCGAGTTGTTTTGGTTTATGGCATTTCTGTGACTACTGATTGGCAAGTTATATAAGAATTTTATTGATTGACAGGCTACTTATGAACAAGTATACATACAGATATATGTAACTACATAGATGTGCTTACATATATCTGTAATAATGTGACTTTTCTATTGGTCTCAAAATTGTTTCTGTTATAGCAGTCACAAGTATTTTAGAAATAGTTTGAAAGGCTATTTAATAAAATTAATTCACCCTGCTGAAAACATTTATCAGTTATTTTTTAGTAGCATGATAAAGAAAAATATCAATTCATCAATTTTCAGAAGAATTAATATATCAAGCTTCAAGAACACAGACTATTATGATGCAAGTTACCGTATGTTTCTTTTATGCATACTTAAATGACTTTAAAGTCAGTCCAGGTAACTTGGTATTCTCAGCTGAAATCTGCAGAGTAAATCATGTTTTTTCAATAACTATTATCAGAGCCTATACAGAGAAAATAAAGAATGCATGAACCTGGATTATGCTCTTTACTTTCCAAAATCAAAGACAATGAGTACTTACGCCAACAGGTGAGGAAGAAGGAAAGTCTAAAAGCAGAGACTTTACTACATATTAACATTCTAATATTATAGAATAATGAGTTGCTCAAAATCTGACAAAAAAATTATTTTGTGAAAACCAAGCAAAATAAGATAATCTACTACATTTTAATGTCAATGGACACTTTTTATCAACCACAGAATGCAAAGAATTATAAAAGAAATTAACATGGATATTCTATAAGTAATTCCTACAGGAATTTTCATATGGTATATGGAAATAATGTTGGATAATTAACACTATTGGTTTTGTACCAAAAATACTAGAAATAAATGCTATGGGCTCATATACAAGTAATTAAATGATCTTAAAATACCCGATGAGCTTTGTTGCTGTCTGTGATATCTCCCTGCAATGTTTGTACATTGTGATCACTTGCATACTTATAATTGTTAGCAAAACTTAATTTTGGTAAACTCTTTGTTTACTAAATCTGATTTTACAGTCTGATGCTTTGGGTTAGTGCAGCAACTTTGTGTTTAGTCAGGCTTCTCCAGAGATACAAAACAAACGGGAGAAAAAAAATATATATATATATATATCCACAGATATATTCATAGGTGGATAGATATTTTATATATAAAGATATATAGGCATATATATGTTCAAATCTCATATATATATATGAAAAGTGATTAGCTCATGTGATTATGAAAGCTGATAGCTCCCAAGATCAGTTTTTTTTAATTCTATTTAAACCTTCAATTGATTGGATGAAGCCTACTCACATTGAGGAGGACTATCTACTTTATTCAGCCTTTCAATTCAAATGTTATCATCCAAAAACAATCTCACAGACACATTTATAATAGTGTTTGACCAAATGCCTAAGAATCCTTTGGCTCAGTCAAGTTAACACATAAAATTAATCATTAACTTATTATTCAACCTTTTTTAAAATACTGAAATGATATATAATTTTTCTATACCTGTTTTCTTATACAAAATAAATGATTAGAAAACTCTCTCAACTAAATTAGAATAATGCACATTTCTTCATTCAACTCTACCAGGGGGCTTAAAGAAAATGAAAAAGATTTTAAAAATATATTTATTTTTAAATATATTATTATTATGCATTAAGGGAAGTAAATGTATAAAACTTTCAAAATGATTAATCATCTGAGGTTAAATACCAAGAATTTAAGTGGATTTAATTATTTATTTTATGACTTTCTCTTGTAATCTTAAGCAATGATGCAGTGGTACCAGGCCAACACTATCTAAATATTGGTAGTTTTGAGATTGATACAGTAAAAAGCCAGAGAAAAATCAAAGGGGTTATGAACAAGGTAACTGACATGATTCAATATGCATAGAATAAAAAGACAGATAAGACTAAAAAGTGACTGATGAACTCTATTAAATAGAAAATTTTGAAGAATCTTTGGTCATGGTGAAGGAAAATGTCATAGGCATTAATCATGAATATATGATTAAGAGAAAGGATGGGATATGATAAATAGAGAAAAATTTAAACACAATAAATGGAAATTTAGAAATGGTGCAGTTCTGTGTTAATCATTGTATCAGTTAGCTAGGTCTGCTGTAACAAAATTGCATAGATTTGGTACCTTAAACAACAGAGCTTTCTAGATCGGTCATCCAAACAGAGAATCAACAAAGACATAGTGGCCTTAAACAAATCACTAGAGCACCTGGATATGATATACATCTACAGGACATTTCATCCCAAAGTGACTGAGTATACATTTTTCTCCAGTGTACATGGATCATTCTCAAGAATTGACCATATGTTGGGCCACAAAAACAACATCAGCAAATTCAGAAAAATTGAAGTTGTACCAAGCATATTTTCTGATCATAAAGCATTGAAACTAGAATTCAACTGCAAAAAAGAGGAAAAAAATCCCACAAAAATGTGGAAACTAAACAACATACTTTTAAAAAATGAATGGGTCAAAGAAGAAATAAGTGCAGAGATCACAAGATATATACAGACTAATGAAAATGACAATACGACATATCAGAATCTATGGGATGCAGCAAAAGCAGTGATAAGAGGGAAGTTCATATCACTTCAGGCATATATGAACAAACAAGAGAGAGCCCAAGTGAACCACTTAACTTCACACCTTAAGGAACTAGAAAAAGAAGAACAAAGACAACCCAAAACCAGCCGAAGAAAGGAGATAATAAAAATCAGAGCAGAAATAAATGAATTAGAGAACAGAAAAACTATAAAAAAAATTAATAGAACAAGGAGCTGGTTCTTTGAAAAGATCAACAAAATTGACAAACCCTTGGCAAGACTTACCGAGGAAAAAAGAGAAAGAACTCATATAAACAAAATCCAAAATGAAAGAGGAGAAATCACCACGGACACCGTAGATATACAAAGAATTATTGTAGAATACTATGAAAAACTTTATGCCACTAAATTCAACAACCTAGAAGAAATGGATACATTCCTAGAAAAATACAACCTTCCTAGACTGAGTCAAGAAGAAGCAGAAAGCCTAAACAGACCTATCAGTAGAGAAGAAATAGAAAAAAACATTAAAAACCTCCCCAAAAATAAAAGTCCAGGCCCTGACGGCTATACCAGCGAATTTTATCAAACATTCAAAGAAGACTTGGTTCCTATTCTACTCAAAGTCTTCCAAAAAATTGAAGAAGAAGCAATACTTCCAAACACATTTTATGAGGCCAACATAACCCTCATACCAAAACCAGGCAAGGATGGCACAAAAAAAGAAAACTACAGACCAATATCTCTAATGAATACAGATGCTAAAATACTAAACAAAATACTAGCAAATCGAATACAACAACATATTAAAAAAATAATGCATCATGATCAAGTGGGATTCATCCCAGAATCTCAAGGATGGTTCAACATACGTAAAACGGTTAATGTAATACACCATATCAACAAAACAAAGAACAAAAACCACATGATCTTATCAATAGACGCAGAAAAGGCTTTCGATAAAATACAACACAATTTTATGTTTAAGACTCTCAACAAAATGGGTATAGAAGGAAAATATCTCAACATGATAAAGACCATATATGATAAACCATCAGCTAACATCATATTAAATGGCACTAAACTGAAGGCTTTCCCCCTTAAATCAGGAACAAGACAGGGTCGTCCACTCTCTCCACTCTTATTTAATGTGGTACTAGAGGTTCTAGCCACAGCAATCAGACAAGACAAAGAAATAAAAGGCATCCATATCGGAAAAGAAGAAGTAAAGGTAT
Organism: Saccopteryx bilineata; assembly: GCF_036850765.1. Lineage (NCBI taxonomy): Eukaryota > Metazoa > Chordata > Mammalia > Chiroptera > Emballonuridae > Saccopteryx > Saccopteryx bilineata. The sequence continues at coordinate 210,919,426 of NC_089491.1, read as the reverse complement.
CACTTTTTGCAGATGATATGATCCTATACATCGAAAACCCCAAAGAATCCACAAAAAGACTACTAGAAACAATAAGCCAATACAGTAAGGTCGCAGGATACAAAATTAACATACAGAAGTCAATAGCCTTTCTATATGCCAACAATGAAACAACTGAGAATGAACTCAAAAGAATAATCCCCTTCACGATTGCAACAAAAAAAAATAAAATACTTAGGAATAAACATAACAAAGAATGTAAAGGACTTATATAATGAAAACTATAAACCATTGTTAAGGGAAATCAAAAAAGATATAATGAGATGGAAGAATATATCTTGTTCTTGGCTAGGAAGAATAAATATAATCAAGATGGCCATATTACCCAAAGCAATATACAAATTTAATGCAATTCCCATCAAACTTCCAATGACATTTTTTAAAGAAATAGAGCAAAAAATCATCAGATTTATATGGAACTATAAAAAACCCTGAATAGCCAAAGCAATCCTAAAGAAAAAGAATGAAGCTGGGGGCATTACGATACCTGACTTCAAACTCTATTATAGGACCACGACAATCAAAACAACATGGTATTGGCAGAAAAATAGACACTCAGACCAATGGAACAGAATAGAAAGCCCAGAAATAAAACCACATATATATAGTCAAATAATTTTTGATAAAGGGGCCAACAACACACAATGGAGAAAAGAAAGCCTCTTCAATAAATGGTGCTGGGAAAACTGGAAAGCCACATGCAAAAGAATGAAACTGGACTACAGTCTCTCCCCCTGTACAAAAATTAACTCAAAATGGATCAAAGATCTAAACATAAGACCTGAAACAATTAAGTACATAGAAGAAGACATAGGTACTCAACTCATGGACCTGGGTTTTAAAGAGCATTTTATGAATTTGACTCCAATGGCAAGAGAAGTGAAGGCAAAAATTAATGAATGGGACTACATCAGACTAAGAAGTTTTTGCTCAGCAAGAGAAACTGATAACAAAATAAACAGAAAGCCAACTAAATGGGAAATGATTTTTTCAAACAACAGCTTAGATAAGGGCCTAATATCCAAAATATACAAAGAACTCATAAAACTCAACAACAAAAAAACAAACAATCCAATGAAAAAATGGGAAGAGGATATGAGTAGACACTTCTCCCAGGAAGAAATACAAATGGCCAACAGATATGTGAAAAGATGCTCATCTTCTTTAGCTATTAGAGAAATGCAAATCCAAACGGCAATGAGATACCACCTCACGCCTGTTCGATTAGCTGTTATTAGCAAGTCAGGTAATAGCAAATGTTGGAGAGGCTGTGGAGAAAAAGGAACCCTCTTTCACTGTTGGTAGGAATGTAAAGTAGTACAACCATTATGGAAGAAAGTATGGTGGTTCCTCAAAAAACTGCAAATAGAACTACCTTATGACCCAGCAATCCCTCTACTGGGTATATACCCCCAAAACTCAGAAACATTGATACGTGAAGACACATGCAGCCCCATGTTTATTGCAGCATTGTTCACAGTGGCCAGGACATGGAAACAACCAAAAAGCCCATCAATAGATGACTGGATAAAGAAGATGTGGCACATATACACTATGGAATACTACTCAGCCATAAGAAATGATGACATCGGAACATTTACAGCAAAATGGTGGGATCTTGATAACATGATACGAAGCGAAATAAGTAAATCAGAAAAAAACAAGAACTGTATTATTCCATACGTAGGTGGGACATAATAGTGAAACTAAGAGACATTGATAAGAGTGTGGTGGTTACGGGGGGGAGGGGGGAATGGGAGAGGGATAGGGGGTGGGGAGGGGCACAAAGAAAACAAGATAGAAGGTGACAGAGGACAATCTGACTTTGGGTGGTGGGTATGCAACATAATTGAACGACAAGATAACCTGGACTTGTTATCTTTGAATATATGTATCCTGATTTATTGATGTCACCCCATTAAAAAAATAAAATTATTAAAAAAAAAACAACAAAAACAAAAACAAAAAAACAACAGAGCTTTTACTCTTAACTGTTACACAAAATAACTACATTAAGTTCACCAGTCTCACTTAAATTATCACATTATAGTAAGCATTTTATTTGCTATTTCAATTATAAATAATATAAATTTAACTAATTTTTTAATCACTTGCAAAGCCACCTACACTTAAGCTTTCCTTCTTGCTATTTAACTGGCCCATACAATGTGTACATTTGAATTAGGTAAGTAAAGTTTTATATTTTTCTTCTCCTACCCATATGAATTCTTTCCCAACTGATTTTTTATGTTATCTATATTACTCTGTTCTGTATCTAAGAAAAGTTACCAACAATTTTTTTTAAATTCACCATACAGTTGATATTTAAATATTATCTTACAAAAATATGACCTGAAGACTAGCCATAGTACAAGTTCAAAAAAACAAGTATGCTTACAAATATAATAAATACGCAATTGTAGGGAATCACCCATCAAACCTTGAACCCTCTATGACTTGGATTGGGAAACTTTAGTTAAAAGCCCTGAGTGAATGTCTCTAGGATGCAAACACCAAGAAAGTTAAAGTGGGTGACCTTCCTGCAGACACAAAGGAATGCTTGTGAACAGGCTTTAGAAACTTAGCCTAGAGGTTCTAGATTGCCCCTTCCTTTGTGCTTAATTAGCAGAAGAAAAAGAATGTACTGACCAAAATTAGCCCTTTCTCCATGTCAGCAAGAAGTTCATTAGTCATTTTTACCCTTTATCACCTGGTCTCTCTTCTTTCTAATCCTGCTACATCTTTTCTGCTTCTGATCAATAAAAGCTGAGGGGGACAGAAATTCAGGAGGTCTTCTTTGCTTCTCTTGGCAGGCCTCCTCCTCCCCCTCTTGACATCAGTTTGTGTCTTGAGTAGTTTGTTTCCACACGACACTGGCAGACCCAGTAGGCTGGAGCACTACATGCCATACATATTATGATTGTTACTTTTATTTTCCTACATGAAGTAGCTGTAAGCAGTGTAAGTACACTGTATATAAATTAATACTTTTTTACTGAGGTAATGTTGGTTAATAGGATTATATAAATTTCAGATGTACAACACTGTAATTAAATATTGTATATACTATAACATACTCATCACCAAAAGTCTAGTCCCCATCGACCATCATACATTTGACCCCATTTACCAACTTCACCTGCCCTCTCCCCCCAGTTTTTTCCATATTTTTGCATCATTTTTTTCTTTATTTCCCAACTTTTTTCCATTAACACAACTTTGTTCTCATTTATAAAATTTTTATTCTGTGTACATCTTGATTTTCTTGAGGTCCTGTGTTCATATGTATACATAGACTCTGAAAATATATTGGTACATCATATTTTAAGCAGGATAATATATATGGCATGGTTCTCATAAATAATGATCTAGACATGAATAATTTTTTTCATAAAACTTTTTGGTTCAGTACCTATAAAACATTCATATTTATAATACTTTAGAGAAGGAGTAGTCACTGAAAAATATTTTAAAAGTTATTTATATGTTATAATATAACCATTGGTCTTGAATATAATAATGAGCCAAATGTTAGCATCTCCTATGAGTGTAATCCTGTATTAGTCAGGGTTGTCCAGAGAAAGCCAAAGACCTGACTGATAATGTAGATTCAAATACAAGTCTGAAGGTCTAAGAGTCAGAAGCACAGATGGCAAAAGACCAAGTCTTAGTTCAGCAGATAGGCAGGAGTACATTCAGCTTTTCTCTACCTTTTTTTTCTATTTAGGTCCTAAATGGATTGAATGACGCCCTTCCACACACACGACATGGGGAGGGTTCAATCTGCTTTACTCAGTTCACAAATTCAGATGCTATTTTCTCACAAAAACACCTGCACAAACACACCCAGAAATAATGTTTAATCAGATATCTGGGCATCTTATGACTCAGTGAATTTGACAAATAAACCACTCAGGTCCCATAAACACTCTTTATTAGTCCAGTTCATTGGAGGGAATATTTTACCTTATTCAGAATTCTGAATCTTAGTGGAGAATCATTTGATTTTTCTAATAGCAAAGCAACTGAGCTCCTGGGTGCTCTCTCCCTATTTTTTCCTTATTTTCTAAATTCTATAAAAGGACTTCAATCACAGTCTATTCAGAGCACACAATGTACCAAATATCATTTTTGATTTATATTTCCACCTGCTGAAATTATAGAAAAGCATTAAATCAAAGAGTTGATACAGGTCAGAGAAATTCAGTATACCATAGTTAGGGTTTTGTTTAATTATACAAGAAAATGGATCAAACTTCATTTTTGATTTCTTCTTCTACCTGAAGAAATATTAGCAAAACATTAAATCAAAGAGTTAATACAGGTGAGAATGATTCAGTCTACCCTAGATAATGTTTGTTTATTTAAAAAAATTATTTCATCTACTTTTGAGTTTTCAACCTCTTATAAACATAGCTACAAAATTTTTAAATGGCTCACAATTTATTCTCATAGCTAAATTTTAAACAATTCACAGAAAAGAGATATGGCTTTGATGTATTTTTATTTTCACATTTAAGACATAACACATTTGACACTACTTTTATTGAACTTTACCAGAACATATGTATGTTTTAAGAAGAAACTATTTTTAGTCTAAGAAATTGAAATATTATTAATATTTTTGAGCATGCTATATTGCTTTTACTTTCTGGTATGCTTTTACATAAAGAGTATTTTTTACTCCCTATACATTACTGGTACAAGCTTAGCCTAAACTGTGATACAAAACTGTCTAATGGAATGCTGCGGTGGTGACAAACAATTAGGAGAATTTTATTAAAACACCAAGAAAACTCCTGGGACAGAAATCTTAAGGGACAAGGAAGCTGAGCATAATGAAGCTGAACTAACTAAGCCATTGCAGTAAGTGGTCATCTGTCTTCAGATTCCTATATAAGCCCTGGAGCTTCCACTAATATGAGAAGGAATTATTTCCTTAAAACTATTCTGAGATACTGAGGCAGAAATAGCAGCACTTCAGTTCAGGGTGGGGCAAAAGTAGGTCTACAGTGTTCATATGGAAAATCATACAATAAATAATAAATATAGTACAAGAATAAACTGTATTTTTTGTACTTACAACTGCAAACCTACTTTTGTCTAATCCTGTAGATTTTAGGGCAGAATAAATTATCTATTCTAAGGCAGGTGAGAGTTCTAATAGGAAAATGTACCCTTTGGATTTAGAGCACAAGCCAGGTACAGAGACTGAGTATAGAAAGGAGTACAGAATAGAGTATGTAGAGGGAGCAAACTCTTTCAAAAATTGTGGTAAAACACAGGAGATAAGTAGGATTATATCCTCCTAGGTATTGAATGGGTACATTGAACATGGACAAATTTCTAGTTTGTTTTGTTCAATGTGTGCCTATCTGTTTAACAGTAGGGAAAGTTGAGTCATATTTTATCAACAGAAAATTAAATAGTAAGAAAAGAGAAATGAAAGATCTTGAAGAGAAGTAGTTAAATGACATAATGAGGATCAAAAAAGAAATATGGGGATACAATGTATAGCTGACATTAGAGATTGAGCCTTGGTTAGGAGAGAAAAAGAAATAGGTAAGTGCTGATGAAGAAATCCTTATAAAATCAGTGATTGAAAAATAAGATTGCATCCACCATATTATTTTAATGTTCTTGGTAAGTAACAAGTGAGGGCATTTATGGTATACATATAAGAAAGAAATCAGGGGTGAGGTTCATAAAAAAACTAGTGAATAGATGGCAGATAGTATTCTAAAAGGTATACACCGAATTTCCCCTCATGCATGTTGAGCATTGTGGCATTCTTCTTTGCCCAAGAATTGAAGTTTATTTCTTAACTCTCTTAAATCTGAGCAGACCTACTGACTGGCTTCACCAACAAAATGCTACCCAATTGACTCTGTGCCCATTTCAGATGTACCTTTGAACTGGACATTTAGCTTCTGATTCCTCTTCTTGGAAGCCAGCTCTACCTAAGTGTGGCTGTCTTGATCCATCATGTTATGAGAAGGCAAAGCAATTATAAGGGGTATTGTATATGAGATGTCCTGGAGGAAAATCAGGGAAAGAAATATGTACCAAAATACCAAATATCTCTCCAGCCTACTTAAGGAATCAGACTGCTCTATCCTCAGACACTATCTGTCTGTAACCAAAAGAGGCAATCTACAGAACTGATACATATTAATGATAAATGGATTGATTTGAACCACTAAATTTGGGGTGTTCATTACATAGAAATAAATAATTGGATAGCAATGTTGAACCTATTGTTTTGGAGGATGCTAGAGTAAGATAACCAGAGAAATTTAGTACCATGTATGAAGCAATGTAAAATGCCTAAATAAGGTGCTTAACTTATTTGGTAAACTCGATGTTTACTACTGAGTGAATTCATCCAGCAGTAGTTATAAGCTGAGTGAGTAATGAACACAAAACAAAATACCTGGGCTTCATCTAAGGTTGGTTCTTAACCAGGGCAGGTACAATAAAATGAAAATCCCTCAAAAGAATAGATAATCATAATAAAAAATTATTTAAATTATTGTTTCCACTTGAAACAAATGTTTCATTGTCTTTGATTATTTTTTTAAGGTTTTTACTCCAACTGTTCTGGAATCCTCTGAGTTGTCATCACCATCAGATCATGACCACCATCACCACTATCATCATCATCATCCCAAAATATGCTCTTTCATTGAACCTCATTACAGTTACTCTCTATAAAACTAGTGGGTAGAACTCACTATGCTTTTCCTTTGAGATGCTATATATAGTTTCTAATATTTTTCAAATTATATAAATCATCATTTTTGAGAAGAAATGTGCTTTATAGTGCTCTAATTTGAAACTGAAGTTTTTCTTTGTTTCTTTTAAAGTTGAAACTTATAATTTAAAGTCGAGAAAATTATAGTGAATTTTAAATGGGCAAGCCCTGTCATGCAACATTTTTTTCTAAATTTTTCATTAAATGTTGCTTTATTAATTAAAAATAAGACCTGTATTGTGTTATTTAAGATGATATCTGAAGACTTTTTCTGAGATTAGAGAAACTATCTAAAACAAGAAACAAACTTCAGCCTGACCAGCTGGTGGTGCAGTGGATAGAGCATTGGTTTGGGATGCTGAGGACCCGGGTTCAAAACCCCAAGGTTGCCAGCTTGAGCATGGGCACATCTGGCTTGAACACGGTGTCACCAGCTTGAACATGGGATTATAGACTTGGAACCGTGGTTGCTGGCTTAAGCCCAAAGATCGCTAGCTTGAACAAGGAGGTTAATGGCTCCACTGCAGTCCCCGGCCAAGGCACATATGAGAATGCAGTCAATGAACAACTAAGGTGCTGCAACTATGAGTTGATGCTTCTCATCTTTCTCTCTTCCTGTTTGTCTGTCTTGCTAAAAAATAAAAATAAAATAAACTTTAATGTCTGCTTTTTTAATTTTTAAAGTAGACTTGAGTGCATGAAATTGTTGACTGTCTTAAGTAAGAAAGTTTAAATAATGTGTCACACCTTTATTTTCACCATATTCCTAAACAGTTACAGCTGCCAAGTAAAAAGAACACTTTAAATTTTAATAGCCGATTTCTTCTGTTTTCTGTTTTCCTGGATGCCAGAGAGGAGCAGCTAGTTTTTCTTTATCCCAATTGAAACCAAAATAGAATGGGACTCATTTACACTGGTTGTGCCAAAGGGGAAGAGTGTGAGAAACTGATATAAATGAACTTGAATTTTTTGTTCTAATTCAATTTTTCTTAGGAAAGGATTTTCTTAAGAAAATAGAAGAATCACATAATGGTAATCTTTTTAAATTAACTTTATGAGACAAATTAAGAATTGAACTAGCCATAAATAGATTTCCAGTGTTCTTCTACATTGCATATATGTAAATACTTGATGGAAAAATTTTAACACAACCATTCAAAGAAGTTGGTAGAACAGTAGTTTCTCATTGGGCCAAAGATATGATCTCACTTTTCTTATTCACTTACAAAGCCTATGTGTAATTTCCTATTTACCCATTCTGTTACGTAGTTCAGTCTTGTCCAACAAAAATAAATTACAAGGGCGGCAGTTTGTCTTCTGTAGTAGCTTAGCCTTTAGAATTTATTCTCTTCCATTTCATAACAGTTCCCATAGATATTTATCAGTACTTTTATTTATACAACTAGGGATTAGACAAGTCCACATTTATATTCTCTTTCATTTAAAAATGCCCTATTCAGTCATTTATTATTGTGCAATATTCTCCCATTAGAAAAAAACCTCATACGCCATTACTACATGATTTTAATACTACTGTCCATTCTCTGACCTGTAAACACATCCACTGACAAAACAAGAGGTCCATACTGTGTTGTGGTAATCCCAAAGATACCCGATTGATATTTCATTTTTAGTGTTAGTAAACTAGCTTTGATAAATTTAGGCGAATAAGTAGGCGTTGTTTATTGTCAGTGTGAGATCTGGTTGTTGTCAATACCAGATGATTTTCTTGACTATTTTTATTTTCAAACTTAACACCACACTGACCAATATTTATTTATTAAGACTCTAATTGTTGTCTATTTGAGGGGACTTGAGTTTCTATTTGAATAATAAACTCTCTCTCATATGTTGGGACATTGCTCAAATTAGCTTCTGGCAATTGAATACCAGTCTCATCTGCCACTTGTAATAGTCCTGCATCCACAAGTCCAGACACAGAGCAGGGCTGACTGTGGTGGTCACTGTGATTCCTGAAGTGTTTTCCTCTTCTTTCAAATGACTTCACCATCACCTACTACAAAACAAGTATTTGGAGATTCTGCATTTTCTCATTCTTCATACAAGATTATCTTCACATTGTTGGATGCCTCCCATTGAAGTGCCAGGGTCAGAGGTAAAGCTTCTGACAATTTGCAAAAAGTCAAGCTCTTCAAGTTGGTTACAAGGCGCACTATTGGAGAGATCTCCACTTGTATGGTGATATATGACATATTTGGTAAAGTATCTCTTGGATTCATATATTCCCAATAAACCACAATAAATAATATCACAGCATTCTGCTGCTACTCAGAACCTAGGCCAGGATGGTCCAAGAAATTGCATGATGGAAAGAAATAAGGGAGAAAAAATTCAGACTCAGTCAAGACCATATCTCTGTGATTCCATACACAGAGAAATAGACAGGAATACACAAGGAAAAAGAGTAATGGAAAGAATTTTATTCTTTTTGAGAGAAAGAAGTTAGAATTATTTTTAATATAAATACATATCTATAATAATGATCAAATATGAGGTGCTAAATTTTAGTCAAAGCAAAGAAGTTCATTTATATAAATGAATTATCTGAATATATCCTAAAAGTACTTTATTTAAACAATAAAAATGTTGATATGTCCAAGACATTGTTCTGTCTATACCTGTATGTCTTGCTTTATTCGCTTTTCATATTAACTTTGAAAATGTTTGTAGGAATAAAATATACTGATAACAATATCTCATCTTAAATGATATAGTACTTTTGTCAGATAAAACATATGAGAAAATATTAAACAAAGAATGAATTTTCAAAATTAGTACAACTACTAAATATTTAAATATTCTGCAACGTTTGGATATTATAATTCTCACTGTGATTCTCTAAAATATAATAAAATTTTTTCAGTTAAAATTGTGATTATGTGTAATAACTATCAGTTACTCTATAAATAACATTGAACAAAAGTAGTTTTTATTGTTCTAAACTTAATTAACTGACATTTAGAAAATTGTCAGAGTGTTCCATTTGGAACTTTTTTTTTTTTTTGTATTTTTCTGAAGCTGGAAACGGGGAGGCAGTCAGACAGACTCCTGCATGTGCCCCACCGGGATCCACCAGGCAGGCCCACCAGGGGGCGATGCTTTGCCCATCCGGGGCGTCGCTCTGTTGGGACCAGAGCCACTCTAGTGCCTGGGGCAGAGGCCATGGAGCCATCCCCAGTGCCCAGGCCATCTTTCGCTCCAATGGAGCCTCTGCTGCGGGAGGGGAAGAGAGAGACAGAGAGGAAGGAGAGGGGGAGGGGTGGAGAAGCAGATGGGTGCCTCTCCTGTGTGCCCTGGCCGGGAATCGAACCCGGGACTTCCTCACACCAGGCCGACGCTCTACCACTGAGCCAACCGGCCAGCGTCTCCATTTGGAACTTTTTAATTAATTAATTTATTTTTTATTTCTCTAAAGTACATCCTGCTAGCTGAATAAGTAATTTGTTGTTTGTTATTGTTCTTTTAGTTGAGGTTTAAATGCCTTAATCAGTTAGAATTATCTGCACATTTTAAATCAATTATTTTCTACATTAAAGCAAATTTTAAGAAGGCCCTTATTAGTTTCAATTAATTTGCCTTCTTATGTTGTCTATAACAGCACTATAAGATAGAAATATAATGCAAGTAACATATGCGATTTTAAGTTTTCTAACATCCATATTAAGAAAGTTAAAAGAACAAGGAAAATTTATTCAGTAAGATATTTTAAATAAACTAATATATTTAAACTGTTATTTCAACAGGTAATCAATATAAAAATTATACATAAAATATATTACATTCTTAAACTGTACATAAAATTCATTGTTGCCTGACCAGGCGATGGCGCAGCGGATAGAGCGTTGGACTGGGATGCAGAGGACCCAGGTTTGAGACCCCGAGGTCGCCAGCTTGAACGCGGGCTCATCTGGTTTGAGCAAAAGCTCACCAGCTTGAACCCAAGGTCGCTGCCTCCAGCAAGGGGTTACTTGGTCTGCTAAAGGCCCACGGTCAAGGAACATATGAGAAAGCAATCAATGAACAACAATTGCAACGCGCAATGAAAAACTAATGATTGATGCTTCTCATCTCTCTCCGTTCCTGTCTGTCTGTCCCTGTCTATCCCTCTCTCTGACTCACTCTCTGTCTCTGAAAAAAAAAATTCATTGCTAATTTATATATATATATATATATAAATATATATAACACATCAATTTGATTTAGCCACATTTCAAGTGTTCAATATTCACATACAGCTAGTGAATACTATATAAGACAGTACAGTTCTAGAAAGCATGAACAGCATCTTTAAATTGCTCCAAATAATTGCATAAAAATTTGTTTAAGAAAAAAAACTAAGTGTTCAAGTACTATCACTTTTCTAAATGTTAAAATTGCTTTTAATTTTTAAAACTGTTCTTTCACAATTGACTGGAAATTAGATTTACTAATATGACAGATGCCTTGTGTTTATTTTTCAGCATCCAGAGTTACAATTTAGGGTTGCATTTCATCTCAATTCACATTTCTTCTGTACATCCTGCCTGTCACATGTCCTTCTGTTAGCATAAAGCAAAAAAGACATCATAACACTTCATTCATACAGTTCAGTTACGTAGCCCTGTAAGAAAGCCCTTTAATAAACACACACAGCACTATAAATACACCTAAAATATGTGTAAATATTACCATATTGTCCAACATTCACTATCAGTATTCAAATTCTAATCATTTCATATGTCACAGTTTTTAACAGTGCTTTTTTAAAGTTCTCTTTTACAGACTTTCATTCTCTTTCGCTGTCACTCTCCACTCCCCTTTTCTCTCCTTTTCATTTATGGAACAAATTGTTTTGTTTTATGATTATTTCCATTTTGTCTTGCTTTATTTCTAACATTTTTGTTTCTGTAGCATTTTCCACCTTCTGGATTTTGCTGATAGTGTTGTTTACTACATTCCCCATATATATTGGTAGATGAATGTAGATCAATGTTTGATTAGTTCTCTTTAACATGATCACTTTATAGCATATTTGTATGCTGTGTGGTTTCCCATGAGAAATATATTTTCTATCAAGCAACTCATATTGTCTGGTTATCTTTATAATGTTTTAGCTATTGGTGATTTCTGCATAGGTTCATTATTTCATTGGATATTGCAAAAGGAAAATAATTGTTTGTTCTTTATGTATTACCAGAAATTTCCCATTATTTCCCCCATGATTTCTTTTTGAATTTATTAGCTTTCTCCAGTTGAAATATGTCTTTCTCTGTTTTCACTTTGTCAGCTTTCAGTAGTTCCTCCTCAAACTTCAAACATGATTTTGAAAAAATATATATTTAACATAATTATATATAATTAACTTATGGGTATAAAAATATGTAATACATATATATTTTATGATGACAAGCATCTTTGTTCAGTGGAAGATTTTCCATTAGGTTTCTGTGTCTTTTTGACATGATCCCACACTCTTCCATATCATTCTTTTGTACAGATACAAAAGATATTTCTGCTCCGTATCCTGGCTTGATTTTGTAGAAATCCTTTGTGGGCATTAGCTAAAAATACTATTGCTAGCCCAATGTTTCTAGGTCTTTTTGTAGAAAGTGCTAAAAAATTATTGTTTGCTGATTTTCAGGATAGAGTACATAATGAGTTAATAATATTTCAAATTTAAAATGCAGATTATAGAATTTTTACTTAACCTGTTTTACCTTATAGTTGTGTCTTTTTTACCCATGCTAAGAAGTTCATTTCTCTAGGGCATTGGGAATGAAAAAACTAAAACATTATATAATTACTTAATTGTTATACCTTACAACACATAGAGCAATCTTGAAATAAAAATATTAACATCACTTCATACAATATTTTTAAAATTAATACTTTTACAATATTTATTTTTGTTCTACTTTACACCATAGTCAAATTATTGTGTTTTAAATCCGTTTGGCAGTCCTGGTCAGTTGGCTCAGTGGTAAAGCATTGACCTGGCATGTAGAAGTCCTCGGTTTGATTTGTGGTCAGGTCATGCAAGAGAAGCAACCAACTGCTTCTCTCCACACACCCTTCTCTTCTTCCTTCTCTCTCTCTCTCTCTCTCTCTCTCTCTCTCTCTCTCTCTCTCTCTCTTCTCCCAAAGCCATGATCGATTGGTTCTAGTGCATCACACTGGGCACTGAGGATGGTCTGTGAAGCTTCCTCCTCAGGCACTAAAAATAGCTCAGTTGCAAGCATGGGCCCAGGTGGGCAGACCATCAGGCCCAAATGGGAGTTGTGGGTGGATTCTGGTAGGAGTGCATGCTGGAGTCTGTCTCTTTATCTCCCCTCCTCTCAATTAAATTAAAAAAGAAATTCATTTGGCATAAGTTCTACTTGTGTGGATATGACCAACTGTATGTATATTTGTATACATTTGTTACATTTTACTCTTGATTGCATTATTTTGAATTTTTTAGTTTTATTTTGTTTAACAATTATATAAAATATTTATATGGCTCTAAAGTAAATTTTTCAAATCAAGAACTATTTAAAGAGGTTTAATTTTTATAGAAGTTCCCATTATTTTATGTCTTCCTTTATAAGTAACCTTTATTTTTTATTTCCTTGAATATCTTCTTTCATTTTTTACTTATTATAAACAGATATCTTTGGATTTTTTATCCTTCATGAATAAATTCAACTATATTATATATCACTTCAAATATTTTATAGCCATAATGTTATAATTTTATAAATTCAGAAATATTTTAAAAAAAAATCAGCATTTTTTTTGTAGGATAAAGAAGGATTGCCCTGACTAATTGGCTCAGTGGGTAGAGTGTTGGCCTGGCATGCAGATCCCCAGTCAGGGCACATAGGAGAAGTGACTGATTCTCTTCATCTCTCTCTCCTATTTTCTCTCTTTCCCGACTGCAGCCAGTGGTACTGGTTTAAGCATCAGCCCCGGGGCAGAGAGGATAGTTCAGTTGATTCAAGCAAAAGCACCAGACAGTGTTTGTGGGATGGACCCTGGTCAGGGCACATGTGAAAATCTGCCTCTATCTCTCCTCCTCTCACTTAAAAAAAAAAGGAGTAAGAAGCTATTTTATATATCACATTGCCTATTTTAAATTTTCTAAGATAAAAACTTTACAGATAGCCAAAGAGATTAAAAAGTTGTCTCTATAAGAAGGGAATCTTACATATTTTTTATATACCATAAACTTTTTATTGGATTATATATTTGAACTCAGACCAATGTTTCAGAGAAGTGGCAAAGATATGTTAGAGTAGGTATTCACTTAGAGGTGGAAAAGAATAGTCACTGACTTGACTTCATCTTGAAAATTGGGGCATGGTTTCTAAAAACTTCTCATTTCCTTTGAGTTGGAGAATACACTTTCTCAGCATGCAGTAAAAATTACCCTCAGCAAGATGAACCTAACTTCTGTATCTTGTATTCATTTAAGCTTTACTTTTTAAAATAGTATTTATTAATATGTCTCATTTAGTGGGTGATAGATCCAAGTGAGAAAATTTTGCTTCAAGTAATGTAAACCAATTCAAAATTGCCATTAAGTTGTGATTTAAATTGCTCTAGTCATGGTTAATTACCAAAGAAGTAATTTTAAATTCTTTCCATTGGTCTGCTCTCTTAAATTTAAAAAAGAGAAAGAATGTTGATGGATGAGGTAGTATGTGATTTGCTCCAATCAGAAACTTTTGTCATGTGTTTATAATTTACCCTTTCCAGTGAAAGTTTGCATACCTGCTGCACTAGGAAACAAACTTATAAGAAATTGTAATTGTCACATTGCTTTTAACACATATCTGGGAATATTCAGTATGTTTGCTCTAACTAAAAATTATATTTTTTAAGGAAACAGCTAGAATTCCTGTAATAACTCATTATGAGCAAGCAGGTCAGAAGTAGATTGAACCTTTGCATATATAAAAATATATATGAGTTTAAAAACCAAATCTGCCATCTAGACTACATAATTTTTAAGTAAACACCTGAGAAATCCATTTATTATATTCTTTTATTTATATTATAGCACTCATGACTGTAATCAAGGACTTTACAGTTAAAAATAAAGGAAAATTCCCACCAACAGCCCAGAGAGTGCAAATATGTGATAACAGTACTTGAGAGCAAAGGTCCACTCTAATATGGGAGAGGAGAATGTCCTAAAGAGGGATTATAAGTATAAGAAATGCAACTTTAAATTTTTAAATATAGATAATAGTGATTGCTAATAAATATCATACCATCTGATTATAGAGATACGGTTTTTATTTAGTAAGCCATCTTCACAGAACAGTAGAATGTTCAGACAGGGACCAAAAAATGCACAGATGATGATGAATCATGTTTTGGAAAACACCATGAGCTTATATTGCTCTCGAGGTAGGCTGCTATTCCAATTACTTGATTATTGGGAATTCGCCCAAAAGAATGAGGTTAAAGGCAGTTAGAATCAGGTATAAGAACAAAGCAATGATTAGCTAAAAGTGTATGCACGGGGTAGGAGGCAATTAAATGTTGGACAGAGTTTCTGTATTCAACTTTATTACCAAAAAATATTTACCAATTCCCTTCATATTATAATTTTAAAAAATATATGTGACTTTTTTATTACTATGAATAATTCAGAGCTGAATATAATTCATCTCATTTTTATATGTACCAGAAAATGATTAATTAAAAACTTTACATCATACAAAAAAAAATCCCAAGGTTTAAAAGTCATCATAACAAAAGAGATCCATTGAAATCTGGGGGAAAATGTGTAAGTCAAATCTTCTTCCTTTCCTTTTCCTCTCCTACATTGCCCATGTAGCAATTGAGCTCCTTTACTTTCATCTCTTGCAGATACTGAATTCTAAATATTGAAAAAAAACACGTTATTTGAAAAAAAAGCAGTATTTTTTATTTTAGAATAAAAGTATGAGTTTATAAGAGTTGAAATTTTAATCTGAATTTCCCTTTTAAGGGTATTGTTTATTATTATCTGGAAGCCCTACTTATAGATGGGGATGATAGATTATTTTTTCCAAATGCAGAATGTTTACTGAGTCTTTCAAAAATATTAATTTATTTTTTAGACATGAAGATTTGATTTTTGAATTGATGGACTGTTATTTTAAGGCTAAAAATTGTGTATCAGTCAGCTTAATGTTCCATTCCACATCTTCAAATGCTGAACCTTCTTTCTTAGCTATTGGATCCAAATGTGTAATAGGTGACCAAATTTCTATTTTTGGGAACTTTACACTGTCTCACTCAAGAAGCACAGAAATATTAACTATTGCGTTCATTGTTTTAGTTCTTAGCCTTGCCTACTACAGCAAACTAGAAATGCAGTTTATTGGTGACATAATGAACCTTATGTACATTTTTTGAAAAGTTCCAACATCAGTAGGAAAAGAGTTTCTAGTCATAACATCCCATAACAGCTGTATCTGTGTAACACTGATTTACATACTTACATAAAACACAAACCCAAGAAACAAACATGTACCTCAGTCTTGCCTTCTCATCTGTTTTTGTTCATCTCATGAGTCCAAGTCTATCAGCTCTTTCTTTTTTGTATTTATTATTTTTTAAATTAATTTTACTAGGGTGACATCAATAAAGCAGGGTACATATGTTCAAAGAAAACATGTCCAGGTTATCTTGTCAATCAATTATGTTGCATATCCACCACCCAAAGTCAGATTGTCCTCCGTCACCTGCTATCTAGTTTTCTTTGTGCCCCTCCCCCTCCCCCTTTTCCTCTTTCTCTCCCCCCACCCCCCCCCGTAACCACCACACTCTTATCAATGTCTCTTAGTGTCGCTTTTATATCCCACCTACATATGGAATAATGCAGTTCTTGTTTTTTTCTGATTTACTTATTTCACTTCGTATTATGTTATCAAGATCCCACCATTTTGCTGTAAATGATCCAATGTCATCATTTCTTATGGCTAGTAGTATTCCATAGTGTATATGTGCCACATCTTCTTTATCCAGTCATCTATTGAAGGGCTTTTTGGTTGTTTTAATGTCCTAGCCACTGTGAACAATGCTGCAATGAACATCGGGCCGCATTGATACATAAAGGCGTATCAATGTTTCTGAGTTTTGGGAGTATATACCCAGTAGAGAGATTGCTGGGTCATAAGGTAGTTATATTTTCAGTTTTGTTTTTTGTTTTTTTTGGGGGGGGGTTTGCATTTTTCTGAAGCTGGAAACAGGGAGAGACAGTCAGACAGACTCCCGCATGCGCCCGACTGGGATCCACCCGGCACGCCCACCAGGGGCGAAGCTCTGCCCACCAGGGGGCGATGCTCTGCCCATCCTGGGCGTCGCCATGTTGCCACCAGAGCCACTCTAGCGCCTGAGGCAGAGGCCACAGAACCATCCGCAGTGCCCGGGCCATCTTTGCTCCAATGGAGCCTTGGCTGCGGGAGGGGAAGAGAGAGACAGAGAGGAAAGCTCGGCAGAGGGGTGGAGAAGCAAATGGACGCTTCTCCTGTGTGCCCTGGCTGGGAATCCAACCCGGGTCCTCCGCACGCTAGGCCGACGCTCTACCGCTGAGCCAACCGGCCAGGGCCTATTTTTAGTTTTTTGAGGAACAACCATACTTCCTTCCATAATGGTTGTACTACTTTACATTCCCACCAACAGTGAATGAGGGTTCCTTTTTCTCCACAGCCTCTCCAACATTTGCTATTACCTGTCTTGTTAATAATAGCTAATCTAACATGTGTGAGGTGGTATCTCATTGCAGTTTTGATTTGCATTTCTCTAATAACTAAAGAAGATGAGCATCTTTTCATATATCTGTTGGCCATTTGTATTTCTTCCTGGGAGAAGTGTCTGTTCATGTCCTCTTCCCATTTTTTTATTGGATTGTTTGTTTATTTGTTGTTGAGTTTTATGAGTTCTTTGTATATTTTGGATATTAGGCCCTTATCTGAGCTGTTGTTTGAAAATATCATTTCCCATTTAGTTGGCTGTCTGTTTATATTGTTGTCAGTTTCTCTTGCTGAGCAAAAACTTCTTAGTCTGATATAGTCCCATTCATTAATTTTTGCCTTCACTTCTCTTGCCTTTGGAGTCAAATTCATAAAATGCTCTTTAAAACCAAGTTTAGTACCTATGACTTCTTCTATGTACTTTATTATTTCAGGTCTTATATTTAGGTCTTTGATCTATTTTGAATTAATTTTAGTACAAGAGGACAAACTGTAGTCGAGTTTCATTCTTTTGCATGTGGCTTTCCAGTTTTCCCAGCACCATTTGTTGAAGAGGCTTTCTTTTCTTCATTGTGTGTTGTTGGCCCCTTTATCAAAAATTATTTGACCACATATATATGTGGTTTTATATCTGGACTTTCTATTCTGTTCCATTGGTCTGAGTGTCTATATTTCTGCCAATAGCATGCTGTTTTGATTGATGTGGCTCTATAATATAGTTTGAAGTCAGGTATTGTAATGCCCCCAGCTTCATTCTTTTTCTTTAGGATTGCTTTGGCTATTTGGGGTTTTTTATAGTTTCATATAAATCTGATGATTTTTTGTTCCAATTCTTTAAAAAATGTCATTGGAATTTTGATGGGAATTGCATTAAATTTGTATATTGCTTTGGGTAATATGGCCATCTTGATTATATTTATTCTTCTTAACCAAGAACAAGGAATATTCGTCCATCTCATTGTATCTTTTTCTATTTCCCTTAACAATGGTTTATAGTTTTCATTACATAAGTCCTTTACATTCTTTGTTATGTTTATTCATAGTTATTTTATT
Source organism: Saccopteryx bilineata (assembly GCF_036850765.1). Lineage (NCBI taxonomy): Eukaryota > Metazoa > Chordata > Mammalia > Chiroptera > Emballonuridae > Saccopteryx > Saccopteryx bilineata. Next base: position 210,900,850 of record NC_089491.1, on the reverse strand, counting down.
TCTTTGTTGCAATCGTGAAGGGGATTATTTTTTTAGTTCATTTTGAAATGTTTCATTGTTGGCATATAGAAAGGCTATGGAGTTTTGTATGTTAATTTTGTATCCTGTGACCTTACTGTATTGGCTTATGGTTTCTAGTAGTCTTTTTGGAGATTCTTTGGAGTTTTCAATGTATAGGATCATATCATCTGCAAAAAGTGATACCTTTACTTCTTCTTTTCTGATATGGATGCCTTTTTTTTTTTTTTTTTGTATTTTTCTGAAGCTGGAAACGGGGAGAGACAGTCAGACCGACTCCCGCATGCGCCCAACCGGGATCCACCCAGCACGCCCACCATGGGGTGATGCTCTGCCCGTCTGGGGCGTCGCTCTGCTGAGACCAGAGCCAGTCTAGCGCCTGGGGCAGAGGCCAAGGAGCCATCCCCAGAGCCCGGGCCATCTTTGCTCCAGGGGAGCGTTGGCTGCGGGAGGGGAAGAGAGAGACAGAGAGGAAGGAGGGTGGGGGGAAGATGGATGCTTCTCCTATGTGCCCTGGCCAGGAATCGAACCCGGGTCCCCCGCACGCCAGGCAGATGCTCTACCGCTGAGCCAACCGGCCAGGGCCTGATATGGATGCCTTTTATTTCTTTGTCTTGTCTGATTGCTCTGGCTAGAACCTCTAGTACCACATTATATAAGAGTGGAGAAAGTAGACAACCCTGTCTTGTTCCTGATTTAAGGGGGAAAGCCTTCAGTGTTGTGCCATTTAATATGATGTTAGCTGATGGTTTATCATATATGGCCTTTATCATGTTGAGATATTTTTCTTCTATACCCATATTATTGAGAGTCGTAAACATAAAATTGTGTTGTATTTTATCGAATGCCTTTTCTGCATCTATTGATAAGATCATGTGGTTTTTGTTCTTTGTTTTGTTGATATGGTGTATTACATTAACCGTTTTACGTATGTTGAACCATCCTTGAGATTGTGAGATGAATCCCACTTGATCATGATGTATTATTTTTTTTATATGTTGTTGTATTCGATTTGCTAGTATTTTGTTTAGTATATTAGCATTTGTATTAATTAGAGATATTGGTCTGTAGTTTTCTTTTTTTGTGCCATCATTGCCTGGTTTCCGTATGAGGGTTATGTTGGCCTCATAAAATGTGTTTGGAAGTATTGCTTCTTCAATTTTTTGGAGGACTTTCAGTAGAATAGGAGCCAAGTCCTCTTTGAACGTTTGATAAAATTCCCTAGTATAGCCGTCTGGCCTGGACATTTATTTTTGGGGAGGTTTTTAATGGTTTTTTCTATTTCTTCTCTACTAATAGGTCTGTTTAGGCTTTCTGCTTCTTCTTGCCTCACTCTAGGAAGGTTGTATTGTTCTAGGAATTTATCCATTTCTTCAAGATTGTTGAATTTAATGGCATGAAGTTTTTCATAGTATTCTACAATAATTCTTTGTATATGTATGATATCTGTGATGATTTCTCCTCTTTCATTTTGGATTTTTTTATATGAGTTCTTTCTCTTTTTTCCTCGGTAAGTCTTGCCAGGAGTTTGTCAATTTTGTGGATTTTTTCAAAGAACCAGCTCTTTGTTCTATTAATTTTTTCTATAGTTTTACTGTTCTCTATATCATTTATTTTTCTTCTGATTTTTATTATCTTTTTCCTTCGGCTGGTTTTCGGTTGTCTTTGTTCTTCTTTTTCCAGTTTCTTAAGGGGTAAAATTAAGTGGTTCACTTGGGCTCTCTCTTGTTTGTTCATATAGGCCTGAAGTGATATGAACTTCCCTCTTATCACTGCTTTTGCAGCATCCCATAGATTTTGATATGTCGTATTGTCATTTTTATTTGTCTGTATATATCTTTTTATCTCTGCGCTTATTTCTTCTTTAACCCGTTCATTTTTTAAAACTATGTTGTTTAGTTTCCACATTTTTGTGGGGGTTTTTTCCACTTTTTTGCAGTTTAATTCTAGTTTCAAGGCTTTATAATCAGAAATTATGCTTGGTACAACTTCAATTTTTCTGAATTTGCTGATGTTGTTTTTGTGGCCCAACATATGGTCAATTCTTGAGAATAATCCATGTATACTGGAGAAAAATGTATACTCTGTCACTTTGAGATGAAATGTCCTGTAGATGTCTATCATATCCAGGTGCTCTAGTGTTTTGTTTAAGGCCAATATATCTTTATTGATTCTCTGTTTGGATGATCGATCTAGAGCCGTCAGCGGTGTATTGAGGTCTCCAAGTATGATTGTATTTTTGTCAGTTTTGGTTTTAAGGTCAATAAGTAACTGTCTTATATACTTTGGTACTCCTTGGTTTGGTGCATATATGTTAAGAATTGTTATGTCTTCTTGATTCAGTGTCCCCTTAATCATTATGAAATGACCATTTTTGTCTTTTAGTACTTTTGCTGTCTTGTAGTCAGCATTATCAGATATGAGTATGGCTATGTCTGCTTTTTTTTTTGGATGTTATTTGCTTGGAGTATTGTTTTCCAACCTTTCACTTTGAATTTGTTTTTATCCTTGTTGCTTAGATGAGTTTCTTGTAGGCAGCATACAGTTGGATTTTCTTTTTTAATCCATTCTGCTACTCTGTGCCTTTTTATTGGTGAGTTTAATCCATTTACATTTAGTGTAATTATTGACACTTGTGAGTTCCCTATTGCCATTTTATAGATTGCTTTTTGTTAGTTTTGTGTCTTGTTTGATTCTTCTCTTTCATTATTCTATCTTTTGTTTTTATTTGGTTGTATTCCATACATCTTTCCTCTGTTGCTATCTTTTTTAAATCATGTGCTTCTGTGGTGGTTTTTCAATGGTGGTTACCATTAAGTAATGAAAAGGGTTCCTACCCTGTTCATTGTAGTGCACTATCTTATGAGTACTTTTGTACTCCATCATCCTTTGCTACTGTTAGTCTCCATCATCTCCCCCCTTTTTTTTTGTTGTTGTCACATTTTAAATTTGGTTTTATAGTGTTCTTGGTGGAGCCTTTACTTGTGGTTTTGTTTGTTTTGTTCTTTGTATCTGGCTGGAGAACCCCCTTTAGTAAATCCTGGAGTGGGGGTTTTCTGAGGATAAATTCCCTCATTTTTTCTGTATCTCTGAATGTTTTTATTTCTCTTTTGTATTTGAAAGATAGCTTTGATGGGTATAGTGTTCATGCCTGAAAGTTCCTTTCTTTCAGGACTTTAAATATTGGGGTCCACTCTCTTCTAGCTTGTAGAGTTTCTGCTGAGAAATCTGATGATAATCTAATAGGCCTTCCTTTATATGTTGTATTCTTCTTCTCCCTGGCTGCCTTGAGAATTTTTTCTTTGTCTTTTTTTTGTGTCAATTTCATTATGATGTGCCTTGGAGTAGGTTTTTTGGGGTTAAGAAAACTTGGTTTTCTGTTTGCTTCTTGAATTTGAGGCTTTAATTCTTTCCACAGGCTTGGGAAGTTCTCATCTATTATTTGTTTGAATATGTTCTCCATTCCATTTTCTCTCTCTTCTCCCTCTGATATACTTATTATTCTTATGTTATTCTTTTTGATGGAGTCAGACAATTCCTGTAGGGCTTTCTCTTTTTTTAAATTTTGATTGTCTTTCTTCTTCTCTCTGTTGTGCCTCAAGTTGCTTATCTTCTATTTCATCAATCCTACCTTCTATCTGGCGTTTTCTACTAGCTAAGCTTGTTACCTCATTTTTCAGCTCGTGAATTGAGTTTTTCATCTCTGTTTGATTTGTTTTTATAGTTTCAATTTCCTTGGTAATATATTCTTTGTGTTCATTGAGTTGTTTTCTGAGCTCCCTAAATTGCCTTTCTGTGTTTTCTGGTATATCTCTGAGTATTTTTAGGCTTTTTATTTTAAATACTCTGTCATTTATCTCCAACGTTTCCAATATATTAAATTTTTTCTCCATAGATTTTTCTTCATCTATCTGTGTTACCTCTCTTTCTTTTGTATCCATGATATTTGATTTCCTTTTCCTTACTGGCATCTGAGGGTGGTTTTGTTGATAGTATTAATGAGAATTAATAAAGAAGAAAAAGTTAAAAAAATGAAAATAAAATAGAATTTAAAAATGAAATTAAAAGAAAAAAATTATTCCCCCCCCCCTTTTTTATCCCTCTCTTCTCCTCTCCCCTTCTTCTTGAGAAAATCTTGTGGTGAACTGTGAATTATATTGTGCTAAATAGAACAAACAATACCTATAATGGAGGGCCTGAGTTGGGGAGAAGTAATAAATGGGCAAAAAAGGGAGTATGGACCCACAAAATGCAAATAAGGAAAAAATGTGGTTCAAGAATAAAATGATTTGCTTTTAGCTCTGGGTTGACTAAGAGATATGATGAGAAGAATAAGAGGAAAACAGGAAAAGGGGGAAAATTAAAAAATTCTGGTTGTTTTTGTGGAGTAAAAACTAGATAAAATGGATAGCCAGGGTTGGGAGCACTGCTAGTGAGTTAAAAAAGCAAAGTAAAAAACCCCCAAAGCACCACAAAAATGAATTTGAGTCCCAGATAAAATAATTTGTTTGTTATTGAGGATTGAATGAGAGGAGATGTAAAGGAGAAATGAAGAAACTAATATAGAGGGAGAAAAGAAAGAAGGAAAAAAAAAGAGGAAACCACAAAAAAAAATAAAAAAGAATAAAGGGAGAGAGAGAGTTAAGGGTTTTGGAGTGCAACCCTCATAGAGAAAGGAAGAAGAAAGAAAAGATAATGGGAAATGTAACAGTAATGTGTAGTGTAGTTCAAGGAGAGGAGAGAGTAAGACCAGCAGAGAATTAAACAACCAAATTGGAAGAGGAAGAAAATAATCAAGACAAGAAGATAAGAGAAACAAACAAACAAATATAATAAAATGGGATAGGTTATAAAGTCTGTGGATTATTCTTGATTTTGAGAGGTTATCTTCTTGCTTTTTATTTTCTCTCCCTCTTCCTGGTTGATGACTCTGTACCCCAAGTTCTGCCTCTGTGGCATGTTTAGGTAGAGGTTTGCAGTTAATAAATCTCTATGGCAATGTCATATATTGGGTTTCAGTCTCGTTGGCAGTCGAGGCTCATTAGCATTTGTAGGCTCTGACAATGAGAGAGTCCGTGTTCCCGGAGCCTCTTTCCTAGTCTTTTCTTCCTGAATTAGTAGCCTGATGATCCAGCTACGGGGTTGCTGCTGCCTCTGCCTGGAGAGTAAGAGGCTCAAAGAGCTGGCAAATCCCTAGTCTATTACCACTCCTCGCAGGGCTCTGGGTAAGGCTCCATCAGTCAGAGCTGCTAGCATAATCAGGCGAAGCTTCCACCCACACAAACACCTCTGACTCTGCCCCTCTGTCTGGTAACACTGGTGCCTACTCCCGGGGCGGTCAGAGGAGTCTCTTGCTCACAATCTGCATGCACCGACCAGGATATGAAGCAGGCTGCCTCTCATCTGAATGAGACCCCCGCCCTCATGGAAATGTTCCAGCGTAGTAATTTTTGCTCCCGCTCCCTCCCTGTATGCTGCTTTTTCAGGGCACAGGGACAATCCTGAGATTCCGCTTTTGGCCCATACAAAGGCCTCTGACTTTGCCCCTCTGTCTGATAACATGGGTGCCCACTCCCGGGGCACTCGGAGGAATCTCTTGCCCACTATCTGCACACGCTGACCAGGAGATCAGGGGGGCGAATGGCTGTCCCAAGTGCCTTTCTTTGTCTGGGTTTGGCGTGAACATTAGCTTGTATTGACTGGGTTGCCACAAGCACAGTTTTTCCTCTGCTTGGATGTTCGTGCCACAGCCTGGTTTGGACTTTTGTGCCGCGGCCTGGATTTATTCACCCCCTTTGCCTGCCTTAGTTCCTATACTCTCAGTTCCCAGTGAAAGCAGCCCTTATTTAGGTTAGTGAGGAAGGTGGAGTGTTTCTTCCTCCTTATTTCCTTCGGGGTTGATTATATATTTAGCTGATTTTTCACTCGATCATACCTTCGCGTGTAGTGTAGAATGTCTGGAGGCTCCAAGGATAGATTTTTCTGTTTTGGGTTGAAGATATTGTTGAATTTTTGGAGAGATTTATTGGTATTGCTCCTTACGGCGCCATTACACTGACGTCATCCTCAGCTTTTTCTTTATATTTGTCCTGCTAATGTCTCAAAAATGACTTCTTAATTTTTTTCTTTTCTTTTCTAGTTTCCCTACAATGCCCAGTTGTTCCACCATTGCCATTAAACCTGTATAATATTTTACCCTGAACAACCCAAATACACTATTTTATTGGGTTATAGGCATTAATTTCTTCCCACTGTTGCCATTCTATGCTACTATTTGAGACAATGTGAAATATAAAATAAAGAATAGCACAAAGCAATAAAAATATACACTTTAAAAGTAACTTGATAAAATAATTTCAGGCCCTAGCCAAGTGGTTCAGTGGATTAGAGTGTCATCTGGAAATTCCAAGGTTGTGAGTTTGACCACCGGTCAGAACGCATACAAGAATTAACTTGTGTCAGCATAAATAGGTGGAACAATGAATAGATGTTTCTCTCTCTCTCTCTCTCTCTCTCTCTCTCTCTCTTTGTCTCACTCCCTTCCTCTCTAAGAAGCAATAAAATTTTTTTCAAAAACCTTTAAATATCCTTGCAAAATTTATGACAAATACTGTCATAAAAAAAGTCTTTTGCTGCAAAATTAAAGAAAAGAAAACCTATGACTGCCTAACTGAATATAAATTGAGCAGTTGTGCTTCTTGAGAGACCTCTATCTTTAAGATATCAGCTCTAGATCTTCCAGATTTCAGATGGCTCACTCACAGATGGCTCCTCCTCAGATGAGATTTGAAGTTCCAAGACCTTTTGTAAAATAGCTCCTTGTTAAAAAAAAAAAAAAAGTCAAGAAGGAAAAAAAGAATTTTGGCAATAATTAGATTTCTGCTAACTTTGCCCTTTTTATCTCTCAGTTTTGAGAATTTTACTGTTTTAATTAGACTCATTTCTTAGCATCATCACTGCCATCTTCCTGGTTTTGCAATCAGTCTTACAAAATCTGTATTGCCACTAGCCTGCTGATCCTGTCACTATTTCTCTGCTGTATCCCTATGTTACATTCAATTTCTTTAATGTTTTTATCTCAGACCAAGAGAAATTTTCCTCAGATTGATGCTGTATACAGTCTTCCATTTTATGCAGGTTAACATTATTTCCTTACTTTGCTTTTGAGCTTTCTTTTCTTGTTTACCATGACTTAATTATTTTAGTAGTTTCTTCTTGCTTCCATGATTGGCAAATGAGTGACAGCTTCTTCCAGTAGAGGTTAAAAAGATTAATATCTTTTTAAAATCTATCTGTCAGTAATAATGGAGGATCACACATAAAATAGGTTTAAGAGATTACTTCTCTTTAGGTAGTATTGCTAATAATCCATTTTGTTAAGACATTGATATTGAACATACACTTCCTATTTTCTATTTCCTGTAGAAAAATATAAGGCAGTAAATCAAAAAATAAACTTGGAGTTATAAAAATGGTTTTAATTTTTAAGTCTGCCACTGAATAGATTTGAGCCACTTTTAGGCAAGTCATGACTTTGAATTTTAGTTTTCTCTATCATAAAATGATAAAGTTGGTAGTATTTAATTTTCCTTCTCATTTCTAAAACATAATGAAATAGTTTAACCATATATCATATTGTGTCAGGTCTAGAGTAAATCAGTCGAAAGCAGAAACACATTTCATCTTTCTCCTGTCCATGTATAGTGCATGGGATAAGATGAAACTTCTTGTGCTTAATAAACATTTAAATATTGAATAATAGAAAAATTAAGAAAATGCTTCTTGCTATTAAAGGATATTAACTATCTCATTGTTTTCAAAACATGAAAATGTGCAGAAAGATATGTTAGTTGTACTTATTAAATTTATGTGTTATAAATAATGTTATAATCTTCTTGCTATTGATCAACCTCCTTTATTTCTTCCACAGCAGATTCTCACTAAACAACAAAATATATGCTTCAATACATGTGCTCTCATTTCTTTAAAGCTGAGCTTTTATTGCTTTGAATCTTGCCTATGTTGGGGAAAATTTCAGCCTCTTAAATACCATCAACTCAACTCAAGACTGATGGACCTCAAAAAAGTTTTTCTGAAAATATGAGTATTGGAGTCAGGATTCAGATAGCCCTGGCTTGCCAAACAGATGAACTCACAAGAGACTTACAACTTGCAAGAAACCACTTGCAAATTAGAAGCACATGACTGACATTCAGAAACGGTAGTGATTGTGAGGATGCGGCCTTTCCTGTGAGCTCTGCCTTGCTCTGTGTTACAGGATCCTTGTTTAAAGCTTAGCTCTCCAGCCCTTTCAGAAGCTGAACATGCTATCCAGAGGCCACACAGTGGCCACACACTATCCAGAGGCTGAGTTAATGGCGGGCACACAGGGTGCACACCCTGGTCCCCAACTTCTGAAAAGCTCCACAAATCCCCAACTTTACAGTTTTTTCTAGAGACACCAAGTTTGTTTTCCCATGTGCAATTTAAACATTAATAGTACATATATTTTTTACTTATTTAAAAATGTAGTTAACATATATTTTTATTTTCCCTGTCTCTCTCTTTTTTTTAAGGAGCTCAATATTTTTTTCTGTGCCCAGGGCCTCAACCAACCTTAATCCATGTCTGCTGCTATCCCAAACAAAGATTTCTCTTTTCATCTAAGTAGGAAAATTACATCTGTTACAAAGAGAGTTGATTCTTATGGCCTCTAAATGGTTAAATCATTAAAGCTTTGTGACATAAGATGCCTATTTTTTAAACCATACTTGCACTCAAAGAAGCATCAGTTGACTGATATTAAGAAGTAAACACAAATGGGTGCTGGATTTTATCAAATACTTTTTCTGCATCTATTGATATTATTATGTAATTTTTATCCTTCCTTTTGTTTATGTGATGAATCACATTGATTGATTTGTGAATATTGTACCAGTCTTGCCTCCCCAAAATAAAACCCACTTGATCATGATGTATGATTTTTTTCATGTATTGCTGAATTTGGTTTGCTAATATTTTGTTGAGAATTTTAGCATCTAGTTTCATCAGGGATATTGGCCTAAAGTTTTCTTTCTTTGTAGTGTGTTTACCTGGTTTTGGATTGAGAATTATGCTTGCCTCATAAAAAAAGTTTGAAAGTCTTCCCTTCTCTTGAAGTTTTTGAAATAGCTTGAGAAAAATAGCTGTTAGTTCTTTAAATATTTGGTAAAATTCGCCTGTGAAGCATCTGGTCCAGGACTTTGTTTGTTTGGAGATTTTTGATAACTTTCAATTTCATTTGTTGTTATGGCCTGTTTAGGTTTTCTGAACCCTCCTTCACTGCTGGTGGAAATGCAGACATGTGCAACCACTGTGGAGAAGTGTATGGGATTTCCTCAAAAAATTAAAAATGAAACTACCTTTTGACCCAGCTATCCCACTTTTAAGAATATATTCTAAGAACAAGAAATCACTGATTCAAAAGAAGATACGCACCCCCATGTTTATTGCAGCATTGTTTACAATAGCCAAGATCTGGAAACAGCCCAAGTGTCTGTCAGTGGATGAATAGATTAAAAAGCTGTGGTATGTATATACAATAGAACACTATGAGGCCATGAAAAAGTAGGAAATCTTACCTTTTGTGACAGCATGGATGGGCCTGCAGCTATTATGCTAAGTGAAATAAGCCAGAAAGAGAAAGACCAATATCATATGATCTCACTTATATGTGGAATCTAATGAACAAAGTGATCTGAGGAACTGAATAGAGGGAAAGGAGGGATCACAGAGATGAGAGGAGCAGCGTTCAGAGGGAAGGGGGATGAGGTAAGGGGATCAGAGAAGGTAAAGGAATTTGTGAAATTATATATACAAAATAATATATACATAACACAGAGATATAGATAGAGGACAGCAAATCCTAGAGGGAAGGGGGAGGGTGTTGAGAGAATGGGGAAAGGAGGTATAAGGGGCATCATGGGGTGGGGAGTGAGGAAGTTATATTTGGTGGGACACTTGAATTCATGTAAACACAATAAATTAAAATAAAAAAATAAGTAACCACAAAAGAAAGAAGTTTTAATCAATATATTATTAGAACATGAGTATTAGTTGTTGATGGCTGAATAGCACATTTCTCCCATATGTTGCAGTTAACCCTATGCATACTTAATATATTACAGTTCCTGTGAGTGAATGATCCAGGTATGGCAGAGCTGATTCCTCTGTTTCACAATCTCCAAGGAGACCGTAATCTAGGTGCAGGTCCAGGGAAAACAGCCATATTGGAATCTTCAATTCATAAAAAAAAAACCATTTACAAACTTAGTGTGTGGTAGTGCAGCATTCAGTTTCTTGCAGTTGTTGGCTTGAAGTCCTCCATTCTTTGCTGGCTGTTGGCCTGAGGCTGCTCTAAGTTTTCTGATCTGTGGACCTCTCTTCCCTGGCTGCTTACTTCATTAAAGCATTTAAATAGAGAAGTCAAGTGGGAGAGTACTTGAGCAATACAGAAGTCATCACAATATTTTGTAAACTAATTGGTGAAGCAACATCTCTTCAACTTTTCTGTGTTTTGTTGACTGAAGCAAGTAACTCAAGTGAAGCTGACAGTAAGGGCTGAGATTATTAGAAACAGAGATCACTGAAGCCTCTCTTGAAGCCTGCCTGATAAAATTACACTTTAATCACCTACAAATGATCTTTCTTATGCTTAGCCAAAAAATAACAAAAGTAAATTCTTATGTTGAAAACCATGGAAGGTATTGACAAATAGGTAAAGCAATTACATTTATTAACACAAGAATCATTGGGAGATCTGTATCCAACTTCTTGTGTGGATTGTGCAATTAGAAATGAACAATCTATGAGGTATAACATAATTTTTAAAAATCTATGTTGTAATAGAAGGAAAACAATAGTTGATAAAATGAGATTTAGAAAATTCAGAAGACATCTACAAATCTGTAATTACTGTTTCAAACTTAATACAAAGAAATTACTATTCAATTGTGAATTATTGTGAATAACATTTAGCGAAAAAACAGTTTGCATTGTAACTATGAAACTGAAAGGATAAATCCTAGATCAAAAATATGAGGAAAAAACTATAGCCTGGTAAAGAACTTGACCATAACAGGGAGAAAACTTAAGACTGCTTATTATTTGACTTACAAATGTCTGTTTGTTTGTATCATTTATAGTAAACCTATGGTGTAAACAAGATTGATTTTTGACTTCTCCAAAGATCATCAGAATAGCTTGTTGATCAACCAAAGCAGAGTTTCATATTTATTATATTAAGAGAAAGTATCAATCGGATAGTTGTTGTAGTAATGTCTAGCATAGGAAAAATAGGGACAAACAATAGTGTCATCACCATATCACTGTCTTATATATTTTATTAAATAATCAAAGATAGGGTTTCTTAGTCCTAAGAGAAAAATAAATTTAAAATTTGAAAAAATAGATGAGAGAAAATTAGAACTTAGTGAAAGTCTTAAGTCACTATGCATTTAGAGAGACTTTTGAGTGGAGTGTCAAGGGACCTCAGAAAAGCAAGGCATTTCTGAAATACAAGTATTGAACAGCAATGGTAAAGAGGTCTCAACTTGATCTTGCCAGGACTACTAAGACTGATGGCTACATATCCCCAAAAGATCACCAGAGTTGAGTTTATTGTCTACAACTGCAAGGTGTCAATTTGATAATGTCTTAGTGGTGTGGCTATGAAAAAATATCAATAATTTTTTTTTATTTCTAGAGTGGGGAGTTTAAGGTGGGCCTTCCAATGTGGAGACATGATTGGAATGAGAAAATTTTGTAAAATACTTATTTTCGGCTTATGGACACACTGAGAGACTTAAAAGTAAATGTGAATAATAAAAGGTTGTCTAAAAATTGAATGGTTTCCCCATTTGAATAAGTTATTGTCCTGAAACGGGGGCTTTGAGATCAGAGTACCAAACTACTGTACTTACTGAGACGGAAGTTACTTGAGCAGATTAGTTTTCAGTTAAATTATTTTCTGGGAAATTATAAAAGCAAGTGAATTATTTACTGATTTACAGACTTATCTTTCAGGAAAAGACTTTCCTTAATAAAGAGTAAAAATATAGGCAGCTTTCATTTAGTTCTAATAGTCAGTTATGTTTGTGTAGGAAGTATCAGTTCTTAGTATTGCTATTTCACATACCTTTAACCAAGGGAAAATTAAGCTTTTATGGTGTTTAGTGAGTTTCTAGAAAATACTCTAGAATAAGACCTAAGGAAACAGATAAGAAAAAAAGAAAGCTTTAATTACTATTTAGCAGAAAGATTATTCTGAAAGCAAGACTACATTGTTTTCTGGCCATGAGTAGACATTTTATATATTATACACATTTAGGTTGGTCATGAGAAAAGGGACAGAAAAATAAGAATTTGAGTTTGTGGGGGATAATGTTGAGAAAAATGGATGAACAATTATAAGTTCTCATTAGCACATGTTCTAAGGATAAGTAAATTGGGGGAAGTTTATCAATAAACTTCTGAGGATTGCATTTATCAATAAAAGGGTGCTTTAGTTCCCATGCTGGCAACTTTGGAAACATAAGATTTGCAAAAAAAAACTTAACTATCTATATACCACAGTATTATGCAATTAGAAAGTGGCACAATCTATATTACAATTCAAGACTATGTTCTTAAAAATCTATGCTTTTAAGTTGGGATGATGCTGTCTTATATATTGTTATAGCAAAAATAACACATCTCTATAATAGAGGTTTGATGTATATATCTATAAGATGTTTCATGAGCAAATAAGTATGTTATAATTTTTCTAGACTTATACAGTAACGACTCAACTATTTGTATCCATCTATTATGTATATGTGCATATATGCATTAAAAATTATATGGCAAGTCTATTTTATATTTTATGATATTTATAAGGCAGAGTGATCAAGAATACATATTAAAATCATATAAAATTATTTCATAATTTTAATCATTTTTATGAGAAATTAGTATTTTTCTTTAAGATGAATGTGCACTAAATATCTGTTCTAATTATTTTTTATCAAAGTTATTTTAAGGTTACTATTTATATACATCAATTGAAAGACACTGACAGACATAACCATAACTGCTTTATTTAGTCTGTATACATTTATGAATGATTTCTCTGTGCCAGATGCTATTGAAAACAACATTGTTTTGCATCAGAAACATTATGTGGGAGTAATGCCAATTATATGTTGTAAGATAAAATAAGTTGTGGGAGAATTATAAATATACATGCTACCAATTTTATTCAGTATATATTTACATTATAAATGTACAAAATATATGAATTTATATATAAAATCTGTCTTCTGTTAATAAATCTGGAAAATACCCCTTAATTCTGAGCACTAACATTTGAAAAATGGGCGGTGATTATTTAACTTTTAATGCTTTCTTTACAGTCAACATTTGAATTATTTGTACTTTCACAACAAATTGCATAATGAAAACTAAATTTAATATCATTGTTGAGCAGATTTCTTATTTAGTAAGTAGAGCCTTTAAACTGTCAGAAATAATGCTAGAAGGCCCTGGCAGGCTGGCTCAGTGGTAGAGCGTCAGCCTGGCGTGCAGAAGTCCGGGGTTCGATTCCCGGCCAGGGTACACAGGTCAAGTGCCCATTTGCTTCTCCACCCTTCCCCCTCTCCTTCCTCTCTGTCTTTCTCTGCCCCTCCTGCAGCCGAGGCTCCATTGGAGCAAAGATGACCCGGGCGCTGGGGATGGCTCCTTGGCCTCTGCCCCAGGCGCTGGAATGGCTCTGGTCGCAACAGAGTGATGCCCTGGAGGGGCAGAGCATCGCCCCCTGGTGGGCAGAGCTAGCCCCTGGTGGGCATGCCGGGTGGATCCCGGTCGGGCTCATGCGGGAGTCTGTCTGACTGTCTCTCCCCGTTTCCAACTTCAGAAAAATATAAAAAAGAAAAAGAAAAGAAAAGAAATAATGCTAGAATAAGTATCAGTGGACCTATTTCTAATACTAGATCATGATTATATAATATGAATTAATAAAATGATCTTAAATAAGTCAATATTCTTAAAGTAAGAGACACATTTTCCAGACAGGTTGTTCATTTGTAAAATTTGACATTTATTTACTTCATTATAAATATCTTTCTACATAGACACAGACAACAGTATGGGGTTAACAAGAGGGAAAGAAGCTGTAGAGAGGTAGAAGAGGGTAAGGGGGAAAAAGCTGACAGAAGGAGACTTGACTTGATATTGTTAACACACACTACAATATACATATGATACAGTACAGTTTTATAACATATATAATTTTATTAACCAATGTCACCCAATATATTCAATAAAAATTTAAAAAATAAATATTTCTTCAAGGTCTAATATCCATTCTCTGATTCTAAGTAAGAATCAATCAGAATACCCATGAGAGAAAAATATGAAGAATAAGGAAGATGTAAAATAAATTGAGAGCATTATGGTCACTAATTAAAATTTATATATAAAAGTAAGGACCCTCAGATTTAAAACTATGCCTTTATTTTTCTCCATAATTGTACAAGATTTATTGATATGTCTGCTGATATCAATTCAAAGGAAGGATAGGGTAAAAGAGACAATCTCTCAAGTGAGGGACACAATGACTTTCTTTGGGATCTTTGAAAAGCAGGAACAGCATAACTAGTGGGAGTTTATTGAATATGCAGATCCTTGGGTTACAAACAAGATCTATTGAATTAAAATTGTGAAGTAGATTGCAATAATTATTTATAATACATTTCTCCAGTTATTCTTATAACTGATAACATCTGAGAACCATCTAGAATTAGAATTAGAAAAAACTAGTAGCCAGTAATGACTACAAAATAAAAGTAACAAGTAAATTGCAGACTTCATTATGTCTGATTTATTTTGTTATTTAGTAAACCCATCATAAATCCTCTGTTCTGTATCAGATGACCAATGGTTCCATTTTAAACAAATTTTAACTGATAACCTTAGAGAATGTAGCAATAATATCTTTGGAGTGAAGTTAATGAGAGATTTCCAGGGTCATATGGAGCTAGATTTTAGGCAATGGTGGCACATCAATAACAGGGCAGTGTTTTCAAGTAGTTCAGTGGGACCATAAGGAACCTGCACTAGTTACAATCTTTCCATAGCAACTGATATGAAACTCTCAAAGACACTGACTTCAGAATATTGACTCTGGGGGGAAATATAGCTCTGTTACATTTCAAGAGAAGGCATTCAAGGACAAAATTGGTATTTCCAAATGCTCCACAATGAAGCCAATGAAATATGACATATCATCCCCTTAAGCAGAAATGACACCAGTACAAATGCAAAGCTTAAAACTTATCACAAGTTTTAGTCAGCAGCCCACTTCAAGCAAGCCATTTCAAAGAATTTCATGTAAATACACAGCTGACAAGTCGAAGAGATACAAGTGAGTAAAAGAAAAGCATTTTTTTGGGAAAAAATAATTTAAAAGAATATCTCTATTAGATTCATTTGTTCTTTAAGTAGTGGCTTTAACTTTATTGAGGTAACAGACAAACGTGAACATGTGATCAACATTTTGGGTCTCTCACAAGCGAAGTACTTACACAGGGGAAATTTTTATTTTCTTCAGAATCTTGGAATTTCATTCATGGATCCTGAATTTTTACTTTAGACCATGTCACTATAAAAAAGAGAGTAATAAAGTAAAAATATAAATTGATTTTATTAAAGATTAATTTATCTTTTCAAAGTTGGAAAAGAAAAAGTTGTTTTATGATTTTTTAACTGTCAATCACATCATAGAATTGGGTAGGTTGTTATACATATTAGTCATTTAATTCTATCTGTCAAAATGGAAAATATGTGGGTAGGCACTTGAAAGTTCAAGCAAATTTAAATAAATTAGAGGTTCATATAAGAAATTACTGTCATTGGATAAAAGGTTACTTAGGACTAAACCTTACCATTCCATCTATTTTATAGTCTCTAGTCAGAGTTAGGTGGCTGTATATCATTGCCACTCTCTAAAAAGCTGACATAGGCATTAGTATTCTGACATTGAAACTATTTTTAAAGATATTTTCAATGTAACTAAGCATGAAACTTGAGGTCTAAAGATATCCTACTACTCTTTAATTCTAAGGATGAATCTCTGACAGGTCAAGTGCTATAAATCTCTCACAGACACTATCATGGGTATCTTCAAATGTCATTAGGTGTCCCCAAAATGCTGTAAAAAATGAGATCAATTATGTGTAAATATAAAGAGAAGTTAGCAAAAAATCAAATTCTTCAAAGAATTTCAGTGCTGACTTGAATTCTGTAAAATGTTAGTCAAAAAAATCTCAGAGAAAGAATCATTGACAGTTGAGGAAGTAAATTATAAGCCCTAAAGCTTTGAAAGCAAAATACTAAAAATGAGAATAATAATATGCATCTAAGGAAAAAAATATAAATAAATTACATTAAGCCTAAATAATAGCATGTAATGAATAAAAATAATAAGAGTTCATTTAGCATCTACTATGTGCTGAGTTTATCTCAGTCGTCAAGCTTAACCATCCTCCAAATTAGACAAGATTATGTCATTCTTTTTAATGACCAAACTAAGGTGCAGTAAAGTTAAATAAAAGACTGAAGGTCACATAAGCAGAATGTGTCAGGATCCAGATTCAAAGCTAGGTCTTGCTGGTTTCAAAGCTCATCTCTTCTAATTATATGATATTTCAAGACCATTCAGATTGTGCTATCAATGTTACTAAATTAACCTGGATAAATTTTATATCATGCAATGTTTGCTACATCACAATGTGCAGCCTTTCAGGAAATTAGTGGTTCAAATATGTTTTGGTCTCTTGTTGAAATACATTTGATTTTCTTGTTTATCTAGGTAGTTTATCTGTTCTGTGCTGGGTGGTCTAGTATGGCTTTACTCTCACATTGGAGGCATCAGCTGGGACGTAGAACTTCAATGCTGTCTTTCCATGTATCCTCTCATGTTTTAAATTACTAGCTTGCACACACAATGACCAAAGGGTTCCCAAGGAGAAGAGTGGGCAAGTATCAGTGGACAAGCAGTTTTTACACTTTTGGTTACTTTACCTTTGCTCCTACTAACCAAAGAAAGTCACATAGCTAAGACCAGGACCAAACAATAAAAAGTCTCTTGATGAGAAGTAATTCAGAATATAGTTTCTGTTTAAAGTTAATATATCTAAGAATTACCTATTCATTGATGTTTTGCCTGCTTTTATAACCATAAAAGATAATCATCAAATTTAAGTTCTGCCTGGGTTAGGATTCAAAATTTCAATTTGGTTAAAATAGAAAATATTACATACTAAACATCATGAATATTATATCTGAAATATGTTTGAGTTTCATATAATTTAACTAATAATTAAGTTTATCATTTTTTAAAATAATTTTATTTTTTTTAATGGGCGACATCAATAAATCAGGATACATATATTCAAAGATCAACAAGTCCAGGTTATCTTGTCTTTCAATTATGTTGCATACCCATCACCCAAAGTCAGATTGTCCTCTGTCATCTTCTATCTAGTTTTTTTGGTGCCCCTCCCCCTCCCCCCTTCCCTCTCCCTTTCCCCCCTCCCCCAGTAACCACCACACTCTTATTAATGTCTCTTAGTTTCACTTTTATGTCCCACCTACGTATGGAATAATGCAGTTCCTGGTTTTTTCTGATTTACTTATTTCACTTTGTATAATGTTATCAAGATCCCACCATTTTGCTGTAAGTGATCCAATGTCATCATTTCTTATGGCTGAGTAGTATTCCATGGTGTATATGTGCCACATATTCTTTATCCAGTCTTCTATTGACGGGCTTTTTGGTTGTTTCCATGTCCTGGCCACTGTGAACAATGCTGCAATGAACATGGGGCTGCATGTGTATTTATATACCAATGTTTCTGAGTTTTGGGGGTATATACCCAGTAGAGGGATTGCTGGGTCATAAGGTAATTCTATTTTCAGTTTTTTGAGGAACCACCATACTTTCTTCCATGATGGTTGTACTACTTTACATTCCCACCAACAGTGTATGAGGGTTCCTTTTTCTCCACAGCCTCTCCAACATTTGCTATTACCTGTCTTGTTAATAATAGCTAATCTAACATGTGTGAGGTGGTATCTCATTGCAGTTTTGATTTGCATTTCTCTAATACCTAAAGAAGATGAGCATCTTTTCATATATCTGTTTGCCATTTGTACTTCCTCCTGGGAGAAGTGTCTGTTCATGTCCTCTTCCCATTTTTTTATTGGATTGTTTGTTTGTTTGTTGTTGAGTTTTATGAGTTCTTTGTATATTTTGGATATTAGGCCCTTATCTGAGCTGTTGTTTGAAAATATTATTTCCCATTTAGTTGGCTTTCTGTTCATTTTGTTATCAGTTTCTCTTGCTGAGCAAAAACTTCTTAGTCTGATGTAGTCCCATTCATTAATTTTTGCATTCACTTCTCTTGCCATTGGAGTCAAATTCATAAAATGCTCTTTAAAACCCAGGTCCATGAGTTGAGTACCTATGCCTTCTTCTATGTACTTAATTGTTTCAGGTCTTATGTTTAGATCTTTGATCCATTTTGAGTTAATTTTAGTACAGGGGGACAAACTGTAGTCCAGTTTCATTCTTTTGCATGTGGCTTTCCAGTTTTCTCAGCACCATTTATTGAAGAGGCTTTCTTTTCTCCATTGTGTGTTCTTGGCCCTTTTATCAAAAATTACTTGACTATATATATGCGGTTTTATTTCTGGACTTTCTATTCTGTTCCATTGGTCTAAGTGTCTACTTTTCTGCCAATACCATGCTGTTTTGATTGTCGTGGCCCTATAATAGAGTTTGAAGTCAGGTATTGTAATGTTTCCAGCTTCATTCTTTTTCTTTATGATTGCTTTGGCTATTCGGGGTTTTCTATATTTCCATATAAATCTGATGATTTTTTGCTCAATTTCTTTAAAAAATGTCATTGGAATTTTGATGGAAATTGCATTAAATTTGTATATTGCTTTGGGTAATATGGCCATCTTGATTATATTTATTCTTCCTAACCAAGAACAAGGAATATTCTTCCATCTCATTATATCTTTTTTTATTTCTCTTAACAATGTTTTATAGTTTTCATTATATAAGTCCTTTACATTATTTGTTATGTTTATTCATAGGTATTTTATTTTTTTGTTGCAATCGTGAAGGGGATTATTCTTTAGAGTTCGTTCTCAGTTGTTTCATTGTTGGCATATAGAAAGGGCCACAAAAACAACATCAGCAAATTCAGAAAAATCGTAGTTGTACCAAGCATATTTTCTGATCATAAAGCCTTCAAACTAGAATTCAACTGCAAAAAAGAGGGAAAAAATCCCACAAAAATGTGGAAACTAAACAACATACTTTTAAAAAATGAATAGGTCAAAGAAGAAATAAGTGCAGAGATCACAAGATATATACAGACTAATGAAAATGACAATACGACATATCAGAATCTATGGGATGCAGCAAAAGCAGTGATAAGAGGGAAGTTCATATCACTTCAGGCATATATGAACAAACAAGAGAGAGCCCAAGTGAACCACTTAAATTCACACCTTAAGGAACTAGAAAAAGAAGAACAAAGACAACCCAAAACCAGCCGAAGAAAGGAGATAATAAAAATCAGAGCAGAAATAAATGAAATAGAGAACAGTAAAAGTATAGAAAAAATTAATAGAACAAAGAGCTGGTTCTTTGAAAAGATCAACAATATTGACAAACCCTTGGCAAGACTTACCAAGGAAAAAAGAGAAAGAACTCATATAAACAAAATCCAAAATGAAAGAGGAGAAATCACCACGGACACCGTAGATATACAAAGAATTATTGTAGAATACTATGAAAAACTTTATGCCACTAAATTCAACAATTTAGAAGAAATGGATAAATTCCTAGAACAATACAACCTTCCTAGACTGAGTCAAGAAGAAGCAGAAAGCCTAAACAGACCTATTAGTAGAGAAGAAATAGAAAAAACCATTAAAAACCTCCCCAAAAATAAAAGTCCATGCCCTGACGGCTATACCAGCGAATTTTATCAAACATTCAAAGAAGACTTGGTTCCTATTCTACTCAAAGCCTTCCAAAAAATTGAAGAAGAAGCAATACTTCCAAACACATTTTATGAGGCCAACATAACCCTCATACCAAAACCAGGCAAGGATGGCACAAAAAAAGAAAGCTACAGACCAATATCTCTAATGAATACAGATGCTAAAATACTAAACAAAATACTAGCAAATCGAATACAACAACATATTAAAAAAATAATACATCATATCAAGTGGGATTCATCCCAGAATCTCAAGGATGGTTCAACATATGTAAAACAGTTAACGTAATACACCATATCAACAAAACAAAGAACAAAAACCACATGATCTTATCAATAGATGCAGAAAAGGCTTTCGATAAAATACAACACAATTTTATGTTTAAGACTCTCAACAAAATGGGTATAGAAGAAAAATATCTCAACATGATAAAGGCCATATATAATAAACCTTCAGCTAACATCATATTAAATGGCACTAAACTGAAGGCGTTCCCCCTTAAATCAGGAACAAGACAGGGTTGTCCACTCTCTCCACTCTTATTTAATGTTGTACTAGAGGTTCTAGCCAGAGCAATCAGACAAGACAAAGAAATAAAAGGCATCCATATCAGAAAAGAAGAAGTAAAGGTATCACTTTTTGCAGATGATATGATCCTATACATCGAAAACCCCAAAGAATCCACACAAAGACTACTAGAAACAATAAGCCAATACAGTAAAGTCGCAGGATACAAAATTAACATACAGAAGTCAATAGCCTTTCTATATGCCAACAAGTATATCATTTAATGCTCATATAATCATCTGAGGAATGATAGAAAATTATTTTTCCCAATAAACAAAAGAAAATCTGAAAACTATTGATTTTTAATAACCTACTTAAAGTCATAGCTATTTTGTGTCAGGTGACAGACTGGAGTCAGTGGTTTTGTTTGTTTGTTCTCAAGTTCTGTGATCAGTAAAATGGTCTGGAAGAAAGTGAATTAATCTAATGGCTATTTAGAAAAATCCATTTAAAAAGATATTTTTAAAAGCAAAATAAAAAAAACAGTTTTTTTAGTTTAAATAAATGAAAATTTTAATAAGCAGTAAGCTCTCATATTTAATCAAAATGGAATTACTGATCTTTCCTTCCAACCATGCTCTGATTGCGGTCTTCTCTCTCCGACTGGTGGTAACACTACACTTGCAGTTATTTAAGCCAGCCTTTGTTTAACTCTTCTTTTTCTTGTTTTCTCAAATTCCATAAGCATACAGAAAATGTCCACTTCTCAACACTATACCACCCTGGTCCCAGACACTGTCATTCTTTGTTTGAGTTTCTACAAAGGCCTCCAAACTTGTTTTGCTGATTTCATTTCTATAAGTCTGCCATCTACCCAGTACTCAATAATTCTCCCAGATCATGTCAAAAACTAAGAATGGCAACACATTTCATTGAGAATAAAATCAAAGTCCTTATAGGAGCCCACAGTCCCTACAGTATCTGTGCACTGTGCCATCTCTCTCCAAAAGCTCTTCCCGTTGTTCACTCCAATCTCGCTTACTGACATCCCAGATGTTCCTCTAACAGAGACAACAGACTTCTGCCTTAGAATCTAAAAAATATCTGCAAGGATTTGTTTCTCCTCCAAGTTGTTGCTAAAATATCATCTTTCTAATGAGACCCATGGTGATCAACCTTTTTAAACAATGAACAGTGATAATTTATCTAATTTTTACTTGATCTAATTTTTTTTACACATGAACATATATATTTAATTATTTATTTTGGTTTTGAAACAAGAGAGGGAAAAAACTGTTTTATTTTTGTAAGGTATTTTTCCCCGCCGAGAAGGAAGGAAGAGGGCTCAGAGCCGCAAAGTGTGAAATAATAAACGGCTTTATTGAGTACAGAGCGCACACCCCACCCGGCAAGGTTCCCTGGCCCCAAGGAAAGAAAGATAGAAGAAAAGATGGAGATCAGGGAAGTTGCAAAGATTAAACCACGTGGCAGATATTTAAAGGGTCCCTCTAGGGAAGTGGAGCTATTATGACGTGGTAAAATTTCACTGGCTGGCAGACGATCGCTTCTTTCCAAATGGTTCCTGGGAAGCTTCCGTTGGCGGGCTTGATTGTGGGCGGTCCTAGCCAAAGTAGGCGGGTCTGAGTCCCTACATCACCATGCCCCCATCCACCAACCTTACATTCTGACCTTTTGTGTTAAATAGAAAAAGGGGCGCCGTTTATTTGTCTGGCTACTTCCTGCTGAATAGGGGCATCGTGGGGAGGGGGAGATCAGAAGGTGGTGGCTTGGAGGGGTGTCAGGAGGACCATCTGTGTGGCTGTGACTGGAGAAACTTCGCAGATGCGGTCCTGTAAGGATTTTAAAAAAAAGAGAGGAGTAATAGGGGAATTTGCAGGGTCCAGCCTTTTGGTGAGCTGGAGATGGATGGAGTCCAGTGGTTCCGACTGCCAGAGGACCTATAAGGAGGCAAGCTTGAGGCAAAACTGCATGTCAGGAGTGGCGTAAAAAGGGGAAAGAAAGAGAGTCCCATCCATTCCCATAACCGAAACCTGTGAGGAAACTAGAGGTCCAGAGTATAAAGGTAAAAACAGAGAAGGCAGCCCCCATGTCCACAAGAAATGAGGTGGACTGACTTACCCACTTGTTGCAGAACCCTGGGTTCTCTGAGTCCAGGACATGTCCTAGGAGTTCAAGCAATGCACCCACCTGGCTGGATTGGCCTTCCATTTGGGCAGCTTGTCCTCCATGTAGAGCTGCTGAGGAAAAAACCTGTTGCCCAAAGATGCAACCTCTCCGCCAGTGACTGGGTTGCTTGCAGTCAGGGCAGGGCTCAGTGGGCAGCCACTGCAGGGGCCCTGCCGGGACTGGTGGTCCTGCTTGCCACACTTAAAGCAAGCTGCTGGTGGCTCTGCTGGCTCAGGGTTGCCACAAGAGTCGGGGTTTGGAGCGTTACCTTCTGCTGCATGGGGGCCTGGCAAACAGGCCTGTTTTTACTAGTTGGGACTGTTAAAAACTTTAAATGCCATGTTCACAGGTTCTGGATAGGGGTTTGGAGGATTGGGAATAAGTGGAAGGGGGCTCATGCGGAGCCTGGCACCCAGATCCTGCAGGAAAAACGCTGGAGCCAAAGGCAGGACAGGGCAGGAACTTCCTGTAAGAAAATTGGGGTTGGACTTGCAGAAAACCAGTGTAAGAGCCAATGCCAGGCTGAGAAATGCCTGACGGAGGAGGGACTAGAGAGCACAGTGAAGGGAGGGGCCCCTGGCCAGCAGGGGAGGAGAAAAAGATGGTAGTTAGTAAATGGCGAATAAAAAACAGGTTTTTGCGAAGGGAGGGGAGAGAGAGTTTGGAGTCCGCGGAGAAGGAAAGATTAGGAATAGAGGTTTCAGGTGAGGTTTCTCTGGCCAGAAAAAGGCCTGCGCGGTGTGGAACAAGCGGCACAGAGATTAAGGACGGTTGCACAAATAATTAGGAGCCATATATGAAAGAGATCTCCAATGAATTCCCAGCTTTTTTTTGGTCAGAAAAGACCAAAATGGAGCAGTCCCCAGATCTAGTTGCAGAGAAAGAATGTAGAAACAGTGAGAGGAGCAATGGAAAAAAAAAAGCCCAAATTCAGGAGAGCAAAGGGAGAAAGGAAGATGAAAAGGGATATGGACTTACTTAGTTATTCATTGCTAATGAAAGTTGAGAGTATGTCTTAAAATCAGAATGTGAATGGAGAAAAGAACCTTTTTTTTTTTGGAACCTTTTAAAGATTTGAATTTAGCAGCCCTGGCTGGTTGGCTCAGCGGTAGAGCGTCGGCCTAGCGTGCGGAGGACCCGGGTTCGATTCCCGGCCAGGGCACACAGGAGAAGCGCCCATTTGCTTCTCCACCCCTCCGCCGCGCTTTCCTCTCTGTCTCTCTCTTCCCCTCCCGCAGCCAAGGCTCCATTGGAGCAAAGATGGCCCGGGCGCTGGGGATGGCTCTGTGGCCTCTGCCCCAGGCGCTAGAGTGGCTCTGGTCACAACATGGCGACGCCCAGGATGGACAGAGCATCGCCCCCTGGTGGGAAGAGCGTCGCCCCTGGTGGGCGTGCCGGGTGGATCCCGGTCGGGCGCATGCGGGAGTCTGTCTGACTGTCTCTCCCTGTTTCCAGCTTCAGAAAAATGAAAAAAAAAAAAAAAAAACAAGAGTTGAATTTAGCGACAGTTGCAGACATTTTGATTTTATCTGTGTTCTAAGGTATAAAAAACAAAAAAAAGGAACACTTATATATATATAAACATACAATCTCAAATATAGTTGAACTTGAATGCAGCATATAACTTTAGAAAGGTGAAAATATATGTGCCCAAACAAGTCTTGGTAGCTCGTGAAAGTTGGCTGCCCTTGTTCTTAGGACAAACTTTAGAATGAACCAACTCTGAAAAGTATTTCTGGTACTGTAGTCTGTCCCTGAAACCAGATGTCTTGTAGAGCTTTTTATATCCTTGAAATAGCCTCACTTCTGTTAAAAAGAAAGTATTGATGAGCAATAATATATAGTAATGTTCCTCTCACTCTTGATTTCCTGATTAAAAAAACAACCATATGGGTTTTGGAGATGGCAGTGATATTTGCAGAAGATTACTGGCTCCAATATTCATGTTTCACTGTGTCATCTGAGTCAATTTGCAGAGTTGTCCACAGCTTTCAGCTTTCCCTAGCTTCTACATATTACATCATTATCAATTCTGTGGCCCTCCACATAGAAACCATAAGACTTAAAGAAATAGTTGGTGTTCAGTTTGGGGCTTATGGCACTTTTCACATGAGCATCAAATGACCCAAGACACACACCAGCCCCTGAAGTAATTTCTCAACATTGAGGGCAAAAATAGAAAGAAATGTTATGTGAACCGTTGTGAAGATGTAACTTACCTGTTTTTTATCTTAGAATACAGTATTAAACAAAACTCCATGTTGTAATCATGATTTTAAAAAGAATTAAACATTTCACTAGCCAGCCAAGTAATTTGTTTATTTACCATGAAATAGTATTTAATTGAAGTTATAACCCCAGAGTTCAGATTTTTCAATTGTAGACTCAGTAACTTAATATGTAATGGTATTACTCATTCAAACCATCTGCTCTCCACTGTGATTCTAAATAGAAGACATATTTTTATTAAAGTATGCAGGGCAACCCCTGTAGAAAGAAACAAAACAACACAATGAAAGGAAAAGAGAACAAAGCCTTGCAGGTCAGGAAACATACAAATTCACATTTTAACACATCCAGAACCATACATACTTGCAGCATTTTTATTTTTGTTCTAACTCAGTAACGATGACCTTTGACAAATTTTCTGCCTATATATAATAGCACTCTGGGCCTGTTCTAAAACCAAAACACTTCGGTTTCCTTTTTATCCCAAATTGTTGTATGGAATTAAATTGAGAAATTTCCTGAGGCCAGAACTCAGCCAAATTTTGCGACAAAGTATGGGAGACAACTCCAAAAATTATTAATTGTGTGTGTGTATATGTCTAATGATATTCAGCCTGGAGTTCTGTGATTTAAAAATATTATAATAAATACCGTAATTTTTAAGTCATATTTCTAACCCTTTCTGTAAAATTTTCATGAACTGGGGAAGCCTCAAATAATATAGGATGAGAAAAGTGATGCTATAATACTTCTGAGGTTGGTTTATAACAGGTCATGCAACTACTGCCTGGTTATCTTTCTCTCTGAATGGTTCATCTTGAGATACAATTTTTCACAATTAAACTTTATTCTGGGAGAGGTTCAAACACCAGAAAAGGCATCTATAGGTGCTTGATCAATATTGCTTGAAGATATCAAGCTTTGAGTCATTCCCATGTAGAATTAGAAATGTGGGTAAAGAAGCTTCCAGATATTAAACTTTTCCCAGCCATTAGTATCTTTTTTTTAGAAATAATCCATTTCTTCTGTGTTTAGTCCTAATTCCAGATGTTGAGGACAACCAATCATAAGATAGTGGTTATTTAAGCCATTGAGTTCAGATGGTTTCTTATATCTTAGTGAGTCATTGGAACACCTAGTATGTGCAGTCAACCATGACCAAATGTCTGCCTATAGACTATTTGTTCTTCTTTAATCCAAATGCCTTTACAAGAGCAAATCCATAATTGGATATTTCATCATAAAAAGAAAAATAGACACTGGCAACTATAAAGGAAAAAATATATAAATTTGGTAGATATTCTAAACCACTCTACTAAACGTGGTCTCCATAGTTGACCAGAAGCATATTCTAGATCAGTGTTTCCCAACCTTTTTTGTGCCATGCCCCACCTTAACCTTTCTAAAATTTTTATGTCCCCCCCTATGTAACATACATATTTTTTAACATTAAAAATTTGATTTGTTCACTTAATAAACATAAATGATAGGTTCTAGGAAGAAATCACTCTGAAATTGTTAACAAAACACAGTAAGTAAAATTTCAAAACATATAATGAAAAACAGAAATTTAAATTCCAAATAATTGTAATACAGATTTTTCTATATTAATTTATTATTTTAATTTAGTGTGATCCTTGCACTTGATGCTTGCTGCACAGAGATTTTATATTAGGTTCCAATTTGGTTAGCTTTAGTCTCAAGTCTCCACGTTGTGTTATATCCAGCCAATTTCTTTTTTTACCAGTAAATCATTTACAGCACTAAATCCACATTCAGCTAAAAATAAAGATGGAAACGGTAGCAATAGTTTTCTTGCACATTTGGTTGAATTTGGGTATTTGATTTCTGTTTCCTCACCAAGCCATGCCATCACTCCTTAGATATTAAATAAAGCTTTAACTGATTCATCATTTTGCAATTCTGTGAGTTCTTCTTGATACTGCATATTTGATATATCAGATAAATCCACTAACATTGGCTGCATCATCCATGTTGGGAAATCAATTTGTTTTAAATCAGAAAATCTTTCTTTTAAATCAGCCGATAGAATATTCAAATGATTGACAATAACAAGTAAAGTGGTATCAGTTACTTCACATTTTTGGAGCCAATGAAACTGTTTAAAGTTTTTGTTGTTAATATGTTTCTGATATAACTCAATATTGGTAATGAAACCAAATATCTTTGCTTTTGCATCGACAAGAGTTTTATTTGTTCCTTGAAGCTGCTTATAAAATATATTTAGTTTTTCAAAGATATTGGCTAAATAACTCACAAATGCTTTACCATCTATTGTTAACAGATACTTCATTTTAGGTTTGTTGCTTAAAAAATCACTAAGAGTATCAAACAGTTCCATAAATCTTTTCAAACAGTTTCCTTTAGATAGCCATCTTACTTCAGTATGAAGTAAAAGTCTTACATGGTCTTCATTTTGTTCTTCACAAAATAGCTTGAAAAGATGCTCACATTTGGCACTAGCTTTAATAGCATTAAACACTTTATTACTGTATGTAATACTTCATTCAGAATAGGCAAGATGTTTTTAGCTATCAAGTTTTCCCTATGAATAACACAATGCATAAGAATCATTTCTGGATTCGCATCTTTCATCAATTTTAAGCAGCCATTTTTCTTGCCCATCATATTGGGAGCACCATCTGCAGCACAAGATGTTATATTTTTCATTGGTATATCATTGACATCTAAGTAGTTTTTTAGCTTAATATATATATATATATATATATATATATATATATATATATATATATATATATCTTTGGAGGTAGTGGTGCTTTCTAATCTTTTACAGAACAACATTTCTTCAGCAAAATGTCCTTTATCAATATATCTTACGTAAGTTATCAATACTGCCTCACTGTCTCTCAAAGTTGATTCATACATTTACAAGGAGAATTTTCTTGTTTTCAGCTTTCAATAAGTTGTTTTTCAATATCCTCACTCATTTCGTCTATTCTTCTGCTAACAGAATTGTTACTGAGAGGCATAGCTTTTACATCTTTGTCATCTTTTTCAAGAACCGTTTTAAGAAACGCTGATATTGACGTTTTTATTAAATTCTCTCCTATAGTGTGATTTTCTCCAGTTTTAGTGATGAATAAAGAAATTTAATAACTAGCCTCAAGAACACGATTATTAGTTGAAGTATGAGCAGTAAATAGAGACTTTAATGTTGTTCTTTTTTCAAAATTTTTCTTTAAAGTTTTAAAGTAACTCAAATCTGAATTAATATGAGCACTAAGTTTCACCTTCAAATGCGCCTCAAGACGACCTCGTTTCATTGATTCATTGGTCAAGCATTGCTGGCATAAAAGACAAAAAGGAATCCACTCATCGTGAACAGCGGGTATGAACCCAAATTTTAAATATTCCTCCGAATATTGATGAGTTTTTTTCTTGCTTGCACCGCTCATTTTACTATGGGATATAAGAAATAAAAATAAGATCAATTAAAAACTAATATTAAAATATGTGTTAAAATATATTCAATGTGACATAGAGAAAATGTATACTAAAAATTCATATTTATTTAAATGTATATAACACATTTACTACACTACCACCACAAATCAAAAGGTATCTATATTTTTTCCACTTGACAAAATTTTCTGGAAAGTTATGCTTCTAAAATTAAAATTGTCGTGCATGCACTATTATAGCCCCAATAATATTTATAAAATATTAGTGCTTTCTAGCCTCTATGCAAGAAGTACTTAATAAAGAGTTTAATATTGATAAAAATAAAATCAAATACTTACCAATTATATCTATGCAATATATATATGTATATTTATTAAATCAACGAGCTTTTACAACAGTTTTGACTGACACTTATTTCAAATTAACACCAACTGAATGATGTGAAACACTACAGAAGTTGCAATGGGCCAATTAGGTGAGAATAACTGCGTTGTTTAGCGAGTTTTTAAAACATCCGGGGTTCCCCTCGGCAGACGCACGCTCGGCAGTGGCCAGGACGAAGTTTACTTGACGACGCCAATCACCCAGTTGATATTTTGGTCTCGTCAAACAAAATTATACTTAATAATTATTTACTGCAATTATTTAAGAATTGCATTTTTTGTTAAATTTAGCACCGATATCTAGCATTGCATTTAAATGATCCGAGGCGAAAGATTTAAAGTCGTGTCGAGTCCATTTTCAAATTGCCCCCCTTAACTATCGAATTGCCCCCCTGTGGGGCGTGGGCCTCACATTGGGAAACACTGTTCTAGATCATCTAGTTTGTGGAGGACAACCTAGCTATAGTGCATTCAACATAAATGATTATATACTACTGCAGTAAGAGGAACCAGGCCAAATCTGAACTGATCTTATGGTTATCAAACCAAGGCAATAATAATCTCTTGTTAAAGTAAAAAGTAAAAAAGGAAGACAAGAATTACTGCTACTGCCAACAGATACAGTGAAAGCAGACAAGATTTATTAGTAAGTCAAAATTATAATTTTTACTTTAAAAATATATTTTGTGATCCTATAAATGTAACTTACATTCATATCAATAAACATGCTTAAAGGAGAAACTAAGATGCCAATAGTTATTGTTACATAAATAAATAATTTTTCAAATTACTATTTTCACCAAAAAAGTCTTTGACCAATGTATTATAGATTAATTTAACAAACAAGAGCAAATTTTAGCACTAATTAACTAAAACAACTACAAATATTTTGACTTTAATTAGCTTTACCCAGACTGTTAGTAGTTCAGGGATTTTTAATTCAGTTTTATTAATAATGCACTTTAGTAATATTTATTTGCTTGTAATTCTATTTTCATTGATAGTTTATTAAATGTCTGTCATATTTATTACCTGTATATATGTTTAACTACATATTTATAGTTATGGCGATCAACACTAAAGCTCTGTCTTATAATTTTTTTTTTATTTTATTCATTTTTTTTTTTTTTAGAGAGGAGAGGGAGAGACAGAGGGACAGAGAGAGGGAGAGACAGAGAGAGAGAAGGGGGGGAGGAGCTGGAAGCATCAATTCCCATATGTGCCTTGACCAGGCAAGCCCAGGGTTTTGAACCGGTGACCTCAGCATTTCCAGGTTGATGCTTTATCCACTGCACCACCACAGGTCAGGCAAGCTCTGTCTTATAATTAAAATGCTAAAAAAGTGTTACTTTAAAACACATTACATTCTAAAATTCACATTTTTATATTGGTAAAGCTTGTGTTTACCTATGTTCTGAGATGACTAATGTGAAAGAGCAGCTAGAATTATTACAATATCTCTGTAAAAGTGAATCAGTAATGAAGATATAACAGTTATTTGCAAAAAAAAAAAAAAGTACGTAATATCCCGTGAACTTGTCATTTTTACATTACCTACAAATATTGCAATTATTTTATTTCATTCAAAAGTTCAGTTTGTTGCATATTCTTCCTTCTGAGGATCTCGTTAAAAATTGTGGTAGGCAGGATTGAAAGATCATTGAAGTAATATTCCCTCAGCATTGCACTCAAAAGTCTCCATTGGCCTTCATAAAAAGCCTCTATCCCGCCTGACCTGTGGTGGCGCAGTGGATAAAGCGTCGACCTGGAAATGCTGAGGTCGCCGGTTCGAAACCCTGGGCTTGCCTGGTCAAGGCACATATGGGAGTTGATGCTTCCAGCTCCTCCCCCACTTCTCTCTCTCTGTCTCTTCTTCTCTCTCTCTCTCTCTCTCTGTCTCTGTCTCTCCCTCTCCTCTCTAAAAAAAAAAAAAAAATTAATAAATAAAAAAAATAATAAATAAATAAAAAAATAAATAAATAAATAAAAAAAAAAAAAAAAAAAAAAAAGCCTCTATCCCAGTTCACCTTAATGTGTTCTTCCAAGATGGAGTTGGGAAGAAGGGGGGCAGATTACCTCTAAATTCAATATGCTGATAGGGTATAAATTGATGGCTTTTGTTATTCATAGCTCTTTGGAATAGACAGTGTCAACAAGTTAAGTCACATTTTTCTTATGAGATTCATTGGCCTCTCACCCAAATTGATGATTTTAATGAACCAGGACCTATCTAGAAATGCTAAAATCACCAGAGTTCTGAAAATTGGGCTTATTATGGGGAGCTCGACATGTAAGTTATTCTTAGAAAATGTACTTTTCACTATTTAAAATATTTTATTTAGAGACATTTGTAATTTAACATTAATTTATGTAGTGTACATAATAGAAACAGCTAAAAAGACTTTTTAAGAACAGGTTCGTGGTGAGGATCAAAGGTGTGTGAGGCAGCATTTGAGTTGTGCTTTGCATGCAGATTCTGAATAATGTAGAAGCAATGGCGAGTTAATTAAGTGACACCTTGAAAATATTGCAACAAAGCTCATGAGCCCAATTCTCACATGGATTATTCACATCACTCTGTCTGGTCATTTGACTGCAACACTAATGCAAAGCAGGTATTTGTTGCTTCCCAGAGACTGAGCCAGATAATAGGAATGATTCTATGCCAACCATCTAATCTGCTGAGGAAGAGCTTCCAAGCCTTTAATCTACTAAGAAAGGATACTCAGCTATGTTTTTATATGTGACAATTATGCTAGAGATACCAGCCTGTAGATGCTACAAATGCTACATTTATAAAGAAGGTTAATGGGCACCTCACATGGCAGTTTAGAGCAAGAACATTTATTACGACAAAATTATTTTAACAAATGTCTTTTTTAACCTAAAAATTATATTAAATATTACATTGAGTTTGGGTGCACACATGTATACACACCCTTCCTTACACACTAAAATGAGGAGTTTATTAAAGCCAATTGGTAAAAATTCAGTAGTATGTGAGATTAGATAGATGGCCAAAATTGATCTCTAGTTTAGCAATGGAATTAAGTCTTAGACTAGATTACCTGATTTAGTTCTTATTAAATATAAGAATAGGAAGGAAAACTAGGTGTCTTGGAAAGGATATATCCTGTCATTTGAAGAAACTGTCAACATAAATCAAGCACGATGAGTGTATTAAATTTGCATATAGATCAATGATATCAAAATTCTACTGGACCTTGGAATATATTTTCACTATTCCATCACTAAAGAATGAACATCACGTGTTCACTCAGAATATTAAATTAATCTGACTGCTAAATTTATAAGAATAAAGTAGTTTAACTACAGAAATTCCAAAAGTTAATCAGATTTGCAAAACTGACAAATGGCAACATTATTATAATATTATAAGGAAGTTTGTTCCACATCACACAGTGGAAGCTTAATTTTCAAACATGTAAATCAAATATGAGTGTAAACTGTGCATTTTAGACTTGCAAGGAAATGAGTTACTGTTGAATGAGCAAGAATAGGAGAAAGGGAAACAACAGTAAATGAATGAAATGCAATGCTAGTTAATAGCTTATAGTGTTATCCCTTAACACCTGATGTCTTCTGAAAAGTGATTTGCCCTTATAAATCATACTTTAAAGTAGAATAATTCATTCCACTAGAGATATAAACCAAAAGATAACTTTTCACATTTAAAATGGCTAAAATTATTAATACCTAGAGTATGCATTAAAATTAAAAATCACATGCTTTATACAAGGAGAAAGAGAAGGGGAGAAATTGAGGGTCCCCTGAGCACAGGCTCTTGCAACATTGTGAGGGTCCTTTGTAGTGTTCATATGCTTAAGCTAAGAGAATCTGTGTCTCAGAATTGTAGACTATTTAATTTAATGTGTGACATGAGTTGGGAATCTCACTGAACAGCTGGTATTTAAACCTAGTGTGCTTACCCTGTGAGCAAGTATGTAACTTGCTGGTTGAGCATTTGGAAGGTCTCTTCAGATTGCTGAGTCAGTGAAATAGAAAACAAGAATCATCCTCTTTACGCAAGAATGGTAGAGGTGCTTTGGAAAAATTGAGACAAGTTGGCCAATTATTTAGTTATCCAGGACTATGGAAAGGAAAACATAACAAGGAATGTAGAATTCAGAGAGAGCACTAGGGGCTCATATCAACATCTATAAATACATCTCCCTGAGGACATAGGTTATATATTAACTCACTGTGTGTTTCCACAGTATTGGTAAAGGACCTGGAACATAACATTTACTAAGATTTGGTTGAATATAACTAAATGAAAATGAATGCTGCATTCTCTGACTGATTTCTCGTTTAATGTATGATGTCTCATGCTCATCAGTGATTCTATCACAGAGGGAAAAACTTTAACCTTGATTCCTTAATTTCCCCTTACTACTAATGCTGGGACTTCAATAAGGTCCCTGATGTTTGATAATGTGGCATTCTCATAAATAAATGATTGTTGTTGTATTAGCTGCTACCTGTTCTCAGTTGTAAACTTAGAGTAATGGAGAACTGCCTTGCTGAGATTGCCCCCATTGGAATCAACTAAGGTGACTCCAGGAAAGAAAGCTGAGCAATTTCTTGAGGATTTCCTTTCAAATGCTGCTCCCTGTGCTTGCAACACTGCTTTTAATCTCTTTAGCCTTGTCCCTTATTCTTCTTTCTCTTTCCTCTTTAAAACATGTTTCCTCTCCAAATCTCTTTGAAGATAGAAATGTCCCTTTTTTGTAGACTATTTCAGTTGAGAGAAAGCAAAATAAATAAATAAATAAATAAATAAATAAATAAATAAATAAATAAATAGAAGTTCTTACCTTTCTGTCCCATTGTTTTCTTCTCTTCCCTCATATCACCTCAGGGTCTTATTTTATAGTACCAGAACCTAGGATCAGCTAACCAAGGGGTTGGTGTATAATAATTACCTTTTATATGTACCCATTTTTTTTTCTGAACACCCCTGGTGATGCTAGCTCATATCCATAGAATCAAATTGAATTGTAATTTTAAATGTCACGCTGAACCTAATTTAATGCAGCAATTAAAATGACTTACAGTGCAATCATTTTCACTATTCCATTTAAATCTCCTTCCCTGATCTTCCTGTCACTGAACACCTCTCACATTGCTTGTGCTTAGCCAAGAGGAAGAGGATATTAAGAAGTATCACACCAGATTCTTTTTCTCAGTACATTTACAATGTTAATAGGGAGACGAGAATTTTATGCTTAAGATTTTTAAAACTACCATCAAGTTTCTGTATAATAATGAAGTCCAGAGAATTACATTTTTGGTGTAGATGAGTTTAGTTTAAATGGTGTCAGATGATGGAAATGCATTCAAGTTGAAAATGCTCAGAGAACAGTGAAAAGGAGAGATAAAGATGAATTATTCTATTGCATAGAGGTGGGTGGGTTTTTAGAGGAGCTTACCTGTACAGAAAGAAAAAAGGATTCAGATGATTGAATATATCTGAGAACTTTGAGTCAAACCATGGATTAGAATCAGGTTCTACATTTCTTTTACTCGTGTATTATGGTACAAACCACGTTTTCCCTAAGACTTCATTTTTTAATTAATTGGTTAAATGAAATGTTTTCAGTGTATAAATAAGGTGAAAGTTGTTCAGCTATAAATCAGGAGTTGCCTGCTGACACCATCAAAATTGCAAGAGAAAAAATGTTAATCAAGTAAAAAGGTTACTGGTCTTACTGCAAGAGGGAGCCTTGATAGTCTGTACAATGTCTCAGAAGGGGAGGGTCAGAGGAAGATATTTACAGGTTGTTGGGATCTAAGGGAAAGCCAATTGTTCAGGTCTTTCAAAGAGAGAAATTAATTGGATTTGGGCAAAGATTGTGACATAATAATTTAAGATTAATGGCCACAATGAGATGTGGGTCTTGGATAACTAAACTTGTTTAATAAGCAAGGTTACCTAAATGAGCTAACTCTTGGTTGGAAAAAAATTAGCTTGTAAGAATTTCCTGAATAAAAGTAAACTTGTTTATTTATCTACAGCCTCATTTTCCTGGATAAATATTTCTGAACCAAATAGATAAGTCATGTAACTTACCTTTAGCTCAATGAGACTGATTTTGGATTTCTGACCTCCAGAATTTTAAGGTAATAAATCTGAGTTGTTATAAGCCACTATATTTATGGAAACCTGTTACAGTAGTGAGAGGAATGGAGTATGACTTCTAAGTTCTTTATTAGTTAGAACTGAAACCAGAAATCCCACATATAGTCATTTATCTCTCTATATATGAGCATACTTGCCTCTTGTAGAGGGATGGGAGTGTTTGGGACAGAACGGACGCAGTTCTACAAACATTTTTCAACCCTGTCTTCTTATTAGAATTGTTCAGAGAACGTAAACATGTAGTAGAATTCTAAAAATATTCCCACAAAACCCCATTCCCTGGTTACTCAGGCAAACATGAATCTAGGTACTGCTATGAAGGAACCTTATAGGTAAAAGAAAGTTACTAACTAGCTCACCTTAAAACAGAAATGTGGACTTGGATTATCCAGGTAGGTCCAATGTAATCATATGGGCCTTTTAATTAGAGGAGGAGAAAGAGACAGATAGATCAGTGACAGAGATATCATGTTTCCCCATGTATAAGATGCATCAGTTTTGAAAAAATTTGGGATCTAAAAACTGGGTGCATCTGATACAGTGGTTGCACATTTCTTTACTTGCATTTCCTGCTTTTTCACATGGATGAGAAGTTGTATGAATTTTATGATGAGTAAAACTGAGTTCAATAACTTTATGTAATACATTTTTTTTTCAAATTTTGGGCCACAGCCCTGGCTGGTTGGCTGAGCAGTAGAGCATCAGCCCTGCTTGTGGAAATCCCAGGCTCAATTCCTGGCCAGGGCACACAGGAGAAGCGCCCATCTGTTTCTCCACCCTTCCCCCTCTTCTTTCTCTCTATCTCTCTCTTCCCCTCTTACAACCAAGGCTCTATCTTTTTCTTCCCCTCTTACAACCAAGGCTCCATTGGAGCAAAGTTGGCTGGGGCACTGAGGACAGCTCCATGGCCTCTGCCTCAGGCACTGAAATAGCTCTGGCCACAGCAGAGCAATGGCCCAGATGGGCAGAGCATTATTCCCTGGTGGGCATGCCTGGTGGATCCCTAGTAGGCACATGCAGGAGTCTGTATGACTGCCTCCCCACATCTAACATTAGAAATATACCAAAAAAAATTTTGGGTCCCAAAATTAAGGTGCATCTTATACATGGGGAAATACAGTATTTAGTCAACCTAAATATCATCCTAAATGAAGCGGAATATAAAATATATAAAAGTAAGGTGACCAATTGTTTTCCTTTAGGGAGGACAGTCCTTCTTTTGTAAGTTCCATCCTCCCTCGAAAAGTGTCCTTCTACATGTCCTCCTTTTTGATATTGGAAAACTAATCTGTAAATGTCCATATTCGATTGATGCACAGTTGATCCATTGCATGTGATGTGACATATTTGTATTTGACATGACAATTAGTCAAGGATCAGTACAATGAGACAAGACACAATTATGAGACACATATGCTCTGCACAGGAGACCTTGAGAGACTGTGCTGTATACCGAGCATGCAAATGGCTTTGTGTACTTATTACTGAAACATGACACAGCACATACAACATAGTAGACTCATGATTATTTCTTTCTCAGTGAATATTCAATCATAGACAGGTAAACACAATTCACATTTTATTAATTCATTATCTATTTAGTCATTTCCAAATATGTATATTTTTATTTACAAGTATTTTCTCAAAATTCAAGTTTTAGAGTAGAAATCTAACCTCCATATCTAACCATATCTATTAATAATGCATTTTGATTAAATAGTTGCATAAAACAGACTTTTTTTAATTAGAAGATAAATACACCCAAATATCACTCCAAATTAGTGGTTTTGTTTGATATTTAGTTTTGATAATTTACCTTTCAAATTCACCTACCATGATGTAACATTTTCAGTTCCTGATGTGCTTGCATCGTTTGTGTAGCTCTATATTTTATTTTTAATTTTTAATTTCATTTAAGGGATTGAAAAATCAAAAAAGAGAAACTACCATTTCAACGATGAATTTTAAAAAGAATTTTCATTCTTCATATCAAAGACAGATATCATTGTTTTCTGCAATATTTGCAGCAGAGAATTTTACATTGCAGTTGAGGGCAGAGCAATGATAACGAAACACTTGACCACCAACAAACATAAGCAATCATTAGATGCATCAGCTTCCAGTTGTAAAGTAACAAGTTCTTTTTAAAACTTCAAATATTTCTGAAGATGAAAAACAGTTGGCTGCAATGGAGGGAACATTTGCATTTTATACTATTGATATAATTCACAATCGAAGTTTTCATAGTATGGATTGTACAACTAAATTATTGAAAAAGTTTTACAATGCAAAATTTTTCATGTGCCAGGACAAAATGCAAGGCTATTTGGAAATCACTATTTAAATTTACTGTGGCAAAATACTTACAGAAAACTTGGAAATTGCAGCATTTGTAATGATTTTATCTGATGCATCAAGTGATAAGGAAATTAAAATGTATCCAATAATAGTAAGACATTTTAATGTTACCAAGGGCATTCAAGTAAAAATTTTAAATTTAGAATCCATTGAGGGCGAAACTTCTGAAATTTTGTCAAACCATCTATACAAAGTAATAAATAAAACAATTTGAAATCTAAAGTTGTTGCACTAACAGCTGATAATACAAATACAAATTTTGGTGGGCAAAGATACAAAGGGCTGAATAATGTGTATATAAAATTACAAGTTACTCCAAAAGAAAATACTAAGAATAGGTTGTAATGCACATATTTTGTCAAATGCAATCAATACAGCATCATATGCCATGCCAACTGATGTAGAAATAATAATAACTACAATTTATTTGCATTTTAGTTGCTTAACTGTTCATGTTGGTATTTTAAAACAATTTTGTGAAGAAAATGTTGAATACAAAAAACAATTATTTGAGTCTCTCCGTTCATATTTTTTAAGTTTAGACAAATGTCCTAAAATCCTGGAATTGTTTTCTAATAATAAAATATCCGAGATATTAATGTATATTGTATATAATCAAGCATCTATTTTTCACAAAATGATTCAAAAGATTGAAGGTGAACACATTTCAGCTACGGAATTTAGTCTTATTTTGAATCACTTATTCTTCCATATAAATCTTGTTTTGAAGAAAAAGTTCTTCCTTTAAATATATATATAAAAAAAAAGTTTATCAAAAAAGTGCAGAATTTTTACCAGACATGTTTTCAATGTATCAAAGATTGCTTCCAATTTCTGAAAAATTAATACAATGGGAAAATGAATATGTCAAAATTGATAAAAGATGGGTGGAAATATTCAGCCATTTCAAAATGAAATATTCTATGTGAAAATTTATTTATTCTTGTTTAATTTACATTGTGCTGCCCTGGAATAAATGCAGCAGTTTTTTCAATTGTTAATGATTTTTGGACAAGTGAAAAATCGAGATTGAATGTTGATACTCTAGCTTCAGCACTTGCCATAAAATTTAATATGAAAGATATTTCTTATTCAAATATTTCCAATATATTGTTACAAGATCATACAATGACAAAAATATTTATTTAATGGAAAAGTACTCATTTAGATAATATTATTTAAATAAGTATTTTTCTTACAATTATCATTAAAAATTAATAGGCATGTAAGCATAATAATAATATGAAATATTATTTTTATTATGCATTTATCATATTATAGTGTATTATTGTTGCAATGAATAAAATGTTTCTTTTATTTACAATATTGTTTTCTTCAATTTATTTTTGTCCTCTTTTTCATTGTAAAAAAGTTGCTCACCTTAAGAAAAGATGATTTTGAAATTGCACTTTTGAGCTTTCTGCGAATTCCTGTGCAAATAGTTTCTTTCAGAACTACTTGTACAAGTTTTCCCTCGACTTTGTGGACAGTGGTAATTGGCATGTTCAACTTCTATCTCTTCACGTATTTTTATATAGGTGACTGGAGCCTAATTGAACTTTCACCAAATACATTTTTGCATCATTGCAGAAAGTTCAGTATTTTTATTTACATACTTTTTATCAACTATCATGAGTTAGAACTATTACTGAAACTTCAATATAAATACCATGCAGGTCATCTCTACATATAACATCTCCTTTAAATTATGAAGCAATATCCCTTCACATTGCATTGAATCCTGGTTCATACATTTGTGAATTGTTTTACATGATCTGAAAGGAAATCAATATTGAGTCTTGTATACATATACATGGAATATTTGTACAGTATATTGTAAAGGCATTTATCATTTACATTTCTTGGTTTCTAAATCTTCCTGTAGTTTACCTTAAATATAAGTATTTATTCAATAGTATTCAATTTGTCAACAAAAAACTAATTTCTTTTAAAAAATCAATATATTATAAAAGCAACTATTACCAATTATCCACATCATACATTTCTTCATATTTTGAAGAATACAGTTCTTCATATTTTGTATTGTAATTTTCTTGTTAACCAATATTCAAAGAGGCCAAATTTTTACTTAACTTCACTGAAGAATTTTCAGAGAGCAAAATGCAAATACACAGACATACACACACACACACATAGATTGTAAGGCAAAACTACTTGACAATTCTAAATGCATCCTTAGCATTAAAATGACAAATATGCTGATTTAACAGTATATTGGTTTGCATACTAAAACAAAAATTCAGGAAAAACCACAAATTGGAAAAATTAATTCATCATATTGCTGACTTTGAGCTTTACAATCTAAATAAAACAAATAAAAATATACACTGCTCACAAAAATTAGGGGATATTTTATAGCTTAATATTCATTTTGAAATATCCCCTAATTTTTTTTGAGCAGTATAAAAGCTCTACACTGGTACACTATTAGAATTTTTAAAGTGACAATAATTAAGTAAAGGAGATAAGAAAGTCAAACTGTTTTTTAAGCCACCAAATAACACTTTCAATAGAAGAATTATGGCCTCTAAAATTAATACAGAAAACCTCCATTTTTGGTTGAATCTACCTTAACTTAGCCTTGATTTATCACATTCTCAGTTAGATCTTCATAGTCATTAGTTTTTGTATTTTACAAAAAAAGTGTATAAGGCAGAATATTTGCTTCAAAATTGTTATACTTCTTATTAAATGTTAACTTGTTCAAGTTAATGTTCTATATGCTTGGTCTTTGAAAAAGTGAAACATGAGTTTAGGATATATGTCATATCCTTCTTTCTATATAAATAAACATGATCACTTTGGCTAAATTGATTTTTAGCTCAGAGAACTATAAATATAGAATGGATATGAATCTCCTGTATTATTTTAACTAAAATCTTCCTCTAGCCTCAAGTTGGTTAGAAGGATTTAATCTTGTTTTTTTAAAACTGCTTCCAAAAATATCTTGAAATTTCTTTTTTGAAGAACATTTATTTTTTTTATTGTTCCTCTCCACAGAAATCTTTAGAAAAAAGTAAATTATTTATGTGATCTGAAGAGAAACCAAAGTGTTAAGGATTTTATATTAAGTTGGATTCCCCATACATGTTTCCATAATAACATGTTTAAATAACCAGAAAATATTAAATATGTTCCTCTTGATCAGTAAGGTCAAATTGCAAGAATAAATCTAATGTGAATAAATTGTACTTTGCTAACCTCATCCCCCAAGTTGGTTATTTTAAAAGCAGGGCTAGTGAGTGTTGAAATAAGGAATTATAGAGCAACTCATTGTCCTACACATACACAAAGTAGCCCTATGTATGCCCCTAAAACATCTTGAATGGATGAAACCTCTGGCTTGATTCTGCCAATAGAATATAGCAAAGCTGATGAAATAGTCACTTCCATTACTCTGTTATGATATATAAGACCCCACCAATAAGACCCCATCACAGCAGAGAAGATCCAGAGGGTGTTCTTATCTTGAAGAAGTAAATTGGAGCTAAGAGCAGCTCCAAGCAAGAAAAATAGAACCAGTAAGAAAATGAATTCCAGCAAAAATGACATGAGCTTGGAAGAGTATCCTAAGTTCCTGATGGAATTTACTTTTAATGGGATCTTGATTACATCCTTGCCAAACCTTGAGCAGAGGACATAGCTATGTCACATCTGAACTGCTGACACACAGAAACTATGAAATAATAAAACCTCAGCAACTGTAGGTTTTAAACTTTATTATTTTAGTCATTTTAATATAGTGTCTTACTACTTTAATTTGCATTTTAATTGAAATCTTATTGAGATAATTGTAGATGCAAGTGCAATTATTAGACCTTTAATATCCAATATTTATTATTTGATCAAGTGAACCATAATAAGCATATGTTGTTATTATTTGTATTACATTTTATTTGTTAATATTAATAAGAGATATGCTTTGTTCATTTGAAGAACAAACACATTAAAAATAAAAAAAAGGAATTAAAATTGTGATCACATAATGCCAAATATATATATTGTTGTGCTGTTTCTTTTTATAAACCCCATTATTTGGTGATCATCTTTACTTAATAAATATTTAAAAATTATTTCAAGTTCTCTGGTGGCAAGCAACAGAAACCAAAATAGGATACATTAATCAAGCAAATGTTTCTAAGCAAATGGACTGACTCATAGATTTGAGAGACAAGCTGAAACACCAGGTCATATTTAGAACACAAAATGGATAAGGATATACTAACAAAGCACAAAAGACAGTCAGTTCTAGAGACCCCTGTTGGGATTAATCAGCTCTAAATGTTAAAAGTGTGTACGTCATTCCACTCAAGTTCCAGGAGAATATATAACATCTTGACACTTCCCACTAGGACTCTGTTCATTATGTGTGTGGCAGACAAAAGAGGTGGTAGTCACAGAGGCTCCTTAGAATGAGTGCCCAGAAAAAGGTCAAATTGATGCGGATCCAGCAGCTACAACAGATGTCCGCTACAATTATAATATATATCAGTATTCCACTCAATACATTAACCACTTTCTACTCAACATTAACTACTGTCTAATTTTTGTCATTGCAAGCAACATTGTGATTATTATACCAGTAGTCAAGTCTAAGACATTTCCAATGTGCTGGTTTGACACAGCACAAATTTTTTCAGCTACAATTGCCCATCAAAAAGTTTATACGAATTTAAATCTCTACCAGTAGTTCAAGGAACTGTTTATTTTCTAAACATACTAGACATTTTGTTTGTTTGTTTGTTTTATTTTATTGCTATTTTATTTGTAGGTCTTGAATCTCAAATTAGATGAAAATTTTGGACATTTTTTTGTGTGTATTTTCTGGCTTAATCATAGCTTAATTTTTCCCTGAAAAATTTATCATTTATTTACTGATTTATAAGAGTCTTTAAATGCTTTGTTGCTGTTGTTAACTCTTTGTGTCTCATATATATTATAATTATTTAAAAAAATTTTTTTTTGTTTACTCCTTAAGTATATTTTATTAATCAAAGGATTTACATTTATATGTAGCCAAACTATTATGCATTGCTTTTACAATTTCTGCCTTTTGTTGTAGTTGTTTAGTATGGTTTAGTATGGTTTCTGGGTGAAATAGAGTTTGTCTTTGTTTTGTTCGTAATGATTAATCAGTTGTATCTGTGTGAGGTAGTGATTAGTTCTCAAATTATTTAGAATATTACCTCCACTGTAATTAATATATATATATATATATATACACACACACACATACACACACACATACACACATACACACACACATACAATAGTTGGCATAAACTACATTTCTCTTGGAATGTATTTGTTTAATTGCTCTTCATTACCATAGTTACAGTTTCTTTCTACCATCATGTTGAGTTTCAGGGGCAAACAGGTTTCTTCAATAATATTTTCTTTTTGAAGACTTCCTATTCATGCTCTTACAATAAAGTGTTCACTCAAAATTCAGTCTTATATAACATCAAAAATTTCCATGTAACTTTATTTTAGTCCAAAATCTACTTCTATTAATATTTAAATATATACATAAAATTGGAGTATTTTAGGTAAAACATTAGGTATCTGAAATAATCATTTTTTATTTTGATTTTTATTATATATATATATTCAAAGGGAAAGTAGATGACAAATTTAAAATGTCCACTTACTTTGTACTGATTTAGTATGATGAAACCGACTATAACTCTTACCTGACTACAGATATGCTACAAGAAAAGTCTAAAAAATCCCACATCTATTACCAAAGATAAGATACTGACAGAGTACTATTAGCAAGCAAATGTATTCTGGAATCAATTTATAAAGATTTAAAAATACTTGAAATGCAACAGCCAGAGTCAAATCAACATCTGAACATTTTGAATAGTATTTACCTTAAAAACTATGGATGAAATATTTTTTTTGAAATAAAATAAAAATTATGACATTTAAATGTCAATGAAGAGTCCTCAGATAGAGTTTAGACACAGCTTACCCAATGCCAGGTATCAGAGAATGAACAATTCTGTTTTACAAATTTTTCTTTATATTATAATATAGAAATAATGAGCAGTGTTCTTAATTTTTTCTTTAAGAGAAAATTTTAAAATAGTAAGACTGAAAATTAAGAAATTATTTTCAATATATTTTCACAAATAAGAAAAATATATGAGGTTACAGAAGTTTATATAAAATATATTTTAAACAGTTTTATATGAGAACAATGGTATAATTTCTATCTCATGAATCTTCTTTAACGCCATGTACAATGTTTTAAAGAAAATACTGTCTCTTATTTATTCTCTAGACAAATATGGTATCTGCATTGTCTTAGCACTTGGGGAGTTTATTATATAGGTCAGGGTTTGACTGTTGTGAATGGCTGAGTAAGCTTTTGTAATTTTCTAGAGTTTTAACAGCATTGATACTTTCTTTCAAGTTCCACTTCAGAGCCGTGGTAACAAGAATGAACTTTTAAAAATATCCCGATCACTCTTTTCTTCTTTTACTCTCACAAAACACAATAGCCCTTGTTTAGAGTGTGTGAAATGGGAAGCAGTAAATAAGACAGATCAGAACGTCTGACTTTTGCCCCAGTGCTTTTTACGGGAGAAGGGTCCTATGGAGGAAGGAGGCTGGTGCACTGGATTGAGTATGGGCTTTGGAATTGAGGGAAATGCCTTCAAAACCAAGTCCTATCTCTTTATATCTGCATACAGTGGGCATGTTACTTAATCTCCTTGAACCTTGGTCATTTTTCTGTAAAAGAGTGATTGATGTTTTATGCACATCATTGTTCTGCATCTTAACCAGGAACTTTCTAAAGATCAAACCTCCAAAAAAAGTTCTCAAAAAATGTTAGGTGATTTTTTAAATGCTTATGTGTATATAACCCCTCTCTATGTTTATTTCACTACATCCAATCGTCCCACTGACATCTCCTTGAGATTATAACTTCCATCTTGTCCTCTCTGATACAGGTAGTACCTGTTGAATTCTTATTTTCTAAACGGAGACATTTGTGTTTCCATCTGTTTCAACTACAACTTCCACCAATTACAGCTCTCTTAGGCAGCTGGCTGTGTTCTCATTTCTATCCCATCAAACTTAGTGAAGTTTATTATATTCTGTACTATGTTCACTAGACTGTGACCTTGAAGTGATTCTATAAAACACATACACTTTTTCTATGACTATGAATATTATTTTGAGTTGAGTAGAAGATGAGCAAGGATATTATATACTAGTTACACTTTGGGTCCAATGTTATATCTCTGCTTTTAATACCCCACACATGTCTTTAATCTATCTTCAGATTTTCAGACTTTTTAGCCTTATATCATTTCCATCAAAACCTCATTTTTACTAAGAAACACTCCCTCTGTTGAACCTCTGTTTGAATTGAAACAACCAGAAATTTTTCTGCTTTGCTCCTTTGGTTGTTCCTCTTTACCTTGTATTCATTTTTTCTATTTATTTATTTTAGTTTTAATTTTAGTTTTTTTACAGGGACAGAGAGAGAGTCAAAGAAAG
Source organism: Saccopteryx bilineata (assembly GCF_036850765.1). Taxonomy (NCBI): domain Eukaryota; kingdom Metazoa; phylum Chordata; class Mammalia; order Chiroptera; family Emballonuridae; genus Saccopteryx; species Saccopteryx bilineata. The sequence continues at coordinate 210,855,928 of NC_089491.1, read as the reverse complement.
GGACAGATAGGGACAGACAGAAACGGAGAGAGACTAGAAGCACCAATCATCAGTTTCTCATTGCGACACCTTAGTTGTTCATTGATTGCTTTCTCATATGTGCCATGACCCTGGGCCTTCAACAGACCGAGCGACCCCCTGCTTGAGCCAGTGACCTTGGGTCCATGCTAGTGAACTTTTTGCTCAAGCCAGATGAGCCCACACTCAAGCTGGCGACCTCGGGGTCTCGAATCTGGGTCCTTCCGCATCCCAGTTCAACGCTCCATCCACTGAGCCACCACCTGGTCAGGCTTTTCTATTTATTTAAAATGCTCAGACCTTACCTATTCATTGCTCTATCCTCACACTGGATTGTTTGTAGGAATATAGAAATTTAGAAGGTTTTTTTTTTTCAGAGATCTTGAGAGGCTTTGTTCCATTCTTTTCTACCATCTGGTGTTACTGATAAAACACCTGGCAATTTGACTGAGATGTTACTATTTAAAGGACTTTGGTTTGTTCTTTGCATAATAAATCTTCTCTTGGTCATAAGTGGTTGAACAATTCACAATATTATGTATGCCTGGCTATATTATTGTTGTTCCAGTAATTGTTTTAAACAACCAGTAAACCATTATATTCAGAGGTATAATCTTTATTGGCAATGAAAAAAAAACTATTAATGATTGAGATTTTTTTCTGCTATACTTTCTAATTATCTATTTTGTGAAATCCTTAAGTCTGGTATTAAATCTGTATATTTGATTCTTTATGTCTCTTCTCTTTTATTGTCTATTTTTTTTATTTTTCTTGTTTGTTTTGAAATCTATAAGTTTTTCTTGACTTTCTCTTTCAACATTACTGTTATTTTTAACTTCAGTTAATTTCATTCAAATGTTCTTTGTTTTATGTACAATATCTCCTTCAGTTTTTGAAAGGATAGAATTAGACCTTTTGTTTCTCTTGGTTATATTTTGTTCTCAATTCCTTTCAATAACACTCAGTAAAATTTCCACTCTTTATTCTATCTAGTTTATCTTTCATTTCTAAAATAGTCATGTCCTTTTCTTGCCAATTTATATTTTAAAATAAGATTATAGAATGCTGTTTTTAGTGGCAAGTCAAATGAGTGGATAGAGAGCTAGCCATTTTGATGAGGGTTTTTATTCTTTCCTTTTAGAAAGTGAATATGAGAAATAAAATAGAAGAAAATAAATGCTCTATTTACATTTCCCCATTAATTTCTATCAACTCGGGCTCATTTCAAACTGCTTCCATACAGAACTCATCCAGGATTTTATTGGCAAAACTGTCTCCCTCCTCTGAACGATACTTTCATATCTGAATAAATTCTAGTGTTGGCTTTTTCTTTTTCATTTTCAGTCAACATTTTTCTATTTCTCTTAATTCCATTGATTTGTTTAAAATTTCTCATGTGTGATTCCTTGTGCTACACAGTGATATTTTTAGATCTATTTTACCTATTCATTTACTGTTGTTTTACTAAATCTTAAGAAAATAAATGCATTTTAATTCAACATCCTAAATTAGCTATCTGAAGATTTAGAAATAAATGGAAAAATAAATTGATGTTTATATTTGGATCCAGAATTTCATAATTTTATCCTCAGCTGCGATACTCAGTGACAGGTGGAGTCCTATCACAACCGCCTGTACAGCTCCTGTAACAGACACAAGTTCCAAATCTTCTCTGTTTCACTGTGCCATTTGAGAGAGGGCACAGCATTACTTCCTGGGTAAAGATTCTGAGCAAGTATTCAATTAAAATAAGACAAGTCCAGGTGCTTCAAATAACACTATTAAATCTTGAAAATCACTGAATACAAAGATTATTTTTCTTCAATCTGCTCAGGCAAATCTTACCTAAATACATTTACTCATTTTCTCCACTGCTTTCTGCAATATCTGGCACTTTTTCAGAGTTCTAATTTCAAATCAAATGGAAACAACTATATTCAAAGGTGTGTGTATAATATTTCTTCTACCTCTCTTTGAGCATGTCCTAATCAGAGACCTATGGAAGAGTAGGCCGACTTGCAGTTTCCAGTTAAGAATTTTTATGCCAATTTATCTTATGTCATGTTTCCCTTCCTTACATTTTAAAGTCTATAGCATTTTTTACTTGAGATCATCTTACAACGTGGAGACAATAACCACTTTCCAAAGCAGTTTTAATTATTGATATGAAAAAGTCATTAAGGCCATTTAATTATTATTATTTTTTGTCTTGCCCCCCCCTCCTAGCTTATTGACTCTGTGAGTATTTGGTTCACGACTCATAAGTCCCCGCTTTGGCTATCACTTATCCCAGAGTGTGCCACCAACTTTATTAAAATCCATAAATTTTTCTTGCCTAATATTCCTTTAGGTAAAAACCTAGATAGATTATTAGAGTAACAGGCTCAACATTCAATTTCTCATATCCAATACTGACCAAATGGATTTTGGTAACTTGCATACAACCAATCAAAACAAGGATATAGATATACATATCTGAAATAAATCAATAAGGAAAATAAATATGAAAGTACAAATTTGTTACCTGTGTTATATAGCCTGCTAATTTCCAACACTAGTCTTCCTATAACACTGCTTCATTAGTATCCATTCTTTTCTATTTTTCATATTCATTGTCAAAGTATTTCCACCTCGGTGCCAATGCCTTGGGACTATGATCCCTACTGATTATGGAACATGTCTTTGCTCCCATCCAGGAAATGTGTTTACATGGCTGTAGTCAGACTAGAATTTCCCCCCCTGACACACATACACTAGAATTAGCATATACAGTGCTGGTTTTAAATTTATCTTAACTTCCTTAAGCAAGTATTGAAACTGTTTAAGAATTATGTGAAGAATTTTTATATGAAATAGTTTATAGGATTACAATAATGGATGAAGAAAATTATTATCAAGAATTGAATTTTAGGTCTTTTGAACAAAAATAATACACTGTGGAAAGCAAATATTTTAGAACTACTTGTAACTATCTGAAAGAAACTCTTTTTTTTCACAAATTCCATATAATCTTATTTTATTTTTATGATGTTCTGGACCAAAAAATGTGTGTCTTAGTATGGTATCATCTTTATTTTATCTCATTTTTTCTTCAATAGAGTTGTGCCAGTTACATTAGTAGCTACATCAATTGAACAGAAATGGTAATTGTATAAATTTGTAAAAACCATAGAAAACTCTATACTTGAATTAATGATCATCACTAAATTTTTAAGCAATTAGTAAATAATTAATAATTTCTATATTTAGAATTTTTTGAAGAAAAAATTATACCATCATTCATCTAAATTATGCCAGCATTTAAAAACATCAGTTAAAAAAAACATCCTGGAAGGAAATATCAAGTTAAGTTTTTTCATACATAATTACAAAGCCAAACATTCCTCCCTGTTGGAATGATCTGCAATATTATTGCTCCCATATTCTGCTCTGTAACTTTTCTCCTTTGACTCACTCATAGCAAAATTGGTACAGCAGAAGGATTTTGTTTATCTTTATAGTATCTGTCTCTACTGCATCAAGTCATGTTTAATTTCTTCACACCACTGTTTGAAAAATCATTCTCTGACCTCAAGGGTAAAAGAACAACCCTGAAAGATTGTTTGCTTTATGGATATAAAAGATATGTTTCATCTTCAGCTTTCTACAAGTTCAAAATAACAATGGAGTATAAAAGACAAGGTTTTTAAGTCTTAATAGGAATGGTGATATTACCAAATCCTTGTCTTTTTCTTTAATAACAACAAATATTTATTAAAATCAACATTTAATTTTTGCTGTAGCCTGAGTGTTCTACAAGACAGTTTCCAGACCAAGTTTGCCTCTTAGTTTATTCTATTTTCTCAGACGTAGCTCCTGAGAAACCATTCTGCCCTTAGAAGTCAGCAGACATAATTACAGACAAGTAATATCAGTCATTTCCCCTGCATATGTAAAAATAAAAGACATCATGTTAACTCTTTTTAGTTCCAATTACTAAATAACACAGCTATTAAGTTATTAAGCTCAAGGTTTCTAGAAGAAACTTAGAATTATACCTAGTATGTAATATCATGTTGAAATGTGAAATCCACATCATTATTTTGTCAAGATGTAAGTCGGATGATTGAACATGTATATGATCAATTTCTCACTCTGACTGAACTTCAACCTTATGAGATTTACGGTATTGGTTCATATTTCTCCTAGAAATATAGTTTGAGAACTTGGGCCAAAATTAATAATCACCCTAATAATTAACTTATTTACAGAGCCGTCCATCTCATCTATGCATAAAACACCCTTTAACTGCAGGAGATACTCCAAGTTCAGAAAAGATCAATGGTGCACAAAAGGGTTTATGAAGGACATAATGTAATGGCATGCTGTGTTAATACAACATTCTGAATTAAAATGACTTCTCTTTTTTTTTCTTTTCAATAATATCTAGGCATACTCATAGTTATTTTTAAAAAGGTGGGTGATATGAATAAATGAGAATTTTATATAATGGTTGCATGGTAAAGCTATTGTATATAGGAATCAGGTAGAAGCAAACTTGTATAATAATATTTTTAATATTTTGTAGCTTTATTAGATATGAATTAATAAGTCAAAAATCTTAAGTCAGTGGAGAGAATGGGCTTTAAATCAAAAATGGGAGTAATTACTGGAACCATCAATATTAAATAACTTTTTAAGCATCTTTGAACACAATTGTCAAAAGTAGAGTTAAAACATAACTCACATACATTTTGGATAACAGGATATATTTTCAATATGATTTATGTTTTTTTCCTGCTGATCTCTGGTTGATGGATAACAATTGTCAAGTACCAATAAAGTATTCTTGAATGTGCTAATGATTCATTCAAAATCCGTTTACAGAATCCTACTAAGCATCTGGTTTTGAATTATACTTATGTGTAGTCTGGTCCTAGACACAGCAGTCCCTACTGTGTATCTGGTTTTGAATTAAATATAAACATGACTTGATCTTTGGCACCAAAGCTCACAATGAAAATACTTTTAATATTTTGTTATCAGTCCCTCTCTGGAATGGGATAAGTAACAAAGTGCAAGGTGTTTGGGTAAAGAAATATTAAACATTTCACTACTTTTATTAAATATCGTTATAAAAATAATTTGTTTTAAATATTTTGAAGGACAATAAAATAGATGGGTGTAAAGTGTGTTCATAAATAGAATAAATAATAAGTTTAAGAGGATAGAGGCTTTGCATATAGTTTGGTTTTGCACAATACTCAGCAATTGTTGACTATGTGATTGACTATCTTGGTTTAAGAACTTAAGTGGAGGAGATGTTTTGTTTTGTTTTGTTTTTATAAATTTTTATTAATGTTAATGGGATGACATTAATAATTCAGGGTACATATATTCAAAGAAAACATGTCTAGGTTATCTTGTCATTAAATTATGTTGCATACCCCTCTCCCAGAGTCAGATTATCCTCCGTCACCCTCTATCTAGTTTTCTCTGTGCCCCTCCCCCTCCCCCTAAATCTCTCCCTCCCTCCCTCCTGCATCCTCCCTTCCCCCACCCCTGGTAACCACTACACTCTTGTTCATTTCTCTTAGTCTCGTTTTTATGTTCCACCAATGTATGGAATCATGTAGTTCTTGTTTTTTTCTGATTTACTTATTTCACTCCATATAATGTTATCAAGATCCCACCATTTTGCTATAAATGATCTAATGTCATCATTTCTTATGGCTGAGTAGTATTCCATAGTGTATATGTGCCACATCTTCTTTATCCAATCTTCTATTGAAGGGCTTTTTGGTTGTTTCCATGTCCTGGCCACTGTGAACAGTGCTGCTGCTATGAACATGGGGCTACATGTGTCTTTACGTATCAATGTTTCTGAGGTTTTGGGGTATATACCCAGTAGAGGGATTGCTGGGTCATAAGGTAATTCTATTTTCAGTTTTTTGAGGAACCACCATACTTTCCTCCATAGTGGTTGTACTACTTTACATTCCCACCAACAGTGTATGAGGGTTCCTTTTTCTCCACAGCCTCTCCAACATTTGTTATTACCCGTCTTGTTGATAATAGCTAATCTAACAGGGGTGAGGTGGTATCTCATTGTAGTTTTGATTTGCATTTCTCTAATAACTAATGAAGCTGAGCATCTTTTCATATATCTGTTGGCCATTTGTATTTCTTCCTGGGAGAAGTGTCTGTTCATGTCCTCTTCCCATTTTTATTGGATTGTTTGTTTGTTTGTTGTTGAGTTTTATGAGTTCTTTGTAAATTTTGGATATTAGGCCCTTATCTGAGCTGTTGTTTGAAAATATCAGTTCCCATTTACTTGGCTGTCTGTTTATTTTGATGAGGAGATGTTTTAAATAAGAAAGGGGTTCTGTAATATAATGCTCTTTGAATTGTTTTTAGTATTAATGAATTTCCACAATTCTATCTGTGTTAGTCTTTTCATTATCAGATGTAACACCTGTATTAAAATCTTACAAACTCTTCTTTCCTATATTACGGCTTCTCTCACATGCATATAAATCCTGAGCTTGCAGCTATCATTATTCTACTGACCCACTACCTTTTTCCCAACCACATAAGACTATGGCATCTTACTTAAGAGAAGCTGTCCAGATGCTAACTCAACTAAGTGGATAAATTTGACTGACCTGCAAGGAAAATATCTATACGAATTGTTACAATGACAAATACACAAATTATTTGAGTGAGGAGTTCTCAAGGAATAGACAGAGTCATCATTCTCTACTATTAGTTTTGTATTTAAAGATAATGCAATTTTGTTTTTCTCTTTCATTGAGGCTGATCTGAATTTCAGAAGTGTAACATATAATTGAATCAATACAACATCAAATTTGTAATAATGGAATAGATCTTTAGACTTCTTATGTTAGTAGAAACCAAGTTAGTAGCTCAGGGAAATAATACTCCATCAAAAAAAATACAGCAAAAAATGTACTTATTTGGATTACTTCTAATATTTTACCTCTCCTCCATTTCATTTATCTTCTTTTTGAATAGTCGACAGTCTAAAGAAATTAAATATGTCTCTTTTTCAAAGAGTTAGTGAAGTGTTCTAACCACAGATTTTATAGTCATTTAAGATAAAGCTTTGATTTCTAGATTTATCTGTACCTTGTAAGTGTCAGTTTATACCTTTGTCAAGTGGCAATATTTCCATCATCTTGTCAAATGATGAAAATGATTGACTTCATTTGAATGGAGATCTAATCTGCCTACAAGTGCAGTACATGTCATGAAAGAAGAAAAACACCTCTTTCTCATAGAGATCTTTGAATCTTTGCTTTCGTCAGTTCTATGCACCATCTGATAAGAACACAGCTGATGTTAAAAAATTGTGCTAGATGAAAGGCATCAGTGTGGGCAAGGTGAAAAATCAAGAGCTTGTGAATATATTACAGGCTGAAAGAATTTTTGGAAACTATTTTCAAGTATGTATATGCACCATTTCTAAAATGAATAAAAGTTTGAAATAAACTTTAAATAAAATGTTGAGAAGATGTAAAAAGTGTAGCTACTTTAATCTTAATCAATGCAACTTGTGATGAAGTAATGAAGAACAGGCAATCAGTTAGAACCCAATCTACCCAGATGAAATCTCAAACAACAACAGATGATATTTTTTTACTTTAGTTTGTGTTAGGAGAAATGGGCAATGTTAAGTGCTATGCAGATTTAATGTGCTAATGAAATCAATTCATCAAGTTTTAAGTTATGTTGGAAATTAAGATAAGAAACTGTTCTGTACACAAAAGAGACTATACCCCAAGAGAATTTCCAGCCTTGATAAAAAAACAGCCTTAACAAGTTTTAGATGAAATTAAAAAATTGGCATATATCATCTACTTTTAAAGACTTCTTTCTATCTCTCTCTCTTTTTAATATTTCTCTATGAGTCTTTAGAGACCCTAAGAAGGAGCCTAGGAATTAAAAGCAGAAATAGAAGCAGCCAAAAGCTCCAACGTGAAACTGTTTATCTAACCAGCTTACTGTTGTTCTTCAGATGAGTGATCTGCCACCTGGCTTTTGGGTGACATTGAAGTATATGGAGGCATTTAAGGGTATATGAGTATAAACAGTTTAAGAGTATTAATTTTTAAATTAAAAAATTACATATTTTAGATTAAATCTTTCCTGAGACAAATATAAAATATTTGAAACTCACATAAATTTCAAACAAGTAAACACCACTTCCTTACAACTAAGTTGATATCAATGAAAATCTACAAAATCATCACCGACCCCCCCCCCAAAAAATAGCAAACTTTTCTTGAAAACAAAACAAGAAATTTCCCTTGATTCTGTTGGCAGATATAACTGGAACTGTAGTATATTTGTAAAAGCCCATCATGGAGTTTCAGGTCCTAATTTTCTAGCACATGACTCCAACTTTTAAAAATAAATTATCTTGGGCCTGACCTGTGGTGGCGCAGTGAATAAAACATCGACCTGGAAATGCTGAGGTTGCCGGTTCGAAACCCTGGGCTTGCCTGGTCAAGGTACATATGGGAGTTGATGCTTCCAGCTCCTCCCCCTTCTCTCTCTCTCTGTCTCTCTCTTCTCTCCCTCTTGCTCTCCTTTCTAAAATGAATACATAAATAAATAATTAAAAAATAATAATAAAAATAAATTATCTTTCACATAGCTCTAAACTTATAGTGGTGATTGTTTTAGAATATTATACATTGGCAATGCATTACTATAAGAACAAATTAAAATATTGATATTGGTTTTTTTTAGAAAATAAAGAATATTAAATAATAAGGATAAAAATAAACTTATAAGATCAGTGGTTTTTAGAAGTTTTTTTCAACTGAAGGAAGACATACTTGTATTGTGAGCTGATAGGTCATTTAAAAGGGATCTTTGTTGAAGAATTAGAGCAACTTTTGTGTGCATTCTGAGAGAAGTTCAAATAATTCAATGATATTGCTGTAATAACACTCTTAATCCTATTGACTTATTTATGTGAACAAGGTATTTCAACAACTTCATGTATAAAGAACACCAAATAATAAGATTAGAATTTATGATAAACTCTGACTCATTCTAACAATAAGTAATTCATACATAGATATTAGATTCAATGTAATAAATCCAAGACATCTCATAAAAGATAAATTTTCTGTAAAAATTACTTTAATATATTAAAGTTGTTTATAAAAATATGTAATGTTTTCATATCTATATAAGTTGAGAACTAATAATTACTATAAATATTTTAAGCACTAATAATTACTATAATAATAACATACTCTTGAAAAAATTTTTCAATATTTAGGGTGGCTCATGGTCACAAAAATATTACATCAGTAAAAATATTTTATCATAAAAATATTTCACATCATAGTAAAAGTTAAGTTTGGAGAGTTAAATGAAGATGGTTTGAGAAGAAAAAGAAAAATGTAAAATACTTTAATCAAAACAATGATGATATTTTTTTAAATAGATAATAGTGGATATCAATTTATGGTCATATTTTTATTCTCTTGGAAATGTGTAAAGAAGTGATATAACTTCATTTTAAAATGTCATATCTACCTTATGCTGGAAAATTTTTGTATATCTTTGTAACTATTAAAATTTATGATAAAAATCATAGTTATCTGCTTAAAAGTGTATATCATGTATATCATTTTTATAAACTCATATGTAAACTAAAGTCAGATAAAATATTGATTAGGGATGAATTTGGACATGCTTATGGACATTTCAGTATGGCAAGAAAGGAATTACACTGAAAATACCATTGTCTTATTTTGAAGTAAAATTTTGTTGGTTCTAGCTCTTAATTCATACTATATCTTTCATCAAAGTCTTTAAAAAGTTTTTTTTAAGTTATACATTTTTTATAATAAGCTACCTTTAAAAACATAGTTGAGTAACAGATATTTTTCATGAATTATGTTACTTAACTCTCAATAATCCTGCAACAGCATTATATTCATTTCAGGTTTAGAGTAGGAAACACTAACACTTTTTGTGCAGACACAAAAAGGAATGAAGATTAATAAATTTTAGTTAGGGTTAGAGAAATTAATATATCTTAGGGTTAATAGGTCATATCAGATTTTAAAAAATGATGTCTAGAGAATGCTATTTGATCTGTTCAGAAATTATTGACTGATTTATTATCAAACTACATTTCTCAGATTTTAATACATTCCTAGAAAGCACTGGATCACTGAGAAAAACTAAGGAATACAAGTTTTCTAGTCATAATTTATAAATTAGCATATGTGTATATGCATGCATATGTATGTATGTATGTATGATATATGGAGATATATGTGTATATATTGTATATATGTATACACATACTTTACAGACACACACATATATAGTTCCTAATTGATACCAGAGGGTGCTCCAGTTTTCTTAGACATTGTTGAAAAACAATGCGTTAAATCTAATTAGAAAAAAAAAAAAAAAAATATATATATATATATATGGCTGTTCTTTTAACTTAGAATATCTGACTTCTTACTCTCTACCATATTCTGTTAGCCACCAAATACCATACTGAAAAGTATTTACCATACTTTTTGCTCCATAAGATGTACTTTTTTTCCCCCAAAAGTACAGGGGGAAATGCCTGTGCATCTTATGGAGTGAATGTTCATTTTTTTTTAGCTATTGCTGGCGCTGTGCCAGTAAACATATGTAGAATGAGCGTCAGCGGAAGCGTAATCATACCTGGCACAGCAGCATGAGGGACCCCAGCATCTGCTGAGTGATCTCCTGGTTCCAGTTTCCACAGTTGCATGCAGGGACGAGGGAAGGAGAGCAATGTTGTGTGGGTGCATTCATCTGGCATCATCGAGGGCAGACATGAGAAGCGCACTGCAGCTGCTGGAGCTCTGTATGAAGTGATGACGTCACTTGTTGCCACCCTCATAGCATCTCATTGACTGGCTGGCTGGCAGATAGGGGAGGGGCCAAGGGTGTTAGGCAGGTGCAGTGAGCTGGGAAGCCAGGGCGAGCACAGGCAAAGCAGCGTCAGATGGAGGAGGCTATGCTGCTCATCTCCATCAATTTATCCCAACTGTAATCCAGGTAGTTTACCTATGTAGTGACAGTAGACTAAAAAATAACTGGACTTTTCCTAGTGCTGGGGGGTGTCCTGAAATAAAGAAGAACAACAACCTGAATGGCAGCTCCTGGAATGAAGAATGAAACTGTGGTATGGTCAGTCACAAAATGTGGCACCAGCAATGCCTTAGACAGCACTGAAGATGGTATCATATATAAAAACAGCGAAGAAAGTGATACCAGTGATTGTAAGCAACTGAGCTTCTTAACTTCTGACACTAGCGATGATAAGTTCCTGGGGTTCCCGGACAACTAGAAGAGTATTTGAACATTAAAGTCTCTTCTCATTTGTTAATAACAGTGCTAATGGTTGTTAATACTGCTGTTGAATTTATATTGTTGAAATATTATTGTGGTATATCTTATTAAATATTTTAACACACCATTTGGTTCAGAATATTTTTTTTCTTATTTTGCTCCTTATAACCCTAGATGTGTCTTATGGTCAGGTGCATCTTATAGAGAGAAAAAAAAGGTACTTATCTAACTCTTTTAATTAGACTACCATTTACTAATCTCACACACTTTAGTTTAACATCCTTGAACCCAGTATTCCTTCAGCTCAGGCTGTTCAGTACTGCCTAATAACTTCCCAACATAAATAAGATAACATTATTCAACTTTAGATCTTTCACTGACTTCCCACTGCCTTTGGCATCATGTTGTATAACATTAACTACATATGAGAACATAAAGAATTAATTTGGAGGAGGGAAGCAAAAGTGGATTTAGAGAAACCAATGAACTGACATAATCTAGTTAAAAGGTGTTGATAATGTGAACCAAGAAAGAAAGACAACAGTATATTCTAAATATATTTAATGAGTAAAACAAATAGGGCTTATTAATAAATTAGGTAAAGAGATTAAGGAAGATGACACCTAGAAAAGTCTAGTTTTTTAGGACTTGCTCTTCAGAAGGTAAATGATGACATTTAAAATTTGAGCTGGCCTGACCAGGAGGTGGCACAATGGATAGAGCATCAGACTGGAACGCAGAGGACCCAGGTTCAAAATCTCAAGGTCACCGGCTTGAATGCAGGCTCATCTGGCTTGAGCATGGACTCACCAACTTGAGTGAGGGGTCATGGCTTGAGTTTGGTATCATAGACATGACCATATGGTCACTGGCTTGAACCCAAAGATTGCTGGCTTGAAACCTAAGGTCGCTGGCTTAAGCCCAAGGTCACTGGCTTGAGCAAGGGGTCACTTGCTCTGCTGTAGCCCCTCAGTAAAGGCACATATGAGAAAGCAATCACTGAACAACTAAAAAGCTGCAACAAAGAATTGATGTGTCTCATCTCTCTCCCTTCCTGTCTGTCTGTCCCTATCTGTCCCTTTCTCTGACTCTCTCTCTCTGTTTCTATCAAGAAAAAGAAAAAAAAATTCTGCTTTGGGCCCTGGTTAGATAGATTAGTTAGTTATTGCATGGGCCCAACATGCTAAGGTTGTAAGTTTGATCTCATTAAAATTGGTGTTTTTCAGCCCTGGCTGGTTGGCTCTATAGTAGAGTGTCAGCCTGGCATGTAGATGTCCTGGGTTCGATTCCCAGTCAGGGCACATAGGAGAAATGCTCATCTGATGTTTCTCTAATTCTTTTTCTGCCCCCCCCAAAAAAAAAGTCAATAAAAATAAAGTCTATAAAATAAAATTCACCATGTTAAATTTAATTTTATAAATTAAATAAAAAAACAATAACATTTTCTGCCTTTAGAGTCTGTTAATTTAAAAAAAAAAAAAAAAGGCTATGAAAACCTATAGATGGAGGACCATGGGTTTATTTTGAAGGGGTTTGATTCAAAGTGCCTTTGGAGAAAAAACATGGAGATATAAAGTGGAAGTTTGAACATATGAGTTTGAGTATTCAAGGAGAAAATCTGTCAGTCAGATGAGTAGAGGTAGAGAAGGAAACAGTTGACATGAAAAATTTGCTCAGAAAATAGTCCAGATTTAATAGATTAAAAGGTCAAACTTTAAAAATGATGAATATTTGAAACCCAGGTAGAGGTAGAGATGTCTAAAACTTGGTAAAATAAGATGAAAAAGTTAGAGAAAAATCTGAAGAAATATGTTGTGGTAAAAAAAAAAAAAACAAGGAAAAAGTGATTCAAGAAGGAGGACTTTAGTGAGATCAAAAATAGAACCATATCTCCACTGGTTACTAACAATTGTGATAGTACCTTCTGCAAAGCAGTGTGACTATAATCCAGACTAAAACAGATTGTTTAGAATGGTGAAAATGCATATATATGCCATCTCAAATGTTTAACATTAAAAAAATTAGAGATAAATATGATGATAAAGGCCATCAATAGCTGGTTAAGATGGAAAGATAACTCTGGACCTCATGATCAAATTGAAATAAAAAGAATTATCAAGCTTTTGGAAGTGGGTAAAATTTCACTTGCTCTACATTTTACTTCTTTCCAGTCCCACCTTTCTATTATAGTAAAAACTGATAGTAATCTGTGTGTCCTTAAAATATGTAGAGCACTCTTGGCCTTGTGTTATATAAGAAAAAGAAGATTTGGAAAACATCAGTGAGTAAATGCAAATATCTCAAGGCAAAAAAGAATGTAGCAGAAACATACAGATTGGAAATTTTGTGCATCAATTTTATAAAATTGTCAAATAGTGTTAAGACAAGTATATAACTGAGGTTATATACTTATGTTAACAACTACCTGTTACTCTTGCCCATTAATCTTTCTCTCATATACATACACAAAAGTAAAACATTGAAAGTGATACATAAGCACATTGTGAAATAGGTTTCAGTAATGTTTGACATTTATATTCAAACTTGCATTCTAAATGATTGGTATGTTCTTTACATAATGTATGCTTAGCAGGTGTTTCAACTCCAAAAAGAAGCTCCACTGAGGTAGAAATAAAGCAATTTTTCTGCTTCGGCAATTTGGAAGATATTTAAGGAGAAAAGAATAATGTCTGCAACCAGACTAGAAATGGAAAAGCAAGATAGGGTCGGTCTCATCTGGATTATTGATAATGGATTTAAAAGGCTAACTTTCAAAGGCCTATGGAGTTGGCACATTATTTAAACAAATATGGAAAGTTTTTAAAAATCTGATTTTATTTGTATCCAGGTACATAAATATTTAAAGTTAAATATAGAAAATTCCACATGACTGCATAAATCCCTGTTATTATTTATATATTTACCTGTAGTTTATTCTGCTGAAGTTATAATGCTTAGTAAGGAGAAAGATCAGAGCTTGACAAAAAAGAAAAAAAAAAAGAAGTAATAACCTGTTGTATTTTAACGGAAATGGTCACTTGGATGTTTTAGATTATTTATGATATTGAAAGCCCTCAGGTTTGTAAAGGGATAGCATTAACCAATAATGTACTCTACAGCACTTAACTAAGATTTATAGAATTTTTCCAAGAAAAGAAAAGAATGTTATAAAGGCTCAATTGATTATTGAGTAATTCAGAATCCCTCATTAAAACAGATAGCCAACATAGTATTTTGGATTTAAGAGTTCAGGTATTGCTATTATTAAAAGTATCAAGGAAACAGGTGAAATCAAGTTTTAAAGTAAATTAATAAAGATGGTTTTAAGATTATGTACATCTTCATGCCATAAATAAGATAAAAATACAACTGTAATTTATCAAAAATATTTGCATCATTCACTCTTTTTTATGGTTACAGTACTTTCCAAGACCGGAGATAGAGTCACTTCTAACTGGGGCACCACATTCGTAAACCAAAACTTGACATTTATAAACCCTTTGCTTTGCCTGGAAGTGCAGTCTATCTAGCCAGCCAATCTCTAAGCACCAACCCAACTCTGGGTTCTGTACTTATGCCCTTGTGGCTCAAGCTAATCAGATATTTTCTATTTGTCTCTTCTTTATTCTTTATTCTTTATTCTATAAAGGCTATCTGCCTTCTGACCCACTTTGCAATTCTCCTAATGGAGACTGTTTAGCTTCATGAATTTTTAAATTGTTTACATCACTTAAATTGTCTTCTTTAATCATTTGAAACAAAAGTAAACAAATATAAATGAAAATAGAACAATTAAGTTATGAATTGCATGTTAATATTACAATAAAAATTAGCCAAGGGTAAGTTATTTATCTACCCTTGACTTGAAATGGTAAATCTACACAATAGCTTTATCCTAAGATTTTCAAATTATAAAAGGCATCCATGGGGTTAATATGTAAATACAGTCTGTCCTTATTTTCATGACAGTTATGTTTTATAAAACCTCAGTGAACACTGATTTAGCAAATACTGAACCATTGCTCTTAGGGAAAAGACAGAGTTAGGTTGCTGAGAGACTCTCATCACACTTTCATCAACTTTACACATAAACTTATTTTATGTGTGTATCTGTTTAATACAAGTTGCTGATTCATTAACATTAAATTTATGGCCAATAGCAGTATTTCTCATGCCTGGATGAAGCTCACCTAATAGATGTATTTTATCATCATATTCTTTTTACATTTAAGAAAATGTGACCTCACTTTAACACTATGCTGAGAGATCACTTCAAATAGCTAAATCAACAGCAGCAACCAAAAAATGCAGAAAACATGGCACTGTGTAGACTGCAAAAAGGACTCTTGTTTACAGCATGAAAGCTGAAAGTAGAAGCCAGAGTGTGGCTTTGTTCCACATGAGCTGGGAAGGTGTGTTTTGAGTGACTCAAATTTTTTGCCTCTTATGTAGGTTTGTGAATGACCTTAAAAGTATGGGGAATATTGATGTTGGGGTTAGATATAAATTTTAGCAAATAGATGAGTTTGGAAATACTGTTCAATATTTACAAATAGTGAGGATAGACCTTGATGCTGTTGGTCCTTGCTAAAAATGCTCCAATGGGCATGCTCCACTAGAGTTTATGTAGCTGTTAAAGCACCTGAAAGACTTCAAAATAAAAAATAATAACAAAATACATAAAGACAAGAGTGCATTACTTAAAGCTATATATCATTGAACAAAGACATACAAGATAATAGCAGTATAAGTAGGCTACAAATGTTTCCCTAGTTAAACTAAGTGTCAGTTTTTCATTTTTTGTTTTTGCCTATACTGGTGGAGGTAGGAAAGTATAAAAGGATTGACCTAAAACTTGCATTCGTGGCTCATAGCAGATCTGTGGATGAAATGAATAGCCAGTGTGTGGTACTGGGGCTGCTATCTCTAGCATATTGACAGTGACTCTATTTGGAAAAGTGTGATGGTCAAAGAAACTGCAAAAATGTTTTGAAGTCTATTATTGCTAAAATGTTTTTGTTTTAAATAGCCAATAACTAGTGATGCCACAGTCTCCTGGGGAGAATACTTCCTAAGGGCAAATGCTGATAAAATTATTAAGATATCTGTGTATATTTGTAGGCCACTGATTTTCAGGAGATTCTTAAAGTGTAGGCATCACTCTATAATCAGCTTTTTTTTTATTTTTTTTTATTTTTTTTTATTGATTTTTAGAGAGAGGGGAGAGAGAGAGAAGGGGGAGGAGCAGGAAGCATCAACTCCCATATGTGCCTTGACCAGGCAAGCCCAGGGTTTCGAACCGGCAACCTCAGTGTTCCAGGTCGACGCTTTATCCCACTGCGCCACCACAGGTCAGGCCAGCTTTTGAAGTAATTGATGTACCCTTACATGTGACCACAAAGCGAGTCAGGTACGTTACTAAAATCTGCAGAAGCTTGGGGACTTGAAAAACATGTCTGACTTATTTATCATTCTTATTAAAAACTTAAGAAATGCAGGGACTCTTGGAGATGTAAATGGTGAATTAAAGAGAAAAAAATGAGTCCATTCGAAGGTAACACTAAATACCAAGAAATTACTTTAAAAAAGGAAAGTAAAGCTTTTCAAAAAATTTCAAAGATTCTTTGAAAAAAAAATCTTTTTGTAATCCAAAAAGAATAAGGAACATAAATGCAGAGATAAAGTGGCAGAAACAAAAGAGTAAATTGGGGAAATTCCAGATAAACAGGGTAGTTTTACCACATGTGGTTATTGCTGCTTTTATTCAAAACTAAACTGTAGAAAGGAAGTTTTTTAAAAGTTAGAGTCAATATGTACAAAGGCTAATGTGATTTCAGTATGTTTGGAAAAGTCAGTAGATAGGGTGCAGCATGGCTTAGCAGAGAAAGAGAAGGGGCAGACCAGGAGCAAACAGACCCCATCAAAGCCCAGAGAGAGTCAGCACTTGGGAGCACCAGTTACTTGAAAACAGGACTGAAGACAAGGGTTGAAGCTAAGATTGAAAAGAGGAGATGGAGGGCCCCACAAAGATCAAGAAAGAAAACTGAAATAGAAAATATGTCTGAAAATTGTTTGACAGGTTTGATGGAGATTACAGAAGCCTATTTGTTTATAAAATTGAATACTAATCACAGCATTGCATGACTCAGTGGTGAACAGTACTGACATAGTCTGAATATCAGACTCCTAAGGATACCAAAAATCAAGATTCCATTTCAGGGATTTGGAAGTAGGTAGTAAGGAGATATCCTCAACTAACTTGTCAAGAAGACAAAGATGATGTCTGAAACAAAACAATTTAAGATTAAATATTAATAGTATAAACATTATTAGAAATATAAAGCTAATATATGAAGAAATATGGAAAACTAAATGTATTTTTCTCAAATGCTGAAGTCTGGGGTGTATAGTAGCAAAAAAGAAATGTCAGAAAAAAAATCCTTAATAACATTTAATTGTTTGAAAATGTACTTGAATGTACAAACAAAAACAGTAACTAATGATGGGAAGGGACTTGAAAAATTGTCTGTAAGTGGTTTATGGTATAACTTGTACAATTTTATAGTCCATTGGTAGGACAAAACCTCATATTTTTGATGTATAGATATTATCTTTTCCCTTCATTTGTTACTTGTCTTCTCCTTTTTAGGTTTTTATTTTTAATTTTAGTTCTCTATGCCATTACTTAGCTATGAGTAGCCCTAAAGACATCTGCTAATTGCTACCTCTACTAAATTGAGTCTTTTTTCTTTGTTAAAACTTTACATTTACTTCCATATGTGAATTTTATATTATACCAAATGGAAATTTATATTTCCCACTATACATTTTTCCCTCTTCATTTTCCCTGACTTACATATTTTCTCATCCTCTCTTAAGTCTTTTCTAGTTGTAGTTTTAGTCTGAATTTCAATTTATTTTAAGTCTTTCAGTTTAGAAATAAAATTTAATGGGTGACATTGGTCAATAAGAATACACAGGTTTCAGGTAAACATCTCTAAGCATTAGAACTGTTGATGTGTGTTGTGTGCCCATAAACCAAAGTCAAATGATTTTCTATTACCACATGTTTGTCCTTATTTTTAATATGTTAACTTATATATTATTAAAATATACCCTACTAATTTTAATTATATATCATAATGATTTGGTATTTATATACATTATAAAATGATCCCCAGAGCAAATCTAGTTACCATCTGTCACCATACAAAACTATTAAAATATTATTGGCTATATTCTATATATTGTACATTATAACCCTATTACATATTTATTTTGTAACTGCAAGTTTGTACCTCTTCATCCCCTTCATCTATTTTGCACCCCCACCACCACCTCTTCCATCTCTGGAACCATCATTTTGTTTTTGTATCTTTGTGTCTACTTTTTTGTTCTGTTAATTCATTTTGTTCTTTAGATTCCACATATAAGTGAAATCACATGGCATTTATCTTTCTATGACTGATTTATTTCACTTAGCATAATACCCTCTAGGTTCATTTATGTTATCACAAATGGCAAGATTTCATCATTTTTATGGCTTGATAATATTATATAGATGTAGATATTTAGCTATATACCAAATAATTTTTGTCCGTTAAACTATGAATGGGCATTTAGGTTGCTTCCATACTTTGGTCATTGTAAATTATGTTGCAGCCAAACATGCTGGTGCATGTATCTCTTCAAATTATTGTTTGTTTGTTTGTTTATTTTTTCAGATAATTACCTAGAAGTGAATTGCTGAATCATATACGACTTCTATTTTTTTTTTAAGAGACATAGAGAGAGTCAGATAGAGGGACAGACAGAAAGAAAGGTAAAGAGATGAGAAGCCTCAATTCTTTCTTGCATCTCCTTAGTTCAGTGGTTTTCAAAGTGTGCGCCCTAGAAGATTTCCAGGTGCACCCTATGGTATTCCAGAGAATTATGTGCCTGTTGGGGACCAAAAATCAACAGGGTTTTTAAAGTTTAGACTTTTGGGGGACAGAGGTGTGGGGAATTGGCTGTAAGCTGACAGTTTGCCCAACCCCCCACCTCACTTGCCTGATTAGGTTGCAAAAGGCTTTTAAGCTGTGGTGCTGGATTGTTTACACTATCCCCATGTTCCCCAGAAAGACTGGAAGCAAGTTTCTTCTATCCTTTGTTTGGTGTAAAGTTAAGATGATATGTATGGTGGGGGTTTTCTGCACTCAACACAATTAAGAGTAAAAAGGGAAGAATTCTTCAGTGTATTGATAAGGAAATGAGAGTTTGCCTTTCAAATATATGCCCAAACATTAAAGAAATTGCTAGGACACATCAGGCTCATGTTTCTCATAAACACAAGAATGAAAAAACTTAACACATTCGCACTGGTACCTGCCGAATTTCCTAAATCTTACTAAGAATGTATCTATATATATAAAAAGATAACTTTTTGTTGTTTTCTTATTTTTAACCCCTCTTTTTTATGAATTATAAAAAGCATAATTCAAAAAATTGTAACATAAAAATGTTTTATAATGTCAGAATAAATTTAATTTTGCCATATTTATTTTGTTTAATTACCATAAAAGCATGCTTGAAGTTTATATTTTTTCTTTCTTTAATGTTTGACTTAATTATTATAACATATTTCTCAGAAATTTGTATATAGTGTGCCTATAATTATTTATAGAATTTTAAATGTGCCCTGACTTCAAAAAGTTTAGAGAACCACTGCCTTAGTTGCTCATTGATTGCTTTCTCATATGTGCCTTGACCAGGGAGCTACAGCAGAATGAGGGATATCTTGCTCAAGCCAGTGACCTTGGGCTAAAGTCAGAGACTTGGGCTTCAAGCCGGTGACTTTTAGGCTCAAGCCAATAACCATGGGGTTATGTTTATGATCTCATGTTCAAGCCAGTGACCCTGCACTCAAACCAGTGACCCTTCACTCAAGCCAGATGAGTCCACACTCAAGTCAGCAATGTTGGGGTTTTGAACCTGAGTCCTCTGTGTCCCAGTCCAATGCTCTATCCAGTGTGCCACTGCCTGGTCAGGCATTAGTTCTATTTTTGATTCTTTGAGGAAGCTCTATAGTGTTTTCCACAGTGGTTGCACCAGTCTGCATTCCCATCATGGTGTATTAGGGTTCCCTTTTCTCCACATTCTCAATAGCATTTGATTTATTGAAGAGAGCCATTCTGACAGGTGTGAGGTAACAGCTCATTGTGGTTTTAATTTTTATTTCTCTGATGATTAGTAATTTTGAAAATCTTTTTATGTGCATCTTGGATATCTATATATTTTCTGTGAGAAAAATAATGCCTATTCAAGTACTCTTGAAAGCTATATTTTAAAGAAGGCTATATTTTATGGTTCTTTTTATACCAACAACCAGTCCAGTGATCTGTGCATAATGGGATTTCAATAAACATTTGTGAATAATGCAGAATTACAGATAAGTGTATTTAGTTATTATTCAACATATCTTATGCCAACTTGGATGTGAAATCCTAAAATATGGAGATATTTTAATAGATATCACATCACTCAGTGTAGGGAATCTTTATGAAGAAATGTTATATATATATCATCTAACCTATTAATTGTGATGCTATTTTCCTAAAGATCAAAATTGATTTAGTTTTTCAAACTGCGTATAAAAAAGTAGAAAATAATTCTGACCTTATGCAACTACAGAGCATGGTATTTGTGAAACCAGAAGTTTTAAAGAAACACATCATCTAATAAACTGTAAAAGGTGGTAACATTTTACAACTTAAATGTGAAATGAAAGGGCATTTCATTGACATTCATGATGGTCTAAAACAAAAAAAATTACATTGTTTAAAACTGCATTAAGTAGCTGACCAGTGTTTCTCAACATTGTTGATTATTAGTGAAGCCTCTGGATGGCTCTCAGCTGGCTCAGACACTGTCCTGCCCTGCTCAACTCTCTGATTTGTTCTGTGGCCTCTTCTCACTTGGTCACATTAAAGCAGCCTCCTCATCCTCCAGTTTGGTTTGAGCCATGTCTGCAGCTTTTGAAGCCTGCTTGCAGCCCTGGGTTCTCTGGCTCTGCCTTCCTCAGAGACCTGAGTTTTTTCTCGTAGCAGTTTTCGTTATGCATAAACTATCCTGGGAGTTTGGTACTAGAAGAATGTTCTTAGATTTGATGGCCTTTTAAATCCCAAGGAGGATATGGCTTCTGGAGAAGTATCAGTAGGCCTCTAGAGGACAGAGACTCAGAAGCTTTCTAAGGTGAAATTCATGATCAAGCTGACAGACAGTTGGGAGAATATAGAAAAGCTACTGTTAAAAAAGAGAGAGACTGGGCCTGACCAGGCAGTGGCGCAGTGGATAGAACATCTAACTGGGATGCAGAGGACCCAGGTTCGAGACCCCAAGGTAGCCAGCTTGAGCGCGGGCTCATCTGGTTCGAGCAAAGCTCACCAGCTTGGACCCAAGGTCGCTGGCTTGAGCAAGGGGTTACTTGGTCTGCTGAAGACCCGCAGTCAAGGCACATATAAGAAAGCAATCAATGAACAACTAAGGTGTTGCAATGTGCAATGGAAAACTAATGATTGATGCTTCTTATCTCTCCGTTCCTGTCTGTCTATCCCTGTCTATCCCTCTCTCTGACTCTCTCTCTCTGTCTCTGTAAATAAATAAATAAAAACATTAAATAAAAGAGAGAGAGAGACTGGGAAGTAGCTGATTAGAAACCACATATAAATTGGTCTGATGGCATATGGTATATTGCAGATATTCTTGAACCCTGGGTATTCCCAGACTCTTTCATTGGCATGTGTATGACCAGGAGCCACCATCATGGCCATTCACATGCAGATTCCCATTGGATTTGGCAGACAATAAAGAAATGGCAGAGTCCAAGGATGGTGGGCCATTCTGTTTATTGGTGTCTCACCAAGACAAGCAAGCCACAAGAGAAGACAAGGGAAAAGCAGAAAACCTGTTTTCCCATGAAGGGCAAAGGATCAAGGAGGCCCCGGCAATGGTGATAGCAGGAACCGAGAGAGCAAGCTCCCAGTCTGCCCCACTAATTTATAGTATAGAAATCAAAACCTTTTAATCCAATATACAAACAAGGTAGTCTCTGATACAGAGTCACTTATCTGAGGAATGGGGTTTCTCATAAAGGTGCATCACCCACATCATGCAAAAGTTAAGGGTGGGGAAAAGTTTAGTCTTAAAACTAAGCCTTAGACTATAATGACCCAGCCTGCTCACAGCCTGTCCCCCACACACAACGCAAACTATAAGCAAGCAAACATATATATCAATTTATGAACTTATTTGACCAAAATTCCACCCCTTTTCTCACTTCACAATCTAAACCACAGGTATCTTCCATAATGGTCACTGTGCAAGGAGTGGGGTACATTGCATAAATAGAAACAGTACCAACTACAGCAATAGGATTAACAAATCAGAAGCTATGGGCGAAATGCGAGAGCTGTCAGTGGCACCAAGAAAGGCAAATCTTTTCCCTCTGGCAGTATACAGGCCAGAGTTTTGTCTACAAGACAGCACCGTAGCTGGTACCAGAGGCCGCCCTGAGCAGGCATACCAAACATTATTGGCCAATACACCAGCATCTGCTGGTTCTATTTGTAGTAAAGTAAAAGAACTCATTATTGGCCATAAAGAAATTATAAAGGTGCCCTTCATAATGCTGTCCCCCTGAGCACTCAAAGGATAATACACTTCTACCTTAGATGGCCAGTTGCTGGTTGCCCAATGAGTTAACTGGAAGTCCACCTCTAACCCTTTTCCCCATGGTGCCAACAAAGCCACCCATCTCAGATGGGGGGCCTGTACAGTCCAGGGCCAAGTCCATCGAAGCCATTGGCCTTTAAGAAGGGCTGTTGGGGCAGGCAAGAGCATGTTGCCCTGCTGTCCAAAGCCTGGCTTGAGTAAAATGTCCTTGGTGCATATCTGCAACTGAATGGGGGCGGCTGCCCAATGCAGGAGGGCCTCTACTGGAGCTGGGCTCCTCCGTCAAGGTCTCTCATTCAAAATCCGGAGTACTGGCCATAAGCAGTATGTCCATCCAGTAAGGGAGCTGGTGCCACCCTCCTGTCGCAGTCTCTGCTTTAAGAGTCCATTATACCACTCAATAAATAATACCAGCAGCCTGGGGGTGGTAGGGAACATGGTACTTCCAGACCACCCCCAGCTCTTGAGCCCATTGCCTCACCATTGAACCTGTGAAATGGTATAATTGTCACTTTCAAGGACCAGCTGTCGCCCATATGCAGCACTCAGGTGGTCCAGAGCCTGTATGACTGCCCTCTGGTCAGGGTTACAGGCGGGGTAAGCAGCAAGCAGACTGGTGGCAGTATCTACACAAGTGACTGCATACTGGTACCCATCTGACTTTGGTAAGGGTCCAGTGATGTCTATCTGCCATCATGTCAGTGGAACATGAACCTCTGGATCTGTCTGGGTGACAGCAGTGGTCTCCAATGGTGCTCCTTGGAACATACTGTACATTGCTCACAGGCAGCAAGTACCTCTGCATAGGACATGGGCAAGTTCCGTGCTTTAATTATAGCCCACATAATTTTCTGTCCCGCATGGAGCAGGCGCTGGTGGAGCCACTGCACCACATCACCTGCAGGCGCAGTCTCCAACCATCACACCCTTGCCAACGTATCTGCCTCATCATTCCCAGGATGGGCTAGAGCGGCATGCCCCGTGACATGATATACTGTCACCTGCTTCCGGTGTCCTGTTTCCCATAAGTCTTGCCACATGGCCTGACCCCATAGTGAATGGTGCATTACCATCCACTGGTTAATGTGCCAAGTAGCAATCCAAAGGGTAAATCTACGATAGACAGCCCAGTTGTCAGTACAGATCACCAAAGGTGAAGGTTCATTATGGGCAACTAGCCAAACAGCTCTTAGTTCTGCCCATTAGCTGCTTTGGCCTGTTCCTGTGTCCATCCAAATAGTCTCAGTGGCCAGATAGAAGGCTACGGCCATCCACTTGGTAGGTTGGCCCCTGATGGAACCATCAGTATACCAGGCATCCTCGGGGATGGGCACCTGCCCCTCCTGGTAGGGACTAACTTCAGATTCTGCCTCCTGAGCCCCAGCTGCACCTGACTTTAAGGTCACATAGGTGACTGGACCCAAGACTTCCTGCAGTTCTGCCCTTAATGGGCTGGTACTAAGAACACAGCATTGTTGCAGGTAGGCACCCCACTTGGCCAGAGTGGACATTTGGGCCATACCACTATGTTCTTTGATCACCCAATCTCTAACCCATCCTGCAATAGGCTATGGTGTCCTGACTGTAACTAGTGTTGTGGTTGTAATGCTCTCAGTGGCCAGGAGGGCAGCATACACAGCTGCTAGCTGCTTCTCCACTAATGAGTAACGAACTTCAGCACCTTTCCATAATTGAGACCAAAATCCAATAGGTTGCCGAAAGCACTCTGTTGCCACAAGCCCCATCCAAACCCCTCAGAGGTTATATGAACATTCAGCTCACAGGGCCTGGCAGGATCAAACACATTCAAGGCCTGTGCCACCTTGACAGCTCTCTTAGCTGCTGCAAAAGAACCTTGTGCCTGCTCAGTCCAATCCCAACAAACCCCCTTCTGAATAAGGTTGTACAAGGGGCTTAGTAACTAAGCCAAATGGGGTATAAACGCTTGCCAATACCCCAACAAACCTAAGAATTCCTGTAACTGTTTTACTGTAATGGGTACAGGGTATGCTTGGATCTTATCTATAACTGCGTCAGGGATAACTTTTGTCTTACCCGACCAGACAACTCCCAAGAATTTAACAGATAACCTAGGTCCTTGTAATTTGTTCTCGTTGATTGCCCAGCCACATGCTTTCAAATGGGATAGCAGGGTAGGGGACTGCTTGCTCCAATTCTGAAAGAGAATCACTAGTTAACATAATATCATCAATATAATGGTAGATGCAAACTGCCTCTGGCTGTTTCCATTTAGCCAGGTCAGCAGCCACCAGCCCATGGCACAAGGTGGGGCTATGGAAATAGCCCTGGGGTAACACTGTAAAGGTCCATTGTCTCCCTTCCCAACTGAAGGCAAATTGGTCTTGACATTCTGCAGCTATTACCAATAGAGAAAAAAAGCATTGGCCAAGTCTGCCACAAAGTGGTATGTCCCCAACTCATGGCTTAGCCAATCCATCATGTTAGCTATTGACAGAACAACAGTGTGCAAAGGGGGAACAACTTTATTAAGTTCTCTCTAATCTACTGTCATTCTCCAGGTTTCTTCTGGTTTGTGCACAGGCCATACCGGGGAGTTGTAAGGACTGTGCTGACTAGATGAACCCCATCTTTTCTAGTTCGAGGATTGTCCCTGTGATTTCTTCATAACCACCTGGCAGGCGGTACTGCTTGGTGTTAGTCACACGCTGAGGGATGGATAATTGCAAATGGGAATGTGATGCATGTCCCCGCAACACTGCCTTCACAACCCTGATCTGCAGCCAGAACTTCCTGGCTGTAGTTTTCAACCACAGTCTTTGCAAGAAATCTACTCCAAAATATATTCAGGAATAGGAGACACATACAATTTATATGGCTTAGGAGGCAGTCTTTCTCTTATAAAGGACCACACTCCAGATTCTGAAAGGCACTGTACCTCATTTCATCAAGTTCATGTAGAGACACCCAATACAGATGAATTTTGAAGAGATTTTTACAGGAGAAGATTTATTAATATGCCAGCTGCATATGGCTAACACGGGGCATCTGCAGGCCCAAATGGTGCAGTCCCAAAAATAGTTCAGGGACTGTTTATATACCCTTGCTCACACATGGGCAGGGGAGAGCATGACATCATGGTATTTGCTGGCAACATTCGTTTAGGGGATACACAGAAACATTAAGACTCTCAAGGTAACACAATCAAAGATGTTTACAAATCTTTCAGGGTTCATCTTCTCTCACTACCCTAGAGGTATTTTACCTTCAAGATTCCAGGAAGGGGAAAGAACTACAATTAATGCAAGGTGGTATGTAAATTCTGCCTCATATTGAAAGAGAAGAAGTTTCTAGGTTAACCTTTATTTTAGATTTAAAGCTGAGTGACCCATTGTTCTTGCAAGCCAGAAACTTCTACGTTCTTCTCCCTCCCCTCCCTAACAGAGGGACAGGGCAGGAAATCCTGACTTTTCCTACCAGAATATTAATATCAATTGTCAACTTTTGGTACCTTACAACATTCCTGTCCCCAATGGAATAGTTATTGGCTTCACTTGAACAGTTTGGCCCCCATAATCATCAATGGCCACTGGGGTCCCAGCATACCGCTCTGGGTTCCCATAAAGGAGGGAACATTCTATACCTGTATTCACCAAGGCCAACACCCATTGTACATTGGAAGGGGACCAGTGGATAGCCAGTTCCACATGTGGCCTCCGGTCCCTGCTCATCCTCGGCCCTTTTCCTATTAAAACTGGTACAATGGGTCTTGGGAGTTCTCCTCCCCCTCAGCCGTCTCTACCATATAATCTTGTAACTGAGCTGCCCGTGCACCAAACATTTTATTGGTAGCTGCTAGGGCCTTTCGTCTCAGTGGCTGGAACTTCTTTTCTGGTTTAAGCTGCCGCCAAAGCTCCAAAAGAATTTTATTAGACTGGCCATCTATTTTCCCCTTATCTGCTCCAGCCACAATCAGATCTACCCACATGTGTGTTCCGGTAACCTTTATAGGCCTGTTTCTCTTGTTAGTTGGGGGGGTGGGCGGCAACATAGGCAGCAGCCCTTACTGCTTTATGATCCTGAGCAGCCTCCAGCTCTCCCAAATCTGCTACCATCTGTGTAACTGCATTGATGGGCTGTCCCACATAGGGGCCCAAGATAGCCACAAAAGTAACCCAAAAAGGGCTGACGGGGCACTAGCAAGGATAAATTTCCTTGTTTTTGCCATAAACACTTCCTCATCTGGCCCATGGGACTCAGGGTTGAAAACAGCACTCTTCATATCTAGTTTCCGAAGGACCTTTACTAACACTGTAGTAATGCCATGACTCATTGCCCCTGGCAATTCTCCAGCATTCTGCCAGACTATATGAATGGTGGCCAACACCCATTCTAATAGGGTATGGTCTCCTCGGTTGCCATGGCAGTTCTGAAGATGCTGCCTCAAGGAGAAGTGTGTGGTAATGGTGGACAGTTTCTCTATCTCTGTTCTGGAGAGCATGATGCCATCCACCTCTATGTCCCATTATCATAGAAACCAGTAGGTTTCTGCCTAAATTGTGCCCCCAACTCCATCAGCTCTGCGTGGGTATAGAACCGGACCACAGAGTGTTCCATTACCTGGGCAGGAGGTTGTGGCTGCCCCTGAGGGACTCTTCACTGCTGGGTTTTTACCTTCTTGGCGACCACTGGTCAGGCTCTCAGTGTGCATTTGGCAGCTTCAGCCTAAGCCTTCTCATCCTCAGAAGAGGAGTTGCAAGTGCCTGCTCCCGCTGACTCAAAGCCAATCCACCAGCACGGATGCTGCTGTTCCTTTGGTGAACATTTAGGTTCCTGTAGCTACTGGCTTTTGGCCAGAAGCTGAGAATCGAGCTCTTAAATACTCAGTTGTTTTTCCAACAACTGCTGGTGCAAACATTCAGCTTCCAGGGCAAACTGCAACTCGCGAACCTGTAATTCCTTTTTCAGTGCTCATTCCAATTTCAGCCTTTTCTGCTGTTCATTTAGCAATTCATACTGAAGCTTTTGACTTTGGGCAGCTTCTCACACAGAACTCCTGGTTTCCTCTTGAGTAAAGAACACCCAGCCCACGGCCCCTAATAGGACAGCCATAGGGAGCCAGAACAGCAACCTCACCCCTCAAGGGTGGTGGCCCCATATCGATCTCCGAATTGTGTCACAAACCACGCCAGTTGTATGGCTAGTAGCCGCCATCGTGGCCATTCACATGCAGGTTCCCATTGAATTCAGGCAGATGGTAAAGAAATGTCAGAGTCAAGGATGGTGAGCCATTCTGTTTATTGGTGTCTCACCAAGACAGGCAAGCCACAAGAGAAGACAAGGGAAAAGCAGAAAACCTGCTTTTCCCGTGAAGGGCAAAGGATCAGGGAGGCCCCTGCAATGCTGATAGCAGGAACTGAGAGAGAGCAAGCTCTCGGTTTGCTCCACTAATTTATAGTATAGAAATCAAAACCTTTTAATCCAATATACAAACAAGAAAGTCTCTGATACAAAGCCACTTATCTGAGGCATAATGGGATTCCTCATGAGACTGCACCACCCACATCATGCAACAGTCAAGGGTGTGGGGAAAAGCTTAGTCTTAAAACTAAGCCTCAGGCTATAACGACCCAGCCTGATTACAGCCTGTCCCCCACACACAATGCAACCTATAAACAAGCAAACATACATATCAATTTACAAACTTATTTGACCAACAGCATGTAAGAAGTTAATCCTACCTATTTCATTAAAATATTAAGGTGTTATTGGCTTTTTACACTCTCATTTTCTATAAAACATACAGTGTAGTTTTACAGATTCATGACATGATACTATCAATTTAAAGACTAATAGATTGTGTGTTTATGTGTCATGGGTTTTTTTAAGTATCTCAGTTTAAATATCTAATGTATATGATAACCATACAGAGATATAAGCTACATAAACAGAAGCTCTGGGTTCCTCAGCACAGGCATTCCTTGTTTGCATGGTTCTGATTGCATGGATATTCTGTGAACACTGTGCTGTGTAGCGTGAGAGTTGCCTATAACTTTGAGAGTGTAAAGGTGTCCTTACACAATGTGTGGGTGGAAAGATTTTCCCAAGATACGGGCTTATTTACAGTTCTGACCCTTGACTTGACAAACTGTATTTGAATGCTTACTCTTTGTCTCCTGATGTAAAAGATGGTTAAGAATCTCTGTCCATTCTACCTCATCATTTATTTGTGCTTGTTTGGTAACCATTAAGATTATAGAAATTAAAAAAAACCACTTTCATGATAGTAAATATAATGCTACACTACCACTAATAACAACTAACATGGGTATTTCTTTTATGACAAGCACTGTTCTAAGCAAATGATGTCTGCTGATTTTGCCACATAACTACTTTATAAGATAGATAGGGTTGTACCCATATCTTACATTTGATGAAACCAAAAAAAAGAGAGGTTAAATAATGTTCTTAAATTAACAATCTTTTCTATTTAGAGAAGTTTTACTCACAGAAAAATTGAGAAGGAAGTACAAAGTTGCCACATACCCTCTCTCCTCACAAATACAGAACTTCTCTGTACACAGAAAAATGACCTGCAGGCCTGGCTGGCTGTTGCCATGAAAACCAATTATGTAACACAAACGCTGATGTGAAGGAAGGGGGTTTATTCACATGCTGGCTACCTGAGAGAAGGGAGGCACTCTTGTACTCAAAAACCCATCTGACTCTTCTGGTGCAGACAGGGGTTTTATAAGGAGAGATAAGGAGGAGGTATGTACAAAAATAAAACAAATAAATCAAAAAGAGGTAGTTGAGATTTATGTATTGAAGGCGCTATATGCAAGCTAGTTCAGTGTGTTCAAACAACTGATTGAAGGCCTGCTTGTCCTTCAGAGCTACCATAGGTGAAAGTCAGAGTTTGTGTCTCAGTTGTTACAGGAACTAAATCTAACTTATAAACCACACATTCCCACAGTCAGGTTGTTCTCTGGGTCTTGAGCAAGAATCACAACTGCAATCCTCATGGTGGTGGGAATGAGGAGAAGGTAGGGGAGGCTGAGCTGCATGTGTCTCTCACTTATGCTTATTCTTCTTGCTCAGATATTAACACTTGGTGTGCATGAGCCAGGCAGGAACAAACTGTTTAACTGTAATGAGAGCTTAGCCAAAGGGAAAGTACAGATTGGATGACATACATTTGATTTGTTACAGAATACATACTGTGATCTCCAAACTAGTAATATTGAATCATGGTTATAAGAGCAACAAACTGGATTTGACATTTTATAAAAATTCTTTTATAAGCTTAGTTTGTTAGTACAGTTCTGACCCTTGACTTGACAAACTGTATTTGAATGCTTACTCTTTGTCTCCTGATGTCTCCTCTTTTTTTTTCTTTTTTTTTGACAGACAGAGTCAGAGAGAGGGACAGATAGGAATAGACAGACAGGAAGAAAAGAGATGAGAAGCATCAATTTTTCATTGCAGCTCCTTAGTTGTTCATTGATTGTTTTCTTATTTGCGCCTTGATCAAGGTGGAGTTATAGGGGAGCGAGTGACCCCTTGCTCAAGCCAGCAACCTTGGGCTCAAGCCAGTGACCATGGGGTCATATTTATGATTCCATATTCAAGTCAGCGACCCTGCGCACAAGCTGGGGAGCCAGTGCTCAAGCTGAATGAGCCTGCGCTCAAGCCAGCAATCTCAGGGTTCTGAACCTGGATCCTCTGTGTCCCAGTCAGATGCTCTAGCCACTGTACCACCACCTAATCAGTCTGTTAATACATTCTTATTTAGCTCTATTTTATGACTAGTCAAACTAAGATCAATCAATTAGTAAATAGGATATTTATTCCCAGTTACATCACTACTATCAACATTCCTCACTAAAGTGGACATTTGTACAAAAGTGAACCTACATTGACACATCATTATCATCCAAAGTCCATGGTTTACACTTGGGTTCATCCTTGGTGTTACACATTCTATGGGTTTTGACAAGTATATAATAGCATGTATTCACCATTGTGGTATCATACAGAATATTTTTACTTCACTAAAACCATTTGTGTCTTGTCTATCCATCCTTCCTTTCCTTGAAAACCTAGCAAATGGAAATATTTTTTACCTTTGCCATAGTTTGCCTTTGCCAGAACATAATAATTGGAATCACTGAGTATATAGCCTTTTCACATTTGTCTTCCTTCTCTTAGTAATATATATTTAAATTTTCTCTGTCTTTTATGGCTTGATAGCTCAATTCTTAGCACTGAGTAGTATCTCATTATGTGTATGTACTACAATTTATTTATTCACTCAACTGCTGAAAGACCTATTGGTTGCTTCCAAGTTTTGGCAATTATAAATTAAGTTACCATAAACATTCTTTACAGGCTTTTTTGTGAAAATAATCTTTCAACTTTTTTGAATAGTTAAATGCCAATAAGCATGATTGCTGGATCATATATTATGAGTATGTTTAGCTTTGTAAGAAATTGCCAAAACCTCTTCCAAAACAGCCATGCCTCTTGCATTACCAGCAGCAGTGAATGAGAGTTCTTTTAGTTAAGTAAGTTTTTAACTTGTGCAAAGTTACATAGTTAATAAGTGGTAGATGTGAGATTTAAATTCAGTAGTAGATTAACAAACTTCAGAGTTAAATTCTTGAAAAAAAACCAATATACCTTTAGCCTTATTTTATATGCCCACCCCCAATACACATACATGTAAAAGTGACTCATGCTCAGAGCTTCCTGGTTATTTTGGAGATATCTGCCTTGCCTAGTTGAAACAGTCCAGAACACTCTAGAGTTGTGTCCCAGGAATAAGATGAGAACATTGCATATAAAATACTACTATACCAACCCCTGAAGTTTGAGATGAAATATATTTGAAAATATCTAGAAAATAAGATTACAGCTCCAAAATTTCCTCTGATTATATAAAATAAAGCTTCTTCTTGAAAAGATTTTGTTAGTAATTTTCTTAGTCATTAAGGAGAAACTTCGCATAAAGTAACTTTAAAAGAGTGCATCAAATACTTAACAGTGATTTATGACTTTGACGCAACAGCAGATTAGAAAAATGAGAGTGAGTAAAATCATCCTAACTGCCTTTCTTGGTCTATGAGATAAAAATTATGCATTTTATAAAGATGCCACAATGTATTTTTGAACATATATACCATATGTCAGTATTCTTGATTTGTCAGTATGATATGCCATAAAAATTGTGAAAGAATTGTAGCAATGGTCCCTGTATTTTCTCCTTTCTTCTTCCTTTCTCTTTCACAACATGAACATACAGATAGAATATGCAACAGATAACCAAAAAAATCTTCAGTTACAAAGATTGAGAAAAAAAATAATTTCAAAGGTAGCCCCATTGGCCCCCAATCTTCTTATCAATAACCCTCCACTGTGATACAGAAAATGCACTATATCTGGAGGAGTCTGGCAACTGACATAGTACAGTATGGTTGTTGATCTTTCA
This sequence comes from Saccopteryx bilineata, assembly GCF_036850765.1. NCBI lineage: Eukaryota > Metazoa > Chordata > Mammalia > Chiroptera > Emballonuridae > Saccopteryx > Saccopteryx bilineata. The sequence continues at coordinate 210,823,368 of NC_089491.1, read as the reverse complement.
TGGCCTCTTGTTAAATCTTGTTAAATGATTGAGTTCTATGCCAAATGCTCACTTTCTGCAAGAATTAGGAGGTAAAGAACAGTGTCACATTTCTAAGAGTTTTTGTACCCTTGGTTGTTAGCCAGGATCATTTAAGTTTACATTTTTGCCCCTCAGCACTTATAGATTTTTTAATTTTAATAAAGCAGTTTTATTAAAATAAGCAATATTAAAATAAGGCAAGGAGGTTTCGGTGGTAATTCACTTGAATTCCAGTTCTTGCCAAGGTCTCCTTTAGTGACAAATCAGGTGCACATACAGTGAACAAAACTAAGCCATAGTTAAATCTTATCATGTCCAGAAATAAATAGCCTATCACTCTTTCCCCAGCACTGCCCAATGGCAGCATACTTAAAGCCTCCTTTAAGGTAGCAGGCAGCACACTGATTACAAATTATCTAAGAAAAAAATGCAACAGACAAGGAAGATTTTACTTAAGACTATTGCATTCTTATATAAATTTATTAAACAATGTCATCCAATAAATTCAATTAAGAAAAGACTTGCATTAAGGGAGAGAGATTGAACTTAATTAACTCCATTTAACAAAAGGCTGAGTTTCTAAGCACTGAGGTGAGCTGATGTGAAACTACTGGGGACTTTTAGGGGCAGGTTGCTCAGTTTAACTAAGATATCTGTTCTTACTAATAGGCTTTTTTTAAATTTATTTATTAAATTTAATGCAGTGACATTGATAAATCAGGGTACATATGTTGAGAGAAAACATCTCCAGATTATTTTGACATTTGATTGTGCTGTATACCCCTCCCCCAAAGTCAAATTGTCTTCTGTCACCTTCTATCTGGTTTTCTTTATGCCCCTCCCCTCCCCCAACCCCTCTCTCCTTCTTTGCCTCGTCCCCCCTCCCCCCACCACCCCATCCCCATTGCCATCACATTCTTGTTCATGTCTCTGAGTCTCATTTTTATGTCCCATCTATGTATGAATTCATATAGTTCTTAGTTTTTTTCTGATTTACTTATTTCACTCCATATAATGTTGTCAAGGTCCATCCATGTTATTGTAAATAATCCGATGTCATCATTTCTTATGGCTGAGTAGTATTCCATAGTATATATGTACCAAAGCTTTTTTATCCACTCGTCCTCTGACGGACACTTGGTAATAGGCTTTTATTGGAAGTAAGACTCCTACTTCCCTATGGAGATTGAGAGATTACTGCACTATCTTTCTTGCTGATTACATTTCAAAGGAATGACTCCCTACACCAGGGGTCCCCAATCTACAGCCTGCTGGCCACATGTGGCCCCCTGAGGCCATTTATCTGGCCTCCCGCCGCACTTCCAGAAGGGGCACCTCTTTCATTGGTGGTCAGTGAGAGGAGCATAGTTCCCACTGAAATACTAATCAGTTTGTTGATTTAAATTTACTTGTTCTTTATTTTAAATATTGTATTTGTTCCCATTTTGTTTTTTTACTTTAAAATAAGATATGTGTGGTGTGCATAGGGATTTGTTCAGAGTTTTTTTTATAGTCTGGTCCTCCAATGGTCTGAGGAACAGTGAACTGGCCCCCTGTGTAAAAAGTTTGGGAACCTCTGCCCTACACCTTCAGAAAAATATTCCTGGTTTATAATACTGGCAAGAGTACAGAAGAAGAATTATACTTCAAATGGGCAGAGATAGAGTTATAATTGAAAGTTTTCTAATTAAATGTTCTAAGAAAAGTTAGCTCACAAGCTTATGTATAGTCAAGGAACAACATAACATTAAAGAACAAATTAAATGGGAATATTGAGATCAGTTGGGTCACCATAGATATGCACTTAGGCATGAGTGGCTAAGAACAGCTAATGTTATAGTGGAGGGACAGTATGCAGTGCCGTTTCCCTACTGGTCACTTGGTGTAGGAGCTAATTGTGCTGTAAGCTCATGGCTTGGAATTTGAGATGTGCCAAGCCTCCAGTGAGGTCACTGAAAATCATGCAGAATTCTGGCTTAGCTGTATGTAATATACGTACAAGAGGCATGGCTAATAGTCATCCTAAAAATGCATAGAGGGAGAACTTCATTTACTCTTGGTAGAACAGTTTTGTTGTTTGTTTGAAGGTAAACTCTACATTTATTTTTACTACCACTATTTTTGCATGGCGAGGAGAAAGAACCTCTGTCATTTCCAGAAACCAAACCAACAAACAAAACATAATTTTTTAATATTCAATGACAATATGATATTGGAATTCCTATGTCTCAAAAAACTATATAGCAAATTTGTAATTTACTGACTATATCAGTCATTTTTCATCCACCATAAGCAGGTAATAACATTATAGACCAGCGGTTCTCAACCTGTGAGATGCGACCCCGGGGAAGGTCGAACGACCAAAACACAGGGGTCGCCTAAGGCCATCGGACCCCGGGGAAGGTCGAACGACCAAAACACAGGGGTCGTGACCCACAGGTTGAGAACTGCTGTTATAGACCATAAAAACATCAAACAAAAAGCCACAGAATAAAAAAAATTTAGAATAATCATCAAATTTCTTCAAAAGTTAGTCATTATTTTGAAAAGTTACATAGGAAGATGTTGATGTAGCTACAGACTGCATTTCCATATCATTTTGTGAAACATGACTCACTGTTTATTGACCAGGCAGTGGCACAGTGGATAGAGAATCGGACTGGGACAAGTAGGACCCAGACTTGAAACCCTGAGGTCGTCAGGTTGAGCTCAGGCTCATCTGGTTTGAGCAAGGCTCACCAGCTTGAACCCAAGGTCGCTGGCTTAATCAAGGGGTCACTTGGTCTATTGTAGGCCCCTGGTCAAGGCACATATAAGAAAGCAATTAATGAACAACTAAGGTGTCGCAACAAAAAACTGATGCTTCTCATCTCTCTCCCTTCCTGTCTGTTCCTATCTGTCCCTCTCTCTGTCTCTCTACTTTTCTGTCTCTGTCACAAAAGAAACACACTAAAAATATGACTCATTGTTTTAATCAAAGGCCTGTTCTTTTAAAGTAACTCCTCTGTATGCAAGTCCAAATTTTCTTAAACATGTATAAAAAGTTGTCCATTTTTAATTCATAAATGTATGTTTTTTCTGCTACAGTATACATTTGAGGAGATGCATACTTTTATAACATCTAATTTGATTTTAAAAACTCAAAAGAAACAAAAATCAAAAGAAGTAGCATGTTAAATTTAGAACTATGAATATTTTTTTCATAAAATATATTCTGATTGCAAAAAAATAAAATAAAGAGAGAATAGCATTGAAAATTTAGGGGCTGAAATACCTGCACATGTTAATACCAGAGACAAATATTTGAGTCTGTCCACTTTTAGTAGAATTTGAACTAATTCAAAACATCAGCAACTTCAGATATAGATTTTCTCAATTGAAAACATAATGCCATATAGACCACAGCCATCTATCAGTTAGTTTTTGGTGCCTAATAACAAGATACCTACAGAACATAGTGATTTAAAGTAATGATTTTGTTTTGATTCAGATTCTGTCTGCTGGCTCAGCTCATCTCTTCAAGATGTGCTCATATAGCTCCTGTCAATCAATGCTCTGGCTGAGGCTCATGGTCTTTAACAGCTTCACTTATATGTTTATGTCATAGCTGTACATGTAAATATATTAAAAATATTAAACAACCATAAAAATTTTGATAAATCTATATTTGAAAAAAAGAGCAAACCTTCAGAAAAAATAAAGGACCATAAAGTTTTTCAAGGAAATAATAGTATGTTTTAATTAGTTGAGATTAGACTTCAGAATATATGACAAATATCTATTGAATGTTGATATTTTATCATAGGAAATGAAGAAGGTGATCAGGACTAGGTATGATGAGCTAAGGGGTCTAGATTAAAAGGATCTCAAAAATTTTATACATAGAAAATATGTAATTGAATTGGAGGATTCCCAGTTCAAAAATATTTATATTAACTTTAATAAATAAATTAAATACTTATATAAATATGTATTTAAAAGTATTATATATGTTTGTATTATATATATTTAAATAGAAATATAAAATATATTTAAACTATAAACTATAAAATAAAAATATGCATGTATATCAATATATACTGATGGTCTGGAAGCACTGTGTTCTGATTTTAAAGAAATATAACAATTATATGAATTCAAATATTTATAATAATATTTAAAGCCATAATAATCATATAAGTATTTTATTATATTAATTTATGTAGTTTTTCTAAAAAAATGTTTAAACTGAAAATCTGCACCAAGATATATATGTATGCACCCTGGCTGGTTGGCTTAGCGGTAGAGTATTGGCCTGGTGTGTGGAAGTCCCAGGTTTGATTCCCAGCCAGGGCACACAGGATAAGCACCCATCTGCTTCTCTACCCTTCACCCTCTCCTTTCTCTCTGTCTCTCTCTTCCCCTCCCATAGCCAAGGCTCCATTGGAGCAAAGTTGGCCTGGGCACTAAGGACGGCTTCACTGCCTTTGCCTCAGGCACTAGAATGGCTCCAGGCACAATGTAGCAATGTCCCAGATGTGCAGAGCATCACCCCCTGGTGGGTATGCCAGGTGGATCCCAGTCGGGCACATGTGGGAGTCTGTCTGACTGCCACCTCACTTATAACTTTGGAAAAATACAAAAAAAAATGTGTACAATTGAGGTTGCATTAAATTACTGAATATCTCAAAACACCACAAAAGCATTTTTATTGCAAAATTATAACTATCATTTATATAGCACTTGCTATATGCCAAGCTCTACGATAAATTATTTAATGATTAACTTTACTTAGGCCTGACCTGTGGTGGCATAATGGATAAAGCTTTGACCTGGAAAGATGAGGTTGTGGGATTGAAATCCTGAGCTTGCCTGGTCAAGGCAAACATGGGAGTTGATGCTTCCTGCTTCTCTCCCCCCTTTTCTCTGTGTGTATCTCTCTCTCTCTCCTCACTAAAATAAATAAATTAAAAATTAAGATTAACTTTATTTAGTCTTAACGGTGATTTTAATCTCTAATATTATTTACATATAAGAAAAACAAGACACAGAAAGGGTGAATGACTTGCACAAGGTTCCACAGCTAAAAAGTGGGAAATCAATTTGAACATAGACAGACTAAACACAGAAGCCATGCCATTTCTCACTTTACTAAAATGCCTGTCACAGGGAGGAAAAAAGCAATGAAATCAAAGTGTTTCATCCCAAAATGAGAAAATAAAAAGATGTAATGATAAAAAATTTTCTCTAATAAGTTTTTTCAATAACATATTTTATGGATATATCAATTTTGACAAATAGGGATTATTTTCTCTGAAAAACCAGTAACAATAACCACAACTGAGGAGCAATTACAGTGTACCAGTCTTTTCTACCATATGCTCTCACTGAATGGCATAATGTAATCTACATCCTAATGTCTAAAAAAATGTTGTCATTCTTCTTTTTATAATTTTTTTTTTTATTTTAACAAGAGAAAGGGAGGCAAATAGACAGACTCCCACATGTGCCCTATTTGGGATTCACCCTGTAAGCCCGTTACGGGGCAATGTCTGTCAATCTAGGCTATACTCCATTGCTCAGCAACTGAACCAGTTTTTAGCACCTGAGGCAGAAGCTGTTGAGCCATCCTCTGTGGCCAACTCACTCGAACCAATTGAGTCGTGGCTGCAGGAGGGGAAGAGAGAGAGAAAAAAAAAGAGAAAGGGGATGGGTGAAGAAGCAGATGGGTCACTTCTCCTGTGTGCCCTGACTAGAGAAATTGAACCCAGGACATCCACACACTGGGTTGATGCTCTATCACTGAGAAAACTGGCCAAGGCCCATTGTCATTCTCTGTTCCCAGTGAGAAGATGGAAGTTCAACACTATGCAGTAACATATTCATTCATGAACTGTGTGTAAAGGGAAGAGTCAGGATTCTAGCTCATGCTCTTCTGAGTGTCACTTCTATACCATATTGTCTTCCTCCCTTAAACATACACTTTTTTCCTAACTCAGCTTCCTAGTGACCTTCATTCTGCTTTGAATTTGTCTAGAGATATTTGTTCTTGTTTACCTTTCTGATATTCAGACTTTAGTAACTGGCTGATCCCAAGTACTATGAGCTGGCCTGCCCAATTCAAAAAGAAAGAAAGAAAGAAAAGAAACAGGAAGTATTAAATGTTGCACTATATTGTTGACATAGAATGAATAGGTTTCTTACTATCAAAAGATAGTAGAACATCCAATAATTCTTTGAGCAAGATGAGAACCCTACCTCATGGGTTGTCAACTGGTATTTTTCTAAATGGTTCTATCAGGCCCAACTTTTTTATGGAAGAGGTCATTTAGTTTGTTCATATTGTTCCCAGTGATGCCAAGGTCTCTCAGTTACTGAAGTTGGCTTTTAGGTAAACTGCTGTAATTCATGTCATTTTATTACTCAAAGTCCAGCTAGCAGGCACAGTGTGACCAAGGCCTCAGGACCCATCACCACTTAAAGAGGGTAATAGTCTTGTAGGAATAACAAGGGATATAACAAACTTGAGGGATATAAAAGTGTCATATCTCTAGTTAGTAAGTCATCAACTGCAAAACTTGCCCTTGATCCACTTTATATTCTTTTGAAGATTTTTTCTACATAAAAATGCATATTCAAACATTTATATTCAAGTTCAAATTTAATGAGCATAGGCATTGTTGAAATATGACTTTGATAACCAAGCTGATAAGCATATTGAAAAAGTATCACTATGTGTTGTGAATTCTATAAATGGTACATTCAGAATACTGATCAGTGACAGTTTTCAAAAAGTTCTCCATCTCTCTCTGTTACACTATACCCCTCTAGCCTCCTGACTGAAAGCAATATGAGAATTTCCCAGAAGTCTGTGTGGTTCATTCTCTATACCCTTGTCAGCTTAATAGTGCTTGACATAGATTGAGCACATAAAATTCACTCCTGCACTTATATAATGAGATAGTGAGTCTAAAGCTCCATTTGGATGCTGAACAATGTTTATCAATATTCTGAGACTGTTCATGATGGAAGAGTTTGTTGATCTCTAGTTAATGGTTTTGTGTCTGAGCCATTTGTAATTCCATTAAAGTGAAACCTGTCTGTATCATACCCCCAATTCTAACCAAATAATTTTATATAACCATACATGAGGTCATAACAAAAGTCTAAAAGCTGATATTAAAAATGTGTTATATTTTCTTAATAAATTCAACACTACCATACCAATATTTTAATGTGGATGTATATTATTGTATATGTTTTAATCTTCTATAATTTATATTTTTAAATAAAGCTAAAGGTTATCTTAGATTTAAAATTCTAATACCCTTTTAGAAAACCTGCTGTGTTTTATTTATATTTTCATATAAGGCACCCAAGAATAGTACAGTCTTGAAGCCCCATTCAATTCAAGTATTTCTTTAGTCTATCAGTAAAATGCTTGGTTCTGAATATTAACAAGCTTCTATTTATCTTCAATTACTCCAATAGCTTGGACCCTCACTGTGATTTTCAAACTGTGTGTTTTCTCATATATAAGCTTGTTAATGTTGCCTCGCTGCCCCCACCGACCCCCTTACTCCCATTTCTATGCCCAGAGAAAAATGATCCACCCTTCCCTTTCAACGCACATATGAACAAGATCAGCTCCACTTTTAATGGTTTCAGAGGTTGAGTTTCTGTATAACATTTCATTAGGAGAAAAGAAAAAAGATATGGAGGTCACCACTAAAATAAAATTTGCACCACAATTTTTTAAGATCCTACTAGATAAACAGCTACCCAGAACTGAAAATATAGGAACTTTACCTAATTGATGTATCTCTGTCACCTTCAGGAGTCGCAACCTCTTGACTTATTCTAAACCATAAAACAACAGACATTACAAATTGGAAATTTAATATTCTTTCTTCAAAGTTTATTAAAAATTTCGGCCTGACCTGTGGTGGCGCAGTGGATAAAGCGTCAACCTGGAAATGCTGAGGTCGCTGGTTCGAAACTCTGGGCTTGCCTGGTCAAGGCACATATGGGAGTTGATGCGTCCAGCTCCTCCCCCACTTCTCTCTCTCTGTCTCTCCTCTCTGTCTCTCCCTCTCCTCTCTAAAATGAATAAATTAAAAAAAATATTTTAAAAAAAATTCAAGATTGTATAAACAGAACATAAGATCAAGCACAGGTTGCAAACCCATGAGACCTACTCATTCTAAACAGAGGAGGAAAGTCTCTGTAATTGTGTTTTAAATTATAATTATTTGAAACTGTTTAAAGTAGTCTTTTTTTATTTTTATTAATTATAAAAGAGATAATTTGGGAAACAAAATCAGCCATTCAAGCACACTTCATCACTGAAACCTGTGCCCTGAAGAACATGCAGAAAGACATTAACCACATCCTGCATCCCAGAGCAGCAGCTCAGCACGGGGGTGACAGTCAACTTGAAGGAGAATAAGGTCATTCATCAGCCAGCTTTGGCAAATCACCTCTTGAAAATTCTTAGTTCCTTAACTACAGTTAATACTCATGTTTCCAATCTCCAGAACTGTTAAAAATTAAATAAATTCTGTAGCTCATTGAAAGTGATTTCTTTGTTAAAAGTAAGGTTAACAGTAGATAGCCCTACCATAAATAGAAGACTGGCTATTAAAATAAGTAGGAGAGCCACTGCTTTTTCCACAAGGATTGCCCTATCTTTGAGAAGCAACTGTATCATTAGGAACTTTAATTAAAATAAAGTCACTTCTACTTCAATTGATGGCCAGCTGGAGAGATTATGGCCACAGGAACGTACAGAATGTGTTTAACATCCATCCAGGAAAGATATAAGAAAGTAATTCTTGTGTTTCTGCATAGAAAGTGTTTATACATTATTTTCTCTGTCCTTAAAATAAATAATAAAATGTAATATAGTTAAGTATAATAATCTCTTTTCTTAACTGTTATTTTTAAATTAAGTCAAATAGAGCCTTGCCTGCCCAGGCAGTAGCACAGTGGATAGAGCATTGGACTGGGACGCAGAGGACCCAGGTGCGAAACCTTGAAGTTCTCGGCTTAAGCATGGGCTCACTCGGCTTGAGAGCTGGGTCCCTGGCTTGATGGTGTGGGGTCATAGATATAGCCCTATGGTTGCTGGCTTGAGCCCAAAGGTCGCTTGCTGGTTTGAGCCCACAGATCACTGACTTGAGCCCAAAGGTCAATGGCTTGAAGCCCAAGGATGCTGGCTTGAGCCCAACATTTCTGGCTTGAGCAAGAGGGCAGTCACTCAGCTGTAGCCCCTTTACCCCACCCATCAAGGCACATATGAGAAAGAAATCAATGAACAACTAAGGAGACTAAGGAGCCACAACAAAGAATTGATGCTTCTCATCTCTCTCGCTTCCTGTCTGTCCCTATCTCTCTGTCTCTTTCTCTCTGTCACAAAAAAAAAAAAAAAATTCAAACAGAGCCTTTACAAATGAATACCAAAGTATAGCCATAACTAAACTGAGTTTAGATTGTGATAGTTGTGGACTTTCAGAAAAGTTTCTCTGAGCAGTAAATTGATATTGTGAAACATCATTTAATTGAGTCAATAATTTTATGTGATTGTCAAGTCATTTTGTTATTTTCAAGAAGATACAAAACTGCTCAAGTTATGGTCTGTGACCTCAACTTTGTGGGGTGAGGAAGGAACTACTAGTGAATATATGGGGTTTATATCAGTGTATGTAATAATTGTAGTGCACATTAATATTGATACATGCAATAGCATTACAGATAAAGTGTCAGGAAGAGAACACATGAAAAGTATGAAGTATTCACTACAAGTAAGAAAATTAGGGCAAATCTTTAAATGTTGGTGAACTGTGAGTTAGCTTTTAGAAGATAAGAAAAATTTAGAAATAGAATAGAAAAGCATATTCTAAATATAGAGAATAGCAGAGCAAAGATACAGACACAGAATTGTTGGGCACATATAGAAATTTACCAGCAGCTTTAGAACCCAGTCTGTTTCACTGACCAGCATGAACGGGTTATTGCAAGATTCTTCCTTTGTTACTCTTTTCTTCATTTCTCATAATCATTATACAGTTTATTCTGTATGAAAATACATAAAGAAATCAAAGAAGGAAATGAAGTAATTCGTTTATAAAATGCATGGCTTTGGTATTAGTATGTGGATTTCCAATTTAACTTACATTATTTAAAGTTGAACTTCTTTTTATCAGATAACAGGGGGTAAAGGTCATTTAACATGGAGTAATTAGATAAAAATAAGTTTTTAAATTATTCATTAATCAAACTATTTAAAATGTTGTAAAATATGTTTTTTGGCAATTGTATGGTTTTATAAATGTATTCATTCTTTTTTATAAAATCTTATTTTCATTTATTCATTCTCCAGTGCAATTTTCAAACAATATAATGAAACTTAAGGAACAATCATTTAAGAATTCTTTCTAGAAGTTTAAATATATTTCCCCTGGAAAATATTTTTTTTTAATTTGCTTGTTTTTTACTTAGTTAACCTAACACATTTTATAAGAACTTCTGAATAAGACTCTAAGATCTAAGATATTTGAAATAACTAATAAAACTTTGGGATGCTAATCAACTTCTAATCATTCAAGTGTGAATTTTGGACTCAAAATTTACAAATTCTAAGTGACATCCTCATGGTTTAAATTGTGCTGTAGCAATATAAATTAATATTAATACTTGTTTGTTATAAGCATATCTTCTTTATGAAGGAAATGATTACTTTTATTTTTTATTTTTTAGCAAGTAAAACCAGTTACGAATAAAATTTCCTGAGATGCAGACTTGAGCTATGCCAACTCTGATTCAATTAGCATAAGAAAATAAGAATACAGGATTTTAGTTTGAGCAACTCATGAAGATATCAGGATAAAGTGAAGGGAGACGGTAAGGGAACCAGAGTGAAAGTGCACAGAATAAGTCACAATGGGACTCATCAAAGTTAAGTTTTTTGGCCACATCCAATTGGAAATACTAAAGAAATGCAGTTAACAATGATGTTTAATGAATATTTTTAAAGTTAGTATATGATATGAATAAATAAGTGAATGAACACCAACACTTTTTGATCTCAGAAAAGACTATATACACTTCAGTATGAAGATCAAAGTTAAGACTGTGGGATTAGATTATCAAGTAGATCATAAAAAGAAAGATGAGAAAACTAACAAAATTGAGCCTGAAGAATAATAGCAAATTCTGGGGTCTGAGAGAACTGAGAGTCAGCAATCAATCTGTAAAGAGTCAGAAAAAAAAGAAAGAAAAAAATCAAAGTAAAGGGTGGTTTGGAAGCCAAGAGGCATCACATAAAATAAGAATATGAAGGCCATAGAGTTTGGCTTTAATAAAATACATAATTGATCTCAGTCTTAGAATACTGAAAATAATGAATCACTTCCTGTTGATGCATATTTATTCAAATTTAAGCTGTAAAGTTAAAATAAATATGCTATATCATATTGTTTAATTGAAGTTTGTATTTACTAGGTTTGGTCTACTCTTCTCTTGCTCCATTCACATCCACCTTTTACTAAAGCAAATCCAACTTAGTATATGATATGAATAAATAAGTGAATGAACACCAACACTTTTTGATCTCAGAAAAGACTATATACACTTCAGTATGAAGATCAAAGTTAAGACTGTGGGATTAGATTATCAAGCAGATCATAAAAAGAAAGATGAGAAAACTAACAAAATTGAGCCTGAAGAATAATAGCAAATTCTGGTCTTTCAGGTCCTGGTCCAAATCTAAAAGCTGACTCTCACCTAGAAATAAGCAGAGACTTAGGAAAGTGCTTAATTTGGAGTAGATGTAGGCAACTGGAACTTAATTTTATACTATCCACCACTGATATTCATGTTTTTATATCTTATCAAGGATCCAAGGATGACCAAGAGGACTGTATAATTAATGGTTTTGGCCCTTGACTATAGGCTGCTGCTATGAGAGTTTCTATAAAAGTTTGACCCAACATTTCAGTTTATAAATTCAAACAGACAAATTCAATTAGGGAAGGTTGTTGGAAAATTTTTGGACAAGGGGAAATCACATAGTATGTGTTCAAGTTTCAGTTTACTATTTCAAAGTTCTGTAGAACACATTTTTTCTCAATCCTAAGTCCTCTTAAGTATGATACAATGACAACAAGATCTTCCCCACCTACCTTAAACAGTTGCTGGCAAACAATTTGTGACATTATTTGAGAATACTGGAAACTTCTCTGGTGTATAAATTTAACAGCCTTTGTACTAAATATAAAAAATTAGTGTCTGAAAATGCATAATACATTATTTTCCATATCACAAGATATCCATTTTTAGGAAAAAAAAGTTGTTGAGATACTGTAGTTCTGGATGAATTTTTTCAAAAACAAAATAATAGACTACAAAGTCCCAAGACTTTATTCCCTATAGAACATCAAAAACAGCCAGAAACTTGCTGTACTAACCTTATAGGATCTCTGAAAAACAGTTAAGGTCTACAGAAATCAGTTAAAAGCTTAATAATAAAAAAAATCCACCTTCAAAACAGCAAGACCTTTTGTGAATTTTTTGCTCACACTTGCCCTACAATTATTTGCACACCAATGTTCACGGAAGAATTATAAACCACAGGCAAAAAGTGGAACAATTCTAATGTTCATCAATATAAAAATGGATAGACCAATGTGGTATACACATACAATAACATATTTAGCTTTAAGAAAACATGTATACATGCTACAACATGGACAAACCTTGAAGACATCATGCTAACTGAAATAAGCCAGACAACAAAGTGACAAATATTGCTTGAATCCACTTATATAAGATGCTAAGAATAGTCAAATACATAGTGACTGAACATGCCATCGAGATTACTAGAATCTGAAGCAGGAAGGGAATGAGTTTTTGTATAATAGGCACAGAGTTTTGGTTTGGAATGCTAAAAATTTTCTAGAGATAAATAGTGGTGATATAAATACACTTAATGAAACTAAATTATTTACTTAAAATGGTAAAATGTTAAACTTTATATTATGTATATTTTATCGCAAAAGTTTTTCTAGCATCCGTTATTTAAAGAAATGTTACTGTTCCCTCCTAGAATTATAGGAACTATTTTTGTAGTCTTATAAGCCATGTATCATTTTGAATCCAGTGAATAAATATAAGTTGTTTCTACTGAAAGGAAGTTCAACATTTCTAACAATTTTCTATTAGGAAAAAAAATGGTGTGGGGATGTATTTTATTTTTAATGCTTTAGAGTATAGTTTTGGATGCAGGAAAAAAATATTATTCTTGATCTTATCTTTTGGCTTTATAAATTAATATTCATTAAATATCAAAATACAGAAATAATTCATTCCAAAAAATTTTAATTTCAATTTAGAAATATTATTCTATGTATAAATCTGGCATGTTTTAACCTTTTGTCTATTTCCAAATCTTGGATACATTGTCTTAACAATAAAAATCCAATATAACTGCAAATAATAACTGTATCAAATGAAATTAAATTATGTTAATTAAAAATCTGTTCAAATATTTTCATGTAATTTTAAGAGTACGACCATTGTCAAATAGGAACCAGGGCCTCGTATGATTACACAAAACAAGACAGGTATAACTATGTAGTAATTTAAGAAGTTATTAGTGGTCTACAATTTTGTTATGCCCTGGGTTGTTCAAAATATATTTAAAGAAATTTTGATGATTATAACATCCATTTCAACAAACTTGTTTTTGAAAAAATCATTTAGAGGTGAAAGTAGTATTTACAATGTCAAGAAAATAATGTCATAAAATTACATAGGTAAAATTGACTAAAAATACATTTAAAATTTTTCTGATAAGTTTAAATATATTCAAAAAATGATTTTAAAAGTCTCTGGCAAATTAAAGTACACAAATGTTCTCTGTTGATTAAAAGATACCATTACATGAAAACCTAAAGATTTTAAGTATTTTAGTTTGACCATTTTGTTTTTAACCAAATAGCTTTCTACACATTTAGTTTGTGCAGAAGAAACTAGGTAATTTAGCAGCTAGTGGTGTTGATATGGTTGCCTTTGAGCTATTTTATAATTCAGTTTTTCTTCTTAGTGAAGTATTCCCAAAGATTATCTGCTGTCAGGAGCTGGAAGCAAGGAAAGTGGTTATAAGGATTTAAAAAAGAGTTGAAGCCATCTTTGTAGAAGTTAGGACAGAGCAAAAGGAAAAGAAAAAAAATTAATTTGTTCAAATGAGGTTGGGAACCATCAGCTTATCAACAGCATACTTATGTAATATTGTGAACATTTTTATAACCTAAACCCATGACCCAAAGGGCACAGGTTGTGACAATCTTCCTCTTTTATTCTCTCTTCAAATGTACCTGAGGTTATGATCTTACATGTAAGCATGTATCTAATCTGTGACATGTCTAAAGAACTCAGTAGCTTTTGTGTTATTGAATTTCAGGTTTTGTTTCATGCCCATACTCACTCAGATCTCTCTCTTGCTCTCCCTACTCTTATCTCCTATTACTTCTTGTTGTCCTCTTCTCTTTCTCTTTCCCCTCCTCCTTCACCTGTTCCCTTTCCCTTTCCTCCTCTTCCCCACTCCTCTCCTCCTCCCCCTTTTTCCCCTTCTTTTTCTTCTCTCATTCATATATATAACTCAAAGTTATAAAATAGCTCAAATAGCTCAACTACATCAATCTGAACACTACTAGCTTCTAAAACGAGTCTCTTCTGCTCAAACCAGCTCTCTAGGGCAGTTGGTAGCAATTAAATTTGTAGAAAGCAAAAGCAATTTGGTTGAAAACAAATTGAACAAAATAATAAATTGGTAAAAACAGGATATTCAAAATATGTGGGCTTTCATGTACAGTGGTCCCTTGTCTATCACAGGGGTTAGGTTCCATAACCCACTGCGATAGGTGAAGTAGCGACATTATATTTATTTTATTATTTATATACACAGAACACAATGTTCTGGGTTTTCGCCTCCCATCCATCAGCCGATAGTGTCCCACGTACAATCTCATGTGGGAAAACTAGCTCAAATGGAAGTGGCCATAGATGCGTTTTTTTGTCTACTCATCTGCTGTATGCTACATATTTTATTTTGATTTAATATTCTTTTAATATGTTTTAATTAATATTATTATATTTTTATATTGTTTTCAATTTTTTAGGTTAGAAAGTGCTTATTTTACCACAAAAATAATAAAACAATAAATATACAAAAATACCTATGTACCAGAAAATCCCACGATATAGTGAAAAGTCCGCAATACAAAATTAGATATATACAATTTAAAAATCTGCAATACAGTGAGACCGTGAAAAGTGAATTATGATATGGCAAGGGACAACTATAAAGGTATATTTTAATCAACAGAGGACATTTATGCATTTTAATCTGTCATAAACTTTTTAAGTTATTTTTCTAATATGTATTTATACTCCTCTACCTGACTTTCCATTATGTTTCCTGTCCAGCCCAAGGAAAATTAAAGTGAGGGACTCAAACTATCCATCTCTCTATTTTGCTCTTGATGTAAAGGATTTTATGTTGAAACACTATAGTTAAATAGATTATGAATAAGACACAAAATTAGAGTTCAGAAGTCTCTCAGAAGTTGTAGAGATTATGAAATGTCTCAAGCTCAGAGTGATATAAACTAAAGACTTTATTCTAATTTAGAAAATATTCTATTTAATTGTATTGATTCTGTGCCTTTCCCTTGAAATTAATGTTTAGTGTATATTTTTTTCTTTTCCTTCTGTCCCCACTCCATACAGCTTAAATGTTCACCCTCACACAAACACCTTTCATTTTTTTGGCCACTTATAATGACACAACAGTGCATTTTTTAAATGTATTTTATCTCTAAGGATATTTTGGCTTCTAGTTCATGAGTCTTGGGTCTTAAATAACCTCCCATCATTTTCCAACAAACACTGTTGGTTATGAGTGAAGTATAACCATTTCTACCTCTTTGTACCCTACCAGAGCATTCAAACCTTTATCTTTCCAAATAGTCATTAAGATAAAACTTGTACCAAGTAATGGATGCAGTCAATAGTGCTTAGTTTTTGGTATACATGCTTTTATTTCCTATTAATTCTAGACACAGTTTTGTGTATGAATATATGCCTGCTTGCCTGTTGAGTTACCTGGTCAGTTCTGGTCCTATAAAGTATTGAAACGCATATTGCTTTCTCTGACTGGCTTATTTTACTTAGCTTAATAATCTCTAAGTCCATTCACACTGTTGTAAAAGATAAGATTCCATTCCTTTTTAATGGCTGAGTAGTATCCCACTTTGTAAATGTGATTTCACTTATATGTGAAATCTAATGAACAAAATTAACAAACAAAATAGAAACAAACTGATAGATATGGAGAACAAACTGACAATTCAATTGTCAGAGAAGTTGAGGGTTGAGAGGTTGGGTGGAAAAGGTGAAAGATTAAACAAAGAAAAGCTTATAGATACAAACAACAGTGTGAAAATTTCAGGTGGGAAGGGGGATGTGTGAAAGTGAGGCGGGGAGAGGAGAGATGGATGGTGATAGAGGGAGACTTGACTTGGGGTGGTGAATACTCAATGCAATATACAGATGATGGATTGTGAAGTTGTACAGCTGAAACCCCTATGATTTTACAGACCAATGTCATGCCAATAAATTCAAAGAAAAAATTTTAAAAAGAGAACAAAAACTGCATATTACTAATATTTGCATTTTTAAATCCAGTTCTATATTTGAAAATGTTTGATTCCACTTAGGATTATACCTAAAAGATGTTTAATTTTGGAAAGTGTATGTCTTTCTTGAAATTAAGTTTTCAATTAAATTTATGATATACAGTATATTTCAGGTAAAAAAAATTATACTTTGTACATTGAAATTTTTATAGAGGGAAATTCTGGAAAAATGCCACAATTAGTTGTTTACTGACTTTAAGAATTAAAAACATAAAGGTTGTCAAACTGAATTATCTAATCAAGAAACCTCAGCCTAGCCTGACCAGACAGATGGTGGTGCAGTAGATAGAGCATCAAACTGGGAAGCGAAAGACCCAGATTTGAAACTCCAAGGTTGACAGCTTGAGCACAGGCTCATCTGGTTTAAACAAAGCTCATAAGCTTGAACCCAAGGTTGCTGACTTGACCAAGGGGTCACTCGCCCTGCTGTAGCCCCCCGGTCAAGGCACATATGGGAAATCAATCAATGAACAACAGAAGTGCTGCAGTGAAGAACTGATGCTTCTCATCTCTCTATTCCTGTCTCTCTCTCTTTGTCCCTCTCTCTGTCTCTCTCTGTCTCTGTCACAAAAAAAAAAAAGAAACAAAATAAGTAAGTAATCTCAGCCTAGGACACAACCATTAAGCTTTCAGAAAAAAAAATTTCCAAGACAAATAAATGAACAAATAAGATGACTGAGCTTTCTTTCCTTTCACTACATTTCTCTACATCAGTGAACTTTCAAGGGTTATCTTATTTTATGTGTTTCACTTTAGATTGTCCTACTGAACAGATTATTTAACAACTCAGTAGAGGTAGAAGTTCAATTATAGAAAATAGATAGAAATGCAAATTATTCTTATCCATAGCAAGGTGAGTGACTTTTTTAGAGGAGATACCATTGACTACTGCTCAGTAGGAAATACAACACTAATTATTGCATTTGCATTTTATTTCTTATAAGATATGAACCAGTTGCATCTTCTTTGAACTGGTTTTAACATCTTACTTGTTTCCACATTAATGAGTTTAACATTTGACACACACTAATTTTATATTTGTATTAAGCCATACTTTATCTTCTTATAAATTATGATTTAGTAGCACTGATAATTCGTATATGAGTAACAGATAAAGCTTTCTTGACCATTCCTTCTCAGGTCTTAATCTCCTTTAAAATTGTTCAGAGAGGTATACGTTCCTCAAAGGAAAGAATTCTAGGCTACTACTGCCAGTTGTTCCAGTGAGAACAGCACCTGAGTTGCTCCTGTCTCTGAAGCAGGTGATAGGAAACCAAGGTGGGCTCTCTGCTGTTCCCGTTATTTATTGATCAGGAAGGAGTTTTCATTAGGTTAACTAAGAGTCTGGTGTCCTGTGTCATTTTTTAACATTTAATGGCATTTTATTTGTCTCAACTGTTGATAATCAGGTATAATTAAGTGCAAAATATAATTTTGCTCTCTCTTAGAAAAGTTTGGTGGTCCTGGCTGGTTGGCTCAGTAGTAAAGTGTCAGCCAGCATATGGATGTCCTGGGTTCAATTCCCAGTCAGGACACACAAGGGAAGCACACATCTGCTTCTCCACTCCTACCCCTCTTGCTTCTCTCTCTCTCTCTCTCATCTCTTCCCCTCCTGTAGCCAAGGCTCGATTAGAACGAGTTGGCCCGGATGCTGAGAATGGCTCCATGGCCTCTTCTTCAGATGCTAAAAAAATGGCTCCAGTTGTAATGAAGTAAAGGCCCCAGATGGGCAGAGTATCACCTCCTAGTGGGCTTGCTTGATGGATCCTAGTTGGTGCATATGTGGGAGCCTGTCTCTGCCTCCCCTCCTCTCACTAATAAAGAAAAAAATAAAAAGTTCTGTGCTCAATGGAAATGTTCATTTTTACATCTTAAAAAGTAAATCCACCTGAATTCAAACTTTACATTGAGAATAATTACCTTTTAAGATAAATTTTTCAAGTTTTTAAAAAAGATAATGAGCCTGACTAGGCAGTGGTGCAGTGGAGAGAGCTTCAGACTGGGATGCAGAGGACACAGGATAGAGACTTGAAAGTCAGTGGTTTGAGTGCCGGCTCACCAGCTTGAGCATGGTACCATAGACATGATCCCATGGTCACTAGCTTGAACCTAAAGGTCACTGGCTTGAGCAAGGGGTCACTTCCTCTGCTGTCCCTCCCGACTCTCCATCAAGGCACATATGAGAAAGCAGTCAATGAACAACTAAGGAGCTGCAACGAAAAAATGATGCTTCTCATCTCTCTCCCTTCCTGTCTGTCTGTCCCTAACTGTCCGTCTGTCTCTGTCTCTATCACAAAAATAAAGAAGATGATGAATTTCTTAGATATCCTTAATAATACATTTTTCTACAAGACCCATTTTGTTCTTCTCTTCATCTGTAGAGTTAGATAAGTCTTAATTTATTTATTTCCTTTTGTTTGTAATTGTCACCCTTCAATATTTTCTAACTAAATGGGAAGACTATCTTTCAATTTCAAAAATTGAAATTGTCATATTTCAGTACTTGATATCTTAAATAATTCAGTTTCCATATAATTAGTTTCCTGCAAACACCAAATGTTTCATGACCTAGTAAATATATCTTTTGTTTCGCGTTCTTCATTTCTAGTTCATGTAAAATGAACTAGATTCATTTAAACAGACACCTAAAATGTATCCATCTCTCTGAAATAATAACAATCATAAAATCATATTAGGATAGCTGCTTAAAGGTATTCATATTCTAAAGGAATCCCAAGACATTCTCAAACTTTTTCCACAAAAAGAGCACTAGGTATCCTTTTCACTTATTAATTACTTTGGGGAAAGTAATAATATAGAAAAATAGCTAGGCTTAGAAGAGTCAATTTAAATGTTCACATTTTAATGTGTTTTTAGTGTTTTAATGTGAGATTGTTGTACCTGATATCACATTTATTTCAGATTTTAATATGCTCAAAACTCTGATGACATGACTTTAAAAAGATTAAAAACAGATGAATAATTACCAGAAATCTATGATACAACATAATTCATATTGTTAACAACATTGTATCTTAAACTTACAAATTAGCTAAGAAGGTAGGTCTTATATTGTGTTTTTGTCACATTAAAATAAAATAAAGAGGAATGAAAGAAACTCTTGTAGGTGATGGGTATGTTTATAGCACTGATTGTGATGATTGTTTTATGGGGTATAATTATCTCTAAATACATCAAATTGTATACATAAAATATGTACATTTTTAGTCAATTATAACTCAATAAAATGTATTTTAAAAATATAATTATACACATAAATTGTTGAAAAACATAATATTTAAGTCAAGCCAGCATGCCAATATAATAGTTTTAAGTGTTCTCACTAGTTAGATAAAAATAAACTTAACAATAAACACAATTATGAACTGAACAACTTCTATTGGTTTCCATGGAAATTTTACTAATCCAAAAATATCTGACAATCTAACCATATCAAGAAAAATATTGAAGAACCAAACTGAAAATTAAGATTAAAATACAGGGGCATTCAAATACATATAGCTTGATTAAATGATAAAGAAAACAATTTCAATTTTTCAGTATTGGTAGGTGGTTAAAACATAATCCTTCATTCATTCATCTTAGTCAACAACATGTCATTATTAAACTGAAAATAAGTAATAGTAAGATGAGACACAATTTTCCATGATCCTTTTTTACTGAAAAAGTTACCTCTTCTAGGTCCTGAACATTTCTAATATTACATGCTATTCTATTTAATGCCACTCCAAAGTAATTCTATAGAATTTTTAACCTTTAATGAAATTGATAATATATTGCTCACAAAAATTAGGGGATATTCATAGCTTCATATTTATTTTGAAAGATCCCCTAATTCTGATCACAAAAAATAAGGGATATTTTATCGCTTCATATTTGTTTTGAAATATCCTCTATTGTGAGAGTATATTAGTAATGAGAATATATTTTATAACAAAATGGAAATTAAATCAACAGAATTTTTAAAATGTAATTTTAAAGATCACGAAACATCGGCCTGGAAACTACTCTTGTTGGCTTACAAATCACCAGTGAAGGTACGAATTAAGCCTGTAACATGCTGTTAAATTATCGGATGTATTTGAACTGGGCTGGGATGAGAGTCTATATTGTGAGCCTATTGTTGCCACAAAACTCGATGTTTTCTGTCAGCTTTAGTTTCCTTTCTGGAGATAATGACATTTTTGTGTCCTTCACAAACTAGATTCTGCTTTAGAACATGTTTAAAAGCCACCCAAGAACTACGGTCAGACTATTGAGTTTGGAGAATAATTACTCAGGCTGGCCTTTCACACCGCTCTGCCTACTGCACATTCTACTCTGCTCCAGCTTTGCAGACCTGTTTTATTATGTGCAGAAAAGAGGTGGTAAATTATCTTTTCCATCAAATTGTTAACAGTACTAATAATGCAAGGAGTCTGAATTAAGGCAGAGTGTGATTTCTACTTACAGAGGAGAAGGTGAGCATCCTTTCTTAAATATTTGTTCTATAGCCTGAAGTTTTCACTGAACATATCTATTTCTTAATTTTATTCTATTTTTTACCCCAGCTAGTCTAACAAGGGTTAGCCTTAATATTCAATTCAATGATTTTTCAAATTATTCATACTCTTGTAATTTTATGCAGTGTTAACATTACAACAGGACTTTCACCTACAGTATTGAAATTTATAAAACTCTAAAAACTGAGATTTTAAATAATTAATTTGGAAGCAAAACCCAACCTGAACTGACATGAATTTTAGTCTTTACCCAATGTACTTATTATAAATATGTATTTGTTTTATTATAAATAATGTATTGTAAGGCACTGTCCTAGAACTTTCTGATGAATGCTACAAAATATATCATATACACATTCTAATAACTCTATAAGATCTGAGAAATTCTATGTTCTATACACATGTATTTCTCAGAGTGTGGATAAAAGTTTATGGAATTCTATTGCTTATTCAAACTTTTTAACTCCATCCTTGTTTAAACAAAAAATCCATTTCTCTCTTCTCTTGTATCTTTTTCTTTTTTTTTTCTGATGACTCTTTTTTCGTGTCCCCAGTGGCATCTTCTGTGTCAAGTTGGCTTCTGGTGTCAGTACACCTTCTCTGTATGTGTAGGCTCTTGCAGCATAACACAGGACTCTGGGGTTTAAAGCAGCAGTCATTCATATACCTGCAAGGTGGCCCTGTGCCCAGTGGACCTTAATGGTGGTCCCTGCTTCTCAGGACAGTTCTGAAAGTAGGCTGAGGAGGGACAGATTCTGCCACAGTGAATAGGACAACTTAGTTCTGAGGTTCTTCATCTTAACACGTGTTCTCTGCATAGTGATGCAAAGGTTCAAAAGAGCAAAAATTTATAGGAAAGTGATGAGGCTGGAGGAAATGGGAGTAGGAAGATGGGAGTAGAAATGACAGAAGCAAAAGACTGGATCTGATAACTATTTTTAACACTAAACTTCTTCTATTTTGTTCCCTCCCAGCTATTATTTTATATCTTTGAGTGCAGAGATCATAATGGCTTATATGGCCAGTTATTTTGGTATTATGAACACTAAACAAAAACTGAAGAGTAAACTACTTTAGTTCATTATAACAAATACTCACATTTGGAAACAAAGAAATAACAAAATTTTTACAATCCAAATAAATATTTCCACCCTGGATGGTTGGCTCAGTGGTAGAGTGTTGGCCAGCATGTGGAAGTCCTGGGTTTAATTTCTGGTCAGGGCACACAGGAGAAGCGCCCATCTATTTCTCCACCCCTCCCCCTCTCGTTTCTCTCTCTCTTTCTCTCTCTCTCTCTCTCTCTCTCTCTCTTCCCCTCCTACACATGACTTAATTGGAGTGAGTTGGCTCCAAGCACTGAGGAAGGGTCCATGGCTTCCACCTCAAGTGTGAAAAAGAGCTTGGTTGCTCAGTAATGGAGAAACGCCCCAGATGGGCAGGCACAGCACAGCCCCTATGTGCTGTGGGCATGCCAAGTGGATTCCAATCAGGGTGCATATGGGAGTCTGTCTCTCTGTCTCTCTGCCTCCCTTTCTCTCACTGAATAAAAAAATAAAAATAAATAAATAAATAAATAAATAAATAAATATTTTCAATAAAACCATTGAAGGATTACTTGCTCTCAAGTTTATATACTAGAAAAATATTTTTTTATTAGGAAGTATTCTTCCTATCAGGGAACTATCAGAATGCAATATAACAGTCAACATTGTATATTATATACAAATTTGATGTAGGAACACACTTATTGATCATTTTAAAAAAATTCTTCTATTTTAAATGTACCATTTAACAACTTTTTATTTTAAATGCATTTAAGTATTTTATTTACAAAAATCTTATTCTACAATTAGCAATTTTTCACAGGTCTATGAAATTCAATCTCTGTATTTGGAAGTGCAAAGTAATAAATATTTTCAATTGGAATTATTCAAGAACTGTAGGTAACAAAGGTATTTAGCATAGAAAAATTAGGCATCAGTGGTGGAAGAGGTATTTCTCTAGTTTTTGATAAATGAATTGTTTCAATTCACTGGGTTTCAAAACTGTATTTCTGTAAATGCAATTTGAAAAACCATCAGCCAGGAGCATTTGTTAAAAGTCCAGGTGCTCAGTCTCTTCTCCAACCTATTGTAGACACAATGGGAGTCTACATTTTCATGAGCATTTTGGTGACTCTAAATGACCTTAACACACGGCATAACCATAACCACTCACCATTTTTTTTGACACTGTTTCTGTAAATGATGAATTACTTACTAATATGTCACTCAAATAAACAGCATTTTTGTATAAGAACTCTTAGAACTGATTTAAGCCTGACCAGGCGGTGGCACAGTGGATAGAGCGTTGGACTGGGATGTGGAGAACCCAGGTTTGAGACCCGGAGCTTGCCAGCTTGAGCGCAGGCTCATCTGGTTTGAGCAAAGCTCACCAACTTGGACCCAAGGTTGCTGGCTTGAGCAAGGGGTTACTCGGTCTGCTTTAGTTCCCCAGTCAAGGCACATATGAGAAAGCAATCAATGAACAACAAAGGTGTTGCAACAAAAAACTGATGATTGATGTTTCTCATCTCTCTCCGTTCCTGTCTGTCTGTCCCTATCTATCCCTCTCTCTGACTCTCTCTCTGTCTCTGTAAAAAAAAAAAAAAAGAAGAAAAAAAGAACTGACTTAAATAACACCACCTCCAATAACCAGACATTTGGGCTCCAGATTTGCTGACCTTCAACTGTGAAATCAATATGACACACACCAGACAGACCATCATTGCTTACCAGTTTTGAAGTATTATCAGATTAGACTGTGCTGATCTGCATAAAGAAAACTTTTTAACCCTCCTCCTCTTGCTCTCTTTGTTCTGTTTTTCTATCTCCTGCTTTATAAGAACCTCTGCCTGCACTGAGATATTAAAAAGATATTTGCAACAGGAATCTGCCATCTTTTCAAGCTTGCTGGCTCTTGAATAAATCACCTTTCTTTATACCCGCACTCTACCCTGAGTACTGGCTTTGAAGCGGCAGGAAGCCAAACCTGGTTTTAGCATCATAACAACGTTTTGGTCAATGATGAACGGCATAAACACAGAGGTCTTATAAGATTATAATGGAGCAAAAAAATTTCTATCGCCTAGTAATAACATTGTAGTTGTCTTAACATCAAAGTGTAACATATCATGTGTTTGTGGTGATGCTGATGTAAAAGCTACACCTCTTCCAGTATAGTATATATAATTATGTACAGTAGCTAATACTTGATAATGATAATAAACAATTATATCACTGATTTATATATTGACCATCCTATACTTTTCATTATTATTTTGGAGTATATTCTTCCTACTTATAAAAAATTTTGCTGTATAACAGTATGTGGTGTTAAACCAGCAGCAGCCTCATACATTTAATATTTACTGGGTCTCTTGGTGGCATCTTCTCTTGTGCATGATTCAATCTTGTGGCTTTTAAAAAATTTGGTGTAACTTCAGCATGCAGTGTTTATAAAATCTACAGTAGTGTACAGTAGAGGTCTGACATTAACTCACCTTTCATACACTGACTCATTCAGAGAAACTTCTAGTTCTGTAGGTTCCATTCCTGGTTAAGTGCTCTCTACAGATATACTACTTTTTATCTTTTATACCATTTTAACTGTACCTTTTCTATGTTTAGATACAAAAATACCATTGTGTTACAATTGCCTGCAGTATCCAGTATAGTTTCTTAGGCTATACAGGTCTGTAGCCAAGGACCCATAGGCAGATAACCTAGGTGTATAGTAGGCTATACTATCTAGGTTTGTAAATGTACTCTATAATATTTACCTAATGACAAATCACTTAATGGTGCATTTCTCAAAACATATTTGTTGTTAAGCAACGTGTGACTGTACATTAATGTTAGAGGGCTCTGAAAGCTCTATATATGAAAAGTGCCTTTGTTTAATGCCACATATTTTCTGTCTGAAATAAATGCATCACTGATGTTTTAAGATAAAACAAATACTGATTAAATCAAGGAAAGAATGCATAATAATTTATCTTTATGGAAATTACCTTCCTCCAAATAGATTTAAAATTATAATAAGAATTAAATGATAAACAATTGGCTCCACTATAATAACATGCTACAGCTGTGTCTACAAAAGTTGTCATTTAGAAAGAGTTTTATTTAGCTGAAATCAGCTAGTCCAGTTTGAGCTAAAATAAAAAAAAAATATTAAGAACTATATGAAGAAAAATATACATTTTTTATCTACATGTTTTTATATTTTATAGATTAAGCATCCCAATATCATAAAAGGAAAGAAAATTCAGTTTTTAAATTAATTTAGCACCTCTAAAAGTTTTTTTTAAAGTAAAATCATAATATTAATTCAGAGTCATCAGGTGTTTGACTCTGATTTGAAACAGCAGGTAAGATAAAAATGTTGCTGAGTAATTTTACTGATACCATTTTTCATTTAGAATACGTGGATTGGACAGACCTGTGGTGGTGCAGTGGATAAAGCATCGACCTGGAAATGCTGAGGTTGCCGGTTCGAAACCCTGGGCTTGCCTGGATAAGGCATATATGGGAGTTGATGCTTCCAGCTCCTCCCCCCTTCTCTCTCTCTGTCTCTCCTCTCTCTCCCTCTGTCTCTCCTTCTCCTCTCTAAAATGAATTAAAAAACTTAGAATACATGGATTAGTGGCAAAATGATTAAAAACAACTGTGTAAATAAAATCTTAAGAAAATGGGTTAACTTACAGTATAGCTGTGGGCAAGTATAAATAACAGTTTCTACTGTTGGGTTAATTACAGTAAAACATATTCATCAATTTTTGTTTTCACCTTCTCTTTAGAAGGTAAATCAAGAGTAATCCTTGTCCTCATAATCCTCTGTCTTATTGCTTTTCCACTTGAAATGGCAACAATTGCTTTCAGAAAATTTTTAATAATTGTCAAATGTGATACTAAAATTTTATCACAAATATTTTTTTAGGTTTGCTGCTGTTATTGCCCCATGGGCATTATGTTCACATGTTTGGATCACTTCTATTAGAAACACCAACTGAAATATTTATTTATTAAAAAAGAATAACCAGATTAATCATTGTCAAATAATTTATATAATATTAAAGGGGCTACTTTCTGGTATGAAGTTGTAATAGGACTAATAGATATGTGAATGGGCATTTACTTTCATTTTTTTTCAGTAACTTTCTTTTCTCTTAGCTGAAGCCCCTCTCCCAAGGCCGAGTCCACTGAAATTCTAGAAACGGAAAGTTATTGACAATGAGATGCAGAAACAAAGGCAAAGAGCTTAGGGAATGTGTCAAAAATTACACACAGTTCTGATCCTTTGAAATGACTCAGTGACTCAGAGATTTGGTCTCACTTCTATTTTGTTTACTCTACAGAGCTAAAAATGAGAACTAGCAAAGAGAATTTGAGATAACTAAAGAATCTTTATACTTTTCAAATTTCTCTTTCCTTTTTCTGTAATTTAATTTTTGAAAGGATACATTAGTATTCACAGAAGCTCTTTCATATGGCTTCTAGGTTGTAAAAATTGAACAAGGCAGGCCCTAGCTGATTGGCTCAGTAGTAGAGCGTCGGCCTGGTGTGCAGGAGTTTTGGGTTCGATCCCCGGCCAGGCACACAGGAGAAGAGCCCATCTGCTTCTCCACCCCTCCCCCTCTCCTTCCTCTCTGTCTCTCTCTTCCCCTCCTGCAGCCAAGGCTCCATTGGAGCAAAGTTGGCCTGGGCACTGAGGATGGCTCTGTGGCCTCTGCCTCAGGCGCTAGAATGGCTCTGGTTGCAGCAGAGCGATGCCCTAGATGGGCAGAGCATCACCCCCTGGTGGGCGTGCTGGGTTCATCCCAGTCGGGGACATGCGGGAGTCTGTCTGACTGCCTCCCTGTTTCCAACTTCAGAAAAAAAATTGAACAAGGCACTGGAATTTTGCATTCTAGAGATTGTGCTACTGATTTGAGGGATAATAGGTACATTATCAGATGTGACAGAGTAGCTAATCTGAAATACCACCTTTACAAATGCACAGCGATAAGAGAGGAGGGGACACGTATTGCCCCTTCTCTAGAAGGTACCTTCTAGTTGCTAGAGAAACTGGGATGTGGTGGCAGAGACTTATGAGTCTCTTCATTGTAAAAAAGAGATCTTGAGAGATCACACAAAATCTTGAGAGATCATAGTCACTTTTTTAGGATACAGAACAGCAAGTAAGGAACAGAAAAGACGACTTTTGCAACTTTTAAAAACTTCTCATGTTTCAAGTTTTATCACCAGTTATTTTGGATACCCTCTTTTTCCATACTATTAACAGAAATACTTTCTCAATCAATCTGGAGATTTCCTGTCTTTAATAGCAGCTAACAGCAGCTTGAAGACTTGGGCCTTAAAGAACACCGAGAGCATTGCACAGCAGCAGCTCTCAAGGGTAAATTATAAACAACTGAGACTTAGAGGCCTGCCTCAAAGACCAAGTGAGTGAGTAGGCAGCAGCTTGAGCCCAGACAGGCTTGACCAAGAGGAGCAGAAAGCGTCCAGTGAGCAACCATTGCTGCTCTTGACAGATGCATTTACATGCTAGGACTCAAACTCCTCCTCTCTCTATATCACAATCTAACCATTAAGAAGAGTTCATATTATAGAAAAGAGTAGTAGGAAGGAAGGAACCAATGTCATAATTAGTCATAAATGGCCTGGTGATAGGTTTGTACTTGGAAGATGCAAATTCCTTGCCCTAAGTAACTCAGTTATTTTGTAACTCACTTTTTTTTTATATTAAATGAGGTAGACATGATTATTTCTATTTTTTTTAATTAGAACATTCTGTATCTTCCTTCAGTTCTCATACCAACATTGTCCTTGCCTATCTATTGAGATTCACTAACAGGGATCAACCCACTTCAGATGTCAGTAATATCTTCTATAATAAGTTCAGTCAATAGTTATCAAGCCTGATAGATCAGCAGAATCACTTGAGACACTAATTACAGATACCAATTAGTTGCCTCTAGGTTACATTGGTACCAGTCTTCTGAAATTCAGGAAAACTTGAGACCTTCAACTTTTTCTATGAATATAAATTCTAGTCACCACATATTGATATCAGAATCCTATTGATCATTTTAAACATGTATTAATGATATTTACATTAGAAATACTCAACCTTCAGCTCCTAAAGTAGATCTCCAAAGGGTTTATTTTTAGCAAATGCTCCAAGTAATTCCAAGAGGAACTAAGGAATGGAAATCACTGGATTTGGCATGTTCCTAGTTACCATCATGGAAAGAAGGTAATTTCCAGAGTACTCAAGGCTGTTTTTTGGAGTAAATACAGGTGAACTTATGAGGAAAGTTAAGTGGTGATTATTATGGTTCCAAATATTTCTGGTCATCCTGAAATATAATAAAATGTACTTTTTTACTCTCATGAATTTAAATAGGACCACATGATTTGACAAGGAATTCAGAAGTGTGTGTGTGTGTGTGTGTGTGTGTGTGTGTGTGTAATTTCTGGGCTGTAATTTTAAGAATCAGTATTCTTTTTTACTCTAATCAGAATGAAGCAGAACAATCACTTTCTGTTGTCATTAACTTGTGTGGTAGCTGTGGACTTCTCTAAAGGAGGACCCTTTCCCACGTGAGTTCAGAACTCCTGGATCTCTCATCTCTAGCACTGTGCCTGGCAGTATCTCCATGATTTTACGTCAGCATGCATATATTGATGTTTAGCAAATTTAGGTCTAGGAAGTCAGAAAAATACACAAATATACTCACAGGGAAGTTATTTATACAATGCCACCGACTCTGTCTGCTCACATCTTCCATGAAAAAGGTCCCAGAGAAAAACTGAAATAAATACAGAAATTTCTTCTCTCAGATATTTATTTATGTGTTCAGTCCACAAATAATTATTGAGTGCCATATATTATAGATTCTTAGGATCACTGATGAAGCAAATAAAGATTCCCTGCTTCAGGGAGCTTATGTTCTAGTGGAGGGAGACACAGAGTAATAGTAAACCTAATAAGTAAACTATGCAGCATGTCAATGTTGATAAGTGCTAATGAAAATGCGAAAGTGGAGCAGAATGAACGGAGATGAGTAGCACGGTGCTGCAGTGGGAGAGCAAGTGGCAGCATTCAATTAATGGTTTAGGAGGACTCCTTTGAAAAAAGACAATCTGAGAAAAGACACAAAGGAGGTGAGAGAATTAGCTAAGCACATATCTTCAGCAATCATGTTCCAAGCAGAAGGGATATGTTAAACAACTACATTATGGTATTTTCCTGCATTTCTGATCAAAACATTAGTAAGAGATAAAGATAGAGAATTAACAGGAAATCTTATGGCCATTATATAAAGACATTTTTTATTGTAATTAAAATGAGAATTGATTGCAATCTTTTTAGCAGAAAAATAGCATGGTATGGCATAAATATTTGAAGAACTAATAGCAATTTTCAAAATAAAATAGGGTATATAGGGAAAGGTAAGAGCAGGAAGATTATTTGTCATGCAGTTGCAGTAATACAGATGATTGTGATGGTTTCAACCAGGAAGGGAAAGGTAGAATGGAGTTAGGGACAGCTCACTTTCTTGAAAAGAACAATGAAAGATCAGAGGATAAATAGCAATCAGCTATGTGCAATGCATACTTTTTTAACTAAAAATATTTCTGAGCTGGAAATTTATAGAGAAAAATAAAACACAGTGAACTCAGCTGCAAGATAAATTATGCAGAAGCAAATGACATCTTGTGTACCCTTATGCAATGACAGCCCCTACTACTGCATTCATAAACCATACATAAGCTTGATTAGACAGCTTTTATATTTTATATAAATGACATTCTCATGTATATATAAATATATAAATATCTTTTTAATCAAAAATTTAATTTTTAAGCATTATCCATGTTGATAACTTAGTTCTAGCTTTTTTGTTTTAATTAGTTTTATTTCATTTTATGTATAAAATGCCTGTATATTTGTGACCTTGAAATTGTAGAACATAACACTGGTGTTCAGGGAAATTAAAAGTTAAAACCATGACAAGTTCCTTGCAATCACATTTCATGAAATATTTTTAAATTAAGATGTTATAAATTTAGCAATAGTTAAAATCTAGCAATATTTGCATTGAATATTAAACAGTGGGTAAATATCATTATATTACTGTTGGCTGGAAATATAAATTGGTTCAACAATTAAAAACCAAATTTGATATAATTTCAAAATTGAAGGTTTGCATACTGTAATTCCTTACATAGATATGGACTATAAAAATATATTAATATGTATTTTCCAAAAGTTCAAGCTCAAATAGTCACATTGCCTTCAAACTGTGACAAATTATATAACCTCAACAAGCATGTGTCTAAAGGCCAAAGGGGACCAATTGGAGGCACATTCTCATCAAAACCAATTCCTAGACATGGATCACACCACAGTCGTTTTTGGATGTCAAGTGGTCTTCTCTTAGAACCTAATGAGCTAGAGAAAAAAGACCCTTGCTCTAGGCTTTCCCCCTTCGATCCTGTTGAAAGGATAATTTTGATGCCGGAGGCCCTGGCCAAACCCCAACAAGGTGACTAACATAAGTGCTCTTGAAAGAAGAGAGAGAGAGGTATGTTCCTGCCTAGTTCTTACTGCTTTCCATAGGATGGGACTGAGAAGAGAGCTCCCTGAAGGTGGTGCCCATGCATGGGACTTGATATGTCTGCCAAGTTTGATCTGTTTCCATTAGCTCCAGTGAGTACATGCAGAGAGCAACCAGTTAAAGGTGCTGCCATGTCCACCTACTGGCACAGGGGGACCTGCTGAGAACCACCACATTTGCTACCAAGGCCTCCAGAGAGCCCTATGGAGACAGGCCATAGCAGAGCATTAGATTCCCAAAGAGACTCCTGCACATAATGACATACACAACAGGGTGCGCTGCTGCTTATTTGTTATTGCAAAATAGAACTCTCACAAGTATCCATAGTATCCATTGACACAGGACTTCATTTACAATGACTTTATCAGTGGAACTTATGGATATATGAGCAAAAGGTATCACAAGAGAAGACACAGAATGAGCAAAGGCACAAAGCTACAAAAATACAGGCATGTGTTGGAAAGTGTCAGGGATATAATATGTATTACATTCATAGAAAGCTGATTTATATCACGACTTGGAAGGCTTTGCATAACATAGCAAGAAATACATACTTTTTTCTATGGACTGTGTATAACAAAAACATTGACCCCAAAAGCAATCACAGACAATAAGAAGACATTAATTCATGTCTTAAAGCAGGAAAAGCCATAAAAGTGTGAGTAATTATATCTACATTGTAGTGTCACATTAAGAGCAGTAGCATAGTCTGACCAGGTGGTGGCACAGTGAATAGAGTGTCAGACTGGGACACAGAGGACCCAGATTTGAAATCCCAAGGTCGCCAGCTTGAGCACGGGCTCACCAGCTTGAGCGTGGGCATCCCTGGCTTGAGCATGGGAACATAGACATGACCCCATGGTCACTGGCTTGAGCCCAAAGGTCACTGGCTTGAGCAAGAGGTCACTTGCTCTGCCGTAGCCCCCTGGTCAAGGCACATATAAGAAAGCAATCAATGAATAAGTAAGGTGCCGCAATGAAGAATTGATGCTTCCCAACTCTCTCCCTTCCTGTCTGTCTGTCCCTGTCTCTCTCTCTCTCTGTCTCTCTCACTGTTTTTGTCACAAAAATAAGAGCAGTAGCATAAAACCAAAAAGGAATCAATATTACTTAACAAACAATTGTAGTGCTAGTTTTATGCAGTGGTCCATAGGTAGAAGAAAGGAAAAGAAATTTAAAAATTTTACATGACCAGCATGTTTGATGAGCAGATGAGGTCCAGATAGAGATGGCTACTGATTCGGTAGTTAACACATTGTTACTCATATGTTGAACTTGTGTCTGTAGCTTGATCATTTCTTGCTTAGAAACAAGTCAAGGGTCTCAAATCAAAGACATCTGCTGAAATCATGAATTTACCAAACTCAGTAACAGGAAAAGCCTGCAATAGCTCAGCTGTTATTGTTCTGCAATAATTAGAAAATAATATTTGATTTCATGGGAAATCAAAAAAAAAAAAGACAACATGAAATGCCAAATGAAATGCCTTGATACAGGGTGATTTCAAGCACAGTTGTTCTAGTCTTCAGTTTTTTATACAAATAAATATTAAAAGAATTATAATGACTGTGGGTGGCATCTGGAAGCTGAAAAAGCAAGAAGAGATTGACAAAATCATTGAGCTTCTCCTAGTCCCTCTTTGAGATGGCTACTCAGTAGAATAATTAAAAGAATATGTATCCAGGACCTTAAGACAGCAGCAGAGTAGGAGGATGCACAGAAGCCCGGCTTTCACCACCAAACTGGAATACAAATCAATTTAGAAAAAATCAGCATGAAAAAACAACTCTGGAATACAAGAACAGTTCTCAAAAACCAAGGAGCAAAAAAGAAGCCACAACACACCTGGTAGGGAGTGCCTGAATCTCCCCTGCTTACAGGAATGGGGGGGGGGAGGGTTGTGAGGCTGAGAGCCCAGAGGGGATCTCACTCCAGGGAAAAGAGCAAAAAATACTACTCACAGCCACTTGCCGGAAAAAACCGGCTTATCTCCCAAGTGGAAAGGAGAAAGAGAGGGAAAGACTGCAGGAGATGACCTAAAAAAGCTGACTCATTGAGCTGGAGGTGGCCATAGCTGGGGGAGGGACTGATCCTTCCACAAAACAATACTGAATTGCATCTGGATCAGAGATCTCCAGACATCTCTCCAGCTCCAATCAGTGCAACAAGACACACCTGAAAACAAGAATTGGGGATGAGGGGCAGTAACTCAGGTCTTCATGGAGATCTGAGATACACTTTCCCCTACTGAAGCTGAGAAAACACCCTGCCCCCAGAGAGATTATTTGGTGGAAGAGGCTTTCACAATCTCAGGTTACACCCATTGCATTCCTGGATACAGTTTCAAGGAAGCCCCCTGATGAGATCAGTATACAAGGCTATCACCTGTTAAGAAAACAAACAAATTAAGACGTCAAAGCTGGCCAAATCCTAAGTAGATTACAAATAATAGCTGAAACCAACTCAAGAAAACCTAGAAATAACACAATTGAAAACTGGAGGCAGACAACACCAAGCCTAGACTCAACCAACTCTACAAACAAAAAAACCCAAACACAGATAATGAGAAGACAAAGAAGTGCAATCCAAATGAAACCACAAGAGAAACCTTCAGGAGATGAACTGAGTGATATGAAAATAATTAAACTTCCAGGTGTGGAGTTCAAAATAATGATTGTAAGGATGCTTAGGGATCTTAGAACAAAAATGGATGGTCATCACAAACACCTAAATAAAGAAATAGCAAGTACAAAAAAGGATATTGAAATATTAAAAAAGAATCAGTCAGAGATGACAAATACAATATCAGAAATAAAGACCACAATGGAAGGAATTAAAAACAGAATGGATAGAGCTGAGGATCGGATCGGCAAGTTGGAGGACAACTTGAATAAAGGCAAGAAAGCAGAGAAGAAAAAAAAAGAGAGACTCAAAAAGTCTGAGGAAATTCTTAGAGAGCTCTGTGACAACATGAAGAGAAATAATATCTGCATCACAAGGGTTCCTGAAGAAGAAGAGAAAGAACAAGTGATAGAGACTTTGTTCAATCATATCATAGCTGAATACTTCCCTAAATTAATGCAGGAGAAACTCCCACAATTTCAAGAAGCACAGAGAACTCCATTAAGGAGAAACCCAAAGAAACCTACGCCAAGACACATCATAATTAAAATACCAAAGCTAAGCGATAAAGAGAAAATATTAAAGGCTGCAAGAGAAAAAAAAGCTATCACCTAAAAAGGATCCCCATAAGGATGACATTCGAATTCTCAACAGAAACACTTGAGGCCGAAGGGAATGGCAAGAAATATTCAAAGTAATGCAGAACAAGAACCTACAACCAAGACTACTTTATCCAGCAAGGCTATCATTCAAAATCGAAGGAGAAATAAAAAGATTCCCAGAAAAAAACAACTCAAGGAATTGATTACAACCAAATGAATGCTGCAGGAAATGTTAAGGGGCATGGTACAAAAAGATCAAAGTGGGAAAAAAATATAGCAAAAAGGGAATACAGCTTTAAAGAATAAAATGGCAATAAACAACTACATATCAATAATAACCTTAAATGTAAATGGATTAAATGATCCAATCAAAAGACATAGGGTAGCTGCATGGATAAGAAAATAGGACCCGTACATATGCTGTCTACAAGAGACACTCCTTAGAACAAAAGATGCACATAGATTGAAGGTAAAATGATGGAAAAAACATTTCATGCAAACGGAAATGAAAAAAAAGCTGGGGTAGCAATACTTATATCAGATAAAATGGACTTTAAAACAAAGGATATAGTAAGAGATAAAGAAGGCCACTACCTATTGATAAAGGGAGTAATCCAACAGGAAGATATAACTATTATAAATATCTATGCACCTAATATAGAAGCACCTAAATATATAAAGCAGACTTTGATGGATTTAAAGGGTGAGATCAACAGCAATACTATAATAGTAGAGGATTTCAATACCCCACTAGCATCACTAGATAGATCCTCAAGAAAGAAAATTAACAAAGAAACAGCAGACTTAAAGGACACACTAGATCTACTCGATTTAATAGATATCTTCAGAAACTTTCACCCTAAAGCAGCAGAATATACATTCTTTTCAAGAGCTCATGGTACATTCTCTAGGATAGACCACATGTTAGGGCATAAAAGTGATCTCAACAAATTTAAGAAGATTGACATCATATTAAGCACTTTCTCTGATCACAATGGCATGAACCTAGAAATGAACCACAACAGAAAAGCTCAAAAATTCTCAAACACATGGAAACTAAATAGCAGGTTGTTAAATACGAATGGATTAAGAATGAGATCAAAAAAGAAATAAAAAAATTTCTAGAAACGAATGACAATGAGCATAAAAAAACTCAAAATTTATGGGACATAGCAAAAGCAGTACTGAGAGGGAAGTTCATAGCACTACAGGCACACCTTAAGAAACTAGAAAAATCTCAAATAAACAACTTAACCCTGCATCTAAAAGAACTATAAAAAGAATAGCAAGTAAAGCCCAAAGCTAGTAGAAGGAAGGAAATAATAAAGATCAGAGCAGAAATAAATGACATAGAGTTTAAAGTAACAATACAGAGGATCAATGAAAGTAGGAGCTGGTTCTTTGAAAAGGTAAACAAAATATGAACCTTTAACTAGACTCACCAAGATAAAGAGACAGAGGACTCAAATAAATAAAATTAGAAATGAGAGTGGAGAAATAACAACTGACATAACAGAAATACAAAATATTGTAAGAAAATACTATGAACAACTGTATACCAAAAAACTAGACAACCTAGATGAAATGGACAAATTTCTTGAAACACACAATCTTCCAAAAATCAATCTGGAAGAATCAGAAAACCTAAAAAGACCAATTACACCGAATGAGATCAAAACAGTTATCAAAAAACTCCCAACAAAGAAAAGTCCTGGGCCTGATGGCTTCACAACTGAATTCTACCAAATATTCAAAGAAGAACTAACTCCTATCCGTCTCAAACTATTTCAAAAAATTCAAGAGGAAGGAAGACTTCCAAGCTCCTTTTATGAGGCAAACATAATTCTGATTCCAAAACCAGGCAAAGACAACACAAAGAAAGAAAATTATAGGCCAAAATCTCTGATGATATAGATGCTAAAATCCTCAAGAAAATATTAGCAAACTGGATCCAACAATATACGGAAAACATCATACACCATGATCAAGTGGAATTTATTCTGGGGAGGCAAGGATGGTACAATATTTGTAAATCAATCAATGTGATTCACCACATAAACAAAAAGAAGGAGAAAAACCACATGATAATTTCAATAGATGCAGAAAAAGCATTTGATAAAATCCAGCAACGATTCATGATCAAAACTCTCAGCACAGTGGGAATACAGGGAATATACCTCAACATGATAAAAGCCATCTATGAGAAACCCACAGCCAACATCATACTCAATGGGCAAAAATTAAAAGCAATACCCTTAAGATCAGGAACAAAGCAGGGGTGCCCCTTTCACCACTTTTATTCAACATAGTCCTGGAAGTCCTAGCCACAGCAATCAGACAAGAAAAAGAAATAAAAGGCATTCAAGTTGGAAAAGAAGTAAAACTATCATTATTTGCAGATGATATGATATTGTATATAAAAATCCCTAAAGTCTCAGTCAAAAAACTACTGGACCTGATAAATGAATTCATCAAAGTGGCAGGATATAAAAACAATACTCAGAAATCAGAGGCATTTTTATACACCAACAATGAACAGTCAGAAAGAGAAATTAAGGAAACAATCCCCTTCACTATTACAACCAAAAAAATAAGTACCTAGGAGTAAACTTAACCAAAGAGACTAAAGACTTTTACTCAAAAAATTACAAAGCATTGATAAAAGAAATCAAGGAAGATACAAACAAGTGGAAGCATATACCGTGCTCATGGTTAGAAAGAATAAACATCATTAAAATGTCTATATTACCCAAAGCAATCTATAAATTCAATGCAATACCAATTAAAACACAAATGACATACTTCAAAGATATAGATCACATATTCCAAAAATTTATATGGAACCAAAAGAGAACACAAATAGCCTCAGCAATCTTGAAAAGGAAGAATAAAGTGGGAGGTATCACTCTTCCTGATATCAAGTTATACCACAAGGCCATTGTACTCAAAACATCCTGGTACTGGCATAAGAACAGGCATATAGATCAATGGAACCGAACAGAGAACCCAGAAATAAACCCACAGCTCTATGGACAACTGATATTTGACAAAGGAGGTAAGAACATACAATGGAGTAAAGACAGCCTCTTTAACAAATGGTGTTGGGAAAATTGGACAGCTACCTGCAAAAAAATGAAACTAGACCACCAGCTTACACCACTCACAAAAATAAACTTAAAATGAATAAAAGAGTTAAATGTAAGCCATGAAACCATAAGCATCTTAGAATAAAACTTAGGCAGTAAGCTCTCTGGCATCTCTTGGAGCAATATATTTGCCAATTTATCTCCACGGGAAGTGAAATAAAAGGATAAACAAATGGGACTTTATCAAACTAAAAAGTTTTTGCACAGCTAAAGATCATAAGAACAGAATAAAAAGACAATCTATACAATGGGATAACATATTTGACAATACGGCTGATAAGGGGTTAATAACCAAAATTTATAAAGAATTTGTAAATCTCAACACCAGGAAGACAAAAATCCAATCAAAAAATGGGAAAAAGAAATCAATAGACACTTCTCCAAAGAGGACATACAGATGGCCAATAGGCATATGAAAAAATGTTCAGCATCACTAATCTTTAGAGAAATGCAAATTAAAACTCAATGAGATACCACATCACACCAGCCAGAATGGCGCTTATCAACAAAACAACACAGAATAAGTGCTTGCGAGGATGTGGAAAAAAGGGAACCCTCCTGCACTGCTGGTGGGAATGCAGACTTATGCAGCCACTGTGGAAAACAGTATGGAGATTCCTCAAAAAATTGAAAATCGAACTTCCTTTTGACCCAGCTATCCCACTTTTAGAATATACCCCAAGAACACCATAGAATGGCTCCAAAAGGAGAAATGCACCACCATGTTTGTGGCAGCATTGTTCAAAACAGCGAAGATCTGCAAACAGCCCAAGTGTCCGTCAGAGGACGAGTGGATTAAAAAGCTTTGGTACATATATACTATGGAATAGTCCTCAGCCATCAGAAATGATGACTTCGGATCATTTACAACAACATGGATGGACCTTGATAACATTATACGGAGTCAAATAAGTAAATCAGAAAAAACTAAGAACTATATGAATCCATACATAGATGGGACATAAAAATGAGATTCAGAGACATGAACAAGAATGTGATGGTAATGGAGTGGGGGGTGGGGAGAGGGGGCGAGGAAGGAGAGAGGGGATGGGGGAGGGGAAGGGCACAAAGAAAACCAGATAGAAGTTGACGGAAGACAATTTGACTTTTTGGTGAGGTGTATACAGCATAATCAAATGTCAAAATAATCTGGAGATGTTTATTCTCTACATATGTAACCTGATTTATCAATGTCACTGCATTAAATTTAATTTTAAAAATTATTTTAAAAAAAGAATTATAATGAGAGAGGTGGATACAGTTTTTATTTTTCCAGGAACAAAGAAGTTAAAATTCAAATGACAATATTATGTCAACACTAAACCTCATCAAAAAGAAAAGAGAAATTAAATTTTGGGAAACATCTGCTAACATATTCCCAATACATTTTAAAGTATTTTCTTCCACATTTAGCCAAATACATCTTTCTCTCATTTGCTAATTTTTTGCAAGCTAGAACAGAACCCATGCTTTATAATTGAGTACCTTCCAATATGCTTTTCAAAAGGTATGTTTCTTTAGTAGAACGTAATATGAACTTAATAATATTAAACATGACTTAAGAAAGTATAAACCCCTACCACAACTATTGTTAAAAATCATTTATTAAGTTTCCATCTGCACAGTTACTCTTCTTTGTATTGCTTTAAGTGAATTGACAGCACATTCAGCCATATGGTATTTAACAATTAGACCTAAAACTATGAAAAATACAAACAGAAAAAGAGGTAACTCTGTTCAACAACCAAAAATATATATAAAGGTAATAAAGTGAACCTTCCCTGAAAATTAGTGTCTTTATTAAATTAATTAAGCTAAATCCTCACAGTCTTCTAATGTGTTCGGTATCACTCCTTTTTATGCAGGTGGCGACACTGTGGCTTGCTACACTGTAGCAACACAGCCAGATCTCTTTGACTCAAAATTTTGGCACTGTACAGGAATGTCACAATATACGAATCTGGAGATGCTTGAAACTATCTGTATCTTTCTATCCTTTGACTTTGGACCTTAACTACTCAAAATCTCTTACTCCTGAGATTTTGTATGGATAGCTTCACAGATGCAGTTCCTTCTGTTGCTCAACTTATAGCCCTGGGACATTGGATCCATGTGCATATTTCCAAGTAATAACCCCAAAATTTTCACATAATGTGGAATAAGACTAACATAATTGAGCGTGTTCAAGCATCAGCAGGTGACTTATGAATCAAACTTTGGAAAACATGTCTATTTCTCAGAAGTTTTCTTTGATTGTTCAATTCTAGTAAAGATGTTCCTCTTGTATTTTTTGTATTTTTTAAATTTTATTTAGAAAATTAAATTTAACAGGATGACATTGATCAATAAGAGTACATAGGTAGACATTTCTATAGCATTTGAATAGTTGATTATGTTGTGTACCCAACAAAGTCAAATCATTTTCCATAACTGTATATTTGTCCCTCTTTTGTCCCCCCTACATCCCTCCCTCTGGTATTTATATATCTTTCTAAGCATTTATTTATAATGATCACCACACTATTTCTGTAATTTCTGATTTATCAGGCCCCTTGACTAGATTTAAATATTCTTGAGGCATGATTCTTGATTTATGCCATTAGTCTCTGCTTATCCTGCAATAGACTCAGTTCTTGGGATGTAGTAGATGCTGAATGAGTGATAAATGCCATTGATGAAAAAGACTGGCTGAACTGATTGAGTGAATGTCTCTATCAAGTTTATCACTTGGGCTGTTTATTTCAAACAATAAAATGAATTTTCACTGGACAAAGCAGAAGCATAATTAATTAGATATGTATAAAATGGCATCTAGAATCATTACGAGGCCTAGAAAAATAGGGTTCAGTCTCTGTTCTAGAAACAGGTATAAAGGAATGCCAAAAGGAAAAGTTTCTATGAAACACTGTTGATGTTGATGCTGCTATGACCTAGAACTTGACTGCTCTGTAACCACTAGGATCCCACACAGAAAATACCTCTCAGTCAAGAAATTAACATTTAACAACTGCCATCCCTCAACACCAGACACTATTATCATCGCTTGCTCCAGCAAAAGCATGGCTTGATTCATATCTGTGTTTTCACGTTGCTCACATAAATCAAAGACTCACACAGGTGAAAGATTGAGAAAACATCAGTTGCATCTGCATATTCTGGCTGTAAGGAAGGCTGGGATTTTAGTTACTTCTCTTCTATATTGAATAGTATTACAGCTTAACCAAACATAAGAAGGCTAATTAAAAGGTGATAGATGATACAATGTCAGTCGAGAACTTCTCTGTACCTATTATGTGTAAGACATTGCACCAGAGTAAGGGTGGACGGAGAGAATTCTCTTCCATTTAAAAAGCTCAGTATACACTCACTTCAATGACTGCAGTGCTTATAATATGGTTTTCATGATGCTGAATTTTTAGAACACCTATATGTTACTGAATTGACACATTTAGATAATCATAAGAAAATAAATCCTCCAAAGTTTTTGGATTAACTTTAGGATATAAATTTGAGTGGCACTTTGGTATGTAAGGGTAAAGCTCTTTCTTGTCTCCTGATAGTATTCATAAAAAGGTGAAAATAAAAACTTGGAAAGACTGACAATAAAATTTTATTGCTAGGAAGAACTTATTGATATGAAAATGAAAGTCAGGTGAAAGTTATTTAAAATGAGGAAAAGTGGAATACCAAATCTTAACAAGGACAAAAAAGTGCCTTTATCCCAAAACACAGAGCATACAAAACATTCTCAGATCATTTCTGAATAAAATTTCAAATGTAGCCACAGCGGAGGCACATGATTATATTTTATTTACATTATATTTTAGCTCACAGTCATGTTGTACATTAACCTCATGTAGAATTTATTTTCTAATGCTCATGTTAGGTTTTATGAATTCATCCAGGTAACAAGAGTCATTGTCTGTTTCTGAGTTAACTTTTTTTACTAAAGTAAAATACATGTAACATAAAAAGTGCCATTTTAACCATTTTTAAATATAAAGTTGTTTGGCATTAAATACAGTCACATTGTTGTGCAGTATCACCACCATCCATCTTCAGAATTTCATCTTCCCCAACTGAAACTGTCACGTTTAATAATAGCCTTCATTTCCTCCTCTCCTTACTGCTGCTGTTCACCCTCTACTTTCCACCTCTTTGAGGTTGACTCCTTAGAAACCACATGTAAGCTAGAATCATACAAAAATATTCATTTTGTGACTGACTTTAGTCATGTAGTGTAAAGTCGTCACGGTTCATTCACATTGTAGAACATGCCCTGAGTTGAATTCTCAATAAATATCTCTCTCTCTCTCTCTCTCTGTCTTATGAATCCTGGACATAGTCAAAATAAGATACAGCTTTATTTTTCCACATAGGAAGCTGCAAGTCATGCTGGGCACTTATGTTTTCTGAACTCCCCTGTGCAAACATAACCTTGTATCATTCTACACCAGAAGTAATTGAAAACTGTGTATAGTTCATCTTATTTTCATTCATCTCACATTAACCAACAATAATTCTTATCTTTCTACTGCAATAACTTTCCTAGCTTTTTTTTCCATTTCCATTCTCTTCAATCATCTTCACATAGAAGCTATGTTAATCTTAAAAAAAAAACCAAGTGAGATTATGTCATTCTTCAACTTAAATCTGTCTAAGTGATTCTCAGTGCTCTGAGTTCACATCTGAGCCCCTTCCCTTAAGGGTCTATATGAATTTTCTTCCCTTCCCTTTCTCATCGTTATCTCCTGACACTCTTGGATTCACTCACTTCCCACCAGCAGCCCCTTAGGGCACTAACAGCTCACCCATCAATCAGATTTTTCTCTCCTACTTCCTCATTTTGATCATCCTTTGATTCTGTTTAAATCCATTTCCCTCTTTGTTTTCTTACAGAATACCGGGTTGCTCTTTTCCACCATAACATTTCATACGATTTCAAATGTTAACTTCAATGTTTGTTATTAAAAACACGTGTCTTCCACTGGACTGTGATCTCCATGAGACCAGGCACTATGTTAGTTTTGTTTACTGTCACATAGGTGGGACCTTCATGGCACCTGAAAGGTAGCAGGCATGCTGTGAATATTGATTGACAGGATGAAGGAGTGATGCTATGCTATAAAGTCCAAGAATATTTTTTCTCTAGCACATACATCTGACAATAAGTTATTAAAGTTTCATATAGTTATAAGAATTCTCGTGTCACCACAGACTGCAAACTTCTTTAATTTAAACACTTAAGAAACTCAGAGGTGGGCATTTGTATGGCCAGTAGCCATGGCCACCATCACAGCAATCTGGCCAGTGCAGGTTAACATTAGATTTGGACAGATGATAATGAAACAACAGAGCCAAGAACTGATGGGCCATTACCTTTATCTTAGCTTGCACCTGGCAGGCAAGAAATACATACACTGGGCTCCAAAACCCACTCATTCAGTGCTCACAAAGCTACTGACTTATCCGAGTTTCCTAGAATCAAAGAATTCTACTTCACCAGCCTTATTCACCTCTGTTCCTCATCTCCTTCTCTCTGTACAAACTCTGCACAAACTGGCTTCTCACTCAGCACTCCACCCTCTTGCCTGCCTCTCCTCTCCTCCATATGGCCTTTCTCTGCTCTCCTTTCTCTGCTCTCTCCTCTAATGCTAATCTCAGGAACCAAGAGAGCAAGCTCCCTGGTCTGCCCCATTTTATATTATAGAAATCAAAACCTTTAATCCAATATACAAATAAGGAAGTCTCTGATACAAAGTCACTTATCTGAGGCATAACTGGGTTCCTCATGAGAGTGCACCACCCACATCATGCAACAGTCAAGGGTGTGAGGAAAAGCTTAGTCTTAACACTAGGCCTTAGGCTGTAATGGCCCTGCCTGCTTACAGCCTGTCCCCTACACCCAATGCAAACTATAAGTGAGCAAACATATATATTATATTTAAAAACTTATTTGACCAACAGCATTCCTCATGAACTTCACCCTAAAGTTATTTGCAGTCATTGGTAATGATTTCCTTACTCCGCACAAAGTTGGAAATCAGGTTTAGACATTGCCATGCTTTTATTTGGTGCCCGAAAGTAAAACTCTGAGTCAAATAAGAAACCTGGGACTCAATGGTGAAGGGAAGAAGGGCGAGTTAGTATAGATTCTTATATTAAATCTATTTAAAGTCAAATTACTTTTGCTCAAAAAAGATAATTTTGAAGTAATAATTTGGTTCCAGTTTTAACCCTTAACTACTTTGAGAAATTTAAAACATTAAGGTCTGTGATTTTGCTGCCTCTAAAATTAAAAAAAAAAAAAAAGGCAGTTCTTACTGAAGAACTTACTGAAGGCAGTTCTCCTTGCATTGTTTACATCATAAAAAAATGTCATTATATGCACTTTAAAGTGCTTTACAAATATATTACAGTAAGATGTCCATGTGAATGTTGTTAAGGGTTGAGTTCCTATAGATGATAACAAATATAATATTGTTGGGCAGATAAAATATATTATGCTCACTTTGTTAAAGATGGCACTGCCCACATGGAAGCCTGTCACCCAGGTGATATTAATGTGTGTCGGGAGCAGGCTGTGGGCAAGCAGGATCCTTGTAGCCTGGGGCTTGGTTTTAGGACTAAGCCTTTCCCACCCTTTTTGATGTGGGGTGGTGCAATCCCATCATGCCCCAGATAAGTGACTTTGTATTAGAGACTTTCCTATTTTGTATATTGGATTAAAGGTTTTGATTTCTACACTATAAAATGGGGGCAGAACGGGAGCTTATTCTCTCGGTTTCTGAGATTAGCATT
Organism: Saccopteryx bilineata; assembly: GCF_036850765.1. Taxonomy (NCBI): domain Eukaryota; kingdom Metazoa; phylum Chordata; class Mammalia; order Chiroptera; family Emballonuridae; genus Saccopteryx; species Saccopteryx bilineata. The sequence continues at coordinate 210,779,250 of NC_089491.1, read as the reverse complement.
AGAGAGTAGAGCAGAGAAAGGCATTGTGGAGGAGGCCAGGAGAAGCAGCCAAGATGGTGCTTATCTGAGGCATAACTGGGTTCCTCATGAGAATGCACCACCCACATCATGCAACAGTCAAGGGTGTGAGGAAAAGCTTAGTCTTAACACTAGGCCTTAGGCTGTAATGGCCCTGCCTGCTTACAGCCTGTCCCCTACACCCAATGCAAACTATAAGTGAGCAAACATATATATTATATTTAAAAACTTTTTGAGTGAGAAGCTAGTTTGTGCAGGGAGAAGGAAGGAGATGGGGAACAGATGTGAATAAGTCTGGTGAGCAAGAAAACTCTGATTCTAGAAAACTCGGATAAGTTCGTAGCTTTGTGAGCACTGAATGAGTGGGGTTTTGAGCCTAGTGTGTGTTTTTACTTGTCCGCCGGGTGCAAGCTAGGATTAAAGATGATGGCCCACCAGTTTTGGGCTCCATTGTTTCTTTACCGACTGTCCGAATCCAATGCGAACCTGCATGGGCCAGGCTGCTATGATGGTGGCCGTGGCTACTGGCTTCACAAATATATAATGTACTTAAATCATAATGTCTTTATACTAACAGCTAGGAAACTTAAAGAAGAGATGCATACATTTTGACTTTTAAAAGAGTAACATTGTCAAGTAATTGAATCCTTATAGGTTTTGTTACAGAGATAAATAGGTCAATTCATTGATTGTGCTATTGCATTATTCCAGAGATAGTAGCTGAAAACAATGGCCATATTGTGTTTGACATGCTCTATTTCACAATATAATTCCCAGTTTCCCACTTCTACCGAGAGTTCTGCAGACTGTTTTTCATTAAAACCATGTCATATTTTGATTTTCCACTTCAGTTTTCCCAGGGAGAGACTGTCTTTGAGACCAGTCATTTATGCTGCACTACCCTTGAGAAGCACCACTATTAATTGAAACAAAAATGTTTGAATAGCAAATGTCACTGAATCTCTCAGGATGTTTCAAGCTTCTGCAGCTAAGAGAAAACGTAAAGCAAGTCAGAGCCACATTATCTGATGAGCTAAGGAAGTAAGAAAGATCTTAAATTTTGCCAACATGTTACAAATAGCCTGAACATTTTGACTGGTTTATCAGTTAGTAGCATTAGCTGCATATCTATTATGTGTCAGGTTAACCTAGTTATAAGGTTACAATGATGATCATAAAATAGCCCCTGTCCCTTTGGGACATTAGTCAACAAAGTAAGAATGACAGTATCAAAGAGAATAATGGTAAGTGACAAATGGTAAGTAAGGGAGTATGTGTAAGTCAGGATTCGGGAATTAAAATGTGTGAAGTAGACAGTGATGTGAAACCAATGTAGTTTAAAACAACAAATGTTTTATTTTAACTCTTAAATTTGCAAAGAGGCTAGCAAAAGACCTTGCTCATATGTCTATGGTTGGATGTGCTGATCTTGACTGGGAGATCTTATGTGGTAAGGTACCAAAAAGTTGCAAATTTAATATTGATATTTTAGCAGGAAAGGTCAGGCTTTCCTGTCCGTCCTTCCTTTGGGAAGGGGAGGGAGAAGAATGTAGAAGTTTCTTACTTGCAAGGACAATGGGTCATTTAGTTTTAACTATAGAGTAAAGGCTGTCTGAGGAACTTCTTTTCTCTTACAATAAGAGACAAAATTTACATACCACCCTACATTGATATTGGCTCTTCCTCCATTCCTGGAATCCTGGGAGTGACATACCTCTAGGCAAAGGAGGGAAATTAGACACTAAAAGATTTGTAAATGTCTTTGATTGTGTTACCTTAAAAGTCTTAATGTTTCTATGAATTCCCTAAACAAATGTTATAAGTTTGTGCCATGATGTCATGCTCCCCCAGCCTGTATGTGATCAAAGGTATATAACCAGCCTCTGACATATATTTGGAACTGCACTATTTGAGTCTGCAATTCCCTGTGTTAGTCATATGTGGCCAGCATATTTAATAAATTTCCTCCTTTAATAAAACCTTTTAAAATTCATCTGGACTTGGTGTCTCTATGTAAACCCACAGAAGTGAGATACACGTACTTGACAACAATATATCTGTGACCTCAGTTGACTGACTACTTTCTGGTCCATGTGGCCACTCATTTTCCAGCATGTTAGCCCAGACATGTTTATATGACAGCCCCAAATAATGGAGGGAGAATGTAGAAACTGTGAATGTCTTGAAACCTACATATGGAACTGGTTTATGTTATGTCCATGACAGCCTTGTTGTTGGGCAGATAAAATATATTATGCTCACTTTGTTAAAGATGGCGCTGCCCACAATATCATCTGTCACCCAGGTGATATTAGTGTGTGTTGGGGGCGGGCTGTGGGCAGGCAGGATCCTTGTAGCATGGGGTTTGGTTTTAGGACTAAGCCTTTTCCACCCTTCTTGATGTTGGGTGGTACAATTCAATTATGCCTCAGATAAGTGACTTTGTATCAGAGACTTCCTTATTTTGTATATTGAATAAAAAGTTTTGATTTCTACATTATAAAGTGGGGCAGGCCCGGACTTTGCAATCTTGGTTCCTGAGATTAATATTAGAGGAGAGAGTGGAGAGGAGAATAGAGAAAGGCTACATGGAGGAGGCCAGGAGAAGCAGCCAAGATGGCAGAGTGTTGAGTGAGAAGCCAGTTTGTGCAGAGTTTGTGTAGGGAGAAGGAAGGAGATAAAAAACAGAGGTGAATAAGTCTGGTGAGTTAGAAACCTTTGATTCTAGGAAACTTGGATAAGTCCATAGCTTTGTGAGCACTGAATGAGTGGGTTTTGGAGCCCAGTGTGTGTTTTTACTTGCCCACCAGGTGCAAGCTAGGATTAAAGTTGATGGCCCACCAGTTTTTGGCTCCATTGTTTCTTTATCGACTGTCTGAATCCACTGAGAATCTGCATGGGCCAGGTGGCTGTGATGGTGGCCGTGGCTACTGGCTTCACACTTGTCAAAGCAGGTGGCAAGTCCAGATCAAATTCAAGGGGTAAAAAAGGGCATCTAACCCTTAATGAAAATGATACAACGATATATTGCAAAGAGAATGGATACAGGGAAGGAAATACTTGTCTCAGTTTTTGCAAACATTTTACTGTAGCAGACAATAAAAAACAAGTTACTTTGACCTGTTTCTTAAAGTTTGCCAGTAATTTAAAGGGGCAAAGGGCATTCCTTGATAATACTAAGGACAGGGATAGTTCTGAGTTTAATTTATTTTATAGATTATAGATTTTTTTCACTTCATTTTTACACTAACACTACAAAATTAAGGTTTTAAAGCTAAGGAAACAAATTCAGAGAAAGAATAAGTTACTCAAGAAAAATTACTGACAGTCAATGGTGAATAGTAAACTGACCCAAGTTGGCTTGACTCCAAAGTTCTACTGCACCATCTGTTTACAACAAATACAGAAAACCTCCCAAAATATGATATGGTCCGTGTAGTTTGTTCTGAGCCTTCTAAACTTCTTTCCTAATTTTTGTTTTGTATTTTTAATCATAAACCTGTTTATATATTTGTTTATTATTTACATATGAAAAATATTTATAACTGTATTGGAAAATGTTAATTTTCTACTTAGAATCCTTTTATTTTTATATTTCTTAAAAAATTAATTTTTTTTATTTACTGATCTCATACACTGTATGACTCAGGACCCTCAATCTTAGCTGCAGAGCTATTACCTACTTATTCTAAGCAAATTAATGCATGCCATTTTGATGGTGATTCTCCTGTTGTCCCAGGTTAATCAAGTGACCTAAATTGAATACTTCTGACTGAAGACGTAAACTTCAGAACTTGCTTGTTGAGTAAGGATAATGAGACCTGTAGTTATGATGCAAAAAGCATTCATTTTATGAGAAGAAAGAAGACCAGCCATAGATAATTGCTTATTTACAGGATGGGCAGAGAGATAGAGATAATCTGATCCTTTATGTTATTACCAAGCAATTGATCTGCTTTTCACTCAACCTCTGGGTTTCCAATTATAAGATATAACACTTTTATAAAAATCATTTAGTCAAGTTTTCTTGTTGCTGTTGTCATTGCTATTGTTGTTGCTATTTATTTGTTATTCTTTGCAGCCAAAATGAAGCATGTGGGAGCACCAGCTATCCTGAGGGAAGCTTCGGAAGAAAGTAGCTACTAGATGGTTTGATTAGTCTGTCACCTCTTTTCCTATCCATTGTACCATCACCTGTTCCCCACCTCCACCATCACTATCCTGTATGGTTTTGGTTCTTAGGTTATTTCTGTGTGAAAAACTTGACTCCTTCTGTTCCCTCAGTTACTAACCCAACTGCATTTGGCTCATTGCATTTTATTCAATATTTATCTTATTCAAGGCTGTGATAACTCACCCAAGCTCTTCCTAAAACTTCAGCTTGTTACATAGCCTGGAGTTGATGTTTTCTCAAGACGTATTACATAACTTACTACACCTGTAGTATTAGTAGTATTAGCATTAGAGGTGTGATAGAAAGTTAAGATGGGGCACTGAAGATTAGGTGACTGCAGTACTTAAAGCTAACTTTGAATGGCCTTACTTAATTCTATGGTATTTTGACTTCATTCTGGAAGGACACTTAAAATTAATGCCATTAATGTGAATACAAAGAAGAAATGTGAACTAAAAATAAAATAAAATTTGTAATCCCTGGAAAATTGGATAAAAACCAGCATAATTATAAAATTGGAGGGCTGTCAGTTTGTTTTAAAATATAACTGGAGATGTTGAAGTATGTCATCTAACATATAGATGATATCTGAATTTGAGATGATATGCAGCAGTGAAAATGAAAATAAGAGATTGTATAAGCATTTATTAGTTTCTTATAAAAAAACTGTATAAAAATGAAACAACATATATGTATATCTTAGCTCATTTTACATATATCAAAAATTGTCATATCAATCAAAACTTTCTGCATTATATTCCATTAGTTATTTTAGGTCAAATGTAAGATGACTAGAAAGCTTAAATTTATAAATTACATTCTATAAAAAATATTTATTATATAAAATGCTATCCAAGCTCATTTGTATCCATGGTCTCATTTGTTCCCTATCATTTTGTGTTTTATATATTTGCTTTCTATAGTTGAGGATCAAAACTAAACATCTAATTGTATCATCTTAACAAAGATACAATTTGACATTGTAATTTCTTTAAAATTTTTATTAATCTGTCTACCAACAATGTTGCAGTATTATAATCAATTTAAATTTGATCAATGAATGAAAATGAATCTTACACTTTGATCCACAGCAGTGAATGTTTTTATGTACAAAACTTCTGAAATTATATCATATAGTTAATAAACCAGAAAAATATTAACTAAAACAAACATACATAAAACTTATTTTAATAGCATAAAAGTAACATAGTTTGTAACTATATATATTTTTATTATTTATTCATTTTAGAGAAGAGAGAGAGAGAGAGAGAGAGAGAGAGAAAGGGGGGAGGAGCAGAAAGCATCAACTCCCATATGTGCTTTGACCAGACAAGTGCACAGTTTCAAACCGACAACATCAGCATTCCAGGTTGATGCTTTATCCACTGCACCACCACAGGTCAGGCTGTAACAATATATATTTTTTTAATTTATATACAATTTTATTAGAATTACTAGCTATACCCGGCCACGCGTTGCTGTGGCTCAGTCAGGTTAAATGGAAAAGAAAGAAAAGAGAAAGCACATGTTTCTAATATGTTTAATTTCACAATGCTTGTGGGTATATAATATTTTTTGTTGTTCCATTGTCTGTGCAGATATAGAGATTGTCTGGTTTGCCGAGTCTAAAACATGTAACATATAATTGTCCATGTGAGAAGCAATCCATGTGTAGATCTAAAGCACACAGTTCGCCTGACCAGGCAGTGGCGCAGTGGATAGAGCATTGGACTGGGATGCGGAAGGACCAAGGTTCAAGACCCCAAGGTTGCTAGCTTGAGCACAGGCTCATCTGGTTTGAGCAAAAACTCACCAGCTTGGACCCAGGGTTGCTGGCTCAAGCAAGGGGTTACTCGGTCTGCTGAAGGCCTGCGGTCAAGGCACATATGAGAAGGCAATCAATGAACAACTAAGGTGTTGCAACTAATGAAAAACTAATGATTGATGCTTCTCATCTCTCCATTCCTGTCTGTCTGTCCCTGTCTGTCCCTCTCTCTGACTCTCTCTCTGTTTCTGTAAAAAAATAATAATAATAAAATAAATTTTTAAAAAATTAAATAAATAAATAAAAAATAAAGTGCACAGTTCTAAAGATTGGCCCTGAGCTTTGTTGATGGTGATTGCAAACGCCAATCAAATTAGGAATTGCACTTTCTTAAATTGAAATGGCACATCCATTGGAATCATAGGAATAAGAGGAATGAGGACATCTTCACCTTTGAAAGGTCCTGTCAAGATTGTTGCTTCTACGATGTTGCTCATTAATTTTTTACAGTGCACAGACCCAAACACTTCATATTTTACCATAAAATCTATCAGGGATTTAAGCTTCTGTCTGAAAACATGTGCTGTGATGTCATGCCTATCCACTGGCGATTGGCCAGGAACTAAGAGATGTTGTTTATCGTCTCAAGCTGGATTGCATGTGAATGTAATGAATAGGTCTGGATGCCTGTAGTGACAAACATATGCAATTGCATCTTGACCATACTCATGCATATGACGTGGACTGCCTATATATGAAGATGGCAAAATCATTAGTCTTCCAATGTTAATTGTATTACTGTCATTTACAACTACATCTTGCAAATGAACGTATTCTTCAGAGTGAAGCTTGGTCTGATTCAAACAAATAAATATCAAATATTCTGTTTCAATTTTTGCATACATATCTAAGATGTATTGGTGAAACAATTGACGGCATTTCAAAATGTGGTTGTCTTCATTCTCTCGAATCATTAATTGGTATGAATAATAGTTCATTGCGCTGCATTTCATATTTGTTTCTTCGCCACTGACTGGATTTATCATCTTAACGTTGAAGTGATATCCATCGGCACCATCCAAAAACATGAATGGATATTGCAGAGCATCGTAGCATCAATGAGTTTCTGCAAGTTTTGTCAATTGATTGTTTTTCCGATGAAGAACAATATCTCTGGGTTGGAATTGATCTCTGACTATAACAATTGCCACTTTGTCTATAGTTGGAGCATTGAATCTTTGCACATGTTCTCCAGCAGCCATTTTGTCAACATGAATAACAATCTTGTGTGTATCAGATGGCATCATGTCAATTGCTGTTTTGAACAAATGCACTAAATTGTTATTTTTTGTGAAGAAGCTCTTGCAGTTGGGAAACAATGGAAATTTTTTTTATGCCAGTAGAAATCCCATAGCATGCATTCAATTCATCATTGCCATCACCAATAAAATACATTTGTAAGAATTTATGTTGGCCATCTGGGAATGGAAGCATGGAGCCAGCTTTATGATAAATTTGTCCTTTCACTTTGAAAGTTGGCATGAATTGAGCTGTTACAATTTCTGCACCGAACGACATCATTTGGAAACATGAGTTCTATTTCCTGATGTTAGATAAGAAATGCTTTAATTCCGCGGTATATCCAGCAAGCAAAGTTTTTAATGGTTCCATTGGTTCTCCATGATGAGGCAGCTTAATTTTACTGGCAATGTAACACATTCCTTTTGTTTCTCCATTAAATTTCAGAGCCTTGCAATAAGGACACACTTCAGTCATAGTGCCAATGAGAACATGCCGGCACAAACTATAATCATCAGCTGGCTTGTACCAGAATGCAAGGCAATTGTAATTGCATGATTGCTGAGCACGGAGTCACTGATCTGCTGTTTCTTGTTGATGTCTTTCAGCCACTCTCAGCCTGTCATGTTCATTCTGTTGAGAATGAAGCAGATTTGAAGATGCAGAACATGATTGCTGTGCTTGCAAACGTGCAACCTCAAGTCTGGCTGCACGTAAATGGATCATAAATTGGAAACATTAAAATGAAATCATAATATATTTAGTATAGCCTGTTGCTTTTACATCCAACAGATGGTGCTGTTTTTCAAAAAAAGCATGTTTTTACCTGTCACAGGTGTGACATCTATATCTATATGTTAGTAGATATATAAAAAAGAGCGCATATTTGAATGCAATGTTGTTTTAAAATTTCAAAGCAATTGGTGAAAAACTTTCAGAGATTTAAGATTTTGAACAAACAAACATTTACATTTTTATTTATATAGATAATGGGTAACATGATGATCACAAATTTAAAATTATATTGTTAACATGTCCTAGAGGTTTATGATTATTTTAGTTTAATATTACATCAATGTGTTAAATCCAAATGGATTTGAAAAATAAACTGACTTAAAAATAAAATAAAGCAAAATAACAGCAGACTCCTAGAATCAAAAATTCCAGTGCACAGTTTACGTTTCATAGGATCCAAATATCATTGTGTTTTAAAATTTGTTGTGAAAAAAAAGTTATCTAGAATTCTCTGCTCTAATTAAACATCACACATTTATAGCATGTTCCAGCACAATACATCATTTTCAGAAATAAAATTTTTCACTTTGGGGCAAAGAAAGTAATTAAAAACTAGAAGAATTGATTACAAACAACTTAAGAAAGTGAGGCATATTTCAGTGGGAAGAGGACAAATTAAATATGATTAGCATAAATGAGTATCTGAATGTATGGAAACAACACTTAGTAGGCAGTCAGGCATCCCCAAACTACGGCCAGTGGGCTGCATGTGGCCTCCTGAGGCCATTGATCCAGCCCCACTGCACTTCTGGAGGAGGCACCTCTTTCATTGGTGGTCAGTGCATTGGAATACTGTATGTGGTGGCCCTCCAACGGTCTGAGGGACAGTGAACTGGCCCCCTGTGTAAAAGTTTTGGGGACCACTGTAGAAAACTACCATCACAGAGCACAGTCAGCTAAATCAATAATTTATTAAATAAATGGTTTTTAAAATATCTATTATGTTGTAGCCCACAACCTATTTTCCAGATATTTATTTTCTACTTGGAAATATATATATATATATATATATATATATATATATATATATATATATATATATATATTTCACTATTCTAAATAGTAAATGCACTGAATAATAATCTGAAAAATGGCTGAGCAATAATATGAAAAGGGCCAGGTTAACATAATGCATCTATAGAATAGTAAATGAAGTATTTAAACATAGATTGGGAGATAACAAAAGCAATACAATTGAAAACAAGAAAAATTGCTTTGTTTTGCCAACATAGTTAAAAAACATAATTACCTTACTGGAAAACTTAAATATGATCCCTTACCAAGGATATTTCAAACTCTTTAATACATAAACCTAGAAATATTTTTGTATATAATTTAGACATAATCTTTATACATATTTGTATTTGACCAAATACAGCATCCATGGAAGGAATTTTGGAATAGATTAAAAGGTACATTTTAATAGCTTAACTGGATCCTTTTTATGGTTAACCTAGTTATTTATTGAGTTTATTCTCAATCCCCTTTGCATGCTTAAAAAACACAGGCTTACATGCTAGCACATCTACCTCCTCCACGAGGCATTCATGCTAAGAATGTAGTAGTTTTAAGTTGACAAAGTAATTATTACTAATAGTCAATGAATTCTTTGGAGTACATTCACAAATGCATAAAGGAATGGACACATAAATAGATTATGATATTCTGTCCTGTATTGCAAGGAGAGGGAGGGCATCTTAGCTCTCAAATAATGCAGCATCGCTATTCCTGACTGCTCCACTGCAATGTGCATCCCTAGCATTTTAACAGTAAATTATTTAAAAATTCCCCAACAAATGCAAAATTTTACTTATGTGTGTGTGTATAACATATATATGCATATAATATTTATATAAAATGCACATATATGCACATATTACATATATGTATGACTTTGGCCATAGCTAAAAAAAAAAAAAAATCCCTCATGGCAGGAGGAGCAAGGCAGATATTAAGTCTGGCCAGAAGGCCAGAGGCAGGAGGCTAATTCACATTATTTCTTAACATACCATGGTTACAGGTCTTCCTTATGTACATAGATAAAAGCCAAGATACCTTCAATTACCTGGTAGTCTGTCTAGGAATTTTGGGATCTGCCGAGAAAGGAGGCACCTTCACTCACACATATGCAATCTTAAAAGGATCAACTAGTCATATATATTTAAGAAATGATTAGAGTATACAGTTTGATAATATGAGAAGCATCAGAAAATGAAGTCAAATATATGTGAATTAAAATAACATATTGAACATATATTTTTTGAAAACAGGGGAAGCAAAATAAACAAGGTCAAATATACATTTAAAATATATTTTAAAACACAAGGTAATTAAATTAAATATAAATTAAATATTAAATGTAAAGCCTACAGTCTGGGACAATGCTCCAACCAACTGAGCTATCTAATCTGGGCTTATTATTATTACTATTTTTAGAGACAGAGAGAGGAAGGCACACAGAGGGGAGGAGAAGGGAAGCATTCATTTGTTGTTCCACTCGGTGGTGCATTTATTCATTGCTTCCCGAATATGCTCTGACCGGGGATCAAACCCCACAACCTTGTTGTTTTGGGATGATGCTCTTCACCAACTGAGCTAACCAGCAAAGGACTGATTTTTAGTATTTAACATAGAAGTTTCATGCTTATTTTGCTGAATTTTTTCTAGGTAATTTATTCTCTCTCATGCTATTGTAAATTACATGTTGTCTTAATTTTATTTTTCTATTTTGTATTGTTAGTTTATAAGAACAGAATTGATTTTGGAATACTTCTTATATCCTGTAACTTCACTGAAATCGATTATTAGTTCTAACAGTGCATGTGTGTATGAGTACATTTATATGTATTTTCTTCAGAATTTTCTATACATACATTTTATGTCATATACAAGTAAAAAAAGTTTTAATGCTTCCTTCCCGATTTGAATACAATTTTTTTTCACTATCTTTCCTAATTCCCTGGGCTAACCTCCTATTACAATGTTGAGTAACGTGATAAAACCAGACTTTCTTTCTAAGTGATAACTGTGTCCAGGTGATGGGAGTCCAATAATTTTGGCCTGTCCTATTACTTTGACCATTGTTGGGAAGATGAACCCTGATAGTCTTGTATGCATTTGCTCAAATAGAGCTTCTATAACAGAGCTGAGTGGTATAAAAATTTCTGGTGACCTGCCCTTGCCACTGTGAAACTGTAACCCTAAGATTAAGAGCCATATGGAAAAGGTGGCCTATTTTCTTGGTTATACAAGCATAGAGTTCACATTACATTACACTTAAATGTAGGTGAAGAGAAGACATTCTTGTCAAATACCCCTGGCACTGTATTTTTACTTTGATATAGTAGAGTTTCTTAATAAATTTTTCTTCATTTTATATATGGCCTTAGATCTATTTCCAGAGAATTAAAATGGTTTGTTGGTCAAATAAGTTTTTAAATATATGTTTGTTTGCTTATAGTTTGCATTGGGTGTGGGGGGCAGGCTGTAAGCAGGCCGGGTTGTTATAGGCTAGGGCTGAGATTTAAGATTAAGCTTTTCCCCACACCCTTGACTGTTGCATGATATGGGGTGGTGCACTCTCATGAGGAACCCATTATGCCTCAGATAAGTGACTTTGTATCAGAGACTTCCTTATTTGTATATTAGATTAAAGGTTTTGATTTCTACAATATAAAATGGAGCAGACCGGGAGCTTGCTCTCTCTTGGTTCCTGAGATTAGCATTAGAGGAGAGAGCAGAGAGGAAAGCAGAGAGAGGCCACATGGAGGAGGCCAGGAGAAGCAGCCAAAATGGTGAAGTGCTGAAAGAGAAGCCAGTTTGTGCAGTTTGTGCAGAGAGAAAAAAATGGGGAACAGAGGTGAATAAGGCTAGTGAGCTAGAAACCTTTGATTCTAGGAAACTCGAATAAGTCAATAGTTTTATGAGCAATAAATGAGTGGGTTTTGGAGCCCAGTGTGTGTTTTTACTTGCCTGCTGGGTGCAAACTAGGATTAAAGGTAATGGACCACCAGTTCTTGGCTCCATTGTTTCATTACCATCTGTTTGAATCTAATGCGAACTTGCATGGGCCAGACTGCTGTGATGGTGGCTGTGGCCACTGGCTTTACATGTTTTTTTGTGGTTTTTACATGTTAAATGGTTGTTTTACTGATAATGCATCAACTGAGCTTCTTATACTGCCATTTTGTCATTCTAAAAGTGCTGGACACAAAAACAAATGTAAATTTAAATGTCTTTTAAACTGATAAAAGTTATAAAACTTCTATATTCATAAGAGTATATGTCTTAAAGATATAATTGTTATTATTATTATTTCAATTAAATTTAACAGGGTGACATTGGTCAACAAGAGTATATACATTTTGCATAAATATATCCACATAATTTGGACAGTCTATTATACTGATATTCATCACCCAAAGTCAAATCATCCTCCCTCACTTTATATTTTTTTCCTTTTAGACCCTTCCTCTAACCTCTATCCCTCTGCCTCACCCCCTCCCCCTATCCCTGGTAACCACCATACTCTTATCTATGTTCATGAGTCTCAATTTTGTATCCTAGCTACGTGTGGAATCACACAATTTTTAGCTTTTTCTGATTTACTTATTTCACTCAGTATAATGTTATCAAGGTCTATCCCTGTTGTCATAATTGATACTATGTCATCATTTCTTATGGCTGAGTACAGTATTCCAAAGTATATATGTACAACATCTTCTTTATCCAATCTTCTACTGAAGGGCTTTTTGGTTGTTTCTATGTCTTGGCCACTGTGAACAATGCTGCAATAAACATGGGGCTGCATGTGTCCTTATGTACCAATGTTTTCAAGTTTGGGGGGTATATACCCAGTAGAGGGATTTCTAAGTCATATGGTAGTTCTATTCTTAATTTTTTAAAGAACCACTATACTGTCTTCTGTAATGATTGCATTAATTTACTTCCCCACCAACAGTGAATGAGGGTTCCTTTTTCTCCACAGCCTCTCAAACGCTTGTTACCTGTCTTGTTGATAATAGCAAATCTAACAGGTATGAGGTGGTATCTCATCGTAGTTTTGATTTGCATCTCTCTAATAGCTAGTGAAGATGAGCATCTTTTCATATATCTATTGGCCATTTGTATTTCTTCCTGGGAAAAGTGTCTGTTCATGTACTCTTTCTATTTTTTTTATTGGATTGTTTGTTTGTTTGTTGTTGAGTTTATGAGTTCTTTATATATTTTGGATATTAGTCCCTTATCTGTGCTGTTGTTTGCACATATCATATCCCATTTAGTTGGCTGTCTGTTTTCTTTTACAGTTTCTTTTACTGTGCAGAATCTTAGTTTGATATGTCTCATTTATTTATTTTTGCCTTTACTTCCCTTGCCTTTGGGGTCAAATTCATAAAATGTTCTCTACAGCCAAAGTCCATGAGTTTAGTATGTAAGATTTCTTCTGTATAATTTATTTTTTTCAGATCTTATTTTTAGGTCTTTGATCCATTTTGAATTAATTTTTGTGCAAGGAGACAAACTGTCATCAAGCTTTATTCTTTCACATGTGGCTTTCCAATTTTCCCAGTACCATTTATTGAAGAGACTTTTTTTTCTCCATTGTGTGTCTTTGGCTCTTTTATCAAAGATGATTTGACCATATATATATATATATATATATATATATATATATATATATGATTTTATTTCTGGGATCTCTATTCTGTTCTATTGGTCTATGTGTCTATATTTTTGCCAATACCATACTGCTTCTACTGTTGTGGCTCTGTAGTATAATTTGAAGTCAGGTATTGTAATGCCTCAGCTTCTTTTTTCCCCCTCAGGATTACTTTGGTTATTTGGGGTTTTTATGGTTCTATATAAACCTGATCATTTTTTGTTCTATTTCTTTAAGAAATTATATTGGACTTTTGATGGGAATTGCATTGGATTTATACATTACTTTGGGCAATATGGCCATGTTAATTACACTTAATCTTTCTATTCAATAACATGGAATATTTTTTTTATTTCACTGTTTTAGTTTTTAATTTATTGTGTTCACATAAATTCAAGTGTCCCATTGAATATATCTCAATTTCCCCCCACCCTCATGTTTCTCTTGATACCCCTTTGCCCTCTACCCCGAACAACCTCTCCCCTTCCCTCCAGGACTTGCTCTCCTGCTCTCTTTGTCTCTGTGTTATTTATACATAATTTCACTATTCCTTTCACCTTTCTGATCTTGTCCTCTTTTCTACTTTCCCTCTGATCACTTTGACTTTGCCTCTGTCTCTATTCAGTTCCTCAGTTCACATTGTTTATTAGATTCCTCATATGAGTGGGGTCCTATGATATTTTTCTTTCTCTGCATGGCTTATTTCACTTAGCATAATAGTCTTCAGGTCCATCCATGTTGTCACAAAAGGTAAAATTTCCTTTTTTCCCAAGACCGCGTGGTATTCCATTGTGTATATGTACCACAGTTTTTAATCCTCTCATCCACTGACACACACTTGGTCTGTTTCCAAATCTTGGCTATTGTAAACAATGCTGCCATAAACATGGGGTGCATGTCTTCTACTGAATCAGTGATTTGGTATTCTTAGGATATATTCCTAAAAGTGGGATAGCTGGATCAAACAGCAGATCTTTTTTTTTTTTTTTTTTTTTTTTTTTTTTTTTTTTTTACTGCGACTGGGTGAATGGGTAGGTTACCAAAGTATCTTGGAATTAAGGGATGCTGTGTTAAGACAAAAGAGATACATTTTCAGGTCACTCATGGAAAGAATTATGAGTGACATCTGTAGAAATAAAAGCATCAGGACAGGAGCAACAGGACTTGATCATCTTGCTAGACTCATTGAACATCCACTGAGTGTCCTGGCCTGTGTGCTGGGAGGGAATGTATAATTCAAGAAGTAGCCTTGGGGCCCTGGCCAGTTGGCTCAGTGGTAGAGCATTGGCCTGGCGTGTAGGAGTCCCGGGTTCAATTCCCAGCCAGGGCACATAGGAGAAGCGCCCGTCTGCTTCTCCACCCCTCCCCTTCTCCTTCCTCTGTCTCTCTCTTCCCCTCCCGCAGCCAAGGTTCCATTGGAGCAAAGTTGGCCCGGGCGCTGGGGATGGATCTATGGCCTCTGCCTCAGGCGCTAGAATGGCTCTGGTTGCAACAGAGCAACGCCTCAGATGGGCAGAGCATCGCCTCCTGGTGGACAGGCCGGGTGGATCCCAGTCAGGCACATGCGGGAGTCTGTCTGACTGCCTGCCCATGTCCAACTTCAGAAAAATACAAAATAAAAATAGCCTTGGCCTCCTGCAAACTCAGTCTGACTAACAAAAAAGAGTCAAGCAAGCAAGGCCAGCCAGTGTCCCAAATAGAGAGAAGCCAGTGGACCCAGGAAGGAAGACCTAATTGAATAAAACAGGTTTAAAGTTCCTGCAGTTGGAAAGAAGAGGAGGGGATCCACTATACCCCAACAGAAAAACCAAGTGTAATATACATGTCTCTAAAAGATTCTAAGAAACTTAGAGTTAGATATAAAATAGAGCCTGATGCATCTATTCCCCAATGAAGAATTAAAATTAAAATGAACCTCATGCCAATTACAGAGCAGAATTTTCATGCCCAGACCAGTCATTTTAATTTTCCTTCACCTCATCTGTTCTATATCTCCAAAGATGTCCTCTGCATAGTCATGTGATAACTATCTCCACAGGCTGGTGATAGGGATACTAGTGTTGGGATGCTGTATGACTGAGAAAGAAGAATAACTGTTTTTTTGTGTTGTTATTGTTTTCTTCTTTTTTTAAATCAATTTATTGTGTTTACATAGATTCTAGTGTCCCCTCTGAATTCATCCTCCCCTCCCCCATGTTCCTCAGTACATTCCCCCTGTCTTTCTCCCTGTAATGCCCACCCCCTTCCCTCGAGGATTTGCTTTTCTGCTCTCATCCATCCTATCAGCCTATCATCCCCTTTCCCTCTGTCTACTTTCCTTCTGGATCAAATCTCGCCTCTGTCTCTCTGTCTCTATTCTGCACCTCAGTTTATATTGTTCATTGTATTCCTCAGATGAGTAAGGTCATATGATATTTTTATTTCTCTGCCTGGCTTATTTCACTTAACATAATAGTTTCCAAGCCCAGCCATATTGTCGCAAAAAATAATATTTTCTTCTTTTTCATGGCCTCATAGTATTTCATTGTGTATATATACCACTGCTTTTTAATCCACTCATTCACTGATGGACACTTGCTGTTTGCAGATTTTGGCTAATGTAAACAATGCTGCCATATACATGAGGATGCATTCCTCCTTTTGACTCGTTGATGTGGTGTTCTTGGGATATATTCTCAAAAGTGGGATGACTGGGTCAAAAGGCATATACATTTTTAATTTTTTGAGGAATCTCCATACTCTTCTCCACAGTGGCTGCACAGTCCGCATTCTCCCACCAGCAGTGCAGGAGGGTTCCCTTTTCTCCACATCCTCTCCAGCACTTATCCTGTGTTGTTTTGTTGATGAGTGCCATTCTGACTGATGTGAGGTGATATCTCATTGTGGTTTTAATTTTTTATTTCTCTAATGATTAGTGATGTTGAACATATTTTCATATGCCTATTGGCCATCTGTATGTCCTCTTTGGAGAAGTGTCTATTCATTTCTTTTTCCCATTTTTTGATTGGACTGTTTATCTTCTTGCTGTTGAGTTTTACAAGTTTTTTATACATTTTATTTATTAACCCTTTATCAGACGTGTTGTCGAATATGCTCTCCCATTGTATGGTTTGCCTTTTTATTTTGTTCATATTGTCTTTAGCTGTGCCAAAGCTTTTTAGTTTGATGTAGTCCCATTTGTTTATCCTGTCCTTTATTTCTCTTGCATGTAGAGATACATCAGCAAATATATTTCTGCAAATGATGTCAGGGAGCTTATTGCCTATGTTTTCCTCTAGGATGTTTATGGTTTCATGACTTACATTTAAGACTTTTATCCATTTTGAGTTTATTTTTGTGAATGGGGTAAGTTGGTGGTCTAGTTTCATTTTTTTGCAGGTAGCTGTCCAATTTTTCCAACAGCATTTGTTAAAGAGACTGTCTTTACTCCATTGTATGCTATTACCATCCCTGTCAGATATCAATTGTTCATAAAAGTGCTGGTTTATTTCTGGCTTCTCTGTTCTATTCCATTGATCTATATTCCTGTTCCTATGCCAGTACCAAGCTGTTTTGAGTACAATGGCCTTATAGTATAGCTTGACGTTTGGAAGTGTGATACTACCCACTTTATTCTTTTTTTTTTAAGCTTGCTGAGGCTATTCGTGTTCTTTTTTGGTTCCATATAAATTTTTGGAATATTTGTTCTGTATCTTGAAGCATGTCCTTGGTATTTTAATAGGAATTGCATTTAATTTATAAATTACTTTGGGTACTATGGACATTTTAATGATGTTTATTCTTCCTAGCCATGAACATGGTATATTCCTTCACTTGTTTGTATCTTTCTTGATTTCTTTATTCAATGTTTTATAATTTTCTGAGTACAAGTCTTTAACCTTCTTGGTTAAATTTACTCCTAAGTATTTTATTTTTTTTTTTGTAATAATGAAGGGGATTGTTTTCTTAATTTCTATTTCAGACAGATCATTGTTGGTGTATAAAAATGCCTCTGGTTTCTGAGTATTAATTTTATATCTTGATACCTTGCTGAATTCCTTCATCAAGCCCAGTAGTTTTTTGACTGCGACTTTAGGGTTTTTTATGTATAGAATCATATCATCATCAAATAATTATAGTTTTACTTCTTTTTCCCATTTTGGATGTCTTTTATTTCTTCTTCTTGTCTGATTGCCGTGGCTAGGAATTCCAGCACTATATTGAATAAGAGTGGTGAAAGGGGGCACCCCTGCCTTGTTCCTGATCTTAAGGGGATTGCTTTTCACTTTTGCCTATTGAGTATGATGTTGGCTGTGAGCCTGTCATAGATGGCCTTTATTATGTTGAGGTATGTTTTCTGTATTTCCACTTTGCTAAAAGTTTTGATCATAAATGGGTGCTTAATTGTACCTAATGCTTTTTCTGTATCCATTGATATTATTAATATGTGGTTTTTGTCCTTCCATTTGTTTATGTGATGAATCACATTGATTGATTTGCAAATATTGTATCAGCCTTGCCTCCCCAAAATAAATACCACTTGACTATGGTGTATAATTTTTTTCATGTATTGCTGGATCCGGTTTGCTAATATTTTGTTGAGGATTTTAGCATCTAAATTCATTAGGAATATTGGCCTATAGTTTTCTTTTTGTGTGTTGTCTTTTCCTGGCTTTGGAATCAGAATTATGCTTGCTTCATAAAAGGAGCTTGGAAGTTTTCCCATCTCTTGAATTTTTTTGAAATAGCTTGAAAAGGATAGGAGTTAGTTCTTCTTTGAATGTTTGGTAGAATTCACTTCCCTCTCAGGAATGCTTTTGCTGTGTCACATAAATTTTGAATTGTTGTATGTTCATTTTCATTTGTTTAGAAGCTGTCTGGCCCAGGGTTTTTGTTTGTTGGCAGTTTTTTTGATAGCTGTTTCTATCTCATTTGTTGTCATCAGTCTATTTAGGTTTTCTGATTCTTCCAGAATGATTTTTGAATGATTATATTTTTCAAGAAATTTGTCCATTTCACCTAGGTTGTCGAATTTTTTGGCATACAGTTCTTCATAGTATTTTCTTACAATCCTTTGTATTTCTGCTGTGTCTGTTGTTACTTCTCCACCCTCATTTCTAATTTTATTTATTTGAGTTCTTTCTTTCCCTCTCTCTTTTTTTTTTTTTTTTTTGAGTCTGGCTAAGGGTTCACCAATATTGTTTGCTTTTTCAAAAAACCAGCTTTTGGTTTTATTGATCCTCTGTATTGCTTTTTTAGTCTCTATGTCATGTATTTCTGCTCTGATTTTTATTATTTCTTTCCTTCTACTTCCTCTGGGCTTCACTTGATGTTCTTTTTCTTGCTTTTTTAGATGCAGGGTTGTTTATTTGAGCTATTTCTTACTTCTTAAGTTATGCCTGTAATGCTATAAACATCCCTCTCAGGAATGCTTTTGCTGTGTCATATAAATTTTGAGTTGTTGTATGTTCATTTTCATTTGTTTAAAAAATTTTTTATTTCTTTTTTTGATCTCATTGTTATCTCATTTGTTATTTAACAACATGCTAGTCTCTAGCTATTTGCATGTTTTTTAGTATTTCAATTGTAGTTAATTTCTAGTTTCATGCCATTGTGATCATAGAGGATGCTTGCTATGGTTTATTTTTTTTATAAATAAATTTTTATTAATGTTAATGGGGTGACATCAATAAATCAGGGTACATATATTCAAAGAAAACGTGTCCAGGTTATCTTGTCATTCAATTATGTTGCATGCCCATTAACCAAAGTCAGATTGTCCTCTGTCACCGTCTATCTGGTTTTCTTTGTACCCCTCCCCCTCCCCTTCCTTTCCCCTTCCTCCTTTCCTCCCCCCCACCTCCCAGTAACCACCACACTCTTGTCCCTGTCTCTTAGTCTCATTTTTATGTCCCACCAATGTATGGAATCATGTAGTTCTTGGTTTTTTCTGATTTATTTATTTCACCCCGCATAATGTTATCAAGATCCAAACATTTTGTTGTAAACGATCCAATGTTATCATTTCTTATGGCTGAGTAGTATTCCATAGTGTATATATGCCACATCTTCTTTATCCAGTCTTCTATTGAAGGGATTTTTGGTTGTTTCCATGTCTTGGCCACTGTGAACAATGCTGCAATGAACTTGGGGCTACATGTGTCTTTATGTATCAATGTCTCTGAGTTTTGGGGGTATATACCCAGTAGAGGGATTGCTGGGTCATAAGGTAGTTTTATTTTCAGTTTTTTGAGGAACCACCATACTTTTCTCCATAATGGTTGTACTACTTTACATTCCCACCAACAGTGTATGAGGGTTCCTTTTTCTCCACAGCCTCTCCAACATTTCCTATTACCTGTCTTGTTGATGATAGCTAATCTAACAGGTGTGAGGTGGTATCTCATTGCAGTTTTGATTTGCATTTCTCTAATAACTAATGAAGATGAGCATCTTTTTATATATCTGTTGGCCATTCATATTTCTTCCTGGGAGAAGTGTCTGTTCATGTTCTCTTCCCACTTTTTTATTGGATTGTTTGTTTGTTTGTTGTTGAGTTTTATGAGTCCTTTTTATATTTTGGATATTAGGCCCTTATCTGAGCTGTTGTTTGAAAATATCATTTCCCATTTAGTTGGCTGTCTGTTTATTTTGTTGTCAGTTTCTCTTGCTGAGCAAAGTCAATCTCTTTAAATTTATTGAGACTTGTTTTGTGTCCTAACATGTAGTCTATCATAGAGAATGTACCATTAGCACTTGAAAAGAATGTATATTCTGCTGCTTTGGGGTGAAAGGTTCTGAAGATCTCTATTAAATCCAGTTGATCTAATATGTCATCTAAGGCTGCTGTTTCTTTGTTGATTTTCTTTCTTGAGGATCTATCCATTGATGCTAGTGGGGTATTAAAATCCCCTGTTATTATAGTATTGCTGTTAATCTCACCCTATATGTTCATCTTAATTTGCTTAATATATTTAGGTGCTCCTATATTAGGAGTATAGATATTTTTAATGATTATGTCTTTCTTTCAGATTGCTCCATTTATCATTATGTAGTGACTTTCTTTATCCTTTACTATAGCCTTTGTTTATAAGTCTATTTTTTCCAATATAAGTATTGCTACTTTAGTTTTTATTTCCTTTTTGTTTGCGTGAAGTACTTTTTTTTCATTCCTTCACTCTCAATCTATGTGTATCTTTTATTCTGAGGTGAGTCTCTTGTAGTCAGCATATGAACGAGTCCTTTTTCTTACCCATTCAGCTACCCTAAGTCTTTTGATTGGAGCATTTAAGGGGTTTTTTTGTGACAGAGACAGAGAGAAGAACAGACAGACTGGAAGGGAGAGAAATGAGAAGCTTCAGTTCTTTGTTGTGGCACCTTAGTTTCTCAGTGATTGCTTTCTCATAAGTGCCTTGACCGGGGTAGTACAGCAGACTGAGTGACCTCTTGCTCAAGCCAGCAACCTTGGGTTTAAGCTGGTGAGCCTTGCTCAAACCAGATAAGGTCATGCTCAAACTGGCAACCCTGGGGTTTTGAACTTGGGTCCTCTGTGTCCCAGTCCAACACTCTATCCACTGCACCCCTGCCTGGTCAGGCTACATTTAAGGTTATTGATATGAATTGTTTATTTTCATTTTATTCTTTAAATCTACGGTTCTCTTTTCCTAGATTATTTTTTCTTTCCTTTACTATGATTACTGCAAGCCCCTTAACATTTCTTGCAGAATTGGTTTAGTTGTAATAAATTCCTTTAGTTTTTGTTTTGTTTTGTTTTTCTGGGAAGTTTTTTTATTTCTCCTTCAATTTTAAATGATAACCTTGCTGGATATAGAATTCTTGGTTGGAAGCTCTTGTTTTGCATTACTTTGAATATTTCTTGCCAATACTTTCTGGCCTCTGATGTTTCTGTTGAAAAGTCAGATGTCACCCTTATGGGGGCTCCTCTGTAGGTAATTGACTGCTTTTCTCTTGCGAGTTTCTATATTCTTTTTTTATCTCTTAATTTTGGTAGTTTTATTATGGTGTGTCTTGGTGTAGGCCTCTTTGGGTTCCTCTTTAATGGGACTCGCTGTGCTTCTCAAACTTGTGTGACTTTTCACTTCATCAATTTAGTAAAGTTTTCAGCTATGATTTTTTCAATTAGGTTCTCTATCCCCTGTTCTTCCTCTTCTCCTTCAGGAACCCAAGCAGATGTTGTTTCTATTCATGTTGTCACAGAGCTCTCTTAGAGTTTCCTCAGACATTTTGAGCCTCTTTTGATTTTGCTGCTCTGCTTCCATGCCTTCATTTATCTTGTCCTCTAAAGAGATCATTTGATCCTCTGCTTCATCCAGTCTGCTTTTAATTCCTTCTAGTCTAGTCTTTATTTCTAATGTTATATTTTTCATTTATGACCGATTCTTTTTAATGATTTCAATGTCCTTTTTGATGCTTTCTAGCTCTTTCTTTAAGTTTTCATTATGTCCATCAATTGTTGCTCTAAAATTTTTGAGCATCCTAACAATAATTATTTTAAACACTGCATCTGGTAATTTTGTTACTTCTATCATATTCAGTTTTTTTTCTAGGGGTTTCTCTTGTTGATTCATTTGAATTGTATTTGTCTATCTTGTCATTTTTTCTGTATGTAGACTCCTCCTTTTAGAGTGCTGTTTGAATAGCTGGCTGAGTCTAGGGTTTAAATTTTCTGCTTCCAGATCTCAGTTGTGTTGATTCTAGATCTTCTTGGGTTGGCATCATTTTTTGTTTGTAATACACTGTGGGCTACTTGTCATCAGCTACTGCTCTTTTTGGTGTTTGTGCAATGATTTCTGTGCTTGGGTAGTGTGGGAGGGCCAACCTATCTATAATGATCAGCTTTCTTTTGCTTAGAGCTGTCAGCAGCTTCATAAGAGCTGCAAGCTCTAAAATTTTTGCTTCCACTTTTCAGCTATCCCAGCTTGTCTTGCAGCTGCCTCGCCTTTCAAGAGCCCTTTGTTGAAAGACTGTAATGTGGGCCCAACTGACCTCACCTAATCTTCCCCTGCACAGATTGCAAACTTGTTCGGTTAGGGGAGCTGAAGTTTGAAATACAATGTTAATAGGACCCCCTACATTAGGGTTTTCTTGGACTGTAGCTCAGTACAGGGAATGTGACCCCTACTCTAGGGCCTAATCCCTCAGTCTCTGCTGGATACCAGAATTTTATTTTTCACCAATAAAGTGAGCTGCAGAAATGTTTGAATTCCTCTTAGTTTCTCTTTCTGCTGCCTCTAATTGCTGGCTACTCACTGGGCCTAGTAGAGAACTCCAGGGATTGGTGTGGGGCAGTGGGTGTGGCTTGCTCTTTGGTCCCAGTTGTAACTCTGTCCAGACTTTTTTGTTTACATATCTCAGTAGGGTGTTGCCACAGGATTGGGGTGAGTGTGACCTCTGAATTTCTAAGATGTGGTCTGGCCTCCAGCTCTCTGGGGGTGAGGCACATTCTTAGCAGTGGAGGGGGGAGGTGTAGCTCTGGTTTCATGAAAAACCTGAGTCACTGACCAAGCCCCTGCTTCTTTGCCTTTCAGAACAACCCTTGCCCCTGGCTGTATATGAAGAGATTACCAGGGTTGGGACAGCTGCCTTTCCCCAGACTGGTGCGGGACAAATGGATTGCTCCTCCCATGTATATGTCTAGTTTAGCCTTGGAAAATGACTTAGTGCAGGTTTTCTGATCACCATCACCATGTATCTCCCTGTGCCACCAACTTCATTCTTTCCTCATGCAACTGCAGTCCTCTCAGCTCTCTCACCACCACAGCCCCAGGCAAGTGGTCATGAGCAAGATTTTTTGTGTGGGCCCTTTAAGACTGAATCTGCCTCTCCAAAAGCTGTCTTTCCCTCCCACAGACAGAAACCCTGCTCTTTTCACCATTCAATGCTGTCTGGTTAACTCTTCCAGTCACTGGGGCTCCAAGATGGGGCTCTGGGACTGGGGCTGAAGCCCCCCATCTCTCAGGGTCCCTCTCCCCACAGTGTGAGTCCTTCTGGGCACTCTGCCACCTCTTGCTTCTGGGAGTGGGCAGCACCCACCATGTCTCTGCACTTTCTACAAGACTCGGTGTGGCTTCTTCTATGATCCTTGGTTATAGTAGAGTCCTCTTTATTTTGTCCAAAGTTGGTTTTTCACGATGGTTGTTCTTAAATTAAGTTGTAATCCAGTTTGGTCCTGGGAGGTGGCTGTTGTAACGTCTGCCTACTCTGTGGCCATCTTGGAATTCCTCTTACTGTGTCTTTTTTTTATTTGCTTTAATAATCCTTTGTAGTTCTTAGTATATAGGTACTTTACATTCTGCGTTATGTTTGTTCCTAGTTATTTTTGTTGTTGTTGTTACAACTGTAAAAGGGATTATTTTATGAGATTATTTTCCAAAGTTTCATTGTTAGCTTATATGAAAGCAATAGACTTCTGTATATCAATTTTGCATCCTGTAACCTTACTATATTGGTTTATTGTTTCTAATAGTCTTTCTGTGGAGTGTTTGGAGTTTTCTATATACAGGGTCACGTCATCTACAAAAACTGAAACCTTTACTTCTTCTTTTGTGATATGAATGCCTTTTACTTCTTTATCTTGTCTGATTGCTCTGACTAGAACTTCCAGCACTATGTTGAACAGGAGTGGAGATAGTGGGCAGCTTTGTCTTGTTTGTGATTTTAGAGGAAAAGTTTTCAGTTTTTACCATTTAGTATGATGTTAGCTGATGCATTGTCATACATGTCCTTTATTATGTTGAGGTATTTTTCTTCTATACCCATTTTATTGAGTGTTTTAAACATGAAAGGCTGTTGTATCTTATCAAATACCTTCTCTGTATATATTGATAAGTTCATATGGATTTTGTTCTTTGTTTTGTTGATATACTGTATTATGTTAATTCTTTTACTTATGTTGAAACATCCCTTTGCTTCTGAGATGGATCAAACTCGATCATGATGTATTAATTTTTCTAATATGTTATATTTGATTTGCTAGTATTTTGTCTAGGATTTTTGCATCTGTATTCATTAGAGATATTGGTGTGCAGTTTTCTTTTTTTGTATTGTCTTTGCCAGCTTTTGATATGAGGGTTATGTTGACTTCATAAAATGTGTTTGGAAATATTGCTTCTTCTTCATTTTTTTTAGAAGACTTTGAGAAAGATACGAACCAAATCTTCTATGAATGTTTAGTAGAATTCACTTGTGTAGCCATCTGGTCCTGGACTTTTGTTTTGAAGAAGTTTTTGATAGTTGTTTCTGTTTTCTCTCTGCTTATGGGTCTATTTAAGATTTCTACTTCAGTCTAGGAAGCCTACTACTAATTCAGTCTAGGAAGATTATATAGGTCTAGGAATTTATCCATATCTTCTCAATTATTGAATTTGGTGGCATATAGTTTTTCATATTGTTGTACAATGATACTTTGTATATCTATTATATCTGTAGTAATTTCTCCTCTTTCATTTTGGATTTTGTTTTATATAAGTTTTTCTCTTTTTTCCTTAATGAAAAAGAGAGGAGTTTGTCAGTTTTGTTGATCTTTTCAAAGAATCAGCCTATTGCTTTATTAATTTTTTCTATAGTTTTCTGTTTTCTATTTCATTTATTTCTGCTCTAATTTTTATTATTTTCTTTTATCTGCTAGTTTAAATTGCCTTTGTTCTTCTTTTTCTAGTTCCTTAAGATATGATGTTAAGTTGTTTACTTGGGCTCTCTTTTGTTTTCTGTTATAAACCTGTAATGATATAAACTTGCCTCTTATTAATGGTGTTTTTTTACATCCCAGATATCCTGATATGTCATGTTGTCATTTTCATTTGCCTGTATATACCTTTTTTCTTTTTGTGACAGAGAGAGAGGAAGACAGAGAGAAAAACAGGGACAGACAGAAAGAAGGGAGAGAGATGAGAGGCATCAATTCTTTGTTGTGGCACCTTAGTTGTTCCTTGATTGCTTTCTCATATGTGCCTTAATGGAAGGCTGCAGCAGACCAAGTGATCTCTTGCTCAGGCCAGTGACCTTGGGCTCAAGCAGGTGAGCCTTGCTCAAACCAGATAAGCCTGTGCTCAAGCTGGCAACCTCAGTGTTTCGAACCTGGCTCTTCCATATCCCAGTCTGATTCCCTATCCACTTCCCCACCACCTAGTCAGGCTGTATGTGTCTTTTGATCTTTGCGTTTATTTCTTTTATGACCCAATCATTGTTTAGAAATATGTTGTTTAATTTCCATATTTTTGTGGGTTTGTTTACTTCTTTTTTGCAGTTGAATTCTAATTTCAAAGACTTATGGTCCGAGAATATGCTTGGTATAATTTCAATCTTTCTAAATATGTTGATGTTAGTTTTGTGACCCAACATATGATCTATTCTTGAGAATGTTATATACACTTGGAAAAATATATATTCTGATGTTCTAGGATAAAATGTCTTGTAGATGTCTATTATGTCCATTTGTTCTAGTGTTTCCTTTAAGGCCAATATTTCTTTATTGATTTTCTGTTTGATAAACAATCTAGACCCAAAATAGTATATTGAGATCTCCTAGTATGATTGTGTTTTTGTCAGTTTTTATTTTTAGATCAGTTAGTTGATGTCTTATATATTTTGGTGCTTCTTGGTTTGATGCATATATATTAAAAATTGTTATGTCTTCTTGATACAATGTCTTCTTTATCATTATAAAATGACCATCTTTGTCTCTGGTTACTTTTGTTGTATTGTAGTCAACATTGTCAGATATGAGTATGGCTACACATGGTTTTCTTTGAATATTATTTTTTGGAGGAATCATTTTGGAACCTTTCACTTTGAATCTATTTTTATCCTGGTAGTTTAGGTGTTTCTCTTGAAGGCAGCATATAGTTGGGTTTTGCTTTTTGATCCAATCTGCTACTCTGTGCCTCTTTATTGGTGAGTTCAATTCATTTACATTTAGTGTAATTGACACTTGAGTATTTCTTATAGCTATTTATATTTTGCTTTCTAATAGCTCTGTGTCATGTTTGGTTTTTCTCTTTTGTTTTTCTATCATTTGTTTTTGTTTGGTCATATTCCATACTTCTTTTCTCTCTTCTTTTTTTAAGCTATGTGTTTCAGTAGTAGCATTTGCAGGGGTGTTTACCATTAAGTTATTTAAAGAAAAATTATCATATTTACAAGAGTTTATTATTTCATAAGTGCTTCTGAATTCCATCCTCCTTTGCTACCGCTGATCTTTGTCCTCTCCCCTTTTAGGTTACTGACATCACAAATTAACCTCGTTTTTATTGTGTTCTTGTCAGAGCTTTTACTTGTAGTTTTGTTTTCTTTTGTTCTTTTTATCTGGTCAGATAATAATTTCTTCAGTTTCTATATGTCTGTAAATGTTTTTATTTCACCTTCAGATTTGAAGGCTAACTTTGATGGATGTAGTATTCTTGGCTGGCAGTCCTCTCTTTCAATACTTTAAAAGTTGGAGTTCACTCTCTTCTGGCTCATAGAGTTTCTGCTGAGAAATCTGATGATAACCTAATGGGCCTTTCTTTATATGTTATATTCTTTTTTTTCTAGCTGCTTTAAAGATTCTTTCTTTGTCATTGATTTGTGATAATTTCCTTATGATGTCTTTGGAGTAGGTCTTTTTGTGTTAAAGTAATGTGGATTTGCTCCTTGGATTTGAAGCTCTAAGTCTTTTCATAAACTTGGAAAGTTCTTAATTATTTGTTTGAATATGTTCTCCATTTCCTTTTCCTTCTCTTCTTCTTCTTATATACCTATTATTTTTATATTTCTCTTTCTGATGAAGTGAGAAAATTATTTTTTTTCCTGAATTTGGAAACAGGGAGGCAGTCAGACAGACTCCCACATGCGCCCAACCAAGATCCACCCAGCATGCCCACCAGGGGGCGATGCTATGCCCATCTGGAGTGCCGCTCTGGTGTGACCAGAGCCATTCTATCACCTGAGGCAGAGGAAATAGAGCCATCCTCAGAGCCCAGGCTAACTTTGCTCCAATGGAGCCTCAGCTGTGAGAGGGGGAAGAGAGAGACAGAGAGGAAGGAGAGGAGGAGGGGTGGAGAAGCAGATGGGCACTTCTCCTGTGTGCACTGGCCAGGAATTGAACCCGGACTCCTGCACGCCAGGCCGACACTTTCTACTGAGCCAACTGGCCAGGGTGAGACAATTCTTGTAAGGCTTTCTCATTTTTTAAAATTCTTGAGTCTCTCTCTTCTCTCTGTAGTATCTCTAGTTGCCTGTCTTCATTGTCATTGATTCTCTCCTCTATCTGGCCTGTTTTTTAGCTAAGCTTGCTACCTCATTTTTCAGTTTATGTATTGAGTTCTTCATCTCTGTTTGTTTTTTATATAATTTCAATTTCCTTGAGGAAGTCCTTTTGTTTTCATTAATTTATTTTTTGAGCTCACTAAATTGCCTTTCAGTGTTTTCTTGTATCTCATTGAGTATTTTTAGAATTTTAATTTAAAATTTTCTGTCATTTAGCTCCACAGTTTCCATGTAAAAGAAATTCTTTTTTCTGAAGATTTTTTATCATCTATTTGGACTACATCTCTTTCTCCTGTATTCATGATATTTGATTTCTTTTTCCTTAATGGCTTTTGAGAATGGTATTGTTCATAAAACTAACAAGAGATAATTAAAAATTAATAAAAATAAAATTTTAAAAATAAAGTGAAAAATAAAAATTCTATAAATAATAACAAGTAGAACAAAACCTACAGAGAACAAGGAGAAGAAACTGAGGAAAGATAAAGAAAAAAGAGAAAATGAAATTAAAAAAACATAACACCACAGGAAAGTATGAGTAAAAATTATAATAATTTGAAGAAAAATTAAATTCATATGAGAGGAAAGGAAAAAAAGGAGAAGAGTAAAAGAGAAAGTATCAGAAATAAAATCCTCACATAAAATAATAATATAAAATATAACAACTAAAGATAACAAACTTCAAATGGGAAAAAATTAATGAAGAAAAAGAAAAGAAGAAAAATGAGAAAAAGCAAAAAAATGTATGTTTTTCAGCTTTGACAAGTAACTTTTTTATTTTTTCAGCAGGTGTCACTACTACAAATTTTGCCTCTGTCAGGTTCATGGGAGGAGTTCCATTGAGGCATTGCTGCCATAATGATATAAGCATAGCTACAGTCACATTGGTGGGAGATGCTTGTTGTTAAGGCTTTGCAATTTTATGGATCTAGCAATGGTAGTCTCAGGTCTCCGGGAACCTATCCTCATGTCTCAACAGAGCAGGGGATCAAATGCCAGGCACATCTGCCTCTCACAGGAGAGAGCAGCCCTGGAGACTCAGCTGTGGGGAATCTGCCACCACCACTGTTCCCACAGCAAGGAAAAAATGGGAGGTTGTGAGAGCCATAGCCTGGCCCTCCATTCTATAGCACTCAAAGTGTAGCTGGTGGGCAGGGCAGGAGCTGTGTGCCATGAGCTGATGGCCTGTGGAGCAAGTTGGGTGCAGGCACAGATCACAGATCAAGCATACTTTTGTATCATGCAGGCCAAACTCTATGGGCTGACTGTGCAGATCAAATATGCCTCAGTGCCCTGTGGGCCAATCTCCAAAGGCTAATCATCCACAGATTGAGGGTGCACTGCAGGCTACTTGTGCATCCAGCATCGTGATGGAAAATGGAGCCCAGCATTGCGGGCAGACACCTGAACCAGCTGTGTTCCTGCTCTTGGTTGAGTACCTGCCTTAATTCTGCTCCTTCCTCTCTGCCCTTCAGTCTCACCACTTCTTACAGATCTGAAGCAAAATCCACATTAAAATTACCTCCTTCCCTTAGATCAGTGAGGAAAGGGAAAAAAAAATGGTCCTCTGGCTTTTGTCCTCCAGGAACGGGTTCTATCTTCCACATGCCTTTTCACCTAGTCAAACCTTTTGTCCAGTCAGTGTCTGAATATTTCAGGTGCACCTGCAAGCCTAGCTGCGGTTCTTTCTCTGCATTATAGTTATTCAATTTGTTAAAATTTCAAGGGGAGAGATCAGGAATATCTTTCATGCCACCATTTCTCTGACATGGCTCTGTAAAGATATTTAAAGTGATATCTAGTTGAATTCAGAATATGTTATTGATTCATAGATGAAGATGACAATCTAGATGGTCATTCCAACTGAGTATGGTAAGACAATGCTTTCTGTTTTATTTACATTTAGTAATTCTTGAGTTCTTTTTTGGTATAATAAAGTTGTCAGTGACAAAAATTAGTTCAGAAATCACCAGAATAATTTCTATCTTCATTCTCAATACATTTGGTGAACATTTTTCATTTTGTGTTTCATTATGGAGTCATTTTCTTTAATTGAAATAATTTTATTATTCTAAAAAAGTTCAAATAGAAGAAAATTAGTGTGTTTGAATCAGTTCTCAGAGTAGAGAGTTTCACACTAGAAGATTTCAGTTTTTAGAACCTTTGGACAGACATATTCATAATTAAGACAAGTGGTAGTCCCAACTTCTGACATAGGGTGTATAGTTCATAGAACACTGCTGTCTTTTGTGTCTATTTTTCTCTATGTTTTGAAAGTGCCACAAAAGTCCACTTAAAGAGAATGAAAGAGGTGTTCACTGAAATCATAGCTGGTGATCAGAAGACGGAGCAGAAATGTCAAGACAAAGGGAGAATGATCCCAAGGAAATGAGTTCAGATGGACAATGCAAACAAAAGTGCTGATGATACAGTCCCTGGTCTTGTTCTTCAGTCCCATGGTGCAGCTTCCATCTGCAGAGCTGTCCCAGAAGCAAAAACTTGCCCTGTGTAATCCGGCTCCACTCTTCTGAAAATTATACAAGCTGCAATGTATTTAAATGCTTTTCTCCATCTTGATGACTTGGCTTAAAGATTGTTCTGCTACATTTGCACAACATTGATTCACTGTACTGTGCTCACAGATGTTGCCACTGATTTTGAATTTTCTGTTTCCTCTTTTACAGTGTTGCTCACTTTATCAACAATAAAGAAGTCTCTTTCCCAGCTTGGTAGATGTCCATTTCTCCTTCAAAGCATCACCTTGCCATACTAAAATAAACTCAGGATTTTTTTATATATCCACTGGAATTTAGACAATTTAAATCAATACTTTTTTTTTATCTAAAATTGACTCTACTTGGCCAGTATGATCCTTTGTTAATTTATACTTTGGATCTTCTACTTGAACAATTTAAACTTGAAAGCTGTCTTGCTTTCTGCCATTGTGATGTATTCCAATCTTACTTTTTACTTTTCAGCTCCAAACATGATGAATTTATTTCACCAGCTATTATTCTGGGCTATAAATATGCTTAGGAGAAAAATAGTGTTGAAGAACAATAGTCTGGAACTCAGATGAATCATGTGTTTGAAATTGCTCTTAGAACATTTCAATGGGTTTGACTAAAAAATTATTATTTTAAATTTAATTTGATTTTGTAATACATTGACATTTACAATACAGGTAAAAGGACATAGTTGTACTTAAATTCTTGATTCTATAATTGTCCTCAGAGTCAATTTAAAAAAAAAATGATGAGGAAAATCAAGAGGTAGCTTTTGCTCTGGCTCTTTGCTTATTAAGCAAAGTCATTTCTTCATGATGTAGAAGTTCACTGTGCAATATTATTCCAGCAAAAGTCAGAAAGTGAAAGACTGGAAAAGGAGCTTAATCAATTGCAGATTTCAGATGAGAACAAAGAACACACACAGCTGGAAGAAATTGTTACAGTAATTGCATTTATGTTTTCATTCTTTCCAAATCTAACATCTTTGCATAAAAGGAGATCCAAGCAGGCTACCTTAAGCCTTTGTTTTGGGGACCTCAATCTACCCTGTCTTTATCAGGAACAAGAAAGTGAGGTGATGTAGCAGTTAGGGACCTGACTTTTGCTTCCAGACTTACCCTGGTCAATGTTTGCCTTTGGTACCTTTTAACTGAGTGATCTTATGAAATTTCTTAAACAGTCTTTGTCAGTTTCCTTTTTCTTTTTTTTTGTAATGGAGCAAGTGATAATTTCTTTCACTTTGGAGAGTCCCTGTGAACAGTAAATGAGTTAATGTTTACAAATATATAATAGTAAATGAATATTTACAAAGCACATACAACACTTACTGACACTAATTCTTAAATAAATTCAATATTACCCTTAAAAGAAATCTTAAATTCCTGTTAACAATGAGAATTATTAGAACACAGTATTTTTCTTCATGATGAGTATACAACCTTTGTTGAATCTTTTTTCAATTTTTGAAACCTTTCCTGTGATGAGTAAAAACATTTATAAATGTTAAAAAGAGAAACTTGTGCATAAAGAAAAGCATGGATAAAATATTTATCAAGAAGTGTTTATCAATATTAAATATCTATTACTAGCTATCATAGTTTAAAGCAAGATAATTTATGATTTGGTAAAAAGCATTTTAAAAATCAAGTTAAATTGTGACCGTCAAATTTATATAAAAACATATATCACTTTAAAGATTTATAGTAGTCCAGATTATACCTGTTAAGGTGACTGATCTTTCTTCTACTTGTCCTTTGTAATAAGAATTTGCCTCAATTGTTGTCTCTGATTGTGGCTACACAGGATATGCTGAAGGTCCTCAAAACATGTGAGGTTCCTGGGGGTTAATTTCTGCTTCCATGGAAACTACCCTGGTGTGCCCCAGTTTTAAATGATTTCCTGCAGGCTGACACCTGGAGGCACCTGCTTAAAGAAACATCTCACATAAGCCTGGAGCAATAGAAAAAAATGTTTCATAATAATTTTTCTTTGCAGTAGATATTCCAGTTAACATTTTCAATGTTTAAGTAATGATTTTTTTTTAATATACTTAGGTATGATTTTTTAAAAATGTTCATTTAAGTGTTTAGAAGTACTGGTAATTTAAGTCCACCTCTTCAGACATGAAGTGTGCCATGCCCACTGATAAAAGAATCACCAGTGGGTCACTAATTAATTTATTTGGCAAATGTTAATTTGATGAGCTAAAAGGTAAGAGGTAAGTAAGGCACAGATGCTGACCTGAAGAATCTAGCAACTTAATTGGGAGACAGACCACCACAAAGATCATTCTAAGACAATCTGCAACTTGCAATCAGTGCTAAGTATGCAGGATAATTTGTGGATGTGGATATATAGAATGTATTCATTAGCAAGTGAGGAGAAGGAACACATGGAGCCCTTTTTATAGCAGGTTAGGCCCAACAAACAGGACAGTGAGGGGCAAGCATAGCATGGTTAAGAGAAACAATTTGGTGTCTGGATATATGTAGAACATACTAAGGTTTTTGGTATGGTGGAAATAAAAAATCACAAGAGAAAGTTTTAAAAAATGACTGCAGATAGAGATAATGTGGAGGGTCCTATAGTCACTTTATTGTAATTCTTAACCCATAGTTTCTAGGAGCTAATGAAAATTTTATAGAAGAATAGAAATGTAGTCAGATTTGATTTTTAGATAGGTCTTGCCAGTGGCCATGTCGCAAATGGCTCAAGCTGCAGAAGAGTAATAGCAGGAGATAAGAGTTCTAAATCAGAAAATATGAAAGCCTAAATACAATGAATAGAGGGATATAAAGAAAAAAAAATTAAATATTTGCATGAAAAAAATTTCAAAGAACTTGATGAAGGATTGGTTGTGTGAGAGAAGAATTGATTATGACCACGTATTCTATTAGGTCACTGGTGATTCCAACAACTGAGAGAGCCAGTACTGGGTATGATTAGTTTGAGATCCTTGTGGGTACCCAGGAAGAGACGACCAGTAAGAAATCCTGTATCTGAGTCTAAAGTGTAGAGGACACACTAAGCTGGACATAAAGACTTGGGGCTTACCCACAAAGAGGCAGTTAGTGAATTCCAGCAATGTCTGTATATGCCCAGCATAAATGGGTAAACAAAATCAGCCACGATCCAAGTAAAATATCCAAGATCAAATATATTGAAATGTCCACATGGCTCCTCCTTATGGATAGAGTCCGCACAAAGGGGAATGTCACATCTCAAACTAATCTAACAAACAAAATAGAAACAGATTCATAGATAAAGAGAACAAACTGATAGCTTTCAAAAGGGATAGTGGTTGAGATCCTGGGTGAAAAATGTGAAGAGATTAAGCAAAGACAAAAAAAACCAGAAAACAAAAAACCTTGTAGACACAGACAACAGTGTGTGGATTGCAGGAAGGAAAGGAGATGGGGGCGTGGAGGAGGATAGAGGGGGGGATAGATAATGATGAAGGGAGACCTTGACTTGGGGTGGTAAACAGACAATGCATATATAGATGATATATTATAGATGTGTACCTGAAACCTACATCATTTTATTAACCAATATCAGCCCAATAAACTGAATTAATGTTTTTTTAAAATATGGAATAATTGAGAGTTCAATGGTGACAGAGGGTTTGAGTTTATCATAGCTTATAAATAACAGATGCTATATATAATATATATACATGAAAGTTAAACATCTTTCTCTGTTCTGTCTTTAAGCCCAATACATAGAATTTATGTTAATATAAATGTTTTTTTATTAATTCTGCAAAATCATTTTATGCTTATACTTTTATTTCTTAAAGGTTAATATATAACCCTTAGTCAGGATATGCTAACACTCTTATAACAATGAATAAATCAGGATCTGGGTCACTTGTTTGTCTCTTTTTTTCTATTTTTATCCTTTTATTTTTTATACTTTATGTTCTCAAATGAGTATTTATTTCCTATTCTAAAACCATAATAAGCTTCTCTTCTTATCTGTAGATTGTTTCTAACATCTAAAACATATTACTGGCACTTACAATACTGGGATTTTTATAAATATTTATTACTTTAGAATCGAGCAGTAGAGTTGAAACCATAGTAAAGGAAAAGAAAATTTTGAACCTATATCTGTGTCACTTAGATGAAAATATTACAGATGCATGTAAAATAGAGCCAGCTTATTTTATGAGTTAGGGAACCAGTGACACAAACTGGATTTATCAATTCAATTTTAATTAATTACATTTTCTCCTTCTTAATATTTATTCTGAATTCATATGACTCCTACTCCTACCTAGAAAATAATTATTCTTTCTTTTGGTGTTCCATGACATAGTAGGTCCATCAATCTCATTTCTTTTAATTTCCATTTTCCCCCAGTTTTCTAAATATCTACCTTAACATCCTGTGATGGACGTGGAAAATTAGTTCACTAAGCATAGAAGCCTACCTTCTTCTACTGTGTTTTCTTATGCTGTAGAAACTGAATAGTTCAAAAACCAAACCAAACCAACAAAAGTTTAAATTACCTTACAACTTGGTTCTAGAAACCAATTCAAAACTGAGTTGATTTGGCTTGATAACTTGGGTCCTCAAGCCATTCTTTTGGTGGCAAGAAATGCAATGTAGACAGATTTGCTCTGAAGCCCATCATACTGGTGGTGGTCACCCAGTACCTGAAGCCCAGCAGGAGTGTGTGCCTGGGGACAATGTGCAACAGTTATTTTGCTGGACTCAGTGACAGTTTCCAAGTCCTTATTAGAGGCGAACATGAAGCCTGTTTTTCTACCCTCCAACATTTTTGTGTTTACAAAATTTTTTGTATTAAATATTTTTTGTTTAAAATATATAGCATGATTTTTGTTACCTGCAAGTAACTTTTGTCTGAAACGTAGTTCTCATAATTCTCATTTTTTCAATAAATTATTAATATATAAATAGATTATATTTATATAAATATATTATAAAATATAAATATGTTTTTAAAATATTTTAATTATTTAGTACAAATCATTTTTAGTTATCTCTATGAAATTTTAGAAATTGTGACAAGACCTTGGGAAGGAGAGTGAGCAGGTATCTGTACTAAGTCTGATATCTAACCTATAAACCTTTGTTTTTGAAGTAATAACTATAACACATATAGAGCTAAAGACATACATATTATCATATCATAATAAACAATTGTACCTTACTTTTATTTACCTTTTGCAGTATATGAACTTAAAAATTTCTTTGTTTTTAATATAGTTTTTATATCTTTCACTTTGAAATAGATGTTAAAGTTGTACTAGAGTTTGACAGGAAAATATTAACCTCAGACATACATAGTCTGGAACTAATAGTTTATAATCTGTTCTAACTTTTTTTTTTTTTTTTTTTGTATTTTTCTGAAGCTGGAAACGAGGAGAGGCAGTCAGACAGACTCCCGCATGCGCCCGACCGGGATCCACCCGGCACGCCCACCACGGGCGATGCTCTGCCCACCAGGGGACGATGCTCTGCCGTGACTAGAGCCACTCTAGTGCCTGGGGCAGAGGCCAAGGAGCCATCCCCAGCGCCCGGGCCATCTTTGCTCCAATGGAGCCTTGGCTGCGGGAGGGGAAGAGAGAGACAGAGAGGAAGGAGAGGGGGAGGGGTGGAGAAGCAAATGGGTGCTTCTTCTATGTGCCCTGGCTGGGAATCGAACCTGGGTCCCCCGCACACCAGGCCAATGCTCTACCACTGAGCCAACCGGCCAGGGCCTAATCTGTTCTAACTTTTACATTTCAGAGTATAAAGAATCAGTGTTTCCACTGTCACTTAGTCATCATTTAAATACAGTATCTTGACAGTTGCTCAAGGCATATGCAGGACCCTGGACTTCCTTGATTAAATGCTAATGAGTAAATTTGCCTAGAAACTTAGGTCATAATATACTGGTTTGAAAGACATATATTGAGACAGAAGATGGCAGCGGAGTAGGCAGATGCACAGACGCCCAGCTCTCACAACCAAACTGGAATACAAATCAATTTAGGAAAAATCAGCGTGAAAAAACAACTCTGGACTACAAGAACAGCTGTCAAAAACCAAGGAGCAAAGAAGAAGCCACAACAAACCTGGTAGGGAACACCCGAATCTACCCTGCTTACAGGAACGGAGCGGGGGGGTGAGACTGGGAGCCCAGAGGGGATCTCACTCCAGGGAAAAGAGCAGAAGGTACTGCTCGCAGCCACTTGCCTGGTGACCAGGGAGTGAGGTGTGTTGAAAGGACCAGCTTATCTCCCAAGTGGAAAGGAAAGAGAGAGGGACAGACTGTGAGGGGCTAAGTAATGCAGGAGATGACATAAAAAAAAAAAGCTGACTCATTTGTGTTGGAGGCGGCCATAGCTGGGGGAGGGACTGATCCTTTCCCACAAAACAGTACTGGATTGCTTCTGGATCAGAGATCTCCAGACATCTCTCCAACTCCAATCAGTGCAACAAGATACAGCTGAAAACAAGAAGTGGGGAGAAGGGGCAGTAACTCAGGTCTCCATGGAGATCTGAGATAAACCTCCCCCTACTGAAGCTGAGAAAAAACCCTGCCCCCAGAGAGATTAATTGGTGGAAGAGGCCTTCAGAGTCTCAGGTTACACCCATCACATTCCTGGATACAGTTTCAAGGAAGCCTGCTGCTGAGATCAGTAAACAAGACTATCACCTGTTAAGAAAACAAACAAATCAAGACTTCAAAGCTGCCCACAAACACAGACATAATGAGAAGACAAAAAAGTGCAATCCAAATGAAACCATAAGAGAATCCTTCAGGAGATGAACTGAGTGATATGGAAATAATTAAATTTCCAGATGCAGAGTTCAAAATAATGATTGTAAGGATGCTTAAGAATCTTAGAACAACAATGGATGGTCACTATGAACACCTAAATAAAGAAATAGCAAGTATAAAAAAGAATCACTCAGAGAAGACAAATACAATATCAGAAATAAAGGCCACAATGGAAGGAATTAAACACAGGATAGATAGAGCTGAGGATTAAATCAGCAAGTTGGAGGACACCTGGAATGAAGGCATGAAAGCAGAGAAGAAAAACGAAAGAGACTCAAAAAGTCTACTACCAAGATTATTTTATCCAGCAAGGCTATTGTTTAAAATCGAAGGAGAAATAAAAAGCTTTACAGACAAAAAAAAGCTCAAGGAATTCATTACAACTAAACCAATGCTGCAGGAAATGTTAAGGGGCCTGTTGTAAACAGATCAAAGTGGAAAAAAAATATAGCAAAAAGGGAATACAGCTTTAAAGAATAAAATGGCAATAAATAACTACATATCAATAATAACCTTAAATGTAAATGGATTAAATGATCCAATCAAAAGACATAGGGTAGCTGCCTGGATAAGAAAACAAGACTGGTACATATGCTGTCTACAAGAGACACACCTTAGTAAAAAAGGTACACATAGATTGAAGGTAAAAGGATGGAAAAAAAATTTTATGCTAACGGAAATGAAAAAAGAGCTGGGGTAGCAATACTTATATCAGACAAATTGAACTTTAAAACAAAGGATATAGTAAGAGATAAAGAAGGCCACTACATAATGATAAAGAGAGTAATCCAACAGGAAGATATAACTATTATAAATATATATGCACCTAATATAGAAGCACCTAAATATATAAAGCAGACTTTGATGGATTTAAAGGGTGAGATCAACAGCAATACTATAATAGTAGGGATTTCAATACCCCACTAACATTACTAGATAGATCCTCAAGAAAAAATATTAACAAAGAAACAGCAGACTTATTGGACACACTAAATCAACTCGATTTAATAGGTATCTTCAGAACCTTTCACCCTAAAGCAGCAGAGTATACATTCTTTTCAAGTGCGCATGGTACATTCTCCCGGATAGACCACATATTAGGGCACAAAAGTGGTCTCAACAAATATAAGAAGATTGAAATCATATCAAGCACTTTCTTCAATCACAACAGCATGAAACTAGAAATGAACCACAACAGAAAAGCTCAAACACATGGAAACTAAATAGCAGGTTGTTAAATAATGAATGGATTAAGAATGAGATCAAAGAAGAAATAAAAAATTTCCTAGAAACAAATGACAATGAGCATACAACAACTCAAAATTTATGGGACACAGCAAAAGCAGTACTGAAAGGGAAGTTTATAGCACTACAGGCACACTTTAAGAAGCTAGAAAAAGCTCAAATAAACAACTTAATCCTGCATCTAAAAGAACTAGAAAAAGAATAGCAAGTAAAGCCCAAATGTAGTGGAAGGAATGAAAGACATATATTGCTAAAATATCTCCTTGAGTACTATCAATGCCCTTTTTACAAAAGCATTATCCATTCTATGGTATACCTATTTTTTTCTCCGCTTTTGCCAACATGAAATTCAGATTTAGAGACTATAGTCCAATTTTATAATCTTACTACCGGGAAAAGAAACTAAAGAAAGAGTCCTTGAATTGGACATAATTTCACAATTCACATTAACTTTGAGGTAGACACAATGTATCCTAGTGAGTTTAAGAAGTAGTAACAAGAGAATTAAGAAATTTCTCAAAAACTTGGAATGCATGGTTGTATTTGTTGATGATGATCTCTGGTGCTTAGTACTTCAGACTGGAGATTTAGATAACAAGGTGATTAAATAGAGTTCATCAGCTAATGAAACATGTGTACACCCATGTGAACGCACACGCCCACACACAATAAAGTGGCATCTTGGAGGCTAAATTTTTTGTCTAAAGAAAATGAATTCCTTTATATTAAAAATACATTTGTTAAGTATTACAGAATTCCAATTCTTAATTATATATTGGAAAATATTGCTTCAAAAACAAACACTTATACACAAAGGAATATAAAACTTAGTAGGTAATGATATTGTAAAGTCTGCATCATAACCCGAGCCACATTTAAATTTTTTTAAGTTAATTCTTTCTCAAGTTTGGCTTTGGTAAGAGCTATGAAATGTTAGGGACCAGAATAGGAGAGAGCAGCTTATTGGAAATGGCTAAAGATAAATTAATTAAATTAAAAACATGATCTTTCTGCATTAGATGGCTTATTTTTTTACACTGCCTCAGCCTCAAACTATTTATGAGTATACAAATGGTGGCTGAAATTATGTAGTAATAACATAGGCCCTTTTAGAATATAACCATGTCCAAATCAAGATTGCAATGACCTCCATCTTAAGAATCATATTAAATATATATATGTAAATTGAAAATATATATAATTAGTATATTTAAAATATATTTTATATATTAATTTAATATCTTAAAATAGATGTCAAAAATTAGATACCATATATATGTGTATATACACACAGAGAGACAGATAAAGGAGTAGATATTGGTGTGCATGTGTGTGTGTGTGTGTGTGTGTATGTGTGTGTTTGAAGATAGGACAGTGGATGTAAAGGAGACAGGTGGGTAAAAAGAATGTTAGAGGGATTCCACAATATTCCTGCACTCAAAACTCATGAAAGGCACTGGCTGTCCTTACCACAGTGGGAATAAAACTCTTCTCAGCTCCCATGGTGCCTTAAAAAGACACAAATTGGTCAAGAAGTCTTGGTCTTAAGAACTAAGATGAGCTTCTCTGTTTTTGTCTTTCTAGCATATTCATATGAAAAAATGTAATCACATTGCAATTGAACCTTCATTAAGCAGTTCTATTATATTGAATACTAGTTTGAATCTGATTATACTCAATTAAATAAAGGCACACATGACATTTTCTTACTAAAGTCATGAAAAGAAGATATTTGCAAAATAATGCAAATATAATGGTCACATATCTTCTAAAATAAGAATGTATAATTTTTTTTAAAGAATGTATAATTTAAATCTGCCTGGGAGGAGCTGGAACTTGCCCTCTAGCTTTAAAAACATATTCTTATTTTAATATTTACACAAACATTCCTTATATATGGCTGATGCCCCATGTCATTCACCCCTAAAATTTCCCACTCCATACCTGAAAACCCAGAGTGCTTCTATTTTCCATGGTGTTTGAGATTTATGATTTTTTTTTTACTACTGAAAAAGAGTAAAGAAAAAATTATTTTACAAAGTGCTTGGAATTTTGTATATTTCCATTTTCATACGATTTTTATATTCAGATAGCAAGTATGTATATCATGATTAGGTAATAAGTGCTTTGAATTAATAGATATTCTGAAAAAAGAAACAGTACATTTTATTTTTTCTTTAATTTTTTTCTACCAGGTAATCTTCCCATCTTACTAGGAAAAATGTGCAAATACACCATAGCATCAAGTTAAATTTAAAGTAGATAATATTTGGTGCATGCATTTAAAGGAAAAAAGTAAGCATCAAAAATGAACAATGAGCTAAAAAAAAGCAATAGAACTAACTTTTATTGAGTATTTGCTATATGTTAGATTCTGTACTATGAAATTTTTGTAAGATTATCCTATTAAATCATCACAGTAATTCTATGAGATTAGCTCTAATACTCGTTTTAAGGGGATGAAGAACTCAAAACCTGGATAATCTATGCGTCCATGATCATACAGCTAAAATACAGAAAAATAAGATTTACTTCTGCTCACACTACATGCTCTATCTGCTTCTTAGGCTCTGAGAAGACACCATTTCTTCCTGGAGATTTGCTGGCCCATGAGAATATTCTGACTGATGGCCTGTGAAGCAGAGCTGCTATATAGATGCTAGACAGGAACCCTTGTGAAATATCCACATTTTTCATTTCACCAATGCTGTAGCCATTAAAGCCATGAGATGACATAAACAGAACCAAAGGATGAAGTCACCTCTATCCCTGAGGCATAACAAATCACCCTGGACATCCATCAAGTATCTCTGGGTTTAAATGAGAGATTGAACACTTTGTTAAACCACTGGAAATTCTTTGTTAAGCCTCAGTGTATCCTGGTTAATT
Organism: Saccopteryx bilineata; assembly: GCF_036850765.1. NCBI lineage: Eukaryota > Metazoa > Chordata > Mammalia > Chiroptera > Emballonuridae > Saccopteryx > Saccopteryx bilineata. Next base: position 210,737,860 of record NC_089491.1, on the reverse strand, counting down.
GAACAGCCTAATCTTCTTGATATTAAAAGAATGATAGTACCTTTTCCTGGTACTATAAAATAGCAAAGACAAAGATCATACAAAGCAAGTATATTTTGAATGCAATATCACATGCTTCCCTGTGCTAAACTGCCTGGCTAAACTGTTTCTCCCATCTGAGCCAGATCTTAATAAAGGAGTTAGTTCCTGTGGTACTTTGTTTAAATTAATTACAATTACAAAATTTTACTTTTTTTGGTTATATTCCACATATAACTAAAATTATATGGTACTTGCTTTTTCTGACTGGCTTATATCACTTAGCATAATAATCTCTAGGTCCACCCATGCTGTCACCAAAAGTAATAGTTCCTTCTTTTTATGGCTCAGTATTATTTCATTGAGTAAATGTAACACAACATTTTTATCCACTCATGTACTGATGGACACTTGAGCTACTTCCAAATTTAGCTATTGTAAATATAAACTAACAAACAAGTTATAAACAGACTCACAGATACAAAGACCAGACTGACAGCTGTCAGAGGGGAAGAGGGTTGGCAACTGGGTAAAAATGGTGAAAGGATTAAGCAGAGAAAAATAAACTCATTGACACAGACAAGAATATGGCAATTACAAGAGGAAAAGGCAGGTGGGAGGAGGTAGACAAGAGTATAGGGGAGATAAAGGATGATATACAGAGACTTGACTTGTGGTGGTGAATAAACAGATGATATACTATACAATTGTACACCTGAGAACTATGTAATTTTATTAACCAATGCCACTCAAATAATTTCAATTAAAAATAATTTGAAATAAAATAAAATTACAAAATTTAAATTTACTTAGCCATTTTAGTTACATTAAGAGTGTTCAATATTCACATATGGTGGGGGTTCTTGTACTAGACAGCAGAGAACATATCAGTATCATAGACAATATACAATATGAGGGGCCGATTCCCTATTTACTCTGCATTCTAGATACTGGCTGGGACACCAATATTATAAGTGGACATTGAAGCAGAAGGCTTCTGAAATCCTTTTGAGTCAGTGACCCTTAGAAAAAAAAAGACTGCATACAGTCACATAAAACAAAGTTGCTTTAAAAAAAATAATAGGAAAGGCAAGCCATGGCTTTTCTCTGTTTTTATGTACTCCAAAAAAATTCTTGACTTTTTGAAAAGATATATATTTAAAAACCTAATAACCTTAGATGATATTTAATTATACTAGAAAATAGTCAAACTTTGTAGAGCCTCTTAAGTGATTAAAAACTACCAAATTGGCCCTGGCCGGTTGGCTCAGTGGTAGAGCGTCTGCCTGGAGTGCAGAAGTCCCAGGTTCGATTCCTGGCCAAGGCATACAGGAGAAGCGCCCATCTGCTTCTCCACCCCTCCCCCTCTCCTTCCTCTCTGTCTCTCTCTTCCCCTCCCGCAGTGAGGCTCCACTGGAGCAAAGATGGCCCAGGCGCTGGGGATGGCTCCTTGGCCTCTGCCCCAGGCGCTAGAGTGGCTCTGGTCACAACAGAGCAACGCCCCGGAGGGGCAGAGCGTCGCCCCCTGGTGGGCGTGCTGGGTGGATCCCGGTGGGGCGCATGCGGGAGTCTGTCTGACTGTCTCTCCCTGTTTCCGGCTTCAGAAAAATACAGAAAAAAAAAAAAAAACTACCAAATTACTATTTGCTCTTGCTCATGCATGACACTCAAATGCATATGCCCATGTTCTGCTTCTCTGTCAATCCACTAGCATCCATGGTAAGGAATTGCATTGCATGCAGGAAAATCATAAGCAGACATTTGTTTTTTAGATTAAAGTAAAATCCCAATAGTTCTATTTTTTATAACTGCTCCTAAATCTAAGTTTGTGACTTTCTTCTCATTGGGAAAAAAAAGGCAAATTAAGTTCATCACAAGAAGGGAATTGACACACATGAATTTAAATTTTATTGGAGATGTTCTTTTATTTGCAAGAAGCCTGTGCACTGATCTGTCTGCCTCTGTGCAAACTGCCTGTCTGCATTGTTTCTACCATCTGAGCCAGCCCTTATAAAGGAACTCCTGGAGTCCTATTCTAACCAATAAGACTGAGACTTTGCAGTCCAGTCAGAGCGGCACAGCTCCAACCAATGAGAACAGCTTTATTCTGACGAGACAGAACAATGCCTTTTGGACCAATGGAACTGTGAGAACTTGGTGTGCTCATTAGCATGAAGACAGCCCAGTCAGGAACCAGGGGCCTGGGCTTCTGTCCATTCAAGTCAGTTCCCTTTGACTCAGAGAACTTGCTTTGCACTGTAAACTGTGTGTCTGAAGCCGGAGAAGAGCACAGCAGAGCTACCTAATTGAAGCAGGGCTGGCCTCAGGGCAGCCTCACAGCCACACTGCATCAAATTGAGCTGTCCAATGACCATTCTGTTTTCAATACTGCACTGTAACACTATTGAGGTGTTTGAGCTCTGCTGTGTCATGATTGAGCTGTTTGCACTGAATACAGTTCCTTTCTTCACTGCACCCCAAATTGGGGATTCCTGTTGATGTTGAATGTTGCCAATCATCAGTTGACCCATCTCCCTGTCACTGTGTTTCTTACCCTACATTCCTATGGCATGTAGATTGTTTTTAAGGCAAGAATTTCCAAACCCACAAGATGAAAAAATCTAAAGTCAAGTAAAGCACACAAAAAATAAAGCATATATTGCTTTTCTGAGGGGAAAATATATTTATATCATTTATTTTACATTTTGAATAATTCAGGAGGGCAAATAATATTGTATAAAATTAAAATTTTTATTACATATTCTAGTTGTAAAAGAAGAGAAAGTGGACTCAGGACTCTAAGGAGCCAGATGGCCAGAAGGAATGTAAGATCTCAAAAATGTCACCACCCTTCCAGGCCCTACTTACAAAGAAGGAGAAAGTTGATTTTATTGGTCTTCTAATTGCCTGCTTTAATATTAATCTATGTGTAGTTGATCAAGGTTTAACCACTGTAGACCTTCCTCGAGTGGTGGTGATGGAAAGTCTGCCATGTTGCCCCCACAGCTCAGTCATGAGCATAGTTACCAAGCACCTAAAGCCACCCAACCCTGAAATGGAAAGTTCCACCAGTTTATTTTTCCCCAGCTTACAAAAGCAGCCAATAGAGCCAGCCCAGAGTCCATTCAGAGGACCTTTCTTTACTCTGTGCTGCCTCCCTCCTAATCAAGCATAAGTTTAAGAAAATCTGTCTAAAATTTCTCTAGGATATCCTCTCGATCTCTATTTTGGGGAACTCAAGAGTCCTAGCCAGTAATAATAACAGTAAGGCCTCATTTAATTGGAGTATAATACACACTTACAATTTAGAAAAGGTACACATTGACAGGAAGATTCTGAGAGAAAGAAAAATGGAAGATGTAAAGAGAGAAGACAGAGGACAGAGGAGGAGTCAAGACTTGTTAGGCAAGAAGAAACTAGAGGACAGAGAGAAGTATATATTGTAGAAGGTAGAACGCAAGGAGTCAGAAAGGGAGGAAAGAAATAATTCATTCATGCAGTGAGTCGGTCAGTTTTGCAGCAAATAATACATGGTTTACCAGGACCATATTGATCTCAGGTATGTGCTAGCCTCTGAGTTATGCTGGGTATGCAGTAGGGAATAAATCTAACACTTTGTTTACAGTCTAGTAGAAGAGATGGTCAACCAGATGAATGAACCAATTTCAATACAGCGTTAATTTTACTAACTATAAAAGAAGAGAAAAACAGGGGTCTCTTAATTTCTTATGCCAACAAGGAAGAAAAGAATGTATAAAATATATTCTTTTGTGTTCCCCCAGTTTATTCTGTAACTACACAAGGACAGCAGTTTATTATTCTTTACAGTCACATCCTGAGAATTTTCTTTTTTTCTTTTAGTTTGCTTTCATTTTGAGGCAGAAACAGATGGTTTAATGATTTAAATTGGAGAAACTGATTTCACATGCTGATATTCTCTTGTATTGTCCTTTGAATCATTATTAATGACAAAACAGAACATTATGCAAAAAAGCATAGAATGACCGCTTTTATTTTAAAATGTCAAAGGTCACAGTCAAACTATAATTTTATTTATTTCTTTTGAGACTGCTAATTCATGCCATTTCTGAAAATCATATTTGGGATTAGCAATAATCAAATTTTTATGGTAATTTTATTATCAAATTAAATAAAGCACTATAGTCTAATTTTATGTTTGTGAAAATGTTATTCAGTAAAATACTTAAGATACACAAAACTGTGAATACACTTAGTGCTATAGAACCATGCACAAAAATGGTTAAAATTATAAACTTAATATTATACATATTTTACCATGATATCAAAAAAGACTAAAAGAAAATCCTAAGAAACATGTAAAAAAATAACAGAGAAGTTTCCTACAGTTCCTTGATTTTCAGCTTTCTTTCCTAATCCCTTAGAGCCATGGTAACCTCTATTATGTATGAGACACATTTGAGAATCCTCCTAATCAAATGAAGTTTTCTTTGTGCACATGAACAAACATACATACTATTTTGAAAAATTTCACAGATTTTAGAGACATTCTTCAGTGCTTCTTTGAACCTTAAAAAGAGCTTTGTTCCTTAGAATAATCTTGGAATCACTTGCATCTTTAAAGAATAATTTCTTGTAAAAAACAAAACAAATAATCAAACAGACAACAACAACAATAAAAGAAATCCTATGTTATTCAAAATGAACAAAACTTCTCTTCTTCCCCAGCTTAGTATATTGGGGAACCTGAAGCAAGTGAATAAAATGCAGACATGGATGTGTTACTGGGGAAATAGAAGGGAAGGAGTGACTGAGTCAGGAAAGAAATTACACAGAAACTAAAATATGACCCAGATCATACAGAGTGGAAACGAGTTGTACAGAGAGAGAATAAAGGAAGAGATTTTGGCCAGTAGAACCACCATAAGCAACGTAGTTATAAGATCTGTGGTGTAGAAAATGAGAATAGAAATTTCCTTATGAATGGCACATGGAGAGATGAGGACAATGGATAAAGAGGCTGTGAGGGTAGGTTTTAACAGCACTATATGTATCAGCCTGGGGTGTATGAAACTGATCATGGAGGCCACCACAAAATGAGACTGAAATGGACAGACAGAACAAAGAATGTTTTTGTCCTTTGCATGCAGTTGAATCTCTTCCAAATGAGCTCAGTGCTGGCAGTAGAAACAATGAACGTGGTTTGCTATGGAGCAAATCTGCAGGATAACCATTATGGAAAAAGTGAGTGTGATCATTTAGTTTCTCCACGGAATAAAAGCCTGTCACTGGGTTTGAAACTGCTCTGGCTGTGTGACAGTATGGAGACACATAAAATGTGCAAATATATCAGATAAATTTGATTTCATTGGTGACCTATCTATATAATAATCTATGAGCAATATACATTTGAAATCTTATAACTAGAGCCAGAAAACAGCTATATGAAAGTTTTTAAACCATATTTAGTTATTTGTAAACTGCAAATATGGAAAGGTTAAGTACTTAAACAGCATAATTATCTTTTAAACACTTAACTTTTGATATAATATTTGTTGCTGAGGCAAATATTGGTATGGTTCATAATACAAGTATATTTTCCCAAAACCTCACTTGCATCTTAAAATGTCCTTTATTTAGAGTTAAATTTTAAATTGTAAAACCTTAATGACTCATTCATGTTCATGATCATTTATGGCCATTACAGCACAGGTCACTCACAGCTTCTGTTATTATCAGAACATTAAAAACCCTGCTGGGGGTTTTCATGTTATTTGCTTGACATCCACTTATTATTTACCATGGGGAACATCACAGATAGCCCAATTTCTTTCTGATTCACTTAATGAAGAGTGATCATTTTTATGGGTCCTTATGTGGTACCCTGTCAGTAAGTAAACAGCAAGGAGAAAAGAGATAAATTATATTTGAAGAGTTATTACCAACGAACCATACCTCACAGAAGTCTGTGCAGTTAAACTGGACCAAAACTCTCTAAACTTTAATGTACCAAGGAAGATATGGATAACGATAATGAGTTAAATAAATATAAAAGCACACTGCACTTATTGCATAACTTAAAAACATTTAAGATACAGGGAGAAGAGAAGATGGCACTGGAGTAGGCGGACGTACCAACATCTACCTCCCAGAACCAAAGTGGATTACAATCTAATTTTAAGAATTATCATCTAGAAAAACCAACTTTGGACTAAACTAAGAGGATTCTTCAACCAAGGAACACTGAAGAAGCCACACTGAAACTGGTAGGAAAAGCAGAAACATGGAGAGGGCTGCCCAGTTCCCCAGAGTGAACAGCAGCCGGGAAAGACTCAAGTGGTGGGAAGTGATTTAGCAGAGAGGGGAGGGTCTTGACCCCAGGACCAAAGCCCCAGCCTGCAGCCCCAGAGCCCAGAAGAGGCATAAGTACAGTATTTAGCTGGAAAAAAGTCAGGATACTGTTTGTGAGAAAGAGTCTGATTTCTCAGACCCAGGAATCTTCTTAAAGGGACCACGCAGAACACCTCTCTCACAACCACTCTCCTGGGGCTCTGGGGGTCAGGGAGAGAGGAGAGTACCACAATAGCAGGAAGAGAGTGTAATCTAGGAGGCACAGGGAGAAACATTTTGGGAGATAGCCACCCTAACCCCTGGGACGAGTCACTCCCCAAATCTGAAGTGAATATTTCCCCCAGAAACAGCAATACCCCCAAAGGGAAGCAGGAGAGCAGCCAAAAAAGCTCCCCCCATGGCAGTCAGAGCAGAGTTGCTTAGAAGTAGGGAGCTTTTGGATCTACAGTAGTGAGTGTTAGGGTCTGAGCTGCAGTGCCCGCACCCACGTGGCTGAGGGCTCGCCAGAGAGTGGGCAGCAGCGGGAGATGGAAGCGCAGTTCTGTTAGCAAGGGCGGAAGCTGGCCGGCCACCACTGGGCTCAGATGTGAGCTCAGTCTTGCCTGGCTAGGGAGGAGGGGGCATGCAAAAGCGGTCAAGCCCAGTTGCCGGCAGCCTGTGATTCAGCCTGCGGGAGAAGGGCAGGAACCCAAAAAGGGTAGAGAACAGCCCCTGAGCAAGGGCTCAGAAGCACAGTCTTGCCCCACCCATGCAACCCAGGCTTGTGGTCTGACTTGGGAGCCGGCTCCTCCCACGGGGATGGAGCCAAAAGCCCAGAACAGGCAAAGTTCCGCTATTGAGCTGAGTGTGGGCATGCAGTCCTGCCCGGCCGGTAGAACCAAGGCTAGCAGCTGCTCCATGAGCAGGCTCCTCCTGCAAGGGTGAGGTGAAATCCCGGAAACAGGTGGAGACCCGCAGCTGAGCAAAGGTGCTCACCAGTGCCCTCAGAACCGCAGAACGTCATCCAGGGGGGCAGGGCAAAGGCCAAGGTCACCAAGGCTTGTGCACCCGAGCACGTGATCACAGCCACTCCCATGAAGAGAAAATATGGAGGCAGAGAAATGCAACACAAATGAACCAAGAGAAATCCCCAGAAAAGGATCTAAATGAATCAGATATAAACAAATTACCAGATGCAGAGTTTAAAATAATGATTCTTAGGATGCTCAAAAATATTAGAACGAAAATAGATGGTCATTATGAAAACCTAAATAAAGAGATAGCAAATATAAAAAAAGACATTGAAATAATAAAAAAGAATCAGTCAGAAATGACAAATACAATATCTGAAATAAAGAATACAATGGAAGGAATTAAAAGCAGGATGGATGAAGCAGAGTATCGAATCAGTGAGTTAGAGGACACAATAAATAAAGGCATGGAAACAGAGCAGAAAAAAAAAGAGACTCAAAAAGTCTGAGGAAACTCTAAAAGATCTCTGTGACAACATGAAGAAAAATAATATCTGCATCATAGGGGTACTGAAGAAGAAGAAAAAGAACAAGGGATAGAGACTTTGTTCAAACATTTCATAGCTGAAAACTTCCCTCAATTAAGGCAGGAAAACATCTCACATGTTCAGGAAGCACAGAGAACTCCATTAAAGAGAAACCCAAAGAAATCAACAAAAAGACACATCATAATTAAAATACCAAAGCTAAGTGATAAAGAGAAAATATTAAAAGCTGCTAGAGAAAAAAAGACTATCACCTAGAAAGGAGCCCCCATAAAGATGACTTCTGACTTCTCAACAGAAACACTTGAGGCCAGAAGGGAATGGCAAGAAATATTCAAAGTAATGCAGAACAAGAGCTTACAACCAAGACTACTTTATCCAGCAAATCTATCATTTAAAATTGAAGGAGAAATAAAAAGCTTTACAGACAAAAAAAAAAAAAAAACTCAAAGAATTCACTGCATCCAAACCAAGGCTGCAAGAAATGCTAAGGGACCTGTTGTAAACAGATCATAAGAGAAAAAGAATATAGCAAAAAGGAATATAGTTTTAAAGAATAAAATGACAATAAACAATTACATATCAATAATAACCTTAAATGTAAATGGATTAAATGATCCTATCAAAAGACATAGGGTAGCTGCGTGAATAAGAAAACAGGACCCATACATATGCTATTTACAAGAGACACACCTTAAATCAAAAGACACACACAGACTAAAGATAAAAGGATGGAAAAAAATATTTCACGCAAAAGAAAATGAAAAAAAAGCTGGGGTAGCAATACTTATATCAGACAAAATGGACTTTAAAACAAAGATGATAGTTAGAGTTAAAGAAGGTCACTACATAATGATAAAGGGAGCAATCCAAAAAGAAGATATAACCATTATAAATATCTACGCACCTAATATAGGAGCATCTAAATATATAAAGCAAACTTTGATGCATGTAAAGGGCGAGATTAACAGCAATACTATAATAGTAGGGGATTTCAATACCCCATTAACATCGTTAGATAGATCCTCAAGAAAATAATTAACAAAGAAACAGCAGACTTAAAGGACATATTAGATCAACTCGATTTAATAGATATCTTCAGAACCTTTCACCCTAAAACAGCAGAATATACATTCTTTTCAAGTGCTCATGGTACATTCTCTAGAATAGACCATATGTTAGGGCACAAAAGCGGTCTCAACAAATTTAAGAACATTGAAATCATATCAAGCACTTTCTCTTATCACAATGGCATTAAACTAGAAATCAACCACAATAGAAAAACTGAAAAACATTCAAAGACTTGGAAACTCAATAGCATGTTATTAAATAATGAATGGGTTAACAATGAGATCAAAGAAGAAAGTAAAAAATTCCTAGAAACAAACGATAATAAGCATACATCAACTCAAAATTTATGGGACACAGCAAAAACAGTCCTGAGAGGGAAGTTTATAGCATTACAGGCATACCTCAAGAAGCGAGAAAAAGCTTAAATAAACTTGACCCTACATCTAAAAGAACTAGAAAAAGAAAACTAGCAAGTAAACCCAGAGCTAGTAGAAGGAAGGAAATAATAAAGATCAGCACAGAAATACATGACACAGAGGCTAAGGAAACAATACAGAGGATCAATGAAACCAGAAGCTGGTTCTTTTAAAAGGTAAACAAGATCGATGAACCTTTAACAAGACTCACCAAGAAAAAGAGAGAGAGGACTCAAATAAATAAAATTAGAAATGAGAGTGGAGAAATAACAACTGACACAACAGAAATACAAAATATTGTAAGAAAATACTATGAAGAACTGTACACCAAAAACTAGACAACCTAGATGAAATGGACAAATTCCTTGAAACATATAATCTTCCAAAAATTATCTGGAAGAATCAGAAAACCTAAACAGACCAATTACAACAAATGAGATTGAAACAGCTATCAAAAAACTCCCAAAAAAGAAAAGTCCTGGGCCTGATGGCTTCACAAGTGAATTCTACCAAATATTCAAAGAAGAACTAACTCCTATCCGTCTCAAACTATTTCAAAAAATTCAAGAGGAAGGAAGACTTCCAAACTCCTTTTATGAGATGAGCATAATTCTGATTCCAAAACCAGGCAAAGACAACACACAAAAAAGAAAATTATAGACCAATATCCCTGATGAATTTAGATGCAAAAATCCTCAACAAAATATTAGCAAACCAGATCCAGCAATATATGAAAAAAATCATACACCATGATCAAGTGGGATTTATTCTTGGGAGGCAAGGGTGGTACAATATTCACAAATCAATCAATGTTATGCATCACATAAACAAAAGGAAGGAGAAAAACCACATGATAATTTCAATAGATGCAGAAAAAGCATTTGATAAATTCCAGCACCCCTTCATGATCAAAACTCTCAGCAAAGTGGGAATACAGGGAACATACCTCAACATGATAAAGGCCATCTATGACAAACCCACAGCCAATATCATACTCAATGGGCAAAAATTAAAAGCAATCCCCTTAAGATCAGGAACAATGCAGGGGTGCCCCCTTTCACCACTCTTATTCAACATAGTTCTGGAAGTTCTAGCCACAGCAATCAGACAAGAAAAAAAAAAAAAGCATCCAAATTGGAAAAGAAGAAGTAAAACTATCATTATTTGCAGATGATATGATATTGTATATAGAAAACCCTAAAGTCTCAGTCAAAAAACTATTAGACTTGATAAATGAATTCAGCAAGGTGGCAGGATATAAAATCAATACTCATAAATCAGAGGCATTTTTATACACTAACAATGAACTGTCAGAAAGAGAAATCAAGCAATCAATTCCCTTTGCCATTGCAACCAAAAAATAAAGTACCTAGGAATAAATTTAACCAGGGAGATTAAAGACTTTTACTTGGAAAATTATAAAACATTGATAAAAGAAATCAGGGAAGATACAAACAAGTGGAGGCATATATCGTGCTCATGGTTAGGAAGAATAAACATCATTAAAATGTCTATATTACCCAAAGCAATTTATAAATTCAATGCAATATCGATTAAAATACCAATGACTTACTTTAAAGATATAGAACACATATTTCAAAAATTTATATGGAACCAAAAGAGAACACAAATAGCCTCAGCAATCTTGAAAAGGAAGAATAAAGCGGGAGGTATCACACTTCCGGATATCAAGTAATATTATAAGGCCATTGTACTCAAAACAGCCTGGTACTGGCATAAGAACAGACATATAGATCAATGGAACAGAACTGAGAACCCAGAAATAAACTCACACTTTTATCAAAAACTGATATTTGACAAAGGAGATAAGAGCATACATTGGAGTAAAGACAGCCTCTTCAACAAATGGTATTGGGAAAATTGGACAGCTACCTACAAAAAAATGAAACTAGACCACCAACTTACACCACTGTCAAAAATAAACTCAAAATGGATAAAAGACTTAAATGTAAGCCGTGAAACCATAAGCATCTTAGAAGAAAACATAGGCAGTAAGCTCTCTGACATCTCTCGCAGCAATATATTTGCTGATTTGTCTACACAGGCAAGTGAAATAAAAGACAGGATAAACAAATGGGACTTTATCAAACTAAAAAGCTTCTGCACAGCTAAAGACAATAAGAACAGAATAAAAAGACAAAGTACACAATGGGAGAATATATTTGACAATGTGTCTGGCAAGGGGTTAATAACCAAAATTTATAAAGAACATATAAAACTTAATACCAGGAAAAACAAACAGTCCAATCCAAAAATGGGCAAAAGAAATGAATAGACACTTCCCCAAAGAGGACACACAGATGGCCAATAGGCATATGAAAAAATGCTCAACATCACTAATCATTAGAGAAATGCAAATTAAAACCACAATGAGATATCACCTCACACCAGTCAGAATGGCGCTCATCAATAAAACAACACAAAATAAGCGCTGGCGAGGATGTGGAGAAAAGGGAACCCTCCTGCACTGCTGGAGGGAATGCAGACTGGTACAGCCACTGTGGAAAACAGTATGGAGATTCCTCAAGAAATTAAAAATCAAACTGCCTTTTGACCCAGCTATCCCACTGTTAGAAATATACCCCAAGAACACCATAGCACTGTTTGAAAAGAAGAAATGCACCCCCCATGTTTGTGGCAGCATTGTTCACAATAGCAAAGATCTGGAAACAGCCCATGTGTCCATTAGAGGATGAGTGGATTAATAAGCTTTGTATATATAAACTATGGAATACTAATCATCCATAAGAAATGATGACATCGGATCTGTTACAACAACATGGATGGGCCTTGATAGCATTATACTGATTGAAATAAGTAAATCAGAAAGAACTAAGAACTATATGATTTCATACATAGGTGGGACATAAAAATGAGACTCAGAGAAATGGACAACAGTGTTGGGGTTACAGCATGGGGGGGAGGAGAGGGAAGAGATTGGAGGAGGGGAGGGGCACAAAGAAAACCAATTAGAAGATGATAGAAGACAATTTTATCAATGTCACCCCATCAAAATTAATAAAAAAAAAAAAGAATGTGTCACGGCTAATTCAGACAGTTAGAATAGTATAAGGATGCTAATTCTGCTTCTCAGGCCACATCCTGCAAAAGAGGCCCCAAGCAAATTGGTGATTTGGCTCCTCTGATTTTGCCAATTGGATTAAAAAAAATAGGTCAGGAACACCCTGAAATGGAACTAAGAATACATGAACATAAATTTAAAGGACTTTTAGATACTGGAGCTGATGTATCTGTTATTGCTAAGCTACATTGGCCTCCTTCCTGGCCCACTCATGCAGCAGCCACAGAATACAAGGGCAGAGTAAATCCCCTCAACAAAGTTCTAGTTTTCTACATTTGGAAGACTAAGAAGGTCATTCTGGATTTTTTAAGCCTTATGTGCTCCCTGGATGGCCAATTAATTTGTGAGGTAGAGATGTTTTGAAAAATATGGGAGTGTTTCTTGTCAGTCCTAATGGTTTAGTCAGTACTCAGATGTTTCATCGGGGATTTTTGCCCACCAAAGGTCTAGGGAAAGAACAGCGAGGAATTCTCACCCCCATACAAGTGGCACCCAATACCAGAAGATGTGGATTAGGATATCAAAATTTAGCATAGGGGCCTTGGTAGCTCCTGCTACCTCCATAATGCATTGTGCAGAACCAATTACTTGGAAATCAGATAATCCTGTGTGGGTAGACCAATGGCCCCTTTCTCAGGAAAAACTTAGGGCAACTGCTCAATTGTACAAGAGCAGCTACAGCTTGGGCACATTGAACCATCTAATAACCCATGGAATACACTTCCATATTTTGATCTTGATGCCTACTGGATTATCAAGGTGACCTTACAGTTTATAGGTTTTGAGCCTCAAAATTATTGTTGTTCCTTTTTTCAAAGGATCAACAACAATGGCTCTGGGAAACTTCCACTAAATGGCAAATCGCTCTTGCAAATCAATGGGCGACTTTATACGGAAACTGTCAACTTAAAATCAGCTCAAAGTCTAGAATTATATGCCATTATCATGGCTTTTCAGTATTTGCCATATTCCTCCTTTAATCTATATACAGACAGCAAATATTTACTTATGGTGTTTCCATTATAAAGACTGCTGTCTTAGGGACAAATGCTTATGAACTATTACAGCAGCTCCTCCTCCTTCAAAGACTTGTATATCAACATAGAGCTCCATGTTTCATAGGACATACTCGAGCTCAGTCCATGCTCCCTGGAGCTTTAGCACAAGGGAATGTCCTTTTATTTTATTTTTTTTATTTTTTGTATTTTTCTGAAGTTGGAAATGGGGAGGCGGTCGAACAGGCTCCCGCATGCGCCCGACTGGGATCCACCCGGCACGCCTACCAGGGGGGAATGCTCTGCCCATCTGGGGTGTTGCTTTGTTGCAACCAGAGCCATTCTAGCCCCTGAGGCAGAGGCCACGGGGCCATCCTTAGCTCCCGGGTTGGCTTTGCTCCTGTGGAGTCATGGCTGTGGGAGGGGAAGAGAGAGACAGAAAGGAAGGAGAGGGGGAGGGGTGGAGAGGCAGATGGGCTCTTCTTCTGTGTGCTCTGGCCGGGAATTGAACCTGGAAATTCTGCACACCAGGCCGATGCTCTACCACTTAGCCAACCAGCCAGGGCCTAGGAATGCCCTTGTTGATCAAGCTACCCCCCAAAAAATTATTTGGAGCAACCATGACAGATCGAGCAATTCAGTCTCATACTATTCATCACCAGAACGCTGCAGCCCTGTGTAAACAGTTTCAACTTTCTTGGGAAGCAGCATGGCAGATTGGGAAATCCTGTCCAAGGGGTCCTATACTACAATCTGCCCCTTCATTTGAAGTTAACCTTCAAGGACCCCTACCAGGACAACTTTGGCAAATGGATGTTACTCATATACCTTCATTTGGCAAACAGTCCTATGTCCACGTTATAGTGGATACATATTCTGGATTTATAGTAACCTCTGTCAGAACAGGAGAGGCTGATAAGCATTTTATAGCTCATTGTTTGTATGCATTGTTCTATTATTGGATTTCTTAAACTGGTTAAACTGAAAATGCTCCTGCATATGGAGCAAAAGCATTTACTGTATTCTGTCATTCTTACAATCTTTAAAGTTAAGGTATTATTAAAGTGTACCCAGCAAATATTTTAAAGTCAATTTAAAAAAATTTAAAAGGGGGTAGTCATATCCTGGAACTCCTATGGGTCTACTATATCATGCTTTTTACTTAAAAAAAATTTTTTTTTAATTTCTTTTGAATGCTGATGAACAGGAAACGCCAAATCTTTTTCTCCTGCAAACTACTACCTTCTTTATTTGATCCAGCTAATAACACTGTTTTGTCTTTTTCCAAATAGCTCCAGATATATGGAAAAGATTTATATAGGTGGATGGGGATCCTCAAACCTCTCAGTGAGATCTCCTGAGCATGGCTTTTAAGATATCTAGAGGCAGAAAAAGCCCAATAGAGATCAGGGGAACTACCAACTTTTAGGATACACCCTTAAAGGTTCCAGCACCCCAAAGGGGTCTCATAGGATGTCATCTGGGTCCTGCTTCAATAGTGGAAAAGAAGGTCATTGAGCTAAAGCCTGCCAGACTTACACGCCTCTGCTGTGAGGAAACAGGGACACTGGAAGGTAGGCTTCCCCCTTGCTCCTCTAAGGGGAGGGTTCAGTCTATTCCAGCCCTGCTCCAGCCACCTATGACCTAACCTTGCCCAGAATGCTGGGGTTTGCCACTGAAGGCTGAAGGTGCCCAGGGCCGTCGGCTCCACCTACGACACTGTGGATGAACCCATGGTATTTTTTCTGAGAAGCAGGTAAACTGATCTCATTTGCAAGGGCCACTTAATTATGTCTTGCCTGAATAGTCAGGTTTTTTATTCTTTCCTCGAAGATCTCTGTTGTGGTGTTGATAGTCCTATTTTCTACTGCTTTGTTTAATATATAGTGTTTCCTTTATTCCTCCTACCTCAATGCCCCACTCATATTTCAGGCTGGAACCTACTCCTAATTTAGAGCTCTCTTTCCCCCTTTTGCCAACTTCTATTATGAATCTACCTTTGCCACCCAGCTTAGTGTATCCCAAGGTTCTCTTTACCAAGCCACAGTTGCAGAGCTTCAGGGAAAAGCAACCTGGTCTCATCTCTCCAGGCAGAGGAGAACAGAAGCTTCATATCCACGCATGCTTTTCCAGTCTACCTGAATTATTACCAGCTAGAAGCAGTGGTCCTTGGGACTTGGACGTGAGCTGCAAAGTATAGAATTGTGATAACAATTCCAGTGCCATGCGGACTTTTCCTGGATGTGGACTTTTCCTGGACTCACTCCTGCTCCTTGTGACAGCTCCTAACAGACTGAAATGGGGTTGGGTTGCATTTTTCAGTGATTTGGCATGGTGTTGGGGCCAACTGGACTTGGTGAACATGTTAAGGACATTACTATTTTATGGATTCTTGCTGTATTGGCCAGGAGTTTGCTTAAAGGCTTTAATCACTGTAAAAAAAATAGATGACTAGATAAAGAAGATGTGGCATATATACATCATGGTATACTATTCAGCCATGAGAAATCATGACATCGGATCATTTACAACAAAATGGTGGGATCTTGATAACATTATGCGGAGTGAAATAAGCGAATCCAAAAAAAAAAACAAGAACTGCAGGATTCCATACATTGGTGGGACATAAAAACGAGGCTAAGAGATATGGACAAGAGTGTGGTGGTTACGGGGGATGGGGGGAGGAAAAAAGGGAGAGGGGTAGGGTGAGGGGGAAGGGTACAATGAAAACTAGATAGAAGGTGACGGAGGACAATCTCTCTTTGGTTGATGGGTATGCAACAGAATTGAATGACAAGGTAACCTGGACATGTTTTCTTTGAATATAAGTACCCTGATTTATTGATGTCACCCCATTAAAATAAAAATTTATTTATAAAAACAAAAAACATTTAAGATACAGATGGTAAAAAGATCTTACTCAAACTGGTATAAGCTAGTGAACATATTAACTTCTATAACTGAAAATTCTGGAGAAAGGAATGACTTCACCACAGCTTCTTTTGGAGGTTTAAATAATGCCATTAAATTTATTTTCTCTCATCATTTGTCTCTGTTTACCAAGGCTACCTCATTTTCAGACAGGGAACTTCACATTGCTGCCAGATGATTACTGAATATTTAAGATTACGTCTACATTCAATAAGTAAGAATATTTGCCCTGATATTCCTTGCCCAAACCCAAGCATATCTCTTTGAGTGGGACTGTATCTTATGCCCAACTCTGAACATAGAGTTGTGTTCTAAAATGTGTGAAAAATAATTGTTTTCTTCTGGGAGCACACAGTGCATATGTGTGAAAGGAAGAGAAAGTAGAAAAGAAAGCCAAGTTAGGCAAAGCCACAAATTACTGCAATGATAATAAAACACATTTAATAAATAACTATGATATAATTATCAATAGTAGTGGATGGTTTATTCATCAAAGTTAAAATTAAAGTTAATGCCTTTAAAATCATAAAACCATATATATGTTTTATATATATACAAATACATATAAAAATAAATCTTATAAAAGTATATATTTTCCATAGATATTCTGATATAGGTCCAAGGTAACCTTGAAGGTCCATGGTGCTCTGAAGACTAAATTTTCCCCAAAATACATCCATGATACATATTCTAATGTCCACTTCTGATTTTATAAAGTAAATATTTAAAGATACTTACAAAATATTCTTCAATTTTACTGTTGTCTCATACAGTTTCAACACTGATTCTTTTAGATACAAGTAGAGTATGATGATACAGGTTGTTGTGTTTTTTTTCTAAAAAATCACCCAAAGTACATATTCTTAGATTTTCATTTTTGCTTTCTTTAAATTACAAAGAGGGATTTTGAGTCCAGATCAAATCATGCTGACCTAGTTCTGACCATTCTTTACTGTTTCTCTCAACTAAGTATAACTACAAACCCTGGTAGTAACCCAAGAAACAATCAGAAAATATCACTGATAAGTGGTAAGAAGCTGAACTGTGTAGAGACACTAAGACCTGTTAAACAACACATACCTTTCTCAGGGATAAAGTATTTGGGACCCGAACAGTTTCTTTCTCTAACATACACTACAGCTTTCAATCAATGATCTCCAAACCTTGCTTTTAAGTGAATAAAACTATACCCCATACAAACTAAGTCAGAATTTCTGGAGGTGAGATTCGGGTGAACTTTGGGCATTACTTCTTTTAAATTTATACAGGTGGTTGTAAAGTGCACCCATGTTTGAAAACCAGTAATCCAAGCACTTATTTACAGCCTTCAGTAAACATTTTTAAAACAACTATGATACTGATTTAGCATAGGGACATTTGGAACTGGAAGAGTTCTATTTTTTATAGACATATAAAAAAATAACAAATGGTTATTAAGGCAGGTCATCATTTATTTTTAAGGCTGGGCATTTCTAAATCTTGTAGATTTAACTGTTGTTGTTTAATCATTTCCCAAACCACTGTTACCTCTCAGCCATCAGTATTTTTTTTATTTATTTATTTATTTATTTATTTATTTATTTATTTATTATAGAGACAGTGAGTCAGAGAGAGGGATAGACAGGGACAGACAGACAGGAATGGAGAGAGATGAGAAGCATCAATCATTAGTTTTTCATTGTGCGTTGCAACACCTTAGTTGTTCATTGATTGCTTTCTCATATGTGCCTTGACCGTGGGCCTCCAGCAGACCAAGCAACCCCTTGCTGAAGCCAGTGACCTTGGGTTCAAGCTCGTGGGCTCTTGCTCAAATCAGATGAGCCTGCGCTCAAGCTGGAGACCTCGGGGTCTTGAACCTGGGTCCTTGGCATCCCAGGCCAACGCTCTATCCACTGCGCCACCGCCTGGTCAGGCGACCATCAGTATTTTAACCTTAAACATTAAGAATAAAATTAATCTGTAGGATTAAAAATAAAAATAAAATTACCTAGAAAAACCTAGTGTATCAGAAACAGATTTAACTGTTTTGGACATGATTGCCTAAATTTCTTCAATTTCTGCTTTGTACTGACATTTTTATTTATGTTCAAAAATAATTAAATATTTGATGAAAATCTGTTAAATGCTGATTTTTATAATACTTTTGGTTGAGTTCTTACCTTTCTTATTTATCTAAAATATAAAATTCTATATACTTTTTACTTCTATGAGGTAAAACTTATATACAGAACAATGCATATCTTTAAGTGTAAAATTTGATGAGTATTGCCAAGTGTAACATTACCCAAATAAATCATTTCTATCATTTTAGAAACTTTTTTTTTTCATTTTAGAAACATTTTTTTGTCTTCTTTCAGTAATCCAATAAACAACCTTTGTTTTAATTTCTATCACCATATATTAATTTTTCATTCTTGAATTTTATATAAATTAAATTATATACTATGTTCTCATTTGTATCTATTTTGCTCAATATAGTCACTGAGATTCATCCATATTTTTATTTATTTTAGCAGTTATTTCTTTGTATTGCTGAGTAGATTCCATTATTTAAATATAACATAATTACTTTATCTATTTTTATGTTGATAGATATTTGAGTTATTTTCAGGTTTTGTTTGTTATCAAGAAAGCTGTTCTAAAGGCCCTGGTACAAGTCTTTGTGTTTTCATTTCTCTTGGGTTTATTACCATCTGAAGTGCAGTTGCTATAGGTAGCCATAAAGTTTGAAAGCTACAGTAAATTTCAGAGAAGATAAAGAAGATGTATACACCACATCATCTTCTTTATCAGTTCATCCATTCATCCATTGATGGACTCTTAGGTTGTTTCTCTGTCTTGGTTCAATAATAATAAACAAACAATCTGATTTAAAAAATGGGCCAAGGAATTGAATAGACAGTTCTCTAAAGAAGATATACAAATGGCCAACAGATATATGAAAATATGTTTAATATTCTTAATCATCAGGGAAATGCAAATCATACCACAATGAGGCATCACCTTATACATTGGATGGTTATCAAAACAAGCAATTGCAGGTGTTGGCTACCAGTGGAGAAAAAGGAATATTTGTGCACTGTTAGTGGGAATATAAATTGGTACAGACACTATGGAAAACAGTATGAAGGTTGCTCAAAAACTTAAAATAGAACTACCATATGATCCATCATTCCACTGCTGGGTATATATCTAAAGAAAATGTAAACAAGATATAGAAGAGATATCTGCACTCCATGTGTACTGCAGCATTATTGATAGTTATTTATTTTTTTATTGACAGCTAGTATAATAGCCATCTTAACATCAACGAAAGTAGATTTCAGTGCAGAGAATTTTACCAGGGATAAAGACGGTCTTTGGAGAATGATAAAAGGACCAATTTATCAAGAGGATGTAAGGAGTACTAAACATTCCTATATCAACTAATGAATTTCTAAACAAAAGCAGCAAAAACTGATAGAACTATAAGGAGAAAGAGACAAATTAAGAACTATAGTTGCAGATTTTAACACCACTCTCAAAAATTGATAGAACCAGGAGACAGAAAATCAGTAAGAATATAGAACACTTAAATAGCATTATTAACCAAATCAACACTCATAGAACACTGTACAAAACTGTAGCAACAAACACTTTTCAAGTTCAGATGCAACATTTGCAGATATTCTGGGTTATAAAACAAGTCTCAGCAAATTTGAAACTATTCAAGTCACACAAAGTTAACATAATTTGTTCCTTCATTCACTTGTTGATGTGCAATTGAAAATCACAAATATTATTAAATTTATAAGATAAAGAATATTTTAAGATCTTGATGTAATGCCAGTGGCTGAGGCCAGACAGGTTCACATTGGATTCAGGAAGACCACAGAAGAACCACAGAGCCAAAGTCATTGGGTCATTCCTGTTTTTCAGATTCTCACAGAAGCGGGTGAACAAACAGGCAAGGAAAAACTACTTCTCAGGTTAGCAGGCAGGCAAGCAGGAAATTCGCCCTTCGAAGTGGCAGGTGAGTGATCAGGAAACCATCCCTCCAGGGGAAGTACCCATAACCTTATGTAGGCTACACACAGGTGGCTTTCTGCCACGTGCTCACACAGTAATCATGCAAAGTGTTTGCAGCCGGTAAACAAACAAACAAGCCTAACCACAGCTGTTTTCCCTACACTTGACTAATAATAAAAATGGTTAATTTGAAATCATTAAGAAACAAAGATTACTATAAATATATGTGTTTTAATCAAGGACCTATGAGTAACTTCTTATCAATAGAAGAAATAACAGCAATTGTAAAAAAACTTAGCAGTTATATTTCTTTTAAAAAATTACTGATTTTATTTTTAAAAGTAGTTAGTTTTCATACATTCCTAGACTAAATTTTAGACTTTGAAAGTTTCCCGCCATTCTGGGGTGAAAACAAATTGGTGGATTATCAAAATAAATTTTGTTTTATATATTTATAAAATTATATCTGAATTTTAAATAGCAATACTTTAAAATATCTTCTATATTTTTTCTTATATTTTAGGCTATACATAGTTTATATCTTACACTCAAATATGTAGTACTTAAGTATATTTTTAAAATATGAGAAGATTGTAAAGATGCTGTTTTTTGGCAAAATGTAAAGACTATATGGAGAATATAAGTGAAGATCTTGAGTTATTAAACCAGTTAAAGTCTGAGATTCATTTTAAACACATTTTTAACATCTAGCCTTTTGATATGTGATACTTAGTAGAAAAAATATATAAATAGAAGCTAATGACCTGAATTTAGATCATGGTTTCAACACTTTCTAGATTTAAAAAAAAATGACCCTGGCCAGTTGGCTCAGTGATAGAGTGTTGGGCTCGCATGTGAATGTCCCAAATTTGAGTCCTGGTCAGAGAGTACAAAAAGAGTGACGATCTGATTCTCCATTCCTCTTCCTTTTGCTTCTTTCTCTCTCTCTCTTTGCTTGCATCCTTGGCTTGATTGGAGCAAGGTGGCCCCAGGTGCTAAGGATGACTATGGCCTCTGCCTCAGGTGCTAAGAAAAGCTTGGTTGCTGAGCAATGGAGCAATGGAGCAATGCACAAGTTGGACAGAGCATTGCCCCCTAGTGGGCTTGCCGGGTTAATCCCATGCAGGGTACATGAGGGAATCAGTCTCTCTGCCTCCCCTCCTCTCACTGAATAATAAAAAATAAAAATCATTTTATCTTTTTGCTTAGCAAAATTTTTGTTATGAAAATTATGGGAATCAACAATGAGGTATCTAGTATCTGTCTAAGCCCTATTATTTATTTTATACTATTCTTGATTTCCTAAGTATAAAACTTCTGTCAATTTGTTGCAATTTTAATGTCCTGAGCCATTTCTCTACTTTGAAAGGCTATGTTTTGCTTTATTGTTGCAATAATTCATTGAAGTTCTCTCTCATAGCGACTTGGTGGTCACAAAGTTTGAAAGCTATTGTCATGTTAAGGAAGTGACACCAGCATAGGCCTGGTAAGTAATTGTGCATTACAACTTGTGCTCCTGAAAAACTCCCTTTTAAAAGCCTTTCACCATACTTTAAAGATCTTTGTGTTAGACTACAGAATTCTGTGAGTCTGTGTGGAGAAAGTCCTAAAGATGAGAGCCCATTTCAACATTCCCATTTCTTTTGAGCTTCCAGCTGAATGCCGCTATATAATTGGCCTCAGTACATTAATAGAGGAAAAACAAAACAAAACACACACACACATAAAATTGAGCAAAGTCAACTAACAAAATCATAAATAAATGTGGCAATATGTTTTGCAATAATTTGTAAAATAGACTGATGGACAGAATAT
The DNA here is from genome assembly GCF_036850765.1 of Saccopteryx bilineata. Classification (NCBI taxonomy): domain Eukaryota; kingdom Metazoa; phylum Chordata; class Mammalia; order Chiroptera; family Emballonuridae; genus Saccopteryx; species Saccopteryx bilineata. The sequence goes on along the minus strand of NC_089491.1, from coordinate 210,715,678 downwards.
TGGATGTACAAGTCCTAATTTTTAAAACCTGTATATATACTGCTTTACCTGGGGGGAAAAGACTTTTCAGATTGGATTAAGAACCATGAAAAGGAGAGACTACTTTGGATAATCTCTCCCAGGTGGACCCAATATTAATCACAAAGCTCCTTAAAGGAAAATTGTAGGAAAGGAGTATGAGTTTGAGAAGGAAATGTGTTGACAGAACAGAGGCTCAAGCAATTCAGGGGCTGGCTTTGCAGATAGAAAGAGATCATGAGTCAAGGAATGTGTGCAGTCTTTGTACTGTGAACTGAATGTTTGTATTTCTCTCCATTTTAATTTTTTAAACTCTAATCTCCAATGGGATAGTATTTGGAGATGGGGCCTGGGAGGTAATTAGATTAGGTCATGAGAATGGAACTCTTGTGGAACTAATCCCCTTATCAAAAGAGGATGAGAAACAAAATTGTCAATTTGTATGTCTGTCTCTCTCTCTTTTCACATGCACACGCCAAGAAGAGGGCCCTCACCAAGAACCCAAGCACACTAGCAGCTAATCTGAGATTTCCAGCCTCCAGATCTTTGAGAAATAAATGTTTGTTGTTTAAGTCAGCCATCTGTGGTAAGTTACTATAGCAGCCTGAAATAACAAAGACACTCTAGAAGGCTTCACACTAACACGATGATGTTGATGCCTTGATTTTAGCCCAGTGTAGTCTATATCAGAGTCTGACCTCTAGACTATAAAAAAACGATCAATTATGGGGGTTTTTTAAAGTCACTTCATTGTACATTCTCATAGTAACAATGGGAAAATAATACAATGACATAGATAAGTGAAACAGATAATGCATGTGGACTGTTACTGCTAACAAAACCCTAAAACTTCTGTCATTAGCTTTGCCACTGGGTAGGAGGTGGTGGTTTGAATATAGGTAAGGAGAATGTTAATGAAGATCTCTAGAATAGTGAAGGAATTGCTTTTAGAGAGAGAGACAAAGCACGTTTTGTACTGGCAGCACAATTAGGAAAATTGTTACCTCTGATAAATAAAAAACAGAAACTGTCACTAATGAGTGAATCTGACTGAAGGAGATTTCCAGGCATCATATTTAAAGTAGTAATTGTCTTTTTTTTTTCCTTCTCAAGTAAGATCAAGTGTTGCAAATGAGAGATGTGCTAACAAGTTATATGCCCAATTTCAAGCAGAGTTGAATTATTTTCCACCCAAGATTTATTCTCTCATTCTTTTACTTTCCATTTGTCAAAAGTTCTCAAAATAATATAAGGATATATATCAAATTAGGGTACTGCCAGTAAAACAGTCTTGAGAACAAAATCAAATCAAGGTGTCCTTTGTTTAGGTAACAGAAATTTAAGGAGGTGCCATGTAGATATTTTTAACTGAACGAATGGGCTTTTACGACTTTTAAAGGCATTATATAAAGCACCTTGTTTTGTAGCTCAACACGGGGAGAGAACAATCTTGAGACTTGAGTGTAGATTTTGGTTAATTTAGAGATTATAATTTGATTCATTAAAAGCTCACACTGGTTTTTGAAGGATTTATAATGGGATTAAATTTAAATGAAAACAGATTTCTAGGTACTAACTACATCTGGCCAGGAATGGGACAAGAAATTTACTCAGCTACAATCACACACTACCTATGCAGAAAATTAAGAATATCTCAAAAAACCACTCTAAGAGCTCCTGAGAGCAATCAGTTTAGGAATTATTCCCAGGGAATAGAAGAAGATCCTAATCAAGGAAAATCCCCTATGTTGGAGGATGACAGTCCAATAATTTTTGTTTGTCTGTATTGCACAATTCCTGTAGAAAAGTAACTGTCAAATGCCCCCATTCCTCCCCTCTTGTTTTTTTTTTAATAAATTTTTATTAATGTTAATGGGATGACATTAATAAATCAGGGTACATATATTCAAAGAAAACATGTCTAGGTTATCTTGTCATTAAATTATGTTGCATACCCCTCGCCCAGAGTCAGATTGTCCTCCGTCACCCTCTATCTAGTTTTCTCTGTGCCCCTCCCCCTCCCCCTAACTCTCTCCCTCCTTCCCTCCTGTGTCCTCCCTCCCCCCACCCCTGGTAACCACCACACTCTTGTCCATGTCTCTTAGTCTCGTTTTTATGTTTCACCAATGTATGGAATCATGTAGTTCTTGTTTTTTTCTGATTTACTCGAATGGCAGTGTCTATTGTTATTGCCCTATCCCTGTCTCACAATTATCCGTAAGGGTTTCTTGGGGGTAAAGTAACTTTATAGTGCCCAAACATCTGCATGGAGGAACTAACCCCAAGGTATAATACCTGAGGAGAGTTTTAGACATCTGAAATAGATTTGCTCAATAAATTCAGAAATTTAAGGTTAATCTTGATAACCCAAGATTTTCAAAAAATCCTTTGGGGGTGAGTTAATTGTGCATGTGAAAAGGGTGTGAAACATTAGAGATGGAAGAAGGATGGTGCTATACTATAACATTGGTTATGCTCAATAAGCGATGTCATTCTTTATGCCCCCTACATCAGCTATTGGGCATGAATATTATTCACTTTATTCACTCCACCTTTTTAGGGAACCTTCTTGCACTGCTGGTGGGAATGCAGACTGATGTAGCCACTGTGGAAAACAGTATGGAGATTCCTCAAAAAATTAAAAATGGATCTGCCTTTTGACCTAGCCATCCCACTTTTGGGAATTTATCCCAAGAACACCACATCAACGAGTCAAAAGGAGAAATGCACCCCCATGTATATGGCAGCATTGTTTACAATAGCCAAGATCTGGAAACAGCCCAAGTGTCCGTCAGTGGATGAGTGGATTAAAAAGCGGTGGTACATATACACATTGAAATACTATGGGGTCATGAAGAAGAACATTGTGAACTAAGGAACAGAATAGAGGAAGAGGCGGGATCAAAGGGACCAAAGGGAAAGCGGACAGAGGAAAAGGGGATGAGAGGATGGGATCAGAGAAGGGAAAGAGATTGGTGAAATTATATATACATAACACAGCGTTATAGAGAGCAGAAAAGCAAATCCTGGAGGGAAGCGGGGAGGGTGTTGGGGGGAGGGGGCAAAGGGAGCTGTTGAGGGGAACACAGGGGTGGGGGGAATGTTTTCAGTGGAAAACTTGAATCTATGTAAACAATAAATTTAAAGCAATAAGAAATATAACCACCTTTTTATAAATGAGGAAACCAAGGTTTAAGTTTTTATATAAACTGCTCAGAGCAAATATATAATGTTTTATTGAGTTATATATACAGTTGAAACCTGTAGGATTTTCTGAACCAATGTCACTCCAATAAAATCAATAAAAAAGAAAAAGACAAAAAAAAAATAAGTGGTAAATTTGGATGTGAACTCACATTTATTTTAGTCCTAATATTTGAGTTTTTACCGATTTCCCAATATTATTTCAGTGATCCTAGTTCTATTTTTTACTGCAAGTTTGAGAAAAATTCTTCCCTTATTATTATTCTTTTGTGCTGAGTAATTATGTGGATCTCTTGATTTCTGAGTTAGTGAAAATTTTATTTATACCTTTAAGAGGGTGTTTCCATCAGAATTGGTAGGGGGGTTTTATAGTCAGTCTGGTGATAAAGCTTCCCAACCCACATCAAGTGATCTTAAGTTTATGTTCGCTGTATCTGTGAATCCATTTCTATTTTGTTTGTTAATTTTGTCTACACAGCTGACAGAAGGGAAAGGAGTTGGGGACAGGGCGAAAAAGGTCCGGATTAAGTTAAAAAATAAAAACTCAGACAAAAACAACATTATGAGGATTAAGAGAGGGAAAGAGGGATGTTGGTAGGTAGAGGAGGGTGAAAGGGGCATAAATAGTGATGGAAGAAGACTTGATTCAGGGTAGTGAACGTACAGTCAATGCACAGATGATATATTGTTGCATTGTACACTTGAAACCTATATAACTTTATTAATCACTGTCACCCCAATAAATTGAATTGAAAAAGTAAATTAAAAAATTTTAAATGCTTATATTTTATCCCTTTACAAAGTTTGGGTTTTTGCTTCTTATAAAAAGATGTTTTTTTCCACTTCTCAGGCAATGCCTCCTCGTTCAAAAAGAAATTGTTAATTTCCTTCTAAAACCCTCCACTTAAAATAATGACTCTTCCAAAAGAATTTTTATTTGCTTTATCTCCAAATGTCATGATACACAAGTGTTTAAAACTTACTTTGTTAATCATTTTTTTTCTATATATCTCAATCTTTCCCGGTCAGTTTCAGACATTGATCACACTTGCGACAGGTGAAAAGCAGGTGATTTGTGGGGGATGTGGTAATTGGAAGTGGAATAAGGGACCTTGATATCAACTGAATAATGAAGTTAATCTTTTTTTTTCCAAAACTGAGACATTTTAGTTCTAGAAACATCTGTCTTTACCCCCTAAAGAATTAATAAAATCTCAAAGTAAGTTAAATATAGATAGGTATTAAAAATAATATTTAAATCAATATGTAATACTTACATATTGATAGTACTATTGTTGCCTTACCCATGCTTTCTCCCCAGAACTTTTGTTTATAGAAAATGAGTTACATTATCTAGGAAAGTTAACCAAATGTATGTGTTTATTTTGTTTTAGGGAACAAAGTTATGCCAAGAATATATACATGAATAAGATACTTTACATAAAATAGAATATGTGGTTTATGTTTTGAGAATATTCTAACTTGTCTAGTGGAAAGTCATTCAGAAAAAAATTAAATTTAAAGTGCTGATCCCTTATAAAGCATGGCTCTTAGACGACATTTATTCATTACCTATGTTACAAGAGACTATAATAAACAATGGCTTAGGTTAGAAAAAAAATGAAGAGATTTGTTCAAATATTAACAGAGATACCTAGTATATTTTTATCAATATCAGATACTAAATTATTCTTAGCCTTTTTATCATGGTATATTTTGCATCTCTTATTACCATATTTCTTTAAATAAATATAGAATACTGAGAGAAGAAGCAAAATATATAACTGCCTTTTCTTCCACCCTTCAAAGCCCTTTTTTTTTTCATGGTGGTTTTTTTTTTTTTTTTGTATTTTTCTGAAGTTGGAAATGGGAAGGCAGACAGACTCCTGCATGTGCCTGACTGGGATCCACCCGACATGCCCACCAGGGGGCGATGCTCTGCCCATCTGGGGCATTGCTCTGTTGCGACCAGAGCCATTCTAGCGCCTGAGGCAGAGGCCAGAGAGCCATCCTCAGCGCCAGGGCCAACTTTGCTCCAATGGAGCCTTGGCTGCAGGAGGGGAAGAGAGAGACAGAGAGGAAGAAGAGGGGGAGGGGTGGAGAAGCAGATGGGCGCCTCTCCTGTGTGCCCTGGTCAGGAATCGAACCCCGGACTCCTGCATGCCAGGCCGATGCTCTACCACTGAGCCAACCGGCCAGGGCCTTCAAAGCCCTTTTAATATTACTTTTATTCTGTATGTATGTATACTTCGTGAAATTTATAAGGCTTATACTGAAAACCACCCTGCCTCTTGTTCAAATTTGGCATTTGCTAATTTTTTAATTATAAGAATAAATTAAACTTTACACTGGCTAAAAAAAGTGAAACCAACTAGTAAAAGCATGTGAGGAATGATTAACTCCCCTCCATTTATAACTAATTAAGTTCTACACAAAGATATTTTATATGATAACCAAAAATAAAATTTTAACATGTACTAGATGCTAATCTAAACTTGTCACTTACAACGTATATCCAACCCTGTAGACCTCAAATGTCTATATGCCTCCGAGTTACCCAAAAGGCTTGTTAAAACTAAGACTCCTGGGCCCCTCTCCCAGATTCTTCTGATTTAGTAAATCTGTGATGTCCAGAAATTTACATTTCTAAAAAGTTTTCAGTCAGTGCCAAAACTTCTGGTCTGGGAACACATTAGAATTATTGCTCTTACCAATACTTACCTTTTTAAAAAAAATTTAGTGAGAGGTGGAGAGGCAGAGAGACAAACTGCAGCATGCACCCCAACCAGGATCTACCCAGCAGCCCTCTACCCAGAGATGTTATGCCTATCTGGGTGACATTGCTCTGTTGCTCAGCAACCAATCTATTCTAGTACCTGAGGCAAAGCCATGGAGCCAACTTCAGCACCTGGGACCAACTTGATTAGACCAATCAAGCCATGGCTGTGGGAGATGAAGAGAGAGAGAGAGAGAGAGAGAAGAGAGAGAGGTTGGAGAAGCAGATGGTAGCTTCTCCTGTGTGCCCTGACTGGGAATTGAATCCAGGACTTCCACACATCAGGGCACTGCTCTACCACTGAGACAACCAGCCAGGGCCTCTTATCAACTCTTTATTCATTAAATTCTTTCACTCATACACATTGTAGAAGCCAAAAGGTTGTGCCTGGAGGTGAGAATAAGGTGGCAAAAAGCACTCTCTGTTTAGAAATTTACTTATTGAGAGAGAGAGGAAGGGAGAGAGAGAGAGAAAGAGAGAGTAAAACATACATCTGTTCTGTATTTACCCTGACTGAGGATCAAACTGGCAAACTTTGTGTAGTGCGACGATGTTCTAACCAACTGACCTCTGGCCAAGACCATTCTCTTCTTTTGAATATATAAAGATATGTTTAGAAATGTTTAAAAATGTAAAAATATTTGTCGTTATAAGCTCACTCATCACAAAGATGTTATTCAAAATAAAAATAAAATGCAACACTTTATTAAAGTAAAAGTATCTTTACTATTAATATACAAATGGTGAAGTGACAATTTTGATATACTTACTGTAAGCCATACTTTCAATGTCTCTCATAATACAAAACTTCAACATTTGCATTATAATTTTTACAGTTTAGATATATATACAGCATTTCATAGGGACATACTATGTTGAAACAATAAAAAAACTTTGTGGTAGGTAACTAACTTAAGAATATAGAACCTGAATGGAATATATAAGTTAAAAAAAATAAGAGTATGTTTTAATGCATACGAAACACAGCATAGAATTCACATACCGTAAAAAAAAAAAATTTTAAACTTTTATTTCTAAGAAATTCACATATTCCTAACTCAGTTTAGAGGCAAATACAAAACCATGAACATTCCTTTAAGAATTGAAACAAATATGTTTGCTCTTAACAGTATCACTTATTTATATAATGCATGTTGTTCTCTAAAAAAAAGTCCTGTTTGAAAAATTGAATCATAAGTTCTAATGTTAACTTTCTCCGTTGGATTCCACTCCATTTTCACCTTTGCATCAGTGGAATTGGCCTTAATTTTTATCTAAGCAATGTTCCTAGTTCCTGTTCAAACTCTTTTCACACTCATTCCTTACATATTCAGAACATAGCTCATTCTGCCTTTCTGGTCTCCATTCTCTGCTCCTCTATTCCCCTATACCTGGTTGTGATTTGAAATGCTCCAACAGTCATTGCTTTGCTAATATTTTCCCAAGGAAGGCTAAAACTGGATGCAAAAAGATGTTTTTATTTCAGGAAAAAATAAAAAAGTGGCAATATTAAGTTTATATGGGAAACTTTTATATTAATAATTATGAACATCATGTTTCCTAAATCCTAAAAATTAGTTAAAAAATTTAAGCTAGGGTAACAACTAATAAATTTAAGTCATTGACAAAACCCTACAGTAAATAATGAACTATTTTTTTCTAATAAAATTAAATTGTGTTACCAAATAATTATTATTATGTATATAATAAAAGTATATGAGGGGAAAGAATTAATAAGTTAGTATTCTTGTATAATGTTGGAAATAGCTGTATCTACAGAGGTAAATGCAATTTTTTAAAAAGGAGAGAAGGAAACTGGAAGGAAATTATATTTGTTCAGCAACTATTACATATATGCCCTTTTATAACTTTCTCATATACACATATAATTATTTCATCTCAGAACATTATTAAGCCCATGAGTTGAATACTTTCTTACAAGGTTTTCATTTTAGGATTGAAGTACTTCATTTCTGTGACCTTCCACAGTTTAATTTTAGCATATGCTAATACATCCATATGCAATTTCAATGTGAGATAAAATGTAATAATGCTTTAAAGGGTTAATAATATGCAAATCTTTTATCTTTAAAGATAAATAATTCAAACAATCTCATTTAAAAAAATATCTTCAGCTACTCATAAGTTTGTTGAATAAGCACTCTGAATATGGTTATGGAAAAGACCTCCATAAGGGACTGAAATTGTGTTTACATTATTCTTCATGAAAAAAGACATTGCAATTGTAATAAGTAATTGTAATATGTTATTCCAATATTTTTTAAAGTCAGAGATGGAGATTTTTCTTTTTACAACCTCAGGTTAGAATTTTTCATTAGTGATTATCTTCTCAACAATAAAGGATGATTTGTGGTCCCAAATCAAATTATAACAGGAATAATGTTAACCCAAGTGACACCATAAAAATTTACCTTATTTTAGAAAGTCATCTGTTGCTTTTTTTTGCAACTGGTAATACTCAATTTAAACAACATCCAGAATGTATTTATTGTTTAGAACAACAATATAGAGCAAATTAAGTATATATTGTGTGTGCATCAAAAGAACTGTTTTGTCATAAGTGGAAATAAATTGCACAGTATAATTTGCTATATTTAGATTTTGTATTTAAGGTAAAGAAATTTGAATTAAGCTTATTCACTGAATGTAATTAAGACAGCATTATTCAGTTGTCACAGATAAAAGCAAAATATATCAATAAAGATTGCAGTTGTGTTTTTTTCTTTTAAAAAGCAGACTCGGGCTAATCTAAAGGCACAAATACATTTTAATTATTTAAAATAAGAAGCATAAAATAAAGGTATGATTATAAAATTATAATTAACTATTGGCACTCAAATAAATAATTTGATTAATAAAATCCTATTTATATAAATGTTTAATTCAAAGACTAAGGGTCATGTAAACTTTCATGAATAAAATAGTATTTGAAAATGCTTATATAGTCATTAATATTAAAAACAAAAGCAAACTCGAACATGAATGTTAAACATTAGTATCAAAAGAATGGCAATATGTTGACCCAAAGAAACTATAAATAAACCTATAGAAATTAAAACTCTTAATTAAATTTCTTTGCAAATTATGTAAAATACATTAACACATTAATTTGTGCCAGTTTCAAAAGCAAAACATGTTAAAATGCTGATATTACTGATTCCTCTTATATGTTGTTGAATATAGATTGTCATTGTCTAATTGCACATAGCCTATCAAGAAATACCATTTTTTAGTGATACCTTTTCTTCTTTGTTTAAAGTACCATAGTTTCTGATTATTTAATGTACTTATATTCGGTCCACTCTTTTGACGTTTGATAACAACATTTAAGAGTACTCTCAGACAGTAAAAATAACATTTATACAGTTAAATGGATGAGTTTAGTGAAAAACAGGATACATGATTTCAGTCCTATTCATATTTTACAAATACTAACATCCATGTCTTAGATGGAAACTTTTACAAAAGAGAATTTGGATCATTACATAAAAATGTTTTTAAAAAAGTTTATCACAGTATTGCCTTGCTCCTGCATGGCATACATTTCAAGGACAAGAGATAAGGACCACTCGTACAATTGAAACAGTATACTTGAAATAATCTGTCTACAGTTAGTTCCAGATTACTTGTTAACTTCAGATTGTTACTCACCATTAGTGGCAAGAATTGCAACAGCAAATATATATATATATAATTTTTTAATGTAAATTGCTTTACATTGAAAGTCCAAAGAGATGAGAGAAAGAGAACTTTCAAATTAATAATGAAAAACAAAAATATTTGTTCAGTATTATGATTTCTCTGCTTTTGAAAGGTAGCACAAATATCAGAGTAAACATGCTAAATTGCTTTCTAAGTTTTTCTAATTCTTTCACCATCACTAGTTTAAAATCAGGTATCCCTACCCAGGAAAAGTTAGTATTCATGGCTATTGCTTCACTGACACTTTACTAAGCCCATTTATTTTGCACAAGTATTGTGACTAGTATAAGCACATTTATACAAAAGGGTGAAAAACAACACTAAAATAAATCTAACAGGTGAGAAAAAACATAACTTAATAAACCATCAGCTAACATCATATTAAAAACATAACTTAAACAGTAGTGAATCCATCAAAAAGACCAGTTGGATAATTCCTACTAATATTTTTAGGTAGGCACAGATGTCTTTTCCTTTTCTTTAGAATATGCCAGAAAAGATAACTAGGAGATGTTTCTGCTCCTAATCCTATAAATTCTGGCAATGACACTGGAGATTTAGTGTCCAAACATGCAGGTGGGCAGATTCTGTCTTTCTGATTACCAAAATTTTGATAAAGTAGTTAACTGTCTCTCCTTATATATATGCTCTTAAATGGCATTAACATTACATTAAATATTCATCCAGTTATCTCTATAAAGAGACCCCCTAAAGCAGGTCACTTCTCACTGTTAAAACTATCCTCCAATATTCTATTGCAAGGCATCCCCCAACCAGTCAACATTTGAGATGTAATACCACCTGAAACACTAAAGTTTATGAATGTGATGTGGCCTAAAGAAACCTTTGGCTCTCTAGGGTAAGAAAGAACCTAAAAACCTGCTCCCAATGGTATGTAAATTTATAATAAAAAATACATTTTTTTAACCTTACATAGAAGTGGAAACTGTGTTTTAGTCTTTTACCCCTGGGAGCTTGCATAGCTTGGAAGTTAATTATTTTATTCAGGTACAGACCCTAATGAGTAATATTAGAAAGTTCATGTTGAATAGGTAAGGGATTTCTTCAACCAAAGTTGTCTATCAAAATCTTAAAATGACTTCTAACTACAACATCCAGCATAAAAAGAGAGTAGTAATTCAACTGTTTTTGCATCTACACTTTCATGGCATGTTTAAATGTTAATTATTCCTTAATTTCACCAAACTAAGGATTTTAACTTCCATTAATCAATTACATTTACAATTGATCTATAACACTTGATAAATTAATTTTTAAACAGAGATTATCTAAAACAATGGGCAAAAAAATGTATCTGAAGGCATGGTGTGTGAAGTATTGGAATGCTAAAGACCTTTTTTAGAAGAAATTATTTAATTTAAAAGATAATCACATATTTAAAAATATATCAAGACAACATTAATATTATTCTTACTTCAATTTACTTTATTACTTGAAGCTGAGGGCAGAAATAAATATTATTTTTACTTGCAATACATTTGTGTGTGTGTGTGTGTGTGTGTGTATGTAATCCGTTGTGAGTGACTATGCTATATTGAAAGAGAAATTTCTGGAATATTTCTAACCTAATTTTATATTCAACTGATATTTATTCAAGTGGGTAACAATTTTGATCTGGCACTTCAGTCTATCAAAAATCAATGTAATTACACCTTAAAAAGAGTTTTCCAAAGTTTCTCTCAATTTTTTTTCTCTCAATTTTTAATATCTGCTAAAGATAGCTGGCTCTAACAAGCCCAAATTCCCTGAAAATCCCCTAATAAAAATAGTTTAACCTTTATTAAGTGTCTTCATCTTAAACTGAAATCCACTTTCATAATTTCTTTGCCCAAGATAGGATTAAAAACATGCAGGGCTTTCTTATACATTTACCTCGCAAAGTTTTGTATTGTCTTGTTTTTATTTAAACCTGTTTGTTGGAGAGGTTGTGGTATAAAATATAGTTCTTAAGAAGTAAAGGACTTTAGATATCTAATATATTGCAGTTCTTCAATCATAGAGTCAAATTAATACCCAAGTATTGGTGCCAGTCAGGTCTGTATATTGAATTTCTTAACAAAATAAACAATAATAACTACAACAACAGCAACAACAACAACATAGAAAATGGATTATGGGCAGGAGTATTTGATTGTATGTATATGTGTACAAGCTATTCCAAGCTAAAAGTTTCCCAAGAAATTAAGGTCAATGGAATAGTTTTGGTCATAGGGTCACTGCAATCCAAATGCTCTTTGTACATCGTTCAAGCCTCTGCAAGCTGGTGTTATGCTTTGCTGTCATCTTCTTTTGACTGGATGTCATTAGAAACCTTAATTTCTATAGTTTCTGGATTTAGGACTTCTTTCCCATTCTCTTCTTTTAGAGGCAATTTTCTGGAAGGAAATATAAAAATAAACACTTCATTTGCTTCAGTACTTTAAGTGGTATCCCTTAACATTTAAGTTATTGTTTACTATTTTGTAGAAGGAAATTTGGTATAATTAGTAGAATAAAATAAATCATATTTGTTAAAAATAAAATAAAATTGACAACAAAATATGCTAAAAGAGATTAAACAATTTATTTATTGAAAAAATGTGGTGTGATGCAAAATGATGAACAAAATAATACATTTGTAAATTTAGATGCACCAAATCATTCATTAAAGGGTTGCTTAAATTTGAAAATGAGTTGACAACATTAAAAATGTAATTGTTTTTTGTGTGTGTGCCATCTCTGCCAGGTTTCAGTATGAGGGTTATGTTGGCCTCATAAAATGTGTTTGGAAGTATTGCTTCTATTTCAAATTTTGGAAGACTTTGAGTAGAATAGGAACCAAGTCTTCTTTAAATGTTTGATAGAATTCACTAGTATAACCATCTGGGCCTGAAATTTTAAAATAATAATCCCCTTCATGATTGCAACAAAAAATAAATAAAATACCTAGGAATAAACATAGCAAAGAATGTAAAGGACCTTATAACAAAAATTACAAAGCATTGTTAAGGGAAATCGAAAAAGATACAATGAAATGGAAAAATATTCCTTGTCCTTGGATAGGAAGAATAAATATAATCAAAATGATCATATTAACCAAAGCAATATACAAATTTAAAGCAATTCCCATCAAAATTTTAATGACATTTTTTAAAGAAATGGAACAAAAAAACCATCAGATTTATATGGAACTATAAAAAACCCCAAATAGCCAAAGCAATCCTAAGGAAAAAGAATGAAGCTGGGGCATTACAATACCTGACTTCAAACTATATTATAGAGCCACTACAATCAAAACAGCATGGTATTGGCAGTAAAATAGATACTGAGACCAATAGAACAGAATAGAAAGTCCAGAAATAAAACCACATATATATGGTCAAATAATTTTCAATAAAGGGGCCAACAACACACAATGGAGAAAAGAAAGCCTCTTCAACAAATAGTGCTGGGAAAACTGAAAAGCCACATGCAAAAGAATGAAACTCGACTACAGTTTGTCCCCTTGTACTAAAATTAATTCAAAATGGATCAAAGACCTAAATATAAGACCAGAAACAATAAAGTACATAGAAGAAAACATAGGTACTATACTCAAGGACCTTGGTTTTAAAGAGCATTTTATGAATTTGACTCCAAAGGCAAGAGAAGTGAAGGCAAAGATAAATGAATGGGATTCTATCAAACTAAGAAGTTTTTGCTCAGCAAGAGAAACTGACAACAAAATAAACAAACAGCCAACTAAATGGGAAATGATATTTTCAAACAACAGATCAGATAAGGGCCCAATATTCAAAAATATATAAAGAACTCATAAAACTCAACAACAAACAAACAAACAATCCAATAAAAAATGGGAAAAGGACATGAACAGACACTTCTCCCAGGAAGAAATACAAATGGCCAACAGATATATGAAAAAATGCTTATCTTCATTAGTTATTAGAGAAATGCAAATCAAAAATACAATGAGATATCACCTCACGTCTGTTAATTTAGCTGTTATCAACAAGACAGGTAATAGCAAGTGTTGGAAAGGCTGTGGAGAAAAAGGAATCCTCATTCACTGTTAGTGGGAATGTAAAGTAGTACAATCATTATGGAAGAAAGTATGGTGGTTCCTCAAAGAACTGAAAATAGAACTACCTTATGACCCAGCAATCCCTCTACTGGGTATATACCTCCAAAACTCAGAGACATTGATACATAAAGACAAATGTAGCCCCATGTTCATTGCAGCATTGTTCACAGTGGCTAAGACATGGAAACAACCAAAAAACCCTTCAATAAATGACTGGATAAAGAAGATGTGGCACATATACACTATGGAATACTACTCAGCCATAAGAAATGATGACATCAGATCAATTACAGCAAAATGGTGGGATCTTGATAACATGATACGAAGTGAAATAAGTAAATCAGAAAAAAACAGGAACTGCATTATTCCATACGTAGGTGGGACATAAAAGTGAGACTAAGAGACATTGATAAGAGTGTGGTGGTTATGGGGGTAGGGGGGAGAGGGAGATGGAACGGGCGAGGGGGAGGGGCACAAAGAAAACTAGATAGAAGGTGTAGAGGTCAATCTGACTTTGGGTATGCAACATAATTGAACAACAAGGTAACCTGGAGTTGTATTCTTTGAACATATGTACCATAATTTATTGATATCACCCATTAAAATTAATAAAAATTTATTTTAAAAAATGTAATTGTTTTGGAACTTAAAAGCATCAAAACTTTTTTATTTGCCAAGTAGATGATTAACTAGTACTTCAGTTTTTCTAGTCAAAACAATCAATAGTTGCTGCTGTATTCTGTTATATAAACTTCAGAAGTTGGATGAATTGGCAATATTCTTTTCAAATTAATGCAAATAAAGATATTACAGGGTTTTCTTCCTTTTTAAAATATTTACTGTTTCTTTTCTTTAATTAGTCTCTGTTTGGCCCTGGCCAGTTGGCTCAGTGGTAGAGCATTGGCCCGTTTTGTGGAAGTCCTAAGTTCAATTTCCAGTCAGGGCACACAGGAGAAGTAACCATCTGTTTCTTCACCCTCCTCCTCACCCTTATCTCTCTCTCCCACCCCTCCCCTTCCACAGCCATGGCTAGAATGGTTTGAGAAGTTCGGCACCAAGTGCTGAAGATGGCTCAATGGCTTTGCCTCCATCGCTGAAATAGCTCAGTTGCCAATTAACAGAGCAGTGGCCCCAGATGGGCAGAGTATTGCTCTGTAGGGGTCTTGCTGGGTGGATCCTGATCTGGGGCATATGCTGGAGTCTGTCTGTACTTCCCTGCCTACTGCTTCTCACTTAAAAAAAAAAAAAAAGAGGCCCTGGCCAGTTGGCTCAGCGGTAGAGCGTCGGCCTGGTGTGTGGGGGACCCGGGTTCAATTCCCGGCCAGGGCACATAGGAGAAGTGCCCATTTGCTTCTCCACCGCCCCCCCCTCCTTCCTCTCTGTCTCTCTCTTCCCCTCCCGCAGCCGAGGCTCCATTGGAGCAAAGATGGGAGCTGGGGATGGCTCCTTGGCCGGGAGCTGGGGATGGCTCCTTGGCCTCTGCCCCAGGTGCTAGAGTGGCTCTGGTCGTGGCAGAGAGACGCCCTGGAGGGGCAGAGCATCGCCCCCTGGTGGTGGGCAGAGCGTCGCCCCTGGTGGGCGTGCCGGGTGGATCCCGGTCGGGCGCTTGCGGGAGTCTGTCTGACTGTCTCTCCCCGTTTCCAGCTTCAGAAAAATACAAGAAAAAAAAAAAAAAAGATTGGTCTGTATTCACTCTTATTATTTTCTTCTTATTTGTCTATCATTTATAAGAACTTTTTTTTTTTTTGTATTTTTCTGAAGTTGGAAATGGGAAGGCAGTCAGACAGACTCCCGCATGAGCCTGACCAGGATCCACCCGGCATGCCCACCAGGGGGTGATGCTCTGCCCATCTGGGGCATTGCTCTGTTGCAACCAGAGCCATTCTAGTGCCTGAAGCAGAGGCAATAGAGCCATCCTCAGCGCCTGGGCCAACTTTGCTCCAATGGAGCCTTGGCTGTGGGAGGGGAAGAGAGAGACAGAGAGAAAGGAGAGAGGGAGGGGTGGAGAAGCAGATGGGCACTTCTCCTGTGTGCCCTGGCTGGGAATCGAACCCGGGAGTCCTATATGTCAAGCCGATGCTCTACCACTGAGCCAACCGGCCATGGCCTATAAGCACTTTTTAAAGTTGTTTCTTTTTTTTAAATTTTTTAAAAAAATTTATTCATTTTTAGAGAGGAGAGAGAAAGAGGGAGAGAGAGGAGAGAGAGGAGAGAGAGACAGAGAGATAGAGAAGGGGGGAGGAGCTGGAGCTGGAAGCATCAACTCCCATATGTGCCTTGACCAGGGAAGCCCAGGGTTTCAACCCGGCGACCTCAGCATTTCCAGGTCAACGCTTTATCCACTGTGCCACCACAGGTCAGGCTTAAGTTGTTTCTAATTGTTTCCTATGAAACAACAGCAAAAGTTTTCCAAATATATTTATTAATTTTCCCAATGTTAAAATTCATACAAAATGAAATTAGAATTACTCCATATAACACATGATTCTCCAACCACTATGCTGTACATCTGAAACAAATACAAAATAATATTAAATGTAAGCAGTAATTGAAAAATAAAAAAATATGTGTCATTAAAATCTTACAGGAGTAAAAAACAAAGAAACAAGTAAAAATAATTTAGTATGTAACTTTTAATATATCATAGTTTGATCATTTACTTTCTCTGGAATATATTTTAAGAGTAAAAGGATTACAAGTACATCTTTAACTTTAAGTAATGTATATACTATCATTTATAACTTTTATTATTCAATACTGAGACAGCTTCATAAATTTTATTATGATGACAATGAATCAAGATTTCTAGTTTTTACTACTATTCTTAAATTCAATGGTTTACTATTACATTTTGTGTACATGGCTTTGGTGGTATTTTTCTTCCTATGACAAAATATTTTTTCCATATCAAAAAAATTACGTTACAAATAGAATCCGGTTCACCCCTGTGACTTTAAATTCCTTGATTTATGGAGGAGTACAAGCTACTATGCTAGTTTCTCTGGGAATTATTTGCAATTTATTTCATATTCTGGAATGAGTGCGTAATTCATTTTATTTTGAAGATAAAAGCTACTGTGTGAAACTGAACCAATCAAAAGTAATTCATAGGCAAAAACTAGTCAGATACATTTCTGGGATGAAGTAACATCTACTTTGTACCTATCAAGCAGGCTGTCTTTTTTTTTTTTTTTTTTTTTTTTTTTTTTTGCTGAAGTGAGAAGCGGTGGGGGTTGAGGGGAGGTAGACAGACAGACTTCCACATGCACCCACCTGACCAGGATCCACCTCGCAAGCCCCCTAGGGGGTGATGCTTGGCTCCTCTGGGGCGTTGCTCTGCTGCAATTGGAGCCATTCTAGCACCTGAGGCAGAGGCCATGGAGCCATCCTCAGTGCCTTGGCCAACTTTGCTCCAATGGAGCCTGGTCCCAAGCAGGCTATCTTATGTATATTATAAATAGTGAAGTCATATTTCTTCCTTTCTCCCACTCCCAAGTACTGAAAACATTTACTCAAAAATATTGTAAGATGTATGGGTCAGTTTTAGTATCAAAATGTAGAGAAATTTAGAGCTGGCATGGGAAGTTAACATAGGGTGAATATATCTCTAAATCAACAAACCATGCACTGAGTTGATAATTACCCAGTGTTCTCAATAATTTGTGGATGGTGTGTTTTGACACATATAAATATCTGTGACCTATGTTTATGGCAATTTTTAAAAAAGATTACTATTAATGTTCCAATTTTTTATTGAGTATATTTTTCTGAGTCCCAAAGTAGCTATTAAATAATGTCTTTTTGTTTTTTAGATTGTTTTAAAATATATTTCTTATATGCAGATATTTCTTAACTCATTTTCATACACATTGATATAATGTTGAAAATAAGAATTAATATACAAAATTTTTTTTTGCTTCATTGAAGATTTATAATTTCTGAAGATACTCACTGTACCCATTGTTACTTCTAGAGTTAACTTCAAATTAGAATGTAATAATTCTAAATGCAATCACTAAAAAAGCCCTGAGGATTTATACTGAAATTTTAACTCCAGAGTAACACCTTATATTTACCTAAATATTAATAATCTCTATCCCTTGAGAGTGAATAAAAGGGATTTCTGAAACAGATTGTTTTTCTTTCATTATGATAACACTCAGAATTTGATTTAGGATGAGAAGCCTAAATCAAATTTTTCTGCAAGGGAAAATTACGTGGCAAAGAAAATGAAATTTTTGTTTTAAAAATCAATAAAACATTTTGGTGAGCAGTATTTAAAGAATAGAGTGCTAGTCATGTTTTTATTAGTGTTACATATATATTCAATAAAATACTACTAAGGGGGTCCTTGGCTTACCACACAGTTCCATTCCTATGACAGTGACATAACCCAAATTTTGGTGTAAGTCAAAACATATCCTAGCCTAAGTCACTTACCTATCGTAACACAGTTATAAAACCATAATCTAGAGCATAAAAACACAACTAAGCCACAGAAGAAGGAAAACGACCTAAATATGCTGAAACTGTACACTGTACTGCATATTCTTCTGCCACACGCAACCAAACTAGTTCCCCACGTAGTCTGTAAGTACAATGCTAAAAGCGTAAGCCGAAATATTATGTCTCAATCTTTTAAAAGTTTTTCCAGGAGTTAGTGTCGAAACCTTGAAACATTGTATGTCGAGACTGTCCTAATCCAAGGACTCTCTGTACTACTACTTCTTATAACACCTTCAGTTAAATCATTTTAATTTTATGTATATCAAACTAGGCACACGTTCATTCTCTAAGGGTTTAGTTAAAAATACCTACTATGGTATTAGGTAGGGCTGTGATGGATGCAGAAAGATGTAAATAACTTATTCCTGAATGGAGACCAAGCACCATTTACTATATAAACATTAAATGACAGTTTAACAGTATTTTATTCTGCTCTTTAATATATTCTTATTTTAAAAAGTCTGTGTACATTTCACACTATTTATTCCTATTTTACACTGTCATTTTTATATTCAAAACAATGATTAATTTCCTGACACATCTTTATTTCAGTAAAAATAAACATTTTCAATGCATTACTTTTTTAAAGAGTGAAATTAGTGTAAAAAATCTGACTCAGTTTTTCAGACATTTTAGTATAAAATTATAAATATATGTTTGAATAGATTTTCTCTGACATTGATACAAAGTTTTCATGTGAAATGTCTGAAGAGAAAATGGATTTTGGATATTCATGTGTAGTTTCATTGAAAACAACAAAAATTTTCACAAATGATTATATCTGTAAATATTTACTAAAATAATAATGCATTATTATTTTACAAATACTTATCCAGAAATTGTTAAGCATTTCAATCTACATACTCAGGTTCTGTTAGTGGTGTGGTTTCATTTGGCTCATTTACTGGGCTTCCATCTTCATGATTAGTAATTCTTTCATCCTCTGTTCTCATCTCCACTATTGGCTCTTTTGATCCATCTTTCCTAGTAAAATAAAGAAAAACATTCTTATCTACATATTGTAAAGATGGATACATTATGAAATATATTTTAAAATGTCCATCTAATCCCACCTCTTCACAAATAAATTTAATATGATCAGATTGAGAATACCATTAAAATTTTTTCTTTTTTACACTTAAATTCACTTCACCATATTTTCACTCAGAAAAAGTAGAAATTTCATTTTGTCTATAATTTTTACTTATAAAAATTGTTATTTCAAAATTTAAAGATAAAATTTATATACAATGTTGGGCAAAAGTTGGTTTACAGTTGTACATAAAATTCATTTTGTTCTTGTATTATTACTTATTATTGTTTAATTTCCATATGAACAACTGTAAATCTACTTTTGCCCCACCCTGTATATGTTTAAATGTCTCTGAGTTTATTTGAATGATTTTGACTATAATATGATCATTGACTTTTAACATTTTTATGTATTCAATAGTTTAGGTAAAATAATACTGCTAACATATATGCAAGATATTTTCATTTAAAATTTTACATTTACATAATCTTTTTTTTTTTTTTTTCTCTTTTTCATTTTTCTGAAGCTGGAAATAGGGAGAGACAGTCAGACAGACTCCCGCATGCGCCCGACCAGGATCCACCCGGCACGCCCACCAGGGGCGAGGCTCTGCCCACCAGGGGGCGATGCTCTGCCCATCCTGGGCGTCACCATGTTGCGACCAGAGCCACTCCAGCACCTGGGGCAGAGGCCACAGAGCCATCCCCAGCGCCTGGGCCATCTTTGTTCCAATGGAGCCTCGGCTGCGGGAGGGGAAGAGAGAGACAGAGAGGGAAAGCGCGGCAGAGGGGTGGAGAAGCAAATGGGTGCTTCTCCTGTGTGCCCTGGCCGGGAATTGAACCCAGGTCCTCCGCACGCTAGGCCGACGCTCTACCGCTGAGCCAACCGGCCAGGGCCCATTTACATAATCTTTATCAGATTTATTTTTTTAAAGATTTTTAAGACTTTATTCATTTTATGGAGGAGAAAGAAAGAGAGACAGAGAGAGAGAGAGAAGTGGGGAGGAGCAGGAAGCATCAACTCCCAATGTGCCTTGACCAGGCAAACCCAGGGTTTCAAACCAGTGAACTCTGCATTCCAGATCAACCCTTTATCCCCTGTACCATGAGAGTAAGTGTAATTTATCATAATTGTGGATAGTGAAACATTTACTGCAAAGTTTCGTATTTGAAGAAATTAAACTTAAGAAAAACAAGAAAAGTAATTTGATGATGAAGGGAGGAGACATGTAAGAGTAAAAAATATGCACTCGTAATACAGATAACAAATATGACCACCCCGAATAAGGGTATGTGGAGACTTCAGTTCCTCTGGGACATACTGTTACCATACTGTTAATGTAGGTAGCTAAATATTAACATGGAAGGAAGCAGAGGAAAACAGACATTGAGCATAATAAACTAGGAATGAAGGAATCAAACAGAATAATAAAACTGGGAAGCATTCTTTAGTAGGAAGTTACAGCATTCACTTTACTAGGAAATTATAGTATTTGCAGTTTCAGACACTCCGGGGGATTGCATTCTTGCCCCGCTAAGGGGATTATCATCACCTCCCCTGTGTAGGGAAGAAAGGCCAGTTTTTCAGTTTCCCCTGGGGTACAACCTGTCCATCCCCAGACTATGGGGGGAGGTACTTCTGTGCTTCCCCTTTAACACATGCACTATGAAAGCCAAGATATCAACCACAGAGGCCTGTCATTCTAGCCTAGGATCTGATTGTTTGGTGGGAGAAACCAATAGAAGCCTCAAAAGATTAAGAAGCTAATTGATTGGCTTGAAGAAATGCTAGTCATTTCTAGCCCCAAATAATACAAGCCAGTGGTTTTCAACAGCTAGTCTGTGGACCAGTGCTGGTTCACCAGGAGTTTTTTGCCAGTCCATGAAAGAGTTAACCACCTTGATTGGCTCAGAAGTAGAGCATCCACCCAGCATGTAGAAGTCCCGGGTTCAATTCCCAGTCAGGGCACACAGGAGAAGTGCCCATCTGCTTCTCCACCCTTCCCCCTCTCCTTTCTCTCTCTTTCCCTCTTGCAGCCAAGGCTCCATTGGAACAAAGTTGGCCTGGGCGCTGAGGATGGCTCCCTGGCCTCCACCTCAAGTGCTAGAATGGTTCTGGTTGCAACAAAACAATGGTCCAGATGGACAGAACATTGTCCCCTAGTGGGCATGTCAGATGGATCCCGGTCGGATGCATGTGAGAGTCTGTCTCTCTGCCTCCTCACTGGGGATAGAAAAAGAATACAGCCATGCAGAATAAATTCTTTTATATCCCTAAGCTAGAAGATAATGTATGAGATCATATATGTATAAATATATGCATAGAAAAATAAACAGAAAAGACTCAACAATAAAAAGAATGAACTACTGTTCTACTTTTGAGATTTTATACAAATGTATCTAAAGACCACAAAAAAGTATCAAAAACTCTTAATTACTTTTTACAAGACAACTTTCTACAAAATTCAACTCTGTATATTTTCTCTGAATTCATATATTGTCTAATTAAATAAAATGTCACAGAGAACTTCAAAATCTAATACATGGTTCTCTTTTGATCAAAATTTGGAGGAGTAAATTCAAAATCTATAATTATCTATTGCATAGTGCATACATTTTCTATATAGATGCTCTTGAAGCTTGTCATTTCTTACAACTGTGGACAAGGGCATAATTTATGTTAAATCAGTTTATCTTACTTTTTTTTTACAGAGACAGAGAGTCAGAGAGAGGGATAGACAGTGACAGACAGACAGGAACGGGGAGATGAGAAGCATTAATCATTAGTTTTTTCATTGCAACACCTTATTTGATCATTGATTGCTTTCTCATATGTGCTTTGACTACGGGTCTTCAGCAGACCGAGTAACCTCTTGTTCAAGCCAGTGACCTTGGGTCCAAGCTGGTGAGCTTTTGCTCAAACCAGATGAGCCCACGCTCAAGCTGGCAACCTCGGGGTCTTGAACCTGGATCCTCGGCATCCCAGTCCAACGCTCTATCCTCTGCGCCACCACCTAGTCAGGCCAATTTATCTTACTTTTTAATTCACATTATAAATGATGTCTTTCTTTTATTCAATATAAACTAAAAAATGGATAGGAAAATTTATAACCAATATAATTGTATGATTCTCTCCTCCTCCTTCCCTCCCTCCCTCCCTCCCTCCCTCCCTCCCTTCCTCCTTCCCTCCCTCCCTTCCTTCCTTCCTCCCTTCCTTCCTTCTACCTACTTACCTATTTACTTATTAATATTTAAAATTTTGACAGTAAAATTTTTACCATAGACCCCATTTTAAAGTTTATTTTTTAATACAGTAGTCTCTTTACAAAGTCACTTGCTCTATAAGATTTTATATTTAAGGTCATATAGATTTAAGATCAGAAATCAGCTGGAACAGTGCCCAGTGGTCTTATAGTTAAACTCATTTACTCCGCTAGGAAAAACAAATCCCTGAATAAAGCACGCAAGTATGACAGTGGCATTTGTTTAATGTAATGTGATGTAGATGTTGATACTCACAGGTATGCAGCTTTTCCTTCTTCGAGTTCTTTACTTTTGCCACTGGAGCCACTCTTCTTCCCGCACAACCTCCTGGTGATGCACATTAATAACCCACATTGTCGAATAAAGAAGCAGCTGACATCTGTTACCACAAGGATTAGCAAGAGTGCTGCAACTCCCAGGCCAATGACTGCTCCAAGTCCAAGACTATTAAAAAGTGTATCTTAAAAAATTAAAAAATAATAATAATAATATACTAAACCTCACATTAGAGAAGTTTAGACAGTTATTTTAAAAATAAATCTTATCTGAGAAATATTCAACTAAAAACACAAGAATAAGGAGAATCCCTAGAAGACTTCATTTCGTGATTGTTGAGAGCAATATCCTGGGTTTCAAATGATATTCTAAGCAATTGACATAATAGTGATTTGAATTACATTTTACAAAAACTTTTTAGATAAAATCTCTTAGGAAACTTTTCCCTCCAATATTGTTCTGATTCCCCGTGGGAAAGATAATGAATATTATCATATAGTAGCTGTTCTCTATCAGAACGTCAACATCATTAATAGATTATCACTTTGTTAAAAGGAAAATATAGTCTAAATTCCTATTAGAAAAGTGTTAAATAAATGTTCTTTATAAATTATTTTAGTTTTAAGACTTAAATTTGCAAATGATGGCTTCAAGCTCTTTGCTTTGACAGAGAATACATTTTTAAATATCTATGTATGAATATTTTTAAAATAATTATTTTAGAATAAATGTGTATTTGTATCTTTCTAGTTAGTACTTTAACAAATTATATTCAACAAGAGGCAAACTTTGAAAGAGTAATGGTATTATGACCTTTCCGAAGGTAGGATATGAAGGAAGTCACTTTTCTTTAGCATGTAGTTGCAAGAATTCCAAAAGCCATACAGACAGTATCCATGAAAAATGTGATTGCGAATAAGATAGGATATGGTAACTGACAAAGTAAAAATGGCATGAGGGATTAATATAGCAAAAATAAATTTAGGGTTCCATGCCAGTGGCTGTTTATGAGGTAGACTACAGAACTATGACCATGTAGATAGGAAAATAAGTGCAATGGAAAGAAATCGGGTAAATTACTGATATTGTGTTATCTAAAGGGAAAAAAGAGGATTATATAGAACAATTTTATAGAATTGTTCAAGATTATTTTTAACATGATTATGTTAAAATTTGCTTGTATATCATTATAAAATTATAATTTCTTTTTTTAGTGAAATCATATGGCATGCTCACTAAATTACTGATGTGGAAAACAAGTGAGATACAGAAACAGATAAAAATTTGAGTTTGAAAAGACCACTTCTAAAGAAAATGCTGTATATGTAAAATTAAGTTTTTCTAAGTTACTAAGTTTTAAAAAGTTAGGTCAAGCATATTAATAATGACTCAAATAAATTTTTATCCAAAAGAATTTATATAATTATTCTTATTTTGAATTTATCACTAATGGGCTGATATCAGAATATGTCACACATGTCTGAATGCTAGTATATTTTCTGCAGATGACTAAGTTTCATATCTATATAAACTTTTTTTCTAGTAATTTTAGATAAACAGTACATGATTCAAAACCAAAGCTCCAAAAAGAATAGTTGAACAAATGCGATTGGACTTCCGCCCCAGGGGAAGTCATATATTGACTCCATGATCTTCGTGCTTTAAAGTAGCCATCCCTCTCTTACTGTCTTTAGGTTCCTCTCACATGCAGACATAGTTGTAAGCAATAAATCTCACTAATTAGTGATGATATATCTGCCTATTATATTAATCCCCATTTGCTTTTCTCAAGTATGAAATCTTGCTTTGTTCTTAAATGCACTGGATCTGGTGTCAGAAAATCTTGGCTTCATCACTTACTACTGTATGTTCTTAGGTGAGTCAGTTAATTTCTCTAAGGTTGGTTTTTGTTTGTTTGTTTGTTTGTTTGTTTGTTTTTTAAGTAGGGCAGATACAGAGACTCCTGCAAGCACCCTGACTGGGATCCGCCTGGCAACCTTCCTCTGGGGACCATGTTCTGTCCATCTGGGGCTGCTGCTAGTAACAAGCTTTTTTTTTTTTCAGTGCCTTCGTGGAGGCTCCATGGAGACTCAATGGGAGTCATCATCAGCACCCAAGCCCATGTGCTGGAATCAATAGAGCTGTGTCTGCAGTAGGGGAATAGAGAGAGATGGAGAGAGAGGAGAGAGAGCAGAGGGGGAGGTGTGGAGAAGCAGATGGTTGCCTCTCTTTTGTGCCCTGACTGGAATTGAACCCAGAACTTCAATACATCAGGTCAATGCTCTACTGCTGACCCAACTGGCCAGGGTTGGAGATTTTTTTTATTAAAATAGGGACAGTTCTAAAAACAGCAGCCACCACAAACTGGGTCTTGGGTTATGAAATGATTGCTATGAATAAGCTATCTAACAGTTCTAGCACTTAGTGCTGAGCACTAAGTAAAAATTTAACAAATATTTTAAATTATTATTTTATCATTTTAAAATTTTAGAAAAGAATGGTTTTGGTAAAAAAAAAAACTATTGCTTTCATCAAGGACCTATCTTGAGTATTTCTTATTAAGTATTGATTATTCTCTTGAGAATATAATCACTTTTTAATGACTTAGGTTTAGCAAGTTATCTTTAAAATGATAAATATCTTATTTGTGACATTTCAGCATTAAACAGTATTATATTCTGATTCACTTCCAACTTTAGAAAAAGCTCTTAGAAATATCTTATTTGTAAAGCTCCCTACAGTAAAAAATATTGACACTAAAATAGGTATTATGTTTTCTAAAGACACAAAATTAAATCTTTTAAACTTACACTTAAAAATTTTAAATGTTACTTGAAGTATTTTTATAAAAAAACAAATATATTTTTGTCATTGCAAAGATAAAGTGGACATCAAATAGGTTTATGCTATTAATATTTTATTAAGTTTTCTTTTGAGGTATTGTTGTTTTTTTTAAGTCAGCTTAAGGTTATCTTTAAATACGTATTCTTGTATCCCATAGGGTTAAACTACAATAACTCTGAAGCTAAATTTTCTTACTTTTTTTCTGTCACGTAATTATTCCGGTGTGAACACTTGCTTATTTGTCTTTGGATTTTTCACAAATGAAACCATCATAACTGTAAGCAAAATTACATCACTGGGATTTGAGGAGTAGCAGTAATTTATTTTCTCAGAGGCATACAGAAAATTATTCCTTTAAAAGTTAATTATGGGTTTAGGCCCTGGCCAGTTGGCTCAGTGGTTGAGTGTTGGCCTGGCGTGCGGGAGTCCCGGGTTCGATTTCCCGCCAGGGCACACAGGAGAAGTGCCCATCTGCTTCTCCACCCCTCCCCCTCTCCTTCCTTTCTCTCTCTCTCTTCCCCTCCCGCAGCCAAGGCTCCATTGGAGCAGCGTTTGCCCGGCGCTGAGGATGGCTCTGTGGCCTCTGCCTCAGGCACTAGAATGGCTATGATTGTGGCAGAGCCACGCCCCAAGATGGGCAGAGCACCGCCCCCTGGTGGGCGTGCCGGGTGGATCTCAGTCAGGCGCATGCGGGAGTCTGACTGCCTCCCCCATTTCCAACTTCAGAGAAATACAAAAAAGAAAAAAAAAACGAAAAAGTTAATTATGGGTTTAATTATTTAACAAATTGAAATGGATATTGCAATCACTTAAAGAACTTTAAATTCATCTTTTTCCTTTTAGCTTTCCAGAATACCTATACATGTGCTTTATAATATAATTTCAATAACAAGTCCATTAAAAAAAATGTTAATAGGTCTATTTTACAGATAAGAAAATTGAGGTCTAAAGGGGAAAAATAAAGACTATTTAGCTTCATGTTTTATATTTTTTCATACTTGTTAAGAGTAAATATTTAATATTCAGTATTCATCATCAAATCATCAGAATACAGAAATAAAATATAGTAAATTAATTAAAATGTAAACATTTTTTATAGAATGACAATATCCATTTTTCCTTATACTACTAGTGGAGGAACAACTATTTAAATAAAGTATAAGGTCTTCTGGTCTAGATGGTTATGTAGGTAAAAGTAGTACTCACATCCTCCTACAACCACATCAAAACACCTAAACTACAGAATAACCATCATTCAGAACCAACTAAAATCTAGCTGAACAGAAGTGCTATATAACTAAAAATATAAAGAAGAAGCAATGAGACTAAAAGGAGGGTTAAGGTTGCAGAAGGGCTGGTCCCACACCCATGTGTTGCAGATAAAAATTGGGAGGAAGTTTCCCCTGAGGTGGGAAGGTTCTGACTTTACACCAGGCCTTCAGCCTAGGGTTCCAGTGCCAGAAGAGAAATCTCCATACTTCTGGCTGTAAAAATCAGCAAAAATGTGGCTAAGTGAGACAGAGGGCTTTTGGAGTCCCAAGCAGTCCTCTTAAAGGGCCCATGTATGGACATAGTAAGATTCACTCCCTGAGCTTCAGTGTAGGGGCAGCAGCTCTACAGGAACCAGGGACATATGGGAAGGAAATGAGTTGTCTAGCATGAGCTCGAAAGTAGAACGGGTAACTTTCTGCCAGATCAAAGTGCTGGCAGAGGCCATTGTTCCTTTACTGAGCCTACCCCCACCAAACTTGCAAGCTGGTACCATATCTGAGTCTCCATCAACTGGGTTAGCACCACTTACCTACTCTGGTAATTCCTTGAGACTACTCCAATCAACTTGTAGACCTACACAAGCTATTTCTAGTGGCTTTTCCATATGGGTGGCCTCTCTTAGCTTATGTTACATTTTCCTAAAATTTCCAAACATGCAACAGCTACCCTCAGAATGTCTTGTACCTCTTGACAAATGGCCCCTAGCCCAGCACTAGAGGCAGCCAGCCTTAGTTTGCAACTTGTCCTCTCCAAGCTCAGCACAAGCAGCAGCAGGCTGCACATTGCTTTTTAGCTCATGCTATGTCATCTGGAGAAGATCAATGGTGGTGGTTGACCTAGGCCTTAATCTTGCAGGAGGTCCCAGAGCCAGTGCACCCTGTGGCCAGCTTCAGATCCATATGGAAACACTACCCAATCATCATTATAAATGACACACTCAGTGGGCACCAGAGCACAGCTGAAATAAGTCCTGCTCTGGGGCTGCAACTCTGTCTGGATGTAAATCTCTCCAATTGATGAACAACAGCAATCAAGGCTCAATTACAACAGGAGAGGGTACATAGCCCACGTGTGGAGAAGTGCACGTGAAGTGACCAACGTGGGTGAACAGGAAGGCTGTGTCACTGGACCCTGCAAAACATTTACTACATAAGGCCACTCTACCTAATACATAGAAAAGAGCATAGGGAGGCTGCTCAAATGAGGAGGTGAAGAAACATGTCCCAAATGAACAAACAGAACAAAACTCTGGAAAAAAAACTAAACAAAATAAACACAAGCAATCATCTAGATGCAGGATTCCAAACACGGTTTATAGACTCTGGCTGGGTTGCTCAGTGGATGAAGCATCATCCTAGTGTGCTGAGGTTTGATTCTGGTCAAGGCATGTACAAGAAGCAACTAATGAGTACACAACTAAATGAAACAACTACATGGAACAATGAATTGATGTCTCTCTCTTTCTCAAATGAATGGAAAAAAAGAAAAAAGAAAAACAATGATTATAAGGATGCCCAATGAACTTAGGAGAATAGTAGATAAACTTCGGGAGAACTTCAACAAAAAGAAAACATAAAAACAGAACAACAAAACATTAAAAAAAAAACCAGTCAGAAATGAAGACTACATTAACTGAAATGAAGACTACATTAACTGAAATGAAGACTACATTATAGGGAATCAACAGTAAAGCAGATGAAGCAGATGATCAAATCAGATTTGGAAAACAAGGAAGTAGAAAACACCCAATCAGAACTGCAAAAAGAAAATATAATTCAAAAAAAATGAAGATCGTATAGCCTGATTGGTGGTGATGCAGTGGATAGAGCATTGCCTGGGACACTGATGTCTCAGGTTTGAAGTCCCAGGTTTGAAATCCTAGGGTCACCGGCTTGAATGGGGGACCATCAGCATAATCTCAAGGTGGCTGACTTGAGCCCTAAAGGCACTGGTTTGAGCAAAGGGTCACTGGCTTGGCTTGAGGTCAAGGCACATATGAGAAAGCAATCAATGAACAACTAAGTTGACATAACTGGAAGTTGATGTTTATCTCTCTCCCTTCCTCTCTCTCTCTCTCTCTAAAAAAAGAGGATAGTGTAAAGAGCTTTTGGGAAAAGTTCAAGTGTACCAACACTCACATCATGGGCTGCCAGAAGGAGAAGAGAGAGAACAAGGAATTGAAAATATATGTAAAAAAATAATGACAGAAAATTTCCATAACCTGGCAAAGGAAATATATAGATATACAAGTCCTGGACAACCATAGAGTCCTAAATAAGATGAACTCAGAGGCCCACAGCAAGACACATTATAATTAAAATGTGAAAGGTTAAAGACAAAAAGAGAATCTTAAAAGCAACAAGATAAAAACAGTTACCTACAAGGGAAATTACAAAAGTTTATAAGCAGATTTCTCAATAGAAACTTTTGAGGTCAGAAGGGAGTATGATTTCACACATAGGGATGATCTAAAACTGAGACAATGGACATAGATAAAATTGAGGTGGTTACCAGGGGGCAGGGGAACGGAAGGGCAGGGTAAGGGGTAGGGGAAATGGTGTATTGGGGGACAAATATAAGATGATGGAAAATGATTTGACTTTGGGTGATGGGTATACAAGATAATCAACAGTTCAAACGCTATAGAAACATTTACCTGAAACCTATATACTCTTATGGATCAATGTCACCCTGTTAAATTTATTTTTCTAAACAAAATAAAAAACAAAAACAAATAAAAGCATTTTGATTCAATCAAAAATATTCAAAGTGACGAAAAGCAAAGACCTACAACCAAGATTACCCAGAAAAGCTATTATTTATAATCAAAGGACATATAAAGAACTTTCCAAACAAGAAACACTAAAGGAGTTCATCTTCAGACCAGTATTGTATGAAATGTTAAAGGATCTTTTTAAAAAAGAAGACAAAAAGGTCAGAAATATAAATAATAAAATAATAAATATATATCTATCAACAACTGAATCTAAAAATAAAAAATGCGCAGGCAGCACAGAAACAGATTATAGTTGCAAAGAATATTTTGACAGCGTCAGATGGGAGGAGGGTTGGAGAGATGGATGAAAAAGATGAAGAGATTAAGAAGTACAAATTGGTAGCTATGGAACAGACATGGAATGTAAAGTACAGCGTAAGGAATATAGGCAATAATATTGTAATAACTATGTATGGTGTCAGATGGCTATGAGATTTATTGGAATCATCACTTATAGGTTATCTAATGTCCAATCACTTAGTTGTACAGCTGAAACATATTATGGTATGTCAACTGTAATTTAAAAATTAAGAAATATATTTAAGTAAAAAAGAAAATATTAAGTTAAAAACATATAAATAGCCTGACCAGGCGGTGGCACAGTGGATAAAGCGTTGGACTGGGATGCCAAGGACCCAGATTCGAGACTCCGAGGTTGCCAGCTTGAGCGCGGGCTCATCTGGCTTGAGCAAAATAAAAAATGCTCACCAGCTTAGACCCAAGGTTTCTGGCTCAAGCAAGGGGTTTCTCAGTCTACTGAAGGCCCGTGGTCAAGACACATATGAGAAAGCAATCAATGAACAACTAAGGTGTTGCAACGAAAAACTGATGATTGATGCTTCTCATCTCTCTCCGTTCCTGTCTGTCTGTCCCTATCTATCCCTCTCTCTGACTCTCTCTCTCTCTGTCCATGTAAAAAATAATAATAATAAAAAAACCCAAACATATAAATATATAAATTTTTATAAAGTAAATACAGGGCTTAAAAAGTAAAATGTAAAAATAAATAAATAAATAAATAGTGTTAATTATATGTATCCTTGCTTTTTGTTTCCCTTTTGAAGATTATTCCATATTGCTCTTTTGAAAAGGTAATTTTGTATTAGAATTAAGAATAAGTAATTTAAGAATCAAAAATTTAAAATATTTTTATTACATATTTTATTATTGAAAGCAAAAATAAAAAACATTCTGAATGAGTTTCAGTAACTTCCTTCCCAGCTACACTTCTGTCTTCATAAAATCTAGAAGTAGACTAACTATGTCAATACATTTTCCCAAGATGTAATTATATAATGCCATTCTAATTATTATTAAAATATAATATCAACCTATTAAAATAAGAAAAATAATCTTAATTTCAAATTTGTTATATGCATGATTTTTCATGTTTCTATCATGGAAATTAACTCACTACTGCAAACTTAATTTTCTGTGAAATTTTATAATACTGTTTTCTTTTTTTTTATTCATTTTTAGAGAGGATAGAGAGAGGGGGAGAGAGAGAGAGGGAGAGAGAGGAGAGAGACAGAGAGAGAAGGGGGAGGAGCTGGAAGCATCAACTCCCATATGTGCCTTGACCAGGCAAGCCCAGGGTTTCAATCCAGCGACTTCAGTATTTCCAGGTCGACGCTTTATCCACTGCGCCACCACAGGTCAGGCCTAATACTGTTTTCTTTTAAATTGCACTATATTCATAAAACTGGCCCTTTTTAAACTCCTTAAATTGTTCAGTATTTTATTTATTTCTTTTTTTATGTGTACCCATAATCTTCTCCAAGCATATTGAGAATTACCTTCAGACTTGAAAAGGTGATAAAGTGGTGAAGAATAAAAATGCTTTTAATTTAATAGGTCCTAAAGAAGAGGTTTGATTTTTGTTTTCAGAATGATGGCAGCTGTTTTCATAAAAGATATTACTATAGTAAATAAGCAGTTTAAGAGTGTGAAAGACAACAAAAATATATTTAAAAGAACTCTTTGACATACATCATGGCATAACTAGATACTATATTCTCCTACAACTGAGGTAGGTATACTTGTCCTCTATGTAGATGTTCTTTATTTATACTGCCCAGAATCACCCACTTTCAAACATCTACTCATGAATAGAAAATATAGGTATAAATCTATACATGTATATAGTTACATATATATTTCTTTGTGAAAAGAGGTGGAACAGGCACCTTTCCACCGTTGGACTCCATCTAAATCAAAATGGTCAGCTACTTTAGTATCAGACATCTGGATAATCTCAAGATTTATTTGTGGCCACAAAGTTTTTTTTTAAATCATTATCCCATTTTTGCCTCACAAACCTTCACTGATTGCTTATTAGTTTAGACTATTAGCTGGTTTTGCATATTTATTAAAATAGAATTAGTAAAAATTAGCATAAATCTTTAGGCTTGTTAGACATTTATTTAAGTTTTTTTTTACTTATTATAGATAAATTCCCAAAATGTAATTTTATTCGCTGGGTTCCAACACACACAACAAAGGAAAAGAAAAAAGAATAAAATTTTTATCTTTCTTCTTAAATGTACTGGGGTGATATTGACTAAAAAGATTATAAAGGTTTTAACTGTACATTTCTATGATATATGATTTGTATATTGCATTGTGTGTTCATCATCCAAAGTCAAATATTCCTTCATCATATATTTGGTCTCCTTTACCCTTTACTCCCCCTCCACACTCCCATCCCTTCTGGTAACCACCATATTTTTGTCTGTGTCTGTGAATTTCAGTTTTATATCCCACATATGTGAAATAAGTCAGTCAGAAATAGCTAAAAACCATATGATTTCATTCATATGCAAGATAAGATTTTTATATTAACAAAGTCCTACAGTTAATAGTAAGAGCTTTCACTAGAAGTGTGGTAATCTTGAATTACAGAATATGCACTCTATGGTAATACATACTTTTATTCTTTTTCTTCTTTATTTTTTTAATTAATTGTGTTTACATAGATTCTAGGGTTACCTCAAATGCATCCCCCTCCCCCCTATTCCCCTCAATAGTTCCCTTACCCCCCTCCCTAAAGCACCCTCCCCCCTTCCCTTCAGGTTTATCCCATCCTATCATCCCCTTTCCCTCTGTCCTCTTTTCCTCTGGTCCCTTTGATCCCTCCTCTGTCTCAATTTCGTTCCTCTGTTCTCATTATTCCTTGGATTCCTCAAATGAGTGAGGTCATATGATAAATCATGAACAAGGCAGGGGTGCCCCCTTTCACCACTTTTATTCAACATAGTACTGGAAGTCCTAGTTACAGCAATCAGACAAGAAGAAGAAATAAAAGGCATCCAAATTGGAAAAGAAGAAGTAAAACTATCATTATTTGAAGATGATATGATACTGTATATAGAAAACCCTAAAGTCTCAGTCAAAAAACTACTGGATCTAATAAACAAATTCAGCAAGGTGGCAGGATATAAATTTAATACACAGAAATCAGAGACATTTTTATACATGAACAATGAACTGTCAGAAAGAGAAATTAAGGAAACAATCCCCTTCACTGTTGCAACAAAAAAGTACCTAGGAGTAATTTAACCAAGGAGGTTAAAGACTTGTACTCAGAAAATTATAAAACATTGATAAGAGAAATCAAGGAAGACACAAACAAGTGGAAGCATATACCGTGCTCATAGTTAGGAAGAATAAACATAATTAAAATGTCTATATCAAAGCAATTTATAAATTCAAGGTATACATACTTTTAAAATAAATCACATTGCTTTATTTATTTATTTATTTATTTATTTATTTATTTATTTATATTTTTCTGAAGCTGGAAACGGGGAGAGACAGTCAGACAGACTCCCGCATGAGCCTGACTGGGATCCACTGGCACGCCCACCAGGGGCGAAGCTCTGCCCACCAGGGGGTGATGCTCTGCCCCTCCGGGGCATCGCTCTGCTGCGACTAGAGCCACTCTAGTGCCTGGGGCAGAGGCCAAGGAGCCATCCCCAGCGCCTGGGCCATCTTTACTCCAATGGAGCCTCGGCTGTGGGAGGGGAAGAGAGAGACAGAGAGGAAGGAGGGGGGGTGGAGAAGCAAATGGGCGCTTCTCCTATTTGCCCTGGCCGGGAATTGAACCCGGGTCCCCCGCATGCCAGGCCGACGCTCTACCGCTGAGCCAGGGCACATTGCAGTATTTTTTTTAATTATTATTATTTTTATGTATTCATTTTAGAGGGGTGGGGGAGGGGGGGAGAGAGAGAGAGAGAGAGAGAGAGAGAGAGAGAGAGAGAAAGAAGGGGGAGGAGCAGGAAGCATCAACTCCCATATGTGCCTTGACCAGGCAAGCCAGGGTTTTGAACTGGTAACCTCAGTGTTTCCAGGTTGACACTTTATCCACTGCGCCACCACAGGTCAGGTCACATTGCACTATTTAAAAACAACAATCCCTAAGAATTTCACAGCTTTTTTTGTGTTATGTCAGACTAGCTGATTTTCAAACTCACTATTCAGTATAGCCTTAGAAATTATCTTAAATTAATAAATATATTTTCTGTGATATTTCTCCTAGGATTTCCCTAAACAGAGAATAGGAAAGTGTAGTAGAAAGAACCGAGGAATAGAAAATGAGACTAGGGTCTAGGCTGGGCCAACATAATATTTTATAAAAAAATTTAAAATTTTTAATATCCTTCACAACTATAAAAATAGAATATTGAAAATAAAATATAATCACAATATCCCCCCAGTATAGACAGAGCTACAACCTTTACATTTCCTGAAATAACCAACTTGTTAAGAAAGAAAATAATATTCTTCAATTCTGTGTTGTGTAGAGAAATACCTTACTATGCATTTGTAAAACTTTCTATTTTCTAAAAGGAATATGGGACCTTCCCAACAGAACCTAAATTGGATTAAGATTTGTCTTTGGACTTGTCTTTTCCCAGCTAAACTAAATGGGGTATCAGGCATATGTGTAAAAATTCTAATTTATATATTTTGAAAAAAATAATTCCAAAAATTTATTTTTATATATTTGAAACAACATGACTTTCATATCACCTTTGTGGGTGTAATCACAAATAGAAATAAAAAATGAAATAGCCTGACCTGTGGTGGCACAATGGGTAAAAAGCGTCAACCTGGAATGCTGAGGTCACAAGTTCAAAACCCCAGGCTTGCCTAGTGAAGGCACATATGGGAGTTAATGCTTCCTGCTCCTCCCCTTCTTTCTTTCTGTCTCTCTCTCTGCCTACTCTCTCTAAAATGAATAAATAAAATCTAAAAAAAAAACCCCAAAAATTTAAAAAATGAAATAAAAACTTTGATTTCCTCATTAAAAATTCTTAAAGTGAGAAATGTTAAAATTATTGATATTAGCAATCTGAGCATGTCACACTATTTCCATTGCTTAAATACCATGTTTTTGTTCTTTGTCATGACTATGGACCTCCCGAATTTACAGTGCCTTATGCTAATCCCTGAATTATAGATTTGTTCAATTTTGATTCATATTTATCTTCCCTATTTGAAATAAATGTTTGAACTTCTGAGGTTTCCAATGTCCGGTCAATACTCTTTAACAGTATTGATTAGAAATAACAAAATCATAGCAAAGTGTATAAGCAAAACTGATTAAAAATACCACTTGGTATTAATTCAAAATAATTTAAAAAACAAGAACAGCAAACTCAAAAGAAACCATGATTAGATTTTTTATTCTTTTTCTAAGCCACTTCTATTATTGTTTCTCCATACACCTAGAGAAAAATTTGGGTATACTCTCTTAAGTTATGTTTTTCTTTTAAATTGCAAATAGGTGATATTTTTTACATATAATATCTATACTTTGAAAAATGCAATGTACAATTATAAAACAAAAAATAAATTAGAAAGATAGTATAAAATAAATAATGAAATGCTAGTTTCTAAATCTCCACAATGGTATTTGTTTTCCTGTTTTATGTCCTTCATACCACTGTTAGATATATTTAAAACATAATTATAATTTAGTTTCATTATTGATGAAATATGGGTAATAATTGGCCCATATAGTCTAACTAAAATATTACTTAATAATCATATGTGGAAGTACATTGGGAATTTCAAAGTATTATACAAATATGGTATTATTTCTAGTTATACATATTGGTTTATACAGTAACTTCTTAGTACTCATTATTTGTTTATAGTACCTTATTTTAAAAATTAGATTTCTACTTTTATCCCAAAAATTCCTATATTTTAACAAAGTATGTTTACTTACTAAACATTTATTTGAATATTACTAACATTCATAAACTATGATGCACAAAAATAATTATAAATGCATATTTATATGTTAAAAGTTGCTTGTTATTATTGTTGGTTGTTAATAAATTCTCTTAAATAAGGCCTAAAGTTAAAATCATTTTTTTGGCCCTGGCTGGTTGGCTCAGCAGTAGAGTGTCAGCCTGGTGTGTGGAAATCTTGGGTTCAATTTCTAGTCAGGGCACACATGAGAAGCAACCATCTGCTTCTCCACCCTTCCCCCTCTCCTTCCTATCTATCTCTCTTTTCCCCTCCCCCAGCCAAGGCTCCATTAGAGCAAAGTTGACCCCAGGCACTAAGGATGGCTTCATGGCCTCTGCCTCAGGAGGAGCTATGGAATAGCTCTGGCCGCAGAGAAGCAATACCCCAGATGGGCAGATCATTGTCCCCTCGTGGGCATGCTGGGTAGACCCCAGTCAGGCTCATGCGGCAGTCTGTCTGACTGCCTCCCTGCTTCTAACTTCAAAAAATACACCCCCCCCAAATCATTTTTTAAAATGTAAAAGGCGAAAGATTTATGCGATCTGAAGAGAAACGAGAGCATTTTTTAAAATGTGACCAGACACAACAAATATTTCACTTTAATTATTTATTTAGTTATTATTCACATAGTAAATTATCTTTTTGCTCATTTCTTTAATCTATATGTCAAATTAAAATCTTTCTTGATGGATGTCAAAATAAATGAAAGGAAGATAATTATTAATAATGTTCTAACTCTGTCTGATAGGTGACATTGACTTTTTCTCAGTTTGAGAAAAAGGGTATATTCTTTACTTGCTATTCAACTCTTCTGTAATTTATTTAGTCCTCTTTAACTCACCATTAGTATTTTTTATTATTATAGTTGCTTTATTGTTATTGTTATTTTGCACACTCTTTTAGACACATTCATCTTCATTGAAATAAATAGAAAATTAATACTCTCAAAATATTATTACAAAATGGATCAAGGCTTCTACCGAAAAAACAAAAAGAACTCTTCCTTTGTGTTTTTATCTTTTATTCTGTTGTATCTTGGCTCTCTTTTGGACAGCTGCAGAATTAATGAGATAATAAGACATTTACATCATTCAGCTTCCTGACAAAACACACTTATAAGCGACATTTTAAGTTCATTTGAGTTCATATTATTCAGATATTTGACTGTTGACTGAACTAGCTGAATGAAAATTGTGTGGGTACAACATATAATTTCATTCATTTTTCAATGAACAATTTAAAGAAAAAAAGTATGTGATGCTAGTCATCTGTGATGGCTGTGAAAAGAACATTGTTATCACTGAAGAGAAAATAACAGTTTTTTGTAAGGGACTGACTTCTGAAAAAGGAATATTGTAATATCAAAATTAAAAATCTTTAAAAGTACAGGGGTTAGCAAAAGTAGGTTTACAGTTTGTATAAAAAACACATGCAGGATATGATTCTTACAATAGCTTTATTAAATCAAAAGAATGTCATAATAGCAAAATAATAACTCTACTTTTGCCCAACCCTGTATATTAAAATCAAAGTGGAGTTATACTCATAAGAAAAGTATACAATTATGTACAATTGTACTTGTTTATAAGAGCTTTGTGATTTAACATGGATTAAAAGGAGGGATTTTTTAATTTTAGAATCAGTAATTTGCTGTTTTAAATAAACATATATTGAGTTTTTTGGAGCTCTTTGCATATGTATAAACAAATTATAAAAGTTCATGTTGGGGAATAATACATATATGAAAGTTCTTTTTATATAATTTTCTAGCTTTTTAAAAAATATTTACTCCTCTCTCTCTGTCTCTCCCTCTCCTGTCTAAAATGAATAAATAAATAAAAATAAATATTAAAATAGCCTGACCTGTGGTGGCGCAGTGGATAAGGCGTCGACCTGGAAATGCTGAGGTTGCCGGTTCGAAACCCTGGGCTTGCCTGGTCAAGGCACATATGGGAGTTGATGCTTCCAGCTCCTCCCCCCTTCTCTCTCTCTGTCTCTCCTCTCTCTCTGTCTCTCCCTCTCCTGTCTAAAATGAATAAATAAATAAAAATAAATATTAAAAAATATTTATTATTTTTTTCTTTCTTTTTGTTTTTTTAGAGAAAGAGAGAAGGGCAGGGGAAGTGGGAAGTAGTAGTTGCTTCTCGTATGTGCCTTGACCGAGCAAGTCTAGGGTTTCAAACCGGGGAACTCAGCATTCCAGGTCGACACTTTATCCACTGCGCCACCACAGGACAGGCTGTAATTTTCTAGCTTTTTAAAAATTCTATTTGTAGTATCCACATGTTAATTTAGGAAATAGAAATTTTTAGATTTTAAAAATTCTAAGCTAAATTTATTTATTTATAAATTTCTATTTATAAATTAATTATTTCAACATTACTCAAATATAGCAATAATGCCTAGTATTGTTTGTATGTCTTAAATTTTCAGGCAATTTTCAGTACATTTTAACAAAATGTCTTTTCTATATGCACTCAGGTAAACAATATTGATATAGACAGTTTACTGCCTATTACCAAATTTGTTTGCATATAATCTTCCTTTTCTGATAGTATTTTACATTACATATTCCTTGTTACTGTCTCTTCCTTAGTTATTTTGATTCTACTGTCAAAATGTGCTGTTACATGTATAATTACTTGTTTTATATACATTCAATAGCCATTCAGAATATTTTTTCCAAATCACTTCTTATTAAGAGGTATTATTTGGTATAAAGACAGCACTGATAATCTATAACTTTTTTTTAAAGTAAGCATGATTTAATGCAAGAAAATGTAGCTAATTAAGGATATCTGGTTAGTAATGGAAAGAGAATTGTAAACATGTATATTCTATAAATAGCATTTATACTTTTAAAACCGTACTTTTTTTCTGGGTGTCCTTCTTATATATGTTTGTTAACACAGGCATAATTATAAATTAAATCTTTTCAAAAGATCTTCTAGTCATTTCATAATATAAAAATAATATATTTGCACTGGGGTAAATTGGTAAGTAACATGTGATCATCCTTTAATATATCATATTATTAAACAGCTCTATCAATCAGTTATGAAGATAAAATTAGAAAAAGCCCGAGTGGTTTCTACTGTGGGGACACAGAATGTACTAGGTGGGTTGAGTAAGATGTAACTTAGTAACTAGAAATCAGTGTAATTGATTGTATTCCTAATGGTTAAAAAGAAAACATGACCTGAGCAGATAGGTGGGTGAAGCATATAAGTTAGTGTGGTTAGTGGTCAAGGAGGGCATGATGGAGAGAATAACGTTTGAGATGCTGTTGAAGAGGTTGTTCATAGGAGCAGAGTCCATTCAGTCAGAACATGACATGAGCAAAGAGGGAGACGTATGAAGGAAAACATATTTCCTCTAAACCAGGAAATTAGAAGACATATTTAGCTATTAGAGAGAAGCTATTGGGGTGGCTGGGGCATAGGGTTTTTTAACTGATAAATGATGTTAGAGAAGATGGACCTTGCATTTGAATAAATAAACAAATAAATTAACAAAAAAATTTGACATAAATACCACCACCCACAAAACCTAAGAGTGATCTTTTCAGAAAAGATGGCAGACAGGCAGTTGTTAGATATACCCAGACAGAAAAGAAAAACCTGTTATAATGGTCAGTAGAGAGTAGCAGAGGCCTGGACTACTGCTTGGAATGTCTGTCCAGTCTTCCCTGTCTCCTATTCTATGCCCATTTATTTCTATAATGCATACAAGCAAGCAACCCTGTAGACATTTAGATTGAAGAAAAGAGTAAATAAACCATTAGACTCAGTCTTTTTTTTGTCATTAGTAAGTGAATTAACCTTACATCATTAGTGTCCCTTAATATATTTTTAAAATAGACACAGTATGAGATAAATATAATACTATAAATATTATAACATATATTTACAATTAGGTACAATTATTCTTTATACTTTTAAATGAATGATCCATAACTTTCATACAATTTAAAAATATATATATGCTCAATCACCCTTAAGGTTTCAATATTTATCTTTTTAAAACAATGTCCTGTAAAAAGTAAACAATCTAATAAATAATTATTATTCTTCTATGGAAATTTTGACTTCCATAATTTCATAATTACCTATTTAAACAGCTACTTTTTAAAAATTGTATTTAAAAAATTAAATTTAATGGGGTGACATTGACAGGAGTACATAGGTTTCAGGTAACAAACAGCTACTTCTGAAATTTGTTATTAACTTACTAACTATAGAGTTGTTAAGAAAATATAGACTTTCTCCATATGCAGCTTTCTCTTATGTGTTCAGTTTGCTTTGGTGGAGGTGATTTAGTTACTTCTCATAAAATAATGAAGGTTTTTATTGACTAGCAGAAAAAGTAACTTCTTAAATTGAAATGAATATGACCAAAACAGATATTGATCAGTGATAAAGAATTAAATAATTTAGTTCAACTATTACCTGGTCATTTTCATTTTTCTGTTAATATTAACAGTCTAACCACATGTTAAAAGTAGAAAAGTTTTCTTTTTACAAGCAAAAGCAAAAAATTCATTTTTAAAAGACAGTATTACACAATTGAATCATAACCATATGAGGTAAAAATACAATTATTTTATAATTTGCTTGTTGAAATTCCAAACCATGTAATCTATTTATTATAGAATCCTGAAATATACATACCTTTAAATTTTCTAAATGTATAAAATAAATAAAAAATATGAATATAAAATTGGAATTATGATTTTCCAAGAAATTTATAACAAGTTTTACAAAACTTCAAGTTTTAGATGCTCACAATATTTTGTCTTAGAGACTTCAATTTCTTCATTAAGATTATATATTTTAAAAAAATCAAGTTATAGTATTAAAACTAAATATTCTAAATATGTATAAATATTCTAAACTGGACATTTATAATGAATATGTTCTTGTTTCAAAGCATTAGGGAGTTTTGCGTTTAACTTTCCATGGAATGTACATACCCAGTTTAACCTTTATGAAATTATATAGAAACAGTAGCAAACAAACAATAGCAAATTAAAGCTTGTTGCTAATAGATTCTTCAAAATGGAAATCTGAGTTTGAAGAGATGATTTTAAAACTACATTTAAATTAAGAAAATTACTCTATTTTATTGTGATTTTTTCAATATTTTAATACTTATTATGAGAAATCAGTAGAGAAGCAAACAGAAAGCCACTCATCAAATAATGTGCTGAAACTGTTTATTCTGACTTCTTAATATGTAAAAAATAGATTCTGGGATGAAATTATATACTTTCGTTTTTATTAGACAGTAAGTAAAAATACTATTTATATAACCGAAAAAGACATTTCTACTAACTATGTAAACGTCATTTGAGAAGGTATTTTTAGAAAATGTATAAAAATTAGAAAGTGATAAAGTTTAATTTGATATTCATTGATAATGGGAAATCGGCTGCACACACAAGTTGAAATGAGAAAGATAATGGCTGATTTACAGAAGTACCATGACTCCCGGCAGGGACTGTGATTGGTTAACGCATGGCCTTTACTTTGTCACAAAATTTTCTCTATTGACTAATTAAGAAGAAAGTAATAAAACTATGTCGAAGACATAAGTATAGAATAGAATTGATTCAGTGTAATTTAACAAAACAAAGTTGAGAGGAAAACAGATTTCCAGTTGCTTCACTATCAATTAGTTACTTGAGTTCTCTCATCCTTAGTTTCTTTAATAAAATAATGGTGTTTGATTAGAATATTAGAATAGATTTCTTCAAATCTCTTTAGCTTCTTCACAGTGACTCAAAACAATAAAGTAATAGAAAGTTAATGTGGCTGTCACTAGAAAAATGTCAAACAATTACAGACAAAAATGTCAAACAATATTATCTCATTGTAATGAGGCTTCAAGAAAAAATAAAAAGAACAATATAGAAAAACAATTTAACTCCTCTCCCAAAATACAGAACTTCTTTCCATAACTATTGTATCAACTGAAAAAGGTTCAAATTTACAGCAAA
Source organism: Saccopteryx bilineata (assembly GCF_036850765.1). NCBI lineage: Eukaryota > Metazoa > Chordata > Mammalia > Chiroptera > Emballonuridae > Saccopteryx > Saccopteryx bilineata. The sequence goes on along the minus strand of NC_089491.1, from coordinate 210,673,647 downwards.
ATATAGACATTTTATTAAAACTTTTATTTTGAAATTTATAAAAATATGTTTCAATTGGTAGTACTGTATATATATTAAGATATGTATTTGGGAGTGGTCTGTTCTAGAATAAAAAAAAATTAAGTGTTCCTTAAAATAATGCAAACTTTAAAAGAACATTTTCTTTTGTAATTTCTTTTTATTTTATTTTTTTGTGTGCGCCAGAGACAGAGAGAGGGACAGAGACCCGAAGGTATAGATATGAGAAGCATTAATTCTTCACTGTGGCACTTTAGTTTCTCATTGATTTCTTCCTCATATTTGCCTTGACTGGGGGGTACAGCAGACCGAGTGACCCCTTGCTCAAGCCAGCGACCTTGGGCTCAAGCTGGTGAGCTTTGCTCAAACCAGATGATCCTGTGCTCAAGCTGACGACCTCAGTGTTTCGAACCTGGGTCCTCTTGTCCCAGTCCAACGCTCTACCCACTGCGTCACCACCTGGTCAGGCTCTTTTGTAATTTCTATACTACATTTATATCTGGCAGTGCAACACAACCATATTTGTAAAAGATGCATATATATTCATGTCCAAATCAGAAATTATAATTTTTTTGTTTATAAAAACTTAATCATTTAAATTTTAAAAAATTAGTATTTGAATCCAGGTCCAGGGCTAAAACAAAACAAAAGTGATTTAATGTTTTATTAAGTACCCTGGATCTGCATTCCAATTGTGACTCTTAACTATATAAATTATTCATCATTCTCATGTGAAATATAGGAAAATAATACTTCAAAGTGAATGTAGGGTGAACAAAATATTGCACTTAGGCATTCTGCAGTGTGTGACATAGTACATGTTAAAAAATAAAAGGTGCTCTGTTTTTGTATTATATTATTTTCATTGTTATTTGTAAACTTCCAAAGTTATTTATGTTTCATACTTTGGTGTGGATAAGCAAAGAATTTTAATGACTTTCTATAACTTTATTCTTAAGCTGAATAACAATGATATATTAATCTGAGTAATTTGAAAAAATCACTTTAATCATTATCACTTTTATAAACCTCTACTAATGGAGACTACTCAACAATTATTGCCTATTCAATAATTATTGAAATTATTAACTATATTCATGTATTTCACTGTTATCATCTAATTATTCTGGCCTCACACTAGTAATAAACATTTCTAAGAAGACCCTAGAATTAAGTTTACTATGAAAGGAACAATACAATACTTGTTATTGTTTCTAAATCATTTTTACAATATTTGTATGCTGCTGATGTATTATTTCTTCCAAAAAAGAAACCAATCAATTATTATGTTTATTACAATAAAATATTGGATTTGATCAAGTTACAAATGAAAACACAGAACAAGGACAGAAAAGTTTTGTACAGTAATAAAGAAAACACATATAACAAAGCTTTTCCTCAGTTTTCTTTATTACAATGGAGACACATAAGTACAGAAAATAATATGACATTTAATATACTATGAAACACATGCGTAAGATTACACAGAGTGTTGAATATTATGTTGAGGGTATAAATAAGAGATGATACTGAAGACAATACATTAATAATATGTACATTACCTTCATGAAAATAAACAATGATGAAAACAAATGCAATTAAAATAATCAGAAGTAGTCACTTTAAGACAGAAGTGTTATACACAGAATCAATGTAAGATGTGAGATAAAAATATTCTTTAAAAAGGTTCATGAATTGTGGATATTTTTTAAAACAATAAGTTTTAACTGCTTGCTTTTAGAAAATAATTATTAGCTAGAGGGCTTATTTCATAGTGACCATTTAGTATACACATAGAATTAAAACAATATGGCTTACTTTTTAAAATGACGCTACTCTTATATTATCCATTGTTTCCAGTATGTAAGTTCATATTTTTATTACTTAAAATAGAATAAAGAATTACCAAATTTAACTTGCACATACACAGTTAAGAAATTTTGCAATGTACCTAGGTTTAATACAATCAACATTAGATTCATTCACACTTAATGAAATTCAGCCCCACTTGAACAAACAAGTTTTTAAAAGTAGGTAAAATAATAGTCTACCAACAAAGACATGAGGATATTAGTAGCAGCTCAGGTATCAGATATACTAATAGAATACTTGAATATAGGCTAAGCATTTTCCTTTGCTATTATTTGTTTTTAATTTCATCTTTGTTTATTAGTACCTAAAACTGATGTAAATAGAACATTCCACTCTTCTGGTAATATTTAGAGCTGTATATTTAAGGCTTTGAAAATAGTCAATAGCCACTGGGAATGGAGTATAGGACTAGAGTTTTTTGTCTAGTTCATAATCTTAGATAAAAACAATATCAAAGGTATTTGAAAAACAAAGTATTGATATTAAACTCCCATCTTTGTTTCATTTCAGAGCAATTAATTTAGATTTAACCTTATTGAATCCTTTGCCTTACATAAAAATTGTGATAGTGCTTATATACTTTTATAATCTTTGTGTGTTCTTTCAAGATCTTAAGTACAATAAAGTAAAAAGAGATAATACTAGATCTTTATATTTAAAAGTTAAAAATAGCTAACTCTAGAATAATACTCAAATATAGGGGATAAATTGGAAGAGAACACATTAATGAACTGTTAGAAAGACTTTTGTTCTTTAGTTGAGATAAAATTAACTCTGATAAATTCTAAGTTTAACTATCAACTACTAATAGTAAATAATATTCTTCATTTTTTCAGTCACATAAATGATTTGAAAATAGATCTTTTACCAATTTCAATTTATATTAAAATCATTTCAAGGGCTATTTGTAAAACACTTGTATCTTCAATAATTTGATATATATAAATTTGAGGTGCTAACTCAATGCATTCGCCTTGGTGAGGATTTATGATATATATCTATATCACAAAAGCAGGCACTATAAAATTTACCCATGATTAACAGAAGTAGGAATAGAGAAGTGCATCGTATTTATGTCCAGAAATGGAGAGGGAGCAGTGGAGGGAAACAAACAGGAGATGAAAGAAAAATTTAGAAGGAAGGTGAATGAAAGGAAATAAATCAAAATAAGAGATCTTATTTAATCTATATTCACTCAAAAACTCTTTAAAGGAGTTTTACACTATGCGTCAGAATTTGAAACTTAATGAAATGCATAAAATGATACACTTAGTCATGACTTTAAATGATCCTATATCTTTACTCAAGTGGAATCATACATAGAGTTAAAGCAAATTATAAATGACTATATTAAATTTAGGTAGTACCATAATATATTATTTAAAGCACTTAAGGCTGCTAATATAACCAAAAGCAAAAGGATTGAAATTTTCAGATCATTTACACAAATAAAGATATTTATTTATAAATCACTATAAACTGAAAATATTACAGGGGACCCTCGGTTTACAACAGTCTTGATGTATAACTTTTTGAGTTTATGATGTTCACTCCCATAAAAATTTTAAAAAATTGAGATATGAGTGTTTCAACTTATGCCATTAGCATTGTACTGATGGACTGTGTGGGCAAACTGGTTTGGTTGCGTGTGGCGGAAGGCTATGCAGTTATGCAGCCTATGAGTGAGAGAGTTGACGTCCCCCAAAACGCTCACCTACGCCACTTGGGATTGTTAAAAGTGCAAGTGTTCCATTTGTGTTAGGTTTTGGTGTGTTCCAACTTACCCCAAAATTCAGGTTATGTCACTGTCATAGGAACGGAACTGTCTTGTAACCTGAGGACCCCCGTATATAAAGTAGGTATGTATAACTGTTCTTGAATGCTAGACCAAAACATTCTGAAATAATGTATAATGGAGCTAAATATCCATTTCTAATCACTAAAGTTACTTGTAATTTAAAATTTTATTTTGTCATTTTTAGTGTAGTAATACCATATTAATAAAAAAAAGGTTTTCATGGATCTGCCAGTTAATCCTGATCCAAAAGTGCATAGCTTAAATCCTTTCTTGCACGCTCTGTTTTGTTAAAAATAAATAAAAAAATCCAAATGTCCATAGTTAGTTGAAACTAATGCGAAATTTTGCTTATTTTAGTTTTAATTTAATTTCAATATAATAATTGGGCATTCTTATATAGAAAACATTTTAATTAAATTAATGGTTTCCAAACTGACCCACATCATATAAGCTATGAACAACTTTGGTGTCTACTTGTATTTTTAATTATTAATTTAAAAAGAATTGGTGATTATTTAAAAAGTCAAAATTATTGAAATGAAATTACTTGTACAAGTATTTGTTTTGAATCTATAAAACTGAGGTTATATATATAATGTGAATCCAATATCTATAATCTATATTTATATATATATATAATATATATAATTAACATGTTAAACACTCAAGATACATTAGGCTGAGGAAAAGAGAAAGAAAATTTTAAGATAAATAAAACAAGTATTTAAAATTTTAATTTTGTCCATGTCCTTCAACATGAATGCATACATTCGTACTTGCATGATGTTCTTGGAAAAAATTCAATTGTAGAGTTTATAAAATATACCTATGCACAATGAATACTAATATTAGGAGAGAAAGGATCAAACTTAGTAATTTCTGTAAGGTTTTTCCATTTAAGAAGAAATTTTGTAGGAAAGAAAATTAACTGTTACCTCCGAGGCTTAATCTGTTAGCATATATAAAACATGGTGCTGGTGGCCTTATAATTATCTGATAAATAATTATTAAATTTGAATTAGAATAGAGAGACTATTAAAACTGAATGATATGTGGAAAAAGGAAGACAGACTTGCAAAGTGTTGGAAAGAGTAAAAGAAGATATTCAGGTTTGCATAACATTTATCCTGAAATACCACATGCAGATACTGGCAATCACGCATAAACACATCAATCTAGCTCTGTTACTGGTAAAATATGATCAAGACAATCTTTTGAAATAATTTATTACTTATAGATATGATATATACCTCAATTTATATAGGCACAAACACCTTATACACAGTTCATAATTATACATTTAAGACACAAAATTTTACTGAAAATCAATTAGATTAGAAAAAAGTCATTGACTCATATTAAAGAAAAACTTAAAATAAGTTGAATTTTTATGTCTTGCTTAACAAATAATCACATTTTACTTAGACCTATAGATAGGAGTTAGATAAAGTACTGTCAGTTTAATTTTATTGGTGCATATAACAAAATGAAAGCTTAGATAATAAAAAAAGATAATTCAGCAACACTTACATATTATTATGATTTTTTATAATCAAAAAAAGTTATTTACAATCTCTAAGGTCTCATTTACTGAAATGCAATAGTTGCACTGTTCACAGTTTTGTGCTTTTCAATTTCTTATAGAAAGCAAAGCACAGAGCCTATTATTTTAAAGGGTCTAATAATATTTTTAAGAATTTATGCAAACTCAGAGTTGTAAAATAAATACTTTTCTAAGAATAAAATTGGTCCAAATGATAGCTTGCTTATTAATTTCAGAATTAACAACTTGCTCTGTACTTATTTTAAAGTCTAAATGAGCAACTCATTAAAATGGAAATAATTCTGCTAAGATAGAATTTTAATTTTAGATTCTTTTCAGAACTGTCAAAATGTCAGTCAGGTGTCATGTACTTGACTGAGTGTTCTTCATATCACTGTTGAAACCTTGAGTTGTAGAGTAGAAAATTTCAAAAACAAAAGGAATAAGTCAACTTTCTTATCTTAATAAAGATATATTCCATGTTCTCCACAAAAATATTTTGTAATTAAATACTCAAAGTTATTTCTACAGGACTTTTTTATGGAAAGATTTGTAATTTATTGGAAATATCAAGTCAGGATATAATAAATTTAAAAAAATCCTGTGTTTTGAAACTCCTTGCTTTCCCAGCATTTTCTACACCTTAGGAATCAACATGCCTACATATCTTTTCCAAACTCAGACATCATGAAATATAATAATAATTATAGTTATTTCACATTGGTTATGGTTATTTAAAACAAAACATTACTGAAAAATGTTAGATTCCCAAAATTCACAGATTGGGAGGCCCCTTTATTCTGCAGGGAGGAAGGAGGGAAGAGGTGTGTCACCCATCTGGGGATGGGTCACTTCTCTATACCAGGGCTGTTGAAAGGTCAGAAGGAAGAACAGCAGTGAATAAAGTTTGGAGAAGATAATTAAAGAAAACAGACTATGAAGGCAAGTCTAGCCTTAGACCTTACATTATAGGATCTTTTAGGTATTCTTTGATAAGAAACAGAGAATACTTTCATACAGTGAAGTGGTTTTTGATGAATCAATGTCAAAGCCCAGACCCAATAATTATATTTACCATGTGAGGTTTGGTCATTCTTGTGAATATATGTAAATCTGATTGTTTCCTAATGATGCTGAATAGTAGTGAGAATCACTTGGTAAGGTTAAATGTGAGTGGAAAATACATGAACCTTTTATCATTTCAAAGTGAATGAAAATAAAAAATAAAAATCATTACTCATGCTACTCCCTCAAACTCAGCATCCTTTAAAAGAGAATATAGTAACCCCTCCTTCTCAATTATCCAATCTTCTGAAAAGGAGTAGCTAAAATATTACTTCTCTTTCTGATCCTTGCAAACTAATTGTCTCTTAGGTGCTCAGAAAAATCTAATACATAAATATGTATTTTGTTAGAACTTGATACCAGCTCAAAACACAACACAAGTCAAATGAACAGGGTGTAACTTTTAAAACTAAATTTATCATTTACTCTTGGGCAATTGCATAGAGATGTTTTTACATACTACAAAATGGTCTGGATTTATTTTATTAGTTTTCAATTTCAAAAGAAGAAACTCTGTTTCATATCTATTTCTCTTATGAAGTTTAAGATCTATAAAACAAAATGAGCACCATCATAGGAATACACATCTAATAGAATAAAAATGACCAGGTCTACCATTTATATATTATAAATGTCTTTATATCGGAAACTTTCACTTAAAAGAATAACAATTAAAGCTAATATAAAAGATCCACAATTCTACATAATAAAATGACAATTTATACAATATATGACCATGGATGTGAAGTTATATTTACAATATAATAAAATGAAGGAAGATTAGATGTAGTGAATGCTGAAATTCCTAGTAAAAATGGCATGGCATTTAACAAGGTCAACTGGAGAAATTAAAGAAAATTTTTGAATGAAGCAAGGAACTGGTACCTGAAAGAAACACTTTAATTTCCTTCAGTGATTTTCTGACAAATTATCTACCTATAAGTTGATAATTGGGGAAAGAAGAAAAGCTAATTGTTTATGGGTGAATATACATGCATCATTAGTTGGCTATTAGAAAGTCTTTTATTATAATTTTCGATTGCCTTCTAAATTTGCAGGGTATAAAAGGGAATATCTTATGATATAACAATAACATTAAAACATGCAAGACAAACTTATGGCTATAATGAAAGAAAACCCAGCAGCAGTCAGCTGCCATGACTGGCTTCCATTTTCACCTTTATTTGCTTCACAGCATTTATCTGCATGATGAAAATTGTTTTTGAAAATAGAATAAGAATAAAAAAATTAAGAACAAAAAGAGTAAAGTTAAAAATATGAAAATAAAAAAAGAAAGAAGTGACAGTAGGAAAGAAAAAAAAGAGAAAAGAATTAATGCAAGATTTATACAAAACCATTACCAATTATTTTGATACAAGACAAAGAATACCAAAAATCTTGTATAAAACATTTCTAAATAGATGTCATATATTAAAAAACATAGCTGAGACTCGATATTAATAATGTTTATTTTATATAACTCAGAAATGGGTTCTATCATTGATTAAGTGTGAACATCTTAAATTATTCTATAATAAAATACAACTTATGAGAGAAAAATCAGCATTCATTCCACTGTGCTACTGTTAAATTCAAACTGCTACTTTAAGTATGAGCTCATCATATTCTGCAATATTTACTGCTTTTTTTGAAACCATAATAATTTAGAAGACATTTTTTAAAAGTAGTTGTATTCTTAATAAATGAACTACTAAAAATAAGTGAATATTACATATTCAAACAATAAAAATTTGTAATCACAATAGAATTAAGAAGCATTAATTTAAATGACCACAGGCTCAATTTGGACATATGTCATTGTACCTCATAAAAATTATTTTAAGAACCAAAGATTATGAAAATAATTCATAGACTTACTTTTTCATTGTATGCTAAGCCAAAGAAATATTGTTATGCGTGTAAAATTTCTATTTAGAATTGACTGAGATTTTTCATTGGCTAAAATGAAGTTTCCTTAAGTAACTGAATTTCAGTTTCACCATTGTTTTAGAATTTCTCTAATTTATATTGTAATCATAGACTTAACCTTAAGAAAACATTTTAGTATTTGCCATGCACTTGAACATTGTGGTTTGTTGTTCCTGTTGAGTTATTCAAATATGAAACTCTATACTAGATTTGTGTGGAAGTACAGTGAAAGCCATCAAAGTACTTTGCAGTTTTTAGAATTATAATTGAAAAGCTCATGAAAATATACATTAACTGAAAAACGTTAGCAATTTATTTATCGGTAGTGATTTACATCATTTCTTTGTTAGTTTGTTAAATGTGATGAGCTCTCATGTAAGTATTACATGCTTGATTTCACATGATAGAATTATTTTACCGCTGGATCTTATGAATGTATGAATGAAATTATTTGTCAACAAATTATACTGATATTCAATGTTAAAATTATACATGTCTTCAATCACAGCAACAAGACAAAGTTAAGTGATCTAAAATATACTAAGGTTTTTCTTTAGTTAAAACAATCTTAAACATTTTTGAAGTAAAAATAAATGATTGAAATGATTTCAAAATAAATTTATTTCCAAGGATTTTTAATCCTAAATTCAAGCCATTAAATTAGCAGTACTTTTAGTCATTAAAATTATAGAACAAATAAATAAATGCCATTTTAGCAGACTCTAGTTCTCTATATAGTTTTGTATCATTCTTATAAGAATTATTTCATAATTATTAAATATTCTCATGTTTTTTTAATAAAATGAGATGGAATTATGCATCATGAATATTTCAAAAGGGAACATGATCATGAATTTGCACACTATTTCTATGTAAATCAAGAAACATCTTTCAAAATAAACATCTTTAAATAGTAAAAATGAGAAAATATTGTTAATCACAAAGTACTTTTTAAATCAGAATCATATATTATAAAGGAAGGTAGTATCCACTAAGATGCATATGTAAAACAGCCACTATCAGTAGGACATATTATGGTAAAATGAACATATTTTCAAAAAATAGTTCTTCAGCCCAACAAATAAATGTAGTCTGGATTTAGCCTATTGCTTACAAAAATTTAAATATACCTGAATGCAAATAGGTAATGTTTATTTTTAAATTTAAAAGTCTATAAATTTCATTTGAACAGTGTGTAATGCATGCCATATAAACAAAACAAGACAAAAAGAATAACAAAATCAACCCAAAGTAAATTAACTTTTAAACTCCATATTATCTCAAATTAAATAAAAAGGTTTGAAATTGGTCAGTTTATTTAAGATAACATTTTAGATATAAGTTCTAATTAGCATACTTATTTAAAATGGAATAAAAATATCATATATAGTACAAGAGTAATTATGATGAAAACATAGAAAGATGATCTTCCCTCATTTTGCCAATACTGTAACATAATTTTAACTCCCTAGAATATTTTGGGTATAAAGTATCTGAAATTCACCATCATCCATCACAAACATAAACCTTCTAGAGCTGAATCAAAAAACTCTTGAACTGGAAAAGGCTTGTCTTTGATGTGGCTTTCCCAGAGGCCTCACCAGCCAGTGGATTCAGTCATAGTAAATCAGACATTATTTTGTGACATTTTTGCAGAATTCTATCTCCTACCCTCTCAAAAATCTTTGTACCTCTATCTGTAAGTCTGACTTCTAGACTGCATTATCTGTTTATCAGTCATGAAATGTGCTCTTGTTTTTTCATCATAAACGTTCTTATAACACTGACTGCATATTTTTTTTCTGCTCATTTTAGCAAAGCATTTTGCAAGCGTTCAATAAACATGGAGTCTCCATGTCTCAACCTCACACACAATCTCCAGCCTATTTCTCCTTAATTTTCTACCAACCACTTCAGCACAGCTGGACGCAATAAGGATACTTCACATGTCTTTTGATGAAGTTCCACTGAACTCTCAGCAGCATCTGAAGTGTCAAAGGTGATTTATAGATTTTCTTCTTGAAATATGACTATTAACTTCTAAGATACTACAGTGCCATGTTATTCCAGGAATTCTGTATCTTAGTCTCATGGGAGGGGTGGTGGTGTGGGTTCCTCTTCCTATATAATAATTAAAGTTTCTTAGGATGCCATTCTTAACCATCTGCACTTCAGTAACTCAAGAAGCTCTTCTTAAACATCTATGCTGTGCCGGTCACCCTTCTAGATACCAGAGGAAACATCACTATCCCAGTAGACATCAACTACTTTTCATAGGCATTATTCACTATTTAGTTTTAACCTCACCCAGACTTTTAATACCATTTCCCTGGTAAAGTTAACAACATTGCAATATGTCTCCAAAGCATGGATCTGTTTATCTTCATACACACATATCTAATTACTTCTTGACATTGAAAAGTTAATGAATACTAAACTACTCTTATGGTAACCTTCATTCTCCAATTCCAAAATCTTCCATCCTCAGAATGATGACAAGAATGGCTCAATTCCCAAAGCAAAACACTCAATCTTCAGTGCCTACTGAATCCAATCTGTTACACAAGCAGGCTAGTCTTCATCTACACTGTGTCTGGGATTTAGTCATTGTTTTCTTTTTCTTCTCCCATCACTATTTTTTCCAAGCATTCCTGTTCACCCATATATTGCTTTACCCATATGAGCAAGAGTAATCTGTTCATATGCTTATCTATTCAAATAGCTTCCTTATTTCAAATGATTTCTTACTGTTTTTAGGATTTGTTTTAAATTTGTTTATATGATTTTTGTCACAAAAAAAGACCCCAATAAATCACTGGAATGAATGAATGAATGACTCTTATGACTACAGATAGGTTAGAGATAAGGAAATGTTTATCCAGAGAAATTAAGTGATAAGAGCAAAGTTGAAACTATAAACCAGAATTCTGTCTATTTGTCCCATTGGTACTGTCCACAAGCCAAGTCTCCAAAATTGAAACAAACAAACAAACAAACAAACAAACAAAAATGCTCTCAAAGTGAATGTATCATAAGACTTCTTAGCTATTTTAGGGCCTTTAGATATACATTATATTTCTTTTGTTTATACTTACTATTCATTTTCATTAACAATTTCTTATAGAAATAGCAGGCTGTCTAGGATCATTACATAAAGTAACTTGCTTGAAGTAAATTTTCTCAGAGTTTGTGTTTTATCTGTAAAATGTTACTAAAAAGTTGCCTTCTCCTTCATAAAACATTAATTTTTATCCTCATAAAATCATTATTTCCTCCAAATGTATGAGGACAATTAAAGATTTGAGAAGATGGAGTATCCTGTTTCAACTTCCCCCTTTAAAGATGAACTCAGATTAAGAATCATATTGATATCACATTCTTGATATCTGCATAGGTGGTAATTACTACAAACAAAATATGTTATAATTTTAGAGGCAGTTATCGATGTTTCAAACTTAAAGGGGCAATGGACCTGATAGTACATTCAACCATTCTTCTTTTTAGATATACCATTTGTAAGGGGATTAGGTGTGTCATATGACTTAAAATATCTCTGATCTTGAACACATCCTTTCACTCTCAAAATCCTGTCAGTAAAATAAGGACCACTCTTTATTCTTCAACTCAGATTCAAGATTAAAATTTTATAATAAATGAAGAAGTACTTTTGTAAATTTTTTAAAATGCCATTATAAGATGAGACACTCATTTTATTTCTAGATGTTCCCAACTTCTTAATTTCAAATTATAAGTGGGAGGACTTATTAATTAATATTAGCAGTACAAAGCCATAATATCAATTACTTTTAAGCCCTATAACCAATAGTAATTGCTTTTTAAGAGAAAGATTAATTGTAATAAGCTATTCTCAATTTGACATAACTGATGAACAATATAACAAAATCATAATAATGAGATTAATATCAATTTGAAAATACAAGAGGGTTAAATAGCATGACCAAACTGACAATTTTTTTTTTCCAGTCTCAAAAATGTTATGTAACCATACTGACCTTCTATTATAAAAATGACCTAATTAAGCCATGCTTATAAATATGCTGCTCTCATCTGTCTATATATGTATATATAAATATATATGTATATATAGTACATATATATTTTTATATATGTATAAAAATTGCCAGTAAATATTAAAAGATTTCTAATATGTTAACTCATTAACAGAGTTAAATATGATTCTGAATCAAGATAAATTCTTGCATATTTACCACTATAGCATGTATCAGAAAAATACTTTCATATCCCTCTGTGGACTTTGCTAATAGCATTAGCACAGGGTGATGTAAGCACTGTTACTTGACAAAGGTAGAATCTGACAGTGTGTGGTGAACACCAATGCAGTGTCCTGCAGTGTTGTGAGTCTCCTTGAAACTCTAGTTACATTTCTTTCTGGGGCTATGTCTATGGGTGTTTCTGCCTCACTGTATACTTGATTTTCTGTTTTTAAAATCAACTTGCTTGGTCAGGCATGGATGAGTTTGTCATGATTTTAGGTCACATCTTCCCCAAAGTGGAGGCACAGTGCCCACATGTTTAGCAGAGAAGTTGTCTTCTTTGCAAAGTTTCTGAAAATTTCCATTTTGATATTTAACATTCTTACCTGCCATTGTTGCCCTGTGCTCATTCTTTTTCTATCAGTTTAACTACTAAAGTTATCAAACTATATTTATAAATTAACATATTTACCATGACAAGGATGACTGAGAACTATCTTGAGCAAGACATGCCACAATAATCATGATTAGAACCTAGAATTTACAGTTCTTTCAATAAAATTGTTTTCAAAAGAAGAAACAGTCCAGAGGAATTAGAAAGAGGATAACATGTTAATTTACAGCCTAAGAAAGTACATCATTTTGCTTACCTTTAATAACGTTGGGCTTTGGTGGCATGCTGAACTCATAGACTGTTGGTTCTGAATATCCCAATCTGTTGGCAGCTGTAATTTGAACTTCATACCCCATTGTCCACTGTAGGTGCTCCAAAATAATATGGTCTTTATTTCCTTGCACTTTTTTCTCTAGCCACTGGCCTTCTTTATCTTTCTGTAAAGGCAATAAAAATATACTTTGTAAATATCTATATAATAAAATTGAGATTGAAAATAATTATCTAGAAATGGAAAAGCTGGTTTTATTAAAATCAAAAAAGGACATGTTCTCATCCACAGGGATAAATGAAGTTGCTATATCAATAAAGTAATTTCTAAGACATTTTATAAAAATGGAATGTTTTTATATTAGCCAAAGAGGAGGTATTTTTCTTGCTTTTTGAAATCTATACTTATGAATTTGTTAGACTGGTCATTCCAGTATTTAAGGTGTTATAAGGTATATATATATTGAAAAAGCTATTGGAAAACTGAAATGGGTTAAGCCAGAGAGTTTTGATGCTTCTGGATAGTAATCTACTTCCATTAAGATTTTAAAAAAATCACATATATCAGTTTGCTATTTGGCCACTTTGTTGATTATGAAGACTCATGTGGACAAAAAAAAAATGAAGCATGATATATAGGAAAAGCCTAATATATTCATTAAAGTAATTATCAATTACTTATTTTGTGGAGGAGATAAAGTATCTTGCAAATAAAGTTTGAATTTTTTATAGATTTAAATTACCACTAGAATTTTTATTAATATAATATTTTAGACTCATAATGAAGTAACATATAGGAAAATTATTACCTGTTAAAAAGTTATTAGCATAAAAAATAAAAAATGTTATCTTATTCTTGACTTCTACACTTAAATCCTACTGACTCTTTTCTAAAATAAATGTATTAAATCATGTAATATTTGAATTACATTTTATTTTAAAAAATACTTAACTATAATAAACACAAACAATAAATTGATATGATTTTATGAATTAAACTATATTTAATGTGAGCACTCAACTTTTCCATGTTAATCATTTAAAGACAGGCAAGTTCCTTGACCTCTCTACTCCATTTCCCTCATCTCTTTTATAGAATGAAGATAGCAGCTGCTTTTGTAAGCGTTCATGAGGGAGGAATAAAATAAAAGTGATTAAATTGTGTATTATTCCTTAATAAATACAGCTATTTTTAAGGAGAAAATATTTCCATAATAACTATATGGAAATAAAATAATATTATCTCTGGAGTCGTGGATCTAATAATTTCTCACTGCAATTGCAAATCTTAATTTCTCAGCGGGGTAACTATAAATAAACTGTATCTTGTCATAGAGATAAATAGATAGATAGATAGATAGATAGATAGATAGATAGATTTTAACCCCAGAGATCAGCTAAGTATTATTTTATGTTGAACCAATATTTTACAATGTTTTTGACTATAAAAATAATTTTTTTGCATTTATTAAAGTTAAAAATTTATTTTCTAAAATCAAATTCTGAAAGTTAAATTCATGATTGCATTAAATGATGTGCTACATATACAAATTGTCCTTCAAAAGGAGATAAGAAGACATAGTTTTAAAATCACACTATTAATCTCTTTTCCTACTCAATTTTTGGTTACATATACCTTTTATTACAATAGAAACTGGTTAGACCAATTTTGTTATTTCATCTAAGACTGAAGAAAGTAACACTCTTAGTGAACCATGAGTTTTAGACAAGTACTTAAAGTTATCATATAAACAAGAGGCATTTCCCTTGTTTTTTGAAACTTATAAACTTATAAATTTGTTAGACTGGCTACTGTCCAGTATTTAAGGTGTTGTGAGTTATTCTGAAAATGCTATTGGAAAACTGAAAACAGTTTGGGCCACAGAACTTGTAACTTGTCTAAGTCACTGAATGATCAGTATATAGAAAGAAACCTAGTTGCACTTTTGAAATGTTTAGGACACCTACACCAAACAGCCATCATTTCCCTAACATTCCTGTTCTTCATCAGTTTCTTCATCAATTATTCTTTCAGCTCTTAGAGGTGTGATGGCAAGCCTATGACATGCATGTCAGCACTGACACGTGTAGCCATTTTTTTTTTATTTTTTTTTTTACGGAGACAGAGAGAGAGTCAGAGAGAGGGATAGATAGGGACAGACAGCCAGGAACGGAGAGAGATGAGAAGCATCAATCATTAGTTTTTCGCTGTGATACCTTAGTTGTTCATTGATAGCTTTCTCATATGTGCCTTGACCGTGGGCTACAGCAGACCGAGTAACCCCTTGCTCAAGCCAGCGACCTTGGGTCCAAGCTTGTGAGCTCTTGCTCAAACCAGATGAGCTTATGCTCAAGCTGGCGACCTCAGGGTCTCGAACCTGGGTCTTTTACATCCCAGTCCCATGCTCTGTCCACTGCGCCACCGCTTGGTCAGGCTACGTGTAACCATTTTTGATGACATACGGCTACATACCAGAGAAGTATGGGGCCACATGCCGAGAAGGATGTTTCATCCTCGGCTCCTGCACAGCCAGGTGCAGTAGCCGAGGATAAAACATTTGAGGTAGTGTGTGCCGGAGGTCTGTAGGCCAAAACAACAGAACTCCGGCACAGAGTGTCTAGTTCTAGGACTCCTGGTTAGGCCGTTAGGGGATCTTTGAACTCACTTCCAGCTGGTGGAGCAGGGAGCAGTGAAATGCCATGGGGGACGCATCTCTGGGGGCCCTGTGATTGCCATTACCAGAAACCACATAACCACAGCACCCATCATCCAATCTATTGTTCTGGGGTGTTTTGGATTTCTAATTGACCATCTAAGTTAGGGGAGGCTGGGAGAGGCAATGGCCTGTGCTATGGGTGCAGTTTCCTGCCATTAGAAATAGCGGCAGCCATCTTAATTAACATAAGATGCAACTTGCAGAATTTTAAGACAGCATCTGGGCTCAGGTGTTTGTTGACTTGAGGTCAAAGCTTGAGAATCTGGAAAGGTGCTGCTTGGAGAATCAAGAGGAATGCCACTACGAACAGGAAATTCGGAGTGCCTGCAATCGATTACCAAACACTTTTAGCACCCTGGAAAATTATAGCAATGGCTTTACTCACAATTTTTCCTTCTATATACTTTTATGAAACCTTATTCTCAGCGTTAAATAATATCAAAACCAACAAAAGAAACAGATTGACAGATGAAGTTAGTAGCGCTTGCTGCGCTTGAAGTGTACAAAATACCAACCTTCAACTGAAGATTTAGCCAATAAAATTCAGCAACAAAAAAGTCACTAATAGGCAGGTTAGTTAAAGAATTCCTCCTCCTCACTTATCTTAGTTTACAGCACCCCACACAAGTTAAATAATATCAAGACCAACAAAAGAAACTGACTGACAGATGAACAAAGAAGTCACTAAGCAGGTAAGTTAAATAATTAGTTTTTGATTTATTAAATACAGTTATATATTACAATTATACATTTTTGTTATTTAAACTATAAATATCGTGAAATTATGGTTTTCTTCTCAAAGTGACAAGTCACCCGAGTTATGTTTGGTTTTTTGGCAAATTTTGACACACTAAGCTCAAAAGATTGCCCATCACTGCCTTAGAGTGTAGTGAGTCAGTTCTAGAAGTGTGAACACAATAGTGAATAAGACATGAGCAATATCCTTATCTTGGAGTTTACAAACCAGCAAGCAAGAAAGAAATGAACTTGAAAACTCAGGGGTGCTTTGGAAGCATGTAAAACAAAGGCCAATAGAGTGCAGGAGACAGGAATGTCTTCACAGGGAAGAGATGGCATTGTTATTGAAAATAATAAACTCTCATGCTATTCCTCTTTTCATTTATTCTAAACTAGTTATTGAAAAGAAGGTGTGATTCCTTCATAAAACTTTAGATCCATAAATAAACACAATGATAGGAGACCTCAGAAGGATACACAAGCCCTGGGAAATGTAAAAACAGATGCTGTAGCCTTATTAAGTAAATGAAAAAAGAACAACAACAACAACAACAAAAAAGCACTAGTCATAGCTATGGACCAAAAAATTTAAGTGTAAATATATCTCCATCCATAAGTAATTTCAGATAATATAGGATATATATGTATATTTATATATGTATATATACACACATACATAGTCACAAAAAATACAGCATGTAATTATTTCATACATTATATATTGTGTATATACATACACAGAAAAGAGTGGGTGAGGAGCAGGAAGACTAAGAGTTAGATAAGGATGACAAGGGCTACAAAAAAAAGTAGAGAGTTGCCCCTGTAGACTTCCCTTCAATCTAGTAATTCAATAAGCTCTACTTAACTATGAAGTCTTGGTGTGAGTAAATATGTTTGTGGAAATCCATAGTTGAGTTTTTGCTTTGGATCTTCAAGGTGATGGGGTTGAAAGACCCAAAAAATAAGCCAACAGTGAGTTCTGGATGATCCCGGGATACAATTTATTTTTTTAGTGGAGTGGAATGAACAGTCTTCCTCTCTTTCAGGTAATCCTCCAAAAATACTGTTTCTGAGAACTGATCACTAAGGTGAAACTTCCTGACAAGCACAAGACACACAGACAGTCTCTTCTGCACTATCAATCATTTAGCTCTTAATTGTTGAATCTCATAGAGTGATAAATTAAAAGCCCTTCCATCATTTTACCGAGTTGAAATGATGGTATAAAAAACCAAAGAGAGTTCTAATATTTTCGCCAATTTAAATCAATTTCATTTTCCATTCAACAGTAGACAAGGAGACTTTTTAATCCCCTAATTGCTATTCCTAGGGAATAGGAAAAAATTAAAGTGGGTGTTACCAAATACTCCCCTAGGCATCAAAATCTCAATTATACCATTTGTAGAGTGCCTAATTTACAGAATTTAAATGCCTAGGGAACAATTTAAGATAATCTAGTTGTAAAACGTTCCCCTAGGTATCTTAATGAGATGATTTGCTGAACAGGGCTATTATTAATAAGCCAATTAAATGCTGAAGGGAAGCTACTGGAAGAAAAACGGTCACTTGGCTTTGATATAGCTTATCTTAAGGAATCCTTTTTGTCAGAAAATAGATAGCAGGGCCATATGACAGTCAAGGGCATTCAATTTTTTCCTAAAAACTCAATATCATCATATAGGGAAAAAATTGCTATCATCTGGATAAAGAGAGAGCAGATGAAAGATGGAAGGGGTTTTGGTATTCTTATATATAGACTCCTTGACTGCTTCTATTTCATTAATTTTGTCAAAGCCTTAAGGAATAAATGGTCAACATCATTTTAAGTGACAAGTGAATCATTATTAACAGAAAGGAATAAAAGAAGTGAGCTCATACTACGAGATGAATGTTAATGTTTATGTGACTCTTCTATGTTATGGTTTAAGAATTTTGTTTCCAGGTAAAAGAGTTCCTTGCTCATGGATTTCCTGGTGGTTCAGCAATCCACTACCTGTATGACTTTACAGAGGACCCAGAATTATCAAGTCTCATTGCTACTTTGAATACAAGAGAAATGTTGTAGCAACACACATATACACAAATAAACACACACATTCCACTATGATTTGGAAAGATATAAGGTTTGGTGGTTTTTAGTAGAGTTTCAATTCAAATCTCTTTTTCCTATTATCATAGCTGATTTAAATTGCATTTGTTCCATGTAAATGTTATAAAATGGGCCTTAAATCTTTCCCTAATCTCCATCACCCACATTTTTCTTTAGGGAAAAAAATCTAATTTTTCCAATTCATAACCTTCTATGTTCTCACAACCCATAAAAATTTACCCTGTACAAGTATTTTTCCCTTTGTTCATTATTTCTTATACATATTTATTAATCTTGTTATAGGTCTATTTATAATTTATAACATAGATTAATTTGTTTGTTCATTGATTCATTAATGTAATGATTCATTCAGAGAACAAATAGTCTATTTAATAGTAGCAACACAGGATGAATGCAACTCATCTTCTTCACTAGAAGCAAGAAGAAATTACCTAACAGTTTAGGATTCTTTAATGTCCATAAGTATTTCTTTTTGAAAAAAAAATACTTCAAAACTTAAACTGATAACTTTAAATAAATGTCAATGTACACATCTAAATATAATTTCAAAATAATTTCTATCAACAACAAAAACTCAGTTTTAATTATTATTTTGATACTCTTTTCAAAGTTACCAATTCCTTTTCATGGCCATTGAGTATGAACTCCTTGACTCCAAAAAGCTTAAGAATGTCAAGTAAGATATAAAATCATATGCCAAAGCTCTGTTGCTAGTCCCTACAGTACATTCTTCACAATTGATTTTAAGATACCAATTTTCTTTTGGCCCTACTTAACTCAGGGAAATTATTTAATGCGTTAACAACTAAACGATAGTTATGATGCCATAGCTATCAACAAATTAAAGAGAAAACAGTGAAACACTTATGGAAGCCTGTTAAAGACTATTTACTAAATTACATGAAGTTATAATGTAATACAAAGTGGATATAAAATATACTGCACATAAAATACATTATTTTTGCATGTACATTATGATATTATTAAGCTTGCTACATAGTTTAATCTTCCTGACTTATTGTTAGTGATGTTAATTTTCACAGAGGGTAAACAGAGACATCTAATTCTGCTTTTATTTGACTCTAGTTCTGTCCTAATAAATTCTGTTTTCTTAATGGGCACTGAACAAAGTCATGTGCTTTATCTACTACAGAATTGCATAGAATAATTGTTTCCAGGTTATAATCTAAAGGCAGTTATACAATCTCTATATTAGAATATGATTAGCCTTGGCCTTTTCCCAGTGAAATATGGGTTAAACAGTTTTATTCAGTGTCTGGCTGAAATCAACAGTGAGATGAAGGAATATATTGTCTCAATTTTGTCATTCTTATTGAGACATTAATAGATAAAGTGGCTTTGAATCACACAAAGAGAGCAGATGATTAAGAATTTTTTTGATGTAGTAGTTAATATTTTAATATAAGTGCAAATATCAAGGTTAATGTCACTATAAATATTTATCAAATCTTCTCGAACTTGTAAGGTTTTCAATGTGAGAAATAATATGTTGAGAAAGAAAATGTGGAGAAAATTATTTTTCCCAAGATCAGTTACTGTTTTATCCGTTAATATAACATTATATTGAATTATGGAATTTCCAATAGGACCTACAGAGCATGGTGTCTGCAGAATGAAGGAGGTGGTAAAATGAAGTGGGTAATAAAAAATAGAACTGTGTGATGTAGAGATAATTTCAGTGTGTTGGAGTAGAAGGCAAACCATTAAATGATATGGTAAAAAGAAAATGAATCAGAATGGTTCTATTTGCTGGCACAGGAACTTGGCAGTTGAGGTGAGATAGGAGAGTAGTTGAGAGGTTAACATAATCTGCATAGGCAGATTTCAATTCAGCACTTACAGATGCAAAACTGAGTTAAACTAGAATGTCTTCCATTCTGATATTTGTTCCCCAACCCCACCAAGGCACCCAAATTCTGTGAAGTTCAGTTTTCCCATTAAAATGTGAAAAATATCACTTTATGTTTAACTATAAACATATTTTTAAGTCTCCAAGAGTGAAAAATGACTTCCTACAAAGGTTGGTGAGAAATAACTTTCACATATCTTGCTATGAAAGCATAAAAATCTGCTATTAAAACAGTGTTCCCTCAGCATAACACCCACTAAATCCACCAGCGTTGTTGCAAATGGTGAGTCATTCCTTTTATGGCTAAGGAATATTCCATTGTATATATGTGCCACAGCTTCTTTATTCAATTGCCTAATGTTAATAATATGGGGCTGCTTCCATTTCTTCAGATAAATACCCAGAAATTGGATTGCTGGGACATATGGTAGTTCTATTTTTTTTTTTTTTTTAATTTTTATTTATTTATTTATTTATTTATTTTTTACAGAGACCGAGTGAGTCAGAGAGAGGGATAGACAGGGACAGACAGACAAGAAGAGAGATGAGAAGCATCAATCATTAGTTTTTCATTGCACGTTGCAACACCTTAGTTGTTCATTGATTGCTTTCTCATATGTGCCTTGACCATGGGCCTCCAGCATACCAACCAACCCCTTGCTGGAGCCAGGCTGGTGAGCTTTGCTCAAACCAGATGAGTCTGCACTCAAGCTGGCGACCTCGGGGTCTCGAACCTGGGTCCTTCTGCATCCCAGTCCGACGCTCTATCCACTGCGTCACCTCCTGGTCAGGCTCTATTTTTAATTTTTTAAGGAACCTCCATACTGATTTTCATAGTGGATGCACCAATTTACAATTCCACCAACAGTCACAAGGGTTTCCTTTTCTCCACATCCTTGCCAACACTTGTTTGTTCATTTATTGATGAGCACCATTCTGATAAGTGTGAGCTGATAGCTCATTGTGATTTTAATTTGCATTTCTCTGGTGATTAGTGATGTTGAACATCTTTTCATATATCTTATGGCCATCTGTATGTGCTCTTTGAAGAAGTGTCTATTTAAGTCTTCTGCCCATTTTTTAATTGGGTTGTTTTTTTATGTTAACTTGTATGAGTTCTTTGTATACTTTGGATATTAACCTCTTATTATATGTATCACTGGTGAATATCTTCTATTCGGGAGGTTGTCTTTTCATTTTGTTGATGGCTTCCTTTTCTGTGAAAATACTCTGTAGTTTGATGTAGTTTCATTTGTTCAATTTTTTATTCCTTTTGCCTGAGAATTCATATCTAGAAAAAAATATTGCTAAGAGTGATGTCAAGGAGTTTATTACCTTTGATTTCTTCTAGGAGTTCCATCATCTTATATGTCACATTTAAGTTTCTAATGTTTTTGGAGTTTGTAAGGTGTATACATGTGAAATCAGTATATTTTATATCTGAAACTAACATAATATTGTATGTCAACTATATTTAAAATACATTAATTTTTAAAGCATCTAAAATAGTTTATTTAAAAAGTTGATTTGAAAATAAAACAGTGCTCCCTGTTAAAATTCTAGTAGATTTGGTAGTAGTAACATAGTAATCGATTATTAGTCAATTATAGCTATGTTTAAATTATGCAACCGAACATTTTCATTATGATAGATCAAACTAGCTGACACTTTGATTCTGGAATTTCATTCTCCAGAACTGTGAGAAAATAGATTTCTGTTATTTAAGCCACCCAGTCTGTGAAACTTTGTCAGGGCAGTGCTAGCAGACTAAGACAGTCATTAAGATAATAAAGATGATTACATTAATAATTGTGGTAGACTCCGTTATTCAGCTGAACCAGCTCCCAAGTATAACCACACTTCATTTAGTGGTGGTCATGAGACATACTTCTATATTTCATGAGACATAATTTAACTCTGCATGATAAGGTTTTTATAAAACCTGTACTGTTTTGCTGAAAAAAAAAAACAAACATGACAAATTCAGCTTAAACAAACTATAGTCCCTTTTTGTTCTTTTCATTGTCTTCACATTCTGAATGTGGATTTTAGGAACACAAGATAATCTAGATGAGGAAAAAAGCCGACATTCTAAGAATGAAAGAACATAAAGAAAAATAATGTAGATATCTGATTATATTCCTAAGATGTTTTCCTAGCCTGATTGTCCAACACATACATATGCTTAATGTGAAGAAAAAAAAAATCTTTTAAGTTTAAGCTCCACAGTCATTCTTATGTTACCTAAAGTCTAAAAATATAAAAATATTCCCTAACAGAAAAATAATTTATATTAGATTTAGGAATAAGACCTGCATAAAATTACTGATCACTCTCTGCAAATAAGATATAAATGGCCTTTCTGAGGGTATGTGTAATGTTATCTCTCAAATTTTATTAAATGTTTTGAAAAAGGTACGTGCTGTGGACAATCACATTTTTGGCTAGTTTCTGAACTTTACTTTCGATAACTGCAAATAGACACATAGCTGGAAAATGTCACAGCATTCCTAAAATATACATACAGACTTTATCAATAAAAGCCACCATTAAAAGTGATGAAGACAAATCAATTGAAGTTAATGACGTTGAGTTCATTATAAATAAAACATAATATTTGTTTTATTTCTACAACTCCTTAGAAAGGAGTCAAGAATAACTTTAGTTTAGGTAGCAATTATGAATAAAAGGAATATATTAGATGTATTTCTACTTGTCACTGCACTTCGGTGTTCACCATGGATTTTATTAGAGTTCCCTACAAATATTACCATCCCCCTGTATTTTGAATCATAAATTCTTCTGGATGCAATTATAGGTTTGGAAGGGATGGTCAATTCATGAGTTTGGTTCTAACCTGTGTTTCTGAGGGAAAGATTCTCTCCCTTCAAAGAGTTTTCAGATGGGCACACAAGAATGGCTAAGAAACTTGGCTTGAACAGCCACCACTATCAGACTGACAGAGATCAGTAAGCCTTTCAGAGAGGTTCTGGGGAAGAACCATGTGCTTTCTATAGCAGAGGCCCTAAAGATACACAGAGATGCTTATTATTGCCGGCATGAAACTGTAGACAGAGAGGGGTCCTGGGAAAGGGTATTAATTATAACTATAAAAGACCAAACTGATGTCTAAAATCAATTTTTGAAGTGTGCTATTCAAAATCAAGTTCCTCTTTTCATTATCCCTCAAACCTTCAATGTTTGAATTTAGAAGAAGCAGTCTTATCATTTAGACCAGTGGTAGTCAACCTGGTACCTACCGCCCACTAGTGGGCATTCCAGCTATCATGGTGGGTGGTAGCGGAGTAACCAAAGTATAAATAAAAAGATAGATTTAACTATAGTAAGTTCTTTTATAAAGATTTACTCTGCCAAACTTAGCAAAAATTCTACATAAGTACTTGGTAAGTAATTATTATTATATGCTTTAACTTGCTGTAACTCTGCTGTATAAATTTTATAAAGTAAAATTACTTCCCTCCTTTTAAATCAAAATTACTGTGGAACCAGTGAGTGGTTAGAAAATTTTACTACCAACAGAGATACAAAGTGGGCAGTAGGTATAAAAAGGTTGACTACCCCTGATTTAGACAATTCTGAATTTGTGGGAAAATATTTCAATTCATCTATATTATTAAGAAACAATTGTTTAAATGTTATTTGCTAAAATATACTTTTGGTAACTGTTATTAAAG
The DNA here is from genome assembly GCF_036850765.1 of Saccopteryx bilineata. Classification (NCBI taxonomy): domain Eukaryota; kingdom Metazoa; phylum Chordata; class Mammalia; order Chiroptera; family Emballonuridae; genus Saccopteryx; species Saccopteryx bilineata. Next base: position 210,649,393 of record NC_089491.1, on the reverse strand, counting down.
GTTCAGTCAACATAAATATAGTTGGCATTGTAGTATGATATAATTATAAACACTAGTGAATATATCTTAAAAAGTTAATTTTAATCTTTCACTTTTAACATATTCCACAGTAGACATAGACTCTGGTACCTGTGGCAAAGTTGTTAGGAGAAATGACTTTCAGTGGCCTTTGGGAATATTTTCATCTAAAAGCAAAGAGGCAACCTGACCTGTGGTGGCATAGTGAATAATGTGTTGACCTGAAATGCTGAGGTCGCCAGTTTGAATCCCTTAGCTTGCCAGGTCAAGGCACATACAAGAAGAAACTACTATACGTTGATGCTTTCCACTCCTTCCCCCCTTTCTATGTCTCTCTCTCTTCTCTCTAAGTCAATAAATAAAATCTTTAAAAAAATAATAAAGGCAAACAGGCAAAGTCCATCAGGCCTCTTCACTCAGCAACCAGTGGACACCTTCACACACATACAAAAAGCCCCAAGGTAACTCTTAGCTGTCCAAAGTCTCATATTACCTTGGGCTAATTAAATATGAAAAGAAAAATACTTCTACTTCCTCAAGTTCAATGTGGTCATTCTTTGTTAAATTCTGATTGAAGTAATAATTTATTTAAGGTGTGATTTGCTAATAATATTGCCTACAATAACTAGAATTGAGAAGAAGGCTTAGATTAAAGTTACTAATATCAACTAAAATGAAGGGTGAAAATATTCTGCTAACTTGTCAGAAAGACAGGAAAAATTGTGTCTCAGTTCAGAAATATGTTGAAATCACAAGATGAAAGCAATGGTATTATTTTGATGACTTATGCTGAGATTTCACCAAAAGAGCAATATTTTATCATTTATACTGATGAATTTCATAAATGGAAAATGATCATTTAAATTCCTATGAGTACCATGATATCACTATTATTTAACCTGATATATCTATTAAGTCAATGCAAATTTAATGCAATTTGAGGACACTTTGTGCAAAATGACAATAAATGGGGTACTTACACTTCTATATTTCACAATGTATTCCAAAATAGGGGCCCCTCCATCATCTTGTTTGGTGATACTGAGTTTAAAGCTCTTCCCACTGCTTGGTTGCCCATGGATGGATGGAGGACTTGGTTCACCTAAATATGCAATACAACATTCTTGATATTTGGACACACCTCAGATACCTGGAAAAACTGCATATTAATGAAAATAACACTGTCACATAATGAAAACATATGATATTCCTGAATTTAACATTTATTCTTTGCCCTTTGTTATGACATAACTTCTAATCCACTTCCTCCTCATCCAAGAAACAGCAACCTCCGTAAATCACAGGTATTATGCCAAAATTGTGAAAGCTCAGGACCAAATATATTGTTTATACTGATGTCAAAATGCTCGAAGAACAGTACTGCATTATAAAAGTGTAAAATGCCATATCTCATTGAATGTGCTACCTTTTTATTTTATTCGTGTCAATTTAGTTTGGAAACCTCTTGCAAATAGTTATTAATATAAACATATGAAGGCTTCAACGTGTATGTCTGTTTCAGAAACAATCATGGCTTAGCAGTTAGTAATCTGCCTTTATAAGCACTTAAACATTTTTTTTAACTAAACACAGTTCTGTGGATAAAGAAATTTTATATTATCCAATAGATAGCCTTATATTTCAATATATTATTTTTATTCAGGTATCATGAACATACTTGTCTATGACACTGTTCTACACATGGAGATGATAGAGAACATAGACACTTGTAATACATTGAATATTAACAGGTACCTCCTAAAGTGTAGTTTTCTCTTGTTATTTTTTTATGTGAAGCATGCTACCACTGCTTGACAATTTGAAAGGGGGGTTCTTGCTGTGTGTCACTGGCAGGATGTGCTTGGGAATGCACTGGCTTTCTCTGCTTGCTTCCTACAGTTCCCTATGGATGTGGACATAGATATGAATGTGGGAGTACTAAAAAACTAGTAGAGGGCATGCTTTAATTCCCAGGGTTCCCCAAACCTGTTGTATCTGGACAACTGAGAGGCACGCCGAGACAACAAACTGAGCAGAATGGAGTACCGAGGACTACATGCCATCAAACCTGGAGAACCTGGGTTATTTTCAGCAAGTTATCTTTATTTTAATATGCTGTTTATAAGCCTGAGAAAGTGTGTAGTTTATCTGTGACAAAGCAGGTCGTTAAAGAAATATGACAGTTGGGTGTGTTTGCCTGCAAGTAAATAGTAAACTAGCATCATATAGTAGGTATATAGACAACTCTGAAAGGAAGAATTGTAGAGAAATTGTTCATGAAACCTAATTAAATTAGCATACAGCTATCATGACATTATATGATATATAACCCATAATATATTTTTAAATAAATAAAACTTCTGTAACAACCAGGTAAGAGATTATAGAAATGCCAAAATATTTTAAAGTGATGTTACACTCAAGTGGTTTAATAATATTTCTAAACTGAACTTTAGAATTTATATGTTTATTTAATATTATTTTAATAATACTATTTTTAATAATAACTTTTTGAGATAATAAGTATAAAGCAGAAATTATATATTTATTAAGATATTTTAAAATATACAGTTTAATGATTTTGGCAAATTTGTGATTCTCTTACAATTACTGCTTTTTTCAAAAAGAAAATAAAGTTCAGAGCAAGTGTGGATTGTTTATCAAAGATAAACTGGTTAAAATAATGTTTTCTATTAGTAATTAAAACAAGATATTTATGCAATAACAGCATGAATAATAAAACAGTAATAGTTGTGACATTTTAAATATTTTGCATATATTATCTCATTTAAACTTCACAAAATCTCAAGAAACGATCTAAATACATATTTATAATTAAGAAAAACCCCAATTTCCTTCTCCTCAAAGTTATTACTGTCTAAGGCAGAGGTTTGCAAACCAACAAAAGTACACTAAGAGATTAGAAGTATCATTTAAACAGTAAAGAGAAAAAAAGAAAGGAATAATAGATGTTTTATGGTTGAAACACCTATAGAGGTGTTCTATGAATGAATAAAAGTTTGCCTAAATAAAGAAGAAAATAAAAGTTGGAGTGATTAGCCAAGGTTTTACTAGAGTGATCTTGTTTTCATTAGAGGCTGATGTGCAGGGACTCTGGAAATTATAAAAGGGAGAGAAATCACAGTGCAATCTTATGTTCAACTTGCTGGTGTAAGAAGCACGGTGGCAGCTGAGGGAGGGGAGTGAGGACGACAGGCAAAGGGATGTGTAGATGGAAAGGGTGGTAGGGTTGAGGATTATAAGTAGAGAAGAGACAGTTGTCTTTTAATTTTTTTAAGTCCCTCTAGACTAATTTTAATATGGAAAAAGAATTCAAAATCAAAATGTATTTTCAGTTCTGCTGGTGAAAAAAATGAGAAACTTTTTTTTTTTTTTTTAATAAATTTTTATTAATGGTAATGGGATGACATTAATAAATCAGGGTACATATATTCAAAGAAAACATGTCTAGGTTATTTTGTCATCAAATTATGTTGCAAACCCCTCGCCCAAAGTCAGATTGTCCTCCGTCACCCTCCATCTAGTTCTCTGTGCCCCTCCCCCTCCCCCTAACTCTCTCCCTCCCTCCCTCCCATGTCCTCCCTCCCCCCCCACCCTTGGTAACCACCACACTCTTGTCCATGTCTCTTAGTCTCAAAAAATGAGAAACTAAAATAGAACTGACATTGGAAATGGAGAAAGGGAACACATCAAATCAATTTTCAGTAAAACAAAATAACTGGTCACAAATTAGAATAATATAATTTATGTGGTGAACTTGATTGTCTTAATATGTATATAATAAGATATAGAGAAATTTTATAACAGCATTTTATAGTCACATTAAATTTTTTAATATTTTAAGTGATTATTTAACATAAAAGAAACATGAGTCATTTTAAATTTATTTTAAATTCATATTAAATTTATCTTAGATTCATATAAACTATGTTTACTTATAATACCCCAAAACAGGATAATAATGAGAACAAAGCTACCATAGTTATTCTTCTTCTACAGTCACCATTGTCATTGGATTAATTTAGTGGTTCATTTTTCTCACACTTCAGCTTTATATAATTTATGAGATAAAGGCAATAGTCATTTCTCATCAAAAGAATACAATATTGGATATATTACATGCACTTTTCCATTCTTTCAAGAATATAGTTTGAGCACTACAATTCAATTAATAAGACAAAGAATAAGTAGGACATCTGCTGATTAGGACAATTTTCTGAGAGCAATTTTACAATATATATTGAAGTGTATCTTTTTTTTTTTTTTTTTTTGCCTTGCTCCAGAGCTATGTTATGTTTAGAGAGCTAAGATGTCACCATATTCAGAAATTACTTCACCAGGGATATACGTCACTTTCCCCAATGTTGAAACATATTGCCTGTTAAAATCTCAACAATAGTGAGCAACACAGAGAAGAGTACTTACGAACTGGTAATGTTTGAAAAATTTCTATTTTACTGTAGTCTCCTTGCCCTTTTCCATTCACAGCTGCAACCCTGATTTCATAAGTTGTGTTTGGTTCCAGGTTGCTCAAAACAACCAGTGCTAGAAAAAAAATGGCTATGATTAATGCATTTTAATAAACAAATAAATCAACCTATTGCAAAGCTGAGAAAAAAATTCACTGAAAATCTTTCCATGGAATACCTAAAAAGGATAGAAAATACATATAAGAAGACAATGAAATATGAACAGTTCTCTTTTTCACCTCTACTTTAGCTTTCTAATTTAATGCAGTAACTTTTAAATAAGAAAATTACTAGATTCTTTTGTGATTCTTACACTCACAAAGTAGAAAGTAAAATCTTTTCTTTTACCTTCTTAACATTTAAGAAACAAGAATGAGTGTGTGTGTGTGTGTGTGTGTGTGTGTGACAGAGACAGAGAGAGTCAGAGAAAGGGACAGACAGAAAGAAAGGGAGAGAGATGAGAAGCATCAATTCTTTGTTGCAGCACTTTAGTTGTTCATTGATTGCTTTCTCATACGTGCCTTGACCGTGGGGCTACAGCAAACCAAAGGACCCCTTGCACAAGCCAGCGACCTTGGGCTCAAGTGGGTGAGACTTGCTCAAACCTGATGAGCTAACAATCAAGCTGATGGGTTCTAGGGGTCTCAAACCTGGGTCCTCCATGTCCCAGTCCGATGCTCTATCCACATTACCGCCTGGTCAGGCAAAGAAAGAATGATTTAAATAAAACATCTTTACTGTATGCATCCCAAATATTTTGTCTACTCTTAATGAATTTTCTATAAAATTTAATGCAGAGACAGAATTCAATATATAGAACCCTGGGCTCTGATATAAGGTGCTTGGTCATGTCTAAGAAGTGTCACAAAGCTAATTAATTCAACAGCAAAAATTAATTATTTATTCAATAATCTTAAACCAAGTCAAATTATTTTACTGCTAGTTTGAAGGTAATCATCTTTTGTATTTTCTCTCTAAATTTCTTCTCAGTCATACACTATCCCAGAACTAGATTCAGTATGACACAAAGAGGAATCAACAGTCTGGAAAAGAACAGGGATGTAAATGTTATTAGAAACATTCCCTGAGTACTGGCCGGTTGGTGTAGTGGTAGAGCGTCGGCCCAGAGTGTGGAAGTCCTGGGTTAGATGCCCAGGCAGGGCACAGAGGAAAAGCGCCCATTTGCTTCTCCACCATTTCCATTTTTCTTTTTCTCTGTCTCTCTCTTCCCCTCCCACAGCCAAGGTTCCACCTGAGCAAAGTTGGCCTGGGTGCTGAGGATGGCTCCATGACCTCTGTCTCAGGCACTGGAATGGCTCTGGTCGCAGTGGAGCGACGTTCCAGATGGGCAGAGCATCGCCACCTGGTGGACATGCTGGGTGGATCCCAGTTGGGCACATGGAGGAGTCTGTCTGATTACTTCCCCACCACTTCTAACTTTGGAAAAATACAAAAAAAAAAAAAAAAAAAGGAAGAAGAAAAGAAAAATTCCATGTCATGTCAACCCTTCAATTTGCCAAAGAATGTTGGGCACAATTGTAGATTTTGTAATATTACAATTTCACAAATTCTTTTGATGCAGCTAACAAAACTCCATAGTTATCTCTATCCTGTCTGACGTGTGCTTAGCATTTTTATGATAATTATTATTCATTTAGTTAGCTATTAAAATATAGAAAATAAAGTTGCTAGATGCACTGTATAGATGTTTTCTTTGTCTAAAATTTAGAATTTAAAAAATATAATAAAATTATATATGTATTTTACATGTACATATTGTATTTTATCATATATAGCACATGAATAGTAATAATAAAATATATAATTTAGATATTAACCAGACTTTATTTAATCCAGTATAGATGTTCTAAAATCTGCAGAAAGAATGAATAATTGGCAAAAGTTACATTAATATTTCAGTTTATGTAACTTAGTCAAAAACTGAACTTGCTTTTGACAGTGTACTGCCTTATCAAAGCCTCAGCTGAAAAGAAATGGTGTCAAAGAAATGGAGGAAAGGTGGGAAAATATTAATTGGCAGGAAACTCTGATTGACTAGTAGCTGTAAAGATAAATGAGAAAACCAAGTTTAGAATCCCACTATTTCTGATAGGCTAACAACATGTGGAGCTTTTTCAGGAAACCCAAACCCATTTGGTTGGTGACTTGAAGTCACTGCCTATATAAATAATATCAGCACATGAAAATAAGCATAGGTACAATGGAGAAGTTAGTGTATAAATAGATTTGTTCATACAGATTACGAAAGGAAGGGGAACTCAAACTAAGACTTATGCAGCTGAAATGTGCAAAGTTGGCCTCCTATCCTTCTTAAGAGAGAAAGATTTTGCTTAAGGTTAGTGTAACAAGGAATTAAAGAGTTCAAAATACATTATATATATATACATATTATATATATACACACATATATATACATATTATATATATACACATATATATATACATATTATATATATACATATATATATATATAATGAATCACCTTTTTTATCTAGCCCCTTCCTTTCTAACAGCTCTCAGTCTGTTTTCAGTATTTATGAATATTTTTCTATTTTGCTTGTTTATTTTGATCATAACTTTCATATATAAGTAAAATCACATAACTATCATTCTCTAAGTGGCTTATATATCAGCACAATACTCTCCAGGTCCACCCATGCTGTCACAAAAGGTAAGATTCTCTTGGGGTAGGGGTGGTAAAAAAGGGTTTCAGGGTGATAAATGATGATAGAAGGAGACTTGACTTAGGGTGGTGAACACACAGTGCAATGTACAGCTGATATGTTATGTAATTGTACATCTGAGATCTATATAACTTTATTAACCAATGTCACTCCAATGAATAAAAATAAATAAAATAAAATTCATCTCATTTTATCCATTTAGTCAATTAATTAATATAAGATTTAAAAACCAAAGTGAATTAGAACTACTGTCTTGTCGATATATATATATATATATATATATATATATATATATTTTTTTTTTATAGAGAGAGAGTCAGAGAGAGGGATAGATAGGGACAGACAGACAGGAACGGAGAGAGATGAGGAGCATCAATCATTAGTTTTTTGTTGCGACACCTTAGTTGTTCATTGATTGCTTTCTCATATGTGCCTTGACTGAGGGGCTGCAGCAGACCCAGTAACCCCTTGCTCGAGCCAGTGACCTTGGGTCCAAGCTGGTGAGCTCTGCTCAAACCAGATGAGCCTGCGCTCAAGCAAGCGACCTTAGGGTTTCAAACCTGGGTCCTCTGCATCCCAGTCCAACGCTCTATCCACTGTTCCACCACCTAGTCAGGCCTGTAGATATTAAAGCTTTATAAAAGTATAATTTTTTAATAAAAAATTATAATAGGCTTATAATAAAATTCTTAGGCCCTTGGACTATCAACATTGTTGTGGAGCAGATAATGTTTTATTATCCTTTTATCCTAATGGAGGATGACTTGATGTATCATGGAGTCATAGGAGAGATTCATGCAGGAACTGATAACCTTTGTAATAAGACACTGTAGTGATCCATGCTTTAGATTCACGAATGAGTTCATGTAGCTCTGGGCCTGATTCCACCACTGATTGAAATTCAACTAACTCCAAAGTCTGAGTTGGTCTCTCAAATTCTAGATAATGACATTTTTATTAAATTTCACAGACACAAAAATATTTTTAAAAGTTCAAAGAGAGTACATCATACAAAACTATGTATGATGCTAAGTGGGTATTAGAAATATTGGGGTGATCACTGTAAGTTATACAGATGCCAAAGCACCACACTGTACACCTGAAACTAATATAATACTAAATGTCAACTGTAACTGAAAAAGAAAAAAAGAATTTGTAATCTGCAAAACAAAAACCACTATGTATCAATTACTTACAGAAATGGGTATATTATCTGCAGGCATTGACTAATCATTATTCATCTTTGACTTTATGTTTAATGGCAAACTATTATATTTACTTACAAAATAGTCTTAGTGATATGTACTTATTAACATTTACATAGATACTCTATATCGAGAGTTGCTACACAAGAATATATATATTTATTGCTATAGATGCTAAACTGCTGCCAACAACTTTGGTATGTGATATGCCTCCATAACTCTATGATGTAAAGATTCCACTGCTACCATCATTTTAAAATTATTATAGTTGGTAACACATATTCATTTTTTGTTTTTATAAATTTAAGCAAGAAAAGCAATTTCTTTCATTTACATCACACAATTTTAATTGTAAACAAATTTCTTCATAAATCAAAAGTGTGGGGATCACACTCATCTTTTCAGGTTAAAATGGATAAACGATAGTTATTAAAGAATCGGAATATACTAAGTCAGGGAAAAGTGAGGTTATTACACTGTACTTAGATTAGACAAGTAAAACAAAAATTCACCATCTTGCCCCCAACAAAAAGAAAAACAACTCCACATTTTATTTGAATTATCTGTGTATTTCTACAAAAAGTGTTTTCTGGCTTAGATCATCAGCAAGCCCATTCCTCTAACATTTCACAGGGATTTCAAGGGGCTTCGAGTGTCCCTTACCTATTGCTAAGGGAAAATTTATTTCTTTATATTATAATCAATTTAGAATCAGTGTTTCCCCATGTTTCCTCATATTTTTCTTTTTTCAGTGTCAAGAATCTCCTGTTTACTGACTGAATTTCACAGGAAAGTGGTTTGTGGACAAGAGAATCAAAGAGAATAAAGGAATGGCTGCACTGGCCTTACAGTGCTGGGCTACAACACCCCAAGGTAACGTAGATGAGGAAGAGCTGAGAACCTTCTAAATTATAGGGACTGGCATGAAAGCAAACCTACTGGTGCAAGTTTTCCAAAGTTTATATAAAAGAAGACAGTTTGTTTTTCAGTGCTAATGCTAAACGTTCTGGAACAATAACTTTTATTAATAAGGTTTATTAACATTATATGAACATTAGATTATTATGTGAAATAGAAAGAACTCTATACATTGAGACCAACTTAAAAAGAGGGAAAGAAAAAAGAAGCAGGGAGGTAAAGCTCAGATCAGTAATTTGAGTTGCCATTTTTAACTGAGAGGATGTATATATTTAATCATCCAGCATTTACTGGCATATTACCAAACAGAGGGTTTTTGAATACTCAAGGTAGGGAGTAAAAGCAAACCACCTATTGAAAGTTGAAGGCTGTGAACTCTATAATATAAGACCTCAGATTATGAATTTAGGTAATGGAAGACTCACTCTCCACACACTCCTGTACAATAGAACTATACAGTCACAAATTGAGATGTGGGATGGAGTCTTCTTTCCTTACAATTTATTAGAAACTCAAACACAAAAACTAGGTGTAAGGAGATCTGGATTACAAAGTACTAAAACTTTTCTAAGGACAAATTACATAAATTAGAGCATTTAATAGTTATGTTCAGTCAGCATGATTTGGAAATCATAATACAATTTTTCTGAAAATTATAAATAATTATGATTTTTTTCTGCCACAAGGCAACAGGGTGGGTTCTATAAAGAATCTGATTTCCCTTACTAATTGAAATACACTTAATATATTTAAATATAACTGAGTTTCATAAATGACCATTTTGTCACCTGGCTATAAATACAAAACATACAGCGAAAAAATTGAAATACATTAAAATATTGACATTAAAATGGTAGCAAATAATAGAAAGATACGACTTTTAAACATTATTTTACAAGTGTGGAAATGATCATACTAAAGAGAAAAAAATGGAGTTGCATTTTCCCTGTAATAAGGAAATCAGACTTTATTAAAGGAAGCTGAACAAGTAAGATTTTGTTTGTTCAGATGCTGTATTGTAAATCCCTTTTCTTTGGTTGTCAAGAGAAGCAGAGGGTACAAAATATTTACGAATCATGGAGTAAAATAAATTTTTACATATTTGCAAGCGAATTAGGCTGAGCAAAGTTCTAACATGAGTTTAAATTTAGCCATGCTTCTTTACTCTCTCACACCCTGGGTCTCTCCATGAGGTTTTTCAGGCATTCAGTGTAAGCAGATATGGACTCCCTGGCTGGAGACTTACTGTCTTATGGACATAAAATAGAACAGTTTAAGTTGTTGGGATCTGTGAAACCCATTAGATAGCTATGGGAAATCACAAAGCTTAGCTGGAGCAGAACTAATCATTCAAAATTACACTTGCTGTTAATCTCCTCAGATCGGAAAATAGTCAAGTCACTAAAGTTTCTCATCAAAGTCTCATTTTTGTTTTCTAAAAAGTAAGCCCCATTACCAAAAAAGAAAAAAATATTTTAATCAGAGAAAAATACATATTATTTGGCTCTCTTCCATAGGAGTTTGTTACAGGCTTGAATAATAATATTATTTTACAAACATAAGAATAACTCAAGGGAGAATTCGTTTACCAGTGCAAAGTATCTTTAAGTTTTCTTAGTTTATATATGTGATCACCTCAGGTCAATTCTACTTTTGGAAATTTAAATCTGCATTTTTTTACTAATTATATTGTGTTTCAAGATTTCATTAGTTGCAGAAGAATATGATTTCACCTTTTTATAGGTAACTTAGAGATCATCATGAAACTTAACACACAATTTTTAGAATATATAATTTGATAAAAATAACAGTTATAAATAGGTTCTTTGTAACAAATTATTTATATGGCTATATGTTTTGATGAAAAGTAGAAAGAAAAATAAATCATGATTACATGTTATTTGTGTGGGGCTTTTACTCAAGACAATATACTTATAGCACTATTTTAAGATCATAGCTTTTTAACATGCATTATTTTACCTTTATTAGACGTTTAGAATGTTTTTTTATGGTAAGTATAAACTATGCAAAAAAATCAGCAAATAAAAATTTTAATAATTGAGTTTTAACTGATATTGTATTTTACAGAGTTAGTACTTACTGTCCCTTGAAATCAAATGGCTTTCCCTTAAAATATACTCCCTATATCAAAACATTAATTTAAAAACACTAGAGTTCTGCCTAACCTGTGGTGGCACAGTGGATAAAGCATCAACCTGGGATGTTGACTTCCCTGGTTTGAACCCCTGGCCTTTACCGTCAAAGTACATACAGGAAGCAACTACTATGAGTTGATAATTCCTGCTTCTCCCCTTCTCCTCCCTCTTTCTCTTTTTCTCTTACTCTCTCTCTCTCTCTCTCCCCCCACCCTATTCCCTAAAAATCATTAAATAAAATCTAAAAAATAAATAAATAAAAAGTAAAAGCAGTACAGTTCTATCAAAAATATTTGTTTCATAAGCAATTCATATTTTTCATTTTATAAAGTGTTCATTTATAAAAAAATCTCACAACAGTATTTATACTATTATGCTAATAAAACCCTTGATAATTAAAAATAACCAGAATATTATTTTTTCACTTACAAAACTGCTAATTTTGCAAAGTGTCTATACCTTCAAAACCCTTTTTTGTGCTAAAGTGAAGCAATTGTAACTAACTACCTCTCCTTCTACTATTTTTATAAAAACTCTAAGCCTCACATTAGCTACTTAACCTCTTAACAACATTTATACATAATTTTTTCTCATTTTTAATTATGCCTTATATTTCTGTATTTGCATATTTTATTGCAAATTTTTATTGTAAAGATCTTGTGAATAGGACACAATTCATAAGCACAATTCATATGTCTGCAGCTCTCACATTTTGAATTCAAAATAAAAAAAAGAAAAAATATGAACAATAAAAAGGTAATAAGTACATATCAACAATTGAATCTAAAAAAAAACCCAAACAAATAAACAGAACAGAAAAAAGACTCAGAGATACAGAAAATATTTTGATGGCTGCCAGATGATAAGGGGTAGGGAGGGGTTGAGAATACAAATTGGTTGTTACAATATAGTCACGGGGATGTAAGGTACAGCATATGAAATATAGTCAAAAATATTCTAATAACTATGTATGGTGATAGGTAGGAACAATATTTATTGGGAGTGATCACTTAGTAAGTTATCTATTGTCTAATCACTGAGGTGCACCCTAAAACTAATATGATATTGTATGTCAACTATAACTGAAAATTTAAAAAAATTTAAAAATATGACAATTCAACAAAGTGATTTTGAATTGATATTTTAACAAATATGCCAAACAGACAAACACTTCTTTTAAAAAATTGACCCAAGAAGACACTTATAAAACTTAACTATTGTTTATTCCTTATTGGCTCTACTCTTTTGCTGAGTATTGAAAACACATTTTACTTTTCCATGAAAAAGGTTTTGTTTCTGGGGAAATTCTACTATTTAAATCCAAGTTGATTGTATTTTATTTAATACTTAGATTAGCATAACTTGGTTGTATTTTTTATTTCATAAAAATATAAGTAAGTGGAGATTCATAAAGATCAACTAACACATAAGAAGCAAAACTTGGGTTTGAACAAGATTCTGTCTTAGAGTTAAAGCACTGCATCATCCCAAAGCTGTATCCTGGCCTATAAAACCCACAAAGAGAACACTTTCTATAAAGAAGGAATTTAAATAATTTTCAAAAACCTGCATATAAGGAAAATTTAGCTTTTTCTCCAAAAGACATTAATTCCACTCAAAAATTAAAATGATAATCTAACAAAAAAGATGATATTGTACATACTTTTTAAGATTTAGTTTAAGCTATTAAAGAAGACAGTTTTTAGAATATTTTAGTTAATTATGTGTTTCTGGATTCTCATGAGAAGAAATAATATAAATCCATACTATTGATCTTAACAAATTCCCAGCACTACAAGATGGATACAGTTCAGTAATATTTCTTATTGTTTACAGGAGCACATTATAATCATAGCAAAGATGCAATGATGAGAAATACAGAACAAATGAGACCATTAGATTATAAAGTGTTCTGGTTTTAGACCTTTCATTGTAGAAAAGGCACATTCTCCAGCCACTTCTGATTACTGTGAATTCTGGTCAATCTATTTGGTCATTTAATTTTTAAAAAAAGACTAAATCAGTTTATTTTATGTATCTCATTTAAGAGCCTATTTCCAAATAATGAGATATTAACTGGTCTTGTTCTATGATCTATATTATCTTATGCAAAATGTAGATGCTCCAGAGATTCACTTAGAATGTTAGAAATACTCAGAACCAATGCACCAAGGCAATTTAGGAAGGCTTTGTTCCCTATTTTTAAAAGTAATTATTTTTCTAATTTCAAGGAACTTGTACTACTATCTTATGAGTTTTGGAAAACTCATACTAATACCTAAAATATTTCTTGTAGAGGTCATAATTTTCTATAGTTAACCTAGACATCTCCATTAGTTCTAATCAATTGCTTGTTATTTTTCAGTGAAATTCAGGACATAGAAACATTATTTGACCTCTAGAGACTTGGGAACATGTATATGCCTTTCTGTATCTTGTTGTCTAATACTGATTTACTTTATTTTTAATCTAATTATTTCAAATAAATTAATATGAATGTTTGCCAATCATATTTTAGAAATTATCACATCCTTAAAAATTATGACAAAATTTATTTTTAAGTAATATTTTGAACATTTTAGACAACTATTATATTTTATATTGCTATTTAAAAAGAATTAAATTATATTTTGTTGGAGTATTTTAAAATGTTTTTTTGAGAATTAAAATTACAAAGCAGGTTATTCTACAGCTACATATCTGTGTGCATAATTCATTTTCTTATGAATACTTCATACACAATGAGTATGCTGACATAAATAATACCACTGAAATACTCCATACATTTTTTTAAAAATGCCTCTGAATCTTAAATTTAAAAACCCAAAGAATGAATGTCTATAAACTAAAATTTCAATGAATAGGAAAAATTACAAATTGAAAGTGAAGATTCTAAGAAGATGCCAAATCTGTCTTGCCACCTAAACTACAATAGTACTGGCAGAATCTGATTATTTTGCAAACATTTTGCACATCTTGGGTCTATTACAGATTTGCCACTTCTGTGGGAAGGTATGAACAGTAATAAATTTCAGTAAATTTCAACTGTTAGCACAGAAGCAGCTACCCACTACCCTACCCCATGTTGCTCCTATTCTCACTGTTGAATGCCCTCCTCTTCCAGTTGAAATTTCCAAGAAATAGAAGGAGTTGGTGCCAAAATAAGACCTTAGGTTGGCACCTCAGACTAATCCTTGGCATAGATATAGCCTGCAACAATCAAAATAACAACAAAAAACAAAAGTAAATGGAAAAACAACAAAAAATATTTAATGCTAAGGAAAAGAGAGCATCTAATCTCCTGCTTTACTACATTAATAAATTTAAATGTCTAGCTGTCAATATAAAGCCACACACAATGCATATAAACAGGAAAGCAGGAGCATTCAAATGAAAACTTATATCAGAAGAAATGTTCCTGAAAAGATCTGATAGAAAGTACACTAGACAAACACTTTGAAACATTTTTAAATATACTCAAAGAATGAAAAGATGTCAATAATCAAGAGAACAATGTATGACTTACATGAAAATGTTTATAAAGAGACAGAAAACCTACGAAAAGAAACAGAAAATACACTGTAGATCTTAATGGTCATTAAAATATAAAATTCATTAGGTAGTTTTGAGTGAGAAGAAGAAAGTGTCAGTAAACTGGAACATAGGACAATAGAAATTCTTGAATCTGAAGAACAGGAAAAAAAGCTAAAGAAATGTCCATCAGATTAAGGGAACTGCGGGACATAATTAAGCAAACCAAAAGTCGTATTAGGAGAGTACCAGAGAAAAAAGGAGCAGAGAGACTATTTGAAGAAATAAGAGCTACAAACTTCAGCAATAAAAATAAACATCTAGGTAACTCATGAATTCCAAGTAAAATGAAGTCAAACAGGTCTACACCAAAACACATTTTAATCAAACTTTTAAAAGATCAAACAAGGAGAGATGAATAACAATGAATGAAAATTGGACACAGGAAAAGCAAAACTAAAGAGAAAATTAATACTTACAAATGCTTACATTAAAAAATAAGATAGATCTCAAGTCAACATTCTAACTTTCCAGGTACCCTGAATAGCAAAACAATGTAAAAACAAAACAAAACAAAACACACACACACACACACACAAAAGCAAGCTAGAATATACTATAAAGCTACAGTAATCAAAATTATAATTGGTTCTATTTAGATCAATAGAATAGAATAGAGAGCCCAGAAATAATAGGAGCACATATAGTCCAATAATTTTTAACATAGTTGCCAAAATCATTCGAAAGAGAAAGAAAAGTCAACAAATAGTGCTGTGAAACTGGATTTCCACATGCAAAAGAATAAAGTGAGACCTTTACCTAATAACATATGCAAAAATTAGCTCAAAATTGATCAAAGACCTAAACATAAGTCTTAAAGCACATATTCTTAAAAAGAAACTTAGAATCAAAGCTTTAGGACCTTACATTTTGCAGAGCTTTCTGGGATATGATGCAAAAGTCACCAGTAACTAAATAAAAAAAAATTAGAATTCACAAAAATATTGTGCATCAAAAGATCAACAAAGTATAATGTCTTTTTCCTCACAGAATGAGAGAAAATATTTACAAATATGTATGATAAAGAATTAACATCCAGAATATATAAAGAACTTCTAAAACTCAACAACACAATAACAAACAACCCTATTCAAAAATGGGCAAAGAACTTGAAATACCTTTCTCCAAAGAAGATATATAAATGACCAATGTGCACATGAAAAGACACTCTACATCTCTAAATATTAGGGTAAAGCATATTAAAACTACATTGAGATATCACTTCACACCTATGAGAATAGCTACTATCACAAAATAGAAAAATAACAAGCGTTGGTTATGATGGCAAGAAATTGGAGCTCTTGTAAATTATTGGAGGGACTGTATAATAATACAGCCTCTGTGGCAGACAGTATGGTGGATCCTCAAAAAATTAAAAACAGAATTGCAGTATGATATAGCAGTTCCTTTTCTGAGCATAAACACACAGTAAATAAGTACCCATTCATTTATCTCAGGTGATGTAGAAGAGTCAAATGTTCATTCAATGTGATACTCAGCTGTGCAGTCAAGATAGAGAGATGTGACTCATGCCTTAGTACTTATATTATGAGGTCAGAGAATAAAAATATTAGTAAAACCCAAAACTATGATTACAAAGGAATATAAAAAGATTTTACCAAAAATAATAAAATGAATTCTCACAAAAAAGCCTAAATTCATATTGGGTCATAAAGACTGGATAAAAAATAACTGAATGAGTTACAAATACTCAAACATGAACATAAGAAAGTAGAATGAATGGTTGGCACAGAGAGTGAACTTGCTCTGTTGTGTCAAGTGCTTATTTAAAAGAATGTTAGGAGATGGGGAGGAAAGAAAGGCTAGGGTATTAAGACACATGAGGCACACATATTTATACAAACACATAATACATACACATATAGTGTGGGGCAAAAGTAGGTTTACAGTTGTTGGTATGGAAAATAATACAAAAACTGACTCTGTATTTTGCATAGTCAAAATTGTGAACATATTTTCCCCAATCTGTATATATGCATATATACTCTTACTATAGTTAATCAGTTATTAAATGCAATTATCTGAATAATAATTTATGTCATTTGATTAAAGAAATGGAAATATTTTCCAGTTTGCATGTAAGTACCCTAGTGGCTGATCTTTCAAACATCCTGGAATATCTTAATCCTAAATTAGATATCACTGTTATGTGCAATGGATTTTTTTTTTGTTATGTCCAACACATTATTGGTTTAAAATGTTAATCAGATTCTGTTAGAAAAAGAAGGAACACATGAGATAGCAACAGTAAGAAAACACAAAGCCATTATCTCCATGTCCACACCTGATGTAAAAGAGATGCAAACCAGAGTCATGCCAGTCCCTGAAAGCATTGTTGACAAGGCCAGTCCTTGGTGTTCAACCTTCCTACAGGATGATACTTTTGAAGAAGGCTTTAGAACATTCCCCATGAAAGAATCCCAAACCATGTCATGTATAAAGGGAAAGCTCTATATTTCTCCTTGAACTCTGAAACTATTTATATACTACCATAAAAAATTATGTAGATAGTAATGAAACTTGATAATTAACAATGAATTAATGTTTAATATAGTGAAAGGTGTTGAGCATGATTTCAAAAATTTTAGGGGTATAATATATATTTAATAGGTCTTCAAAATTCCTTATCAGTTAAATTCACTACCCAAATAGCTATGATGTCAGCCCACAGTGCTTCTTCACTAAAATCAAGAGAATTTATAATATATATCCTACCAAATATCATATTTACACTGCATATGAAAGTGTCCAGGAGAGTGTCTGTTTGAGCAGTGAAATGGGCTCTATTTTTTTTAAGTTTCTTGGAACAATGAATATTTTCATCTTGTGAATTAAGTTCCTATAAAACACTCATGAAATATTCATGCTTCTTTTCTCACTACCCACAAAACATCTTTCGTATATAAATTAATTTCATTTCAATATACCATATGTTTCTTGATTTAAAAAGTATGGATGTATAGAAAATCTCATTACTTTTATTAAAATTTTTTTTAAAATATTTGTATAGAATCTTTCTTTTATCATTATTGCAGAGACCAGGCTGAGTGTAGAATTATGCATGAATTTGTCTCTTCATCTTGAAAAATGCAAGGAGGCTTCCAGCAGACAAGTAATTTTACTTAGGATTTATTTCAGTCAATTTTCTCTTAGCTTAGTTCCCCATATGCTTTGATCTACACAGTTTAAATTCATTAAGATTTAAATTACATATAAATTTCTAATTTAGCTCTGTTTATTTTTACAGGCACAGTAAAAACAGTTCAAAATATTCTTGTTTTGAATTTTAGCATACAGAACTCTTTCCACTTCATGCAAATTAGAATAAATTTCCTTTCACAGAAAATATGGAATTAGTGTGGATTACTTTTTTTCCTCTTCCTCTGACATTCACTAGATTTTATTGCACTTGTGTTTAACATAGGTTGATGATTTTTACATCAATTTCTTTTTTATTATGTGAAATATAGTGATTTATAAATGATAAAAAGTTTTCCTCAGGCATTTATTCTTAAAACAGTATAATCACAGAAAGTTATTCTTGTAGATAATTTTAAGAAGGCATTGGAACTAGTTCTGATTTTAACATTGAAAGCAGTTTAGAGCTAACTTTAAATATGATTATTTTTAGTTATTTCTAAAAGTGCAATATAATAATATGATGGAGAGAATTCCAGTTTCACCAGAGCACCTTTAATAGCATAAATTAAAAAAATATTGGAATAAAAAGCATAATGTGAAATATTATAATAACTTTCAGCTACTGAGAAACTACAGAAAACTACAGATGCTCCCTTAAAACAAACTGCAATAGGGGGGGTTATGTCTCATTGATTATTTAAGACTAAAAAAAAATCACTATTAGAACCATTTCATCATAATTTATAGCCAAAGAGGCATGTTGAAAACCCATATATGTTTGCATTTCTTAGTTTTTTGTTTTCTGCTTTTTTAGTGAGGGGACAGGAGGCAGAGACAGAGTCCCGCATGCACCTCAACCAGGATCCACTGGCAAACCCACTTAAGGGCTCTTTCTGCCCATCTGGGGTGTTACTCCATTGCTCAGCAACCAAGCTCTTCTTAGCACCTGAGGTGGAGGTCATGGAGCCACCCTTGGTGCCCAGAACCAACTCACTCCAACTGAGCCATGGCAGGAGGAGAGGAAGAGAGAAAGAGGGGGATAGGGGGAGGACGGAGAAGCAGATGGGTGCTTCTCCTGTGTGTCCTGACTGGGAATCAAACCCATGACATCCACATGCCAGATCGATGCTCTACGACTGAGCCAACTGACCAGGGCCTATGTTAGCATTTCAAACATGTAATAACTACCATAGGTTTTTTCATTGAACCACATAAATCTCTACACATTATCTATTTAAAAATTCCTGCTAATATAGCATAAAACAAAAGAAACTACATGGTAATATGTGTTAATACATGGTAATAAACACAAAGATAACAGGAAAATAAGGAAATTCCTTTTTATAATTGAAATTAACCATTGTAGGTGTGGTTGGGGAAAGACCTAAAAGTATGATCATGTCATCTGTCTGTAGAAACATCTTTTTAGGTACATTTCCAAAAAAATAAAATATATGTTTTATAACTTACATAATATTATTAACCAACACTAACTCAAACAATTTTAAACAATCATACCAAAAATAAAATAAAATAATGAAAGTTTATAAAGTAACATAAAATATACCAATCATTTATTTTATTATTTTTAATGGTACTATAACACAAACATAGAAATTTTTGAATTTAGAAAATTGTCATTGTCAATATTGTAATTATCAATATATTAACAAATCAATTTTATTTAATATGACTATGCTTTAAAAATTTTAAAAGACAAAATATAAAAATATAATATTACATCAAAAATAATGTTTATATTCAAAGATGAGATGCCAAGGGGAGGTATACTGATTAGACCTATAGAACAGATAAAAATGTAAGGTATTTTAAGAAGATGGGAATAAAAAATGTGAATGACCATTACACATTTGAATAATTATAATCTCATATCCTCTTCTCAAATTTAAGAGAAGACATAATCTTCTCTCTCATCTCTATACAAGATGAAGGTCTATTATATAGAAAAATTAGTCTAAAGAAGCACTAGACTCTGAAATTCTAATGTGACGAAGTGTGTGCAGTTGATATATGGGAAGAAAGAAGTGAGAACTATCTGATACAGGCAGCTTTTGCATGCAGCCCTGGTAGCCAGCTATGTTGATAATAATTGAAGAACCTCAAAAAAAGCTCTACAAATAGCGGACATTTCACTGTCCTTTACTATGGGGATGTTAGAAATGTATGTGATCACAGTGCTTTCAAAGCCCTACTATTCCAAACAGAATCTAGTGCTATTTTTCTCTCACTTTTGAATATATACATCCAGACGAAGATCCCCAAATACTTGAAGAAAGTTTCTTATGTGAATAATAAAGAATAAAACAAATAACAACAACTATAAATAAGTCTAGAAAAAAAAATCAGTGAAAAAAACAACTCTGAAAACAGGTCTCATTATAATGACCAGAGATAATATTATACAGCATAGATGAAATAAGAAATGACAGAGAATGAAGGATTAAGAAATTTTAATTTAATCTAAAATATAATAAACAGAAAATATAACACAAATATTAAAAAAAATAAATCAGAGCAAAAATATAAAAATATGTAGAAAAATGAGAAAAAGTACTTGAACACTGGAAGTTAATCAAGAAAAACCAACATTTGATTAAGAAATTCTAATACAAAACAATGAGGAAATTTACAAAAAGCAGCTAATTTTTTTCTATGATCTTACTCTTAAAGGTCATTAAAGTCCAGTTTTGAAAGTTAAACTATTCTCCAATGCAAATAATATAAAAGACCCATTATAAGCCATATCAAAGCCTGGTGTGCCTAAAAAAAAAAAATGTGGCCTGACCAGGCGGTGGTGCAGTGGATAGAGTGTTGGACTGGGATGCAGACAAGTTCAAAACTCGGAGGTTGCCGGCTTGAGTGTGGGCTCATCCTGCTTGAGCATGGGCTAACCAGCTTGAGCGTGGAATTATAGACATGACCCCATGGTCGCTGGCTTGAGCCCAAATGTCACTGGCTTAAAGAAGCCCAGAGGTCACCGGCTTGAGCCCAAGGACAATGACTTGAGCAACAGGTTACTCGCTCTGCTGTAGCCCCCAAGTCAAGGCACTTTTGAGAAAGCAATCAATGAACCACTAAGGAACTGCAATGAAGAATTGATGCTTCTCATCTCTCCCTTCCTGTCTGTCTGTCCCTTTCTATACCTCTCTCTGTCTCTATCTCTCTCTCTCAAAAAAAAAAATAGTGTGTGGGTGTGGGTGGGTTCTAGGAAGGATGGGTGAGCATTGTGAAAAACTAGAAAACAGACGTGACTAAGTTCTCTAACAGTGGTGTTGGTAGGAAAACTTTTCATTATTGATGTGTAGCCCTGGTCTAAGTCTATATAAAAAATAGCAGGAGTGCAGTTTGGAAGATTCATCATTCCAAGAGGACTGCGGATGTCATTGAGTTCTGGGCACCTCTTTAAGGACAAAGAAAGGTACTAGGTAGTCACATCGCTGTAGTTGTGCCAAAATGTTTCTCAGTAGTTGAGCTATCAATCTTCACTTTCTTTTGATTTAAGCTTCTACTCAAAATTAGTTTGCTGACCTATCAGGCACAGGTGTACATTTTATAAATCCAAAACAATCTTGGAAAAAAGTATTTACTGAATGCTAATTCTCCACAAAACTAAAAATGGCCTTCTCTATCTCAAAAATTGATATTTACTTTATATTTTAATTAAAATCAAATATTTAGTAAAATAGAAACCCAGATGTGGAAAGTTTGAATTATATAGAATGTTATTATATAACCTTAATAAAGCATGTCCAAAAACTTAATTTAGTGTTTATAAACTTGATAATATAATGTAAAAATTAACATCTATAAATTAACATATACATACAGTTATTTCCAACAAAGCTGCACTGAAAAGTTTAATGGAGCCAATGAAAGGACTGAAAAAAATCTATGTAACTGTACAGCTATTTTCAAATTGTAGTCAGTTATTCCATTCTTCCATAACTAAAAACTGTAAAAACTTGAAAAATAAATTTTTAAATAAAAGTTAAATTTAGAAAATGCTATTTTCTTCAAATAAAAATTCTTTATTTTCAGGAACAAAGAGAAATTCTACTATATCCTCAGATCCAAATAAAGAAGAAAGTCTAATAATTTTGATTGAGATTGAAAAGACTCTTTTTTTTTTTTTTTCTGAAGCTGGAAACGGGGAGAGACAGTCAGACAGACTCCCGCATGCGTCCGACCGGGATCCACCCGGCACGCCCACCAGGGGCAACGCTCTGCCCACCAGGGGGCGATGCTCTGCCCCTCCAGGGCGTTGCTCTGCCGCGACCAGAGCCACTCTAGCGCCTGGGGCAGAGGCCAAGGAGCCATCCTCAGCGCCCGGGCCATCTTTGCTCCAATGGAGCCTTGGCTGCGGGAGGGGAAGAGAGAGACAGAGAGGAAGGAGGGGGTGGGGGTGGAGAAGCAAATGGGCGCTTCTCCTATGTGCCCTGGCCGGAATCGAACCTGGGTCCCCCGCACGCCAGGCCAACGCTCTACTGCTGAGCCAACCGGCCAGGGCCGAAAAGACTCTTATGTGTAATTCTAACTGGCTAAACCTTTCACAAGTCAAATAGCTTATGCTATTTGGGAGGATTGCTTATATGCTCTATTAAGAACTTGATATTTTAAAATATTTTAAAATTAAAAATATTTTAATTTTTCATTTTTATTTTGAAGGCTAAAAATGAGTAGTTGTTTTGCAAGATTATTATTTTCTCTTCATTTGTGTCCAATGGGGTGTCTAGAATACACTTTCAAAGTGTTAAATGACATGGCAATAAATGTGTCATGTGTCCCAACCAAAGTCTTGCTACACCTGTGATCCACATTTTTCACTCAAAATTAAAAGGTAGAATGACTCACATTCTATTTTTGAGTAGTACAAGTTGTTGATAATTAAAACTTCAAAATTTCTAGGTTTTGAAAATTAATTTGTGTCACATAAGTTGCTGGAATAATCAGTAAGGTGTCAGCTAAAACTTAAAGAAGAATATATTAATACTCCCAGGTGTCAAATGTACCCTAAACCTAGGGCCAGGTGCAGAGGGGGCAGGTGAAATACATAGGGAATTAATTAATAAGTTATTTAGAATTAGAATCTACTAACAGGAAAAATTTTATGCTAAAATTTTCTTGCTAAATAAATTGCAATCAAGAAAGAGCTGATATATATAGGTGATATCAGCAAATTAGAAGTAGGTTCATGAATAGTATATAATAAATTAGGTAATTAAATAAAAGTAACTGAACATCAACTAAACTCATGTTAATTAGACTAAATAAATATAGCCACCTTGAGTACAAAAAAAAAAACCGTACTGGTTGAAATGTTTATGACAATATGCACCTGTCTTTTCATAGAGTAAACATAAATCTATCTTCTAACAAATGCCTTAACAGTAATGAGTATAATTATATTTACAAAAATCTTTTAAACTTTAGGATGGATGATTAGCACAAACTATAATATAATGGCAAAAAGAAAGATTTCTTCTCTATTCAAATATGTACGTGTGCTTTAAAATATCTCTTCAGATTTTCAATATTAGGGTCATCTACATAGCCAAAACTAAGTCTTCTAAGCATATGTACAAATTGTACAGGCCATTTTCAAAAATCTTTTTAAATGCACATATTATCCCGCTGAAAAGGAAGGTAAACTCCGAAACACCAGAAATAAAGTGGATGGGAACCCCTGACACTAGAGGAGAGCCATGCAGTTGTGTTTCCATCAATTATCACAGTCCTGTTGAAAACATCACGGCTACTCAAACAACCCAGAGCTTTTGCCAAGATCTCTGATAAAAAGGATTGGGGTTAATTGTCCTCTCTAGTGAAAGACAATGCAAGACAGAGATTTGAGGCTGGGGAACCTTCAAGGAGCTAGAAACTCAAAGGTTTTGGAAGGAAGTAACAGTGTGAACTAGAAACAGAAAGAGAGAGAGGAGAGAGAGGGAAAAAAAGAGAGAGGAAAAGAAACTACTAGCAACTAACATTTGCCTGGCTTTCACTCCACTTGCATTACAGGGGACAGGTACATGGAGGTCTGTCCCATAGACATCACAGGTGGAAGGGACAGCCCAAAGAGAAGAACTACACGACACCAGGAAAAGTTATTTGATTTCATTTCTCTTCCCAAGTGAAGATACAGTTCATGGCACCTCCCAACACTCAACTCCCTAGGATAAGGTCCAGCTGTCATGCGGTCAAAGAAAATATAAGTACTGAATTGGATTTTATACATTTTAATTTGTGCAGGACACAAATGAATCTATTTCTACTTGAGATGACTAGAAATCTATGGAGTGTACCAAAGATGTTTATAACCAAAGGGGGCATTGAAAAAGAATGGGTTGCTTTTTATAAATCATGTCTGTACTACAGTGAATTGAGATAATGCAATATTTTGTTTATATGACTATGATCTAATTTAAGGTACACATTAACATATCTGTAAAAGAAGAATAAACCATGGAAACAGAAAATAAATTTTCAATGGAGTTATTTTCCTCATATAAAATCAAGGATATTAAAGCAATAGGACTTTGAATATTTTGGTTTCATCAGTAAGATTGAAGCTTTCATAATCTCAGGGCATTAACTATATATCATTCAGCTACTTACCTTATTAATATTCAAGACTCACTGGAAAGTTTCTTATGCATGTTTGACTTCCTACATAATATATATATATATATATATATATATATATATATATATATATATATATACAGAGAAAGAATATACCTATCAAATATATTCTGAATGTCTAATTTCTGGGACAGTAACTTTTACTGTAAATTAACTAATGTCCTTTGTTATTATACAGGAGCCTTATAGGCATGAAAATATGCTTCTGAGAGATGGATACATGGGGTATAAAGTCAGGTTTTAAAACTTTATCGAGTTGGCCAGCTCAAGTCCACTGTAAATTTTACATAGTGTTGCAACTTTACAAAAAGTCTGTGGGTCTAGTGACCTTCTCTGCTATGTTGGAGGGGGTGGGTGTGATAGTGCTCTTTTGTCAAGTGCAATTTCCATAATTCTAAGATTTCACATTACTTTTCCTCATGGTTGTACTCAAGTACCCACTTTGAGAGTTCTTCAGTATCATAAATAATTCATTTTCTCTTTGTCTTCCAAATTCTACCCTCTCTTACTATGTTTCTTTAAAAAAATAAATATTATTCCTGTTTCTAAGATAATGATATCTTTCATTAGAGTCCTTAAACTCACCCATTTTTTCTATTTTTAGTACTATCTTTACACATCTTCTCTCCTGAACTAAATAGCACGTGAACAAAGAACACATCCAAAATCTCTCATCAGTAAAGAAATTGTAAGAGCTGATCTGTCTAGGGCATGATTTGAAGCATGGGGTAAGTAATTAATGACTGATTGATAATATTTCTGACATTTATATGTAAAATCTATATTTACTCTTAGGGAAAGCTAAACGAACAGGTGCCAACACAGGTGAGACTAGAATGATTTTATATGTTCTGTCTCCATTGTCTAGTAGAATAATTCTTCATAGGAAGGCTCATGCCTCTTACAGAACCCTTATACCACAT
This sequence comes from Saccopteryx bilineata, assembly GCF_036850765.1. Lineage (NCBI taxonomy): Eukaryota > Metazoa > Chordata > Mammalia > Chiroptera > Emballonuridae > Saccopteryx > Saccopteryx bilineata. The sequence goes on along the minus strand of NC_089491.1, from coordinate 210,623,565 downwards.
GTGCAAGGGTTAAGGCATGGCCAGTAGAGGAAGACACTATAAAGTAATAATTTCCATATTATATCATGCTATTTTTTGGAGCTAATGTAGTACTATGACCCAAACAACAAAACCCAAATCTGATAATTTATTATTATTTTCTAGTTTAGTTTCTTCTTAAGGCGCCAAAACCCCACCCTCCAAATCCCCCCCCCCCAAACAAAACAAAACAAAACTCACACTTTCACAACAGGAAATGCCACATAAGTAAAATGTAAAGTTATAAATTGTTGTAACTTGTCTGAGTTAGCTAATTCTATTACCCAAAATGCCATGACTGGTAGTAAAATTAGAGCTTAAAATTTTTAAAAAAATAAATTTTAGTAGGCAGACAAATTTTTATAAATGACTTTATAAATACATATATAAGGCATTTTATACTATGACTATCATACCTAATGAAAAGAATATTATTAATAAATGAAAACAACACACATTTCAGAATATTCAGTCAGCAAATCTCACATGTCAGCAATTGTTTTTCCACCACCAAAATTTTTAATTCTTTTTCCTCCCAGAACTGAACTTTGGTGCTTTTGCTATACTCTTCCATCCTTACTAAAGATGCAAATTTTCCCAGTCTTTATTAAAGTTTTCTCAAAAGGGACAGGACAGTGGAAAATGTTATCCCATTTCTACTATATTAAATGGGAAAAAAAAGAAATTAAAATCTGATAACACATATATTTAAGATCAGCTTGAATTAATCTACACATTTTGAATCATTCACTCACTTTGAACTCCATGGGAGCGTACTATTTTCCAGGTTTCTGATTCCACTTCTTTGACATCCACTTGATAGTGATGAATAGGCACACCTCCATGGGAATCCGGCTTGTTGAAAGAAATCTTGGCTGTGGTCTGTGACAACTCTATAATCTTCACCCCATAGGGACTGGATGGTACATCTATGAAGAAACAATTGCAAAGAAAGTATAGCCTAGGTAATACTGGTAGGTATTATTAAGACTTATGGTATTCTGAGAATTAGAAATAAAAGAAGGTTGCTGCCTATACACTTAACCTATGTGAATTATAAATCTTGCATAAATTGCTGACTGATCTGTTTAAATTGCAAGAAAGTATACACTAATCAATTTTTACTATCATAGCTAATAAACAGGAATGCATTCAATATCAAATTTCATTTATTGAAGGAATAATTTTACTTCTCCATTTTCTATACAATACAAATATTTTATTTGCATTCAAAGAAAACAAGCTTATGAGAAAGAATGTAGAAAAATGAGAGTATAATTAAAACATAATAAGAAATAATTTTTTGAATCATTGGTATAAGTAATTATGTCTTGTGAAAATGTAAGCTTTGTTTTTTTCATTAAAATTATATTAATTTGGGGACAAGAGTTAAGTGTAGAGAAAATGTCATTATGAACTAAATAAAACTGCAAACTGTTTTAATTTCATTTAGGTATTATTTAATTAAAATAAACCTTTAGTTCAGATATTTGAGTTTTAATTCCTGTATTTAAAAAACAACTATAAAATCATTCTTTGACTGTTTTTGTTATCAGTCTGCTACTCACATTATTTCAAGCTCAATAAGGTATCCTGAGTGGAACCGTATTTTTTTTCTAGTACATATACAAAACTTTATAAAATGTTATCTAAAAGGCCACACAAAAAAGAAGAGAAAATAAGAGGTAAAACAGTCTTTATAAGGAAGTTAATGACACCTCTCCCCCAGAAACAAGAATTAGAGGCACATTAAAGATATCTCTTTTTGTCTCTCAATTTATTTCTCTTTATTTTCAAAATCACATTTAAAATAATCACAAAGTTTGGTAATTTATGTATAATTAAGAAATCAGGAGAAGGCTTAGACTCAGAAGAGAAGAAAGGAAAGTTTAGGAAAGATCATCAGAACAAAGAAGTGTCATTAGGGGCCAAGGTTAAAATCATTCACATTCTCGTATTCCCTATTACTATATATGGATAAGAAAAATGGACAGTGAAGAAGACTGATCAGGAAAAAGTTGATTACTTTGAGATATGGTTCTGAAGTATATCTCTACAGATCACCTGGACCACAGAAAGCTGGGCAAGTGGGTACTGGAACAAATTAAGTCAGAAACATCACAGGAGGCAAAAGATGACAAAATTGAAGTCGCCTTTCTTTGGGCATATTATGAGAATGCATGGTTCTTTGAAAAAGACAATAATGCTGGGTGAAAAAGATGGCATCAGGAAAAGAGACAGACCAAATATGAGATGAATTAACTCTGTAAGAGAATCCATACAGATAAGTCAATAGAAGCTCAGCAGGGCTGGTGAGTTCATGACATTGCAGACATCAGTCATTGGTAGGGTCTCCAGGAGCCAGAGGCAACTCAACGGCATGTAATACACAATATTTATTATATAAATATATAAATAAATGTTATTTTATCCCTAGAATTAACTATACAAAGACAAAAATAATAAACTTGATTGAAAATAATGCAGTAAATTTCCATTCAAATATAATCAAATATTCATATAAAAATTTAATGGCTGTCAAAAGTCAAATGTGCCGTACATATTGCTAAAGTTAAAAGAGAACACTGAACATCACATAATATATGCCTTATAAATAGTGCTGGGCAAGATCCTGGGGAGCAGGTTTATGACATTTTGGGGGTGTACACTGTAAAAAATATTTCACTGTATATTTCAACTCTAATTAGTAACAGTAAATTATTTAAAGATCCTATAAAGTATATTATAACATTAAGATTTGGAAATAAATGTTTAGAACAGTGATGCATTTTAAAGACATTTGCAATTAAAATCTTACCTGAAAATAAAAATTTAAATTATTGAAATCATCTAAGTAGTAATACATAAATCTTATCATGCTTTTCATGTTTCTTTAATCCCTAAATTATAACTGTAGGTTACTGTCATCTGTACATTTGATCTAAAAGTTTGCAGAAAAGGAAAGAAATTGCACACACACAGATTGTTCTTAACAAGACTGTTTAATTCCTTATCCATGCTGAGTGATGCACTAATGTCAAATAGGTCTAAGTGGACATTACAGCAATGACAATCTTCAGTTTGATGATACATTTCAAAAAAAAAGGTGATAAGAAATGGGGGAGAAGGAGAAGGTGTGATTCCTCTTGGGCTCCCAACATTTTTTTTTTTTTTTTGGTATTTTTCTGAAGCTAGAAACGGGGAGACAGACAGACTCCCGCATGCGCCTGACCTGGATCCACCTGACACGACCACCAGGGGGCGATGCTCTGCCCATCCGGGGCGCCGCTCAGTCGCGACCAGAGCCACTCTAGTGCCTGAGGCAGAGGCCAAGGAGCCATTCCCAGTCCCCGGGCCATCTTTTGCTCCAATGGAGCCTCGGCTGCAGGAGAGGAAGAGAGAAACAGAGAGGAAGGAGAGGGGGAGGGGGGGAGAAGCAGATGGGCGCCTCTCTTGTGTGCCCTAGCCGGGAATCGAACCCGGGACTTCCACACGCCAGGCCGATGTTCTACCACTGAGCCAACCAGCTAGGGCCTTGGGCTCCCAACTTTAACCAGAGGGCATGTACACAGTTCTTGGTTTTTACACTCTCCATAGACGTATGCGCCATTTGCTAAACTGTGCACCTCAATATGGTACACCATCACAGAAACAAAAACCTCTTTTTTTCTTAAAACAGGATGTCACCACCAAGCTTTGCTCAGTAGGTACATTTTTCTGGCCAGACAGTCTATTTGCAAAGCTTCTGACTCTTATCCCATCTTTTCATTTACATTTATTTTGTGTTGGTCTCTTCTTTCAGCTACTTGACTAAAAGAAAATGTTTGCCTATGATACGCAGCTCTACCACTATTCCTAAAGATATTTTTGCATTCTGATTTGATGAATACAATATTATTAAGTTTATACATGAACACATACATACATACATGTAACATGGAGAAAAGGGACTGAAATATGTTCAGTCCTCAGCAAATTATGATGAATTAAATACATATTTTGGCAATTAAAATATACAAAGATACAGAACATGTCCAAGTGAGTAGTGTGTGATGTGTCTAGAACATCTCTAGTTCTTCCCTCCACTTTCTCAGTCACATTCATCCTTGATTCTATTTCTCACAGACATTACTATTAGTCTCAAACTTATCTCATCTTTCCTATATCCAATCCTTCTCTTCCTTCCTGTTTCTGCTGATAAGTCCCAAGCTTAGGAACCAACTGCTTCTGCCAGTAATGCCATTTGTGGCTCTCAGCTTCCTTTTCTATTGGACACCCCACCAAATTTCTATTCATATGGTGTATAAATGCAAAATCAATCTTCCTAAAGCACCACTCTAATCGCCTCACTTCCTTGAGCTGGGTATTCAGAAGCTTCCTCTTCTTTACAACGGCAAACTTAGACTTTTCAATCTGGCTTTCAAGATCCTGAATTATCTAACGTCACTGAGTATAAGCAAATAGATCTTATTGTAAAAGACTATCAAACATAGCTTTATGTTTTTAATGGGGCTTGCAGTTGTTAATTTTCATACACAATACTCCCATTATCATTAGCATGTTTTTCTAAACTACTTCTTAGCACCTTCTAAGCTCAATAATTAATAAATTCCACCATCCAAGACTGGATGAATAAATATGTATTTCTTTATTTACTTTTCCCCTTTACTGGTAGCAGTAAAGTTGGATGAAGAGCCTGGATATGTATCATCAGAATCTAAGGATCCAGTCTAGCCTTGCTCGCTTTCTTAACTGTAACCTTGTACAAGTCCCTTAATCTTTTCAATCATTCGTACTTTTATCTCTAAAATGGAGAGTAGAATAATATCCACTGCTAGGGTTGCTATGAGTGCCAAAACAAGTGTTACAGAGGTCTTAAAACATAACCTGAAATACTAAGTACTTAATAAATGCTAGTCATTATAGTTATTGCTATCTATTCCTGATAACCATGCTTCAATTGTATAGTTTTGTGTCCACTGATATATGCCAATGTTTTAGTCAAATGGTAGGTGACAGTTTAGAATGTTGAAGTTCAGCTTGGAAATCTAAGGGTGTCATAGGACCACTCTATAGAATTGTTGTACGACTCTGTAAAAAATTAAATTCAATGGGGCTCAATTTCTTCATAAGCCAAATGGTAACAATAACACAAACATTAAAGTTACTGTTGTGAGAATAAGTTGATGGATAAAAGTCAATATGAATTCACAAATATTCCCACTTACACTGTCTTTAAAAAGGCTGTAAGTGTTTAAACAATCTTGTTAAACATTTTAATATTTATACATATGCGCGAAGTCATCATTTGATCAAAGTATAGATATGAAAACAGAAAAAATATACTGATGATTATTTTATCTTGTAAGAGGTAGAAAAACAACAGAAGGACTTCCACCTGTGACTTAATTCTGATAAAATAGAATCAAACAATGAAATAAAGAGAAACTAAGAAGTAGAAGTACATGAAGCCTCATGAAAATAGAAGAGGGCAAAAATCAGACATATACATAGATGTTTGAAAGCAGATTCAAAATACATCAAACATTATGTTCTTCTGTCTTTCAGAAAATCATCTCCAAGTGAAGATACACTCTATAAAATAAAATTCTGAAAGTATATGCCCAAAGATGCTTGTCTGGAACAAAAGAAAGGGAGCTAATGAATATAATGTGCAAAGGAGATCTTAGATGAGAATAACATTTTCAAAATGAGGAGGAATCATGGAATTATAAAAGAGTATTTCTTCAGGCTTCAGAATAAACTGATAGTATTATATGTAAGATCAGTTGTGTTTGTGTATGTATGTGCATGCATGGTGTATGTTTTAACATTCTCTTACTTCAATTGCATTCTCAATTCCTGGCAAATAAATAGGTCTCTATATCAAAAGTGAAAATAGAATTGGCCAAGAAAGTTCATTCAATTGTATTCTACCATTGGATGAACCAATCATGGAAGACTGCCCTCCTCTTTTCCAAAGCAAAACCCTATATCTCTGAATGTCATTTCCTTTCCTTTTCTCCAGAATGAGCCATCATCAGCTAGATCTTCTCTTCCTTGTTCTTCTCTTTTGAATTTTTAGTCTTTTTTCTCTGACTCGTTATCATGAACTATATATAGTGATTTCTCTCAAATGACAAACTTTCTTCAGTTTAACTATCTTCTCAAGCAACAGACTCTTTTTGTTTCCCTGTCACACTGCTTGAGAGAGTTGCTCTTAAGTCCTGTGCTGACATCTTTATTCCTAGGGAATTGGTTTTCTAGAGTGGGGGAAAGTTGGCATTTAAGGCATGGTTCATAGTCACTGACTAAGATATCTCCCCACATATGAGGATGTGGTGTTGCTAACCTTAGACCAATTGGAAGAGTTTGATATTCATAAACCTACTTTGAGTGGAAGGACCAAAGTAAGTATTTTTTCAGGATGTTGTTCTAAACCTTATCCTAGATATTTTCTTTGACACTCCATTCTAACACCTACCTTACTTTCCTATCATAAAAGGTAAAATGCTCAAATCTTCATTTCCCAGACTCAGTTGCTATGATTTTAAGTGCCATGAAGGCATATACAATGAAATATTCATTAAGGTTTAGAATGCCAAAGGAATCTAAGTGCCATTCCGACTTTGCTGAGAAAATGCATGTGAACAAGAAGACCTGAAGGTGTGAATGATGAGAGCAGCTGGACTCACTACTCCACAGCCTAGTCACATAGTGTCTGTGGCCAGGTGGCTGTGATGTCATTAAAGGGGTAGTTTGGCAGTAGGGCTTCCTGACCTTTGGTTAGCAGTTGTAGTTTTGACCTTAAACCTGACTTGTGGTATCTTGTGATCTTGAAGCCAGAACACTATAGCTATCTCTTCTCTTCCCCTTCATCTGACTTTCCAAAGGTTTTTAACCACCCAGTTTTCTACACTGAATTCTTTTCTGCTTAGTTTCTTTATCAATCTCCATCTGATAATTCTTAAATATTGATGGAATTGTCACATAATAGATTTAACTCCCTGGATTTGGAAAGAACCTACTATACGAAGTACTGTTATTAACTGCATGGGCCTCGTGGCTGTGCTGAGATGGGTTCCATCTATCTCTGCTCAGGGTGGCCACGTATTTTCAGTAAGATTTTATATATTTTTTCCCTTAATCTAATAGTCAATCTGCAACACATCTGAAACCATGTATATTTATTCTAATTTCACTACCCCTTAAAGTTTTCTCTAATTTCCCAGTCCAAATTATTATTCTAATGATCTTTACTCAGCATTTGATCTCACATGTAAAATTTTCTCCTCACAACTAGTTGTACTAACCCTTTAAACAATTGTTTTTAATTGTATTTTATTCATATACTTTTATGTCTGTCAATTAAACTAAAGTACTCCAGAAATATGTCTTGAGTATATCATTTTTACTCCCAGAATGGTCCATTACTCATTTACTCTTCAGATATCAATGGAAATTATTTCCTCATGCATATCTAAATCTTGACCCTTCTCAGAAGTCATGGACTTCAATATCCCATTATCAACTATGACTCATAAGTAAATCAAATAAAACTCACTAAAGATGCATTCAATAATTCATCTAAATCATCTATGAGCCAGTCAGTTTTTTATGTTCTGGGGTAGGCATAAGAAAACAATCATTATCAATGAAAGTTATATTCTAATCAAATAAAAGTAAAAGTATTATGTAAATTATTATAAAGAATGGTCAAAAATTAATCAGAATGGACATATTATTTTAGGTGGAAATAAAAACAATAGCTGAAATCTTGTAATTTTTAATTGGGTAGCCAAGAATACCTTTGTTAAAAAAAGGTGATATCTGACCAAGAAGAAAATGAATCAAATGAAAAGTTGCCAGAGGTGAGGAAGTTTGGGGGCTGGATGAAAAGGTAAAGGGGTTAAGAAGTATTAATTTGTAGTTACAAAATGGTCATGGAGAAGTAGAGTTCAGCTTAGGAAATATAATCAATAATATTGTAATAATAGTGTATTGTGCCAGGTAGGTACTGGGATTATCAAAGAACACTGTAAAGGAAATGGTTGTCTAACCACTGTGCTGTACTCCTGAAACTAATACAAAATAATATTGAATGCTAAGTGTAATTATAAAATAAAATTAACATGATATATTCTTCTTTGGATATAAATAAAATATTAAAATTAAAAAATGAAAATATTAGAGGGAGAGATAGTAAACTCAATGGTATGCTTTGAGTATTTAAAGAACAAGGTCACTATGGAGAGAGAGCTCCTTTCTGAAACAGGGAAGATTGTGTTAGGATATTGAGTTTCCATTTATTATATATTTTGGGATATGTAGAGAAACATGGGAACTAGCTATATTGAAATCAGTCTCTACGATGCTGTCAAGATAGTTGTTCATAATAAATAGAGCATATTGTTTTTGATGAATTGTTCTCTTGCTGTATATTTGATATAAAAGAATGTAAAATGAATGTTTTTGAAATCTATAACTTCATCTTTCACTACCTTTCTATTTATATCACCACCACTAATGCCTTCATACCATTTCACCCTCCAGTTCTGCACTACATGCTGCATTTCTTTACCACTCCTTTTTACAGCATGGTCCATCTGTCCAGTTACCTTGTTTCTTTCCATCTTCCCTTTCCTTTTTGACCTGCTCCATTTCCAACCTGGGCCAGATAACCCCTCCTTAGGCAACCTGGTGGTCCCCCGCTCTGGGGAGGTCACCATATTGATGCCGAACTTAGTGTGGACACACGATTGGCATAGCACATTACAGCCCAGAACTTCTGGGCTCAAGTGATCCTCCCGCCTCAGCCTCTGGAGTAGCTGGGACTACAGGCGTGTGCCACTGCGCCCAGCTCCTTCCCTTTTTCACTAAACCTGTCTCTGCTCATTCTTTCAGACTCAACTCAAAAGCTGATACCTGTCTTGGGGGGAACAAGGTGATTGTCTAGCTGCTAAGCTGTACACCTGCAACAAACACAAAATAAAACTGAAAGACAAAAATAAAAAGTTGTTATCTGCTTCAACTTTTTCCCAAGAACTTCAATTAGAATTTCATTTTGTGTCCCCAGGCACATGATTCACACTTCTACTGCAACCCTTTTCTTTTGCTTTCTTATTTGTAAAGATCGGGAGCCATATATTACTCATCTTCAGAATTCCAATATCTAGAATAGTGCCAGGGACCTGCTAGAAACTCACTGAATATATGTAGAGTGAGTAGATTAACAGATTAGTATGAACTGATGAAACCATGGATTACCTAAAAATTTTATCTAGCTGTCCTAATTTTCTTTTTACAGAGAAGTATACGAATTAGGAAATAAAGCGGATGCCATAAATAGTTTCTGGAAACACACAAAAGATTGCCTTATACATTCTGAAAAAGAACAAGACATAGACTCTTCCAAGATAGATAATAAAATTAATCATGTAAAAAAACCTAATTTCATATTCAATTAAGAGAGTGTTTCCAGCGGTAGAGCATCGGCCTGGTGTGTGGGGGACCTGGGTTCGATTCCTGGCCAGGGCACATAGGAGAAGTGCCCATTTGCTTCTCCACCCCCACCCCCTCCTTCCTCTCTGTCTCTCTCTTCCCTTCCCGCAGCCAAGGCTCCATTGGAGCAAAGATGGCCCGGGTGCTGGGGATGGATCCTTGGCCTCTGCCCCAGGCGCTAGAGTGGCTCTGGTCGCGGCAAAGCGATGCCCCGGAGGGGCAGAGCATCGCCCCCTGGTGGGCAGAGTGTTGCCCCTGGTGGGCGTGCCGGGTGGATCCCGGTCGGGCGCATGCGGGAGTCTGTCTGACTGTCTATCCCCGTTTCCAGCTTCAGAAAGATACAAAAAAAAAAAAAAAGAAAAGAAAAAAAAGAGAGTGTTTCCAAATGAACTAAGTATAGCCTGTTTTCAAATTTTATGGAAGAAGTGTCTGGATAAAATGTAGTCTGTATACAAGGACAAGTAGATGGACTATAATTCTGCATCTTCAGAATTCTGTTCAATTGACCCAGTTTATCCTCTAAGTAGGTCTCTAGGCTCAAAAATGACTTGTATAGGCTTATCCATAACTTAAATGAAAATATAGATGACTACTTCACAATATTTGTGAATTACATCAATCTTGGAAAGAGAGCTAAAATATTGCATTTGACAAGGTCTTATAAGGTTAAAATGATGAGCCCAACCTGACAAGATGAGATTAAATGGGCTAAATATAGAGTCGTGAACTGAGATTTAAAAAAAAATCAATTGTGAAGCATAGCTCAGCAGACTTCACTTAACAGCATATTTGAGAAAAAGATGCAGGACAAAACAGTAGAATAAAAATAAAAATGACAAAATGAAATGAAATTTTGTATTATCTAACAGACACATAGTGTCCAGAATAAGTGAGGTTATTATCTGGTTATCCAATATTATTATGCATTGATCTACAATGTCTAGACCTATGTATTATATTTAAAAAGACATCAACAAACTAACTTCTCCCTCAAAGAAAAGTGGCCAATTTGAACTATAATTTCACCATAAAAGTGGCTAGCTAGCATTTTGTGGAGTATATGCTACATGTTCGTGCTTTGAATACATTGCCTTACTTAGTCCTCACAACAGTCTTATTCCAGTAGATCTTGGAATGGCTAATGGAACACCGAAACCTTACAAACAGAAGATCCCTCTCCCCAATGTTGGATGTGCTGTCTGCTGACAGCCAACAAACAGCAAAGTCCCTGCCCTAAATCTGACCAGGATGAGGTGACTTTATCAGAAAATGGTGTCAAAGAAGCAAAAGTAAGATCATCATATTAAGGTTTAATAGCAAAAGTTCACAGTTAAAAATTGAATATAACATAAATTATATAAAGTTATGACAATTATGAATGGGAATAGAATCATTTGATGAAGTTTAGAAGTTGTATAACTTTTTTAAAAAAAATCTTCTTAAAAATACACATATAAATATACACAATTTCCTATCAGATTATGAACTACTGAAAGTAGAAAACTGTAAAGAATGAATCGTATTTATTATATAGTTGCAATTTAATCTACCTTTATTTCTTACATTTTTAATATGTTTCTAGATATACATTTAAATAAAAAATAAAAGTATGTTTCCTAGCTAGAAGATAAGGTTATCATGTACAAGGTGCATTAACAGAAAATACTAATGAAGAACTGGTTTTTTGAAAAGCTCTTTCTCTGTATCTCTCACTTTGTTCTCTGTATTTAATTTCACATTTTGGTAAAAAATTATAAAAAATGTTTATCAAAAACATATGTGAACTATCTTATTTCCCAAAAAATTATATAAAATCATTTTTAAATGTAAATGATTTAAATGTATGCTAGTCATCTAAGTCTCAGTGTCTAATAATTTTTATATCTTTTTTATACCTTTATTTAGACAGTTATTTTTAATAGAGTAACATTGGTCAACTAGAGCACACAGATTTAGAGAAAATATCTCCAGATCATTTTGACATTCGATTATGTTGTATACCCATCACCCAAAGTCAAATCATCCTCCGTCACCCTTCATTTGGTTTTCTTTATGGCCCTCCCCTCCCACCACCCCCTCCATTTCCTCCCTTCCCTTCCCCCTGGTAACCACTGCACTCTTATCTATGTCCATGAGTCTCAATTTTGTGTCCCACCTATGTATGAAATCATATAGTTCTTAGTTTTTTCTGATTTACTTATTTCACTCATAATGATGTTATCAAGGGTCATCCACGTTGTCGTACATGTTCCTATATCATCATTTCTTATGGCTGAGTAGTACTCCATAGTATATATGTACCACATTGTCTTTATCCAATCTTCTGTTGAAGGGCTTTTTGGTTGTTTCCATGTCTTGGCCACCGTGAACAAAGCTGTGATGAACATGGGGCTGCATGTGTCTTTATGTACCAGTGTATTTGAGTTTTGGGGGTATATTTCCAGTAGAGTGATTGCTGAGTCATATGGTAGTTCTATTTTTAAATTTTTGAGGAACCGCCGTACTTTCTTCCATAATGGTTGTACTACTTTACAGTCCCACCAACAGTGAATGAGGTTTTCTTTTTCTCCACAGCCTCTCCAACATTTGCTATTACCTGTCTTGTTGATAATAGCTAATCTAACAGGTGTGAGGTGGTATCTCATTGTAGTTTTGATTTGCATTTCTCTAATAACTAATGAAGATGAGCATCTTTCATATTTCTATTGGCCATTTGTATTTCTTCCTGGGAGAACTGTCTGTTCATGTCCTCTTCCCATTTTTTTTTATTGGATTGTTTGCTTGTTTGTTGTTGAGTATTGTGAGTTCTTTATATATTTTGGATATTAGGCCCTTATCTGAGATGTTGTTTGAAAATATCATCTCCCATTTAGTTGGCTGTTTGTTTTGTTGTCAGTTTCTTTTGCTGTGCAAAAGCTTCTTAGTCTGATGTAGTCCCATTCATTTATCTTTGCCTTTACTTCCCTTGCCTTTGAGGTCAAATTCATAAAGTGCTCTTTATAACCAAGGTCCATGAGTTTAGGACCCATGATTTCTTCTATGTATTTTATTGTTTCCGATTTTATATTTACGTCTTTAATCCATTTTGAATTAATTTCTGTACAAGGAAACAAAACGTAGTTGAGTTTCATTCTTTTGCATGTGGCTTTCCAAGTTTTCCCAGCACCATTTACTGAAGAGGCTTTCTTTTCTCCCTTGTGTGTTTTTTGTTACTTTATCAAAGATGATTTGACCATATATATGTGATTTTATATCTGGGCTCTCTATACTGTTCCATTGATCTGAGTGTCTATTTCTACCAATACCATGCTGTTTTGATTATCGTGGCCTTGTACTATAATTTGAAATCCGGTATTGTAATGCCCCCAGCTTTGTTCTTTTTCCTTAGGATTACTTTGGCTATTTGGGGTTTTTTATGGTTCCGTATAAACCTGATCATTTTTTGTTCCATTTCTTTAAAAAAAGACATTGGAATTTTGATTAGTATTGCGTTAAATTTGTATATGTTTTGGATAATATATTATTTAACTATATTTATTCTTCCTATTCAAAAACAAGGAATCTTTTTCCATTTCATTGTCATGTTCAATTTTCTTAAACAATGCCTTTTAGTTTTTATTATATAGGTCCATTACATTCTTTGTTATGTTTATTCCTAGGTATATTTTTTTTTATTACAACCATAAAAGGGATTACTTTTCTGCATTCATTTTCTGAAGTTTCATTGTTGGTATATAAGAAAGCAACAGAGTTCTGTATGTTAATATTGTATCCCGTGACCTTACTGTATTGGCTTATTGTTTCTAATAGTCTTTCTGTGGAGTCTCTATGTACAGGATCATATAATCTGCAAACAGTGAAATCTTTACTTCTTGTTTCCTAATATGAATGCCTTTTAATTCTTTCTCTTATCTGATTGCTCTGGCTAGAGCTTCCAGCACTATGAAGAATAGAAGTGGAGAGAGTGGGCAGCCTTGTCTTTTTCTTGACTTTAGAGGAAAGGTTTTCAGTTATTAGCTATTTAATATGATGTTAGCTGATGGTTTGTCATAAATGGCCTTCATTATGCTGAGATATTTTCCTTCTATACCCATTTTGTTGAGTACTTTAAACATAAAATAATGTTGCATTTTATAGAATGTCTTTTCTGCATCTATTAATAGGATCATATGGTTTTTGTCCTTTGTTTTGTTGATATGGTGTATTACGTTAATTGTTTTACGTATATTAAACCATTCTTGTGATTCTGGGATGAATTCCATTTTATTATGGTGAATTTTTTAAATGTATTGATAGATTTGGTTTGCTAGTATTTTGTTTAGGATTTTTGCATCTGTATTCATTAGAGATATTGGTCTTTAGTTTTCTTTTTTTGTGTTGTCCTTGCCAGGTTTTGGTATGAGAGTTATTATGGCCTCATAAAATGTGTTTGGAAGTATTGCTTCTTCTTCAATTTCTGGAAGACTTTGAGAAGGATGGGAATCAAACCTTCTTTGAATGTTTGATAGAATTCACTAGTATTGCTGCCTAGCCTGGAACTTATTTTTTGGGAGGTTTTTGATACTTGTTTCTATTTCCTCCCTGCTGATGGGTCTATTTAGGCTTTCTATTTCTTCATGATTCAGTCTAGGAAGATTATTTTGTTCTAGAAATTCATCCATTTCTTCTAGATTGTTAAATTTAGTGGCATATAGCTTTTCATAGTATTCTACAATAATCCTTTGTATATCTATAATATCTATGGTAATTTCTCCTCTTTCATTTTGGATTTTGTTTATATGAGACCTTTCTATATTTTCTTTAGTGAGTCTTGCCAAGTGTTTGTCAATATTGTTGATCTTTTCAAATAACCAGCTCCTTGTTCTATTGGTTCTTTCTATAGTTTTTCTGTTCTCTATTTCAGTTATTTGTGCTCTAATTTTTAATTATTTCCTTTCTTCTGTTGGTTTTGTGTTGCCTTTGTTCTTCTTTATCTAGTTCCTTAAGATGTGATGTTAAGTTGTTTACTTGGGTTCTATCTTGTTTGTTCTTATAAGCCTGTAATGATATGAACTCCCTCTTATTCCTGCTTTTGCTGCATTTCAGAGACTCAGATATGTCGTGTTGTCATTTTCATTTGTCTATATATATATCTTTTGATCTCTGCTTTTATTTCTTCTTTGACCCAGTCATTTTTTAGAAGTATGTTGTTTAATTCCCACATTTTTGTGGGTTTGTTTACTTTTTTTGCAGTTGAATTAGCTTTTCAGAGAATATGCTTTGTATAATATCAATCTTTCTGAATTTTTTGATGTTAGTTTTGTGGCCCAACATATGGCCAATTCTTGAAAATGTTCCATGTACACTGGAGAAAAATGTATACTCTGACATTTTGAAAAGAAATGTCCTGTAGATGTCTATCATATCTAATTGTTCTAGTGTTTCATTTAAGGTCAATATTTCCTTATTGATTTTCTGTTTGGATGAACAATCTAGAGCCATCAGTGGTATATTGAGGTCTTCAGGTATGATTGTATTTTTGCCAGTTTTTATTTTTAGATCAGTTAGTAGATTTCTTATATACAATGGTGCTTCTTGGTTTGGTGCATATATATTAAGAAGTGTTATGTCTTCTTGATTCAATGTCTCCTTTATCATTGTGAAGTGACCATCTTTGTCACTGATTACCTTTGCTGTCTTGTAGTCAGCATTGTTAGATATGAGTTTGGCTACACCTGCTTTTTTTGAATATTTGCTTGAAGAATTCTTTTCCAGCCTTTCACTTTGAGTCTGTTTTTATCCTTGTAGCTTAGATGTGTTTCTTGAAGGCTGCATACAGTTGGATTTTCTTTTTTGATCCACTATGCTGCTCTGTGGGTTTTGTTTGTTTGTTTGTTTTGTATTTTTCCGAAGCTGGAAACAGGGAGAGACAGTCAGAGAGACTCCTGCATGCACCCGAATGGGATCCACCCAGCACGCCCACCAGGGGTGACGCTCTGCCCACCAGGGGACGCTCTGCCCGCCCTGGGTGTCACTATGTTGTGACCAGAGCCACTCTAGTGCCTGAGGCAGAGGCCACAGGGCCATCCACAGTGCCTGGGCCATCTTTGCTCCAATGGAGCCTTAGCTGTGGGAGGGGAAAAGAGACAGAGAGGAAGGAGAGGGGGAGGGGTGGAGAAGCAGATGCGTGCCTCTCCTGTGTGTCCTGGCCGGGAATCAAACCCAGGACTTCTGCACGCCAGGCCGACGCTCTACCACTGAGCCAACCAGCCAGGGCCTGCTCTGTGTGTTTTTATTGGTGAGTTCAATCCATTTACCTTTAATGTAATATTGACACTTGATGGTTTCTTATTGCCATTTTATATAATGTTTTCTAATAGCTGTATTTCTTGTTTGGTTCTTCTCTTTTATTGTTCTGTCATTTGTTTTTGTTTGGTTGTATTACATATTTCTTTCCTCTGTTTCTTCTTTTTTTAAGTCATATGTTTCAGTAGTGATAGTTTATGGGTGGTTACCATTAGGTAATTAAAATAATATATATCATTTTTATTGTAGTCTATTATTTCATGAGTGCTTCTGTACTCCATTCTCCTTTGTTATTGCTAATTTTTTTCTTCTCTCCTTTTTTGTTTTTGTTGTCACAGACTATTCTTGTTTTTATTGTGCTCTTGTTGGAGTCTTACTTGTGATTTTGTTTTGTTTTGTTCTTTCTATCTGGTTGGATAACCCCTTTTATTGTTTTCTGAAGTGAGAGTTTTCTGGTGATAAATTCTGTCATCTTCTCTATATCTGTGAATGTTTCTATTTCCTCTTCATATTTGAAAAAAAGTTATGATCAATATCGTATTCTTGGCTGGAAGTTCCTCTTCCATAATTTAAAACTGGGGTCCACTCTCTTCTGGCTTGCAAAGTTATGCTGAGAAATCTGAGGATAACTTAATGGGCCTTCTTTTATATGTTGTAGTCTTCTTTTCCCTGGCTGCCTTAAGGATTTTTTTGTCATTGATTTGTGATAATTTCATTATGATGTGCATTGGAGTAGGTCTGTTTAGGTTAAGGTAACTCAGTTCTGTTTGTTTTTGGATTCAAGATATCTCTTTCCACATGCTTAGGAAATTCTCATTGATTATTTGTTTGAATATGTTCTCCATTCCTTTTTCTCTCTCTTCTCCTTATGATATAGCCATTATTCTTATATTTCTGATGGAATCAGACAATTATTATAGGGATTTCTCATTTTTTAAAATTTTTGAGTCTCTCTCCTCTTCCCTCTGTAGTATCTCTAGTTGCCTGTCTTCTGTGTCAGTAATTCTCTCTTCTATATGGCCTGTTCTATTAGCAAAGCTTGTCACCTCATTTTTCCATTCATGTATTTAGTTTTTCATCTCTGTTTGGTTCCTTTTTATAGTTTCAATTTCCATGATGAAGTTTTTTTTTTTTTGTTCATTAAATTGTTTTCTGAGCTCACTAAATTGCTTTTTAGAGCTTTCTTTATTTCACTAAGTATTTTTAGGAATTTAATGTTGAATTCCCTGTCATATAACTCCAAGGTTTCTACATAATTAAAATTTTTTTCTAGAGATTTTTTTCATCATCTATCTGAGCTACATTTCTGTCTTTTGTATTCATTATATTTGATTTATTTTTCCTTAATGGCATTTGAGAATGGTATTGTTAATATCACTAGTAAGAGATAATTAAGAAAGTAAAATGATGTTGAAAAATATAGTGAAAAATATGAAAATTTTATATTGATAGTGGTACAAAAGTTACAGAGAACAAGGAGCAGGAACTGAGAAGAATTGACAAAATAGAGAATACTATGAAGTAAAAAACAAGCAAAATGCAATAAAGAAAAATATGAGTTCAAAATATAACAATTTGATTATAAATGATCTGATGAGAGCAAAAAAAAAGAAAAAAGAATAAGAAGATGATAAAGGAGAAGAAACAAGAGGGGAGAATAAAGAGAAAGAAAGTGCAAAAAAGAAAATACAAAACAAAGAGAAAGAAAAAGAAAAAAAACAGAAAAGTAAAGTTTTCTGAAATGAAACCCTCACAAAAAACAAGAATGGAAAATATAACAACAATGGATAATGTAGTTCAAAAGGAAAAAGTTTAAAACGACAAAAAAGCATTAAAAATGAAATTTTTTTCTGCTTTTAAGGGGTAGCTTCTTCCTTTTTACCTTAGGTGGTGCTGTACTTTCAGTTTTGCCTCTGTGGGGCTCTTGGGCAGAGACAGGTCTGCTGGTTTGTCACTGTGGCAATGATGTAGGCTGGGCCTCAGTCCCACTGGCAGGCTAGGCTTGTTAGGGCTTTGCAATTATCTTGCTCTAGTAATGGCAGTCTCAGTTTTCTAGGCTCCTCTCCCCATGTCCCTCCCATTGGAGCTAGCAGCCTAGAGACTTAGCTATGGGGTCCACCTCACCTACTTTCCTTGCAGCAAGGGAATCTATGCACAACCAGGTCCCCCCTCCAGTGCCGCTCAAAGCACAGTTCTGGGTAAGGCTCTAGCAACCAGAGCCACCAGCACAAGCAGGCAGGGCAGGGCACACACCAAGGGTCAAATGCCTTTCTGTTACACACAAGCAAAATTCTATCGGCTGACAGGCATATCTGGCTTGCCTCAGCATGCTGTGGTTTTAATTTCCACAGGTTTTCCTGCTTGCGCTGCTTGATAGCCCGTGACAGGTCACCTGTGTGTCCAGCTCCCATGACTCCAGCAATGTTCACAGACAGTTGCAGCCACTGTTCAGGCACCCAGCATGGACATTCTCAGGCCAAAGCTCTTGGCCTGTGCATGTGGCCAGCACTGGAGATCGTGGAGCTGGGAATGCCCAAAGATGCTGGTGCCCATGCAGCTGCCTAGCATTGACAATCTCAGGCTAAGTACCCCAGTCCCTGCATGTGTACTGTGCTGGGGATCGTGGAGCCAGGAGTGCCCAAAGACTCTGGTGCTCACAAAGGTGCCTAATGTTGTTAATCTCAGGCTAATTAATCACCTTGGCCCGTGCACGTGCCTGCTTGTTCCCGTTGCTGGTGATGCTAGGTGGAGCCACTAGAGCTGCGCAGGTGATTGTAGAGCTCGGAATACACAAAGATGCTGCTGCTGGCCCACGCGGCACCCTGTGCTGTTAATTTTAGGTGAATCCCACTGCTCATGCGCACGTCCAGTGTTCATGATCTCAGGCAGAGCCAGCCAGTATGTTCTTTCCTTTGTTTAGGCTCCCGCCCTAACTCAGCTCTAACCCACTAGCTCAGTCTCTCCTCTTCTCCTGGCTCCAAACAAAAGTGCCCCTATCTCAGATCAATGCAGAAAGCAAAATGCCCGGTCCCCCATATTATATATTCAGCCATTTTTTTCACACAATAATACCTTTGTCTGGTGTGTGTAAATTTCGGGTGCTCCCAAGGTTTTTTTCCTCTGTGTTTAGTTATTGAATTTGTTGAAATTTCAAGGGGAGAGATTAGGAGTATCTCTCATGCCACGATTTCTCTGACATCACCACCAATTTTTATATCTTTATAACAAATGTCAGTTCAATCAAACCTTTCTTAAAACAAAATTATAGTCTCTACTTATCTCAAAATTTTGAAATGCTAAGAGAATTGCACTATTCAAATATATTTCCTATAATATTATAATTCTTAGCTTGATTGCACATTTTTTATGTTTTATGACTAGACAGAGGGATACCCATTAATTTCGTATCTGCATTAGAAGAGAGAAATCAAATATACTTTTCAATAAGAAGTGTTTCACTAAGTAACGTGAGACATTTCCAGTGTATTTAATAAAATGTTTAGATCTCATCAATACAGTGTTTTTATACTTTTTTGAGAATTACAAACTCTAAAAAACTACTAGAATAATTTTAGTCATTTATCATGTTTTACCTAAATAAATAGAAAATTGAATTATTTGTATAAAAAGGTAATATATATTATTGTAGTATTAATATAATGTTATATGTGCACATGTTGAATATATATCTAGTTTTATTTATAAAAATATCATACAAATTACAAGAAAATTTGCTTGGTTTGCTAAGGTTTGGAATGAATATGAGTAGTGAGTGCTTCCTATCAGTATAAATAATATTTTAATTTATTATCAATGAATTTTGATGTAACTTAACACATTTAATTCTCCTAGAATTTCATTTGCTTGTATAATGGTTCATTCAAAAGCCTAAATGTAGGACCTTTTTCCATTATTTTTAATTGAGATTAATTTTCTAATGACTTCAAGATAGACAATAAATATTAGTTTATCTCCTTTCTTCCTTTGTCCCTCTTTCCCTCTTTTTCTCCTGTCTGAACTCACTTTCATGTTAATTTTTTTTTCTGGCTTTCTTTCCTAAAAGCCTTTTATACAATCTTTTCCCTCCCTTCTTTCCTACTGTAGTAAAACTTAAACTAGACAATAAGAGGTTTTCCAGTTATATAATAAACTTTGTGTATTATAAGCTTTAACTTTTCTTTTCACCTTTAGTACTAATAATATTACTTCTGTGAATGTATTTTCAAAGCAATAAATTTTTCTTTCATATGTTAATATACAATTAAAGTTATGTATAAGAATTCTACTTAGAAAATATTTAAATATATTTTCATGAAAGCTATTTTTTATATTAAAACATAACAGTTAAGTAATTTACTAATATTTGTCTTAGTTTTATAAGACAATAAATCATATCTTGCATCATCTGGGCTACACAAAGTATAAAGCACATATATTCCTCAATTTCTAATCAGTCTCATAAAACATAATGACAAATTCTATAAATATATATGTGTTATATATACAATATAAATAACAAAAACATAGCTGTATTTGTACCTTATTATTTCTATAGCTTTAAGTTTTAGAGGAAGAACTAAAATATTTTTATATATAAAGAATAAGATATTTTTTGAATAAGTTATATAACTGTAAATTTTCTACTTTTCTTTAAAATAGGAAAGGAATGTGTCTTATTTTTAATTTTTGACAGAATTCTTAGTAAACTTGAAATATAATTTGATTTCTTAAGACACGTTTCCTATTTCTTTCAAAGACATATTAGTTATAAAGTTGTAGAAATTAGAGTCAGATATTAAAACAAATTTTTATTAGTAAATAAATTCTATGTCTCACTATACCTGTTATAACTGTTTCAAATTTTTAAGCATGGTCTCATTTTTAATAATAATAACCTGACTCATGACTTATTAAAATGTAAAAGCTATTTACTTAGAGAAATATTGTATAAGATTTCTGTTATTATAGTGTTATACTTACCAGCCAAAGCAAGAATATATTCTTGAAATCTTGTTCCTATATGATTAGTGGCTGTGCAATTATAGCGTCCAAAGTCATTGTCAGATGTAGGTGCAATCTAAAATAATTATAATAAAATTTTTAAATTTTTAAAATAATATCACAGAAGTTTTAAACTAGATTCTAGTATGCCTTCCATCTTCACACATGTTTAGTTATTAAAAACTCCTTATCAAAACATTTTTCCTATATTAAGTGAATATACTAAGTAATATAAATGCTATTAAAATGTAATCCATGGAATTATACAGGTGAATACAGTTTATCAATCAATATATTAAATAAGTTAAAGATACAAGGTTGTTACATTTTCTGAATAGAAAATTCATTAGATATTTATATGTGTAAAGCGCAAAAAGTAGTAAACATTTTGAAAAACACGTATAATGCAATCACTACAATGGTAAACTTGATACCAGAACACTTGTAACAAAAGTATTAACTCTTTGTTTACTCTGTTTTAGGCTAAAATCAGGGAGAATTAAAGTTAAAAAATATGTCAGATCTCTCCTTCCTATGATAAAACTTAACATAAAATATTAATGAAGGATGGAGGTCCAGTCTTAGAAAAAATATTCCCAGAAGGTATTTTAAAGAAAAAGACTTCCCTTGTGTAGCAATCCCTGTAGATAGGCACTTTATCTTGATATTAGTAGTAATGGTATCTTGCCTCCATTTCTAGTCAATTCTTATCCTTCTCTTTCATTTTAGGTAGAACACAGCTGACATCAGTCCTTACACATTTGAAATCCATAATTAAGTTGACCTTCTGGGATTCTATTGCTGAACCAAACTTATAATTCTAATGTACCCAAATTCTTAAGTATCAATTCAGAAGAGAGAGAGTAACATATAAAAAATTTCAATCTCAGTAACTATTACTAAGAGAGAGTATGCCTAAAACAAGAGTTGATATTAACTTCAACTCTATCCCAAAAGGGGGAAAATTATTTTGTGCTAATGGGAGGCCATTAACTAACAGTGCAATTTTGAGGTCCATTGCAGATGGTAATTCTGGAAGAGTACAAAAAGCTGTGTCATTCATTCTCTACTCAGCTGTCCATCTAGGAATAGAGCTGAGATTAGAATTAAAGATTAGAATTTTTAACAGCTCTTAAATAAGTACTCTCAAAGCAATTAAATATTAATTTTTCTTACATTCAGTTTAAATTTTTTTCACTGATTTAAAAGAAAGAGAAGGAGGAGAGAGAGGCATCAATTTTTTTCACTTTATTGTTCTACTTAGTTACACATTCATTGGTTGCTTCTCATAAGTGTCTTGACCAGGGATCAAACCTAGACCTTGATGAGTTGGGATGATGTGCTATCCACTAAGCTACCCATCCAGGGCCACATTTAGCTTTTAATAAACTAAGCTAATATAACTTTAAAGTAATTTTACTAGTGAGAAAGGAATTTCATAAAAATTTTTTTTCTACTAGCATATGAGAAAGTGATTTTTAAATCCATAGGGAAGAATGTGTGTTGAGTGAATATAATAAAGAGACAGTCTGGCTGTAACTAAAGTAGTGTCATTGTTGCCCCACTCCTCTAGACTATTAAAGTAATTTAAACTTCCAATTTCATTGAAGCAATTTTTAAGAGCTCAATTCATTTTGTTTTCTCTTTCTGGGAGTTCACTTACTTATCAATGATGAAAACTTTACAATTGAATCATAAGTAAACAATTCCTTTATCATGTTTTATGATAAAAAAAATACAGAAACCAGTGTTTGAGCAGATTAAAAAAATAACAACACATATCTAGACATAACCTGGGCAAATCATTATGTTGCAGCATATTCAGTATATTCTAAGAAAGCAATATGCAAGTGTAAAGTCCAAGAGTGGTTTTATACCCAATCCTAGCACAATAATAGACAATTTATCAAAATATCAAATAATATACAGTGGTGGAATATTATAAAGCATTAATACAAATATATTTAAATATGCAAATGAGCACTGATATTTATCCAGCATGTGCTAGGGACATCTACTTAAGACACACTTCTTCATATTTTAATATGTAGTTAAAATAATTCATGTTTACTTAAAATGTGGAGCTTTGACAAAATAGAATAGATCAAGAAATATAATTTTAAACCTAACTCTGAGCTGAGAACACAATGTTAATAAAACACTTAGTAGTCTTTTTCCTAAATCTCAAAATTTGATTTCTTCTTTCTACATATCCCATGGTGAAGAAATCATTTGTGTAACAGCATCTTCACTTCAGACAAGGAGCAACAATTCAGATGATTAAAAAATCATTCAATCATCCTACTAGAAATGATTATATGAGTTTTTGTTCATGTATTGATATTATATCAAGGGAGTTCTCTGAAAACTTTAAAAAAATTGTTTGAATGACATTTAGCAATGCATTTATGGGCAGTAAAAGAAAAAATTAGATTAAAATATTTTTTAAAATTCATCAATTTTTGAATTTATATTTAATCAACAAAAAGGAAAAATCTTTAAAACTCAAATCAAAAAATGTATTATTGACCAATTTGTTATTCATTGTAAACTTAAAGTTTTTCAATATGTTCTTAAGTATTAACTATTATGTTACATCTTATATTAGTGTTTCAGGATTCTTGTGATATATTCCCAGAAATGGGGTCACTGGGTTAAAAGGCAGTTACATTTTACATTTTTTAAGATACATTTGTTATCTACTCTTCCATAAATCTAAACTATTCTAAAGTAGAATGGTTAATTTTAAAAAATAAAAAATATATTGCTATCATCATATTTATTAAACAAAAAGTAATAATAATGTACCATCCCCCTCAATTATGCATGCTAATAATTCAAAATTAGTACTTCCTATTATTGCATTTCTTGTTGTTGTAATATATTTTTGTTTGATTTTATCTTTTAGTGTGTTAGTTACATAGTTATGTATATTATTTATTCACTATTTAAATTTAATTTTTTAAAATACTACACATACAAAAAGTATATATTCAAGGTCAAAGCTTCAATGAACAAATCACCTAGCTATATGTAAAATAATAAAAAATTGATTAGTTTTCACTCTGGGGTAGGAAGGGATGTCATTTAGGCAAAAGATTAACTAACAGGGAAGCTTTATATGAATAAAATATTTAAATATCATATTTATAAAATGATGCTTGACACTGATGATGGAGATTTATTATAAACTATCCCAAGAACTAAAAAGTAGCAAGATACAATAAAGTAGACATTACAGATTTGTCTGTCATTTAAACATGAATGTAAATATACCTGTCATGAACTGACTTTATGGCCCCACCTCAACAAAATTCATATGCTGAGCATTAATGTGATTATATTTGGAGACAAGGTCTTTAAAAAGACACAGAGGAAAAGACAGATATGTACATGGCCAGAGGGAACAATCTGCACACCAAGCTATATGTAAAATAATAAATGACCATAATCCATTGATTCTGTCACCTTGATCTTGGACTTCTATCCTCCAAAAATATGTTGGAGAAAAAAAAGGTTTCTATTGTTTAAGCCACCCAGTCTGTGGTATTTTGTTTTGTCAGCCAGAGCACACTAATATATTACCCAAAAACAGTTAAATGCAACAATGTTTTTTAACTATGGTTAAATTCCTAAAATTTAGGCCAAATCTGACCAAATGTCTTTGTAAAATTGACTCCATGTCAATGCACCAATACGTATTTCTAATGCAGTTACAAAGAAACCCACCTAAGTTGATTTTAGACAAAGCAGCTTAATTATCAGTTAGTTATCCAAACGTTGGGGAAGTGATGGATAAATCCAACCAAATCAACCAAATGTTTTACTAAGTCCAATTGCCAGGTAGAAGAGTCAATATGGCACCACTGAGAATATCTTTTAATTCAAGCCGGACAGATTATCAAATGTTATTCTAAAACAGACATATTTTTTTAATTTATTTATTTATTTATTTATTTATTTATTTATTTATTTATTTTTGTATTTTTCTAAAGTTGGAAATGGGGAGGCAGTCAGACAGACTCTCACATGCGCCCGACTGGGATCCACCTGGCATGCCCACCAGGGGGCGATGTTCTGCCCATCTGGGGTGTTGCTCTGTTGCAACCAGAGCCATTCTAGCACCTGAGGCAGAGGCCACAGAGCCATCCTTAGTGACCAGGCCAACTTTGCTCCAATGGAGCCTTGGCTGCAGGAGGGGAAGAGAGAGACAGAGAGGAAGGAGAGGGGTAGGGGTGGAGAAGCAGATGGGCGCTTCTTCTGTGTGCCCTGGCCAGAAATCGAACTCAGGACTGCTGCACGCCAGGCTGATGCTCTACCACCAAGCCAACTGGCGAGGGCTCTAAAACAGACATTTTTAAAAAGTAGTGCTCTATGCCAATCTAATGTCTGCACTATGTTTGGCATCAGTATGGTGACTTCTCCGGAGCTGAGGACCACTGGATTGCCAGCTGGTGCCTAAGGAACAGTGCCTAAGGCCCAGGTTGTGAAGAAAAGGAGAATAGAACAATGTTAATTGAATGAGCAGGAAAACGTAGCATCTGTTCAGCTAAATAAAACTGTTGTATTGAAGAACAGTATCATTGTTCTGAAAGCATTATAAGTTGGAAGGGTTGATGATCATTATAATAGACATATAAACTTTGGAAATTGAAATATACACAATCTACTACTAATAAATAAAAGGTATTATATTCAAACAGAATTTAAAGGCCAGGCCCTTGGCAGTACAAAATAATTATCTACCATCTTAATTGTAAAAATAAAATGAAATGAGGCATTGAACAAGTAAGTCTGGTTTATTTAGGAACTTGTAAATATATAGTCAGTATATAGCAAATTTATATACCAGTCTAAGGAGAAGGAAGTGTCACCACAGAATCAGTGGCTAGTATAAACACTGAAAATTGAATTTTGGCCTCAAGAACTGACAAAGCATATACTTAATTTTTCCTGATATAATTATTTTTCTTTTCCAAAAATAAATTTATAAAAAATAATGGCTTTTGCTATATACCAATATTTCTTTTTTTTTTTTTTTTTAATTATTTATTTATTCATTTTTAGAGAGGAGAGGGAGAGACAGAAAGAGAAGAGACAGAGAGAGGGGGGGGGAGGAGCTGGAAGCATCAACTCCCAAATGTGCCTTGACCAGGCAAGCCCAGGGTTTTGAACCGGCGAACTCAGCATTTCCAGGTCGACGCTTTACCCACTGCGCCACCACAGGCCAGGCTATACCAATATTTCTATTCAAATAGATGTTAATCATTAATGGACTATAATCCATCTACATAAAATTTCTCTTTAAGTCAGCTGTTTTCAAAGTGTGCACCAAGGCGCACTGGTGAACCCTAGAAGATCTTCAGATGCACCCTATGGTATTTCAGCGAAATATGTGCCTGTTGGGGACCAAAAAAAACCAACAGGTTTTTGGAGTTTAGATTTTTAGGGGGCAGTGGTGTGGGGAGTTGGCTGTAAACTAACAATCTGCCCAACCCCCACCTCACTTGCCTTAGGTTGCAAAATGTTGTTAAGCTGTGGTGCTGGATTGTTTACACTACCCCCCAGGTTCCACGGAAAGACTGGAGGCTAGTTTTTTTCTATCCTTTGTTTGGTATGAAGTTAAGATGATATGTATCCTAGGAGTTTTCTGCACTCAACACAACTAAGAGTAAAAAGAGAGAAATTCTTCAATGTATTGACAAGGAAATGAGAGTTTGTCTTTCAAATATATGCCCAAACATTGAAGAAATTGCCAGGACACATAGGGTTCATGTTTCTCATAAACACAAGAATGGAAAAACACATTTGCATCGGGACCTGCCAAATTTATTAAATCTTACTAAGAATGTATCTATATATATAAAAAGATAACTTTTTTGTCATTTTTTAATTTTTTAACCCCTCTTTTTTACAAATTCTAAAAAGCATAACAAAAATTGTAGCATAAAAATGTCTTTTAATGTCAGAATAAATTTAATTTTGTCGTATTTTTTTCATTTAATTATCATAAAAGCATGCTTGAACTTTATATTTTTTCATTAATATTTGCCTTATTATAACATATTTCTCAGAAGTCTGTATATAGTGCACCTACAATTATCTGTAGGATTTTAAATGTACCCAGACTTCAAAAAGATTGAGAATCATTGCTTTAAGTAAATAAACATGAAATATGTATGATGAGTTTTATAAATATTCTATAATACAAACATTATATTTATATAGTAAGATCTTTAAACATGTTCTAAAATAGTAAATAATGGCTAAAATAGTACAATTTATTGATATGTATATGCAGGCTTACCTCTAATATCATCTTTCTCTCTGAACTATATGTCTTTAAATTCGTGGTGTTTTTAGCCGGCAAGACTAATTTCTCTTTTCTCCAATGGACTGATGCTGGTGGATTAGACTTCACATCACAGCTTATATTGATTGGATTTCCTTCCCAAGAATAATAAATTGTTTGGTTTGATATGAACTTGGGAGCATCTGTAAAACAATAACATTTATAGGTTTTTTCTTTAATGCCATTTAATTAGTATAAACAATACTATTACTTGACTTCAAGAAAAAAACAATATATCATCAGGTGATGACAGAAATGGTACATGAGGAGCGCTACCGATAAATCTCCCCAAAATTTCAATAAGTTCTTCTACCAGTGAAAGAAAAATCTATCCTTGGAGCGTCTGGAAGTCCCATACATTGAAAACAAAGGTATGATTGAGCGAAAAATTGACTGAATATAAAATCAACCCTGTAGGAAATAAGATGAAGAAAGGAACACTCCACTTTTCTCACTAACCTGAGCAAGGACTGCTTTCACTTGGAACTGAGATAGAGGGCTAAGGGTGTGGAGGAAGTCAGGTTGTGGCACAGATGTCCAAGCCGAGGAAATAGAGTGCCTGCAGCGACTCAGCCAATGCGAGCTAACGCCTGCGTCGACCCCGGCAAAGACGGGTGAGCAGAAGCAGCCATTAGCCCCAATATTCTAGTCAGCAAGCGCAGATAGTGTGTGAGAGGTTCCTCCTAGTGCCCCAAATAGAGGGCCAGGGCCAGAGGCATTTACGTGGGCTGTGACCAGAGTCTTGGTGTGGTCCCTGCACCCTGAACAGAGGCACCCAGGGAGTGTGCAAAAGCAAACTTCCCTATTCCCAAACTTCTCTGGGTGGGTGGGGCTCCTCACCCAGCCATTCAAGCTAACATCGCCAGGAAGAAAAAATATGAAAGCATTAGGGGGAGGGGTGCACAAGCAGCTTGCAGTCTATCTCTGCAGCAGATCTGTGGATCCAATCACTGCAATAAGCTTAACCCACAGTCTGCTCACCTCCCAACTGAACTACGCGGCTCTAACTGAAAAGATCTCTCTCAGTTCAGCAATCTAAGACAAGAGACGTGGTATGTTTGAGTGCCTCTTGCTATGCACGTAGTGGTGGGGGCAACTTCTAATTGGCAGAGCTTTCATACTCAGGGCTATATGTTAAAAAGAGGGACTTGCCAGCTTTTAAGACCTCCTGTTCTGCAAGCAGCGACAAGGGCATCTTCTTCCCAGCCAAAACAGGTTACAAAGTGCAAAAGGCCTGGGGAGAGCGGTCCCACAGAGTGCTGAGGCATACTGGACATGCCTAGAGGTGCATAGAAAGGCACCTTGAGAGCAACTGGCTCCCAGCCCCGCATGATTACGCTGGCAGCTCTGACTGACAGAACCTTACCCAGAGCCCTGCACTGAGTGGGGATAGAGTGGGGATTTTCCAGCTCTTTGAGCCTCTTACTCTCCAGGCAGAGGCAGCGGCAACCTCATAGCTGGATCATTAGACTGCTAATTCAGGAAGGAAAGACTAGGAGAGAGGCTCCGGGAAAACGGACTCTCATTGTCAGAGCCTGCAAATGCTAACAAGCCAACTACCGATGAAACTGAAGCCTAATATATGACATCATCATAGAGACTTACCAACTATAAATCTCTACCTAAACATGCCATAGGGGCAGAGCCTGGGGTACAGAGTCACCGACCAGGAAGAGGGAGAGGAAAGAAAAAGCAAGAAGAAAACATCTCAAAATCAAGAAAAATCCACAGACTTTATAACTTTTTTCATTTTTTTTGTTTCTTTCATCTTCTTGTCTTTATTTTTTTTCTCTTCCACCTTTGTCCATTTATTCTCTGACTGTCTTATTCTTTCCCCTTCTTGAACTACACTACCCATAAGTGTTACATCTCCTGTTTTCTTCTTTCTTTTTCTCTATGAGGGTTGCACTCCAAAACACTTAACTCTCTCACTCTCTCTCTTTTTGTTCTTTTTCTTTTTCCGTTTTTCTTTTTTCTCCCTCTTTATTAGTTTCTTCTTTTCTCCTTTACTTTTTCTCTCATTCAGTCCTCAATCATGAACAAATTATTATATTTGGGACACAAATTTTTTTCTTTGTGGCATTTTGGGTGCTTTTGACTTTGCCTTTTAACTCATTAGCATTCCTCCCAACCCCGGGGCTCTCCATTATATATAGTTTTTGCTCCACTTAATACAATAGTAATTTTTTTTCTTTTTCCTGTTTCCCTCTTATCCCTCTCATTATATCTCTTAATCGACCATCACTTACAAGCAAATCATTTTATTCTTGACCCAAATATTTTCCTTTTTTGCATTTTGTGGGTCCTTACCTACTTTTTTACCCCTTTATCGCTTATCCCCAACTCAGGCCCTCTGTTATCGGTAGTTTTTGTTCCATTTAGCACAAATTGCCCTCACACTGGCAAGAAATCATTAATAATAATGGCAATTATATTATTTAATAAAGTTTATTGACGGTAAGAAAAATTTGTATTTTGTTTTATTCCAAAAATGGACAGAACTTTCGATAGACCTTATATATATGCACCAAACCAAGGAGCCCCAAAATATATAAGACAGCTACTTATTGATCTAAAAACAAAAACTGAAAAAATACAATCATACTTGGAGACCTCAGTACATTGCTGACAGCTCTAGATCGATCATCCAAACAGAAAATCAATAAAGATATATTGGCCTTAAATGAAACACTAGAGCACCTGGATATGACAGACATCTACAGGACATTTCTTCCCAAAGTGACAGAGTATACATTTTTCTCTAGTGTACATGGAACATTCTCTCTAGTGTACATGGAACATTCTAAAGAATTGACCGTATGTTGGGTCACAAAAATAACATCAGCAAATTCAGAAAAATTGAAATTGTACCAAGCATATTTTCTGATCATAAAGCCTTGAAACTAGAATTCAACTGCAAAAAAGAGGGAAAAACCCCCACAAAAATGTAGAAACTAAACAACATACTTTTAAAAAATGAATGGGTCAAAGAAGAAATAAGCATAGAGATCAAAAGATATATACAGACAAATGAAAATGACAATACGAAATATCAGAATCTCTGGGATGCAGCAAAAGCAGTAAAAAGAGGGAAGTTCATATCACTTCAGGCTTATATGAAGAAACAGGAGCGAGCCCAAGTAAACCACTTAACTTCACACCTTAAGGAACTAGTAAAAGTAGAACAATGATAACCCAAAACCAGCCGAAGAAAGGAAATAATAAAAATCAGAGCAGAAATAAATGAAATAGAGAACAGAAAAACTATAGAAAAAATCAATAAAAGAAGGAGCTGGTTCTTTGAAAAGATCAACAAAATTGACAAACCCTTGGCAAAACTCACCGAGGAAAAAAGAGAATGAAACTCGACTACAGCTTGTCCCCTTTTACTAAAATTAATTCAAAATGGATCAAAGACCTAAATATAAGACCTGAAACAATAAAGTACATAGAAGAAGACATAGGTAATAAACTCATGGACCTTGGTTTTAAAGAGCACTTTATGAATTTGACACGAAAGGCAAGAGACGTGAAGGCAAAGGTAAATGAATGGGATTCCATCAGACTAAGAAGTTTTTGCTCAGCAAGAGAAACTGACAACAAAATAAACACACAGCCAACTAAATAAGAAATGATATTTTCAAACAACAGCTCAGATAAGGGCCTAATATCCAAAATATACAAAGAACTCATAAAACTCAACAACAAACAAACAAACAATCCAATAAAAAAATGGGAAGAGGATATGAACAGACATTTCTCCCAGGAAGAATTACAAATGGCCAACAGATATATGAAAAGATGCTTATCTTCGTTAGTTATTAGAGAAATGCAAATCAAAACTACAATGAGATACCACTTCATACTTGTTAGGTTAGCTATCATCAACAAGACAGGTAATAGCAAATGTTAGAGAGGCTGTGGAGAAAAAGGAACCCTCATTCACTGTTGGTGGGAATGTAAAATAGTACAACCATTATGGAAGAAAGTATGGTGGTTCCTCAAAAAACTGAAAGTAGAACTACCCTGTGAACCAGCAATCTCTCTACTGGGTATATACCCCCAAAACTCAATAACATTGATATGTAATGGCACATGCAGCCCCATATTCATTGCAGCATTGTTCACGGTGGCCAAGACATGGAAACCAACCAAAAAGCCCTTCAATAGATGACTGGATAAAGAAGATGTTGTACATATACACTATAGAATACTATTCAGCCATAAGAAATGATGACATTGGATCATTGACAACAAAATGGTGCAATCTTGATAACATTATATGGAGTGAAATCAGTAAATCAGAAAAAAACAAGAACTGTATGATTCCATACATAGGTAGGACATAAAAACGAGACTAAGAGACATGGACAAGAATGTGGTGGTTACGAGGGGGGGGAACGGGGAGGAGAGGGAGGGAGAGCAGAAGGGGCACAAAGAAAACTAGATAGGTGATGGAGGACAATCTGACTTTGGTTGATGGGTATGCAACATAATTGAATGACAAGATAACCTGGACAGGTTTTCTTTGAACATGTGTACCTGATTTATTGATGTTACCTCATTAAAAATAATAAAAATTTATAAAAAAATTATCAAAAGAAAATCCATATCAATTCTAATTTCATATATTTAATATGGAATATCAGAACTATTGAAGTGATTAAATGTTGGGCTGGGACACAGAGGACGTAGTTTTTAAACCCGAAGGTTGCCAGCTTGAGTGTGGCTCATCGAGCTTGGGTATGGGTTCACCAGCTTGAGCATGGGGTCACTGAATTGAGCTTGGGATCATACACATGACCCCTTGGTCGCTGGCATGAGCTCAAAGGTCACTAGCTTGAGCAAGGGGTCAACTGTTCTGCTGCAGGCCCTAGCTCAAGGCACATATGAGAAGCAATCAATGAACAACTAAGGTGCTGTCGCCAAGACTTGACGCTTCTCATATCTTTTTCTTCCTGTCTGTCTGTCCCTATCAGTCCCTCTCTCTGTCTCCATCACAAAAAAGAACTCATGAAAATGTCATTTGACTTTCATCAAAAAATTTTAATATTAATGGAAAAAAATTCAAAGTTGACCAATTATTAAAATATAAAACAGTACTCAAGAGTTAAATTTGCTTTTAATACTCTCAATAAATTATCCATCCAGAAAATAAATGGCTATCTGTATATTTTGAATCTGTTTCCAAAACAACCTGTATTGTAAACTGAGAGTTAGGTACAAAGCTTAATAAAATCAGTGTCTTATATAATTTTTAAATCTTGCTTTAGTCATATAATTTATTTTCTGAAAATATTTTGAAGCAGATTCCTAAATGATGATATCCATTTTTTATAAACAACAGTTAATTTGAAAATTAATCAGGTTCTAAGATGTCCTGTCAATTTTCAGGCCCCTACACTAGATCTTCATAACAACCTAATTGTGAAGACACACAAACATGAGCTTCAGTTTGCTCCACGTAGAACTCTGACACAGTACAAATATCAATTAATCATCATCTAAGTACCAATGTCTTGACTGCATAAATATTTGAGAAATTTCATTATTTTATTTTTCATTATTTTATTTTTTACATAAAACACAATCATAAAATCAAATGGTAGTAAAGATATTGTTGGTGTGTAAACTGATTATTGTTACTAATGTTAACTATATAAAACTTAATATCACTTTATAAATGGTCAATCTGCGTTGTCTAACTTAAATGCTTTGTTTTATGTTGGTACACAAAGACAAATGCATCCCCATGTTCAATGTAGCATTATTCTACAGGCGTATATACCTAAGGTTTTCCCTCAGCCTGTAACGTGCCTGCCCTTCCCTTTGCATTCAAATTCAGCTCCACACTTTTTAAATGACAGCTTTTACAAACTGGCAGTTGTGGGTGGAAGTCCCTACTTACAGTTCCACAGAATTGGTGTTCTTCCTCAATGCAGTCATGCACATGGGAAGGACCTATTAGACTGCTTCCCCACTGATCAACCTGAATCACACAGGTGATGCCATGTTTTGCTCACAATTATATTCTGATGCCTTATACACTGTAAGATGCTTAGTTGGTTCCCAAAAATTGTACACGGTATTTACTGGATATTAAAATTTTCAATTCAACAGTTCAGTTAAACTGAATAGAAGATGTTTTCAAGGAGAAGAGAAAAGAAAACATTTTCAAGGCCTTGAAAGATTAAGTGAAAAATTTGAGGACATAAAACTACTTAGGGTAGCAACTAAAGCTCACTTTCTGATATTCAAAGTAATCAGTTAAGCCTCTATCCATGTCTACCTCGACCTAAAAGATTTTATTAGTACTTAATATGTACAAAATATAATCTACTTAGCACTATAAAATTCTAGGAAGAGCTTTATGAATAATTTATTTGCAAAAATATAGCCCAATATGAAAATCATACATGCTAATAGAATTCTTAATAGATGATGTACAGTATACTCTCTCCAAATTAGGGCATCTGTGTGTATATGTATTATATTAGTGAAATTCAACCATAAATTTAGAGCAGAATTTTTTAAATAAAAGCAAGCACTTGCCACTAATTGTTTGATTATAATCTCTGTAGGAATTTAATTCACAATTACTGATACTGAATGCAAACATATACCACAGGCTACTCTGAAAGTCACATTTAAAACAATGCATTTGTGGGGTGAGGCAATAAAATATTGATATCTCACATCTACAATAAAACAAATTAGATTCCTGTATATTATATGTTTTGTAAATATCAAAGCAGTAGCAAGACAGCAATATTCACTGGCACAAAATGGGCAGGTACT
This sequence comes from Saccopteryx bilineata, assembly GCF_036850765.1. NCBI lineage: Eukaryota > Metazoa > Chordata > Mammalia > Chiroptera > Emballonuridae > Saccopteryx > Saccopteryx bilineata. The sequence continues at coordinate 210,589,610 of NC_089491.1, read as the reverse complement.
GATATTAAGCAACAGGACTTGGGCCAAAGTTTGAAGGATGTGACTGGGATAGGCAACATGTGAGAGCGTCAGACTAACAAAAATGGGGCTATATTTCACCTGGCTAAATAAAAATGGTAATTTTCACAAATTTTGGCATTTCTAGAAAAGTAGGCCTGTCATATTATAAAACGTTTCAATGGAGGAAATAATTTTTTTTTTAAATAAGGAAGTTCAGAGGAGGAAAGAGGAATATGGCATAGGCAGAACTATGGAAAAGTCCAAATTTATATATAGAGAGAGAAAGACAATCTATGTATGCATCTGTCTCTCTTTTTGTATTTCTATCTATGAAAAGATAGGCATGGACAAATCTTCACCTTGCAGTTGCCTTTTTTGCCTAAGTTTTGTGTCTGTATTCTATACGTGGGGGAATTTAATTCATGGACTTTTATGTTAAAAACTACAAACTTATGAAAATATCAGTTAAGGCATTATACATACCCCATATTCTACTGAAGCCCAAAGTAAAATACTGGTTTCCAAATTAAAATAAATATAAATAACTCTTACAAGAACAAAATTTTATCTGAGCAAAGTAAAGAAGAAAAATCAGACAAATCTGAATATTGACAAGATAGAAATAGAGGATCTAATAAAAGTAAGTTTACAGTTGCGATTATGTAAAGCACGGTTTATTCTTGTATTACTATTTATTAATTATATTATTTTTCATACAAACAACTGTAAACCTACTTTTGCCACCAGATAGAATGGTAGAGAATTCCTTCAAAAAAGTGGTAACAATGAGAACCAAAAATTGTGACAGAAACACCCTCCTTGACGTAACTTTAGTTAGAACTTAATAAACTATTTTTTTGTGGGGAGGGAGGAGCTATGCCTTGTCCTTAGCCCTGTCCTTGGTCTCCTTTGGTAACAAATCCTAGCTAAGTCAGTTTAGTGAGAATCCTTCCACCCTTGTATCTAATTACTATTGATAACTGATAAAGTTATATATTACCCAACCTTTATGTTTATGTCCATAACCTGCTTTTAGCAAGAATCTTATTAGGCCAGCTTAGCAAGACTCACATTGTCCTTGAAATTTGATCAAGTTCCTCTTAAAAGTTTTCCATCTACTGACTCTTGTCATTCTCCTTATTGATTTAAATCCCACTTTTCATTGTATTTGGAGTTGAGTTCCATCTGTCTCCCTCACTGCAATACTATTGATATTGACTCCTATTGCTAGAGACTTAAATAAAGTCTGTCTTAGCATTTTTAAGAGTATCATAATAATTTCTCTTTGAAAAACGGGTATACCCACAAAAAGTAATTAAAAGGAAAATTTTTTGTGTTTTCCCTTTAAGGGGGAATTAGAAAGACAGATCTTAAGCAAATATGACAGTAATAGGAACTATTGGGTTATTTTCTGTAATTTTGTATAATTGAAGTGTTAGAGTTAGAATTTTTTCAATGACAAAAATAAGAACTTTACCTAATCCAAGTTTCAGACAAAAAAAATTGAAGAGTTATATTTAATTTTGTGAATTCAACATGTTTTCACTACATTAAAAAGGATCTTTGTATTTAGAGAATTTACCTATGAACAAAGTTAAACAGGCAACACTTTTGTGCACATGGTCATTTTAAGTTATACAGAATTGGACACATGTCAAAACATCTAATATCTGGAAAGGAACAAGGGAGTCATCTACAAGTATTCTACGTACAGAAATCTTGCTCTGAGATATTGGAGAAGGTGGTGTCAGGGTCACGTCCACCAGCTTTTGGCTCTGTATGCTCACCTCTCGAAGCCATACTGCTACGCTAGTTATTCCACTAAAAACTCTAAGCATATTCACAGAGAGTTGTTTCTGTAGATTATTAACAATGTTATTCCACTTCAGAATTAACTTTTGAAATGATTATACCAAGTAATCAAGGAAATACTTTATTATGTCCTGCATACTGTATTTAAGCAATAAAGGAATTGTGTACTAGAGTTTAGCAGGATTTTGGTGAAAAAGAGTGCACATTGCAAAGTCACTTATTTCCAGGTGATGCCAATAAAATGAGACAATTTAAATCATCCCCAGACTTCCTATTTTTATGCTGATGTATGAGGAGCTAAGATGCAAGAAAAAGGCACTCTGGGGAGGAGCCGTCATTTTCTACACTAAGGGAATGACTAGAACCATATGTTAGCAAAACTCTCTCAATAAACAGTGCTTAGATAAAAACTCAGGAAAATGAATCTTATATAGAACAAAACTAAAACAGGAAGGGAGAAAGGAAGAGAAATAGAAGATCAGAACAAGAAGAGGAAAAGAACAGAGGCAATAATATGATAAATATTTGTTTGGAGAGAGGGTTCTGATATTTACCACCTATATGGTAACCACATAAAAGGTGACATTTGCTTTTCACTAGAATTATATAAACCACTTGGCAGAGTAACATTAATTATTTCCTGTTTATAAATGTCCCTGGTTCATAGTTAATTATACAAACACAAGAACTTACCAGCATATCTATTATCTATCTATCTATCTATCTATCATCTGTCTATCTGAATTATATATAATTAAAATAAAAATAATACTTCTTTAATATTTTTATATTCATTTATTGATTTTAGTGAGAAAGGGACAGAGAGAAAGAGAGAGAAATAGAGAAACATTGATCTGCTCCTGTATGTGCCTTCACTGGGGATCAAACTGGCAACTTCTGTGCTTCAGAATGATACTCTAACCAATTTAGCTATCTGGCCAGGGAAATAGATATTTTTAATATGTTTAAAACTGAAGAAGGTATGAGAGGAAATAATTAAAGAGATGCTTGATGATGAAAATATTTGAAAGTAGATAATCTTTAGGCTCCCATATCTTCTATGCAAGATTACATGATTAATAAAAGTGTTTTTATTACTTCATAAACTATAAGAAGATGAATACATAAATCTGGATATAAAACAAACACTGACTTTAAAAATGAAGGAACTATGTTCATTTAGCTGGTATCACAACGAAAGATCTCTAAAGAGAAATTATTTAGATTGTATGAAATGGCAGCTAGGTAGTCAGAAGGCTGAGACAGAGCATTTCAACAGTACTTACATCCACGACTCAAATCTCTTATTTGAAGTTTCTAGCATAAGAAGAAATAACAAAGTGTACCAGCATCTGAATTTGTCCTTTTCTCAAGTTGAGATCAATAAAGTCATATTCCAGGCATACCAGGAGACATCAAAGAAACTTTTAAGGCTGCCTTCAGATTTGGTGACAAGTTACAAATTATTACCACATTTTAATAAATGTTTTTCATTTTATTTTATTTTTTTCCTTATTGCTGAGACTGAGAGCTGAGCATACAGTCAGCTCTCATCACTGTAGTCCTGTCACTGTACAAGACTTCCTCGCTTGATTACTTGCTTAATACAAGCTCTACACTTTCACATTCTGAAGGCTGTGTTTGCGTGTGCGCGCATGCGTGTGTGCTTGGTACCTGGACTTGAGTAAAGCTTTAATACTGGCTACTTGCTGGTCGGAATTTCTGAATGCTGTTTGCTCACGAGAAGACTGATCCTGATCACCAAATGCAACACTGACTCTGGCAAATATAATATAACAATATTAGACCTGAATTTCCAGCTATATGAATATCAGAAACAGGAAATTTGATACACAAACTCACTATCCATTTTGTGACTCAAACTGAAATGTATAAAAATGTAAGATTTTCAAACAATGGAAATAAATTTATGTCTCTTAAAATCATGTTGATTGCATAATATGCGTTGTCCTACTAAAACGGTATGGGGATTATCAAAATTTGTCTTGCATCCTCTCCAAATAATTTACATTCTGTAAGGCAATAGGTCCTTTCTTCTAGTCATCATACTCTCTGGTATAAAATTTTAATATTTTTCTTTAATATTAGATTTATAAGAACCACAAATAATAGCAAAAAATACTTTAATGTGTAATAGAATAATCTATTTTAAAAGCTTTGACATTCATTCCTCATCAAAAAAATAACGGTATATAAAAACACATTCACATTTCTCCATTGCCATTACTACATCCATGTTCAAGGCAATAGTCATTACTTGGACATCTTCACACTTCTTAACTCAACAACCTTTATGATGGTTTATAAAGTTCTACATTAGCTGGCCCATGCCTTTTCTTTTGCTTTGTCTCCGTTTAGGTTAACTGGGCTCCTTAAACTTTTATCTTTAATCTTTCCTGTGTTCAGCCCTTTGCCTAGCTGTCTCACCTATCTAATCACTTTTTGATATATTTCATCTTAATGTCATTGTGCATGTTCCATATCCCTAATTAAATAATAAATCCCATGAGAGAAAGACAGTGCTGTCTTTTTTTATAGTTCCGTACAACTCAATTTATATTTGTAACTCAGTAGATATCAGTAAATAATATATTGAGTGAAAATACAGGATAAATATATAATCCATATATTAACACTCCATTTAATGGGAGAAGAAACATATACAGACATTTGTTTGACTTCCCTAAAGTCACAGAACTTAGCACTTTAATGCAGTGTTAAGTATACATTTTCTTTCATAGACTCTTACGGCATATTTTGTAAAGAAGCCAGCCCCTTAAATTAGCTAAGAATTAACTGTATGTTTTTCTTTAAATATCTAAAATAGCTTGATGCTCTTGTTCAGTCATTAAATTTTCTCACTGGATTTATGATGAGAGAAACTACCAAGGGAATAAAAGATAATATATCCTTTGCCACATTAGGGAATAATTCAGTTAATAATTTCATAGATCTAGTTCTGTAATGATTCTCATATGCAGAATCAGCCTTGGCAATTAACTAGATTCAGTCCATGTGTCATGGGAATTCTAATGACTACATGGAACACTAAATTAAATGCATGTTTATTGACAGTTTAACCATTGTATTGGATGTATATTTTCTGTATGAAATTTGAACAACCAAATTATACGTAAATCTCAGCAAATTTTATGACCCAAGTTATAAGCGTCATGTATATTGAAATATATCTATATGTGACTTCTTACCACACATTTTAATTTGACTGTTATTAGTGATTAAGTATTACTGATTTAAGACAAATTTGAATATAAGGTGAATTATTCCTCTTTCAACTATTTTCTTCTTTCCTTTGTCTTGATAGTTCTTCCTTTAAATCATATATACAAATATATTTTTTTTTGTATTTTTCTGAAGCTGGAAACGGGGAGAGACAGTCAGACAGACTCCTGCATGCGCCCAACCGGGACCCACCCGGATGCTCTGCCCACCAGGGGGCGATGCTCTGCCCCTCCGGGGCGTCGCTCTGCCGCGACCAGAGCCAGTCTAGCACCTGGGGCAGAGGCCAAGGAGCCATCCCCAGCGCCCGGGCCATCTCTGCTCCAATGGAGCCTTGGCTGCGGGAGGGGAAGAGAGAGACAGAGAGGAAGGAGGGGGTGGGGGTGGAGAAGCAAATGGGCACTTCTCCTATATGCCCTGGCCGGGAATCGAACCCAGGTCCCCCACACACCAGGCCGACACTCTACCGCTGAGCCAACCGGCCAGGGCCGTACAAATATTAATAAAAGCATTTTACTACCTATGTTATTTTTGTCCTCTACTGTTGCTTTATATTCTTTGAAATTTCCATAATAGCTACACTATTTAAAATATCATATTATTTTTATGAACAATTTCACATATAAATCTAGAAACCCAAGCCTAATTGAATTTTACTAAAAATTTCAGAAAGATCAAAAGAAAGATTGGTCACAGAGATACAACAGTGTTAAAATTATTTCATCAATAACCATGATGCCAGTTTCTTTGGAATTTTTCAGATTTAGTGGTACTACATTGTGTAACTTACATAATTCATGTTTATTGATGTGAAATAACATCAGAGTGTGTCACGGTATTAAAATTGAAAAAGAATTTTGTTTTCTTTTTTTTCCACTTCAGTAAAAGAGAGATGTTAGAAATAATTATGTTTGTCTCTTACATTATTACATTATACTGAAAAAATCTCTACTTGTTCTAGGAAGAAATATTTAATTGTGCAAATCAAAAATAATTCAGTGTTTAAGTTTTTTTAGCTTTATTTTTAATTTGAATTTAATAGGGTGACATTAATTAATAAAATTATATATATTTCAGGTGTACAATTCTATGATACATCATCTGTATACTGTATTGTGTTCACCACACCAAATGAAGTCTCCTTTTATTACCATTCTCCCTTCACCCTTTTTTTTCTCCCACCACCCACTTTCCTCACTTGAATTTAATATCCTATTGTCTGTGTCTATGAATTTTTTTCTTTGTTTAATCCCTTTACCTTTTACACCGAGCCTCCCAACCTCCATCCCCTCTGTTGCTATCAGTCTGTTCTCCATATACATGAGTCTGTTTCTATTTCTAAATAAAAATTTAAAATGTAAGTGCATGTACTTAGATGAAATTATTTCCTTGGTTTATTAGGATATAATCTGGAATTTTTATATATCTAATTTTATTATTAAAAAAAAATCTAATCAGCAGGGAGGAAATAGAAAAAACTATTAAAAATCTCCCCAAAAATAAAAGTCCAGGCCCAGACGGTTATACTAGTGAATTCTATCAAACATTCAAAGAAGACTTGGTTCCTATTCTACTCAAAGTCTTCCAAAAAATTGAAGAAGAAGCAATACTTCCAAACACATTTTATGAGGCCAACATAACCCTCATACCAAAACCTGGCAAGGATGGCACAAAGAAAGAAAACTACAGACCAATATCTCTAATGAATACAGATGCTAAAATACTAAACAAAATACTGGCAAACCGAATACAACAACATATTAAAAAAATAATACATCATGATCAAGTGGAATTCATCCCAGAATCTCAAGGATGGTTCAACATACGCAAAACGGTTAACGTAATACACCATATCAACAAAACAAAGAACAAAAACCACATGATCTTATCAATAGATGCAGAAAAGGCTTTTGATAAAATACAACACAATTTTATGTTTAAGACTCTCAACAAAATGGGTATAGAAGGAAAATATCTCAACATGATAAAGGCCATATATGATAAACCATCAGCCAACATCCTATTAAACGGCATAAAACTGAGGACTTTCTACCTTAAATCAGGAACAAGACAGGGTTGTCCACTCTCTCCACTCTTATTCAACGTGGTGCTAGAAGTTCTGGCCAGAGCAATCAGACAAGACAAAGAAATAAAAGGCATCCATATCGGAAAAGAAGAAGTAAAGCTATCACTTTTTGCTGATGATATGATCCTATACATCGAAAACCCGAAGGACTCCACAAAAAGATTATTAGAAACAATAAACCAATACAGTAAGGTCGCAGGATACAAAATTAACATACAAAAGTCCATAGCCTTTCTATATGCCAACAATGAAATATTAGAAAACGAACTCAAAAAAATAATCCCCTTCACGATTGCAACAAAAAAAATAAAATATCTAGGAATAAACATAACAAAGAACGTAAAGGACCTATATAATGAAAATTACAAAGCATTGTTAAGGGAAATCGAAAAAGATACAATGAGATGGAAAAATATTCCTTGTTCTTGGATAGGAAGAATAAATATAATCAAAATGGCCATATTACCCAAAGCAATATACAAATTTAATGCAATTCCCATCAAAATCCCTATGAGATTTTTTAAAGAACTGGAACAAAAAATTATCAGATTTATATGGAACTATAAAAAACCCCGAATAGCCAAAACAATCCTAAGGAAAAAGAATGAAGCTGGGGGCATTACAATACCTGACTTTAAACTATATTATAGGGCCACGATAATCAAAACAGCATGGTATTGGCAAAAAAATAGACACTCAGACCAATGGAACAGAATAGAAAGCCCAGAAATAAAACCACATATATATGGTCAAATAATCTTTGATAAAGGGGCCAACAACACACAATGGAGAAAAGAAAGCCTCTTCAACAAATGGTGTTGGGAAAACTGGAAAGCCACATGCAAAAGAATGAAAATCGACTACAGCCTGTCCCCGTGTACTAAAATTAATTCAAAATGGATCAAAGACCTAAATATAAGACCTGAAACAATAAAGTACATAGAAGAAGACATAGGTACTAAAATCATGGACCTGGGTTTTAAAGAACATTTTATGAACTTGACTCCAATGGCAAGAGAAGTGAAGGCAAAGATAAATGAATGGGACTACATCAGAATTAAAAGTTTTTGCTCAGCAAAAGAAACTGATATCAAAATAAACAGACAGCCAACTATATGGGAACTGATATTTTCAAACGACAGCTCAGATAAGGGCCTAATATCCAAAATTTACAAAGAACTCATAAAACTCAACAACAAACAAACAAACAATCCAATAAAAAAATGGGAAGAGGACATGAACAGACACTTCTCCCAGGAAGAGATACAAATGGCCAACAGATATATGAAAAGATGCTCAGCTTCATTAGTTATTAGAGAAATGCAAATCAAAACTACAATGAGATACCACCTCACTCCTGTTAGATTAGCTATTATCAACAAGACGGGTAATAGCAAATGTTGGAGAGGCTGTGGAGAAAAAGGAACCCTCATTCACTGTTGGTGGGACTGTAAAGTAGTACAACCATTATGGAGGAAAGTATGGTGGTTCCTCAAAAAACTGCAAATAGAACTACCTTATGACCCAGCAATCCCTCTACTGGGTATATACCCCAAAACCTCAGAAACATTGATACGTGAAGACACATGTAGCCCCATGTTCATTGCAGCACTGTTCACAGTGGCCAAGACATGGAAACAACCAAAAAGCCCTTCAATAGAAGACTGGATAAAGAAGATGTGGCACATATACACTATGGAATACTACTCAGCCATAAGAAATGATGACATCATATCATTTACAGCAAAATGGTGGGATCTTGATAACATTATAAGGAGTGAAATAAGCAAATCAGAAAAAAACAAGAACTACATGATTCCATACATTGGTGGAACATAAAAATGAGACTAAGAGTCATGGACAAGAGTGTGGTGGTTACCAAGGGTGGGGGGGGAGGGAGGACATGAGAGGGAGGGAGGGATAGTGTTAGGGGGAGGGGGAGGGGCACAGAGAACTAGATAGAGGGTGACGGAGGACAATCTGACTTTGGGCGAGGGGTTTGCAACATAATTTGATGACAAAATAACCTAGACATGTTTTCTTTGAATATATGTACCCTGATTTATTAATGTCATCCCATTACCATTAATAAAAATTTATTAAAAAAAAAAATCTAAAATAAACATCTCTTAAAAATAAATAAAATAAGCTATCATAATGAGATATGTTGCTCAAGGCAAAAATATATTTAAATCAATTGTTTTTGTACTGATGATTTAAGACTACTGGGGAAAACTCATTTATTAAATCTAGCAAAATCACAAAAAAGAAATGTATCAAAAAATAAAATATATTTTAAAATATTAGGTGGCTACCTTGAAAATTGCTCTTATAACTTTGGGAGACTTTTAAACACACACAGGAAAAAGAAAGATTTTCTAAAAAGACAGACCTGTCATTAAGTTATGTATATTTAATAAGTAATATTGATATCCTGCTACATATAAAGAATTTTGAATAATGTGCTAAAAATAATAATTTAAAGAGGTGAATTGCTTTTGACAGAGAGCCTTCATCTACATCATAGGTCACAAACCGTTCTTTTCAATAATACTGAAGCAAAGAGCACATTTTGCTCTAGATGAAATAAATATGAAATAAAGGGATCTGTGTGGATAATTTTAGTAAGTCAAATTAGTTTACATAGGTTTTCAAACTAAAGTTACAGAAATCAATATTATATGATTTTTAGGTTCTACTTCTTTAAAATATTGTGATGATACACTTCTAAGAGATATTTTTCTATCTCTGTAACACATATGTAATTATAAATTCATTAAATTGTTATTTTATGATACTGTCTAAGAAGTTCATAAGTAGATTCAGCTTCCTAGAAATACTGCACTACTTGTATGTCCCCTCAATTATTTTGCATCTTTAAAAACACTAATAATACACTATTTCTAGTGATAATAAATATTATTAAACTTAGTCATTATTTGGAAGATCTTAAGGATAATAGATACAAAATACCATTTATTTCTTTATGGTCTTTATAACAACTTTTTAAGAATTATCTTGGTTTTTCTTGTTCAATAGGTGATAATTTTACAAGCAAGTCTGAAGCAACGTAGAGAAAAATGTAACTACAGATATTTTTACAAATTTGAGTATTATTTTTAAATTAACTCTGAATATCACTTATAGGAATGTACTTCTTACATGAGTCATTTTATTCACCAAATACTTGAAAAGCCTTCCCAACAGAAAAGGAGTACATTACCCAGCTGGACTGACAGGGGCTTAACCAAATGCCTTTTTGGATGTGGCATGAGCAAACATTCTAATTTGCTTTTTGGGCTTGTTCTCTTGCACTGCTATGTTCACCATAAGATGGCTTCCTCCCTGTAGTGGTCACTTTGTCAGCCTGGCCTCAAGTGTTGCTGGACCCATGCATAGAGTTAAGTATTGCTATTTGAAGTAGCGTTCCCTATTCAACACTAGCCTGGTTCAGTCAAATTCAGTTGAGATGGAGAATTATTTTTGTATGCCACTGAGTTTGGGTTGTTTACTATGTATAATTATTGTGCCATTAGCTAATGACATATCTCATTGCACTGTATTATTCTTTCTCTTTAACACTTTTTAATGTTTGCTGTATTATATATTATGCTACTTTGTTTTGTTTATTATTGGTTTCCCATGCTAGAATATAAGATCCATAAAGTCAGGTGTTTTTGTTTGCATTATTCAATTCTATACACTCAACTCCTGGAAAATATGCTTCGTAGGTAGTACGTGCCTGGTAAAAACGGAATGAAAAAAAATGTAATTAAGATCCTAATCTAAATTCATAAAAATTATGGGTTTAGATCCATCTCTTTTTATTTACAATTGGAAATTAAATTTGAATTAAGTTAAATAAGTTGACTATTATCCTAGGATTAGATTCAACAGGTTCATTAAAATCTAAGGATAGCTGCTTATACTATAATATTTTTAAATATTATTTTAGTAATACCAAATATATTAGAAAACTCTCATCTTGTTAAATTATCACAAACTAGGAGCTAGCCTCAATCAGTAAATAGCTATCAAAAATCCATAGACAATATTAGGAAAACCTTGTAGGTGCCTCTACTCCACTGAAGTTAGGTAAGAGAAATCAGAAGATTCAAGGATTTATGGGCACAGAGTTCTGGCTGGTTGTGGATTTAAGGTTTGGACTGTTTTGTTTTGTTTTTTTAAGAATCAAGTACCTTAACTTTTGGTGGTCACATTATGCTAGACTACATTGTCAAGCAGTAAACCCTGGCTAAATCTACTGGCAGGACAACCTAGAGAGAAAGAGAAAGGATGATCAGTAAGTGATGACATTAGAAGGTGTCATCTTGGTTATTAATCCTTATCAGATGTATTGTCAAATATGTTCTCCCATTGTGTAGTTTGTCTTTTCATTCTGTTCTTATAGCCTTTAGCTGCTCAAAAGCTTTTTAGATTGAAATAGTACTATTTGTTTATCCTGTCTTTTATTTCACTTGCCCATGGAGATAAATCAGCAAATATATTGCTGTGAGAGAGGTTGGAGAGCTTACTGCCTATGTTTTCTTCTAACATGCTGATGGTTTCATGGTTTACATTTAAGTATTTTATCCATTTTGAGTTTATTTTTGTGAGTGGTGTAAACTAGTGGTCTAGTTTCATTTTTTTGCAGGTAGCTGTCCAATTTTCTCAATACCATTTATTAAAAAGGCTCTCTTTACTCCATTGTATGTTCTTACGTCCTTTGTCAAATATCAGTTGCCCATAGAGCTATGGGTTTATTTCTGGGTTCTCTGTTCTGTTCCATTGATCTATCTATATGCCTGTTCTTATACCAATACCAGGCTGTTTGAAGTACAATGGCCTTGTAACATAACTTGATATCAGGAAGTGTGATACCTCCCACTTTATTCTTTTTTAAGATTGCTGAGGCTATTTGTGTTCTTTTTTGGTTCCATATAAACTTTTGGAATATGTGATCTATATCTTTAAAGTATGTCATTGGTATTGTAATTGGTATTGCATTGAATTTATAAATTTCTTTGGGTAATATAGACATTTTAATGATGTTTATTCTTCCCTTCTTCTTTCTCTTCTTCTTCAGGAACCCCTATGAATCATATGTTATTTCTCTTTTGCTGTCACAGAGCTCTCTAAGAGATTCCTCAGACTTTTTGAGTCTCTTTTCTTTTTTTTTTCTCTGCTTTCATGCCTTCATTCAAATTGTCCTCCAACTCGCTGATTTAATCCTCAGCTCCATCCATTCTGTTTTTAATTCCTTCCATTGTGGTCTTCATTTCTGATATTGTATTTGTCGTTTCTGACTGATTCTTTTAATATTTCAATATCCTTTTTTATACTTGCTATTTCTTTATTTAGGTGTTTGTAATGACTATCTATTGTTGTTCTAAGATTCCTAAGCATCCTTACAATCATTATTTTGAACTTTGCATCCGGAAGTTTGGTTATTTCCATATCACTCAGTTCATTTCCTGGAGGTTTCTCTTGTGGTTTCAATTGGATTGCACTTCTCTGTCTTCTCATTATGTCTGTGTGTTTTGTTTGTAGAGCTGGTTGAGTCTAGGCTTGGTGTTGTCTGCCTCTAGTTTTCAATTGTGTTATTTCTAGGTCTTCTTGGGTAGGTGTCAGCTATTATTTGTAATCCACTTTCAGATTTGGACCCCTTTGAAGTCTTGATTTGTTTGTTTTCTTAATAGGTGATAGTCTTGTTTACTGATCTCAGCATGGGGCTTATTTGAAACTGTATCCAGAAATACAGTGGGTGTAACCTGAGACTCTGAAGGCCTCTTCTGCTAGTTACTCTCTCTGGGGGCAGGGTGTTTTCTTAGCTTCAATAGGAGTAGGTGTATCTCAGATCTCCTTTGAGACCTGAGTTACTGCCCCTCATCCCCACTTCTTGTTTTCAGCTGTGTCCTGTTGAGCTGATTGGAGCTGGAGAGTTGTCTGGAGAGATCTGTGACCCGGAACCACTTTAGTGTTTGTTTTGTGGAAGGATCAGCCCCTCCCCCAGCTATGGCCGCCTCCAGCACTGGATGAGTCAGCTTCTCAGGTCGTCCCTTGCATTCCTCTGCCTTTCATCATCTGTCTCTCTTTCTCCCCTCTCTTTTTGGAAGACAAGCCAGCCCTTTCAGCACACCTCATTTCCTGGTCACCAGGCAAGTGGCTGTAAGCAGTATTTTTTTTTTTATTTGGATTTTAATTTTGAAAATGGGCAACTTGGTCTGGCTCAGCTGTGTGGTTCCTTTGGTCTTGACTGGGATTCACTCATGTGACTAGGTCACTGTTTGGCCACATGGTCTAATACAGCAGTTCTCAACCTGTGGGTCTGACCCCGGCGGGGGTCAAACAACCAAAACATAGGGGTCGCCTAAAGCCATCAGAAAATACATATTTTATTTTAAAAGTTATTGTATAATAAATATGTATTTTCCAATGGCTTTAGGTGACCCCTGTGTTTTGGTTGTTTGACCCCCGCTGGGGTCATGACCCACAGGTTGAGAACCGATGGTCTAATATGACCTCTGCTGGGACAGGTGGTCTCTGCTCCATGTGGTCTCATTCTCCAGCACACAGCCCAGTCATGTCTGGGTGGGGTTCTAAGAGAAGGAGTGGAAGTTTGTACAGCTTCTTGAAGCCTAGACTTGGAATGAGCACACCATCCCTTATATATCTTACTGGCCAAAGCCAGTCACAATGCCAGCCCAGATTCAAATGGTGGAAAAGTAGACTCCATTTTATTTTCCTTTTAAAAAACCATTTCATTGTGCAAAATATTGAGCATATTCAGAAGAGAAGAGAGCATATAAATCCCTATGTATTCATCATCCAGATTCAAGAATTAGCAACTCAGAGATAATCTTATTTTACCTTTTGCTTTATAATTATTTCCCTCACCTTGGATTACTTTGAATGAAATCCCAGGTATATAATTTCATCATCTATAAACATTGAAGTTTATAGAAGAGAGTATTCCTTTCTCTTCATTTGAAGGATGATTGACATACAATAATATTTAAGTTTTATGTGTAGACTCTGCTTTGTGATGTGAAGAGCTACATAGTCACAGGGCCAAGAGGTATAGATACTTCCAGCTTCTTGTCCAGGGGCTCCTTAGTTTCAGTTTCAATCCAAAGCTTTTCAAAAGACGGCCAGTTTTTCTAAGATTTTGTTAACAGAATGCCGCCTGGAGGGCTCATATGCCTGGCAATCATCAATGATCTCCTGCAACTGTGAGGAACAATCTTCACCCAGTGGCTCCTGGTGCTGGTTCACAGCCACCAGCTGGTACATCTTCTTAGAATTACAACCTTCAAACAGGATCTTCCCAGTGGTGATTTCCCAGAGGACAATTCCAAAGCTGTATATTTCAGCTTTCATGTCATATTTATTATACACACTTTCCAGTCTTTGAGGTGAAATATATGCTATGGAAATGACTCTCTCTGCTTCTTTTCTCTTAATTTCTCTACTGATAGAATTCTGTATTTTGCTCAACTCAAATCCTGAAGGCTTCACTTGATAGTGGTTAGCTACCAGGAAGCTCCTGCTGCTGATGTTTTTGTGGAGTTCGGGGCTTTCTAAATAGTGTAGCCTGTGCAAGCCTCTGGCTGCCCCCAAGACCAGGAAGATGCACTCAGCTAATTTGAGGTCCTTTTTCTGATTCAGCAGTTCCCGCAGGGTCCTGAGCTCACAGTACTCCATGACAATGGAGAATGGAGGCACAGTCACTGCTTCATCAATGCAAATCCCAAAAATATGCAGGATGTTAGAGAACTAAATTTCTTCATATTCCTGATCTCATTATTGAAAGTGTGCCTTGCTGTTCCGATGTTTCTGGCCTGGACATTGTTGAATACTTTTATGGCCACTGAAAATTGATAGTATTTTCCTTTAAAAAGTTTGCTGAATTCATTTTTCCCTTAGCAGGATCCAATCAGGTTCTGAAAGCTCCTCCTTCTTAATCTCCTTGATTTGATATTGTGAGATCTTCAAGGATTTCTGTAAGGCTGACCAGTTCCTCACAATCTCCAGGATTTTTTCTGTGTCAGTTTTCAATTGTTCCAGTGAAGCTTCAATCATTTCACTTTCTGCAATTAGCCTTTGGAAGACTTGCCAATCCTCCTCTGCATCTTGCTCATCTTCTTGTTCCCAGCCTACTTCTTGGGTGATGCATGAAGGAGGCACTAACTGAGACACCTGAAGCAGCAGTGAAATCTCCTCCCAGACATCTGTCAGCCTTTAGTTTACTTTTTTTTTTTAAATTAAATTTAGTGCAGTGACATTGATAAATCAGGGTACATATGTTGAGAGAAAACATCTCCAGATTATTTTGACATTTGATTGTGCTGTATACCCCTTGCCCAAAGTCAAATTGTCTTCTGTCACCTTCTATCTCAGCGGTTCTCAAACTGTGGGTCATGATCCTGGCGGGGGTCGAACAACCAAAACACAGGGGTCGCCTAAAGCCATCGGAAATACATATTTTATTTTAAAATGTATTGTATAATAAATATGTATTTCCGATGGCTTTAGGCAACCCCTGAGTTTTGGTCCTTTAACCCCCACCGGTGTCGCGACCCAAAGGTTGAGAACCGCTGTTCTATCTGGTTTTCTTTGTGCCCCTCTCCACCCCCACCCCCTCTCTCCTCCTAGCCCCATCACCCCTCCCCCCACCCCTTCACCCTCATTGCCATCACATTCTTGTTTATGTCTCTGAGTCTCATTTTTATGTCCCTTCTATGTATGGATTCATATACTTCTTAGTTTTTTTGATTTACTTATTTCACTCTGTATAATGTTATCAAGGTCCATCCATGTTATTGTAAATGATCCGATGTCATCATTTCTTATAGCTGAGTAGTATTCCATAGTATATATGTACCAAAGCTTTTTAATCCACTCGTCCTCTGAAGGACACTTGGGCTGTTTCCAGATCTTCGCTATTGTGAACAATGCTGCCACAAACATGGGGGTTTTCTGATTCTTCCAGATTGATTTTTGGAAGATTGTATGTTTCAAGGAATTTGTCCATTTCATCTAGGTTGTCTAGTTTTTTGGCATACAGTTCTTCATAGTATTTTCTTACAATATTTTGTATTTCTGTTGTGTCAGTTGTTATTTCTCCACTCTCATTTCCAATTTTATTTATTTGAGTCCTCTCTTTTTCTCGGTGAGTCTAGTTAAAGGTTCATCAGTCTTGTTTACCTTTTCAAAGAACCAGCGCCTAGTTTCATTGATCCTCTGTATTGTTTCTTTAGCCTCTATGTCATTTATTTCTGCTCTGATCTTTATTATTTCCTTCCTTCTACTAGCTCTGGGCTTTACTTGCTGTTCTTTTTCTAGTTGTTTTAGATGCAGGGTTAAGTTGTTTATTTGAGCTTTTTCTAGCTTCTTAAAGTGTGCCTCTAGTGCTATGAACTTCCCTCTCAGTACTGCTTTTGCTGTGTCCCATAAATTTTCAGTTGTTGTATGCTCATTGTCATTCGTTTCTAGGAATGTTTTTATTTTTCTTCGATCTCATTTTTAATCCATTTGATATTCAACAACCTGCTATTTAGTTTCCATGTGTTTGAGAGTTTTTGAGCTTTTCCGTTGTGGTTCATTTCTAGTTTCATGCCGTTGTGATCAAAGAAAGTACTTGATATGATTTCAATCTTCTTAAATTTGTTGAGACCATTTTTGTTCCCTAACATGTGGTCTATCTTAGAGAATGTACCATGAGCAGTTGAAAAAAATGTATATTCTCCTGCTTTAAAGTGAAAGGTTCTAAAGATATTTATTAAATCGAGTTGATCTAGTGTGTCCAATAAGTCTGCTATTTCTTTGTTAATTTTCTTTCTTGAGATCTATCTAGTGATGTTAGTGGGGTATTTAAATCCCCTACAATTATAGTATTGCTGTTGATCTCGCCCTTTAAATCCATCAAAGTCTGCTTTATATATTTAGGTGCTCCTATATTAGGTGCATAGATATTTATAATAGTTATATCTTCCTGTTGGATTACTCCCTTTATCATTATGTAGTGGCCTTCTTTATCTCTTAGTATATCCTTTGTTTTAAAGTTCAATTTGTCTGATATAAGTATTGCTACCACAGCTTTTTTTTCATTTCCACTTGCATAAAAAAATTTTTTTCCATCATTTTACCTTCAATCTATGTGTATCTTTGTTCTAAGGTGCGTCTCTTGTAGACAGCATATGTACGCGCCTTGTTTTCTTATCCACGAAGCTACCCTATGTCTTTTGATTGGATCATTTAATCCATTTACATTTATGGTTATTATTGATATGTAATTGTTTATTGCCATTTTATTCTTTAAAGTGGTATTCCTTTTTTGCTATATTCTTATCCCACTTGATCTGTTTACAACAGGCCCCTGAACATTTCCTGCAGCATTGGTTTGGTTATAATGAATTCCTTGAGTTGTTTTTTATCTGGGAAGCTTTTTATTTCTCCTTCAATTTTTTTTTATTAAATTTAATGCAGTGACATTGATAAATCAGGGTACATATGTTGAGAGAAAATATCTCTAGATTATTTTGACATTTGATTGTGCTGTATACCCCTCCCCCAAAGTTAAATTGTCTTCTGTCATCTTCTATCTGGTTTTCTTTGTGCCCCTCCCCTCCCCTAACCCCTCTCTCTTCTTCAAACCCTCCCACCTCCCCCAACCTCCCGCCCCTGTTGCCATCACATTCTTGTTCATGTCTCTGAGTCTCATTTTTATGTCCCTTCTATGTATGGATTCATCTTAGTTTTTTTTTTCTGATTTACTTATTTCACTCCGTATAATGTTGTCAAGGTCCATCCATGTTATTGTAAATGATCCGATGTCATCATTTCTTATGGCTGAGTAGTATTCCATAGTATATATGTACCAAAGCTTTTTAATCCACTCGTCCTCTGATGGACACTTGGGCTGTTTCCAGATCTTCGCTATTGTGAACAATGCTGCCACAAACATGCGGGTGCATTTCTCCTTTTCGAGCCGTTCTATGGTGTCCTTGGGGTATATTCCTAAAAGTAGGATAGCTGGGTCAAAAGGCAGTTCGATTTTCAGATTTTTGAGGAATCTCCATACTGTTTTCCAAAGTGGCTGCACCAGTCTGCATTCCCACCAGCAGTGCAGGAGGGTTCCCTTTTCTCCACATCCTCGCCAGCACTTATTCTGTGTTGTTTTGTTGATAAGCGCCATTCTGACTGGTGTGAGGTGATGTCTCATTGTAGTTTTAATTTGCATTTCTCTAATCATTAGTGATGTTGAGCATTTTTTCATATGCCTATTGGTCATCTGTATGTCCTCTTTGGAGAAGTGTCTATTCATCTCTTTTATCCATTTTTGGATTGGGTTGTTTGTCTTCCTGGTGTTGAGTTTTACAAGTTCTTTATAAATTTTGGTTATTAACCCCTTATCAGACGTATTGTCAAATATATTCTCCCATTGTGTAGTTTGTCTTTTTATTCTGTTCTTGTTGTCTTTAGCTGTGCAAAAGCTTTTTAGTTTGATATAGTCCCATTTGTTTATCCTGTCTTTTATTTCACTTCCCCGTGGAGATAAATCAGCAAATATATTGCTCTGAGAGATGTCGGAGAGCTTACTGCCTATGTTTTCTTCTAAGATGCTTATGGTTTCACGGCCTACATTTAAGTCTTTTATCCATTTTGAGTTTATTTTTGTGAGTGGTGTAAGCTGGTGATCTAGTTTCATTTTTTTGCAGGTAGCTGTCCAATTTTCCCAACACCATTTGTTAAAGAGGCTGTCTTTACTCCATTGTATTTCCTTACCTCCTTTGTCAAATATCAGTTGTCCATAGAACTGTGGGTTTATTTCTGGGTTCTCTGTTCTGTTCCATTGATCTATATGCCCGTTCTTATGCCAGTACCAGGCTGTTTTGAGTACAACGGCCTTGTAGTATAACTTGATATCAGGAAGTGTGATACCTCCCACTTTATTCTTCTTTTTAAAGATTGCTGAGGCTATTCGTGTCCTCTTTTGGTTCCATATAAATTTTTGGAATATGTGTTCTATATCTTTGAAGTATGTCATTGGTATTTTAATTGGTATTGAATTGAATTTATAGATTGCTTTGGGTAATATAGACATTTTAATGATGTTTATTCTTCCTAACCATGAGCACGGTATATGCTTCCACTTGTTTGTATCTTCCTTGATTTCTTTTATCAATGCTTTGTAATTTTCTGAGTACAAGTCTTTAGTCTCCTTGGTTAAGTTTCTCCTAGGTACTTTATTTTTTTGGTTGTAATTGTGAAGAGGATTGTTTCCTTAATTTCTCTTTCTGACTGTTCATTGTTGGTGTATAAAAATGCTTCTGATTTCTGAGTATTGATTTTATATCCTGCCACTTTGCTGAATTTATTTATCAGGTCCAGTAGTTTTTTGACTGAGACTCTAGGGTTTTCTATATACAATATCATATCATCTGCAAATAATGATAGTTTTACTTCTTCTTTTCCAACTTGAATGCCTTTTATTTCTTCTTCTTGTCTGATTGCTGTGGCTAGGACTTCCAGGATTATGTTAAATAAGAGTGGTGAAAGGGGGCACCCCTGCCTTGTTCCTGATCTTAAGGGTATTGCTTTTAATTTTTGCCCATTGAGTATGATGTTGGCTGTGGGTTTCTCATAGATGGCTTTTATCATATTGAGGTATGTTCCCTGTATTCCCACTTTGCTGAGAGTTTTGATCATGAATGGGTGCTGGATTTTATCAAATGCTTTTTCTGCATCTATTGAAATTATCATATGGTTTTTCTCCTTCTTTTTGTTTATGTGATGAATCACATTGATTGATTTCCGAATATTGTACCAGCCTTGCCTCCCCAGAATAAATCCCACTTGATCATGGTGTATGATTTTTTCCATATATTGTTGCATCCGGTTTGCTAATATTTTGTTGAGGATTTTAGCATCTATATTCATCAGGGATATTGGCCTATAATTTTCTTTCTTTGTGTTGTCTTTGCCTGGTTTTGGAATCAGAATTATGCTCGCCTCATAAAAGGAGCTTGGAAGTCTTCCTTCCTCTTGAATTTTTTGAAATAGTTTGAGAAGGATAGGAGTTAGTTCTTCTTTGAATATTTGGTAGAATTCCGTTGTGAAGCCATCGGGCCCCGGACTTTTCTTTGTTGGGAGTTTTTTGATAACTGTTTCGATCTCATTTGGTGTAATCGGTCTGTTTAGGTTTTCTGATTCTTCCAGATTGATTTTTGGAAGATTGTATGTTTCAAGGAATTTGTCCATTTCATCTAGGTTGTCTAGTTTTTTGGCATACAGTTCTTCATAGTATTTTCTTACAATATTTTGTATTTCTGTTGTGTCAGTTGTTATTTCTCCTCTCTCATTTCTAATTTTATTTATTTGAGTCCTCTCTCTCTTTTTCTTGGTGAGTCTACTTAAAGGTTCATCAATCTTGTTTACCTTTTCAAAGAACCAGCTCCTAGTTTCACTGATCCTCTGTATTGTTTCTTTAGCCTCTATGTCATTTATTTCTGCTCTGATCTTTATTATTTCCTTCCTTCTACTACATTTGGGCTTTACTTGCTGTTCTTTTTCTAATTCTTTTAGATGCAGGGTTAGGTTGTTTATTTGAGCTTTTTCTAGCTTCTGAAAGTCTGCCTGTAGTGCTATGAACTTCCCTCTCAGCACTGCTTTCACTGTGTCCCATAAATTTTGAGTTGTTGTATGCTCATTGTCATTCGTTTCTAGGAATTTTTTTATTTCTTCTTTGATCTCATTCTTAATCCGTTCATTATTTAGCGCCCTGCTATTTAGTTTCCATGTGTTTGAGAATTTTTGAGCTTTTCTGCTGTGATTCATTTCTAGTTTCATGCTGTTGTGATCAGAGAAGGTGCTTGATATGATTTCAGTCTTCTTAAATTTGTTGAGAGCACTTTTGTGCCCTAACATGTGGTCTATCCTAGAGAATGTACCATGAGCGCTTGAAAAGAATGTATATTCTGCTGCTTTAGGGTGAAAGGATCTGAAGATATCTATTAAATCGAGCTGATCTATTGTTTCCAATAAGTCTGCTGTTTCTTTGTTAATTTTCTTTCTTGAGGATCTATCTAGTGATGTTAGTGGGGTATTTAAATCCCCTACTATTATAGTATTGCTGTTGATCTCACCCTTTAAATCCATCAAAGTCTGTTTTATATATTTGGGTGCTCCTATATTAGATGCATAGATATTTATAATAGTTATATCTTCCTGTTGGATTACTCCCTTTATCATTATGTAGTGGCCTTCTTTATCTCTTAGTATATCCTTTGTTTTAAAGTCCAATTTGTCTGATATAAGTATTGCTACCCCAGCTTTTTTTTCATTTCTGTTTGCATGAAATGTTTTTTTCCATCCTTTTACCTTCAATCTATGTGTGTCTTTTGTTCTAAGGTGTGTCTCTTGTAGACAGCATATGTATGGGTCCTGTTTTCTTATCCACGCAGCTACCCTATGTCTTTTGATTGGATCATTTAATCCATTTACATTTAAGGTTATTATTGATATGTAGTTGTTTATTGCCATTTTCTTCTTTAAAGGTGTATTCCTTTTTTTGCTATATTCTTTTCCAACTTTGATCTGTTTACAACAGGCCCCTTAACATTTCTTGCAGCGTTGGTTTGGTTGTAATGAATTCCTTGAGTTGTTTTTTGTCTGGGAAACTTTTTATTTCTCCTTCGATTTTAAACGATAGCCTTGCTGGATAAAGTAGTCTTGGTTGTAGGTTCTTGTTCTGCATTACTTTGAATATTTCTTGCCATTCCCTTCTGGCCTCTAGTGTTTCTGTTGAGAAGTCAGATGTCATCCTTATGTGGGCTCCTTTGTAGGTGATAGCTTTTTTTACTCTTGCAGCTTTTATATTTTCTATTTATTGCTTACCTTTGGTATTTTAATTATGATGTGTCTTGGTGTAGGTTTCTTTGGGTTTCTCTTTAATGGAGTCCTCTGTGCTTCTTAGACTTGTGAGAGTTTCTCCTGCATTAATTTAGGGAAGTTTTCAGCAATGATATGATTGAACAAAGTCTCTATCCCTTGTTCTTTTTCTTCTTCTTCAGAAACCCCTGTGATGCGGATGTTATTTCTCTTTATGTTGTCACAGAGTTCTCTAAGAGTTTCCTCAGTCTTTTTGTGTCTCTTTTCTTTTTTCTTCTCTGCTTTTATGCCTTCATTCCAGTTGTCCTCCAACTCACTGATTCAATCCTCAGCTCTATCTGTCCTGTTTTTAATTCCTTCCATTGTGGTCTTTATTTTTGATATTGTATTTGTCATCTCTGACTGATTCTTTTTTATACTTGCTATTTCTTTAGTTAGGTGTTCATAATGACCATCATTGTTGTTTTAAGATCCCTAAGCATCCTTATAATCATTATTTTGAACTCCGCATCTGGAAGTTTGCTTATTTCCGTATCACTCAGTTCATCTCCTGAAGGTATCTTTTGTGGTTTCATTTGGATTGCACTTTTTTGTCTTATCATTGTTGGTGTTTTGTTTGTAGAGTTTGTTGAGTCTAGGCTTGGTGTTGCCTGCCTCCAGTTTTCAGTTGTGTTATTTCTAGGTCTTCTTGGGTTGGTATCAGCTATTTCTGTAATCCACTTTAGGATTTGGGCAGCTTTGAAGACTTGATTTGTTTTCTTAACAGGTGATAGTCTTGTTAACTAATCTCAGCAGGGGGTTTCCTTGAAACTGTATCCAGGAATGCCATGGGTGTATCCTGAGACTGTGAAGGCCTGTTCCACTAACTAATCTCTCTGGGGGCAGGGTGTTTTCTCAGCTTCAGTAGGGGGAGGTGTATCTCAGATCTCCATGGAGACTTGAGTTACTGCCCCTCCTCCCCACTTCTTGTTTTCAGCTGTGTCTTGTTGCACTAATTGGAGCTGGAGAGATGTCTGAAGATCTCTTATCTGGAAGCAATTCCGTACTGTTTTGTGGAAGGGTCAGTCCCTCCCTCAACTATGGCCACCTCCAGCATGGATGAGTCAGCTTTTTAAGGTCATCTCCTGCATTCCTAAGCCCCTCACAGTCTGTCCCTCTCTCTCTCCTTTCCATTTGGGAGATAAGCTGGTCTTTTTAACACACCTTGCTCCCTGGTTGCCAGGCAAGTGGCTGTGAGCAGTATTTTCTGCTCTTTTCCCTGGAGTGAGATCCCCTCTGGGCTCTCAGCCTCACCCCCCTGTGTTCCTGTAAGCAGGGGAGATTCAGGCGCTCCCTACTAGGTTTGTTGTGGCTTCTTCTTTGATCCTTGGTTTTTGAGAGCTGTTCTTGTAGTCCAGAGTTGGTTTTTCACGCTGATTTTTCTTAAATTGATTTGTATTCCAGTTTGGTGGTGAGAGTTGGGTGTCTGTGCATCTGCCTACTCCGCTGCCATCTTCAGGTCTCGCTGTGAGCAGTATTTTCTGCTCTTTTCCTTGGAGTGATAGCCCAGAAGGGGTTTACTTCCTTTCTGTTCCTGTAAGCAGGGGAGATTCAGGCGCTCCCTACCAGGTTTGTTGTGGTTTCTTCTTTGTTCCTTGGTTTTTGAAAGCTGTTCTTGTAGTTCAGAGTTGGTTTTTCATGCTGATTGTTCCTATATTAGTTTGTAATCCAGTTTGGTGGTCTGAGCTGGGTGTCTGTGCATCTGCCTACTCTGCTGCCATCTTCAGGTCAACCTGAATTATTTTTCATCTTTCTCTTTTTATAGTTTATTCTTCTTATCTTCTGGATATACAGATATGCTTTGTATTTTTCTAAGATGCTGTCCTAAAATTTTTATATTGAATTTAAACCTAAATAGTTGCTGGCATTAGAATCAACTTATTTCTTCAAATAAGCCATCTCCTTTAAAGTTTGAACATTATTATGTATTAAATATATTAATGTGGGTGTAAAAGATAGTATTATAAGACAAGATTTTAATCACAGGTATAAAATGTATGACCACAGTGTTTTTCAAATATTTAAGTGTTTACTGAGATAATTTTCTTCAAGTGTTAAAATCATGTTCACATCCTATTTACCTTACTCCATACATACAGCTAATCTTGCTACCAGAATTACTGTTGAGACTGTAATATTCAAAGAAAGATGTGATAAAAATTTATTAATTCTATGGAATGCATGCAAATATGCAAGCAACATGAATTTGAATTATAAGATTAATTTTTATCCTTATAGCTTTAAAATGTTTCTGATATTGTGAACAATAGTTATACAACAGGAGAAAATGCATTTAAATATTGCTATTATGTCTAACAAGAAATAAAAACAGGTACAGAGAGCTCAGTGAGAAAAAATATAATAATTAAAAATTCAATACTTCTTAACAAGCATTGTTACCATGTAACTATTAAATTAAATTTATCACATAAAATAATTAAGTGTAGTTAATAGGTAATATGTAATGAGTACCTAGTCATAAAACTTAATAATAATTTTCTAATTGTAATCAAACACGCTATGTAATGGGTACTTATTGCATTAAAACATGTAACACATGCTTGTTATCTCCTTTGTTTTATAAATTGAAACTTTAGTTCAACTCCTGCTTCTTAGTAAGGGTAATGTTCTTGAAATGTTGAAAATTAACTGGCAGAATTCCAAATAATCTGTGTAGATGAATTACAAAAGAGGCTTTGAACAAAAAAAAAGGGTGGGGGCTTAATCTCCTATACACCTTAAGTCCACTGATATTTTAATAAATGTGTTTGGAATCAAAGTGTAAATGACTTGATTCTTTTTCACTCATTCTTAGCAATATTATACTTCAGATATTTGCATCAGGCAGTAAAGACTATTCTAGTAAGTTTTTTGTGTCTGTGACATTGTGTAATGTTTTCATTTTTATAGTTTCTATACTGGTTTGATTCAAAGATGCAGAATAAAAATATTCTTAGCGTTTCTAAATTCAGATATTCATTTACAGCAAAATTTATTGTGTTATTACATGTAAGATATTGAAAATGTATTTCTTATTATAAATTTGTTGCTACATAAAATATCGTATCTTATACCAATACAGGCTTCAATTATCAAGAAATAAGCTTATTAGATATTCAGTACTAATTGTAGTTATTAAGTAGCAATAGCCAACCAAAATTTCTACTAATCTTCCTATGAGAATAGTATCAGGTTTGTTACAAATAGTGGTATTGTCAACGTGAAAAAAAAGTTTAAACTTTCCTAATAAAATTACACTAATTTACAGGAAAGATAACTGAAAAATAGCAGGTTAAATTTTAATTTATGACTATACATATTCTACATGATTATTTAACCTAAACCTCCCAAAAATACTAACTATAGACAAATGACAACAGTGTGGTATTATCTCTAGTTCTAAAACATGAATTAATTCTGAACTTTAGCATAATAAAATTAAGATAAATACTAAATAGTTATACTATCCTCTACTTGAGTATAAAATCTTCTTTTACTAACATACTTATACAACTTCTTAGTAAGTTTTAAAGCATTATATTCATCTATTATAAACATTTTTTCCATGATTCAATTTTAATAAACTATAGTAAATACCGAGAAGGCAGTAATCTCAAAGATGTGTAACTGAGAAGTTATGGAAATATATGTGAAAATTAATATCAGGCTAAAGCTAAATATTATTCTTAAATAAAGTATTAGGATGGACTAGTGTGATAGACTTCTAATATAATTTAGTATTTCCTGAAAATCATTAGTAAATTTAACTGTAAAAAAAAAAGGAAATTCCAATTCACATATGAAAGGAAATACTATAGGAATTTAGATTAATTAAAGAGGAAACTAGACATCTAGAGATTCACAAGTAATTTGTAATGGATATTTAAAAGCTACTCATCATAGAAAGAAAAAGACAGCTTAACTAGAGCATTCACATGTATGTTAGACCGACAAAGAAGCTCCATTCATTTGGAGGTTAAAAAAAAAGAGTAGAACATATGTCAATGAAATGTATGACGGCACTTTAAGCCTGTGATAGTCTATCTACTTTACTGATAACAATTAAAAGGTCTAGAAATAACACACAACAACAACAGAAACAAAAACAATAACAAGACTTCTGTAGAGTAACAAAAGTTTGTTTTTCCTATTTTTCCTTTTCTCTTATGGCTTTCTCTCTAGGGTAAGCTTCAAAGTGATTGTGGAACTAAAATTTGTCTGTAAGTGCAGAGGAAACTTAGAAAGAAGCCAGTGCAGTTGAACTATATGGAAGTAATTCCAGAGATGAGTCAGAGAAGTAGATACCATAATTGTGTGTATAAAACCATAGAAGTCTCAGTCCAAGCTATGATTTTTACTTGCCAAGGACAGTGAAAATTTGCATAGCAAAGGCTTTGGGAGTCAACTAAGATTTGAATCACTGCTCATTGGAGGCAACACAGAACTCCCAGAACTTTAGGGTAATTACCTGTTAAAAATACTTTTTCAGATGGTTGTAAAATTACCCAGAGTCTTCAGAATATGGTATTTACAGTATTCATAACAAATTAAATGATTTTTGCCATTTAATGAGCCAGGAGAACATGACCAATTCTAATGAGAAAGGATAATCCAGCTATGTACATCCCAAGATGGCTCAGATGTTGAACCTATCAGCTATAGATTTCAGCAGCTACTTTACTTATGCTCCATGAGATAAAGTAAAACATACATAAAATGAATAAAAATAAAATAAATGTCAGAAGAGGAAAAAAACATAAAGCAAAAAAAATATTAATTAGAAATTGGAACTAAAAATATCTTTAAAAATACAATAAACTCATTGGTTGGGGTTAAAAGCAGAAAGGACACAATGATGTCAAGAGTCAGTTAACCTAAAGGGAAAAAAAACAGCTGAAATGATCCAATCTGGAAAAGAGTGAGAAATAAGATATATAAAATAAACAGTGTTTCAGGGTCTGGGATAATTTCAAAAGGTCTAATATATATGTAAAAGTAAAACTCTAGAGATGAGAAAAAGATTAGGACAGGGCACATATCTGCAGACATAATGGTCAAAAACTGCCCAAAAATATTGACAAATACAGATTTACAGGTTCAAGAAACTCAATATACCCCAAATAGAATAGACTCAACATAAAAAACAACTAGATTCATCCTAATCAAAGCAATGAATACAAAGAAAATTACCTGAAATCTGCAAAACAAAAATAGCATGTGGTATACATGGCATCCACAATTCAAATCATCATGGATTTCTCATCAGAAAATTCTCATTAGGAAGCTAGAAGAATATCACCCAGAATTATTTCCAGGAAAAAAAATCTGATGAAAGTAGGGCAGAATGTTTTCAGATAGAAAATATTAATAGAATCTGTTCTAAACATATATGCTGTATAATAAATGAATAAGAAAAATTTTCAGGCTGAAGGACCAAAATGTCAGAGGAAAATTTGAATCTTTAAGGGGAAGAAAGAGCAAAGGAGCCTGACCAGGTGCTGGCGCAGTGGATAGAGCATTAGACTGGGATGCAGAGGACCCAAGTTTGAAACCCTGGGGTCGCTGGCTTGGGTGTGGGATCATAGATATGACCCCACCATTCCTGGATTGAAGTCCAAGGTCAGTGGCTTGAGCCCAAGGTTACTGGCTTGAGCAAGGGGTCACTCACTCTGCTGTAGCCCCCAGGTCAAGGCACTTATGAGAAAGCGACCAATGAATAACTAAGGAGTCACAACAAAGAACTGATGCTTCTCATCTTTCTCCCTTCTTGTCTGTCTGTCTCTATCTGTCCCTCTCTCTGTCTCTCTCTCTTTCTCTGTCACAGACACAAAAAAGAACAAAACACATGGTAAATAAATGAGTAAATAAAAGCATTTTATTTTCTCTTTATTTCTTTAAAATATTTATGACATCAAAACAAATTTATCATAATCTGGTGATATTCCAATGAATGTAGATGTACTGCATATGAAAACAATAATAAAAAGATCTGTATGAGGCAGGTGTTAAGGGACCCATA
This sequence comes from Saccopteryx bilineata, assembly GCF_036850765.1. NCBI lineage: Eukaryota > Metazoa > Chordata > Mammalia > Chiroptera > Emballonuridae > Saccopteryx > Saccopteryx bilineata. Next base: position 210,561,501 of record NC_089491.1, on the reverse strand, counting down.
TAGTTGCAAAATTTCTACATTTAATTTAAAGTGTCAAAATATTGACTATATTTAGACTGTGAAATGTTAGAGGTTTATATATTATAATCTCTGGAGAATAATTTAATAAAATAAAAACAAAAAATTTATGAGGTATTATCAATATTCAATATATGAATTAAAACAAAATTTTCAAATAAAGAAGAAAAACAGATAAATGAAAACAGAATATTAAGAAAAGAAAAGGCATAAAACACAGAATTGTAGACCTAAATGAAACATATCAATAACTACATTAAATTTAATAGTCTAAACCAGTGATTTTCAACTGGTGAACTGTGGCACACTGGTGTGTCACAAGTATTTTTATAATACTGTATGTAATACTTGACTAATTCAATGACATTGACCTCTTTTCTCATACACTGTCCAATAAAAAACTAACAACAACCAACACAACAATAGCATTCCAGTGTGAATGAATCAGAACTATACCTTTTTTTTTTTTGTCAGATTGGCAAAAAATATATTTTTGTGTGTCCTGCATTATTTTAGTAATTAGTTTATGTATGCCAGGAGTTGAAAAGGTTGAAAATTACTGGTCTAAACCAATGGTTGGCCAACTGTGGTCCTTGAGCAAAATAGAGCCCAAGTTTATACTTAGAGTTAAGAATGCTATTATACTTTTAATTGATTGCAAGAGAAAAATAAATTCAACACACCTTTTAAATGGTTTTTTTGGGAAAGATACCATAGAAATACCTGCAAAATCTAAAATATTTGTAACCTAATCCATTTACTGCTGACTCCTGGCTTTTCCAACACTCTGTAAGGTAGAGATTGATAGAGTAGATTAGAAAGGAATATTCTATTACACTGCCCAAAAACACACTTTAATGTGAAATCAAAATACAAGGTGGAAAGTAAATAAATGGAAGACATATACAAACAGTAAGCATGAAAGAACTTAAGTATATTTTAATACTAGAGAGAATACATTAAATTCAAAGAGGTGAGAGGAGAAAAATAAATAATTTATGAGAAAGATATTCATGGGAGAGATAATAACACACACACACACACACACACACACACACACACACACACACACACACACATCAAAATTTCCAGAACCAGTAAGCATGTTACTTTACATGGCAAAAAGGACTCTGCAGCTGTTATGCAACTAAGGGTGTGGAGTTGAGATGATCCTGGATTATCCAATGTGGGTCAATAAAATGGCAACCAGAGATAAAGAGGGAGATAGGAGGAAAAATGCAGAATCAGAATGATGTGATTTGAGAGAGACTCTATCTGCCATTGCAGACTTTAAAGACGAAATTGGACAGTGAGCCAAGGAATGTCCGCAGATTCTAGATGTTGAAAAAGACAAGGAAACAAAATCTCTCCTAGAGCCTCCACAAAAGAACACAACCCTATGTACACTTTATTTTATTATAGTGAGAAATTTCAGACTGCTGACATCCAGAACTCCAGAAAGATATTTTTTTTGTTGTTTACAGCCCTTAAATTGTGGCCATTGACTATAGCAGCAATTGGAAACTAATATAATATACAAACTATTGTAGAATCCTGTATTGCTTCGCCAAGCTTTAAAATACATGATGCAACTGCCAACAGGAAAAAGGGAGAGGAAAAGAGTTCACAATCATGAAAGAAGATTTTAACACCTCTCATTCTGATAGCATAACTATACAAAAATGTTCAGTAAAGACATAGAAGATTTAAACAATACTATTACCCACCTGGATCTAAGTTATATTTATAGAACACAAGATACTGTAACTGCAGAATATATATGCTTTTCAAATATATGTTGTATATGTATCAGTATAGATCATATGATGGAACATAAAACAAATATTAATAAATTTTAAAAAATGAAAATAACACAGAGGGTATTTTCTAAGCACAACTGAATTAAATTAGAACTAAATAACAGCAAAATAGCTAGAAAAACACCAAATATCTGAATATCAAACATATTCTTATGAATAACTATGAAGGTGTTTATTTTGTTCATTAGATTCCACACATAAGTGAAATCATGTGGCACTTGCCTTTGTTTCACTGGCTTTTACAGATGATGGGTTATGGAACTTATATAATTTTATTAAGCAAATTGCCCCAATAAATTCAATTAAAAGTAACTGTAGTAATGATAAAATGCACCACAAATTAAAAAATAATTTCAACTGACAGACAATAAAAATACCACATACAGTCGTCCCTCTCCATATCACAGTTCACTTTTCGTGGTCACACTGTGTTGCAGATTTTTAAATTGTATATATCTAATTTTGTATAGCAGATTTTTTGCTATATCATGGGATTTTGTGGTATATAGGTATTTATATATATTTATTATTTTAATTATTTTTATGGTAAAATAAGCATTTTCTAGCCTAGAAATTAAAAACAATAAAAATGTAAAAATATTAATTAAAACATATTAAAAGAATATTAAATCAAAATAAAATATGTAGCATGTAGCAGATGATTAGACAAAGACTCACACCTATGGAAAATGCAGCTATGGCCACTTCCACTTGAGTTAGTCTGTCTACGTGAGATCGTACAGGGCACACTATTGGCTGATGGATGGGAGGTGACCAACCAGAGCACTGTGTTTATGTAGTTTTAAGAATGTAGAAAGTGTTTAAGAGCAAGGAAGCATTTATAAGACTGTGGGGAAGGTTAATAGTAGTGTGGGAAAAGCTTCCAAGAATGTAGGGAGGGTTTATAAAGCCTTAAAATATATATAAATAATAAAATAAATATAAGGTCACTACTTTGGAGATTTTCACCTATCGTGGGGGGTTCTGGAAACTAACCTCCGTGATAGACAAGGAAGCAGTGTAAATGTTGTAGTAATTAAATATATAAAATATAAAAATATGGAAAAATATAAAAATAATTAAAATAATATTAAAAATAATTATTAAAATTAAATAAAGTTATGCTATTTAGATAGGAATTAATATAGTGGCTTACTGCTATAACTCTTTAAATGTGGTCAACAGACTGACTTTAAAGCAGGACCCAGTTAGTGTGTGTGTGAAATTATATCTAAATAAGAAGTGGCTTGTTGTTATTTGCATTAACTTTGTAAATTAATGTAAATAAGAACATCTTAAAAAGTGGTTTAATGTAAACATTTCAGTAGATTGACATAGAGGGGATTCCCTGCAAGGAACTCCCAAAAAGGTGGTTTGAGGTGATAATCCTGTACATTGACACCGATTAGAAGGTGTTGGCTAGAAAAGGTACTAAAGCTGAGGGGCCCCGTGCTGCAGTAGTCGCCCAGACTCCAACGTTGATGTGGACTGTCTCCACGCTACTCTGAGCTCTGACCAAAGACAGCCAAGAGGAGCACGCCAACAGGGCCCCCTTAAGCTGTACCCAGGCATGCCAAAAGGATTTGTGAGTAATAAATTACCTTTGTAATTATTGCAACTAATTTGTGTGTTGGTCGTATTTTTCCTCCAGTGGCACTTAACAGTAGCATCCTCATAGCCGCCTCAAGAGTAGTCTCGAAGAGGCTGCCAGGCCTGCTAATAAGCAGGAGTGTCCCACTGCACGGGGAAGTCAAATCAGGGATGCCTGATCTATGTAGAGCTTGGGCTCTACTAGGACACTGTTATAATTTGTGATGTATGGTTAAAGTATGGGTTGGTGTGAAATTTAGTTTTATATGATTTATTAGAAAATAAAAAATATCTAAAATAAGCAATCTACTATTTCACCTTAAGAATTTATAAAGAAATGAAAAAGCACATCCAAAATATAGAGAAAAATGGAAATAAAATCAAAACACTAAAAAACAGATATATAATAGAAAATATAAATTAGTAAAGGCAAAAACTAATGCTTTGTAATGATCAACATTAGTAAACCCTTAGCTAGAAAAGTCTTTTCAATAAGTAGTGCTGAATGATTTGTATATATGGATAGAAAGATAATACATACTGATTCTACACATATGCACTCCAAATGTATCATTGACTTTAATGTAAAATTCAAATCAACAAAATATTAAAAAGAAAGCTTAGATATAAATTGTTTAATTAGTCTTTCCATTAATTTCTTTACAAGCAGTTTGTGGATATGTAAAATAATATAATTTGTGCCAGTTCTTAAAAAATATTTGCTTTCTAGAGTTCTAAATTAGAAAATGCATCTCGTTTCACAATTATCATCATAGTAGAGTAATATTAATGTAATAGAATTTCTCCAAATAAACATTTTGTCAATAAATATTTTATAAATTCCCACTAAGACAGCTAAGTCCATTCAAGTATAAGAGAACCTCTAACATTGATGATTAGTGAATATTTGTTGGGAATAAGCTTAAATTTCTTCCTCTTTTAAGGACATATGTACCAGAGTATTCTAAAATCACATGCAGTGACTTAAAGTAGATTGTAGTTTCCTTTTACATTTGCCTTCACTATTCCCCAATCTCACAGTTACAAACAATTTTTATAATTATTTAACAATTCTTTATCATATTTCCTACTTTCAGGTAATAAACACTATTTTAATAAAAATATAAGTACTTATATTCAATCATTTAAAATACTATATCATATCTTATGAAGATGTAAAATAATTCAACAAAACAGCTTGAATAAGATAAAAACTCTCACTACCTATGTGAAACACAGGACAATTAATATTATAATAAAAAGAGAGGAATCTAAGAAAATGTTGACCTATAACTGATAACTCAATAATAAATAATAATATAGTTCAGCTGATATGTGTTTCAAGTTTAACATTGAAAAAATGGACAATTTTTAGAATAAGTGTCAAAAACATGTAATACAGCACTGTTCCATGTCTTATAATATCCACTAGATGTCTCCAATAACTGACTTCGAACGGCTACATTTTCTCTAAGGCTGTGTGTTGAATACAGGTACACTAACCACATAGGTATTTTGATATTCCAATTAAAATTCCCAAATTTTTTTAAGCAGAAAAGGTTCTTTCAATAAACATATAAAATGAAAAGAACTTACACTCAATATCAAGGTACATGGTCTTTTGGTGTCCTCCAATTCTACTTGCAGCTTCACAGTCATATCTCCCTGAATCTGACAACTTCACATCTTTAATATGCAAGGATGAGCTTCCAAGATGCCCTTTGATTTCTATACGGCCGTCTGGGCTCTGTTTACAATGAATCAGGAAAAAGAAAGATTTTATGTTTCTTTTGTATAAAATGATGACCAAATATATGATGTCTATGATATACACAGTAAATAAAAATAACCTCTTACCTGCATTCATATTTTCCCCCCAAAATGCAGCATTTCTATATTTGTGATTTACAAATATTAGCTTATCCATTTTACCTTTCCACTTGCTTACAGGGACATTGACCTGTAGTAAAAACTTAAACAATTTTATCAACCTCTTTTATTTAGCATGCTCTTTGCTTTTTAAAAACCAAGAAGGGTTTTGTTGGTTTCCAATCATATTTCTTGCAAACATACAAAAGAACACCTTTCAATTCTACTTAAAACCTACCAATGAAAATGATATTCCTGTGGCACTTTAGTTTCATATCCATCATGTAAAAAAAGTATCAAGATTTATGAAATTTAAAGCCTTAGAAATTGATAATTTTCATTTTTAAAAATGTGCAATAGCACTTCTCATAAGCATAATTAGTACCAGATGATAGTAAACATAGTTCTATAAAATTCACTTTTAGGAAGTCAATAAATGAATACAAAGATGATTAATTACTTACTCCATGAATACTGACTCAAATAAAGGAGCTGCTTATAATCCAATAGTCTATAGATTATATTTCACATAAGAATTCTTATCTGCAACAGAATTACCAAAGCTAATATTATTTTCTTAAGGTATTAAATATCTTTATAGCACACATATTAAACAGAGATAGTTTATTCATTTAATTTTATTTCACACCATCAGAAAATATATTGAACTTTTAGCACTTTATAATTTATTTGAAATGTGCTTAATTGTTATTGAGGCAATTCTGTTCAATATTTGAGGTTTCAGTGCCTCATAAAATATTTTATGCCATGCATTTATTTTGAAATATGTATGTTATTATGTAACAATATAATAGCTGTTTAATTTTCTATATCACTGAAGTTTAATTAAATTTTAATACATTTGTGTACTTTGTATTATTAAAATTTGGCATTTAATCATTATTCTTTATTAATACCAGAAGACTGTTATAAAGCTCTTTTCCACACAAAGTTGACTGGGTCACAGTAAGATTACTTTTTTTGCTTTCAATTTTTAGACAGCATGGAATTATTATATAATCATAGCAGTCATATAATTTATTTCCTATCAGAAAAATAGTCTTCAAAAACAAAGAAATAAAAATGTATGAGGGATTTATTCTGTGACTTAGATCAGGATTTCTAGGAAAACCATATGTTCCCCACTTCTGAGTGTTGCTAAAAAAACATAGTAAGGTGAGGTTTTCAAGCAGAAGGGCATTCTCTCCTGCCAATTTTTAATGTGTTCAACTGCCAAGTCCATTTACTTAATTGACAGAAAAGGAAGGAAAAAAAGCAAAAACTCACGGAAGTCAGCACAGAATGAGTAAACACAAAAGCAAAATGGTCAATTTGCTAGACACGTAACTAAGTTTGAATAACTTCGTGGGCATTCTCCTTACCTCATTGAACCTTACCTCATTGAACCTTATTGAGCTATCTTTCTTTCCTTATCCGCTGACTTCCTTTGGCTTCCAGAAACCTATAATCTGTTTTTCCTCCATTTCACCTCTCTTACTACTACTCGGTCTTAGTTGAAGCCTCCTCCCTACCTGAAGTCCCCTGCATTCTGTCTTGGACTCCTCTTTTTGGTGAATATACTCTGCTCAGTTCAGTCATCTTTAGTCACTTTTCTTCAGCCAGGATCTCTCTCTGGAGCTTCAGAACCAGGTATCTTCATTTGCAGGGCTCAACTCTTTGGCACGTATATCATCTGTCATCATCTGATTTCTACACACGGTCTTTCTTTCCATGAATGATACTAATTATTTTCCATGTCCCAGGCTATATCTGTCCTCAGTCTTGGGTTTGTTTCTGAATTTTTATCTATGTATATTCCAAATTATGAGAAATCACAGTTTCTACATGATCATTTTCCATTTTCAGCAATTGTGCTTTGGAGCCCTCTCTGTTCTTTGCTTTGTGCAGCTGAGTTGAAATGATATTGACAGGTATCACTGGATTTCAGAGAGAACAAGTTCACGAGAGCTGAATGTGACCGAAAAAGACTCCCTGACTCTGCAAAAGTCAGCAACATTATGCTATTTCCTATGTTTCTCTAGAAAAAAAAAAAAATTGTTCCAGCTGCTGAAATTATTTCTTGAGAAGCTAAGAATATATTTTCTTTTTAAACAAACTTTTAATTCTCATAACTTTATGAAAGTTTCACATCCTCTGTGCTCTCTGTTCATAAACAACATTGTATTTCCTCCTAAATAAAATTCTATTCCCTTAGCCTGACATTTAAAGACTTCCATATGGCATCACTTGTCTAAGCATACTTTACAATTTGGATTCCAGTTAATCTGAATTACATGTACTGTCATGAATATCCTGTGCTCTCCAGAAGCACCCTTCATTTAAGACCTGTGTTAAATCATTCTGCCTTTATCTCTTGCAAATTTAAATGGCAGGTTTCTATCATCATTTCTTTTTCAGGCATCCCCAAACTATGGCCCGCGGGCCGCATGGGCCTCCTGAGGCCATTTATCCGGCCCCCCGCCGCACTTCCAAAAGGGGCATCTCTTTCATTGGTGGTCAGTGAGAGGAGCACTGTATGTGGCAGCCCTCCAACCGTCTGAGGGACAGTGAACTGGCCCCTTGTGTAAAAAGTTTGGGGACCCCTGCAAGTTTAATTTTTGACCACATATATATTTACAGTCAAAATAGTCCCTTGTTGATTTTGTTACATAATTATTATAAAGGAGTATTATTCATTCTATATTATATTTATAATATAGGATTATTTATAATTACTACTTGAGTTTCATGCTTCTCTTAGGATGTAGGGCCTTTGCTGGTTTAGTTAAAAATTCACATGTAGGGTGGTAATATTATAATTGAATTAATATGAGAACTTTTTATGGTATTTGATATAAAAGTCATTTGGAGTAGTGCCTAGGACAGAGCCACTATATATTAAAATTATTATATAGTAAATTAAGTTATGGTATATTTACATATAATTTGAAAAAAATGTAATTTCTAAGCTATTTATTTACTATATGTTTTTTCAACGGTGGTTACCATTAAGTAATGAAAAGGGTACCTACCATGTTCATTGTAGTGCACTATCTTGTGAGTGCTTCTGCACTCCATCATCCTTTGCTACTGTTAATCTCCGTCCTCTCCCCCCCTTTTTTTTGTTGTCACAGTTTAAATTTGGTTTTATTGTGTTCTTGGTGGAGCTTTTACTTGTGGCTTTGTTTTGTTTTGTTCTTGTATCTGGTTGGAAAACCCCCTTTAGTATTTCCCGGAGTGGGGGTTTTCTGATGATAAATTCCCTCATCTTTTCTGTATCTGTGAATGTTTTTATTTCTCTTTTGTATTTGAAGGATAGCTTTGCTGGGTATAGTATTTTTGGCTGAAACTTCCTCTTTTTCAGGACTTTAAATATTGGGGTCCACTCTCTTCTAGCTTGTTGTTTCTTCTCAGAAATCTGATGATAATCTAATAGGCCTTCCTTTATATGTTGTATTCTTCTTCTCCCTGGCTGCCTTGAGAATTTTTTCTTTGTCATTGGTTTGTGCCAATTTCATTATGATGTGCCTTGGAGTAGGTTTGTTGGGGTTAAGAAAACTTGGTGTTCTGTTTGCTTCTTGAATTTGAGGCTTTAGTTCTTGGGAAGAACAGGCTTGGGAAGTTCTTGTCTATTCTTTGTTTGAATATGTTCTCCATTCCATTTTCTCTCTCTTCTCCCTCTGATATACTATTATTCTTATGTTACTCTTTTTGATGAAATCAGACAATTCCTGTTGGGCTTTCTCATTTTTTTTAATTTTTGAGTCTTTCTCTTCTTCTCTCTGTTGTGCCTCAAATTCCTTGTCTTCTATGTCATTAATACTATCTTCTATCTGGCCTGTTCTATTACCTAAGCTTGTTATCTCATTTTTCAGGTCATGAATTGAGATTCTCATCTCTGTTTGATTTGTATATATACTCTCAATTTCCTTGGTAATATGTTCTTTGTGTTCATTGAGTTGTTTTTTGAGCTCCCTAAATTGCCTTTCTGTATTTTCTTGTATATTGCTGAGTATTTTTAGTATTTCTATTTTATATTCTCTGTCATTTAGCTCTAAGGTTTCCAATATATTAAATTTTTCTCCATAGATTTTTCCTCATCTATCTGTGCTACATTTCTGTCTTTTGTATCCATTATATTCTATTTCCTTTTCCTTAATGGCATTTGAGGGTGGTTTTCTTGATAGCACTAATGAGAATTAATAAAGAATAAAAAGTAAATAAAGAAAAAAAATAGAAAAAAAATTATTTTTTTCTCCTCTCCCCTCCTTCTTCAGAAAATATCATGATAAACTTTAAATTATATTGTGCTAAATGGAACAAAAATACCTATAATGGAGGGCCTGAGTTGGGGAGAAGTGATAAAGGGGCAAAAAAGGAGGTAGGGACCCACAAAATGCAAAAAAGGAATAAAAATTGGATCAATAATTAAATGATTTGCTTGTAAGTGATGTTCAACTGAGAGTTATAATGAGAGGGATAAGAGGGAAACAGGAAAAAGAAAAAGAATACTATTGTATTAAGTGGAGCAAAACTAGATAGAATGGAGAGCCGGGTTTGGAGGAATGCTAATGAGTTAAAAAACAAAGTAAAAAGCACCCAAAATGCCACAAAGGAAAAATTTGAGTCCCAAATAAAATAATTTGTTCATGATACAAGGATTGAATGAGAAGAAAGGTAAAGGAGAAAAGAAGAAACTAATAGAGAAAGAAAAAAGAAAAATGGAAAAAAAGAAAGAAAAAAGAGAGAGAGAGTTAAGGGTTTTGGAGTGTAACCCTCATAGAATGAAAGGAAGAAGAAAAGAAAGAAAATGGGAGATGTAGCACTTATGGGTAGTGTAGTTTAAGAAGAGGAAAGAATAAGGCAGGCAGAGAATAAAATGACCAAGGTGGAAGAAAAAAATAATAATAAAGACAAGAAGATGAAAGAAACAAAAAAAAAAGTGGAAAAAGTTATAAAGTCTGTGGACTTTTCTTGATTTTGAGAGGTTATCTTCCTCCTTTTTCTTTCCTCTCCCTCTTCTTGTTCGGTGATTCTGTACCCCAGGCTCTGCCCCTGTGGCACGCTTATGTAGAGATTTGCGGTTGATAAGTCTCTATGGCGATGTCATATATTAGGCTTCAGTCTCGTTGGCAGTCAAGGCTTGTTAGCATTTGCAGGCTCCGACAATGAGAGAGTCTTTTTTCCCGGGGTGACTCTCTCCTAGTCTCTCCTTTCTGAATTAGCAGCCTGATGATCCAGCTATGAGGTTGCCACTGTCTCTGTCTGGAGAGTAAGAGGCTCAAAGAGCTGGCAAATCCCCACTCTATCCCCACTCAGCACAGGGCTCTGGGTAAGGTTCTGTCAGTCAGAGCCGCCAGTGTAATCAGGTGGGGCTGGGAGCCAATTTCTCTCAAGGTGTCTTTCTATGAGCCTCCCGCCATGTCCAGTATGCCTCAGCACTCTGTGGGACCACTCTCCCCAGGCTTTTTGCACTTTGTAACCTGTTTTGGCTGGGAAGAAGATGCCCTAGTCGCTGCCTGGGCAGTCAGACAGACTCCCGCATGCGCCCGAACGGGATCCAACGGCATGCCCACTAGGGGGCGATGCTTTGCCCCTCTGGGGCATCGCTCTGTTGCATCCAGAGCCAATTTAGCGCCTAAGGCAGAGGCCACAGAGCCATCCACAGCGCCCGGGCCATCTTTGCTCCAATGGAGCCTCGCTGCAGGAGGGGAAGAGAGAGACAGAGAGGAAGGAGAGGGGGAGGGCTGGAGAAGCAGATGGGCGCCTCTCCTGTGTGCCCTGGCCGGGAATCGAACCTGGGACTCCTGCACACCAGGCCAACGCTCTACCACTGAGCCAACCGGTCAGGGCAGAACAGGAGGTCTTAAAAGCTGCCAGTTCCTCTTTTTCACGTACAGCCTTGAGTATGACAGCTTTGCCAATAAGAGCCTCTAGCTTAATCAGGTAGGCCCTATGTGCATAGCAAGAGGCACTAAATAATATCACGTCTCTTCTTAGATTGCTGAACTGAGAGAGATCTTGTTGGTTAGAGCCACGTAGGTCATTTGGGCAGTGAGCAGACTGTGGGTTAAGCTAATTTCAGCGATTGGATCCATAGTTCTGCTCCTGAGACAGACTGCAAGCTGCTTGCTCGCCCCTCCCCCTAACGCTTCTGTATTTTTCTTCCCCGAGATGTTAGCCTGAATAGCTGGGTGAGGCTCCCCGCCATCCAGGAGAAGTTTGGGTGTAGGGAAGTTCACTTTTGAGCACTCCCTGCACGCTGCTGTTCAGGGTTCAGGGACCACACCAAGACTCTGGTTACAGCCCATGCAAAGGCCTCTGACCCTGCCCCTCTGTCCGGGAACATGGGCACCCACTGCTGGGGTGCTAGGAGGAACCTCTCGCACACTATCCGCGCTCGCCGACCAGGATATTGGGGCTAATGGTGGCGGCTGCTCGCCCATCTTTGCCAAGGTCTGACTGAGTTGCCGCAAGCACACTCTTTCCTCGGCTTGGACATCTGTGCTGCAGCCCAGCTCCTTCCACATTCTCAGCCCTCACTCTATCTCAGTACCAAGTGAAAGCAGCCTTTGCTCAGGTTAGTGAAGAAGGTGGAGTGTTCTGTTCTTCATCTTATTTCCTACAGGGTTGATTATATATTTAGTCATTTTTTCACTTGATCATACCTTCGTGTTCAGTGTGTGGGACTTCAAGACACTCCAAGGATAGATTTTTATGTCACTAGTTGAAGAACTTGTTGAAATTTTGGGAAGAGTTATCGGTAGCGCTCCTCACGGTGCCATTTGTCTGACGTCACCCTACTATGTGTTAAAAACTTGAATTTATTATCTTTATTAGAATATGACAAAATACCTTATTAAAAGCAAATGCTTCTTGACCAGGCGGTGGCGCAGTGGATAGAGCATTGGACTGGGATGTTGAGGACCCAAGTTCAAGACCCCAAGGTCACCAGCTTGAGCCGGGGCTCATCTGGTTTGAGCAAAGCTCAGCAGCTTGGACCCAAGGTCGCTGGCTCGAGCAAGGGGTTACTCGGTCTGCTGAAGGCCCGTGGTCAAGGCACATATGAGAAAGCAATCAATGAACAACTAAGGTGTTGCAATGAAAAAAAAACACAAATGCTTCATTTTTTAATTCAGGAATAATGTTCTTTTGCAATAATGAAAGGTAAATTTACCTCCCTTGAAAACTAAACTGGCTTTGTTGCTTTCGTAATGATAGATTTTTAACTTGTGAAAAAGTATTTGTATATATAAAACTAGCAGTCTATTAGTAAAAGTGTTGGTATTTAAAATTATGATTAAGCAATCTAACATTACTAACTGAAATCTAGAAGAATAGAATTTCTTTGGAAAAGTGTGTGATTCCCTGGGTAATTATAAGTCATTTTCAGACTTAGTATTGGTGCTGTAATAATGTATAATATGCATTAATCTCAAATACTTCCACAAGAAGACCAAAGTCATTCCTTCTCATTTCTGACATTCCAAAGGACATCTCTCCTTGTGCCACAAAAATGCATTACACATTTCTGAAAGAAAATTCACTTATATCTTGGCTTTGATTCACCACCTACTAAAGATTCACTTAAGACATTTGATATTTGACTGAGACAGGTTAATGGATATATTAGCTGTCCATCTAGTATTTTCAGGTTCATTCACTGCATTAAGTAAGATGATTAAAATGTGTCTGACTATACATTATTATTCCAATTCTTTACAGAAAGAGACTCTCTGCAATTTGGTTTGCGTTATAGTCTTTGCCTTTTCAGAAAGTCAGTTTAAGAACTGCTTATTTGAATAGTATTTTAATATTTTTATAAAATGATTAGTTGAGGTTGCTGTCCTTTCAATAATTCATTGATCAAATAACTATGTGATCACAAACTTCTTCAGGTTGGTGCAAATGTGAATATTTTATTGTCAATTTTAATTGCCTGACAGTTAAAATTATATAATGCACCACATTTATAGGTTAGTTCTGTGACCTTACCTGACTAGATATGTATTGCCAAATTTAGAATCCAACTGTAGTACACAATAATACATCTAAGGTGTTAGGTAGTTCTTATCTTTCTTCTTCCTTACGCTACACCTTTGAACCTTTCTAAAGTCATTTATCTCATGTTGGCCTTCTTAGAGAACTGTGAATCATGTCACTTTGTTACTTAACATTTTTTTTGTGTGTGAAATTATTCAACAATAAGCATCCAGGCACCGGTACACGCTGAGAAAAACAGAATAACTTCTATCTACCCCTTTGTGGAATTAAACAGGGAAGACAGATATTGGTTTTAAAAGATAATACAATTCAACTGAAAAGTTCTGTAACAACAACATAGTTCCATTTTGTAGGTAAGTAGAGGCGTGAGGTAGAGTCAGAGGTGTGCTCACTAGAAAATTGCATGGTGGACTGAGATTTGAAAATGGTGAACAAGGGTGGTGCAGAGAATTCCAGTCAAATGGCTCTAGATGGCACTTGAAAAACTGAGGGAAGCCAGCAAGTGCACAGAAGAGAGGGCACGTGGGATCTCCTAATATTGGGCAGGTAAATAGAGAATGCATGCAGAACACTAGACAAATGCAGATAAATACAAAAAACTGCATCACTGCATTATAAATTCTATGTGGCATTAAATCTGTGCTGAATGTGAATTAAACTCAAGTTCAAATACTTGGTTGGCATCAAAACAAAATTGCTAAATATCTAAACAAGAAAACAGATGCTATCTAAAGGTATTGGCATTAATTTACTGAAACAAACTTCTCAAACTTGTGTTAACATTATGTTGAGTTGACTTATTTCTGCAAAGAATTTTAAACAGAAGTACTGTAACTAAAATAGATTTAATCCATTCCAGCCTTATGAAACATTCCCAATCTATCCTAAATTATGAAAAAAGACATGTTTTTAATTAAGAAACGCACATGTATACTTTACCAATACATAACAAAATATATGAAATAAAAGAAAAAAGTGTTATTTAGTACTGTACTGTATTCTTATCTTGGAGACAGACGAGTGTGGCTAACGGAGGTGAATGGTGGAGGAGGAGGGAAGGAGGAAGGGTTGCAGGCACTGTAGACACGTAAACTAAAACTGCACTTTCTTAACACTAAATGTAAACTAAAACTGCATTTTCTTTACTTTAAACAAAACTAAAACTGCACTCTATTTACTTAAAATGAAACCACAAAAACTAGTGGCAGCTTCCCAAATCACGACTCGTATCTCAGAATTTGCTCAGATCTTGAACAAAAATACAGACCAGTCGCAGCTCATATCTTAAAAAAATAAATTCATATGTTTGTCTGATCATATCTCAAGGTACCACTGTATATCCTAGTCACTGTCACCAAGCTGAATTCTCAGCAGAAATATGAACACAAAAGGAAAAGCCCATATGCTCATAGGTCAAAAGTCTTAGAATGAATAAAGTGACAAGTCATATAAAACATATGCCAGTAGATACTGCATTCAGGAACAACATGTAATGTAGTCTACAGATATCAGGGACACTTTCTTGTAGGTCTTTTTGTCTAAACTTAGACCTTTAGGATAAATAATAACAACAAACAAGGCATCAGACTAGCAGCATAAATTAAGGTCCCACATCAAAATAAAATGTAGAACTCTTCTTCAAAATCACTGTACATTTCAAGACAAAGGCAGCATATTAAATCAAACTCAGAATTCTTCTGAGTATTGAGCTCCATGCTATTGTGTACCCCATACAGTCAGCTGTGACCAAGCATCAAGGAGGGAAAGTAAAGAAGAAAATGGAAACTAGAGAAGCCTGTACTAAAGGGGTAAAAGCATGTTCACAAGGTGAAAGAAGCTCATTGGAGCTGGCATAACACATACAATGTTAAGAGTTAAAATGGCTGGAAAGTCAGACAAGACTTCCACTAAGAGCCTCGAAATCAAGAGAAGACCAATAAGAATGTAAAAAGATGCTCAACATCATTAGCCATCATGAAATTAAAAGTGGAAACCACAGTGCCACTTCATGTCCTCTAGAATGACTAAAATCAAGAAGACAGATAATAACAAGTGTTGGTGAAGATGGGAGAAATTGGAAACACCATTCATTGATGGTAGGAAAGCAACATGGTGCAGGTATTTTGTATAAAAAGTGTGACAGTTCCTCAAATACTTAAACACAGAATTATTATATGACTCAGGAAGTGAACTCCCAAGAAAAAGATATGTATCCACACAAAAATGTATACATGACTGCCCATAACAGCATTATTATTACAACCAAAAAATTATAGCAACCCAATACTCTATTGTGCTTAACTAAGTAAAACATGGTATATCCAGGCAAAATAATATAATTTGGCAACAAAGTATGCAGATGACTCAGATGTATCTTTGTTTTTACTTTCATCAGGATGATGTCCCTGCAAAGATACCATGAGTTTTGTGTCAAATGCCAGTTTCATGTTAAATGCAGCATTTACATGGACGTGAACTCAGTGTTACCATTCCTTGGTTTTAAATTTGTTAATATTTGAATGATTATGTATCATTTCTCCCAAATTTATATTAGTCCAAGCCATATAAATAAACTGACTCCATGTCTGTGATATCAATGCTATTTATGATGGTTAATAAATGTGACTGGAGCTTAAGAAAGTAAATTAGAATAAGAAAAACATGCTTGTAGTATGACTGACCATAATTTTGGCATAAATATTCGCTATTCTGACAGATATTTATTTTTATGTGTGTGTAAAATTTTATTCAAATATGGTAATAATAAAACAAAATATTTGATAATAGAGATGTTTTGAAAATTCATATGTGAATTCAAGTTATAAGTATGGGGCTGGAGTAGAAAAATCCCACTGATTTAAGCCACTTTCCCATGTAAAATTTATTACTTTCTCCAGGCTTTAGAAACCAGAAAAATGGGATGATCACTACTGTTTTGGGGTTCCCAATTTGCCTGTATAGCTTTAAAAATGAAAAATAAGGAAAATAATAATGACTACTTATTAAAATAAATCAGTAAGTGCTGCTTCCATATATTGGCTATTGTAAATAATACTGCCATGAACATAGGGATGAATATATTCTTTTGAATAGGTGTATCGGATTCTTAGGATATATTCTCAACTTCTCTTTATCCTTTATCCTGGAAAGAGAAGTTCTAATAACAAGAATTTTGAATTATGATTGGTTCCATACTCAAGGTCAGAAAATGCAATGCATTGTCATCCAGTGACCACCTCTTGTCACAGTTATGAGAATACTCACAGTATACCATGTGCTGCAAGTAAGAGCATCACTTTATTCAGGCTGAACCAAAATGTAGAAAAGTACCTGCTAATATGTATGTACATTTTGCTCATTTTTAAAAACCACACCATGCCAAATACATACTCAAATATCATCATTAGATATATAAAAATTTTATATAATGAATATATATGATTATTGTCATATATGCTGGTATTATTATATCAAATATATGCCCTTTTTTAATACTGAGTTATGCTGAGTGATTAACATACTTTATACTGATTCCTCATAATGACACATTGGGTGGGGGCTTTGAGAAGTGAAAGTATTATCAATATATCAAAACTTGACAATCTTCCCGAGTTGTGTCACAGTCTGACTATATGTAATTAAGACAATTATCTTAAATGAAAGCAGTGTTTACTTAATCATAAATGTTTTATATAAGATATGAACATAAAACCAAAAAACTAGTCACCATATGCCAAAATACCAAACCACAATTTTATCAAATAATTGCATTACATATATAAAGAAACAACCTATCTCTAAGAGATGGCTAAAAATGAAAACTATATAACAAATACATAAACTATATTGAGCTGTATTTGTTTACTTGTTATTTTGTTTGTTTATGTGTTTTAATTTTGTTTTATTATAAATAAAGCAACTGCTCATTAAGATAAGACAAGGTAAAACAAAGACTGCATATACAAACCAAACTTTTTATAATCATTAGAAGTTCAGATTAAATAAGGAGCTCTTCAAAAAAAGATCTAATCAAAGTTTTTAAATTAATCTGACCAGGCAGTGGCACAGTAGATAGAGCGTCGAAATGGGACATGGGGGATCCAGGTTTTAAACCCTGGGGTTTCCAGCTTGAGTGCGGGTTTATCTGGCTTGACCGTAGGCTCACCAGCTTGAGCGTGGGGTCACTGGCTTTGGCGTAGGACCATAGACATGACCCCATTGTTGCTGGCTTGAGCCTAAAGGTTGCTGGCTTGAAGTCTAAGGTTGCTGGCTTGAGCAAAAAGTCACATGCTTTGCTGTAGCCTCCTGGGTCAAGGTACATATGAGAAAGCAATCAGTGAACAACTAAGGTGTTGCAACAAACACTTGATGCTTCTCATCTCTCTCCTTCCTGTCTGTCTGTCCCTATCTGTCCCTCTCTCTTTCTCTCTCTCTCTCTCTCTGTTACACAAAAAAGTTATTAAAATAATAAAATAGTACATCGAAGAGAGTTGGAAATGTTGATTAAATGGTTTTTTAAACCAAAAGCTATAATTTTTATTATAACTGTTCCCAAGTATGAGATAAAAAAAATCAATGCTACACCCCTAAACCACAGAAAGAATAAGACATATTGTGGACTATATCAAAAACATTAGGACTAGATAAAGCAGCCTATATTTCTACATTATATTCCCTTTTCTAAACCAAAAGAATTAAGGACCAGATAGTCCTGTAATGAATCTTTTCAGTGAGGTGTATATACCAATCATTAGAGGATGAAAGAAGTACGAGTATTACCATTAAAGGAAAGTCTGGTGGAGTTAAGACCCAGAAAGAAGAGATGGTCCAAGAAATTACAATGCCTTTGCTACAAAACCTAAAAATAATGAGTAACAACCTTATCAAGCTTCTAATTGTGTTGGGATATGCTGATATAAGAAATGGTCAAATAAGATCAGTATAGGCAGATTGTTGTGAATTTTATTAGAAGGTATTTAAAAAGTATACTATTTAGTCAGTAAATATACAGTATGTTATTTCAAAGGGCTTATCACAAAAGGTGGAGAGCATGTTTCCTGTAATATATGAAAACAGTGGATAAAGCCACAGTAAACGTCCAACATCTTTTCTATAGCACAAACAGAAAGAGTGAGCAGTTCTATTGCTTGCTAAATTCCTGTTTATTATAAATTCTATGTGAGATCCCCTTAATTATCGCCTTTTCTATCATTTGGAGCCATGAGAGATTTTAATTTATTTATGAGTAAACAAATTATTAATTTATTAAGCTATCAGAGGACTACACCAATTCATTCAAACTGTTTATCAATGGAATTGCTACTATTATGTTACTGTCATGTGTTTGTTTAAATTTTTGTCCCAGCGTAATTACAGGCCCCATTACTCTGTTGGATACAGTGAACTTCATAACTGAATGCAAATATCCACAGAGTAAATCAACTCTGATGTTTTGTACATAGTTTATGTTCTTATATGGGTTCAGATTTTGTAACTAAAAGAACAGTGGTCTATAATTTATGCTTAGGTTATCTAAGAAACTCAACAATTAACCTCACCATACTCAGAGTTAATAACTGTTAAAAATGAATATTCTATCACATAAACTTCAGTTTGGCAGTCAAGGACTGTCTCAGCAAACTCAAATGTAAATTGAAACTGCATCAGGACATCAAATATCTGTGACAGTTATCACTACACTTATGACTTGCAATATGTTGTTAATACTCTAGATCAGCGATTTTCAACCGGTATGTCAAAAGAATTTTTAAGATATGCAATACCCACTATTCAGTCTGGGGCACTGACCTCCTTTCCCTAGAGATTGCCAAATAAAAAAATGACAACAGCTAACACAACAATAAGCCATCCAACATGATAAATTAAATTTATACCTACTTTTTTTTCAGATAAGCAAAAAATATATATTTTGGTGTGGCACAGTATTTTAATAATTAGTTTATGTGTACCATGAGACAAAAAAGATTAAAAATCACTGCTCTTGATGGATAAGGTACACACACCATTGTAAAGCTTACAATGTCCAACGATTTATGGAGGAAATGTGAAATCCTATTTGGCTAAAATGAATTGATCTTACTAGTAGGATATGATGAAAAAGAGAAGGCAACTGGAATTATAAGACTGGCCTATCATGTAGAGACATGTAGTTAGGGAATAGAAGGAATTTAAAAATTCTGAGGTTTCTGAACAAAAGAGTGATAATACCTGGCTTATTTCAAAAGGACCAACACTAGCTATTTCAGTGAGAATAACAGGGGCAAGGGTGGATACACAGAGACTCCTTCAAAGGTCATCATAATAGTCTAGGCCAGTAATTATGATAGTGTGGACCAGAGCATTAACAGCAGAGTGCTCACAAACGTTTAAAATTTAAATATATTTAAAATAGGGCTAATAGAATTTGCTCATAAAATTAAAATATGGGAATAATAATATACAAGAGTCAAGGATAACTTCAAGAATTTTAGCCAATATAACTGGAAAGAAGGTGTTACCATTCACTGAGATTGGGATGGGGGAGGGAGAAGCAAATGTGAACATAATATATAGAACTGGACTCAATATTTTCACTTTGAGATACTTATTTAGTATCTGAATGGAATTGTCTAGTAGGTCATTGGATATAGAAAACGAGGGTTTAGTGGGGAGTTTCCATGGTTGAAATTTGAAGTTTACTGAAACAGTTGGTAATCAAAGCCATGTGACTAGGTAAATAAATCAATGGAATAAGTATGGTTAGGAAGAGAATCAAAGAATGGACTCCAAACTAGGGCCTGGGTATGTAGAGGTCGATTATATAACATGCTGATAAAAGGAGAGGAAAGGAGTGAGAAGGATGGCAAGAGGATAAAAAGGAGAGAGTACTACATGCCAAAGAACATGCTTCAAGCAAAATAAATTATTTAATTGGGTCAGTGTTGCTGCTATGCAGAAATATAAGAACTGATACTTTATCATTAAATTGAAGAAAGTAAAGGTCACTGATAAACTTGCCAGAGAGTTTCAGTGGAGTGATGTGGTCAAGGCCTGAATGTAGTATATTCAAAAGACAACTGGAGAAAGAAAGAGAGAAAAGTTTAAACAATAGTTTCAAGTGCTTTTGCTGGGACAGAATATAGAAATCAGATGATATCTGGATGTTTTATGCAGTTATCTATCTATCATCTATCTATCTATCTATCTATCTATCTATCTATCTATCTATCTATCATCTATCTATCTATCTAGTTATCCATCTATCTAATCTATCATCTATTATCCTATATCTATTTAATTAATTGCCCATCATCAGTCTAAATGCTATATGCATGCACGTTAGATATGTAAACATATATACATATGAAATTTATATCTTAAATATAAATTATATGTTGTACTTTTAACATATAATGTATATTATCTACAAATAATGAAAGGAGTAATAGAATATTTTTGAAAGTAGAAGAGAAGGATGAATAAGGTAGTGAATGAAAAGAAATATTAGGAATACAGAGATGAATTACTGGTCAGAGGTCCATGGTTTGTTAGAGGATGGGAACTAGTATTCATAAAAAAAACTTAGATATTCATTCATGGCAACTTACCAGTTTACCTATGTATGAGTGCAGATGTAGTAATAGGATTTTGTTAAAGATTTCTTTTGATTGTTTTTCTTTTCTTAGTAAAAGAGGAAGTAGATGATTACCTGAGCTTTTTGGTGTTAGAGAAATTTTGTAAATTTGAGGACAGAAAAAAATGTATAAGGTTATTATATAAATACGATCAAGAAAAGCCAGGAAAATGAAATATATGATGTACAAAATGAAGAATACAGATTAGGTATAGATTACAGGCAGATCATTTTGAATAACTGGTTTTTTTCAATGAAGTTCAACTGCCTTTCCGTATGTGTGGAATAGGCATGGAGGTTAATTAAACCATGACTGGTGTTTGCTAAAAAAGTTTCACAAAGTAATCAAGAATTGAGTATCTATGAGATACGGATTTTAATAACAGTAAATGAAATTTAAGTGGGGATTAAAAATGAGCGTGGCCTGTGGTATGGGCCCAGAAAAAGATGGTAGGATCCACAATTATTAGAATTACATTGTTTCTCCCTATGTGATAGAGTATAAATATGTTTTCTATTTTGGGTAGATTAACCATTAAATATGTATCTAAAATAATCTGGCGTACAAGAATGAAAGAATTAAAAGTTTTGACAAGAACTTTTTAGATTGCAAAACAACAGCAATTATCCTGCTCCAAGATATAGATCATGAAAATAACACCATGATGAAGCTGATGAAGATTCTTACCTAAGAGGTTTTTTTACCCACTCAACAGACACAACTACTTAATAGATGGCTTAACAGAGTTATTAATAAAAATCTTTCTTCAATATATATTTTTTCAATTTATTTTCTGATAATGCATGAGTCAAGGCAAGAAAGGCATTGCAATAAGTATAAGGTAATTTTTATTAAAATACATTTCATTTTATTCATAAACTATTGTGTAACAAACATTCTCTTATGCACTAATTTTTCCTGTATTCTTATGGTTAACAATGAAATTCATCAAATGTATTATTTTTCTGAAAGTTTTATATTATAATACTGAAATATCTTTTATACATAAAGTGGGTCATTCAAATTTATTGTTCATATCTACAGTGTGTCCGTAAAGTTATGGTGCACTTTTGACCAGTCACAGGATAGCAACAAAAGATGATAGAAATGTGAAATCTGCACCAAGTAAAAGGAAAACCCTCCCAGTTTCTGTAGGACGATGTGGAAGCATGTGTACATGCGCAGATGCTGATGTAACACCGTGTATACAGCAGAGCAGCCCATGGCCATGTCAGTGGAGATGTGGATGGTACAGAGGAAAGTTCAGTGTGTTCTGCGGCTCACTAAATTCAAATCCGTGACCAAAGTGCAATGTGAATATCGGCGCATTTATAATGAAGTGCCACCACATAGGAATAACAGTACTTGGTGGGATAAGCAGTTGAAGGAAACCTGCAGTTTGGTGGCGAAACCCCATTCTGGTAGGCCATCAGTCAGTGACGAGTCTGTAGAAGCTATACAGGATAGCTACGTAAGGAGCCCTAAAAAATTTGTGTGTGAGCCCACATTGAACTGCACTGAATAGGTATGAAACTGGGAGAGTTTTTCTTTTATTTGGTGCAAAATTTCACATTTCTATCATCTTTTGTTGCTTTCCTGTGACTAGTCAAAAGTGCACCATGACTTTATGGACATACTGTATATTAAGAACTATTCCAAAATATCTCCATTGTTGCAAATACATTCAAATTTATTTCATCTCATTTCTTGAATTTAGTCCATATTACACACTAAGTTATTACATAAATAATTCAAAGTTACATTTACCACACAATGTTATTTTTGTTAAGTCCATTAATATTTAGTCACATCTCCATATTTGTTTATAGCTATATGCTTTTATTTTCTTCAGCGGTAATAGTAAATTTCTTTATAAAGAGATATAAAGCAAATATAGTCTCTATACAACATATGGTAGGTATAAGAAAAATATAATATGTATTCTGCTATAAACCATACTAAAATCATTTTCAGCATGCAAATAACATTTTCCTGAAAATGATTATTATAAAACTACTCTCACTTCTTACAAACATGGTAAAAGTTTCTTGACAGAAGGAATTCTCATAATAGATTTACAGTAAAAGCACACTAATAAATGTTGTGGGTTTTTTTAAAAAAGAGCAATAACAATCATTATTCTAAATATATTTTCAGAATTCTCCCCAAAACAGTTTAAGGACATGTTAAATGTATGACTAGTTGTCTTGTAATTGTTATTCAAATGTGGGCTAAAAGAAAAAAAATCAGAAAGCTGCAAATGACCAAATCTCACCTCTCAGTGAGCTCAGAAACATCTAGGAGGATTTCCAACATGCCTAATAATATCCTACCCCCTACATCATATGGGAATTGAAGGGTCCATTTTGCTTATTGCCCAGCAGAGACCTATAGTATAACTGTGAGAGCACTGGTATAAAAAAAAATTGCATAAAGTAGGCCTTAAAAATGTCATTCAGATACAAAATCCCTCAGAAAAGCTCATTTCCGTTGGAAAGAAAAAAAATTATAAGCATTAAAATCTACAGGTACCAGAAGTATGCTCTTTAATATTCTTTGCTACAATCAGAAAGTAACATTTTTCTAATATAAATATATTACCAAAATAATATTAGCTTTTTAAAAATAATTGAGCCTTATGGAAAAAGTATATAGAAAAAAGAAAAGTGGAAACACACTGTTTCACTATATTAGATTATTAGAAAATCATGAACTGAAAAATTAGTGAGGAGCTGAATTTAAAAAGGGCTTGGCATCGGAACAAAAACTCTATCTTAAAATGTATGGTTGTCTACTGAGTCAATAGGGAGAGTTGTTGAATAAAAAAATGTTAAACTTTGATGAAGATTTATTTTATAAAAATGGAACTTGACTTCTAAAAAATATGGCAATGTACCTGATATCAGAGAGCAGGTAAATGGCAATCTAAGAACTGAAACAAAGATTTACTATTATAACTACTACAGGAGACTATTCTACTAAGTTCCCTTTTCATGAACAAGGAAAAGCAAAGATAGCATGATTAGGAAATCATGGGTTATAGGTATAGATTACACACACACACACACACATTCCACAATTAGCTACAAAAAATACCAAGATTATTTTAAGTTTGCTAAATAAATATTTTATATATGTTAAGTATGTTGGAATGTACTGTACTTGCATGTAAGTGTGTGGGTAGGTTTGTAATAAAAGAAATGTACTAATTTCAAAAAAGGAGGATCTGTACAGGAAATACACACAAGTACTATTTCTGGGGATATACAGAATACAGCTCTTTAATCCTACCAAAATTTTATTAAATCAGAATATCCAGGAGCAAGGTTCAGACAGAAATTTAGGAGTGAGGTTAAGGCATCTCCCAAAATGAGACTCAGTTAAGTGTATGTGCACACAGCTCTTTATGTGATTTTTGTGTATAATCTTGCTTCAATATGAATTTCCTGATTAGTAACTCAAACATTTAAATTCATAGAGAGATGGAATCTTATTAGAGCAAAGATTATTCAAGATATTCTCATGTACAAAAAAATCAAATGAAAAGATTTCTCTTTAGAAACTGATGATTTTGCAAATGATGTCAGAAAAATTCAAGGTATTGGAGATTGTCGAATTTGGAATTTAATATTATATATTCCATTTACTATAATCCTTGATTCTTAAAAAGGCTATAAATTTTGGTAACTCCCACTCTTGTCATACTATCACCTATCTTAAACACTATGTCTAGTTCAAGTATACATATGACTATCTTTAAAATACTTAAACATATCATTTAATTATTTACTAAACCATTTTACTAATTTTATTTATTTGTTTTTTTACATTATAGTTCTCACCTTGAACTCTGTTCTTGCTGTGTTTGTGCATGTTTACTAATTTTAGAATCAGGTACTTAGAATTTTCCATAATGGAATCCCCAAAGCACCTTCAGGGTTAGGTAAAGGGGTAGAAATAAAATTCCTCATAAAAGTAATAAAAATACAGCTGTAAAATATTCAAAACTAAAACGAATTGAAAGCAATATAAAATATTTATATACTGTCCTTAATTCTTAAAAACAATGCTATAAATATGTCATATTTTACTTTTTACTTTGCTGGAGATTTTATAATAAAGTGCAAATAACTGAAACTCTGCCAACTCTCTTTTCTAAATCAATAATTGTGGATTTCTTGATCTAATTTTGGTAATTTCTATGTAAGAAGGAAAAGTGGTTTGAAAATCTTAATTTTTTTGTCATAATATAAAAATGCTGCCGATTACACCATTATGTATTTTTAAGTTTTTTTTTTTAAATTAGAAACCAGGCAATTTTCATCACCCTACAGCACATTGAGAAGATATATTCTGAGAGTAGTCATACACCAAAATACAGGCACATCAAAGAATAAGTTGAACTGTGTCTGTGACAGTGCAGAAAAGTTGCCAAAGATATATTTGTAGTCTTATAAAAGTTCACTTACAAGTTGATATTTTGAGTATGAAAATTACATATCTCAAAATTACACTGTCAGAAATAAAAGACAGACGATTTTATATATGCTTTGGTTCCATTTCCCATCTTAAATTGTATGCACCATAAAGCAGAAAACATTTTTTATTACTGCTTTTTTAAACTTTTTATTTTGTTTATATATTTTTTAAATTTTTATTAATTTTTAATTTATTGTGTTTACATAGATTAAAGTGTCCTGCTGAATATAACTCCCTCACCCCCAACCCTGTGTCCCTTTTTATACCCTCTTTGCCCCCTCTCCCTAACCCCCTCCCCTCTTCCCTTTAGGATTTCCTGTCCTGTTATCTATATCTCTGAGTTATGTATATATAGTTATATATATATATATATTTATATTTATACATATATTAGTTTCACTAATCCCTTTACCTTCTTTGATCCCATCTCTTCATCCCCTTCCTTCTGACAGCTGTCCCTCTGGTCCCTGTGACCCCGTCTTTGCCTTTATTCCATTCCTCAGTTCACATTGTTCATTAGATTCCACATATATGTGAGATGATCATTTTTCTTTCTCTGCCTATCTTATTTTACTTAGCATAATAATCTCCAAGTATACCCATGCTGCCACAAAAGGTAAGATTTGCTTGTTTTTCACAACTGTTAGTATTCCACTGTGTATTTGTAAGCCCGCTTTTTAATCCCCTCATCCATTGACAGACACTTGGGCTGTTTCCAGGTCTTGGCTATTGTAAACAATGCTGCAATAAACATGGGGGTGCATATCTTCTTTTGAATCAGTAATTTTTGGTATTCCTAGGATATAATCCTAAAAAAGTGGGATAGCTGGGTCAAAAGGCAGTTCCATTTTTAATTTTTTGAGGAAACGTCATACAGTTCTCCACAGTGGATGCACAAGTCTGCATTCCCACCAGCAGTGCAAGAGGGTTCCCTTTTCTCCACACCCTCATCAACATTTATTATGTGTTGTTTTGTTAATGAGCACCATTCTGACAGGTGTTTGGTGGTATCTCATTGTGGTTTTAATTTGCATTTCTCTGATGATTAAGCATGTGATGTTGAAAATTTTATCACATGCTTATTGGCTGTTTGTATGTCCTCTTTGGAGAAGTGTTTATTCAGTTCTTTTGCCCATTTTTTAATTGGATTGTTTACCTTCCTGGTTTTAAGTTTTAGAAGTTCTTTATAAATTTTGGTTATTAATCTCTCATCAGACATATTGGTGAATTTGTTCTCCCATTGTGTGGGTTATCTTTTAATTTTGTTCATGGTGACCTTTGCTGTACAAAAGCTTTTCAGTTTGATATAGTCCCATTTGTTCATCCTGTCCTTAAATTTACTTGCTTATGCGGATAAATCAGGAATAATATGCTATGACAGATTACCAGAGAGTATACTGCCTATGTTTTCTTCCAAGAGAAATATGGTTTCACGACTTACATTTAAGTCTTTTATCCATTTCGAGTTTATTTTTGTAAATGGTGTAAGTTGGTGGTCTAGTTTCATTTTTTTTGCATGTACCTGTCCAATTTTTCCAACACCATTTTATTAAAGAGACTGTTTTTACTCCATTGTTTGCTCTTACCTCCTTAGTCAAATATCAATTGACCATAAAGGCTAGGTTTATTTCTGGGTTCTCTGTTCTGTTTCATTGATCTGTATGCCCGTTCTTATGCCAGTACCAAGATGTTTAGAGTACAATGGCCTTGTAGTATAACTTCGTTTCAGAAAATGTGATACCTTCCACTTTATTCTTCATTTTCAAGATTGCTGAGTCTATCTGTGTTATTTTTTGGTTCCATATAAATTTTTTGAATATGTGTTCTATATCTTTAAAGCATGCCGTTGGTATTTTAATAAAAATTGCATGAATTTATAAATTGCTTTGGGTAATATAGACATTTTAATGATGTTTATTCTTCCTACCCATAAACACAGTATATGCTTCCACTTGTTTGTATCTTCCTTGATTTTTTTTAATCAATGTTTTATAATGTAACGAGTACAAGTCCTTAACCTCCTTGGTTAAATTTACTCCTAGGTACTTTATTTTGTTGTTGTTGTTGTTGCAATAGTGAAGGGGATTGTTTCCTTATTTTCTCTTTCAGACAGCTTATTGTTAGTGTATAAAAATGTCATTGGTTTCTGAATATTAATTTTATATCTTCCCACCTTGCTGAATTCACTTATCATGTCTACTAGTTTTTTGACTAAGACTTTAGGGTTTTCTATGTACAGTATTATGTCTTCAGCAAATGATGATAGTTTTACTTCTTCTTTTCCAATTGGATACATCTTATTTCTTCTTCTTGTCCTATTTCTGTGGCTAGGATTTCTAGAACTATGTTGAATAAGAGTGGTGAAAGGGGGCACCCCTGCCTTGTTCGTGATCTTAAGGGGATTGTTTTCAAATTTTGCCCACTGAGTATGATGTTGGACATGGGTTAGTCATAGATGGCCTTTATCATGTTGAGGTATGTTGCCTGTGTTCTCACTTTGCTGAGATTATTTATTATAAATGGGTGCTGGATTTTATCAAATACTTTTTCTGCATTTATTGATATTATCATGTGATTTTTATCCTTCTATTTGTTTATATGATGAATCACATTTGTTGATTTGCAAATATTGTACCAACCTTGCCTCCCCAGAATAAATCCTACTTGATAATGATGTACGATTTTTTTTTTCATGTATTGCTGGATCTGGCTTGCTAATTTGTGTTGAAAATTTTAGCATCTAAGTTCCTCAGGGATATAGGCTTATAGTTTTTTTTCATTGCAGTGTTTTTTCTGGTTTCGGAATGAGGATTATGCTTGCTTCATAAAAGGATTTTGGAAGTCTTCCGTCCTCTTGAATTTTTTGAAATAGCTTGAGATGGATAGGTGTTAGTTCTTTAAATATTTGGTAAAATTCTCCTGTTAAGCCATCTGATCCTGGAATTTTGTTTGCTGGGAGTTTTTTGATAACTGTTTCAATTTCATTTGTTGTTATTGATCTATTTAGGTTTTCTGATTCTTACAGATTGACTTTTGGAAGATTATATGTTTCTAGGAACTTATCCATTCCACCTATTTTGGCATACAGATCTTCATACTATTATCTTAAAATCCATTGTATTTGTGTGTTGTCTGTTGTTACTCTTCCACTTTCATTTCTACTTTTATGTATTTGAGTCCCCTCTCTTTTTTTCTTGATGAGTCTAGTTAAAGGTTCATCAATCTTCTTTACATATTCAAAAAACCAGCTCTTGGTTTCATGGATCTTCTGTATTGTGTTTTTTTTTTAACCTTTATGTCATTTATTTGCACTCGGATCTTTATTGTTTCCTTCCTCTTACTTCCTCTTGGCTTTACCTGCTGTGCTTTTTCTTGTCCTTTAAGTTGTTTATTTAAGTTTTTTCTTGCTTCTTAAGGTAATGCTATGAACTTCCCTCTCAGGATTGCTTTTGCTGTGTTCCATAAATTTTGAGTTGTTGTTTGTTCATTTTCATTTTTTTCAAGGAAATTTTTTATTTCTTCCTTGATCTTGTTGTTTACTCATTCATTATGTAATAACATGCTATTTAGCCTCCAAGCATTTGAACGTTATTTTTTTTTTCTATTATAGTTGATTTTTGATTTCATGCCATTGTGATCAGAGAAGATGCTTGATATGATTTCAATCTTCTTAAATTTATTCATACTCATTTTATGTCCTAACATGTGGTCTATCCTAGAGAAAGTACCATGAGTACTTGAAAAGAATATATATTCTTGTGTTTTGGGGTGAAAGGTTCTGAAGATATCTATTAAATCCAGTTGATCTACTGTGTCATTTAAGAATGCTGTTTCTTTGTTAATTATCTGGAGAATCTATCCATTGATGTTAGGTGGGTTTTAAATTACCCTGTTTTTATAGTACTGCTGTTTATCTCACCCTTTATGTCCATCAAAATTGGCTTTATAGGGTGATGTCAAAGAAATGGAACTGTGAGGAGTGCTTCCAATACTTATTCCCAAAATTTCAACAAGTTCTTCAACCAGTGACATAAAAATCATCCTTGGAGCATCTGGAAGTTCCACACACTGAACACAAGGGTATGATCGAGTGAAAAATTGACTAAATATATAATCAACCCTGTAGGAAATAAGATGGAGAAAGGAACACTCCGCCTTCCTCACTAACCTGAGCAAGGGCTTCTTTCACTTGGAACTGAGATAGAGTGAGAGCTCAGGGTGTGGAGGCAGCCGGGCTGCGGCACAGATGTCCAAGCTGAAGAAAGAGTGTGTCTGCGGTGACTCAGCCCATGCAAGCTAATGCCTGAGCCAGACTCCAGCAAAGGTGGGTGAGTGGCAGCCAACATTAGCCCCGATATTTTGGTCGGGGAGCATGGAGAATGTGCAAGAAGTTCCTCCTAGTGCCGTGGAAGTGGGCACCCATGTTCCTGGACAGAGGGGCAGGATCAGAGGCCTTTGCGAGGGCTGTGACCAGTCTCGATGTGGTTTCTGCTCTCCCCAAAACAGAGTCTGGGAAATGCGTGAAAGTGAACTTCTCTATTCCTGAACTTCTCTGGGCAGGCAGGGCGACTCATCCAGCCATTCAGGCTAACATTCCATGGAAGAAAAAATACAAAGCATTATGGGGAAGGGCACACAAGCAGCTTGCAGTCTGTCTCTGGAGCAGATCTATGGATCCAATTGCTGAAATGAGCTTAACCCACAGTCTGCTCACCTCCCAACTGATTTACATGGCTCTAACTGATAAGATCTCTCTCTCTTCATCGATCTAAGACAAGAAGCATGATATTTTTTAGGGCCACTCACTCTGCAGGCAGTAGCTGGGCAACTTCAAGTCACCGGATACAAGGTGAAAAACACATTCCCGTGGAACAAACCTCAGAGAACACTGCAGAAGTTAGACAGTCTAGGCTGTTGGCTTTTTAATGAGAAAGATGCTGGCAGAAAGCAATACCATGGAACACTAAGGAAAATTTAACTAGATATACCTGGGGAACTGAACAGAAGTCAACATGCCCCCCTACCTGATTAAGCTGGAGGCTCTGATTGGCAAAGCTTTAATACTCAGGGCTGTACATTAAAAAGAGGGACTTGGCACCTTTTAAGACCTCCTATTCTGCAGGCAGCGACTAAGGCATCTTCTTCCCAGACAAAACAGGTTACAAAGTGCAAAAAGCCTGGAAAGAGTGGTCCTACAGAGTGCTGAGGGATACTGGAGATGCTTGGAGGCACATAGAAAGGCACCTTGAGACCAATTGGCTCCAAGCCCCACCTGATTATGCTGGAAGCTCTGACTGACAGAGCTTTACCCAGAGCCCTGTGCTGAGTAGGGATAGAGTGGGGATTTGTCAGCTCTTTGAGCCTCTTATTCTCCAGGCAGAGGCAGTGGCAACCTCATAGCTGGATCATCAGGCTGCTAATTCAGGAAGGAAAGACTAAGAGAGAGGTTCCGGAAAAACAGACTCTCTCATTGTTGGAGCCTGCAAATACTAACAAACCCCGACCACAAATGAGATAGAAGCCTAATATATGACATCACCATAGAGACTCATCAACCCAAATCTCTACCTAAGCGTGTCACAGGGGCAGAGCCTGAGGTACAGAGTCACTGACCAGGAAGACAAAGAGGAATGAAAAGGGATGAAGATAACCTCTCAAAATCAAGAAAAAATCACAGACTTTATAACTTTTTCCTCTTCTTGTTTATGTAATCTTCTTGTCTTTATTTTTTTTTTCCATTTTGGACCTTTTATTCTCTGCCTGTCCTATTCTTTTCTCTTCTTAAACTACATTACCCATAAGTGTTACATTTCCTATTATTTTCTTTTCTTCTTCCTTTCTCTTTATGAGGGTTACATTCAAAAACCCTTAACTCTCTCTTTCTCTCCTTTTATTTTCTTTTTTCTTCATTTCTCTTTTCCTTCTTTCTTTTTTCTCACTCTATTTTAGTTTCTTCATATCTCCTTCAATTTCCCTCTCATTCAATCCCTACTCATAAACAAATTATTTTATTTGGGATTCAAATTTTTTCTTTTGGTATTTTAGGTGATTTTTACTTCGCTTTTTAACTCATTAACATTCCCTCCACCCCAGGGCTCTCCATTCTATCTAGTTTTTGCTCCACTTAATATAATAGTAAATTTTTTTGTTTTCCTGTTTCTCTCTTATCCCTCTCACTATATCTCTCAGTTGACCATCACTTACAAGCAAATTATTTAATTCTTGATCCAAATTTTTACCTATTTTGCATTTTGTGGGTCTTTACCTCCTTTTTTGCCCATGTATCACTTCTCCTCAACTCAAGCCCTCCATCATAGGTAGCTTTTGTTCCATTTAGCACAATATAATTCACAGTTTATGATGGTATTTTTCTCAAGGGGGGGAAAAGAGAAAAAAATATTTTTTTTATTTTTATTCTTTATTAAATCTCATTAGTTCTATTAACAAAACCAGCATAAGATGCCATTAAGGAAAAGGAAATCTAATATCATGAATACAAAATACAGAGATGTAACACAGATAGATAAAAAAAAATCTATGGGGAATAAATTTAGTATATTGGAAACCTTAGAGCTAAATGACAGAGAATTTAAAATAGAAATCTTAAAAATACTCAGAGATATACAAGAAAACACAGAAAGGCAATTTAGGGAGCTCAAAAAACAACTCAATGAACACAAAGAATATATTACCAAGAAAATTGAGAGTATATATACAAATCAAACAGAGATGAAAATCTCAATTCATGACCTGAAAAATGAGGTAACAAGCTTAGGTAATAGAACAGGCCAGATAGAAGGTATTATTAATGACATAGAAGACAAGGAATTTGAGGCACAACAGAGAGAAGAGAAAGACTCAAAAATTAAAAAAAAAAAATGAGAAAGCCCAACAGGAATTGTCTGACTCTATCAAAAAGAGTAACATAAGAATAATAGTATATCAGAGGGAGAAGAGAGAGAAAATGGAATGGAGAACATATTCAAACAAAGAATAGATGAGAACTTCCCAAGCCTGTGGAAAGAACTAAAGCCTCAAATTCAAGAAGCAAATAGAACACTAGGTTTCTTAACCCCAACAAACCTACTCCAAGGCACATCATAATGAAATTGGCATAAACCAACGACAAAGAAAAAGTTCTCAAGACAGCCAGGGAGAAGAAGAATACAACATATAAAGGAAGGCCTATTAGATTATCATCAGATTTCTCAGCAGAAACTCTACAACCTAGAAGAGAGTGGACCCCAATATGTGAAGTCCTGAAAGAGAGAAACTTTCAGCCACGAATACTATACCCATCAAAGCTATCCTTCAAATATGAAGGAGAAATAAAAACATTCACAGATACAGAAAAGATGAGGGAATTTATCATCAGAAAACGTCCACCCCAGGAAATACTAAAGGGGGTTTTCAACCAGATACAAAGAACAAAACAAAACAAAACCACAAGTAAAAGCTCCACCAAGAAAACAATAAAACCAAATTAAGCTGTGACAACAACAGAAAAGAAAAGTGTTGGGAGAGGACCGAGATTAACAGTAGCAAAGGACGATGGAGTGTAAAAGCCCTCATAAGATAGTGTACTACAATGAACATGGTAGGTACACTTTTCATTACTTAATGGTAACCACGCCTGGAAAAACACCACAGAAGCACAAGAGAAAAATGTAGCAACAGAGGAAAAATGTATGGATTACAACCAAACAAAAACAAATGATAAAAAAACAAAAGAGAAGAATCAAATAAGATACAAAACTAACAGAAAGCAACTTATAAAATGGCAATATGGACCCCAAAAGTGTCAATAATGACACTAAATATAAATGAATTAAACTCATCAGTAAAAAGACACAGAATGATTTAAATGAATTAAAAAAGAAAATCAAACTATATGGTGCCTACAAGAAACACATCTAAGAAATAAGGATAAATCAAATTCAAAGTGAAAGGCTGGAAAACAATACTCCAAGCATATGACATCCAAAAAAAGCAGGTGTAGCAATACTCATATCTAATAATGCTGACTGCAAGACAGCAAAAGTAATCAGAGACAAAAATGGTCATTTCATAATGATTAAGGGAACACTGAATCAAGAAGACATAACAATTCTTATTATATATGCAACAAACCAAGGTGCTCCAAAATATATAAGATAGCTATTTATTGACCTAAAAACAAAAACTGATAAAAATCAATCATACTTGGAGACCTCAATACACCGCTGACAGCTCTAGAGAGTTCACCCAAACAGAAAATCAATAAAGATATATTGGCCTTAAACAAAACACTAGAGCAACTGGATATGATAATCTTCTACAGGACATTTCATCCCAAAGTGTCAGATATACATTTTTCTCTAGTGTACATGGAACATTTTCAAGAATTGTCCATATGTTGGGCCACAAAAATAACATCAGCAAAATCAGAAAAATCAGAATTGTACCAAGCATATTTTCTGATCATAAAGCCTTGAAACTAGAATTCAACTGCAAAAAAGAGGGGGAAAAACCCACAAAAATGTGGAAACTAAACAACATACTTTTAAAAAAATGAACGGGTCAAAGAAGAAATAAGTGCAGAGATCAAAAGATATATACAGACAAATGAAAATAACAATATGACAAATCAGAATCTCTGGGATGCAGCAAAAGCAGTAAAAAGAGGGAAGTTCATATCACTTCAGGCCTATATGAACAAACAAGAGAGAGCCCAAGTAAACCACTTAATTTCACACCTTAAGAAACTAGAAAAAGAAGAATAAAGACAACCCAAAACCAGTTGAAGAAAGGAAATGATAAAAATGAGAGCAGAAATAAATGAAATAGAGAACAGAAAAACTATAGAAAAAATCAATAAAACAAGGAGCTGGTTCTTTGAAAAGATCAACAAAATTGACAAACCCTTGGCAAGACTCACTGAGGAAAAGAGAGAAAGGACTCATATAAACAAAATCCAAAATGAAAGAGAAGAAATCACCACTGACATCATAGATATACAAAGAATAGAATACTATTAAAAACTATATGCCACCAAATTCAACAATCTAGAAGAAATGGATTAATTCCTAGAACGATACAACCTTCTTAGACTGAGTCATGAAGAAGCACAAAGCCTAAACAGACCAATTAGCAGGGAGGAAATAGAAAAATCTATTAAAAACCTCCCCAAAAATAAAAGTTCAGGCCCAGATGGTTATACTAGTGAACTCTATCAAATATTCAAAGAAGACTTGCTTCCTATACTACTCAAAGTCTTCCAAAAAATTGAAGAAGCAATACTTCTTACACATTTTATGAGGCTAACATAACCCTCATACTGAGACCTGGCAAGGACGGCACAAAAAAAGAAAACTACAGACCAATATCTCTAATGAATACGGATGCTAAAATACTACAACAATTGAATACCACAACAATATTAAAAAAAAATACATCATGATCAAGTGGGATTCATCCCAGAATCTCAAGGACAGTTCAACATTCATAAAACAGTTACCATAATACACCATATCAACAAAACAAAGAACAAAAACCACATGATCTTATCAATAGATGCAGAAAAGGCATTCGATAAAATACAACACAACTTTATGTTTAAGACACTCAACAAAATGAGTATAGAAGGAAAATATCTCAACATGATAAAGTCCATATATGATAAACCATCAGCCAACATCTTATTAAATGGCATAAAACTGAGGACTTTCCCCCTTAAATCAGGAACAAGACAGGGTTGTCCACTCCCTTCACTCTTATTTAATGTGGTGCTATAAGTTCTAGCCCAGGGAATCAGACAAGATAAAGAAATAAAAGGCATCTATATCAAAAAGAAGAAGTATGGTGGTTCCTCAAAAAAAATTGAAAATAGAACTACTTTATGATCCAGCAATCCCTCTACTGGGTTTATACCCCAAAACTCAAAAACATTGATACATAAAGACACATGCAGCCCCATGTTCATTGTATTATTCCATATGTAAGTGGGACATTAAAACAAAACTAAGAGACATGGACAAGAGTGTGGTGGTTACGGTGGGGGGAGGGAGAAGGGAAGGGGGAGGAGGAGGGGCACAAAAACAACCAGATAGAAGGTGATGGAGGACAATCTGTTTTTGGGTGATGGATATGCAACATAATTGAATGACAAGATAACCTAGACATGTTTTCTTTGTACATATGTACCCTGATTTATTGATGTCACCCCATTAAAGTTAATAAAAATTAAAAAAAAAAGATTGTTCTTAAATTAAGTTGTAATCCACTTTGGTCCTGGGAGGTGGTTGTTGGAATGTCCACGTACTCCATCTCCATCTTTCTTCTAGCCTCTTAGTCAGACCAGGGGCTTTGGAGTCAGATAGCAGTGTGCCTTGTCCCAGTTCTGCTTCTCGCAGACAAAAACGTAGCAAATTACTGAGCTTTTCCAAAGCTTTATTTTCTCAGCTCTGTGGTCCAGAAGGGTCCTGAGCAAAAGTGCTTCTATTGTCTGGAATATGGGGTTTGTCACCTTCCTGGCACATGGATGCTTTTCATTCATCCACCTAGAAGCTTTTTGTTTTTTTAAAAAAATCACATGTGCTGAAGTATTTTTAAAGAGTATTATATAAATTGTATTTACCTGTAGTATATAGGTTTATACTTATATTTAGTCAGTAGCTTTTAAAATTGACTAACTTTATGAGACTCTTTTTATTACTGTTGCATTCTTTTCGCTTAGAATACTACATGCAAACCTAACATTTTTGAATGCTATATTTGTTATGCTATATTTGTTTAATGAATTTTGGTAAGTAAGAAAAGAAATCTCAGTCATATAAATTTCTATCACTTTAAAGATTATTTTGATTACATGATGAAATTCACCTTTCAGTAAGTCATGTTTGGCCTGACTAGGTGGTGGTACAATGGATAGAGCGTTGGACTGGGATACAGAGGATCCAGGTTTGAAACCCCAAGGTCACTGGCTCTAGCATGGGTTCATATAGTTTGAGTGCGGGCTCACTAGCTTGAGAATTGGGTCACCAACTTGAGCGTGCGATCATAGACATGACTCCATGGTCACTGGCCTGAGCCGAAAGGTCATTGGCTTAAAGCCCAAGGTTGCTGGATTGAGCACAAGGTCATTAGATTGAGCAAGGGGTCACCTGCTCTGCTGTAGCCCCCTGGTTAAGGAACATATGAAAAAGCAATCAACAAACAAGGAATTGAAACAAAGAATTGATGCTTCTCCTCTCTGTCCCTTTCTGCCTGTCTGTCCCTATCTGTTCCTCTCTCTCTCTGTCTGTCTCTGTCTGTCTCTGTCTCTCTCTCTCTCTCTCTCACACACACACACACACACGTCATGTTTGCTTAGTCACTCCAATAAATTCAATAAAAAATTTTAAAAATAAAATGAATGTTTGAGAATAGAATATTTACACAGTCTTAAAAATAAATAAAAAGAGAAAAGTTTAATGTAATCTTTATAGCTATATATGTGTGTAAATTATATAAAAATTTATAGTGAGTATTTTCATAGGATGTGAAAAATTCACTCATTATTTTTTGCCTTTCATTAAAAGTGGTTTAAGTGAGTCAATTTTAAAACAAGAAGTTTCCTTAGCTATACAGCTCTACATACACAACAAAGAATAATATCCTAGAGTATAAGATGGTAATATAATAATGAATGCAATAGTATAACAGTAAATATTTAGTTGTATAAAAAAATTGACTATATTATAATTAGAAATTCCTTCAGATTTGTTATTTTTGGCTGAAAGAACATTTTAAGTAAGTATTGTCCTGATCATTTGCCTAAATTCATGAAGAAAAATGTTTACTATTCCAACAAATTATTTAAGTGCAAAAAAATTAATGTAGACTACACAAGCTATGTATTATATTTTTAAGTAATAAATTTCTATTTAAATACATTTATTTATTTAAACTAACAGAAAGCAAAATAAATTTAAAGTTAAACTTGAGTTAGTAAGGTTATCTTTGACACAGAAAATCGCACTTTTCAAATAAATGTAAATGAAGACAAAGTCCTACTAGTTTAACCATAAAATTTGAATTGATCTATATTCAGACCAAGACTAAAAATTCATATTTTACTACAGAATGTATAGAAAGAATTTGTTTTGAAGTTAATCACCCTGCTTTATCCATTGAGTTTATTGGCATCATTGTAAAAGGACCATTTAGTTTGTTAAGGAATGAAATTAAATGAGTCTATTATTACAATTCATGAAGTCTTTATGTATTCATTAATAATGCAGCATATTTATTTACTGAAATGGAGTGCTTAACTTCAAAAATAGGAGGATGAAGGATAGGTTCTATCATAATTGAAATATCTGTAAATGTGCTCTCCTTCTCAAAATTTCATAGCTAAACTTGTATCAAGATAAAGCATTTTTGACCCAAAAGCAGTGTTTTGAAAGTATGGTGTGTATA
This sequence comes from Saccopteryx bilineata, assembly GCF_036850765.1. Taxonomy (NCBI): domain Eukaryota; kingdom Metazoa; phylum Chordata; class Mammalia; order Chiroptera; family Emballonuridae; genus Saccopteryx; species Saccopteryx bilineata. Next base: position 210,523,649 of record NC_089491.1, on the reverse strand, counting down.
CCATAGAAGGCGCACATGCTGAGTTTAGAAATTACTTTGAAATACAATTTTTATTTTATAGTTTCACATTTAGTTGAATATGTATTTGAAAATACAACATTTATAATCACACATTAGATTTGATTGGTATTTTTTGGTTAGAATAAGAATAAATGAAACACTACCTTACCTAAAAGAAAAAAAATTAGGTTTATAACAGTCCCAGTAGCCCATGAATATAGAAGAAAGATGAATCTGATAGTCAAATGACTGAAGTTCAAGAAATCCTATTTTAAAATAGCTATAGCTTTTCTCTACATTTCAAATGCTTCTTAGTCAATGTAGAGTGGGATTAATTTCTAGTGGAGGCAGGCCTGTACTTCATTATGCAGGAAGAGTATAGCAGAAATAAAATAATTAAAGAATGTGTATGAGCAGATAAATGACACATTTGAGATGTCATCCATCAGACAATATCAAAAGCACTTTATAATTATTATTTAAAACATTCTATTAACATAAATGAAATTGCTTACTATCATGTTTACCATTTTGTAAGAATTCCAGAAGTGAAAATATCTCCCTGTAGACCTTTTTACTTCTATTTAATCCTAAAATTACAAGTAACAGTATTTGTTTTTTAAAAATCCTTAAAAGACCAGTTTGGGTTTTTTTTTAAATTAATTTTAATGGAGTGACATAGATCAATCAGGGTATATAGGTTCAGAGAAAACATCTCCAGGTTATTTTGACATTTGATTATGTTGCATACCCATCACTCAAATTCAAATTGTCTTCCATCACCTTCTATCTGGTTTTCTTTGTGTCCCTTCCCTCCCCCCACCTCCTCCCTCTCTTTCTTCCCCCTCAACCACGACACTCTTGTCCATGTCCCTGAGTCTCATTTTTATGTTCCATCTATGTATGGAAACATACAGTTCTTACTTTTTTCTGATTTACTTATTTCACTACATATATTATCAAGGTCCATTCATGTTGTTATAAATGATCCGATGTCATCATTTCTTATGGCTGAGTAATATTCCATAGTATATATGTACCACATCTTCTTTACCCAGTCATCTATTGAAGGGCTTTTTGGTTGTTTCCGTGTCTTGGCCATTGTGAACAATGCTGCAGTGAACATGGGGCTACATGTGTCTTTACATACCAGTGTTTTTGAGTTATGGGGGTATATTCCCAGTAGAGGGATTGCTGGGTCATATGGTAGTTGTATTTTTAATTTTTTGAGGAGCCACCATACTTTCTTTCATAATGATTGTACTACTTTACATTCCCATCAACAGTGGATGAGGGTTCCTTTTTCTCCACAGCCTCTCCAACATTTGTTATTACCTGTCTTGTTGATAATATCTAATCTAACAGGTGTGAGGTGGTTTTGATCACTGTAGTTTTGATTTGCATTTCTCTAATAGCTAATGAAGATGAGCATCTTTTCATATTTCTATTGGCCATTTATATTTCTTCCTGGGAGAAGTGTCTGTTCATGTCCTCTTCCCATTTTTTATTGGACTGTTTTTTTTTTGTTGTTGTTGAGTTTTATGAGTTCTTTTTATATTTTTTATATTAGGCCCTTATCTGAGCTGTTGTTTGAAAATATCATCTCTCATTTAGTTGCCTGTCTGTTTGTTTTGTTGTCAGTTTCTTTTGCTGTGTATAAGCTTCTTAGTCTGATGTAGTCCCATTCATTTATCTTTGCCTTCACTTCCCTTGCTTTTGGGGTCAAATTCATAAAGTGCTCTTTATAATCAGGTCCATGAATTTAGTACCTATGTTTTCTTCTATGTAATTTATTGTTTAGGTCTTTGATCCATTTTGAATTAATTTTAGTACAAGGGGACAAAAAAAACAGTTTTATCATATGACTATAAAATAATATTTTGGAAACTTATGAAAAATAATTGATTCTTTTAGGTAAGCTTGCTCTTTGGAGCACAGCATTTCTGTTTCTTCCTTTTCCAATGACCAGGTTAGTTACTTTTTGAAATGTGGAAGACTCTATTCCAAATCATTATTTATTGCTATATAATATGGGAGGTGTAAAAGGGCCCAACAGAAGGCAAAAAATGACTCACTTTCTACAATGAAATATTTCAGGGGATTGCAAGATAGATCTGGTCTATCTTTCTGATTTTTGTGTCCCCCAGGAAGAAAGACCAAGCTTTATCATTTAAGATTAACCTGAATAGAGAGCCCAAAAATAAACCCAAGCCTTCATGGTCAATTATTGTATGACAAAAGGGGTAAGAATATACATTGGGCTAAAGAAAGTCTATTCCATAAATGGTGTTGGGAAAATTGGACAGGTACATGCAAAACATGAAAATAGACCACCAGTTTACTCCATACACAAGAAAAAATTCAAAAATTTACTTAATTTTTTAAATGTAAAAATTACTTAAAAATGGATAAATTACTTAAATGTAAGTCATAAAAACACAAAAATCCTAGAATAAAACATAGGAGTAAAATCTCAGGCAACTCTTGTAGCAATATTTTTGCAAATATATCTCCTCGAGTAAAGGAAACAAAATGAAAATGAAACCCACAAAATAAATGAGAGAACTTATTTGCCAATTACACATTTGAAAGGGGGTTAATTTCGAAAATACATAAAAAAACTTATACAACTCAAAACCAAGAAGACAAACCAATTTTAAAAAATGGTCAAAGGACATAAATAGATACTTCTCCAAAGAGGACACACAGACACTAAACACATGAAAAAATGTTCAACATCACTAATAATCAGAGAGATACAAATTAAAACCACAATGAGATATTACCTCATACCTGTCAGAATGGCTGTCATCAATAAGTCAACAAACAAGTGCTAACCAGAATGTGGAAAAAAGGAACCCTCGTGTACTATTGGTGGGACTGCAGATTGGTGTAGCCAGTATGGAAAACAGTATGGAGTTTCCTCAGTTAATTAAAAATGGAACTTCCTTCTGACCTAGAAATCCCCGTTTGGGGAATATATCCTAAGAATCTGAAACATTAATTCAGAAGAATATATGCAGTGTTTTTTATAGTAGCCAAGATGTTGAAACAGCCCAAGTGCCCATCAGTAGATGAGTGGATAAAAAAGCTGTCATACATTTCCACCATGGAGTATTAATTGACCATAAAAAAAAATTAACCTTTTGTGACAGCATGGATGAACATGAAGATTATTATGCTAAGTATACTAAGTGAAATATGCCAGCCAAAGAAATACCATATGATCCCACTTATATGTTGAATCTAATGAACAAAATAAACTAACAAACAAAATAGAAACAGGGACATGGATACATGGAACAGACTGAGAGCTATCAGAGAGGAGGGGTTTTGGGGGACTAGGTCAAAGAATGTGAAGGGATTAAATAAAAATACATACATACACACAGACAGTGACAACAGTGTGGTAATAGCCATAGGGAAATGGGGGGTGGTGGTAGGCTGAGCTGGGCAAAAAGGAGACAATGGGGGGGATTTTGCATAGGACAATGGGTACACGATGCAGTGTGACGATGGTGTTTTATTGAGCTGTATACACTTGAAAGCTATAGCCCCAATAAATTCAACAAATAAAAATAGAATTGTAATTCCAAAAAAAAAAAGGAGTGCCTGAGAATCTGATCTTACCCAAAAGTCAGAGAACCCTCATCTACACTCTCTGCAGGAATGGAGATTAACCCTAAACATACATAGATAGCAATTCTCGCCATTGTCAACTCCCAAGAACAATGCAATATATAGTTACAAGATCTGAAATTTAGTGTGGTAGGATAAATTTATATATGAACCATTAAATTTATAATTATAAAGATTATTTTATCTTTAAGTTCCATATAATGCTATGTTAAGTAAGAATAATCTCCATAACTATAGCAACATTCTATTATACTTGTGGACAATGTTATTAATACATTATATATGACTGTGCTATTGGAATTTTAGTCTGGTTCCTTTTGTAGATGCAGACATTGACATAGAATTAGTAAAGTCACTTTCTCATGTATAGAATATCTAAAGTCTGGATACCTCCAAGGACAAAAGAAAATAATACTTTTTAAGTTGTGTGATTTTTGTCTAGAATATTGTTATTTGTGCTCTTATTTCATCTTCACAAACTTTTTTCAGATAGGTTCCATTATTCCCATATACAGACATACAGAAACTAAAATCAGACATGAGAAGTAACATAGTAAATAAAACACGAGGGTGACAGAGCTACAATTAACCTTTGACCTGTGTGTCACCTGCATGACTTCCCTATACTAATTTATCAATAGTACCTGTAATCTTATATATATTAGAATTTGTTGCTCAATAAAAATGCTAATAAGGGATGATTTCAAGAAACTGGTTCAGAATAGATTACAGGTTTTAATGGCAGATATTATGTCGAAATCCTCCAGATACACAATCTTACCTAAACCTCAGAACAACCCTGTGAAGCATAGTTTGACTTTTAAAATAAAGATTTTTAAAGTAAAAAAAAATTAGATTACTTTGTTATAAAATTGTAAAACACTTTATAACTTTGAATTCATGGCTGTTGCATATTCCATAATGATAGCTTTGGATCTTTTCTAAACTTCACCATCTACATTTAAATATTAATGCAATTAAATAAAATTAAGTGAAAAATCCAGGGATGTTAATTACTATAAACAAATATATCTTAGGATGATTCCATTATAATGTGTTAAAATTCAGCTGTTAGTTTGGTAAACCTTTGAATAACCCTAGTAAATCAATAGTTTAATGAAAAATCATCAATTATACTCATTATCAGTATAATACATTGCTTAGAAATTTTCAATAAATGTATCATTATAATTTAGTGAGTAACAATGATAAAATTTATGTAAATATAGAATAAAGAAAAATATTTCTAAAGCAGGCCGACAGTCTATTTATCTTATATATTGCATGTTTTTTGAAATTTTCTTGTTTTTAAAATTATATGATTTTAAATGTAGGTAAGATGCATTAAAGGAAATTATATATAAAAGAGTTATAAGTTTAAAAGAGCTGTTTTTCATTGATACGTAAAGACACACGCAGCCCCATGTTTATTGCAGCATTGTTCACAGTGGCCAGGGCATGGAAATAACCAAAAAGCCTGTCAATAGATGACTGGATAAAGAAGATGTGGCACATATACACTATGGAATACTACTCAGCCATAAGAAATAATGACATCAGATCATTTACAACAAAATGGTGAGATCTTGATAACATTATACAGAGTGAAATAAGTAGATTAGAAAAAACTAAGAACTGCATGATTCCATACACAAGTGGGACATAAAAATCGAGACTAAGAGACATGGACAAGAGTGTGGTGGTTAAGGGGGGAGGAGGAGGGAGAAGGGACGGGGCACAAAGAAAACTAGATAGAAGGTGATGGAGGACAATCTGACTTTGGGTGACGGGTATGCACATAATCGAATGACAAGATAACCTGGACATGTTTTCTTTGAACATATGTACCCTGATTTATTGATGTCACCCCATTAAAATTAATAAGATTTTTTTAAAAAAAGAGTTGTTTTTACACGATATTTTGTTGTTTCTGAGAGATCTATTATGCAAGGTTATTGTCTAGTATATTAATACTCATAGTTCAATCCTCAGAACTTTAGCTATAGAAAACATCTACATATGAGCACATTTGAGACTCCTAGTAGATTTAATTTATCTGAATATTCCCAAATTCCTGATCTACAAATAGTGAGGCTATTTTATGTCACTATGTTTTAGGGTCATTTATTAAGCAGTGAGAATGCCAGAAGATAAGTTCAGGCAATACATATACAGCACACATTAAAATATTATAGACATAATGTTTGTTGGGCAATAAGCATTTCTCATGGGCCCCTAATATTTATTCCATGGAAAGAGAGTTCTGCTAACATTCTATTCTTGGATTTTCAACTTCCTTATTTACTCCTCCCTGCAAGAATTAGGGAGATGTCTGATTGCTAATGATGAGGTCATCATATGGATGCAGTTTTCCTAGCCAATCTCTTTTTTATTTTCAGAAGGACCTTTTAAATAATCCAATGTCATCATTTCTTATGGCTGTGTAGTATTGCATAGTGTATATGTACCACATCTTCTTTATCCAGTTATCTATTGAAGGGCTTTTTGGTTGTTTCCATGTCTTGGTCATTGTAAACAGTGCTGCAATCAACATGGGCCTACATGTATCTTCACGTATAAATTTTTCTGAGTTTTGGGGGTATATACCCAGTAGAGGGATTGCTGGGTCATAAGGTAGTTCTATTTTCAGTTTTTTGAGGAACCATCATACTTTCTTCCATAATGGTTGTACAACAAAATGGGTGGATCTTGATAACATTATACGGAGTGAAATAAGTAAATCAGAAAAAACTTAGAACTGTGTGATTCCATACACATGTGGGACGTAAAAGCGAGACTAAAAGACATGGACAAGAGTGTGGTGTTTACAGGGTGGGGGAGGGGGAGAAGGAGGGAAGAAGGGAAGGGGCACAAAGAAAATTAGATAAAAGGTGATGGAGGACAATCTGATTTTGGGTGATGGGTATGCAACATAGTTGAGTGACAAGATAACCTGGACATGTTTTTTTTGAACATATGTATCCTGATTTATTGATGTTACTTCATTAAAATTAATAAAAATTTTAAAAAATGATAAAAAAAGAAGGACCTTTTAGTAGAGACCACAGGTTTTCTGTTGTTCTCAGACAAGATGACCACCTTAACAGTGATTAGACAAGAGTGGGCTACTATGCTGGGTAAGTCTATTTAATTCTATAATTTATTATAAGGACATGCACTTACCTTTAGATTTAAGCCACATGATATTTTACCCCATGTATTTCTTTTGTCTTATCTAGTGATAGAGAACTTAAGCAAGTAAAAAAGGAATATTATTAATGAACACCCTCTCCTTCAAAAATATATTTAGCGAATGATGAACATATTTGCTAAAAACAGTCATATTTTGGGATAAAGTTAACAGTTTGAACCATATTGCAATGATGATATTTCACTGCTGATGACCTACATATTCAGCAATTTTATCAAAATTTTAACACTGTATGCAGTGTTAAATGATGGGAAGTTTTATTTTGTTTTGTTCTGTGTTTCTCAGACCACTATCACGTGGCAGAAATCTGGTAAGAATATTTTCCTGTTGAAAGGATATGTTGTTAAATTTCATTTGACTTAGAGTAAGGGAATTGTTTTGAAAAGAATGGCCTGAAAACCATCCAAATAACACTAACTGATGAATTCTTAAAATATGCACTCCTAGATCCTATGCTAGACATACTTGATCAACCTCAGGGTGTGGGATTCTAGAATTTGTATTCTAACAGGCTATCCAGTGATTCTTACCAAAAATACAATCTTATGCTACTTTTCAAGACAACGGAGATACACTCTCAATATACTCTGTGATAGTTAATGTTCAATCGGACTTTAGGTTGCTTTATGAAGTCTATTAACAGCCAGAGTTTAATCAGAAGATGATAAACAAGATAAACTATGCTTCAATAGTTATGCAATATGACAAAGAAAAATGGTTAATGAATATTTACAATATGCTAAAGACTTTGACATGCATTTTGCAAGGCACCCCTCACTTTTCTTATAGCAGCTAGGAAAATATGTATTATTATCCCAACCTTAAGGACAAAGAAATCATCTTAAAAGAGAGTTCAAAAAATATTGTCAGTGCTGAAGCATTATAAATGAGAGGTGAGATTCAAAACTAGGTTTGTCTTCTTTTAAAGCTTAGCTCAACCATTAAATTTCTGAATTCTTACTGTCGAAGAAACTAAGAATGCTAAGAGAAAAATGCATACCATCCAAAACCAAAACGGGGATCTTAAATATAATTTTGGATGCATATCCTGCCAGAAAGTGAATAAAGCAGTCTTAATTTCTTTATCCACTGGAATATTCAAAAAACAAAAGTAAGTTTATGTTTCTATAAAAGTGTCTTTTGTAACAAATAAGCCAAACATAAATTTTTAAAGATTTCTAATTTAATAGATATAGTCTTTAGCAAACAATTGTCATTATTTTTCACAATTACTATAGAAGAAATTTTCCTATATAGTTCTAGATAATATATAAGACCCTTGGATACTTGATAACCTTGAACTGATAAAATAACTAGATATAACGTATCTCTCATTCTTGGTATATAATGAAGAAACATCTTTTAAATAAAGAGTTAAAGCTATCTTTGAGAAGAAGACTTTGTGAAATTTTACAGGAGAGAAGAAAATAATGATAGCATGAGTTAGAAATATGAAAGTACAATTAATAAGAGCTTACAGAGATGAAAATCATACTCATTGTCTTGTCTAAAGAAATGTACTAAGTCAACATGAAAGCATTTACCTACAGTTTTGTATGTCTAATTTCTTTCTGACAATTTTAAACATTTTTATGAAACTGTAACTCCTTTGATACTTGCCAACTGTGCCATAGCAATATCTATAATTTTCTGTAAAAATATTAAAGTAAAATATATAGTTTCTCCAGGTTTCTTGAAAACTATTAATATCATTCATTTTATAAATTTTACTTTTAATTTTCGTGTATGAAATTCTTGTGTATTACTCTCTTAAATATGTCATCATGAGGAGTAAATGGGGCAAAGAAGGGTGACATAGTTGCGAATACATTTTTTTAAAAGATAACTTGTAAATGGACAGTGAGACACCTGTGTTGTCAGTCTATGGAGTTAACATGTTTAAAATGATATAATGAGTTGAAGGAACAGAAAATGCAGTTTGGATAAACTGATTTCAATTTTTTCTGCTATCAATGTTGGAAAGTCAAAGCGGCATATATTTTAAAAATCACTGACTTTTGCAGAAATAGATATAAATTAATTAAAATTTTAAAAGAAGTTTGTCTTTAACAATAATAAAATTAAAGCAATCTATAACCTTACTGTCACAACTCTTACATGACCTAAAACGCTAGTCTATCAAATAATTAATTTACTAAATTTTTCTTTTTGTTTCACTTCTGTGCATACTTGGAATTTTATATGAGTAGTTAAGAAAAAATAACAATTATGAACATCCATGAAGTGTAGTGAAACCTATGATGATGTTCAACTGATATCTAAGTAACTTGTGTGCATTCTGATGAAACTTATTTGTCTTATTATATACTAAATTACATAAAAGCAGAAACCTACTTCTGTATTTCACAAAGACAATTCAAGAGAATAAAAAGTGAATTGACAAACTTTTGTAAATTAAAATTATATTCATTTTCACAGCACAGAGTGGAGGGATTAAAATTGTCATAAGATACTTTATAGATTCCCTGTATACCAAAACTCAATTAGGCAAACAAACCAACAACCTAAGATTTTTGTGGCTTAATAATAAACATCTTCAAATGTAACATTTTGATATTCTCCTATGAATTCAGTTTTAGGATGACTGTGATGGAGTTGCATTTTTAAAAAACAAACCACTTACTGTATTCTCACAATTTACTTGGTAAACTGGAGTCCAACGTGAGATTTAATAATATGCCAAACACTGAAAATGCAATGATGTTGAAAACCACTTCGTGTTGAGTTGCTGTTACCTTATCGCCTTCAGAGAATGTGATTCCATCCACAGCTCTTTTCCAGGTGATTTCCGGAATAGGCTCCCCTTCTGCTTCACACTGGAGTGTGACTTCACCATTCTCATGTGTGGTTTCATTTTTAAGCTGTATTATGTGAGGCTGTACTGTAAAGAATATATACATTACTCAATTTGTATTGGAGGAAAATGTTACTATTTAGACATAAAAGCCATGATGGACATGTAAGTCCACATTTGTGTAGTATGGGGTTGTTAACTGTGTAGCAGTGACGGCAGCATGCTTTTTGCTTGGAAGTGGTGTCAAGAGAGTTGCAAAGAACAGCTGAAAAAATTTCAGAAAGCGATTCCCCTCAACTATCATTATAAAATAATGTGAAGTGGCTCAGACACCAACATACAAATTATAATTCCTTCCAAAATCTTGCCTGTATAAGAGCCATGTATTTATTAATATTTCTTCTGGTAAACCACAAATTAAAATTTCTTCTTTTTAAGCCATATGTGTACATGAGTGTATGTCTTTATGGGTGTGTACATAAAATCCACTTAGTGAGTGGCTATCTCTTAAGCTATTAAAAACAAGTTTGCCAAAGAGAAAAAATAATGATTGTGTCTTGAATATGTACTAAGCATAATTATGTAAAACATTTAAAATATTTATGAAGATGCATAAATGTTTTTTATTTATATTATCCTAGTTGATATATTTTGACCTTGTTTATCTTAGCAACATTATTAGGCATTGTAGCTAAGTATTTCTTTATAATTATAACTTCTTTAAAAAGGAAAATCATTATATCTACTAACATAAATTAACTTAATATTAAAAATTATGTCTACCCATAAATTTACATAATACCACAGAGCTTCATATTTGCAAACTTTTTATTATCTGCATTTATTAATTTTTTTTGTTAGAATCTAAAAGTGATAAAACCCAGCACTTTTTATTTAAGGACAAGTAACAGGTAATTTTAAATATTTAAGTGCAATTAATCATAGGATACACATAAGTTTTTTTAATCTTAGAAACTTAGATTCCTGATATCAAAATACAGTATACATATTTTTTAACAATTTAGTATTTACTCCATTGATTTAGTGGAATTAGTTACATTTCTACTCTATATATTTTGTGTCAAACACAATACTAATTTGTTTAGTGTTACTATCCAAAATTGATTATATTAGTAATATAATATATAAAATTTCATGCATTTTTTCTATTTGAAAATATAAAAATATTAGAATCTTTATTTAGATCTGTTCTCACTCACTGAAACCCTAAAAAATAACAAGTAAATAAATAATATTTTACTTGAGCCCATTGAGGTAGATTGAGAACATTAATTACACTTTGGAATTATCTCAGGCACCATCATTTCTAATTAAATAATTGTTTACACTGAGTCATATTTATTTAATGTTTTAGATTGTAAAGAAACTTTTTAAGTGGGGAATACAGCTGAAACTAATTACAGTATAGATTTCTGTAATTTTTAATAATTTTGTTTGTTTACTCTTTCCTCTATGTAAACAATCTTCTCCCGGTTCTTAGCTTTGCTGGCATCTCATCTTGAAAGATTTTTGTATAGACACATCTAATCATTACCCTTCTCAGTAACTGTCCAACACCATGCTATCTAAAATAATAGCCCCCTAAGACTATACTGTCCTGACATCATTTCTATAGTTTGTTACTAAAATAATAGCCCCCTGGCCTGACTGGTGGTGGCACAGTGGATGGATTGTCAATCTGGGATGTTGAATTCCCAGGTTCGAGACCCTGAAGTCACTAGCTTGAGCATGAGATTACCGGCTTCAGTGCTGGGTCACTGGCTTGAGCACTGGATCATCAACATGACCCAAGGTCACTGGCATGAGTCCAAAGGTCACTGGCTTGAAGCCCAAGGTTTCTGGCTTGAGCCAAAGGTCATTGGCTTGGTCAAAGTGTCAATGGCTTGTCTGGCAACCCCCAGCCAAGGTATGTATGAGAAGCAATCAATGAACAACTAAAAGGGATATAACTATGAGTTGGTGCTTCTCATCTCTCTCCCTTTTCTCTTTCTCAAAAAATAAAAATAAAAAATAAAATAGTAGTTCTCTTTACCCAACACTACCAGATTTATTCATTTTCATTTTCTTAGAATATTTTGCTATTCCAATTTTAATTATTTTAATATAATTGTTATAGTCTTTGGCTCACTTCACCAGAATATAAGCCTTATGAAGTTTTCTCTGGTTCTGAAAATATTTCTATTATGTAATCACAAAACCAGCTGGCAAAGAATGTCTCCACATGAATTACCATTTGTCTTTTGGTCTATAGCCATAGTATTGCTGCCCCTGCCAATAGCAAACACTGATTCTTCTTACTCTTACAGAGTTCTCCCTCCTTCCTTTCCCATCTCATTTCTAAAAGCATTTTGTCAATAATGTATTTAAAAATGGAGAAAATATATTAAATGTTAGTACTGCATAACTTTTTAGTATTATACTTTTTTTTAAAGAAAACACTCATATCCAAATATTCACCAGCAATATTGATTTTTCTTTTTAATGTATAATGAAAGCTAAATAAATTGTTTAAAAAAACTTATTACTTCTCTACTTTCTATAAGATTGCCAAAAGAAGGTTTTGGTAATTATGGAAGATATTTATAATATATTTCCTTTAAATAAAATAAAGGGGATATTCAATTACAGTCGCAGGTCAATGTTTCTTAATTATAGTCTGATTGGTATTCTCTTTTGAAACATAGTAAAAGTAAAGCTGATTCCAAAATGGTTCTGATTCATTTAAAGATTTATGAGGATCAACCCATATATATATATATGATCCCAGGAGTATATATTAAGTGAATTTTCTTCATGCTCCTATTATGGGTCAGCTAATTTTTACAAAAACTTACATGAAAATTTAATGTAATTATTTTCTTTAAACATTTTTTATTTTTATTTATATATTTTTGTGACAGAGACAGAGAGGGAAAGATGGGGACAGACAAGAAGGCAGAGAGATGAGAAGCATCAATTCTTCGTTGTGGCACCTTAGTTGTTCATTGATTGCTTTCTCATATGTGCCTTGACGGGGGGCTACAGCAGACCGAGTAACCCCTTGCTCAAGCCAGCAACCTTGGGTCCAAGCTGGTGAACCTTGCTCAAACCAGATGAGCTTGCACTCAAGCTGGCGATCTCAGGGTTTCGAACCTGGGTCTTGCGCATCACAGTCCAACGCTCTATCCACTGTGCCACCACCTGGTCAGGCTCATGTAATTCTTAAAACAATTATATCTCATAGTTGCTATTTAAAAAAATATTTTAAAGATGAGAAAACTGAGATTAATTTGGAAAGTTAAACAGTTTATAAAGGTGAAAGAGTAGGATTAGACCCAGACCTTCCTCAAGACATGACAGTTTTAATCACTATGCTACAATACTTACCAAAGACTTGGAGGAATGCCTGTTTCTCATCTTCTCCAGCCTTATTTGTGGCCCTGCAGACATAATGGCCTGCATCACTATTGATTATGTTCTTGACGGTGATTTCTGTATCACTTCCTTTCAAAATGTACTTTTCATTTTCTTCAATGAACTTGCCATTCCTAAAGAAAAAAAAATTACAGAGGTTGATCATAAATCTGACTTCAAAACTCTGGAAAAAATCATACTCAGCTTTATGAACTGTAGTTGTCAATCAGTTCATGGCTATTGATAGACAAAGCTAATTTCCAATCATAAGCATACTTCTAGTAGTCCAGTAGAAAACTTAATGCATACATATTAAAGGTATACTAGAAAATGATTTTGACTTTAGATACAAAAATAACATTTAGGTTATGATGAAATACTAATATTAACATGGGCAAAAAAGCTCATTTAAATCTGTTCTTTATTAGAACAAAAAGAGTTTCTTTGATGATTTTAATTCCATATACTTTATTTATGTTGGTTGAGTCCACATGTATTTAAGAAACTTTTATTTACTAGATTCCTGGGACATATTTAATAAAATTTCTATAGAAACATCCTTTAAAGAAGTTTCAAAGTAAATGCAATTTAAATATATAACCAATTTATTGTGAAAATAAGTACTGCCAATAAAAGGATAACAAGACATAATTATGTGAAAATGCAGTTAAGAGAAATAATGCTGAATATGATTTAATTCACTAATAAGGAGAAATCACATTTTTATAATTTCCCTCCTATATTTAAATAATTTTTAGTATGTTCCATGTTCTTTACAGACTGAAGCCATATTCATTCTGCCCTAATTCTAGCCATTGTTGTTCACTAAAAATGTCCTTTTCACCTGTTTATAATGATTACAGTAAGAAATATTTTAAATATCTTTAAATCTGAAGCAATTTTTACAATTCCCTTTCATATGTGTGAAACCTCTTATACTCTATAGTATTATTTTACTCTATAGTATTTTCTTCTCATCCCTTCTTCTTCCCCATTTCTTTCTTCTATATATCTCTTCATTTTTCTTATAATAGTATTTTAGATTATTAAATTGATTTTAAGGTCCACTAATATAAAACGTTTAGAATCCATTTTTAAGGGTGGGGAGATTTACTTGCCCATACAAATAAAAATTTAAAAAGAAAAATTTCTAAAAGGATTTTAATAATATCAGAGAAACAGAACATTCCTCTGATATAGTAAATGATCTTTCCAGCAAATTTGGTTTTGCTTCCCAGAAAGCATTGGCACATATCTTTCCATAATCCTTATCCTTTTATAACTCCATAACATCTATTTTTCTGTTTCTATTGGCATTGCTAAATATACCGTGAAATGTGTAAAAATACCATAAGAAGGGTAGAATGCAAAATTAGGGTTTAAAAACTATCAATAGCAAATGTACCAATATATATGGTACTCTGTACTTTTATATCTTTTTATATTTTTACTAATTTAATATTTATAACTATAAGAATGACATTTCAACATTTTTGTTTTAAAACAGTCATGTATAGAGTTTTCAATACAATTTATAATCAGTATATTTCTCAATTTATTCAATGAAATAGATTCATTTGTTTAATATTACTGCTACTAGTGTAATAATAATAAATTAGAAGTTTCATAAACTTGTAGTTTATGCAACACTTTGCCTATATTGTTTATGTGGTTGAATTTTCACAATCAGCCCATGCATATTTTCCCTCTCTTCCATCATGCACAGATCACAAATAAAATTTTTAGTATGATTTCCATATCCCGTAACTCACCCAGTAATATAAGCAACAGATTAACTAAATCCAAGTAGTGTTTTTCTGTTAAGGAGGGTTATTTCCCTACCTCATGTGAAGGGAAATAAAGTTTTGTAGTGTAGCAGATGAGTAAGACATGAGAACTTATCACAAAGAATTAATAATATGATTGGCAGTAATCAGGGGTCATATATATCTCATTGATGAGATAATAATTTTTTGGGTTTTGTTTTTAGGAGCATCAGAAGAGATCTACTATAGTAGGAGAGAAAAGGTGTTGACTTTTCTGGGAATTTTCAAGGGAGAAAAAAATCCATGATTTGAGCTTTGAAGTGGATGGGTAGATCTCAAAGCATTTAGAGAAAATCAGTTAGTATAGGTTATGTTTCCCACAAGAGCTCAATTTAAAAATAGCATTAAAGGATAACAAACAAGGGAATAGTCCTTGATACCTCTCTTCCTTACAAACCTGTTAGACAGAATTAGACATCACCATTCACATCCATTTCTGTGGAATGCCAATGTCTGAAAAAAACTTTCATACTCTTTGAATGTCATCTCATAAGCCCATCCTTTGAAACTCAAACCATTTCTGAAAGTGCCCCTTTTCCAGGCACAAGAAAATAGAGGTTAAGATTTAAGAATTCAAGAAAATTATAAAGAAGAGGGAATAATTCTACTTTTTGCTGTAATGTAGTAACAGAGATATATGTACCCTCCCATTTCAAACAACAGAAACATTGTACACAGATAAAGAGAACAGTTTACGAGCACTGGTCATCAAGTAATACATGCCAGTGAACTCCGAGGACCATCAGAGTTTCTACCTGAGGAGTCCCTGGACTACAGCTCAGAGAGACAGAATGCAGACAGAACCAGGCATTGTATTTGAGTTGAAAGACAGAGCTCTTAGCTGGGTGAGGCAAAATGGCTTGATATTGTGGGTCAAGAACATGCCTTTGTGTATATGTACCACATCTCTATACAATACAGCAATAAGAAATGATGACATATTTCCATTTACGACAACATGGATGGAACTTGAGAACATTATACTGAGTGAAATAAGTAAATCAGAAAAAAAACTAAGAACTATATGATTTCATACTGGTGGGATATAAAAATGAGAGACTCATGGACATAAATAAAAGTGAAGTGGTTACCAGGGGTTGTAAAGAGGGACAAATATATGGTGATGGAAAATGATTTGACTTTGGGTGATAGGCACACAACACAATCAACAGTTCAAATGTGATAGAAATATTTACCTGAAACCTGAAAACTCTTATTGATCAATATTAAATTTATTTTTCTCAATAAAAACTTTAGAAAATAAAAAGAAACATGCCTTGTAAAACAAAACAAACAAATAAAAAATAACAGAAACAGAATGATACATTCAGAGAACAAACTGACCATTGCCAGAAGGTTACGTAGGTTGAGGGGTTGGGTGAAAAAGTGAGGGATTAAGAAGAACAAATTGGTTGTTACAAAATAGTCACAGGGATATTAAAATCAGCATAGAGACTATCAGTCATATTGTAATAAGTTATGTGGTGCCAAGTGATTACTAGAATTTATCATGGAGATTACTTTGTAAATTATATAATTGTCTAACCACTACGCTATTACACCCGAAACTAATATAATTTCAAGTTGACTAAAAAAAAAATTAAAAATAAAGTAAAAAATGAAACAAAAAATAAAGTGTACAATTAAAATATAACTGAATAAAAAATACACTTTATAGACAGAATGATCAGGACTATAGGTATACCCTTGACTCTGATTATGTCACTCTGTTGATCTCTTTAACAATTTAATCTAAGCAATGTAAATAAAAACAAAAGCATAACTTTTTGCTGCACCTTACATCATCATGACCCATTTATAACTATAAAGTTGTACATCTTAATCCCATTCATTTTATCATGATAACTTTGTATGGTTATAGACAGATAGTGGATTTTTGTGGTGATCACTTTGTATAGTGTATAAATGTGAAATCTCACTATGTTATACATCTGAAACTAATATAATATTGCATGTCAACTATACTTTAATTAAAAAGAGCTCTATATTCCAGAATAGAAACTAAACCAGAAAAGCATAATAGTTTTTTTAAAATAAAATTGAAAAACAGTGTTTTCCTTCCTGAAAAAAAATGACAAACTCACAAATATTTTTTCATGAGTGTGATTAAGGACAGCAGCAGAGGGGTGTGGGTACATCACCTACCTGTACCAAGAGATGGTGGGCTCAGGTGAGCCAGATGCCCTGCAGGATAATGTCATCTCTTCTCCTCTCTCTGCTGTGGCATTAAAGGATTTCTGAGGCATGGTGATTGTTGGCGGCACTGAAAAACAGGTGAAGACAGATAAATAGAGATGAAGAACATTTCTCTGATATTACTGGGACATTTTTACCACTACTATTTGTTGTTGCTGTAATGCTAAGCTTTAAAGCTTGAGACTTAACATCTGTACTTACTTCAATAAAACTGGTCAGGCTGCACAAATGACTTTAAGATCACTCATCTACCTTCTGATGTAGAAAAAGTGGATACTTTAATGCTATTTTATTATTTTGAATCTATCAAACTATACTGCAGTTTATATCACTTAGCAGTTTTTTAAGAAAACAATGTTTAGTTCGTAGATTCTATTTTTATCATAGAATGTATTTTTCAACTTATATATATATAATAATCTAATATATATTTTCATACAAGTGATTATATATTTTTGCTATCACTCTTAGGCAACATCTATTAAAATTTTAATATATATGTATCTTCATGAACTTCAAAATTAATAACTTCTTATAGAAATAAAATCACAAACATTAACACTGTTTATAGACTAAACAATGCAATAGACATTTTAGTATATATATTGCTCTCTTTATATACATATACACACACACACATATATATATACATATATACTTTTATAGAACACTGTTCATAAAAAGATAGACTATACCATCCTGGCTTAAAGTAACACAGAGATCTACTTGGAGCATAAATAGATTTTCTATTTGGGTTCTCTTCAGTATATGTAATTCTATAAGCAATCATTCACTGCTTCAAGACAGGGCTTTCAAATGAGGTGTCAAACCATAATGTTCTTTCTGATTAACTGCATTTAATTTCTTTAAACAACTATAGAACGTTTTATAAAGAGAAACTGCTGACGTAATAGAGAAAATGAAATAGAGTTTTATGAACAATTCAATTTTAAATTAAGCTTCCCCAATTTCTAACTAATTATATTGCAAAAACTGTATATGCTGCACATTTTGAACATGTTGAAACTGTTACTGAAAGGTACTGTTTGCAATAAACAAATTAATAACATCCATAATAGAAGCTAAATTTCAAAGTACAGCATAAATTTTGACTTAATGCACTTTTATGATATTCAACTGAATATAACAGAATGATATTCCCCAAATTAGTTATATTAATAGATTTTTTATATATTCTAAAGAACTTAACTAGACAGGCATTTACCAGTGTGATTATAATTAAATATCTCTACAACAGCATTCAGGTCGGCATTGATGCTGAATTATTGCCATTGACAGTGGGGGAAGAAACTGATATGTATCTTAGTAATTAATCACAATAATTTGAGTCTATGACCTTACAAATTTAGATACAATGGGTCATGATCTGATTCGCTGTCTTTAAAGTAGTATAATAATAATCTAAAATATTATAATAGGTTGAACTTTATATCAGACATTAACTCTGAATTTTAAGTCCATTGAAATTTAATTTTCTATATCTTGTGTTCCTTCTCTTGTAATTATAAAAAACTACCATTGTAATAAAAATATATTGTATTTCATTTGGTTATTATAAATGTAGCTATAAGAATGGTCTATTTTTGTTATAACAATCAAGATTTTAACCCATTAGAGAATTATAATGACGATTAAATTTTTAATAGAAATTATCTCTAAAATACTTATATACATAGAAATACTTCCAAATGAAAAATGACATGCTCTGGTGGTTGTCCTGTTACTGTTACAAACTTAAGTAATTTATGTTTAGTCATAATATTCTTCTCTATAAATTGCATTGCATATGCTGGATGATCCAAATGAAATGACAAATCATAAGGTTTATGTTATATGATACAATGACTGACTCTGCTAACAAAATATGTGTTCTTAAAGTGTAGATGAGCAAACAATATTAATATGTTAATATTAAATACTTACATAGTACTTTGAAGAATAATTCTAGAACTATTGTGAAAAATAATAACATCTAAACAGACTGACAGCTATAAGGAGTGACAGAACTGGGTGGGTGGATGAAAAAGATAAAGGTATTAAGTAAAGAAGAAACTTATAAACACAGACACCAGTGTGGAGATTGCAGGAGGAAGAGGGTGGGGGAAGGTGGAAGCGGGTGAAGGTGGATAGGTGGGGATGAAGGGAAACTTAACTTGGAGTGGTGGACATTAAACACTATATACAGATGATGTATTATAGAATTGTGCACCTCAATCCTGTATAATCTTACTTAAAAAATGTCAAATTAATAAATTAAATAAAAAATAAGTAAGTGTGCAAAGATGCCAAGATGGTCAGGGAGTATTTTAGCCACTGCTTTAGAGTATTTTATGCATATTTACCTCATTGGTAATGGATTTGCTATTGAGTGGGATTAAATAATTTTTAAAATGACTACAATTATTTCATTCAAATTTATTGTTTTCTCATAAGTTCATCTACTTTATTTTAATATTTTAAAATACATTTTTTATTTGACCATACCTGAAGCATCTAGTTTTATTAACGTAACAAAAATTTAATTCTGTGTATGTTAAGTAATGAGTGCTTTCTGTTAAATTTCTGTTTTCATTTTTTAGTTTCAAGAAACATGAGGATGTGTAGGTAAGGAAAGTAGCCCCAAAACTCTCACTAATATGCAGTTTATCTACCTTCCTGTTATAATTTGCCTCATTGTTTGTATAGGCATCAAAGATATCAGTGATCTTAATTCCCTTTCATCAACAATGGCATCAATAATTATATATCTTCTGTGTCTTGCAATCTGCTTCTCCCACTTCTTTTCAATAGTTCTTTTCAAAAGAAGAACATGATACTAACCATGGAATACTCACATTATTCAGATTAATCAGCACCAATAATTTGATTTATTTAGGATAAGGCTAAAATCCTACCTCTTCTAATGTCAAGAAAGCTATTCTTTAGCAACTAATTATTCAGATCTATCCTAAATATATATTACCAAATAAATTTATATGTAGATCCTCTACCTGGAGGAAAACTTGAAAACTTAAGACTCACCATCTTTCTTGTTTACCTTTTCTTGTTTTGACTTTTCAGTCTGTGTGACACTTATTAACTTAAGGAAGGATTTATAGAAAATGTCAGAGTAGGAAGTACCAGGTTTCCCAGTAGGAAGTATTTGTCTCCCACGTAGACAATAGTTGTACTGTTAGAATCTGTCTCATGTAAACTATCTTGGAACTCTGGAGCCTATTGAAGGCTTGAAGCTTCCAGAAAAAGGAATGGAAGCTAAGTTGCAATCAAGGTCTCAAAGAAATATATTTGTATATCATGCTCGTAGCAGCATTATTCACAACATTTAAATAGTAGAAGAGCTCAAATTTCCATCAGTGCTAAGCAAATGTATTACATGCATGAAGCAAAATGTTCAGCATAAAAAACAAGGGAAATTCTGACATATTCCACCACACAGATGAACCTAGGGCAGTGGTCGGCAAACTCATTAGTCAACAGAGCCAAATATCAACAGTACAACGATTGAAATTTCTTTTGAGAGCCAAAGTTTTAAACTTAATCTATATAGGTAGGAACATTGTTATTAACTTAATTAGGATACTCCTAAGCTGGCCACACTCAAAAGGCCAAAGAGCCTCATGTGGCTCACAAGCCGCAGTTTGCCAACCACTGACCTAAATGATACTATGATAAAGAAAATAAGCCAGTCACAGAAAGACAAATACTTTATGATTCCACTTATTATTACTTATCAAAAGTATAGAGACAGAAAGTGAAATGGTGTTTGCTAGCAATTGGTGGTGTGTGTTGTGTTCAATAGGTACAGAGTTTTATTTTTGGAAGAAGAAAAAAGTTATGAAGATTGATGGTTCCCTGACAGGTGGGCTCAGTGGTAGAGCATCAGCCGGTGTGTAGATTTCCCAGATTCAATTCCGAATCAGGGCATACAAAAGAAGCATCCACTTGTTTCTCCACTGCTCCCCTTCTTGACTCTCTTTCTCTCTCTCTCTCTTCCCACCACCGCATCTCCTGAAACCTCGGTTTAATTGGAGTGAGTTGGCCCCAGGCATGGAGGATGGCTCTATGTCTTCTGCCTTGGGTGCTAAGAAGAGCTTGGTTGCTGAGCAACAGATCAATGCCCCGGATGGGCAGAGCACCGCCCCCTTGTGGGTTTGCCATGTGGATCTTGGTTAGGGTGCATGTAGGAGTCTTTCTCTGCCTCTCCTCCTCTCATTGAATTTAAAAAAAAGTTTGATGGTGAATTTTGCACAATGTTATCAATATATTTAATACCACTTAAATATATAGTCAAACAAAATGGTTAAGATGGTAAATTTTATGTTATGTGTATTTTTCCACAAAAATGGTAAAGAAAGAAAAAAGAAAAGTCACATAACCAATCTCAGTCCCTGGCCAAGCAAACAGATGAACCAGGTAAACACTAAAGGAACTTGTATTTTTAGCATTCTATATTGTTACTCTCAGTGTATGTGGAATTTATTCTCTTTTCTTAGACCTTCCTATTCATTCTATCATACACTCATTCAATTTTTATTTTCCAAGGGTCATTACAGACATCAATGACATCACATATGCATTGTTTTTTGTTGTATTTTTTGTTTGTTTTGTCTTTCACTACTGCCTCATAGGCTATTACATTATCTACCATCTCTTAATTTTCATTAATATTGGTTCTGGTTACTTTCAAAAATCCTTCACTTCACATTTACGAAAGTGTTACATAACTTTTGGCCAGGTAAGTCAGTCAATTAGAGTCTTGACCAATAAACCAAGGTTGCAGGTTCAATACCTGGCCAAGGTACATACAAGAATAATTCACACCTGAAACCTGTATCTTAATAAGTACAAAATATAAAAGAATACATAAAATAAAAAAGACTCAACCAATGAATGCATAAATAAGTGGAACAAATCAATGCACTTTTTCTCTCTTTATCCCTTCCATTCTCTTTCTAAAATCAACAAAATAAAAATAATAATTTAAAAATACTTAATAGAAAATTTTATTTAATAGAAATAAGATGTTTTGGGAACTAAAAATTTAACAAATTCAAAATATCAAGGGATTTTCATGAAAAACAATGTATCAATTGTGTAATTTCATTTTGAAAGGAAATCTAGCTTATTGATTATTGTAAACAGAATCCCTCTAGTCATTTTTTCAAAAAATGTAGTTAGTTGTTTCCAACTTTGAATATTATCAAATTTAGTAAAACTGCCTTACTTTATACCATCAGCTTACAAGACAGATATAATCAAATAGGTCCATTATGTTGCTTTAAAAAAATGTTGAGGGAAAAGTTACAATTGGCATCATAAATTTCATCCTAATATGAAAGATGTCATAAATTTTTTTTTAATTTTTTTTTTATTTTATTTATTCATTTTAGAGAGGAGACAGAGAGGGACAGAGAGAGGCAGAGAGAGAGGAGAGAGGAGCTGGAAGCATCAACTCCCATATGTGCCTTGACTAGGCAAGCCCAGGGTTTCGAACCAGTGACCTCAGCATTTCCAGGTTGATGCTTTATCCACTGCGCTACCACAGGTCAGGCAAAAGATGTCATAAATTTAAGCCAACAAATATGGCCTTCAGTGTACAAGTACCCAAACAATGAGAAAATGTTACCTAAATTGTGATCATGTGTTTTTCTGTATTTTCCAAATAAATTTGATTTCTATGTTCCTTTAATATGAATTTTAAAATAAATCAGATTCTCAACTAAATATTTCTGAGAGAATGAAATTTTCTCTGTAAAAGTAACTTATTAAATTGTGCTAATAGAGAAAAAGTTCAATAATCTTATCTCAAAAAATATTTTTCTTGGGTTCCAAAATATATCACAAAAAATTGAATGCAACAGCAATTATAAG
This sequence comes from Saccopteryx bilineata, assembly GCF_036850765.1. Taxonomy (NCBI): domain Eukaryota; kingdom Metazoa; phylum Chordata; class Mammalia; order Chiroptera; family Emballonuridae; genus Saccopteryx; species Saccopteryx bilineata. The sequence continues at coordinate 210,500,635 of NC_089491.1, read as the reverse complement.
AATCTGTCAGTCTTTTGTGAAGGCACACACTAGAGAAATGTAAAAATGGAAAATGAAGAAATCACTCTTTCACTATTTTTCTTAAATGTAGTTATTTTTCACAAGTATGCTATCTAAAATACCATGCTTATTATTTTTTGAAAAATTAATAATTAACATTCCAAAATTTAAATAATTTAACCAAATAGTTTTAAAACTTTATGTATAAATAAATATAAATATATACATACACACATACATATATATATGATCCACATAAACAAAATTTTTGGAGAGTCTCAATAATTGTATAAATGTAAATAGTTCCTAACGCAAAAAGTAAGATCAACTGGGGTACAATACCATTTGGTAATTCAATCAGCACTTAAACAGTCATAGACTTTTTTGTGTGTGTATTTTTCTGAAGCTGGAAATGGGGAGAGACAGTCAGACAGACTCCCGCATGCGCCCGACCCGGATCCACCTGGCACGCCCACCAGGGGCGACTCTCTGCCCACCAGGGGGCAATGCTCTGCCCCTCCAGGGCGTCGCTCTGCCAGGACCAGAGCCACTCTAGCGCCTGGGGCAGAGGCCAAGGAGCCATCCCCAGTGCCCGGGCCATCTTTGCTCCAATGGAGCCTTGGCTGTGGGAGGGGAAGAGAGAGACAGAGAGGAAGGGGGGGGGGTGGAGAAGCAAATGGGCGCTTCTCCTATGTGCCCTGGCTGGAAATCGAACCCGGGTCCCCCGCACGCCAGGCCGACGCTCTACCGCTGAGCCAACTGGCCAGGGCCAGTCATAGATTTTTAATTTTAACTTTTGATCCAGCTATTCCATTTTTAGGAATATACCCTAAGAACACCATAGCACTGTTTCAAAAGGAGAAATGCACCCCCTTGTTTATGGCAGCATTGTTCACAATAGCGAAGATCTGGAAACAGCCCAAGTGTTTCGTCAGTGGACATACAACATAATCAAGTGTCAAATAATCTGGAGATGTTTTCTCTGAACATATGTACCCTGATTTATCAATGTCACCCCATTAAAATTAATAAAAAATAAATACTCACCTTACTATAAAAAATAAAGTTATAGAATATTTCCAAGAAAAATAATTTAAAATAGAAGCCATAGTGTGTGTTTAAAATAAAACTAAATGTACAAGGTTTCAGAACATATTACTAGAGAGATAGTAATGATCACTTTTGAGACATGATCAGGTGACAGCAGGAAATAGTAGGCTTCATTTCAGTGGTCTCTACACGAAGTTACATTTTCCATAACAGGAGACCTGCCAGAGACAGTGCTTGTGGGGGAGGTGGGCATTTGAGGGAAGAGGGGTGCTGTGTATCTAGGTGATGTCACCTAGCAGCATCGCACAGAGTCTCTCAATTGGAGAACCTGCAAGGGTAGCAGTGGCTTATGGTCTTGCAAAGGTCCAATTTATGGCTAGCAGAAAACGGGTGCAGTTATGCAGGGTGTGCAAAGCAGGCTGATTCTAAATTATTAAAGTATGCTTATGGACTATATTTAAAACAGCTGTGTATATGAATTTTTAATTTTGTGCTAATGATGGTATGAGATGATGGGCCTAGCCTGCTGTGAAGAAGAAAATGACATAAGAATGAATGAATCAAGAGGGGTTCTACTTGGCTCATTTGCATAAGATGAATGAAGGTCATGTTGGATGGTGTGGTTATCTTGGTATTCAAACAGATTGGTTTACTATAATTCTGAATAGCTAAGAGAAGAAATTATCAAAAGATCACACAGCTCATGATTTGGGGAACATAATCTTTATCCATAATGACTGCCAGAAGAGAAAAAGGCACAGACGTGCAGCCTCTTTTACTTTCCCCTGTACATCATGTAGGCTTGCCCCATTAGCTAAGATAAAAAAGGTTTTAAATCCACCTCTGTCAAAAGTCAGTAAGTATAGCCTGAGATTATCCTAAAGTGCAAGCTAAATGTTCAGACTGACATTGGTGTGATAAATCACGTATCAATCAAAAGTGATGTGCTGTGAATCATTTTAGTTAGCATCTTTATTAATTCCTTCAAGTTATGAAAGAAAATATCATATATATGGCAACAGGTTTAAAACTAACATCACAGAGTTCTACTTCAAGGTAAATTGAAGGAATCCTACTGCACCCTGTCTCTGTCACATACAGCATCTCACATTTGGACAGAATTCACGGATAATCTGTTTGAGAACTCTGAAACCTAAATAGTAGTGGCCATGTTACTAATAGGAAAATATCAGAATTTGAAGACAACCTGTGAAAGAACAATCTTTTTTTCTTCTTTTTATGGTCCCTTGGCCTGAACAGCCTAAATTCTAGAGGTGAGAATCAACATGGCCTGAGAGAGGTATAGGGAAGCCTTCTACAATAGTTCAGGCTCAATGATCAGGGAAGAGGCCTCCTGGCAGGGGTGATGGCAGCAGGAGGCACCTGTCCTGGTCCTTCAAAAGAGTTGTGGTCCCAGGAGGGCAAGGCAAACTCCACTGTTCTTCTCCTTGTCTTTCTTCCAGCAACATGACCCTAAATAAGGACACATTTGTAGCACAGAAGGGGTAAATCAAACTCCTGCTTTTGTTTGTTTGTTTGTTTTCTTGTTTAGCTAGAGCACAAAACAACAAAATTTAAAGGAAAGGGAAAGTATGGAAGAGATTATAGAGTAGGTAGGGATTAGAAAAGCAAGAGTATCAGTTATTTATCAAATTTGGACCTCAGCCCTGGGCTGTAGGTGTGTGTTTATGACCTTAAATAGTACCAAGACACTGAGAATTGAGTAAGAGACAGACCACCACACGTGTTCTGGAATAGCTGCTGGTACACAGGAGAGACAGACTCAAAACATTGCGAAGGAATTTAAAAGGTAAGTGATTTTTTATCTGTAAGCCACAGAAAACTGGTTACTAAATCGATTTATTGTCTGTGAAAATAAAAATATCAGCATTCTTCATAGGACTAAAATGAAACCCAATTCTTATAATGTGATATTCAAAATCCAGGACATAATCTAAAAAATTTTTGCCTATGAGGAACTAGGAATATCTCACATTAACAGGAAATGCCAGTGACATGTTTATACATATTGAATTACCTAAAAACTATTTTAAATAAATTAATTTAAACATTTTCCAAAGAGTAAAAGTGAACCACCTTGAAACTAATGAAAAGATAGTCTCTGCAAAGACATAGAATATATTCAAAAATACATAAATAATTAGAACTAAAGTTATAATTACAAAATATATTTGAACTTGAAACAAATCTTGATTTAACTTAAGTGCAAATGGTCTAATTTCATGAATAAAAATTAGATACATACTTTCAAAATGGATCAAAATAAATAATCAAATTCTATGTTTGTCTATTAAAAGGTTATCTAAAATATAATAATATAGGTAGAATAAATGTAAACATATATATGTCACTCCAACATTAATTATAAGAAAGTTGAAATGTCTATGTAAATTAATATCAAAGATAGAAGACTTCAGAGGAAATAACAATACATAATATAAAGTAATAGATTAAATAATGATTTAAGAGCCAATTTGTCAAAAAAATGTATGACAATCTTACATGTGTATTCATCTCACAAAAGAGGTTCAAAATATCTGAAGCAAAACTGACAGGAAAGATATGATACCTAGACAGGTTCAAAATTCTGCTTTGTGAATTTGGAGCTTAAGAAATGAGAAACAGAACAAACCAAATCCACATCAATCATAAGGAAAAACTAAGACAATTAAGAAAAGATACAATAAAATAGAAAATAGAAATAAGAAAGAGTATATGATGAAACCAACAACAGTCCTTTCAAAGAATATAGTTAATAAATTTTAGTAAGATGCATTAGGAAAAAAGAAGAGATGACACAGATTGCCAATATCAAGAATGAAAAAAGTTATTTCACTATAGATTCCCACATACAGTAAAAAAAAAACAAAAAAAAAAAAACCTGATCCAGCCAAATATTGCATACAAGTTCAACAGTGTTGAAGGGACAGACCACTTCCTTGAAAACAACAAACTAAGGAAACTCACTCAAGATGAGATAACTCAGTCTTGTTAACTATTAATGTGGTTAAAAGCCTTCTGAAAAGGAAACCTCTAGAATCAGATGGTGTATCTGTTGAACTTTACCAAATGTTTAAAAAAATAAGACCTTTTCTACACAATCTCTTAGAAAATGATAAGACAGGGACTACTTCTTAACTCATTTACAAGGTCAGAATTAAAGTAATAAGATTTTTTGTGTGTGTGACAGAGACACAGAGAGGGGCACATAGGGACAGACAGACAGAAAGGGAGAGAGATGAGAAGCATCAATTCTTCGTTGCAGCACCTTAGTTGTTCACTGATTGCTTTCTCATATGTGCCTTGTCCGGGGGGCTACAGCAGACTGAGTGACCCCTTGCTCAAGCCAGCGACGTGGGCTCAAACTGGTGAGCCTTGCTTAAACCAGATGAGCCTGCACTCAAGCCTGTGACCTTGGGGTTTTGAACCTAGGTCCTGCGCATCCCAGTCCAATGCTCTCTCCACTGTACCACGCAAGGTCAGGCACCATTAAAGTAATAATTTAAGCAAAGTATTTTTCTTAAAGAAGAACAAAGTTATAGAAATTACTGTATTTTTCGCTCCATAAAACATACTTTTCCCCCCAAAAAATGGAGGGAAAAATGCCTGTGCATCTTATGGAGCAAAAAATACAGTATTTTATTAAATATTTTAACAAACCATTTGGTTCAGAATATTTATTTTATTATCTTCCTTTTTAAAACCCTAGGTATGTCTTATGGTCAGGTGCGTCTTATGGAGCAAAAAATACGGTACACTATCTGATTTTTTAAAAGATTTTATTTATTAATTTTAGAGAGGAAAGAAGGGGGGGCAAGAAGCATCAACTCCCATATGTGCCTTGACCAAGCAAGCCTAGGACTTTAAACCAGTGACCACAGTGTTCCAGGTCGAGGCTTTATCCCTGGCGCCACCACAGGCAAGGCACTATGTGGTTTTAAGGAGCTAGTAAAGTTGCCATTAATTAGGGCAGTGTGATAATGGTGCAGAGACAGACAAATAGGTCAGTATAACAGAAAGAGTTCAGAAAAAGACTCATATAAATAACCATGATTTATTTTATAAAGTCCAATGGAGAAATACTAGTAGTCATCTTCTTTTTTTTAAGAAGCAGGAAGTCAAGAGACAGACTCACGCATGTGCTCTGACAAGGATTTATCCCACAAGCCCACTACTGGGTGATGTTCTGTCCATCTTTGGGGCACTGCACTATTGCTCAGCAACCAAGCTATTTTAGCACCTGATGGGAGGACATAGAGCCATCATCAGTGCCTGGGACCAACTTGTTCAAACCAATCGAGCCATGGTTGTGGGAGCAAAGAGAGAGAGACAGACAGAGGGGAGCGGGGCAAGGTGGAGAAGCAGATGGTTGCCTCTCCTGTGTGCCCTGATCAGTAATTGAGCCTGGGACATCCACACACCAGGTCCACACTCTACCATTGAGCCAACCAGCCAGGGCAAAAATAATATTCTTCTAACAATAGTTTTTAAAGAACTTAATATCCATATGCAAATACATGCACCTGAGTATAGTACTCATACCTTATACAAAAAAGAACACCAAATGGATCAAAGACCAATATATAAAGCATAAAAGTATAAAACTTACAGAAGAAAATATGGTCAAAAATTTTGTGACTCAGGGTTAGGTGAAGATTTTTGAGACATGACACCAAAAAATGCTTTGCTATCTGAATGACATTTTAAAATAATGAGAAGAGAAGCTACAACATGAAAAACAGCACTAGCAAATCAGGTATCTAAGCAAGGAATTGTACCAATAAAAATATATTTTTAAGCATTTAAATTCAACAATAAAAAATGTACACAAAGACTTGGAAGCAAAAATTCATCTATACTATTATTATAAGCAACTCTCACTCAAAAATAATAAAAAACGAGAAAGCCCTACAGGAATTGTCTGACTCCATCAGAAAGAATAACATAAGAATAATAGGTATATCAGAGGGAGAAGAGAAAGAAAATGGAATGGAGAATATACTCAAACAAATAATAGACGAGAACTTCCCAAGCCTGTGGAAAGAACTAAAGCCTCAAATTCAAGAAGCAAACAGAACACTGAGTTTTCTTAACCCCAACAAACCCACTCCAAGGCACATCATAATAAAGATGACACAAACCAATGACAAAGAAAAAATTCTCAAGGCAGCCAGGGAAAAGAAGAGTACAACATATAAAGGAAGGCATATTAGATTATCATCAGATTTCTCAGCAGAAACTCTACAAGCTAGAAGAGAGTGGACCCCAATATTTAAAGCCCTGAAAGAGAGGAACTTTCAGCCACGAATACTATACCCATCAAAGCTATCCTTCAAGTATGAAGAAGATATAAAAACATTCACAAATACAGAAAAGATGAGAGAATTTATCAGCAGAAAGCCACCACTCCAGGAAATACTAAAGGCGTTTTTCCAACCAGATTCAAAGAACAAAAGAAAACAAAACCACAAGTAACAGCTCCACCAAGAACACAATAAAACCAAACTTAAACTGTGACAACAAAAGAAAAAAAAGGGGGGAGAGGATGGAGATTAACAGTAGCAAAGGACGATGAAGTGCAGAAATACTTATAAGATAGGGTACTACAATGAATATGGTAGGTACCCTTTTCATTAATTAATGGTAACCACCTTTGAAAAAACCACCACAAAAACACTTGACTTAAAAAAGGTAGCAACAGAGGAAAGAAGTATGGAACACAAACAAACAAAAACAAATGATAGAAAAACAAAAGAGAAGAATCAAACAAGATACAAAACTAACAGAAAGCAATTTATAAAATGGCAGTAGGGAACCCACAAGTGTCAATAATTACACTAAATGTAAATGGATTAAACTTACCAATAAAAAGACACAGAGTAGCAGAATGGATTAAAAAAGAAAATCGAACTCTATGCTGCCTACAAGAAACACATCTAAGCAACAAGGATAAAAACAAATTCAAAGTGAAAGGCTGGAAAACAATACTCCAAGCAAACAACACCCAAAAAAAAGCAGGTGTAGCAATACTCATATCTAATAATGCTGACTACAAGACAGAAAAAGTACTCAGAGACAAAAATGGTCATTTCATAATGATTAAGGGGAAGTTGAATCAAGAAGACATAACAATCCTTAATATATATGCACCAAACCAAGGAGCACCAAAATATATAAGACAGCTACTTATTGACCTTAAAAAAAAACTAACAAAAATACAATCATACTTGGAGACCTCAATACACCGCTGAAGGCTCTAGATTGGTCATCCAAACAGAGAATCAATAAAGATATAGTGGCCTTAAATGAAATACTAGAACACCTGGATATGATAGACATCTACAGGACACTTCATCCCAAAGCGACAGAGTATACATTTTTCTCTAGTGTACATGGAACATTCTCAAGAATTGACCATATGTTGGGCCACAAAGACAATATCAGGAAATTTAGAAAAATTGAAGTTCTACCAAGCATATTTTCGGATCATAAAGCCTTGAAACTAGAATTCAATTGCAAAAAAGAGGGGGAAAAACCCACAAAAATGTGGAAACTAAACAACATACTTCTAAAAAATGAATGGCTCAGAGAAGAAATAAGCACAGAGATCAAAAGATATATACAGACAAATGAAAATGAAAATACAACATATCAGAATCTCTGGGATGCAGTAAAAGCAGTAATAAGAGGAAAATTCATATCACTTCAGGCCTATATGAACAAACAAGAGAGAGCCCAAGTAAACCACTTAACTTCACACCTTAAGGAACTAGAAAAAGAAGAACAAAGACAACCCAAAACCAGCCGAAGAAAGGAGATAATAAAAATCAGAGCAGAAATAAATGAAATAGAGAACAGAAAAACTATAGAAAAAATCAATAAAAGAAGGAGCTGGTTCTTTGAAAAGATCAACAAAATTGACAAACCCTTGGCAAGACTCACCAAGGAAAAAAGACACAGGACTCAAATAAATAAAATCCAAAATGAAAGAGGAGAGATCACCACAGACATCATAGATATACAAAGAATTATTGTAGAATACTATGAAAAACTATATGCCACCAAATACAACAATCTAGAAGAAGTGGATAAATTCCTAGAACAATACAACCTTCCTAGACTGAGTCATGAAGAAGCAGAAAGCCTAAACAGACCAATCAGCATGGAGGAAATAGAAAAAACTATTAAAAACCTCCCCAAAAATAAAAGTCCAGGCCCAGACGGTTATACTAATGAATTCTATCAAACATTCAAAGAAGATCTGGTTCCTATTCTACTCAAAGTCTTCCAAAAAATTGAAGAAGAAGCAATACTTCCAAACACATTTTATGAGGTCAACATAACCCTCATACCAAAACCTGGCAAGGATGGCACAAAGAAAGAAAACTACAGACCAATATCTCTAATGAATACAGATGCTAAAATACTAAACAAAATACTGGCAAACTGAATACAACAACATATTAAAAAAATAATACATCATGATCAAGTGGGATTCATCCCAGAATCTCAAGGATGGTTCAACATACATAAAATGGTTAACGTAATACACCATATCAACAAAGAACAAAAACCACATGATCTTATCAATAGATGCAGAAAAGGCTTTTGATAAAATACTACACAATTTTATGTTTAAGACTCTCAACAAAATGGGTATAGAAGGAAAATATCTCAACATGATAAAGGCCATATATGATAAACCATCAGCCAACATCATATTAAATGACATAAAACTGAGGACTTTCCACCTTAAATCAGGAACAAGACAGGGTTGTCCACTCTCTCCACTCTTATTTCATGTGGTGCTAGAAGTTCTGGCCAGAGCAATCAGACAAGACAAAGAAATAAAAGGCATCCATATCGGAAAAGAAGAAGTAAAGGTATCACTTTTTGCTGATGATATGATCCTATACATCAAAAACCCGAAGGACTCCACAAAAAGATTATTAGAAACAATAAACCAATACAGTAAGGTCGCAGGATACACAATTAACATACAAAAGTCCATAGCCTTTCTATATGCCAACAATGAAATATTAGAAAATGAACTGAAAAAAATAATCCCCTTCACGATTGCAACAAAAAAAATAAAATACCTAGGAATAAACATAACAAAGAATGTAAAGGACCTATATAATGAAAACTACAAGGCATTATTAAGAGAAATAGAAAAAGACACAATTGAGATGGAAAAATATTCCTTGTTCTTGGATAGGAAGAATAAATATAATTAAAATGGCCATATTACCCAAAGCAATATATAAATTTAATGCAATTCTCATCAAAATTCCTATGAGATTTTTTAAAGAAGTGGAACAAAAAATCATCAGATTTATATAGAAGTATAAAAAACCCCGAATAGCCAAAAGAATCCTAAGGAAAAAGAATGAAGCTGGGGGCATTACAATACCTGACTTTAAACTATATTATAGGGCCACGATAATCAAAACAGCATGGTATTGGCAGAAAAATAGACACTCAGACCAATGGAACAGAATAGAAAGCCCAGAAATAAAACCACATATATATGGTCAAATAATCTTTGATAAAGGGGCCAACAACACACAATGGAGAAAAGAAAGCCTCTTCAATAAATGGTGCTGGGAAAACTGGAAAGCCACATGCAAAAGAATGAAACTCGACTACAGCCTGTCCCCATGTACTAAAATTAATTCAAAATGGATCAAAGACCTAAATATAAGACCTGAAACAATAAAGTACATAGAAGAAGACATAGGTACTAAACTCATGGACCTGGGTTTTAAAGAACATATTATGAACTTGACTCCAATGGCAAGAGAAGTGAAGGCAAAGATAAATGAATGGGACTACATCAGAATAAAAAGTTTTTGCTCAGCAAGAGAAACTGATATCAAAATAAACAGACAGCCAACTAAATGGGAAATGTTATTTTCAAACAACAGCTCAGATAAGGGCCTAATATCCAAAATTTACAAAGAACTCATAAAACTCAACAACAAACAAACAAACAATCCAATAAAAAAATGGAAAGAGGACATGAACAGACACTTCTCCCAGGAAGAGATACAAATGGCCAACAGATATATGAAAAGATGCTCAGCTTCATTAGTTATTAGAGAAATGCAATTCAAAACTACAATGAGATACCACCTCACCCCTGTTAGATTAGCTACTGTCAACAAGACGGGTAATAGCAAATGTTGGAGAGGCTGCGGAGAAAAGGGAACTCTCATACACTGTTGATGGGACTGTAAAGTAGTACAACCATTATGGAGGAAAGTATGGTGGTTCCTCAAAAAACTGCAAATAGAACTACCTTATGACCCAGCAATCCCTCTACTGGGTATATACCCCAAAACCTCAGAAACATTGATACGTAAAGACACATGTAGCCCCATGTTCATTGCAGCACTGTTCACAGTGGCCAAGACATGGAAACAACCAAAAAGCCCTTCAATAGACGACTGGATAAAGAAGATGTGGCACATATACACTATGGAATACTACTCAGCCATAAGAAATGATGACATCAGATCATTTACAGCAAAATGGTGGGATCTCGATAACATCATACGGAGTGAAATAAGTAAATCAGAAAAAAACAAGAACTACATGATTCCATACATTGGTGGAACATAAAAACGAGACTAAGAGACATGGACAAGAGTGTGGTGGTTACCAGGGGTGCGGGGAGGGAGGACATAGGAGGGAGGGAGGGAGAGAGTTAGGGGGAGGGGGAGGGGCTCAGAGAACTAGATAGAGGGTCACGGAGGACAATCTGACTATGGGCGAGGGGTATGCAACATAATTTAATGACAAGATAACCTAGACATGTTTTCTTTGAATATATGTACCCTGATTTATTAATGTCATCCCATTAACATTAATAAAAATTTATTTAAAAAAAATAAACAACTCTCAAACTGCAATAATTAAAAAAAAAATCTGGCTATAACAGGGGCCAAGATGTATGGAGGCATTTCACTGAAGAGGAACACAGACAAGACAGAAGCACCTGCAAAGAAGTTCACTAGCATCAGGTATTGCTTCATGACTTTGCACAAACTAAAACCTCCAAGGTTCTACCACACACTTATTAGGTATAAAATTAAAAAATAAAATACTTACAACATCAAGTACTGGTGAGAATGAGGGACAGGTTGAGCTCATATATTACTGGTGAGAATGAAAAATGTTATACAGCCATTGTGGAAAATAGTTCTGCAGTTTCTTATAAAGTTAAGCATACACTTACTATATGGCCCTGAAATCCTATTCCCAGGTATTTATCCTACATCAGTGATTTTCAGCCTTTTTCATCTCAGGGCACACATAAAACAATTTTTGAAATTCTACAACACAGCAAAATAGTTATTTTTTTTTTGCTGCTCTAATAAAAAAATAGGTATTATTTTGATTTATTCAAACTGAACAGCAATTGTGGTGGTTGGCTGTTGTCATTGGGCAGCGCTCTTGACTAAATAGTCAAGTATTGTATATTTTAAAATTCTTGAGGCACTACACTTGAAAACCACTGCCCTAGATCAATGAATTTAAGCTCACACAACAAACTGCACACGCACACATATTTATAGCAGCTCTAATTATAATTACAAAAAGTGGACACATGTAACACTTGACTGATTCTCAAAGCATTATGCTGAATTAATTGAGAAATTCTTAAAAGATTACATTTTGGATTATTCCATTTATATGATACTTGAAAAGACAAAATTATAATGGCAGGATAAAGAGTGATGGCTGTTTGGGTTTAGAAGTTATAAGAAAGTGTAACTACTAAGAGAAAACATAAAAAAGCAAAGGTGATGAAACAATTCTGTATACTGGTTATGTTAGCAGTAACAGGAATTGATACATACATCAAAACTCATAGAACTGTATAGTGAATTTTACTGTACATAATTTGGAAACAAATTTTTATAAACGTTTTTTTTTTTCTTTTAGGTGAGAGGAAGAAAAATAGGCAGTCTCTCCCCCATATGCCTCAACTGGGATCCACTTGTCAACCTTGTCTTGGGCTGATGCTCCAGGACCAATCTATTTTTACACCTGAGGCTGATGTGCACCAATGGAGCTATCCTCAGTGCCATGCTTGAACCAATCTAGCCACGGGCTGTGGCAGAGGAAGAGGAAGAGAAGGGGGAGGAAGGGGAGAAGCAGATGGTCAGTTCTCTTATGTACCCTAGCTGGGAATCAAACCTGGGACATCCGCACACCAGGCTGATGCTCTATTCACTGAGCCACAGGCCAGGGCCACAAACCTTTTAAAAACTATATCCAGTAATTTTTTTTAATCTAATTGTTTTATAACAATTATAAGTAGCTGATTCGATTTACTATAATAATCTACATCTCTTGGAGAAGTCAGTTACTGATAGTTCTAAAGCAGGAAAATCTCAAAATTTCCCTATCTGAGGGAGTATCTTTTCTTATTTCAGTTCATTGAAGTCATTCTCTTTCTTTAACTCACTGCTTGGATATGCCCAATGTATTCTAAAAACCGTTTTACTCTTTTGCTTCTTTGTATCTATTATGAATTGGAGATTCTACTGCTCCTATATTCATGTTTCTGAGATATCCAGAATGTTGGCTGAGTTTCAGTGAATTGGCTTAGTTCTTTCCAAGTAGCTTTGTAATATCCTGCTATAGATCCTGTGTCAAAACTGGAGTACAATGAAGTTAATTAACAAAAACAAATAAATTAATTGCAAAACAAAATGTGTGGAAAAACAAGTCAATTTCTAAACCATCTGCCAGATGCAGAAGGCAAGGTAGGAAGAGAAAGCTCTCCTGTGTATGGATACTTTAAACTTGGTTCCAGAGCAGCCTTTGAAAAGCCACCTGTTTGGTCCTACTTTCTGAATTGTTATTGCCTCTTCAGGATAATCTTGTGACACAAGCAATAGGCTTTTAAACAAGGGTCCACAAACTACGGCCCCCTGAGGTCATTTATCCGGCCCCCGCCACACTTCCGGAAGGGGCACCTCTTTCATTGGTGGTCAATGAGAGGATGCATCCTGTGCTCCTGGAGTACTGTATGTGGCGGTGCCACAAAGCGGGGCATCGCTCAGGTACAGTACTACTTCCGGTGACACGGGACACACGCCTCACGGCTCCTGAAGCACGTCATATCACTTGTTATGCCTAGCAGTGACAAATATGGAACCGGACATTGACCATCTCAGCCAAAAGCAGGCCCATAGTTTCCATTGAAATACTGGTCAGTCTGTTGATTTAAATTTACTTGTTCTTTATTTTAAATATTGTATTTGTTCCTGTTTTGCTTTTTTACTTTAAAATAAGATATGTGCAGTGTGCATAGGGATTTGTTCATAGTTTTTTTTTTATAGTCTGGCCTTCCAACGGTCTGAGGGACAGTGAACTGGCCCCCTGTATAAAAAGTTTGGGGACCCCTGCTTTAAAAGCTTTAGCCTTTAATACCCTCTCCTTCCTGCTGTGAGCCCTGAGTTGTCTTCTGTACACTCTGCCATATCTGCTGTGTGTTCTCTGTGTTCTTTGTCACTTGGGTGCAACAGTCATTTATCTGTGTATTTCATCTTTCAAGTTGTGCAAAGTTCTTCCATTTTTTCTCAGAGGGTGTGTGGGGTTAGTCAGTATAACTATACATATATTTTTAAAAATTTACTTTATTGCATGACATTATTTAATCACACTGGATGGGTTTCAACTGCACCATTTCATAATGCATCATTTGTACCCTGCACTATGTATTCACCACCCCAAGTCAAGTCTCCTGATGCCAGGGGGCAAAGAGGGTAGGGTACCCAGGTAAATAAGGTGAAGGGATTAAACAAAGGAAAACAAAAAGATCACAGTATGATTATACTTTAATGTAGAAAATGTGACACTTTGATATAAAAACAAATATTAAATAAATGACCTAAAAAATAAGCATTAAAAATTGAGACATATATATGAATTATATATTTTATATTATATATAAATATAAAATTTATATATAACATATATATGAATTTATTTTGAATTTAGTATACTACAGGAGACAAACATGTTGAAGTCAAAATGTAGGCATAAGTAAGCTGTACCATAATGAACAAAAGACACTGTTATGCTACATTATTCAAATATTTAAAATAATGTTTATAATTTGTTCACGACACTTAAATATATGTGCAAAAATGTCACCTTCCAGTCAAGATGTGGAAACAGGTGACCAATTTACCCTATCACCTGAAAACAACTAAGAATTTAGACGTATAGTATAAAATAACAAAGATGACTCAACAGTGCACCCTGAAATACAAGGGGAAATGAGGTGAATCCTACCACTGCCCCAGCCTACTCTCTAGAGAGAGTTTCTGAGCTACAGTGCGGAGAGGAAGAGCCCAGTGGGAGTCCAGAAGTCTGAGGAGGCAGGGCAGGTGGTCTGGGGAAGTAAAGCTATCTGGCTGTATTGCACAGGGCAGAGTGCTAAACAGAAGTGCACAGTGAGGACTTCCTGAGATTGGCAGTGAGTTCCCATGAGTTCCTCAGATGAGTACCAATGAATGCATCATGAGAGAAAACTACTGAGGTCAGGAAAAAATCATCCCCACTTAGAAGGAATGATTTCCAAAGCTCAAATAGAGCAAATAACAGTTTCTATTCCCAATGTCAGAATAATAATTTTAGAATACTTGATGATGCCTGTCAAATAGAGTATTAGAAAGATTTTTACCTCAGAAATGGGGTCAAATAAGCTCTGGAGAATTCTGACCCCACCTAACAAAATGTAAAGGAAGAAAGGGAAAGGATTAAGCTGATTCCTAGTAACTTATCTGAAGTCCTGGAAAATGACCTCAAATATGTAAAGAAAAACAGAAATATTCAGCATATTATAGAGGTAAAATTCACAACATCTGGCATCTAAGTTAAAACTATTAAATATGCAAAGGAGCAAGAATATTAGACATGATGAAAAATTACAACCAACAAAATCTGACCCAGAAAATACATAGATAATTGGTAGACAAGAACATTAAAGCAGTTATTATAACTGCATTTAACATCAAGAATCTAAAAGAAAAAATGCTCATGTTAGAGAATTAGAGGATATTTTAAAACACCAAATTTCTATGTGTAAATACTAGAGTCTGAAATCAAAAGCATATGAAATAAGATTAATAGTACATTAAACATTGTAGAAGAAAATATTAATAACTTTAAAATAACAACAGAGACTTTCCAAAAATTAATATAGGAAGGGAAAAAAAGCTAACAGAGAATGATTGGAACATCTAAGAACAGTGGATGGAGTAAGGTCAAATGCCTAACATTTGAAATTGGAGTCCCAAAGAATTGTGGGGCAGAAACATTATCTGAAGAGCTAATGGCTAGAACAATTTCAAATTTTATAAAAAGTAAATACAAATTTTTCAGCAAAACCCAAATTCAAGAATAATGAAGAAAATTACAACAAGGTATATTGTATCCAAATTGCTTTAAACAAGTGATAAAATCTTCTGGGAGGACTGGGTACTGACACACTTTACACACAGAGGCACACAATCAGGAGAACAGACTTTTGATCTGAAATAACTAAGCTAAAGATAATGACTCAAATTTTGTTTAAGGTACTAAATAAAAAACTGTCAATTTAAAACTCTATACCAAGCAAAACTTTATTTAAATATGAATGAGAAATAAGGACTTTCTGAAACATGCAGTATGTGAAGTCAATCATCCCTAGCAGACGTGCATTGTAAGAAATGCTAAAGGCCCTGGCCGGTTGGCTCAGTGGTAGAGCGTCGGCCTGGCGTGCAGAAGTCCAGGGTTCAATTCCCGGCCAGGGCACACAGGAGAAGTGCCCATCTGCTTCTCCACCCCTCCCCCTCTCCTTCCTCTCTGTCTCTCTCTTCCCCTCCCGCAGCAAGGCTCCATTGGAGCAAAGATGGCCCGGGCACTGGGGATGGCTCCTTGGCCTCTGCCCCAGGCGCCAGAGTGGCTCTGGTCGCAATAGAGCGATGCCCCGGAGGGGCAAAGCATCGCCCCCTGGTGGGCGTGCCGGGTGGATCCCGGTCGGGTGCATGTGGGAATCTGTCTATCACTCCCCGTTTCCGGCTTCAGAAAAATACAGAAAAAAAAAAAAAAAGAAATGCTAAAGAAAATCTGGACACACAATGTGAAGAGCTAGTATGTGAACATTTAGAAAAGCCTTATTCCTTTATTAATTAAGTCATTTTGAAAGTTAATGTCAGTTTAAAAGAATAAAACAACAAAACCATATGTTGTGAGGTTGTGGCAAGCAAACATTGCCACTCCCCCCTTCCAAAAATGTCAACACTTTAAACCCAGTAACCTAGGAATCCATTACGTTGCATGGCAAAAGGGCCTTTGCAATATAATATCATCATAGACACTTAAATAGAAGAGTATGCTATATTATCCATGTAAGAATAGTCGCATGAGCCCTTAAAAACAGTTACAGGTGGAAGAAGCAGCAAAAGAAGCTGCAGCAAAAGAGGATGTCAGAAATAGCCCAAATATGAGAAAGACAGAAAAAACTGTTGCTGGCACCGGAGAAAGAGGCCAGGAAAGAGGCCTCCAGAGCTAAGTGCAGCTGCCTCCAAGTGACATCCAAACAAAAAACAGGACCTCAGTCCTACAGCAGAAAGACGATGAATTCTGCCAACGACCTGAATGATACTAGGAGAACTTCCTTACCAAAGCCTGAAATAAAGAGCCCAATTTTGCTGACACCCTGATTTCAAAATATTATTACAATACTCTGAGCAAATCCTAGCTGAGCCTACTTGGATTTTGAACCTACAGACACAGCAAAATATACATTTTTGTTGTTTTAATCCACCAAATTTGTTGTAATTTGTTACCAAAGAAATAGAAAATTTATACAGGGTTTATAATCTATGTAGATATAAAATGTATAATAACAGCAGCACACAGGCTGGGAGATGGTATTGTTATTCAACATGTGAAAGGGTAGAACATCATTTGGAGGAAGATTATAAAGGTCAACTACTAAAATAGCATAACAATGAATTATAGTTAATGAGCCAAGACAGAAAAGTAATTGATTTAATAAAAAGTTATGCCAAAAATCTGAAGGAAGAAATAGAAGAAAAAGGGAACAAAGAACGTATAAGACAAAAAGAAAACAAACAGTAAGATTTAAATTGACTAAATCAATAAAATATTTAATGTAAATTGTGTAAACATTTCAATAAAAAGGCAGGGACTGTCAGAATTTATTGAAAGTGAAAATATTACTATACTGCTCACAAAAATTAGGGGATTATGGAATAAGCAGATACTCCAGTACTTTCAGCCTTCTGAGGTGCATTTTCACCACTGAAATAAAGGTTGGTTTGGTATCTCATTTGCATAATCAAACAACTTTTCTTCACTTGTCATTTCCTTTTCTGATGTTCTTGTTTAATTAAAAAAAGAAATCAAATGCTTTTTCTATCACTTCATATTCATTTTGAAATATCCTCTAATTTTTGTGAGCAGTATATATACTGTCTCCAAGAAACAATTAAGATAAAATTGAGAGGAAGAATAACATCATGCAAACACTAAGAGAGAGCTAGATTAGCCATAACACAGTCAGTGTGGGTTTCATAGCAAAGAATTAGCAAGAATAAATTGGATCATTTTCTAATGGTAAAGAAGTCAATTCACTGACCTGTGGTGGCGCAGTGGATAAAGCGTTGACCTGGAACTCTGAGGTCACCAGTTCAAAACCCTGGGCTTGCCTGGTCAAGGCATGTATGGGAGTTGATGCTTCCTGCTCCTCCCCCCTTTCTCTCTCTCTCTCTCTCTCTCTCTCTCTCTCTCTCTCTCATTCTAACTCTCTCTCCTCTCTAAAAATGAATAAATAAATAAAAATTTTAAAAAATCTTAAAAAAAAGAAGTCAATTCATCAAAAGGACACAACAATTCTAAACTTTTATGCATATAATAGAGCTTCTAAACTCAGGAAGCAAAAACTAATAGAATTGCAAATAAAAAATATAATTTACTATAACATCTAATTTAATTCAATATAAAATAATATATAATCTAGAATTTTATTTGAGATTAAGCAGCCCTCTGTCAATAACTAATAGAAGTACACAAGAGGTTAAAAAGAACAGAGAAAGTTGATCAATATTATCATTCAACCTTAGCTGAATTAATTAATGATTACCAAAACTTCAACCAAACCAGTAGATTCACATTCTGTTTTAGTGTTCAGGAAATATATTTCAAAAGCTCTAAATCAAGAAAGTAAGTTTTCTAATCTCATTAAAACCAAACTAAAAATTATGACAGAATAAGATTTGGGGAAATATACATATATTTGGAAACTAACTCATAAACTAAATTAAAAAATCAAAAAAGCCTGACCAGGCAGTGGTGCAGTGGATATATAGCATCAGACTGGGATGCAGAGGACTCAGGTTTGAAATTCAGAGGTCACCAGCTTTAGCGCAGGTTAATCTGGCTTGAAAGTGGGCTCACCAGCTTGAGAATGCGGTGGCTACATTGAGCGTGGGATCATAGACATGACCCCATGGTCTCTGACTTGAGCCCAAAGGTCACTGGCTTGAAGCCCAAGGTTGCTAGTTTAAGCCCAAGGTTGCTGGCTTGATCAAGGGGTCATTTGCTCTGTTGTAGCCCCTTAGTCAAGGCACATATGAGCAAGCAATCAATGAACAACTAATGTGCTGCAATGAAGAATTGATTATTCTCATCTCTTTCTCTTCCTGTCTGTCCATATCTGTCCCACTCTCTGACTCTCTCTCACTCTGTCACAAAAAAAAAAATCAAAAGAGAAATTAAAAAGTATTTTAAAATGAATGGCAAAGTATATAACATATCAAAAGTCATGAAAAGGCCTGACCAGGTGGTGGCACAGTGGATAGAGTGTTGGACTGGGATGCTGAGGACCCAGGTTTGAGACCCCTAGGTTACCAGCTTGAGCGCGGGCTCATCTGGTTTGAGCAAAGGCTCACCAGCTTGGACCCAAGGTCGCTGGCTCAAGCAAGGGGTTACTAGGTCTGCTGAATGCCCATGGTCAAGGCACATATGAGAAAGCAATCAATGAACAACTAAGGTGTCACAATGCACAATGAAAAACTGATGATGCTTCTCATCTCTCCATTCCTGTCTGTCTGTCCCTCCCTCTGACTTTCTCTCTGTCTCCGTAAAAAAAAAAAGTCATGAAATGAAATGAAGCAGTATATATACAGAATTCTTGAGCATTAAAATGTATGCATTAGAAGAGAAGGTTTCAAATCAGTATTTCCAGGTTTAACTTAAAGAAAATATAAAAAGAGGATCAAATTCAACCCAAAATAAGCAAGAAAAAATAAAATAATAAAGATTAGAAATTGGTAAAATTGAAGACAAGGATAACAAACAGGAACAACCAATGAAACAAAATCCATTTCTTTGAGAGACTAATATATGTAATAAAACTCTACCATACCCATCAAAAAAAAGGGAATGAGGGACAGGGAGAGAGTGGAAAGGCAACAGAGCCCGAGAGAGACAAAGACAGAAAGAACAGAAATTATCAATATTGGAAATGAGAAAGTCAACATGACCACAGATGCTAAACTTGTTAACAGGATAATAAAGAGTAATTGTGAGCAATTTTATGCCAATAATGCCAGCAGTTGGGATAAAATGGATAAATTCCTTTAAAGATAAAAATCTCCAAATTTGTCTTAAAAAGAAATAAATAACTTGAATAACTTGAATTGGTAAATTCAAAATTCACTTTTTTTAAGCATGAGAGAGGTGTGTGTGTTGGGGGGGGACAGGTACCAACAGACAGGAATGGAGAGAGATGAGAAGCATGAATTCTGTTGTTGTAGCACTTTAGCAGTTCACTGATTGCTTTTTCATATGTGCCTTTACTGGAGCGAAGGGGGGGGGCTTGACCTTGGGCTCAAGCCAGTGACCATGGAGTCATGTCTATGATCCCATCCTCAAGCCAGTGACCCAGACCTCAGAGTGGTGAGCTCACACTCAAGCTGGCAACCTCAGGTTTTCGAACTTCCCAGGTCGACACTCTATCTACTGCGCCACCACCTGGTCGGGTCAAAATTCATTTTTGATAAATATCTTCATAATCTAGAAAAAGCTTTCTTTCTCCATCTGATAAAGGACAGTTTCAAAAACCCTATAGCTAATAATATATATGATACTAAAAAAAATAATATTTTCCCCCAAATTAGAATCAAAGCAAGGATGATCAATTATATTACTTCTTTAAACACTATACTAGAGCTCCTACCCAGTTCAAAAGGTAAAGGGAAAAAATGGCATCTAGTTTGGAAAAAAAAGTAAAACTGTCTTTATTCACTGGTGGCATGGATATCAATGTAGAGATACCTGTGCAACCCAACAACATAAGCTACTATACCTACAATTTTAATTTAGTAATATTTTAGAATAACATATGAATGCAGTAAGTCTCCATTCAATATCATTGATAGGTTCTGCAACTTTAAATGACACAATATGATGTATATAGCAAAACCAATTTTACCATAGGCTATTTGATATAAACAAGAGTTAAGTTTATAGTTCATCAATGATATAAAACAATGACTTTGAAATAAACATTATTCAAGGACCTGCTGTATACAAAAGTTCTGTGTAGAAATAGTCACAAAGAATTAAAATTGAAAATTAAAAAAAAAACGTGGTTTATAATATCAAAACATACAAAATATTTAGAGACAAAGCTGACAAAAGATTTCTTATAGCTATAAACAAAACTCTTCCAAAAACTACTGAGCGAAATGAAAGAAGACTTAAATATATGGAGATGTATATTGTAATCATGGAACAGAAGGATGAAAATGTTAAGAAGCCAATTTTTGTCTGTTATCTATAACATCAAAATATCTAATCAAAATTATGATTGTATATGTGCACTTGTGTGCATATAAAAACTGATAGGTTGACTAGAAAATTAATATAAAAAAGAAAAGAACATAGATACTATATTTTGAATCTACTTTTAAAAAGTACGAAATGGGAGGACTTACAAAATATTTTTTCAATTTTAATACAGCTATTGCAAATAAAAGCATTTGGGGATTTGTGCAGACAGACAAATAGATCAATGTAAGAGAAGTGAGTTCCTCAGACATTTATTATAAAAAAATTTTGAATCATGAAAAAGTACATTAAATAATAAAGTATATAGTCTTTGTAACCAATGACATCAAGAAACAAAAAGAAATTTTCATATAATAAAAATTAACTCATGCATTCCACCTATGCAAAATTTAAATCAAAATTTGCTCATAAATATAAAACCCCAAATTATAAAACTTCTAGAAGAAAACATTGCGGAAATCTAACTGTATTTAAGTTAGACAATGACTTCTTAGACTTGATACAAAAAGTACAATTAAAAAAAAAACACAACTGGGCCCTGGCCGGTTGGCTCAGTGGTAGAGCGTCGGCCTGGCGTGGGGGGGACCCGGGTTCGATTCCCGGCCAGGGCACACAGGAGAAGCGCTCACCTGCTTCTCCACCCCCACCCCCTCCTTCCTCTCTGTCTCTCTCTTCCCCTCCCGCAGCCAAGGCTCCATTGGAGCAAAGATGGCCCGGGCGCTGGGGATGGCTCCTTGGCCTCTGCCCCAGGCACTAGAGTAGCTCTGGTCGCGGCAGAGCAACACCCCGGAGGGGCAGAGCATCGCCCCCTGGTGGGCGTGCCGGGTGGATCCCGGTCGGGCGCATGTGGGAGTCTGTCTGACTGTCTCTCCCGGTTTCCAGCTTCAGAAAAAAAAACAAAAAACAAAACAAAAACAAAAACACAACTGAACTTCATCAAAGTAACTTGTGCTGCCTAAAAGGCAGTGTTAAGAAAACAAAAAAGTCAAGCCACAGATTAAGTGAAAATATTTCTGAATGACATATCTGATAAAAAATTGTATAAATAAAGAATTCTGAAATTTCAACAGTAAGAAAGCAACCCATTAAAATAAATGAAAGGTTTTAAAAGGTATTTTACAAAAATAAAAATAAAATAAGGTTGAGTGGTAAGCAACCTGCTGCTCAACATCCCTAGTCATTGCACAAATGCAAATTAAATTGTCTTTATGAAACCATTGTACAGTTAGAATGCCTAAACATAAAAGATCTGACCCTGATATTTCGATGAGGATGTGGAGACGCTGGCATACCCACACACTGATTCTGGGAATGAAAAATGGTACAACTACTTTGGAAAACAAACTGACAGTTTTTTGTTCTTTAATTTTATTTACAAAGATACTTAATTTAGCAGAGTTAGTGGTGGGGAAAATATGGAAAAATATTGATGACTTATTAGTAAAAAAAATATGTAAGTAACAGAAAAATTTGCAGTGTTTTATTCTTTTTAAGCTAAACATATACCTACTACATGATGTAGCCATACCTCTCTTTGGCATTTACCCAAGAGACATAAAAGTACATGTTCATACAAAGACATACAAATGTTTAAGGCAGTTTTATTATAAGCCAAAAACTTGATATTCACCCAGATTGTCATGGGGTGAATGGATAGCAAATTGTGAAATATTCCTAAAATTGAGTATTACTAAGCTAAAAAAGAATGTAGTATTATTGTATGAAACAACACTGACTAATCTTGAAATAACTTAATTGAGTTTGAAAGAATGCACTGAAATGTGAGTGTATACTACATAATTAATTTTATATAAATTCTGGAAATTTGTTGGTAATAGATATATTCACCATTTTTAAATTTCAATTCTGGTGACTGTTTCACAGATTATAAATATATTCCACTATACATATTCTATTTAAATATGCAATTAATTATATATTGTACACAATTCAACAGAACTGTTAAAATGCATGCAAAATAACTGAAATTAGATTAGAAGATTGGTAATAAAAGCTGAGAAATATCCTCAAACAATAATTAAACTATTTGGATTATTTAACCTCAATAGAAAAAAGTTAAGTAGTAATAATTATCAAATAAAATACCCTATGCAACTGGGGTAATGAGACATTTGTAAAATATAATTAAAAACTGAAGAAATCATTCTAAAAGTTATTGACTTATTTCTGTATATAAAACTCAAATATATTCCTTGAAGCAAGAAAATATTACTTCTGTTCTTAAAGCACTAATGAACTAGTCTATGAGATAATTTCACACATAAATGAGTAATTTCAAGTCCATGTGGAAGTTATACTGACAGATTGCGTAGATGAAGTAGTATTATAGCTCAGCTGGAAAAGTCCTAAATATCTTGACTTTCACCAAAGACAAAGATTTTGGAATTTATTATAGACCAGAAACTGCCTTAGCTATCCTCAAAGTAACTTTCTGCATTGATAATTTATGTCTTGAACTCACAAATTGGGAAGCCTACTGTGATTCCCAAAGGGCCTCTCTCCTTGATAGTGTCTTTGAGATTTCTCACTCAGATTTTGGTGGTTTAAACTGAAGACATAGTAAGCAAAGAAAACAAAACAAAAACTCATAGGCAGTATGATGATTACCAGAGGGACAGCAGGGTGGGAAGTGTAGAACAGGATACAGGGGCAATAAATGGTGATGTAAGGAGTTTTCATTAGGGATGGTGAACACACAATACAATATACAGGTGATGTATTATAAAATTGTGCACCTGAAACCTATATAATTTTATTAATTAATGTGACCCCAATAAATTCAATAGAGATGATAGATGATAGATAGATAATAGATAGATAGATAGATAGATGATAGATAGATAAACTAAAGGCACAGCACCACCCTTGAGTGTGAGTAGGGCCCTGGAGGGATCTTGCACCCACCTTATGCTTTTCTAAAGCCTTTCATAGAGGACATTATGTTCCTTTGAATGTACTTATGAAATTCTAAGTAAAAGGGAAATATACATTGAAGAAAATATAAGAAAAAATAAGTAGGAAACTCTATTAAATGTTCACACAAATTATTTATCTTGAGGAGAAAGGCAAAAAGATGTACATAAATATTTTTAGGAGATCTATCTAGCTGTCGAATTTTCTTTTACTGAAAATTTCTAAATTATTGGTTGGATAAGAGTTCCAGAGAAAAAATATATTTTAGTTTTCTGTATTCTCAGACTGCTAATCTTTGAAATTTAATGGTGTCATTAGGGAGAAAAACACTTAACAGAATGTTAAAATATTGTTTTTGAAAAATGTTTGTTTATTGACAATTCAGTCAATTACATATTATATATGATTGTTATCAATTAAAAATCCTCTCATATTTTGAAGTCTTTAAACTGACAACATATATTTCTGCATGATTGTCAATTACAATATTTATTGATATACAAGAAGCTACTTCACTTTATATTCACATATAGCTTGTACATTATATAACATTGCATAACATGTTTTAAAAAAGTCTGACCTTACGTTTTTTATAAAAACAAAACTATTTTTTTCTAGTGTCTGAAATAGCTAGAAATAGCTAGGAATACAAAATCCTTGCCTGAGGGTCATTGCATTAACAAAGTGTACTGTGCAATCAGACACCGATTTGCACAAATATCTTTGGCCACTGTAATCACTGTTGATTCTAATGCTCAAAGGAAGATTAAAGGCACAATTGCTTTAAAATTATACAACTAAGTGCTTTCATTTACTCTTAGTTGTTGCTGCCTCCATTATCCCAATTTGATTTGGTAGGTAGTAGATCATTTTCCATAAATTTACAAAAGATTCAGAAAATAATGCATCATTAAACCTTAAAAACATTTTATAAAAATAACTCTATTGGCTATATTTTAAATTTAGAAGTTATTTCCAGGCCTTTCATCAGTCTGAACATATTCTGAATGGCTTTGGAGAACATTCTATTTTACTAAAAAGGCTAGGAGTCTGATGGGGGGAGGGTGGGCATAGGCTAAAGCAGGAGAAATAATTTGATCCTCTGTTTAAAGAATATACCCATGATTTGTGTATAAGCAAATGTGTATGTAATATAATCTAGTAAAAATGCCCTAGAATTTATTGAAGAGATGGCTAGTCAGTTGAGCAAATATATAATAATGCTATAATAAGTTCTAAAAAAAAAATAAAGGTTGGAAAGTTCATCTTAAATCCAAGAAAGATCATGCATAAACACATTTAAAAAGTGGAATATAGCCCTGGCCGGTTGGCTCAGTGGTAGAGCGTCGGCCTGGCATGCAAGGGGTCCCGGGTTCGATTCCCGGCCAGGGCACACAGGAGAAGCGCCCATCTGCTTCTCCACCCCTCCCCCTCTCCTAACTCTTTGTCTCTCTCTTCCCCTCCTGCAGGAGGCTCCATTGGAGCAAAGATGGCCCAGGCACTGGGGATGGCTCCTTGGCCTCTGCCCAGGCTCTAGAGTGGCTCTGGTCGTGATAGAGCAATGCCCCGGAGGGGCAGAGCATCACCCCCTGGTGGGCAGAGCGTCGCCCCCTGGTGGCATACCGGGTGGATCCCGGTCGGATGCATGTGGGAGTCTGTCTAACTGTCTCTCCCCATTTCCAGCTTCGGAAAAATACAAAAAAAAAAAAAAAAAGTGGAAAATATTTGATAACTATCAAGAGTACATCACTATTTTTTAGATGAGGGAAATTAAGTGATTAGAAATATAATATTGAAGTCATGTGGCAAGATTTCTCTCAAATTATCAACCAGATGTTCCTGTAAATTTACCCACATTCTCACCCACTTTTGACTCATTTCCTCCATCTTCAGCAAAAAACAACAAACAAAAAAACTCCTCCTTACGCTCAAAGTGATTCTTCCATACAAGTATACTAAACTCTACACACAGTCTCTAGTCCTTAATTCGCTTTGCAATGTTTCCCACTTAATAGTCAATTCCAACAAGCTGAGGCAATAGGTTGGTTACCTTCACCACTTTCATTTTTCAATGAATTTCTATGTACATTTATTTTCCAAGTCATTATAGTCTGAATTTATCCTGGCAGCAAAATGATACTGTTCACCCTAATGTCTCTTGTAATCTCATCATTGCTCCATTCAGCAGGTTTATTTACTGATCACTTCTGCCTGCATTCACAGCACTGGAAGCCTAGAATCCACACTAGCAGTCTTCAAATTACCCTCGGCTGCTCTCACCTCTGAGACACACATGTCACATAGAGCAGTGGTCTCCAACCTTTTTTGGGCCACAGACTGGTTTAATGTAAAAAAATATTTTCACGGACTGGCCTTTAGGGTGGGACGGATAAATGCACAAAATAAAATTATGCAACTGGCGTAAAAACTGTGGTATTTTTAAATATAATTGTCGAACTTATGATATTTATTGGGCTAAGTTAAAGGAGGAATGAGCATGTCCTCATTATTCAGGCTGTATTTAAATTTGTTATTCTGACACGTTTCATGTCTGACATCAATATGTAATATGATAGGTTCAGGCTCGCTACCAATCATGAACCTATGACAATAAAAATAAACATGAATCCACTGTGTACTCATAGGCAGCTTTATTAGAAGTGTCCTCTTAACATCATACCAACAACATAACATGAGTAACATCTTCTCTGCCTCCAAACAATTTCCAGTCACTATGGTATCGTTTAAACATGCCTTAAAAATAAGATACAACACAAAAACAAATATAAAGTGCATAAAAAATACAACTCACCATTGTTATGAATATTGTAAATTAAGGGTTATTTATTATAATTTTTATATAGAATGAGAGATAGTAGCCTATCTCTCAACAACCACAACGCTAAATCAGTGGGAGCCCTGAGCTTGTTTCTCTGCAACAAGACAGTCCCATCTAGGGGTAATGGGAGACAATGACACCTGAAGTGTGTTGCTTATGTCCAGTCTATTCCGTAATTTTGTTTTGGTTGCTGTCACTGCAGAAAATCCCACTTCACACAAATAAGATGTTGGAAATGACAACAGGGTTTTTAGTGCTTTTGTGGCGATCTCGGGGTATTCTGCCATGACTTTAATCCAGAACACTGGCAGAGTTGTAGTCTCGAACATATTTTTAAGGCTGCCATCATTTGCGATCTCCAGTAGTTGATCCTCTTCTTGCATAGACACGCTGGTTTCATCTGGTTTGTTGACAAATGGATCGCGGATCCATTCCTTGGCAATTCATGGGTATTTTGTGGTTGGGAAGTAGCGTTCAAACTCTTTTAAAAGCAAATACAGGTGATCTTTCACCAGCTGGGACAATGATGGCTTGGGCTCAGTCTCTTCCAAAATTCCCTCGAATGTTTGAAACATATCAAATATACCCCTGTTTACACGTCGTCCCCACAAATCCAGTTTGGTTTTAAATGCAGCTACTTTATCTGCCAACTTGAAGACAGTTGTCATTTTCCCCTGAAGTGACCGATTGAGTTCATTGAGGAGGTTAAATATGTCGCACAAGTAAGCGAGTTTTGTGACCCATTCCTCGTCACTGAAATGTGCTGCTAGCAGCGGCTCTCATAATTCAAACACTCTGGCCAGGGACCTCCCTCAAGGTAAACATCTTATTTCTGTGTATAAGAGAAGGTGTCTGTGCTCCGCGTTCATTTCCTCACAAAGCTGCTCGAACATGCGCGAGTGAAGGGCGTGTGCTTTGATGTGGTTAATAACTTTAACAACATCCTTCAATACGCTGTTAGGTTCTGGTGGTATATTTCGGCTAGCCAGCATTTCCCTGTGAATGACACAATGCGCAGACTCTCATTCAGATGCAACCTCCTTAATCCGAGTGGTTAAACCAGACATCCTTTTGGTCATGGCAGCAGCTCCATCTGTGCATATGCCGACACAAAAAGACCATTTCAGTTTTCCTGATATATAGTCATCCAGTGATTTAAATAGTTCTGCGACTGTAGTTTTGGTTGACAATGATAGTGCACATAATATATCCTCATGCATATCCTCCTGATAAAGATAACACACGTAAACAAGTAGCAATTCCTTGTTGTCAATATCTGTAGTTTTGTCAACCTGGAGAGCGTACCATGGTGATTTATTAATCCTTTTCAACAATTGTGATTCAATGTCCTCTGCTATTTCCTCCATGTGCTGTGTGACGGTGGTAGCTGAAAGAGGCATCTGTGCTATCTTTTTAACCACATTCCTAGAAGTTCACAACAAATGTCTTTAGTGGCTGGAAGGATCAATTCTTCACCAATGGCGAATGGCTTCTTAGCCTTAGCAATACAATTAGCCACCAAGTATGATGCTCTCAGTGCACTCACATTTATTGATGTAGTGGCCACCAGTAATTGCTTGTCTTTTAAAGTAGAGTGCTTGGTCTCCAAGTGGCAAAGCAGTTTTGAAGGCTTCATTGCCTCATTACTTAGCCGGTTGCCACATATTATGCAGAGCGGCCTTGGTGCGCAAGAATCACCAGTTGCGATAAATCCATACTTCAAGTAGGACTCCTGGTATTGTCTGTTAAATGAAGCCTTCTTTTTCTTCAAGATCGTAGGTTCTTCTGTCTCCTCACTGGTCCTTTTCCACATCTCAAAAAAACTTTCGATGGAATTTTGTTTTTCACTCATTTTGCGGGTTTAATTTTAGCGGCAACGTATCACGTGACCGAGACAAGCTTCAAGAGAGTCTTAGATGGATATAACAGAGGTAATCTGGTCATTTTTTTTTAAAATTCTTTTTCTCTAATTTTTTGTATTTTTCTGAAGCTGGAAACGGGGAGGCAGTCAGACAGACTCCCGCGTGCGCCCAACCGGGATCCACCCATCATGCCCACCAAGGGGCGATGCTCTGCTTATCTGGGGCGTCGCTCTGCCACAATCATAGCCATTCTAGTGCCTGAGGCAGAGGCCACAGAGCCATTCTCAGCGCCCGGGCAAACTTTGCTCCAATGGAGCCTTGGCTGTGGGAGGGGGGAGAGAGACAGAGAGGAAGGAGAGGGGGAGGGGTGGAGAAGCAGATGAGCGCTTCTCCTGTGTGCCCTGGCTGGGAATCAAACCCGGGACTCCTGCACGCCAGACTGATGCTCTACAACTGAGCCAACCGGCCAGGGCTGAATCTGGTCATTTTTTAAAAATAAAACATTGTTCAGACTTAAATGTAAATAAATGGAAATAATGTAAGTTATTTATTCTTTCTGTGCAGACCGGTACCAAATGGCCCATGGACCGGTACCGGTCCGCGGCCAGGGAGTTGGGGACCACTGACATAGAGGCTTTGTTTCAAATACTATCTGATTATACACTTTGCTCTTCCCTTCTTTGTCTTTTGGCACAGGCCCCAAGTCTCTCTTATTTGAACTCATTTTGTCCCTGCCTCTATCTTTCTGTCAAGTTCTTTTCTCTCGAGTTTCTCTGCTCCTCAATATCTATTCATCTTTGTCTCTTGATGATCATTCCTCCATGACCCAGCCCTATATACTTTCTAACTGCATCTCCATCTAATCCCTAAACCAACTAATACCAACATCACTTCCTCCCCAAAATATTAGATTTCAGTAACAGTTAAGTTTTTTGTTCTCTTTCAACATCTTACACTCTTTGCTCTTGCAGACCCTGTTCTGTCTGCAATATATATCCGGAGCTAACTTAGGTGCATTTTCTTATTATAACACAGTCTGAATATCTATAAAAAGTGCACTTACTATATGCTATTATATAAACTACACTATGGACAATAAGGGACTTTAGTAAATATTAAGTTATTGAGATAAAACTATAATTAGTGTCTCAAGGGAAATGATGCTCTAAATGGTTTGTCAGTATTTGGGGCATAACATAGTGTGAAAACATTGCCACCACTTCATATATACCTGTTCAATGAATATACAAATGCATTATAAATTAATGCAGTCAACGATCTTTTGCTGAATTTCCAATATCTTAATAAAGTGATTAAAAAAACATAGAAAAGTGGGATTTTATGATGTCTAATGCACACTCAGGATAGTGATTTTAGAAGTACTACTACATCAGACAGTGTTTCAACTGCTTAAGTAGGAAAAACCACTAGCAGTGCATTGGTCTGCTTTTCTGTGATATAAAATGATTTTAAATCTCAGGGTTTAAAAAATGTGCTTTCTTCTTATTGTGCTACATCTCTCTGCGCCTACAAGTCAACCTTGTGGCCCTGCTCCTAATGTCCTCACCAGGGGCCCAAAGTGAGAGAAGTTTCTTTTTGGATCATACTAGTTTCATGGCACAAGAGCAAGAGAAGAAACTTGAAATACTTCTTGAAGCTTCATTTCAACCTTAGTGTGTATATCAAGTCCGCTTACAGGCCATTGGCCAGAGCAAGCCACATCATCAGTTGTGTGGGGATGCACATTCCTCCCACTAGTAGTACCACACTTCACATAGCAATGAGCAGTGGTGTAGGAAGAGGGATAAATATTTGTGAAAAACTATACTAGGCATTGAGAAATATGGTAAGAAGGTCACAGAGGGTTTTACAAAGCAAAACAAAACAAAACAAAACAAAAATATACCATTTAGTATTGCTGGTACTACAGAGGAACTCAACAAGGCCATATTTCGACTATTTGTTAAAAAATAGAGTATATATGAGAAGAAATAGAATGTGAGAAAAAAACTTGCAAAAAGCAAACAATAGAAGAAAAAGCAGAGCTTCTACCAGAGCCAGGATTTCACCAGAAAGTAGTAACTGAGAAGACACAGGGGCAGAGGTGGATTTAAATGCGGGTACACCAGGCATGCACCCGGGCCCCAACTTCTGGAGGACCCGGAAAAACCCCAACTTTATACTTTTTCTAATGACACAAAGTTTGGTTTCATATGTGCAATTTGAACATTAATAGTACATAATATTTTTTATTTATTTAAAAATATGGTTAACATGTACTTTTTATTTTCCCTGTTTTTCTCTTTATTTTTAAGGGGCCCAATATTTTCTTTTTTTTTTTTTTTTCATTTTTCTGAAGCTGGAAACAGGGAGAAACAGTCAGACAGACTCCCGCATGCGCCCGACCGGGATCCACCCGGCACGCCCACCAGGGGCGACGCTCTGCCCACCAGGGGGCGATGCTCTGCCCATCCTGGGCGTCGCCATGTTGCAACCAGAGCCACTCTAGCGCCTGGGGCAGAGGCCACAGAGCCATCCCCAGCGCCCGGGCCATCTTTGCTCCAATGGAGCCTTGGCTGCGGGAGGGGAAGAGAGAGACAGAGAGGAAAGCGCGGCGGAGGGGTGGAGAAGCAAATGGGTGCTTCTCCTGTGTGCCCTGGCCGGGAATCGAACCCGGGTCCTCCGCACGCTAGGCCGACGCTCTACCGCTGAGCCAACCGGCCAGGGCAGGGCCCAATATTTTCTTCTGTGTCCACAGCCTCAATTCACCTCTGCACAGGGAACTGGAGCATTGGGTTGGAATTCACTGTACTTGAGGGAGAAGGGGAGAAACCAAAAGGTCCAGCATACAGTGCACATCATCACTTAAGGTAAAATCAGTTGCAATTCTAGTAACTCACTTTCTTATTGTTTTATTAATAGTTTAAAATATATGTATCAAATATTTTAAAATTATTATCTTAAGTAAATTTATTGGGGTGACATTGGTCAGTACAATTATGTAGGATTCAAGTGAACAATTCTATGATAAATCATTTATATATTGCATTATGAACCCACCACCCAAAGTCAAATCTGTTACAAAATGAGGGCTTTGTAAATATCAGCAATTATTATTAAACAGGCAACATATTTACTGTATTTAATTAAAAATTTTGTTTTTAATTATAACAACTATGTCTACTTAGATGTAGAATAAAATATACTAGATTGTTGTTTATGTTGTGAATCCTGACATTTTTCTCATTAAACATGTAACATAAAACAATACTGTCCCACTCTTAGTGGGAAAAAAAATCAGATGCAACTGAGAGAGGAGTTATAATATAAACTAGGAAGAAGGGCATAGAATAAGTCACACTGTATAACTGAAGAAAAAGAAGGTAATACAGATACAGGTATTGCTTTTGTATTGTACTGTTGCAGCCTCAACCTTCTCATGGAAACCTCTTCAAGAGATTTTATAACAAAGAAATGATACAAGGATTCGTTTAAAGAGAGGTCAAGATTTAAAAAGAGCCAGTTAGCAGGATGAGTCAATAAAACTGGAGTCAAGTAATTTTCTGCTAAAGTAAAGGCAGGATGCAAGGGAAAGCACAGGTGTCTGGGGGCTTCAGTCAATACAGGCCCACAGCAGGGTCCAACTGTATCACCCAGATGGAGAATAAATTGATGGTTGATTTTGTTAACACATTTTGAAGAGAAGAGGTTCCAAGGATACTAAGGCAGCAGAGTTTGTGAATATAAAGAGAAAATGTGACCAATTAGCACTGGAGATAAAGCACTGCATAAGAAAAGGAGGTCAGATTAGCTTCCATAGCTGAGTTTGCTGGAGGAAAGTGGGATGTGGAAGGAGGGTGATTGGTTTGGGGAGGGTCAGGGTGTTGCAGACAAAAAGGACATAACCAATATGTTTGATTGGAGTAACTCTAAAGAACAAATTTCAGTGTTTTTCTCCTGTGTACTTTTTTTTTTTTTTTTTGTATTTTTCTGAAGCTGGAAACAGGGAGGCAGTCAGACAGACTCCCGCATGCACCCGACCGGGATCCACCCGGTACGCCTACCAGGGGGTGATGCTCTGTCCATCCGGGGCATCGCTCTATTGTGACCAGAGCCACTCTAGCGCCTGAGGCAGAGGCCATGGAGCCATCCCCAGCGCCTGGGCCATCTTTGCTCCAATGGAGCCTTGGCTGTGGGAGGGGAAGAGAGAGACAGAGAGGAGGGAGAGGGGGAGGGGCGGAGAAGCAGATGGGCGCTTCTCCTGTGTGCCCTGGCCGGGAATCGAACCCGGGACTTCCACAAGCCAGGCCGATGCTCTACCACTGAGCAAACCGGCCAGGGCCTCTCCTGTGTACTTTAATAAAATAAATACAAACCTATAGAACTGAATAATTCCAGTTTGAACACAGCATAAAAGGCTTGATGATTCAAACTCTGTTAAATGAATGCATTCATACCTGACTCACCCTTCCTTAAAAATAAATGTAGTCATAAACATACAAACAGGTCATCTAGTATGAAAACAAATTAGAATGTAGTATAAATGTATTAAAATAGAGATTACAATAGCAGAATGGATATAAATGGTTAACATACTATACTGCTAGATGACATTTCCTTATTAATATCACACTGAAGTGAATGTTTTAGTGTAAAAAGGTGGCATAATTTTATATTTATATATAATAGGAAATATTTGTA
The DNA here is from genome assembly GCF_036850765.1 of Saccopteryx bilineata. NCBI lineage: Eukaryota > Metazoa > Chordata > Mammalia > Chiroptera > Emballonuridae > Saccopteryx > Saccopteryx bilineata. The sequence continues at coordinate 210,467,341 of NC_089491.1, read as the reverse complement.
AATCTTAAACTTAGCACTTTTTAAAGAACTTTACATATATTAACAAATAATATAAGCTCCATTTTTATAAGAGAATATTCAGTGCAAGTATTTGCCCATGATAAAATACACTTATACCTACCACCTTAAGTTATTTTGAAAACAAACACAGTAGACAATAATTAATAATTAACAACAATAATTAAGGCAATAATAAAAATAGCTACTGTAAGTTAGCTTTGGTTAGTACATACAATAAAAGGAGAAAGAGATTAGAGATATTTACAGTGACAGTTACAGACACAACTCCATATTTGAACCTGTCCTTCATGCACTAAACTCTTCCTGTTATATTGAAGGTCAAAACCATTACTAACTGTGGTGCTCTTAATAAAGAAAGAGTCTTGCCAGGCTGCACACCTAGAAAGACTCTGAAAAGCTAGATATTCTCTGAAGACCTGGCACCTTGGTTTCCCCTACAAGCATGTGCAGTTTCTACCAGCCTGCCTAGATTTTATGTCCAATATTTCATGGACTATTATATTATTCAAAAATTCCATTTAATTATAAATAAGGAAAGAAAAATAGCAGTGAGTTAACAATTTCTTTTTTGAGCATAACACTATGGTTAAACTACCTCCATTTCAGGAATAGGACAGATCAAATAACTCCATTTGATCTATGTTATATTCCTGGTATTCTCCAGCCTCTTCAAGAAACTGCAGCGATAACTCATGGGGGAAGAAGGGGAAGATATGGACGTAGACACAGTTAGTTTTCTCTGTCCCATTCCTAAATAATAGGACATAGATAACTTTAATTTTGTCTATTCAAAAATTATATTATCCTTATAGGATCCTGTGATTATAGGTACTGCTTACTTGGTATTTTAAAATAAAAGAAAAAAAATGCATTTATATAGTGTTACTACCACTATTACCATATGTCTGAAGCATAGGTGGCTTATTGATCAATGGTTAGAGAGGAGGAACTGGTCCATAAAAAGCTTCCTTTGCCAAGAAAAGTGGTTTTGATTTTGTCTTGAAGATAATGGGCAAGAAGTTAATGGGAAACACTGAAAATTCTAAGGGTTGAAAGGTCTGATTGAGAAGAGGTTGGAATTGTGGGATAGAGAGTAGAGAAAACAATTTATATCAATTCAAGGGAGAAAAACAACTGGAAAAGGCAGAGGTGTTATGGAAGGCAGGATGACAGAGACCAAAGTATATTTAAGATGTGAAAAAAGCCTGACGAGGTAGTGCAGTGGATAAAGTGTGGTATTGGGACGCAGAGTACCAGGTTCGAAACCCTGAGGTTGCTAGCTTGAACATGGGGTCATCTGGTTTGAGCAAGGCTCACCTGATTGAGCCCAAGGTTGCTGGCTTAAGCAAGAGGTCACTCGGTCTGCTGAATCCCCCCACACACACTCTGCCCCACCCCCCATCAAGGCACATATGAGGAAGCAATCAATGAACAACTAAGTTACAGCAACGAAGAATTGATGCTTCTCATCTCTCTCCCTTCCTGTCTGTCCCTATCTGTCCCACTCTCTGTCACAAAAAATAAAAAATAAATAAATAAGATATGAAAAAATACAATGGTCTTGTGTTGATAACAGATTAGATTACCAAAATGGGAACAAGTAGAATAACATTAATATATCTGTTGGTCTCAGAAAATGTCACATTAATGAGGGCAGGGTATATAATAAGAGAAACCAAGTTGGATGAAGGGGATAATATCATGATGCCAGAAACTTAGCTATTAATGTTCCATTAACACTTGAGAGAGTAACCTTATAGATTCAATTATTAAATTTGAGATAAGATGCAAATACTATGAAATATATTAGTTTAAGCAACAGTGACAAGTATTTTATGTAATATCAAAGTAAACCAAATAATAATACTTTGGTATGTTTCATTTGGAATTCTTTCAACAACTACAAAGTCAGCAAAGGCAGTTCTTCCCTCATATAACCTTTGAGAAAGAAAAAAACAATGCTAAATAAGTCATGGATCCTGCCCTGAGGTTATCATAAAATATTCCATATGCTATTACAGAGGTGGGAAGATTTCCTCCAAGCATAGAAGTTTATTAGAGAAATCTTAAGTGCTGATTTTACATGGTTGCCTTTTTAATAAACAGATTGTTAAAATGAAACACTAGAATATGTACAAATTATTCCCTGCTTACCATTAACAATAACGATGATATCACGGAAGTCAATTTCACCCCGAGCCTCAACTCTTCCTTCACATCTGTATATACCTTCATCACTTTTATTGATGTTGAGAATCTGCAGATTATTGTTGGCTAACATAGCGAACCGATCTGGAAGGTAAGCAAAGGGGAGGAAATGATATCAGCAATCAAAGGCAGAGTCCAGTGAGCTTTCAATTGCTGAGAGTTAAAGTATGGCACTTGTCTGACACTATCAAGCATCTCTTCAACAAAAAAATTCAAATTTGAAAGTAAAATGTAATTTTGAGACTTCAATTTTTCCACTCCACATTGCCTCGTCACACCTTTTCTCTAAAATATATTCAAGATTTTATTTCCACATAAAATGGTTAGGCTATTATTTTCCCCTTGGTACTTAGAATGCAGAAATGCTACACCAAAGAACAATGAGGGGAGGTCTGATACTGCAACTATGAAAACATTTTGACTGCAATTACTGTATAGAACAACTTGGGTATTGAAAAGGACTAGAAAATTGATTGAATATCCTTCCTCACACAATAATCAAAGTAATAATTTGCATACCCTGAGGAAGCAGCTAAATATATATATATATATATATATATATATATATATAATCAAGTCACATAAAGAACATATAAAATGCGTGTATCTTGAATTTATTTGAAGAATGTTTGTTCAAAATGTAAGACAATACATTTTAGGAATGAATAGTTTTGACTTCATTAAAATTATTTCAAGGTTCCATTTTATGTGTATGTTTGTAGACATGCATTCATATCAAAATACGCTGTTATGGAGTATATATTAACCAATTACTTAAAATAATCTGGTTTTCCAAAGCAGCATCTCAGCCTGACAGTATTTTTCATAATATCTGGTTTCAGTTTTTAATCATCACCATTTTGTTGTATATTAAGACTTTCTTTTGGCCCTGACCAGTTGGCTCAGTGGTAGAGTGTTGGCCCAGCATGTGGATGTCCTGATGTCCTAAGTTTGATTCTCAGTCAGGACACAGGAGAAGTGCTAATCTGCTTTCCCACCCCTCCCTCTCTTGCTTCTCTCTCTCTCTCTCTCTCTCTCTTTCTCCCTCTCTCTTCCCCTCCTGCAGTTATGGCTTGATTAGAGCAAGTTGACTCAGGTGTTGAAGTTGGCTCCATGTTCTCTTCCTCAGGAGCTAAAAAGCACTTGGTTGCTGAGCTATGGAGCAATGCCCTAGATGGACAGAGTATAGCCTCCTAGTGGGCTTGCCAGGTGAATCCCGGTCAGGGCACATGTGGGAGTCTGTCTGTGCCTCCTCTACTCTCAGTGAATAAAAAAGAAAAAAAAAGAAAAAAGACTTTCTTCTTTTCAAGTAAAGAATGTTATGATATCTCGTCCTATTCTGAAACATGTTGTGAAAGCAATGACCTAAATTTCATTAGTTAACATACACAATAGATATCACTGAACATCATCCATTTGCTCATATTATATTTGAGGTACCTTGATGAGTTAGAGACACAGTCCACCATCATTGAGTCATTATTTTAAGGGAGATATTTCCTGTTATACTCTTAGTTACTTTTAAGAATTGTTCCAGGAGATGACATCAGAGTAATGGCGGGGTAGGAAGCGATACCGATAAATCTCCCCCAAAACTCAACAAGATCTTCAACCAGAAACAGAAAAACCTATCCTTGGAGCCTCCAGATGTTTCGCAATATACCCGAAGGTATGATCGAGCAAAAAATTGGCTAAATATATAACCAAACCCCAAAGGAAATAGGGAGTAATAAATGCTCCGCCTTCCTCACTAACCTAAACAGGGCAGCTTTCACTGGAAACTGAGAATATAGAAACTAAGACAGGCAAAGGGAGTGAATAGATCCAGGCCGCGGCATAAACGGCCAAACCAGGCTGTGGCACGGAGATCCAAGTCGAGGAAAAACTGTTCCTGTGACAACCCAGGCAATACAGCTAACACTCGCGCCAAACCCAGACAAAGAAAAACAAGCGGGGCAGCCATTTTACCCAATCTCCTGGTCGGCGCGTGCAGATAGTGGGCGAGAGATTCCTTCCAAAGCCCTGGGAGTGTACGCTCGTGTTGTCCCACAGAGAGGCAGAGGCAGAGTCAGAGGCATTTGTGTGGGCCGAAAGTGGAATCTCCGGGCCGCCCAGCGCCCTGGGGGACCCGCACACGGGGAGGGAGCGAGAACTAATTCCAATGCTGGAACTTTTCCGTGCAGGAGGGGGTTTCACTCAGAGATTGAGGCGGCCGGCCTGATATCCTGGTCTGCGCGTGCAGATAGTGAGCGAGAGATTCCTCCAAGTGCCTCGGCAGTGCCTGCCCATGTTATCCCACAGAGGGGCAGAGTCAGGGGCCTTTGTGTGGGCCAAAAGCAGAATCTCAGGCTGCTCCAGTGCCTTGAAAAAGCCACACACGGGGAAAGAGCGAGAGCCAATTCCAACGCTGGAACTTATCAGTGCGGGCGGGAGGTTTCACTCAGAGAGCAAGACTTCCGGTCTGACATCCTGGTCTGCACGTGCAGATAGTGAGCGAGAGTTTCCTCCAAGCACCCCAGGAGTGGGTGCCCGCCCGTGTTACCGGACAGAGTGGCTGAGCCAGAGGTCTTTGAGTGGGCAAAAGCCCCGGCTGATTATGCTAGCCGCTCTGACTGACTGAGCCTTACCCAGAGCCCTGTGCTGAGTGGGAATAGAGTGGGGAGTGGCCAGCTCTTTGAGCCTCTTACTATCCAGGCAGAGGCAGCAGCAACCCCATAGCTGGATTATCAGGCTACTTGAGGAAGGAAAGACTGGGAGAGAGGCTCCAGGAACACGGACTCTCTCACTGTCGGAGCCTATAAATGCTAATGAGCCTCAACTGCCAACGTGACTAAAGCACAATACATGACATCGCCATAGAGACTTATCAACTGCAAACCTCTACCTGAGCGTGCCAAAGGGGCAGAACCCAGGGTACAGAGTCACCGGCCAGGAAGAGGGAGAGAAAAGAAAAAGCAAGAAGATAACCTCTCAAAATCAAGAATAATCCGCAGACTTTATAACCTATCCCATTTTATTATATTTGTTCATTTGTTTCTCTTATCTTCATCCTTGATTTTTTTTTTTCCTCCTCCAATTTGGTCGTTTAACTCTCTACTGGTCTTTCTCTCTCCTCTCCTTGAAATACACTACCCATAAGTGTTACATCTCCCATTATCTTTTCTTTATCTCTATGAGGGTTGCACTCCAAAACCCTTAACTCTCTCTCTCTCTCCTCTTTTTTCTTTTTTCATTTTTAGTAGTTCCCTCTTTTTTCTCTCTCTCTCTCTCTCTTTCTTTTCTCCCTCTATATTAGTTTCTTCCTTTCAACTTTACGTCTCCTCTCATTCAAACCTCAATAACAAACAAATTATGCCACTTATGTTTGTGGCATTTTGGGGGGTTTTTACTTCACCTTTTAAACTCACTAGCAGTGTTCCCATCCCTGGCTCTCCATTTTATCAAGCTCTTGTTCCACTAAATACAATAATAATTTTTTAATTTGTTCCCCCATTTTCCTGTGTCCCTCTTATTCCTCTCATCATAACTCTCAGTCAACCAACACCTAAACGCAAATCATTTTATTATTGATCCAAATTTTTTCCTTATTTGCTTTTTGTGGGTCCATACCCCCCCTTTTTAAATTTTATTTTTATTATTTTTTTGCCCATTTATTACTTTTCCCCAATTCAGGCCCTCCATTACAGGCATTGTTTGTTTTATTTAATACAATATAATTCACAGTTCACCACAAGACTTTCTCAAGAAAAAGGGGAGAGGAGAGGAGAGGAAAAAAGTAGGGGGGAATAATTTCCTTATTTTTTTAATTTTTATTTTATTTTATTTTTCTTTATTTCATTATTAATTTTTAAATAAAACAACTTTTTTCAATTTTTTATTTTTTTAACTTTGTATTCTTTATTAAATATCATTAATACTATCAACAAAACCACCCTCAGATGCCATTAAGGAAGAGAAAATTGAATATCATGGATGCAAAAGAAAGAGAGGTAACACAGAGAGATGAGGAAAAATCTATGGAGAAAAAATTTAAGATATTGGAAACCTTGGAGCTAAATGACAGAGAATTCAAGATAGAAATCCTAAAAATACTCAGAGATATACAAGAAAACATAGAAAGGCAATTTAGGGAGCTCAGAAAACAACTCAATGAACACAAAGAATATATTTCCAAATAAATTGAAACTATAAAAACAAATCAAACAGAGATGAAAAACTCAATTCATAAGCTGAAAAATGAGGTAACAAGCTTAGCTAATAGAACAGGCCAGATAGAACAGAGGATTAGTGAAATAGAAGACAAGCAACTTGAGGCACAACAGAGAGAAGAAGAAAGAGACTCAAAAATTTAAAAAAAAAATGTGATAGCCCTACAAGAATTATCTGACTCCATCAGAAAGAATAACATAAGAATAATAGGTATATCAGAGGGAGAAGAGAGAGAAAATGGAATGGAGAACATACTCAAACAAATAATAGATGAGAACTTCCCAAGCCTGTGGAAAGAACTAAAGCCTCAAATTTATGAAGCAAACAGAACTCCGAGTTTTCTTAACCTCAACAAACCTACTCCAAGGCACATCATAATGAAATTGGCACAAACCAATGGCAAAGAAAAAATTCTCAGGGCAGCCAGGGAAAAGAAGAATACAACATATAAAGAAAGGCCCATTAGATTATCATCAGATTTCTCAGCAGAAACTCTACAAGCTAGAAGAGAGTGGACCCCAATATTTTAAGTCCTGAAAGAGAGGAACTTTCAGCCACGAATACTATACCCATCAAAGCTATCCTTCAAATATGAAGGAGAAATAAAAACGTTCACAGCTCCAGAAAAGATGAGTGAATTTATCATCAGAAAACCCCCACTCCAGGAATTACTAAAGGGGGTTCTCCAATCAGATACAAAGAACAAAAAAAAATAAAGCCAGAAGTAAAAGCTCCAAGAAGAACACAATAAAACCAAATTTAAACTGTGACAACAACAAAAAGAAAGGGGAGAGAGAATGGAGATTAACAGTAGCAAAGGACGATGGAGTGCAAAAGTACTCACAAAATAGTGCACTACAATGAACAGGGTAGGAACCCTTTCCATTACTTAAAGGTAACCACCATTGAAAAAACCACCACAGAAGCACATGAGATAATAAAGATAGCAACAGAGGAACGATGTATGGAATACAACCAAATAAAAACAAAAGATAAAAAACCAAAAGAGAAGGATCAAACAAGACACAAAACTAACAGAAAGCAATCTATAAAATGGCAATAGGGAACTCACAAGTGTCAATAATTACACTAAATGTAAACGGATTAAACTCACCAATAAAAAGACACAGAGTAGCAGTATGGATTAAAAAACAAAATCCAACTGTATGCTGCCTACAGGAAACTCATCTAAGTAACAAGGATAAAAACAAATTCAAAGTGAAAGGCTAGAAAACAATACTCCAAGCAAATAACATCCAAAAAAAGCAGGCGGAGCAATACTCATATCTGATAATGCTGACTACAAGACAGGAAAAGTACTCAGAGAAAAAAATGGCCATTTCATAATGGCTAAGGGGACACTGAATCAAGAAGACATAACAATTCTTAATATATATGCACCAAACCAAGGAGCACCAAAATATATAAGACAGGTACTTATTAACCTTAAAACAAAAACTGACAAAAATACAATAATACTTGGAGACCTCAATACACTGCTTAAGGCTCCAGATCGGTAATCCAACCAAAGAATCAACAAAGATATAGTGGCCTTAAACAAAACACTAGAGCACCTGGGTATGATAGACATCTACAAGATATTTCACCCCAAAGAGACCGAGTATATATTTTTCTCCAGTGTACATGGATCATTCTCAAGAATTGACCATATGTTGGATCACAAAAACAACATCAGCAAATTCAGAAAAATCGAAGTTGTTCCAAGCATATTTTCTGATCATAAAGCCTTGAAACTAGAACTCAACTGCAAAAAAAGTGGAAAAAAATCCCATGAAAATGTGGAAACTAATCGCCATACTTTTAAAAAATGAATGGGTCAAAGAAGAAATAAGTGCAGAGATCAAAAGATATATACAGAATAATGAAAATGACAATACGACATATCAGAATCTATGGGATGCAGCAAAAGCAGTGATAAGAGGCAAGTTCATATCACTTCAGGCACATATGAACAAACAAGAGAGAGCCCAAGTGAACCACTTAACTTCACACCTTAAAGAACTAGAAAAAGAAGAACAAAGAAAACCCAAAACCAGCCTAAGAAAGGAGATAATAAAAATCAGAGCAGAAATAAATGAAATAGAGAACAGAAAAACTATAGAAAAAAATTGATAGAACAAGGATCTGGTTCTTTGAAAAGATCAACAAAATTGACAAACCCAAGGCAAGACTTACCAAGGAAAAAAGAGAAAGAACTCATAAACAAAATCCAAAATGAAAGAGGAGAAATCACCACAGACACTGTAGATATACAAAGAATTATTGTAGAATACTATGAAAAACTTTATGCTACTAAATTCAACAACCTAGAAGAAATGGATAAATTCCTAGAACAATACAACCTTCCTAGACTGAGTTAAGAAGAAGCAGAAAGCCTAAACAGACCTATTAGTAGAGAAGAAATAGACAAAACCATTAAAAACCTCCCCAAAAATAAAAGTCCAGGCCCTGACGGCTATACCAGCGAATTTTATCAAACATTCAAAGAAGACTTGGTTCCTATTCTACTCAAAGTCTTCCAAAAAATTGAAGAAGAAGCAATACTTCCAAACACATTTTATGAGGCCAACATAACCCTCATTCCAAAACCAGGCAAGGATGGCACAAAAAAAGAAAACTACAGACCAATATCTCTAATGAATACAGATGCTAAAATACTAAACAAAATACTAGCAAATCAAATAGAACAACATATTAAAAAAATAATATATCATGATCAAGTGGGATTCATCCCAGAATCTCAAGGAAGGTCCAACATATGTAAAACGGTTAACGTAATACACCATATCAAAAAACAAAGAACAAAAACCACATGATTTTATCAGTAGACACAGAAAAGGCTTTCGATAAAATACAACACAATTTTATGTTTAAGACTCTCAACAAAATGGGTATAGAAGGAAAATATCTCAACATGATAAAGGCCATATATGATAAACCATCAGCTAACATCATATTAAATGGAACAAAACTGAAAGCTTTCCCCCTTAAATCAGGAAAAAGACGGGTTGTCCACTCTCTCCACTCTTATTTAATGTGGTACTAGAGGTTCTAGCCAGAGCAATCAGACAAGACAAAGAAATAAAGGCATCCATATTGGAAAAGAAGAAGTAAATGTATCACTTTTTGCAGATGATATGATCCTATACATAGAAAACCCCAAAGAATCCACAAAAAGACTACTAGAAACAATAAGCCAATACAGTAAGGTCGCAGGATACAAAATTAACATACAGAAGTCAACAGCCTTTCTATATGCCAACAATGAAACAACTGGGAATGAACTCAAAAGAATAATCCCTTTCACAATAGCAACAAAAAAAAATAAAATACTTAGGAATAAACATAACAAAGAATGTAAAGGACTTATATAATGAAAACTATAAACCATTGTTAAGAGAAATCAAAAAAGATATAATGAGATGGAAGAATATTTCTTGTTCTTGGTTAGGAAGAATAAATATAATCAAAATGGCCATATTACCCAAAGCAATATACAAATTTAATGCAATTCCCATCAAAATTCCTATGACATTTTTTAAAGAAATAGAGCAAAAAATCGTCAGATTTTTATGAAACTATAAAAGAACCCGAATAGCCAAAGGAATCCTAAGGAAAAAGAATGAAGCTGGGGCATTACAATACCTGACTTCAAACTATATTATAGGGCCATGACAATCAATACAGCATGGTATTGGCAGAAAAATAGACACTCAGACCAATGGAACAGAATAGAAAGCCCAGAAATAAAACCACATATATATATAGTCAAATAATTTTTGATAAAGGGGCCAACAACACAAAATGGAGAAAAGAAAGCCTCTTCAATAAATGGTGCTGGGAAAACTGGAAAGCCACATGCAAAAGAATGTAACTGGATTATAGTCTCTCCCCCTGTACAAAAATTAACTCAAAATGGATCAAAGATCTAAACATAAGACCTGAAACAATTAAGTACATAGAAGAAGACATAGGTACTCAACTCATGGACCTGGGTTTTAAAGAGCATTTTATGAATTTGACTCCAATGGCAAGAGAAGTGAAGGCAAAAATTAATGAATGGGACTACATCAGACTAAGAAGTTTTTGCTCAGCAAGAGAAACTGATAACAAAATAAACAGACAGCCAACTAAATGGGAAATGATATTTTCAAACAACAGCTCAGATAAGGGCCTAATATCCAAAATATACAAAGAACTCATAAAACTCAACAACAAACAAACAAACAATCCAATAAAAAAATGGGAAGAGGACATGAACAGACAATCCTCCCAGGAAGAAATACAAATGGCCAACAGATATATGAAAAGATGCTCATCTTCATTAGCTATTAGAGAAAGGCAAATCAAAACTGCAAGGAGATACCACCTTACACCTGTTAGATTAGCTATTAATAACAAGACAGGTAATACCAAATGTTGGAGAGGCTGTGGAGAAAAAGGAACCCTCATACACTGTTGGTGGGAATGTAAAGTAGTACAACCATTATGGAAGAAAGTATGGTGTTTCCTCAAAAAACGGAAAATAGAACTACCTTATGACCCAGCAATCCCTCTACTGGGTATATACCCCCAAAACTCAGAAACATTGATACGTAAAGACACATGCAGCCCCATGTTTATTGCAGCATTGTTCACAGTGGCCAGGACATGGAAACAACCAAAAAGCCCGTCAATAGAAGACTGGATAAAGAAGATGTGGCACATATACACTATGGAATACTACTCAGCCATAAGAAATGATGACATCAGATCATTTTCAGCAAAATGTTGGGATCTTGATAACATTATACGAAGTGAAATAAGTAAATCAGAAAAAACCAGGAACTGCATTATTCCATACATAGGTGGGACATAAAAGTGAAACTAAGAGACATTGATAAGAGTGTGGTGGTTATGGGGGGAGGGGGGATGGGAGAGGGAAAGGGGGAGGGGGAGGGGCACAAAGAAAACTAGATAGAAGATGACAGAGGACAATCTGACTTTGGGTGATGGGTATGCAACATAATTGAAAGATAAGATAACGTGGACCTGTTATCTTTAAATATATATATCCTGATTTATTGATGTCACCCCATTAAAAAAATAAAATTATTATAAAAAAGTAAAATAAAATAAAAGTAAAAAAAAATTAAAAATGGAACTGCCCTTTGACTCAGCTATCCCACTTTTAGGAGTATATTCTATGAATATCAAATCACTGATTCAAAGGAAGAAATGCACCCCCATGCTTATTGCAGCATTGTTTAAAATAGTGAAGATCTGGAACCAGCCCAAGTGTCCATCAGTGGACAAGTATATTAAAAAGCAGTGGTACATATACACAATGGAATACTATGCGGCTGTGAGGAAGAAGGAAATCTTACCTTTCGTGACAACATGGATGGACCTGGAAACTGTTATGTTAAGTGAAATAAGCCAGGCAGAGAAAGAAAAATATCATATGACTTCACTCATTTGAGGAATTCAATGAACAATGTGAACTGAGCAACGGAACAGAGGCAGAGGTGGGATCAAAGGGACCAGAGGGAATGCAGTCAGGGAAAGAGATTAATGAAATTATATACACATAACACAAGCATTATAGAAAACAGGACAGCAAATCCTGGAGGGAAGGGGGGAAGGCATTGGGGGCATGGCGGGGCCTGAGGGGAATAAGGGGGTGGGCAGAAATATATTCAGTGGGACACTTGAATCTATGTAAACACAAATTAATATCATAAAAAATAAAAAATAAAAAAATAAAAATAAAAAAAAGGAATTGTTCCAGTGGTGACTGTTCTTCCCTTACCTGCAGGCCTGAGAAAGAAATGAGGGCAAACATGAAAGCCACATGAGAAAAAGCTAGAGCATCTTTCGGCCCTGAATTGCTGAATGGCTGCATTAGCAAATGTACTCCTATTGCCACTTGGATGGCACATTAGTGAGAAATAGCATTTATGATATTAGGCAATTTATGACTCAATTCAGATTTGGGGTTCACTTGTCATAGCAAATCACTGGTGCAAGGGGACAAGTTTGGGATAGAATTACAAATTGGGCAGTGATCAGACTAGAGGAGGTCATTGGAACAGTTAAGAAAAAGCTAATTAATAAAGAATGAAAATGGGCCCTGGCAGGTTGGCTCAGTGGTAGAGCATCAGCCTGGCATGCAGAAGTCTTGGGTTCGATTCCCGGCCAGGGCACACAGAGGAAGCGCCCATCTGCTTCTCCACCCCTCCCCCTCTCCTTCCTCTCTGTCTCTTTCTTCCCCTCCCGCAGCAAGGCTCCATTGGAGCAAAGATGGCCCGGGCGCTGGGGATGGCTCCTTGGCTTCTGCCCCAGGCGCTAGAGTGGCTCTGGTCATGACAGAGCGATGCCCCAGAGGGGTAGAGCATCACCCCCTGGTGGGCTGAGCGTCGCCCCCTGGTGGGCCTGCCCAGTGGATCCCGGTCAGGCGCATGCGGGAGTCTGTCTGACTGTCTCTCCCCATTTCTAGCTTCAGAAAAAAAAAAAAAAAAAAAGAATGAAAATGTGTAGATTCAGAGTTTCTCTCAGAGAAAAAATACTGAATACAAATCTACAGACAAAAGATTTTCAGGCCAGGATGTATAGATAGAGTTAATCTTAGTGATTATTTTGTCTTCAGTTTGAACCTAAGAAGAGAGAATAAAAAGTTTATGAAGATGCTTTCCTGTGATAAATTTTCTCACCAAAAAGAAATACTGATGAGAAAGAAAAGCAATATGCAAGAAATTTTAAAGTGTAATTCACAGTAAGTCCTGGGGTAATTTAGAAATCCTAAAAATTTATATTATTTCAAAGTCAACTAAAAGATCCTTGATTCAAGCATGTGGCTGGATGTTAAACTAAGAAGCAACTATAAGTTTATTAAAAAGTTCAAATTTAGAAAGAGATGCACCTAATCATACCTAGATCATTGTAATAGTATATATTCTAACTTATTAAAATATGTATCATCCTTTAACTATGTATAATGCTCATTAATGGTTATACTTTAAGGAAATAGTAAGGGGAAGCATTATTTTAATGATGACAGTAACACTTGATATAAACAGTGAAGAACGGTGAATTAGAATCTACATAATAAATATTTTGGTGGAAATAAAGCCATGTTTCTTCCAACTGCAGAATTGATTTCCAATAGCCTTGTATATATCATTTCTACTGTCTGAGAGAAAACTTAGAACTTTAGAAAACTAGTAATCGCCTCCTAAATCTGAATACATACCATTCTATAAGTTTAATTATATAAAATCTTTCCATACTTTAAACACATTACAAGAAATTTGAATGTCAACTTCTAAATATTTGTGTAAGGTCCATGCAATGATGCTGCTAAACTATCAAAGCAAAGCAGATCATTAATGTGTTCGCAGAAATATTTGAAGAAAGCAATGCTTCAATCAATCACACATTAACTATGGATTGTAGACATATTTAACTGTTAGAAAATAAGTAGGGGGAAGCACCTATCTTTCTCAATTATAGAAAAACCCTTGTTTTCATTATTGCTGTAAGAAAAATAAAAGAGGTAATACTTAATAAGGTATCTGGTTATGCTTCTTTAAGCAAATTCTTTACTAAATCTTTTCATTCCACAGCCACGGATGGTTTGTGTCATCTACTTGTATGAGCTCAATCACCATCTATATTTTGAGACAAAATTTTTCTTCAGACCAGACCAGAACAAGAATGCCAGAACTGTTTAACATTCTATCTAATGCATTTACTGAGAAGGGTTGTTAAGTGCTTCAATCTCAGCATGTTTAACTCACTTGCTTCACCTGCAATTTCTCCTATGGTACTCTCCACCTCTGTCTTCAAATGTATTACACTGAATTAATTGTCTAAGGTAAATATTGTAAGTTACAAAACTATTTGCCCAAGGGCTATTTCTTACATCAACTTTGACTTCTCCAGCTCCCACAGTCTGCATACCCAATCAAATCCATGTCCCATCAGCCCTCCCTTTATCATTCCTTAGTCTAAGTATCTTTCTACCTCAGCAGTTACTTCATTTAGGATTTGAATTGTTCTCGGTACCTAGAGTTTTGCTTTGATGCCATCCAATTCATTTTCATCACAGGGCACTAATAATCTCCTAAAATATATGTCAGGTCATGTCATTTCCTTGGTTTAAATCCTTCAGAAGATGTCCCCTTTGGATAAATTCCAAATGCCTTAGCCGATATGTCAAGGCTGTGTTGACTGGACACAACCTTCATTTCCAACATCCTTTCTTATTAGTTCTTTATTAATAAATCATACCATATCTTTATTAGAATAAGTATTCTAGTTGTACTTATTCATAAATTCTAGTTATAACAAACTTATTCCAGTTTCCAAAAAGTACCATTCATGCTGTTTTCACCTCAGGGCAACTATATATGGTGTTCTCTCACCACACTTCACCTGGCTATTTCCTTTTCATATTTAATGGTCACTTCTCTCTTCAGCAGGCATTTTGGACACCATTTGGTGCTTTAATTAGCTTAGGTGTTTGTTCTTTTTATCCTCTATTCCTGCACTTTCCTTATCAGAGACATCAGCATATTGTGTTTTCACTGATTTACCTGTTTATTTTTTCCATCAACTATTCGTATTTTGAAGAAAGGAAACTTGTTTACTTTGTTGACCATGCATAACCACCATTTAGCATACCAGGTTCATAAATATATTAATAGTAGGTGTTCAGTAACAGGTGAATGAATCTTATACTGGAATTAGATCACATGAAATTCGTATTGAATAATACAATTTTATCCATAGTTTACAATGCAAAACGGGTATTTTGCTAGGAAATGATCAAACCATTTAGGAAGTTTCAGAGATAACTTTCAAACTGGCTGTGACTGAATAGGTATCTTCAGTAGCCCAGTTCCTCTTTATCAAAAGTAAAACAAAGCATAAAAGTATTATTGCCTATTTCCCTCAATAACATGTTCTGAAATCTGTGTTGGTTGATGCTGTAATAAAATAATTAGTTAAATCTAGATCCTTTAAAACCAGATAATCTAATTTCACTACCTCATCAGGGTGACAATGAATGTCAAGAACCTTTTATAACAAAGTGTCACCTTTAGTCCCTAATTGCTTGGGTTCTTTAGCATTTGATCTCCTACCAACAATCCACATGGAAAACTTCACCTCAAATGTTCTGTTGGAATTTTAACTTTAAATATCTGCCACACAACTGCTACCTAAAACATGCCTAATAAGATGGCCATTTCCAAGTCTTCATTATTTCATCTAGACCAAAACTTGACTCCTATACCACACAAAGCCTTCAAAAATTTACCTGAGAACACTACATTATTCTAAATTCCCATACATGTTCCTTTTTTAGTTATGAGTCTAATCTTATTCCAGATTCTTAAAAAAAAAAAAAAAGATAAGACACCATGTAAGGTATAATTAGATGGAGAATATTACACCTTGTAAATCTACTATGAACATACAAATTGTTGGATAATGAACTATGTGTTAAGTTCTTCCAATATTAAAAGGCTAAAAAAGTATGTCCTTCCTTATCTACATCCTTTAAATCCTAGAATAAAAGAAAAATGGTGTTCTTTTTCATTAAAAAAAAGATTTTGCCTACCATGCAACTCAGTTACATTTCAAGTTTAAATCTAGTCTAATCACTCTCCTCATATTAGTTTTTTTAATTCTAGATATAATCAAAATGCATATAATTTTGTTAAGACCAATTCTCACCTGACTAGGCTGTGATGGCACAGTAGATAGAGCATGGGATCTTAGTTTGAAACCCCAACGTTGCTGGCCTAAGCACAGGCTCACCAGCTTGAGCACGGGGTCTCTGGCTTGAGCATGGGATCACAGACATGACCCCATGGTTGCTGGCTTGAGCTCAAACATCACTGGCTGAACTCAAGGTCACTGGCTTGAGCAAGGAATCACTCGCTCTGCTGTAGCCCCCCAAACCCATCAAGGCACATATGAGAAAGCATGCGATAAACAACTGAGGTGCTGAAACAAAGAATTGGTTCTTCTCATCTCTTTCCCTTCCTGTCTGTCTGTCTCTATCTGACCCTCTCTCTGTTTTTCGTTATAAAATAAAAAAAGGATTGATTCCCAAGATTTAAAACCTCAATAGGAAGGAATAAGAGAAAAAAATGTGATTTATTGAGAAACTGAGAATTGACAGGCATACATTCATTTAACAATTATTTTCCTAATGTATTATTTAAAATTCTCAACCACTTTTTTAAAAAAATGGATATAATACTTAGTTTACAAATGAAGAATCTGAATTAGGTACAGAGCAGTTAGAAAAGCTATCTTAAGTTTTAGGACCAAATAAAGCATAGAGCCATAATGGAACTGCATCTTCACATCATTCCATCCTGGCCAGGTACTAGGGGAATATGTATACACTGCAGCCTGGAGGCCTCACTTCTGTATCATTGCAGTTGACTGTCAATCACTGCTTTGAGGCTTTTGTTCTATGCATCTTTTAACAAACTATAATTTATTTCAAATCCTTCTTATAATTAAGGTTTACAATAAACCAGATATACACTTGAAGCCAAAATTAGGCAATCTGAAATGTTTAGACATTGTCATTTAATTCCCATAAAAGAAGTGTCTTTTTGTTATTATTAAGAGGCAAAAAGCTGAAAATATATTGCATAATTTGTTCATGCAATTAGTTAATAAAATCCAAAGCAGTTTTCCTGAAAGAAAATAAGAGGAAATAAAATATTATTTTTCACTAACTTATTATAGGTTTTACTCAATAATGACAAGCTTTGAAAATATCAAATAAAAAAATCTCCAAATTAAAAAGAATTGACTATTAAATATAATTATAATACATTCTCTGTTTATTTTTAAAAATAACTACTCTGCTTTCTTTCCTTTATGCTGTAAAAGTTTCATCTCTAAGAAACATAAAACGGAATCATCCAAGATGGAAAGTATTTTAAAGGATTCAGTTATCATGTACCTCTCTGAAATGTGGGTGCATTGAAACATATTCTAAATTGAAAATGCTCCCGAGGCACAATGGTAAAGTAGCACAATGTAAGCAAATTATACTTTCAATATAAGCTGTCATATTATTCTGGATTTTTAGCTCAGCTGGAATCAAAACCATAAAGACCATTTGAAGAATGCACTTTTCTATCTATTATCCATCTGTATCTTACCACAATATTTAGAATATGTAGGTGTCTTTGAAAAAACAGTGTCAGAATAATAAACAGGATTCATATAGATATTATTTTATATTTACAGAGAGTGAGCCCATAAAATCATGTTTGAATTATAATACATAGAATTTGCATGCATTCATTTTTAAAAAATATTTTATTTATTGATTTTTAGAGAGAGAGAGAGAGAGAGAGAGAGAGAAGGGGGAGGAACAGGAAGCATCAACTCCCATATGTGCCTTGACCAGGAAAGCCCAAGGTTTCGAACTGGCAACCTCAGTGTTTCAGGTCAACGCTTTATCCCACTGTGCCACCACAGGTCAGGCCAATGCATTCAGATTAATTACTTCATTTACTTAGTATCCTTGTATGTATATGTAATATTTTTATTGGATAAAGCAAGGGCCTGTAACCTTTTTCTGTAAATCCCCAATGATAACTACTATAGGATTTATAGGCCAAACCATCTGTCACAGCTGCTCAATCCTGTCCCTAAAACAGCCACATGCAATATGCAGAGATTCCTCATGCCTGTATTCTCATAAACACCTTACAAAAAACAGCAAGGGGCTGAACTTTTCCTGGGTCTATAGTTTGCCATTTCCTGATTTACAGCTTTAAGGTTCTCAAAATAGTCATCTAATGATTACAGTCAAAATTTCAATTTCTATATTTGGTCAGGTAGATTCAGTCCATTAAAAAATTACAATATTATTAGAACATATAACTTAGGATGTTACCAAAATACTAACTGTCGGAAATAGCAGTGACTTCCTCATTATGATACAACCAGCTGACAACAGGTGCAGGTGAGCTGCTAACGTGGCAAACCACTTCCGCATCCTCTCCTTGTTTGAATTCTTGAGGCGATACCACTTCTCTGAAGGTGAGTTTTTCTGTATCAAGAAAATAAAATAAATCATAAAAGTATTATTGCTTACTTCTTTCAATAATCTGTTGACTGATGCTATAATTAAATAATTAGTTAAATGTAAATCCTTTAAAATCTTAAACCAGATAATATAATTCCTCTTACTGGTAACTTCCCCCATCATTGAGAAGAAAGTCTGAAGTGCTTGCTATGCCTCCACAACTTTGATCCCATTTCTCCCCTCTCTTCCTGTGCTCTGTACTCCATTTAAATTGTCATCTTTTCAATTCCTTCAACGGTCCAGGTTTGTTCTCACATTTTGGCATTTGCTCTCTCTAAATTCCTTCAGATTTCTACTTGACCTCCAAAGATAAAATAGCCGTCTCCCTTCCCACTGCAACTCTCTCTGTGTCTCCACACTACTTAATTTCTTTACTATAGAATTCCATAGAATGGGGAGCTAGCTTCTACCTATTTTTCAAAGCTTACTCATTGTTTGATTCATCACTAAAATATCAGCACCAAGTAGCCAGTGACATTTCTTGTTTTAGTCATTACTGAGTGTCTATTAAATTACAATTTAAATTACAATTAAAATATTGTCTGCCACAGAGTAGATACCCAATATCATAGGCACCTAATAAATGTGTACAATTAATAAATGAACAGAATATGTATGCTTAATAAGAAATGTTCACAAAAGTAACTTGGTTTTCTTGCCAAGAAAAAATAAATGTATTTCTTTACCTTCACATAAAATATCAGAGATCTTCCTTTATATTATTCCTTACATTATTTAAAGTAAGAAAAAATCTTTCTGAATGTGAAATAGGTTCAGTAGGGGTCACATAAAAAAGAAAAATATTTTCTCCTTGAGGAGCTAATTGAGGGATGGGGTGGAAATCAGGAAAAATGAGTGCAACAATGTGGCAACAAATTCCCTTGGTCATCAAAGAGGAAGTCATGCTGGGGGATACATTGGTTTATTAAGAAATCCTTTTCCTAGAATAATAAAGAAACAAAGTTATAAGAAAGAGATGCCTTATAAGCTAGTATTCAAAAATCTTTAGAATTTTTCACTGGTAGAAATGCTAACTATCACATAATAATTATAAAGCATTATTCTTAGGCCTTAAGCAATATAAATGAATGCAGTCTTGAAAAAAACTCTATGTAAGTGGTAGGTACTCTTATTATATCCATTTTATAGATGAAGAAACTAAAGACAGACAGGTTAGGTGGCTGCTTAGGACCATAAAATAAGTGATACAGCCTGGTTTCAACCCAGAGAGTCAACAGTGTTCTTAAATAAGGTGATGACTGCTAAACCTGAGAAGAGGGAAAGGCTTGTAGGAAGCAATAGATCTCAAATCATAACATAAAGTGTAAGTGTGCTGAAGTATCTGGCTACATATCACTGCCCACTAGATGAGTTTAGGGAAGTTTTCAGCTTTTCCCTGTCTACTTCCCTTACTGGCCCTTTCCCAATTCTCATTCTATACTGGACACTGCTATCACATAAACAATTTCAGGTTCTAATCATGACCTTTTATTTTAGAGTAAAAAAGTACTCTAGGTATTTCATATCACTAAATGAAGTACTGTGTTCTGTTTCCCAGCAGAATCTTAATGGCCTGAGAAAATGAAAACATTTCCATCTATATGATATAACCAAGGTAACTGGCTCCATATGGTCAACTATTTCCTATTATTTATTCTATTTTAGAGATGCACTGTGAGTGTTAGTTTTTATTAAACACATTTTACTTTGAATTTTTACATAAGTACAATTTCAATCAAGTAATAAAAGCATGACTTACGGTAAATTTCCAAAACAACTGTAGCTTCTTGTGTCTGTCCTTTGGCATCTGTTGCTTGACAACGATATATCCCTGCATCTTCTATATTTGCATTGTAGATGGTTAATCGTGACCTGACACCCTCCTTTTGCACCACTACTCTCTGTGTTGAAATTATCTTCTCTCCTTGAGGATTATACCAATCTATACTCTCAGGCTCACCAATTGCTGCGGTCAGGGAAAAGAAATGTTTGAAAAAATATGTTTCAAGTGCTTGTTTTCACATTGGCATGCACTTATTATGTAACAACTTTTAGCAATTTAGAAAAAAATGTAAATAGAAAATGACTGGAAAGATGAAAATCTTACAAAATTGAAAGTAAACACAAATGTTAGAACACATGTTCATCTTATTTATCCAGCATTGAAGATTCAATCCCATTTGAGTAAGCAAAACCCAAAAGTTCCATAGAAAACATCCACTATGATATTAAAACTATGATAGTTGAATCTTTACCATAGTAATCTATGGACTATAGCAACAGTAAATTATGAAACTGCTTTGGTCATTGAGTCAGATATAAATAATACTTGACATATATGAAAAAAAAACACAATTTCTAGCATGATTTTACCTATTTAGTTCTTGCTAGGGTCAGTAGTTAGAGCTTTTTTCCCCCTGAAAAGCAGAGCTCATGGGAAATCTTATAAAAAATAAATTTTGGGTTTTGATAATACTAAATTTTAAATTAATATCCCAAGTCATTATATGTATCCATATAAAGCCAATGACTATTTTTAATATGAGGACTTAATCTCTTTTCCCAACTGAAATCAGTATTTTTATCATTTTAATCTAAAACTGTTAACCATTTAGTCATATGATAATTAGAATGCATTGGAATGATATTTATACTGCTAGGTAATTACAACCAAATCCTGACAAGAGTAAACATATATTTAAGTTTTCCAATTCAGAATCTAAGTTATTATGCTTTTTGTGAAAGCTGAAGCTTCCTGTGTTTGCTTTTAGTCACCAAAAGGATGTATTTCACCTAATTACTTGAGAGATAATTTGTGGAAACAGTATACACTACTAACTCGAATGTATCGGTGGAAAATGTATAAAGTTAGCTAACATCTGCAGGACCTCTTTGAAGAAAATTGTTCCTTCTTTTTTTTTTTTCAACAAATCGCTTTAGAAACAAATTAATATCCTTTCTACATCAAATTAGACATGCCAGAGCAAAGTAAGAAAGAGAGCTTAAATTTTAAATGGATCTCAGTTATGTTATTTTCTGAACAGATCCATAATACCATAATGGTTATAGAATAACTCATTTAGAGGAAGTATTTTTTAAATTCCCCAACCACAGAGAAGTCACAAAAGAATAATGTAAATAAGCATCACTTTAAATGTGAACATTACAAAAAAAAATCTCACACAACAAAATATATTGATAGTCTATAAAATATAGAAATTAGATATTTCATCCTTAATAATACGGTATCAAATTTTATTATTAAAGAGTATACTCTGGATTTTCACTGAGTGGTCATTGTATTCTGTCTGGCATTAAAGCTACATAGTTTTGAATTGTTAAATATAAGCAGAAATAGAAACACTTTAAATATGCTCTAGAAAATAATTTTGGTACTAAATTAATAATTTTTAGAACTAAGTATAAAGATTTTATGAATAAAATGAGTATTATGGAGCTAAAGAGAAGTAGAATGGTCATTTGCGAGTTCTACAGATGAATTAGAACTTGATATTTAAATATTTAAATGTCTTCTGAAAAATTCTGCATGTGCATGATTAAACTAAATGAGGTCCATATAATTTCCCAGAAGTATAATGATATATAATACTTTTGATTAATAGTCAAAAAAATCTTAAAATTTATTACTGATTTATAAATACTTTTAAATCACTTTTCATACTAAAATTTTCAGCATGAGTAACTATAGTGGATTGTACCATATCCAATTTATTCATAGTATACTTAAAAATATTGTTTAGTTATAATATTTACATTCATCTAAATTATCATTTAGATAGGTATAATATTTGAATTTATTAAGTTACTATGTATAACTTATATATGTTATTTTCAAAATAAATAAGCTAGTTATTAATTTTGACAATAAAATTAATAACTTAAAATAGAAATAAAATTCTATTGCTTACTAAGTAAAATATAGCAATTAACAGTTTTCTAATTATTATAAACCCCATGATAATACAAGATACTATTTTTAGAGAATTGAGTTTTGCACAACTTAAATTTTGCCAAAATGTTATATTAAATAATTAAAATATAAAGCATGCAATCTGGAAATATTTGTAATACATACCTGTACATGTGAAGAATTTAGATTCACCCACACTAAGCTCTACTTTGCTAAGTGAAATTGTCACTTGAAGAAGAGCTGAAAAAAATTTGAGTAACAATTAATTAAATTTTTTAACATGAATTCTAAGATTTTATTATATGATTTAGAAACCACATGATTTAAGCAGAAATTACTTTCCCCCAATTTTTAAAATCTATAAAAAAATGAAAGTTTTAAAAACATGACCTAACAAACAGAATGTCACATTTTATTATGTATTTATATTTCACAACTAGACCAAATACAGAACTCCTTCAAATGAATATTTTGACATTTGTTTGTCAAGTAAATGAGAAAATTTGTACTCAGACAGCTGTTCTATATTTACATGTAAAGTTTATATGTGCTACTTGATTAGGCAACAGCTAGAGAAAATTTTTGCCCTGAATTTTAACCTTGATTAAAAGAGTAAATTCTACACTATATTACAACAATAAAAATATAAATTAACTAGAATTTGACTACATATTAAAATAGTTCTATGAAAGGAGGTATAAACTGGAAAGAGAGGGAGCATTGCATAGGGAAAGGTAAGTGAACACTGATTTTGACAAGATAAACCAGTTAAGTGAAACAACCAAAACAATGGCAATAAAATAGGTGAGTTGTTCAATAAATTTGTTCTCAAATTGAGAACAAATAGATGAAGATTCTAGAATTTTAGAAGATAATTAATATTGTTTTAATACAAATTGAAAGACATATTTCTAATAATATGATAAACAAGAGAGTGTGACCACTCCCTGAACCCTAATCCCACTATCTTTTGTATTCAGAAATGCATGCCTGAGCTTTCAGTAAAGTAACAGAGCTACAAGGGAGCAAACAAAAAACATCTAAAAATTATAGTACAAGTCAACACTGGAAATTTGTGGATCATCATAACCAAAAGGTGAACAGATTGCACAGAGATGCAATCCAAGATTGTCTAGAAAAGGGTGTTACAGAATACCAGGTAACACTGGACCAGAATAAAGTTAATCTATATTATCAGAAGGGTTAGAATAAATCAGCCCACTGGCAAAAGGTGAAGACAAAGAAAGCTCTTTCTTGGCCTATGTAGAGGGAAAATGTTTCTCCTTAAATAGATTAACCACAGTTCTGCCATACCCCATGTTTGGAAATTTAACTATAAACATGTGAAATGCAACCTGAAAAATTAAATTAAAAAGTGTCACATGCAGGGTTCACAGCCAAGTGACAGAAGCAAATGTCAATCTCCTTAAGAAGATCTATATCATCAGCCCAGCCTGCCCAAGATTTTTATAAATGAAGCTGTTTTTAACCTAAATGCACATTCTGACATTATAAAATAAAATAGCAATTGAAGGCACTGTGAAATGAGTCACTTGAAACAATCAATAGAAGAACATACAATTTCAAAAAATAGGATGAGACTAAGAATGTAACATAACTATGTTGAAAATGTTTAAAGAAATAAAAGGTGGAATCGAAAACATGAGAAAGGGCCGGGTGGATCCCGGTCGGGTGCATGCAGGAGTCTGTCTGACTGCCTCCCCATTTCCAGCTTTGGAAAAATGCAAAAAAAAAAAAAAAAAACCAAACAAAAAAACAAAAACAAACAAACAAACACATGAGAAAGGAAGAACTCATCAGGAAATGCTTTTCAAACATGTTTGAGCTCTTTACAATATTTCCTTTTATTCTCTATCTCCAAAGGATAAATTTCTTCTTTTGCAGAAAACCTGTCTGGGAAACTCAGGCTGGGCTACATGGCATTGTTCTTTCCTCTTAGTCTTGGGTCCTACTTATATTCACAACCCCTGAATACTCAGTGCCTGGCATGTTAGGGGGACTCAAGTGTTCAGGTAAGTCTAATACTTCAGATATGTTAAGAAAATGACAGTAGTCAGAAATAATGGGAAGAACCAGTAGAACCAAGAATCAAGAGAATAATGCACTATTAACTATCAATTCCAGGGAAAATTCATAGAAGAGGACTTTTCCTTTTGAGAAGAAACTAATTCTCTGGATAAACTTAGTTTACGTGTAATGGGATCAACACAGGCAAGTTACAAGAATTAAAGAATTTGAGATTTCCCTTATAAGAAGCTTGACTCTAAAGAGGTGGATGAGACTTGGAGGACCCACAATTCTAGGCAAGTGGTCAGTGGTTTTATGATCTGGAGAAGTTTGGGGCATACCTACTGTATGGCCAGTAGCCATGGCCATCGCAGCCGTGCACATGCAGGTTCTTATTGAATTCAAGCAGAAGGTAAAGGAACAGTGGAGCCAAAAAAAGGTGGGCCATTCCTTTACTAAAGTCTTGCACAGACCGACAAGCAACACACATAGGGAAAACACTTCCCTCAGTTCTACAAGCAGGAGAATCTTCTGAGGCTTCTCCTAGAATCAAATGCCCCACCAGTCTCAGCAGAGCTCACAAAGCCCCTCAGGTGTTCCTCATCTGCACACCTTCTCTCTCTCTGCAAAACATGGCTTCTCTCTCTCCTTCTTCTCTTCTCTTTTCAAAACTTTCTGGTGAGAAAAAACTCTCCTCCAGCAAACATTGGCACAACAATAGCCCTTCCCAAGCAGGAAGGTAATTTGCAATTTCATAGACATACCTGGCGCTGCCCAGCTCCCAATGCAAACTATAAGCGATCAAACATAAAAATCATATTTTACAAATTATTTGACCAACACCTACCAAAAGAGGAGAAGGAGGCAGAAAAGAGGTAACACAGTTAAAATTTTAAAAAAGGAATTTTGACTATTTTTTCCTTTCTCATTACTTTCCTCTCTTTATTTTCTCAAGACATTATTCTATTTCATGCATTAATTACCTTTTTTCTCTATTTTCAAACTGAACTTTCCTAAAAATCTAAACTTATAACTTACAACGCTCAGCTAGCATACAGTTAGCATATTTTAATTTCAAACTTTCTATGTGCAAACTGAACCCCTTCCATCAAAAATTGTTCACATTCCACTGCTAATCACCATCAGTTTTCAAATTTTGAAGATATAACCTCTGAAATATCACCTGTATGCATTCTTGTTTAATTTTAAGACTCTTTCTGCCTAAAAAATGTACTCATGAATTACAATGTGAGATATTGATTTTAATCTAAGAGAGTGATATTTCAAGTTCTAGATTTCTTTCTCTGACTTTCTTCTCTTCATTCTCTCTTCCCATGGAAGTATTTCTCAGGGTGCTGCATGTATGCTTCTAAAACAGTTTAATTTAATGTGCCTACTCAAAAGAATTCAAAGTAGATTTCCTCTGGCCAAATAAATAATTACTACACAAATTTTAATTCAAAGAAACTTAAACTTTCAAAGTTTATTTCCAATTATTTATTTCCAATGATTCTGCAGCTATAGACAGTGATGAATTATTCCCACTCCTTTTCCACTGACTCACAGTCCTATCACCCTGCATTTGCTTAATCTATTTCCTCTGCCTTCCTCTCCCTTTCTCACCTCTCTATATGGCTGACTGCATTCTAGCTTTAAAACAAAGCTAAAATATCAGTAATTTTGCAAAACATTTTTTGAGAGCCCCATCTATGGCATCAACAAATAAATATGTTTGATAAAGAGGTATTTTCAGTAAACATTAAAACATGTTGTTGATAATTATATTCAGTTCTCTACCTTATTTATCTATGAATTTATAGAAGTAAAGGCTGATAATCTCACTTCTGTTTCTGTTAAACTGATAATTTATAAATACATGGGAGAATAATGAACAGTTACCCAGAGTTTATTGTATACAAGGTATAGAACATTGAGAGTATTAACAACATAAAATTAAGAATGATTTCATTGCCGTCAACTGAATTGAAGGATATCAGAGACTTTGAGAAATATCTGCCAATTACCACATAAATAATTTCCATATTTAACCTCTGAAGTATATTTGTTTTGCTTTTCTAAGGAAGAGTTTATAGAAAAGACTAAACTTAAAAGATAGAGGCACTTTAAAATTCAATTATGGTTCTGAACAATTTTATACTGAGTTGCCAACAGATGTAATAAATAACATTCATAGTAACTAAATAAAATTTACCTTAAAATTAATTAATTTATACTAAAATACTTGGTTATTTTTTCATTCAGTACAAACTATCAATTTACCCACAAACCAGGACCATATTTTTCATGGACATTTTGACGACATTGCTATCATATTTTAGGCATTAAATATATAAAGAAAACATAATTCTCCAGTTTACTATAAATAACATAATTCTTAATAAGCATAATTCTTACAGTTCACATTACCAAGGCCTAGATTTGCTCTAATTGATCTTTACAGATACATTAAAATGTGTGCACATTAGGAAAAATCTATAAAACTAAAATTTAGATCCACACCTCAATCATTGCTTTATTATTTAAAATCCAGGTTCTTGGGATCATAGTTGACCCATTGCCACCTCCAACAGACTTGTCATGGACCCAAATGTCAGGAAAATGAAACAATTTCCTAAGTTCAAAAGCTGTGTTAAGAGAAAACAGAAGAGGAATAATATATTTGATATCTGTTCCATTAATCTGTAATTTCTGGAGGTGAATGTAGATATTGATATGATATTCATTTATAAATATTGATATTACTTTATAAAAATGATATTAAGAATTTCTAATTCAAATTTCTAGGATTAAGGTCTGTCTGAAATTATATCAGTGTCATTCGCTGATGCTAAAATATATAATTTTAATATTTTATTGTTCTTATGTATTTGAAATAGATATAATGATTTTGGAAAAAACTGTGAAGGGTTTACTGTTATGTAGATTTATTTCATATGTGGGGCATTATTGATTATATGATGGCATTCTTTATAAATCAATCAATAAATTATGATTTTTTAAAGTTAGTTTTGGACAGTCAGAATTCCAGTATCTTCTTAAATGATTCTTACTGAAGGTAACAAAATGTTTTAAATCCACTGACTGAAAAATAGTCATGATAGATAAATGTCCTCTGTGAACTATTTTCAAAGAAATGCATGCAATATCAGTCTCAAAAGTAGAGTTAGATAAATTAAAATTTTCTTATCAAAATCAGTATTTATTGATTATATGCATTTTGCAAATTGCCCCTTTAAATGTTATGGTATAAAAAAACCATAAGCCATAGTTCCTAACGTGAAGGGATTTATAATTTATTTGAAAAGACAATAATACCTATAAAGATGTATGACAAAATGAGATGATGTGTATCAATTATGACCATAAGATTCATGATCAAGAAGGCTGTATAGAGGACAATAAAACTTTAAATAAAAAGTGGGATAGGTATTATAATAAAAGAACAGAAAAAAGGGGAAAAACCTAGATTAAGTGGGGCAAAAATGTTCAAGAAACATGCAGGGAATAATAAGTAGATCAATATAGATGAGGTAGAAACCATGTAGAAGGTCTCTAGCAATATATTATCACTGGATAAATAGTTTTAAAAATGATGTTGGAAAAACTCATGGTAAAATGTCTAGACATCAACTTTTGTCCATTAATTATTTATAAATAGAAATTAAGATGACAAAAATTGACATTTAGTATAGATTAGTCAGAATACAGAATGACTTATAAATAAAGTTAAGGAGAATAGCATTTACTTTAGGGTGCAGGATGGCTGGTGACAAAGCATATGGAAAGGGAGGGGTATATGTAACAAAAACTTTTAAAATAGAAGTCATCTTTGTGATCAATTAAAACTTTAGTAAAAAAAGAAAAAGTAAATGATGTTAAGTTTTTTACAGTTTTTTACTTCAGTGAAACAAGGGTCACAAAAAAAATAAAAATTCAGGAGAAGACCTAATTGGGAGGGTGGTATGAAGCTGTAACTTATTTCACAATTGACAATTATTTCCAAAATAGAACCAAGGCAACATTTTAACAAAGATAACTGCTACCATAACAAAGCTTAAAGTAATAGTTATAATTTAAGTAAGCTTGCAGACCACATGTCCAAAAGGGACATTCTTCATTTACAAGAATACAAATATAATAAAGCTACTGGCATTTTTAAATTCTATTAGGAGACTATGAGCCCTTTGCAATTTGATACAATATTTAACAGTGTCATTTAAAATGTCCAGTTTACCACTTGCAGAGATTTAAAAACTGACAATCAGCCTACTATGAGTTTGACACAAAGAAGAATTATATTCACTTAAAATTCCAATAGACATGCAGAGACAAAGTAAAGCACTGATTGATTTATCTTGGTGCAACGACTTGTAAGATTTTTAAAGTAAACCCTGCCGCCACCCACTTCGATCTCCACATCAAGAGAATTATAAGACTAGTGCATTTACCTAGTAATTATATAAACTCTCAAGAATTCTTATTGAAAGAAGGTCCTTATAAATTAATCATTGATTTTACAAAATGAATGAGAAAAAAATTTTCTCATTTTGTTCACTGAAAACATATTTTACAACTGTGTTTTCTTTGGAGAAATTAGTTCATATTCATTTAATTATTCACCTTTTTGATTATTAAATTTTCATGTCAACATAGCATAACAGCCTAAGATGGTTCTTAAGTTTTAGAAATTTCTACAGTGTTCAAGAAAAATTGGGATTTTTGGAGCATTTAAGGTAAAGAAGTAGTCTGTCATAAAAATCAGAAAATCTGATGGCTGTGAACATTGTATCAAAATTATTTTTAGTAAATTGTGTCACCTAAGTTTACCAAGAAGACAAAGTTGAACTTTTTAGTGTAATTCCTTTCCACTTCCATCATTTCTATATTTACACTAAAGCTTTTCAGTCATTTTATTCAAAGTTAAAAAAATAAATGTCTCATTTGCTTTTAAGAGCAACTGGTCTGCCTTATTAATACTTCTCTCTCTATCGGCCCCTTCTTGTCAAGCTATAAATAATAATAAATGAAACAAAACAATGAAACAAAATAACCAAATAATTATTTAAAAAAATCATTCTTGCCCTGGCCAGTTGGCTCAGCGGTAGAGCGTTGGCCTGGCGTGCGGGGGACCCGGGTTCGATTCCTGGCCAGGGCACATAGGAGAAGTGCCCATTTGCTTCTCCACCCCCACCCCCCTCCTTCCTCTCTGTCTCTCTCTTCCCCTCCCGCAGCCAAGGCTCCATTGGAGCAAAGATAGCCCGGACGCTGGGGATGGCTCCTTGGCCTCTGCCCCAGGTGCTAGAGTGGCTCTGGTCGTGGCAGAGCGACAACCTGGAGGGGCAGAGCATCGCCCCCTGGTGGGCAGAACATCGCCCCTGGTGGGCCTTCCAGGTGGATCCGGGTTGGGCGCATGCAGGAGTCTGTCTGACTGTCTCTCCCTGTTTCCAGCTTCAGAAAAATACAAAAAAAAAATCATTCTTTCCTTATTTATCTCTTGAATTACTATGGTATGTCCTACTTGTCTTAATTACATTATTTTCTGAAAGAAAGATAGAAAAATAAAAAAGAATGAGAAAGAACTCTCTAGCTACCCAGTTATTATTTATTCCATTACAATTTACTTTGTCCTCTTCATTCAACCCATAAGTTATTTTTCCAAAGGTCATCCACAACATTCTAATTTTCAAACGCAGAAAAAATTTCCAGCTTTGTACTTTAAAATTTAATCAAGAATGAGGCACTGCTGACTACTTCGTTTTTGGTTTGTTTGTTTGTTTGTTTGTTTTTGTATTTTTCTGAAGCTGGAAACGGGGGCAGTCAGACAGACTCCCTCATGCGCCCCATCAGGATCCACCCGGCACGCCCACCAGGGGGCGATGCTCTGCCCATCCAAGGCATCGCTCTGTTGTGATCAGAGCCATTCTAGCACCTGAGGCAGAGGCCATGGAGCCATCCCCAGCGCCCAGGCCATCTTTTCTCCAATGGAGCCTTGGCTGCAGGAGGGGAAGAGAGAGACAGAGAGGAAGGAGAGGGGGAGGGGTGGAGAAGCAGATGGGCGCTTCTCCTATGTGCCCTGGCCAGAAATCGAACCCGGGACTTCTGCACACCAGGCCAACACTCTACCACTGAGCCAACCGGCCAGGGCCTACTTCGTTTTTTAACTGCCCCATTCTTTGACCGCTGCATAAACATTCTCTGCTCGCTTTTCTGATTACTCTTATTCTAGTCTTTTTGTTTTCATCTCTTCTTCCACATATGACTTAAATATCTTTACTTCTTAGTAAGTTCTTTTCTAATTTTGGAGTTCTCTATAGCTTTTTCTAACAATGTTTAAATAGTACTTAACTGCTTAAAACAGGAATCATCGGAGTGACGTCACGGAAATGGCGCCGTGAGAAGCGCGTCCGACAGCTCTCCCCTAAATCACAACAAATTTATCAACTAGAAACAGAAAAATTTATCCTCGGAGCATTCCGGAGTTCCACACAAACTGAAAGCAAAAGGACTGTTATCACTTGAATCTGAGAGACGAGGGTGTGGAGGAATCTACCGCAGTGACGCTCATTCAAGCCGCCAGGGAGTGCGCCCGCGGTGAGTCAGCCCATATACTTGGGAACCGCAAGCCGCCGCGAGCGGCCGACTGCGAGCTGCCGCGAGCCCGCGAGCTGCTGCGAACCCCCGCAAACCACCACCGCGAGCTGCCGCGAGCCCCCGCAAACCGCCACCGCGAGCGGCCGCCACGAGCCGCCGCGCGCGCCCGGTCCGGTTGAGCACTGCTGACGTTCCCAGCGGCCCGCACACTGCGAGTGGGGGTCGCCGGCCACCGGTGCCCTGAGCGCCCCATTCGCGCCCAGGGTGCCCTACTGGCCCACACACCCAGGGGGCTCCATTATCCTGTGCCTGGTGCGGTCCAGCCGCCAGCAGCGGGGCGAGCGGGAGAGGCTTGGGAGATTCTCTCCGTGGGCGGGGCACCTCACCCAGCCATTCAAGCTAACAATCAAGCATTGGGGGAGGGGTGCGCGCAGGCAGCCTAAAATACCTTCGGAAACACAGCTGCGACCCAATCACTGAAATTAGCTTAACCCATAAAATCTGCGCACCCTCGGTTCTAATTGATAAGATCTCTCTCAGTTCAGCGATCCAAGACAAGAGGCGTGATATTTTTTAGTGCCTCTCGCTAAAGGGGCGGGGGCAACTTCTGATTGATAGAGCCTCCATATTCAGGGATAAACGCTAACAAGAAGGACTTGGCAGATAATAAGGTCTATACTACACTAGTCGTAAGCAGAGACTAGTGCCTCTTCTTCCCTGCAAAAACAGGCTACAAAGTGTGGAAAGCCTGGATTGAGAGGTCCAACTAAATGATAGGCGCTGAACAGTCACCTTGACAACAATTGACTCCCACCCCCGCCTGATTACACTGGAGGCCCTGACTCTCAGAGCCTTTCCCAAAGCCTTGCACTGAGTGGGGATAGAGTGGGGATTTCCCAGCTCTTTGAGCCTCTTACTCCCCAGACAGAAGCAGTTGCAGCCTTATAGCTGGATCACCAGGCTGCTAATTCAGAAAGGGGGGACTAGGAGAGAGAATCCAGGAAAGCAAACTCTCTCATCGTTGGACCCTGCAAACGCCAACAAGCCTTTACTTCCAGCAAGACTAAAGCCAATTATATGACATTGCCATAGAATCCCATCAACTGCAAATCCCTAACTAAGAGTGACACAGGGGCAGAGCCTGGGGTACAGAGTCACCGACTAGGAAGAGGGAGAGAAAAGGAAAAGGAAGAAGTTAACCTCTCAAAATCAAGAAAAACCCACAGACTTTACAACTTGATCCACTATTTTTTGTTGTTGTTGTTGTTGTTGTTGCTTGTTTCTTCTATCTTTTTGCCTTTATTTCCTCCACCTCGGTCCTTCTATTCTCTGCCCATCTTATGCTTCCCCTTTCTTGAACTACACTACCCATGAGTGTTGCATTTTATTTTTCTTCTTCATCCTCACCCTCCTTTAAGGTTATACTCCAAAACACTTAACTCTCACTCTCTCCTCTTTTGTTTTTTTTTTTGTCTTGCTTTATTTTGTTTTTTTCTCCTCCTATTTTATTTCTTCCTTCGTTTTTCTCTTTCTCTTATTTTTTCCTTTCTATTCGTTTTTTCTTTTCTCATTTTACTTTCCTCCCATATAATCCTCAATCACGAACAAATTAGTTAATTTGGGACTCAAGGCTTTTTTTTGGTTTTATTTCTCTTTTTTGCTTTTGTTTTTTTTTTTTTTCTCTTGTTTGTTTATTTTTGTGGCATTTTGGGTCCTCCCAACCCAAGTTCTCCATTGTATTTAGTCTTCGCTCCACTTAATACAACAGATTTTTACTTATTATTTTTATTTTTTCTTCTTTATTATTCTTTTTTGGTCCTTTTTTCTGATTCCCTCTTATCCCTCTCATTATATCTCTTAGTTGACCATCACTTACAAGCAAATCATCTTATGCTTGTCTAAGATTTTCTTCCTTTTTTTTTTTTTTTGCATTTAGTAGGTCCCTACTCCCTTTTTTTGCCCCTTGAACTCTTCACCCCAAATCAGGCCCTCCATTATAGGCACGATATTTCCCTGAGGAGGGGAGAGGAGGGAAAGAGAAGAGAGAAAAAAGGGGGAAGTAATAAATTATTACTGTTTTTTTTTGTGGGGTGTTTTACCCTTTTTTTTTTCTTTTTACTCTTTATTAATTCTAATTAGTGCTATCAATAAGACCACCCTCAGATGCCGATAAGAAAGAGGAAATCGAATATTATGGATACAAAAGAAAGAGAGGTAACACAAATAGATGTGGAAAAATCTATGGAGAAAAGACTTAACATATTGGAAGCCTTGGAGCTAAATGACAGAGAATTTAAAATAGAAATCTTAAAAATACTCAGAGATATACAAGAAAACACAGAAAGGCAATATAGGGAGATCAGAAAACAACTCAATGAACACAAAGAATATATTACCAAGGAAATTGAAACTATAAAAACAAATCAAACAGAAATGAAAAACTCAATTCATGAGCTGAAAAACGAGGTAACAAGCTTAGCTAACAGAAGAGCCTAGATTGAAGATAGGATTAGTGAAATAGAAGACAAACAACTTGAGGCACAACAGAGAGAAGAAGAAAGAGACTCAAAAATAATAAAAAACGAGAAAGCCCTACAGGAATTGTCTGACTCCATCAGAAAGAATAACATAAGAATAATAGGTATATCAGAGGGAGAAGAGAAAGAAAATGGAATGGAGAATATACTCAAACAAATAATAGACGAGAACTTCCCAAGCCTGTGGAAGGAACTAAAGCCTCAAATTCAAGAAGCAAACAGAACACCAAGTTTTCTTAATGCCAACAAACCCACTCCAAGGCACATCATAATAAAGATGACACAAACCAATGACAAAGAAAAAATTCTCAAGGCAGCCAGGGAAAAGAAGAGTACAACATATAAAGGAAGGCATATTAGATTATCATCAGATTTCTCAGCAGAAACTCTACAAGCTAGAAGAGAGTGGACCCCAATATTTAAAGCCCTGAAAGAGAGGAACTTTCAGCCACGAATACTATACCCATCAAAGCTATCCTTCAAGTATGAAGGAGATATAAAAACATTCACAAATACAGAAAAGATGAGAGAATTTATCAACAGAAAGCCCCCACTCCAGGAAATACTAAGGGGGGTTTTCCAACCAGATTCAAAGAACAAAAGAAAACAACACCACAAGTAACAGCTCCACCAAGAACACAATAAAACCAAACTTAAACTGTGACAACAAAGGAAAAAAAGGGGGGAGAGGATGGAGATTAACAGTAGCAAAGGATGATGAAGTGCAGAAATACTTATAAGATAGGGTACTACAATGAATATGGTAGGTACCCTTTTCATTACTTAATGGTAACCACCCTTAAAAAAACCACCACAAAAACACTTGACTTAAAAAAGGTAGCAACAGAGGAAAGAAGTATGGAACACAAACAAACAAAAACAAATGATAGAAAAACAAAAGAGAAGAATCAAACTAGATACAAAACTAACAGAAAGCAATGTATAAAATGGCAGTAGGGAACCCACAAGTGTCAATAATTACACTAAATGTAAATGGATTAAACTTACCAATAAAAAGACACAGAGTAGCAGAATGGATTAAAAAAGAAAATCCAACTATATGCTGCCTACAAGAAACACATCTAAGCAACAAGGATAAAAACAAATTCAAAGTGAAAGGCTGGAAAACAATACTCCAAGCAAACAACACCCAAAAAAAAGCAGGTGTAGCAATACTCATATCTAATAATGCTGACTACAAGACAGAAAAAGTACTCAGAGACAAAAATGGTCATTTCATAATGATTAAGGGGAAGTTGAATCAAGAAGACATAACAATCCTTAATATATATGCACCAAACCAAGGAGCACCAAAATATATAAGACAGCTACTTATTGACCTTAAAACAAAAACTAACAAAAATACAATCATACTTGGAGACCTCAATACACCGCTGACGGCTCTAGATCGGTCATCCAAACAGAGAATCAATAAAGATATAGTGGCCTTAAACGAAATACTAGAACACCTGGATATGATAGACATCTACAGGACACTTCATCCCAAAGCGACAGAGGATACATTTTTCTCTAGTGTACATGGAACATTCTCAAGAATTGACCATATGTTGGGCCACAAAGACAATATCAGCAAATTTAGAAAAATTGAAATTGTACCAAGCATATTTTCTGATCATAAAGCCTTGAAACTAGAATTCAACTGCAAAAAAGAGGGGGAAAAACCCACAAAAATGTG
Organism: Saccopteryx bilineata; assembly: GCF_036850765.1. Classification (NCBI taxonomy): domain Eukaryota; kingdom Metazoa; phylum Chordata; class Mammalia; order Chiroptera; family Emballonuridae; genus Saccopteryx; species Saccopteryx bilineata. Next base: position 210,431,969 of record NC_089491.1, on the reverse strand, counting down.
GAAACTAAACAACATACTTCTAAAAAATGAATGGGTCAAAGAAGAAATAAGTGCAGAAATCAAAAGATATATACAGACAAATGAAAATGAAAATACAACATATCAGAATCTCTGGGATGCAGCAAAAGCAGTAATAAGAGGAAAGTTCATATCACTTCAGGCCTATATGAACAAACAAGAGAGAGCCGAAGTAAACCACTTAACTTCACACCTTAAGGAACTAGAAAAAGAAGAACAAAGACAACCCAAAACCAACCGAAGAAAGGAGATAATAAAAATCAGAGCAGAAATAAATGAAATAGAGAACAGAAAAACTATAGAAAAAATCAATAAAACAAGGAGCTGGTTCTTTGAAAAGATCAACAAAATTGACAAACCCTTGGCAAGACTCACCAAGGAAAAAAGACACAGGACTCAAATAAATAAAATCCAAAATGAAAGAGGAGAGATCACCACAGACATCATAGAAATACAAAGAATTATTGTAGAATACTATGAAAAATTATATGCCACCAAATACAACAACCTAGAAGAAATGGATAAATTCCTAGAACAATACAACCTTCCTAGACTGAGTCATGAAGAAGCAGAAAGCCTAAACAGACCAATCAGCAGGGAGGAAATAGAAAAAACTATTAAAAATCTCCCCAAAAATAAAAGTCCAGGCCCAGACGGTTATACTAGTGAATTCTATCAAACATTCAAAGAAGACTTGGTTCCTATTCTACTCAAAGTCTTCCAAAAAATTGAAGAAGAAGCAATACTTCCAAACACATTTTATGAAGCCAACATAACCCTCATACCAAAACCTGGCAAGGATGGCACAAAGAAAAAAACTACAGACCAATATCTCTAATGAATACAGATGCTAAAATACTAAACAAAATACTGGCAAACCGAATACAACAACATATTAAAAAAATAATACATCATGATCAAGTGGGATTCATCCCAGAATCTCAAGGACGGTTCAACATTCGCAAAACGGTTAACGTAATACACCATGTCAACAAAACAAAAACAAAAACCACATGATCTTATCAATAGATGCAGAAAAGGCTTTTGATAAAATACAACACAATTTTATGTTTAAGACTCTCAACAAAATGGGTATAGAAGGAAAATATCTCAACATGATAAAGGCCATATATGATAAACCATCAGCCAACATCCTATTAAACGGCATAAAACTGAGGACTTTCTACCTTAAATCAGGAACAAGACAGGGTTGTCCACTCTCTCCACTCTTATTCAACGTGGTGCTAGAAGTTCTGGCCAGAGCAATCAGACAAGACAAAGAAATAAAAGGCATCCATATCGGAAAAGAAGAAGTAAAGCTTTCACTTTTTGCTGATGATATGATCCTATACATCGAAAACCCGAAGGACTCCACAAAAAGATTATTAGAAACAATAAACCAATACAGTAAGGTCGCAGGATACAAAATTAACATACAAAAGTCCATAGCCTTTCTATATGCCAACAATGAAATATTAGAAAACGAACTCAAAAAAATAATCCCCTTCACGATTGCAACAAAAAAAATAAAATACCTAGGAATAAACATAACAAAGAACGTAAAGGACCTATATAATGAAAATTACAAAGCACTGTTAAGGGAAATCGAAAAAGATACAATGAGATGGAAAAATATTCCTTGTTCTTGGATAGGAAGAATAAATATAATCAAAATGGCCATATTACCCAAAGCAATATACAAATTTAATGCAATTCCCATCAAAATCCCTATGAGATTTTTTAAAGAAATGGAACAAAAAATCATCAGATTTATATGGAACTATAAAAAACCCCGAAAAGCCAAAACAATCCTAAGGAAAAAGAATGAAGCTGGGGGCATTACAATACCTGACTTTAAACTATATTATAGGGCCACGATAATCAAAACAGCATGGTATTGGCAAAAAAATAGACACTCAGACCAATGGAACAGAATAGAAAGCCCAGAAATAAAACCACATATATATGGTCAAATAATCTTTGATAAAGGGGCCAACAACACACAATGGAGAAAAGAAAGCCTCTTCAACAAATGGTGTTGGGAAAACTAAAAAGCCACATGCAAAAGAATGAAACTCGACTACAGCCTGTCCCCGTGTACTAAAATTAATTCAAAATGGATCAAAGACCTAAATATAAGACCTGAAACAATAAAGTACATAGAAGAAGACATAGGTACTAAAATCATGGACCTGGGTTTTAAAGAACATTTTATGAACTTGACTCCAATGGCAAGAGAAGTGAAGGCAAAGATAAATGAATGGGACCACATCAGAATTAAAAGTTTTTGCTCAGCAAGAGAAACTGATATCAAAATAAACAGACAGCCAACTATATGGGAACTGATATTTTCAAACGACAGCTCAGATAAGGGCCTAATATCCAAAATTTACAAAGAACTCATAAAACTCAACAACAAACAAACAAGCAATCCAATAAAAAAATGGGAAGAGGACATGAACAGACACTTCTCCCAGGAAGAGATACAAATGGCCAACAGATATATGAAAAGATGCTCAGCTTCATTAGTTATTAGAGAAATGCAAATCAAAACTACAATGAGATACCACCTCACCCCTGTTAGATTAGCTATTATCAACAAGACGGGTAATAGCAAATGTTGGAGAGGCTGTGGAGAAAAAGGAACCCTCATTCACTGTTGGTGGGAATGTAAAGTAGTACAACCATTATGGAGGAAAGTATGGTGGTTCCTCAAAAAACTGCAAATAGAACTACCTTATGACCCAGCAATCCCTCTACTGGGTATATACCCCAAAACCTCAGAAACATTGATACGTGAAGACACATGTAGCCCCATGTTCATTGCAGCACTGTTCACAGTGGCCAAGACATGGAAACAACCAAAAAGCCCTTCAATAGAAGACTGGATAAAGAAGATGTGGCACATATACACTATGGAATACTACTCAGCCATAAGAAATGATGACATCAGATCATTTACAGCAAAATGGTGGGATCTTGATAACATTATAAGGAGTGAAATAAGCAAATCAGAAAAAAACAAGAACTACATGATTCCATACATTGGTGGAACATAAAAATGAGACTAAGAGACATGGACAAGAGTGTGGTGGTTACCAAGGGTGGGGGGGGGAGGGAGGACATGGGAGGGAGGGAGGGATAGAGTTAGGGGGAGGGGGAGGGGCACAGAGAACTAGATAGAGGGTGACGGAGGACAATCTGACTTTGGGTGAGGGGTTTGCAACATAATTTGATGACAAAATAACCTAGACATGTTTTCTTTGAATATATGTACCCTGATTTATTAATGTCATCCCATTACCATTAATAAAAATTTATTAAAAAAAAAAACAAAAAAAAAAAACAGGAATCATCACATATATGATAGTTCAAGCCGTGTGCCTAACATAACCCTTTTAATGCTCAAACAATCCTATTAAGTAGGCTCTTCTATTATTTCTATTTTAGAGATGAGATAGTTGTGGCAAATGAAAAGCCACTCATTCAACTTGTTGTAAAGCTAGACTGGAATTCAGCCATTTATGCTCAGGGTCTATGCTATTGACTGATTCACTAATAACTTTTATGTATATATATAAAAATTCCCAGTATAATCTGGTCCATTGTAAGCACTCAGAACTCAGTTTCTATTTGCCTACTATGTCTTCTGATATGTATTAATATAGATCAAATGTGTGTAGATGTGTGTGTATCTTCTCTTTATTTTGAGGTCTAGGAAATACATTTGCTAGTATCTATTATACCTCTTTACAATATACTTTCATATTTCACAAAATTGGTATACCAAAACTCAAAAACATTCTCTTCCTGTCTTACCCCATTATTCATTTTCTATCTTAGGTTATGCTATTATTAGCTATTAAATCTCTTTTGTCATATGACATAAATAGCTAAGATTCTCTACACTTGCTTATCTCAAACATAAAACTCAAAATCCAACTCACTTTTGCTTTCAATGTCTCTCAAATCTCCTTCTATTGAGCATCTTCACTGGTGTTCTTTCATTTCTCATCATTGCTAGCCTAGTATATGAATGTTGTGCAGAACTATATAAGGTCATGTACTGGGTTTAGGGTCCATCAAAAACATCTGCAGAAATATGTGTCTGTGTGACTGTGTGTTTTGTTGAATGTATGTATTTGGTTTTGGTCCCATCCTTGGAAATTCTGAATGAATATATCAAATTCAGGGTCTACGATTTGATTTAAATAGTTTCAGGTGCTAACTAACCATTGATACTTACTCTACTTATAAATTGGTCCTCAGTATAGTATCATTGACCTTAATTAGGAGCCCTTTTTCACACAGGGTCTCAGGTCTCATTTCATACTAACTGAATCACAATCCACAATTTAATAAGGTCTCCAGCAGATTCATGTCCACTTAAAATATGATCAGCACTGGTTGGACTGGGACAATCCAACATAATTACCATTCAGTAATAAATACACTTTCCATTGAGTATAGATAAAACCCAAATTCCTTCATACTTAGCATGTAAAGTCTTTCACAATCTGGCCATAACCTAATTTTAGTTAACATTATTTCCTGCCACATTTCAGGTTGGGAATCAAAACCAAATTAAAAGAAAACACACACAATAGCTAGTCAGGAAACTTTGCAAATAGCCCCACTTTCTTATTCATCTATTTTTTACATTATTTTACTTATTCAATGTTGTGTTCTCCCTTTGTGTTCTCTCATCTATGGGTATGCCTATAACTTTCTGTTAAAGACTTACTTGAGGCCTCCAGGCAGTAAACCAAACTCTTCAATAGCTTCTAAAATCCTGTAGTTCACTTTCTAAGAGCACTTAATGCATTGCATAAAAGTATGTTAAAAATTTTATGATTTAAATAAACAAAAAATAATTTGCACATTATTTTAAAGGCATTATATTAACTTATTCAAATTCATTTAGTGATATTTAAAATTACTCTAAAATTGAGGCAGGTTGTTTGTTCTGAATTTTTGTACTATTTACCAGTAGCAATTAATATATGATCAGTTTTGTTCACATACTTGTTTGTACATTGAATTATATCCTTATTGAAAATTTTAAGTGTATCTCATTCATCTTAGTCTGTCCATCCAGCCTAGGGGCTGGTAAAGATCCCATGCTAAAATACTAATACACAAATAAAGTAATACAGTTGTAAAATAAAATAAAACCAAATAAAAGTTTCATATTTATATCTCTTCCATGAATGTGTCTGATGATTAAGTCTAATTAAAAGCTATTTTTAATCTATTTTTATTCTCTGTAGTCTATCCTATTTTTGATAATATAAATATTGTTAATCATAAAAATTTGAATAAGTTAAATCAGTAATATATTAAGTGACCTTTGAGGAAATGGCTACTATGCGATTGTTTGGTAATTATGTGTGTGTGTGTCTGCTTCAATTCAAACATACATTTCACATGGGAACATAAAATTAATGTACAAAAATGCTATCTGAATGACCAGTATGCAAAAACTAACTGATGTTCAAACTAGGTAATGTGAATGAAAACAAGAGAAAAAATATTTAAAAAGAAAGAAGGAATTAAGTGTCATTTCGAGAGCATCTGTAAGAAAATGTCAGGAACTATGGGCTTGGGAAGACCATATGGTGATGCAATAAATTTTTATTTTTTATTTTTTTAAATTATAAAAGAAAGTGTATTCAGAAAGTGACAGAGGGGGTAGAAGAGAGCCGTAGAAGAAATGGGCTCAGGACACAAGTTACAGAGGCAGAAGAAGGAACCTTCATGCTCAGGAGAGAGGAAGACAAAGTGACAGGCCTGAGGGAGAGCAGTGGAAGGCGAGAGGATGGGCATGCTCCCCAAGGGAGTGTGCACCTATTTTATACCCATTACACTCATTGGTCATCGAACCACTGCACTAATCAAAAAGTAATCACATATACATAGAGAATCTCCCCTATGCCAAACATTTAAAAACATGGCCTTACCAAGAAAGTAAGTGAATAATACATCATACTAAAGAGGAAATATTTGTGACATAAATTTTATGCTGATTAAAAATATATATATATTTTTAAAATATATATTTCAATATATATATAAATTATATATACTATGAAATTTCTCTGTTTTATATATATTATTTCTCTATTTCTCTGAAGTGAGATGCAGGGAGGTAGAGAGACAGACTCCCACATGCGCCAGTCCGTGGTCCATTAGCCATACCCCACAGTGGCGATGTTCTGCCCATCTGAGGCATTGCTCCTTTGCAACCAGAGCTATTCTAGCACCTGATAGGGAGGCCATGGAGCCGTCCTCAGTGCCCAGGCCAACTTTGCTCCAGTGGAGCCTTGCCTGTGGGAGGGGAAGAGAGAGACAGAGAGGAAGGAGAGGGGGAGGGGTGGAGAAGCAGATGGGTGCTTCCACTGTGTGACCTGGCTGGGAATTGAACCCAGGACTCCTGCACTCCAGGCCGATGCTCTATCACTGAGCCAACCGTCTAGGGCCTAAAATATATTTTTGATTTGAAAAAGGACAAATGATTTTTCTCTAAAATACACTGTTTGAAATTGAATAACAAGCAGTAAAGCTTAAGAAGGAGATATAAAAGTTACAAACCAAACATAATTTAAGTAAATTTTACTGCATAAATACTGATCAAAATAGTTTACTAATAAAAGTAAAATAATTACCTATCATACTTGAACCTTTATAAAACATAAAGTAATGTGACCATCTTTTCTGTACTTTAGTTATAAAGTCAACCACATTTTATGTGTCATTAATGTAAATAAAAGTTGAAAATATCCCTTTGTGCCAGTGAGTTTGGGGAATGTCTAAGTGTTGAGTGTGGCAATCTGTTTTTAGCTGGTAGTTAGGTCTGAAGTCCATTACCAGACCAGGAACAGCTCACTCATCACTTATTTGAGAGTGACATTTAATTAAAACTACAATCTCATGAAGAGGCAGCTGAGTCCAACTTGTAGATTCAGTCCAAGTTTACTTCAACAGGCACCACTTAGATATGTAAGTTATTAGCTGCCTTGATGAAACCAGCATAGAACATCCTGTAAAATTTGAATCACTGCTAATGACATGCAGCAATAAATTAATTTCAGGGAAAGTTTTTGCCTTGGGCCTAATTCCTAAGTCTCCGGGTACCTAAAGGTCTGTCTTATTTTCCCGAGTGTGCAGAGTTCCTCTCTAGCTAAGGCTTGCCTAAACCTTATTTATGTCTTTCAAATCAGAAATCAAACATTTGGCATACAGCAGTTCAGCTGAAATATTTCACCTTTCTTCTTTTCCTAAGTAGTATTATAATATTAGCTATTCAGCACTTACATTGCTTACTAGCAAACTTGATATACATTGTTAAAAAATATGAAATCATCAGCATATTGCAAATGCTACTATAAAATAATGCAAAAAGGAAAAATAAACCACATTTTCCTCTGTTTTAGGACCAAGCATGTTTTAATTACAAACACTAAAATCAGGAAACAATGAAAGATATCACCCTTAATGTGAGAGTATATTAATTTCGTCTACTATGGGAAAATCATAACAGTATTATAAGCATTGTATGCTATACAGACCAAAATATTTTAGATGTATATACCTTAAAAATAAGCAAATTTGAGAGACTATTACAAGGCACATGTCCTAATGTCTGTAAGGTTTTCAGTAATGCACAGCAACAATAAGTACTAGGATAAAATTAACATTTACAATTCAAAGATACAGGCAATTGTTTACTCATCGATTAGTTCTCTCAATCACTATGAATGAGTGGAATCATTGAGTCGGTTTGAATGAATACATATGCAAAGTTTGCTGTCATGTAACCACAAGAAAAATATTTCATCAGGCCTAAATATTTCCACTTTTGTGAAACAAGCAACTTATGTTAATATAAGAGGTCAACAAGTTATGTTTCTTACGCCTTTAAATTAATTGTAGGACAACTTTTATTACAGCCAGTGGTATTTAGTTTTAACACTAAGACTAGCTTTTTTTAAAAACTGTATTTTACCAAGGATTTACTTTAATACATTCATAGAAATACGGAGGAAAAGTCAGAGAAATTTTAAAAAGGTGAATTAGAAAAAAAAAAAAAAGGTGAATTAGTTTGAATAGCTAAATATGGAGAAAATTTTTTTTCAGTGAAAACATTTAAGGAATCTTAGAATCATAGATGATCACAGCCTAAAGGTGTGTACAGCACCTCTAGTCAACCTGTCTCAGGTTACAGGTAAAAAAGAGGACCAGAAATTTATCTGTTTCCTGGGGCCCCAGGATAATAATGCAGAGACTGAGCTGTGTTCGGACTACTAATCCTCAGCCTGAACTCACTTTATCTCCAAATCACTTGGAGCTACTTTGTTGAAGAATTTGAGTGAAGGAGCAGATTGGGCACTGCTTTAGGCTTGGGGGAATCCTTCCCAGAGAGGAAGAAAATAGCCTACTCCTCCTCCCAAAGAAATGAGGGAATCAAGAGATGATTCTTATGGAGTTGGCAGGACTCATTTTTCTGCAGCATGGCTTTCTAGTTTGAGCTAAAATAGCAGAGGAGTTTTCCACAGATTGAAATAAAAGCTGAAATCAGAGACATTGTATCTTACAATTTTGTGTGGCTGTGGCTGTGTGTGTGTGCGCGTGCGTGAACAGGATGAAGCAATTTCATAAATGGTAACTGGTCATCAACCTGGGGCAGCAGAGAAAGAAGTCAGTGTAACAGTTAGTACCAAAGAGAATAAGGATTGGTATTATTGTTTTGTTTTTAACTCCTGTGTGATTCAGAAAGATGGAATGTCTCCAAATCCACACATGCCCAATGTAACAGAAAATAGCTATAGTCATCGTGGGGGGAATGGAATCCCTGGTGGGAAGTAAGTAACTGCACTTACTGACCAGCCGGGAATAGGACAAAAAATGTAGTTTTATTCTTAAAAGTCATCACCAATGGCAACTGATTTAGTGCTGAAGCAGCATGTGAGAGTCCTTGGTCTCTGATGAAGTCATAGGTATGCAGAACATATTTACCAGCAATTTCTCTGAAGACACCAGTTCATGGGGGTAGAAACCTCACCAGATCCTAAAACTTTGACTTAACAAAGGACAGGAGAATGAACACATGTCTCAGGGTGCTCGCAATGCTTACAAGCTTACTTACAGAAGCAGGTCCTGACCAGTCATACAGGTGCTATCTGGTACTGAAGACTGAGAGAGAACCTAAAAGATACTAAATAAATTATACACACTGGAAAATACTGTTATTGGTATCGTCTTATATGTAATGTGTGTATAATAACAGTGGCTCCATGACATTTGCAAGGATTAAGTGGAAAGCATTTAGAACACTGTCTGAAAAGTACACAATAAATGTTAACCACTGTAATTGGAACCCCTCCTCTTAACTAGATCACAAGCTACTCACAAAGACAAACATGGCATCTTTTCTGTTTGTTTTTCACATTAGAGAATTGTTCTATGGTTGTGCACCACTGAATTACAATTGCCAATCAAAATTATATTGATAGTTTTTCTTTCCAAGTACAGTAAGAAACTTTTTCCTCAATTCAAATTTAATTGAAGAGTAAGTGAAAGTTGTTCACCACTGTCTTAATCTGTTCGAGCTACTGTAACTAAATACCATAAACTGGAGAGTTTATAAACAATATACATTTTCTTCTCACAATACAGGAGGCTGGAGGTTCAGATCATGGCACTGGCATAATGTGTTCTGCTGAAGGCCCTCTCTCAGGTTTCAGATAGCCTAGTTTTTGTCGTATCGTCATACAGTGGAAAGACAGTGAGAGAACTCTTTAGGGAGTTTCTTTTATAAGGGTACTAATCCCATTTACAAGGACTCCACTCTCAAAACCTAATCACCCCACCAAAGTCCTAATTTCTAACACCATCACATGGGGCATTAGGATTCTAACATATGAATTTTGGGAGAGCACAAATATTCAGATCAGAACAACTTCCATCCAGTAATGTTAACTGAAGATTCCCAGCATTGTCAAGATTGTACAACAGGTTGTAGAATTTGCTGACATCTGCACAAATAACAGAAAAATTTCTGGTGCTCACTATGATGATACTCTGCCACTCCAGTGAGGGGTAGGAAATGTACTACAAAATTAGAAGTTTTACCTGTATGAACAAAAAAGCTATTGCTTCAGTTGCCAACTACAGAAAATTGTGGCCAAAATAAAACTTATGATACTGTACTACACATACCTGGAATAACCTAATTTTTATAACAATGCTAAAAAAAAGTTATAACGTTATCAAAAGTGATTTATTTCTGCCAAACCAGTTTGGTAATAAACATAATTAAATATTAAAGTATGTCACAAGTTTCAAATTATGTCACACATAAGTATGCCTCCTTCTCTAACTGGTCTCCCTGAGAGTTGTCATTGATAACTCAGAACTCTCAGGCGTGGTTTCACGCAGACCTCCTTCTTGAACATGGCTCCCTCAGCATACCACACTTTCTCATTGACCACATGGAGGATAATCATTTTGTTTATATGTCATACCTCTATAATCAGAATCAATTTGTACTAAGAAAGGACAATGTTTTAATTTATTATACCCCCCAAAATTTATTATACCCCCATTACAGGCATCTATTACATTTCTTAATTATAAATAAATACATGTTGAAGAATATTTTAAAAAAATCAATATATTCATTAAATTTCAATTTTTCATATAAAAAGGTACAAATATAATCCCCCTTCCAACTTTAGGATGAAGAGGATAACTGTTTTACTTATATTTAAAATTTTTTTCTAGAATCAGATCACTTTATACAGAAAAAAATATATATATATGATTTCATTAATTGCAAAAAAAGATGATTATTCCTATATCAGTGAGTACTTTAAGACCAAAATAACACTCTCACCTACCTACTAATCCTTTTCATTGAAACCTACTACATCTTTATGCAACTGAGATAGTTAAGTGGGTGACAATTATACTGTATTATTTTGAGACCTAACTTAACAGAAGTGAAGAAAGAGTACTACTAGTTCATATCAAATAATATAATTTAAATTAAAATATTAACAGTAAACAAGGCACATTCTAGAACTCATCTGCCCAAGTTGCTTTTCAATATACACTTATGTGAATTTATCCTGCACTAGTGCTTTTAAAGTTTATAAGTTAGTCCTTTGGGATACCAGTCCAAGGAGCCAGAAAACTGAATGGAGAACCCAAATGCAGCCAAACCAAGAACAAAGGGATGGTGCATATATGTATAACTGAAAATTTACATCAGTGGGTTGGTTACCCCTCCTTACCAAACATGTTTAAGTATAGCTGGCTCATAAAAATCAAGTTACATGTCCTTTCTCTTATACCTCTAGTTTAAGAACCTTGATATTTTTTGAACCACTAGTATGGTAAAAATTTAGAAGATATGGTTACATATTTTGGGGTTCTTACAACCTGATATGGCAAGCAACCTGTTCTAATTACAGTCACAAAGATTCCATGGTCCATTTTATCTGGCTTCAATGCTTTCTGAAGTTTTCCTTTCCCATCCAGAATGGGACATAGAATCATATAAACAGTTAACTTCACTTTCCACTTAACTTATGGAAAAGAGTGTTTGGCTGTCAACTGTAATTACATCAGTGACCAGCCTCTGTGCCTAACCCCCAGAGAAACTTGGTTATATTCCAACTCAATCCATCACTTAATTTTACAAGTCAAACAGTTAACAATTTAATGGCAATCTCAGACAAGTGTGTTTTTTTTTTCATGAGTTTTTTATTTGAAAGCCTAGAACAGTATAAAGTTCTGCTCCTACACATAGAAAGCCTATAATAATGTCTCATAAGACTGAACATTGTAAATCACTACAGCAGGGGTCCCCAAACTTTTTACACAGGGGCCAGTTCACTGTCCCTCAGACCATTGGAGGGCCAGACTATTAAAAAAATCAACTATAAACAAATCCCTATGCACACTGCACATACCTTATTTTAAAGTAAAAAACCAAAATGGGAACAAATACAATATTTAAAATAAAGAACAAGTAAATTTAAATCAATAAAATGACCAGTATTTCAATGGAAACTATGCTCCTCTCACTGACCACCAATGAAAGAGGTGCCCCTTCTGGAAGTGTGGCAGGGGCTGAATAAATGGTGTCAGGGGGGTTGCATGAAGCTTACGGGCTGTAGTTTGGGGACCCCTGCACTACAGGGTTCTAGTTTACCTTAGTCACTTGATTAAAAAGGTGAATTATTGTAGGTCTCATTCAGAAAAGTCAAAGGAAGGAATACCAAATGACTTCATAAAAAATGCTCCTGAGCTCTTAGTTAAAAACAGAAGACTCTCCCTTTTTCAGTGTTGCTGAGTACACACCACTCAGTCTCACTGCCATTCCAGTAATGTTTCAGAAAGCTGAACTTCCAGGGTATGCATAATCTCCTTTAGATGGTGATTACAGATGCTCCCAACACAGAGAAATTATTTCTACTAGAGGTTCATTAATGGACTAATTCTTGAATCTCTAAGCTGAGAAACTATAATATACTTGTATTATATTGCAAATTGTTCTTCAGATTGGGCTTGTGTGAGTCTCTGGTCTTTTTATTTGGATCATAGCACTCATATAAAATGCACACAATTATAAAGGTGGAACTTGCTAACATCAACAAGTAGAGCGGAGACTCCATTCCAGTATCCAAGTATGGGAGACTCTATGACAATCAAGGATTTTCAATAGTTTATTGTGTTTTCAAGAAGATATAAACAGTTCATAACACAATTTTACATAATCCAGGTAAAATAATTGACTTCTGTATGCAAGGAAAGTGACTAGTCTGGTCCCCAGTTAAACATCTATGGTATTCTGGTAAATGAAAATATTATGTTGGCCCTGACCTGTGGCTCAATGGATAGAATGTTTGCTTGGCATATAGATGTCCCAGGTTTGATTCCTGGTCAGGGCATACAGGAGAAGTGACCACCTGCTTCTCATTCCCTTCTCCCCCTTTTCTCCTTCTTCCCCTCCTGTATACAGTGGCTTTATTGGTTGAAGCATGGCCCCAGGCACTGAGGATAGCTTCATTGGAGCACATAAGCCTCAGGCACTAAAAATAGCTTAGTCCTTGAGCATCATCCCCTGATGTGGTTGCTGGGTGAATTCCAGGTGGGGAGCATACAGGACTGCCTTAATACCTCCCCTCCTCTCACTTAAAAAAAAAACAAACCAACAAACTTTGTCCCCATTTGATCTATGCTTCAAAGACTGGATGTATGTGTTCTTCCAATATTCAGATTTTGAAATCCTGGTCATCCACTTACTTATAGTAGAAAGTAGGGCTTTTGAGAGATAATTTAGTCATGAAAGTGGAGCCTTTGTGATATAATTAATGTCCTATAACAGGGAATTCTTAGAGCTTTCCCCTTCACTTTCAACCATATGAAAGGTACAACAGGAAGTAGGCAGTCTGCCACCTGTGAGAGGGTGCTCACCAGACCCAACCATCCTGGCACTCTGATCCCAGACTATCAGCCTCTAAAGCTCTGAAAAATAACCATTTGTTGTTGAATCCATTAGACAATTTTTTATAGCATCCCAAATGACAGACATGCTATACCCAATTCTAGCCTACCTTATTGAAGATGTGGCTTCAAGAATGGGTGGAGGTGGGCCTGCACACCAATATTAAGAAACAGTGCCTCAGTGCTTCTTTAACTCTAGTGTCAATCATAACCAGAGACCATGTTTGAGGGCAAGCTTTTTCAATGAAGCTACATTCTGGGGAAAAAAACAATTACTAAATGAGTCTGGTACCCTGAAATTCAGGCTTATCAGGTTACCACTGTGAACAAAATGGCTGTAAATTCCTGCCCTCATGGAAAGTTTACTTCTAAAAGGCAGTAAACAGACAAACACAAAAAATAAGTAAATTATATAATAGAAAGTGATTAATGCAATGGAAAAAAGAAGAAACCTAAAGCATTTTTCAAAAATACTTTGATGGAGTATTTCTGTCAAATTTCCAAAGGCATCCTACCATGTAAGATGAAACACCATCAGCTGAAGGATACAATATAATGTTAGTAGTAGAAACCACACCTAGGAAACACAGAGGCCACATTCATTGGACTCCAGTGGCCAAACCCTTCTTATACACAGACAAAATGAGAAGGCAGAGAAATGCAACACAAATGAATCAAGAGAAATCCCTAGAAGGACCTGAATGATTCCTTTTCTCATAAACTCTGCAAATTACCAGATGCAGAGTTTAAAACAATGATTGTTAGGATGTTCAAAGATCTTAGAACAACAATAGATAGTCATTATGATAATGTAAATAAAGAGATAGCAAATATAAAAAAGGAAATTGAAATAATAAAAAATAATCGGGTCAGAAATGACAAATACAATATCAGAAATGAAGACGACAACGAAAGGAATTAAAAGCAGAATGGATGAAGATGAGGATCGAATCAGTGAATTAGAGGACAAGATAAATGAAGGGATGGAAGAGAAGCAGAAAAAAGAAAAGAGACTCAAAAGTCTGAGGAAACTCTAAGAGAGCTCTATGACTACATGAAGAGTAATAACAGCTGCATCACAGGGATTCCTGAAGAAGAACAAAAAGAACAAAAGAGAGACTTTGTTCAATCAAATCTTAGCTGAAAACTTCCCTAAATTGAGGCAGGAAAAATTCCCATAAGTTCAAGAAGCACAGAGAACTTCATTAAAGAGAACCCCAAAGAAATCTACACCAAGAAAGAACATATTAAAATACCAGAGCTAAGTGATAAAGAGAAAATATTAAAAGCTGCTAGAGAGAAAAAGGCTAACACCTACAAAGGAGCCCCCATAGGATGACATCTAACTTCTCAACAGAAACACTTGAGGCCAGAGGGAATGGCAAGAAATATTCAAAGTAATGCAGAACAAGAGTTACAACCAAGACTACTTTATCCAGCAAGGCTATCATTTAAAATTGAAGATGCAATAAAAAGCTTCCTAGACAAAAATACAAAAAAACAAAAATAAAAACTCAAGGAATTCACAACAATGAAACCAATGCTGCAAGAAATGCTAAGGGGTCTGTTGTAAGAAGATAAAAGGGAATAAGAATATAGCAAAAGAGGAATACAGCTTTAAAGAATAAAACAGCAATAAACAACTACATATCAATAATAACTTTAAATGTAAATGAATGAAATGATCCAATCAAAAGACATAGGGTAGTTGTGTGGATAAGAAAACAGGACCCATACATATGCTGTCTAAAAGAGACACACATTTAAACAAAAGATGCACATAGACTGAAGGTAAAAGGATGGGAAAAAATATATCATGCAAATGCAAATGAAAAAAAACTGGGGTAACAATACTTATATCAGACAAATGGACTTTAAAACAAAGGCTATAGTAAGAGACAAAAAAGGTCACTATATAATGATAAAGGGAGCAATCCAACAGGAATATATAACAATTTTAAATATCTACGCATCTAATATAGGAGAACCATATATATAAAACAGACTTTGATGAATATAAAGGGTGAGATCAACAGCAATACTATAATAGTAGGGGATTTCAATACCCCGCTAACATTACTAGATAGATTCTCATGAAAGAAAATTAACAAAGAAACAGCACACTTAAAGTACACACCAGATCAACTTGATTTAAAAGGTATCTTAAGAACCTTTCACCCTAAAGCAGCAGAATATACATTCTTTTCAAGTGCTCATGGAACATTCTCTAGGATAGACCATATGTTAGGGCACAAAAGTGGTCTCAAAAAATTTAAGAAGATTGAAATCATATCAAGAATTTTCTCTGATCACAATGGCATGAAACTAGAAAAAAACCACAACAGAAAAACTAAAAAGTACTCAAGCACTTGGAAACTAAATAGCATGTTATAAATAACGATTGGGTTAAGAATGAGATTGAAGAAGAAATAAAAAAATTCCTAGAAACGAATGGTAATGAGCATACATCAACTCAAAATTTATGGGACACAGCAAAAGCAGTACTGACAGAGAAATTCATATTATTACAGGCATACCTCAAGAGGGTAGAAAAAGCTCAAAAAAACAACTTGACCCTGCATCTAAAAGAACTAGAAGGAGAACAGCAAGTAAAGCTCAGATGTAGTAGAAGGAAGGAAATAATAAAGATCAGAGTGAAAATAAATGACATAGAAGTTAAAAAAAAAACAAAAACAGAGGATCAATGAAACCAGGAGCTGGTTCTTTGAAAAGGTAAACAAGATTGATGAACCTTTAACCAGACTCACCAAGAAAAAAAGAAAGAGGACTCAAATAAATAAAACTAGTAATGACAGTGGTGAACTAACAACTGTCACAACAGAAATACAAAATATTATAAGAAAATACTATGAAGAACTGTATGCCAAATAACTAGAAAATCACGATGAAATGGACAAATTCCTTGAAACATATAATCTTCCAAAAATTAATCTGGAAGAATCAGAAAACCTAAACAGACCGATTACAACAAATCAGATCAAAAGACTTATCAAAAAACTTACAACAAAGAAAAATCCTGGGCCTTATGGCTTCACAAGTGAATTCTACCAAATATTCAAAGAAGGACAAACTCCTATCCTTCTCAAGCTATTTCAAAAAATTCAAGAGGAAGAAAGCCTCCAAAGCTCCTTTTATGAGGTGAGCATAATTCTGATTCCAAAACCAGGCAAAGACAACACAAAGAAAGAAAATTATAGGCCAATATCTCTGATGAATATAGATGCTAAAATCCTCAACAAAATATTAGCAAACTGCATCCAACAATATAAACAAAAAATCATACACCATGATCAAGTAGGATTTATTCTGGGGAGGCAAGGCTAGTACAATATTCACAAATCAATCAATGTGATTCATCATATAAACAAAAGGAAGGAGAAAAACCACATGATAATTTCAATAGATGCAGAAAAAGCATTTGATAAAATCCAGCACCCATTCATGATCAAAACTCTCAGCAAAGTGAGAATACAGGAAACATACCTCAACATGATAAAGGCCATCTATTACAAACCCACAGCCAACATCATACTCAATGGGCAAAAATTAAAATAAATCCCCTTAAGATCAGGAACAAGGCAGGGTGCCCCCTTTTTCCACTCTTATTCAACATAGTTCTGGAAGTCCTAGCAACAGCAATCAGACAAGAAGAAGAAATAAAAGGCATCTGATTGGAAAAGATGAAGTAAAACTATCATTATTTGAAGATGATATGATACTGAATATAGAAAACCCTAAAGTCTCAGTCAAAAAAACTACTGGACCTGATAAATGAATTCAGCAAGGTGGCAGGATATTAAATCAATATTCAGAAATCAGTGGCATTTTTATACACCAACAATGAACTGTCTGAAAGAGAAATTAAGAAAAAAAAAAACTTCATTATTGCAACCAAAAAATAAAGTACTTAGGAGTAGATTTAATCAAGGAGATTAAAGACTTTTACTCAGAAAATTATAAAACATTGATAAAAGAACTGAAGAAAGATACAAACAAGTGGAAGCATATACCGTGCTCATGGTTAGGAAGAATAAACATCATTAAAATGTCTATATTACCCAAAGAAATTTATAAATTCAATGCAATACCAATTAAAATACCAATGACATACTTCAAAGATATAGAACACATATTCCAATAATTTTTATGGAATCAAAAAAGAATACATATAGCCTCAGCAATCTTGAAAGGAAGAATAAAGTGAGAGGTATCACACTTCCTGATATCAAGTTATACTACAAGGCCATTGTACTCAAAACAGCCTGGTATTGGCATAAGAACAGGCATATAGATCAATGGAACAGAACAGAGAACCAGAAATAAACCCATACCTTTATGGACAACTGATATTTGACAAAGGAGGTAAGAGATACAATGGAGTAAAGACAGCCTCTTCAACAAATGGTATTGGGAAAATTGGACAGCAACCTGCAAAAAAATGAAACTAGAACACCAACTTACACCATTCACAAAAATAAACTCAAAATGGATAAAAGACTTAAATGTAATTTATGAAACCATAAGCATCATAGAAGAAAACATAGGCAGTAAGCTCTCCGACATCTCACGCAGTAATATATTTAGTGATTTATCTCCACAGCAAGTGAAATAAAAGACAAGATAAAAAAATGGGAAGATATAAAACTAAAAAGCTTTTGCACAGCTAAAGACAATAAGAACAGAATAAAAGACAAACTACACAATGGGAGAACATATTCGACAATATGTCTGATATGGGGTTAATAACCAAAATTTATAAAGAACTTGTAAATCTCAATACCAGGAAGACAAACAATCCAATCAAGAAATGGGCAAAAGAAATGAATAGACACTTCTCCAAAGAGGACATACAGATGGCCAATAGGCATATGAAAAAATGCTCAAAATCACTAATCATTAAGGATATGCAAATTAAAACCACAATAAGATATCACCTCACACCAGTCAGAATGGCACTCATCAAAAAAACAAAAAACAAAAACACAGAATAAGTGCTGGCGAGGATGTGGCAAAAAGGGAACTCTTCTATAATACTGGTGGAAATGCTGCACTTCTGGTGGAAATACTGACTGGTGCAGCCACTGTGGAAAACAGTATTGAGATTCTTCAAAAAATTAAAAATCGAACTCTCTTTTGACCCAGCCATCTCACTTTTAGGAATATACTCCAAGAACACCATAGCACCGTTTCAAATGTAGAAATGCATCTCCATGTTTATGGCAGTATTGTACACAATAGTGAAGATCTGGATACAGCCCAAGTGCACGTCAGTGGACGAATGGATTAAAAAGCTTTGATACATATATACTATGGAATACTACTCAGCCATAAGAAATGACAGCCCTGGCTGGTTGGCTCAGCAGTAGAGCGTCGGCCTGGCATGCAGGGAACCCGGGTTCGATTCCCGGCCAGGGCACATAGGAGAAGCGCCCATTTGCTTCTCCACACCCCCCCTTCCTCTCTGTCTCTCTCTTCCCCTCCCGCAGCCAAGGCTCCATTGGAGCAAAGATGGCCCAGGCACTGGGGATGGCTCCTTGGCCTCTGCCCCAGGCGCTAGAGTGGCTCTGGTCCTGGCAGAGCGACGCCCCGGAGGGGCAGAGCATCACCCCCTGGTGGGCAGAGCGTCGCCCCTGGTGGGCGTGCCGGGTGGATCCTGGTCGGGCGCATGTGGGAGTCTGTCTGACTGTCTCTTCCCGTTTCCAGCTTCAGAAAAATACACACACACACACACACACACACAAAATAAATAAATAAATAAAATAAATGATGACATCAGATCATTTACAATAACATGAATAGACCTTGATAACATTATATTGAGTGAAATAATTAAATCAGAAATGACTAAGAACTATATGATTCCATACATAGGTGGGACATAAAAATGAGACTCAGAGACATGGACAAGAGTGTGATGGTAACTGTGGGGGAGGGGACAGGGAGGGGTTAGGAGAGGGAAGCCTCACAAAGAAAACCAGATAGAATGTGACAGTAAACAATTTGACTTTGGATGAGGGGTATGCAACATAATCAAATTTCAAAATAACCTGGAGATGTTTTCTCTGAACATATGTACCCTGTTTTATCAATGTCACCCCATTATAACTAGTTTTAAAAAAATGTTAACTGTAGACTCCTCTGTCACTCCTGACTGTAGTGCCAGAGATACAGAAAAAGGCAGAGATAGCTCATAGGGTATACAGCATGGTGAAGCAGTTCTTGATGAAAAGCCAGCCTGAGACCTTGGAAGGGTAAGTCTTTAAAGAAGTGTAGCAGAAGAGGCTGTCCTGGGTCTCTTCAGTAGATTGAGTACACTTCACAGGGAAGTGCAGAAGTTACTGATAAACTATAGGATGTTGCTGTAAAGAAATACATCCTGTAAGGCCAATACCTGTCCCCAAAGGCACAAAAAAATATTATGATCCTAACCTCATATGACTGCAGAATACCAACCCTCCAGCTGTCCTAACCATGTTATGAATATCACCATGATAGCCTGGAGTTTATTCTATCCAAGATTTCACTGGGAACCAAACTTGTTTTGATGTAAAAAATTCTTGAAAACTTCTAAAATAATATATATATTCCACCTATACACAAGGGATAGACCAGGGGTGCATAAATTGGAAATTACATCTGTCTCTTTTCACAACAGATACGCAAAACCAACCTTGACACAATTGAAGAACTTCCATCTTGAGCCCTGTAAAATCACTTAAGGGGTCCTCTGTGTCTAATACCCCCAAACACACACATACTTCATGTATGTATATGCTATTTCTAAATATTCTGCTATATCATAGCTCTTTACTCCAAATCTAGAATGGAGAACTGAAGAAGTAAAGTATATTGCGTAGTAGAACAGGGTCAACCAGCACTTACATTATAAGAAGGTTATAGTCCATATGTTTGGTTATGGTCTAGTCTTTACACCCAACCTCTTTCCAAAAGATGCTCCAAAAGTGGGCAGGGGGCTTGAGCAAAAGGGTATGCCAATTGATGGATATGCCATTTCCTGCTCATCTACAAACATGACCTAGCTGGAAAAAAAAATCCAAGCCATAATAACAGCTTTGATTATAGGCAATTGGCCCAGAATTTCTGAGGAAGGTTCAGGACTTAGTTGTCTCTGAGGGATTAGGAGCTCAAGTTTTGAAATCAGACTTCAAATAATATTTTGAGCAAATATCCTGGCTTTGCCACTCAATACCTACAATGTCAGTCAGCTTTCTCAATCTCTTATGGTTTCAGAGTCTTCATCTGCAAAGTGGCAGATGAGTAGCACATAGGTCATGGAGTCTTTCTGAAAATTAAAATAAATAATAATGTAACAAGAATGCAGTGTTTGACATATTGTTAAGAAAAAACAAATTGTTAAGACAAACAATGAATAATGTAAAATGTAAAATTGAACTGACTTGGTTTTCAGGCTCCTGACACTGAACCCTTGTTTTTGTTCTTGTTTCTGATCAATACTTTTAGGTTGACTAATCATTACACACCCCCTTTTGATTTTTGGACCTGGGCATCTTGAAAAGTTCTTGGATCTTATACTCCTTCTGTATTTCAAAAATTTTTGTGTCTTCTATTGAGAGCCAGGATATTTCACTGAGATCTGTTGCCAAAAGTTGAGCTTATAATCACTAGTACCTTGTCTCAGAAATCTAGCCAACTGTCTCTGGGTCATAGAACCCCAAGGTCCAAACTGTTTACCTTATATCTACTAATTCAAAAGTATAGGCATTTTAATATATGATAATTTTCTAATGTAGAAACACTGAGTTTTTTAAAGATTAATTGAATTTATGCACTTAATACTATTTATTGAAGACTTACATATATTGGAGGAAGCATTCTAGGTACTATAGTATTACAAAATTGAACCAGCTTCAGTTCAAATTAGGAACTTACTTCTGTTCATTTACCTCATCATTAATAACACTGGGGAACAAAATTTTTGTTGCATTCACAAAAACACTTGTTCTTATCTAATTCAAGTGTGCTGATCTCAAATCTGACATTAGTTTTTCTCTGTAAGCTACAGTGTTTTGCAATTCAAGATTTTAGGTTTTCATCTTATTGTAAAATTTTCAACATTTAGTTTAACATAATGAAGTAGAATGTCTTCTTGGGCATCATCTTTGTGAAAATATAATAATTTATATAATGCAGTAATTACACTAATACAATAAAATATATGATTGCATCAGAATTTGTCTACAATTTTGAAATAGGACATATTAAAACATTTATTTTAATCATAAAATTTGCATATAACTTATTTAAATTCTATTCAGGCAAAAGTTTGTAGCTCTTGCATTTGTGTACTTGTTAAGGACAATCTCATTTGATGCTCCAGCTGTAGTCAGCTCATCACTAACAGCTTCAAGATTTTCGGGAAACTTATCAAGGTGACTATTCAGGAAGTGAATCTTAATGCTCATGTTACAGCCAATGTCACAGAAAGCCAACAGCATCCTTTGAACCAGAAGTTCATAGTTTTCTGCTTTTTTGTTGCCAAGGAAGTTCTTTGTGACTGCCAGAAAAGACTGCCATGCTGCTTTCTCCTCCTTATTCATCTTCCTGGCAAATTCTTCATCACGTATGAGGGTTCGAATTTGAGGTCCATCAAATACACCTGCTTTTATCTTCTCAAAAGACAAGGCAGGAAAAGCAGAAGTAATATGTTGAAAGCATTCACTTTCTCTATTCAAAGCCTGAACAAACTGCTTCATTAAGCCAAGTTTGATGTGAAGTGGGGGGAAAATGATCCTGTCTCGATTAACTACAGGTTCATTCACAATATTTTGCATCCCTACTTCCAGAGCTTCACGTTTTGGCCACACGTTCCGTGTCCAGTGTTTCTCCCGAGCTCGGCTGTCCCATAAACACAGAAAGCAAGGATACTTCATGAAACCTCTCTGTTGTCCTAGCAGGAAATTTACCATTTTAAGATCCACACAAATTATCCAGTTACGCTCCTCATATTTCAGAAAGTCAAGGACAATTTTTATGTCATTATAATCTCCTCGCAGATGAGTTGAATAACCAGTTGGAACCACTGAAAACAGGCAATATATGCATATGTCACAAATGATGAAATATTGTGCCTTTGATGTTGAAGTATGTAACAGCCACATATATAAAAG
Source organism: Saccopteryx bilineata (assembly GCF_036850765.1). Lineage (NCBI taxonomy): Eukaryota > Metazoa > Chordata > Mammalia > Chiroptera > Emballonuridae > Saccopteryx > Saccopteryx bilineata. The sequence goes on along the minus strand of NC_089491.1, from coordinate 210,409,269 downwards.
AAGGTGTCAGGACTATTCTTACATTTATGCCTACCCAAAGAAGCCATGATTCAATCTTAAAACAAAATAAGAGAGTGTTTTATCAGATAATATTTTTTTTACATTTAACAACAACTACAATTATGTAAAAGTGATGTTTGTAAAACATTAATTGCCTTGTGGTTATGTTCAATCCAAGAGTCCTTGCCCTTTAACTCCAGTTTAAAAACCAATCATGCCATTTTTATGAAATTAAAATTGCATAAAAACTGGAGCATGCACCAAAAAACAAATTTCAGATTTGGAATAAGTGATGCAAAGATATATAGAAACAGTTCTAAAAACTCATGCAACAGAAAATGAAAAAAATTGTTCCCCAGTGTAAGTGAAGGATATATATGAAAATGATACATTTACACTTGATTAAGAACTTTTAAAAAACAATTCCATGAACACATTCTTTAATCCTCAGTGTTTCTGAACATTCTCTTTGGTAACAATTTTTGTAATGATAAGATGATTAATCTAATTAGTAGGGAGCATGAGACATATCACCCATATTGATATCCAAGAAGGGATGTGAGTAAAGTACATAAGCAAAGTAATTAGTTGTACAGAGGGCAACATTTATGCTGACAGTGCTGTTCAAGGACTCTTAGAAGAAGCAAACAGTCATATAATCTATTTGTTCAGCAATCAGAATGAAAAAGAAAGACAACATACCTCTTAGAACATGGAAAGAACACAATCAAGAACAAAAGGAAGAGAGAGACAAAGATCATTTTTTTTCCAGTAGTTTCTGGTGCTGGGAGATTTGACAGTTTGGGATCATATTTTGGCAATGCTTCTAATGCTATAAAAATTGGCTGAGCACCAATATATACTGCTCAAAAAAATTAGGGAATATTTTATCACTTCATATTTATTTTGAAATATTCCCTAATTTTTGTAAGTAGAAGAGCTTAGATGGATATCTTCAGTTTGCCTGTCAGGACAATGATGTCCCTGAGGATTAGGAAAAAAAGAAAGTGAGAAAATAGGGGGAGAGAAAATAATTAAAAAAAAAACATTTTGGAAGTTAGAAGATGGATTCATTTATTTTAATTTATTTTGGCCACTAGTTTATTTGATTTCTGATATGTTTAAGATGACAGTAAGAGTATGGAATATTGAATATGGAAATATTATTATTTGTTTAATTGCTTGATATAAAATACTTAAGCCATCAAACAATTCCATACTGCTCACAAAAATTAAGGGATATGTTATATCTTCATATTCATTTTAAAATATCCTCTAATTTTTGTGAGCAATATATTTATGTCACTCATTCTGTTTTACTCTTGTTTCAATTTTGAAGGATGTTCCTGTGTAGATCTCTTGTGTCTTGGTATTGTTAATAATCTGTTTTCTTTTCTTCATAGAATATATTTAGATAGTTTGTAAAACAAAGGTAGTAAGTTTCAGTGGTACAGTTATCTCTTAAGAATAATTCTAGTTAATACATGTAAGAGAGGGGGTGACAACACACTTAACTTTCTTTGATGATATATAACCAAAAAGAAAAAAAAAAGACATTTCATTCATTTCATTCTTTCTCCATGAGACAGAATAGATGAGTCGGGTGTTAAAAAGAATCAAGCACTTAATTCAGTCTAATTCTGCACTAGTGGAGGATATACTATCTCATAAACAATGAGCAATTATAATCATATAAAATTAGGACAGCTATGGAGAAAAATCTGTGGTCAAAATTGTTTTTTTTTAATTGTTTTTTTTAATAAAATACTATCAGGCCAGAAAGGGAATTTATTAAACAAATGCTCATACATCTACTAAGATAATTCTTACAATTACAGATGACATTTAATATACTTAATAACATATCTACAAATTAAGTGAAAGTTTGGAATTAAAATCTTCTCTCATAGGTAACAGACTGGTCCTCTGTGGATTCAGCACAGCCAGTAAGAATGCTTGAAATACTCATAGACACAGACAACAACATGGGGAATATAAGAGGAAAGGGTGGAGGAGGATACAGGGGGTACACGGTGATGAAAGACTTGACTTGGGATGGTGAACACACAATACAATATATAGATGAAGTAATGAAGAATTGTACACCTGAAACTTATATAATTATATTAACCAATGTCACCCCAATAAATTCAATAAAAATTAAAAAAAATATTTTTTTGATCTGAAATACTGTTTTTAAACATGAATTTGAATGTCTTCCGAGAAGTTATTCACACTAAGGTATGTGGAATTTCAACCTTTCCTCTCTTCCCTAGACCAGTTACCTACCAGGGTCCGTGTTAATATTAGATTTGCTGAACCATGCATTGCATATTTTCATAATATGTTTCCTTATTTCTTTTTTATTTCTTATGAAAAAACACTATTAGAAAGAAACAAAATGTTAGAAAGAAAAGTATAATTTTATATACTTTTAGATCACTCTTTCCACCAAATAAGTCTTAGAAACAAATGGAACATCTGTTCATATTATATGAGGAATCAATGAATTTTCTTATTTTTTCTATCTGTTAATGAGCAACCGAAGTAAAACTTCTCAGTAAAGTAATCAGCTCCCACAGCAGCATGCACTAAGAAAGACCAAAATGCTTATATCAAATTTGATTCAAATATAACTTGTCCTAGCTTCCAATTAGAATTTTGGCAACTCCAAGTATATGGAATTTCTTCCTTATAAGCTTTGTCTTACCCAATTAGTTTTCAATGGTGCTTGAAATTCCCACTTGAATTGCCTTATGTTGACCTGTCCATTTTAATCACGTTAAATACTACCTGGGAGGAAGATATATTAGCTATCACTTAGGCGCAAATTAGTCTATCTGAACCTATTACTGCACATTATCAACTAGCACAAAAGAGCACCATAAGGCACTGGTTCTTAAAATCCTTCAAGTGCCAGACCACAGAGAGGCATGGCACACTTGGTGGAGAACCATGCAAGACTTAATCCATTACTCTTACAACCATTAAATATATTCACAGTTGTGTTAAATCCAATGTCATTTTATTCTGTAGCCCAAAGTAGTGGGAGAAATCACAGATTTAAATAACTTAATAGAAGAAAAAATTCAATTATGAGCATATCATTCAATTTGTATTTTAACATATTTTATAGTATTTTATCTGCAACATTTTGTTTGATACAGCGGCACTATAATATAGTTCTAAAGAATAGGGGGGAAAGTAAGCCTAAATGTTGGAGAGGCTGCGGAGAAAAGGGAACTCTCATACACTGTTGGTGGGACTGTAAAGTAGTACAACCATTATGGAGGAAAGTATGGTGGTTCCTCAAAAAACTGCAAATAGAACTACCTTATGACCCAGCAATCCCTCTACTGGGTATATACCCCCAAACCTCAGAAACATTGATACGTAAAGACACATGTAGCCCCATGTTCATTGCAGCACTGTTCACAGTGGCCAAAACATGAAAGCAACCAAAAAGCCCTTCAATAGAAGACTGGATAAAGAAAATGTGGCACATATACACTACGGAATACTACTCAGCCATAAGAAATGATGACATCAGATCATTTACAGCAAAATGGTGGGATCTTGATAAAATTATACGGAGTGAAATAAGTAAATCAGAAAAAAACAAGAACTACATGATTCCATACATTGGTGGAACATAAAAACGAGACTAAGAGACATAGACAAGAGTGTGGTGGTTACCAGGGGTGGGGAGAGGGAGGACATAGGAGGGAGGGAGGGAGAGAGTTAGGGGGAGGGGGAGGGGCTCAGAGAAAACTAGATAGAGGGTGACGGAGGACAGTCTGATTCTGGGTGAGGGGTATACAACATAATTTAATGACAAGATAACCTAGACATGTTTTCTTTGAATATATGTACCCTGATTTATTAATGTCATCCATTAACATTAATAAAAATTTATTTAAAAAAAAGTTGTTAATGGACTGCTAAAAAGAAGGTACTCAAATTTTTTTTTTTTTAACTTAATGCCATTTTACAGGCTAGTCAATATCTCAGTAAGACTGTCAGAAAACAAAGTACCCCATCCCGGAATATACACATTGACTGTAAAACACATCTGAATTTCAGAAATGTAAAAACATTTTTATAATAGAGCTATTATGGAGTTCCTAATGAGGAGCTCCAATTATTTTCCTTGTTTGGCCAAATGAGGAGGAAGGTGCAGCAGGCAGGCACTTTTTCAGAACCTTGGGAGCAGAACACCTCTTTTGAACCACAGATATACAGGAGAATTAAATTCCAGTGCTCTAAGGCACTGCATGAAATATATCAGTTTCTCTCATATGCACCAAGGCTTGTTCAATCCCAGATGAAAGTTTATTGAAGATTAGTCCAGATGTAGGGGGAAAAAAGTCTACATTCTTTTTGATTTACCTCTCAGGTAACATTACATTTTACCTTGCTTTATTGTTATTATTTATTATCATTACTATCATTATCAGTACTATTCTTTACCACATAATTGAAAAAGATAAAGGAAACTAGAAGATCAGAGGAAATAAAAGTTTTCCCAGAAATCAGCATTATCTGACCTTCAAGATACTTTTACAATTCACTGAGTTAGCCAACATAGTAGATACCTGGGCATTTATTTTAATATCTCAAGTGCTTTTTTCAAATAGAATACATGTTATTATTTAAAGTGAAGTGCAAGTTCAATCAAGTCAGTTATTTGTAATTTGAAAACAAGGCATTTCAGTAAATTCAGAAAACCGTAAACTTTAACGGACTCTACACATTTATGAGAGCAAGGATTCTTAAGCATTAGTCAAGGACCAATTAGAAGAGGACTAAGAGAGTATAAAGAAAAAAGTAAAGGTACTCAGTCATTTAATACTAAGTAAAATTATACTGTTTGAATGATAAAACGATATCAAAACTCCTTAAATAGCCAGAAAGTAAAAAAAAAAGTGATGTAGAGGTCATAATTTAGATTACTATTACACAACTAAAATGGAACATTCCTCTTTTATATGATATGGAAGTCAGAGCCCAGGCAAGAACTAAGCATATAACCAGCAAGTCAGGCTACCAATTCCTGAGGACCATGCTTGTTCCACTTCATTCTATTAACAAAATCTCCAAGACCTTCCTCCACTACCTCCACACAAGAACAAATGTCTTTCCCCAATGATTCTCTCATTGTCACCCCTGTCTGTCCTTTATCTCCAACTTTAGGAACTGAAGTCATTTTAAACTAATATTTTAAAAATGAAAGAGAAGTAGGAAATCTTATCGTGCAGTGATGAGCTGAAGTAGAAAAATGTTCTCTCTATGCTAATCAAATTGAATTGGACAATCGAAGTAAAGCAAGTGTGAATAAGATCAATTATGTGGCCGTGGCAGGTTGGCTCAATGATAGAGTATCGTCCCAGTGTGTGTATGTCCCAGGTTCAATTCCTGGTCAGGGCACACAGGAGAAGTGACCATCTGCTTCTCTACCCCTCCCCCCTTTTCTCTCCCGTGCTCTCTCCCTCTCTCCTGCAGCCATGGCTCGATTGGTTTGAGTGCTTTGGCCTGGGTTTTGATAATGGCTTTGTGGAGCTTCTACCTCAGGCACTAAAAATAGCTCAATTGCAAGCATGGCTCTAGATGGGCAGAACATTGGCCACAGATGGGGGTTGCTAGGTGGATCCTGGTCGGGATGCATGCAGGGGTCTGTCTCTCTATCTCCCTCCTCTTACTTCAAAAACAAGAAAACAAAAGAATAAATATGCATTCCTCCTACTTTATACTTTAATTTTACAATTACACTGCAAAATAAATCTGAAAAGTGAAGTGCAAGTTCAATCAAGTCAGTTATTTGTAATTTGAAAACAATAACTGTGGTGACTCATTTTCACCACAATTCTATGGTGAAATATTCTATGGTGACTCATTTTATTCAACAGAGTTCCTCAAGGGATAAAAAAATTCATCATAAATTGCTGAGTAGCTATATTTCACTTTCACAGTAATTATTTTAGGAATACCTAGATAGATGTTCATTAAATCAAAAGCACTGTTAGTGAAATGAAGATGTTCAAAAATTAAATAAATTTTAACATTTAAATTAGAAATTCATTTTAAACTTTTTTTGTTTTTTAATAATTTCTCTAAATTATCAATCAACCAATCAAAATCTCTCTGTTCAAGTAACATTCCTTAATATATTAAACTCTGCTCTAAAGATTTTATGGAGAAAAGAAGGCCCATGATTACATACTAGTAACATACCAGCTATATGGACTTAGAAGTCTGTCTCCCCATACCACAAAGTTTATATACATTGTCCTTCAAAAAGCAGATGGAGGACGCAGCTTTGTATGCTATAAATTTTGAATGTATGTGTTTTATGTGTAAATCAATGATAGTAATACATTCTGTAGCAAGCTTGAATGTAGTGTGGAAAATAGAAGAGAGTGCTCAACAATTTAATGACAGAAGGGTAACATTAGGTAGATGAACTAAAGTGGCTCAAATGGATGATAACAATGATGATGTCCCTAAATGTAGAAACTACTAAATGTGCTGGAAATACCAGTCAACATCAGTTCTACTAACAACCACAAACCTTGAATGACTCCATGGCTGCCCTCCCCCTTATCACACATTTGAAGAGCCTACTTATATTAAGTAAATAAGAAAGGAAGGATTCGAACCCCCTTAAATTGTTTTCAAGCCAACACCATAGCCACTATGTCTTTCTCCATGGTAGAGGTATTAGTAAAATTTATGTAACTTTGTCAGGGTTAAATTATAGGTGAAACCCCTATATACCTCTATAAAAGTGCAAAAACTTATTTTTGAAATTTAAAAATTTGAACCAAATATTGAATAAGAAAATCATATTGAATTAATAATTTTTCTTTGATTCATTTAGTTTCTTTTGATGTGAAATGTAAAGCCAGTAGGCGCGGCCACCATCACAGCCACCTAGCAAGTGCAGGTTCGCATTAGATTCGGACAGACGGTAATGAAACAATGGAGCCAAGAAATGGTGGGCATTACCTTTTTTTTTTTTTTTTTCTGAAGTTGGAAACGGGGAGGCAGTCAGACAGATTCCCGCATGCACCCGAACGGGATCTACCTGGCATGCCCAGCAAGGGGTGATGCTCTGCCCATCTGGGGCGTTGCTCTGTTGCAACCAGGGCCATTCTAGCACCTGAGGCAGAGGCCATGGAGCCATCCTCAGCACTCTAGCCCACATTGCTCCAATGAAGCCTTGGCTGCAGTAGGGGAAGAGAGATACAGAGAGGAAGGAGAGAGGGAGGGGTGGAGAGGCAGATGGGTGCTTCTCCTGTGTGCCCTGGCCGGGAATCAAACCCGGGACTCCTGCATGCCAGGCTGATGCTCTACCACTGAGCCAACCAGCCAGGGCCGGTGGGCCATTACCTTTAATCCTAGCTTGCACCCAGTGCGCAAGAAATACACACAATGGGAAAACACTTCCCTTTCCAATCAAGGCTCCCAAAGCCACTGACTTACCCGAATTTCCTAGGATCAAAGGTTTCTAGCTCACCAGCCTTATTCACCTCTGTTCCCCATTTCCTTCTCCTGTATAAACTCTGCACAAACGGGCTTCTCCCTAAGCACTCCACCACCTTGGATGCTTCTCCTGGCCTCCTCCAGGTTGCCTTTCTCTGCTCTCCTCTCTAATGCTAATCTCAGGAACCGAGAGAGAGCAAGCTCCTGGTCTGCCCCACTTTATAGTATAGAAACCAAAACCTTTAATCCAATATACAAACAAGGAAGTCTCTAATACAAAGTCACTTATCTGAGGCATGATGGGATTGTACCACCCCACATCAAAAAGGGTGGGGAAAAGCTTAGTCCCCAAACCAAGCCCCAGGCTACAAGGATCCTGCCTGCCCACAGCCCACCCCAACACACATTAATATAATCACGCCCATCCCAAGCAAGAAGGGCAACCAATACCATCACCTGGGCGATGGCTTCCACGTGGGCAGCACCATCTTTAACAAAGTAGGCATAATATATTTTATCTGCCCAACATAAAGTAATAACTGTGAATATCCAGAAGTTACAGTAAACAGGAAATAGGAAAGAAAAAGAAAAAGCTTGAAGATTTATATGAAATTGGTTATTTAAAAAACACTGTGGCAAAAAATTATTTTAAAAAGTGACAGCTGAAGAGCTGTTGTTATATTCACGATTAATTAATATACTTCTATAATAATATAGCTTTCTATATACAGTTATCTGTTCCTTTCTCTATTTCTACCTCTCTCTGCTCTATCATCATTTATTTACAATATTTCTTATACTGTAGTATCGATTGACACATATAAAAGACCCCAAACCAAATAACTTAAAACAACAAATGTTTATCTCACAGTTTTAGGAATGAAGGCATCAGAAATGGCTTATCATGGGCCAGGTGTAAGGCCAGTAGGTGTGGCCACCATCACAGCAGCCTGGCTCATGGCACAAGGTGGGGCTATGCAAATAGCACTGAGGTAACACTGTAAAGGTCCATTGTCTCCCTTCCCAATGGAAGGAAAATTGGTCTTGACTCTCTGCAGCTATATCAATAGAGAAAAAAAGCATTGGCCAAGTCTGCCACAAAGTGGTATGTCCCCAACTCATGGCTTAGCCAATCCATCATGTTAGCTATTGAGGGAACAGCAGCGTGCAAAAGGGGAACAATTTTATTAAGTTCTCTGTAATCTAATGTCATTCTCCAGGTTCCACTGGTTTGTGCACAGGCCATACCAGGGAGTTGTAAGGACTGTGCGCTGGCTGGATGATCCCCTCCTTTTCTAGTTTGAGGATTGTCTCTGTTACAAAGTCACTCATCTGAGGCATGATGGGATTCCTCATGAGAGTGCACCACCCTACATCATATAACAGTCAAGGGTGTGGGGAAAAGGGTTGTCTTAAAACTAAGCCTTAGGCTATAAAGACCTTGCCTGCTTACAGCTTGTCCCCCACAGCCAATACAAACTACTAGCGAGCAAACATATATATCATATTTACAAACTTATTTGACCAACAAAATTTCAAAAGAAAGATAATTAGGTTTCATCACTTGAAAGGGGAATGATCACAGACTTTATAGGCTTATTTATTTTAAAACCATCTCATCGACCATTGACCTACTCCCATCTCATGTTCTACAGTCTATCTACTTTCCTTCCATCATCCCTTTGTTCCTACATTTTTTGTACCTATCCCAACCCCTTAGGAAGAAAAATAGAAAGAGAAAATACAAAGTTTTCATAGTAAAAAACAAACAAACAAACAAAACCACCTGAGAACTAATTGTATAAAATAAATTAAAAGCTCTGATGCTTACATGTTTACAGAGGCAAATTCTGGTAATTTGGGCCCTAGGAAAAAGAAATCTTGACCCATATTATCTTCCTGTACTATCCTAAGCATCTTACTGAAGAGATGGTATATCTGACCCCTGGAGCTTTCTCCCATTTACATGTCTCTCAGGGTGATGAAGCAACTTCTCATGTGCATTTAATAGGGAAAAACTTATGCCAAAAGAAAAAGACAAAAACTTACAACAACATGCTATATATTATATATAAGCAATTACATATATATATACACACACATATATATGTGTGTGTGTGTGTGTGTGTGTGTGTGTGTATATATATATATATATATATATATAAAGTAGATGCAATTACTCTGATATGAACATAGTGATAAAACTGCAAAAGGTCATTGAAGCACAAAGGAGTTAGTCATTAGTTATCTTGGCCATGGACATGGTGTTACAGATAAGAATTATCTTGGCCAGGGAAGTGGTGTTACAGATAAGGGTTCATGGAGTTGATAATGTTTGATTGCTGAATGAAGAATGAGTGGTACAGGGAGGAAGGAGCTAGCTAGGCAGAGAGAAGAGAGAAGTTTGGAAGACCGCATGTGTGTGGACTAGGGTGGTGATGAATGATGTGGCTGGCACCTAGAAAAGTGGAGAAACATGGAAAGAGTGGTAGAGGATGTTTTTCAACACTTTTTCAATTTCCAGGTAACTGTCCCCACAGGCTGTATCCTCTTTGGATACTAGTTATTCTAAACTTATTTTGAATGGTGACTTGAAAATTTTATTTCTGGATCTGTTGTCACTAGAGCGGCACATTATTTGTGATGGATTCAACAAAAGGGTACAGTGGGGAACACAGTTAATCAATGAAGTTAACAGATAATTACAATGAAGTATTTTAACAAAGCATGTCTTTATTTTGTTGTTGTTTATATAATTGTGGCACTTAATATAGAGGTTAAATGTAAATTCAATTCAAAACACAAAATTTAAGTGGTAATTTTTTCCTTTAGAATTTCATATAGTTCATAACAAAATTTCACTTCTAAGAATGAAAAGCAGCAAGGTGATTCAGAATTTAGTGTAGGGTATGAAATTCACATAAATTTTGTATTCCTCTGACTTCAACTTGTCAAATCTAAACAAAACATTTTCAATCACTTGGTTTTGGCATTCTTAGTCTATCCACTAAATTTTACATTTATTTTTCTTTCTAAGGAGAAATAAAAGTTTCTTTCATATTGAAGGAATGTATGCTTTTGACTGGCTAGCCTAGACAGATAATAGGATATTCTGTAACCTTAAAGGACTCTCCTACTTCAATCTAGTCTCACTTTATAGGTATCAGAAAAACACACTTTCTAAACCAGACCAACAGTTATCAACTCTGGTTGTACAATAACTTACCTATGAATCTTTAAAAATATATCAATGTGTGAGGTATATCCTAGACCAATTAAAAAAGAACCAGGCTCGAGGAAACAGGGAAGAGTTTAAAGGGTAAAGGGGGTCCAATATATGGTACAGAAGGAGATTTGTGTTTGGGTGGGCACATAATGCAATATATGAACGATGTATCATAGGATTGTACACCTAAAACTTATATGTTTATTAATGAATGTCACATCAATAAGATTAATAAAAAAGTAATAATTTGGGGAGAGGATATAGCATTAAAAAGTATTTCCTGGCCCTGGCCGGTTGGCTCAGTGGTAAAGCGTCGGCCTAGCATGCAGGAGTCCTGGGTTCGATTTCCGGCCAGGGCACACAGGAGAAGCACCCATCTGCTTCTCCACCCCTCCCCCTCTCCCTCCTCTCTGCCTTTCTCTTCCCCTCCCGCAGCCAAGGCCCCATTGGAGTAAAAAGTTGGCCCAGGCACTGAGGATGGCTCTGTGGCCTCTACCTCAGGTGCTAGAATGGCCCTGGTTGCAACAGAGCAACGCCCCAGATGGGCAGAGCATCGCCCCCTGGTGGGCATGCCGGGTGGATCCCGGTCAAGCGCATGTGGGAGTCTGTCTGACTGCCTCACCGTTTCCAACTTCAGGAAAAAAAAAAAAAGTATTTCCTACATGACTTATATGTACATCTTGGAACTAGCACCATGGGTCCCATACTTCTTTGTTCATGTGTTAGGTCTACCTTTCTTTTTTTGAAGGACTCATCTCTTATTCTCTATTCTTTTTCACAAGTCTCCCTGACACATGGGTGCTTTTATGACATGTTCTAGTGAACAAGCTATGGTGTTACAAGTCATTTACATTTCCATCTTCTAATCAGTGCCTGAGTGCTGGCAATTGGCCTAGACCTTTTTTTTTTTTTTTTTTTTTTTTGTATTTTTTAAGCAAGATTATCATGAATGTCAGGACCAGGTGTCAAGACCAAAGCCATAGCTAGTCAACTATAATATAGAGAATAGCTTTAAAGATTTACTTTTTAACATATCCTTATTCTAAAAAAAAATTATTGCTCTTTAGAGAGAGAGGTAGACAATGAGAGAGAGAGGGGCTGATTTCTTGTTTCACCTATCCATGCTGCCATTTTAATATTCTTGTATATGCTTGGACCAGGGAATCAAACTGCAATCTCAGTATGTTCGTATGACACTCTAACCAATTGAGCTACCCAGCCAGGGACTCAACATATCTTAACTGTAAAATAAAGTCTCATTAACTGGTTAAACCAAGCATGTTTATACATCTTAAAGTCAAAAAAAGGGTTAACACCGAACATTTTAATTAGTAGTAATTGACCCTCTAACTAAACTTTATGAGCTATAGTATTTTTCTTACAAAGAATTAATAGTATTTTATGACTTTTTGAAGGTGTAACTCTTTCTAAGATTGTCTGAAGCATATCTTTGCATTGTAAATTCTATTATTCTGTAGTTCTAATACTTTAATGCTTTATTAAAAGAAATAGTGAACATTTGGGACACTAAGTTTCATGCAACTAGTGCCTGCACTGACAATAGATTGGTTCTTTGATTTTTAAATCCTTGGAAGCATCTGCCATTGGGTTTTCTGTATCTCTTTTAAGATCCCTTGCTTTCTCATTACTTCAATGTATAAAGCATTATTTTACATATTCATAACACCATAGCTGATAATTCATCTAGTTTTCTTCTTTGAAATAAGAGGTTTAAATACACAGAGAAAATTGCTCTTTCTCTATATTTTTTCTTCAATCATTCCTCCTGCTATTCTGATTGGCAAAGCTTCATTCACTTCCCATAAACACCTTTCTTCTTCTCTCTGTTGGTCATTTCAAAAGCTTGTGTGTGTTACATGCCGGGAGTCAGTTCCAAATCCTGGCAACCATATGAATAAGTGATGTCCACAGCATCCTGTTCTTAATAGCTCAGCTCAGCTCTTGCAGACTCAGACTTATGGCTTTTTTTTTTTAAAGAATCAATCCATCTCATATTTATTTTTCTCTTTTCCTGTTGCCTTCTATTGTTCCCAGAATCACTGCCTTTTGCATAGAACCCTGCTTTCTCATGATGTGTCCATGACAGCTTCAGTTTTGTCACTTTTGCCGCCAGTAATGTTTCAGGCTTAATTTGTTTTAGGACCAATGTGTTTATCTTTCTTGTGGTCCATGATATCCAGGGAGTGCTCCTCTGGCACCATGTTTCAAATGAATCCTTTTTTTTTTCTATCAGTCTTCTTCAGTTTCCCACTTTTGCATTCAGACACAATAATTGGCAATATAAGGGTGCTGATGATCTTAGCCTTGGTCTCTAATGACATATCTTTGCTCTTGGTGATTGTTCCTATTTCTTCCAGTTCTGTCCTTTTAGTCTCAGTCTTCTCTTGGCCTCTTGGCTGCTATCTCCAATGCAATTTGAATTGATGACAGAACCAAGGTAAAAACATTTTTTAAACAATTTTAATACTTTCCTCAAAAGCCCTAACCAGCAAACATATGTAGTTATACCTCCTATATATTGTCTTTGCATTCCTACTACCCAGTATAGTTCCAGGAATTTAATGGATGCTCAACAACTGTAATGTGATGACTAACTCAATAAATGAGTTAATTTCCACTGTCTTTTTTCTAACATCCATTATCTAAACAATTCTGGATCTCTACTTAATGATATTTGCCTTCAGGCATTAACCTAGATTTTTAGGTAGAGCTTATTTTTAAAATTAGTAGTGTTTTATCTTCCTCCTTACACCATCAAGTAATGAAGAGCTTTTTAAACTCCCTGGGACAAACTTTACTGATCAAAAAGCACAACATACTTGAAGCAGACAGTGGTCAACAGAGTGCTAAGAGGGATGCAAAAGTTTGTACCAAATTATAGCTTATATTTTAAAAAAAGAGTTAAATCAGAGCCTCAAATTTAGTTCCATAAATTACCTGAAATAAATCCCTTACAACCTGACAAGTGCTTCACATGAATGGAGTTGGCAAGATTTTTGAAACAGCCTGTCATTAGAGCCCTCTCCACCATCTGCCTGACTGCAGAGGGATAGAGCACATATAATTTGGACTGAATAAATCTGGGTTACAGTGTGAACTTCATCACACATCCCCGGTGAGCTTGGCCAAGTTAATTAGCATATATGTGTTTTAATTCCATAATTTATTAAATATGGAAATTAACAGCCATATGCTAAACACTTCATAGGAGAATTTAGAAGTTCAAGGCAATAGGACTGGCCTATATTAACTGGAAATGCAACACTGCATTTTTATCATCATGTAGAATAGTGTAGTTAAAATCTTTTCTTACAGATAAGACCATCAGGGAGATAGGATTGTTTAAAGGTCAACAGAAATAATTTTCCAAATTATATTTTAGGCTTTTTTTCATTTTTTGTCACCACTTTTTCTGACATTTTAAAAGTCAGGTGACACTGTGCTTTTAACTGCAAGTGTTTGGAACACAAAATGGTCCAAAGCATGTTTTGGATTTATTAGTATTACCGTATAAAAAGAGAATATTATACTGCTCAAAATGCTTTCAAATCTTTTAATATAGGTTGTTTTAATTAAATCACTGTAATATAGTCATGTAAGTGATCTGGTTCTAGCAATTTAAACTGTATCATGATAAGACTAACGATGCTATCATTTACAAACAATTGTGATATTTATGTGGTATTGATGCCAAAACAGTCCTAAAAAGTTTATAAATGTTAACTAACCCTTGCAACCTTGTACCATATATATATATATATATAATTATCCCCATTTTTTTCAAATGAGAGTTGATAGAAAGAATATAGATAACTGACAGAAAATTACTAAAAATCTTTAACAAGTCATAATATTTTATTGGGCACAATTCATACTAAACAATAGCAGGGTTCTCCAATATCTCACAGGATTGATAGAGGAAAAATATAGGATAGTAGATATAAAAGCTTAAAATTATAAAATACATTATTTTGACATGTAAGAGATATCCCCACAGACAACTTTGGAAATCAGTGATGGAACCAGAACCAGTATGAAGATTAAATATACTTTCAATCACATCCACAGTTAGAAAAGAAAGAAAAAGTGAACAATCTTTTTCATTGATTGGGTATACAACATTGTAGTAAAAAATACCAGTTTTCTTTTGAGGAGTTCAGGCAGAATTGCAGGATGTTGCTTTATAAAGTATTTTAGCAAATTAATCAGACATATTCATACATATTAATATTTTAATAGTTAAAACCTCTTAAACTTTTGCAAGAAAACACTTATGTTTTTGCATATCACATTTTATGCATATATGCTACCACCAAGGGGAATGGTTTATAATTTATGAAAGGCTAAAAAATAATACTGAGTACTTGACATTGTCTTATTTTAAAATTTTAATTTTAATCTTGCTTTCAACACTTATTCAATAGAGGCATTTTGCAACACTGAAAATACATATTTTGCTCAAATATAACTTCTTCCAGGAGAAAGAAAAGGTTGGTAATGGTAGAATCTTGTAGATGATCGTGTCATTTTGCGTGTGTGTGTGTGTGTGTGTGTGTGTGTGTGTGTGTGTATGTATACGAGAGAGATAGAGAGAGAGAAAGAAAATAAGCTAAATATTTTCTTTAGGCAATTGCTGTTTGGAAGAAAAGTTTGAGATTATTTAATATAATTTATATATATATTTTATTTATAAAATTTAATCACATATATTCAATTTCTAATTATCTCTGATCTTACTCTTTAAAATGCTATTCCATAAATGTTTATTTAAGTAAAATTGCATATATTTTATACTTTAGAATATTTTCCTTTCAAATATATAATATTCTGTAGGTAGAAACTGATCAATGGGACAGTGGGCTTTAACAGCAGAAAAAAAGTCCTCCACATGTTGAGAATCCATGTCTAAATTTTATTCCTGAATGGCCATTAATTATTTGACCATGCACATATCATGTATATGTTGTATACAGATGGCCTAAAAATTAGATGATCTGTTTGATACCTGGAAATTCAGTAGTTAAAAATAAAATACTTAACTAATACCATCCTACCATCCAACAATTACAACACTGAATCATTGTTAAGAATAACCAGTAATTTATTTAAAGGAAAATAATTAACTTTTATGGACACTTGCTGGGTACAAAGCATCACAACCCATATATAGATTATGGTAACAGACTGCTGCGTACTGTTTCTGCCATCAACCACAGTTTTTCTCTTTTAAAATTTTCTACTCCACATGTCTCTTTGGACTAGTATTGCCTGAAGATGGTTGTAGTTGTACTCACTCTCTCCTTATTCATATAGGAACATTTTCTTTTTTTAACATGGGTTGCAAATGCCTCAGGAAAATTTCCTCCCCAAAGCTTTTAGCATTGAACTCATTAATACTTAAACTTACAGTTTGTGTGAATGTTTAATTTAAAGAATAAACATTCGAGTGGCAAAGCTAAAGAAGATCAGGGAGCTCTATATATCTCTCTCTTCTGTACAATTTCAACCCTCCAGTTTGTGGCTCAATAAGTGCTGAAAACATTATGAAATATTCTCATACAAAGGGAATTGGGAATCTAATTTCATTTAGTCCAATTGTAAAGATTACAAATACCTCCATTATCTGTTGTAATGACCCAGCAAGGGGAATTGCTCTTAGAAGATTATGCCAGGTGATTGAAGCCTTTATCAGTATTATAATACATATTTGAGAAGCTGCCACTTTGCCACCCTAGGAAATCGAGGTAAACATTTCTCTGAAATTCTGGATGAATATATCGAGTAAAAATGGCTATCTTATTATACCTCTATACAAGACCTATTACTGTAATGGCTACTGCTACAATAACTAAAGATTCAATTTCTATTTACCCATTTGAAAAGGGGCTTAATGTAGGCCTGACCTAACAGATGCTAATGATAAGAGAGAAAAAATATTGAAATGCCCCAATTTTATTCAGTTAAAAGCAAAACTTACTTTTAAACTTAAGTTTAAAACTCAAAAGTTAAATATTTATGGTTATAAATATTTCTGGTTTCATCTTGATCTGCTTTCTTATTTTCATATATAATAATATACTTAGTCTTTAATAATTATTATGTTCAAAAATAAATCTACTCCATAATGAAAAGGCAATTTGTGAAATTTCCATTGAACACTGAAAGAATACTGTTTGGCTATGAAAATGTTTAAGTATGAAAACAAAATGATAGAATTCAAATAGTTTTTTTTTTTAATGTTTTGTCCTAATGATCAATACTTGTGGCAAAATTTTATAGCAAATGAAAATAATTGATAATCATTTTGAGAATTTAGCATGATGATATGGTTTTCAGTTCTAAAGATTAAAGTTCATTGAGTAAAATATTTCAAAGAAATGGAAGAACTTTCAAAGGCCTTAGCCTATTTTTTATCTATAATATAGCATTTAATAATGTATAAAAGTTCAAAACAACACTATATATGAATATGGTTTTAAAAACTCCACTTAAATCATCTTACATAATTTGATGATAAAAAATTAACTATTTTATTACATTAAACCTATTTATTAGGTTAATATAACAGGACAGCAAATTGAATTTATTTTAATTAAAATTTCTGGAAAGACAAGTCTGAAATTAATTTGGGAACAACAAACCTTGAACTCATTACTGCCCAGTATAACATGTGTTTTGATGGGTGGCACAGAGAGGAGCATAGAAAATAGAGATTTTTAATCTGGGAAATAAATTCTGTATTTAAATATAATCTTTGGGGGTAGGGTAAGCTGAAAGATCATGAAAATGAAAACATTGTCAAAGGTTAGGAAATTGGGGTTCTTATATATCAGTAATTAAAAAGTCTGTCTCTGAGTTTAAATATTAAAAAGAGAAAAATAGAGTTACAATGTCCATAATTACACCATATTTGTTACGCAATATTTAAATATGCCAAGAGTTTTATGCCCCACCTACTTATTGTCATAGCTATAGTACTACAGAGAGAAGTTAGGTAGAAATTTTCTTCAGAAGTAGTAATAATATAAAACCTTAAAAAATTCTGAACCACAGTGACAATATGATCTGATCCCTCAGGGTTCTCTCTGCAGATTAAATACTACTAAATGGAATGACTGACTAATGAAAGGATTATGGAATTAGGTAGTCATGCCCATTACAGCTGTATTATTTCTGTTCATTCTCCTGAAATACCAACCATGTGTCTCCAGAAATAGGATTAAACACCAATCAGTAACTAATAACTTGAAAAGTGAGAAACCAAAAATAGAAACATAAATAATAAGCAGAATTCTAATCTTAACAGTTTTGGCCTTAAGGGAAAAAAATCAAAACAAAAAAATAATTAGAAAGACAGAAACAAAGAAAATAGATAAATCTGGTAAAGGAATTATGCTAAACCAGGATTGTAAATTTAATTCTAGTTTCCGAATTCTGTGAAAGTGCCTAGGTTAAAGATTTTTTTTTAATTATTAAAATTTATTTATTAATTTTAGAGAGTAAGAGAGAGACAGAGGAGAGATAAAAAAGACAGAAATATCAATCTGTTGTTTCACTGACTTATGCATCCATTGGTTTTTTCTTGTATGTGCCTTGACCCAGGCTTGATTCCGTAACCTTGGTGTACAGAATGATGCTCTAACCAAAAGAACTACCCAGCCAGGGCTAGATTCTGTTATTCTTAATGATATTGTAGAAAATAGGGAGCTCATGAAGACATTAAATTTTACATGTAAGATGAACACAAACACACACAAATACACAGAGTGATCTTTGTGGATATTGCTTGAACCTGAGAGTTGACTATTATTAGATGTTCACAAGATTATGATATGTTGTGACCCAAAACTAACTTGAATAAAGAGTTTTAGAAATATATACAACAGTGTCATAAGCTTAAATCTAAAGTTTCTAAGTTTAATAGCTTTTATTTCGAACATGCCCACAAGAGTAGAAAACAAATTATCCAGTTTTATAGACAGAAGTAAAATTACTCAGATTAGATGTAAAATGTATTATTTTCAAAATCGTTTTCTTTCATCAAAATCAACCCTTTCACCCATTAATGGCTAAACATATTCCTTAGATATTAAAATCTCCTATAAAATATTTGATAAGAACCACTGTTGAAAACATACAAAATCATTTCTGTTTTGTATCTTATTGAGTTCAGTACCTATGTTGCATATTTATTATCTACTCAAACTTTCATTTATTAGATCTTACATAGCTACTGATTTTATTGAGATCCTATTTCATGGAAAAGAGAACTTATGAAGTTTCTTAATAAGTATCTTCATATTTTGAAATACTAAGTATCACAAAGAACTGACTTGCTTGACATCATCCTAATGGATATGAAAGATCATTGAGTAACAAAAAACTATTGTTAATAAATTTTAATAGACAACAATTCTTTTAAAAGCAAGCAGCCTTTTCTGTATTTTATTAGTATAATTTTGAATAAATACAATATTATAAGCATTAACTGCTTAAATCAAGATACAAATACTTTCATATTTATAAGAAAACACTAATAGCTATAAAAATATCAACCATCCAAACTTTCAAACAAGAGGATCACATTTTTTATTTAATGTGTTTATTAATTCAAATATATTTATAGACACTGAATTATTCACCATAGAAATTGAAACATTACATAATTTATGCTCTCCAAATTTAATAATTTACTAAAGATGATAATATCCCTCCCCAAATAACTAGATGATACAACTATGACCAATTCCAAAAGACAGATAACATGTTACTGTTTCATAAACATAGGAGATTTTTCCCCCAAATATACATGGGTGGGCAGAAGTAGGTTAACAGTTGTTGAGTTTGAAAATAATTGAAAAGTAATAAAACAAGAATAACTTGTATTTCATGTTCTCACAACTGTAAGCCTATTTTTGTTGCCCCATACACACACACACACACACACACATTTGTTTTGACAATCAGAGAAATTTTGAGGTGAGCAGAATTTCAGCAGAAAGCAATGTAATACTCTGAACAAAGACACTGAACAAAGGCCATGAGAAAGTAGCATGCAGAGTATTTACAGTCATGGTAATTCGATGTTAAAAATGGTGATGGGTGTTTGACTTCATTTAGGTTTATGATATGCCAGACAATGAAATATATATTACAGACCTTAATAATAAGTATATAACTATGATTACTATTAATACATACAATGCAAAAACAATAGAGGCTACTGTAAAAACATATAACAATGGGACTCACTCTAGACCGGTAAAGGCAGAGGTTGATGACAGTTGATCTTAAGAGGAATTACCTAAGATCTGAATGTAGAGTAGGAATAACTAAGCAAAGAGTAGAGTAAAGAGAAAATAAGTAAGCAAACAAATGGAGAACTGAACAGCAGAGTGTGAACAGTTGGATCTGCCATCAGTCACACATCTACATTTTTTAATTAGGTAAGTTGATTAATTCCACTCATTATGTAAAGCAGTTTTGTTGGAATTTTTTGTTGAATTCGATACAAAGGATCCTGCTTGATTTGTAAGTATATTGACCACTTGCACTCATGCCATTTTCAGTTTATAATTTTAAATATCCCTGGAGAGTTTTATGATTGATGAATTTAATTATAGACTTTTTAGAAATACTAAGTGGACTAGGTCTATCTACTGATGTATTTTTTTTCAATGTTCATCAATTTAGTTTATATATAAAATAATAAATAGCTTTGATATTGTGGAAGACAACTAGACAGACATGGATAGAGTAGGAACAGTGGACCATTTTTGAAAGGTCACCAGGGTGGGAAACCCCAGGTACTTACTAATGGGCAAAACTGGGCTTCGACCTTGCTGCCTTGGTGACCTTTCCTTCTGTCATAAAATGCTGGTCATGCAGTTTAGAACCCCTGAGCTTCCATATCACAGTGCATGTGATTTTGAGCCTCCCCTGACCTTGGTTTGTTGCTAGTCATGCAGGCTAGACACCCTTAGAAGGCAACTTTAAAAGGGGTCAAAGGAATAGATTCATAAGACTCGCATAGAAATCCTTTCATGACCACTCCTTTAAGTATTATGCCCCCTGGATGATGATGTTCTGACCCACATCAAATCATTTTAGGTACATAGTCTCAGATCTGTTGACCACAGACATAGAGGTTCAGTCCAACTAGGGATAGCATCTAGGCCTCAGTTGTTTCTCAGCTCAAGGCCAAGAAAACCAGTGAAACTAGACAAGTGATGCCATGGCTGACCTCAGGACCAGTTGCATTGGCTGATGAACCCCTGCCCTGGCACTGACCAGTCAGTAGAGACCATGACCCTGAGAGGACACACCTGGAAAATGATTAATATTCTACTGAATCTACCCTGAGATCTCCCCTAAAGTCTCTGTCCTTGCTCTTAAAAGCCTTTAGAACTGAAAACCCAGCACAGCTCTCTCTATGGATCACCTGAGACTTTCCCACCCCCTTCCCCCAGGCATGTTCTCCTTGACTCTCTCTCTTAAGCTCCCAGGACCCTTCTTTTGCCTTTGTAACTTGTTTCCTGAGCCCACACAGCCCAGCTGGCTCACTCTTCCTACCTCTGTGACTTTCTAAATAGATTTTCACTAGGATTTGAATTTCTTGGCTCTGAATTTCTCTCTAAGCCGAACCTAAGAACTAAGGTTGCTGAATCGAGGTACTCTCACTGGTAACCATTGGTTTCACCACCAACAATATTATTCAATCAGAGAAGAAATTAATAAAACTATGCACTAAATTTCCTTGTAAACTTCTTGAAATGTTTCCATCCCAAGTACTTTTTACTTGCCAAAAGCTAAAATGCAAAATATGAAAACATTTATAGTTCATTAAATTCTAACTAAAATTTAAATTGGTAAAAAACAAAATAATGAAGCTGTTTTTAACTGTTACCAAAGCATATCAATATTTCATGTAAAATCTTGCTTCTTTTTCCTCTATACCTGCCATAAGATTCTCTAAGACTAAAGGTATTTGAATAATTAAATTTAATGTCCTGTTTTGACTTGCCAAATGAATATGTGAAAAATTACTTGAAAACTCTTCTCCTACTATGTTTCATTTTTAAAATAAAAAAGTAATACAGAAGATGTATTGTCATTATAAATATAGACTGTATAAGAGTAAAGTATGGACTAAAATATCATGTGCTATAAATTATTTTGATTTGGAGAATTATCTACTGAGCAATGTATTCATCATTCATTTAAATTTTCAGCACAATAATGCCTTGCTGGTCAGGTATTTCTTGTAACATAATAACCATATGAATCAACGGTCCTCAACTCTGTATAAAAGCTCCTACAACTCCAGACACTCATTAACTCTAGGGAGCCACTGGGCTAAGAGACCATTAATGCTGTGAAGTAGTGCACATATGGCTCACACCATGTATTATGTGCAACTGAGAAATGTCATCATTGAATAAAGTTATTATAAAATTGCAAATCAGCATCTTATTTTCACAGAAAACTCTCCCTTGGGAAGAAGTCCATACTTCAAACAATCTCTAGGAAGAAGAGTTCATTCAAATTTTAGTTTAACTTTCATTACTAAATGCCAAAAATGATATACAACTTATACTTTTGTTTGTCATTTCTTCACAGTAAAGAGAATGTCTTATAAACAAAATTTTTAATTTCATGAAAAATCAAACACATATAACTTCTTGTGCTTTTCCATTTTATTTTTATCCATACATGGTGATGCCAGAACTTCATTTGACCACACAAAGTACAGTGTGTCTGTAGAGTACTGGTGCACTTTTGACCGGTCACAGGAAAGCAACAAAAAAAAAAGAGAAATATGAAATCTGCACCAAATAAAAGGAAAACCCTCCTAGTTTCTGTAGGATGATGTTGCAGCATGTGCTCATGCGCAGATAATGATGTAACACCGTGTATACAGCGGAGCAGCCTACGGCCATGCCAGTCGAGATGTGGATGGTACAGAGGAAAGTTCAGTGTGTTCTGTGGCTCGCTAAATTCAAAACTGTGACCAAAGTGCAACGTGAATATCGGCGCGTTTATAAGAAAGCGCCACCACATAGGAATAACATTAATCGGTGGGATAAGCAGTTGAAGGAAACCGGCAGTTTGGTGGAGAAACCCCATTCTGGTAGGCCATCAGTCAGTGACGAGTCTGTAGAGGTTATATGAGATAGCTACCTAAGGAGCCCTAAAAAATCTGTGTGTAAGCCCACATCAAACTGCATTGAATAGGTATGAAACTGGGAAAGTTTTCCTTTTATTTGGTGCAGATTTCACATTTCTATCGTCTTTTGTTGCTTTCCTGTGACGGTCAAAAGTGCATCATGACTTTACGGACACACTGTACATTAAAGATTCCAATGTAAATTTAAGTGCAATTGATATCCTGATAAGACATACTTAATATGCTAAATATAAATGATGTATAAAGAGTTGATCATTTTTTTTTTTTGCATTTTTCCAAAGCTGGAAACGGAGAGGCAGTCAGACAGACTCCCTCATGTGCCTGACCGGGATCCACCTGGCATGCCCACCAGGGGGCGATGCTATGCCTCTCTGGGGCATCCCTCTGTTGCATCCAGAGCCATTCTAGCGCCTGAGAGGCCACAGTGCCATCCTCAGCGCCCGGGCCATCTTTGCTCCAATGGAGCCTCGGCTGCGGGAGGGGAAGAGAAAGAGTGGAAGGAGAGGGAGAGGTGTGGAGAAGCAGATGGGTGCTTCTCCTGTGTGCCCTGGCCGGGAATCAAACCCGGGACTCCTGCACACCAGGCTGATGCTTTTGATTAAGTTTTCTATGTAGAAAGAAAATGATATTTTACATTAAAATAAGTTGTATGAATTCCAAGAAGTTAATAAAAAACATTTTAAATATAAAAATTTTAAAACATGGAAAGCATATTTTGGGAAAGGTATCTAATAAGGGAACTCAAGTTTGAATAAGATTAAGTAGAAAAGGAACATACAAGTGGAATTTTATGGAAAACAGAGAATGATAGAACACCTTTGATAACTGCTCTAATAGTAGCAAGTGTGCATGGTAATAAAAGTTAGCTTTCATCCTGACTGAGGAATACATCATGGGGATTGCAAAGATGATAAGAAAGATGTCAACAAGGAGAAAATCAAAAGTGTAGAAGGAAGTCACAAACAAAATCAACTACTTATCACCCCTTAGACCATAAAAAGAAAGAACTAAGTAAGAAAATTGGTACTATTTTATGACTCATGCTGAAATAAGTCTTTATACTTAAAAGATGAAATAGAGATGTAAGATTTTTCAGCAAAATCCCAGGAATCCTAATAGTATGAAAGTGTTTAGGTTTCCAAGTGCCAACATATGTGAAATCATTTTAACATGAAAAATACTGAAATACTTCTACACTGTTTTAAGTCTGGGTTGAATACATAATTTAAGTGACTTGACTGTAAAATTAATGATGATAGGATCTTATGTAAATTTTAAAAAATCTTGTTATTACACCAGGAAATAATTTTCAAAGCTAAAATCTCCTTTTAATTATTTTTTTAAAATAATATTTATTTTTTTATTTTAATGCAACCAACGGAATTGGAGAAATATTTGTAAACCACATATTTGATGAGGGGTTAATGTCCAAAAATATACAAGATGGGCTAATAGCCAAAATTTACAACTGAATGGCAAAAAACAAACCAAAATCAATAAAAAATGGGCAAAGGACCTGAAGAGACATTTTCTAAATAAGACATACAGATGGCCAACAGGTGCATACTTAAAATATATCCTTACAAATCTAGCAACAGTTAGTGCTACTGATGGGTCTTATTTTCCACATAAAGAGTTGAATTTTCATAAGACTATAGACTTTATTTTTTAAATTAGCTAAAGTTCATTCACTGGAAGAGAAGCAAACTGCTGTTCTGATACCAAACACACAAGTGCCATTGGGTAGCAACTCAAGAGCCAAATGTGGCTGAACTACTGACTAATTGTGCACAAGAATTACTGACTAATTCCTTTAATAATAGATACAGAAGTATTTAGTTCAGAGAATTTGTAATTAGACTGTCATTAATCCTGCAACATATTTCTTTTTCTTCAATGATTAATCTCATTTTGGTTTATTTATTTTTTTCCTTTTCATTCTTCCGAAGCTGGAAATGGGGAGGCAGTCAGACAGACTCCCGCATGCACCCAACCGGGATCCATCCGGCATGCCCACCAGGGGGCGATGCTCTGCCCCTCTGGGGCGTCACTCTGTTGCATCCAGAGCCATTCTAGTACCTGAGGCAGAGGCCACAGAGCCATCCTCAGCGCCCGGGCCATCTTTGCTCCAATGGAGCCTCGGCTGCGGGAGGGGGAGAGAGAGACAGAGAGCAAGGAGAGGGGGAGGGGTGGAGAAGTAGATGGGTGCTTCTCCTGTGTGCCCTGGCCAGGAATTGAACCCGGGACTCCTGCACGCCAGGCCGACGCTCTACCGCTGAGTCAAACCGACCAGGGCCTCAGTTTGGTTTTTTTAGTGGTAACTAAATATGACTGTGTATCTATATACATTTTCTTTTAAAAAACTGTCTTACATTTACATTCTATAATTTGAATATAATAAAATTTCAAATATGCATGACTGGTTCGTATTTAAATAATGTTAGCTTTACTTGGATGACAAGACTCTATTATCTGCAACCATCTGAGAGTTCCTAGAAGCTTCCTGTAAATTGTCATAAAATTTACCCTCTAGTGCAAATGAAGTGAAAAGATAAGGTTTAAAATTATATTTTAAGTTATGTTTATAATAAGGATGAGGTGGATATGAAGAGACTATTCTTGAGTTAGAAGTCAAAATTTAAAACAAAAACAATTGAGTCCACTGAGGGAATCAATTACAGAGAACATAATTTTATTAAAATGAACAAAGTTGGCTTTCAATGATACAAGAAGAGTTGTCACTTTGTTTAGTATATGCTGTTTAGGTAGATATAAAACACAAGTACATTTAAAATATATATGAAAGAACTATAGTTACATAAACCTCAAATAAAGATAGATACTTAAAAAGGCAGGCATCAGTTTGCTATTTTTTTTTAAATACATCTTTGCCTCCCAACAGATGGAAAAGTGACAAATTAAGGGAAGATCTTTTTGGTTGAAAACAGTACAAAGCACATAGTATCTATAAATAGTATCTTCTCATGATTGTTACTCAACTGTAGTAAAATAATACTGTATGAGATTTACTTCAGGTGATACATGTTTACAAAAACAAAATATGTTAAAAATTTCTCCTAAATTTTGCCATTTAATCATTTTAACAATGATTAAACCAGGAAAGCCATCCATGAAACATAGTAGATTTATTAAAGCAATATCCCACAGCAATATGCATTTACAGTATGTGATAGTGTAAAATTACAGTTAAAATAAACCTATTCCTTTGGCACTTGCATTTAATTTTATAATGTTACTTTCCAAAAGTACATATTGCATACTGTTTTCCCAGGAAGTACAGGATAATTATACATAAATTCCTGTAAGTTTTTGTCAAATTTTTCTCATTAACTTATAAAGGGGAGAACTGTCATATAAATTTTGTAGTAGTTCAATTTATTAGGCAATATTTTGAATGTTCCATGTACATCACTATTTTTTTTTCTGAAGCTGGAAATGAGGAGAGACAGTCAGACAGACTCCCGCATGTGCCCGACCAGGATCCACCCAGCACGCCCAACAGGGGGCGGTGCTCTGCCCACCAGGGGGCATTGCTCTGTTGCAACCAGAGCCACTCCAGTGCCTGGGGCAGAGGCCAAGGAGCCATCCCCAGCGCCCGGGCCATTTTTGCTCCAATGGAGCCTTGCTGAGGGAGGGGAAGAGAGAGACAGAGAGGAAGGAGAGGGGGAGGGGTAGAGAAGCAGATGGGCGCTTCTCCTGTGTGCCCTGGCCGGGAATCGAACCTGAGACTTCTGCACGCCAGGCCGACGCTCTACCACTGAGCCAACCGGCCAGGGCCGCACATCACTATTTTATGAAAAGTTTTGTTAAATTTACTGCGCCCTCATCTACTAAATCAAAGTAAGTAAAACAGGTACTTTTGATATTATATTTTAAAAAATTTTATTGAAAAATCAATATACCACTTCTATTTTTCCCTACTTATTGAATATATTGAGGTGTCATTAGCTAATAACATTATAGTTTCAGTTTGCATTTCTATGATACATGATCTGTATATTGCATCTGTGCACACCAAAGTCAAACTGTCACCACTTCCAGGTTTTTAGTAATGAGTAATTTCCAATGGCTAGTTTTCCCATCATTCTTAATTACTTTAAAATGTTATAAGAATGTCAAAATTTAGCATACAATATACATGGGAGTAATGTCTTTATAAACATTTGATAATTAAGCAAATTTTTGCAGGACATCTTCTTCACTTCTCTGCTGTAATGGACTCTTCTACTTAATATTTAAATCTTCAATCTATTTTAAATTTATTTTTGTGTAAAGTGTAAGTAGATGATCTGGTTTGATTTTTTTTGCATATATCTGTCCAATACTCCCAACACCATTTATGGCATAGATTTTCTTTTACCCCATAGTGTGTTTTTCCCTCCTTTGTCAAATATTAGTTGACTATAAAGATGTGGATTTAATTCTGGGCTTTCTATTTTGTTCCATTAATCTACACATCTGTTTTTATGCCAGTACCATTCTGTTTTGATTACTATGGCTTTATAGTATAGCTTAATATTGGTTAGCATGACTCCCCCAACATTATTTTCCTTTCTCAAGATCACTGTTGCTATTCAAGGTCCTTTGTGGTTTCATATAAATTTTTGTAATATTAGTTCTATTTCCATGGAATATTTCATCGATGTCTTAATAGGAATTACATTGAATCTACACATTCCTTTGGGTATTATGGACATTTTGATGATGTTAATTCTTTCTATCTATGAACACAGTATAAGCTTTCACTTATTTGTATATTCAACTTCTTTCTTCAAGGTCTTATAATTTTCCAAGTAGAGGTCTTTTTCATCCTTGGTTAAATTTATTCCTAGGTATTTTATTCTTTTTGAAGAATTTTTAGGAATGGGTTTGTCTTAGTTTTTCTTTCTGATAGTTCATTTTGGTGCATAAAATGCAAATTATTTCTAGATACTCATTTTTGTGTCCTGTTATTTTACTGAATTGATTTATCAGTTCTAGTAGTTTTCGGTACAGTCTTTAGGGTTCTTTACATTAGATTTAAAACCAGAAACACCCTAGAAGAATACATAAGCAGTAAAATCTCAAACATTTTTCATAGCAATATTTTTTCTGATATGTCTTGTCAAGAAAGGGAAACAAAACAAAAATAAACAAATAGGACTACATCAAACTAAAAAGTTTTTCAGAGAAAAAAAACATAAACTAAAGAATTAGACAACCCAACTGAATGGGAGAACATATTCTCTGATAATACATATGGAATTAATATCCAAAATTTATAAAGAACTTATAAAACTCAAAACTAATAAAACAAATGATCCCATTAGAAAATGAGCAAAGTACCTGAATAGACACTTCACCCAAGAAACCATACCAATGGACATTAGAGATGTAAACATTCTCAAAATCATTAATCATCAGAGAAATGCCAATTAATATCATAATAAAATATCATCTTACACCTGTCAGAATGGCTATCATCAATAAATCAATGTGGACAAAAGGGAACCCTTATGCACTGTTGGTGGGAACACAGATTGGGGCTACCACTGTTGAAAGTAGTATGGAGTAACCTCAAATATTTAAAAATGGAGCTGCCTTATGACCCAGTGATTCCATTTCTGGGAATATACCCAAAGAAACCCAAAACACTAATTCAAAAGAATATATGTACCCCTATGTTCAGTGCAGATTTTTTTTACAATAGCCAAGATTTGGAAGCAGCTCAAGGGCCAATCAGATTAGTGGATAAAAACTGTAGAATATTTACATAATGAAATATTAACCAAAAAAAACCTGACCCTTTTCAATTGTGTGAATGGACCTGGAAAGCATATGTTAAGTGAAATAAGCCAAAAAGCAAGAACCATATGATTTCACTTACATCAGGAATCTAATGACAAAATAAACTAGCAAACAAAATAGAGACAGACTCACAGATAAAGAGCAGGCTGACAGATGTTGGGTGAGGCTGGGGGAGTGGAAAGTCTGAGCAGAATAAAAAAGAAAAAAACAACTCAAGAACATGGACAGCATTGTGATGATTGCAAGGACAGGAGTTGAGGGAAGGCAGAGGAGGAGGGATAAATGGTGAGGGACAGATACTTGACTTGCGATGATAAACATATATAATAGTACATACATATATTTAAACAGGTTGTTTTATCTGAATAACAATCACAAATTTATACACACACACACAATCTTAGGCAAATCCACAGTGACCATATCAGGATTTTTTTTTCCTTCTTGGTATGCTCAAGGTTAGGTGGGACTTTATAGATATTTATTGCTGGAGTATGCATAGTAGACCTTGTAGCATTTTGTCCAGAAAAATTGTATGTCCTAAAATTCCCATACTCTCTAATCTTTTGATCTTTGTAGTTAGAATAATATGAATAATTACTAAGCCTTATTCTGAATTTTATTAACTCAAAAATAAGTCTTAAGCAATATATGTTAATATAGCTCATGGACACTTGTTTCTCAGTTTCTCTTTGAGGTTCTATTCTGAAATCTAAGATCAAGGTTATTTTAAATGTTACTATGGATAACAGTAGGCAAGGATCCTTATAAATTCTCTAGTGTGTTAAGCTTATTAAAAATTAACATTACAATATTGTCATTGGAAAAAATATTAGACATTCAATTTATTTTTGTTATGCTGTGTATGTTGTAACTTTACTTTTAGGTTAAATATAAGAATAAAGATTAAGAAATTAAACAAAACATGATTTGGTTTCTGTAAATGGTTTCTGTAAAATATTGGGTTGGGGAATAAGTTCGTAGCGTTTTTATATTTTCTTTTATTTTACAACGATTTGTTTGCTGTTTGGCAAAGGGTAAGTATTCATTCCATAAAACTCTTTCTGCTCTACAAAACTATGTTAATTGTATTTTTGAGTTATTTAATTTTTTATTAGTTTTGAGGCTTAGAAATGGAATACCCAGGAGGCAAAAATCAACATTTTCGACACCTGCTCTTCTTTGCTTTTCATCGAGGTCAAAAAGCTGCTGAAGCAGCCCAGGACAATTGTGACGTGTATGGAGAAGGTGTCATAGGCGAGTCTACAGCACGGAAATGGTTTGCAAAGTTCAAAAATGGCGACTTTGACGTCGATGACACGTGCCGCAGCTGAAGGCCTTCTGAATTCGATGAAGAACTGGGAAATGCTCAAAAAGAATGCCACGGTCAACAAGGAGCTCCACATTACCCAGCTACACCGCGTGAATGAGGCTATTCGACTGAAAAGACCTGATCAACATGGTCAAACCATACTCCTTCACGACAACGCCAGGCCCCATGTTGCACAAGTCGTCAAAGCCGCACTCCAAGAGCTCGAATGGGAAGTCCTTCAGCATCTGCTGTATTCTCCGGACCTTGCACCAACTGATTACCATCTTTTCCGCTCCCTGTCAAACCATATGAAGGGCGTTACCTTCGATAACAAAGAGGTCCTTAAAAACTGGCTCAACAACTTCTTTGACACCAGATCAGGCGATTTTTGGCGGAAGGGCATCAACAAATTGGTCGAGAGGTGGGAAGAGGTTGTAAACAGCAACAGTGAATATATAATTGATTAACTTATTGATATAATTATTGATTTTGTTTAAATAAAAGTCTTCGGTAAAAACGCTATGAACTTATTCCCCAACCCAATATTAGTGTTATAATATGCATACATAGTCTTACACTTGTAATAAATTATTTAGCATCATTTTAATTAAGTAGTACACTGAGGTAGAAAGGATAACCTGTGACTTTAATTAACAAAGTAACTTGAGTGAGTCTGTAAATTTTCTTACATGTGAATTTCATCACCTGCAATAGAAGTAGTACATGCTACTTATGATTGTAAGAACTTTCCAAAATTTTTAAATTGATTCGCATTGCTATGCAAAGAAGCCTTCTCATAGATGAAAGTACAGTTCTTATATTTGAAGTACAGTTCTTATATTTCTATTGTATTTGATAATGTTTCATTATGTTAATTTAAAGATAATGTGCAAGAAAATTTTGTTTTAACATCAGCTTTAATCATTTTCAAAATCTTTAATAGAAATGATATTATTGACAATAGCTCTCTATGTAAGATTAAAATTTAAGCATATAACTAGGTTCAGTTTCTGCTTGCTAATCAAATACTAAAAATAAGGTATTTCCAAATGCTGCCTCTGTGTAAATGCTAATCTCATTTTAATTTTCTTTTGAAATTAATACAAATTCAAAATATAAAATGAAGATTATTAAGTGAATTTCAGGGGTAAAGGTATACATTCCTTATAAAAATATAAATATTTTGTTTCATTAAGATTAGTATTTGTACAATAAGTCAATAATTTAAAATAATGCCTTGCTAAAAGACATTTATTAGAAAAAGCTATAAGCAAAGTAACAGTATCTGAATATTTGTTTATATTCCATCCAGATTATCTTCAAATATTCTATATATTCCAGGTACAAGTAAGATGTCTTAAGCACAAAAAAAAATACAGTAACATCTGAAGCAGAACAGAGGGGTCATTTTGGGCCTGTCACAGGAAATAAGATGGCTTTACTTTCATGGAGAAATTCATTTTCTATTCAGAGACGAGTAAAACGTGAAAAACCTTCCAGTCTTAACGGCTTTTCAGTATTTGATAACACCCATGGGGGTAAATTTTATCTTTGACTTTCTGTGATGCCTCAAATTGCTGCACATTTTTTTTTTTTTTGGTATTTTTCTGAAGCTGGAAACGGGCAGAGACAGTCAGACAGACTCCCGCATGCACCCGACAGGGATCCACCCGGTATGCCCACCAGGGGCAACGCTCTGCCCACCAGGGGGTGATGTTCTGCCCCTCCGGGGCGTCGCTCTGCTGCGACCAGAGCCACTCTAGCACCTGGGGAAGAGGCCAAGGAGCCATCCCCAGCGCCCGGGCCATCTTTGCTCCAATGGAGCCTTGGCTGCGGGAGGGGAAGAGAGAGACAGAGAGGAAGGAGGGGGGGGGATGGAGAAGCGAATGGGCGCTTCTCCTGTGTGCCCTGGTTGGGAATCGAACCCGGGTCCCTCGCACGCCAGGCAGACGCTCTACCGCTGAGCCAACCGGCCAGGGCCTGCTGCACATTTTTGTAGCTGGGTTGAAAACTCAGCATCAGTGGTTTCGTATGCAAAGCACTTAAGAGCTCCACTATGATAATAAACGTTCTAGAGAGCTCTGAACCGACCACTCCCCGACCCTGTACCCTGGCGTACTCAGTGATGGCTTTCTTCCTCACAGGACTATATTTCAAAGCTCTCCAATTGTGTTTGAAATGTAATGATCGCAAATGCTTTTTCTGCTTTGTTTTCTGTTTCTAGGTTATGCTTTATTCTTCTTAAACATGTCATTTTATCTTTGCTTTCTCTGTGTTTAGTTTGGCAGCATTTTGAGAGAAATGGGGTTCTGAATATCATTAACGTGACTTGACTATTTTCTCTTTCAATTGTATGCCTCACTCAAACTCTAGTCTGAAAGAAACTGTCAAAGTGAGGCTGTTTCCACGGCACTGACAAAGTTTGCTGTATATCATATAATGCTGTATGGTGCATTAATTCTAGCTGTATGTTCTCTTATTTTTATAAATTATTTAGAAGCACTGCATGGCTCACAAATAAATCTAAAGCTATTACTCGCTAAGCTAGCCATTACCAATTTGAAGATAAGCATACTTCATTTGAAAGAAAGAAGTGTAATGCTTTCCTGTCCAGTTCTTCAGTATTTCTTTCCTATACCTAAAATTTGTGAGCTTTGTTGACAGATGAGAAAAGAAGTTTGTCCTTTTAGACATTATGACTGGATGATAATTATTTTAAAAGCACAGTATTGATCATGTCTAATTGTTCTCATATACATGAGATGAAAGATAAACAGGACACTAGAGAAAATTAAAAAGAAACTATTAAATGTTAAGGTATCTGTTTTTAGTGGCTGGATATTTTTATGATTCTAAGAATTTACTAATAAATTTTTAACATCACTTTTTAATCAAAAGGCCATATAGAAAGTTATATAAAGGTGATTGAACACAATATGACATTTAATTAAGAGAGTTTAGTAAATAGTGTAGAAATTAAGAGTACACATGTGTATGTATATATGTGTGTTGTATAAAATAGAAGAAAAATTAGAAAAAGCATTCTAGAAAAGTTATTAAGGGAGTATAAACTACATAAACTGTGTAATAAAAGACATCATTTCTTTAGAAGAATCTCTAATTACTTTAGTTTTGGGAAACAGTTAATTTAGTCATTGAAGAATGAGTTTGATTTCAAAAACAGACCACACTATAAAACATTTACAAGAAAGAAAGGTTTCAGAGGGTTTCATAAACACATGTAACCCTTGGTGGATAACTTACGTTTTTAGGATAGCAATGGATAGTCACTGACCTTTTGGAAATTGTGTATTAAGATAAACTATGCATTAATGAGGGATGTTTTGAGAACAGAGCATAAAGTTGACCTGAAATGAAGGAAAAGAGCAGGGACTAATAAACAGTCAAATAAGCAGTGAGGATGGCAGAGAAGTACCTAGAGCATAGAAACAGAATCATTATGGGTAGTCAAAAATAATAAAATAAATTTAGAAATATGAGTGTGGATGAAACAACCAAAATAAAATGTAAAGGAAGGACTTAATGGCAGAACTTTAGAAAACCCATACATCTCATGGCCAAAAATCAAAATTAAATTAGTAAGGTAATACAACCAGATTTTGAGGTGCAATATGAACTTTTTCACCTAATGTGCTTTACAAGTGTTATCAATTTAATCTTCATAACATCCATGCATGATGGATTGTATATTACCCATTGATGAGCAAACATGGTATGGAGAAATAGGAGACTTGCCCAAGTTTATTGGATTCTACTCCAGATCTCTGTCCAGAGTCCATTTCCCTTCTACCATAATATGTCACACACGGATGAGACCACCAGGTAGAGAGGGGGAGGGCCAGGATGTAAGATAGCAGCAGAACACAAAAACAGAGAAGGGCTTCCAAAGTATCAGTAGCTTTGTGATATAAAATAAGATTTTAAAAAACTTGAATTTCGTGATCTTTCAGATCTTGGTACTATTTGAATTATTGTCAATATTGTCATAGAAGCAGATGTCATGTTAGAAAATAGCTAACATATGAAAAAGAGAGTATTTGTAAGATACTATACTGTAGGCTTTATATTCAGACAGTTTCACATGTGCATCCTGACTGTGGTTTAGAGGGATTGGAGTTGCTTAACATTTATGAACTTCAGTTACTTTATCAATAATTGGGAGCATAATGCCTACCTCACAGCTGTTCTTATAATTGTTTAGAAAATATTTACAAAGCACAGGTAATTATATGATAGACAATTTTATACACCAGGACATAAAGAATCTTCTTTAAACTAATAGTCTGAGAGAAGGATATTTATATACATGCATGTATGTATGTATGTATACTATATGAACAATATAGTTACAGACACTATTGATTAAAGATGTCTTACATGAAAATAATTATAAATAGTCGCTAATCACAACTGTGTGGGGAAAAAAATATTTTCCCTATTTAATAGATTAACCTTCTTAAGTCTGAGAAAGATGAAGTCAATCAGTGCTATCAGAAGAGGGACTTACTTCCACTTCACCTAGGTTCTATTCTCTTTTTATCATGCTTACTAACTACTGCAACAATGACATCACAACTTTGTCAGTAAAAAATAGCTTATTACAAATTGTCAATAAGTTGTAGTCAAAAGGGATAGGGAAGAATATTTATAGTGCCTCCAAATTTAAAAACTGATACTGTTCCTTCAATTTTTCATGATATTGAACATACAACAGATACCAGCTGAGTGTGTATAATAATGTTTTGTTCCAAAAAAAATTTATAAAGCAATTCTGTTTTTAAATCTTTTAACTTCATTTTGCTAATGATTTGCATACCAATTAGTTCATCATATTTTCCTTCCACTATATTTACTCAATTTTTGTGCATTTGGCATGAATGAAGACAATCTTATGATATCTTCTCATAGGCATTACCAGGATATAAGAAAATGTAATGTTTTAGTGAAAAAAAATTATATAACTGTTCAGGTCTAACTATTAACTTGTTCACTGTTACAGAGTCTAAACCCAGTAAAGTGCAAGAGTTCAAAATATAATATAATACCAAATAAATAAGCCAAAATAAATAGAAATACCCAAACACGGCAAGGAAATAAGACTAAGTTGGAAACTGGATACAGTAGATGTATTGCTAAAAGACCAAATATATGAAGAACTTGTTTATATTTCTTATAGTATGACAATATAAAAAATGAATACCTTAGGTATTCTATAGCCTAATGAAAACTATAAAAAGTAATAAAAATATTTTAAGTGAGAGACCTGAAGATGGCAGCAGAGTAGGCAGACACACAGACTCCCAGCTCACACCACCGAACTGGATTACAAACTAATTTATGAACAATCAGCATGAAAAACCAACTCTGGACTACAGGAACAGCTCTCAAAAACCAAGGAGCAAAAGAGAAGCCACAACAAACCTGGTAGGGAGTGCCTGAATCTCCCCTGCTTACAGGAACAGAGGGGGGTGAGGCCGAGAGCCCAGAAGGACTGTCACTCCAAGGAAAAGAGCAGAAAATACAGCTTATAGCCACTTACCTGGAGACCAGGGAATGAGGTGTGTTGAAAGGACCAGCTTGTCTTTCAAAAAAAAAGGGGAGAGAGAGACAGACAGAAGGTGAGAGTCAGAGGAATGCAAGGGACGACCTGAGAAGATGACTCATCCAGTGCTGGAGGCAGCCATAGCTGAAAGAGGGGCTGATCCTTCCAAAAAACAAAAAATAAAGTGCTTCCTGGTCACAGATCTCCAGACATCTCTCCAGTTCCAATCAGCACAACAAGACACAGCTGAAAACAAGAAGTGGGGAGGAGGGGCAGTAACTCAGGTCTCCCTGGAGATCTGAGATACACCTCCCCCTACTGAAGCTGAGAAATCACCCTGCCCCCAGAGAGAGTAACTAGAGAAGAGGCTTTCAGAGTTTCAGGTTATACCCACCGCAGTCCTGGATACAGTTTCAAATAAGCCCCCTGATGAAAGCAGTAAACAAGACTATCACCTGTAAAGAAAAAAAAAATCAAGACTTCGAAGTAGCCCAAATCTGAAAGTGGATTACAAATAATACCTGATGCCAAACCAAGAAGACCTAGAAATAACACAATTGAAAACTGGAGGCAGACAACACAAAGCCTAGATTCAAAGAGCTCTACAAACAAAACACCCAAACACACAGATATAATGAGAAGACAGAGAAGTGCAATCCAAATGAAACCCCAAGAGAAACCTCCAGGAAATGAATTGAGTAGTATGGAAATAACCAAACTTCCGGATGTGCAGTTTAAAATAATGATTGTAAGGATGCTTAGGGATCTTAGAACAACAATAGATGGTAATTACGAACACCTAAATAAAGAAATAACAAGTATAAAAAAGAATATTGAAATATTAAAAGAGAATCAGTCAGAGATGACAAATACAATAACAGAAATAAAGACCACAATGGAAGAAGTTAAAAACAGGATGGATGGAGCTGAGAATCGAATCAGTGAGTTGGAGGACAAGTGAAATGAAGGCATGAAAAGAGAGAAGAAAAAATAAAAGAAATTCAAAAAGTCTGAGGAAACTCTTAGAGAGCTCTGTGACAACATAAAGAGAAATAACATCTGCATCATAGAGGTTCCTGAAGAAGAAAAAAAAGAACAAGGGATAGAGACTTTGTTCAAGCATATCATAGCTGAAAACTTCCCTAAATTAATGTAGGAGAAACTCTCACAAGTTCAAGAAGCACAGAGACCTCCATTAAAGAGAAACCCAAAGAAACCTACGCCAAGACACATCATAATTAAAATACCAAAGCTAAGTGATAAAGAGAAAATATTAAAAGCTGCTAGAGAAAAGAAGGCTATCACCTACAAAGGAGCCCCATAAGTATGACATCAGACTTCTCAACAGAAACACATGAGGCCAGAAGGGAATGGCAAGAAATATTCAAAGTAATGCAGAACAAGAATCTAAAACCAAGACTACTTTATCCAGCAAGGCTATCATTTAAAATTGAAGGAGAAATAAAAGCTTCCCACACAAAGAAAAACTCAAGTAATTCATTAAAACCAAACCAATGATGCAGGAAATGTTAAGGGACATGGTGTAAACAGATCAAAATGGGAAAAGAATATAGCAAAAGAGGAATACAGCTTTAAACAATACAATCACAATAAACAACTACATATCAATAATAACCTTAAATGTAAATGGATTAAATGATCCCAACAAAAGATATAGGGTAGCTGCATGGATAAGAAAACAGGACCCATATATATGCTGTCTACAAGAGACACACCTTAAAACAAAAGATGCACATAGACTCACAGTGAAAGGATGGAAAAAATATTTCATGCAAATGGAAATTATAAGAAAGCCGGGGTAGCAATACTTATATCAGACAAAATGGATTTTAAAACAAAAAATATAGTAACAGATAAAGAAGGCCACTACATAATGATAAAAGGAGCAATCCAATAGAAAGATATAACTAATATAAATAATTATGCACCTAGTATAGGAGTACCTAAATAAATAAGGCAGACTTTGATGGATATAAAGGGTGAGATCAAAAGCAATACTATAATAGTAGGGGATTTCAATACCCCAATAACATCACTAGATAGATCCTCAAGAAAAAAAATTGACAAAGAAACAGCAGACTTAAAAGACACACTAGGTCAACTTGACTTAATAGATATCTTCAGAACCTTTCACCCTAAAGCAGCAGAATATACATTTTTTTCAAGTGCTTATGGTACATTCTCTAGAATAGACCACATGTTAGGGCACAAAAGTGGTCTCAACAAATTTAAGAAGATTAAAATCATATCAAGCACTTTCTCTGATCACAATGGCATGAAAGTAAAAATCAACCACAACAGAAAAGCTCAAAAATTCTCAAACACATGGAAACTAAATGGCAGGTTGTTAAATAATGAATGGATAAAGAATGAGATCAAAGAAAAAATAAAAA
The DNA here is from genome assembly GCF_036850765.1 of Saccopteryx bilineata. NCBI lineage: Eukaryota > Metazoa > Chordata > Mammalia > Chiroptera > Emballonuridae > Saccopteryx > Saccopteryx bilineata. The sequence goes on along the minus strand of NC_089491.1, from coordinate 210,371,256 downwards.
AATTCCTAGAAATGAATGATAACAAGCATACCTCAACTCAAAATTTATGGGACACAGCAAAAGCAGTTCTGAGAGGGAAGTTCATAGCACTACAGGCACACTTTAAGACGTTAGAAAAAGCTCAAATACACAAGTTAACCCTGCACCTAAAAGAACTAGGAAAAAAAACAACAAGTAGAGCCCAAATGTAGTTGAAGAAAGGAAATAGTAAAGATCACAGCAGAAGTAAATGACATAGAGGCAAAAGAAACAATACAGAGAATCAATGAAACCAGGAGCTGTTTCTTTGAAAAGGTAAACACGATCGACGAACCTTTAACTAGACTCACCAAGAAAAAGAGAGAGATGACTCAAATAAATAAAATTAGAAATGAGAGTGGAGAAATAACGACTGACACAACAGAAATACAAAATATTGTAAGAAAATACTATGAAGGACTGTATGCCAAAAAACTAGACAACCTAGATGAAATGGACAAATTCCTTGAAATATACAATCTTTCAAAAATCATTCTGGAAAAATCAGAACACCTAAACAGACCGATTATAACAAATCAGATCAAAACAGTTATCAAAAAACTCCCAGCAAAGAAAATTCCTGGGCCTGATGGTTTCGCAAATGAATTCTACCAAATACTCAAAGAAGAAGAAACTCCTATCCTTCTCAAACTATTTCAAAGACTTCCAAGCTCCTTTTATGAGGCAAGCATAATTCTGATTCCAAAACTAGGCAAAGACAACACAAAGAGAGAAAATTATAGACCAATATCCCTGATGAATATAGATGCTAAAATCCTCAACAAAATATTAGCAAACTGAATCCAACAATATATGGAGAAAAGCATATACCATGATCAAGTGGGATTTCTTCTGGGGACGCAAGGCTAGTACAATATTCACAAATCAATCAATGTGATTCATCACATAAACAAAAGGAAGGAGAAAAACCACATGATAATTTCAATAGATGCAGAAAAAGCATTTGAAAAATCCAGCACTCATTCATGATCAAAACTCTCATCAAAGAGGGAATACAGGGAACATACTCCAACATGATAAAAAGCCATCTATGACAAACCCACAGCCAACATCATACTCAATGGGCAAAAATTAAAAGCAATACCCTTAAGATCAGCATCAAAGCAGGGGTGCCCCCTTTCACCACTCTTATTTAACATAATCCTGGAAGTTCTAGCCAAAGCAATCAGACAAGAAGAAGAAATAAAAGGCATTCAAGTTGGAAAAGAAGAAGTAAAACTATCATTATTTGCAGATGATATGATATTGTATATAGAAAACCCTAAAGTCTCAGTCAAAAAACTACTGGACCTGATAAACGAATTCAGCAAAGTGGCAGGATATAAATTAATACTCAGAAATCAGAGACATTTTTATACACCAACAATGAACAGTCAGAAAGAGAAATTAAGGAAACAACCCCCTTCACTAGTGCAACCAAAAAAATAAAGTATCTAGGATTAAACTTAACCAAGGAGACTAATGATTTGTACTTGGAATAGTATAAAACATTGATAATAGAAATAAAGGAAGATATAAGCAAGTGGAAGCATATACCATGGTCATGGTTAGGAAGAATTAACATATTTAAAATGTCTATATTACCCACAGCAATTTATAAATTCAATGCAATACCAGTTAAATTACCAAAGACATACTTTAAAGATATAGCTCACATATTCCAAAAATTTATATGGAACCAAAATAGAACATGAATAGCCTCAGCAATCTTAAAAATGATGAATAAAGTGGGAGGTATCACATTTCCTAATATCAAGTGATACTACAAGGACTCAAAACAGTCTGGTACTGGCATAAGAGCAGGCACCTAGATCAATGGAACAGATCGGAGAACCCAGAAATAAACCCACAAATATTTGGACAACGGATATTTGACAAAGGTGCTAAGGGCATACAATAAAGTAAAGACAGCCTCTTTAACAAATGGTGTTGGGAATATTGGACAGCTACCTGCAAACAAAAATGAAACTAGAACACCAGCTTACACCATTCTCAAAAATAAACTCATAATGGATAAAAAACTTAAATATAAGCCATGCAACCATAAGGATCTTACAAGAAAACATAGGCAGTAAGCTCTCCGACATCTCTCACAGCGATATATTTGCTGACTTATCTCCACGGGGAAGTGAAATAAAAGACAGGATAAACAAATGGGACTATATCAAACTACAAAGCTTTTGCACAGCCAAAGACAAATAGAACAAAATAAAAATAAACTACGCAATGGGAGAACATATTTGACAATACATCTGATAAGGGGTTAATAACCAAAATTTATAAAGGACTTGTAAATCTCAACACCAGGAAGACAAACAATTCAATCAAGAAATGGGCAAAAGAAATGAATAGACACTTCTCCAAAGAGGACATACAGATGGCCAATAGGCATATGAAAAACTGCTCAACATCACTAATCATTAGAGAAATGCAAATTAAAACCAAAATGAAATATCACCTCACACCAATTAGAATGGTGCTCATCAACAAAACAACACAGAATAAGTGCTGGCGAGGACGTGGAGAAAGGGGAACCCTCCTGCACTGCTGGTGGGAATGCAGACTGATGCAGCCTCTGTGGAAAACAGTATGGAGATTCCTCAAAAAAATACAAATTGAACTGCCTTTAGACCCAGCTATCCCACTTTTCGGAATATACCCTAAGAACACCATGGAACTGTTCCAAAAGGAGAAATGCACCCCCATGTTTATGGCAGCATTTTTCACAATAGTGAAGATCTGGAAACAGCCCAAGTGTCCATCAGTGGATGAGTGGATTAAAAAGCTTTGGTACACATATTCTATGGAATACTACTCAGCCATAAGAAATGATGAGATCAGATCATTTACAATAACATGGATGGACGTTGATAACATTATACGGACTGAAATAAGTAAATCAGAAAAAACTAAGAACTAAATGAATCCATACATAGATGTGATATAAAAATGAGACTCAGAGAAATGGACAAGAGTGTGATGGTAACGGGGGGGGGGGGGTAGGGAAGGGGCGAGGAAGTAGAGAGAGGTGGTGGGGGTAGGGGAGGGGCACAAAGAAAACCAGATAGAAGGTGACATAGGATAACTTGACTTTGGGTGAGGGGTATGCAACATAATCAAATGTCAAAATAATCTGGAGATGTTTTCTTGGAACATATGCACCCTGATTTATCAATGTCACTGCATTAAAATTAATTATAAATAAATAAATAAAATTTTAAGTGAGAAAATAGTGAGTTGGGTTTAGAAATTTTAGACTTGTTAAGTGAGCTAAAATCATAATGTGTGGTTCTTCCTCAACAGATGTTTACTTTCTGTACCTATGGAGTATTCTAAAGTGATTTTCTTTAATGATTGTCTTATATTTCTTAACTGATATGTTACCCAAATATGTGACTTTAACCAACAACTATATAGTTACATTAAATTTATAAATTTAAATCTGAAATTGTCTTATTTTAATTTAAAAAATCCTTTTAAATTACTAAATATTTTTGGATTATATCTAATGGATTCTTTTTCAACAATATGACATTAATGTATTAAAATATATTGCTTGACCAGGCTGTGTCACAGTGGATAGAGTGTCAAACTGGGACACAAAGGACCTAGGTGTGAAATCCCGAGGTCACCAGCTTGAGCATTGTCTCTTTCAGCTTGAGCATGGATTCACCAGCTTGAGCATGGGGTTGCTGGCTTGAGCGTGGGATTGTAGAGATGACCATATGGTCTTCTGGCTTGAGCCCAAAGGCTGCTGGTTTGAAGACCAAGTTCTCAAGCTTGAGCTCAGGTGTCACTGGCTCAGCCAGAGCCCCACCCCTTGTCAAGGCAAATATGAGAAAGCAATCAATGAACAACTGAAGTGCCGCAACTATGAGTTGATGTTTCTTATCTCCCTCCCCCATTTCTCCTTTCTTCTTTCTCTAATATATATATATATATTTATAAAATTATAAAATAAAATTATAAATATATATAAATATATATGTAAAAATTATAAATATATATATTATATTCTCATATATATATATATATGAATTTCTAGACCTCCACTGTAGAGAAATAGAAATATTGGCAACCCTCAAGTGTAAGCCACAAAAATAATTTTACAGTTTTTACTAACTACATTAATAATACTAAAAAACAAACAAGAAAATCTTAACATAATCTCTTTGACCTAATATATCTATATTTTCATTTTAACATGAAATCAATATAAAAATACCAATGAGATATTTTAAAATTCAGTTTTCAAATTAAACCTTTAAAATTGGTGCATTTTTGCATTTATGGAACACTTCAATTTGAACTATACATATGTCAAATACTCCATATGCCTCTGTGGTCAGTGTTTTCCATATTGGACAGGGCAGTCCAGACCAATGATTTTCAACCCTGACTTAACTGACTGCTAGAATAACCTGCAGAACTTTAATACATATATACTAATGCCTTCAACCTATCACCAGAGATTTAGCTTTAATTGATCTGGGAGAAGTCTAAAATATAGGTGTTTAAAAGGCCCCCTGATGACTGGAAATCATGATGTGATGTACACTGGTCTATTTAGGTCTTCTCTTGAAATTACTGGGAAATTAATGTTTCTTTCACCACCATTTAACTATAGCTCTCCTTGGAGATAATAACAATGTATGAAGATAAATGTTGACTTTCAAAGGGAAGTGGTGTTCTTTGCACTTAGTCATAATAGCAGGCACATTTAGTTGATTTCCATCATGTGAATTCTAGACAGCACATCAATTAAAAAGTTGCAATGCAGGAGAAGTTATATGTACAGTACATATCTTTATTTTTTATTAAATTTATTAAGATGGCATTGGTTAATAAAAATATATAGGTTTTACACATATAATTCTATAATATAACATCTATCTTTAAAGTCTAATCACTAATTATCAAAAGGTTTTATAAATAATTCAGAAAAGTACCCAAACTTTTTTTCCTAGCACTGTATGAAACATTGTTAACACAACTCAAGATGTTATTTCCTCAATATGGCAATTAGAGTTTTAGAGTTTCTAGGTTATACAATAATTTTTTAAAATGCACCTTTGTTTTATTCATTCATATATAGTTATATATATATTCACACAAATGAACACCTACATTGTGGTTAGCCACTAAAGGTAGTTTCAAGCCCGTTGGCTCAGGTTAGCAAGGTATGAACTGTGGACCACAAGCTTGTTGCAAATGCAGATCTCAAAATCACCCCTCAGACTAAGAAGCTACATTTTAAAATAATGAAATGAAGATTTCTATGCACATATTGTGAGATGCAAAGGGGAGTTATTTCAAAGAATCTGGAATAGAAATAGATTTGAGAGGTGGAGTAGAGAAGAATCAAAGAAAGAGAGGATGGCAGGAGGTGAAGTTTCTCAAACAGAGGAAAGTTAAGGACATGTTTTAAAGGGGCTGGAACCAAATTAACAGCATGAGGCTTTTCACTTTTGTGTTAGCTTTCTATTTGCACCATAACAAATTATACAATGTTGGTCGCTTTAAACAAGACAAATTTAGTATTTGGAAGTCAGAAGTCTGACTGGCTAAATTATGGTCCCAGCCGGGCTGTGTTTCTTTCTGAAGGGGAGAACCCATTTTCTCCCTTCCCCGCCTTCCAGAAACCTCCGTCTCCCATCTTCACAGCCAGTCAAAATGCATCTCACCATGCCTTTCCTCTGGTCATATCTCCCTCTGACTATCTTAAGGATGCCAGCGATTACATTAGGCCAACCGAATTATCATTCAGGATAATCTGTATTATAAGGACAGCAGTTCAGCAACATTAATTCCATCTGCAACTTTATTTCCCCTTTGCCATGTAGTAGATTCAGTGTCCAGGGACATGGATATTGTTGTGGGACCATTATTCTGCCCACCACAAACTTCCCGTCAAGTATTCACTTTCTAGTTTATAACCAAACTGCCCAACAAAATAGCTGTTACCTGCTGCCTCTTAAGAGAGGAGAAAATATGGAAGATGGCATGTCCTCCAAAAAGTGGTTCCTCTTGATTTTCAGCTGGAGACAGTTGTAGAGTTAAAATCTACAGCTAGTACTTAACTGGTCTTTCATTTAGAAGCTACTGTATAAATATTCTCATTTAATCACTGCTGCGATTTGCAAAGGCATATTTTTGCTCATATACCACCTCACAAATATTACTTTCTCTTTTTAAAGATATTGTGTGCATCAATTTTATTGAGCATTATAGAGAAGAAAATTCCCATATGCTGGTCTTGAGCAAACCCCTTAAAATTTCGGGCCTCGGTAGTTAAACTGCAAGTGGTAATTTATAATAAGATTTTCAAAGTGCTTCCCCTCTCACCATCACCTCCACACTCTAAAAGCTTATGGCATGTGGAAAACTGTTTCTTATAAAGATCCTGTCTCATTTTCTTTAAAGGCCAAAGGGTCTAACTCTTACAAATTGTATCCATAGGCTGGGGTATTGACATGAGGCTGCATCTCTAGGAAAACTGAGCAAATGGTTCACAGAAGCAACATGCAACAGAATTCTTCCTGCCATCCACCATTGTTTTTAGTTTAGTTTGTTTTTTTAATTTTTCCTTATTACATCTCTGGAAGCCAATTTAGTTCACAAACTACACTAGACATTTTAGGTGATATGAGGCTAGTTCTTGCCCTTTTAAAAACAAAAAGTGATGCAGTCACTGAGGTAGGACTGCTGAGCCAGCCTGCCCCACAGACTAGAATTCGGCAACATATTCCCTTTATGTCCATACTACTTGGGGCCACTGAACGCCCTACCAAAGTGCAAAGCACAATCTGAAAGTCTGAACAGTAATGAACTGGAACATCAACAAGGCTTTTTGCAAGTGTACTTGGTTGCAAACCTCTGAAGTAGAAAGAATTATCTTATTTTACTATTTTAATACATGCCAGGTGGTCTCTAATGAAGCTTTCTGTGCACCGGACTGCTCTGGAGTCAGTATACTGGGCATGTTTATAAGTGCAAGTAGGCTCACCTTAACAGACTATTCTAAATGCATTTGTGCAATGTATTAGGTTTCTATTGCTGTTGTGACAAATGGCCACAACCTTAGTGGCTTAAACAGCATCCACTTATTATCCCATCATTACTGTGGTTCAGAAGAAATGGCAAAACATGGAACAATTGGTTCCCTGCATAGGGCAAAATCACGGGCCAACAAGGCTGTGCTCCTTCTGAAGGTTCTAGAGTTGTTTATAGGATTCTGGTCCATGTTGTTGTAGGACATTTCCATTTTCTCCCTGGTTTCCAGCCTGGGTTGTTCTCATCTTCTGGAAGCCGCCTGCATTCTCAGGCTGCAGTTGAATTTTCCTCCATTCTCTGTGCCAGCAAACGTGGACAAGTCCGCCTTGTGCTTGGGTCTCTGACCTCCGTCTGCCTTATGTCTTCTCTGCTTCTGTCTTCAACTGCATCTAACTTCTCTGCTGCTTTTAAAGGCTGATAGTATTACACTGGATCCAGGATAATCTTCCTATTCAAGGTCATTTGATCAGTATTAATTTCATCTGCAGTGTCCTTCCCAGCAGTACTTAGATTTGTATTTGATTAAATAACCACAACATGGGAATCTTGGGGCATCATTTTGGAGTTCTTTCTACAACATGTGGAAGCTATATTTAGGATTTTTTTTCATTGTTACAATGCCATATAAACTCATTTTCCAACAGAGAAATGAAATAAAATCAGAGATAAAAATATATACCTAAATACTGATATGATATCAGTAGCCTTCATTCAGTTGGGAATCTTTAATTATATGTTCCGATGGTTGCCTTCAACATTCCTGCAGTCAGACTTTGTGCTCTAGGGTTTGTACATAGACACAGGCCACTGTACACAATCTATGTAGCACTGATTTTCCCCAGAGGTCACTTTTACTGAGCTATCAATGCCCTGATGTTGTGTTACATTATTGTTATTGTCATAGGACACCACTCTTGCCTGTCTACATGCACACTTGCTAACAGCTGGAGCTATATTTTCTACCCAGAGCAAAATGGCTGAGCACTCTTAGCATTTCCCCTGTGCTGTGTAAACTCTTGGCACCCTCTGTCTGCACATGTGTAGTCTGTGTTCAAAATAATAGCTGTATTCCTTTAAGGAAGTATTGCTTGCAAAGATTATCACATGCCTTCTGTCCTTAGATCAAACTTTAGCCAAAGTTTCCAAATTACCTGCTTCCACCAACAGACCCTTGCTAAATACTTGCTGAGTTCTCTTTTTGGCTAATATAGCTCTGCCTTATGTTAACCAGGTTTTCCTATATGTCTTAATGGGGGTGTGGCTGAAGCAATCCATCTTTCACATTTCTAGAGCAATGTGATTTCCACCTTATCCTTTTTAGGGCCATGTATCAAAAGGACATGTCCACCTTTCCGCTCTTCCCCCTTTATCCTGTGACCTAGAGAGAAATAGTGTTAAGAGAATTGATAAACTAGGGAGAAAGAACTGTCCAGGTCTAGTTTCAGCTGGTTTGTAAATCAAAAGGGAAGGAAAAATAAATTACAATTCCTCAAAACCCAGCAGTGTCTTACATATGCTTTGCTTTGAATTTTTTTTACTCACTCTACAACACATACTACATTTATTTAGTTTGTGGTTTGTATATTTTTGTTCTTTTTTATCTTTTTCTTTCTCAGATGTTATAAAGTCCTACTGCCTGATAATTTTCTGGCTTTTGGACAAATTGATATTTTCCTGGTGCCTATCACAGTGCTTGGCACACAATTCAAACCCACTTAATAGTTATTGACTATCTCTGCTACAATTATGAATCAAAAATGGTCTTGGGTATAGTAGGCTACAGACTCAGAAGCCTGGTTAATGGACAGTGATTGATTATGTTAACAAAGGAGTTATTTTATCAGCCCTCTATCTTGGTTTAGTATGAATTTTATCTCACTTCTTCTCAAACTATTTATACAGGGTGGGCAAATGTAGGTTTATAGTTGTGAGTACATGAAAGTTTCTTCTTGTATTATTATTGTATTATTTTTTTAATTTAAATTATTGAATTTATTGGGAATTTAAAACTATATAGATTTTAAGTGTAAAACTCTAAAATATAATTAATAAATAGCAATACAAGATGTTAGTCAGAGAAAGTCTTATATTATTATTCATTAATTATTGTATTATTTTTCTTCATATAAACAACTGAAAACTTACTTTTGCGCCACCCTGTATTTCTTATCATTCAAGTAGAAAAAGGCAGAAAAAAAATTAAAGATTTTGTTATCAAAGAATCTTTCTTCATTCCCCCATGAAAATATTTATTACACATATATTCATATATTTTTGATGAGACTGAACAAATGTATTCACTCTCTTTCATTTATTAAAGAGAGCATCATTTAAGTAAGACTTTGGTGGAGACCTGAAGATGGCAGCAGAATAGGCAGATGCACAGACGCCCAGCTCACAAAATCAAACTGGATTATAAACTAATTTATGAGCAATCAGCATGAAAAACCAAATCTGGACGACAAGAACAGCTTTCAAAAACCAAGGAGCAAAGAAGAAGCCACAACAAACCTGGTAGGGAGCACCTGAATCTCTTCTGCTTACAGGAACAGGGAGGGGGTTGAGGCTAGGCTCACACTCTAAGGAAAAGAGCAGTAAATACTGCTCACAGCCAATTGCCTGGCGACCAGGGAATGAGGTGTGTTGAAAGGGCCCGCTTGTCTTCCAAAAAGAAAGGAGAGAGAGAGACAGAGATGAATGGTGAGGGGGAGAGGAATACAGGTGATAACATGAAAAGCTCACTCATTCAGTGCTGGAGATGGCCATAACTGGGGGAGGGGCTGATCCTTCCACAAAGCAAAATACAGAAGTACTTCCAGGTCACAGAGATACACACATCTCTCCAGCTCTAATCAGCGCAACAAGACACAGCTGAAAACAAGAAGTGGGGAGGAGGGGCACCTCTACCTACTGAAGCTGAGAAAGCAACCCGCCCCCAGAGAGATTAACTGGCAGAAGAGGACTTCAGAGCCTCACATCACACCCATCGCATTCCTGGACACAGTTTCAAATAAGCCCCCTGCTCAGATCAGCAAACAAGATAATCACCTGTTAAGAAAACAAACAAATCAAGACTTCAAAGCGGCCCAAATCCTAAAGTGGATTACAAATAATACCTGATGCCAAACAACCTGATGCCAAATACCTGATGCAGACAACACCAAGGCTAGACTCAACCAGCTCTACAAAGAAAACACCCAAACAGACACAATGAGAACACAAAGAAGTGCAATCCAAATGAAACCACAAGAGAAACCTTCAGGAGATGAACTGAGTGATATGGAAATAATCAAACTTCCGGATGCGGAGTTTAAAATAATGATTGTAAGGATGCTTAGGGATCTTAGAACAACAATGGATGGTCATCACAAACACCTAAATAAAGAAGTAGCAAGTATAAAAAATGATATTGAAATATTAAAAAAGAATCAGTTGGAGATGACAAATACAATAACAGAAATAAAGACCAGAATGGAAGGAATTAAAAACAGGATGGATAGAGCTGAGGATCGAATCAGTGAGTTGGAGAACACCTTGAATGAAGGCATGAAAGCAGAGAAGAAAAAATAAAAGAAACTCAAAAAGTCAGAGGAAACTCTTAGAGAGCTCTGTGACAACATAAACAGAAATAACATCTGCATCATAGGGGTTCCTGAAGAAGAGAAAGAACAAGGGATAGAGGCTTTGTTCAAGCATATCATAGCTGAAAACTTCCCTAAATTAATGCAGGAGAAACTCTCACAAATTCAAGAAGCATAGAGAACTCCACTAAAAAGAAACCTACACCAAGACACATCATAATTAAAATACCAAAGCTAAGTGATAAAGAGAAAATATTAAAAGCTGCTAGAGAAAAAAAAGGCTATCACCTATAAAAGAGCCCCCATGAGGATGACATCAGACTTCTCAACAGAAACACCTGAAGCCAGAAGGGAAGGGCAAGAAATATTCAAAGTAATGCAGAACAAGAACCTACAACCAAGACTACTTTATCCAGCAAGGCTATCATTTAAAATTGAAGGAGAAATAAAACGTTTCCCAGACCAAAAAAAAAAAAACCTCAAGTAATTTATTACAACAAACCAATGATGAAGGAAATGTTAAGGAGCATGGTATAATCAGATGAAAGTGGGAAAAGAATATAGCAAAAGAGGAATAAAACTTTAAAGAATAAAATGATAATAAACAACTACATATCAATAATAACCTTAAATGTAAATGGAATAAATGATCCAATCAAAAGACATAGGTTAGCTGCATAGATAAGAAAACAGGACCCATACATATGCTGTCTATAAGAGACACACCTTAAAACAAAAGATGCACATAGGTTGAAGGTAAAAGGATGGAAAAAAAAAAACATTTCATGCAAATGGAAATGGAAAAAAAGCTTTAGCAATATTATTGCCAATACTTATATCAGAAATTATGGGGTGGCAATACTTTTATCAGACAAAATGAACTTTAAACAAGGAATATAGCCCTGGCTGGTTGGTTCAGTGGTAGAGCATCGGCCTGGCGTGCAAAAGTCCCAGGTTCGATTCCTGGCCAAGGCACACAGGAGAAGCGCCCATCTGCTTCTCCACACCTCCCCCTCTCCTTCCTCTCTGTCTCTCTCTTCCCCTCCTGCAGCAAGGCTCCATTGGAGCAAAGATGGCCCGGGCACTGGGGATGGCTCCTTGGCTTCTGCCCCAGGCGCTAGAGTGGCTCTGGTCACAACAGAGCGATGCCCTGGAGGGGCACAGCATCGCCCCCTTGTGGGCAGAGCTTCGTCCCCGTGGGCGTGCTGGATGGATCCTGGTCGGGCGCATGCGGGAGTCTGTCTGACTGTCTCTCCCATTTCCAGCTTCAGAAAAATACAAAAACAAACAAACAAAAAAACAAAGAATATTGTAAGAGATAAAGAAGGCCACTACATAATGATAAAGGGAGCAAACCAACAGGAAGATATAACTATTATAAATATCTACGCACCTAATATAGGAGTACCTAAATATATAAAGCAGACTTTGATGGATATAAAGAGTGAGATCAACAGCAACATTATAATAGTAGGGGATTTTAATACCCCACTAACATCACTAGATAGATCCTTAAAGAAGAAAATTAACAAAGAAACATCAGGGTTAAAGGACACACTAGATCAACTCGACTTAATGGATATCTTCAGAACCTTTCAACCTAAAGCAGCAGAATATACATTCTTTTCAAGTGCTCATGTTACATTCTCTAGGATAGACCACATGTTAGGGCACAAAAGTGGTCTCAACAAATTTAAGAAGATTAAAATCATATCAAGCACTTTCTCTGATCACAATTGCATCAAACTGGAAATCAACCACAACAGAAAAGTTCAAATATTTTCAAACACATGGAAACTAAATAGCAGGTTGTTAAATAATGAATGGATAAAGAATAAGATCAAAGAAGAAATAAAAAAATTCCTAGAAACGAATGATACTGAGCATGCAATAACTCAAAATTTATGGGACACAGCAAAAGCAGTACTGAGAGGGAAGTTCATAGCACTAGAGGCACACTTTAAGAAGCTAGAAAATGCTCAAATAAACAACTTAACCTGCATCTAAAAGAACTAGAAAAAGAACAGCAAGTAAAGCCTAAATGTAGCAGAAGAAAGGAAATAATAAAGATCAGAGCAGAAATAAATGGCATAGAGACTAGAGAAAAAATACAGAGGATCAATGAAACTAGGAGCTAGTTTTTTGAAAAGGTAAACAAGATTGATGAACCTTTAACTAGACTCACCAAGAAAAAGAGAGAGATGACTCAAATAAATAAAATTAGAAATGAGAGGGGAGAAATAACTACTGTCACAACAGAAATACAAAGGATTGTAAGAAAATACTATGAAGAACTGTATGCCAAAAAACTAGACAACCTAGATGAAATAGACAAATTCCGTGAAACATACATACTTCCAAAAATCAATCTGGAAGAATCAGAAAACCTAAGCAGACCGATTACAATAAATCAGATCAAAACAGTTATCAAATACTCCCAACAAAGAAAAGTCCAAAAAACTAGACAACCTAGATGAGATAGATAAATTCCTTGAAACATACATACTTCCAAAAATCAATGTGGAAGAATCAGAAAACTTAAACAGACCAATTAAAACAAATCAGATCAAAACAGTTATCAAATACTCCCAACAAAGAAAAGTCCTGGGCCAGATTGCTTAACAAGTGAATTCTACCAAATATTCAAAGAAGAACTAACTCCTATCCTTCTCAAGCTATTTCAAAAAATTCAAGAGGAAGGAGACTTCCAAGCTCCTTTGATGAGGCGAGCATAATTCTGATTCCAAAACCAGGCAAAGAAAGAAAACTATAGGCCAATATCCCTGATGAATATAGATGCTAAAATCCTCAACAAAATATTAGCAAACTGCATCCAACAATATATGGAAAAAGTCATACACCATGATCAAGTGGGATTTATTCTGGGGAGGCAATGCTGGTACAATATTTGCAAATCTATCAATTTTATGTTATTCATCACATAAAAAAAGGAAGGAGAAAAACTACATGATTATTTCAATAGATGCAGAAAAAGCATTTGATAAAATCCAGCACCCAATCATGATCAAAACTCTCAATGAACTGGGAATACAGGGAACATACCTCAACATGATAAAAGCCATCTATGACAAACCCATAGCCAACATCATAATCAATGGGCCAAAATTAAAAGCAATCCCCTTAAGATCAGGAACAAGGCAGGGGTACCCCCTTTCACCACTCTTATCAACATAGTCCTGGAAGTCCTAGCCACAGCAATCATACAAGAAGAAGAAATAAGATTCTGACGTCAGAGTAATGGTGGGGTAGGAAGCGATACCGATAAATCTCCCCCAAAACTCAACAAGATCTTCAACCAGAAACAGAAAAACCTATCCTTGGAGCCTCCAGATATTTCGAAATACACCCAAAGGTATGATCGAGCGAAAAATTGGCTAAATATATAACCAAACTCTGAAGGAAATAGGGAGTAAGGAATGCTCCACCTTCCTCACTAACCTAAACAGGGCAGCTTTCACTGGAAACTGAGAATATAGAAACTAAGGAGGGCAAAGGGGGTAAATAGATCCAAACCGTGGCACAACCGGCCAAACCAGGCTGTGGCAGAGAGATCCAAGCCGAGGAAAAACTGTTCCTGTAACAACCCGGGCAATACAGCTAACATTCACGCCAAACCCAGACAAAGAAAGACAAGCGGGGCAGCCATTTTACCCGATCTCCTGGTCAGCGTGCGCAGATAGTGGGCGAGAGATTCCTTCCAAAGCCCAGGGAATGTGCGCCCGTATTGTACCACAGAGAGGCAGAGTCAGAGGCCTTTGTGTGGGCCGAAAGTGGAATCTCCAGGCTGCCCCAGTGCCCTGGGGGAGCCGAGCACGGGGAGGGAACTAGAACTAATTCCAACACTGAAACTTTTCCGTACAGGAGGGGGTTTCACTCAGAGGGTGAGGCCCTCTGATATCCTGGCTGGTCTGATATCCTGGTCTGCGCGTGCAGAGAGTGAGCGAGACATTCCTCCGAGTGCCTCAGCAGTGCCTGCCCGTGTTATCCCCACAGAAAGGCAGAGTCAGGGTCCTTTGTGTGGGCCTAAAGCGAAATCTCAGGCTGCCCTAGCGCCTTGAAAAAGCCGCACACGGGGACGGAACAAGAGCCAATTTCAGTGCGGGCGGGGGGTTTCACTCAGAGGGCAAGACTTCCGGACTGACATCCTGGTCTGTGCGTGCAGATAGTGAACGAGAGTTTCCTCCAAGCACCCCGGAAGTGGGTACCCGCCCGTGTTACCGGACAGAGTGGCAGAGCCAGAGGTCTTTGAGTGGGTGGAAGCCCTGGCTGATTATGCTAGCAGCTCTGACTGGCTGAGCCTTACCCAGAGCCCTGTGCTGAGTAGGAATAGAGTGGGGAGTGGCCAGCTCTTTGAGCCTCTTACTATCCAGGCAGAGGCAGCAGCAACCCCATAGCTGGATTATCAGGCTATTAATTGAGGAAGGAAAGACTAGGATAGAGGCTCCAGGAACACGGACTCTCACTGACGGAGCCTATAAATGCTAATGAGCCTCGACTGCCAATGTGATTAAAGCACAATACATGACATCGCCATAGAGACTTATCAACTGCAAACCTCTACCTGAGCGTGCCAAAGGGGCAGAACCCGGGGTACAGAGTCACCGACCAAGAAGAGGGAGTGAAAAGAAAAAGCAAGAAGATAACCTCTCAAAATCAAGAATAATCCGCAGACTTTATGACCAATCCCATTTTATTATATTTGTTTGTTTGTTTCTCTTATCTTCATCCTTGATTTTTTTTTCCTCCTTTAATTTGGTCGTTTAACTCTCTACCGGTCTTATTCTCTCCTCTCCTTGAACCACACTACCCATAAGTGTTACATCTCCCATTATCTTTTCTTTCCTCTTCCTTTCTCTCTATGAGAGTTGCATTCCAAAACCCTTAACTCTCTCTCTCTCACCTCTTTTTTCTTCTTTTAGTGGTTCCCTCTTTTTTCTCTCTCTCTCTCTTTCTTTTCTCCCTCTATATTAGTTTCTTCCTTTCTCCTTTACGTCTCTTCTTATTCAAACCTCAATAATGAACAAATTATCTTATCTGGGACTCAAAGTTATGTTTGTAGCATTTGGGAGGGTTTTTACTTCACCTTTTTAACTCACTAGCAGTGCTCCCATCCCTGGCTCTCCATTTTATCAAGCTCTTGTAGCACTAAATACAATAATAATTTTTAAATTTTCCATCCATTTTTCTGTTTCCCTCTTATTTCTCTCATCATAACTCTTAGTCAACCAACACCTAAACGCAAATCATTTTATTCTTTATCCAAATTTTTTCATTATATGCTTTTTGCGGGTCCATACACCCCCTTTCTTATTTTATTTTATTTATTTATTTTTTGCCCGTTTATTACTTTTCCCCAATTCAGAACCTCCAATACAGGCATTGTTTGTTCTATTAAATACAATATAATTCACAGTTCACCACAAGATTTTCTCAAGAAAGAGGGGAGAGGAGAGGAGAGGAAAAAAAAGGGGGGGAATAATTTCCTTTTTTAAAAATTTTAAAAAAAATTTTTATATTATTTTATTTTTCTTTATTTCATTATTAATTTAAAAAAAACAACTTTTTCTTTTTTAACTTTTTATTCTTTATTAAATCTCAATACTATAAACAAAACCACCCTCAGAGGCCATTAAGGAAGAGAAAATCAAATATCATGGATAGAAAAAAAAGATAGGTAACACAGAGAGATGAGGAAAAATCTATGGAGGAAATACATTGGAAACCTTGGAGCTAAATGACAGAGAATTCAAGATAGAAATCCTAAAAATACTCAGAGATATACAAGAAAACACAGAAAGGCAATTTAGGGAGCGCAGAAAACAACTCAATGAACACAAAGAATATATGTCCAAGGAAATTGAATCTATAAAAACAAATCAAACAGAGATAAAACTCAATTCATGAGCTGAAAAATGAGGTAACAAGCTTAGCTAATAGAACAGGCCAGATAGAACAGAGGATTAGTGAAATAGAAGACAAGCAACTTGAGGCACAACAGAGAGAAGAAGAAAGAGATACAAAATTTTAAAAAAATGAGATAGCCCTACAAGAATTATCTGACTGCATCAGAAAGAATAACATAAGAATAATAGGTATATCAGAGGGAGAAGAGAGAGAAAATGGAATGGAGAACATACTCAAACAAATAATAGATGAGAACTGCCCAAGCCTGTGGAATGAAATAAAGCCTCAAATTCATGAAGCAAACAGAAGTCCGAGTTTTTTTAACCCCAACAAACCTACTCCAAGCACATCATAATGAAATTGGCACAAACCAACAGCAAAGAAAAATTCTCAAGGCAGCCAGGAAAAAGAAATACAACATATAAAGGAAGGCCCATTAGATTATCATCAGATTTCTCAGCAGAAACTCTACAAGCTAGAAGAGAGTGGACCCCAATATTTAAAGTCCTGAAAGAGAGGAACTTTCAGCCACCAATACTATACCCATCAAAGCTATCCTTCAAATATGAAGGAGAAATAAAAACATTCACAGATACAGAAAAGATGAGTGAATTTATCATCAGAAAACCCTCACTCCAGGAATTACTAAAGGGGGTTCTCCAATCAGATACAAAGAACAAAAAAAAAAACAAAGCCACAAGTAAAAGCTCCAAGAAGAACACAATAAACCCAAATTTAAACTGTGACAACAACAAAAAGAAAGGGGAGAGAGGATGGAGATTAACAGTAGCAAAGGATGATGGAGTGCAAAAGTACTCACAAAATAGTGTGCTACAATGAACAGGGTAGGGACCCTTTTCATTACTCAAAGGTAACCACCATTGAAAAAACCACCACAGAAGCACATGAGATAAAAAAGATAGCAACAGAGGAACAATGTATGGAATACAACCAAATAAAAACAAAAGATAGAAAAACGAAAGAGAAGAATCAAACAAGACATAAAACTAACAGAAAGCAATCTATAAAATGGCAATAGGGAACTCACAAGTGTCAATAATTACACTAAATGTAAACGGATTAAACTCACCAATAAAAAGACACAGAGTAGCACAATGAATTAAAAAACAAAATCCAACTGTATGCTGCCTACAGGAAACTCATCTAAGTAACCAGAATAAAAACAAATTCAAAGTGAAAGGCTGGAAAACAATACTCCAACCAAATAACATCCAAAAAAAAGCAGGCGGAGCAATACTCATATCTGATAATGCTGACTACAAGACAGGAAAAGTACTCAGAGACAAAAATGGCCATTTCATAACGGCTAAGGGGACACTGAATCAAGAAGACATAACAATTTTTAATATATATGCACCAAACCAGGGAGCACCAAAATATATAAGACAGCTACTTATTGACCTTAAAACAAAAACTGACAAAAATACAATCATACTTGGAGACCTCAATACACTGCTGACGGCTCTAGATCGGTAATCCAACCAAAGAATCAACAAAGATATAGTGGCCTTAAACAAAACACTAGAGCACCTGGATATGATAGACATCTAGAGGACATTTCATCCCAAAGTGACTGAGTATATATTTTTCTCCAGTGTACATGGATCATTCTCAAGAATTGACAATATGCTAGGCCACAAAAACAACATCAGCAAATTCAGAAAAACTGAAGTTGTACCAAGCGTATTTTCTGATCATAAAGCCTTGAAACTAGAATTCAACTGCAAAAAAGAGGAAAAAAATCCCACAAAAATGTGGAAACTAAACAACATACTTTTAAAAAATGAATGGGTCAAAGAAGAAATAAGTGCAGAGATCAAAAGATATATACAGAATAATGAAAATGACAATACGACATATCAGAATCTATGGGATGCAGCAAAAGCAGTGATAAGAGGGAAGTTCATATCACTTCAGGCATATATGAACAAACAAGAGAGAGCCCAAGTGAACCACTTAATTTCACACCTTAAGGAACTAGAAAAAGAAGAACAAAGAAAACCCAAAACCAGCTGAAGAAAGGAGATAATAAAAATCAGAGCAGAAATAAATGAAATAGAGAACAGTAAAACTATAGAAAAAATTAATAGAACAAAGAGCTGGTTCTTTGAAAAGATCAACAAAATTGACAAACCCAAGGCAAGACTTACCAAGGAAAAAAGAGAAAGAACTCATAAACAAAATCCAAAATGAAAGAGGAGAAATCACCACGGACAACGTAGATATACAAAGAATTATTGTAGAATACTATGAAAAACTTTATGCTACTAAATTCAACAATCTAGAAGAAATGGATAAATTCCTAGAATAATACAACCTTCCTAGACTGAGTCAAGAAGAAGCAGAAAACCTAAACAGACCTATTAGTAGAGAAGAAATAGAAAAAACCATTAACAACCTCCCCAAACATAAAGTCCAGGCCCTGACGGCTATACCAGCGAATTTTATCAAACATTCAAAGAAGACTTGGTTCCTATTCTACTCAAAGTCTTCCAAAAAATTGAAGAAGAAGCAATACTTCCAAACACATTTTATGAGGCCAACATAACCCTCATACCAAAACCAGGCAAGGATGGCACAAAAAAAAGAAAACTACAGACCAATATCTCTAATGAATACAGATGCTAAAATACTAAACAAAATAATAGCAAATCAAATACAACAACATATTAAAAAAATAATGCATCATGATCAAGTGGGATTCATCCCAGAATCTCAAGGATGGTTCAACATACGTAAAACGGCTAACGTAATACACCATATCAACACAACAAAGAACAAAAACCACATGATCTTATCAATAGACTCAGAAAAGGCTTTCGATAAAATACAACACAGTTTTATGTTTAAGACTCTCAACAAAATGGGTATAGAAGGAAAATATCTCAACATGATAAAGGCCATATATGATAAACCATCAGCTAACATCATATTAAATGGCACTAAACTGAAGGCTTTCCCCCTTAAATCAGGAACAAGACAGGGTTGTCCACTCTCCCCAGTCTTATTTAATGTGGTACTAGAGGTTCTAGCCAGAGCAATCAGACAAGACAAAGAAATAAAAGGCATCCATATCAGAAAAGAAGAAGTAAAGGTATCATTTTTGCAGATGATATGATCCTATACATCGAAAACCCCAAAGAATCCACAAAAAGACTACTAGAAACAATAAGCCAATACAGTACAGTCGCAGGATACAAAATTAACATACAGAAGTCAATAGGCTTTCTATATGCCAACAATGAAACAACTGAGAATGAACTCAAAAGAATAATCCCCTTCACAATTGCAACAACAAAAAAATAAAATACTTAGGAATAAATATAACAAAGAATGTAAAGGACTTATATAATGAAAACTATAAACCATTGTTAAGAGAAATAAAAAAAGATATAATTAGATGGAAGAATATTTCTTGTTCTTGGTTAGGAAGAATAAATATAATCAATATGGCTATATTACCCAAAGCAATATACAAATTTAATGCAATTCCCATCAAAATTCCTATGACATTTTTTAAAGAAATAGAGCAAAAAATCATCAGATTTATATGGAACTATAAAAAACCGTGAATAGCCAAAGCAATCCAAAAGAAAAAGAGTGAAGCTGGGGGCATTACACTACCTGACTTCAAACTATATTATAGGGCCACGACAATCAAAACAGCATGGTATTGGCAGAAAAGTAGACACTCAGACCAATGGAACAGAATAGAAAACCCGGAAATAAAACCACATATATATAGTCAAATAATTTTTGATAAAGGGGCCAAGAACATACAATGGAGAAAAGAAAGCCTATTCAATAAATGGTGCTGGGAAAACTGGAAAGCCACATGCAAAAGAATGAAACTGGACTACAGTTTGTCCCTGTGTACTAAAATTAACTCAAAATGGATCAAAGATCTAAACATAAGACCTGAAACAATTAAGTACATAGAAGAAGACATAGGTACTCAACTCATGGACCTGGGTTTTAAAGAGCATTTTATGAATTTGACTCCAATGGCAAGAGAAGTGAAGGCAAAAATTAATGAATGGAACTACATCAGACTAAGAAGTTTTTGCTCAGCAAGAGAAACTGATGACAAAATAAACAGAAAGCCAACTAAATGGGAAATGATCTTTTCAAACAACAGCTCAGATAAGGGCCCAATATCTAAAATATACAAAAAACTCATAAAACTCAACAACAAACAAACAAACAAACAATCCAATAAAAAAATGGGAAGAGGACATGAACAGACACTTCTCCCAGGAGGAAGTACAAATGGCTAACAGATATATGAAAAGATACTCATCTTCTTTAGTTATTAGAGAAATGCAAATCAAAACTGCAATGAGATACCACCTCACACATGTTAGATTAGCTATTATTAACAAGACAGGTAATAGCAAATGTTGGAGAGGCTGTGGAGAAAAAGGAACCCTCATACACTGTTGGTGGGAATGTAAAGTAGTACAACCATTATGGAAGAAAGTATGGTGGTTCCTCAAAAAACTGAAAATAGAACTACCTTATGACCCAGCAATCCCTCTACTGGGTATATACCCCAAAAACTCAGAAACATTGATATGTAAAGACACATGCAGCCCCATGTTCATTGTAGCATTGTTCACAGTGGTCAGGACATGGAAACAACCAAAAAGCCCGTCAATAGACGACTGGATAAAGAAGATGTGGCACATATACACTATGGAATACTACTCAGCCATAAGAAATGATGATATCAGATCATTTGCAGCAAAATGGTGAGATCTTGATAACATTATACGAAGTGAAATAAGTAAATCAGAAAAAAACAGGAACTGCATTATTCCATATGTAGGTGGAACATAAAAGTGAAACTAAGAGACATTGATAAGAGTGTGGTGATTATGGGGGGAGGGGGGAAAGGGAAAAGGAAAGGGGGAGGGGGATGGGCACAAAGAAATCTAGATAGAAGGTGACAGAAGACAATCTGACTTTGGGTGATGAGTATGCCTCATAATTGAAAGACAAGATAACCTGGACTTGTTATCTTTGAATATATGTATCCTGATTTATTGATGTTGCCCCATTAAAAAAATAAAATAAAAAAAAGAAATAAAAGGCATTCAAGTTGGAAAAGAAGAAGTAAAGCTATCATTATTTGCAGATGATATGATATTGTATATAGAAAACCCTAAAGTCTCAGTCAAAAAACTACTGGACCTGATAAATGAATTCAGCAAAGTGGCAGGATATAAATCAATACTCAGAAATCAGAGACATTTGTATACACCAACAATGAACAGTCAGAAAGAGAAATTAAGGGAACAATCCCCTTCACTATTACAACCAAAAAAATAAAGTACCTAGGAGTACATTTAAACAAGGAGACTAAAGACTTGTACTCGGAAAATTATAAAACATTGATAAAAGAAATCAAGGAAGATACAAACAAGTGGAAGCATATACCATGCTCATGTTAGGAAGAATAAACATCATTAAAATGTCTATATTACCCAAATAATTTATAAATTTAATGCAATACCAATTAAAATACCAATGACATACTTTAAAGATATAGATCACATACTCCAAAAATTTATACGGAACCAAAAGATTACATGAATAGCCTCACCTATCTTAGAAAAGAAGAATACAGGGGAGATATCACACTTCCTGATATCAAGCTGTACTACAAGGCCATTGTACTCAAAACAGCCTGGTACTGGCATAAGAGCAGGCATATAGATCAATGGAACAGATCGGAGAACCCAGAAATAAACGCACAGCTCAATGAACAACTGATATTTGACAAAGGAGGTAAGGGCATACAATGGAGTAAAGACAGCCTCTTCAACAAATGATGTTGGGAAAATTAGACAGCAACCTTCAAAAAAATGAAACTAGAACACCAGCTTACACCATTCACAAAAGTAAACTCAAAATGGACAAAAGACTTAAATGTAAGTCATAAGCATCTTAGAAGAAAATATAGGCAGTAAGCTCTCCAACATCTCTCGCAGCGATATATTTGCTGATTTATCTCCAAGGGCAAGGGAAATAAAATACAGGATAAACAAATGGGACTTCATCAAACTAAAAAGCTTATGCACAGCCGAAGACAATAAGAACAGAATAAAAAGACAAACTACACAATGGGAGAACATATTAGACAGTATGTCTGATAAGGGGTTAATAAGCAAAATTTATAAAGAACTTGTAAAACTTAATACTAGGAAGACAAACAATCCAATCCAAAAATGGGCAAAAGAAATGAATAGACACTTCTCCAAAGAGGACATACAGATGGCCAATAGGCATATGAAAAACTGCTCAACATCACTAATCATTAGAGAAATGCAAATTAAAACCACAATGAGATATCACCTCACACTGGTCAGAATGGCGCTCATCAACAAAACAACACAGAATAAGTGCTGGCGAGGATGTGGTGAAAAGGGAACCCTCCTACACTGCTGGTGGGAATGCAG
Source organism: Saccopteryx bilineata (assembly GCF_036850765.1). NCBI lineage: Eukaryota > Metazoa > Chordata > Mammalia > Chiroptera > Emballonuridae > Saccopteryx > Saccopteryx bilineata. Next base: position 210,348,176 of record NC_089491.1, on the reverse strand, counting down.
ACTGGTGCAGCTTCTGTGAAAAACAGTATGGAGATTTCTCAAAAAATTGAAAATCGAACTGCCTTTTGACCCAGCTATTTCACTTTTAGGAATATACCCCAAGGACACCATAGAACGGTTCCAGAAGGAGAAATGCACCCCCATGTTTATAGCAGCATTGTTCACAATAGCAAAGATTTGGAAACAGCCCAAGTGTCTGTCAGAGGACGAGTGGATTAAAAAGCTTTGGTACATATATTCAATGGAATACTACTCAGCCATAAGAAATGATGACATCAGATCATTTACAATAACATTGATGGACCTTGATAACATTATATAGAGTGAAATAAGTAAATCAGAAAATACTAAGAAGTATATGAACCCATGCATAGATGGGACATAACAATGAGACTCAGAGGCATGGACAAGAATGTGATGGTAACAGGGAGTGGGGTGGAGGGGTGGGCATGGGGCAAGAAAGGAGAGGGAAGGGGTAGGGGTAGGGGTTGGGCACATAGAAAATGAATAGAAGGTGACAGAAGACAATTTCACTTTGGGTAAGGGGTATGCAGCATAATCAAAGGTCAAAATAATCTGGAGATGTTTTCTTGGAACATATGTACCCTGATTTATCAATGTCACTGCATTAAAATTAATAAAAATAAGATAAAAAAAGAAAGACTTTGTTTAATGAACTGTCTGCATACAAATGTGATCCTTATGTGTGTTCTCCAAACACCTTTAAACAATGTTTTTGCTTCAGTGTGAGTACATCTCTGTTGGTTTCTTGCATATACCATTGCCAAATATTTTTATCCTAAAAATTCTTGACACAGTATGCATTCTGTTTGTAGAAAAATGAACACAAACACATAGAAAGAATTGTAAGCATATAAATTGACCAGATTATGGACATATGCTTAGTGTACCCTTAACAGCTGATGCAGGTTCCATATGTTCCCTATCCTCCACCATTCCACCATCTTTTCATCATCTCAGCTCTTCTATTACGGATTTTTTTTTAAGTGAGAGGAGGGGAGATAGAGAGACAGACTCCCACATGTGCCCCAACTGGAATCCACCCAGCAACCATGTCTGGGGCCCACACTTGATCCAACTGTGCTAATCTAGCATCTGGGGCTGACACTTAAACAAATTGAGTCACTGGCTGTGGGAAGGAAAGCAGGACAAAAGGATGTGAAAAAAGGGGAGAGAAGCAAATGGGTACTTCTCCTGTGTGCCCTGACTGGGGGTCAAACCCTGCACATCCACACATCTGGCCAATGCTCTATCCACTGAGCCACTGGCCAGGACCTCTGTTATAATTTTGATCATTACAAATACAATGATCAATGAATCTTCAGTACTAGCTTTTCACCTTCAATGTTTTATACCCTTAAATGTACTCAATAGACTTCTGAAATCAGCATATTTCCAAATTTATATCATTTGTCTTGCAGAGAGTATTTAGTGCTAGTCCAAGCTAAAATCAATTATATCAGAGTATATTTCCTTCTAATAAGTCAGTTGTAGTTTCATTTTTTCCCTTTTCTTTACAAATGTTTGCTTTATTTGAGTAAGCCATTATTTTTGATACCCTTAATATGGATATCCAAATATATTTCCAGATCTAAAACTTGATTGCAAATATTTCTCGTTTTCATCATGCCTGCTCTCAAGAATAGTATGCCCTATGAGTTTTGCAGAAGTTAAATATAATTATTTGAATTGGAGAGAAGACACTCTATAAGGCATTGTAGTTAATGTTCCTGCATTCATCTTATATATGGACCAAATTAACTTTTCTCTGACATTATACAACTTAATACATTCTTCACAGAAATAAGATATGATGAAAAGAAAACTGGCTATTTAGAAATACTGACATAACTAAAAAATGCAAAGTATAGGCAATTAATATACTTATTTCATTAATCTGGACCTCACAAGCATTTTTCATACAAATGTTTACTCAGAAAGAATGAAATTCTCAATAATTAAAAATACAAAAAAATAAGTGGAAAGAACAACAAAAAATTACACAAAAGCACTCCATGAGTCCTACTTCTTACTCATCTTTAGTGTAAGTGAAATTCATTCACAGAAGAAGAAAAATGAAACAAAAACTTAGAAATCAGTCTGGGTATGTCTCAGCAGGTTAAGCTTAAATTAGAAATTGATTCTCAGATATTGTTCTCCAAAATTAATCACTGATATTTCAGGTGCATGTGTATATCTAGTGGCAGCTGTCAAAATAGAGCACTTGTCAATCACTCAATTCTGTTCATCTGACTTGATTATTAGGTCTATTTGTAGAATATCTAAAATGTCCCTTAAGCAATCATGCCTAATATTGTATGTATATTTACATTAGACAGTTTTGTGGTTTTTTTTTACAGGGACAAAGAGAGAGAGAGTCAAAGAGAGGGATAGATAGGGACAGACAGGAACGGAGAGAGATGAGAAGCATCAATCATCAGTTTTTCGTTGCAACACCTTTTTGTTCATTGATTGCTTTCTCAGATGTGCCTTGACCACGGGCCATCAGCAGACTGAGTAACCCCTTGCTCAAGTCAGCGACCTTGGGTCCAAGCTGGTGAGCTTTGCTCAAACCAGATGAGCCTGCGCTCAAGCTGGTGACCTCGGGGTCTCAAATCTGGGTCCTCTGCATCCCAGTCTGAAGCTCTATCCACTGCGCCACCGCCTGGTCAGGCTGTTTTGCTTTTTTAGATGTCTTCATGTTCTTATTCTTTCCTTTGCCCTGTCTTTGCTTAGTATACATGGCATGTACATGTTCTCTAAGATGTAGTTCAAATGTTAGCATTCTGGTAATGCTTTCTAGTACTCTCCTAAGCAGAATTTATCCTTATCCCCATGACTGCAGGGTCTGTATCCAGATAATTACACAGTGTAATATAGTATGGTTATAAAAAAATACATATTAAGTTCCCTGTTTGTAACTTATAATAAACATACAAATATTAAATCTAGAATTTACAAATCAAATACAAAGAAAACAAAGATAAGAAATTCAAATATCAGCAGTTATCTGATATATAAAGTGAATGCTCACAATGCATCCGTGGTACATACAACTATGGTCCAAGTTCTTTCGAGTGTTAAGAAAAGTCAATTGTACTAAAACGTTTCTTTGTCAAATAGCTAAAACCTATCATAAAACATAATTTGAATTTTGCTTGGTAGATAGTACCATATTTTATTTTACTATTCAGTAATAATCACAGTGTCCACAGTTTTTAAAATTTCTAAAGACAGTATTAAAATTCTGACAAATGTCCATTAATACAACTTTGGCTCCTTTAACTATTGATAAATATCTTGTATGTTTATTGCAGTTCAATTCAAAATTTGGAAGCAGCCCAAGTTATCATCAGTAGATGAGAGGATAGAAAAAAACACAATGACATACTATTCAGCCATAAAAAAAGATGGAAATCTTACCATTTGCTCATCAGTAGATGAGTGGATGAAAAAAACCTGTGAGACATTTATTTACACAATGAAACACTATTCAACCATAAAAAAAAGATGGGAATCTTACCATTTGCGAAAACACGATAGACCTAGATATTATTATGCTAAGTAAAATAAATCAGTCAGAAAAAGACAAATAGCATATAATTTAATTTATATCTAGACATTGATGAACAAAATAAACTAACAAACAAAATAGAAACAGACTCATAGATCCAGAGGGCAGAGTGACAGCTGTCAGAGGGGATGGGAGTTGGGGGACTGGGATTAAGCAAAGGAATAATAATTTACGCACAGAGACAACAGGGGATGACAGTGTGGGGAGTGAAGGAGGTAAAGAGGGATGGGAGAGGTGGAGAAGGGTGAGGGATAGGGTGATAGAGGCAGACTTGACTTGAGTGAAAACACAGTGTAATATACAGGTTATATTTTACAAGGTTGTGCAACTGAAACCTATATAATATTATTGTATTAATCCAATGTTACTCTAAATAAACTCAATAAAAAATTAAGAAATAAAATAAATAAATATTGATAAATACCTTCGTTATTCTAAAGAAATACTATCTCCTCAATTATGTGCAAATTATTCCTCATAATTTTAATGATGTTACCTAATATCTATGATAATCAGATTTAAGTATAAATGTTATATATATATCAAAATAAGCAGTACTCAGTATTATTCCATTCTCTTCTTACTGAATGAATCAGTGCTTTTTTCTTTTTATTGAATAATCATTACAAAAATAGTTACCTTATCTCTAATTTATGTGCTGATAAACTAAGGTATAAATTCAGGATAGACTGGATTCCAAATTGTAACAAAATAAAAAAAAGTTATTAAGCATAACTTCATGTTGCAGAAACATAGAACAACACCTATAACATAAAGTCATTAAAAAATTTGTACCTTAGAAATGGACCTTTAAAATTTTTTTTTGACATAAAAATTTACTGGAAATAATGTTTCTGATACCATTAAATGTTCAAACTTAGTAGGATTATGGGACACTTTACCAAGCTCAGAGGTAAGTCTATAAGGTCATGTCATGATTGTAGAGGATAATCATCTTAAAATAATTAGGTGAATCAACTCTATATTCTTATACATATAACTAATTTAAATAATTATTTGATGTTTTTTAAAAGTTTAGAAATGAAAGAACTTTCCAAGACCCAACTGTCAGCTTCATAGTATGAAAACCTATTCTATCAAGATGTGAAATTGAGTTTATTAATAAATAAATGAGAATATACAACTATGATGTGGAATTTAATGCATTATATATTACAAATTATAAAACCAAAATAAACATCATCTATCAACCATATACTTTTTAAACACTATTCATTCAAACAATAGTTATTAATCACCTTTCTTACATAAAAAAGCATAGTATTTTAGCCAACATAAAATTATATAAGTTGCTAAGAGTACTCTTAAAATTCCTTTATAAACTAATGATTTAGGAAATTACATTTGAGAAGTAAAATATATACGTACAGGAAATGAACAGAGCTGATTGCATTGCATTGTTTTTATTTTAAATGAAAAAAGTGTAGGCTATAGGGCATCATTATTTATTCAAAATTCTCTAAACTTGAAAAAAATTTAAACAAGATATAATTTACATAAAAAGCAGTGGGTTTCAAGAAAATTAATGTACATCAGAATGAACCAAGAAACAAAAGAAATTGCATGTCTAGACCATATTTCAGCAGATTCTAATTTAACTGGTTTGCAGTAGTGTCCAGGCATTAATATAAATTAAAATAAAATGTAAAATGTCCACAACTAATTCTGACAATATTTTACAGCAGTCAGTGGGAAAACACTGAACATTTTAAAGAGAGAATTATGCTTAAAAAGTCTGCATTTATTTCCAGAAAAGAATCACGTTCAAATTTAATATTAAAATATATTTAAGTTTGTTCATTAAATTTCTCATATAAGTGAAATCATACAGTACTTTTCTTTCTCGTCTTTTTCTGACTGGCTTATGTCACTAAGCATAATACTCTCCAGGTCCATCCATGCCGTTGCAAAAGGTAAAATTTCCTTTTGTTTTTCAACTAAGTAGTGTTCCACTGTTTAAATACGTCACAGCTTTTTTATTCACTCATCTACTGATGGACATTTGTGAGCACACAATGCAGTATGCAAACGATGTCTTACAGGTTGCACTTGCAACCTGTATGGTTTTATTAACCAATGCCACCAAAAAAAAGTCAATAAAAATAAAATAAGTTTTATCATCAGGTGAAATATTATAAAATTTACCTCATTAATGGTAGATTTATAAACAAAAATGGATGTTTTATAATCAAAATTTTTAGTGCATATGTGTGCATTCACTATACATATCTGAATAAACATATATATAAATAAATATATTGTTTTTTATAGAAACTTCTATCAAATATCTCACACGACTATCATTACAAGGAATGATATATATGTCCATTAAAGAAAAGTAATAACTTAAACAAAGGGGATAAAAGAATGATAAATATGGAACTAATTATCAGAGGAGAAGTTCCATATTAATTTAGAAATTATAGTCAGGAGAGCTACAGCAACTCTTTGTTGTACATAACACACCAAGAAGCAATTGAGAAAAATATCTGCCAGATGGCTGTAAGTGATAATATGAATATATTGACAACAAGCCAAAGCTTCTAAAATCTTTTACTACATATTAAAGAGGAAATGTATTACCCATCTGAAAAAGGTTATTTTAAATAAAATGAACAATTTTATTTCAGTCTATGAAACTATTCATAGCATAACCTAAGTGGACTGTTTTAACCTTATGGCCAAGGTTAGATGACTCTTTGTCAAAACATTGGATAGAATCCTGATCGAATTTCCAGTGTGCCCTTTTTTCCTGCCTTAAATACTATTCCAGGTTCAAAAATGTTACTTTAGAAAAAAAAAAAGAATAAAACATGTTTCCAAAGAAATCTCTTGTCCTAATTGATTTATAAAATAATTTAGTACAAGGTCATAGAGTATATATTATCAAATGTATCAAAGCTACAAAAAATATCTCAAAAATAAAAGATGCCAAAATAAAAATATCAGCAATATTTTTGGCATCATATATATTCACTTTATATTTTTACAATTTTGGCATGGCTCTCCTGAATAACTGTTAGGCTTAGATATTTGGAGTAGTAAATGACAAAGTCAGAGCTTAAAGCTACAATTATAAAAACCAATGAAGATAACAGTAAAATCACATGTAGGTGAGATTTCAGGCTCAGTAGGCATACACATTTTAAAACTGAATGTGAAGCAGATGCAGGAACCAGAGGTCAAAGTCACCAGGTATATCAGGAGATACTTGTTCACATTCCATAAACACTTATTGACTGAATTAATAATATTTTTGTTAAACAAAACATGTCAAATATTCTGTGATAATATTAAAATCTTTTGTTGGTTAATAAGAAGAAATACATAAAACTAATGAGTATACGCATATTGATTTTAAATTGCTATGATCCCAAGGAAGAAATTATATAAAACAAATGCTTAGTGAAGTTAAGTTTTGAATAAGCCCCTACATTTATAAATGCCAAATTCTGAATCATGGTAACAAAGCAAAAATCAATTTTTTAAATACCAATACATTTTCTGAGGTAATCAGAAAAAACCTTAGACTCCATTTGACTTCAGCTGAGGATTAGTGCAAGCAATAGTCACTGCAAATCCCTCACACTACTTGTCCATCCTAGGCCTTCTACAGCAAAACTTCATCACTTCAGGTTATTTTAAATTCATCAAATATCAATTGAACATATATCAAGTGCTAGGAAATGCTCTAGGCTTTTGGGAATTAGGAATGAATTATAAAAAATTATACCCTATAGGTTATCTTATACCCCCCAAATTTGTACCCTAGTAGAAAATTTTATGAGCAATTCAACACTTACTCTGAGGTCATTATTGCACATATGAAATGATACCCCCAAAGACTTGAGATTGGCAAAATAAATATCATTAAATGCATAATGTGAAAAGTTTGTGCAATTGAGTCTTAACATTCACTGAATTATTGTAAAGTATAGAGGCTAATTTTTGTAGATTTCCTAGAGCCAATATGCAAGAACAAGTTAAATAAATAAGCAGATCTAGAACTAGTTATTAACAAGAGACAAGAAAACCAAACCAAACCCCCCCAAAAAGAGGGGGGGACAAATTAACTAAGGGTCAACTGCCTCTTACACAGAGTCTTTAATCTTATTTTTATTTTTAAAATGTTTATGCCAATGACTCAATGACAGACAATAACCTTGTCTCAGAAATATATGGTAATTGAAATAAAATATATATTGAATATAATCTGTAAAATATGTATACTATTCATTTATATGTTATATATAAATAAATGTAAAATAAATAAGTATATATACTAGTAAATATAAAATAAAATAGGGTTCCAAAACATCAAATATAATTCATAATTTTAAGCTATAAAATTGTTGGTGTTTTTGGACTCCGGGTTAAAGTTTGTCTCTGTAATTAGAGGCAACTAGAATTCATAATGATGGCTAGAGAAGCAAATAATTAGAGTCAAGATACTATGATTAAAAAAAAAAAGGTAAGGAAACATAATATCTACTTAGAAAGTTACCTCTGAAAGTGATGGATCCCTGGCTACCCTCAACCAAATAGAAACAGAATATCTAAGGTGGGAGAGTCTCCTCAACGGTTTAAAACCAGCAGCCAGGGATTTGAACTTTACATTATCTACTTCCTTGCAATTGTTGGAAAGATTCAAATAATGTATATTAAAAACAACCGAACAACCCTGTGCACACAGTCTGAGGGTCACAGCCATTTAGGGGTCTTTAAACTGCCTGAGTTTTCCAGCTTCCCTTTGTCTTCTGGATAAAGCTTTTCTTTCCATTAACTAACTGTACAAAGATTTCATTATTGTTTTTTTTCTTTCAGAAAAAATTATCTGGTTATTTGTTGTCATTGAGCCACATTTAGATAATCTCAGCTGGGATTCTTGGGTTGTAAACTTGCAGTTCTTTAATTTTGTTATTCACCTGTTAATTACAGGACATGACACGTGTCTCATTAAGAGTCATTCCATGCTGAAAGATAATAGGAGCAGCATAATTCAAGATCATGGCCGTAAACTGTCTTGTCTTACACACTGATCACCTATCTCAATCGGTCCCAAAACAGGTGTCGTGGAACTGAAGGCTGGAATTCATAGCCTTGAACGTTTCCTAACACCAACTCACAAAATGAACTATAGACATTTGTGGTAAAGAAATGGAATGAGAATGAAAAACCGTTTTGCCATGAAGATGGGATTATAAATGCACCTATAATAACAGCAAGTTACTTAGAAAATTTTTAGAACAATCATATTTTGAGTCTTGTCACTATTTTATCACCTGATAAATAGAAGATAGCATTATATACTGCTCACAAAAATTAGAGGATATTCAAAAATAAATATGAAGTGACAAAATATCCCCTAATTTTTGTGAGCAGTAAGTTAAACAATGAATACGTTGTTTAAAGATATAACCTCCTTTTTCTGTGAATCTGATTCCCAGTTCCTTAATGCCCCCAAAGATCTGAGGTTTTACAAATTGTATGTGACAGTTTTATCTGGCCACTTATTATTTTGCAAACTTTTTGTCTCCTAGAACTGGAGGAAAATAATAGCTAGAAAAACTACTAATAAAAGACAATGAAAATTTCAATTTCCTTACTGATATGTTCTTGTCTCATTTGGAATTCTCAGAACCCACTCCTGGGGGCTGACCGGCCACATGAGTCACAAGTCACGCAACTTCTGAGAATCAGCATGCAGTGTTTCCTGGTATGAAGTAAGTGTCAATCTCAGTGTTAAGTCCCTCTTATTGTTATCCAAGGCAATGCTTTCCTTTGCAAAGCATATTTTCTATTTCTCCTTTCATGGCTCTGTTACTAGGAGTCAAGCCAGGATTTCATAGTATAGTTATTAGATCTGTCAGATGAGTTAGTTCAGTCTTAACTTTGTCTTGGATTGTTTTTCTCTTTCCTCTGTTTTAGGCCTGCTTTCTTGTTGTAAATTACAAAAAAGAAATGACTTTTTTTTTTATTAGGAACTCTTCATACTTTGGAGGTAGTCTTAGTGTAGTGGGGCAAAGAAATACATTGAATTAATATAAACACAAATAAGATTATGAACAATGAATTATCCTGGTATCTTATTTTCTCTTCTAATAGCCATTCATTAGACTGTATAAATCACTCCATTAATGTTGTGGAGTATTCTAAGGGTTAGGTTCTAACAGTGAAATGTTTATCTAACAGGAAACACAAGATTTGGTATAAATAACTTATACACATAAGCGTTTTATAGAAATTTTAGACAAGTATACATATTCCTTTTGTTGGTTGTATCCCTACAAAGATAGTAAAAATAATTTGTAATGCCTAGTTTGATCGTTGACACTTATATTCATTAAGGAATTATGTATCAATATATGTGATGTGCCAAGCTATGTGTTTGGGGTATGAAGTATATTAGATGCAGAGGAGCAGTGAGGTTTATAATCACATTGGACAGGAATCTTAAAGAACAAAAGGCCTTTACTGCTCCCATATCCTTAGGCCAGGAATTATTATAAACAAACCTTGAGAAGAAAGTGCATCTTGAAGAACAAGAGACAGGGTAGTAAAAATTCTTTCTCATCCATTTCTATTGTTGGATGGCCAATGTTTAATTTTATTAAGTGAACCAGCAGGTTTCCTCACACTTCCAAAAAAATTTAATTCATCCTTCTCTGAGGTCATTCTCTCTCTTCATGGTATGAAAGCGCTAATTCAATGCATTTTTTTTTACATAGTTTTCTTCCTGGTACAATACATTCTGGCCAAATTGAAAGGATGTATTCCTTTTTTTTAAATTCTGCATAGTTATTTTTAATCAAAGTAAATGGAAAAGAGAAAACTATACAAGCTTTAATTGCATTAAAATGAAAAGACATAGCATATAGTTAAAGAAATTAAAAACAAAATAAAAAAGGACCTCCAAAGAAAAATATGTATTTTAAAAAATTAATGGATTCATTTTGATTAGATGGGAAACAATTGAAAAAACACTGAATTGTGTGTGTGTGTGTGTGTGTTTGTATCTAGATAGGTAGATATAGATATAGATATATAGATATAGATACAGATATATCTATCTGAAAAACTTTAGTTGTCAACATGCAGTGTCTCCATTTCCCCACGACTAACATATTTCAGGTCCATGGAAACTGAGTTCAAGAGAGCTTCCCTTCCATCCCTCATGCAGCATTTTCCTGGAAAATTCTATAATTCATTCTACTTTGAGTTTCTTATTGACCTCAATCATTTCTATATCGACAAAAGCCACAGTTGGAAGAAATTTGGCAAAGTGTATCACTTGTACAAAAAAGTATAGAAATAGTTAGCATTAGACCTCAGGCAGTAATATTTTAGTTAGAAAATGTAATATGTTCATCAGAGTTGAAGATCTGAAATGCCTGTAAATTGCTTTATTTCTATTTTAATTCTTGGGCCTCCCATGCTCTTAAAATTTAGCAACTGGTAGTCTTCTTTTTCGGCTCCAAAACATATTTTGTTTGCCTCACCACATTTTATTTTGGTGGAATTTGATTTTCTAAACAGGGGCTTCTGCTTGCCATTTTCTGGCCTCCACACTATCACTGTCACACTCATTTTATAGTTAGACTGATAACTCAACACTTTACCCACTTGACTCCATCTATGCTCTGAATGTTTGAGTGCCCCTAATATGCACATTTTGAAATTCTAATGACCAATGTGTCAGTATTAGAAGGTGAGAACTTTGGGAGGTGATTAGCTCCTGAGGGTGGAGCCCTCATGAATAGAATTAGTGCCCTTAATAAAAGAGATCTCACAGAGTTCCCTGACCTGCTTACCATGTGAAGATACAAAAAAGTCCACTGACCAGAAGACTACCATCACCTGACCATGCCAACACCCTGACCTTGTACTTCCAACTTCCATAATTGTGAGTAATAAATTTGTGCTGTGCATAAGTCAGCCCAAATGTGGTGTTTTGGTATAGTAGCCCAGACTGTGAAAGCCCCTGTAGAATGTGTTCTGGTGACCCTAAGGACCTAAATGCTCCATTTTTTATGATCTCTATGTTTCTGTCACAGTTTGGATTATTTGTGAGGCAGACTTTGAGAGCTATTTAGTGCTCTGGACCAAGTCCCTTTGCAAGGGAAAGGAGAAGCAGAAAGTTCTTTTTTGAGAGGGTCTTGAGAAGTCCTTCTCCATGTCTACCATGCCATGTGACTTTACTCAGGCTATAAAATGTTCTTGGTTAGAATTCAGATCAAGTAGGTTTATAAAATTTTCACATCTGATCCAGCTTAAGATGATTAAAAATGTGAAATATATTCTTAGAAGTTAGATTATTTTAATAATTTAAACTCAGATATTAATCAATCCTACGAAAAGTTTAAAGTCTTTCATTCCCTAACGTAAGTATATAAGGTACAATTTAACTTACATATCCAGTCACTTCTTTCCTAGCTTTGACATATATGAAGGTATAAAACTGAGAAAATATTACTGGAATCTGACTAACATTTCAGTTTCACACTGTGACTTGTTCATTACAGCTGCAGCAATACTATCTGAAACACTGCACATACTGTCCAAATACAGGTTGAAGAGTTAGTTGATCAAACACACATAAGAATAATTTGTATTCAACATCTTCCTTATAATCATTTTATATGAAACAGAAAGTGTCTTTCAGATTCTAGATCTCATTTTCACTTCTAAAAAAATCCAGTTCTTGCTAATGATGTTAGATTAACATTTTTATTGTTGCATGCCTTTGGGATGATTTACTACAGACAGAATCTCATGTCATAGAGAAGCAAAAATATAGTTATTTTGAAAAAAATATGCTAGTCACTTAATTATTCTACTTTTCCTTTTAACTGAATATTTTAGGTTCTTAAGTACATATTCTTATCTACATGTATCTATACATGTATTTGTTTATAGATCTCTGAAAATAAAATAATTATTGAAAGCTTTTTATGAGCTTTTTATTCTTTTTATTCTTTATTTAAAAGAATGCATATAGAATACTTATTAATTCAGGTTTATATTTTTCCTTTTACTGTATAATTTAGGACACTAACTTAAGTATTATATTTCCTACATCTTAATTTTATACATTCATTCATATTTATTAATTTCTCTATTTGTTCCCCTAAGGAACTAGACAATAAAAATAATGGATGTTTGTTAATGCTCTCCATTACTAATTGCCTCAGTAGATGCTGTAAAACATATGTCCCCACCCTAAACTTACCATGTCGCCTTTACCATTTTTATTATTATCAAATATAGCTGGATTGTCAGGTTTCTCACTTTCAAACTAGGGTCCACCTCTAGTTAATTATTTACATTCTACAATTTTGAAATCTATTGTCTATAAGATTGTATTTCTTATTTTAATTTTTGTAAATCTCAATACAATAATTACCAGTAAGATTTACTACTGTTGCTGGGTTCTGTAGAAACATCTGAGTGTATAATAGAGAAGTTAGAATAATACTGGCTTTGCTCCAAACTACTTTGGACAAATAAACTGTATCTCTCTGTCTCAGTTTTCTTATCTTTAAAATGGGAGATATATCTAACCATTAAAACAATTAATGAGTTCATAGATATAAGCAGGTTGCAAAGTACAGTATTAGAATTCAACAACTAATATAAATATTTATGACACACAAACACACACACACATACATAACCATACTTCAAAGTCAGTCTAGCCTGGAATGCTTTTCTAATAAATTAGAAAAATAATTAATTATATGATAAAGAAAAATATATACTAATTATAATTTTGACTTCAATTTAAAAAAAAGAAATTAGAGATATTCATTAATGTCAGGGTTTATTCCATGGAAGGCCCAAATCAAACATTAGGAAACTAGGCCTGACCTGTGGTGGCGCAGTGGATAAAGCGTTTTGCCGGTTCAAAACCCTGTGCTTGCCTGGTCAAGGCACATATGGGAGTTGATGCTTCCTGCTCCTCCCCCCTTCTCTCTCTCTCTCTCTCTTCCCTCTTTATAATGAATTAAATAAAATCTTTAAAAAAATTTAAAAAAAACATTAGGAAACTACCTCAAATGACAAAATTAATGTTTTTATTATCAGATTTTATTCTTTCCCTTTTTTAAAAAAATTATTTCTGTAAAATTGTGGTGTTCTCATATAAAGAGAACCATGTACCGCATGTAACATATAATCATCACTAGGATAAATATATTTCAAGTGCAATATCAATATTTAATTATGACTGTATTTTTCTTTAAATTTTGTATATCAAAAAGTGTGATTTTTAACTGTCATAAAATAAAAAGTAGGTCCACCTTCTCCACTTATTTTCAGCTGTTCTTGGAGGTTTCACACCTTTATTTATTTACTTATTTATTTATTTTTGTCACAGCCACAGGTACTGCCAGGAAAAACAGTCCTATGCTTAAACTTCCAGCCAATGATGGGTAAAGAAATGCTTTATCTTCTTTTCTTCTTAGTATGGCTCAAAAGGGTCAGAGGTTACAGGAAATATTGTTATAATAAATAAGGAAATAAGCTAATTTATATATTTAACTTCCTACACTTAACTTTATATATGTACCAAAATCCATTCATTTAACCTAATATTAGGTTAACATGCAGAATCAAGAAAAAGAGCTAATGTTTAAGGCCAGAATCTGTTTAATTCAAAGCTAAGTATTTTAAGAGACAAACTAGTCTGAGGAAGAAAGAGTAGCTCATTGCTTACAAGTGTGTAAAACAATTCTTTTCTTTTTCTTATTAGCTCTGCACTTTGACCTCCTCTATCCTTCCGTTTTGCTAGCCATGAGACACTAAGGTACACAGATGACACCTGCAGGCTGCTGCTCAGGCCCATAAAATATCTCCCTCTGCAGTCTCTTCTAATTAGTAATAATTCTTAATATTGCTGATTGCAACCTGAAATTTCATTATGTCCTCCTCCCATGCTAGAACCATCTCTTTTTCATTCTAACTTTTCTAACCTAAATCATCACTGCAGCCCTTGACAGAGCATTATCTAATATCTTCTGTCTTCAAAATTATCCCCCGAGCCTGGACCCCACTCCAGCAAATATTCCAATTCTCTGCATACAGATCAGCTAACCATAAGTTTACCTTAAAAAATATTTAAGTAAAGAATTATGAAACTTTTAGGTGTTTCTGAAACACTGCGACAGGCTTGAATATGGAAAGGTGACTATAGGATTTGAGAACATTAAGAAAGGAAGTCAAGGAAATCCATCATTGGTCTTACAGTCTGTAATCAGAACCTCATTACAAGCCAAATGAGCATAATTTGTCACTTTGAAAATTTGCAGGTTGAGAATTGGGTCATTTCAAATACCAATTTTCACAGGGCAAACAGGTCATTCAGTCCACCTGTTCAGTATATTTCTCCCAAATAACTTTCAAAGCAGCTGAGTCTTTATAAATAATCATTCATTGCTAACTGGACCTCCTGACATTTCCCCTCACATGACCTCCATTTATATATAGTTTTTTCTTCTAAATCAAGAGGAAGAATTATTTGTACATGGCTTTTTAGGGCATAGTTTGACAGTGTCTAATAAAAATGTAAATATGCTTGACCTTTGATCTAATATTGTCAGTACAAGACATCCAGTTTACTAGAACTTTCATTTATAACACTATTAGTAATAATAAATAATTTTATGAAACTTCACATGTTCTGAGACTTGATCAACTCATTCATTCCTTAAAATAGCTCTATCAGGTAGGTAATATTCTAATACATATTTCAAAGATTATTAGCCTAAGTCACAAATAAGTGAAGTTGTCTGAGATCACAGAGATCACACTATTAGTAAGTGGTAGAGCCAACACACACAAACACACACATGAACGTGCACACTGAATTCAATTAGTGGAAGAGAATCAGGAAAGTTTATTATCTTAACTAGGAGTGTTTTGGTTTTTTTTTTTTTTTTAAACTCAGCCAATTATCAAAATGTTTCACTATTTCATAAAATTACTGATTCAATGGTCTCTCTTGATTTCCTAGATTTCCTGTCTGGTCAGTTTCCAATGCTTAGTTGGATGGAGTCTAACCCAGACCTTCTCTTCCTCAATGCACCTCTTCTGCATAGGCCAAATCTGGTCACTGTAAACACAATCTCCTCTTAGATAAATCCCAGAAATAGAGAAGGACTGCAACCTAACAGCTACTTCATCTGCTCTAACACTAGCGACAACCAGCTTGCCCATCTCGTTTCCTGTAGACTGGTCAGAGCCTTGGCAGCCACTGGTCTCCCTCTGACTGCAGGAAACATCTCTAAGTACTCCCGTAATATGGCTGATAAGAGAGAACACCAACCCACATCCTTGCCTTTGGGTAGGAGAAGAAAAAATTCTCAAGAATTTTCTTCAAAAATATCCTTCCACCACAACATCAAACAATTTAGCACTTTTAAAACCTTGTGGGTGAAGATTTGAGGAGATTCAAAGTAACAATGTTTAGAATAACTGTTTTGAAAATATGGATCTTACTTAACTTTGGTCTATGTTACCTTGCAAACTTGGAGCTTCAGTCAAGTCTGGAAACTTATTATATACTCATCTTTGACACCCGCATTTACAAAAGTTTTAAATTTTATTTAGAAGTAAAGAAGTTTTATATTTTCAGTCATTATTAACTTCAAAATCACTCTGAGAGATGATCCATTTTATTCTTCTCATTTTTATCACATATTTAAAACTCTTAAAATTTATTTACTATTAAAATAGGGATCATCTGAACAAACCTTTAAGAAATGAGTGGTTTTAATACCTTTGATTTGGTGACAGAAAACAGCCTCTGACTACTACCTGTGGGTTTAAAGGCAAATCCACAAACCTGATGAACTTTACTATCTTTTTTTTGTACAATTACAGGGATAAGACTAGCTAAATGGTACAGCATTATTGGATCTAACATTGTATAATCTCAAATGATCACGTGTTATGCTGAATGCTTGAGATCCCTAGAGATTTCTCACAAGGTTCTGGGTTGACTGCCAAGACATCTGCCCCATTTTATTCAACCTTCCTTTTTATACTTTGTGTACCATGGGACCCGGCATAAAATTACATTCAACAAAAAGGTTCTGTAATTTGCAGGTTGACTTTTATTTGTCTTAAAACTACTGCTCAAGGCACACTGAATCTATCTATCTCTTTATATGCTGTTATTCTTTAAACAAACAGAAACTTTCACCACTGGACAGAACCTTTCCTCTCTTGTCATGTGATTCTTGTAATACACAGGAGCGATAGGATATAATCAGCTCTGCCTGGTCCTTTAATTCGTTGTTTTTATTTACTTTTGCCATTGACAAAGTACATGAAAGTGTAATCATTCATGACTGGAAAATCCAAGGGCCCTTATGAAATTATTTATAAACATTTATTTTTATTGATAGTCTTGCTGATTATTCATCTCTAGTCTGAATTATATCCTGCTTTATTTTAATAAAATCCTCCATTAAAGAGAAACACAATAAAATAAGATTATTGCTTTGTTTTGTTTTATTTATTTATTTTTGAATGAGAGGAGGGGCGATAGTGAGACAGACTCCTGTGTGCACACAGACAGGGATACACCTGGCAACCCCAATCTAGGGTCAATGCTTGAAACAACCAAGGTATTTTTAGCACCTGGGGCTGACGCTTGAACCAACTGACTGGCTGCGAGAGTGAAAGAGAGAGAGAGAAGGAAGAGAGGAAGGGAGAGAGAAGCAGATGGTCGCTTCTTATGTGTGCACTGACCAAGGATTGAACCCAGGATGTCTGTACACCAGGTCAACACTCCACTCACTAAGCCAATCAGCTAGGACCTGAGAATACTGGTGTTTGTTTTTTTTTTAAACTCAGCCAATTATCAAAATGTTTCACTATTTCATAAAATTACTGATTTTTCTTATTATAAAATATATATTTAAAAATATTAAAGGGTAATAATTATACCTTTGTACTATCAATAAACTTGAAGAATAATTATTTTGAAACTTTGATTTCCATAAACTGCTAAATATTTGCTAAAACCCAGAGTATTTCTTGCCTATTAACAGTTATACTGGCCAATATTTAAAGAGCATTGTCTTCATATTTTTCTTTTTTAAAAATTCTTAATATACGTTTAGTAATCCCTTATTAGTCCCTTATTTCTGTTCCCTTATGGGAAATATGTTTATACTACTTCAAATATGTGATGTGGAAACTTAAAAAATATTTTTTTAAGGAGGGTAGAGGGCTAGTTAAATCATTTGTAAACAAACTGAGTAAAGTTATAATCACTTCATTTTAACCTTATAGAACATACAGAACTTGTCAAATAAATATGTATTCTCCATATTTTCAAAAGCATTTATTTTTAATAATTCAGAGAATATTATCTGCAACACATATATTTATTTTAAGCTATGATGAAGCTCTCTAGGATTAGTTTTATAAACGCTGAAGTCTAGACTTCCAGAGATATCATCTATCTGACTTTGCTGACATAATCCCCCCAATACATTTCAAGTCTCATGGCAATCTAATATGTTATCACACTAATGTGCTCATTCACCCAGGAAATCAGGTTTAATGAATACCCAAGACACAACAATTATACACACTCATATGGTGTAATCCCAAGGAAGGGATAAAGTTTTAATAATTAGAACCACTTGTGTCATGACCTTCTATTTGCTTGGTTTATGTCACATAATAGCAATATTTAGCTCAAAATAATTTATTTAACACTTGACTTTGCAATGACATCATTAAAAGAGAGGGAAAAATATAAGAAAATAAAAGGTATCACCCCTGCACTTTTGTTTCTGGGAAGGCATCTCAAAAAAAAAAAAAAAAAAAAAAATATATATATATATATATATATATATATATATATATATATATTTCTGTCCTTTTAAAAAAAATTTAGAGAAAGATACTCTAAGTCATAAACCTTTCTCCTAACTATTACACAGGTAATCTCTCATATGAAGGAATAAAAAACAGGAATAATAAGTTTAGTATCTCAGATAAATCAAGATTTATGTCCAAGTAATAATTCTTTTCACATAATAAACTTGTCCTAGAAATGGTTTTCAAAATTCTTACACTATAACTTCCTGAAAGGCATGACCTTCTATATGTATTGCTGTTTCATATAGATAGAAACAGGATAAAATGAATTATTGCCAATAATTAGTTTCTTATATGTTAGCAGTGTTAGATATCATGGACATATGTACATATTTTTAAATTTATGATATTCAAACTTTTCTTAAAATTGTGAATTTATTTAGATGTCGTGGAATTGAGAAAATTTAGATTTTTATCTTTTGTTGAATTGAACTAATTTTAAATGTAATTTTAAAATGTTTTTAACAGCAATCATGTCTATACAAACCTGGACAAATTCTGCATATTCAATTTAATTAGAGAAAAAAAGACAAAAATATTAAAAGACACCAATTCTGGTGCTTATTCAAATAATGGTTACTTTTGTGACCTTTGGAAATTCATTTACTCATCTGGGTCCTAAAACCAATAATAATTTTGTTTTGTCTACTCCTTAAAATTTCTCTAAAAGTAATATATTTGTGGATAATGAAAGAAAGTGGTAAATACAAAAAAAGGAAAATTATTAAACTCATGAAATATATACTTACTGTTTTACATAGCTGTCTTAAAGAATATAATAATTGCAGACTTTTACAAATATATATCCAGTTTTAACACATATTCAAATTCATATACTATATTATAACTATGTTTAATCATATCTAATAGCAGTACTGCCTCATTTTCAGGGCAAAGAGTAATAAACTACATTATGTTCTTCCCAACCCCATCATATGCAGTTATTCAACTGATCTGCTCCAGAGTGATGAGTTTAATATCAAGAAAATCATATTCAGATATTGTCTATGTAGTTTTGCTAAGTTAAAAAAAAGTATGTTAAAAATATCAATGCCTGCAGACTTTGCTTAAAGTTATTATATGAATTATTTTTAAAATAGGTATTTATTGAAGACAACTGTCAGGAGCAAGAGATAAGCAAATTTTATTATTTATAAAAAAACTACCAAAATTACTAAGTCGACAATGAAATTGAAATAAACCTAAGCACTAGCAGTCCCCCAAAAGAAAACTTATTTTCCATAATTCAAAATAAATTCCGAAAAAATGTTCTCATTTAACAACCACCTGAATTCTCACTTCTAAATCTTATAAAACATTCCTTCCTCATCTGGAAGTAAATTAAAACTTATTTAACATGTACATAAGATACATAAGTTCAAAAGTTTATGAAGCCTATTAGAAGGCAAAAAAGTAGGGTAATTGTAGACCTAGAATAAAGTCTCAGTCTCCCACTGGGCCAGAAATGACTAAAAGCCTCAGAGACTATAACAATATAAGTTCAAAAACCACAAAAATATAAAAGTAAGGTACTAA
The DNA here is from genome assembly GCF_036850765.1 of Saccopteryx bilineata. NCBI lineage: Eukaryota > Metazoa > Chordata > Mammalia > Chiroptera > Emballonuridae > Saccopteryx > Saccopteryx bilineata. The sequence continues at coordinate 210,328,129 of NC_089491.1, read as the reverse complement.
TTGATCTTTTACTTGTGAAATATTGATAGTTTAAAACAGCTATAAATATGTTTTGCCTTTTGAAGTAATTACAAAGTCCATTTTTCTGTGTACTTTAAGTTATTTTTAAAAAATGCCAAAAAAAAAAAAAAAAGAAGAGAAAGAGAGAGAGATCCTTATATTTAATATTTTTAGAGTTGTAGCTAAGTTTCTGGAAACATTTAGGACTCCTTTTTTATAACATTTTATTAAAATTTAATAGGCATGAAAGAAATTCATCCATTGTAAAGTCACCTCTCTATGCATATGCATTTTTACAAATGCAAATAACTACAGTATAGGTCAGGAAAAAGAGCAGAATTAGTGCCCCTGATTTAAAGTCTTCTAAAATAATGTGAGTTTTGGCTATATTATTTATTGTATATTAATGTAATCATGTATTATATGCTTTTATTTTGGTCTCATTTCTGTTTCTCAACATAATACATGAAAAATCCACCAATATTAAGCACATAAATCTAGACTTTTATTTCTCATTGCAGTATAATTATTCATATGTGAACACACCAAAAGTATTTTTCATTATAATAATGGTTGGCCATCACATAGTTTCTAATGGGGGGCTAGTTAAAATAGTACTACTAAGAATATATCTTTGGCCCTGGCCAGATGGCTCAGTAGTAGAGCATCGGCCTGGCGTGCAGGAGTCCTGGGTTTGATTCCCGGCCAGGGCACACAGGAGAAGTGCCCATCTGCTTCTCCACCCCTCCCACTCTCCTTCCTCTCTGTCTCTCTCTTCCCCTCCCACAGCCAAGGCTCCATTGGAGCAAAGGTGGCCCGCAGGCGCTGAGGATGGCTCTATGGCCTCTGCCTCAGGCGCTAGAATGATTCTGGTTGCAACAGAGCAACGCCCCAGATGGGCAGAGCATTGCCCTCTGGTGGGCATGCCGGGTGGATCCCAGTCGGGCGCATGCAGGAGTCTGTCTGACTGCCTCCCTGTTTCCAACTTCAGAAAAATACAAAAAAAAAAAAAAAAAAAAGAATATATCTTTTTCATTTCTGTTGCCAAAGTATATAAGAGTAGACAAGTTTGGTGATAGTACAACAGAAGTAAAGCTTTAGGGGATATGGCCAAATAACTTTCCAAAGTGGATGTAATGCAAAGTTTTAAAGTTCAAAACAAATAATAAAATTTGATAATTATATTCCCATAAAGTATTTATGAATATAAGATAAAACTAGAAACAATTCTAGAAGGAAAAGAGCAATTTTAAGAGTCAAAAGCAATATTCTTGAAATTGGATATAATGAACAAGTTAGTCAAGGATGAAGCTGTTAAATTTCTGAATGGAAATGAGCTTATGACAATGGGGAACAGGAGTTTGAAGTCCCGCAAACATGAATCTCAGCAAATTCTATATAACCCCAAAGGAACAACCACAGAACAAAGACATAGCTAGAGCACATTAGATGAATGTAATTTTAAGCAGCTACTGTTAGTGGTTTATGTGTGTGTGTGTGTGTGTGTGTGTGTGTGTGTGTGTGTGTGTGTGTGTGTGTATATATCAAAAAAATAAAACAAAATACTAGTGGTTAACATTTGTATGTGTAAGAATGTGTTAAGAGTTACACTTTATAACTACAGAAGATTAAGATGTCAATTTAACTTGTTTTGGGCTACTGTCAAATTTCTGAAGAACGCATCATTATTTTGTACATGAGTCTTGCTCTCCTCCTCTTAAAAATATTGTGTTATTTGTCCACTTTGACTGAGTAGTGCTTACCCTTCTAACAAATGCATATGTAAATGTAGTCTATTTATAATTATCTCTCCCACTAGAAATCGTAAGCTTTTTTTGCAAAAATAGGCTTCAGAATGATTAAAATGATAGCATTCAGTGTACAGTTGTCTAAAGACTACATTTCATTTGCTCTTCGTAGAAACAGCCAAAGCTTTTTAATATTGCTTTATTTATTTGAAATTTCCTTAGAGACAGGGACAATTCCTTAAATCTCAATTCTCTGGGTATTTATTACAATGAGCCATTGGCAAGAAATAGGGACATGAGATAGGGATACTTACTTTAATATTAACTCTTCCCAACAAATAATCCTCTAAACTTTATCTTGCTAAAAGCCCTGAATCATTTGTTTCTAACAACTGCAAATTAGAATTATCTGGGAGCTTTAAAGAATATATTAATGCCCAAGTTTGAATCCAGGGCTAATGTAAATGTTAAAGTGTAGTAGGGAGAGCTCAAGCTTCAGTATTTTGAAACATTCTCATGATTACAGGAAGCAGTTGATTTTGAGAACCACTACACCATACCATGAGCCTTTCAAGTCCCCAAATCTGCCTACGGTAAAGCAGAGATTGTTTAAGTACTCTTTTAAATGAAAATAATACAAATTACTTTTCTTTTCTTTCTTTTTTTTTTTTTTTTGTTTCCAATAAATCCCAACTCTACAGCATCACCTTGGCACATGAAGTCATTAGCATTTCCTATAACTCATAGAAACTGATTTTCTGTTTTTTTTTATTCTCTCCACAAATTCCTAACCTTAACTGTATGTTTTTGTCAGCACTATGACCTAAATGAACTAATTATCTCTATTAAAAGCATTGAAAATAAATCGCTGAATCACATTACAATATTTTTATGGGAATGTATGTATTGACAGTAAATATTTTTCTCCTCATATTTTAATCTTAGCAAATAAATATTCTGGTAATTTCATATTATGATTATACACTTTAAAATTTAGTGATCAACATTCAGTTCTAAATCTCTATTTTATTGCTGCATTACTAAAATGAAAAAGTGCGATATTTGAATTTAGTAAGATTTATTTTGGTTTTTATTTAATTTTTTATTATTTTCCCAATTAAGTCTCATTATAGTAAAATAGACTTTGACATCTAAATCTTCTTCAGCAAAGACTGTGGTATTCTTTCAGATATAACAGGTTAAGAACATAACATGACCTAGAACAAGTACTCTCAGCCATCTATAGTACATTCAATACATATGATAATTTCCAGATTTCACACATGCAGGTTATCCAAACTTTGCTTAGATGTCACTACTATTTAGTGCATTCTCCTGTAAAGTAGATCCATGGCCTGGTTGGGGGACATAACCAAAAAGGCTAACAATGTTTTTATTGTCACCAAGCTTCCTTAGCACCCAGAGCTCCTATAGCTGGCAACACCAATCAATGCAGTCTCACGACATCCCTTACTTATCCTTCCCATACTATTCACTGCACAATAAGACAGGTCATTTTTTCCCTCACCCCCATACATCCAAACTACAGTAGCTCTGTATTCACAATTATATGAGAAGCAGCATAGCATGGGGATCCAGAGACTGGCTTCATAAGTCAAACCACAGGTATTATTATCGTGGCTTCATAATTTATCAGTTGAATGGCCCAGGGAAATAATTTTACCGTGGTGTCACTGCATTTCCTCTTCTGTAAAATGGAATAATAAATTAATTCCTGCCTAACAGGATTGGAGTGTTGCATGTATAAAATAATTTCTATAAAGTAGTAGCACAGAACCAGATATAGAGCAACTTCTCAAAAACTGCTACCTATTATTACATTTCTATTTTTAGCACCATATGTTATGGAATACATGCACAATTGATACTAGTTTGATGAATTATCTATTATCTGTATTGTACTTTAGTATAAATATCAAGAATACATTTTCAAAATTTTTATTTTAAAGATTATTACTAAAAAATCTTAAATTTCTTAAATTATTTTCTTTCATGTAGGAGCAAATATTGTATAGAAAACTTTGAGCAAGTTACTAAAATGATCTGGACAAGGCATACATATATCTTCATTGGAAAAATAGTGCCCTGCCTGTCAAGTTGTCAAGTGCCAATATCCATCAAACTCATAACTAAAGTATATTTTTACAAAGATACTGGCTTTATAGTGCATTAGTGATATGATAGCAATTGTATGTGAAGTAATATTCTAAATTGAACAGCTAAAATAAAATTGCATTGGTAATTATCACTAATATAAATTTTATCAAAGCCAATTCAATGGGAGCAAAACACTAATGAATATTTTAAAACAGACACATGAAAAAATTTATAGATGTTATTCAAGATCATGAAACACATTAATAACTGGTATAATAAAGATGAATATTACAGTAGAAGCTACTGTCTCTACAACTCAAGACCAGAGTAAAGCTATAATGATTCATGTCATGTGAAAATATGTGTGCTGGCCTTACTATGAAAACAGCCATCACTCTAAATCTAAATAAACTAAGTGCTAAAATATTTTTTTATACTGTTCAGAGACTTCATGGTAAAAGATATTTGTTTCTTACATATAGTGAGATGTATCACAGAGCAAACTAACATGCACTTCTTTGTTGTTGGGAATTTCATGGTGTCATAGTAACTAAATAATTCTCAAAAATAATCAATGTAATAAGATATATATCAACACTGGTTAAAGTAATTTGTTACATCATTCATTAGTATCAATGCTGAGGTATTATTTTCTCAATAATGACCCATTTGTTTATTCAAAAAGATTACTATGTGGCTACAATGTGTCAGAAGTACTTCTAGGGGCTGGGCACAATATCAACAAAAAAATATTGTAGTAACAGAATTTACATTTATTCAGGCAGGAAGAGAGATGACTGATAAATGATGACAATGTAGGATCTGTCTGATGGTAATAAGTATAATGCCCAAAAATAGGGAGGGAGAAAATGTGATAAGGTGCCAAGAAATTGCAAAAATTGTTAACCTTAGTATTTTAAAAGGAAGAATCAGGCCCCCTTACCCCTCCTTTCTGAAGAGAAAAAAAAAACCTAGAGAAAGAGATTGAAGGGGCAAAAGTTAGTAACTAATCATAGTTTAACTATAGTTCTCTGGAAGGACTGAAGACAATACTTGCTAGACAGAGCAAAGAAGGAAAAACTTATCCGGAAACTTCCTCTTCCCCATCCTTAAGAGACTTTAGGAGACAATGTTTACATATCTTAATTAAAAATTCCTACACTAATTCTAACTCTTCCTCCCCTCCTGGAGTCCTGAGAGTGACATATACCTCTAGACAAAGGGATCAGGAGCCCACTCTCCTTGCTTGAAAAACCTGCATTCTGTAACATTTTATATGCTTTCTAACAATCATCCCTTTTGAAATTCTTTATATGTATAAAACTTATAAACTAAACAAGCTAGTCCCAACACTTTTAACAGAGGTAATTTCATTTAGCTTCTTTCCTTATCCTAAGCTAAACATTTTGTAGCGACAGGGATGGGGGTAGACATTAGAAGATTTGGGAATGTCTTTGCTGGGTATGTAAAACAATTATCACTACTGTGTTATCTTGTGGTCTTGATGTGTAAGAATGCTTTTTACTGGCCCTGGCCGGTTGGCTCAGCAGTAGAGCGTCGGCCTGGCGTGCGGGGGACCCGGGTTCGATTTCCAGCCAGGGCACATAGGAGAGGCACCCATTTGCTTCTCCACCGCCCCCCTTCCTCTCTGTCTCTCTCTTGCCCTCCCACAGCCAAGGCTCCATTGGAGCAAGGATGGCCCGGGCGCTGGGGATGGCTCCTTGGCCTCTGCCCCACGCACTAGAGTGGCTCTGGTCACGGCGGGGCGACGCCCCGGAGAGGCAGAGCATCACCCCCTGGTGGGCAGAGCGGGGGTGGATCCTGGTCGGGCGCATGCGGGAGTCTGTCTGACTGTCTCTCCCATTTCCAGCTTCAGAAAAAAAAAAAAAAAAAGAATGCTTTTTCCTTTTAATAGATCCCATAACTGAATGTTGTAAGCTTGTTAGTAATTGACTATTGTACCATGATCCCCCTCCTTACCCGCCCCAATCAGTAGTACTTGATTTTGTATAAAAGAAGGTTCAGGCTCTGGCCAGTTGGCTCAGTGGTAGAGCGTCGGCCTGGCATGCAAGAGCCCCGAGTTCTTCCCAGCCAGGGCACACAGGAGAAGTGCCCATCTGCTTCTCCACCCCTCCCCCTCTCCTTCCTCTCTATCTCTCTCTTCCTCTCCCGCAGCTGAGGCTCCATTGCAGCAAAGATGGTCCGGGCGCTGGGGATGGCTCTGTGGCCTCTGCCTCAGTCACTAGAATGGCTCTGGATGCAACAGAGCGACGCCCCAGAGGGGTGCAGCGTCGCCCCTGGTGGGCATGCTGGGTGGATCCCGGTCGGGCGCTTGCGGGAGTCTGTCTGACTGCCTCCCCGTTTCCAGCTTTGGAAAAAATGGAAAAAAATAAAATTAAATTAAAAAAAAAAAAAAAAGGTTCAGAACTGTAAGAGAGCCTACATGATTTGGGATCATGCCCCAAGTAGCTAGCTAGCCAGCTAATTAACATACTCCTCAAATTTCTTCTGTAACCTGCCTGGTGTCTCTATGTAACCCGAGGATTACAATACTTTAAAACAAAAAGAAATATGGAAGGACTGAAGGGGTTGTCACAGAGAAGGCAACAAGTCAGGAAAGATCTAAGGGAGACATGAAGACACAGATTTAGGAAAGTACATGGAGAAAAGCTATGCAGAGGAACTTTCAGAAAATGCAAAGGCCGTATCATAGAAATGATTGTAAATGGTGAACAGCTGTTCTACAAAGAGAGTGTGGCAATCACAGTCATCAGCGTACTCATAAAATATATATTTTAAAGGAATTATTTTCTTTTTATTATTGCAATGGACACAGGAATAAGACTTAAAAAGGTTTAGGTGAGAATAAAAACAACAGTTATAAATTACATATTTTTGTATCAAAATTGCTCATTCCATTTCTCCTGCTAAATAAACCCCATAAAAAGAGAACACACTGGGTTTGGCTTACATAACATTCTGAGATTATATGTTACAAAGTAGTAATTCTGGGAAGATACATATTCAACTACTACCTATTTACAGAAGCAGCGATATAGTTGTGTCCCATAAAAGAGAATAAAAATTAGACCTCAAATTAAAAATATTTTTCCTCCTACCAGCACATTCCCACACTTGACTGAAATTCAACACTAGGGAATAATATTTATGAGAGGCATGAAAACTGAGTTTGTATCTTTACAAAATGTAATCCAAACCACCTTTTTATTAAAACGTTGAAAAGAATAGTATGAGTGACCTGGGTATGAGATTACAGCTTGTTTTCCACAAAACTGAAGCTGAGGTACCCATGAACAGAGGAAGAGATATAAAAGAAAAATGTCACTTTTACATACTTGACTTGACTGCAGAACACGATAGCACATGTGTATAGTCCCACTACACTTCTCAGAAAGATCACAGTGATAACAGTGATAGTTTCATAATAAGAAAACATTCTCAAATTACCTACAGTTTTGCTACAGTTTAAGTCCTTAGACATCAATGCAATAAATGCATTTCTCTATATGACCTTCCCTCTGCTTCCTAGGATGATGGCTTCCTATTTTATAATATAGTTTTTTTGACATTGCTTGGTAGTATACTATCATAAACTAGCATAAATATGTTAATCTTTCATAAAACAATGCAAAGAATTCAAGGGAAAATGAAGGATTGAGCAAAAACTCGTCTCTATGCATTCAACATTGAGATTTTCAACATAGCACATAATTTAACATTTGTTAAATAAATAAATTGTACTTGTTCATAGTCAAAGGGAGGTAAATCTGTTTTACTTTCCATTCCATAATGTAATTCCACACACTTTGAGAAATTGAAGTAGCAAGTGTGACACTGTGCAGCTTGGAGGTCTGGGTAATAAGAATTGCACAGCTTTTGTCATCATCCATTGGAAGATTCCCTGTTGGCACCTAGCTGCCATTTTGTGATGAATCTCAAGTAGTGATGAAGTCCCTGCCCCAGAGTTCTAGCTGATTTATCTTGTAGAAGTGGTCACAACAGTCAGACAGTTAAGTGATAGTGATGTCATTTGAGATTCAGTACCCATTTGACAATGAAAAAGTTCCTAGTCAACCAGCAGATTTATGAGCAATAATGGATTATTTTCCTTTTTTTTTTTTTTTTGGTGACAGAGATAGAGAGGGACAGATAGGGACAGAAAGACAGGAAAGGAAAGAGATGAGAAGCATCAATTCTTTGTTGTGGCACCTTAGTTGTTCATTGATTGCTTTCTCATATGTGTCTTGACCAGGGAGGAGGGTACAGTAGAGTGAGTGACCCCTTGCCAGCGACCTTGGGCTTCAAGCCAGTCACCTTTGGGCTCAAGCCCAATGACCATAGGGTAATATCTATGATCCCAAGCTAAAGCCAGTGACCCCACACTCAAGCTGGTGAGCCCGCGCTCAAGCCAATGAGCCCGCCCTCAACCAGAAACTTCGGGGTTTTGAACCTGGGTCCTCTCCATCCCAGTCTGATGCTCTATCCACTGTGCCACCGACTGGTCAGGCTTGAATTATTTTTCTTATTAGCTATGAAGTTTGTGTCTGTTTTGTTAAACAGCAAAAGATAACTGAAACAACAGATGAGAATGGTAGATACTTTGCTGCTTTTTGGGATAGTTCTGATACCACAGTTTACACTGGAGTCAGGCCATAATATTTTACATCTACACAAGCAAAATTGTCTAAAAAAATGTTTACATATTCCTCATGAAAATGACAAAATAACAAGAGGTATTTATTTCTATAATGAAGTAAATATACTTCCTAATTTAAATAAAACAGTCCAGATATACCATAATAAGCTGAAAATATGAAGAAAAGTTTTCAAAATGTCATCCATAAAACAAGACAACAGCTGTTGGGATTAATTATAGTTAATATCATGTCATTTTAGAATTGACCGGTATTTCTCATTAGTATTTAAGGCAGAGCAGTTCATGAGTGGAGGAAAAGGACAAGCTAACTTATGAGATTCCATCTGTTTCAGATACTCAATGACTTGGCACTACTTTCAAATATCCCTCTGAGAAATATAGCAAGTAAATGATCAGAGAACAATAATTCAATCAGCAACTAGTTAGTACACTTTGTAAGTAGCCATATAAAAATATCAAGGTAAAGCTGTTAATGATTACTTCTATTTAAGACATAAAAGCTCTTAAGTTCATAGAAAAAAAAGACATTTCAAACCTTAATTTCAAAAAGTTATTCCATAGGAACATAGAAGCAGGCCTGAAAAGCACTCTCAGCTGTGAGTGAACTCCTCCAGCCTGAGCAACATTCAAATACTGTGGGCCCTCCCCTCTAAAGGGGTTCTCCTCAAGTCTAAGATGACTAGGAGACATCTGTAAGGTAGACACTATCTTTGTGACAAATTTTCACCCTGCTTTATGCAAATATCTGACACTAATCTGAAGCCAAAGTGTGTTGTCTCTTCAAACCCAAGCCCTAAGCATAAGAAGGCTGATGCATAGATAGTGACAATAGTTAATCCTTTTTACAGAAAATGTAAAATATTAAAAATATATTATTTTAAATACTCTAGTTATAATACTATTATTTAAAGTGATTTCAATCATGCTCAAAGAATGATAGAAAATCAGATTAAGAGTTTAAACAAAATGATTACATAACAAAACACACATGAAGGTAGATGATGAATCCTAACACACTATAAAAATGTACCTCAGGAAATCCTAGAGCATGAGGTCAGCAAGCAGGTCTCATTCAGCTCTTATTAAGCCCCAGTGATTGTCTCATATTATAAATTCAATATAGAATATTATCTTGTTTTCAAGCTCTTTCATGGAAAATATCTTTCATTCTGAAAAATACTGTCATTGCTAAACTGAATCAACAGTTTTGGAATTGAAACTGTATAGGGAATAATGGAGTGATCAGAAATTAACAGAATAAATATAAATCTTTAAATAAAAAAGAAAAGAAAGCAGTGCTTTCTATATCAGATATTTACCAATTAGACCACTTTAACATGAGAAAAATCAGGAGTATGGGTTTATAATTGTTCTATCAGAAACAAAAATAAAGATGGAATAATTCATCCACGCTAGATGCTTTGCTGAGAGAACTTTACATGAATGAAAAATTTATCATGGTAAAAACATCAATAATTTGCCTTTTATTATGTAACTTACTTGTTACTTACTATTCTATATTTTCAAATTATTTAAATGCAAAAGATTGATTTTCTAATTATTATTTTCAAAACAATGATGCTAAAATTGTTAAGACTTAATTCTTACTCCATCAAAAAAATGAACATGTATAAAATATTTTCACAAAATATATTATAAGTATTATAAAGCAAAATTCCTCTTTTTAATATTATACACTTACCTATCAGTAATATTATTCTATGACAAATGCAGTGATGGTCAATATGACAAGGAAGATAGAGTGTAATTCATTTCATTGAGGGAAAAAGTTCCACATTCATTGTTGGAATGAAGGAAGGAAACAAAGGAGGGAAGGCGGGACGGAGGAAGGAAGGGAAGGACAAGAAACAGAATGAAAGAGAGAGAGAGAAAGGAAAAGAAATATATGTTAATATGTTATCCTAATATATTATATAAAATAATTCTGTAATAAAAAGTAAATTAATATATGGTTTATTTTCACTTTATTGGCTTTAAATATATATGTGACAAATAATAAATATAGTAATTATTATAGAACATAAATTAAAGCAGCTCTAAATTCACTTATTAGTATAATAATTTGTTGCTCATGTAAAATGGTAAGCATTTCAATTTATTAATTAGTAATCCTAATTAATCATTGTGTCTAATATGGTCTATAATAACCCTATAAAGGATTTGGTAAGTTTCTGGATGCTTTGATAAAATGATTCAGAAACACCTTTGATATATGATAGGTGAAACCTATAAGCAAACATGTAATGGAAATAGTTACACACATATGAAGAAAAAATAAATAAGCCTTAATAATCTAAAGATAATTTATTTTTTTTAAAAAAATAAAAATAGGCCGTGGCCGGTTGGCTCAGTGGTAGAGCGTCGGCCTGGCGTGCAGGAGTCCCGGTTCGATTTCTGGTCAGGGCACACAGGAGAGGCGCACATCTGCTTCTCCACCCCTCCCCCTCTCCTCCCTCTCTGTCTCTCTCTTCCCCTCTCACAGCCGAGGCTCCATTGGAGCAAAAGATGGCCTGGGCGCTGGGGATGGCTCTATGGCCTCTGCCTTAGGCGCTAGAGTGGCTCTGATTGCAGCAGAGCAGCGCCCCCTGGTGGGCGTGCGGGATGGATCCCGGTCGGGTACGTGCAGGAGTCTGTCTGACTGCCTCCCCATTTCCAGCTTTGGAAAAATACAAAAAAAAAAAAAAAAAAAAAGAAAAATATAAAGTTGTTTTTGAGGCAACTTCCATAATATCTCCTACAAGATATTTGTCTTCTTTCTCTTAATGTGGTTGGCGTTGTCTTTTCAGAGTACATTAATGTTGTACCAATAAAATAATGGAAAATATTCTAAGTAAATAGGTGCGGGCACTTAATACAGACTAGATATTTCTATTTAGGTGTACTTTTTGGATTTAACAGATAAGATTTTAATTAAAAAGCTTTTAATTTCTAAGGCTTGTTATGGTTTCTTTGTTTTTCTTTCTGATCATTTCATCAACAAACAGCTCCATACTCCTGAACCATAAATAACTAGTACAGCAATTATCTAGTACACATAAAGCTGATTAGGAAAAGAAAAATATATCATGTACTATGCCTATTTTAATAAAAATGTGGTTCAGTATAATTTCATGATTGTGTGAAACTCAGACAATAAAGTAATGTATAAAATTTCAAATCATGAAAATTAAAATTTCAGAAAATTCATTTTGCAATTTTTAAAAAGTTTTAAAATATTTTACATAAAAGTGCCTTAAATGTAATTTTTCTCTTTAAACATGTTTGCTTATATTTTGACAGTTTTAATTTTCTATTGTTAAAATAAGACAATAAGCTCCAAATGGAGTCACTCATGCTATTCCCCACATCAGCAAAACAAGGTAATGGTCCCCAAAATGGAATCTTAAACAGAAACCTCTGATCAGCTCTAGTTAGATAATCTGCCAGATAGACCCCAGCAATGCCCTAAAAGAAAGTAACCTTACAATAATCAACCCACTTCTTTTGTCCAGTGTAACTTCCATGTTCCACCTCCATTCTGCCTACAAAAGTCTTTCATTTCATACAACTCCTCAGGACTCCTTTCTATCTGCTAGACTGAATGCTGCTCAATTCAAATGAATTTTTGCAGAAATAAACACTTAAACATTGTTAAATGTGTCAGTTTTTCTTTTTACACTGCTATATTATCAAATTGTATCATGGCCATTTAAATTTTCATAGAGAAGTTCTTGATTGAATGATTCTAAAGACCAGATTGATATTAGTCATAAATTTATTAAAAAACCAAATTAGCAAATGAATGTGAAAGACAGACAGTTAATAATGAAACTCAATTACAATTATCCATCACCATTAGAAGATATTTCAACTATATACAGATGTCTGAAATGACAATGACACTTTCATTTCTCAATATTTATGATTATTGAACTTTCCCTGAATTATTCTGACAATAACTGTTAGTCAAATAAACTGGAAATAACAGTGAAGTTATCAATACAGACTTACACAGTATGATTAATTTGATCTAAGAGCTTCAGTAGAGTGATGTATTGAATAGAAAAGATAACACAGTAATACAAATAGCCCAGTTCTTCAAAATCATATAATTCACAGGTGTTATCACTTCACTGAGAGAACTGAGTTTTTCAGAATGATTTCATGGCTATCTCTTTATTTTACTACCTAGACATGCTGTCCATGTCTGAAATGTAACAGAAAGTTAACTCTTAGATATTTCTGTTTTAAACCAAACTTTCTGATGAATATTCTATTGAGATCTTCCCTTGGGGTTTCCCCTAAAATCACCAACGTTAGAAGCTCTGAGGACCTAGGACCCAGGGGTCTCTTCTTCTTAAGAGCACATCTGTGTCTTTCTCACCCCCTCCTCTACCAACCCCCTTTGTGAATTACCTTTACCCTTCTCTCTCCTAAGCTCCAAGGGTCCCTTCTTTTGCCTTTGACACTTGTTTCCTGAGCCCATTTCTTCTACTGCTCACTTCTTGTTCCTCTATGCCTTTGTAAATAAACTTTATCTTATTGAATTCCTTCCTAGACAGGACTCAAGTACTGAGTTTGCTGGAATAAGTTCCCATCTGCCTCCATCAGCCTAACACCTACTGCCATTTGCTGCTGCCAACATAAATATGTCCCAATTGTTGCATGGGAGATTCTTATACTAAGAAATAATATATTATTTATCTGAAATTTAACTAGACATTCTGTATTCTTGTTAAATCTGGGAATCCTACTACAGAATTTACTGTAGATAGAGAGTGCTTGACTGACTCTCTAAGGAAAAGCTTTCTTTAAATCACTAATTTTCAAAATTGTATGTCAATCCTAGGTCTCGTGACTTGTAAAGCCTACAGATGGGCTATTTATCAGCAACATAGATAGATTCTTACAGTATAAGCTTGCTAGAGAATATGACTGAATAGGCCCTTGCTTAAATTTTTTTTTATTTATTTTTTTTAATTTTATTTATTCATTTTGGAGAGGAGAGAGAGAGAGAGAGAGAGAGAGAGAGAAAGAGAGAGAGAAGGGGGGAGGAGCTGGAAGCATCAACTCCCATATGTGCCTTGACCAGGCAAGCCCAGGGTTTCGAACCGGCGACCTCAGCATTTCCAGGTCGACGCTTTATCCACTGCACCACCACAGGTCAGGCCCTTGCTTAAATTTAATCAGAAGTCTGATTGATAAAAATGATATTTGTGACAGATAATTTGTAGGGCATCTGGTATATTTATATATAGGATTTAATAAACCAGGATATCAGTACCATTTGTGGCAAACTGCCTAGATGGCTAATAAATGAACATTCTAGGCACTGCCTTTGGAGTTGTGCTGTGCTCTACTCTAAGGAAACCTGCAGAAATAACTAAATGAAGCCAGTTCTCCAGGTCATCCTCTACTGCACTGCTCCATATTCACTAAATGAAGGTTTACATAATGCATTCTTTGTGACCCCAATGCCCACTGACAACCTAGGAATTGAAAGGAAAAAATAACATGAACATTTCTCTTAGCAAGTTTGTGTTACTCTGACATACTGTAAAATATAGGACTATATATTTATATATATACTCTCTATTATGTTGTCATATTCAATTCAATTCTTTGTTCACTTTCTTTCCAATGAATAACAAAAAATAAGAACCTAAGGACAAATAGCTTCCCCCTGGGATGTATTTCTATATCAATATAAAAATTTTCTTGAATGTTAATAAATACAAAATACCATCATTTTTATAATTCATTTGTACAACTTTGAATACACTCTCAGCTCCAGGCATTATGCTACATTAATTATTTACATCACTCTGCACTCTGGATCCCCATCCAAGAAAGCAGAGTGCAATACATGTTATGCTGTAACCATTAGTCCTCTCCACCACTAATGAGTCTTATGAATAGTATCACAGGGTAAGGCTTAAGGAAGCAAATAGTAGTGAATTAAGCAAAAATCTTTTATTTTTACTCTGTATTTCTTTTTCATAAAATATGCATTTGAAAAATTATCTAATTTATAAGATATATTGATATATGAAAAGATACTTCAATTGTCTGTGAATTTTTTAATGATTTCAACCAGTAGCATGTTTGATGTATTTATGTCTTCAGTTTTCAATTAGATAAATATTTTAAATGGTATATATTCAACTGCTAAAGTATTAATGAGTTACCTGCAGCTCTAGATGAAATTGACAGTGTCATCTCTAAACCAACGCACTTGCTTCTACAGAATTATCCCAAACTTTATAAGTGGAAAACAACCAATTTTATATTTACATATGACCACAATTGTGTAGTATACAATGTGCATGTAAATTATATAGTAAGAAGAAATTATTTTAATGCATCCTGTTACAGGATTGTTTTTCAAGCATATAGATAGAATATGACTGAAAGTAAAGACTTAAAAAATTATTCTTATATAAAAATTTATCCTAAAGATTATAATTCAGTTAGCACTAAATGACAAATACATCTAAGAAGAAACTTATTTTATTCTTGGGTGATTTGTAAAACATCACAAACTTTTATGATATTCATAAATAAAGATTCTGTTGGTATCTAAGTGTTTTTTTTTTTTAATTTTAACCTGAAGCTTCAGATTGTGGAAATCTGTTATTATTATTTTCCTCCCAATTTTCCAAACTGATTATTTTGTCACTATTCTGCCAGAAACAACTGTAATCAAATTCATGCTTGCTAAAATGTTTAAATAGGGCATTACTCTAGGAAAGAGTAGTGATATATATATATATCATCTCTATTTGATGAGCCAAAAAAGTAAAGAGATAAGAATGTGAAAAAGTCACCCTCTGGTTATAATTTACTAAGGTTACTGGAGAATAAAAGACACAAAAATAGATTCATTTGTTTACAATGACAGGAATTTAGAAAACACAGGAGTAGAAGTTCTTGCAATATAGAAATATAAATTATATATAAACCAATTGTTACACTAATTAGCACAATTCTATTCGCTCTATAGCTACCAAAATATCCTGCTCATTTAATGTTGACCTTTCTGAAGAATCACATTAGCATTCTCAGGTAAAATAACTTATCATGCACTTTCTTTTAAGTAATTGCACTCTACAAACTTTGAGCTACCAAAAATTGTTCTGAGATATTCCTTGTTTCGCTTCACTTTACTCATCAATTTTCTAAGACAACTATAGACTTAGAATATCACAGAAGCAAATATTTTCTTTAAAACTCATTTTTCCTGCCCTTTCAGTCATTGACAGTCAAGAATGGTCACAAGAGGCTACAGAGAAAGGTAATCATATGGTAAAACAGCCACATGGATCCTTATCATCTAGGCTTGCCAGAGAATTTAACTGTGAACAAACCCTTGCTTAAATTTCATCAGAAGCCTGATAGATAAAAATGACACCCTCCAGAGGCTAAAACCATTGTCATCTGACTTCAACATTTTTATCTGTGTGACTTTGAGCGATTTACTTTACTGTTGGGTGGCTTAATGCAGAAATGGGACAAATATGGACCCTATCAAATAGGGATAATTGAAAAATAAAAATAAGATAATAGGCCCTGGCCGGTTGGCTCAGTGGTAAAGTGTCGGCCTGGCGTGCAGGAGTCCCGTGTTCGATTCCCGGCCAGGGCACACAGGAGAAGCGCCTATCTGCTTCTCGACCCCTCTCCCTCTCCTTCCTCTCTGTCTCTCTCTTCCCCTCCCGTAGCCAAGACTCCATTGGAACAAAGTTAGCCTGGGTGCTGAGAATGGCTCTATGGCCTCTGCCTCAGGCGCTAGAATGGCTCTGGTTGCAATAGAGTGACACCCCAGATGGGCAGAGCATCGCCGCCTGGTGGGCGTGCCGGGTGGATCCCAGTCAGGCACATGCGGGAGTCTGTCTGACCGCCTCCCCATTTTCAACTTCAGAAAAATACAAAAAAAAAAAAAAAAAGATAATAAATGTGGTATCTCTTATTACCAGTATCTAGCATACATAGAATGTTCATATTACAGTTTAATTTTTATTACTATTTTACTATTACTAATGACTCACCATTACTAGGTATTGCAATGAAGACATTTAAAATAGTTATCTAAGAGAACATATTACAAGTCTTTTTCTTCCTCCAGTTTAGAACCCTATTCAAACAGTAACAATCCCATGATAATTGTCAAGTGAAATTTCTCAGCCAATGTTTAATGCATTAGTATTAATCACACCAGAGGCTGAAAGTGTCACATTATAAATGTATTACCACATCCTTGTGTAAATGACCATGTAATATATTTACAATATCAAATTGTAAAGCTGAACTATGTTTCCAAGAACCCTTAAAATAAAAGGAATAAGTTTGTAACTGATCTCATAGATTTTCTTAAATAAACAACCTTTATTTTAGAGCAGTTTTAGGTTTACAGCGAAACTGAGTGGAAAGTAGGGAGAGTTCCCATATACCCAGTTCTCACACACACAACAACCTCACCCAACTTTAACACCCTCCCTCCCCCACCACAGTCATACCTTTGTATCAAGGAAACTACTTTGACACATCATCACCCAAAGTCCATAGTTTAATTTAGAGTTCACTCCTGGTATCTGACAAATGTATAATGATATGTATCCACCATTGTAGTATTATACTAAATAGTTTCACCACCCTCAGCATTCTCTGTGCTCTGTCTATTCAGCCCTCTTTCCCATTATCTTTACCAACCACTGATCTTTTTATTGTTTCCATAGTTTTGCTATTTCCAGAATATCATATAATTAGAATAATACACTATGTAACCTTTTCAGATTGCCTTTGTTCACTTGGAAAGATACATTTAAGTTTCCTCAATATCTTTCCATGTCTTGATAGATTTTTTTTTTTAACATTGAAGAATATTCCATTATCAGCATATGACACAGTTTATTTAATCACGTATTCACCTACTGAAGAACATCTTGGTTGCTTCCAAGCTTTGGCAATTACAAATAAAGCTGCTGTAAACATCCATGTCCAGGTTTCTGTGCAGACCAAAGTTTTCAATTCATTTGTGTACATATAAAAGTATGTAACTGCTGGATCATATGGCATTCTCCTCATCAGCATTTGGTGTTGTTAGTATTTTGATTTGATGTGTTAGTATCACCTTCTTTTAATCTGCAATTCCCTAGTGACAATAATCTCATATACTTCCTTGCCATTTGTACAACTTCTTTGGTGAGGTTTCTGTTCATTTTTTAAAATCAGATTGTTCATTTTCTTATTGTTGAATTTTAAAAATTCTTTGAGAATTTTATGTAATCTCATTTGACAATTATGTCTTTGCAAATATTATCTCCTAGTCTGTATCTTTTCTTCTCTTTATCTTGACAGTGTCTTTTGTAGGGTAAAATTTTTGTTTTAAATTGTAATGAGGTCTATCTTATTCTTTTCATCATGGATTGTGCCTTTGATGTGTGTTCAAAAAGTCATTGTCCTACACAAAGCCATGTCAGTTTTCTCTTATTTCTATGCTATGAGTTTTGCAGTTTTTCATTCTACACTTTACATTCAAATCTATGTTTCATTTTGAGTTAGTATTTTTGAAGGGTATAAAGTCTGCCTCTTGATTCACTTTCTGTGTACTGATGTCCAGTTGTTTCACTATTTGTGATAAAGGCTATGTTTGCTCAATTGTATTGCCTCTGCCCCCATGTCAAAGAACAATTGACTCTATGTGGATCTAGTTCTGGTCTCTTTATTCTGTCCCATTGATCTATTTGTGTATTTTTTTTACCAATTACCACACTGGCTTGATTACTGTAACTTATGGTAACTGTGTGTGTGTGTGTGTTGTGTGTGTGTGTGTGTGTGTGTGACGAGACAGAAAGAGACAGGGTCAGATAGGGACACACAAACAGGAAGAGAGAGAGAGATGAGAAGCATCAAGTCTTCATTGCGGCACCTCAGTTGTTTATTGATTACTTTCTCATATGTGCCATGAGGCAGAGTGAGTGACCCCCTGCTCAAGCCAGTGACCTTGGGTTCAAGCTAGCAACCCCACACTCAAGCTGATAGCTGATATGCCTTTGCTCAAGCTGGCAACCTCAGGGTTCCAAACCTGGATCCTCTGATTCCTAGTCTGATGTTTTATCCACTGTGCCACTGCTTAGTCAGATACTTATGGTAAATCTTGAAAGTCAAGTTGTGTTAGTCCCCCAACTTTGTTATTTTCCTTCAATTTTGAGTTGGCTATTCCAAGTCTTTTGCCTCACCATTTAAACTTTATTACTAGTTTGTTAAATTACACAAAATAACTGGCTGGAATTTTCATTAAGATTGCACTGAATCTTTAGATCAATTTGCAAAGGACTGACATCTTGTATTGAATCTTACTATCCATTAACATAGAATATCTCCATTTATTTAGTTTTTTTTTTATTTTTTTTATTAGTGTTTTGTACTTTTCCTCATATAGACCTTGGTCATATTTATTTCAACTTACATCTAAATATTTCATACTTTGTTACTATTGTAAATGATAATGTGTTTGTAATTTCAAATTACACTTTATTGTTGGCATAGGAGAACAATTGACTTTTGTACTTTAACTTTGTATCTTGCAACCTAAGTATTATCAATTATCTCAGTTGGTTATTTATTCATTTATTTGGTCAATTCTTTTGGATATTTTACATAGATAATCATCTAATCTGAGAACAGTTTGTTTCTTCTTTTCCAAAGTGTAAATCTTTTACTTCCTTTTCTTGTATTATTGAATTAGATAGGACTTTGACTATAATGTCCAGAAGCAGTGGTAAGAAGAGGTATCCTTGCCTTTTTCCTGACATTAGTGGGAAAGCCACAAGTTTCCCTCCATTTTGTATGGTGTTAGCTGTACGTTTTCTATAGGTGATCTTTATCAAGTTGAAGAAGTCTCCCTTTATTAATAGTTTGCAGAGTTTTAAATCATGTGTGGGTGCTGACTTTAGTCATATTTTTCTGTATCTAGATTGATCATGTTCTTTTCTTTTTTAGCTTATGATGTGATAAACTGCAAGAGTACCTTTTTAAAATGTTTAATCAGCTTTGCATGTCTTGGTAAATCCCACTTGGTCAAGGAGTAGAATTTCATTTATACATTTTTAAAGTTAATTTGCTAATATATTATTGAAAAAAATACAACTATTTTAATAAAATATTTGGGCTGTAGTTTTCTTGCAAAGATTTGATTTGGATTTAGCAATGCATACCTAATAGAAGGAGTTAGGAGGCACTGCGTTTGTTCTGTGTTCTGGAAGAGACTGTTAGAATTGGTATAAATGTACTGTTGTGTGATTCATAAAATTCACCAGTGAACCCACCTGGGCCTGGGTACTTTAAACTCTGAAATATTATTCATTTTGATCCAATGTCTTGAATGGATGTATGCCTATTCTGCCACACAAACTTTTAGAAACATATGCAGTATAGTGAAGGATAAACCATAGCTTGGAAATCCACGAAACTTTTAAAAAAAGCAACCAAGATAGAATTTTGTGGTATGGATTGTAACAACTGGAAACCCAACCAGGTAGAGAATAATGAAGCACAGCACAAAAAAGAAGCAAATTAGAATTAAAAGAAGATTAAGTGATGTGGATAATAATAATGTATTGGGAGCAATGCCACATTTTAAATGGGGTTGCACTAACCACTCTGGTTAATGTAGTACATCTTACTCATCTCCAACTCCTAAGCTCTCTTACTCTATCTTTTCCATATTACTCACACCTATAACATATAATTTGCTTATCTGTTATATTTATTATTAATTTCTCTGAATGAAAATATAAGCTCAGTAAGAACAGAGCTTTATGTGACTGTTTTTGTTGTTGTTGTTGTATTTTTTTGTATTTTTCTGAAGTTGGAAATGGGGAGGCAGTCAGACAGACACCCGCATGCGCCCGACTGGGATCCACCCGGCATGCCCACCAGGGGGCGATGCTCTCCCCATCTGGGGCACCACTCTGTTGCAACCAGAGCCATTTTAGTGCCTGAGGCAGAGGCCATAGAGCCATCCTCAGCGCCTGCGGGCCAACTTTGCTCCAATGGAGCCTTGTCTGTGGGAGGGGAAGAGAGAGACAGAGAGGAAGGAGAGGGGGAGGGGTGTAGAAGCAAATGGGCGCTTCTCCTGTGTGTCCTGGCCGGGAATTGAACCTGGGACTCCTGCATGCCAGGCCGACGCTCTACCACTGAGCCAACCGGCTAGGGCCTGTGCCTGGTTTTTTATGTGCCTTGTTTTTTATAAGCCTGATTTATCCTAAGCATCTCCATGGATTCTGGATTTTGCCTCTAAAATTTAAGTCAAATTCGTCTTTTGTTGCATGGGTGATCATCTTCCTCTCTAGAATATTATAACCTATATCCATTCACTGTCTCTTCTGTTGACCATAACCAAGCACTTATCAGAAAAAGGGATTCTTTCTGAAGTGACATATCATATCACTACAATTCCTTACTCTTATAAATGTTTATAAAGCCCTGAAAAGTTTGGCTCTATCCATCTCTTGAATTTCTTCTCCTACCATATTTCTCACTATCCCTTGACTATGTATATCTTCCATAATTCCCTGAATATTCAGGGCTTTCCTTTTTCTCTGGAACCTCACACAGGTTACTCTTTTATTTGAAATGCCTTCCATTTCATCTTTTCATGGTTAGCTCCTTTTCATTCTTTAGGCTTTATTTAAATATCACCCCTTTAGAATCTTCTCTGACCAACCTTTCTAAAGTTGCATTATTGCACTTTGAATATGTTATTAACTTCAGGTCCAAGTTTCTTTGTCAATTGGGGGATACAAATAGTAGCTACCTGGGTAGCAAATGGCTACCCAGCAGTTAACTCTGCTGGCCTGGGTTGTTTAAACTCTGCACATTCTAAAGAAAGGCCTCTTAGAACAATTATACCAGAAGCCCTAAAAGGTAAAGCCTTTTGGAACCTGACAAGTTCAGATGAAAACTGATCAACCTGAGTTGCATCATTCTGGGATACATTTTGATCATACCATATTATGATGATGCAGACATCTTATTGATGGCTGAGTTGGAATTCTATTAATTTACCTGTATATCTTTTATATCTTATTTTTCTGGGTATACCTACTACAAAATATATTGTTTGAGAAGAAGTTTCTAGAAATTACTCCTTGTGTGGCCATCAGATTGTGAGGTGGTACACAATCCTGGCAGACTAATCACTATGTAACTTCACATTTTGATGACCAAATGCTTAGATGCTTCTCTAACAATTGCACATGTGATATGCCACAATGTGCACAATAAGTATGTGGACAAATACATAGCTACTTTTATTTTTTGCATAAAAGCTATTAAACAGAATTAAAACAGACAATGGGTTTATTTTTTTTGAGAATAAAGCAGTTGGCACCACAGAATGCACAAAATGTGCTAGGGAATTGCTACATCTTAAGACAAGGAAGGGTACAGGTCTTTGGGGATAATTAAACTATGCCATGTCTAACTGTGATTACCATCAACCACTGTCAGTATAAGCCTGTGACTAAGACAGAGGAACTGGTTTTTGCCCAACTGTCCTCAAATCCAGAAATAAATGAATCACAGCCAATTTTAATGATGCTTATTCAAAATATGTATAGCATTTGTGCAAGGGCTGATTCTGTTGGGAAGGCCATAGCAAGTACATCTGGAGTTATAATAACTTGTTATATGATGACAATATAAATACTACATTAAATATAGATGCTCAGAATAATATTATTTTACCATAAGAGAGCCCAGGGCTGGTCAAGCAGGTGAACTGGGAAACTAAAGTTTAACTCTGCAGGCCTGGGTTGTTCCCATCCTTTACATTCCAGAGTAAGAGCATGGGAGTTTCTTCTAGCCATTGGGATACTCTGTCTGATAAGAGGGTTTCTGCATACCTTGGGCCTTTGGCCAATGGTGCCAGTTTAGAAAAGCCATGTGATTTATGAGAGATGTGTTTTTGCTCTAGAAGGCAGCTAGAGTCTATTTAGCTGAGGTCAGTCATGAAGATGCTGTATGCCTCAATGACTAGCCCTGATAAAATACCTAGATTTTATCCCCCTCATTGGCAGCACTTTGCATGTAATGTTACATCACTGCTGGGAGAATTAAGTGTGCCCCAGGAGACTCCAATAACAGGAGACATTTTGAAGATGATATCTGGCTTGGACTTTTTCCCATGCATCATTTTCCTTAGTCAATTTGAACCTATACCCTTTTACTACAATGAACTATAATACAAATATAAGAGCTTACCAAAGTTATCTGAGTCCCCCGAATGAACTATTAGACCTGAGAGTTGTTTAGGTGATATATTAAACACTACAGTGTGTCCGTAAAATCATGGTGCACTTTTGACCAGTCACAGGAAAGCAACAAAAGACGATAGAAATGTGAAATCTGCACCAAATAAAAGGAAAACCCTCCCAGTTTCTGTAGGATGATGTGGCAGCATATGCGCGTGTGCAGATGATGACGTAACACAGTGTATACAGCGGAGCAGCCCATGGCCATGCCAGTCGAGATGTGGACGGTACAGAGGAAAGTTCAGTGTGTTCTGTGGCTCACTAAATTCGAATCCATGACCAAAATGCAATGTAAATATCGGCGTGTTTATAACGAAGCACTACCACATAGGAATAACATTACTCGGTGGGATAAGCAGTTGAAGAAAACCGGCAGTTTGGTGAAGAAACCCCGTTCTGGTAGGTCATCAGTCAGTGACGAGTCTGTAGAGGCTATACGGGATAGCTACCTAAGGAGCCCTAAAAAAATCTGCATGAGCCCACATCGAACTGCACTGAATAGGTATGAAACTGGGAGAGTTTTCCTTTTATTTGGTGCAGATTTCACATTTCTATTGTCTTTTGTTGCTTTCCTGTGACCGGTCAAAAGTGCACCACGACTTTACCGACACACTGTATTTACTAAGGTTGTTATTAGAATTAAATAAGCAGTGCATTAGGATTCAGTAAAATTGTGCCTGACACATGATAAACTCCATGACTCTACCATCACGACTACTGTCTCAGGTCTTTAACTGTCGGAGAGAACTTACACTCTACAATCACAATACTTATTTATCTGAAAACTGTACTTTCCTCCCATTACCATGGAGGAATACAGGGTTTTGTATGTATGACTCACCCTTTGACCCCTCACAGCCCACTGTGCTAGGCATGGTGTACTCACATAACGCTTCTTCAATAAGCAAACTAAGAAATATGTACATGAATAAGAAGCAAATGAACTGAGGTAAATTAGCTTGGGAAATATCTCAAAAATTGTGTAAGTTTTATTTAAATAGCTGAAGTCAAATTGGAAAGGCCTCATTTGGTTTTTCAGTACCCCCCCCAAACTAGAACTAGGAACAGTAAAACCAGCTTTGAATATATGAAGTCCAATTACTTTTAGAAAGCACTTTCTAACAGTCATTTGACCAAAGATGGCACAGGATTTCTCAGGGATCGTGCTGCTCATCAGAGAGGGTCAGACAATATCTCTACTTTTTCTTTTAGAGCTATTGTAAGGGGAATTCAATCATCCCAGGTGTTTAAAATTAACAGCTTTTAAATTTCTTTTTAAGTCTCAGATACTGTTTCAAAAGGCCAGATATACTTTTATTAAATGTATTTGTAATCATGCATAAAATCTTACTATTCTCCTTTCAGTATTTTTTCTATGTCAACTCAACGTATAATAATATCCTCAATAATGAGATATGTAGAGTACAAAAAAAAAATCTCAATACTGTAAGCTAACAAACTGCAAAAATGATAAAGCTCGGTAGAGCGTCGGCCTAGCGTGCGGAGGACCCGGGTTCGATTCCCAGCCAGGGCACATAGGAGAAGCGCCCATTTGCTTCTCCACCCCTCCGCCGCGCCTTCCTCTCTGTCTCTCTCTTCCCCTCCCGCAGCCAAGGCTCCATTGGAGCAAAGATGGCCCGGGCGCTGGGGATGGCTCTGTGGCCTCTGCCCCAGGCGCTAGAGTGGCTCTGGTCGCAACATGGCAACACCCAGGAGGGTCGCAACATGGCGACGCCCAGGATGGGCAGAGCATCGCCCCCTGGTGGGCAGAGCGTCGCCCCCTGGTGGGCGTGCCGGGTGGATCCCGGTCGGGCGCATGCGGGAGTCTGTCTGACTGTCTCTCCCTGTTTCCAGCTTCAGGAAAATGCAAAAAAAAAAAAAAAATGATAAAGCTGAACTTGCCTTGAGGACTCTGGGCCGCGAGCTGCTTTATCCATGTCCAGTTGTAATGGTGCCACCTGGTGGCACTGTCCACTGCAGCTCAAAGGGGAGTGGAGCTGTGGGTGGTGGGCTGTTGGTTGGTTGAGGTTTCCAGTATACTTGGCAGTGGTTTCAGGAAACATTTTCTTTTTTAGTTTTTCTTCATTGCATTAATCCAATCCAGGGATAGTGGGCCAGGAAAAGGCTGGAGTCATTAGGACCCTACCTGGTTCCAGTGAAATAATTGAGAGCTAGGTCACAAGACTCTAGGAGCAGAAAGGCAGGTACATAAGTTGTCTTATCACTTACTAGATATGAGGTCTTTTATTTACCTAAATTTGTTTAGAGCAACTTTCTTATTAAGAACTAGACCACAGACTCTAGGAGCAGAAAGTCAGGTTCATATCTCAGACCTACCTTTTACTAGATTTGCAATCTTTTGTTCCCCTAAATTTATATGGCCTTGGTTTCCTTATCTGTAAATTATGAATAATAATATTAATTTTCCATAATGTTTTGTATTGATTAATAAATAATCCATATATGTTCTTACAAACATTCCTGACACTAAGTGAGTAAAAATAAAAAGAAGCTATTCATGTCATGTTGGTAATGCTATACAAAAATACTTCAAAAGAAATCCAAGTGGGACTTAGCCAGGTGGTTCAGTAGAATAAGCATTATCCCAGTGCACCAAGGGTATGAGTTCGATGCCCAGTTAGGGAATTTAGGAGAAACAATCAATGGTTGTACTACTAAATGGAACAACAAAGTGAAACAACAAGTTGATGCTTCTATCCCTCTCTCTCTCTCTCTCTCTCTCTCGCTCTCTCTCTCTCTCTCTTTCTCACACAAATCTCACAGTGCTATACATAGCACTCCTTTCTTTCTCTTTCTCAAATCAATGCAAAAATTAAAAATATAAAAGAAAAAAACTAAATGTATTGATTCCTCATACATGAAGCAACACACACAAAGCAACAAAAAATAAAGCATCAGAATACAATGTTTTGAATATAAGAAGAAATATACTAAGCAAAGTAAACAGAAAACAAACTAAAAATACCTGAGGATGTTGGGTTTGTGAAATATGTATGTACCTATGTGCATTACTTTTTTTGAGAATGGTGTGTGTGAGAGAAAAAAGAATTGAAACTTTAAAATACCACTTTTCAAGACAAAATGTCTTCAAGAGGAAAGAGTGGTTATTAACCCCAAACATGCAAAATAGTAAAGGGAGCCAGACAGCTGCCTTTGTAACAAGGAAGAAGTCTTTATTCTTTCTACCTTCCACATCCCCCTCAAGTCTCCTCTCTTAGTAAACTGCCTTTGAAGCACTTCAATCATGCTCTCTCTACAGGTAATCGCTGACTTCAATTTTGGCTGTCACCACTGAAAATATAGCATTTATCTTTCTTTTTACTGGAGTGTAAGCTTCTTCAAGGGAACTGCTGAGTTTATTTCTTAGTCTTATCCAGGCAATCATTAATTCAATGCCACACATCAAGGACAGAAACATAATTCTATAAATGTCTCTTTTCGCTTCCACAACACTATTTAAGAAAGAGGATGAAAGAATATGCTAATTGGAGACTTCATTATTTTAAGTACAAGGACTGAGTAAGGCATTTGGGACTTTACATTTTTATCTCTTCATAAAAGCAGTTGAATCTCCTCGCAGGAACTGCCAAATTTCTTCCACGTGACAAAGTTGAACTCTTTATTTATGATTCTTTTGGACAGTTTAAACTTCAACCTGGTTTCTTCACGAATAAAAGATACATGTCAGCCCTGGCTGGTTGGCTCAGTGGTAGAGTGTCTGCCTGGCGTGCAGAGGTCCCGGGTTCGATTCCTGGCCAGGGCACACAGGAGAAGCGCCCATCTGCTTCTCCACCCCTCCCCCTCTCCTTCCTCTCTGTCTCTCTCTTCCCCTCCCGCAGCCGAGGCTCCATTGGAGCAAAGATGGCCTGGGCACTGGGGATGGCTCCTTGGCCTGTGCCTCAGGCGCTAGAGTGGCTCTGGTCGCAACAGAGCGACGCCCCAGAGGGGCAGAGCATCGCCCCCTGGTGGGCGTCCCGGGTGGATCCTGGTAGGGCGCATACAGGAGTCTGAC
The DNA here is from genome assembly GCF_036850765.1 of Saccopteryx bilineata. NCBI lineage: Eukaryota > Metazoa > Chordata > Mammalia > Chiroptera > Emballonuridae > Saccopteryx > Saccopteryx bilineata. The sequence continues at coordinate 210,301,240 of NC_089491.1, read as the reverse complement.
TGTCTCTCCCCGTTTCCAGCTTCAGGGAAAAAAAAAAAGATACATGTCAGAATGGCATTGATGTTGACAATATTTAGAAATAACAATTACTTGCTTCCTAGTGTTTTAGGTAATCTGACAGATTTTTTTTGTTTGTTTGTTTTTATTTTTGTTTAACAGGCCTTCCTTTGTATTTGGGTACATGTCAATCATGCTCAAGAATTTTTTTTCTTTTTTTTTTATGCCTATAACCATTTAAGTATATATGTCAAATGTAAGACTGGAATAGAGTAACAAAAACTTTAGGCATGTTCAATAAACGTGAAGAGTGAAAGCATATGAACTTGAGAGGACCTTTCTTTTTCATAAAATATCTAAATATACTCCAGATATACTCCAGTTACCTTAACAGTCTATCATCATATGTAAATTGTGGTATTTTATACTAGTAATTGGCTAACCTGGTATTTAAACAAAGTTTTAAACAAAAACTATTCATTAAAATTTATAATCTGGTCAATCAGCAAATATTCATTGCTATGTTTTATGTGTATTTTAAAGACACATGACCCATTTTATTTTTTTATTTCACAGGAAGAATATTTGTCTCAACTTACGAGTAATCATTCATTATATGTAATGGTTTTGAAGTCATGCTGTAGAAGTTTATTTTGTAAAAATGTGATTAAATTTCAAATGTGTTACAGATGAATATCCATTCCAAATAAATCACTTTTGAATTGGCTTCTAAATTGGAGATGGAGTAATAGTGTTTTCTTAAAATGGTATAAAGTACATCAGAAGATGCAAATAAAAGTATAAATATAAGTAGTAAATATATCCACTTATATTATCATAAGTTCAGTGAGACACACTCTGAGATTTTAGCCATCGATTTCCTCAGGCCAAAATCGCCATTTTTTTTTTTTGAGACATTTAATATAGAGAGTGAATGAAAAGCAAATAAGAAATGAAATACTTTTAACTCATTATATTTCATCATGATAGCTTATAAATTATTCCAAAATTGTCTAAACTATACCCAACTACTACATAGTTCTAATTCTTACACACATGGCTTTGAATTCACATATAACACAAATGGTGGCTGTTGTATAATACAGTTAGACTAAATTCCATCCCTGGTAACCTGAGAGAAAGATTCTAACTCTTGGAATTTCTCAAGTTATGAAGAGTGTGTTTGCTATTCAAGAGATCTTTAGATCAAATCTGATCATTTATGCTAATGAAGTCACTCTGGTAACTCCCTAACTGCTGTAGGGAAGAGCATGGTCATACTAAAATGACTAATTACAACGTGATTAGAGGACCAGGACTTTGAGCCAGTCAAATCTCTAAGGAAGGGAGAAGCTAAATATTCAGTTCCTTCCCACAGCCAATGATTTAACCAGTCATGTCTATGTAATAAAACCCCAATACAAACCCTTGACCTAAGTTTAGGGAAGCTACCTGGTTACTGAACACACTGATGTGTCATGTGTGTGATGAGTCCTAATTCCACCAGAAGTGCCAGACTCTATTTGGTACTCTCTTAGATATCCCCCTACATGTCCCTTCACTGACCTCTTCCTGAGTTGCATCTATTATAATCACACTGTAACTGAAAGTAGAGCACCTTTCTGAGTTCTGAGGGTTTTTTTTAGCAAATTATCAAAGCTGATTTAGTCGTGGGAATGAATCCTTAAACTTGAATCTAGTCAATTGTGTTGGCCCAAAACCCTTTTGTGGCTGTTGTATCGAGTTAGGGCAGTCTTATGAGCACTGAAGCCTTAACTTGTGGGGTCTGCACTTCTAGCAATTGGGACTGCTATGGAAGAGTAAACAATTATTTAAAACCATGTATCCTAAATATATTTTCATACAGTAAATACTTTTTCCCAAACTTATAATCTATATACTAATCCTAAAGGGAAAAATTTTCATGTATAACCCAAGTTGACTAAATTGGCAGAAACTCTTCACACAGACAGTAAAATCCAAACTAATTTTTAAAATATTGTTTAAACTGAAGAACAAATACAATTAAACACACATGTGGACAATGCATTTGTTATATAAACATCTTAAAATATTACTTGATTTAGTTCATTTGGCCATCCCTGGGCCTATATACATCAATTATCTAATGGGTAAACTTCTAGCTCTCTAGCTTTTCATGTTTCTATTTGGATCTTATAGTAACATTTACAGGGTGGGGCAAAAGTAGGTTTACAGTTGTGAGTATACAAAACAGATTATTACTGTATTATTTATTAATTATTGAATTATTATTCATACAAACAACTGTAAACCTACTTTTGCCCCATCTTGTATACTATATGGTTTATATATATGTATGTGTGTGTGGTGTGTATATATACATTGCAATCATTCAACTCACTAAATCCTTCCCAATTATGAAACTGCTATCAACCCAGGAGAGTGTGTGCTCATTTCAAATAAACTTTCAGTGGTCATCCATTTGTGAATATAATAAAACAGCTCTCGCTACAAATAAATTACTCTAAATTTGGACATGGTAGTGCTTAATTCGTATCTGTTGAAAAAATGAATGAAAAAAATCATATAAATACAAGATGCAGCAAATACCTTATAGGCATTATATTTCTAATTTATCCTTTTTTTGTGTTAAGAATATGTCTATTTTATTTCTAACTTATCATATCTGAGAAATTGCAATTTATGTTATAATTTCAATGGTCTAGGCTTTTCTTGTTTACATTATTCGTAGAAAATTTTCTTTCTGTGTTTTACAACAGAGCTGTGCTAGTTAGCAATAGAAATCTATATATATGTTGGTAGTCCAAAGTTCTTAATCAGTATCTCTGGGACTTCATTGTTAGAGCAGAAAGTGATCTTATACATTTGTGGTTAATGCAGTTTTACTCAATAACTTAAACATAGTCAAAAATTTCCCAGTATTTTTGTGTGCTTCAGTGCTCATTCAATATTATATAAAGATTAAAGAATCAATTAAATAACTAAAGCAAAGTGTCAATAAAAATAAAGACCAAAAACTAATTATGTTGGAGCCTTATTTTTGTATTTCAAAGTGCATGTGGAATGCAGATATCCTATATAATAAAATAATATTTTTATTTTACATTCAAATTACCTTATTCCGTATTCTCTTGTGTATATAATGTGATCTAATATGGAGTAAATGTTTTCAAAAGGAAATAGTAATAAAGTAAAATAATTGAACAAATAAGATTTATTCAATTTTACTGATAATCAGAATGCAAAGAGTCCCTAAATAGTTTCACCTTTAAATTTTGTTCAACTATACATATTTTTAGGAATCCTTTAAACTTAAATATAAAGATTTGGAAACTTTTATAAGATTTTAAAATCTTGTGTAGGAAAGAATAAAATATCTTTAATAAAATAGCCCTCATTAAATTTATTTTTAGTATTGTGTAACATATTCCTTAGACAGTAAATTTTAGAAAATTCATAACTGTAATAAACTTGGATTTAAAAACCATTTTGGTTACAAGGAAGTAATATTTATATTAAATTATACATCACAGAAGTAGATGGGACAGTGATATTACTAAGTAAATTATTGCTCTATGGTTATTTTAAACTTTTGTACATTATATATATTTTTTTTCTTTTATTACATGGTAACACTAAATATTCACATTGTAAAAATTAAATACAGTAAGTTTAATCTAGTAGAAAATTTTTACTGTGAATAGTTAGAGGACTGTGAATGAGAAACGGTAAAGGAAACCATCAATGATCTAATCAAGGTCTGAAGGCACAGCGCACTGGGGAACATGCGCATAAACTGATTTTTCTCAGAAGTTCCTTACTTTAATAATAACAAATGCTTAGTTTTTAGAGATTCTTTCTTCTCCTGTATATATTATCTATGTGGTCCAATTCTAATATCAGAGTGAAATTTTTTATATGTAGATGTACATATATTTTTTCACTTGATAAAATATTCACATTGCAAAATCTGAAAAGCATATAATAACTCAATATGTACACATACTATATATACATCTATATGTGTATATGTAAAATTATGTAACAGTTTTAAAACACAATTAATTTTAGATAATCAAAAAGTTAAAATCTAAATTATACTGAACCTTGCATTCCACATATTTTATTAATTATTCTAAATGAATTATTATATTTAATTCTTATAATCCAAGATTCAAGGCTTGCCAGTATTTCATAATCTGCCTAGAACAGTTTAATAATTTTTTGAACAAACAATATATAAAAATACACTGAGCTTAAATTTGCAAAAAACACATGGCATATACGTTAAGATAGCTGAGATTCAAAATCAGATCAAGCTGAGTTCAGCGTCCAGAGGTTTCATGTCCACAGATTCCTTGGTTTAAGTTTAAGAATCTTTTATGTCAGAAAGAATAAGGTGTGTATTTAGGTTCCACTTGGCTGCAACTGGAAGAAGAAGTTGCTTTACAGGATGCTCAGTTTCACTAGAAATCAAACAATAAGAACAACAAAACTTCAAAGACTTCATCCTTTTTCATAAAGTAGGTGCTTTTAACCTTCACCTGTCCCAGTACAAATACAAACTGTGCACATAAATATTTCTTACAGCTGCAAGTACTGGTAGCTGTTCTTTGCATGTTTTATGAGGATCCTTTTTTAAAACTCAGATGACTCTATATAAATGCAGTTCTCATTCTCAAGATTTTATAACAGGGAACACGTTATAAAGTGTAAATGCACTTAATTATAGCCCTTCATATGGTGAATATGATTACTTTATAAAATTTTAAATTATATAATTGCTTTATGAGCATAAATCTGCATGGTATACTCAATATTACCAACTATCTTATGCCCAAAATAGTCTGTAAAGGTAAACAAGAAGAATTTTCACCAATTCTTAGAGATATTGAAATCCATAATGTTGTGTGTAATATGCAGCTAGGATTAAACCACACAGTGGAGGAGCCAGGGGAAAATATTCAATGATATTGCATAAGACATAACAAGATATTCATATCTCTAACCAATGCAGAGTCTAATTTTTAGCTCAGATTCAAGCAGTGAATTACTCTCCCTGCAAAAATTCAGGGCAGGATATAATTTCTTCCTATTAATGCAGCAGTGAGTAACATATCAGTTGAGTAAAACAGATGAGTAGCCATGAGTCCACAGCTGAATAGCAAAGCCATGCCATGGGAATAAGAAACACATGGCAGGCATGGTACAGAGTTTATTAGAGAAGAGAAAAGTGAGGGGGGGGGGAAACTATGGAAATACAGGTGCTCCTCTGCAGTGAATTGAAAACTGCAGGTGCAGAAGCTTGGACATTTCTACCAGTAATAATTTGGATTTCTATACAAACAAGTGATATTGAACAACTTTGAAAAAAAGAAGAAGAGACATTGCTTTTATCAGAACAGATGCAATTTTATTAGCCAACCTTGAATCAGATCTTATTAAGGTTTTCGTTAGGAAAAAAATTACAACTGCATCATATCTACAGTTTTGTACACAGCTATGATTATGGTTTCAGGAAGAAAATTTTTGTTCTCAACTAATTTTTTTTTCTAGAAAATACCAATGAAAGAAAACCATCTAGATAATATGAAATATAGCTATAACCATAAACATATCTATACTTATACCTATATCTATGTATCTATACATAAATCTATTTCTCTCTCTTCCTATCCATCTATATCTATCTATCTATCTATCTATCTATCTATCTATCTATCTATCATCTATCTATCTATCATCTATCATCTATCTATCCATCCATCCATTCTTTTTTCATAGTTATGTCTCGGTGTTTATTACAAGCAAATAAACAAACAACTAACATCACTTACATAGGAATATCAAGCAAATTCTGACTAGTTATAATACAGTTGTATTGCCATATGTACTCCACATATCCCTACCAAATATGGAGGACAAACTTTTATTATGAAATTATTTCAAGTCAAAATGCTGTTCTTGCTGAATACACTATGTACTGTCTAATCAAAGGTGATTTTGTGTGTCCAGAATAGAGTTACATCTTTGGAATTTAAACACTACTAATTTGAAATTTATCTTATTTTTGTTTGTTTCTGTTAAATAGGAAAAAAACTTTATTCTTCATAATAAGAGACAGAAATATTACAACACAAGCATGCCAGGATAGCAATAACTTTTTTTATTTTAACATTCTTGTTTATCAGTGCTGGAAAGTTTAATGGAAATGGACAAAGGTGGACTCTGAACACTGTTGAAACACCAAATCAAGAGCAGGAACAGAATACTGCTTACTACCATTTCACTAATGAGGTCCTAAGTAAAGCAAGAAGAACTTTACACATAGAAATGAAGATGTATGACAGTGGCACCACATGCCAAATTGAATTTTAAAGGATGTTTTCCAAAGTTTTCTTAGTTAGTCCCTGCATCTTCATTTGGATTTAAAATAACTGTTAAAATCTTATTATGGGGAAAAAAATGTCCCCATAGTTGTACAAGATAAAATCAGTACCTGGTTTAATTTGGGAAGAAAACAAAACTGTATTGTGTTACAAGACTCATGTTGAAATGATCTGAAACTGCTTGGAATATTTTACATATTATTATTATCATTTCCATTGCAATTATATCAATTTAAAGATCATATCTCAAAAAAAAGCTAATAGCGTATATTAAAGTCAAAGTAAACTCCCAATTTTCCTATCACTAATAAATCATTTATTTAACCAGGAGTTGAAAAATAAAAAAAATTAAAAAATGAATAAATTGCAATGTGATAGTCATAGTGATGTAATAAATTATCTTGGTTAACAACTTAAAACACAAGACCAGACTAAATTTTAGTCTGTACTGTACTAAATTAAAGGAAGATATATTGCAGAAGATCAACAAGAATCACATATTATATAAATAATTTTAAGATTTCAATAAGTTGCTATTAAAATGTCAAAATTGAAATGGCCATAATTTTTAACTGCAATCAAATAAAAACATTTTAATAGCTGCATTAAGCAGTCTCAAAAATCAGTGTGTGTGAAGGCCCTGGTTAGTTTGCCCACTGGTAGAGCATCAGCTCATGTGTGGATGTCCCGGGTTCAATTCCCAGTCAGGGCCCACAGGAGAAGCACCCATCTGCTTCTCCACCTTTCCCCCTATCTCCTTTCTCTCTATCTCTCTCTTCCCCTCCCGCAGCCAAGGCTCCATTGGAGCAAAGTTGACCTGGGTGCTGAGGATGGCTCCATGGCCTCCGCCTCAGGCTCTAGAATGGTTCTGGTTGCAATGAAGCGACTGCCCTAGATGGGTAGAGCATTGCCCCTTAGTGGGCTTGCTGTGTGTATTCTGGTCAGGCACATGCAAGAGTCTGTCTCTCTGCCTCCCTTCTTCTCACAGGAGGGGAAAAAAATCAGTGTGTGTGAAGAAAAAATGTGGTGTTATCTTTGTGAAGTCTCACATGGCATTTTCTAAAGCACCTTTTATTTCATACTAACTTACAATTAGATTTCATCCATTATATTTTGACCAAAGAGCACATTCCTTGTTCTCTATTTGCTATTTTGTTGATGGCCATCACTGTCTACCTTTACGTTTTAGTCAAGTACAAAACCCTGATTTCAAAGTTGAATTTGATCTCTTTATTCCCCTCAAACCAGTTTCCAACAATTTGGGTTTTACCAAAACAATGGTGCATCTTGCATCTTTCCTTTCCTTATCATTTTTAGTTTCCTTATCAGAGTGAAAGCCTTACCACTCTTACCACCACTACTTTCTCATGTCTGCTTTTGGCCTTCTAGGTCCCATTCTATAGCAATTTTATACATTTTATAACTGAAAGCATCATATTCTCACATATATACAAAAGGTACAACACATGGCTTCAGGAACAATAAATATTTTCCACTTTTGTTGTATCTCTTTCCTTTATTGACTTTTGGTACAGTATATTAAAGCAAATCTGACAATTATTTCATTTGCTCTGTAACTTCATTATATATTTCTTACTTATTAGTAATGGTTTTTATTAAGACCACTTTTTAAAATAAAATTCCTATGCTATCCTTATTCTTAATTAAGTTAAATACTGCTTTAGTATTACGTACTATGCTATTAATATTTAATTTCCCTGAAAAATATCTTCTAGAGATAGTTTGTGCAAATCATTCTCAAATAACATCCTTATGAGACATACTTATGGGCATACTCTCCAGTTATGTGTATAAACAAGTCAGTGGTAAATCAACATGCTCTAGTCTAGTAAATGCACTGAGGGAGAAAGCAGAAGACACAATGGCAGCAAATATAGAGGACATATGAACATGCAGATCTCAGAAAGCTCTCTTGGGGAAAAAGTGACACTTAACCTAAAATCTGAAAGTATCATACAAAATTATAAGGAAACTATATTACAGAGTAAAAGAATAAGGTTTTATAAAGGCTTCTAATTAAAAAATATATACTATTTAAAAGAAAAAAAATGTAGTAGATTTTTTAATTGTTGGCCATGGTAGTGTAATTAGTTCTAGATAAACCCGCTCATTTAAACAACTTAAAAATAAAATATATATATATATATATATATATATATATATATATATATATATTGTGGTTTTCATAAATAGTGAGACATTAAAACTTGAGAAATAAGAAATAATTAGATGAAACCTAGCATCACCTTGGATTTCTGCCTGGAGGTATTTAGTAGACACCAGTACAGAATGAAGGCAGAGCACAGTGGTTTCTATGAGCTGTGAAGACAAAAAGTCAAGTTCAGAGATGATAAGTTGGCTAAAATTTGTGTCAGAGTATAGGCAAATAGGAAGCTACACAGGCAAAGAGCTCTAGAAATCTATATGTGTCCCCTTTAGTTTTTTATATAATATTAAGATAACTTCTCAGAGGGAAAGAATAACTGCTGAGAAATGATTAGCTCAAAACCACCACACTTTACAAGTTGGGAGATTTCCAACTTCCAACAAGGCAGAATGATTTGTTGAATAACTGGAGCATTTAGTAAGGATCATATAAAGGTCAAGACTTTGAAATTGAGCTATACAAGTTCTAGATTTCTGCTTCCTCAAATTCAGTCTTAAAATACTTTAAAATAGAGCTTGAGCAGATCAACTTAATTCTCAAATATGGCGATTTCCATCCTAGCAAAACACAACTCTTAAGAAAATAACAATATCTGGATACTCAACAATGTGGTATTCACAACAACCAATATACTAAAACAACTACAAAAAAAATAGTAGACTAATAAAAAATCATGGAAATGTGACCCATAACCAGAAGAAAATATATCAATAAAAATAGATACAAATAACAAATAAAATAGAGTTAGCTGACATGTTCAAGGCTTTAAATTGAAATACAAATTACAATAAAGAAAAAAATGAAAACAGAAATAATCAAATGAAATGCTAGAGCTATAAATAAAATATTTAAAAATCTACCAAATCTTAATTGGATACGCTTAACATATTAGAAACTGCAAGGAAAAAAAAAGATTAATGAACTTGAACTTGAAAACATGGCAATAGAGATTATCCAAACACAATCATAAATAAATAAAGAAAAAAAAAACAAGGAAAGAAAGAGAGAAAGAAAGCAAAAAAAGAAACAAAGAGGGAGAGAAAGAAAAGAAAGAGACAAAAGAAGAAAGAAAGAAAGAAAGAAAGAAAGAAGAAAGAAAGAAAAAAGAAAGAAAGAAAGAAAAAGAAAGAAAGAAAGAAAGAAAGAAAGAAAGGGAGAGAAAGAAAGAAGAAAGGAAGGGAAGGGAGGGAAGGGAAGGGAAGGGAAGGGAAGGGAAGGGAAGGGAAGGGAAGGGAAGGGAAGGGAAGGGAAGGGAAGGGAAGGGAAGGGAAGGGAAGGGAAAGGAAGGGAAGGGAAGGGAAGGAGGGAGGGAGGGAGGGAGGGAGGGAAGAAGGATGGAAGGAAGGAAGGAAGAAAGGAAGGAAGGAAGGAAGGAAGGAAGGAAGGAAGGAAGGAAGGAAGGAAGGAAGGAAGGAAGGAAGGGAGAAATGAAGGAACAAAGGAAGGAAAGAAGGAATGAATGAATAGATCAGTAGTATATGGGTTACCATCAAGAAGTCCAAAAATACATGAAATGAGAATCCCAGAAAAAAAAGAAGTGACATATTTGAAAAAATAGACAGTGGAAATGTTTTTAATTTTATAAAAAATAAAAATCAACTAATTCAAAAGGCTCAACAAACTATAATTAGAAAAAAATATTCAAAATCACACTGAGGTACATCATATCAACATTGCTGAAATCAATGATAAAGATAAGATAGAAAGAGCAACTAGAGGAAAAAATGTCACTTCATGCACAAAGAAACAAAAGATATCACTAATATTGCATCAGAAATAATGCAAAGCAGAAAACAGTGGAAACTCATATGTAAAATATAAGGATGGGAAAAAATACTATGCAAAGATTGATAAGCAGAAAAACAGAATAGAATTTAGAACACGTAAATGATACTATTAACAAAGTTGACCTAATAAATTTACACATAAGTAGTTTTCTGCAATTGATCATTTTAAAAAATGTTTATTGTACTGATTTTGGAGAGAGAAGAAAGGAGAGATGGAGAGAGGGACAAAAACATCGATCTGCTCCTGCATGTGCCCTGACCGTGGATAAAACTGTCAACAACCACACTTGAAAAAGATGTTCTAACCAATAAATCATTGTTGAACAGATTAGTCTTTCCAAGTATGACAAAGAATATTTTCCAAGATAGATAATATGCTGGGCTATAAAACAAGTTTTAAGAAGTTTAATGTAACTAAATTGACCAAAGTATATTCTCTAAATAAAAAAAAAAAAAGAAATTGAACTAGAAATAGTGAAAAACTATTTAGAAATACCTGAATACTTTGAAATTAAGTAACTTCTAAATAAGGCATAGATTAAATAATATTAGAAAATCTTTTTTTTTTATTTTAGAAACTTTTTTTAGAGAGAAAGAGACAGACAAATATACAGAGGAAGGGAGAGAGATGAGACTAATCAATTCTTCATTACATACTTTAGTTGTTCATTGATTGCTTTCTCATACGTCCCTAGACTGGGTGGATCCAGCTGAGCCAGTAACCCTCTGCTCAAGCCAACAACCTGGGGCTCAAGCCAGTGACCTTGGGCTTCAAGTCAGTGACCATGGGGTCATATCTCTGATACTACGCTCAAGTTGGCAATGCCACCTTCAACCTGGTGAGCCTATGCTCAAGTTGGATGAGCCAGTGCTCAAGCTGGTGACCTTGGGATTTCAAACCTGTGTCATCAGAGTCCCAGGTTGATGCTGTATTCACTGTGCCACTGCCTGGTCAGGCTAGACAATCTTTTTAGTTAATTAAAAACATAAAAAGTTTTTCAGATGTAAAAATATTTTAATTATTTTGGTTTAAATAATAATATTAGAAAATAATGATATAAACATAATGATACAAGCTTTTTGAAGGTCAAAATCTACAAAAAGTGGGATGAAAATAATATCATTTAAAATAATTAATAATTATTTATAATGAAATAAAATTATATTTTGTAAATATTCTCATAGAAAAAACTCCAGTAATAGTTACTTTTCTGGTAAATTTTATCAGCTACATATGAAAAAAATAATATCAAATTTATATAAACTCTTTCAGAAAACAAACACAAAGTGCACACTTTCCAAGTAATTTTAAAAACAGCATCACTCCTATTCCAGTTGCAGAAAGAGATACTACTAGAAGACAATAATGCAGTCATGAACAAAGAAACAGCAATGAAAGAACATTAGTAAGTCAAAGCCAACAATATATAAAACAGTTAATATATCATGACTAAGTTGGATTTCTCCCATCAGTGGACATCAAATAATATGTTTTCATAATATATGAGAAAAATTGTATAATCATCTCTATAGATCTGTGGTCCCCAACCGCTGGGCCACAGACTGGTACCAGTCCATGGGCCATTTGGTAGAGGTCTGCAGAGAAAGAATAAATAACTTACATTATTTCCATTTTATTTATATTTAAGTCTGAACAATGTTTTATTTTTTAAAAATGACCAGATTCCCTCTGTTACCTCCATCTAAGACGCACTCTTGAGGCTTGTCTCGGTCACATGATACATTTATCTGTCCCACCCTAAAGGCCAGTCCGTGAAAATATTTTCTGACATTAAACCAGTCCATGGCCAAAAAAAGATTGGGGACCACTGCTATAGGTGACAAAAAAAAAATCTTGATTTACAAAATACAACATCCATTAATGATAAAAAGTATCTCATCCTGCTAGAAATAGAAGAAAACTTCCTCAATCGACAAAGAAAATCTACACAGTACTTACATGTAACATGTTTAATGGAGAAAATTTTAATGATTTCTCCATAAAATCAGGAACAAACAAGGATGTCTATTTCACCACTTCTATTTGTGTTGGAGTTGCCAAGCAGTAGGATAGGGAAATAGACACATAAATGAGCAAAGAAAACACTATAAATATTGGTAAAATTATAAAATTCAGATAATTTTTAAAAATGGAACCTACATAAAAATACTAGATTATTAAGTAAAGATGTTGCAGAATACAGGTCAATAGACAAAAATTAACTATATTTCTATATAACTGCAAGGAATTATATCTTTGCTATAATAACAATACCTTTCAAAGTTATGGAAAACTTAAGCTATTTAGGGAGAAATTTAACAAAATATATATAACACTGGACATTTAAGTTAGAAAAAAATACCTGAGAGAAATTAAAGAAGATCCAAATAAATTGAGAAATATTCCAAAATCTTTGATTGGAAGAATCAATATTACTAAGATATCAATTATTTCCAAATTGATCTTTAGATTTAATGCAATTTCTTCAAAATTCCCCCAACGTTTTTTTAAGAAATTGTGAAGAAAGTTCTAAATTTAAATGGAAAACGAAGATGTAGAAGAGCAACAACAATTTTGAAAAAAGAACAAAAAAAGGTACATTAGCCATTTCAAAAATTTATATAGAGCTATTGAAATCAAGACAGTTTGGTGTAAGAATAATAACAGAAATATGGATTAATGGAGTCCTACCATGGATTTCTACAAAGGTCCTATGATAATAAATAAGGACAGACTTTCAACACATGTTGTTGAAAGAGCTGAATACCCATTTGAAAAAAAAAAGAAAGCACCTATGTATGCATTCTTAGCAAAATAAATATAGTAAACATTTTATGACTTATACAGCTTTAAAATCATTTCTTTTATATCTGCTTTAATACTTATTTGTGGCCATGGTTTGTTGGTTCAGTGGTAGAGACTCAGCCTAGAGTGTGGATGTCCTGAGTTTAATTCCTGGTCAGGGCTCACAGGAGAAGTGACCATTTGTTTCCTCACCCCTCCCCTCCACCTTCTCTCTCTATCTCTCTCTCACATGTCACATGACCATCCTGCAGTCATGGCTTGATTGGTTCAAGTGCATCAGCCTGGGAAGAGAGGTTGGCTCCATGGAACCTCTACCCCAGGTGCTAAAAATAGCTCGGTTGCCAGCATAGCCCCAGATGAGAAGAGTATTGGCCCCAGATGGGGTTGCTAGGTGGAAACTAGTTGGGGCGCATGTGGGAGTCTGTCGTCTGTCAATCTCCCCTCCTCTCACTTGGAAAAAAGAAGAAAAAAATACTTATTTGCAGATTAGTAAAGAAATTCAAGTCAATGTGTATGCAAAGATTTGGCCATCAACTGAATACATTGGAAAGTATAAGAAATTCTCAGAACTATTAATAACTATGACAACTTAAGCACATGTGAGTACTTCTCATTGCAGTTACTAAAAAAAACTTCCCACAAAGAAAACTGCAGTCCGACATTCTCCACTTTTAAATATTCCAAAGGAAAAGTAAAGATTTTTGATGTTAAATGTTGTAGTTTCCTTCTTTTGAATTTGTTTTAAAATCTCCATTTTAAAAGTAACTTCTCCTTACAGGAGAAGTGAGTTTTTCCAGAAAGTCTCTAATTAGAAAGCAATTCAAGACAGGTGACACTAACTGTGAAGAATCTCCAAGTAAAAGCTATTTGGTAATCTGCTTTCATGCGAAACCATGATGTTCATCACTTCCTGTTCAAAAATATTTAAGATAAGAAAAGTCTTCATTTTTATGGTCCTAATATTTAAGAACAAACTGTCTAAGTAATTTCAGTCCATATGTGGTACTTGAGATCACCACAGAAGACTTAAAACATGCTCAAAAGAATCAGAACAAATACATATCACAAAGACAATTAGGCTTTATAACATTTTATGGTGCAAAAACAGACAAAAAAAACCACCCCTGAATATAAACTAAAGGAAAAGTATAAAGTAAGGCTGTAATGTTATCTATAAAAATAACTAATCTTCCTAACATATACAGGTGTGGGCAAAAGTAGGTTTACTGTTCATATGGAAAAAGACACACAGTTTATACTTCTTTATTATATGCAGCTTAAGTGTCTGTTTGTCACCGATAGCTTATTGGTTGCTTGCGTAACTGTACTAGCCAATGGGGTGAAGTTGCCATGGCATTCAAATAGTCCCGCCTTCTGGCATGCCACCTCACAAATTGAGGTTAAAGATTGGAGCAATTATTATGCTGTTAAGAAATCTTAACACCAGAAGGGGTCTTTGCAATGGTACAAGACTAGAGGTTCTCCAATTGAAAAATAATGTCATAATAGCTAAGTCTTTGGCTCCTCTAAAGGTGAAATACATGTCATTCCAAGAATTGATTTGGCTCCATCTCAAACAGGGTTGCCGTTTCAATTGAGACGTAGACAATTTCCTGTAAAACTTGCCTTTGCTATGACTATCAATAAGTCTCAGGGCCAAACGCTTAAGCGTGTTGGCATTTTTTTACCTGAGCCTGCATTTGGACACGGTCACTTTATGTTGCCTATTAAAGAGTTCGTGAAAGAATGGACATAAAATTAAAAATAATTGATGGTCCTCTGCAAGGCGAGCTTAAAAATGATGGAAAGATCTACACAAGAAATGTTGTGTACAAAGAGATCTTTGACATGTGAATTAACATTTTATTATTTAAATCACCTTTATTTATTGAGCTAGCAGTGGCTCTTAAGAAATGTACCGCCAGTGGTTTCCTTCATTGCACTCTACTTTAAGCAATTAAGCAAGTAGAAGGGGGAAACCCTGTGGGGCAGTAAGCAAAGGGGCATCCTCGCCGACTGCCCTGGGTAATTCAGTTTGAGTTAGCAGACACCTTCATACAAATCATTTTACTTACAATTTATAATATCTAGAACAGCGGTCATTTTGTATAACTGCCGGGCATTCTAGTATTACAATAACTTCATTAACTCTATGCCTTGTGCACTCACAACTGAAAGCCTTTTGCTCACCCCTGTATTTGTATGAAATAGAATACTTTAAAATATTTTATTAAAAAACATTATGAATATTTTAATCACATATTATTGTACTTATCTTTTTAAGTAGTTTTATCACAGCATATAGTATAGAATTTATTCAATTCATACTCTCCCTTTATCCATTATTACTTTTGACGACTAGAGAAAAATAAGCTTCTCTACTGCAAATGTTTTCAGACACAAAGGCTATTTAAAATTGCTATCTCTGCTCTCTACAAGTGCTCCTGCTTCCCTCAGGCAAATTTAAGCACTCTTCACTGTTTTACCAGCTCCTGGAATACACTGCTATGGTTAAAAGGATCACAGTCCACCTAAGTCACTGCCTATCTTTACTACAGTGTGTCCATAAAGTCATGGTGCACTTTTGACCGGTCACAGGAAAACAAGAAAAGTCAATAGAAATGTGAAATCTGCACCAAATAAAAGGAAAACTCTCCCAGTTTCATACCTATTCAGTGCAGTTCTATGTGGGCTCACGCACAGATTTTTTTAGGGCTCCTTGGTAGCTATCCCGTATAGCCTCTACAGACTTGTCACTGACTGATGACCTACCAGAATGGGGTTTCTCCACCAAACTGCCAGTTTCCTTCAACTGCTTATCCCACCGAGTAATGTTATTCCTATGTGGTGGCGCTTCATTTTAAACGCGCCAACATTCACGTTGCACTTTGGTCACAGATTCAAATTTAGCGAGCCACAGAACACACTGAACTTTCCTCTGCACCATCCACATTTCAACTGGCATGGCCATGGGCTGCTCCGCTGTATACACGGTGTTACGTCATCATCTGCACATGCACACATGCTGCCACATCATCCTACAGAAACTGGGGGGGTTTTCCTTTCATTTGGTGCAGATTTCACACTTCTATCATCCTTTGTTGCTTTCCTCTGACCAGTCAAAAGTGCACCATGACTTTATGGACACACTGTACTAGACTGTGAAATCCCTAAATTAAAAAGACCTTCTTATTTATTCATCTTTTTATTTTCAGTGTCTTAAATTGTTTCATGCATATTAGAGATCATAAACCTCTTATGGATAAATCTTTATATGTTCCCTTGGCTATATTTTATTATCCATATTTCCCTGTTGGAATAATCCTCTTACCTTCTATTTTGGCTTCATCTTTTTTGTAGCATACAGATTTATTTATACACTACCCTAATTATTGGAGAATTACAGAAGATGAAAATTATATTATACAACAAAACCATTAGGCATGGTTATCTGTCATTAGCACCTAGTAGTTATCATCAATATTTAATTCTGTGTATAACACACTGCACAGTTACAGGTGAAAAAAGAAAAACTCATGAGAATTCTCTTCATCATGTGATTGCAGATACAAATTTCAGTAAGTTATTATTAATTTATACCACATAATTTTTAAAGTAATCAATTATAAACATGTAAAAATGGTCAAAATGGTATAAAATATGACAAAAACAAATGCAATTTAAAATTTTTGTTGTTTTTCTTATATTGAATCAATTCATTTTAAAAATAATTTGCAATTTATATCAGCATGAGCTTCAAGCCTTCCATTCTGCTTTTGTTCCACCATTATCAAAGGTTTTCTTGTTTTTCTATGATAAGAAACATTGAAAATAGTTGGTGAAACCTGACCATGTAGTGGTACATGAATAGAGCATTGGACTGGGATGCAGAGGACCCAGGTTTTAAACTCAGAGGTCACTGACTTGAGTGAGGACTCACCAGCTTGAGCATAAGATCACAGATATGACCCCATGGTCGCTGGCTTGAGCAAGGGGTCACTCACTCTGCTGTAACCCCCAGTCAAGACACATATGAGAAAGCAATCAATGAACAACTAAGGAGCCGCAACAAAGAATTGATGCTTCTCATCTCTCCCTTCCTGTCTGTCTGTCCTTATTTGACACTCTCACTGTCACAAAAAACAACCCCCCCCCTCAAAAAAAAAACAAAAAAAACGATTGGTAGTGTTATAATACAATAGGACTTTGATGTATCAAACTGCATTGATGACTGACCCTTATTTTCTACTAGGAATCCATTCTCCTAGAAAGTATACTGCTTGAAAAAATATTTGTATCGGTGGTAATAAAGGTTTTCAATTCTTAGTAATCTTTCTTTCAATTTTTCATACACTGGTTTGCTTTTCATATACATACTGATCCCTGATTTTTCAAAGAGAAATTCCATTAATGTTAGCATGATTTCCCCCTATGTTTTTCTATATATCCCAACCCCATATATTGATTAAACATTTTATTAATCAAAATGTTTTAGGCTTCCTGGTATTACTTCTTTTGTCTAGAGTTAAATCTATGAAGGTAGAAAGAGGGAAGAATACATGATAGAAGCACGTGTTAATCATTTGTTTGAGATTAACTGGATAAGATTTCCCTTGTGTTGCATGATGACAGGGCAAAAGAAATCCAAAGATGTGTCATAAATAAAATCCTATATTTAAAAATATATAATATATGATCGTACTAATAAAATATTGGACTTGAATAAAATGTTATTCAATTTGGGAGGAACTGCTACCTTGATACTGTGGAGTCTTCTGCTCCATGATCATGGTGTCTATCTCCATATGTTTGGGTCTTATTTGATTTCTGTCAGCAATGTTTTTGGTTTTAACCTTAAACTTATTTGTTATATATTATTTTTAAATGTTATTTTAAATGCTTTTTTCAAGTTTTTATCTTGATTTTTTTCTATTTGTATTGTGCTGCTATATAATAATTTTACTTTCATATATTGAAAAATAATCACAGAAAGCCACAAAAGTAGACATAGAGAACTAGAGAACAAATATATCCTTGGGTAGGATGAGCCCATATCATAAAGATGTGACTTCTCAATAAACTAATTTAAGAATTTATGGCAATGACAGTAAAATGGTATGTATTTTAGTTTTTTTGAATCATGAACATATAATTAAGAATTTTGTTTCAAAAAATAACAAACAAGTATAAGTAATTTTTAGCCAAAAACATTCTCAGGAAAAACAAAATAAGCAAAATATAAAAGACCTACAAGATACCAAATATTTTACATACCTTAAAATGTATTTTGGGTGTAAGAGTTGATTAAAGAAACAAGGAATCAAATAGAAAAATGTATTTAAAAAGTGAGGAAACATGTATTTTCATATAGTGGTGTTAGGATAACTGGTGACTATAAGGAAAAAAGAGATAAAATTGGATCTGTTTATCAGATCATACACAAGAATAAATTCCAAAATGGACACAAATTTAAATATAAAAAGATAAAACTAAAACCATACATTTGGAAGAAGAACACTTGGTTTCCTATTCTATAAGTGGGAGAGAAAACCTCTTTAAATTATAATTAAAAATCCAGAAGCAATGAAAAAAAAAGTTAGGAAAATTTTATTACATTAGAAATAAAAACTTCCATGCCAAGACACCATCAGTAAAGTAAACAAATTTCAAACTGGGAAAATATTTGCAACTTGAAATATGAAAGGGTAAGTAAAAAAAGCACCTAAAATTATGGAAAATTCTCCACATTACAAAATAGAGAAATGAACACATACTTTACAGAAAAAGAATAGAAATAATCCAGAAACTGAAATGTCATTTATCACCTCTTTCACAGGCAGAGTCAAAAGTGTAACAACATATTGGGCTGAGGGGTGGCTAAATATGAAGCTTCATACATCACTGGAATAAGATTACTATGAAGAAGAGTAATTTGTCATATGTGATAGACTTTTAACCCTTTATGCTTTGACCCAGAAATATACCTTGTAGAAAGATAAACAAAATATACACGGGCTAAAATATTCATAAAAGAATATTCTTTTAAAAATAGGCAAATAATTGCACCATGCTATGTGACAAGGGGGACCCAAAAATATATGTAAAAATCCAAATTTCTGTTAATGGAGATCTGGTTGAATAAAATACGCTATATCTACAAAGTCATAGCTCTTTAAAGGAATGAATTGTACTCTTTTCCATAGTTATTGTTTGATCCCTAAAGATTATAAGCAGAAAAGAGTAAGTATCAATATATTATAGATGCATGTGTCTACACACATCTGTTCTATACAAACATCTGTATTATACACTGCCTCCCATTTTGCTTCTTGATCAGCAAATCAGGAAAAATATTTTATAAAATATTAAGAAAAACAAAATATCAGAAAAATAAAAAGTGAACTTACATATGCAACTTGTTATTAAACACAAACACAAAGAGTGATGAATGATTCCAAGTAGCTATAAAACAGCAATTTGACTAAATGGTTATAGCAAGATACAACATAAGGACAGAAAGAATAATCAAAAATAATTTAAAGTTTTGGTTGTTTTTTTATATCATTATCTGAGGTTCTTTTATATGTATATTTTGGAGAAAAGCAGACGTTAATCTAATTCAATTATTCCTAGTGTTGATGAATAGCAAAGAAAGGAGTTAAAGATACACAACTTATGCCTAGAAAGCTGTTATGTCAGAGAGCACGGAGCTACCAATGACTATCTGGGCTGTGTCAAAGGACTTAGCTAAACAGAGAGGTTCCTATGAGTTGAAGCTGAGAAAATTTAAACATCAATAGAAAAATAATTTAAGTAGGTTGATATCCATCAAATTCATTTATGTCTATAAATTTGTGATGTTTATAAAAATGAACTGTTCATTGATAAAGGGTCTAGGGAAACAAATCTTCATTTCAAAAACTAGTAATTTATGGGAAAAATATCAAGCCTTTATCTGCTTTTCTGACACCACTGGCATAATACAGCTGGAGAGGGTATGTTTTCCATTACAATAATATCTGCTGATAAGTAAGGGAAAAGTATGGAATTAAAATTTAAAAAAATATTTTTAACTGCTGGTGAATTCATGGACCCAGGCAAAGCTCACTAACAGCTGCCCACATCATAAAAAATAAAGACACCAGGCAACCTGTAACCCCTGATAAAAAATGATTTACAGGAAAAGGCAGTGTGCTAAACTTCACCATGTCTTCTTTATGCACACACACCTGTATTCACTCTACACATCTTCCAGCAACAAAATTTGAAAAATTATTTTAGCTAAGTTTTGAAATTTTAAATGTTATGTCCTCCAATTTTATCAGGATCAAAAATATCGGTTATAAAAATGTTTAAGATATTATCTCAATGGAAAGATACTACTGCCCCTAGGACTTTGAATAAACAGTCCATTTTGCTAGTTACAGAGGTTTTCAGGACAGGGTTCATCTCAGAGTTAAATTCAGAATTTACTTTCTCTTTATTCTTGTTACTCACTATAAACTTGCCCAGATCAACCTCTGTACCGCACACAACTGCCTAGCAATATGTAGAGATTTTTTTTTAATTTTAATTATTGAATTTTAGAGAGAAAGGAAAGGAAGGAGAGAGAAAGGGAGAGAGAGAGAGAGAGAGAGAGAGAGAGAGAGAGAGAGAGAGAGGAACATTGATCTGTTCCTGTATGTGCCCTGACCAAGGATCGAACTGGCAACCTCTGAGTTTCAGAATGATGCTCTAACTAACCGAGCCATCTTGCAGGAGATTATATGTAGAGGTTTTTAACCAATTAATTTGACTCCTTAAATTGAATTCAAATCATTCTTGAAAAGTAATCTGTGAATCCAGGAACTGTTACACATTAAAAAACTTAAAATAGATAAATTATTCTTTCAATGTTTTCTATACAGCAGTTTTAAAAAAGAAGAAAAAAAGAACACTAAAGAATAATGTAAGTTCTTGCTGAGAACCTCTGAGTAAAAATAAGGGATGTAAATCAGCGTACACAGTTCTGAACCCTGCTGATCCCATTAAGATAAAGCAGTTGATAAGATTTAGATTGAAGAAAAATCTGTCAATCTCATGCAATTTTTTATTCTATATTTTCAAAATTATAATGCACCTTGCTTGTTAACATCAGTATAATAATATACTGCAGCACAAAATGAGAACAGTACTAATGGTGGGATGAATATTAGCATATCTCTGTTAATAGTTTTATTTTTCACAAAAAATTCATTTACTGAAGTATGGCTTAATGGATGTATTTGTCACACCCAGAGGCCCCATTGGGAGTTTTCAGATTCTCTAGCCAACATTACCGAAATGGAAACTTGTAGTTTCGAAGCCTAGATGTATGCAATAATTTGTCTTTATATGCCACAAAAGTGTGTTTAAATTTTCAGTGCCATTTATTTTTCAAGGCCTGTTCCTTAGACTTATTATTATGTGACTTCTAAAATTAACACAGAGTAATAACATTGTACCAATTCTAATGATTTAAAGTGGATTTCAATATTTTTCTCAATTTCTAAAGAGAATCCTGACAACTTATTCTAGCCATAGAAACCACCCTAAGTGGTTTAGGTCAAACAGTTTGTCAAACTCCTGAAGACACTATCTTCTTCAGTAAGGAAACTGCTCATGATGAATACTTTCTTATATCAGTAGATGTCCAACAAAGCAAATTTTTATAATATATGAATTGCAAATAATTTTATATTTATTTATACTAGGAAACAAAACTTTAATAATATCAGCAAATTGAGTTTAACAAAAAAGGGTATTGGTATTTTTAAAACAGAACTAAATATTTATTTATGCATTGACATCACAAATATTTTGACATACAAATATATATATGCTACTGGAAACTCTTGATAAATTTATATTGAATACTTCTACACCAAAATTTTCAAACACTCTTTTGTCCCTAGCATCTTGAATTTCTGTAAATAATACATTTTAAACTCTACTAGACTTCATCTTATATTAAATGTAAACTAACAGAAAATGAATAAGACATCTAAGATTATTGCAATTTTATAGATTTATACATATATTTTTTACTGTATATCTTATATATTAATTTCTTTGCATTCTATACAAAAAAACCTAAATGGGTCAAGTATGTTTACTAAAAATCATTGTAAATCATCCGGATCAGGTGCCAGTAACTAGGAATATTAACTAATCTGTATTAGTTTTCTGAGGCTGCCATAATAAACTATTACAAACTTGGAGGCTTAACACAGCAGCAACGTCTTACAGTCCTATAGGCTAGAATTCTAAAATCTGGCAGGGCCATACTCACTCTAGGTAGTCTAGGGGAAAATCTGTTCCTTGACTCTTTCAGCTTCTGGGGGCTGTTTGCAACCCTTGATTTGTGGGTATATCACTCCAGTCCCTGCCTCTTTGGTCAGACTGCTTCATTCTTTTTTGCTGTCCTCAAATCACTATCTTTTTCTTAAAAGGAACATGTCATTGGACTCAGGGCCCATCAAAATAACCATCATGTCAAGATCCTTACTTCAATTACATATGCTGTTATTACTGAATGGTGTCACTACAATATTTATACAGAAGGCCTAACTTTTAGTACCTTGGAATGTGACTAGATTTGGAGATAGGGTCTTTAAGTGGTAAATAAGGTAAAATGAGGTAACATGGGATCTTAAGCAATCTGGTGTTTTATAAGGAGAAGAGATGGCCACAAAGAGACAAAGAGAAAAGACGAAATGAGAGAAAGTGTCAAGTCAAGGAGAATGGCTTAGATGTGCTTACACCTTGATCCTGGGCTTCTAGCCTCTAGAACTGTAAGATAAACTTCTGTAGTTGAAGACATCCAATCTGTAGTATTTTGTTATGGCAGCCATTGCAAACAAATAAATGAATTTTTTTTTTCCAAAGAAGGTAACTCTTACAGGTATTGGAAGAGGCCACAATCCAACTGACTGCATTATATAACTTTGTTATTGTGAAAATATCCAAGCATGAACCAAGAGATGCATAAGCAAAACAAAAAAATTACTACAATGACTGCATTGGAAATGCAGAGGTAATTAATGTCAAGTCAAAACTACAATGTCAAATAAATGGACAGTCAAATATTAAAACATAAGATCTTTTTGGCATTAACATGCTTAAACTTACTTATAAATTTTTCCTTCATTATTGAAAATACTTTTCAATATTATGTAAACCAACATACACCATTTTTAATATGACTATGTCATTGCTAAAGAAGTTATATGTTGGAGTATAATGGTAGTATATATTCTGTTTCATTAAATTTTAAAAAATTTGGGAGGTGATAATATGAAAAACGATGCAACTCTTTCTCATTAGTTCACAAAATGGTGGAGAAGACAGCTGATGAAAACATTTACTTTCAACTGATTCCACTATGTAGTATGCACATAAAGACAGTAAACAGAAGATAGAGGTTATTATTTGTGAGCTATGATTGTCATTAACATCTTCAATTTACAGATAATAAAAACAAGGGGTAGAAAAGAATACATCTGTCTGGCTCTAAAGCCCATTTTTTTGTTTATTTTTACAATCACACCAATGTTAGGAAAGTTTGTAGGATTGGAGAGGATTGGAATGCCAGTATGGTTCAAGGCATATTAGTGGGGTAGATTTTTCCTCTTCATTTTAGCCCAATAATTAATGAAATCTGTGCTTGATCACACTTAGGGAATGTGATATGCAGCTCTTCCCAAGATAGGGTATTAGCATATGGCAGGACTTGTTTTTTGAAACACCCAGAGCAAAGCTTGGAAGTGGGGCAAAGATGGGTGTCCTATAGATTAGATCCTAAAGAACCCACCCCCTGAAGCCAATAGGGAACTAGGTCTTTCAACACTACCTGTATCTCCGAGCTTGGTGCCATTGCCTCAAGTAAAAAACCCTTCCTTTCTTGGCTGTTAGCTCCTGTTGGCATTTGACTGGGCTTTGATTCATGTAGGCAAATAGATGTGTTTAGTCTGTTAACATTGTTATTATCACTTATTGTGCATTCTCTACTGGAGGGTAGACAGTTTAGCTTATAAAATGTATGATATATAAAGATTTAAATGTCTTTAAATAATAGATGAGTAATTACTTTACCATACCACACTTGAATTTCATTTCAGCCTTTTTCTTCTAATTGAAGATATTTTTCCTGATATTTATTGCTAAATATATATTAAAGTATTAATTTTGTATTTTTTCTAAATTTATTTATATAATTTACTTAAAAGCATCTAAAAACTTTATAAATACAAAAATAATGTAAAAATTGTATAGTTGATATATATATATAAATAATGGTGACTGATGCTTATTAATTTTTAATAAAAGACATATAATGAAATAAAGATATTTATTCATTTTTTAAAAGTTCCTATAATAGAAATACTTGCAAGTGTAAAATTTACATGCAGTTGTAGCATCTATTTTTCTTTTTTCATTCTAGAAGGCAACTATACTCTACACTGAGTAATTAATATACTTACCTGGGAAATGTTTTTTTAAGCTAAAAAAATGATAGGGGCCTTTAAATAGCACAAATATGGCAGTTAAAAAGTAAAACCAGGCCCTGGCCAGTTTGCTCAGTGGTAGGGCATTGGCCTGGCATGCGGAAGTCCCAGGTTTGATTTCCGGTCAGGGTACACAGGAGAAGTGACCATCTGCTTCCCCACCTTTCCCCTTACCCCTTCCCACAACCATGGCTCAAATAGTTCAAGTAGGTTGGACCTAGACCCTGAGGATTGTTCTATGGCCTCTCCTCGGGTGCTGAAATAGCTCTGTTGCCGAGCAGCAGAGCAGTGCTGGCCTTGAAGGGGACTTGCCAGGTGGATCCTGGTTGGGGTGCATATGAGGGTCTGGTTCTCTGCCTCCATGCTTCACTTAATAATAATAATAATAAAGGTAAAACCAGGAATATAAAAATATATTTTGCTTTTTTCAGTTTTATCACTAAATATGCAAATGGCTATTTTATTTAATTGCTAATATTTATGTTATAAAGTTATTAATTTTTATAAAGCTAATTATATATCCAGGGTGGGGCAAAGGTAGGTTGACAATAGTGGGTACACAGAACACAGAGTTTATTCTTATATTATTTATTAATTATTGTATTATTTTTCCCCAAAACAACTGTAAACCTATGTTTGTTCTACCTGGTATATTTCTTTTTATGATAAGATGAGCTCTTCTTTCCACAGATATGACCACTGAAACTTCAGTTTTACTATAAAATTATATTGTGTGCTTCAAAAAATATATCAAATATATGATTTTCCACAAATTACACAAACCATAACACAAACATATACATACACCATAAATCACACTTAAGCATGCAAATGGGGTTAGTATTACAGATATTCAATAACAGGCTGATATTTTTGTCATTATTTTCCTGTAACAGAACTATAAACATATAGATCAAAGAGAAGAAAAAACTGTCTTCTAAAGTACACATGTATGTGTCTGTGCATATGTGTATAGTATATGTACATTTAACCCTAATGAATAACCAAATTTATTTGGCTATATTTTACCATTTGATACAATTTGAGAAGAGTAGCATACTAATTAAAAAAATATTTTCACTGTTACATTAATTCAAGGGAAAAAGTTCTCTTTAAATACTTTTCACACAGCACTGCAATATGGAAATGGAAATCACATCAGCCTTATCTTCTCATAGCTTTTCCCAGAGTCAAGTTCCCTCACTAAACTGTCAAAAGCAATTATTTCATTATATTTTGCTAAGAAAAACACCCTTCATAAATGAGAATAATAAAACATTTTTATTAGGAAGCATAATTTAATATGGTCAACTTTTGAAAGCCTGTTAGATAAACATTGCAACATTAGAAGAGGCATTAGAGAGTCTCAGGCTCAAACGGAATAACTGCTAATGGGAAAGCTTCCCAGAGAATTTTTGTTGGGTACATTTGATACACTGATGAATGAAATGAGGTGTTTGATTAAGTCCTTTTCTATCATTTTTCATTGAATCTGAAAATGAGTGGAATATAAAGTTCATTCAGTCCATTTTAGAGAGTATTGTGCTGTGTTGATTTCAGGCCAGTATAAAGATTTTGAAACGTAGTCTGTTTGAAGTTCAAATGGCTCACAAAGAAAAAGTAGTTTCTCCTTTGACTGGGATGCGTGTGTGTGTGTGTGTGTGTGTGTGTGTGTGTGTGTGTGTAGCCATTGAGAAATTCAGGAATTAATACAGTTGAAGGAAGATTCTGTGTGGAAAGTACAATAATAATGCATCTGGATATAGTTCCATGGTAGGTCACACACAAAAGATTAAAGAGCCACCAGGTACAAAGTTGAATAAGAGTGGAGAGAGTGGACAACCTTGTCTTGTTCCTGATTTTAGGGGAAAAGTCCTCAGTTTTATGCCATTTAATATGATGTTAGCTGATGGATTATCATAAATGGCCTTTATTATGTTTATATATTTTCCTTCTATACCCATTTTATTGAGTGTTTTAAACATAAAATGATGCTGTATTTTATCGAATGCCTTTTATGCATTTATTGATAAGATCATATGGTTTTTGTTCTTTGTTTTGTTGATATGGTGTATTACGTTAACCTAGTCAGAGTAATCAGACAAGAGAAAGAAGTAAAAGGCATTCATATTGGAAAAGAAGAAGTAAAGGTTTCACTTTTTGCAGATGATATGATCCTATACATTGAAAACCCCAAAGACTCCACAAAAAGACTACTATAAACAATAAATCAATACAGTAAGGTCACAGGATAAAAAATTAATATACAAAAGTCCACTGCCTTCCTATATGCCAACAATAAAACATCAAAAAATAAGCTCAAAAAATCCCCTTCATGGTTGCAATGAAGAAAATAAAATATCTAGGAATAAACATAACAAAGAATGTGAAGGACCTATACAATGAAAACTACAAAGCATTGTTAAGGGAAATCAAAAAAGATATAATGAAATGGAAAAATATTCCTTGTTCTTGGATAGGAAGAATAAATATGGTCAAAATGATTATATTACCCAAAGCAATAAACAATTTAATAAAATTCCCATCAAAATTCCAATGTCATTTTTTAAAGAAATGGAACAAAAAATCATTAGGTTTATATGGAACTATAAAAAACCCTGAATAGCCAAAGCAATCTTAAGGAAAAAAAAACAAAAACGAAGCCGGGGCATTACAATAACTGATTTCAAATTATAATATAGAGCCACGATAATCAAAACAGCATGGTATTGGCAGAAAAATAGACAATCAGAGCAATGGAACAGAATACAAAGCCCAGAAATAAAACCACGTGTATATGGTCAAATAATTTTCGATAAAGGGGCCAACAATACAATGGAAAAAAGAAAGCCTCTTCAACCAATGGTGCTGAGAAAACTGGAAAACCACATGCAAAAAATGAAATTCAACTACAGTTTGTCCCCTTGTACTAAAATTAATTCAAAACAGATCAAAGACCTAAATATAAGACCTGAAACAATAAATTACATAGAAGAAAACTTAGGTACTAAATGCATGGACCTTGGTTACAAAGAGCATTTTACGAACTTGACTCCAAAGGCAAGAGAAGTGAAGGCAAAGATAGATGAATGGGACTACATCAGACTAAGAAGTTTTTGAATAACAAAAGAAACTGACAACAAAATAAACAGCCAACTAAATGGGAAATGATATTTTCAAACAACAGCACAGATAAGGGACTAATATCCAAAATATACAAAGAACTCATAAAACTCAACAACAAACAAGCAAACAATCCAATAAAAAAAAATAGGAAGACGACATGAACAGACTCTTCTCCCAGGAAGAAATA
Organism: Saccopteryx bilineata; assembly: GCF_036850765.1. Classification (NCBI taxonomy): domain Eukaryota; kingdom Metazoa; phylum Chordata; class Mammalia; order Chiroptera; family Emballonuridae; genus Saccopteryx; species Saccopteryx bilineata. Next base: position 210,273,232 of record NC_089491.1, on the reverse strand, counting down.
CAAATGGCCAATAGATATATGAAAAGATGCTCATCTGCATTAGATATTAGAGAAATGCAAATCAAAACTACAATGAGATACCACCTCACACCTGTTAGATTAGCTATTATCAACAAGACAGGTAATAACAAGTGTTGGAGAAGCTGTGGAGAAAACGGAACCCTCATTCACTGTTGGTAGGAATGTAAAGTAGTACAACCATTATGGAAGAAAGTATGGTGGTTCCTCAAAAAACTGAAAATAGAACTACCTATGACCTAGCAATCTCTCTACTGGGTATATACCCCCAAAACTCAGAGACATTGATACATAAAGACACATGTAGCCCCATGTTCATTGCAGCCCTGTTCACAGTGCCCAAGACATGGAAACAACCAAAAAGCCCTTTAATAGATGATTAGAAAATATCTATTACCAAATATCTACTACCAAATATATCTACTACCAAAATATATTGGTACATATACACTATGGAATACTACTCAGCCATAAGAAATGATGACATCGGATCATTTACAACAACATAGATGGACCTTGATAACATTATACTGAGTGAAATAAGTAAATCAGAAAAAACTAAGAACTATATGATTTCATACATAGGTGTGACACAAAATGTGACTCAGGGTGGACAGGAGTATGGTGTTTACGGGGTGGGGGGGAGGAAAGAGAGGGAAGGAGAGGGGGGAGGGGGGAGGCACAAAGAAAACCAGATAGAAGGTGATGGAAGACAATTTGACTTTGGGTGAGGGGTATGCAACATAATCAAATGTCAAAATAACCTGGAGATGTTTTCTCTAAACCTATGTACCCTGATTGGTCAATGTCACCCCATTAAAATTAATAATAATAAAAAAATAATAATAAAGAGCCACCAGGATGACATTACTGAATATGGTATTTAAAAGAGATGTGGAGTAACACTATATTATATAGTATTGCCATCATAGATATACAAGAGATGTAAATAATCTAAGACCATAGATAATAGTAATATGTAATAAACTAATTCAAAAATAATGAGCTTTTGCTAGGGTAGCCCAAAAGTTAGAAGTTTGGTTTCAGTTATAGTAGCTTTTAGTTGTAATGAATAGGAGATTGTAAAGGTTAGGAAATAATCTGCATGCTTTTCTCTCCTAATGGCTCCCTGGCCTTTACTTTGAAATGTAGCAAAAAGTTTACCTTTGCAGGAATTTTGGGGAAAGCTTACATTGGGAAGGGACCTCACAATTAGGGGAATTTAAATCACAATAGTTGTTTATAAAAGCCTAGACACAGAATTTACTGTGAAAAGTCAAGGCATATAAATTAGTTAGAAATTTACTTCACCAATCTTTAATCTTTACTTCGTATCCTAAGAAAAGAGGGAGTCTCCTCACAGACAATTCAGAGATTCCAGGTCCCAGCTGTTCCTGGGAGACACCTGTCCTTGCTGCCTTGAAGATACCAAGGACACTGGATAGGACCTTGCTGATTGGGCCTGTGTTATATCAAAAGAATTTGCAGAGGAGACATTCTTGTGGCTGAACCCCCACCTCCTGCATATTGTTAGGAGACTAACTGCATAATCCTTTTCTTTTGCCCCTTACACCATTACTAACAGCTCCTAAATCAGGGGTCTCCAAACTTTTTACACAGGGGGCCAGTTCACTGTCCCTCAGACCATTGGACGGCCTCCACATACAGTGCTCCTCTCACTGACCACCAATGAAAGAGGTGCCCCTTCTGGAAGTGTGGCGGAGGCCGGATAAATGACCTCAGGGGGCCGCATGCGGCCCATGGGCTGTAGTTTGGGGACACCTGTCCTAAATCCTATAAAAATGAGCAGCACCAGGAGAGTGTTAAGACAGTTTTGTGGACAGAATTCCCCTGCCATCTCAGGGCTCAGGTTTCTCTGATAAGAAATACCTAATCCCTACTTGGTCCTCATCTCCCTTTAAATTGGCAAAAGGTGTGATGGGTAACCCTGAGTCTGGCTTTGTTTTCCAGTTACACTTGGAGTATTTACTACTGTTGTTTTTAATAAAAATTATATTTGTTGTTTATATAATTTAATTCTTAATAATGCCTGTGCTAACAACGATCCCACCAAAACATTCTAGCAAAACAAATGCAGAAAGGCCTGACCTGGTGGTTGCACAGTGGATAGAGTGTCGGACTGGGACAGAGAGGACCCAGGATCGAAACCCCAATGTCACCGGCTTGAGTGTGGGCTCAACGGGCTTGGGCACAGGCTCACCAGCTAGAGCGTGGGATCATAGACACTACCCTATGGTTGCTGGCTTGAGCCCTATGGTCACTGGCTTGAAGCCCAAGGTCACTGGCTTGAACAAGGGGTCATTCACTCTGCTGTAGTCCCCCGGTCAAGGCACATATGAGAATGCAATCAATGAACAACTATGGAGCTGCAAAAAAGACTTGATGCTTCTCATCTCTCTCCCTTCCTGTCTGTCTGTCCCTATCTGTCTCTCTCTCTGATTCTCTCTCTGTTTCTGTCAAAAAAAAATGCATTAGAGTGGAAAAGATTAGAGGAGTACCAAAGTCTTTGTTGGCTGATCATTGCAATTTGGTGTTTCAGAACATCTAGGCTATAGATGGCTGAAAGTACACTCCAAATTTTTGCTCATGGAGTAGTGTGTGAGAATGCTCAAAGGACCCTCAGGTGAGTTCTTTTTCAGTTTTTGACTATCAAAAACCTTTTGCTTATAAGTAAACTGTGTATCCCGGATTACTGCCAGGAACTCTGCTTAATAACCTGGTCTGATGAAGTTTATTTCTTTTAACATTTTTAAAATTTATTTATTTATTTTTAGAAAGAGAGGAGAGAAAGAGAGAGGGGGGGGAGGAGAAGGGGAAGGAGGAAACATTAACTCCTATATGTGCCTTGACTAGGCAAGCCCTGCGTTTCGAACCACAGACTTCAGCGTTACAAGTCAATGCTTTTATCCACTTCGCCACCACAGGCCATACAAATGAAGGCAGTTTATACAAGAAGGTTCCTCAAGGCTTAACCTCTAGTTTTATATATTCAACTCTATTTCTAATTGTAAACATGGTGACGTTAATGATCTATCCTGACCATTTATAAGAGGAGTAGGAGCAAGATTCACTCTTAATTGTATCAGAAATGGTAATAGAACTAGGGTAGAAACTCATGTAACTGAAGGTGTGATATCATATCCTAAAGAAAGGGAGCCTAGAGAAGAAAAAAATGTACTTACAATTATTACAATATGACTTGATGTTTAAACTACTTAGGTTTAGTTCATGGTTCAGAAATTTAACACAGTAGATTTTATTGAAGTTCCAAAGTTTTCCTGAGCATAGGATTGTCCCTGATCCTTTTTTTTTTAAAGAGACAGAGAGAGGATCAGAGATAAGGACAGACAGGAAGGGAGAGAGTTGAGAGGCATCAATTCTTTGTCATGGCACCTTAGTTGTTCATTGATTGCTTTCTCATATGTGCCTTGACTGGAGGGCTACAGCAGAGCAAATGACCCCTTGCTCAAGCCAGCGACCTTGGGCTCAAACTGGTGAGCTTTGCTCAAACCAGATGAGCCCGTGCTCAAGCTGGCGACCTCGGGGTTTCACACCTGGGTCCTCTGTATCCCACGCTCTATCCACTGCACCACGGCCTGGTCTGGCTGCCCCCTAATTCTTATAGTAACATACTGAATAGTGTTACTGCCCAAAAAGTTCTCTGTGTTCCACCTGTTCATTCACTTCTCCTTCCTAACCCAGGCAACTACTATCATCACTGTGAAAAGTTTTACACTTTTCTGACTGAAATACTGTTGGAATTGTGTATTATGCAGCCTGCTCAGATGTCCTTCTTTCACTTAATAATATGATTAAAGCTTCCTCTATGATTTTTCAGGGCCTGCTAGTGCATTTCATTTTTGTGCTGAATAAAATGGCATCATCTGGATGTAGCACAATTTACTTACCTGTTTTACCCACTGAAGGACATGCCAGTTCCTTTCAATAATGCAATGATGAATAAAGCTGTAATAAATGTCTAAGTGTTGTATTTTCAATTTATTGTATAAATACTTAGGAGCACAGTTGCTGGATTATCAGGTAAAAGTACATTTAATTTTGTAAGAAATTGCCAAAGTGCCTTCTAAAATAGCTGCAATCCTTCACTTTCCCACCTGTTACAAATGAGATTTCATGATGCTCCACATGCTTGCTAGAATTTGGCGAAGCCAGTCTTTTGCATGTTTACCATTCTCGTAGGTATGTAGTGGTTATCTCACTGTTGTTTTAATTTGTAATTTCCTAAGAACATATAAAGTTCAATGTCTTTTCATATGCTTCTTATATTATTACAATTTTCAAATACATTGTTATTATTTTGGACAAACTGACATTTTTTTAGATCAGTGGAGAATAAAAAAATGCTCTTATTTTAACTTCACTTATTCCTTGTCCTATACTTTTCCTATTTTTATGTAAATTCAAGTTTTTGATCTGTATCATTTTCCTTTTCTCTAAAGAACTTCTTTTATTTTTTATTTTTTTTAATAAATTTTTATTAATATTAATGGGATGACATTAATATTTCAGGGTACATATATTCAAAGAAAACATGTCTAGGTTATCTTGTCATTAAATTATGTTGCATACCCCTCACCCAGAGTCAGATTGTCCTCCGTCACCCTCTGTCTAGTTTTCTCTGTGCCCCTCCCCCTCCCCCTAACTCTCTCCCTCCCTCCCTCCTGCGTCCTCCCTCCCCCCACCCCTGGTAACCACCACTCTCTTGTCCATGTCTCTTAGTCTCGTTTTTATATTCCACCAATGTATGGAATCATGTAGTTCTTGTTTTTTTCTGATTTACTTATTTCACTCCGTATGATGTTATCAAGATCCCACCATTTTGCTGTAAATGATCTGATGTCATCATTTCTTATGGCTGAGTAGTATTCCATAGTGTATATGTGCCACATCTTCTTTATCCAGTCTTCTATTGAAGGGCTTTTTGGTTGAAGAACTTCTTTTAACATTTCTTATATGGCAGGTCTGCTGGCAACAGATTACTTAAATTTTTGTTCATCTCAGGAAGTCTTTATTTCGCCTTCACTTTAATTATTAATTTTATTGGGGTGACATTGATAAATCAGGGTACATATATTCAGAGAAAACATCTCCAGGTTATTTTTCCATTTGATTATGGTGCATACCTATCACCCAAAGTCAAATGATCTTTCGTCACCTTCTATCTGGTTTTCATTGTGCCCCTCCCTCCTGCCCCTTCCCATAACCATCACCCTCTTGTCCATGTTTCTGAGTCACATTTTTATGTCCCATCTATGTATGTAATAATATAGTTCATAGTTTTTTTCTGATTTATTTATTTCACTCAGTATAATGTTATCAAGGTCCATCCAAGTTGTTGTAAATGATCTAATGTCATCATTTCTTATGGCTGAGTAGTATTCCATAGTATATATGTACCAAAGCTCTTTAATCCACTTGTCCACTGACGGACACCTGGACTGTTTCCAGATCTTCACTATTGTGAACAATGCTGCCATAAACATGGATGTGCATTTCTCCTTTTGGAACAGTGCTATGGTGTTCTTGGGGTATATTCCTAAAAGTGCAATAGCTGGGTCAAAAAGAAGTTTGATTTTTAATTTATTGAGGAATCTCCATACTATTTTCCACAGTGGCTGCACCATTCTGCATTCCCACCAGCAGTGCAGGAGGGTTCCCTTTTCTCCACATCCTTGCCAGCACTTATTCTGTGTTGTTTTGTTGATGAGCGTAATTCTGACTGGTGTGAGGAGATATCTCATTGTGGTTTTAATTTGAATTATTCTAATGATTAATCATGTTGAGCATTTTTTCATATGCCTATTGGCCATCTGTATGTCCTCTTTGGAGAGCTGTCTATTCATTACTTTTGCCCATTTTTTGATTGAATTTTTTGTCTTCCTGGTGTTGTTTTACAAATTCTTTATAAATTTTGGTTATTAACCTCTTATCAGACGTATTGTCAAATATGTTCTCCCATTGTGTAGTTTGTCTTTTTATTCTGTTTTTATCGTCTTTAGCTGTGCAAAAGCTTTTTAGTTTGATATAGTCTCATATGTTCATCCTGTCTTTTATTTCACTTGCCCGTGGAGATAAATCGGCAAATATATTGCTGAGAGAGATGTCGGAGAGCTTACTGCCTATGTTTTCTTCTAAGATGACCAGAATGTACATTTTCTTTCCCTGTGTGAAGGGTGCCAGGAAGTGGGGTTGGATAGTTCCCTTACCCTAAGTCAGTTAGGCTCTGATATAACCCCCAGCACCTTAGGTTCTGTTTCAATCGTTTCTCCGGAGGGCAGGTTTTCATAAAAGGTACAAAATACTGTGGCTTATTTCAAAGTGGTTTCTTTTGCTCTTCTTCTGCCATGAGCATAGGGACATTCACTGTGAGACTATATAAAGAACTAGTAAAACTCTAGGAAGTGAAACTCAAAAAAAGTGTGAACCCTCCCAGATGACTGAATTCACTTAGAGATTTGCTCTCTCAGACTTGTCTACACTGGCTTCCAGAAATTCTTCAAAAACAATTCATGTTCCTTGTCCAGGTACTGGAATCTGAGGAGGTTTCAGCCCTGTTAAGGTAAGTTTTTTTTATTTAATTAATTTTATTTATTCATTCATTTTAGAGGAGAGAGAGAGAGAGAGAGAGAGAGAATGAGAGAGAGGAGGAGGGAGAGGAGGAGGGAGGAGCAGGAAGCATCAGTTTCTTTTTTTTTTTTTTTTTATTCATTTTAGAGAGGAGAGTGAGAGACAGAGAGAGAGAAGGGGGGGAGGAGCTGGAAGCATCAACTCCCATATGTGCCTTGACCAGGCAAGCCCGGGGTTTCGAACCGGCGACCTCAGCATTTCCAGGTCAACGCTTTATCCACTGCACCACCACAGGTCAGGCAAAGCATCAGTTTCCATATGCACCTTGACCTGGCAAGGACAGGGTTTTGAAACGGTGACCTTAGTGTTCCAGATTGACACTTGATTCACTGCACCACCACTGGTCAGGCCTAAGGTAAGTTGTTTATTCTATATTTGTTCTTGGTCTATCCAGTGGTTTATCCTGTGGTTTCATGTTTCTTATGGATTTAAGAAGTTATTTTGTGTGTTTGTTGTTGTTGTTGTTGTTGTTGTTGTTTTTAGTTTGTCAGCATTTTACTTATTAGAGTGAAATAACAACTTCCAAGATTCTTACATTCTGGACTAGAACCTGGACTATTGTTTTTGTTTTTCAGTTTCATGTTGTTCATAGAGTTTTCAAATAATAAATATGTGGTCAATAAATATTTTTAAATTTACTTATATTATGTAAGTTTACTCTCAAGGACAATATATATCCTGCTTAGAGATGTATTTATTTGAAACTGTGCTGCTATTTCAATAATTGAAAAGTTAGTTTAGAAAAATGAATTGAGGACAATGACCTGACTTGATTTGCTTCTCAAAAGTGTATGGAAGAATACAGTAAATGATTTGCAATGCAGCTTTGTAACACCTCCTATCAAGAATTGTAGCTTATTAGTCTACCTCTTAATTATGGTATAATCTTTAATAACTTGCCCTGGTTACTAGAATGTGGCTGAACTCACAATGTGTCAGCTTTGATCCTAGAGCTCAATAGGTTTCACATGTCTTCAATAACTTGGACTCCTGTCTGTCATTTGAGAACACAAAGCTACCTTGCTAAAAAATTGTGAGACCATGTGAAGAAAAACAGAAAAGACTCAGTAAGACCTACCCAGTTTCCAGTCAACTATTATTTCATATAATCACCTTATCAGGTTATGATAAGAAGTTAATTAATGAATAATAAAATGTATTATTATGTATTCAATTATTATTAAACTATGCATGGACAATCATAAGATAGAGTATCTCTCGCTAAAAGGTTGATTTAGTTTCTTTTCCAGGCCTAACAATATTTGCTGCTTCTGATATCTAAGTTCAGAGCTTCTAAGCACCTCTATCAATATTAATTGATTTTAGTTTCTTCTAAAACCCAAGAGGGTCAAATCTTCATCAGAACACACTGTTTTTAAAGTTCATATTCACCATTTCCCGGTTGTTTTTTGGAAACAGGCATAACTGTTTTGGATTCAGTTCAATGAATTGTCTTTTTCCCCTGGATCTCTCTCATAATGTCTTCTGTAACAACATGGGTCCGCAGCCTGCGGTTGTGGTATTAGCTCCGTGATTCATCACCAAGTCTATTCTGACAGAGGCAGCAGATCCACTGGCCGGTCACTTCAACAGCATGATTCTGGCAGGGATTTCCTGAGGAAAGCATATATATAGCCTTTCCCATTAGCTTTCTAAACACTTCAGTGAGCAAGCTATAATCTATGATAAATCATTTTTATTTAATCTGGCTAGACTAAATTTTATTATCTTGAACTAAAAGATCTGGACTTAAAAGAAGGATCATGACTACTTTGAGTCCTTAATCATATCTAGACATCTTAATTGCTTAATAAATATAGCAAAATAAATAAACTGATAACTTTACCATTTATAATTAAATCCCAATTCAAACATTATTTAAATTTTTAATTATGACATGCAACTAAATGTAAATTTTCTTCCATTCTTTGAAGTCTATATCAAACAGCAAATCTCAAGTAGGACTTATTTCATCTATTCTCTCCTCAACATCAATTACTATACTTGGAAGAGTATAGCACTATCTTTGTAAAATCTCAAGAATAATTCTTTTTTTTTTTTAAAGTGAGTGGAAGGGAGATAGTGAAACAAAGGCCTGCATGCACCTGAACCAACCAGCAACCCCTGTCTAGGCCTAATGCTTGAATCAACTGAGCTATTTGTAGCACCTAAGGCTGATGCTTGGGCCATCCAAGCTATCCTCGGTGCCCAGGGCTGACACAAATGAGTCACTGGCTGTGGGAGGGGAAGAGAAAGAGAAGGAGGGAAATAGATAGTTGCTTCTCATGTGTGCCCTGGCTAGGAATCAAAACTGGGACATCTACACATCAGGCCGATGCTCTATGGCTGAGCCAACCAGCTAGGGCCAATACATAATTTTTAAAATAAAAATGTGAATAATTACAATCTGGAAATTTTAATAGCTCTTGATCAGTACAATGGACATCACAATTCTTTCTCATTTTTTTTGTCTTTAAGTTTATTTAGTAAAAATTATTCAGCCTGACCTGTGGTGGCGCAGTGGATAAAGCATCAACCTGGAATGCTGAGGTCACCAGTTTGGAACCCTGGGCTTGCCTAGTCAAGGCACATGTGGGAGTTGATACTTGCGGCTCCTCCCCCTTTCTCTCTCCTCTTCTTCTCTCTAAAATGAATAAACAAAATCTAAAAAAAAGAAAAGAAAAGAAATATTTGGCCCTGCCAGCTGGCTCAGCAGTAGCACATTGGTCCAGGATGTGGATGTCCTGGTTGATTCCCTGTCAGGGCATACAACAGAAGCAACTATCTGCTTCTCTCTCTCTCTCTCTCCCTTTACTTCTTCTCCTCCTGCAGCCATGGCTTAATTGGTTTGAAAACATTGGCCACAGGTGCTAAAAATGGCTCTGCCAAGCCTCTGCCTCAGGGGATAAAAACAGCTAGGTTATGAGCATGGCCCCAGATGGGGGTAGCCAGGTGAAACTGGGCGGGGGCATATGTAGGAGTCTGTTTCTATGTCTCTTTCTCTCACTTAAGAATGAATATCTATGCATATGAGAATAATTCCTGAAATATTTAAATAATATAAATAATGATCATATGATATATCAAAAAACTACAGAGAAATATAACAGGAATATATGTAAAAATGATAAGCTTAGTAAAGTCCTTCCCATTAAACACATAAATATTAATTTCTTTTAAAAATTTTATTGCCTTTAAAAAGGCCATTATGTTTTCTCTCCACGTTGGACCAAGGTGGACTTTTCCCCACCCTGTTAAACACAAGCTGCCTTTTATCCCAAGGGTTCATAAGGAGTTTCCAGTGCCTGTAAATACATACCCCCTACCTGCCACCTACCTTGACCCTTGCTTCCAATACCATCTTAAAACCATGTCCTAGGGACACACATACACAAACATCACGATAGCAATGAATTTTCTATCCCCAAATTAATGTTATTTTCTTCTTCATTGATAATCAATTGTATTTTTAATCACAATATAATGACTGCTAACAGTCAAGTGATATTTTCTGTTTCTTCTTTTTCACTTACACAGAATTCTGGGAGTTTAACTGTGTCATAATCCTTGTAAATCATTGATAAAGCTGTTCATATCAATGTAATCCATATATTTAAAGTTCATTACTGTTTCTCCTAATAAAATAATGAGCCCCAGAAAGTATCTCTCACCCTTCATAGCATATAAGAAACATATATAAGAGAGAAAACTTTCTAACTAAAAGCAGAATATTAGAGAAATTATCAAAATAACAACGAGGCATCAAAATTATTATCACTTCTAACTGGGCAACAAATCAGACACTGAGGTAATAGAGAATAATCAATAGGTTGGGACTTTTGCAGGTTAGAATCACAATGGGATTGTGCTAAAATTTAAATCAATGCAGAAAGATTATATTTTAACATAAATGAGTTTATTTTAATATGCAGCTATGTTTTGATATTCAAAATTTTTAGAATAAATATGAAACTACTAATTTCTATAATTGTCACATCCATTTGGAATTGAATATATATATTTTTAAATTTAGATGTAGTGTTAACAAGATGTCTCTAGATAATTTATTTTCCTTTTGTCCCTAGATGTTATTATCAAAGAAAAACTTCAGTTCATTGTAAACAAATCTAGGGTTGCTAAGAAACTTATATTATTTTCTATATTGGTTTATTAACTAGGATAATAATAAAATGCTACTTTTTTTAAAAAATGTACCTGATTAGGTTTTGTATATTTTCTTCAATCCTATAAATTATAAATGATTCTAGCAATAACAAAAATATATTAGCTACTGAGCAATTATTGCTTAATATACAACTTAAGGCCATGAAACAATACTACAGTTTTTAAAATCAAATACCTAAGAGAGTAGCAGAAAATCCTTCATTAAAACACTAATTTATTTTTATTGATGGGACACAAAATAGCTGTATGACTTTTGTAACCACCCAAAATTTGAGCTTAAAGTCAGCTAATTTAAGAAACAAAATATGAAATTAGTACCCTGGGGCTGAAAACAAGCACTTAGAATTGAGATGTGATATTAATTAAAGTAAGAAATGGACTATAATATTATTGTGAAGTAATCATTAAGCTAAAGAGGACATATAAGAAGAGAATTAGAATGGAAATGCCTAATTATTTTGCTCCAAATGAAGTTCAAATACAGTATCATGATCCTCCATATGAAAAATTACACTTGAACTTCTGAAAAAAATTCCACAGTATGCTCAAAACATAATAAAATGAAAATGAATAAACAGAAACCATAAAACAAAAACAAAAAGAAAGAACAAAGAAAAAGGGAGATAAAAAATAACTATTGCTTCCCTTATATAGTGCTCACTAGTCTAAAAAGCGAGCAGTGGACATAAAACTAAGAACTTTCATATACACCTAATCATGTTCTTCCAACACTGTCATATAGAAAAACTGTGGAAAGGGTGCTGATCTTTTTCTATTAGAAATTAAGGAGTGTGGAAGAGTTCAGGTGAGCTATCCCAAACATCCTAAACCCACTGGTGCAAAAGAATGTTGGGGTGGAGGTGGAGAAAAAGGAAATGTGAATCAGTGGAAATGGTGGGAAGAGGAGGTGGAATATGTAATGGAAGAATTAAAAAAAAACCCAGAAGATAAAAGAAGAGGGAAGGAGGGAATGAATAAAGGAAAGGAAGGAAAAAGAGGAAAAAGAAAAAGCTTTTGTTTTAGCCTTACACTAACTGGCAAGGCTGTTGATCAGTTCAGATTGCACACATGAATTGACTAGGGAGTATTCTTTCCTACTGATTTCTCTCTACCTACAGTGTCTCTCACCCCTTCTTTGTTCATCTGAATTGGCTAAGTTTTTCAGCATCCAATTCAGATCATCCATCCTGCAGAAAGACAGGATGACCTATCAATTCATGGACTACTGATCAATTTATTTTGGTATTGAATCAAATTCTACCTTCCGTATGTGTTGGTGGTTGATTGTAATAAATAATGTATTAGAACAGCTGGTTAGGCACGTGCAACAATAGCTTGATCTCCTTTTCTTACGATAAAGTTACTATTTAACAATCAAGTTTATTGAGTAAGAAAAAGAAAAATGACAGATTCTCATCTTGAAGAGCATCCAAAGCTATCAAACAGCATCATCACAAGAACTTACTATTTGTTGTTGAGTGTCTTGGTAGTCACTTTAACAAGGGACAAGTTAGCAGTCAATTTTTTTTAACTGAGATTTGAAAAGATATTCCTAAATATATGCAGTCATTTCTAATTCTATCAACATAATTAAAAGTCATGAATACCATGCAATTTAATGTCTTTCATCTATACATTAGTCCAATGATTAAATAGAACTGGATTAACTTTTTAGTATGTGCCCAATAGCAAGCCATGTTCTTTGTAAACTGTCAATCCAAGGAGACACAAACCATGTCTTCATAGAACTTGAAATTAAGTGAAGGAGACCATCATTAATCAAGGAAACACAATTGGAATCTGAAATCTCAAGCTGTGATAAATTCTTTGAAGAATAAGGATCAGTTCCCTTAATCCTTAATACATCTTCACAGGCTGAATAAAATAATTAAAGAGCAGAGTCTAAATAAAAAGTTTTTATTTTGCACTTCTTCAAAGACTACTACTGCCTTGCAACTTAACAATTTCTATGACTCATTCATTTATTCATGTATTTGTTGCATCAAACACTGAACAACTATTTCTTGAGCACTTACTATGTTAAACTGGCCCTGCAGGTGCTAAAGATAGTAAAGAAAATAGACAAAACCTAAATTAAAGGTATAGCCCAATAATGTGGGGAGGTGGAGTAGGGTATAGAGGGAATAAATGGTGACTGATGGAGATCTGACTTGTGGAGGTAAACAATCAGTGTACAGATGATATGTAACAGAATTGTATACATGACACCTATATAATTTTGTTAACCAGTGTCAGTCATCTCAATAAAAGAGATGGAAAATGTTAAAGGTATCAATTCAACGATGACTCAATTAATGTCTAAGTGATAGAAAAAATACAGAGGGCTTTGAAGCAGTTGGGTACATCAAGATTCCCTGAAGAAATGGTCAAAGAGTACTAGTGAAGGATGCAGTTGAATAAAAAGATAAATAAAAGGAATGTCCCAGGTAAGCAGGCTCAACCTATGAAAGGTCTTCATGTTGAAAAAAAACTGAATAAAGGCCAGTATGTCTGAACAACTTCAGCAGCTTCATCTAGTGATCATATGTCACATATATGGAGAGATTTCATTTTCTATTATCTCCCACACAATCTAACACTGCTACCAAACATTGTTATTTTCCCCTTCAATAGTGCACTAGTCAGAGGGGTGATTTCCCCAGATGATTCACTGAAGCAGTCATAATCAGCACATATAGTGCATGTGACTCACTTCTGACCAATAAGAATTTTGTTGAGAGTATCTGAAAATTAATTGAACCTATGGTAAAAAAGAAAAATACTATCTCTTCTGCTGCTTTGGACATTATTTATCTGAATATGATGTCTGGATTTGCTACATTCAAACTGAAAACTGAGAAAAAACCCAATCCATAAAAAAAGACAAAAGAGAATGTCAGAGAAATAGAGCTGAAACCCTGAACTCCCACCCTATCTATGAGCTCCTTGTTATCCCAGAAAATACATTTCAATATTTTTGAGCCAATCTGAATTGATTTTATTCCTTTCCATATAAGACAATGCAAATTATACACAGACACATACAAATCTATGGTTCTAAACTTGTAATCAAATATTATCCAGGAAAATAATAATGTATAGTTGCTGGTGAGATTTTCAGAATCATGAGTAATATCAAAAGGCACCAAAGAGAACAGAGAAGTACATAAGATGGCAATCTGGAAAAGAAATGTAATGTCAGGGAAGCTTTTTTTAAAAGACTCTAAATTAGTAATAGTATGTAGTTATATGTGAGAACAGCAGTTTTAACCACTGACTGGACATTAGGTCAAGATAAATATAACTAATCCCCCCTCCCATTGTTGAAAACAGAAGCAGTGAAGAAATAAATGGAGAGGAATTGAAAATGAATTTAAAGTTTTTAATGTTTCTATTTTACTTAACTTACTCCTTCCAAATATGCACCTTGGTCTCCATTTTAGGGCGATTAGATAATTAGGACGCCCAACGGTGCCTGAGCATTCAGAGCTGCAGGAGAAAACAGAGAGCAGTGCCACAGGAAGGGCTGGAAAAAGCTTCCTCCAGTGTCTGTTTCTTTATGTTAGTTAATAGTAGTTGACATTTTTCTGAGAAAAAGTGAAAATGACTTGCAGGAGTCTTTAGTCCTTAAGTTGGGACTTGCCTACATCTTTTTTACATTTCCTCATGCAGAGAAATTTTGTCTTCAAAAGAAAGCAGTAGACAAAATAAATAAACCAGGTTGTGAAAGAAAGAAAAGAAGAAAGATGGAAGGAAGGAAGGAAGGAAGGAAGGAAGGAAGGAAGGAAGGAAGGAAGGAAGGAAGGAAGGAAGGAAGAGAAAGAAAAGAAAGAAAGAAAGAAAGAAAGAAAGAAAGAAAGAAAGAAAGAAAGAAAGAAAGAAAGAAAGAAAGAAAGAAAGAAAGAGGAAGAGAGAAAGAAGAAGGGAGGGAGGGAGGGGGCTCTAAGCCTGTTTGATTTGTCATTCAGTCTCCCACCCTTGCTTTAAGAAGTCACTCTTCAGTGGTTCATTGTGACAGCTTTTGATAAAGTGTTTTTTCAGTACTCTTGACATCATTAAAACAAGCTCAGCAATGTCTTCTGCCATGATCTCTGGATTTAAGAAATGATTTTTGGCACAGATGGCATCTCCATCCTTGCTGCTAACTTGTTCTTAAGGAAGAGCATCAACACTGACCCTTGGACACTGCGGGTTATAGCCCAGGAGAGCCATTAGTACGTAATCACACCTGTATTTTCAAACAAGTTTAGAAACACATTTATACAAAACTACTTGCAATTTAAAAATGAGAGTTTAAACATACCATATAGAAAAACAATATACTGCTCATAGTAGCCCACATTCTGTTCAAAAAATAGGTTTTTGCATAGAACAAAATAACATTATTATGTTAAGGATAAGATATAAAGTATTTTATGTTACTTTCAAGTGCATATATGCCTGGAGATTCTCAGGAGAAGCTTGCCACACTCTTCTTCCAAAAATTGGAGAATCAGGATCTTGGGGTGTTAGATGTAAGACATACTGAAAACATTATTATTATTCTAATAAATGCTAGGGGAGTTAAATTGGGGGAGGTTCTTTCATTCATTAGTATTCATAGACTTTATAGTAAAACTGTATTATAAAAAATGAGGCATAAAAAAGACATAACAAAAATAGATAACTCACATGACTGATTATAACTCAAAAGATAAAGTCAGAAAATGATATGATATCTTTGGACTGTCTTAACTCTAAAATGAATTACTGGAAGCTTGAGGTCATACAAATCAAAATGAAAACTAACAATATTATTATCCATAGTAAAGACCTTCATTAATTTTGAATTACCAGAAGGCCAATTAAAGCCAAAGAGGCATTAACTTCAGTCTTAAAATCTTTTACAATAACTGGATAACATATATATTCCATATTACGTATTCATAATGCAGTGCAGTTCTCACTATTTAGGATCAATTGATTAAAAGCACAAATTTTATGAATGACAACAAAGACCATCAGTAGTTTCCTTTAACTGACAGGCTCACTCGTGCCTTAAATGAGTTGCAAAATACCCAATGTGAATAACCAGAATTTGTCAGTCATTTTTCAATATGAATAACATTCCATATTTAAAAACAAAGCTAGCTTTCACAAGTCAAATAATGCACACATGGCTTTTTCCTCAAGACTATTACTGCATCTGTGTTTGGAGTAGAAATGCTTTATATGTCTTTTCAATGTTGTCACACTAAATGCTGAAAAGATTGTGCAGTCCAGTGTCAATGTATAAAATAATACTATATTGTATTGCTTCTTGAAGGACATTTTAAATGAAATTGACTCTTTTTCTTCCAGTGACTGTGTAATAGTGAACAATTTCATACCACTGTGTGATTCTCACTAAGGGGCAGCAATTCAGCCCAGAACTGCTTTTGCACCATTAGTGTACAGGTCAACAAATTGAAAAAGTCCAATAACTGTCAGCCTAATTATGAAAATAGCTTATTTAAAAATCACAGACCCCTTGAAAGTTTTAGACCATGGATCTGGGCAATATTGTCACTTCGAGAACCACTGTTTAAGTTTTAAATTCTAAAATCCCTAATACCTTATGCTAACTCTTAGCAAAGACATTTTGGGGACAAATAGACATATGCAAAAAAGCAACACAGGTGCCCCGAGCTCAGTACCACGTGTAGGGAAGCAGCAGAACATACTGCTTTCTTTTCAATCCTAGGAAACCAATTCTCAATGTAAGTAGTTTAAAGAGGCCTCAAGATATGCTTTTACTAATACCTGCTATTGATTCAAGGGTAAAAGAATCCTGTGCAACATGTTCCATCTCACTGGCCAATCTCATACAGTAATCTGCTTTGGGGCATTCTTTATGATCTGTTAGCTTGAACACTTGCTTATGGGTGATAAGGCCTGACGGTGACAAACTGATAAAAGTTTTCTCTTCCGATTTTCTTAAATGGAGTTAGGAGGACAGATACCATCTGGCAATCACAAAGTGTCACAAAATAACATTTCCAGCACAGTGGTTGCAGCTCTTAAAGAATGAGAAGGAACCGTGACATTCTAATTCACTCTGAGTTGTGTTTAAAGTGTTCAATGCTAGCTCTGCAGTAGAGAAACATGCAGTTTCCAAATAAATGTTTTATTAAAATCTTAAAATAGAATGTTTTAAAAAATAACTCACAGAAGGCTTTCTCTGACACTTTCCAAAAAAGTCGATTCATAATAATTTAGTGTGTGAATCTAATATATCATAATTTATAAAACAGAGAAAATTATTTTTATTACATACCTGAATTTAAAGAATTACAGTGTATAAGTGATATTTCACATTTAATTTGAATTTTTGACCCTGTTTAAGGTTCTTCTCTTTGAATATTAACTGAGATGTTGCTATATGCCAAATATTAAATTAGTGTTAGGGAATAGAGAAATAAATTAAATACTGTTTCTAACCTCAAAAAGTTAACACAAAAAATAAAATAATACTATGATTGAATCATCAAACTGATGCTAATTTTATAAGAAAGTTTATACTTAAAATAAGCTTTTAAAAGCTCAACAATTTGGCCCTCACTGGTTGGTTCAGTTGTAGAGCGTTGGGCTGGCATGTGGATGTCCTGGGTTTGATTCCTGGTCAGGGCACACATGAGAAAAGCAACCATCTGCTCCTCCACCCCTCCCCCTTCTCTCTATCTCTCCTCCTCCAGCAGGCTTGGCTCAATTGGCTCCAAAGAGTTGGCCTCAGGCACTAAGGTTGACTCTGTGGCCTTGGCCAAAGGATAAAAAAAAATGGCATCACCGCTCAGCAACAGAGCAACAGCCCCAAATGGGCAGAGCATCAGCTCCTAGAGGGCTTGTTGGGTAGATCCCCATGGGGCACATGAAGAGTCTGTCTCTCTGCCTCCCCTTCTCTCACTAAAAATAAAAAGTAAATAAAAAAACAGAAGCTCACAATTTGTCAAAGACTTAAGGTCTGCAAATAGAGGATAAAAGGAATAATTCAGTGAAAAATAATTTCACTAAATTATAACCATTTTTTATTTCAAGTAACATGAAATTAAAAAGGCAAGAAATAGGATGTAAGAAATATGGGATACAAGAACAAGACAGGGTTGTCCGCTCTCTCCACTCTTATTTAATGTGGTACTAGAGGTTCTAGCCAGAGCAATCAGACAAGATAAAGAAATAAAAGGCATCCATATCAAAAAAGAAGTAAAGGTATCACTTTTTGCAGATGATATGATCCTATACATCGAAAACCCCAAAGAATCCACAAAAAGACTACTAGAAACAATAAGCCAATACAGTAAGGTCGCAGGATACAAAATTAACATACAAAAGTCAATAGCCTGGCCCTGGCCAGTTGGCTCAGTGGTAGAGCGTCGGCCTGGCATGCAGAAGTCCCGGGTTCGATTCCCGGCCAGGGCACACAGGAGAAGCGCCCATCTGCTTCTCCACCCCTCCTCCTCTCCTTCCTCTCTGTCTCTCTATTCCCCTCCCGCAGCCGAGGCTCCATTGGAGCAAAGATGACCCGGGCACTGGGGATGGCTCCTTGGCCTCTGCCCCAGGAGCAAGAGTGGCTCTGGTCGCAACAGAGCGACGCCCTGGAGGGGCAGAGCATCGCCCCCTGGTGGGCAGAGCATCGCCCCTGGTGGGCGTGCCAGGTGGATCCCGGTCCGGCGCATGCGGGAGTTTGTCTGACTGTCTCTCCCCGTTTCCAGAAAAATACAAAAAAAAAAAAAAGTTAATAGCCTTTCTATATGCCAACAATGAAACATTTGAGAACAAACTCAAAAGAACAATCCCCTTCACGATGCAACAAAATAAAATACTTAGGAATAAACATAACAAAGAATGTAAAGGACCTATATAATAAAAACTATAAACCATTGTTAAGGGAAATCAAAAAAGATACAATGAGATGGAAGAATATTCCTTGTTCTTGGTTAGGAAGAATAAATATAATCAAGATGGCTATATTACCCAAAGCAATATACAAATTCAATGCAATTCCTATCAAAATTCCAATGACATTTTTTAAAGAAATGGAGCAAAAAATCATCAGATTTATATGGAAGTATAAAAAACCCCGAATAGCCAAAGCAATCCTCAAGAAAAAGAATGAAGCTGGGGGCATTACAATACCTGACTTCAAACTATATTATAGGGCCATGACAATCAAAACAGCATGGTATTGGCAGAAAAATAGACACTCAGACCAATGGAACAGAATAGAAAACCCAGAAATAAAACCACATATATATAGTCAAATAATTTTTGATAAACGGGCCAAGAACACACAATGGAGAAAAAAAAGCCTCTTCAATAAATGGTGCTGAGAAAACTGGAAAGCCACATGCAAAAGAATGAAACTGGACTACAGTTTGTCCCCCTGCACTAAAATTAACTCAAAATGGATCAAAGATCTAAACATAAGACCCGAAACAATTAAGTACATAGAAGAAGACATAGGTACTAAAATCATGGACCTGGGTTTTAAAGAGCATTTTATGAATTTGACTCCACAGGCAAGAGAAGTGAAGGCAAAAATTAATGAATGGGACTACATCAGACTAAGAAGTTTTTGCTCAGCAAAAGAAACTGATGACAAAATAAACAGACAGCCAACTAAATGGGAAATGATATTTTCAAACAACAGCTCAGATAAGGGCCTAATATCCAAAATATACAAAGAACTCATAAAACTCAACAACAAACAAACAAACAATCCAATAAAAAAATGGGAAGAGGATATGAACAGACACTTCTCCCAGGAAGAAATACAAATAGCCAACAGATATATGAAAAGATGCTCATCTTCTTTAGTTATTAGAGAAATGCAAATCAAAACTGCAATGAGATACCACCTCACACATGTTAGATTAGCTATTATTAACAAGACAGGTAATAGCAAATGTTGGAAAGGCTGTGGAGAAAAAGGAACCCTCATACACTGTTGGTGGGAATGTAAAGTAGTACAACCATTATGGAAGAAAGTATGGTGGTTCCTCAAAAAACTGAAAATAGAACTACCTTATGACCCAGCAATCCCTCTACTGGGTATGTACCCCAAAAACTCAGAGACATTGATACGTAAAGACACATGCAGTCCCATGTTTATTGCAGCATTGTTCACAGTGGCCAGGACATGGAAACAACCAAAAAGCCTGTCAATAGATAACTGGATAAAGAAGATGTGGCACATATACACTATGGAATACTACTCAGCCATAAGAAATGATGACATCAGATCATTTACAGCAAAATGGTGGGATCTTGATAACATTATACGAAGTGAAATAAGTAAATCAGAAAAAACCAGGAACTGTATTATTCCATACGTAGGTGGGACATAAAAGTGAGACTAAGAGACATTGATAAGAGTGTGGTTGTTATGGGGGGATGGGGGAGAGGGAGAGGGAAAGGGGGATGGGGAGGGGCACAAAGAAAACTGGATAGAAGGTGACAGGACAATCTGACTTTGGGTGATGGGTATGCAACATAATTAAATCACAAGATAACCTGGATATGTTATCTTTGAATATATGTATCCTGATTTATTGATGCCGCCCCATTAAAACAATAAAATTATTAAAAAAAAAGAAATAATAGTATAAAATGTTTCTTGTAATTTGCAGGAACAATGTTCACTTTTATCATATAAAATTTAACTAATATATTAGTAAGTTTTATATTAGAAATATCTATGACATATGTGTCTATATGAAACAATGCTCCAAATATATTTACATTGCTCTTTTTGAGAATTTCCAGTATGTGCTAAAGCATATTTAACTGTCATTCATGCCATTAATCCTAAACAATAGAACCATATCTCATTTATATCAGGCTTATCCTTAGAAAAGTATTTTAAAGGCAAGGTTATTTTCCAAATAAATCTAAATATATATTTCAGCCATTGGAAAAAGGTTTTATTGATTATCTTTTCATGGTAGCTGCAACTGTTTGCACATGTATTACATTGTTATCACAATTATTATTTTTGTGTGTGTGACAGAGACAGAGAGAGGGACAGATAGGGACAGACAGACAGAAATGGAGAGAGATGAGAAGCATCAGTTCTTCAGTGTGGCACTGTAGCTGTTCATTGATTGCTTTCTCTTATGTGCCATGACCAGGGGGCTACAGCAGAGCAAGTGACTCCTTGCTCAAGCCAGCAACATTGGGCTCAAGCTGGTGAGCCCTGCTCAAACCAGATGAGCCCACGCTCAAGCTGGGACCTTGGGGTTTTGAACCTGAGTCCTTTGCATGCCAGTCCGACGCTCTATCCACTGCGCCACTGCCTGGTCAGACTCAGAATTATTTAAACACACACACACACACACACACACACACACACACACACACAAATAGAGACCATAGCTAAAGTCAAGAACTTTAGACTCATCCCAAACACAACTTTTATGGATATCTGAGAGTAAATTTTGAGGTTGATTTATCCTGTTTTTTGATATATGGTCTGATTTGGAGAACAATGGTATATGATTTCTGAATTTAACTGCAAATTCTTGAAATTAAAAAAAAATTGTACTAAATAGTCTCCCAAATTCAACAGAAAGAAGAGAGAAAATTCATGAGTTATGCCAGTTAGGAAATTTAGACCCAAGTAGAAATGTCCTTATTCCAAATTTTATGTAGTCTTTATAACAAGTTAAAAATTTTAAATCTATTTACCATTAGGTTTTCAAATTGTGGCCCAGTCTTATAATTTGATAATTCTATTTACTTAAAAAACCCATGCTTTATACTGAGTTCTTATCTCTGCCTGATAAAATTGCAATATTTAATTTCATAGCCAGAGTTTTTCAATTAGCATACTCATTTAACTACCATTTGGATGGTAGTGTGACAGCTTCAGTGTAGCTTCAAATTAAAAGTGCCATCAGTGGCCAAATATATTCTAGATTTCTGTTACACAAAAAAAATTAAACTGTGAAAGAAAATCAGTTGTCTGAAAATATAGCTTCAATTTGCAGAATTCATGACTCAGACTTAAAGCCCAGAACACTGTACCCTTTACTAAGTGTTCATTGAAAAAAAAATCAAGAACTTATAAGCTACATTACCTTTTAAAACTATTATAATTGAGTTGAATAATTTAGTTTTTCAAACATAAGCTCATTTTTTGAAACAATACACACAAAAAATGAACACAATTAAACCATGGTATTTAAATAAATAAACTGGTTAT
Organism: Saccopteryx bilineata; assembly: GCF_036850765.1. Classification (NCBI taxonomy): domain Eukaryota; kingdom Metazoa; phylum Chordata; class Mammalia; order Chiroptera; family Emballonuridae; genus Saccopteryx; species Saccopteryx bilineata. Next base: position 210,251,142 of record NC_089491.1, on the reverse strand, counting down.
TACATACTGCAGGCAATTCACTTAGAGGAAATATATTTCCACTGTCCGTTTGCAATTTAAGTATAATGTATATTGAACATTTAAATGTTTCTTAAAATATTAATAAACTGTAGCAAGTACTAGATTATATTCAAGTAGTATATTATGAATAAGTTGATAAAGTGACCAGATTAGAGAAAAGAAATACATAATTTTTATTTTAATAATGTATTTTAAATCTTAGCAATGACTGCACGTTGAAGCAGGGTGGTTCATATCATGTACACTGGGTAGTGCTGAAGCGATATAGACCCAAATTGTCAATAATGAATGTATGTACTTGATGATAGTATTTTTCTATATTTCTGTTTAAAGAGTTTTCCAAAATGTCTTATATCCCCAATTTCCTTCATAAGCTCTTTTAGGACTACAGTCCTGCCTTAAGTGTTTACATGCAGTAAATACAATGTATTAAGATGTACATAAAGTTATTTTAAATTAAATTAATAACAGTGAACTCAAAACAAAAATTAAATAGAAAATATGGTAATGGAGATAGCTACTATGCAGGAAGGAAAAATGTAGGTTGAATAACTGGGGATGGGGTGGAGACACTTTTTAGAAAGAATTTCCTGTCCCTAGTCAATAGTAAACTCAAATGAGTCACTTTGGAAGCTGCATGATAACTCTATATAAGCCTTGGGGGGAAAACAGAAACAAAAAACCTGATTTACATTTTGGACACATTTTTTCACTGTGGGCTCTGGAGTAATTTTCTTGCTCCAGTACTTATTAAAATTATAATGCTGGACAAGGCATTCAGGGTCTCTCAGCCTCAGTTGTCTCACTTCTCTAATGGAAGCCATTAATCAGAATTACTGAAGTTGCGGTAAGGATGAAATGAAACATGGCACGTGAAGCACAATGAAGACTAGCAATTATAAAGTAATATCCTATGCTATGGCTATTATTGCCAGATATTTTAAGACCTCAAATAACTCCTAAGTAAACTAGATTAGTATCAATTACATATAGAAAGCAGAAATTTCTTCTGAATCTTTAAAGTAAAAACTATAAAGCACCATTTCAACAGATAAGATCCTCTTAGTACTATGACCTCAGATCTTGAAACAACTAAAATTCAATGTGAGAATAATTTTTCAGAAATAATTTTTATGCAACTAAATCATTTTTGCAAACATTGACTAATAACAAAAACACCATTATAGGCAATCTTAATAAAAAATGTGTGGGCCCTGGCAAGTTGGCTAAGCCGTAGAGTGTCAGCCTGAGGTGTGGAAGTCCTGGAGTTCAGCTTCTCACCCCTCCCCCTTCTCTCTGTTTCCCTCTCTTCCCCTCCCTCAGCCATGGCTCAAACAGTTTGAGCAAATTTGCCCTGGGCACTGAGGATGGCTCCATGGCCTTGCCTCACATGCTAAAATAGCTCAGTTGCTGAGCAATGGAATTTTTTATTAAGTTAAAAAATATCTTAAACTTATTGGCTTTATAAAGAGAAGAAGAATGAGAGAGGGAGAGAGGGAGAGAGAGAGAGAGAAATGTAGATTTGTTGTTCTACTTATTTATGTATTCATTGGTTGATTCTTGTGTGTTCCCTGACCAGGGATTGAACGTGCATTTTTTTTTTCTTAGCGAGGGGGTGGGGGACAGATAGACAGAAGAGAGATGAGAAGCATCAACTCATAGCTGAGGCCCCTTAGTTGTTCATTGATTGCTTCTCATATGTGCCTTGACCGGAGGCAGAGTGAGTGACCCCTTGCTTAAGCCAGTGACGTTGGGCTTAAGCCAGCAACCTTGGGCTTCAAGTGAGCGACCTCGGGTCAACCAGTAACCTTGTGGTCGTGTGTATGATCCCACACTTAAGGCAGCAACACAGCGCTCAAGCCAGATGAGTCCACACTCAAGCCGGAAACCTCGAGTTTCAAACCTAGGTGTTCAGTGTCCCAGGTCGATGCTCTAGCCAGTGTTCCACCATCACCTGATCAGGCTATCTTTATTAAATTTTAACTACATGGCCTGATTCTTTATTTTCTCCTCAATGATCAATTCCATTATTACTCCTATGGTATTATTCTTCTGCTCTGTTTAAAAAGAATAAATGGAAACAAAGTTTTCTAAAGACCTAAAAATGTAAACAAAAATAGACTACTGATAATCTAAATTACCACTATAAATCTTTTTTTTAATTTTTTTTATTTTATTTATTCATTTTAGAAAGGAGAGAGAGAGAGAAAAGAGAGAGACAGAGAGAGAGAAGGGGGGGAGGAGCAGGAAGCATCAACTCCCATATGTGCCTTGACCAGGCAAGCCCAGGGTTTCAAACCGGCGACCTCAGCATTTCCAGGTAGATGCTTTCTCCACTGCACCACCACAAGTCAGGCTAAATCTTGAATGGATAAAATAACTAATGTAACAGAGTTACTTTGCAGTTTTTTGTTTTAACAGAAAAATCATGATATTCATAAGATTTTAAATGTTTTTTTTTCAGTAAATGTTTCTACATTTTACATTTTTTGAATAGTTTGTGGCTATTTTTATTTGTAAAAATACCATGTGTGACCTAAGGCATGATCCACACAGAACAGAATTGATAAACTGGACTTCACTACCATTAAAACTTCTGTTCTGCCAAAGACACTATTGACAGACTGAGAAGAAAATATACAGACTAGTAAAAAATATTTGCAGAAAATACGTTTGATAAACAATTGTTATGTAAACTATACAAAGATCATTTAAAAATCAACACTAAAAAAATAAGTAACTCAATTAAAAAAATGAGACAAACATCTTAACAAATACCTTACCAAAGAAGATCTATACATGGAAAATAAGCACATAAAATAATGTCCCACATCCGTATACTCAGGAAAAGGCAAATTACAACAGCAAGATAGGACTACACAAAAATTACACTACTTTTCATCAATATCACTTTGAACTAAAACTTCTCTAAAAAATAAAGTCTATAAAATATTAAAAATAGAATACTGACAAAAATATTTTAATAGAAAATAAATCTGAAGAAAATAAAAATTATTTCCAAATCCAGAACCTTTCATAATTGCTGAACATTCTTTCAAATCTTCTTTCCCTTCCTTCCTCCCTCCCTCGCTCCCTCCCTTCCTTTCTTCCCTTCTTCCTTTCTTCTTTCCCTCCTACCTTCCCCCCACCCCCACACACACACCATGAATATATGGCATGGGTTTATACAGTTTTACATAACATGGACTCATTAAAAAAAAATACCATCATCAAACCTTTACTTTACTCAACATTATGCTATAAGCACGATTCATTACATATAACATGATGAGCTTATAATTTCCAAATGTCCAATACAAACAGACTTGCATGAACAATGAATACTCATTAATATTGCAAATATTTTATCAGGGTAAATTCCTACAAGTGGAATTGGTAGGAATATCCACTTTGCAGACTAGCTTCAGACAGTTTACATCAATTTAAACTCATATCTACAATAAATGAGAGTGTAAAGCCTTCCAGTCTTGCCAATGGTTTTATCAGTCTTTTTTAAATCTATGATGAAAAATGTCATTAATATTGATTTTTGCCAATAATAATGAGATTGAGCACCTTTTCAGATGCATTTTTGTCATATGTAAGTCCATTAGTTACTTGCCATTTATTTTTCTCATTGAGCTTACATGTTCATGTCTATTAAGAATGCTCCCATTATTAGCATCCCTTGCCAGTTCTAGCGCCAAGTATCCCGAATAGTTCCATGGCACTATTTTTCCTGTTCTACTCTAATCACTGACTCACCCACATTGGAATTACTCCTTTTAATTTGAATCCTGACTAATTTGCATGTCCCTCCAAACTACTGTGTCCCCAAATGTCAATTCATTATTTATAACAAATTGTGCTATGTGTACATTTCATAATTTTAAATTGCTTAATAATTTAAACACAATACACATTGCACTAAGGTCTGTGAAGTCTGACATCATGTCACTTCATTTCTAAACCAGTCTTCTTTTTTGTATTCTTTATCTGCACAGAAAGCAGTCCCTATGGTAGGACCTTAAGACAATAAGCAGTTATTATCCCATACTATTTCTGAGAGTAAAGAATTGGGAAGAACTTAGCTAAGCAAGTTCTGACTCAGGTCTTTAATGAAGTTTCAATCAAAATGTTGGCTAGCTCTGCAAGCTCAGCAAACTTGTTTGGGTCTGAGGGATCCACCCAGAACTTATTCATTGTAGTAGTTGCCAGGAGCCTTTAGTTCTTCTCCAAATGAGCATCTCCAGTGAGCTGCTCCCAATATGGTTACCCCACAGCAAAGGATTCAAGAGAAAGCAGCGACTAAGAAGGAACTCAGTGTCTTTTGTAACTTAATCTCAGAAGTAGCATACCAACAATTCTGCCATATTCTACTGCTCATACAAACCAATCCCTGTGCCAAAGAGGGGGCCGTAGGAATAAGCAGGGATCATTAAGGGCCTACTGGTGGCCTGTTCTCACACCTTGTGAATTATAGTCCTAACACAGGACTGTGTTTCCATCTGTTACATGTCCCAAATTCATTCTCTCCTTAGAAACTTTGTAAGAGCTATTCTTTTTATCTGGAACACTTTTCCCTAGCTCATAACATGGTTAATTCTAAGGTATCTTTCTGTTCTTAGTTCAAATGCAACATCCCTGAAAAAAAATTTAATCACTGTAATTTTGTTTATCAGCTTCTTAATTTTCTCTTCTTTACTAGAATATATTCTTCATGAGAGCAAAGACTACCAGCCTTGTTCTTGTTCATGACCTTGACTATCACAAATGCTTCATAAAATTATATTTCTATAATTTATGTGTGTATATAATCTATGTATATATAATATATATACACATGTATATATAATTTATAAATATATGCATCTATATATACACACAGACATCACACATAAATGATACACAGGACAGTGTTCAGTTAATAGATATATGTGCATACATAGTCTTTACTCAAAAGCATCTATCTATGAAAAGAAAATGAATAATAAGAAACCCTTTTCTGTAATATGTATTATAAATATTTCTCTTGCTTGTATTTTCCCTTCTTACTTATTTTACATTTGACATGCAATATATACACTGTACTAATACATTCGTACATAAGTCTGTGTATGTCAGATTATAACAGACAAGAAGGGACTTACTCAAGTGTCTGTGTAACAAAGGGGAGAAGACATGACAACATTTAGTGAAAACTTAACTCATTAAAAAATAATCTTCAACCCTTCAAGGGTAATTATAATATCTGTATCTTTCATATAGAGAAACTGAGCTTTAGAGAAGTTAACAAACTTGACCAACATCCCAAAAATAATACTGAAAAAAAGTTTTATACTTAAATCTGCCAGATATCAAAGATATTCCTCACTGGGACAAACACTGAGTCAGCATGCTGGTAATCCCACAAACATCTGTATTTCCTTAGTTGTTATTTATTTATTTTTGTTCAGAAAAATGACACTAATTTTTTTATTCTTAAATTCTTTATCATCAAGATATACTGATAATGAAGGATAAAGGAGCCATTAACACACACACACGCACACAAATGACACACTAGACAATTACAAAAACTTATATTAACCCATGAAAACAAAATACATGCCCATCTTCCAAAGCCGAATAGTAATGTAAAACAGAGGTAACTATTTCTAAGAGCAGTGTTCTGTACTACACCTAACACCCACAAGAGAACATAGCCAACAAAATGAACATGTTAGACACTTAGAAAAATATCACACTCTCTTGGTAGCAATTTTGAAGGTCATTTAGCTCAAGCTTTTAATTTCATGAAGAGAAATTAGCTATTTCATGTATTGTTAATATTTATATATTTTGAAATATATACTTCTCCTAGATGTAAATACATTTTTTCTATTTCTACTCCTATTATACTGCCCCACTAATTATTCTGTTTGTGCTTACTGGATTTCTTTCCCCCTGTGTTTATTTGATGACCATTGCCTTCAAATAATAAGCCCTTTGTTAAGTTCCCAGTGTTTAATTGCAGTTTCACACAGATCAAGGAATAAAAGTGTCAAAATCTGGGTTATGTTCATTTCTTTTTTCTTGTGGTAACACATAGTTAACCATAAAGACTGTATAAGGATTGCTTAGACTAAAATTTATAATAAAGTAACATTGCAGAGAGTGCTTCCATGAAAGATTTTTACCCCAAATAATAGCTATTTTGTAAACTTGGACTTTCTACAGCTGCTGAATTTTAGAGTTTCCTAGGAGACTGTAAGCTAGCGTCACTTTCTTAAAAACGATGAAAGCTCTCTTTAGTCTGGGTCTATGCCTTGTTGATTCACAAGAATCAATCCTTTGATAAAACGACTACACAAGAAACCATGCATTAGATGATGGGGCTTAAAGCTATATATGACAGAAATATATAAATTGGTAAAATCACAAAAAAATGAAATAAGGATATTATTACATAATTATATATGAAATTTTTAAAATTCTGCCTTAACCAACACCTTTCCAGAAAATAACAACATAGAATATTGCCTTTGTTTCTATTTTTTCCCTTTCTATCTCTATTTCTTTCTTTCTTACTTTTTAAATATATCCCCAAACCAAAAACAGATTGATTCACAGAAGAAATTTCCATATTTTTTACAATGTATTAATATTTTCTATCGAAATTATTATAACTCAGCATTATTAGTTTAGAAAACATCATAGATAATATCAGTATTTTTATTTTTTCTCATTTATTACAGTTCTTTCCACCTCCTTGGCACTTAATGAATACTCTTGAATTTTTACTACTTGGATTGCAATTGTGATTCATATCCATGAGTAACTAAAGTGCAAAATAATCATATTAAATGCCCAATTTAACTCCCTCAAACATGCTGCGATGCTCACAGTTTTATGCACTACACCAGAACCATACCATGCGTGAACTACTAACAAGTATTATATTTTCAAGTAGTAAAAATTAAATTAAATTAAACTGCCATGTTTCCACAATCTTTTAAATCGAGATTTGTAGGTAGTGTTTCTAATGAAAAGTTTTATATTACTGTATTGTATTGTATACACATTTATAATTTAAAAAGTAAAAATAAGTATAAGCAATGCTCCAAAATCTTATGTTGTAACACACAGGATAGTTTAGGCAATGTGTTAGCTACCCACAATCTCAAAGTGTCATATTTGAACACAAAAGGGTTTATGTTTTCTCTTGTTTCATCTCTGGTGATGATCAGCAGGGGGCTCTCTCCTCATGGTCACACAAAGTCAGCATGATGGAACCTTCACCTTGACTGGTGCTTAAACAATCATCACAGTAGTGGAAAAAAGGGGAAAAAAAGTGACAATGGCCACTCCTTGCACTTCACTGGCCGAAGATTGTAACATGCCAGGTGTAATATCAGAGGCCAGCCAATAAAATCCTAGCACATATCCAAACAGATGAGAGCTGTAAATATTTGGTAAATTCCACTGATACTTGTTGAGGCTGTGTTTTCAGGTAGCAGCCCTGTGTCAATGTAAAAAATAAAAGTGGTATCGCAAAACTAATGATTTTTAATCAGCTGTTTTTCTTTAGGCCATCAACTGTTTGAGCAAGAACCTAAATTTATCGCCCATTTCCTTTTGTTCTTCTGGTTACCTCAAAAGACAGAAAACATGATTCTGACTTTTTTGAAAATGGTTACATTTAAATATATATATCATTATTAGCTAGTGAGTTCTAGAAAACTTCTATTTACTCATCCAGCAATTGTACCATGTTTTTTTTTATAATAATTTTATTTTTTTAATGGGGTGACATCAATAAATCAGGGTACATATATTCAAAGATAACAAGTCCAGGTTATCTTGTCGTTCAATTATGTTGCATACCCACCACCCAAAGTCAGATTGTCCTCTGTCACCTTCTATCTTGTTTTCTTTGTGCCCCTTCCCCTCCCCCTTTCCCTCTCCCATTCCCCCCTCCCCCCCATAACCACCACACTCTTATCAATGTCTCTTAGTTTCACTATTATGTCCCACCTACGTATGAAATAATACAGTTCCTGTTTTTTTCTGATTTACTTATTTCGCTTCGTATCATGTTATCAAGATCCCACCATTTTGCTGTAAATGTTCCGATGTCATCATTTCTTATTGCTGAGTAGTATTCCATAGTGTATATGTGCCACATCTTCTTTATCCAGTCATCTATTGATGGGCTTTTTGGCTGTTTCCATGTCCTGGCCACTGTGATCAATGCTGCAATAAACATGGGGCTGCATGTGTCTTTACGTATCAATGTTTCTGAGTTTTTGGGATATATACCCAGTAGAGGGATTGCTGGGTCATAAGGTAGTTCTATTTTCAGTTTTTTGAGGAACCACCATACTTTCTTCCATAATGGTTGTACCACTTTACATTCCCACCAACAGTGCATGAGGGTTCCTTTTTCTCCACAGACTCTCCAACATTTGCTATTACCTGTCTTGGTAATAACAGCTAAACGAACAGGTGTGAGGTGGTATCTCATTGCCGTTTTGATTTGCATTTCTCTAATAGCTAAAGAAGATGAGCATCTTTTCATATATCTGTTGGCTATTTGTATTTCTTCCTGGGAGAAGTGTCTGTTCATATCCTCTTCCCATTTTTTTATTGGATTGTTTGTTTGTTTGTTGTTGAGTTTTATGAATTCTTTGTATATTTTGGATATTAGGCCCTTATCTGAGCTGTTGTTTGAAAATATCATTTCCCATTTAGTTGGCTTTCTGTTTATTTTGTTATCAGTTTCTCTTGCTGAGTGAAAACTTCTTAGTCTGATGGAGTCCCATTCATTAATTTTTGCCTTCACTTCTCTTGCCTGTGGAGTCAAATTCATAAAATGCTCTTTAAAACCCAGGTCCATGATTTTAGTACCTATGTCTTCTTCTATGTACTTAATTGTTTCAGGTCTTATGTTTAGATCTTTGATCCATTTTGAGTTAATTTTTGTACAGAGGGAGAGACTGTAGTCCAGTTTCATTCTTTTGCATGTGGCTTTCCAGTTTTCCCAGCACCATTTATTGAAGAGGCTTTCTTTTCTCCATTGTGTGTTGTTGGCCCCTTTATCAAAAATTATTTGACTATATATATGTGGTTTTATTTCTGGACTTTCTATTCTGTTCCATTGGTCTGAGTGTCTATTTTTCTGCCAATACCATGCTGTTTTGATTGTCGTGTCCCTATAATAGAGTTTGAAGTCAGGTATTGTAATGCCCCCAGCTTCATTCTTTTTCTTGAGGATTGCTTTGGCTATTCGGGGTTTTTTATAGTTCCATATAAATCTGATGATTTTTTGCTCTATTTCTTTAAAAAACGTCATTGGAAGTTTGATGGGAATTGCATTAAATTTGTATATTGCTTTGGGTAATATAGCCATCTTGATTATATTTATTCTTCCTAGCCAAGAACAAGGTATATTCTTCCATCTCATTATATCTTTTTCGATTTCCCTTAACAATGCTTTATAGTTTTCATTATATAAGTCCTTTACATTCTTTGTTATGTTTATTCCTAAGTATTTTATTTTTTTTGTTGCAATCATGAAGGGGATTGTTCTTTTGAGTTTGTTCTCAAATGTTTCATTGTTGGCATATAGAAAGGCTACTGACTTCTGTATGTTAATTTTGTATCCTGCGACCTTACTGTATTGGCTTATTGTTTCTAGTAGTCTTTTTGTGGATTCTTTGGGGTTTTCGATGTATAGGATCATATCATCTGCAAAAACTGATACCTTTACTTCTTATTTTCTGATATGGATGCCTTTTATTTCTTTGTCTTGTCTGATTGCTCTGGCTAGAACCTCTAGTACCACATTAAATAAGAGTGGAGAGAGTGGACAACCCTGTCTTGTTCCTGATTTAAGGGGGAAAGCCTTCAGTTTAGTGCCATTTAATATGATGTTACCTGATGGTTTATTATATATGGCCTTTATCATGTTGAAATATTTTCCTTCTATACCCATTTTGTTGAGAGTCTTAAACATAAAACTGTGTTGTATTTTATCGAAAGCCTTTTCTGCGTCTATTGATAAGATCATGTAGTTTTTGTTCTTTGTTTTGTTGATATGGTGTATTACGTTAACCGTTTTATGTATGTTGAACCATCCTTGAGATTCTGGGATGAATCCCACTTGATCATGATGTATTATTTTTTTAATATGTTGTTGTATTCAATTTGCTATTATTTTGTTTAGTATTTTAGCATCTGTATTCATTAGAGATATTGGTCTGTAGTTTTCTTTTTTTGTGCCATCCTTGCCTGGTTTTGGTATGAGGGTTATGTTGGCCTCATAAAATGTGTTTGGAAGTATTGCTTCTTCTTCAATTTTTTGAAAGACTTTCAGTAGAATAGGAACCAAGTCTTCTTTGAATATTTGATAAAATTCGCTGGTAAAGCCGTCAGGGCCTGGACTTTTATTTTTGGGGAGGCTTTTAATGGTTTTGTCTATTTCTTCTCTACTGATAGGTCTGTTTAGGTTTTCTGCTTCTTCTTGACTCAGTCTAGGAAGGTTGTATTTTTCTAGGAATTTATCCATTTCTTCTAGGTTGTTGAATTTAGTGGCATAAAGTTTTTCATAATATTCTACAATAATTCTTTGTATATCTACGGTGTCCGTGGTGATTTCTCCTCTTTCATTTTGGATTTTGTTTATGAGTTCTTTCTCTTTTTTCCTTGGTAAGTCTTGCCAAGGGTTTGTCAATTTTGTTGATCTTTTCAAAGAACCAGATCCTTGTTTTATTGATTTTTTCTATAGTTTTTCTGTTCTCTAATTCATTTATTTCTGCTCTGATTTTTATTATCTCCTTTCTTCGGCTGGTTTTGGGTTGTCTTTGTTCTTCTTTTTCTAGTTCCTTAAGGTGGGAAGTTAAGTGGTTCACTTGGGCTCTCTCTTGTTTGTTCATATATGCCTGAAGTGATATGAACTTTCCTCTTATCACTGCTTTTGCTGCATCCCATAGATTCTGATATGTCGTATTGCCATTTTCATTAGTCTGTATATATCTTTTGATCTCTGCACTTATTTCTTCTTTGACCCATTCATTTTTTAAAAGTATGTTGTTTAGTTTCCACATTTTTGTGGTATTTTTTTTCCCTTTTTTGCAGTTGAATTCTAGTTTCAAGGCTTTATGATCAGAAAATATGCTTGGTACAACTTCAATTTTTCTGAATTTGCTGATGTTGTTTTTGTGACCCAACATATGGTCAATTCTTGAGAATGATCCATGTACACTGGAGAAAAATGTATACTCTTTCACTTTGGAATGAAATGTCCTGTAGATGTCTATCATATCCAGGTGCTCTAGTGTTTTGTTTAAGGCCACTATGTCTTTATTGATTTTCTGTTTGGATGACCGATCTAGAGCCGTCAGCGGTGTATTGAGGTCTCCAAGTATGATTGTGTTTTTGTCAGTTTTTGTTTTAAGATCAATAAGTAGTTGTCTTATATATTTTGGTGCTCCTTGGTTTGGTGCATATATATTAAGAATTGTTATGTCTTCTTGATTCAGTGTCCCCTTAGCCGTTATGAAATGGCCATTTTTGTCTCTGAGTACTTTTCCTGTCTTGTCGTCAGCATTATCCGATATGAGTATTGCTACACCTGCTTTTTTTTTGGATGTTATTTGCTTGGAGTATTGTTTTCCAGCCTTTCACTTTGAATTTGTTTTTATCCTTGTTACTTAGATGAGTTTCCTGTAGGCAGCATACAGTTGGATTTTCTTTTTTAATCCATTCTGCTACTCTGTGCCTTTTTATTGGTGAGTTTAATCCGTTTACATTTAGTGTAATTATTGATACTTGTGAGTTCTCTATTGCCATTTTATATCTTGCTTTCTGTTAGTTTTGTGTCTTGTTTGATCCTTCTCTTTCGTTTTTCTATCTTTTGTTTTTATTTGGTTGTATTTCATACATCTTTCCTCTGTTGCTATCTTTTTTATCTCATGTGCTTCTGTGGTGGTTTTTTCAATGGTGGTTACCTTTGAGTAATGAAAAGGCTTTCTACCCTGTTCATTGTAGCGAACTATTTTGTGAGTACTTTTCCACTCCATCGTCCTTTGCTACTGGTAATCTCCATCTTCTCCCCCTCTTTCTTTTTGTTGTTGTCACAGTTTAAATTTGGTTTTATTGTGTTCTTCTTGGAGCTTTTACTTGTGGCTCTGGTTTTTTTTTGTTCTTTATATCTGATTGAAGAACCCCCTTTAGTAATTCCTGGAGTGGGGGTTTTCTGATGATAAATTCCCTCATCTTTTCTGTATCTGTGAATGTTTTTATTTCTCCTTCATATTTGAAGGATAGCTTTGATGGGTATAGTATTCGTGGCTGAAAGTTCCTCTCTTTCAGGACTTTAAATATTGGGGTCCACTCTCTTCTAGCTTGTAGAGTTTCTGCTGAGAAATCTGATGATAATCTAATGGGCCTTCCTTTATATGTTGTATTCTTCTTTTCCCTGGCTTCCTTGAGAATTTTTTCTTTGCTGTTGGTTTGTGCCAATTTCATTATGATATGCCTTGGAGTAGGTTTGTTGGGGTGAAGAAAACTCGGAGTTCTGTTTGCTTCTTGAACTTGAGGCTTTAGTTCTTTCCACAGGCTTGGGAAGTTCTCATCTATTATTTGTTTGAGTATGTTCTCCATTCCATTTTCTCTCTCTTCTCCCTCTGATATACCTATTATTCTTATATTATTCTTTTTGATGGAGTCAGATAATTCTTGTAGGGCTATCTCATTTTTTTTAATTTTTGAGTCTCTTTCTTCTTCTCTGTTGTGCCTCAAGTTGCTTGTCTTCTATTTCACTAATCCTCTCTTCTATCTGACCTGTTCTATTAGCTAAGCTTGTTACTTCGTTTTTCAGCTCGTGAATTGAGTTTTTCATCTCTGTTTGATTTGTTTTTATAGTTTCAATTTCCTTGGACATATATTCTTTGTGTTCATTGGGTTGTTTTCTGAGCTCCCTAAATTGCCTTTCTGTGTTTTCTTGTATATCTTGGAGGATTTTTAGGATTTCTATCTTGAATTCTCTTTCATTTAGCTCCAAGGATTCCAATATATTAAATTTTTTCTCCATAGATTTTTCCTCTTCTAGCTGTTTTACCTCTCTTTCTTTTGTATCCATGATATTCGATTTTCTCTTCCTTAATGGCATCTGAGGGTGGTTTTGTTGATAGTATTAATGAGATATAATAAAGAATAAAAAGTTAAGGCCTGACCTGTGGTGGCGCAGCGGATAAAGCGTCAACCTGGAAACACTGAGGTTGCCAGTTCAAAACCCTGGCTTGCCTGGTCAAGGCACATATGGGAGTTGATGCTTCTTGCTCCTCCCCCTTCTCTCTCTCTCTCTCTCTCTCTCTATCTCTCCCCCTCCTCTCTAAAATGAATAAATAAAAAAAAACATTAAAAAAAACTTACATTGTTAAAAAATAAATAAATAAAAAATAATAAAAAGTTAAAAAATAATAAAAAAATAAAAAATCAAAAAAAGTTTTTTTTTTAAAAATTAATAATGAAAGAAAAATAAAATAAAATAAAAATTTTAAAAAAAGGAAATTATTCCCCCCCTTCTTTTTTCCTCTCCTTTCCTCTCCCCTCTTTCTTGAGAAAATCTTGTGGTGAATTGTGAATTAAAACAAACAATGCCTGTGATGGAGGGCCTGAATTGGGGGAAAGTAATAAAGGGGCAAAAAAAAAAAAAAAAAAAAGAAAGAAAAAAAAGAAAAAAAAAGAGAGTATGGACCCACAAAAAGCAAATAAGGAAAAAATTTGGGTCAAGAATAAAATGATTTGCTTTTAGGTGTTGGTTGTCTAAGAGTTATGATGAGAGGAATAAGAGGAAAACGGAAAAATGGGGGGACAAATTAAAAAATTACTATTGTATTTAGTGGAACAAGAACTAGATAATATGGAGAGCCAGGGATGGGAGCACTGCTAGTGAGTTAAAAAGGTGAAGTAAAAACCCCCCAAAATGCCACAAACGTAAGTTTGAATGCCAGATAAGATAATTTGTTTGTTATTGAGGTTTGAATGAGAGGAGATGTAAAGGAGAAAGGAAGAAACTAATATAGAGGGAGAAAAGAAAGAGAGAGAGAGAAAAAAAGAGGGAACCACTAAAAGAAGAAAAAAGAAAGGAGAGAGAGAGATAGAGTTAAGGGTTTTGGAGTGCAACCCTCATAGAGAGAAAGGAAGAGAAGAGAAAAGATAGTGGGAGATGTAACACTTATGGGTAGTGTATTTCAAGGAGAGGAGAGAGTAAGACCGGCAGAGAGTTAATCGGCCAAATTGGAGGAGGAAAAAAAGTATCAAGAATGAAGATAAGAGAAACAAACGAACAAATATAATAAAATGGGATAGGTTATAAAGTCTGCAGATTATTCTTGATTTTGAGAGGTTATCTTCTTGCTTTTTCTTTTCTCTCCCTCTTCCTGGTCGGTGACTCTGTACCCCGGGTTCTGTCCCTTTGGCACGCTCAGGTAGAGGTTTGCAGTTGATAAGTCTCTATGGCAATGTCATGTAATGTGCTTTAGTCTCGTTGGCAGTAGAGGCTCATTAGCATTTATAGGCTCTGACAGTGAGAGAGTCCGTGTTCCTGGGGCCTTTCTCCTAGTCTTTCCTTCCTCAATTAGTAGCCTGATAATCCAGCTATGGGGTTGCTGCTGCCTCTGCCTGGATAGTAAGAGGCTCAAAGAGCTGGCAACTCCCCACTCTATTTCCACTCAGCACAGGGCTCTGGGTAAGGCTCAGTCAGTCAGAGCTGCTAGCATAATCAGGTGGGCTTTCCACCCACTCAAAGACCTCTGGCTCTGCCACTCTGTCCGGTAACACAGGCGGGCGCCCACTTCCGGGGCGCTTGGAGGAAACTCTCACTCACTGTCTGCGACCAGGATATCCGGCCAGCAGTCTCACGCTCTGAGTGAAACCCTCAACCGCAGGGAAAAGTTGCAGCGTTGGAATTGAGTCTCGCTCCATCCCCGTGCGTGGCTTTTGCAAGGCGCTGGGGCGACCCGAGATTCCGCTTTGGCCCACACAAAGGCCCTTGATTCTGCCCCTCTGTGCGATAACACAGGAGCGCACTGCCGAGGCACTCGGAGGAATCGCTCACTCCCTATCTGCGCACGCACACCAGGATATGAGGCCGGCCACGTTTCCCTCTGAGTGAAACACCCTCCAGCACGGAAAATTTCCAACGTTGGAATTAGTTCTCACTCACTCCCGTGCGTGGCTTTCGCAGGGCACTGGGGCTGCCCAGAGACTCTGCCCTCGGCCCACAGAAAGGCCTCTGACCCTGCCTCTCCATGGGGTAACACGGGCACCCACTTCCGGGGCTTAGAAAGAAATCTCTCGCCCACTAACTGCGTGCATGCCGACCAGGAGACCAGGTAAAATGGCCGCTCCGCTTGTCTTTCTTTGTTTGGGTTTGGCGCGAGTGTTAGCTTGTATTGCCCAGGTTGCCCCAGGATCAGTTTTTCCTCGGCTTGGATCTCCGTGCCACAGCCTGGTTCAGCCGTTTGTGCCGCAGCCTGGACCTATTCACCCCCTTTGCCCGCCTCAGTTTCTATATTCACAGTTACCAGAGAAAGCCGACCTGTTTAGGTTAGTGAGGAAGGCGGAGCATTTCTTACTCCCTATTTCCTTCGGGGTTTGGTTATATATTTAGCCAATTTTTCACTCAACCATAACTTTGGGTGTATTGCGAAGCATCTGGAGGCTCCAAGTATAGGTTTTTCTGTTTCTGGTTGAAGATCTTGTTGAGTTTTGGGGGAGATTTATTGGTATCGCTTCCTACCCCGCCATTACTCTGACGTCATCTCAGAAAATCTGTACCATGTTTTACTCTTAGTTAGAATAAGAGATTTGACAAAAAAGAAAGCTTTACAATAAGTATCTATAACCAGAATAATCATACAGAACAATTATTTAGGTTTACTATGCACTTCATGCTATACTGTTTAATCCTCACAACACTATATATAATATATGTTATGATAATTATTCATATTAGAAAACTGAGGCATGGAGAGGTTCAGTGACTTGTCCAGGGTCAAACAGCTGGTACACAACACGGCAGTTTTATTCCTGAGTCTCAAAGCCAGTTAATTATATTGTGTCTACCCCTGAATATTTGAGAACACCCTTGTGACAGTGTAAGCAGGTTAGTGTGCTTGTTTCTTCCTCCAAATGACCAGGTAATAGCACAGTGGATAGAGGGTCGGACTGGGATGTGGAAGACCCAGGTGTGAGACCCCGAGATTGCCAGCTTGAGTGCGGGCTCATCTGGTTTGAGCAAGGCTCACCAGTTTGAGCCCAAGGTCACTGGCTCAAGCAAGGGGCCACTTGGTCTGCTGTAGCTCCCCAGTCAAGGCACATATGAGAAATCAATCAATGAACAACTAAGGAGCCAGAATGAAGAATTGATGTTTCTTTCTCATCTCTCACTTCCTGTCTGTCTGTCCCTATCTGTCCGTCTCTCTGACTCTCTCTGTCTCTGCCACAAAAAATAAATAAAAAGTGGTATCTATGTAATTATAATTATAGAGGGAAAAACACAAGGGACATAAAACATAGCTTCTGTATTATAATTAGCTATGATTGTATTTGTGATAATTGTATACATATTTTCCCAAGTTCAATCAACATACATTTATTGTCTACATCTGTACAGCTGATGCATATGTTCTCCTCTGCAAATTTACTTAAGGAAAACTAACACAATTGTTATTTATTTGTACAATTCTAAAGTAAAATGAGGTAATGTATATGAAAGCATTTTTAAAGAGAAAATACTATAGATTCAAATCAGGTAACTATTATTCCCTTTTTAATTAGAATAAAGCTAGGATGATACGTTACATATATATATGTATAGTGTGTCCTCACAACCACTGTGTTATATAGATTTCATTGAGGGTTGGTATTGTGGACATTTAGGGTACAGTCAGAAGTCAGTGTCACAGATCAAATTCATTAGAATCCAAGGGACTAGCAAATTGGATCCTAAGAGAGAATATCTGATACATTAAGACAGATGAAGTGGTAAGGTGACTCCAGGAAAAAACGCACTCCCAAGGAAGCAGATTTGTCTAGATGTGCCTAGGCCACAAACTGGTGAGGAGGAGGACAAAAGTTGAGTACTGGGAGAAGTTTCAGGCTAGAGAAACAAACAAGAAAGGGGAAAGGAGGGCAGGCTAAGTAGAATGAGATGCCAAGTATATTAAAAGTCTATACTTCGGCCCTGGCCGGTTGGCTCAGTGGTAGAGCGTCGGCCTGGCATGCAGAGGTCCCGGGTTCAATTCCCAGCCAGGGCACACAGGAGAAGTGCCCATCTGCTTCTCCACCCCTCCCCCTCTCCTTCCTCTCTGTCTCTCACTTCCCCTCCCACAGCCGAGGCTCCATTGGAGCAAAAATGGCCCAGGTGCTGGGGATGGCTCCTTGGCCTCTGCCCCAGGTGCTAGAGTGGCTCTGGTCGCAACAGAGCGATGCCCCAGAGGGGCAGAGCATCGCACCCTGGTGGGCAGAGCGTCGCCCCCTGGTGGGCGTGCCGGGTGGATCCCGGTCGGGCGTATGCGGGAGTCTGTCTGACTGTCTCTCCCCGTTTCCAGCTTCAGAAAAATACAAAAAATAATAATAATAAAAAAATAAATAAATAAAAATAAAAGTCTATACTGTATTCGGGGGACCAAGACTTAGGTTTGAGAAGTGCAAAATATTTTCTCTTACTAAATGAATTCTCTTTTCTTAGATTCTCTTCTGGTTGATAACAGCAAACTTAACATAAAAAAACACAGTTTAACCCAGTCATGTCCATATTCCTACATTCCTATCAGATATGTCCCTTTTCCATTTCTACATGACATCATGATTTTGGGAACAAATATTTTGTTCTTCTGGATTTGTCATTTGATTATGGCATCCATTGAGATATGCCTTGTCTTCTCTTTGGAGGGTCACAGACATCTACCCTTGATGTCTCTATGACATACCTATAGTTCATTGTGGTCTCTAGTGAATTCATTCTGCAAACTCCTGATCCGTCCTTATATTAGCTCATAAATGGAATGCCGAGGTTTCTTTGGGACCTCTCTTTTGTTGATCAAATATAAAATATATAAACTTCCCCTCTCTGATGTTGTTATAACTCTAAAACCTTTTAAACCTATAGTTTTTGCCATAAATTTTTAAAATTGTATTTTATACCTGAAAGCTAACAATTAAATATTTTTTTCTTTGTATTTGACTATACAAAAGCCCATCCTGGAAAAAAAGAACATTGCTTAGTTTTATGTGGAACAGGTAAAAATTGTAAAATGAAGAAAGAAAGAAAGAAAGAAAGAAAGAAAGAAAGAAAGAAAGAAAGAAGAAAGAGAAAAGAAAAGATGGATCGATGGATGGATGGAAAAGAAAAGAAGGAAAAAAAGAAAAACTAAAGATAATAAAATCTTTTTTAATTTCTTAATCTGTGTTGTTCAGCAAAAACAACAGGGCGCTAAAATCATGGCAAATTACAGCCAAGGCAAAGGAATCAAGTTGGAATATAGGTAACTAGAAGCTAGATAAGATTTCTTAAAAATAAAGTTAAGAAAGCAAAGTTAAAACTATGGCAGCCCTGGCCAGCTAGATCAGCAGTAGGGGCATAGGCTCAGCATGTGGAAGTCCTGGGTTCGATTCCCGGCCAGGGCACACAGGAGAAGCGCCCATCTGCTTCTCCACCCCTCCCCCTCTCCTTCCTCTCTGTCTCTCTCTTCCCTTCCTACAGCCCAGGCTCCATTAGAGCAAAGTTGGCCCCCAGATGCTGAGGATGGCTCCACAGACTCCGCCTCAGGTGCTAGAATGGCTCCAATTGCAACAGAGCAATGCCCCAGATGGGCAGAGCATCAACCCCTGGTGGGCATGCCGGGTGGATCCCAGTTGGGCGCATGAAAGAGTCTGTCTCTCTGCCTCCCAACTTCTCACTTCAGAAACATGCCAAAAAAATGACAAGATAAGCAAAAGTGTTGTAACTAAATTATGGTCAGTGGCACAGAAGTAAAAATGGCATAACAGGGTGGGTCTGGTGAACTAGGATAGCATCTCTAATTTTTAGACTTGTGTAAAGAAGGGAAATGGTGGAATACTGACAATACTGCTTCTGGCAGTTGATAATATTCTAAAAATAGCAACTCTCCTGTTTTTTAGAGACCGTCACATTATTCTTACTTTATACATATAATATAGATTGCCTGAGCCAGGTTAGTCCAAAACTGATGATCATTAAGACAAAATATAAATGCTTTACCACCATTCAAGGCATCATCCAGGATTCACTTTTCCATGCTTAGAAGTCTGATTACTGGTACTCAGGTTTGACTTTTTCACTCACTTTAGTTGGTTTTGTTTTTCCTCCCAACTATGGGCCTTTGGATAATGTTCAACATGTTGTCTGAAAGATAGGAGCTCATCAATACACATCTTTTGACACACAAGTGAACAAATGATTCATGATGGTTACTCCAACTGGGCCTGTGTTCCCCACTTGATTCTTTCCATTCTCTAAGTACTATCACCACAGCTCATTCCCTAGCTCTTCCTGAGCTTGGCCATTTCAGGAATTTTCTTCCTTTCATTAGCCTCTGGCCATTGCTTGGTTAAAAGTTGTGCCCTACATGAGTTCACGTCAGGCCTCTGGGTAACACTAAATTAAAAAAAATGGTTTCAATATCAATGTGAACTCTTAAAGCACTTTTTTGGGTCAATCTTTACATTCCTGCCACCTACAGTTAATGGATATTCAGAGAAAAGGTATGAAAGACATTCTTTCACATTTCAGAGCACATCATAGAAAATACTTTGGCTTTAAAATTGAATGAACCTAATTCCTCAGCACAATCCACTGAGTCTCACTCAATTTACTTATCTGTAAAATAGGGATAATAATACCTCCCTAAATGACCTAAAGTGAGCAATATATGTGATATAGGTTTTAAGTGTTTAGCACAATACCTAACATGCAGTAACATATTAAAAAATGACTATGTCCCTCCTGTTCTGAAATACATTTGAGTATTTTAAGTATAATATCAAATGTGTTAAGGATAAAAATACTAGTTCTATAAATATACACACAGAAATGCATCACATTAAAAAACAGGTCTATTACGAAGATAGAGGACAAAAGCTAATAGTCTCTACTATCTGAAAAACACTGAGGTTTTTGAAATTATGACATTATATATCTTTAAAACTGTTATTAAATATTTTTGTGGTGTTATATCCATCTGAAGTAAATATCACAAACCAAAAGATCTATGTTGGGCTTAACAACAACAAAAGTTATGGTTCCAGTCAGAACTCTATTCCATTTTATTCAATAATGCCTAATATTGGGTAATGCCTAATATTGTGCATTCAATTGACAAAGTAATTATTGTTTCCTGCACATACATGAGAAGTCAAGAAAAACTGGAGACATCAGAATTATCAGGGAAATACAGGAATATTAATATTACAGGTATCATTTTTTATTGAATTTTATTGGGATGACACCGGTTAATATAATTATATAGGTTTTAGGTTCCCACTTCTACAACACATCTCTGTATACTTTATTGTGGGTTCACCCCCTCCACGTCAATGAGTACAAGTATCATTTTTATGAAGAATTTTGTCTTTAGTTTATATTAAACCATTTAATTATCTAATATCTTGTTAATTACATATTTATAAAAATTAAATTTAAAATGACAATAGATATTCTGATTTTATAAACAGTGTCAAAAATATTTTGTATGCTTTAAAAATATATTAAGGGCGCATTTTATTTTTATTCCATTATTTGCACTTATGTACAGATAACAGTTTCAAACAAATACTTAAACTTATTTAAACATATTCTATTTAAACCTAAGAAAAGGGGATATTGTTTTCTGTGGTCATAACTGATTTCATGCTGCAAAGCCAAATAACAATACTTTATAACAATATTAAAGATTGATTACATATATCATAGTGCCTTTTAAAATTAGGTCCAATTGAAGATTTGCTATAATTGTAGTAATTTCTAATTACCTGCAAACCCATTACATAGTTCACTGATAAAATAAGCTTCTCCTGAGATGGATTATAACACCTCCCTACTTGATTAAATGTTTCTACAAACACCCTCATTTCCTTTGTTCACATGACTAAAAACACTTAGTTGAAAAAAATCGCAAAATGTCTTTCTAAAACTTGAAATGTACTATATTTTACAATAATTATTTTCCACATTTCTGTTAATTACAAGAATATAGAGTTTAAGGATATAGTTAAGATTAAATACTTTTGGAAATTCCAGTTATAATTACAAGTAAACTTAGCTGGAATAAACTATTCTATTATTGAATGAGTATGATTAGTTCACTAAATGGATAATTATATCACCTAATGTATTATAACATGAACAACAGAAGATAAATCAAGAGTGACAAATGTTAACATCTGCTATAGCATTTTATTCATGGCAACGTATTTAGAGAGCATGGAAACTGCACACCTGGTAAGGTATGATTTGATTAATTATAGACAACCTGAATTCAGGCAGGGGAGGTCATGCTTAAATGTTTAACAAACCTATTACAATACTTCGAGGCTATTACTGCCACAATAAATTCAAATTCATCATAAAGTATAGTTAGACTTTAAGAAATCTCTAGATGAAATTTATCATCTATTAACAGATAAATTAAATCACCATATACTGGGAAGTAAAATGATTTTGATGAAGATATCTTCATAAGAGAAAAAATAACATCAAAATGAGAATATTTCAATTGAAAACATGTTCATAACTGAGATAAAAACTCTAAAATCTCATGTTCTCTTTGACCGTAATGAATGATGAATATGGTTGACTATGATAATATGTTGTTATGACTGTATGAAAAGCCGAGGACATTGGGAAAATTAGAATAGTATAAAAACACAAGAGCTATGTAATTGGAAGACCTGTATTTTGAAGACCAGCTACTTTGGGTTATGGTTATTCCAGTTATAGAAATACTGCTCATTAAATAAAGCACAAAGAAGTAAATTGATATATAGCCCATTATATATGCTGAAAAAATACAAAATTATATTACAGATATCTGAAAGAAATGTTTCCTCAAAATATCTAAACAACAGAGAAATACTACCATGAAGTACAAATGAATGCAAGTTACCTTTTCCAATGTTCTGGGCTTTTGATTTAGACCTAACTACATATTATTCATAGTTAACCACATTCATCTTACATTATAGTCAATGAGAACTAAGTTATTTTTGAAACTTAAAAATAAAGCAATTTAAACATTTTTTAGCTATCTAAGAAAATAGTTCCAATTATTTGGCCATAAGATGAGACAAAAACCAACACTGAGTAAAGAGTAATAATAATTAAAACACCACATGCACACACACAAAGAATACAGTTAGCCAATTATAGAAGTAAACTAGAAAGATATAGTGTGCAAATATGTTTGTGATGAAATATAAACACCTTGGTGATGAAATTGGGCTATGTTTCAACTTTCCATCAACAGTCCTGTGTGTATTCCTACAAAAACACACCTTGATACAGCTGATGTAAAAAAAGTGTAATCAGACTCAGTTATTCAACAACATGTCTGGAAAGACTAAACAATGTTGATTATAAGAAAACAAAGAATACTAAAAAGAGTGGAAGTAAAAAATATGCTTAGTACATTATATATATATATATATATATATATATATATATATATATATATATATATATATATCAACACCAAACAATAAAAACTTACAGCGTTTAACTAAATGTCAGGCAAATAGCTAAGTGCTTAATGCTTATTAACTAATTCAAATTGAACTTTATCCTTATGTTTTAGAAACCGTATTTTCTCCATTTGACAAACTGAGGAGCAAAGGGGTTAAGTGTCAACTCCAGTGCCACACAGCATGTAAATTGTGAAGCTGGGATTTGAACCTTAGTAATACAGTGTGAGCCACATAAGTCAATTTTAAGTTTTCTGTAGCTACACTGAAAAATTCGAAAGAAATGGGTCAGGCCTGATCTGTGGTGGTGCAGTGGATAAAACGTCGACCTGGAAACGCTGAAGTTGCCGGTTCAAAACCTTGGGCTTGCCTGGTCAAGGCACATATGGGAGTTGATGCTTCCTGCTCCTCCCTCCCCCTTCTCTCTCTCTCTCTCTCTCTCTCTCTCTCTCTCTCTCTCTTTCACTCTCTCTCCTCTCTAAAAATTAGTAAAAAAAAAGAAATGGGAATAATTACTACTAAGAACACATTTTATTTAAACTAATATATCCAAATAATAATATTATAATATACGATCAGTAGCTTATTAATGATATTTTAACATTATTTTTTCATCATGGCCTCCAAAATTCAATGTGTATTTTATACTTACAACACATCTCAATTTTGGACTAGTCACATTTCTTGTGCTTCATAGACATATGTGTCTAATGGCTACCATATTGGTACAAAATTCTCTAGAATGTGTGCTTTGAGATATGAAGCATGGTGATTTCAAGGGGCCAACTCAATGGAAACCTGTCCCCACTTTCTCTTTGAAAGCAGAGATCTCTTAATTGTAGCTCTTGGTAGCCCATCGAGGGATCAACTGAAAGTAGGATTGAGAGATTCCTATCTGGCAAAAATCTATTACATATCCATAGTAAAAATCTCATCTAATGCATGGTTATATTTGTGATTATCAATTCAAATTTGTATTTGGCTTCTAATTGCTCTTTGTGTTATTTTGTTGGAATGAATCATCCCAGAAGGTCTGTAAACAATAAGTGTTCTGGCATAACAGAGTTTTGAACCTACAAAGCTTCATATTCTTTTTTACAGACGTTGATATTGATATGTTTCAAACAGCTAGATAGGCTTTTTGTTGTTGACTCAGCAGACATCCATTATGTGTCCACCTCAGTGAAGTATAAATAGAACCATCTGTGGAAATTTACAGGCAATATAAAATAGTAAACATATGAAAGGTTTGATATGAAACCTTTCAAACATATGAAAAATAATTTTTCATAGATGTCCACACAAATAAAATAAACAAAATTTATACCAGAAAATAAAAATGTAGATAGTCTTGTTTTGCACAGTTCTAAGGTGCATGAATTTTTGTTACCACAGTGTACTTAGATAATATTAACCCTCATGATGTGGTTCAGGCATACTGTACTATGGTATATTGACTGTAATTGCACTGGGTACAAACTAGGCTGTTAAATTATCAGTACAAAAATTATGTAAATAAGAGATGATTGTGATCAATGACCAATCATGTCACTTTTTTCCTAGTCTGTTGGTGATTGGTCACTGTAAATCTATTCAGTTCATGTACAAAATGCAAAAATGATGGTTGTACTGCCTCTTTGTCTCCCGGTGATGAACTCACAAGACAGTTACAAAACTGGATAACAAAAATAAAATATTAGGAAAGAAAAAGAAGTGATAATGCTGAAAGTAAAATTCAAGGAAAAGGTAAGTGGAATTACAGAAGAAATAACAAAAGTAGGAATGTTGGAACGGCTGCTGTTGAAGAGGCTTGTATTGTGAAGCTATAGGGACTTATTAAGGCAAAACCCAACAGGAATGAAAAAACTTTTTAACACAAAGGTTGAAGATATTCCAGAGAAATGACACCAACAAAAACTTCACATTGAAGGAACTCTTGGAAATACTTCATAACATTGAAAAAGCAAAGCATAAAATGTTAGAAGCTGATCCCAACTTTGAAAGAAATAAGACAGTCCACCAAGGCACAAAAAAGATGCTCACTTATTATACAAACCAATTATACCAAGAAAAGAAAGCACTGTTCCAACAACTCTACATAAGTATTTTATAAAGAAAGAAGTCACTTTAATTTTCAATATGCCTTATGTTTTAGGCAGTGTACTAAATAAATACTAGCTTTACTATTTTTCATGCCCTTTCATTTATGGACAAGAGTAAGAGAGGCATTAAGGTTTTGACAAAAAAAAAAATTAACTGCACAGAACAATCATGATTTGTCCATTGATTGTTTACATAATTTCAGCTTGCACTTGCTTTTTTATGATCCTGGACTACCATGCAAAGGGAGGATTCCCCGTATGGACTTCAAAAGGTCATTAATATTGAATCTAGTAAAACGTAAAAAAAAAAAAAAATATCACACTAAGCACTAGGGAATTTAAAAAGAATTAAAACACTTAAAGTCATCTTCTTATCTAGTCTGTCTGAGATAAAGAAAACTGGAACAACCTGGCAAGCACCCTTGCTGATAAGAATGTGTGGTACTATTATCTAATGTATTAAATAAATTAACAGTAATAGGTAGAGTTGTCAGTTAAGACAAAGTCAAAATGCAAAGGGAAATGAAGCATCTCCATGGTGTTCCCACTGGATAATTAAAGACCTTCCTGTTTCTCATAAACAGATGTTCTGCTTGTATTGCCTTTGAAACCTCTCTGCCTCATTAGTTTCTTCTCTCTTGTCGTTCACTTCCCATTTATTTTTCAAAGGTACATCTGTGAATTTCTGATGGGAAAGTGTAGGGCTCAATAACTAACCCTTAATGAGTGCTATTCTATGTCGAATATTGTGCTAGATTAGAAATACATACAAAGAAAAGATAAATCACAGCTCTCTGAAAGACATTACGGAAAAGCTGATACTTGGGTGAAATTGGAAACAAGATAAAACCAACGTTGATTTTCTTTCATTGGTAATACTCAAGGGTTTAATACTACCTTATTTATTAATATTTTCCTTTGGAACAATCATGCTCCATTTTTTTTGTTTTTGTTGTTTTGTGACAGAAACAGAGAGAGAGACAGAGAGAGGGACAGATAGGGACAGGCAGACAGAAAGGGAGAGAGATGAGAAGCATCAATTCTTCGTTTTGGCACCTTAGTTGTTTATTGATTGCTTTCTCATATGTGCCTTGACCAGGGGGCTACAGCAGAGTGAGTGACCCCTTGCACAAGCCAGCAACTTTTGGCTTCAAGCCAGCAACCTTTCGGCTCAAGCCAGCAACCATGGGGTTATGTTGATCCCATGCTCAAGCCAGAGACCCTGCACTTAAGCTAGTGAGCCTGTGCTCAAGCCGGCAACCTCATGGTTTCAAACCTGGGTCCTCTGGGTCCCAGTCTGACACACTATCCATTGTGCCATTGCCTGGTCAGGCTCCATTTTTTTCATTTATATTTTTACAATTACTCAATACCTTCATTCTCCTTTCTCCCTTAAAACACTTATTTAGCTTCACTTTTTCTTCCACGTTTAGTTGTTGGAATATACACCTCTACAACATATTTTATCTTGTTTTTTCTTTCTGTGTATATTTTAAAGATGAAGTTAAAATATATTGTGTCAGGTACAGATAGGTAGGTAGGCAGATAGATGATAGATAGAAAGATAGATAGATATAGATAGATAGATAGATAGATAGATAGATAGATAGATAGATAGATAGAGATGATAGAAAGATAGATAGATAGATAGATAGATAGATAGATAGATAGATATAGATAGATAGATAGATAGATAGAGATGATAGATAGATAGATAGATAGATAGATAGATAGATAGATAGATGATAGATAATCCCTAAATGAAAAGATTAAGCTGTAGCATACATGCTTAATGCTTAACAATTAAGTTGCACTCTCATTTCAGAATTGGCATATACTTTACTTTTTA
This sequence comes from Saccopteryx bilineata, assembly GCF_036850765.1. Lineage (NCBI taxonomy): Eukaryota > Metazoa > Chordata > Mammalia > Chiroptera > Emballonuridae > Saccopteryx > Saccopteryx bilineata. The sequence continues at coordinate 210,224,421 of NC_089491.1, read as the reverse complement.
AAGCACAAATATAACCTGATCTGACTATATTTCTCAAGACATGCAACACAAGTCTACTTCATGAAAGAGATCATATTGAACTAATCAAATGTTAATTCATAAATTTATATACAGAAAACTAATGACCTAATTCCTTTTTAACGGTGAATATCAATGTGTAGATAAACTTAAAACTCTTTTAGAAGTCAACAATTATGCCTCTAATATTACCAATATCCTTCATTATTCACTGATTATAATTAGTGTCCCTGTGGAAATTTTGCTAATTATAAGTGTTCAATTTGAATTTTCTTCAATCTTTCGAGTTTATCTACCCTTTGAGAATTATCTTTAAACATATTCAGTTATAGCTATACATTAAGCTTTCAAATAATGCTGCATCTAATATCCTTGCAGATACCTTGTAATATTCATAAATTTAAAACAAAAGACTATATTCATTTCAGTTAGGTGAAAGATCCTTACATGTGCTCCAAACCAAAACCAAAGGAGAAAGAATATTGAGGAGAGTTTGATTGTTTGGCTGGAAGGAAAGAGACACACCTTGAATCAGTATATTAAGCAATCACTTCCTGGATTACGGTTAGAAGATAAGCAAGATCTGTTCAAGAAATAAGCATGGCATAACTTGGCAAACTGAGACTGAAGTAGAAGACAAATCTTGAACATAGATATCTCCTTTTAATTTGGTTGCAGGCTCCTACTAGACCAAGAAAGTTCTACAAGGGGCAGCTTCCTATGAAAGTCATGAGATTTCCAATCTGAAACTTAATATAATAATTCATTAATTGAATGAGCTGGGCCATCTCATTAAAAAATAAAATGCCGTGAGCATTTTGGATTCATTATCCATAAGAAACTAGATGCTTTCTAGCTTCCTTTAACTTTTACATTCTAATTCCTTATATTATGTTCATCTCCTTTTCTCCAATACCTTAAATTGAAGGTTCAGTACAATCTATCCCAACATATATTCTGGCCTCAAACAGCACTTTTAAGAGTTGCTCTTGCCACAGAAGATGCATTAGGACTCCAGCTGAAAATTAAAGCATCAACCTAGTTTCAGTCTAAGCAAGAATTATCAGCTAATGTTATTAAATCATGGGAAGGGAATGCAGTGAAACTGAGGATTAACTGGGCAGGGATGACCTGTATGCTATCAGTAATTATGCTTGTTCTTGCTTTCCCAGAGCCTTTCAAGTTCATATGCTATTAGCCCATGATGCAAAGAGAAATGGGCTCTTCCCCGCCATCTCCTCACTGAGATATCCCTAACAAGGACTGCATAACTTTAGAACACATGTCAATTTCTATGCAGGGGATAATGTCCAACACCATCTGCACTTAGATCCCTAACGAAAAAAGACAGAGAGGCAGTTTCAAAAAGAAAGGTATACTTATCCAGAGGGGAAGGTAAAGAGACAACAGTCAGAAGGCAGCGGCAGAATCTCACTCAGCCTTCTTGTCATTTGTACCTTCAGTCCATTCTTGAGCACCATTTAACCTTGACCCCCCTCATTATCCCCACTGATTGATTTTCCTGGAGTAACCTGTTGTCTTCTGGATCTTCCTGCAAACCCTGTATTCCCTGACACCTCTAGACTTGACAAAGTTACTAAATGTTATTAAAAAGTTATGAAAGCTGCAGTCAACGTCAAGTCATTGATATTCGACACATTGCCACAAAAATTCTGTGGAATATTTGAAATTGACATTGTAATATTTGTTTTAGTATTTTGTATAAAAATTCAGAAAAACATTACTTAATAAATGACAATCATAAAAATATACTTTTAAAAAGATATAAAATAAAGTTTTTTTGTATATCATTTGAGTTATGATTTAGTTCAATATCTCTGGAGCATCTACAATATTTAATTATACATTGCAGGTATGTTCATGTCTTGGGTAAGAAAGACTCAAGGAAGTCAAGTTCTTATCACAGATTTCTCAATTCATCTCACTCCTATGACTTCATATTTTGTCTATTTTAAAGTATAAAGATCAGTGCTTGCTTTAGCAGCACATATATCCAAATATAAAGATCATGTCAACTAACCATATGTTCACTTAATCTACATCTTTATTAGTATTCTGAGCAATGCTTCTCATTTTTTATGTGTTCCACTAGAATCAAAGCAGGTGGCTACTGAGTTGCCATTGTTTATAAAAATTAAAAAATATGCATGCTAATTGACATTTCTGCTATAATTAAAATATAACACTAAATATTCCAGTAAATTCATATAGCCTAGCTATATATTTTGTATTATATAAGGATAAAACAAACATGTTAAGTGATTTTAAATAAATTGAAATTCAATTCAAAAGAAGTTATTCTAAAAAATTAGTAAGTCTCCTTAGTCATTAAAGTAGATGAAATGATAATTCATAATTTTAATCCCTTCAACATTTTTTAATCTACCACAATGGAAACATTAGGCAATGATGTGGACAGCACAATTTAATTAACTGTTGATCAAAAAACTTCCTATCAGCTTCATCTTCCATTTTTTATAGACAACATCAACAATCCTCATTATCACAAACAAGTTACCCACTTTTCACTAAGAACTCAGTGCATGAACTTACAAAGTCTATACATAAATAAATATGTCTAACAAATTAGTTTTTATATTATTGATTATTTATCAAATATTTATTATTTGTTAGGCTCTCTTTTATATATTTAAACCAGAAGGACCTAAAACCAATTCTCTAATTGGAGAGTATATAAGCTAATAGTAGTTTTCAAGATGTTCCCGTGCGTATCTTCACAACACTTTATAAAAAAGAAAAACATTAGTACAATGGGTCTTTTTAAAAAAAACATTTATTTCTTGAACATTGAGACTTAAATAGAGTAATAAATTGCATTCTATAACTTAAGATACCTGTATTCTAACTAGAGTAATCTATTTCACTGTCAGATATTATGTAGCTAACCCATGTATTTGAGAAAGTAACAAAGTTTCAAATATCTTTCTTAGAATGAGAACTGAGTAGTACTTGGAATCGTATTTATTATTCTTAGTAAAATGTAAAATGTTTAAAGAAGCAGGAGTATTAGATCATTTGTACTGCCATCCTGATTTAGGGGGGAAACAAACCTTTTCTAAGAATAACTATTTTTTTCATTATACTTTGTGAGATTTTTCTATTTTATTTTAAGTTGCATTTTATTTAAACCAAGTAATAGAGCACAGCTCAATTATTCAATTTGGAATATTAATGGTTAGCACTAACAGTAAAGAATTATTAAAAAAAGACATTATGTGTGCCCTCATTAAAGATACTATGTGATTGGTACATTTGGAAGTTAGGTAATGCAGTTGTAAAATATTCAGAATGGTAGAAAAGAAAGAAAACAACATGTATATAGTATATCTGGAAACCTATAGAATGAAGACTAGTCATAGGTAATACCTGGAGTATACACTTAATAATAACATTACCTTTAATTGTGTACTGTTATGAAAGAAATAAATGAGCAAACCTATAGAAAAGTGAGTAGGGTCACATAAATTTTAAGTTTATGTAATCCATTCATGCCACATGTACTATTAAGAATTTACTGTGTGTCAAACATTGTTCTCAGATTAGGGATACACAATGAACAAAAGATCAAAAGTATCTTCTTTCAAAGAATTACCATTCTAGTGGTGAGAGACAGGAAATTGACTAATAAATAAATAGAACAATTTACATAAATCTGATGGCATGACTGCTCTGGAGAAGAGTCATGAAAGAGTGGGTGGGTTATTGGGGTGGTCACAGGGACTATCATTCACCAGCTCTCATCAGAGACAGCCTCACTATACGAATGACATTCCAGATAGCAGTGCAGTCGGTGAGGGGCAAGCTCAGCACCCATCTGGGAGAGAACACTGAGGCATTCTTCTTCTCGGTGGTGGAAGAAATGTGAAGCTAGCCAGGGTGGCTGGACATAAATTTAAAAAAGAGAAACTGGACTGAGAAGCCTTCAAAAAGCTTACAAGTGTTGGTATTTATTCCCGAATAAGACAGGAGCCTCTGGAGGAACCAAACAAGTTCAACTCAGGTTTTAAAAGGGTCCCTAACCGCTGTGTGAATGTAATACGCTTGGGATGGAGGGTGAGGGCAGGCGGCCTTATAATCACACAAGTGAGTGGCAGGTATTTGGAACAAAATAAGGTTTGGCATATTTACTGATGACAATATCTGATTTTCTACAATCAATAGTTTTGCTTAGTTATTTAGATATTACCATTTCCTGAAAATACAAAAATAAAGCAGTCCACATTCACTTTTGTCATTGGATGTTTTAGAATACAAACTGGTGGCCTCCCAGACCTCATGAGATTTTTAGTTTGCTTTATTGGTCCCTAAAAATTTGAAAAGAAATTAACAACAACAAAAAAAAAACACCTGGATTAATAATAACTTCTTAAAATTAAGAATTTTCATATTAAAATTCACATTTTAAATATTTTTTAAAAATTCATCAGATCTGACATAACAAGATAGAAAGACACAAAAAATAAAAATAAAAGAAGGGTGGGAAAAAAAGAGAAAAGCCAGAGATCTTAACCTTTAATGTGTGTACCTATCACTTGGAAAATTTTGAATGGCAGATTCTGACTAAGTCTCTAGTAGAACCTGAGACTCTGCATTTCCAACAACCCTCCAGCTGCTGCTGAAGCTACAGGCCGATCCACCAACCAGACCTTGAGTAGAAACATGCTGGGGGCAGTAGCACTTTACCCCTGTCCTGCCATCTTTATGTCCCTCACCGTCTACTGTTGCTGATATCCTTTATGTTACCAGATTGATGTTTGTTGCCTTTTGAGTATTTATTCTGTTTCAGAATATAGCTTCTTGGATAAAACCAGTAAGTAGGATGATCATATTTAAACTAGGAACTGGAATTTAATGCAAACAGGAGATATAAAATCAAAAGAAAAAGATAACATGTTTTATTATTTATTATATGGCCAGAGAGCTTAAATGCAGTATGTAAAGCTTAGTGATAGTGAGGATATAATGGGAAAGCAGAGGGACACCATAACTAACAATGGAAACATACAGAAGAGTTAGCAACCCTGGCTGATTGGCTCAGTGGAAGTCCTGGGTTCGAATCCCAGGCACACAAGAAAAGTGATCATCTGCTTCTCCACTCCTCCCCCTTCTCTCTCTCTCTCTCTCTCTCTCTCTCTCTCTCTCTCTCTCTTTCTCTCTCTCCCTCCCTCCCTCCTGCAAGCCATGGCTACATTCATTAAAGCAGGCACTGAGGATGGCTCCATGCCTCTACTTGAGGCACTAAAAATGGCTCCCCGTTGCAACAGAGCAACAGCCCCAGATGGGCAGAGCATTGCCCCTTAGTGGGCTTTCTGGGTGAATCCTGGTCAGGTGCATGTGGGAATCTGTCTCTGCCTCTCCTCCTCTCACTAAAATAAATAAATAAATAAATAATAAAAAAAGAGTTAGCAGAGAACAGTTGCTCTAGATGTCATAGGCATCCTTCAGGAATGCCAATTTCAGACAAATTCATTTTGGCATAGTCATCTAGTTTCACTAAGAAATGGATGTTCAGCGAAATATTTAGCCTTGTTGCATCAATATCTATAGTAAGAGAATCTTAGAAAACTAATCAGAAAAAAGTAGTAGTTTTTAATGTGATTCGTTATTTTGGGATTGATTGCCACTAATAACCAGCAGATGGGATAGATACATTAGGGAGAGAAAGAACTCACAGAATTTGTTGGCCAAAATAAGAAGTTATACTCTAAATTGTATTGTAACTTGAGAATAGCAAAACTCTATTAGGGAATATTTTTTCAGAAAACAAAATTAGTTTTACAGTTAGGTGTCTTTATTAACAGTAATTGTTCCCAAATACTCCTACCAGGTTTATTTTTTTATTATATCTTCAAATAAAGATTCTATTTTCTCACAAAACATAACTTTTCTAGTTTTACAGTCCCTGTATCGAGTGGAAGGTTTTGAAAGGCCAGTTCTTTGCTAATAAAGTAAAACAAAAAAAACAACTCACAAAAGATCACTGTAGTAGGACTAGCTACCCAAAATATAAACCTATGATTCCTGAAGCCTCAAACTGTAAATGGATTTCTCAGTAAAAGAGTTTCACCAATTGATTGTATTTATGTCACAGTCATAAATAAATACTAAAGATCTAATGCACAGGACAGTGATTATAGTCAACAACACTGTTATAAACTTCAAAGCTGCAAAAAATCTATATTTTAATTGTTACTACCACAAAAGATAGTTGATAATTATGTGACATGATAGAAGTGTTAGCTAATGTTATGGTCATAGTATACTGAAATTTATAAATGCATCAAACCAACACATTGTACATCTTAAACTTACACATTCTTATATGCCATTTATTTCTCAATAAATAAAAACACTCCCCAAGGCTGATCCTAAGAGGAAAAGAAATAATCACAAAATGAAACTGTAATATAAGGCTATCTAAAATTTATATGCAATATAATTGATCATAGGGGTTGTTTTATATTTTCAGAATTTTCCTGTCATATGGAAATTTGAGGTACCATTGACAATCAATTTTTAATTCATAATTAAAATGGGAAGAATTCCAACACTTTTTGTTGAAAATTCATAGCTCATATTATAATTATACATAATTTAAATGTAATTATTGAAGACTAGTTTTTTTCTATATCATGGATATTAGTATATTAAATAATTCAATATAAATTATAATTTTGGCATAACCTACTATATATTATTCCAGCTTTCATTATTTAAATATTTATTGATACTTGCTTAGTTTGAAAAGAAAGTAATGCTCCTAAAGTGATCTAGGAAATACACTTTCTTAATATTTTTATTGATTGATAATCTGGATCATGGGTAACTATTTTAAATCTATTACTTTCATATTTAACTTAAAGGCACTTTATTAAATTATTTAATAATGTGTCATATTCTTGCTATATACAATCACAGTTCTATATCACTTTATAGAATGTAAACATACCAAAAAATGGGAAGATATTTATTTCAAGAGAGAATTAGACAGCTTATAACTATTTAAAAGGTGATACTCAGTAAGAATAAATTCAATGACATGACTAATTCCTGACATATTACTTAGTTCTACTGAGTCCTTTTGGGCTTACACAATACTCAATCACACACAAGATCTGTCACAAATAATTCCAAAGCAGACCTTCCACATTTTGGCCTTCCAAAGGCCAAAGCTAGAAAGAAGACTCTTCTCAACTCTAAGTTAGAATTCAAATGAGATCTATTCTTTTTTTTTTCTTTTTTTTTTTTTTTAGATTTTTTTATTTATTCATTTTAGAGAGGGGAGAGAGAGAGAGACAGAGAGAGAGAAGGGGGAGGGAGGAGCAGAAAGCATCAACTTCCATATGTGCCTTGACCAGGCAAACCCAGGGCCTCGAACCGGCAACCTCAGCGTTTCCAGGTCGACGCTCCATCCACTGCGCCACCACAGGTCAGGCCCAAATGAGATCTATTCTTATTGATTTATGCAATAATCTCACAATTTTCTATCTCACTGAATTCCCAGTCCTGCCTGTATCATCCAGAATGCAGAATCTCCCCAAGGACCATAGGACTCAGGCGGTGCACTCAAATTAAGATAATGCCTCATTTACAAAGAGGCTAATGACTAAGTTGTGTGTGGTACATGGGGGACCATAAATGGAGAGCTAAAGGATCAGGGCCAGCAGCAGAGAAGATGTTGCCACCAGTCGGTACAAGGGACCAATGGTATGATAGGCTATCGGAATCCACAAGAAAACTTGTGTGGACCAGGGTGTCTGCAGGAGAACACTGACACTAGAGCAGGATATAATCTCAAGAAGGAAATTGAGAGAATGCTCTGTCCTCCTCTTCAGTCTCTCAACAGGGCTCCCCAGTGGTGATCCAGCTGACTAAAAAATGGCAGCATCTGGGGCAAGAGTATAGGGCATTAGAGAGTGAAGGAAAGAGAACCAGCATCAATCCTCAGTGGGATATGGGGAGTATGCTTCCTTAATTTTCAAACCTGAGATTTATTTTAATGCTAGTATTATCAGGAAAGGTTTTAAGGGAAAAAATAACAACACATACTGTAAATCTCATAGACAACTTAAATCTTCATGTAATTCTTGTCATTTTGCCAGGAAGAGGCATTATAGTGTTAGATCCACAAAATGGCAAATATCATTATTTAAAAATAGATCACATTTGTATTTTTTTTAATTGGGTAAATTCACTTATATTTGAAAAAAATCAGTAAGACAGAAGCATTCTGAATACAATTATAAAAACTAATACTAGAAAGTTGTACACATATGCATTTGAACCGGGAACATCTTGAAGCATAAAGTGTGAAGTTTTAACACAAACACAACTTTAAAAAATATTTTAGAGAGAGAGAGGTGGCTACTGTATGCATACATTTCTACATTTCCTCAGAGGTATAGCATGTACTTGTATTTATCCCTTGGTTTATTAATAGGTACTCATAACTGCAAAATGAGCTGTTGAATCAAAAGAGAAAACATGCTTCAGCAAAGTTTCTTCCTATCGTTTTCCATCTATACCACCAAAGGCTGCTTGCTTCTATTCTGCTTTAAAATTTCTATCACAGGTAACAGGCATGCAAAGCACCTTCTGACAGTTCAGCATCAGTAATAGTATGCATGACTTCAACTTCCATACCTTCACTCACTTGTAATCTTATTTACAATAAATGTGTTGATTACAAATATTTGGTGTGTTCTCACATGCTATTGGGTCATGTGAGGAAAGCCTTCAATATATGCCTATAAGAAGGCTATTCTGCAGATGAATATTAATACCTGCTGAATATTTTCCTTTAAAACAAATTTAGGTATATTAAAATAAATCTGAAGGTTTTATCTAAACTGCATGATAAGCCTGATCTGAGGTGGTGCAGTGGCTCAAGCGTCAACCTGGAACACTGAGGTCGCCGGTTCAAAACCCTGGTCTTGCCTGGCACATATGGGAGTTGATGCTTCCTGCTCCTCCCTTCCTTCTCTCTCTTTCTCTCTCTCTCTCTCTCTCTCTCTCTCTCTCTCTCTCTCTCTTCTCTAAAACGAATAAAAATAATTAAAAAAGGCCCTGGCCGGTTGGCTCAGCGGTAGAGCGTCGGCCTAGCGTGCGGAGGACCTGGGTTCGATTTCCGGCCAGGGCACACAGGAGAAGCGCCCATTTGCTTCTCCACCCCTCCGCCACGCTTTCCTCTCTGTCTCTCTCTTCCCCTCCCTCAGCCAAGGCTCCATTGGAGCAAAGATGGCCCGGGCGCTGGGGATGGCTCTGTGGCCTCTGCCTCAGGCGCTAGAGTGGCTCTGGTCGCAACATGGCGACGCCCAGGATGGGCAGAGCATGCCCCCTGGTGGGCAGAGCGTCGCCCCTGGTGGGCGTGGGTCGGGCGCATGCGGGAGTCTGTCAGACTGTCTCTCCCTGTTTCCAGCTTCAGAAAAATGAAAAAAAAAAAAGAAAAAAAATTTAAAAAATAAACTGCATGATAAAATAATTTCCATAATAAACTATATATACTGAGTAATAAATCTGTTCTCAGATATAAACAAGGAACTTACAAGAAAATAGCAATAAAAAATAACCTTTATTTATTGCATGAGGAGTCTTCATAGCTTTCAGGTGTCTACAATCTTATCTTCAAAAATGTACACTCACCTACACCCTGTTTTGCATCACAGAACCCCACCTTTCCAGCCAAAGTACCTCAGCTGTTGGTGAAAACTTCATGAGAAGAGAGTCCATCCAGTGATTGGCCAGAGGACTGTGGCTTTTAAGCCCAGAGGATAGTGGGGAAAGTCAAGCAAAATGAACATGAAGTAAAAAATAAGCTGGAATTAGCATTCAAAGGGCCAATATAAGCTGTGGAATCCAGCCAGTGGGGAGAAAACCAGAGCAGATGTGCAAAGGTTGGACTTCCATTGCCGAGAGGGTGGAGAGGAGAGAGTGCCAGTCCTGGAAGCTGTTTATTTCCACTCAGGTCCCTGAGCACATACATTCTTTCAAGAACTCCTCTGTGCATAAAAGTAAGAGACTCCCCATTCCTTCTAAATAAAAGACCTCTAGTTAGAACAAGCATAAATGGTTAATAACAAGAGTAATAGTAATTAACAGTAAAAATAGGTGTTTTAGAGGATTTAACCTAACAAAACATATTTTAATACAGAGATCAGCCTGACTAGTGGAGGCACAGTGGATAAAGCATCAACCTGCAATGCTGAAGTCACCAACCAGTTCAAAACCCCAGGCTTGCCAGATCAAGGCGCATACAAGAAACAACTACTATAAGTTGATGCTTCCCACTTCTCCCCTCTTCTCTCTTTCTCTCTTCTCTCTAAAAAAAATAAATAAATAAAAATTTAAAAATATATAGAGAATAAATTTTAGGTTTTCAGGACCTATGATAATGGAAGAACTTTAACCATTGACTGAAAACAGTTACTAAATAGAATTGGGCACAGAAGGAGGGGTGCATGAGTTTTTCTAATGCCTGAAAAAATGACACCAGTACAGTGACCAAGTAGAGCAACTCAATATAAAAATATTTTATTTACATGAGTGATAATTATCAAACATGAAAAGGAACACTCTTTCTACTATAAGCCCAGAGCATAAAATTAAAGTTGAACTTACTCTCTGCCTCACTGATTTTTAGCTGGGATATCAGTGTTAGCCTACTCTTGGTACTCCTTGTTCTTAGGCTTTCACCTTGAACTGGAATCCACACTGTTGGCTCTTTGACTCTTTGACCTTCAAACAACACCACTAGCTTTCCTGAGTCTCCATCATGTGTTCCAGATCAGGGGACTTCTCATCATTCATAACTGTAAGTTCCAATACCATTTAACAAATCCCTTTCTAGATTATCTATCTATCTATCTATCTATCTATCTATCTTTGCCTGTATTTGGTTCTATTTGTCTTAAAAACCTGACTTATACAACAATATGAATATATAATTTTTAATAAAAATTTTAATTAAATAAAAAGAAGGTATATTTTAGAGTTCACTAGGATAAAGATTCTAAACTAGCTTACAAGTCTCTGATGAAATAGTCTCAATTATCTGAACATGTTTCAATTCCACCCCTATAAAATAGGACATAGTAATTACCACAAAGGTGCTACCTTATTCATTCATTCATTCATTCATTCATTCATCCATCATTCACTCAGCCAGCCAGCCATTCAAATGTCAGGCATGCACCGAGTCCCAGGTGCTACACTTATAAGCTGGAATTTAAAAGCTCTATTATCAACACCACTGCTACCATTATGGTTGCCACCACTACTATCACCACTGCTAATAATAATGAAGACTCCTGATGCCGAGGAGTGAACAAGAAAAAGGAAGCCAAGGAAAAAATGCTTTGTTTTGACAAATGCCATGGTAGAAGGTAAAGATCTCTCAAGAAACAAACAGTGGGCCTGTCACTGAGATTTTCAGAGGCTAGGAAGATTTCTACAGTATAAAATATTTGTCTGGAAACTGCATAGAAATTCTGGCAAAATGGAAGGGCTTTTCAGGAAGAGAAAGAAGGGGACACGGTGAATTAGTGAAAAAGTAAGGCACCCAGTTCAGAGTAGGAGATGAAGAGATATTAGTTCTACTGTGAGAGATATGTGACACAGGATAACCATAACAAATCAATCCAGTCAAACCTGCAGTTGATATCAAAGACTCAGGATCCAAAAGTACCTGTATGGTGTATGGCAAATATCAGCACTTCAGCTAATATTATCTGTAGTATCATTAGGTATAATTGCAGACCTAATAGCAGAAGAAACATTAATATTTAGTATCCCTTTTAATAATGGCTTTAATAAAAACTAATTTTTATTCAGCCTGCTACTTTTCATTTTCTTCTCCTTTTTTATTTTTTTTAAATTTTTTAAATTTTTATTTTTTCAAAGTTAGAAGTGGGGATGCAGTCAGACAGACTCCTGCATGTGCCCGACCGGGATCCACACAACATGCCCACCAAGGGGTGATGCTGTGCCTATCTGGGGCATTGCTCAGTTGTGGCCAGAGACATCCTAGGCAGGGGTTGGGAACATATGGCTCGCGAGCCAGATGTGGCTCTTTTGATGGCTGCATCTGACTCACAGACAAATCTTTAATAAAAAAATAATAACGTCAAAATATAAAACATTCTCATGTATTACAATCCATTCATTTCCTGCCGCTCATGTTCATGGTTGCGGGTGGCTGGAGCCAATCACAGCTGTTTTCTGGGACAACACCAAATTTTTATTGGATAATGCGTAAAGTACATGGATTATTGTATGGCTCTCATGGCAATACATTTTAAAATATGTGGTGTTCATGCCTCTCTCAGACAAAAAGATTCCCAACCCTTGTTCTAGAGCCTGAGGCGGAGGCCATGAAGCCATCCTCAGTGCCTGGGCCAACTTTGCTCCAATGGAGCCTTGATTGCAGAAGGGGAAGAGAGAGATAGAAAGGAGAGGGGGAAAGGTGGAGAATCAGATGGGCACTTCTCCTGTGTGCCCTGACTGGGGATTGAACCTGGGACTTCCACACGCCAGGCTGATGCACTACTGCTGACCCAAGCCTGCTACTTTTCAAACTAAATTTAATTACCATGATGGTAATGAAATATTCTGGGAAACTGAATACTTATGTGCCACTTATATCAATGGTCATGTTATGATTCATATTTTTTAAAATCAGAAATTATGATCATTTCTTCAACACCAAAGCAGGCTAAATCCATATGATGCTATGCTCTTTATTACCACCTTCAAGTCTTTCTTGAGCTCCAACAGATATAAAACACGGAAAAGTCTTAATGAATGATGCACCATCCTTTATGTTCCAAGAGCTTATAGATTATGTGATAGATATTTACCTAAATAAATTCAAAGAAGAATTAATGTGATTGGTGTGAATCAATGTCATATAATAACATCATCAATTCTCACCCTGGAATTCTGAGACTTAGGAAATCTGAGGTGAAATTATAGTGGCATCTTTAAATATAAACATTATTTTTCCAGGCACAGCCAGCAAGAGAAGGGTATTCTAAGGACAAGGAAAATGGATAAAGTTAGCAACTGAATGTTTTATTTAGGGAACAAGGAATAGCACTGATTGTTTGAAAAATGTAATAGACACATTGTGGCCAGATAGTGAAGGAACATTTGTGGAAAGCCAGGGAGCATAGTCTTAATGTGAAAGAGATGGAAAGCCATGAGTTTTTAAGAAAATATTCTAATGAGAGTGTGAGGGACAGAGTAAGTTGACAGAAGGTAGAAATAAAAGTGAAGTAAAGGGCCCTGGCCAGTTAGCTCAGTGGTAGAGCGTCGGGTAAGCAGGAATCCCGGGTTCGATTCCTGGCCAGGGAGCACAGGAGAAACACCCATCTGCTTCTCCACCCCTCCCCCTCTCCTTCCTCTCTGTCTCTCTCTTCCCCTCCCGCAGCCAAGGCTCCATTGGAGCAAAGTTGGCCCAGGCGCTGAGGAAGGCTCCATGGCCTCTGCCTCAGGCACTAGAATGGCTCTGGTCGCAACAGAGCAACGCCCCAGATGGGCGCATGTGGGAATCTGTCTGACTGCCTCCCCATTTCCAACTTCAGAAAAATACAAAAAAAAAGGAAAAAAATGTGAGGTAAAGGAAACTATATAATAACAGAAGAGAGATGGCAATGATCTGGAATGAGAAAAGTGTGCAGTGAATGGAGAACTCACAGGCAAAGAGTTTCTACCAAAGGAAAATTGGTAAGACATAGTCATTATTTCCTCACCAATCACTGCAATATTTTTGTGTCTCTTCTTAAAAATGTTCGTAATAAGCAATCCAAATCCATATAGCATCAGTTTGTTTTTTTGTTTGTTTGTTTTTTGTGACAGAGACAGAGAAAGTCAGAGCGAGGGACAGATAGGGACAGACAACAGACAGGAAGGGAGAGAGATGAGAAACATCAATTCTTTGTTGCAGCTCCTTAGTTGTTCATTGATTGCTTTCTCATATGTGCCTTGACTGGGGGAGGGGGGAGGACTACAGCAGACTGAGTGATCCCTTGCTTGAGCCAGTGACCATGTGCTCAAGCTGGTGAGCTTTGCTCAAACCAGATGAGCACACGCTCAAGCTGATGACCTCGGGGTCTCGAACCAGGGTCCTCCACTTCCCAGTCCAATGCTGTGTCCACTGTGCCACCACCTGGTCAGCATCAGTTTTTTGATGCATCCTTTCTGAATATAAATTTCTTGGGAGGTCAGTGATGTATTTCTACCTTTAAAATAGCCACAAATACTATCGTAGCTTCTCACTCTCATTAGTGGCTTGCTAAAAGTCTAGTGAATAAGTAAAATTCTCCATTAGAGAGAAAAGCAAAAATCATCTCTAAGATAAAACAATTCAGAATAATGAGTTATATTCAATTACAGTCATACCTTGAGATACAAATTTAATTCATTCTGTAACCGAGCTCGTAAGTCAGTCAACTCGTATATCAAACTGCCCATACTGGACCCGTGCGCCAACATGCCAACTAGCGGCAGCTTCCTGAATCACGACTCATAACTTAGAATTTCAATCGGATCTCGAACAAAAATACAAACCGGGTTGCAGCTCGTATCTTAAAAAAAAAATCGTATGTTAGTCTGTTTGTATCTCAAGGTACCACTGTAAATCCAAGAGAAATACCACTTTAATACATCTAAATCAATATAACTTTAATTCTACAACCAAAGGAAAATTACTAACAAAAAGTGAGTTATTTGTGAATTTCAGACTCTTTTATCCTTTTGCCTGTACTTAGAAAAAGCAGGAAGACAACTAAGTAACACATTAGACCCACTTAATCTGTGAAACCATTATAATTATTACATGATATAAACATATATACCCAAGAATCAAATTCACACACAAGCACTCAAATACACAAACATACTATTGTATATTTTCTCCTAAAAAGAAAAGCTGAATCTAAACTAGATGTAATAATATTAAACGCCTTTATTTTATTTTGTATTAAAATGGGACAAAAGCAATGCACTCTCCTTACACGTGAGATAACATCTTTTACTTAAAATTGAGCCATGTTTATTTTTTTATTTTTATTTTTTTTTAGTTTATTTATTCATTTTTAGAGAGAAGAGAGAGGGAGAGAGAGAGAGAGAGGAGAGAGAGACAGGGGGGAGGAGCTGGAAGCATCAACTCCAATATGTGCCTTGACCAGGCAAGCCCAGGGTTTCAAACCGGTGACCTCAGCATTTCCAGGTTGACGCTTTATCCACTGCGCCACCACAGGTCAGACTGAGCCATGTTTATTATGTGATACAAATTAGAAGTTTACTGACTTCAATTCTACTATCACTCCAAGGCAATTCTGCCACTATTCCTGTTAACTTACAACCAAAATTTGGTTTCTGAATTCTCTACAGAGAGTAACCTTTAAAATTCACTGGCATACCTCATCAATACCTTAAAGTGTTAAGTACAGCTTGGTCTGTGAAAAATCACAATTTTCTCCACAGATCAAGTCAATAAAAAATGGTGTGATGGCAAATAAATAAAGCTGTGAGCCATAAAATATATATTTACTGTCTATTCATTAAAAACTAGTTAAAATGCACATGTTACGTTTTTCAGTGGAGTCAGTGATCATTCACCTATCTTAAAATTTTTAGTTACTGCTTCTGCTATATGTTAGAGCTATTATTTTATCTCCTCTTATGAGAAAAGAGAATTTTAATTCTGTACATCTCTTCAGCTTTTACTTATAAAATTTGCATTGTAAATATAAAATGAAAGGTGATGGACTACATATACATAAACTATATAAAATTGATTACATATGGGCACTATCATTCACAAAATGTTTCAGCCTCAAAATGCAATGAACCTCATTAATGTGAAATTGAGGCATGAGAACGAGAAATAAGGGTTAGTTTTTTTCATTTTTACACAATGACTAGTAGATGCCTTCTCAATGATCCTTCAATTCTCTTTCAAAGGCATCTGAGGACCTTTTCTACTAAGAAAAAAAGCCCAAACTTAAAATCTATAACAGAAGGCAAAATATTTCTTTTTTCTTAGGCTTAAATCATCTCATGTGGAGATACTAGGATGAGGTAAAATACTAAGTCAATTCTGATGCCACATGTAATTAACCTTAATTTCCTTAAATATATAGTATTTTATATTTTATTCATTGATATTTAGAGAGAAGAGAGAGAAAGGGGGAGGTGGGAAGCATCATAGCAGTTGCTTTCTGGTTTTGCCTTCATTGGGCAAACCCAGGTTTTTGAACCAGTGACCTCAGCGTTCCAAGTTGACACTTTTTCCACTGCACCATCACAGGTCAGGCTGTAATCAACCATAAATAATCATAACCTGAGTTGCAAATTATAGAATGGCTAATTTATGAGTAGCATTTTATCTAAAATAGCTTGTCACAAAATTGTCTTGAGGTAGGTGTTATCTTCCTTTTCTCCTAAGTGAAAACATAAGACAAAGAGAAGTTGAGTAACTTGCTGAAAATCACAGATCTTATATATGGAAGAAATGACTCAACACCTCATGTTTCCAGCCACACTAATCAACACATGACCTCTGTTTCTGTCATAGATAATCTCTGCTAGTGGAAAGAAACCCGCCTCAAAAATTTAGACAAGCTTGCAGTCACCTTACATTCAAAGGCAATGTACTCTTCAAAGGACAATCCTTCAATTCTCTTACTCTCCCTGGCCAGATGAAAGCAGAAAGGTGAGAAAGGAGTTGGGTCTTGTAAGATTCTGCCCATTATGCTCCAAGAAAAAGTCCCATTTGGGTAGATTATGTTCTTTTTCACTAGGCAAGAAAAAAAAAAAAGCCAAATAGAAACCTGTACAGTTTTCCATATACCTATACTTAATTGTGAGAACTCTAAAAACTGCATTTTGTGCATCATGTAATACTGGATTTCAGTGAGCTTCTTTACTTTGGTATCAATAATCCTCAGAAAGCAGCAAAAGGAAATTTAAAACTGACCCAGTTTTAAAACAAATGATAGGGAAGAAGCAAAGGAAGGTAGAGGGGTTGTAATTCCTCAAACTTAACTGATGGAGCTATAAGAATCTTTAACAGCCCTGGCCGGTTGGCTCAGTGGTAGAGCGTCGGTCTGGCGTGCAGGAGTCCTGGGTTTGATTCCCGGCCAGGGCACACAGGAGAAGCGCCCATCTGCTTCTCCACCCCTTCCCCTTTCCTTCCTCTCAGTCTCTCTCTTCCCCTCCCGCAGCGAGTCTCCATTGGAGCAAAGATTGCCCGGCGCTGGGGATGGCTCCTTGGCCTCTCTGCCCCAGGCGCTACAGTGGCTCTGCTCACAACAGAGCGATGCCCCGGAGGGGCAGAGCGTCGCCCCCTGGTGGGCGTGCCGGGTGGATCCCGGTGGGGCGCATGTGGGAGTCTGTCTGACTGTCTCTCTCCGTTTCCAGCTTCAGAAAAAAAAAAAAAAGAATCTTTAACAAAGAAAACTAAACAAAGCAAAATGTGCATAAAAAAACAGTGAAAAAAATTAAATGGCTCTAATTTTCTGACAAACATTTTGTCAGTATAAGCCCGAAATAATTACTTCGCAAACCATTCAAAGAGATCAGAACAGAAACTAAGGACATCGTTTTAAGTTTATTATTTTAGTAAATTATAAGGATCCAAGTTTCATTATGTGCTGCATTAAATGCATAGTCAGCTTTAAAAATATCCCCATAAAAGGACTACAGAAGAATGTTTTCAGTTCATATCCCTTGTAATATAAATTATACTTTTATCAAACTTCTTTTAAATATGCAGATCTTCATAATCACATTCTTAAACTGCATCAACACAAAGCTGTCCATTTTTTTAAAACACTTAAGTTCTTCAGTTTCTATTTAGAGAAATTTTTCATGTCTTTTAAAGTTAATTTTCTATACTGAATAACATTCAAGCAGTATTTGAAGACACAACACTCCAATAAAAGAAAGTCAATATATATTTAAGACATAAGTAATTATATATATTAGGTAGTGTGACGTTAGGAAAAAGCTGTCGTTTCCTTGAACAGCATCAAGAAGATTTACAGAACTATCATGCATATCTGCTAAAACCTCTCTACCCTGCACGGCTTATCTGTGAGCCTCTGATTTCATTAGGCATTAATAAACACAGAGCCAAAGGCACCACACTCAGAGCTGATTATGAATTAACAGAAACTGTCCTTTAACTACTTCTTTTACCATCATGGCTGATATAGAATCATTGTGCCTCCTGGATTATAATTGTATGTGTTCCTGGAGAATAGCAAGCTATGTTAACTAGATATTATCTGTCAGCTTCTGCATCCACCAATATGTAACAATTCTACTCATCTCAACAAACATGTATGAAGTTTAAAGACATTAAGCTAAGTGAATAAGGCAGTCACAAAAAACAAATATTGTATGATTCCTCTTAAATGTGGTATACACAATAGTCAATTTGCAGAAACAGAAAATAGAATGTGGTTGCCAAGAGTCATGAGCAGGAGATATTTGGGAATTATTGCTTAATGTGTACAGAATTTCAATTTGGGAAGATGAAAAGTTCTGCAGATAAATGTGGTGATAAATGCACAACAATATGAATAATAACAGACCCTGAACTGTTCACTCAAATATAGTTAAAATAATAAATTTTAGGTTATGTATAATTTACCACAATAAAATGTTATATATAAATGAATCTAAAAAACACTTTTATAAATATTTTTCAATTATTAAAATTAAAAAAGTCAACATATTAAAATAAATAAAAACAATAAATTGTATGTAACTGATATCAGTAACAATGAATATTGAATAATTTGGTTCTTTTAATACAAACAGGATTTCCATATTTGAAAGTTTCAATGTAACAACCATATGAGCAAAAAGTCTTATTTATCTGGCTGGTCTTTTCCTAAAACTTTTCAATGATATTTGGTATTATCACAAGGTTTTATTGACCCTTCTTTCCATTCCTCCCCAATTTCAGGGGCATAGAGTGATAACTTTTATGAGTTCGTCAAGTCTCAATAAGTATTTCTTGACATTGCTTCTCAAAAATATCCTTGGGTTTTTCCATAATTTTATTTTCTTGATACAAGAAAAGTTTTAGTCATCATTATTTGTCTGGACACTGTATTCCTTTACAATATACTAGAGTTTGAAAGAATATAGATTGTGTGGCTTCTTTTTTTTTAAATTATTTTTATTTATTTATTCATTTTAGAGGAGAGAAGGACAGAGAGAGAGAGAGAGAGAGAGAGAGAGAGAGAGAAGGGGGGAGGAGCAGGAAGCTTCAACTCCCATATGTGCCTTGACCGGGCAAGTCCAGGATTTTGAACTGGCAACCTCAGCATTCCAGGTCGACGCTTTATCCACTGCACCACCACAGGTCAGGCCAGATTGTGTGGTTTCTGATCATCTCACCTCCTCTTAAATCTGTCAGATTTTCAAATTTTCAGTTTCAAAAGAATGACAATTGGGCAGCATACTCTTTTCTTCATGTGGCATTTACTTTGAAACTGCTATTTAGAGCATTCCTTCTTAGAGGAATTGTCGATCTCATCATTTTTTTTGGAAAGCAAAATAAAAATTTAAAGTTAATTTATGTTAATATTATAACTGGTAGTTATACAATATTTTCCCTTCTAAATATATTATGTAGTTAATTCCATATCCTATAGCTGCATAAACCCCTTTCAATACAGCTTTCCCATCTTCCTTTTATATTTAATGTTTTCTTTAATTTTAAAGATTTTACATATTAATGTTTTTAGAGATGAGAGAGAGAAAAGGGGTGGAGCAAGAAGCATTAACTTGTAGTTGCTTCTCATATGAGCCTTGACCAGCCAAGGCTGGGGATTCCAACCAACAACCTCAGTGTTTCAGGTTGACATTTTAACCACTGCGCCACCACAAGTCAAGCTCCCAATGTTCTTTTTAAAGCCCTGGAAAACCTAAATATCAAGAGTTATCTTTGCACACACAATATCAAATCCTTTTCAAAATCTTCTTGAGCTCTGCATCCTGATCTTTATTTCTCTAGATCTTCCCCCATCACCCATTACATTTTATTTTGCAGGATTTCCAAACAGCAAGAAAGTTGAGATATTAATCACTATCTCCACAAAATTTGCTAATTTTTACCAACTGGTTTTATTTGCTCTCTTTCTCTTTCCCTTCCTCATTCCTCATCATCCTTCCTTTTCTCTTAAATATGTGTTCTCTGCAGTTGAATACTGTTCAGTAAGTTCATCACTCTCCACATTCTCATTCTTGAAGATGTCATTCACTCTCATGAATTCACACATTATCTTCATGGTGCCAAAGTTTAAACCTCTATCTTAATCACCAACTATTCGCAGGCTTTGGTTATGTCTTTCTGATATGACTCCTATTTTCTCCTCAATAACTCTCATTTCAACTCACTATGTTTAGAAACATACTTGCATAATTCTATTTCTTGCTTGCCTGTTTTCTCCTGCTTTTAAATGATATTATTATTCTTCCAATTTTCCAAGCTCAAAACATCAAAGCTATTTCACATTCTCTAAGTGCTCTTTAAATTTAAAAAATAACTACTGGCTTTCCACTGTCCCATCAAAATACTTACTGGTACTCCATTCTTATCTAGACTCAAAACTACCAGCCTGGTGCAATCTCTGCCAGTAGTGAGAGGACTGTTGTAATCTGTCCTCCCAGCTTTAGTTCACCTGCCACATTGCTGTGTTCTTCAGTGACCTCACCTTGACCATAAAATTTCCCTATTCAAAATATTAATGCCTTTTTTATGTACAACATAAACACCACATTAGCACATTTTAGACCAAAATAGGGCCCCACATCAATTTCATTTTCAGTCTCCAACTGCTCATTACATAATTATTAACATTTTTTCACTTCACTTAACCATTCTGTCCCTCTCCTCAACCCCACTGACTTTTCCCACCTCCCTATCGTTGCCAACTACTCTTCTTTCAGTAGCTACTGTTGTTTTATTTATCTTTCAGTTATATATAATTTTGATAGTTCTTAAAAGATTTTATAATACATTTAATAATTTATTTGTTTATATTTTCTGATAAACGTTTCCATGTATCTATTATTTATACACACACACATATATCATGTATACTACATATCGCCACACTCAGCCTTATGGCTCTTAGTACAGTACATTTTATTGCTCAATAGTGTTACTGATATGATTTGCCAATAAAGTGGATATTTTTTAAAGACAACAGAAACTGAGCAATTAGGGAAATTGTACTGAAATGAAAAGAAACTGAAAAATTTAGAAAAGTAACTAGATTCTGAAGCATATAAAGAGGTAGAATAATTAAATTTCACTTTGAAAGCTGTAATATTTGACCATCCAATAGGTTCCTTCCCTGGTTCACTGGTTTTACCTTTACTTAGAGGAAACCATATAAAATGGCTTTCATATTTTCTTTCACAAAATTTTTTAACCAGGTTTTTCTTTTTTCTTTCTTTCTTTGATATTTGGCCTTCATAGAAATGTGTCTGGACTTTAATCTTGCTAAGTTCTCCCAGGTTCTGGGAGATTTAGTGTCACCATCTTTTCTAATTGTACCAGGAGAATAACATTAGTGTACCAAGAAAATAACATTAGTTGTTACATTTCCTGCTTCTGAAAGACCCTACTTATGTTTAATATGTACACATGCACACACACACTTACACACAGTCTTAACTGCCAGAGTTCACAGAGTTTGTGAGAAAGGCAACTTCAGGACAGTATGTTTTAACAGCAACAATAAAAGGATGAGAAAGTTCAAGGACAACATAAAAAGGGGGTAAACTCTATCTTGGGATATCAGAGAGGATGCCTAGGAACTGGGAATAAAAAATGTCAATCTTGCCTGTCTACGTTTTTGCCCTTTTATCTTTACCCACGGAGAATTTATTACCACCTGTAATTTCCCTGCAGTCAGCTGTAGCAGCAGCACAGAGCTTACTCAGTTTCATATTTTTCCATATTTTTGTATTTCCATATTTCTATATATTCTATATTTTCTACATTCTAGATCTAAAATTCCTTGAAACACTCTTGAAAAGAAGTGTATGTGTTTGAGTGGATAGAGAGGTAGAGAATTATTAGTAGATAGTAGATTTTACCTATAGCAAAGAGGTACTATCATACCATGGCTAGGATAAGAAAAAAAAAAAACTTTTCCTTTGCTACCAAGAAGAGAAGAAAACTTTTTTGGTTTGCAAATATTACTATGGGTAAATATTTAAGCTAAGAAAGGAGATGATATTTGTCTTATTTGTCTTTCTCTGACTGGTTTATATCATCTAGCATAATGATCTCCAGGTCCATCCAATACGTCACAAAGGTAAGATTTACTTCTTTTTTTACAGCTACTTGGTATTCCATTGTGTAAAAGTACTACATAATTTTTAACCAAGCATCTACAGATGGGCACTTGGGTTGTATCTAGATTTTTGTTATTGGAAATAATGCTGCAATGAATAGGAGTGCATATATTCTTTCATATTAGCGTTTTGGGATTTTTAGGATATATTCCTAGAAGTGGGATAACTGCATTAAAAGGCAGTTCGTGATAAATTTTTTTGAGAAAACTCCGAACTGTTTTCTGCAGCAGATGCAGCAGTCTGCATTCCCACCCACAGTGCACAAGCCTTCCTTTTTCTCCACACCCTCACCAAAACTTGTTTTCTGAGACATGAAAAATATAGAAGCAGAAGCATGGACACATGGGACAGACTAAAAGCTGTCAGAGGAGAGGGTGTGGCGGGACTAAATGAAAGGTGAAGGGATCGGCCAGAAAACACACACACTTAACAGGCATCCCCAAACTACGGCCTGTGGGCTGCATGCGGCCCCCTGAGGCCATTTATCCGGCCCCCCACCACTCTTCTGGAAGGGGCACCTCTTTCATTGGTGGTCAGTGAGAGGAGCACTGTATGTGGTGGCCTTCCAATGGTCTGAGGGACAGTGAACTGGCCCCCTGTGTAAAAAGTTTGGGTAACCCTAAAGAAAGACAATAGTGTGGTGACAGCCAGAGGGAGAGGGGTGGGGGCTAGGTGGAGGTGGGCAAAGGGGGACAAGAGGGCTGGAAAGAGACTTTGCTTTGGATAATGGGCACACAATGTCATGTGCAGATGGTGCTTAATAGAATTGTACACCTGAAACCAGTACAGTTTTACAAATCAATGTCATCCTAATAAATTCAACTAACAAAAAAAAGGAGATAATGTTTATACTTAAAGGATTTTTCACCTGTCTTCTTATAATTGTCAAAGTTTAATAATATTTTTATAATTTTATTTTATTTTTATAATTGTTATTGAATTTATTGGGGTGACATTGACTAATAAAACTATATAGGTTTCAGTTATACACATTCTACACTACATCATCTGTGTACTGTACTGTGTGTTCACCTCCCCAAGTTGAGTCTGCTCCCGTCACCACCTGGGCCCCTCTACCGCTCTCACCCTGCTTCCCCTCTGGTGGTCGCAATGTTGTTGTGTTTGTGAGATTTTCTACTTTTTTATATGTTATATTCATACACAGCTTACATTCTCTTTGCTCCCAGAAAGTAATCTGACATAGCACATAATAAAAGACACATCAGTATTGATTAGTTAGTAATAAATCAATCGAATTTATTTTTATATATGAATTACTGAATTCAACTAATCAAGTAAAATTGCTACATGGGGACAGAGCACATAGAGCATAAAAAACCCTGCTGAGTTTCAATGAGTTTCTGAGTATTTTCCAAAGGGAACATAATAACAATTATATGTTAACCATATGCAATCCATTTATAGTACCTGTTTTCTGATGAAATAAATTTTTAAAGTCATAAAATTCATCCCTTTTGAAAACACAAAGTATCTATTTAGCACAATGATTCTGGATGGCCTTCTAAAATAGAAATAGGGTATACACTTAGATTGTATTATGAGCTACTGGTTTTAACTAGTAGCAAAGAAAAAATAGATGAGTGCTAGGAAGATGACAATTCTTTAGAAAAATAAAGCAAAGTAACTTCACAACATGAAATATTAGCTACTTTAATATAATAACAAAAAAAGAATAGTGCGCTAAAAATAAGTCATTGGGCCCTAGCCAGTTGGCTCAATGGTAGAGCATCGGCTCGGCATGCGGAAGTCTCGGGTTCGATTCCCAGCCAGGGCACACAGGAGAAGCACCCATCTGCTTCTCTACCCTTCCCCTTCTCCTTCCTCTCTGTCTCTCTCCTCCCCTGCTGCAGCCAAGGCTCCATTGGAGCAAAGTTGGCCCGGGCACTGAAGATGGCTCCAGGGCCTCTGCCTCAGGCGTTAGAACAGCTCCAGTTGCAATGGAGCAATGGCCCAGATGGGCAGAACATCACCACCTGGTGGGCATGCTGGGTGGATCCCGGTCGGCACATACCGGAGTCTGTCTCTCTGCCTCCCGCCTCCCTGCTTCTCACTTCAGAAAAATACAAAAAAAAAAAAAAAAAAAAAGTCACTGGTTCATTACATAAAAAATGCAATATAATGAATATTACAGGACACTATTCAGTTATTATTTTGGAAGCAAATAATCATTTAAACTTTATTTGGTCATGTATTGTCTTTCCTGGATTATGCACCATTGTAATGTGAAATATGTGGTATTCATCCTTGCTTCCCCAACTTGAAGCATATTGATTGCCAAATAAGAAAATAATAAATAAAAATGTATTATATCAAAGTGAAATGTCTCAAATAATAAAATTACTATAGAGAACTGAGCTTTAAATCATAACTAAATCTATTCAATTTCTTTTCTCTTTTCCAACATCATTTTTAGAACTCATTCAACTTTTATGTGTATATATGTGAGAACATACCATTTTATAAGATATGTTCTATTTCTAGTTAAATAGCTAAAAGTAAATGAGAATTTATAGATAACTTTGAAAGTGATTCAGTGAAGAGAGATGACAGATGAGAAATAGAAAGATAAAGAGATAGATGATAGATTAGATAGATAGATAGATAGATAGATAGATAGATAGATAGATAGAAGTAGGTAGATAGATAGATAGATACATAGATGCTTCATTTATTTATTTATATGGGCATTTCACATACTTTTACTAGAGCTTGGTACCACTTATCCTTCCATTCAACAGAAAACTCAGTGACTGTTCTCCAGCATACATTACATCACAGAACTAATTCAAGAGTGTGGAGTGGAATGTTTTTATACCCTTTTGGAAAATACTGTGTTTTGATCAATTTTTTTCATTGAATGGCAGATAGCAGTCAATCCAATTACCTTCATTGTGTATTTTCAACCAATTTCTAAAAACAGAAATAAAATAACTCTTATTTATATAAAATAATTTTTCTTATTTTTAAAGGAGAAACAAGTAGTCACAAATCCAAATTACCTCCCAAGAAGAAAAACTTGACCTTGTAATTTCTAAACTCTTTTCTAGTCCTTCCCACCTATTTTTCTTCAAAAATGTTAGAAATTCTGGTTTAATTAATGTCTGATAACTTTTAGTGTTTTTTCTAAAAACATTTCTAAGCAGTGCTAACAAAGTAAAATTCAGAAAACACAGTAAATATAATTTAACTAAAACCCAAATAAAAAAATTAAGTCTTTCAACATAGTTGGTTAGATATTATTTTCATTATGATAATGATTTAAAGTGTATCACCTCTTGCCTAGGTATTTATATAGCTATCGTTATAATTACCACATATCTCCCTCTCCAGTTAATAATCCATATTCTGGAAAGCCAAGAGATGCTGTTAAATTTGGCTCATAGTGACCTTAAAAATCAGAAAGTTGCTGACCTTTTAAAATAGTTACTATAGTTAAATTGGAAGGAAAGAAAATAAAGTGACTTTTGGGGAAGTCTTCACATATTGATACTATGTAGACTCCTGATGACCAATGTTTACTCCAACTTAATCTTGAAAATGAAACACACAGTATGTGGATAATGGAAATACACATTTTCATCTTCCTATAATTTAGTCAAGACAATCATATTGCAATTTTTTTTACCATTAAGATGAAGGATTGAGGTCCTAGAATCATTATATAAATGGAAACAAAGTTCCTTATTCAGAAAGTTATTTTTCGTCAAGAAAGTTGACTTTACAAATATACCATATTTCCCCAGGTATAAGATGCACTTTTTTTTTCTTTCAAATAATTTGGGATCTAAATACTGGGTGCATCTTATACAGTGGTTGTAGACTTTTTACTTGCATTTCCCACTTTTTTGCACTTGTTTTTTGCAATCATTGTTGAAGACAGTGATTCATCATCAGACACAGATGAGGATAAGCTAATGGATGGGAGTTTTGACAGTGATGAGGAGTTATGTGAATTTTATGATGAATAAAACTTGAGTTCAATAAAATTATGTATTACATTTTTTTCAAATTTCAGGCCCCATAATTAAGGTATATCTTATACATGGGGCATCTTAAACATGAGTAGATATTTTTGAACACAATAAATTAAGTGTCCCCTTATGTTCCTAACATGACTCCTCACCCTCTGACCATTATACATAATTAAAGCTCCCTATTATAAACAATATTAACAGGTAGATGTGCTATATTCTATAATTCCCATGATTATATAAACACATATGAAATATGCACAAAAAATATAGTTAATTTGTGTTTATCAAAACAAAATTATTTTATAGATATATTGTTACCATAATTGTTTCTCATATATCATGACTGTGTTTGAAATATGGAAGTCTACTTTTTTCTTTCTTACAAGTAATTCAGGATAATATTATATAAATAATGTAAATAGGGCAATTATGTTAGATTGATACAAATATACTGAGTTTACCAGTACTAGAAGAGTAGCCTGTAGAAAAATATTATGATACAAAGAAGTGTCTAGAATGTTTTGTAATTTAATTTATAAGTAATATCTAGGTTGAATTTTCCCAAAGATTCTCATAAATGTTGAGAATTATGTAAAATATTTTTAATTTCATTTTTAAGATAATTCCCATATCTATGTTAAATAAGTATCCATATCTTAAGGTCAATAATCTATTCCTGTTTGTCTACATATGTCACAAAGATAGAAAATTCATGCCATAACATTCACTTACTTGGTTTTTATATTTTATATGCAAATATATATATTACACAGTTCCCTTCTCAAAATATGTTTATAAAGAGTGTATCTTTTCCTCTACAAGGTATTTTCCAGTAATGCTTTTTTAATTGAGGTATTATTTTCCCTCTCATGCCAGCTTTAAAGATAGATAATTACATCTGATAATTAAGTTTTACTTTTATACACACTGCCTAGTAAAATATGTACTGCCTAGTAAATTTTCAAATGTAAATAATTTTAAAGCTGATAAATACATTATCAAATATTTTATGAAGAAGCTGATTATGCAGACAACTCCTTTCTGCACGTATTTTTAAAGATTTCCATAACAAGGCAACATTTAAGGTAACATCCTCAATAAATTGGGAATCTGTAATATAGGCTACAGTTATGTTGTGGTTTTCTCAAAGTGCTAAAATCAAATGAGTACTTTGCAGTCAGTAACAGATTAATTTAGGCTTTCCATTGAAACATTAAGAACACACAGGAATCTTTGCATATATTAAATATTTAGTCAATTTCAGCATCTGTTTCATATATTCATTATAGCTTTCAATGTGAACATACTTACATTGCTTTTAACATGAAGCTGAGTCAAAAGTCTCAATTTCCTTTGAATTTTTAAGTTAAAAGACTCAAACAACATAAAAACCAACAACCTAAAATACACTACTAGAAAAATTAATGGTATCATGTTCCTTTATATTGACATTGAATTTTCCTGTAGAGAGAGGCACCATCAGTAGCAGGACATGAAGTCAAGCATTGGTTTAACAGCTGTATTATTCCTTAGCTGACAGAAACCTAGACCACCAATAATAATATGAGAAGCAGCAACACAGTAATGGTTTGAATGAGACACCAGAATAGCATATAAATATTCTGGAAAACAGTATTTTCATAGTCATAAAAACTACATATGGCCTGACCTGTGGTGGCGCAGTGGATAAAGCGTTGACCTGGAAATGCTGAGGTCACTGGTTCAAAACCCTGGGCTTGCCTGGTCAAGGCACATATGGGAGTTGATGCTTCTTCCAGCTCCTCCCCCCCTTCTCTCTCTCTCTCTCTCTGTCGCTCCTCCCTCTCTCTCTCTTTCTCTCTCTCTCTCCCTCTCCTCTCTAACATGAGTAAATAAAAAAAATTAAAAAAAAAAACTACATATGGACTAATTCAAACCAGGTGTCACTTAAGTAATGTTCTAGTATATATAAAAATAAACTTAATAACTGATCTCCATTGGTTTATGAAAAAACATATTTATAAACTAAAATCAAATTAGAAAATCAAATCATCATTGTCTAGTAAAGATGATGACAAATTCATCAGTAAAGGTGAATCTTGTTTAATGTTCTTAAGCTTACCAAACTGCATAGAGAACATCCCATGAGGAAATATTGTCCTTGTGTCCCTAATTTGAAATTCATTCACTAATCACAAGACACTAAAACAAGGACACTCCCCTCTCAGGAAATCTGGAGACAGGTCATAGATGCATCTGTTCTCCATATACCTACTTAATGAGGTCATTTGGTACATGTGCCATGCAGTGGGGAGAGCTTAATTTTTATTAGAAGCATTAATCTGAGAGATAGTGAATTAAAATTATCTTTGAAATGAAATAAAACACTTGTTTGTCTAATTTGTTCTAATTTATTGACACAGAACTCCTATATATAAACCATTTTTAATGGCTCAGAACAAATATATTAGTTGTTCACATTCCAATTAGAATAACCAAGCACTTTTGTGACCTTGAGCAATAATTAAAACTCAGATGATTTTAAACTATGAATTGAATTATCCAGTAATAGCTATGCTTGATGATTGGGGACTTTGCAATCCCTACTGTATATTGACTACAGGAATAACCTTTCACGCCAGCATTTTTAATAACAAGGGATATTTACATAAGTAGAAACACTGTTAAGAATAGTCACCTATTCAAAAATGAAGAGTAAAAGAAACATTCACACAATGCTGTCATGCTTACAGTTTATAGCATTTGAACTGTGGACTTGTTTAAAAGATTTGGTTTTGTTTTTGTTTTAGGAGGCTTTTGTGATGCCCTGATCAGATATAAATGGAAGCTATAAAACTTGTGTACTTTAAGGGTGATGTTAATACCTGTATTAAATAGAGCTCAAAAAATACAACTACTGTTGTGCTGCAATGTCTATAATTTTCTATCAGTTGGAAGATGTCTGATCCTAGAAAAGAACTGATGATGGTAGAGTAATGAAGCTCCAGTGACCACGTTCCTATCAGATTTAATGTGCAGGTTAACAAATGAGAAAATATAGTAACAGTCCCAAAACTACATAAAGTTTCCATAAAATCAAAACCAAGTCTGGAGACCTGAGATTAATGTTCTCAGTTTTGTGGAACACGATGCTGCACTTTATTACTAAAAACTGTCCCTATGAATTTCTAGTAAATCAGCCATCAAAATGACAAGAAACTACACTTCTCAGAATTCTGAATCTACAATTCCTAGAATAACTCAAATGGCTGGTGACCCCATGCAGGTGGAAGGTAGAATGCTTTTGGTGGAGAAAAAGGAAATAAATGATAAGAAACTATAATGGGAGGAAAGTGTCAATACATCAATAACAAAGAGCATAATTTTTAATGGGTGCTATGATTGAGGAACTTTGGAGAAAAGATATATAAGAAGCTTTCTGCATCATAAAAGTGCTATGTAAGTATTTTTAAGAACACCCAGTTAAAATGAACATTGTTCTTCAAGACCGCTTCATTGGGTCTCCTTTGATCATACTCAAAGCTTTTAGACTGAGAAGTCAACGTTGGCTAACGTTATATTTATATATGTGGACTAACGTCATAAATTTATCATCCTTCAGAGGCTGGTATAGTTTTATACTGTTTAGATTTCCTGCCCCAAAGCTTCCACATTCATTATGCTGTAGCCACAATGACCTTATTTTATTTCAAGCATGTATGAAAATCTCACAACTCAGGGCTTTCATACGTCCAGTTCTTTCTACTGAGATTTCTGTTCCCCCAATTCTTTGCCAATCATTTCCTAGTGCAAGGTCAGTGGATAATGGGGGATGGTCACTTGGGAAACTCAGACCCGCAAACTTTGGCTTGGACCACCCACAACCAAGCACACCAAAAGCAGCTTCACAGGAACCATTTGGAAAAAAGCGACCATCTGCCAGCCAGTGAGATTTCACCACGTCATGTAAGCACTTCCTTAAAGGGACCCCTTTAAATCCTTGCAACTTCCCCGGCCTCCATCTTACCTCAGGGCCAGGGAACCTTGCCGGGCGGGATGCGTGCTCTGTACTCAATAAAGCCGTTTGCTATTCCACACTTGGTGGCTCCGAGACCTCTTCCTTCCTTCTCGGCAGGGAAAAATACCTTACATTTTGGTGCTGAAACCCGGGAGGAGTTAGAAGTCTGCTAGGACTGCTCCTTTCCCCTCCCCTCCAAGAAAGAACCAGGATCTCTGACTTTCCACCCACTTCAGCGCACAGTGCAAGTCCCCTGCCTCCAACTTCCTCTCAGTTCTTTCCTCCGAGACTCCCTGTCCGAAACCATAGCTATGTCAGGGAATTATTTTTTGTTCATCCGAGTGCGTGTGCTGTGGAGACTTCCCCAAGCACATCTACTTTACCTTTTCTGTCCGTGGCCGGATCTTGAGTTTTTAGGATGCTAATACTCAAATCTGCCCACTCTGAGGACTGAGGGCGGCCATGGGGGCACAGGAATCTCCCTCCCTAAAGAAGAAGAAACTGTTCTTCTTCTCCGCTGTGGCCAGGCCACAGTACCCACTCAATTAGCCTCCTGAAGGGACTTTCGGTTTTAACAACCTCACCAATTTAACTATCGCCAAAAAAGCTGGGAACTGATTGGAGATCTCTTACATACACGGCTTCTAATTATTCGCGCATCTGTCCTTAATCTCTGTGCCGCCCGTTCCATCGCTCAGGCCTTTTTCTGGCCAGAGAAACCTCACCTCAAACCTCCACTCCTAATCTTTTCTTCTCTGTGGACTCCCAACCCTCTCTCCCTCCTGTCTGATCCCCATGGGCGCCCCTCTCTCGGGACTTTTCTCTGGTCCCTCTGCGGACCTCTTTTGTGCTCGGGTCTCTTCCCTCTGAGAGCCCCCTCCCCTCCCTTTTCAAAAACCTGTTTCTTATTCACCACTACCATCTCTTTCTTCTCCCCTGCTGGCCAGGGGCCCCTCCCTTCACTGTGTTCTTAAGTCCCTCCCCCATCAGGCTATTCTCAGCCTGGCATTGGCTCTAACACCGGGTTTCAGGACATCCAACCCCAATTTTCATGCAGGAAGTTTCTGCCCTGTCCTGCCTTTGGCTCCAGCGTTTCCTGCAGGATCTGGGTGCCGGGCTCCGCACAAGCCCCCCTCCTTTTATTTCAACCCTGAAACCCCTATCCAGAACCTGTGAACATGGCATGTAAAGTTTTTAACGGTCCAAACTAGTAGAAATAGACCAAGGCTGTTCGCCAGGCCCGCATGCAGCAGAAGGTAATGCTCCAAACCCCGATTCTTGTGGCAACCCTGAGATCAGCAGAGCCACCAGCAGCTTGCTTTAAGTGTGGCAAGCAGGACCACTGGTCCCGGCAGGGCCCCTGCCAGCGGCTGCCCACTGAGCCCTGCCCTGACTGCAAGCAGCCCAGTCACTGGTAGAGCGATTGGCCCTTTGGGCTACAGGTTTTTCCTCAGCGCCTCTACATGGAGGACAAGCCGCCCAAATGGGAAGGCCAATCCAGCCAGGTGGGTGCATTGCTCGAACTCCTAGGACACGACCTGGACTCGGAGAACCCAGGGTATGCTGCAACAAGTGGGTAAGTCTATCTCATTTCTTGTGGACACGGGGGCTGCCTTCTCTGTTTTGCCATCACACTCTGGACCTCTAGTACCCTCACAGGTCTCAGTTATGGGAATGGATGGGACCCCTTCCTTTCCCCTTTTTACACCACTCCTGACATGCAGTTCTGCCTCAAGCTTGCCTCCTTACAGGACCACTGGCAGTCGGAACCACTGGACTCCATCCATCTCCAGCTCACCAAAAGGCTGGACCTTACAAATCCCCTATTACTCCTCATTTTTTAAATCCTTACAAGACCGCATCCATAAAGTTTCTCAACTCACAGCCACACAAATGTTCCTCCTGACACCCCTCAATGCTATCACTTTCTGAACTCCCCCTCCCCACGACACCCCTATTCAGCAGGAAGTAGCCAGACAAATAAACGGCACCCCTTTTCTATTTAACACAAAAGGTCCGAATGTAAGGTCAGTGGATAATGGGTGGTGGTCACTTGGGAAACTCAGACCCGCGAACTTTGGCTAGGACCGCCCACAACCAAACGCGCCAAAAGAAGCTTCACAGGAACCGTTTGGAAAAAAGTGACCATCTGCCAGCCAGTGGGATTTCACCACATCATGTTAGCTCCACTTCCCTAAAGGGACCCCTTTAAATATCTCCCACGCAGTTTAATCCTTGCAACTTCCCCGGCCTCCATCTTACCTCGGGACCAGGGAACCTTGCTGGGTGGGATGCGTGCTCTGTACTCAATAAAGCCTTTTTGCTATTCTACACTTGGTGGCTCCGAGACCTCTTCCTTCCTTCTTGGCGGGGAAAAATACCTTACACCTAGCACCTCTCAGGTCTCTGAAAACATATCAGTTCCTGCCTGTCTAATCCCCCCCCCCCAAATTGCCCTTGTTATTATTTGTCATGATAACCTTTAAATTAGCTTTCTTCCTGGTCATCATCAAAATGTAATTATCTCTGTAAATGTTGCACTCCCGTGTCAGACCAGAAACTCCACTTATGTAAGAAGCCTTTCAAAATTTAACAATGTGCATCTTCATAAATAAGCTCTATATAAAACTATTTTAAAGAGCAAGTATGTGTTAATTAGAACAAATAATACCACTAATAAGTACTACATAAAGCATTGATATTAGTTAACTGAACACATTTTACTGTGTGATATTTGATTTCTTTCATCAATTTTTTTTTCCTTTTTCCTTTTCTTGTGTCTCACATATATTAAGGTGGGAATGTATTACTAGGAAATTATTCATTCTCTCCTCTTACACTTAAATGTGTATGTTTTAGTAAATCTCACATTTATACACGCCATCCTTTCAAGGTGCTAAGACTGTGAAGATAAGTAC
Source organism: Saccopteryx bilineata (assembly GCF_036850765.1). Lineage (NCBI taxonomy): Eukaryota > Metazoa > Chordata > Mammalia > Chiroptera > Emballonuridae > Saccopteryx > Saccopteryx bilineata. Next base: position 210,191,065 of record NC_089491.1, on the reverse strand, counting down.
TTTTCCGACTTGAGGGGCAAGTGTAAGATTTAGTACTGATTCAGAGATTTTAAACCTATCGGGCTGTCCTATACAACTGGTTTTGCTAGCAGTAGGCCAAAGAAAATAGTTAAGCAAGATGAATTTTGGTTAAGAAAAACTGCTAGATTTCTTACTTTATGTTAATGTTCATGTTCGATTTTAGAGCTTTTTCACAGATTTCTTTAGGATGAATTATAAAACTGACACTCACTGCAACGACCCTGAATATGTAAATGCCTCATATTCTGAGGACCCAAAACAGTATTTTACTTTCTTCATATGTATGTGTGTACATAAAATCATCTTTCTCTAACACAGAACACCCTTTTCAAATGCTGATAACTTATCAAGATTTTGTTTTCAAAAATGATTATAATACATGATGATAATCATAGATGAGAAGGCTTTCTTTTCTAGGCAAGCTATAATCGACATCTTTGAATTTCTAACTTGATTTGATATTGTTGTTCTTGTTTTAATTTGGGAGTTCCTTTCCATCATGTAATTGAATATTTAAGTCCAGTGGAGTCCTAACTAACCCTAGTGAGACATAGTAATCATGGAATCATTTTGAAATAACAGCCACTAACAATTTAACCAGGTACTTAGTATCAATATTGAGTCCTGAATGGACTTGTACAATCATAACCTCTGATCTAATCAGTTGTCCAGTTTTCCTTTGCTGCTTTGTAATTAGTTTTTGGTAATACTTAATACACTTCTTTTCCTTCATTACTGACTGCAAACATTCAGAATTATGTACAATTGCTTCATAAAATACCCACAAATACTAATTCCCTAGAACCTGAAGTTCTTTGATCACACAGCACTGCAAAATACTAAGTTTATTAAAAGTATGACTGATCTTAGACTAAATTTTAGTTCAGGATAAATGAATATTGAATAAAAATTTGTATAGAAAAAAATGGTACAAATACATCAACCTTTTTTCAAAAATAATGAGAGTTTGAAAATATGCTGATTATTTCAAGAAAAGGGTTATTGTCAGATATGTGGTCATTCAGTTATCAAGGGCACTGCTTCCCTCATTCTATTGATTGAAGCTATGTCCATTCTTCAGGATCCAAATAAACCAACTGAGCTATCCAGCCAGAGCAGAAAATACATTCTTTTTAAGTGTACATGGAACATTTTCTAGGATAGAACACATTGGGACCCAGAAGTCTCCATAAATTTAAGATTGAAATCACATCAAGCATCTTCTCTGACCATTGTGGTATGAAACTAGCAATCAATCACAAGGTTAAAACTAAAGAAAACACAAAAGACATGGAGGCTAAATAACATGTTACTAAACAGTGAATGAGTTAACAATGAGGGAGGTGTTTGGGGAACTGGATGAAAGAGGTGAAGGTATTAAGAAGTACATATCGGTAGTTACAGACTAGTCATAAGAATGTAAAATACAACATAGGGAATATAGTCAGTAATAAAAAAAAGAAATACATTTTGAACATTTAAACAGAAAATTAAAAGAAAAAAAAAACAAGTTAAAATATATCAACTGACATTTTTTCCTTCAGATAAAATAATTTTTTAAAGAAATTGATCCAAAATATAGTGGACTTAAACTAATAAAATACAGGCATACATACACAGATATGCTTATGCATTTATAGTTAATAGATTTACATTATCACTTAACCACTAGGATGGGAATTAATATCATTTGGTGATTGGTGATTACTATCACAAACAGCATGGTCATTTTATTATTTTTCAGTGATGGGCTAAATTGAAATCCATCAAAATATTAACTTTTAACTTAGATATTATGCATAAGAATCCTATTAAATTTAGTTGAAATGCAATAACTATTCTGTTGTCAGTACAATAATGCCTCGGTTTTTGTTGACTTTGGTTATCATCAGTTTCGGTTTTTGTTGCTTTTCCCCATGGAAAAAAAGGTCTCAGTTTTCCTTGGTTGCCTCGGCTTTCATTGATGTGCCCATGTTACCTCGCTGCTGATTTTGCAAAAACAAAGGGCGACCCACGCGTTCTCTTGATCAGTGTGGCTTTGTTTCTCATTGTGTGAGCATCACCCCGTGTGTCTAGCCAAATAATCCATTGCTTTTTCAGTGTTTTTGTGTTTTTTATTGATTGTGAGTGTTAATACTACAATTACATATAAGTGATTACTGTGTATACAGTATCGGTGTAATGTGTTTTGGGTATGTATTCTGTAGTGTCTAGAATGAATTAATTGGATTTACATTGATTCATATGAAAATAATTGCCTTGGTTTGCATCGGTTTCAGATTTTGCCGATTGATTTTAGATGGATTATCAACAAAAACCGAGGTATCACTGTATATTTATAATAGTCATGCATTTATAAATACATGTCAAACATGTACAAAATGAACCCTCACCTTGTAATCAGATTAGTTCAGACACATAAATGGCATATTTCACCTAATTAATTATAATTATACAGAACCATAAAATTGAGCATTTCCATATCTGAAGAAAAATACTGCTGAAAATAATTGTTTAGACAAGACAACCCTCTCACTTCTAGAGCAGAATGTCTCAACCTCAGCACTACTGACATGTTGCTTTGTAGACAGCAGTAGTACTGTGCATATGGGATGGTAGCAGCATTCTTGGTCTCTATCCACTAGATATGAGTAATACTCCCACCCATACACATGTTGTGACAACCAAAAATATCTCCAGACATTGCCCAATATTGTCAGGGGGACAAAACATCCCTGTTGAAAACTACTATTTTAGAGATTGAAATGGTCTGATAATTTAAAATCAAAGAGAATCTGTTCCAAACCATTTTTTACTTGTCAATAATATGTGCCTTGTAAGAGGAATGCTATGTAAAAGATAAAGATCACATTAATACACACTACAAGCTATTGTATTCTAAATATAAAAGGGCTTTTATGTTAAAATGATCCCTAAATAGTATCATTTACCTCATTGTTCCTATTTATAAAACACTCTTATTGTGAATACAACTTATCAGATACAAAATATAGAATCAAATATAAATATCACTTATTTTAAATTAAGCTCTTTAAATTTTTTTAATTTCATAGTTTTAAGAACACTTAACAGGATAACTGCTTTCTGAAATGTTTAAGTCTGTAACACAGTATTGTTGACTATAGGTACAATGTTGTACAGTAGATCTCTAGAACCTATTTCTATTGCTTAGCTGAAACTTTATTCTAATTGATATATAATGTCCATGATATAGATGGGGAGAAGCACATACCACAAGGAGTCAAGTTTGTTTTCTTCACTGTTACATAATCCTAGCTCTAATTATTTAATGGTATCCTCAAATCGGCAGGTTGCCCCTAACCTTTTCATCATAATGTTCTTATCTACCTCTGTTTACTCTCCACTATAAACTGATTATATCAAAAATACATTGTTTCTTTCTACAGCAGCAACAATACAGTGAGTTAAGTAACCTTGAAAAGAACTGAACCTCCCTTGCCTTAAGGATCATTTTTTTTTCTTTAGGAGGAGTAACAGTAGGTCTTTGGTGATAAAAAAAAAATAAATAAAATAAAATAAAAATAAAAAACCTCTGTCACTTGCTCTCCACTGGCAATTATCAATTTATTTTAGTGAGTCTCTGGAGGAAATTTTACACCTTGATAAATGAGCTAGAAGAAAGGGCAACAAAACCCTACAAATGTAAAATAAAATTACACCACCAGGAAGGAAAAATAAAAATGTCAAATAAAATCTCATTAATTTCAGTTGACCACAATGCTCCTATAATTATTCCTCAAAATTATATTCAACACATGTTGCTGATCAAGATGTTTCAAGGTGTTGATCAAGGTGATCAAGGTACTAAAAAGTTTCATGAATAAATATGACTCTGACTGGTAGACCTTTAAAATGAATTCTCTTAGTACTTTGTACCATTTCTAAAATATAAATACATACTGGCTTTTTGTTTTGTAAAAAAAAAATTATATATATATATATACACATATATATACACATATATATATACATATATATATATATATATATTTTTTTTTTTTTTACTATGTGTGCAGACAGTATTTGGTTCTGTGCAAATAAAATGCTTAAGCCAGAACTTCTATCCCCAGAGAGAAAACATATGACTGGATATAAAGCTATTGCTAAAATGAGGTGCTTGAAGAACAGGTGTACTATTTTATCTTTCATTCATCCTAATGGATTTTGAGTCTCATAGAAATGTGTAATATACATTTAGGAACTTGTAAGTGTGACAATAATTGTCATAAAGGCTAATAATTACTGAGCACTGGATGTGCTGGGTGCTGTATTAACATGGGTTTTCCTTTCTGATTCTTATATCAAGTCTGTGAGTTAGGCTTCATCATTGCTATGACTTTAAAAATGAGAAAATTAGGCTGAGGAAGTGTGCATTACAGCTACAGAGTGATGAGGTTATTAGTCTAATACCAACTGGGTGGTCCTGAGCCTACTCCTAACCTCTACCAGCATCCCCTCCCACTCACGCTTGCCATTTTAAGATGTAATGTGCTTCTGTAGTTACTTATTAATAAAGAAATGTACTTCTGAAGGTTCATTATACTTCAAAAAATTAACAAGCATAGACTTAGAAGACAGGTCAAGCAAGACTGCTTTCAAAGTATTTTAGGTTAACCATCACTAACCTCTACTTAAAAAGTATCATATTAATACATTAAAACTATCATTGTTTTTAGTAAAGAGATGGTTGATATAGTTTCCTGTTTATGACCTACTGAATAATATCTTGCTGGATCAAGAGAGACAAAGTTTTCTTAAAACTCTTCTTCTAAACTGACCAGTGAGCATGAACACACCCACAGAAAAATATCTGAATGTTTTCACAGGATGATCAATAATTTATCCCTCAGGGCTTTTGGAGATCATTTGACTTTAGTGGTTTCTCTCTTTCAATTTCTGTTCTCAGTTGAATCAGTAATATCAAATGCATTCCAATATTTAAGCTGGGTGTCCAAAAATTAAGAGAAGTTAGAAAAAGAAATATATATATTTCTATTCTGTAGCTGAAATTTTTATATTTCATTTTCATTTAAGGAGTTTGTGACATACATTTGTCTTATGAATCTCAAAATAAAAGAAAATAGATCCTAAGCAATCATGTCTTTATTTCTGCATTTAAGAAATTTCATTCTAAGAAAATGTTTAACTATAAAGATTTATGAGGCAGAAACATCATGAATTATTTCTTCAGTGCTAGGAGAGAGAAATCTAAACAAGTTAGCTTCAGGTAAGTAGTACACCATTAAGGTTTTGCCATGATTTTCCCACACTCAAAGTTGTCTTCAAGACAAGCAGTCAAAATCAAAATTTAACAGGCAGGCTTGAGTTAATTTTTACAAAAATATACTGTTTAAATAAAATTTTCTTTTTTAATACAAAATGTGATTTTTATTTCATAGCACAGAAATAATAATCAAATATCCAGTAGTCAGACTGATACCAAGAGGTATAAAAAAAAATTCTCTAAAGAACTGAAGAACAGCCTGACCAGGTGGTGGTATAGTGGATAGAGCGTCAGACTGGGACGCAGAGGAACCAGGTTCAAAACCCTGAGGTCGCCAGCTTGGGCACAGGCTCATCTGGTTTGAGCAAAGCTCACCAGCTTGAGCACAAGGTCACTGGCTTGAGCAAGGGATCACTCAATCTGCTGTAGTCCCCCTGGTCAAGGCACATATGAGAAAGCAATCAATGAACAGCTAAGGTGCTGCAACAAAGAACTGATGCTTCTCATCTCTCTCCCTTTCTGTCTGTCTGTCCCTATCTCTCCCTCTCTCTGTCTTTCTCTGTCTCTATCAAAAAAAGAAAAAAAGAAAAGAAAAGAAAAAGAATTGAATAATAGAGTTTCTCAGATTTTTATTGTATCTAAGAATTAACTTTGCCTGACCAGGTAGAGGCACAGTGGGTATAGCATGAGCCTGGGACACTGAGGATCCAGGTTTGAAACCTCGAGGTCACCCACTTAAGTGCAGACTCACAAGCTTGGGCACGGGGTTGCTGGCATGAGCATGGGATCACAGGCATGACCCCATGGTCACTGGCTTGAGTCCAAGGTCGCTGGCTTGAAGCCCAAGGTGGCTAACTTGAGCAAGGTTTTACTGATTTGGCTAGAGGCACCCCGGTCAAGGCACATATGAGAAAGCAATCAATGAACAACTAAGGTACTGCAACAAAGAATTGATGTTTCTCATCTCTCTCCCTTTCTGTCTATCTATCCCTCTATCTCTCTCTCATAAAAAAAAAAACAAACCTGCAATGTTTGTTTAAAATGCATATTTTCAGGCAAAACCCAGTTTTTAATTTAATAGGACCAGGATGAAATCTAGGAATCTGCAAATTATTATCCAACTCAGTGACTCTGATAAGAGCTGAAAATATTGTTATAGAATTAAGCATGCCCTTATTTCTTACTTAAACTGGATAAATGAATGATGGACAGGACACAGTGAAAATAAGAGAACCATAGTAGAGGCAAAAACAAGACAAGGTGTTTTATCCGAGCTTCAGAGCTGCAGATAAGAAAAGCCCTCCAGGAACAATTCATTTTCACTTCTAACAGTGTAAGGTGAGCTTGATATAATTTTGTGTAGAACAAATTGATTTGATATTTGAATTACTACTATAGAGTTGTGAGTTATAAACTAACCTGGGATGTTACTTTATCTCATAATCTGAAACCGTGTATCAGTTATGATTTCTATTTATGCTCATACTTGCAGGTAGAACTTTCAAATTTGCCTGTCTAATAATTAAGTTTCTAAAAATCATCAATCACGAACATTTGAGTTATTCATATACATAGGTTCTACATATATGTGTGTTAATATTAATATTTAGGTAACTACTCTTTGGAAATATATCTTTTTTTTTTTAATTTTTATTTTATTTTATTTATTCATTTTTTAGAGAGGAGAGAGAAAGGAAGAGAGAGAGGAGAGAGAGACAGAGAGAGAAAGAGAGAGAAGGTGGGGAGGAGCTGGAAGCATCAACTCCCATATGTGCCTTGACCAGGCAAGCCCAGGGTTTCAAACCGACGACCTCAGCATTTCCAGGTCGACGCTTTATCCACTGCGCCACCACAGGTCAGGCCTGGAAATATATCTTAATAGATATTATCCAGTCTATGATTACAAAACAGGGCTCTAAATTTTTTTTATAATTATCATGAGTTAGTATATGATTAGTAGTATATCTTCACTTATTGAATCAAAGTTATAACCTTAACATTTTTCATTAATTTTTGTAGTTATACCACAGGAATACTTTGGTAGAAAGATTTACAAATTGCTGTAAAAAAGTTCAAATTGAATTTTAAAAGTAAATTTACTGAACACGTCATCTTGTACAGTATGACAATGCTGGCCACTATTTATGAATGAAAATAAATTTATAATTATGCCTAGACCACTAATTTGTAATATTACTGAAAATATCTGCAATTCAGATTATGCAATAACACAAAATTATGAAAATCTTTAGTAAGGACAGCTGACCAGGAAAGGATGACCTGTGTTTGATAATGCTTATTTTATCAAAATAGGGTTTCTAATTCTGAAGTCAAACCAGTGAAAATATTAAGTTTTGTTTTAAATGCTAGGTTGGGCTGAATAATTGATATTTCTAAAGATCACCTTCTAAACCTACATGGAAATCAAATATGAGATTTCAAATTATATAAAGATGCAAAAAAAAACATATTTTGTTTAAATCCAAGCAAATATAATACAGCCAGTGCTAAATGTATTCACAATGGAACATAAAGATCACATTTTGGACTTTTTTTATTCCTATTCAATAAAATGGCTGTCTACCATTTTATATAATAAAAGACATTACATATACACACCCCTAAAGAATGGGTAAATAGTGAGAAATGGTAATGAGAATTGTGAAGCATAGCAAAATAGAAAAAATACAAAATTTTAGAATTGCTTCTCTGAGATTTATGAACCCTTTATTTTTCTAAAATTCCTTGAAAGGCCTGGAGAGCTGTGCAAAAATGCTAATGCTATCTGTTTATTTTTACTTTCGAGAAAAAAGAGTATACAGAATACCATGCAATCATTTACTTTCTAATTATAGTGGAAACTCCAGCTGTAGCCCTAAGTGGGTGCATTCAGACTAACCTGCCTGAACGTGTCTGGTTGTCAAGATTAATGAGTGGGCCACCAGAAGTGTATTTGCCTAAGGGACTGAGACTCTTCTGAAAAAAGAATGCATTGTGAGGAAAACAGAGCTTATAGGGGTGAGAAGAGATGATTTTTAGTGCTCAGTGCTTCGATACTTCCTTAGGCTTAGGTTCTTATTCAGCATAGGCTCCATAGAGTCTTTTCCATGTGCTAGGGAGGAAGGTGCTTCAAATCATACCCAGAACAGAACTTGGGATACAGTGTCCAGGAGACATTGAAGAAAAAGGCATTATGAGTTTGAGTCCCAATAATCAAACATATTCAGATCACAGTTAAAGGAGTCTCCCTTTTCCTTTGGAGAATCTAGCTTGCTATCAACAAAACACCAGTGAGAAAAAGCTTTGCAGGTGGGTTACCTGAGTCCCTGTTTCTGTTACATAAGAGATCTCTGGAATGGAGAGCAGGAAACAGGAAGTTACTGTCTCGCTGAAACAGAGATGAGGGCATCCTCACACTTCTGTGAGAATCCAAAAAGTTACTTGGAAGAGGAGAAATGGACAACAGAAGTTGTGAAATAGAAATATTACTGAGGGCCAAAAACATTCTGCCTGCTTTTTCACAGAAACTGTATTACATGTGCTAAGTGCTAAAACTATAATGTTGAGCCAAAACACCCATTATGACTAATTTCATCCCCAGCCTAATGTAGCCTAGAAAACTTGAGTTGCAAAGAATTTGGATTCTGATCAAGTTTTTTATGTGTCATTCTTCAGCTCAATTTGATATCCAATCATTAAACATCAACCATCTGAAAAGTTATAGCACATTGTGGGTTTCTTAGAAACAGACGTGGAGGTAGCAGAACGCAGAATGTTTATCATGAATTAAGTGCCCTTTGGGTCAACAGCTGTAAAGGGGAGGGTGTGATACAGATTTGGGAAGAGGAAGAAGTCAAGATGCAACATGTCCAATGACAGCCTCAGGTAACCACACAGGTTGCTCTCCAGTTGGAAGGGTGCCTTAGAATTTTCCTGAGAAAGGCAGTAAAGTCCAGGCCTTAAAGTTCACCTCAACTAGAAACTGGCTATAAACAAAACCAGGCAAAAGGTGTGACCTAAAGCACGAAACCATGTAAGCCAAAGCAATTATTGAAGAGACCCAACTCTGCTATTGACATCCTTTCCCTCTCTACAAGTGGGGACGAGGATCTCCTTCATCTGCACTACACATCACAGTGGATACCAAGAGATCTTGGGCCCAGATAACCTGTTCTGAAGGGTGTCAAATTTTAACCATCTCGATGAAAAGCAATCAAGGTTCTCAAACTAGTATTTAACAATATCTTTAACCAAACACACTATTTATAGCATTATCAAATTTCCTATAATCTCAACAAAAGAGTACTAATGACACTAACAATAGTTAACATTTTTAGTACCTCTTTCTGCCAAGCACTAACTCAGGGACAGGGCATGTGTTACCTCACTTAACTCTTCTGATCACACAGAGATTTAGGTGCTGTTTTTATTTTCATTTCCCAGATCAGGAGAGCAAGGCCCCTAGAACAGCGGTTCTCAAACTGTGGGTCGCAACCCCGGCGGGGGTCTAACGACCAAAACACAAGGGTTGCCTAAAGCCATCGGAAATTAAAATGTATTGTATAATAAATATGTATTTTCCGATGGCTTTAGGCGACCCCTGTGTTTTGGTCGTTTGACCCCCGCCTGGGTCGCGACCCACAGGTTGAGAACCGCTGCCCTAGAAGGTAATGCTTTCAATACTAAAACACCCTTCAGGCCTCTGGCCACACATGTGATAGGCCCTGTGGGGACTCCAAAGATGAATAAGGCACACTCCAAATTTGATCTCTTTCATTCCTGTAGGGAAAACAAAAATGTTTCATATTCCAAACTGAAGCACTAGGCCAAGTGGGGTTGGCAAACATAAGGCTGCAATCAAATAGAAGAAACCAAAAGGGGTCAATGAGGAACACAAAAATCAGTATGAATCAATGCATCTTCTTCATTTTGACCAAAATGGTGGTATTTAAGACACTAGAGCCCTGTGAACAAGCATAACACTGCCCCTCCCCCAAAAAAACCAGTCATATTAATGGCACATAATCTTTAACTTAACTCCTACTAAAAGCAGTGTTCATATAATTAAACTTCATGAATTCTAAAATGATCACTTCCACAGTGCATCCTTACAAAAATGTGTACCTTTCACTTTCCTAACTTTGTCATAAATTAGAAGAGTTTATGAAATGCAAATTAAGAAGATCATATTAAAATAGACTCATGATGAATAAAACCATCTCTGCATTTTACAGTACTCAATGTGAATTGGATAGAGCATCCAAAGTTTGTAAGTTCTAGTTAGTCAACTTCAGTAGTCATTTCATCAGTCATATGTAGGATTGCTGTTATCGATTAATAACCTAGAATAATAAATTAGATTGTCTTCAAATGCTCCTATCTCAGTATCTCCACTTGCATGCTATTTACAGTTTCAAAAGCCTATTTATATACATATTATATAATATTAACAAAATATTAAATGAAAAGTTGAGCGTATAAATTCCTTATGGTAACATGCAGAGAAAAAAGTGGCTGAGAGAGTCAGTGACTGATTCCAGCGCCCATGCTCTTTTTATTAGGCAATTCAGAAGGGTCCTTGCCATCAATTACAAATCCATTAAAAAGAACCGAACATGTAATTTTAAGCCTAATGTAGTGTTATTACATTCAAATTTGCTCATTATAGGGTATTTAATGTGCAGAGTTTAGCTGTATCAGCATATAAATCTTTATTATATGCGGCTTAAGTGTCTGTTTGTCGCCGATAGCTTATTAGTTGCTTGCGTAACTGTACTAGCCAATGGGGTGAAGTTGCCATGGCTGAACGCAAATTGAGCGGGTCAGGGGGAAGGTCCTGTAAAACTTGCCTTTGCTATGACCATCAATAAGTCTCAGGGCCAAACGCTTAAGTGTGTTGGCATTTTTTTACCTGAGCCTGCATTTGGACACGGTCAACTTTATGTTGCCTGTTCAAGAGTTCGTAAAAGAACGGACGTAAAATTAAAAATAATTGATGGTCCTCTGCAAGGCAAGCTTAAAAATGATGGAAAGATCCACACAAGAAATGTTGTGTAAGATAGAAGGTGACAGAGGACAATCTGACTTTGGGTGGTGGGTATGCAACATAATTGAACGACAAGATAACCTGGACTTGTTATCTTTGAATATATGTATCCTGATTTATTGATGTCACCCCATTAAAAAAATAAAATTATAAAATTAAAAAATAATAATAATAAATAAATAAAATCAATAAAATAATCATTAAGGAAAAAATTTAAATATAAAAAAAAAAAAAAAGAAATGTTGTGTACAAAGAGATCTTTGACATGTGAATTAACATTTTATTATTTAAACCACCTTTATTTATTAAGCTGGCGGTGGCTCTTAAGAAATGTACCGCCAGTGGTTTCCTTCATTGCACTCTACTTTAAGCAATTAAGCAAATAGAAGGGGGAAACCCTGTGGGGCACTAAGCAAAGGGGCATCCTCGCCGCCTGCCCTGGGTAATTCAGTTTGAATTAGCAGACACCTTTGCACAAATCATTTTAATTACAATTTATAATATCTAGAACAACGGTCATTTCGTATGACCGCCGGGCTTTCTAGTTAATATAATCGTAAAGGAAATAAAATATAAACCTAACTCTGTACAGTTTCATTAATGACTACAGAAATAAACTATGGAATAAATTATGATTAATTTAACCCCATTACTCCCAAAATGTCCTCCATATTTAGATAGAGAAAAGTGGTAAAAGAAAAGTTTGGGTCCTGGCTGGTTGGCAAAGTGGATAAAGCATCTACCCTTAATGTGATGTCCCGGGTTCAATCCTGAATCAGGACACACAAGAGAAGCGACCATCTGCTTCTCTTCCCTTATGTCTCCTTTTTCTCTCTCTTCCCCTCTTGTAGCCAGTGGTTCGAGAGAATCAGCCTCAAGAACTGAGGATAGTTTAGTTGGTACAAGTGTAGCCCCAGATGGGGGTTTCCAGGTAGATCCCAGTTAGGGTGCAAGTGTGAGTTTGTCTATCTCCCCTCCTCTCACTTAAAAATAAATAAATAAATAAATAAAAATTTGTTTTCATCAACTAGCATGAGATAAAACTTAGAAAAAGCTGTGACTTTTGTTTTTGTGATAACTGTAGGACAGTACAGTGAAATTAGCAGGTCACTATTAAAATATAATGTGTAAGGGCCCATAAAAGAAAGATATTTGCACAGATGGACCTGTAAAATAGTGTATTATTGTAGAGGCCTAAATATTTGTTTCTTTAAAAATTTTTACTTTGGAGACCCAAATTTAAGAGCTCTGTGTCTGAAAATCAATTTTAAATAACAGGCCAAAAAGAAGAAAGTGACAAAATAGTTTCATGAGAAAAGAAATCACAAGATTATACATAAATCTTTCTAGTGCTCTTTAAATGCTTTATCTTCATGGTTATCTTATAAGAATGGCACAGTATATGAGAAATCTCAAGTCAGTATAGTTAAATCTCAGATGAAACAATCTTTGGATATATAGAATTTGAAAAACGAAACAAAACAAAAAGCCACAGTATAGTCTAACCTAGTAAATGAGCAGTAAAATAGCCATTAGTAAGGTAATGAGACATAAAAGAGAATAAGAAAACATTACATAATATATTAAATATGAATTGATTAAATTGTTTTGATATCTTTAACTACCGATGCTATCTGTATATGCTTTGATTTATCTCTAAAAGCATATCAGTATTCTTCTGAAATTTCAGTGTATTTCCATACTATATTCAATTCTATTATTAAAACATGTTTCCATTAAAACCTTATAAAACTGGATCTGTTTTGTTTTTCTTGTTTCAGCAACCACATCCATACCTTCAGTTGGTCTGAATTACACAAGCAAAAAACAAACAAACCTATCTTTTCATTTTTGTTGCTCATTAAACATCTGCTCATTAGCCACCTCCTGGTTAATGAACACTTAGACTCTAAATAGCAACTCATTAGTAAAACTAGTTCTCTTTTCAAGTATATTTATCTATTCTGCAAGTAATTTTATTTTAAAAATATGTGTTTATCCAAAATTCACTTAATCATATCAAAGAAATTACTGAAGAATTACAAGTATTATCTTAAATACCCCAGTAAAAATAAAATTTCCTTAGGGCATTTTTAAGTATATGATCATCATTAGAGCAAACCTAACAAAACTATTTAGTTATTAATTGCATAGCTTCTCTAACTTGTGCAGACCAACTGATTTTAAGAAAGGGTATAAACTATTTCATAAAGCAGCCATCCATATTTAGGCAGACTGCCTTTATTTCAAATGGTGCTAAAAAGTTGTATATATGTGCTTGCTGAAATACTAATTTTATTCCTTCAGAGATTATTTTGCCAAAATAAAGGAGATGAATAAATTAGGAATGAGAAAATCAATTAAAAAATACCATTTAGAGTAAAACGTTTCACTATGACAAAATAAATATTACTTTTTCTTAGATATTTTGAGTTATTTGGGGTTCTTTGCTAGTTAAGTTTTCTGTCATACTTCCACTTTGTCAAAAAAGCAGAAACTATTGGAGGTTACTTTCTTTACTCTTGCTTATCCAATTAAACTGAAAAAATATATATCTAAGAACAGTTTCCCTGAACTGCAGTATCGGTGTAGACATGCAACTGAAAACTGAGCTCCAAGTTCTTGTTGGTGCTGACAAGAAAATCTAACCCAAGAGATGAAGCAGAAATGGTTGCAAAGGAAAATCTATACAATATCAGATTGGATTAGGCTCATAAGGGTTAGTGAAATGAAGTAAAGAAGTTATTTTAAAAGTTGTTTTAAGAAAAACAATTATATATATATTATATATATGTTTATGTATTATATATTCATATAATTATATAGATTATATATAATCTATATAATTTGAGATTTAAATATGTAGATTTATGAAAAGGGCATCCAACAGCATTACAAACATCTATGAACAGAATATCTAAATTCAAAGAGACTCTTAAAATTAAGTATAACATCCACCAAAATATTAATCCCCTATTATTTGCCTGACACTAGAATAGACTTGAAACATAGAAAGATAAGTAATAGCATTTTCCTTATCATCAGGGATATCAGAGTTTCCTGTAGAAGACAGACACATAATCTAGTATCATGAGATATCACTATATATATGATGTAGAAAACAATAGGTAATACCTCTTGAGATCTGAGTTTTTATGAACACTTTACACATTACACATCACATTTAATCTTCATGCCCATCCTAGGAGTAAAGAAACATTATTATTATTCTCTTTTTCTGAGCAAGAAAATTGAGCCATGCAGTGGTTAAATAACTTGCCCAAAGTCAGACAACTAGTCCCAAACTGTGTGGATCCAACTGTTGTAAAGACTATATACCTGGTACATATCTAGTACACCTGGAAGGTCAGAGAAAATGATCTTGAAAGAAAACAACACTTCTGCAGACAGACAAGAAAGAAGGGAACATGGCTGACATCACTTGATATACATTACAAGTTAATTGAAAGGAGCTGAGAACTCAGATTATTGTAACCCTTTATATAAGACCAACTTCAATTTTCAGTGCAAGCATGTCTGGTGACAGAAACACTAATTTATTCATGGCCCTTAACATTTAGTTTCTACCTGCTATGAGACAGGTTTGCATATTGACTGTGATTTATATTAAATCAGTTAATATCCATAAAAATTCTATAAGGCAAGCATCAATATATTCATTTTAGAGTAAAAGGAAACATTCAGATCCTATGGTATTTCTACTATTTTACTCCTGTCTGTGTTTTAGAGACATACAATTATTAAATTATTAACAGGAGATCTAAGTGGCATCCACACTGAATGGAATGCATACATATCCTCACCACAGTCACCATTTGAAACACACGTCTTTTAACACTGAAAGAGCAAGTACACCAGCAGAGGAACGGAACAGGTACCACCTCATACAAGCACTGCTCTCTGCTGCTCTTCAGTACCTTTCCACAGCCTCAAAAGGAAGACCAGGTCTGAGCACAAGTCTACAACAAGGTTATATTTTCAAAGACCTGAGTAGCTAGAAAACATACCTTTAGGACACAGACTGAAATTTTGGTACATAAAATGTACTGATAATGTTTTGTAGTAAAATTTCCCATTAATAAGCATATTCTTTCTTCATCCCTCCTCTGCCCCCACAAGCACACACATATACATACTTGGAAATGTTTTATGGCTAAAATAGTTGAAATATCAATTAACCAAAATACTTGATTAGCTGGTTGTAAGTTCCATATACTGTAGTTTTGGATTGTTTTCACTGGCTCAAAAAGGTATGTGCATATTTTAACTTTTATATTACAACACAATTTGAGAGTATCATCTAATAAAAAGACAAATTACTGACACTGTATAAATGCTATGTCTTCACAAATACTTTTTCCTTTAAAACAAAAGCTAATTAGTAGGTTCCAGAGGTGGTAGCATCCAACTTATCTTTATTATCTTATTTAATCCTCAAAATAAATCTATGGGATAGATATTATTATAATCATTCTTATTTCACAGTTGATTAGAATTAATTAGTCATTCTTGATGCTAGCCTGTGTTACTAGAATTCTATGTGAGTCATACTAAATCCAGAATCCTGGTTCTTAACCACTGAACTATATTTCCTATAGAAACCCAATTACAGGAGATCCTTGGGTTATGACAGTCTCGACACAGGACGGTGCAAGTTTATGATGCTCACTCCCATAAAGACTTTAAAAATTGAGATGTGAGAGTTTCAGCTTATGCTGTTAGTGTCATACTATGGACAAGAAGGGTGAACTAGTTTGGTTGTGTGCGGCAGAAGAATACGCAGTAATGCACACATGAGCGAAGGGGCTGGTGTCTCCCAGTACACTTACCTACACCATTTTGGACTGTTAAAAGCGCAAGTGTTCCATTTGTGTTGCTTTGTTAGTTGACTTTTTGGCCCTTATCATGGCTCCTAAATGAAAGTCAGAGTCTTCAGATGGTAGTGCTTCGAAGAGGAAAGCCATCATAATGGAAATGAAATTAGACATTGTAAAGAGATCAAAAAAGGAGAATCAGCAACAAACATCGGATACATGCTAGGCCTTAGCCATGCTATTGTAGCAACAATATCAAGGATAAAGACCATATCCTAGGACAAGAAAAGGGATCAGCCCCTATGAATTCGACTGTGATTATTACTAAACAATGAGGTGGCAGAATGATTGAGATGGAAAGATTTGCTAGTTTTGTGGCTGGAAGACCAGCATCAGTGGCATATACCAGTTAGTATTTATGTCCTTTTTTTTTCTTTTTTTTTTTTTTGGCTTAGTTGTGTTTTTATATTCTAAATGATTTTACAACTGTCTTAGAATAGGTAAGTGACTCAGGGTAGGGTGTGTTTCAATTTACACCAAAATTCTCACTGCCGTAGGAACGGAACTGTGTCATAACTTCAGGACCCCCCCTATACTGTGTTTGTGATATTGCCATATATTGTAACAGAAAGTCCTCTGTACTAGACATAGGGCAGGGAAACAAATAAGCAGTTCCATTAAATCTGGCTGTGGCTTGACTAGAAACGTTTATCCTGACATAATTCATACTTGTAAATTAGTTACAATAAAACATGTTTTAAAATGTAAACGTAATTCTAAACAAGGAGATCATTAGACTGAGGAAGTTCTAATGCCTTTAGACTACATAAGCAAACAAAAACCTAAGCCAGAGTCAGTGCACTCAAATCTGAAAAAAAGGAAACAAGAATAATCAACCACAAACAGCCAATAAGGCTTTCCCCAATAAGACGATTGCTTAAGCTGTAGCCACTCAAATAATTTCCTTGCTTTGCTTCCTTGTCTTCTCCTGTGAGTGGAGCAATCCTTATCACTGACCAGTTTGAATCAACATGTGCTCAAACTCTTGAAAAATGTTAACTTGCCTCAATTTAACTTTTCACAGAAAAGAATGCTTCCCATTTCTTACTCTGATTTTAAAAAGATAAATGCAAGGTAAGTTATGTCGATGGTACATGTTACAATGAAATTGAATATTGATATTTGGATTTGACATTTTATTTTGTTTCATTTGCCTTCTTATAAAGCTTTCAAAGATATAAAATGCACTAATGTACACTAAGAAAAATGTTTGCTGTTATTTAAACCTATTGATCAAGGACAGCTCTGGCAGAAAATAAGATCTATATAAAACTTGCTTTCCATTTACCTAGCCAACTCAATTCTTATTATTTACTACTTTTGGTCCATTTCAGGTGCCTAATATCACTCTGAATAACAGTCAATGTGAAATAAAGGTCTGAAGGGAATAAATTACAGCTCATTTTTTAGTTGGCAACATTCCTCACTTATAGATGAAAAATTCAAGCTCAAAGAATTCAAATGAAAGGAAAAGAAGAATCCCTGAGATTTTTTTAAATTTACACATTTCTAAACTTAGAAAAATGAATCCTACCCTCTGTTAAATTAATTCCTAGACATACAGAATGCTAAACCCTTAAAGCAAGGAGAGGTTTCTATTTATTCCACAAAACAATCTATGTACAGTCAGAGAGAAAAATCTCTAGACATTTTCTAAACTTTAGATCCTTAATTTTGTTTGGATAGCAACATCCTTGCCTTTATATATGTGTTAGTGCTTTGGAAAACTATAGAAATATTAAAAAGTATTTGACTATGTTTAAAATTAATGAACATTGCCACAGTAATTTAACCAGTTACAAACTGATGATTCTGTCCACATTTCTCCACATTAACCACAAGCTAAGCTTCTGTTAAATGCTAACCTCCAATTCAGATATACCAGTTTTATATAAGTTCTCTACTGGTTAGTCAAACAAGACCTGAATGACTACTTCCTTCTTTTCCAGCTCAAGTGTTTATGGATACACACACACACAAACGCACACAATGTATTATATTTTGAAATCTTTTCTGAGATCAAAGTCAAGGTTACAAATCTATAGTTTGCTGTACCTGCTTTGTGACAAACCAAAAAAAAAAAATCACACCTTCACAGCAACATCATTCTGCTTTCACTGCTTCAACGACTGCAGAATAAAATGTTTTCAGCTAGGTTCAGCTATTATTCTGTGATATAATCTATTGGGATAAGAAAGCTAAAACAAATTTAGAAGAAGTAATTGTTTTCTTAAAGACTCCTCACCTAATTCTACTTTTAGTTCGAAACTGTATTAAATATTTCAGATATCGAAACTACTTAAAAATCATTCTTAAAGGATGAAAAAAAATGTCATATCCACCTTCTCTCTGTCATCTACCTGTATGTTTAAGTGTTGTGTGTGTGTGTGTGTGTGTGTTTATACACATAACATCAAGGGGCTTCGACTCCTGGCAAACCTATGAATGAGTGATGTCCACAGTGTTCTATCCTCAAAGCCCTGCTCAGCTCCTGTAGCTCAGGTCTTTTCCTGCTACATTCCATTTTTCCTGCACTATTATCTTTTTCAAAGAATCCTGTCTCCTCAAGATGTCCCTGAAGAAGGGCAACTTCAGTTTTATCATCTTTGACTCCAAGGATGTTTGAGGTTAACCACACAGCTGTTCTATTAAAAACCCCTATTTACACAATGAATGAATGACATTTTTCACAGAAGGACAGGGCCTTCTCAAGTAACATCTCATTGTTGTTGATACTTTCCAAGAGCCTCATCTTACTTGCAGGTGTAATGGTTTTTAGTAACATTCTTACAGAGAAAGAATGTTTTTTATATTCTTTATTGGTTCTGTTTCACTTCCAGTCATTTTTAAAGGTGAGCCTATCAGATAGCCCTTTCTTCAATTCAATTAATACCTCTTTCCTTACTTCTTTTGTTTACCTTTTTGTTTCTTTTTCATCCAGATATTACCTGCTACAGAATATTGTACCACTGGTATAGTGGTGTTTCTATTGATTTAATACTGTAATATAAAACAATACAGTAAGACTGAAACAACATTTTTTTAAAAATAACTGACAGAGAGATAGACACAAAGGCAGAGACTGAGAAAGACTGAATGAATAGGATGCTTGAAGGGAACAAGTTAGTGGTGAGTTAAACAGCTTCTCTGGTCCAGAGCACAGTAAGTCCTCAACAATGAAAAGGCATCAGTATCCCAAAAGGAAAAGGAAAATTCAGGTAAGATACCCTGTATAGCCAGTCCCCTCTACCCTTTCTAAAATGCTATAATTCTACAAAAAATGTACTTGGCATGCAGCTGTTAGCTTGGCAAAGAGAGTAAATAATATTAGGGTGTGACAGGAATCGAAATGGAGAACTGTAGAGAGAATTATGACGTGCCAGCTAAGGGTGCCCTTAACAGTAACACAATGTGTAGCCTCCTCACCGGTTTGAAATATTTGCAGCTACTCATCACAGTGTCCCCCCTCTCTGGAAAGCTGTCAGAATAAGAAACACCCCTAACTGTTTGAAATATAATAACTCTAGTTAATATGCTTCTCTGATTTGACAAGTGCTGATTTATGATGTTAACTGAGGATTAGATATCAACAAGCAATGTAAACATTTAGTGCCGCTCTTGAGAGAGAATCACGTAAGTGATCCTTGGGCAACTTCAGTGATTTGCGTATGTCCAAGGTAGAAAGATATAGCATGGCTGGGAAATTGTTCTCATTTTAATTTCTAACATTTTCACACATCAAATCTCAAAGCGATTACTGAAATATTAATTTAAAACATGCATACATTTGAATATAATTCTGTTTTTCCTCTCTGAAGTTATATTATTTTTCTACAAGATTTGCTGCTCCCTCAAAAAAAGACAGCCCTTAATAAACCACTGCTGTCAAAGAACAAATTCGTATTAATGCACTTGTTACATCTACTTTCTTAATTAACTGAAGTGCCAGAAACCGGAAAGAACAAGTGAGACACACATATTTCTTTATGGAGATTTATTAATGGAATCAACAAACCTCATAGCTACAGGTCTTACTTGTCTCTGACCAAGAAACACATCTGTTAGTGGTGTGGTTGGAAAGGTGAATGGTCTAGTTAACATTTGAAGGTGACATATATTGAAAGCACAACTTGCAGTAGAAGCATGAGGTTCTGCCTTGTCAGAGCATTCCTTCCGTGGAGCCATTTAAATTGAAACCTGCTGAGCATGAAGACTGCTTGTGCATTCAGACCAGAGTCAAAATGGGATTATTTAAGTCAGTGAATTTCAGGAGCAACAGCAGAAAATCAGCATTTGGGTTTCCTTGGTAAAGAACAATTTATAGTTCCTATTTCTTTCAGAAAATAAAACTATTTAAAATACCTAGTCAATCTATAACTTTCTTTTATATACAAAAATTTCAGCTTACACAGTACTTCTGTCCATCTGTATATATTCCTTTTGGGGGATGACTGAATGACTCTTAGCATACCTACTGATCGCCTTCTTAATCTCTGTATTCTCTAGAAAAAATCACTCCTGTCAGCCATTAAAGTAAATTTAGATTTAGATCATGCTGACTGGTCATTTAACACTAGCAGCAGAAAAAGATTAAGAAAATTGTGAACAAAAGCACTCAAAGTAAACTACAATATCTTATCTTCCCATTTCTTATAATATCATGAGCAGAATAATTAATTCAATATAATATCCCAAGACAAATGATATTATCTACATTAATATATCTTTTTGATATAATTATTTAATTACACAGAAAAATAACATGTTAAAAAACAAGCTGGTCACAAATAGTGGGTAGAGAATTTCACTTTTGAATAAAAAATTTATACATACTGCTCACAAAAATTAGAGGATATTTAGAAATGAATATGAAGCGATTAAATATCCCCTAATTTTTGTGAGCAGTGTATATATCATATTCCCCATTTATAAAACACACCCTTTTTTAAAAGCTTTGGGGTCTAAAAACAGGGTGCATCTTATACAGTGGTTGTAGATTTTATTTACTTGCATTTCCGTTTTTTTGTGCTTGTTTTTGCACTCATTGTTGTAGATTTTTTTAGTTGCATTTCCCACTTTTTCATGCCTGTTGTCTCTGTGCTCATTGTTTCGCACTTGTTACCAGTATATTATGGTAAGTTATGTTTTGCCACATTCTGCCCAAATGGCTCAGAAAAAATTTTCTTACAGTGCTGAATTCAAGTTAAAAGCAATCTAGTTTGCAAAAGTAAACAGAAACCATGCTGCTGAACATAAGTTTGGTCCTCCTCCAACTGAGAAATCAATCAGAGACTGGATACAGGAAGAAGAAACCCTACCGGAAACGCCACAGCAAAAGAAGGCCAGGAGAGGCAAGTCAGCCAAATTATCTGATTCAGAGAGGGAATTGAAGATATGGACTGAAGAGCGAAGGGCAAGTGTAATTCCTGCGTCCACAAAGATGGTTCAGCATGAGGCAAGAAGAATTGCTAAAGAAAAAGAAGTTACTGATTTCAAAGGAGGACACAATTGGTGCTTCAGGTTCATGAAACGGAATGGACTAAGCATGCGTACATGCACCAGGCTTGCCCAAATGATGCCTGAAAGCTATGAGCAGAAAGTCCTTGAATTTCATTGTTCTGTCATTCAATGTTGGAAGACACATCAATTTGAGTTGGGACAGATTGCAAATATGAATGAAGTCCCCCTTCATTTTCATGTCCCATGTAACAGAACTGTTAAAAAGAAGGGGGTGAAAACTGTAACTGTGAAGACAAGTGAACATGAGAAGAGCCATTATAAAGTTGTTCTAGCTTGTTGTGCTGACAGACCAAGCTGCCTCCTATGCTGATTTTCAAATGCAAAATAATGCCAAAGAAGACATTCCTCCAGGACTGATTGTCCACGTTCATGACAAGGGTTGAATGGATCAGGATGAGATGAAGATCTGGTTTGAGAAAGTTTGGAGAAGGAGACCAGGTAGGCTCTTACACAAACCTGCCCAATAGTATTTGATCAGTTCAGGACACACATAAGAAACACAAAGAAGATTTCTGTAAAGCAAAAAACAAAACTTGCCATCATATCTGGAGACTTGACATCCCAGCTCCAACCACTTGATGTCAGCATTAACAAACCCTTCAAAGCTGCCATGACAGACGAATGGAACCAATGGATGAAGTCTTTTGGGGACAATTTGACACCAGCAAGAAGACTGAAGAAACCAACTATAGGAGAAGTTTGTACCTGGGTGAAAAGATTCTGGGATAATATCAAGATTAAGATCATTGCCATTTAAGAAGTGTGGATTTTCAAGTGCCATAGATGGAACTGAGGACGAGGCAATATATGAAGACAGTGATTTGTCATTAGAAACAGATGAGGACAAGCTAATGGATGGAAGTTTTGATAGTGATGAGGAATTGTATGAATTTTATAATGAATAAAACGAGTTCAATAACTTAATGTAATACATTTTTTCTCAAATTTCAGGACCCAAAATTAAGGTGTGTCTTACACATGGGAGCGTCTTATACATGGGGAACTATATATATAATATAATATAATATAATATAATATAATATAATATAATATAATATAATATAATATAATATAATATAATATATTACTTAGATAGATAGATAGATATCTCATCTTTGAAATGGGCACTCTGCCTGTCAAAGAAGCATTTCTGCTATCAAAATTATTAGAAAATTGAATCATTCTATTTTGTAGTTTCCAATTTTAATCAAGTAATCATAAATTGCCAACTCCAAGAAAATGATATATAAAGGAACTATATGTCAAAATAAATCATTCCATTTAAACCAAAATTATCCTTCTACAGCCACCATACTTTTATGTTTAAATATTGAATTGGCAAAATCTGAATTCCAGTAAGACCTCTACAATGTTCTGTTGGCTTTTGGAAATGATAATCACAAAATCTTAATCAGTCTTTGGCTCCAAATTAGAAAATCAGTGCTAATCTATCTCTTAACTGAATATATAGCCTAACATACAGACTGTAAGATGATACATCCCTGGAAATTATCATTATTAAATATTATATTGATCAAAAACAACTCTAAGTGAATAATCAATGATAAATCATTTGGTTTTATGAATTCCAAAGAGTTTAAATATCATCCATAAAATCCTTTGTCTTCTTGGAAATCATTAACTGTCTTAGCTCTTAGGAGAATAAACTATTCAATACATACAAAATAACAGGAAAACACAGGCTTCTACTGAAAATCACTATGTTTTATAATCAGTATAATTCCATAGGTAAAGCAGATATAAACATTGTTTTGACACCATGATCTGAGCTATAGGCACTTATCACTTTATCATCCCATGTGCCTAAATATAATGTGGTACACATTATATTGTGTAAAAACAAGAAAGTATGCCTTGTTAGGAAGTAAACAGAATTGCAACAAAACAGAACAGCATTTAGCTAAAGTGTGTGAATAAATTTTTAAACAGATTTTAAGAAAAAGAAATTTAGGTCACACAAAAGGAATGATGAGTTTTTCATAGCTACTAATAACCATTAATTTACCATATGAAATAAGGTAATAATTGTGTCTCTGACTATTCTATTGGTTGAGTAAATTGGTACTTGAACATTTCAGTGAAATTACATTTTCTTGTAGTTTCAAATGCACTGTAATTATTCCACTTTTAAAACAATACAAAGAGTGAATCCATACTTTAGATGTATGGCAAAATAAAGAATATAGATGTGAAATACTGAGAAATATATTTTGATTGGCTGTACTCAATACCTATTTTTCTTTTCATGCTGAGGTAATACAGATATTAGAATTACTTTGCTATTACTTTGCTGATGATGTTTCTGGCAATTACAATAACATTTTCTGGTGTAAATGCATAACCACCCTATAATTTCACAGACTAAAAACACTGGTTTTCTGGAAGAAGGAATCATAAAGACTTATGGCATTCATGACCAGGGAAATATAAAAAAAAATTAAAATTATAAAATAGCTAATTTACTATACTTAAGTAAACATAACTTTTTTAAAAATTTCCTTGCTAAGTAATAAAAATATTTTTAACTGCTATAGCTTTATTTTCATTTAAGTAACCACTGGTTTTAGCATGCTGCCACTATGTGGAAATCACTTTATAAGAATAATTATCTATGGAGTTATTCAGAATAAAAATAATTTTAAAAGAAATTAATTTAATGTAAAAGGGTCAAAACCAGATAGATATTTTTTCCTCAGTTAGTATGTCCACTCTCACACTGATATCACATCAGAGACAGTGAGGAACAATCTTTACTCAGTCAAAAAGTATCTAATTAATATTGAAATCTATCAGACTACATTTGCTTTAATATTCCTCTACTAGAAAGTGTTCTCCATGTTAAGATCTCCATCTGAGGGTACAGAAACATAAAATCTACCTGAACCATATAAAGAACTTATGACAACATTTAACTTGTATTTAAAAAAAAGATAATAAATTGTGTGTGAGAGAGAGAAAAACAGAAAAGGGTAGTGGTAGAAACGAAGAGAGAATATTCAATAAACATTAATAAATATTAAGGTAAAATGTTCACTTAACTTAGCAAAGGCTTATTTCAAACATTAAATATGGCTCTAGTTTGCTTGCCAATTCTAATAGCCTTCACTGCCTACTTCTGTATGAAGAAGACCTCACTTGAAGGGTTTTATAATGATGTAGATGTCCTCTGCCAAAATCAAGATGCTCTAGATCAGTGGTCTCCAACCCCCGGGCTGTGGACCGGTACCGGTCCACAGAGAAAGAATAAATAACTTACATTATTTCCGTTTTATTTATATTTAAGTCTGAACGATGTTTTATTTTTAAAAAATGACCAGATTCCCTCTGTTACATCCATCTAAGACTCACTCTTGACGCTGGTCTCGGTCACTTGATATATTTATCTTCCCACCCTAAAGGCTGGTCTGTGAAAATATTTTCTGAAATTAAACTGGTCCGTGGCCCAAAACAGGTTGGGGACCACTGCTCTAGACCAAACCAGGAGAGGACTATGTATTGCCAATGAACCTGCAGAGGTAGTAAAGTCAAAAGACTAAGGGTTCATTAAGTTCTGTCTAAGAATTTGGAAGTGATTTAACCCAGAGACAATCACTGTGGAGTGTGAGTCCAGTGAACGAGGTAGCAGGCCAAGCTATCTCACAAACTGGTTGTGGGGAATTTACTAATACTCCCCATGTCTCATGGATGACATTTCCTTTATTTGCATTAATACTCTAGTATCTAAAAATAATTACAGCAGGTTATAAAACAACTCAATAAAAAATAGCAAATTGAAAAATAAAAATGGCAGAAAAAATAAATAGTGAAACTAATGATACATGTTAGCTACCAGGTCTCAACAAAGGTAATATATATATAAAGCAGGTTTTAAAGAATTCGTTCTAGTACCTCCAAGATTAATGTGAAATTAAATGGAAACATAGATTAGAAAATTTTTTCAGAGTATAAACTACTATACATTTAATATATTTCTTAAAGTAGATGTTTTTTCATTCCACAGAAAATGCAATATTAAAGATAAAATCTTTATTCACTATAATCTTTATTATCTTTTTAGATTAAATCCATAAATATATTTAACATTTATCAATTAAAATTATCATGTATGAATTCCTTGTCATACAAGTTAGTCAGCTTTTAAAGCCCACTACACTTTACATTTCTCCATTATTTAATATATAAGGCAATGTTAGTTGCTGATTTTAAATGTGTCTCCATTTATCTGACTAATCAATTAATACCAAATCATCCCTTTTAAACTTTTCACAAATGAGATTAATAAATTAGCCATTTATATCCCTCAACACCACTCATTCTACAGCAGGGGTAGTGAACCTTTTTATACCTACTGTCCACTTTTGTATCTCTGTTAGTAGTAAAATTTTCTAACTGCCCACCAGTTCCACAGTAATGGTGATTTATAAAGTAAGGAAGTAACTTTACATTATAAAATTTATAAAGCAGAGTTACAGCAAGTTAAAGCATATAATAATAATTACTTACCAAGTACTTTATGTCAGAATTTTGCTAACTTTGGCAGAATAAATCTTTATAAAACAACTTACTATAGTTAAATCTATCTTTTTATTTATACTTTGGTTGCTCCACTATCACCCCCCCCCCATGAAAGCTGGAATGCCCACTCGTGGGCGGTAGGGACCAGGTTGACTACCACTGTTCTAGAAGGAAATGCATTGCCGAGAGTCAATCAGCCGAGCACACTTGCGGGTAGAAGGAAGAAAGACACACCCTGAAGATCTCATCTTAACTCCCACAACCTGTAAATGTTGCCCTAATGGCAAAGGGACTCTGCAGAAATAATTAAGAACCTTGAGATGGGGAGATTATCCTGAATATTTATGTGGGTTCATTATAATGTTAAGGGACCTTATTTTAAAAAAATCAGGTAATTCAGATGGAGATGTGATAGAAAAAGGGGGGTGGGGAGAAACAGAAAGAAAGAAATATGAAGATTCTATACTGCTAGATTTGAAGATGAGGAAGGGGCTATGAGCCAAGGAATTGCAGGTGGCTTTTAGGAGCTGGAAAAGGAAAGAACACATTTCCAGTTAGAACCTTAAGAACATAGTCCTGCTGACATCTTGACTTTAGTCCTGTGAGACTTCAGACCTTTAGAAGAGTAAGAAAATAAATCTATATTGTTTAAACCACTAATTTTGTGGTAATTTATTAAAGCAGCAATAGGAAATGAATATAGCAGTGGTAAAAGACATGCCCTTTGAAGTCAAGCTACATTGTCTTAAAATTTAGAGAAGTCACTTAAAGTTTCTGAGCGTTGCTCTCACATCTGTAAAATGGCTTAGTAATAAGAGTATTTACCTCATTGAGGTTATGCTTATCCTGAAGTGAAATAATATATATCGAATGCTTAGCAAACTATCTAGAATAACATGCTCACAAAATATGATTATATTTTCATGGATCTTTTCCAAATATTTAAATCATTCCCTCTCCTCCCATCATCATGTGGAGGTAAGAAATGGGAGTAGAAAATGTAGCCCTGGGTACATAAGAGTCAAGGCTGTGTACAGTCATGTAAATAAAATTTCTGAAAGTAGACAACCTTGACTTTGGGTGGTGGACACACAGTATAATATACAGATGATGTATCATAGAATTGTACGCTTGAAACCTGTATCATTTTATTAACCAATGTCAACAGTAAGTTTAATAAAACAACAAAAAAGAAAGTGGACAATCATGGTTTTGAATTCCACATTCTTCACTTATCAATTGAACAACCTTGGACAGTGAGTAATCTTCTCTGAGGCAGTTTCCTAATTGGTAACTTATATGAAATGAACATTCCTCATAGATTCACTATACAACATGGGACACAGCTGGTATTGCTGAATGTGAATTTCCCTACCTTCCAGTCCTGTTCAAACTTAATAATTTAAATACCCTGAAACGAGTCACCAGGATATAGAACATTTATATAGATGAAGATATGGAAACCCAGAGAAATTCAGTAAATGCTTCATTTGGTCCCAGAATTTTGTTTTCCTAATGCTTAGCAAGGGTTCTCCCACCCCAAATCTTCTTTGCCTAGATTATTAACAACTCGCCAAAGAATTAAGCAAATTAGGTAACAAGTGCTCCTGTATGTTGCTGACTTGCACCTCCTGCTAATAAGCAGGAAAGTTTTTGACACTAAAATAACAAATAATTATGTAATATGATTCTAAAAGAAAACTTAAAATGCCATAAATTTTACAAGAAATGTTAAAAATATAAACTACAAAGATAGGACAGTTTAAAACAGTCAATGTAATGCCAAGTTTTAATTTAGGAAGATAATTATTTGTCTAATTCTGAAGCTAGCACTATTGTTAAATATGCATTAAATGCAAATCCACTGTTCTAAGTTTTCCTGCCCTACATTTGTTTCAACTTGACAACCTCAAAAGTTAATCACAGACATAGATTTGGCAGGCATCCCAGCACAGAAAAAAGGATGTATGGATTAAAAGTACTTTGTATTCTAGTCAAACAGCACACTAGCAACATGACAACTAAGAATTTTACATCATAAAGAATCTATTGTTCTCTGAATTGCATTAAATATTTATAATTAAGTCCAAGTATACCTTGACCACTTGTCACAGTTTTCATCTGAAAAATATAACAAAGTCTGGGGCAATGTAAGAAGTCAAATAAAGACAAAAATTGTAAGTATATGTATAAAAACACACCTCTGCTAATAGAAAATTTATGTTTTTAAAATTAAAGAGTGTGGATTTATGGGTTATGGAATAACCTTCATATGAAGCTACAATTTAGTCTACAAGAGAGTCAAAGAACAACTATTATTCAAAACTCTCAGAAATTAGTTTCTTCTTTACTGAGTTGTAATACTAAAAATAATTGTATAAACTCATACTTATAAAAACCATGTAAACTTTAAAAAATTTATAACATTAAACATCCTCCCACAAAGAGACATTGGTTTTGTTTCCCTATACACCAATAGAATATTAAGTACAATCAGGTAGACTCATGAAAACGCTGACTTTTACATGAAAACATCAGTATATTATAGATATGTAATACATATGCTATGGTTCTTTTAATAGCAAATAAAAGACTATTTAGGCATTTTGTGTACAAGCTTAGTATGTCTTGTCTTGCATAAGTTTGCAGATTGTATTGCGCCATCTCATTTTAATTCAGTTAAGGCAGTCTGTGCGCGTTTGTCTGTGCCTGAATACATGCAGGCTGCACACCAAAGTTTACTGGCAATAACAATGAGATGCTGGGAAGATTAAGTACAACGACAAAAACAAAGTGACCTCAAATATGATTCAAAATCATTTAGACTGAAGGTCTGCTTAGGGTGTATGAATCACTGTGTTTGGTTTATGCTCAAAAGATCTAGCCAAGCCTCATTAAATAATCTGATAAGTAAATATGTATCATACAACATTAATTTCTGAGCTCAATTATGATTTTAACACTATTTTTTCATAACAAGGTGGTTGGGATTGGGGGCTTGCACATTTTTTAAAAGGAGGTATAGAGGGCTCAAACAATGCATCTATTTTAGTTTTTATACATGTATGTATGTATGTATGTATGTATGTATGTATTTTAAATGGAAAGAAACAGGAACATCTGTTCCAGTATGTTCCCTGACTGGGGATTGAACTGGCAACCTTTGAACTTCGAACCAACTGTGAACTATATGGGCAGGGCGTCAATGTGTCTATTTTAATGTCCACAGTGTATACTCACTATAAACTACAAAAAGTATTTTTATTCATAGTTATTTCTTTAAGAAAAAGCAAGCTTGAAATTAGCTTATGTTCATATACATTATTCCACAATTGAATAATTATAAAATTGAAAACAACTAAAATAATATAAAATGATGTATCAGTACTAGTTCATGTTTCCAAATTATTTCTGTATATGAGTTTTTGGTTATAATTAGAATATCTCATTAGAACTGTCTGCTTAAATGGCTTCTCTAAGTAAGATTCAAAGTTCCTTGAGGGAAATGACAGTGTTTTATTCATCTCTGTAAATCTAATTTATAGTTTAGTGCTTATCAAAATGACTGGAAAAAACGTAATTCTCTAAAGATATCTTTAGTAAATGCATAAATAAACTCACTTTATCTAGCATTGAAGAATATAAAGTAGCCTGACCGGTGGTGGCACAGTAGACAGTGTGTTGACCTGGGACACTGAGTCCCAGGCTTGAAACCGTAAAGTTGCTAGCTTGAGTGTGGGCTCATCCAGCTTCAGCACTGGGTTGCCGACTTGAGTGTAGCCTCATAGACATGACCCCATGATCATTGACTTGAGCCCAAAGGTCGCAGGCTTGAGCCCAAGGTTTCTGGATTGAGCAAGGGGTCACTGGATCAGCTGGAGCCCCCATCCCCCATGTCAGGACAAATATGAGAAAGTCATCAATGAACAACTGAAGTGCCATAACAACAAGTTGATGCTCCTCATCTCTCTCCCTTACTGTCTGTCCCTCTCTCTTTCTCTCTCTCACTAAAAATAATAATAATTAAGAAAAAATAATATAAAGTAACACAGACTCCAAATTGCCAGTGGTCAATCAAAAACTTAGAACACAATAAAAAAAATGAGAATTGTTGGGGTTAAATGCTGATGGAGAATTAATGTTTGTGCCCCCCCAATTCAGATGGATAATTTGACCCCCCCCAATGTGATGATGTTGGGATTTGGTTAGATATTAGAGGTGCCTTCAACAAAAGGAATTAGTGCCCTTATGAAGAGACTCCAGTGAGCGCTTCCATCCCTTCCACCAGATGAAGACACACCACCAAGAGGGCTTTCTATGAACCAGAATCTATGTACTCACCTGACACAGAATCTACTGGTACCTTTCTCTTGAATTCCAAAACACTTCAAGAGAATTTCCATTATGAGCATTTCATCTCAAACTTTAACACTTTTTTACATCTTCCTGCCCTACAACCTCCTTTTCTGAAATGCACCCTAGTCACCTCCAGATAACTAATCTCCATTTTGCCTCTGAAAACTGTTAGAAAACGGTAAGCCTGAACCATGTTTACTTCTCAGGGTCATATACAATGTGTCCGTCAGGGTGCACTTTTGACCAGTCACAGGAAAGCAACAAAAGATGATAGAAATGTGAAATCTGCACCAAATAAAAGGAAAACTCTCCCAATTTCATACCTATTCAGTGCAGTTCGATGTGGGCTCACGCACAGATTTTTTAGGGCTCCTTAGGTAGCTATCCCGTATAGCCTCTACAGACTCGTCACTGACTGATGGCCTACCAGAATGGGGTTTCTCCACCAAACTGCTGGTTTCCTTCAACTGCTTATCCCATCTAGTAATGTTATTCCTATGTGGTGGCGCTTCATTATAAACGCGTCAACATTCACATTGCACTTTGGTCACAGATTCGAATTTAGCAAGCCACAGAACACACTGAACTTTCCTCTGTACCGTCCACATCTCGACTGGCATGGCCGTGGGCTGCTCCGCTGTATATACGGTGTTACGTCTTCATCTGCGCATGTGCACATGCTGCCACATCATCCTACAGAAACTGGGAGGGTTTTCCTCCTATTTGGTGCAGATTTCACATTTCCATCGTCTTTTGTTGCTTTCCTGTGACCAGTCAAAAGTGCACCATGACTTTACGGACACACTGTATGTCCTCTTCTACCACCTTCACCCTGCTTCCAGGATAAATTCAGGCTACACTAATGCTTTCCAAGTTCTCAATGTACTCATCAAAATTATTTCTTGACTTGAACATTTTAAATGACACTAGGTAGAAAATGGCTTAGTTTATCCTCTATCTTTCCCTGTAATTATTTACAAGTCAATACAAAATATTGACTGTGCCTGAATGTACTCAATTCTATCTTCGCAATTTGCCCAGAGGCATTATCCACTTCCTCAAAACCGTCTGAGCAAGTCAGTTCTCTCACTCTGACACACAACAGCTCGTTCTGCAGTGTACCCACGGCATGTTCGTTAGCTACATGCCACCCAAGTTACCTTCTCAACCCTGGAAGTGGGGCAATATAGCCATTAATTTTCCATTAAAATGCATTTCCACCCAGGAAATAAAAGATGTTGGTTTGATTTCAAGTGAAATGAGCACACTTACTTCAGATGCAGTAAGACTCTTGTCTTTAATAACAGTGATTTCCGTATTTAAAAAGAAATTAAACTCTTCCAGTTAGCTCAAAATGTTAAGGAAATAGTGGAATACTCATATTATGTAAATGTCCTCTCTTGCCAGTCCTGGAGAGATAGAACATATTAAAACAGTTCAACTCTTTAATTTTTAAATCCCTTTCCCTTAGAATAATATACAATAGTGGATGTTTATAAAATTGGAAAAAATAAACTGGCATTTAAAATAAAAGCACATAAAATTTTGGCTCCAAACAAACTTTATTTCCTAAAATGGAGTGTTTTAAGATTTTTCTGCTTATGTTGAAAAGATTTAGATTTTAGACCAAGTCCCAGGCCATGCTACTTGCCACCATGAATAATTAAACAAGTCCCTTATCCTTTTAAGGAGGTTTAATTTTCATTTTTAAAATAAGGATGTTAATTAAAAATAATTTGCAGGTGTTTCTCTTATAAAGAAATATTTCAAGATTCTGTGATATTACAGGTATTCTTGGAGAACCCAAAAGCTAACCATCCTCTCTGCTCCAAGGGAGAAGGACATGAGCAAAAGCAGGGTTCTAACCTGAGTGATAGTGGTCTACTCTAGGCACTGACTATATTGTAGGTAACGGAACATAACAGACTGATTCTCCAGTTCTTCCCTAGTCAGAGACTCACCTTCACTGTTATTTCAATTGAAATCTCCGCACTGTTGGCACATGCATATAATCAAATTGCATTCATAGGCTGATAACACACCTTGACACTTATATGGAAATATCACATATTCTTTGTGTTATTGCTTTGGGCATAAGTGTATTATTGCTAATGCTTGATGGTAAATCCCTTGAGAAAATAATCCAGGACTTAGAAAACTTTGCACTACCCATGGGTTCAATGGCTGTGCAAAGTAAAAGTAAAGATTTGACAGAAATGAGTGAATGACACAGAATCCAAAACCCTCAAAGATAACTTTGTAAACTATTCTATTATTCATCACTTTAAATTACAGTTTTAGATCATACTTCAAGATAAAAAAATCTAATATCACTGAAATATCTAAAAAATATAAACTTAACAATAAACACTAAGTAACAATCCTAGCTCTTTAATTTGTATATGTATATAAATATGTAAACATATATATATGTGATACTACAGATTAGTACACCTTGCTATGTCTAGACTTTTTCATTGATAATTATATAAAACAGCACTATTAACAATTTTCTGGATCTCTCATAAAGCTAGAATGCAAGTCTGTTGTTATTAAGTTGTTTAACATTTCTACTTTAAACAGTTAAGCAATAAATTAATTTTAATTTTCCTTTTGGATAAAGACTTCCTCACTTGATAATAAAAGTTATATATCTCATCTTTCTTTTTTCCCTTATTTTTCCAGAAAATTTTGAATTAAATATAACTTTAAATGGAGTAACATAACTAATTTATATTTTGTTATTATTTTGCCTCTTTCTCATGTTCTTATGTTTTTAAGAATATTTTAGTATATATTTCTCTTAAGTGTGACTACAAATATTCTTTTTACATTTGTGTAAAAATGTAGTTAGAAAATTAAATATTTTGGAATATTTTCTTTCATATCACAAACATATATATGATGGTTGGCTTCTTCTACTTTAACTTTTATTGTGCCTTTGTTATTGCTGCTTTGGTTTTTTAAATTATTATAAGATATATTTAGGGAGTTGCGTCACGGAAATGGCGCCGTGAGCAGCGCGTCCGACAGCTCTCCCCTAAATCACAACAAATTTATCAACTAGAAACAGAAAAATTTATCCTCGGAGCATTCCGGAGTTCCACACAAACTGATAGCGAAAGGACTGTTATCACTTGAATCTGAGAGACGAGGGTGTGGAGGAATCTACCACAGGGACGTTCTTTCAAACTGCAAGGAAGTGCGCCTGTGGTGAGTCAGCCCATATACTTGGGAACCGCGAGCCGCCGCGAGCGGCCGACGCGAGCCCCCGCGAGCCGCGGGAACCGCCACTGCGAGCAGCCGCCACGAGCGGCCGCCGCGAGCCGCCGTGAGCAGCCGCACGCGCGCCCAGTCCGGTTGAGCACCGCTGACGTTCCCAGCGGCCCGCACACTGCGAGTGGGGGTCGCCGGCCACTGGTGCCCGCGCGTGCCTTGGGCATTCCACGCGCCCAGGGCGCCATGCTGGCCCGCACACCCAGGGGGCTCCATTATCCTGCGCCTGGTGCGGTCCAGCCGCCAGCGGTGGGGCGAGCGGGAGAGGCTTGGGAGATTCTCTCCGTGGGCGGGGCACCTCACCCAGCCATTCAAGCTAACAATCAAGCGTTGGGGGAGGGGCGCGCGCAGGCAGCCTAAAATACCTTCGGAAGCACAGCTGCGACCCAATCACTGAAATTAGCTTAACCCATGAAATCTGCGCACCCTCGGTTCTAATTGATAAGATCTCTCTCAGTTCAGCGATCCAAGACAAGAGGCGTGATATTTTTTAGTGCCTCTCGCTAAAGGGGCGGGGGCAACTTCTGATTGATAGAGCCTCCATATTCAGGGATAAATGCTAACAAGAAGGACTTGGCAGATAATAAGGTCTATACTACACTAGTCGTAAGCAGAGACTAGTGCCTCTTCTACCCTGCAAAAACAGGCTACAAAGTGTGGAAAGCCTGGGTTGAGAGGTCCAACTGAATGATAGGCGCTGAACAGTCACCTTGACAACAATTGACTCCCACCCCCGCCTGATTACACTGGAGGCCCTGACTGTCAGAGCCTTTCCCAAAGCCTTGCACTGAGTGGGGATAGAGTGGGGATTTCCCAGCTCTTTGAGCCTCTTACTCCCCAGGCAGAAGCAGTTGCAGCCTTATAGCTGGATCACCAGGCTGCTAATTCAGAAAGGGGGGACTAGGAGAGGGAATCCAGGAAAGCAAACTCTCTCATCGTTGGACCCTGCAAACGCCAACAAGCCTTTACTTCCAGCAAGACTAAAGCCAAATATATGACATTGCCATAGAATCCCATCAACTGCAAATCCCTACCTAAGAGTGACACAGGGGCAGAGCCTGGGGTACAGAGTCACCGACCAGGAAGAGGGAGAGAAAAGAAAAAGGAAGAAGTTAACATCTCAAAATCAAGAAAAACCCACAGACTTTACAACTTGATCCACTAATTTTGTTGTTGTTGTTGTTGTTGTTGTTTGTTTCTTCTATCTTTTTGCCTTTATTTCCTCCACCTCGGTCCTTCTATTCTCTGCCCATCTTATGCTTCCCCTTTCTTGAACTACACTACCCATGAGTGTTGCATTTTATTTTTCTTATTCATCCTCACCCTCCTTTAAGGTTATACTCCAAAACACTTAACTCTCACTCTCTCCTCTTTTGTTTTTTTTTTTTTGTCTTGCTTTATTTTGTTTTTTTCTCTTCCTATTTTATTTCTTCCTTCGTTTTTCTCTTTTTCTTATTTTTTCCTTTCTATTCGTTTTTTCTTTTCTCATTTTACTTTCCTCCCATATAATCCTCAATCACGAACAAATTAGTTAATTTGGGACTCAAGGCATTTTTTTGGCTTTATTTCTCTTTTTTGCTTTTGTTTTTATTTTTTTTTCTTGTTTGTTTATTTTTGTGGCATTTTGGGTCCTCCCAACCCAAGGTCTCCATTGTATTTAGTCTTCGCTCCACTTAATACAACAGATTTTTACTTATTATTTTTATTT
Source organism: Saccopteryx bilineata (assembly GCF_036850765.1). Classification (NCBI taxonomy): domain Eukaryota; kingdom Metazoa; phylum Chordata; class Mammalia; order Chiroptera; family Emballonuridae; genus Saccopteryx; species Saccopteryx bilineata. The sequence continues at coordinate 210,155,441 of NC_089491.1, read as the reverse complement.
TTTCTTCTTTATTATTCTTTTTTGGTCCTTTTTTCTGGTTCCCTCTTATCCCTCTCATTATATCTCTTAGTTGACCATCACTTACAAGCAAATCATCTTATGCTTGTCTAAGTTTTTCTTCCCTATTTTTTTTTTTTTGCATTTAGTAGGTCCCTACTCCCTTTTTTTGCCCCTTGAACTCTTCACCCCAAATCAGGCCCTCCATTATAGGCACGATATTTCCCTGAGGAGGGGAGAGGAGGGAAAGAGAAGAGAGAAAAAAAGGGGGAAATAATAAATTATTACTGTTTTTTTTTTTTTGTGGGGTATTTTACCCTTTTTTTTTTTTTACTTTTTACTCTCTATTAATTCTAATTAGTGCTATCTATAAGACCACCCTCAGATGCCGATAAGAAAGAGGAAATCGAATATTATGGATACAAAAGAAAGAGAGGTAACACAAATAGATGGGGAAAAATCTATGGAGAAAAGATTTAACATATTGGAAGCCTTGGAGCTAAATGACAGAGAATTTAAAATTGAAATCTTAAAAATACTCAGAGATATACAAGAAAACACAGAAAGGCAATATAGGGAGATCAGAAAACAACTCAATGAACACAAAGAATATATTACCAAGGAAATTGAAACTATAAAAACAAATCAAACAGAAATGAAAAACTCAATTCACGAGCTGAAAAACGAGGTAACAAACTTAGCTAACAGAACAGCCCAGATTGAAGATAGGATTAGTGAAATAGAAGACAAACAACTTGAGGCACAACAGAGAGAAGAAGAAAGAGACTCAAAAATAATAAAAAACGGAAAAGCCCTACAGGAATTGTCTGACTCCATCAGAAAGAATAACATAAGAATAATAGGTATATCAGAGGGAGAAGAGAAAGAAAATGGAATGGAGAATATACTCAAACAAATAATAGATGAGAACTTCCCAAGCCTGTGGAAGGAACTAAAGCCTCAAATTCAAGAAGCAAACAGAACACCAAGTTTTCTTAACGCCAACAAACCCACTCCAAGGCACATCATAATAAAGATGACACAAACCAATGACAAAGAAAAAATTCTCAAGGCAGCCAGGGAAAAGAAGAGTACAACATATAAAGGAAGGCCTATTAGATTATCATCAGATTTCTCAGCAGAAACTGTACAAGCTAGAAGAGAGTGGAACCCAATATTTAAAGCCCTGAAAGAGAGGAACTTTCAGCCAAGAATACTATACCCATCAAAGCTATCCTTCAAGTATGAAGGAGATATAAAAACATTCACAAATACAGAAAAGATGAGAGAATTTATCAACAGAAAGCCCCCACTCCAGGAAATACTAAAGGGGGTTTTCCAACCAGATTCAAAGAACAAAAGAAAACAACACCACAAGTAACAGCTCCACCAAGAACACAATAAAACCAAACTTAAACTGTGACAACAAAGGAAAAAAAGGGGGGAGAAGATGGAGATTAACAGTGGCAAAGGATGATGAAGTGCAGAAATACTTATAAGATAGGGTACTACAATGAATATGGTAGGTACCCTTTTCATTACTTAATGGTAACCACCCTTAAAAAAACCACCACAAAAACACTTGACTTAAAAAAGGTAGCAACAGAGGAAAGAAGTATGGAACACAAACAAACAAAAACAAATGATAGAAAAACAAAAGAGAAGAATCGAACTAGATACAAAACTAACAGAAAGCAATTTATAAAATGGCAGTAGGGAACCCACAAGTGTCAATAATTACACTAAATGTAAATGGATTAAACTTACCAATAAAAAGACACAGAGTAGCAGAATGGATTAAAAAAGAAAATCCAACTATATGCTGCCTACAAGAAACACATCTAAGCAACAAGGATAAAAACAAATTCAAAGTGAAAGGCTGGAAAACAATACTCCAAGCAAACAACACCCAAAAAAAAGCAGGCGTAGCAATACTCATATCTAATAATGCTGACTACAAGACAGAAAAAGTACTCAGAGACAAAAATGGTCATTTCATAATGATTAAGGGGAAGTTGAATCAAGAAGACATAACAATCCTTAATATATATGCACCAAACCAAGGAGCACCAAAATATATAAGACAGCTACTTATTGACCTTAAAAAAAAACTAACAAAAATACAATCATACTTGGAGACCTCAATACACCGCTGACGGCTCTACATCGGTCATCCAAACAGAGAATCAATAAAGATATAGTGGCCTTAAACGAAACACTAGAACACCTGGATATGATAAACATCTACAGGACACTTCATCCCAAAGCGCCAGAGTATACATTTTTCTCTAGTGTACATGGAACATTCTCAAGAATTGACCATATGTTGGGCCACAAAGACAATATCAGCAAATTTAGAAAAATTGAAATTGTACCAAGCATATTTTCTGATCATAAAGCCTTGAAACTAGAATTCAACTGCAAAAAAGAGGGGGAAAACCCACAAAAATGTGGAAACTAAACAACATACTTCTAAAAAATGAATGGGTCAAAGAAGAAATAAGCGCAGAAATCAAAAGATTTATACAGACAAATGAAAATGAAAATACGACATATCAGAATCTCTGGGATGCAGGAAAAGCAGTAATAAGAGGAAAGTTCATATCACTTCAGGCCTATATGAACAAACAAGAGAGAGCCCAAGTAAACCACTTACCTTCACACCTTAAGGAACTAGAAAAAGAAGAACAAAGACAACCCAAAACCAGCCGAAGAAAGGAGATAATAAAAATCAGAGCAGAAATAAATGAAATAGAGAACAGAAAAACTATAGAAAAAATCAATAAAACAAGGAGCTGGTTCTTTGAAAAGATCAACAAAATTGACAAACCCTTGGCAAGACTCACCAAGGAAAAAAGACACAGGACTCAAATAAATAAAATCCAAAATGAAAGAGGAGAGATCACCACAGACATCATAGAAATACAAAGAATTATTGTAGAATACTATGAAAAATTATATGCCACCAAATACAACAATCTAGAAGAAATGGATAAATTCCTAGAACAATACAACCTTCCTAGACTGAGTCATGAAGAAGCAGAAAGCCTAAACAGACCAATCAGCAGGGAGGAAATAGAAAAAACTATTAAAAATCTCCCCAAAAATAAAAGTCCAGGCCCAGACGGTTATACTAGTGAATTCTATCAAACATTCAAAGAAGACTTGGTTCCTATTCTACTCAAAGTCTTCCAAAAAATTGAAGAAGAAGCAATACTTCCAAACACATTTTATGAGGCCAACATAACCCTCATACCAAAACCTGGCAAGGATGGCACAAAGAAGGAAAACTACAGACCAATATCTCTAATGAATACAGATGCTAAAATATTAAACAAAATACTGGCAAACCGAATACAACAACATATTAAAAAAATAATACATCATGATCAAGTGGGATTCATCCCAGAATCTCAAGGATGGTTCAACATACGCAAAACGGTTAACGTAATACACCATATCAACAAAACAAAGAACAAAAACCACATGATCTTATCAATAGATGCAGAAAAGGCTTTTGATAAAATACAACACAATTTTATGTTTAAGACTCTCAACAAAATGGGTATAGAAGGAAAATATCTCAACATGATAAAGGCCATATATGATAAACCATCAGCCAACATCCTATTAAACGGCATAAAACTGAGGACTTTCTACCTTAAATCAGGAACAAGACAGGGTTGTCCACTCTCTCCACTCTTATTCAACGTGGTGCTAGAAGTTCTGGCCAGAGCAATCAGACAAGACAAAGAAATAAAAGGCATCCATATCGGAAAAGAAGAAGTAAAGCTATCACTTTTTGCTGATGATATGATCCTATACATCGAAAACCTGAAGGACTCCACAAAAAGATTATTAGAAACAATAAACCAATACAGTAAGGTCGCAGGCTACAAAATTAACATACAAAAGTCCATAGCCTTTCTATATGCCAACAATGAAATATTAGAAAACGAACTCAAAAAAATAATCCCCTTCACGACTGCAACAAAAAAAATAAAATATCTAGGAATAAACATAACAAAGAACGTAAAGGACCTATATAATGAAAATTACAAAGCATTGTTAAGGGAAATCGAAAAAGATACAATGAGATGGAAAAATATTCCTTGTTCTTGGATAGGAAGAATAAATATAATCAAAATGGCCATATTACCCAAAGCAATATACAAATTTAATGCAATTCCCATCAAAATCCCTATGAGATTTTTTAAAGAAATGGAACAAAAAATCATCAGATTTATATGGAAGTATAAAAAACCCCGAATAGCCAAAAGAATCCTAAGGAAAAAGAATGAAGCTGGGGGCATTACAATACCTGACTTTAAACTATATTATAGGGCCACGATAATCAAAACAGCATGGTATTGGCAGAAAAATAGACACTCAGACCAATGGAACAGAATAGAAAGCCCAGAAATAAAACCACATATATATGGTCAAATAATCTTTGATAAAGGGGCCAACAACACACAATGGAGAAAAGAAAGCCTCTTCAACAAATGGTGTTGGGAAAACTGGAAAGCCACATGCAAAAGAATGAAACTCGACTACAGCCTGTCCCCGTGTACTAAAATTAATTCAAAATGGATCAAAGACCTAAATATAAGACCTGAAACAATAAAGTACATAGAAGAAGACATAGGTACTAAAATCATGGACCTGGGTTTTAAAGAACATTTTATGAACTTGACTCCAATGGCAAGAGAAGTGAAGGCAAAGATAAATGAATCGGACTACATCAGAATTAAAAGTTTTTGCTCAGCAAGAGAAACTGATATCAAAATAAACAGACAGCCAACTATATGGGAACAGATATTTTCAAACGACAGCTCAGATAAGGGCCTAATATCCAAAATTTACAAAGAACTCATAAAACTCAACAACAAACAAACAAACAATCCCATAAAAAAATGGGAAGAGGACATGAACAGACACTTCTCCCAGGAAGAGATACAAATGGCCAACAGATATATGAAAAGATGCTCAGCTTCATTAGTTATTAGAGAAATGCAAATCAAAACTACAATGAGATACCACCTCACTCCTGTTAGATTAGCTATTATCAACAAGACAGGTAATAGCAAATGTTGGAGAGGCTGTGGAGAAAAAGGAACCCTCATTCACTGTTGGTGGGACTGTAAAGTAGTACAGCCATTATGGAGGAAAGTATGGTGGTTCCTCAAAAAACTGCAAATAGAACTACCTTATGACCCAGCAATCCCTCTACTGGGTATATATCCCAAAACCTCAGAAACATTGATACGTGAAGACACATGTAGCCCCATGTTCATTGCAGCACTGTTCACAGTGGCCAAGACATGGAAACAACCAAAAAGCCCTTCAATAGAAGACTGGATAAAGAAGATGTGGCACATATACACTATGGAATACTACTCAGCCATAAGAAATGATGACATTAGATCATTTACAGCAAAATGGTGGGATCTTGATAACATTATAAGGAGTGAAATAAGTAAATCAGAAAAAAACAAGAACTACATGATTCCATACATTGGTGGAACATAAAAATGAGACTAAGAGACATGGACAAGAGTGTGGTGGTTACCAAGGGTGGGGGGGGGGAGGACATGGGAGGGAGGGAGGGAGAGAGTTAGGGGGAGGGGGACGGGCACAGAGAACTAGATAGAGGGTGACGGAGGACAATCTGACTTTGGGCGAGGGGTTTGCAACATAATTTGATGACAAAATAACCTAGACATGTTTTCTTTGAATATATGTACCCTGATTTATTAATGTCATCCCATTACCATTAATAAAAATTTATTAAAAAAAAAAGATATATTTATACATAAATCACTTCTGACATTTTGACCCTTTTCTTAGTAAAATTAAATTTTCTAAACTGCAGATATTATAAGAGTCTTAACATTTAGTTCATCAGAGTAAAACATTAAGAATTATCAATAATAGATTATTCAGAAATTATTAAAATTCTATAATGTTATATGAATGCAAACAGACTATTTTAAAAGTAATGATGTCAAAATACTACTCAACCATAAGAAAAGATGAAATACTACCATTTGCAACAATGTAGAAGGATCCTGAGAATATCATGCTAAGTGAAATAAGTCAGATGGAAAAAGTTAAGAATCATATGATTTCACTCATATATATGTAGTATATAAACCTAAAAGCATCAAATGAACAAAGAAGAAAAACAAACAAAAACTCACAGGCATATCAAACAGCATGGTGCTTATCAGAGGGAGGTGGGTGGGGAGTAATAAAGGGTAACAAGGGCCAAACACATGGTGACAAAAGATCTGCTTTGTGGGTGGGCACACCACCATGCAAATACAGCTCATGTATCACAGGATTGTCCATTTGAAACCTATATAATCTTACTAACCAATACCACCCCAATAAATGAAATAAAAATACTTTGTAAATGTGGCAGATACGTTATATATGTTATGGACTATTATTTAGACACAGCAGTTACAACAAATTAATTTCAATGTAAATATTAATTAAGAGTTTTAGTAACAAAAAACTTCAAGTAACATTTATCAAGATAGTGCCATCTGAAGAGTCATTTGACATTTTTTATAACCAAAATAGATTCTGCTATAGAACATTTAGAGTCAGGAAAGAAATTAAACTAATTTAGGTAGGCAAGATGTGCATATAACTAACACATACACAAAGATAAACTACTGAAGTTTGGGCTATTTAAATTTACTGGCTATTTTCTCTGAAAATGTATGAGAAAGGCTATTGAGAAGGACAGTTGTATTAATAAACACAAATTTAAATAATTTTTTAATTATACAGTTTCAAAAAACTAGAAGGAACTCTGATGATTTAATTTAAATATTCAACAACATGGTTTCAATAAAAGTCTATGTTTATCTTTAAAGACTTTAAAAGAGTAAATATTCTATAACATTTGTCAGTATAATATGCTCACTCATAATATATACACCTTGAAGCCAGGTGTGTATTTTATTGAACTTATATTCCTTTGGTTATAGTTTAAATCTCTATTCAAAATATAAATAACAATGTCATAGCATCATTCATTTATTTTTCACCAACTATTTACTGAGCATCAGTGAATCACATAATATAAAATCTTTCTTTGTAAGCTTAGAATCTGATTGAAAAGACAATAAATGAAATTAAAACACTTAAGCTAGGACTGTATGATATTATAAATTAAGTAGAACTAATCTATATTGTAATGGTTTATAAGCGACACAGAAAGGTGGCATGGAATGATTAATAAGAAAGGTTGCAAAAATCAAATAGATCTTGAGCTTCATTTTATAAGATAAACTGAGGTAATGGAAAAGATTATTTAAAAATGACACCTAGGGCCTGGCCTGTGGTGGCGCAGTGGATAAAGCGTTGACCTGGAAATGCTGAGGTCGCCGGTTCGAAACCCTGGGCTTGCCTGGTCAAGGCACATATGGGAGTTGATGCTTCCAGCTCCTCCCCCCTTCTCTCTCTCTGTCTCTCTCTCCCTCTCTGTCTCTCTCTCCTCTCTAAAAATGAATAAATAAAGTAAAAAAAAAAATTTAAAAAAAAATCAGATATTTAAAATATATATATATATATAAAAAATAAAATAAAAATGACACCTAGGAAAGGGTCTAAAAACTACTTCTTGTCATTTTACTTGTAGACTTTGGGAAGTATCTGTACCACTGGCTATTGTTTCATATACTGGACCCTGTCCATGGAGGACAAGGAGAGACTGAAGAAAAGGCAGCCCACTACAGATGAGTATGTGGTGGGTTTAAAAGCAAAGGAACTTACATACTTTTCCTAGGTGAACAAAAGATGCATAGACCTCTGCACCTACCTGTCAGAATCTTAAAAACTTATAAAGAGGCCTTAACTGTATTCAGATATGTATGCCATCTGGTGGTCTTAACAACACCTTACCCTCTCAAGCCTTTGTCTTGAAAACAGCTCCCATTGTAGTAATGGTGGGCAGGGCACACATTCTAAGGGCAGGAGAGTGGAAAGGAGCTTCTAATTGCTTGGTTCCAGCTCACAGATCAACTGGTGGTCACATCCTCCAACATGGGATTCCATATGGTCTATTTCCACAGCATGATCAATGCACAGTGGTTTCCATATTACTAAGTAAGACTCCCCTTGGCTCCCAATGGCTCTGGTTATGTTCAAACGATTCTCAGTTCCTTCCTCATGACATGGCTGGTGGTGTTAGCCTCATTACCTACTTGACGCTTTAGTGATCTTCACCACACACACTTCAAGGTGGTTCAGCGACAATTTATTCTCCTCTACTATTGGCATCATAATGAAGAAATTATAGGAGCATTTTCTATATATTTCCACATTGCAGTAGAATGTGAAGACTTGGGGCAAGAGCACAACTTGGTTCCTCATTAGGGAAACAAAAATAAAAGCCATTCTGTTCTAAAATATTTCTGTGGTAAAGGCGGTTGAGATTATGGGGGCAGAGATGGTAGGACAGGGCCGACTGCCTCTGGGTCCTAAGTGACGGTGCAAGGAAGGAAAAGATAACCCACTAAGAGTCATCTGACCATCTTCTGTCTTCCTCTGTCCCAACAACTAGTTACATTCTTCCCCTTATCAGGGAATGGTAAGCTGTACTTATGGTAGGTGCATTCTGTTTCTTCTATGGATCATTCCATAAACTCCTCAATTTGTGTCATCGGCTATTGATATTTAAAAAGATACTTTATGAAAATACTCCTTTCTTCTTTAATGCTAAAATATTGGATTGGATGATAAAATCCTAGCATTCAAGGTTGTTCCTTTTAGCATGCTCTATTTAAAAGTGCTGTTTAAAAATCAAAGCTGACAATGATTTCTTGTTTCTCTACTCTTGTGGTCCCTGTGAAAGGATGCATTGCTCAGCTCACTGGGAGAAAACTAACACGCCACAAGTTTTAGGGAGTTGCGAGGTGATAAAGACCCAGAGTGTAGATATATAAGAAGAAAGACATGGAAATATTCACACAAGAGGGGACAAAATTGGGGATATAGTGATTTATTATGTTTACAGGAAGTAGAAGAATTAATGTACATTGGAATTAAGGATGAAGAAGATTGGAGAACAAAAAAGAAAGTACGCTAGTAGGGTTAGGGTTGAAGGACAGAAGTCCTTGAAAGGGAGGCTGAACTTTGCACTGAAGTCAGGAGTTAAAGAGTTCTGAGTTAGTCAAGTAATAAACGGAGTAATTATCCTTAATTCCTCATTGTGCCTCTCTGTAAAGTCCTGCCCCATGATGGTAAACACCTAATTCAGAGGGGAAGGAGGCCAGATATCAGAAAGGTCCCAAATGCCACATTTACCGGCTGCCATCTGCCCTGGGTAAAGTGTGGAGAAACTAAACAGCGATAGTTTTCCAAAATGAATAACTGCCTCTAAATGAGCATTCTGACACTGGCCCGGAGCATGTCTTTTCAGAAAGCCAAATCATCTTTGGAAGCCTTTCAAAGAAGCTTGGTTACTAAATCATCAAAAATGGTGTGATTATCACTTGGCTTTACAATAATATTAAGGATGACAGCTTCTTTAGTTGAACACTTGCTATGTAACTAGCACTATTATGTTTCCCATTTTACAGATGAGAATATTAAGGGACAGAGAAGTGAATCACTTGTTCAAGATAGACAGTGAGTAAGCAGGATTTATCAAATCAGGCAGACTTCAGACTCTGTGCTCTCAACAATCACACAGCCTCTGGCACAGAAGCATATTATGTAGGCTCAAAGTGTTCGCATGCTCACAAACAAAAATAAACATGTTTGCCTGTAAAATTTTCAAAAAATTTTGCTTTGAGGCAAATGAAAATGGAAAGATATTTAGCTATTTAGTTTATATGTAGAGATCCGGGCTTCACTGAGTGTGAAATAATGTTGGGAATAAAACAGATGTTGAATTATTTGCTGAAGATATCATTTGGGCTACAGAACCCAAATTTATTCACAGGAAACTACCACTAACAAGAAAGAGTTTCTCCCCAGCACTAAGCAGCCATTGGCCTCAGTGCCTGGAAATGCCATGTGCTGGCAGGAATCCATTTAGTATCCAACCATTCAGCCAGAAGGCTTCAACAACTGGCCACGTGATGTGAATTTTGAATACTTTAGAAACAATTTTGACCGGTGTCACCAAACCATAGGGACTAAGAAAAAAAAATCAAAGAAACCTTTAAGAATATGACCATTTAATACCATTTATAGAAAACAAGACAGCTCCTTTAAAAATTATTTTTATATCCATAAAACCATAAACTAGCAGTCAATGATAGTTAACAGAAGCTATCTAATTTGAACACTATTACTTTGCAGCAAACACATGAACTCCATTGTAAGAAATACCTGCAAATACGGAAATGCTTTATATTGAAAAACATTATCAACGTATCTCACAAAAATACTCAGAACACAAATAAATTTATTCTCTGTCAGAAATAGAAGTGGATTATTTACCTAGCAATCCTCAAAAAAGGACATGGCAATCAAGCAATGAGATACAAGAGAATCTCTGTCTACAATTTGATGATCCAGTCCTTATTGCAGTATAATAAATATGTTTAAGAATTTGCTCGGCAGCTTTTAAACAAGAAATATTGTAACTCAGTTGTGCAATGCAATGTAAAATAGAGTCTAACAACACTGTTAGGCACTTAGCAGCTTTCATCTCTTCAGTTACAAATGAGGGAATATGAAAATGAAGAATTCAAGCCTGTGCATGCATCTCAATCACAGCCCCTGAGCTGGAACCGAAACCATGTTCCAAACGCCGATCTTATTTATATTCAGGGAATATATTTTAATGGAAAATATCATAAATTATGAATGCTTGTGTACTAGGAGTTTGTTTAAAAAATTAAGGTGGGAAAATAGAACTACCTTATGACCCAGCAATCCCTCTACTGGGTATATACCCCAAAAACTCAGAAACATTGATACGTAAAGACACATGCAGCCCCATGTTTATTGCAGCATTGTTCACAGTGGCCAGGACATGGAAACAACCAAAAAGCCCGTCAATAGATGACTGGATAAAGAAGATGTGGCACATATACACATATACACTATGGAATACTACTCAGCCATAAGAAATGATGACATCGGATCATTTACAGCAAAATGGTGGGATCTTGATAACATGATACGAAGCGAAATAAGTAAATCAGAAAAAACCAGGAACTGCATTATTCCATACGTAAGTGGGACATAAAAGTGAAACTAAGAGACATTGATAAGAGTGTGGTGGTTATGGGGGGGAGGGGGAATGGGAGAGGGAAAGGGGGAGGGGGAGGGGCACAAAGAAAACAAGATAGAAGGTGACAGGGGACAATCTGACTTTGGGTGATGGGTATGCAACATAATTGAACGACAAGATAACCTGGACTTGTTATCTTTGAATATATGTATCCTGATTTATTGATGTCACCCCATTAAAAAATAAAATTATTAAAAAAAAAATTAAGGTGGGAGAGCTGTGTAGCTGTTCATTTTGTGTAAGTGAAAGACAACAGATATTGTTTTGTAGTCCTGAAAACTTAAACACTGGCTAATTAGTTTTCTGTTACACAATGTGTGAATAATAAGTCCAATGTTTTAACAAGGCATACATTTTATTCTTAGAAGATAAAAAGCAGCAAAGAGCATGTGATTTAAAAAAGTCATGATTTTAAGCATAATGAAACAAATATAGCAAACATTTTGACAAAGCATGGAATGAGAAACTGCTTTTGAAACTTTTTATATACATATGCGTATGTATACACACACACAAGTAAATATATTTTTTTACATATCTGGCCATTCCAAAAAAACAAAACAAAACAAAAAAAAACATGTTAATGAGTGTATCTGTCATTAAAAAAATAGAATGATCATCTAAGAAACAGAAATTACAAAGTAAGCACATAGTTTTACACCCTAGGGGCTTTGATCTCTATCCTGCCCATTTAATTCCCGTGGAGTCTCCAGAAGAAACAATCCGGGAACTGGTCAATTTACACCTTGGTCTAGGCATGCATTAGATTAGAACCCTGATTAGTGCGTCTGTGCATTTCAATATTTAACCTGTCTCAGCAGTCAATTTCAAATCAATATTCCTCGTTTTTCATTTCAACTTCTCCCTCTAAAGTCCCTGGTCCCCATTTCTATTTTTCATTCAACTCTTCCAGAAATCAAATAAATATTTTTCTTGGTCTCCTTAAACTTGAGAACATTATTCTCCTGCCTAGTTTGGAAAAATGTAAATAAATAAAAGCAATATATTTCCTTTAAAAACTTCATTGTTTTTATATTATAAGCTTCTGGAGGGCTCATTAGGTTTAACTTAATTTTTTTTTTTTTTACTCCAAATTTTTTCTCTACCGTGCCACTATTCTCACTGCAGTTCTCAAATATTGAGTAGTGGTAGGCATGCAGGCCTTCAAATCCAAAATAAGCCTTCATTCAAACCTTACTTAAGACCTTATAGCTATGTGATCTCAGGTAAACTGCTTTATCTCTTCATCTCTTAATTTTTATATAATATATACATATTTTTAAAAGACAGTAAAAGATATATAAATATAGATATTAAATGTGATCAAGTATTTCTTAGGAGATTGGCCAGGATATAACCTGTTCACAAAGAAAGTCAGTATCCTCACCTACTATTCTTAAATTTAACAATAGCAAAACCATGCAAAATGTTGTTTCCTTTCATGGTGACTTGGCAAAGAAAGGTGACTCTGTGGCCATTCAGCCTGGGTACCAATCCCACATCTGCCACTGGGCAGCTTTTTGAGGGTGACAAGTCGTTTCATCCCTTCAAAATCTCTTCATATCCTCTTCTACAAAAAAGATTAACATTCCTAAGAAAGCTTGAAGGATAAAATTAGATCACATACAAAGCATGTAAATATGGTATATTCTAAGTATGCAATAAATATTGACTTTTGATACTGTTTAAGTTCTTTATCAAAAAAGTCCTATTCAACATATCTGTGTGAACCATATCTGACTACCAACCACATACTTAGCCCCCTCCCTCATTCTTCCTTACTAATTGAACTCCGAAGTTGACTGGCCAATCATATACCTCAAGAGAGGATATCTCCACCTCAAGCAACAGAAGAGTTGATTAATCAAGAGAAATTTTGGTAATGTCATCCTCACTAGTGATTGGTTTAGTGAGATTCCTATGAAACAATTCTAGCCAATGAAAATTGAGGGAAGTCTGAAGGATGACATACAAGACTTTTTTGCCCTTTATTATTAAAATAAGGTCAGTAAATGAAATATTTATTTATCTTTTCCAACTTCACATTTTATTGCATAAAGATATAAATCTGTTGCAGGCATGTTTCTTCCATGAAGTCAAGAAAAAAACAGCCATAATTGAGGAGAAATAAGAAACCCAAACCTGTCTCCAGATTGCTTCTTTCCATGCTATAATAGATTTTTATTATTAGGCTATTGTCAATTTGTTTCCCTCTTATTTGCCCCTAAAAGAATCCTATACACATGTGATTTCATTATGAAAGTATTCAGAAAATCAACCACAAACTAATGACTTACTGAATTATTCATAATTATAGAGTTTCACATGAGAGAAGCCACTTGAAAATGTAGCTCATATTAAAATATTAATGTATATGGTCCTTAATGAATTATATACTAAACCTGAATAATCAAACTGCCCCACCTTGTAACCACTCTAAATCCACTGTCTAAATACTGTTAGTTCACACACATTAATCTTTCAGGTCACTAAAAGATTTACTCTTTTACTAATTGGTAGTCACTTACCTCAAGTTTGCCCATTCAAAGGAAAGGACCAGAAAGGATGGTTAAAAACCAAGAACTGCAGCTACTGCTAATGTTTTCTTTCTTTCATCAGAATTCCTTCTACTGCCAAGGAAACCATGTTTTAGTCACTGAAATGGGTCAAGTTTTAGAATCAAATATTAACTGAATTTGCACTTCAAGTCTTTTACTTATTAAAAGCCACTTCACTATTATAAAATTTTGATTGCTCATTTGTTCAGAACTCCTATATATATTGTGAATATAAACATGGGGTAACCTATGTGAAAGGCCCTGCAGGGTGACTGACAGTGTCTGACAAAGATTCTCGCTTTCACCAAACTCTAGCCAGACACCACAGAGCCCTCTTTTCAAACAGGCCTCAACCTTGACCTATAAAGTTTTAAACAAAACACCAATATGATTTTTAACAGTTCAAGGGTGAATCCCTAGAATGACTATAAATCCTCCTTAAGTGCCTACCTTAGAAAACTCAAGGCTTCCAAAAAATTTGTTTCTTGTAGTCAACACCTGAGGTTAGGACCCTGTTTCCCAGCCTCTGTGTAAAGAGAGAAGCCTAACTTTGATATCGTACCAGTTAACAAATCCAGGTGGGTTTCACATGAACCAATTGCCCCTTTCTGATTTTGTCCTCTTTCATTTATTTGACTCTGCTGAACCCCACTCACCCCCCTCCCGACTCCCCTCTTCTCCCTTTGAAAGGCCCAGTCACCTTTATACAAATCGAAGTTGAGTTCAGTTCATTGACTCTACCCTATTGAATGTAATAATACACTAAATTTCCAATACACTATATTATGATTAAAAACTGTCCTTACCATTATAATTAGTGTCTTGCTTTATCTTTGACACACTCCCTTTTTTCAATTAATTTATCAAATACAAAAAGACACTGGATATGGAGGAAATGAAATTGCCTGGAATCAAATAATTTTATTTTACTGGTCATCTCTTATTCCCCTTGTATGCATATAACAAAGACTGTATCCCACAACCTACTTGGGCCCCCAACCCACTTCCTCATTCCCTTTGGCTCATAAATTATTCTCTTTGAAATATAAAAGTGATTTACTTTCCTTCCTCAGTCTCAATTCCTTGCAGGAATTTCTCCTCAGTGAAATTTGTTTCAGAGTCACAATGAGCCCTGTTTGGAGTCACAATTAGTTAAAGACACTTTACACTTCTATGACAACTTCTCTTCTCTCATCACATACTGTAGCCACCTGCATCACCTGAAATATGAGATTTCTGAATGAAGTAAAGGAGTGAGAGGCAGCCAAACAAAAAGAGACAGGTACAAGTTAACTAATAAATAGGTCTTCTTCTCCACCACAGTCAAGTTTAATCCTTTGATTTTTCAAGTAAGAAAAAAAATAGAATCTGCTTAAAGAAGTCCCTATCCACCAAACAATGTCTGTATTAATGAAGAGTGTAGAAAGGATGGTTTTTTAATAAAATGCTTCATTACATCAGAAATGAAACAGAAAAATATTAACAACTTAGGGTAGTTCATAATTGCTCAGAATTTTATACGAGCTATTATTTTAATATAAGAATACTAAAGGTGAATATTTCACATTGAAATACAGCTGTGAACATTTTCAGTAGCGCATAGAGGATGACATAATATCATTTAATAACCCATGTTGAGTTTTGTTTCTAAATTGCCAACCACGTGCAAAATATGCAGAGACAAAATACATTAGCATGGAGCTGATGAGGGGGCTTTGAAAGAAAATGACTCATGTAGAGAACCAATTAAAGTGATTACAAATTATGTGAAAATTGGGGGAAAAATGAAAGTTAAAATGGATGAATCAGAACCAGGAACTCTGAAATGGAGTTAATTGTCAACTGCTTCAAGTTAAAAGTGGCATATACAATAATGGTAACATTAGAGTAATAATGGTAGGCACACAAATAAATAGATGAAAATGATATTCTGGATTATCAGAAAATGTATTCTGTCCAATGAAATCTTTTTATCACTGAAGTCAGACCGAGAGAACATAAAATCATGACAAAACATAGCTACCAGGCAAGAGAGAATGTTTTGAAGTTAAATTGAATTTTACAAATAAATAAATAAATAATACAGACAAAATCCAAGTACCTATGAAAAAAATAAGGTAAAACAATTTGTGTTTCTACTCCTACCATTCAGAACTGACTTCTAATGATCATTGATTGAATAATCAACTTTCAATTAACCCCAAGAATATCTTGATTCTGAGAACTTTAAATACTTCCTCTATTGACACAGCATTTACTATTAACAATATCTAATGTTTCATTATGCTGTTATCTACATAGATCTCCCTCATTTATCTCTATACATAGAAGACTCTAAAATCTCAACTATGTAACCATCTCTGAAGCCTCAGGTAAAGCTTCAAAAGAATAAATCTTACAGTAAGAATTAAGGGGTTGTTTATTCCCAGTCTAATTTGTTTCTTCAATATAAGAGATATTTGCTATTCCTCCTCAAATAATCACTGCAACTTGATTATTTTTTATATATTTATATATTTTTGAAATCATAGATGTCAGTGAAATAAAAATAATGTTTAAAATAAAGACCCAGAACAAAGCACTATCCAAAGTTGAGAGTAAGTATATTTTTAATTATTCAGTCTTTTTTATTTTCTCTAGCTGGTTATATTGACATGTTTATTCAGCAGCTATTTGCTAAGTATCTACAGTACTATATTCCATGTATGAATTTACAGTGAACACTCGAATCAAATACATTTTACTGAATGGAAAGGCATTCTTGCTCTCAGAGGTCACGTGGAAGGTTACAGGACAGTGTAGTTTGACATGCAGAATTCAGTACACTGCCATCTTCAATTAAATCCCCAGTGCCGCCTGACCTGTGGTGGCGCAGTGGATAAAGCGTTGACCTGGAACGCTGAGGTTGCCGGTTTGAAACGTTGCACTTACCTGGTCAAGGTACATATGGGAATTGATGCTCCCTGCTCCTTCCCCCCCCACCCCATTCTCATTCTCTCTCTCTCTCTCTCTCTCTCTCTCTTTCTCTCTCTCTTTCTCTCTCTCCTCTCTAAAATGAATAAATAAAAAAACAAAAAAGATCCCCAGTGCCTTGCACATTGACAGGCATACAGAAGGCAATTAATGTATTTATTTTTTAAAACAATATGTATTCATTGATGAGATACTTGAGCTGAGTCTTGAAAAAAAATAACAATAGTCTAGGCAAAGAAAGGCTGAAAAAATGTAAAATGCACAGGTTGTGCAGATACAGCATCCAAGCCTAGGAATACTAGAAATGGCTCAAAAATGTTTAATGCACAGGGTAACGAGCATAAGGGGGGAGAAAATAGGATTTTGTAAATGAATAAAAAGCAAAAGTCTTAACAGTCCTAAGTCAGGAACTCCCAAATAATTCAAATGAAAGGTATACCTCCAATGAAAATTAGAATGTGTCTGTAAACAGTCCAAAGATAACTGTGCAAAGCATAGTCACATAAAATATGTACTGTACTACAAAGTTATTTCTGAGAATTGCTCCAAAGGTATGAGTAAAACACAGTTAGGTAGGCAAGGACATAGACATTTCAATAAAAAAATGTGATGTATCTAGAATAAAATATTTATACCAAGTCTTGGTCATACCATTTTTCATGTTTTTCTTCCTGGGAAAGTTATTTTATCTTTCGAGATTTATCTTCCTTTTTTCTAAATCAAGACTAGCATCTACCTTCCAGGATAATCAGAATACTTCAGTTATAGGTATTTATTAAATTAAATAAATTTAAAAAAATTTTAAACCAGGTAAATATCATTGATCACTACAATGACAAAGTATACAGCATATATTTCATGCTATATTTTAAACTTCATATAATCAAATTTAGCATTTCTTTTATAAATGATAGATACCAAATGTAACTGCTCTGGTCAGAAAGTATGTTCAATATTTGTGATTGGTAGATAATATACAAAGAAAAATTAAGTAGAGCAATAAATATATAAGTAATTAGCAAGGTTAGTGTTACAATTAGTAGAAAACTAGTTGGCTATGGACAAGTTACAATATGGAAAAGTTGTCCAAAAACTCTCGCCTACAGAGAACCAGGTGTGCTAATTTTCTTAAATGGAGTCCTACTACCTTATACTATAAGGTGGGTCTTAGCCATATAGCATTGGTTGATTTTACAAATAGTGACATATTTCTGCCCTAAAACTGTACTGTATTTGCATCTTAAAAACCACTGATGCATAAAAATAATATGCTATAAAAAAATCATGGTTTATGTGAAAAGACGAAAGATTAGCAGTCAGAACATTCACAATCTCCACATATGTGTAGCCAAGCACTAACATAAACCTTAACCATCTTAATCAAAATCCTAGCACAGTTAAAGTTCTACTGGCATTTGTACCTAGCTCATCTTCTTTCAAGATGCAAGGTTTCAAGGGCATTCACTTTAATATGGAAACTTTATCCAAGGTATCACTTTTATTTTATTTTTATTTATTATGTATTTGTTTTTGAGAGAGAGGCGGTGAGGGGAGTGGGTAGACAGGAACATCTATCTGCTGCAGTATGTGCCCTGACCAGGGAATGGAACCAGTAACCTCCACGCTCCAAGATGATGCTCCAACCAATCAAGCTACCTGGATAGGGCTTATTTTTTGTTGATTTTTAGAGAGACAGAGAGAGGAAGCGAGAGAGAGGAGAGGGGGAAAGGAAGCATTAATTTGTTGTTATTAGTACACTATACTCATTTGGCTTTACAAATTTACATTTGTAGCCTTCTCAACTTTCAACATTGAATTCTATGCACTCCAAACAAATACGTTAAATGTATTAAAACATACCCCTTTGAACTAGAAGTAAAACAATTTAATCCTAATTCCAGTAACTACATACTATACTGATATACACAACTTAATTCCTGTGTATTTCAATATTTTCATTCATAAAATGTTACTAGTCTCTTGGATTCTTGATGATCATTATTTATAAGATAGTTAAAAGCACTTTGAACAAATGATCTATATGGTTATAAGATGCTTGCATTATAAGGCTCCACTGGAGCAAAGTTGGTCTGGGTGCTGAGGATGGCTCATGGCCTCCACCTCAGGCACTAGAATGACTCTGGCCGCAACAGAGCAGCACCCCAAATGGGCAGAGCATTGCCCCCGGTGGGCATGCTGGGTGGATTCCAGTTGGGCGCATGTGGGAGTCTGTCTGACTGCCTCCTCACTTCTAACTTCGAAAAAATACAAAAAATAAAATAAAAAAGATGGTGGCATTATATTTATTTTAAGGCCTGAACTAGTATTGGTTAATTAATGGACAAAATGGCACAGAATTTAAGTATTATTCTGAGCTGAAGCAATGTTAGATTATTTTTTTAATCAATGGAAAAGTTTGGTGTTTAGAGACCAAAGCTCTAGTTATTAACCTTTTACTCTTCCAATTGGACCTTAATAAGTCAATTATCTTAATTGTGTGCATAACCTAAGCTTATCAGGTGTTGGCCCATTGAGTTGAGTCAAGATTCAAAAAGAAACCTTTTCATCAGACCCTGTAACTGCCATCTGCTGAAAATTTTTGATAATAAATATGTATTCTATCACATGATGACTATCAGTGGTGCCCCCTAGAGCTGTTCATCATACCACCAATACAACCATTTTTAGGAATGTTGTCTACTAAGGTGTGAGACACCAGACATTTAATAATTGTTTGGTAAATAAGTAATAATGAACAAGCCACCATTATCAATGAATTAGATTATCTCCACCTCATCAATATTTTTTTCTAATCATTATTTTCAAAAATTAAATAAATGAGATGTTTTTAAACTGCAGGCAGATTTATCTGTATACATATTATACCAAAAATATAAACAACGTCTGGCATTTTACAAGATGTCTACACATATCTATGATCACAACTGCTCCTCAATACCAACCAGGCAGATATAGCTATATCAGATTTTCAAATGAGCAACTAATGATTCTGAGACTTTAAGTTGCTTTTTCAAAATCTTTGTGGTCTAGGTCTGCTGATGTCAAATGCAATGTTCCTTCCCTTCCCCTACTAGTTTTAGTTACAAAATACAGGCAAGATAATTTTGATTAATTGACCTGAAATTCTTTAAACTCTCATCTGTTGATTGTTATGCTCATAAATACTTTCAAAATTCCATGTCATCTCTCTTAACCTTTGTTAGTGCCACAAGAATATATGTGAAACTAGAAAGTATACTGATAGCTATTTAGTATCTGCACTATTATTGTAACTGTAAATAATTGAAAGTTATTAAATATTTTAAAGAATTTCATATAAACCACTTTAATTTGCTCAACAATTACAGATAGTTTGGCTCTATGAAGCACAGGGATATTACATTTACTAAAAGCATAAAAGCACTGGTTACATCTTAAAGTTTTCTCATATCAGATCATTTGAAAAATTAAAACTAATTTGTAATCTTTTTAATAGGCCTATTTTCAATATAATTGGGCTACTATAAAGAACATAAGGAATTCAGAATCTAGGTCAATAAAACTTGAAAAACAGTGATATTCCCTTTACAAGAATATTAAAATTATTAAATTAATTTGTATATATCAACCCCTTGAGGATTAATTGTATTTTAGGCCCTAATAACAAAAGCAATTCAGACCCGCTTTACCACTTATCGAGCACTTTCTTCATGCTTTTGAGAGTTCACTGCTATGAGAGATGACCCTGAAAACAGATAAATTAAAATCATTTTCCAAATGTCAAAAGCCAGAGAAAGCAGCAGGACTAGCAGTTCCCGGGCCTTCAGATTGACAACCCTGTTTCCTTTCGCATTGCTCCCTCACAAGGAAACAGACAAAAACAAATTATACTCTTCAGCTTGGTTACCAGCCTTCATCTCTATAGGTCATTTCTCAGACCCATGACAAACTAGTTCTATGTTTGAAAGAAAGCCATTTTATTTACCAAATTATATGAAGTTTGACTTTCTTCTTGTACTGAATGAGGTTCTTTTGTTCTACTAATGGCTTTCTAACAGGACATTACCTCTGGGAGAACATTAGCCTCTGTGTCACTGAAAAGACTCATTGGATACCCGGGACCCACCAACTTCCCTTCTTGCTCTCTGGCCTTCAATTAGACATTATAACTAAAGTGACCAAATGCTCTGCTTAACTCCTCTGACATAAAATAGGAAAGGAAATCCTCTGGGTTACTCATGGACAATAGTGATGTTGCTTTACACAGCCTATCTTCTGTGAGTGCGAAGTTGATTCAATAGACACCTAGCAAAAAGAGGCTGAGTTCAAAGAATTAGACCAGGATGGAGTGAAAATGTTGTAACACTCTATGCAAAAGAGAGGTTTATAGAGACCTTCCTGTAGACCTGACCCTGGTAGGGACCCATACACATTTGCTTATCTTTAGAATGTATACTTCTTTATCAAATGATGACTTCACCATAAAGAGTAAATATAAGCATATATCTGTAAATTTAATTCATTAATTGGGTAGCTTATTCCTCTCCTCCTTGATTTTGGCTTAGGTGAGTGTTCTGACTACACCTGGTTGGACTGGATTGCAAGAAAGATGGATACCTCTGTTTCTAACCTTACATTTTCATACAACAATGCTTCTATTTTATATGTGTCAACATCCAGTAATAGACATTAATCATACTTGGGGTAAATTTTTTAAAAGAAGAAGAAAATTAGTTTAGAAACTAAATAGGCTTCAGGAAAGCAACACATTTGTACTACACTTTAGGAATCTGAATATGCATAGATCCAAACAGCAAATGCACTATGAACCAGAGACACAGTTATCACTTGAGATTTATGATAACAGAGGATGTGATCAGGTTTTGAATACAAAGGAAAAATAATTGCAGAAGTTAAGAGTTATAATATCTTTCAATGACAAATTCAGACTTGACAATTAAATGCCAACCTTACTTCATTAGATATTCATCTTGCAATAGAAATGGGAGGCTTTTAGAGAAGCATGTCTGCTACAATTAAAAAGAGGCTCTTGCCACAATAGAACAATAACGTTGTGTTGAAAGTTAGAAATAGAACTATTAGGCCGTGTTAGCTAATTATGGTATTGGCATCCACTTAAGTTAGTCCGTTTTTCATTTCTGTCATTTTCTCCTATTCAATCGCTGCAGTTCAAAACATTTTGACTACTTAAAAGGGAATACATCATCGTTGCCTTTCCCCAGTCTAACTGCACACCACTTTCCAAAGCAATAGCTTCAATCATGCTTCATAAAATCCCCTGCAAGTGTATTGTTAGAAACATAAATCAGCAAGTGAGGGTTTCAGTATTTCTAAGGTAAAACCAGGGATCACTGACTGGAGGCTTTTCCATAGTCCCCTTTATAAAAGAATAAACAAAATTATGAGTTACACTATATCCATTTTTTAAAAACTACTCTCAGTGGTGTGTCTGATACTCGCTGCTACATCCTTAACTGGAGAACAAAACACTAGCATAGAGGAACTGGACTCCCAGATCAGGCTTGCTGTTTCTAAGCATCTCTGACTTCATTAGGGAACAGCATAGAAGTACTACATGTTCTCTTGCACAAAACTAGGTCTCTCTGATGGACATCTATGCCTCTATGAGTGTCATGCATTTTTAAATTGGACTAGATAGAGAGATCTTTAGAACAATGCTCTCTCTTCCTTCCCTGTTTTATTATAGTGAATACGGGCTCCCCTTCAGGCATGCTTCAGTCTTAGAGCTCCTCTTTATAATGATCCTGCATTCTGAATTATAAATTATGTGAATCACATTTTCAGATATATGTTGCATATACAGATTCCAAATATGTGCCTTTGTATACTAAACATTCCTAGATTTCCTTTGTATCCCCCAAATTCCACCACATTTAATATATACAATGGTAAATTCCAGCTCCACAACTGAGACATTTTTCTTCTCCAAATCAGTGTCAATGTAATCATAAGTCTGCATAAACTTGCTTCCTATTATGCCCCATCTTGTTCCACATTATCTATACTTGCTTAATTGCAGTGGTATTTTAACTGCAATTTTCAGGGACTGCTTCTTAGTATTCAGAAATACCTCCCTGTGTTATAAATGAACAGTTAAACATAATCAGCAGCTCTCCAAAAATTAAAGCAGGATATTAAAGCATATGTTGATTTTTTGCTATAATAGTGATTGAATTAAACTGGGATGATACTAGCTTCAAATGGCCATATCCGCAATTTTGCTACGACTGAAATTTTGCACCCTCTGTATTAATAAGAGAAATTGAGCAGCATCTTACCAAGACACTTTACAAACTATAGCAACATCCAATGTCTGCCTTCTGAACATAAAATTTGCATACAGTCGTGTTTCATCAGCTACTAACACTATAGCTAAGGGAGGAGAAGGGCAGAGAAAGGAAGGTTTCATATCCAAAATGTCAAGCCCTGCTGAAGAATGATACAGGAACCAGTGAGTGTGGTAAAGCAGAAATAACCATTTCTAGGCTTAAAATAGAGTTCTACCACCCCCTGCTGGACCACACAACCAATGCACAAGAGGCTAAAAAATGCTTAGAATTAAATATAGTGCAGGTATTTTAACTTGTCTTGTAATTTATTTTCCTCAAAAAACAATTTCATGCTACACTAATAATATAACATTCTCTACAATTATCACACATTACAAGATCACTGCTTTTTTCTTTTCCTTCAAAGACTTCCACCAACGCATGTTTTAGCATTTTTGTGTCCCCCAATTAAATGTCCCAACTTGTCTGGATAGTTGAATATGCCTCCATTTATTACAAATATATTTTATGTGAATGTGAAATACCTTTAAAAAGCAAAATA
Source organism: Saccopteryx bilineata (assembly GCF_036850765.1). Classification (NCBI taxonomy): domain Eukaryota; kingdom Metazoa; phylum Chordata; class Mammalia; order Chiroptera; family Emballonuridae; genus Saccopteryx; species Saccopteryx bilineata. The sequence continues at coordinate 210,131,774 of NC_089491.1, read as the reverse complement.
AATTCACATCTCCCTCTATACAGATAAACAGAGGTAGCTTCCACGAATCCTCTCTCAGGTTATTCTAGTGTACTATTTTTTTTTCTTAAGAAATAAAAGCTCCCACCAGTTCTCCAGAAACTAAAAAAAAAAAAATCCCTTACAGGTGTAAGAACAATTTGATATTATAAAGATTTTCAACCTTGATCTATTAATGGGGGGGGGGCGTGAAAATGAATGACTGCAACACATCCCTAGTTTTATCCATTTGCTTTTACACACAACATCCACGGCCCCTCTCTTGTCTCTTAGTTTTCAACAGAAATAAGCCATCACCGTTCAATTCATAGCCAGGAATTGGGGTCTTGGGAAAAGGGAGGTGAAGAGTGTCTAAGAATTGCATTTCTTGCACACAACACATTACCCAAACGAGTTTAATGCTGATAGTTTTTGTTGCTTCTGAAAAGCATCATCTTTCTCTATTCCTTCCGCAACACACTCATCCAATCTCTGATAATGAAACCAGAAAAAGCAAAGATCGCAAGAAAAAAAGAGAGAAAGAAAAAAAAAAAGCAGTTTGCTTCAATTTCCTGCTCACGGATGCCCATCTCCAATTCTTTTATTTAAGATACAAATGCGATCGTTAGCGGCAGCTAAAAGAAAGAGCGACAATAATAGCAACAAAAACAATAACTGTAACTTTAGTTCTTTCCTTTAAATCTTCTTGTGCCTCCCTCTGCCTCTCTGGTTGGGTGGAAGGGGGAGGGAAAGTAACTGTAATAAAGCAGCACACTCCTACCTTGCCCGCTACTGACAAGCAACCCGAGCAGGTAGAAGGAGAGGAGGAGGCTCATGTTCAGGACGTGACACTGGTGGACACTTCCAAAGTTATTAAGTCCAGCCCTGGAGAGAGAACCTTCCGCTGCCACGGCCGCCTCGGCTAGCGCCGCCGCCACTCCCGGGTGCCCAGCCGCCCGCAGCCCGCGCGCTCCTCCTCGCAAAGTGACTGCCAGCGCCGCTCCTTGCCGCACTATATCCAGGCGGCGGCGGCGGCGGCAAGAGCGGCGGCAAGAGCGGCGGCAAGAGCGGCGGCAGCGGCAAGAGCGGCCGCCGAGGCAGCAGCAGAGCCGGGAGGGGAGGAGAAGGGGGGCCGCGGGGGGAGGAGGAGAGGCGCAGAGGCACGGCCGAGGCGTATCCCTCCGCGACGCACGGCGGCCGCCTTCTCGGGAGCGCGGCCCCAGGATTCGTCCGCAATCGAGCTCAGAGACGGGGGTTCGGTTCCTGTTGCCTCCAGTTAGAGGGGCCGACGCGATCCCGGTGCTCGGAGCACGCCTGCGAGTGGCGGACACACGCTCAGCCTTCGGCCATCCGCACGTGGACGGACGCCCCTGGGCGAGGAGGGAGGGCAACCTGGAGCTCCGCGCCGCCTGAGTTGATGCTGCTGCTGGTGCTGCGGGAGGCCACCTGCCCGGCCCTGGACTCCGATTGCGCCCGGGCCGATCGGCAGCGGGGCGCCGGGGGCAGACTGCGGCTCTCAGCCCCCGAGCACGTGGAAGTCTGGGGAGCGAGGATGCTCCCTTTCCAGGTCCTCCTCCTCACGCAAGCCTTCTGCAGGGTGCCCCTTTCCCACGCTTTTCCGTCTGCCGCGGCTCGGGGAAGCAGGTGTCCTCTACTGCCCTCACTGCCTGTCTCCTCAGGCTCTACAGAGCAGGCAGAACGAGGTGCACGGTGTTTCCTACCCACGCTGACCCTCTGCGGTTGAGAGCAGAAACCATAAGGGGAGAGAGATTAGGGAGAGGACGCGATGTTGGAGGGGCTGCGTTAAACTCGGCTGTCCGCGTAAGTCACGTCCTTGGAGAAGTCTACAGCCTCTCCAAGCCACACTCAAGGGCTCTGTCCTTGCTCCCGAGTGCACTGTTCCGGCCAGGTCCCCGCGTGGGCGCCATGAGGGAGGTCCAGGAAATGCACAAAGCTGAGTCCTGCGGAGGTCCTTCCCCAGGCTACCTCCTCCCCCAAACACACACCTGCACGTGTGTGCACGCATGTAAATTGAAGTGATAAGCCCCTGGCAAACGCCTGGAGCTAACTGTCCTTTGGTGAAGGTTGGGGCATATCTCTATTTCTCCAGGAAGGGTAGGTAGGACAAGGTCTATCAGTGGGATATCAAACCTGCGGCAAGAGGCAGCTTTCCTGTCCCCAGGGCCCTGGCCAGCTGGCCTGGATCTCAGCCACATGCTGGAACTGACACATGAGTCTCTTCATCTACACCTTAGTTCTGGTTCCTTAGGCATCACCAACTGCTTCACCTCAGCCAGGGAGAGGCCTTTAGTCATTTCCTTGTGAGTGGGCATGCAGGTCGGAGAGGATAGAATATGGTAGAGTTTCAAATCCAGTCCGCCGGACCCCATACACTTACACACCTGATTGGATGCTGAAATGGAGATTCCATTGCCTCAGGGAGAGCAAGGATAAGAAGAGAAATAAGCTTGCGTGGAAAAAGGATATATTCCTTGCAATGAGTGCTCCCTGGCAGAACATCATCTTCCTTATACAAAAGATTCACTTACTGAGCATCCTGGGATGTGGGTATTGCGTATGGCGGAGGAAGGCAGCTTTCAGCATACACCTTTGATGAGCTCCTCCATCTAATGGCCCTGTCAGGGCTTCAGGGCTTGAGAACCTGCTCCTCCCTCTTGATCTTGTAGTTGTGTATTTAGGACTATATATTTAAGTTCTTTTGGCAAGGGTCCCTCCCCACACCCTTCCACATTCTGGGGAACAGTAACTATGCTTAAATAAGCTCACAGTCAGCTCTTTGCAGAAAGGGATGACATCTCATTTGTAGGTGTGAAAGACAAATGACTTCTTTATTGTACCCAGTTCTGGATTTCTCTAGAGAAACACACACACCCAAAGTCACAGAAGAAAGTTTCAAAGATAATACATGTGCCAAATAGCCTCTTCACCAGAAAACCAGTGACTAAGTGACTATCACACACACATGCACACACACACACACACACACTCCTAGGAATCTTGATAACATTATTTTTATTGTTGAAAGTCAAACTACTTTTATCTCAGGCAAAGGGTTGAACTATGTTAGAGGAGAATTTGATTTTGAGATAATTTAGACATTAAATCTTCTTAGGGTAAGATGGAGGGAGGAGAAAGGGTAGCAATGATTCATCAGCCATTAATGAAATTTCTGAGTAGTGGTTTGTATCAGAGAATTGTGTGCAAACTCTGTGAGCATGTGTGTGTATGAGAGAGAGAGACAACATGTATCTGTGTTCATGGAAACAGTGTACTTGTCACAGTACAGCTCAAGCTCTACGTCGATCAGGCGTCCCTGATTCGACTTCCCCAGTGCAGTGGGACATTCTTGCTTATTAGCAGGGCTGGCAGCCTCTTCGAGACCACTCTTGAGGCTGCTATGAGAATGCTGCTGTTAAATGCCACCGGAGGAAAGACACGATTGACACACAAATTAGTTGTAATAATCACACAGGCAATCTATTACTCACAAATCCTTTTTGCGTGCCTGGGTACAGCTTAAGGGGAGCCCCGTTGGTGTGCTCCTCTCAGCTGGCTTTGGTCAGAGCTCAGAGCGGATGGAGACAGTCCACATCAACGTTGGAGTCTGGGCGACTACTGCAGCAGGGGACCCCTCAGCTTTAGTACATTTTCTGGCCAAGTCTTCTAACAGGTGTCAATCTACAGGATTATCACCTCAAACCACCTTTTTGGGAGTTCCTCACAGGGAACCCCCTTTAAGTCAATCTATTAAAATGTTTACATTAAACCACTTTTTAAGATGTTCTTATTTTCATTAATTTACAAAGTTAATGTAAATAACACCAAAACACTTCTTATCTATGTATAACTTCACACACTAACTGGGCTCTGTTTGAAAGTCAGAATCTGTTTATCACATTACAGAGTTATGGCACTAAGCCACTATATTAATTCCTATCCAATTGGCATAACTTTACTTAATTTTAATAATTATTTTAATATCTTTAATTACTTTTATATATCTTCCATATTTTTATATTTCTATATATTTAATTACTATAACCTTATATTACTACAACAGTACTGACAAAGCATTCATCCTCAGGTATGTAACAAGGTGATAGAGCTATTGATCCTGCTCTCAATTTAGGAAGTTTGTTGAAGTGATCAGTCATACACACAAAATTTAATTATATAAATCAGGTTGTAAAATGTTATAAAGAAAGTGAAAACAATCATTGTGGTATAGAGGAGGTGATTAGTTCTGAATAGTGGCATGAGGAAACTGAAGGAAGGGAAGAAATTTGACAGGAGATGTAGGCAAGACAGAGAGAAGCTTAATAGAGCCTTGGGTGTCTGTTAAGTTAGAGTAACTCTGTCAAGTTAGACAGAGAAGCCTAACTTGAAAAAAGCACTGAGTGAAAAACGCAAGGTTGGATGGAGTTGGAAAAAAGGTCTGGGATCGTGTTATACTACAAAAGCTATTTACAGTCTCGAGAATGCCCAGATATGCGTGGACGAGAAGAACCAGAGTGGTTGTCTCCATCCCTGGATTTAAGGCCTGATTGCAAAGTTGTAAGGAAGCTTATCAACAGGGTGTCACATAGCCTTTCTCATAGCCAAAATTGATGTGTCTGTGAGGTCTCAATAGCAGGTGGCACATATTCAAATGGTGGTACTTGCCACCTTCCCTAAACTGCTTCTTAGCCAACAGTAGATGTGCCTCTCCAGGTGCCCCTAAGAAGCACATCAATTCTGCCTGCACTGATCAAATGATACAAATCCTGGCATTTGCTTTGATCAGTTTCACGTAGTAACAGATTGAGGATGTTAGAACAATATGCCTTTCCCCACTGTCTTCCTCCCCATTCCAAAGGCATGTATCTCATTGTGCAGACACAGTATTATTACCAATGAGCCAAATCTCTGAACATGACTGAGCCATGTGCACCATATAGGATATCAAAGGTACAGAGATGCATCATCTCTCCTTTATGTGACTCACAATTTATGTTTAATGCAAATTATCTTAGCCTCCAACTATCCAAGCAAATGCTTAAGAGGCTGAATTGGAGCTTTAATTATTTCACTTATAAAAACAAGAGAAAGTTGAACAGAACTCAGGAATCTATGAAAAGCTAAGTAATAAGAAATACTGACAGAACTGGATGCATGGTTAAATGAAAGCAGATAAATTTGTTTTCAAAGAATCAATAAAATGAGCATAAAAGAGTAGCAGAAAGATAGAAAGTGATAAGGTGCATTATGTGTGAAAATTATCTTTGCAAGGAGAGTCTGCATCTGCAATCTGTTCTTGCAAAAAGCATGCCGGTATGCAATCCACACAGATCCCAGGCATGAATGCTGTGCTGTGGGCAGGATCTAAACATTATTTCTATTTGTGTATTTGGGGTATTAGTTTTGTTTAGTCTTCGTGTTGAGAGAATTCATGTGCGTTAAGATTAGACTATTATGAAATGGAACATTTTGTGTGTTCAGTCATATTTCTAAAATGTCATAAACCCGTTATACCTGAGCATTTACCTGTCTGGAAAGTTTCTGTTTTAACTTTCTTTTATTACCACAAGAGAAGAAAACTATCCATTGTATGTAGAGGTAGATAGCCTAAAACCTCTCCTTCTCCATTAGTGCCACTTTTACTAATGATCATGTCTTTGAAGATAATTTCAATTTTCTTGACAACGGCATGTTAAATGTTTTACTAGGCTCTTTGTGAACCTCTGACATTAGCTTTTTTAGTGGTAAATTTAGATTTGAACACCTTCCTCTGCAAATGCTTTAATTTCTTGACCATTCTTTTTGAAATTAAATAACAGAGATAGAGATTTATGCTACCAAGGCACCCTAATTGTCACAGATTCTTACATTTTAACTTCTTTTAAGATACATGGGGTCATTTTCCTTCATGGCTACTTCATGTTCCCTCTGGGCAAATAACTGCTCACTTCGCTCTGAAATTATGCAATAACTGCCTATAATTTGCCACTTAACAGAATAATATTTTCTTAACTCTTTGGGGTATTATATTTTTCTCCACTGAAATATCCCTGGCAAAGATAATGATGGACAGCAGAATATAAAACAGACTTTTAACACATTGACAAAACGTGATTGACAGAACTTTAAGAATATATTTGGGATAAGTGAGACAGGGAAAAGAATCAAGCAGTTGACTGGCTATGAACCTATTTGATATGACGAGGATCGTGATGTGAAGTGCTGGTTGCCCAAATATTGATCACAGCACTCAGAAAACATTTTTGTCCATGGGTAGTATTGACCAAGGTGATGTCTGTACAAATCCTATCAAATGGAAGGCAGTTATTACATACTAGATAACAGCAAATCCTTCATGTCTGGCAAATGATCCCTATACAGGTGAAAGTCTGAGAGGAAAGAGAGTGTTAACTCAATGCATTTTTACAGAACAATATAATTAACAATTAAATTTGACAATCTCTTATTGCAGAGAATCATTTAGTTCTTAATGGAATTATACTTTTGTTAATTTCCAAATGACATGTGTTAATTTCCAAATACAATTGTATTACAGATTGGAGGGCTACTGGGAGCAGTGAGACTCCCCACTACAGATGCACAAACCATAGATATGCTATCTAATAACCAGCCAATGCACATTATTTGAATATACATACTTTTCTATTTTAACATAAATTGTTTAGGTTAAAAACTACTCAGCCATAAGAAATGATGACATCAGATCATTTATAACAACATGGATGGACCTTGATAACATTATACTGAGTGAAATAAGTCAATCAGAAAAAAACTAAAAACTGCATGATTCCATACATATGTGGAACATAAAAAAGTCTAAGAGCCTGACCAGGCAGTGACGCAGTGGATAGAGTGTTGGATTGGGATGCGGAGGACTCAGATTTGAGACCCCAAGGTCGCCAGCTTGAGCACAGGCTCATCTGGCTTGAGCAAAGCTCACCAGCTTGGACCCAAGGTCGCTGGTTTGAGCAAAGGGTTACTTGGTCTGCTGAAGGCCCACGGTCAAGGCACATATGAGGAAGCAACCAATGAGCAACTAAAGTGTCACAACGAAAAACTGATGATTGATGCTTCTCATCTCTCTCCATTCCTGTCTGTCTGTCCCTATCTATCCCTCTTTCTGACTCTCTCTCTGTCTCTTTAAAAAAAACATAAAAAGAACAAACAAAAAAACAAAAAACCAAGTCTAAGAGAGTGTGGTGGGTGGGGGGAGGAGAGGGAAGGAGATGGGGGAGGGGAGGGGCACAAAGAAAACCCAGAGGACAATCTGACTTTGGGTGATGGGTATGCAACATAATTGAATAACAAGATAACCTGGAGATGTTTTCTTTGAACATATGTACCCTGATTTATTAATGTTACCCCATTAAAATTAATAAAAATTTATTAAAAATGCTTATATTTTATATTTACATGAGATGATGCTCACCTATTTTAAAGAAAAATGACACATTTTTTCTGTAAGCATTTTAAATAATTTGTCCTCATACTTAAATAAACATGCACTTAATACTTGTTACTAGGTTTGATAACCTTTTGAAAAACAAAAACCCAACACCTATTATGGAAGAAATCTGTATGAAAAGCTGGTCTATGTAAAAAGTAGACTAGGGAAATAAAACTAAATATCTGTATATATTTTATTATAAAGTTATATTTAGTATCTCAAATTTCTGCATTTTGATAATAAGAAAAACTTAGAAATAGCTGTACCTTATCAACCAGATAGAGACTATCCTTAAACATTTTGTCTCATTTTATCCAACCTCTCTCTCTCTCTCACTCTATGTATATATATACACACACATTACATTGTATTAATGTATTAATATTACACTGTATTAATATATATCTGTCTTTATAATTAATATTTGCAAATATAAATTTAACTTCACTTGATTACATGTACTGCATCCTAATAAACAATTTCCTACACTAAAACATTAAGTGTTTTTTCTGTAATTATTATTAGTAGTAAACTGCAATGTGAATATCTCTGTCCACAAAGCTTTACCATATTCTACATTACATCCCTAGGCTACTAGATTTTAAATTTAGCTTTGTTAAGGGTATGGCAATTTGTGAGTACTGTATTCATATTGCCTAAATTGTTTTCCCAAATGTATAATTTCTTCCTAATCAGAAAGACCTAAAATACTTCACTCACACTAGCATTGCCTGTTTATTAAATATTGTATATTTTGTGTGAACTTTCTGAGTTTCTACTCTGTTGTTTCTTTCTTTAAACATCTTCAGTTGAATTATTAGACTCTAGAAGTATGTGTATATTCATATTTGTCAAATTTGAGGTGTGCTAAAAGACTTCTACTCCTTAATATCTCATGTACTTTTTACCTTATTTTTATGCTCTGGGATCCAGGCAATCCTGTGTTTATTAGGATACAATGTTGAAAAGCTCTTTAATTGTCAATGACTGAATATTCTTAATTTCTATAGTTCATAAGCATCAATCTTCCTTTTATTTTCTGTAATACATTCACACAATAAACAGTGGGATAACTATACCAATGCATTAGCTGTTAGGGATCTCTAAGGATGCCTGAGGAACGTTCGCATGTGTCATACATAGGACCTAGTACTAGTTTTTCATTTCAATTCCATCTCTGCTCTACTCCCTGGAGGTTACTTATTGTCTTCTTATAAATGGCTACACCAGGCTATAGCTTTTTTTTGTATCACTTCATTTGAAGTCTAAAACACAGACACCTGCCTTAATTCCTCAGAGCTCAGGCAGAGGTGTTTAATAAAGCATATTGAAAGCTTGGGAATACTATAGACACAACAAGCAAAAAAGGGAAACACAGCTTTGAAAAAATAGATACCAAAGTACAGACATTTTGGGAAACAGTTTGACAGTTTCTGATAAAACTAAACATATTCATACCATATGATCCAGCAGTCATGCTCCTTGCTATTTACCCAAAAGAGTGGAAAATTTATATCCACATAAAAACTTGCACACAGATGTTTATAGCAGGTTTATGTGTAACAGCTAAAACTTTAAAGCAACCAAGATGTCCTTCAGTAGGTGAATATGGTACATTCGACAATGGGATATTATCTAGCACTAAAAAGAAATGAGCTATCAAACCATGAAAAGTCATGGAGGAACTTTAAATGTATAGTACTAAGTGAAAGAAGCCAATCAGAGAAAGATACACACTGTATGACTCCAATGATGTGACAATCTGGAAAAGGCAAAACCAAGATTATAAAAAAATCCGTGGTTTTCCGTAGAGAAGGGAAGAAGCTGAATAGGCAAAGTACAGATGAGTTTGAGGGCAGGGAAAATAATCTGTATGCTATTCTAATGATGGATCTATGCCTTTATATGTTGCCTAAACCTACTGAATGTACACCAAGAGTAAGTGAACCCTCAGGTGAAATTCAAACTTTGGGCGATGGTGATATGTCAAAGATGCAGGTTCAACCTTGATAAAGAATGTACCATTCTGGAAAGAGATATTTATAATGAAGGAAGCTGTGCATGTAAAGGGGCAGGGAGAATTTGGGAAATTTCTTTGCCTTCCTCTAAATTTTGCTCTCAACTTAAAACTGCTAAAAACAAACAAACAAACACAAAGTCTTAAAAATTTATCAGTTTTAGCCTGTTAGCAACTTCTCTATCTCCCTACATAGAGTCCCCTTAATGGATTCCTTTCTTAGTGCCATGAATATTTTAGGTTTTAATTATTTTCCCAAAGCTGTTTTATGACCCAGCTATCGCACTTTTAGAAATATATCCTAAGAATCCCAAAATACTACTTTAAAAGAAGAAATGCACCCCCATGTTTATGGTAGCATTGTTCACAATAGCGAAGATCTGGAAACAGCCGAAGTGTCCGTCAGTGGATAAGTTGGTAAAAAAGCTATGGTACATGTACACAATGGAATACTATATGCCATAAAAAAGAGAAGGAAATCTTATCTTTTGCGATGGCATGGATGAACCTGGAGATTATTATGCTAAGTGAAGTAAACCAGGCAGTGAAAGACAAATATCATATGATCTAATGAACACAATAAACTGAGGAACAAAGTAGAAAGAGAGGCATGGTCACAAGGAACAAAACAGCTATCAGAAAGAAGAGAGATGAGGGGACAGAATCAGAGAATGTGAAGGAATTAGCCAAATTATATATTCATAACACATAGATACAGAAAACAGGGCAGCAAGTTCCAGAGGAAATGGGGTGATGGAGGTAGGGGGAGGGGGCAAAAGGGGTGAAATGGGACTGGAAAGAGACTTTGCATGGGGCATGGGGGGCATGATGTGGGGAGTCGAGGGTTATTATACTGAGTGGGAAACTTGAAACCATGTTAACATAATAAAATAAAATTTAAAAATGTTTTTTAAATAAATAAAATCAACCTATCAAAAATAAGTAACTTCCCAAGAAGAATTTCTTTAACTTAGTCCTTCATAACTGAGGACTGTTTTTTCCCCTAGGAAATATTCAACAATGTCTGCAGACATTTTTATTGTCATGAATGGATTTTCCCTACTGTCGTGCAGTGGGGAAAAGCCAAGAATGGAACTGAGCATCTATGTTGGGTCAAATGTTGCTCCGAAGGATGAGGATAGTTCCATTACAAATACTTCAGAGAGGAAAATGGGACAGACTTTGGTTTTAGAAAGCGAACAAATTGTTGGAGACCCTAGACTCAGCCTGGGAAGTACAGATAAGAGCAGGATTTCTCAACCTTACATAGAGTTTGGTGTAACATCCAAATATGGGTAATAATTATTAAAGAAAGCTCACCCACAACTTAAATTATATTATGGGCCTCAGCCCAAAGGGAAAATGCATGAGATAGAAAAACCCCAAGGGGGCTCAATATTCTTTACATAGTATGTCTCTACTTAGGTATAAATCTGTGAGTAGAACAACCTATGAGAAGATCAGTCTGCCCCATCCTACTGACTTGACAAACTGCTTTGCAATTTACCTTATAAATGAGTATTCAGGAATGGCATGGTCTGGGACAGAGATAGGGAAGGCAATCCCTAAGAACCAAATGTTGTGTTAAAGCCAGTACCATCTAACTTCACTAAAATAGAAAAATACAAATGTATTTCTAGAAAAATCTAGACTTGCTAGTCATACACTTAATTTATGGTTCAAATGATTTTTTTTAACATTTAAGGTAGAAATAGCTACAAGTAGATGACTTCATTATGTCAGAAAAATCCCAGAATAAAACAGGGTGTATATATGGCTCGTATCTTTATGTTAGAACTCATCAGTGGAATCCCTCCAAAAATGAAAACATGTCTAACCAAGCACAAATGTGCAGACATTGTTTATGGGCTTCTGAAATGGCTGTTAGCAAAACATTAAGGTCTAGCCTCCATTCAGCAAACTGTTATATGTCCAGAGTGCTAAAGGAAGTGTATCAATTTATTTTCCTTCAACTAGTAAGTTATTGAGCAAATAGTTCATAGATTAAAAAACAAAAAACAAAAAAACATAGAGAATGAGAGCTTGGTTTGGTCTAGAACTCATTAAAGACATTTTGTGGATAAAAAGTATGACCCTATTTCCAGTGCTTAGAACAACATATGGAGAATGACAAAATTCAATAAATATCTGTTGAATGAAGATGCAAAAATAAAAAATAAAATATAGGAGAAACTGATAATGAAAGAGAAGGACAGCCCTGGCCATTTGGCTCAGTGGTAGAGCATCTGCCCAGAGTGTGGATGTCCTGGGCTCAATTTCCGGTCGGAGCATACAGGATAAGTGACCATCTGCTTCTCCACCCCGCTCCCTCCTCTACCCTCTCTCTCTTTCTTTCTCTCCCCCTCCCACAAGCATGGCTCAATTCGTTCCAAGGAGTTGGCCTCGAGTGCTGAGGTTGGTTCAGTGGCCTTTGCTTCAGACGCTAAAAAAAATGACTCCACTGCTGAGCAACAAAGCAAGGGCCCTAGATGGGCAGAGCATGCCCCCTAGTGGGCTTTCCAGGTGGATCCCAGTCAGTCAGGGTGCCTGCAGGAGTCTGCCTCTCTAACTCCCCTTCTTTCACAAAAAAAGAAAAAGAAAGAAAAAATGAAAGAGGAGGACAATGAAAGTAAGTGCTGCTTCAAATATTTGTTTCCTTTCAATTGCAACCCACATTCAGGATCAAACCAGAATGAAAAGTTCCTTTCAATCATCCTTTGGAAAAATTTCATTTTTCTCCAAATTGCTGATATTTAAATGGCATTTACAATTAAATGTTATGATCCCTGTTTCAATATTCTTAATATTCTGCCACATATTAAATGAAACAGAGGGTGTTGCCACTCAAACTGAATTGCAGTCAACCAAGTAACAACATATACGCAGGTGTCTTGTCCTTCTTAAAATGTGCTCAGGAAAACCAGACTGGGGGTGGCGTGGGGGCCTCTGATCCATGTATGGGATTTCTCCAGATCGCCTAGAACTATGTGGTCTTTTTCATTTCTTTACTCCATTTTTGGTTTTCTGTCTGGGTTGCTCGTCTGCTTTCAGCGTGTTAGATTTGCAGTGCAGTTTTTACTTCCCCACCTTTGATGTTGACCTTATTTTTTCTCACCACTTCATATCATGTCTTCTGATATTCATAGTGACCTCATATCTGCTACTATGGTAACTTCCCTCTGCCTGTATCCCACACCAGTTTGGGGCTCAGTTCCTCCATTGTTCTCACAATAACTGTTTCCATAATAATTCTAATTAATAGCTCTGAAGACCAACTCTCAGAAGTGTGAACTTACAAGTGCTCCTATTGTTACTCTAGCATTTGTATTAAAGGGCTGTGGTCTTTCTGAAATGAATTGTAGAGTAATTTAATTTATCAGGGGTAAACCTGCATTGTCTTAAAACTCTCAACAAGCTCTTCCTAGTACCTGAGGCGGAGACCAAGGAGCCATCCTCATTGCCTGGGGCCAACTGGCTCCAATCAACATGGCTGCAGGAGGGGGAAAGACATAGAGAGGGAGAGAAGCAAGAGAGGGAGGGGTGGAGAAGCAGATGGGCGCTTCTCCTGTGTGCCCTGACTGGGAATTGAACTTGAGATCTCCACATGCCAGATCAACACTCTAGCACTGAGCCAACCAGCCAGGGCCAAAATATAACTTCCTACTCTACTGGTCACACAGGAAAAAGAAAATCTATATTCAGAAAATTTGACCTTTAAGGACATCTTCCTCAAATTACAGGTGGTGTCTCAAGAAAGTGTCACAGTAACACCTACACATAGTAAATTAAGTTCATTCATTATTAAAAGGCCAAAGTGTCATCTAATTGAAAGTTTTTGTCCTAACTCTATTTACTTGAATACTGTGTTTGACAGATTTTTAAGAAATCTAATGTCATAATAATCATAATTAGTAAGTCTCTTATGCCTGAATTTCCTTTTACTTACAACAAAATATACAATAGTAAACTAAATATTATGTTCTCCATATTATCATCATTTGCATTATATAGTTAGATATCACATATAAGTCTGACCCTCTAAATTTAAAAATAAAAAGAACTGTCACTGTGAATGATTAAATGACCTGCCCAATTTCATTGAGCTGCAAAAGCAAAACAGATTTGAATCCAAAGTAATATTTTTTCTGATTCAGAATGCTTAAAAATGGAAAAATGCAAGATCAATTTCCTAATCACTACATAATATAATTCTATAATTTATTTCCTAAATGAAGTGTGATAATATTGCTGGTTAAGATATTTTTTAAAAGTTAAATTCTATTCTAATAATTTCCATGGAGCAGCTTTATTTATTTTTGACTGATGACATTACTATATATTAATAGATTCTATCTTCTTAATTCAGGTCTTTTCTCTAATTACCAAAATGACTATTGCTACTACCAATGCTGAAACTGACTTAAGTGTGTAAAACCAAGCCAAATCATCACAGGCTGACAATTTGCTCACTATAACTCTCAAATAACTAGTTTATATATTTTTCTAAATGTATGTGATCCACAAAATAGATGCCCAATAAATAACGGGTAATTAGCTGCTATGAACCCTTGAAGCATAACGCAAGGGAAAAAATAGAAGTTTGAGTCCAGTTTAATGCCATTAGATAGTTCTGAAAACATTATATTATCAGGATTTTTTAAAAAATAATAGACCTTTCCTTTTTTATTTGTAACATAGAGAATTGCTTTCTTGATTCTGGGTGCTTACTAGATGTGTATAGAAAAGAAAAATTTAGTTGCCTGTAATGATAAAACTGTTGCATAATGGTTATAATCAAATGAGGGGGAAATGTCATGGAGTAAAAAACATCTAAGGAAAATAGCCATTAAATATATTCAGGTTTTATAGTATAATATAGTGTATGTGTCATATCTAAAATTAAAGGATGTACTAATATCCATATTTATTGGCAACTTGATAAATTTTGAAAGGCATTAGTGCAATGCACTGAGTTAAGCCCATTATACATATCACTCAATTTATTTCTCACAGAAACTTTGTGAGACACATTATTATTTCTACTTTATCAATGAGAAAATTAGAAAGGGAAAAAAGAAGCTCTAGCCACTGGAATGACCACAGGGTCATGATGTGTGAGAGTTGTGGTGTGGGCCCAGGCAACCCTCACTGCAAAGATGGGTATTTCAATCATTTAAAAACATCTCATTTAAACATAATGTATGTATAAGACATTTATTAAAGGCTCTTAGCAAAGCAAAGATGTTTTTAAAAAAAGAAATGTGGAAAAATTTCAAAACTATTCCCACAGATTACAATTTTGATATACTTAGATGACCTAAATGAGAAAACGATCAAGTAAATTAACACAAATTCTAGATGGGTAACAACATTAAAAACATTCACAATATTGGTTTATCTCTTATATTAATAAATTTTGAAACATTAACTAAGAATAAATAATATATTTACATAAAATGTAAAATTCTTTATTTTGTAACTATTGTTATTGTTTTCAACAATAGAAAAAACAAAATAATGTACAAATAAATAATAATATTTAACATGCTGTTAAGTATTGATAACAGTATATTTTTATATGTATATCATTTAATAATTTTGTTTATTATGAATGTTAGATATATTTATGACATAAGAATGTTAGCATATATTTAATTTCACTTACGTCATAACATTTAGATTTTTGTGTATGTATGACAATATCAATTGTATGCATTAAAGAAAAGAAAATAACTATGTCTCTTTACCAAAAAAGGTACTATCATAAACAACTTATAGATACAAAATGCTTAGAAGAATTTTTAAAAGTATTCTGAAAGAAGATAAAAAAAAAACATTTATTTATACTTTGTATATCTGAGCATACTAAATTTTATTCTTGCAATATTTTTAGTAATTTTCTGAAGTGTTCATGAGCCAAATTGCTGATCTTCAGGAAGATGAGTAATTATCCAAACAGAATGCTTCCATGTGAGTACTGCAAACACAATTAAAGAGGCACTACATAAATTATGCTAGAGTGTACCACTCTATTACTTTTTTTTTCTATTAGTATAGACATCTTGAATATGGCCAGAGAATATATTATTAGTACAGTTTTAGTTTTTACTCTTTAAAAGGCAGCTTCATTGAAGATAAATATGAACTGATAATACAGTTGACAGCTGCTAAGATCCTACATACCATCAACTTAAGTCTTCATTCACTCTGAGATGACCACTGTGTTTAAGAAAGCTGTCAGTGTGTGTACAGGTCTGATTTATTTGTCTAATATGGATCATAATTATGCTCCTGGGTGGGGAATGTTACTACCTTTGTGTTCTGACAGCACCTGGTGCACAGCTGGATTCTCACTGTTGAACAACAATCTATAGAAATCGATTTAATAATAGCAAAATAAGCCTCTAGGCAGTGCAATTATTATTATTTTTTATCTCTAGAAATAATTGGAAACAATTTTTAGCATAAATGTGCTATCCATGGGGTCACTCTGTCCTACAGGAAAATGCCATGTATCTCCCGAGAACAATTTTTCTCTATGATAGATAAGAGCAAAGCTGTGAACTCTGAAATGAGTGAAGTGATAATGGAAGAGGTATGCATGCTGTCCTTTTTGGTGTGTCCTCTGAAAAGGCTGGTGAAGATGTTTATGAAGCAGATGTCACCCTCCAGCCAATGCACGTGCCATTAGCTGGCCTCTTAAGCCATGTAGCCAATGAGGGTACGTAAAGAGCAGGCTCTCAGCCCATGAGAGTCTATCACAGCAAAGATGTTTCAGTAGAACTGAAACAAGCCCTCACCTTGCAACTGAAGCCCGGAGATATTAACTGGCATGCTCAGAGTCATGCATATATTGTGTGGTATGTTTTTCATTATGCTATCCTCTCCCAAATAACATATATATTTCTTTCATGGGTATAAACAGAAAGTATGATGCTTAAATTATTCTATTCTGTTCTAATTTTTTTTAATTTTTTTTCCGAAGTGAGAAGCAGGGGGCAGCAGACAGACAGACTCCAGCATGTGCCAGACAGATCCATCCAGCATGCCCACTAGGGGTGATGCTCTGCCCATCTGGAATGTTGCTCTGCTGCAACCAGAGCCATTCCAGCATCTGAGGCGGAAGCCATGGAGCCATCCTCAGGGCCCTGGGCCAACTTTGTTTCCATGGATCCTTGGCTGTAGAAGGGGAAAAAAGAGAGAGAAAGGAGAAGGGGAAGGGTGGAGAAGCAGCTGGGTACTTCTCCTGTGTGCCCTGGCCTGGAATCAAACCCGGGACTTCCACATGCCAGGCTGTCGCTCTACCACTAAGCCAACCGGCCAGGGCCTGTATTCTATTTTAATTTTATATTAATTTTTTAAAGTGAGAAGCTGGGAGGCAGAGAGACAGACTTTCACATACATCCTGACTAGGATTCACCCAGCAAGCCCCCTGCCAAGTGATTCTCTGCCTATCTGGGGCTGTTGCTCTGTTGCTTGGCAATTGAGCTATTTTAGCTCCTGAGGGGAGGCCATGGAGCCATCTTCAGCACTGGGGGCCAACTTACTTCAACTGAGCCATGGCTGTGGCAGGGGAAGGGGGGAGGGATGGTTGCTTCTCCCTTGTGCCCAGACCAAGAATCAAATCTGGGAAGTAAATATGCCAGGCCTATGCTCTACCACTGAGCCAACTGACCAGCACTAAATAACATATTAAGTATCCCTTTTAAAAATAAAATATTACCTTTGTTCATGTTTATATTTAGATAAATACAAGATAGATCAGATGAATACTAATAACAGTGTAAGTGTGGAAATTAATATGATGGTGTTATTGGTCAATGGATACTATTCTTCTATTTGTTAGAAAATCTGGTCTTTCGTTGTGACTTTCATGCACCTGTCTTTACCCCTTTGCTATTTTGAACACTGGTTTGAAGCAATTTCCATCTTGCCTTCTTCCCAGTGTGGTTTGGATTGCCCATCCAACCCTCATAATTGGTTTGGATCTCCAGACCCATTACTGTGATATATGAAATATCAGAACCATAGTAGCATTGGAAATGTTAACAACTGTATTTCTTTTCTTTTTTTTAATAAATTTTTATTAATGGTAATGGGATGACATTAATAAATCAGGGTACATATATTCAAAGAAAACATGTCTAGGTTATTTTGTCATTAAATTATGTTGCATACCCCTCGCCCAAAGTCAGATTGTCCTCCGCCACCCTCTATCTAGTTCTCTGTGCCCCTTCCCCTCCCCCTAACTCTCTCCCTCCCTCCCTCCCATGTCCTCCCTCCCCCCACCCCTGGTAACCACCACACTCTTGTCCATGTCTCTTAGTCTCATTTTTATGTTCCACCAATGTATGGAATCATGTAGTTCTTGTTTTATTCTGATTTACTTATTTCACTTCGTATAATGTTATCAAGTTCCCACCATTTTGCTGTAAATGATCTGATGTCATCATTTCTTATGGCTGAGTAGTATTCCATAGTGTAAATGTGCCACATCTTCTTTATCCAGTCTTCTATTGAAGGGCTTTTTGGTTGTTTCCATGTCTTGGCCACTGTGAACAGTGTTGCAATGAACATGGGGCTACATGTGTCTTCACGTATCAATGTTTCTGAGGTTTTGGGGTATATACCCAGTAGAGGGATTGCTGGGTCATAAGGTAGTTAGTTCTATTTGCAGTTTTTTGAGGAACCACCATACTTTCCTCCATAATGGTTGTACTACTTTACAGTCCCACCAACAGTGAATGAGGGTTCCTTTTTCTCCACAGCCTCTCCAACATTTGCTATTACCTGTCTTGTTGATAATAGCTAATCTAACAGGGGTGAGGTGGTATCTCATTGTAGTTTTGATTTGCATTTCTCTAATAACTAATGAAGCTGAGCATCTTTTCATATATCTGTTGGCTATTTGTATCTCTTCCTGGGAGAAGTGTCTGTTCATGTCCTCTTCCCATTTTTTTATTGGATTGTTTGTTTGTTTGTTGTTGAGTTTTATGAGTTCTTTGTAAATTTTGGATATTAGGCCCTTATCAAACAACTGTATTTCAACAATTCAATCTTTGGGTAATGAATTCAGAGCAGACTACTTTGATCTAAAATATGAAATTATGATGGGTCTTTTTTCTTTTCAATAAAACCATGATGTATTTGAAATAATATAATTTTAAAATCTTGGTGATCATATACAATGAAAGCTATTCCTTGTGTGTTATTTATTATGTATAATTACAGTCCTCTACAACTTGTTCTGATTACTAGATTATAGGTAACACTTTGAAACAAACAACTGAACATGATTTTATATTGAGATTGTATGTAAGTATGACTTTTTAGGATTATATGGAGAAGATGAATTATCCACTGAGAAATAAAAATGTAATGGTTTACCATTCATTTGTGTTACATAACTTGCTGGACTTTTTCTTATGCCCCTTTGAAATAAAAATAATTAGAATAATGCTTATATTTTTGACTCTGTACTATATCTACATGTTGGAGTTATGTATAACTTCCTCTAAATCGGGGGTCTCAAACTCAACTCAGCATGTGGGCTGCAGAGCAAGATCATAGCCATTAGGCAGGCCGCACTAGGTCTACAAAAGGCAACTGTTACGCAACACTTTTCTCACTGCAGTTGAAAACAAAAAAAAACAACAAGCACAATTGTACATGCAGTTTACTCAGTGTCACAAAACGACCAGAAACTGTTGTTCGCATCACAACTGCTGTTAACTAAGCTAATATCTAGCTAGGATGCTAGAGAAATGAAAAATACAAGTAGGCCCCTAGGCTTACTTAATTTTATCCAAAATATTTTGAACTTCGTGGATTAGTCTGCGGGCCGCACAAAATTGTTCGTCGGGCCGCGAGTTTGAGATCCCTGCTCTAAATAGACATACCATCACTTGAGGATTCATTGAACTTAACACATTATTGATATTTTACTTTTTATATTTGCTCTTTTTCTTTTCTTGAATTTAAAGAAGATACCATGACAGAATTCATATAAAAATTCTTACTCCTACACTGAAATGTGTTTATGTCTGATTAAAAAGCAGTCATTTTTTTGGCTAAATAAAATTTCAGAATATAAAAATTTAACCTAAAGTTGCTAGGCAATATTATCATGACCGACAGAGCTACTAAAAATAGTACAGCTAAATAGGATGTATTTGAAATTCATAATTTATGTTCTTTCAGGAAATTAAAAAAATAATTTATATATTTATGTCAACATCTAGATAGACTAGAGCATAATAAGCCCTTTGCACTCTGCTGAAATATAGTTTCTTGCTAATAGGGAAACCTATTTCTGTATTTGTACTCTTGTTCCTGACACTTAGACATGAGAGGAGTGTTACATTGATCTCTCCTGCTCTTGTCTTTGCTTTGCTATAATGCCTTCTGGTGATTTGGCATGATAACCTGGAGAGTAAAAGCAAAGGAACATATTTATGGTTCATAAAAGATGAATAAGTTTACTCTTCATTCCCTTTTCTATCCTGAGAACTAATGCCCTATATAACTTCTCTAATTTATAAACATGCAAAAAATTGAGTCTGGTTGTTCACTGCAATGTTAGGTAGATTTCAAATGAGTGAAGGAACATGTAGGAATTAGAGATCAGAGTTTGCCACTCTACCTAATAGAGTACTTCCTTTCACCATAAAAAGAGAAAGCTTTTTAAACTAGACTTTTAAAAAGATGGCTTCACCACCTAGGCTCTCCCTCCTTCTAGAATTCTCTTTTTTGTCATATGGTTTAATATGATATAATCTCCCTGTCAATTGGAACACTTCAGACTTCATCCTGATGTTAAAAAGAGCTGCTCATTGTTCAGAAATAGCTGCTATTCTTAGACAGATGGTAGTTGGAGTCATAGGAAGAGTCATAGTCAAAGTAGATATTCAGCTATGTTCTTCTCACTAGAGATTCTGGAAATAATCCTCCCACTAGCTGACCTAAGAAACAAACACATAATATTGAGGAAAACCTGTATTTTGTTTTCATAAATAACACATTATATTCCCAAAGGTAAAAAGGACATCTGTTGATTTTCAATGAAATTTCTCAAAGGCAACAATGAACTGCAATAATGACATTGTTTTACAAAGGAGCTTTCAATTTCTGTTTTGGCTATAATTTAGAAGGACTGGCTCACGTTCAGATTCTATTTTATGTTTTTGTTTAGCTTTTTGAATTTTAAGTTGTCCTAAACTTCAATTAGAGGACTTGTGAATTATTTCTATTTGATCAAAAAATTTTTGTATATATTTGATACTTCTTTCAAAAAGATTTTCTACATATTTTATATAGCAATCAAATAAGTTATCTAGCATCATGTGATATACTTATAAAATATTAGTAGGAGAATGTATGTATATATGGAGCACATGTCAGTGGGTTTAAGGTTTGGGATTCTCAGGCCAGATTGGTCAATTCAAACTAAAAAATCAAGGTTTCATATGTTACATGGAGGTCTTACCTAAGGGACACTTAAGGGAAAGATGGTGAGAGGCAGGGGACTGTTAATCACAGGAAGTCATATCAGGAATTTAACTTTTGCTTCTGTCTAGATCAGTACTTGCATGAGGGGCTAGTGTCAGGTTAAAATCCCTGCAGGCTTGTTGGTCAAACAAAACAGATTTCTTGGCAGCAATACCATAGAGTAATTTAGATAAATCTAAGCAGTCATCATCAAATCATTAGTTTCTGTTTTCTCTTTTCTTTTCTTTTTTTAATTATTCGGTTGACATGGTTCACCAAACCATACAGGTTGCAAATGTACAACTCAATATAGAACCATCTACACACCGCATCAAGCCCCACACCAAGCAAAGTCTCTTTCCATCCACATTAGCTGCCTTTGCCCTCCTCTTCTGACCTCCATCCCTGCTTTCCCTCTGGCTATTACCACTGTGTTGTCTGTATCTGTATCTATGTGGTACGTATATATGTTTTTTGGCTAATTCCTTCACCCTCTTTGATCCAGTCCCCTCTTTTCCCTTCCTTCTGACAGCTATTCATCTGTTCCCAGCGTTCATGCCTCCTTTTTTTTTTCTCATAATTTTTATATTCTATTTACTTTCTACTTTGGAGTTGGATTATTACATAAACTAAGGATGGCCAGATCTTACAAGAAAATTGTATTTAATTGTAGAGAATTATATTTGTATTTAGAAAATTATATTTCTTTCCTGCATATTTTTTTCTTGCATATTATATCCAACTTTGATTATGTACTTTAACATAGTACTATATGAGTGATAATCACATATGAGATATTAGTAGCTGGTTTTATATAAGA
This sequence comes from Saccopteryx bilineata, assembly GCF_036850765.1. NCBI lineage: Eukaryota > Metazoa > Chordata > Mammalia > Chiroptera > Emballonuridae > Saccopteryx > Saccopteryx bilineata. The sequence continues at coordinate 210,109,967 of NC_089491.1, read as the reverse complement.
CTTTTTTCTTTATAATTTATGTAAATGTTAATATATAAAGGGAAATAATTTTTAAAAATATATAATATATAATCATACATATATGCTTTATATTAAATAAATATGGAGCTGAGAGTCCTAGAATTGTGTAAATGGTAAAGTTAGTAAAATTCTTGATTGTTAAATGTATTGGAGTAAATTTTTATAGAAACCATGAAAGGTACAAATTTCATATTCTATTACTAGGCACCAAAAATATTAAAAAAATAAATATTGAGCAAAATGTATTTTCATGTCTAAGGCTTGGGCTTTCAAAACTTGTTAAAGTGTTAACAAATTTCACAACATAAATTATTATAACAAAGTTGAGTAGGTTTGAATGTATTCATTCACACCACAAATTTTAATGAAATAAACAAAGTAAACTATCAGAACATAGAGTATCTTTCATATAATTATAAACTGCCACTTTCTCTCTTTGGTTCCTTCCTCAAATAATATAAGAGCCCCTACAGAGTCTATAAAACTTGTAAAACTTGTGAAATGTTATAGCACTTTCTGAAATTATCTATTTCAAAGGATGGGCTTTATTCTTGGCATAAACATCAATGATTAAACATAGTGTGCTTTTTGTTCAAATAGATCTGATTGAATATAGTTGAAAATAAGCTTACTCATTAAATACAACTTTAAGCACTGATTTCTTTTAGCAATAAAAGACTTGTTTCTACGGTTTAGATTTTTGAGTGGCATATTTTCTGAAGACCATTCCTAATTTACATTTATCTGGCATCCTTATTTCCAGTAAACAACAGTCACTGAATATTAAATGTTCATTGTAGGAATGCCCTTGTTCTTGTTTCAGATTTATTTAAAAGTCAGACTCAATTCTTATGAGAGTCAGTATGGAAATGTAAGTTATTCTTGCTGTTTATATGGTAGTTTTATTAAAGAAGTTGGTATCTTTTTTTCTATTTTGATCATTTTTTTTCTATTCCTTTTAGGTACTTCAGGAGAGACGAGGCAGACACCAGAGGGAGCCCAAGTTATCTAACCCTTTTCTCAGGAGCTATTTAGAGACATCGTTTGTTATCCTATTTATAAGCAGTAGATTTAATATTCAGAGGAAGTCCAGCATACCTAAGAATGAAAGAAAGCAACCAATAGCTTAACTTACTGAGATTTATAATAAACTGCCAAATAGGTTTTCACAGTTTAACACCATAATTTTAAAAATTGCTTTGAATGTTTCAATAGAATGGCAAGAAATGAGCAAATTCCAAAAATACTTTGAATCTGGATTGAGAGAATAGAATAGGAGGGGTAATATAAATTCCTTTAGGAATGGAATCTCATTGTGTTTGGGAAACATGGTCTATTTCCCTGCACCATTGTAAGAACGTACGGTTTGCTATATTCACGGCCTATCATTCTCCTTTATTGTTTTAGAGGTGATGAAACCCCTAAGTTCCTTTTCCAGTTCTGCTTCCTCACCATTCAAACATTATTTTTTCCTTAGAACAAATGCATGTGAAAATACCTAGCACTAAGGCAATTCACTCTTTAGTGGGGCCTTCCATAATAACAAAGCAGAGATTGCAACATTGCACCATATTCATAATTTATGATACAGTCTCATTGAAAACACACATACCAGGAAAATACAGGGAGGGCTTGTGTTTGGGTTGATGCTGAATAGCTACAGTTCAGCTATTTGGGAGTTCAGCTGTTGATGAACAGAAAGAATTTCTAAATTCCCCGTTACAGCTTTTCAAACACACTTACTGGTTTTATTTTTAAAAAATAATTCTAACGCCACATCATATAAAATGGTATTTTATTTGTCACAACTGTTAAATGCTCGTCAGTTCTGTTGTGTATGTGTGATTTGATTTTTGGCAACTGTGAAAGAACAAATGAGTAGTGTGTTTCATAGTGCTGAATGGAAAAAACAAATGCTGGCTTATTTACAACTAAACCAGACATGAGACTCTAAGCACCTCTTTTGGAAATCATTCTTTCTAATTCCTAAGTAAATTTTATTTACTGTTGTTAAATCCTTACTGAAAAAAATTTGTAAGTGATATTTAAACTTTTATTATTTGAGGACACTTTTTAAAAATCAGTTTATAATACTTATAATGCATATATTTTATACTAATTATAATGCATAATTCTGATTCTTTTTATTAATACACTTTCCATTCTGATCTTTCTGCCTATTGCTAAAATATATCTTCCTGAAAGTTTTCTTTTAATATCACCATTTTCCCTTACAATGTGATGAGTTTCTGCCAACCTCCCCTTCTTCAGTATCACTGGTGCTCTCTTCGTGAAGTAACCTTCCGTAAGGAATGGATATCAGCTAACTAGCAAATTAAACCTATGTGTTTAAAACTTAGGGGATATTTTCTTTTCTTAAATGGCCACATTTTGTCTTATTAAGGCATTATTAAGTAGGAAAGGAGATATTTAGAGGTGAAGATGTTACTCCTGATTACTTCAGGGTGGGGTAAAAGTAGGTTTATCGTTCTTAATATGGAAAATAATACAATAATAAACTCTGTTTCACATATTCACAACTTAACACTATTTTTATTCCACCCTGCCTATATGTATGTATGTATGTATATACACATTGTGGACAAATATTTTTTTTCATATAGAAGAAATACTTTAAAAAATTTGTATACTATCAATATGGCCAGTGTATATAAACATGTATACAGTCCTCTCAGAATCATTCATTTGGGAAATAGTAACAAGTGCATTTTTTGGGTAACAAAATATGACAATATACAAATATTTTGAAGTATTATTATTTTGATTAAGAGGCTAATGGTAAGTTGTATGAAATTTGTGAACAAGAAGATATCGTCATACATACTGGCATCTATCATTATTAACTCTGTGATCTTTGTCTCATATTTTAAATCTTATTTTTCTCAGTTCCTTAGTTTATAGAATTCTAAAAATGTTATAAATTTCATAAAATGCTGTCAGAACATAACATGCAATCTATATGAAACACTTAGCATACTATATTTCTTAGTAACCCCTGAATAAACATGAGATATATACTTTTAAACTTCCCTCCAGATGAATACATAATTATATTGAAATTTTAATGTTTTTATCTTTATAAGTTTTTCCTACAGTATATTGTATTGGACTTTTACCAAAATGGATGATAAATGATAGATAGATAGATAATAGATAGATGATAGATAGATATAGATAGATGATAGATAGATAGATAGATAGATTGTATTGAAGTCACTGATATGCTAAAGAAGATATTATAGTATAGTTAGAATTATGTTTTACATATCCTTTTCCCCAAAAAATCTCTTCTGCATTCATATTTCTTCGTGGTGGTAAGAAAAAAGGGAATAGAAGTTTTTGAAAGTTATTAGAGATATTAAATACTTATTTATACTGTGCAGCACAATTTCTGTGTAAACCTAAATCTATTTAGTATAAGTAACTACAGTCTACTTATATATTACTCCACCCAGACTCTGAAGTTTCTCTTTTCATTATACTAAAACTTTCTATTGAAAACAAAAAACAAAAAACAGCAACACAAAACCCAGAAGCTCTTCAAAGGTGTTTCCCTTTGCACTCTGCCCTGTGAGCTATACTCTCTGTAAGCTGCTACGCTGCTATGCTGCCTCCTTTGAGTAAGAAAGACTACTTATCATGGGATATGAGATGGAGCAAGCCATGTATCTGGTACCACACAGCCAGTTTGATTTCAGACCAGTCCTCTCTCAGCTCAAAGCACCTTTTTCAGCATAGTCTGTTAAAATTCATAAGCATATTCCAAAAACTTGTTTAAAATTGCATCTATTAAAATATTAAGTGAATACTCAAAAACATGTCACAGAATTGATAAACAGTATTACTAGTTTCTGTTGGCAGCATATGTTTTAATTTATTTAAATATTTGATGAATAAATATGTACCTTAGATATCACCAGTATGAAAAGATAGCCAAAATAAAAAACATTGTCAACTTAAATATTATCTGGGAAAAAAATTTGAGGCACATAGTGGGTAAGCAATAAATACAATGATCACTGATAGTGATTATTATATACTGAATATTATATATATATATATCCTTTGTAACAGTTATAAGGAACCATGAATAACAAATATATCTTTCTTTTTTAAAATGTATTGACTTTCTTTTATGTTAACCATTATGCAAACTTGGAAAGTCAGAAAACTTCCAAAATACTAGGAACTTCTTACATCAAGCATTAAGAAAATATCTTCCTATTCTTTTAAGGTAAATATATTTTTTTATTTAATTAATTGTGTTTACATAGATTCTAGGGTCACACTGAAAGCATCCCCCCTATTCCCCTCAAAATTGCCCTTGCCCCCCTCCCTATAGTGCCCTCCCCCCTTCCCTTCAGGTTTATCTCATCCTATCATCCCTTTTTCCTCTGTCCTCTATCCCTCTGGTCCTTTTGATCTCTCCTTTCTCTGAATTCCGTTCCTCAGTTCTCATTATTCCTTAGATTCCTCAAATGAGTGAGGTCATATGACAATTTTCTTTCTCTGCCTGGCTTATTTCACTAAACATAATAGTTTCCAGGTCCCTCCACATTGTTTCAAAAGGTAATATTTCCTTCTTTTTCATAGCCCCATAGTATTCTATAGTATATATGTACCACAGCTTTTTAATCCACTTGTCCACTGACGGACACTTGGGCTGTTTCCACATCTTCACTATTGTGAACAATGCTGCCATAAACATGAGAGTGCATTTCTTTTTTTCAGTCGGTGATATGGTGTCCTTGGGGTATATTCCCATAAGTGGGATGGCTGGGTCAAAGGGCAGTTCCATTTCTAATTTTTTGAGGAATCTCCATACTGTTTGCCACAGTGGCTGTACCAGTCTGCATTCCCACCAGCAGTACAGGAGGGTTCCCCTTTCTCCAGATCCTCCCCAGCACCTATCCTGTGTTATTTTGTTGATGAGCGCCATTCTGACTGGTGCCAGGTGGTATCTCATTGTGGTTTTAATTTGCATTTCTCTAATAATTAGTGATGTTGAGCATTTTTTCATATGCCTATTGGCCATCTGTTTGTCCTCTTTGGAGAAGTGTCTATTCATTTCTTGTGCCCATTTTTGATTGGATTGTTTGTCTTCCTGGTGTTGAGTTTTACAAGTTCTTTATAAATTTTGGTTATTAATCCCTTATCAGATATACTGTCAAATATGTTCTCCCAATTTAACCAAGGAGGTTAAAGACTTGTTCTCATAAAATTATAAAACATTGATAAAAGAAATCAAGGAAGACACAAACAAGTGGAGGCATATACCATGCTCATGGTTAGGAAGAATAAACATAATTAAAATGTCTATATTACCCAAAGCAGTTTATAAATTCAATGCAATACCAATTAAAATACCAATGACATACTTCAAAGATATACAACACATTTTCCAAAAATTTATATGGAACCAAAAAAGAACACAAATAGCCTCAGCAATCTTGAAAAAGAAGAATAAAGTGGGAGATATCACACTTCCTGATATCAAGTTATACTACAAGGCCATTGAACTCAAAACAACTTGGTACTGGCATAAGAACAGACACATAGACGTCACGGAAATGGCGCCGTGAGCAGCGCGTCCGACAGATCTCCCCTAAATCACAACAAATTTATCAACTAGAAACAGAAAAATTTATCCTCGGAGCATTCCGGAGTTCCACACAAAATGAAAGCGAAAGGACTGTTATCACTTGAATCTGAGAGACGAGGGTGTGGAGGAAGCTACCGCAGCGACGTTCATTCAAGCCGCAAGGGAGTGCACCTGTGGTGAGTCAGCCCACACTCGGGAGCCGCGAGCAGCCGCGGGCACGCGCCCGGGTACTGTTGCAGAGCGAGCACCGCCCGCACTCGGGAGCCGCGAGCAGCCGGGGCGCGCGCCCGGTCCGGTTGCAGAGTGAGCACCGCCCACACTCCAGAGCGGCAAGCAGCCGCTGGCGCGCACCCGGTACGGTTGCAGAGCGAGCACCGCCCACACTCGGGAGCCGCGAGCAGCCGGGGCGCGCGCCCGGTCCGGTTGCAGAGTGAGCACCGCCCGCACTCGGGAGCCGCGAGCAGCCGGGGCGCGCGCCCGGTCCGGTTGCAGAGTGAGCACCGCCCACACTCCAGAGCGGCAAGCAGCCGCTGGCGCGCACCCGGTACGGTTGCAGAGCGAGCACCGCCCACACTCCGGAGCGGCGAGCAGCCGCTGGCGAGCACCCGGTACGGTTGCAGAGCAAGCACCGACCACACTGGGGAGCAGCGAGCAGCCACCGGCACGTGCCCGGTCCGGTTGCAGAGCGAGAACCACTAACGTTCCCAGCGGCCCGCGCACTGCGAGTGAGAGTCACCAGCCACCGGTGCCCAGAGCACCCCATTCGCGCGCGTGCCCTGGGCATTCCACACGCCCAGAGCGCCCTACTGGCCCGCACACCCAGGGTGCCCCATTATCCTGCGCCTGGTGCGATTCAGCCTTCAGCCGCCAGCGGCAGGGCGAGCGGGAGAGGCACCAGGGTGGTCTTCTACTTGGGAAATTCTCTCCGTGGACGGGGCACCTCACCCAGCCATTCAAGCTAACAATCAAGCGTTGGGGGAGGGGCGCAGGCAGCCTAAAATACCTTCGGGAGCACAGCTGCGACCCAATCACTGAAATTAGCTTAACCCATGAAATCTGCGCACCCTCGGTTCTAATTGATAAGATCTCTCTCAGTTCAGCGACCCAAGACAAGAGGCGTGATATTTTTTAGTGCCTCTCGCTAAAGGGGCAGGGGCAACTTCTGATTGATAGAGCCTCCATATTCAGGGATAAACGCTAACAAGAGGGACTTGGCAGATAATAAGATCTATACTACACTAGTCGCAAGCAGAGACTAGTGCCTCTTCTTCCCAGCCAAAACAGGCTACAAAGTGTGGAAAGCCTGGGTTGAGAGGTCCAACTGAATGCTAGGTGCTGAACAGTCACCTTGACAACAATTGACTCCCACCCCCGCCTGATTGCACTGGAGGCCCTGACTGCCAGAGCCTTTCCCAAAGCCTTGCACTGAGTGGGGATAGAGTGGGGATTTCCCAGCTCTTTGAGCCTCTTACTCCCCAGGCAGAAGCAGTTGCAGCCTTATAGCTGGATCACCAGGCTGCTAATTCAGGAAGGGGGGACTAGGAGAGAGAATCCAGGAAAGCAAACTCTCTCATCATTGGACCCTGCAAACGCCAACAAACCTTGACTACCAGCAAGACTAAAGCCAATTATATGACATTGCCATAGAATCCCATCAACTGCAAATCCCTACCTAAGTGTGACACAGGGGCAGAGCCTGGGGTACAGAGTCACCGACCAGGAAGAGGGAGAGAAAAGAAAAAGGAAGAAGTTAACCTCTCAAAATCAAGAAAAATCCACAGACTTTACAACTTGTTCCACTAATTTTTTTTGTTGTTGTTGTTTGTTTCTTCTATCTTATTGCCTTTATTTCCTCCACCTCAGTCCTTCTATTCTCTGCCCATCTTATGCTTCCCTTTTCTTGAACTACACTACCCATAACTGTTACATTTTATTTCTCTTCTTCATCCTCACCCTCCTTTAAGGTTATACTCCAAAACACTTAACTCTCACTCTCTCCTCTTTTGTTTTTTTTTTTGATTTGCTTTATTTTGTTTTTTTCTCTTCCTTTTTTATTTCTTCCTTCGTTTTTCTCTTTTTCTTATTTTTTCCTTTCTATTCGTTTTTTCTTTTCTCATTTTACTTTCCTCCCATTTAATCCTCAATCACGAACAAATTAGTTCATTTGAGACTCAAGGCTTTTTTTGGCTTTATTTTTTTTTTGCTTTTGTTTTTTTTTCTTGTTTGTTTATTTTTGTGGCATTTTGGGTCCTCCCAACCCAAGGTCTCCATTGTATTTAGTCTTCGCTCCACTTAATACAACAGATTTTTACTTATTATTTTTATTTTTTTCTTCTTTATTATTCTTTTTTGGTCCTTTTTTCTGGTTCCCTCTTATCCCTCTCATTATATCTCTTAGTTGACCATCACTTACAAGCAAATCATCTTATGCTTGTCTAAAAATTTCTTCCTTTTTTTTTTTTTTGCATTTAGTAGGTCCCTACTCCCTTTTTTTGCCCCTTGAACTCTTCACCCCAAATCAGGCCCTCCATTATAGGCATAATATTTCCCTGAGGAGGGGAGAGGAGGGAAAGAGAAGAAAGAAAAAAAGGGGGAAATAATAAATTATGACTGTTTTATTTTTGTGGGGTGTTTTACCTTTTTTTTTTTTTTTTTACTTTTTACTCTTTATTAATTCTAATTAGTGTTATCAACAAGACCACCCTCAGATGCCAATAAGAAAGAGAAAATCGAATATTATGGATACAAAAGAAAGAGAGGTAACACAAATAGATGTGGAAAAATCTATGGAGAAAAGACAACATATTGGAAGCCTTGGAGCTAAATGACAGAGAATTTAAAATAGAAATCTTAAAAATACTCAGAGATATACAAGAAAACACAGAAAGGCAATATAGGGAGATCAGAAAACGACTCAATGAACACAAAGAATATATTACCAAGGAAATTGAAACTATTAAAACAAATCAAACAGAAATGAAAAACTCAATTCACGAGCTGAAAAACGAGGTAACAAGCTTAGCTAACAGAACAGCCCAGATTGAGGATAGGATTAGTGAAATAGAAGACAAACAACTTGAGGCACAACAGAGAGAAGAAGAAAGAGACTCAAAAATAATAAAAAACGAGAAAGCCCTACAGGAATTGTCTGACTCCATCAGAAAGAATAACATAAGAATAATAGGTATATCAGAGGGAGAAGAGAAAGAAAATGGAATGGAGAATATACTCAAACAAATAATAGACGAGAACTTCCCAAGCCTGTGGAAAGAACTAAAGCCTCAAATTCAAGAAGCAAACAGAACACCGAGTTTTCTTAACGCCAACAAACCCACTCCAAGGCACATCATAATAAAGATGACACAAACCAATGACAAAGAAAAAATTCTCAAGGCAGCCAGGGAAAAGAAGAGTACAACATATAAAGGAAGGCCTATTAGATTATCATCAGATTTCTCAGCAGAAACTCTACAAGCTAGAAGAGAGTGGATCCCAATATTTAAGGCCCTGAAAGAGAGGAACTTTCAGCCAAGAATACTATACCCATCAAAGCTATCTTTCAAGTATGAAGGAGATATAAAAACATTCACAGATACAGAAAAGATGAGAGAATTTATCAACAGAAAGCCCCCACTCCAGGAAATACTAAAGGGGGTTTTCCAACCAGATTCAAAGAACAAAAGAAAACAACACCACAAGTAACAGCTCCACCAAGAACACAATAAAACCAAACTTAAACTGTGACAACAAAGGAAAAAAAGGGGGGAGAGGATGGAGATTAACAGTAGCAAAGGATGATGAAGTGCAGAAATACTTATAAGATAGGGTACTACAATGAATATGGTAGGTACCCTTTTCATTACTTAATGGTAACCACCCTTGAAAAAACCACCACAAAAACACTTGACTTAAAAAAGGTAGCAACAGAGGAAAGAAGTATGGAACACAAACAAACAAAAACAAATGATAGAAAAACAAAAGAGAAGAATCAAACTAGATACAAAACTAACAGAAAGCAATTTATAAAATGGCAGTAGGGAACCCACAAGTGTCAATAATTACACTAAATGTAAATGGATTAAACTTACCAATAAAAAGACACAGAGTAGCAGAATGGATTAAAAAAGAAAATCCAACTATATGCTGTCTACAAGAAACACATCTAAGCAACAAGGATAAAAACAAATTCAAAGTGAAAGGCGGGAAAACAATACTCCAAGCAAACAACACCCCAAAAAAAGCAGGCGTAGCAATACTCATATCTAATAATGCTGACTACAAGACAGAAAAAGTACTCAGAGACAAAAATGGTCATTTCATAATGATTAAGGGGAAGTTGAATCAAGAAGACATAACAATCCTTAATATATATGCACCAAACCAAGGAGCACCAAAATATATAAGACAGCTACTTATTGACCTTAAAACAAAAACTAACAAAAATACAATCATACTTGGAGACCTCAATACACCGCTGACGGCTCTAGATCGGTCATCCAAACAGAGAATCAATAAAGATATAGTGGCCTTAAACGAAATACTAGAACACCTGGATATGATAGACATCTACAGGACACTTCATCCCAAAGCGACAGAGGATACATTTTTCTCTAGTGTACATGGAACATTCTCAAGAATTGACCATATGTTGGGCCACAAAGACAATATCAGCAAATTTAGAAAAATTGAAATTGTACCAAGCATATTTTCTGATCATAAAGCCTTGAAACTAGAATTCAACTGCAAAAAAGAGGGGGAAAAACCCACAAAAATGTGGAAACTAAACAACATACTTCTAAAAAATGAATGGGTCAAAGAAGAAATAAGCGCAGAGATCAAAAGATTTATACAGACAAATGAAAATGACAATACGACATATCAGAATCTCTGGGATGCAGCAAAAGCAGAAATAAGAGGAAAGTTCATATCACTTCAGGCCTATATGAACAAACAAGAGAGAGCCGAAGTAAACCACTTAACTTCACACCTTAAGGAACTAGAAAAAGAAGAACAAAGACAACCCAAAACCAGCCGAAGAAAGGAGATAATAAAAATCAAAGCAGAAATAAATGAAATAGAGAACAGAAAAACTATAGAAAAAATCAATAAAACAAGGAGCTGGTTCTTTGAAAAGATCAACAAAATTGACAAACCCTTGGCAAGACTCACCAAGGAAAAAAGACACAGGACTCAAATAAATAAAATCCAAAATGAAAGAGGAGAGATCACCACAGACATCATAGATATACAAAGAATTATTGTAGAATACTATGAAAAATTATATGCCACCAAATACAACAATCTAGAAGAAATGGATAAATTCCTAGAACAATACAATCTTCCTAGACTGAGTCATGAAGAAGCAGAAAGCCTAAACAGACCAATCAGCAGGGAGGAAATAGAAAAAACTATTAAAAACCTCCCCAAAAATAAAAGTCCAGGCCCAGACGGTTATACTAGTGAATTCTATCAAACATTCAAAGAAGACTTGGTTCCTATTCTACTCAAAGTCTTCCAAAAAATTGAAGAAGAAGCAATACTTCCAAACACATTTTATGAGGCCAACATAACCCTCATACCAAAACCTGGCAAGGATGGCACAAAGAAAGAAAACTACAGACCAATATCTCTAATGAATACAGATGCTAAAATACTAAACAAAATACTGGCAAACCAAATACAACAACATATTAAAAAAATAATACATCATGATCAAGTGGGATTCATCCCAGAATCTCAAGGATGGTTCAACATATGCAAAACGGTTAATGTAATACACCATATCAACAAAACAAAGAACAAAAACCACATGATCTTATCAATAGATGCAGAAAAGGCTTTTGATAAAATACAACACAATTTTATGTTTAAGACTCTCAACAAAATGGGTATAGAAGGAAAATATCTCAACATGATAAAGGCCATATATGATAAACCATCAGCCAACATCCTATTAAACGGCATAAAACTGAGGACTTTCTACCTTAAATCAGGAACAAGACAGGGTTGTCCACTCTCTCCACTCTTATTCAACGTGGTGCTAGAAGTTCTGGCCAGAGCAATCAGACAAGACAAAGAAATAAAAGGCATCCATATCGGAAAAGAAGAAGTAAAGCTATCACTTTTTGCTGATGATATGATCCTATACATCGAAAACCCGAAGGACTCCACAAAAAGATTATTAGAAACAATAAACCAATACAGTAAGGTCGCAGGCTACAAAATTAACATACAAAAGTCCATAGCCTTTCTATATGCCAACAATGAAATATTAGAAAACGAACTCAAAAAAATAATCCCTTTCACGATTGCAACAAAAAAAATAAAATACCTAGGAATAAACATAACAAAGAACGTAAAGGACCTATATAATGAAAATTACAAAGCATTGTTAAGGGAAATCGAAAAAGATACAATGAGATGGAAAAATATTCCTTGTTCTTGGATAGGAAGAATAAATATAATCAAAATGGCCATATTACCCAAAGATATACAAATTTAATGCAATTCCCATCAAAATCCCTATGAGACTTTTTAAAGAAATGGAACAAAAAATCATCAGATTTATATGGAAGTATAAAAAACCCCGAATAGCCAAAAGAATCCTAAGAAAAAAGAATGAAGCTGGGGCATTACAATACCTGACTTTAAACTATATTATAGGGCCACGATAATCAAAACAGATTGGCAGAAAAATAGACACTCAGACCAATGGAACAGAATAGAAAGCCCAGAAATAAAACCACATATATATGGTCAAATAATCTTTGATAAAGGGGCCAACAACATACAATGGAGAAAAGAAAGCCTCTTCAACAAATGGTGTTGGGAAAACTGGAAAGCCACATGCAAAAAAATGAAACTCGACTATAGCCTGTCCCCGTGTACTAAAATTAATTCAAAATGGATCAAAGACCTAAATATAAGACCTGAAACAATAAAGTACATAGAAGAAGACATATGTACTAAAATCATGGACCTGGGTTTTAAAGAACATTTTATGAACTTGACTCTAATGGCAAGAGAAGTGAAGGCAAAGATAAATGAATGGGACTACATCAGAATAAAAAGTTTTTGCTCAGCAAGAGAAACTGATATAAAAATAAACAGACAGCCAACTAAATGGGAAATGATATTTACAAACAACAGCTCAGATAAGGGCCTAATATCTAAAATTTACAAAGAACTCATAAAACTCAACAACAAACAAACAAACAATCCCATAAAAAAATGGGAAGAGGACATGAACAGACACTTCTCCCAGGAAGAGATACAAATGGCCAACAGATATATGAAAAGATGCTCAGCTTCATTAGTTATTAGAGAAATGCAAATCAAAACTACAATGAGATACCACCTCACCCCTGTTAGATTAGCTATTATCAACAAGACGGGTAATAGCAAATGTTGGAGAGGCTGTGGAGAAAAAGGAACCCTCATTCACTGTTGGTGGGACTGTAAAGTAGTACAACCATTATGGAGGAAAGTATGGTGGTTCCTCAAAAAACTGCAAATTGAACTACCTTATGACCCAGCAATCCCTCTACTGGGTATATACCCCAAAACCTCAGAAACATTGATACGTGAAGACACATGTAGCCCCATGTTCATTGCAGCACTGTTCACAGTGGCCAAGACATGGAAACAACCAAAAAGCCCTTCAGAAGAAGACTGGATAAAGAAGATGTGGCACATATACACTATGGAATACTACTCAGCCATAAGAAATGATGACATCAGATCATTTATAGCAAAATGGTGGGATCTTGATAACATTATAAGGAGTGAAATAAGTAAATCAGAAAAAAACAAGAACTACATGATTCCATACATTGGTGGAACATAAAAATGAGACTAAGAGACATGGACAAGAGTGTGGTGGTTACCAGGGGTGGGGGGAGGGAGGACATGGGAGGGAGGGAGGGAGAGAGTTAGGGGGAGGGGGAGGGGCACAGAGAACTAGATAGAGGGTGGCGGAGGACAATCTGACTTTGGGCAAGGGGTACACAACATAATTTAATGACAAAATAACCTAGACATGTTTTCTTTGAATATATGTACCCTGATTTATTAATGTCATCCCATTACCATTAATAAAAATTTATTAAAAAAAGAAAAAAAAAAAAAGAACAGACACATAGATCAATGGAATAGAACAAAGAACCCAGAAATAAACCCGCACCTTTATGGACAACTAGTATTTGACAAAGGAGATAAGAGCATACAGTAGAGTAAAGACAGTCTCAACAAATGTTGTTGGGAAAACAGGAGAGCTACCTGAAAAAAATGAACAGTTTTATAATACTCTATTTTAAAGATCTTGTTGAAACTTTATCTCTGTATATTCTATTTGTCAAAATGCTTAACAAACTCTTACTAAGAGAAAATTCTTTGCCTTCGTGACATTCAGACAGTGCATTTGTTGCCTGCTGTGTAGAGACAGGACATTCAGTTATAGTGGCAAGAGCAGTATATCCAATCCCTGTGCTCAGGCTGCGCAAAAAGCTGGCCCTTCCTGCTCCTGTATTCCTGATCATTCAGCCAGGACAGGTGGCTGCCCCAGGCTGCAGAACTTGGGGGAAGCATGACCGGACAGTTTAGTGATGGCTGAATGTACAAGTCAGTGAAATCCATGAGGACTTGAATTTCTGTTTATTTTTATAATAAAAGTCTGAGAACTGTATACACCTGGACAACTAGAGTAGGCCTGCTTTCCAAAAGATAATTACACATGATTTTTAAATGTTTGTTTCTCATGGAAATAAGAAAATCTTAGTATGTTTTTAAGCTGCACAGACTCCAAAGGAAAAAAATGTGCAGATGATTTATATATATGGAACCATAATTCTTTATGATATGTTTGGATTAAAGAATAAACAGTAAAACTAAGAAAATAAAGAAATTTAACTTTATAAAAAAACATCACTTATTTGAAATCTAAAATCTAAAAAAAAGCATGGCAAATCATAGGACAAAAATAAAGTCTGCATTGTAGGTTGCAAAAAATAATGCAAAAATGAAAGCATTTGATTATAAGTAAGTTTGTGGTCATAAATTATGACTGCAATCTAGAAAACAGGCTGAATTTGAGGAGCAGCAGTATACAAGCAAACATAAGGGTAAAATTTTAAAGTAATGATTCAGGTATTTTTAAGAACAGATAAAAGTCTTTAAAACATAACATTTGAAAACACAAACCAAAGTGAATAGAATAAAAAAATTAACAATATGAAATTTCATTAGTAAATAAAAACATTTGCAGTAAAAGTCAACCAAGATTAAAGGATTATTCAAAAGTACATTTATTCTTTTTGTGAGAAAGTCTCTGTGTAGGTTTTATATGGAAAACAGGATTGCAAATTTAAAAACTTAAATTTGTTGAAGTCTATTCTATAAAATTGTGTAGTCAGATCTTCCAAGGAAAGTGACATATATTGGATTATACCTGTCAAACACTTGGCTCTTTATTCAGGAGAGTCTGTCTTTACTTAGAGTGAGTATATCTGCAGTACAGTGTGTTACATTGACTACCAAATCTTATTTACTGTAATGGTGTCGCTGTAGACCTTTGAGTTCTCCTATGGCCATTAATGTCACGTAGTTTTCAGAGTTCCCATGCCTGTGGGGTCTCTAGGACCTGTTGTTATGCTTTTATTCATGTAGTAGATCTGAGAAATGTTGTTTAAAAATTAATGACACCCAAGCACTTATTTTTTGGGGGAAATTATTTTACACTTGATAACACAGTGCAACCTTCGTTTTTCTTCTATAATTTGCCAGAGAGCTTTGTGAGCCTTCAGCACATCAAAGGCAGATGTTAAGGCGAAAGGTCTTCTGAAAATGTTCAGTGTCTGACAATCAAGCAGGTCCCTATTCACTAGCTTGTAAAAAGAATGAAGGATGAGGACTGGCCAGGATTTCACTTAGATGATGTAAAGGTTTCACCATTTCATCATTGTTTTGGCATGAGACATTTATGCTTTCAAAGACCATTTTCTTTAAAAGAGCAGAAGTAATGTGATTTTAGATATTTGTCAACTTTCTGCTCATAAAGGCTTGGTGGCAATGGGGATTGATCACTCTCTCTCTCATTTTTGTTGTTGTTATAGCGGTGTTGAAAAGAAACATGTTTGCTCTTTATTCAAGTCTATTTTTATTCATAGTGAGTATACTGTGTACATGTACCCATGGTCATCAAATTACTGCCCAAAGGTTTTTGCATCTTAATGTTGTCAAACTTCATACCAACTATTCATCCAAGTGTAACACGGTACCCTACAAGAGAAATATTGAACACAGTGCCCTTTAATAACACTAAAATGCTAGCTTCTCCTCAAAGTGCCTGCAGCAGACTAGATTTAGGAAACAAGTAAATAAAATGAAAACTTATAAGGCAAAGTTTTTTTGAGCTTAAATTTGTGATGGTTATTGCGCTTTGTGTGGATTACTCATTTAATTGCAACATCTTTAAGGCTATACATATGAAGAATCTAAGTCTTATAAATGTTACACTTGATCTTAGCCAAAAGGCCGAGAAGCGATAAAGTCTTATAAATGTTAAATGCCTTGCCCAGAGTCACACAGATACTAAATTGCTGAAGCAATATGTGATGGACTGTATTATATATTATAATTCTATTGTATATAATACTAAAATTAATAGATGGCTTTTATGACAGGTAAATGACCATTTTAGATCCTCATCAGTCTAAGTAAAAGGTCTGACAGCTTCATGTTTAGTGGACATCAATTAGTGAAGTGACTTAGTAATTCCCATTGATAAGAAACTTTGAGCAATGTAAAACAGTCAAAGTTATATTTGCACAATCTATAGCTTTTTCTTGTCTTTTACATATTAAGAACATGTTAAATTTTTTTATGATAATGTGAGTTGTTTTTAAGTCAAATCATACTTTTACATCAAGAATTTATAATTGGTCCTGGCCAGTTGGCTCAGTGAAAAAGCATCGGCCTGGTGTGTGGATGTCCCATGTTCGATTCTTAGTTAGAGCACACAGGAGAAGAGATCATTTACTTCTCTACTCTGCCCCTTCTCTCTATCACTCTCTTCACTGCAGCCCCAGCTGCTAAAAATAGCTTTGTTGGGAGCATGTCCCCATATTGGCAGAACATTGGCTCCAGATGAGGGTTGCCCAGGGGTTTATTGGTTGGAACCCTGTTAGGGCACATGTGGGGGAGGGTGTTTCTTGGTCTCTCTGTCTCCCCTCCTCCTACTTGGAAAAGAAAAACATTATAAAAATAAAACAAAACAAAAAAACATCGAGTTTTGGTTCCTGCTATACATATCGACTGCAAGGTGTAGGGGAATGCAACCACAGACCTCACTCTTTCAGGCCCCTCTTTGAGACCCTATTGAAGTTGCTTATGACCAGACTGTTATCCCTGGATACCTTGGCTATACTAGAATGCCCTGTAGGCTATGAGGTTCAATTTCTCATATCCCACCTGTTACTCATTTGGGACACATCAGGAGGTCATAGCAAATTATTTAGAAAGCCCTTCCCTTGAACATTTTCTGAGCCCCATTGTTATTTTGAATTCTATTAGTTAAAAAAACTAATTAAACATACAAGCTAGTGAATATTTATTTTGGACCTAACACTTAAGATAGAATTTAGTTTATAATATATTAGCAGTTGTTTTGATGAACACCTATGTGTGTTCACTTGGAAATTGCTGTTATTATCATGCATTGATTGCTGTTTATAAAAACTATGGAAAATAATTTGTATCCAATGGAGAATCATGCACTGGAATGAATAACTACATCCAATGGAACACTGTGTTTATAACACACCCTTCTGAGTTATTTGATTCTAGTTTTATAATTTTTGAGCTGATTATATCTGCAATTTGTTGGTAACTATTTCTTATGCTCAATCAGCCCTGCTAGTAGAGCTTCCACTGACTTACTCTCTCAAAATATGGAAAACCCAGGTTTGCCTCCATGCATCATCTTTATTTGAATATTCTTGAATTATAAATGTGTGTACTTTTTTATCCTCTTTTGAGCCAAATATAAGATCAGCTTGGCCCTTCATTAAATAAGGAAATAAAATTGTTAACAATTGTTCATTTTTATATATTTTTTCTGAGAGTTACTTTTCAACAAAACTGACTGAAGCTATCCTTTATTACTGTCTTATAATCCACATGAAAAGCAAAAAGTTGAAGGAGATAGTATATGAGAAAATGCTCTGCCAACTCTAAAATCCTCTACAAACATATACAGGTATCAGAAAAAATCAGGGACATAATTTTAGTATAATATAAATTGTTCTCTAAATGACCAGGTAATAAGCTAAATCTACAAGGTCAACTCTTTCAGAGGGACACAGAAGACAGTTACTTAGATAAAAAATTACCTTGAATGAAGATAGCTGATAACAAGATAAGAAAAACCTCTGTATGGATAGCAGGGACAAGTTGGTTGTATCAAAGACCCACATTAGTTTCAATAGCAGAAAGTTAGATACCAGTGAGTTGAAAGGTAAAATACTCAACAAGATAAAGAGTGTACATCTGGAAAAGATTTGATTCTAAATCAGCAACTTATTCAAAGATTAAGACCACTAACTTTTCAAAGGTATTGCAAAACTACATTGATCAATAACTTCCAATAACTTAAATGTTATTCATTATAATAATACTAGAAAAATCTAGCCACTGACAACAAAGAAAAATATAATGTCAAATTATTCAAGGTTATAACATATTAAAAGTAAAAAAATAAATAATTATTTTGGGTAGGTAGTGTATGTGTGCTCTTGTATGCATATTTATGTATAGACACGTGCTCATGCACACATGCAGTGAAATAATCTTTATGTCTTTTCTAGTGTCCTTTGCCTTTTCACTTTAACCAGAAAAGCTGAATTTGCTATTATCTCAAATATCAAAAACACGTTGCCTATTTATTTTCTCAGTTTGAGACATATTACAGAAAACATAGTGCTGAAATCTTCATGAATGTAACAACCAACAAGCAAGTTGAAATTTCTGTGCAATTTTGGTACCTAGTGTTGGAAAGAGAGAATTTTTGAGTATGAAAGTGTCTCTAGTTAGCTGATGATCATGCTACTTCAAGCGGTTTGCTAATTGAAGTGACAGTAGTTGTAGTTTTACCCTAGTTAATGACATAATATTTCTGTTTTAAAGTTAGCTTCACAGAGATGAGATAACCAACCCCTGGATAATTTTATGATGCTCAGGAAGTAGTAAGATTATCAATATATATCTTCTCAAAAACTTTCTTACTCCCCATCCATGAATTCTCAAACGTGTATCCATGTTATAAAGCTTAAAATAGGCCAGACCTGTGGTGGCGCAGTGGGATAAAGCATCGACTTGGAACACTGAGGTCGCCGGTTCGAAACCTTGGGCTTGCCTGGTCAAAGCACATATGGGAGTTGATGCTTCCTGCTCCTCCCCCTTCTCTCTCTCTCTGGCTCTCTCTCTCACTCCTCTCTCTCTAAAAAAATCAATAAATAAAAAATATTTTAAAAAAAAGCTTAAAATAACAGAGCATCTATAAATGTCTATTAGTTCCTTTGATGAGACCTATACAAAAGGAAAAAATATATAACCCAAGCTTAAAAGAAGGTATAAAACAGCAGAAAGGAAAGGTCAGTTTCTAACATTGTTAATATCACACTATTTTCAAAGTTTGTCTGTATTTTTTCCATAGCTCAATTCAACCTAACTTCATTAAGTATATTCTAATGGATATTATTATGCTTGGTTCTGGGAAAATACAAATATTAACAGAAGATATTTCTTTTTTAGTGTGTGTATCCTGGGAAGGGTTCTTTACTCAGTCTTCTTGTCTCTTTTCTAACTTATTTTTTGGAGCTATTTTTAATATCCCTTCAAATTCTGGTAATAAAATATGAGCTATATGTTTCTCGAAACAGATTTTCTGTCAACTATACCCAGAGCGTAAAAGGGCCATGTATATATAGCATTATAACAAAAATGTCAACTTTTAGGATATTTTCATATTTGAAAAAACATTTACATATTTAGCCTGTTTTGAAATTGATAGCTTAATGAGTCAGGTAAAGTATTAACCAGTAAAAAACAAAACAAAGTAAAACTGAGACTCCAAGTCGTTAATTGAAGATCGATTAAGAAAGAACTTAAACTCTGTGACCTGATTTTAAATCTAGAATTCATTCCATTGAACCACAAATCCATATAGTAAAGCCAGAAGTAATATCACTGTCACTACACTATAGGGCCTGTATTTGAATGATGTTGAATTATAACAGATTGATCTCAGAGACACTTAGAAAACTTGTTATAAATGGTGCCATGTGAAAATAAATTCAAAATATTAATGGTTCAAGTGGAAAATACATTTTTTTTAAATAAGTGAAGATTAGCTTTATAGGTCAGTCTAGAGTTTCTACACATTTATAAGTCCCCATAGACTTGCTTTAAAATGTTGCCTCTAAATATAATATACAAATCAGCATACATGTGCTTTAAAGGTTGACTTATTAAAAGATTTTAAGATGGTATATTTTATTCATAATAAATTATTTTAATAATGTTATTTTAATAAATAAAACTAAAAGTCTAGAGCCCTGATCGGCCTCTTCATTGTTTCAAGAAAAATGGCAAATGCTTTAAGAAAATCATTATTGGGATCAGAAGTCAGAGAAGCGGTTACATTTTTCAATTTGAGCCTGTTTGACTTCACAAATCATGGGAAATTAACACCAAGATACATTTTTCAAAGTGTGATCTGTAATACAATAATGTTTAGGTTGCTAATTACATACTTGAATAAAATTTAAACATTACTTACAATAACCAAGGGATGCAGCAATTTGAATGTCTTACTTATTTCAAGTTGTTTATGATCCCTTATCATCTTAATGCAAGTGGTTGAGAAGGCTATTAAAGAAAGACAAAAGGTAGATGTTAAAGTAGTGAGAGCAGATATTACTTAGAAAAATACTAATGTGGCAGGAGAAAAGATACCTCAACATTTAACCGTGCTGCATTCCAAAAACAGCATAGGCAAGTGGGACCCAATGATTTATAATCTTCATATAACATCAGAGTGGTTAACTCTTTTGCAGACAGATGCAAAATTTCTGATGGACAAGGACAGTGGCTGAAAACTACTGGAATAGGCCCTCCCAGGAGACTTGTAAACAAAGGCACAGGCCCAGTTTACATACTGTATCTTGACCTTCTACATTACTTCAAAATAAAAGTAGCAGCTTGATTTGATGTTCTCAAATCATGGTTACACAAATCATCTTTCTCTGAATCGAAATTATAAAAAGCCTTAAATTTTAAAATTTATTACACAATAAACAGACCAATCCCGAAAAATTAAGTTAAAAGAACAAAAGCATTATGATTAAGCAAGTGCTACAATTCTGAAATCAAAGGTTTTTAAAATGTAGTAAGTGAAATATTATAAATATGTAATAACACACTATTTCTTTCTTCTTGTCTTCATCTTATTAGGATAAAGATTGAAGGGAAGACAAAAATCCATGTGTTTCTTTAGACAGCTTTGCATTTTAAAACATAAAAAAACCTAATGTTTTGTAAACATTAACAAATTTACCTCTTCGTCTACTATGAAACACAGTTTATTATCTTAAATTCAAATATCTCTAAAGGCTTAAGTAAAGGAAAACCATTTGTGGCACAACATTCTAACTCATATTTTTTGTTGTTCTTTGTATAAATTTAAGTAATTAGGGTTTTCAATTCTCTGCAATGACAAAAAAGAAACAATCCATAGGTTATGAAAAAGGCAAACAAACAATTATATCCTACTTTGAGAATGCAGAGATTCATTGAAACTGAAGAAATTAGATATGTATGATGAGAGACCATTCTTTTTCAATGTTTAATTTTTGTTATTTTTGTTAGAGAGGATCAAGTCTTCCTACTCCAAGTTAAATAAAATTTAAAAGAAGTAAAGATAATTGATTTTCATAAAAGATAATAAAATTAGGATAATTAATGAACTAGTGCCTGCATATAAAAGTCAGTATAAATTTACATAAATTTCTAATGTTTAGCCATGTTTGTGTCACTGATTCATTTAGAATGAGAATAATTGCTCTTGCTAATATATGGGCTGATAAAATGTCTTTTTCATGAAAATAAATAACAAATTTTCTCTCTGTAGTTTTATCCAAAGCAATAAATCAAAACCTCTTTTTTCCCTGTCTTTTATGATGACATCTTGTTTCATACAATAGCCATTATTTATATTGTGTTTATATAGAAGAACAGTGTAAAAGAAACAGTAGAAATAACAGGTGAAGTAATAATAAATCTTTACCAGGATATTAGTCTAGTTAATTTAGTTTTTAAAATTAGTGTAAGTTTTTGATCTCACCAAATATATTTGGTCTTGAATCTAGAATATGGCAATGGGGTAGGTGGACATTCCAAATCCCACCTCCCAGAACCAAAGTGGATTACATCTTTATTTTAAGAACAATCATCTTGAAAAATCAACTTTGAACTAAACTAACAGGATTCTATAACCAAGGACCACAAAAGAAACCACACTGAGACTGGTAGGAAATGTGGAGATGCGGAAAGGGCTGTCCTGCTCCAAGAGCAGGTGGCAGCCCAAAGGGACTCTCACGGAGGGGTAGGTGGCCTGGAGAGTTGTGGGTCCTCAGCCCCAGGGACAGATCCCCAGACTAGAGCCCCAAAGACTAGAGAAGGCGTATGGACAGTATTTAGCTGAGAGAAGAGCTGGGTTACTGTTTGTGAAAGGTAGACAGAACTCTCAGACCCAAGCTCCATCTGAAAGGGACCGTTCAGAAAACCTTGTTCATAGCCACTTGCCCAGGGCTCTGGGAGCATGAGGTGCTGAGAGAACTAAAGTTGTGAGAGGAGAGTGTAGTCTCAGAGGTACAAAGAGAGACACTGTGGGCAACAGCCATCCTAACCCCTGTGCTGAATCACTCCCCAAATCTAAAGGGGCCATTTTTCCCGGGAGAAGCAATACCAGCAAAGGGAAGCAATTACTTGGCTCACCAGAGACTCTCTTACTCCAGTCAGAGCAAAGAATTGCTTAGAATCAGGGAGTGCATCAGGGATACGGGTTTTGAGTGCTGAGGTCTGGGCTACCCTGTCCCCCCTCCCCACTTTGCTGAGTACCTGCTGAAGGGCAGGCAGAACCAGCACCAGTGGCAGCAGCCTGTAAAAACAAAAATTCTCTTCAGATTTCTTTCAGTGACCGAAAACAGGTACCAAAGCATAAAAGCAAAATGGTGTAATGCAAACTTGGGTAAATGGAATATACTCTTTTCTTTCTGCTGATTCAGGTTATGCAAGGCCATATGCTCGTCTACTTTCTGACAACTGGACAAACTTGCAAATTATTAATGGATACTAGATCCTAAAATGTGAAGTACATATGGAAGTAGATTATTAGAAAAGAAGCAGTTCTAGTGTGACAAAATGTTAAGGATATATATTATTACAATAGAAATCATATTGTTTACTTTCTTTAAAATTGAGAGGAACACCGGAGTTTACAAAATGAAAAGAAGTCTGTGGCTTCACAGTTCCTGTGCTTACATGAACTATGCATACTTAGAGAAAACGTTAACCACTAAGTATTCTCAGGAACTAAAAGAGTAAGGAGATTCATGGTGGTAAACTGAGTGAAATCAGTTCTTCAAAGAAGCCAGTAAAATTAAAATTTTAAGAAAAGATGTTTAATTTGTCTGAAATAATTCCTTGTGATCTATGCAATGACAGAGCCAATGAAGTGGTAAAAAAATCTACTATATGTAATACTAGAGATAATGTTTAGCAATGGAGTTGAAGATTCAGACACTTGGCAGTTCATAATTATATCATTTTAAGATATGCAAAAGTTAGAAAAATATACCCTCCAACAACAGAAAGGGGATGCTTTAAACTATGGTACACTTGTGGAACAGAATATTGTACATAAATTTTAGAAAGGTTATTTTTACAATCGTATAATAACTGTCATAGAAACAGATAGTGAATCAAGGCCCTAGATTTAAATGTTTTAATCATGAAGAAAAATAAACTGCAAAGAACAGAAGGAAAATGTATTCAAAAATTTCATTCTTTTAAAAATGGTTTTAAAATAATAAAGGAGAAATAAATAACTCTGTAAAAACATTAAACTGCAGCCATCAGAAGATAGATTATAGAGTCCCAAAGAATTGAGAAAAGAGTTAGAACAAAAAATAATTATAAGAATAGGCTAAATAAACATTGCCAATAGCTGGTGGGGTCATTTATCTGGGCTTCTGAAAAGAATGAGAAATGATGCATTGTCAACTCCATCATTTAACCAATGAGAATATGTCTACATTACATTTAGAAATAGAGTTAGGTATAGAGTAGGGAATATTCCTTTTATTGGTAGATACTTTTAAACTTGAAAGTGCTTTCGTCGCAAATATCTGGTCACCTCTCTTCCACTGCCCTAACAAATGAGAAAAATTAACATGTTTTTGGACACCTCATGTGTTTTGGTGACATTTGACAAATTATACCAATTAATTTAAAACAAAACAAGGCTTTATGCCTTTTTCTACCTTGCATGTTGCTTGCTTTGTAACAATTTGGATCATATTCCTACTTCTTGAAAGAGATCTTGTTTTTAGTATTTTAACACCAGAGTGGATCATTGTCACTTTATTTTCTACTTTGATCTTTCTTGTTTATATTAGGATCACATTCCCACACATTCTGTCATCTCAGTAACCTGCATTTAGGATGAATCCACTGTTCACAAAGGGATTTCTTACAATGTTTCAAAGAAGTGCTTAGGCATTCCTTTGAAGGATAGTGCAGTCAGGGATTCTTTTGAACTTTTCTTGAGCTTCATTTTATTCCCTTCCCTCTTGATACAAAGTATTAAGGATGAACTGAATCTGCATATGAAAAAGATGTCATTTGCTCAGTTTTGTTTAAATTAGTAGTTGTATTGTGGATTGAGCTTTGAATGTGGTACTGAGAACATGGATAAAAGTGATTATCTAGCTAATCAAGGAATATATTAAAGACTGCATATCTTCTTAGGAAATTACTGTATCTTTGAATATTTTTGCATGCATAAGCATTAAATATAAGGAACTTCTATCAAATGCCTGTTACTTAATAGGTATCAGGAAATAGAATTCCTAATAGAGAACATCAGAAAATAGTACTTAAATTAAAACAGCCTGTGTCAGCCTAATCATCAATATTGTCTTTTTTTGTTAACAATAATGATGGTTTTAATTGAGTTAATTTTTTAGAAAAAAAAAAACAGTTAAAAGAGAAAACGAACTTTTTTCATCCTTCATTTTATAGTAAAAAATCAACTAAAGAATTAAATAGGAATTGACCAACAAATGATTCTTCTTGCCTCAAACAAAATATTTGATTGATTAAGGGCTTTTAATGAGTTACAAAATTTTCCATCTCTAATTCACAAGTCCAAACACCACCAAGATTAGTCATGACTAACAGTTGCTGTAATTAAATAGAAATTAAGTAACCCATGAGAATTTGCCAGTGGTCTGAATACAAGTCTTGTAAGGCAAACTGCCATATCTTAAAGCCACATTCATGACAGTTATTCATTGAATGAATCAGCTTTTAATAAAAGTCCTATATGGTAAATCCCACAAGAAATTATATTAATAATTTATGCACTCACTCATTTTAATGTGGTAGGCAGTTAGACTCACACAAGCTGAGCAAGGACTATAGTCCAGTCAAAGAGCACCAGGGAAAAAGGCCCCAGTTACCTAGCAAAGAACGAAACCAGGAAAATAAGAAACTGACCTACAGGTTGATCTTTCCTACCTTAGCTGGTTATGTTGTTTAAACTCCTTGACCTTCCAAATCACTGCTCTTATAGTTTGGATCCTACCTTGACCTTTCTTCTCCTGGCATATTGCTAATCATGTGGTTTTAGACCCTCCTTGAAAATCAATAGGGGCAAGAGAATAGCACCATACAACCCCCATACAAGTCCTTGCATGACCACTCCTTTAAGCATTAAGCTTTAGAGATAACATCTAGGCCTCAGTTGTGTTTCAGCTCCAGGCTCAGAAAAACAGTAAAACCAAAAAGGATGCCACAGCTGCCTTCAGGATCAGCTGCACTGACTAATGACCCTCTGCCATGGTGCTGATCAATCAGAGGAGACCATGACCCTAAAAGAATACTTAAAAAGCTAATGAAGATTCCACTGAGATCCTTCCCTGAAATCTCCACTTGACATGGGAGGGAGGGAGGGAGAGTTAGGGGGAGGGGGAGGGGCACAGAGAACTAGATAGAGGGTGACGGAGGACAATCTGACTTTGGGCGAGGGGTTTGCAACATAATTTGATGACAAAATAACCTAGACATGTTTTCTTTGAATATATGTACCCTGATTTATTAATGTCATCCCATTACCATTAATAAAAATTTATTAAAAAAAAAAAAAAAAAAAAAAAAAAAAAAAAAGCCCTTAGGACAGAGGTCCCAGCCACTCTCCCTCCCCGGAGCAAGCCTGCACCTTCCTCTTCTTTCTCCCCTTTTTCTTCCCCCCCAGGCATGTTTTCCTTGCCTCTCTGTTTCTCCTAAGCCCTACCAGACCCCAAGGGACTTGTAACCAGGAGAGCAGTGGGCAGTGGTAACTCATCCCAGGCTAATCCCCTGAACCTGTCATCAAGGCCCCCTTTTCTCTGACTTTCTTCCTGCACAGCCAATAAATTCTTCCTTTACTTGCTGTACTTTGTCTCTTGATTCAATTCCTTCTCTCAAGAAGACAGGAATCTAGGTCTTGTCATTCCCTTGGTAACATATTTTTTGGGGCCAGGACCCTGATGGTCTTATCATGTCATAGTCTGGCAGGATTCCAGCGAGGCCCACCCAGGACCACCTGGACCTGTGCTAGGCACTAGCAGGGACCCATTGTGTCCCACAAGCTCCTTGGGTGAGTTTTTCTTGGAATTCCAGACCTCCTTGATTTAAGGTACATTGCTGACTTTCTTTCAGCTTTTCTTTTTTGAATCCTCATGGTGGAGCTAATATTTAAGGATTGAGAACCAAGGTTGAGATCATTAAGGCCAGGAGAATAAAAATAAATGGCTGGTTTTTCACTTTGGCTTTTCAATGGGAATGCTTTCTGAGGGTCCAAACAAAACCTACTACAGAAATGAAACCTGAACTTGTTGGACTCTGAAGATAAGAAGCAATTCTTCCCTCCAGCCCAAATCTTGGGTATTCTTTGGTGACTAGAAATCTTTGTGGGGGTGTCAGAGATCATCCCTTACAATGTGCTGGAGTCCCATCAGAAATTCTAACTCAACTGTAACTAAATCAACCACTACCCACTGCTCTCCTGGTTGACTCATCCAGGGACATGCACATAAAGTTTGATTAGCTAGTACTCTGAGTTCTAATGGCTGTATTTAGACTGGTCAAAACTCAATCCCCAAACCTTAAAGAAGAGGCTAATATGTTTTTTGTAACACATCTTGACCTCAGACAAGGGGGGGTGGAGAAGCAAATTAGGCATTGGAGGAGTCTGTCCTGTTAATGGCACCATTAATTCCAGTACTATTGTGCAGCTAGACCTGTTCTGCCAGTCCCAGGGAAACAGAGGTTCCATATATCCAAGCCTTTATGGCTTTCAAGAATGGCTCTACCCATGTACTCCCTGTAAACCAAATCTTTCTGTAATTGCTAAAGGGCCTGAAAGAAAAAATGTATGCAGATGGGAAAAAAACATTCTAAAAATGAGTGAATAAATTTTGTAGTCCTTTGCCAACATTGAGTGGAAACCCTATTCCTGAGGTATTACAAACAACTGTATTTGCTTTACAGACACTTTATAAGGCCACAGGTGTGTGTGGCTCCAAAAACACTTCAAATCCCACCAAATCTTATCTGGGACATCTTTCAAAATGCAACTGTCTGGAATATAATCTTTACTGAAAGGAAAGAAAAAAAATTTAGTCATCTGAGCAGGTAAAATGAACTTATCTCAACTGTTAAATGTGCCTTGCAAGACAAGCCTTAAGTTCGCCTATTTTTGACCTTTACATTTGAAGCAGTTAATGAGTGTCTTATACTTTGTTAGAAGCATGTCCTTAAAAGTATGTGTCTCCCAATGGAGGAGCCTACATTTCTAGAGGTTACAAAATGTGTTTGCTAATTTAAAAAAAGCTAATTGCTTATTTTTTTAAATTAATTTTAATGGGGTAACATTAATCAATCAGGGTACATAGGTTCAGAGAAACATTTCCAGGTTATTTTAACATTTGATTATGTTGCATACCCCTCACCCAAAGTCATATAGTCTTGCATCACCTGCTATCTGGTTTTCTTTGTGCCCCTCCTCTCCTCTCACCCCCTCCTTTACCCTCCCCCCACCATAACCACCATACTTTTTTTTTTTTTTTTGTATTTTTCTGAAGCTGGAAACGGGGAGAGACAGTCAGACTCCCGCATGCGCCCAACCGGGATCCATCCGATCCGGCACGCCCACCAGGGGCCACGCTCTGCCCACCAGGGGGCGATGCTCTGCCCCTCCAGGGCATCGCTCTGCCACAACCAGAGCCACTCTAGTGCCTGGGGCAGAGGCCAAGGAGCCATCCCCAGCGCCCGGGCCATCCTTGCTCCAATGGAGCCTTGGCTGCGGGAGGGGAAGGAGGGGGGTGGAGAAGCAAATGGGCGCTTCTCCTATGTGCCCTGGCCGGAAATCGAACCTAGGTCCCCCACACGCCAGGCCGACTCTCTACCGCTGAGCCAACCGGCCAGGGCCAACCACCACACTCTTGTCCATATCCTTGAGTCTCATTTTTATGTCCCACCTATGTATGGAATCATATAGTTCTTAGTTTTTCTGATTTACTTATTTCACTCAATAAAATGTTATCGAGGTCCATCCACATTGTTGTAAATGTTCTGATATCATCATTTCTTATGGCTGAGTAGTATTCCATAGTATATATATACCACATCTTCTTTATCCAATCATCTATTAAAGAATTTTTTCATTGTTTCCATGTCTTGGCCACTGTGAACAGGGCTGCAATGAACATGGGGCTGCATGTGTCTTTACGTACCAGTGTTTTTAAGTTATGGGAGTATATTCCCAGTAGAGGGATTGCTGGGTCATATGGTAGCTCTATTTTTAATTTTTTGAGGAACCACCATACTTTCTTCCATAATGGTTGTACTACTTTACATTCCCACCTACAGTGGATGAAGGTTCCTCTTTCTCCACAGCCTCTCCAACAGTTGTTATTACCTGTCTTGTTGATAATAGATAATCTAACAGGGGTGAGGTGGTATCTCGTAGTTTTGATTTGCATTTCTCTAATAGCTAATTAAGATAAGAATCTGCTGAGCTTTATGAGTTCTTTGTATATTTTGGATATTAGGCTCTTATCTGTGCTGTTGTTTGAAAATATCATCTCCCATTTAGTTGGCTGTCTGTTTAAGTTTCTTATGCTGTGCAAAAGCTTCTTCGTCTGATATAGTCCCATTCATTTATCTTTGCCTTAACTTCCCTTGCCTTTGGAGTCAAATTCATAAAGTGCTCTTTGTAACCAAGATCCAGGCGTTTAGTACCTATTTTTTCTTTTTTGTAATTTATTGTTTCAGGTCTTATATTTAGGTCTTTGCATCATTTTGAATGGATTTTAGTACACGGGGACAAACTGTAGTCGTGTTTCATTCTTTTGCATGTGGTTTTCCAGTTTTCTCAGCACCATTGGTTGAAGAGGCTTTCTTTTCTCCATTGTGTGTTGTTGGTCACTCTATCAAAAATTATTTGACCATATACATGTGGTTGTATTTCTGGGCTCTCTATTCTGTTCCATTGGTCTGAGTGTCTATTTTTCTGCCAATACCATGCTGTTTTGATTATCATGGCTCTATAATATAATTTCAAGTCAGGTATTGTAATGCCCCTGCTTCATTCTTTCTCCTTAGGATTGCTCTGGCTATTTGGGGTTTTTTATAGTCCCATATAAACCTGATGATTTTTGTCTCATTTCTTTAAAAAATGACATTGGAATTTTGATGGGAATGGCATTAAATTTGTATATCACTTTGGGTAATATAGTCATTTTGACTATATTTATTCTTGCTATCAAAGTACATGGAATATTTTTTCATTTCATTATATCTTTTTCTATTTCCCTAACAATGCTTTGTAGTTTTTATTATATAGGTCCTTTACATTTTTTATTATATTTGTTCCTAGGTATTTTATTGTTTTGTTGCAACCATGAAGGCCTTTTTTTTGAGCTTGTTTTCTAATTTTTCATTGTTGGCATATAGGAAGGCAATGAACTTTTGTATATTAATTTTGTATTCTGCGACCTTACTCTATTGGTTCATTGTTTCTAGTAATCTTTTTGCGGAGTCTTTGGGGTTTTCGATGTAAAGGATCATATCATCTGCAACGAGTGAAACCTTTACTTCTTCTTTCCCAATATGAATGCCTTTTATTTCTTTGTTATGTCTGATTGCCCTGGCTAGAACTCTCAACACTACATTGAATAAAAGTGAACAGAGTGAAAAACCTTGTCTTGTTCCTGATTGTAGGGGAAATGTCCTCAGTTTTA
This sequence comes from Saccopteryx bilineata, assembly GCF_036850765.1. Lineage (NCBI taxonomy): Eukaryota > Metazoa > Chordata > Mammalia > Chiroptera > Emballonuridae > Saccopteryx > Saccopteryx bilineata. Next base: position 210,079,703 of record NC_089491.1, on the reverse strand, counting down.
TGCCATTTAATATGATATTAGCTGATGGTTTATCATAGATGGTCTTAATTATGTTGAGATATTTTCCTTCTATACCCATTTTTTAAGTGTTTTAACATAAAATGATATATTTTATTAAATGCTTTTCTTCATCTATTGATAAGAACATGTGGTTTTTGTTCTTTGTTTTGTTGATATGGTGTATTATGTTAACCATTTTACGTATGTTGAACCATCCTTGTGATTCTGGGATGAATCCCACTTGATCATGACACTGGGGAACAATTTTTTTGTCATTTTCTGTTGCATAATATTTTAGAACTGGTTCTATATATATCTGCATCACTGATTCCAAATCTGAAATCCATTTCTTGGTGCATGCTTCAGTTTTTATGCAATTTTAATTTCTTTTTGTTCTAGTTAATGGCATGCACTGGTTTTTAAATTGGAATTAAAGGGCAATGACTCTTGAATTAAACATAACCACAAGGCAATTCATGTTTTACAAACATCACTTTTATATAATTGTAGTTGTTCTTAAATGTAAAAAATTATTACCTGATAAAAACACCCTCTTATTTTGTTTTAAGATTGAATCATGGCTTCTTTGAGTAGGTGTAAATGTAAGAATAGTCTTGACATCTTCTGTTATATATGTGGCTGTTATATACTTCAACATCAATGGCGCAATATTTCATCATTTGTGAAAATGCATACATTGCCTATTTTCAAGTTCCCCTTGGTGATCAAGACAAGAATTGGGCTCCTCATATTTTGTGTCATAATTGTGAGGAGATGCTTCATGACTAGACAAAAGGAAAACACAAAGGGATGTCTTTTGGTATTTCCATGGTTTGGTGTGAACCTAAGGACCACAGCAGTGATTGTTATATCTGTCTTATCCATACAAAGGCATCAGCAAGAAAATACAGCATATGATCATATATTCTAATATTCCTCCAGCAATACAACCTATCCCAGACTCTGAGACATTCCCAGTTCCAGTTTTCAATGGTTTTATTTTTTCTAAGGATGAAGAAAGTGAACATGGTGATCAAGTGTATATTGAGAAGATGCATGAGCAAATGGTTGTAGAATCTGAAGGGTCTTCTTTTGATGCCAAGCAGTCATTAACCCCTCAGCAGTTTAGCCAATCAGAATTAAATGATTTAGTAAGAGATTTGGGCCTAGCAAAGAAAGCAGCTGAGTTATTGGCCTCCAGTCTTCAAGAAAAGAATGTACTTTATCGGTCAGCTAAAAGTATCTCATTTCAGGAAGGGTGAACAAATTTTGGTGGATTTTTTTCCTGAAGACAAACACTTTGTTTACTGTCATGATATCAGTAGTCTTCTCAGCCAGCTAGGTGTTACCACTTACAGTCCAACAGAATGGCAGCTATTTCTTGACAGCTTTAAACTGAGTCTGAAATATGTTCTCCTACACAACAGTAATGTTTATGCTGCAGTTCCAATTGGTTATTCAACTAATCTGTGAGAAGATTATAATGACATAAAAATTGTCCTCGACTTCCTGAACTATGAAGAGCATAACTGGATCATTTGTGTGGATCAGAAAATGGTAAATTTCCTGCTAGGACAATAGAGAGGTTTCACAAAGTATCCTTGCTTTTTGTGTTTGTGGGACAGCCGAGCTGTGGAGAAACACTGGACACAAAAGGAGTGGCTGAAACATGAAGCTCTGGAAGGAGGGATGCAAAATATTGTGAATAAACCTTAAGTTAATCAAGACAGGATGATGTTTCCTCCACTTCACATCAAACTTGGCTTAATGAAGCAGTTTGTTCAGGCTTTGAATAGAGAAAGTGAATGCTTTCAATATATTATTTCTGCTTTTCCTGCCTTGTCTTTTGAGAAGATAAAAGCAGGTGTATTTGATGGACCTCAAATTTGAACCTTCATACGTGACAAAGAATTTCCCAGGAACATAAATGAGGAGAAAGCAGCATGGCAGTCTTTTGTAGTGGTTACAAAGAACTTCCTTGGCAACAAAAAGCAGAAAATTATAAACTTCTGGTTCAAAGGATGCTGCTGGCTTTCTGCAACATTGGATGTAACATGAGCATTAAGAATTCACTTCCTGAATAGTCACCTTGATAAGTTTCCTGAAAATCTTGGAGCTGTTAGTGATGAGAAGACTACTGCTGGAGCATCAAACGAGATTGTGCTCAACAAGTACACCAACACAAGAGCTACAAACGCAAATTTTTTCCTGACTAGAATTTAAATAAGTTTTGCACAAATTTTAATATGAAAATAAGTGTTTTAATATGTTCTACTTTGAAATTGTAAACAAATTCTGATGCAATCATATCTTTTAGTGTATTAGTGTATTTACTGCATTATATAAATAATTATATGTTCACAAAGATGATGTCCGAGAAGACATTCTACTTCATTATGTTAAACTAAATGTTGAATGTTTTACAATAAGATGAAAATTTAAATCTTGAATTGCAAAAAAACTGTAGCTCACAGAAAAAACTAATGTCAGATTTCAGATCAGCACACTTGAATTAGATAAGAACAAGTAATTTTGTGGATACAACCAAAATTTTGTTCCCCAGTGTTATTTTTTAATATGTTGTTGTATTTGATTTGCTAGTATTTTGTTTAGTATTTTAGCATCTGTATTTATTAGAGATATTGGTCTGTAGATTTCTTTCTTTGTGTTGTCCTTGCTAGGTTTTTGTATGAGGGTTATGTTGGTCTCATAAAATGAGTTTAGTAGTATTGCTTCTTCTTCAATTTTTTGGAACATTTTGAGTAGAATAGGAAGCAAGTCCTCTTTGAATGTTTGATAGAATTCACTAGTATAGCCGTCTGGCCCTTTATTTTACTTTTTGGGAGGTATTTAATACTTGTTTCTATTTCCTCCCTGCTTATGGGTCTGTTTAGGATTTCTTCTCCTTCATGACTCAGTCTAGGAAGGTTGTATTGTTCTAGGAATCTGTCCATTTCTTCTATATATTTTTTTATTTTTAATAAATTTTTATTAATGGTAATGGGATGACATTAATAAATCAGGGTATATATATTCAAAGAAAACATGTCTAGGTTATTTTGTCATTAAATTATGTTGCATACCCCTCGCCCAAAGTCAGATTGTCCTCCGCCACCCTCTGTCTAGTTCTCTGTGCCCCTCCCCCTCCCCCTAACTCTCTCCCTCCCTCCCTCCCATGTCCTCCCTCCCCCCACCCCTGGTAACCACCACACTCTTGTCCATGTCTCTTAGTCTCATTTTTATGTTCCACCAATGTATGGAATCATGTAGTTCTTGTTTTTTTCTGATTTACTTATTTCACTCCTTATAATGTTATCAAGATCCCACCATTTTGCTGTAAATGATCTGATGTCATCATTTCTTATGGCTGAGTAGTATTCCATAGTGTATATGTGCCACATCTTCTTTATCCAGTCTTCTATTGAAGGGCTTTTTGGTTGTTTCCATGTCTTGGCCACTGTGAACAGTGCTGCAATGAACATGGGGCTACATGTGTCTTCACGTATCAATGTTTCTGAGGTTTTGGGGTATATACCCAGTAGAGGGATTGCTGGGTCATAAGGTAGTTCTATTTGCAGTTTTTTGAGGAACCCACCATTACTTCCTCCATAATGGTTGTACTACTTTACAGTCCCACCAACAGTGAATGAGGGTTCCTTTTTCTCCACAGCCTCTCCAACATTTGCTATTACCCGTCTTGTTGATAATAGCTAATCTAACAGGGGTGAGGTGGTCTATATTGTTAAATTTGGTGGCACATAGTTTTTCATAGTATTCTACAACAATTCTTTGTATATCTATGATATCTGTGGTGATTTCTCCTCTTTTATTTTTTATTTTGCTTATATGAATTTTTTCTCTTTTTTCCTCGGTTAGTCCTGCCAAGGGTTTGTCAATTTTGTTGATCTTTTTAAAGAACCAACTCCTTGTTTTATTAATTTTTTTCTAGTTTTTCTGTTTTCTATTTTGTTTATTTCTGCTCTGATTTTTATTATTATATTTCTTCTGCTGGTTTTGGGTTGTCTTTGTTCTTTTTCTAGTTCCTTAAGATGTGAAGTGGTTTATTTGGGCTCTCTCTTGTTTGTTCATATAGTCCTTTAGTGATATGAACTTCCCTCTTATTACTGCTTTTGCTGCATCCCAGAGATTCTGATATGTTGTATTGTTATTTTCGTTTACCAGTATGTATCTTTTGATCTCTGCGCTAATTTATTTTTTGACTCACTCATTTTAAAAGTATGTTGTTTAGTTTCCCTATTTTTGTTGGTTTGTTTACCTCTTTTTTGCAGTTGAGTTCTAGTTTCAAGGCTTTATGATAAAAAAATATGCTAGCTATTATTTCAATCTTACTGAATTTGTTGATGTTATTTTTGTGGCCCAACATATGGTCAATTCTTGAGAATGTTCCATGTACACTAGAGAAAAATGTATACTCTGGTACTTTGGAATGAAACGTCCTATAGACGTCTATCATGATCAGTTGTTGTAGTGCTTCATTTAAGGCCAATATTTCTTTATTTGATTTTTTGTTTGGATGAATGATCTAGAGCCATGAGTGGTATATTGAGGTCTCCAAGTATGATTGTATTTTTTTCAGTTTTTTTTTAGGTCAGTCAGTAGCTGTCATATATTTTCATGCTCCTTGGTTTGGTGCATATATATTAAGAATTGTTATGTCTTCTTGATTCAATGTCCCCTCTTTCATTATAAAATGACCATTTTTGTCTCTAATTACCTTAGCCTTCTTGTAGTCAGCATTGTTAGATATGAGTATTGCTATACCTGCTTTTTTTTTTGGATGTTATTTGCTTGGAGTATTGTTTTCTAACCTTTCACTTAGAATTTTTTTTTGTATTTTTCCAAAGCTGGAAATGGGGAGAGACAGTCAGACAGACTCCCGCATGCGCCCGACTGGGATCCATCCGGCACGCCCACCAGGGGCGGAAGCTCTGCCCACCAAGGGGTGATGCTCTGCCCCTCTGGGGTGTCGCTCTGTTGCGACCAGAGCCACTATAGCGCCTAGGGCAGAGGCCAAGGAGCCATCCCCAGTGTCCAGGCTATCTTTGCTTCAATGGAGCCTCGGCTGCGGGAGGGGAAGAGAGAGACAGAGAGGAAAGAGAGGGAGAGGGGTGGAGAAGCAGATGGGGCTTCTCCTGTGTGCCCTGGACGGGAATCGAACCCGGGACTTCTGCATGCCTGGTCGATGCTCTACCACTGAGCCAACCGGCCAGGGCCAGAATTTTTTTTTTCCTTGTAGCTTAGATGTGTTTCTTGTAGGCAGCATACAGTTGGATTTTCTTTTCTAATCCATTCTGCTACTCTGTGTCTTTTTATTGATGAGTTCCATCCATTTACATTTAGTGTAATTATTGACATTTGAGGGTTTCCTATTGCCATTTTATATATTGCTTTCTGATAGTTTTGTATCTTGTTTGGTTCTTCTTCTTTATTTTCCTATTATTTGTTTTTGTTTGGTTGTAATCCATACTTCTTTTCTCTCTTACTTTTTTCAAGTCATGTACCTCTGTGCTGGTTCTTAAGGGGTGGTTACCATTAAGTTATGGAAAGCATACATATTATGTTCATTGTAGTGCACTATCTCATGAGTACTTCTGCACTCCATCCTCCTTTGCTACTGTTAATCTTTGTCTTCTCCCTTTTCTTTGTTTCTTTGTCACAATTTAATCTTATTTTTATTGCGATCTTGATGGAGCTTTTACTTGTACTTTTGTTTTTTAGTGTTGGGTTGGAAAACCCCCTTTAGTATTTCCTGAAGTGGGGGTTTTCTGGTGATAAATTATCTCATCTTTTCTATATCTGTGAATGTTTTTTATTTCTCCTTTGTATTTAAACTATATCTTTGATGGGTATAGTATTCTTGGCTGGAAGTTTCTCTGTTTCAGAACTTTATACATTGGGGTCCACTCTCTTCTAGCTTGTAGAGTTTCTGTTGAGAAATCTGTTGATAATATAATGAGCCTTCCTGTATATGTGGTATTCTTCTTTTCCCTGCTGCCTTGAGAATTTTTTCTTTGTCATTTGTGCCAATTTCATTATGATGTGCCTTGGAGTATATTTGTTTGAGTTAAGATAACTCGATGTTCTGTTTGCTTCTTGAATTTGAGGCTTTAGTTCTTTCCACAGGCTTGGGAAGTTCTCATATATTATTTGTTTGAATATGTTCTCCATTCCATTTTCTCTCTCTTCTCCTTCTATATATCCATTATTTTTATGTTGCTCTTTCTTATGGAGTCAGACAATTCCTGTAGGGCTATCTCATTTTTTTTTAAATTCGTGAATCCCTCTCCTCTTCTCTCTGTAGTACGTCTAGTTGCTTGTCTTCTATATCACTAATTCTATCCTCTATCTGGCATGTTTTATTGGCTAAGCGTGTTACCTTGTTTTTTAGTTCATGAATTGAGTTTTTCATCTCTGTTTGATTCATTTTCATAGTTTCAGTTTTTTTGGTTAAGTATTCTTTCTGTTCATTGAATTTTTTTGAGCTCCCTAAATTGCCTTTCTCTGCTTTCTTGTATTCACTGAGCTTTTTTAAGACTTCAATTTAAATACTCTATCAGTTAACTACAAGTTTTCTAAGTTATTGAAATTTTTTTCTATAGATTTTCCCTAATCTTTCTGAGCTACATCAATGTCTTTTGTATCCATGATTTTTTATTTCTTTTTCTTTAATGGCATTTGAGAGTGGTATTGTTAATAACACTAATAAGAGTTGATAAAAAATTTTTTTTGAGAAAAATGCATTGAAAAACTGAAAATTCTATTGTGTTAAGGGGAACAAGAATACATAGAACAGAGGGCCTCAGTTGGGGGGGAGTGACAAAGAGGTAAAAAACAAGGTAAGAACCCACAAAATGCCACTAGGAAAAAATTTAAATCCAAAATAAAATAATTTGTTTGTGAATTATATTTGAATGAGAGAAAAAGTGAAAAAAAAGAAGATACAAAAAGGGAGGAAAAAAAATTTGAGTTAAGTTTTTTGGAATGTAACTCATAGAAAAAAAAAGAATGGAAAATGTAACACCTGTGGGTAATAATGGTCAAAATGAAAAGAAAAGAATAGAATGGAAAGAGGATAAAATGACCAAAGTAGAAGGGAAAAAAAAGATAAAAAATACATGAAAAGAAATGGAAAATGTTATGAAGACTGTGGATTTTTCCTGGTTTTGAGAAGTTATCATCTTCCTTTTTCTTTCTTCTCTCTCTTTTTGGCGGTTGACACTGTACCCCAGGTTCTGCCCCAGTGGCACTCTTAGGCAGAAATTTGCTGTTGTGTCACTATGGTGATTACAGAAACTGGGCCTCAGTCCCATTGGTAGGCAGTGCTTGTTAGCATTTGCAGGCTCCGACAATGGTAGAGTCCATTTTCCCAGAGTCTTTCCCCAAATCTCTTCTTCCTAAACCAGCAGCCTGGGACCCAGCTTTGAAGTTGCCCCAGCCACTACCTGGAGAGCAAGAGGCTCCAAGAGCTGCCAAATCCCCCCTCAATCCCCACTCAATGCAGGGTTCTGGGTAAGGCTTTGCCATCAGAGCCACCAGCATAATCAGGCAGGGCTGGGAGCTGATTGCCTTTCAGGTGTCTTTCTATGAGCCTCCAGGCATGTCTAGTTGCCTCAGCACTCCGCAGGTCTGCTCTCCAGAGGCTGTCTGCAAGCTGCCTGCGTGCCCTTCCCCCCACCACTTCCGCAGTTCTCTTCCTCAGGAGTGTGCTTTGTTAGCTTGTATAGTGGTGGAGGCGCCGTACCCAGACAGGTAGGGGTATAGGCAAGCTGACTTTTGTGTACTTCCCGCACACTGTAGTTTGGGAGGTCAAGATTATTCAGAAACTGTGGTCACAGCCCACACAGAGGCCCACTACTCACAGTCTCTGACCCAGCCATAGGAACATGGGCACCCATGCCCAAAGCGCCAGGTGGATCTACTCGCACACTGCCCGCACTCGCAGACTTGGATACTGAGAGTAAACAAGGCAACTGCTCGCCCACTTCTGCTGGGGTCTGCCACTTTCATTAGCTCCGCATAGGCTGAGCCGTGGGCACACTCTCTCCTCAGCTTGAATGTCTCTGTCCTAGCCCAGATTTTCCACGCCCCCAGCCCTCACTTTCTCTCAGTTCCAAGTGAAAGCAGCCCTTGTTCAGGTCAGTAAGAAAAGTGGAATACTCTATTCTTCGTCTTATTTCCTTCAGAGTGGAATATATTCAGTCACCTTTTCATCCAATTGTACCTTTGTTTGATGTATATATATTTCAGATGCTCTAGTTGTTGAGATTTTTTTTGTCTCTAGTTGTTGAATTTTTTGAAGTTTCAGGGAGAGGTATCAGGAGCACTCCTCATGGCACCATTTCTCTGATGTCACTTTAATTGCTTATTTTTTATCTGTTAGAAAAAACTGAGGTTTCTAAGACTTAAGAATCCTAATTAATTAAAAAGAAATTTTATGAGGGAGGTGAAAACTACAAAGAGGAAATGATGTCTGTATATGTCCATGGAGCTTTTCATGTTCCAGGATGTTTATGGCTTCTTCTTTTACTGAGTTTATCAACAAGTTAGCAACCTATAGCACTTCTGAGGACTGAAACATGAGGCTTGCATAAGGCCTACTTCCTTAGTGCCCTCTATACTCAACATTTTAATTTAAGTGACTTTTTTAGTAATGCTAATTTTATTTTATTTTTTTCATTTTCAGTATCCCCTAGGAGCCTTGTAGAACATACTTTCAGAACCCAAACAATACCTAGTAAACCAGAATAGGCCTTTTAGCAAGATATCCTAGTGATCTACATGCACATTAATATTTTGGAAGCCCTGATTTTTGCCCAACAGTTCTCAACCTTGTCTTCATATTAGAAGAATCTGAGAAGTTTTGAAAAATTATTCATGCCTGTGTAGCATGCCCAGTTCAAAGACATCAGTCTGTGAAATAAATGGGAACAATTCAGGCAAAGTCGTACTCCTTTAGAGAACACTTTCAAGTACATACATCCAGGTGTATGTGAGTAATATGCAGGCATGGTTAAAAAACTAATAATCACTAGACAATACCAATAAATGTATTTAATAATAACTTTTCAGAAATCAGACAGCTTTGTTGAAAATAGGAGGCATTGTTTAATTTGTGTCATGATCTCTTTTTACTGAACAAAATGCTCTGCAAAGCTCTCTCTTTCCTGCATACTTACCAATAAAAAGAAACACAATTTCAGATTTCTGAGCCACAGATTGCTCTGTCTGCCATTGTTTCTGAAGTCTATGTCTTTATTGATATTTGTAAACATGTCTTTTCCTCTGTCTCTGCTGTTGCTCAGCTGTAGGTCAATATAGAGTAAACATAAAGAAGTTTTCCTCATGAAGCTGTATAAGTAAGCCAGCCAGAAAAACAAACACAGAACACAATAAGCCAACACCTCATAAACAGCAACAGAACCAGAGAAGAGTCCTGAAATATATTTTTTTTAAATCTGAAATAATTTGATTTTTAACTGCAGATAAATTGTACAGACTCATTGCAATCTGAACTGGCACACTAAATGAAATAAAAATGCCATCTGTTATGAAAACAATGCAACAATGTTTGCAACCTAACTATAATTGCTCATTAAGAATAACGTAAATGATAAACTATATTTTTGGCATTCTGGTATATACATGCAAATAATATATTTTAGATATGTGAATTGCTGCATGTGAATGTATATATGTACATGTGTGTGCATATATATACATATACATATATATATGAATGAATATATATAAAAACAAAAAGCAGGAGCAACATTTTATCTGTAAATTGGAGCAGAAATGGTATAATCTAAGCAGTTACCTTTACAATAGCCCCTAAGATTTGTAAACAGAACTACAGTTCATTCTTTTCTCACTTCAATCACTAGTGTATAGAACCAAACCACTTTAGGCAGATGTCTATGCTAGTTGGAACTCTACCTATGAAAAGAACAGACTGGTTTTTAAGTATCTCAGTGCCACTGAAATCGTTGAGAGCTGGATGTATTTTCAGCCCTGACAACTTCAAGCGATCTGACTTCAACTCTTCAATGTGCTAACAGAATGTCGCCAGTTGGGGCCTTCGCTGATCTGTGCTCATTTCCCACCAACATCTCTCCTCCACGAGTGCCATTTCTCCCTTCCTGGATCCTTTGCAATATTTGTTGATTAAATTTCTGGTTGTAAGTACAACTACCTCGTATGAATGCTCCATTTCTGTAGACAAGCCGAGGCAGTGTAGTCACATCTGAGTGGGTTAGATCATATGACTTGCTGACCAAGCTCTTTTCTTCCCTGCTGCAATACAAGCCTTAGATGAGCTGACAGAGACTTTGGAGCCCAGAATTTATTTATTCTTTTGTCAGGAAGTGTTGATTTAGCACAGGGACAGACTTTCTTATATATCATTAAATAGGTTTGAGTCACAAGATGGAAAGATGATCAATACTGAATGCACAAAGCCAGGGTTTGGGTGATGTATTTGTGACAGAAAAGGCCAAGGTGTTTAGAATCAAGTAACCCTTACACAGTAGACAGAAGCATAGTGATAAAGTTCAAAGAACCAAAAAAGCCATGTGACTCACAATATTAAAGAGAAGACTATGTGAATTAAGATTATTTTAAAACCTGACATTGTAAAAGGTAGTATTGGTCAAAACAATGAGTGCATGGGTGCCTAATGCAGAATTACTAACTCATGTCAGTGACACTTGTGGTCGTCGTGGATTTTACTAAAGTTATTTTATTAGATGAAATTTGTGGCAACATGCTAATCTTCTTAAATTCATCTTTATTCTAGGTTTCTAGGTTAGACTACATCTATATCTTAGCATTTTGTACAGAGCAGAAGAGGCAGTCACTCTATATTTACTTAATATTGTGTTCTTGGGTTTGTATTGTAATAGGAATTTTGTATCAACATTAGACAGGTCATTCAAATAAAAGAGTTCTGTTTATTATCTACTAGACTTCAAGGGAACACAGGGTATTTAAATCTTTTGAGTTATGTAAAAGCTGCAAAGTTCAGTTGTACAGAGTGGCAAAATCATTCTTGCAATCATCATAAAGAATGCTGAGAGAACCTACTGAAAGAACAAGGCATCTGAGTTCACGAGCAACAGTGAATCAGCCACCTAGTCAGCAAGTACTCCTTGACAACTCAGATTTGAAGTTTCAGTGTTGTTCCAGGCAAATGCAAGCATCTTTATATGGTAACCATAGATCAATCTCAAGACTTTAACATAGAACTAGCTCACAAAGAAAAGAAAGACCAAACTAAAAGTAAATTATGGAAATTAATAACAAATAAGAATCTTGTAATAGGAAAGGACAATGCAAAAGAGCATACAGTACTTACAAACAATTTTTTTGGTCATTTACTTTGAAATTGCTATCATTTAAAAACACAGATGCAAAGACTACTTATTTTAACTCTAATAATATTTGTTATTCTGCATACATATTGTTACAAAATCTAGCTCTTGGCAAAAATGTTTAAGATCTGTCAGAAGTCAGAGTCAAAGTGTTTTATTTTTTATTTTTCAATACCTGCTCTATTTCCATGGTGAAAGAAAACGGATAACAGTACCTCAAGAAAAAAAACACCTTTTTTAACTTGAAAACACATTGAACATTCTTTGAAGAAATGCTACTTTTAGAATTTTAGATGAAATCCAAATCCTTACACCATTCTGGTAAAAAGCAATAAATAATATGGTACAGTTGGCTTTATACTGCCAATTAAAGTTTCTCAGTTTAATACTGTGAATAACAGAACACAGAATGTTCTAGTTTTCAAGACAGTAACTTTTAAAAATCTGGATGTCTCACTTCTTAAATGTCATAGTGTGTGTGCATGTGAGTGTATGTATAAAATAAACACTTTGGAATTGTACTGTGATGTATGTCAGTAGTAGCTACTTAGCATACCCTTAGTGATCCAGTTAATGAAGTGTACACTGTGCTGAATTGTGAAATGTCCCTTTGCTACATTAATTGTTACTTTAGCGCTCCTGCAAGAATATCTGCTATGCGCTGCTAGTCCTGAGAGAGTCCCCCAGTCACACGCACAATGGAACCAGGATCCATGCTTTCTATCATTTTTTGCTAAGAGGTTTTATTGCCTCTTGCTTCAGATCCTTTACTGAAGTATTTGAAATGTCAGAGAGATAAGTTAAAGTCTGTTACAATACCCTATCTTTATCATATCTCAGGTGTGTAAAACATCAGTTTGGTAATGTTTTCTCTAAAGGACACTTTCACTAGAAAATAAACAAGTGCTTTGACAGTAGGTAATCATTGTACATGTTTTTGAAAAACAACTGCAGCCTGACCTGTGGTGGCGTAGTGGATAAAGCATCAACCTGGAATGCTGAGGGCGCTGGTTCAAAACCCTGCACTTGTCTGGTCAAGGCACATATGGGAGTTGATGCTTCCTGCTCCTCCCCTCTTTCTCTCTCTCTCTTTCTGTCTCTCTCCTCTCTAAAATAAGTAAATAAAAAATTAAAAAAAAGAAAAACAACTGCTTAACATCATCATCAGTTAGCTTTCAGAAAACCATATATTTATAGAGTTTTCATGAACTCAATTCTATATGCTTTTATATCACAACATTATTTTTGCAGCTCTTCTGGTTCATATATTTACTTGAGGTCACATGTAGTCTGAGATGATTTATCATTTTTTTTTTTGCTACTATTGCCACTTAGTATTTAAGAATGCTTTATACTTGATCTTTGGTAAGTTTCTAGCAATTGAAATCACATGTACAACTAACTCTATGTAGGAATATCTATTTTTTAGTAAGCCCTTTTCCCATCTGATTTTATTATTTTCCCTGGAAACCCAGGGTAATTCTTTCAGAAAGGGTTTAAGTTAGACATTGATGATGAGCAGAGTTGAACAGCCACTGCTCTTCAGGAGGAATATACCAGTAGGCACAGGGGAATCTGCAGACATTCAATGTGAAGCTTTGCTATTTATTTCCAGATGAGAAAATTATTTATTTTTGTTTTGCAGTAACTTGCAAATAATACACCAGTGTTTTTCAGTTCTTGGAACCACTAGCACTTCCAAAATTCTGTGCAATCTAAAATTTCCCTGTATTATACTTTCTCCTATTAATTATCTCCAAAATAGTTTTTGCTTTCCTGACCTACAGATTATTATAATATTTCCATGTGATATTAAGATTTAATTGCCCTTCACATTAATATGAAGCAAGCATCAGATGTGTTTCTTAAATGCATTTCCTCTTTATGACCCAAGTTTCTATGGCTGGCGGTGGTATCTTGACAAATGGAAAAATCATCAAATGCTTGTAATATAAGGCTTAAATCTAATCATTCAGCCTGAGTTTTAACTGAGGAGCCAATATCAGTTAGGAGAGTTCAAAATTAATAAATTGACAATCATAGAGTTTTAAAAGAAATGTCAAAGAACTCATTTCCTGACCCTTGAACACTCCTTTCTCAAATGACATTTTATTTTTATTTCTATTTTTTCATGAGTCAATTCCTTTTAATAAATCTCTTTCTATAGATACATACATCCTATTAGTTCTGTTTCTCTAGAGAACCATGATTAGTACAGGATTTGGAACTGAGAATGGTTATAGAAGAACAGAATTTTTAAATTGGATTTATTGGAGTGACACTGGTTAACAAAATACTACATGTTTCAGGTATATGATTCTACAATACATCATCTGAACACTGTATTTATTGTGTGTTCACCACCCCAAATGAAGTCACCTTCCATCACCAATTATCCTCTCTATACCCTTCTCCAACTCCCCCTTCCATCCCTCCCCTCCAGCAATTACCACAGTCTTGTCTGTGTCCACGAGCTTTTTTCTTTTTTGCTCAATCCTTCCACCCTGCTCACCCAGTCCCCCAGCAGCTGTCAGCCTGTTCTCTATGAGTCAGTCACTGTTTTGCTTGTTAGTTTATTTTGTTTATTGGATTCACATATGAGTGAAATCATATGTACTTGTCTTTCTCTGACTGGCTTATTGCATTTAGCACAATAATTTCCAGGTCCATTCATGCTGTCACAAAAGATAAGATTTCTTTTCTCCTTTTTTTATACCCAAGTGGTATTCCATTGTGTAAATGTATCACAGCTTTTTTTGTACACTTGATAGATACTTGGACTGCTTCCAGATCTTGGCTACTATAAATAATGCTGTCATAAACATAGGTGTTCATTAGTGTTTCAAGTTTCTTCAGGTGTTGTCATAAACATAGGTGTTTATACATTCTTTTGAATTAGTGTTTCAGATTTCTTCAGGTAAATTCACAGAAGTGATATCACTGAGTCATAAGGAAGTTCCATTTTTAATTTTTTGAGGTCACTCCATACTGTTTTCCACAGTGGTACAGCATTGTATATTCCCACTAACAGTACAAGAGGGTCCCCTTTATTCTACATCCTCACAAATACTTATTGTTGATTTTTTTATGATAACCATTCCGATAGATGTCAAGTGATATCTCATAGTGCTTTTAATTTGCATTTATATGATGATTAGTGATATTGATCATCTTTACATATGCCCATTGGCCATCTGTATGTCATCTTTGGAGAAGTATCTATTCAGGTTCTTTGACCATTTTTGAATTGGGTTGTTTCTTGATTTGGTGTTGAGTTTTACAAATTTTATAAAGCTTGGGTGTTAAACCCTTGTCAGATGTATTGGTGAATATGTTCTCTCACTGTCTTTTCATTTTGTTGATGGTCTCTTTTGCAGTGCAAAAAGTTTCTAGTTAATGTAGTCCCATTTATTTATTCTTTTGTTTCCTTTGAGCCACATACAAGAATAAACTCAGAATGGAGTGAAGACTTAAATGTTAGACTTGAAACCATAAAAATCCTAGAAGGAAACAGGCAGTAAAATATCTTGTAGACATTTTTTTGCAGCCATATTTTTTCTGAAATATCTTCTCAGGCACATGAAATGACATTTTAAAAATCAGAAGGATGAGGGAAAGGGGATGATAGGATGGGATAAACCTGAAGGGAAGGGGGGAGGGCACTATGGGGAGGAGGGCAAAAAGAGGTTGAGGGGAATATGGGGGAAGGGGAATGCATTCGAGGCAACACTAGAATCTATGTAAAAACAATAAATTAAAATCAATAAATAATATCTAAAAAAGTAAATAAAATAAAAATCAGAAGAATGAGTGGTTTGAGAAGGACATTTTGCAGAAAGTTATGCTGTTAGTTCTATTCCATCTCCCAGGAAAGAAAAGCTCATGGTGGGAAGGTAGCAGCTTTTTTGGAGCTCTGCCTGTGTTCAGTCCACTCTGGCCTGTGGGCTTCTGTAGGCAGAGTTCAGAGAACACTCTGGCCTGGTCTTCTGGGGCAAAGGATCTGTGATCCCCACAATTAAGATGTGTGTCATCTTGAGGAGCACAATCTGGTGAGAAGTTGCCTGGTGTTCTATCAAAGAAAGTTGCCCAGATGGATGGGAAAATATAAGCCAAAAGAAACTGCAGGTGACTCACAGATACCTAGAGCTAAGGCAACTGTTGTAAACAAGCAACCATCTTTATTAAAGATGTGAAAATGCCTCCACCCAAAATGAGATAACTGCAGGGGAGAAGAATGTAAGCAGAAATTTCATAGAAATTTGTGCCATACTGGAAAAGAAGAAGTCAATCCTAATGGCATCCACTCAAATGAGATCTTTTCTATCCTCTTGTCAGTACCTGTTCCCACTCATCATACACAGGCTCATAAGCAAACAAGCTAGTTAGGTTTTGCCAGGGAAGGATCAGAGAGGAAGCTGGACATAGAAAGCTGACTGTCAGTCTGCCTAGTTCACTAGAGAAACAATGTAGGTGACTATTTCCTATGAGAGAGTGGAAAACAACGGACTCTACAGCAGTCTCCATGCAGAGGCAAGTCATCTTGTACCCATCAAATACTGTGTAAAATGATGGCGCGAGACAACCTGGAATTAAAGTTTAGGTCACAATTCATGTGTCACATGGGTATGACTTAATTATTTATTTTATATACATATGACAAATAGCATGTTGACAAAGATTGGGCAAGAATATAAACCCAGGTAATTGTCAGAATTCCTTGTTGTATTTCAATTTAATCAATTTGTCTTACCTTCCTAAAAGGAGAATTTAATCAGTATATTTAAGGGGAGTTACTCCCTCAAAGTAAATTGAACAATTTCTCTCAGTGTAGTCCTGTAAAAAGCGGCTTCAAGAAGAGCAGTCTAATAAGATGAAACTTATTTTTTAAATAGAGAAAAGTAAATTAGTAGCATTAGAATCAGACAAAACTCTGAATGACTGACACAATAACCAAGTTCTTTGAGTTTCAATTTCTTAAATTTATGCTAAAATTGGGGAGGAGAGATGAAAGAGAAAATACCAATCTCTATCTCACAAAAATTAAATTAGTTAACATCTATAAAATTCTCAAAATCAAAATAAAATTTAAATTCTTTTTTTTTTGACAGAGAGAGAGAGAGTCAGAGAGAGGGACAGATAGGGACAAACTGACAGAAAGGGAGAGAGATGAGAGCATCAATTCTTCATTGCATCACCTTAGTTGTTCAGTGATTGCTTTCTCATATGTGTCTTGATAGAGGGAGCTACAGCAGAGTGAGTGACCCCTTGCTCAAGCCAGCGTGACCTTGGGCTTCAAGCCAGAGATCTTTGGGCTCAAGCCAGTGACCATGGGGTCATGTCTATGATCCCACACTCTAGCCAGAGACCCCTCACTCAAGCTGGTGAGCCTCTGCACAAGTTGGATGAACTCATGCATAAACCACCTACCTGGGGGTTTCCAACATGGGTTCTCTGTCTATCAGTCCAATGCTCTATCCACTGCACCATCTTCTGGTCAGGCAAAATTTAAACTCTTTTTTCTTATCCTTTCTTCACATAGAAACAAACTGGCAATGATGTTGCTCCTAATTTGATTGGAACAGATCAATTTTTGGTACAATTTAACATTTAGATAATAAGAGAGTCCTATCCATTCAGAATGCAAGGAAAACAAGACACTATAGTAACTAGATGTAGTATTCACTGAATCAGAATTAGACAACAGACCATTTTATATTTTGCAAGAAGGATAGCAATACAAATAATAAGTTATCCTTGGGACCAGGTGGATACTTAAGTAGCAGGGGCACCACTTTGCAAAGCACATGGTTGTCTAACAACTTTGCTGTACATCTGAAACTAATACAGAATAATATTGAATGTAAACTAAAATTGAAAAGTTAAAATAAATTAAAATAACAATTTATCTTTAATTTATCATAAATTAATAATTTTAAAGTATCAAAAATTTAATTCTTTTTTCAGAGAGAGGCAGAGAGACAGTAACATTGAGTTGTACCTATATGTGCCCTGAAAGGGGATTGCACCTTCAATCTTGTCATTTTAGGACATTCTCTTAACCAACTAAACTAACTGGCCAGGGCCAAAAAATTTAATTCTTGATTTAAAACTTATGTTTCTCCATATGCAGTTCATATTAATAAAGCTACTAGATATACTCATATCAATATTTTGCTATCCCTAATTACTGAAGATACATCAGTCCTCTTTTTATTTTTCCTAGACAAATAAAGCTGGTAAAAAAGAATACAGCATATTATTTTTTTATCCTAATTATAAGCAAAGGAAGCACAAAGTTCCAAAAGCCTTAAAATGATGCATTTAAATATAACTTTTACTTCTAAACTTCAAACCCCTTTGTTAAAATTCTGATGGGAAGAAGAATCTTAGAACCCATTTGAATGACTTACTCTTAGAAATTTGCTGATTAACTCTACACAACAGAGTGTTCTGTGAACCCTGAGGTTTCCACTGGGATTGCCATTTTTCTTTGCTAGGCTAAAGCAGCATTTTCAGACTGGGTGGTTGTGAACATTGATTTTTGGAAATGGTAGCTGAGGTCAGCTTTTAATGTTTCTTACATTGATCTTTTTACAATTAGAATATAAGCCATAGCCCCATGAGAATTGGATGGGGTAGTAGGGTTTGCAGAGTCTAGAGCAGGGGTCCCCAAACTATGGCCTGCGGGCTGCATGCAGCCCCCTGAAGCCATTTATCTGGCCCCATTGCACTTCCGGAAGGGGCACCTCTTTCATTGGTGGTCAGTGAGAGGAGCATAGTTTCCATTGAAATACTGGTCAGTTTGTTGATTTAAATTTACTTGTTCTTTATTTTAAATATTGTATTTGTTCCCATTTTGTTTTTTTACTTTAAAATAAGATATGTGCAGTGTGCATAGGGATTTGTTCATAGTTTTTTTTATAGTCCGGCCCTCCAGTGGTCTGAGGGACAGTGAAATGGCCCCCTGTGTAAAAAGTCTGGGGACCCCTGGTCTAGAGACATCTACTAAAGTGCAAAGCACTGACCTCTTTTATCTCTGAGCGTGGAGAGGCTCCTGGACTGACTTACGACAAGTTCATAAAAGTGCATTGGGGTTCTGGTTTTCTCTGTTTAGGAGCTAGTTATTAAAAATCAACTTTTAATAAATATCTTCAGTTCTGAATTCTATATACTAGAAATTTACTCTGTTCACTGAAGAGAACATTCTGGCTTCACTGTGAATAAAGTGACCACTAATATAAATTGCTAGAACATTATTGCAGTTCATTCTATAATTCAATCATTATAGAGCATCTATTTGGTTATCATTTATTAGAAATACAAGAAGAAAGTGCTGTAGGAGTCACAGGGGAGGTATAGACCTAAAATACCTTGGGAGAGTCCCAGTTGGGGACATCAGTGCTTTTGGCACACAGGATGGGTTTGGAACCCTTGCTTATTTTACTCTTCACTGAATATCTTCCAGGTGTTTATTGTTGAAAAGTGCTGAAGGAAGGATGGAGTTCACCTTGTGGAGTAAAACTTGTTCCTGCAGGGCAGCCTCAGAATGGTGAACTCATGGCTTTGTTTCCTGGCCTATAAACTAGGTATATAAGGGTCAGAATTATTCATTCTTAACTTGGCTAGGAGTATTTAATCAGATGATTCATGTAAAATGCTCTCTGTCATGCCAAGTTCTCTACATTTTAGTTGTCTATTCTGTTAAGATGGTAAGAGATCTTAACTTGCTCTCTGAATGATTAATGTGTGATGGGGCCTACCGACTGCCACTAGATATTAAGCTCTATATACTTCTGTGGACATTAATATCTATAAAAGATATGAGGTCCATTACACTTAACATCTTAATCTTGTACCTACCCTCTCAGAGTCACAATTATGAATATCAGTGAGCACTGATTACATGGTTACTATAGATATAAATGGTTTTGCTTATAATGCATAGCTTTCTTAAAAAATGAACTAGAAAACTGGGGAGGAAAATCAATTTACTCTCTGTTTTACAACTAATAAGAAATTTATACAACTTGACCTATTTTTGTGTGCACATGTACACACACACACACACACACACACACACACACTTAGATAACATTTGTTTCCAGAAATTGTTTTTTATAATTTAAGTAGAAAGCTGTATTAGTCACAAAGATGAGCTATTAATAAATAATTACAAATATTAATGGATTAACATCACTTAGGTTTATTTTTCCTTCCAATATGGATATTCTTGGTCAGATAATTTTCCTAGGCCACTCTCTGTCAAGGAGTAAATTAAGAAGGACATTTCTTCCATCTATTAGTTCTATGAACACTTTGGCTCTTACCATTGAAGAGAAAGACATAAAGTGAAAGAGTGTGTAATATTTTAGGTCCAGGAATGGAAGTGCCCTACAGCCCTTATGCCCATATTTCAATGCCCAGAACTTGCTACATGGCTCTGTCTAGTTTTTTTTTTTAAGATTTTATTTATTCATTATAGAGAGGGAAGAGAGAGAGAGAGAGAGAGAGAGAGAGAGAGAGAGAAGGGGGGAGGAGCAGGAAGCATCAACTCCCATATGTGCCTTGACCAGGCAAGCCCAGGGTTTTGAATTGGCAACCTCAGCGTTTCCAGGTCGACGCTTTTATCCACTGCGCCACCACAGGTCAGGCTCTGTCTAGTTGTTGATAAGAAACTGAGGAAGTGGAGTCTTTCCATGCACAAAGGAAAAACCAAAAAATTCTAATCAAATTCTAGCATTGCCTTTATCATGGAAGCACATTATTGTGACTATATATAGATTCTTAGAAAAGTACATACTATTTGTCATTATCAATAACTGAGATATCCTTTACATAAATATCTTACATTTCCTGAATATATATTAATAAAAGTAATCAAGAGGATAACTAGAATTTGTGATTCTGAGATTCCTTTGCCAGATGTTAGTCTTAGACTTTAACAAGAAGTGACCAGTTCAGATTACTAAAATAAATTACAGCAAACCCTTTATTTATAATTTTTGGTAAAGTGTACAAGATAATGATATTTTCTACATTATTTCCAACCTATTCTTCAGCTTGAAAACAATACTTGTATATTAGAACTCAGGTGTTTTCATATAACTAATATAATCTTATTTTATTTTATTAAAATTGAAAAACTACAATTGCATAGAAAATCTTTTTCCTTTTCTTTTCAGGAATAACAAATTAAAATGAACATAACATTCACACTGCTTAGTGATAATTTCTTCTCCTGATGTGTTGAATAAAATACATTTCATTGGGATCTGAGTAAAATTTTATTGGGTACAGTTTATTATACAATAAACACACACACTTAGATTTTGTTGAGTCTTTTTTAAGTTACAGGTCTCTAGATCTGAGATAGTCCATAAAAAGCAACATAGCAAATCACTTATAATTTTGCATTTATCTTAAAGTTGATAACTAATAAACTATTAAATACGTGAGGAAGAATTATATACATTTATTATAAAAAGATGATTTTAAGTTTGTATTAAGCAATATCTCTTATTTCAATATCAAAATTAGAGTGATGACACTAATTTGAGTCTGTCTCAGACTCAAATTCACATGTGATACCTAAAATATACTCTATGCTTTAAAAAAAGAACATTGTCACGATAGATTATTTGGTAAATAATGCTTGAATCCTTAATCATTTTATTTTTTATTTATTTTTAATTTTAAAATTTTATATAGAAAATTAACTTTAATAGGAAGTGACATTGATCAATAAGAGTACATGCGTTTCAGGTAAGCATTCCTAACGCATTTGAACTATTGATTATGTTGTATATCCGTTACCCAAAGTCAAATCATTTTCTGTCACCTTATATTTGTCCCTCTTTAAACCCTTCTCCCTACTACCTGTCCCCTCCACCACATCCCCTCCCCCTGGTAACCACTTCACTTTTATCTATGTCTATGAGTCTCAGTTTTATATCCCACCTATGCGTAAAATCATAGTTCTTTGTTTTTTCTGATTTACTTATTTCACTCAGTATAATGTTCTCATGGTCCATCTGTGTTGTTGTAAATGTCACTATGTCATTGCTTATTTTTGATTGTTTTTGTTTCTGTTTTTGTGACAGAGACAGGGAGAGAGACAGAGAGAGGGACATATAGGGACAGACAGACAGGAAAGGAAAGATGAGAAGCATCAGTTCCTTGTTGATGTTCCTCTGTCTCCTTAGTTGTTCCTTGATTGCTTTCTCATACCTGCTTTGACTGGGGGACTCCAGCAGAGCGAATGACCCCTTGCTCAAACCTGCAACCTTGGGCTTTAAGCCAGTGACCTTTGGGCTCAAGCTGTGACAATGGGTTCATATGTTTGAGCCCATGCTCAAGCCAGTGAGTGACCAGTGCTCAAGCTGATGAGCCCACACTCAAGCTGGATGAGCCCATGCTCAAGCCGGTGACCTCAGGGCCTTGAACCTGGGTACTTTGTGTCCCAGTCTGACATTCTAACCACTACACCCCTGCCTGGTCAGGCACTATGTCATTGTTTTTTATGACTGAGTAGTATTCCATTGTATATATGTATCACATCTTATTTATCCAATCCTTTATTGAGGAACACTTTGGTTGTTTCCATGTCTTGGCCACTGTGAATAATGCTGTGATGAACATGCGGCTGCATGTGTCTTTATGTACCAATGTTTTCAAGTTTTTGGGGTAGATACCCAGTAGAGGGATTGCTGAGTCATATTAATTCAATTCTTAATTTTTTGAAGAACCACTATACTTTCTTCCATAATGTTTGTACTAATTTGCTTAATCATTATAAATAAAAAATATTCAAGTATCTTTCAGGAATAATAGACATATAGATTGACAGCCTTGTGATGCAGAGGTCTAGCACATGAAAAAGTCCTTAGAAGATATGAATTTAATATATTTTCCTGTGGATTGTCAGTTTTGTGGGTAGTCACAAAAAAATCTAATTTTTTCCAATTAGTATGTCTGCTTATCTAGTCAAGGAATCAGAACACTTACTTTGTTAGAACAAAGGTATGCATAATAAATGATTAAAAGATAGATTACAATCATTTCGTAATTGTTATCAAAATTTTAATGTAATAATATATTCTCCAAGAGTCTCAAAGTAACTATATATTAATATCAGTATAAGTAAAATATTTGCTTTTTATTTTTATGTCATTCTACATTTAATAACACATTGCAAGAATTGTGCTAAGTAGTCCCCTAACCTTTATTAACATATCCCTTTGAAGCTTGCCAACAGTTCCAATAATGCCCTTTAGGGAATAAATTTAATCCTCATTCATTCCTTGCATTGATCATCATGTTCTTTAGTCTTCCTCATTTTGAAACAATTTCTCAGGGCTTCTTTGATCTTCATGACCAGAAGTTTTTGAAGACTATATCCCAGTCATTTTGTAAAATATTCCTCAGTTTGAGATTGTGTGATGTTTTCTCATGATCAGACACAGGTTATGCATTTTTGGCAGAGATATTATAGAAGTGATGCTTTGTTCTTCTCATCACATTTCAATCTATCACATTCCTGGAAATATTAAAATTGATAACTATGTTAAGGTTGTGTGCTAGCTTTATATACTGTAATGTTATTCCTCCATTTTATAATTAATAAGTAATCTGCTGGGGAGTACTTTGAAAGTATACAAATATCCCAATGTTCACCTAACTTTTACTTACTAGTTGTGTTATTCGTTGATATTTGAGTTACTTATTACTATGATGGTTGTCAAATGGATATTTCCAGCTTTCTTTCTATACTTACTGTATTTTCAAGAGAAATTTCTCTCCATTTAAAAGTAACTTGTACATTTATATTGGTGTAGACCCCTACATTCTTATTTTATTTGATAGGATTTAATTAGTTACTATCAATATGTTGATGTTAAAGTTAACTCCAACACATATTCTTTATGGGTAAGATGGGGAGCTGCCCACTAATCATTAATTCAGGGAGCTGTTCAATTACTAAGACAACAATAGCTTCCTGAATAAATAACACCTGAGACCATAATTTTGAAAAGTCTTTGACAGTATTGCACTTTTTATTTTATACCACTAAATATTTTCTTTTGGTAATCCCTGGGTTGTCTTTGATAACCATTCTTGGAGACTCAAGAATGAGACTCCACAGGTTAAGCTTTCTGAATTTCCTAAGATAAAACTGCTTCTATACATACAAGGTGGGGAAAAAGTAGATTTACAATTGTTCATATGGAAAATAATACAATAGTGAATAAATCATAATACAAAGATAAACACCGTGTTTTATGTACTCATAACTATAAAACTACTTGTGCCCTACCCTTAGCTCTGCCATGGATATGCCAATAAAACATGGTAAAATCTGTGCAGGCTCATTAAAATGGCTAGTATATATGAACTGGTCCCCCTGATTCAAATAATGTATTCCCCCTATAATCCGCTTACACTACCACTTATTTTATAGAATTTCACAGGTATGATCATTTGCAAAACTTTGGCCATGAAACAGAGTTTCCATACACATCTGAAGCTAATGTGGTTGATAATCACCATACTACAAGAATGGTCATTCTTGAGTTAACCAAATTCTATATAAATGAAGCACCCTGTAGAACTAACCTGGATTTGTGCTTCGCTGAATCAAGAGATACCAATAAATGACTACACCGAGATGAATTACTGAGTGTCCAAAAAACAACGTTTAAAAATATAAAAATGGATAAGTAGCTAAGATTAACCATTAAATAAACATTGAAGTTCTTAATTTTACAGCATTATTCATTTTTGGTCATTGAATTTACTAAATTTCTTTAACAGAGATTTACATAAATACTTTCAAACTAAATTTAATCTATCATATCTTTGAATCACAGAGCTTTTAGAGGCTATGTTAGGTAAAGAAAAACCTGTCTATTTAGAAAACTGAGAAACTAATGTTTATTTCTAAACTATATAGCACTGTACTTGTTTTTGTACTTAAATAGACACTAAATTATTATAATATATTTATAACCTAAGCTATGGGTGAGTTAGAAATGTTTATTTCAATAAGGTTTATTTCATTATTATAATTAAACAGATTATAAATAGTTGTTTTAAAGAACTCCTATCTCTTCAGATAGATTCTTTGGAGAGATGTGAAACTATATGACATTGCTAATGTGTCCATAAACATTTTATCAATGGCTTACCATAAAGATTATCTCACACAAAAGCAACAAGCAGCTTGGGAGAAATAAAGGCAACTTGGAAAAGGCTGTAGAAATTAAGAAAAAAATAAACAAACATAATAATCTGGACCTTATTCCAGAATAACTTTAGGATTAAAACAGTTTTATTTTTATCTTCATCTCCAAAATTAGCTTTGAAAATAAGTTAATGTGCTTTAAAGTTTTAAAGAAATTTATGGTGGCTAACACATACCTAAGCAGAAAGTCAGAAATGTAAATTGGGCTATTTCATTCCACAGGTAGAAGTATGAGTTATGCAGACTTTTTGGTTAGAGAATATTCTTTATTGGTAACTACAGAAGGAAACTTTCCATGAGCTAAATATGAAAGAATTTTTCAACCCAAGTTTACCTTAAGATAATTTTCTACCTGTTTTCAGGAAATAAATCTCTATGTTAAAACCAAACCAATGTTTTCTAAGAAAAAGATGTGGTATATATGCTCAGAAGCTTTGAGTTCAATTTATAAATGAATCAGAAAAGTAAATTTTAAAGAAGATACTTCTGTTTCTTTCAGTTGTGCCCTTGAAACAATGTATTTATGCAGCATGTTTCTTTAAAATGTTTTATTGAATTTATTGGGGTGAAATTGGTTAATAAAATTATACAGGTTTCAGGTGTACAATTCTATGTCATTTATCCCTCCTTTACCCTTCTCTACCTCCCCCTTTCCCCTTTCTCTCTTGCTATCCCTACACTATTGTCTGGCTTTTTTGGTTTTGTTTTCAGTTAAAACTATATCCAATTAATACCCATCTGATAAGAATTTTCAGTTCCGTTTTATATTTGTGAGTAAGTCTGTGGTATGAAGAGACCTTGATCATAGGAATAAAATATTTTCACAGCTGTCTGCCTTTCAGTAATTAACATTTTCCAGTACTGTATATAAAATACCGGGCTCACACATGTACATGGTTATAAAATATTTCTTAGGTGAATAATAAATATAATTCTTCTAACTTATAACATCCCAGATTGGTATATTTTATATTAATTCAGTGTAGAAAGCACAGTACATAGCCATCAAACATCCCCCAAAACAACTAATTGCTTACTGTAGAACAATAAGCATATATTTATATCAAGAATAAAAAAATGGTGGAAAAAATACATGCTTTGAAGAAAATGTAAGGAAGATTTAGTAATATTTCTTTCATTTGTGTGCTAAAAAATCATATCAATTTA
This sequence comes from Saccopteryx bilineata, assembly GCF_036850765.1. Taxonomy (NCBI): domain Eukaryota; kingdom Metazoa; phylum Chordata; class Mammalia; order Chiroptera; family Emballonuridae; genus Saccopteryx; species Saccopteryx bilineata. The sequence goes on along the minus strand of NC_089491.1, from coordinate 210,053,906 downwards.
GAAAACTTACAGCTAAAATCTCAGGGGAACTCTTTTAAGGGACAACATTGAAAAGCAGTGAAATATTAAGGTATTAAAAAGGGTTTAAAAAACATTTTTTTTTGTATTTTTTCTGAAGCTGGAAACGGGGAGAGACAGTCAGAGAGACTCCCGCATGAGCCTGACCGGGATCCACCCGGCACGCCCACCAGGGGCAACGTTCTGCCCACCAGGGGGCAATGCTCTGCCCCTCCGGGGCGTCGCTCTGTGGCGACCAGACCCACTCTAGCGCCTGGGGCAGAGGCCAAGGAACCATCCCCAGCGCCCGGGCCATCTTTGCTCCAATGGAGCCTTGGCTGCGGGAGGGGAAGAGAGAGACAGAGAGGAAGGAGAGGGGGAGGGGTGGAGAAGCAGAAGGGCGTTTCTCCTATGTGCCCTGGCCAGGAATCGAACCCGGGTCCCCCGCACGCCAGCTCTACAGCTGAGCCAACCGGCCAGGGCCTAAAAAACATTTTTAAGTCATTTTATTTACCTTGAAATAGCCAGAACATAATATAGTACTCCCATGTTTGCTCAAAGGAGGGATAGGGTAGATGGTTGATCATTACATAAAAACAAAAGCAAAAACAAAAATAAGAAACATAATTGTGGTTTTTATTGTGCTATGTAAACATATGTCAAATTATCACATTTTACAACTTAAACTTACATGTCATTTATATCTCAGTGAAGCTGAAATACAAAGAGACAAAAATGAAACAAAACATTTCTTAGGAATATGGCTTTTATACCAGATTATTATTGTCAGAATGAGTGTCAAGATGTTTCTTTCTATGTAAAACTATTCTATTTTATTGATTTCGAGTAGAACTGTATCAAATTCCAACCACTATTTACTTTCTGTTTGACCTTTTGCTCTTTCTTCCTATCTTTGTCTAGTTTCTTATGTACAATGGAAGTGAGTTTCATCCTCAAAGAATTATTATGAAGATTCATGCAATAAACTATTTAAAACACTTCACACAAGGTCTGACGGAGAGAAGAGAGAACTTTTAGATACTCTCATTTTCAATTTCCCACTGACAACTTAATTAAATTATACATTTTAAAAATTGCATTATAACTACTATTGATTTTATTGTTTGTTTTACTTTTTTTGAGACACATGCCTTTGGTATTTCCTTTTTATTTTTAAATGATACGATACACTAAGATTAATTGTACTCTTTTTGACACAGCTTTGGCTATAGACCTATTTTTTATAGGTAGTATCTTCACTCTTGCTATTATTTTAGTAGGTTTTATTTATAGAGCAGTTTTAGGTTCCCATATATTGACTGCTCTCACACACACACAGCCTTCCCCATAATCAACATCCCCACCAGAGTGATACATTTGTGACAACTGGTGAATCTCCATTGACTTATCTTTGTCACTCAAAGTCTATAATTTATATCAGAGTTCACATTTGCTGTTTTACATCTTATTTTTCAAAAAATGTATTCATAATTATAATTTTGTACACTATTACAGAAGATCATTTACCATTTAATGTAAATGCTTTATGTTGACCAATTCACTTCAAAGTTATACTCATGAATATAGTCAAGAATTAATTTCTAGGATTCTCAGCAGCTTTAGTTACTATAATGTAGACTAGAAAACCAACTAAATCTCCAATGATTCTGAATAGGTTTGAAAAAAAATTTATTTAATACGGTGACCTATTACTCATTAATTTGAATTTATATATATATATTCAAAGCTTTATCAGTGTTATCATTTTTATATTTATTTTATACAAAACAAATATATTTGTGTACATGTATGTATATATTTGTATGTATGTGTATATATGTGTATACTTATAATATTGAAACGGAGCAAACGGAAACCTGGGAATGGAGGACACAGAGATAGCCAGTTCACTGCCCACAGGAAGTCAATGTTTCCTTTATGGAACCTCTGAAGGAATACTGGACTGCTTAAATTGGCTTGGCACTACTATTATACCAAGTATTTTCAGAAAAATGCTAGATATTCATCATACAGTATTTTAATTCAAAACACTATGTACAAATAGAAAGAAATTATATTCTAAAATATACATAATATTTGTTTTTTTAGAATATTATAAAATATTATATTGACGGTTTTTAGAAACTTTTGTAAGTAAACCCAGCTAATAAAATCCTTTCTTCAACCTAAGTTTTGAGGAATATTGAGGGGAATCCTGGGTTCTGCAAATTACTTTTTGAAAATCACAGACTTGTGTGTAATGTAGTCCCAGCATTGTTTCACCAAATACATTCTTAAGTACGTTGTAATTTTTGGTTCAAAATATTAAGACTCTTAAAATATAGTTGACATTTTTGAATGAAATATTGTGTGGGCAGTATTTTAATTTTAAGAAAAACTTTTTAAACTATTTTTAATCAGAATATATGTAATAAACAACACACATTATCTATAATCTCAGCATATAAAATATAATAATGGAAATATGGTATGAGAGAAATTTATAGAAATGTCCATAAGTAAGAAAAATTAATCTATAACTTTCTTTTGAAAAAAATAAACAGATGCTATGTCATATATAAGCACCTAACTTGCTGTCAAGTAGATTCTATAAGAAAAAGTTATTTTCTGACAACCTCCCCCCAGAAACAAAATGAGTAATTACAAATTGCAATGTTAATGGAAATAGATTTTTCCAAACTTATGTCTTATGAGAAAATTGGAAAACACAGAAATGACAAATAACTGTCTTGCATTGAATATTTTTACTGCCACAGATTGAACTTAATTTGACTCTTTCTGGATAACTACTCAAAATGCTATTTGCTGCTACACAGCAGTTTGATCTAAAAGGCATGTGGGACATTTTTTAAAAATCAGCATATTTTCCTACCATTTATTGTGTGTCTAGCACCATATCTGACACACAATAAGCAATTAAATGCAATAATGAATAAATAAGTGGAAGAAAGAAAATATTCATTTTTTCTATAATGTATATCATAATCACTTGCTGCAGTATTATTTCTCAAATCCCGTAGGTAGTATTCAAAAGATTTATTTTTCCTCATTCCTTCCCTCCATCCCTCCCTCCCTCCTTCCTTCATTTCCTTCCTTCCTTCATTCTTTCCTTCCTTTGTATCTAGCTTTCACATGTCTGTGCAAACCCACTCACACACATATACACAACTTATATAATCCTCAGTAAAAGCAAATATGACTTTGACAGCAGAATTTGGAGAACTGTTACACTTCTAGATGCCTCCCTCCTTCAGACTCAAACATTTCTTTGAGGGAGTGGGTGGTTAGCATATGAGAGCAAATTTAGTGGACCAAAATAAATTGTGTCACTCTCATTTCCAATGTCTAAATTCTTCTAGAATTCATCAGCCTTACCACTCATATGAAGCTTCAAATATATACTGCTTCATACTGAAATAAATTGTTTTATTTCTATTAGCCATATATTCTCCTCTAAAAGAAAAAATAAATCTAATTCCAAAGGATGTAATACTATCTTATATGTAGTGTATAGATAATTTTGATTGCTTAGAAGACTTGAGAAGGCAAAAAGCTAATGATTAGGTCAAAGGCAGGGCCTAGCTAGTCCAAGTCTCATATATGGAATTATAATAATATATAGAATTATAGAAATTCTTGGCCCTGGCCAGTTCACTTAATGAATAGAACGTTGGCCCAGTGTATGGACATCCTGGGTTCAATTCTCAGTCAGAGCACACAAGAGAAAGTCTCAACATATCTTTTGTAGTTATGTACCCTCACCTGAAATGTGAGAGGCACTAAAAATTTCTAATGAAAGAACTCTCTAATCTTGTGTTAAAAGGTGTTTTAACTATTTAGTACATTGCAGACATGTCTTATACCTCAGGCCTAAAATTTATCTACCACTCTGAAAATAAGAAATTTGCAATCAGAATTTCTAATAACTCACTTATTATTTATTTTTATTTTTTTAGGTGAAAGGAAGGGAGATAGTGAGGCAGACTTCCACATGTGACCTGACTGGGATCCACCTGGCAACCCTATCATGGGCCAATGTTAGAGTACAGAACTATTTTTAGCATCTGAGACTGAGGTGCTCCAACAGACCTATCCTCAGCACACAGGGCCACCCTCAAGCCAATAAAGCACTGGCTGTGACAGAAGAAGAGGGAGAATGTGGTGGTGGTGGCGGGGAGTATAGCTCATTTGAATGACAAAATATGATCAGGATAATTATGAGGCTATTTAGGAGGTTTTATCTGAGTTACTGTTTTGTGTGTGTGTGTGACACAGACAGAGACAGAGACAGGGACATATAGTGACAGACAGAAAGGGAGAGAGATGAAAACATCAATTTTTTGTTGCAGTGCCTTAGTTGTTCATTGATTGCTTTCTCATATGTGCTTTGTCCAGGGGCTACAGCAGACTGAGTGACACCTTGCTCAAGCCAGTGACCATGGGCTTAAGCTAGTGAGCCTTGCTCAAACCAGATGATCTCGTGCTCAAGCCGGTGACCTCAGGGTTTTGAACCTGGGTCCTCCACATCCCAGTCCTATGCTCTATACACTGCACCACCTCTTGGTCAGACTGTGCTGTTACTCTTTTAATTCCAATTACTGAATGTGTGTTTTATCCATTTTATTTCAGAAATATTCCTGTGTACTTCCAAGACCCTCCTGAAGCATTGTGATATAACATATCTGTACCTGTCTCTTTAAAATATGGAAAATATGAGTTCTGAAACACATCTAGCCTGAAGATTTGGGGTAAGAGATGAAAAACCTGTAGCACTTTATTTATCATTTTCCACTCTTTCTCAAAAAGTACATATGTAAGCAATTAGTTTTAAAAATAAAGTAGATAAAATGTACAAGAAATTGGACAAAAGTAATTCTTAACATAACAATCTGAACCTCCTTTCTAAAAAAAAGAAGAATTTTTCAGAACCAGTAGTTTAATAAGAATTAAAACAAAAGTATTCTTAAAAAATACAGATTATCTAGAGTATATATCTGTGGAACAGAAAAAAATATACAATAAGAAAATAATACATGTAATATTTCTTCCATGCTGTGTGTTATCATATTGGTAATTTATTTTGAGGGTTGGCACAGTTTATTAATATTTAGTGCACCTAACTTGGTGTTTGGCATATTGAGTTGAAAATCCACGTTTGAGAAGTTAATTTAAGTGACAACTTCAGATAAAACCAAACTGGAAACATTTAAAAATGTATAGACAATAAAAATGATTTTATACTGCTTATTAAACAGAGAAAATTGAAGAGTTATTTTTTCCATAGCTAAAATATAAATGTTTAGTTTCTTCTGGTTTAATAACTTACTCCAATGACATTTAAATCGATTGCCTTTTTACTAGATATTTTGTTGTTATATCCAAATATTCAATATTTATTATCTCATTAATTATACCTTCTTCATTATTCTTTGAAATGTACATGTTATACCTTCAGAATGAGGGAGGTGGTGGGAGAGAAACAGAGAGAGAGAGAGATTATATTCACTCTCATAATGAACATGGTCTTTACATTTATTGATATAAAAATTGAATTGTATGATTGATTCCAAAAAAAGTCAATGAAGGGAATTCTGATGTCTGGATAGAGAGACACTTTATTTCTGATGCTTTCTGTTTTCCTTCCTTTAAACTGCAAATAATTTTAAGAAACAGAAAACCAAGCCTTATAAACTGAATGGCATTTTCAGCATAACTAGAAGGTGAGGAACATCCTTATAATTAACATTACTTGTAAGTCATGACATATCAGCTCAGAGTAGCAGAGCCCTGTGGGAAGACATTGAAAAGTTGTGACCTGAGCAGTCAGGAAGGGTCAGAGGGCCTTAGCACTGGCATAGCTGGGAAAAACAGCCAGCATAGACGTTTTCCATGAGGTAAGTGCCTCACCCAAAGTGGGAACTGCTGTGAACAGGGCCAAAATCATCCACAGTAGAAACCCTGGGTAAGTGAGAAGATTCATAAAAGAACTAATGTATTTCCCCATGTATAAGATGCACTTTAATTTTGGAGCCCAAAATTTGACTTTCTGCTCATAACTTTCAGGCATCTTTTGGGCAAGTCTGGTGTATGTACACATGCTTAGTCCATTCTGTTTCATGAACCTGAACCACCAATTGTGTCCTCTTTTGAAATCAGTAACTTCTTTTTCATCGGCAATTCTTCCTGCCTCATGCTGTACCATCCTTGTGGACACAGGAATTACACTTGCCCTTTGCTTTTCAGTCCATATCTTCAATTCCCTCTCTGAATCAGGCCATTTTTCTGACTTTCCTCTCCTGGCCTTCTTCTGCTGTGGCGTTTTCAGTAGGATTTCTTCTTCCTGTAGCCAGTCTCGGATTGATTTCTCAGTTGAAGGAAGACTGAACTTAAATTCAGCAGCATGATTTCCATTCACTTTTACGAACTGGAAGGTTTGTAACTTGAATTCAGCAATGTATGAAAATCTTTTCTGAGCCATTTCTGGGCAGGACATGGCAAAACATAACCTACTATATAATATACCGGTAACAAATGCAAAACGATGAGCTGAAAGACAACAAGTGCGAAAAAGCAGGAAATGTACATTAGAAATCTACACCAATGAGTGCAAAAACAAGCATGAAAAAGTGGGAAATGCAAGGGAAAAATCTAAACCCACTGTATAAGATGCACCCTGGTTTTAGACCTCAAATTTTTCGAAAAAGGATGCATCTTATATGTGGGGAAATATAGTATGTAGCCTAGATGTGGAAACCCCCAAAATGTACCAGCAAATTTATCCTTTCTAAAAGATAGGCATGGTCTATGACTTGGAGTCAGTAGCCCGTGAAGTGATAGGTAACTCAGGGCTAGACAGAGAGGTCACCTTTAAGCAAGTGAGGTGGAGAGAGAGGAAGTGGGGCTAGGCAGTGGTAGTCAACCTGGTCCCTACTTCCCCCTAGTGGGAATTCCAGCTTTCATGGTGGGCAATAGTGGAGCAGCCAAAGTATATATAAATAAAAAGATAGATTTCACTATGGTAAGTTGTTTTATAAAGATTTATTCTGCCAAACAACAAAACTCCTACATAAAGTACTTGGTAAGTAATTATTATTATATGCTTTAACTTGCTGTAACTCTGCTTTATAAATTTTATAAAGTAAAGTTACTTCTCTACTTTATAAATCACCATTACTGTGAAACTGGTTGGCGGTTAGAAAATTTTACTACTAACAGAGATACAAAAGTGGGTGGTAGGTATAAAATGGTTGACTATTCCTGGGCTAGTGAGAAGGATCATGATGAGCTCTAGCAGCCCATCTGAGCAGCAACAGATATGGAAGCATTCATTTGCATATTCTAAGTCTACCTGGCCCCTTCTAATGTCCACTTTTCCAACGTATTACAAATAACAACACAGATAAAATCCAACTAATTGAAGTATACATTTTTGTAAAGAAATTGTCATATCATCTATTGATATATACAGGTACTACAAAAAAAAATTTGAGAATGAGGAGCAGCCAAATTTTCCCACAAGTGAAATAACACTAACAACAAAACCAAAAAGGAAGAGACAGTAGAGGATTTGAGCATGGATTGAGGTGAGTTCAAAATATTGAAGTAGAACTTTGGAAAGTTATGAAATTGTCACTATGAATGTACTTGAGCAAATAAAATAGAATTGCTAGGTGATAGAAAAGGCTCACTTGATTTTTATAGCTATTCATTGTAAATGAGATCAGTCAACCTGGCTGGTGATAAAAGTTAAAAATACTTTTTTTTTTTCAAGTTCAATGATTACTTTAAAGTCTTGCAGATTACTTCCTGTAAACTCTCCTGTTTAAAAAAGAAATCAAGGTCAGAGTATGAAATTAGAAAATTGTCTAAATTTTTAGACCATTTGGTAGTTACACATATAGTAGAAGGTCAACAAAATAACAGTTATTTTCAAGATTTAATTTTATTAATTATTTAAGGCGTAGAAACCTCATTGTTCTGAAAAACAAATAAAATAGTAATTAGAACAAGTTATACTTTTAATATAAACTATACAGTGATGTAAGAAGAAAAAAATAAGTTAGAATTATAGTTGACTAACAGTAATTTTATACTATGGTAATGACACAAAGAGAAATGTATTTGTAATAAAAGCCATAATACTCCTTTAAGAAATAGTTTCATTGTTATACATGTATTAAGATAATATTATCAAAAAGAATAATGTAACACTATTTTTTCTTTCTTTTTTTTAAATAAATTTTTATTAATGTTAATGGGATGACATTAATAAATCAGGGTACATATATTCAAAGAAAACATGTCTAGGTTATCTTGTCATTAAATTATGTTGCATACCCCTCGCCCAGAGTCAGATTGTCCTCCGTCACTCTCTATCTAGTTTTCTCTGTGCCCCTCCCCCTCCCCATAACTCTTTCCCTCTTTCTCTCCTGCGTCCTCCCTGGTAACCACCACACTTTTGTCCATGTCTCTTAGTCTCGTTTTTATGTTCCACCAATGTATGGAATCATGTAGTTCTTGTTTTTTTCTGATTTATTTATTTCACTCCGTATAATGTGATCAAGATCCCACCATTTTGCTGTAAATGATCTGATGTCATCATTTCTTATGGCTGAGTAGTATTCCATAGTGTATATTTTTTTCTTACTGGTGAAAACCGGAGGTTGTTCTTTACTGACCAGCATAAAGAATTATTTGGGCGGAAAAGAATTTTTTTCATGCTTTAAATTGTTGAGATAGAGAAGATATTTAAGAAATGTAAACTGATGTCTATCTAATATCATATTTTTATGATATGCTTTGTCATATAGCTCAGTCAGTATAGATATCTGCTTTATCAAAACCTAAATACTTTGTATGCATGGATATTTTAGAAATATTTAACATTTTCCTGCAACATATATTTGCTGGCAACACTATGTAGCCCTCAAAGGTATGGGAGGTGAGAATGGTGATGATTAAGCCCTAGCAATGAGGGTCTTTAGGATAAAACAACAACAGGTAGGGTAAAAAAGAATAATAGAAATGCACTATGTCCAAAGTTGGTACTAGATTTCCAAATTGGCTAAAATAATTCAAGGCAGATGTGTTACCAAAGAAAACATGTCACTCTTGTGTGGGAAGCAAGGAAATATATGAATTTTGTATATTCCTTGTGAGAACCTCAGACTTCATTGTACTATGATTTTACAAATTAATGCCAAGAATATGAAGGTAACTTCCTGTTAATCTCTTTAATTCTTCAAATCATTACAATTAAAGTAAACACTAATACTTTAAAATTTAAAATAGTCTCACTTACTGAAAGTACAGGCATAAGAAACAAGTTTAATGTTATACCTTTTACTTGCATATACTTTGCTATTCTATCCCAGGATAAGAGGTTTTCTTGGACAATCTTTGATTGCATGTGATGTATAGGTAATGTGATCAATTTTCCCCATTGGCCTGAACAGTATTGGTTTAACTCTGTTTTTCCAACATAATTACTAAATCTTTGAAATCTAAGAATTTTTTGGTTTGGATAATAAATTGCAAAATTGACCCCAAGGGATATTTGGCAATGTCTAGAGAGACCTTTTTTGATTGTCACAAATTGGGAAGTGAGGGAAAGGCTGTTGTTAAATGTGTAAAATCTGAAAAGGTCAGGAATGTTTCTAAACATCCTGCAATGCTCAGGATAATTTCCTCAACAAGGGATCTTCTGACCTGACCTGTCAGTAGTACTGATGTTGAAAACCCTTACTGTTTTAAAGGGATGAAAGTTACACAAAAGACAGTAGCCCATCTTGGCCACAAAGATGCAGACCTCTGCTTATGGATGCCTCACTGCTAGTGCCTGTTTGACAGATGAGAACAAAGCCAGTTTGTCACTGGTTACTTCTTCCCAAAGATGCCCCTTAGACTTGCTACGTAACTGTGCAAGGGCTGGTGGAAAGTAAAAATTCCAAGTCCCTCATTCACAGCCATTACAAAGTTTGAGACAGCAACAGTGGAATATTGAGCCAGGCTCAGACTGCATGTCACTGCATAGGTCAAACACCCATGAATGGGCCTGGATGCCCAACAAAAGCAGAACATTAAATTATCATGAATTTATTTTATGAAGATCCAACCAGAAGGTTGATTGCCTAAATATTTTTGAGTCCATGCTACTGTTCTTTAATGAGACAAACTTGTAAATTTAAAGCATTTGGACAACTGGGTTAACTTGTCCATGATATTTATTTTTTGATTAAAAAAAAAGCTGTAACATTTTGAAAACTGAAAACATTAATGTGAGTTTTCCTTCTACTTGTAAGGCAAGGAAAATCCATAATATTCAGCCTAAAAAATGCCTATAACACCAATGGACACTTGCTTCATTATCTTCCCTAGTCCATCAAGGTCCACAGGCCAAGTACATTCTTTGGTATTATTTACAAAAGTGATCCACTGAGGTGTGGTTAGAATACTGATAGTTAGAATTATTTGATACACTTATTGCCTCCACATCTGAAAGCATATCTATATTAGCCAGTAGATTCTAATTGTTTTACCACTTAGAACATTAAGGCTTAAATGTTGAATTGCAGTTCTGTCAGCTTATTTTATCTTCACTGCATTTCTAGACAGGGCACTGTAGATGAGCATTCTTGTCATTTTTATCTATTACAAGATATTAAAAATGTACCTCTCAAATGTATTGTTTTAACTACTTTTTAACTTCTCTCACTTACATTACACTTACATTAGATCATTCTATATGATCTAATCATAAACAATGTTATTTTTTTCCAGTAAATTTTCTTTACTTTTGGCTGGCAGCAACAGCTCAGATATTTTCAATCTTGCCAATAAATCATAATTTAATCACAAAGCAAAAAAGTTATATAATCACTTGTTTTTCTTTTTCAGCACAGATCCACAAAGATTTGATAGAGAAAGAGTTTTAATTTCAATATTATATAGACATGTGAGTACATTGACAACATGAGTTTTTTTTTGGTTTTTTTTTTTACAGAGACAGAGATGGAGTCAGAGAGAGGGATAGACAGGGACAGACAGATAGGAACGGAGAGATAAGAAGCATCAATCATTAGTTTTTTGTTGTGACACCTTAGTTGTTCATTGATTGCTTTTTCATATGTGCCTTGACCATGGGGCTACAGCAAACCAAGTAATCCCTTGCTCAAGCCAGTGACCTTGGGTCCAAGCTGATGAGCTTTGCTTAAACCAGATGAGCCCACGCTTAAGCTGGCGACCTCGGGGTCTTGAACCTGGGTCCTCTGCATCCCAGTTCGACACTCTATCCACTGCGCCACTGCCTGGTCAGGCAGACAACATGAGTTTTAAGGGGAGAAAAGTTTTTACATTCTTCACAGTAACTTTTCATTCTGAAAGGGTAGACAGCATCTCCATTTTTGATCCCCTTAAACAGGGCTTCTCAATTTCTTGGGCTGAATAACTATGAGAAGAGTGCTCTGTATAGTGTAGGATGTTGATTGCCATCTATACTGCCACCTACTAAATGTCAGTAATATTGTTCAGTTGTGAAAACTGAAAACATTCCAAACATGGCAATTTGTCCCCTGAAGGGAAAAATCTTCCCTGAGGAAGAACAACTGCTATAAAACATATCTAAAACAAATACATAAGATTTTCAGGTTAAAATTCCATTTATACCAATATTTCCCAATGGAGCTCAACGAATTTTCATGAAATGATCTATAAAGCTACCCTGACAAAGTGTATTAGACAAATGAAAAAGATTCTATTTTAGTGTTGCAATAACAAATCTTCCCAATATGATGAATACATTTATTTTTATATGAAAAAATTAATGTTTTTTTGTATTTTTCCAAAGTTAGAAGTGGGGAGGCGGTCAGACAGGCTCCTGCATTGTGCCTGACCAGGATTGACCCAATATGCCCACCAGGGGGCAATGCTTTACCCATCAGGAGCATTGTTCTGTTGTGGCCAGAGCCATTCTAGTGCCTGAGGTGGAGGCCATGGAGCCGTCCTCAGCGCCCAGGCCATCTTTGCTCCAATGGATCCTTGGCTGCGGGAGGGGAAGAGAGAGACAGAGAGGAAGGAGAGGGGGAGGGGTGGAGAAGCAGATGGGCGCTTCTCATGTGTGCCCTGACCGAGAATTGAACCCAGGACTTCCACATGCTGGGCCACACTGTACCACTGAGACAACTGACCAAAGCCTTTATATGAAATTTTAAAATAGTTACGGTACTTTGAAAATGATGTGGCTTAGAGTTGTACCTTGCTATGTTAAATTTGAATATTACTTCTATTGTCATTGTACAATACTAATATCACAAATTGTACTAAGGTCAAAATGTGCTTTTATATGCCGAAAGAAGAGGGGAGAAGCAGCAGTGTTTTTGGAACTGAACATTTGTTCACTTCTCACACATATTCAAATAATCATCATCTCAGGCTGTCTCTACTTACTGATGCAACCATCTGAACAAAGAGAAAAATCAAACAGCTGCATAAAAGATGAACCATAACTATTCTCACTGATTGTTTTTACTGTTTATTTGCACAGATTTCCTGCATCTTTTATGTTTGACTGTCTTTACCTTCAAAGGGTAAAGTAATAGTAGTGCTATATTTGAATAGTAGATAAAAAATGAATTAACAGGTCATTTAGATGGATTCAAATCAAGTGACTGATCTAGAAAATGTGTTTAAATATATTTCAGTGAAGGCTGAATTACATCTATAAAGATATGTTCCTTAGTTTTTTAAATTGCCTTATATCAGCCTTTATTTAAATTCTTCCTATCGTCTTTGATTCCATATAAATTCATCTGAAAACTGAATCCCAAAAAAACCTAAAAGGAAATGAATTAACACTGAAAAATCCTAACTCAAGCATGACATACAGTTCTGCATTTAACACTATTTTCATACATTGTCTATTAATAGAGATTAAGAAAATGATTAAACAAAATAAAAAAATTATTAAGTAAAATCAATTATTTCTACCACAATCTAGTAAGCTGTACTTATTGAATTAATAAGGTCAGATTACAGAAAACTTAAAGTTCATTTTTAAAGAATCAATTACTTTAAAAATTATTTAGTTCTATTTTTAGGTGATTGCTTTGTTGTTTTCTTCTAAATTAAAAATGAGAAGTGAGACTTGCTTAAACTATTGTTTTTTATTGCATATTATTTGCATCATACTATAATTAAAAATTGAAGAGAAGTAACAATAGCTTACTAAGCATGATTAATAGTGTACTTCATATGAGTTTTGCCAGCATTATTTACAATAGCTAAGATCTGGAAACTGCCCAGTGTCCATCAGTGGCTGAGTAGTAATAAAGCTGTGGTACATACATACAGTGGAATACTACTTGACCATAAAAATAAGGAAATCTTACTTTTTGTGATATCATGGATGCAACAGGAAATAAGCCAGTCAGAGACAGACAAATGTCATATGATCTCCTTTATATGTGGAATCTAATGAACAAAATAAACTGACAAACAAAACAGAAACAAACTCACAGACTGACAGCTGTCAGAGGGAAGGGGATTTGGGGGCTGGATAAAAGAATGTAAGGAATCAAGCAAACACACATATGTATATGACATATAGATACAGACAACAGTGGGGTGAAAGCTGGAGAGAAATTAGTGGAGTGGTAGGTGTAGGCAGCAAAGGGGTGACAATGGGTATGGAAAGAGACTTTGCTTGGGGTAGTGGGCACATAAGGCAATGTGCAAACGATGTTTTATTGAGTTGTACACCTGAAACCTGTATGGTTTTGCAAACCAATGTCATTCCAATAAATTCAATGAAAAATATGAAAACTCATTTCTTTTAAAAAATAACGTTTATGTATCAGGGAGAGTCTGGAGCAAGATTTAGTGAAAGCATTGATTTTCTCATATGACTGACAAAAGATTATGGATTTCAATGGTTCTATTGAAAAAATGATTCCTTAATATCTTATAATTGGACAACATCAAAAAAGGGCTCCATTTTGTAATCTGCAATGAAAAAGGATTAGGGGTTGCACATATGAACCACCTCCAGCATATAGATTTGAGAGTAACTTCTGCTATTATAGTCCTACCAGTTAAAGGTAAATTATTTCAAAAAAATTTGCAATTAAGATATAAAATATAACAGACAATTGATATACAGAATGCCAGCAAAACATCATATAACTATGCATTTCTCCTTGTTAAAGTCTTACGTGAGCCATGAAATATGAAAAACTACCAAGAGATCCTATTAAAAAGGTAATACATCTTTAGGATCCTAAAACATGAAAGACCATTTGACCTCTCCTCTCAAGGTTGTTAGAGAGTTATCAGAAATCCTCAGAGTCTAAAAGTTTGAAATGGAAGTAGGAAAATGAAGATACATTAAAAATTATATGCTGGTAGAAAAAAAGTGCTACAGAAAAATAGTTTGATAAAGCAATCACAATTATTTATTTATTAGCCATTCATTTCGTTCAACACACAATTTTTAAAGTAATAGCCTGACTACAGCAGTATTGTCACTGGTTACAGGAGGTGTCCCCAAACTATGGCACGTGGGACATATGCAGAACCCTGAGGCCATTTATCCAACCCCCGCTGCACTTCCGGAAGGGGCACCTCTTTCATTGGTGATCAGTGAGAGGAGCACAGGATCCTGGAGTACTGTATGTGGTGATGCCGCAAAGTGCGGCGTTGCTCATGTACAGTACTACTTCCAGTGATGCGGGATGCACGCCTCACAGCTCTGGAAGCGCCTCATATCACTTGTTATGGCTACCAGTGATAAATATGGAACCGAACATTGACCATCACATTAGCCAAAAGCAGGCCCATAGTTCCCATTGAAATACTGGTCAGTTTGTTGATTTAAATTTACTTGTTCTTTATTTTAAATATTGTATTTGTTCCCGTTTTGTTTTTTTACTTTAAAATAAGATATGTGCAGTGTGCATAGGGATTTGTTCATAGTTTTTTTTTATAGTCTGGCCCTCCAACAGTCTGAGGGACAGTGAACTGGCCCCCTGTGTAAAGAGTTTGGGGACCCCTGGGTTACAGCATGTACTTTGAAGAAGTTTTTATTAATATGCACAACATATCACAGTATAACAATTTATTTTAAGTTATCTAGCAGAATTCAGTGTATTTTTAGATATCTCATTTAATGCTTTAAAGTCTGATTGTCAAATTATTGGAATTATTAGTAATAGAATTGCCACGTAAGCATGGCTTAGGAGACACCAATTAATTATGAGACATCACAGAAGAGTAGGTTTAGATGCTCTGTTATCGGCTAGATTATGACTTTAATGCTTAAAAGTGGTGCCTTGTCTGCAAGCCATTCAAACTTTTGGATGAGATGTAGAAAAGCTGGGTATAGCTAGTGGATTTCTTTACCTAATCCTCACCCGCTTATTAGTTTTCTCCTTTATATCTAATTATTTTGTCAA
Organism: Saccopteryx bilineata; assembly: GCF_036850765.1. NCBI lineage: Eukaryota > Metazoa > Chordata > Mammalia > Chiroptera > Emballonuridae > Saccopteryx > Saccopteryx bilineata. The sequence continues at coordinate 210,038,442 of NC_089491.1, read as the reverse complement.
AACTAAGGTTGATAATTTCAGTCAGATGTGTGTACAGAAAGAAAATAGTAGTTAATCTCATTAGCTGAGGAAAGAAACAACAAAATGCCTTTTGGCACAATTTAAACAATATAATTTTTACCGTACAGAATGTCTAAGTTTATTAACTTTACATAGACTGCTATTAAATCTTTGCAAACACACACACTGATTTAATTTAAATAAATGTACACTATCATAGCACTTACAAAATAAAAGATTTAATGCTTTAAGATGTTCTTTTAATGTAAAGAAACAAACTATAATATAAAATGTGATAGTGTTATTTTAAACCTTAGAAACATGATTCAATTTTATCTATTTGGAAATACATGCCGGAGGATATATTGATACCTAATTATAATACTAACTACATAAAATATTCTCTCCTCATTAACATTGCTACAACATGTTCTCATTTCCTTATAATTTCATCATTTTTCATTTAGTGATTTATAAATACCCCGTCACCTCCCAACTCATTGTCTTGCCCACCTTCTGCCTGAAGCAGTCACGACCAGTCCAAACTATGTTTTATACAACTGTGGACTGTTCTTCCACAAATGCAAGTATGATTAATTACATTCTATTTAAAATAATTCCAGTAATTTCCAAATGATTAAATAATAGAATTGATATTCTTACTAAGGCTATGAGGCACATTATGCCATGGTTTCTTAACATACCTTCAAACTTATTTTATCATTTAAATACGTTTTAAATTATGCTCTCTAGTCATGCAAACAGAATGAGTATAGAAATGAATAAATACATTTATTCACCATTCAGTGTGCAAGCCAACCACAGGAATAAAGAGGTAAGGAATATTTTTTACACTGATTTTTTTTCTGTTACTGTAATACGGTATTACTTATGTCCTTTTCCTTTTTCTGTGGTATAGTTCTGTTTTTATGTTCTAGGTCAGGGGTAGTCAACCTTTTTATACCTACCACCCACTTTTGTATCTCTGTTAATAGTAAAATTTTCTAACCACCCACTGGTTCCACAGTAATGGTGATTTATAAAGTAGGGAAGTAATTTTACTTTATAAAATTTATAAAGCAGAATTACAGCAAGTTAAAGCATATAATAATAATTACTTACCAAGTACTTTATGTCGGATTTTCACTAAGTTTGGCAGAATAAATCTTTATAAAACAACTTACTATAGTTAAAACTATCTTTTTATTTATACTTTGGTTGCTCCACTACCACCCACCATGAAAGCTGGAACTCCCACTAGGGGGCATAGGGACCAGGTTGACTACCAATGTTACTAGATTATGATTTTACAACTCTGTTAAGATAGGTAAGTGACTTAGGCTAGGGCGTGTTTTGAAATACACCAAAATTCAGGTTACATCACTGTTGTAAGAAGGGAACAGTAGCCCTGGCTGGTTGGCTCAGCAGTAGAGCGTCAGCCTGGCGTGTGGGGGACCCGGGTTCGATTCCCGGCCAGGGCACATAGGAGAAGCACCCATTTGCTTCTCCACCCCCACCCCTCCTTCCTCTCTGTCTTTCTCTTCCTCTCCTGCAGCCAAGGCTCCATTGGAGCAAAGATGGCCTGGGCGCTGGGGATGGCTCCTTGGCCTCTGCCCCAGGCGCTAGAGTGGCTCTGGTCGCGGCAGAGCGATGCCCCGGAGGGGCAGAGCATCGCCCCCTGGTGGGCAGAGTGTCGCCCCCTGGTGGGCGTGCCGGGTGGATCCCGGTCGGGCGCATGCGGGAGTCTATCTGACTGTCTCTCCCCGTTTCCAGCTTCAGAAAAATACAAAAAAAAAAAAAAAAGAAAGAAAGGACATCATAAAAGATTCTACTGACATTTAAAAAAAAAAGAAGAAGGGAACTGTTTTGTAACTTGAGAACTCCCTGTATTGAGTTTAGTAAAGTATAATCAACTATTTGAACCTGGATAGTGTAGAATCAATGCACCATTAGGTAGGTTTTTACTAGTGGGCTACATTTCTATCCTAATATTTTATGAAAAGTGTTCTCCTAAACCTGGTCAAAACTGTAACAGGTCTAGCATTCAGGCCAGCAGGTAGTCTGTACACTTTGTGAGTTTACAAACTACACAGTGAAGTTGAAAGATCTTTTCCATACTAGTTGAAACAAATCTCACACAGAATATTGCAATTGGCTCCTTAATTTGTCTTCTACTTTTGTATACTTCTCTACATAAGATCTTTTTCTAAACTTCAGACAAAATTGGCTCTTCAAAACATTAATTGTATCATTTCCAAGCTCAGTTTAGAACACCTAAAGGATTAGCACTGTATTTGAGATTAAACATTAATCTTGAACATGGCCTATCAGGCCCTGAATATTCTGTTAGAATCTCTAGCCTCATGTCTTGCTCCCAGGAACCCTTTCTCTCTTAAAATCATCCCCATTTGCCTGTTTTTTCTGTCATGTCACTGAACCATTGTATAAGGAATCTGTGTAAAATGTTTTACCAAATTCTCTTTAATCTCTATTCTTCCATGAAGTTCACTTTCATATTTCAATTAAATGGTCTCTTACTTAGAGAAACTTTTACCAACCTCTTTACTGGTTCAACTGTCTTTAATATGAGTCTCACAGCTACATTTATGTCCCCTTGTTAAACACTTACTGTTGTTGTAACTTCCAACTTTGTTATCATTTGAATAATGTCTAATTTCCTTTCTAGATATTATGCTCCATGAGAATAGGGACCAGAGTTCTTCTGTTCATCACTCTATCATGCCAATGCATGATATTATAGCACCTGGAACAAAAAGTTAAACTCACACTTTAAGATGAATGATCAATGTACAAAATTTGTTTTCTCAAAAATTTTGCTGGTCACGTGGAACTTTAAAGTTGATGACTGGGCTCTTAAATGGTATTCTTACTCATGTCTATGATGTAAAGTGTGTGAGGGGGTGCATTAAAAGGATAATTGTTAAATCTGAATCCATTCTCCATAAAAAGAAGTGATGACATGAGGATCAGGTTCTTTCTCTTCCCTGATGTTCTAACTGCATCACTCCTAGTGCTTATTATGTACTTTATGTAGTTGAAAGAATACAGAAAATGAGATTCTGACTCACAGTTGAGAACACTAGTGGCCGATGGCATGAGGAAGGAGGCCTCTAACCTGAAAGTAACTATCCATTAGCAATGAACAACAGATGTGTGAATCCTGGAGCCCAATGAGGCAAACACTACAAGGAAGTTAGCCCAAGATAACTACCAGAGTTACAGGACCCCAATAGCTGGAGGTTGTAGTCTGCTCCTCAGGGAAGATAAGCTACAGCTCTAAGTCTGGAGTTGCTAGGTAATTTGGGGTGCAGAGTCCATGTTGCACCCATTGAGGATTCATGAAAGGGTCTGTGAAGTATAGGCCTCAATACTGACTGTTCAAGAGAATACAAAGCCATCTTCTGTAGGATCAATGAATTAATCTTTTTGATCTCTTCACCTCTCATCTCCCCAATCTCTGTTTCTGATAGAGTTAAAAGAGGAAAAGAAAGGGAAAACGGTGAACAGTAACAAAGTCAAAGGAGCACAGCTATACTTCAAGGTCACTGGTACCCTTATAGCTGACTTTGGCTGGGAAAATAAAACTTATCATTGAATGATTATTGCAGTGTTAACTAACATATTGGATATTTTTAATTATTGAATTAAAGCTGCATATTAGTTATAAGGTGACAGTTGGGTTTTGCAAGATTAAGGGGGAAACTATCCACACTGAGATAGTTTAAAAAGACAGAAGGAAAGAGTAAATTTTATGATTATATCCCATGAATACCAACCATTTAATGACATGTTGTTTAATATAATACTTAATGCACATTTGTTGAATGGGTGAGCTTCATTTTTATCTTGCTATCTATTAATAAGCTATATGTCCTCAAAACATGTCTGATAAAATTAAGCTCATGTGGAAAAGTAAGAAATTCCTCTGGATCTCAGTTCATTTCCTATCCCAAATGTCTACTATATTTTTTAATCTTAATTATTTTTTGGAAATTGCTTTCTAGAAAGTTTAGTGTACTTTAATGCCCTAAATAATAACCATTTGAAAATTTTAATATAGAGATAAAAATTAATATATGTGTATGTATGTGTGTATATATATTAATATATATATTTCTGACATCATAAAGCTGAACATTTAACTGACCCAACAGAAAATAAATAATTGAAAAATATTTTATAAATGTAATGATAGAACATGTAATATAAGGATATAGTTAATATAAGACATATTTTGCCCCTTTATATGATAAATGTAGGCTCTTTGTAGACATAATATTAAGCCAGAATTATACTCAGGATCCTTAGACATTTGAATATAGCCTAAATTGAAAACAAAAACACCTATTATTTGAAACTGAAAAGGTTCATTTTTAGCAACAAGTTTTATATAATCGATTTCTTTGATTGTTTGGTTTCATAAATTGCTCTGTTTGTGTGAGCAATTCTGGCTTAATAACGTGTTTTCTTCTATGAATCTTTGAATGCTTGACCAATGTAATGTCTAATGGATTCAACCCACAAAGGAAAGGCATGGTGTGAAATACTTACTTAGTTGCATAGGGCAGCATTTTCTGGGTATGTAGGGAACAATACACATTTCATATCTTGTATCTGATTCACAAAAAATGGAAACATTTGGCACTTTCTTGTTGCTTCCTGTCACATAATTTGAACAGTTTTACTCTAGAGGCATTCTTATCACATTTAATTAATATTATAGGTATAAAAGATTGACATCATAAAATGTTAACTATGAGAGTAGAAAATAAACTGTTAAGTAGTTTTATTTCATGAGTAAATTTTATTCAAAAATAGCTGTGTGGAAAAAACCAACAATATTAAACTTGGAAAAATGAAATATAATCGCTATGTTGGGAAAGTAATATGAGAACAGATTTTCAGTGGGAAGGAGCAACCTGGAATATTATAGTGCCAGAAGATACCTAGTAGTCACTGACAGTGAATTAGATGTTATATGAAAGTTTTTTAAAAAAAAAAAGTCTTAAGCTTTCCTGTTTTGAATTTTCTATTCACATTTATTTTAATGCATGAAAAATTTTAAGTACAACTACATGAAATTATGTAGAGCTAAGAGACATATAAATCATAAATCTATAAAGAAATTGCCAATTCACAAAGGCCATTGATGCAATGAAGAAGATGGCCATTCAAAGAGAAAAATATGATACAAAAGTTCAGATTATCTGTCCTATTTTAACACAGCTGAAAATATCTTTGGTTTTTTAAATTATTTAAAACAGAACTTAATTTTCTAACAGTGACAAAATTAAAGACATTTAATTAGTTTTAACATATTTATGGTAATTCAGAACATTTACATTTAAACATTTAAAACATGAGTGAGAATAGCTTTGTGAATAATATATATCATATTAGGCATAAATTTGTGTGCAAGTTTAAAATTTGAATAACTATATAGAGCGATATTTTCAATAAAATCCACACTGATATTAATGAATCAAAGTTGTAGGAAGTTTGACAACAGAGAATCAAAAGGAAATGCATAAGAGGCTTTGTAATATATTCAGGTGCCACAGGGTTGGGTGAAAACATTGAGCCCCTATACCCCAGATGTAGAAATAGCCTGAGGAGCACAGAAAATAAAAGGCTTCAAAAATGGCAGATCAATATTGTTGAAATAGAAGTTTGACTTAAACAAATGTAGCATTACCTAACATACTTTCTTCATATATCCTATATATTTTGAGAAAAACATTGTCATAAACAACCATGATTTACACAATGTAATTTTCGGTCTCTCTTCAATATGCTTTTTAAGAGAATATGTCATATTTTGACCATTGCTCAAAGTGTAAATACAAGATGAGTATCATGTAATAAGTGATCATATATTTAGGCTCCACTAGAGCATACTATTCCTTTAATGAAAATCACTGTCAGGGATTAAAATTAGTAAATAATAACACAAGCACTTATTGTGTGTGAAGGAGTCTGGGGTTTCTGTCAATTTTTTATGTAACCTGCCAACATCCATAATATGAGGCAGGAATGTATCACTGATTTAAACCTTGTATTGGTTAACATAACTCTATTGGACATTCTTTGAATGAGAAGAGCTGCTCCTGATAATGAAAAAATTAATATTATAATTAATATATCCTTCTACTACATTAGAGTTGTCAAATCTTTTTAAATGTCTAATTTGCTCTGGCCAGTTTGCTCAGCAGTAGAGCATCAGCCCGGCGTGGGGAAGTTCCAGGTTTGATTCCCGGCCAGGGCACACAGGAGAAGCGCCCATCTGCTTCTCCACCCCTCCCCCTCTCCTTCCTCTCTGTCTCTCTCTTCCTCTCTTGCAGCCAAAACTTCATTGGAGCAGAGTTGGCCTGGGCACTGAGGATGGCTCCATGGCCTCTGCCTCAGGCGCTAGAATGGCTCCTGCTAAAATGGAACAACAGCCAAGAGGGGCCGAGCATCACCCTCTGGTGGGCATGCTGCGTGGATCCTGGTCCAGTACATGCAGGAGTCTGTCTGCCTTCCCACTTCTCACTTTGGAAAAATACAAAGGAAAAAAGTCTAATTTAACTAACAGAACTTTCCTTTCAAGTTGGTGTGAAAAAAAAAGATAAAGAATTAAGAATCATATAATATCACAAACTATACACTTAATATTATTATTATTTGTATTTTTCTGAAGTGAGAAGCAGGGAGGCAGAGAGACAGAATCCTGCAGCTGCCCCACTGGGATCCACCCGGCATGCCTACCAGGGGGCAATGCTCTGCCCATCTGGGGCATTGCTCTGTTACAACTGTAGCCATTCTAACGCCTGAGGTGGAGGCCATGGAGCCATCCTCAGTGCTCAGGCCAACTGTGCTCCAATAGAACCCTGGCTGTGAGAGGGGAAGAGAGAGACAGAGAGAAAGGATAGGGGGGAGGGGGGAGAAGCCAATGGGTTCTTCTCCTGTGTGCCCTAGCCGGGGATAGAACCCAGGACTTCCACACTCCTGGCCAATGCTCTACCACTGAGCTAACCGACCAGGGCCTACACTTAATTTTCTTTGGCCTTTCCAGTCACTTTCTCAGTTAATTATAATTATTTAGAGTTTAGAAGTGCTGTAAAGATCAACACTTTCCTTGCAAGAAGATAGGTCTTGCAAAACTCCATTATTGCTGCGGTAGCCAGACTCCAGTAGTACCCCTAGTGATTCTTCTCTTGAGGTGTTCAGGCCCCATTAGGTTTTTTTCCACTGTGGAATCAAGCTGACTGTTGAAACCTAGAGTATTGTGGAAATTACAGAATACGACTTCAAAGCTAGATCTTAAAAGACACATTGACATCTATGTTCTACTGGATCACTTTCTTTGGGAGAATCCAGCTGTTATGTAATAATTCATCTCTAATACCCCTAAGGATAAGTTCATGTGCTGAAAAACTAAAGACTCTTGCTAACTGCCTGATCAATTTTGCAGTTCTTGGATTGAGCCATTGTGAAAACAATTCCTGCAGCTATAGTCAAGCCTTCAGATGACTGCAGGCATAGCCATAATCTTAACCGCAACTTTATGAGAGATTCAGAGCCAAACCACTCAGCTAAGCCACTACAGAATTCCCCATCAACAGAAACTGTGTGAGATATGTTCAGTGTTGTAAGTTATTAAGTTTTGTGGATAATTCATTGTGCAGTGAGATAAGTAACAAAATTATTAATCATACTAGCAATATAGTAGTAACTTTTATATTTTTCTTTTTTATTAATTTTAATTTGTTGTGTTTACATAGTTACAAGTGTACCTTCGAATATATCTCCCTCTCATCCCCCTTGTTTTCCTTGATGTCCCTTTAGCCCCCTTTCCCCACTGCCTTCCCCCTTTTCCTCCATAATTTACTATCCTACCCTCTATCTCTCTGTGTTATGTTTATATACTTTCACTACTGTCTTTCCTTTCTTTGATGCCCTCTTCTCTTCCCCTTTCCTTCTGGACTCTTTGACTCTTTCTCTGCCTTTCTTCTGTTCCTCAGTTCTTATTATTTATTGGATTCCTCATATGAGAGAAGTTATATGATATTTTTATTTCTCTTTCAGGCTTATTTTCCTAAGCATAATAGACTCCAGGTCCATCCATGTTGCCACAATGTATAAGATTTCCTTCTTTTTCACGGCCATGTATATTCCACTGTGTATATGTACCACTGCTTTTTGATCCACTCATCTGCTGATGGACACTGGGCTGTTTCCAGGTCTTAGCTATTATAAACGATGCTGCAATAAACATGGTGGTGCATTTCTTCTTTTGAATAGGCGATTTGTTATTCTTAGGATATATTCCTACAAATGGGATAGCTGGGTCAAAAGGCAGTTCCATTTTTAATTTTTTGAGGAATGTCCATACTGTTTTCCCCAGTGGCTGCACCAGACTGCATTCCCACCAGCAGTGCAGGGGGGTTCCTTTTTCTCCACATCCTCGTTAGCACTTGTTATGTGTTGTTTTGTTAATGAGTGCCATTCTGACAGGTGTGAGGTGGTATTTCATCGTGGTTTTAATTTGCATTTCTCTAATGATTAGTGATGTTGAACACTTTTTCATATGCCCATTGGCCATTCTATGTCCTCTTTAAAGAAGTGTCTATTCAGTTCTTTTGCTCAATTTTTGATTGGATTGTTTACTTTCCTGGTGCTGAGTTTTACAAGTTCATTGTAGATTTTGGTTATTAAGCCCTTATCGGATGTGTTGGCAAATATGTTTTTCCATTGTGTGGGCTGTCTTTTTATTTTGTTCATGTTGTCTTTTGCTGTGCAAAAGCTTTTTAGTTTGATATAGTCCCATTTGTTCACCCTGTCCTTTAGTTCACTTGCCCTGTAGTTAAATCAGCAATTGCATTGCTGCGACAGATGTCGGAGAGCTTACTTCCTATGTTTTCTTCCAAGATGATCATGGTTTCATGACTTACATTCAAATCTTTTATTTATTTTGAGTTTATTTTTGAGAATAGTGTAAGTTGGTGGTCTAGTTTCATTTTTTTTGCATGTATTTGTCCAGTTTTCCCAGCATCATTTGTTAAAGAGACTGTCTTTACTTCATTGTATGCTCTTACTTCCTTTGTCAAATATCAGTTAACCATAAAGGTGTGAGTTTATTTCTGGGTTCTTTATTCTGTTCCATTGATCTGTGTACCTGTTCTTATGACAGTACTGTTTTGAGTATAATGACATTGTAGTATAACTTGATATCAGGAAATGTAATACCCCCCACTTTATTCTTCTTTTTCAAGATTGCTGAGGCTATTTTTGTTCATTTTTGGTTACATATAAATTTTTGGAATATGTATTCTATATCTTTGAAGTATGCCATTAGTATTGGAATTGCATTGAATTTATAGATTGCTTTGTGTAGTACAGATATTTTAATGATGTTTATTATTCCTATCTATGAACATGGTATATGCTTCCACTTGTTTTTATCTTCCTTGATTTCTTTTATCAATGTGTTATAATTTTCCGAGTACAGGTCTTTAAACTCCTTGGTTAAATTTACTTGTAGGTACTTTATTTATTTATTTATTTTGTTGTTGTTGCCATAGTGAAGGGGATTCCATCCTTAATTTCTCTTTCAGACAGTTCAGTCTTGGTGTATATAAATGTCACGTATTTCTGAATATTGAATTTATAACCTGCCACCTTGCTGAATTCATTTATTAGTTTCAGTAGTTTTTTACCAAGACTTTAGGGTTTTCTATATACAGTATCAAGTCATCAGCAAATAATGATAGTTTTACTCCTTCTTTTCCAATTTGGATGCCTTTTATTTCTTCTTCTTGTCTGATTGCTGTGACTAGGACTTCTAGAACTATGTTGAATAAGAGTGGTGAAAGGGGCCATTCCTGCCTTGAACCTGTTCTTAAGGGGAATGCTTTTAGTTTTTGCCATTAAGTATGATATTTGCTGTGGGTTTGTCATAGATGGCCTTTATCATGTTCAGGTATGTTCCCTGTATTCTCATTTTGCTGAGAGTTTTGATCATAAATGAGTGCTGGATTTTATCAAATGCTTTTTCTGCATCTATTGATATTATCATGTGGTTTTTATCTTTCCTTTTGTTTATGTGATGAATCATATTGATTGATTTGCAAATATTGTACCAGCCTTGCCTCCCTAAAATAAATCCCACTTGATCATGATGTATGATATTTTTCATGTATTGCTGGATCTGATTTGCTAATATTTTATTGAGAATTTTAGCATCTAAGTTTATCAGGGATTTTTTTTTTTTTTTGCCTCTGTGTCATTTATTTCCACTCTAATCTTTATTATTTCCTTCCTTCTACTTCCTCTAGGCTTTACTTGAGTTGTTTATTGGAGCTTTTTCTTGTGTCTTAAAGTATGCCTGTAATGCTATGAATTTCCCTCTCAGGACTACTTTTGCTCTGTTCCATAAATTTTGAGTTGTTGTATGTTCATTTTCATTTGTTTCAAGGTAATTTTGGATTTCTTCCTTGATCTTATTGTTAAACCATTCGTTATTTAATTACATGTTATTTAGTTTTTAAGTATTTGAGTGTTTTTTAGTTTTTCTATTGTAATTGATTTCTAGTTTTATGCCATTGTGATCAGAGAAGATGCTTAAAATGATTTCAATCTTCTTAAATTTATTGAGACTTGTTTTGTGTCCTAACATGTGGTCTATCCTGGAGAATGTACCATGAACACTTGAAAAGAATGTATATTCTGCTGCTTTAGGATGAAAAGTTCTGAAGATATTTATTAAATCCAGTTGATCTAGTGTGTCATTTAAGGCCGCTGCTTCTTTGTGGATTTTCTGTCTGAATGTTCTATCCATTGATGTTAGTGGGGTATTAAAACCCCTACTATTATAGTATTGCTGTTGATTCCTCCCTTTTTGTCCATCAAAGTCTGTTTTATATATTTAGGTGCTCCTATGTTAGGCACATATATATTTATAATAGTTATATCTTTCTGTTCTAATGTTCTTTTCATCATTATAGTGACCTTCTTTATCTCTTACTATAGCCTTTGTTTTAAAATTTATTTTGTCAGATATTAGTATTGCTACCCCAGCTTTCTTTCTTTTCCGTTTGCATGAAATATTTTTTTCTATTCCTTTACTCTCAGTTTGTGTGTATCTTTTGTTCTGAGGTTGGTCTCTTGTAGGCAGCATATATATGGGTCCTGTTTTCTCATCCATGGAGCTATCTCACATCTTTTGATTGAAACAACCTATTCACATTTATGGTTATTATTGATATGCAGTTGTTTATTGCCATTATATTTAGATCACTTTTTTTCTTGATTTCTTTCTTTTTTCTTTTTTTTGCTCTTTCTACAGCAAGCCCCTTGACATATCCTGCAATACTGGTTTTGTTGTAATGAATTCCTTGATTTTTTTTTCTTTTTTTGTCTGGGAAGCTTTTTATTTTTCTTCAGTTTTAAATGATAATCTTGCTGGATAAAGAAACCTTGGTTGTAAGCTCATTTTTGCATTACTTTAAATATTTCTTGTCATTCTTTTCTGGCATCAAGTGTTTCTGTTGAAATGTCAGATGTTATCCTTATGAGGCTCCTCTGTGGGTGATTGACTGCTTTTCTCTTGATGCTTTTAGCATTTTTCTTTATCTCTTAACTTTGGTATTTTAGTTATGATGTGTCTTGATTTAGGCCTCATTGGGTTTCTTTTTATCAAGACTCCCTGTGCTTCTTGAACTTGTGTGACTTTTTCCTTCATCAATTTAGAAAAGTTTTCAGCTGTGATTTCTTCAAACAAGTTCTCTATCCCTTATTCTTTCTCTTCTTCTTTAGGAACCTCTATAATGTGGATGTTATTTCTCTTCTTCTTGTCACAGAGTTCTCTGATACTTTCCTCAGACTTTTTGAGTCTGTTATTTGTTTTTGCTGCTCTCTTTCTGTGTTTTTATTTATCTTGTCCTTTAATTCACTGATTCAATCCTCTTCTTTAATCAGCCTGCTATTGAATATTTCTAGTACAGTCTTCATTTCTGATAATGTAATTGCTATTTCTGATTGATTCTTTTTTATGAATTCAGTGTCCTTTTTGATGCTTGCAATTTCTTTATTTGGGTGCTCATTAAGTCCATCCATTGTAGCTTTGAGATCCTTAAACATCCTAATTTTAATCATTATTTTAAACTCTGCATCTGGTAATTTGATTACTTCCATCCTAACAATCATTATTTTAAACTCTGCATCTGGTGATTTGATTACTTTCATTTCATTCATTTTTTCTTCTGGGGATTTTTCTTGTTGATTCAGATAGTTTATGTTTCTCTATGTTCCCATTCATTCTGTGTGTCATTTGCATGCTTGTTAGAGTTGTGGGTCTGAGGTTGGTTTATGGAATGTGGGTTCTCCTTCAGGACTTTAATTCCTCAACCTCTACTCATTGCTTGGATTTTAATTCTCCTTAACTAGTAGAGCTGCTTAAAAGTCTTAATTTCCCTGCTGTTTGTTTGCTGAGTCCAGCAGGAAGTGTCTGTATTTGCTGATCCCAATAGGGCACTTCTATGTTTATTTATCCCAACAGGGGGCTTCTGTCTTTAGGAGGGGAGAAGTGGGCATATCTTGTTTTTATTTATTTTTTAGTCGAAAATATATCCATGAATGTGGTGAATGTGACCTCTGAGATTCTGAAGGTGTGTTCTGCCCAGTGCCTCTCCAGGGGCAGGGAGACATTCTCAGTATGAAGGGGGAAATGTAGCTCTGGTCTCCCTGGAAACCTGAGTCACTGCCCCTCCCCTACACTTCCTCCTGTCTGAACAACCTTTCATGCTGATTGGAGCTGGAGAGCTATTTGGACATCTGTCAACTGGTTCCACTGTTGGTTTGTGCAGGCAGAGGGAGTGACCCCTCCCCCAGCTATGGCCGCCTCAAAACTGGAGAATGACTCAGGTCAGCTCAGGCTCTCCTCTCCTTGTCACCGTTTGTGTCTCCCTGTCTCAATCTCCCCACTCTCCTCATGCAAGACCAGTCCTCTCAGCCCTCCTAATCCCCAGAGACCCAGGCAAGTGGCTGTGAGTGATATTTTCTGTGCTTGCCCTTTAAGGCTGAACTTTCTTTCACCAGCCGCTTCTCACAGACAGAACTCTCACTCTTCTCCCCATGCAATGCTGTCAGGCTGTCTCCTCCAGTCCCTGGGTTTCTAGGCTGGGGTTCTAGTCCTGGGACTGAGAACCCCCGCCTCTCAGGGTTTCTATCCTCACAGTGAGAATCCTTCTAGACCCTCAGCCTCAGCCTCCCCTCACTTCTGGGAGTAGGAGAGCCTCCACCATGCCCAAGCACTCCCTACCAGGATTGGTGTGGATTCTTCTGTGCCCCTTGTTTTTCGAGTCCTGTTCTTTTAGTCTAAAGTTGGTTTTTCACTATGATTGTTCTTAATTTGTAATCCATTTTTGTCATAGGAGGTGACAGTCTGTGTGTTTCCTACTTGGAATCTCTCATAACTTCTTTTTATAAATTATACATATTGTTATATTGCATTCTCTAGGATCACATTTCCACTTGCTCTCCAGATACTTAAGAAAAGAAAATGTTTCATTCATATATGGTAAAAACAAAAGAAAACATAAAAACAAACAAAACAACAACAACAAAAGAAACAGTCACTCCACATGAATTGTTCTGTTTGTGTGGGCAACTGTTGGATTCAGTCATGTGATTATATAATTTCCTCAAGAGAAAAACAGTGGAAGTCAATAATAGTTTCTTCCAAATCCCTGACATTCATTTTCTCAGTAATATTTTTGAGAGTCTGTCATGTGTTTACAGAAAATAACAAACAATCCCTACCCTGGTGGTGATTACATTCCAGAGTGAGGAGATAGAAAATAAACAATGAAGTCAATACAACTCTGGCAGGAGGAGAAAGCTTAGGAGTGATATGAACTGTTTTTTTTTCTTTTTTTAGTAGCATCCTTGGTTGACACAACTACCAATAGATGCTGAAAGATGAAACTATTTTGTGTAGAAATTTAGCATGGTACCTGATTTTTTACATTAACATTTCCAATTGCAAATGTGGGACAAGTGTCGCCAATTGTGGGATTCAGTCAGGTGATTATACTTAAAACATAAAATGTCAAGTTGAAAACTGCAAAGAGTTGGTCATTTTATCCTCCTCACACACTAACAAATTAGCCCACCATAGAATGTCAGGGACCACACTGTCCTGCTGAGTCTACTCTCCTGAATGTTGGAACAGTAGTTTCTATTTGAAGTACAAACCTTTGGTAGGCTAATAAAATTCATGACTCCTTTTTCAGAGATAAAGACCATTTATTATTATATTTTATCAGATTCCTATACATCAATTCCCACAGGGCAACACAATGAGTGTTAGAAGTTATCTGCACATACAGAGTGTGCATCACAGAAAAGAATGCTCAAAATTAGCAAACTATGATTTCACATAAGGCTGCTCATCCTCCCCTGTCTATCCTCCCATCCAGAGAGAAAAAGAATAACAGTAATATTATCTTTACTCAGGAAAGTAAGCAAATATCTTTGGGAGTGAAGCAGAAACCATTTTTATGTATATTATTACAGAAATTAAACAAATTTCTTACACAAAAGGAAAAAATGTCTTATATATCCTGGAATGTCTCTATACATAAAAAATTGGCTGTAAATGCTTTTGCTCAAAGGACTCCAGATGTGCAGAAAAGTGAGAATTCTTGGAAAAATGTCTTTCAAGACAAGGATGACTAGAAAAAGGAATAAAAGGCATTTTAGATTTGGTAATGAGTTTCAAACTCTTCAAAATGTGTAATATTCTGCAAATATTTAAGTCAAGTCAGATGCTAATGGGCAACAGGAATGCTAAATGACTACTAAAATAAATCTCCAAAGTGGCTGATTAATTTTTGCAATAATGGGGACAGAGAGTATTAAAAATATAGTAACATAAATTCCAGAAATTATGTTGTAAAATAACATCAACCAGAATGGCAGCCACAACAATAATACTAATACATTTAAAAATAGAAGACATTATTTTCCTATGGCTCTTTTTTATGAATGAGGGAACTTTTATTAGACGCCTTCCAACATAATGTGCTTCTGTTTCTATGGTCTAGAATCAGATCCCATGCCTTTTTGTGAAGCTGCCACCAGTGTAAATATGGAATTACCAGAATAGGTTTTATCAACTGAGGTGGATATAGAAGTGACCACCAGAGGGTGCATTGAGAATGGCTACTGACCTGGATTTGGAGGATCAAGAAACGGATCCTGAAATACCAGACTGGGAACGTTATAGTAAGTGAAATAAGTAAATCAGAAAAAGCTAAGAACTATATGATTTCACACATAGGTGGGATTTAAACCTGAGACTCATGGACATAGATAAAAGTGAAACGGTTACCAGGGCAGAGGGGTAGAGGGGTAGAGGGGGAGAGGAGTGAAAAGGTACAAATACATGTGACAGAAAATGATTTCATTTTGGGTGATGGGCACACGACACAATCAACAGTTCATATACTATAGAGATGTTTACCTGAAACTCATGTACTCTTATTGATCAACATCACCCATTAAATTAAATTTTCTAAATGAAATTATAAATAATAATAATAATAATAATAATACAGATGATCGGTTTAGTAGGAACTAAATACAAGAAAGTGTTCCAGGGAAGAAGAGTGGGCAGGTATAGAATTTTTCCAGGAATGGTAGGGTGTTTAATTTTAATGGAACTTTGATTTCAAGAGTGTAGTTACCAGAAATAAGACCCAAAAGGCAAATAAGATTTAATCCTAAAGAGTCAAATATATGAATGTTTAAATTTTTCTAAGGGTTCTGTTGGTATACTATTCTATATAACAATTTTAACACAATCAATTCCATAACTTCATACAACACATATTCTACACTAACATTAATTTCAAAATTTGGAACTACTTCATAAAATGTATTCATATTATCACATGGGAAGTCAGTCTTAGGTCTCCATAAATATTATTACATACTATGTTAGAAGAAACTAAGGTTCAAGGTGAGAGTAATGTTTATAGGTAATGTAGAAAACACATAAATTAATTATGACAAATGTTAGAAGAGCTTAGTAGTTTTTCAATAAATTTGTGATCTGATGGTTTTATCTGCATCCCAGTCCGACACTCTATCCACTGCGCCACCGCCTGGTCAGGCAATCTGATGGTTTTATTACCCTAATAGGATAATTAAATTCCCTTATTCTTTCAAGTACTTTTAAAGCTCCAAGGAGAAAATGTTTTATATTTGGCAAAGAATTTTTTTAGTGTCTGACCTTCTTTACACCATTGGAGTGATATTCTATGGGTACAACAGGCAAGAAAGCATAAAAAGAATTTTAAATGGTTTTTTTTATAGTAAACTTTATTTATCTGTTCTTCCGAGATGACATTGCCAATAGTCACAGATTTGCATACAATCGTTATGTATTGACTATTTACAATTTACAGTAGTATTATTTTCTCTGAAAAATATAAGTACAAAAGCTAAGTAAACAATGAGGTACTGCTGTTTGGATTGATCATATGTCATAACTTAACTAGTCTTTAGTAAATATTCAACAAGTCAATCTGGATCAGATAGTCAATTAAAGGCTCTAATTTTTCAGACAAAATTCCACTAAGTTTCACCTCAAAATGTATTGCACAAGTCTTTTTTTAAAAAAGTCACTCTAAAAATAAATAGAAAGGAGGCAAGCAGTTCTTTTAAAAGAGGGACACAAAGAATGGGAGAAAGAAACATTATGAGCTCATAAATCAGGTGAAGTTAAATGTAAAGAGTTGTGACTTTGGTTATACTTTGACCATGGCTTTGGTGAACTACTCTGAAATTGAAATTCTCTGATGTTACTCTCATGAGTAGTAAACACATGAACTATTTAGACCAGATGAAAAGCTATTTTGTTCTTCTTTCATTTGTACCCCATCACAATGCAATTGGATATTATACCCCATGATAGGTCTGATCTCATGGACAGTATTAAAATGGAAACTTTTTTTGATAAGAACATTTTGAATCAAAATAAATAAGATGACACTACCATAACACACACAGTTAAATTAAATTTTATTTTCATTAGAATTTGTCACATAATATCAAGTGGAAAAATAATACACATATACATGTGCATTTTTTACATCTAAAGTAAGATGTTTTCTAACTAAACACATTAGACAACGGACCATGTTTTTGGATATAGTTCTTCCAGAAGATAAGTTATCACCTTGTCTGATTATAAGGGATTTGGGCTGTTCCATGTTTCCTCTTTACAGCAATCCTGTCAAACAGGGGTCATAAAAGCATAAATATTATATAAAGGAAGACTAGGTGGAGAAACACAAGAAGCTGCCATAGAATTGTCAAAAAACCGACCTGTGATACAATAGATATACATCTTAAAAATAGAAAATTATTACTGAAAATCAAAACAAATTAGTATGGGTTAGCAAAAAAGTAAACATCATTTAACATTTGTTTCAACTCTGAATTTGAGAAAGATGCCCCCAAAATTGTCGTGTTTTTTTTTTTTTTTTTTTTTTTAGAGACAGAGAGAGTCATAGAGAGGGATAAAGTTTTTATTTTTTTTATAAAGTTTATTTTTTTATTTTTTACAGAGACAGAGAGTGGGATAGATAGGGAGGGAAAGACAGACAGGAACGGAGAGAGATGAGAAGCATCAATCATCAGTTTTTTTTTTTTTGTTGTGACACCTTAGTTGTTCATTGATTGCTTTCTCATATGTGCCTTGACCGTGGGCCTTCAGCAGACTGAGAAACCCCTTGCTGGAGCCAGCTACCTTGGGTCCAAGCTGGTGAGCTTTTTGCTCAAGCCAGATGAGCCCGCGCTCAAGCTGGCTACCTCGGGGTCTCGAACCTGGGTCCTCTGCATCCCAGTCCGATGCTCTATTCACTGCGCCACCGCCTGGTCAGGCCTCGTTTTTAAATTTTAAAAGAGAAAAATTTCCTTTGTTTTTCAAAAGAAATTCATGTCTATGGATTAAAAAAACCTCATTCTAAAATAATCTGCTTGTTGGACATTTTTTATGAAGTGAAAGAGAACCATAATTTTCATTTCTTAGGTTAAAAGAACTGACGTGAATGCACTATCCTAATTTTTTAAAGCTTAGGTTGTCCTGTCCTGCCAACATGGGTATTGTAAAAATTAAGTATTCATGACAGATACTTGAATTAAGAATAAAAATGATAGTTTTACAGAGGATCATTCGGAACACAAGTGTAGGGAAATTAGGAAGTAAAGTACACAGCAACTACAGGAACTAAAAAGAGCTCGTGTCACAATATCATCACTTCTTGCTTTCATCTGGTTCAGTTATGAGTGTTGGAAGTTGTTGGAGGGAGAGAGAGCAAAGATAATTTCCAGGAGATCATGATAAGATATTAGAATAAAATCAAATTAAATGAGAATGTATTGAAAACATTTCACTAACATATTTACCAAAACAGATGTTAATTTCCACTACTCAAAATGAGCACCAGATACAAGTAAATAACAAAATTATTATATATATAGATATTTTTGCATGTGAAAATAAGTTCTGTTTTCTTAATTTGTGGCCTGTATTCCTTTGATTACTTCATAATACAATGACTGCTTCCACAATTTTCTGTCACACCTTTCTCTGAATCTAAGTCTCTGAAGCAGTATGTGTCAGATGGGTGGGAAGGCAAAACCAGGTTAGGAGGTGACAAGTGTGTTTAAGTCCAGTAAGGGAAAAACTAATTTTTCCTTCCTGTCCATATCCAACTCTAATACTCAATTCTCATTAAAAGATGCTGAAAATAGCACTTATACTTAGGTATTTATTGCATATCAACTCCTCAATTCCTATACAAAAGTATGTAAAGTTAATTCAATAATGTCCATCTTGTTCCAATATATGCAAAGTGAAATAATTCATAGGTGCATAGAAGAACAATGAAAAAAGATACTATGAAAATTTTGAAAGGCTGTGCATTTTATTATCTCTCTCCCTTGAAAAGTTCTACTCAATTACAGCATTCCTTTATTCTTAGGACATATATTCTCAATTTGCACTGTATCAAATTGCATTTATTTGTAGATTGCTGTTCATAAAACATTTCTTAATGTTGTATGAATGTATATTTATTTTTGAAATTCCGTGCAGTACAAGCTCTTAATTGACTCCTTTGTCCCTAAGCTAAGTGCTCAATAAAAGTTTATTGAAAATGAAAACTGTTGCTTCTAAACTGCCCTTTACCATCAAACACAGAAACTCTAAAGGAAACGATTGACTGACTGCAGTATAGAAACATTTAAAACTCTGTGCATTAAACACAGATAAATAAGAAAAGATGAAAAGTAAATAGAAATTGATAAAACATAAACAGCATTTATGACATACAAAGTTTTCATCTTTAATAAAGAAATTAATTTAAATCAATAAAAACATACTTTAAATATATATGTTAGCAAGAGAGACAGAAAGAGAGAGAGAGAGAGAGAGAGCCTGACCAGGTTGTGGCGAAGTGGATAAAGCATCAGACTGGGACGCAGAGGTCCCAGGTTTGAGACCCCGAGGTCACCAGCTTGAGTGCGGGCACATCTGGCTTGAGCAAGGCTCACCAGCTTGAGCTTAAGGTCACTGGCTTGAGCAAGGGGTCACTCAGTCTGCTGTAGCCCCCTGGTCAAGGCACGTATAAGAAAGTAATCAATGAAAAACTAAAGAGACTAAGGAGCTGCAATGAAGAATTGATAATACTTTTCACCTCTCTCTCTTCCTGTCTGTCTGTCCCTATCTCTCTGTCTCTGTCGGAAAAAAAAAAAAAAAAAAAAAAAAAAAAAGGAAGACAGAGAGAGATTGAGCGACAGACAGACCTGAAGAGGGAGTGATGAGACCTTAGTTATTCATTGATTGCTTTCTTGTATGTGCCTTGACTGGGGACTACCGCAGAGTGATTGGCCCCTTGCTCAAGCTAGTGACCTTGGGTTCAAGCCAGTGATCTTGGGGTTCTTGCCAGCCACCTTTAGGCTCACGCCAGTGACCATGAGGAGATATCTATGATCCCACGCTCAAGCCAATGACCCTGCGCTTAAGACAGTGACCTTGGGGTTTTGAACTTGGGTCCTCTGCATCCCAGGCCGAGGCTTTATCCACTGTGCCACCACCTGGTCAAGCCATACTTCAAATATTTAAGTGAGAAAGAGTTATAATAATACAATTCACAAAAGAGAGGATGATAGATAGATAGATAAATAAATAGATATATAGGTAAACAATTAGATATGTACATACATCCATATATAATGGATTAATACATACAGTCATATGGAAATACAGTGATATCAATACTAATACAAATATTATTTAATATTATTTATTGTTTATAGAGAAAAGGGGGAGAGAGAGAGACAGAGAGAGAGTTTGATTTGTTGTTCTATTTATTTATGCATTCATTGGTTGATTCTTATATGTGCCCTGACTGGGGATTGAACCCTCAACCTTGGCATATTAGGATGCTCTAACCATCTGCCCAAGGCCAAAAAATATGATTAAAGTTATTATTGAAGATTTTATTACTTCTTTAACTAGCATAGACTTTAGGGATGATAATACTAAATATCTGTATGTTTGTGTATGAGTTTGAAACTCTGAGACTTGAGGGAGGGGTACCAAAGCCCTTTATGGAGAGAGCTTTCACCATGTAAATCATATATTTAAATACATAATCAAATCTCAGTTCATAATTTTACTTCTAATAACTTATTGTAAGACATCATTGAGTATATTTAATAATCTAAACTTACAGACAACTAAATTTATTACCTGAAAAGGTTATAATTTTCAGCAAGTTATAGATAAACATAAAAGATATTTGTACACAGATTGCTGGTTGGCATATTGTATAAACACATTACATATGGTCATCTTGAATTTCATTTAAAAAGTAATTCACATATTCAATAAAAAATGGCTGATTTTCATATTTTAAATTTTTATTCAAAATTTCACAATATTTCTTCTATCAGTAACTTAGACCTTGCTAACTACAGAACTTAAATCTTACACACTAACACCCAATTATTACCCAAAGGCAATTTAAATGAGATAGACCATAATTAATTTCCTAATAAGATTAGAATATATAAAAATTTCTCATATTTGTGATTATTTCTACTACTTTTTTTTTTTTTTAAGAAAAATGTGTTTGGGATTATTTTGACCTCAATTTCAGAAATTTGGTAATATCTAATTCAGACTGTATTTTTTCTTGAGAGAATAACTGATGATAATGTTTAAAGTAACTGAATTCCAAATAACAAATTATTTCATATTGGCTGGATTGGTTGGACTATCACAAAAGTCAGTCATTAATACAAAACTGGTGTTTTGTGCAACTTCAGTATGCAAAAGAGAAACAATGTTTATAGGCGCTAAGTAATCAGTCAGCAACTACCTTAAGAAAATAGAACTATCTTAAACAGTTCCTTTCTTGGAGAATTGCCTTTAGTAGGTTAGAGAAAATGGTGCTAACTGCACATTGGGTTTATTGTTGCTTTCTTAGTCTATCACATTTTCAAAATGCTTTTGTGACATAAACATTTGTTTGTTTTGCTTGTGGTTATCATACCAACAGAAAGAAACTAGACAGAGTTATGCCATTTGTTTGTTATATATATATTTCAAATTCAAAGATAAAATAATAATAAAAATAATAATCATCTTTTAAACTTGGATACCATATAACCCTTTAAAAATGTGCCTTACATGTAGCAGAATAATTGTGGCTCATTCAAGTGGGTGTTGGTGAGGTCCAAGAAAGGAAGCCCGAGAATATTCCACAATGGCATATTGATGTTTTTTTAAGTGAGAGGAGAAGAAATACAGAAACAGACTCCCACATGTGCCTGGACCAAGATTCACCCAGTGACCTCTGTCTGGAGCTGATGCTTGCAACAAAACTATTTTTAGCACCCAAGATAGGGGCTCTACAAAGCCATCCTCAGCACTCAGGGCCAACGAGCTCAAATCAATTGAGTCATGGATGTGGGAGGGGAAGAGAGAGTGTAAGAGAAGGGGAAGGAGGAGGGGTAAAGAAGCAGATGGTTGCTTTTCCTGTGTGCCCTGATCAGGACTCAAACCCAGGACTTCCACATGCTGGGTTGATGCTCTACCAGTGAGTCAACTGGCCAGCGTCATATTGATTACTTTAGATCAGTGGTTCTCAACCCTTTTCATCTCATGGTACACATAAACTTTAACTAAAATTCTGCAATACAAAAAAACAGGTATAATTTTGATTCATTCACACCAGATGTCTATTTTTGTATTGGCTTTTATCACTTTTTTATTTGATAATCTAAGGAAAAATAAGTCAGTGCCCCTGACTAAACAGTCAGATATTAATTTTTTAAACATTCTTGTAGCACACCAGAGTGCTGTGGTACACCAGTTGAAAATTGGTGTTTTAAATTAAAATTACTCAATAAGCAGCTGGTGCAAGAAGAGCAAGTCTACCCTCCCCAGTCTCTCTGAATGCAGGAATAAACTTTCCTGGTGAAATTTTCCCTGTGAAAAGTACCCTTCTTATACGAGGGGGCTGCGAGGGACACCTTTATCTATTAGAATTAAGGAATCCAGAGCCAAGAAGCCTGTATAAACAAACCTTGTTATTTTTTACTATTTACTAGCCCTCTTTCTGTTAAATTCCTGACTAATGAGAACTGAAACCTAAGTTTCTTTGTCTTGTCAATTCTTCACAAATTTTTGTTTCTGTATCTAAAAAGTATAAAAAGCTAAACTGGTTCATCCATTCACTGAGCATATTTATGACCTCCCATGTGTATGTATTAAATTGATTATTCTTTTGTTACTCTGGCCTTGTATCAATTTTATTATGAGTCTAGCTGGAAGAACTCAAGAGGGGTAAGGAGGAGATTTCTTCTTCCTTAGTAGTGACTACAGAATATATTAGAGAACACCTCTAGAAAAGATTACTAGAGCATATCTTTTAGAAAAATACATTATGGTTGGTCATAATATTTGACTTACATATTTACAAAAAGGATGAATTTGAAAAGAAACCTAAAGGTCAAACTTCCTCATGGCGACAACTCTTATCCATACTCCTTATTGAACTTGTGATTTTTTTCATCTATACTTTTGAGTAGATTTATGGCTATATAATTTTTTTTCTTTTAAATTTTGTTCTTCTTGGGGCAAGCTGCTCAAGTTTTCAACTGAGGTTGAGCTATCTCTTGAAGGTAAGTAAGAACAATTGAAAAGTTATGACTAACTTATTCGCTGGAGATAAAAGAATGGTTTTTCTACCAACTATAGTTTTCAACAAGTGTTGGAGAGGCTGTGGAGAAAAATGAACCCTCAACTACTGCTAGTGGGAACGTAAAGTAGTACAACCACTATGGAAGAAAGTGAAAGTGTGGTGGTTCCTCAAGATATTAAGAATAAAATTACCATATGACTCAGCAATCCCTCTACTGGGAATATACTCCCCAAACTTGAAAGCATTGGTATGTAAAGACACATGCAACCCATGTTCATCACAGCATTGTTCACAGAGGTCAAGATGTGGAAACAACCAAAGTGCCCCTAGATAGAGGATTGTATAAAGATGATATGTCACATATATACAATGAAGTACTACTCAGCCATAAGAACCAATCACAGTTACATTTATGACAACATGGATGGACCTTAAGAACATTATACTGCGTGAAAAAAGTAAATCAGAAAAAACTAAGAACTGTATGATTTTACACGTAGGTGGGATATAAAACAGACTTATGGACAGAGATAAAAGAGAAGTGGTTACCAGGGAGAAGGTAATGTGGGCGAGGGGGAAGGGGATTTGAGTGAATGGGGAGGGATGAGGGGGTGGGGGGAAGGGTATAAAGAGGAACAAATAGGTTGTACAGGGTGTAAAGGGGACAGAAAATGATTTGCCTTTGGGTGATATGTATATAACATAAACGCTATAGAAATATTCACCTGAAACCTATGTACTCTCATTGATCAATGTCACTCTGTTAAACTTAATTTTTAAATAAAATTTAAAAATTAAAAAAAGAAGGACTAAAAAACTTTTATGAAAAAAAATGGCTCACACCAAGACTTCAAAGCCTGAGGACAAGACAAATTGTAGCATCTTCAAGTTTTTTTTAACTCATCGTGATAACAACCTTAGGTTAACATATCCTTGTCAAACTATGGTTACTAAGGATAAACCCAACATAAAAAGGCCAAGAAGTGGCTCAAAGAATCTACTCAGATCCAACCATACTCCTCATCTGCCTATTATTTTGCAACTATCCACCCTTTCATGAAAAAGCAATTAGTCCTGTAAGGATGGTAACTCCTTTTGGTGAATGCTGTTTTACTGTCAGCTAGAGGCCAAATGACCAAAAAGCACCCTTAAGGTTAGGTTTAGTGAAACCCTAAAATAAAGTTGAGTTGAACTAGGAAGAGCTTGTCTGGAAGTTCATCTTGGTTAGGTCTCAAGTTGCAGGTTAGGCTCAGGTCTTCTCTTAATATGTTCATTCTGGAACCTAGGCTAAAGGAACAGTGTGTATAAAAGAGAACAAGCAGCAAGCCTATACATGCAAGCGCACTGAAGATCTCTGTGCCCATCAAACATGCTCATATAGCTGTAGGCAAATAGGCCCATCCATTGACCAAAGAAAGGCTGAAGTCCAAACCCAGCTTCAGTTGGGCAGGGAAGTAAATTCATCCATACTGAGTAGAGGAGGAAATTAATATTTGGTGAGTAAAATTAATTAAAACTGTACAAGAGCCTTATAGGGTGGTTAGATGATTAAATTGATGTTTTGTTTTTTTTTGTTTGTTTTTTTTTTAATATATAAATAAATTTTTATTTTAATGGGGTGACATCAATAAATCAGGGTACATACATTCAAAGAAAACATTTCCAGGTTATCTTGTCATTTAGTTATGTTGCATACCCATCACCCAAAGAGAGATCGTCCTCTGCCACCCTCCATCCAGTTCTCTCTGTACCCCTCCCCCTCCCCTCCCCCTCTCCCTCCTTCCCTCCCCCCACCCCCCATAGCCACCACACTCCTGTTCATGCCTCTCAGTCTCGCTTTTATGTCCCACTAATGTATGGAATCCTGCAGTTCCTGTTTTTTTCTGATTCGCTTATTTCACTCCGCACAATGCTACCAAGACTCCACCATTCCACTATAAGTGATCCAATGTCATCATTTCTCCTAGCTGAATAATATACCATGGTGTATATGTGCCCCATCTTCTTCATCTAGTCCTCTATTTTTTTTACAGTGATTAAAAGCCTTTAAGCAAACTCTTGGCCAATACAGTAAGAATCCATAAATGAGTAGTGTCCTTAACATGTTCCCCAAGTCCAAGTTGGCCCCCTCACCATGCCAAATCCCTGAAAAATGCAACCCAACCACAGTTCAGTCTGTTAGGAGCTGTCACAGGGAGCAGGAGTCCAGGAACGTTCCCCACAGGAAAAGTCCGTATGGCACTGGAATTGTTGTCACCATTCTATACTTTGCAGCTCATGTTCAAGTCCCAATGACCGCTGCTTCTAGCTGGTAATGATTCAGGTAGACTGGAAAAAGCCATTTGCAGCATGCGTGGATATGGAGCTTCTGTTCTCCTCTGCCTGGAGAGTTGAGACCAGGTTGCTTTTCCCTGGAGCTCTGTGACTGTGGCCTGGTAAAGAGAACCTTGGGATACACTAAGCTGGGTGGCAAAGGTAAATTCATAATACAAGTTGGCAAAAGGAGGAAAGAGAGCTCTAAATTAAGAGTAGGTCCCAGCCTGAAATATGAGTGGGGCATTGAGGTAGGAGGAATAAAGGAAACACTATATATTAAGCAAAGCAGCAGAAAATAGGACTATCAACACCCACAACAGAGATCTTTGAGGGAAGAATAAAGAACCTGACTATTCAGGCAAAACATAGTTAAGTGGCCCTTGTGCAAATGAGATCAGTTTACCTGCTTCTTGGAAGAAATACCCTAGGCTCGTCCACAGTGTCGTAGATGGGGTCGACGGCCCTGGGCACCTTCAGCCTTCAGTGGCAAACCCCAGCATTCTGGGCAAGGTTAGGTCATAGGTGGCTGGAGCAGGCCTGGAAGAGACTGAACCCTCCCTTAGAGGAGCGAGGGGGAAGCCCACCTTCCAGTGTCCCTGTTTCCTCACAGTAGAGGTGTGTAAGCCTGGCAGGCTTTAGCTCAATGACCTTCCTTTCCACTATTGAAGCAGGACCCAGATGGCATCCTATGAGACCCCTTTGTGGTGCTGGAGCCTTTAAGGGTGTATCCTAAAAGCTGGTAGTTCCCCCTGATCTCTATTGGGCTTTTTCTGCCTCTAGGTATCTTAAAAGCCATTCTCAGAAGATCTCGCTGAGGGGTTTGAGGATCCCCATCCGCCTATATAAATCTTTTCCATATATCTGGAGCTATTTGGAAAAAAGACAGAACAGTGTTATTAGCTAGATCTAATAAAGAAGGTAGATTTGGTGTCTCCTGTTCATCAGCTTTCAAAAGAAATGTAATTTTTTTTTTTTTAAGTAAAAAGCATGATATGGTAGACCCGTCGGAGTCATTGGCCTGGTGTGCAGGATTCCCGGGTTCGATTCCCGGCCAGAGCACACAGGAGAAGCGCCCATCTACCTCTCCACCCCTCCCCCTCTCCCCCCTCCCGGTCCCTCTCCTCCCGCCCACAGCAAAGGCTCCACCGGAGCAAATCCACCCTGGGCACTAAGGATGGCCCCATGGCCTCCGCCCCAGTCGCTAGAATGACTCCGGTTGTAACAGAGCAACATCCCAGATGGGCAGAGCATTCCCCCCGGTAGGCATGCCAGGTGGATCCCAGTCAGGCGCATGCAGGAGTCTGTCTGCTTGCCTCCCCATCCCCATCCTCAGAAATATACAAAAAATAAATAAATAAAAGAAAAAATACAAAAAAAATACAAAAAAAAAAAGGGGGGGGGCCTTCCCTTGTGCTAAAGCACCAGGAAGCATGGAGTGAGCTTGAGTATGTCCTATGAAACATGGAGCTCTATGTTTACATATAAGTCTTTGAAGAAGGAGGAACTGCTGAAATAGTTTGTCAGCATTTGTCCCTAAGACAGCAGTCTTTATAGTGGGAACACCATACGTAAATATTTGCTGTCTGTCTATAGATTAAGGGGGGAATATGGCCAATGCTGAAAAGCCATGATCTTTGTGCCCCTCCCCTCCCCCAACCTCCTCCCTCTCCTCCCCCCACCCTGTAACCCCAACACTGTTGTTCATGTCTCTGAGTCTCATCTTTATGTCCCACCTATGTGTGGAAACATATAGTTCTTAGTTTTTTCTGATTTACTTCTTTCACTCAGTATAATGTTATCAAGGCCCATCCATGTTGTTGTAAAAGATCCTATGTCATCATTTCTTATGGCTGAGTAGTATTCCATAGTATATATATACACCAAAGCTTTTTAATCCACTCATCCTCTGATGGACACTTGGGCTGTTTCCAAATCTTTGCTATTGTGAACAATGCTGCCATAAACATGGGGGTGCATTTCTTCTTTTCAAACAGTGCTATGGTGTTCTTGGGGTATATTCCTAACAGTGGTATAGCTGGGTCAAAAGGCAGTTCGATTTTTAATTTCTTGAGGTATCTCCATACTGTTTTCCACAGTGGCTGCACCAGTCTGCATTCCCACCAGCAGTGCAGGAGGGTTCCCTTTTCTTCACATCCTCGCCAGCACTTATTCTGTGTTGTTTTATTGATGAGCGCCATTCTGACTGGTGTGAGGTGATATCTCATTGTGGTTTTAATTTGCATTTCTCTAATCATTAATGATGTTGAACATTTTTTCATATGCCTATTGGCCATCTGTGTGTCCTCTTTGGAGAAATGTCTATTCATTTCTTTTGCCCATTTTTGGATTGGATTGTTTGTCTTCCTGGTATTAAGTTTTACAAGTTCTTTATAAATTTTGGTTATTAACCCCTTATCAGACGCTATGTCAAATATATTCTCCCATTGTGTAGTTTGTCTTTTTATTCTGTTCTTATTGTCTTTAGCTGTGCAGAAGCTTTTTAGTTTGATAAAGTCCCATTTGTTTATCCTGTCTTTTATTTCACTTGCCTGTGGAGACAAATCAGCAAATATATTGCTGCGAGAGATGTCAGAGAGCTTACTGCCTATGTTTTCTTCTAAAATGCTTATGGTTTCATGGCTTACATTCAAGTCTTTTATCCATTTTGAGTTTATTTTTGTGAGTGGTGTAAGTTGGTGGTC
The DNA here is from genome assembly GCF_036850765.1 of Saccopteryx bilineata. Taxonomy (NCBI): domain Eukaryota; kingdom Metazoa; phylum Chordata; class Mammalia; order Chiroptera; family Emballonuridae; genus Saccopteryx; species Saccopteryx bilineata. The sequence continues at coordinate 210,010,139 of NC_089491.1, read as the reverse complement.
TAGTTTCATTTTTTTGCAGATAGCTGTCCAGTTTTCCCAACACCATTTGTTGAAGAGGCTGTCTTTACTCCATTGTATTGTCTTACCTCCTTTGTCAAATATCAGTTGTCCATAGAGCTGTGGGTTTATTTCTGAGTTCTCTGTTCTGTTCCATTGATCTATGTGCCTGTTCTTATGCCAGTACCATGCTGTTTTGAGTACAATGGCCTTATAATATAACTTGATATCTGGAAGTGTGATACCTCCCGCTTTTTTCTTCCTTTTCAGGATTGCTGAGGCTATTCGTGTTCTTTTTTGGTTCCATATAAATTTTTGGAATATGTGTTCTATGTCTTTGAAGTAAGTCATTGGTATTTTCATTGGTATTGCATTGAATTTATAAATTGCTTTGGGTAATATAGACATTTTAATGATGTTTATTCTTCCTAACCATGAGCACGGTATATGCCTCCACTTATTCGTATCTTCCCTGATTTCTTTTATCAATGTTTTATAATTTTCTGAGTACAAGTCTTTAATCTCCTTGGTTAGATTTATTCCTAGGTACTTTATTTTTTTGGTTGCAATGGTAAAGGGGATTGATTCCCTGATTTCTCTTTCTGACAGTTCATTATTAGTGTATAAAAATGCCTCTGATTTCTGAGTATTGATTTTATATCCTGCCACCTTGCCAAATTCTTTTATCAGGTCTAGTAGTTTTTTGACTGAAACTTTAGGGTTTTCTATATACAATATCATGTCATCTGCAAATAATGATAGTTTTACTTCTTCTTTTCCAATTTGGATGCCTTTTATTTCTTTTTCTTGTCTGATTGCTGTGGCGAGGACTTCCAGAACTATGTTGAATAAGAGTGGTGAAAGGGGGCAACCCTGCCTTGTTCCTGATCTTAAGGGGATAGCTTTTAATTTTTGCCCATTGAGTATTATGTTGGCTATGGGTTTGTCATAGATGGCCTTTATCATGTTGAGGTATGTTCCCTGTATTCCCACTTTGCTGAGAGTTTTGATCATGAATGGGTGCTGGACTTTATCAAATGCTTTTTCTGCATCTATTGAAATTATCATGTGGTTTTTCTCCTTTCTTTTGTTTATGTGATGAATCACATTGATTGATTTGCGAATATTGTACCAGCCTTGCCTCCCAAGAATAAATCCTACTTGATCATGGTGTATGATTTTTTCCATATATTGCTGGATCCGGTTCACTAATATTTTATTGAGGATTTTTGCATCTAAGTTCATCAGGGATATTGGCCTATAATTTTCTTTTTTTGTGTTGTCTTTGCCTGGTTTTGGAATCAGAATTATGCTCGCCTCATAAAAGGAGTTTGGAAGTCTTCCTTCCTCTTGAATTTTTTGAAATAGCTTGAGAAGGATAGGAGTTAGTTCTTCTTTGAATATTTGGTAGAATTCACTTGTGAAGCCATCAGGCCCAGGACTTTTCTTTTTTGGGAGTTTTTTGATAGCTGTTTCAATCTCATTTGTTGTAATTGGTCTGTTTAGGTTTTCTGATTCTTCCAGATTGATTTTTGGAAGATTATATGATTCAAGGAATTTGTCCATTTCATCTAGGTTGTCTAGTTTTTTGGCGTACAGTTCTTCATAGTATTTTCTTACAATATTTTGTATTTCTGTTGTGTCAGTTGTTATTTCTCCACTCTCGTTTCTAATTTTATTTATTTGAGTCCTCTCTCTTTTTTTCTTGGTGAGTCTTGTTAAAGGTTCATCGATCTTGTTTACCTTTTCAAAGAACCAGCTCCTGGTTTCATTGATCCTCTGTATTGTTTCTTTAGCCTCTATGTCACTTATTTCTGCTCTGATCTTTATTATTTCCTTCCTTCTACTAGCTCTGGGCTTCACTTGCTGTTCTTTTTCTAGTTCTTTTAGATGCAGGGTTAAGTTGTTAATTTGAGCTTTTTCTAGCTTCTTGAGGTATGCCTGTAATGCTATATACTTCCCTCTCAGGACTGCTTTTGCTGTGTCCCATAAATTTTGAGTTGATGTATGCTCATTATCGTTTGTTTCTAGGAATTTTTTAATTTCTTCTTTGATCTCAATGTTAACCCATTCATTGTTTAATAACGTGCTATTTAGTTTCCAAGTGTTTGAATGTTTTTCAATTTTTCTATTGTGGTTGATTTCTAGTTTAATGCCATTGTGATCAGAGAAAGTGTTCGATATGATTTCAATCTTCTTAAATTTGTTGAGCCCGCTTTTGTGCCCTAACATGTGGTCTATTCTAGAGAATGTCCCATGAGCGCTTGAAAAGAATGTATATTCTGCTCTTTTAGGGTGAAAGGTTCTGAAGATATCTATTAAATCGAGTTCATCTAATATGTCCTTTAAGTCTGCTGTTTCTTTGTTAATTTTCTTTCTTGAGGACCTATCTAATGATGTTAATGGGGTATTGAAATCTCCTACTATTATAGTATTGCTGTTGATCTCGCCCTTTAAGTCTATCAAAGTCTGCTTTATATATTTAGGTGCTCCTATATTAGGTGCGTAGATATTTATAATGGTTATATCTTCCTTTTGTATTGCTCCCTTTATCATTATGTAGTGACCTTCTTTATCTCTAACTATGGTCTTTGTTCTAAAGTCCATTTTGTCTGATATAAGTATTGCTACCCCAGCTTTTTTTTCATTTCCATTTGCGTGAAATATTTTTTTCCATCCTTTTATCTTCAGTCTGTGTGCATCTTTTGATTTAAGGTGTGTCTCTTGTAGACAGCATATGTATGGGTCCTGTTTTCTTATCCACGCAGCTACCCTATGTCTCTTGATCGGATCATTTAATCCATTAACATTTAAGGTTATTACTGATATGTAACTGTTTATTGCCATTTTTTTTCTTTAAAACTGTTTTTCTCTTTTGCTATATTCTTTTTTTCCTTTGATCTGTTTACAACAGGTCCCTTAGCATTTCTTGCAGCCTTGGTTTGGTTGTAGTGAAATCCTTTAGTTTTTTTTTTGTCTGTAAAGCTTTTTATTTCTCCTTCAATTTTAAATGATAGCCTTGCTGGATAAAGTAGTCTTGGTTGTAGGTTCTTGTTCTGCATTACTTTGAATATTTCTTGCCATTCCCTTCTGGCCTCAAGTGTTTCTGTTGAGAAGTCAGAAGTCATCCTTATGGGGGATCACCTTTGTAGGTGATTGTCTTTTTTTCTCTAGCAGCTTTTAATATTTTCTCTTTATCATTAAGCTTTGGTAATTTAATTATGATGTGTCTTGGTGTTGGTTTCTTTGGATTTCTCCTTAATGGAGTTCTCTGTGCTTCCTGAACATGTGAAATATTTTCCTGCCTTAATTGGGGGAAGTTTTCCGCTATAATATGTTTGAACAAAGTCTCTATCCCTTGTTCTTTCTCTTCTTCTTCAGGAACCCCTATGATGCGGATGTTATTTCTCTTCATGTTGTCACAGAGCTCTCTTAGAGTTTCCTCAGACTTTTTGAGTCTCTTTTCTTTTTTCTGCTCTGCTTCCGTGCCTTTATTTATTGTTTCCTCTAACTCACTGATTCGATTCTCTGCTTCATCCATCCTGCTTTTAATTCCTTCCATTGTATTCTTTATTTCAGATATTGTATTTGTCATTTCTGTCTGATTCTTTTTTATTATTTCAATGTCCTTTTTTATATTTGTTATCTCTTTATTTAGGTTTTCATAATGGCCATCTATGGTGGTTCTAATATCTTTGAGCATCCTAACAATCGTTATTTTAAACTCTGCATCTGGTAATTTGGTTATATCTGATTCACTTAGGTCCTTTTCTGGGGATTTCTCTTGGTTTATTTGTGTTGTATTTCTCTGCCTCCGCATTTCCTCTTCACGAGAGTGGCTTTGATCACGTGCTCGGGTGCACAAGGGTTGGTGGCCTTGGCCTTTGCCCCGCCCCCGTGTGTGATGTTATGCTCGGTCCTGAGGGCACTGGCGAGCACCTTTGCTCAGCTGTGGGTCTCCGCCTGTTTCCGAGCTTTCGCCCTGCCTTTGCAGGATGATCCCACTCAAGGAACAGCTGCTAGCCTTGGCTCTACCACCAGGAAAGGCTGCGTGCCCAAGCTCAGCTTCGTAGCGGAACTCTGCCTCTTCTGGGCTTTTGGCTCCACCCCCGTGGGAGGAGCCTGCTACCAAGTCAGACCGCAAGCCTGGGTTGCACGGGTGGGGCAGGGATGTGCTCCTCTGCCCTTGCTCCGGGGCTGGTTTCTACCCTTTCTGGGTTTCCCGCCCTTCTCCCGGAGGCTGGATTACAGGCTGCCGGCAGCTGAGCTTAGCCTCTTTTGCACGCCCCCTTCTCCCTAGCCGGGCAAGATTGAGCTCACACCTGAGCCCACTGGTGGCCAGCTGGCTTCCGCCCCTGCCAGCAGAACCGCGCTTTTGTCTCCCGCTGCCGCCCGCTCTCCGGTGCGCCCTCAGCCGTGTGGGTGGGGGTGTTGCAGCTCGGACCCTAAGACTCACTACCATAGACCCGAAAGCTCCCTCCTTCTATGTGACTCTGCTCTGAATGCCGCGGGGGGGGGCTTGTTTGGCTGCTCTCCTGCTTCCCTTTGCTGGTATTGCTGTTTCCGGGGGAAATATTCACTTCAGCTTTGGGGAGTGACTCGTCCCAGGGGTTAGAGTGGCTATCTCCCAAAAATGTTTCTCCCTATGCCTCCTAGATTGCACTCTCTTCCTGATACTGTGGTTCTCTCCCCTCTCCCTCCGTCTCCAGGAGCCCCGGGTGAGTGTTTGTGAGAGGGATGTTCTGCGTGGTCCCTTTAAGAAGGATCCTGGGTCTGAGAAATCAGACTCTCTCACAAACAGTATCCTGACTTGTTTCAAGCTAAATACTGTCCTTATGCTTCTTCTGGGCTCTGGGGCTGCAGGCTGGGGCTTTGTTCCTGGGGCTCAGGGCCCTTTCCCCTCTGCTAAACTCACTTCCCGCCACGCGAGTCTCTCCCTGCTGCCGTTCGCTCCGAGAAGCTGGGCAGCCCTCTCCGCGTTTCCGCTTTTCCTACCAGTCTCTGGGTGGCTTCTTCAGCATTCCTGGGTTGAAGAGTCCTTTTAGTTTAGTCCAAAGTTGGTTTTTCCAGTTGATAGTTCATAAAATTAGTTTGTAATCCACATTGGTTCTGGGAGGTAGATGCTGGTACGTTCGCCTACTCCAGCGCCATCTTGTCTCTCTAAATTGATGTTTTAATCACTTAAAGCAGCATCTTCCCAAAGCACAATGTAAGAATTTGCTAAATAAAAATATACAAATAAACAAAGCAATGGTCACTTGCAAAATCAAATAATATTTTCAGTAATATATATTTCTAGTATTAAAACATACTGACTTTACTCTTATAACTTTTTCTTCAACCCATCAGAAATAACTAAACAGATGATAATATAATAGAACTAGAAAAGAAAAATCTTACCTGTGAGCACTGTGAACATTATATCATATCAGAAATAAATTATTTTAGAATACTGAATGACTAATTTATTTTTTCTAAAATAGAGTAACTCCTTAAGTTCAGTTCAACTTTCCTAAAGTAAAATAAGTTCAATATAAAAAATAATACTGAGACAAAAGGTTCATATGTAGCAAGATAAATATCACAATTGAAAAACAATTGTCTACAAGAAAGCATGTTGTCAAGGAATTCAGAGGACTGTAAAGTTTTTTCTTACACTAAGAGATACTGCATCAAAAGCACTGTTTATGTTTTAAGATAATATTTAGAGTTTATCTTTAGAGTTCAAAGCTAATATATAGAAAATAATAAAAAAGAGAATCAAAGCACCTTTCCAAATCTTGTATTCTTACTATGATAACATTTAAGATAAAAGGAATCCTTTAAATACGAATATATATGAGAGTGTTTTTAAATCACTTTATAGAGTCTGTTATTCCATCTTTTTTACAAATACATCTCACATGTATAAATACAATTGCTATCTCTGAGACAGTAGTCATGAATGTCTTTCTAGTGTCCTCAAGCTGGTTTCAATGTTTGACAAGCAATAGACTGTAGAAACACTTATTGGAAAATCATGTTTTTCTGTAGGTGTGAAATTAAACTAGAACTATTAAAGAAAGCCTAGGCCTTTTGATTATCTATACATTTTCCGTATGTTATCTGCCCCCTCCAACTGAAAGCTCCACTCTTAAATAATATTTAGAACGTGTGAAACAGCAAAACTACAACAAACACAAGTTAGTGGTGGGATTTATAGCCAGTGGGGGCAGCTGTTGAACAAAGTGAATGTGGACATCTTCCAAAAGCAAAATAGCAGATTGCCATTTTGGTTGATCATGAGGTAAGAAAGTATGTCCAGAATTTAAACTAAGATTTTTCCAAGTAGAATTTCTACTATATATTGTTACATTTTATCCTATCACAACAAATCCAATGGTAGCACATAAATTGCTTTCCACAGATTTATTAGACAAATGTATTATTTTTTTTAAAGAAATAGAATTTTCTGCTTTAATTTGTTCTATTTTCTCTGTTCATCTTTTGTACAAATTTGAATCTCTTAATTGAAAACACTGTTTTTCTATGTTGTTAACTGAGATAAATATATAAGTTGATGAACTCTGATTTTTCTAAAATGAGAAATATATAAAATTACTTTTACTGGAAAATATCTGGATTTATTCATAATCATGTATAAACTATTTTCTAATTTATGTTTTCTCAGATGTTACTGGATTTATAAAAATATTCCTACACATTATGCCATTTCAGTGCTCCAACATTGTGATGACAATGGATTCCTCATTTTGTCCCATTTTAATATCTGATACAAGATTGAAATGAAGTAGGAGGATTTGTGATATCATTGTGTATAAAGTGAAGTCATATAAACTAACTTCAAAAATAATTTGACCAGGTAAAATACTATGCACTAAATAACTACCTTAAATTACTAATGCATGACTTTTGTCATAGCAGGTGAAAATTGTATTCAGACTAGAAAGTTCGCAACTTTGTTCTATCACACATACACACGAACAAATGCATTTTTTATAAATATGTACATATATATACTTGGACATAAACACATTTAGGATTAATGTATGTTATATTCTGTATAACGTTATATGACATTACAATTTAGATCTACAACCTATGGGTTTACTTGTGTCTCCCTTCCCAAAAAATATTGAAGAATTCACCACTAGCACCTTAGAATGCGACCTTATTTGGAAATATGGTCTTTATCGAGGTAAGTTAAAATGAGGTCATTAGTATGGGCTTTAATCTGATATGTCAGGTTATAAATAGAAGAAATTTGGGCACAGGAACATGGATGAAAGACAGAATGAAGCCACTGAAGGAGAAGATGACCATGTGACTTGAGTAATATACCCATAGGCCAGAAAATGACAAGGATTTCAAACACATGCCAGAAGTCAGGAGCGACAAGGAACGATTTGTTCCTAGAGTCTTCAGAGAAAGCACAGCCCTACCAACACCTTGATTTCAGACATTGGCCTCTAAAACTATAAGAGAATAAATTTCCATTGTTTTAAACCACCCAATTTGTTAGTGTTTTGTTATACAAGCTCCAGAAAACTAATATACTTTCCAAGACATTTAAAAAAAAACTGTGTTGACTAATGAAAGTGCTATTGTAGATTAAATTTAGCCCTTGATACTCATTTTTGAATACTTAAGCATCAATGCATTTTAATAAAATGTGTGGTAAAGATAAATCTGAATTTGCCACTTAATATCAGAAATGTCAACATTATGACTTAGAATCATCTCAACACTCTGGAAACAAGGGTTGAAACCAAAAGCTATCATCCTAATAAATGAAGTATGAAAATGCACAAACTTCAACCAATGATAAAAATTGTGAGATGTCTGGTAGTACAAGGCAACAGGGATGTACATTGCTTAAATTGATACAATTTTATAAGACTACATTGAAAATATTTAACTATAGAAATATTATAATTCCAGGCTTCATGGAATAATATATAGAATGGAATATAATTTAAAATATCACATTTTAACTGAGATTATGAGGCTGCATGTACTGAGGCTATGTAGTATAATAAGTCTTAGAATAAGTTAACTGACTTGCCTTTTAGTAAAAACCAGGCTGCACACTATCCATATGATTTAAAATGATTCACTTGTTTTCTTGCCATTAAGTATCATACATCAAATAAGTCTAATAAGTCTAATAAGTTTCTATGAAGTGCTTGCACCTAGGATTATTTAGAGCTGAAAGGTATATTAATTTATTTTTTGTTGAATACCTATATTATAAATTGTTTTATATTTTAGACTTAGATAACAAAAAAGGCAGATAACTTTCATTTTGCAAGGAACTTATTTCAATGTATAAAAGGAGACAGTGAAGAACTGGGGAGTAAATCAAACTAGTTTATATGGTTGTAAGTACTCTACAGAGAGAAAAACAGCATAAGGCAAAAAGGAGTGAACATGGTATAAGGAATCACTAATTTCCTGAATTGTATAAAAAGCATTTCATGTGAATAGGTCACTGAATATTAGATATCAACTTGAAAAAAATGCTAATGTAAAAAATAAAAGAGTATTTAAAATTCAAACATATAATTTTCCTTTTTTAATGTTTATTTTATTGATTTTAGAGATAGAGGGAGAGAGACAGGAACATGTATCTGTTCCTGTGTTTGCCCTGACCAGGAATTGAACCAGGAACTTCTGTGCTTCAGGATGATGCTCTACCCAACTAAGCTATCCAGCCAGGGTTGATATCATTTTTTAGAAGGAGATTTGTTTTAGGTGTCACATATGGTAGAAATGGCACCTGAAAGCAGAAAATAATAGTCATATTTTTGGATTCAATATTCGGTCTTTTTTAAAATTAAAAAATAAATGAAATGGATTATCTGAGCACCATAAGTTTTCTGATAAAATTTGACAAAATATTAATTAAAATTCCAACATTGAGCATGGTACCCTCAAATTTCTAACATTTTGTATTATTTCAATAGCGTATATAATATTGGGCCCACAAATTTGAGTGATAAGCTAAACACTCTGGGAAAACTCTGAGAAATAATATCAAACAAACAGATTTTCATTTTACTTTTGCACCTGGGTGAGTAACTTAATTCCTGCAAGTGTTGTTTTACCTAAAGGTGTTGGCAGAGGGGAGTGTGCTTCCCTTGAAGCTACATTTAGTTATGCAGTCAGAGTTTTGTGGGAAGAGAATTAGTAAAAGAGTGAAAGTTGGAGAAGAGGAGTAACAACTCTTCTACAATCAAGGTATTGTGAATTGGGGATTTGGGAAGGAAGTGTGCCTGAGAATGCGCCAGTGGAGTGCTGAGTCTAATACGGTTGTGTTGAGAGTAGCTTTTCTTCTGTCTTGTTGCTGTTCTGAGACTTTAATGCATTCTCCTTCCAGAAATGTTCAACTCAGAGACTTAAGGGTGTGATAGACTGTAGAGAAAAAAATCCAAATAATGATATATCTACTCCATACTAATTCTAGGCTTACTCAAAATACAGGTTCAATACCACTCCAAAGAGCAACTCTGAATATACGATTCAAATTCTTTAAAATAATTATTTCTCATACTGAATTTTAAAATGACTGTATTTTGATGTCACCATATCTTACATTTTAACCTAGACTGCCAAGTTTTATTCTTCGTTCAATGTCTGAATGCTTGGGAGGTCATTTCTTATTCTACCATCAGCTCAGTAACCCATTTATAAATGGGTATCATATTTAAAATAGACTCAAAGGGCCATGTGAAAATGAATACATTTTCCATGGTACAGGAAGAGTTTTGTTTATTGCCTCATTTAAGAAAAAGAAAAGACCTTAGTCTAAGAATATCTTAATGATATAATGGAATTATTCAAGAAAGTTTAAGCACTAACTCTGTCCCAGTAATTTTTCAGAACTCATTAGATATCAGAATTTGGACTAGACATTTTAAACCAAGGATCTTCTTTATTCTTTGATGAGTCAACTTGAGGGAGAGAGTTGTTTACAGACAGCTGCTCTGAGGCAGCTGATATGAGGAGTGAGATGTTTTTCCTTGTTTCTTGAAGAAAACTATGCTCACATACATCTTTATACTAATGAAATGTACACATCAGTAAGAAAAAAAGAAAAGTTTGCTGCACTATATGCACATTTGAGTCCGGAGGGATGGCAGTAAAATGTGGAAATGTACAGAATGGTGGCTGACACATGCCCATGGCAAACCAGGTGGTTATATATTGGACCTAACCTGTGTCAAGAAGCTGTGGAGAGTTAGGAACAATAATTCTAATACATAGACTGCAAGACTACAATGAGGGAGATTGACAATAGCATTGCGCATTCTGTAGGGTTAGAATTTTCTTTCTCCCTCATTTCTTATTTTTTTTTGCATATTTCTTTGGAAAATCTACTCAAAAGGAAGCATATTCCACATCCCAAATGCAGTTAATCAAAGAAGAAAGAAACGATGCTTCCAAGGTGGTGACATAAGAAGCTCTGAGTTTTCCTGCCTGTGGACACAAAGATTACACCTGGAGTGATTCCCTGTGAAGAAATCCAGAAACTAGATTGTGTGACTCCTACACAATAGATTACTGAGAAAATACTCACATTGAAACAGGTGGGAAAGACTCCTCTCTGAAAAAGCGAAGGGCTTGGGCCAAGCACCCCACTTTTAAAGTTGCTACCCAATGCATGGATGCCCAAAGCACCTATCTCGTATAGCCAATGGGATTGGCATTGAGTCTCACAAGGCTATAGTAAACAAAGGAGAAGTTGTTACACAGGTGGATTCTGGAGCTCTCCCCACTGCTGTTCCTTTCAGGCTCAGTGCAGGGGGGCAGACAGCAACACCATCTCCCAGTCTTTCCCTGGAAGGTTTGATGCATATTTAACCAGCTGCTGCACCAGGCTTCAATTTCTTATTAGCTTTCACCTGGGTGTTGACAGGGATCTTTCCTGAAGCTCAAAAGAGCCAGAGGGCCCTTTCCCACATCCTCCCTCTGGCTTGCTTCAACAATAAAACCAAACTTCCAGCTTCACCCTAGAGCAGTGGTCCTCAACCCCCAGGCTACGGACCAGTACTGGTCCGTGGGCCATTTGGTACCAGTCTGCAGAGAAAGAATAAATAACTTACATTATTTCCATTTTATTTATATTTAAATCTGAACGATGTTTTATTTTTAAAAAATGACCAGATTCCCTCTGTTACATCCGTCTAAGACTCACTCTTGATGCTTGTCTCGATCACATTATATATTTATCCGTCCCACCCTAAAGGCCGGTCCGTGAAAATATTTTTTGACATTAAACCTGTCCGTGGCCCAAAAAAGGTTGGGGGCCACTGCCCTAGAAGGACTTTTCTTACACATCTAATGCCCCAACATCTGTAGTTGTTCCCTGACAAATGGACCTCCCAAATCACTTATCTCTGATATGCAAGGGGCTTACATTTACGAGTCACAAAAAACAATATGAAACAAAAATGCCATTTTAAAGTGGGTGCACAAACTCTCCCTGTGCCTACCCACCGGGGTTTAGTGCTCCTAATAAAGGCAAAAAGGCTTCTCTCTCTGTTTCTCTCTGGGAAGGAGTTCACTGCATATTTTCCCAGCTGGTCCCAGATGGTTCAGTTCTATTCAGCCTGTGCATGGGACCTGACTAGGGTCCTCCTGAGGGCCTGAGGAGTTGGTGGCCACAGCCCTGCTCTCTCTCTCTCCAGACTTCTCCAAGAGTAAGACCAGGTATCAGGGTTTTTCCTGGAATGAGCTGGTCCACATATACAGCATCCCAACTTTTATGCCTGGATCCCAAATCACCTAGTTCTAGGAGCTGATGGGGCTCAGCAACCACAACTCCCGCAGTAGCACCCTGGTCACTAAGCGCGTCAGGCTAGTGTGAGCGGAGAAGGTGTGGGCCCTTCAGCACAGACTGGACCGTAGCTCAGCAGCTCGTGATGTTGGTGATCATGTGCCAACATAGCTTGCTCTCTGCCTACCCTCTTATGCAGCAAATAAACTGGTGTTTTTAACACTGGGTGTTTTCTGTTTTATACTTTTGTTCTTAGAGAGTAATCTGAGAGCAGGAAGCACCTGTACAAAAGCTCATATACACAGGTTAGAAGTGGGGTAATGAGGAGTGTGGAAAGATTCTTGCTCTTCAGAGTCAGTATCTCTCTGGCTCACTTACAGACTGCACAGAACATTCCTAACCAAATTTCACACACCTTTAAAGTAGACATAAAAGGGGGAAAAAGTAAGCAAAGAAAAGGAAACAATGGTGTTTAAGACAGAAAAGTAAGCTACTAACACATGATGGTTAAGATATAATCAAACTAAATACTATAATGGTATGAATGCACAAAACAAAATTATGCAATAATGAGTAACATTTGGAAATGGCTGTTTTGGATCAACAATAGAAATTAACAGTATTTTAAAAATTCTTTTTTATTTACTTGAAATACCTCTAGAAGTTTCTCAGTAATGAAAATCACTGTGATCTTGGTATAAATTAATTTCTCACTTAAAAAAGTGTTGAAAAAGAAAAAAAATGTAAATACATCACACCCTATTTTTACATTAATACTACAAGCTTGTTAACTTGGAATTTAATGTGTAATTCTTTATTTTAACAAATCCAATATATATATATATATATATATATTTTTTTTTTTACAGAGACAGTGAGAGAGTCAGAGAGAGGGATAGACAGGGACAGACAGGAATAGAGAGAGATGAGAAGCATTAATCATTAGTTTTTTGTTGTGGCTCTTTAGTTGTTCATTGATTGCTTTCTCATATATGCCTTGACCATGGGACTACAGCAGACTGAGTAACCCCTTGTTCCAGCCAGCGACCTTGGGTCCAAGCTGGTGAGCTTTGCTCAAACCATATGAGCCCGTGCTCAAGCTGGTGACCTCAGGGTCTGGAACCTGGGTCCTCCGCATCCTAGTCCGATGCTCTATCCACTGCGCCACTGCCTGGTCAGGCTTATTTTTTGAGATCACTTTGGAGTTCTCATTAGAAGATTAACTTTCATAGAGTTCTGTATTATCACCTTTCTTAGCAGAAAATTCAGCCCAGTGTAGCTTGGAAATAGTGATTACTTTCTGACCAGAAATAAGGGTGACTGTATTTAGAAATTATTCCTTCCCCATAGTGGTCCTTTATCTGAGCATGCCCAATTATAGACTCAATTCTGTTGCCTTGTTTTTTCTAAGAGTTATGTGGAATTTTTGAACTTTGATACTGAATTTGAAAAAAAAGAATTTGATTAAGTTTTCATTTTTATTTTAGGTTGAAAGTTTCATTTACTGATTCTATTAAAAGTAGTAAAATTAATTTTTTAAGTTTGTATAAAAATTTGTACTTATACACACAGACACACGGGAAAAAATACTTTGGGACAAATAAAAGTGAAATGATTAGCTGAAAGGGTTATTAAAGTATTTAAAATATCATAAGAAAAATGTTTTAAATTGTAGCATCATCTTTTTGTTTTTAATCTATCTCCTTACTTATATGATAGGCTCTTTGAGGTCAGAAAGCTCTGAATTTATTTAATTATCACTTGGTTTCTCCTGCACCTGATATTGAGCTAGTTTTAGCAAATAAGACTCTTCTGCGAAAATTAGAGATGGCACATCCTAACTGCTCACACAGTGATATGACTCAGAGACTGTTATTATTAATAACAAAGGGATGCATTCTCTATTATAAAAATCTTATTGTTCCAACATATGTAAAAAGACTGATAATATTCCACAAATTGTAAATATATGTGTTATAGAAAACTATATTAAAAATAGACTATTTTATAAACTTTTTTTCATGTAATAGTAGACATAGTGTATGATTTTTATAGAAAATATATCAGAATTTCCAAAAAAATGGTTTATATCATTGAAGGATTCTTAACATATTTATTTTCCATTACTATACGTATTAAAGAGTAACTATATAGAACAGTAATCAATAGTATGGTGGCATTCATATTTATAATTCATGCCTGAAAGCCTGGAGATGTGTTTTTATTTAATATTGTACAGAAGTTAATAATGAATGATATGCATAAATATGTTCATCTGGGAATTATACTTAGCACTTGCATTTCAACATAATCAAGCAACCTAAATTTATAGAACACATGATTTCTCTAAGAATGTTGCATAGTGAAATCTCCCACTCTTCTCAACCACCCTCTTGTAGAGGCTGGGACATGACAAACGTAAAAGTATATAGGAAAAATTTTCTGTATACAGCTCCTCTTTTCCTCATGCACTCATATCAAATTTTTATTGCAAAGCTTATATTTATTATGCTCCAAGAATTTCTTGTCTATTTTTACAAAATTAGTAAAATAAAGAACAATAATGAAATGTAGAAATATGAAAATAAACTTGAGGTTAAGGAAAAAATCTTTAGTGAAATATACAAAAGCACGACTCATAGGAGGGGCCAGCTTTTACTATATCGACTGCATCTTTAAAATATGTAGTGATCAGCACTTAGAATTTAATGTTTAAACTCAATACACCCTTCAGAGCCAGTGGGGAAAGTGAGAGACCACTAAAAGATAAAAAAAAAAAACTTGGTAAAGCATGAATATAAACTATGTAAAATGAATTTATGCAAATGAACTTAATGACAAAGGGAAGTGATCTCACAAAAAATTTTCGTAAAAAACAAAAATTAGAATTAGTAGCTCATAAATAAATGGATTGCTATGGATTAAATGGCTAAATTTCCTGAAGTTTTTATATCAAATTAATTTTTAAGTCATATTTAGAAATAATTTTTTTTTCCTTTAAATATATATACATACATGAACAAAAATACACATATATAAATGTACACACCTACATCCATAGTGTGCATATTTTTATCCAAGGTATTTGCTTACAGAGAAACATTTCTTAGCATTCAATTATTTCCTAAATTTCAGTTTTGAGCCAAGTCATACAGCTGAGCAAGAGAGATTAGGCTTTATTTTAGGGAACCTGACAGAACTTCAAGTAGACTGGTGTTATTTCAGTACTACTGTAGCTTATTCTTTCATATACTAATATAACAAAAGCAACAGTGACTTGTAACCTGCATTGAATATATTTTCTTATAAAATTTTGATTTTTTTGTGTGTATTTTGACACTTGGTTTTACCTGACTCCCTTTCTATTCTCAATTTTGATTTCCATCAATACATAAGAAAGAATATTTCTATTAAATTATATTACTTCCTTATCCCTTCTTCCCCCATGGGGGCAATATATATTATATAAGGTCTACCAGAAAATTCTGTCCGTTTCTATCACAACAAGTTTCGACACATAAGCACATGTTTATTTGGTGCATGTGTGCCTCTCTATTTTTATCACTTAATGTATACATACTGACATAGCAAATTAACTAAAACAAAGTTGATTCACGTTAGTCTTATGTGCGAAGCGATAGGGTACCCATGGTTACTGATAAAGTTCAATATTTATGAAGTGTAATAAAGTGCAATAAAATGAGGTCTGCCTGTATCCTCTACCTGCCGTTTCCTCAGCAGTGGCCCTCTAATTATCAGATCAACCATTGTGTTTTGCAGTGTTTGTGTTCAAATAACCTTTATTTTACTTACTAATGCCACGTTCAAGAAAATTTTATCAAAGTACATTGCTATGATTGTTCTATTTTATTATTGTTGTTGTTATTCTCATACTGTGCCTAATTTGTAGATTAACCTTTATTATAGTTATGTATGTATAGGAACAAAACCTAATAAAAATAGGGTTGGTACCATCTGTGGTTTCAGGCATCTACTGAGCATCTTGGAACATACCCTCTTGGATAGCGGGGGACCACTGTATAAAACATTGAATAGGATTATATTAAAATCTCTCTCTCTCTCTCTCTCTCTCTCTCTCTCTCTCTCTCTCCCTTCCTGTCTGTCTGTCCCTCTCTCTGTCTCTTTCTATCTCTGTCACCAAAAAAAAAAAATCTCACAAATTAGTTACAAATTTATGAATTTCAAGGAGTACATGCTGTTTTTTCTACAATCTATACCGCGGACCATGCCCCGGCAGGACGAGGACACAGTCATATCATCAGGTAATACTCATGGAGAGAGTACAACTTGATTTGTTAAAAGTAGGAGCAAGAGTTTATATAAATTTATGCAATAATTTAGGGAGCAAGGTTTGATGAGGACTATAAGTAAATCTTTTGATTTAGTTCTAGGAAGTGCATGTATGAAGATGTTGAAATAATTTCTACTTTTCTTTGTATGTATTGTTAACTCATTAATAGGCCCCCACCACATACACACACAAGTATGATCATAGCATTTCATCATTTAGTCACGTTCCTCTTACTTCAAGAATTAATTTAATGCTAAGAATCTATGATCTGGCCTTTCCTCCCTTTCTAGTGCTGTTTCCAACTGTCTGCCCCCGCCAAACACATCCTTCAAATTTATTTGGTGATGAAAAGCATAAAACAAGTCACGCATAAAATTCCAACACAGTAAAGTTCAAATGTCACACCTTCCTCATTTCATCAAAGTTTCTTCTGCTTTGTTAGTTACTGCATGGAGATGACATTGTGAGTCTGGTTTGCTGGGATTTGAATTAGACTGTCATCCTGCATCAGTCCCCAAACCCTGAACATGTTTACTTCTTTTTCTGTGTCTCAGTTACTTCCTTTATCTCCTGTGAAGATATTGCAAGTCTATAACCCTTATTCAATCCTGAATTCCAAAACTCTGAGATATAAAGCTTCTTTCTTAAGTCAGCTGACTTGCAAATTCAAGCTGACCAAAGCGCTTTCAGAATCAAAAGCTGACTTGAATTAATCTTACCATCTTCATGATAGGGTGAATATTCAGGTTATACTACAGAGATCCCAGTATATTTTACTGAAAGTTGCTTTCTTAGATTCTCCTGAACATATTAAAACTAATGTTTTGCATCCTCAATAATGGTATGTATACACATTGTTTGGAAACCAATAATTTGGAGCTGTAACTATTAAGTGGTGACAGTCCCTGCTCAACCAGTTGTGTATAGACAGCCTAAACCTTATGCCCTATGCTGCCCTAAGCTTTCCAGAACTTATGCATTAAATTTAAAATGAATATCTAGATTAGGTATTCATTTTCTTGGTAGAAATGCCTAAATGAAAAACTTGATGGAAAGCAAATGTAATATAGCCTTAAGGAAATTTAACCTGAGGTTTTCTGTTTATTTAAGGACAAATCCAACATATGGGAAGTGATGTTCTTCCTTGAAAGTTTTTTTTCAGCTAAGAGAGAAAAAAAATTAGTAGATGTAGATGCATTAGAACAAACATGAAGATGATCCAAGCTGAGGTTAGATTTAAAAAGCACCCTGCTCTCAAATTTGAACCATAAATTTTACTACAGTGTGATGAAACTTCCCTTTTTTAAGCTCTCTGTAAATATTCTATCATGTCTTATTATAGGCTTCTCTGTTTTTTTCTTGTATGGGTCAGACAGAATTTTTATAGAACCCATCCAAGTTTACCACATGTCAGTCAACCCACAAGTGGGGCATAGGAGAAGTGTAAAGTGATTATACCAATCCAGAAATATCCACATATGACTATACTTTCAGGAATCATTTCTATAGTTTGTCAAAAATATACACATAACATATGGTATTTTTAAAAGCCTGGGGACTGTGGGCTGGTTTAACAGTCAGTTTCTACATCCAAAGGGTTGAGGGTTTAGCTCTATAGTTAGAGAACTAGAGAATCTTAAGTGCAGAGGCAGATGGCATGGGAAAATAATTTAAAGGACGAGTCTATGTTCCCCCTTACACACTCATGATGGAAATTTTCTAATATTACAGGTAAACTCTTAGAGAAAAAAACCATATATATAGCAGACATATTTATCTGCTCAGGATGCCATAACAAAATGTCACAGACTTGGTGACCTAAGAACAAAGTATTATTATTTTTTATTTTTAATTCAGTGAGAGGAGGAGAGGCAGAGAGACAGACCCCCATATATGCCCTGATAGGTATCCACCCGACAAGACCACTAGGGGGCGATGCTCTGCCCATCTGGGTTATTGTTCCATTGCTCATCAACTAAGTTCTTCTTAGTGCCTGGGGCCAAGTAGCTCCAATCAAGCCATGGCTGCAAGAGAAGAAGTGAGTGAGAGAGAAGCAAGAAGGGGAGGGGTGGAGAAACAGATGGGTGCTTCTCCTGTGTGCCCTGACCTGGAACTGAATCTGAGACATCCACATGCCAGGCTAACGCTCTACCACTGAGCTACCGGCTATGGCCCAAAGCATTATTTTCTCACAGTGCTGGAGGCCAGAAGTCCAAATTCAAGATGCCATAAGTGTTAGTTATTGTATGTGCAGAGAGAGAGAGGGATCACTGGTGTTTCTCTTTTTATAAGGATATCAGTCCTCTTGGATTAAGGCCCCATCCACATGATCTCTCCTAACCTAACCTCTATTATTTGTTATTGGCCTTATTTCCAAATACAGTCATGCTTGGGCTTAAGGCTTTAACATACCAATTCAAAAAGATCAAGGATAGGCTAAGTATCCTGTTTAATAAGGACAAATAAGAAATATCCAGCTGGGAGGAAATATATCTACATATGATGTTATATAAACACTAACACATATAGGCATGCATATACATGCAACTATGTATATGTTTGTGTTTATATGTATGTACTGCCTATACAACTGATAATACACAAATGAATATATGTAGTCTACACATGGGCTGTATACCAACACTTATGGCAGAAAATAATTAAAATATCCCTAAAACTCCAAACATCTCAAAATGGCAATGATTATAATAGGTCACTAGTGATTCTGACATAAAATATCTTCATGTTCAAGGAGGATTTTAAACTTCAATTTAAAAAAATTTCTTTAAATTATACCTCTTCGTTGTGAAATTTTCATTCAGAGGCAGTTAACTAGGTCTGATGTGGGAGAGAGTGGAAGAGGTAAGATTTTTAAAGTGGATAATTATAAGATTGTCTTGAATTGCACACATGAGATAGAGTAATGCACATCCCAGCTATTTCAACAAATAAAAGAAACGTCTTTGCAAAGACAGAGCAAGCAGGGAGCTGTAGGGAGACTGTTCTGTGCAAAGAAGGTCATGATCGTTTGGGGAACCGGATGAACCAACTCCCATGGCTTCTCTCGGTTTTCATTTTTTCAACAACAGTTTTGATAATACACTCATCAAAATGAAGAGGATAATCTTGTGTTTTAAAAAAATGAACAAGAAGCCCTTTAAACAAATATTAAATTTGATGGGGGCAGGAATAGACAGCTGGGGATAAAATTTTTCAGGAAGAATTAATTTTTTTCCTCAACAAATGTTTACTTGTTCAATATATCACCATGACTAAATTATAGTGTCAGTATAGAGATACACTCATGTCTTTTCCTTTGAAGAGGATATCCTGCACTCAAAGAAAGTCTGTTATTAAAATTATTCATGTAAAATTTTTCTGTGATTTATATTGCAATTTCTTCTTTACATCCTGGTATTTAAAATAGAAAGACATGAAATTTAAAAAAAGACATGAGTTCTTTACAAGTTTATGCTGAGAGTATTTGAAATTCATTGAAGTTTACTCTTCAAACTGTAAATACTATTTCCTTAAATACCTTAAGTTACAAAGTATTTCTACTAAGTAATAGTTTTCTTCAAGTCTGTTTTCCAATTCACTCTTCTAGATTTTACTTACAAATGTAGTCCAAGGAATTATTATTTCACCCTAAATTTGGGTTGCACTTTAAATACATTTTAAATTTTATATTTATAGATCAAATATTACATAGCAGAGTACTATAACTAAAATGTGCAGTTTTCAATTTAGTTGCTCATATTTGTAAATACTGTCTTGCAATTCAAACCACATGTAGCAAATTGCCTTGTAGTGATCTACCTCACAAATATGTATAATGTGCAATTACAAAAATATTTAATATTTTTACCTGTAGCATCTTTTTATAAAGATTAAATTGTAGCTGCTGGTTAATTAAAACACAAAGATGGGCATTGTGGAAAGCCAGGTGTTCTATAAGCTTAAAGAATTGAACAGGAGAGTCACAAGAGCAATTCGTCATTACTTCTATTAAAGCAACAATAACTAATGCTATACATAGAAAATAAAATGATTTTGAGTAAAATGTTAAAATAAATAATCAGATACATAAATCTCAAGCTCTTGACCACTATAACATTTTGACTGAATGGAAAACCTTGGCTGATACATTATAAACCTTATTTCCAAAACAGAGAGTCTATGTTATAATTCTACCTTAAGTTGAAATGGATTTCCTGATTGTGCATGAGTTACTACTGTTTTGTCTCTCTGCTCTCATTAGTGTGTGATTATAGTGCCCAAAATTTGGTGACACAAATATCTCCCTTTGCTCAGGTGTCCTTGATAATGTGGAGCAAACTCTCCAGACTCTCTATGACAACTTTACTGCTGAGAGTCTATTTTTGTGTTGCTGTAACAACAGAGTTGCATGTTCCTTGTTCTCAGTAGTGGCATTTCTGTCTTTTGTCAAGTAAAGAAACAAGAATCTATGTAATATTGGAGTTTATGAAATTGCAAGTCATTTTATAAATGAGGAAATGGAGGAATGGAGAGGTTAATTAACTTGTTCATGGACACACAGCTTGTAAGGGACAGATAGATCCAAGCCTGAAAATCATGCTTAGGTATTCTGGCAATGACTAATGACTCTAAAAGTTGGTAATGTTCACTCTCAATTCCTTCTGAGAAGTGGGAGGACAAACCCTCATCACCTGCGGATTAGTATAAAAGTGACTGCCTAGACCCAGAAGAAATCTACCCAATCAGAATCTCTGTTTGTGAGACCCTGAAGTTTGACTGATTTTTCTGACACACACCAAATTTGAAAGTCATTCTTGGGTTATGTTCACTTTTTTTTTACCCTGGACATTTGTCAACATAGTTGGAGACATTTATTATTATTTTTTGTTCTTGTTGCCACAGGGAGGTATTTTTGATGGCATCCAGTGAGTGAAGGCCAGAGATGTTACCAAGCATCCTACAATGAACTGAATGTACCACACTCCAATACAAATCTGTATCCAGCTGAAAAGAATTCTGTTCTGAAAGGATACAAGAAGGTAATGAAATAGTATAGTCTTTAAATTAAGTCCAGTTTTCTCCGTACAAATGTTTTGTTTGTTTGTTTGTTTGTTTTGTGTGTGTTTTTTTGTATTTTTTCTAAACAAGAAGCATGGGGGAGGCAGACAGACTCCCACGTGTGCCGGACCAGGATCCACCCGGCATGCCCACTAGGGGAGGCATTGCTCTGTCCATCTGGGGTGTTACTCTGCTGCAAACACAGCCATTCCAGCACCTGAGGCAGAGGCCATGGAGCTGTCCTCAGTGCCCGGGCCAACTTTGCTCCAATGGAGCCTTGGCTGCGGGAAGGGAAGAAAGAGATAGAGGAAAAGGAGAGGAAGAAGGATGAAAAAGCAGATGGGTGCTTCTCCTGGGTACCCTGACCAGGAGTCGAACCTGGGCTTTCCATACTCTGGGCTGATGCTCTACCGCTGAGCCAACGGGACAGGGCCTAATGTGTTTTTATCATATCAATAACCTAATGTAACTTTGATTTTGAAGTGAATAAAAGGGAGAAAACAGGCAGGATAAAAACTGAGAAACTTCCTACAGGTATAGAGTTGGGAAAAGTAAGTCTTTCATGTTAACATTTTAGACATATTTATAAAAAGCAATCTATATATTGTACTGTTTCCTAAAATGCAATAATGACTTTAGGAGAGTGTTTAGCAATCACGCTTTGCTAATTCTGGGTTACTATCACTATGTGAATGGTTTCTTGTCATTGATATGATAAACAAGGAATTGAGAATGAACATTACCAACTTTTAGAATCATTAGGCATTGCCAGAATACTTAAGCATGATTTTCAGGCTTGGATCTAATCTGTCCCTTACAAGCTGTGTGTCCATGAACAAGTTAATTAACCTCTCCATTCCTCCATTTCCTCATTTATAAAATGACTTGCAATTTCATAAACTTCAATATTACATAGATTCTTGTGTCTTTACATGACAAAAGAGACTGATAAATGCATGGAACTCCATCTGTTCATAGAAACTCTTTTTATTGAGAACTTTCTCTGCTCCTGGCACTGTGCTTAGAATTTTATAACTCTCTCATTTTAATAATAAATTCTAAAAAGGTCTACAAGTGTCCTTGCCTTCAGATAAGTGGGAGGATAAATCATAAAAGTGAGGAAACAAATCTCTGCTGCTCACTTTCTAGTGGTAAAAGGACAAGAGAAGACGTAATTTTTTAATACTTTGCCATTTACACTGTTAACTAATGGGAACCTCAATAGTAATTTTATTTTGAACAGCAGAAGAGAGTTTAAAGAATGTGGACATATAAGGTGGTCAGTGTGTTAATTAACTCATTCAACAATAATTCTATTATTGAATTAGTGTTCAGAACACGGGAAATACCATAGTGAACAGAGCAGAGAAACCAATAATTTCTAAGTGCTAATGTTGTGGTGTCAGGAGACCCAGATTTTCCTGAAACAGAAGACATAAGTTACTTCGTATCTTGGGTACTATGTGGCGACACTAGGAAGGACCTTGGACTTCACACTGAATGTGGATTAAGCTAGTTGAATCTATTGTCTCTAAATTAAAAGTGTTTAAATTGCATAAGTAAATTTGGTCTGAGTTTGGGTTGCTTATATTTGTAGATGAGGGAATTTAGATTACATGATTGTGGAATAAGAAATTTGCCTACAGACACACAGCTATTAAGTGCCTGATCAAAGAATGCAATTCAATATTGTGAGATTTCAGAACCACAATCGTTATTACCTTGCTATATGATATTCAGTTGTGATGAAGAATACAGAAGTTAAACTGATTGCCTCAGTACTATTTCGTCTATCTAAAGATGGGCTGAGCTTTAAAAAATTAGTGTGGTCTATAATTAGAAAGGTGATATTAATTAAATAATGTCTTTCATTGTGAGTTCCACTTAATGTTACTATTTTGTCCTTAGCTTTTCTTAACCATCTACAGTATTTTAAATAAGAGAATATCAAATGAATAATTCACAAAAATAATTATAATACCTAGAGTTAAGTGGTATCTACCATGTTTCAGATAACATTGAAAACATTGCATATATATTTTTATTAATTTTCATAGGCAGTATTATTGGCTCAATTTTTTTCATCTGAGATAACTAGTATTTTTTACAAATTACTACAAACAGTAGCAGATTTAAGATATAAACCTAGTCCTATAGGTTATAAAAGATAAAAAGAGACAGATTTTGATTAAGTATTTCTAATTGAATATTTTAGTCAATGATACTATCTTCAATCTGAAGGACCAAAATACATAACAGAATTTTGTTATTAAAATTAAAAATAAACTCACCGATTAACCAAGAAAATTAAATATCAATTTTCAATTTTGTTTAAGGTTACAGTGTTTATACTTCTGGAGTTACTAAAGCTTAAATCTGCCCTGAGATTTTTGGGACAAGAATGTTGCTGTCCCTTCTTGCTTGCCAGAGGAATTAACTGATAATCATGCATTGTTCTTAACAGAAGCAGAGTTAAAGAAGAGTAATAGAAATATGGTAGGAAATATAGGTGCTGCCAGGCAATCTGGTCACTTAACTTTCCAAAGATTACTCCTTATATATGGTATTTGTTTCCAGGATCTACCAGTTATTTGCTGTCTAACACTATACAAGTTACAGGATCTCTTTCTAAACTTCAGTTTTCTTATTTATAAGATTAGAATAACTATAGTTTTCTGTGTTAAACAGAATAATGCCTCACCCAAAAGATGTTGATGTCTGAATCCCCAGAATATACTACTTCACATGGTAAAAAGAACTTTGCACATGTCATCAAGGATTTTGAGATTGGATTATTTGGGCAGGCCCAATGCAGTCATAAGCATCCTTGTAAAGGATGATTTGACAACAGAAGAGGTGAAGGGCATGTGACAATGGATGCAGATATTAGGATGATGTGGACAGACACAAGGAATGACAGTGCTCTCTAGAAGTTGGGAAAACAAGGAGCGGGTTCTTTTCTGGAGCCTACAGAAGAAACTAGCCTTGCTGACATCTTAATTTTAGCCCCATCGAGCTCACTTCTGATTTCTGACCTCAGACACATTCTAAACAGAAAATATGGTGAACAACATTTTATTCAAAGGAAAATTCTTGATCTGTGATGGTGAAATTAGAGTCCTTTCTTGTTTTATAAAATAGTTCTGCTAACATTTATATAATGTGTTCAATTAAAAAACACATTTTTTAACATAGTATTTTCATCACATCTATGATGTATGTAAAGAATGTACTATGAGTGTCATTTTACAAGTAAGAAAATCAAGGCAAAAAGGATATAATGATTGATGTCGTGCCACCTCCTTACTCAACGTAGAGTCACATCTTCTGATTTCTAATTCAGCTTTTTTAATACTTTTGGTATAACTGGTTAGATTTTCAGGGTCAGTAGGATGAGCCTCATTAGGATATCTGGTGTGAATTAGTGCAAGAAAATAGATATGAAATGTTAAAAAAGATGGAGAGCTTTAGCAGCACAGTGATCATACTTCCCAGCCTCAAACTACAGAACAAGAGACTTCACAAATCCCTGGGACACTCTTCAGCACTGTGTGTGACTGAAGCCTGTGCTGACTGATCACAGCATCTTGCCTCACCTATGCTCATCACATGGGGAATTTCTGCTGACTTTCTGGGGTTATTCATTATAATTTCCGCATTTTCCAGCCAAAGCCTGTGAGAGCACTGATACAATGTTGCCCAGCCTTTAGCTTGTCACCTCTGGCTTGTGTCTATTCCCAGGACACTCTATTGTGGTTCTGGCAAGAGACGACCTCTTTTATTGATATCCTAGTTCTATATTAGAGCTTTAATGAGGGCCACTATCCAAGGGTGAAACCATCGGGGTCCACAGTGCCTGTGCATAGCAGGCACTAAGGATTAAAGCCCACTTACTTCACTGTGTTCAGATCTTAACTGCATGACACTGTGCCCTTCATTTGTGCTGCACAAATATGTTTTATTCTTAGATCAAGAGAAAAGGAGATTTTATTCTGTTGTAGAATATGTATTATTTGTCATGTAATACATGATTAAGCTGTACGTTTTAAAATTTTTATATTAGATAAGCTTTAAAAATAAAATGAATGTATTTTTAATATTTCATAAGGATATAATATTTAATGTATAATCTTCCTGACTTTTTCATTTCTATATCTTGTCTACTGCTGGTAATTATCAAGTAAAGCAAAGACCTTACTGAACCTTCTTAACATAATCATGGTAACAAAGTGAGGCTTATGCTAGCCAATCTATTATTTGTTAGTTCACACCCTTGCATTTTTTAAATCAGACATCAAGTAGAAATTTGATGTTTTATTTTTGGTTCTTACTGGTTTAATAATAACATTGTATCAGATAGATTTTGCATTTTTCAAGAGACTATTAAATATTCATTAAGAGAGTTTTCTTCATTTACGAAGGATTACTCAATACATGGTCATGTCATTTTCACAGAATGAATGACATAGATTTAACTAATAAAACATGGTCATCTACATCAAGTGCAAATACAGAATTTCCTCACTCCTTATCTTGTCAATTTTTATCCATTCTTCTCTCCTGCCCTGTTAGTGCTCTGAAAATATATTCTAGCAGAGTAAGTTCTAGCTGTTAATGCCTACTTTGGGAAATACTGCTAACAATTATCCTTTTTCTCTTGGGTATTTTAAAATCCACCTTACTGCCTTTCTTTTCTATATTAAAAAAAAAAGTCACCCTCTGGTTTCACCTGTTTCTGAAGGGGCACACTTTCAACATGATTTATTTTATTTTATTATTAATTTTACTAGGGTGACATCAATAAATCAGGGTACATATGTTCAAAGAAAACATGTCCAGGTTATCTTGTCAACCAATTATGTTGCATACCCATCACCCAAAGTCAGATTGTCCTCCACCAACCTCTATCTAGTTTTATTTGTGCCCCTCCCCCTCCCACTTTCCTTCTCCCTTCCCCCCTCCCCGTAACTACCACCCTCTTGTCAATGTCTCTTAGTCTCATTTTTATGTCCCAACTATGTATGGAATAGTACAGTTCTTGTTTTTTTCTGATTTACTTATTTCACTTCGTATAATGTTAACAAGATCCCACCATTTTGTTGTAAATGATCCAATGTCATCATTTCTTATGGCTGAGTAGTATTCCATAGTGTATATGTGCCACATCTTCTTTATCCAGTTATCCACTGAAGGGCTTTTTGGTCGTTTCCATGTCTTGGCCACTGTGAACAATGCTGCAATGAACATGGGGCTGCATTTGTCTTTATGTATCAATGTTTCTGAGTTTTGGGGGTATATACCCAGTAGAGGGATTGCTGGGTCATAAGGTAGTTCTATTTTCAGTTTTTTGAGGAACCACCATACTTTCTTCCATAATGGTTGTACTACTTTACATTCCGACCAACAGTGAAAGAGGGTTCCATATTCTCCACAGACTCTCCAACATTTGCTATTACCTGTCTTGTTAATCTAACAGGTGTGAAGTGGTATCTAATTGCAGTTTTGATTTGCATTTCTCCAATAACTAATGAAGATGAGCATCTTTTCCTATATCTGTTGGCCATTTGTATTTCTTCTTGGGAGAAGTGTCTCTTCATGTTGTCTTCCCATTTTTCTTATTGGATTGTTTGTTTGTTGTTGAGTTTTATGAGTTCTTTGTATATTTTGGATATTAGGCCCTTATCTGAGCTGTTGTTTGAAAATATCATTTCCCGTTTAGTTGGCTGTCTGTTTATTTTGTTGTCAGTTTCTCTTGCTGAGCAAAAACTTCTTAGTCTGATATAATCCCAATCATTTATTTTTTCCTTCACTTCCTTTGCCTTTAGAGTCAAATTCATAAAATGCTCTTTAAAACCAAGGTCCATGAGTTTAGAACCTATGTCTTCTTCTATGTACTTTACTGTTTCAGGTCTTATATTTAGGTCTTTGATCCATTTTGAATTAATTTTAGTACAAGGGGACAAACTGTAGTCCAGTTTCATTTTTTGCATGTGGCTTTCCAGTTTTCACAGCAACATTTGTTGAAGAGGCTTTCTTTTCTCCATTGTGTGTTGTTGGCCCCTTTATAAAAAATTATTTGACCATATATATATGTGGTTTTACTTCAGGAATTTCTATTCTGTTCCATTGGTCTGAGTGTCAATTTTCCTGCCAATACCATGCTGTTTTGATTGCCGTGGCTATATAATATATTTTGAAGTCAGGTATTGTAATGCCCCCAGCTTCATTCTTTTTCTTTAGGATTGCTTTGGCTATTCAGGGTTTGTTATAGTTCCATATAAATCTGATGATTTTTTTTTCCATTTCTTTAAAAAATGTCATTGGAATTTTGATGGGAATTGCATTGAATTTTTATATTGCTTTGGGTAATATGGCCATATTGATTATATTTATTCTTCCTATCCAAGAACAAAGAATATTCTTCCATCTCACCAAATCTTTTTCAATTTCCCTTAACTATGCTTTGTAGTTTTCATTATATAGGTCCTTTACATTCTTTGTTATGTTTATTACTAGGTATTTTATTTTATTTTTTGTTGTAATTGTGAAGAGGATTATTTTTTTGAGTTCATTCTTAAATGTTTCATTGTCGGCATATAGAAAGGTTATGAACTTTTGTATGTTAATTTTGTATCCTGCGACCTTACTGTATTGGCTTATGGTTTCCAGTAGTTTTTTTGTAGATTCTTTGGGGTTTTTAATGTATAGGATTATTAAATCTGCAAAAAGTGATACCTTTAGTTCTTCTTTTTCTATATGGATGCCTTTTATTTCTTTGTCTTGTCTGATTGCTCTGGCTAGAACCTCTAGCACCACATTAA
Organism: Saccopteryx bilineata; assembly: GCF_036850765.1. NCBI lineage: Eukaryota > Metazoa > Chordata > Mammalia > Chiroptera > Emballonuridae > Saccopteryx > Saccopteryx bilineata. Next base: position 209,982,172 of record NC_089491.1, on the reverse strand, counting down.
ATAAGAGTGGAGAGAGTGGACATCCCTATCTTGTTCCTGATTTAAGGGGGAAAGCCTTCAGTTTTGTGCCATTTAATATGTTAGCTGATGGTTTAGCATATATGGCCTTTATCATGTTGAGATATTTTCCTTCTATATCCATTTTGTTGAGAGTCTTAAACATAAAATTTTGTTGTCCTTTATCGAATGCCTTTTCTGCATCTATTGATAAGATAGTGTGGTTTTTGTTCTTTGTTTTGTTGATATGGTGTATTTCGTTAACCATTTTAGGTATGTTAACCATTCTTGAGATTCTGCGATGAATCCCACTTAATCATGATGTATTATTTTGGAAAATGTTGTTGTATTCGATTTGCTAGTATTTTGTTTAGTATTTTAGCATCTGTATTCACTAGAGATATTGATCTGTAGATCTCTTTTTTGCGCCATCCTTGCCAGGTTTTGGTATGAGGGTTATGTTGGCCTAATAAAATGTATTTGGAACTATTGCTTCTTCTTCAATTTTTTGGAAGACTTTGAGTAGAATAAGAACCAAGTCCTCTTTAAATGTTTGATAGAATTAACTAGTATACCCGTCTTGGCCTGGACTTTTATTTTTGGGGAGGTTTTTAATAGTTTTTTCTATTTCCTCCCTACTAATTTGTCTGTTTAGGCATTCTGCTTCTTCTTGACTCAGTCTAGGAAGGGTGTATTGTTCTAGGAATTTATCCATTTCTTCTAGATTGTTGAATTTAGTGGCATAAAGTTTTTCATAGTATTCTACAATAATTCTTTGTGTATCTGTGATATCTGTGGTGATTTCTCCTCTTTTATTTTGGATTTTGTTTATATGAGTCCTTTCTCTTTTTTCCTTGGTAAGTCTTGCCAAGGGTTTGTCAATTCTGTTGATGTTTTCAAAGAACAAGCTCCTTGTTCTATTAATTTTTTCTGTAGTTTTTCTGTTCTCTATTTCATTTATTTTTGCTCCGATTTTTATTATATCCTTTTTTTGGCTGGTTTTGGGTTGTCTTTGTTCTTCCTTTTCCAGTTCCTTAGGGTGTAAAGTTAAGTGGTTCACTTGGGCTCTCCCTTGTTTCTTCATATAGGCCTGAAGTAATATGAACTTCCCTCTTATCACTGCTTTTGCTGCATCCATAGATTCTGATATGTTGTATTGTCGTTTTAATGTGTCTGTATATATCTTTTGATCTCTGCACTTATTTCTTCTTTGACCCATTCATTTTTTAAAAGTATGTTGTTTAGTTTCCACATTTTTGTGGTTTTTTTTCCCTCTTTTCTGCAGTTGAATTCTAGGTTCAAGGCTTTATGATTAGAAAATATGCTTGGTACAACTTTGATTTTTCTGAATTTGCTGATGTTGTTTTTGTGGTCCAACATATGGTCAATTCTTGAGAATGATCCATGTACACTGGAGAAAAATGTATACTCTTTCACTTTGGAATGAAATGTCCCATAGATGTCTATCATATTCAAGTGCTCTAGTGTTTTGTTTAAGGCCATTATATCTTTATTGGTTCTCTGTTTGGATGACTGATCTAGAGCTGTCAGCGGTATATTGAGATCTCCAAGTATGACTGTATTTTTGTCAGTTTTTGTTTTAAGGTCAATAAGCAGCTGTCTTATGTATTTTGGTGCTCCTTGGTTTGGTGCATATATATTAAGAATTGTTATATCTTCTTGATACAGTGTCCCCTTAGCCATTATGAAATGGGCATTTTTGTCTCTGAGTACTTTTGTTGTCTTGTAGTCAGCATTATCAGATATGAATATTGCTACGTCTGCTTTTTTTTGGATGTTATTTGCTTGGAGTATTGTTTTCCAGTCTTTCACTTTGAATTCGTTTTTATCCTTGTAGCTTAGATGAGTTTCTTGTAGGCAGCATATAGTTGGATTTTCTTTCTTAATCCATTCTACTACTCTGTGCGTTTTTTTCTTTTTTTTATTAATAATTTTATTTTTTTAATGGGGTGACATCAATAAATCAGGATACACATATTCAAAGATAACAAGTCCAGGTTATCTTGTCGTTCAATTATGTTGCATACCCACCACCAGAAGTCAGATTGTCCTCTGTCACCTTCTATCTTGTTTTCTTTGTGCCCCTCCCCACCCCCTATCCCTCTCCCATTCCCCCCTCCCCCCCGTAACCACCAAACACTTATCAATGTCTCTTAGTTTCACTATTATGTCCCACCTACGTATGGAATAATACAGTTCCTGTTTTTTTCTGATTTACTTATTTCACTTCGTATCATGTTATGAAGATCCCACCATTTTGCTGTAAATGTTCCAATGTCATCATTTCTTATGGCTGAGTAGTATTCCATAGTGTATATGTGCCACATCTTCTTTATCCAGTCATCTATTGATGGGCTTTTTGGTTGTTTCCATGTCCTGGCCACTGTGAACAATGCTGCAATAAACATGGGGCTGCATGTGTCTTTACGTATCAATGTTTCTGAGTTTTTGGGATATATACCCAGTAGAGGGATTGCTGGGTCATAAGGTAGTTCTATTTTCAGTTTTTTGAGGAACCACCATACTTTCTTCCAAAGTGGTTGTACTACTTTACATTCCCACCAACAGTGTATGAGGGTTCCTTTTTCTCCACAGCCTCTCCAACATTTGCTATTACCTGACTTGCTAATAACAGCTAATCGAACAGGTGTGAGGTGGTATCTCCTTGCCATTTTGATTTGCATTTCTCTAATAGCTAAAGAAGATGAGCATCTTCTCATATATCTGTTGGTCATTTGTATTTCTTCCTGGGAGAAGTGTCTATTCATATCCTCTTCCCATTTTTTTATTGGATTGTTTGTTTGTTTGTTGTTGAGTTTTATGAGTTCTTTGTATATTTTGGATATTAGGCCCTTATCTGAGCTGTCGTTTGAAAATATCATTTCCCATTTAGTTGGCTTTCTGTTTATTTTGTTATCAGTTTCTCTTGCTGAGCAAAAACTTCTTAGTCTGATGTACTCCCATTCATTAATTTTTGCCTTCACTTCTCTTGCCTGTGGAGTCAAATTCATAAAATGCTTTTTAAAACCCAGGTCCATGAGTTGAGTACCTATGTCTTCTTCTATGTACTTAATTATTTCAGGTCTTATGTTTAGATCTTTGATCCATTTTGAGTTAATTTTTGTACAGGGGGAGAGACTGTAGTCCAGTTTCATTCTTTTGCATGTGGCTTTCCAGTTTTCCCAGCACCACTTATTGAAGAGGCTTTCTTTTCTCCATTGTGTGTTGTTGGCCCCTTTATCAAAAATTATTTGACTATATATATGTGGTTTTATTTCTGGACTTTCTATTCTGTTCCATTGGTCTGAGTGTCTATTTTTCTGCCAATACCATGCTGTTTTGATTGTCGTGTCCCTATAATAGAGTTTGAAGTCAGGTATTGTAATGCCCCCAGCTTCATTCTTTTTCTTTAGGATTGCTTTGGCTATTTGGGGTTTTTTATAGTTCCATATAAATCTGATGATTTTCTGCTCTATTTCTTTAAAAAACGTCATTGGAAGTTTGATGGGAATTGCATTAAATTTGTATATTGTTTTGGGTAATATAGCCATCGTGATTATATTTATTCTTTCTAGCCAAGAACAAGGTATATTCTTCCATCTCATTATATCTTTTTCGATTTCCCTTAACAATGGTTTATAGTTTTCATTATATAAGTCCTTTACATTCTTTGTTATGTTTATTCCTAAGTATTTTATTTTTTTTTGTTGCAATCGTGAAGGGAATTATTCTTTTGAGTTCCTTCTCAGTTGTTTCATTGTTGGCATATAGAAAGGCTATTGACTTCTGTATGTTAATTTTGTATCCTGCGACCTTACTGTATTGGCTTATTGTTTCTAGTAGTCTTTTTGTGGATACTTTGGGGTTTTCAATGTATAGGATCATATCATCTGCAAAAAGTGATACCTTTACTTCTTTTCCGATATGGATGCCTTTTATTTCTTTGTCTTGTCTGATTGCTGTGGCGAGAACCTCTAGTACCACATTAAATAAGAGTGGAGAGAGTGGACAACCCTGTCTTGTTCCTGATTTAAGGGGGAAAGCCTTCAGTTTAGTGCCATTTAATATGATGTTAGCTGATGGTTTAGCATATATGGCCTTTATCATGTTGAGATATTTTCCTTCTATACCCATTTTGTTGAGAGTGTTAAACATAAAATTGTGTTGTATTTTATCGAAAGCCTTTTCTGCGTCTATTGATATGATCATGTGGTTTTTGTTCTTTGTTTTGTTGATATGGTGTATTACGTTAACCGTTTTACATATGTTGAACCATCCTTGAGATTCTGGGATGAATCCCACTTGATCATGATGTATTATTTTTTTAATATGTTGTTGTATTCGATTTGCTAGTATTTTGTTTAGTATTTTAGCATCTGTATTCATTAGAGATATTGGTCTGTAGTGTTTTTTTTTTGTGCCATCCTTGCCTGGTTTTGGTATGAGGGTTATGTTGGCCTCATAAAATGTGTTTGGAAGTATTGCTTCTTCTTCAATTTTTTGGAAGATTTTGAGTAGAATAGGAACCAAGTCTTCTTTAAATGTTTGATAAAATTCGCTGGTATAGCTGTCAGGGCCTGGACTTTTATTTTTGGGGAGGTTTTTAATGGTTTTTTCTATTTCTTCTCTACTGATAGGTCTGTTTAGGCTTTCTGCTTCTTCTTGACTCAGTCTAGGAAGGTTGTATTGTTCTAGGAATGTATCCATTTCTTCTTGGTTGTTGAATTTAGTGGCATAAAGTTTTTCATAGTATTCTACAATAATTCTTTGTATATCTGTGGTGTCCGTGGTGATTTCTCCACTTTCATTTTGGATTTTGTTTATATGATTTCTTTCTCTTTTTTCCTTGGTAAGTCTTGCCAAGGGTTTGTCAATTTTGTTGATGTTTTCAAAGAACCAGCTCCTTGTTCTATTAATTTTTTCTATAGTTTTTCTGTTCTCTAAATCATTTATTTCTGCTCTGATTTTTATTATCTCCTTTCTTCAGCTAGTTTTGGGTTGTCTTTATTCTTCTTTTTATACTTCCTTAAGGTGGGAAGTTATGTGGTTCACTTGGGCTCTCTCTTGTTTGTTCATATATGCCTGAAGTGATATGAACTTCCCTCTTATCACTGCTTTTGCTGCATCCCATAGATTCTGATATGTCGTATTGTCATTTTCATTAGTCTGTATATATCTTTTGATCTCTGCACTTATTTCTTCTTTGACCCATTCATTTTTTAAAAGTATGTTGTTTAGTTTCCACATTTTTGTGGGGTTTTTTTCTCTTTTTTGCAGTTGAATTCTAGTTTCAAGGCTTTATGATCAGAAAATATGCTTGGTACAACTTTGATTTTTCTGAATTTGCTGATGTTGTTTTTGTGGTCCAACATATGGTCAATTCTTGAGAATGATCCATGTACACTGGAGAAAAATGTATACTCAGTCACTTAGGGATGAAATGTCCTGTAGATGTCTATCATATCCAGGTGCTCTAGAGTTTTGTTTAAGGCCACTATGTCTTTGTTGATTCTCTGTTTGGATGACCGATCTAGAGCCGTCAGCGGTGTATTGAGATCTCCAAGTATGATTGTATTTTTGTCAGTTTTTTTTTTAAGAACAATAAGTAGCTGTCTTATATATTTTGGTGCTCCTTGGTTTGGTGCATATATATTAAGAATTGTTATGTCTTCTTGATTCAGTGTCCCCTTAGCCATTATGAAATGGCCATATTTGTCTCTGAGTACTTTTCCTGTCTTGTAGTCAGCATTATCCGATATGAGTATTGCTACACCTGCTTTTTTTTGGATGTTATTTGCTTGGAGTATTGTATTACAGCCATTCACTTTGAATTTGTTTTTATCTTTGTTACTTAGATGAGCTTCCTCCAGGCAGCATACAGTTGGATTTTCTTTATTAATCCATTCTGCTACTCTGTGCCTTTTTATTGGTGAGTTTAATCCGGTTACATTTAGTGTAATTATTGATACTTGTGAGTTCCCTATTGCCATTTTATAGATTGCTTTCTGTTAGTTTTGTGTCTTTTTGATCCTTCTCTTTCGTTTTTCTATCTTTTGTTTTTATTTGGTTGTATTCCATACATCTTTCCTCTGTTGCTATCTTTTTTATCTCATGTGCTTCTGTGGTGGTTTTTTCAATGGTGGTTACCTTTGAGTAATGAAAAGGGTCCCTACCCTGTTCATTGTAGCGAACTATTTTGTGAGTACTTTTGCACTCCATCGTCCTTTGCTACTGTTAATCTCCATCGTCTCCCCCTCTTTCTTTTTGTTGTTGTCACAGTTTAAATTTGGTTTTATTGTGTTCTTCTTGGAGCTTTTACTTGTGGCTCTGTTTTTTTTTTGTTCTTTGTATCTGATTGGAGAACCCCCTTTAGTAATTCCTGGAGTGGGGGTTTTCTGATGATAAATTCCCTCATCTTTTCTGTATCTGTGAATGTTTTTATTTCTCCTTCATATTTGAAGGATAGCTTTGATGGGTATAGTATTCGTGGCTGAAAGTTCCTCTCTTTCAGGACTTAAAATATTGGGGTCCACTCTCTTCTAGCTTGTCGAGTTTCTGCTGAGAAATCTGATGATAATCTAATGGGCCTTCCTTTATATGTTGTATTCTTCTTTTCCCTGGCTGCCTTGAAAATTTTTTCTTTGCTGTTGTTTTGTGTCAATTTCATTATGATATGCCTTGGAGTAGGTTTGTTGGGGTTAAGAAAACTTGGAGTTCTGTTTGCTTCTTGAACTTGAGGCTTTAGTTCTTTCCACAGGCTTGGGAAGTTCTCATCTATTATTTGTTTGAGTATGTTCTCCATTCCATTTTCTCTCTCTTCTTTCTCTGATATACCTATTATTCTTATGTTATTCTTTCTGATGGAGTCAGATAATTCTTGTAGGGCTATCTCATTTTTAAAAATTTTTGAGTCTCTTTCTTCTTCTCTCTGTTGTGCCTCAAGTTGCTTGTCTTCTATTTCACTAATCCTCTCTTCTATCTGACCTGTTCTATTAGCTAAGCTTGTTACTTCATTTTTCAGCTTGTGAATTGAGCTTTTCATCTCTGTTTGATTTGTTTTTATAGTTTCAATTTCCTTAGACATGTATTCTTTGTGTTCATTGAGTTGTTTTTTGAGCTCCCTAAATTGCCTTTCTGTGTGTTCTTGTATATCTCGGAGGATTTTTAGGATTTCTGTCTTGAATTCTCTGTCATTTAGCTCCAAGGTTTCCAATATATTAAATTTTTTCTCCATAGATTTTTCCTAATCTAGCTATGTTACCTTTCTTTCTTTTATATCCATGATATTCGATTTTCTCTTCCTTAATGGCATCTGAGGGTGGTTTTGTTGATAGTATTAATGAGATTTAATAAAGAATAAAAAGTTAAAAAAAATAAAAAAATAATAAAAAAATAAAAAATCGAAAAGAGTTGTTTTTTTTTAAAAAAATTAATAATGAAATAAAGAAAAATAAAATAAAATAAAAATTTTAAAAAAAGGAAATTATTCCCCCCCTCCTTTTTTCCTCTCCTCTCCTCTCCCCTCTTTCTTGAGAAAATCTTGTGGTGGACTGTGAATTATAACAAACAATGCCTGTGATGTAGGGCCTGAATTGGGGAAAAGTAATAAAGGGGGAAAAAAAAAAAAGAAAAACGAAAAAAAAAAAAAAAGAAAAAGAGCGTATGGACCCACAAAAAGCAAATAAGGAAAAAATTTGGGTCAAGAATAAAATGATTTGCTTTTAGGTGTTGGTTGTCTAAGAGTTATGATGAGAGGAATAAGAAAAAAATGGAAAAATGGGGGAACAAATTAAAAAAATTACTATTGTATTTAGTGGAACAAGAATTAGATAATATGGAGAGCCAGGGATGGGAGCACTGCTAGTGAGTTAAAAAGGTGAAGTAAAAACCCCCCAAAATGCCACAAACATAAGTTTGAGTCCCAGATAAGATAATTTGTTTGTTATTGAGGTTTGAATGAGAGGAGATGTAAAGGAGAAAGGAAGAAACTAATATAGAGGGAGAAAAGAAAGAGAGAGAGAGAAAAAAGAGGGAACCACTAAAAGAAGAAAAAAGAATGGAGAGTGAGAGAGAGAGAGAGTTAAGAGTTTTGGAGTGCAACCCTCATAGAGAGAAAGGATGAGAAGAGAAAAGATAATGGGAGATGTAACACTTATACGTAGTGTAGTTCAAGGAGAGGAGAGAGTAAGACCGGTAGAGAGTTAATCGGCCAAATTGGAGGAGGAAAAAAAAGTATCAAGAATGAAGATAAGAGAAACAAATGAACAAATATAATAAAATGGGATAGGTTATAAAGTCTGCAGATTATTCTTGATTTTGAGAGGTTATCTTCTTGCTTTTTCTTTTCTTTCCCTCTTCCTGGTCGGTGACTCTGTACCCCGGGTTCTGCCCCTTTGGCACTCTCAGGTAGAGGTTTGCAGTCGATAAGTCTCTATGGCAATGTCATGTATTGTGCTTTAGTCTCGTTGGCAGTAGAGGCTCATTAGCATTTATAGGCTCTGACAGTGAAAGAGTCCGTGTTCCTGGAGCCTTTCTCCTAGTCTTTCCTTCCTCAATTAGCAGCCTGATAATCCAGCTATGGGGTTGCTGCTGCCTCTGCCTGGATAGTAAGAGGCTCAAAGAGCTGGCAACTCCCCACTCTATTTCCACTCAGCACAGGGCTCTGGGTAAGGCTCAGTCAGTCAGAGCTGCTAGCATAATCAGGCGAGCTTTCCGCCCACTCAAAGACCTCTGGCTCTGCCACTCTGTCTGGTAACACAGGCAGGCACCCACTTCTGGGGTGCTTGGAGGAAACTCTCACTCACTGTCTGTGACCAAGATATCCAGCCAGCAGTCTCACGCTCTGAGTGAAAGCCCCAACCACAGGGAAAAGTTGCAGCGTTGGAATTGAGTCTCGCTCCGTCCCCGTGCGCGGCTTTTGCAAGGCGCTGGGGCGGCCCGAGATTCCGCTTTGGCCCACACAAAGGCCCCTTACTCTGCCCCTCTGTGCGCTAACATGGGCGTGCACTGCCGAGGCACTCGGAGGAATCGCTCACTCCCTATCTGCGCGTGCAAACCAGGATATGAGGCCCGTTGCGTTTCCCTCTGAGTGAAACAACCTCCAGCACGGAAAATCTCCACCGTTGGAATTAGTTCTCACTCCCTCCCATGCGTGGCTTTCCCAGGGCGCTGGGGCTGCCCAGAGACTCTGCCCTCGGCCCACAGAAAGGCCTCTGACCCTGCCTCTCCATGGGGCAACACGGGCACCCTCTCTCGGGGCCTAGGAAGAAATCTCTCGCCACTAACTGTGCGTACGCCGACCAGGAGACCGGGTAAAATGGCTGCTCTGCTTGTCTTTCTTTCTTTGGGTTCAGCGCGAGTGTTAGCTTGTATTGCCCGGGTTGCCACAGGATCAGTTTTTCCTCGGCTTGGATCTCCGTGCCACAGCCTGGTTCAGCCGCTTGTGTTGTAGCCTGGATCTATTCACCCCCTTTGCCTGCCTCAGTTTCTATATTCACAGTTACCAGAGTAATCCGCCCTGTTTAGTTAGTGAGGAAGGTGGAGCATTTCTTACTCCTTATTTCCTTCAGGGTTTGGTTATATATTTAGCCAATTTTTCACTCAATCGTACCTTTGGGTGTATTGGGAAGCATCTGGAAGCTCCAAGTATAGGTTTTTCTGTTTCTGGTTGAAGACCTTGTTGAGTTTTGGGGGAGATTTATCGGTATCGCTTCCTACCTCGCCATTACTCTGACGTCATCCTCTGTGCCTTTTTATTGGTGAGTTTAATCTGTTTATATTTAGTGTAATTATTTACACTTGTGAGTTCCCTATTGCCATTTTATAGATTGCTTTCTGTTAGTTTTTTGTCTTGTTTGATCTTTCTCTTTCGTTTTTTTATCTTTTGTTTTTATTTGGTTGTATTCCATACATCTTTCTTCTTTGCTATCTTTTTTAAATCATGTTCTTTTGTGGTGGTTTTTTCAAGGGCAGTTGCCATTAAGTAATGAAAAGGGTTCCTACCCTGTTCATTGTAGTGCACTATCTTGTGAGTACTTTTGCACTCCATCGTCATTTGCTATTGTTAATCTTCATCCTCTTCCCCCCCTTTTTTTTGTTGTTGTCACAGTTTAAATTTGGTTTTGTTGTGTTCTTCTTGGAGCTTTTACTTGTGGTTTTGGTTTTTTTTTGTTCTTTGTATCTGATTGGAGAATCCGTTTTAGTAATTCCTGGGGTGGGGGTTTTCTGATGATAAATTCCCTCATCTTTTCTGTATCTGTGAATGTTTTTATTTCTCCTTCATATTTGAAGAATAGCTTTGATGGGTATAGTATTCGTGGCTAAAAGTTCATCTCTTTCAGGACTTTAAATTTTGGGGTCCACTCTCATCTAGCTTGTAGAGCTTCTGTTCAGAAATCGGATGATAATCTAATGGGCCTTTCTTTATATGTTGTATTCTTCTTTTCCCTGGCTGCCTTGAGAATTTTTTCCTTTTCGTTGGTTTGTGCCAATTTCATTATGATGTGCTTGGAGTAGGTTTATTGGGGTTAAGAAAACTCGGAATTCTGTTTCATTCTTGAATTTTAGGCTTTAATTCTTTCCACAGGCTTGGGAAGTTCTCATCTATTATTTGTTTGAATATGTTCTCCATTCTGTTTTCTCTCTCATCTCCCTCTGATATACCTATTATTCTTATGTTATTCTTTTTGATAGAGTCAGATAATTCCTGTAGGGCTATCTCATGTTTTTTTTAATTTTTAATTGTCTTTCTTCTTCTCTCTGTTGTGCCTCAAGTTGCATGTCTTCTCTTTCACTAATTCTACCTTCTATCTGGCCTGTTCTATTAGCTGAGCTTGTTACCTTGTTTTTCAGCTCGTGAATTGAGTTTCTCATTTCTGATTTGTTTTTATAGTTTCAATTTCCTTGTACTATATTCTTTGTGTTCATTGAGTTGTTTTCTGAGATCCCTAAATTGCCTTCCTGTGTTTTCTTGTATATCTCTGAGTATTTTTAGGATTTCTATTTTAAATTCTCTGTCATTTAGCTTCAAGGTTTCCAATATATTAAATTTTTTCTCCATAGATTTTTCCTCATCTATCTGTGTTACCTCTCTTTCTTTTGTATCCATGATATTCAATTTTCTCTTCCTTAATGGCTGATGAGGGTGGTTTTTTGATAGTATTAATGAGATATAATAAAGAATAAAAAGTTAATAAAATAAAAATAAAAAATGGAAAAGAATTTTAAAAAATTAAAAATTAAAAAAATAATTATTCTCCCTCCTCTTTTTTTCCTCTCCTCTCCCCTCTTTCTTGAGAAAATATTGTGGTGAACTGTCAATTATATTGTGCTAAATAGAACAAACAATGCCTATAATGGAGGGCCTGAATTGAGGAGAAGTAATAAAGGGAAAAAGAAGGGGGTATGGAACCACAATATGCAAATAAGAAAAAAAATTTGGTCAAGAATATTATGATTTGCTTTTAGGTGTTGGTTGACTAAGAGATATGATGAGAGAAATCAGTGGTAAACAGGAAAATGGGGGGAAAATTAAAAAATTACTATTGTATTTAGTGGAACAAGAACTAGAAAAAATTGTGAGCCAGGGTTGGGAGCACTGCTTGTGAGTTAAAAAAGTGAAGTATAAACCCCTCAAAATGCGACAAACATAAGTTTGAGTCCCAGATAAGATAATTTGTTTGTTATTGAGGTTTGAATGAGAGGAGACGTAAAGGAGAAAGGAAGAAACTAATATAGAGGGAGAAAAGAAAGAAAGAAAAAAAAAAGGGACCACTAAAAGAAGAAAAAAGAAAAAAGAGAGAGAGAGAGAGAGAGAGTTAAGGGTTTTGGAGTGCAACCCTCTTAGAGAGAAAGGAAGAAGAAAGAAAAGATAATGGGAGATGTAACATTTATGGGTAGTGTAGTTCAAGGAGAGGTGAAAGTAAGACCGGCAGAGAATTAAACGACCAAATTGGAAGAGGAAATAAATAATCAAGACATGAAGATAAGAGAAACAAATGAACAAATATAATAAAATGTGATAGGTTATAAAGTCTGTGGATTTTTCTTGATTTTGAGAGGGTATCTTCTTGTTTTTTATTTTCTCTCCCTCTTTCTGGTCGGTGACTCTGTACCGCGGGTTCTTCCCCTGTGGCATGCTCAGGTAGAGGTTTGCAGTTGATAAGTCTCTATGGTGATGTCATATATTGGGCTTCAGTCTTTTTGGCAGTCGAGGCTCATTAGCATTTGTAGCCTCCGACAGTGAGAGAGTCCGTGTTCCCAGAGCATCTCTCCTAGTCTTTCCTTCCTTAATTAGCAGCCTGATAATCCAGCTATGGGGTTGCTGCTGCCTCTGCCTGGGTAGTAACAGGCCTAAAGAGCTGGCAACTCCCCACTCTATTTCCACTCAGCACAGGTCTCTGGGTAAGGCTCAATCAGTCAGAGCTGCTAGCATAATCAGGCGGAGCTTCCACCCACACAAAGACCTCTGACTCTGCCCCTCTGCCCATAACACGGGTGGTTGCCCACTCCTGGGGCACTTGGAGGAATCTCTTGCTCACTATCTGTGTGCACAGACCGTGATATGGAGCAGGCCGCCTCTCACTCCAAATAAGACCCCCGCCTGCACAGAAAAGTTCCAGCGTTGGAATTAGCTCTCACTCCCTCCTTGAGCGCGGCTTTTTCAGGGCGCTGGGGCAGCCCGAGATTCTGCTTTTGGCCCACACAAAGGCCCCTGACTCTGCTCCTCTGTCTGGGAACACTGGCACCCACTCCCAAGGCGCTTGGAGGAGTCTCTTGCCCACTCTCCGTGCGTGCCGACCAGAGTATCAGGCTGGCCACCTCTCACACCGAGTGAGACCCACGCCTGCACAGAGAAGTTCCAGCATTGGAATTAGCTCTCGCTCCCTCCCTCTGCACGGCTTTTTCAGGGCACTGGGGCAGTCCCGAGATTCTGCTTTTGGCCCACACAAAGACCTCTGACTCTTCCTCTCTGTGGGGTAACATGGGTGCCCACTCCCAGGGCTCTAGTAGGAATCTGTCGCCCACTATCTGCACGTGCCGACCAGGAGAACGGGGTGAATGGCTGCCCCACTTGTCTTTCTTTGTCTGGGTTTGGCACGAGCGTTAGCTTGTATTGACTGGGTTGCCACAAGCACAGTTTTTCCTCAGCTTGGTTGTCTATGCCACAGCCTGCTTTGGCTGTTTGTGCCGCGGCCTATATCTATTTACCCCCTTTGCCCGCCTTAGTTCCTATACTCTCAGTTCCCAGTGAAAGCAGCCTTATTTAGGTTAGTGAGGAAGGCAGAATGCTTATTACTCCCTATTTCCTTCAGGGTTTGATTATATATTTAGCCAATTTTTTGCTCGACCATACCTTCGGGTGTATTGCAGAACATCTGGAGGCTCCAAGGATAGATTTTTCTGTTTCTGGTTGAAGATCTTGTTGAGTTTTGGGGAAGATTTATTGGTATCACTTCCTACAGTGCCATTACTCTGATGTCATCTCCCCTATCATTGTCTTTTGCACCATTCTTACATTTTACTTAATATTTGGTTCATTTTAAATTTTACCTGCTCACGAAGACAAAAATACACTTGATTTGGTTTTCTGTTTTTAATGATCCTTAGTATGCTTCCCATATTTTCTGATTTTGATTTTTCCACCATAAAATTAGGTGCCTTTAACCTGCTGCATACTTAGATTTTATAAAATCACTCATGACCAAAGTATACTTTGATACTAAGTTATAGTTATGTATGCTGAAACCTTTGAGCTTTCTTTTCTAATATCAGAGTCACTACCACCTGCTGACAAAGAATAAACCCTGCAAGATGCCTTTGTTCATATATTTTCTATTATGAAATAAACAAGTTACTTAAGATTTCAGAGATTATATTTGTTATCACAAAGGTAATGTCTGCAGCTTAAATGAGTAAGCATTACACCTTTAATAGAAGCATAAATATAAACCTTGGTGAATATTGCTTTAAATAAGGTTGGCTTTAGGATACATTGCTTAAGTGAGTTTGTAGATCTATGAAGTGTGTGAAATAACAAGTTTGAATTTCTTGTTATACTACTAATGTTTTTGATTTCATATTCAAAGAAATATTTTAAAAATAAATGTCATAAATTATACTATAAAAATAAGATGTTCTCTACTTCAATGTATCTATAACATTAATATTAGGCACTCCCTTTTAAAATGTTGGATACATTTTTATATTTAGCCATTTTTAATTTTGAAATTAAATTTAATGGGGTATAGTCAGGCATTTTTAAAGGAACCAGAAGTACATACTTGTTCAAATTATTCCACTATCAATTTTTCAACTAAAAGTAGTTTCTAAAAATTTAATGACTTTTGACACTGGAACCAAAAATATCAAACAACTCTTAGAGTTCTTGGTATTCAATACAGTTGCAAAAATGTTAGTATCTTGATGTATATTGTGATTATTTTGTTTCATTGAGTTCTTGGGGGAATACTATTCCATGGTGCTTGAATATATATTCAAACTGAGAAACTGCTGTATTAAGGATGAATTTAATTGAGGTGTTTTGTTTTATTTTACTTTTAATACTAACTTAATACATTTCAATAAGGGGAGTTAAACAACTTTTATCTTTCCTAATGATGAATCAATATATATACAAGTTATGCTAATAAATTATTGAAATTATAGATTTTTTTTGTATTTTTCTGAAGCTGGAAACTGGGAGGCAGACAGACTCCCGCATGCACCCGACCGGGATCCACCCGGCATGTCCACCAGGGGGCGATGCTCTGCCCATCTGGGGCATCACTCTGTTGCGACCAGAGCCACTCTAGCACCTGGGGCCTAGGCCATGGAGCCATTCCCAGCGCCCGGGCCATCTTTTGCTCCAATGGAGACTTGGCTGCGGGAAGGGAAGAGAGAGACAGAGAGGAAGAAGAGGGGAAGGGGTGGAGAAGCAGAGGGGTGCCTCTCCTGTGTGCCTTGGCTGGGAATCGAACCCAGCACTCCTGCATTCCAGTCTGACGCTCTACCACTGAGCCAACCGGTCAGGGCCTTGAAATTGTAGATTTTTAAAAGATTTTATTTATTCATTTTAGAGAGGAGAGCATGCGAGAGAGAGAGAGAGAGAGAGAGAGAGAGAGAGAGAGAGAGAAGAGGGAGAGACAGAGAAGGAGGGGTGGAGCAGGAAGCATCAACTCCTATATGTGCCTTGAACAAATAAGCCCAGGGTTTCAAACCAGTGACCTCAGCGATCCAGGTCAACACTTTATCCACTGCACAACCACAGGTCAGGCAAAATTATAGATGTTTTGAATTGGAAGAAATTTTGCTAGTTAACAGGTCTGACTCTTATTTCTATAGTTGGAAATACTGGAGCTTAGAGAATTAGAGACTTTCTCAGAGCCAAACTGTTCTAAACTCAGTTTTAGATCTGAATGTATCATCATTTTCTCATTTTTTTAAACCAGATTTTCTCTAATATTTTTACATGCTCTTACAACCTAAATTATTCATTTCCTCCAGAGAATAATACTTAGTTTCTTCTGTTTGAGTACAAGTTATCCATTGTGAAAATGGATTTAAGAAAACTTTGTTCTCATCAAAATTACTTAATGAAAGCAGTCTTCAAAGTCACTTTCACACTAGCAGTTTAAACTGACATCAACCAGATTTACTATTACTCAGAAAGAAGGAGGGAGAGCGTCGAAAATTTAAAGTGTTGCTCTCGTAGATTTTAAAAATGCTGCCTCTGCTGCCAGAACTTTTAGATTTCATATGATTTATTTTTGAGAAAGACTGAGGATCAATAATTGGGCTGAAGGAGTAGAAAGTGAATAAAAGGGAATAAAATAAAAGAAATAATAATGTTCTTCAGAAAGAAACATTATAGAAAAACAAGATGAAAAAAATGTGTAGTATGGAAAAAAATAAATCATTGATTGATAAAAGAAAGAGGCTTGAAATACCAAAGGTAAGAGAACTGTTTTTTGGATTAAAAAATAAATAAATAAGCAGATAAAATTAAGAACCAACTTATCTTTTCTTCACTGTATATAAAATAACCGTGCCATTTTAGGCAAATTAAAAAGTGAACACATGCCCCCAGTGCTATATAAGCACATTAGCAGCTGATAGTGAGACTAGTAAACAACTGAATAGTTGTATGGTAAGTGGCTATCTAGGCTCTAGGCCTTTGTCTTTTTTTTTTTTTACCAAATTCCAACAACTTCCTCAGATGGATCATTTCAAAAAGAGGTCTATTTTATGAAGAAAACTCAAAGGTAAGCTAATCTGCATCTTTCCTAATGTACAGAAAAAGTAGAGTTATAGCTGTCCATATAGAAAATAATACATTAATAAATAATAACACAAGAGTAAACTGTGGTTTGCATACTCACAACTGTAAACCTACTTGTGCCATACCTTGTATCAGTGTATATCACTGTAATATTTGTGAGTCAAATTTATAGTGTTATTATCTAGAAATAAACAAATCATATCACTATTTCTTTTAAATATATAGGTACTATTAAAACAAATTAGTACATTACCAATAGAACTTTCACTCTGAGCACACATACACAATGCTTTGACAAAATCAATTTTGTATTAGACACTGTCTCCTGATATTGTGACACATAGTTTAAGGAAAATTATTGGGTCAAATGAGAAAAATAAGCTGCAAATTTTATTTCATTTACCCCTGTAGCCGCTTCCTTACTAAACCCATTCATTTTTCCACAAAGAAGACTGATGCTCACTATATACTTGCTGTAGATCTGATGAATTGACTTATTTCCCTGAGCATTGATCAATGCTCCCTTGATATAAAGTTTCAAGTGGCTAACATTAGCATCAAATGGAAGAGAGAGTAGAATTGCTGAAAGGAGCAGGGAAACTAGTTAAATAAAAATGAGAATTAATGAGATAGTAAATTGAGATTCTCTAGAAATCAAATCTCCATGATTTTGTATTAAGGCAAGAAGAGTTGTGTCAGTTACAGCTACATTTGTAAAAAAAAAAAAAAAAAAAAAAAAAAAAAGGAATCTGTTTATTTAGCTATTTTAGACCTCTTTCTTTCTTTAGATCTATTTCTAATTTTTATTAGAGAAAGAGAGCTGTGGTTACCCTTAATGTTCCAGTTGACTGAATACTTTACTTTTTAATAAAAATGTTAATAAAATTGTTCTAAAATCTTATTGCAGATTGGATGCTTAGAGGCAATATTAGATGTTTGCGGAATAAATTCTTCATCTGTAAAAATAAGCCAGTCCAAAGGTACTAAATCAGAATTAGGGTATTTAATTTTTAACAAGTTTCTTATACTCACAATGAGATATTGGAATAATTAAAGACTGACACAGACATATTTAATATTTTATCTTTAGTGAGTATATTCAAATTCCTTTAAATTTTTACTGGGTTATGTAAATATAATAGTCATACAGTGATAATCTCAAGATACGGTTTCTCCAGACAGCCCTAAGACTTTGTTATCAGAAAGAATACACTTGACTGTTTTCTATGGGCATTACTGGATGACTTGAACTTTTGATGTCCTTTCAAGTGGATTTTGGACACACGTTATCGATCATTATCTGTTGTCTCTGTTTGCTTATCCACTCTCTTCTAATGCAAATTACACACATATCCCTGGTTTGTTTTTAGAAACATCTCTTATAATCACCTATCTCCTCAGTGATCCAAGAATCTCCAATGACTTTTCCTTGCCCAAAACATTAATATGTTTAAAACTTCATAATTCAATGTCACTAATCAACATGTTTAACAGTTATCAGACTAATCCCGTCATTGATCCAAAATCATAACATATTCAACCCTCTAGTCATGGTTTTGTGGTTTTGTCTATGCTATCCCTAGAACTAGAAAAGCCCTAATTATTTTTCCTGAACATTTAAATACCCTTCCTCCCAAGTCATGATTGACTTCACAGTGACTCCTAAGGCTTCTGAGGGCCACAACCTGCTATTTATTCTCTTTGCTTCTGTTTATTAAGTTGTTCTCCTGTGAACTTTATGATTGAGTCCTGCTCTCAGGTTCTTTATTATAATAGCACATTGTTAAATTTCCACATATTTTTTAAATTAAAAGGTCATGAAAAATTATAATTATTTAAAAATTAATGCAAGTTGTTGGAGCTAATTAAATTGATAACAGTTTCTACAGTGCAAAATTGACCATTTCTATCTTCAGCTGAATAATATGCCATGAACCAATCAATTTTAGAAAATCCACCCTATTTTTTTCTGTTTAGTATAAAACATGTAGAACTCAAAATACTTGAATGACACTAAGTATAATTCCTCTCATATGAAAAAATGCTTGATTTCATCAACATATGATGAATTTGTGAAAGTTAATAAGAAACAGATCAACAATGTGATTTTTTTTTTAATTTTTTAATTTTTTTTATTTTTCTGAAGTTAGAAACGGGGAGGCAGCCAGACAAACTCCCACATGTGCCCAACCGGGATCTACCCAGCATGCCCACCAGGGGGCGATGCTTTGCCCGTCTGGGGCGTCACTCTGCTGCAACCAGAGCCATTCTAGTGCCTGAGGCAGAGGCCACAGAGCCATCCTCAGTGCCCGGGCCAACTCTGCTCCAATGGAGCCTTGGCTGCAGGAGGGGAAGAGAGAGACAGAGAGGAAGGAGAGGGGGAGGGGTGGAGAAGCAGATGGGCGCTTCTCCTGTGTGCCCTGGCCAGGAATCAAACCCAGGACTCCGACACTTTACCACTGAGCTAACCGGCCAGGGCAACAATGTGATTTTTTAAATTGGCAAGTATGTATATGGATAGACAATTCACAGAAAAGCAAACAAAATGACTCAGACTTTTTTTTTTTTTAGGTGAAAGAAGGGGAGATAATGAGGCAGACGCCTGGATGTGATCCAACTAGGATCTACTGGCAACTCTCTCTTGGGCTGGTGCTCAAGTACGGAGGTAATTTTAGCACCTGAGGCTGATGTACTTGGACCAACGGAACTATCCTCAGTGCCTGGGGCCATGCTCGAATCAATGGAGTCACTGCCTGCAGGAGGGAAAAAAGAAGAGAAGAGGGGATAGAGAGGATGAGAGAAGCAGATGGTCGCTTCTCCTGTGTGCTCTGACTGGGAATCAAACCTGGGATGTTCATATGCTGGGTCGATACTCTAGCCATTGAGCCACTAGCCAGGGCCAGACTTCTTTTTTTCTTAAATAGCTTAATCCCAACCTGCATAAAGTTATTGAGAAACAAAATAGAAGTAAAATAGCATTTTTTTGTTATTAGAATAGGACATATCATAACTTTTATTGAATTTCTGTAAGTGGGAAAACGTGAATGAAAGAAACACACATTGCTGGTGTGAGTAATTAGTGTCATTGGCAATAGGAACAATGAACACACCCTTAGGGTATTGTACAGAAGACACATTAATAAGAAAAATGTGGAGGATAATTACTGTGCCCTATTCAATTCTTCTCTACATTTTCACAAAAAGAAGGCAGCTTTATGTGAACATCTGCATTTTATTGAAAAAAAAATTTGAGCTATATGTGTATGATCAGACCACGCACAGAGAAATTCAAATGTGCTAAAGTGCTAATATCCCTGTAAGCAGTCTACGATCAATAATGGACTGCATGGGGAGTTGCTAGATAAATGTTATAGTCTCTTAGCCCCTGATTTGGAAGAAATAAGCCATGTTCTACTCTCTGTGTTAGAATTCTCCAGTAAGGATCAGCTCTTTTGGCCACTAGTCTGACAATTTTCTTAAAATTGCGTTCTTTTTTGGATTCTCTTCTTTCCCTCTGTGTCTTTTCTCAATCTTTGTCTTGTGTTTCTGGAATTGCTACCAAACAAACAATTTGTACCGAACAACTTTTATCAGATTCTGTTTCTAGTAGAACCCAAACTGAAATCAACATCTATACATATATTCTAATAAAGAATAAAAAGCATTTATCTGAGCAAAAGAAAGATGACAATCTGGGGCTCAGATTCAAGTAGCAACCTAAATTTTGTTTTGTAGGGAACAAAGAAAGGCAGATTCTTGAAAGGTAAAATTAGAAGAGCTGTTTCTATTTGGTACTCCATGTAAATAAAGAATGTTGGCTAGGTCCATTACAAAGATGGAGGATGCTCATTTTGGACATGAATTGGTTCCCTTCAAGTTGAAAAATGCAGATGGCCTGGTCACCTTGATGAAAAACAAGTCAAGTCCATATATGTCCATGTAGCAATCATTGATCCAGCAAATTTGTTGTTCAGCCTTGTGCTGACTTTAGCAATAGGTGAGCAGCTTAACGACAGTTCAAGAACTAAGACATGAGATGTGCCCCTACTTCCCCAATGGCCCACCAACTCCATCGTGACTCTCTTTTTTTTTTTTCTGTATTTTTCTGAAGCCAGAAACCAGGAGAGATAGACAGACTCCCGCATGCGCCCGACCGGGATCCACCCGGCACGCCCACCAGGAGGTGATGCTCTGCCCCTCCAGGGCGTCGCTCTGTTGCGACCAGAGCCACTCTAGGGCCAGGGGCAGAGGCCAAGGAGCCATCCCCAGCGCCCGGGCCATCTTTGCTCCAGTGGAGCCTCAGTTGAGGGAGGGGAAGAGAGAGACAGAGAGGAAGGAGAGGGAGAGGGGTGGAGAAGCAGATGGGCGCTTCTCCTGTGTGCCCTGGCTGGGAATCGAACCCAGGACTTCTGCACGCCTGGCCGACGCTCTACCACTGAGCCAACCGGCCAGGGCGTAAGTGACTCTCTTAGCAATGCTTAGTCTATCTTATTTTTTCATCATTAATATCTATTGCAATTTGCCTGTCAAAGGAAACTATTTGGGGGAAATGTTTGCATGCTTATCTATAAAGATTGTCTGAACATGTGAAATTGTATCCTATCAAAAATAGTATGTCTCCCTTAAAAATGAATGTGATAGTTTTCTGTATCCTGATAACAAATGATTCCCAAACTTTGATACTAGGCTAAAAAATGTAAAATAATGAAGTACTTAGGAATGTGTATGTATAATCATATCATATGTCAAATAAAATAGAGAAGAATTGGTGACAAGAATTTATCTCTGATAATAGAATCTGGAGGCTATAGAAAGTAGATGAAGAGAAACAACAGCTTTCTCCAGACCCTGTTGTGCATTTGGATTTATATTCTCTGTGCATTTGTACTTGTTTAAATACTGAATAAAATAGTATAGAAAAATAGGATAGATAACTTGATGCCTATGCAATTGTTGGTTGAGTCTCACTTGGGAGTATAGCCTTGAGAAAGTTGACCCTGATGGAAGAGTAAATATGTATTCCAAACCTATTGTGCTAACTGCTAGTATTCCTTAGTAAAGCTGACTCTGAAATTTTAAATGTAAGAGATATTTCATACAAAGTATTTTCTGCATCACTGGCCATGAAAACAAAAACAAAAAGTTATGACATGAACCCCAGCCCCCAATCCTGGCTTTCTAACATGGTAATCTCATATTAGGAATATATATGAAAACCTTAAAGGATTTTGAGATGTTTTCCAAGAACATGAGGAAATGAATAAGAATATGATGAACATTCACTGTGAGTCTGGAAAGGCCATATTATTTTGTATTCAAGAGGTGAGAAAAATCTTGTATGCAAAAGGATTCTGAAATCTGTCTATAAATTCAGAGTGTTATTTTCATAGATTCTTATTCTTTCTTATAATTCTTATGTTTATGGATTCTAATCAGACAAGAAAATTATAAGCAAAGAGTTATTGTGACAAAATTATTCCTTGCTTGAAAAAGGTAGGGAAGTTATTTATCATTTCCAATTTAAAACTCTACATTGGACCCTCCTTGTAAAGTTCTTTTTTTCCTTCCCTCTCCATACCCCCTCATTAGCCATAAATTTACGGGTGTTGTTCACTTAGTTCAATAATTAATGATTTTTCCAAAAGACAAATAAATCTTTATCCTTTGAGTCAGACTGGGAATTTTCAAGCATATCAAACAAGAAAAAAATTGTCCCCACAAAAAGCTATAAAATGTATTTGAAAGTAAAGTTTAATTGCAGCCTGCATTTATTAAACCACTGCTGTTAATATCTCTCTCACTTTACAAAGGTGACAAGAATATATGATATAGAGACCTGGCATATGGTAACACATTTTATAATACAAGATTTCTCTATATGCTTTTCATAAATACACAAGAAAGAATGATTCTACTGATTGGGAGGTTCTTAGAATGACCATGATTTTAAAAGTGAGAGTTACAAATTGAACCAGAAACAAAATTATTAAGATTTCTTTTAGATCTAATCATATACTGATGGCAGTAACTCTTTCCACATACTTTAAAACAAGATGTTTAGTCCTAATCTTTATCAAGTATGCTTTCTTGAGATATATATATATATATATATATATATATATATATATATATATATATATATTTCCAAGTGAGAGGAGGGGAAACAGAGACAGAGTCCTGCATGCGCCCCAACTGGGATCCACCCAGCAACCCTTGTCTGGGGTTGATGCTCTCTCCATCTGGGGCTATGCTCACAACTGAGATATTTTTAGGACCTGAGGCTGAGGCTCAATGGAGCCATCCTCAGTGCCTAGGGCCAATGTACTTAAACCAATCAAGCCATGGCTACGGGAGGGGGCAAGAGAAAGAGAGAGAGAGAAAGAGGAAGAGGAAAGGGTGGAGAAGCAGATAATTGCTCCTCCTGTGTGCCTTGACTAGGAATCGAACCCAAGACTGTCACATGCCCAACTGATGCTCTACTCCTGAGCCAATGGGCCAGAACTCATATTTTTCTAAAAATGTGCAATTAAAAGAAGGTTTGCTTTATTTAACATAGTAAAGAAGATAAAAAATACTCTTTTAATTCTGTTGAATTAGAGAGAGGTAAGTAGAAGATAACATCATGGATCAAAGAATAATTTTTGAAGAAAGAGCTGCAGAGCTAAACAATCCAAATGACAACCATCAGTTCCATGTCTGCCCATTTTGACTGAAGATTCATTGGCATGCCTTTTTAACAAGTGCTTGTTCAAAAGAAAAGATTCACTTCTCATGGGTCTGATCTAATTTAGTGCATCAACGTCTGCACCATCAGAATGCCAAAGGGTCGTGATAACTCCTCTTTAAGATAAAAAAAAATCATTTGCATCTAGCAAGGAAGATACAGTTCAAAATACAATTGTCACTGATTTCTTCTAATAAAATAAACTAGCACAAACCATCATGAAAATGCCAAAAGGATTTTGACAGAAAAAAAAATCTGTAATAAATTTTCACAATACCTTTTTTGCCAAAATTATACAAAACAGCAACAACTAAAACTAAAACAGTAACTAAAATGTGTTGGATTACAAATTTGTTTGTTGAAGAAACAATCATAGGATACAATATCTGTATATTCTCAGAGTCAATTCCACAACATTTAAGGGAAAACTGTGATGAATATCACAAACAACAAATTCCTAGAGTCACTGAGGATATTCTAGTCTGATTGAATCTGGCTTGGCCTTTAGTAGCAGTTTCAATCCAGAACATTTATTATTTCAAAAATAATAGTTCATTTTTAAAGGTAAAGATAAAGTAACTTTAAATGTATGTGTGTGTGTGTGTATTAGTCAAGAAGGCTCTCCAGAAAAACAGAACCAATAAAGTTTATGTACAGTTAAATAACAAAAATTCAACAGAGTACATTTTATTTTAAAGTCCCATTTGACTTTATCAAACAGTTCGTGAATTGGACTCCATCCATTAGCAAGTAGAGAGGTGTTCCAAGAAGCTGTACAAAATGGAAGAATTAGTGGGATGATTACATTGTGATGAATAAAACGTTGAATCAGCCCTGGCTAGTTAGCTCAGTTGTTAGAGAATAGTCTAAAACAACAAGGTTACAGGTTAGATCTCCAGTCAGGGCACATATGGGATGTAACCAATGAATGCACAACTAAGTAGAACAACAAATGAATGCTTCTCTCTCTCTCTCTTTCTCTCTCTTTCTCTTCTTTCCTTTCTCTGTCCCTCTAAAAATCAATTCATGAATAAAATAATGTTGAATTACTATATTGAACTGACACTAATACAACTGATGTAAGATTGTATACCAATTATACGTAAATAAAATAAATTTTACAAAATGGAAGGCTTTTATAGATAGAAGGTGAAAGGATAAGAACGGCAGATTACCTCATCTTCCTTTGGGGGATGGAAAAGGGTTTATGTAGCAGCTGTCACTCAAATATTTATTTTGTGTATCCTGGTTCAATCATTGCATGCAAAAAGTACAGTAATACTGCTGCTTTTGTTCAAGGCTGTCAAAGAAAATTACACTAGACAATGTTAAACATGCAAGGATAATGTTATTCAAGACCACTGCAATATGGGAAAGATGTCATTACTAAACCTGAACTTAATTCTGTTGAAACAAAGGATGGCAGAATTTTTAAGGGCTGAGATGAGCTACTGAAAAAGTACTAGAGGTTTTGTGGGGGGTAGTCATTGGGTTGTGTTGAGGGCCTTGAGTTGTTTATTGAGTTAGTGACTACGGCTAGTTGGCTTGGAACAGTTTTCTCTGTCTTTAGGCTATCTGGATTCTGTCCAGGTTAAGAGATGGGTGGTCATGTATCTAGAGGCAAGAAAAAGCCTAAATTTTCATCAAACTGAGGGAAATATTAAGCCAATCATGGTCAGTGCCATTCATTCTAAATTACCCTCATAAAGAGCAGCAAAGCTATTTAAAAATAAATAAAGGTATATCTAGGACTCCTAAGAAGGTACTGTTTCAGAAGGTCCCCAGTAATGACGTCAAGTCTATTTTTTTAATACAAGGTAAGATATTCTGAAAGCTTATAGCAGAGCTCTTGGAAGTAAGTGCCAATTCCAGGTCTTTCTTAGATTAGTTAACATAGGCATTATTGGGTTCCTTAAGGTAAAATAGAATATCTGGCCAAGTAACAGATTTAAAAGTTTATACCACTTGCACCAAGGTAAAGTATTCACAGACTAGCATTCTGGAATGCAATGATATCCAAATTTGATTAAAACTAAATCACTTTATTTAGAAAAAGAAACAATCAGAAGAAACAATAGCTAGAAACTTAGCAACTCAAGTACTGATAAGAAATGGTACCTATTTAAATAACCGTAAGAACTAGAGCTTGGTTGGGTGCTTTAGAACAGTGATATTACAGCCATAGAGTTACTCATTTGTCTTCCTTGAAACAAGGAGTAAAAAGGGGTTGGGGTGGAGATGATGACATTAGTTATCAATGGAATATTTGTGTGTTTTAAAACATCTTTCCCCAGCCTGACCAGGCGGTGGCGCAGTAGATAGAGCATCAGACTGGGATGTGGAGGACCCAGGTTTGAGACCCCGAGGTTGCCATCTTGAGCACGGGCAAAGCTCACCAGCTTGGAACCGGGGTCACTGTCTTGAGCAAGGAGTTACTGTTCTTCTGAGACGGATTTCATCACTAAGGAAACAGCTGGGCAGTAGATATTGCAGCTTTTGTTTCTTTTGTTATTTATTTATTTAAAAATGTTTTAAATTTATTGATTCTAGAGAGAGAGGGAGGGAGAGAGAGAGAGGCAGGTACATAGATCTGCTCTTGTACATGCCCTGACCAGGGATTGAATTGCAAACCTCTGTACTTTGGGATGATGCTCTAACCGACTGAGCAATCTGGCCAGAGTGCAGCTTTTGTTTCAGTGTGAAAACTACATAGGCGATGAAGAAGAGAGCTGGAACCCTTTAAATAAGATTAGAGGCCTGTTTCACTTGTACAACTTCTAGAAAATATTTCCTTAAATGCAATAGTTATATAAACTACCAACAATAATGTCAGGAAGGGTTAGCAGTACTAAAGTGTTTTCATTTTGTTTTTGCCTTTTGCCACAGTCTTGTGGGGGCTCATAGCTGATATCCCCTGAGTTAAATCACCCCCAGAGAAAGCTGAGTATATGAATATTGACAGGAGTGCTTTTTAACACAGGTGAAATCTTCAATTACAGATGTGCTCCACTTGTCAGTGTGAATATAAAAAAATGATTAAGATATTAATTTTGATGTGCTTAAGTAATTAGTATACATTTTTAGCTAATTCAGAGTAGTTTCTATGGGGTTCCTCCCCAAAATGTTACCATGTTTGAAAGAGGTAACATTGTGTTTCTGAACCAAGTTTCAATCTGATGAGTTTTAAAATTGTTTGAATTGCTCCTTAACTACATAACTTGATTGAAAGATTACTCTTCTAGAGTGTATAATATATAATATGTTAAGATTTATTAGGAAATGATCACCTTGCTGAAGAATAGCAGAGAACTTCAAACTGGAAGAGAAGCTGATTGATTTTAACAGAGTTGTTTTTAATTCCATTTGAAAATTAGTGGTGGTCTTTGTTATTTTCAGACATTTTCTGTAGATTTACATTCATGGAATGTAAGAAAGGTAGCCTAGAAATTGTTGAAAGGTCATTGATTCTACATTACCATGTTTGTTTGTTTTTATGAACAGCCAAATTAAAAATGTATGAATATGTTTTAACAGTTCTTTTTGTACATAGCATCTAGTAAACAAGTATGTGTTAATTTGTATAAATTCATCTTTAGAATCTTTTTGTTTGTGGTTTTCACTTTGAAAAGAACTGGCATTAATTCGAAGAGCAGAAGTAATTTCAAATGTCAGTTTAAAATTTTACAGCTTGAAACAGCTCTTCCTTCAATAATTAGGTCAATAAAACTAACTTAATTTAATTTAAACAGTGGTGCTGTTTTTTAAGGCCTTGTGGAGTCATTATAATTAGTAAGTCATAATTAGTATTTTATTGAGGTCCATGCACTGTGTTGCCAAGGATCATCAAGAAACTATGATGATTGGTGGTAATTTGATAAACTTTCAGAAACATTGCATTAATTATGTGCCTTCCAATTACATCTAAAGTTAATAAATGAATATGAATATTGTGGAGATGAATTTAAAGGACAGCTCAAACTTAATTATAAAACATTTTTTTCCTAATATTCCAATATAATTATCCTAGTTATTAGTTTTAGACAAAATGAGGCTTATCCAAAATGTGAAATTTGAACGTTGTTCATATGCAACAATCTGTTTTCTAAAATGGTAGTGGTGGATTTAAAACAGCAATTGATATATTTTCTGTACAATATGAAGACTATAAAAGCTATAAATAACTTTCTTAGAACAAATCAAGGGCAAAAAATCCATTAAAATTAAATTATTTCACTAACTTTGCTTCTGTATTAATATGAATTCACATTAGAACCTATGTCTAGTTTAACTTTATTTAGCTATTAAATTTTAAAAGTTATTATAAGAAAAAAATACATTAAACTCCCTTAGCAGTCAAAGTCATAAATCTATTTTTCTTTCTTGATGAGCTGGAGGGGAGAGCAGGGTAACCCTTATTTGGCTCTAATTAAACTTAATTAGCAGAGTGTATTTAATAATCAAATAGTTGGAAAGTAAATGTATACATGTTTTGAATTTGAATGAGAATGAAAATCTGTAGTAATGTCTATAGAATATAGATGTTGTACCTCTTCAGAGTGGTTTCTATGGGGTTCCAAAAACAATGTTACATGTTACTTAAGGCTCTAGCTCTTTGGTGGTCATCCAACACACAGCTGATGCCCCTGGTTCTGGGTGCTTTTGACTATTTCCTTATTCTGCCCACATTTTTTAAATTAAAGGGCCACTGACCAAACCAACTAACAAAATAGTCTTAACAGTCTCAAAAATATGGGAAACATTGTTTCTATGGAATAGAGAGAAAATTAAAATGAGAGGTAGAAACAGGGCCAGGGAGAGAGAGAAAGAAGAAAAGGCATCAGAACAATGAAATAATTATTAAAACAAACAAAAACAAAAACACAAAAAACTTATTTTTCTGAATGTAAAAAAATAAAAGTTATTTTCCAGTGTATGAATAGAACCAGAGTCATCATTCACTAACCAGACAGATTTTAATAGCTTTTCAAGTTTATTTTTATTGATGGTGAAATTGTGAGCCTACAAATTGGAGGATGTTGGTTCACAACCAGATGCTGTCTTATCTAGATGTGTGGTTTTTAAATAAACCATTGAACTCTCTCCAAAATTAGGAGTTTGGAACAGTTAAGCTATGCAATTCCCTACTAACTCCAAAATTTAATGCCTTTAAAAATATAAATGTCACCAAAGTACATGGTTTATGTTTAGAACAACTTGTTATTCCTACACATAAAATCTTAATTATAGCATATACTTCAATGGTCAATATTAAATAAAGAAGACAAATGACAAAACTTCATTACATTACTGAGTTGTGGACATTGGTGATTACTAGAGCAGTTGTATTTTTATAATATTTAAATTTATTTGTTTATATTTAAGTTCTTAGATTTGTGATATTTAAACTTAAACCTGCTTATGTGCTGTATCAGTTTCTTAGGGCTGCTGTAATATATTACCACAAATGGGTAAATAAAAACAAAGGAAATTCATTGTAACACAATGCAGAATGCCAGTAGTCTAAAATCAAGGTGTTTGCAAGGTTGGTTCAAACTAGCATTTAGCCAGCCCATAAGGTGGTTAAAGGAATTTAATAGAAACATAAAATTAAAGTGTTTAGAACTATGCTTAACTACAGAGTATTTGTTAAATTAAAAAGGAAATTACTGTATCTGTTTATTCATTAAACAGCTACACATTTAGTATCTATTACATATCTGGTGCTGCTCTAGGTATTGTGCATAAAGCAGTTGATAAAAGACTATAGAGTCTGAAACCAGATTCTTACTTTTCATTGATAATAGAGACAATATAACTGAATGTACCAGTGATAATTATCTCTACCTACCTCTCGTGTCAAATTTTGCAATTTTTATCTTCAAGCAGTTTCATTTCTACAAGATTTGTATACATGAGAAGAATCTTCAAGGTATTTTTTCTTTCAGTATTTCTATCATTTTGTGAGAAATGTGTGTGTGCAAATGGTTACATATGACCATTAGCTGCAACAGTCTCACAAAACTTGCCAAATCACAAAGAATTCAAAGCAGGGGCATTGGAATTCTGAAAAGTGAAATAGGTAACAACAAAGAAAAAGGAACATATAACTGTTCTAAATTTGAATCTAAAATTCCAGGCAAAATTTTAAAGTCTTTATGGTTCCACTATTGTGAATTCACACTCCTAGGTAGCTCACTCTAATCACAACCAGCTACCAAGTACTTAATTTAAAATCTAATATTCACTCTGAACTAAATGTAGGATGTTAAGAATATTTGAATATTGACATCCTTATGGTTTCATCTGCTTGTGGAAAATTTCTTCAGTTTGGTTGAAATAATAATGATGATTTTGGTAATGCTAATGCTGATCAAATAAGAAACTTTTTTCATTGCTATTATTACTATGATGTCATTATTATTATTACTACCACAGTTGATCCTTTAACAATGCAGGGCTTAGGGATGCTGACCCCTGAACAGTTGAAAATCTGCATATAATTTTGACTCTCCCAAATTTAATAACCCACTGGTAACAGCCAACTGTTGACAGGGAGTCTAACTAATAACACAAACAGTTGATTATCACATATTTTGTATGTTATGTGTATTATATGGTGTGCTTTTCTAAGAAAGTAAGCTAGAGAATAGAAAATGTTATTAAAAGTCATAAGAAAGAGAAAATACATTTATAATATATATTTGAAAACTGTCAAGTATAAATGGACCCATGCAGTTCAAAGCCATGTTGTTTAAGGGTCAACTAGATAACATTGAAAGCCACAGGTTCAATCTATGGGTCAATGCAACACCAAATACATCAGCTTCAATACTCAAAATTATGTGAGTTATTATTATTTAACATTTTTATACTTTGCATTACCATTGAACTACTTATTTCTCCTAGCTAGTTAATAACTTCTTTACTTCCATGTACACTTCTATTATAGTTACTGTATACAGTTAAGTTCTCCAACTTAACAGGGTCCTGAAGTGGTTCTGTAGTTCTTTAAATGGAAACTATTTTATACATGAAAAGTTTACATGTCACTAGAATTATTGGAAGTCCCCTTATTTCTTGATAGTGCTAGAAAATTATTGCATTTGTTGCAGGGAAAAGTGTGTGCCTTTTAAGCCAACTGAGGGTCTCCGATCCTGCTAGAAAATTTCAATCAAATCAATCTGTAGGAAGCCTTTTTCTTGGATAGACTTCTTTAAAGAGGGCTAGCATAACAAGGAGATTGACTATATCTTTTAATTTAAAGTTATATATGCAATTCAGTATCAAAGATTTGATGAGTTTGCAGGGTGTAGGCCTATAATTTAAGAAAGTACAGACACTATCCTCCTGGTGACTTGGGCTCATGCAAAGATTACACTGCTACAAATAGAGTGAAAAAGGTTTAAACATAAGCATTTATCATACTGTCTATAAAAAGCTAAATTATTCAGAAGTTTTACTAATAATAGACTTAGAAGTGACTGTTTCTAAGCAGTACCTAGAGTGTGAAATTGGTGAAAAGGTGAAGGGGAAAAAGACATAAAATTTTTCAATAATAAAAAAAAATTATAAGTAATGTATAACAAAGGGAAAATAAACATTATTTTTATAATAACTTCATATGGTGACAGTTACTAGATTTGTGGTGATGATCATACTGTAAGAATATATGTATCAAATCACTGCGTTGTACACCTGCAACTAGTATAACATTGTGCATCAATTATACCTTTATAAAAGTTAAAATGAAAGCAATATCTATATTTAGATATTCTGAAAATGTGAACACAATAGACCATCTAGAATATTCTCTTATTACCCTAATTGCTATTTGTGAGGTAATTGTATTTAAGAGCATTATTACATCATATTTATTTCTATTGTATGATATTAAGTTGAAAATTGTTTTTTTGTTTTTATTTCTTGCTTGGGCCAGTTTTGATTTTTTTCTTTGGTTATTGTTTTATTTTCTATATGAAATTTTGTTTCAAAAGCACTAAAACAATAATTTCATTTTAGAGGACTCAGTATTTTTAAAATGTCTAGAACAGAAATTTCAGTGACATTTGTTTTTTTTTATATTTTTATTTTATGTATTCATTTTTAGAGAGGAGAGAGAGAGGGAGAGAGAGAGGGAGAGAGAGAGAAGGGGGGAGGAGCTGGAAGCTACAACTCCCATATGTGCCTTGACCAGGCAAGCCCAGGGTTTCGAACTGGCGACCTCAGCATGTCCAGGTCGACGCTTTATCCACTGCGCCACCACAGGTCAGGCCAACATTTGTTTTTTAATCATGAAATCTAGCCTTATGATTATCACTTGGACAAAAGCCTGGGGAAAATACAAACGCCTTTTGTGCAAGTGGGCCACAATCTCTCAAGTGGCTAAATCATAGTCTGACATAATGGGTGCAGGGAGCTGCTTCTGAGGAGTTGCTACCTGGAGGAAGGCTTCTTACTCAGCCCAGTGATGAAAGTGTTTGTGTCATCCCTGATGCCAGTGAAAACACTTCCTACACAGAGTGGGGGCTTTGAAGTGTTGGTATTCTGGTCCTCAGGGTTTCGTGTGTCAGTTCCAAAAACAAAATGTAGAAAAAGCTGCACAAGAATTTCCAGGAATTGCTTGAGTCAAGAGCAAATGAACAGACATTGTGTTGAACATATTGATTTAGTTTGTAATTTTCTTGTTGCTTGTTAAAAACCAGAATGTACTTAGAACCTTCATGTCTGTACAGCATAATATGCCATTCATCTTTTCGTATACAAGCATTCGTGGGGAGTATCTGTCCACTTGAGCTTTTATAGGGTGAATAGTGAGTTTGAATGCAGAGCTTGATTGGGATGTACTGTTGTTTTACTTAATGGACATTTGAAAGAAGGAAAGGTGATGAATAGGAAAGCATTCTCATAAAATTTCCAGGGTCATGTCATGCAAATGTAAGTCTGAGCTGGAAACTACAAGGTGAATTGGAAACTGCTACTTGTATATCCAGCCATGTTCAGTGACAGTAATACTCACCTTTGGATTCATGGTTTCTGATACTTGCACGTTAATGGTTAGTATTCATGCCTTTAAAAATTAAGTATAAGAGTAGAACAAAGGAAGCAAAGAAAATTAGCAGAAAATAAACAATATAAAGAAGCTGTTATTTTCACGCATAAATGAAAATATTTTCTAGTGACCACTGTAGCGATATGTTCCAGTTTGGTGGGAATAAACATAAGATGGGAGTATAAATATAGAGAAAATATTTTTTTGCACTGCAATAATATAAAAAACACATTTAAATAAATACTGAAAATTTAAATCAAAGTTTTCAATTAAAAGAGTATAATAATTGCAAGAAGAATAAGTTAGTCTATAATTATAATTAAGAGAATTGTTAAGAAAAATAAATGTAAAGTGTTCAGAAATTTTCATGAGTGAAGACACATGCCCTAAATAATGGCAAAAGGGATGGAGGAGGTCAGGGGTTTGGGGAGATGCAAAAATTTAGGCAGGTGAAACATTATACAGTAGAATGTAGAGAAATACGTAAGTAGAAATGTTTGGGAAACCTTTAATATACTACCTTGGCTAGAAAGAAGCATTCAAGAAACATTTGGGAAAATCAACAGTTGTGTAGTCATGTTACTGTGGTATGTGAGATCTCTGTGATAGAGAGAAAGAATAGAATTTCAGAGCAATTCTCTTTCCAGATACACTGGGGCTTTGCTCAAAATAATGTTCTGTGATTACTTGGGCTATCTTTTTTTATTTTTTCCCCAATAATAGTGTTCACGAGTCATCTTTATTCTGGGAAAAAACTCATTGTAGAGTTCAGTAAAAACTATTATTTTTAATTAATTGAATGCTATACCTCTATTTGAGCATCTTCAGTTCTTAATTTTTAAAATAAAAAAAAAAAAGCTAGAGTTCTGCCAGGATCAATAAAACTCCACACCCTTCCACTTTTCAAACACACTGAGCCCACATAGGCGAAGCCTCTTGGTCGTCCCACATCCTGGGATATATGCAGTAGGGAGAACATGGCTTCTTTTTCTGTAAACTTTTAAAATTAGCTTTTGAATGATACATGATTTTTACATTTTAACTATTAACATTGAATAAGTGGCTTTACTTATATGTGATTAGTTAATTCTCAAGAAGTGTGTATATTTAAGTAGGTAGATATAAAACTCCTAATAAAAGCCTAGAACTTACATAAATATGAAATGAGACATTATAAATTTCTCACAGCTACAGAGTGAAAATTGTTTAAAGATTATGCAAATCTGTACAATTTTAGTTTTTTCTATAATTCATGTTAGCTATTAACTGTATATCCAAATGACTAAAATTTCTATGTATTTTAAGAAGTGACCTCATTGTAAAA
The DNA here is from genome assembly GCF_036850765.1 of Saccopteryx bilineata. Lineage (NCBI taxonomy): Eukaryota > Metazoa > Chordata > Mammalia > Chiroptera > Emballonuridae > Saccopteryx > Saccopteryx bilineata. The sequence continues at coordinate 209,948,778 of NC_089491.1, read as the reverse complement.
ATAATATGTATTGTTAAAATTTTATTTAATGGAAATAAAACATTTTCTTCTATGTCAAAGGTGTCACAAAAAACTGAAAATATGATAATGTGAATTTCACTGACTTGATCTTGCAGACTGATGTTAAAAGATTTCTGTTGATGGGGGTATCTGACTGCATATCTCTGTTGGGTGGCAACATTTGTAGCTCCATGCATTGGAAAGAAAAAAAAGACATAAAATATTCAATATATGCTACAGATTTAATGTGAACATGTCTATACAATTTGCTCAAACTAATTTATCATAGCAAGTCTTTCTGGTATCTTGGACAGAAAGAAATGTAAATACAGTAGTCTGCCATTGCTACTGAGGAAGCATTATTATACTTTAGAAATGAACCACACTATATGTTATTCTTCTCATAATTAGGTTTACATTGTGAGTACATAAAACAGAGCTATTTTTGTATTATTATTTATTAATTATTTTATTACTTTTCATACAAATAACTATAAACCTCCTTTTGCCCCACCTTGTATATTTCTGTCAAATCTCCAGTACTATGTGTCCCCATAGAGTTAGGCCGTCATTATCAAAGTCAAATGAGAAAAAGAAAGGTAATTTTTTTCTTTTTTAATTTAGAAAATTAAATCTAACAGGGTGACCTTGATCAACAAGACTATATAGATTTCAGGTAAATATTTCAAAAAGTCTTTCACTTGTATCTCTAAATATTAGATTTTTCCTTATGACACATAGGATAGAAATAATAAAGAAGCTGCTATCAAGAGCACACTTAGCTAAACATGATTTAGTTCCATTTGTTGTTGCCCATAATAATATAAACAGGTTTATAAAATACAATTGAACAAAATATAGTAATGGAGTTCCTGAACTACACATTGAAATTCTCAAGATTTTGGGTTAATTTACACTGAGCCAAAATTGGAATAAAATAATCCTCAAGAAATTGTTTTCTTTAGATTTATTTATTTTCTTATATCAATATAAAACCACACACTTTGTAGATATTAAATCAGCTTATGTTACACACAGAGGAATGCTAAATGTGTTTTTAGAATATGGATGTTTAATGAAAACTTTTAAAATTTATTTTGTGTTTACACATGTATATAACATAATGTACTACTGTATATACATGTAAATATGAAAAAGAACAAAATAAAAATGTAAAAGGATCAGGTCAAACAAAATATGTTTGCTTCAAAATATTTAACTTTATTAATATAAAAAAGTAAGTCTTTCTAAATTAATCACTAAATTATAATATTAATTATTAATTAGCTAATCAATGAATGAATAACAATCTACTTTTCTAAGAACAATATACTTAGGTATACTTTATTGCCAGTAGAAATTTTTTAATTGGCTTAAAAATTTGTGATATAAAGTATATAAAATCAGTTTCTAAATTCATATTATTTAGGTATTTTGTTTCAATGATTGTGATAATTTAAAAATAGATGTCATAATTACATGTAAAGGTAAATAAAAATTTTCCATTATGCCCATTCATTTTTAAACTATAAAAAATTAACAAAGATTTTTGCTGTGATTTAACTATTTGCTATTTCATATTTATATTTAACATCTATATTTATGTTATTATAACTATAAGTAAATGCATTGAACTCAAACACATGAATTCTCAGCAGCTGTAAAATATGGTTTTTAAGTGTTTACTTTTTATAAATTAGAATTTTAATGATATAATTACCATATACATTATTTTTAATACTAATATATATATAATACAGAATTTTTAATTAAGGTTTAAAAATTATCTGGCCATACCATGTCTCTTTCAGATATTTCTTCTTCAAGTATTATTCAAGTATTACATATGGTTTAAAGAAAACCCTTTTTCATATAAAAAAAATACTACATATAGCTCTGAGTGAAAGTCTGCAAATATAAAATTTTTTTTCTAAAAACATATTACTCATATTTATATTTGATAAAAGTCCCAAATTCCAGGCTCGAAACTGAGGTTATTTTTATAGTCAAGTAACTACCAGTATTTTTTCTAATTTATATTTGAATTGATTAATGTTTGTTCATCAGCATTTTCTTAGCTTGTTTACTTATTAATTGACTTGGCCATGCATTCATCATCTCATCTGTGAAATGTCAGGAGATTGTTTATATATTTTTTAACATTTTTTTATTTAATTAATTGTGTTTACATAGATTCTAGGGTTACCCTTAATGCCTCCCCCCTCCCCTTATTCCTCTCAACTGTATTACCCTGCCCCCCTCCCTACAGTGCCCTTCCCCCTTCCCTTCAGGTTTGTCCCATCCTATCATCCCCTTTCCCTCTGTCTGCTTTCCCTCTGGTCCCTTTGATCCCTCCTCTGTCTCAATTCCATTCCTCAGTTCTCATTATTCCTTGGATTCCTCAAATGAGTGAGGTAATATGATATTATTCTTTTCTCTGCCTGGCTTATTTCACTCAACATAATAGTTTTCAGGTCCCTCCATATTGTTGCAAAAGGTAATATTTCCTTCTTTTTTTATACCCCATAGTATTCCATTGTATATACGTACCACCACTCTTTAATCCACTTGTCCACTGACGGACACTTGGGCTGTTTCCAGATGTTTGCTATTGTGAACAATGTTGCCATAAACATGGGGGTGCATTTATTTTTTTCAGTCGGTGATGTGGTGTCCTTGGGATATATTCCTATAAGTGGGATGGCTGGGTCAAAGAGCAGTTCGATTTCTAATTTTTTGAGAAATCTCCATACTGTTTTCCACAGAGGCTGCACCAGTCTGCATTCCCACCAGCAGTGCAGAAGGATTCCCCTTTCTCCACATCCTCGCCAGCACCGATTGTGTGTTGTTTTGTCAATGAGCACCATTCTGACTGGTGTGAGGTGGTATCTCATTGTGGTTTTAATTTCCATTTCTCTAATGATTAGTGATGTTGAACATGTTTTCACTTGTCTATTGGCAATCTGTATGTCCTCTTTGGAGAAGTGTCTATTCATTTCTTGTGTCCATTTTTTGATTGGGTTGTTTGTCTTCCTGGTGTTGAGTTATACAAGTTCTTTATAAATTTTGGTTTATAATCCCTTATCAGATGTATTGTCAAATATGTTCTCCCATTGTGTGGTTTGCCTTTTTATTCTGTTCATATTGTCTTTAGCTGTGCAAAAGCTTTTTAGTTTGATATAGTCTCATTTGTTTATCCTTTCTTTTATTTAATTTGCCTGTGGAGATAATTCAGCAAAGATATTGCTGTGACAGATGGCGGTGAGCTTACTGCTTAAGTTTTCTTCTAGGATACATATGGTTTCACGATTTACATTTAAGTCCTTTATCCATTTTGAGTTTATTTTTGTGCCTGGTGTAAGTTGGTGGTCTAGTTTCATTTTTTGGCATGTAGTTGTCCAGTTTTCCCAACACCATTTGTTAGAGAGACTGTCTTTACTCCATTGTATGCTCTTACCTCCTTTCTCAAATAACAGTTGTCCATAAAGATGTGGGTTTATTTCTGGGTTCTCTGTTCTGTTCCATTGATCTATATGCCTGTTCTTATGCAGAACCAAGCCTTGTAGTATAACTTGATATCAGGAAGTGTAATATCACTCACTTTATTCTTCTTTTTCAGGATTGCTGAGGCTATTCATGTTCTTTTTTGGTTCCATATAAATTTTTGGTATATGTGTTCTATATCTTTGAAGTATGTCATTGGTATTTTAATTGGTATTGCATTGAATTTATAAATTGCTTTGGTAATATAGACATTTTAATGATGTTTATTCTTCCTAACCATGAGCACAGTATATGCCTCCACTTGTTTGTGTCTTTCTTGATTTCTTTTATCAATGTTTTATAATTTTCTGAGTACAAGTCTTTAACCTTGTTGGATAAATTTACTCCTAGGTACTTTATTTATTTATTTTTTTGCAATAATGAAGGGGATTGTTTTCTTAATTTTTCTTTACGACAGTTCATTTTTCGTGTATAAAAATGCCTTTGATTTCTGAGTATTAATTTTATATCTTGCCACCTTGCTGAATTTGTTTATTAGGTCCAGTAGTTTTTTGACTGAGACTTTAGGGTTTTCTATATACAATATCGTATCTTCTGCAAATTATGATGGTTTTACTTCTTCTTTTCCAATTTGGATGCCTTTTATTTCTTCTTCTTGTCGGATTGCTGTGGCTAGGATGTCCAGTACTATTTTGAATAAGAGTAGTGAAAGGGGGCACCCCTGCATTGTTCTTGATTTTAGGGGAATTGCTTTTAATTTTTGCCCATTGAGTATGATGTTTGCTGTGGGTTTCTCATAGATGGCCTTTATCATGTTGAAGTATGTTCCATGTATTCCTACTTTGCTAAAAGTTTTGATCATAAATGGGTGCTGTGTTTTATCAAATGCTTTTTCTGCATCTATTGAAATTATCATGCGGTTTTTCTCCTTTTTTTTATGTGGTGAATCACATTGATTGATTTACAAATGTTGTACCATCCTTGCCTCCCCAGAATAAATCCCACTTGATCATATGTATGATTTTTTTCATGCATTGCTGTATCTGGTTTGCTAATATTTTGTTGAGGATTTTAGCATCTAAATTCATCAGGGATATTGGCCTATAATTTTCTTTTTTTGTGTTTTCTTTGCTTGGTTTTGGTTTTAGAATTATGCTCGCCTCATTAAAGGAACTTGGAAATGTTCCTTCATCCTGAATTTTTTAAAATAGTTTGAGAAGGATAGAAGTTAGTTCTTCATTGATTGTTTGGTAGAATTCACCAGTGAAGCCATCGTGCCCAGGAGTTTTGTTTTTTGGGAGCTTTTTTATAACTATTTCAATCTCTTTTGTTGTAATTGGTCCATTTAGGTTTTCTGATTCTTCAGATTGATTTATGCAAGACGATATGTTTCAAGGAATTTGTGCATTTCAACTAGGTTGTTTAATTTTTTCGCATACAGTTCTACATAGTATTTTATAACTATTTTGTATTTCTGATGCATTGGTTGTTATTTCTCCACTTTCATTTCTAATTTTATTTATTTAAATCCTCTCTTTTCTTTTCCTGGTGAGTCTTGTTAAAGGTATATTGATCTTTTTTACCCTTTCAAAGAACCAGCTCTTGGTTTCATTGATGCTTTGTATTGTTTCTTTAGCTTCTATGTCATTTATTTCAGCTCTGTTCTTTATTATTTCCTTTCCTCTACTACTTCTGGGCCTTATTTACTGTTTTTTTCTAGTTCTTTTAGATGAAGGGTTAGGTTGTTTATTTGAGCTTTTTCAAGCTTCATAAGGAATGCCTGTAGTGCTATGAACTTCCCTCTCAGGACGGCTTTTGCTGTGTCCCATAAATTTTGAGTTGTTGTATGCTCATTGTCATTTGTTTCTAGAAATTTCTTTTATTTCTTATTTGATCTCATTGTTAACCCATTCATTATTTAATAACATGCTATTTAGTTTCCAAGTGTTTGAGTATTTTTCAGTTTTTCTGTTGTGGTTGATTTCTAGTTTCATGCCATTGTGATCAGAGAAAATGCTTGATATGAATTCAATCTTCTTAAATTTGTTAAGACTGCTTTTGTGTCCTAACATGTGTTCTATCTTAGAGAATGTAAAATGAGCACTTGAAAAGAATGTATATTCTGCTGCTTTAGGGTGAAATGTTCTAAAGATATCTATTAGATTAAGTTGATCTAGTGTGTCCTTTAAGTCTGCTGTTTCTTTGTTAATTTTCTTTCTTGAAGATCTATCTAGTGATGTTAGTGGGGTATTGAAATCTCCTACTGAGATTTCTGTTGATCTCGCTCTTTATATCCATCAAAGTCTGCTTTATATATTTATGATGGTTATATCTTCCGGTTGGATTGCTCCCTTTATCATTATGTAGTGACCTCCTTTATCTCTTACTATAGACTTAGTTTTAAAGTTTATTTTGTGTGATATAAGTATTGCTACCTTTTTTTTATTTCTATTTACATGAAATATTTTTTCCATCCTTTTACCTTCAGTCTATGTGCATCTTTTGTTTTAAGGTGAGTCTCTTGTAGACAGCATATGTACAGGTCCTGTTTTCCTATCCAAGCAGCTACCCTATGTCTTTTGATTGGATCATTTAATCCACTTACATTTAAGGTTTTTATTGATATGTAGTTGTTTATTGCCATTTAATTCTTTAAAGCTGTATCGCTCTTTTGCTATATTCTTTTCCCACTTTGATCTGTTTACAACAGGCCCCTTAACATTTCCTGTAGCATTGGTTTGGTTGTAATGAATTTCTTGAGTTGTTTTTTCTTGTTTGTTTGGGAAGCTTTTTATTTCTCCTTCAATTTTATATGATAGCCTTGCTGGATAAAGTAGTCTTGGTTGTAGGCTCTTGTTCTGCATTACTTTGAATATATCTTGCTATTCCCTTCTGGCCTCAAGTGTTTCTGTTGAGAAATCTGATGTCATCCTTATTAGGGCTCCTTTGTAGGTGATAGCCTTCTTTTCTCTAGCAGCTTTTAATATTTTCTCTTTATCGCTTAGGTTTAGTATTTTAATTATGATGTGTCTTGGTGTAGGTCTTTTTGGGTTTCTCTTTAATGGAGTTCTCTGTGCTTCTTTGTCAGGAGCCGATCCACTAATGCTGGCTAACTAGGTCACAGCAGGAGAAGATCCACAACTGCTGGTTGACAAAGTCACAGCAAAAGAAGATCGATGGCTACTAGTTGATAGAGTCACCGCAGTGAAGACCAACAGCTGCGGGTTGACAATGTCACCGCAAAGGAAAGGCACAATGATACTTTCCCCTTTAATCTCTTGAATTAATCTGGTCTTATATCCCCCCTTTCCTGGGTGTGTGCTATTATTTATGGCACAGGGATAATAGTCCCGTGCTTTTCCTGTAGATTTGTAGTAATTTCTTTGGAAATAAGACAGAAGGTGTAAGTTGCACAGAAAAGCCTGTAAGCCCCTTGAACTGGGCTCATAAACATAAGAGGCTGGCCATGATATCCCTCATAAAGGGTTAAGTTTGTAGGAGAATTTCTTCTTATTAATCATGTTAGAAAGAATAAAGTTAGAACTTAACTAGTGTATGAATATAGTAAATGAATAAAGTTTAACTAGACATTAGAATCTTAAGTAAAATGTAGTGGAGTGGCCTGTTGCATGGCCTTGGATAGGAGTGCAGCTGGCAAGTAAAGAATGTTTTGTTAAAAGACTTGTTTTGTGACTGAAGGCAGTTGCTGGGTTTTTCTCAGTAAAACATTCTCATGAGATTTTTGTATTTTCCAAGAATAAGGAGAGGAATGTGGTGGGATTCATAGCAGCAATAGCAACTAATGCCTTCTGATATTATGTTGCTACTAGCTATCTTGCAGGTGCACTCTATGTATCTTTAAGAAAAAATTACTCTTAATGCTATGTCAGTTTCTTAAATAGCAAGCCTTTTGTAGTCTTGTGAAAAAGGAATTAGGACACTACATGAACTCAAGGCTATTTGCCTGAGCAAGTGGTGGTCCTTTGCTAGTCCTTGATAATTTTGTCTGCTATCTCTCTCTGTGCCCTTGACTCACAACAACAGTAAAATAGAGTTATTAATTAGTACTAACCTTTTAGAAGTTTGTACCAATATTGTTATTACTATTCAAGTTATTGTATAACTGTACTTTGAATAACTTACCACCTGACTTGTAGCTTATAAATATGAATTAACTGTTATCTAGAAATATGTAACCATAGTGAAACTAAAACAATGATGTATTCAAAATACCATGTGATTGTAACTTAGTGTGTGTGCATAAAAAGTAATGTTAGACCAACCATTGAGGGAGATGCCTGGCAGTAAATGCTAACTAGAGAATAAAGAGAAAGAAAAGAATTTGGCTCTCTCACTCGATTTTGCCGACGCCGTCTCTTCCTGTGGGACCCCTGGATCCCCCCCGGGGCTGGACCCCGGTACTTCTTGAACTTGTGAGAGCCTTCCTTGCATCATTTTAGGGAAGTTTTCAGCTATGATTTGATTGAATAAAGTTTTTATCCCTTGTTTTTTCTCTTCTTCTTCAGGAACCCCTATGATGCTGATGTTATTTCTCTTCATGTTGTCACAGAGCTCTCTTAGAGTTTCCTTGGACTTTTTGAGTCTCTTTTCTTTTTTCTGCTCTGATTTTGTGCCTTTGTTCATCTTGTTCTCCAACTTGCTAATTTGATCCTTAGCTTCATCCATCCTGATTTTAATTCCTTCCATTGTGTTCTTCATTACAGATATTGTATTTGTCACCTCTGATTGATTCTTTTTTTAATATTTCAATGTCCTTTTTTATACTTGCTATCTCTTTATTTAGGTGTTCGTAATGACCATCCATTCTTGTTCTAAGATCTCTAAGCATCCTAACAATCATTACTCTAAACTCTGCATCTGGCAGTTTGGTTATTTCCATATCAATCAGTTCCTTTTCTGGAGATCTCTCTTGTGGTTTCATTTGGATTGCACTTCTCTGTCTTCTCATTATGTCTGTGTGTTTGGGTGTGTTGTTTTTAGGACTGATTAAGTCTAGGTTTGGTGTTATCTACCTCCAATTTTCAGCTGTGTTATTTCTAGGTCTTTTTGGGTTGACATCAGCCTTTATTTGTAATCCACTTTTGGATTTGGGCTGCTTTGAAGTTTTTATTTTGTTTGTTTTCTTCTCAGTTGTAGTCTTGTTTACTGATCTCAGCAGGGGGGTATTTGAAACTGTATCCAGGAATGGGGTGGGTGTAACCTGAGACTCTGAAGGCCTTATCTGCCAGTTACTCTCTCTGGGGCCTGGGTGCTTTCTCTGCTTCAATAGATGGAGGTGTATCTCAGATCTCCATGAAAACCTGAGTTACTGCCCCTCCTCCCCACTTCTTGTTTTCAGCTGTGTCTTGTTGCATTGATTGGAGCTGGGGAGATGTCTAGAGATGTATAATCTTGTTTATATGGAAGTACCAACCCCTCCCCCAGCTATGGCCACCTCCAGCACTGGATGATTCAGCTTCTTAGGTCCTCCCATGCATTCCTCTGACCATCACCATCTGTCTCTCTCTCCCCCCCCTTTCCTTTTGGAAGATAAAGGTTCCCTTATCTTCAACACACCTGGTTTCCAGGTCCCCATGCAAGTGGCTGTGAGAGATATTTACTACTCTTTTCCTTAGAATGAGAGCCCTTCTGGGCTCTCAGCCTCACATCCCCTTTGTTCCTGTAAGCAGGGGAGACTCACCACTCCTCAGCACTTCCTACTAGGCTCAGTGTGGCTTTTTCTTTGCTCCTTGGTTTTTGAGAGCTGGTCTTGTAGCCAGAGTTGGTTTTTCATGCTGATTGTTCCTAAATTAATTTGTAATCCATTTTGGTGGTGTGAGCTGGGAGTCTGTGCATCTGCCTACTCTGCTGCCATCTTCAGGACCCCCTATACATTTTGTAATTATTAAAGCACTTACAGTTAATCTTAAATATATTTGTGCTATGTCAACTTTCAGTTTATGTTTAATTTTCTGAAAATTAGATCTAAATTATGTATCACTAAAATTTCTTCAATGACTCTACTAGAACTTATATCCATTCTAAATATGTATATTTCTCATTTATTTGGAAGATATTTAATTAGCTCTCCATTATTGCTATGTACAAGGAGTTACTTCTTTTGAGATTAGAATCTAGTAAGAAACACGATGTGTTTAGGCCATGGAAGATAGCACAGGTCAGCATTATATGCTATCCTTACAACTTATTTGAGTATGAGCTTCATTAGTATTTTAGAAAAGTAGGTAATACTGCAAGTTTGTAATGAATGATTGCGTTGAAATGATTACAAATACTCTCTGAAAAGAGAAACTGGAAATGCCATTTAAAAATGGGAGAAATGTGGAAAAGTGCAGAGAAAGGGAGAAGACTCTGCATGTGGACAGAGTGTCAGGACGAAGGGCCAGACATGGACACTCAGATGGTAAATTATGGGGACAGTGAATAGACCACTAAAACATGTGTAAATGCTGATAGTGAAAAGACAGTTTGAAGACAGGTCAAATGTTTTAACTTGTTGATTCTATAATGACAGTCTTGTAGAGACATGAACTACATTATTTCAAAGCCTTCAAATACTCAAATTTTTCTGCCACACAGGTGCCTCATGGGATATGGTAGCAGCCTAATTATGTTCAGAGAGATTTTATTGAAGAAGCAATTTGATACTAATGAAAAAGTTGTGGTAAATATCAGATGGAATTATTTTAAAAGCTTAACTGGCCTGACCTGTGGTGGTGCAGTGGATAAAGCATCGACCTGGAAACGCTGAGGTCACCGGTTCAAAACCCTGGGCTTGCCTGGTTAAGGCATATATGGGAGTTGATGCTTCCAGCTCCTCCCTCCTTCTGTCTCTCTCTTCTCTCTCTGTCTCTCTCTCTCCTTCTCTCTCTCCTCTCTAAAAATGAATAAATAAAAAAATTTTTAAAAGCTTAACTGTACTCATGACTCAAACTGCAACCTTATCAGAATATTTTCCAATTAATCAGCACGCATGTGTTTCATTTGTTTTCCAAGTGGATACCAGCTAAACAAACTTGTTCATTCTTACAGTACATACAGGAAATAACTCTCTGTAACCAACTTGCTAATTTTTGTACGTCCCCCCCTTTTTCTGAGATATAATTGACACATAATATTGTGTAAGGTGAACAATGTATGATTTGATACATGTATATATTACAAAATGTTTACCACAGTAAGCTTGTTTAATAGATCTTCACTTCCGTTATCCTTTCCTTTTGTTGTCCTCATTATGAGGAAAGCATTAAAGCTCTGCTCTTGAAAATATCAAGTTAGCCATGTTGCTGTACCTTAGACCCAGAACTTCCTGACCTAATGGCTGAAAGTTTGTGCTCTGTCAAACCTTCTCCTCTTTTCCTACTCCTTACCCCTGGCAACCACCATTCTTATCTGTGTAGATGAATGATGAAAGTAGATAAATAATACACAATAACAAAACATTATAGAGAGCAGAAAAGCTAATCCTGGAGGGAAAGGAGGAGGGCATTGAGGAGAGAGGAAAAAAAGAATGTTGTGGGGAACATGGGGGAGAGGGGATGCTAGAATCTATGTAAACACAATAAATTAAAATAAAAAAATCAATAAATAAAATCTTTTAAAAAAGTTAAAAGAAAAAAAGTCAATAAATGCTCCCAGTTTTGTACTTATTCTTACTCTGAGATTCATATTCTTCTTTCTTTACCCCTCAGTTTCCTCATCTATATAATTTAAACCATTGTGCTATATCTACTTTTGTTAGTGTTTGTGAATTGGAAGCAGATATTTTTCTAAGATTTCTCAACTGTAAATTGAGACCTGACTTGGGGCAGTAAACATGGAATTCAATAAAAAGATTATGTATTACAGAATTGTACAACTGAAACCTGTATAATTTTATTAACCAATATCACCCCAGTGAACTTAGTATTTTTTTTTTAAAGAGAAAAATATATACGTATTTTTCATGTGCTGGGTGATAAGTTTTCAAAATTCCATTTATCTTTCTTGTTCATTTAATTGATGTTAATAAATTGTGATATTTATTTATTGATATTAGTATGTGAAAGAAAGCCACTATATCTCTAGACTAAAAATTAACATCAACAGGAAAATTATGTGAAGTAAAAAGATGAGTTGTAATAATCCAAACTTGTCATTAATAAAGTAATTAAGAAAATAGAAAAAATATATAAGCATATAATTTAGTAACAATTTCCTTTTTGTTTGTGAAACAAAAAAATACCAAAAACAAATATAAAAAATATTAAATATGTATATAAATAATATAAAATATAAATATAAAAATATAAGTATAGATAATATAAAACAAATATAAATACAAAGTTATAGTTATTTTACTGTAGTATACTTATTTTTCTAAATATAGTGATATTTTATGAAAGGTAATAATTACGGTTTGCATGTTCTGATTTTCCTCATGACACCCTTTTAAAGAATTATTGAGGCCTGGGCAATAATTTCATATACATAATTACCTTCACATATAGTGATGCATATACTACTATGTATGTCTTAGATTTAAAGGAGAGTATTAGTCTAACATGCTTTTCACATAGATAAAATATAATGCTACTCTTACTTAAACATGTGCATAGAAAACCAGATGCAGAAACTGCTTCCTGAGTTAGACTGAGAAAGTCATTGGGCAGGTTACTTGGCTCATTTACTTTTATTCTACTTTGATATACCTTGGAACTCATTTCCAATGTGGATATCAGGGACCATATGATAGAGAAATTTATCTTTCTAATTGTATAACATAGCAATTAAAGGTAAATATTTGAATAGACTATTTCTAATCTCTTTAGACTTTTAGTGACAGGACCAACAGTTATAATTACAAAGAGCTGGCATTTTATGTAACTGAAATCTTAATGCTTTTAAGTGAATTTTGTTTTCTCATAGACCAAAGCAGTAGCAGCGATATGTTTAGATTCAGGGAAACTGGAACATCTGGCACAATGTCCCTATTGCACAGCTATTCCCCCTTGTCTGTAGCTAAAATTCAGGTAAACTTTGGCATATGAGTCCATTTTATTTTGCTGTAAGCATGTCTTCTCTTTTTTATTTGCTAATTCATTTGTTATCCCAATTTCCACCTAATATTTATTAAAAATAATATTTTACAATTTGTAGGATATTTCATAGGTTCTCCCTACTTTTCCCAGTTTCAAATATTTTAATAATTTATTTATTCTGCTTTAATATACTTTTGTACCTAATTTAAAAATGTTACTTAATACAAGCAAAAACATAACTATTATTGTTACTTTGATGTATGTGGAATGGTGATACATCTATATAATAAATGATTAAATCCAATCTAATTTTCCTTTTAAACTATATCCCACTGGAGGCAGAATCATGAAGCTATCATCCAAGAGCAGGTGGAGATCTTGCCCACTTTGGTAAAGCAGGTTGAAATCCAGGTTTAGACAAAAAAAAACTATATCTATATCTATATCTATATCTATATCTATATCTATATCTATATCTATATCTATATCTATATCTATCTATATCTATATCTATATCTATATCTATATCTATATCTATATCTATATCTATATCTATATCTATATCTATATCATCTATATCATCTATATCTATATCTATATCTATCTAATCTATATCTATCTATCTATATAGATCCAAGTTCCTGAAGGACCAGTCTGACGAACTGAGAACAGAGAATTTCATTGTGGATGAAGTCTATGCCAGTTGGGCGATGTGATGTTACTATACTTGGATATACTTAAAGTACTTAAAGGATACTATACTTGGCAGAAATAATGCCTTTCCTTTCTGATGGAGATTAAGAGAAAAGAAAAGAAAACAGAAGGACACTAAGTGACCAATATTTTTAGTTCTGTTCTTCCATCTCTTGGTTCCACATCAGATAAGTTGAGCCAAGATGAAGGCACAGGGACTGTGGTTAAGTGGCACAATGGTGTATACGGCTGTGGTAGCTATGGCACAGTGCTGGAGAGCAGCTCAGAGTTACGGTATGAGCTCAGGGCTGCGTGAAGCTGCAGCTCGATTCAGGGCTTCTTCAGCAGGAGGCAGTAAACTAAGATCTGGTGGCTTGATGCTTATTTTTATAACTAAAGTACTGGGACACACATGCCTATCATCTTAGGAACTGTCTGTGGGTGTTTTTGAGTTTCAGCGGCTGTGGACATTGTTATAATAGAGAACAGAGCTTCCACAGTAAAGGCACAGAGACATAAAGACAGAAAGGAGAGGTAGAGACACAGTCGCACCAGGGAGCAGAACCGCACCGCAGTCACATGGATCCACAGTCAGGATGAATATCAAAGGCTTAGAAATTGTCCCTGAGCAGAAAAGGATTAAGTCTCACATCAGGAACCCCAACCCTCAGACTCTAAACAGAAAACAAGATCCCCAATTAGCTGGCTTTGTTAACAAATGGGGACTGTATTCAGGAAAACTATAGAAATGTAGGGAATAAAAATAATGCTCTTTTAAGGGCTCACATGCAGACCCACTTGACCTGGAAACTGGCACAAAAATACCATCCTGAAAAGTCCATGGACCATAGATAAGAGAAGACCAATTCGTCTTCGGTTACCCACAGGAGAAGCAGGATCTATCTGGGTCTATCCCCATTGACTGAGACATTGGCAGGAGCCATTATTGCATCCTCAGTCTATCTTGCTAATATAGATGTTTACCAATATCATTTTGAAATTTATCCTCTAAATCTACTGGTGCCATTGGGCTCACCTGGTACAGCCCCACCCAACAATGTGCCAGACTGTGTTTATGCAAATAAATTCATGAATAATAGAATGAAGGATAAAAATTACATAAGGAAATAAGGAAGAAGATTGGAAGTCTGGCACTCAGCAAGCAATCAGATAATTTGAACCCCCCATTCTATCTATAGAGCCTACCTTCTTTGTTCCAGATACTGCAAAGAAACTGCCAAATGTTTTCAGAAATACTACTGATCAGACATTGTCAGCACATAAATTTTGCCATTTATTTAAGCTCCTGAAAGTGAAGGATAGAAGTGAGTTTAATCACTAGCCAGAAGCAAAAGATTATCACTGCCAGTTTTGAAAAACATTTTTAAGCAAAAGTCTTCTGTTTGAACATTTACCTCAAATTAAAGTTTTAACCACTTTAAAAATTGCTTATGCAAATATCTTCTCCATACATGTTTAAAATTCTCCTAGTTTTTTTTAAGTAAGATTGTTAAAATTAGAGAGGCAAAGTGACATGATAGCTCTGTGTGAAATCCTGAGAAAGACACTATGGTTTTGAAATCTGTCTTCAAAAGTTATCAGCTGTGTGCCCTCAGCTTATTTCATCATTCAGGGCTGAAGTTTTTTCCTGCGTGAAAGAGAATAATGCTTATGGCTACTTCATAGACTTGTAAGGATGATACAGATGTTCTTTCACTTGCAATGGGGTTATATCCCAATAAATTCAACGTAAATTGAATATATTCTAAGTCCAAAATGCATTTAATATGCCTTATCTACAAACATTATGGCTTAGCCTAATGGACTTTAAATGTGTTTAGAACACAATATTATCCAGAAAATGCTGGCAACACAGCACACTATATAGAGCAGGGGTCGGGAAACTTTTTGGCTGAGAGAGCCATGTACACCACATATTTTAAAATGTAATTCCATGAGAGCCATACAACGGCCCATGTACATTATGCATTATCCAATAAAAATTTAGTGTTGTCCCGAACGACAGCTGTGATAGGCTCCAGCCACCTGCAACCATGAACATGAGCGGTAGGAAATGAATGGATTGTAATACATGAGAATGTTTTATATTTTTAATGTTATTATTATTTTTATTAAAGATTTGTCTGTGAGCCAGATGCAGCCATCAAAAGAGCCACATCTGGCTCCCGAGCCATAGCTTCCTGACCCCTGCTATAAAGTATGGCTTGTTTACCCTTTGATCTCATGACTGACGAAGATGTGACACACTGCCACTGCCTAACCTCACGGGAGAATATTAAGAGCCAGGAAAAGAGCACAACTCAAAAAACAAAGCACAGTTTGCATGCATATTGCTTTTCTACCATCATATAGTCAAAAGTTATTAAATCAAACCACTGTGAGTCGGGGACCATCTGTATGTAACACACATAACATAAAATTGTACTTTTACAAATATTGCAGTATATTATCAAATCATAGTCTAGAAATGAGGCACATTTTCATTTTTTGTTATATCAAGCTGGATATGAAATACCAGCTTGCCAACTTCTTGTTTGACAGTATAGTAGAAAATATTATCATGCTCAAATTTATAATACTTGATTAGTAGTAGCATTGTTTTCATTATATTCCTTAAAGGTTTATCTCTATGCTCTTTACCCATTTAGGGGGCATCTGTGTGTATGCTTTTAAAAAATCATTCAGTGAAAGCTTTTACAATTAGCAATGCTATATAAGAATTTATAAAATAAATGACAAATATTTTGAGAGCATTTTTTCCTATAGGGTTTTTCTGATGCTTTATTGTGGTCATGTAGTTCAGACCACATATATTTTCCTTTGAGATCTCTCTCTCTCTCTCTATCTCTCTTTTGATATATCACTGTTATGCTTTGATATAATCTGATCTCAAAATTAAAAATATATTCTGATATATATTTTAAAATTTCTTTTCTTACCATTCAGTATGTTAACCTTTCTGGAATTCATGCCAAAATATGACATGAGACTGGGATATAGCTTGATTATTTTCTAAGTAGTTATCCTATTAACACAATCTCTCTGAGGTTTTATATAATCATTATAATTTGTTTCTATCTTATTTTTTCATTTTTTATTACATTTAATGCAGTGACATTGATAAATCAGGGTACATATGTTGAGAAAACATCTCCAGATTATTTTGACATTTGATTATGCTGTGTACCCCTCACCCAAAGTCAAATTGTCTTCTGTCACCTTCTATCTGTTTTTTTGTGCCCTTCCCCTCCCCCATCCCCTCTCCTTCCTCGCCCCATCCCCCCTCCCCCCAACCCCACCCCCATTGCCATCACATCCTTGTTCATGTCTCTGAGTCTCATTTTTATGTCCCATCTATGCATGGGTTCATATAGTTATTAATTTTTTCTGATTTACTTATTACACTCCATATAATGTTATCAAAGTCCATCCATGTTATTGTAAATGATCCGATGTCATCATTTCTTATGGCTGAGTAGTATTCCATTGTATATATGTACCAAAGCTTTTTAATCCACTCGTCCTCTGACGGACATTTGGGCTGTTTCCAGATCTTTGCTATTGTGAACAATGCTGCCACAAACATGGGGGTGCATTTCTCCTTTTGGAGCTGTTCTATGGTGTCCTTGGGGTATATTCCTAAAAGTGGGATGGCTGGGTCAAAAGGCAGTTCAATTTTCAATTTTTTGAGGAATCTCCATACTGTTTTCCACAGCAGCTGCACCAGTCTGCATTCCCACCAGCAGTGCAGGAGGGTTCCCTTTTCTCCACATCCTCGCCAGAACTTATTCTGCGTTGTTGTGTTGATGAGTACCATTCTGGCTGGTGTGAGGTGATATCTCATTGTGGTTTTAATTTGCATTTCTCTAATGATTAGTGATGTTGATAATTTTTTCATATGCCTATTGGCCATCTGTATGTCCTCTTTGGAGAAGTGTCTATTCATTTCTTTTTCCCATTTTTTGATTGGATTGTTTGTCTTGCTGGTGTTGATATTTACAAGTTTTTTATAAATTTTGGTTATTAACCCCTTATCATATGTATTGTCAAATATGTTCTCTCATTGTGTAGTTTGTCTTTTTATTCTATTCTTATTGTATTTAGCTGTGCAAAAGCTTTTTAGTTTGATATAGTCCCATTTGTTTATCCTGTCTTTTATTTCACATCCCCGTGGGGATAAATCAGCAAATATATTGCTCTGAGAGATGTGGGAGGGCTTACTGCCTATGTTTTCTTCTAAGATGCTTATGGTTTCAAGGCTTACATTTAAGTCCTTTATTCATTTTGAGTTTATTTTTGTGAGTGGAGTAAGATGGTGATCTAGTTTCATTTTTTTGCAGGTAGCTGTCCAATTTTCCCACACCATTTGTTAAAGAGGCTGTCTTTACTCCATTGTATGCTCTTATGTCCTTTATCAAATATCAGTTGTCCATAGAGCTGTGGGTTTATTTCTGGGTTCTCTGTTCTGTTCCATTGATCTATATTTCTGTTCTTATGCCAGTATCAGGCTGTTTTGAGCATAATGGCCTTGTAGTATAACTTGAACTCAGGAAGTGTGATTCCTCCCACTTTATTTTTCTTTTTTTAACATTGCTGAAGCTATTCATGTTCTCTTTGGTTCCATATAAATTTTTGGAATATGTGACCTATATCTTTGAAGTATGTCATTGATATTTTAATTGGTATTGGATTGAATTTATAGATTGCTTTGGGTAATATAGACATTTTAATGATGTTTATTCTTCCTAACCATGAGCACGGTATATGCTTCCACTTGTTTGTATCTTCCCTGATATCTTTTATCAATGCTTTGAAATTTTCCAAGTACAAGTCTTTAGTCTTTTTGGTTAAGTTTACTCCTAGGTACTTTATTTTTTTGGTTGTAATAGTGAAGGGGATTGTTTCCTTAATTTCTCTTTCTGACTGTTCATTGTTCACGTATAAAAATGCCTCTGATTTCTGAGTATTGATTTTATATCCTGCCTCTTTGCTGAATTTATTTATCAGGTCCAGTAGATTTTTGACTGAGACTTTAGGGCTTTCTATATACAATATCATATCATCTCCAAATAATGATAGTTTTACTTCTTCTTTTCCCACTTGAATGCCTTTTATTTCTTCTTCTTGTCTGATTGCTGTGGCTAGGACTTCCAGGACTATGTTAAATAAGAGTGGTGAAAGGGGTACCACTGCCTTGTTCCTGATCTTAAGAGGATTGCTTTTAATTTTTGCCCATTGAGTATGATGTTGGCTGTGGGTTTGTCATAGATGGCTTTTGTCATGTTGAGGTATGTACCCTGTATTCCCACTTCGCTGAGAGTTCTGATCATGAATGGGTGTTGGATTTTATCAAATGCTTTTTCTGTATCTATTGAAATTATCATGTGGTTTTTCTCCTTTTTTTTGTTTATGTGATGAATCACATTGATTGATTTATGAATATTGTACCAGCCTTGCCTCCCCAGAATAAATCCCACTTGATCATGATTTATGATTTTTTCCATATATTGTTGGATCTGATTTGCTAATATTTTGTTGAGGATTTTAGCATCTATATTCATCAGAGGTATTGGCCTATAATTTTCTTTCTTTGTGTTGTCTTTGCCTGGTTTTGGAATCAGAATTATGCTCTCCTCATAAAAGGACCTTGGAAGTCTTCCTTCCTCTTGAATTTTTTGAAAAAGTTTGAGAAGGATAGGAGTTAGTTCTTCTTTGAATATTTGGTAGAATTCAGCTGTGAAACCATCTGGCCCAGGACTTTTCTTTGTTGGGAGTTTTTGAAAACTCTTTCAATCTCATTTGGTGTAATCAGTCTGCTTAGGTTTTCTGATTCTTTCAGACTGATTTTTGGAAGATTGTATGTGTCAGGAATTTGTCCATTTCATCTAGGTTGTCTAGTTTTTGGCATACAGTTCTTCATAGTATTTTCTTACAATATTGTGTATTTCTGTTGTGTCAGTTGTTATTTCTCCCCTCTCATTTCTAATTTTATTTATTTGAGTCCTCTCTCTCTTTTTCTTGGTGAGTCTAGTTAAAGGTTCATTGATTTTGTTTACCTTTTCAAAGAACCAGCTCCTAGTTTCATTGATCCTCTGTATTGTTTCTTTAGCCTCTATGTCATTTATTTCTGCTCTGATTTTTATTATTTTTTTTCTTCTACTACATTTGGGCTTTACTTGCTGTTATTTTTCTAGTTCTTTTAGATGCAAGGTTAAGTTGGTTTTTTTTTTAGCTTTTTCTAGCTTCTTAAAGTGTGCCAGTAGTGCTATGAACTTCCCTCTCAGTACTGCTTTTGTTGAGTTCCATAAATTTTGAATTGTTGTATGCTCATTGTCATTTGCTTCTAGGAATTTTTTTTTATTTCTTCTCTGATCTCATTTTTAATCCATTCATTATTTAACAACCTGCTATTTAGTTTCCATGTGTTTGAGAATTTTTGAGCTTTTGTGATCGAAGAAAGTGTTTGATATGATTTCAATCTTCTTAAATTTATTGAGACTGCTTTTGTGCCCTAACATGTGATCTATCCTAGAGAATGTACCATAAGCACTTGAAAAGAAAGTATATTCTGCTGCTTTTGGGTGAAAGGTTCTGAAGATATCTATTAAATCGAGTTGATCTAGTGTGTCCAATAAGTCTGCTGTTTCTTTGTTAATTTTCTTTCTTGAGGATCTATTTAGTGATGTTAGTGGGGTATTGAAATCTTCTACTATTATAGTATTGCTGTTGATCTCACCCTTTAAATCCATCAAAGTCTGTTTTATATATTTAGGTGCTCCTATATTAGATGCATAGATATATCTTCCTATTGGATTACTCCCTTTATCATTATGTAGTGCCTTCTTTATCTCTTACTATATCCTTTGTTACAATGTCCAATTTGTCTAATATAAGTATTGCTAACCCAGCTTTTTTTTTTCATTTCCATTTGCATGAAATGTTTTTTTTCCCATCCTTTTACCTTCAATCTATGTGTATCTTTTGTTCTAAGGTGTGTCTCTTGTAGACAGCATATGTACAGATCCCATTTTCTTTTTCTTTTTTTTTTTTTGGTATTTTTTTCAAAGCCAGAAACGGGGAGTCAGTCAGATGGACTCCCACATGCACCTGACCGGGATCCACCTGGCACACCCACCAGGGGATGATGCTCTGCCCATCTGGGGCATCGCTCTGCAGCAACCAGAGCCACTCTAGCTCCTGAGGCAGAGGCCACAGAGCCATCCTCAGTGCCCGGGCAAACCTTGCTCCAATGGAGCCTTGGCTGTGGGAGGGGAAGAGAGAGATAGAGAGGAAGGAGGGTGGAGAGGTGGAGAAGCAGATGGGTACTTCTCCTGTGTGCCCTGGCTGGGAATCAAACCTGTGACTCCTGCACACCAGGCTGATGCTCTACAACTGAGCCAACTGGCCAGGGCCGGGTCCTGTTTCCTTATCCATGCAGCTACCCTATATTCTTTGATTGGATCATTTAATCCATTTACATTTAATGTTATTCTTGATTTGTAGTTGTTTATTGACATTTTATTCTTTAAAGCTGTATTTCTTTTTTGCTATATTCTTTTCCCACTTTGATCTGTTTACAACAGTCCCCTTAACATTTCCTGTAGCACTGGTTTGGTTGTAATGAATTCCTTGAGTTGTTTTTTGTCTGGGAAGCTTTTTATTTCTCCTTCGATTTTAAATGATAACCTTGCTGGATAAAATAGTCTTGGTTGTAGGTTCTTGTTCTGCATTACTTGAATATTTCTTGCCATTCCCTTCTGGCCTCAAGTGTTTCTGTTGAGAAGTCGGATGTCATCCTTATGGGGGCTCCTTTGTAGTTGATAACTTTTTTTTCTCTTGCAGCTTTTAATATTTTCTCTTTATCACTTAGCTTTGGTTTTTAATTATGATGTATGATGTGTCTTGGTGTAGGTTTCTTTGGGTTTCTCTTTAATGGAGTCCTCTGTGTTTCTTGAACTTGTGAGAGGTTCTCCTGCATTAATTTAGGGAAGTTTTCAGCTATAATATGATTGAACAAAGTCTCTATCCCTTGTTCTTTTTCTTCTTCTTTAGGAACCCCTATGATGCTGATATTATTTCTCTTCATGTTGTCACAGAGCTCTCTAAGAGTTTCCTCAGACTGTTTTAGTCTCTTTTCTTTTTTCTTCTCTGCTTTCATGCCTTCATTCCAGTTGTCCTCCAACTTGCTGGTTCGATCCTCAGCTCTATCCATCCTGTTTTTAATTCCTTTCGTTGTGTTCTTTATTTCTGATATTGTATTTGTCATCTCCGGCTGATTCTTTTTTAATATTTCAATATCCTTTTTTATACTTGCTATTTCTTTATTTAGGTGTTCATCATGACCATCCACTGTTGTTCTAAGATCCCTAAGCATGCTTACAATCATTATTTTGAACTCCGCATCTGGAAGTTTGATTATTTCCATATCACTCAGTTCATCTCCTGAAAGTTTCTCTTGTTGTTTCATTTGGATTGCACTTTTTTGTCTTCTCATTATCTGTGTTTGGGTGTTTTGTTTGTAGAGTTGGTTGAGTCTAGGCTTGGTGTTGTCTGCTTCCAGTTTTCAGTTGTGTTATTTCTAGATATTCTTGGGTTGGTATCAGCTATTATTTATTATCCACTTTCGAATTTGGGCAGCTTTGAAGTCTTGATTTGTTTGTTTTCTTAACAGGTGATAATCTTGTTTACTGATCTCAGCAGTGGGCTTCCTTGAAAATGTATCCAGGAATGTGATGGGTTATACCTGAGACTCTGAAGACCTTTTCCACCAACTAATCTCTCTGGGGGCAGGGTGTTTTCTCAGCTTCAGTAGGGGAACGTGTATCTCAGATTCATGGAGACCTGAGTTACTGTCCCTCTTCCCCACTTCTTGTTTTCAGCTGTGTCTTGTTGCGCTGTTTGGAGCTGGAGAGATGTCTGGAGATTTCTGATGCAGAAGCAATTCAGTACTGTTTTGTGGACGGTTCAGTCCCTCTCCCAGCTATGGCCACCTCCAGCATGGATGAGTCAGCTTTTTTATGTTGTCTCCTGCATTTCTTAGCCCCTCTTTCAGTCTGTCCCTCTCTTTCTCCTTTCCACTTGGGAGATAAGCTGGTCTTTTCAACACATCTCGCTTCTCACTCCCTGGTCACCAGGCAAGTGGCTGTGAGTAGTATTTCCTGCTCTTTTCCATGGAGTGAGATCCCCTCTGGGCTCTCCGCCTCACTCCCCCCCACTCCATTCTTGTAAGCAGGGGAGATTCAGGCACTCCCTACCAGGTTTGTTGTGGCTTCTTCTTTGCTCCTTGGTTTTTAAGAGCTATTCTTGTAGTCCAGAGTTGGCTTTTCATGCTGATTTTTCCTAAATTGATTTGTATTCCAGTTTGATGGTGAGAGCTGGGTGTCTGTGCATCTGCCTACTCCGCTGCCATCTTCCACAATCTGATTCTATCTTATTTTGACTGTTCCATTTAGTTGTCTGTTGTAAGATCTGTCAGGTCTTGAGACAAGATGGGGTTTTTTTATGTTTGTAGTTTTGTAATACTTGATAATTGTAGGCAAAGTTTTTATTCTCCATCTTTATTTTCCCATTTACTTTCATATTCCATCTTTTACAACAAAAGTGTAAGCATGTGTCCCAGTCCCATTCATTTTATGATCTGAATTAGTCTGTCTTCTGGGGGATTTCTGGAAATGTATGCTTTATTGGTTTAAAATAAAATAGCCTGGCCATGCGGTGGTGCAGTGGATGGGGTGTAGGACTGGGATGCAGAGAACTCAGGTTTGAGACCCCAAGGTCGCCAGCCTGAGCACGAGCTCATCTGGTTTGAGCAAGACTTGCCAGCTTGAGCCCAAAGTCACTGGCTTGAGCAAGGGGTCACTCTGGCTGTTGCAGGCCCCCAGTCAGGGCACATATGACAAAGTGGTCAATGAGAAACTGAGGTGCTGTGGCGAAGAACTGATGCTTCTCATCTCTCTCCCTCCCAGTCTGTCTGTCCCTCTCTGTCCCTCTCTCTGTCTCTCTCAGTCTCTGTCACTAAATAAATAAATACATAAGAGAGAAAGAGGCAGAGAGATGTACAGATAGAGAACCATCTTCTAAGTCCCGGATTGGATCTGGACATATGAGCATGTTATGCTGGATCTATAGGACAGCCATCTTGTGAACAGGCATTTTTGAATAGCTGAATTATATAACCCTAAATCACCTGCCTCATACACCTTTTAGTATTGGATGATTAAATTGAGTAACAAGATCTCCTGCTCCTAAAACATTATGGCTGGTATACTTTCTCTAGTGATATTATTAAATTAAAATTTCTTCATTCAATAAATTGTTGATTTAATTATTTTTACCCAATTCCTACCAAGTAAAAACCAAAGTTCTAAGGTCAATACTTAAACTTCTTTGGAATTTTTCTCTATCTTTTTTCCGGACTCATTGCTGGCTACTAGATAGATCTACATACCTCTCTCCAGATTATAGCTTTATGTGCTGTTCAATCAGTTCTAGCTAGAACATCTTTCCTATCCATGCCTTCCTACTAACATTCATTTTTGTTTTCAAGAACAGTCACAATTTCCAACAAAATTACAAAACATGCTTCCTTTTATCATGATTAAAATGATACCTTTTTACTATGAAAATAAGCAACATTTGGCAGATAGCATTTAAAAGGTAATTTTTCACATGGGAATTGAAACCATTTACAGGTTGTTGTCTACACTAACATGAATTTTTATTTTACTGCCTGCAATTTACATGAATATAATATCCCAGAATTTTTTTATTCAGGGAGGTAATGATGTGATAACTTTATTGTTTTTAAGAATCTTTTGGATATCCATTTATCTGAACAATAAAAGCATCCACTTGCCTCCATAAGGATAAATAGCTTTCTCAGAAAAATAATGCCCGATTTAGCTAAACAACAAAATCTTTTCTCTTTTACACTTAGAATCCTTCTCTCACTGTGTCCCCCAATCTTAAACTGTTATATTACAAACTTTGCCAATTCCCAAACAGGTCCCTGCTGTGGTAGTATTGGGGAAACATAATTAAAAACAAAATCTCTCCACTCAGGAATCCTTTATACAAAGGTAGAAAAGAGAACATTTTTTATTATTGAACAAGCATTAATTAAACCAGAATGTGATGTGCCCCACAAGTATTTTAAAAGATTGCAAAGACAGAACTAAATCTCCCTTGTTTATAAAGCCAGGCAGATACAACCAATTACATGTTTTTAAGGAAAGCAGTAACTAGGCTTGAAGTCTGATAACCTCATAGCATCATTTCTCACCCATAGTTTATCTTAACATTACTTGATTATTGGGGTGATCATCTGTGTGAGTTAATTGGTTTCATCCAGAGGAAAAATAACCTTTCCATCTCTTTATAACAGGGTGTAGCTTTGTAAGTTGGAGGAAGATGCTCAAGAGGTTGGGCTCCTACCCTCATACAGAAATTAGGAGTTAGGGGTGCTGTGTCCCTTGATAATTACGTTCCTTTTTTTGTATGTTTATCTTTTATTTTGTGACCATGATGAACTCATTAATTTTAAAAGGGTTGTTTTCTTTGTAGATTCTTAGAATTTTTTATAAATTTTTATTAATTTTAGTGGGGTGAAATAAATAAATCAGGGTGCAGATGTTCAAAAAAAACATGTCCACGTTATCTTGTCATTCAATTATGTTGCATACCTACCCATCACCCAAAGTCAGATTATCTTCCGTCACCTTCCATCTAGTTTTCTCTGTGCCCCTTCCCCTACTCCTTCCCCTCTCCATCCTTCCTTCCCCACCCCACCCCCATAACCACCACATTCTTGTCCATGTCTCTTAGTCTTGTTTTTATGTCCCAACTATGTGTGGATTAATGCAGTTCTTAGTTTTTTCTGATTTACTTATTTCACTCCATATAATGTTATCAAGATCCAATCATTTTGTTGTAAAAGATCCGACGTCATCATTTCTTATGGCTGAATATTTTTCCATAGTGTATATGTGCCACATCTTCTTTATCCAGTTATCCACTGAAGGGCTTTTTGGTTGTTTTCATGTCTTGGCTACTGTGAATAGTGCTGCAATGAACATGGGGCTACGTGTGTCTTTACGTATTAATGTCTCTGAGTTTTGGGTGTATATACCCAGTAGTGGGATTGCTGGGTCTTAAGGTAGTACTACTTTCAGTTTTTTGAGGAACCACCATACTTTCTTCCATAATGGTTGAACTATTTTACATTCCCACCAACAATGAATGAGGGTTCCTTTTTCTTTACAGCCTCTCCAACATTTGCTATTACCAGTCTTGTTGATAATAGCTAATCTAACAGTTGTGAAGTGGTATCACATTGTAGTTTTGATTTGCATTCTCTAATAACTAATGAAGATGAACATCTTTTCATATATCTGTTGGCCATTTGTATTTCTTCCTGGGAGAAGTGTCTCTTTATGTCCTTTTCCCATTTTTTTTATTGGATTGTTTGTTTGTTTGTTGTTGAGTTTTATGAGTTCTTTGTATATTTTGGATATTAGGCCTTTATCTGAGCTGTTGTTTGAAAATATCATTTCCCATTTAGTTGGCTTTCTGTTCATTTTGTTATCAGTTTCTCTTGCTGAGCAAAAACTTCTTAGTCTGATGTAGTCCCATTCATTTATATTTCCCTTCAATTCTCTTGCCTTTGGAGTCAAATTTATAAAAGGCTATTTAAAACCGAGGTCCATGAATTTAGTACCTATGTATCATTCTATGTACTTTATTGTTTCAGGTCTTATATTTAGGCATTTGATCCATTTTGAATTAATTTTAGTACAAAGGGACAAACTGTAGTCGAGTTTCATTCTTTTGCATGTGGCTTTCCAGTTTTCCCAGCACCGTTTGTTGAAGAGGCTTTCTTTTCTCCACTGTGTGTTGCTGGCCCCTTTATCAAAAATTATTTGACCATATATATGTGGTTTTATTTCTGGAATTTCTATTCTGTTCCATTGGTCTGAGTGTATATTTTTCTGCCAATACCATGCTGTTTTGATTGTCATGACTCTATAATATAGTTTGAAGTCAGGTATTGTAAGGCCCCCAACTTCATTCTTTTTCCTTAGATTTACTTTGGCTATTCGAGTTTTTACAGTTTCATATAAATCTGATAATTTTTTGTTCCATTTCTTTCAAAAATGTCATTGGAATTTTGATGGGAATTGCGTTAAATTGTATATTGCTTTAGGTAATATGGCCATATTGATTAAATTTATTCTTCCTATCTAAGAACAAGGAATATTTGTCCATTTCATTGTATCTTTTTCGATTTCCCTTACAGTGCTTTGTAGTTTTTGTTATATAGGTTCTTTACATTCTTTGTTATGTTTATTCCTGAGTATTTTTTGTTGTTGTTGTTGCAATCATGCACGGGATTATTTTTAGAGTTTGTTTTCTAATGTTTCATTGTTGGTATATAGAAAGGCTATGGATTTTTGTATATTAATTTTGTATCCTGCAACCTTACTCTATTGGTTTATTGTTTCTATTAATCTTTTTGTGGAATCTTTGGAGTTTTCGATGTATAGGATCATATATTCTGCAAAAAGTGATACCTTTACTTCTTCTTTTCCGATATGGATGCCTTTTATTTCTTTACCGTTTCTGATTTCTCTGGCTAGAACTTCTAGCACATGTTAAATAAGAGTGAAGGGAGTGAACAATCCTGTCTTGTTCCTGATTTAAAGGGGAAAGTCCTCAGTTTTATGCCATTTAACATGATGTTAGCTGATGGTTTATCATATATGGCCTTTATCATGTTGAGATATTTTCCTTCTATACCCATTTTGTTGAGTGTCTTAAACATAAAGTTGTGTTGTATTTTATCAAATGCCTTTTCTGCATCTATTGATAAGATCATGTGGTTTTTGTTCTTTTTTTTTGTTCATATGGTGTATTACATTAACTGTTTTTTGTATGTTGAACCATTCTTGAGATTTTGCGATGAATCCCACTTGATCATGATGTATTTTTTTTTAATATGTTGTTGTATTGGATTTGCTAGTATTTTGTTTAGTATTTTAGCATTTGTATTCACTAGAGATATTGGTCTGCAGTTCTCTTTTTTTGTGCCATCCTTGCCAGGTTTCGGTATGAGGGTTATGTTGGCCTCATATAATGTGTTTGGGACTATTGCTTCCTCTTCAAACTTTTGGAAAACTTTGAGTAGAATAGGAACCAAGCCTTCTTTGAATGTTTGACAGAATTTAGTAGTATAACCATCTCGGCCTGAACTTTTATTTTTGGGAAGGTTTTTTAATAGTTTTTCTAATTCCTCCCTGCTAATTGGTCTGCTTAGTCTTTCTGCTTCTTAATGACTAAGTCTAGTAATATTGTATTGTTCTAGGAATTTATCCATTTTTTCTAGATCATTGAATTTGGTGGCATATAGTTTTTCATAGTATTCTACAATAATTCTTTGTATATCTATAATGTCTGTGGTGATTTCCCCTTTTTCATTTTGGATTTTGTTTAAATGAGTCCTTTCTCTTATTTCCTTGTTGTGTTTTGCCAAGGGTTTATCAATTTTGTTGATCTTTTCAAAGAACCAGCTCCTTGTTTTATTAATTTTTTTAAATAGTTTTTCTGTTCTCTATTTTATTTATTTCTGCTCTGATTTTTATTATTTCTTTTGTTCGGCTGGTTTTGGGTTGTCTTTTTTCTTTTTTTACTAGTTCTTTAAGGTATGAAGTTAAATGGTTTACTTAGGTTCTCTCTTGTTTGTTCATATACTCCTGAAGTGATATGGACTTCCAACTTATTATTGCTTTTGCTGCATCCCAGAAATTCTGATATGTTGTATTGTCATTTTCATTTGTCTGTATATATCTTTTGATCTCTGTGCTTATTTCTTCTTTGACCCATTTATTTATTTATTTATTTATTTAGTATTTTTCTGAAGCTGAAAACAGGGAGAGACAGTCAGACAGACTCCCGCATGCGCCCGACCGGGATCCACCCGGCACGCCCACCAGCGGCGACTCTCTGCCCACCAGGGGGCGATGCTGTGCCCTTCCATGGCGTCGCTCTGCTGCGACCAGAGCCACTCTAGCGCCTGGGACAGAGGCCAAGGAGCCATCCCCAGTGCCCGGGCCATCTTTGCTCCAATGGAGCCTTGGCTGCGGGAGGGGAAGAGAGAGACAGAGAGGAAGGGGGGGTGAGGGTGGAGAAGCAAATGGGCGCTTCTCCTATGTGCCCTGGCTGGGAATCGAACCCGGGTCCCCCGTATGCCAGGCTGAAGCTCTACCGCTGAGCCAACCAGCCAGGGCCTGACCCATTTTTTTAAAAAGTAAGGTGACAGAGGACAATCTGACTTTGGGTGATGGGTATGCAACATAATTGAACGACAAGATAACCTGGACTTGTTATCTTTGAATATATGTATCCTGATTTATTTATGTCACCCCATTAAAAAAATAAAATTATTAAAAAAAAGTATGTTGTTTAGTTTTCATATTTTTGTGGGTTTTTTCCATCTTTTTTGCAGTTGAATTCTAGTTTCAAGGCTTAATATTCAGAAAATATGCTTGGTACAATTTCAATTTTTTTGAATTTGCTGATGTTATTTTTGTGGCCCAAAATATGGTCAATTCTTGCAAATGTTCCATGTACACTAGAGAAAAATATGTACTCTCTCACTTTGGGATGTAATGTCCTGTAGATGTCTATCATATCCCATTGCTCTAGTGTTTCAATTAACTCTTTATTGATTTTCTGTTTAGATGAATGATCTATAGCCGTCAGCAGTGTATTGAGGTCTCCAAGTATGATTGTATTTTTGTCAGTTTTTGTTTTTAGGTCAATAAGTAGCTGTCTTATATATTTTGGTGCTCCTTGTTTTGCTGCATATATATTAAGAATTGTTATGTCTTCTTGATTCAGTGTCCCTTTAATCATTAAGAAATGACCATTTTTGTCTCTGAGTACTATTGCTGTCTTGTAGTCAGCATTGTAGATATGAGTATTGCTACACCTGTCTTTTTTTAGATGTTATTTGTTTGGAGAATTGTTTTCCAGCCTTTTACTTTGAATTTGCTTTTATCCCTGTTGCTTAGATGAGTTTCTTGTAGGCAGCATAGAGTTTGATTTTCTTTTTTAATCCATTCTGCTACTCTGTGTCTTTTTATTGGTGAATTTAATCCATTTACATTTAGTTTAATTATTGACACTTGTGGGTTTCCTATTGCCATTTTATAAATTGCTTTCTGTTAGTTTTATATCTTGTTTGATTCTTTTTTTCTCTCTCTCATTTGTTTTTGTTTGGTTGTATTTCATACTTCTTTCCTCTGTTGCTACATTTTTAAAATCATGTGCTTCTGTGGTGGTTTTTTCAGGGGTGGTTACCATTAAGTAATAAAAAGGGTACCTACCATGTTCATTGTAGTGCCCTATCTTATGAGTGCCTCTGCACTCCATTGTCCTTTGCTACTGTTAATCTCTGTACTCTGCCTCCCTTTTTTTTTTTGTTTTTATTGTCACAGTTTAAATTTGGTTTTATTGTTTTCTTGGTGGAGGTTTTATTTGTGGTTTTGTTTTGTTTTGTTCTTTGTATCTCATTGAAATACCCTTTTTTGTATGATATTTCCTGGAGTGGGGGTTTTTTGATGATAAATTTCCTCAACTCTTCTGTATCTGTGAATGTTTTTATTTCTCCTTCATATTTGAAGGATAGCTTTGATGGTTATAGTATTCTCGGCTGAATGTTCCTCTCTGTCTGGATATTAAATATTGAGGTCCACTCTTTTTTAGCTTGTAGAGTTTCTGCTGAGAAATTTGATGATAATCTAATAGGCCTTCCTTTATATGTTGTATTCTTCTTTTCCCTGGCTGCCTTGAGAATTTTTTCTTTGTCATTGGTTTCTGCCAATTTTGTTATGATGTGCATTAGAGTAGGTTTGTTGGGGTTAAGAAAACTAGGTGTTCTGTTTGCTTCTTGAATTTGAGGCAATAGTTCTTTCCACAGGCTTGGTAATTTCTCATCTATTACTTGTTTGAATATGTTATCCATTCCATTTTCTCTCTCTTTTCCTTCTGATATACCTATTATTCTTATGTTAGTCTTTTTGATAGAGTCAGTCAACTCCTGTAGGGCTTTTTCATTTTTTTAAAGGTTATTTTATTTTAATTATTTTTATTTTATTTATTCGTTTTAGAGAAGAAGGGTGGGAGAGGGGGGGGAACAGGAAGCATCAACTCCCATATGTGCCTTGACCAGACAAGCCAAGTTTTTGAACCGGCAACCCCAGTGTTTCCAAATTGACGCTTTATCCACTGCGCCACCACAGGTCAGGCTTATTTATTTATTTTTTTATTCTTGAGTCTTTCTTTTCTTCTTTCTGTTGTGCCTCATGTTGCTTGTCTTCTATGTCACTAATCCACCTTCGATTTGGCCTGTTCTATTAGCTGATCTTGCTACCTTGTTGTTCAGTTCATGAATTGAGTTTTTCATCTCTGTTGATTTATTTTTATAGTTTCAATTTTGTTGGTATTATATTCTTTGTATTCATTGAGTTGTTTGCTGAGGTCCCTATATTGCCTTTCTGTATTTTCTTGTATATCTCTAAGTATTTTTTTCAGATCTCTATATTAAATTCTCTGTCATTTAGCTCCAAGTTTTCCAATATATTGAATTTTTTCTCCATAGATTTTTTCTCATTTATCTGTGCTACATCTCTGTCTTTTGTATTCATGATATTCAATTTCCTTTTTTTTAATGGCATCTGAGGGTGGTTTTTTTAATAGGACTAATGAGAATTAATAAAGAATAAAACATAAAAAAAAGAAAAAAATGGAAAAAAAAGAAAATTTATTATTTCTTTTTTTCTCCTCTCCCCTCCTCCTTGAGAAAATATCATGATAAACTGTGAATTATATTGTGCTAAATGGAACAAAAACTACCTATAACAGAGGGCCTGAGTTGGGAAGAAGTGATTAAGGGGCAAAAAAGGAAGTAGGGACCCACGAAATGCAAAAAAGGAAAAAATTTGGGTCAAGAATGAAATGATTTGCTTGTAAGTGACAGTTGACTGAGAGATATAATGACAGGGATAAGAGGAAAATAGAAAAAAAATTATTATTGTATTAAGTGGAGCAAAAAGTAGACAGAATGGAGAGCTAGGGTGGGGGAGAATGCTAATGAGTTAAAACGCAAAGTAAAAAGCACCCAAAATGTCACAAAGAAAAAATTTGATTCTCAAAATAATTTGTGATTGAGTATTGAATGAGAGGAAAAGTAAAGGATAAAAGAATAAACTAATAGAGAGGGAGAAAAAAAGAAAAAGGGAAAAAAGAAAAGAAGAAAAAAGAAAATAGAAAAAAGAGACAGAGAGAGAGAATTAGGGTTTTGGATTGTAACCCTCATAGAGAGGAAGGAAGAAGAAAAGAAAGAAAATTGGAAATGTAACACTTATGGATAGTGTAGTTCAAAAAGAGGAAAGAATAAGATGGGCAGAGAATAAAAAGACTAAGGTGGAAGAAATAATAATAAAGACAAGAAGATGAAAGAAACAAAAAAAGTGAAAAAAGTTATAAAGTCTGTGGATTTTTCTTGATTTTGAGAGGCTATCTTCTTTTTTCATTCCTCTCCCTCTTCCTGATCGGTGACTCTGTACCCCAGGTTCTGCCCCTGTGGCACACTTAGGTAGAGATTTACCGTTGATAAGTCTCTATGGGGATATCATGTATTAGGCTTTAGTCTTGTTGGCAGTCGAGGCTTGTTAGCATTTGAAGTCTCCGCCAATGAGAGAGTCCTTTTTCCTGGAGCCTCTCTCCTAGTCTCTCCTTCCCAAATTAGCAGCCTGATGATCCAGCTATGAGGTTGCCGCTGCCTCTGCCTGGAGAGTAAGTGGCTCAAAGAGCTGGCAAATCCCCACTCTATCCCCCTTCAATGCAGGGCTCTGGGTAAGGCTTTCTCAGTCAGAGCCTCCAGCGTAATCAGGTGGGGCTGGGAGCCAATTGCTCTCAAGGTGCTTTTTTCTGAGCCTCCAGGTGTGTCCAGTATGCCTCAGCAGTCTGTGGGGCCACTCTCCCCAGGCTTTTTCTATTTTATAACCTGTATTGGCTGGGAAGAAGATGCCCTAGTTGCTGCCTGCAGAACAGGAGGTCTTAAAAGCTGCCAAGTTCCTCTTTCTAATGTATAACCCTGAGTATGAAAGTTCTGCCAATCAGAAATTGCCCCACCCCTAGATGCATAGCAAGAGGCACTGAAACATATCAAGCCTGTTGTCTTTGATCGCTGAACTGAGAGAGATCTTGTCAGTTAGAGCCTTGTAGGTCAGTTGGGAGGTGAGCAGCCTGAGGGTTAAGGTAATTTCAGTGATTGGATCCGCAAATCTGCTCCCGAGACAGACTGCAAGCTGCTTGCATGCCCCTCCCCCTAGCACTTTTGTATTTTTTCTTCCCCATTGAATGGCTTGAATGGCACCCCACCCATCTGGAGAAGTTTGGGCATAGGGAAGTTCGCTTTTGTGCACTCCCCACGCTCCACTGTTTAGGGTGCAGGGACCACACCAAACTCTGGTTACAGCCCATGCAAAGGTCTCTGACCCTGTCCTTCTGTCCGGGAACACTGGTGCCCATTCCCAGGGTGCTAAGAGGAACCTCTCACACCCTATCTGCACTCGCTGACCAGGGTATCTGGGTTAATGGCGGCTGCTGCTCACCCGTCTTTGCTGGGGTAAGGCTGAGTCACCACAGGCACACTCTTTCCTCAGCTTGGATATCTGTACCACAGCCTGGCTCCCTCCACATTCTCAGCCCTCACTCTATTTCAGTTTCAAGTGAAAGCAGCCTTTGCTCAGGTTAGTGAGGAAGGCGGAGTGTTTCTTTCTCCGTCTTATTTCCTACAGGGTTGATAATATATTTAGTCAATTTTTCACTCGATCATACCTTCATGTTCAGTGTGTGGGACTTCCAAACGCTCCAAGGATAGATTTTTCTGTCACTGGTTGAAAAACTTGTTGAAATTTTGGGGAGAGTTATCGGTAGCACTCCTCACAGCACCATTTCTCTGATGTCACTGATAATTACATTTCAAGGAGCTAACTCTCAGGTTTTTGAGCAAGACATTGCCAGGTCATAAAATAAAAAATGCGATCTAGTCTTCAAAAAGGATTTATATGTATTTTAAAGTGAAGGAAAAATACTTAAAATTATGTTTTTAAAGTAAATGCTCAGAGAAAAGGAAAAGAGGGAAATATCTTCCTTTATTTTTAACATGGAGAATTAAGCCTTTCATTTTTAATTCATATTTTTTCTTACAGAAGACCTACTTTAAAAGTATATTAGAAACAATAAACCAATACAGTAAGGTCGCAGGATACAAAATTAACATACAAAAGTCCATAGCCTTTCTATATGCCAACAATGAAATATTAGAAAACGAACTCAAAAAAATAATCCCCTTCACGATTGCAACAAAAAAAATAAAATACCTAGGAATAACCATAACAAAGAACGTAAAGGACCTATATAATGAAAATTACAAAGCATTGTTAAGGGAAATCGAAAAAGATACAATGAGATGGAAAAATATTCCTTGTTCCTGGATAGGAAGAATAAATATAATCAAAATGGCCATATTACCCAAAGCAATATACAAATTTAATGCAATTCCCATCAAAATTCCTATGAGATTTTTTAAAGAAATGGAACAAAAAATCATGAGATTTATATGGAACTATAAAAAACCCCGAATAGCCAAAACAATCCTAAGGAAAAAGAATGAAGCTGGGGGCATTACAATACCTGACTTTAAACTATATTATAGGGCCACGATAATCAAAACAGCATGGTATTGGCAAAAAAATAGACACTCAGACCAATGGAACAGAATAGAAAGCCCAGAAATAAAACCACATATATATGGTCAAATAATCTTTGATAAAGGGGCCAACAACACACAATGGAGAAAAGAAAGCCTCTTCAACAAATGGTGTTGGGAAAACTGGAAAGCCACATGCAAAAGAATGAAACTCGACTACAGCCTGTCCCCGTGTACTAAAATTAATTCAAAATGGATCAAAGACCTAAATATAAGACCTGAAACAATAAAGTACATAGAAGAAGACATAGGTACTAAAATCATGGACCTGGGTTTTAAAGAACATTTTATGAACTTGACTCCAATGGCAAGAGAAGTGAAGGCAAAGATAAATGAATGGGACTACATCAGAATTAAAAGTTTTTGCTCAGCAAGAGAAACTGATATCAAAATAAACAGACAGCCAACTATATGGGAACTGATATTTTCAAACGACAGCTCAGATAAGGGCCTAATATCCAAAATTTACAAAGAACTCATAAAACTCAACAACAAACAAACAAACAATCCAATAAAAAAATGGGAAGAGGACATGAACAGACACTTCTCCCAGGAAGAGATACAAATGGCCAACAGATATATGAAAAGATGCTCAGCTTCATTAGTTATTAGAGAAATGCAAATCAAAACTACAATGAGATACCACCTCACTCCTGTTAGATTAGCTATTATCAACAAGACGGGTAATAGCAAATGTTGGAGAGGCTGTGGAGAAAAAGGAACCCTCATTCACTGTTGGTGGGACTGTAAAGTAGTACAACCATTATGGAGGAAAGTATGGTGGTTCCTCAAAAAACTGCAAATAGAACTACCTTATGACCCAGCAATCCCTCTACTGGGTATATACCCCAAAACCTCAGAAACATTGATACGTGAAGACACATGTAGCCCCATGTTCATTGCAGCACTGTTCACAGTGGCCAAGACATGGAAACAACCAAAATGCCCTTCAATAGAAGACTGGATAAAGAAGATGTGGCACATATACACTATGGAATACTACTCAGCCATAAGAAATGATGACATCAGATCATTTACAGCAAAATGGTGGGATCTTGATAACATTATAAGGAGTGAAATAAGCAAATCAGAAAAAAACAAGAACTACATGATTCCATACATTGGTGGAACATAAAAATGAGACTAAGAGACATGGACAAGAGTGTGGTGGTTACCAAGGGTGGGGGGGGAGGGAGGACATGGGAGGGAGGGAGGGAGAGAGTTAGGGGGAGGGGGAGGGGCACAGAGAACTAGATAGAGGGTGACGGAGGACAATCTGACTTTGGGCGAGGGGTTTGCAACATAATTTGATGACAAAATAACCTAGACATGTTTTCTTTGAATATATGTACCCTGATTTATTGTCATCCCATTACCATTAATAAAAATTTATTAAAAAAAAAAAAAGTAATCTTCATAAATTTCGAATATAGTGTCATTGCTATCTCCCTTCTGAAACTCTCCCGAGACTGTCAAAACTGTGGCTCCCCCTACTGCAGTGGAAATGGACTTGTTTTATCCACAGGTTATCATGGTGGCCTTTTCTGGAACCTGGCAACAGACACCGACTATTTTATATGAGGGCTGACACTGCCACATATTCTCTACTAGAGTATAAACTGCTGCTTGAAGGTAGAAAATATTTCTCATATAAATATATATTCTTTTTATCTCTCTGTGGGTAGCATAAGAACCTCATAGTCATTTAAATATTCAATGAATCAACAATTTTTTTATAGTATCAATAATATCTTTCTCATGTTTTGTGATGTGAATTGAATAAAATTAATTTGACTCTCCCTGGCAGATAATTTATGTAGTTCTCTCATTACTCTGAACACAATTTAATAACAAATACAAATGCAGTAACACCTTTTGTCTAATGTAAATGGAAAAAGTTAATTGTAAAAGTTCTTATCATAAGTTAGTATTATTTTATATTATCTGCAGTAAAATATATGAAAATAGCACTGTTTTAAGAAATAGAAATCACTAGATTTCCTAATGGACTTTTGAAATTACTTCTTATTCATCAATAAATTTCTTCTAGTTCTGATCCTCATGATTTTTGGCTGATTCACCATTTGCTAAAAGATATTATTTTTAAAAAGTACTTCAGAGGTGCATAAATCTGCTTTCCTCTGAAAATGACCTCCCTAAAGAGATGGCTCTGAGAAAGATTTTAAGCCCTTGCATTCCTAATTAACCTTCTACTCAGGCATTGTACAGCTTCTCACTCATCATAAAAGCCACAGATTTCTTTAAACATTCTTGAGAGCAATCATTCCTGCTGTGACTAGACAAAGGCAAGAAGCCAATACAAAGTTAGCGGTGACTTTTTATCCTTATTTTTCCCGGACTAATCAAGCAGTTGCTACTTCAAGATCCCAGATAAAACAGCAATACTCAAAATGGTAATAAAATGTTCTATTCCAATTAGGAAAAAAAATACCGATAATACAATTTCTTTACTTCCATTTAACTTGTAGAAAGCCTGCTGTAAGTGCTAAAAGACATATCAGGGAGTTTATTTGACCTATACCTTGCAATTACCAAGTATCTGCCAAGATAGGCAATTAAAGCGGGCTAGTAAAGAGCTGGCATTGAATGAAAATATCATCCTCAAATGGAATAAGATATTTACATAATTCTAAAAATATATGGTAGAGTTAATTACATAGACCTTCTGAGCCATGTTTGTTTTGGTAATTCTAGAATTTAATGATATTTTCATTTCAGCCATAGATACTGTGGTAGACAGATGGGCATGAGCAGAGCAAGGAAAATAGGCCAGCCACAGAAGGTCATTAGAGTGGAAAGCTTCAATTGGCTAGCAATGGGCAAAACTGGGAAAAAGAAAATCTTGCTCCAGTGTAACCTTTCCTTCACTAGCATGTCGCTGATCAC
The DNA here is from genome assembly GCF_036850765.1 of Saccopteryx bilineata. Lineage (NCBI taxonomy): Eukaryota > Metazoa > Chordata > Mammalia > Chiroptera > Emballonuridae > Saccopteryx > Saccopteryx bilineata. The sequence continues at coordinate 209,911,779 of NC_089491.1, read as the reverse complement.
GTGGTTCCGATCCTCCCCTGCCCTTTCTTCGCTAGACGTGTTTTTGGTTATGTGGGTTAGACCCCTTGGCAGGGAAGTGAACAAGGGAGTCAGAGAAGAGCACTTAAGCACTAAAGGCCTCCAGGACGATGACGTTCTGACCTGCATCAACAACCTCTAGGCTTCAGTAGTGTTTCAGGTCTAGGTCCAGAAAAGAGCAAAACCAGACCAGTGATGCCCAACTGCATTGACTAATATTCACCAGCCTTGGCTCTGATTAATTTTTGCTGAAGTCCTGTAATAACAGTGGTGTCAAACTATCAGCACATTACAACACTTACATCATTTATATGAGGGCAATAAATTGGCACTGTGCTGTGCAGCTCTGCTCCCCCACCCTCGTCCTGGAACTGAATGAAGTAGCCTCTTTCTGAAATATGGTATGTTCTCCTGGAAGAGTACTGAAATAAGAAAGACTGAGCTAGACCATGGAATCATACTATAATTTCTGTTTCCACATAACAAAATCACTTCCACTCATATTACATTGGTCTAACCATACTGCATTGTCAAGTTCAAAGTTAACAAAGTAAGGAAATAAGGTTCTTCCATAGCACACCTGAGTAAGTCATGTGATAATGAATCAGGATGAAATCTACAATGAGGGAGAATAAATAATAGAGACACAAATCTATTCTGTGACTGCTTCCCTCAATAACATCTCTTTATGCTTCATGAAATTTAATACACTTTATTACTATAAACTTTTATTTCAAGTTAGTAAATGTTTGCTTTCCAAAGAGATTGTAACTACCTTGATGCTAATTCTTTATCTTCAATTAATTTAATATATTCCTGAGGATATAACACTTATTTATTGACCTAGAGGCAATTTTATCACATCTCATTATTGTGAGAGTTCAATTTACCCCCAGGATTTCTGCTTAGGTGTGTGTATGGGAGGGGGGATGGTGTCAAATATTTCTCAGATATTCAGATTATTGGTTCACTATATTTTTATCAGTTGCAAAGGGGTCAAGGTGAAATAAATGTTAATTTATTTTTGTATGTCATATATGTGTATTTTTTTCAAAATCACAAATAAAGATAGTCCATTTTTTGTTTTAGAAGATGTAAAATGTAGTCAGTAAGCTGTTTGAAAATATAAATAAAAGTAAATTATCTAGAATAATATAAGGAAAGAAAAGAGAAAATATCTTTATCAAAAAAATTTTGCCCTTAATATCAACTGCTTGCATCCCTTTTACAAGAGAATATCAGTTTGGAATTACAGAAAAACTTTGAGCTAAGGACAAGTTTATTAGAGTGATTATGAGTCATAGAATATTCATGCAGTAGTTCTTGTGCTGCTGCGATTCTTCTAGAACTCCTAACATTCCAGAGTGTAAAGGAATGTGCTAATTATTTTCAGTGATACAACCATATTCCAACTCCATAAGTATGTAGATTTGTCATACACGATTTGTTATTAGTAAACATTTATTTATTCATTTGAGTAATAGATTATTATGTATACAATATTGTGCAGAAAATATTTTCGTTTTACATGGATAAAGAGTACTTAACTTGCCTAACCAGGTGGTGGCGCAGTGGATAGAGCATCGGACTGGGATGCGGAAGGACCCAGGTTCGAGACCCCGAGGTCGCCAGCTTGAGCGCGGGCTCATCTGGCTTGAGCGAAAAGCTCACCAGCTTGGACCCAAGGTTGCTGGCTCCAGCAAGGGGTTACTCGGTCTGCTGAAGGCCCGTGGTCAAGGCACATATGAGAAAGCAATCAATGAACAACTAAGAAGTCGCAACGCGCAATGAAAAACTAATGATTGATGCTTCTCATCTCTCTCCGTTCCTGTCTGTCCCTGTCTATCTCTGCCTCTGTAAAAAAATAAAATAAAATAAAATAAAATAAAAAAAGAGTACTTAACTTTTGTCTAGAAAATGAGCTATGTAGTACAAAATGTAAATTATAAAAACAATGTGCTCAATATAAAAGTATTAAAAAATAATATATAAGGCCCAGAGAATCTGGCTTAATATAACCTGTCTGAGGTTATAAGAGGAAGTGTACTTGAAATTTATTTTTAAGATATATTTTAAAAGATTAAAAAAATTTAGTAGTAAAAATAAAATAAACATTGCATATAAAATTTTAGGTAATACATAGAAAAAAGATACAAAATATCATGATGGGGTTTGGGAACTATGGTTAATTTCAATTACTAGAATATAAAGCATAAAGTATGATATAGAAGAAATAGGTTTGGAGAGCAAGGATTGAGACAGATCATGATGGAATTGGAATACTATGTTGTAAAATTTGTAATCAACCACGTGGGATACAATGTTAATGTAAGAGCCTTTATTCTTCAAAGTGTGAATTCTTTCAGCAATGATAAAGTTTTAGGCCGAGTGCTAATTATTAATATATTTTTTGTGGAGCAAATGAGAATAATGATACTTGTAAGTATCTTTACTGTAGCATCTGGGTATTTAAGAATATGAAGACTTTTAAATGAGTAATATAGTTATAATTTATATGTATATGATCAACAGTTAAAGAGTCAAGAAACCGCAAATTAGACCAGAGCTATTTATCAAGCTTCCAAATAGTTCTTGAATTTATAAGCTTCTCCTCCAAACCTTAAGACTTTGCCATCAGTTTTGAGGCAAAATTTTTCTCTTGGTTTACTTAGCTACATTTAAATCTGACACACACACACACACACACACACATATGAAAAAGCATTATAATTCACATGCATCTTAAAGATTTTTTCATCCATATCAGTAAATTACTTTTGAACTAGTAACTTCATTATCAGCAATTCTTGAAATGATTTTATTGAGTTGAAGGCATATCAGCCACAGAGAAAAAAGGAGCTGCCCAGGAATGAATGCCTTACTGACCAGAGAATATTAGTGTGTGTTAATTTGTAGAGGTTAGTAGACAGTGCCTCAGAAATGTCAGGTCCCGTTAAAGACAGGATGATTGTTACCAAGTGTTTTGTTATTTTACTGCTAGTTTTAGAAAAATACTTAGTGGATATGTAGTTCTACGTATTAATAAAACAATCTTTTTTATATTATTTATTGAGTAATTTTTAAACTTTTAATTTTAAGATTGCACACTCTACTTCTTATCCAGGGCTACTATAATATATTGGCATTTATATGTTTCATTCAAAACCTTTTATTTTTAGAGTAGGCTCTTTAACTGGTCATACGAAATATACAATAGATATGTTTATTGCATAAATGTCTATTCACTCAAATTTATAGAAAGCAGTAAGGTTGTTCTAATTGGTAGAGAGTTTATTAAAAGTAGAGATGGAGAAAATGATGCTTTTAAATAACAGGAAACTAGAAAAAAAGAGTATGTAATAAATTGAGTGATTTAAAATTTTTATTTTTTCAAGTTACCATTTACTGGGTCAGAAACCAATTGTATCACTATCTTCTTTAATAGTTTTTCATTCTAATCCCTTGGTTGAATAGATCTATTTTTTACAATAATTGCCTACTCAACAATTCTGCTAGATGAAACATCAAGACAAAAACCTCATCACTGTAACAGATCTTTAGCACTGGAATTATATACACAATTCCAGCAATTTCTCAAGTCCAACATCTAATTATGCACATACCCATAACTTATTTCTCAGAAGTGAATGTGAAACTAATTAAGACTTTTATTAGGTTATTTTTCCATATAAAAAATAAATTCTGGTCAGATTCCCTAGTTAAGTGAAAGGGGCACTAAATGCACTTCAAGATTTTATTACCTAAATTTGTTGCTACAGTACTATAATCCAAATCTTTTAAACAATCATCAGTACTATGCTACAACTCATTGCACTCTTTTGACTTTGTCAGCACTTAACATGGTGAAGATGGTACAGATAGATGTAGTCAATGCATTCTCTGTGCTCATAGAAAGAGTTCATTCTTCTCTCTCTCCATATTGTCACCACTATAGTTAGCCTTGGAGAGCATGAACACGAACCCCATGTAGCCCTTTGTCTTTGTGCACTAGATACCATAAGATGGCAGAAATGCTAGATCATGCCTAACATCTTGGGAACACATCCCTTTATGGATCTGTACATTGTATCACCCGACGCCACCAGACATCCTGCTCAGTTTCTCAAATCCTTTCTTTTATATGTCTTTCACATCACATGCTCTATGATCAATAAACCTTTTCTAACCCGTAGCTCTCTCCTCATCACTTACCTTTTTGCTTCAGATTATACCTCACTCTTACTTGAGATTACTGTTTTACCTGTAACTCTCATAGAAATAACCTGTGATGGACAATTCCTTTCCTCTCTCCTCATTTCCTCAGCTGGAAGTCAACCTCTCATCTTTGCTTTAAAACCCTCATCAGATAACACTATCTGCTCTCTGATAACCTTTTTCTTTACTTATTTATATATTTTATAATTATCTCCTCTTTATTTTTTAAGATTTTAATTATTACTCACTGAAACTCACTCTTACACAAATTTTATCACATTCCTTGAGCACTTTACCAATAGAGATGCTGCTTCCATTTGTGAGGTAAGGCAAGTATCCATACCGTTGCAAAAATTTTGATTGTATCCTGTTCAGGTAACATTGCACTTTATAGTCCCCTTGCTGGGTGAAGCCATTTGCCTATCTCTCTGATCAGTGAGTTCTGAGCAGAAGTGATTTAAGTGTCCCTTGAAGCTAAAACATTTGTAAATTTTAGACCTTCCCAAGCCTGAATACAATTAGCAATCCTCCTCCTGAGCAAGAAGAACATGTCACACGAGCAAAAAATAAACATGGCAATGTTTTGAGTTGCTGAGTATTGTTTATTTTCTGCAATGGAACATAGTTTTCTTAAATAATATACCTGGTCTCACCATTCCTTAAACCCTAATAGTAAGAGATCAACCTTGGTTACATTTTACTCTCTATTGTAATTATAAGCAGGCAGCTAAATGTGACTATATATCATACATATATACCCATATGTGACAGTATAATTGTGTGTGTGTGTGTGTGTGTGTGTGTGTATATATATATATATATATATATACACTTTGCTGACTGGTCTTACTGTAAGTCCGAACTGCTGATGGCATGTGACCCCTTCATGCTGTCCTGCAAGCCAACCCTAGTTTCTTAATCCATTGAGCTTCTCACTCACCAGTAACTATTCCTTCTCCTGTAACCCCACACATTTTCTTCTATACTTCATAGATAATAACAGTATCATAAAAAATAGTGTTAATTCATTGAGGCTAGATACCAACCATAGTCTGTGATCATTGTTTTTGCATGGACTTGATAAATATATTCGAGATACAGAGATGTGAAACTTGAAACACATACTCTTCAGTTTCTTCTGTCATTTTCTGACTTGATTTAAGTATTATATTTTTGTTATTGTTGTTTTCCAAATATAAAATAGTTATTATTTTTTAGTGCCTGCTGAATGGCAGGCAATGTGTGTCTTTCTTTCTTTCTTTCTTTCTTTCTTTCTTTCTTTCTTTCTTTCTTTCTTTCTTTCTTTCTTCTTTCTTTACTTTTTAGTGAGAGGAGGATAAGCAGAGATAGACTCCTGCATGCAACCCAACTGGAATTCACCTGGCAAGCCCACTAGGGGAAGATGCTTTGCCCATCTAGAGACCTTGGCTCCATTGCAACCAAAGTCTGCCTGAGGTGGAGGCTGTGGAGCCATCTTCAATGCCTGGGGCCAACTTGCTCCAATTGAGCATAGCTGCAGGAGGAGAGGAGAAGAGAGAGAGAGAAAGAGAAGCAAGGTGGGGAGGAATAGAAGCAGATGTGCAATTCTCCTGTGTGCTCTGACCAGAAATCAAACCCGGGACATCCACATGCTGGGCTGATGCTCTACCATTGAGCCAACTGGCCAGGGCCATGTTTCATTCTTTATAAATAATTTCTCATTTAATTTCCAAACTAATGCTATTACATAGTACTATTATCTCTTTTTTAAGATATGAAAATGAATGCAAATCCATTAAACAATTTATTTGAAATCACATAGTCAATGGTAGGTATGAAGTTTGAACTAGGGTTGGTGGTTGATGTTAGTGTCATGGATTTAATCAATGCATAACATGCCTTCTACAAAATACCAGAAAGTGTTTAACAGTTTGCTTAAGAAGCAAGAGAAATAAGGAAAGCTATAGTGCTTCCTCAGTTTCCAAATGCAAGAGTTAGTAGACTGAATTTTACCCAAGAAAGAAACAGTAGTCTTAGATCTGAGTTCATTTGATAATGTTTGTCTGTGTGTTTGAACTACAAAGAAAATGGATGTATTACACTGGGTTATTATTGGTAGTCAACTAATAGTACAGTGTATTAACTCCAATGACATATTAAATAATGCTATATCTGTTTGGTGGTTTAGATATACCCTGTTTTATAGCAACATTGCCACTTCTTATTTTACTTTAGTTTATCTTAGTTTCTTTGACTATAAAATATCAAGTAAGAATTCTAAACAATATTGCTAAGTTAACAGTGAGGATTTAGAAAAATGATATATGTGTGAAAGCTTATGTTATACATTGCCTTTCTGGGCTTTAGCTGAGTTTGGGATATGCTGGCTGGACTGACCTCTGTGATTAAACTGCCTCCTAATGATTACCAAATGGATTTCTGGGCAAATATAACTCCTTAATTATTATTAAATTCTTAGTATTTCTCTAAGCTTGTACCTAACTACTCCCCTAGATTTGCAAGCACAAAATACCATGAAATATAGAAGACAGAGACACAAAACTCATCTGACAGAATGACGGTGAGACTAGAATACCATAAGACATCGATTTCAGAACTAGATAGTAAGTACCTTAGAGAAAAATGTGCCTGTTGATAAGAAAAGATCCTGATGTGGTGGGCAAGACACAGCAGGGGTCCATGTGGTAGAATGAAGCAGCCATTTGGGGTAGAATGGGAAGCTGCTTATTAGCCTGTCAATGACATTGTTTTCTAGGGCATCTTGGAAAGTAGAAGAATGGGTGAGAAGATAAAAAATATCACTGAGGGACCAAACAACTATGTTCTGTAATCCCCTTTTAATAGTCAAACATGCTAAAAGGATTGCATTTTTTTCATCTTCTAGAGACAGAAGTAAAACTCAGGGATCCAGAAGCAGGTAAAGATGATGATGAACTTGGAGTGGGACTGCAGATGAAATAATTTCCCCAAGGTTTTATGAGGTCAAGTGATGCTAAAGTCTGCAAGAAGAAAGCACTATTCACATATCATAAGAATGCAGGCGGGTTAATACAGAATAGAAGGGGTGCAGACAAAAAAGCAATACATGGTAAAGGAATAAAAGGTTGAAGAACTATAGTCCGCCAGGATACAGTTTAGATTTTTGTAAGGTACTTCTACTTTGGGGATTCCTAGAGTCACAAATTGAATAATGGCCTGAGGCTTTTACTTTTGGTGGGTGATGTCTAGTGATTCAAGCATTTGGAGGCAAACTGAAGTGCCTTATTGAGGATCCTTAGCTAATAGGTAAACCACATGTGGTTACACTGAGTAAAATATTGTATATGATAAATATTGTTATTACCAAATCATGGCTTCTTTCCTAACAAGTCTATAACCCAGGAGGAAAAATGAATGCAGTGCATAAATTTTCTTAAGACAAGAGTTGTTATTTGAATGAAACATATTTTAGGGTGAGAGTCAGAAATGAAATTTGGGTATTTAATGTAACCTCCTTTCTTTCCCTGCTAAAAGCTATAGTTACATTCAAGTAACAAGAACAATTAAATTTCCATGAGAGTTTTGTAAAGCCCTGCTTGCCAGTGGTTAGTTCAAATTGCAAAAGATTGTCAGCTTTCTATCTTCTTTTATAGCAAGTAAACTTGTCCTAGAAAGTGAATTTAGGGATTATTATACTTTTTCCATTACAGTCTGTTTCTGTAAACCTTTCTACATTGTCAAAATAAAGACTTTATTGAAGGAAAGTGAAATAGAAAAGGACTAAAAGACTAAAGTTGATGGATTAGCACAGTATTTCCCAGATGAAATTTTTTATTCTCTTAGGTTTGGTAGTTTCTTATCTCAGTACACTATACTTCTAGTTTTTATCTATTTCCTGAAGGGCACTTCTCTGTGAATACTTTCAATTCTATAGACCCTTCTGGCAGACCTCCCTGCTATCTTTGACTCTTTATCTGTAAATTCTATCATATTCTTTCAAGAGAACTATTCTTCAGCCAACTCACCGAACCTGAGCACTAGACTGTTTCAAATCTTTTTTTTTTCCTGTAAAATAACTAAGGATCCCATGATACCAATTTTAAAAGCAAACACCATTTTGTAAAGGTGGAAAAAGCTTTTTTATTCATTCATCATGAGAAAATATTTTATACATTTTATTTCTATTAATTTGCATTCTTATAAAAATTCCTATGGGTGATATATAGAGTCAGATAATCTATTCATTGTTGCTGATTAAATGTTAAAAGGCAATGGTCTTTATTGTTAAAATTAAGTTGCATTTGAAAATATATACTTCTGTTAGTTAAGCAGAGTTCTAAATATAGTATCTTCTGTTACTGGAGAGCTTCATGGGTAGAATATTAACAATCCATGCCCTTAGATGAAAAATATTTACATATTTTCAACAGTCTCAAACTGTAGTTTAGCACTATTTATTTCCAATTATGAATGGAGATAACAAGTGACACCAGTATAGATTATCTCCAATTTACAAAAATCCAATTTTCAATTTTTTGACTTTACAATGCTGTGAAAGCAATTCACATTCAGTAGAAACTTTACTTTTGAATTGTGATCTTTCTCTGAGCTGTCAATATGTGGTAGATTCTCTCTTGGGCTGCTGGGCAGTGGCAGTGATCAAAGCTCCATCAGTCATGTGATTACTAGGATGAGGATAAATAAGCTATACTCTACAGGGTAGTATTAATGCACTTTTGATAACAGTATGTTCAATTTATGATGGGTTTATTAGGACCTTCATTGCTAAGTCAAGGAGCATCTGTACTTTAACAAAAGAAATTACACATTTTTCTTAACCCATTAAAGATATTGTATATAAATTTAAGTTTATACTCATCAATATTTTGTAATCATAATTATTAGATGCCTTCCTGCTAAACATAAACTACATATTTAATAATGAGTCACTTATATTAATATACCACACAATTTAAAAATTATTTTATAACCTTATTTCAATAAGTTAGTGGTTCTTTTTTTCTTATATTTTAGTTTAAGAATTTTAAAAATTCTAAGAGAAAAACCAACTCATACAATTGCACCTCATACAACTCAAAGTCTTTAAAAACAATGAAACATTTTATAACATCTGTGCAGAACTTTAGAAGTCTAAAAAATTTAAGATTCTTAATATTCTTTAAAAAGTTACAGTGATAATAAAAACATTTATATGATGATTCTAGTTACTAAAGATATTTCATATTATTGTTCATTCAGAAAATACTTATGACATTAAAATTATAAATTTTAGGTTTTATATATTATTTTATTTTTTAGTATATAAGACAGAAGAAGTAAAGTTTTAAAATAAATACCATAGTAAAGAACTTATAATAATTGATTCCAACATTTAAAGAGGAGCAATAATTATGACTGTAGTAGTAATAAAAAGAATGAAACTTTAATGAATGGAATGGTATACAGATGCTAGAAATAGACCCATGTATTTATAGTCAACAATTTAGCAAAAGTAGTTCAAATAAAAAAAATAAAAAAGAGTCTTTTCAATACATGATACTGAAACAATTTAACATCTATATGCAAAATAAAATAATCTGATAATACTAAAAAAGGAACAAAAATGATTTATACACTGTAAAATTGAAATTTTTAAATTTCTACAGGAAACTGCAGAACAAGTCTTTGTGCACTTACTTGTATGTATATTGGTATCTCATTGTAATTTTACTTTGTAACTTTGCAGTCTAATGGAGTTAAATTTCTTTTTGTGAACTTATTTGTCATTTTTATATATTTTAAAATAAATTTTCTATACAAATATTTTGCCCACTTTAAATTGAATTCTTTTTATATCTAAGTATTAGGTTTTTAATTTTTTTAAATATATTTTGGATAGAAACACATGATAAGATGTTATTTTTATAAAAATGTTCTTGCAATAAGTGGCTTTTGTCCTATAAATTTGATATGTTGTTTTCATTCTCATTGAAATAGAATACTTTTTAGTGTGTTTTGTAATTTTCTTTCCAATTCAAATGCTATTTAATAATAAGTGACGCAATTACTAAATTTTTCCAGATTTTCCAGAATTTTGGATCTTTCTGTTTTTGATTTCTAGTTAATTTTCTTGTAGTTAGAACACTATTTGATGTGATTCTAATTATTTTAGCATTGCTAAGGCTGTTCTTTGTCTTTATTTTCTTTTTGGTTAAGAATACATGTATCTTATTGAAAGTGAATTAAAAAGAATGTAAATTCTGATGTCATTGGGATGCATGTTGTATAAATATTAATTAGATCAAATATGATCTTCCCCCTTCCCATTTCACCTTTTCTTATAGCATTCATGGCTTTGTTGAAAGTGCCCATCTATTTTTCCATGCTGTACTACTTTGCCACATTAGTCATAGTTATTATAAATTATCTTTCTCTGAATTCCTACATAGGAGTTCATCTTTGCATCTGGACATATTGATTACTTTGCCAATTGGTAGTGCTTTTTCTTTTTTGTGAGTTTCATATTTTGTTCTTGAATCTTAAACTTTCCATGTAGAAGAGTAGAGACTGAATACAGACTCAAGAAAACACTTTTATTTTTTTAGATTTTTTGCCTTTCCATTGTTGTTTATGTGGGAGTGATGCTCTTTCCAGCTTCCTATATCTTAGGCAGCTGCTGAGTCCCAAAATCATTTTGAGCATAGTAGTGACATGATCAGATTTACATCTCTGTTAAAAGATTGCTCTTTTTGCTATATGCAAACTATCAAGTAGAAACTGAAAAAAATGAATCAGCAGGGTATTCTGATAGTTCAGACAATGGTTGAACATGGGGAAAAAAATTCAAATTCAGGATAAAATTTAAAGGATAAAACAATAGAATGTTTAAAATGGATTAATGTATATAGTGTGAGAGTTGAGTAAGGAAAATTCTCAAATAAGTGTTCTTCATAATTGGATGGATTTTAGTAACATTTACTGAACTAAAAGGTAATTGGTAAGGCTCAAGTGTTTTCCAGGAGTAGGGGAGAAGAAGACTGAAACATTCATTCATTTAGTCACCAAATAATTGTTAAAATATTATTTTATTTGAAATGATAGGGACTTCCTAGTTGAATCAGATGTAGTCTTTATCTTTGAAGCATGGGGATTATAGAAGAATTACAAACAGAAAATTACAATTTAGTGTGAAAAAATATAAGACAAATCAGATTTGGTGTATTAAGAGAACACTTTGGAGGAGGACCAATATTATATATATGACTCTAAATGTTGTTTCTACAAAGTATAAAGAATTTAACTACAAAAGTGAAATTAGAAAAGCTCATTCAAGCATGTAAAATTAAAAATATAAAACTAAAATTGGCCCTGGCCAGTTGACTCAGTGGTAGAGCATTGGCCCAATATTTTGATGTTCTGGGTTCAATTTCTGAGGACACAGAAGTGCCTATCTGCTTCTCCACCTCTCCTCTTCTTGCTTCTCTCTCTCTTTCTCTCCTCCCTTCCTGCAGCCATGGTTTTATTACAGCAAGTTGGCCCCAGGCACTGAGGATGGCTCCATGGCCTCTCTACCTCAAGCACTAAGAGCTCAGTTGATGAGAAATGGAGCAACGCAATGGATGGGCAGAGCATTACCTCCTAGTGGGCTTGCTGGGTGAATTCCTGGTCTGGGTGCATATAGGAGACTGTCTCTCTGACTTCTCTCCTCTCACTGAATTAAAAAAAGAAAGAGAGCAAGAGAAAAAAAGAAAGAAAGAAAAAGAAAAAAAGAGAGAAAGAGAGAAAGAAAGAAAGAAAGAAAGAAAGAAAGAAAGAAAGAAAGAAAGAAAGAAAGACTAAAATTAAGAATGCCATTTCCCTCTTTTATTATTTTTGGGGGGGGTACTTCATGATATGCTAAAGTTTAAATATCTTTTTTTTTACAGAGACAGAGAAAATAAGAGATAGAGATAGATAAGGACAGACAGGAACGGAGAGAGATGAGAAGCATCAATCATTAGGTTTTCATTGTGACACCTTAGTTGCTCATTGATTACTTTCTCATATGTGTCTTGATTGCGGACCTTCAGCAGACTGAGTAACCTCTTGCTCGAGCCAGCAACCTTGGGTCAAAGCTGGTGAAGTTTTGGCTCAAACCAGATGAGCCCGCGCTCAAGCTGGCAACCTCGGTGTCTCGAACCTGGGTCCTCCGCATCCCAGTCTGACACTTTATCCACTTCACCACTGTCTGGACAGGCTAAGATTTAAATATCTTATTGTTAACACACAAGTCTCTTCCTGATCAATCTCTTTTACTTTTATACTTCAAACCTACAAAATTAGTATTTCTTCCTTCTCTCCATACTTAGCCATATAATATTTTCTCTGGCAGAGTGTTTTCTTCTCCTACAACTCCAATTCCAGGTACTACCTGACAAAATCCTACTCAACTCTAAATAACCAACTCAGTTGTGATCTCCTCACAGGAGCTTTCTTGCAAACATAGTACAAATAACTGTCTGGCTCTCCTTTCTTCAATTATTTTCTTACACTGATTTTTTTCCTTTTCTTTTAATTTCTATTTTACTTGCTTGTTTAATTGTTTCTATTTGAGACTCTCCATTCATCTTTTAACTCATAATAGAATATGTGATACATGTAAGATAGCTTATAATTGTTTCTGCAGAAAATAAATGTATGGATGAAAAAATCCACTCCTGTCCTGGCTAGTTGGCTCAGTGGTAAAGCGTTGGCCAGGTGTGTGGAAGTCCTGGGTTTGATTCCAGACCACTGTGTACAGGAGAAGCTCCCATCTGCTTCTTTTCACTTCCCCCTCTCTTTTCTCTCTGTCTCTATCTTCCCCTCCCACAGCCAGGCTCCATTGGAACAGAGTTGGCCTGGGTGCTGAGGATAGCTTCATGGCCTCTGCCTCGGGTGCTAGAATGGCTCCAATTGCAACAGAACAATACCAAAGAGGGGCAGAGCATTGCTCCCTAGTGGGCTTGTCGGGTGGATCCTGGTCAGGTGCGGGAGTCTTTCTCTTTGCCTCCCTGCTTCTCACTTCAGAAAAATACAAAAAAAAATTCATTCCTGAAACAAATACATATTTAATCTATCAACTGGAGAAAATCTATTGTCTCCTAAGCATTTCTTCATTATTTTAAATAAATTAACTTGGTTACTTTGAATTTAAGGGACTATCATGAAAATATTGACTTTGCTATGCTTGAAATATTCAGTAATGCTCTAAAAGAATGCTATAATATCACCTGCATGAATGTGTGTGTGTACATGGGTACCTTGCTTAAAATTAGGGGGTAAAAGTGTTGAAAGTAGGAAAAATATGTTTGTAAGCAGAGGACAGGAGAATAAACAACCTAAAACTAAGACTGAGTTTCCTTGAGTGAAGAATATGTCTTGATGTTTTCTTAATCCCGAGTCTGACAAGGAAATAAGCAAAGATAAATAATTCTCTAAGAAGATTGCTATTGACTTTCATGTCTCAATACTTCAAAGCTGAAATATATTCTTCCACTATCTATCAACCCATAATTTTAAGTTTTTATTTTATATTCATTATATATTTATCATTAGAATCAGAAGCTCTACAGTAAAGTATAAGATTCTTTTATATAAATTATGAATTACCTGTAAGCATGTCTTATATATTTAATTCTATACTGTTCATAAGATTATCCATGACTTTATTAATTGTTTGAACAAGGAAAATGTGTCACCATTTTTTTATAAAACCCAGTTCACAGTATGCAAATATATATTTAAAAATCTAATACCATTTTAATATGTGTAAATTATGCCACAAAAATTTTTAAGGAAGATTCAACAGAAAATGTAGACCTGGTAATTTGGTGTGTGTGTGTGTTTGTATGGTAAAGAGACTTGCACAATGAAGAGATCTGAAGTTTAACTATAATTTTCTTAAATATTTCCTATGTCTGACCTGTGGTGGCACAGTGAATAAATCCTCGACCTGGAATGCTGAGGTTGCCAGTTTGAAACCCTGGTCTTGCCTAATCAAGGCACATATGGGAGTTGATGCTTCCTGACCCTCCCCACCTTCTGTGTGTGTGTGTGTGTGTGCATGTGTGTGTGCGTGCCTGTGTGTGTCTCTGTCTCTCATCTCTGAAATGAATAAATAATAAAAAATAAAAAATAATTAAAAAATATTTCCAAAGATATTTATGGAGATTTAATTTTTTAAGTAAATTGAGTCTAAGAGTTGCAGAAAGCCTGCCAGAAAATTTTTTTAATCATCTCTCTGATGGTTACTAAATTTAGGACTGATATCTCCAATCAGTTTCTGGGAACCTATGGGGTTAAATTTAACTCTTACATAATGTTGACTCTCTCTCTGACAATTGATGTTTTGAGCTAATTTTAATAACTGCAGCTTAAAAACTAATTGTGAAATTAGGAACTACAAAACTTTACACTAAGTACTATTTAGATTATAATTTTGTACGTGTGGATTTAAACTTATGGGCCAGTTATATCATATACAGTAAACACTTTTTTAAAAATTTTTTATTTATTCATTTTTAGAGAGGAGAGAGAAAGAGAAAGAGAGAGACAGAGAGGGAGAGAGAGGAGAGAGAGACAGAGAGAGAGAAGGGGGGAGGAGCTGGAAGCATCAACTCCCATATGTGCCTTGACCAGGCAAGCCCAGGGTTTCGAACCGGCGACCTCAGCATTTCCAGGTCGACGCTTTATTCACTGCACCACCACAGGTCAGGCCTACAGTAAACACTTTTATCTCAGTGGCACACAATAGAAAATTTGCAAATCTTTATAGAGGAAGTAATTGTATTTTTATTTGATATCCTAGGGTTCCCCCTCAATATCTTCTATCAATGTCTGTTATTTTCTGGGCTGAAGAAACAATGAGATCTTCAGGGTATTTCATTATTTTGTTTTGATTTTTTGTGGGAAAAATTATATGAGAGACAGACAGAATAATGTGATGGAATCCTGGATTGGGTTTAAAAACTCATTTTTAACAGACATGCTTCTTTGATTTATTACACATATTCAAGTTATGAAACTTCCACAATTAAAAAAAAAACAGACCTAGTCCAAATTTCTCACAATCATAATGATTTATATCTTGGTAGCAAGAGTCAGATTTTTGTTGTTATGTGTGTGTGTGTGTGTGTGTGTTTATACTAAAACAGAACAGTAATCTCTAGTTAAAACGAAAGAAAACAAAATAAAAATATGCTATGGAACTCAGGTGAAAAACAATTTTCTGTTTGGTCAGAATTCTTACTTTCATATTTGGGAATGGATAAGGGAAGTTTGAAAATGACGAAGCATTTATTCCTTCAGCAAAATAATGTGACATCAGTTGCTCATTATTTTAAGAGTACTGTTGACTCACTCCTCTTCAGCTGGTTATGTGTGTTTGTTTATGTGTCTTGTGCATAATTCTTGCTACTGTTATAGATTTTTCTTTTCATAGTAAGACCTATGTTATGAGTGTTTTGATATCCATCTGACAGTAAAAAGTGTAACAGGTTTACGTATGTATTTACGTAAAATCATTATTATCTGCCTCAGGGATGTAGTTTCCACAGGGCATTAACCTGTTTGCACAGTGTTGTATTGCATGGTAAATCTCGTTCCTTTGCTGAACTAAACTGCTATTGAAATATCATTTTCATGATTCTCAATTTTTCAAATTTATGCAGGTGTTGTACTGCATGAGAAAATCTGCATTTAGTATGCAAAATGGAGTTGGCAAAGGAGGATGGCTGCTCTCCTGCTAACTTTAAATAAGTCATGTCAAAAATTGCATGTAAGCCTTATAACATACTAACACCGGAAGATATTGAAACCAATTGGTATTAAAATTAATCTGGGAAAATTTTTTCTAAAGGTACATCTAAACTATATAAAACAAATATTGTAAAAAGTACTATTTTTAACACCAAGTGTATGAAGTATTTTTCTACAGT
Source organism: Saccopteryx bilineata (assembly GCF_036850765.1). Taxonomy (NCBI): domain Eukaryota; kingdom Metazoa; phylum Chordata; class Mammalia; order Chiroptera; family Emballonuridae; genus Saccopteryx; species Saccopteryx bilineata. The sequence continues at coordinate 209,895,613 of NC_089491.1, read as the reverse complement.
TTGTATGATTACCAGGATGGTGACTCAGACGGCAGAGAAAGCTGGAATCAGTATGTTGAAGAGACTATACTCACACTCTCTTCCCTTTTGCATTAGAAAACAACCTTTAGGCGTGAAACAGCTAAATCAAAACATGGAAAACATGTAGATAATACGTATTATGGGCTTTTATTTTAACTTTTCTTCTGTTTTTTTGTCCAAATATTGAAGTTTATGTTTGAACACATTAATTAATGGGACTTACATGAAAACTATTGTGTTCATATTGATGAGACAGTCTTTTTGAAGGAGGTGCTGATTAAAGTTAAAAAAATTAGATTAGAAAACAAACCGAGATGACGTCAGAGTAATGGCGGAGTAGGAAGCGATACCGATAAATCTCCCCCAAAACTCAACAAGATCTTCAACCAGAAACAGAAAAACCTATACTTGGAGCTTCCAGATTCTTCGCAATACACCCAAAGGTATGATTGAGTGAAAAATTGGCTAAATATATAACCAAACCCCGAAGGAAATAGGGAGTAAGAAATGCTCCGCCTTCTTCACTAACCTAAACAGGGCGGCTTTCTCTGGTAACTGTGAATATAGAAACTGAGGGGGGCAAAGGGGGTGAATAGATCCAGGCCGCCGCAGCAAAAACGGCCGAACCAGGCTGTGGCTCAGAGATCCAAGCCGAGGAAAATCTGATCCTGTGGCAACCCGGGCAATACAAGCTAACACTCGCGCCAAACCCAAACAAAGAAAGACAAGCGGAGTGGCCATTTTACCCGGTCTCCTGGTCGGTGCGCAGTTAGTGGAAGAGAGATTACTTCCTAAGCCGCGGAAGTGGGTGCCCGTGTTGCCCCACGGAGAGGCAGGGTCAGAGGCCTTTCTGTGGGCTGAGGGCAGAGTCTCTGGGCAGCCCCAGCGCCCTGGGAAAGCCACGCACGGGAGGGAGTGAGAACTAATCCCAACGGTGGAGATTTTCCGTGCTGGAGGCTGTTTCACTCAGAGGGAACCGCAGCCGGCCTCATATCCTGGTTTGCGCACGCAGATAAGGAGTGAGCGATTCCTCCGAGTGCCTCGGCAGTGAGCGCCCGTGTTATCACAGAGAGGGGCAGAGTCAGGGGCCTTTGTGTGGGCCAAAGCGGAATCTCGGGCCGCCCCAGCGCCTTGCAAAAGCCGCACACGGGGACGGAGCGAGACTCAATTCCAACGCTGCAACTTTTCCCTGCGGTTGGGGGTTTCACTCAGAGCATGAGACTGCTGGCCGGATATCCTGGTTGCAGACAGTGAGTGAGAGTTTCCTCCAAGCGCCCCGGAAGTGGGCGCCCGCTTGTGTTACCGGATAGAGTGGCAGAGCCAGAGGTCTTCGAGTGGGCGGAAAGCCCGCCTGATTATGCTAGCAGCTCTGACTGACTGAGCCTTACCCAGAGCCCTGTGCTGAGTGGAAATAGAGTGGGGAGTTGCCAGCAATTTGAGCCTCTTACTATCCAGGCAGAGGCAGCAGCAACCCCATACCTGGACTATCAGGCTACTAATTGAGGAAGGAAAGACTAGGAGAAAGGCTCCAGGAACACGGACTCTCTCACTGTCGGAGCCTATAAATGCTAATGAGCCTCGACTCCCAACGAGAATAAAGCACAATACATGACATTGCCATAGAGACTTATCAACTGCAAACCTCTACCTGAGCGTGCCAAAGGGGCAGAACCCGGGGTACAGAGTCACCGACCAGGAAGAGGGAGAGAAAAGAAAAAGCAAGAAGATAACCTTTCAAAATCAAGAATAATCTGCAGACTTTATAACCTATCCCATTTTATTATATTTGTTCGTTTGTTTCTCTTATCTTCATTCTTGAGACTTTTTTTTCCTCCTCCAATTTGGCCGATTAACTCTCTACCGGGCTTACTCTCTCCTCTCCTTGAACTACACTACCCATAAGTGTTACATCTCCCATTATCATTTCTCTTCTCTTCTGTTCTCTCTATGAGGGTTGCACTCCAAAACCCTTAACTCTCTCTCTCTCTCTCCTTTCTTTTTTCTTCTTTTAGTGGTTCCCTCTTTTTTTCTCTCTCTCTCTTTCTTTTCTCCCTCTATATTAGTTTCTTCCTTACTCCTTTACATCTCCTCTCATTCAAACCTCAATAACAAACAAATTATCTTATCTGGGACTCAAACCTATGTTTGTGGCATTTTGGGGGGTTTTTACTTCACCTTTTTAACTCACTAGCAGTGCTCCCATCCCTGGCTCTCCATATTATCTAGTTCTTGTTCCACTAAATACAATAGTAAGTTTTTAATTTGTCCCCCCATTTTTCCATTTTCCTCTTATTCCTCTCATCATAACTCTTAGAAAACCAACACCTAAAAGCAAATCATTTTATTCTTGACCCAAATTTTTTCCTTATTTGCTTTTTGTGGGTCCATACGCTCTTTTTTTTTCTTTTTTCTTTTATTTTTTTTCCTTTTTTTTTTTTTTCTTTCTCTCTTTTTTGCCCCTTTATTACTTTTCCCCAATTCAGGCCCTCCATCACAGGCATTGTTTGTTATAACTCACAGTCCACAACAAGATTTTCTCAAGAAAGAGGGGAGAGGAGAAGAGAGGAAAAAAAGAGGAGGGGAATAATTTCCTTTTTTAAAAATTTTTATTTTATTTTATTTTTCTTTATTTCATTATTAATTTTTTTTAAAAAAAAACAACTATTTTCGATTTGTTATTTTTTTATTTTTTTTAACTTTTTATTCTTTATTAAATCTCATTAATACTATCAAAAAAACCACCCTCAGATGCCATTAAGGAAGAGAAAATCGAATATCATGGATACAAAAGAAAGAGAGGTAACACAGCTAGATGAGGAAAAATCTATGGAGAAAAAATTTAATATATTGGAAACCTTGGAGCTAAATGACAGAGAATTCAAGATAGAAATCCTAAAAATCCTCCAAGATATACAAGAAAACACAGAAAGGCAATATAGGGAAATCAGAAAACAACTCCATGAACACAAAGAATATATGTCCAAGGAAATTGAAACTATAAAAACAAATCAAACAGAGATGAAAAACTCAATTCACGAGCTGAAAAACGAAGTAACAAGCTTAGCTAATAGAACAGGTCAGATAGAAGAGAGGATTAGTGAAATAGAAGACAAGCAACTTGAGGCACAACAGAGAGAAGAAGAAAGAGACTCAAAAATTAAAAAAAATGAGATAGCCCTACAAGAATTATCTGACTCCATCAGAAAGAATAACATAAGAATAATAGGTATATCAGAGGGAGAAGAGAGAGAAAATGGAATGGAGAACATACTTAAACAAATAATTGATGAGAACTTCCCAAGCCTGTGGAAAGAACTAAAGCCTCAAGTTCAAGAAGCAAACAGAACTCCAAGTTTTCTTAACCCCAACAAACCTACTCCAAGGCATATCATAATGAAATTGACACAAACCAACAGCAAAGAAAAAATTCTCAAGGCAGCCAGGGAAAAGAAGAATACAACATATAAAGGAAGGCCCATTAGATTATCATCAGATTTCTCAGCAGAAACTCTACAAGCTAGAAGAGAGTGGACCCCAATATTTAAAGTCCTGAAAGAGAGGAACTTTCAGCCACGAATACTATACCCATCAAAGCTATCCTTCAAATACGAAGGAGAAATAAAAACATTCACAGATACAGAAAAGATGAGGGAATTTATCATCAGAAAACCCCCACTCCAGGAATTACTAAAGGGGGTTCTCCAATCAGATACAAAGAACAAAAAATAACAGAGCCACAAGTAAAAGCTCCAAGAAGAACACAATAAAACCAAATTTAAACTGTGACAACAACAAAAAGAAAGAGGGGGAGAAGACGGAGATTAACAGTAGCAAAGGACGATGGAGTGCAAAAGTACTCACAAAATAGTTCGCTACAATGAACAGGGTAGGGACCCTTTTCATTACTCAAAGGTAACCACCATTGAAAAAACCACCACAGAAGCACATGAGATAAAAAAGATAGCAACAGAGGAAAGATGTATGGAATACAACCAAATAAAAACAAAAGATAGAAAAACGAAAGAGAAGGATCAAACAAGACACAAAACTAACAGAAAGCAAGATATAAAATGGCAATAGGGAACTCACAAGTATCAATAATTACACTAAATGTAAATGGATTAAACACACCAATAAAAAGGCACAGAGTAGCAGAATGGATTAAAAAAGAAAATCCAACTGTATGCTGCCTACAGGAAACTCATCTAAGTAACAAGGATAAAAACAAATTCAAAGTGAAAGGCTGGAAAACAATACTCCAAGCAAATAACATCCAAAAAAAAGCAGGTGTAGCAATACTCATATCGGATAATGCTGACTACAAGACAGGAAAAGTACTTAGAGACAAAAATGGCCATTTCATAATGGCTAAGGGTACACTGAATCAAGAAGACATAACAATTCTTAATATATATGCACCAAACCAAGGAGCACCAAAATATATAAGACAGCTACTTATTGATCTTAAAACAAAAACTGACAAAAATACAATCATACTTGGAGACCTCAATACACCGCTGACGGCTCTAGATCGGTCATCCAAAAAGAGAATCAACAAAGACATAGTGGCCTTAAACAAAACTCTAGAGCACCTGGATATGATAGACATCTACAGGATATTTCATCCCTAAGTGACTGAGTATACATTTTTCTCCAGTATACATGAATCATTCTCAAGAATTGACCATATGTTGGGCCACAAAAACAATATCAGCAAATTCAGAAAAATTGAAATAGTACCAAGCATATTTTCTGAGCATAAAGCCTTGAAACTAGAATTCAACTGCAAAAAAGAGGAAAAAAATCCCACAAAAATGTGGAAACTAAACAACATACTTTTAAGAAATGAATGGGTCAAAGAAGAAATAAGTGCAGAGATCAAAAGATATATACAGACTAATGAAAATGACAATACGACATATCAGAATCTATGGGATGCAGCAAAAGCAGTGATAAGAGGGAAGTTCATATCGCTTCAGGCATATATGAACAAACAAGAGAGAGCCCAAGTGAACCACTTAACTTCACACCTTAAGGAACTAGAAAAAGAAGAACAAAGACAACCCAAAACCAGCCGAAGAAAGGAGATAATAAAAATCAGAGCAGAAATAAATGAATTAGAGAACAGAAAAACTATAGAAAAAATTAATAGAACAAGGAGCTGGTTCTTTGAAAACATCAACAAAATTGACAAACCCTTGGCAAGACTTACCAAGGAAAAAAGAGAAAGAACTCATATAAACAAAATACAAAATGAAAGAGGAGAAATCAGCACGGACACCGTAGATATACAAAGAATTATTGTAGAATACTATGAAAAACTTTATGCCACTAAATTCAACAACCTAGAAGAAATGGATAAATTCCTAGAACAATACAACCTTCCTAGACTGAGTCAAGAAGAAGCAGAAAGCCTAAACAGACCTATCAGTAGAGAAGAAATAGAGAAAACCATCAAAAACCTCACCAAAAATAAAAGTCCAGGCCCTGACGGCTATACCAGCGAATTTTATCAAACATTCAAAGAAGACTTGGTTCCTATTCTACTCAAAGTCTTCCAAAAAATTGAAGAAGAAGCAATACTTCCAAACACATTTTATGAGGCCAACATAACCCTTATACCAAAACCAGGCAAGGATGGCACAAAAAAAGAAAACTACAGACCAATATCTCTAATCAATACAGATGCTAAAATACTAAACAAAATACTAGCAAATCCAATACAACAACATATTAAAAAAATAATACATCATGATCAAGTGGGATTCATCCCAGAATCTCAAGGATGGTTCAACATACGTAAAACGGTTAATGTAATACACCATATCAACAAAACAAAGAACAAAAACCACATGATCTTATCAATAGACGCAGAAAAGGCTTTCGATAAAATACAACACAATTTTATGTTTAAGACTCTCAACAAAATGGGTATAGAAGGAAAATATCTCAACATGATAAAGTCCATATATGCTAAGCCATCAGCTAACATCATATTAAATGGCACTAAACTGAAGGCTTTCCCCCTTAAATCAGGAACAAGACAGGGTTGTCCACTCTCTCCACTCTTATTTAATGTGGTACTAGAGGTTCTAGCCAGAGCAATCAGACAAGACAAAGAAATAAAAGGCATCCATATCAGAAAAGAAGAAGTAAAGGTATCACTTTTTGCAGATGATATGATCCTATACATCGAAAACCCCAAAGAATCCACAAAAAGACTACTAGAAACAATAAGCCAATACAGTAAGGTCGCAGGATACAAAATTAACATACAGAAGTCAATAGCCTTTCTATATGCCAACAATGAAACAACTGAGAAGGAACTCAAAAGAATAATCCCCTTCACGATTGCAACAAAAAAAATAAAATACTTAGGAATAAACATAACAAAGAATGTAAAGGACTTATATAATGAAAACTATAAACCATTGTTAAGGGAAATCGAAAAAGATATAATGAGATGGAAGAATATACCTTGTTCTTGGCTAGGAAGAATAAATATAATCAAGATGGCCATATTACCCAAAGCAATATACAAATTTAATGCAATTCCCATCAAAATTCCAATGACATTTTTTAAAGAAATAGAGCAAAAAATCATCAGATTTATATGGAACTATAAAAAACCCCGAATAGCCAAAGCAATCCTAAAGAAAAAGAATGAAGCTGGGGGCATAACAATACCTGACTTCAAACACTATTATAGGGCCACGACAATCAAAACAGCATGGTATTGGCAGAAAAATAGACACTCAGACCAATGGAACAGAATAGAAAGTCCAGAAATAAAACCACATATATATAGTCAAATAATTTTTGATAAAGGGGCCAACAACACACAATGGAGAAAAGAAAGCCTCTTCAATAAATGATGCTGGGAAAACTGGAAAGCCACATGCAAAAGAATGAAACTGGACTACAGTCTCTCCCCCTGTACAAAAATTAACTCAAAATGGATCAAAGATCTAAACATAAGACCTGAAACAATTAAGTACATAGAAGAAGACATAGGTACTCAACTCATGGACCTGGGTTTTAAAGAGCATTTTATGAATTTGACTCCAATGGCAAGAGAAGTGAAGGCAAAAATTAATGAATGGGACTACATCAGACTAAGAAGTTTTTGCTCAGCAAGGGAAACTGATAACAAAATAAACAGAAAGCCAACTAAATGGGAAATGATATTTTCAAACAACAGCTCAGATAAGGGCCTAATATCCAAAATATACAAAGAACTCATAAAACTCAACAACAAACAAGCAAACAATCCAATAAAAATTGGGAAGAGGATATGAATAGACACTTCTCACAGGAAGAAATACAAATGGCCAGCAGATATATGAAAAGATGCTCATCTTCTTTAGCTATTAGAGAAATGCAAATCAAAACGGCAATGAGATACCACCTCACACCTGTTCGATTAGCTGTTATTAGCAAGTCAGGTAATAGCAAATGTTGGAGAGGCTGTGGAGAAAAAGGAACCCTCATACACTGTTGGTGGGAATGTAAAGTAGTACAACCATTATGGAAGAAAGTATGGTGGTTCCTCAAAAAACTGAAAATAGAACTACCTTATGACCCAGCAATCCCTCTACTGGGTATATATCCCCAAAACTCAGAAACATTGATACGTAAAGACACATGCAGCCCCATGTTTATTGCAGCATTGTTCACAGTGGCCAGGACATGGAAACAACCAAAAAGCCCATCAATAGATGACTGGATAAAGAAGATGTGGCACATATACACTATGGAATACTACTCAGCCATAAGAAATGATGACATCGGAACATTTACAGCAAAATGGTGGGATCTTGATAACATGATACGAAGCGAAATAAGTAAATCAGAAAAAAAACAGGAACTGTATTATTCCATACGTAGGTGGGACATAATAGTGAAACTAAGAGACATTGATAAGAGTGTGGTGGTTACGGGGGGGAGGGGGGAATGGGAGAGGGATAGGGGGTGGGAGGGGCACAAAGAAAACAAGATAGAAGGTGACAGAGGACAATCTGACTTTGGGTGGTGGGTATGCAACATAATTGAACGACAAGATAACCTTGACTTGTTATCTTTGAATATATGTATCCTGATTTATTGATGTCACCCCATTAAAAAAATAAAATTATAAAAAAAAAAAAAAAAAGAAAACAAACCATGCAGTGGCAATGGGTTATATTTAATTTTGTTTGTTTGTTTTCCATAATGAAAAATGAAATGTTGTCAAGAAAAGAGAGCTAACTACAAACAGTGTAAATCAGTGTCTTAGACCAGGGGTCTCAAACTCAACTCAGCATGTGGGCCACAGAGCAAGATCACAGCCCTTCGGCGGGCCGCACTAGGTCTACAAAAGGCAACTGTTACGCAATACTTTTCTCACTGCAGTTGAAAACAAAAAAAAATCAGTACAACAAGCACAATCGTACATGCAGTTTACTCAGTGTCACAAAATGACCAGAAACTGTAGTTCGCATCACAACTGCTGTTAACTAAGCTAATATCTAGCTAGGATGCTAGAGAAATGAAAAATACAAGTAGGCCCCTAAGCTTACTTAATTTTATCCAAAATATTTTGAACTTCGTGGATTAGTTTGTGGGCCGCACAAAATTGTTCGGCGGGCCGCATGCGGCCTGCAGGCCGCGAGTTTGAGACCCCTGGTCTAGACCCATTCTACTTTCTTTGATAATTAGTAGAAAAAAAGGGAAAAGATTAAAGATATAGGGAATTCATTTCACTGTTTACACCTGATATGCAGGAGAGAGGGAGAGAAGTGGAGATAGAGACTGAGAGGCAGAGAGAAAAGGAAAGGGGGAGGAAGGAAGAAAGAGTGAATGTAAGAGGAAGGAGTGAAAGGGGGACAGGAAAATAAAGGAGATTAGGAGTAAGGGAGTGAGTAGAGGGAAATAGGAGGAAGGAGGGAGGGAGAGACTCTATGAAGTCTCATACTATAGTCAAGCCAGCCTATTAATAGCCTGGGTTTTGTAAAAATAGATAGGTTTATATATAAATGGAGGCATACATATTCAGACAGATATAGAGTAAGTGAGGCATAAAAAACTCTTTATCTATAATTGATTTATTGGTAACCCATTATATTATTAATACTGGAGTAAATATTATAGTAGATAGAAAAATAAGACAAAGTCTCTATCCTCAAGGGAAATATAATCTTGCTAGAAAAGTAAGCCATATTTCTAACTGCTAAATTGAATAGATAAATTATGGCAGAATCTTGAATGCTAAGCCTAGAATTTTGAACTTGATTCTGAGTGCAAAGGAGAGCCACCAACTTTATGAACAGAATATGACCATTGATATTCATTTTAGAAAAAGGAATCTATCAACATTGATTTCCAAATATGATGACCATTTTGCATTCACATTTTACTGAAATATTGTATTAAAACACAGTTGATACTGCCAGTCATTTCCTCTTTGAAATGCTCATCTCTCTTAACTTTGTTGCCCAGGATTCTGTGGATCCTTTTCCAATCTCGCTATCCTTTCTTATTTACTTATGTGAGTTTTTCTTTTATTTGGCAATGTTGATATTTTATTGCTTTCTTCCCTCAATTAAAGGCTCTTCTTATTCATCCTTCTCTCCATGGATGTTCAAATAAAATTACTTGAGCTCAGATACTATCTAAGTGCTGATGCCCCACATTTACTCTCTGGCTTCACTCATTTAAGCTTCAGACTTACACATTAAACTGGGCATTCACATCTTAACCTGAATGCCCTAAAATATTACTATGTTCACTACTGAATTCCTCTTTCTCAACTAGTGGACATTCATTGTATCTTGATTACCCCACATAAATTTGCCCTTCTTGACAGCATGTCAGTTTTATTTTGGGGAAACGCCTCACTCTTATTTAGTGCATTTTTATCAGTCTAGTTCTCTGCCTGTCCCCCGCAGAAGTCAAAGGAATTATTTGAGAATATTGTGGATGAAAAAGGGCCATGTACTAAATCTGACAAGCTCAGGGGAGGCAAGCATGGTGGAACTTACAAATTCAGAACCTAAAGTAATCACATAGAAGGGTCTCAATTAAAACTTTTTACCAAAAAGCAAGTCATGGCTTTTAGATACCTAGGCTGGTATCTTTCTTGACAAATGTCAATCTTTACCTTTTTCATGTAACCTCTTTACATTTTCCCCTTTGATTTTGATATATAAAATAAATAGTATAACTGCCATTTTCATTTCTCAGCCATTGTCATCAGTTTGGCTCAAATAAATTCATAGAAATTCTTACAGGTTTGGATGTATCTTGCACTGACAATATAAAGTGATGTCTTTACTATATTCTGTCTGTCAGCATTCTGTATAGTCTAAGGGTTAACACAAGATGGGAATCACAGACAATTTGATTCTTTTTCATTTTGAAAGTCATGATGCAAGCTAAAAACTCAGCTTATGTATTTCAATGGTGGCCTCTTTCTTGCATAATGAGTAACTCTGCAAGCCTCAGTTCCTTCCCTTGCTTCTGTCCTATTTTTGTGTTTACTATCCCAAATGTAAATTATCTAATATCTTTCTGTGTAAGTTAGTTGTTACTATATAGGAAATTACCACAGAATATAGCAGTTGAAAATGATACAGGTTGTGTCATAATTTCTGTGGCTCAGGAATCTAGGACTGGTTTAGTTGGCTGCCTCTGACTCAATTTTTCTTGTAATCATGGTGTTGGTGGGGCTACAGTCATCATGCAAGACAGAGGCAAGTATATACAATTCTAAGCTCATTCACCTGGCTGTTTGCAGGCACCACAATATCTGTTTCTGAATTTCCTACTTAGAACTCTACACCAGGCCTTCTCATAACATGCCAACTAGTTTTCCCCAGGATGGGTAATAAAGAGGGAGCAAGCCAGCACATCCAGGACTGAAGCCACATCTTTTTATAGCCTAGCTTCTGAGACGACATACCATCATTTCTACCTTACTCTGTTTATTACAAGGTGAGTTCATGAATCCAGCTCACACTCAGGGGGAGGGGATTATGCAAGGGTTTTAACAGCAGGAGGAGGAGATAATCAGTGTCATGTTAGTAACCGCCTACCATTACTTTAACATATTTTCCTTCCCCTTAATAATGCCAGGGTTGCCTTCTGTTGCTTGTAGCCCTGTCTCTACCTGACAAACTCCATTGGTGTTACCCTTTTCCATAGTGCAGCCACTATGGGCCAGCCAGGCACACAAGGTACAAATATCAGATTAATGTTTGCCACTACTCCATCTTTAAATTCCCACATTAAATATATTCCTCTGTTCTAATTCAGACCCTCCTTCAGTTTTCCAAACCGCTTTAGAGAGAGAAATCTTTACAGCTAGGGCTTTTTCTCCCTTAATACCTTAATCATCAGCCACTAGAATTTGTTCCTCTGTTTCTGTTCCATTAAATTCCTGAACACTTAACCATGTGCTGATTTTGTTGCTGTTCATCTAGTTTTCTCAGGCAGAAACACTTTATCTCTGTCTCATTGCCCTGCACTAGATCATTCTCCCAGCTCGTGCACTTTAAGACCCCGCTTCATGGACACCTTCCCTAGAAACCACTTCTGATTTCCCAAGTCTGAGTAAAGCATTTTCATTGTGAACCATAATGCTATATGACCATCTCTGTTGTGCTTTTCATATGTTATTAAAATGGACTCATAAGTGTCTATCTTTCTCATAAGACTGTGGATAGCAACTCCAGCTTTTGTATTCATGTTGGGATCTCCTTTTATTGCACATGCATCTTAAGTAAGATTCTCAGAAGATAAATTCTAAACAAATTTTACATCAACCTTCTAGATGATTCAATAAAGATAGGTATATTAGATCACAACTAAAATTAAAGTAATAAATTATTAAAGATGTCATTATGTTAAGTTTAGAACACACATTAAATTAGCAATTTATAAATTCAGAAGTCTACTAGGAAATAACAATGGAGAATTAAAGCAATTAAAAATATATTTTGTTATAATTTTGAACATTTTCCTATATTTCATATGCAACTTAATATATAAAGTAGTTTTATATAAATTACCATAAGTTTTTAGTGGTAGTCAAGACCTAAATATTGGCAGTGATTCACAAGCAAAATAAAAAACTTATGATTTTTGATAGAGATTTTGTTTATCTTTAATGTGTAAAATTATTTTCTCTAATTTTCTTTGTTAACACTAAGAAATATTATTCTTTTTTTATTGTTTCCTCTTATTTCTTTTTTTTAAAAATAATTTTATTTTTTAATGGGGCAACATCAATAAATCAGGATACATATATTCAAAGATAACAAGTCCAGGTTATCTTGTCGTTCAATTATGTTGCATACCCGTCACCCAGAGTCAGATTGTCCTCTGTCACCTTCTATCTAGTTTTCTTTATGCTCCTCCCCCTCCCCCTTTCACTCTCCCCCCCTCCCTGTAACCACCACACTCTTATCAATGTCTCTTAATTTCACTTTTATGTCCCACCTACGTATGGAATCATGTAGTTCCTGTTTTTTTCTGATTTACTTATTTCGCTTCGTATCATGTTATCAAGATCCCACCATTTTGCTGTAAATGTTCCGATGTCATCATTTCTTATGGCTGAGTAGTATTCCATAGTGTATATGTGCCACATCTTCTTTATCCAGTCATCTATTGATGGGCTTTTTGGTTGTTTCCATGTCCTGGCCACTGTGAACAATGCTGCAATAAACATGGGGCTGCATATGTCTTTACGTATCAATGTTTCTGAGTTTTGGGGATATATACCCAGTAGAGGGATTGCTGGGTCATAAGGTAGTTCTATTTTCAGTTTTTTGAGGAACCACCATACTTTCTTCCATAATGGTTGTACTACTTTACATTCCCACCAACAGTGTATGAGGGTTCCTTTTTCTCCACAGCCTCTCCAACATTTGCTATTACCTGACTTGCTAATAACAGCTAATCGAACAGGTGTGAGGTGGTATCTCATTGCCGTTTTGATTTGCATTTCTCTAATAGCTAAAGAAGATGAGCATCTTTTCATATATCTGTTGGCCATTTGTATTTCTTCCTGGGAGAAGTGTCTATTCATATCCTCTTCCCATTTTTTTATTGGATTGTTTGTTTGTTTGTTGTTGAGTTTTATGAGTTCTTTGTATATTTTGGATATTAGGCCCTTATCTGAGCTGTTGTTTGAAAATATCATTTCCCATTTAGTTGGCTTTCTGTTTATTTTGTTATCAGTTTCTCTTGCTGAGCAAAAACTTCTTAGTCTGATGTAGTCCCATTCATTAATTTTTGCCTTCACTTCTCTTGCCTGTGGAGTCAAGTTCATAAAATGCTCTTTAAAACCCAGGTCCATGAGTTGAGTACCTATGTCTTCTTCTATGTACTTAATTGTTTCAGGTCTTATGTTTAGATCTTTGATCCATTTTGAGTTAATTTTAGTACAGGGGGACAAACTGTAGCCCAGTTTCATTCTTTTGCATGTGGCTTTCCAGTTTTCCCAGCACCATTTATTGAAGAGGCTTTCTTTTCTCCATTGTATGTTGTTGGCCCCTTTATCAAAAATTATTTGACTATATATATGTGGTTTTATTTCTGGAATTTATATTCTGTTCCATTGGTCTGAGTGTCTATTTTTCTGCCAATACCATGCTGTTTTCATTGTCGTGACCCTATAATAGAGTTTGAAGTCAGGTAGTGTAATGCCCCAGCTTCATTCTTTTTCTTTTGGATTGCTTTGGCTATTCGGGGTTTTTTTTATAGTTCCATATAAATCTGATGAATTTTTGCTCTATTTCTTTAAAAAATGTCATTGGAGGTTTGATGGGAATTGCATTAAATTTGTATATTGCTTTGGGTAATATGGCCATCTTGATTATATTTATTCTTCCTAACCAAGAACAAGGTATATTCTTCCATCTCATTATATCTTTTTCGATTTCCCTTAACAATGGTTTATAGTTTTCATTATATAAGTCCTTTACATTCTTTGTTATGTTTATTCCTAAGTATTTTATTTTTTTTGTTGCAATTGTGAAGGGGATTATTCTTTTGAGTTCGTTCTCAGTTGTTTCATTGTTGGCATATAGAAAGGCTATTGACTTCTTTATGTTAATTTTGTATCCTGCAACCTTACTGTATTGGCTTATTGTTTCTAGTAGTCTTTTTGTGGATTCTTTGGGGTTTTCGATGTATAGGATCATATCATCTGCAAAAAGTGATACCTTTACTTCTTCTTTTCCGATATGGATGCCTTTTATTTCTTTGTCTTGTCTGATTGCTGTGGCGAGAACCTCTAGTACCACATTAAATAAGAGTGGAGAGAGTGGACAACCCTGTCTTGTTCCTGATTTAAGAGGGAAAGCCTTCAGTTTAGTGTCATTTAATATGATGTTAGCTGATGGTTTATCATATATGGCCTTTATCATGTTGAGATATTTTCCTTCTATACCCATTTTGTTGAGAGTCTTAAACATAAAATTGTGTTGTATTTTATCAAAGGCCTTTTCTGAGTCTATTGATAAGATCATGTGGTTTTTGTTCTTTGTTGATATGGTGTATTACGTTAACCATTTTACATATGTTGAACCATCCTTGAGATTCTGGGATGAATCCCACTTGATCATGATGTATTATTTTTTAAATATGTTGTTGTATTCGATTTGCTAGTATTTTGTTTAGTATTTTAGCATCTGTATTGATTAGAGATATTGGTCTGTAGTTTTCTTTTTTTGTGCCATCCTTGCCTGGTTTTGGTATGAGGGTTATGTTGGCCTCATGAAATGTGTTTGGAAGTATTGCTTCTTCAATTTTTTGGAAGACTTTCAGTAGAATAGGAACCAAGTCTTCTTTGAATGTTTGATAAAATTCGCTGGTATAGCCGTCAGTGCCTGGACTTTTATTTTTGGGGAGGATTTTAATGGTTTTTTCTATTTCTTCTCTACTGATAGGTCTGTTTAGGCTTTCTGCTTCTTTTTGACTCAGACTAGGAAGGTTGTATTGTTCTAGGAATATATCCATTTCTTCTAGGTTGTTGAATTTAGTGGTATAAAGTTTTTCATAGTATTCTACAATAATTCTTTGTATATCTACAGTGTCCGTGGTGATTTCTCCTCTTTCATTTTGGATTTTGTTTATAGGAGTTCTTTCTCTTTTTTCCTTGGTAAGTCTTGCCAAAAGTTTGTCAATTTTGTTGATCTTTTCAAAGAACCAGCTCCTTGTTCTATTAATTTTTTCTATAGTTTTTCTGTTCTCTAATTCATTTATTTCTGCTCTGATTTTTATTACCTCCTTTTTTTCGGCTGGTTTTGG
Source organism: Saccopteryx bilineata (assembly GCF_036850765.1). Taxonomy (NCBI): domain Eukaryota; kingdom Metazoa; phylum Chordata; class Mammalia; order Chiroptera; family Emballonuridae; genus Saccopteryx; species Saccopteryx bilineata. Next base: position 209,880,298 of record NC_089491.1, on the reverse strand, counting down.
GTTGTCTTCGTTCTTCTTTTTCTATTTCCTTAAAGTGTGAAGTTAAGTGGTTCACTTGGGCTCTCTCTTGTTTGTTCATATAGGCCTGAAGTGATATGAACTTCCCTCTTATCACTGCTTTTGCTGCATCCATAGATTCTGATATGTCGTATTGTCATTTTCATTAGTCTGTATATATCTTTTGATCTCTGCACTTATTTCTTCTTTGACCCATTCATTTTTTAAAAGTATGGTGTTTAGTTTCCACAATTTTGTGGAATTTTTTTCCTCTTTTTTGCAGTTGAATTCTAGTTTCAAGGCTTTATGATCAGAAAATATGCTTGGTACAATTTCGATTTTTCTGTATTTGCTAATGTTGTTTTTGTGGCCCAACATATGGTCAATTTTTGAGAATGGTCCATGTACACTGGAGAAAAATGTATACTCAGTCACTTTGGGATAAAATGTCCTGTAGATGTCTATCATATCCAGGTGCTCTAGTGTTTTGTTTAAGGCCACTATGTCTTTGTTGATTCTTTGTTTGGATGACTGATCTAGAGCCGTCACCAGTTTATTGAGGTCTCCAGGTATGATTGTATTTTTGTCAGTTTTTGTTTTAAGGTCAATAAGTAGCTGTCTTATATATTTTGGTGCTCCTTGGTTTGGTGCATATATATTAAGAATTGTTATGTCTTCTTGATTCAATGTCCCCTTAGCCATTATGAAATGGCCATTTTTGTCTCTAAGTACTTTTGTTCTCTTGTAGTCAGCATTATCAGATATGAGTATTGCTACGCCTGCTTTTTTTTGGATGTTATTTGCTTGGAATATTGTTTTCCAGCCTTTCAGTTTGAATTTGTTTTTATCCCTGTTACTTAGATTAGTTTCCTGTAGGCAGCATACAGTTGGATTTTGTTTTTTAATTCATTGTGCTACTCTGTGCCTTTTTATTGGTGAGTTTAATCCGTTTACATTTATTGTAATTATTGACACTTGTGAGTTCCCTATTGCCATTTTATAGATTGCTTTCTGTTAGTTTTGTGTCTTGTTTGATCCTTCTCTTTCGTTTTCTATCTTTTTTTTTTATTTGGTTGTATTCCATACGTCTTTCCTCTGTTGCTATCTTTTTTATCTCATGTGCTTCTGTGGTGGTTTTTTTAATGGTGATTACCTTTAAGAAATGAAAAGGATTCCTACCCTGTTCATTGTAGCACACTATTTTGTGAGTACTTTTGCACTACATCATCCTTTGCTACTGTTAATCTCCATCTTCTCCCCCCTTTCTTTTTGTTGTTGTCACAGTGTAAATTTGGTTTTATTGTGTTCTTCTTGGAGCTTTTACTTGCGGTTGTTTTTTTTTGTTCTTAGTATCTGATTGGAGAACCCCCTTTAGTAATTCCTGAAGTGGGGTTTTTCTGATGATAATTTCCCTCATCTTTTCTGTATCTGTGAATGTTTTTATTTCTCCTTCATATTTGAAGGATAGCTTTGATGGGTATAGTATTCATGGCTGAAAGTTCCACTCTTTCAGGACTTCAAATACTGGGATCCACTCTCTTCTAACTTGTAGAGTTTCTGCTATGAAATCTGATGATAATCTAATGGACCTTCCTTTATATGTTGTATTCTTCTTTTCCCTGACTGCCTTGAGAATTTTTTCTTTGCTGTTGGTTTGTGCCAATTTCATTATGATATGCCTTGGATTAGATTTGTTGGGGTTAAGAAAACTCGGAGTTCTGTTTGCTTCTTGAACTTGAGGCTTTAGTTCTTTCCACAGGCTTGGGAAGTTCTCATCTATTATTTTTTTGAGTATGTTCTCCATTCCATTTTCTCTCTCTTCTCCTTCTGATATACCTATTATTCTTATGTTATTCTTTCTGATGGAGTCAGATAATTCTTGTAGGGCCATCTCATTTTTTTAAATTTTGAGTCTCTTTCTTCTTCTCTCTGTTGTGCCTCAAGTTGCTTGTCTTGTATTTCACTAATCCTCTCTTCTATCTGGCCTGTTCTATTAGCTAAGCTTGTTACCTCATTTTTTAGCTCATGAATTGAGCTTTTCATCTCTGTTGGATTTGTTTTTATAGTTTCAATTTTCTTGGACATATATTCTTTGTGTTCATTGAGTTGTTTTCTGAGGTCCCTAAGTTGCCTTTCTGTGTTTTCTTGTATATCTCTGAGTATTTTTAGGATTTCTATCTTGAATTCTCTGTCATTTACCTACAAGGTTTCCAATATATTAAATTTTTTCTCCATAGATTTTTCCTCATCTATCTGTGTTACCTCTCTTTCTTTTGTATCCATGATATTCGATTTTCTCTTCCTTAATAGCATCTGAGGGTGGTTTTGTTGATAGTATTAATGAGATTTAATAAAGAATAAAAAGTTAAAAAAATAAAAAATCAGTTGTTTTTTTTTTTAAAAAATTAATAATAAAATAAAGAAAAATAAAATAAAATAAAAAATTTTTAAAAAGGAAATTATTCCCCCCCTCCTTTTTTCCTCTCCTCTCCTCTCCCCTCTTTCTTGAGAAAATCTTGTGGTGAACTGTGAATTATAACAAACAATGCCTGTAATGGAGGGCCTGAATTGGGGAAAAGTAATAAAGGGTCAAAAAAAAAAAAGAAGGCAGAAGGGGGTATGGACCCAGAAAAAGCAAATAAGAAAAAAATTTGGGTCAAGAATACAATAATTTTCTTTTAGGTGTTGGTTGACTAAGAGTTATGATGAGAGGAATAAGAGGGAAACAGCAAAATGGGGGACAAATTAAAAAATTAGTATTGTATTTAGTCGAACAAGAACTAGATAAAATGGAGAGCCAGGTAGTGGCTCTGCTAGTGAGTTAAAAAGGTGAAGTAAAAACCCCCCAAATGCCAGAAACATAAGTTTGAGTCCAAGATAAGATAATTTGTTTGTTATTGTGGTTTGAATGAGAGGAGATATAAAGGAGAAAGGAAGAAATTAATATAGAGGGAGAAAAGAAAGAGAGAGAGAGAAAAAATGAGGTAACCACTAAAAGAAGAAAAAAGAAAAAAGAGGAGAGAGAGAGAGAGAGTTAAGGGTTTTGGAGTGCAACCAAAACCCTTCTCATAGAGAGAAAGGAAGAGGAAAGAAAAGATAATGGGAGATGTAACACTTATGGGTAGTGTAGTTCAAGGAGAGGAGAGAGTAAGACCGGCAGAGAGTTAATCGCCCAAATTGGAGGAGGAAAAAAAATATCAAGAATGAAGATAAGAGAAACAAACAAACAAATATAATAAAATGGGATAGGTTATAAAGTCTGCGGATTATTCTTGATTTTGAGAGGTTATCTTCTTGCTTTTTCTTTTCTCTCCATCTTCCTGGTCGGTGACTCTGTACCCCAGGTTCTGCCCCTTTGGCACGCTCAGGTAGAGGTTTGCAGTTGATAAGTCTCTATGGTGATGTCATGTATTGTGCTTTAGTCTCGTTGGCAGTTGAGGCTCATTAGCATTTATAGGCTCTGACAGTGAGAGAGTCTGTGTTCCTGGAGCCTCTCTCCTAGTCTTTCCTTCCTCAATTAGCAGCCTGATAATCCAGCTATGGGGTTGCTGCTGCCTCTGCCTGGATAGTAAGAGGCTCAAAGAGCTGGCAACTCTCCACTTTATTTCCACTCAGCACAGGATTCTGGGTAAGGCTCAGTCTGTCAGAGCTGCTAGCATAATCAGGCGGGGCTTCTGCCCACTCAAAGACCTCTGGCTCTGCCACTCTTTCTAGTAACACAGGCAGGCACCCACTTCCGGGGTGCTTGGAGGAAACTCTAGCTCACTATTTGCGCATGCAGACTAGGATATCCGGCTGGCAGTTTCACGCTCTGAGTGAAACTCCCAACCGCATGGAAAAGTTCCAGCGTTGGAATTGGCTCTCACTCCGTCCCCGTGCGCGGCTTTTGCAAGGCGTCGGGGAAGCCCGAGATTCTGCTTGGCCCACACAAAGGCCCCTGACTCTGCCCCTCTGTGCGATAACACGGGAGCGCACTGCCAAGGCACTCGGAGGTATCTCTCGCTATCTGCGCATGCAGACCAGGATATGAGGCTGGCCGCATTTCCCAGCCGCTGAGTGAAACCCCCACCAGCACGGAAAAGTTCCACCATTGGAATTAGTTCTCGTTACCTCCCATGCATGGCTTTCCCAGGGCGCTGGGGCTGCCCAGAGATTCCACTTTCAGCCCACACAAAGGCCTCTGACTCTGCCTCTCTGTGGGGTAACACGGGCACCCACTCCCGGGGCTTTGGAAGAAATCTCTCGCCCATTATCTGTGCACGCCGACCAGGAGATTGGGTAAAATGGCTGCCCTGCTTGTCTTTCTTTGGGTTTGGTGCGAGTGTTAGCTTGTATTGCCCAGGTAGGTTGTTGCCACAGGAACAGTTTTTCCTCTGCTTCGATCTCCGTGCCACGGCCTGGTTCGGCCATTTTTGCCACGGCCTGGATCTATTCACCCTTTTTGCCCTCCTCAGTTTCTATATTCACAGTTCCCAGAGAAAACTGCCCTGTTTAGGTTAGTGAGGAAGGCGGAGCATTTCTTACTCCCTATTTCCTTCGGGGTTTGGTTATATATTTAGCCAATTTTTCGCTCGACCATACCTTCGGGTGTATTGCGAAACATCTGGAGGCTCCAAGGATAGGTTTTTCTGTTTCTGGTTGAAGATCTTGTTGAGTTTTGGGGGAGATTTATCGGTATTGCTTCCTACCCCGCCATTACTCTGACATCATCTCAAGAAATAATATTCTTAATCTCAAAGTATAGGCCACTAAGAAATTATATTTCAGTGGAATCATTTCTGTAGGGACTAGCTTTCTTTCCATTTTTGTGAATTGATTTATTGTTTTGTAGTCTCTGCCTAAACAAGTTTTCCTGCTGTTTAAAAACACTTTATGTTAAATTTTAAAAATAAAGTTTAATGAATTATAGTAGGGGATTTTATTGATACACATATTCAGACTAATTTCTCTTTCTTGGAAAACTTATCTGAACATCAAATACTTTTCTTTTTTTTAAATTTAAATAAGAGGCAGAGAGGGCAAAGAGACAGACTCCCTCATGCACCTTGACCAGGAACCACCTAGCAAGCGCTCTACTGGGGCTATTCTCTGCCCATTGGGGGCAATGCTCAGTTGTTTGGCAACTGAGCTCTCTTTTAGCACCTGAGGCAGCGGTCATGGAGCCATCTTCAGCACCTGGAGACATCTAACTAAATTTTGAGCCATAGCTGCAGGAGGGAGAGAAAGAGAGAGAGAGAGAGAGAGAGAGAGAGAGAGAAATGAGAAGGGGAAGAATGTAGAAGCAGATGGTTGCTTCTCCTGTGTGCCCTGAATGGAAATTGAACCCAGAACACTCACATGCCAGGCCAATGCTCTGACACTGAGCCAACCAGCCAGGGCCAATAATTTCTTATTTTCTACCTAACCCCAATTTTAAATTATAAACAAATAGATGATCTTTGATAATTATACTGTCAATATACTGTTTATCATATATTGTAGAAGAAACATTAAAGCCTATAAAGTGTTTTTAGTTTAATATTTAAAATACATATATAACAATTATTTAATAAGAAATTAAAATATATATTGAAAAGTCCACAAAAGGCCATAATTTTTTTTTTGCACAAATCATTTTAATTACAATTTATAATATCTAGAACAGCGGTCATTTCGTATGACCGCCGGGCTTTCTAGTATAATATAATTCACATACCATAAAGTTCACCCTTTTAAAGTGTACAATAGAGTAGTATATTCAAAGTTGTGCATCCATCACCACTTCCAGATTCCAAAACATTTTCATCAACCCAAAAGAAACTTCACACCCATTAGCAGTCACTCCACATCCCCCCTTCCTCTCCTGTGCTTCTACCAGATGCCCCTGACAACCACTATTCTGCTTTCTGTCTCTATGAATTTGCTGATTCTAGACATTTCATATAAGTAAAACCAAAAAATATGTGAATTTTTATGTCTGGTTTCTTTACTTTATGTTTCTAAAGTTCATCCATGTTGTAGCATATATCAGTATTTCATTCCTTTTTATTGCTAAATAATATTCCACTGTATGGCTATACCACATTTTATCTGCTCATCAGTTGATGTACCTTTGGCTTGTACATGGTTATCATGAATAATGTTATAAACATTCATGGACAAGTTTTTTGTTTTGTTTTATTTTTTGTATTTTTCCAAAGCTAGAAGCAAGGAGGCAGCCAGACAGACTCCCTCCTGCATGCGCCCAGCCAGGATCCATCCAGCACGCCCAGCAGGGGGCAATGCTCTGCCCATCTAGGGCAGTAGTCCCCAATCCCTGGGCCACGGACCAGTACCGGTCTGTGGGCCATTTGGTATCAGTCCACAGAGAAAGAATAAATAACTTACATTATTTTTGTTTTATTTATATTTAAGTCTGAATGATGTTTTATTTATTTTTGCCCTGGCCGGTTGGCTCAGTGGCAGAGCGTTGGCCTGGCGTGCAGAAGTCCCGGGTTCGATTCCTGGCCAGGGCACACAGAAGAAGCGCCCATCTGCTTCTCCACCCCTCCCCCTCTCCTTCCTCTCTGTCTCTCTCTTCCCCTCCAGCAGCGAGGCTCCATTGGAGCAAAGATGGTCTGGGTTCTGGGGATGGCTCCTTGGCCTCTGCCCCAGGCACTGGAGTGGCTCTGGTCGTGACAGAGAGATGCCCCAGAGGGGCAGAGCATCGCCCCCTGGTGGGCAGAGCATCGCCCCCTGGTGGGAGTGCCAGGTGGATCCTGGTCAGGCGCATGTGGGAGTCTGTCTGACTGTCTCTCCCCACCTCCAGCCTCAGAAAAATACAAAAAAAAAAGAAAAAAAATCAACTGATTTTAAATGTTAATCATACCCACAAATACCTTCACAGCAACATCTAATGTTTGACCAAACAACTGGGTACCACAGCTTGGCCATGTTGAAACATTAAATTAACCATCACAGCATTCTTGTCAATTGTCTACAAATATAAGGTATATTGATTCTCCATTCAATTCCATTGATCCATATCTCTATCATTAAGCCAGTACCGCAGTGTCTTCATTACTGTAGTGTTACAATAAGCTTTAAAATTAAGGTGTGAGTCTTCCAACTTTTTTTTTATAAATAAATTTTTATTTTAATGGGGTGACATCAATAAATCAGGGTACATACATTCAAAGAAAACATTTCCAGGTTACCTTGTCATTTAGTTCTGTTGCATACCCATCACCCGAAGAGAGATCATCCTCCGCCACCCTCCATCCAACTCTCTCTGTACCCCTCCCCCTCCCCCTACCCCTCTCCCTCCTTCCCTCCCCCCACCCCCCGTAACCACCACACTCCTGTCCATGCCTCTTAGTCTCGCTTTTATGTCCCACCAATGTATGGAATCCTGTAGTTCCTGTTTTTTTCTGATTCACTTATTTCACAATGCTACCAAGACTCCACCATTCTGCTGTAAGTGATCCGATGTCATCATTTCTCCTAGCTGAATAGTATACCATGGTGTATATGTGCCCCATCTTCTTCATCCAGTCCTCTATTTTTTTTTACAGTGATTAAAAGCCTTTAAGCAAACTCTTGGCCAATACAGCAAGAATCCATAAAAGTAGTGTCCTTAACATGTTCACCAAGTCCAAGTTAAATTTGTAGCACATTTATCTTTTAAAAAGAAAGACACACATTGTTGTGTAGTCTATAAACAGATTTCAACATTTGAGTCATGAAGACAGGGAAAATGGTAATGGAGTAGGCAGATGATTCAACTCCCACCTCCCAGAACCAAAACGGATTGCCATTTAACTTAGGAACAATCATCTTGAGAAACCAATTATGGACTAAACTAATAGGAATATATAATCAAGACTCACTGAAGGAACCACACTGAGCTGGTAGGAAAGGTGGAGATGGAGAAAGGGCTACCTTGTTCCCAGGAGTGAGATGTGGCCTGGAGGGACTCTCATGATGGAATGGGTTGCCAGGACAGTTGTGGGTCCTCAACCACAAGACCTGAACCCCAGCCTGGAGCCCCAGAGACAAGAGGAGGTGTTGGGACAGTATTTAGCTAAAAGAAGAGCCTGGTTACTGTTTGCAAGAGAGAGACAGAACTCTCAGTCCCAGGTTTTTACTTTAAGGAACCATGCAGAAAACCTCATTCACAGCAACTTCCCAAGGTTCCAAGGGTAGGGAGCACTGAGAGGACTGGAGTTGTGAGAGAAGAGTGTAGTCTGGTGGGCACAGGAAGAGACTTTGGGTGCAGCCACCTTGACTCCTGTACTGGGACACTCCCAAAACCTAAAGTGGCTCTTCTTCCTGAGAGAACCAAGCCAGAAAAGGGAAGAAATTACCCCCCCCAACCAGAGGCTTTCCTGCTTCAGTTAGTGCGAGAGATATTTAGAACAGGGAGTATAAAAGGGACACAGGTTTTGAATGCTGAGATCTGGGCTACACAGATCACCCAACCTGCAGCAACTAGGGCACTTGGCCTGCACAACTGATGGGGGTGGAGCCAGCGATGCAGTCACAGTGGCGGCAGAGGGGTGGAGCCTGAAGAGGCCCCCTGCATGCTTGCATAAGGTGAACCGCAACAGGGCTAAGCATCCCATACACTTGTGGGGGACAAAACCCAGTGAAGTTTCCCATGCAATCATTGAGGGGGCAGAGCCTGGTGGCCCATGCAGCAAAAGCAAGGGGCAGAGCCCAAAAAGGCATCCCTCACACCTTCAGAGGGTGGAGCTCAGCAAGGTGAGGAGTCCCCTGTTCCCATGGAACACCACAAGCTGTGACCCATGAGCACTAGCCAGGGCCCGAGTACCTAAGGAGGTGATGGCAGTGGAGGGGGTGGGCTGGTGGAAAGACCATGCTTCAAGAATAGAGAGGTCACACACACTGGCCAAGAGTAGATAAAAGCCAGCCTAGTAGTGTAGCTGATATTTACAATAAAATCTGGGCCCAGCAGAGGCAGCCACAAATTCTGGATTGCCTCTAGCTCCAAGAATGTTGCTAAGGGCCAGTCAAAAACAGTGACCCCTACTGGTGTGCACCAGGTTCTGGCCAGGGAGGTCCAGGATTGGTACATCCAGTGGCCAGATACAGAGAGCATCATCTCAGGACCTAACAACCATAGTTAGAGTGCTATCTTAAGGAAAGTTTTCTCACATCTGACCTAGCTAAGGCATAGAAAATGCTGTCACAAACAGCAAAAAGAGCAGTAGCAGCAGACAAGTAGCCCAGAGTAGATTACAAACAGCTGAAGCCACCTGAAAAAGATCTAGAAACAACAAAACTGAAAGCTGGAGGCAGACAAAAGCAATCCTATACTCAGCTAGCTACACAAACAACACATCCAAAGGAGCAGTCTATGCAGAGACAAATGGGAAGACAGAGAAATGCAATTCAAATGAATCAACAAAAGAAATCCCCAGAAAATGAAAACTGAATGAGATGAAAATAACCAAGATAGTTTAGATGCAGAGTTTAGAATAATGATTGTTAGGATGCTCAAGGATCTTAGAGCAACAATAGATGAACGTAATGAGCACCTAAACAAAGAGATAGTAGACATCAAAAAGGACATTGAAATCATAAAAAAGAATCAGACTGAAATGGTTAACACAATATCAAAAATTAAGACTACACTAATAGTAATTAAAAGCAGACTGGATGAAGCAGAAGATCAAATCAATGATTTAAAGGACAAGATAAGCAAAATCAGAGAAGCAGAAACTCAAAAAGAAAATAAAATTAAAAAGTATGAGGGAACTCTAAGAGAGCTCAGTGACAACATGAAGAGAAACAATATCTGCATAATAGGGGTTCCTGAAGGAAAAGAAAAAGAACAAGGGATAGAGAACTTGATTGAAAAAATCATAGCTGAAAACATTCCTAAATTGATGCAGGAAAAATTCACCCAAGTTCAAGAAGCACAGAGTATCCCATTAAAGAGAAACCCAAAGAGACCTACATCAAAATACATCATAATTAAAATACCAAACCTAAAAATTAAGAAAAGAATACCAAAAGCTGCATGAGAAAAAAGTCAATCACCTACAAAGGAGCCCCAATAAGAATGACATTCAACTTTTCAACAGAAACACTTCAGGCCAGAAGGGAAAGCAATAAATATTCAAAGTAATGCAGAACAAGAGGCTACAACCAAGACTTCTTTATAAAAAAAGAAATAAAAAGCTTCCCTGACTGAAAAAAAAAACCCAAAACAAAACTCAAGGAATTTATTACAACCAAACTAATGTTACAAAGAATGTTAAAGGCCTGTTGGAAACAGAAAAAAGGAAAATGATGTAGTCAAAGAGGAATGTAGCCTGATCAGGTGGTGGCATAGTGGATAGAGTATCAGACTGAGACACAGAGAAACCAGGTTCAAAACATCAAGATCATCAGCTTGAATGCGAGGTCACCTGGTTTGAGTAAGGCTCAACAATTTGAGCCCAAGGTTGCTGGTTTGAGCAATGGGTCACTCAGTTAACTGTAGCCCCCCAATCAAGGCATATATGATAAAGCAATCAATGAACAACTAAGGTACTGCAACAAAAAATTGATGCTTCTCATCTCTTTCCCTTCCAGTCTATCTGTCCCTTTCTGTACCTTTCTCTGACTCTCTCTGTCTCTGTCACAAAAAAAGAGAAATGTAGATTTAAAGAATAAAATGGCAATAAACAACTACAAATCAATAATAACCTTAAATGAAAATGGACTAAATGTTCCAATTAAAAGACATAGGGTAGCTGCATGGATAAGAAAACAGGACCTGTACATATGCTGTCTACAAGAGACCTACCTCAAAACAAAAGATACACATAGACTGAAAGTAAAGGGATGGAAAAAATATTTCATGCAAATAGAAATTTTAAAAAAAGCTGGGGTAGTGATACTTATATTTGACAAAATAGACTTTAAAACAAAAGCAATAGTAAGGGATAAAGAAGGTCACTAGATAATGATAAAGAAAGCAATACAACAGGAAAATATAACCAATATAAATATTTATGCACCTAATTAGGAGTACCTAAATATATAAAGCAGATTTTGATAGGCATAAAGGGTGAGATCAACAGCAATACTATAATAGTAGGGGATTTCAATATCCCACTAACATCACTGGATATATCCTCAAGAAAGAAAATTAACAAAGAAACAACAGACTTAAATAATACAGTAAATCAACTGGATTTAATAGATAACTTTAGAACCTTTCACCCCAAAGCAGCAGAATATACATTCTTTTCAAGTGCGCATGGTACATTCTCTGAAATAAACCACATGTTAGGACACAAAACAAATCTCAATAAATTTAAGAAGATTGAAATCATATCAAGCATCTTCTTTCTGATCACAATGGAATGGAACTAAAAATCACTACAATAGAAAAACTGAAAAACACTCAAACACTTGGAAACTAAATAGCATGTTATTATATAACAAATGGGTCAACAATGAGATCAAGAAAGATATCAAAAACTTCTTTGAAACAAATGAAAATGAAATACAACAAGTCAAAATTTATGGGACACAGCAAAAGCAGTCCTGAGAGTGAAGTTCATAGCATTACAGGCAAACCTTAAGAAGCAAGAAAAAGCTAAAATAAACAACTTAACCCTGCATCTTAAAGAACTAGTAAAAGAACAGCATGTAAAGCCCAGAGGAAATAGAAGGAAGAAAATAATAAAGATCAGAGTGTAAATAAATGACATAGAGGCTAAAGAAACAATACAGAGGATCCAAGAAACCAAGAGCTGGTTCTTTGAAAAGGTAAACAAGATTGATGAACCTTTAATCAGACTAAACAAGAAAATAAGAAAGAGAACTCAAATAAATAAACTTAGAAATGAGAGTGAAGTACCATCTGACATAGCAGAAATACAAAGGATTATAAGAAAATACTATGAAGAACTGTATACCAAAATATTAGACAACCTAGGTGAAATGGACAAGTTTCTTGAAACATATAATCTTTCAAAAATCAATCTGAAAGCATCAGAAAACCTTAACAGACTGATTTCAACAACTAATATAGAAACAGTTAACAAAAATTTCTCAACACACAAAAGCCCTGTACCAGATGGCTTCACAGGCAAATTCTACCAAATATTCAAAGAAAAACTAACTCCTATCCTTCACAAGCTATTACAAAAAATTTAAAGAGGAAAGACTTTCAAACTTCTTTTTTTTTAAGCCCATAATCTTTTGTTTATTTATTAGACTTTTGAAAAATTTTTTAAATTTCCAGTTACAGTTGTCTTAATATTATATTAGTTTCAGGTATAAACCTCAACATTAGACATTTATATATTGTAACTTATGAAATGACCACCCTGATAAATCTAATACAACCTGAAACTATACATAGTTATTACAACATTATTGACTATATTTATTATGCTGTATTTTACATTCTTGTGGTTATTTTGTAACTATCACTTTGTATTTCTAAATTCCTTCACCTTTTCTATCCATTTCTCTAATCCCTGGCCTGTGATGGTGCACTGGATCAAGCATTGACCTGAAATGCTGAGGTCGCCAGTTCAAAACCATGGGCTTTCCCGGTTTAGGCACATATGGGAGTTTACGCTCCTCTCGCCTTCTCTCTTTATCTTTCTCTCTCTCTCTCTTCTCTAAAATGAATAAATCAATTTAAAAAAGTGTTTAAACTTCTTTTATGAGGCGAGAATAATACTGATTCCAAAACCAGGCAAAGGCAACACAAAGAAATAAAAGTATAGGCCAATATCACTGATAAATTTAAATGCTAAAATTTGCAACAAAATATTAGCAAAGAGGATCCATCAAACTGTAAAACATTATACATTATGATCAAGTGGGACCTATGCTGGGGAGGCAAAGCTGGTACAATATTTGCAAATCAATCAATGTGATTCATCATATAAACAAAAGGATGAAGAAAAACCACATGATAATATCAACTGATGCAGAAAAAGCATTCGATAAAATCCAGCACACATTTGTGATCAAAACTCTCAGCAAAGTGGGAATACAGGGAACATAACTCAACTTGATATAGACCATCTATGACAAACCCAAAGTGAACATCATACTCAATGGGCCAAAATTAATAGCAATCCCATTAAAATCAAGAACAAGTCAGATGTGTTCCCTTTTACTACTCTTATTCAACATAGTTCTGGAAGTCCTAGCCACAGAAATTAGACAAGAAGAAGAAAAGGCATTCAAATTGGAAAAGAAAAAGTAAGACTATCATTATTTGCTGATGATATGATATTGTACATACAGGCATATAGATCAATGGAACAGAACAGAGAACCCAGAAATAAACCCACAGCTCTATGAACAACTGATATTTGACAAAGAGGAAAGGGCATACAATGGAGTAAAGACAGCCTCTTTATTTACTTATTTTTTCTTTTTTGTATTTTTTTTCTGAAGCTAGAAACGGGGAGAGACAGTCAGACAGACTCCTGAATGCGCCCGACCGGGATCCACCCGCTCACCCACCAGGGGCGACGCTCTGCCCACCAGGGGGCGCTGCTCTGCCTGTCTGGGGCATCGCTCTGTCGTGACCAGAGCCACTCTAGCGCCTGGAGCAGAGGCCAAGGAGCCATCCCCAGTGCCCGGGCCATTTTTGCTCCAATGGAGCCTCGGCTGTGGGAGGGGAAGAGAGAGACAGAGAGGAAGGAGAGGGGGAGAGGTGGAGAAGCAAATGGGTGCTTCTCCTGTGTGCCCTGGCCAGGAATTGAACCCGGGACCCCTGCATGCCAGGCCGACGCTCTACCATTGAGCCAACCGGCCAGAGCCTAAGACAGCCTCTTTAATAAATGGTGTTGGGAAAATTGGACAGCTACCTGCAAAAAAATGAAACTAGACCACCAACTTACACCATTCACAAAAATAAACTCAAAATGGATAAAAGAGTTAAATGTAAGGCGTGAAACCATAAGCATCTTAGAAGAAAACATGGGCAATAAGCTCTCCGACCTCTCTCTCGCAGCGATATGTTTGCCGATTTATCTCCAAGGGGAAGTGAATTAAAAGACAGGATAAACAAATGGGACTTTATCAAACTAAAAAGCTTTTGCACAGCTAAAGACAATAAGAATAGAATAAAAAGACAAACTACACAATGGGAGAACATATTTGACAATACATCTGATAAGGGGTTAATAACCAAAATTTATAAAGAACTTGTAAATCGTAACACCAGGAAGACAAGCAATCCAATCAAAAAATGGGCAAAAGAAATGAATAGACACTTCTCCAAAGAGGACATACAGATGGCCAATAGGCATATGAATAAATGCTCAACATCACTAATCATTAGAGAAATGCAAATTAAAACCACAATGAGATATCACCTCACACCAGCCAGAATGGTACTCATCAACAAAACAACACAGTAAGTGCTGGCGAGGATGTGGAGAAAAGGGAACCCTCCTGCACTGCTGGTTGGAATGCAGACTGGTGCAGCCTCTGTGGAAAACAGTATGGAGATTCCTCAAAAAATTGAAAATCAAACTGCCTTCTGATCCAGCTATCCCCCTTTTAGGAATATACCCCAAGAACACCATAGAACTGCTCCAAAAGGAGAAATGACCCTCATGTTTGTGGCAGCATTATTCACAATAGCAAAGATCTGGAAATAATCCAAGTGTTCATCAGAGGACGAGTGGATTTAAAATCTTTGGCATATATATATACTATGGAATACTACTCAGCCATATGAAATGATGACATCAGATCATTTACAATAACATGGATGGACCTTGATAACATTATATGGAGTGAAATAAGTAAATCAGAGAAAACTAAGAACTATATGAATTCATACATGGATGGGACATAAAAATGGGACTCAGAGACATGGACAAGGATGTTATAGTAATGGGGGGGTGTGAGGGGGATGGGGCAAGAAAGGAGAGAGAGGAAGTGGGGGGAGGGGAGGGGCACAAAGAAAACCAGATAGAAGGTGACAGAAGACAATTTGACTATGGGTGAGGGGTATGCAGTATAATCAAATGTCAAAATAATCTGGAGAAGTTTTTTCTCAACATATGTACCCTGATTTATCAATGTCACTGCATTAAATTTAATAATAATAAATTTTAAAAAAATAAAGACCATCTTCACAGTTGCCTCCTAAAAAAAAAAGAAAGAAAACCCTCATTCAAAAAACAACTAGACTTGATAAATGAATTCAGCAATGTGGCCGGATATAAAATTAATATTCAGAAATCAGAGGCATTTTTATACACCAACAATGAACTCTCTGAAAGAGAAATTAAGAAAACAATCACCTTCACTATTACAACAACAACAAAAAATAATGTGTCTAGGAGTAAATTTAACCAATGAGGTTAAAGACTTGTACTCGGAAAATTATAAAACATTAATAAAATAAATTAAGGAAGGAACCAACAAGTGGTAGCATATATCATGTTCATGGATAGAAAAAATAAACATCATTAAAATATCTATATTACCTAAAGCAATTTATAAATTCAATGCAATTCCTATTAAAATACTAATGACATACTTTAAAGGTATAGAACACATATTCCAAAAATTTATATGGAACCAAAAATGAACACGAATAGCCTCAGCATTCATGAAAAAGAGGAATCAAGTGGGTGGTATCTCACTTCCTGAAATCAAGTATACTACAAGGCCATTGCACTAAAAAAAGCTTGGTACTAGCATAAGAACAGGCATATAGATCAATGAAACAGAATAGAGAACCCAGAAATAAACCCATATTTTTATGGACAGTTGATATTTGACAAAGGAGGTTAGAGCATACAATGGATTAAAGACAGTCTCTTTAAAAAATGGTGTTGGGAAAATTGGACAGGTACATGTAAAAAAATAAAACTAAACCACCAACTTATACCATTCATAAAAGTAAACTCAAAATGGATAAAAGATTTGAATGTAAGTCATGAAACCATGATCACCTGGGAAGGAAACAGAGGCAGTAAAATCTTCAACATCTCTCGCAGCGATATATTTGCTGATTTATCCCACGGGCAAGTGAAATAAAGGACAGGATGAACACATAGGGCTATACCAAACTAAAAAGCTTTTGCACAGCTAAACACAATATGAACAGAATAAAAAGACAAACTATACAATGGGAGAACATATTCGACAATACATCTGATAAGGGGTTAATAACCAAAATTTGTAAAGAACTTGTAAAACTCAACACTAGGAAGATAAACAATCCAATCAAAAAATGGGCAAAAGAAATGAATAGACACATCTCCAAAGAGGACATACAGATGCCCAATAAGCAGATGAAAAAAGATTCAACATCACTAATTATTAGAGAAATGCAAATTAAAACCATAATGAGATATGACCTCACACTTGTTAGAATGGCACTCATTAACAAAACTACATAAAAAAATGCTGGAGAGAATATGGAGAAAAAGAACCCTCCTACATTATGCTGATGAAAATGCAGACTGGTGCAGCCACTGTAGAAAACAGTATGGAGATTCCTAAAAAATTAATAATGGAACTGCCTTTTGACCCAGTCATCCCACTTTTAGAAATATGTCTTAAGAACACCGTATCACTGATCCAAAGGAGAAATGTACCCCCATGTTTTTTTCAGCATTTTTTACAATAGCCAAGATCTGGGAACTGCCCAAGTGCCCATCAGTAGATGAGTGGATTAAGAAGCAGTGGTACATATACACAATGAAATACTATGTAGCCATGAAAAAGAAGGAAATCTTACCTTTTGCGAGAATGTGGATGGACCTGAAGAATATTATGTTAAGTGAAATAAGCCAGACAGAGAAAGAAAAATATTATATGACCTCACTCATTTGAAGAATCCAATGAACAATGTGAACTGAGGAACAGAATAGCGGCAGAGGCGGGATCAAAGTATCAGAGGAAAAGTGGACAGAGGGAAAAAGGATGAGAGG
Organism: Saccopteryx bilineata; assembly: GCF_036850765.1. Taxonomy (NCBI): domain Eukaryota; kingdom Metazoa; phylum Chordata; class Mammalia; order Chiroptera; family Emballonuridae; genus Saccopteryx; species Saccopteryx bilineata. The sequence continues at coordinate 209,863,397 of NC_089491.1, read as the reverse complement.
ATGAGATCAGAGATGGGATAGAGATTGGAGAAATTATATATACATAACATAGCATTATAGAGAGCAGAAAGGCAAGTCCTGAAGAGAAAGGGAGTGGGTGTGGGGTAGAAGGGGGCTAGGTGGATGTTGAGGGGAACACAGGGGTGGGGTGATGTATTTTATGGGACATTTAAATCTATGTAAACACAAATAAATTAAAATCGATAAAAAAAAGAATTAGAAAAAAAATTGAGTCATTAAGGAGATTCCATTTCATGTTTATATATTTTCCCATTTTCACTAAACATATTAATTTTAAAAATGTAATATAGTTCTTTTATGGAATATAGTTGAACTTCCTAGTCCTTGTTATTGTCATCATTTGAAACAAATTTTTTTTGAGTCTGCAGCACTTTTATTTTTTGAATTTCTTATTTTACCTTTGAAACTGATGATGTTATTCAACCAGACATTCAGAATTTTATACTATTTGGCATTATTTCCTGAGTTTTAAAAGTATGCTCTTTTCATTATAAGATTTCCTTTAATATCCATTGAAAACTGACAGAGATTATATTCTTTAGATAGATGAGTAACTCAGGGTTGCTTCTATCTAAAAAACAGACAAAACAATACACTTATATTTGTGTGTTTGTGTGAGTCAGTGTGTGCTAAATGATTTCCAGCTTAAGAGACTGTTGTTGTTAAACCATCTTTAATATCTTTAATATTACATATTTGTTTCAACAGAGGTAAAAACTGAACTGTCTTCAACACCTTCAAATTCTCAAGCTAACATTTCAGATATATAAGAATCCTATTGATAATGTTTTCTGTTTAAAGTAACATTTTGTAGAAAATAGAAAAAAATATTTTTACACAAATTTGACCCTTCATGTATAGAAAGCTCATGAGATCAGCTAGATAAAGACAAGTTCAATTTGGTAGAATTTGTTTAAAAAATATTATGACACATATTCTGAAAATTGTTATATGTATCAGAGCATTTTAAATAAGGAAATTTAAAAGTCTTAAAAAATTTCAAAATGCATTAAAGCACTTCCTTATCTGTCTTGACAAACTGTTTTAAACATTAGTTTCTTCTTCTTTATGCTTCTTACATTCCAAAAGTCTAAGCACTTAGGGTTGTAAACATGCCAGATTGTTTTATCTCACCAGATATTTTACTATACTAATCTCTGTAACTTGAACACTGCTTTCTTGCCTTCTTTAATTTTATTTTTCAATTACAGTTTACATTCAATATTAGTTTCAGATGTATAGCATAGTGGTTAGGCAATCATGTATTTTACAAAGTAATCCTGTGAATATTTCAAGCACCCATCTGGCACCATACATAATTATTACAATATTATTGACTAAATTCTTTATGTTGTACTTTTACATAATAATATCTTATTTGTTTTTCTTTTTTTAAACTCAGCTTTTCAGATGAGTTTTCTCTAAAAATAAAATCAAACAAATAATAAGTCCAATAAAATTGCTTCAGAAGGCTTCAGTTTAGGATATCAGAATCAAACTGCAACAAAAATTGTTTTCTTCTGATACTTAAAATTATGAGTGAACTAAAAATTAAATAGTAATAAAATATCATTAAAAGTAAACAAATAAAGAGAGGGAATCTTATACAATATTTCATGAAAATTCAAACTCAAAGAAGAAAAGCACAAAACAGAGAATCCTAACCCCCAACTATTGTTTAACCTAAAATATTTGGGAAAGTAGGTTATAAGGATTCTGAGAATTGTTGGTCATGTCTCCAGATTTTGTGGAAAACAAACAAACAAACAAAAACAGTCTGTGCATCTATCATTTTCTCTTTCATATTGAAAAATAATTAGAATAACTTTTAGAATAAAGCAGTCAATTAAAGAAATGAATAATACATTTGACTCCAAATTACATATGCAAAGGTCCGTGGCCATTTAATGAATTCAAGAAAAATATCTAAACTCTGGCAATCTACATATTAGTTTATTTTTAAGAATACAATCTAATTTCAGAAAAGGAATAAATTCCTTTTTTGGTATCTACCCCCAAAATTGGAAAATATTTGTTTACATAGATAACTGCACCTCTATGTTCCCTATAACATCATTCACAGTGGCAAACATATGGAAACAAGCAAAGTGTCCATTAGAGCAGTGATTTTCAACCTTTTTTGAGCAGCGGCACATTTTGTACATTTACAAAATACTGGGGCACACCATCTACCAAAATGACACTCTAACACAGTATATATTATACATATAGTTAATAATATAGTTTCTAAATGTATTTATAGCCCTGGCCGGTTTGCTCAGTGGTAGAGCGTTGGCCTGGCATGCAGAGGTCCTGGGTTTGATTCCCGGCCAGGGCACACAGGAGAAGCGCCCATCTGCTTCTCCACCCCTCCCCCTCTCCTTCCTCTCTGTCTCTCTCTCTTCCCCTCCCGCAGCCGAGGCTCTATTGGAGCAAAGATGGCCCGGGCACTGGGGATGGCTCCTTGGCCTCTGCCCCAGTCACTAGAGTGGCTCTGGTCGCAACAGAGTGATGCCCCGGAGGGACAGAGCATCACCCCCTGGTGGGCAGAGTGTAGCCCCTGGTGGGCGTGCTGGGTGGATCCCGGTCGGGCGCATGCGGGAGTCTGTCTGACTGTCTCTCCCTGTTTCCAGCTTCAGAAAAATACAAAAAAAATATGTGTGTGTGAGGTTTCACTCACTTAGTGTGAAACCTGGGCCTGTTTCAATGAACACAAAAAGGATATCCTGGCAGGCATGGTAGAAAGACTCACATGAAGCTCTTCCTTAACAGTTCTCAGTCTCTCTCTGTTTTTAGTTTTTATCACAGTCAAGCTTGAGAAGCTCAGCTCACATAGATATGTGGTTGGAAACGGGAGCGCTAATAGATACTGGAGCTTTCATCAAGGTTGTGGGTTCAAATCAATTTGGCAAATACTCTCTATATAGAGACTGAACAAAATCAATTTTAGAAAATGTTGAGTACTTGTGTAACATCATAAGTCCTCAGAGCATCTCTACTGTCAGATTGAGAAGTTTGCTTTCTAGGTAAGGATTCTGATAAATACTAGAGTTTTCCCTGAGGTTGTAGGTTCAAATCCCATGGTCAGCTGGGTGTAGGGGCCTTGGTTCTGTCTGTTTTGATGGTGTATATAGACTGAGCTCTTTAAGAAGATGACCCTTCAGGAGGCCATATACAATATAGATAACATTGTGATGCATTGTATATCACCCTCTGCGGGGGCCTCTTTTAAGAAGAAAAGGTCAAATATTTATATACATCATCAGGATAGACATAACCAGCTGAGGCTGAGGCTTCATCTATTGGTGGCAACATTTACCTCTAGTCCTGACCAGGATTAGAAATCAGGACCATGGGGAGGAATAGTAGCTTCAACTACTTGCTGCGGCCACACAATGACAAGTGCGTGGCAACCCAAGCGGGGCCCTTCCTGGGTGTGGATGAGAGGCATCCTACTATTAGTTCATTGCTAATGGTCGGGATGAATCCTAGATGGTGATTGGTTAGTCAGTGGTCCCTGTACCTCCACTCTTCGGGTCGCTGATAGCTGGAGGGATTGTGAGGGGAATGTTTATGTTCAGATGGAGGCAGCTGGCGGTGGGCTGGATAAATAGGCTCCACGGGCCATATCCGGCATGCGGGCCTTAGTTTGGGGACCCATGTTTAATTTCCCCACGGCACACCTGACCATGTTTCATGGCACACTAGTGTGCCACAGCACACTAGTTGAAAAACACTGCCTTAGAGGATTGAATAAAGAAGATGTGGTACATATATATATGATGAAGTACTACTGAGCCATAAGAAATGATGATATCATGCCATTTGTGGCCACAGGGATGGACCTTGTGAGCATATCATACTAAGTGAAATAAATAAATCAGAAAAAGCAAAGAACTATATAATTTCACACATACATAAGATATAAAAATAAGACTCAAGAACATAAATAAAAATGAAGTAGTTATCAGAGGGAGAGGGTTAGGAGGGAGTGGAACAAAGAGGAAAATATATATGGTGGCTAAAAATGATTTGACTTTGAGTGATGGACACACAACACAATCAACAGACAAATGCTATAGAAATGTTTACCTAAAACCTATGTACTCTTATTATTCAATATCACCCCATTATATTTAATTTTCTAAATAAAATTTTAAAAAAATTATTTAAGGGGGTCAAATGGAGAAAGAAAAGTTGTGAGATGGTCCAACTAAAAATGATAAAATATTGTTAATAGAATAGTAATGATGTGATGGTGAAGACCAGCAAAATTTCATGTTTTGGAGATCAATTTCACTAATGGGTAGTTCACAATCATCAGGGTAGTGTAAAACAACACTACATGGTCTCTGTTTTTCAACTTGAACAAACTATTGATTGCTTAATAGGCAAAGGGTTCAGAAATAGAGAAAATTGGGTGTATATGTGTGGTAAAACTCAATTACTTCAGTGTCAAAAATGTTAATTTTTTATGCCAGTTAAATAAATAAAAACAAATTAACAACTAAATTAATGTTGTTTAATATGGAAATGTAATTAGTCTGCCTTTTTTGTGGGTGGAATTGCATATTTGATTTTTCTGTGAACTTTTGCTTCTTCAAGCACAAATTAAGGTTAGTGATACATTATGCTCATATGTATTTATCTCTTTTTTTCTGAAGAAATTATAGACTCCACTCAGGGCAATGTCAATGTCAACTTATCAGTCTCTTCCGTTGCCAAAATAAATGTTCCATCGCATCTAAATTACAACTTCTTTTTTATCTCTCTAGAGAGAGAGAGAGACAAAGAAATAGTTTCTAGCATTATGGGGAATAAGTCAAGGAGATTTGAAGAATGATTTTATATTTCTATGTGGCTAATTGCAGATATTTAGGGGTAGAAATCTGACAATGACTTTAATTACTCTTGTGATTTGTACATATCAATTTTGACATGTACCTCCAGGTCAATGCCACTGAAATATTTGGTTTGTTCCTTACTTGGCAGTTCAGAGCTGTTCAGTGTTAAGTATGACAAGTGTGATTGGTAGAGGGTTTTTCAAAGGATTTACAGTCATCATTGAGGGAAGCATGAGAAGGAAATGTCATTTCTAAGAACCAAAGAAAAGAATCTCTGTTAAGAATTGAAGCTTGAACATCACTTAATGGTGTGTCCAATCTAGTCTCATATATCACCTGAAATGTATTAAAACTTCAAGCACAATTTTTGATAGGAAATATTAAAAATATACCAACCTTACATATTTTTTCTACAATGAGTTTCCATGGAGGAGGGATAAAATTTTGACTGATCTTGATTTTTCTTTGTAATTATTATATTTGAGGTGTATGTATCTTACAAGTTTTAATATTTTACTTATTATTGGTAAGCATTATGCTTATGTTTATGTTTTACAAAGTTGTTGGAAAGCATGATCCTGATTGGGAGAAGTTAAAAAGACACAGAGGAATGTCAGAGACTGGTATGGGTACACTTTTTCTTTCTCAATATAGCATCAATCATTTAAAGCACAAAGAAAAGTTGGACACATTCTGTATTTCATATTATCATATTTCTGAGTTTTTTAAAGTCTAGATAATAGGATATTTATCACTGTTTTTCCATTAATATATTTGTCTTGAAGATGAAAAAAACCCTTATCTATACCCATGTAGTGAGATCCTTTGACATACATATTGGTTTCTATCCACTTTATATATTAATAAATATATAAATTAATAGAGCATTAATAAATGCTCTAACTTTATCCCTCAAAATTTTGAAGAAACATACAATTTAAATTGAAAAGAAATGTCCCTTTCTATCATTTAGTATCATACCCACTGAAAATCCAGGATATAAGGCTTATATAGATTTAAGTCTATAAATCTAGGGAATCATTATCAGCAACAAGAAAGGTAAACAGTGCATAGTACATGAGATAACATATGATTAATTCAGCTGTTATGTCAAGGTTTAAATTCCTGACATCCTAACAGAGAACTTGATTAAACTCTGAATATGAGCTATTTTACTTCTCTCTGCCCTGTGTTACTCATTTATAAAATCAGCTACTCCCAGTGAATGTGATGTAGATGTAATGAGTCATTAAATATAAATCTCGTAGAGGACTATACAGCACATACTAAGTAGTGAGTAAATGTTAGCTGTTTTCAACTATTGCTCTTAATATTCTTTTCTCATAGAAATAATTTTGAGAAATATGTGTTATTTGTATTTGTTCCTTTCTCTTTTTTTTGTTTCACCTTTTTTCTTCCTTTCTACATGAGAAGAGGGGAGATAGAGAAACAGACTCCCACATGACCCCCAACTGGATTCCACCTGGAAAACCCCACTTGGTGCCAATGTTCTGCCCATCTGAGGCCATGCTTGTAACTGAGCTATTATTAGTGCCTGAGGCAGAGGATCCATGGAGCCATCTTCAGTGCCCAGGGCCGATGTGCCTGAAACAATCAAACCATGGATGCAGTAGAGGAACAGAGAGAGAAAGAGAGAGAGAGAGGGAACAGGAGGGGTAGAGAAGCAGATGGTCATTTCTCCTGTGTGCCTTGACGGGGAATCAAACCTGGGACATACACACACTGGACAGATGCTCTACCACTGAGTCAACTGGCCAGGGCTTGTTTCTTTGTTATTTCATAAAATAATACAGCTCATAAAAGTGAGTAGAGTATACACATGTATTAAATTTCAAATGTAGTGCTCTTATATAAAAAACATTTTGTTTCAGAGTGAAATTAACCTAGACTGTTTTCATGTAAACTGTCATCAATGATTGATGTTGCTATTCAAAATTAAATGAAGAGTTGCCATATTTTCTTGGCTAATATAATCTCAAATATTTATTTTGAAAGTGAAATCTTTGTACTGCCTCTAGCTTTTATTCTTATTAGGGGTTACCAAGGTGTACAGCAATTTTTGTGTTAAAATATCTAGATAAGTACTTAGGCACATAGATATTTATAATGTATATGTCTAAAACCTTCTGTCTTCCACTTCTCCCAGGAAGAGATACAAATGGCCAACAGATATATGAAAAGATGCTCAGCTTCATTAGTTATTAGAGAAATGCAAATCAAAACTGCCATGAGATACCACCTCACCCCTGTTAGATTAGCTATTATCAACAAGACGGGTAATAGCAAATGTTGGAGAGGCTGTGGAGAAAAAGGAACCCTCATTCACTGTTGGTGGGACTGTAAAGTAGTACAACCATTATGGAGGAAAGTATGGTGGTTCCTCAAAAAACTACAAATAGAACTACCTTATGACCCAGCAATCCCTCTACTGGGTATATACCCCAAAACCTCAGAAACATTGATACGTGAAGACACATGTAGCCCCATGTTCATTGCAGCACTGTTCACAGTGGCCAAGACATGGAAACAACCAAAAAGCCCTTCAATAGAAGACTGGATAAAGAAGATGTGGCACATATACACTATGGAATACTACTCAGCCATAAGAAATGATGACATCAGATCATTTACAGCAAAATGGTGGGATCTTGATAACATTATAAGGAGTGAAATAAGTAAATCAGAAAAAAACAAGAACTACATGATTCCATACATTGGTGGAACATAAAAATGAGACTAAGAGACATGGACAAGAGTGTGGTGGTTACCAAGGGTGGGGGGGGAGGGAGGACATGGGAGGGAGGGAGGGAGAGAGTTAGGGGGAGGGGGAGGGGCACAGAGAACTAGATGGAGGGTGACTGAGGACAATCTGACTTTGGGCAAAGGGTTTGCAACATAATTTGATGACAAAATAACCTAGACATGTTTTCTTTGAATATATGTACCCTGATTTATTAATGTCATCCCATTACCATTAATAAAAATTTATTAAAAAAAATAAATAAAATAAAACCTTCTGTCTTCAATTCAAGTTAAATATATATACATACTATATACATACTTTATATGTATGCATTACATATACTTTACATATGTCTAAGTATATACAGATAAATATAAGTACATAAATGTACAGTTAAACATATTTTTGTATGACTATATAATTTATATTCATTTTATTGATAGATACAATAATTATGCCTCAGTTCAGGGATAATATAAGAAAAAATACTAACAACATCTTTTATTTTTAAAGACAGGGACTGATCAAATTAAAATGAGAGCATTTGCTTTGTTTAACACTGAGGCACATATGGCAGCTGTGTTGTTCTTGCAACATTTCAAATTTTATAGGTAAAATGACATCAGTATAGTTTACTGTATTCTTTTCTCTATATATTCTTTGCAGTGTGGTGGGAAATAAGTATGCTAGAATATGTCAGTCTAACCAAAATTCTATTGCATTATGTTTACTAAACCAGCAATCCCTCTACTAGGTATCTACTTCAAAAACTCAAGAACACTGGTATGTAAAGACACATGCAGCCCCATGTTCATCGCAGCATTGTTCAGTGGCCAAGACATGGAAACAACCAGTGTCCCTTAATAGAGGATCGGGTAAAAAAGATGTAGTATATATATACAAAGGAGTATACTTAGCCATAAGAAATGATGACATATTGCCATGTACAGCAACTTAAATGGACCTTGAGAACATTATACTGAGTGAAATAAGAAAATCAAAAGAGCTAACAACTGTATAATTTCACACATAGGTGGGTTACAAAACTGACACTCATGGACTTAGGTAAAGTGGTTACCATGGAGACAAATATAAGGTGACAGAAGATGATTTGACTTTGGGTGATAGGTATACAACATAATCAACAGTTCAAAGGCTATAGAAATGTTTACCTGAAACTAAGTACTCTTATTGATCAATGTCACCTTGTTAAATATAATTTTCTAAATAATATTAAAAAATAAATAAAACATAATTTGGAGATAGTAAAAAGAAAAAAAAAGAATTTAAGCTACCGTTCTGTGCAAATTGGGGCATCATCTTCTCCTGTGCATTGGAATAAAAGGCATTATTCTGATATTAGCTTATTTTTAAATCTTTCTCAAACATATCTTTCCCTGAAGAAGCCATCATCTTTTTGGCTCAACCAGAAGATGGATTTACACCTCTCCTTTCAATGGCTTTACATGACCATTACTACCTAGGAGACTTGAAGGAAAAAGGACCCAAATAATCAGATGTTAGCATCACATTTCTTGAGCTCACATAAGTAGTCTGTCTCTGACATATTTCATATCTTATTAGAAAGAGGTGAAGAGAGAGGCCAAATGGCTTTTTTTTAAATTATTTTTTTAAAAATGAAAGCGACCTGGTCAAACAAGGACCTATATCTCATGAAGTTTCTGGTAACAAAGTGCAATTTAAGAAACCTCCTGAGGAAGAAATTAGATAGACATTCAGAAAGTTAGGCTGGCAGATTCATAATAGAATAACAGTCTCAGTATGTATGGTAAAGATCATGAAAATTATTGCTAAATCACTAAAACACCTTTGCAATTATCTGAGTGTTTACAGTTTTATGTCACTTTTGCTCAGTTACTACACTGGAGTAAAAGCCTTTCTCTCATGAAGAATAATTGGACAACTATGGTTATATCACTTTTGCTCAGTTACTACACTAGAGTAAAAGCTTTTCTCTCATGAAGAATAATTGGACAACTATGGGTTTTTTTATAGCAGATTTGCAATTATTAGTATGTATGCCAATAATAGTTTAACAGTGCATCTATTAATATATTTGGAAATAGAATGCCTATAGACAGATGTGTAAAATTGGAAAATAAGCATATAACCAGAGATGCATCTATTGAAAAGACAATATATGCAAGCACATCAAATAAAGCAACATTTTGGAGATGATACTGTTTTTTCTCATTTTAAAATTGATTACATTTGGGACAACTAGGAATGACATGAGTTTGCAGCGAATAAGCAAGGACTCAGGTCTAAAAAATGATTATGTACAAGCTATACTATTTTCTGATTTTGTATTTTTCAGTTGCAGAAATTTACACACTTTAGTAACTATATCTTGTCCTCAAGTAAAAACTATTCTCCTTTCTCTCTTTCCTATCCTGAAAACAGCTGTCAGCCAGGAAGGCAGAGTTAAAATTCACTGCCCCAAATCATATGAAGCATGGATAGACTCCAAGAATTCTTAAAACATAAAACAGCTTCTTACAAAGGTATCTTTACTTTCTCTTATTCATCATCTGCCCTGTTGTTCTTTTTATTTTCTTTCTTCCTCATAATAATTAAATTTGTGAATGACTATTCTCTTAGTTATAATAATAATAATTAGCTCAAGAAATATTTAAATGCTTAGTGGTTGACTTAAAAACTTCTTGAAGGTTTTTAACATCTTACTGATGTATTTACATATGTTATATATATGTGATGTGTACATCTCAATTAACTTTAACAAAGTAAACCTACCCGTGGCACAAGCAGCCAAATTCAGAATACAAGTCCTGCTATCATTCCTGAATTTTTATCACATTCTGTTTAGGTCACTATTTTCCAGTTTGAAATATAACTACTATTCTGAACTTCAAAATTACAGGTTAATTTTCAGGCTACTGTAATGATTTGCTGTTTAAGGGGAACTATAGTTCAGTTTTGTTTTGTTTGTTTGTTTTACTTTCCCTAGTCCTGGATCCATTCTCTCATATATTTCTTAAACTGAGTAAAAATTTACAATTAAATGTACAAATATTAAGTGTACAATTTGTAAGTTTTGACCAGTGAACATACCCATGTAATCACACCTAAATAAAAATAGAATCATCTAAGGAAATGTTTTGTGTGCCCTCTTTAAGTCAGTCCACACACACAGACATAAGGTATTCTGATTTGTGTCTCCTTAATTGTATTTTCCCTGGCTTTAGCATTTCATATAAATGGGATCATGCATTCATGTATTTCTTTGTGTCTGGCTTCTTTCTCTTTCTCAATCAACATGCCTTAATTAAAATTCATCCATCTGGCTTCATAACTCACAGAAGCAAACTAGGCAAGTGAAAAAGGTGATTTCTAGTTAACATAAGAAACTTAATATGGAAACATAAGTTTGAAGCAAAGCCACAATAGCTTAATAAATGACACAAGCAAAGAGGTGAGTGTGAAGGCTGTTGTAATCATTGATAATGCATGGTCAGGAATGAGAGAATAAAAGAGAAAATAAGCATATATTAAAGAAATAAAAAGGAATTTATGACTTCAAAATAGTTGTGGTGGATGCAGACCAGAAGCTAGTGAGAGAAAAATAAAATTAAAATTTGCCAGTGTGGAAACACTGAGATAACTAACACCAAAATTTAGAAGATATTTCTACTAACTACAGACATAATTTAACTAGATTGCACCAAGTAATTATAGACTCACCCATCCTTCACTCAAGAAATAAAACAGACTCATTGGCAAAAACATAAAAAGAAATCTCATTTATTTTCTAACTTTAAATTCTGACCCAGAGACCTGCATCTCTACTTACTGCAAAACCAGATAGTTGCCATTGTGCTGTATGGCTGATACATTTTGAAGAGGTTTTTGTATTCTTGCTTACTGTTTTATAATCGTTTGAGGATTTTAATTTTAAGAAATCAATGCATCAGGGAATCATGATGGAAAGTGGTATAGAAGTATACAATATTGCAACTTAGAAGAATTTTCATACAAAATGAGGCACTTTCAGTGAGATGGATATTCCCGGAAATGATACATTTTTGCATTCTATTGTCCTTTATTTTAGGTTATCATGTAACCAAACAATGGTCTTAGTTGGAGCTCAGTACAGGAAACCTGTGGTCTATGAATGCAGTTGGCTTAAGTGAGTAGGACAGATATTCAGTTTACTTATGGGGAGGGGATTTATTCAGTCCTTATGTAAAAAGTGTTCCCAAGTAAGAGACATTCTCACATTATAATTAATGAATACATTGACTCTGAATAAATTCCTTGTTCCTCAATATATAATAAAGAAATTAAAGAAGAAAAAAGCAAAAGGTGCTATGAATTTTTCTATAAAGTGAGGTAAAGAAAAGCAATATCAGAAAGATGTGAGAAATAAAGCAAAATCTGAAATTACTTACTGCAGAAATCCAAAGAAAATTATGGATACGTTTTTCATAAAAATGTGGTCTTTATGAAAGAGCATAAGTTAGTAACTAGAAAACAGGTAGCTGACTCAAGTCTAAGATTTTTGGTTGTAAGAAATAGAAATTCACTTCTACTAATATCAAGGCAAAAACCAAATAAAATAAAACAAAACAGAACACCAAAAAGGTGTGGTAGATTTTATAGAAGGACTCAGGCAATTCAAGGGTTATAAGCACTGAAGGACTCTTTCTATTTTATGCAATGGTAAGCATTTGGAAATGACTAGCATGACAGTCTCTTCCATGTCCTTTAGGCATGTGTCTTCACATTTGCTTCATTTTTCTCTCCGAGAGCAGTTGCTAATGCAATGCAAGCCTAAAAATGTTTGGCCAATGCAACTTGGAGCTCTGGAGTATGTATCACTAATCATATACAACTTGTTCTCTAACAGGCCTCTCTCAGTCACCTGACATGGGTTGTCTTGGGTAGCATGTGCCCTTCAGGAAGGCAGATATCTATAGCTGACACAAGCCAGGAAGGTGGTAATAGCTCCAGGTGTCTGCTGACTGCACTTCCCACAGCATAAACAGGAATAGTTTTCTTGAAGGGGAATCTAAATGCAATATCTCTGGGATCACCACAGTACATACCCTGTGCTTCTTAGATCTACTGCTCTACACACTTCTACAACCAGCTTCAGGAATCCATGGAGCTCTTTTCCTGAAGGGAATTGTATAATAGAGGTTAGTTGAACAATCTACAGCTCCAACCGAGACTTAGAGGTTCTTTCCTCCACTATAGCTCCCCCCTATACACTAATCTCCAGGTAGCACCATTGTGGGCCTCAGGGATGATCTAGTTATTAAATGCAGACCCTCATCCTAGATCATCTGACTTCACAGGCCAGATTGCTGTATTTACCTCCTACCATCACACTTAGGCAAGCAATTAACCAAGAGGCACTTAACTGTCCCCTACACAATTTTTTACCTCTCTTTCCTTTCATGATAATCATGGTCAACAACTAACTCCAAAATGGTGACTCTAGCTCTTGTCTGTTTATTGTCCCTGGCACAAGCAACTCAAGGTACTGAGCTGATAACTATAGTTTATAGGTAGGTAGAACATTTGCTGTTTGTTCAGGCAAAATTCTGACTCTTTTAGAAACCTGAATGTCTATTCTATAGAGTCCAAATTTGTAGGGATGTAAAGTACTAGGTTCCTTAGTGGAATGATAGCAAGTGGATCTCCTCCTGCTTCCAGTCCTTACATCTCAGAAGCATGCATTCTTTCTGTTGGGAAACAGAGCCATGTCAATATGTTTGATTCAATGTGCATACTGCCTCCTGGGGGATGGCATCTCATTTTCAAAGAACATTGACTCCAAGTTGGTGACTCAAGTATATAATAGGAATTCCATCAATTGTACAGCAGGTCAGTAGATCCTGAGTATCGTAATATGTGATATGGCCAGGGGATCCCATTGTCACTGGCTCAATCATGTAGTGAAAAGTGTGTCTCTTTGTCCCAGAAAATATTAAATAGGTTCTAGACCACTGGAGTAAATACTCTTCAAACTCACAAATAGTGGTGCTATTGAGGCCCTGGGGCCAAAACTAGTAAACTCATGCATGTTCTGAATACATAGCTATTTATACAAGACCAAAATACTGGTCATTCTACTTTGGAACGAGTCTAATGTAGATATCTTGACAGCATCTCCTAGAAGAGTAATGCTATAGTGGGGTTGCAGCACTGATGTTTATTTATAGAAGGCTGGGTCTGACAATGGCAGTAACTTACATAGCCTTGGTAAGTGAGAAAATCTATTCTATTAGGACCCTGCATATCCACTCCCAATGTCATATTGAGCACTTCTTTCTTTTATTTATTTATTTATTTATTTTTAATTATTATTTTATTTTTTTAATGGGGTGACATCAATAAATCAGGATACATATATTCAAAGATAACAAGTCCAGGTTATCTTGCCTTTCAATTATGTTGCATACCCACCACCCAAAGTCAGATTGTCCTCTGTCATCCTCTATCTAGTTTTCTTTGTGCCCTTCCCCCTCCCCCTTTCCCTCTCCCTTTCCCCCCTCCCCCCATAACCACCACACTCTTATCAATGTCTCTTAGTTTCACTTTTATGTCCCACCTACGTATGGAATTATGCAGTTCCTGTTTTTTTCTGATTTACTTATTACACTTCGTATCATGTTATCAAGATCCCACCATTTTGCTGTAAATGATCCGATGTCATCATTTCTTATGGCTGAGTAGTATTCCATAGTGTATATGTGACACATCTTCTTTATCCAGTCATCTATTGATGGGCTTTTTGGTTGTTTCCATGTCCTGGCCACTGTGAACAATGCTGCAATAAACATGGGGCTGCATGTTTCTTTACGTATCAATGTTTCTAAGTTTTTGGGGTATATACCCAGTAGAGGGATTGCTGGGTCATAAGGTAGTACTATTTTCAGTTTTTTGAGGAACCACCATACTTTCTTCCATAATGGTTGTACTACTTTACATTCCCACCAACAGTGTATGAGGGTTCCTTTTTCTACACAGCCTCTCCAACATTTGCTATTACCTGTCTTGTTAATAATAGCTAATCTAACAGGTGTGAGGTGGTATCTCATGGCAGTTTTGATTTGCATTTCTCTAATAACTAAAGAAGATGAGCATCTCTTCATATATCTGTTGGCCATTGGTATATCTTCCTGGGAGAAGTGTCTGTTCATATCCTCTTCCCATTTATTTATTGGATTGTTTGTTGTTGAGTTTTATGAGTTCTTTGTATATTTTGGATATTAGGCCCTTATCTGAGCTGTTGTTTGAAAATATCATTTCCCATTTAGTTTGCTTTCTGTTTATTTTGTTATCAGTTTCTCTTGCTGAGCAAAAACTTCTTAGTCCGATGTAGTCCCATTCATTAATTTTTGCCTTCACTTCTCTTGCCTGTGGAGTCAAGTTCATAAAATGCTCTTTAAAACCCAGGTCCATGAGTTGAGTACCTATGTCTTCTTCTATGTACTTAATTGTTTCGGGTCTTATGTTTAGATCTTTGATCCATTTTGAGTTAATTTTAGTACAGGGCGACAAACTGTAGTCCAGTTTCATTCTTTTGCATGTGGCTTTCCAGTTTTCCCAGCACCATTTATTGAAGAGGCTTTCTTTTCTCCATTTTGTGTTGTTGGCCCCTTTATCAAAAATTATTTGACTATACATATGTAGTTTTATTTCTGGACTTTTTATTCTGTTCCTTGGTCTGAGTGTCTATTTTTCTGCCAATATCATGCTGTTTTGATTGTCATGGCCCTATAATAGAGTTTGAAGTCAGGTATTATAATGCCCCCAGCTTCATTCTTTTTCCTTAGGATTGCTTTGGCTATTCGGGTTTTTTTATAGTTTCATATAAATCTGATGATTTTTTGCTCTATTTCTTTAAAAAATGTCATTGGAATTTTGATGGGAATTGCATTAAATTTATATATTGCTTTGGGTAATATAGCCATCTTGATTATATTTATTCTTCCTAACCATGAACAAGGAATATTCTTCCATCTCATTATATCTTTCTCGATTTCTCTTAACAATGGTTTATAGTTTTCATTATATAAATCCTTTACATTCTTTGTTATGTTTATTTCTAAGTATTTTATTTTTTTGATGCAATTGTGAAGGGGATTATTCTTTTGAGTTCATTCTCAGTTGTTTCATTGTTAGCATATAGAAAGGCTATTGACTTCTGTATGTTAATTTTGTATCCTGCGACCTTACTGTATTGGCTTATTGTTTCTAGTAGTCTTTTTGTGGATTCTTTGGGGTTTTCGATGTATAGGATCATATCATCTGCAAAAAGTGATACCTTTACTTCTTCTTTTCCGATATGGATGCCTTTTATTTCTTTGTCTTGTCTGATTGCTGTGGCTAGAACCTCTAGTACCACATTAAATAAGAGTGGAGAGAGTGGACGACCCTGTCTTGTTCCTGATTTAAGGGGGAAAGCCTTCAGTTTAGTGCCATTTAATATGATGTTAGCTGATGGTTTATCATATATGGTCTTTATCATGTTGAGATATTTTCCTTCTATACCCATTTTGTTGAGAGTCTTAAACATAAAATTGTGTTGTATTTTATCGAAAGCCTTTTCTGCGTCTATTGATAAGATCATGTGGTTTTTGTTCTTTGTTTTGTTGATATGGTGTATTACGTTAACCGTTTTACATATGTTGAACCATCCTTGAGATTCTGCGATGAATCCTACTTGTTCATGATGTATTATTTTTTTAATATGTTGTTGTATTCGATTTGCTAGTATTTTGTTTAGTATTTTAGCATCTGTATTGATTAGAGATATTGGTCTGTAGTTTTCTTTTTTTGTGCCATCCTTGCCTGGTTTTGGTATGAGGGTTATGTTGGCCTCATAAAATGTGTTTGGAAGTATTGCTTCTTCTTCAATTTTTTGGAAGACTTTCAGTAGAATAGGAAACAAGTCTTCTTTGAATGTTTGATAAAATTCGCTGGTATAGCCATCAGGGTTTGGACTTTTATTTTTGGGGAAGTTTTTAATGGTTTTTTTTATTTTTTTCTCTACTAAGGTCTGTTTAGGCTTTCTGCTTCTTCATGACTCAGTCTAGGAAGGTTGTATTGTTCTAGGAATTTATCCATTTCTTCTAGATTGTTGAATTTAGTGGCATAATGTTTTTCATAGTATTCTACAATAATTCTTTGTATATCTACAGTGTCCGTGGTGATTTCTTCTCTTTCATTTTGGATTTTGTTTATATGAGTTCTTTCTCTTTTTTCCTTGGTAAGTCTTGCCAAGGGTTTGTCAATTTTGTTGATCTTTTCAAAGAACCAGCTCTTTGTTCTATTAATTTTTTCTATAGTTTTACTATTCTCTATTTCATTTATTTCTGCTCTGATTTTTATTATCTTCTTTCTTCGGCTGGTTTTGGGTAGTCTTTGTTCTTCTTTTTCTAATTCCTTAAGGTATGAAGTTTAGTGTTCACTTGGGCTCTCTCTTGTTTGTTCATATAGGCCTGAAGTGATATGATCTTCCCTCTTATCACTGCTTTTGCTGCATCCCATTGATTCTGATATGTCATATTGTTATTTTCATAAGTCTGTATATATCTTTTGATCTCTGCACTTATTTCTTCTTTGACCCATTCATTTTTTAAAAGTATATTGTTTAGTTTCCACATTTTTGTGGAATTTTTTTCCTCCTTTTTGCAGTTGAATTCTAGTTTCAAGGCTTTATGATCAGAGAATATGCTTGGTACAACTTCGATTTTTCTGAATTTGCTGATGTTGTTTTTGTGGCCCAACATATGGTCAATTCTTGAGAATGATTCATGTACACTGGACAAAAATGTATACTCAATCACTTTGGGATGAAATGTCCTGTAGATGTCTATCATATCCAGGTGCTCTAGTGTTTTGTTTAAGGCCACTATATCTTTGTTGATTCTCTGTTTGGATGACCGATCTAGAGCCATCAGCAGTGTATTGAGGTCTCCAAGTATGATTGTATTTTTGTCAGTTTTTGTTTAAGGTCAATAAGTAGCTGTCTTATATATTTTGGTGCTCCTTGGTTTGGTGCAGTTATTAAGAATTGTTATGTCTTCTTGATTCAGTGTCTCCTTAGTCATTATGAAATGGCCATTTTTGTCTCTGAGTACTTTTGCTGTCCTGTAGTCAGCATTATCAGATATAAGCATTGCTATGCCTGCTTTTGTTTGGATGTTATTTGCTTCGAGTATTGTTTTCCAGCCTTTCACTTTGAATTTGCTTTTATCCTTGTTGCTTAGATGAGTTTCTTGTAGGCAGCATACAGTTGGATTTTCTTTTTTAATCCCTGCTGCTACTCTGTGCCTTTTTATTGGTGAGTAAATCCGTTTACATTTAGTGTAATTACTGACACTTGTGAGTTCCCTATTGCCATTTTATAGATTGCTTTCTGTTAGTTTTGTGTCTTGTTTGATCCTTCTCTTTCATCTTTCTATCTTTTGTTTTTATTTGGTTGTATTCCATACATCTTTCCTCTGTTGTTATCTTTTTTATCTCATGTGCTTCTGTGGTGGTTTTTTCAATGGTGGTTACCTTTAGGTAATGAAAAGAGTTCCTACCCTGTTCAATGTAGTGTACTATTTTGTGAGTACTTTTGCACTCCATCGTTTTTTGCTACTGTTAATCTCCATCTTCTCTCCCCTTTCTTTTTGTTATTGTCACAGTTTAAATTTGGTTTTATTGTGTTCTTCTTGGAGCTTTTACTTTGGCTTTGTTTTTTTTTTGTTCTTTGTATCTGATTGGAGAACCCCCTTTAGTAATTCCTGGAGTGGGGGTTTTCTGATGATAATTTCCCTCATCTTTTCTGTATCTGTGAATGTTTTTATTTCTCCTTCATATTTGAAGGATAGCTTTGATGGGTATAGTATTCGTGGCTGAAAGTTCCTCTCTTTCAAGACTTTAAATATTGGGGTCCACTCTCTTCTAACTTGTAGAGTTTCTTCTGAGAAATCTGATGATAATCTAATGGCTCTTCCTTTATATGTTGTATTCTTCTTTTCTCTGGCTGCCTTGAGAATTTTTTCTTGCTATAGGTTTGTGCTAATTTCATTATGATGTGCCTTGGAGTAGGTTTGTTGGGGTTAAGAAAACTCGGAGTTCTGTTTGCTTCTTGAACTTGAGGCTTTAGTTCTTTCCACAGGCTTGGGAAGTTCTCATCTATTATTTGTTTGAGTATGTTCTCCATTCCATTTTCTCTCTCTTCTCCCTCTGATATACCTATTATTTTCATGTTATTCTTTCTGATGGAGTCAGATAATTCTTGTAGGGCTATCTCATTTTTTTAAATTTTTGAGTCTCTTTCTTCTTCTCTCTGTTGTGCCTCAAGTTGCTTGTCTTTTATTTCACTAATCCTCTCTTCTATCTGGCCTGATCTATTAGCTAAGCTTGTTACCTCATTTTTCAGCTTGTGTATTGAGTTTTTTATGTGTTTGGTTTGTTTTTATAGTTTCAATTTTCTTGGACATATATTCTTTGTGTTCATTGAGTTGTTTTCTGAGCTCCCTAAATTACCTTTCTGTGTTTTCTTGTATATTTCTGAATATTTTTAGGATTTCTATCTTAAATTCTCTGTCATTTAGCTCCAAGGTTTCCAATATATTACATTTTTTCTCCATAGATTTTTCCTCATCTATCTGTGTTACCTCTCTTTCTTTTGTATCCATGATATTCGATTTTCTCTTCCTTAATGGCATCTGAGGGTGGTTTTGTTGATAGTATTAATGAGATTTAATAAAGAATAAAAAGTTAAAAAATAAAAAATCGAAAAAGTTGTGTTTTTTAAAAATTAATAATGAAATAAAGAAAAATAAATTAAAATTAAAATTAAAAAAAGGAAATTATTTCCCCTCTTCTTTTTTCCTCTCCTCTCCTCTCCCCTTTTTCTTGAGAAATTCTTGTGGTGAACTGTGAATTATATTGTATTTAATAGGTCAAATAATGCCTGTAATAGAGGGCCTGAATTGGGGAAAAGTAATAAAGGGGCAAGAAAAAAAATATTAAAAAAAATAAAATAAAAAATAAAAAAGGGCGGTTATGGACCCACAAAAAGCAAATAATGAAAAAATTTGGATCAAGAATAAAATGATTTGCGTTTAGATGTTGGTTGACTAAGAGTTATGATGAGAGGTGTAAGAGGGACACAGGAAAATGGGGGGACAAATTAAAAAATTTCTCTTGTATTTAGTAGAACAAGAGCTTGATAAAATGGAGAGCCAGGGATCAAAGCACTGCTAATGAGTTAAAAAGGTGAAGTAAAAACCCCCTAAAATTCAAAAACATAAGTTTGAGTCCCAGATAAGATAATTTTTTCATTATTGGGGTTTGAATGAGAGGAGATGTAAAGGAGAAAGGAAGAAACTAATATAAAGAGAGAAAAGAAAGAGAGAGAGAGAAAAAAAGAGGGAACCACTGAAAGAAGAAAAAAGGAAAAAGAGGAGATAGAGATAGAGAGAGAGAGTTAAGAGTTTTGGAGTGCAACCCTCATAGAGAGAAAGGAAGAGGAAAGAAAAGATAATGGAGATGTAACACTTATGGGTAGTGTAGTTCAAGGAGAGGAGAGAGTAAGACCTGTAGAGGGTAAAATGACCAAATTGGAGGAGGAAAAAAAATCAAGGATGAAGATAAGAGAAACAAACAAACAAATATAATAAAATGGGATAGGTTATAAAGTCTGCGGATTATTCTTGATTTTGAGAGGTTATCTTCTTGCTTTTTCTTTTCTCTCTCTCCTCCTGATTGGTGACTCTGTACCCCGGGTTCTGCCCCTTTGGCACACTCAGGTAGAGGTTTGCAGTTGATAAGTCTCTATGGTGATGTCATGTATTGTGCTTCAGTCTCGTTGGCAGTCGAGGCTCATTAGCATTTATAGGCTCCGACAGTGAGAGAGTCCGTGTTCCTGGTGCCTCTCTCCTAGTTTTTCCCTACTCAATTAGTAGCCTGATAATCCAGGTATGAGGTTGCTGCTGCATCTGCCTGGTTAGTAAGGGGCTCAAAGAGCTGGCAACTCCCCACTCTATTCCCACTCAGCGCAGGGCTCTGGGTAAGGCTCAGTCAGTCAGAGCCACTAGCATAATCAGCAGGGCTTCTGCCCACTCAAAGACCTCTGGCTCTGCCACTCTGTCCAGTAACATGGGCGGGCACCCACTTCCGGGGCGCTTGGAGGAAACTCTCGCTCACTATCTGCGTGCTCAGACCAGGATGTCAGTCCGGAAGTCTCGCCCTTTGAGTGAAACCCCCGCCCACACTGAAAAGTTCCAGAGTTGGAATTGACTCTCGCTCCGTTCCTGTGTTTTGGTTTTTCAAGGCGCTGGGGCGGTCTGGGACTCCGCCTTCAGCCCACACAAAGACCGCTGACTCTGCCCCTCAGTGGGACAACACGGAATCCCACTCCTGAGGTGGTGGGAGGAGTCTCCTGCCCACTCTTCATGCACGCAGACCAGGAGGTCAGGCTGGAAGTCTTGCCCTCTGAGTGAAACCCCCCGATTGAAAAGTTCCAGTGTTGGAATTAGCTCTCGTTCCCTTCCCATGCGTGGCTCCCTCAGGTTGCTGGGGTGGCCCGAGATTCCGCTTTTTGGCCCACACAAAGGCCCATGACTCTGCCCTTCTGTGGGATAACATGGGCAGGCACTGCCGAGGCACTTGGAGGAATCTCTCGCTCACTATCTGCACACGCAGACCAGGATATCAGACCAGCGGCCTCACCCTTTGAGTGAAACCCCTGCCCGTACGGAAAAGTTCCAGCATTGGAATTAGTTCTCGCTCCCTCCCCGTGTGCGGCTCTCCCAGGGCACTGGGGCTGCCCAGAGATTCAGCTTTCAGCCCACACAAAGGCCTCTGACTTTGCATCTCTGTGGGGTAACACAGGTGCACCCTCCCGGGGCTTTGGAAGGAATCTCTCACCCACTATCTGCATGCGCCGACCAGGAGATTGGGCAAAATGGCTGCCCCGCTTGTCTTTTTTTGTCTGGGTTTGGCATGAGTGTTAGCTGTATTGCCCGGGTTGTCACAGGAACAGTTTTTCCTTGGCTTGGATCTCAGTGCCACAGCCTGGTTCAGCCATTTGTGCCGCTGCCTGGATCTATTCACCCCCTTTGCCCGCCTTAGTTTCTATATTCTCAGTTTCCAGTGAAAGCCGCCCTGTTTAGGTTAATGAGGAAGGCGGAGCATTTCTTACTCCCTATTTCCTTTGGGGTTTGGTTATATATTTAGCCAATTTTTCACTCGATCATACCTTTGGGTGTATTGAGAAACATCTGGAGCCTCCAAGGATAGGTTCTTCTGTTTCTGGTTGAAGATCTTGTTGAGTTTTGGGGGAGATTTATCGGTATCGCTTCCTACCCCGCCATTACTCTGATGTCATCAGAGCACTTCTTTCTTGTGTCTATTATACTGTGTTGATTGGTCAGTGGAAGAAGTTGGTGGATGTCAACCTACCCACTAATTTTGTCCTCCTGGTTTTTAATTCAGCATCTGTGGTGATTGTTCTCTCATGATTGTTAACATGTAGTAGAAAGATCTTCATACTTTGTTCTCACCCTAATATGTCTATCCTCACACCTCTCCTAAATTCCTTATCTCTTTCAATCCTTTTACTTCCTGGCTGTTGGCCAGGCCATTTGTAACTGTCCTTTTGGTTATATATTTGATAACTTTAGAATCTCTTTGTTCCACATATAGAAGATTCTGATATGTTGTTCTTGAAACTCTATCCATTTGGGACATTTTGCTATAATATTTTTCAGTGTCACCTCTGATAAAAGAATAATGCAGCCACTATACACTTTTGATTTTCAATCACATGTAAGCCAGTCAATATAAAAGGCAAATAAATATTTTTTTCTTTTCTATTTTCCTAAAGGAACCTGATGAGAATGACCTATGGCTGGGCATATATTGAAGGAAGAGCACTTGTATAACAGTGTCAGAAGCCATAGAATTCTGGCCTGCTTGACTGTGCATATGACTTCTGCTTTATTAACATGCTTAAGATCAATCCCAAACTTACCATATCCTTGTTAAAATTTATGTTGATGGGTCCATCTGACCTTATGGCTTGGTGAGTTTGATAGGATCTGGCTAATAAAGGGCTGCTCTGTTCTCATAGCTACATGGTAAAGTATTCCTTCTATACAGGAGTCCAGTAAAAGTCAAAGACTTTTTTTCACAAGGTTAATAATTCTCTGCTGCTGATATCATCCAGAACCTCAGTGGCCTGCCTTATAATGTTTCCTTGAGTCTTAATACAAACTCCACATTTCCACTGATACTTTCTAAATTATAGGATTTATTGAATCATATTGTCCACATGGCAGAAATGTTTCCTCTGAAGCTTAGAACTGTTATACATACTTTTCTTACTCTGAGCTCCATTTGAAGCCAGTAATCTTTTAAATCAAAAGTGTATGAACCATAACAATGTTCATAGGTATGAAATGCATTGTTTCCAGAATCCTAAAGAACTAACATATTTCCTTTTTAATTGTAGAACTTACAAGGTGTAACTATTTATCTTTTATATTGGAGAAGATTCCATAACCATTATACCTTTAAAAGATTTACTGACATGGTAGGCCATAAATATCCACAGTATTATTTTTTAGTCTTAAATATCCACAGTATTTTTTTTAGCCTTTGTACTACATGTGTTTCATCAAGCCCACTGGTCTGTTAGACACATCTACTCACCTAGCCCAATAAATAACAGTAAATGATCTCATCAATGTACAGAAGAAGTGTGTTATTCTGTAAGGTTTCTAAAAGGTCTAGGTCTCTTTAGAGCAGGGGTCGGGAACCTTTTTTGGCTGAGAGAGCCATGAACTCCACATATTTAAGAATAAAATTTCATGAGAGCCATACAATGACCCATGTATGTTATGCATTATCCAATAAAAGTTTGGTGTTGTCCCGAAGGACAGCTGTGATTGGCTCCATGAACATGAGCAATAGGAAAGGAATGGATTGGAATACATGAGAATGTTTTATATTTTTAATGTTATTATTTTTTTTATTAAAGATTTGTCTGCAAGCCAGGTGCAGCCATAAAAAAGCCACATCTGGCTCACGAGCCATACATTCTCGACCCCTGCTTTAGAGAAAATTAAAGGGATAGGAAAATCACAACCCTGAGACCAAACTCTAAATGCATATTGTTGTGATGCAGGATGACTCTTTCTGATTATGTAAATTGACAACACAATTTAGAGTGAAAGATATTCATTAAGAATCAATACTTTTGAAATTAAAAATAAAAGAGAGGAAGCAGGATTGTGAAGAGAGATAAATTGAACTGTAATGCAGGCTCACCAAGCTTTGGTAATGGCTAAAGTGAGTATTGCTCTTGAGGTCTGTCTGCCTTTACATTGATATGGATAAACTTTTACACTCCTGCCACAACTCTGCCATCAAATGTGAGTTATCCCCCAATAATCATGACCTGGGGCAAGGCAGGTTTTTTTTGTTTTGTTTGTTTTTGGGGTTTTTTTGCATGTGAGGTTGATCCTAAAGGAGCTGACAGCTGGTGGTGACTGAAACTTGTCTCTTATGCAGATGAAAACTTTAGTCTTCCTTGCATACAATCTAATTGAAATATCCCTTGTCTATTTCAAAGAAATACACTGCTCACAAAAATTAGGGGATATTTTATTGCTTCATATTCATTTTGAAATATCCCCTAAATTTTGTGAGTAGTATATGTCTTTAGAAAAGAGGGTTTTGAAAATTATGCAGACACACAAAAATGGATTCAATACAGTAGTAAAGTGAAAAGCAACCAAGATGAGATGAAAGGAAGAAGAGAAAAACTAGATAGGCTTGCAAAACATTTTTAATTGGTCAAGTACATTAAAAAATAAGATATATTTATGTGTTCTCTCTAAATTTAAGGAAAATCTAGAGATAAAGGGAAGTGATAGACATTTATAAATCTTAATAAAAAAGAATCAAAAGAAGAATTACAGCTATTTTAGTTAGAAAGAAAGATGAATTCGACCTGGGCAATTATTCAAGGCATATTGTACTTGATTAATTCTAATACCTAAATTTTTCCTGCATTTTAATATTCTATAAATAAGAAAGAGGTTTACAATAAATGTCATAGTTTAATTGGCAGGAATTTAACATTCTTAGTAAAATATAAAATAACAGTACATTGCACTTTTGGTTGTTGATACAAAATTGAAAGTGAGGAAAAAAGATTATATTTTAAAAAGATAAGAAGGACATAAATGCAATTAAAAAGACTAAGTTTCCAATCTGGACACAGATTGAAAGGGATCTTCACAGTAAGAAGAGACCAGTGCCCAGATTTTAAGCTCCATGAATTCAGAAACATTGTTTTTGCAGTTTTTATAGCTCCTAGGCCATTGCCAAACATGTAGTAGGTACAAAGAAGTATTAAAAATTAATTGTGTAAATACTTATAATTTAAAACATAGAAAGAAAAAATAAAAATTATACATGTTTATAAACATTTTAACATATTTTTTACAATTACTCTGGAGCTGGTGTGCTTGGGGTTATAATTCTGGTTCAGCCATTGTCGTACACACATGTAAAGACTACCCATCATGAATTAATTTTCTTCTCGTCCAGACACATAAAATGATTCTGGGCTATGAGTCCATGAGCTGGGCCAGTGTATGTCACCTCTGTTGATTTATTGTCTTGAAATTATAAGATCTTTTTTCATTTGCTTCCCCTCCAGTTCTGTACCTAGAAGCAGAGGCTAGGCTACAAGTTCAACACAATAGAATTCTGAGTCAATGCAAGGAACACATCACTTTGGCAAACTGTTTGACCCTGTACAAAACATTTTTAAAGAAATTACCTTTTATAGATATCTGGAGTTACTTGTTACTGCAGCATAATTAGCCACCTTTACTGGCAATGCATTTCTGTGTTGAATGACATTATATAAAGACATTATCCTCTTGTGGCTCAGTTTCCTTACCTTTAAAATGGCTAATGAATATACATACCTTGGTGATTTTTCAAGGATTAAATGTGCTAATCTAGGTAAAGTTGTTCTGAAACTTTCTGGCTCATATTCAAAGTTTATTAAGACAAAGGAAAATAAAAAAGTAAAAAAATATGATCCTCATTGCAGGACAATTAAATTGTCTATAATTTCAAAATATAATGAATTAATGTGTTCAGAATTAAGAAGGAAATAACCTCCTTCTCAGTAGTTTTATAACTAGTAAATTGGTCTTTGATATGTGACGGCAACAAAAGTATTCTTATATAAGAACACAGAAATTATAGACACTTTGAAATATTACCTGAAGACATACCCTAAAAAAACACAAAGCAATTATTTAAGATTATTAATTCAGGATTGGGAAAATTATAATAAAATAGTTTATCTAGATTTACTTGGTTTGAATCCCAGTCTCATAGATCTAGTTGGTTGGTATTTTATGTTTTTCATCTGGACCTATATCTCTGGGGTAAATCCAGGCCCTCCCTGACTTTGTAAATAATGTCTTCTTACCACTCTTATACTTCTTCAACTTTACCTCCTCTTCCTTCTCCTCCTTCATTTTCAAGGAATTAATAGGAAAGAATAAAGATACATTTTGAGTGGGTATTAATATTAATATATTTTTTATTAGAAAGATTTTAGAAAGCTGAAAATGTTTTATGGGTCTGGTACATTGAATAACAGATTCCTGAGATGACCATACCATCATCTCCGGAATCTGTACTGCTATGTAACAAAGTGACTTTGCAGATGGAATGGTGTTACAGATTTTGAGATAGAAAGATTATCCTAGATTATCCAGTTGGACCTATTGTAATCTCAGTGGTCCATACAAGATTAAGGTTGAGTTTAAGTCAGAGAGAAGGCAATGTAACTACTGAAGCAGAGGGACAGAGAATGAGATTTGAAGATGTTACATTCTAGATATGAAGATGGAGGAAAAGGGCCATAAGCCAAAAAATGTAGGTGGCCTCTAGAAGTTGGAAAGGGAAAGAAAATTAAATCTCCCACAGAATACAGTCTTAATGACCCATTTTATACTTTAATCTTCCAAAATGTATATGTTTTATTTTAAGTCCCTCAATTTGTAGTCATTTATTATAGTAGCAATAAGAATAAATACATGGTATTTTGAAACATTACTTTTTGTAAAGCCATTGAATTTTATTTTTTTTTGCCTGACCTGTGGTGGCGCAGTGGATAAAGTGTCGACCTGGAAATGCTGAGGTCGCCGGTTCGAAACCCTGGGCTTGCCTGGTCAAGGCACATATGGGAGTTGATGCTTCCAGCTCCTCCCCCCTTCTCTCTGTCTCTCTCCTCTCTCTTCTCCCTCCCTCTCTCTCTCTCTGTCTCCTCTCTAAAAAACAATGAATAAATAAAAAAAAATTTTTTTAAAGGAATTTTATTTTTCTTAAACAATAAGCTTTTCAGCTAATTGGTTTAAAAATATCTTGTGTCACTGAAATATTTTTGAACATTCAATTACTGGTAATATAAGTACTGTGATATTTTTCGCCTGTTTTACCACAAGCACAAAATGAAGAATAACTTACTAATTTACTAAGAGGAATTATTGTACCTTTAGTCTTGAAAATTACTTGTTTTCTTATTTTCATGAGCAAAAATAATCATATACAACTAGCATATTAATATTTTGAATAAGTTATATTCACATGTGATTATATAAGTCATATTAATATAATTAATACACATATATAAAAGATAAAATAAAAAAGGAAGAGACAGAACATGTGTTAATGGAATATCTAATGCCTTCTTTTCATACCTTATTGGACTATATTATAAATCCTCCAGAGTTTTGCTTCTTACATTAAAAACTACTGTATTAAATGATGATACAGATCTCTCCCTACTGTATAATAACACTTTTCTTTTTCTGCTGTGAGCTGTTAAAGCCAAATATAGTATACATTTAGTTAGATGTTCTGAGTATGATATTAAATAAGCAATGTGACTAATCCTCATTGTGTATTACCACGCTGACACTTAGCACTCTATTTTAATGTCTCTTGAGCACTATAGCTTATTAAAATTCTCTCTTTCTGTAAAGTCTCAGTGAAAGGTATTATGATACAATCTATTTTCTTTCTTAACTTACAAAGGTGATGAGCCAAAATTATATGATCATTTGGCTAATGACATTAATTTACTTGTGTGAATATATATTCTTTTAAAATCACATGCCATTATAATAAGATTAAGTTTCTCATATTTTGAAAAATCAGGTAATATACATCTTACAACTAAAGATTAAATGAGTCTATTTAATCTCAGTATAATTACACCTATCTCATAATTTGTCATATTAGAATGAAATATAGAACAGGTTTTTTATTCCTAAAACATGCTGTTGTTTTGTTCAAAGTTTCAGGTCTCCAGACATCTCAAGTTACCTTACTCATCATTACAATAGGCCATAATTTAAAAGAAAGAACAAAGCCACCTATTGATACAGCCATTCTCCAACTACCTGCCAACACTAAATAATTGAAAATCAAAAATAATTTTTAAAAGAAACTGTGATGTATTAAAATTTACAATATCTGCTAAAGTTTGTTTTTCCATAAAGAAAGCAAGTAACCACCTATAATATGACCAAATTCCTGTCAGTAATCTTAAGGTCCATAAGATCAAAAACAGGAATAATAGGCAATCCCCATTAACACAGCTTTGCTTTAAGATTCAGTTTTTTTTCTTAAAATGAGTAACTTTGCTACTCTAAGATTTAATTTTGTTTACAGAATATACAAGTTCTATCTTGCAATTAAAGTGATGTCCAGAAATCATTACTCTTCAATAAAATTCAAGTTAAGTTGATTATCACAAAATAGTAAACCTAACTGACACAAGGAACAGGGTTGTATAAAAGTGACCCTGAATCTTCAAACAGTGAGTCAGTGATATCAGGAGGACCATACAAGTATTGACATATGCTATGGGGCAAAGATTGTAGCACTGTTATCTGAGCCTTGGCAGACTGCCTTGTGATCCTCTCTGCAGAGAAGATGGTTAGGCTTGTAAGGCACTACAACCTCACAGATGTCTCTCACACATCACCTACTTCTCCTGGAAAGCTATATGAGACAGTTTCTTATTGTCTCCAAGGTTCAGAAGTGGTGTGTTCCCATTCTACTTCAAGATGTACCTATGGCCTGACCAGGCAGTGATGCAGTCGATACAGTGTTGGACTGAAATGCAGAGGACTTGTTCAAAACCCCAGGGTTGCCGGCTTGAATGTAGACTCATCCAGCTTGAGAGAAGGCTCATAGACATGACCCCATGGTCATTGGCTCAAGCCCAGAGGTCACTGGCTTGAAGCGCAAGGTCGCTGGCTTGAACCAAAGGTCATTGATTTGAGCAAGGGGCCACTCGCTCTGCTGTAGCCCCCTAGTCAAGGTACATATAAAAAAGCTATCAATGAACCACCAAGGAGCCTCAACAAAGAACCAATGCTTCTCATTTTTCTCTTTTTCTGTCTGTCTATTCCTATCTGTCCTTCTCTCTGTCTCTCTCTCTGTCTCTGTCACACACACACAAAAAGGGTACCTACGGACTATAAAACCAATTAGATGCAGTTGAAAATCGATTCTCTGCAGTTTCCCATAACTTGCACTGCAATGCCATCCTTTTGCCATCCTTTTTGGTGTGTGACATAGAATAAAAGAAAGGGCATCTTTGGCTAGTTCTTCCTTTCATATTTATTATATGTTAATTAATAAGCTGAGTCTAAAGTAGTAGTACTGTCTGAAATGTCAGACTTGGGCTTGTCTACTGTACCTTTGCCTTCACAGGACCATGGCCCCCATTCTTCTAATGAAAGCAGCTACAAGAACATTTAGTTCCTGTGGAATGTAGAGGGATTCAATTTCTTAGGCACCAAAATCTTCGGACAACTCTCAAAAATAGCTAGAAGCAAATCAAGTCCACCCAGAACCCAAATCTGTAAGTTTGGTAGATCTTTCCATGGATCAACCTGCTTCCCCTCAGAAAGTACCATCACTGGAATACAAAGCCATCTGTGTGCTCCACAGATCAGCCAGACCCCAGCATGATTGCTTAAGGGATAATGAGAAGATGGGAAGAAGAGAGGATGCCTTTTCTTCCTTTGCCAAGTCACGGCTTCTAAAACTGTTCTTTTTCTAAATCTATTCTATGAAAGTTATTAAAGTTTTCTGGACTCTCCATATTGAGAGACAGTGACCATAATGCAATAGACATTTCAGTACACAAATATTAAAAGAAGCATGTTGTTATGGGAGTGACTGTGTCTTTCTAAAATTTAAAAGTTGAAGACCGAAGCTCAAGTACCTCAGATTGTCACTATTTTTAGCATAAAGACTAGAGAAATTAAGATAAAAAATGTCATGAGGATGGGTCTTAATCCAATCTGACTATGTCCACATAAAAAGAAATTTGGATAGACAGGAGATTCTAGAAGTATATGTATGAATAAGAACAACAATGCAGATGGGCAGCAAGATAGTAGCCATCTGTAAGCCAAAGAGAGAGACTTCAAAAGAAATCAAACCTGTCTACACCCTGGTCTTGAAATTCTAGATTTCAGAACTATAGAAAATAAATTTCTGGCTTAAGAGACCTAATCTGTGGTATTTTTTTAATGACAGCCCCAGCAATCTAATACATGTAGTAAATTAAAAAGAACATGGTGAAGGCTGACAGTATGAATTGGAATGAGAGAATTCATGTACATAGGAAACCTTTATGTACTAACTACGAGTTTGCATTTGCCTCTGAACTTAGAAGACCTATACTCACACAGGAGTTGTAAATATCACTCCTCACCACTGTTGAGGAGTGTTGTTTTAGGTTAGAGTTGCTGCTCTAGTTCAATCTATTGACTTTAACTATACCACCACAGCCCGTGAAACTAATACATGTCATGTTTTTAACTTTCTAGACCATCTGAAGTCTTACAATGGTGGGCTTTGTCAGAAAACTACTTGATAATAAATTACTTTCAAGATATTAAATAAATCGTACTCCTTACCATCCACAGGCATTTTGTAATTTTGATCATTAAAAATTTATCTTCAAAAGCTGATGTGAAGTCTTTTCTGACTACTACCCTTACCTTTTCTTGGTTCACACTTCTTAGAACGAAAGTTTTGTCATTGAATTGGCTATAACCAGAAAAAGATAATCCACTCTCAGTTGTTTCCTGGGTACTTATAAAGATGAGCAAGTTGGGATATATACACATTCATTACAAGTTTTGCATTCACAATTTCTGAGTATGATACCTTATTCTTTTTCCTAAAGTCAATACCAGGTAGCCTGATTGATAGAAACTCTGAGTGGTAGCCTAGACAAGAGTGAGCCTAGGAAATTCAGAGTTAAATCCATTTCAGTTATCTGGATTCTCAAGTCAGCATAGTACTATAACATAAATATGATGAACACCTAATTGAATATATGACAATTGGGCATGCAAGCTAAGGTAGAAATATGATAGATCTCTGTAAGTATTATAAATATATTCTTGCTCTTCATGCACATGACTTTTCCAGGCAAAGAGTCTGAATGTAATATGGAAATAATCAGACAATGGGTAATGCTACATTTTCTGAAATGGGACACAATGGTTTCTTGGTAGTAGAGGGAAAGCAACAACCCAGGTTCCTGCTGGATTAGGTAGCATGTATATCAGATCCTGAAAGGTGTGAGAAAGTGCGGGATGTTGGTGATTTTTATTTATTAGAACTGTCCTTGGAGTCTTCTTCAGGAAAAAGTACTGTTGTGAAGCTGTCCTAAACTGTTGCAAGGATGTTCAGTTTAACTGACTGCTGTGTTCACTATTTGCACCAGACAGTTCTGTCTACAGTTTGATCTCTAGTATACTTAACCTTGTAGATAAGTATATGGAAAATAGCAGAGTATAGCTCATGATGTTGAATATTTCAAGTTAAGCACAGTTGTACATTGTAATACATATCAGTCATCCCATGTGGAGAGGAAGCCATCTGGCTAATAGTATAAAAAACTGTATAGACCAAACTTAATATCTTCACTAGGCCCTTCAAAGCAAGGACTAATACAATTTTATTCAAACTTAAAACTCTTGAATTATACATTTTGAGTGGAAGCCAGGTATTAACCTTCTTCCTAAAACATGGTGAGTTCCTCATGAGAGGTGGTCATAAGAAACCTTCAAGCGTTTAAAGAATAATAGGACATCACTTGAAGATTTTCAGGTTATTTTCAATTTATTGGCCTTCTTTGGATTTAGAAATGCCCTAGAATTCTTTCACACATGCAAAGATGGAATCTGTGTGATTGGCAATATGTTCTGTGGTTTTGAATTAATACCTCAGGCCACATGTAATGGTAAATTCAGGAATATGAAAAGAATAGTAGATGGCTCTCTAAGGTAGACCCTGATGGTTTATGAGATTTGTTCAGCTCATTGATACCAAGATGTTAGGACATGTGTGAAGTTTATAGTCAAGTGTTATCCTTCCTTTTGGATTCATGTTGATAAAATATTAAGTTAAATGCTAAAGAAAAATTAAATAGATTTGGTCCCAGTCATTGACTCTCTGATTCATCAGCTAATCAATGAAAAAGCTTTACTTATGAGAAAATTTTCCATGAGTCAGTATTATTTTTAAAACAATGAGGGACAAACTTTGTTGGAAGATGGTCTTCTATGAATGTGTCTTATTTCTGTATATCTTTGTTACCCTTTCAATGGTGTTTGCATAATGAAGAGCCTTGAAAAATAGAAATAATATTTCCATTCAACAAAAAAGGCCTATCTCTTAATATTTACTACAGTAAAATAGTGTTTGTGTGTGGAGCAAAGGGCAGTCATCTTAGTACCTATTAAAGAGGTTTTTTAAACTTGGAGTTTCTCTACTATTAACTCAGGTATGTGCAAGTTTCACTCCATGAAACAGTGGCAGGCTAACTTGTAATTTTGCAAGATAGATAAAATCTAACACTTCACAGTACTTGACACTGAAACATACTGTGAGTACAAATATCCAATTCTTATTTTTTTAAAAAAGAAAAATAAATTATCAAGAAATTATTAAGAAATCAACATAGCTAATATCCAGTTTTTAATCAGTATACCCCAAATAAAAAAAAACAAACACAAAAAACTGCTTAGACCCTGGCCGGTTGGCTCAGTGGTATAGCGTCAGCCTGGCATGCAGGAGTCCTGGGTTCGATTCCCAGCCAGGGCACACAGGAGAAGTGCCCATCTGCTTCTCCACCCTTCCCCCTATCCTTCCTCTCTGTCTCTCTCTTCCCCTCCTGCAGCAAAAGCTCCATTGGAGCAAAGTTGGCCCAGGCACTGAGGATGGCTCCATGGCTTCTGCCTCAGGTGCTAGAATGGCTCTGGTTGCAACAGAGCAACACCCCAGATGGGCAGAGCATCGCCTCCTGGTGGGCATGCTGGTTGGATCCCAGTCGGGCGCATGTGGGAGTCTGTCTGACTGTCTCCCCATTTCCAGCTTCAGAAAAATACAAAAAAAACCTGCTTAAAAATCTTTATGAAACATCTGTCTTGAGGTTTTAAAAAATTCTTTCTTTGACACTTTCATATTAAAGAACCATTTAATTTTTTAGTGCAAGCCAGGGAGAAAGGAATATCTCCTGTTCTTTGTGAAATAAGTCTATAAGAAATTGAGCAAAAGCATTATTTAATTATACAATAGAAAGAGTAGGGGACTGATGCAAAAGAAAAGAGGCCCAAATTTCTATCCTCAATACCGTTTCCCTCCTACTATGCAGGTCTATGTTTTCAGGGTTGATATTCCTTCTGGGTCACTAATATGGCTGTGAACTTGTGAAATACACTGCACGAGCCCTTTAAAGCTGCTGTCTCTACCCCATCCCTAGAAGAGAAAGGGGAAGACAGAAAGGAGAAGTGAGGGTAAGTACCATCTGTTTGCACTGGCAGTCTTGCCCCAACCCTAGTATGATAAACCTTCCAACCATCCTTCCTGCTGCCCTGCCCAGCTTATCATGGAGCCTCTAGGACCCAACTCTAGAGAATTAGCCAACATCCACTCTGATTAATCATTGCCTGTCTTGCCTCCATAATTAAATGTTATAAACATTACAACGGAATATTTAGGGATCATACTGAAATCTTTAATAAAATATGCAAAGAAATATCCTATCTTTACTCCAAAATGAATTTATCCTTTGTATTCTGCCTCAGAGGGAGTCACCACTAAACCTAATCAGCCTATTGCCTAAGACATTTATTTTTTCACATTTAAATTTGTTCTAATCTACTTATTATATTTGTAATATAGCTTCTTACTCTGTCCTTATCTTCTATTTCACTGCCTTATTTCTCTTTATCTGATGTTTTACTTTTCTCTAATCCATCCATGTTTAAGATAGCTGCTGGAATAATCTTTCTAAAATAGAACGTTACTTGGTAACTCTAAAATTTCTAAAATTTTTTCAATAGCTTCATATCTAATCTCAGATGGCTCAGTTAACTTACTTCTCACCATCCCACAGCTCATATCCTTGCTCCAGCCACAGAAGACTGCTTGTTATTCTCTGCAGTTGTTTCATTCTCTACTGCCTCTGTAATTTATTACATCTCTTTCTTGTGTTAATTTCCATGCAACTTTAAAAAACTAGGTAAATTAATGTTTTTTCCCTCACTTGCAACATCCCATTTGAATATTTTATTTTGTATTCATTGTTTGGTTACTTTTCTAGCTTTTGTAGTTCCTTTTTCAGGGGTCCCCAAACTTTTTACACAGGGGGCCAGTTTACTGTCCCTCAGACCATTGGAGAGCTCCCACATACAGTGCTCCTCTCACTGACCACCAATGAGAGAGTTGCCCCTTCTGGAAGTGCGGCGGGAGCTGGATAAATGGCCTTAGGGGGCCAAATTGCGGCCCGCAGTTTGGGGACACCTGCTGGTCATAACATATTATAAGATTGCAATAAATGTTGGTTTAATAAATACATTTATTCCTACTGAAATGCCTTCAGTTAACTGTAGGCTTGTGTCAATTTTAAAAACTATACATGCTAAAGTGTTATAAACAAAAACATTCTGATATCTTGATAAAAAGTGCAGCCATCAAATATTTATTATGTCAAATGGTAATCATGTTGGAATGAAACAAATAGAATATCAATTAAAAACAATAATTAGTCCAAGCTATGGAAAATTTATTAGAGTATTGGAAACACATTCCCTCAGGCTCCATATTTTTTCTCCAAAATATTCATATATAAAAGGTCCCTAAAAATTAATGAAAAAAATTTACATAAAAATGAAATTATAGACAAGAATATATGGTGACTTAAGAGAAATGGTAGCATGAGAGATACTCATCTCTCCCCTTGAAATTTCAACAAATTCTACAACTATATGCAGAAAAAAAATCCTAATGAACCTGAAATATACACACACCAGAAAGACAAAGGTATGATTGCACAAGAAGGCAAGCCAAAGCACAGAAGAAAAAATAATACAGAAGACTGAGTCTTTCTCCTTCCTCATAGACCTGAGCAAAGAGGCACTGTTTCCACAGCCTTTGTCTCAGACCCAGAGGAGCCGGGAGGAGAGTCTGGGAGAAAGAGCAGAGCAAGGGGCAACTACCCAGGAATGGGGAGCAGGGCCATTTCCCAGCATCTGCTGCACCCATGTTTGCAGGGCTGAGCTATTATAGGCATGGGACACACACTAAGCCAGTGGCAAGCTCCCAAGAACTGTACAGCTTGGGGAGATAGGCCCACAGGACACTGGAGAGTGCTTGATCTGCCCACCCAACCAGCATTATTTATCCTTGTGGCACCAGATGCCTTTGATCTGGGATTGGCATGACACCAGTTCTGAAGCTTGGGTACTGGCTTGCTGGAGGGAGTTTAGCATGTGTGGATGGTAAACCCCATATCTGTGATCTCTGCCACAGCTGCTCCTGAAACTCGGGGATACTGGCTTGTGATGCACACCCCCTGCCTTGTCCAGGGCTGAGCTTGGAGTTCTTAGAGTGGCATCAGAGGAGGGACTGAACTCTGTCTCCCCAGCCTCCAAGTTCCTCATTTCTCCCCTTGCTGTGAAAACAGCACTGGTGGTGGACCCCTTCCACTAGATCTCCAGGCTGCTCTCTCTTGTTAGAAGCTGGGGAACCCAGAAACTAGATCTACTGCTCTTTTTGGATGTGGGGGAGGGCCGTGGGGTCTCCTGGTCAGCCAGTGCAGGTATCATTAAGTTGCAAAGTCCTAGAAACAAGCCCCTCCTACTAACACAATGACCCTGCTTTCATCATTACAAATGCAACAGCTAAGTCTTAACAGAACACCAAAGAATCTCACAGAGGCAAATCTTGTAGTGCAGCACACCATGCCAGAAAAAGAAATAATTATCTCTTATTGAGGTTATTAACAATACCACCCGCAAATGCTATCAAGGAAAAAAATCAAATATGGATATACAAGACAGAGACGTTGCTCAGATAGATGATAAAAAATCTCCAGGAGACAGATGACGTCAGCGTAATGGCGTGGTAGGAAGCGATACCGATAAATCTCCCCCAAAACTCAACAAGATCTTCAACCAGAAACAGAAAAACCTATCCTTGGAGCCTCCAGATGTTTCGCAATACACCCGAAGGTATGGTCGAGCAAAAAATTGGCTAAATATATAATCAAACCTTGAAGGAAATAGGGAGTAAGAAATGCTCTGCTTTCCCACTAACCTTAACAGGGTGGCTTTCACTGGGAACTGAGAATATAGAGACTGAGGCGGGTAAAGGGGGTGAATAGATCCAGGCCACGGCACAAACGGCCAAACCAGGCTGTAGCATGGAGATCCAAGCCGAGGAGAAACTGTGCCTATAGCAACCCAGTCAATACAAGCAAAGACTCGCGCCAAACACAAAGAAAGACAAGCGGGGCAGCCATTTTCCCTGATCTCCTGGTCGGTGCGTGCAGATAGTGGGCTAGAGATTCCTCCGACTGCCTCAGAAGTGGGCGCCCATGTTATCCCACAAAGAGGCAGAGTCAGAACCTTTGTGTGGGCCAAAAGTGGACTCTCCAGGCCGCCCCAGCGCCCTGAGGGAACCACGCATTGGGAGTGAGTGAGAGCCAATTCCAACACTGCAACTTTTCCGTGCGGGAGGGGTTTCACTCAGAGGGTGAAGCGGCCAGCCTGATATCCTGGTCTGCGCGCAGATAGTGAGCAAGAGTTTCCTCCAAGTGCCCCAGGAGTGGGTGCCCACCCGTGTTACCGGACAGAGTGGCAGAGCCAGAGGTCTTTGAGTGGGCAGAAGCCCCGCCTGATTATGCTAGCAGCTCTCACTGACTGAGCCTTACCCAGAGCCCTGTGCTGAGTGGGAATAGAGTGGGGAGTGGCCAGCTCTTTGAGCCTCTAACTATCCAGGCAGAGGCAGCAGCAACCCCAAAGCTGGATTATCAGGCTACTAATTGAGGAAGGAAAGACTAGGAGAGAGGCTCCAGGAACATGGACTCTCTAAATATAAATAAATAGCCTATAAGTGCTAATGAGCCTCGACTGCCAACGAGACTGAAGCACAATACATGACATCGCCATAGAGACTTATCAACTGCAAACTTCTACCTGAGCATGCCAAAGGGGCAGAACCCAGGGTATAGAGTCACCGACCAGGAAGAGGGAGAGAAAAGAAAAAGCAAGAAGATAACCTCTCAAAATCAAGAATAATCTGCAGACTTTATAACCTATCCCCTTTTATTATATTTGTTCGTTTCTTTCTCTTATCTTCATTCCTGATTTTTTTTTCTTTTTTTACTCCTCCAATTTGGTCGTTTAACTCTCTGCCAGTCTTACTCTCTCCTCTCCTTGAACTACACTACCCATAAGTGTTACATCTCCCATTATCTTTTCTTTCCTCTTACTTTCTCTCTATGAGGGTTGGACTCCAAAACCCTTAATTCTCTCTCTCTCTCCCCTTTTTTTTCTTTTTTCTTCTTTTAGTGGTAACCTCTTTTTTTTTTCTCTCTCTCTCTCTTTCTTTTCTTCCTCTATATTAGTTTCTTCCTTTCTCCTTTACGTCTCCTCTCATTCAAACCTCAATAATGAACAAATTATCTTATCTGGGACTCAAACTTATGTTTCTGGATTTTGGGGGGTTTTTACTTCACCTTTTTAACTCACTAGCAGTGCTCCCATCCCTGGCTTTCCATATTATCTAGTTCTTGTTCCACTAAATACAATAGTAATTTTTTAATTTGTCTCCCCATTACCTGTTTCCCTCTTATTCCTCTCATCATAACTTTTAGTCAACCAACACCTAAAAGCAAATCATTTTATTCTTGACCCAAATTTTTTCCTTATTTGCTTTTTGTGGGTCCATACCCCCATTTTATTCTGTAGTTATTTTGTTTGTTTTTTTGTTTTGTTTTGTTTTTCTTGGCCCCTTTATTATTTATCCCCAATTTAGGCCCTCCAGTACAGGCATTGTTTGTTCTATTTAGTACAATATAACTCACAGTTTAGCACAAGATTTTCTCAAGAAAGAGGGGAGAGGAGAGGAGATGATAAAAGGAGGGAGTGAATAATTTTCTTTTTTTAAATTTTTTATTTTATTTTATTTTTCTTTATTTAATTATTTTTTTAAAAAAACTTTTCGATTTTTTATTTTTATTTTTAAACTTTTTATTCTTTATTAAATCTCATTACTACTATCAACAAAACCACCATCAGATGCCATTAAGGAAGAGAAAATCGAATATCATGGATACAAAAGAAAGAGCGGTAACACAGATAGATGAGGAAAAATCTGTGGAGAAAAAATTTAATATATTGGAAACCTTGCAGGTAAATGACAGAGAATTCAAGATAGAAATTCTAAAAATACTCAGAGATATACAAGAAAACACAGAAAGGCAATTTAGGGAGCTCAGAAAACAACTCAATGAACACAAAGAATATATGTCCAAGAAAATTGAAACTATAAAAACAAATCAAACAGAGATGAAAAACTCAATACACAAGCTAAAAAACGAGGTAACCAGCTTAGCTAATAGAACAGGCCAGATAGAAGGTATGATTAGTGAAATAGAAGACAAGCAACTTGAAGCACAACAGAGAGAAGAAGGAAGAGACACAAAAATTAAAAATAAAATGAGATAGCCCTACAGGAATTATCTGACTCCATCAAAAAGAATAACATAAGAATAATAGGTATATCAGAGGGAGAAGAGAGAGAAAATGGAATGGAGAACATACTCAAACAAATAATAGATGAGAATTTCCCAAGCCTGTGGAAAGAACTAAAGCCTCAAATTCAAGAAGCAAACAGAACTCTAAGTTTTCTAAACCCCAACACCCCTACTCCAAGGCACATCATGATGAAATTGGCACAAACCAACTGCAAAGAAAAAATTCTCAAGGCAGCCAGGGAAAAGAAGAATACAACATAAAAAGGAAGGCCCATTAGATTATCATACGATTTCCAAGCAGAAACTCTACAAGCTAGAAGAGAGTGAACCCCAATATTTAAAGTCCTGAAAAAAGGAACTTTCAGCCATGAATACTATACCCAACAAAGTTATCATTCTAATATGAAGGAGAAATAAAAATATTCACAAATACAGAAAAGATGAGGGAATTTATCATCAGAAAACCCTCACTCCAGGAATTACTAAAGGGGGTTCTCCAATCAGATACAAAGAACAAAAAAAAACAAAACAAAGCCACAAGTAAAAGCTCCAAGAAGAACACAATAAAACCAAATTTAAACTGTGACAACAACAAAAAGAAAGGGGGAGGAGAGGATGGAGATTAACAGTAGCAAAGGACGATGGAGTGCAAAAGTACTCACAAAATAGTGCACTACAATGAACAGGGTAGGAACCGTTTTCATTACCTAAAGGTAACCACCATTGAAAAAACCACCACAGAAGCACATGAGATAAAAAAGATAACAACAGAGGAAAGATGTATGGAATACAACCAAATAAAAACAAAAGATAGAAAGATGAAAGAGAAGGATCAAACAAGACACAAAACTAACAGAAAGCAATCTATAAAATGGCAATAGGGAACTCACAAGTGTCAGTAATTACACTAAATGTAAACGGATTTACTCACCAATAAAAAGGCACAGAGTAGCAGCAGGGATTAAAAAAGAAAATCCAACTGTATGCTGCCTACAAGAAACTCATCTAAGCAACAAGGATAAAAGCAAATTCAAAGTGAAAGGCTGGAAAACAATACTCGAAGCAAATAACATCCAAACAAAAGCAGGTGTAGCAATGCTCGTATCTGATAATGCTGACTACAGGACAGCAAAAGTACTCAGAGACAAAAATGGCCATTTCATAATGACTAAGGAGACACTGAATCAAGAAGACATAACAATTCTTAATATCTGCACCAAACCAAGGAGCACCAAAATATATAAGACAGCTACTTATTGACCTTAAACAAAAACTGACAAAAATACAATCATACTTGGAGACCTCAATACACCGCTGACGGCTCTAGATCGGTCATCCAAACAGAAAATCAACAAAGACATAGTGGCCTTAAACAAAACACTAGAGCACCTGGATATGATAGACATCTACAGGACATTTCATCCCAAAGTGACTGAGTATACATTTTTCTCCAGTGTACATGTATCATCCTCAAGAATTGACCATAAGTTGGGCCACAAAAACAACATCAGCAAATTCAGAAAAATTGAAGTTGTACCAAGCATATTCTCTGATCATAAAGCCTTGAAACTAGAATTCAACTGCAAAAAGGAGGAAAAAAATCCCACAAAAATGCAGAAGCTAAACAACATACTTTTAAAAAATGAATGGGTCAAAGAAGAAATAAGTGCAGAGATCAAAAGATATATACAGACTAATGAAAATGACTATACGACATATCAGTATCTATGGGATGAAGCAAAAGCAGTGATAAGAGGGAAGTTCATATCACTTCAGGCATATATGAACAAACAAGAGAGAGCCCAAGTGAACCACTTAACTTCACACCTTAAGGAACTAGAAAAAGAAGAACAAAGACAACCCAAAACCAGCCGAAAAAAAGGAGATAATAAAAATCACTGCGGAAATAAATGAAATAGAGAACAGAAAAACCATAGAAAAAATTAATAGAACAAGAAGCTGGTGCTTTGAAAAGATCAACAAAATTGACAAACCCTTGGCAAGACTTACCAAGGAAAAAAGAGAAAGAACTCATATAAACAAAATCCAAAATGAAAGAGGAGAAATCACCATGGACACTGTAGATATACAAAGAATTATTGTAGAATACTATGAAAACCTTTATGCCACTAAATTCAACAACCAAGAAGAAATGGATAAATTCTTAGAACAATACAACCTTCCTAGACTGAATCAAGAAGAAGCAGAAAGCCTAAACAGACCTATTAGTAGAGAAGAAATAGAAAAAACCACTAACAACCTCCCCAAACATAAAGTCCAGGCCCAGATGGCTATACCAGTGAATTTTATCAAACATTCAAAGAAGACTTGGTTCCTATTCTACTCAAAGTCTTCCAAAAAATTGAAGAAGAAGCAATACTTCCAAACACATTTTATGAGGCCAACATAACCCTCATACCAAAACCAGGCAAGGATGGCAGAAAAAAAGAAATCTACAGACCAGTATCTCTAATGAATGCAGATGTTAAAATACTAAACAAAATACTAGCAAATTGAATACAACAACATATTAAAAAAATAATACATCATGATCAAGTGTGATTCATCGCAGAATCTCAAGCATTGTTCAACATATGTAAAACGGTTAACGTAATACACCATATCAACAAAAAAAGAACAAAAACCACATGATCTTATCAATAGATGCAGAAAATGCATTTGATAAAATACAACACATCTTTATGTTTAAGACACTCAACAAAATGGGTATAGAAGGAAAATATCTCAACAAGATAAAGGCCATATATGATAAACCATCAGCTAACATCATATTAAATGGCATAAAACTGAGGACTTTCCCCCTTAAATCAGGAACAAGACAAGGTTGTCCGCTCCCTTCACTCTTATTTAATGTGGTGCTAGAAGTTCTAGCCAGAGCAATCATTCAAGATAAAATAATTAAAGGCATCTATATTAGAAAAGAAGTAAAGGTTTCACTTTTTGCAGATGATATGATCCTATACATAGAAAACCCCAAAGACTGCACAAAAAGATTTTTAGAAACAATAAACCAATACAGTAAAGTCACAGGATAAAAAATTGATATACAAAAGTTGATAGCCTTTCTCCCATCCAAGTACTAACCAGGCCCAACCCTGCTTAGCTTCCAAGATCAGACGAGATCGAGCCCGTTCAGGGTGGTATGGCCATAGACGATAGCCTTTCTATATGCCAACAATGAAACATTCAAAACCGAACTCAAAAAATAATCCCCTTCACGATTGCAATGAAAAAAGATGAGAACTATATAATTCCATACATAGGTGAGACACAAAATTGAGACTCATGGATATAGACAGGCAGGGATGCAGTGGTTACCAGGGGGAAGGAAAGGGTGGAGAGGGAGGGGGAAGGGAGGTGCTTAAAGAGAAACAAAATATAGGTTGACAGAAGATGATTTGACTTTTGGTCATGGGTACACAACATAATCACTTGTCCAAATGATGTGGAGATGTTTTCTCTAAATCTTTGTACACTGATTGACCAATACCACCCTGTAAATTTATTTTCTAAATTAAAAAGAAATGAAGTTATATTCCAAAAAATTATTTACCTTAGAGTTATAGTTTTATCATTGTTTTCATTATTTATTAACAGTATAAATTTACAATATGAGAAAACCCTAAAGGATAATTGTTTTAGAATGAGAAAGTGTTTGAGAATGTCAGTAGAGATTGGTTGATGGCTTCTCTTAAACCTTTAAAATATATCATGTGCCTTTATTTGGTAGTAGTTTAAAATTTCTGCCTATTCTGATTTTAATGGGCTAGAAATCTATCTATAAGTGAGCCACAAAAAACGAGACATCTTTGTCCCCAAGTAGAAAGTTTCCTTTTCTGGATTGGGAGGAGGAAACTGCATTATATACAAATTTCAAGGACATCTGAATATTTTTTTTATTTCTTTCTCTCTCTCTCTCTTCTTTTCTTTTTTCTTTTTTTTTTTTAAAGCAAGATTGAGAGAGAGAGACTGGGACAAACAGAAAAAAAGAGACATGAGAAGCATCAATTCATAGCTGTGGCACCTTAGTTATTCATTGATTGCTTTCTTGTATGTGCCTTGACACAGGATCTCTAGCTGAGCCAGTGACCCCCTTGCTCAAGCCAGTGACCACACGTTCAAGCTGGTGAGCTCGGAGTTCTGAACCTGGTTCCTCAGTTTCCCAGTTCAACACTCTTTCCACTGAGCCACTGCATGGTCAAGGCATCTGTGTATTTCTTAATGTGAGAAATTTATATAGAATTTATATAGCAATTTAATGGAATAAATGTATATAAGATATTAAGTAATTTCTTAATGTAATCTGTGTATTAAATATAAGTATATTATATGTGTACATATTGCATAAATAATATGTGTATTATATATAAGTAATACACCTATGTATTTCTTAATATAAATTCATAACATTCTTCTCAAAGAATTGTTTTTGGAGACCTGAAGATGGCAGTGGAGTAGGCAGATGCACAGACTCCCAGCTCACACCACTGAACTGGATTATAAACTAATTTATGAACAATCAGCATGAAAAAACAAATCTGGACTACAAGAACAGCTTTCAAAAATCAAGGAGCAAAGAAGAAGCCACAAAAAACCTGGTAGAGAGCACCTGAATCTCCTCTGCTTACAGAAATGAGGGGGGTGAGTCTGGGCTCTCAATTCCAAGGACAAGAGCAGTAAATACTGCTCACAGCCACTTACCTGGCAACCAAGGAACGAGGTGTGTTGAAAGGGCCCGCTTGTCTTCCAACAAGAGGAGAAAGTGAGAGACAGATGGTGAGGGGGAGAGGAATATTGGTGATGATATAAAAAGCTGACTCATTCAGTGCTGGAGGCGGCCATAACTGAGGTAGGGGCTGATCCTTCCACAAAGCAAAATACAAAAGTACTTCCAGGTCACAGAGATACAGACATCTCTCCAGCTCCAATCAGCGCAACAAGATACAGCTGAAAACAAGAAGTGGGGAGGAGGGCCAGTAACTCAGGTCTCCTTGGAGATCTGAGATACAACTCCCCCTACTGAAGCGGAGAAAGCAACCGCCCCCAGAGAGATTAACTGTCATAAGAGGACTTCAGAGCCTCAGGTCACACCCACTGCATTCCTGGATACAGTTTCAAATAAGACCCCTACTGAGATCAGCATACAAGACAATCACCTGTTAAGAAAACAAACAAATCAAGATTTCAAAGCAGCCCAAATCCTAAAGTGGATTACACATAATAGCTGAGGCCAACCCAAGAAGACTTAGAAACAACACATGTAAAAACTAGAGGCAGACAACACCAAGCCTAGACTCAACCAGCTCTACAAAGAAAACACCCTGGGTAGGCACAATGAGAAGAAAAAGAAGTACAATCCAAATGAAACCACAAGAGAGACCTTCATGAACTGAGTGATATGGAAATAATCAAACTTCCAGATGTGGAGTTTAAAATAATGATTGTAAGGATGCTTAGGGATCTTAAAACAACAGTGGATGGTAACTATGAACACCTAAATAAAGAAATAGCAAGTATAAAAAAGAATATTGAAATATTAAAAA
The DNA here is from genome assembly GCF_036850765.1 of Saccopteryx bilineata. Lineage (NCBI taxonomy): Eukaryota > Metazoa > Chordata > Mammalia > Chiroptera > Emballonuridae > Saccopteryx > Saccopteryx bilineata. The sequence continues at coordinate 209,819,033 of NC_089491.1, read as the reverse complement.
AGAATCAGTCGGAGTTGACAAATACAATATCAGAAATGAAGACCACAATGGAAGAAATTAAAAACAGGATGGATACAGCTGAGCATTGAATCAGCGAGTTGGAGGACAACTGGAATGAAGGCATGAAAGCAGAGAAGAAGAAAGAAAAGACTCAAAAAGTCTGAGGAAACTCTTAGAGAGCTCTGTGACAACAAAAAGAGAAATAACATCCGCATCATAGGGGTTCCTGAAGAAGAAGAGAAAGAACAAGGGATAGAGGCTTTGTTCAATCATATCATAGCTAAAAGCTTCCCTAAATTAATGCAGGAGAAACTCTCACAAATTCAAGAAGCACAGATAACTCCACTAAAAAGAAACCCAAAGAAACCTACACCAAGACACATCATAATTAAAATACCAAAGCTAAGTAATAAAGAGAAAATATTAAAAGCTGCAAGAGAAAAAAGGGCTATCACCCACAAAGGAGCCCCCATAAGGATGACATCAGACTCCTCAACAGAAACACTTGAAGCCAGAAGGGAATGGCAAGAAATATTCAAAGTAATGCAGAATAAGAACCTACAACCAAGACTATTTTATCCAGCAAGGCTATCATTTAAAATTGAAGGAGAAATAAAAAGTTTCCAAGACAAAAAAAAAAAAAAAACACCTCAAGGAATTCATTACAACCAAATCAATGATGCGGGAAATGTTAAGGGGCATGGTGTTAACAGATCAAAGTGGGAAAAGAATATAGCAAAAGAGGAATACAGCTTTAAAGAATAAAATGGCAATAAACAACTACATGTCAATAATAACCCTACATGTAAATGGATTAAATGATCCAATCAAAAGACATAGGGTAGCTGCATGGATAAGAAAACAGGACCTGTACATATGCTGTCTACAAGAGACACACCTTAAAACAAAAGATGTACATAGGTTGAAGGTAAAAGGATGGAAAAAAAACATTTCATGCAAATGGAAATGAAAAAAAAAAAAACTGAAGTAGCAATACTTATATCAGAAAAAATGGACTTTAATACAAAGAATATAGTAAGAGATAAAGAAGGCCACTACATAATGATAAAGTGACCAATCCAACAGGAAAATATAACTATTATAAATATCTACGCACCTAATATAGGAGCACCTAAGTATATAAAGCAGACTTTGATGGATATAAAGAGCGAGATTAACAGCAACACTATAATAGTAGGGGATTTTAATACCCCACTAACATCACTAGATAGATCCTCAAGAAAGAAAATTAACAAAGAAACAGCAGACTTAAAGGACACACTAGATCAACTCGAGTTAATAGATATCTACAGAACCTTTCAGCCGAAAGCAGCAGAATATATGTTCTTTTCAAGTGCTCATGGTACATTCTATAGGATAGACCACATGTTAGGGCACAAAAGTGGTCTCAACAAATTTAAGAAGATTGAAATTATATCAAACACTTTCTCTGATCACAATGGCATGAAACTAGAAATCAACCACAAAAGAAAAGCACAAAAATTCTCAAACACATGGAAACTAAATAGCAGGTTGTTAAATAATGAATGAATTAAGAATGAGATCAAAGAAGAAATTAAAAAATTTGTAGAAACAAATGATAATGAGCATACAACATCTCAAAATTTATGGAACAGAGCAAAAGCAGTACTGAGAGGGAAGTCCATAGCACTGCAGGCACACTTTAAGATGCTAGAAAAAGCTCAAATAAACAGCTTAATCCTGCATCTAAAAGAACTAGGAAAAGAACAGCAAGGAAAGCCTAAATGTAGTAGAAGGAAGGAAATAATAAAGATCAGAGCAGAAATGACATAGAAGCTAAAGAAACAATACAGAGGATCAATGAAACTAGGAGCTGGTTTTTTGAAAAGGTAAACAAGATTGATGAACCTTTAACTAGACTCACCAAGAAAAAGAGAGAGAGAGGATTCAAATAAATAAAATTAGAAATGAGAGGGGAGAAATAACAACTGACACAACAGAAATACAAAGGATTGTAAGAAAATACTATGATGAACTGTATGCCAAAAAACTAGAAAACCTAGATGAAATGGACAAATTCCTTGAAACATATAATCTTCCAAAAATCAATCTGGAAGAATCAGAAAAGCTTAACAGACCGATTACACCAAATGAGATCAAAACAGTTATCAAAAAACTCCCAAAAAAGAAAAGTCCTGGGCCAGATGGCTTCACAAGTGAATTCTACCAACTATTCAAAGAAGAACTAACTCCTATCCTTCTCAAGCTATTTCAAAAAATTCAAGAGGAAGGAAGACTTCCAAGCTCCTTTTATGAGGCGAGCATAATTCTGATTCCAAAACCAGGCAAAGACAACACAAAGAAAGAAAATTATAGGCCAATATCCCTGATGAATATAGATGCTAAAATCCTCAACAAAATATTAGCAAACCGGATCCAACAATATATGGAAAAAATCATACACCATGATCAAGTGAGATTTATTCTGGGGAGGCAAGTCTGGTACAATATTCACAAATCCATCAATGTTATTCATCACATAAATGAAAGGAAAGAGAAAAACTACATAATAATTTCAATATATGCAGAAAAAGCATTTGATAAAATCCAGCACCCATTTATGATCAAAACTCTCAGCAAAATGGGCATACAGGGAACACACCTCAACATGATAAAAGCCATCTATGACAAACCCACAGCCAACGTCATACTCAATGGGTAAAAATTAAAAGCAATCCCCTTAAGATCAGGAAAAAGGCAGGGGTGCCCCCTTTCACCACTCTTATTCAACATAGTCCTGGAAGTCCTAGCCACAGCAATCAGACAAGAAGAAGAAATAAAAAGCATTCAAATTGGAAAAGAAGAAGAAAAGCTATCATTATTTGCAGATGATATGATATTGTATATAGAAAATCCTAAAATCTCAGTCAAAAAAATTACTGGACCTGATAAATGAATTTAGCAAGGTGGCAGGATATAAAATTAATACTCAGAAATCAGAGACATTTTTACACACCAACAGTGAACAATCAGAAAGAGAAATTAAGGAAACAATCCCCTTCACAATTACAACCAAAAAAATAAAGTACCTAGGAGTACATTTAACCAACGAGACTAAAGGCTTGTACTCGGAAAATTATAAAACATTGATAAAAGAATCAAGGAAGATACAAACAAGTGGAAGCATAAACCATGCTCATGGTTAGGAAGAATAAACATCATTAAAATGTCTATATTACCCAAAGTAATTTATAAATTCAATGCAATACCAATTAAAATACCAATGACATACTTTAAAGTTATAGATCACATATTCCAAAAATTTATATGGAACCAAAAGAGAACACGAATAGCCTCAGCAATTTTATTTTTTTTATTTATTTTTTATTTTTTATTTTATTTTTTCATTTTTCTGAAGCTGGATACAGGGAGAGACAGTCAGACAGACTCCCGCATGTGCCCGACCGGGATCCACCCAGCACGCCCACCATGGGCGACGCTCTGCCCACCAGGGGGCGATGCTCTGCCCATCCTGGGCGTCGCCATGTTGCGACCAGAGCCACTCTAGCGCCTGAGGCAGAGGCCACAGAGCCATCCCCAGCGCCCGGGCCATCTTTGCTCCAATGGAGCCTTGGCTGCAGGAGGGGAAAAGAGAGACAGAGAGGAAAGCCCGGCAGAGGGGTGGAGAAGCAAATGTGCGCTTCTCCTGTGTGCCCTGGCCGGGAATTGAACCCGGGTCCTCTGCACGCTAGGCCTACGCTCTACCGCTGAGCCAACCGGCCAGGGCAGCAATTTTAAAAAGGAAGAATAAAGTGGGATGTATCACACTTTCTGATATCAAGCTATACTACAAGGCCATTGTACTCAAAACAGTCTGGTACTGGGATAAGAACAGGAACATAGATCAATGGAACAGAACAGAGTACCCAGAAATAAACCCACAGCTCTATGGACAACTGATATTTGACAAAGGAGGTAAGGAAATACAATGGAGTAAAGACAGCCTCTTCAACAAATGGTGTTGGGAAAATTGGACAGCAACCTGCAAAAATATGAAACTAGACCACCAACTTACACCATTCACAAAAATAAACTCAAAATAGATAAAAGACTTAAATGTAAGGTGTGAAACCATAAACATCTTAGAAGAAAACATAGGCAGTAAGCTCTCCGACATCTCTTGCAGCGATATATTTGCTGATTTATCTCCACGGGCAAGGGAAATAAAAGACAGGATGAACAAATGGGACTATATCAAACTAAAAAGCTTTTGCACAGCCAAAGACAATAAGAACAGAATAGAAAGACAAACTATACAATGGGAGAACATATTTGACAGTATGTCTGATAAGGGGTTAATAACCAAAATTTATAAAGAACTTGTAAATCTCAACACCAGAAAGACAATCAATCCAATCCAAAAATGGGCAAAAGAAATGAATAGACACTTCTCCAAAGAGGACACACAGATGGCCAATAGGCATATGAAAAAATGCTCAACATCATTAATCATTAGAGAAATGCAAATTAAAACTACAATGAGATATCACCTCACACCGGTTAGAATGGCGCTCATCAACAAAACAACACAGAATAAGTGCTGGCCAGGATGTGGAGAAAAGGAAATCCTTCTGCATTGCTGATGGGAATGCAGACTGGTGCAGCCTCTGTGGAAAACAGTATGGAGATTCCTCAAAAAATTGAAAATCAAACTGCCTTTTGACCCAGCCATCCCACTTTTAGCAATATACCCCAAGGACACCATAGAATGGTTCCAGAAGGAGAAATGTACCCCCATGTTTATAACAGCATTCTTCACAATAGCAAAGATCTGGAAACAGCACAAGTGTCCATCAGAGGAAGAGTGGATTAAAAAGCTTTGGTACATATATACAATGGAATACTACTCAGCCATAAGAAATGATGACATCGGATCATTTACAATAACATGGATGGACCTTGATAACGTTATACAGAGTGAAATAAGTAAATCAGAAAAAAACTAAGAACTATATGAACCAATGCATAGATGGGACATAAAAATGAGACTCAGAGACATGGACAAGAATGTGATGGTAACAGGGAGTGGGGTGGAGGGGTGGGGAGTGAGCGAGGAAGGAGAAGGAGGGAGTGGGGGGAGGGTAGAGGCACAAAGAAAACCAGATAGAAGGTGACGGAGGATGATTTACTTTGAGTGAGGGGTATGCAGCATAATCAAAGGTCAAAATAATCTGGAGATGTTTTCTTGGAACATATGTACCCTGATTTATCAATGTCACTGCATTAAAATTAATAAAAATAAGATTAAAAAAAAGAATTGTTTTCAGTTACACGGAGGTAAAAAATAAGATACTGACATCTCTGGAAACCTTCATTAGTTTATGTAAGGTCTCTCTAGATGAGCAAATACAATCTGATGGATTATAAAAAGTTTCCTGATCTAGATGTGTTAGTGAATTTTATTTAATTAAGGGAAAGAAACTATATTCTCTTGAATTTTTAAGCTCTATCAGTGTTATTATTCAAAGATTTCTTTAGTGATGTTCACGTGTCATTTTCCCAGGCATTTTTTATTCTTTTCTGGCAGCAGCTAAATTTAATTTCATTGAGTTAGAAAATAAATTATTCTTTACACATAAGGTTCAAAGGGATAAACCCTCTTCTATGTCTCAGCTTTCTGTCTACGTATCTACACTATTTTTATACATTTTTTTCAATTAAGTTTTTTTCTGCCTGACATTGAAACTATGACCTGGTATCACCCAATTTCTACTGGGATAAGGAGCTGCTCATAGTTAGAACTTTGCAACATGGTTTTGTTCAGTCAAAGCAAATCCCGGAAACTACACAGACTCAGAAATCAGACAACTTATTTTCATTTAGTTCAAAAGCACCTCTAAATTCTGTTGTCCTTTATGCATCTCTGGATTTAAGAATCAAATAGCCTCCACAGTGAATTATTTCTCTCACTTTAAAAAATAATGTTAATAATTTTGTAATCTGCTACAGTCGCTGGGCAGATTGACTACCTCTTTGAAGTTGCATTCTTTTTTTTTTTTTTTTTTTAAAGAGACAGAGAGAAGGATAGATAGGGACAGACAGGAATGGAGAGAGATGAGAAGTATTGATCATCAGTTTTTTCCTTGCGAAACCTTAATTGTTCATTGATTGCTTTCTCATATGTGTCTTGACCGTGGGCCTTCAGCAGAACAAGTAACCCCTTGCTCAACCCAGCAACCTTGGGTCCAAACTGGTGAGTTTTTTGTTCAAACCAGATGAGCCTGTGCTCAACCTGGCGACCTCAGGGTCTCAAACCTGGGTCGTCGGCACCCCAGTCCGACGCTCTATCCACTCACTGCACCACCACCTGGTCAGGCACATCCTTTTTTTAGACAGTGGTAATAACAATATTTCTGGGTGGAATGATGCCATCACTCTGCTTCTGCATGACTCAGGCTTATGATCAAGGCAGCTTTTCCTCTGGTTTCCTATAAATTAATATTTTGATTCCAGTAAAATGACACTTTTAAATGACAGTTATTTCAGAAACTAACATTAAGTTCTTTTGACATTAAATAGTGTTCGGTGGAATAGACCCTGATATTTGAAAACTCAAATTTCTGACCACTTCTGGGATTCCACATAATATGTATAATTGTTGCTCATAATGGGGCATTTTCTCTTGCATCTTTGCTTCAAAGACCCAGTGCTTGGGGAAGCAAAAGAAACTCTTGACAGGGCAAAAGTAGGTCCCAGATACTACCTCTTGTCCTTTTGTTGTTTCCCGTTTCTACTCTTATTTCTGATGTAGTGCACTGATATTAAGAATGTGTTATTCACCTACATTAACAAACTTTCAAAATTATTCAAAAACTCTCAGATCTAATTTTAACCTAGTTACTTTATTAGAATGATCTCCATGCATATGATTTTTACCAAGTTGATGCATATATCTTTATTATTTCCCACTTGCTCCCTACAACCTGTACCTTAGATTGACCTCACACTCCACTTGACAAGACATAAAATGAATAATAATTATAAGGACGATTGAGATCATAGAACTGATTTATAGCAGGGCTTAAAATATCTCTCTGCTGTTCCCAGGCAGAAAACCTAAATGAGTGAAGCTACTGGATTCAGAGACTTATTCCAACACCGAGGCTGTGAGTCTGAGAAAAATTATGCCATTGAGTTTGTCAGATTTTTAATATTTAAAAAGAATTAACATTGTTAGATTTATATAGCATCTCCTGATTTAAAAATATTAAGTAATTTAAAAATTATAATTAAATAATTCTATATATCAAATAAAAACTGTCCAGGGGCCAGATTTTGCTCTTTGGCTTGTAGTTTAGCATCTTTTATTTACTTTTTGCTCTTGATTTTGTTCTGTCTCTCTCTTAATGAGGATTTACTTTCAAACATCATCTGAGAATATTTGGTGATGTAAATAATTCACAATAAGGAAACCATTCTGTGCTCACAGGATAACTAGCTAAGAAAATTTGAAACCATTTGTTTTTTATTACCAAAATGTCGAAATCTAATGATAAATATGGAAGTATCATGTTCTCTTTCCACTTTAAGCATACACATTTATGAAATGCTATACTGTAAGATGTAAAAATTTTCTATGAAAAAAAACATGCAAACATTTGATTGCATGACAAAAATCTTTCCTGTTTTTTAAAAAAAGTTTTAATGGTTATTCTTCAGTGCACATAATATAAAGGTGTGACATATATGGATTACTGTCATCCACTTAAGGATTATATCAATGGCCAAGACACTGATCTCTCAACTGAGACATTTCAAAACTGGATGCAAATTAGAATCATCCACCTGAAAGAATTTTGACTTTGATTATCTGGGGTGTCTCTTCATAGTTTAAAGAAAATCACTCAACAATAAGAAAGGATAAAAATAGTATAAATGTTATAATTAACATATTACTGACTTATGCAGAACAGTGAAGCCAAGAGAATTTACCTTCTTTTCAATGCATGCATTAACTTTATCAAATTCAACCCATGACTATTGGGGCTATAACAAAGACTTAAAAAATTAAAATGTTGCAATAATGTGAAATTTTAAAATATTTTAAATAATCAAAGAATGTTTCCTAATTATGGAATTAAGATGGGAATCAGCAATGATAATATATTTTTTAAAAAGCTTGTACTAACAAAAAATTAAATAATACATTTCTCAACAACTGTTGGATCCTAAAAGAAATCAGCATAAATATTAAAAATTATTGAAATGAATTATAATAAAATGTGTCACATGAAAACTTGTGAAATTGAAATAAAAAATGATTAAAAGAAAACATATAAACTTATATGCATATATGAAAAAGAAGAAAGGGTGAAAACAGTAATTTAACTTTCTGTGTCAAGAAAAAAGAGCATGGGGAGATGACGTCAGAGTAATGGCGGGGTAGGAAGCGATACCGATAAATCTCCCCCAAAACTCAACAAGATCTTCAACCAGAAACAGAAAAACCTATACTTGGAGCTTCCAGATGCTTCGCAATACACCCAAAGGTATGATTGAGTGAAAAATTGGCTAAATATATAACCAAACCCCGAAGGAAAAAAGGAGTAAGAAATGCTCCGCCTTCCTCACTAACCTAAACAGGGCGGCTTTCTCTGGTAACTGTGAATATAGAAACTGAGGCGGGCAAAGGGGGTGAATAGATCCAGGCCGCTGCGGCACAAACGGCCGAAACCAGGCTGTGGCTCACAGATCCAAGCCGAGGAAAATCTGATCCTGTGGCAACCCGGGCAATACAAGCTAACACTCGCGCCAAACCCAAACAAAGAAAGACAAGCGGAGCGGCCATTTTACCCGGTCTCCTGGTCGGTGCGCAGTTAGTGGGCGAGAATTTCTTCCTAGGCCCCGAGAGTGGGTGCCCGTGTTGCCCCACGGAGAGGCAGGGTCAGAGGCCTTTCTGTGGGCCGAGGACAGAGTCTCTGGGCAGCCCCAGCGCCCTGGGAAAGCCACACACGGGAGGGAGTGAGAACTACTACCAACGGTGGAGATTTTCCGTGCTGGTGAGGGTTTCACTCAGAGGGAACCGCGGCCGGCCTCATATCCTGGTGTGCGCGCGCAGATAAGGAGTGAGCGATTCCTCCGAGTGCCTCCGCAGTGCGCGCCCGTGTTATCACAGAGAGGGGCAGAGTCAGGGGCCTTTGTGTGGGCCAAAGCGGAATCTCGAGCCGCCCCAGCGCCTTGCAAAAGCCGCGCACGGGGACGGAGCGAGACTCAATTTCAACGCTGCAACTTTTCCCTGCGGTTGGGGGTTTCACTCAGAGCGTGAGACTGCTGGCTGGATATCCTGGTCTGCGCACGCAGACAGTGAGTGAGAGTTTCCTCCAAGCGCCCCCCAGAAGTGGGCGCGCGCTTGTGTTACCGGACAGAGTGGCAAAGCCAGTGGTCTTAGAGTGGGCGGAAAGCCCGCCTGATTATGCTAGCAGCTCTGACTGACTGAGCCTTACCCAGAGCCCTGTGCTGAGTGGAAATAGAGTGGGGAGTTGCCAGCTCTTTGAGCCTCCTACTATCCAGGCAGAGGCAGCAACAACCCCATAGCTGGATTATCAGGCTACTAATTGAGGAAGGAAAGACTAAAAGAAAGGCTCCAGGAACACGGACTCTCTCACTGTCGGAGCCTATAAATGCTAATGAGCCTCGACTCCCACGAGACTAAAGCACAATACATGACATTGCCATAGAGACTTATCAACTGCAAGCCTCTACCTGAGCGTGCCAAAGGGGCAGAACCCGGGATACAGAGTCACCAACCAGGAAGAGGGAGAGAAAAGAAAAAGCAAGAAGATAACCTCTCAAAATCAAGAATAATCTGCAGACTTTATAACCTATCACATTTTATTATATTTGTTCATTTGTTTCTCTTATCTTCATTCTTGATACTTTTTTTTCTTCCTCCAATTTGGTCGATTAACTCTCTACTGGTCTTACTCTCTCCTCTCCTTGAACTACACTACCCATAAGTGTTACATCTCCCATTATCTTTTCTCTTCTCTTCCTTTCTCTCTATGAGGGTTGCACTCCAAAACCCTTAACTCTCTCTCTCTCCTTTCTTTTTTCTTCTTTTAGTGGTTCCCTCTTTTTTTTCTCTCTCTCTCTTTCTTTTCTCCCTCTATATTAGTTTCTTCCTTTCTCCTTTACATCTCCTCTCATTCAAACCTCAATAACAAACAAATTATCTTATCTGGGACTCAAACCTATGTTTGTGGCATTTTGGGGGGTTTTTACTTCACCTTTTTAACTCACTAGCAGTGCTCCCATCCCTGGCTCTCCATATTATCTAGTTCTTGTTCCACTAAATACAATAGTAAGTTTTTAATTTGTCCCCCATTTTTCCATTTTCCTCTTATTCCTCTCATCATAACTCTTAGACAACCAACACCTAAAAGCAAATCATTTTATTCTTGACACAAATTTTTTCCTTATTTGCTTTTTGTGGGTCCATACACTCTTTTTTTTTTTTTTTCCTTTTTTTTTTTTTTTTTCTTTTTTGCCCCTTTATTACTTTTCCCCAATTCAGGCCCTCCATCACAGGCATTGTTTGTTATAACTCACAGTCCACCACAAGATTTTCTCAAGAAAGAGGGGAGAGGAGAGGAGAGGAAAAAAGGAGGGGGGGAATAATTTCCTTTTTTTAAAAATTTTTATTTTATTTTATTTTTCTTTACTTCATTATTAATTTTTTTTAAAAAAAAACAACTCTTTTTGATTTTTTATTTTTTTTTATTTTTTTAACTTTTTATTCTTTATTAAATCTCATTAATACTATCAACAAAACCACCCTCAGATGCCATTAAGGAAGAGAAAATCGAATATCATGGATACAAAAGAAAGAGAGGTAACACAGCTAGATGAGGAAAAATCTATGGAGAAAAAATTTAATATATTGGAAACCTTGGAGCTAAATGACAGAGAATTCAAGATAGAAATCCTAAAAATCCTCCGAGATATACAAGAAAACACAGAAAGGCAATATAGGGAGCTCAGAAAACAACTCAATGAACACAAAGAATATATGTCCAAGGAAATTGAAACTATAAAAACAAATCAAACAGAGATGAAAAACTCAATTCACGAGCTGAAAAACGAAGTAACAAGCTTAGCTAATAGAACAGGTCAGATAGAAGAGAGGATTAGTGAAATAGAAGACAAGCAACTTGAGGCACAACAGAGAGAAGAAGAAAGAGACTCAAAAATTAAAAAAAATGAGATAGCCCTACAAGAATTATCTGACTCCATCAAAAAGAATAACATAAGAATAATAGGTATATCAGAGGGAGAAGAGAGAGAAAATGGAATGGAGAACATACTCAAACAAATAATAGATGAGAACTTCCCAAGCCTGTGGAAAGAACTAAAGCCTCAAGTTCAAGAAGCAAACAGAACTCCAAGTTTTCTTAACCCCAACAAACATACTCCAAGGCATATCATAATGAAATTGACACAAACCAACAGCAAAGAAAAAATTCTCAAGGCAGCCAGGGAAAAGAAGAATACAACATATAAAGGAAGGCCCATTAGATTATCATCAGATTTCTCAGCAGAAACTCTACAAGCTAGAAGAGAGTGGACCCCAATATTTAAAGTCCTGAAAGAGATCGACAAAAATGGCGCCGTGAGAAGCGCGTCCGACAGCTCTCCCCTAAATCACAACAAATTTATCAACTAGAAACAGAAAAAGTTATCCTCGGAGCATTCCGGAGTTCCACACAAACTGAAAGCAAAAGGACTGTTATCACTTGAATCTGAGAGACGAGGGTGTGGAGGAAGCTACCACAGCGATGCTCATTCAAGCCGCCAGGGAGTGCGCCTGTGGTGAGTCAGCCCATATACTTGGGAACCGCAAGCCGCCGCGAGCGGCCGACCGAGAGCTGCCGCGAACCACCGCGAACCCCCGCGAACCGCCACCGCAAGCGGCCGCCACGAACAGCCGCGCGCGCGCACCCGGTCCGGTTGAGCACCGCTGATGTTCCCAGCGGCCCGCACACTGAGAGTGGGGGTCGCCGGCCACCGGTGCCCGGAGCGCCACATTCGCGCTCGTGCCTTGGGCATTCCACGCGCCCAGGGTGCCCTACTGGCCCGCACACCCAGGGGGCTCCATTATCCTGCGCTTGGTGCGGTCCAGCCGCCAGCGGCGGGGCGAGCGGGAGAGACTTGGGAGATTCTCTACATGGGCGGGACACCTCACCCAGCCATTCAAGCTAACAATCAAGCGTTGGGGGAGGGGCGCACGCAGGCAGCCTAAAACACCTTCAGAAACACAGCTGCGACCCAATCACTGAAATTAGCTTAACCCATAAAATCTGCGCACCCTCGGTTCTAATTGATAAGATCTCTCTCAGTTCAGCGATCCAAGACAAGAGGCGTGATATTTTTTAGTGCCTCTCGCTAAAGGGGCGGGGGCAACTTCTGATTGATAGAGCCTCCATATTCAGGGATAAACGCTAACAAGAAGGACTTGGCAGATAATAAGGTCTATACTACACTAGTCGTAAGCAGAGACTAGTGCCTCTTCTTCCCTGCAAAAACAGGCTACAAAGTGTGGAAAGCCTGGGTTGAGAGGTCCAACTAAATGATAGGCGCTGAACAGTCATCTTGACAACAATTGACTCCCACCCCCGCCTGATTACACTGGAGGCCCTGACTCTCAGAGCCTTTCCCAAAGCCTTGCACTGAGTGGGGATAGAGTGGGGATTTCCCAGCTCTTTGAGCCTCTTACTCCCCAGGCAGAAGCAGTTGCAGCCTTATAGCTGGATCACCAGGCTGCTAATTCAGAAAGGGGGGACTAGGCGAGAGAATCCAGGAAAGCAAACTCTCTCATCGTTGGACCCTGCAAACGCCAACAAGCCTTTACTTCCAGCAAGACTAAAGCCAATTATATGACATCGCCATAGAATCCCATCAACTGCAAATCCCTACCTAAGAGTGACACAGGGGCAGAGCCTGGGGTACAGAGTCACCAACTAGGAAGAGGGAGAGAAAAGAAAAAGGAAGAAGTTAACCTCTCAAAATCAAGAAAAACCCACAGACTTTACAACTCGATCCACTAATTTTTTTTTTGTTGTTGTTGTTGTTGTTTGTTTCTTCTATCTTTTTGCCTTTATTTCCTCCACCTCGGTCCTTCTATTCTCTTCCCATCTTATGCTTCCCCTTGCTTGAACTACACTACCCATGAGTGTTGCATTTTATTTTTCTTATTCATCCTCACCCTCCTTTAAGGTTATACTCCAAAACACTTAACTCTCACTCTCTCCTCTTTTGTGTTTTTTTTTTTGTCTTGCTTTATTTTGTTTTTTTCTCCTCCTATTTTATTTCTTCCTTCGTTTTTCTCTTTTTCTTATTTTTTCCTTTCTATTCGTTTTTTCTTTTCTCATTTTACTTTCCTCCCATATAATCCTCAATCACGAACAAATTAGTTAATTTGGGACTCAAGGCATTTTTTTGGCTTTATTTCTCTTTTTTGCTTTTGTTTTTATTTTTTTTTCTCTTGTTTGTTTATTTTTGTGGCATTTTGGGTCTTTCCAACCCAAGGTCTCCATTGTATTTAGTCTTCGCTCCACTTAATACAACAGATTTTTACTTATTATTTTTATTTTTCTTGTTTATTATTCTTTTTTGGTCCTTTTTTCTGATTCCCTCTTATACCTCTCATTATATCTCTTAGTTGACCATCACTTACAAGCAAATCATCTAATGCTTGTCTAAGATTTTCTTCCTTTTTTTTTTTTTTTTTTGCATTTAGTAGGTCCCTACTCCCTTTTTTTGCCCCTTGAACTCTTCACCCCAAATCAGGCCCTCCATTATAGGCACGATATTTCCCTGAGGAGGGGAGAGGAGGGAAAGAGAAGAGAGAAAAAAAGGGGGAAATAATAAATTATTACTGTTTTTTTTGTGGGGTGTTTTACCCTTTTTTTTTTTTCTTTTTACTCTTTATTAATTCTAATTAGTGCTATCAATAAGACTACCCTCAGATGCCGATAAGAAAGAGGAAATCAAATATTATGGATACAAAAGAAAGAGAGGTAACACAAATAGATGTGGAAAAATCTATGGAGAAAAGACTTAACATATTGGAAGCCTTGGAGCTAAATGACAGAGAATTTAAAATAGAAATGTTAAAAATACTCAGAGATATACAAGAAAACACAGAAAGGCAATATAGGCAGATCAGAAAACAACTCAATGAACACAAAGAATATATTACCAAGGAAATTGAAACTATAAAAACAAATCAAACAGAAATGAAAAACTCAATTCACGAGCTGAAAAACGAGGTAACAAGCTTAGCTAACAGAACAGCCCAGATTGAAGATAGGATTAGTGAAATAGAAGACAAACAACTTGAGGCACAACAGAGAGAAGAAGAAAGAGACTCAAAAATAATAAAAAATGAGAAAGCCCTACAGGAATTGTCTGACTCCATCAGAAAGAATAACATAAGAATAATAGGTATATCAGAGGGAGAAGAGAAAGAAAATGGAATGGAGAATATACTCAAACAAATAATAGACGAGAACTTCCCAAGCCTGTGGAAGGAACTAAAGCCTCAAATTCAAGAAGCAAACAGAACACCAAGTTTTTTTAACCCCAACAAACCCACTCCAAGGCACATCATAATAAAGATGACACAAACCAATGACAAAGAAAAAATTCTCAAGGCAGCCAGGGAAAAGAAGAGTACAACATATAAAGGAAGGCCTATTAGATTATTATCAGATTTCTCAGCAGAAACTCTACAAGCTAGAAGAGAGTGGACCCCAATATTTAAAGCCCTGAAAGAGAGGAACTTTCAGCCAAGAATACTTTCAGCTTTGAATACCCATCAAAGCTATCCTTCAAGTATGAAGGAGATATAAAAACATTCACAAATACAGAAAAGATGAGAGAATTTATCAACAGAAAGCCCCCACTCCAAGAAATATTAAGGGGGGTTTCCCAACCAGATTCAAGGAACAAAAGAAAACAACACCACAAGTAACAGCTCCACCAAGAACACAATAAAACCAAACTTAAACTGTGACAACAAAGGAAAAAAAGAGGGGAGAGGATGGAGATTAACAGTAGCAAAGGACGATGAAGTGCAGAAATACTCATAAGATAGGGTACTACAATGAATATGGTAGGTACCCTTTTCATTACTTAATGGTAACCACCCTTAAAAAAACCACCACAAAACTCCTTGACTTAAAAAAGGTAGCAACAGAAGAAAGAAGTATGGAACACAAACAAACAAAAACAAATGATAGAAAAACAAAAGAGAAGAATCAAACTAGATACAAAACTAACAGAAAGCAATTTATAAAATGGCAGTAGGGAACCCACAAGTGTCAATAATTACACTAAATGTAAATGGATTAAACTTACCAATAAAAAGACACAGAGTAGCAGAATGGATTAAAAAAGAAAATCCAACTATATGCTGCCTACAAGAAACACATCTAAGCAACAAGGATAAAAACAAATTCAAAGTGAAAGGCTGGAAAACAATACTCCAAGCAAACAACACCCAAAAAAAAGCAGGTGTAGCAATACTCATATCTAATAATGCTGACTACAAGACAGAAAAAGTACTCAGAGACAAAAATGGTCATTTCATAATGATTAAGGGGAAGTTGAATCAAGAAGACATAACAATCCTTAATATATATGCACCAAACCAAAGAGCACCAAAATATATAAGACAGCTACTTATTGACCTTAAAACAAAAACTAACAAAAATACAATCATACTTGGAGACCTCAATACACCGCTGACGGCTCTAGATCGGTCATCCAAACAGAGAATCAATAAAGATATAGTGGCCTTAAACGAAATACTAGAACACCTGGATATGATAGACATCTACAGGACACTTCATCCCAAAGCGACAGAGTATACATTTTTCTCTAGTGTACATGGAACATTCTCAAGAATTGACCATATGTTGGGCCACAAAGACAATATCAGCAAATTTAGAAAAATTGAAATTGTACCAAGCATATTTTCTGATCATAAAGCCTTGAAACTAGAATTCAACTGCGAAAAAGAGGGGGGAAAACCCACAAAAATGTGGAAACTAAACAACATACTTCTAAAAAATGAATGAGTCAAAGAGGAAATAAGTGCAGAAATCAAAAGATATATACAGACAAATGAAAATGAAAATACGACATATCAGAATCTCTGGGATGCAGGAAAAGCAGTAATAAGAGGAAAGTTCATATCACTTCAGGCCTATATGAACAAACAAGAGAGAGCCGAAGTAAACCACTTAACTTCACACCTTAAGGAACTAGAAAAAGAAGAACAAAGACAACCCAAAACCAGCCAAAGAAAGGAGATAATAAAAATCAGAGCAGAAATAAATGAAATAGAGAACAGAAAAACTATAGAAAAAATCAATAAAACAAGGAGCTGGTTCTTTGAAAAGATCAACAAAATTGACAAACCCTTAGCAAGACTCACCAAGGAAAAAAGACACAGGACTCAAATAAATAAAATCCAAAATGAAAGAGGAGAGATCACCACAGACATCATAGAAATACAAAGAATTATTGTAGAATACTATGAAAAATTATATGCCTCCAAATACAACAATCTAGAAGAAATGGATAAATTCCTAGAACAATACAACCTTCCTAGACTGAGTCATGAAGAAGCAGAAAGCCTAAACAGACCAATCAGCAGGGAGGATTAATAGAAAAAACTATTAAAAATCTCCCCAATAATAAAAGTCCAGGCCCAGACGGTTATACTAGTGAATTCTATCAAACATTCAAAGAAGACTTGGTTCCTATTCTACTCAGTCTTCCAAAAAATTGAAGAAGAAGCAATACTTCCAAACACATTTTATGAGGCCAACATAACCCTCATATCAAAACCTGGCAAGGATGGCACAAAGAAAGAAAACTACAGACCAATATCTCTAATCAATACAGATGCTAAAATACTAAACAAAATACTGGCAAACCGAATACAACAACATATTAAAAAAATAATACATCATGATCAAGTGGGATTCATCCCAGAATCTCAAGGATGGTTCAACATATGCAAAAAGGTTAATGTAATACACCATATCAACAAAACAAAGAAGAAAAACCACATGATCTTATCAATAGATGCAGAAAAGGCTTTTGATAAAATACAACACAATTTTATGTTTAAGACTCTCAACAAAATGGGTATAGAAGGAAAATATCTCAACATGATAAAGGCCATATATGATAAACCATCAGCCAACATCCTATTAAACGGCATAAAACTGAGGACTTTCTACCTTAAATCAGGAACAAGACAGGGTTGTCCACTCTCTCCACTCTTATTCAACGTGGTGCTAGAAGTTCTGGCCAGAGCAATCAGACAAGACAAAGAAATAAAAGGCATCCATATCGGAAAAGAAGAAGTAAAGCTATCACTTTTTGCTGATGATATGATCCTATACATCGAAAACCCGAAGGACTCCACAAAAAGATTATTAGAAACAATAAACCAATACAGTAAGGTCGCAGGATACAAAATTAACATACAAAAGTCCATAGCCTTTCTATATGCCAACAATGAAATATTAGAAAACGAACTCAAAAAAATAATCCCCTTCACGATTGCAACAACAACAAAAAAATACCTAGGAATAAACATAACAAAGAACGTAAAGGACCTATATAATGAAAATTACAAAGCATTGTTAAGGGAAATCGAAAAAGATACAATGAGATGGAAAAATATTCCTTGTTCCTGGATAGGAAGAATAAATATAATCAAAATGGCCATATTACCCAAAGCAATATACAAATTTAATGCAATTCCCATCAAAATCCCTATGAGATTTTTTAAAGAAATGGAACAAAAAATCATCAGATTTATATGGAAGTATAAAAAACCCCAAATAGCCAAAAGAATCCTAAGGAAAAAGAATGAAGCTGGGGGCATTACAATACCTGACTTTAAACTATATTATAGGGCCACGATAATCAAAAGAGCATGGTATTGGCAAAAAAATAGAAACTCAGACCAATGGAACAGAATAGAAAGCCCAGAAATAAAACCACATATATATGGTCAAATAATCTTTGATAAAGGGGCCAACAACACACAATGGAGAAAAGAAAGCCTCTTCAACAAATGGTGTTGGGAAAACTGGAAAGCCACATGCAAAAGAATGAAACTCGACTACAGCCTGTCCCTGTGTACTAAAATTAATTCAAAATGGATCAAAGACCTAAATATAAGACCTGAAACAATAAAGTACATAGAAGAAGACATAGGTACTAAAATCATGGACCTGGGTTTTAAAGAACATTTTATGAACTTGACTCCAATGGCAAGAGAAGTGAAGGCAAAGATAAATGAATGGGACTACATCAGAATTAAAAGTTTTTGCTCAGCAAGAGAAACTGATATCAAAATAAACACACAGCCAACTATATGGGAACTGATATTTTCAAACGACAGCTCAGATAAGAGCCTAATATCCAAAATTTACAAAGAACTCATAAAACTCAACAACAAACAAACAAACAATCCCATAAAAAAATGGGAAGAGGACATGAACAGACACTTCTCCCAGGAAGAGATACAAATGGCCAACAGATATATGAAAAGATGCTCAGCTTCATTAGTTATTAGAGAAATGCAAATCAAAACTACAATGAGATATCACCTCACTCCTGTTAGATTAGCTATTATCAACAAGACGGGTAATAGCAAATGTTGGAGAGGCTGTGGAGAAAAAGGAACCCTCATTCACTGTTGGTGGGACTGTAAAGTAGTACAACCATTATGGAGGAAAGTATGGTGGTTCCTCAAAAAACTGCAAATAGAACTACCTTATGACCCAGCAATCCCTCTACTGGGTATATACCGCAAAACCTCAGAAACATTGATACGTGAAGACACATGTAGCCCCATGTTCATTGCAGCACTGTTCACAGTGGCCAAGACATGGAAACAACCAAAAAGCCCTTCAATAGAAGACTGGATAAAGAAGATGTGGCACATATACACTATGGAATAGTACTCAGCCATAAGAAATGATGACATCAGATCATTTACAGCAAAATGGTGGGATCTTGATAACATTATAAGGAGTGAAATAAGCAAATCAGAAAAAAACAAGAACTACATGATTCCATACATTGGTGGAACATAAAAATGAGACTAAGAGACATGGACAAGAGTGTGGTGGTTACCAAGGGTGGGGGGGGAGGGAGGACATGGGAGGGAGGGAGGGAGAGAGTTAGGGGGAGGGGGAGGGGCACAGAGAACTAGATAGAGGGTGACGGAGGACAATCTGACTTTGGGCGAGGGGTTTGCAACATAATTTGATGACAAAATAACCTAGACATGTTTTCTTTGAATATATGTACCCTGATTTATTAATGTCATCCCATTACCATTAATAAAAATTTATTAAAAAAAAAATAAAAATAAAGTCCTGAAAGAGAGGAACTTTCAGCCACGAATACTATACCCATCAAAGCTATCCTTCAAATACGAAGGAGAAATAAAAACATTCACAGATACAGAAAAGATGAGGGAATTTATCATGAGAAAACCCCCACTCCAGGAATTATTAAAGGGGGTTCTCCAATCAGATACAAAGAACAAAAAAAAAACAGAGCCACAAGTAAAAGCTCCAAGAAGAACACAATAAAACCAAATTTAAACTGTGACAACAACAAAAAGAAAGAGGGGGAGAAGACGGAGATTAACAGTAGCAAAGGACGATGGAGTGCAAAAGTACTCACAAAATAGTTTGCTACAATGAACAGGGTAGGGACCCTTTTCATTACTCAAAGGTAACCACCATTGAAAAAACCACCACAGAAGCACATGAGATAAAAAAGATAGCAACAGAGGAAAGATGTATGGAATACAACCAAATAAAAACAAAAGATAGAAAAACGAAAGAGAAGGATCAAACAAGACACGAAACTAACAGAAAGCAAGATATAAAATGGCAATAGGGAACTCACAAGTATCAATAATTACACTAAATGTAAACGGATTAAACTCACCAATAAAAAGGCACAGAGTAGCAGAATGGATTAAAAAAAAAATCCAACTGTATGCTGCCTACAGGAAACTCATCTAAGTAACAAGGATAAAAACAAATTCAAAGTGAAAGGCTGGAAAACAATACTCCAAGCAAATAACATCCAAAAAAAAGCAGGTGTAGCAATACTCATATCGGATAATGCTGACTACAAGACAGGAAAAGTACTCAGAGACAAAAATGGCCATTTCATACTGGCTAAGGGGACACTGAATCAAGAAGACATAACAATTCTTAATATATATGCACCAAACCAAGGAGCACCAAAATATATAAGACAGCTAGTTATTGATTTTAAAACAAAAACTGACAAAAATACAATCATACTTGGAGACCTCAATACACCGCTGACGGCTCTAGATCGGTCATCCAAACAGAGAATCAACAAAGACATAGTGGCCTTAAACAAAACACTAGAGCACCTGGATATGATAGACATCTACAGGACATTTCATCCCAAAGTGACTCAGTATACATTTTTCTCCAGTGTACATGGATCATTCTCAAGAATTGACCATATGTTGGGCCACAAAAACAACATTAGCAAATTCAGAAAAATTGAAGTTGTACCAAGCATATTTTCTGATCATAAAGCCTTGAAACTAGAATTCAACTGCAAAAAAGAGGAAAAAAATCCCACAAAAATGTGGAAACTAAACAACATACTTTTAAAAAATGAATGGGTCAAAGAAGAAATAAGTGCAGAGATCAAAAGATATATACAGACTAATGAAAATGACAATACGCCATATCAGAATCTATGGGATGCAGCAAAAGCAGTGATAAGAGGGAAGTTCATATCACTTCAGGCATATATGAACAAACAAGAGAGAGCCCAAGTGAACCACTTAACTTCCCACCTTAAGGAACTAGAAAAAGAAGAACAAAGACAACCCAAAACCAGCCGAAGAAAGGAAATAATAAAAATCAGAGCAGAAATAAATGAATTAGAGAACAGAAAAACTATAGAAAAAATTAATAGAACAAGGAGCTGGTTCTTTGAAAAGATCAACAAAATTGACAAACCCTTGGCAAGACTTACCAAGGAAAAAAGAGAAAGAACTCATATAAACAAAATCCAAAATGAAAGAGGAGAAATCACCACGGACACCGTAGATATACAAAGAATTATTGTAGAATACTATGAAAAACTTTATGCCACTAAATTCAACAACCTAGAAGAAATGGATAAATTCCTAGAAAAATACAACCTTCCTAGACTGAGTCAAGAAGAAGCAGAAAGCCTAAACAGACCTATCAGTAGAGAAGAAATAGAAAAAACCATCAAAAACCTCCCCAAAAATAAAAGTCCAGGCCCTGACGGCTATACCAGCGAATTTTATCAAACATTCAAAGAAGACTTGGTTCCTATTCTACTCAAAGTCTTCCAAAAAATTGAAGAAGAAGCAATACTTCCAAACACATTTTATGAGGCCAACATAACCCTCATCCGAAAACCAGGCAAGGATGGCACAAAAAAAGAAAACTACAGACCAATATCTCTAATGAATACAGATGCTAAAATACTAAACAAAATACTAGCAAATCGAATACAACAACATATTTAAAAAATAATACATCATGATCAAGTGGGATTCATCCCAGAATCTCAAGGATGGTTCAACATACGTAAAACGGTTAATGTAATACACCATATCAACAAAACAAAGAACAAAAACCACATGATCTTATCAATAGATGCAGAAAAGGCTTTCGATAAAATACAACACAATTTTATGTTTAAGACTCTCAACAAAATGGGTATAGAAGGAAAATATCTCAACATGATAAAGGCCATATATGATAAACCATCAGCTAACATCATATTAAATGGCACTAAACTGAAAGCTTTCCCCCTTAAATCAGGAACAAGACAGGGTTGTCCACTCTCTCCACTCTTATTTAATGTGGTACTAGAGGTTCTCGCCACAGCAATCAGACAAGACAAAGAAATAAAAGGCATCCATATCGGAAAAGAAGAAGTAAAGGTATCACTTTTTGCAGATGATATGATCCTATACATCGAAAACCCCAAAGAATCCACAAAAAGACTACTAGAAACAATAAGCCAATACAGTAAGGTCGCAGGATACAAAATTAACATACAGAAGTCAATAGCCTTTCTATATGCCAACAATGAAACAACTGAGAAGGAACTCAAAAGAATAATCCCCTTCACGATTGCAACAAAAAAAATAAAATACTTAGGAATAAACATAACAAAGAATGTAAAGGACTTATATAATGAAAACTATAAACCATTGTTAAGGGAAATCGAAAAAGATATAATGAGATGGAAGAATATACCTTGTTCTTGGCTAGGAAGAATAAATATAATCAAGATGGCTATATTACCCAAAGCAATATACAAATTTAATGCAATTCCCATCAAACTTCCAATGACGTTTTTTAAAGAAATAGAGCAAAAAATCATCAGATTTATATGGAACTATAAAAAACCCCGAATAGCCAAAGCAATCCTAAAGAAAAAGAATGAAGCTGGGGCATAACAATACCTGACTTCAAACTCTATTATAGGGCCACGACAATCAAAACAGCATGGTATTGGCAGAAAAATAGACACTCAGACCAATGGAACAGAATAGAAAGTCCAGAAATAAAACCACATATATATAGTCAAATAATTTTTGATAAAGGGGCCAACAACACACAATGGAGAAAAGAAAGCCTCTTCAATAAATGGTGCTGGGAAAACTGGAAAGCCACATGCAAAAGAATGAAACTGGACTACAGTCTCTCTCCCTGTACAAAAATTAACTCAAAATGGATCAAAGATCTAAACATAAGACCTGAAACAATTAAGTACATAGAAGAAGACATAGGTACTCAACTCATGGACCTGGGTTTTAAAGAGCATTTTATGAATTTGACTCCAATGGCAAGAGAAGTGAAGGCAAAAATTAATGAATGGGACTACATCAGACTAAGAAGTTTTTGCTCAGCAAGAGAAACTGATAACAAAATAAACAGAAAGCCAACTAAATGGGAAATGATATTTTCAAACAACAGCTCAGATAAGGGCCTAATATCCAAAATATACAAAGAACTCATAAAACTCAACAACAAACAAACAAACAATCCAATAAAAAAATGGGAAGAGGATATGAATAGACACTTCTCCCAGGAAGAAATACAAATGGCCAACAGATATATGAAAAGATGCTCATCTTCTTTAGCTATTAGAGAAATGCAAATCAAAACAGCAATGAGATACCACCTCACACCTGTTCGATTAGCTGTTATTAGCAAGTCAGGTAATAGCAAATGTTGGAGAGGCTGTGGAGAAAAAGGAACCCTCATACACTGTTGGTGGGAATGTAAAGTAGTACAACCATTATGGAAGAAAGTATGGTGGTTCCTCAAAAAACTGCAAATAGAACTACCTTATGACCCAGCAATCCCTCTACTGTGTATATATCCCCAAAACTCAGAAACATTGATACGTAAAGACACATGCAGCCCCATGTTTATTGCAGCATTGTTCACAGTGGCCTGGATATGGAAACAACCAAAAAGCCCATCAATAGATGACTGGATAAAGAAGATGTGGCACATATACACTATGGAATAGTACTCAGCCATAAGAAATGATGACATCGGAACATTTACAGCAAAATGGTGGGATCTTGATAACATGATACGAAGCGAAATAAATAAATCAGAAAAAACCAGGAACTGTATTATTCCATACGTAGGTGGGACATAATACTGAAACTAAGAGACATTGACAAGAGTGTGGTGGTTACGGGGGAAGGGGGGAATGGGAGAGGGATAGGGGGTGGGGAGGGGCACAAAGACAACAAGATAGAAGGTGACAGAGGACAATCTGACTTTGGGTGGTGGGTATGCAACATAATTGAATGACAAGATAACCTGGACTTGTTATCTTTGAATATATGTATCCTGATTTATTGATGTCACCCCATTAAAAAAATAAAATTATAAAAAAAAAAAAAGAAAAAAAAAGAAAAAAGAGCATGGAAAAAAGAAAAGAATAATAAAGACAAAAACAGTAATGAGTGAAAATTTTAAAACAAAGTAAAATGGAGAAAATAACAGGCCAATAGTTGAAACTTTGAAAATAACTCAAAATATTAGTCAATTTGATAAGCCTTCAACAAGAGTGATTAAGTAAAAAAAAAAAGAGAACAGACTAACAGAAATAAATATGGAAATGTGGGCATAAGCATAGATGTATACTATAAATAATAAAAAAACATTATGAACAACTTTGAGCAAAGGAATATAAACATTTAGATAAAATGAACAAATACAATTTACCAAAAGTTATGTGATAATATATAAAATCACAATAATGAGGCATCTCTTAAAGAAAGTAAATATGTTATTTTTAAAAAGTTTCCACAAGGAAGCATTAGAACCAGATGGGTTTAATAGTGAATTTTTTCAACTACTTAAAAAAAAAACCAAAAACCTCAATCTTGCAAAAGTCTCTGACAAACATAAAAAAACCTGAAGGTGACCTTTCCTATAACTACTTTTCTGAGGCTAACAAAACTGGGAATTCTAACTCATGTCAGGAACATTCCAGAAAAAAAAAGATCGTATTAGCAGAAGCTAATTGATTCTAACACTAAAGGAGAATCTTGGCTGGAGGAAAGCTCTTTCAGGTTCTGTGAAAGCCAGGGGTTGAGGCAAAAATGACCCAGATTTAAATAAAGTGAGTCCCACCTATGGGAACTCGAACCTTGCCTGGCTTTGAGTCTCTTTCCTTGGTTTCCTTCACTAATTTTTGCAAATAATATTTTCATATTATTACAAAATTAAAATTCTTTTCGACATCTCATGCCAGATGTTCTCACAATCTACATATGTGTCCTTGGCGAGTTCTCTGCTATCAAAACTGTTGTGGAATACTAGCAAGCAGTCAAGTTCAAGTCATGTTGTAGTCTTGGCTTTGATCCCAGGCACCACCTCAAGGTTAGGAGGTGTACACACTGTCAGCGGGTCTCAAGCTCTCAAAAATTTTGTGTTGTATTTCTTTTTCTTATATGCATTGCACTATTCAAATGGATCTTTCAACACTCACTTTCCTTCCCCTGTAGATTTCCTTCATTTTCTGTGCCTTGTACAACCCAGAAAAGGTTATATGCAGAAAAGTGTGAACACAGCTCTCCCTGGAAATGGTTGCTTGTAGGCTTGGCCCTAGGCTGGCATCTGAGATTTGGGGAAGGTTCTTACCAGTCTTCAAACTAATAAGAATAGCTTACTGGCCTGACCAGGTGGTGGCGCAGTGACTAGACCATCAGACTGGGACACAGAGGACCCAGGTTCGAAACCCCGAGGTCGCTGGCTTGAGTGAGGGTTCATGTGGCTCGAGCATGGGCTCATCAGCCTGAGTGCAGGGTCACTGGCTTGAGCATGAGATCATAAACATTACCCCATGGTCACTGGCTTGGCAAGAGGTCAGTTGCTCTGCTGTAGCCCCCTGGTCAAGGCACATATGAGAAAGCAATCAATGAACAACTAAGGAGAAAAATGAACCCCAACAAAAAATTGATGCTTCTCATCTCTTTCCCTTCCTGTCTGTCTGTCCCTATCTGTTCCTTTCTCTGTTTCTCTGTCTGTCTCTGTAAAAAACAAACAAAAAACAAAAACAACAAGAACAAAGGATGGCTTATTGTGCCTAGACTGTGTGTACAAACCATATGTTTTATGCTGAACACCTGTTTTCCATCTGGGAGTCTGGAATTTTTAAACATGCTTGGCAGAGGGTGCCTACCTGACCTCCCTCTACTTAAAACCCGGTGCACTGACCCTGTACTCAGTCTAATGAATTTCTCAGGTGGACAACATTCTACACATGTTGCCACAGCTCATTGATAGAACTAAGCAAATAATGTGTGACTCAATTGGAAAAGGTCCTCTTTGATGCTTGTACCTAGTTTCCTCTGCAAAGGTGCTAGGTTCCTCTACTTGGGCTACTCCATAAACTCGGTGGCTTAAATGACAGAAATTTATAACTGTTCTGGATGTTAGAATTTTCAGATCAGAGTGTCAGTGTGGTCTGCATTCTGGTTGCATTTGGCCACTTTCTCACTGCATTCTCATAAAGGGGAGAGATATAAATTATAGATATAGACAAAGATATGGATGATAAAGAAAGATAGCTATAGATAAAGATAGATGAAAATATAAATGTAGATGTAGATATAGATAGGTAGAGCTTTCTGGTATTTTTTGTTATATGGACATTAATCTCATCTGAATAGAACCTATGGTCATAACCTCATCTAATTTTATTTACCTCCCAAAAGCCCTGTTGCTGAACACTATCACATTGGGAGTTAAGGCATCAGTATATGAATTTGAGGAGAATGCAAGCATTGAGTCCAAGCAGAACCATATGTCTTTTACATTTGCTAGTTTTGTTGCTTTAACCTTTTGTTATATAATAAATTACAGCTTTGAGTATCACTATATATTGCATCCTCCTAGTGAATAACAACCAAATCTGGGGTGGGTATTGGAGACGTATGACACAAGAAGTATCGCTTGATATATTCTTTCTTTCTCTGTATTGATCCAGACACCTGGTGCTTCCTGTGCCCCTTATCTGTTGCTTTGGTCCTCCCGTCACTTCATGATATTGGTCAAAAATTAACCTCTTTTCTAGAAGCAAATCTACATTGTAGATTGTTATGTGTTAGACAAAACATGTATACAAACCATTGTCCATAAGGTGTTTTACCCTGTACGGCTTCAGCAGGGCCTTGTGAGATAAAATCAAATGGTAAAAAAAAAAAAATCACTTTTTTTTAAAATCATCCACTTATTATCAAAGTTCTAAAGTTGAAATCACTATCTTTCTACATGAGATTTGTTACCTGAATGAGTTAATCCCAAGGACAATACTACTTTTGCCAGGTATTTTTTGTTTTGTTTTGACATATAGTTAATAGTTTAGTTGCCTTGATGCCTTGCTTATTGATTTAATTCTATAATGTATTTAGATTCAAATTCAATGCTATAATATGCATAGATACAAGCTTAAATTTACATGTTTTATTTCAGATCATTTGTCTGATAAATTGGCACCTTCAAAGCCTTATTCTTAAAGTTTAGAAGCACGCACAGTTAATAAGTTGTATTAAATGATCAAACTGCCTCCCTTCTCTCTCTGATTTTTTTTTTTACAGGGACAGAGTCAGAGAGAGGGAGAGATAGAGACAGACAGACAGGAATGGAGAGAGATGAGAAGCATCAATCATCAGTTTTTTTGTTCAGACACCTTAGTTGTTCATTGATTGCTCTCTCATATGGCCTTGACCACGAGCCTTCAGCAGACTGAGTAACCCTTTGTTCAAGCCAGCAACCTTGGATCCAAGCTGGTGAGCTTTTTGCTCAAGCCAGATGAGCCCGCACTCAAGCTGGCGACCTTGGGGTCTCGAACCTGGGTCCTCCACATCCCAGTCCGATGCTCTATCCACTGCGCCACCGCCTGGTCAGGCCTCTCTCTCTGATTTAAAGATGGTATAGACAGCATTTTTCTATTTTTCTGACCAGTCTGTATGTAAATTCAACTCGGATATAAGGAAATTCTTGCTCTATGAGCTCTTTTCCCCTTCCAATATTGTCGAAAACCTTTCTACCCAATTTTCTTTTTAAGGATCTACACCTTCCTTTAGTACTCTGCTTTATGCTTTGTCATTTGACCCTGTTATATTTTTCTTCCATTGAACTAGAGAGGATCAGTGTTGGAAGTGGATTACATTTCAGGTTAAACAAATGGCATTAGGCAACAAAGTGAACTTCCAGTCCTTCACAAAACTCCAAACTTCTATAGTTTATATTTATCAAGTTATAGTACTAATTAATGAACAGCACTTATATTGTTATATATATCCATGAACCTCACTTTTTAAACATCTCTGCATTTGACCATTACTCTGCTCTCATAATTTGCATATCAATAGTACACTTGATATTTTTGCTTGATTAAACAAATGTAACTCAAACTCAACATATTACCAATTGAAATCATGATTATCTCTTTTGTTTATAATATGGTCTTCCTTCAGTGTATCTCCAACTATCTTTTTAAACAAATTGGAAACGTATAACTTTTCTGGGTTTCTTTCTCAGAGTATTTAATAATTAGACTTTCACCATATCCTGTCAATTTTGCCTCAGACAAGTTATCTTCTTTCTTTATATCTCTTCCATCAACTTTTCATCTGCAATATTGCAATATCTTTCTAAATAATCACTTTTAATCTAATCTTGCTCCCATATAATTCATTCTCCACACATCATAATCCAAATTGTTCATTTTGAAATACAATTCTCAGTCAAAAAACCTCCAGCTTCCTATTGGCATTGGAACACAGGTCACATCTTTACAAAATGAGTCTCCAAGGCATTTCAGATCAGGTATGATAGCTCAATCCCATTATAATTCTGCTTTCTTGCTGTTCTCCAGCATCATCTTATTTCCATTCCTCAAATGCCCACTTACTCTGTGAAGCAGGACCCTTACTTATGAGCATATATCTGTGGGCTAGAACAACTTCTGTCAACTCTCTCTAGGTCAGTGTTTCCCAACGTGGGGCCCACGTCCCACAGGGGGGCAATTCGATAGTTAAGAGGGGCAATTTGAAAATGGACTCGACACGACTTTAACTCTTTCGCCCCGGATAATTTAAATGCAATGCTAGATATTG
This sequence comes from Saccopteryx bilineata, assembly GCF_036850765.1. Taxonomy (NCBI): domain Eukaryota; kingdom Metazoa; phylum Chordata; class Mammalia; order Chiroptera; family Emballonuridae; genus Saccopteryx; species Saccopteryx bilineata. The sequence goes on along the minus strand of NC_089491.1, from coordinate 209,790,256 downwards.
GTGCTAAATTTAACAAAAAATGCAATTCTTAAATAATTGCGGTAAATAATTATTAAGTATAATTTTGTTTGACGAGACCAAAATATCAACTGGGTGACTGGCGTCATCAAGTAAACTGTCCTGGCCACCGTGGAGCATGCCGTCTGCCAAGGGGAACCCCGGACGTTTTAAAAACTCGCTAAACAATGCAGTTATTCTCACCTAATTGGCCCATTGCAACTTCTGTAGTGTTTCACATCATTCAGTTGATGTTAATTTGAAATAAGTGTCAGTCAAAACTGTTGTAAAAGCTCGTTGATTTAATAAATATACATATATATTGCATAGATATAACTGGTAAGTATTTGATTTGATTTTTATCAATATTAAACTCTTTATTAAGTACTTCTTGCATCAGGGCTAGAAAGCACTAATATTTTATAAATATTATTGGGGCTATAATAGTGCATGCATGACAATTTTAATTTTAGAAGCATAACTTTCCAGAAAATTTTTTCAAGTGAAAAAAATATAGATGCCTTTTGATTTGCGGTGGTAGTGTAGTAAATGTGTTATATACATTTAAATAAATATGAATTTTTAGTATACATTTACTCTATGTCACATTGAATATATTTTAACACATATTTTAATATTAGTTTTTAATTGATCTTATTTTTATTTCTTATAGCCCATAGTAAAATGAGTGGTGCAAGCAAGAAAAAAACTCGTCAATATTCGGAGGAATATTTAAAATTTGGGTTCATACCCGCTGTTCACGATGAGCAGATTCCTTTTTGTCTTTTATGCCAGCAATGCTTGACCAACGAATCAATGAAACGAGGTCATCTTGAGGCGCATTTGAAGGCGAAACTTAGTGCTCATATTAATTCATATTTGAGTTACTTTAAAACTTGAAAGAAAAATTTTGAAAAAAGAACAACATTAAAGTCTCTATTTACTGCTCATACTTCAACTAATAATTGTATTCTTGAGGCTAGTTATCAAATTTCTTTATTCATCACTAAAACTGGAGAAAATCACACTATAGGAGAGAATTTAATAAAACCGTCAATATCAGCATTTCTTAAAACGGTTCTTGAAAAAGATGACAAAGATGTAAAAGCTATGCCACTCAGTGACAATACTGTTAGCAGAAGAATAGACGAAATGAGTGAGGATATTGAAAAACAACTTATTGAAAAGCTGAAAACAAGAAAATTCTCCTTAAAAATGGATGAATCAACTTTGAGAGACAGTGAGGCAGTATTGATAACTTACGTAAGATATATTGATAAAGGATATTTTGCTGAAGAAATGTTGTTCTGTAAAAGATTAGAAAGCACCACTACCTCCAAAGATATATATATAATAAGCTAAAAAACTACTTAGATGTAAATGATATACCAATGAGACATAGGACATCTTGTGCTGCAGATGGTGCTCCCAATATGATAGGCAAGAAAAATGGCTGCTTAAAATTGATGAAAGATGCGAATCCAGAAATGATTCTTGTGCATTGTGTTATTCATAGGGAAAACTTGGTAGCTAAAAGCATCTCGCCTGTTCTGAATGAAGCATTACATACAGTAATAAAGTGTGTTAATGCTATTAAAGCTAGTGCCAAATGTGAGCATCTTTTCAAGCTATTTTGTGAAGAACAAAATGAAGAGCATGTGAGACTTTTACTTCATACTGAAGTAAGATGGCTATCTAAAGGAAACTGTTTGAAAAGATTTATGGAACTCTTTGATACTCTTAGTGATTTTTTAAGCGACAAACCTGAAATGAAGTATCTGTTAACAATAGATGGTAAAGCATTTGTGAGTTATTTAGCCAATATCTTTGAAAAACTAAATATATTTTATAAGCAACTTCAAGGAACAAATAAAACACTTGTTGATGCAAAAGCAAAGATATTTGGTTTCATTACCAATATTGAGTTATGTCAGAAACATATTAACAACAAAAACTTTAAACAGTTTCATTGGCTCCAAAAATGTGAAGTAACTGATACCGCTTTACTTGTTATTGTCAATCATTTGAATATTCTATCGGCTGATTTAAAAGAAAGATTTTCTGATTTAAAACAAATTGATTTCCCAACATGGATGATGCAGCCAATGTTACTGGATTTGTCTGATATATCATATATGCAGTATCAAGAAGAACTTGCAGAATTGCAAAATGATGAGTCAGTTAAAGCTTTATTTAATATCAAAGGAGCGATGGCATGGCTTGGTGAGGAAACAGAAATCAAATACCCAAATTCAACCAAATGTGCAAGAAAACTATTGCTACCATTTCCATCTTCATTTTTGGCTGAATGTGGATTTAGTGCTGTAAATGATTTACTGGTAAAAAAAGAAATCGGCTGGATATAACACAATGTGGAGACTTGAGACTAAAGCTAACCAAATTGGAACCTAATATAAAATCTCTGTGCAGCAAGCATCAAGTGCAAGGATCACACTAAATTAAAATAATAAATTAATATAGAAAAATCTGTATTAAAATTATTTGGAATTTAAATTTCTGTTTTTCATTATATGTTTTGAAATTTTACTTACTGTGTTTTGTTAACAATTTCATAGTGATTTCTTCCTAGAACCTATCATTTATGTTTATTAAGTGAACAAATCAATTTTTTAATGTTAAAAAATATGTATGTTACATGGGGTGGGACATAAAAATTTTAGAAAGGTTAAGGTGGGGCATGGCACAAAAAAGGTTGGGAAACACTGCTCTAGGTAGTAACTTATTTTTTATAGTCTCAACTCAGTCAGTGTTTCCATTGTGATAGCTTCAATGATGGTTATGATCAAGTCACATCTTACTATTGCGACTCTAATGGCAAATTTATTTTTCATTTAAAGGGGTAATTATAGATTGTAATACATTTATTTTTGTGTGATTATCTGAGTACTGTCTTACTTATTAAACTCTGGGCTCTATAAGTGTAGAAAACATCTATGTTGATTTACCAATTTATTCCCAAAACCTAGTTTTATGCCCAGCTCATAATTGGCTCTCAATAAATATTTGATGAATAAATAAATGTATGAACTATCTATTTGCATTATTACTTAAAATTTCTATTTTTCTCTTTTCAACTTTTCTAAAGATTTTATTCTTTTAATGTATGCTGGGATTTCCTAGGGACCCAGATGTAAAAATGTGTATGAATACCATCACACATTATATGTGTATGTGGTGGGAGGGAAGGAAAGAGAGAGGGAGAGAAGGAGAGAGGCAGGAAGGGAGAGAGAAACAAAGAGAAAGAGAGAGAGGAAAAACTAAATCTTTTTCAAAATATGAATATATTTTACATTAAAAATAATCTTAATTAAAAAAATGTATTGAAATGCTTCAGTTTTTAGAATGAATTACAGAACTCATATTACTCCTTTTCAAAATATTCTCTTGATAATTCTTATTAAATATCTAGGCACAATATGCATTTTAGCATGATTTTCAGTCTTTTCAGCAGACAATTCTCTGAAGTAATAGTAAAATTGTTTTTCTCTCTTTGGCAGGCAGTGAATGATACTTAATGTTATCAAAGTAAAAATTCCTAATCCACAGAACTATTATGTCAAATTATCTTTGAGATGTGATAACTGTCTCATCAGTTTAGAAATTTTCTATTCTTTTTCCCCCTGCATGTTCCTGAATCTTAATTCTAACCTTATACCACTCTTCTTACATCTTACTCTCAACTAAACTTTCTTCTTTCTCTATTCTTTTCCAAGTCACCATTAGGCAGGTTTTAATTTTTCAGTTTTGCCTTATGATGGACTTTACATAAATTTTACAGATGTCGACAATTACAGACTCTTGTCCCTAAGCATAAAAACTGTGCCAAACTCCCTCTGGCGTAAATCTAAAAGGAGAGGTGGCTTGGAGTTACCAAGGGTGATGGTACAGTCTTTTTTCTAGGCTGTGATAGCAGCCATCTTTGTTTTTGAAGTTCAGTTAGGCAAAAATAAGTAGTTCTTTACTGAGTTATGTAAACAGGGGAGAAGAAAATTGATGTAGATACAGGATGGGGCATAATTAGGTTTATAGAAGTGAGAAAAATCCTACAAAAAAATAGTGTGTACACTTAACATTTGTTATGGGAAATCTTAAGGTGAGCTAAAGCAGGTATACTGAAAACTAGGAGACACTTTGGAAGATGCAGTGAGGCATATGAGGAACATACCTGAAAGGAAGGACAATCTGACTCAGAAGGACATCAGGGACAGTCTACAATCATTCCTATCAAGCAAGATCTTTAGTTTCCTGTTTCTTTCAATAGTAGTCCCTTATACCACCCAACTTTGTCTAGCATGTTTGTGGTTCCAAGATGTCAGATGCATTGAAATTTGTTCTAATCCTTTTTGCTTTACCCATGGAATCTAACAAACTTAAAGTAAGCACTTTCTTCTATCTTAAATATTTTTGTTTCAGATTATATATTCTGTTATGGTGCTAGACAAACCAACTGCCAAAGTCATTATGAATAAATTCTGATCTAGGAAAATGATTAGTTATGTTAAAAGGTTAATTATTTTAAACAACATTGAATACTTATCTTACTAAAATGGCTGTTTATATTTTTTCTACAAGGCCTTACATTAAAAAGTCATTTTGAATATAAAAAACGAATCAGCAGAGCGATTAAAATCTCTTAGAATTAAATAATGTTAATTCTTTGTCTAATGTGATTTCATTATGTAAAACACATTTATGAAAAAGATGGCAATATTTCAAATACAAATATGGCTCATTTTATTTATTTATTTATTTATTTATTTGTATTTTTCTGAAGCTGGAAACGGGGAGAGACAGTCAGACAGACTCCTGCATGCGCCCAACCGGGATCCACCTGGCTCACCCACCAGGGGCGACGCTCTGCCCACCAGGGGGCGGTGCTCTGCCCCTCCGGGGCGTCACTCTGCCGCGACCAGAGCCACTCTAGCGCCTGGGTCAGAGGCCAAGGAGCCATCCCCAGCACCCGGGCCATCTTTGCTCCAATGGGGCCTTGGCTGCGGGAGGGGAAGAGAGAGACAGAGAGGAAGGAGGGGGGGTGGAGAAGCAAATGGGCGCTTCTCCTATGTGCCCTGGCCGGGAATCGAACCCGGGTCCCCCGCACACCAGGCCAACGCTCTACCACTGAGCCAACCAGCCAGGGCTATGGCTCATTTTATTGTGTTGAACAGATATTGCATTTTTTACAGATTGAAGTTTTGTGGGTAATCCTGGGTTGAGAAAGTATTTTAGCACTACAGTGTGTCCGTAAAATCATGGTGCACTTTTGACCAGTCACAGGAAAGCAACAAAAGATGATAGAAATGTGAAATCTGCACCAAATGAAAGGAAAACCCTCACAGTTTCTGTAGGATGATGTGGCAGCATGTACGCATTCACAGATGATGATGTAACACTTTGTATATAGTGGAGCAGCCCACGGCCATGCCAGTTGCGATGTGGGGTACAAAGAAAAATTCAGTGCGTTCTGTGGCTCTCTAAATTTGAATCAGTGACCAAAGCGCAATATGAATATCGGCGCGTTTATAGCAAAGCACCACCACATAGGAATAACATTACTTGGTGGGATAAGCAGTTGAAAGAAACCGGCAGTTTGGCGGAGAAACCCGTTCTAGTAGGCCATTAGTCAGTGATGAGTCTGTAGAAGCTATACGGGATAGCTACCTAAGGAGCCCTAAAAAATCTGTGCATGAGCCCACATCAAACTGCACTGAATAGGTATGAATCTGGGAGAGTTTTCTTTTTATTTGGTGCAGATTTCACATTTCTATTGTCTTTTGTTGCTTTCTTGTGACCGGTCATATGTGTACCATGACTTGACAGACACACTGTATTTTCCAACGGTATTTGCTCAGTTTGTGTCTCTGTGTCACACTTTGGTAATTCTTCTGATAGTTTAAACTTTTTTAAAATTATTATTTTATTTTTTAGGGTAACCTATGATCATTTGTCTTAGATATTACTATTGTAATTGTATTGAGGTATAACAAACCACACCCATTTAAGGCAGAAAAATTTGATAAATGCCATGCATTTTTTTACTGCTGTAATAACCAGTCTTTCTCCTGTCTATCTTCCTTTGCACAGGCCTTCCTATTCCCTGAGATGCAACAATATTTAAATTAGGCTAATAACTCTACAATAGACTCTAAGTGTTCAAGTAAGAGGAAGAATCACAGCCCTGATCAATATCTCAGTGGATAAAGTGTTGGTCTGGTGTATGGATGTCTCAAGTTTGTTTCACAGTCAGGGCACACAGGAGAAGTGATCATCTGCTTTTTCTCTTCTTCTTCTTCCCATTCTCTCCCTCTTTCTCTCCCACAGCCAGTGGTTCAATTGGTTCCAGGCATGGAGGATAGTTCTGTCAGAGTGTGACAGCCTCAGGCAGTAAAAATAGCTTGATACTCAAGCATTGGCTCCAGATGTGTTCCCAGGTGGATCCTGGTTGGGGCACATGAAAGAGTCTGCCTCACTATCTCCCTTCTTTCACCAAAAATGAAAAAAAAAGAAAGGAAAGAAAGGCATAAAATAAAGAATGGAAAAATTGCATGTCTCTCATTTTAAATCAACTAGAAATGATTAAGCTTAGTGAGGAAGACATGTTGAATGCCAAGATGTGTTGAAAGCTAGGCCTGCTGCATAAAGAGTTAGCCAAGTTGTGAATGTAATAAAAGAGTTCTTGAAGAAAATTAAAAATGCTTCTCATGTGAACACATGAATGATAAGAAAGCTTAACAGTCTTATTGCAAATATGGAGAAATTTTTGTGGTCACAATAGAAAATTAATCAGCCATAATATATATTTCCTTAAGACAAAGCCTAATCCATAGCAAGGCCCTCACTCTTTGATTCTATGAAGGCTTGAGGAGGTGAGAAAACTTCAAGATAGCATTTGAAACTAGCAGAGTTGGCTCATGAGTTTTAAAGATAGAAGTCAACTCCATTATGTAAAGATACAAGATGAAGCCACAAACGCTAATATAGGAGCTATAGCAAGTTATCCAGAAGATCTAGTTAAAATAACTGATGAAGGTGGTACAATAAACCATAGATCTTCAGTGTAAATGAATCAGCCTTATATTGGAAGAACATGTCATCCAGGATTTTCATAGCTGGCATCAAAGTTTCATAGGACAGGCTGACTTTTTTGTTAAAGGATAATGTTGCCAGTGACTTTAAGGTGACACCAATGCTTATTTATGATTCCAAAAATCTTAGGATTATGCTACATTTCCTCTTCTATGCTTTATAGATGAAACAACAAAACTTAAATGATAGCACAACTTTTTAAAACATGATTTACTGAATATTTTAAACTCAGGGTTGTGTGTCAGGAGGAAAAAAAAGATTCTTTTCAAAATATTACTGCTCATTTACAATGTACTTTACCATGTAAGAGCTCTGACAGAGATGGACAATGAGATGAATGTTGTTTTTATGGCTGCTAATACATATAATATCCATTGATTACATTGGATCAAGGAGTAATTTTGACTTTCAAGATTTATAATTTTAGAAATACATTCCATAAAGCTATAGCTGGCATAAACAATGATTCCTATGACAGATCTGGGAAAAGTAAATTGAAAACCTTCTGAAAAGCATTCACCATTCTAAATGTCATTAAGAACGTTCATGATGCAAAGATGCCAAAATGTCAGCATTAACAGGAGTTTCAAAAAACATTGATTCCAACCCTCATGAATGACTTTGAGAGGTTCAAGTCTTCAGAGGAGGAAGTAACTGCAGAGGTGATGGAAATATCAAGTAGAATTGGAAATGCAACCTGAAGATGTGATTGAATTGTTGCACCTTCAAGATAACTTTTTTTTTTTTTTCTGAAGCTGGAAATGGGGAGAGACAGTCAGACAAACTCCCACATGCGCCCGACCGGGATCCACCCGGCACGCCCACCAGGGGGCGATGCTCTGCCCCTCCAGGGCATTGCTCTGTTGTGACCAGAGCCACTCTAGCGCCTGGGGCAGAGGCCAAGGAGCCATCTTTGCTCCAGTGGAGCTTCGGCTGCGGGAGGGGAAAAGAGAGACAGAGAGGAAGGAGAGGGGGAGGGGTGGAGGAGCAGATGGACACTTCTCCTATGTGTCCTGGCGGGGAATCGAACCCGGGAAATCTGCACGCCAGGCCGACGCTCTACCGCTGAGCCAACCGGCCAGGGCTAAGATAACTTTTTAATAAATGAGAAGTTGAAGATGCTTATCTTATGGATGAGCAAAGAATGCAGTTTCTGAAGATGAAAACTATTCTTGGTGAAGATGTTGAGAAGATTATTGAAATGAGAGATAAGAATTTAGAATATTACATCAACATAAATGATAAAGCAGAGACAGCATTTGAGAGAATTGACTTCAATTTTGAAAGAAGTTCTACTATGGTAACATTTTAACAATGAGCATCACATGCCATAGAGAAATTGTTCGTGAAAGGAAGAGTTAATTGATGCAGCAGTTTTATTGTTTTCTTATTTTAAGAAATTTCCATACCTATCCACCCTCCAGCAAGCACCACCCTGTTCAATTAACAGCCATCAAGAGAGAGGCAGGACCTCCCACCAGCAAAAATATGTCTGGCTAAAGGTTTAGATTAAGGTTAGCACTTTTTAGGCATAAAATTTTTTTTTAATTCAGGTATGTACATGGGTTTTTTTTTAGATATATTGTTATTGTATACTTATTAGACTTTAGTGTAGGGTAAACATAGCTTTTTTATAGACCAGGATTCCAAAAATTGTGTACCTCGCATACCATGCTATTTGATTTATTACAGCAGTCTGGAAAGAAACCCACAATGTCTCCACAGATGTCTTCATATTTTTTTTAGATAAAATTATTGGATTGAAGCAGAGTTGTTCAGAAAAGAATGAGTGTAGTATCAAGTTGCTGTATATATATATTTTTTCTCTTTCCATCTCATGTAAGTTCCTGAAACAATTGCTTTTTCTGTAAATACTAGGAACAAGGGAGTTAGTGTTGTTTCCTAAAGCTTTATTTTAAGCAAACGATGCCATTTTCTTTTTCTTGCTGCTTTCACTGCCACTACAACATATTATCACTTGGTATAGCTGCAGGAGCAACTGGACCCTCATTTAAGTAATGAGGAATTCCCTGTGAAGTTTAAAGCAGGTGCTTTCTCTCCAGAACAAAAAAGTTCACTCAGCTGTTACAACAGTATTGAGAAATCTCAGTTTATCAAAGTAAAAGCAAATTTCCCTGGGGTCAGGATGTGAAGCCCCGGTATCATGGTAAATTACCAATGGTAGTTTGAAGTCAGAGAACTTAGCCTCTCTCATAACATAGTCATCAGAGGTGAAGAAACCTTAATATTTGCCACTGGCTGCAAAAATATGAATGACAGAACTTTCATTGATTGTAGCTTTCCTAAAATACAATTGTATAAAAATGAATTCACAGACAGGTCAAATTTCTCATTTTTATGTTATTTTTCTGAGTTAGAAAGAGTAGTGACAGTGCGGTCTTAAATCAGTAGCTTCCTCTCTCATATAAATGATAATACAGCTGTCTCTTCCTTTATGAATTCACTGAAAGAGTGGCTAGCCTGTGATCATCTATATACTAGTAATATGCTCTAAAGTCAAACCATTTGCCGTATCTAGCTTTCAGGGATTGGGAGACAACCTGGTAGAATGAAAAGGAATTTTCAGCAATTCCCTAGTGAGAGCAGAGGGCACCAGCAAATCATGGACTCCTGGTATTCTCTACTAGGCTACCGTGTAAATGGTGCCCTCAGGAGCTGGACAAGTTAGTGACCCTGGAGAAAAATTATGATCTGAATATTGACTTTTTGCTTACTCTCAGGTGACCTTGGGCAAATTATTACAGTGATACCTGTCATTATTATTTTACCAGATAACTGGGGTCTTTAAACTTAACTTGTAGTACTTGTGACAAGTAGAAATATTATTCCTGACACATAAAAAACGTGTTGTAATCATATGATTGTTTACAAAGGCCTAATTATCATGAGGGATATTAAAAAGATAGTTCTACCAAGTGAAATGGGCAAGGTAATAATAGAATTATAACAACAAAATGTCATAAAGAAGTAAATGTACTTGGTGAATAAATAAATAAGAAAATTGAGACCTTGGAATATGATTGACTACTCTTCATTATGATTTTAAAAATAGTATTAACAATCTGGTGTATGTTATTTCTTAAATCTTATCTATACTTTTCTTCCCAGAGACTCTGATTGAACAATATTTACTGTAAAAATTGTTAAAAATCCTTCATTAAAAAGCCTTTGCAAAACTGTTCAGATGCCTCCTTTAGATTTTTAAGGCATTTTTCTTTTCTTAATTATATATATATTTTCATTTTTAGATTTTATTTATTCATTTTAGAGAAAGAGAGAGAAGAGAGGAGAAGTAGGAAGCATCAACTCCCATATGTGCCTTGACCAGGCAAGCCCAGGGTACGGAACAGGTGACCTCAGTGTTCCAGGTCAACGCTTTATCCACTGCACCACCACAGGTCAGGCTTTATTTTCTTAAATCGTATTTAAAATAATTTTAAAATATAGACAATTAATACAAAGAAAATAAGTCAATTCTAATTCCCAATTCAGAAATAAACACGTTCTAGTTTCCTTTTTTTTGTTGTTGTTGTATTTTTCAAAGGTAGAAGCGGGAAGGCAGTCAGACAGACTCCTACATGCGCCTGACTGAAATCCACCCGGCATTCCCACCAGGGAGTGATGCTCTGCCCATCTGGGCTGTTGCTCCATTTCAGCTGGAACCATTCTAGTGCCTGAGGTGGAAGCCATGGAGCCGTCCTTAGCACCGGGCCAACTTTGCTCCAATGGAGCTTTGGCTGTGGAAGGGGAAGAGAGAGAGATGAAAGAGAGGGGGAAAGATGGAGAAGCAGATGGGCGCTTCTACTATGTGCCCTGGCCTGGAATTGAACTCGGGATTTCCATACGCTGAGCTGATGCTCTACTGCTGAGCCAACTGGCCAGGGCTCTAGTTTACTTTTTTTATAATTAGTTAACTTAATATGAATATAAATATCAATTATATATTAAAATTGAACTAGTAATGAAAACTTTATGGTGAATTGAGTAGTATAAAAAAAGTGTCTTTAATATATTATAAAACTATATTTTAGTTCTAGTTCTTTGCTCTTGCTAATTCAAGTAATATTTTTTTCAGAAATTAGAATATAATATAGAAAATATAATGTCTACATCAGAGAACACCAAAGCAGTAAAACATTTAAATTTAAACAGTCAAGTTATTATATAAATGTTAATAATGATAAAAGTGTGGAATATGTATTAAAAATAAGAAGAATCTTCACTGGCTGGAAATGATGGTATAAACTTTTATAAATAACACTTATAAAAAATGTTAACAAATTGGTGCCTAAATATCCTAGTGAAAAATAACAATGCTATATTATTTGAGGAAAGAATTTTTCAAAACATCTGGATGTTCTGCTTAAGAAATAGTAATTATTTCAGGTTAATTAAGCCTCTATTACAGAGGAGCTAGGCAACTGAAAGAAATTAACAGCTTAAAGAGGAATGAGGAGTGTGCTCACTTTATACAAGCAACAATATACTGGTTAGAAGGTGAAAGCCATAACATTTAGTGCACATTGCTTCACAGTTGCTCATTATGTGCCTTGGTGTTTACTTAATTATTTAATTAGGGCTCAGAAGTAAGAGTGTAAAAAACATTATGGCATAACATGGGCTTTTGGGTAGGGCTGGGGGTCTCTAATATTTTCTCTATTTGGATTCTGGATAAATTCAACTAAGTCTTATTTGCAAGGTCAGGTCAGCAAGGAGAGAGAATGTTTAGGTTTTCCTGATCCCCTCAGAGAGAATTGTCAGGTTCTGGGTGCTCAATGATAATCAGGTCTGTATATGTTCTAAGGGACATTGCCCTCTCTTCTTCTTCATTATATGAAGCAAGTGTAAGGAAATAGTCTTGTGAATGAGGAAAACAAAGTAAGCTTGGTGTCAGGCAGTCTGAAACTTTGATGACAGCTATTGACAAACTTTGGCAATATCCGCTGCACAGCACCTGGAGAACTTGGCACCCAAGATACCTAATATCCTCTCTTGTCAAGCAATGACAATTACTTGTCCTTGTGAAGCTGATATTGGGGGCTGACCCTTCTGGTGAGAGACTGTGGATCTGGAAAGGTGGATTTCCCAGTTATCCTAACTGGCTCAACTTCCATGATCATTTTGGCATGACTCATTTCACCACAAAATAAAGGGGATATTTAAACCAAACCAATTTTTTCTGTAGAAAAATTCACACACAAGAATAGTCTTCTTCCTTTGAAGTACTGTCATAACAGTTAGAGTGAGCTGGTCCTTTAAAATCATGATACTTTCCTAGGGAAGTTTGGACTGAGATGAGATTTTTAAGCTTTTATGCTGCATCCATGCTTTGGAAAAATAGAAGCAATAAATCTGCAATGAATGAACAGAAGGATTAAACAGAACATTTTTATTTTAGGTACAGAGCAGAACTAAAACAAATGTGGAACAATGGCAGAGAAAAACAGCCAAAAGACTGCTAAAACTAGACAAAGAGGCAAGGGCTTTATTCAGGCCAAGTTCTGGAGAGCCATGACTGTCTACTGCAGATTACTTTAAATGACCATAATCAGTAAGGGCACTATAATGCAGTTTACATCAGGGTGAGTGACATATGTAAAACAGTTTTGGCTGTTCGAAGACTCAGATTAGTAGTGATACATGCAGCTTTCCCACACCAGCTGTTTTCCAGAAGGAAGTAAAGACTTCACCCATGTTTTGCTATTTTAAGAGGTGAGGATGGAAATAATGTAAAGGAAGATCATGGAATTGAATTCTTAAACTTGTCAATTATGATTTAAGTTGCATCCTGGCTTTTTTTTTTATTTGTAAAATCATTAAATGTTGGTCCTTACTTAAAGATTGGTTTGGAACTCTAAGGTAGGATACTATATGTGAATGTACACCAACAAGTATATATTTCTATTGTTTTAATTATTATAAGAGAAAAATATTGGTTGTCACACCTTGAAAACATAATTATCTACTATTTTATGTTACCTTCTTATATTACCTTTATAAGCATAGGAGGTTCTTGCTTTTATTTATTTATTTACTTTTTGATAAAAATTTTAGAATGCTAGTTGATTTGGGGGAGACCAATAAATAAGAAATAACCATTTTCTTACATGATTTCTAATGTGATCTATGCTGTCCTTGAATAACATACTCTTTTCTGTCTTTAGAAATCTTGTTTATTCTCATTTCCACTAAGTAGTCATTCATATTTCACTGTCATATTAAACCTCATGAGTCTACTAAAAATGAAATAACTCTTTTCTCCTAAAAGAAAATATTATCTATTGAAAATGAATGTAACAATTGATTTCTAATTTTACTTTAATTTAAATGGATCAGAAGAAATTATTCATTGAAAGGCAAATTCTTTCAAAGTTTTTAATATGACTTATCTGTATGAGTTGTTTCATCAAAATATAATTTTAATATTGTATTTAGGATAAGTAAATATAAGATTTATTTACTCATTTATGCATTCCATAAGTATTGTGTACCTGCTATGTATAACCCTTTCTTCTGGCTTATAGGATGAAACAATCATGGAAACTATGGCTTGACAATTTTTTCTATTAAAATGTAACCCCTAAAGATTCAACTAAACTGTCGACCAAGACTGGTACATAAAAATCTTTTCAAAGTTATTTTATTTTGGAAGTCTAGTTGTTACCATAGCAAGCACAACCCTAACTAATACAATTGTGCACAAAAGAATTTGTGGGTTGCCTGATAGACAACCTGGCAGGAATACTTTCATGGTGTGTACCATGTGGTCATAAGATAATAATTACAGAAACATAGCAGATATTATGCTGGGAAAGTAGACTGAGGCAATTCTGTTTTAACTTTTCAATATTTTTTCCTCAGAATGTTGAATATGTAGATGAATATGTTAAATAAACCTAATTAAAAGTTTTAAGATAGTGGGTTCATGTATCTGATGGCCTTATTTTTGAAACCTGGCTTGACCATTAACCAACTGTGTATCTTTGGGCATATATATGTTTATGCTGAGTTTAACCTCCCTGACATCTGTATGCATTTTATAATTGAAGTTGTTTTAAAATTGATGACAGCTGGAGAGTAGTCATGGCATAATTTTCACTGCCTACACATTTTAAAACACTGAATATACAGCTTGAAGATTTGTGGAATAAATGTCAGAGGATTAAAAAATAATCCAGATGAAAACATTAGAGTGTTCTTTTAATCCTCAGGATTGAATTAGTTCATGCATTCTTTTAAGAAATGATGCAAACACATAATGACACAGAAGAAAATTTTGTCAATATTGTCAATGATGAACCTGGGTGAAAAAGATATAACAATTGAAATCTGAATATTAATACCTTATAGGATTACCTAAATTGATTAATTTTCCTTATATTTCAACTTATTATATATGTACAGCCACGATAGCTGATTAACACATTCTGTGCCATATTTCTCAAAAAACCTCTAAATGATAAGAAAGAATTGTGGCATATTAATTAACATTCGCTTTCTCCTTATTGATCTATTATATTTAGGAAAATAGTAATAATATATACTCAAAAAGATTAAATTAATTAAACCATAAAAAATAGATGGCCTAATAAATAGAAAGAGTTCCTTAAAATATATTATTTCGTCTCAGTGGAAAACTGTGGGCATAAACCTTAAGTCTGCAATAAAATAATATTTTGATGATACAAGTTATTTTAAAGTATTTCTCGCATTATCCAGGATTTATTACTTTACGATTCTTTTTAATGGTTAATGACCTAAATTGTGTGTTCTTGTCTGGGAGAGCATTTGGAAAATTTTAAATGAATGACTATTTTAAAGCAAACTAAAAGAAGAAAATGATGCTGACTTGATTCACTGAAAGAAAAGAAAAATCAACATGGAGCAGACTAAGTTCATTTATTCTACCTGCTGAAAGATTTTTGATTTTCCTGTTTACAGACCTCTAGGTTTAGGCGTGAGAGGTAACAACACCAGGTACAATCTTCCTCTGAGATCTTATCAGTTCTTTTGTCCTTGACTTTCCCCATTTTGGCAGTTTTATTGGCCAGTTCTTCTTGGAAACTTGGTACATTTGTGAAACAAAAGAAGCACTAAAATAACCTCCAGGACCACAATCATATTGTTCAAAGCTAGTGCTTTGTTACCACAATACTACCCTTTAGCCATCATCAGTTTATGAAAACAAGTCATATGCAATTCAAGATCAGTATTCAAGTGTACAGTGATGATCTCTACAGAAACTGGGGCTAAGGAGGGCAGGCAAGGAAGGCTTGTCACAACTTCCTAGAACTTCTATTTAAATTTTATTTTCAAATGACCAGGACCACTCTCAAGAATACCACTGTGTATTTTCAGGTTACTACATTTTTCTTCCCTTTAGATAGAGTGCTTATTATTTTAAGACCAATCAATTTTACTCTATTTACAGGCTTAAACAATAAATCAAATAAGCATTTAGATTGAGAAAATATGGATACTACTACATATTCATTGAGAGTAAATGCAGCAGTATTTCTTTTTAATGTGGTCTTCTGGATTTAGTTTTGGGACTTATTTAGCTAAATTCAATTGAACTTAATGATTTAGCAAAGCCAGTCATATAGAGAAGTGGAGTGCCTGTGAGAGAATAGGCAGTTATGAATTCATAAGTAGAGACAAATAGAATTATAAATAACATCCAGGATGTAGAGCATAAAACTTAAGGAGATGAATACAGAAGATTTTATGATACTTTTAGCCCAATCAATCTATTCTCATTTCTCAAAAAACATTTTCTCAGCAATAGATTAATTTTGACCCCTACTCCCACACTCTTGCCTTTAATTGCATCATTTTTCCTCTAAAGCTGAGCTAATATTTTATGTTACTTATCTGGAAGCACAGACCTACTGTAGTATTATTCAAACATTTACTTTATTCCCGGGAGCAGAATTTTTTAATTTATTCATTCACTCAACAATATATGTTTAATTTCTGTTCTGCTAGATACAGATTGGATCTGATTAGATTAAATTAGTAAAAGAAAGGGAAACAGACATATTATTCAGAATTCTGGCTTGAACAACTGACCCTACTATCTGAGCTAAGAAACAAAGGATAGAAAGCAAATCTGAGCAGAGGTAACAGAGATTATGATTTCTGTTTTGAACTTGATGAGTTTGATTTACCTGTGGGGCATAATTAAAATATCAATTAGGCAATTGGATGCATGGGTGGGAGGCTCATTAAGACTACCTATCCTGGAGAATAATTTCTAAAGCATATAAATTTAAAAAGGCATATCTTACCAAGACAGCATTTAAGTACAAAGTAAGGGCCTATTTATTTTGTTGGTGATATTAACTATTCAGAGGCTTTTATTTTTAGTCAAGTTGATTGAGGCATAATTTACATGTAATGAGATTTATTGCCTTTAATTATAAATTTTATTAATTTAGAAAGATTTATATAGTTCTGTAACTGATAGATATATGATTTTACCAGAACTTCCAAATGTCCTTTGGTTGTTCCTCCTGGCTGTCTCACCTCACCCTTACTTACTGCACAATTGCCCCTGAGGCAGAAGAGATTCAGGAAGCTGGTCAACCCTCCCAAGGAAGAGCGTTCCAGGAAGCTGAAACTGTAAAACTGCAGGAGGGTACATACCAGAACTTCTGACTCAGTATCCCCTCAGGCTCTCCCAAACCCTATAAAATTCACCTCTTAGTCTGTACTGGTGCCCTTCTCCCCAGAGAAGTGCCCAGCAGGGTTCCTTTCTTCCTTTCAATAAAGCCTGTTACTCTGGTCTTTCAGACTCCCATGGATTCCAACATTTGGTGCAAAAACCCGGGACTATCCCTCTTTGATGTCCAAACTTACAACCACAGAAGCAATGGGCAGCAACAGCTTGTCCTGGGCTTACTCCCTGATTCTGTTTGGACGTGTAATTGTAGGTTGATTGGCCAGCAGTCTAACCCTGTCCCAAACCCCTGCTGGACCAGAAGGTAAGGAGTTTCACCTTCCTTCCTCTGGTTTGCTTCATTTCTACCTCTTTCACTTTAGATCTATAATTGGGCAGTTTTTCTCTTATGAGCCTCACATTTTGAGGGGTTTGCCATTTTCTGTCTCAGGAGACAGCACATTCCAAGAGACTAAACACTTAGCCAAATACCTCCACATTCTCTTGGGAGTCCTTCTTGGGTGGTGACAACCCTCAAGTGGTATGGCTCCCTATCCTTGGAGAAATCTTCTCCTCTGGGATAGTGATTAGAGGTGGGGATGCCCTCTCCTAATCACTACACTCCACAATGGTCTCCTCAGAGTCAAGGCCGTCTGACTGAACCACGTTGGGGTGACTTTTAAAAAATCTTACTAAATTAGGTCACTCTGACCTCAAGCAAAACAAACTCATTTTCCTTTGCAACACAGACTGACCTCAATATAGACTTAACAATAACTTCCATTGGCCTGAAAATGGGACTTTTAATTTCAACATACTAAGAGACTTAGATAATTTTTGCCACTGGACTGGGAAGGTCTCAGAGATTCCTTACATGCAGGCTTTCTTCTCCCTTCACTCCTGTCCTTAATTTCTGTGCTGCCTGTTCTACATACGGCCGTTTTTGGCCAGAGAAACCTCACCTAAAACCTTCGCTCCTAATCTTTCCTTCTCCGTGGACTCCCAATTTTCTCCTCCTCCTGCCTGACCCATGGGGGTGCCCCTCTCTCAGGACCCCTCTCTGGTCCCTCTGCAGATCTCTTTCACTTGAGTCTCTTTCCTCCAGAAAGCCCTTTCTTTTCCCTTTGCAGAATTCTGTTTTGCATTCACCTGCAAATACCATTTTCTCTTTCTCCTCCCCTGCTGGCCAGGGGCCCCTCCCTTCTCCACTGTGTTCTTAAACCCCTCTCCCTACTTACAGATGAGTGGCTCTGTCTCTTTTACTTCTTTGACCCATTCCTCCACCCCACCGGCTTCGGTTGTCTCTCCCCCTTCCCACTGGCTTCGGCTGTCTCTTTTTCTTCTTTGACCCATCCTTCATCCTTTTCAGAGACTGAATGTGCCTTCCACTACACTCATCCTCTCCCCTCTCCTCAGAGCTCCAAATCTTTTTGACTCCTCTGACCATGTGGCATCACCACCAACACTTTAATCCCCTCCCCCTCCTCCTGCAGATTCTGACCATCCTTCTTTCCATCCAGCTGTTTACACTGTCCATCCATCTGCTTTCTCTCTTCCTCCCCTATATGCTGACAAACTCCCTGCCATCTTAAAAAACTTAAAAAGGCAGAGTTATCTATTAAGCTGTGTGAGTAAGTAATTTGTTTGTCCTTTGTCAGAAAATACCTCTAATATAATTTTAATTGAAATAAGTAAAGCGAAATAAGTAAATCAGAAAAAAACAGGAACTGTATTATTCCATACGTAGGTGGGACATAATAGTGAAACTAAGAGACATTGATAAGAGTGTGGTGGTTATGAGGGGGAGGGGGGAATGGGAGAGGGATAGGGGGTGGGGAGGGGCACAAAGAAAACAAGATAGAAGGTGACAGAGGACAATCTGACTTTGGGTGGTGGGTATGCAACATAATTGAACGACAAGATAATCTGGATTTGTTATCTTTGAATATATGTATCCTGATTTATTGATGTCACCCCATTAAAAAAATAAAATTATAAAAAAAAAAGAAATAAGTAAAGCGTGCTCATTTAAATTTCTTAATTTATATGTAAAGTCTTTGTTTAATGTGTAAATGTGTCTGTTTCTAAGGCCTTAAATCAATAATTAACCACTTCTTAAATCAAGGCTTACTCATCCCCATGGACTCTCCCTGCAATACCCCCATCCTTCCTGTTCAAAAACCTTCAGGGGCTTATTGCCTCATACAAGACTTACACCTAATCAATGAGGTGATAATTCCCCTCCATCCAGTAGTCCCTAATCTCTACAAGTTACTGTCATACATTCCCTCAAACTCCACTCACTTCATGGTCCTAGACTTTAAGAGTGCCTTCTTTACCATTATTCTACACCCTACTATTACTTTCTGTTTGCTTTTTTTTTTTGGACTGCCCTGGACACTAATGCAGCCCAGTGACTTATGTGGACTCTCTTTTTTTTTTTTTTGTATTTTTCTGAAGCTGGAAACGGGGAGAGACAGTCAGACAGACTCCCGCATGCGCCCGACCAGGATCCACCTGGCACGCCTACCAGGGGAGACACTCTGCCCACCAGGGGGCGATGCTCTGCCCCTCTGGGGGCCTCGCTTTGCCATGACCAGAGCCACTCTAGCACCTGGGGCAGAGGCCAAGGAGCCATCCCCAGTGCCCGGGCCATCTTTGCTCCAATGGAGTCTTGGCTGCGGGAGGGGAAGAGAGAGACAGAGAGGAAAGAAGGGGGTGGAGAAGCAAATGGGCGCTTCTCCTATGTGCCCTGGCCAGGAATCGAACCCGGGTCCCCCGTACGCCAGGCCGATGCTCTACTGCTGAGCCAACTGGCCAGGGCCTATGTGGACTGTCTTATCTCAGGGGTTCAAAAACAGCCCACATCTGTTTGGGCAGGCACTAGCTCAGGATTTAGCAGCATGCAGTCTCAAAACTAGTACTCTCTTACAATATGTATATAAACTACTCCTCTACAGCCCCTCCCTGCCTGCCTCAAGAAGACACACTGCCACCCTTCTTAACTTCCTCACAATGAGGGTATATCATATCTTCTCTGCTAAGGCTCAACTTCACTCTTAGTCCATAGTCTTTCTGAGCATCACCTTAACACCCACCACCAGAGATCTCACCCTAGATTGAACTCAGACCCTCCACTGTCTCCAACCACATACCATTGCAAATAAAATCCTTTCTTTCTTTAATCTAATAGGCTTTTCTAGACACTGGATTCCCAATTTTGCTCTCTTAGTCAAGCCCCTCAGTGAGATCTTCTGAACATGGCTTTTAAGGTCTATAATGGCCAAGAAAGTAACAGAAAAGGCAAATAAGGCCCAAAAAGAGGTCAGAAAATACCAGCTTTTGACATACACTCTTAAAGGCTCTGGCACCCTAAAGGGCTTCATAAGATTCCATCAGGACCCTACATCAAGAGTGGAAAGAAAGATCATTGAACTGAAGCCTGCCAGGCTTCCCTGCCCCACCAGTTAACATGTCTTTGCTGTGGAAAGAGGGACACGAGAAGGTAAGGTGCCCCCTTGCTCCATGGAGGGAGGGTTCAGTCTCTTCTAGCCCTGCTCCAACTACCTGTGACCTGACCTTGCCCAGCATGCTGGGAATTGCCACTGAAGACCCAAGGACATCGTTCACAAGCCTATGGTATTTCTTCCAAGTAGTAAATAAACTGATTTCATTTCTTGTAAACACAAGGGCTATCTACTATGCCTTGCCTGAATATTTAAGTTTTTTTAATCCCTCAAAGATCTCTACTGTGGGTATTGACAGTCTGATTTTGTTGCTTTATTTAATGTATAGTGTCTTTGTTATTTCTCTTGTCTCAATGCCCCATGCCTATTATAGGCTGAGACCTGCTGCTAATTCCAGATAAAAACAGTGGTCCCTAGGACTTAAACTCTAACTGCAAAGTGTAAAAATGTAACCATCCTTTCCATAAATACTTTCAGGATTTAAAGGTTACTCAGAAAACTGTTCAGAGACTGTCCAAGAGGTGCTTCCAGCATTGCATCACCCAAAGACTGATTTTCACATGAACAGATCCACACACTGTGATTCTGACAACTCCCACTTCTGCTAAACTAGAAAAATGGCATATCTTACTCCAACCACAAACCAAAAATTTGTTGGTCTATGTATGGAGAATATATAAAAAAACTAAGGACTCTTTTAATCATACTTTCGGAAAAGGGAAACTAGGGTAAAAAGAAAGTCACCTTAATTGTCACTAAAGGTTAAAGATTTTTAAATCAAGAGTTCTGACTAGAAAGGAATTCTATGGTTTTGATAATAGAAGGTATAAGGTATGGAAATACATTTGAAAGAAAAAGGAAAAAGCAATGTTTATGAAGACCAGTTATTTTTGGATATAAAAGTGCATGAAAGCTGAGGATTTATTTAAATCGTAGAAGGTTTGTGCAGGTTGTAGGAAGTTTGTACAGAGAAAAAGGAATTTGTACAGTCATAAAACTGGTTTGTGAAGAATGTTTAATTAGCCACCCTAGCTAACAATCCTCTACTCTTTCCACTTATTAAGGTGGTTCTTTCCTTCACCCTGACCATCTGGAGCTCAGAAACAGAGAAACAAAACCAACCCCTTGTCCATCAATTCTCTATTCACCTCTCAGCCTGCCTCACCCAATCAGGGGCTTTTTACTGGTGTGGGACCAACACCTATATGTGACTCCCTACTAATTGGACAGAAACCTATACCTTAATCTATATCACCCCAAATATCAACCTAATCCCACCCTATGAGTCTCTTCCATTCCTAATACACTATTCATCAATCTAAAGACCAAACAAGCTATACAGGTAATTCCTCTTATTGTTGCTTTAAAAATTTCTATAAAAATAGGTATAGGGGCAGAGGGACTGGCCACTGCCCTGTCTTATTCTCTCTTTCTTTCTCTCTGAAGCCCAGCGAATTCGTAAACATGGAATCAGTAGTTTCACACAAACTGGCTGTCTTGACTATTGCCTTTCATTGGTCAACTCACTCTCCTATTTATTTTTCTAACTTTTGGACACTGCCTTTTATGATTGTTCACTAGTTTCTTACAGAACCACATGCAGACCTTTGCCAATCAGAAAATTGGAAAAATTTACCTAACCCTACACACCAACCCTGAAACCTGCCCTCGTGAAACAGAAAAATATGGAACCCTATAAATATACCCCTACTCCAAACAATGTTCCTGCAGGCCCAAATGAGAGAAATCTTCAGAATTACCTACAATCAAATGCTTTTACAACCCCTATCCAACTGCCCCAGGGAGAGGTTCACGAAGGAGGCCCCCAATAGAAACAACAGCAGGAAGTAGATACAGAGGATAGCCAGTCTGAGGCAAACTTCCTTCCTGAACTCCATACCCTTTCCTTCCCCCCACCTCTTTTCCTTTTTATTATACCAAAGAGTTGAGAAATGATAGATATATGAATTTACCGGAACTTCCAACTGCCCTTTGGTTGTTCCACCAGGCTGCCTGACCTCAACCTTACTTACTGGATAATTGCCCCTGAGGCAGAAGAGTTCCAGAAAGCTGGTCAACTTCCCCAAGGAGGAGCGTTCCAGGAAGCTGAAACCATAAAACTGCAGAAGGGAACATACCAGAACTTCTGACTCAGTACCTCCTCAGTGTCCCAAACCCTATAAAATTCACCTCTTAGTCTGTACTGGTGCTCTTCTCCTTGGAGAAGTACCCAGCAGGATTATTTTCTTCCTTTCAATAAAACCTGTTACTCTGGTCTTTTTCGACTCCCATGGATTCCAATGGTAACTACCAAGGCAGTCAACATAAAGAGGATTTCCATCACTGCAAAAAGTGTTTTTGTTTCTCTGTGTCAAACTTCTCCCTTCAACCTCAATCTCTGGCAATATTTTCTTTTTCCTTAAATGTTATCTTTTATAAAAGATTACATAAATGTTATCATATACTATGTAGCATTTTGAGAGTGGAGTTTTTCTTCTGTGTAATGCCATTAATCCATTAATGTTGTGTGTATCAATAGTTTAAACCTTTTCACTGCTGAGTAAGATTCCATTGTATAGATAGATAATACTTTGTTTAGTCATTCAAAATTTGACAAATACTGTGCTGTTTCTATTGTTTGGGTGAACATGGATACAGGTGCTCAGAACTTTCACATATATATTTTTTTGTGTGAATATATGTTTTTGGTTCTTCTGGGTGAATACCTGGGAATGGAATTGCTGTGTCATATAGTTAGTATATATTTTAACCTTACAAGACTCTACCACACATTTCCAAACTGCCTGTGTTGTTTTGTGTTCTAAGCAATGTATGAGCATTCCAGTTCTCTATCCTTGCCACCACTTGATGTTGTATTTTGAATTAACTCTAATAGATTTTAGTGGTGTCCTATCATGATTTTAACTTGCATCTCACTAATTTTGTCATGTGTTTTAGCATGTGTTTATTTGCCACAGAGTAATTTTCTTTACTTAAAAAATACTCTCTAGGGCAGTAGAGTAGACAGATGCACAGACTCCCAGCTCACACCACTGAACTGGATTATAAACTACTTTATGAAAAATCAGCATGAAAAACTAAATCTGGACTACAAGAACAACTCTCAAAAACCAAGGAGCAAAGAAGAAGCCACAACAAACCTGGCAGGGAGCGCCTGAATCTCCCCAGCTTACAGGAACAGAGGAGGGGTGAGGCTGGGCTCTCACTCCAAGAAAAAGAGCAGTAAATACTGCTCGCAGCCACTTTCCTGGCGACCAGGGAATGAGGTGTGTTGAAAGGGCCTGCTTGTCTTCCAAAAAGAAAGGAGAGAGAGAGAGAGAGACGGATGGTGAGGGGGAGAGGAATACAAGTGATGATATGAAAAACTGACTCATTCAGTGCTGGAGGTGGCCATAACTGGGGGAGGGCCTGATCTTTTTACAAAGCAAAATACAAAAGTACTTCCAGGTCGTAGAGATACAGACATCTCTCCAGCTCCAATCAGCGCAACAAAACACAGCTGAAAACAGGAAGTGGGGAGGAGGGGCAGTAACTCAGGTCTCCATGGAGAGCTGAGATACACCTCCCCCTACTGAAGTTGAGAAAGCAACCCACCCCCAGAGAGATTAACTGGCCTCAGGTCAAACCCACTGCATTCCTGGATAGTTTCAAATAAGCCCCTGGCTAAGATCAGCAAACAAGACAATCACCTGTTAAGAAAACAAACAAATCAAGACTTCAAAGTGGCCCAAATCTGAAAAAGGATTACAAATAAGAGCTGATGCCAACCCAAGAAGACCTAGAAACAACACAAGTGAAAACTAGAGTCAGACAACACCAAGACTAGACTCAACCAGCTCTACAAACTAAACACCCAAACACACAGACACAATGAGAAGACAAAGAAGTGCAATCCAAATGAAACCATAAGATAAACTTTCAGGAGATGAACTGAGTGATATGGAAATAATCAAACTTCTGGATGTGGAGTTTAAAATAATGATTGTAAGGATGCTTAGGGATCTTAGAACAACAATTGATGGTCATCACGAACACCTAAATAAAGAAATAGCAAGTATAAGAAAGGATATTAAAATATTAAAAAAAGAATCAGTCGGAGATGACAAATACAATATCAGAAATGAAGACCGCAATGGAAGGAATTAAAAACAGGATGGATACAGCTGAGGATCGAATCAGCATGTTGGAGGACAATTGGAATGAAGGCATGAAAGCAGAGAAGAAAAAAGAAAAGAGACTCAAAAAGTCTGAGGAAACTCTTAGAGAGCTCTGTGACAACATAAAGAGAAATAACATCCGCATCATAGGGGTTCCTGAAGAAGAGAAAGAACAAGGGATAGAGGCTTTGTTCAATCATATCATAGCTGAAAACTTCCCTAAATTAATGCAGGAGAAACTCTCACAAATTCAAGAAGCACAGAGAACTCCACTAAAAAAGAAACCCAAAGAAACCTACACCAAGGCACATCATAATTAAAATACCAAAGTTAAGTAATAAAGAGAAAATATTAAAAGCTGCAAGAGAAAAAAGGGCTATCACCCACAAAGGAGCCCCATAAGGATGACATCAGACTTCTCAACAGAAACACTTGAAGCCAGAAGGGAATGGCAAGAAATATTTAAAGTAATGCAGAACAAGAACCTGCAACAAAGACTACTTTATCCAGCAAGGCTATCATTTAAAATTGAAGGAGAAGCCTTGGCCGGTTTGCTCAGTGGTAGAGTGTTGGACTGGTGTGCAGAAGTCCTGGGTTCAATTCCCGGCCAGGGCACACAGGAGAAGCATCCATCTCCACCCCTCCCCTCTCCTTCCTCTCTGTCACTCTCTTCCCCTCCCACAGCAAAGGCTCTAATGGAGCACTGTTTGCCCGGGCACTAAGGATGGCTCTGTGGCCTCTGCCTCAGGTGCTAGAATGGCTCTGATTGTGGCAGAGCGATGCCCCAAGATGGGCAGAGTATTGCCGCCTGGTGGGCATGCCAGGTGGATCCCGGTCGGGCTCATGTGGGAGTCTGTCTGACTGCCTCCCTGTTTCCAGCTTTGGAAAAATATAAAATAATAATAATAAAAAAAAATAAAATTGAAGCATAAATAAAAAGTTTCCCAGACCAAAAAAAAACCCTCAAGGAATTCATTACAACCAAACCAATGCTGCAGGAAATGTTAAAGGGCATGGCGTAAACAGATCAAAGTGGGAAAAGAATATAGCAAAAGAAGAACACAGCTTTAAAGAATAAAATGGCAATAAATAACTATATCAATAATAACCTTAAATGTAAATGGATTAAATAATCCAATCAAAAGCCATATGGTAGCTGCATGGATAAGAAAACAGGACCCGTACATATGCTGTCTATAAGAGATACACCTTAAAACAAAAGATGCACATAGGTTGAAGGTAAAAGGATGGAAAAATACATTTCATGCAAATGAAAATGAAAAAAAAGCTAGGGTAGCAATACTTATATCAGAAAAATGGACTTTAATACAAAGAATATAGTAAGAGATAAAGAAGGCCACTACATAATGATAAAGGGAGCATTCCAACAGGAAGATATAAATATTATAAATATCTCTGCACTTACTATAAGAGCACCTAAATATATAAAGCAAACTTTGATGGATATAAAGAGCGAGATCAACAGCAACACTATAATAGTAGGGGATTTTAATACCCAACTAACATCACTAATAGATCCTCAAGAAAGAAAATTAACAAAGAAACAGCAGACTTAAAGGATACACTAGATCAACTCGATTGAATAGATATCTTCAGAACCTTTCACCCTAAAGCAGCAGAATATACATTCTTTTCAAGTGCTCATGGTACATTCTCTAGGATAGACCACATGTGATGGCACAAAAGTGGTCTCAACAAATGTAAGAAAATTGAAATCATATCAAGCACTTTCTCTGATCACAATGGAATGAAACTAGAAATCAACCACAACAGAAAAGCTCTAAAATTCTCAAACACTTGGAAACTAAATAGCAGGTTGTTAAATAAAAAATATTGATAGATTAAGAATGAGATAAAAGAAGAAATAAAAACTTTCTAGAAAAAATTAAAATGAGCATACAATAACTCAAAATTTATGGGACACAGCAAGGGCAGTAATGAGAGGGAAGTTCATAGCACACTTTAAGAAGCTAGAAAAAGCTCAAATAAACACCTTAACCCTGCATCTAAAAGAACAAGAACAAAAAAACAGCAAGTAAAGCCCAAATGTAGTAGAAGGAAGGAAATAATAAAGATCAGAGCAGAATTAAATGACATAGAGCCTAAAAAAAACAATACAGAGGATAAATAAAACTAGGAGCTGGTGTTTTGAAAGGTAATCAAGATTGATGAACCTTTAATTAGATTCATCAAGAAAAAGAGAGAGAGGACTCAAATAAATAAAATTAGAAATGAGAGGGGAGAAATAACAACTGACACAACAGAAATAAAAAGAATTGTAAGGAAATACTATGAAGAATTGTATGCCAAATAACTAGACAACATAGATCAAATGGACAAATTCCTTGAAACATACAATCTCCCAAAAATCAATCTGGAAGAATCAGAAAACCTATACAGACCAATTACACCAAATAAGATCAAAACAGTTATCCAAAAACTCTCAACAAAGAAAAGTCCTGGGCGAGATGGCTTCACAAGTGAATTCTACCAAATATTCAAAGAAGAACTAACTCCTATCCTTCTCAAGCTATTTCAAAATATTCAAGAGGAAGGAAGACTTCTAAGCTCCTTTTATGAGGTGAGCATAATTCTGATTCCAAAACCAGGCAAAGACAATACAAAAAAAAAAATTATAGGCCAGTATTCCTGATGAATATAGATGCTAAAATCCTCAACAAAATATTAGCAAACAGGATCTAACAATATATGGAAAAAATCATATACCATGATCAAGAGGAATTTATTCTGCATAGGCAAGGCTGGTACAATATTCACAAATCTATCAATTTTATTCATCACATAAACAAAAAGAAGGAGAAAAACCACATGATAATTTCAATAGATGCAGAAAAAGCATTTGATAAAATCCAGCACCCATTCATAATCAAAACTCTCAAAGAAGTGGGAATACAGGGAACATACCTGAACATAATAAAAGCCGTCTATGACAAACCCACTGCCAACGTCATACTCAATGGGCAAAAATTAAAAGAACTCCCCTAAAGATCAGGAACAAGGCAGGGCTGCCCCTTTTCACCACTCTTATTCAACATAGTCCTAGAAGTCCTGGCCACAGCAATCAGACAAGAAGAATAAATAAAAGGCATTCAAGTTGGAAAAGAAGAAGTAAAGCTATCATTAATTGCAGATAATATGATATTGTATATGGAAAATCCTAAAGTCTCAGTCAAAAAACTACTAGACTTGATAAATGAATTCAGCAAGGTGGCAGGATATAAAATTAATACTCAGAAATCAGAGGCATTTTTATATACCAACAATGAATAGTCAGAAACAGAAATTAAGGAAACAGTCCCCTTCAATGTTACAGCCAAAAAAATAAAGTACCTAGGAGTACATTTCACCAAGGAGACTAAAGACTTGTACTCGGAAAATTATAAAACACTGATAAAAGAAATCAAGGAAGATACAAACAAATGGAAGCATATACTGTGCTCATGGTTAGGAAAAATAAACATCATTAAAATGTCTATATTACCCAAAGTAATCTATAGATTCAATGCAATACCAATTAAAATGACAATGACATACTTTAAAGTTATAGATCACATATTCCAAAAATTTATATGGATTCAAAAGAGAACATGAATAGCCTCAGCAATCTTATAAAAGAAGAATAAAGGGGGAGGTATCACAATTTCTGATATCAGCTATACTGCAAGGCCATTGTACTCAAAACAGTCTGGTACTGGCATAAGAGCAGGCACATAGATCAATGGAACAGAACAGAGAACCCAGAAATAAACCCACAGCTCTATGGACAACTGATATTTGACAAAGGAGGTAAGGGCATACAATGGAGTAAAGACAGCCTCTTCAACAAATGGCGTTGGGAAAATTAGACAGCAACCTGCAAAAATATGAAACTAGACCACCAACTTACACCATTCACAAAAATAAACTCAAAATGGATAAATATTTAAATCTAAGGCATGAAATCCTAAGCATCTTAGAAGAAAACATAGGCAATAAGCTCTCTGACATCTCTTGCAACGATATATTTGCTGATTTATCTCCACGGTCAAGGGAAATAAAAGACATGATATACAAATGGGACTATATCAAACTAAAAAGCTTTTGCACAGCCAAAGACAATAAGAACAGAATAAAAAGACAAACTACACAATGGGAGAACATATTTGACAGTATGTCTGATAAGGGTTAATAACCAAAATTTGTAAAGAACTTGTAAATCTCAACACCAGAAAGACAAACAATCCAATCAAAAAATGGGCAAAAGTAATGAATAGACACTTCTCCAAAGAGGACATACAGATGGCCAACAGGCATATGAAAAAATGCTCAACATCACTATCATTAGAGAAATACAAATTAAAACTACAATGAAATATCACCTCACACCAATCAGAATGGCGCTCATTAACCAAACAACACGGAATAAGTGCTGGCGAGGATGTGGAGAAAAGGGAACCCTTTTGCACTGCTGGTGGGAATGCAGACTGGTGCAGCCACTGTGGAAAACAGTATGGAGATTCCTCAAAAAATTGAAAATCGAACTGTCTTTTGACCCAGCCATTCCACTTTTAGGAATATATCCCAAGAGCACCATAGAACGGTTCCAGAAGGAGAAATGCACCCCCATGTTTATAGCAGCATTGTTCACAATAGCGAAGATCTGGTAATAGCCTAAATGTCTGTCAGAGGACAAGTGGATTAAAAAGCTTTGTTACATATATACTATGGAATACTACTCAGCCATAAGAAATGATGACATAGAATCATTTCCAATAACATGGATGGACCTTGATAACTTTATACGAAGTGAAATAAGTAAACCAGAAAAAATTAATAACTATGTGAACCCATGCATAGATGGGACATAAAAATGAGACTCAGAGACATGGACAAGAATGTGATGGTTACAGGGAGTGGGGTGGAGTGGTGGTGAGGGGGCGAGGAAGGAGGGGGAGGGTAGGTGCACAAAGAAAACCAGATAGAAGGTGACAGAAGACAATTTGACTTTGGGTGAGGGGTATGCAGCATAATCAAAGGTCAAAATAATCTGGAGATGTTTTCTCGGAACATGTATACCCTGATGTATCAATGTCACTGCATTAAAATTAATAAAAATAAGATAAAAAAATACTCTCTAACACTCAGTACATGGCTTATAATTTTTTATTAAATGTATTCTTGGCCTTGGCCTGTTGTCTCAGTGGTTGAGCATCTGCCTGGTGTGCGGGAGTTCGGGTTCGATTCCTGGTTAGGGCACACAGGAGAGGCGCCCGTCTGCTTCTCCACCCCTTCCCCTCTCCTTCTTCTCTGTCTCTCTCTTCCCCTCCTGCAGCCGAGGCTCCATTGGAGCAAAGATTGCCCAGGCACTGAGGTTGGCTCTGTGGCCTCTGCCTCAGACACTAGAATGGCTCTGGATGCAACAGAGTGATGCCCCAGAGGGGCAGAGTATCGCCCCTTCGTGGTAATGCTGGGTGGATCCTGGTCAGGTACATGTGGGAGTCTGTCTGACTGCCTCCCAGTTTCCAGCTTTGGAAAAATGCAAAAAAAAAAAAAAAAGTATTCTTAGGTGTCTGTTGGTCAAATAAGTTTGTAAATTGATATATATATGTTTGCTTGCTATAGTATGCATTGTGTGTGGGGGACAGGCTGTAAGCAGGCTGGGTCATTATAGCCTGAGGCTTAGTTTTAAGACTAAGCTTTCCCCCAGACCCTTGACTAATTGCATAATGTGGGGTGGTGCACTCTCATGAGGAATCCCATCATGGCTCAGATAAGTGATTTGTATCAGAGACTTTCTTATAAGTATAATAGATTAAAGGCTTCAATTTCTACACTATATAATGGGGGCAGACCAGGGGCTTGCTGTCTCTTGGTTCCTGAGATTGGCATTAGAGAGAAGAACTGAGAAAGGCCATGTGGAGGAGGCCAGGAGAAGCAGCCAAGTTGGAGGAATGCTGAAGAAGCCAGTTTGTGCAGAGAGGAGATGGGGAACAGAGGTGAATGAGGCTAGTGAGCTAGAAACCTTTGATTATAGGAAACTTGAATAAGTCAGTAGCTTTGAGAGAACTGAATGAGTGGGTTTTGGAGCCCAGTGTGTGTTTTTACTTGCCCACCGGCTGCAAGCTAGGATGAAAGGTAATGGTCTACTAGTTCTTGGCTCTGTTGTTTCATTACCATCTGTCCGAATCCTATGCAAACCTGCATGGGCCAGGCTGCTGTGATGATGGCCACAACTACTGGCTTTACAGTGTCTCATGCACTTTGATAGTATTGTAATGAAATTGCTTTTTTAATTTTGTTTTTACACTATTTATTGTTAGTATATAGAAATACAATTATTTTGTATACTGAATGTGTACCTGACAACTTTGCTAAAATTATATTTGAGCTCTAATTGTTGTGTGTGTGGATGTATATGTATTCTTTAAGATCATGTTATCTGCCAAAAGAGATAGTTTTACTTCTTCCTTTCTAATCTAGATGCAATTTTACTTGCCCAATAGCCTCGGCTAAAATCTCTAGTACAATATTGAATAAAAATGGCAAAATCAGACATCCTTGTTTTGATCAGATCTTAGGATCTGTTTCAATATTTTACCACTAGTTATAATGTAAGCTGTGGAATTTTTTTTATTTATGATTTTAATTTTTGTTTACAAAGGTTCAAGTGTCTCACCAAATATATCTCCTCACCAACCCCTTTATTCCTTCGTGCCCCCCCAATACCCCTCCACTCAATGCCTTCCCCCTTCCCTCCAGGATTTGGTGTCCTGTTCTCTATAATGCTGTGTTATGTATATATAATTTCATTAATCTCTTTCCCTTCTCTGATCCCATCTTCTCTTTTACTTTCACTCTGACCACTTTCCCTCTGGTCCCATCTGTATATCTTCTTGTGAGAAGTGTCTATTAATTTCTTTTGCCCATTTTTGATTGGATTGTTTATTTTCCTGGTGTTGAGTTTTACAAGTTCTTTATAAATTTTGGTTATGAACCCCTTATCAGACATATTGGCGAATATATTCTCCCATTCTGTGGGTTGTCTTTTTATTCTGTTAATGTTGTCTTTTGCAGTGCAAAAGCTTTTTAGTTTCATATAGTTCCATTTGTTCATTCAGTCCTTTGTTTCACTTGCCCATGGAGATAAATATTGCTTATGAGAGATATTGGAGAGTTTACTGCCTATGTTTTCTTCCAAGATGTTTATGGTTTCACGACTTACATTTAAGTCTTTTATCCATTTTGAATTTACTTTTATGAACAGTGTAAGTTGGTGATCTAGTTTCATTTTTTGTAAGTACCTGTTCAATTTTCCCAACACCATTTGTTATAGAGACTGTCTTTACTCCATTGCATGCTCTTACCTCCTTTGTCAAATATCAGTTGTCCATATAGGTGTGGGATTATTTATGAGTTCTCTGTTCTGTTCCATTGATTTTTATGCCTGTTCTTATGCAAGTACCAAGCTGTTTTGAGTATGATAGCCTTGTAGTATAACTTAATATCAGGAACTATGATACCTCCCTCTTTATTCTTCTTTTTCAGGATTGCTCAGGCTATTCGTGTTCTGTTTCCATATAAATTTTTGAAATAATTGTTTTATCTTTGAAATCTGTCATTGTTATATTAATAGAAGCTGCATTGAATCTATAGATTACTTTGGGTAATATAGACATTTTAATGATGTTTATTCTTCCTATCCATAAACACGGTATATGTACCTTCCTTGATTTTCTTTAAAAATGATTTATAATTTTCTGAGTATAAGTATTTAACCTCTTTAATTAATTTTATTCCTGGGTACTTTATTTTTTGTTGTTGCAGTAGTGAAGATAATTGTTTTCTTCATTCTCTTTCAGAAAGTTTATTTTTGGTGTATAAAAATATCACTGATTTCTGAATATTGATTTTATTTTCTGCCACCTTGCTGAATTCATATATCAGGCCCAGTAGTTTTTTGACTGAGACTTTAGGGTTTTCTATGTACAGTATCATGCCATCAGCAAATAATGATAGTTTTACTTCTTTTCCAATTTGGATGCCTTTTATCCCTTCTTTTTGTTTGATTGCTGTGGTTGGGACTTCCTGAATTATGTTGAATAAGAGTGATGAAATGGGGCACCCCTGCCTTGTTTTTGATCTTACGGGGATTTCTTTTAATTTTTGCCTATTGATTATGATGTTGTCTTTGGGTTTGTCATAGATGGCCTTTATCATGTTGAGGTATGATCCCTGTATCCCCACTTTGCTGAGAGTTTTGATCATAAATGGGTTCTGGATTTTATCAAATGCTTTTTCTGCTTCTATTGATATAATCATGTGAGTTTTATCCTTTCTTTTGTTTACATGTTGAATCACATTGATTGATTTGAGAATAGGGTACCAGTCTTGTCTTCCTAGACATAGTCCACCTGATCATGATGTATAATTTTTTTTCTGTATTGCTGGATCCAGTTTGCTAATATTTTGTTGAAAATTTTAGCAACTAAGTTTATCAGGGATATTGGTCTATAGTTTTTCTTTTTTGTAGTGTCTTTGCCAGGTTTTGAAATCTGTATTATACTCACCTCATAAAAATAGTTTGGAAGTCTTCCTTTTAAATTTTTTGAAATAGCTTGAGAAGGATAGGAGTTAGTTCTTCTTTAAATATTTTGTAAAATTTGCCCATGAAGTTATCTGGCCCAGGACTTTTGTTTGTTGTGAGTACTTTGATAACTATTTTAATCTCATTTGATGAAATCAGTCTGTTTGGGTATTCTGATTCTTCTATATTGATTTTTGAAAGATCATATGTTTTGAGGAATTTGTCCATTTCACCTAGGTTGTCTAATTTTGTGGTATACAGTTCTTCATTGTATTTTCAAGCAATCCTTTGTATTTCTGCTGTGTCAGTTGTTACTTCACCTCTCTCATTTCTAATTTTATTTGAGTCATTTCTCTTTTTTTCTTGGTGAGTCTGGTTACAAATTCATCAAGTTTGTTTACCTTTTCAAAGAACCAGCTCTTGGTTTTACTGATCCTCTATACCATTTTTTTTAGCCTCTATGTCATTTATT
Organism: Saccopteryx bilineata; assembly: GCF_036850765.1. NCBI lineage: Eukaryota > Metazoa > Chordata > Mammalia > Chiroptera > Emballonuridae > Saccopteryx > Saccopteryx bilineata. Next base: position 209,756,751 of record NC_089491.1, on the reverse strand, counting down.
TCTGCTCTGATCTTTATTACTTCCTTCCTTCTACTTTCTCTAGGTTTTACTTGCTGTTCTGTTTCTAGTTCTTTTAGATGCAGAGTTAAATTGTCTATTTGAGCATTTTCTAATTTCTTAACATATGCTTGTAGTGCTATGAACTTGCCTCTTCGGACTGCTTTTGCTATGTCCCATAATATTTGAGTTGTTGTATGTTTGTTTTTATTTGTTTCAAGAAAAATTTTGATTTCTTCTAAGATCTCATTGTTAAGCCATTCCTTCCTTAATTACATGCTATTTAGTTTCCAAGTGTTTGAATGTTTTTTAATTTTTTTATTGTAGTTGACTTCTACTTTTATGCCATTGTGATCTGAGAAGATGTTTGCTGTGATTTTATTTCTCTTAAATTTGTTGAAACTTGTTTTGTGTCCTAGGATGTGGTCTATCCTAGAGAATGTACCATAAGCACTTAAAAAGAGTGTATATTCTGTTGCTTTAGGGTGAAAAGTTCTAAAGATATCTATTAAATCCAGTTGATCTAGTGTGTTCTTTAAGTCTACAGGTTTTTTGTTATTTTATTTTTTTTTTTTGAGAATCTATCCAGTGATGTTAGTGGGGTATTGAAACCCCCTACTGTTATAGTATTGTTGTTGATCTCTCCCTTTCTGCCCATCAAAATCTTCTTTTTAAATTTAGGTGCTCCTATATTAGGTGCATAGATATCCATGATGGTTATATATTACTGTTGCATTGCTCCCTTTATCATTATGTAGTGACCTTCTTTATTTATTATTATAGCCTTTGTTTTATAGGTGATTTTGTCTGATATAAGTATTGCTATCCCAGATTTTTTTCATTTTTATTTGCATGAAATAATTGTTTTCATCCCTTTACTTTCAGTCTATGTGTATATTTTGTTTTGAGGTGTGTCTCTTGTAGGCAGCATATGTATGGATCCTGTTTTCTTATCCATGCAGCTACCTTATGTCTTTTGATTGGATCATTTAATCCATTTACATTTAAGGTCATTATTGATATGTAGCTGTTTATTGTCATTTTATTCTTATAATCTACATTCCTCTTTTACTAGAATTCTTTTCCCCCTTTGTTCTGTTTACGGCAGGTCCCTTATCATTTCTTGTAGCATTGGTTTGGTTGTAATAAATTTCTTGAGGTTTCTTTTGTCTGGGAACCTTTTAGTTTCTCCTTTAATTTTAAATGATAGCTTTCTGGAATAAAGAAGTCTTGGTTGTCGGCTCTTGTTCTTCATTACTTTGAATATTTTTTGCCTTTCTCTTCTGGCCTTTAATGTTTCTCTTGAGAAGTCAGATGTCATCCTTATGGGGGCTCCTCTGTAGGTAATAGACTGCTTTTCTCTCACAGCTTTTAGTATTTTTCTTTTATCTTTTAATTTTTTATTTTAATTATAATGTGTCTTGGTGTTGGCCTTTTATGTTTATCCTTAATAGAACTCTCTGTGCCTCTTGAACTTGTATGACCTTTTCCTTTATCAATTTAGGGAAGTTTGCAACTATGATTTCTTTAATCAGATTCTCTATCCCTTGTTCTTTCTTTTCTCCTCTGGATCCCCTATGATGTGCATGTTATTTCTCTGCATGTTGTCACAGAGCTCTCTTAGAGTTTCCTCAGTCTGAACCTCTTTTCTTTTGCTACTCTGTTTCCATGCTTTCGTTTATCTTGTCCTCTAACTCACTGATTTCATCCATTCTGCTTTTAATTCTTTCCAGTGTGGTCTTCATTTCTGATGTTGTATTTGTCATTTCTGACTGATTCTTTTTTATTTTGTTAATTTCCCTTTTTATACTTGCTATCTCTTTATTTAGGTGATCATTATGTACATCCATTGTTGCTCTAGGATCTTTGAGCATCCTAACAATCATTATGTTAAACTCTGAATCTGGTAATTTGGTTATATTTTCTGGGGATTTCTCTTTATTCATTTGAGTTATATTTCTCTGCCTTCTCATTTTGTCTGTGTACAAGAAGGGTGTGGCCACTGGAGTTCAATGTGTGTGACCTCTGTGTTCCCTGGGTGTGGTCTGCCTGCAGGCCTGCCACCACCTGTGCTGCTGCCGTGTGTATATGGGCATGGGTGTTGCCGGCATCCACCTGCTGAAGCAGTTGCTGTGGTTTTCACCTTGCCTTTTGTAGATGGGACTGTGTTCGTGTACCTGGGCTGCAAGTCCTAGTCATCCCAGACTTTCCCCCACCCTGTAGGTAAGACTGCATTCACATATTTGGGCTGCAAGCCCTGGCCAGCCCTCTGCCTTCACTCTGACCTTATGGGCTGGACTGTGCTCCTGCATCCTGGCTACAAGCTTTGGTGTGCCTCAGTATGTGCCCCGTACCAACAGGCAGGACCACACTCTTGTGTCCCAGCAGAAAACTTGGTAGGCATTTGGCCTTTACTCCACCCCCATGAGTGGGACTGCACTTACTTTCCTGAGCTGAAAGCCTCAGCCTTGTGGTTGGGTCTGAGCTCCTGTGCCCAGCTGCAAATCTCAGCTGGTTCCCTGGCTTTTGCTTTACCCCTGAGGGCAGGACTGCAATTGGGACCACTGTCACTCATCTGGCTTGCAGCCACCAGTTGGATGTCCTTCCTGTGCACCTTCTGCTGCCATAGCCAACCTCAGCCTTCACCCCTACTAAGGGGGACTGTGCTTGTGCCAGGCTTCAGTTGTGGCTGGCCCCAGATTCTGTCCTTGTGGTCAGGGCTGCTCTTGTGTCTGGGCCAGAGCTGGTAGCAGCCCCTGGCTTCTGTGTCCCGCTGACTCTTACCCTCTGGCGAGTACTCAGCAGTGTGTGTGTATGTGTGTGGGGGGGAGTGATGCAATACTGTATTTTAGATGACTCCCTGCTTCTACATGACTCTGCTCTAAGTGCTGAAGGAGAACTTCTGTTTGGCTGGTGACCTAATTCCCTTTGCTAGTATTGCTGGTTCTAGAAATAATATTCACTTTAACCCTGGCCGGTTGGCTCAGTGATAGAGCATCGGCCTGGCGTGCAGGAGTCCTGGGTTTGATTCCCAGCCAGGACACACAGGAGAAGCGCCCATCTGCTTCTCCAGCCCTTCCCCTCTCCTTCCTCTCTGTCTCTCTCTTCACCTCCTGCAGCCAAGGCTCCATTGGAGCAAAGTTGGCTCAGGCACTGAGGATGGCACTGTAGCTTCTGCCGCAGGTACTTCTAGCTCTGGTTTCAGTGGAGCAACGCCCCAGATGGGCAGAGCATCATCCCCTGGTGGGCGTGCCGGGGTGGATCCCAGTCAGGCGCATGCGGGAGTCTGTCTGACTGCCTCCCCATTTCCAACTTCAGAAAAATACAAAAAAAAAAAAAAAAAAAGAAAGAAATAGCCCTGGCCGGTTGGCTCAGCGGTAGAGCGTAGGCCTAGCGTGCGGAGGACCCGGGTTCAATTTCCGGCCAGGGCACACAGGAGAAGCGCCCATTTGCTTCTCCACCCCTCCGCCGCACCTTCCTCTCTGTCTCTCTCTTCCCCTCCTGCAGCCAAGGCTCCATTGGAGCAAAGATGGCCCGGGCGCTGGGGATGGCTCTGTGGCCTCTGCCTCAGGCGCTAGAGTGGCTCTGGTCGCAACATGGTGACACCCAGGATGGGCAGAGCATCTCCCCCTGGTGGGCAGAGCTTCGCCCCTGGTGGGCGTGCCGGGTGGATCCCGGTCGGGCGCATGCGGGAGTCTGTCTGACTGTCTCTCCCTGTTTCCAGCTTAAGAAAAATGCAAAAAAAAAAAAAGAAAAAGAAAAAAAAAAAAAGGAAATAATATTCACTTTAGATTTGGGGAGTGACTCAGCCTAGGGTTTAGGATGGCTGTTCCTCAAAGTGTTTCTCCCTTTGCCTCCTAGATTACACTCTTTTCCTGCTACTCCAGTCCTCTCATCTCTCCCTGTCCTTCAGTGTACTGAACATGTGGTTGTGAAAGAGGTTTCCTGCATGTTTCCTTTAAAAATTCTGAGTCTGAGAAATCCCTCTCTTTTTCACAAACACTATCTTGGCTTGTTTTTCAGCTAAATACTGTCTGCACGCACCTTCTAGGCTCTGGGGCTGCAGGCTGGGGCTTTGTTCCTGGGGCTCAGGACCTTCCCTTCTTTGCTAAACTCACTTCCCACCACGCAAGTCCCTTTTAGCTACTATTTTCTCCCAGGAGCTGGGAAGCCCTCTTCATGTTTCTGCTTTTCCTACCAGTCTCACTGTGGCTTCTTCAGTGGTTCTTGGTTACAGAGTCTTCATAATTTAGTCCAAGTTGGTTTTTCCAGATGATTGTTCTTAAAATTAAGTTGTAGTACACTTTAGTTCTGGGAATTGGTGGTTGGTACGTCAGCCTACTCCATTGCCATCTTGCTGCCCTCCTGTTGCACTTTTGATAAAATTTATTTTTTTGTGTGTGTGTGACAGAGAAAGAGAGATAGAGAGGAAAAATAGGAACATAAAACAGGAAGGGAGAGAGATGAGAAGCATTAATTCTCATTGCAGCTTCTTAGTTGTTCTTTGACTGCTTTCTCATATGTGCCTTGACCGGGAGTCTACAGCAGAGTGTGTGACCCCTTGCTCAAGCCAGTAACCTTGAGCTCAAACCAGCAACCATGTGGTCATGTTTATGATCCCATGCTCTAGCCAGTGACTGTGCTCAAGCTGCTGAGCCTGCAATCAAGCTGGATGTGCCAGCAAGCTCGGGGTTTCAAACCTAGCTCTTTGCATCTCAGTCCAACCCTCTATTCACTGTGCCTCTGCCTGGTCAGGCTTAATACAATTTATTCTTGTGGCACAAACCTTCTAGGTGAAGTGACTGTTGATAGTTTAAAAAAATAATTTCAAGAAGTCATGAAGTAGGTGACACATAGCAATGTACCATTTTGATTTTTTTAATTATCATGAAATCTTCATCATATTCTTTGCCATTGAATTGACTTTCAGTTACCATTAGCTTTCAGTCTAAGCACATTTCCTCTCAAAACTATCAACCAGGACAGGAGTAAACCTCCTTTATAAAAATACATTACTTTCCCTTCTTTAAATATATCACAGGTGAAAGAAGCTCTGATAATTACTAAAAATGTGGTTTAAAAACAGCTTTATTGCAAAATTAATAATTATAAAAGGTAGTTTTACAGAAACATCACACTTTCAGAAACCTAAAACAACATTTTTATATCACTCTTCAGATAAATGAAGACATATTCATAAACCAACATCTTGCCTAAGCAAAAGAAATAAATTTAATCAGTGTTATCTATAATTACATAAAATAGATGGCAAATGCCTGATATAGTGGCTAAAGCTCCTTGGAAAGAATGCATAAATAAAAATAAATGAATAAATAAATACTATTGTTACTCTAAATATCTCACTGCAAATCATATTAGTGAATTCCAGCTATATAAATGAAAAATAAAATCATCAGAAAGGTAATATAAAGGTCACAAAGTGGATGGAAATCTTAGAGAAATGTAGGGATAATGCTAATGGGGAAAGTGACTCAGCAGTAAGAAGTAAATCTAAGGACACCTCACAAAACAACTGACTGAGACATCATATTGGTGGCATTGCTAAAGGTCACCAAATCACACTACACTTACCTCATGTGCCACTGTCTTCAATATCAAAATCCAAATTAATGAGTTTTGGTCACATTCTCAACTCATTTAGGCATTTTCTGCCCCCTTGGAATTCTTTAATAGATGGTAAGACCCATGTGTTACCAGATGCACACCATATAGCAGATAGAGTTTAAAGATGGTAAAAATAAATAAGTATATAAATAAATAAAGCAGAATTTATAATATTAAAGAATGATACCTTTGTTTTATACACTTTAAAACATATATATGCAGTAACAGTGATTACTTTAAATTATGGACCTGTAAATAAGTTTATTTGCTTATTTTTAGTTGGTATATTTATATTTTAATAAAAAATAATTTGATTAATTCATAAAAGCAGTATTTATTATTTTAGATTATTCACTCATTTTTTTCATTAATTCAATAAATCTTTATGAATATTACATTTTAAGGACTGAAACTAGATATTGTATTGCAGTGAACAAACAAGACTGGTTCTTTACCCTTATTAAGTATACAGTCAATTAGGGGAGACATATTATATTAATTTCTAAGGAACTATAAGTCTTGATGTGGAGATATATCATAAATTAGGTTGTGGTATAATTCTAACTAAAGAAGTGACATACAAGATGAGACAAGAATATAACAGTTGGCTAAGAAAATTGGAGATAGACCAGTATAGGCAAAGGCCTAGACTGTTATCCATAAAGCCATGTAGTAAATATTTGCAGCATTGTAGTCTATATGTTTTCTGTTACAGGGAGCAACCCAGTAACAGAGAATACACAATAAACAAATGAGCAGGACTATTTTTCAGTAAAACAGGTAGCAAGCTTTTGGTTAATTGACAATATTAAACTTAACCTTGAGCTAAGTAAAGAGCGCATTAGATATATGTGAAAACTTTGGCATAAAACCTAAATATATGGTTTATTAAAACATGTGACACTTTGAGCACTGTGTCTAAAATAGGAAGTACATTTTAAATTTATTATCTCATTTAGTGCTCACAATTATTTCACTAAGTCAGGGCTCTCTTGTTCCCATTTAACATATAAGGACTAAACATTAAAGTAAGGAGAAGCCATGGATTGGAATCTTTCTTCTACCAATTATATAAGCAAAATATTACTAAAAAAATATTTAGCCTTCAATTTTAAAACTATGAGTTAACTCTTATTTAAGCAATTAATCTCTTTTCCTGATCTGTCTGTTGTTCAATGCAATTGTATTTAACTAATATATAGTTTTAGTTTGGTAGCATAAATACTAAATGTATCACTAAACATTAATAGTAAATTCATATTTTAAAGTAGTACAGAATTAGTGTGTTAGTTACTGGGGCTGGTTGTTTCAATGTGTGTGTGTGTTTGTGTGTGTGTGTGTGTCTGTGAAAGAAAATTTTTAAATTTTCAGATGAATAAAATAATTTTTAATAATATGAATTTTGAAAAAATTTAAAATGTAGTAAAATTTAAAATATGAAATGTAAGTTATGAAACTGTAATTACTATAAATATAAAGAAATAAAAGCATATAAAGAAAAAAATTGAAAACAACTTTGATAGTGTGGACAGTAGTGTTTACTACTATTTACCATTAATTAAATGGTATTATTTGCTTTCAAAATAACTTATGTGTCATAAAAATAATATCTGAGGATTAATATAAAAATATTCAATTATGAGTTAGGCATATGCATGTTTAAATTTACATTAAGATCAATAGATATAATGCATATCATAGATAAAATATAAGTGTCTCATTATGTCCATTCCAGTGAAGGTTTAGCATTTTTTTTTAAATTCTGGATTGATTCATCTGAAATACTTAGAAAAGACCTAAGGTAATTGTAAATATATTTTCAGACAGAAATTATATTGCTATTTTCACTAAGTAAGAATTACTATAAATCATTGTGTAGACATCCTCATACTAAGTAAAGTTGAGGTTGCATCTTTAACTAAAAAATTTTAAGCATGTATTTTAATTACCATTGTGTCATTAGGTGCATATGGTGTTCTTCCAGACTCAGTCATTACATGACTTGTTTCTCATGCTGATGTTAAACTTATGAAAAGAAATTATATAATAACTTGTCTGTGCTTTCTCTTAATTAAGGTTAAATGAGTTCCATTTTCTTAATTGTCCTGTATATAAAATTAGCAAGATAACAATCTAGTGCAGATGCAATATTTATAAAAGAGCAGTTTGGAGGACACTTGCTTTGAAGACCAGAATCCACTCAAGAGGTTTAGATTCAGCTGCTTTCAAATGGAGACTGGATGTCTTCTTCTTAAAAATTCCTCAGTGACAATTGTGCATACTATACTTAGAAAACTAATGCATAGGAAGAAAAAAGTCTCTTTTTATCTTTCCACTTTGAAACAATTAGCTTACTGAAACATCATGTATGTAAATACAAGACATATTTAATGAGAGCTACCTATATATCAAAAACTACTGTGTAAACATCAAAAATAAATCAGAAATATATCTATGGGAAACTCACAAACCAATAAATTTTACAAGAAAAGAGTGATTAACAAAACTAACTCATAACCAGTTTTTTCTGCAAATTTGATTTAATGCAATTTTTTATACAAATTTTAAGAGGTTCTGAAAGTAACCCCTGGGCAGAATTTTGATGCAAATAAGCCAAAATTCTAAGGATAATATTTATATTAATAAGAGCAACAGCAACAACTACAACTATTTTAGAATGTTTCAGGCACTATGTATAACATAGATTACTTCTTATTTAATTCAGGCAATATCACAGTGAGGTGTGTCATATTAGTTTTTCTTTTATTTTATAGGTGACATATTAGATTACATAATCTTCTCAAAGACATGCTATTTGTAGGGTGAGGCCATACACTGAACCAAGATAAGATGTGCTGTGTATTATTCTGTTTCCCACAGAATGGCAGGAATCTTTAGGATATTCTTAGAGTTGTGACAAAATGTTAGAAAGCGAGTTGAAATACCAAACCATACTGAACTGAAGAGAATTTTTGAGGCAAATGCAGATATCTCATGTAGCTCTCCCAACCTAATACCACCCCCTTCAATCTACCAAGCAATTTCAAGGGAATGAGTTGAGCTATATTTTGGGTAGTTCTCATAATATGAAACTTCCTTGTTCTATGGAGTCTCACAAAGGTCTATTCAGAGAAGATTCTCATAATTTTGAAAGCAATTAAATATATTTTGCATAGAAAAGTCTATATTAATATATTTAATCTTGTTACACACACATTTTAGTTATTTTGTGCCAGAAACAATAAGGGGTATATTTTAAATAATGTCTTGAATAAAATAAACTGAAACATTTCCATGAAACAACTTATGTTTAGTTAAAGGGGTGAAATAATAAACAAATTAAATAAATAAATCAAATAAACAAAACAAAATAAATAAAATCTCTAAAATAACAGACTTGATGATCCAATAGAAGATCATGACCAAAAAAAACCTGACTGAGAGATAAATTTAGTATGATACATATGTTAAAATGTTTACTAACAATGGTAGATAACATAGAGGAAGAGATGACTCTTTCAGCAAAAAGGAATATAACAAAGGGTTAAATTGAAATAGAAAAATTAAAAACTCATGATGTCAGCAGTACAAAATTTTTTCATCCATTTTGAAATGACTTGAAATGGAAATGATCTAAACTAAAACACAAATAGAAAAAATAGTAAAAATAATCAAAATCATTTATGAGACAATATTAAGCAGTCTACCATTATGTATTTAGAGTTTCAGAAAAAGAAGAGCATTATTGATAGAACAATTGAACACAAAATTTGTAAGAATACATAAGTTCTGACAACACTTCTAACGACAAAGAAAAAGGGAACAAAGAACACCTGGGATTATAAAAAAATAAACTGCAATATAATAGACTTAAATACTACAGTATCAATAATCACATTAAATGTAAACACATTAACATCTTAATTAAAAAGCAATATTAGCCAGATTGGATTCAAAAAGCATGCTCAAACAAATGCCATACATGAGAAAATCACATTAGAGTTCAGGGGCTGACATCAGAAAAAAAGTGAAAGAATGTGGGTCTTGAAATGTCACCACCCTAAAAAAGTAATAAATACACTGGGCTAAAAGGGTTAGAATCTATCTTTGTTTATCAAAGTCTGACTATTACTGCAAGATTTGCAGTGAGCCAGAGAGTGCTTATGCAGGAGAAGCAGCTGAATGTTAGAAAACACAGTGAGCTGTGTTATATTTTAACCTATGTTAGTTTAAGCCCTCATGAGCTAGAAAAATATCAACCCCCATTTCAGTACTGGAGGAAACAAAATAGAACTTATTTGTGAATAATTGTATTTATCACTATTATTATAATTATTATGTGTCTATTTATTCTTGGAAGATAGCTCAAAAGTTTTGCTTTTAGTTTTCCTAACTCAGAACTGGCCTAATGCTAAATGAAAATCCCAGAGGAACAGGTAGAGAGAAAAATAAAGAATATTTGAAAAAAAAATGGTCAAAAACTTTCTAAATGTGACAAAAAATATTAACAATCTTTATATGTTTGGCAAACCAACATTAAAAGAATTATACACCACAATGATACTAAATTTATTCAATGCAAAAGTTTTTCAACCTATTAAAATGAATCTATGTACTATACAATATTAATAGAAAAAGAAAAAGAAGAGCAATTTTAATACATGCAGAAAAAGCCATATGTATTCATGATAGAAAGTATTCAGCAAACTAAGATTAGAAGAAAACTTCTTCCATCTGATAAACAATGTCTGCAAAAATCCCACAGCTGGAGAGGCGGCAAGATGGTGATGGAGTAGGTGGATGTACCAACTTCCAACTCCCAGAACCAAAGTGGATTACAACTTAATTTTAAGAACAATCATATGGAAAAACCAACTTTGGACTAAACTAAGAGGACTCTTTGACCAAGGATCACTGAAGAAGCCACACTGAGACTGGTAGGAATAGTGGAAACATGGAGAAGGTTGCTCATCTCCCAGGAGCAGCCTGGAGGGACTCATGTGACAGGAAGTGAGTTTAGCAGAGAGGGGAGGGTCCTGGGCCCCAGAAACAAAGCCCCAGCTTATCCCCAGAGCCTAGAAGAGGTGTATGAACAGTATTTAGCTGTGAAAAAAGCCAGAATACTGTTTGCAAGAAAGAGACAGATTTCTCAGACAAAGATTCTTCTCTAAGGAACCACACAGAAAACCTCTTTCACAACCATTCACCCAGGACTCCAGGGGATGGGGAGAGAAGAGAGGACTGAAGTAGCAGAAAGAAAGTGTGATCTAGGAGGCACAGGGAGAAACCCTTTGAGGGATAGCCACCCTAAACCATGGGCTGAGTCATTCCCCAAACATAAAGTGAATTATTTCCCTTGGAACCAGCAATACCAGCAAAAGTAAGCAGGTCACAAGCCAAACAGAAGCTCTCCTACTGTACTCAGAGCAGAGTTGCTTAGAAGGATGAAGCCTTCAGGAATACAATATTGAGTGCTGAGGTCTGAACTGCATCACCCCAACACCCCCTGAGGCCTAGCATGAGTGCAGTACTGCCTAGTGGGGGCAGAGGCTGTGGTGGCAAAATGGGTACACAAAAGCAGTCCAACCCATAGCTGTGGGCCGGGCAAGTGAGAGCAGTCTCACATACAATCCTGCCTTCAGGGGCAAGGCAAAAGCTGAGGAACAAGCTGAGACCTGTGGTTGAGCGCAGAAGTGCAACCCCAACCATGAAGGCAAGAGTGAAACCACAGCAACTACCCAGTGGTCCGGCACCAGCAACCCCCATGCCTGAATGCCTGAGGCTACAGCAGAGGGGGTAGTGGGCCTGCAGATAGCCCACACCTAGGGAACCACAGAGGCCACACACATTGGACTCCAGTGGCCACATCCTTCTTATACACAGAAAAAATAAAAAGGTAGAAAAATTTAACCCAAATGAATCAAAAGAAATCTCCAGAAAAGTACTTGAATGAGTCAGAAATAACTAAATTACCAAGTGCAGAGTTTAAAATAATGATTTTGTTAAGATGCTCAAAGATCTTAGAGTAACAATGAATGGACATAATGAGCACCTAAATAAAGAGATAGTAAATATACAAAAGGACATTGAAATAATAAAAAAATCAGTCAGAAATGGCAAATACAATATCAGAAATAAAGACCACACTGGAAGGAATTAAAAGCAGAATGGATTAAGTCAGTGAGTTAGAGGAGAAGATAAACAAAATCTTGGAAACAGAGTAGCAAAAAAAAAAAGAGGTTCAAAAAGTCTGAGGAAACTCTTAGAGAGCTCTGTGACAACATGCAGAGAAATGACATCCACATCATAGGGGTTCCTGAAGGAGAAGAGAAAGAACAAGAGATAGAGAATCTGATTGAAGAAATCAGTTGAAAACTTTCCTAAATTGATGAAGAAAAAGGTCACACAAGTTCAAGGAGCACAGAGAGTTTCATTAAAGATGATCCCAAAAAGACAAACACCAAGACATATCATAATTAAAATACAAAAATTAAAAGATAAAGAAAGAATACAAAAAACTGTAAGAGAAAAGCAGTCTATTACCTACAGAGGAGCCCCCATAAGGATGACATCTGACTTCTCAACAGAAACATTAGAAGCCAGAAGAGAATGGCAAGAAATATTCAAAGTAATGCAAAGCAAGAGCTAACAACCAAGACTTCTCTGTCCCACAAGTCTATCATTTAAAATTTAAAAACAAAAAGCTTCCCAGATAAAAAAAAAACCTCAAGGAATTTATTACAACCAAATCAGTGCTACAAGAAATGTTAAGGGGCCTGCTGTAAACAGAACAAAGGGGGAAAAATTCTAGTAAAATAAGAATGTAGATTAAAAGAATAAAATGACAGTAAACAGCTACATATCAATAATAACCTTAAATGTAAATGGATTAAATGATCTGATCAAAAGACATAAGGTAGCTGCATGGATAAGAAAAGAGGACCAGAGTGATGTCAGAGAAATGGTGCCATGAGGGATTCTCTCGAAACCTCTCCCTAAAATTTCAACAAATTCAACAACTAGAGACAGGAAAACAACCACAGAATTATCTGAAATACACATATATCAAACAAAGATATGACTGGGTGAAAAGGTGACTGAATATATAATTCACTCTGAAGGAAATAAAACGAAGAAGGAAGTATTCTGCTTTTTTCACTGACTTGAGCAAGGGCTGCTTTCACTTGAAACTGAGAGAAATGGAGGGCTGGGGGCTCAGAAATAGCTGAGCTAGGGCAGAGGTGTTCAAACCGAGGAGAGAGTGTGCCCGTGTCTCAGCCTAAGCAGAGCTAACACCAGTCACAGAACCTGGTAGAGGTGGGTAAGCAGTTGCCTTGTTTGCTCTTGGTCTCCTGATTAGCGAGCGTGTGTGGTGTGCAAGTGGATCCACCTGGCACCTTGGATAAGGGCGCCTAATTTTCCAGACAGAGGGACTGAGTCGGAGATGGTCAGCAGTGGCCCTCTGTGTGGGCTGTACCAGAGTCTCTGTATAATACAGGTTTCCCGAACAGCAGCATGTGGGAAGTGCGCAGAGAGCCAGCTTCCCTACAGGCACAGTGTCTCCGCCAGCCATACAGGAGAACAAAGCACATCCCTGGGAAAGAGAACTCCAAAAGTGGTTGGGGGAAGGGCCTGTGGATAGCAGACCCATGGATCACTGAGGAAAATTTAACTAGAACCAGAAATCATATCCCTTCCCTCCCTGCTTGAGCTGGTGGCTCTGGTTGACAAAGCTTTTATACACAGAGCTGTGCTTTGAATGAAGCTGGAGGAGAGATTTGGCAGCTTTTAGGACGTCTTGCTCTGCAGGAAGTGATTGTCGTATCTTCTTGCCAGCCAATACAGATTACAAAGTGTAAAAAGCCTGGGGAGAGTAGACCTGTGGAGAGCTGAGGCATATTAGATATGCCTGGAGTTGCATAGAAAGACACCTGCTTAATTATGCTGGCGGCTCTGGCTGGCAAAGCCTTTTACAAAACTCTGGTTTGAACAGAAATAGAGGAAGAATTTGGCAGCTCTTAGAGCCTCTCACTCTCCAGACAGTGGCTGAGAAAACTTCACAGCTGGATCCCCAGGCTGCTAGTTCAAGAAGGAGAGATTTAGGAAGAGGCTCAGGGAAAAGGGAGTCTCCCATTGTCAGAGCCTGCAAATGCTGAAAAGCTCTCCTACCAACAGGACTGAGGCCTAGTTTATGTCATCACGATAGTGACAAATCAATTGCAAATCTCTGCATAAGAGAGCCATGGGGCAGAACAGAGGGTACAGCGCCACTGGCCAAAGAGAGAGAGAAGAAAGAAAAAGGACGAAGATAGCCTATCAAAACCAGGAAAAATCTAGTCTTTATAACTTTTCCCATTTTTTTCTTGTATTTTTATCTTTTCTTTTTCTCTTCCATCTTGGACATTTTATCCTCTTTCCATTTTATTCTTTTCTTTTCATTTTGAACTTTATTGCCAATAGGTTTTACATTTTCCATTCTTTTTTTCTATGAGTGTTACATTCCAAAAAACTTATCTCATTTTTTTCTCTCTCTCTTTCTTTTTGTTTCTTCTTTCCTCTTTCACTTTTTCTCTTATTCAAATCTCACCCACAAAAGAATTATTTTATTCTGAATTAAATTTTTTCTTTGCGGCATTCTATGTGCTTTTTACTTTGCTTTTTATTTCTTTGGCATTTTCCCCAACTTTGGCTCTTGATTCTATGTAATTTTTGTTCCACTCAATACAATAGAATTTTCATTTTTTACTGTAATTTTTCTCTTTTCTTTTTTCTTCTCTTCTGTTACATTATTTCTCTAATTTGACCATCATTTACAAACAACTTATTTTATTCTTGATTCAAATTTTTTCCTTGTAGCATTTTGTGGGTTCTTGCCTTGTATTTTGCCTCTTTGTCCCCTCCCTTCAAATCATGTCCTTCATTGTACATATTTTTGTTCCACTTAGCACAAATACATTTTCAGTTTTTCATTGCATTTTCTCATTTCTTCTTTGTTTTTTTTATCAACTCTTATTAGAATTATTAACAGTACCACTCTCAAATGCCATTGAGGAAAAAGAAGTAGAATATCATGGATACAGAAGACAGAGATGTAGCTCAGATAGATGAAAAAAATCTACAGGAAAAAGTTTCAATAGCTTGGAGATGTTGAAGTTAAATTACAGAGAATTTAAAATTGAAGTCCTAAAAATACTCAGAGTTATACAAGAAAGCACAGAAAAACAACTTAGCTCAAAAAAAACAATTCAATGAACAGAAAGAATACATCACCAAGAAAATTGAATCCATAAAAACAAATCAAACAGAGATGAAAAACACAATACATGAGCTGAAAAATGAGGTAACAAGGTTAACCAATAGAACAGGCCAGATAGAAGAGACAATTAGTGACAAAAAAGACAGGCAACTAAAGACACTACAGAGAGAAGAGGAAAGAGACTCACAAATTTAAAAAAAAATTAGAAAGCCCTAAAGGAATTGTCTGACTCCATCAGAAAGAGCAACATAAGCATAATGGATATATCAGAAGAAGAGAGAGAAAATGGAATGGAGAATATACTGAAATAAATAATAGATGAGTACTTCACAAGCCTGTAGAAAAAACTAAAGCTTTGAATTCAAGAAGCAAAGAGAACATCAAGTTATCTTAACCCTAACAAACCTCCAAGGCACATTATAATGAAATTGGCAAAACCAATGACAAAGAAAAAAATCTCAAGGTAGTCAGAGAAAAGAAGAATACAACATATAAAGGATTATATTCGATTATAAACAGATTTCTCAGCAGAAACTCTACAAGCTAGAAAAGAGTGGATCCCAATATTTAAAGTTCTGAAAGAGAGAAACTTTCAGCTAGGAGTACTATATCTGTCAAAGATAACCTTCAAATACCATAGATAAATAAAAACATTCACAGATACAGAAAAAAAGAAATTTATCACCAGAAAATCCCTACTTCAAGAAACACTAAAGGGGGTTTTCAACCCAAAAGAAAAAACAAAACAAAACTACAAGTAAAAGCTCCATCAAGATCGCAATAAAAATAAGATTAATCTGTGAGAAAGAAACAAAAAAGGGGAGAAGACAAGGATTAACGGTAGCAAAGGAGGATGGAGTGCAGAAGTACTCATGAGATAATGTACTACAATGAACATGATATGTATGCTTTCCATTACTTAATGGCAACCACCCTTGAAAAAACCAGCACAGAGGTACATGGCTTGAAAAAAGTAATAGAGAAAAGAAGTATGGATTACAACCAAACAAAAACAAATGATAGGAAAATAAAGGAGAATAACCAAACAAGATACAAAACTATCAGAAAGCAATATATAAAATGGCAATAGGAAACCCTCAAATGTCAATAATTACACTAAATGTTAATGGATTAAACTCATCAATAAAAAGACGCAGAGTAGCAGAATGTAATAAAAAAGAAAATCCAACTGTATGCTGCCTACAAGAAACACATCTAAGCTACAAGGATAAAAACAAATTCAAAGTGAAAGTATTTAAAGTGAAACAATACTCCAAGTAAATAATATTCAAAAAAATCAGGTGTAGCAATACTCATATCTAACAATGCTGACTACAAGATGGCTAAGGTAATCAGAGAAAAAAATGATCATTTCATAATGATAAAGGGGACATTGAGTCAAGAAGACATAACATTTCTTAATATATATGCACCAAGGAGCCTGAAAATATATAAGACAGCTACTGACTGACCTAAAAACAAAAACCAACAAATATACAATCATACTTGGAGACCTCAATACACCGCTGACAGCTCTACATCATTCATCCAAACAAAAAAATTAATAAAGATTTATTGGCCTTAAATTAAACACTAGAACAATTGAATATGATAGACATCTACAGGACATTTCATCCTAAAGTGCCAGAGTATATATTTTTCTCTAGTATACATGGAACATTTTCAACAATTGACCATATTTTGGGCCACAAAAATAACATCAACAGATTCAGAAAGATTGAAATTATACCAAGCATATTTTCTGATCATAAAGCCTGAAACTAGAATTCAACTGCAACAAAAGAGGAAAACAAACCCACAAAAATGTGGAAACTAAACAACATTACTGCAAAAGCAGTAATAAGAAGGAAGTTCATATCACCTCAGGCCTATATGAACAAACAAGTGAGAGCCCAAGTAAACCACTTAACTTCACATCTTAAGGAACTAGAAAAAGAAAAACAGAGACAACACAAATGCATCAAGAGAAAGGAAATAATAAAAATCAGAGCAGAAATAAATGAAATAGAGAACAAAAAAACTATAGAAAAAATTAATAAAACAAGAAGCTGGTTTTTGAAAATTAACAAAATTGACTAACCTTTGGCCAGACACATTAAGGAAAAAAGAGAAAGGAATCGTTTATACAAAATACAAAATTAAAAAGAAGAAATCACCACAGAGAGCAGAGATATACAAAGAATTATTGTAGAATACTATGAGAAACTGTATTCCATCAAATTTAACAATCTGGAAGAAATGGATAAATTCCTAGAACAATACAAGCTTCCTTGACTGAGTCATGAAGAAGCAGAAAGCCTAAACAGACTGATAAGCAGGGAGGAAATAGAAACAACTATCAAAAACTTCCCCAAAAATAAAAGTGCAGGGCCAGATGGATATACAAGTGAATTCTATGAAACATTCAAAGAAGACTTGGTTCTTATTCTACTCAATGTCTTCCAAAAAATTAAAGAAGAAGCAATACTGCCAAACATATTTTATGAGACAAATGTAACCCTCATACTGAAACCTGGCAAGGACAATACACACACACAAAAAGCAAAAAATATCTCTAATGAATTAAGATACTAAAATACTAAACAATATATTAGCAAATTGAATACAACAACACATTAAAACAATAATTCATCATGATTAAGTGGGATTCACCCCAGAATCACAAGGACGATTCAACACATGTAATACCTTTAATGTAATACACTATATCAACAAAACAAAAACCAAAAACTATATAATCTTATCAATAAATGCAGAAAAGGCATTCAATAAAATAAAACATTATTTTATGTTTAAAACACTCAAAAAAATGGGTAGAGAAGGAAAATATCTCAACATAATAAAGGCCATTTATGTTTAACCATCAGCTAACATCATATTAAAAGGTATAAAACTTAGGAATTTTTCCCTAAAATCAGGAATAAGACAAGGATGTCCACTCTCTCCACTCTTATTCAACTCAGTGCTGGAAGTTTTAGCCAGAGCAATCAGACAAGAGAAAGAAATAAAAGGCATTCATATTGGGAAAGAAGAAGTAAAGGTTTCACTTTTTACAGCTGATATGATCGTATACACTGAATACCCTAAGAACTACAAAAAAGACTACTAGAAACAATAAATCAATACAGTAAGGTTGCAGGATACAAAATTAATATACAAAAGTCCATTACCTTCCTATATGCCAACAATGAATCATCAGAAATGAACTAAAAAAAATAATCCCCTTCATGGTTGCAACAAAACAATAAAATAAATAGAAATAAACATAATAAAGAATTTAAAGGACCTATATAATGAAAACTACAAAACATTTTTAAGGGAAATCCGAAAAGATATAATGAGATAAAAAATATTTCTTGTTCTTGAATAGTAAGAATAAATATAGTCAAAATGACTACATTATCTAAAGCAATATACAAATTTAATACAATTCCCATCAAAATTCCAATGTCAGGAACCAATATGGCAGCAGAGTAGGCAGATGCACAAACTCCCCCTACACCACAAAACTGGATTACAAATTAATTTAGGAACAATCAGCATGGAAAACCAACTTTGGATTAAAAGAACAGGTCTCAAAAACTAAGAAGCAAAGTAGGAGCCACACCGAGCCTTGTAGGGAGTGTCGAGGTGCGATGGGTTACCCTCCTGTGCTTCCAGGAACAAGGTAGGGTGAGATTCAGAGCCCAGAAGACCACTCATTACAAGGAGAAGAGCAGAAAATATTGCTCACAGCCACATGCCTGGGGACCTGGTAATGAGGTGTGCTGAGAGTGTTGGCTTGTCTTCCAAAATGAAAGTGGAAAGAGAGAGACAGATGGTGATGGGCAGAGGAATGCATGGGATGACCAGAGAAGCTGACTCATCCTGTACAAAGGTGGATATAGCTGGGGAAGGGTTGAACCCTCAACAAAGCACAAGCCTAAAGTGGTTCTAGGTGACCGACCTCCAGAAAGTTCTCAAGCTGTAATCAGGGCAACAAGACACAACTGAAAACAGAAAGTAGGGAGGAGGGGAAGAAACTGAGGTCTGAAATATACCTCCCCATAAAGAAATGGAGATAGCACTTCACCCCCAGAGAGAAGCTGACAGATCAGGCCTTCAGAGACTGAAGTTACACCCACTGCATTCCTGGTTACAGCTTCAAATAAGCCCCCTGCTGAGATCAGTAAACAAGACTACCACTGAGTTAAGAAAACTAACAAGAAAATAAACAAATTAAGACTTCAAAGAATCTCTACTAAGTAAGGAGATCACAGCTGGAAGAAGCCTATAAGTCATAGAGAGTAAATGGGTAGGCAAAGCAGCATAAGTCATAGGCTTCAACAAGATAAATCATCAATAAAGTCTTTGACAAATTGGAAGTAATTAAATTACCTGATGCAGAGTATAAAATAATAATTTTAAGGATGCTTAAAGATCTCAAAGCTGCAGTGGATGGACTTAATGAACACTTCAGTAAAGAAATCGAAAGCATCAAAAAGGACACAGAAATCAGAAAGAAGAGCCAGACAGAAATGACAAACACAATATCAGAAATGAAGACTACACTGGAAGAAATTAAAAACAGTCCAAATGAAGCAGAAGATCGAATCAGTGACTTAGAGGACAAAAGTGAAAACACTGAGGCAGAGCAGCAACAAGAAAAGAGACTGAAAAAATATGAGGAAACTCTAAGAGAGCTCTGTGACAAACTAAAAAGAAACTTCTGCATCATTGGGTTTCCTGAAAAAGAAGAGAAAGAACAATGGTTAGAGACCTTGTTCAATGAAATCATAGATGAAAATTCTTTTTTTTTTTAATAAATTTTTATTAATGGTAATGGGATGACATTAATAAATCAGGGTACATATATTCAAAGAAAACATGTCTAGGTTATTTTGTAATCAAATTATTTTGCAAACCCCTCGCCCAAAGTCAGATTGTCCTCCGTCACCCTCTATCTAGTTCTCTGTGCCCCTCCCCCTCCCCCTAACTCTCTCCCTCCCTCCCTCCCTCCCATGTCCTTCCTCCCCCACCCCACCCTTGGTAACCACCACACTCTTGTCCATGTCTCTTAGTCTCATTTTTATGTTCCACCAATGTATGGAATCATGTAGTTCTTGTTTTTTTCTGATTTACTTATTTCACTCCTTATAATGTTATCAAGATCCCACCATTTTGCTGTAAATGATCCGATGTCATCATTTCTTATGGCTGAGTAGTATTCCATAGTGTATATGTGCCACATCTTCTTTATCCAGTCTTCTATTGAAGGGCTTTTTGGTTGTTTCCATGTCTTGGCCACTGTGAACAGTGCTGCAATGAACATGGGGCTACATGTGTCTTCACGTATCAATGTTTCTGAGGTTTTGGGGTATATACCCAGTAGAGGGATTGCTGGGTCATAAGGTAGTTCTATTTGTAGATTTTTGAGGAACCACCATACTTTCCTCCATAATGGTTGTACTAATTTACAGTCCCACCAACAGTGAATGAGGGTTCCTTTTTCTCCACAGCCTCTCCAACATTTGCTATTACCCGTCTTGTTGATAATAGCTAATCTAACAGGAGTGAGGTGGTATCTCATTGTAGTTTTGATTTGCATTTCTCTAATAACTAATGAAGCTGAGCATCTTTTCATATATCTGTTGGCCATTTGTATCTCTTCCTGGGAGAAGTGTCTGTTCATGTCCTCTTCCCATTTTTTTATGGGATTGTTTGTTTGTTTGTTGTTGAGTTTTATGAGTTCTTTGTAAATTTTGGATATTAGGCCCTTATCTGAGCTGTCGTTTGAATATATCAGTTCCCATATAGTTGGCTGTCTGTTTATTTTGATATCAGTTTCTCTTGCTGAGCAAAAACTTTTAATTCTGATGTAGTCCCATTCATTTATCTTTGCCTTCACTTCTCTTGCCATTGGAGTCAAGTTCATAAAATGTTCTTTAAAACCCAGGTCCATGATTTTAGTACCTATGTCTTCTTCTATGTACTTTATTGTTTCAGGTCTTATATTTAGGTCTTAGTTCTATTTTGAATTAATTTTAGTACACGGGGACAGGCTGTAGTCGAGTTTCATTCTTTTGCATGTGGCTTTCCAGTTTTCCCAACACCATTTGTTGAAGAGGCTTTCTTTTCTCCATTGTGTGTTGTTGGCCCCTTTATCAAAGATTATTTGACCATATATATGTGGTTTTATTTCTGGGCTTTCTATTCTGTTCCATTGGTCTGAGTGTCTATTTTTTTGCCAATACCATGCTGTTTTGATTATCGTGGCCCTATAATAAAGTTTAAAGTCAGGTATTGTAATGCCCCCAGCTTCATTCTTTTTCCTTAGGATTGTTTTGGCTATTCGGGGTTTTTTATAGTTCCATATAAATCTGATGATTTTTTGTTCCATTTCTTTAAAAAATCTCATAGGGATTTTGATGGGAATTGCATTAAATTTGTATATTGCTTTGGGTAATATGGCCATTTTGATTATATTTATTCTTCCTATCCAAGAACAAGGAATATTTTTCCATCTCATTGTATCTTTTTCGATTTCCCTTAACACTGCTTTGTAATTTTTATTATATAGGTCCTTTACGTTCTTTGTTATGTTTATTCCTAGGTATTTTATTTTTTTTGTTGCAATCGTGAAGGGGATTATTTTTTTGAGTTCGTTTTCTAATATTTCATTGTTGGCATATAGAAAGGCTATGGAATTTTGTATGTTAATTTTGTATCCTGCGACCTTACTGTATTGGTTTATTGTTTCTAATAATCTTTTTGTGGAGTCCTTCGGGTTTTCGATGTATAGGATCATATCATCAGCAAAAAGTGATGGCTTTACTTCTTCTTTTCCGATATGGATGCCTTTTATTTCTTTGTCTTGTCTGATTGCTCTGGCCAGAACTTCTAGCACCACGTTGAATAAGAGTGGAGAGAGTGGACAACCCTGTCTTGTTCCTGATTTAAGGTAGAAAGTCCTCAGTTTTATGCCGTTTAATAGGATGTTGGCTGATGGTTTATCATATATGGCCTTTATCATGTTGAGATATTTTCCTTCTATACCCATTTTGTTGAGAGTCTTAAACATAAAATTGTGTTGTATTTTATCAAAAGCCTTTTCTGCTTCTATTGATAAGATCGTGTGGTTTTTGTTCTTTGTTTTGTTGATATGGTGTATTACGTTAACCGTTTTGCGTATGTTGAACCATCCTTGAGATTCTGGGATGAATCCCACTTGATCATGATGTATTATTTTTTTAATATGTTGTTGTATTCGGTTTGCCAGTATTTTGTTTAGTATTTTAGCATCTGTATTCATTAGAGATATTGGTCTGTAGTTTTCTTTCTTTGTGCCATCCTTGCCTGGTTTTGGTATGAGGGTTATGTTGGCCTCATAAAATGTGTTTGGAAGTATTGCTTCTTCTTCAATTTTTTGGAAGACTTTCAGTAGAATAGGAAACAAGTCTTCTTTGAATGTTTGATAGAATTCACTAGTATAACCGTCTGGGCCTGGACTTTTATTATTGGGGAGATTTTTAATAGTTTTTTCTATTTCCTCCCTGCTGATTCGTCTGTTTAGGCTTTCTGCTTCTTCATGACTCAGTCTAGGAAGGTTGTATTGTTCTAGGAATTTATCCATTTCTTCTAGATTGTTGTATTTGGTGGCATATAATTTTTCATAGTATTCTACAATAATTCTTTGTATATCTATGTTGTCTGTGGTGATCTCTCCTCTTTCATTTTGGATTTTATTTATTTGAGTCCTGTGTCTTTTTTCCTTGGTGAGTCTTGCCAAGGGTTTGTCAATTTTGTTGATCTTTTCAAAGAACCAGCTCCTTGTTTTATTGATTTTTTCTATAGTTTTTCTGTTCTCTATTTCATTTATTTCTCTCTGATTTTTATTATCTCCTTTCTTCGGCTGGTTTTGGGTTGTCTTTGTTCTTCTTTTTCTAGTTCCTTAAGGTGTGAAGTTAAGTGGTTTACTTCGGCTCTCTCTTGTTTGTTCATATAGGCCTGAAGTGATATGAACTTTCCTCTTATTACTGCTTTTGCTGCATCCCAGAGATTCTGATATGTCGTGTTTTCATTTTCATTTGTCTGTACATATCTTTTGATTTCTGCGCTTATTTCTTCTTTGACCCATTCATTTTTTAGAAGTATGTTGTTTAGTTTCCACATTTTTGTGGGTTTTTCCCCCTCTTTTTTGCAGTTGAATTCTAGTTTCAAGGCTTTATGATCAGAAAATATACTTGGTACAATTTTAATTTTTCTAAATTTGCTGATATTGTTTTTGTGGCCCAACATATGGTCAATTCTTGAGAATGTTCCATGTACACTAGAGAAAAATGTATCCTCTGTCGCTTTGGGATGAAGTGTCCTGTAGATGTCTATCATATCCAGGTGTTCTAGTATTTCGTTTAAGGCCACTATATCTTTATTGATTCTCTGTTTGGATAACCGATCTAGAGCCGTCAGCAGTGTATTGAATTCTCCAAGTATGATTGTATTTTTGTTAGTTTTTGTTTTAAGGTCCATAAGTAGCTGTCTTATATATTTTGGTGCTCCTTGGTTTGGTGCATATATATTAAGGATTGTTATGTCTTCTTGATTCAACTTCCCCTTAATCATTATGAAATGACCATTTTTGTCTCTGAGTACTTTTTCTGTCTTGTAGTCAGCATTATTAGATATGAGTATTGCTATGCCTGCTTTTTTTTGGGTGTTGTTTGCTTGGAGTATTGTTTTCCAGCCTTTCACTTTGAATTTGTTTTTATCCTTGTTGCTTAGATGTGTTTCTTGTAGGCAGCATATACTTGGATTTTCTTTTTTAATCCATTCTGCTACTCTGTGTCTTTTTATTGGTAAGTTTAATCCATTTACATTTAGTGTAATTATTGACACTTGTGGGTTCCCTACTGCCATTTTATAAATTGCTTTCTGTTAGTTTTGTATCTAGTTTGATTCTTCTCTTTTGTTTTTCTATCATTTGTTTTTGTTTGTTTGTGTTCCATACTTCTTTCTTCTGTTGCTACCTTTTTTAAGTCAAGTGTTTTTGTGGTGGTTTTTTTAAGGGTGGTTACCATTAAGTAATGAAAAGGGTACCTACCATATTCATTGTAGTACCCTATCTCATAAGTATTTCTGCACTTCATCATCCTTTGCTACTGTTAATCTCCATCCTCTCCCCCCTTTTTTTCCTTTGTTGTCACAGTTTAAGTTTGGTTTTATTGTGTTCTTGGTGGAGCTGTTACTTGTGGTGTTGTTTTCTTTTGTTCTTTGAATCTGGTTGGAAAACCCCCTTAGTATTTCCTGGAGTGGGGGCTTTCTGTTGATAAATTCTCTCATCTTTTCTGTATTTGTGAATGTTTTTATATCTCCTTCATACTTGAAGGATAGCTTTGATGGGTTTAGTATTCTTGGCTGAAAGTTCCTCTCTTTCAGGGCTTTAAATATTGGGGTCCACTCTCTTCTAGCTTGTAGAGTTTCTGCTGAGAAATCTGATGATAATCTAATAGGCCTTCCTTTATATGTTGTACTCTTCTTTTCCCTGGCTGCCTTGAGAATTTTTTCTTTGTCATTGGTTTGTGTCATCTTTATTATGATGTGCCTTGGAGTGGGTTTGTTGGGGTTAAGAAAACTCGGTGTTCTGTTTGCTTCTTTAATTTGAGGCTTTAGTTCCTTCCACAGGCTTGGGAAGTTCTCGTCTATTATTTGTTTGAGTATATTCTCCATTCCATTTTCTTTTTCTTCTCCCTCTGATATACCTATTATTCTTATGTTATTCTTTCTGATGGAGTCAGACAATTCCTGTAGGGCTTTCTCATTTTTTATTATTTTTGAGTCTCTTTCTTCTTCTCTCTGTTGTGCCTCAAGTTGTTTGTCTTCTATTTCACTAATCCTATCTTCAATCTGTGCTGTTCTGTTAGCTAAGCTTGTTACCTCGTTTTTCCGCTCGTGAATTGAGTTTTTCATTTCTGTTTGATTTGTTTTTATAGTTTCAATTTCCTTGGTAATATATTCTTTGTGTTCATTGAGTTGTTTTCTGATCTCCCTATATTGCCTTTCTGTGTTTTCTTGTATATCTCTGAGTATTTTTAAGATTTCTATTTTAAATTCTCTGTCATTTAGCTCCAAGGCTTCCAATATGTTAAGTCTTTTCTCCATAGATTTTTCCACATCTATTTGTGTTACCTCTCTTTCTTTTGTATCCATAATATTCGATTTCCTCTTTCTTATCGGCATCTGAGGGTGGTCTTATTGATAGCACTAATTAGAATTAATAAAGAGTAAAAAGAAAAAAAAAAAAAGGTAAAACACCCCAAAAAAAAAAAAAAGTAATAATTTATTATTTCCCCCTTTTTTTCTCTCTTCTCTTTCCCTCCTCTCCCCTCCTCAGGGAAATATCGTGCCTATAATGGAGGGCCTGATTTGGGGTGAAGAGTTCAAGGGGCAAAAAAAGGGAGTAGGGACCTACTAAATGCAAAAAAAAAAAAAAAAAGGAAGAAAATCTTAGACAAGCATAAGATGATTTGCTTGTAAGTGATGGTCAACTAAGAGATATAATGAGAGGGATAAGAGGGAACCGGAAAAAAGGACCAAAAAAGAATAATAAAGAAGAAAAAATAAAAATAATAAGTAAAAATCTGTTGTATTAAGTGGAGCGAAGACTAAATACAATGGAGATCTTGGGTTGGGAGGACCCAAAATGCCACAAAAATAAACAAACAAGAAAAAAAAAATAAAAACAAAAGCAAAAAAGAGAAATAAAGCCAAAAAAAAGCCTTGAGTCCCAAATTAACTAATTTGTTCGTGATTGAGGATTATATAGGAGGAAAGTAAAATGAGAAAAGAAAAAACGAATAGAAAGGAAAAAATAAGAAAAAGAGAAAAACGAAGGAAGAAATAAAATAGGAAGAGAAAAAAACAAAATAAAGCAAGACAAAAAAAAACAAAACAAAAGAGGAGAGAGTGAGAGTTAAGTGTTTTGGAGTATAACCTTAAAGGAGGGTGAGGATGAATAAGAAAAATAAAATGCAACACTCATGGGTAGTGTAGTTCAAGCAAGGGGAAGCATAAGATGGGCAGAGAATAGAAGGACCGAGGTGGAGGAAATAAAGGCAAAAAGATAGAAGAAACAAACAACAACAACAACAAAAAAAAATTAGTGGATCAAGTTGTAAAGTCTGTGGGTTTTTCTTGATTTTGAGAGGTTAACGTCTTCCTTTTTCTTTTCTCTCCCTCTTCCTGGTCGGTGACTCTGTACCCCAGGCTCTGCCCCTGTGTCACTCTTAGGTAGGGATTTGCAGTTGATGGGATTCTATGGCAATGTCATATAATTGGCTTTAGTCTTGCTGGAAGTAAAGGCTTGTTGGCGTTTGCAGGGTCCAACAATGAGAGAGTTTGCTTTCCTGGATTCTCTCTCCTAGTCCCCCCTTTCTGAATTAGCAGCCTGGTGATCCAGCTATAAGGCTGCAACTGCTTCTGCCTGGGGAGTAAGAGGCTCAAAGAGCTGGGAAATCCCCACTCTATCCCCACTCAGTGCAAGGCTTTGGGAAAGGCTCTGAGAGTCAGGGCCTCCAGTGTAATCAGGCGGGGGTGGGAGTCAATTGTTGTCAAGGTGACTGTTCAGTGCCTATCATTTAGTTGGACCTCTCAACCCAGGCTTTCCACACTTTGTAGCCTGTTTTTGCAGGGAAGAAGAGGCACTAGTCTCTGCTTACGACTAGTGTAGTATAGACCTTATTATCTGCCAAGTCCTTCTTGTTAGCGTTTATCCCTGAATATGGAGGCTCTATCAATCAGAAGTTGCCCCCGCCCCTTTAGCGAGAGGCACTAAAAAATATCACGCCTCTTGTCTTGGATCGCTGAACTGAGAGAGATCTTATCAATTAGAACCGAGGGTGCGCAGATTTTATGGGTTAAGCTAATTTCAGTGATTGGGTCGCAGCTGTGCTTCCAAAGGTATTTTAGGCTTCCTGCGTGCGCCCCTCCCCCAACGCTTGATTGTTAGCTTGAATGGCTGGGTGAGGTGCCCCGCCCATGGATAGAATCTCCCAAACCTCTCCCGCTCGCCCCGCTGCTGGCGGCTGGACCGCACCAGGCGCAGGATAATGGAGCCCCCTAGGTGTGCGGGCCAGCAGGGCACCCTGGGCGCATGGAATGCCCAAGGCACGCACGCAAATGGGGCGCTCCGGGCACCGGTGGCCGGCGACCCCCACTCGCAGTGTGTGGGCCGCTGGGAACGTCAGCGGTGCTCAACTGGACCGAGCACGCGCGCGGCTGCTCGCGGCGGCTTGCGGCGGCTCGCGGCGGCTGCTCGTGGCGGCGTTTCATGGCGGCCGCTCGCGGCGGCGGCTCGCGGGGGCTCGCAGCGGCTCACGGTGGCGTCTCGCGTCGGCCGCTCGCGGCGGCTTGTGGTTCCCAAGTATATGGGCTGACTCACCACAGGCTGACTTCCTTGCGGTTTGAAAGAACGTCCCTGTGGTTGATTCCTCCACACCCTCGTCTCTCAGATTCAAGTGATAACAGTCCTTTCGCTATCAGTTTGTGTGGAACTCCGGAATGCTCTGAGGATAAATTTTTCTGTTTCTAGTTGATAAATTTGTTGTGATTTAGGGTAGAGCTGTCGGACGCGCTGCTCACGGCGCCATTTCCGTGACGTCACCCCAAGATGAAACTTCTTAAAATTGATGCAGGAAGAAGTCCCACAAGTTCAAGAAGAACAGAGAATTCCATTAAAGAGAAACCAAAGATATATATATATATATATATATATATATATATATATATATATATACCAAGACACATCATAATTAAAATACCAAAGCTAATAAATAAAGAGAAAATATTAAAAGCTGTTAGAGAAAAAAAAGGCTATCACCTTCAAAGGAGCTCCCATAAGGATGACATTCGACTTCTCAACAGAAACTCTTGAAGCCAGAAGGGAATGGCAAGACATATTCAAAGTAATGCAGAATAAGAGCATACAACCAAGACTTCTTTATTCAGCAAAGCTATTGTTTAAAATTGAAGCAGCAATAAAAGTCTTCCCAGACAAAAAAAATCAAGGAATTTATTACAACCAAACCAATGCTAAAAGAAATGTTAAGGGGCCTGTTTTAAACAGAACAAAGGGATAAAAGAGCAATATAAGTTTAAAGAATAAAATGGCAACAAACAACTACATATCTATAGTAACCTTAAATGTAAATGGATTAAATGCTCCAATCAAAAGACATAGGGTAGCTGAATGGAAAAAAAAAACACAGCATTCGTACATAGGCTGTCTACAGGACAGGAGACACACCTCAAAACAAAAGATACATACAGACTGAAAGTAAAAGGGTGGAAAAAAAATTCATGGAAATGAAAACGAAAAAAAAGCTGGGTAGCAATACTTGTATCTGACAAAATAGACTTTGAAGCAAAGACTATAGTAAGGGATAAAGAAGATCACTACATAATGATAATGGGAGCAATTCCACAGGAAGAGATAACCATTATAAATATATATGCATCTAATATAGGAGCACCTAAATATATAAAGCAGATTTTGATGGACATAAAGGGAGAGATCAATAGCAATACTATAATAGTAGGGGATTTTAATATCCCACTAACATCAATGGATAGGTCCTCAAGAAAAATAATTAACAAGGAAACAACAGAATTAAGGGATACACTAGATTAACTGGATTTTATTAATATCTTCAGGACCTTCCACTCTAAAGCAGCAGAATATACATTTTTTTCAAGTGCTCATGGTACATTCTCTAGGATAGACCACAAATTAGGGCATAAAATGAATCTCAACAAATTTAAGAAGATTGAAACCATATCAAGTATCTTCTCTGACCACAATGGCATGAAACTAGTAATCAACTCTAATAGAAAAACTGAAAAACACTTGAAAACTAAACAGCATGTTATTAAACAATGACTGGGTCAACAATGAGATAAAATAAAAAATTTCCTTGGAAAAAATGAAAATGAGCATACAACAACTCAAAATCTGTTGTACACAGCAAAAGCAGTACCAACAGGAAAGTTTATAGCATTACAGGCATACCTTAAAAAACTAGAAAAAGCTCTAAAAAAACCCCAACGTAATCCTGCAACTAAAAGAACTAGAAAAAGAACAGCAAATAAAGCCTAGAAGAAGTATAAGGAAGAAAACAATAAAGATCAGAGCAGAAATAAATGACATAGAGACTAAAAAAACAATAAAGAGAATCCATAAAACCAAGAGCTGGTCCTTTGAATAAGTAAACATGACTGATGAACTTTTAATCAGACTCACCAAGAAAAAAAAATGACTCAAATAAATAAAATTAGAAAAGAGGGTGGAGAATTAACAACGACACAGCAGAAATACAAAGCTTTGTAAGAAAATAATATAAAGAACTGTATGCCAAAAATTAGACAACATAGGTGAAATGGACAAATTCCTTGAAAAATGTAATCTTTCA
This sequence comes from Saccopteryx bilineata, assembly GCF_036850765.1. Classification (NCBI taxonomy): domain Eukaryota; kingdom Metazoa; phylum Chordata; class Mammalia; order Chiroptera; family Emballonuridae; genus Saccopteryx; species Saccopteryx bilineata. The sequence continues at coordinate 209,727,411 of NC_089491.1, read as the reverse complement.
AAAATCAATCTGGAAGAAACAGAAAACCTAAATAGACCAATTTTAACAAATGAGATGGAAACAATTATCAATAAACTCTCAAAAAGAAAAGCCCTGGACCAAATGGCTTCACAGGCGAATTCTATGAAACATTCAAAGAAGAACTAAATTGTTTCCTTCTCAAGCTATTTCAAAAAATTTAAGAGGAAGGAAATCTTCCAAGCTCCTTTTATGAGGTGAGCATAATTCTGATTCCAAAACCAAGCAAAGACAACACAAAGAAAGAAAACTATAGGCCAATATAACTGATAAATTTAAATGCTAAAATTCTCAACAAAACATTAGCAAACTGGATCCAGCAATACATGAAAAAAATCATACACAATGATCATGTGGGATTTATTTTAGTGAGGTAAGGCTGGTACAATATTTGCAATTTTATCAATGTGATTCAACACATTAAAAAAAAGAAGATTAAAAATCACATGATAATATCAATAGATGCAGAAAAAGCATTCTGTAAAATCCAGCACCCATTTATGATCAAAACTCTCAGCAAAGTGAGGATACACTGAACATGCCTCAACGTGATAAACTCCATCTATGAAAGGCCCACAGCCACCATCATGCTCAATGGGAAAAAGTTAAAAGAAATCCCCTTAAGATTAGAAACAAGACAGGGGTGCCTCCTTTCACCACTCTTATTCAATATATTTCTGGAAGTCCTAGCCATAGCAGTCAGACAAGAAGAAGAAATAAAAGGCATTTAAATTGGAAAAGAAGAAGTAAAACTATCACTATTTGCTGATTTTATGATAGTATACCTAGAAAACCCTAAGGTCTCAGTCAAAAAACTACTGGACCTGATAAGTGAATTCAGCAAGGTGGCAGGATATAAAATTAATACTAAAAAATCAAAGGCATTTTTATACACCAACAATGATCTGTCTGAAAGAGAAATTAAGAAAATATTACCCTTCACTACTGCAACAACAACAAAAGAATACCTGGGAATAAATTTAACCAAGGAGGTTAAAGATTTGTACTCAGAAATTTATAGAACATTAAAAAAGGAAATCAAGGCAGATACAAACAAGTGGAAGCACATACTATGTTCATGGCTAGGAAGAATAAACCATTAAAATGTCCATATTACCCAAAGTAATTTATAAATTCAATGCAATTCCTATTGAAATACCCAGGACATACTTCAAGGATATAGAACAAATATTCCAAAAATTCATATGGAACCAAAAAAGAAAGGAAATAACCTCAGCAATCTTGAAAAAGAAAAATAAAGTGGGTGATATCACACTTCCGGACATCAAGTTATACTACAAGGCCATAGTACTCAAAACAACTTGGTACTAGCATAAGAATAGGCATCTAGATCAATGGAACAGAACATAGAACCCAGAAACAAACACGCACCTTTAAAAACAATTAATATTTGACAAGGGTGGTGATAAGATACAATGGAGTAAAGACAGTCTCTTTAACAAATGGTGTTAGAAAAATTGGTCGGCTACCTGCAAAAAAAATAAAACTAGACCCCCAACTCACACCATTTACAAAAAGAACTCAAAATGGATAAAATACTTAAATGTAAGTCATAAAACCATCAATTTCCTAGAGGAAAACATAAGGAATAATCTCTCTGACATCACTAGCAACAATATATTTGCTGATTTAACTCACGGACAAGGGAAATAAAGAATAGGATAAATAAATGGTACTAAACAAACTAAAAACTTTTGCATAGGTAATAAAAATATGAAAAAAATAAAAAGTCAAACCACACAATAAAAGAACATATCCGAATATTCATCTGATAAGAGTTTAATAACCAAAATTTATAAAGAACTTGTAAAACTCAACACCAGGAAGATAAACAGTCCAATCAAAAAATCAGCAAAAGAGATAAATAGACACTTCTCCAAGAGGACATACAGATGGCCAATAGGCATATGAAAAAAATTCTCAACATCACTAATCATTAGAGAAATGCAAATTAAAACCACAATGACATATCACTTCACACCAGTAAGAGTGGCACTCATCAACAAAACAACATAGAGTAAGTTCTGACGAGGACGTAGGAAAAAAGAAATCATCTTTCACTGCTGGTGTGAATGCAGACTAGTGCAGCCACTGTGGAAAACAGTATAAAGATTTCTCAAAAAATTAGAAATCAAACTGCCTTTTGACTCAACCATCCCACTTTTAGGAATATACCCCCAAAATACCATACCACAGTTTGAAAAGAAGAAATGCACCTCCATGTTTATGGCAGCATTATAGCTAAGGCATGGAAAGAGCCCAAGTGTCCATCAGTGGACGATTGGTTTAAAAAGCAGTGGTATATATACACAATGGAATACTATTGGGCCATGAAAAAGAAGAAAATATATATTTTTTGCAACAACATGGATGGAACTGGAAACTATTGTGTTAAGTGAAATAAGCCAGGCAGAGAAAGAAAATTATCATATGACCTCAATTTTATGAGGAATCCAATGAACAATATAAACTGAGGAGTGGAATAGAGACAGAGGTAGGATCAAAGGAGCCAGAAGGAAAGTGGGCAAGGGAAAGGGAATGATAGGGTGATAGGATGGGACAAGAGCAAAAAAGCAAATCCTGCAGGGAAGGGGGGAGGGTGTTACAGGGAGGGAGACAGAGGATATGTACTGGTGAACATGGCTTACATTAGAATCTATGTAAACACAATAAATTAATTTAAAAAATTCCAATGTCATTTTTTAAAGAAATGGAAAAAAAAATCATCAGGTTTATATAAAACCATAAAAAACCCCAAATAGCCAAAGCAATCCTAAGGAAAAAGAATGAAGCTGGGGGCATTACAATACCTGAATTCATATTATATTATAGAGCCACGGCAATCAAAACAGCATGGTATTGGCAGAAAAATAGACACTCAGATCAATGGAACAGAATAGAAAGTCCAGAAATAAAACCACATGTATATGGTCAAATAATTTTGGATAAAGGGGCCAACAACACACAATGGAGAAAAGAGAGCCTCTTCAACAAATGGTGCTAGGAAAACTGGAAAGCCACATGCAAAAGAATGAAACTCAACTACAGTTTGTCCCCTTGTACCAAAGTTAATTCAAAATGGAACTAAGACCTAAATATAAGACCTGAAACAATAAATTACATAGAAGAAATCATAGGTACTAAACTCATGGACCTTGGTTTTAAAGAGTATTTTATGAATTTGACTCCAAAAGCAAGGCAAGTGAAGGCAAAGATAAATGAATGGGATTACATCATTACAAGAGAAACTGAAAACAAAATAAATAACACACAGCCAATTAAATGGAAGTTGATATTTTCAAACAGCAGTACAGATAAGGGCCTAATATCCAAAATATGCAAAGAACTCATAAAGCTCAGCAACAAACAAGCGAACAATCCAATAAAAAAATGGGAAGAGGACACGAATAGACACTTCTCCCAGGAAGAAATACAAATGGTCAACAGATATATAAAAAGATGCTCATCTTCATTAGCTATTAGAGAAATGCAAATCAAAACTACAATAAGATACCACTTCACACCTGCTAAATTAGCTATTATCAACAAGACAGATAATAATAAGTGTTGGAGAGTGTGTGGAGAAAAAGGAACTCTCATTCACTATTGGTGGGAATGTAAAGTAGTACAACCATTATGGAAGAAAGTACAGTGTGTTTGTAAAGTCATGGTGCACTTTAACCGGTCACAGGAAAGCAACAAAAGATGATAGAAATGTAAAATCTGCACCAAATAAAAGGAAAACTCTTCCAGTTCCATACCCATTTAGTGCAGTTTGATGTGGGCTCACGCACAGATTTTTTTTTTTCACGCACAGGCTTTTTAGGGCTCCTTAGGTAGCTATCCCGTATAGCCTCTACAGACTTATCACTGACTGATGGCCTACCAGAACGGGGTTTCTTCACCAAACTGCCGGTTTTCTTCAACTGCTTATCCCACTGAGTAATGTTATTCCTATGTGGTGGTGCTTTGTTATAAATGCGCTAATATTCACGTTGCACTTTGGTCAGGGATTCGAATTTAGCGAGCCACAGAACACACTGAACTTTCCTTTGTACTGTCCACATCTTGACTGGCATGGCCGTGGGCTGCTCCACTGTATACACGGTGTTACTTCATCATCTGTGCATGCTCACATGCTACCACATCATCCTACAGAAACTGTGAGGGTTTTTCTTTTATTTGGTGCAGATTTCACATTTCTATCATCTTTTGTTGCTTTCCTGTGACCAGTCAAAAGTGCTCCATGACTTTACAGACACACTGTATAGTGGTTCCTCAAAAAATTAAAAATAGAACTACCATATGACCCAGCAATTCCTCTATGGGTTATATACCCTGAGGAAGTAGAAGGATAAAAATAATAAAGATTAGAGCAGAAATAAATGACAAAGAGGCTAAAAAAGCAATCCAGAGGATCAATGAAACCAAGAGCTGGTGTTCAGACTGAACTGTGGTTGGGTTGCATTTTTCAGGGATTTGACATGGTGATGGGACCAACTTGGACTTGGTGAACATGTTAAGGACACTACTCTTTTATGGATTCTTGCTGTATGGGCCAAGAGTTTGCTTAAAGGCTTTTAATCACTGTAAAAAAAAATAGAAGGCTGGATAAAGAAGATGGGGCACATATACACCATGGTATACTAGTTAGCTAGAAGAAATGATGACATCGGATCACTTACAGCAGATTGGTGGAATCTTGATAACATTATGTGGAGTGAAATAAGCGAATCAGAAAAAAACCAAGAACTGCAAGATTCCATACATTGGTGGAACATAAAAGTGAGACTAAGAGACATGGACAGGAGTGTGGTGGTTACAGGAGGTGGGGGGAGGGGAAGAGAGAGAGAGGGAGGGGGAGCGGTACAAAGAAAACTGGATAGAGGGTGACGAAGGACGATCTCTCTTTGGGTGATGGGTATGCAACAGAACTAAATGACAAAATAACCTGGAAATGTTTTCTTTGAATATATGTACCCTGATTTATTGATGTCACCCCATTTAAATAAAAATTTATTTATTAAAAAAACAACAACAACAAAAAAATAAAACAAAATTAATGAGCCTTTAACCAGACTCACCAAGAAAAAAAGAGAGAGGACTCAAATAAATAAAATTAGAAATGAGAAAGAAGTAACAACTGACACAACAAAAATATGAAGGATTGTAAAAAAATACTTTGAAGAAGTGTGTGCCACAAATTCCTTGCAAAATATAATCTTTCAAAAATCAATATAGAAAAATCAGAAAACCTAAACAGACAGATTTCATCAAATAAAATTAAAACAGTTATCAAAGAACTCCCAACAAACAGAAGTCCTGGGCCCGGTAATTTCACGGGAGAATTTTACCAAATATTCAATGAAGAATTAACTCCTATGCTTCTGAAGTGATTTCAAAAAAATTCAACGGAATACTATTCAGCCATAAGAAATGATGACATCGGATCATTTACAACAAAATGATTGGATCTTGATAACATTATATGGAGTGAAATATGTAAATCAGAAAAAAACAAAGAACTGCATGATTCTATGGAACATAGAATGTTAGGTGGGACATAAGAATGGGATTAGGAGACATGAACAAGAGTGTGGTCGTTACCGGGGAGGAGGGTGGGGAGGAGACAAAGGGAGAGGGGAAGGGAAGGGGGAAGGGAACAAGAAAAACTAGATGGAAGGTGACGGAGGACAATCTGATTTTGGGTGATGGGTATGCAACTTACTTGAATGACAAGATAACCTGGACATATTTTCTTTGAACATATGTACCCTAATTTATTGTTGTCACCCCATCAAAATTAATAAAAAAATAACTAAATATATAAATAAAACATGTCATATTGTAAGATACAGAAAAATAAAAATAGGAATAAAATTATAATGCCCCCCCCAAAAAAAATTCAAGCGTAGGGAAGATTTCCAAACTACTTTTATGAGGCGAGCATAATACTGATTCCAAAACCAGGCAAAGACACCACAAAGAAAAACTATAGACCAATATCCCTGATGAACTTAGATGCTAAAATTCTCAACAAAATACTAGCAAACCAGATTCAACCATACATAAAAAAGATCATATATCATGATCAGGTAGGATTATTTCTAGGGAGATAAGGCTGGCACAATATCCACAAATCAATCAATGTGATTCAACACATAAACAAAAGGAAGGAGAAAAATCACATTATTATATTAATAGATGCAAAAAAAGCATTTGATAAAATCCAGCACCCATTTATGATCAAACCTTTCAGCAAAGTGGGGATACAGAGATCATACTTCAACATGATAAAGGCTATCTATGACAAACCCAAAGCCAACATCATAATCAATGGGCAAAAATTAAAAGAAATCCTCTTAAGATCAGAAACAAGGCAGGGGTTCCCCCTTTCTCCACTCTTATTCAACATAGTTCTGGAAGTCCCAACCACAGCAATCAGACAAGAAGAAGGGATAAAAGACATCCAAATTGGAAAAGAAGTAAAACTATCATTATTTGCTGATGACTGTACATAGAGAACCCTAAAATCTCAGTCAAAAACCACTGGACCTGATAAATGAATTCAGCAAGGTGGCAGAATATAAAATCAATATTCAGAAATCAGTGGTATCTTTATACACCAACAATGAACTGTCTGAAAGAGAAATTAAGAAAACAATCCCCTTCACTATTGCAACAAAAAAATAAAGTACCTAGGAGTAAATCTAACCAAAGAGGTTAAATACTTATACTTGGTAAATTATAAAACATTGTTAAAGGAAATCAAGGAAGATACAAACAAATGGAAGCATATACTGTGTTCATGGATAGAAAGAATAAATATCATTAAAATGTTTATATTACCCAAAGCAATCTATAATTTCAATGCAGTTTCTATTAAAATACCAATGACAGGCCTGATCTGTGGTGGTGCAGTGGATAAAGCATCGACCTGGAAATGCTGAGGTCACCGGTTTGAAACCCTGGGCTTGCCTGTCAAGGCACATATGGGAGTTTATGCATCCAGCTCCTCCCCCCTTCTCTCTCTCTCTCTCTCTCTCTGACACTCCTCTCTGAAATGAATAAAAAAATAAAAAAAATACCAATGACATACTTCAAAGATATAGAAAAAATAATCCAACAATTTATATAGAAACAAAAAGATCACGAATAGCTTCAGCAATCCTAAAAAAGATGAATAAAGTGGGGGGTATCATATTTTCTGATATCAAGTTATACTACAAGGTCATTATACTCAAAACAGCCTGGTACTGGGATAAGAACAGGCATACAGATCAATGGAACAGAACAGAGAACCCAGAAATAAACCCACACCTATATGGACAATAGATATTTGACAAAGGAGGTAAGAGTATACAATGAAGTAAAGACAGTCTCTTTAACAAATGATGTTGGGAAAATTGGACAGGTTTTTGCAAAAAAATGAAACTGGATTACCAACGGGTATAAGGGGGTGGGGGAGATATTCGGTGGGACATTTAAATCTATGTAAATACAAATTAAAATCATAAATAATAAAAAAAGAAATTCATTGAAAATGGACCATAATTTCAAAATCTAATCCTAGAATAATTGATATTTATTTCTAGATATTTCTTATTACAAACAATGCCAAATCACCACTTATGTCAGTATACCTTAAATGTAATTCTGAAATGTAAAATAAAATTGCTGGTAAAATGGAAAAAAAAGTGCACCAGTATCAAGACCTAAGAAATAATCTTTTAAGGCCCTAAAATATTATTTTAAAGCAGAGAATATTTTGATTTGGTGATCATGTTTAGTGGTCTATTATTATTACACTACTTTTGAATTAAGTTAAATAAAAGGCATTTAAAAATAGTCTAAATTGCTCATATTGAAAGTGTAGTATCGAAATGCTTACTTCTCAGCATTCTTAATGGTAATCTTGGAGGTCTTCATGTTAGAAATTTGACCATTCTGAAAGTCATTATTCTAGCTCCATTTTAATTGAGAATCTTCCATCTATTCCTGGAATCTTCCTTAGACAGCAGGGCCAGCACAGGTCTAGATTGCATCTGGTATTTTCCACTAACCTGGTCTCCACTACTGCCCCCTGCTCTCTGCTTGAGGATCACTTATGTAGTGGCTATTTCAGTGTGCTATTTCTACTGCAATGAGGTGAATTCTGTGTTTGCAGATTTGGCTCTGGGCAGCTTCTGCTGAAGCTAATACCTTCATGGGTTCTACCACCCATACTTTGGGATAGTGGATAGGTGTCATTAAACATTCCTCACTTATCTGTCTCTGCACTGCCCTTTCACTTGCCAGAACCAAAATTAAACACCCTCTTATAAATCAACATCTCCTGATGCTACCCTGCATCCACATTTTAAAACTAGGCAACTAGTTCTATTTTGCAAAAAACACTACTTCAAACACAGCCACTTACAAGTTGAATTCTACTATAACCAAATCATTACTCTAATATAGGGGTCCCCAAACTACAGCCCGTGGGCTGCATGCGGCCCTCTGAGGCCATTTATCCAGCCCCCGCCGCACTTCCGGAAGGGGCACCTCTTTCATTGGTGGTCAATGAGAGGAGCATAGTTCCCATTGAAATACTGGTCAGTTTGTTGATTTAAATTTACTTGTTCTTTATTTTAAATATTGTATTTGTTCCTGTTTTGTTTTGTTTTTTACTTTAAAATAAGATATGTGCAGTGTGCATAGGGATTTGTTCATAGTTGTGTTTTTTTTTTATAGTCCGGCCCTCCAATGGTCTGAGAGACAGTGAACTGGCCCCCTGTGTAAAAAGTTTGGGGATCCCTGCTCTAATAGATGGTCACTTTAAATCAGAAAAAAGTCCTATACCCCAAAAGAGAATGACAAGCGGATATATTTTGTAGCAGTATGAGAGATAGTTGTGGGAAAAATTGTGAGTCAAGCATTGGAATGACAGTGTTGTTACCAAAGGGTGGTTTAGGTAGATACGCAGTGGATTTAGTGTCCTACAGTCTTTATCTCTGCAAGCAAAACCATGCCAAACTTAAAAAGACGGATGCAAACTAATTTATGATAAAATATTTAAAAAAACATTACATTTGAGGCCAGTTTAAATTTTAAAAATATTTTAGGAGCTATCAGAAACTCTTTTAATAAGATTAAATGTACATGTGAAAAATATTGGAAAACTTGCCATTTTACAAGTACAGTCAACATAAGTGAAAATGACTTTCCTTGGTCTCAGTGGAGGCAAGAAAAAAAAGTAGCTTGGCTTCAATTTTATCACTTTTATTTGAGAAAATCTGTAAACTTGGACTCAGATCATTGAGCCAGCTTCTGTATTAACCTGTCAGAGTTTTCTGTAGGACCATTTTCCCATCCCCAGGGTCTCCTCTCCATTGCCTGAACCACCCATTAGTGGAACTTGCCTGCCACTGATAAATTATGCTCTCAGGCATAAGGCAAATCTAAACTAAGTCTGTTGGTTGTTCCCGGAAGTTTGATATTCTTGACTTTGCAATCACATGGTACTCTTATCATCTTCTATAAGCACTGTTTTCTGGCATGTAGACATCCACTGCTGCTTTACTTTGCTCTCCTTTGGGTCCTCAGATAATTGCATACAGCTTTTGAATAGTCCCATTTTCTTTGGGTGTTATTGCTCAGTTTACTTTATTAAAAGAACCATAGCTTTGTGGTAAAAAAAAAAAAAGATGTGCTATGCTCTAGCAGTGAAATCTTTTTGACAAAATAAAGGACGTACTAGGAAGATAGAAATCACAAACATTTTTTTGTTAATTGCTATTAAATGATTATGGATTCACCCTATTGCTCCCTGACACACTTATGAAACAGTGTAACAGTATTAACAAAGATGCTTATAAAGTTTAAAAATTCCTGCCATTGACTCTTAGTGCCCCCTACAAAATAAGTAATCTCAAAGACTCCCCTAGGTTTTCTCTGCAGGCTCAGTTATGGAAAATCCACCATTCTCTAGAGATAATGCTACAAAAAGGAATCATGCACAGCACATATAAAGGTATATTAAAATTAAATGGCAGAAAAGAATGTGAGTTTGGTAAGTAAATTTGACACTTAAAAGTCCTTGTTACTATGGCTTTAAAAGAACTCAATTATTTATGAACATTCATGTTCAGTTCTCAGAGGAATAATGACCCAGTTATTATTGTTAGTTGAGAAAACTCTAGGGATTTGACATAAAAATGATTAGTTTTTGATACTGCATAAATCAGTCATATTTTTTCATGTTACAAGAAAAAATATTTTATAAAGTTAAAAAATGTGATAGAATGCCTTTGAATTTTGCCCTAGAAAAAACTAATCAAGAGTAAGAATAAGAATGATTTATGTAGTATATGGGCAGACTAACAGGAGAGTTTACGGGGTGAGTAAATTCAGAAATGTAGCACTTTTGCTGGATAAACTCAACTCTCACATTAGATAGCACATATTTACTCCCATATTATCAGAATTCATTTTTAAGTGAATTTATTAATTTAAAGGGCTTTTACCCCTTTATTTTTTCTGCTTTGTTTTACTCTGGCTTCAGTTCAGTTTTCTATTTAGCCTTTGTATTCAGGTACTTTTACTTTGAAATTTCTAAAAAAAAGCACCCTATTTTTATTTTATGGCATTATTGCATTTCTTTGTGTATATATGTGTAAAGTCCTACTTATTTTAAAATCCAGTCTTATAACTTTGTTTCTTTAAGCGTTTCTATTCACTGAGCCTGCTGTTTCTCTGTTCTGGTGTCTGCTCTCCTGTCTTGCTTTATCAATCTTTATATTATTTCCTAGGTTTCCCTGCTGAGAACTGAATCTACATTCACACAGTTTACTGTCTACATTAATATGCCTTTATTCTTCCACTGACTTTATGAATTAAACTTTAATATTACAGAAAAATTTTGCCCAAGAAGATGTAATTGCAAATAATTATATTTTACATATTACTGAAAGCTATATGTCAAGATCTTTGCATTACTTGCCTTAAAGTTCCTCGCTGTGTCCACAATTATCAACAATTGGATTAAGATTCTATCCAATCTTAACCAGGACTCCATGGTGAATGGCACATCTTTAACCAGACTTCAAAATCTCAATAAATAACCTCTTTCCCTTTTGCTTAGGTAATACACTCCATTAAGATGGCAAGAAAAGTATTCAGGTTGGTTTCAGCAGCTTGTTTTGATAATGTTTAAGAGAATCAGCATTCCATTCTGTTCATGATCAAAGAAAATCTTTGGGAGCAAGGAAACAACAAATAGTGTTGTTTGCAGTGAGAATAGAAGCAACAAAAAATTTCTGCTGCGGGGTAGCTTGGGTGGTCACTGAGAAACCTCTATCCTTTCTGTGTGATACCAGCCCTAGGATCTGCCTTTCTCTTTCCTTAGCAATATCTTTCCAGCTTAAGTCAGGCAGCAGTTGAAAGGCTCACTCTCTAGACTGCCATCCATTTACCAGAAATTTAAAAGTTATAATTAATTTATACCTACTTATGAATCAATTCTTATCGAGCTTAGACTATTTTTTTAAAGTGCATATAATTGGATATCAGATCATTTTTGACTTTTAGACAGGGGAATGAAATAGAAATAGAAAACCCCAGACAATAGGTGCTAACAGAAAAGAAAAGGATTGTAGAAAATGATTCTGTCAGAAGATAAGCCTCAAGGAAGTCATAACCTTGATTAAGGTACACCCAATTTATTTAAACCTCCTTTGAGGGAAAAGTACTGAAGCCATTCCACTTGTAGAGACAGCTGTGCTCATTATGAAGATACACTGTATATGTGAATAAAATAACTTGGTTTTAAAAGAATCTCTTCTTTGGAAATTGCTGTATTTTTTAGACTGAAGTTTTCTGGGAGAGGTTGTACAAATACTATATACTGTATTTTATAAAACACTTCAGGTTTCACATTTAAGATTTTGCATTGTAGAGAAGCACAGATAAAACCAAAAATAATTTTTCTTTTCCTTTCAATTTTTAAAATCTTGAATTTACCACTATTTTTTTAAATTTATTGATTTACTGATAAATGCCAGGTCCTGAAGATTTCAGGTGGCTTATATAATGATTGGAACAGAGGAGAAAGATTTATGTTTAGTCTTAATTTTACAAATCACCATTCTTTCTTAAAATAGAACTGTTAGTAAATATTTAGATTTATAGGGCTAATATTCCATATATTCATCCCATAAATCAGTTCAATCTTGAAAAGTGACAATTTACTGTGGTGTCTCCAAAGCTGTTAGACTTTTCTATTTAGATATAATTTCAGGATCAGAACAACTGGAGAACATCAGTTTTCATCACTGGTAATTCTTATATTTGAAAGAATTTTTAAATTTGAATTTGTGCTTTTAATATATCATTTTATCCCATTCAATAGCATTATTTAAATACAGATATAATATTTAATGAAAATGAGAATTTTTAAAAAGTTATCATTTGTCCACTCTTAATCTTTTCCCTAAATAACTGCCACCATACTTCAATAATTTTCTGATTTTATTTTTTTATATTGATGAAGATTTTAATATTCAAAACAATGGTTAACTAGATGGAAGATATATAATAGCATGTTAAGTCTTCAAGTCAGGCATGGAGATAGCAAGCAGCTCATATTTGCATAGACCTCTAAAGTTTCTTATGTAACTTCAAACCAACATACCACTTTTTTAAAAAAAAATTAAGCATCCACTTAATTTAGGAGTTAGGATCAATGATGGTTAGGATCAATGATGGTTTTTCCACATTTCAGATGTGTAATCTAAGGCTAAAAAAATTATGTGATTATTTAAATTCAAGTTGCTAGTTGGTAGAGTTGCAAGTGCCTCTTACATATTAGCATTTATCTTAAAATTGTTCAATTATTACCACAATTTTTATATATGTATAGAAGTAAAAAGTGAGTTTCTTCATTCTTCATGTTCAGAAAGTACAGATTGCTTTACTTTCTTCCTCAGAAGTCATTGTGCTCTTTTAGTGTGAGAACATATTTTCTATATTTCTAGAGAAAATTATTTTACTTCCTATTTGAGAAGATAGCCTCTCTTTTCTATGTCTTTTACTCACCCTCTGGAATTTTGTTGGATATATATCCAGGTTCATATTCTGTCTGCTTAGCTCAGTCATCGTCTATAAACTCACTGAAGCATATTCTTGTATAGTCCTTAGACCTATTGGCCAAATAAATAACTAATTAACAAGTAACTAACAGCCCTGGCCGGTTGGCTCAGCGGTAGAGCGTCGGCCTAGCGTGCGGAGGACCCGGGTTCGATTCCCGGCCAGGGCACATAGGAGAAGCGCCCATTTGCTTCTCCACCCCTCCGCCGCGCTTTCCTCTCTGTCTCTCTCTTCCCCTCCTGCAGCCAAGGCTCCATAGGAGCAAAGATGGCCCAGGCGCTGGGCATGGCTCTGTGGCCTCTGCCTCAGGCGCTAGAGTGGCTCTGGTCGCAATATGGCGACGCCCAGGATGGGCAGAGCATCGCCCCCTGGGGGGCAGAGCACCGCCCCTGGTGGGCGTGCCGGGTGGATCCCGGTCGGGCGCATGCGGGAGTCTGTCTGACTGTCTCTCCCTGTTTCCAGCTTCAGAAAAATGAAGAAAAAACAACAACAACAACAAAAAAAAAACAAGTAACTAACTTTAATATATAACTTTTAAAATATAAACATCAATATTATTTATTTCCAGGTTTATGTACATTAAAAATGTTCTATGACCATTATGAACTCTATTTCTTCTTTTATATCTGAATAAATTCACTATATTTATTATATTATAAAATATTTCTGATTACTTTAAATTCCTAGAGTCTGGGTGTGAATTTTTCTTTGTCTTCTGAAAATTTATGTTCAGAGGAAAGGATTCATGTGCTTGCTTTTTAATTGTCTGCTTGAGCCCTTCTTCAAAAGTATTGTCTGCAGAGCCTCCTGTGGTCCCTACATGTAGAACTATTTGTGAGAAATGTGGCTCCATATTCTCTGTTGGAGGCTGTGCTAGATTTTCCAATATTAATTTAGCATCATTCACTGCCCCCTTTTGTGGTTTGCTCTGTATGGCAGAGATGAAGCTGAGAACTTCTTTTTCAAGAAAGAAAAAAAGAACTTTAAAAAAAAAGAACCCGCTTTGTCCAAAATTCTGGGTTTAGTTACCAATAAGATGACTGCAGTATTTAGAAGGTATTCTCTTTCAGACTCATGGGAAGATTGAAGAGTCACAGCAACTCTTCAGCAAGCATGTGAGAAGCACCCATTTTTCTGCAATTTTCAACCATTCAAGTCAGCCTCTGAGAACCCCTGCTCTAGTGCTTAAGAAGTCTTTGATATTTGCCTTCCTGGCTTTCTGACTGCAATGATCTTGCATTTAGTGACTATTGGTCAAATAAGTTTGTAAATATGATATATATGTTTGCTCACTTAGAGTTTGCATTGGGTGTGGGGGACAGGTTGTAAGCAGGCAGGGTCGTTATAGCCTAAGGCTTAGATTTAAGACTAAGTCTTTCCCATTTGACTGTTTCATGATGTGAGGTGGTGCACTCTCATGAGGAATTCCATTATGCCTCAGATAATTGACTTTGTATTGAAGACTTCCTTATTTGTATATTGGATTAAAGGTTTGATTTCTACACTATAAAATGGGGCAGACCGGGAGCTTGCTCTCTCTCGGATCCTGAGATTAGCATCAGAGAGGAGAACAGAGAAAGGTCACATGGAGGAGGTCAGGAGAAGCAGCCAAGATGGCAGAGTGCTGAAGGAGAAGCCAGTTTGTGCAGAGAGAAGGAGATGGGGAACAGAGATGAATAAGGCTGGTGAGGTATGAATCTTTGATTCTAGGAAACTCGGTGAATCAGTGGCTTTGGGAGCCCTGAATGGAAAAGGGAAGTGTTTTCCCACTGTGTGTATTTTTTGCTCGCCGGGTGCAAGCTAGGATTAAAGCTAATGGCCTACCATTTCTTGGCTCCATTGTTTCATTACCATCTGTCAGAATCAAATGTGAACCTGCACAGGCCAGGTGGCTGTGATGGTGGCGGTGGCTACTGGCTTTACATTAGGCATACTCAGCAGGATTCGATACAGATCAGTATGGAGCCACCACCACTTTTAAGCGGTGGAGTAGAGTATTGGCTGCTGTTATAGTTCCTCATGACTGTCATTTTGGGGACTGTAGGCTGGCTGACTTTTACAGCCATGCATAAGGAAACCAAGAGCTCTGTGGAAGAGGCTGCCTGGGACCTGCACACAGAGCAGTGGAAGGAGCTGGAGCAAACATGGGAGAAAGAGATGCCAGTCCTGGAGCTGGAGCAAGCACCAGAGGAGGCCAATCAGGTTCGTGAGATTCACTTGGATATGGAACAGCCACTGGAGAAGGAATCACAGGTTCATGAGTTGCAGATTTCCCTGGATGTTGTGAAGAGCCAGCAGCAGTGGAAGGCTGAGGCTGAGGCTGGACCTGGGGTTGCTAAGCCCGCAGAGCAGAAGGCAGCAGTGGCCTGGGACTCTAGCCTGGCAGCAGGAGCTGGTGTTTTCAGTTCTTCTTTGGAGGATGAAGAGAATCGAGCTGGATTTGTGATCTGCAGTCTACAGAAGGTGAAAGCCCAGCATCAAGGAGTACTTATTCTGCTCCTGTTAGGTCTGCAATTTTGGGACATAGAGGTGAATGCCATCATGCTCCCTGGAGCAGAGATGAAAATGGTGACTGCTATTGCCAAATGCTCCTCTTTTGGACAGTGTAAGACCTGCCAGGACAGCAGGATGGGGGGGAGTGGCTGAGACCTCATGTTTGTGGACTGATTCCTGGACTATGACCAGAGTGATCACTGGCTCCTTTGTTGGATGGACTTATGGATTTTGGACAACATGAAATACCCTGATGGCGTTGGGGGGCGGCTTTGCAAGAGGTCCTCCCCTGCCCCAGGGAACTTTCCTCATGGCTAGAAAGAAGTCCAAGGATGTTTTGCGCTTTTGGCAAAGTGCTCAGAGACTGGTGAAGTGCATCTTTTTAATTGTTGAAATTCTATGATTTGTCATGTAGTTGTAATTTGTGTAATGTGCCTAATTTCCTTGTGCAGGAATACCTGTGCTTTAGATTGTGAAACAAGCAAAAGGGGTGGAATGTTGGTCAAATAAGTTTATAAATATGATATATATGTTTTCTCACTTGTAGTTTGCATTGAATATGAGGGACAGGCTATAATCAGGCAGGGTCATTATAGCCTAAGGCTTAGTTTTAAAACTAAGCCTTTTCCACCCTTGACTGTTGCGTGATGTGAGATGATGCACTCTCATGAGGAATCCCGTTATGCCTCAGATAATAGACTTTGTACCAGAGACTTCTTGTTAGTATATTGGATTAAAGGTTTTGAATTCTACACTATAAAATGGGGCAGAGGAACCCATGCTGAAGGAGAGCAGATAAAGGCCACATGGAGGAGAGGAGAAGCAGCCAAGATGGTGCAGTGCTGAAAGAAAAGCCAGTTTGTGCAGAGTTTGTGCAGAGAGAAGGAGATGGAGAACAGAGGTGAATAAGGCTGGTGAGGTAGAAACCTTTGATTCTAGGAAACTCAGTGAGTCAGTGGCTTTGGGAGCCCTGAATAGAAAGGGAAGTGTTTTCTCACTGTGAGTATTTCTTGCTTGCTGGGTGCAAGCTAGGATTATAGCTAATGGCCCATTGTTTCATTACCATCTGTCCAAATCAAATGTGAACCTGCACTGGCTAGGTGGTTGTGATGGTGGCCATGGCTACTGGCTTTACAGTGACAATTTCTCTAACTGTAGCTCTCCCAGATCTACCCATAGCCCCAATGTATTTGTTAAAGTTATTTCATTAAAGTGACTTTTTCTGATGGGACCAAAACTGATACAAGTCCTTACAGAAACCACATTTGAATAGTTTCTAGATTAGCTTTCAAAGAGAAGTTCTGTCTCCTGAAACTTCAGGGTTCAGGTTCTGGCTTAGGCTTCAGAATGGCCGCAGTTGACATTCTTTTTAACTCACAGCCTCTCACTTTTGTCAGATTCCTGGTAATGGCTAACAGTATCTTTCCCCTTTGTGGATAGGATGGATCATTTCTTTTGTCCTGGTTCTTGACCTTGCAACCACCAGCACTTCATGCCAACACAATTGGATATACAGTGACTATATAATTTTCATTTGCTATTATAAGGAATTGCTACTAATTAAGCCAGTATAATAAGTACATAATGGAATATTCCAGGCAAACTAATTCACTTTATACCTAGGTCTCATTTTCTAATTGACTGCTAAGGGACCAGTACATCTCTCACTGCTAATTTCAAGCCTCTCTCTCTCTCTCTGTTTGTTCATGCATTTTATTTTTATTTTATTTTTTTATTTTTTTGTATTTTTCTTAAGTTGGAAAGGGGGAAGCAGTCAGACAGACTCCCGCATATGCCCAACCAGGATCCACCCGGCATGCCCACCAGGGGGCGATGTTCTGCCCATCTGGGGCGTTGCTCTGTTGCAACCAGAGCCATTCTAGCGCCTGAGGCAGAGGCCACAGAGCCATCCTCAGTGCCCGGGCCAACTCTGCTCCATTGGAGCCCTGGCTGCGAGAGGGGAAGAGAGAGACAGAGAGGAAGGAGAGGGGGAGGGTTGGAGAAGCAGATGGGTGCATCTCCTGTGTGCCCTGGCTGGGAATCAAACCTGAGACTCCTGCACGCCAGGCCGACACTCTACCACTGAGCCAACCGGCCAGGGCTGTATGTTCATGTATTTATGTTTATATCTAAGAATGTGAAATAACATTTATATGTAATGTATATTTTATATGAAATATTTATATATAATATAAAATATTTAAAATGTATATATGTAATATTATATATGTATAATTTATAATATGTAATATACATATTATTAATATATTTTATTCAGCACTTGTATGTCACAGTTGCAGAAACATAGAGCAATGACATGGTTAGCTTTGACTCTTGCTGGGTAAGAGATACACATTAATTATATTATAAATTGGATTTATTTTTGATTTTATTAAACTTAAAATGACACATTAAGTATGTGACAGTTTAGGATGATCTAAGGTAATTAAAAGTAATGATAAGTATAACAGTTATAATGTCTAATATTAGTGAATAATAATGATAATATGTATAATATCTGAATGTTAGATGTCATAAAGCAATAGTTAATAAAATACTGAGTAATTTAACTATAGTTTAAGAGATCAATCATAACAATACTTAATTGAATTTTTAGTAACAAAACAGTGAGGGATACACAGAGAAGATAACCTGTATGTGCTTTTTTTATTAAATGTATTTTTAAGGTATTCAAAATTGCTGAGTTTATCCAAAGTCAATTATTCACAAAGATGCTTGTGTATTTTAGAAATGCTTTAAAAATGATATACTTAAATAAAATTGCAATAGACTAACTACAAATACAGTTTTAGGGATGAAGGTTTGAAATTAGTGGATATTTCTAATCTAGCTCACTGGTTGTTCATATAATATGCCTTATGTCAACTTATGTTAATGTTTGTGTAAAAGTAAAACAGGACAAAAATTTTTGACACTCTTCCACACAAAGACAAAGTTGATGTTTTTTCTCCTTGAATAAGAACAGTTTCTATGACTGCTTTGACGGATAGTATTGCCAGAAATAACGCTGTGACAGTTTCTAGGCTCACTTGCTGTGTTATGGAGTAGTTCGTTGATGGTTGCTAGACGGGAGCGGACTGGGAGACTGGGTGAATAAGGTAAAGAGATTAAGAACTACAAATTGGTAGTCACAAAATAGTCATGGGGATGTCAAGTACAGCACAGGGAATTCAGTCAACCATACTGTAATAACTATGTACGGTGCCACGTGAGTACCTGAAATATCAGGGGGAACACATTATAAAGTATATGAATGTCTAATCACTCTGATATATACCAGAAACTAATTAAAATATTACTGAATATAAACTGTAATTACAAAGTAAAATTAAAAAAGTAAACCCAGCAATATCTTAGAAGAGCCCCAAGGAGATTCAAGGAGATGTTCATTAAGAAAGGAGCTGACATCCATGCTGACAAGTCCAGTTCAGCTGCCAGCATGAATGAGTCATTCCAGAAGAAAGTTCTCCAGCCCCAGGCCAGCCACACCAGGTGGCATTATATGGCGTAAAGAGGAGTTGTCTGTCACCAGCTCCGCCAGAATAGTCGATCTGTCAACAAATTCAGTAATTGTTGTTTTAAACAACTGATCTTGAAAGTAGTTGGCTCCTCAAGGACATATAAAACACTTCACTCTAAAATGTGAATATAGTTAAGATTTTTCTAAGAAAGAATTTGTAAAATATATTATATGATACCAAATATCCATTTTATTGTATTTCTATATTAATTAATTATTTTTAGATAAAAATAATTATATATGAGTCCCAGAGCATAAATAATAAGTTGATTTCTTTTTTTAAATTAATTTTGCCAAATCCTCATTATTACTATGGCAGTAAAGATAGGAGGCTGAACTTGGGAGGAATATGAACTTGTTAATAATCTTATTCATTTTGTCAAAGTTGCATTATTACAAATAGCCTTTCACATACATGGATTCTGCATCTACAGATTTAACTAACTTTGATTGAAATATTTGAGAATGGCCTGACCTGTGGTGATGCAGTGGATAAAGCGTCAACCTAGAAATGCTGAGGTCGCCGGTTCGAGACCCTGGGCTTGCCTGGTCAAGGCACATATAGGAGTTGATGCTTCCAGCTCCTCCCCCCTTCTCTCTCTCTGTCTCTCCTCTCTCTCTCTCTCTCTCTCTCTCTCTCCCTCTCCTCTCTAAAATGAATAAATAAATAAAAAATTTTCCTGACCTGTGGTGGCGCAGCGGATAAAGTGTCAACCTGGAAACGCTGAGGTTGCCGGTTCAAAACCCTGGGCTTGCCTGGTCAAGGCACATATGGGAGTTGATGCTTCCTGCTCCTCCCCCCTTCTCTCTCTCTCTCTCTCTCTCTCTCTCTCTCTCTCTCACCTCTCTATAACAAATAAATAAAATAAAAAAACCCAAAACAAAACAAAGAAACATTAAGAATTAAAAATATATATATATTTGAGAAAAAAAGATTCAGTTGTTGCTGCGTGTACTATATAATAAAGCCTATGATGGTGTTGTATGTCTGTACTGAACAAGCACGTATCTACTTTTTCTTGTCGTCATTCCCTAAATAATACAGTATAACAACTAAGTACATTGTGTTTAGTATCATACATAATCTAGAGATGATTTAAATTATATGGGAGAAGGTACATGGTTATATGCAAATACTACATTATTTTATAAAAAGGATTTGAGCAACCCTGGACTGTGTGGTATCCTCAGGGGGGTTAGACAAAATCCTCCATGGATACCAAGGGATGACAGTACATGCAGTTGAAACACAGGTAAATAAAGTTTCTAAAGGCCTATGGGCCCAACCATTTGCTACTATTATAAGTTGCCCTGGGCAGCCTAGGTAGGTGGCTTCGACTAAGAGAAATAAAGACAGACATAAAATCAGAAATAGAATAAGAGATAGATAAACTGTGCCAGTGATAGAACTAAGTACTTTTATAGAAAAAAACTTATTTAAAAAATGATCTTGAATGATAAGTGTCTGTGTTCATCATTTTAGAAATTCACATGCATCTTTTAGTGCATCTATTTGTCTCTACCTATTATATACACACATATACCTGTGCGCATCCTTCCACATCTTCAGGTTGGCTTTTGGCCTAAAGCACTGTGAAACACATTTTCTACTGAGAAATTATAGGAATCTTGAACTCAACAATATTCTGAACAAAAATTTCTCATAAGAATAGCTAAAGCCTTGAGTTACAGTAGGAGGTAAATTTTAGTTTAGACCTAGCTCTTTCAAACCTAGTACTAAGCTGACAATTGCCCATGGCCTTACTGGAATAGTAATTGATACTCATTTAGGGATTACATATTCCTACTCTGCTTTCGGAGTTTTAACTTTTGGAAGAGAACAGAGCACAAGGATTTTCTCTGAGAATATATTTTTGTACTACAACTTGGAGGATATTTGGCTGCTGAATATTTCTATTGGGGACATTTTACTTGAAGAACATACATTTTACAAAACAAATAATGAGTTTCCTTGTTTTGAACATTCTTTTTATTTTAATGTAGTTGTATCTTTCTGTTTCTAACCTTTTCTGCCTTTCACCATTAAATTGTGGACCTAATCAATACTCTGATTCTGTATTGTTTTTCATTTGCTTCTTAAGCTTATTTTTAAAAAACTAAAAAACAAACAAACAAACAAATAAATAAATAAATAAAAGCACCACGTTTTGTTTATACCTGGAATTTTGCACAACACGTTGTACTCACTGCATCTGTGCAGAAAGTCTACCATATGGGTAGGAGGAAAATTATTCAATTTAGTTTATATGCATAAAGTAAGAGAAAAGTTGACTATATTTTATATCTTGACAAGCACTGCAGATATAGGAACAGAATCCAAAAAGTTTTATAATCATCTTCTATTTTTCTTGGTAAACTATTTTATCTTTTAAGACTGTTCACTTTTCACTTATACATTATAAGTAATATATCCTTTTACTATGCAAATGTACTTTTTATGCATATCAAAATGTGTAAGAGTAGATGCTATTTATAATTTATCTTTGAATTTATACCTTTGCATTTCTTTATAAAATGTCTTCTTAAATATGAAATTTAGATCTAATATTTGAAAATGACAACAGTTTCTGGAAAAAAATTAATATGTATTGCATGAATAAGCACACAATTTTGATGTAACCTTAGCTTATGTAACTTAGCTGATGTTAAGTTTTTAAAGATTAAAGGACACTTATAGGTATAAAGCTGAAAATAAAACTTTGAGAAACATTTGTTGCTCAAAGACAAAAAGCAGAAAAGACTAAATGTGGGAAAGGACCACTCAAGAGTAGAGACCATAAAGTTGAAGATTAAATTTACTGTCATTATTTTCAATGAAGTCATACAAAATATTCCACTCACTTTGTAAGAATAATCTTCCTGCAAGCTATTTCAGGGAATTATTGAGCAAATAAGCCTTCAGATAATGTCTACCAGGTGACAATATTGTCAAATTGAATAAAAATATAAACATGTTCTACATCTTCTTGGAGAAGAAACTTAGGAAGTTGGATTTGCTATACATTTAAAAAATATATTTATTGCTGTGAGAAAATGTCTTTTTTGAAGTCTTTTTTTAATTATGGAAGAACTATCATAATAATAAACACACAGTCCATTATATAAAAATAAAACTATGAGCCTCATATTTATTTTTTAAAAATAATAGAATTTTTCTTGTGTATAAATATTTATTACATCACTAAATAGATGGTGTAGATCAGTGTTTTTCAGCCAGTGTGCTGCGGCACACTAGTGTGCTGTGAGACATGGTCAGGTGTGCCATGGGGAAATTAAAAATGGGTCCCCAAACTACGGCCCAGATGCCGGATATGCCCGTGGAGGCTATTTATCCGGCCCATCGCCAGCCGCCTCCATCTGAACATAAATATTCCCCTCACAATCCCTCCAGCTATCAGCGACAGGAAGAGTGGAGGCACAGAGAACGCTCACTGACCAATCACCTTCTAGGATTCATCCTGACCACTAGCAATGAACCAATAGTAGGCCGCCTCTCATCCACACCCAGGAAGGGCCCTGCTCGGGCTGCCGCGCACTTGTCATTGTGTGGCCACACTTGTCATTGTGTGGCCGCGGCAAGTAGTTGAAGCTGCTACTCCTCCCCATGGTCCCGATTTCTAATCCTGCTCAGGACTGGAGGTAAATGTTGCCACCACTAGATGAAGCCTCAGCCTCAGCTGGTTATGTCTATCCTGATTGTGTATATAGATATTTGACCTTTTTCTTTTTAAAAGACGCCCCTGCAGAGGGTGATATACAATGCATCACAATGTTATCTAACTTTAAAGCTAAAGTTTGCTGATCTTCCTTTGGACAGTTTTTGGTTATCTATTGCCAAGGAGTTCCCCATTCTGGCCAACAAAGCTATTTTGACATTGCTCCTGTTTTCAACCACATATCTATGTGAGCTGAGCTTCTCAAGCTTGACTGTGATAAAAACTAAAAACAGAGAGAGACTGAGAACTGTTGAGGAAGAGCTTCGTGTGTGTCTTTCTACCATGCCTTTCAGGATATCCCTTTTGTGTTCATTGAAACAGGCACATGGGTCACACTAAGTGAGTATAAATACATTTAGAAACTATATTATTAACTATATGTATAATATGTACTGTGTTAGAGTGTCATTTTGGTAGGTGGTGTGCCCCAGGATTTTGTAAATGTAAAAAATGTGCCACGGCTCAAAAAAGTTTGAAAATCACTGGTGTAGATGTTGCACATAGTAATATCTATTTACTATAAAACCATTGTAAACCATTCACAAAAGCAGCTATTAAAATTAATAAAAACTTACTACTGTCATATTGTAATTATTAATTTAGTAAATAACTCAATAAACTAAAGCAAAATGTTTGTGAAGAGTCACTTATTTTTTAAAATCAAAATAATTGGTTAACTTGAAAATGTGAGTAATTAAATAAAATATGTCCTATTAGAGGTAGGCAAGGCAATTTTAAAAATTATAGAAGTAAAACTTGCCAAAGCCCAGATTAAAAAAAAAATCCCTGCCTTTTGTGTTATTCATACTTGTCTTTAACTTTTTATTCAACCTTAGTCAGTATAAGTATATGATTTATTAAAGGGAGTTTGTGTAGCCTTGAAACTGTTTAAAAATTTAGATAATGAATAAATATAAATGCTAGCTAATAACATACATAGCTTTCTTATAATTCTTCTCTCTAAATCAGTTGTTGATTAATAAACTAATTACTAACACCAATATTATAAGAGAAGAACAAAACAAGGTTTTTTTTATTCTATAATGTATTTGTATCTAGCAATATTTAAAATGTGTTTTGTGATCTATAATGTCACAAAAATTTTTGAATAGTATTAAAAGAAAAGAAAGGACTTTGAAGATTTTATTTAGTTTCAAATCATGTCCAATGTGCAACTTTACATTAAAATAACCCTGATAGTTGGTCATGAGACCTTGTTTCACAGAATATTTTGATTACAATTGGGAGATATATT
This sequence comes from Saccopteryx bilineata, assembly GCF_036850765.1. Classification (NCBI taxonomy): domain Eukaryota; kingdom Metazoa; phylum Chordata; class Mammalia; order Chiroptera; family Emballonuridae; genus Saccopteryx; species Saccopteryx bilineata. Next base: position 209,703,221 of record NC_089491.1, on the reverse strand, counting down.
CTGGATTTCTGGTGGAGTTGTATATTTTGGGAGTTAAAACCATATTGTATCATTATTCATTTTTAATACACACATATGTTGGAGATATTGTGAATTTGGTTCCAGACCACCACATTAAAGTAAATTTTACAATAAAATGAGTCACACAAGTTCTTTTCTTTTCTCACTTCATATAAAAGTTACGTCTACACTGTACTATAGGAAATACTTTGCAGAGATATTCAATGTACTTACCTCAGATCCATCAGAGGAATCACTATCAATGGCAACTATAGACTTATGCATTTCTTAAATCATAAGATTTGAGAATTAAATTACTTCTTGATTGATTGGCTGCAACGGATACTATTTTAGCAATCATATAAACAATGTAATGTTCATCTTGTCCATTTCCAGGAGAGTTCTTGAGAAGTCTGGTGCATTGTCAATGAGCAACATTTTATAAAGACTTTTTTTTTTTTTTTGAGCAATAGGTCTCAATAGTGGGCTTAAAATATTTGATAAACCAAATTGTAAACAGATGTACAGTCTTGCAGACTTGTTGTTTCATTTACAGAGGAGAGTCAATGTAGATTTAGCATAATTCTTAATGAGCCAAGAATTTTCAGAATAGTAAATGGCTGTTGTTGTCAATTTAAAGTTACCAGTGGTTATGCCCTAACAAGAGAGTCGGCCTGTCCTTTGAAGCTTTGACTTAGGCTATGAAACTCCTAGATAGATCTTCTTTCAATATAAGGCTGTTTTGATGCATTGAAAATCTGTTGGTTAGTGAAGCTACCTTCAGTACTTGTAGCTATATCTTCTGGATAGCACATTGCAGTTTCTACATCAGCACTTGCTGTGACACCTTGCTCTTTTATTTTATGGAGATGGTTTCTTTCCATAAACCTCATGAATCAACCTCTGTTAGCTTCAAACATTTTTTCATCAGCTTTCTCACCTCTCTCAGTCTTCACAGAATTGAAGAAAGCTAGGGTGTTCCTCTAGATTTGGTTTTGATTTAAGAGAATATTGTGACTGGCTTTATCTATGTAGACCATTAACACTTTCTCCACAGCAGAAATAAAGCTGTTTCATTTTCTTATCATTTATGTGTCCACTGAAGTAGTACTTTTAATTTTCTTCTAAAAGATTTCTTTTGAATTTATGACAAAGCTGTTTGTTGCAAGAAGCTTAGCTTTCAGCCTTTCTTGGCTCTAAACATGCCATTCTCACTAAACTTAATCATTTCTAACTTTTTTTTTTTTGTATTTTTCTGAAGCTGGAAACTGGGAGAGACAGTCAGACAGACTCCCACATGCGCCCGACCGGGATCCACCCAGCACGCCCACCAGGGGGCGACACTCTGCCCACCAGGGGGCGATGCTCTGCCCCTCTGGGGCGTCGCTCTGCTGCGACCAGAGCCACTCCAGTGCCCGGGGCAGAGGCCAAGGAGCCATCCCCAGTGCCCGGGCCATCCTTGCTCCAATGGAGCCTCGCTGCAGGAGGGGAAGAGAGAGACAGAGAGGAAGGAGAGGGGGAGGGGTGAAGAAGCAGATGGGCGCTTCTCCTGTGTGTCCTGGCCGGGAATTGAACCTGGGACTTCTGCACGCCAGGCCGACGCTCTACCACTGAGCCAACCGGCCAGGGCTCATTTCTAACTTTTGATTTAAATAAGAGACATGGGCTCTTTCTTTCACTTGATTACTAAATGCCCATTGTAAGGTTATTAATGAGCCTAAATTTAATATTATTTTTTCCAATGAATAGAAAGGCCCAAAGAGAGAGAGAGATAGAAAAGTAATCAGTGACTCAGTGAAGCAGCCAAAACACATGTACAATTAAGTTCTGGAACAGTCTTATATGGGTGTGGTCTGTGGTACCCCAAAACAATTACAATAGTAATCAAAGATCAGTGATCACAGATCACCATACTAAACATAGTAATAATAAAAAAAGTTTCAAATACTGCAATAATTATTAAAAAGTGAAACACAGACATGAAGTTGGAAAATAGCATTGATAAACATGATCCACAGAGGGTTGACACAACCCTTATATTTGTAAAAGTGAAATATCTATGAAGAGAGATAAAGAACAATAAAACAATACAGCAAAGCACAATAAAACAATATCTACTTGTATACAGCCTAAGAAATATTTGTGTACAAAGACGGGAGAAGAAGATAACATGGAAGTGTATCACAGAGAGAGCTAATATAAATATAGATGTTTTGTTTTAAAAAATTCCATTAGTATTATAAAATTCCTTTTCCCCAAGCCAGTATGTACAGTATACATAATTTAATATTTTTTCTATTGATAGAGTTGTGAAGGGTAGCAAAACAATATAATTACTAAGGTTTTTAGTAACAATATCATAGTGTTCAAGCATACAGATAAATGTATTAAAGTATTCCTTTATTAAAAACTTTGAACCTATTGTCATGTTTTATTTTTTTAAATTTTTTTAAATTTTTTTAAATTTTATTTATTTATTTATTCATTTTAGAGAGGAGAGAGAGTTAGAGTGGAAGAGAGAGAGAGAGAGAGAGAGAGAGAGAGAGAGAGAGAAAGGGGGGAAGAGCAGGAAGCATCAACTCCCATATATGCCTTGACCAGGCAAGCCCAGGGTTTTGAACCGGTGACCTCAGCATTCCAGGTCAACGCTTTATCCACTGCGCCACCACAGGTCAGGCTATTGTCATGTTTTATTCTTAAAAATTCCTATCAAGTCAGGCTTATGACTGTGCATCAATATTGACAAAGGTTACAGTAAGAATTTATTTCAAAGAATTATTTTTGAATTATGATCTGACTTGTGGTGGCAGGCTTGTTACTCTTTTTGTAGAAAGACAGAAATAGCAGAGGTTGTGAAATAATGCATTGAGAGAAGCACATTTTTTAAAGTTTTGATCAAAATAATCCATAAGCTGTAAGAGAGTCTCTGTCCTAACTTCCATAATGTGACGAACATCATGGCATCAATAAATTGTACCTGACCAGGTGGTAGTGCAATAGATAGAGCATCGAACTGGGATGCAGAGAACCCAGGTTTGAGACCCCTAGGTCACCAGCTTGAACATGGGCTCATCTGATTTGAGCAAAAGTTCACCTGCTGGGACCCAAGGTCACTGGCTTGAGGAAGGGGTTACTCAGTCTGCTGAAGGCCCACGGTCAAGGCACATATGAGAAAGCAATCAATGAAAAACTAAGGTGTCGCAACAAATGCTTCTCATCTCTCTCTCGTTCCTGTCTGTCTGTCCCTATCTATCCCTTTCTCTGACTCTCTCTCTATCTCTGTAAAAATAAATAAATAAATTGCCTAAGATTCTGAAAGCAAGAATAAACTTTACATAAGAGTTGCTGTCTAGAATTGAATTCTATTGCTGTAGTGATCTTGATAGTTATCTCTTTTAGTGTATTGGAAGAAACCCACCACATGAGGCAGCTTATTCATTTATATGTATAGGGAGAAAATAGTTATCAATGTATATTATTAACTTTATGCTAGGCACCATTTTAGAACTTTGCATGTGTAATCTCATTTTTCAAAACCATTTTTGTAAATGAGAGATTACTAAACCCATTGTAATGACAAAGTCCTTGAGGTAGAGAAAGGCTTTATGGAATCACAGTTTTGGGAAATGGTAGAGGCCAAATATGGGCACAAATAAGTAATGGACCTGTGCTCTTACTGGCTTAAACAGTTTATAATTTTTTGCAGTGGGAGTAAAGAAAAGGAGTAGTCCTCTGTCTTGTCCCTCTCTATAAAATAAGAACCTCTTTAAGGAATTAGACTGACAACAATTTGAAAGATTTAATCATAGAATGAACCCAGTTTATTAATAACTAGCTTATTTCTTTGTCTATACATGTATGTCAAACACTTGATATAAACAAGAGTGAAGTTTATATAGTATCTCATCAATATTGTAATGAAATGATATGGAACAAAATGTTATTCAAGAACCTGCTATATAGAAGAAATTCTAATGTTAAATTGGATTAAGTCACATCTTGTATACAATTCACCTCAATCATTTGTTGAGCATGTATACTTTTTTTTTTTAGTTTCTGAGACATTCTAGTGTAATTAACAAAGGCTATAGGAGTAGAGAATATAGAATAAAATGTTTCAAAGAAGGAGAAAAAGTATATACTCTGATTACCAAGGAAGTGGACCATTTTACCAAAAAAAAAAACAACCCCTAGTTCTTAATTGAGCTAAGTGACTTGCCCACACTCCCATAACTGAACAAATGAGAGATTTAGACTGACTTCTGGTCGTCTTGTGCCAGTCTCAATGTTTCTCCTACTGAAGAGGGCATAGATATTTTCTTAGATCTTTGTAAATAAATGGAGCATGGACTGCTATTTTTCTAAGATTACACTTCTTCTGAGAGTACTCTATATCATTAGTGGTTAAAAGTTTCTCTTTTTCCTCTTACAAAACACATTCTTTGATCTACTTGTATTTTACAAGTTGGGTCTTCTAAAATTAGATTTAGAAACAGAGTCTGGATGCAAGTTATTTAATAAGGATCAATGCATACAAAAAGCAAGAAAAGAACTTAGGATTTGGCAGGGAAGGAATCAACTTGCATTTGCAGGCCTGACCAAGCCTGGCCAGTCTCTTGGTTAGTTACAGGGTGAGGATGGTTCGTCAGAATGCCACACGGAGCTGAAATTGCCAAACTTTTATACCCACTTTCTGAACAGTCATTAAATGACTGTCACTCAGAAAGGCTAATCCTTGTCAAAAGTGCCTCTGCAGTGGAGACAAGATCCTGAAGGAGCCAGCTGCTGGGGGTTCTCTACTCAGTGACTCCCAAGAGCTGCAGATAGTCTTTCCCTGCGGAGCTTGTGGGCCCCACATCTCTGTGTCCACCACATCTTGAATTCTGGCAATAACTTTGATGTTCCTCTCTTCAGAAACTTTTAAATTTAAAACGTCTGACTTCTAAAATGGTTTCTTCATCATATTTTGGAATCACTCAGTCTCTCTATCGATGCAGTAAAGACTGAAAGGAATTAATTTTCCTCAAACCCTTCTCTAGCAGAATGCTCAAATTGTGTTCACAGGGCATAGGGCCCCTGAGCAGGAAGGTTGATCTAACCTTCTGATGGCAAGTCCCTGGAACAGTGCCTTTACTTTCTGTAATTCAGAGTCCCCATGTGACTGAACTGTCCTGTTCCCGAGACATTTCTAAAACCTCTGTTTTTCTATGAACTGTATGAATCCAGATTTCTAACCACACAGGTTCTCAGAGGAACTGTGTCATCTAGCTCTCCTGGCTGTACCCCATATAGTCCATTTTAACTTTGTTTGAACTTCCATGCATTAGTGCTTGCTCAGCCACAATTCAGCCAAGAGTAAAAATTCAACAAACCCAGAGAACTTTGACCAGTATTTCAAAATCTCAGTTTCTTACACATTTTTCTCCTACACATTCTCCCAGCTGAATTCAGTGCCACAGCCAAATGTTCCTTCATCAAATACACATCCTACAACTCTCTTTACCTCATATATTGGGGTTGGGGGAGGCTGGAAGGGAAGAGATGAAAGAGCCAGTATTCACTCGCTGTTAGTATAAGTTATATACCTTTTGCTAATTACTTAATCGCTTGCAATGTTTTGCTGTTGTTCTTCTGAAAAGGGAGTAACTATGCTCATAATAGTAATGTGAATATTTAATACTATATTTAAAGTTCGTGACATATGTAAGCTCTCAAACACTTGAATTACCTTTGCTTAACATTCAATTTATTTTATTTTAATTTCCTTTAATTCAACCATGCCCACTTGCACCATCTCCTTATTCACAGTTTTAGTATAATTTTCAGTGGTATGACTAATCTTACTCAGTGAAACAGTAGTTGAATAAAATAAAAAATGAATGGAAATATTTTACTCTTTATTCAATTTTTCAAGTTTGACTCTTTAATGTACACATTTACCATCCAACTTCAGAGAATACTTCCTAATAAAAAGCCATAATTCTTTTCTTTTTTTTAACCACTCCAAAGTAGATTTCTCTCTGTGTATCTCAACGCTTATACAGCACACAGTATATTTACTTATGACTGTGACATTTATCATTGATTGGATTTTACAAGCATTACAAAAATGACTAGCACAGTGAAAATGTCATATTCTATGTACAAACTTTTACCTAAATTTAAAATTTAACTTCCAGTCTTAAAGCAACATGGACACCCAGACAGATATGAAGAATGGTGTTATGATTCAACTTTATTTGGAAGTAGAAAGGCTCACTGCCATCTTTAAAAAGACAGATACTTTCAAGTTGTAAATGCATTATATTCAGATAGATAAAGAGTAGCTAATAAAAAAATACATACTAAAGGCTTGCCAATGTTCTTTGAATGATATCTCTATCCTACTCATGTATGGAGTGAAAGAAAGAAATGAAGAGCTAGTTTACTTTCTGTGGTTTCTGTGTCTTTCAAGCTATTAGATAGAATTAAAGAAAACGATTTTGTAATAAATTTTGGAGGAACACACACATGTATACATAACCTCACACATAATGCAACTCTAAAAATGGTGCTTATAAAGTTACTATGTAGTTTTTTTGTTTGTTTGTTTGTTTGTTTTTTGTATTTTTCTGAAGCCAGAAACGGGGAGAGACAGTCAGACAGACTCCCGCATGCGCCCCACCGGGATCCACCCGGCACGCCCACCAAGGGCAATGCTCTGCCCACCAGGGGGCAACGCTCTGCCCCTCCGGGGGGTCGCTACCCCGTGACCAGAGCCACTCTAGCGCCTGGGGCAGAGGCTAAGGAGCCATCCCCAGCGCCCGGGCCATCTTTGCTCCAATGGAGCCTCGGCTGTGGGAGGGGAAGAGAGAGAGAGGAAGGAAGGGGGGCAGGGGTGGAGAAGCAAATGGGCGCTTCCCCTATGTGCCCTGGCCGGGAATCGAACCCGGGTCCCCCGCACGCCAGGCCGACACTCTACCGCCAAGCCAACCAGCCAGGTCCACTATGTAGTTTTTTATTGTGTCACATTTAATATATTGTCAAACATCTTTCCTGTTTATTTTCAAACCTTTTATACAATAGGCAAAACAAGACTACTCTTAGTTTGGTTTTGTTCACATCAAACTGATGTTTTAGTTGTCTAACCTGTGAATTTGTTTGAGGAATTCTGCTTGGAGTTATGTCTGATTGTATTGGTTTCATTACGGTTGTACCTCAATTCTGGTAGGAGAAAAATGTGTATGTGTTGAAGTAAAACTTGTATGGTGGTAAAATATAAAAAAAAAATCTAAGGAGCTTATTTATTACTCTTATGTTTAGGTGTAAAATATCTGAATTTATACTTAATAGTGCTTTAAAATTTAACTTTGTAGAATTATTTGCATATGCTGATTATTTACATACAAAAAACAAATAAACACAGGTTAGATCTTAGTGCTGTCCTTTTCCTTTCAGATACTGTATTTTTTGCTCCACAAGACACTCCTTTTTCCCCAAAAAAGTGGAGGAGAAAATGTCCGTGCATCTTATGGAGCAAATATTCTTTTTTTTTTTTTTTTTTTTTAGCTGCTATGGAGCATTGCACCAGTAAAGATATGTAGAATGAACGCCAGTGGGAGCAGAATCATACCCAACACGGAGGAGTGCGGAACCCTGGCATCTGCTGAGTGATCTCCTGGTTCTGGTTTCCACAGTTTCATGCAGCTCAGGAGGGAAGACAGCGATACTGTGTGGGCACATTTATCTGGCATTATGAGGGCAAATGTGAGAGGCACACTGGAGTGGTGGAGGGCTGTGCTGCAGCTGCTGGGGCTCTGTGTGAAGTGCTGACGTCACTTGCTGCCCTATTAGTGTTTGACCAGTTGAGAGCACATATTAGCAAAACCACACACACACATACACACACACAAAATTTAAAAAGTGAAGACTCATATAGCTGTAATTCCTGGGGGGTCTCACCAGCCAGTTGCAACCTCTTGACGTTTCCATTAACACACTGTTTAAAGTCTTTATGTGAGAAGAGTGGAACAAATGGATGGCTGCTGGTAATCATGATCTGAAACCAGCTGGAGGAATAAAGAGACCCACTATCACTCAAGTTTGTGAGTGGGTGAAAACATCATGGCAGTCTGAAGAATGAGACCCTGGTACAGTCATTCAAAAAATGTGGCATTAGCAATGCCTTAGATGGCAGTGAAGGTGGTATCATATATGAAAATAGTGAAGAAAATATACCAGTGATTGTGAGCAACTGAGCTTCTTAAATTCTGACACTAGCAATCATGAGTTCCTAAACAGCTAGAAGAATATTTGAACATTAAAGTCTCTTCTCATTGTTAATCACAGTGCTAATCATTGTTAATACTACTGTTGAGTTTACATTGTTAAAATAACATTGTGGTATATTTTATTAAATATTTTAACACACCATTTGGTTCAGAATAATTTTTTTCTTATTTTCTTCCTTCAAACCCTAGGTGCATCTTATGGTCAGGTGCATCTTGTGGAGTGAAAAAATATGGTAGCTATGGTAAAAAAAAAAAAAAAAAAAAAAAAAAAAAAAGAAAAGGACAATAAAGTCCCAGCTTCATAAAAACCCATCCAAAGGTGTCTGGTTAAAGTTCTACTAGGGAAACTACTATACAGGATGAACTTATAGAAGTTTTAACAACAACTTTAAACACATGATTCAGAGTAGTCATGCATAAAGCTTCACACAATAATGTGCTAGAAAATCCATTTATTGCTTCATGAAATAAGTTTTTAAATTAATTATTTGTGGTAAAATGTATGTAAAACTATTTTAAGCATTTTGAAGTGCACAGTTTAGTGGCACTAAGTCCATTCACCTGTTTTGCTAGCATTATCACCATCCATCTCCAGAACTTTCTCATTTCCCCAAGCTGAAGCCTTGTCCCCATTAAACAATAACTCCCCATTTCTCACTTCCCCCACTCTGATATCTGAGCAGCCACTGCACACTTTGAATCACCTGGTCTCACTGATGGGCAGTTTAATATTTGCCCCAAATGACCCTGAAAAAAGTTGGAGACCACAATGACTAAGTTGACTACAATGCTCTCTACTACCCTAGGAACAAATTTCACTTTCTATTCACTTTGTCTTCTTGTATTATGTCTTTTCTTTTTAACCATTTATCCCTCTTCTGCCTCCCCCAACCCCTTTTTTTTTCTGGTAATCACCATCATATTTGTCTTGTTTGTTGTCTAATATTGCTCAACAAAGCTTATGTATTTAAATTATATGAAGGCATATACAGACACCAATAATACATATTATAAAATCTTTCAGAAATATTATGTCTGAAATGCCTATATTGAATTCCAATTTATACTCTCAAGTCTGATTTGTAGTAATTAAAACAAGTTGTTTATCTAGCTCAAAGGATATCATATTTATAGTTGAGCCTTTGCTTTTTATTTATTTATTTTTATTTTTTATTTATTCATTTTAGAGAGGAGAGAGAGAGAGAGAGAGAGAGAGAGAGACAGAGAGAGGAGAGAGAGACAGGGGGGAGGAGCTGGAAGCATCAGCCCTCATATGTGCCTTGACCAGGCAAGCCCAGGGTTTCGAACCGGCAACCTCAGCATTTCCAGGTCGACGCTTTATACACTGCGCCACCACAGGTCAGGCTGCTTTTTATTTTTTTGTTTATACAATGTACCCATTTTGCTTTCTGTATGTGAAGAGAAGTTTTGAAATCTCCTACTTAAAGCCATATTCAGACTTTATATAGCGAGTTGACTCGAGACCATGTGAAAACTGTAACTATCTGTTGCCTGTGAAAAAAAGTTAAATCCAAGGGATTCACTTATTCACAGATACTTCTTTGTTCCTGACACCAGTCCAAGACAACACAGAGACTGCTAAGTAAGTGAGTTTGGGGTTGCTTGCCTGACAGCACTTCCTAATACAATACTTCAGGAAACCCCAAATGAATATGGCTTTTTGCATTCCTGGCTGTGAAAAAAAGTCTGTAGATCTCTAGATACATAAAATACTCTCTCTTCCTCACATCTGAATCCATGTTTCAACAGGGTCTAATAAGGGCTGGACAAATCAGATTCACAAAGTCTTGCCAAAGCATTTGGGCCTTGCTTAACTAAATGTTGTTTGCTCAGGAATTAAAACTAATCAAACAAGCATTTAAAAAAAATAGTTTGTAGAAACTAACCATAAACTGCCAGTTTCAAAAACTCATCTAGCACACATTTTGAACCAACTCCTGTGATGAACAAGGATCCTCAATCTCTGCGTGTAGCACTATTTGTTAAACTCACTCCTGTATCTCTCACAGTGCCTGGTTAATGCACCACAATGTGGCAGTCTCAGGTAATTAATTAAATAAAGATGTATTTCTTCACTTCCACACTTCAGAACAAATTGAACGTGAAGACTGTCCACAGGGAAACACAAAGTTAGGGAAACAGGCTTCCTGAAAGAGTCGCTAGCAGATTAAATGCATATTTTTGTCTCAAATGTCAATATCTACTGAGATAGGCACGTGGGCTCGATCTAGGAATAGAAGATCAGAGGTGTTTTTAAATCCTAAAAATTTCAGGCATCCTGGGTTCCTTCCTACAAAATAAAAATCAAACCCTGGGGACTAGATGAGTCCTAAAAGAGAAACTAAGTAATTTATGGACAAAGCACAAGAAATTATTAACAACAATGTAAACCAGCACAAAATGAGGTCATCTCCGATATACCACAAAGAAGGCACATGAAATACCTATTTCTGGGGTAAGCTGCTCTGACCTGGGCATTTCCTAAATATGAGATGAAATCATTTAGCTTTCTAGGCTAAATTGAGATATCAAATTACCTTAGCTCTGGGAAAAATTTAACGTTAGTCCTGGGAAAATATGTTAGGTAAAAGAAAAAATACTATATTAAAAAATGTTTCTGTTTCATATTTTTTTATAACTACTTTTTTTTATCAACTTCTGTTTTTTAGCATTTCAATTTATCAAATTAAATTTCTTTTTAAAGCACTTAACAAGAAAACTCATTTTCCAGAATAAAGTTATTCAAATACAAATACTGCATTTTTAAAAAGAACACTTTGCAACATTAAGTGCCACTCTTCTTATAGATCATGTTTTCTTTTGGAAAATTCCACAAATAGAAAAGTAAAAATAGATTACTGTCTTATAGCTTTTGTGCTGTTTTGGGGAAAGGAGAAAAAGAAGGGGGAGAGGACACAACTGATTATCCTGGATTTTAAGAGTAGACATAAATTTTTAAATAGGTAGTAAACTCCCTGCATTTTTAAGGGTGCTTTCTTGAAATTTTTGTTTTGTAAACTAATATTTTAATCTTCTTGTCAAGTAAACATGGAAGAACTTTTATCTTATTTCATATGTAGAAACAATTTTAACAAATCATTTCCTTGCTTGATTTTAAAGGCGTCATCGGTTATATATAAAATATCCACTAAGCGAATCAATTGTTTTAGTCAGTTTTTGACAGTAGCTTTCCTCCTTCGCTGGGCATTTAATCACCAGGAGTGCTTTAAAAATATACTGATGTGTGGATAATGGTGCATTTTAAAATATCCCTAGGTTATAGGAATAAGCAGCCAGATTTTAAAAACACTGCTTCAGGAGTGCCCTAGAAGAAATATATCACTAAATTTGAAACTGGTAAAGAAACAAATATAATTTAACATCACTGTGAGAATTCATGTTAAATTATTCTCTTTACAACAGTCAAGCATATGTAGAAGCTAAAATTTGGAGTGAGCTTCACTGGAAAAATTTAAACTTGATTATAAGTGGACATTGGTAAGTTGCTGTAGGTAGCAAGTCAGGAGGTAGAAAGGAAGAGGGGAGTAAGAACAGCCACCACCACACAATTCCAGGGAAAAATGTTAAGTTGTGGATGTTTGTTTCTACTGTTCTATTTTTCCTTTACCAGCTCCTAATAGTTCCCCAGTCACTTTTAATGCTCAACATTCTGACTCAGTAAAACAACACTTCACTGTCCACTCCTTCCACAATATACCCATGTTTGACAAGTTCATTTCCTTTATCCCATCTTCATATCCTTCCTTCATCAATATGCCCACCTATTTAGAGTTGTACTTTTGCACAAATATATGTGTTCTAAGATTTTTACTTGCTGTGTATATTCTTGTTTGGTTACCCTAGGGCCAACACAAATAAGCATATAGATTTATTTCCTATTGCTAGATCCATCTATAATAATTCTGAAATTAAATGCATTAGGTGTGTTGTAACTCAGATGCTATTACATTCTTGATGGCATCATAAAAAATGCAAACTGACATAATTTTAGTTCATATTTAGAGATGAAAGGTCAAATGCTCATGTTTTACATGGAAAAGATTCATTCAAACCAACTTACTGTCTTTAATTTTGGGGGGAAAATTATGTTTTTTTAACTTACCTCTTTATGTGTGAATTTCTTGCACTTAAGATATAAAAACAGACACCATTTTTCAAATCTAAAATGGTTATTGCTAAGGATAAATCTGACACATTTCTGGTAGCTCACAGTTGGCTCATGTTAAACTAGCATTCTTCCCTTCAACTGCTGTTACTAAGAAGAAAAGAGTGTCTAGCGTCAAAGTACTTTCCTTTTTTAAAAAAATAAACAAAACGACTTTGATGGCATGTTGGATTGTGAAAAGTTGTCAGCCGACTGGCAGTATTCTTTGTACATGCTCATGGTTTTCCACGAGTGATGTCAGTTACCAGAGGTCACGTAGAAACCTCTGGACTAAAAATCCTGAGATAATCTGGTTGAAAGTAACTTTTTCGCTATCAAAGATCTGTTAGAAATAGAATGGCATGCACGTGTAGTTGGACTTGGACGGATATGTACTAGAGACAGTTATTAGCATTAACATCAGGAACCCTGAAGGTTTTATAAAACTATTTAATTTCTCAGGTTCTGTCTTTCTTTCTTTCCCCTTCTATGGTTATATTTTATTTAAAAAATATTCCAATTCCTACTAAGAAGGCTAACATTTATTTGATACAAAAGAGATAGAATATCTTTATTCATTCCACTAATACAGTTTATCTATCCCACAAAAATATCTGTATGAACTTAAAATTTGCTAAATAAGAGCAGAGAAATGGAAATAAAAGGGAAACATTGAGAAATATTTTAACTGTCAATTGAAATGAGAGTAATATTGGAAAAGTGATTGGATAAAATTTTCTTATCATGTATAGTAACAAGAGAATACTATCAGCTTTTTCTTTAAAAAACAAACAAACAAACATCAGGATTGTGAAATTCATGTTGGGATATAGGTGAGAAGGGACAATGCTTTCCTTAATCTGGGATTTTTTTTTTCTTATATGGTGCATTATAATGAACAGTAATCTTTTAAATAGCATAACATTAGAAACTATTAATTCGCCTGACCTGTGGTGGCGCAGTGGATAAAGCATCGACCTGGAAATGCTAAGGTTGCTGGTTCAAAACCCTGGGCTTGCCTGGTCAAGGCACATACGGGAGTTGATGCTTCCAGCTCCTCCCCCCTTCTCTCTCTCTGTCTCTCCCCTCTGTCTCTCCCTCTCCTCTCTAAAATGAATTAAAAAAAAAAAAAGAAAGCTAATAAAAAAAGAAACTATTAATTTGATAGGTTGAATTCATAGAATAGATTATATTACAATTATGTCATTATTCTTTTTCAGGCTGCTAAGCCATTCTTTCCTCATCCCTTCCTTCCCTCCCTTCATTTCTCCCTCCTACCCTTTCTTTTTTCTTCTTTCCTTTTATTCTTCTCTTCTTCATTTTCAATTAAACACAGGGTAATAATACTAGGTAACAGACTTATTTCAAGGATCAAATGAGGAAATGTATACAAATATCATGCTTAGAATATAGTTGACTCCCGAAAATAGTAGCTTATTACACTTAAGTAATATCACATGCTTGCATTTATTGTTTCGGTTATAAAAATAAATAAGATTTTCATCTACAGCAGAAGAAACTTCAGATAGGATATTTCTTACTAACTCCATGTGGCAATAGTTTATGTACTGTAACACAAGAATGAATAATCCTTTACATTTTATTCTAATTTGAAGAATGTAAATAGTTCTATTTACATATAAATATTGGTCACTTTTCCTTTTAATCTATCTGTGGAATATGTTTCTACTATGTTTTCTTTGTACTCATTCTCGTGCCTGCACATAATCATTTCTTACAAAACTATGAAAATTAAAATTAAAAAGTAATGAAAGTGACATGGATAATAAATTCTAGAATGTTTATGATATCACAGCAGTGGCATAAATCACAGTAAATAATTCGTAATATTATTTTGTTTTCTTTTCTTCAGCATTGAGTGCATTATAGTCTACTGAAACCTTATCAGAAAATTTTAAAAATTAGTATTTTAACAGAGTATTGTACTTTAATATTTATTTGAGTTGGTGCAAAAATATCGTAGGCAAGTGGCATCAAATCTAATAACATTTAAAAATATTTTTTCACAAAGTCAAATATGTGAATTTGTGAACTTTCAAATTATTTTGCACACATCAGTAGTTTCTAATAAACGCAGTGGTTATTTATAAAACCTTGACAGAATTAGGTTAGAGAGATGGAGGCTTAGAAGTTTACACATATTTTAGAGAAGATATATATTTTTTATATTACTATTTCATATAATGAAATGGTGTAACTAAACCAAGTAATAGAATAAAAAATCTTTCAAAATATTTAACTCTCGAAATAAAACTTATATTCTTTCCCTTTTTTCCCATTTGCTTCAAAATCAATTATACAATTTTAGATAAGTTTGAAGCAGGTATTATTATTATTCCTATATCAAAAATTATAAAACTAAGGTGGAAATACAGTTTCTTTCCCACAGACATAGAGTAAGTTAATCAAATAAAAAAGGAAGAAAAGAATAATGAAGAATCTGTATTGCTCTTGTAGTGCTATATTTCTTTGCTCATACTAAATCATCTCATAGTTTTAACAACTTTTTAAAATATAATTAAGAGAAAGAAAGAAACTTATGACTATTCCTTAAGAATGAGCATAGAAAAGAAATTAAAAATAAAGAAAAATTATGACACCATTATAATTAATTTTAATGTAGAAATTACATTATACATATAGATTTACTTAAGTAATATTTTATATATATCAAAAAATTCACAATGATGATGTTATTGTCAAAAATAATTACAGATAATTTTTCAACATAATATTTTAAAAATTTTACTTAACATTAAAACAAAATGGTTTTATGCCTATGTTGTTTTCCTCTCTAAACTCTATGGTCTCCACCCTTACAAAATTGAAGGCCACCTATAATTTCTGCTCCAGAGTTAGTATTCTTTTGTCATTCTGTATATTGTAGTCACACCCTCCTTGTTGATGCGCTCTTTCTCCTTGGTATTCAGAGCCCTGTGCTATCTTGAATTCCTTTTTCTTCCTCTTGCTTATCTTTGTCCTCTTCTATTTCTTTTTAGTGGCTTATTTTCTACAATTCTCTGAAAGCGAGGGTGATTCAACTTAAATTTTCACACCTGTTTCTTCATATTTGTACCATTCTTGAGACCTTATCTATTCTTATAGCTTAGAAATCAACTCTCTAGGCATAATTATAAATCTTGTCTGTGTTGGCTCACATTCCATTTTTTTTCTAAATTCTAGAGGCAAACATATGACAAAGACTGTCACTTGGAAGTCGTAGTATCATCCATATTCAAGGTACCTAAAACAGAAGTGAGGTCCCTTTGAACATTTCCCTTCCTCTCATTTATGTTATTCATTCTGTAAACTTTAGCATAACAATTATTTTTTTCTAACTTTACATTAACTATTTTACAACAAATGCTATAACTGTAGTTGGACTGAAACACAAGTGATTAAAAAACTATGGCTCTACTCTCATTGTGATTAATAATTTTAAAATAAAAGTCATTAGGAGTTTTTAGAAGACTATAAAAAAATATATATGTTAATCCATTAATTTTAGGTACCAGTTCTAGTGCACTTAACATTGTCTTCTATTAAATGACATATTTCTAGTCTATGTTCATTGAGGCACTATCACAAGGTACTACCTTATGTAAATTTTACCCTTATGCCTTTAATATTTTAAATAAATATTATAATTATTTACAAACTTTATATTTTGTTTGTTGTAATTACTTTTAAACTTTTGGATACTTAGAATTTAAAATTTTGTATCCCTAGAATACAAATGCCAGTATAACCCAGATAAAGATTTATATTGTTTACTTATTTTCTGCAGTGACAATGAAATTGTCTAGCACGAGTGGGTGTCAAGAACTGTGGAGAGTTGAGAGTTTCTTCTCCTTCTAAGCAAACAGAAGATCTCTGTGTCAGAAAAGGGTTTTTTATCTGTCTTCTGTCTGTCTGTCTGTTTGTTTGTTATAACTCATAGCTAAAAACAGACCCCATAAATTTTGTTTGTCTTTCCTTGTGCTTCCCCAATCTCATGTAGTGATTCATATGAGCCCCTAGATGGATGTAGCATGTGGAGTATGTATACTTGTATCTGAAGAACTCCAGTTTCAGAAAATGACAAACTTTATCAGGTGATACAATCAAACCTGCCCAAACTTTGCCCCAGAGGGAGACATTGACTATATTGTTGTGGTCAGTAAACAAATGTCTTGTCCCCACATTTTCTGTCATCACCTCTAGCTTTCAGGCAGCTTACTCTATAGACAGCCATGAAATATAGTCTGAAACAAAAGCTGTCAGTGCCTTTGCTGATTATTAACAAACATAAGAGTCTTATAGAAAATTGTCTTTTAAAAGCTGGAGCTTGAAAAAATTTTTAGAATGAATAAATAACAGAAAATCTTGACTTAATTCACCATTTCTCTCTTGAATTATTCCTTCATACGATATCTTTAATTTCATTTTCAGCAGCCTCTTCCCCACTCTCTTCTTCTTTTTTAAAAATGTTTCTTTTATTCACTGTAAAAAAAGAGAGAGAGACAAAGATAGAAACTTTTATCTGTTCCTGTATGTGCTCTGACCATGGATAGAATTGGCAACCTCTGCACTTCAGGAGGATGCTCTAACCAACTGAGCCATCTGGCCAGGGCCTCATTCTTTTCTAATATTGACTCTTCTCTGTTTTTTAAGGCCGAGTTAATGTATAAATCTATCCAGACATAGCTTATTTTCTTTCTCCTCTGATTCTTAAATAGTGATTAATATACAGGCCCACTCATGTCACCTCTGTAAATATATATTTTATCATGTTTAAAAAAAATTAAAAAGGAAGCAATGCAATATGCTTCAAAATAAGTCCTTCCTAAACAATGTTCTGACAATACCAGATTTTTCTTTAAATTTTATTTTAGTACAAAAACTGATTCTGTATTGAAGTGCTTATTATTATATTTGTAGGTAACTATCTGTTATAATACATTAATACGAATACTCCAGATAAACAGATATTATCTATATAAATAAAAATGTAAATGTTCGTTTGTTCAAAATCTTAAATCTCCGAAAGCTCTTCACCAATTGCTTTGAAATTTTGATGTTTCATTTGAATATGTGCATGTTTTTATGTTATTATATACCTACTACTATATAGACGTCACACCTGTGACAGGTAAAAACATGCTTTTTTTGAAAAACAAAGCCATCTGTAGGATATAAAAGCAACACTCTATACTAAATATTTTACAATTCCATTTCAATATTATAGGAGAAATATAAATTGTACATGGCTGAAGGTATTTTCTATCAAATGAATATGCAAGGAAAATTAAAATATAAACATGGACTTCACAGCAGAAATCTACAATGAAGCATTGATAATGATTAAAGATTTGTGCTTAAAAATTGTGAACAAAGTTCTCAATCAATTGGGAATGCCATCATTGAATTGATCTGCTGCTACTTTGTTCAATGTAGAATCGCGTTGTGAACAAAATTACAACAGGGGTGATCTTTTGTCATTTGTGGAATAAAATATTCCTAGGCTAATGCTTGAGCAAAAAGACATTTACAATCAAATAATGCAAACTGTCAATAACAGGGTTGGAGAAATCATCTTCATAGATGCGCCAGGAGGAACTGGTAAAACATTCCTAATTAGATTAATTCTGGCAGCAATTCAATCCCAAAATGACATAGCCTTAGCTCTTGTGTTATCCAGAATAGCTGCAACATTGCTATCAGGTGGAAGAACTGCTCATTCCACTTTGAAATAGCCATTAAACATGCAATTCATTGAAACTCCCACGTGCAACAATTCCAAAGCATCTGGCATGGGAAAAGTATTGCAGAAATGCAAACTTATTGTTTGAGGTGAATGCACAATGGCACACAAAAAAATCACTCAAGGCTCTTGATTGATCATTGCAAGATTTGCATGAAAATATCAGACCATTTGGGAACGCATTAATATTGCTTACAGGAGATTTCAGACAAACATTACCTGTAATTCCTTGATCGACACCAACAGATGAGATAAATGCTTGCCTGAAATACTCTACTTTGTGGTGACATGTAAAGATGTTAAAATTAACTACAAATATGTGTGTCCAGCTGCAAAATGATCGATCAGCTGAGATATTCTCACATCAATTGCTGGAAATTGGGAATGGAAAAGTGCTGATTGATCTGACCTCAGGACTAATTTCATTGCCTCATAACTTCTGCAATTTAGTGATGTCAAAAGAAGAATTGGTTAAAAAGTATTTCCCAATATTCAAACCAATTATAAGAATCACAATTGGCTGAGTGAACGAGCTTTTCTTGCGGCCAAGAACAAAGACGCCTACGAACTTAACAATATATTATTCAGTCTAACATTCAAAGCGAGGCAGTCACATACAAGTCCATTGACACTGTTGTGGAAGCAGATGAAGTGTTTAATTATCCAACAGAATTTTTGAATTCACTTGATCTGCCACGGATGCCACCACACAAACTGCAATTGAAAAATCAGCATGCCAGTTATCACATTGTGAAATATCAACCAGCCAAAGCTTTGCAACAGCACATGGCTTGCAGTAAAAAAGTTAATGAACAACGTTGTAGAAGCAGCAATCTTGACAGGACCTTTCAAAGGTGAAGATGTCCTCATTCCTTGCATTCCTATTCCTATGATTCCAACAGATATGCCATTTCAGTTTAAGAGATTGCAGTTCCCAATATGATTGGCGTTTGCAATTACCATCAACAAAGCTCAGGGCCAATCTTTAGAATTGTATGGTTTAGATCTAGATACAGATTGCTTCTCACGTAGACAATTATATGTTGCATGTTCTAGAGTTAGCAAACCAGACAATCTCTATATCTGCACAGACAATGGAACAACAAAAAATATTGTATACCCATAAGCATTGTGAAATTAAACATATTAGAAATGCATGCTTTCTCTTTTCTTTCTTTTCCACTTAACCAGAATGAGCCACAGCAACATGTGGCTGGGTACAGCTAGTTGCTAATAAATAAATCCACCAATACTGTTTTTGGCTGTTTAAGGTAGACAGTCGGCCTCAATTAAGCCCTTTCCTCTACCCAGAAGGAAATCTGTTGGCTGAGGCTTCTCATGAGGGGTGCAAACTGAGAGAACATTAGTTGGAGGAGGTTATAAGAAAAATGAAATTATGATCCAATAAAATGAAGCATTAGAAAAATTCTATATGATGTTACAGAAGTTATCAGTGAAATATTTCAGAGAAGGGAGACCTTGATACTGAGAAAACAGACTAGAATTTGATGTTATTATTTTGTGCACTGAAAAAAAAAGGGAGAGGATAGTCTTATTTGGATCTTGTACTTATTATGATAATCTTTCAATGTTTCAAATAAGAAGTTTTCTGGTGAAATGACATTCTGTAAGAAAAATAATATAAAGTCCAATTTATTTTTTAATATTCAAATATTAAAAGAAAAAAATGTCCTAAACTTCAAGGGGCATTATATATCAATACTCATTTCTCTTTAGGTAAAGAAAAAAGTATTTCTGATTATTTGTTCAAAATATATTTCTCTTTGTTTCTCTATAAAGTAGTTTGGGTTTATATTATAGGCCATTTGCTAAATGTCTAGTATTATTCTCTCTTATTTAATTAAATTATTAAGTGTGTTTTTTATAATTAGTGTTCTTTGTTAGGTCTTAATAATGTTTACTTTTTAATATTGTTTCCTAAACTATTGTGTACTCATGGAAGTATAAAATAAATAATTAAATTTAATAATGCCATTATGATCATATAAAGAGTATTAAATTGTAGTACCTGAAAAAATTTAGGCTGTAAATTTGTCCATGCCAATAAACACAAATATAAGGAAACATAACTAACAATAATTCACTTCAACTATTTAATCTCTATAAATATATACATTTTCTGTAATTAGAAAATAATGAATGGGCACAAATGCATTATACTTTAACAGAAATCCTTTTATTTGATTTAAATTTTCTGTTGTACAACCATTTGTTAATAAGAACTAGTCACACTATATTCATTTTTAATTTTACTTCAGTAGGAAAATAGCCTTTCTATCTCCTGCACATAATCACATATTTGTTAAATATATGAATCTATTCACTGATTTCCCGTATACAAACTCTAGAAAAGCATGTATTATTTCTACAGTTTGTCCCTATGCACAAAAATCGATTCAAAATTCATCAAAGACATAAATATATGAAACAATAAATTGCATAGAGGCAAACATAGGTACTAAACTTATGGACCTTTGCCATAGAGAATATTTTATGAATTTGACCCCAAAGGAAAAGGAAGTAAAGGCAAAAATAAATAAATGGGAAGATATCAAGCTAAAAAGCTTCTGCAGAGCAAAAGAAACCAACAACAAAACAAAAAGGCAGCCAACCAAATAGGGGATGATATTCACAAACAGCTCTGACAAGGTGTTAGTACTCAAAGTATATGAAGAACTTACAAAGTTCAAAGACAAACAAATAATCCAAATTCACTCATAAAGACATACAAACAACAAATAGATATATGAAAAATATTCTTCTTCACTAGCTGTAAGAGAAATGCAAATCAAAACTATAATGAGATATCACTTTATACCTGTTAGATTGGCTGTTAACAAGACAGGTAATACCAGATGTTGAGGAGGTTGTGAAGAAAAAGAAACCCTCATTCACTGCTGGTATAAATGTAAACTCCTACAACCACTTTGGAAGACAGTATGGTAGTTCTTCAAAAAATTAAGGAGAGAGCTACCATATGACCTATCAATCCCTCTAATGGGTATCTACCCAAAACACTTGTATGCAAACACATATGTACTCCCTTGTTCATCAGAGCATTATTCATGGTGGCCAAGACATGGAAACAACCAGTGTCCTTTCATAAAGGATTGGATAAAGAAGATGTGGTACATATATACATTAGGATACTACTCAGCTATTAAAAATTATAAAATATAGGAAGGGAAGGAAGAAAGTAGAGTTAAAAATATGGTGAGAGAAAATGATTTGACTTTGGGTGATGGGCACATAATACAATGAATAGTTCACATGCTATGGAACGTATACTTGAAATCTATGTGTTCCAATGGACCAATGTCACCAATTAGATTTAATTAAAAATAAATAAATAAATAAATAAATATGAAGACATAAATAAATAAAAAAATAAATTAGCCAGTATCTTTTGTAGTTTAAGACAGAGCAGTTTGTCAAAAATTAATATCCAACTGAGAATGAAGTCAAATTGTGCTGCCCACGATGAATGTGGGTGAACTGAGACAGCTGTAATGGAGAAGCTGTGTCTTACTGACTGGTTGGGGTAAAAATGCTTCACAATAACTATTTTTCCCCTTTCTTTTCTATGTAAATGAAAGATGCAAATGATTACCATATTCTTCACTTCATAAGATGCACTTTTTGTCCCCCTAAAGTGTAGGGGGAAACAGCTGCTATGGGGTGCTGAACCGGTAAATATATGTAGAATGAACACCAGCGGAAGCATAATCATACCCACCACAGTGGGCGTACAGAACCCCGGCATCTGCTGAGTGATCTCCTGGTTCAGGATTCCACAGTTGCATGCTGCACAGGAGGGAAGACAGCAACGTTGTGTGGGCACATTCATCTGGCATCATGAGGGCAGTGCTGCAGTGGTGGAGGGCTTCACAGCAGTTGCTGGAACTCTGTGTGAAGTGCTGACATCACTTGCTGCCTTATTAGTGTTTGACCAGTTGAGAGCGCATATTAGCAAAACCACACAAACACACACACACGCACAAAATTAAAGAAGTGAAGATTCATCTAGCTGTAATTCCTGGGGTTCTTACCAGCCAGTTGCAATCTCTTGACATTTCCATCAACAAACCGTTTAAAATCTTTATGCGAGAAGAGTGGAACAAATGGATGACTGCTGGTAATCATGATCTGAAACCAGCTGGAGGAATGAAGAGACCCGTTATCACTCAAGTTTGTGAGTGGGTGAAAACATCATGGCAGTCTGAAGAATGAGACCCTGGTACGGTCATTCAAAAATGTGGCATTAGCAATGCCTTAGATGGCAGTGAAGGTGGTATCATATATGAAAATAGTGAAGAAAATGATACCAGTGATTGTGAGTGACTGAGTTTCTTAAATTCTGACACTAGTAATGATGAGTTCCTGGGTTTCCTGGACAACTAGAGAGTATTTAAACATTAAAGTATCTTCTCATTTGTTAATAACAATGCTAATGGTTATTAATACTGATGTTGAGTTTACACTGTTCAAATATTATTGTGGTATATTTTATTAAATATTTTAACACACCATTTGGTTCAGAATAATTTTTTTTTCTTATTTTCCTCCTTCAAACCCTCAATGTATGTCTTATGGAGCGAAAAATCCGGTATGTTATTGTTCTTGGATATAATTAGGTCAATAATCAATAATCATCTGAAACTTTGAACATATATCTGAAATACATTCTATTAATTTCAGAAATTAAATGATGTATTGGAATCAAATAATAATAATAATATTTTGCTCATAAAATAATTTAATTTCCTTTTTTAGATATTATCTTATACATTTTTAAATTAAAATTTCTATATGGGCCCTGGCCTGGTAGGTCAATTGGTTAGAACATCGTCATGACATGCCAAGGTTGTGGGTTCCATCTTTGCTCAGGGAACATGTAAGAAATCAACAAATGATGGAATGAATTAGTGGAACAGCATATTGATGTTTTTGTCCCTCTTTCTTTCTCTCTTTCTGTCTTCCTTTTTTCTTTTCTCTCTAAAAATCAATCAGCACAATTTTTTAATATTCTACTCAACCTTATATTTTTAGCTTTAAAACAGTTGTTAACCCAATTTTCATATTTTAATTTCTATTTTATTTTATGTACACTATGATTAAATGTGTACAATGCACAATTTGAAGAAATATAGGCCTGTGTCTTGCCTAAATTTCTTAAGAAATGAAGCATTAAAGAATCTTAATAGTAGAATTTTGAGTATTTTACCATTCTGAATTTTGTGTCATTCAATACTTAACATTACTCTTTCATCTCACAAGTAAATATCTCATATAATATATTATTTAATTTTACATTGTATGACTGTACTGAAATCTGTATCTGTTTAACAGATGATAGCCATTTGTGTTATTTCAGGTTTGTTTTGTTTTGTTCTATTATGAACAATAAAGATGGTGCCTGGCTTCCAGTATATAAGACTACATTCCTGGAAGTGCTATTGCTGAATAATAAAAAATGTACTAATTTAATTTTATAAGGCAATGCAATGCCAAGTGATTTTCTACGTGGCAGGACCAGTTTGTCCTCAGCAGAACCAGCATGTGTCGATTGTTTCACATTTCATCAACAATTGAGATTGTGATACTACTTATTTTCCCACAGCTGGTAATTAAACTTATTTTCTACATACCACTGATGACTGCTACATGATTTCTGTATCAATATCAAATGTTCTTTTCATACTTGAGACATTCATATATGTCCGAGTCTTTTTGACCACTTTATTTGTCTGTTTACTTGGTCTATCTGTTCATCAGTGTGCATTCTGTCTTGGTGTCTGTGATGCATAATGTCCTGTTATCCTGTAAAGCAAGTCTCCTGCCTGTGCCATCACTTCAGAAATGTCTTTCAAAACTTATATTTTATTATATTTTGTCTTCTTCTATGAATAACCAAAGACTAATATGGGGTAATATTTGTCAGAATAGATGGAAACCTGAAATTTAAGTTAAGAAGGAAAAAAACTTAAAAATAGATTTCTATATACATTAATTTGTCGATTTTGATCTGTATCTGCAATCTTTGTAATATAAAACTGTCTAATCTACCTTACTAATGGCCTAATTTTATAATAAAATAAACTATGACCAAAAAAATAAATCTTATTTTTAAATATTTAAACAAAAATTTATATTCAGTTTTCATTCATCTTTTATTCTTATACCAAAAATAATTTTCAATTAAAAAAATAAATTATTCCTTTACTGTTGGGCTTTGGATATCTAAGCAGACATCAATGCTAACAACAGAGGGCAGAAAGTAAAAAGATGTGATCATTAAAATAAACTTTTGCAATTTAAATTATTATAAAGTTCAGGACTATAAATATCTATTAATGTTAAAGACTATTATGATCAAAGTCTGAATGGAAATCTTATGAAGTTAACCTATTTTGTGTTATTCACAGTGGCTCAATTTCATATTGTTTCATTGTTTGCTTCTTTTGTTTTTAATAAAAAGAAACTTTCCATAACTTATTTATTTTGATCAAGTCAAGGTAGAAAGGTATCAATTTATATACATTTTATCTTATAGAAATAATAATGACATTTGAAATTTGAAAATATAACCAATATGAAAAAAGGAAACAAATTTGTCTATTTTTTCATTTAAAATAGATATAAAATATAAATTCAAATTGTTCTACTAGTTCATCATTTACTACTCTGCAGTATTTAAAAAATTGATTATACAAATTAATATAACTTTGCATGGTTCCAAATTAAACACAGATATTTATGAGAAAAGATGACTCTTCTTAATATTATAACTCAAGATAGCTTTTGAGCTGTCAACTATGGTAGGTTTTAAGCTAATTTAGATTTATATATAATCCTTAATGAATGTGCAAGGACTGAAAGAACTCAGTAATTACTTTCTCTAATTATCTATTTTAATTATATTCTAGTTATATGCAAAATGAAGCAATCTAGCAGATCTGTATTTTAAAAAACTAAAGTCAAAGGCTTCCTCTATATATCATAGATATTTTCCTTAAATGTGCTTGGGAAGTTACTGCCATAAGCTCATTCATCATCCTCCCCCAAAAAGAGATTTAACATATTAATAAGAAAAATCTCATTTTAAACTAGGCCTATTAATGGAAATATGGTGTGGCACAGCTCTGTCATTTTCCCAACTATTAAATATTATTTCTGAAAAAATGCACGAAACATCAACCTTGTTCTGGAACATATGAGCCTCTCATCTCCAATATATGTGTTATTTAATTGACTTACAAATAAATCCATAATTGTTCACTTTTCCATCAAATCACTTATATTATAATTACCTTTGAATTTATTTTAAATAATAAAATAGTTTAAATGTCTGAATCACTTGTTTATAAATTATCAGGCAAAAAGGAGAATTTTTTTGTAAATGTTAAAAAATTAAAGTTATTAATTTAACATATTCCATGTACATATTTAGTCTAGCAACACATATAAAATTAAAATAGTTATAAATAATGGGATTTTTTTAAAGCATAGTGTTTTCCTGTTTTAAAAATATTCTCGCAGAGCCTGGTTAATCTTTGTAATAATTATATATAATATATATATATATAACATATATAATTATTGTGTTACATGACTTTAATGATACCTTTAATAAATACATAAGTCAATAATAACAGTCACATAACAACAAAAAGACCATCCTTGAACCCTAGTTCGTAGCACTGTACTGAGGAACTCATGAACACTGTTTTATTTAACATAAAAGTTACACAAATGAAGACTTCACTAGCCTGTTTCTTCAAATGATAAAATTGAAAATGTGAAAGAATCAATTGCTGAAAATCACACAGATGATAAAAGTAGGGTTCCATCTGAGATTTGTTCCTATCAGCCCACATCCTTTCTCTAACACTCCTGGTTATCTTTTCATTTGCTCTGATATCTAGTAAATGTGATTTAGTTATAAATATACATATATAAATAATACAGCAATTATACACAAAATATTATGCATTTAAAATCCTTTGGATTTTGGCTTTTCAAAATCTGAAAGAATAATATCAAAATAACCCCTATGAAATGCAAATCAAAACTGCAATGAGATACCACCTCACACCTGTTAGATTAGCTATTATTAACAAGACAGGTAATAACAAATGGTAGAGAGGCTGTGGAGAAAAAGGAACCCTCATACACTGTTGGTGGGAATGTAAAGTAGTACAACCATTATGGAAGAAAGTATGCTGGTTCCTCAAAAAACTGAAAATAGAATTACCTTATGACCCAGCAATCCCTCTACTGGGTTTATACCCCAAAAACTCAGAAACATTGATATGTAAAGACACATGCAGCCCCATGTTCATTGCAGCATTGTTCACAGTGGCCAGGACATGGAAACAACCAAAAAGCCCGTCAATAGATGACTGGATAAAGAAGATGTGGCACATATACACTATGGAATACTACTCAGCCATAAGAAATGATGACATCGGATCATTTACAGCAAAATGGTGGGATCTTGATAACATTATATGAAGTGAAATAAGTAAATCAGAAAAAACCAGGAACTGCATTATTCCATACATAGGTGGGACATAAAAGTGAAACTAAGAGACATTGATAAGAGTGTGGTGGTTATGGGTGGAGGGGGGAGAGGGAGAGGGAAAGGGGGAGGGGGAGGGGCACAAAGAAAACTAGATAGAAGGTGGCAGAGGACAATCTGACTTTGGGTGATGGGTATGCAACATAAGTGAACGACAAGATAACCTGGACTTGTTATCTTTGAATATATGTATCCTGATTTATTGATGTCGCCCCATTAAAAATAAAATTATTAAAAAAATAAATAAATGAAAATAACCTCTATTTACATTTTTAACATTTGAATTATTTGCTTTTTAACAACTGCATTTAGAAATCTTTTTTTGCACTTCTTTTTTTTGTGACAGAGACAGAGAGAGACAGATAGGAAGGGAGAGAGATGAGAAGCATCAATTCTTTGTTGCAGCACCTTAGTTGTTCATGGATTGCTTTCTCATATCTGCCTTGACTGGGGGGCTACAAAAGATGGAGTGACCAATTGCTCAAGACAATGACCTTGATCTCAAGCTGGTGACCTCAGGGTTTAGAACCTGGGTCCTCCATGTCCCAGTCCAACACTCTATTCACTGTGCCACCGCTTGGTCAGGGTTTTGTTTTTGTTTTTTTGCATTCTTTCATGTTTGTAGTAATGTCTGAAAAATAAAGCTATTTAAAACTACACTACCAACTAACATTTAAAAATATATATAATAATAATTATTATTATTATTATAACCATTGCTTTTATACATTATTGATCACATGTTTGTACACAACTATATTTTCTTCCAGGTGAAATTTATAAGGGAAATTACTTCATCAAAGTTCTCTATGAACATATAAAATATTGATACATATTGTCAACTAGATTTATATAGAGGTATACTTCTATTTATAATATATTTATCACCTTTGCCAATCATTTTACAAAAATGGCTCCTATGGTATCAGATTATAGACTTGCTGATGGAAATCACAGGTGTGTGGATGAGCTGTGGTTAATTTGACACTGCTTTTTTCTGGATAATCTTATGAAGCAGAGAAACTCTGCCAACCTGAAACACTCACCTCTGAACCTTTATGTGAGAGAGAAATAAATTCTACGTTTTAATGGTTGAGCAATCTTTCTTATTAGATTCTGAATAAATGAGGGTCTCTCAGATTTACTTTACACCAGCACTTTGGGACTTCATATAGGCTCAAACCCTGCACCTCAAAATAGCATTGACATTTGTTCCTCAAACCCATCAGTAATGAATTTATGTATTCTGAGATCTCCCTGCTCAATTTCAGTTGTTTTTGTATTGGTTTTTCTATCCATAAATAATGTTCTTTAAATTATTTTGAGCACAACAGTGAATTCAAACGATAGTTTGCTGTAGTTCATGTAATACCCATCTGTTATATAATAAAAACTCTTTAGCATATTTGCTCTGCCATGCTGTCCCTTGAAAATTTTTCTCTGTTGTTTGTTTTTAAGTCATATATTTTCCTTAATATTGTATAATTTTTGAAGATTATTATTAAATATATTATTTTACTTAATGGAAAGTCAAACAATTAACTATTATGTAGCTGGTGAAAACAACAAGAGAGCTACTTATCCCCACATGGAATAATCATCTTACTTAGCACTGTCTCTAACACACAGGAATACATGTGCTTGCACATCTGTATGCATGTATACAATAAATGCAGAGATATTTATGCACACAGCACCAGGTTTTTCTTATAAATACCTATGTTAAATTTAAGGCAATTAATGTTTTATAAATTGAGACAAGTATATGAAGGGTTAAAATATGAAAATTTTTAATTTTACACTTTATGTATTTAGGATATTTAATTTTTTTATTAATTGATTTTAT
The DNA here is from genome assembly GCF_036850765.1 of Saccopteryx bilineata. Taxonomy (NCBI): domain Eukaryota; kingdom Metazoa; phylum Chordata; class Mammalia; order Chiroptera; family Emballonuridae; genus Saccopteryx; species Saccopteryx bilineata. The sequence continues at coordinate 209,674,553 of NC_089491.1, read as the reverse complement.
TAGGGTATAGGTTCAGGTCTGCAAATCAATTAAACATCACCTGTACACTGTATAGTACCCATTGCTCTTGGAAAATTTTCTTTAGTCCTCATTATCCCTCCCTTTACCCACCTTTACCTCTCCCCAGCCCACTTTCCCTCTGGCTATCACCACACTGTTTTCTGAGTCTACGTGATATATATGTGTGTGTGTGTTTTATTTTACTTTATTTTTTTTGCTTAATCTCTTCACCTTCATCCAGTTCCCTAACCACCCTCCATCTGACAGCTGTCATTCTGTTCTATATATCCATGCCTCTGTTATTATTTTGTTCACCAGTTTAATTTGTTCATTAGATTCTGCATATATGTGAGATCATATGGCATTTGTCATTCTCTGAGTGGCTTATTTCACTTAATATAAAAATCTTCAGGTCCATCATGTTATCACAAAAAGCAAGATCACATTTTTTACAGTCATATAGTATTCTATAATGTAAATGTACCACCTTTTTTATCCACTCACCTATTGATGGGCACTAGGCTATTTCCAGATCTTGGCTACTGTAAATAATGGTGCAATGAACATAGAGGTACATATATGCTTTCAAATAAGTGCTTTTAGAATCTGTGAATAAATTCCCAGAAGTGGAATCACTGGGTCAAATTTTTAAAGGAATCCTTTATTATCCTTTATTTATTATTTTAGATAAAAGTAAATGTTAGTTTTTTTGAAATAAATATTTTGCTTTAAAATCTAGTTTCATTCACAAAGATGCAAACTTTTAGAAAAATTATTTAACATATTTAATTCTATTTAAGTATATTAATTATATTTAAGATAATTAAGAATACTGTTGATTTACATGTGTAGTCAACTTAATATGTAAGTAGTATTACACAACTTAAAATGTACTTTTTGGAAAATCTATAATTTTTTTTTATATACAGGGACAGAGAGTCAGAGAGAGAGATAGATAGGACAGACAGACAGAAATGGAGAGAGATGAGAAGCATCAATCATCAGTTTTTCATTTTGATGCCTTAGTTGTTCATTGATTGCTTTCTCATATGTGCCTTGACTGGGTGGCTATAGCAGACTGAATGACACTTTGGGTCCAAGCTGGAGATCTTTTGCTCAAACCAGATGAGCCCGTGCTCAAGCTGGTGACCTCGGGGTCTCGAACCTGGGTCCTCTGCATCCCAGTCCAATGTTCTATCCACTGCGCCACCTCCTGGTCAGGTGGAAAATCTATAATTTAATTTCCACAAATGTTTGAAGAATTAATGCCTGCAAAAAGGTAGTTTGTTTCTCCATTTTTACAATAAAATTCTGTTTATATTATTTGTGCAGTAAAAAGCAAATTTAACATATAATAGATTAGAAAGTTTAAAATATAAATTAGTAAAAGCTAATATGGTGTACAGAGATGTATTGTAGAATTGGGCAACTGAAACCTGTATAATTGAGTTAACCAGTTTCACCTAATAAAATTCAATTAAAAAATAAAATAAAGTTTGAAAACCAAAAATCAAAAAGTGCTAATGACATTTATCCTAAGGAATACTGCTATATTGATGATCTGATAAATTTTCATTAGAAAATGAGTTTATATAAAGGTTACAGAGGTTATAATTAGAACTTATATAATACATTTGATATAATATGATTACAATAGATGAGTATTCAGTAGTTTTATACACAGACCTTTACCATTCACTTGTATTAAAAATTTTATTAAATTGCTTTTATATTTAAATAAGTATAATTTAGAATTATTTATGATTATTTACTATTCTTATTTATTAATAAATAATTATCCATATATACTGTTATTTTTTACATGAATTTTTTATTTCATTGGTCACAGATTTGTGAATTATATGCACAAAATAATTTTTCCCAACTCTATTTCAAAGGAAACATAATTTTCTAAATATTTACATAAACATATGACAGTATTTTTATGACACAGTTTTACAAGCTTGCTTGTATAATTTAATATCCTGCTATAATGAGTAAAAATTTTTATTAAATTAGTTCTTAGGCTAACATGCTCAAAATAGAGGGAGGGGCAAAAATAGGTTTACAATTGTTGGTATGGAAAAAAAGAAATGCAGGTTATGATTATTACAATAGTTTTTATTAACTCTGTGTCTCATGTCCTCACAACTGTAAATTTCCTTTGGCTCCACCCTGCATTGTCTCATTTATGACAAGATTTGTTTCTCTTTCTGTTGTCATAGCCTATACATGTGCTATTTAGAACCCTCAACTTCCAATAACATTTTTGAATTTATAGAGTTAATAATATCATTAAATTTACAGAAGTGTTTTTCTTTTTGTATTTTTCTGAAATGAGAAAAGGGGGGGCAGTAAGACAGACTCCCACATGCACCCAACTGGGATCTATCCAGCATACCCACTAGGGAGCAATGCTTTGCCCATCTGGGCCATTGCTCCGCTGCAATAGGAGCCATTCTAGCGCCTGAGGCAGAGGCCATGGAGCTATCCTCAGTGCCCAGGCCAACATTGCTCCAATGGAGCCTTGGCTACAGAAGGGGAAGAGAGAGACAGAGAGGAAGGAGAGGAGAAAGGGTGGAAAAGCAGACGGGTGATTCTTCTGTGTCCCCTGACCAGAAATTGAACTTGGGACTTCTACATACTAGGCAGATGCTCTACCACTGAGCAAGCTGGCCAGAGACATTACATTTACAGGTTAATGTTTATGAATATAGTCAAGATATTTAAGAAAAAATGGTCTTTGGACATGCAAGAGATTAGAAAGTCAAGAGTTTATCCTGGAACTCCATGAAGCATGCAACCAAATGAGTTACTGATTATTAAATAGAAAAAAGTTTTAAAGTCAAATCATGCCTTTTTCTTTTTATTTTCTTTGATGAATGTCTGTTTTGAATAAGAATTATTATTACCAAACAGAAAGAAAAATATATATCCTCGTTAGAACAAGAATTCTCCAATTATCCTTTTGGAACTTATGTCTAAAAACAAATTTAATTGGGGGAAGAGGAATGCGATTTGCAAAAAATAAAATTTCTAGGAAATAGAAATCCATCTTTTAATACTTTTATTCAATTAGCTAGCCTCCTTTTTAGGAAGAGTGTCAGTTGGATATCAAATAATTCAAGTGCAATAAATAATAAGAATTTTGGCTACGCAATATTGACTTAAAGAAAATAAAAGCACAGTATACCTAATGGATATCAGGCATAGTTCTATGTCAGAAAATGTTTGTGTTTAAAAGAACAATGTAAAGCCTGACCAGCAGTAACGCAGTGGATAGAGCGACGAACTGGGATGCGGAGGACCCAGGTTTGAGATCCCAAGGTCGCCAGCTTGAGCACGAACTCATCAGGTTTGAGCAAGACTCACATGCTTGAGTCCAAGTTTTCTGGCTCAGTAAGGGGTCACTCGGTCTGCTGTAGCCCCCCCCCCCCCGGTCAAGGCACATATGAGAAATCAATCAATGGACAACCAAGGAACTGCAACGAAGAACTGATGTTTCTCATCTCTCTCCCTTCCTGTCTGTCTGCCCTATCTGTCTCTCTCTTATGAACTTATAAGCATGAGAGACATTTTTCTTCTTTATAAACAATTTAGTCTCTTGTAGGCTTTTTTTGGAAGAGACATTTCAATTAGCACACTAGATGGATGAAGGTAGAAAAACCTTAGAAGACTAGAATTCAAGATTATTGTTAGAGGTATGAAGTGGATAATTCAGAACAGAATAGAGGACAGTGGACTGGCTCTAGAGTGCAAAACGAAAGGCACAAATCTTTGTTTCTAATTAACTTTCATTTTTTTTCTTTTAATATTAGCTTGATTGAGGTATAATTGACAAAAGTGTAAGATAGAAAAGGTGTAGAAGGTGATTATGTGATATAATACATACATACATTGTGAAATGATTCTCTGCATTGAGTAAATTAACACATCTATCACTCCACATATTTTTCTCTACTTGTATGTGAGATGATTTAAGTTCTACTCTCTTAGCATATTTCAGTTTTACAATACATTATTATTAACAATAGTCATCATATTTTACAGACCTAACTCACTTAACAGCTGATAGTTTGTATAATTTCCGAAACTCTCTCCTATCTCTATGCCTTCAACTCTCTAACTCCCAGCAACAAGTTTGGTCTTTTTAATTTTTTACTTTTTATATTTTTAAATTTCATATGTAAGTGATACTATGCAGTACATGCAGTATCTGTCTTTCTCTGTTTGTCTTATTTCACTTAGCATAATGCCCTTCGGGTCCATTCATATTGTCACAAATGGCAAGATTTCTTTCTAATGGCTAAGTAATACTCTATTGCAAATATATACCATATCTTCTTTCTCTATTATTCTTTCAGTGGGCACTCAGGTTGTTTCCATAACTGGCTATTGTGAATCATATGACATTTATTCCTGACTTTAATCTTGTACAATCATTTCAAATTGTTAAGGTGTTTTGATTCTCAGTTTCCTTCTCTTAAAATACAGAATCAGAATCTTAGCAGGTTATGAAAATGAAATCAGATTTATGAAAAGTAAAACTTAAGCTAGAAAGTATTATGAATTTTAAAAATAAGTTATATGGCCTGATCTGTGGTGGCACAGTGGAAAATGTGTCGACCTGGAATGCTGAGGTCACCAGTTCAAAACCCTGGGCTTGTCCGGTCAAGACACATATGAGAGTAGATGCTTCCTGCTCCTCCTCCTTCTCTCTCTCTCTTCTTTCTAAAGTGAATAAATAAAATATTAAAAAAATAAGTTATATGATTTAACTATGATAATTAGACATTATTTTAATAGTATATATTGTTACATCTTTAAGTAACCAATAATATCAATTCTACCTAGAATACTTTAACAGAGGTTAACCTAATATTAGTTTTGAAATAAGAAAATAGAATACAGTTATAATATTGTAAGAAATAGCAGTTTAAAAGAATGAAAAGAGATCAACACACATTGACATTGAATTTTGTCAAAGATATATGATAGTGACATACTCACAAATTGTAGGTAGAATATATGCATAGTTTAACCATAGTCTTATAAAATTGTATATTTTAGAAATTTGTTAAGGAGTTTTAATAGTCACAGTAATTGGGATTGTGCTACAGATATTTAAGAGAAGATGATGCGATACGTAAATATCTTGCAACGCACTATCCGATTGCACAAATAGAAAAAAAAACAGATTCTGCACAACTTCTGAATATGGACAAAGGGTCCATTGGAATGGCAACAGAAAGAGATGTTGCTAAGGACAAAAGAAACATGATGTAGTGGGAAGATAGTGGTTTGTTGAATTGGGCACTTGAAACCTGTATGTTTATGCAAACCAATGTCTTCCCAATAAATTGAATAAAATATGAATAAAATAAAATATCTCACTGCATTGCCATGTAGGCTACAACAATACAAAACAAAAACAAAAGCAAAAAATGGTTATTACTCTTTGGAAACTAGCACTTAAGTTTAATTTGCATATAAATAATGGAAAATATAACAATTGTATTTATATAAGTAATGGTAAATAAATAGTTGATTTTTAATATGCATTGTATTAAAAAATAAAACCTAAGGAAAACAAGTAGCTTCCAAAATAATGGAGTAAGGAGCTCAGCAGATATTTTCTTCAGCAAACAACAAGTTAATTTATGGAAAATTTTTTAATCATTTTAAGACTTGGAAGACTGAAGTAAAAATTGATACTACATTTAGCACTTTTTTTTTCAAAAATTAAGACAATTATTTGTCTAATGTTTAATAAAATTTTCTCATTTTTTAAAGTTACCTATTTCTCAATTAATTTGGTTTAATAAGCTTTACTAACTAGAATATTTACATTTCCTTAGGAATTATGAAAATATAGACTTTAGTTCAAAGTTTTAGAAAGTTAATTCAAAGATAATTATCATTTTGAATAATAAAACTCAAAATTCTTTGATAAAAACTTAAAATAAAAATAAAACAAACAAAGAAAAAAACAGATATGGTTGAATAACCGTTAACCAAAATTGTCTTTGGAGAGTTATGTGGGCTTAGATATTTTCTAATCATCTTTACAATTCGATGTAGCCACTTCAATTTTTGAAGTCAAAGGAATTTAATCAGAAGTTATGTGTTTTTATATCCAACTTAAGCTTTTTTTGCAAAGTTATACCCTTTACAGTCTGCCTTTCTTTTGTGGAAAATTCTGTCTCACCAAGTGTGTAAAAGGAATTTGTCATTGCCTGAAAATGTAAATTGTCTTGAGTAGTCAGTCTTTTATATCATGGAAGCACTCATCAGTGTTGACCGAGGATGCACCAACAGAATTCTAGACTCAGGGTAAAACAAAGAAAAGTTTATTACACTCGCGAGCGGGCCCAAGGCAAGGAAATGGCCAAGAGCCCCGAGCCACTTCAGCAGGCAAGTTTTATACTTATTTTCAGGGAGAGGAGTTGTAACAGTTCTCAGGGTAATTGATGGGCAAACATCTGCTTAATTTCATGGAGGGGAGTTGTAACAGTTCTCAGGGTGATTGATGTGACATAACCTATTCCCGGGACAGATGAGTCCTTGAGGTAAGGAAGGTGTTAGACTCCCAGGATGGCTAGGAATAGATGAGTCCTTGAGATAGGAAAGTCGTAAAACTCCCAGGATAATTAGTGTAACCCAATCCTGGAGGATAGATAGGGACTTTTCCAGCTGGGGGTTTTCAACTGTATGACTGGTTACTAAGGCACGTCTGACTAAAATTTAATTTGGGGGAGCCAAGTGCTAAACGCAAAATTCACTTCTGTATGAACCGCTTGCTTGCTACACTATAAAAACCCCTAAATTGTAGGCGCTCGGTGTGCCTCTGGTGACTGTCACCTGAGCTCACCTGCCAGGGTCCATCCCCAGGGGGGATTCAGGGGTCCCACAGGAGGAGACGGCGTCGGCGAAAATGGAGTGAGAGAGCCGAATTCTTTTCTTTCTCTTTATTCTCCGGTTAGCATTTACTGCCAGGCATCTCTGCCAAATGCTAGTATAGCCCCCTTTTTATACACGCACACCGAGTTACAATCACATGGTGTTAATTATTGCTTTTGTTTCACTATGTTTGCATGTTTCCGGATAACAGTTAATTTACATCTATGAGTCACAAGTCAGGTAGCAAATCATTCAAAATACAAAATAACTTGAATAGCGATAACAACATCAGTAAAAGCTTTTAGAGTATTAGTTCTAAAAGTTAACTATAAAGTGAGTTAAGGGGCAGAGAGAGATTAGCAGACTACAACAACGGACCACCGCTTGCTCAGGTAAATGGCCTTGGGTTTATGCAGTGTCCTACTTTTTCTCACAAGATTCTAAAAGGCTTGCCTCTATAGAGATTAACATAACATCAAGAATAGCTTTCATTCAAAGATATGCAGAGTGCACTTGCAAGATAGCCCAGCAGCAACACAAGACATTCCATGGATTTCCCTACATTTTTAAATCTCATGAGAACATCTCATTGAGAAAGCCTAGCAATTGCCTTTAGTCAAAAGACAATTCTCTTAGTAAAACATTCTTTTCTTGCTGACTACGCTCTCATTCTAGGCCACACAATGGGCCATCCTACTATACCTTACCTAAGATACTATTGTCTAGTCAAATATTACTTATTTATTATATTTAAACACTAGTTAAGTTCTGACTCTATTCTTCTCAGAATATACCACTATTTGCAGATCAAAGAAGAAAGGAATGTTTCTCTACTTATCACGTGAAAAGGCTAGGGAGGAAGAAATGTTAAGTGAAGGCCGAAGGGTGCTCTGTGCACAGCCACTGCCTCCTAACCATTCACAAGTCACAATTTATTCTTTTTAACATGATTAAGAAGAAATTCTCCTACAAACTTAACCCTTTACGAGGGATATCATAGCCAGCCTCTTATGTCTATGAGCCCAGTTCAAGGGGCTTGCAGGCTTTTCTGTGGAACTCACACCCTCTGTCTCATTTCCAAAGAAATCACTACGAATCTACAGGGAAAGCACGGTACCACAAATATCCCTGTGCCACAAATAATAGCACACGCCCAGAAAAGGGGGGATATAAGGCCAGATTAATTCAAAAAGTCAAAGGGGGGAGTATCGTTGTGCCTATCCTTTGTGGTGACTTTGTCACCCCACAGCCATTGGTCTTCACTGCAGTGACTTTGTCACCCTGCAGCCATTGGTCTTCTCTGCTGTGACTTTGTCAATCAGCAGTTTTTGGTCTTCTGCTGTGACCTTGTCAGCCAGCAGTTGTGGGTCTTCTCCTGCTGTGACCTTGTCAGCCAGCAGTTGTGGGTCGGCTCCCGACACTCACCCCTGCGCAGGTTTGGCTTTTTCTTTGCCATAAAACTTTGTTTAAACTCTCTAAATGTCTCCAGTGTCTATTTTACCCGGCAAGTGCAACAATTGATTGCCTCAGATGCTTGCAGCCTTGCCTTTCCGATAAGCCCCTAATCAAACACCGGATGCCTGCGGCTTCTTCAAGGAGCCTGGGCAAACATCTAGGGACCGGGTGGGCCAGTTATTGTTTTACAAGCCAAGATGAGTTAAGCAAAAATCAGACGAAAAAGATCAGACGGAATCCACTGTTACAATCAGCACTGTTTTTATTTTTGTAATCTAAAACAATCATTGTAAATACAGAGTACTTATGTAAAAGAAAAAAATACTGAAATATATTTTAGAAGCTTTTTCTAAATGTACATTTTTCTCCTGTTCAAATATATCATAATTTAACATTAAATTCCAAAACAAAATTGTATAAGGAAAATCTGCTTTAATATTAATGGAAAATATTTAATTAAAAGTTATTCTTGCTTGTTCCTAGGAAAATGATTATTATATTTTTTTTGGAAAACTTCAAAAAGTTACAAGTGATAAATATATTTAAAATATCAATCATATTGTAACAAATTATTTTACTGTTACTGGCATGTATATCTGTTTTAATATAGATCAGTGAAACAATTTATATGATAATCTTTATCACATAGAAAACAACTTCTTTGAAGATGAAAATTAAATTGATGGAGAATGTTACACCACAAATGGAGCTGTGCATAAAGTTTGCCATAGAACATTCTTCCTGTTACAAATATGTATAAAGTAATTTTCACATAACCTAAATCTTTCCTCAAATTACTAGAGTTAATGATATCAATATAACAATGTTTTGAAACATTCGGTTTGGGAAATATTTTTTTTACATGCAAAACATAGTGTTGAATTATTTTAGTATCTCTACTAATAATCTTTGCTATTTGCAGTATATATTATTATAAGCATAGCCTATAAGAGAGAAGCTGTGAATTAGTATGCACTAATTGACATGCCTATCTCTGTTGATTTCATTCCACACCAGCTCTGCTAATCTCATATAATTATAGCTTATCACATCTTGAGGAGGCCTCAGAGATCAATTTGTGATGCATATCCCCTCTCTTACAGATTAACACATACGTTTCAGAGAAGTTAAGTATTTCCATGTCTCACAGCTTCTTAGCATCAGAAACAATACTAAAGCTTAAATTATATTACATTTTATGTGCTATGAGAACATTTATTTTTTTCTTAATTAGATACCTTTTGTTAAACCACAAGTGTTTTCTTTGTGCATTTTAGAGAGGCATTGAAATAAGTAATAATGCACTCTTTTTCTTTTTTTTTTTTTTTTAATAAATTTTTATTAATGGTAATGGGATGACATTAATAAATCAGGGTACATATATTCAAAGAAAACATGTCATCAAATTATGTTGCAAACCCCTCGCCCAAAGTCAGATTGTCCTCCGTCACCCTCTATCTAGTTCTCTGTGCCCCTCCCCCTCCCCCTAACTCTCTCCCTCCCTCCCTCCCATGTCCTCCCTCCCCCCCCACCCTTGGTAACCACCACACTCTTGTCCATGACTCTTAGTCTCATTTTTATGTTCCACCAATGTATGGAATCATGTAGTTCTTGTTTTTTTCTGATTTGCTTATTTCACTCCTTATAATGTTATCAAGATCCCACCATTTTGCTGTAAATGATCTGATGTCATCATTTCTTATGGCTGAGTAGTATTCCATAGTGTATATGTGCCACATCTTCTTTATCCAGTCATCTATTGACGGGCTTTTTGGTTGTTTCCATGTCCTGGCCACTGTGAACAGTGCTGCAATGAACATGGGGCTACATGTGTCTTCACGTATCAATGTTTCTGAGGTTTTGGGGTATATACCCAGTAGAGGGATTGCTGGGTCATAAGGTAGTTCTATTTGCAGTTTTTTGAGGAAACACCATACTTTCCTCCATAATGGTTGTACTACTTTACAGTCCCACCAACAGTGAATGAGGTTTCCTTTTTCTCCACAGCCTCTCCAACATTTGCTATTACCTGTCTTGTTGATAATAGCTAATCTAACAGGAGTGAGGTGGTATCTCATTGTAGTTTTGATTTGCATTTCTCTAATAACTAATGAAGCTGAGCATCTTTTCATATATCTGTTGGCCATTTGTATCTCTTCCTGGGAGAAGTGTCTGTTCATGTCCTCTTCCCATTTTTTTATTGGATTGTTTGTTTGTTTGTTGTTGAGTTTTATGAGTTCTTTGTAAATTTTGGATATTAGGCCCTTATCTGAGCTGTCGTTTGAAAATATCAGTTCCCATATAGTTGGCTGTCTGTTTATTTTGATATCAGTTTCTCTTGTTGAGCAAAAACTTTTAATTCTGATGTAGTCCCATTCATTTATCTTTGCCTTCACTTCTCTTGCCATTGGAGTCAAGTTCATAAAATGTTCTTTAAAACCCAGGTCCATGATTTTAGTACCTATGTCTTCTTCTATGTACTTTATTGTTTCAGGTCTTATATTTAGGTCTTTGATCCATTTTGAATTAATTTTAGTACACGGGGACAGGCTGTAGTCGAGTTTCATTCTTTTGCATGTGGCTTTCCAGTTTTCCCAACACCATTTGTTGAAGAGGCTTTCTTTTCTCCATTGTGTGTTGTTGGCCCCTTTATCAAAGATTATTTGACCATATATATGTGGTTTTATTTCTGGGCTTTCTATTCTGTTCCATTGGTCTGAGTGTCTATTTTTTTGCCAATACCATGCTCTTTTGATTATCGTGGCCCTATAATATAGTTTAAAGTCAGGTATTGTAATGCCCCCAGATTCATTCTTTTTCCTTAGGATTCTTTTGGCTATTCGGGGTTTTTTATACTTCCATATAAATCTGATGATTTTTTGTTCCATTTCTTTAAAAAATCTCATAGGGATTTTGATGGGAATTGCATTAAATTTGTATATTGCTTTGGGTAATATGGCCATTTTGATTATATTTATTCTTCCTATCCAAGAACAAGGAATATTTTTCCATCTCATTGTATCTTTTTCGATTTCCCTTAACAATGCTTTGTAATTTTCATTATATAGGTCCTTTACGTTCTTTGTTATGTTTATTCCTAGGTATTTTATTTTTTTTGTTGCAATCGTAAAGGGGATTATTTTTTTGAGTTCGTTTTCTAATATTTCATTGTTGGCATATAGAAAGGCTATGGACTTTTGTATGTTAATTTTGTATCCTGCGACCTTACTGTATTGGTTTATTGTTTCTAATAATCTTTTTGTGGAGTCCTTCGGGTTTTCGATGTATAGGATCATATCATCAGCAAAAAGTGATAGCTTTACTTCTTCTTTTCCGATATGGATGCCTTTTATTTCTTTGTCTTGTCTGATTGCTCTGGCCAGAACTTCTAGCACCACGTTGAATAAGAGTGGAGAGAGTGGACAACCCTGTCTTGTTCCTGATTTAAGGTAGAAAGTCCTCAGTTTTATGCCGTTTAATAGGATGTTGGCTGATGGTTTATCATATATGGCCTTTATCATGTTGAGATATTTTCCTTCTATACCCATTTTGTTGAGAGACTTAAACATAAAATTGTGTTGTATTTTATCAAAAGCCTTTTCTGCATCTATTGATAAGATCATGTGGTTTTTGTTCTTTGTTTTGTTGATATGGTGTATTACGTTAACCGTTTTGCGTATGTTGAACCATCCTTGAGATTCTGGGATGAATCCCACTTGATCATGATGTATTATTTTTTTAATATGTTGTTGTATTCGGTTTGCCAGTATTTTGTTTAGTATTTTAGCATCTGTATTCATTAGAGATATTGGTCTGTAGTTTTCTTTCTTTGTGCCATCCTTGCCAGGTTTTGGTATGAGGGTTATGTTGGCCTCATAAAATGTGTTTGGAAGTATTGCTTCTTCTTCAATTTTTTGGAAGACTTTGAGTAGAATAGGAACCAAGTCTTCTTTGAATGTTTGATAGAATTCACTAGTATAACCGTCTGGGCCTGGACTTTTATTTTTGGGGAGATTTTTAATAGTTTTTTCTATTTCCTCCCTGCTGATTGGTCTGTTTAGGCTTTCTGCTTCTTCATGACTCAGTCTAGGAAGGTTGTATTGTTCTAGGAATTTATCCATTTCTTCTAGATTGTTGTATTTGGTGGCATATAATTTTTCATAGTATTCTACAATAATACTTTGTATTTCTATGATGTCTGTGGTGATCTCTCCTCTTTCATTTTGGATTTTATTTATTTGAGTCCTGTGTCTTTTTTCCTTGGTGAGTCTTGCCAAGGGTTTGTCAATTTTGTTAATCTTTTCAAAGAACCAGCTCCTTGTTTTATTGATTTTTTCTATAGTTTTTCTGTTCTCTATTTCATTTATTTCTGCTCTGATTTTTATTATCTCCTTTCTTCGGCTGGTTTTGGGTTGTCTTTGTTCTTCTTTTTCTAGTTCCTTAAGGTGTGAAGTTAAGTGGTTTACTTCGGCTCTCTCTTGTTTGTTCATATAGGCCTGAAGTGATATGAACTTTCCTCTTATTACTGCTTTTGCTGCATCCCAGAGATTCTGATATGTCGTATTTTCATTTTCATTAGTCTGTATATATCTTTTGATTTCTGCACTTATTTCTTCTTTGACCCATTCATTTTTTAGAAGTATGTTATTTAGTTTCCACATTTTTGTGGGTTTTTCCCCCTCTTTTTTGCAGTTGAATTCTAGTTTCAAGGCTTTATGATCAGAAAATATGCTTGGTACAATTTCAATTTTTCTAAATTTGCTGATATTGTCTTTGTGGCCCAACATATGGTCAATTCTTGAGAATGTTCCATGTACACTAGAGAAAAATGTATACTCTGTCGCTTTGGGATGAAGTGTCCTGTAGATGTCTATCATATCCAGGTGTTCTAGTATTTCGTTTAAGGCCACTATATCTTTATTGATTCTCTGTTTGGATGACCGATCTAGAGCTGTCAGCGGTGTATTGAGGTCTCCAAGTATGATTGTATTTTTGTTAGTTTTTGTTTTAAGGTCAATAAGTAGCTGTCTTATATATTTTGGTGCTCCTTGGTTTGGTGCATATATATTAAGGATTGTTATGTCTTCTTGATTCAACTTCCCCTTAATCATTATGAAATGACCATTTTTGTCTCTGAGTACTTTTTCTGTCTTGTAGTCAGCATTATTAGATATGAGTATTGCTACGCCTGCTTTTTTTTGGGTGTTGTTTGCTTGGAGTATTGTTTTCCAGCCTTTCACTTTGAATTTGTTTTTATCCTTCTTGCTTAGATGTGTTTCTTGTAGGCAGCATATACTTGGATTTTCTTTTTTAATCCATTCTGCTACTCTGTGTCTTTTTATTGGTAAGTTTAATCCATTTACATTTAGTGTAATTATTGACACTTGTGGGTTCCCTACTGCCATTTTATAAATCGCTTTCTGTTAGTTTTGTATCTAGTTTGATTCTTCTCTTTTGTTTTTCTATCATTTGTTTTTGTTTGTTTGTATTCCATACTTCTTTCCTCTGTTGCTACCTTTTTTAAGTCAAGTGTTTTTGTGGTGGTTTTTTTAAGGGTGGTTACCATTAAGTAATGAAAAGGGTACCTACCATATTCATTGTAGTACCCTATCTTATAAGTATTTCTGCACTTCATCATCCTTTGCTACTGTTAATCTCCATCCTCTCCCCCCTTTTTTTCCTTTGTTGTCACAGTTTAAGTTTGGTTTTATTGTGTTCTTGGTGGAGCTGTTACTTGTGGTGTTGTTTTCTTTTGTTCTTTGAATCTGGTTGGAAAACCCCCCTTAGTATTTCCTGGAGTGGGGGCTTTCTGTTGATAAATTCTCTCATCTTTTCTGTATTTGTGAATGTTTTTATATCTCCTTCATACTTGAAGGATAGCTTTGATGCGTATAGTATTCTTGGCTGAAAGTTCCTCTCTTTCAGGGCTTTAAATATTGGGGTCCACTCTCTTCTAGCTTGTAGAGTTTCTGCTGAGAAATCTGATGATAATCTAATAGGCCTTCCTTTATATGTTGTACTCTTCTTTTCCCTGGCTGCCTTGAGAATTTTTTCTTTGTCATTGGTTTGTGTCATCTTTATTATGATGTGCCTTGGAGTGGGTTTGTTGGGGTTAAGAAAACTTGGTGTTCTGTTTGCTTCTTGAATTTGAGGCTTTAGTTCCTTCCACAGGCTTGGGAAGTTCTCATCTATTATTTGTTTGAGTATATTCTCCATTCCATTTTCTTTCTCTTCTCCCTCTGATATACCTATTATTCTTATGTTATTCTTTCTGATGGAGTCAGACAATTCCTGTAGGGCTTTCTCATTTTTTATTATTTTTGAGTCTCTTTCTTCTTCTCTCTGTTGTGCCTCAAGTTGTTTGTCTTCTATTTCACTAATCCTATCTTCAATCTGGGCTGTTCTGTTAGCTAAGCTTGTTACCTCGTTTTTCAGCTCGTGAATTGAGTTTTTCATTTCTGTTTGATTTGTTTTTATAGTTTCAATTTCCTTGGTAATATATTCTTTGTGTTCATTGAGTTGTTTTCTGATCTCCCTATATTGCCTTTCTGTGTTTTCTTGTATATCTCTGAGTATTTTTAAGATTTCTATTTTAAATTCTCTGTCATTTAGCTCCAAGGCTTCCAATATGTTAAGTCTTTTCTCCATAGATTTTTCCACATCTATTTGTGTTACCTCTCTTTCTTTTGTATCCATAATATTCGATTTCCTCTTTCTTATCGGCATCTGAGGGTGGTCTTATTGATAGCACACAGGCGCACTCCCTGGCGGCTTGAATGAGCGTCGCTGCAGTAGTTTCCTCCACCCCCTCGTCTCTCAGATTCAGGTGATAACAGTCCTTTTGCTTTCAGTTTGTGTGGAACTCCGGAATGCTCCGAGGATAAATTTTTCTGTTTCTAGTTGATAACTTTGTTGTGATTTAGGGGAGAGCTGTCAGACTCGCTTCTCACGGCGCCATTTCCGTGACGTCACTCATAATGCACTCTTTTATTTCAGCTGAGTTCACCAAAATAAACAACACAAAGGAAAGAGGAGAGATGCCGCATTGTGTTCTTGATGCATTTTAGAAGTTATGAGACTGTGCCTTTGGGCACATAGGTGAAAATCTACAAAGAGGTGATAGTGTAGACATCAAGGAAATAGACAGTGTTTCAAAAAGAATGCCCACAGATTTTCCCATGACAACACTGGAAGAGTCTACACTGTCATCCAGCATGCAACAGCCATTGTTGTAAACTAACAAGTGAAGAGTAAGATTCTTGTCAAAAGAATAGCATACATATTGAACGCTCAATTAAACACTCTAAGAGCCAAGATAGCTTCCTGAAATGTGTGAAGGAAAATGATTAGAAAAAGAAGGAAGCCAAAGAGAAAGGTGCCTGGGTTCAACTGAAGTGTCAGCCTGCTCCACCCAGAGAAGCTCACTCTGTGAGAACCAATGGAAAGGAGCCAGAGCTGCTGGAAACAAACAGGAAAAATACTTCTGTACTGGTAAAAATGTATATCTTGATTGAGTAGAAGTGTGGTATCCCTTCCTCAAAAAAATATATTTAAAAAAATTTTGTACTAAACAAAAATGCATTCTTTATTCATTCTATACAAATAATGGCTTTATTTTTAAAGGGCAATAATCTATCTTTTGAATTTTTTCACATATTTTATCATACTTTTAATAATTGCTTCTGCTACTCTAATACCAATACTGTTATATGAAAGTTCTGTTCTTTGTATTTTTCGTATTTATCTGTATAAATACATTATAGCCTGAAAATCCTGCAATATCTGTATGGAAGAATCATTATAATGGTTAATAGTCTTTAGTTTAAAAGCCTGCTTATAATTTTATTTTACAATAATGGCTACCTATATGTAAGATATTATGCTTCAAAAATTGACTTAATGAAACCAGTGTGAATATGTATTAGTTGGTCTAAGAGCCTTAGTGAACAATATAAAACATGAAACTTTTGAAAGATTTCATTTCTCTTTGTATTTAGTTTCCCTACAAAGTGGGAATTATAAAAGATTTGCTCATATATTATTGTTGTGAGTCTTTAGTCAGTTGGTATATGTGGTGATTTAAGAAAATTATCTGGAACATAGTAAATGCTCAAAAACTGTTAGCTTTTAAAATTTGTCATTAATCATGGCAATTAACATTATTTTCTGTTCTTACTGCTATGGCCACATGAATGGTAGAGCTGTTTTGTTGCAGTGAATATGAGTATTACATTCATGGGAAACAGCTTCATTTAAGTCAACATTTATTATTAATTTAGCTTCCTTTAGAAAAGAACGCTAAAATTCACCTGCTTAAAAACTTGTATTTTAAATATTACATTCATAATTTTAAATAGTACGTTCATAATTTAATAGATTCTAAAACTTAATGTTGACTGAAGTAGTAAAGGGACTTTTCAAATACAGTACAATCATAATGGTACAAATATTTCTTGATCCCTGTTCTGCTATAATTCTTTGCCTGAAACACTGTATCAGAAGTGTGTGTGTTAATTTCACTTAAAGTAATTCCCCTTTTACAAATTGGCAAAGAGTGTATTGGTAATATTTTCTCAAAGATCCTATAGAACTCAGCATTTTCACATCATTGCATTTATATCTTTCCATTACAATGGCCTGTTCATTTCTCTACAATATATAACCATGTGTTTTAAGGAATATGACTGTCTTATTTCTCATATCATATGTTTCTAGTGCATGATCAATAAAATGTTCAATAAGTATTTAATTTCAATTAATTGGAATTAAACTTAACACCTCTTTAAAATACTTCCTTTGATATGGTACCATCTATGTACTGGAATTCCTGGAAGGAGCACTTGACTATATAAATTTTCTAGCCACTATGCTGGATACCTGAAACTGAAAACAATATGAGATTGAATGTACTGTGATTTATTCCTGAATTCAAGTCTCTGCCGAGCATCATGCTTCACTCCCAGGAGAGGATAATTGTTCCTGTGTCCTTAGGCTCTGATTGTCTCTCATTTAACACTAGTCAATGAAATAACAATTGTGTTAAGAGAGGATTTAGCCTCCTTGTTCCTTAGGTAATGTAATAATTGCCCAGATAAATCTCTTCCACACACAAGCAATATGTGTGATAGGTTCAGTGGCCTCTTCAGAGACATAATCAATACAAATTTGAAAATATTTTCACAAGCACAAAATTATATGGTTGAAATGGCCTATAATTTAGAGACTTGTTTTTTTTTGTTTATTCACACACACACATACATACATACATACATACACCAAGCACACACATGCAAAGAAATAACTTTAACTCTACATTTTATTTGATACATATATAAACAGTGAATTAGCCTAAGGATATATATTGAAAGGTTATCAAGTATTTTTTAGTTCATTGACTGATACATATTCAAAGTTCTCCTAGTTGTTTATCTTTTTCTCTTTTCTTGTTTTATTATTTTTATCTCCCTCCCTTTCTGCATGTGCACTGACCAGGGATCGAACCATCAACCTCTGTGCTTCAGGTCGGCACTCTAACCAACTGAGCTATCTGGCCAGGAGTTGCCTCCCTTCTTATTTTTCACTCTTCAGTTTTCTAGATAAATACATACATACATACATACATACATAGGCAGACAGATAGATAGAAAATGTATAAATGGTCATAGTTGTTTTTTTAATAATATCCTGGACCAAAATATTAATATTTGTAATATAAAATCTATTAAAGGTTGGAAAAAAGTATTCAATCCCATTGTAACTGACACTAATTTGTTAAATAAAATTAGATTCAAATTCTTATTTTTTTTCTGAAAATATGGGATTATTGCAGGATACTGAATTTAGGGTTGACAATCTTTTTTTTTTTTTTTAAATTAGACATTGGTTTTCTTTCAACAATTTAATAATATCATATCACTGTTTTGGGGCCTCCACAGTATCTGATGAGAAATCCACTTACAAATAATCTTTTTTATCCAATGAGTAATTTTAATTCTGCTCTCAGTTTTTTTCTTTTCTTGATCTTTAAACATGTTGAATATAATGCACATGGGTATATTTGTTTGTGTTTTTCTTAACTTGTACCTTATTAATGTTCTTAAATATGTATATATGTAGATTTAACATTTTCCATCAAATTTAAAAAATTGTTTCCACAGTTTTACAAGTGTCTTTTGTGTCCCTTTCTTTCTCTGGACCTGCCATTATGAACATGCTAGTACACTTGATGTTGGTCTACAATTCTGTTATCTTTGTTCATTTTTCATTTTATTTCTTTGTACTAGTCATCTTAGATATATCTACTGATCTGTGTTAATGTTTGCTGACTCTTATTTTAGCAAACAATAGCAGTTTGAGCACTTCTAGTGATTAGTGATTTTTTTTCATTCAGTTACTGTACTTTTCCAATTCCCAAATTTAGAGCTGATTCTTTTTTAAAATTTATGTTTATTGGTAGTGTCCGTTAGGTGAGAAATAAGTGCTATATTTACTTCAATTCTTCAGACATGGTTTTCTTTCTTCTTTAAAGATACTTATTTGTTTATTTTTATTTTTATTTTTTTAATTTGTTTTTTCTTTACAGGGACAGAGAGAGAGAGAGAGGGATAGATAGGGATAGATAGGGACAGACAGACAGAAACAGAGAGAGATGAGAAGCATCAATCATTAGTTTTTTGTTGCGACACCTTAGTTGTTCATTGATTGCTTTCTCATATGTGCCTTGACCATGGGCCTTCAGCAGACCGAGTAACCCCTTGCTTGAGCCAGTGACCTTGGGTCTAAGTTGGTGAGCATTTTTTTTTTAATTTCGCTCAAAAGCCAGTTGAACCTGCGCTCAAGCTGGCGACCTCGGGGTCTCGAACCTGGGTCCTTGGCATCCCAGTCCAATGCTCTATCCACTGCAGCACTGTCTGGTCAGGCTGATACTGAAAACTTAAATTCTTTGTCTACTAAGTCCAAAATCTGGGACTTCTCAGGAAAATTTTTTGTTGTCTCTTTTTATATTTCTTATGTAGGTGCATACTTTCCTATTTCTTTTCATGTGATTTATGGTTAAAAACTGGACATTGTAGATTTTAGATAATATATTGTAAGAACTCTGGTATGAAATTCTTTTACTCTTTCTTCTATCAACCCTTAAGATTATTTTTGTTCTTGTTGCTAAGTATTATTTTAATAGCTTTTCTGGAATAATTTGTAGATCTTGTATTCTATAGTGTGTGGTTACTGAGTCCTCTAAGTTCTCTAGTTTTTGTTTGTTTGTTTTGTTTATTATAACTTTTAAAATGTTTGTCCTGCCCTCTTAGGGTTAATACCTGCCAATATAATGCAGTTGTCAAGCTGTGATTGGCCATAATTCCCTAAGTGCTTTGTATTTCTTCCAACTTTTGACAATAATATCTGTGTAAAAAGACACACTTTCACACTGCAGGTGGTTTATAAAACAGTCTTCATTTTCACTTCCTTCATTTGTAGCCAGAGTTCAGTGACTATTATGTTTATAGATATTAAAAGTATCAAGTATTTGAGTTATTAATTAGAAACAAAAACTATCAATGCAATTGAAGAGATGTAGAATAATAACATTCTAAAGTTTGTATATACTGTAAATTTTCTATGCATTTTGAAATGAAATAATTGTACTGCTTATACCATCTTATAATATTTAATTTTAAAATAGTATGTTTTATTTTTAACTTATTAAAAAGTATTATTATTTAGAAATAATATTTTTAAGAATTAAAAAATATTGTGTGTGTTTACGACAGTCGGCAGACTTATAAACATGTATAACAATGAAACTTAAATCATGTGAGTCATGGAATCTAATTCTTTTTTATTTTTATTTTTATTTTTAATGGGGTGACATCAGTAAATCAAGATACATATATTCAAAGATAACATGTCCAGGTTATCTTGTCATTCAATTATGTTGCATACCCATCACCCAAAGTCAGATTGTCCTCTGTCACCCTCTATCTAGTTCTCTTTGTGCCCCTCCCCCTCCCCCTTCCCTCTCCCTCTCCCCCCTCCCCCCGTAACCACCACACTCTTATCAATGTCTCTTGGTCTCACTTTTATGTCCCATCTACATATGAAATAATGCAGTTCCTGGTTTTTTCTGATTTACTTATTTCACTCCATATAATGTTGTCAAGATCCCACCATTTTGCTATAAATGATCCGATGTCATCATTTCTTATGACTGAGTAGTATTCCATAGTGTATATGTGCCACATCTTCTTTATCCAGTCATCTATTGATGGGCTTTTTGGTTGTTTCCATGTCCTGGCCACTGTGAACAATGCTGCAATGAACATGGGGCTGCATGTGTCAGAGGATATGAACAGACACTTCTCCCAGGAAGGAATACAAATGGCCAACAGATATATGAAAAGATGCTCATCTTCTTTAGTTATTAGAGAAATGCAAATCAAAACTGCAATGAGATACCACCTCACACCTGTTAGATTAGCTATTATTAACAAGACAGGTAATAGCAAATGTTGGAGAGGCTGTGGAGAAAAAGGAACCCTCATCCACTGTTGGTGGGAATGTAAAGTAGTACAACCAGTATGAAAGAAAGTATGGTGGTTCCTCAAAAAACTGAAAATAGAACTACCTTATGACCCAGCAATCCCTCTACTGGGTATATACCCCCAAAACTTGGAATCTAATTCTAATTAAGTAAATTTTATAATGAAATTAATTGTTTATCACCAAAACACCATATGCTTTTCAACTGAAAATTAAGAAAATAGAAGAGTTGTATTATACTAAAAAATATTTCTAACATATGTCATAGTACAAAAACCAAAAAATATCTTTTCCATTGTACACATTATAAAATTTTTCTAACTGATCATTGATTGTGAGGCATAAAGTATTCTGTCAAGTTATTTATGTGTAAATATACATATGCACATTTACATTCACATGCATGTCTATATACTCTTTTCTATGTTTATGAATCCAATACATTTTGTTCTACTAGCAAGAGCAATTAGAAATTCTAATTGCCTTCCATATATTCTGTTTTTACTCTCAAGTGTTGAGCATGTAATTTTTTGAGTTAAATAAGTGGACCAAGGGCACATCAATACTTATAAAATGCTTAGAAAAAAATACAAGAAACCTACTTAAAAATTAAATTCTGTAATTTAGACAGTTATTAATTAGTAAAGGGAAGAACATACTAAAAATATTGTTAAATGGAATTGAGAACAAGTTGTACTGCCTTTGCTTCATTTCTTTCCCCTTTCTATAAATTGGCTATTATATTACTTTAAACTTCACCTAGAGGGATTTATAAAATAAAAATGTATAACTCTAATAAAGTAGAAAGATCTCATGACAATTTTGTAAAGAGCTTGCCTTTTGATATCTATTAATATGTAACTCTTACAAAAATGTTGTTTCCATGTATATCTAAATTGAAAGTGACTAAGTACTGTACAAAATGTGTTTATTAATATTAAAATAAGCTTTTTAGAACTGTTATTTATCTAAGCTAATACATAATACCAAAAAGCAACACACATCTACAAATTATTTCTCTCTTTTTCTTATGTTTTTATTTACTTATTTTTGCTTTTTTTCCCCTACAATCTCTGATATTTTATCACCTGATTGAAATGCTCTGGGTCGCCAACATCTTATTAAGACAAAAAGGATATGATATAAAAACAACAGTCATTGGCCAGCACTTATTTATGATAAAAACTCTTAGTAAAGTGGGAACAGAGTAATCATACCTCAGCATAATAAAGGTCTTATATGACAAAACTGCAACCAACATAATACTGATTGGGCAAAAACTAAAAGTGTTTCTCTTACTATTAGGAAAAAGGGATGTCTGCTTTCACTATTCTTATTCAACATATTAATGTAAGTACTAATCATAACAATCAGATAAGAAGAGATATAAGGTATCCAAATTGAAAAGGAGAAACTAATGACAATATCATGTCATTATTTGTAGATGACATGATATTATATGTAGAAAACCCTAAAAACTCCATCAAAAAACTATTAGATCTAATAAATGAATTTGGCAAAGTAGCAAGCTGCATAATTAATATTCAAATATTTGGCATTTTGTATACCAATAATAAATAATAGGAGAGAGAAATAAAGAAAACAATCTCATTTACTATTGCATCCCCCCAAAAAACCTTGTAATAAATTTCATCAAGTAAGTAAATGACCTACACTCTGAAATCTGTAAGATGCCAAAGAAAGAAATAGAGAAAGATACAAATGTTTGGAAGTATATACCATGCTCATGGATAGAAAAAAATAACATCATTAAAATGTCCAATATTACCCAAAGCAACCTATAGATTCAATGCAATTGCAAAGAAAAAAATGTTTATAGATATAGACAACAATGTGTTGATTTCATGAGGAAAGAGGTACTGGGGGAGGTAAAAGAGTATATAAATGAATAAATGGTGATGGAAAGTTACTTAACTTGGAGTGTTGAACACATGGGGCAGTTTACAGATAGTGTATTATGGAATGGAACACTAATAAAAAATAAGCAATTTTATTAACCATAACATCCCAATAAATTCAATTTAAAAAATTCTTATTAAAATACCAACAGTGGCCTAACCTGTTGTGATGAAGTGGATAAAGCAATCACTTGGAATGCTGAGGTCACCAGTTTGAAACACTGGGCTTTCTTGATCAAAGCATATTCAGGAAGCAACTACTATGAGTTGATGCTTCCTGCTCCTACCTTTCTCTTCTCTCTCTCTCGTATCTAAAATCAATAAATACAATCTTTAAAAAAATACCAATAGCATATCTCACAGATCTAGAATAAATATTTCAAAAATGTATATGAAATCACAAAAGACTCCAAACAGCCTCAGCAATCTTGAATAAAAGAAAAGTTGTAGGTACCACATTACATGATATTAAACTACACTACAAGGTTATAATAATCAAAACAGCATGGTATTAGCACAAGAACAGGCATATGAATTATTTAAGCATAATAGAGAGGACAGAAATTATGGTCAATTAATATTTAACAAAAGAAGCAAAAACATAAAATGGGGTAAAGACAGTCTCTTCAATAAATAGTGTTAGAAAAATTGATTGAAAAGATATATGAAAAAAAATGAAACTAGATCATAAACTTACACCATACACAAGAGTAAACTCAAAATAATGAAACCATCCTAATCCTAGAAGAAAATATAGCCAGTAAAATTTTAGACATTTCTCACAGCAATTTACCAATATATCTCCTAGGTCAAGGGAAAGAAGGGGAAAAAATAAACAAACTGTACCATATGAAACTAAAAAGGGTTTTATATAGCAAAATGAATCATCAACAAAATGACAAGGGAACCCTCTGAATAGGAGAACATATTTGCTTGTGATGCATCTGACAAGGGTTAATTTCCAAAATATATAAAGAACTTATAAAAGTCAGCACCAAGAAGACAAACAGCCCAATATAAGAAATGGTCAAAGGACCTAAATAGACACTTTTACAAAGACACTTTTCCAAAGAGCCAATAGACTTATGAATAAATGTTCAATGTCACTAATCATCAGGGAGTTGCAAATTAAACCACAGTAAGGTGTCACCTCATCATTGTCAGAATGGCTATTATCAATAACCAACAAGTGCTGGAAAAAAAAAAAAGAAACCTTCAAGTGCTGTTGGCAGGACTGCAGACTGATGTAGGTAGGCATTGTGGGAAACAGCATGGAGTTTCCTCAAATAATTAAAAATGAAACTAACTGCCTTTGACTCAGTGATCCCACTCCTGGGAATATATCCAAAGACACCCAAAACATTAATTCAAAATAATATATGCAGAATTATTTACAATAGCCAAGATGTGGAAAGAGCCTTATTGGCCATCAGTAGAAGAGAAGATTAAAAACAAAACAAAACAAAAAAACAATGACAAAAAACCGGTGGTACATTTGCACAATAAAATATTACTTAGCTGTAAAAAAAGAAGCAAATCTTACCTTTTGTGACAGCGCTGATAAACCTGGAGATATTTGGTTAAATGAAATAAACCAGTCAGAGAAAGACAAACACCATATGATCGCATTTATATATGGAATCTAGTGAGTAATATAAATGGATGAATAAAATAGAAACAGAAGCATAGACACATGGAACAGACCAACAACTGTCAGAGGGGAGGGAGTTTGGGGGCTAGATGAACAAAGGTGAAGAGATTTACTAAAAAACATATATACATAATACACAGATACAGACAGTAGTCTGGTGATAGAGAGGATGGGGAGAGGGGGCAGGTGGAGGTTGGCAAAAGGGTGGGAAATGAGCACATAAAAAGACTTTGCCTTGGGTGAAGGGCACACAGTGCAATGTGCAGATAATGTTTTGTTGAGCTGCATGCTTGAAACCTGTATGGTTTCACCCAAATAAATTCAATTTAAAAAGCATTTAAGGCAAACAGCTGTATTAGATTAAAGGCTTAAAATTCTGATACTAAATTTGTGACCAATGTAAAAGAAAAATAACCCTCATTGTTAATCTAGTGCAGGGGTCGGGAACCTTTTTTGGCTGAGAGGCCATGAATGCCACATATTTTAAAATGTAACTCTGTGAGAGCCATACAACGACCCATGTACTTTATGCATTATCCAATAAAAATTTGGTGTTGTCCTGGAGGACAGCTGTGATTGGCTGCAGCCACTTGCAACCACGAACATGAGGAAATGAATGGGTCATAATACATGAGAATGTTTTATATTTTTAACATTTTTTTTATTAAAGATTTGTCTGCTAGCCAGATGCAGCCATCAAAAGAGCCACATCTGGCTCGTGAGCCATAGGTTCCTGACCCCTGATCTAGTGGTATCATCTACTTTGACTAATAGTTCCAAAAACATACTGCCTATAAAACTCTGAGTATAAAGATACAGTGAAAATGTATTAAATTACTGAAAGGTTCAAAAGAGATCAAACCTGTTTCATTGTAAGTTGAGGGAAGAGGGTGGAAAATTCTTCATTGTTGATCACATAAAAAAGTTGATAATGCAGAACCTATGGTAGAATCAGAGAATAGAAAAGGGGTAAGCAATCAATATATGGAAGTATTTTAGTATAATTGGTACAGATGAACTATAACAACTGTGTAATTATTTGATTACACTTTTCTTCAATACTGTAGGTTCTGAATCACACAGACACATTGGAGACTGTGGTATATTAAAGATGACCACATTATATATGACACCTAAAGAGTAAGCAACAAAATAAAAAACAAGTGGGACTACATAAAACTAAAAAGCTTCTGCATCATAAAAGAAACAATCAACAAAACAAAAAGACAATCCAAGGAATAGGAAAAATATTGCAAATCACATAACTGATAAAGAATTAATATCCAGAATACATAAAAAAAAACTCATAAAACACAACAGACAAAAAATGAATTAAAAAAATCAATCATTAAAAAATTGGCAAAGTACATCTTAGAAATTTTCTTTTCCAAAGATACACAGATAACCAACTGGTACATGAAAAGATACTCAACATTGCAAATCTTTAGGGAAATGCAAATCCATAGCACACGGAGATATCACCTCATTTCTGTTAAAAGGGCTATTTTCAAAAAGTGGTAAACAAATGGTGAGGATCTGGAGAGAAGGGAATCTTTGTAAACTGCCCAGGGGACTGGAAATTGGTATAGTCACTATCGAAAAAGCTATGGCGGTTCCTCAAAAAATTAAAAATAGAACTGCACTAAAATACTATAATTCCACTTCTGGAAATATATCTGAAGGAAACAAAAGTATTAAATTTGATATATCTGCACCCCCAGAAAAATAAATACTAAGATTAAATGTACAAAATGATAATTACAGCTAACTCTGTTGTATGGTTAAAGGTAAAATATAAACAAAACAAAACAAAAGCCCAAACAACAAAAAATACAAGTGCTAGCTATTTCTCCCATTAAGTGGTGAAATCTAATTCAACTCCCTTTGAATCTGGATTTTCCCTAATTGTTTACTAAATTAATTTAATGTGTGGAAAGGAAAGCTATATTATGTGATTTTTAAAGCTATTTCCCAAGAAACCTTGCAGCTGCAGCCCAGATATTCAGAGAATACTGCCACTAGGGGAAGCCAACCCCTCTGTAGAAAGTCCAGTAATTTTGAGAGTCATACTGGAGAGAGACGGAGGGAGGAGAGACAAGAGAAGAGCTGCCCAGGTAGACTCAACTACTAGTGCAGTTAGTGTGTTCCAAAGCCCAGGATCAAACATGTGAGAAAGACATTTTAGATCATCCCACAGCCAGAGAATTAACAATCCAGAGATATGTGGCCCCATTAAATCCATCACAGTCATCTTCAACTGTTGAAATCACCTAAGCTCAGTCATTGTGGAGCAGAGATGAGTTGCTTGTTTTGAAATGCCCAAATTCTGACCCATGAAATTGTGAGCACATTAAAATGATTGTTGTTTCTTACAACTTTATTTTTTGCTGTTTTCTTATGCAGCAAAGATCCCCAAGATAAAATTCAATAGAATCAATATAGTGAATATAAACTATAAAACACATAAAATTGAGTTTGCAGTACACATTTCACAGAGGTGAAATTGATATGAATGTGAACCGTTTTTGGCCAAAAGTGGAGTATATTAATTTGTATATGCTGGGCTCTATATGTGTGTCTATATGTGTGCTGGGTGAAGGAATGTTAAATTGGATTTCACAGGGAACAAGAACTTCAATTTTTATGCTCCATGTAGGAAATGTTATAGTTTTGTCCTCAATTATTCTGCTACTAGTTCCTTAATTAAAAACCTTCAACATTTTCATAATACAGAAAAAAACTACAAGAACAGATTTTAAAAAGACAGCTAGCAAGAACAGATAGGGCTCAAAGTAGAGTGATCCTTAGAACACTATGGAAAGCAGGCAGCATGACACAGAGTGTGCAGTATATCCAGTCTTGTACATAGTTAGCATTTGTAATTTTGACTCCACTTGGTGTAACCTGTCATAATAATGTATATATGTTTCCAGACTCTTGTGGAGAGATTATGTTTTAAATTGACAACCAATGATTTGACCAGCCTACAGTGACATGAATAATATTTGTTAACATTTCTTTGTTGATCCCTGTTTCCCCTGCCATGTTCTGTAGTTATATTCTTGGGGAAATTATTAACCAGCTCAAAAAAAAAAAAAAAAAAGAAAAAGGTAATGATATGAAAAAATATATAGGGATATGATATGAAAACAATGTTGTAAGATGAGGGGGGCAAATTAAAGAGATTAGACTCAAGGGGACTTATCTCTTCCTCTGTCATCAAGGCCATGCTTGGAGCCAGAGGGGTCTTGGCTATAGAAACATCTGGAGTGATTTTCACTTGTAGCAATATAACCGATGGGAGATTTTGGAAAATTTTCAGTCTTTATCACAGTGAATAAAAGAATGATCTTTGAATGTAGTGAAATATTAAATTTCTGCAAGGTATGAATAAAAAAAGTAAATAGTAAAGAACCATATGAATTGGCCTTTTAAAATATCTTTGAGAACACTATATGTTTCATTATCTTCTAGTGTCATTTGATTCTAAAGAGAAGTCAGCCATAACAACACTCCGGTTTACCGGCTACTCTCTACCTCCCCACTCAGCGTTTAAGTTTTCTCTTTGCTTTTATTGAATATGAGAGCCACTAAGGTCTGATTGCCTAGATTTGAGTACCAGGTTTGAAATTTCAAAATTTCAAAGCATAAGCAAGTAACTTGGCTCTCAATTGTTATTTCATCTATAAATAAGAATAATAGTAATAAGCCACGGTGTAGTAAAAATTAACTACATTTGAATGCTTTGAACTTGGTATTTGTTAAATGATCAATGAATAATAATTATACTCAAGTGTTACACATATATATCTTTCAATGTGCAGATTGTGAGCTGTTTGAGCATAAGAAAAACCATGTGTTATCCATTTTCCTGTTTTCTCAGTGCTTAAAATTTTCCTCACTCTATCAATATTTCTAGGGATAGTAAATGTAGAAATTATATGTTGATTTTTTTTCTATTAGTATTTATTTTGTCAAAATAAAATTTATTTTGAAGCATATGTGTCCTTAGGTGTGTTCCATTTCTGCCTTTGGAAATACACTAGCTTTTTATGTCAGAGTTTATTGGAAATAGTATCTTTTTTTCTGGTTTATTTTCAAGGTCTATATGTTAAAGAAAGTGTAATTTTCCAATAAAGAGACAGATATTTTAATGTTTCTATTTGTTTTGAATGGAAAGGTTATTCATAAGAGAAAGAGTAGAACATATTTAATAAAGATTGATTCACTTATTTAACAATGATAATGTTTTAACTATTCTATCTCTGACACTAGCTCAGTATTGATAATATATTAGTAATTTAGACAAAGAATCTAATAATATGTAGATTATTTTTTCTTTCATTGTGGGATTTGAGAAAAACAAAAATAAACAAAGAGTGAGGTTTTAAAATTCAACACTCAAAAACTCTGATATGCAGTAAAAATATTTAACTTTTAATTTGTTGATACTTATATTAATTTTTTAAAAAGTAACCACTGGGTGCTTAATGGGAATATAAATATATTTATTTCTATTCAAAAATTAAAGTTTTGATAATTCCTTAAATTGCTGGTGAAGACTTTTTGTTTTTCATAGAAATATAAATATAGTATATTCTTCAAAGATAGAAAAATCCTTCCAATGCCTTCAAAATACCATGTGGGTTAATAGTAATCTTTTTTTTGAACTAAAGTTACTGACAATTAGCAATGGATTTTTTGTAAAACGTAGCACTTACATCCTTAATTGTCTTTGCCTTTATTTCAGCCAAAGATAAGGTCTATTTTAACCTATACTTTTTGCAACTTACCAAATCAATTTTCTTGTAATTAAAGAGATGAGATGACATATGAAATGCTGCTGGTGATAAATATAGTCAATTAGCTGGTAAATGGTGTATATGAGTTTGGTAGGGCTGCCATAACAATATTGCAGATTGGGTGGCTTGAACAACAGACATTTATTTTCTTATAGTTCTGAAGGCTAGAATCAAGATCAATGTTCTGGCAGGTTTGATTTCTTTTGAGCCTCTCCTGTTTGATTTCAGATGTTTGCCTTCTCACTATGTCCTCACATGGCCTATCCTCCTCAGTGTTTCTTTGGTATATTTAAGTCTCCTCTTCTTTAAGGACACCAGTCAGATTGGATTAAGGCCTATCAATTAGTTTCATTTTAATTTAAATCTCTTTAAGGGTCCTATCTCCAAATACAGTCACATTCTGAGGTATAGGGTAGTTAGAAATTCAAGCTATAAATTTATTAGGAGGGAGGATACAATTAAGTCTATAATACAGTGATAAAAATTTGCCACATAAGATGAGGTCTCGTTTAGATATAATTGGAAGATATATATCTGGGGGGGGGGGAGTACTTGACTATATCCTAAAACTTGATGTGGTGAAACTTACTCCATTGTCTATTCAGTTGCTTTGGTATGTTGTAGAGCTACACAAAATTAATGACAAACTATAATAGAGATGAATATCCAAAAAAATTTCCCCCTTATTTTTTGTCTTCTGAAAAAAAAGAAAAAGATATTTACTGAAAGAGTAAGGAAAAGAGAACTGTCCCAGACGGACTGAGGTCACTTATTTACTCACCCTCAGGGGTCCTTTTTAAGCCTCTTCATTGTCATTACAGGTGAGAGGAGTCATGATTTCAGGATGCAATTTTATAATCATGTACTAAGTTAGAAACTTTAGACAAATTTTTCACTTTAGAAGTTTTTTGCCTTTTCTGAGTTGAAAATGTAAGTAGGTATATGAGAATCAAACTCACAGCTCACCTTGTTTTTATAATATTACAAAAATTCATCCACAAATTGGATAAAATAGAACTAGAGGAAAATTTAAAATTTATTAAACAAGTTCTGATTAATAAATTGAAAACAGAAATCCTAACAACATTGCTAACCTCTTAGTAAAAAATTCTAGACTTCTGTTTTCAAATTAAGTTCTCACTATTGCTCTTTGTCTTTCATCTTCCAAATGATGAGGTTATTTTGTGACTTTGGGTAGATCTGAAACTAAATTTGTGTTCAGATAAACAGTTCTCCCTGTATCAATAAAACATTTTGCCCACCAGAAGTTCCATGCCAACCTGATTAAGTGCTTGTTCCTAGAACTTTTAGAAAATTCCATCTAGAAAAACATTAGTAGGTCTGAAGATGACATTTATGGGCTACAACATGGAAATTATTAAGACCGAGGGCCAATACCATGTGCAATTTGTTGACTCTGAAGAAAGGCTGGGTAATGACAGACTGTTTGATATTGTAGCACCTGTATAAACAGGTTTGCAAGGTTGTCCTTTAATATTTAGAGAACTGTCTTATTGTGAGTTTGACAGTAAAACAGGAAATTGGGCTTTTGATTCCACCTCTGAGTACCTTAATCATTCACTGTATTTTATTTTAGCTACTTACTAATATAAAAGTATCTTTTTTTCAAAGTCCTTTCTGAATATATTACCTATAAGAATCTTCCAAAGAGAATAATCCATCCTTCTGTATTTAATTACTTGAAAGGAGGTATCTAGTTTTTGTTTTCTGTAAGCTCACAATTCTGAGACTCATTTTATTTTATTCTTAGGGTTTTTCAAAATATTTATCTTGGTAGTATAAATTTGTCAACAGACTATTTTTCATTCACAGAAACTGGAAAGAACCAGTCAAATATGCTCTAGAATCTTCGCCTGAATGAGCCTATACCTATGAAGTCTTCCTAGCACTCCTTCATCTTTTCTCTGCTTCTAGGACTGAATTGGAGGAAAGACTTTGGGGGTAGGCTCCAAAATATCTTTGACCAATATCTTCAGCTTTTCTAAACATCTCTGGTAGCCTACACAATTTAGATTATTTTAATGTACTCTAAGTGCCCCCCTTTTTTTCTGTCTTTTATTTAAAATTTTTTATTCTATATTTTATTTATTTTTTATTAATGAATCTTTAAGGACTATTTATTATTTTTGTTTAATTTATCAAGTATTTAATGAGCACATAATAAATGTAAATCACTGCTCTGTATTTTGTGTTAAGGTGCTAAAAATCATAGAACTATTCAAAAGAATCTACTTCTTAATTCTTTCTGTCATTTCAGTACACGGTTTATTATTTATTTTTTATATACAAGATAAATTTATTTTAAACAATTATAAATGGGTAGTGTACCAAGTATTTGGGTTCTACCATATTGTATTAAATAATTCCCAGAAAATAAATGCTAAATAAATTAAGGACCTAACAAGTAAAAATAATGATTTCAGGCAAAAAAAGGTCATTAGCAAATAGCCATATTGGCCTTACTTGGTTCTGGGACTATGTTAATGTAGAAACTCCCAGGCACACTCATCCTTACTCAATATGAATATACATTCTATCAAGATTTCCAAGTGATTATTATACATTAAAAATTGAGAACAATCTTCCTAGGACAGTATTTTTCTACATGATCTTAAAAATCAACCACTTGTTAGTAGGCAGATGCACATACTCACAGCTCACACTACCAACTGGATTACAAATTAATTTAGGAACAATCAGCATGAAAAACCAACTATGGACTCCTGCTTATAGGAAGAAAGGTGGTGTGAGGCTGAGAGCCCAGAAGGGCTCTCATTCCAAGGAAAAGAGTAGTAAATATAGCTCACAGACACTTGACTGTAGACCTGGTAACCAGGTGTGTTAAACAGACTGGTTTATCTTCAAAAAGGAAAGAGGGGAGAGAGAGACAGATGGTGACTGGCAGAGGAATGCATGGGAGGACCTGAGAAGCTGACTCATCCAGTGCTGGAGGCAGCCATAGCTGGGGAAGGGGTTGATCCTTCCACATAGCACAAGACTAAAGTGCTTCCAGATCATACATTGCCAGACATCTCTCCAGCTTCAATCAGTGCAACAAGACACAGCTGGTGCCCTGACCTGTGGTGACACAGTGGATAAAATGTCAACCTGGAAATGCTTAGGTCACCAGTTCAAAACCCTGGGCTTGCCTGGTCAAGGCACATATGAGAGTTGATGCTTCCAGCTCCTCCCCCTTCTCTCTTTCTCTGTCTGTCTCTTTCCCTCTCTCTGTCCTCTCTAAAAATGAATAAATAAATTAAAAAAAATAAAATAAAAGACACAGCTCGAAACAAGAAGTGGGGAGGAGGGGCAATAACTCAGGTCTCCATGGAGATCTGAGATACACCTCCCCCTACTGAAGCTGAGAAAACACCCTGCCCCCAGAGAGAGTAACTGGCAGATAAGGCCTTCAGAGTCTCAGGTTACACCCACTGCATTCCTGGATACAGTTTCAAATAAGCCCACTGCTGAGATCAGTAAAAGAGACTCCAACTGAGAAGAAAACAAACAATATAAAGACTTCAAAGCAGCCCAAATTCAAAAGTAGATTACAAATAACAACTGATGCCAACTCAAGAAGACCTAGAAATAACATAACTGAAAATTGGAGGCAGACAACAGAAAACCTAGATTCAACCAGCCCTAAATACAACACACCCAAACACATAGACATAATAAGAAGACAGAGAAGTGCAATCCAAATGAAACTACAAGAAAAATCTCCAGAAAAGGAACAGAGTGATATGAAAAAAACCAAACTGCTGGATGCAGAGTTTAGAATAATGATTGTTAGGATGCTTAGGTCTCTTAAAACAAGAATGGATGGTCATTACAAAAACCTAAATAAAGAGATAGCAAGTATAAAAAATATATTGAAATATTAAAAAAAGAATCAGTTGGAGGTGATAAATACAATATCAGAAATGAAGACCACAACTGAAGGAATTAAAAGCAGAATGGATGAAGCTGAGGATCGAATCAGCGAGTTGGAAGACAAGATGAACAAAGGCACAGAAGCGGAGCAGAAAAAAGAAAAGAGACTCAAAAAATCTGAGGAAACTCTAAAAGAGCTCTGTGAAAACATGAAGAGAAATAACATACACATCATAGGGGTTCCTGAAGAAGAAGAGAAAGAACAAGGAATAGAAACTTTGTTCAATCACATCATTGCTGAAAACTTCCCTAAATTATTGCAAGGAAGGGTCTCATATGTTCAAGAACCACAGAGAACTCCATTAAAGAAAAACCCAAAAAGACCTATACCAAGACAAATCATAATTAAAATACAAAAGCTAAGCGATAAAGAGAAAATATTAAAAGCTGCTAGAGAAAAGAAGGCTATCAACTACAAAGGATCCCCCATAAGAATAACATCCAACTTCTCAACAGAAACACTTGAGGCCAGAAAGAATGGCAAGAAATATTCAAAGTAATGCAAAACAAGAGCCTACAACCAAGACTACTTTATCCAGAAAGGCTATTATTTAAAATTGAAGGAGAAATAAAAAGCTTCCCAGACCAAATAAATAAATAAATAAATAAATAACTCAAGGAATTCATTACAACCAAACCAATGCTGCAAGAAATGTTAAGGGGCCTGCTGTAAACAGATCAAAGTGGGAAAGTAATATAGCAAAATAGAAATACAGCTTTAAAGAATAAAATGGCAATAAACAACTACATATCAATAATAACCTTAAATTTAAATGATCCAATAAAAAGACATAGGGTAGCTGCTTGGATAAGAAATCACCTATACAAAAAAAGAAAGAAAGAAAGAAAAAAAGAAAACACCAATACATATGCTGTCTACAAGACACACACCTCAAAACAAAAGATGAATATAGACTGAAGGAAAAAGGATGTAAAAAATATTGCAATCAAATCAAAATGAAAAAAAAAAGCTGGGGTAGCAATACTTATATCAGACAAAATGAACTTTAAAACAAAGACTATAGTAAGAGATAAAGAAGGTCACTACATAATGATAAATGGAACAATCCAACAGGAAGCGATAACCATTATAAATATCTACACACCTAATATAGGAGCACCTAAATATATAAAGCAGACTTTGATGGATATAAAGGATGAGATCAACAGCAATACTGCAATAGTAGTAGATTTCAATACCCCATTAACATTACTAGATAGGTCCTCAAGAAAGAATATTAACAAAGAAATAGCAGACTTAAAGGACACATTAGATCAACTTGATTTGATAGATATCTTTAGAACCTTTCACCCTAAGGGAGCAGAATATACATTCTTTTCAAGTGCTCATGGTACATTCTCTAAGATAGACCACATGTTAGGACACAAAGCACTCTTAAGAAATTTAAGAAGATTGAATTCATATCAAGCATTTTCTCAGATCACAGTGGCATGAAACTAGAAATCAACCACAACAGAAAAACTTGAAAACACTCAAACATTTGGAACTAAATAGCACGTTATTAAATAACGAATGAGTTAACAATGAAATCAAAGAAGAAATAAAGAAATTTCAAGAAACAAATGATAATGAGCAAATAACAACTCAAAATATATGGGACACAGCAAAAGCAGTGCTGAGAAGGAAGTTCATAGCAGTACAGGCATTCCTGAAGAAGCCTTTATAAAGCTCAAATAAACACCTAACCCTTCATCTAAAACAACTAGAGAAGATGACGTCAGAGTAATGGCGGGGTAGGAAGCGATACCGATAAATGTCCCCCAAAACTCAACAAGATCTTCAACCAGAAACAGAAAAACCTATACTTGGAGCTTCCAGATGCTTCGCAATACACCCAAAGGTATGATTGAGTGAAAAATTGGCTAAATATATAACCAAACCCCAAAGGAAATAGGGAGTAAGAAATGCTCCTCCTTCCTCACTAACCTAAACAGGGCGGCTTTCTCTGGTAACTGTGAATATAGAAACTGAGGCGGGCAAAGGGGGTGAATAGATCCAGGCCGCCGCAGCACAAACGGCCGAACCAGGCTGTGGCATAGAGATCCAAGCCGAGGAAAATCTGATCCTGTGGCAACCCGGGCAATACAAGCTAACACTTGCGCCAAACCCAAACAAAGAAAGAAAAGCAGAGCGGCCATTTTACCCGGTCTCCTGGTTGGTGCGCAGTTAGTGGGCGAGAATTTCTTCCTGGGAAAGCCACGCACGGGAGGGAGTGAGAACTAATTCCAACGGTGGAGATTTTCCATGCTGGAGGGTGTTTCACTCAGAGGGACCGCGGCCGGCCTCATATCTTGGTTTGCGCACGCAGATAAGGAGTGAGCAATTCCTCCGAGTGCCTCGGCAGTGCGCGCCCGTGTTATCGCACAGAGGGGCAGAGTCAGGGGCCTTTGTGTGGGCCAAAGCGGAATCTCGAGCCGCCCCAGCGCCTTGCAAAAGCCGCGCACGGGGACGGAGCGAGACTCAATTCCAACGGTGGAGATTTTCCGTGCTGGAGGGTGTTTCACTCAGAGGGAACCGCGGACGGCCTCATATCCTGGTTTGCACGCGCAGATAAGGAGTGAGCGATTCCTCCGAGTGCCTCGGCAGTGCGCGCCCGTGTTATCGCACAGAGGGGCAGAGTCAGGGGCCTTTGTGTGGGCCAAAGCGGAATCTCGAGCCGCCCCAGCGCCTTGCAAAAGCCGCGCACGGGGACGGAGTGAGACTCAATTTCAACGCTACAACTTTTCCCTGCGGTTGGGGGTTTCACTCAGAGCGTGAGACTGCTGGCCGGATTTCCTGGTCACAGACAGTGAGTGAGAGTTTCCTCCAAGCGCCCCGGAAGTGGGCGCCCGCTTGTGTTACCGGACAGAGTGGCAGAGCCAGAGCTCTTTGAGTGGGCAGAAAGCCCGCCTGATTATGCTAGCAGCTCTGACTGAGCCTTACCCAGAGCCCTGTGCTGAGTGGAAATAGAGTGGGGAGTTGCCAGCTCTTTGGGCCTCTTACTATCCAGGCAGAGGCAGCAGCAACCCCATAGCTGGATTATCAGGCTACTAATTAAGGAAGGAAAGACTAGGAGAAAGGCTCCAGGAACACGGAATCTCTCACTGTCGGAGCCTATAAACGCTATTGAGCTTCGACTGCCAACGAGACTAAAGCACAATACATGACATTGCCATAGAGACTTATCAACTGCAAACCTCTACCTGAGCGTGCCAAAGGGGCAGAACCCGGGGTACAGAGTCACCGACCAGGAAGAGGGAGAGAAAAGAAAAAGCAAGAAGATAACCTCTCAAAATCAAGAATAATCTGCAGACTTTATAACCTATCCCATTTTATTATATTTGTTCGTTTGTTTCTCTTATCTTCATTCTTGATACTTTTTTTTCCTCCTCCAATTTGGCCGATTAACTCTCTACCGGTCTTACTCTCTCCTCTCCTTGAACTACACTACCCATAAGTGTTACATCTCCCATTATCTTTTCTCTTCTCTTCCTTTCTCTCTATGAGGGTTGCACTCCAAAACCCTTAACTCTCTCTCTCTCTCTCCTTTCTTTTTTCTTCTTTTAGTGGTTACCTCTTTTTTTCTCTCTCTTTCTTTTCTCCCTCTATATTAGTTTCTTCCTTTCTCCTTTACATCTCCTCTCATTCAAACCTCAATAACAAACAAATTATCTTATCTGGGACTCAAACCTATGTTTGTGGCATTTTGGGGGTTTTTTACTTCACCTTTTTAACTCACTAGCAGTGCTCCCATCCCTGGCTCTCCATATTATCTAGTTCTTGTTCCACTAAATACAATAGTAATTTTTTAATTTGTCCCCCCATTTTTCCGTTTTCCTCTTATTCCTCTCATCATAACTCTTAGACAACCAACACCTAAAAGCAAATCATTTCATTCTTGACACAAATTTTTTCCTTATTTGCTTTTTGTGGGTCCATATGCTCTTTTTTTTCTTTTTTCTTTCCTTTTTTTTTTTTCTTTTTTTTTTTTTTTTTTTTTTGCCCCTTTATTACTTTTCCCCAATTCAGGCCCTCCATCACAGGCATTGTTTGTTATAATTCAGAGTCCACCACAAGATTTTCTCAAAAAAGAGGGGAGAGGAGAGGAGAGGAAAAAAGGAGGGGGGGAATAATTTCCTTTTCTTTAATTTTTATTTTATTTTTCTTTATTTCATTATTAATTTTTTTTTAAAAAAAACAACTCTTTTCGATTTGTTATTTTTTTTATTATTTTTTTAACTTTTTATTCTTTATTAAATCTCATTAATACTATCAACAAAACCACCCTCAGATGCCATTAAGGAAGAGAAAATCGAATATCATGGATACAAAAGAAAGAGAGGTAACACAGCTAGATGAGGAAAAATCTATGGAGAAAAAATTTAATATATTGGAAACCTTGGAGCTAAATGAGAGAGAATTCAAGATAGAAATACTAAAAATCCTCAGAGATATACAAGAAAATACAGAAAGGCAATTTAGGGAGCTCAGAAAACAACTCAATGAACACAAAGAATATATGTCCAAGGAAATTGAAACTATAAAAACAAATCAAACAGAGATGAAAAACTCAATTCACGAGCTGAAAAACGAAATAACAAGCTTAGCTAATAGAACAGGTCAGATAGAAGAGAGGATTAGTGAAATAGAAGACAAGCAACTTGAGGCACAACAGAGAGAAGAAGAAAGAGACTCAAAAATTAAAAAAAATGAGATAGCCCTACAAGAATTATCTGACTCCATCAAAAAGAATAACATAAGAATAATAGGTATATCAGAGGGAGAAGAGAGAGAAAATGGAATGGAGAACATACTCAAACAAATAATAGATGAGAACTTCCCAAGCCTGTGGAAAGAACTAATGCCTCAAGTTCAAGAAGCAAACAGAACTCCGAGTTTTCTTAACCCCAACAAACCTACTCCAAGGCATATCATAATGAAATTGGCAAAAACAAACAGCAAAGAAAAAATTCTCAAGGCAGCCAGGGAAAAGAAGAATACAACATATAAAGGAAGGCCCATTAGATTATCATCAGATTTCTCAGCAGAAACTCTACAAGCTAGAAGAGAGTGGACCCCAATATTTAAAGTCCTGAAAGAGAGGAACTTTCAGCCACGAATACTATACCCATCAAAGCTATCCTTCAAATACGAAGGAGGAATAAAATCATTCACAGATACAGAAAAGATGAGGGAATTTATCATCAGAAAACCCCCACTCCAGGAATTACTAAAGGGGGTTCTCCAATCAGATACAAAGAACAAAAAAAAAACAGAGCCACAAGTAAAAGCTCCAAGAAGAACACAATAAAACCAAATTTAAACTGTGACAACAACAAAAAGAAAGAGGGGGAGAAGATGGAGATTAACAGTAGCAAAAATCGATGGAGTGCGAAAGTACTCACAAAATAGTTCGCTACAATGAACAGGGTAGGGACCCTTTTCATTACTTAAAGGTAACCACCATTGAAAAAACCACCACAGAAGCACATGAGATAAAAAAAGATAGCAACAGAGGAAAGATGTATGGAATAAAACCAAATAAAAACAAAAGATAGAAAAACGAAAGAGAAGGATCAAACAAGACACAAAACTAACAGAAAGCAATCTATAAAATGGCAATAGGGAACTCACAAGTATCAATAATTACACTAAATGTAAACGGATTAAACTCACCAATAAAAAGGCACAGAGTAGCAGAATGGATTAAAAAAGAAAATCCAACTGTATGCTGCCTACAGGAAACTCATCTAAGTAACAAGGATAAAAAGAAATTCAAAGTGAAAGGCTGGAAAACAATACTCCAAGCAAATAACATCCAAAAAAAAGCAGATGTAGCAATACTCATATCGGATAATGCTGACTACAAGACAGGAAAAGTACTCAGAGACAAAAATGGCCATTTCATAATGGCTAAGGGGACAATGAATCAAGAAGACATAACAATTCTTAATATATATGCACCAAACCAAGGAGCACCAAAATATATAAGACAGCTACTTTTCGATCTTAAAACAAAAACTGACAAAAATACAATCATACTTGGAGACCTCAATACACCGCTGACGGCTCTAGATCGGTCATCCAAACAGAGAATCAACAAAGACATAGCGGCCTTAAACAAAACACTAGAGCACCTGGATATGATAGACATCTACAGGACATTTCATCCCAAAGTGACTGAGTATACATTTTTCTCCAGTGTACATGGATCATTCTCAAGAATTGACCATATGTTGGGCCACAAAAACAACATCAGCAAATTCAGAAAAATTGAAGTTGTACCAAGCATATTTTCTGATCATAAAGCCTTGAAACTAGAATTCAACTGCAAAAAAGAGGAAAAAAATCCCACAAAAATGTGGAAACTAAACAACATACTTTTAAAAAATGAATGGGTCAAAGAAGAAATAAATGCAGAGATCAAAAGATATATACAGACTAATGAAAATGACAATACGACATATCAGAATCTATGGGATGCAGCAAAAGCAGTGATAAGAGGGAAGTTCATATCGCTTCAGGCATATATGAACAAACAAGAGAGAGCCCAAGTGAACCACTTAACTTCTCACCTTAAGGAACTAGAAAAAGAAGAACAAAGACAACCCAAAACCAGCCGAAGAAAGGAGATAATAAAAATCAGAGCAGAAATAAATGAAATAGAGAACAGAAAAACTATAGAAAAAATTAATAGAACAAGGAGCTGGTTCTTTGAAAAGATCAACAAAATTGACAAACCCTTGGCAAGACTTACCAAGGAAAAAAGAAAAAGAACTCATATAAACAAAATCCAAAATGAAAGAGGAGAAATCACCACGGACACCGTAGATATACAAAGAATTATTGTAGAATACTATGAAAAACTTTATGCCACTAAATTCAACAACCTAGAAGAAATGGATAAATTCCTAGAAAAATACAACCTTCCTAGACTGAGTCAAGAGGAAGCAGAAAGCCTAAACAGACCTATCAGTAGAGAAGAAATAGAAAAAACCATCAAAAACCTCCCCCAAAATAAAAGTCCAGGCCCTGACGGCTATACCAGCGAATTTTATCAAACATTCAAAGAAGACTTGGTTCCTATTCTACTCAAAGTCTTCCAAAAAATTGAAGAAGAAGCAATACTTCCAAACACATTTTATGAGGCCAACATAACCCTCATACCAAAACCAGGCAAGGATGGCACAAAAAAAGAAAACTACAGACCAATATCTCTAATCAATACAGATGCTAAAATACTAAACAAAATACTAGCAAATCGAATACAACAACATATTAAAAAAATAATACATCATGATCAAGTGGGATTCATCCCAGAATCTCAAGGATGGTTCAACATACGTAAAACGGTTAATGTAATACACCATATCAACAAAACAAAGAACAAAAACCACATGATCTTATCAATAGATGCAGAAAAGGCTTTCGATAAAATACAACACAATTTTATGTTTAAGACTCTCAACAAAATGGGTATAGAAGGAAAATATCTCAACATGATAAAGGCCATATATGATAAACCATCAGCTAACATCATATTAAATGGCACTAAACTGAAGGCTTTCCCCCTTAAATCAGGAACAAGACAGGGTTGTCCACTCTCTCCACTCTTATTTAATGTGGTACTAGAGGTTCTAGCCAGAGCAATCAGTCAAGACAAAGAAATAAAAGGCATCCATATCGGAAAAGAAGAAGTAAAGGTATCACTTTTTGCAGATGATATGATCCTATACATCGAAAACCCGAAGGACTCCACAAAAAGATTATTAGAAACAATAAGCCAATACAGTAAGGTCGCAGGATACAAAATTAACATACAGAAGTCAATAGCCTTTCTATATGCCAACAATGAAACAACTGAGAAGGAACTCAAAAGAATAATCCCCTTCACGATTGCAACAAAAAAAATAAAATACTTAGGAATAAACATAACAAAGAATGTAAAGGACTTATATAATGAAAACTATAAACCATTGTTAAGGGAAATTGAAAAAGATATAATGAGATGGAAGAATATACCTTGTTCTTGGCTAGGAAGAATAAATATAATCAAGATGGCTATATTACCCAAAGCAATATACAAATTTAATGCAATTCCCATCAAACTTCCAATGACATTTTTTAAAGAAATAGAGCAAAAAATCATCAGATTTATATGGAACTATAAAAAACCCCAAATAGCCAAAGCAATCCTAAAGAAAAAGAATGAAGCTGGGGGCATAACAATACCTGACTTCAAACTCTATTATAGGGCCACGACAATCAAAACAGCATGGTATTGGCAGAAAAATAGACACTCAGAACAATGGAACAGAATAGAAAGTCCAGAAATAAAACCACATATATATAGTCAAATAATTTTTGATAAAGGGGCCAACAACACACAATGGAGAAAAGAAAGCCTCTTCAATAAATGGTGCTGGGAAAACTGGAAAGCCACATGCAAAAGAATGAAACTGGACTACAGTCTCTCCCCCTGTACAAAAATTAACTCAAAATGGATCAAAGATCTAAACATAAGACCTGAAACAATTAAGTACATAGAAGAAGACATAGGTACTCAACTCATGGACCTGGGTTTTAAAGAGCATTTTATGAATTTGACTCCAATGGCAAGAGAAGTGAAGGCAAAAATTAATGAATGGGACTACATCAGACTAAGAATTTTTTGCTCAGCAAGAGAAACTGATAACAAAATAAACAGAAAGCCAACTAAATGGGAAATGATATTTTCAAACAACAGCTCAGATAAGGGCCTA
Source organism: Saccopteryx bilineata (assembly GCF_036850765.1). Classification (NCBI taxonomy): domain Eukaryota; kingdom Metazoa; phylum Chordata; class Mammalia; order Chiroptera; family Emballonuridae; genus Saccopteryx; species Saccopteryx bilineata. Next base: position 209,632,572 of record NC_089491.1, on the reverse strand, counting down.
ATATCCAAAATATACAAAGAACTCATAAAACTCAACAACAAACAAACAAACAATCCAATAAAAAAATGGGAAGAGGATATGAATAGACACTTCTCCCAGGAAGAAATACAAATGGCCAACAGATATATGAAAAGATGCTCATCTTCTTTAGCTATTAGAGAAATGCAAATCAAAACGGCAATGAGATACCACCTCACACCTGTTCGATTAGCTGTTATTAGCAAGTCAGGTAATAGCAAATGTTGGAGAGGCTGTGGAGAAAAAGGAACCCTCATCCACTGTTGGTGGGAATGTAAAGTAGTACAACCATTATGGAAGAAAGTATGGTGGTTCCTCAAAAAACTGAAAATAGAACTACCTTATGACCCAGCAATTCCTGTACTGGGTATATATCCCCAAAACTCAGAAACATTGATACGTAAAGACACATGCAGCCCCATGTTTATTGCAGCATTGTTCACAGTGGCCAGGACATGCAAACAACCAAAAAGCCCATCAATAGATGACTGGATAAAGAAGATGTGGCACATATACACTATGGAATACTACTCAGCCATAAGAAATGATGACATCGGAACATTTACAGCAAAATGGTGGGATCTTGATAACATGATACGAAGCGAAATAAGTAAATCAGAAAAAACCAGGAACTGCATAATTCCATACGTAGGTGGGACATAATAGTGAAACTAAGAGACATTGATAAGAGTGTGGTGGTTACGGGGGGGAGGGGGGAATGGGGGAGGGAAAGGGGGAGGGGGAGGGGCACAGAGAGAACAAGATAGAGGGTGACGGAGGACAATCTGACTTTGGGTGGTGGGTATGCAACATAATTGAACGACAAGATAACCTGGACTTGTTATCTTTGAATATATGTATCCTGATTTATTGATGTCACCCCATTAAAAAAATAAAATTATAAAAAAAAATAAATAAATAAAAAAATAAAATAAAATAAAACAACTAGAAAAAGAACAGCAAGTAAGGTCCAGAGGTAGTAGAAGGAAGGAAATAATAAAGATCAGATTGGAAATAAATGACATAGAAGCTAAAGAAACAATACGGAGGATCAATGAAACCAATAGCTGGTTCTTTGAAAGAGTAAACAAGATCGATGAACCTTTAAGAAGACTCACCAAGAAAAGAAGAGAGAGTATTCAAAAAAATAATATCGGGGCCCTGGTCAGTTGGCTCAGTGGTAGAGTGTTGGCCTGGTGTGCGGAAGTCCCGGGTTCGATTCCCGGACAGGGCACACAGGAGAAGTGCCCATCTGCTTCTCCATTCTCCCCCCTCTCCTTCCTTTCTGTCTCTCTCTTCCCCTCCCGCAGCCAAGGCTCCATTGGAGCAAAGATGGCTTGGGTGCTGGGGATGGCTCTATGGCCTCTGCCTCATGCGCTAGAGTGGTTCTGGTCACAACAGAGCGACGCCCCAGATGGGCAGAGCATCACCCCCTGGTGGGTGTGCCAGGTGGATCCCGGTTGGGTGCATGCAGGAGTCTGTTTGACTGCTTCCCAGTTTCCAACTTCAGAAAAATACAAAAAATATAATAATAATAATAATAATATTAGAAATGAGAGTGGAGAAATAACAACCGACACAACAGAAACACAAAATATTGTAAGAAAATACTATGAAAAATTATATGCCAAAAAGTTAAACAACCTTGGTGAAAATGGACAAATTCTTTGAAACATATAATCTTTCAAAAATCAATCTGGAAGAATCACAAAACCTAAACAGACTGATTACAACAAAAGAGATCAAAATAGTTATCAAAAAGCTCCCCCCCTAAAAAATTTCTGAGCCCGATGGCTTCACTGGTGAATTCTACCAAATATTCAAAGAAGAACTAACTCCTATCCCTTTCAAATTATTTCAAAAATTTCAGGAGGAAGGAACACTTCCAAGTTCCTTTTATGAGGCGCGCATAATTCTGATTCAAAAACCAGGCAAAGATAACACAAAGAAAAAAAATGTAGGCCAATATCTCTGATGAATTTAGATGCTAAAATCCTCAACAAAATATTAGCAAACCATATCCAGCAATACATGAAAAAAAAAATTATATAACATCATCAAGTGGGATTTATTCTGGGAGGCAAGGCTGGTACAATATTTGCAAATCAATCAATGTGATTCATCACATAAACCAAAGGAAGAAGAAAAACCACATGATAATTTCAATAGATGCAGAGAAAGTATTTGATAAAATCCAGCACTCATTTATGATCATAACTCTAAGCAAAATGTGAATACAGGGAACATACCTCAACATGATAAAGGCCTTCTATGAAAAACCCACAGCCAACATTATAATTAATTGACAGAAATTAAAAGCAATTCCCCTAAAATCAGGAACAAGGCAGGGGTGCCCACCACTCATATTTAACATAGTACTGGAAGTCCTAGCTACAGCAATCAGATAAGAAGAAGAAATAAAAGGCATCCAAATTGGAAAAGAAGAAGTAAAACTATCATTATTTGCAGATGATATGATACTGTATGTAGAAAACCCTAAAGACTCAGTCAAAAAACTACTGGACCTAATAAACGAATTCAGCAAGGTGGCAGGATATAAAATTAATACACAGATTTCAGAGGCATTTTTATACATGAACAATGAACTGTCAGAAAAAGAAATTAAGGAAACAATTCCCTTCACTATTGCAACAAAAAATAAAGTACCTAGGAGAAAGGAGGTTAAAGACTTGTACCCAAAAAATTATAAAACATTGATAAAAGTTATCAAGGAAGACACAAAGAAGTGGAAGCATATAGCGTGCTCATGGTTAGGAAGAGTAAACATAATGAAAATGTCTATATTATCCAAAGCAATTCATAAATTCTATGTAATACCAATTAAAATACCAATGACATACTTCAAAGATACAGAACACATATTCAAAAAAATTATATGGAACCAAGAAAAAACACGAATACCATCAGCAATCTTGAAAAAGAAGAATAAAGTGGGAGATATCACACTTCCTGATATCAAGTACAAGGTCATTGTACTCAAAATAGCTCTGTACTGGCATAAGAACAGGTATCTAGATTAACAGAACAGAACAGAGAACCCAGAAATAATCCCACGCCTTTATGGACTACTGATATTTGACAAAGGAGGTAAGAGCATACAGTGGAGTAAAAACAGTCTCTTCAACAAATGGTGTTGGGATAATTGGACAGCTACCTGAAAAAAAAATAAAACTAAATCACCAACTTACATCATGCACAAAAATAAACTCCAAATGGATAAAGGACTTAAATGTAAATCGTGAAACCATAAGTATCCTAGAAGAAAACTTAGGCAGTAAACTCACCGACATCTCTCGCAGCAATATCTTTGCTGAATTATCTCCACAGGCAAATGAAATAAAAGACATGATAAACAAATGGGAGTATATAAAACTAAAAAGCTTTTGCCCAGCTAAAGACAATATGAACAGAATAAAAAGACAAACCACACAATGGAAGAACATATTCGGCAATACATCTGATAAAGGATTAATAACCAAAATTTATAAAGAACTTGTAAAACTCAACACCAGGAAGACAAATAATCCAATCAAAAAATGGGCACAAGAAATGAATAGACACTTCTCCAAAGAGTACATACAGATGGCCAAGAGACAAATAAAAAAAATGTTCAACATCACTAATCATTAGAGAAATGCATATTAAAACCACAATGAGATACCACCTCACACCAGTCAGAATGGCGCTCATTGACAAAACGACACACGATAGGTGCTGATGAGGATGTGGAGAAAAGGGATCCCTCCTGTACTGCTGGTGGGAATCAAACTGGTGCAGCCACTGTGGAAAATAGTATGGAGATTCCTCAAAAAATTAGAAATGGAACTGCCCTTTGACCCAGCCATCCCACTTATGAGAATATATCCTAAGGACACCATATCACCGACTGAAATAAAGCAATGCACCCCCATGTTTATGGCAGCATTGTTCACAATAGCGAAGATCTGGAAACAGCCCAAGTGTCTGTCAGTGGATGACTGGATTAAAGAGCAGTGGTACATATATATAATGGAATACTATGGGGCTATGAAAAAGAAGGAAATATTACCTTTTGCAACAATATGGAGGGACCTGGAAACTATTATGTTGAGTGAAGTAAGCCAGGCAGAGAAAGAAAATTATCATATGACCTCACTCATTTGAGGAATCCAAGGAATAATGAGAACTGAGGAATGGAATTGACACAGAGGAGAGATCAAAGGGAGCAGAGGAAAAGAGGACAGAGGGAAAAGGGATGATAGGATGTAATAAACCTGAAGGGAAGGGGGGAAGGCGCTGTAGGGAGGGGGGCAATGGAGATGTTGATGGGAATAGGGGGGAGGAGGATGCATTCTGGGTGACCCTAGAATCTATGTAAACACAATTAATTAAATTTAAAAAATCAACCATTTTTTAACTGATTCCTAAATTTCACCCAGGAAATTCTGATTTAATTGGTTACATATGCTCAAAATTTCAGGAGTTTGCAAAACTCCACAGGTGGGATTCTAATGTGTAATCATAGCTAATAATGACTCTACCTGGAGATATTCAATTTCTTCTTTGATTCCCACATTATCTTGCAGAATTGCTTGCACTTACAAAATCTCCATAAATGCTGAGTCAGTTAGGGCTTCCTTATACAAGCAAATTATTCCTAATGCGATTGTAATAATTTCTACTTCTTTAAAAATAAATAGGTATTCATTTTATTTTATTTACTTATATATTCATTTTTTTTCTTTTCCAAGTGAGAGGAGGGGAGATAGAGAAATAGACTCCCACATGCACCCCAACCAGAATCCATACAGCAACCCTGTCTGGGGCCAATGCCCTGCCTATCTGGAGCCATGCTAGCAACTGAGCTATTTTTAGCACCTGAGGCTCCAGAGAGCCATTCTCAGCATCCAGGGCTTATGCATTTGAACCATGGCTGTGGGAGGAAGAGAGAGAGAGAGAGAGAGAGAGAGAGAGAGAGAGAGAGAGAGAAAGAGAAAGAAGCGGGACGGGGAAGGGTGGAGAAGCAGATGGTCACTTCTCCTGCTTGCCCTTACTGGGAATCAAACCTGGGACATCCACATACTGGTTGATGTTCTACCATGGAGCCAACTGGCCAGGACCTTATTTTTAAATTTATTGTGTTGACATGGTTTCAAGCATCCTACTCAATAGAAAACCATCTACACACTGCATTGTGCCCTACATGCCCCATGCGAAGACACTTTCCACTCTGATCCCCCTCCCCTTTATCTGCCTTCTCTTATCTCCACCCTCCTTTTCTTCTGGCTATTACTACCTTGTTGTCTGTATATATCATATGTGTTATGTATATATATTTTCTTGGCTAATCTTTTTAATTTCTTTGACCTAGTCTTCTTTTCTTCATTCCCTCTGACAGCTGTCTATCCATTCCCTGTGACCCTGCCTCTGTTTCTATTTTGTTCCTCAATTTATTGTGTTCCTTAGATTCCACATATTAAGTGAGATCATATGGTATTTGCCTTTCTCTGACTAGCTCATTTCACTCAGCATAATAAGTTCCAGGTTCATTCATGCTGTTGCAGAAGGTAAGATTTCCATCTTTTTTACAACTGCATAGTATTAACTTCAAAATGTATAATCTGCTGTACACCACTCTACCAGCCTTGGGTTGATATTTAAATAAGTTATTCAAAGTAAGCATCTATCAACTAGTTGTTGTGACAATGGCTCTAAGTTTATAGACTGGATTCAGAGAAAATTATCTCCTCTAAAAGAAAAAGCTTATAATAATGGTACCTTGAAATTCCAAAAGATTTTTACCAGTTGTTACTTACATAGTAAATAAATCCCCAAGGGTTCATGCCCTTGTTTGAATAAATAGACCATTTTTAACAGGCATTCTTGTGTATGTGCAAACACACACACATACATACAGGTGCAGGAATGCATACACATGAGCCTATACTTCCAAGAACAAGATTAAAAAATTTTCTAAGTTAAATTCCTTTTTTAAAAGAGATCCAACTCTTCCCACCTGGTTGTATTTTCACTTCATAAACATTACAATATTCTCTACTGTTGAATATTTGAGTTGGTTACAGTTCCCCAAACTCAAGAGATCCTTATCTTTGAGAAAAGATGCATTTAAAAAGAGAGAAAAGAAAATATTGTAGAATATATAGCGACATATCCAAAAATTTATATAGAAAATAAGATAAAATTTGACATATTTCAAATCCAAGTCATAATCTACAACAGTTATTATTTTATACCTCTCTCTTTTGTACTGTTTTTTTTTAAATTTTTAAGAAACAAGAGAGGTATACCTTGTTATGTAAGTTGTCTTATTTCAATGATATAAGGTATATGATATTAGGTATATATACAAATGATAGTTATATTCATCCCCACATCATTTGAAATAAAAAATAAATATTTATTCTGAAAATAATTTTTGAGAAATAACTGATACAAATAAAGAGCTTTTGTCCTGTTAAATTTTATTCTTTGCATCAAATTACATTGGGTTTCTCCATGATTTCCTATATATCATCATGACTTATAATAATCTTACTTCAACATTAATGCTGTTTTTTGTTATATTAAAGTTAATTCTTCCCCCTATAACCTATTTTTAAATGACTTTTTAATCCATGCTCAATGAGTTGTGTTTTGAAAGAACACAATCAATTATCATAAACACTTTATTATATTCTAATACAAAAATCTACCCTTGTGGAATATCAGGATAATTTGAGGATTTAACCATCTGAAGCTTGCCTAGGCAGTTTGTGGGCATGTGGCCCTAAGCTGTATTTACTGTACTTGTTTTGTCTGTAAACAAGGGACTTCTGTCTTTAAGGCAATCCATATGGTTGTTGTGTGCTTTGCACATTCTTGATCTACAATGAGCCAAGCTTTACAGTGAGAGACAGTGTAAACAATTTATGAAGCTGCATTAACCTCTTCAGCCACAAGAGATGTTCTGTTAGCTGGGTCTGAGGGTTCTCACTTGAGAGGCATCAATTGATAACCTGGAGAAGTTAGAAGTAACAGGTCCTGCTCCCTAAGAGGCTGCAACTCAATAACTTGAGGCTGGCATATTATAATCTATATAAAACCTTGTGAAAATATAACAATCTTGTCCAGGATTTACCAAAGAAAGTTTAATTTCTAAAAGAATGTATATAGAGTTTGCTAAGCCTAGAGTTTGCTAGGCCCTAATAGATCAGTCTTGGCATAATCTCTTAGTTCTTACTCAATATTCTAAATTTGTGCATGTATATTTACTTTTTAAATATTTTTATAAGTTTTTAATATTGCAACATTTTAGCTAATAATTGAGAACACTGTTTATTATGAAATTAAAACATGTCTATTATTAGGCTACAAAATAATTTCTTGTAATGTCTTATCTTTACTATTTCTGATATTGATAAAATAAAATAAGATGGTTTATATTCTTTCTGGTTAAAATAAATGGTTCAGGCAACTGTAACTGGTGTGTGTATGTGTGTGTGTGGTGGGGGATGTAGAAACAGAGAGAGAAAGAAATAAATTAAAAACTGTTACAATATATTTTCCATTTGGTTCTATCCAGGTGTGTTTTAAATTGCTCTACTTTCCAGGTCCAAAATTGAGGAAAGTGGTGACTAGAAATGATCAAATTTATTGAATTCAGAATCTTTTAGTTATTTTCTGTAACATTTATGATTATTTGCACAATCAGCTTTGCATACAAGTAATTTCATGATCCAATTATTGCTAAATTCCTCAGTCTTGTATTCAATATCTCCCCTATAAGTAGCATTTGCTCTAGGCTTATGAAATTCATTATAATTACCCAAAGGGCACATACTGTTTCAATATTACTGGCCATTCCCAACAACAACAAAAAAAACCTTTCTTTTTTTTTATATAATATGAATAATCCCTGTTCACTGTTCATATATCACTTCAAGAGATACTACCTCTGGAAAAGAAATTCTGAAACTATCAGTACAAGGCAGACACTCTCCTTTATGCCCACACATTTAAAATTACAAAACTATCCTAGAAACAATTACACTATTCTAGTTTCATTGTTTTACTCTGAAGATAGACTGTATGATCTCAATAGCAGGAAACACATTTGAATCTGTTTCCCAATAACTGCCACTGAAGCTGGTACATTGCAGAGGTTCAATAAATATTTGTTCATTTATGGTAGGTGGTTTTTTGCAGTCTTTGTTGTCAAACAAAATGGGCCTCATTTTACAGCCTGTAAAATAAGATTATTTGAGATTTTTTTTTAATCAAGAGAAGAGTATTTAGCTTCAAAATTAATTGTCTCATGTGAGAATTGATATAAAGATCGCTTGTATAGAGTATATTTATCAGTAACAAAGCACAGTGTGTTTGTTTGGAAATAGTTATATTTTGAAAACCTGTGACTATTTTGTAATGTCCTTCCTGAAGTTCAATACTAGGACTCAGTCAATGCAAATCATCTTTGAAAGATCACAAAATTTAATATCATGATTATACTGGTAATAGATTGTGTGGAATTACTTTTTAGACATGACAGTCTCAATAGCTCCTTTTATCCCTCAAAAAAAAAATTCCACCCTTCAATTTTTTTCTACCAAAGATATAAATACAATTTTATCCTGTTTATTGTTTTGTAATAAGTTTCCTATGAAAATCACCAACTTCTTTTCCAGCCAGGCAGTTCTATTGCAGAGACTGGGGAGTCTTATAAGAAAAGAAAAATGTTCTATCCAAATTTACATTAAAATGAATTTTAGAGCAATTCAGAACGTTGACTTTTGGCAGGATTTTACTTATTATGAAGAGGTAAAGAATGGGATCTGTCCATCAAAATGATGAAACTGAGCACACATCTGCCAAGTGCACTATGTATGTTGCTGAATTGTATTATTAACCTTGAACACAATATGTTTTGTCAAATGAAAGAAATCCCATTAAGACTGCCAACTTTAATATTAGTGACATAGCTTTATTCAAAAAAAATCCATAAGGTTTCTATAAATCATGAAAGTGCAAAGTAGAGGTATACTTTCTGACAAATCTAGTGACTATTACCTATTCATAAAAACATGATGTGAAGTATAGAACTTCATTTTATCCTTTGGGAAATAAAAAGTTAGTTAAAGCCACACAGAAATTAAAGCTCAGTTATTTTTAACAATCTTTTAAAACTTCAAAAATACTGTTGGAAAACATTTAAAAAATATTTTGATAATTCAAGGTATCAAAATAGTGTTAGTCCACCAACAACTCTTTTTCATGAAAATCAGACTATATCCTAAGAGTATCCAGAGCTTTAATGTGTAGAGGTAAAAAAAAGAGGGATGCACAGAAAAAGATGGGGTGAACTGGACTGTCAACCATCTATGTGGCAAAGACAGTCCAGATTCCAGTGTTATTTGTTCTGCATTTCCCCTTGGAAATATTAGGAATATGCAGGTATTTGTTTTGGTTGCTCTCACAAACCTGCCCTTTTCTACTTATACTATAGTCTGTTTCTTTTGTCTTTTGATATTTCCTTTGTAATGGATGGTTCCATCTTTTTTGGTTTTGTTTTTCATTTTGCATTTTGCCTTTAGATACCTAATTCCATGCGTGTGATTATTGTTGAACTCTTTAAAAGCCACTACATTTCTATATATACAATTCTATCTTTATTCTTAAATTTACATGGATAGTATTAGACCACTTCAGTAATTAAGCAAAAAAATTACCATGGTGCAGTGATGTTGGGAGTGCATGCATCTCAAATGCTAGTTGGTCATGTTTTACACTCCAAGAAGTAAAGAGCTTAGACTTAAAAAAATAGTGCCAAATGATCAGATCTTTAAAAAAAAGCATCCCTTTTATTACCATTCATGTTAAAAGCTTCTAGTGTTGACTTATATATGGGATTAATATGTCATAGTAAAATAAATTAAGAAGGAGTTTAAAAGTAATTGGAAAATAAAAATAAGTGGTAGAAATAATCTAATCCAGTAATATGCAAAAAATAAGAAAGAATTTGAACCTAGATTTGTAACATTGCATTAGACATTTTCCTTGATCTTAAAGTCAATAAACTTTACAAAATTTTCAATGTCAAATTTGTGAATATTTTTGTGGAAATCATATCTATCCCAAGTTGAGTACAGCCTTCAATGGAGTGGTGGGCACTGTTATGTATTTTATAATACTTTTTCAAAAGCCAGATTTTCAAATATATAGATTAATTGTCTATAACACTCAGTCACTATCTTAGATGTTTAAGTCATGCTATGGTTTTCTGCTGAAAAAGCAAAAGAAAAGTAGTGTCCCTTAAATTCTGAACTTGTCTTGTGCACACAGAACAGCAAGAAGGCTAATATGGTCAAAGTAAAGTGAACAAGGAAGCTAAAGGGTCATAGCTCCCTATGTTCTATGATTCCAGCTTTTCCACTCAAGGACTAACAAAACCACACCCACAATATATTTGGACCTACTATAATCAATATTAATAATATATCTACTTTATTTTTTATACTTTTTACTGGGAATAAAGAGCAAATATCACAGGGGAAACAGAATTGTGGGCATGTATACTGAACCACAGCTAAAATTTCATTCATGATTCAGCACTGTGCCCAATCTGGTGGTGTTCAGGTTAAGGGCACTTTATTTCTTGAAATTTTGGTTCCACATTCAAGTTCCAAAATCTTTGTTTTAGAAGCAGATGTTCTTGCTTTGCTTCCACTACCTGGTTATTGTTCTCCCTTTAAATTATGCATATCATAAACATTATATTTGCAATTTTAAACACAGAACACTACAGTGTAGTACTAAATGCTTTTTAAGAACTGAACTAGATAAATGTCAGGTTTCATCAGTTATAGAAGATAAAAATAAGCAGAATAGTGCAAAACAGAGATGGGCAGATAAAAAAAGAGATTTTTCTCTAATTGGAAAGTAGACAGGTAGAATATTTCATAACCATATATCTTAGAAGCTCTTAACTATTTTTAGTTCTCTAATATAGAGTTGGAATATCTCTCTGTCTTCTTTAGCAACTTAGAACATTTGTCTCTGATATTTTTCATATCACCACATACTGAAAAAACAGTAATGTGTTAGATAAATAGAAGAGGCAAATTCTAGTAAAAACAATAACCCTATGGATCCTGAAAGCCTCGCCCCAGTGATCACTGTAAGAGTTGAGGTGGTCAACAGCCTACCATTACTTTTGAATATTATAGTGTCTGGAAATTTCTAGGTTGCAGGTAAGATTTGCAGGTGGATTTGCACTTCTCTCTCATACTGTTTGATAATTTTACAAATAATCACTAGATTCAAGTATTTGATTTTATTTCTCACCAACAACCAACAATTTTACACACTGAATCAAATGCTATTGGATCAAAGCCTGTTTTCTCATTCTTGCTCTACACACTTTGATCTGTATTTTCCTATGTCCTCAATCTTATTACATTGAAAAAAATAAGACAAAATAGAAAGCTCTGGTATAGCACTGAACTTTTGGCTCATGTGATATCAACAAGCAAGTAAATATATATATATATATATGTATATATATATATTAATTAAGTTTCTTCATGTGTGTCTATTATATTTAATATAACCCCTTTTAATTTAATTGGCATGCTTTACAGTGAATATTAATCTACTCAAGATACAGTATAGCATCTATATTTAAAATAGAATCCTAGCGTGCGGAGGACCCGGGTTCGATTCCCGGCCAGGGCACACAGGAGAAGCGCCCATTTGCTTCTCCATCCCTCCGCCGCGCTTTCCTCTCTATCTCTCTCTTCCCCTCCCGCAGCCAAGGCTCCATTGGAGCAAAGATGGCCCGGGCGCTGGGGATGGCTCTGTGGCCTCTGCCCCAGGCGCTAGAGTGGCTCTGGTCGCAACATGGCGACACCCAGGATGGGCAGAGCATCGCCCCCTGGTGGGCAGAGCGTCGCCCCTGGTGGGCGTGCCGGGTGGATCCCGGTCGGGCTCATGCGGGAGTCTGTCTGACTGTCTCTCCCTGTTTCCAGCTTCAGAAAAATGGAAAGGAAAAAAAATAAAATAAAATAAAAAAATAAATAAAATAGAAATAAAAATGTAAGAAAAATAATAGAATTGTATTAAAAATAATTGAAATGTCATTGTTATGTATAATTACTTTTCATAAAGCATATAAATACATTAAAATTAAAACAAAATTGCATTTCCAAGGGGACCTTACATAATAACTTTATGATACATGTAGGTAATATTATATATAATAACAAAGAGATTTAGTAATTCATTTCTGTCACTTTTAAATATTCAGAGACATGCCTACATTATGTCAAATTCTATTAAATTGATAACAATTTCCTTTGTAGCCATGCATACCTCTTTTTTTCTAATTTAACAAATTAACAGGGTTGGCATATTTCAATTCAAACATAAGCATTAAACGTATGTAAATTATTTACTAAAACTGATCACAATATAGCTGGGTTGTATGAAGAATAGTTTATTTACAAAGCCACAGTAGATTTATGACAAAAGTAAATTCATTGGTATAAAGTATTCACATGGTAGTCCAAGAGGAACAAACTGTAGATAACAGCTTATTATAACCTTAAAGAGTGATCCATGTTTTTACTTTTGTTTTGTTTAGAGAGCAAAGGTTTTATTTTTGTTTTGTTTTGTTTTTTAAGAAGAGAGAGAGAGACAGGATGGGAGAGAGATGAGAAACATCAACTCATAATTGAAGCATTTTAGTTCTTTATTGATTGCTTCTTATATATGCCTTGATGGGGTGTGGGGGCAAACAGCAGAGCCAGTGTCCCCCTTGCTCAAGCCAATGACCTTGGATTCCTGGGTTCAAGCCAGCGACCATGGAATCAGGTCAATGATCCCACACTCAAGCCGGCAACTCTGAGCTCAAATTGGATGGGCCCACTCAAGCTAGCAACCTTAGGGTTTCAACCTGGGATCTTAGCATCCTAGGTCCATACTCTATCCACTGTGCCACCACCAGTCAGGCAGAGAGCAAAAGTTTTTTTATTCTTCACATTGTTATTACTATTTTATGACCATGTGTGAGACATATAAAGGGCTCACTACAAGTAGCATTGAATAGGTGAGGCTCTTTCAAACCAGGCTTTTCACCACTATTTTACACCATATGAAATGTACTTAAGTAATCAAAGTCTATCTGCAATTATGTAATTTATGCTTTGTGATCTGAGGGAACTTTCAATATGGGTAATGAAATGAAAAATCTTGAATTGTTCAAATGTTTTTAAAGTATATTTTATGCTTTAGCAAATTTGATTATTCTATATTTCACAATGTAGATAGAATCATTACTTGAATGGTGTATGTTTTTTACTATATTAAATAAAGCATATTTTTATAAAATAAAAACAATATTAACTGCATTTATAAATTAGGATATGTTATTACAAAATGGCACAAATACATTTTTACTATGATTAACTAAATACACAAAAAAGAAAAATTACTAGTTTTCTACAAAACAAAATGAGATTGGGTCATCAGTTTCCAACAAGACTTAAGCAGAAAAACAATAAAATAAAATACAGTTTAATTAGTATCTTAAAAGCATGCAATAATATTAAATTTCTTTCTATACACCAGGGAACCTTAAATTTAAGATATTTATTATTTTAAACTTTTGATTGATTTCTAAAAGTTGTTAGAGCTTAAAAATGTTCATTAAATAAAATAAAACAATAAAATGTACACTAAATGAGAACAATATTTTTTATTCTTCTTTTGATATTGCCTTTCTCTAATAATTTTTAATATACATCTTGGAGGAGTAGAAGGAATATTTCTTTTTAAATAAGCTACTATTTCTCTAAAATTGCTGTCTTGAAGAAGGTTATGATAATTTTAAATGTTCCAATGGTATATTTTGGTAGCTATTCAGATAATTAAAAATAAAAGAAAAGGAACAGGCAAAGGTTTGGTTAAAGAAATAGTAATATTGATGATACTGAGACAAGGAAAATATTTGTTATAGAATTTCTGAGTTATAGAAATAAGGATTTTCCTTAATCACTATATAGCTAATGTACAAATTTAATTTAGAGTAAAAAATTTTAAAGTAAGGCACTGTAACGTTGGTATGTTCTACATTAAATAGAAAGACAAAAACATGAAATATTGCTTTTTAATGTGATGATTAATTCCATCTAAAATTGCCACTAATAATTTACACTTTTGTGTTCATGGTTGCTGAGGATTGACTGGATGTATTTTTAAAAAGCAATTCCATAAAGCATGGAAATTATACATCTCTCAGCTCTAAACATGTAGCAACATAAAACACAATCTGTATTTCAAGACAATTCAAATATAGCCTCCCAGGGTGGTTAAACTTCTTGTTCACAGTGGCTGTTGCAAATGACAACTCCTCACCAAACAGCATGTCCTCTGACTCACTGCTCATTGCTTTTTCTACTAGGCCATATCGTTTCATAGCTCTAAATTCATGTTTTGATTGATGTATGAGAACAAGTGCCCAAAGTACCAAATGTATAATATTTTAGATAAAAGTAGGGCAGAAAACTGACTTTGGAAAACTTAACTACCTGTGATTTCTCTCAGTCATATGTAGAACAATTGCTTAGACACATTGGCTCATAGATGCATGTTTAAGTAGAGAAGCCATATTTTGTTTTTCCTCCCAATAAAGAGATTTTAATCTAAGTGCTCTGATATATATATATATATATATATATATATACACATACACACACACACACACACACACACATATACAGGTGTACGCACGCGCAGGTGTACGCACATATACGCGTGTAAGGGTACGCACGCGCACAGGCACGCACGCACACGTGTAGGGGCACGCACGCGCGCGTTGGTTTGCTTAGACAAACCCCCCCTACCTCCCATTAAGCCCCACCATATATAACTATGTTATCTTGCCAAACCCCAATATATATATAATATTACTGACAACCAGAAATGTGTTCCAAAACATAGGCAAAAGACATTTACTGACTCAAAATGTTTAAGACACATATTAGTTTAAAAAATTGTATTATAAAAATATTTCTTTTTGGGCCCTGGCTCGTTGGCTCAGCAGTAGAGCATCAGCCCAGTGTGTGGAAGTCCTGGGTTCAATTTCCAGTCAGGGCACAGAGTAGAAGCGCCCATCAACTTCTCTGACCATCCTACTCTCCTTTCTCTCTATCTTTCTCTTCCCCTCCCACAGCCAAGGCTTCCTTGGAGCAAAGTTAGCCAGGGTGCTGAGGATGGCTCCATGGCCTCTGCCTCAGGCACTAGAATGGCTCCAGTTGCAGCGAAGCAATGCCCCAGATAAGCAGAGCATCGCCCCCTGGTGGGCATGCTGGGTGGATCCCAGTCAGGCGCATGTGGGAGTCTGACTGCCTCCCACTTCTAACTTCAAAAAAGTATAAAAAATTATTTTTAATTATTAGTACATCTTCTTTTTTGATAAACTCATTAACTACCTCATAAATTCATATATTGAATAAAAATGTAAAGTTAATTTACTTCTTTGAGAATGTTGTCCAAATTAAACATTGCTACTTTGAATTTGATATTAAATATTTTTCTAATGATTATAGGCTTTTATTCTCAATGAAAACTCATGGTTGAGATAAAACAAAAGTATCATCAGGAAAGAAATGTCCTTTATCTCTGTTACAGCTGATCTGAAAATATCTAATTTATTTAAACAAAAAAATACTATGTGTAGTAACATGTTAAATATATTAATAAAAAGTATATTGTTCCTCCCAGTAGAAATTTAACCTTAAAAATGTTCCTTTTGGCTATTCTGTCCTAGTAAAATGAAGTGAGTCAATTTTGTTAATATGTTCAGTTAGATTATACATTTTATATTAAAGATGATTTATATTATCAGGAATTGTCAAGAAATAAGTACAAACGATAAAAATATCATTTTAAATATAGTCTTAAACCAATGGGAAGGAATAGAATAGTTCTCAGAAATGGTCTAGTTATTCATAACATTTAGCTGCTTCTTATAGTCCATTATACCAGGGATTGGTCGTGTAATTTGTTGAGATGAAATGTGGACCTGAATTCTTGGGACTATAATTTAAACTAAACAGAGGAGTTTCTTTTTTTATAATTTCTTATATATCTTTTTGTTTTCTTTCCTCAAATGTACTGGATGGCAGAGTTTTCAGATAGAACTAATTTTGCTCTTAGCTCAATATGGTGTTCAATTAAATAGTTTAGTAATAAGTAGGTCCTACTACTCTGGAGTAGCTAAACAGTTTTACTATATATTTGTCTTCTCTGGAAGCTTCATTTGAGTTCTGCTATTTGGCATTTAATGTACTTATTTAAACCTCAGATATAAATAAAGTTTAAGAATAGAAAGGGAAAGATTGAATTTCACACACTTATGTGGACTTCTATGTATTTCCACACATATACATATAAACCATGAAATAAGATACAATGACTTTTTACCTGAAATATCAATTCTTAATATACATTAATTGAGATATATTTTTAAAGATCTCTAATTTGAGTAAAGTAACTTGAAATTTAAACTTATACGAGTACTTCCTCTTTGGAATGTGTTGAAGTTACTTACAGAACTTGCAGAATAACTAAATACAGATTATATCATGTAACTTGTAATGATGTCCATTCATCAATAACTGATTCATATTTTCAATAAAATCCTAAATAATACTTCAGTAACATTTTGTAGAAATTGATAACATATGTATAAAATTTATATGAAAATACAAATGGCCAAGAATAATCAATCAAAGATTATGAATGAAAGATTAAAAAAAACCTTGAGGTCATAATCTATTTGACATTGAGGCATAAAATGCTAAAAAAATTAAGAGAGTATGGTATTGACATATACATAAATAAGCTAATTAAAAAAGATTGATTCCAGACACAGATCCATACATATACCATAAATTGATTTACAGCAAAAAGGATATGATGGAGCAGCTTGAAAAAGATGGTAAACAGCACTGAGACAATTGTATAGCCATATGTGAAAAGTGAAACTTGTACTCCCACTCACATAAGGAAATATCATCCCAAGTGGAATATTAATTTAAAGGTAAAAGGTGAAGCAAGCTTTTATTAAAAAAATAAAATATATTTTTCTGATTTTGAAGGAGGCAGTAATTTTTAAAATTAGACACAAAACTGCTATCCAAGATACTCAAAAGGGGACATACAGATGACCAATAGACACATAAAGATGCTCCTTAGCCAGTTTGCTCGGTGGATGGAGCATCGGCCCAACATATGTATGTTCTGGGTTTAATTCCTGGTCAGGGCACACAAGAGAAGTGACTATCTGCTTCTCTTCCTCCTTCCTCTCTCCCTTCTCTTCCTCTTCTTCATTCACAACCTGTGGCTTGAGTGACTCGATATATTTGAGCATCAGCCCCAGACTGAGGTTGCTGGGTAGATCCTGGTCTGGGCGCAGGTGGGAGTCTATCTTCTACCTTCTCACTTCACACTTAAAAATAGAAATAAAAAGGCTACAAATATGAAAGGCAGTAAAAATAAATTAAAATTAATAAACTTGTCATGTACATGCATATATTTATCTATCTATCTATCTATCTATCTATATATATATATATATGTAACCATCTGTGTTGATATTAAACTAAACATGGGTTTATAATTATTTCTTAAATCTAACCCATTACCACATGGATCATTTTAGCTCCCTCCCCGTCTAATCTGTAACCTCCTTCTCTGACGATGAGAATCTTAGTTCTCATAATCTGCCATCATTTACTTGAATTTTTATAAATAATACATATGATTTTCAGAAATGTTAATATCTTACATCAACATGGAAAAAATATCTTAATATAGTTAGGTTTTGATATTTTTCCTTCATATATAGATCCTGTACATGTTTTGTTAAGAGTTATATCTAAGTATTTTCTTTTTGGATGTTATTGTTAAGGACATTGTTGTATTTTGTTTTGCTTTTAATTTCAAGTTCCAATTTTGCACTGCTGTATATAAGAAAGTAATAGACTTTGATTTACTAACATTGTTTACTGTGACCTCACTATACTTATTTATTTGATCCAGGGATTTTTTGGCAATTCTTTGATATATTCTTTTTTTTTTTTTTTGTATTTTTCTGAAGCTGGAAACGGGGAGAGACAGTCAGACAGACTCCCACACGCGCCCGACCGGGATCCACCCGGCACGCCCACCAGGGGCGACGCTCTGCCCACCAGGGGGTGATGCTCTGTCCCTCCGGGGCGTCGCTCTGCCGTGACCAGAGCCACTCCAGCGCCTGGGGCAGAGGCCAAGTAGCCATCCCCAGGGCCCGGGCCATCTTTGCTCCAATGGAGCCTTGGCTGCAGGAGGGGAAGAGAGAGACAGAGAGGAAGGAAGAGGTGGGGGTGGAGAAGCAAATGGGTGCTTCTCCTATGTGCCCTGGCCGGGAATCGAACCCGGGTCACCCGCACGCCAGGCCGACGCTCTTCCGCTGAGCCAACCGGCCAGGGCCATTTGATATATTCTTAATAGACAATCATGTTACCTACAATTGAGGCAGTTCCAGTTTTTTACATTAAATTTAAAAATTTATAGTCATAAATAAGTGGAAAACACATATTTTGTCTTCTCTCATTTTGTATTGGTTAGCCTCACTAAAGTTTTATCAATTCTTTTTTCAAAGATGGAGCTCTTGGTTTTCCTGTTTTCAGTTCCATTGATTTCTGTTGTACTTTTTATTTCTTTGACATTTTTTAAGGTTAAGTTATCTTCTTTTTCTATTTTTCAAGATAGAGGTTTAGACAATTGATTTTGGCCTTTCACCTTTTTTTTTTTTTTTCCTGAAGCTGGAAACGGGGAGGCAGTCAGACAGACTCCCACATGCGCCCAGCCGGGATACACCCGGAACGCCCACCAGGGGGCAATGCTCTTTCCATCTGGGGCATCGCTCTGTCACGACCAGAGCCACTCTAGCGCCTGGGGCAGAGGCCAAGGAGCCATTCCCAGCGCCCAGGCCATTTTTTGCTCCAATGGAGCCTCGGCTGCGGGAGGGGAAGAGAGAGACAGAGAGGAAGAGGGTTAGAGAAGCAGATGGGCGCTTCTCCTGTGTGCCCTGATTGGGAATCGAACCCAGGACTTCCGCACACCAGGCCGACGCTTTACCACTGAGCCAACTGGCCAGGGCCGGCCTTTCACCTTTTTTACTTTAAAAAATCATTTATTTTAGAAATGCGACATGTTTAACATCAGCATGAGATAAATATTGAATATAATATATCTATTAACATCCTCTTGAATATTATGGTCTAGGATGGAAAGATGGTCAGGTTTTAAAAGTCTAAACTACTAAACTACTTTAACTGTCTAATCTACTAAAATTTGATGTGCAACTGAAAGTTGTTGAAATAACTTTGTTTTGCCTATCTAGATTATCTCCACCTCTGTTTATCAAAGTTATTGTCATTAAATGCTTACAAAAAATAAGTGTAATAGAAAGGGCACTATCTTTTTTATTTAGGTTTATTGGGTGGCATTGGTTAATAAAATTATACAGGTTTCAAGTGTACATTACTGTGATACACATTCTGTATCTTGAATAGTGTGCCCATCAACTAAACTCAAATCATCTCCCATCATCATAAATTTGATTCCCTTGACCTTTCCTATCTTCCCACCCATCTTTCCTCTGGTAACTACCATACTGTTATCTGTGTCTATGAGTTTTAGTTTTATATCCCACATAGGAGTAACATTATATGATTCTTAGCTTTTTTATGACTGACCTATTTCGCTTAGCATAATATTCTCCAGGTCAGATATACTGGAAAATATGTTCTCACATACAGTAAGTTGTCTTTTTATTTGATGATTTTTTTTTGCTGTGCAAAAGGTGTATAGTTTGATGTAGTCTTATTTTTTCCCTTTGTTTCACTTGCCTGAGGAGATACACTGCAAAAATATTGCTACAAAAGATGTCTGAAATTGTACTGCTCTCTTTTTAATAGGCTTTTTATGGTTTAACAACTTACATTTAAGTTTTTTTATTCAGTTTTTAATTTAATTTTTTGTTTATTATTTTAATTTATTGTGTTTACATAGATTCAAGTGTTCCACCAAATATATCTCTCCGCACCGCCATGTTCCCCTTGGATCCTCCCTTTGCTCCCTTTCACAACGCCTTCCCCCTTTCTCTCCAGAATTTGCTGTCCTGTTCTCTATAATGCTGTTATGTATATATAATCTCACTAATCTCTTTCCCTTCTTTGACCCCATCTGCTCTTCCATTTTCCTTCTGACTGTTTTCCCTCTGGTTCCTTTGATCCCTCCTCTGCCTCTGTTCCTTTCCTCAGTTCACATTGTTCATTGGATTCCTCAAATGAGTGATGTCATGTGATATTTTTTTCTCTGCCTGGCTTATTTTACTTAGCATAATAGTTTCCAGGTCCATTCATGTTGTTGCAAAAGGTAAGACTTCTTTCTTCCTCGTGGTCATGTAGTATTCCATTGTGTATATGTACCACAGCTTTTTAATCCACTCATCAACTGAATGAAAACAACCATACAACAACTCAAAATTTATGGGACACAGCAAAAGCAGTCCTGAGAGGGAAGCTCATAAGAAGGTAGAAAAGGTTCAAATAAACAATTTAACCCTGCATCTAAAAGAACTAGAAAAATAACAGCAATAAAACCTAGAGGAAGTAGAAGGAAGGAAATAATAAAGATCAAAGTGGAAATAAATGACATAGAGGCTATAAAAACAATACAGAAGATCAATGAAACCAAAAGCTGGTTCTTTGAAAAGGCAAACAAGATAGATGAACCTTTAACCAGACTCACCTAGAAAAAAAGAGGACTCAAATAAATAAAATTAGAAATGAGAGAGTAGAAGTAACAACTGACAAAGAATTGCAAGAAAATACTAGAAGAATTGTTTGCCATAAAATTAGACAACCTAAGCAAAATGGACAAATTTCTCAAAACATATAATCTTTTAAAAATCAATACAGAAGAAACAGAAAATCTAAACAGACCAATTTCATCAAATGAGATTGAAAGTTATCAAAACCTCCCAACAAACAAAAGTCCTGGGCCATATAGCTTCACAGCCAAATTTTACGAAATATTCAAAGAAGAACTAACTCTTATCCTTCTCAAGCTATCTCAAAAAATTCAAGAGGAGGGAAATCTTCCAAACTCCTTTTATGAGACAAGCATAATACTGATTCCAAAACCAGGCAAAGACACTACAAAGAAAATTACAGACCAATATCTCTGATGAACTTATATACTAAAATTCTCAACAAAATATTAGCAAACTGGATATATGTAATACATGAAAATAATTATACATCATAATCAGGTGGGATTTATTCTGGGGAGACAAGGCTGGTACAATATTCACAAATTAATCAATGTGATTCAACACATAAACAAAAGGAAGAAAAAAATCACATGATAATATCAATAGATGCAGAAAAAGTATTTGCTAAAATCCAGCACCCATTTATGATCAAAACTCTCAGCAAAGTGGAGATACAGGAATCATATCTCAACATGATAAAGACCTTCTATGACAAACCCACAGCCAACATCATACTCAGTGGGCAAAATTAAAAGCAATCCCCTTAAGATCAGGAACAAGGCAGGGGTGCCCCCCTTTCACGACTCTTATTCAACATAGTTCTGGAAGTCCTAGCCACAGCAATCAGACAAGAAGAAAAAGCAAAAGACATCCAAATTGGAAAAGAGGAAGTAAAACTATCATTATTTACTGATGATATCATACTATACATAGAAAACCCTAAAGTCTCAGTCAAAAACTACTGGACCTGATAATTGAATTCAGTATGGTGGCAGGATATAAAATCAATATTCAGAAATCAGTGGCATTTTTATACACCAACAATGAACTGTCTGAAAGAGAAATTAAGAAAACAGTTTCCTTCACTATTGCAACAACAACAACAAAATAAAGTACCTAGGAGTAAATTTAACCAAGGAGGTTAAAGACTTGTACTCCAAAAATTTTTATTCATTTTTAGTTTATTGTTATGTATGGTGTAAGTTAGTAATCTAGTTTTATTTTTTTATATGTGCCTATCCAGTTTTTCCAATACCACTTATTGAAGAGACTGTCTACTCCATTGTATAATCATACCTTCTTTGTCAAATATTAATTGACCATAATGGCAGTGGTTTATTTCTGGGTTCTCTGTTCTGTCCTTTGGGTTAGTTGGTGTTTTACTATTGAGTTGTATGTGTTACTTGTATATTTGTGATATTAACCTTTTATCAAATATGTGGTCTGTTAGCATGTTCTCTCATCCCATAGATTGCCTTTTCATTTATTGATGTTCTCCATTGAAGTACAGAAGCTTTTTAGTTTTATGTAGTAACATTTATTTTAACTTTGTTTCCTTTGCTTTTGGTCTCAAATAAAAAAAAATCATTGCCAAGACCAATGTCAAAGAGCTTATGCTCCATGTTTTCTCCTTAGGAGAAATAGAGCCAAGTAGAACAGATTTTAAAGCAATTTTCTTTAGTCTAAAGAACATTTTATATTTTTGATCAATTAATGTAGTAGAATTCACAAAGTACTAGTTAAAATTAAATAGAAGATGTTACAAGCATAGGATTGACCCTTTAAAATCTGTTGTAAATCTCTTTTGGAAACCTGCTTTAGGATCTGTTAAAATTGTGTATGCAGTAAAAGTGGGGTCCTAACTAGACTGCAGACTAGGATTTTACCTTTGCCAGGGAAAACATCAATAGACAGAGATAGAAAATATACCTGGCTGAAGAAGTATGCATACCTTGGTTTGACTCCAGTTCTGGTTATTGCTAATTATATAACAATCATATCATTTCAGATATGCAAATGAGCCTTAATATATACCGACTTCATAGAAATTAATGTGTTATGAATATATAATATTGAATTATAAAATTTTCCTACATTTTATTTACTCTTGATTCCAAGACATTCTCAATTTTGCAAGTGAGACAAATGTGACAAAATAAGGAATCAGATATAGCATTGTTAATATGCAGTAAAGCTAGACTTAAAATATGAGCAGACTATCTCTGGAATTCATTCACAGCTCCTAGGCATTGATCACTCTACTATAGTATGATACTAAATTAATGATTGGACCCCATTGACTTTTACTGGGCACATCTCTGCTTAAATAACATAAAAATGTTATATGTAGATTAATTATTTTATATTTTAAAAGACTCATTAAAAAGAAAAATTGTTCTTAATGGAAAGTTAATACCACTATATTGTAAAAGAAATAGTTTTTCTCATATATTGTTGTTAGAAGTATGGATGATTATATTTCTAAGAGCAATTTGATATGTATTAAAGTCTTAAAAATACAGATAGATTTATACAATTAATCTTCTTTTAAGAATTTATGTACGTGTGATAATTAAACATCAGTGAGAAATTTCTGCTTTCTTCATGTCCAGCCAACACTCCTTATAACAGCAAAACCTTCATCGAATCTAAGTACCCAATGGTGACCAGTTGAAGTAGGTATCTTTTTAATATCCATGAAATACAATATTACCTAGCCATTCATATGTTATTTTGGCATTTAATATTTTAATATTTTCCATAAAAGTATGCTACAATTAAGTATATATAAAATGTTACTAGGACCATACATTACTGATCTTTTCAAATAGCTTTTAAATCTATTTTTATCATACAGTATATGAACATTTGGAACACACTACATAGAAATGTTCCTTTTGTATAACAATGTACTTAAAAGTATTTGTACAATTTTATTTTTATTATTAAAATATTCAAGAAACACTGTATAAAATCAAAGGCAAAGTAAGATTCATTTTGATATTTTTGAATAAAATATTCACCTGCCATTTTAGAATGCTTGACTCTGACACCTCTTGATACTGCCTGATGTCGCTTGGCACTTGTTTGAATTGCGGGATAATTATCTTAGACCGTGAAGGACTAATGAGTGATAACAATAACAAAACCTGTTTGGAAAGGATTCCCAAACTCTAATCTCTACAGGAGCCTTGTTGGTTATTTTACTGGATAAAACAGTTTGAATTTAAGTTCATAGGTATTGGCTCTGTGACGAGACACTGTAGCAGGCATTGCCAACTCCAGCGAGCAGGACTACTTCACTGCAGCCAAGTGCTGACAGGTTCAAATAAGTGTTCTTTGCTACCAGCACTTGGTAATTTCTCACAAGAAGTTGTATTTTTGTACACTTATGTGAAATCTTCCAACTTTTAAATGTTAGTTGTAACATCTTCAAAACACTATAAAAACCAAAGTAAACATACTTGTAGCATGAATATGTGCCTTATACTGGCAACTGCAGCTCTTTTATTTAGAATAAAAGCCAAAAACATAAGCCACTAAGTGGCAGTAAACAAGAAAATATCTCTTGAGGCCACTAGACAGGTTCTGAAATGATCATGCTTTATTTTTATACAATTTTTATTTTCATGACTGAAAAATAACATTTGCTTCAGAGGAGATTCTGTGTTGCTTTTTATTTATAAATATTGAGAATATTTCAAAAATATCTAAATAGTTTATTCCTGGAAGAGCTTGAGTGTATAAAATTATAAAAATAAATTGTAGTTACAACTAGAACAAAATGGTATATGAAACAATGTAATAACCATATTGTTAAATGGAATCATACTTACAAATATTTAAATTCAGTTAACTTTGTCTTATTAATACTTTTCTTTTTTTGTAGACATTTAATGGAGAATAATAAGAACAGTACTCAAGCTATAAGTTATTTACTTCTCAAAATTTGGTGAAAAAGTTATAGTGTCTTAACAATGAGATTTCTGAAAAATATCAGGAATACATGACAGTTATGAAGTTCATTATAAGGTATAATTGAGTGCTTAATAATGCTTAACTGAACAACAAAAAAAGAGAAAGAAAAACTTTATGTGGGAAACCATGTTGTTTTGATAAGGAATGCACTAAATGCTATAAATTGCTTCTCTCATTTAGGTGTTTGTGGTTCTCCAATGAATGGGTTTTCAGACTCATTTGCAATTTGCATAACTGGAGAGAGACAAAAGAACTATAGAAGAGAGAGCAAAGGAAACCCTAGCATGTGCGTGCAGGCAAACATTTCAGAGATCTGCAAGGGGAACTCCTCCCTCCCCTCACAGCGTGCCAGATGCTGCTCTGTTGAAGCCACAAGCTGTGGTGGACCCTGTGGCAGTATAAACAGAAATCAAACCTGACACCGTCATCACAGTTACTGAAACACCTATGCTAAATAGCTGTGTTGTGAAACTGGTTAGAGTCCATATGTGGAACCTTCACTATGTTCAATTATTTTAAACATCTGATTAAATTGCCCACTAAAGAATGAGCTATGGTAAGAGAGGAACTAGCCTCAGAGCACTTGAGTATACAGTGAGCATGTTCTTTCTGCACATAGACTGTTTATTCTACTTCCTTGATAGAAGGGGCATAAACAAACCTCAGCTTTTAAAACCGTGTGTGTGTGTGTGTGTGTGTGTGTGTATAATGTATGTATATATACCCATAAAACATATATTCAAATGAAATATGACTTTAGAATTATTCATGTTCAAAATAATCTATTTTTCCATTAGAACTTATATTTGACGCCAAAACACTATTACTCCATTGTTACATCCATACTCTATCACATATTTCCTTAAATCGAGCAGTTAAATTCACTGTCTGAATTGAATAATGCTTTTGTATATTTTTCATTGTATTGAGGTGGACAATATAATTTTTTTCCAAGTTACTATTTTAATTAAAGGCCATTATTGTATAATGTGTTTCTCTGAAAGGCTGAGTTACTGCATATTAAGATATCCAGATTATTGTTTAAAATTAAGAAAGAACATTTAATAAAATAATGGCATGGCTGTTCTCAACTTAAGAAACAGATGTATAATAGCAGAAGATACTTCATACTCAACATGACTATATTTCTCTTCTTTTTTTTTTCCTTAGTGGACCAATGGTATTGCCTTTTGCCTAGCAAGGCTTTTACTGTTTGTGATTAAGGCATTGTTAGATAACTAAGTCTGGGCCTGTTTATCTTTCTTCTACTTTTGTGGAGCAAGTACTTGATCAGTTTGTTTGACATTTAGATAATATAGTATGATGTAGGATTTAAGGGAAATCATAAATGAACCGAACAGATAACATTTGAAACAAAATTCTAAGATTGCTTGGCACCACTAACTGTAGATAGCTATAGCGGCAAATAATTGCTGCTACATAACCGCAGACACAGCTTGTTCCAGAGTAATCATGATCCAGAAATCTTTGTCAACTTCATTTACTGATCATTGCTTCTGTTCTTTGTGGTAGAAAATATTAGTGATGGTAGCACAAAGTTTTTTTTAAACTAGGTTAGTACTCTCACTACTTGCTTCTGTAAGTATTGAAAGCTCATAGCTCATACTGGCATCTACCACCAAAAATTGCGCATGATATGAGGGGTTACTCACTCTCTTTCAATTTTAGCAGCTTCTGTCAATGACTGAGCACAGCCCCCTATATTTGTGTCATTTATGCTCCAGAGCTACTCGTGGAATCAGATAAGACTAGTTTGTCTTCACCTGAACTCATATCTTAGCTTAGTCTTATCTTCCTACTTAATGTTTCTCTCGCTTCTTTATAGATTTCTCCTGAGAAGATTCTCTTAGAAATCACTTACATAGATATCTCTGCTCCAGGTTTAGCTTCTAAAGAACTTTACACATACCTGTTCATATAGCAAATACTTATTAAAAGGATGAGGGCAGTTATAGTAAGTTGATGAGGCCAAATCAGGAATGGTTATAAGCAAAAACAATTGTGATCTTAATGGAGTGTAAGCAATACAATTATTGGTAGCATAAATGTTTAAAATCTTCAGTTGAGGTGGGAAATCTATAAGAAATAATTTTCCTGATGTTCTTAAAGCCACCCAATCTTGGTTTTTCTGGCAACCCAGGAAAGCCAAGCCATTGGGATTCATAAACTGCAGGACTGAAAAGTTACAGTAAAATAATTCATAAAGACATGGCAGAAAGATTGCGACATGATGCCTACAAATCAGCTGCATCAATTTATTATATAGGGTTCCTAAAAGATTACACTTAGGCATGCATGTTCTCAGAGCCTTTACTGATAATCCATTTTATTCTCTGGAATCTGGAGATGAGATAAACAATGGGATTTAGGCAAAAGCTGAGAGATTTGGAATAATTGATGTTTAAATCATCTTTATTTTCATTATACCTTAAGGTTTTTATTTAGAGAAAAAATTAAAATTTAACTTCTACTTCTACTGCATCTATTCTCTTCTTCTTCTTTATTTATTTATTTATTTTTGCTTCTTTTTTTGGTTGTTGTTGTTTTCAATACAGCAGCAATCTTTTCTTAATAGATTCCAACTCTGTCTTCAATCAGGTAATCTCTCTACTATTCTTATACTTCTGCATCCTCTAGGCAAAGAAACATCTTCCATCAACACAAGTAAGTCTGTTTCTCAAATTAGAAGTAGGCCTATTTCTGATCAGTCATGGAAGTCAGACAGGTTCTAGCTTGAGAAGGAGATACTTTCTGAGCTGGGGAAATTGATGGTGAACAATGACCAGAGTAGGTTGCCTGGAAAATTGCTGCCAAGCTAATTTCAAAGATGCATTCATAGAGCAGTATATTCTATTTTTGATTTTTGTTTAACTCCTGGGTATATACTTATAAAATTTAAATGAAATGTAAAATAATTAATTCAAAATTTTACAGCGTCAGAAAACAATTAGGATTAATTTAGAAACACACTATAGGTAAATCAAACTGAACTTTCAATCTGTCAAATGTCTGGTCTAATGACCATCAGGGAAGAACGAAAGAGCCATGGTTTTTAATCGGTTTTTCCTAATAGGGTGATACTTGAAGGCTCATAGTTATTATATGGTACATGCAATTTAATTTTTTTATATTCATTTTTTTTAGAGAGGAGAGGGAGAGACAGAGAGAGAGAGAAGGGGGGAGGAGCTGGAAGCATCAACTCCCATATGTGTCTTGACCAGGCAAGCCCAGGGTTTCAAACCGGCGACCTCAGCATTTCCAGGTAAACACTTTATCCATTGCGCCACCACAGGTCAGGCAGTACATGCAATTTTAACTGCTGCACTTCGTTTTATGTATTCTAATTTAAAACTCTACATGTTTCACCTGGATCCTCAAATTGATCTAACCATGAAGGACCCTATTATAAATTGAAGGATGACTCACAGGAATATACATGGGATTCATGGGAGAAACAGAGAATGTAACTATATTCAGGAGTGTTAAAAGTCTAGAATTAACTGAGACCTTTGAGGAAAGTGAAGGGCAAAGCAAAACAGTTATTGTGG
Source organism: Saccopteryx bilineata (assembly GCF_036850765.1). Lineage (NCBI taxonomy): Eukaryota > Metazoa > Chordata > Mammalia > Chiroptera > Emballonuridae > Saccopteryx > Saccopteryx bilineata. The sequence goes on along the minus strand of NC_089491.1, from coordinate 209,604,129 downwards.
CATAGCTCAGAACATAAAAAAAATGTTTGATGGAAGTTGTATTTTTAATAAAGAACAGATATTGAACAATACTTTTGTCTTTATCTTCTCTAGCTGAAATAATTAACTTTAAATTAAAAATGATTGAAAAAACTGTAGCTAAAAGGGAAAATTGAAAAGCAATAGAAATAGAAACATTTTAAATGACAAATTAAAGTATTAAGAAGATATCCACAGGGAGGAAGAATAAGTTGAAATTAAAGAGATAGACTTAAAAATTGGTGCAACTGGTAAATATTCCAATATTCAAAATGGGACATTCCCGCCTGACTTGGCAGTAGTGCAGTGGATAGAGCATAGGACTGGGATGCATAGGACCAAGGTTTGAAACCCCAAGGGTGGGCTCATCTGGTTTGAGCAAGACTCACCAGCTTGCACTGAAGGTCGCTGGCTTGAGCAAGGGGTCACTTGATCTGCTGTAGCCCTATCCTCCACCCCCCGTCAAGGCACATATGAGAATGCAATCAATGAGAAACTAAAGTGCTGCAAGAAATAATTGATGCTTCTCATCTCTCTCCCTTCCTGTGTGTCTGTCCCTATCTGTCCCTCTCTCTGTCTCTGTCATAAAAAAAATCAAAATGGGTAATTCCCTCCATTTTGTTGTTTTCAAAAATGAACATTTGTCATAATTTGTTAAGAGCCAGCAGACCAAGATTTTTAAAGGTAAAACTGGGATTGAAAATCAGAGATTACAGAAACAACAAAATGGTTAACAATATTAATCTTGAACTATATTAATATTTGAGAAAAAAGAATAAAAAATAGAATGAGAAAAACATTTTTTTAAAAGCATTATTTTCTGGCCCTGGCCGGTTGGCTCAGCGGTAGAGCGTCGGTCTGGCGTGCAGGGGACCCAGGTTCGATTCCCGGCCAGGGCACATAGGAGAAGCGCCCATTTGCTTCTTCAACTCCCCTCCTTCCTCTCTGTCTCTCTCTTCCCCTCCCTCAGCCAAGGCTCCATTGGAGCAAAGATGGCCCGGGCCCTGGGTATGGCTCCTTGGCCTCTGCCCCAGGCGCTAGAGTGGCTCTGGTTGCGGCAGAGTGACGCCCCATGAGGCAGAGCGTTGCCCCTGGTGGGCGTGCCGGGTGGATCCCGGTCGGGTGCATGTGGGAGTCTGTCTGACTGTCTCTCCCCGTTTCCAGCTTCAGAAAAATACAAAATATACAAAAAATAAAAAAAAGCATTATTTTCTAGGAACTCCTTTAAAACCATGCTGTAAGTAAAATGCCAGTTGCTAATGTGATTACTGAAGGTATTGTTCGTTGATTTTAATGATGAATTTGAGACAATTTTACAGGATGAGTATAAGAAAAAGTAAAACAAACAAACAAACAAAAAACAACAACAAAAAAACAACATTATTAACTAACTGCTAACTAAATTTATTGAGCAATCACATGCAAGTTATTTATTTATAGATGAATGTTCCCAAGAATGAGGTCCAGGTTTTCACCTAATAATCTATATAGTGTTGTAGTCACTATGGCATGTTGGAAAGTATAGATGAAACGAGTATAGATGATTATTTTTTCAAATATTATTGAGTCTCTACTACTTGCAAGATATTTTTCTAGGGGCTAAAATCACCGCAGTATACCCAGTGGAAAGGCTATATAATATACTAATATCATATTAGTATATTATTTACATTTTTATATATATTTATATTTTAATAGTATATAAATATTTTTAAAGTCTTATAAATGGACATAGAAATATTTTGAATTATTAAATAAGTTTTAAAAAATTATCAATAAGCAAGAAGAACAGACTAAATCTAATGAGAAAGACTTAAATAAGTATCTATAAGACTATGCATGTTTTAAAGAACTTGTACTTAATAACTTGTTATGTGCATTATCAACTTTTTCAACAACAAACACTATAGGGTCATATTCACTGATAACTTTAGATCATATAGAATTAACTAAGTGACATGACTATAATATTTTTATGTAAACTTTATTTTGTTTAATAGATTAATAATAAATATGCACTATGTTCAAGGAAAATTTAGTAAGAATTTTAGAGAAAAAACAAAAACTAATACACTGAAAAATATTAAAACTTTAATTAAGAGACCAGCAGATGAACTAACAGCTGAAGACAAAATTTCTGAACTGGAAATGATGTCAAGATGAACTTATACAGAATGAGGTATAGAGACAAAAACTAAAGAAATGTATAGAAAACAAATGAAGTAACAGAAGTTACACAGTGAAAATATGTAACATGTAGTTTTTTAGAGTTCTCAAAAGAGAGAAAGGAAGGTATAAAAAGACATAAAGTCTGAAAACTTTCCAAAACTGGTGAAAGAAATCATAAATTGAAGTTGAAATATAACAAACACTAAGCTGGATCAATAAAAAAGATACACATGAGACTAACAGTTCTGAAAACTAACTATAAAAAAGAAGCATCTTAAAAGCAAACAATATTGTTACCATTACAAATTGGTAACATCAAAGTGCTATAAGAAAATAGCAATTCAGAAAATTATCTTTCATAATTGAAAGTGAAATAAATATATTTTCAGACAAACAATAGTGAGAGGTTTGGCATCCACATACCTGCAACAAAGGAAATAATAAAGTATTTTTTCCATTGTAATTAACTCTAGATGGAAGTTTTGGGATGTGTTAAGAACAGAAAGAAAAAAATGAGAGGTGGGATAAATAAATGGTTAAATCTAAATAAATATTACTTGTTTAAAATAATAAAATAAGTTTATAGGATTTTAAACATAGGACATAGTATAACTGTACAAATATAAAGTAATATATGTGTGTGTGTGTGTGTGTACACACACACACACACACACACCCCTAAAGAGTAAAAGTAAATAGAAAGATGATAAAATTATAAGGAAAAACTAGGAATGATTATTTTTAAATGTCAAGACAATATTGTAGGTATAACAATTTTCAATTATTGAACTAGGTGGCAGCTACTTGCTTTTACACTTTATTTTAATTTGATAAGATATACACATTTGCTTTGTAAATATTTATCTCTACATACCATATTCAACATTTTTTTAAGTTTAAGAAGATATAAAAATAAAAGAAATGGCAAGATAAAGATGAAAAAGACAGAACTAGACATATTATCAAATATGAGCAGGCATGTCATATAGAAAAATTTTTTATGCTATTCTAACATTGATTAATATTTATAAAATAAAAAGGAATAAATATCAAGTCAAAATAAAGTAAGAAAATTGAACTTAAAAATCACTTTTCAGTTAAGGAGAAAAAAGGCAAAAATCTGGAAAGTTCATGGCATTTCCAAGGTCACCAGTATGTACAGAATGGCAGTGCCAAAACTAGACTGCAGGTCTTCAAATACTATTTAATTGTTCGTGACACTTTACAAGAGTAATTATTTAAAAAATTTTAAATGCTCTCTATGTAGCCATCAGAAGAATTTATTATGTGAACAGAAAATAATTCTAAAGGATGTTCAAGAATTTTGAAAAGGTATCTTTGCATTATGTGACATTTGAGCTCAATGACTTGTTCGTTAACTGACTATACATGATAGTTAATTTTTTATGTCAACTTGGCTAGGCTAAGGAATGCTCAGATATTTGGAGAACATTATTTCTAGTGTGTTTATAATGATGTTTCTGGAAGAGATTAGTATTTGATTCTGTGGAATGAGTAAAGATCTGCCTTCCACAGTGTGGGTGAGCATCAGCCAATCCATCAAGGGCCAGAATAGAACAAAATGTCAAAGAAAATGGTGAATTCTTCATCTGTTCTTGAGCTGGAATGTCTGTCTTTTCTTGCTCTTGGGCATTGGAGCTTATAGTTTTGGGCATTTGGACTCTAGAAGTAGAAGTCCCAGATTCTTAGGCTTTCAGTCTTGGACTGGAAATTTACTGTTGGCTCTCTGGTTATCAGGCCTTCAGACTCACAGACCGAATTATATCACTGACTTTCTTAGTTCTCCAGCATGTAGACAACAGACTGTGAGGCTTCTGGGCCTCTATAACCTCATGAGATCTGAGACAGTTCGTATAATAGATCAATATCAATCTCTCTCTATCTTTCTCTCTCACTGTCTCTCATACTATAACCATCTGTTTCTTTGAAGAACATTGACCTAACACATTATATGACTTCCAAATGTATTTACCTAAGTTTGAATAAAACCATGGAGTATATACAAACTTTAATAACTTTCAGCAAAGTTTTCTTGAATAAATCGTTGTTTCTCCTACCAAATCTATCTATACCTAAACATATAACATATGCATATATCTATATCTTCATTGTGTCTTATTCCAAATTATTTTAATGTTTTTATAGTAAATATGATTTTTTTGTCAGTAGGTATTCATTTTGTTCCACATTAAATAACTTAACCCTTTGAGTAGTGAGCTTTTTCATGCTTGCTGACCCCCAAGAGTGAGTTTTTTTCAAAAAATAAAATTAGTTCCAGCTACAGTTTTATTAACTTAAAATCATGTTTATTTGATAACCAATCTATGGAAACAAGAAGAACATACATTTGCCTTTTTTAATGTTGCCTTACACATTTTAAAATAAAAATTTTTGTTACGATCATACTCTGGATGGTCAAGAGGCATGAGGACATACATGAACATTTGTACTACTCAAAGGGTTAACAGAACCCATTTACCATTATCTATAGTGACAACTTCATGGAATAACTTTCCTGAATATCAATTTCTTAAACTAAAATTTTGAGTATGGCAGAAGAACATTTTTCATAAGTGAATATGTTTTTCTTTCAAACTATTCTTTAAATAGAACGTGATTTTTTACTTTTTTTTATTATTTCAAGTATTTTACGCCAGTAGTAGGTTCTTATTAGTTATGTAGCCATGAAAATATTGTGCATCTTCAGATTGGTTTTGGTTTTGTCTAATATGGTGTTTTAGAATATTTTCTGCATTTTAGAATAGATGAACCTAGAATTTCAAAACTCCTCAGAAATCTAAGAACCAGCAGTGAGCTAGGGCTCCTTTTCCTCCACAACTTCTCCAACACTTCTTATTACCTGTCTTGTTGATAATAGCTAATCTAACAGGTGTGAAGTGGTATCTCATTTTGGTTCGCATTTCTCTAATAGCTAGAGAAGATGAGCATCTTTTCATATATCTGTTGGCCATTTGTATGTCTTCTTGGGAGAAGTGTATATCTAGGTCTTAATCACTGCTGATGGGAACATAAACTGTTACAGCCACCATGAAAAACATTATGAAAGTTACTCAAAAAATTAAGAATAGAGTTACCACATGATCCAGCAACCCTTTTTCTGGGTATCTACTCTAAAATTTGAAAACATTTATTTATGAAAATATACACACCCTAATGTTTATTGTAGCATAATCCATGGTGGCCAAGACTTGTTAGAAACAATCAGCATCCTTATATAGATTACTGAACGAAGAAGGTGTTGTATTGATATACAATGGAAAACTCAACCATAAGAAAAGAAGAGCCTGACCAGGCAGTGATGCAGTGGATAAACTGTCAGACTGCGATGCAAAGGACCCAGGTTCAAAACTCTGAGGTTGCCAGCTTGAGCGTGGACTTATCTGGTTTGAGCAAGGCTCACCAGCTTGAGACCAAGGATGATCACTTGAGCAAGTGGTCACTTAGTCTGCTGTAGTCCCCTGGATAAGGCACATATGAGAAAGCAATCAATGAATAACTAAGGTGTCACAACAAAGAATTGATGTTTCTCATTTCTCTCCCTTCCTGTCTCTCTATCCCTATCTGTCCCTCTCTCTGTATCTGTCACAAAAAAGAAAAACAAAACAAAACAAAACAAGAAATACTGCCATTTGTGACAACATAGATGGATCTTGAGAGTATCATCCTAAATGAAATGTCAGACAAAAAATTTAAGAACTATATGATTTTACTTATATGTGGGATATAAAACTGAAAACAACAAATGAACAAACAAAAACTCATACAAATAGACTATGGTATGGTAATACCAGGGGGAAGTGGGGAGGAGGGTATAGAAAAAGTAAAGGGGATTGAATATATGATGATGGAAGATTTGACTTCGGTTCTTGGTACACAATGCAATATACAAATAATGTACCATAGAATAGAACACTTGAAATCTGTATAACTTTATTAACCAATGGCACTGTAATTAATTTAATTTAATAATCTAAGAACCACATTTCAAATCACATTTGAAGTTTTATTAATTTAAATGCCAATATTTCTCTCTTTATGGAATATCTTGCATCCTTATAATTGTGCCTAAAATGTACCATAAATTAAAATTCGGAAAGATAAGCGATGTAGCAGCATTTTCAAATTAATTTAATCAATTTTCTACACAGAAAGCTTAAATTAAATTCAAAGCAGAATAAAAAATTGAAGTGAAATATTGTTCTTTAAAAAGTGATGCAAAGCTAAAGAAATCAAAACAAACATTTAACACAGGCCTAAAAATGTACTCTTTTTCTTTTTTTTTTTTATTCAGAACATATATTTATTATTCAACTTGTTAAATGTACATTAATGCCTTTTGCATATATCTTATTGGTATAATCTGCATACAGTGCTTTTCTTTTGAGAAATTATTTCTTTTTTTTTTATAAATTTTTATTAATGGTAATGGGATGACATTAATAAATCAGAGTACATATCAGATCATTTACAGCAAAATGGTGGGATCTTGATAACATTATACGGAGTGAAATAAGTAAATCAGAAAAAAACAAGAACTACATGATTCCATACATTGGTGGAACATAAAAACGAGACTAAGAGACATGGACAAGAGTGTGGTGGTTACCAGGGGTGGGGGGAGGGAGGACATGGGAGGGAGGGAGGGAGAGAGTTAGGGGGAGGGGGAGGGGCACAGAGAACTAGATAGAAGGTGGCGGAGGACAATCAGACTTTGGGCGAGGGGTATGCAACATAATTTAATGACAAAATAACCTAGACATGTTTTCTTTGTACTCTTTTTCTTATCTAATTTCATATATTTTCTGCAGTGAGAAGCGGGGGGAGGCAGAGAGACAGACTCTCGCATAAATCTGATTTACCCAGCATGTCTACCAGGGGAGATGTTCTGCCCATCTGGGGTGTTGCCCTGTTGCAATCAGAGCCATTCTAACACCTGAGGTAGAGGCCATAGAGCCATCCTCCGTGCCCGGGCCAACTTTGCTCCAATGGAGCCTTGGTTGCAGGAAGGAAGAGAGAGACAGAGAGGAAGGAGAAGGGGAGGGGTGGAGAAGCAGATGGGTGCTTCTCCTGTGTGCCCTGGCCAGGAATCAAACCCAGGACTTCCATACACCAGGCCAACACTCTACCACTGAGCCAACTGGCCAGGGCCTTCAGTTTCTTTAAAATCAGTGTTTTTCCAACTAGTTTTATTTATTTTTTATTTATTTATTTATTTTTAAGTGAGAGGAGGGGAGGTAGTGAGACAGACTCCAGCATGTATTCCCACCAAGATCCATCCAGCAACCCCCATCTGGGGTTGATGCTGAATCAATTGAGTTATTTATAGTGCCTGAGGCTGACATGCTGAGACTAACCAAGCTATCCTCAGTGCCCAGGCTGATGCAGCAACCAGTTCAGCCACTGGCTGCAAAAGGGGAAGAGGAAGAGAAAAGAAAAAGGGATGGTGAGTAAATCAGATGATTGCTTTTCTTGTTCACCTTGACTGGGAATGAACCTTGGACATCTGCAAGTTGGGCAAATGATCTATCCACTAAACAAACTGGCCAGGGCTACTATTTCCCTTTAAAGAGTAAAAGAGTAAAAATAATAAGCAAGAGATAGTTTAAATCAGTTGATGCCTTCTTCTTTCCATAACTCTTTATGGTTTTTCATTCCTTTTTAGAGTAAAGAAAAACACATTTATAAATTTTGAAATATAATTCAGTTTTTTAATTACACCAAACATTTAAATATCCTCTTTTTTCTCATCCCCTGCTTCATATTTGCTGTAGGTGTGTGTAGATGTACGTGGGGTTGTTGTTGTTTTTGTTGTTTTGTTGGTGTCTTTTTGTATTTTTCCAAGGTTAGAAGCTGGGAGACAGGCAGACAGACTCCCATATGCACCTGACAGGGACTCACCTGGCATGCCCACCAGGGGGCGATGCTCTGCCCATCTACAGCCCTGCTCCATCACAGCCGGAGTCATTCTACCACCTGAGGCGGGGACCATGGAGCCGTCATCAGCGTCCAGGCCAATTTTGTTCCAATGGAGCCTTGGCTGCAGGAGGGGAAGAGAGAGAGAGAGAGGAAGGAGAGGGGGAAGGGTGGAGAAGCTGATGGTTGCTTCTCCTGTGTGCCCTGGCCGGAAATCAAACCCAGGACTTCCACATCCCAGGCTGATGCTCTACTGCTGAGCTAACTGGCCAGGGCCTAGATGTGTGTGTTTTAATATTTTACTTCTTCTCCTCTTTTAAGGATTAGTGCATATTTTGGGAGTACATTGCTCAAGTTAAACTATTTATTGCCCCTTCGATTCTTGATGCTGTGTTCTCAATCACTTGTGATAGTCTTCAGTTACCTCGGTGCATTTGGATGAGCAACCATCAATCTGAGAACAGGACTGGTGTACTTCTCTTCAGTGCTCAGAGAAGGATGATCATCTGCTTCAGCTCAGGTTATTCTTCTCTAATTTTATATTTTCATCAAAAGCTGTCAAATTCAAGAGGAGAACCCTTGCAGAGTTAGAAATCACCTCCAAAATCAATGATAGAGAGGATAGGTGAATACATTTGTCAAATGCTCTGCTCTAAAAATGGGAGTATTAAAAGAAGGCTGAAGGTAGTGTGCTTTTCAAATACATTCTTCAAAAAGTTAGTTTTTTCTTTCCTTAAAAGGGATTGTATTTCATATTTAAAAAAACTGTGTCTTTGAACCTCTATGACTACCGAATCCTAAATATTGTAAACAGCATGCTTAAAAACATAGATTATCTGCTATTTTAACATACAGTAGATAAAAATATATTGTTTATGCATGCTTTGTGACTCAACCATCATTATACACATGAATAGTATTTACTATTTATTATACTTTAGGTAAAAAGTAATAAAAATGAGGACAATCCTTATGTTTATGAAATGTTTATGAAGCATGGTTGATTTTTTTGCTTGTAATTAAAAAAAAGTCTTGCTTCATCTATTAGATTTTATCAGAAGTCAGAAAAAATAGTCAATGTTATTTTAATTTCCACATTATAAACTGCATGCATGCCTCAAGAACTAGCTAAATTAATTTGACTAATTAAATAAATTTTTATGAAAGTTACATTGCAAGATTGTATCTAAAATCTTTTGTAAGATGGTTCCGCTGCCTAAATGACCTACTAAAATTGTTTTTGAAACTCTACTACCATCCAAAATATGATCTTCATTAAACATCGTATTTCTGGGGAGCACAGAGCTCATTAGATTCAGGATCACCTCTGCTGCATCACCATTGTCAGGCAGAATGCACGAGAAGATGGCATATGACTTGAGTAAGGTTCCCTCAGCTCCCTGCTCTAAAACATGCACCTGTTTCTCTACAATTAAGCAGAAATTGTAATAGGTAGACATGTAGGCTCAAATGATATTTTAGATTCTACTGGAATTGTAATGTTTTAACAGAGGAAGTTGCTACATGATTTCACTCTTCATAATAAGATTCTCCAGAATTGTGCAAGGTCATTTTCTTCGGTAAGGATTTGAAGATGACATGACTAGTTAGGGTAAATCTTTTCTGTTCTGATGAGAGAGCATGACCATTGTGAACTGTTTTATAGCATGCTGCTGCATCTTTATCAGGATGTTGGAGACAAGACCACTGAACTCTGATTAATCTGCAGGTAGAGTTTATGCACTACTTGTAGGAATGGAAATACTGAAGGTATTGCATCTAGTTGTGGTCAATATGGAGTAAACAAAGGAGAGTAACTCTCTACCACATGTAGTGAGCAAACAAGGGACAGGACAAGCAAGCAGAAGATACAGCTTCTGGAGGAGAGACACTGAAAGAAACACCTGTAAAAAAATCTGAAACAAACTCAATCATCAGTGTTTCTGCCTTTCATTTTCCTTATGCAAATTTATATTTCTATAAATTTTACATAATTGATGTCAATGCAAATGATAATAGTCCTTAGAGATCATTTTATTTGACTTTGTCACTGTTGAAAACTAACACACATCATAAAGAATAATAAAAATATAAAACAAAAAGCCAGGGAATTGTTAAACCACTAACAAAAATAAAAAGGCAGAAGATACAATTCACCAATATCAGGAATGACAAAAGATGTTACCACACATTCTTCAGCCTTTGAAAGAATACTAAGGTAACACTAAAAACAAGTATATTTTCTTAATTTCAAGAACCTAGAAGAAATGACCAATTTTCAAAGGACATGAACTACCAAAACTCAATCTGAATCAAAAGATAAATTAAATTTGCAACTGAAGAGATCACAGAAAAGAAATATATAGAAGCATTGTTTTACTAATTAATTCTACTAGACATATAATAAGGAATCAATATAACAACTGCAAAGATGAAATATTTAAATACATACAAATAAAAAAAGTTATTTGTCCTCAAAGACCAGTTGAAGCATCAAAGGAAATACCACAGAAGAGTAAGTAGAAGAGACTATGAAGGATTTGTTTAATATACATAATTATTTTCTTTAGACTTGGGCAGGTTGTGTTTTATTCAACATCAAACTGTCCTCAAGTATGGAGTATTAACATCCTTCAATTCTACTCTTTTTTACTCTCTCCCTTTCTGGTCAAGTTCTAAACATTGTTTCACATAGATCTTATACTTTACACAGGACTTAGTGGTTGGTAAAAACTTGTTTCTTGACCAATTATGAGGCAACTGAATAGAACTAGTTAAAAATTTTCTTATGAGATTGAAAAACAGTGTACCTATTGAAAATGACACACCTTTATTTATTCAGAAAAATAATATATTGAGTATATATTATATGTCGTGCACTGTGCTCAGGCCTGAGAATACAAGGATTGATCCCTTTAAACTCAATAGAGTAAAGAAAATGGATAAAAAACAATGAACAGAAACATGGACATGTGACATAACACAGTTCTGAAATAAAAAAGGGAATCATTCCTGAGTTAATGTTAAGCCTAATTCGGAGGGACCCAAAACATGGAAGACACGAATAAGGTCCGTGGATTACACATCACAGCTTTATTGTCTAGCTTGAACAAGCGGCGGCTACTCCGACAGAATTCTGAAGGAAAGCGTGCCAGCCCTTTGTTCTACTTAGTTTTTATAGTTTTGTAAGTGGGAAATACAGAAACAAAAATTGTGATTAGGAGCCCTTTACCACTATTGGTTATAGTCATATGTCCTTTAACATGATAGAACCATGTTCAATTTGCAGCCATACATTCTTTTGGAGAAACAAAATTTACAAATCAACACAATGGTAGAAAGATATCTCTTTACATATTAAAAGGCCTTCCTATATTTTCTAGTGTTCATCCGCTATCTCTCTGTCCAGAGTCAGACGTATTAACCACATGCATTTACATAAGAGAGGTAGTTTCCGTGGGGACAAATGCCCGCAAATGGCTCATAGTTATAAGAAAAGGTTTATTTTGGCTTTTCTCTTCCTGCACCTGGCTAGCCATTCACCCCTTTCCCTATAGGTGTGGTGGAATGTCAGGGAATCCATGTTTCCCTTCCCTTTGTATTTACAATACAATGGCAAGAGCCATCATGGCTATGCCAATCACACAGTACAGAGACTATTCTCACAGTTTCTCTGCACACCTTAACCCAAATTAATAAAAATGTTCTCCAAGACTCTTAAAATATTAATATTAATTCTGTAGTGTTTGGTACTTTACAACACCTGCGGGTGAAGTGGCTCAGTGGCTCAGCGGCTCCTCATTAATAGGCAGTTACATAACTGGTTTGTAGTTTTGTGTTTTGGAGAATAAATCTCCCAAGACTCATTTTTTTTTTCTTTTTTTTTTTCTTTTTTTTTTAATTTTTTATTTATTTATTCATTTTTAGAGAGGAAAGAGAGAGAGAGAGAGAGATGGGGGAGGAGCTGGAAGCATCAACTCCCATATGTGCCTTGACCAGGCAAACCCAGGGTTTCGAACCGGCGACCTCAGCATTTCCAGGTCGACGCTTTATCCACTGCGCCACCACAGGTCAGGCCTCATTTTTTTTTTTCATTTTTTCCGAAGCTGGAAACTGGGAGGCAGAGAGACAGACTCCCACATGTGCCTGACTGGGATCCACCCAGCAAGCCCATCAGGGAGGGGGTGATGCTTAGCCACTTCTGGGGCGTTGCTCTGTTGCATCCAGAATCATCCTAGTGCCTGAGGCAGAGGTCACAGAGCCATCGCAGCACCCGGGCCATCTTTGCTCCAATGAAGCTTTGGCTACAGGAGGGGAAGAGAGAGACAGAGAGGAAGGAGAAGGGGAGGGGTGGAGAAGCAGATGGGCGCCTCTCCTGTGTGCCCTGGCCGGGAATCGAACCCGGGACTTCTGCACACCAGGCCGACGCTCTACCACTGAGCCAACCGGCCCAAGACTCATTTTTGACCAAATATTTTCCAATCTTTTTTTTTCTTTTATGAAGCACCAGTAGATAGAAGTATAGAAATAAAGGTAATAAAGAGATTGTTTAAAAAAAAAATGGAATCTTAAAAATTTTGAGAGATTGAAACAAAGTATTTGCTACAGTTTAATTGCAAATCCCATACTCCTTAAAAGTTCATTTTGATAAGCCAAAAATACAAAGAAAATGAAAATAAAAGATAAAATTGTTATTTATAAAGGTATTTTGATTTGAGAGTTCTGGGTAAAAGATATAATGATTCACAGTGAGTAGAGAATGACATTATTTTAGAATCAGCTTTATGTCCTTTGGATTTTACTGTATAAAGACAAGAGAATATAGACTAAATATATTTCATATAGAATTGTATAGTTGTGAATCTCTCTAGTCTTCTGTGTGTGCATGACAGATTATTTCTTGTTTGTTAAACATAGAGTGCAACAAAAAACAAAGTAAACAAATATAGTGTGGGAAAGGATGTTAATCTAAAATGGAACCAGAGGATATAAAAAGGAGAATTTTGGCCCTGGCCAGTTGGCTCAGTGGTAAAGCATCAGCCTGGTGTGCAGGAGTCCCAGGTTCGATTCCCAGCCAGGGAACACAGGAGAAGTGCCCATCTGCTTCTCCACCCCTCCCCTTATCCTTCCTCTCTGTCTCTCTCTTCCCCTCCCGCAGCCAAGGCTCCATTGGAGCAAAGATGGCCCGGGTGCTGAGGATGGCTCTGGATGCAACAGAGCGACGCCCCCTGAAGGGCAGAGCATTATCCCCCCCCCCTGTGGGCAAGCCAGGTGGATCCCGGGTGGATCCCGGTCGGGTGCATGCAGGCATCTGTCTGACTGCCTCCCCGTTTCCAGCTTCAGAAAAATGCAGAAAAAAAAAGAAAGAAAAAAGAAAAGAAAAGAAAGGAGAATCTTTTGTGCCCTCAGAAGAAGAGAATTTAATAATTAAGAGACAGAATTAAGAATTTAAGTTTATCATAAAACACATAATTTATAGAAGATTGGAACTTATCTTTTGACCAGTGAACATCTGCCAAGAATCTCTCCCATGTTCAAGTCAATGAATTTACTTCCCTGTCTCTGACTAGACTCCATCCTCTTTGCACTTCTTGCCCAGAAACATAGACAGCACCAAACTCTCAACAGACCACCTGTAGTTTACTACAGAATGCATTACTCGAAATGCAATTTCTCTGTTATTGAAGAATGAACTCAATTTCTGATAATTTGAGCTTGACTCAGTTTATCTCTTTATATAGTTGTAAGCATATAATTTTACTAGATGGATTTTAAATAATTATAGAAAAATGTCTTTAAAAGTATTATTTCTGTTTGTTTTTTCACATGATATGCTATGTAGCAAACTATTATATACCAAATGCAACATAACTCTGATTTTCTTAGTTCTTCCTTTCTAACATCTTCAGTCTATTTGAATTTCTTTCTTTGCTTTTTTAGGAATTTTTGAAATTATACCATTTATCTGCTACAATAACAGCATCCAAGAAAGTAATCTTCTTCATGGTATTGAACTTTCAATTAAGCCAAGTAGTGTAAGGTCAAGTCAATATTGTAATTGGGAAGAGATTGTTTTATTGTTGGCTGCTTTTGGCATCTTGCCCATGGGCTCTGAGCCAGAATGATAAAAATAGTCAGTGTTTGATGTCCCTGATATTTCATATCTTTGCTGCTCCTGAACCAGGGCCAGTAGGTTCCTCCTGAAGTTTGTAATTCATCATTTCTCCTTACTCAAACATCAAATTGATCTGTCTTGACTGTGACATTTATCAAGAAAATTGTTTTTATTTTTCTATAAAATATTTATTACATTTATAAAAAGAGATAGAATAACTTAATTTTGTTTCTGGTAGAACAAGGAATTTCAAGTTGTTACTTTATGATAAGGTTCAACAAACTACAGCCCAGGGGCCAAATCAGGGCTGCTATCTGTTTTTATATATAACATACTATTCTAACACTGCCACACTCATTAATTTGCATATTATCTATGGCTGTTTGGGGGCTACAAGAACAAAGTTAAATAATTAAATCAAATACTTAGTATCCTTTAACATCTACTTTCATTTTGTAGGGCAAGACTATTTTTTATATAGAGAAGGACATTTAATTCATAGATTTTTATGTTCTATGAAATTTTATCCACCATGAATTCTGAAATAATATAAGATCTATAACAGAATAGACAAGATGAAATGATTAATTCTCCCTAGATCTAGAAATTTCACATTTTATCATAAAATTTTTCAATATAACACACATTCTGAAAGTTAAAATTCTTGTAGACATAAAAAACTGTTCTAGATGTAAAATGTAGTCCATTTGTAGTTAAAATGTGTCTGTAAAGTTTATTAAAGTGTATTATGGAGTCATATTTGTCAAGGAAAAAATGTTATGAAATCATGCAATGTTCTCTTTAAGCAAGATGTACATATTGAGTTGAAATGGGAAGTACTAAATGTTATCAAGTGTTGTCATTGTTATCTTCTTTGAGAGACAAGGAAATGCAAAATAAGGTAACTAAAAGTTAAAAGCTAATATTATATTTCCTCATATCTAAATTATCACTGATAAGAAACTCCTAATTAGCATTTTGAACTCTAAGCAGATAATTCAGTGAAACTTCCATTTGAAGATCAAGTAGAAATTGCAAATTAAAATGCAATTTTGTGTTATTAGAAAGCCTACTTACTAAATTTAAGAGTATCTAAATATAATTATATAATTTTCATTATCAATGAAATAGGCTTGTAGAACCATTAAAAATGTTACAAAAGATGTATAAATTAACAAATTTAATTTAGATTTTACCTATTCCACATTACTAAAATAACTGATTTAACATAGAGTTGTTTAAAATTAGCTAGAGAAAGAATATGTACTACTAGCTCAATATTCTTATTAAGGTTGGCAGTGAAATACATTTAAGAATAAAATGAACAAATTTACCCATCACAAAGAAACATCCACCATTGTTTAAAGGACAGGAGGTAAAGAAAGTAAGTTTATTGTGTTTAACTACTTTTATGGGTTGGCATGAAAATAACCAATTCTATATCTGACCAAGTCTTCTTAGTTCTTTTTTATAACTGTAAAACAAATATTTGCAATGTCAAGCTTGCCATTATCCTTTGTGAAAACAGCAATATATTTCTTCCTTTTATAGATTGATTTCTTATCACTGAACATATTAAAGTGTTACTAATGATGGCAATGATTCTGGCCTTCAGGGCAATTCCAATGACTACAAGTGTTTATGATGGTTACCATTTGCTATTCCTGCCCTTCTGAAGAGCCCAGGGCTTGTTCCCTGGAATAGTTAAGATCATTAAAAGCATTCCAATGATTATATTCTATGTGTTATTACATTTTGAGATATAGCAATACAGTGAGAAGATTGAGTACTACTGCCCTTATCTCAAGTCTTATCTGAACAAATACACTACAAGATAATTATAAGTAAAATCCATTTCATAATATCAAGACCAAAAGCTTGATATTGAAAGATAGTAGGGTATCCCACTGTAAAACCTGGTGCCAGTTTATCAATGAGATAGACTAAAATCTTCAGTGTGACCACTGATTATTTTTTATTTTTCTAAAATTTAATTAATTTTTCAGAGATAAAGGGAAAAAGACAGAGAGAAACATCATTTTGTTGTTTCATCTATTCATGTCATTAATGGTTGATGCTTGTATGTTCTCTGACCAGAGATCAGATCCATATCCTTGACATATTGAGACAACACTCTAACTGACTGAGATACCTAGCCAAGGTCAGCCACTAATTTTAAACTGTACATTTTCAGAACATAAATGTCAATGTTTGAAGTGGAAAACTTAAATCTATTAGTGTATTTTCTCTGATAGTGAAAATTTAAGACTCACTTCCTTTTTGTTGTATTAAAATCTTTCAGTAAATAAATACCAACTACAATCCTAAAAATATTCCTAAAAATGAAAATCTTTATCTAGTGTTCAATAATCTATATGAAATGGATTGCAGGCTTTACATATAATTTGAAATTTTGTTTATGTGATTAAGAGTCGTAGAAAATTTTACATTGTCATTATAAAAGCAAACAACAAAAATAAGACTTTTCTTAATTTATATTACTTAAAGTATCTATTTCCTCAGTTCTTTACTTTAGCACCAATGCAATATTGGTGCTAAAGATCAGATCCATATCCAAGGATATGGATCAATACTTTAGCACCAATTCAATATGTGAATTTGAACTATGTCAGCAGAGATTATGAAAATGAAATGTAGCATACAGTTTTAATTATTAAATTTATTTATCAGAAATGGCTAAATATTTTGCAAGAAGAAACACCAAACTCTAAAGGTAGTCTCAATAAAGCAAAGTATGATGTATAAAAATTGTATTTGCTTAGAATATTTTTATTAAAGTGTGTGCAAGGCTATCTGATGAGAATGTTATTGACGACTAAAAATCTTTGAGGAAATGATACTCAAAATTTATGACAAAGTTAAGGTTAAAGACATGTGAAATAAAGAATAAGAAGAGAACGATGAAATAGTAAAATTAGAAAAGAAGAATAGAGACTAGTTTTTTTATTGAATTATTTGGGAGACACTGGTTAACATAATTATATAAGTAACAGGTGCACAATTCTACAACACATCTCTGTACACGGTACTCTGAGCAGGTGGCAGTTGTTGGGGTTTGGGGAATAGAGGGGTAGAGGGGTAGAGCAAAAATAACTAGTTTTTTTAAAGTGTCAACCTGGTAAGCAGTCAAGTTTGCAACTTTGTCAGGCATTCTTTTTACTCCCATAAACAGGGATACACTCAGATTATTTCCATTAATGGAGATTCAAAATACACATATAATGCTGTGAAAAGAGGAAGTATGCCCAATACTAGGGCACATAGAAAACTGCAATGCAATAATCATCACTAGAATGCTATGCAGCTCCAGCATTCTGCAGCAACAAGGGTTGTAAACAATTATTCCAATATTTGCAGCTGGGCTGTTTCACTCTCTGTCCTGTTCTTTACTCCTCCTGCCTGCCTTGCTGTGATACCAAGGAGATATTCTCTCTACTTCTTGGCATTCCTTTGCTCATGACTAATATTTCTTTGCTCCTGCTTACTCAGTTCTCTTTGCCTCTCCAATTCTAACAACTCTACTAACTTTTCCAAATGTTCTGTGATGGAATTGTCAAAAGAGAGTTCTGATTGAACCAACCAGTCACCATACAGTTTCAAGTGTTCCTGATGGGCTGAGCACCTTACTGTATCATAATCTAGTCTTATAAGAATGAGGGTAATCTCAGGTACTGATTATGGTACAGACAGACATTTATGTCTACATGGTAGAAAGTATAGATTAATATAAAATTGTTTCTTAAAAACTCTAAAATACGGCCCTGGCCGGTTGGCTCAGTGGTAGAACATCGGCCTGGCGTGCAGAAGTCCCGGGTTCGATTCCCGGCCAGGGCACACAGGAGAAGCACCCATCTGCTTCTCCACCCCTCCCCCTCTCCTTCTTCTCTGTCTCTCTCTTCCCCTCCTGCAGCCGAGGCTCCATTGGAGCAAAGATGGCCCGGGCACTGGGGACGGCTCCTTGGCCTCTGCCCCAGGTGCTAGAGTGGCTCTGGTGGCAACAGAGCGACGCCCCAGAGGGGCAGAGCATCGCCCCCTGGTGGGCATGCCGGGTGGATCCCGGTCGGGCGCATGCGGGAGTCTGTCTGACTGTCTCTTCCCGTTTCTAGCTTCAGAAAAATACAAAAACAAACAAAAAAACAAACAAAAAAACCCTCTAAAATAATAATGGACACTTAGAAATACAGAGAAGACTTTTACTATAGCCACATTTAGGTACACCTAGTTATACATGCCCAGTGGCTAAAAATAGTTAATAAACTGAATAGATTTTACAGAGTCCAGATTCCTGTAAAATACCTTGTTGTTTCTTAAAAAGAAAATATGTGTTTTAATACAGAAATTTTTAAATGGATAAATATATAAAATAAAGTGTGAAAATTCTTTGTAATTCAACCTGAGAAAATTACCATTAACAATTACGTTAGTTGTATCTTCTTTCTTTGTTATGCATATCATGAAAAAGATCATGTGTTTAAAAGTGGGGTCAGAAAACAATAATTTTATTAATCTATATTTTTAGTTTTATTTGAAAGCCTATATAATGTTCTACCTAATATATCTTTAATCATTGTTGGCATTTTACTATTACAAGTTATGCCTTATATATACCATATTTCCACATGTATATGATGCATTGTATTTGGAAAAATTTTGGGTTTAAAAACTGGATGCGCCTTATACAGTGGTTGTAGTTTTTTTTTACTTGCATTTTCCACTTTTTTGCGCTTGTCTTTGTGCTCATTGTTGAAGACAGTGGTTTGTCATCAAACAGATGAGAACAAGCTAATGGATGGGAATTTTAACCGTGATGAGAAGTTGTATGAATTTTATGATGAATAACACTTGAATTCAATAACTTTATATAATACATTTTTTTCAAATTTTGGGCCCCAAAATTAAGGTGCATCTTATACATGAGATTGTCTTATATATGGGGAAATATGGTAACTGTGTAGTTATATATTTTATAGGCATTTCTACAGTATAAAATTCTAAACATCATAATGTTGGATCAAAAATATTTTATACATTAAGTGCTTATTAATCAAGTACTTAAAAATACATCACATCCTGTGTGAAGTGATGATAACACCGATGTGAAAGCATTACATACCTTACCCATTTCTACTTCTCTTCAGCTATGATTCTACTACTATGTTCAACTGCATAGTTCATTGTCCTTAGATTGCTGTTATGTAAAACAAATCAGCCATTTCTGAACTTTTCTCAAGTGAGAAGTGTGTTACATGAAAAACAAAAACAAAGAATGAGCCATGCCCTTCTATGGTTAAAAATTTAATATTTTCTAAAACCTGTTGTCAAAGTCTCCCTAGTTTTCCCTTGTTTTTGCTCTACTCCCTGACAATTATTCTTTACATATTTACAGATTGTTCAAAATGACTATATTCTCCATAAATCTTTAAATGTATGCCTAATCTTACCTTAGCCATCATACAAAATAAGCCATGTCATCAGAACTCATAAAATCCTGACATTAAACAATAGTTTTGTTTTTTCACTTCTTGTAAAAATGAGAATGTTACCATTTATTTAATGTAAAGTTGTACAGAATAGCAAAGAGTAAAAGCGTTTGTTTCCTAAAGAACAGAAGTGCTGGATTGTAAAGGAAAAAAGAGAAAGGAACATCAACAGGGTGTAACCTAGTCTTTTGTACATTCTGAACCTCAGTCTTTTTACTACTCTGAGATTTGCATCTATGTGGAGTGCTTTTATATAATCATACATGAGTGTGTGTGCACACATGTACACACACACACAAATAAGACAAAATAGACCTAAAACAACAATACACAGTTAATAAATGAGAGGTATATATTTCTATAAAGAGAACTACAACTCTGAGGACTGGAGTTTATTCAGGATCACCAATCAGTGTCTGGACTCAGTTACAGAGATGTATAAAAACTTAACTAAAATCACAAGTTTAGTTAGTGCAGATACAACAAATAGATTTACTTGCATGTTTTAAATGTCTAAAATATCTGTCTTGACAGTAAGATTATGGTGGAGAAGAACAGCCTCTTTCTTTATAATTGTTTTTTAATTTCTGTTTTTAGTACGGATGATTAGCAATTCTCAGTGAAAATTACTATTGCTTATTTTTTTTTTTGTATTTTTCTGAAGCTGGAAACTGGGAGAGACAGTCAGACAGACTGTCCCACATGCGCCCGACCAGGATCCACCCGGTACACCCACCAGGGGGCGAAGCTCTGCCCACCAGGGGGTGATGCTCTGCCCCTCCGAGGCGTCACTCTGTTGAGACCAGAGCCA
Organism: Saccopteryx bilineata; assembly: GCF_036850765.1. NCBI lineage: Eukaryota > Metazoa > Chordata > Mammalia > Chiroptera > Emballonuridae > Saccopteryx > Saccopteryx bilineata. Next base: position 209,583,560 of record NC_089491.1, on the reverse strand, counting down.
CTCTAGTGCCTGGGGCAGAGGCCAAGGAGCCGTCCCCATCGCCCGGGCCATCTTTGTTCCAATGGAGCCTCCGCTGTGGGAGGGGAAGAGAGAGACAGAGAGGAAGGAGAGGGGGAGGGGTGGAGAAGCAGATGGGTGCTTCTCCTGTGTGCCCTGGCCGGAAATCGAACCTGGGACTTCTGCATGCCAGGCCAACGCTCCACCACTGAGCCAACCGGCCAGGGCCTACTATTGCTTATTTTACATACCTAATCTAATGTAAAGTTAGGAGTGGCTATTCAAGGGAACCTTCTGATATTTGCATAGAAACTCAAAACTATTAAGCACCTAGTATGTTCCAGATACACTTTCAGACATCAGGACAATGCTTGATATTGTATCTCACATATATGTATATATACAGTGAAATTAAAAAGACTTAATGAAGAGCAGACCTTAAAAATCATAGGAATATTTGCCTTTATATTTTAAGAAAATGTACTTATTTATTCTTTTCTGATTATTAAGCTATGTTCATTTTGGAACATAATGAATCTCTAAAATATTGTTTAATTTGCTGGATGAAAGCATGGAAGAAGAGGCAGAACACAAGACAATTCATCATAATTAAATTTCTTTAATCTCTGTGAGATCATATAAACATTAAATATATCATTATTTTAGCATGATCTAACAGCTGAAGTCTGTTTCTAGACAAAGATTTTAAAATATTGCTTTAAAAATAAAATCATTGTTATTTCTAGTTTTTTAAAAACCAAATAAAGTGTGATAGTCTATGCTGAAAGCAGTATGCTGACTACAAAAATGATTGCTTTATTGGGCAGCACAATCACTTATGAAAGGATATGAAAAGACAGAACAGGTGGAAAGAAATCCACTTATTAATCCAAACACTGAATGATTAGGTGAGTGATAAATAAACTTTTTTAAAAATATGGGTGATGAGAACACTTACCCAGATATGTATCCTCGTAACAATTTTCAAGTGTTTGATACAGTATGAATAAAGAACATGTGGTATTTAAACACATTAGAATATTATTCAGCCTTCAAAAAAGGAAGGAAATTCTGTTATAAGCAAAAATATAGATAACCTTGAGGACATTATGCTAAGTGAAATAAACAGTCACAGAAGCAATAAACACTTAAGCCATTGAAATTTAGATGTTTTGTTGTTGTTGTTGTTGATAAGAGCAGCTAGCTTTGCTTTCCTTAATACAGTGAGTATGTATGTTCATTTGAAATATACTTTTTTTAGAAGAGGTCTTCAAGAAATATTTTGATGGGTAAAAAATTGAAGAACCCTTGATTTCAAGAAGCCTACATTTGGCTCTCTCTGGTTGACTGAGTGAATAAAGCATCAGCATGGGGTATGGATGTACCATGTTCAATTCTCGGTCAGGGCACACAAGAGAAGTGACCATCTGCATCTCTCTCCCTCAGAAGCAGATTAAGGTGGGTTGAGGTCCAAGGCACAGAATAAAGTATTGGGCCCCTTAAAAAAAGAGAGAAAGACAGGGAAAATGAAAATACATGTTTACCATATTTTTAAATAAATAAAAGATATTATTTACTATTAATGTTAAAATTGCACATATGAAACCAAACTTGGTGTCATTAGAAAAAAGTATAAAGTTGGGGCTTTGTGAGGTCCTTCAGAAGTCGGGGCCCAGGTGCGCTCCCAGTGCACCCACCATTAAACCCTCCTCTGCTCACCCTCCCATTCCCCCTTTTCTCCCTTATTTCTGCCCACAGCCAGTGGTTCAGTTGGTTCTAATGTAGGCCTGGGTGCTGAAGATAACTCAGCTGATTTGACCATTGGCCCCAGATGGGGGTTGCCAAGTGGATCCCTGTAAGGTTCATGTAAGAGACTGTATCACTATCTCCCCTCCTCCCGCTTAAAAAAAAGCCTACATTTTAATAAAGAAAGGCTAAATGAAAAATAAAGAATTAAGCAAATAAATGGACATGGTCTTATTTCTTAAGAAGATAAGCATCAATAATCAGAGGGAACTAAGAGTGACTAAGCGTGGCATGAGTTGCACACTTTAGAGAAGATTTTTCAGGAATGTCCATGTGAAGAGATGGTGATCAAATATGAATAGTGTGGAGAAAACAGCCAGTTGTCAGAGGGGATGCAGGAGAGGCTGGATAAAAAAAATGAAGAGATTAAGCAAAAATTCTCATAGACACCAACCAACAATATGGGCTTGCTGGAGGAAAAGGGAAGTGGGGAGAAGTAAAGGAGGGTGCAGGGGGACAGATGGTGATGGAGGAGGGCTCGACTTGGGGTAGTGTACACACAGTGCAAAATACAGATGATTTATTGTAGAATTGCATACCTGAAACCTATAAAATTCAGTAACCAGTCACAACAATAAATTCAATAAATTTAATTTAAAAATTAAAAAAAAAGAAAAGAAAACAGCATGCCAAAAATAAGGAAATGGGATGAGAAGGTGCTACAAACTGAGGATAAGCTGTACCAAGAGACAATGCAAGCAGTACCTTTTAGGAAAGTGGTTTGGATTTTCATCTAAGACAATGAGAAACCATTAGAATATTAAGCAAGAATAACAGTGGCTTTAATTTACACTATGTAAATCATTCTTGTGTCTGTCACGGAGTTGATGATGAACAACAGAGAAACCTTGGATAATGAGAGGATTCTGCAATTTTCCATGAAAGAGATGAAAATGGCTACAACCAGGTGCTCATAATGCACTTGTTTGACTCATCACAATAATTTATATGAAAATTGTGTTCACAATAAAATTTGCAATTTCATTTAAACATTAGAAAAAAAGTTCTATTATTAGAAAATGAAAAAAAAATTAATAGCTACTACTGATATACATAAGTATCTTGGTATAAATCTAGTGTTAAGTATATTTGGTAATTTTCTTATATTAAAAATTTATTAATTTTCATAAATAATCAGATCATTTTGCATATGATTTAAATAATCACATACAAAAGATAAGTACAATGGATAAATATTTTATGAAAGACTTGGAATCCTTTTCTGGTTATATTTAATGGATTATAATTAAGTTCCACAGCATGAAAATATTTTTGTCTGCCTTTATTGAACTTCATGTATTATGAAGTGCTTTGGAGTACAGCAGATTGACAGACATGGGCACTTAACATAGGAAGTTTGAAACTAATTTTACTTTATAAATAGAAAGTTATCTGGATTTTTATCTCCACATGATGTAGGACACGACCACTTTGGTATCCTAATAAAATGCAATGTCTAACACAGATAGATTAGGAAAAATCTATGGAGGAAATATTTAATATAGTGGAAACCTTGGAGCTAAATTACAGATAATATAAAAGAGAAATCCTAAAAATACCCAGAGATATACAAGAAAACACAGAAACGCAACTTAAGGAGCTAAAAAAAAAAATCAATGAACACAAAGAATATATTACTAAGGAAATTGAAACTATAAAAGCAAATCAAACAGAGATGAAAAACTCAATTTATGAACTGAAAAATGAGGTAACAAGCTTACTAATAGAACAGGCCAGATAGAAGGTAGGATTAGTGACCTAGAAGATAAGCAACTTGAGGCACAACAGAGAGAAGAAGAAAGAGACTCAAAAATTTTTAAAAAATGAGAAAGCCCTACAGGAATTGTCTGACTCCATCAAAAAGACTAACATAAGAATAATAGGTATATCAGAAGGAGAAGAGAGAAAAAATGGAATAGAGAACATATTCAAATAAATAATAGATGAGAACTTCCCAAGCGTGTGGAAAGAACTAAAACCTCAAATTCAAGAAGCAAAAGAAACACCGAGTTTTCTTAAACCCAACAAACCTACTCCAAGGCACATCATAATGAAATTGGCACAAACCAATGACAAAGAAAAATTCTCAAGGCAGCCAGGGAAAAAAAAGAATACAACATATAGGAAGACTTATTAGATTATCATCAGATTTCTTAGCAGAAACCCTACAAGCTAGAAGAGAGTGGACCCCAATATTTAAAGTCCTGAAAGAGAAGAACTATCAGCCAAGAATACTGTAACCATCAAAGCTATCCCTCAAATATGAAGGAGAAATAAAAACATTCACAGATACAGAAAAGATAAGGGAATTTATCATCAGAAAACCCCCACTGCAGGAATTACTAAAGGGGGTTCTCCAATCAGATACAAAGATACTAAAGGGCATTTACAAATCAGAAACAAAGAACAAAACAAAACAAAACCACAAGTAAAAGCTTCACCAAGAACATAATAAAACCAAATTTAACCTGTGACAACAAAAACAAAAAAAAAGGGGGGGGGGATAATGGAGATTAACAATAGCAAAAGACAATGGAGTGCAGAAGCACTCATAAGATTATGCACTACAGTGAACATGGTAGGTACCCTTTTCAATACTTAATGGTAACCACCCTTGAAAAAAACCACCACAGAAGCACATGACTTAAAAAAGGTAGCAACAGAAGATGGAATACAACCAAACAAAAACAAATGAGAGAAAAATAAAAGAGAAGAATCAAACAAGATACAAAACTAACAGAAAGCAATTTATAAAATGGCAATACAGAACCCACAATTGTCAATAATTACACTAAATGTAAATGGATTAAACTCACCAATAAAAAGACAAAGAGTAGCATAGTGGATTAAAAAATAAAATCCTCCTCTATGCTGCCTACCAGAAACACATCTAAGCAACAAGGATAAAACAAATTCAATGTGAAAAGCTGGAACACAATACTACAAGCAAATATTCAAAAAAAAAAAAAAAGCAGGTGTAGCAATACTTATATCTGATAATGCTGACTACAAGACAGCAATAGTACTCAGAGACAAAAATGGTCATTTCATAATGATTTAGGGGACACTGAATCAAGAAGACATAACAATTTTTAATATATATGTACCAAACCAAGAAGCACCAAAATATATAAGACAGATACTTATTGACCTAAAAACAAAAACTGACAAAAATACAATCATACTTGGAGACCTCAATACACCGCTGACAGCTCTATATCGGTCATCCAAACAGAGAATCAATAAAGATATAGTGGCCTTAAACGAAATACTAGAACACCTGGATATGATAGACATCTACAGGACACTTCATCCCAAAGCGACAGAGTATACATTTTTCTCTAGTGTACATGGAACATTCTCAAGAATTGACCATATGATGGGCCACAAAAATAACATCAGCAAATTCAGAAAAAACGAAATTGTACCAATCATATTTTCTGATCATAAAGCCTTAAAACTAGAATCGAAACTGCAGAAAAGAGGAAAAAAAAACCCACAAAAATGTGGAAACTAAACAACATACTTTTAAAAAATGAATGGGTAAAGAAAAAATAAGCACAGAGATCAAATGATATATACAGACAAATTAAAATGACAAGACAATATATCAGAATCTCTGGAATGCAGCAAAAGCAGTAATAAGAGGGAAGTTCTTATCACTTCAGGCATATATGAACAAACAAGAGAGAGTCCAAGTAAACCACTTAAGTTCACACCTTAAGGAACTAGAAAATAAAAAAACAAAGACAACCCAAATCCAGCCGAAGAAAGAAAATAATAATAATAAAAATGAAAGCAAAAATAAATGAAATAGAGAACAGAAAAAGTATAAAAAAATTAATAAAATGAGAAGCTGGTTCTTTGAAAAGATCAACAGAATTGACAAACTTTTGGCAAGCCTCAGCAAGAAGAAAAAAAAGAAGAACTCATATAAACTAAATCCAAAATGAAAGAGGAGAAATCATCACAGACATCATAGATAGACAAAGAATTATTGTAGAATATTGCAAAAAATTATATGCTACAAAATTCAACAATCTAGAAGAAATGGATAAATTCCTAGAACAATACAGCCTTCCTAGACTGAGTCAAGAAGAAGCAGAAAGCCTAAAGGGACCAATTAGCAGGGATGAAATAGAAAAAACTATTAAAAACATCCCCAAAAATAAAAGTCCAGGTCCAGACAGTTATACTATTAAATTCTATCAAACATTCAAAGAAGACTAGGTTCCTATTCTACTCAAAGTCATCCAAAAAATTGAAGAAGAAGCAATACTTCCAAACACATTTTATGAGGCCAACATAACCCTCATACCAAAACCAGGCAAGGATGGCACAAAAAAAGAAAACTACAGACCAATATCTCTAATAAATACAGATGCTAAAATACTAAACAAAATACTAGCAAATCGAATACAACAACATATTAAAAAAATAATACATCATGAACAAGTAGGATTCATCGCAGAATCTCAAGGATGGTTCAACATACGTAAAAAGGTTAACGTAATACCATATCAACAAAACAAAGAACAAAAACCACATGATCTTATCAATAAATGCAGAAAAGGCATTCGATAAAATACAACACAACCTTTTGTTTTAGACACTCAACAAAATGGGTATAGAAGGAAAATATCTCAACGTGATAAAGGCCATATATAAAAACCATCAGCTAACAATATATTAAGTGGCATAATACTGAGGACTTTCCCCCTTAAATTAGGAACAAGACAGGGCTGTCCACTCTCTCCACTCTTATTTAATGTGGTGCTAGAAGTTCTAGCCAGAGCATTCAGACAAGATAAAGAAATAAAAACATCCATATCGGAAAAGAAAAAGTAAAAGTATCACTTTCTGCAGATGATATGATTCTATACATCAAAAACCCCAAAGACTTCACAAAAAGATTACTAGAAACAATAAACCAATACAGTAAGGTTGCAGGATACAAAATTAATATACAAAAGTCCATAGCCTTTCTATATGCCAACAATGAAACATTAGAAAATGAACTCAAAAAAATAATTATCTTCACGATTGCAACAACAACAACAAAATACCTAGGAGTAAACATAACAAAAAATGTAAAGGACTTATATAACAAAAACTACAAAGCATTGTTAAGCAAAGTCAAAAAGATACAATGAGATGGAAAAATATTCCTTGCTCTTGGATAGGAAGAATAAATGTAATCTAAATGACCATATTACCCAAAACAATATACAAATTTAGTGCAATTCCCATCAAAACTTCAATGACATTTTTTAAAGAAATGTAACAAAAAAATCATCAGATTTTTTTGGAACTATAAAAAACCCCAAATAGCCAAAGCAATCCTAAGGAAAACGAATGAAGCTGGGGACATTATAATACCTGAATTCAAACTATAGTATACAGCCACGACAATCAAAACAGCACAATATTGGCTGAAAAATAGACACTCAGATCAATGGAACAGAATAGAAAGTCTAGAAATAAAACCACATATATATATATATGGTCAAATAATTTTCAATAAAGGGGCCAACAACACACAATGGAGAAAAGAAAGCCTCTTCAACAAATGGTGCTGGGAAAACTGGAAAACCACATGCAAAAGTGTAAAACTCAACTACTGTCTGTCCCCTTGTACTAAAACTAATTCAAATTGGATCAAAGACCTAAATATAAGACACAAAACAATAAAGTACATAGAAGAAGACATAGGTACTAAACTCATGGACCTGGGTTTTAAACAGCATTTTATGAATTTGACTCCAAAGGCAAGAGAAGTGAAGGCAAAGATAAATGAATGGGACTACATCAGAATAAGAAGTTCTTGGTTTTTTCTGATTTACTTATTTCACTCCATATACTGTTATCAAGATACTACTATTTCTGTTACTCAGCAAGAGAAACTGACAACAAAATAAATAAACAGCCAACTAAATGGGAAATGATATTTTCAAACAACAGCTCAGATAAGGGCCTACTATCCAAAATATACAAAGAACTCATAAAACTCAACAACAAACAAACAATCCAATAAAAAAATGGGAAGAGGACATGGGCAGACACTTCTCCCAGGAAGAAATACAAATGGTGAACAGAAATATCAAAATATGTTCATCTTTATTAGTTATTGGAGAAATGCAAATCAAAACTACAATGAGATACCACCTCACACCTGTTAGATTAACTATTATCAATAAGACAGGTAACAGCAAATGGTGGTAAGGCTGTGGAGAAAAAGGAACCCTCATTCACTGTTGGTAGGAATGTAAAGTAGTACAACCATTATGGAAGAAAGTATGGTGGTTCCTCAAAAAACTGAAAATAGAACTACCGTATGACCCAGCAATCCCTCTACTGGGTATATACCCAAAAACTCAGAAACATTGAAATGTAAAGCCCCTTGTTCATTGCAGCATTGTTCACAGTGGCCAAGACATGGAAACAACCAAAAATTCCTTCAATAGTTGACTGGATAAAGAAGATTTGGCACATATACACTATGGAATACTACCCAGCCATAAGAAATGATGGCATCAGATCATTTACAACAAAATAGTTGGATCTTGATAACAGTATATGGAGTGAAATAAGTAAATCAGAAAAAATCAAGAACTGCATGATTCCATACATAGGTGAAACATAAAATCGAGACTAAGAGACATGGACAAGAGTGTGGTGGTTACTGGGGTGGGGGAGGGACGGGGGAAGAGGGAGGAAAAGGGGCACAAAGAAAACTAGATAGAAGGTGAAGGAGGACAATCTGACTTTGGGTGACGGGTATGCAACATAATTGAAAGACAAGATAACCTGGACATGTTTTCTTTGAACATATGTCCCCTGATTTATTGATGTCACCACATTAAAATTAATAAAAGTAAAAAAAATGAAAACAGGACTCATACATATGCTGTCTACAAGAGACACACCTGAAAACAAAAGATATACATAGACTGAAGGTAAAAGGGTGGAAAAAATATCTCATGCAGATGTAAATGAAAAAAAAAAAAAACTGGAGTAGCAATACTTATATCAGACAAAATGGACTTTAAAATAAAGGCTATAGTAAAAGATAAAGAAGATCACTACATAATGATAAAAGGAGCAATCCAACAGGAAGATATAACCATTAAAAATATCTATGCACCTTATATAGGAGCACCGAAATACATAAAGCAAACTTTGATGAATATAAAGGGCGAGATCAGCAGCAATACTATAATAGTAGAGGATTTCAATACCCCACTAACATCACTAGATAGATCCTCAAGAAAGTTAACAAAGAAACAGCAGACTTAAGGACACACTAGTTCAATGCAATTTAATAGATATCTTTAGAACCTTTCACCCTAAAACAGCAGAATATATAATTTTTTCAAGTGTTCATGGTACATTCTCTAGGATAGACCACATGTTAGGGCACAAAAGCAGTCTCAACAAATTTAAGAAGATTGAAATCATATCAAGCATTTTCTCTGATCACAATGGCATAAAACTAGAAATCAACCACAACAGAAAAACTGAAATTCTCACCCAGACACTTGGAAAGTAAATAGCATGTTATTAAATAACGAATGGGTTAACAATGAGATCAAAGAAGAAATAAAAAAAAATTCCTAGAAACAAATGATAATGAGCATACATCAATTCAAAATTTATGGGACACAGCAAAAGCAGTCCTGAGAGGGAAATTCATAGCATTACTGGCCTACCTTAAGAAGCTAGAAAAAGCTCAAATAAACAACTTCACCCTGCATCTAAAAAACTAAAAAAAGAACAGCAAGTAAAGCCCAGAGGTAGTGGAAGGAAGGAAATAGTAAAGATCAGAGCAGAAATAAATGACATAGAGGCTAAAGAAACAATACAGAGGATCAATGAAAGAAGGAGCTGGTTCTTTGAAAAGGTAAACAAGATTGATGAACCTTTAAGCAGACTCACCAAGAAAAAAAGAGAGAGGACTCAAATAAATAAAATTAGAAATAAGAGTGGAGAAATAACAACTGACACAACAGAAATACAAAATATTGTTAGAAAATACTATGAAGAACTGTATGCTAAAAAATTAGACAACCTAGATGAAATGGATAAATTCCTTGAAACATATAATCTTCCAAAAATCAATCTGGAAGAATCAGAAAACTTAAACAGACTGATTACAACAAATGAGATAAAAACAGTTATCAAAAAACTCCAAACAAATAAAAGCCCAGGGTCCGATGGCTTCACAAGTGAATTCTATCAATATTCAAAGAAGAACTAACTCCTATTCTTCTCAAGCTGTTTCAAAAAATTGAAGAGGAAAGAAGACTTCCAGGCTTCTTTTATGAAGCAAGCATAATTCTTATTCCAAAACCAGGCAAAAAAAAAAAAAAAAAAAAAAAAACAAAAAAAACAAAGAAAGAATATTATAGGCCAATATCCCTGATGAGTTTAGATGCCCAAATCCTCAACAAAATATTAACAAACCAGATCCAGCAATATATGAAAAAAATCATACATCATGATCAAATGGGATTTATTCTGGAGAGGCAAGGCTGGTACAGTATTCGCTAATCAGTCAATGTGATTCATCACATAAACAAAAGAAAGGAGAAAAACCACGTAATAATGTCAATAGATGCAGAAAAAGCATTTGATAAAATCCAGCACCCATTCATGATCAAAACTCTCAGCAAAGTGGGAATACAGGGAACATACCTCAACATGATAAAAGCCATCTTTGACAAACCCTCAGCCAACATCATACTCAATGGGCAAAAATTACAAGTAATGCCCTTAAGATCAGGAACAAGAAGAAAAAATAAAGGCATCCAAATTGGAAAAGAAGAAGTAAATCTATTATTATTTGCAGATAATATGATATTGTATATAGAAAACCCTTAAATCTCAGTCAAAAAGCTACTGGACCTGATAAACGAATTCAGCAAGGTTGCAGGATATAAAATTAATACTTAGAAATTAGAAGCATTTTTATACACCAACAATGAACTGTCAGAAAGAGAAATTAAGGAAATAATTTCCTTCACAATTTCAACCAAAACAATAAAGTACCTAGGAGTAAATTTAACCAAGAAGATTAAAGACTTGTACTTGGAAAATTATAAAACATTGATAAAAGCAATCAAGGAAGATACAAACAAGGGAAGCATATACCATGCTTATGCTTAGGAAGAATAAGCATCATTAAAATGTCTATATTTTTCAGAGTAATGTATAAATTTCAAACAATACCAATTAAAATACCAATGACATATTTCAAAGATATAGAACACATATTTCAAAAATTTATATGGAACCAAAAAACAATACGAATAGCCTCAGCAATCTTGAAAAGAAAAATGAAGTAGAAGGTATCACACTTCCTGATATCAAGTAATACTACAAGGCCATTGTTCTCAAAACATCTTGGTACTGGCTTAAGAACAGGCATATAGATCAATGGAACAGAACAGAGAACTCAAAAGTAAATCCACAACTTTATGGACAACTGATATTTGACAAAGCAGGTAAGAGCATAGCATGGAGTAAAGATAGCCTCTTTAACAAATGTTGTTTGGAAAATTAAACAGCTACCTGGAAAAAAATGAAACTAGACTAACCAACTTACACCATTCACAAAAATAAACTCAAAATGGATAAAAGACTTAAATGTAAGTCGTGAAACCATAAGAATGTTGGAAGAAAGCATAGGCAGTAAGTTCTCTGACATCTATCGCAGATATATATTTGCCGTTTTATCTCCAAGGGCAAGTGAATTAAAAGACAGGATAAACAAATGGGACTATATCAAAATAAAAAGCTTTTGCACAGCTAAAGACAATAAGAACAGAATAAAAAGATAAACTACACAGGAGGAGAACATATTTGACAATACGTCTGATAAGGGGTTAATAACCAAAATTTATAAAGAACTTGTAAAACTCAACACCAGGAAGACAGACAATCCAGTAAAAAAAATGGGCAGAAGAACTAAATAGACACTTCTCCAAAGAGGACATACAGATGGCCAATAGGCATATGAAAAAATGCTCAACATCACTAATCATTAGAGAAATGCATATTAAAACCACAATGAGATATCACCTCACACCAGTCAGAATGGTGCTCATCAACAAAACAACACAGAATAAGTGCTGGCGAGGATGTGGAGAACAGGAAACCCTCCTGCACTGCTGGTGGCAATTCAGACTGGTGCAGCCACTATGGAAAACATTATGGAGATTCCTTAAAAAATTAAAAATCAAACTGCCTATTGACCCAGCTATCCCATTTTTAGGAATATACCTCAAGAACACCATAGCACTGTTTCAAAAGGAGAAATGCACTCCCATGTTTTTGGCAGCATTGTTCACAATAGCAAAGATCTGGAAACAGCCCAAATGTCCATCAGAGGATGAGTGGATTAAAAAGCTTTGGTATATATATACTATGGAATACTACTCAGCCATAAGAAATGAAGACATTGGATCTTTTACAACAACATGGATGGACCTTGATAACATTATACTGAGTGAAATAAGTAAATCAGAAAAAACTAAGAACTATATGATTCCATACATAGGTGGGACATAAAAATGAGACTCAGAGACATGGACAAGAGGGTGGTGGTCACAGGGAGAGGGGAAGAGGGGGGAGGGGGAGGAGCACAAAGAAAAACAGATAGAAGGTGATGGAAGATAATTTGATTTTGGGTGATGGGTATGCAACATAATCTAATGTCAAAATAACCTGGAGATGTTTTCTCTGAACATACGTACCCTGATTAATTAATGTCACCTCATTAAAATTAATAATAATAATAAAAAGGCCTTGTGAGCTTAAATTTAAGGAAACTGAACTTTGAATGCTAAGTATTGCAGGGGAGAAAAATAATTTTACTTCTATTTTTCTAAGTTCTTCTCATTGGTTTAATAAATTTATATGAGACAGATTAACAGATGAAAATAACCAAGTTAAATTAGATATATACACATGGAGCTTCCATAAGAATATGGGATCTTAGAACAAATCTGGCCATTTAGACTTATAGGCATTCTGAACTAAGGAGAAGGGGAGGAGAATATTGATTTGGATTTCAAATGGAAGGTAGGCAATTCACAGGTAAATGAAAAGAGCAAAGATTTGGAAAACAATTCTTTCTTGGCCATACAAAAACAAAGGAACACAGAGGAAAATCTAACAGACTTTTCTAGGTTCCTTCCTGTCTGTCACAAGTAGTCCATACTATGCTAAGACCCCTTTCTTTAAATGGGCTTTTCTATCTCAAATTATTTAGGCAGTTGTTGGGGGGATGCTTTTCCTGAGTCTTTCATTTTGTTTAAATAACCTGCTTAAATTAATCAGTCCTAAATATCATATTTTGAGGTGGCAAAATATGTTCCTTCTCGATATTATTAGCAACAAAATATGGAATTTCAGAATGTCAAGTGTGTATATAAAATAAATCCAATGTGGCATTAGAAGTCTTTCAAAGGCTATGTTTATAGGACACTATTCTATATGTTAATTAATATTAAGTAAAATATTTAAATTAATTATATACATATGAATAACAAAATTTCAAAAATCTGTGTTGCTAAATTTTCTGTATCAATTCCGTTTACAGAAGATGGTTGTGCGAAAATAAGATAAGGAAGTTGACTAATTGCACAGTAATATATAGTAGATATATAAAGTAGTACATTTGGATAATATAGAATCTGAATTTGGGTTTTCATATATTTTGCTAGATATACTACAAGGTTTGAAAAAATAGTCTTGATTCACAAGATAACTATACAAATACTTTCATGATTGAAAATTTTTCTTAAATTTTCTTGTTGTTGTCTTGTTCTAGATTTTCTGTAGCTTAGTTTTTTGAAAGTCCCAATAGTTCTCATCAATATGTAAGAATGGAATAATTCACTAGCTATCACCTTTCTCCCAACTTTAATCCTTTGAAACTAATGAGTTATTACAACCCAGGTCTAGCTATTAATCACTACATAGCTCTGACAAAAATACAAAATAAAACTGTGTTCTTATACAAAATGTATGTTATTTACTCATGTCTTTGCATAAATGCATAGAAGTGTGGCAGGAGCTTAAAAGTATTTGACATTGATTCAGTTGATTCTCATTATTTGTCATAGTTATGTTAAATAAATCCACCATAAACAGCAAATTCGTGAGTTCTTCAGATGATGAACATAGAGGTGAGTTTTTAGACAACTTTGGTCAAACCATTTTATCAACCCACCAATACAAAATCTTGTCTTTTATATGTGTTTCTTTTTAAAGACACCTCATTTAATAAATGTTGTTGACTAATTAACATGGAAATCACTGTCAATGTGTTAACTCATGCTTGAATGAAGTTTACCCAAATATAGTTATTTTCACTGTAAGGTTCATCATAGCTTTTTGTACTTGGAAAAACTACATGACATTTCACTACACTTCAGAGCCAGTTTAAACAGCTGTGCTCACCACCATCACTAACAAAAAAGACAAAAATGCAAAGCAAGTGGCATTATTGTAATGCTAAAAAGACAATTTTACACTATGAGAGTTGAAACAAAACGGCAGAGAATGGCTTTGTTTGACCTCAGCCAGAAATGTGAGCATCAGATCACTCAAATTTTCCCAGTATTCTATGCATGTGCATGTCCACACATGACCAAAAAAGGCTGCAAGTATAGATTTAGGATTTCTAGCACATGTTATCATGCAGGCAAAGTCACAAACACCAAATTGCTAATAATAGAGATCAACATTTGGGCAGGGGAAAATAGACATGTTTGTGAAAGATAAGTGCTGCGATACATAAGTTTGTTTTTATAGAGCAAATTGATATTTCTGAGGTAAAAATTCCATGTTAGTTCTCAGCTATTCAGAGAAATACAAGTATACAGAGCTTGGCTTTCTAATGTCATAATTCAAAAACACTGCTTTTCTGTTAGGTTGAAATGTAGAAACACCATATCTTTGACCATAGAAGAAGTTTTGCAAGATTTGGAGATGAGTAAATAAAAAAAAGTTCTGCCAGACCTGTGGTGGCACAGTAGATCAAGCGTCGACCTGGAATGCTGAGGTTGCCAGTTCAAAACCCTGGGCTTGTCTGGTTAAGGCACATATGAGAGTTCACACTTCCTGCTCTTCTCCCCTTTCTCTCTCTCTCTCTCTCTCTCTCTCTCTGTCTTCCTTCTCTAAAATAAATAAATAAATAAACAAATAAATAAAATAACTTTGAAAAAAGTTCTGTAGAGGCCATAATGCTCCCTAATATTTAGTTTCTGGAAAACTTTTAGGATGCTGCCTTAACAACCTCTGAAAAAGGCCAAGATAACCGAGAACATTCTTTTGCTTTTTGTAAAATGCTTCACTGAGCACTCTCTTCCTAGATTGTTCCAATGATAACTGAGAGCTTGTTTCACTTCTGTAAAACTGTTTGGCTAGGTGCTCACTCCTTCCTCTCACTTCTTTTTGCATTTTAAAGCAAATCCCTGAGATTTTTCGGGCTGTGAGTTCTTTAGAATGTGAATTCACTTGTGGTCACCAACCTTAGAATAAAGATTCCTTGATTTGGCTACTTAATTATGTGGCAAAACGTTTGTTTCCTCACTATCCAGATATAACAGAATCAACACTGAACTAATAATTTAAAAATATTTTTAGCCTGACCTGTGGTGGCGCAGTGGATAAAGAGTCGACCTGGAAATGCTGAGGTTGCCAGTTTGAAACCCTAGGCTTGCCTGGTCAAGGCACATATGGGAATTGATGCTTCCAGCTCCTCCTCCCTTCTCTTTCTCTGTTTCTCTCTCTCCCTCTCTCTCTCCTCTCTAAATATGAATAAATAAAATTTTAAAAAAATATTTTTAAAACTATTTGCCTTATGTTGGTCAAATAAGTTTGTGAATATGAGGTATATGTTTGCTCACTTATAGTTTTCATTGCGTGTGGGAGACAGGCTGTAAACTGGCAAAGTCCTTATAGCCTAAGGCTTAGATTTAAGACTAAGCCTTTCCCATCCTTTTAATACCAAGATTAAGATCTTTTTAACATCATTCTACTACTAACATCTTCTCAAAACTAAGCTTTTTCCCACACCCTTGACTATTGCATGATGGGGTGGGGTGGTGCACTCTTATGAGAAATCATATTTATGTCTCAGATAAGTGGTTTGTATCAGAGACTTCCTTACTTGTATATTGGCTTAAAGCAGGAGTCCCCAAACTTTTTACACAGGGGGCCAGTTAACTGTCACTCAGACCGTTGGAGGGCTGGAGTATAAAAAAAACTATAAACAAATCTCTATGCACACTGCACATATCTTATTTTAAAGTAAAAAAACAAAACAAGAACAAATACAATATTTAAAATAAAGAACAAGTAAATTTAAATCAACAAACTGACCAGTATTTCAATGGGAACTATAGGCCTGCTTTTGGCTAATGAGATGGTCAATGTCCGGTTCCATATTTGTCACTGCTAGTCATAAAAAGTGATATGACACATTTCCGGAGCCGTGATGCATGTGTCTCACATCACCGTAAGTAGTACTGTACGTGAGTAATGTTGCACTTTGCTGTGCCACCACATACAGTATTCGCATCCTGTGCTCCTCTCACTGACCACCAATGAAAGAGGTGCCCCTTCCAGAAGTGTAGCGGGGGATGCATGCGGCCTGCGGGCCATAGTTTGGGGACCCCTGACTTAAAGACTTTAATTTTCTACACTATAAAATAAAGCAGACAAGGGGCTCTGTCTCATGGTTCTTGCCATCAGCATTACAGAGGAGAGGCAGTCAAGATGGCAAAGAGCTGAAGGAAAAGCCAGTTTGTGCAGAATTTGTGCATAAAGAAGGAGATGGGGAACAAAGGTGAATAAGGCTGGTGGGGCCTTTGATTCTAGAAAAACTCAGATGAGTCAGTGGCTTTGGGAACCCTGAATTGAAAGGGAAGTGTTTTCCCACTGTGTATATTTACTCACTTGTCAGGTGAGAGCTAGTATTAAAGGTAATGGCCCACCAGTTCTCTACTCCATTGTTTCATTACTGTCTGTTCAAATTCAATGAGAACCTGCTTGTGAATGGCCATGATAGGCCACCATCATGGCTATGCACATGCAGGTTCTCGTTGAATTTGTGCAGTTGATAAAGAAATGGCAGAGTCAGAGGATGGTGAGCCATTCTTTATATTGGTGTCTCACCAAGATAGGCAAGCCACAAGATAAGCCAAGAGAAAAGCAGAAAACCTGTATTTCCCATGGAGGGCAAGGGATCAGGGAGGCCCCTGTAATGGTGATAGCAGGAACTGAGAGAGCCCAAGCCCCCGGTCTGTCCTCATTTTATAGTGTAGAAATCAAAACCTTTAATCCAATATACAAATAAGGTAGTTTCTGATACAAAGTCACTTATCTGAGGCAAAAATGGGATTCCTCATAAGAGTGCACCACCCCCTATCATCCAACAGTCAAGGGTGTGGGGAAAAGCTTAGTTTTAAAACTAAGCCTTAGGCCAGGGGTCTCAAACTCGCAGCCCGCAGGCCGCATGCAGCCCGCCGAACAATTTTGTGCAGCCCGCAGACTAATCCACGAAGTTCAAAATATTTTGGATAAAATTAAGTAAGCCTAGGGGCCTACTTGTATTTTTCATTTCTCTAGCATCCTAGCTAGATATTAGCTTAGTTAGCAGCAGTTGTGATGCAAACTACAGTTTCTGGTCGTTTTGTGACACTGACTAAACTGCATGTATGATTGTGCTTGTTGTACTGATTTTTTTTTGTTTTCAACTGCAGTGAGAAAAGTGTTGTGTAACAGTTGCCTTTTGTAGACCTAGTGCGGCCCACCAAATGTCTGTGATCTTGCTCTGTGGCCCACATGCTGAGTTGAGTTTGAGACCCCTGCCTTAGGCTATAATGACTTTGCCAGTTTACAGCCTGTCTCCCACACCCAAATTGAGGAAACATATATGTTATATTTGAAAACTTATTTGAGCCTGACCTGTGGTGGTGCAGTGGATAAAGCATTGACCTGGAAATGCTGAGGTCGCCGGTTCAAAACCCTGGGCTTGCCTGGTCAAGGCACATATGGGAGTTGATGCTTCCAGCTCCTCCCCCCCTTCTCTCTCTCTGTCTCTCCCTCTCCTCTCTAAAATGAATAAATAAAAACAAACAAACAAAAAAAAAAAACCTTTGGATAAAAACATACTTGACCAACAACCTTCAAATAACTAAAGGGCTCTGAGGGTTCTCCCCTTAACTGTAAAATGAGTGAGATGACATTTTCCATGTCTATATGTCTATCACCAAATCATTCAAGACAAAGTCACTGATGGCCATTATACATCAGCACAAATGTGTGGAATTATAGCTCCATGACTCCATCTGTGTTGACTAATATGAGTCATAAATTCTACTATGGGATAGAAAATGGAGAATGAATGTTACTGTCAATGTAAGAAACTTCTAAGCCTGTAAGAATTTTTATGAGTTTATTTGAGCCAAACGGTCGACATTTGCCGAGAAGCAAAATCTCAACAGATTGAGAAAATGTTCTAGAAAATGGTGTTTTTAACGCTTATTTTATACATCAGAATCAAAGGGAAAGATGTAAGGAGGTTACATAAAATTGATTGGTGATAGATTAGGGAGGCAGCAGAAAGCAAGTGGGGAAATCTCTGGGATGGGATAAAAACTGAAATTTCAACTGAAATTTCTTTTGCATAGACAGTCATAAAATAGTTAATAGTTAACATGATAATAACAATGAGGGGGGTATTGATTCCTTTCTGGTAGGTTGCCTGCCCTGAGGATGGGCAGGGAAGGAAGATTACCTTTACATTTCAAAGGCATGTTATCAGGAACTTTATTATAAATGTAAAAGACAGCAGACAGGCTTGATTAAGGCAAGTTTAGAGAAAAATACCCTAGGACATGACTATCCACCATGAACTGCTTTTAGTTAGAAAGTTTTAATTTCAGACCATCCTGTGTGGTTACCTGAGGTCTCTACGTTTGCAAAACCACCGTGTAGGGTTCACTTGAGCTTGTCAGGTTTAGTCTGTGACTCCGTTTCTCTTTTTTTTGTCCACATTAAAAAGAATTCAAAAAATATTGATTAAGCACCTATGTTATATTAGTCACCATGTTAACTGCAGGTATGTAGCAGTGAATGAAATGCCCATGATCTGCTGTCTTTGGAGACTAATAACTTCAAGCGCCTCATCAGTCACAATGTGCTAATAGATTCTGGGTTTTGAAATCACTTGTACAAGTCTACCCCGATTCATGCAATGACCACTAGAAAAATTCTTATAGTTAAACAAAAACATGCATTGGCTTGAAATATTTTGTGATTTTAAAAAAAGGTTATAATTTTTGAATCAGTTAAGAAAAGATTCTATTTCAGACTATTTTCTATCAATGAAATCTAACATCATTGATATGAAATACTAATCACTGAATTAACACTGCTGTTTCTTAGTGTACAAAATGTTCTAAAAAAAAGAGAGAGACTATTATAGGTGTTGTAAAAGAAATGTACTTTGTCTTTATAATCTACCTGTAAGGTAAAAAAAAATTCTGCTTATTATAAGGTTGGCTGAAGGAGGACACCCAAGTTCAGGTTAAGAAATGTTTCTTACAGGGTCATCTGCAGGGCTGACTTCTAAGACGGGGGTCAGTAACCAGTTTTCAGGTAGGGTTAACTAGGGGATTCAAGGGTGGGGGCTGGTAGTCCTTAAGGGAAAATGTAGCTTTCAGTGATTTATGTAAGATTAACTATAAATAAGCTAGGGGACCTTCCACATCCAGGATAGTCACCTAGATGTCCAGGGGTGGTGACCTGAAACATACAGTTTGTCAGTGTCCCTTTGTCCACTTAAAGGAGGAAGGAGTCATGGCCCCCACCTGCAACCCTATCACTTATAATTTGAATTTAAAATTTAAAAATAGTAAATAAAGTTGAACAACCTGTAAATTATATACACATACATACAAACATACAAAACAGTAGGTACAAATAATACAGATGTATGTGTATAACAATTTAAAATCAGCCATAATGTTCAGAGAGCACATTTTAGAGATTTATGTCAGTTGACCTTTTCTCTTTTTGTTGGTGTATAATTTACCAGGATTACTAAACCTGTAGGCATGAATATCTGTCTAACTTTCAGTCAAGTCTGACAATGAAAACATTACATCTTTCTTTTTCCATATATTTTTCTAAGCCCTGAAATTTGGTATATGATTATTATATATATGAAAAAGCACTATTATTCCATTATTGACATTTAAAAAGTAAAATAAAAATGAAATTAAATACAATAATAGTTACATGCATATTTCAATAACCAAAGAAGAAGGCATATGGTTGAGACACTTTCCAACCAAGCATCATACATTTTTTGGTTAGTCTAGATCAAGGAAATGTTTGGAACATTTAATCTCTTTTTTTCAAAGGGAAACTTTAAACTTAATTAAAAGCTCAGATATCTAAAGAACATCTGATTAGAATTTATAATATTTTCTTCTATGCTCTAGTATTAATATAATTTTAGAAAACTAAATAAATTTCTGGATACTTTAAAAATTACATTTTATATTAAATAATTACATGAATTTTAATCAGGATAAATTTTTCTATCTATGCCTTATCTATTTATGCAAACTTGAAGTCAATCTCACATTTAAACTTCTTTATTTCCATAATGTGAAAGAAGATGTGTTATTATCTGACAGAAGCATATTATTTTCATTGGAATAGATAGATATTTTTAAGCAAAATTACCATATATCAGAAAAGTAAAATACTTTTTTTCAAATATTAAAAAAACTTCAATATAGCTAAAATATTAAATAAACTTGTATTTAATTACTTTGATAAAAGTTAATAAAAAATATAGAGACAAGATGGCGCTGAAGTAGGCAGACGTACCAACATCTACCTCCCAGAACCAAAGTGGAATACAAACTAATTTTTAGAACTATCATCTGGAAAAACCAACTCTGGACTAAACTAAGAGGACTCTTCAACCAAGGAACACTGAAGAAGCCACACCGAGACTGGTAGGAAAAACGGAAACGCAGAGAGGGCTGCCCAGCTCCCCAGAGCGAACGGCAGCTGGGAGAGACTCGTATGGCGGGAAGTGAGTTTAGCAGAGGGGGAAGGGTCCTGAGCCCCAGGAACAAAGCCCCAGCCTGCATCCCCAGAGCCCAGAAGAGGCGTAAGAACAGTATTTAGCTGGAAATAAGTCAGGATACTGTTTGTGAGAAAGAGTCTGATTTCTCAGACCTAGGATCCTTCTTAAAGGAACCATGCAGAACATCTCTCTCACAAACCCTCACCTGGGGCTCCTGGGGATGGAGGGAGAGAAGAGAGGACCAGAGTAACAGGAAGAAAGTGTAATCCAGGAGGCACAGGGAGAAACATTTTGGGAGATAGCCACTCTAACCCCTGGGATGAGTCACTCCCCAAAGCTGAAGTGAATATTTCCCCCGGAAACAGCTATACCAGCAAAGGGAAGCAGGAGAGCAGCCAAACAAGCTCCCCCACAGCACTCAGAGCAGAGTTGCATAGAAGGAGGGAGCTTTTCGGTCTACAGCAGTGAGTCTTAGGGTCCGAGCTGCAACGCCCCCACCCACACGGCTGAGGGCTCGTCGGAGGGCCGGCGGCAGCAGGAGACAAAAGCGCGGTTCTGCTGGCAGGGGCAGAAGCCAGCTGGCCACCACTGGGCTCAGGTGTGAGCTCAATCTTGCCTGGCTGGGGGAAGGGGGTGTGCAAAAGCAGTCAAACTCAGCTGCGGGCAGCCTGTAATCCAGCCTGTGGGAGAAGGGCGGGAACCATGGAAAGGGTGGAGACAAGCCCCGGGGCAAGGGCAGAGGAGCATAGCCTTGCCCCACCCGTGCAACCCAGGCTTGCAGTCTAAGTTGGTAGCTGGCTCCTCCCACGGGGGTTGAGCAAAAAGCCCAGAAGAGGCAGAGTTCCGCTATTGAGCTGAGCTTGGGCACGCATTCCTGCCCAGTGCTAGAGCCAAGGCTAGCAGCCGTTCCTCGAGCTGGCTCCTCCTGCAAGGGCAGGGCGAAAGCCCGGAAACAGGCAGAGACCTGCAGCTGAGCAAAGGTGCTCACCAGTGCCCTCAGGACCGAGCATAATGTCACACATGGGGCGGGGCAAAGCCCAAGGCCACCAACGCTTGTACACCCGAGCGCGTGATTACAGCCACTCTCGTGAAGAGAAAATGCGGAGGCAGAGAAATACAACACAAATAAAGCAAGAGAAATCCCCAGAAAAGGACCTAAGTGAATCAGATATAACCAAATTACCAGATACAGAGTTTAAAATAACGATTGTTAGGATGCTCAAAGATATTAGAACAACCATAGATGGCCATAATGAAAACCTAAATAAAGAGATAACAAATATAAAAAAGGACATTGAAATAATAAAAAAGAATCAGTTAGAAATGACAAATACAATATCTGAAATAAAGAATACAATGGAAGGAATTAAAAGCAGGATGGATGAAGCAGAGAATTGAATCAGTGAGTTAGAGGACAAGATAAATAAAGGCACAGAAGCAGAGCAGAAAAAAGAAAAGAGACTCAAAAAGTCTGAGGAAACTCTAAGGGAGCTATGTGACAACATGAAGAGAAACAACATCTGCATCATAGGGGTTCCTGAAGAAGAAGAGAAAGAACAAGGGATAGAGACTTTGTTTAAACAAATCATAGCAGAAAACTTCCCCCAATTAAGGCAGTGTTGGGCAGATAAAATATATTATGCTCACTTTGTTAAATATGACGCTGCCCATGAGGAGGCCATTGCCCAGGTGATATTAATGTGTGTTGGGGGTGGGCTAAAGGCAGGCAGAATCCCTGTAGCCTGGGACTTGGTTTTGGGATTAAGCCTTTCCCACCCTTTTTGATGTGGGGTGGTACAATCCAATCATGCCTCAAAGAAGTGACTTTGTACTAGAGACTTCCCTATTTTGTATATTGGATTAAAGGTTTTGAATCTACACTATTAAATAGGGGCAGAAAGGGAACTTGCGCTTTTGGTTCCTGAGATGATTAGAGGAGGGAGCAGAGTAGCCGCTGGAGGAGGATTCATAGGTTCGTGAGTTGCAGATTGCCCTGGACGTTGTGGAGAGCCAGCAGCAGCGGGAGGCCAGGGCTGAGGCTGAGGCTGAAGCTGAGGCCAGGTCCGGAGCTGCAAAGTCTGGAGAGCAGAAGGCTGCGGCAGCCCGGGGTTCGAGACCAGCAACAGGAGCTGGTGTTTTCAGTTCCTTTTTGGAGGATGAGGAGAATTGGGCTGGAGTTGCAATCCGCAGTCTCCAGAAGGTGAGAGCCCAGCTGCAAGGAGCACCTACTACGGCCCCGGTAGGTCTGCGATTTTGGGACATAGGGCTGGATAAGCTTGCCGGAGCAGAGATAGAAATGCTGACTGCCATTGCCATGTACTCCTCTTTGGGACAGTATAAGACCTGCCAGGATGGCAGGAATGAGGGGGGTGGTTGACGCCCTATGTGCATGGACTGATTTCCTGGACTACGACCCGAGTGGGCATTGGCTCCTTTGTTTGATGGACTCAACGGATTATGGATTTTGGACAATGTGAAATACCCTGATGGGGGTGGGGGGTGGCTTTGCTGGAAGCACTCCCCTGCCCTGGGAAGCTTTTCCCATGGCTAGAAAGAAGGCTGAGGACATTTTGCGCTTTGGGCAAAGTGCTCAGAGACTGGTGAAGTGTACCTTTGTGATTGTTGAAACTGTATGATTTGTCATGTTGTAATTTGTGTAACATGCCTAATTTCCTTGCATGGGGATGCTGGTGATATAAATTGGTGGGTAGTAAAGTGAGCATAGGGGTGGATTGTTGGGCAGATAAAATATATTATGCTCACTTTGTTAAATATGATGCTGCCCATGAGAAGTGACTTTGTATTAGAGACTTCCCTATTTTGTATATTGGATTAAAGGTTTTGAATCTACACTATAAAATAGGGGCAGAAAGGGAACTTGCGCTTTTGGTTCCTGGGATGATTAGAGGAGAGAGCAGAGCAGAGAGCAGAAGAAGGCCACGTGGAGGAGGCCAGGAGAAGCAGCCAAGATGGCGGAGTGCTGAGTGAGATGCCAGTTTGTGTAGAGTTTGTATAGGAAACTCGGATAAGTCAGTGGCTTTGTGAGCACTGAATGTGAGTGGGTTTCAGAGCCCAGTGTGTGTTTTTACTTGCCCGCCAGGTGCAAGCTAGAATTAAAGACTATGGCCCACCAGTTTGTGGCTCCGTTGTTTCTTTGCCGACTGTCCAAATCCAATGCAAACCTGCATGGGTCAGGCTGCTTTGATAGTGGCCCTGGCCCTGGCTTCTGGATTTACAGGCTGGAAAACATTTCACATGTTCAGGAAGCACAGAGAACTCCATTAAGGAGAAACCCAAAAAAACCAACACCAAGACACATCATAATTAAAATACCATAGCTAAGTGATAAAGAGAAAATATTAAAAGCTGCTAGAGAAAAAAAGACTATCACCTACAATGGAGCCCCCATAAGGATGACTTCTGACTTCTCAACAGAAACACTTGAGGCCAGAAGGGAACGGCAAGAAATATTCAAAGTAATGCAGAACAAGAACCTACAACTAAGACTACTTTATCCAGCAAGGCTATCATTTAAAATTGAAGGAGAAATAAAAAGCTTTACAGACAAAAAAAACCTCAAGGAATTCACTGCAACCAAACCAAGGCTGCAAGAAATGCTAAAGGGCCTGTTGTAAATAGATCAAAGGAAAAAAAGAATACAACAAAAGAGGAATACAGTTTTAAAGAAAAAAATGGCAATAAACAATTACATATCAGTAATAACCTTAAATGTTAATGGATTAAATGATCCGATCAAAAGACATAGGGTAGCTGCGTGGATAAGAAAACAGGACCCATACATATGCTGTCTACAAGAGACACACCTTAAATCAAAAGATGCACACAGACTGAAAATAAAAGGATGGAAAAAAATATTTCATGCAAATGGAAATGAAAAAAAAAGCTGGGGTAGCAATACTTATATCAGAAAAATGGACTTTAAAACAAAGACCATAGTTAGAGATAAAGAAGGTCACTACATAATGATAAAGGGAGCAATCGAAAAGGAAGATATAACCATTATAAATATCTACACACCTAATATAGGAGCACCTAAATATATAAAGCAGACTTTGATGGACTTAAAGGTAAACAAGATCGATGAACCTTTAACGAGACTCATCAAGAAAAAAAAAGAGAGGACTCAAATAAAATTAGAAACGATAGTGGAGAAATAACTGACACAACAGAAATACAAAATATTGTAAGAAAATACTAGGAATAACTGTACACCAAAAAACTAGACAACCAAGATGAAATAGACAAATTCCTTGAATCATATAATCTTCCAAAAATCAATCTGGAAGAATCAGAAAACCTAAACAGACCAATTACAACAAACGAGATTGAAACGGTTATCAAAAAACTCCCAAAAAAGAAAAGTCCTGGGCCTGATGGCTTCACAAGTGAATTCTACCAAATATTCAAAGAGGAACTAACTCCTATCCTTCTCTAGCTATTTCAAAAAATTCAAGAGGAAGGAAGACTTCCAAACTCCTTTTATGAGGCGAGCATAATTCTGATTCCAAAACCAGGCAAAGACAACACAAAAAAAGAAAATTATAGGCCAATATCACTGATGAATTTAGATGCAAAAATCCTCAACAAAATATTAACAAACTGGATCCAGCAATATATGAAACAAATCATACACCATGATCAAGTGGGATTTATTCTTGGGAAGCAAGGCTGGTACAATATTCTCAAATCAAACAAAGTGATTCATCACATAAACAAAAGAAAGGAGAAAAACCACATGATAATTTCAATAGATGCAGAAAAAGCATTTGATAAAATCCAGCACCCATTCATGATCAAAACTCTCAGCAAAGTGGGAATACAGGGAACATACCTCAACATGATAAAGGCCATCTATGAGAAACCCACAGCCAACATCATACTCAATTGGCAAAAAATAAAAGCAATCCCCTTAAGATTAAGAACAAGGCAGGGGTGCCCCTTTCACCACTCTTATTCAACATAGTTCTGGAAGTCCTAACCACAGCAATCAGACAAGAAAAAGAAATAAAAGTCATCCAAATTGGAAAATAAGAAGTAAAACTATCATTATTTGCAGATGATATGATATTATGCATAGAAAACCCTAAAGTCTCAGTCAAAAAACTACTAGAGCTGATAAATGAATTCGGCAATGTGGCAGGATATAAAATCAATACTCAGAAATCAGAGGCCTTTTTATACACTACAAATGAACTGTCAGAAAGAGAAATCAAGGAATCAATTCCCTTTACCATTGCAACCAAAAAAATAAAGTACCTAGGAATAAATCTAACCAAGGAGATTAAAGACTTGTACTCAGAAAATTATACAACATTGATAAAAGAAATCAGGGAAGATACGAATAAGTGGACGCATATACTGTACTCATGGTTAGGAAGAATAAACATCATTAAAATGTCTATAGTGCCCACATCAATTTATAAATTCAATGCAATACCAATTAAAATACTAATGACTTACTTCAAAGATATAGAACACATATTCCAAAAATTTATATGGAACCAAAAGAGAACACGAATAGCCTCAGCAATCTTGAAAAGGAAGAATAAAGCAGGAGGGATCGCACTTCAGGATATCAAGTTATATTATAAGGCCATTGTACTCAAAACAGCATGGTACTGGCATAAAAACAGGAACATAGATCAATGGAAAAGAACAGAGAACCCAGAAATAAACCCACAGCTCTATGGACAACTGATATTTGACAAAGGAGGTAAGAAAATACAATGGAGTAAAGATAGCCTCTTCAACAAATGGGGTTGGGAAAATTGGACAGCTACCTGCAAAAAAATGAAACTAGACCACCAACTTACACCACTCACAAAAATAAACTCAAAATGGATAAAAGACTTAAATGTAAGCCATGAAACCATAAGCATCTTAGAAGAAAACATAGGCAGTAAGCTCTCTGACATCTCTCGCAGCAATATATTTGCTGATTTGTCTCCACAGGCAAGTGAAGAAAAAGGATAAACAAATGGGACTTTATAAAACTAAAAAGCTTCTGCACAGCTAAAGACAATAAGAACAGAATAAAAAGACAAACTACACAATGGGAGAATATATTTGACATTGCGTCTGATAAGAGGTTAATAACCAAAATTTATAAAGAACTTGTAAAACTTAATACCAGAAAGACAAACAATCCAATCCAAAAATGGGCAAAAGAAATGAATAGACACTTCTCCAAAGAGGACACGCAGATGGCCAAAAGGCATATGAAAAAATGTTCAACATCACTAATGATTAGAGAAATGCAAATTAAAACCACAATGAGATATCATCTCACACCAGTCAGAATGGCGCTCATCAATAAAACAACACAGAATAAGTGCTGGCAAGGATGTGGAGAAAAGGGAACTCTCCTGCACTGCTGGTGGGAATGCAGACTGGTGCAGCCACTGTGGAAAACATTATGGAGATTCCTCAAGAAATTAAAAATTGAACTGCCTTTTGACCCAGCTATACCGCTGTTAGGAATATATCCCAAGAGCGCCATAGCACTGTTTGAAAAGAAGAAATGCACCCCCATGTTTATGGCAGCATTGTTCACAATAGCAAAGATCTGGAAACAGCCTAAGTGTCCATCAGAGGATGAGTGGATTAAAAAGCTTTGGTATATACATATACTATGGAATACTACTCAGCCATAAGAAATGATGACATAGGATCTTTTACAACAACATGGATGGGCCTTGATAACATTATACTGAGCGAAAGAAGAAAATCAGAAAAAACTAAGAACTATATGATTCCATACATAGGTGTGACAAAAAGATGAGATTCAAAGACATGGACAACAGGGTTGGGGTTACAGGGTGGAGGGAGGAGAGGTAGGGGGTTGGGGGAGGGGAGGAGCACAAAGATCATGGCATTTCAGCATTTGCCATATTCCCCCTTTAATCAGACAGCAAATATTTACTTATGGTGTTTCCACTATAAAGACTGCTGTCTTAGGGACAAATGCTGATGAACTATTTCAGCAGTTCCTCCTTCTTCAAAGACTTATATGTCAACATAGAGCTCCATATTTCATAGGACATACCCAAGCTCACTCCATGCTCCCTGGAGCTTTAACACAAAGGAATACCCTTTTTTTTACTCTTTTCTTTTTGTTTGTTTGTTTGTTGTTGTATTTTTTCTTTCTTTTATTTATTTTTTGTATTATTCTGAAGATGGAGATGAGGAGGCAATCAGACAGACTCCCACATGCGCCTGACCAGGATCCGCCTGGCATGCCTACCAGGGGGGAATGCTCTGCCCATCTGGGGTGTTGCTCTGTTGCAACCAGAGCCATTCTGGCAACTGAGGGAGAGGCAATGGGGCCATCCTTATGCCCGGGGTGGCTTTGCTCCAGTGGAGCCTTAGCTGTGGGAGGGGAGGAGAGAGACAGAGAGGAGGGAGAAGGGGAGGGGTGGAGAGGTAGATTGGCACTTCTCCTGTGTACTCTGGCCCAGGAATCCTGCACACCGGGCCAATGCTCTACTACTGAGCCAACCGGCAAGGGCCTAGGAATGCCCTTGTTGATCAAGCTACCCAAAAGAAAATTATATGGAGCAATCATGACAGACTGAGCAAGTCAGTCTCATACTATTCGTCACCAAAACGCTGCAGCCCGGTGTAAACAGTTTCAACTTTCTTGGGAAGCAGCATGGCATATTGGGAAATCCTGTCCAAGGGGTCCTATACTGCCCCCTCATTTGGAGTTAACCCTCAAGGACCCCTACCAGGACAACTTTGGCAGATGGATGTTACTCATATACCTTCATTTGGCAAACAGTCGTATGTCCACATTACAGTGGCTTCATATTCCGGATCTATAGTAACCTCTGTCAGAACAGGAGAGGCTGCTAAGCATGCTATAGCTCATGGTCTGTATGCATTGTTCTATTATTGGATTTCTTAAACTGGCTTAACTGAAAATGCTCCTGCATATGGAGCAAAAGCATTTACTGTATTTTGTCATGCTTACAATCTTTAAAGTTAAGGTATTATTAAAGTGTACTCAGAAAACATTTTAAGGTCAATTAAAAAAAAAAATAAATAAATAAATAAATAAATAAAATTAAATAAAATTAAAAAAATTAAAAAAACTAAAAAAAAAAAAACAATTTAAAAGGGGGTAGTCATATCCTGGAACTCCTACGGGTCTACCATATCATGCTTTTTACTTAAAAAAAAATTTTTTTTACATTTCTTTTGAATGCTTATGAACAGGAGACACCAAATCTTTTTTGCCTGCAAACTACTACCGTCTTTATTAGATCCAGCTAATACACTGTTTTGTCTTTTTCCAAATAGCTCCAGATATATGGAAAAGATTTATATAGGCGGATTGGGATCCTCAAACCCCTCAGCGAGATCTTCTGAGCATAGCTTTTAAGATACCTAGAGGCAGAAAAAGCCCAATAGAGATCAGGGGAACTACCAACTTTTAGGATACACCCTTAAAGGCTCCAACACCCCAAAGGGGTCTCCTAGAATGCATCTGGGTCCTGCTTCAATAGTGGAAAGGAAGGTCATTGAGCTAAAGCCTGCCAGGCTTACATGCCTTTACTGTGAGGAAACAGGAACACTGGAAGGTAGGCTTCCCCCTCACTCCTCTAAGGGAGGGTTCAGTCTCTTCCAGCCCTGCTCCAGCCACCTATGACCTAACCTTGCCCAGAAAGCTGGGGTTTGCCACTGAAGGCTGAAGGTGCCCAGGCCCATCGGCCCCATCTACGACACTGTGGATGAGCCCAGGATATTTCTTCCAAGAAGCAGGTAAACTGATCTCATTTGCACAAGGGCCACTTAACTATGTCTTGCCTGAATAGTCAGGTTTTTTATTCTTCCCTCAAAGATCTCTGTTGTGGGTGTTGATAGTCCTATGTTCTGCTGCTTTGCTTAATATATAGTGTTTCCTTTCTCCCTCCTATCTCAATGCCCTACTCATATTTCAGGCTGGGACTTACTCCTGATTTAGAGCTCTCTTTCCCCCTTTTGTCAACTTCTATTATGAATCTACCTTTGCCACCCAGCTTAGTGTATCCCAAAGTTCTCTTTACCATGCCACAGTCACAGAGCTCCAGGGAAAAGCTACCTGGTCTTATCTCTCCAGGCAGAGGAGAACAGAAGCTCCATATCCATGCATGCTGCAAATGGCTTCTCCAGTCTACCTGAATCATTAACAGCTAGAAGCAGCGGTCACTGGGCCTTGGACATGAGCTGCAAAGTATAGAATGGTGACAACAATTCCAGTGACATGCCGACTTTTCCTGGATGTGGACTTTTCCTGGACTCCTGCTCCCTGTGACAGATCCTAACAGACTGAACCGTGGTTGGGTTACATTTTTCAGGGATTTGACATGGTGACAGGGCCAACTTGGACTTGGTGAACATGTTAAGGACACTACTCTTTTATAGATTCTTGCTGTATGGGCCAAGAGTTTGCTTAAAGGCTTTAATCACTGTAAAAAAAAATAGAAGGCTGGATAAAGAAGATGGAGCACATATACACCATGGTATACTAGTCAGCTAGAAGAAATGATGACATCGGATCACTTACAGCAGATTGGTGGAATCTTGATAACATTATGCGGAGTGAAATAAGTGAATCAGAAAAAAACAAGAACTGCAGGATTCCATACATTGGTGAGACATAAAAGTGAGACTAAGGACATGGACAGGAGTGTGGTGGTTACGGGGGGTGGGGGGAGGGATGGAGGGAGGGGGGGAGGGGGAGGGGTACAAAGAAAACTGGATAGAGGGTGACAGAGGACGATCTCTCTTTGGGTGATGGGTATGCAACAGAACTAAATGACAAAATAACCTGGAAATGTTTTCTTTGAATATATGTACCCTGATTTATTGATGTCACCCCATTAAAAAATAAAATTATTAAAAAAAAAAACTAGATAGAAGGTGATAGAGGACAATCTGACTTTGGGTGATGGGTATGCAACATAATTGATCGACAAGATAACCTGGACATGTTTTCTTTGAATATATGTATCTTGCTTTATTGATGTCACACCATTAAAAAAATAAAATTATTTTTAAAAAAAGTTAATCAAAAATAAAATAATTAGTATAAATCTTTTAAAATAAATTTTGTTAACTTACTTAGCCCAAATTACTTTCTTCCTATTGGCTCTCAATTTTGCCTGTTTTCTCTGTGGAAAAGTTCCTAAATTCACTTTAAATATAGTGGTTAGAACAATGACTGAAAAGATAACAATGAAATATTACACTACTCTTGTGTTTAAATATTACACCTGCACTAAAACTGGGACAAACCATTTTTGTCTTGAAAACAAAGCCAGATGAACTGAAGTACTTGTCTGTTTCATCCACTGAGCCATTAAATTTTTAATTACTTTAAGGTTTTTAATTAAACAATTTTTCAAGCTTTTTTTTTTTGCATTTCTGAAAAAGGTGGGTTGTCCTAAAAATACATACAAAGAAAAAAACGGAAAAATAATATAGTCTTATTTGGATATTCATATTGACATTTCTCAACACCAGGTGATATTAAAATAATAGAGTGACTGTTGGTCAAATAAATTTGCAAATATGAAGTATGTGTTTGCTCACTTATAGTTTACATTGGGTGTGGGGGATAGGTTGTAAGCAAGCAGGGTGCTTATAGTCTAAGGCTCAGTTTTAAGAATAAGCCTTCCCCACACCCTTGACTGTTGCATGATGTGGGGTGGTGCACTCTCATGAGGAATCCCATTTATGCCTCAGATAACTGACTTTGTATCAGAGACTTCCTTGTGTATATTGGATTAAAGGTTTTGATTTCTATACTATAAAATGGGGCAGAGGAGCCCATGCTGGAAGAAAGCAAAGAAAGGCAATGTGGAGGAGAGGAGAAGCAGTCAAAATGGCAGAATGTTGAGGGAGAAGCCCGTTTGTGCAGAGACAAAGAGATGGGGAACAGGTGAATAAGGCTGGTGAGGTAGAAATCTTTGACTCTAGGAAACTCAGAGAAGTCAGTGGCTTTGGGAGCCCTGAATGGAAAGAGAAGTGTTATCTCACTATGTGTATTTCTTGCCCACCAGGTGCAAGCTAGGATTAAAGCTAATGGCCCACCAGTTCCTGGCTCCGTTGTTTCATTACCATCTTTCCGAATCAAATTTGAACCTGCATGGGCCAGGTGGCTGTGCCGACTGGCCATACACTAACAAAAAAAGAAAAACATGTTGTTGTTTTTTTTAACATCTAATGATTAAATGCCCTAAGTGATTTTGTGGTTATCCTCAAGATTGCCATTTCAAGAACAAAGTTGCATATTACATTACTCACTCAAAAGCATTTAAAATTGATGGAAAATAATATTAAGCCTATTTCCTTAAAGAGCTATATATGGCCAGTAGTTGCTGTCATGGTCATGCACATGCAAGTTCTCAGTGAATTTGGACAGATGGTAAAGAAACAGTGGGGCCAAAAAAATGGTGGGTCATCCCTTTATTAAGTCTCACACCAGCCGGTGAGCAAACACACAGGGAAGAAACTTCCATTTCACTCAGGGTTTCCAAAGCCCTGACACTTTCTCCAGTTCCACAACCAAGAGAATCTTCTCTGGTTTCTCCTAGAATCAAAGGCTCCACCAGTCTCTGCAGAGCTCACAAAAGCCCCTCAGCTCTAGTTCCCCATTTGAATGCCTTCTCCTTCCCTGACATAATGGCTTCTCCTTCAGCACTCTGCATTCTCTCTGCTCTCACTCTGCAGACATGGCTTCTTTCTTCTTCTCCTTCTTCCTTCTTTTCAAAACTTTCTGGTGCAAAAACCTCTCCTTCAGCAAACATTAACATAAGAATGGCCCTTCCCAAGCAGGATTGTAATTTGCAATTTCACAGATGACATATACCTGGTGCTGCCCAGCCCCCAATGCAAACTATAATCAAGCAAACATAAAAATCATATTTTACTAATTTATTTGACCAACAAGCTATCTGAATTTTTAATTTATCAGGGTATAATCTGGTAAACAAACTCATGACAGGTAATTCAATAGAAGGAATTTCATAAGAGGAAAAGGGCAATAGGATGAATAACAAAATCTTCATTTTAACAACTACAAGAGACTGTTACCATTCTTATAACTGAAGAAACACAGGGAGGAGGTAATGGTCCTAGTTTCAAAGAGTTAGCACTCCTAGAGAATGGGGGGACCATAGCAAGTGAGCTCTCACAAGCTGGGACCAGACCACAAAAGCATGGTCGGTGTGGCAGGAGCTAGGGATATAGAAGAGATGTAGCTTCTGCCAGAGATGCTGTCGAAGGAAGAAATGTATATGACACATATACTCTTCATTTTCCTTGTATCCCTAAATCGTCTCCTAGTGTCTCCTTTTGACTGAACCTAGCCAGAGTCAATAGGCAAGAAAGCCTGGGTAAAGTGTGCATCCCTCACTGTTATGCTAAGAAGAGTAGAGGCAAGGCTGTAATGGCACTAAAAGCAAATAATTCACACAAAATGCTTCTAAAAGCTTTGATCTATTTATGTATCTTGTAATTTTTTTTTGGGGGGGGGGATTTTCCGAAGTTAGAAGCAGGAAAGCAGTCAGACAGACTCCTACATGTGCCCCACAAGTATCCACCCGGCATGCCAACCAGGGGGTGATGCTCTGACCATCTGGGGCATTGCTCCTCTGCAACTGGAGCCATTCTAGTCCCTGAGGTGGAAGCTATGGAGCCTTCCTCAGCACCTCCTGGGCCAACTTTGCTCCAGCGGAGCCTTCGCTGTGGGAGGGGAAGAGAGAGACAGAGAGGAAAAAGAGGGAGAAGGGTGGAGAAGCAGATGGGCGCTTCTCCTGTGTGCCCTGACTAGGGATTGAATCCAGGACTTCCACACCTCAGGCTGACACTCTACCATTGAGCAAACCGGCCAGGGCAGGGTCTCTTGTAATTGTTAAAGTCTTTAATTCTCCCCACTACCAATAGTAAAGGAATTAAGTCTCATCAACAAAACCGTGAAATACTTTAGCAGTCTAATTAATATCAACATAATTTCCAGACTAATCTGCTACTACTGCCTAAATTTCAGTCTAACATACAGGTAAATAAACTAAAAGTAGTTCTTTCCACCAAACTTTATTCATGTTATTACTTTGCCTACAATGTCTTTGCTGCCCACACCTTCCCAACCACAACACTTCTCCATCCAATGATTTTTAATGTCTTATGACATCAATTTAAATGCATAATTCTTGTGGATAGTTTTTTGATATGTAGAAGAAATGAATTATTTTATAGTGATTAACTATTTATTAATATAATTTATAATTTGTATTATTATTAGTGACCTATTTTTGATTCTATTAAAAACTGAACTCCTTCAGGGGAGAGACAAAGTCAACAAAATTAGGAAAATTATTATTGTCAGTTCTGAGTAAATATATATTACATATATAAATATATCATGTTTTCCTAGATTCTAACAAATTATATGTGTCCAAAAAATGTGTAATGTATTAAGCATTGTGGTGACTTTCATTTTGCACCTGCAGACTAATACTTTGTAACACTCAAGGTTTACACTGAAATATAAAAAAAATCAAAATATATTATTTCCCCACTAGCAATCTCTTACTAGTATTTTCTCAAACTTTCTTTTTAAAAACAAAGTTTTTTTAAAAAACCCTGGCTCATTGGCTCAGTTGGTTAGAGTGTCATTCCATATGACAATGTTACAGGTCCAAACCAATCAGGGTACATTCAAGAATCAATCAATGCATAAATAACAGGAACAACAAATTGATGTTTCTCTCTCCACCTATTGGTCAAATAAGTTTGTAAAATATGATTTTTATGTTTGCTTATTTATAGTTTGCTTTGGGGGCTGGACAGTGCCAGGTATATGTGGGTCAGTGAAGTTGCAAATTACCTTACTGCTTGGGAAGGGCCATTGTTTTGATGATGTTTGCTGGAGGAGAAGTTTTTGTGCCAGGAAGTTTTGAAAGAAAAAAGCAGAAGGGGAAGAATGATTCTGCCCTCACCACTGAGAGGTGCAGTAGGATTCTTTTTCCTCCATGATCTCTTCTCCTTCAGGCTTTCTTATGGCTTGCCTGTCATGGTGAGACACGAATAAACAGAATGGCCCACCATCCTTTGGCTCCACTGTTTCTTTACCGTCTGCCTGAACTCAAGGAGAACCTGCATGTGAATGGCTGCAATGACTGTGACCCTTGGCCTTACAGCTCCTTCCACTCCCTCTAAAATAAATAAAAATTTTAAAATATTAAAAATAACAATTTTAAATAATATATTATTTGGGATTTTATGTGGTTGGTTAGAATATCATTATGTTATTTGCAAACTGGTAAACAATGACATCCATCATTTCTTTTCTACTCACACCCATTTCTTCTTTGCCCAGAGCTTGAATTCAGAAATTTTAGGTAGTGTGTAAAACCAGTTCTCTAGCCATAAATAACTGAGTTATGAATAAACTCTTTACTAAAACTAAGAGAAAATATTTCTTAAAATGTCTGAAATTGTTCTCCCTTTAAAATTGTGTTTGCATTTCAGGCAAGAAAAGGAATAAACAGCAAGTAAAAATGCCTTTTGCTAAAAGCAAAATTTTTCTCAGTAAATCCCCAACAGATTTCACTTCTTCTTGTTTTACCTGACAGAAATGTGTTACTTGGTGATCCTTACATAAAAGAATGTAAAAAAATATAAAAATATGATCTTGACTTTTCAATCACTACAGTGGAGAAAAGAAATTGAGAAAATAATTGAGACTGTATTGTGAATAAGCCAATTCATAGTTTCTAATTAAAAACTTGGGTATTTGGAAATATGAAACAGTGAGGCAGTAGACAATAAGATCTCTTACCAAAGCCACATGCGAACCACATTATCAAGTGCAGAATTTAAGACTGTGACAGTGTAAAGTGGATGGTAGAAATGAGGATGAAGAGAACAAAAAGGAAAAATACCATGTGGCCCCAGAGTAAAGGTACAGAGAGAACAGCTATTTGACATTTCATTTGAGAAGTAGTCCAGCTACAATTTGCATAGGGTTCCCAAGATTCATGAGTTTCCTCAAAATAAAAAAAAGAAAGAAAGAAAGAAAGAAAGAAGAAAGAAAGAAAGAAAGAAAGAAAGAAAGAAAGAAAGAAAGAAAGAAAGAAAGAAAGAAAGAAAAGAAAAGAAAAAAAAAAGCCTTTGCCTTTACTTAAGAAGGCTTGAGAGGCTTTTTGTTTTTTTACAACCAAGTTTCCTGATTTATATGAGTCAAGATGGAAAGTAATGTAAGTGTAGAGTCTGCTAACATCTGTTTTATTTCTTCAGTGTATTGCTCGTACCTTCTTATACTCTATGAATGTGCAAGAACAGTTCCTCCATAAGTATATGTTACATTCTTGATTATTTTATCCACTTAAAATTATTAGCTATCTAAGAAGAATCTTTTTATTTTATTTTATTACTGATTTTAATTTGTTGTGTTTACATAGATTTTAGTGTTGCCTCGAATGCATCTCCACTCCCCCGTATTCCCCTCAACATCTCCCTTTCTCTCTTCCCCATAGCACCTTCTCCCCTTTCCTTCAGCTTTATCCCATCCTAACCTCCTCTTTCCCCCTGCCCTCTTTCCTTCTGGTCCATTTGATTCAGCCTCTGATTCTGTTCCATTCCTCAGTTCCATTGTTCATTGGATTCCTCAAATGAGTGAGGTCATATGATATTTTTCTTTTTCTGCCTGGCTTATTTTACTTAACATAATAGTTTCCATGTCCATCCATACTGTCGCAATAGGTAAGATTTTCTTCTTTTTCAAGGCCCCATAGCATTCCATTCTATATATGGACCAAAGCTTTCTAATCTACTCGTCCACTGACGGACACTTGAGCTGTTTCCAGATCTTTGCTATTGTGAACAATGCTGCCATAAACATGAGGGTACATTTATCCTTTTGAAACAGAGCTATGGTATCCTTGGGCTATATTCCTAAAAGCAGGATAGCTGGGTCAAAAGGTAGTTTGATTTTTAATTTTTTGAGGAATCTCCGTACTATTTTCCACATGACTGCACCAGTCTGCATTCCCACCAGCAGTGCAGGAGGGCTCCCCTTTCTCCACATCCTTGCCAGCACTCATTCTGTGTTGTTTTGTTGGCGAGCGTCATTCTGACTGGTGTGAGGTGATATCTCATTGTGGTTTTAATTTGCATTTCTCTAATGATTAGTGATGTTGAGCATTATTTCATATGCCTATTGGCCATCTATATGTCTTATTTGGAGAAGTGTCTATTTATTTCTTTTGCCCATTTTTTGATTGGATTGTTTATCTTCCTGGTGTTGAGTTTATAAGTTCTTTATAAATTTTGGTTATTAATCCTTTATCAGACGTATTGTCGAATATGTTCTCTCATTGAGTAGTTTGTCTTTTTATTCTGTTCTTATTGTCTTTAGCTGTGCAAAAGTGTTTTAGTTTGATATAGTCCTATTTGTTTATTCTATTTGGCAGCATTGTTCACAATAGCAAATAGGACTATTGTGAATAGTCCTATTTAACTATTTGTTCACAATAGCAAATAGTCCTATTGTTTTATTTCACTTGTCCGTGGAGACAAATCAGCAAATATATTGCTGCGAGAGATGTCGGAGAGCTTACAGCGTATG
The DNA here is from genome assembly GCF_036850765.1 of Saccopteryx bilineata. Taxonomy (NCBI): domain Eukaryota; kingdom Metazoa; phylum Chordata; class Mammalia; order Chiroptera; family Emballonuridae; genus Saccopteryx; species Saccopteryx bilineata. The sequence continues at coordinate 209,546,001 of NC_089491.1, read as the reverse complement.
TTTTCTTCTAAGATGCTTATGGTTTCACGGCTTACATTTAAGTCTTTTATCTATTTTGAGTTTATTTTTGTAAATGGTTTAAATTGGTGGTCTAGTTTCATTTTTTTGCAGGTAGTTATCCAATTTTACCAACACCATTTGTTGAAGAGGCTGTCTTTAGTTTATTGTATGCTCTTACCTCCTTTGTCAAATATCAGTAGTCCATAAAGGTGTAAGATTACTTCTGGGTACACTGTTCTGTTCCATTGATCTATATGCCTGTTGTTATGCCAGTACCAAACTGTATTGAGTACAATGGCCTTGTAGTATAACTTGATATCCGGAAGTGTGATAGCTCCCACTTTATTCTTCATTTTCAAGATTGCTGAGGCTATTTGTGTTCTTCTTTGGCTTTATATAAATTTTTGAAATATCTGTTCTATATCTTTGAAGTATGTCATTGATTTTTCAATTGAATTTATAAATTGCTTTGGGTAGTATAGACATTTTAATGATGTTTATTCTTCCTACCATGTACTCAGTATATGCTTCCACTTGTTTGTATCTTTCTTGATTTCTTTTATCAATGTTTTATAATTTTCCGAGTAAAAGTCTTTAATCTCCTTGGTTAAATTTACCCCAGGTACTTTATTTTTTTGGTTGCAATCGTGAAGGGGATTGTTTCTTTAATTTTTCTTTCTGACAGTTCATTGTTGGCATATAAAAATGCCTCTGATTTCTGAGTATTAATTTTATATACTACCACCTTGCTGAATTCATTTATCTGGTCCAGTTGTTTTTTGACTGAGACTTTACAGTTTTCTATATACAATATCATATCATCTGCAAATAATGATAGTTTTCCTTCTTCTTTTCCAATTTGAATGCCTTTTATTTTTTCTTCTTATCTGATTGCTGAGGCTAGGATTCTAGGACTATGTTGAATAAAAGTGGTGAAAATGGGTATCCCTGGCTTGTTCCTGATCTTAAGGGGACTGGTTTAATTTTTGCCCTTTCAGTAGGATGTTGGCTGTGGATTTGTCATAGATGGCATTGATCATGTTGAGGTATGTTCCCTGTATTCCCACTTTGCTGAGAGTTTTGATCATGAATGGGTGCTGGATTTTATCAAATGCTTTTTCTGCACCTATTGAAATTATCATGTGGTTTTTCTCCTTCAATTTGTTTATGTGATGAATCACATTGATTGATTTGCGAATATTGTATCAGCCTTGCCTCCCCAGAATAAATCCCACTTGATCACAGTGTATGATTTTTTTTCATATATTAGTAGCTCTGGTTTGCTAATATTATGTTGAGGATTTTAACATCCAGATTCATCCAGGGATATTGGTCTATAATTTTCTTTCTATTTTGTCTTTGCCTGGTTTTGGAATCAGAATTATGCTTTCTTCATAAAAGAAATTTGGGAGTCTTCCTTTGCTTGAATTTTTTGAAATAGATTGAGAAGGATAGGAGTTAGTTTTTCTTTGAATATTTGGTAGAATTCATTTGTGAAAGCCACTGGGCCCCGGGCTTTTGTTTGGAGTTTTTTGATAACAGTTTTGATCTCATTTCTCATAATAGGTCTGTTTAGGTTTTCTGATTCTTCCAGATTGATTTTAAAAATATTATATGTTTCAAGAAATTTGTCCATATCATCTAGGTTGTCTAATTTTTTGGCATATAGTTTTTCAAAGTGTTTTTTTACAATCCTTTGTATTTCTGTTGTGTCAATTGTTATTTCTCCACTCTCATTTTGAATTTTATTCATTTCTGTCCTCTCTCTTTTTTTCTTGGTGAGTCTGGTTAAAGGTTCATTGATCTTGTTTACCTTTTCAAAGAACTAGCTCCTTGTTTCTTTGATCCTCTGTATTATTTCTTTAGACTCTATGTCATTTATTTTACCTCTAATCTTTATTATTTCCTTCCTTCTACTACCTCTGGGCTTACTTGCTGTTCTTTTTCTATTTCTTTTATATGCAGGGTCAAGTTGTTTATTTGAGCTTTTTCTAGCTTCTTGAGGTATGCCTGTAATGCTATGAACTTCCCTCTCAGTACTGCTTTTGCTGTGTCCCATAAATTTTGAATTGTTGTATGCTCATTATCATTCATTTCTAGAAATTTTTTTTTTATTTCTTCTTAGATCGCATAGTTAACCCATTCATTATTGTATAACATACAATTTAGTGTCCAAGTGTTTGAGTATTTTTCAGTTTTTCTGTTGTGGTTTATTTATAGGCTTATCCCATTTGATCAGAGAAAATGCTTGATATAATTTCAATCTTCTTTAATTTGTTGAGACCGCTTTTGTGCCCTAACATGTGATCTAACTTATCACATGAGCACTTGAAAAGAATGTATATTCTGTTGCTTTAGGGTGAAAGGTTCTGAAGATATCTATTAAATCCAGTTGATGTAGTGTGTCCTTTAAGTCTGCTGTTTCTTTGTTAATTTTCTTCTTGAAAATCTATCTAGTGATGTTAGTGGAGTATTGAAATTCCCTACTATTATAGTATTGCTGTTGATCTTGCCCTTTGTATCCATCAAAGTCTGATTAATATATTTAGGTGCTCCTACATTAGGTGCATAGATATTTATAATGGTTATATCTTCCTGTTGGATTGCTCCCTTTATCACTATGTAGTGACCTTCTTCATCTCTTACTATAGCCTTTGTTTTAAAGCTACCCCAGCTCTTTTTTTTATTTCCATGTAATAATTTTTTTCCATCCTTTTACCTTCAGTCTATGTGCATCTTTTGTTTTACGGTGTGTCTCTTGTAGATAGCATATGTTTGAGTCCTGTTTTCTTATCCACACAGTTACCTTATGTTTTTTGATTAGATTATTTAATCCATTTACATTTAAGGTTATTGATATGTAGTTGTTTATTGTCATTTTATTCTTTAAAACTGTATTCCTCTTTTGCTATTTTCTTTCCCTTCTTTGTTCTGTTTACAACAAGCCCCTTAACATTTTTTACAGCATTGGTTTGGTTATAATGAACTCCTTGATTTTTTTTTTTTTTTTTTTTTGTCTGGGAAGCTTTTTAATTCTTCTTCAATTTCAAATAATCGCCTTTCTGGATAATGTAGTCTTGGTTGTTGGCTCTTGTTTGCATTACTTTAAATATTTCTTGCCATTCCCTCTGGCCTCAAGTGCTTCTGTTGAGAAGTTGGAAGTCATTTTTGTAGGGGCTCCTTTATAAGTGATAGCTTTTTTTTCTCTAGCAGCTTTTAATATTTTCTCTTTATCACTTAGCTTTGGTATTTTTATTATATTGTGTCTTGGTGTAGATTTCCTTGGGTTTCTGTTTAATGGAATTCTCTGTGCTTCTTGAATTTGCATGAGTTTTTGCTGCCTCAGTTTAGGGAAGTTTTCAGCTATAATTTGATTGAACAAAGTCTTTATTCCTTACTCTTTTCTTCTTCTTCAGGAACCCTTATGATGCAGATGTTATTTCTCTTTATGTTCTCACAGAGCTCTGTTATTTAGAGTTTCCTCAGACTTTATGAGTCTCTTTTCTTTTTGCTGCTCTGCTTCTGTGCCTTCATTTATCTTGTCTTCTAACTTGTTCATTCAATCCTCAGCTTCATTTATCCTGCTTTTAATTTCTTCCATTGTGGATTTTATTTATGAAATTTTATTTGTCTTTTTTGACTGATTCTTTTTTCATTATTTCAATGTTTTTTTTACACTTGCTATCTCTTTACTTAGTTGTTTGTTATAACCATCTATTGTTATAAGATCTTTAAGCATCCTAACAATCATTATTTTAAACTCTGAATCTGGTAATTTGGTTATATCTGACTAATTTAAGTCTTTTTCTTGGGATTCCTCTTAATTCAATTGGGTTGCATTTCTATGCCTTTCCATTTTGCTTGGGTGTAAGAAGCATGTGGCCACTGAAGTCCAATGGGTGTGGCCTCTGTGTTCCCTAGGTGTGGTCTGTCTGCAGGCCCACCACACCCTCTGCCGCTACCTTGGGCGTTTGGGTATGGGCGTTGCCAGCACTGGCCAGCTGTGGTTGTTTCTGCGGTTTTGATTTGTGCCTCTCCTCTATGGGGAAGAACCTTTTTAAAGAATAGCTTTACTATCTAAATATTCAGCTAATCACTTAGCATTTAATGGGAATCAGTCAGAAGCAAAATTAAGAAAAATGAAATGCAATGAATCATCTGTAATTACTCTAGTTACCTCCTGATACACTACTTTATCTACTTTAATTCTTAATAATGTCTATTCATATATTCTTATTTGTAAATATTAGGATCTGTGAAAATGCAATTAGAGATCATCACTAATAATTCTCTTAATATGAGTACTCCTTCTATTTGATATGCTTCATTTCTGTTGCTATTGTATCCAGATCTCTGGACTATCATAGACTCTAAGGTAAGCATTAACCCAAACATAACCAGATAAAATTTTGCTTTTCCTGTGGGGGGTTTTATTCCCTTATACTGTTTTGAACATCTTTCTTGAAATAACACATGTATTTATAGGATTAACATATCTTTTTGAAAAGAGACATTGGATTACAGAGAATTAAGAACAAAAAGTAAACTTTAAAAATGCATATAATTGCCTGACCAGGTGGTGACACAGTGGATACAGCATCAGACTGGGACACGGATGACCCAGTTTCAAAACCCTGAGGTTGCCAGCTTGAATGCGGGCTCATCTGGTCTGAGCAAGGCTCACCAGCTTGAGCCCAGGGTTGCTGTCTTGAGCAAGGGGTCACTCGGTCTGCTGTAGCCCCTGGTCAAGGCACATATGAGAAAGCAATCAATGAACAACTAAGGTGCTGCAATGAAGAATTGATGCTTCTTATCTCTCCCTTCCTTTATGTCTGTTCCCATCTGTCCCTCTCTCTGACTCCCTCTGTCTTTGCCGCAAAAATCTATTAGCATTATAGAATGACTAAAAACATATACAAGAAGAACCTGTGTTTTGTATTTTATTGATTTTTTAAGAGGGAGAGGAAGGGAGAGGGACAGAGAGAAAAAGAGAGATGGAGAGAAACGATTTGTTGTTCCACTTATTCATGTCATCATTGGCTTATTCTTTTATTTTTTAAGACTTTATTCAATTTTCAGAGAGGAGAGAGAGAGGGAAAGAAGGGGGAGGAGCATGAAGCATCATTTCTCATATGTGTTTTGATCAGGCAAGCCCAGGGTTTCAAACCGGTGACCTCAGTGTTCTAGGTCGATGCCTTATCCCACAGGTCAGGTTCATTGGCTTATTCTTATATGTGATCTGAGTACGGATCAAAGTCATAACCTTAGCAGTTGAGACAATATTTTAACCATCTGAGGTACCCGGCCAGGGCCAACACCTGTTTTTATTAATCATTTAATTTTATTCTATATTTACTGATAGATATTATTAAAAGAGCAATTTTATTTATTTAAGAGTTTGCTTATTTTGTATCACATTTTATAATATTAGGCACCCACACTGAATTTCTGTTTAAATTTTGTTTATAAATTATGTATCCATGAATACATCTTTCATACATGTCTGTACATATAATACATATTGCATGTTATCTATATTCACATATACACTGATTTGGGTTAAAACATCTTAAATAAAGAAAATTCACTATAAAATTCCCTTTTGCTTCAACTTATAATCATGAAACAATTTTACATTTAAATACATACATAGATTCTATTTTTATTAAGATTATAATAAAACTGTTAACACTAACAGATGATAATATACTCAGAGCAACCTTTGATTTAGGATTGCGTTCATCCTTTTGGCAAAGATGACAAATTATTTTGTGATAGTTTTACGGCAATGAAAATTTAGTTGAAGCTGGTTATATGAATAATTAAATAAGGACTTATTTGCAAATAGATCATATGGTGAGTATCTGGCCAGTGGGTTGAAGTGGAGATTGTTTTATTTTCCTTCTTATCTATTTATGCTGGCAGAAAAACAGGTATGGTAAGGAGTCAGTTTGAACAATTACAATAAAAAGACAAAGCTTATGGATAAATATCAAAGATAGGCAAAAGATAGACTTTGGATTTATAATGTCAGAAAGCTATGATTCTAGAACTTAGCTATAAATTCATGGAATATTATGTAAGAGAGAAATAAACTCCTGTATTATTTAAAATACTATTTTGTTACTGGATATGTTCTCAGCAACCAAAATAGTACCCTAAATATTTCAACCACTGTTATCACATCAATAAATTAAAGGTCATGTATCACATATGAAAATATTTCAATTAAGATGCTTGTAAACATTAGTAAATTTTGTTAGAAAACTAAATGTGGTCGTTTTTAAGCTAGCATCAAGAATGCAAAGAAACTTTTTAAGTCTATGGTTACATAATTGGGAAAAATCTTGTTATATTTTTATTATATTTTCAGTATTTTCAACATCTGTGTTGGAGAACAAAATAAAAATTCTTTATATGTTAAAATCCAAAAACTACTTTGTATCTCTCTTCTTTGTTTATGAATTTTTCAATGGTTTTGAGTAAAAGTAATAATGTTCTGACATTTCATTCAAATTTGTGTAACTTTCTGAAATCAGAACTCATTTAGGAATAAATTATATATAAATATATATAAAATAATGTGCATGTTTATAATTTTATTTAATGTAGAAACCATATGTAAAATCATATTTCATATATCCTTACAATAATTGTGATTTAGTTATTTTTCTGTGTTTTACAAAAGAGAAATACAGTTTCACATAGGTGCAGCAATTTAACCTAGATCACCAAACTATTATGAGATAGAGGATAAAAAGAAAATATATAATTGTTTTTCATTCTGATTAATATATCTGAAACGTGTTTAACAGCTTCAATGCCTTTAAAAACATATGTTCACATTATTTTTCTAAGTTTCTCATCTTAATTAATAATAGCTAGATGATTTATGATATACATTTATGATATACATTTCATGTAATAAGTGCATATCCAATCCACCATCATCAAATTATTTTAAAAGAGAAAGCTCAGTGACAGGGTTCAGGATCTTTTAAAACCACTATTTGATGTTCTTCCTGAGAAAAACTATTAGATATCAAAAGTTCATAGCTATTAAATTAAAAATTAACACAAGTGGAAACAATGCAAGATTTAAGGTCTCCATGATATAATTATTCTCTTCACTGTGAATGAAAAGGATATTGTCAAACATACAAGGTACTATAAATAGCAAAACCTTACATTATGCCAATTAATAGATCACATTTTAAAATATAAAGAGTACAATTTGAAAAAATATTATTTTCAACATTTAAAAAAATCAAACAAAAAGAAAACATTACATTTCAAAAAATGTGCTTTCTGATATTGTTTTCAAATATGCACATGGAAAATTAGTAATTTGAAATAATAAGAGTACTAACACACCGTTTCTCATGTGGTAAGTTTAATAGCAGCTTTTCCTTTGAGGATATTTTTTTAAACTGTGTCCAGATTTTATCCAAATACTAATCTTGCATTTAACATCTATATTTTGGCATCCTGCTATACAGTGGTGACCAAAAGTAGGTTTGCAGCTGTGAGTACACAGTTTATTCTTATTGATATTATATTATTTTTTAATATAAACAACTGTTAACCTACTTTTGCCAACTCTTGTATTCTGTTGCTTGGAATTGAACTGTGAATTGAGTACGACATTGTTCCTAATCTTTTTGTTTTTGTTGTTAAATTTACTGATATGACATTAGTTACCATATCTTCCCATGTATAAGACACACTGTTTACCAAATAATTTGAGGTCTATAAACAAGGTGTGTATTATACAGTGGTAATAGATTTTTTACTTGCATTTTTAAGTTTTTTGAGTGGATGAGGAGTTGTACAAATTTTATGATAAAAAAAAGTGATTTGAATAATTTTATGTAATACATTTTTTTCAAATATTGGGCCCCAAAATTAGGGTGTGTCTTATACATGGGAGTGTCTTATACATGGGGAAATGTGGTAATGAGATTATATAAGTTTCAAGTTATATGGCCAGTAGTCGCAGCCTTCTTGGCCATGCACATGCAGGTTCTCAGTGAATTCAGGCAGATGATAAAAAAACAGTGGAGCCAAAAACTGGTGGGCCATTCCTTTATTAAAGCCTCACACCAGCCGACAAGCAACACACAGGGAAAACACTTCTCTTTTCATTCAGAGCTCACAAAGCCCTGACACATTATCCAGTTCCACAACCAGGAGAATCTTCTCCAATTTCTCCTAGAATCAAAGGCCCCACCAGTCTCAACAGAGCTCACAAAAGCCCCTCAGCTCTGGTTCCCCATCTGCACACCTTCTTTCTCTGCACATGGCTTCTTCTTCAGCACTCTGCATTCCCTCTGCTCTCATTCTGCAAACATGGCTTCTTTTCCCTCTTCTTCTTCTCTCATCTTTACAAAACTTTCTGGCTCTAAAATGTCTCCTCCAGCAAACATTAGCAAAACAATGGCCCTTCCTAAGCAGAGGGTAATTTGCAATTTCACAGACCATATATGCCTGGTGCTACTCAGCCCCAATGCAAATTATAAGCAAGAAAACATAAAAATCATATTTTACAAACTTATTTGACCAACACAAGTTTATAATTTGATGATACATTATCTGTATACTATATTGTGTGCCCACCACCAAAAGTCAAATCTTATTCCCATCATCATAGATTGAGTCCCCTTACCTTTTATTACTCCCCTTCCCTCTGGTAACAATCATACTGTAGTCTAGGTATAAGATTTTGTTTGTTTTTCTTCTTTATTTGTTTCTTTTAGTTTTATATCTCACATGTGAATGAAATCATATGAACAGTTCTTGATTTTTACTGTCTGACTTATTTCACTTAAGATATTTCTCAAGATATTTCTATTTTGTCACAAATGACAATATTTTATTTTTTTTTCTTATGGCTGATTGTTTCTATTCTTCATTATGCTTATCATCTACTTGATGAAAGAGACAGATTTACAAATACTTAGGGTAAATATTTAAAGACTATTCATAGCAAAGACAGTTTGAGATAAAATTTCCATTTTGAAAAAATAAATCAGAATCTTATTAGAGTGAAAGATGGTGGAATGGGAACAATTTTAGTTCAGGAAGTCAGGGCAAGTCATTATGACATGACAACTGAAGAATTTGGTCATATGAAAATTAAGAGAAGAAATTTCTAAGAAAAGTAAATGACTTACTCTGAAGCTAGTCTATACATTTCATAAACTGAAAGGTTCCTAATGTGATTGAAATATGTGGGAGAAGAGTAGTGTTTAGGTCCAAGAGGTAAGTAGGGTCCTGATTACTTAGAGCCTTGAAGACCATGGAAAAGATCATAAATTACATTCTAAAAATAATTGGATATAATCAAAGGGATTAGTAGAAGAGCAATGCAATAAAAAAGGTTAAAATAATTTTTAGGGAATATAATTTAATATTTACATATATTATCTTAAAATTTTCTTGTGAGAGCAAAAGTGGGCACATAAACTATAGTGTATCTGATGAAAGATGTAGCAATCTTGTATTCTGCTATACTTATCATTAATTGTCAATTTACAATTTATGTTGAAATACTATGGTCACAAGAAGAAAAAATTCACTTTTGAATGTTTTTTAAAATTTGAAAATTGTTCTTAAGTCCAGTCTGCTACTTGACTTACACTTATTAGTTAAGGGTTACTGATTTAAAAGCCAGAGTTTGAAATTGAAATAGCTTTTTGTCAGGAAAGGAGGAATTTGTACCATGCACAATAATATGAATGTCTACAGAAAGTCCACTAGTAACATTATGATATTTGATTTGTACAATTCATGTCTGTCTCATTTAATCTTCACAACCACCAGATAAAAAACACAATACTCTGAAATTTTTTTCTTAAAAATTCCAAAGCATACATCTAATAAGTGAGAGATAGATGTTATTGCCATGTTGCTAAGTGCAAAGATTAAAAAACAAACAAATAAAACAAACAAACAATCAAAAAAACCCCTAAAAGAATGCATACTTAGAAAGCTGTTTGGTTTTTTTCAAATCAAATTTTTGTGTGTTCATGTTTGGGAAACGTATTTTATCTGTCCTCCAATTAAAAAAATTTTAAAAAAGATTTGACTGTAGTAGTATTTTTCTATAGTTACTATGATTTTTATAATTGCAAAATTCAGCATAGCATTTCCTCTTAAACTCTCCAATGCCTTCTTAATGACCTTAAAAAGAAGTTTTAACTATCAAACATTTGTTTCGATTTCATCCATAGCCTGGCTTTTTAAATTTTATTCAGTGTTATATCAATCCTCTGCCTCTCATAACTTAGCCATGTTGAACATGACCTGCTTTGAAAGCTCTCTTTTTACCTCTAGAAAGATTGTTAGTTATTATTTTTGTATATCCCATCCAAGGAATCAGAAAATTTTGGGAGGTGAAAGTGAGATGCAGACCAGGAGAACCAGGAGCAAAGTGCTCAGAGATTATCAAGTTTACAAGAAACTGTTAGACTTCGCAATGACTAAGAGAAGAGGTGGGGACAAAAGAATTTAGCGTTTTTATGTTCAAGTTCAAACCATGCACAGAAACATACTTTAGAGACTTTTATACTTTATAGACATAAAACTATAATCTATTTTTGGTTCGAGTCTTGTTTTTCTTCTACATTTCATGCACATTTTCTTAAATCTCTTTTTTTAAATAATTGATCAAAATTTTGTCCTAAGAAAAGATTTATATTTTATTTTATAAGCTTTTAGATTGCTTTTTAATTTCTCAAGTTCTTTTGAAGTAAATATTGTTTTAAAAATCCAAAAAATCGCCCTGGCTGGTTGGCTCCGTGGTAGAGCGTCGGCCTGGCGTGCAGGGGTCCCAGGTTCGATTCCCAGCCAGGACACACAGGAGAAGCACCCATCTGCTTCTCCACCCCACACCCTCTCCTTCCTCTCTGTCTCTCTCTTCCCCTCCCACAGCCAAGGCTCCATTGGAGCAAAGTTTACCCGGGTGTTGGGGATGGCTCTGTGGCCTCTGCCTCAGGCACTAGAATGGCCCTGGTTGCAACAGAGCAACGCCCCAGAGGGGCAGAGCATCTGCCCCCTGGTAGGCGTGCCGGGTGGATCTCGGTCTGGTGCATGCGGGAGTCTGTCTGACTGCCTCCCCGTTTCCAGCTTCAGAAAAATACAAAAAAAAAATCCAAAAAATCAAGGTCAAGTTTAGAAAGCACCAACTTGGTTCTTAGAAAACCCTATAATATCTAATATTATGAATAGTAAATTCTACTTCCTTAAATATATTTTTTGATAATGTATACTTTTAAACAATAAAATGAGCTTTCTTAACTAGGTATATTTTCAACAGAAAGCAAAAGAACTGAACAAAATAAACTATAAGACAGCAGACTATATTAAGTCGATGTTGCATCTCTATTCATCTTTTGGAAGATTTTTTTTATGCCTAACAGCACTGTATTTCAGCTTTCTGGACCTTGCATATTAATTGTCTAAGACACCACTTGTCTTATTACATGGTCTATTCCTTCTTCTCCTATGTGTCATCCCATTTCTGGCTAATTATTTTGACTCTCCCTGAGCCAGCATTCTTGGCATAGTCCCAAATACTTAAATGAACTAGTCATCGTTATACATTATTTAATTGCTGTTCATATTATTTAATAATGCTTTTTCTTTTTTGTATTTTTCTGAAGTGAGAATCTGGGAGGCAGAGACAGACTCCCGCATGCACTAGACTGGGATCCACCCAGCATACCCACTAGGGGTCGATGCTTTGCTGCAACCGGAGCCATTCTAGCACCTGAGGTGAAGGCCATGGAGCCATGCTCAGTGCCCAGGATAACTTTTGCTCCAATAGAGCCTTGGATGCGGGAGGAGAAGAGAGCGATAGAGAGAAAGGAAAAGGGGAAGGGGGAAGAAGCAGATGAGCACTTCCCTGTGTACCCTGGCCAGGAATCAAACCCAGGACTTCCACACACCAGACTGATTGATGCTCTACCATTGAGCCAACCAGCCAAGGCCAATAATACTTTTTTATTGCTATTTATGTTATTGATAAAATGTGTAAGTAAAATACTCTGCTCTCTATTAATCAAAAATAAGATATGATAGCAAAACAATATTTTTAATATTTTCTACAGATAAGATTTAAGGTTTGTTAAAGTTAATTATTTGAGATAAAGTAGAAAGCCATCTAAATTAGACTGGGAAACAAAGGAATAATTTTAAGAAGAAATACCACTAAAAGAAGTATTCAGTGATAATTTGACATTATTGAGGAAATACAAAATTGTGTTTTATTATTACTCATACTAAAAAATTTTAGCTCATCATAGCATAACAGTCAGATATAATTAAAGATGGAGAAAGTGAAGTAGAATGAAGTATAAATATGAAAAATCATTAAAGGATTTTTGATAAGACATAATAAGATTTACAATAGAAGTTTAGCAAAACTGTAAATGGTGGATCATAAGGCTACCACTATAGTAGAAAGACCTTTTAAGTAACCACTTCAGTAATACAGAAGAGAAGAAATCTAGGTCTTATTTCAGGTAGGTAGAGGGAAGGCTTCCATTTGAAGGAAATTTATGAAGTTGAATTGAAGGCAGTAAGATACTGGATTTCCACATGAGTGATAGTGCCTCGTGGATAGAGCATCAGTCTGGGAGGTTGAGGTCTCAGGTTCAAAACCCCAAGGTCATCAGCTTGAAGACACGCTTATATGGCATTAGCACAATGTCCTCAGCTTGAGCACAGATCTTAAATTCGCTGGCTTGAAGTCCAAGGTCCTGGCTTGAGCTCAAGGTTACTGGCTTAAGCCACTCCCCCACCCCCTTCAAGGCATATATGAGAAGCAATTAATGAACAACTAAAAAGTGATACAACCACGAGTTGATGCTTCTTATCTTTATTCTTTCTTGTCTCTAAAAAAAATAATTAAATCCCCATTAGACATAAGAAAAAGACAGAGAGAGAGAGAGAGAAAGAGAAAAACTGAGACTTAATCCATAGAGTATGAATCATTCCATGGAGTGTGGTTTCATTCAATGAATTTCATTCCATTAGATGTTTCTCACAGGATGGTGAATATCCTTAAATGTATCTTATATAAATTCTATTGTTTAGGGAGAAATATATAAATCTATTTTTTTTCAGTTACAATAAATTGTTAAATTTTTAAAAACTGCCTTAAGGTGTAATTATATTTAGAATATGCTATTCAATAAACAAATATTGATACAACACTGAATGGCAGAGATTAATTTTAGTTATGAAGATACAATGGTAAATAAGAGAAATATAGTCCATACCTTCTTTCAGATTTATAAACACACAACAGATAAGCACAGCAATTACAAATTTGTATACAACTTGAAGAAAGCAAATCGTATATTCTGTAGAGAACAAGTTTTGGGATTATGTAATATGAGTAGGAGATACTTCATAGATTATTTGTGAAATACTTTTCAAAGGCAAAAATATAATTCAGCTGAGATTAGAAAAAGGAAAAGTGTCATATCTTTTGTTTAAGAACAAAATAGAACTCCAAAATTTGGTTCAGATGCCAAGACTGATGAAGACACACACACACACACACACACACACACACACACACCAAAAGGGTAGGAAAGGTTTTATGATCTACACGATGAGGTTACCTGAGAACAGAGCAGACCTCCCAAGTTGATCCAAAACTGGTTTGAGAGCAATGAAGGAGACTTAGAGGTTTTACTGTGGCAATCATGTGGGGATGTAAAGGTTGCACTGCACAGAAAATACCTTGCAGTGGTTTGAAACTCTCATTGGTACCAAAGGAGAGATCTTTAAGCTTTTTATCAGCTTGTCCAGATGTGGGACAGAAGAGAAAGGGGAAGGGATGAGGCTTAAAAGTGGTATGAAATCAAACACCAAAAAATAGACTTGATTACAGAAGGCTGCCTTTCAACAGAGTTGGATGATGGCAGAAAATGCAGTTGGCTTAATTCTAAGAAGAAAAAGTAAGCACTTCTCAAAACAGTTATCATTTTTTCCACATTACTTTGTATTTTCCTATCTTCTTAATTAGGATGTAATTCAGAATAACATAATCAGAACAGATAGTCTAACATAATCAGAATGGACACTAGCTCTAGAGAAGAATTCTATAGGCTCCCTACTGAGCCATAAATTAACTCTTTAGAGCAAAAAACATACAAGTTTCTGAGGTTTGGGAGAGGTGAGATCAGTAGGCTTTTGGGAAGTTCTGGGAAGCAGAGTATTTCATACAAAGTATTTCAGTTTTTCAAAACTGATACAGTATGAGGTGAATGTTCACATTACTTTCAATATTTTCTACAAGGAAAGGAACCAAAACCTGAAACTTACCGAAGGTTAAAAAGAAGACGTAATTATTTCAAATAATATTTCTTAACCTTAATCTAAATATAAAGTATATAAATAAAAGATATTTAATATATAACTTGCATCCTCTTAGTTTTAAAAACATATTTTATATTATACAGGTTTATGTTTATCCCATAAAAAAACTTTTGGGCCTGACCTGTGGTGGCGCACTGGATAAAGCGTCAACCTGGAAATGCTGAGGTCGCTGGTTCGAAATCCTGGGCTTGCCTGGTCAAGGCACATATAGGAGCTGATGCTTCCAGCTCCTCCCCCTTGTCTTTCTATCCTCTCTCTCTCTCTGTCTCTCTCTCCCCCTCTCTCTTTCCTCTCTAAAATGAAAAAAAAAAAACAAAAAAAAACTTCTGTAAACATAAAAGATTTCTCTTCCACCGGGTGCAAATATCCCCATTCTTAGTCTCCTGCTTTGATGAGAACCACAAGCTAAATTGCTGCTCTTTTTTGCTGCTCAATTAATGCCATGTGCAGTGCACAACTTGAAACAGTATATATATTGGCACTAAGATCACAATTCTTGAAAAATGATTATCTAAAAGTTATAATTATTTCTAAAATTAGGGAGGAAGAGAAGTTGTATTGTAAGTAAAATCAATGAGCTATTTTTATAGATATTTAATATCTTTCTTAACTTTAACACATTTCAAAGAGAATATTTGAATTTTTTAGATTAATAACATCCAATTCTGCAAAGTCTCCTGTTAGGAGAAACACAAGAAATTGTAGTCTAGTTTTTTCATATGATACAAAGAATTGCGAAGGAAAAAAAAATTCTTTTATTCTTAACCTTTTCATTTGTAGATTATTTCTAATTCAATAAAGGAGTCTTGGGTATTTGCTTTAAAACATCACTAGAAGATCTTTCATTGCATTCTCTTTATACTTTATGGGCACAAAGCAATGACATACATAATATGTATGAGCAAAATCACCAGCTGAAATGAACTTTCATTTCCCCATGGGAATGTGACAGAAAATAACTTGGAATTTTATTTCTTTTGTTACTTTTGTTTTTCTATGAAAACACTAATTATTTCAGTTGGAGCTCTGGCAATATATTATTTTATCTTTCTTTTTTGAAATAAACCAAAATGCTGTCAAACTATTCAAAATAGTTTTGTCGGTTTTAAAAAGACAATGTTTCTATCAAATGTGAGTGGAGAGGTTGATAAAATTATCTGAGAAAATTCATTAGTAAATAATAATTCAGTTTGCATTATTAAAGCATTTTTTGTTTTACAGTTGTAATTAAGTCTTAGCTTTTTCTTTTGTATTTTATGATGTTTTGGTTGTATATTAGTAAAGATACAAAGCCACTTTTTTTTCTCTATTGAAAGAATATTTTATATAAATACACCTCAAGCAAAAGGTAACATTAATTTTCATGGTTGATTTTTCACAGTGACTCCCAAAGACACACTTTTCTCTACAACTATATAGCATATTTAAATTAAGAAACACTTCTTATCTAAGAATTGGTTTTCTATTTTCTACAATACCTTTTGTGATTTTTTAGCTGTCTACATTTTAATAAGAATGTTTGTTACTAAATAAATATATGGATTAAATCATGTACTATAAGTCATTTGAAGTGAAAAAGTAGATAAATTCGTTTTAGTAAAATTGTGTGCCCTTTACTGTGGTGATAACTGAAGATTTCAGTTAAAAAAATATTGACATATCTTAAAAGTCCACTTTCATAAATCTGCTTCACCTAAGATTTTAAAAATTTTTCACAAGAATATTATAACTATGTTGATACTATTTTATTTTATTATCTACCTAAACAACTGAATTGACCACACATTATTTTAACAGAGCTAACACATATAAATTTACGTATTTTAATAAAATGTCTTAACATATATTTGCAGTGAATTTACAATCAAGAGCGAGTGATTCATCAAAACTGATTATTTGAAAATATTTCTGATGTTGAAATTTTTAATAAGTAAAGGGTTGAAGATTGATACATTTCATTATGTGAGAATATTACAGCAGATTAAACTTTATCTGATAAAAATGTATAATACATTTTAAAGATTTTCAAAATCAAGGGCTTTGAAAGATATTTACTGAATAAATTTTTACATGTTTGAATATTAAACAGCTATATACAGATGAATTACTGAAGAGAATAGGTAGAAGAGGATGTAAAACTAAAGAATGAAAAGAGAATGGACATTATAGAGACAAATGTTTGAATATTTAGGTCAAGTGGGGTCTAAATATATTCTTGTTTTAAAAAAATCATAATCACGACCTAGTTTCTGGAACTGCTGCAAACTGAATGGCCAGCCTGAAGTACCAGGGAGTAGACACCATCAGCAGCTCCCAATCAATGCTTTTTCTCATTTGTGCAAATATATTTGAGGTATCTTTACTATCAAATAGTATAATTTTTATTTGTTTTCCAAATTTTTTGTGAGATTAAGGTCCTTGTTCTTAATCATTACACATAAGCCTAAAATGATTATGCCTAGTAGCCACAAGGAACACATAAATACAGTAAGTAACTTCACAATCTATGATATTAATTATTTAGTTTAGAATAACTTATCTGGTTCACAAATGCATTAGTGTTGAATTTATTCATTTTAATTCAATAGAGTACCAGCACTGCAAAAAGGGTTGGTGTTGTCTCAGTTACAGTGATGGGTTTTAAGATCTTCTTTATGCTTTTGTGTTCTAAAACATTCTTATTTTCATGGACATTTTTGAAGACAAAAAAGATTCTATATCATAAAACTCACCTTAACAAATTTAAAAAACTAGACATGACACAAAATATGCTCTGAAACCACTATAGAATTAAACTAGAATTCAATAACAAAAAAAAAATCTAAGAAATTTTCTAATATTTGATAATTAAGTAATACACATTTAGATAGCATGTGTATCAAAAAAGAATTCTCAGAAAAAAATACTTTAAACTAAGTGGAAAGGAAAACAACCTACCAATATTTGTGGGATGCAGCAAAAGTAGTATATAGAAAAAATTTATAGCACTAAAAGTATCTATTAGAAAAGAAAATCTAAAATTAATAATTTCAGAATCTATTTTAGGAAATGAGGTAAAGAAGAGCAAGTTAAATTTAAAGTAAAAAGAGCAAAAAATTTAATAAAATCAGAACATATGTATATCAATAACATTTACAATAGAAAAACAACAAAGAAAAATCAAAGAAAGAGAAAGTTGGTTCTTTGATAAGATCAATAAAACTGATCAACTCCTAGCCCAGCTAAACAAGAATAAAAAAAAGAAGACACAAATTATTATTATAAGATATGAGAGAGGGGCATCACTACCAATTCCATAAATATTAATATAAAAATAAATATTATGAATAATTCTATCCCCACAAATTTGATAACTTAGATAAAATGAACCAATTCCTTGAAAGTCACAATCCACTAAAACTAATTAAACACAAGAAATAGATAATATGTGTGCTAATGTGTGTGTGTATTAATTTTAAGTAATAGCAACAGGAGTAGAGTTTCACTGGTAAATTCTACCAAACATTTAAGAAAGATTGTTTCAATCCTCTGCAATGTCTTTCAGAAAAAAGAATCAGAGGAAATACTTCATAAGTCATTCTCTAAGACCAGTCTTACTTTAACACCAAAACCAGACAATGATATTACAAGAAATACTATAGATAAATATCTATGAACCTGGGTGCAAAAAATCCTTAAAAAAGAATCTAAATGTTTATAAAAACAATTATATAACATGAACACCTTGGATTTATTCCAAGAATGTAAACTTGGCTCTACATTCAAATATCAATTAATGTAATCTGCCACATCAACAGACTAAAGAAGAAAAATTATATGATCATATAAGTAGATGCAGAAAAAGCATTAGACAAAATCCAACACATACACATAATTAAAACTGTCAGAAAACTAGGAAGAGAGGGTGTTTCTTTAATGTATTAAAGAATATCTACAAAAAATCTACAGCTAACATCATGCTTAGAGATAAGAAACTAGAAGCTTCCTGTTGAGATCAGAAACAACATAAATATGTTCCTTATCATCACTCCTATTCAACATACTGGAAGTCCAAGATAATATAAGGTAAGAAAAGAAATGAAAAGGTATACAGATTTGAAAAACAGAAGTAAAACTATCTTTGTTCACAAATGACATTATTGTAAATGTAGCAAATAACGAAGAATCAACAACAATAAAAAAATCTCCTGGAACTAATTAGAAAGGCTCAGAAGATAAAGTTAATAAACAAAAGTAAATTACTTTCATATATACACAAAATAGATTGAAATTTTAAATTAAAAATACAATGCTCTTTATATTAGCATACTCTAAAAGTGAAATACTTAATTATAAATCTAACAAACTGTACACAATGTATGTGAGTAAAATTATAAAACTCTGTAAATCAAAGAATGTCTAAATACGTTGCTCTCAAAAATTAAGGTTTATTTCAAAATGAATATGAAGCGATAAAAGAAACATTTGATTTTTTGTATTAAACAAGAACATCAGAAAAGCAAACACATTTTTTAAAAAAGTTATTCAATTATGCAAATAGGATGCAAAAGCAATTTTTATTTCATTGGTGAAAATGCATTATACAAAAGGCTGAAAGTACTGGAATATCTGCATGTTCTCTGATCCCCTAATTTTTGTGAGCCGTACAAATAACTATTTCATGTTTATGAATAGAAAAACTTAATATTGTTAAGATATTTCTTCCAACTTTTATTCAGGGTGAGGCAAAAATAGATTTACAGTTGTGAGTACACAAACAGTTTATTCTTGTATTATTATTTATTATTATATTATTTTTCATATGAACTACTGTAAATCTATTCTTGTACCACCTTGTTTATAGATTCAATGAAACATTCAACAAAATCCCCTAAAGTTTCTTACAATGTTGGCAAATGGCAAAAACTTTACTTTTTTTCTTCTTTTCCAAGTGAGAGAAGGGGAGATACTGAGAGAGACTACCTCAGGCACCCCAACCAAGATCCATCTGGCAACCCCAATCTCTGACTGATGCTCTGCCCATCTGGGGCAGTGCTAGCAATGGATTTTTTAGTGCCTGAAGCAGAGTTTCCACCAAGCCATCCTCAGGTCCCCGGGCTGATGCAAGTAAACCTATTGAGCCATGACTATGGGAGGAGAAGAGACAGAAAGAGAGAGAGAAGGGGGATAGGGAGGGGTGGAGAAGCAGATGGTTCCTTTTTCTGTGTGTCCTGATTGGAAATTGGACCCTGGATATCCACGCACTGGGCCAATGCTCTACCACTGAGACAACTAAATAGCTTGATAAAAGGTTTTTAGGGAAAAGAAAGAAATATATGCAATAGCCAACACAATACTGAAAGAGAAGAATTAGAGGCCTAACATGACTGACTTCAAGTCTTACTATAAAGCCACAGCAGTTAAGATAGTATGATATTGATAAAAGAAGAGTGAATAGAGCCATGGAACAAAAAAGGTAGCTCAGAAGTAGATTCACACAATTATAGTTAACTGAAAAAATCTTTAATGAAAAGGGAAGACTATCTATTGGAGAAATGTTTAACAAATGGCAGTAAAACAACTGAATATCTACATGAAACAAACAAACAAACAAAGATATCTAAAATTTGACTTATCCCTGTCACAAAAATTAACTCAAAACTCAATCCTTAAATCAAAACTATGGTTTTTGACTGGTTTATTAACTGCTGTATCTCTAGGTCCATGTGCTGTATGTAGAACATGGTCAGTGTACTGTATGTGTTTAGACACATGAATTGATGGAAAAAGATTATGAAGACATGTGAAATGATAGATATCTGCTGTGAGTTTCCAGACAGAGCTCCTAAAACCTTTGTAAGTCCCTAAAATAAGATCTCTAGGGGCATCTCTTTTTCTAATATTTAGTCTTCCATACTGCTCTCTGACATAGAGCTCTTAGTCTTGAAATTTTATGGGTGATAGGAACGTTTGCTTTTCAGATGAGGTGACTCTGGGTGAGCTTCCAGATGGGGTCTCATCGGTAGTAAAACCAAGCTATGATTAGAAGCCTAAAACTTTCAGCCCCAGCCCATATCCTGTGGGAAGAAGAGAGGACCAAGAACTAAAGTTTATGATTAATTGTGCATACATAATGAAACCTCCATAAAAATTTCAAAGTACAGTGTTCAGAGAGCCCTTAGGTTGGTGAATACATTCATGTGCCAGGAGGGCTGGTGTTGCCCAACACCATGGGGTCAAAAGTTCCTGTGTTCAGGACTGTTCCCAACCTTGCCTTATGTATATCTTCATGTGTTCATGCATATTCTTTATCATATTTTATTATGTCAGAAACCAATGAACATATATAATATATTATACATACATACATAAATGATAGCTCTCTCTCTCTCTCTCTCTCTATATATATATATATATATGTATAATAAACATAAATGATTCCCTGAATTATGTAAACTATCCTTGCAAGTGATCAAACCTGAGCAGGAGTTATGTGGACTTCTGGTTTATAACCAGTGGGCCACAGCACACTCTAGACTTGAGACTGGCTTTTGGGATGTGAGAGTCAGGCTTGTGAGACTGAGCCCTTAGCTCTAGGGGTCTACACAACTCCAGTTAGTTCAGAATTTAAGTGAATTGCAGCACACCTAGCTGGCATTTCAGAGAATGGCTTCGTGTGAGGGAAATAAAACACAGATCTGGTGTCTGTTGTGTTGTGAGTGTGGTAGTAGAGTGTGAACCCAGAGAAACAGGGGGTTTGTGGAACCAGGATTATAGTTACAAATATAAGACTGTTGATAGAGAAGGCTTCATTAGGACTGTTTTTTAAATGATTTGTAAGACATGAATAGAAGCAAAAGGGAAGGAAATAGAGACTACAGTTGACCGTGATACTCTCATTAAAGTCACAGAAATAAACGCTGAGTCATACAGAACTTAAAGAAATTTGGACCAGGTGGACAAGAGAATGAGAATAAAGGTGTGTAGTATTGCAAAAGCAATGGTTGCCAGCAGTAAGGGGCACAGTTCCCAGGTTTCATGATAAGAACCATGTATATGCTCTGGGTTTAAAGCCAGACCCTATTATCAGAATTTAATGCATTGCCAAGTCTGTCACAACTGTTTAATCACAAAAACCAACAAGGTATATTGGGTAATTAGTGCCTGATTTTGGCTGAAAAGAATTCTTCCACCATATGTTTGGCATATCACCAAATAAAATGGTGACACCTGTATGATTTAAATGTAAGGTGGGGAAAGGCATGAAATGCACACAAAATAATACAATTAGAAAATTGTACATTCATTTATTTCTTTATTAGATACATTTTTAAACATACATATGAACTAGATAATCTAGATATCATTTTGTAAACTAAGTTAAATTGTCACCCTAGTTTTCTATGTATATATCATGACAGACTTTAAGTCTTAATGGTGAAGGAGCAAAATAAAAATATTAAAAGAATGTCTAAAATAAAAAGGAACAGATGGAGAAATGAGAATAAAGTACATTACCTACTGTGTGTCAAGCAGCAGGCAGATTTCATAATCATCATATTTTAAACTGGTATAGAAGACAATGGGAAGCAAGTACAGAAAGGTAGGAAGGCGTTCCTGAGAAGATGAGATTTACCACTTTGAATTAAAACTCATTTTGTGCTCCTACAGCCCTTCTCAGATTGATCTGATCTGATACATTTCACTTTACAGGACACCTCCTTAGCCAATATCTCTAATCTAAGCTTTTCAAAAATTAGGGAGTAGCTCAGCTGGTTAGAACCTTGTCCCAATATGCAAAGGTTGTGGCTTCAATAACTGGTCAAGTTACTTACAAATATCACCCAATGAATGCATAAATAGGTGGAACAACAAATTGATGCTTCTCCCTTCACCCCTCCTCTCTTCCATCCTCTCTCTCTCTCTAAAATCAATACATCAATAAAAAAATTAAGTATTATTCAACTTAGAACCATCAGTTCTTAGCACTGTGTTTTTAAATGTTGCTAATTTGAGTTAAATGAATGCATGCAACTAGGGAACTCTAAGACATTTTAAATAATTAAAACCTCACCAGGAAGATACATTTGGGGGCTAAAATATTATGTGATAAATTCCAAATCATTTATAAATAGTTTTTGAAAAATTTGCTGTTTTTAGCTATACTCTTTTTCTAACACTATTGCACATTGACCAAAACTATACTTTATTTCAGAAGAGGTGAGAAATATATTTTAAAGGAACAGGGCAGACTTAGTGATGATTTATTATATATATTAAAATTTTAGCAACAAATTCATGTGGTATTTTTTATTCTCATCTTATTCAATTTAAGAAAACTGTGGCCCAGGATATCTCAGTTACTTGCCCAAGTTCACACACTAAGTAAATGGAAAACAATATCTCCATTTCTCCAAAGAGTCTTCTTTTCATATATCATACTAACTGTTAAAGAGCGCAGAGTGAAGAAATGACTTTTTATAAGTCATGGAGTATTTTGTGTCACTTTCTATGAAAAATTTTCAGCCATACTTTCTAACTCAGAGTCATAAGGAATAAAGATAAGCCTCTAAAATAGCACCAAATAGCAGGAGAACAAGAAATTTCTTGTGCACAATTCCCAACTCTATCAATCACGAGTTTTGTAACTTTATGTAGGTCATGTTAACTTCTCTAAGCCACCAAACTCTCATCTATAAAATGGAGATTAAGTAAAACAATATTTTAACATGCCTGCTAGTGTTTGGTACATAAAAATATTCCCTGGGCATAGTAGATGCTCTGTTTTCTTTTTACCTATTCTTCTAACTTCTGAATGCATATTTAATCATTGAACAAAAGTTCAGATGGAATTTGTACCAGACATCATATCTAGATACTTGATGGATTATGATCTACAAAAAGATAGGATTTTAACCCTGAATCTTTAGAAAACAACGCATAAAGCAAATAAAGATGTCAATGATTTATTTAGGCAATAATAATATAGGATATCAAGGTGAGGAAAAATAAAGAGGAGAGTAAAAAAAAAAGATGCTAACGAACGTGTATGGATGCAGTCCTTTACTGTCTACTATTTGACAAAAAGCTTATAACTGTCTTCTGTAGGTGGCTTAGAAGGTTTGCAGCTTGGCCTATGAGATAAACATCTCTGGACAGGCTGCAAGGGAAAGCCATGTCCCAGAGGAGGTCAATCAAAGAAAACAGAAGAGTTATATGCCAATTTCCTTTCTAACTGGTATTTCATTGGCTGGTTTATCCCACTGAGAAATACCTCACACTCATTTCTGAAATGCAGTGACTAAATCTCCACACTTGTGTTGTGGTACCTCAATCCAATATATCAGGTAGGTGAGAAGTCAGAAATTGCATGATTTCCCTGGTTGACCAGCTCTACAGAAACGGCCATAGACAAAAGCTCTGCACTACCATGGCAAGTGAATTATTGGCCCTCAGATATGGTGGCACATTACATGGATTGCAGTAAACTATTCAAGTTTTGTATCATGGGCAACAAGAGAGACATATGCCTTATAGTCCTCCAGCCCACTGGGAACTACCAATGTCATGTGGTAAAACTGCTCAAGATACAAACTGTTGTCAAGAGAAGAGGGAGAGGCAGTCAAGAGAGACTAACCTTCTGATTCTCCTTCTCCCAGAGCTTTTATTGATCAGAAGGTAATAAGATTGGAGGGGAGGGAGATTAGGTGATAAGGGAAAGAGTATAACAAGATTGCAGGAGAGGAGCAATCTATAAAACTCTAGGGTAATTTTCTAAAGCCCATTCACATGCATTACTTTCTGTTTGCACAAAGGTCACTCACTCACAGTTTCTTGGTGTTTGCATCCAAGAAACCTGCTTCTCCGTGTCTGCAGCAAATATCACATTCACATCACCATTCACACAAATGGCTTTTTAACTAAAGATCCCCAAACCAGGGTCCAAGATCAGAGAGGTGATTCCCTACAATGCATAAAAAAGAAGAAAAGAGTAGGATGTGCCCATTGTTGCCAACAAACAGAATTAGAGTCAGAAAGCTTCCACTGGATTGAATAACATGGACAACCTGGTTTTTATGTCAAAGAGCACATTCTTTGGCAGAGCCCAAAAGACAGATCAGAGCAGAAAAACAAAACAAGCACTTTGTCCCTATTTAACATTCAATGCCAGACAAGAAATGCAAAACACTATATCACATAATGAGGGACTGGAGGGCTGGGATCAGAAAACTGAAATTATATTTTGATGTATCAGAAATAGTGAGGCGCCCTGGCTGGTTGGCTCAGTGGTAGAGCGTCAGCCTGGCGTGCAGGAGTCCCGGGTTCGATTCCCGGCCAGGGCACACAGGAGAAGCGCCCATCTGCTTCTCCACCCCTCCCCCTCTCCTTCCTCTCTGTCTCTCTCTTCCCCTCCCGCAGCCAAGGTTCCACTGGAGCAGTTTGCCCGGCACTGAGGATGGCTCTGTGGCCTCAGCCTCAGGCGCTAGAATGGCTCTGATTGTGGCAGAGCGATGCCCCAAGATGGGCAGAGCATTGCCCCCTGGTGGGCAGGCCAGGTGGATCCCGGTCGGGCGCATGCGGGAGTCTGTCTGACTACCTCCCTGTTTCCAGCTTCGGAAAAATACAAAAAAAAAAAAAAAAAAAAAAAAGAAAGAAAGAAATAGCGAGGCATCTCCTGGGAGACTAAAAACATGACCATCTTTGATTGAGGAAAAGTTGCAATAAAGGCCATTACTTGCAGAATAGGTAGAGTTTAGTAATAAAATTGAAAGTAGCAATACTTGAGACATATGTACAGAAATACTGGTAGAAATCATAAAGATTACAAACCTGAGGGAAAATAGGACTCTCTCTCCCTCTCAAGTTATAAAAGACGGACAACTGCCAAGAGGGAGAGTAAGTAGTACTCAAAAATATAAGACTCACATCTACAGTAGTAAATAATTGCATATAGAAGTAAAAATAATAAATTGTTAATTTAAGAATCAATATTAAAGGTTTTATATTAGAATTAGAATATTAAAATCAACATATGTCTTTCCAAACAATAGAGTAGAAATATATAATTAATAAAAGCAATCATGATAAAAGAAGAGTAGAAATAAGGTGACCAACTATCCTCCTTTAGGGAGGACAGTCCTTCTGTGACTTCCATCTTCTACATGTCCTCCTTTTTGATATTGGAAGACTAATCTGTAAATATCTGTATTTGATCAATGCAGAGTTGATCCATTGTGTGTGATATGACGTATTTGTATCTAAATGAGTACTTTTTAAAAAAATTATTATTAAAAATTAATAGGCATGTAAGCATAATTACAATATAAAATATTACAAATGTTTTTAATATGCATTTATCATATTATAGTGTATTATTGTTGCAATGAATAAAATTTTCTTTTACTTATGATATTGTTTTCTTCTATTTGTTTTTTTCCTCCTTTTCATTGTAAATAAGTTGGTCACCTTACTAGAAAGAAAAAAAATAATAGTAAAAAGGCAAAAGAAAATAAAGCATCTAAGAAAAAGGAGATATATTTATATATCCAGAATAGATTAAATGAATTAAATATATATTTAGTAGATTAAATTTATATATTCTATGTAAATATTTTTAAAATCATGATAAATATAAGTGGATTAAACATTTTTGTTAGAAAATATTAATGATCAGATTGAATTTAAAAATCTCAAAATATCTACAAGACAAAGAAGAAAACAGAATGTTAAATGTAGACAAAAGATATCCAATATAAATATGTCAAACAAAATTAACTTTGTTGCAAAAAACATTATTAGAAAATTTTAAAGCCTTTATTAAACATTGTTTAAACATCCAAAGTAAAGTTAAAAAACAGGTAAAATTAAATTACAAAATATTTAAGAAATAGAAGAGGTTAAGCAATAAATAGCATTGCCACTTTTCTACAGAAAAAAAAAATTATGTATGCAATCACGTTGCTGTAAGGTCAAACAAGTATCTGAATTCCTCTTAGTAACAAACATTATTATATTATGCTTAATAGATGTCATTTGAGGTAACAACAAAATATAATGTTTCTTGGAATAAACTAAAAAGCATGTTCAAGAACTCAATAGAAAAAATTAAAGCTTTATTAAAGTAATTTTAAAAACACCTAAATTAAAAAGAAGACAGTCTGGAGATCTTGTCCCACCAATAGTAGTAAGGCTTACTTTAATGCTATTACAATTAAAGTCTGATGCATACACATGATAATGCATGCAAAAATCAGTGAGATAATATAGAGAGCCTATTATTTGACAAAGCATATTTATTGATATAAAAAATGGTCATATTGTATTGTTAAATAATATAAAACAATAACATGTTACAAGATAGCATGATCCCAATTACACAGAAACACATAACCAGGAAGAACAGTAGCATGTTAGATGATAATGATTGGTGGGTGTAGGTTGATCAATTTTAACAAAGATACCATGTGGGAGACAGGCTGTAAACTGACAAAGTTCTTATAGCCTAGGGCTTAGTTTAAGACTAAGCTCTTCTCCACCCTTTTAAGACTAAGATCTTCCCCACACCCTTCTAAGACTAAGATCTTCTCAACACCCTTTTAAAGACAGCTTTTCCCCACAGCTTGACGGTTGCATGGTGAGGGGTGATGCACTCTTCTGAGGATTCCTGTTAATGCCTCAGATGTGTGCATTTGTGTCAGATAATTCCTTATTTGCATATGGCTCTACACTGTATAATAAAGCAGACCAGGGATTTTGCTCTTTTGCTCTGGCTTGCCATCAGCTTGCAGAGGCCTCCTGATCCCATCCTTTTTTCTCTCTCTGAGTTTATTTATTCATTCCACTCCATTCTCACTCAGGACCTGGACAATTACTAACTATGCTGGTTCACGGCAGTACCACTCTCAAGGTGAATATTGATAATGGGAAAAGAGGAGCTAAAAATGTGTGGGAGCAGGAGATATGTGGAAAATCTCTGATGAACACACAACACAATATACAGATGGTGTATTATAGAATTGTACATCCAAAACTTATACAATTTTATTAACTAATAGCACCCAAAAAAATCAATAAAGAAGTTAAAAAAGAAAACAGATATTTTCTGAAACTTCCATTTGATTTTATTGTGAACCTAAAAGTGTTCTATGTAACAAGATCTATTTTTTTTTTAAAAAAAAGGCAAATAAATCAAAGGAGGGTTAGGTAGCAGTCATGACCCCACCACCCTTCAATACAGTGCCTTTGTAGAGATGGGAGAAATGTATTCTTTCACTCCTAGAATTCCTTTCACCGGTTAATGCCAGTGCATCATCTTAGGCTTGAGAAATCAGAAGAAATGAATTGAATTCTCTAGCCTAGGTTGCCAAGAAGAGACATTTTTATGTCTCTCTTGCCAGTTCATGATATCTCCTGCCAGTTCATGAAAATCTTCAAATGTTTCCAGGAATATTTGGATACTTTGCCTATTATTGTTCATAGGTAAAGTGTGCAAATAGTTCATTTGTTGAAGTAATCTATTATGCTTCAGTGTTTAACATGATCCACTTTACTGCTATCTAATATTTTATATGTCTGATATTTTGCTCAAGCTAAAATATATATATCAACTTTTAAAATTTGATTAAATGTAGTCCCATCAAGAACTGCAAGATAAAGCATATAATTAAATCTTTTGACAGCATTAATGCTTAAGGAGTTTTAGTGCCCCAAGTCTTTAGATTCATACACACACACACACACACACACATACACACACATTTTTTTTTCTTTTTTGTATTTTTCTGAAGCTGGAAACAGGGAGAGACAGTCAGACAGACTCCCACATGCGCCTAATGGGGATCCACCCGGCACGCCCACCAGGGGGCGATGCTCTGCCCACCAGGGGGCAATGCTCTGCCCCTCCGGGGCGTCGCTCTGTTGCGACCAGAGCCACTCTAGTGCCTGGGGTAGGGGCCAAGGAGCCATCCCCAGCGCCCAGGCCATCTTTGCTCCAATGGAGCCTTGGCTGCAGGAGGGGAAGAGAGAGACAGAGAGGAAGGAAAGGGGGAGGGGTGGAGCAGATGGGCGCTTCTCCTGTGTGCCCTGGCCGGGAATCGAACCAGGGACTCCTGCATGCCAGGCCGACGCTCTACCACTGAGCCAACCGGCCAGGGCCAACACACACATTTTTATTGTTCTGGTTACAGAATGTTTTGGAAACATTTTAGAAAGAAAAATTAAAAGGAAGAAAATAAATGTATTCTTAAATGATGGAAAACATTAGTGTAAGCTACTGTGAGTTAAAAATACTCTTGTCTCCTCTTTTACTGATAATGAACAAAAATGTAGCAATCTGCAACAGCTATAACAAAATTAGATAATGTGTGAAATGCAATATTAGCAAAACAAAAAAGCAGGTAACCACATCTAAATACAATACTGAAAAGTATACTATGAATCTTCTGAAATAAAATGTCTTATAAATTAGTTATTTTTCTATTTTAACTTTTTAAATAGGAAAATTCTGATATGAAAAGTTTTCTAGTTTTATCTGTTTTTTAACTTTATTTTTAGGGTTAACTTCTCATCCAATTAATCTATTATGTTTTCACATTTTGAACAATTTTTAGTATATATATTTCTATTTGGCCTATTTTAAAACTATATTATTATTTTCTATTGTTTTATTGTATTACATTTGATGTTTTATTTCTATCAGTTAACTCTATTTACACAAAGTCTAACTTTTATTTAACTTGGGGCATATAGGTGTTTCTGACCTTTTGAAATTTTATTCCATAATATGAAAACATAACAGTATGAAGAAAGCTCTGTATTTCCATTATGTTCAGTTACATTTTGTGGTCCATTCCTTGCTCTCTGGGGCTTAGGTCACAGGTTTCTAATAACTATTACTTACCAATTTTAGTGGCCTGGGCACAGTTTTTAGTGCTTTATATACATTTTCTACTTTATTTTTTTTTTGAGTGAGAAAACATTTTTGTACATCAACTGCTCCTCCCTCCTTGTTCTTCCTTCAGTTTTTCCTATCCTTCCTCATTCTCTCCTTTTGGGTAGTGAGGCTTTCTCCATTCACAGATTCAGCAAAGGATGTCCAACAACTGTCAGTCTTAGCATTTGCATCAAAAGTTTAAAACTTAGGGTACAATCCCTAAATTTGGAAGATGAAATTTACCAAAGATAGGTTTGTCTATCCCCCCTATATTTCCTCACACTGCCCTGCATTAAACACACACACATATACACACACACAATTTTATTTCTAGAATGTGAAGAAAGTGAAGAGAAAGCAAAAAGAAATTAGACACAGACTAATACCTGTCGGGAGCCGACCCACAACTGCTGGCTGACAAGGTCACAGCAGGAGAAGACCCACAACTGCTGGCTGACAAGGTCACAGCAGAAGAAGATCAAAAACTGCTGATTGACAAAGTCACAGCAGAGAAGACCAATGGCTGCGGAGTGACAAAGTCACTGCAGTGAAGACCAATGGCTGTGGGGTGACAAAGTCACCACAAAGGATAGGCACAACGATACTCCCCCCCTTTGACTTTTTGAATTAATCTGGCCTTATATCCCCCCCCTTTTCTGGGTGTGTGCTATTATTTGTGGCACAGGGATAATAATACCGTGCTTTCCCTGTAGATTCGTAGTGATTTCTTTGGAAATGAGACAGAGGGTGTGAGTTCCACAGAAAAGCCTGTAAGCCCCTTGAACTAGGCTCATAGACATAAGAGGCTGGCTATGATATCCCTCGTAAAGGGTTAAGTTTGTAGGAGAATTTCTTCTTAATCATGATAAAAAGAATAAATTGTGACTTGTGAATGGTTAGGAGGCAGTGGCTGTGCACAGAGCACCCTTAGGCCTTCACTTAACATTTTCCTCCCTAGCCTTTTCATGTGATAAGTAGAGAAACATTCCTTTCTTCTTTGATTTGCAAATAGTGGTATATTCTGAGAAGAATAGAGTCAGAACTTAACTAGTGTTTAAATATAATAAATAAGTAATATTTGACTAGACATTAGTATCTTAGGTAAGGTATAGTAGAATGGCCCATTGTGTGGCCTATGATGAGAGCGTAGTCAGCAAGAAAAGAATGTTTTACTAAGAGAATTGTCTTTTGACTAAAGGCAATTGCTAGGCTTTCTCAATGAGATGTTCTCTTGAGATTCAAAAATGTAGGGAAATCCATGGAATGTCTTGTGTTGCTGCTGGGCTATCTTGCAAGTGCACTCTGCATATCTTTGGGTGAAAGCTATTCTTGATGTTATGTTAATTTCTTTAGAGGCAAGCCTTTTAGAACTAATACTCTAAAAGTTTTTACTGATGTTGTTATCGCTATTCAAGTTATTTTGTATTTTGAATGATTTGCTACCTGATTTGTGACTCATAGATGTAAATTAACTGTTATCCGGAAACATGAAAACATAGTGAAACAAAAGTAATAATTAAACCATGTGATTGTAACTCGGTGTGCGTGTATAAAAAGGGAGCTATACTAGCATTTGGCAGAGATGCCTGGCAGTAAATGCTAACCGGAGAATAAAGAGAAAGAAAAGAATTCGGCTCTCTCACTCCATTTTTGCCGACACCATCTCCTCCTGTGGGACCCCTGGATCACCGCCGGGGCTGGACCCCGGCAAATACCTGAGAAGGTACCCAATGTGCAGCCCACATTATCCTTAGCGGCAAATCAATGGGAGAAGGAATTCTAATATAGATTGGCTCAAACTGTGGAGGTAACCTATGTCCCTGTTACCCAAGAAAGTGGTAAGATCTGAGAGCCATCCTTGCTCTACCGTGGCTCAGGAGTCCCATAATGAATTGAAGTATTTAAGTCCACAGGTCAAAGAGAGCTGAGGGGTATGTAATAGCGTTTCTGCTGTACTAAGAGCTACATGAAGCTAGCCATGAGAGACAGTGAACCTGAGGAGAGTGACAGGACAGGGGACTGCTTGGCCCCAACGTGAAAGCCTCAGCGGGAAAGAAAGAAGCACTCAGCAGAAGGCTGTGTAATTGACGTCTGGGACCTGCTGCCCTGTGGCCCACAGCCTGACACGGAACACACACAATTGCAGTGAGAGTATTTGATTTTCCCAGCCACTCTTGGATTTAGACTTTGTGTTAGCTCAAGAGACGATGAAAGAAACAGGACTTAAAAAGGATTTTTGTCAGGCAGTGAAATGAAATTTTAATTAAGTCCTGGTTACAGATAAATAACTTCTTTGCACATGTGCATTTTGTAACTTGATATTTATATACACATCTTCAGACTGATACAATCTTATTTATCATTCATATTTAATGAATAATGAAAACAAGGCCCAACATAATTTATTAACTTCTCAAAAGCTGCATAGCTAGAAAGCTCTATAGCCAGAATTAAAATGTTTCTGAGAAATCCTGGGCCTACACTTTAAAAACATGTGTCTTCTCAGAAATTATTATTTTTTATAATGAAAATAGCTTAACTTTTGAAAGGGAGCATCATTTTGCCAACAAAACACAATTATAGGTGGATTATGTCAATAGATATTCACATAAGATATATAGATAGATATAGATAGATAGATAGATATTTACATAAGATATATATATATGTTGAGGGGTTTTATTAAAGGCTTAATATTTTATCATTTCTATTTTTGTTAAAAATAAGTAAAAAACTGAATATTTCTGAATTTTATTTTTAAATGTATTAAAAATTAATTCTTTTCAAATTAAAAAAACAAACTGACATTTTCTTTGTTCCAAATATTCTGTCACTGCAGCCCATAGACCCAGACTTTGAGGAACACATGTGGAGGCGATGCTTTCATGGTGATGTCAGATAGTAATTCAAGCATTATCAAAACAATAAAATGTGCAGCAAAAGTAGTGAATGTTTCTGTTTCATGAGATTAACAAAGGTGATGCCATTTGAGACAAGTCATGAGATTATATAGTAAAATATTTACAGGTAGAAATACAAAATAATAACAATCTATTTTGGGGAGACTATATCAAAGCCCAAATACCAAATAGTAACAAGTTGCATTTATAGTATTTGTATCATAAAGTAAATAATGAAAGAAAAAGATTGAAATACCACTAAAATATTGATCAGAGAGGGCAGAGTATAAAGTATTAAGGAGTTTGAAGTTTATTCTTAAGGAATTAAATTCTGTGACTATATATATATATATATATATATATATATATATACAGAGAGAGAGAGAGAGAGAAAGAGAGAGAGAGACTTAAGATCTCTGTGCCTAATGCAACAACGCCTCCCTTATAGCTGTGCAAAGTGATGGTTCTAAAGATAGCTGTTTTCAGAATAAGGAATACATCAAAATATGAACAGAAATAGAAAATGAGACCAAAAGTTTAGCCCTGTGGGACTCCAAGACAGTGGGTTTAGAAATATTAACATTAAAGAACCAAATAAGAATGTTCTAATTATCAGTGGATTGCTCTTGGCTCCAAATGGACGTTTCTTTACCTGCTCTGCCATCAGGAGCTCTGGACCAAGCCCAGCAGTCAGCTTTGTCAGCAGGGAGTGCCAGAGAGACAGTGCGATAGTAAGGGGCTTCTCTTCTTACATGCATTTTGTTCCCATTTTTGTTGGGAACTCCTGCTGCTGCTGTGCACCTGTACCAGGGATTTTCCTAAAGCCCAGAGCACCTTTCTCCCCTCCCACCTGCACACCTGTTGGGTGTTTCCAGTTTGCCAACAGATGGTGAAGCTTCTCTGGCTGGGTCTGCTATCGGATCAACTGCAGCCACACTACTCCAAAGTGGGTGAGGGGGACATATTTGTCCAGCATTGTACTTTCTCGTCTACCTTAAAATCTCTTTACATTTTCATCATTTCTTTGCTCTTATTGTTAACAATTATTTATATTAAACATCTCCTGTTTAATTCAAATTGTGGCTTCTGTCTCCTGATTTGATGCTGACTGATATAAGTAGCATCAAATAAAAGTGGGAGAAAGGGAAAATTGGATATAGTTATGAGTTTTGTTGATTGCCATTCGACAGAGTAACAATGGAGATCATTTCAGAAAAAGTGATTAGGGGAACCAAAGAATTATAGTTAGAATCCTTGTTTCATTGCCTAATAAAGAAGCTGCTTGATAAATACTTGACTCCTGGTTGAATAACAAAGTTAATGAGGTATATAATGACACAGACACCACATTCCTTGTTCCAGTCTCATCTCCTAGTTTGAGGCTGTTAGTGTATGCAGAAATGATTACTATCTTTCGTTAATCACATCCCCAATACTTTTGTGTCTAAATAGGCTTTAATGTATTTACAATGGAAATATAACTCATATGGCATAATATTTTTGACAACTTATCAAATATATTTTAAATTAGTTCATCAGAATGTCTTTCACTTTAAAGCTACAGAGAATTTCCTAATAAAAATGTGCTCTTTGGTCTCTGCCTTGCTAAGTTATATTGATTATCCTTTTCTCTTATAGTTTTCTGTCTTTAGAGGACAATGAAATTCCTTAGGTATAAAGTTTTGATTATGTTTGGCCTCTAGATCACATTGACTAGATATTGGGTGTTTCTCAGTATCTTCAATAACTATCTACAACTTACTCTTTTGGTAGAATAATTGTTATAGATGGTTGATTATACTTATTACATATGCTCATTTTATTTATAGTGTGTATAATAGTATCTAGGGCTGTTAATTTACCACAAACTGGGTGGTTTGTAACAATGGAAATTTATTCTCTCACAATTGTGAGGACAGAAGTACAACATCAAGTTATTGACAGGGCTATGCTCTCTCTGAAGGCTTTAAGGGAGAGGTCTTCCTTGCCTATTCCAGCTTCAGAGGGCTCCTGACACTACTTGGCATTCTCTGGTTTGTAGCTATGTAATTCAACCTCTTCCCTTTTCTTCACATGACCATCTTCCCTGTGTGTGTCTGTTCTCTTTTCTTCATTGATCTTAGGTTTCACTTCAGCATGACCTCATCTTAACAAATGACATCTGAAAAGCCCCTATTTCTAAATAAAGTCATATTCTGAAGGACACAAATTTTGGAGGTACTATTCAACCCACCACTGCAGCAATATTTCATTTAAAGTTTGGGGAAAATTTCCAGGGTGATATCTGAAAAATGTACAAAATTTAGAGATAATCTATTTCAGTTCCTGTAGAAATATATTATGCACTTTTAATATACTAAACATGTAAAGTGGAGAAAAATATTGAATCTGCCTGGATACAGTAAACAGAGTTCTCCTAACTTCCCAACACTCTTCTGCTTCACACTCTTTTAGCAAGAATGACACTTTGTTTAGACCATTTTGGACTTTGATAGAGGTGAGTTAAATCCTTGCCAAGGTTCCCATAGGAGTCAGGGTATAGTGTTCTAATAAATAAATCCTTCAAGTTTTTTACTTTTTTTGGAAGATAAGCACATGAATAAAATAAAAAAAGAATATGGAAGTGAGCATCTCAGAGATGTGCTCATTGAGAAAGGCAATATTTGCATAAAGAAGGAGAGGAAGGTATGCAAAAATAATAGCCAGAAGTATGTTCTCAGGAGAGAGGAATAGCCAGTGCAGGTGTCCTGAAATGGGTGTTTCTAAGACAGCAAAGGAGTCGATGCTACTGGCATAGAGTGGGCAAGAGGACCTCACAGAGTAGCCATGGGGTCATTGAGCATCTTCTAGACCTTTTAGTCTGCCCAGGCCACTAAAAGGTTTTGTAAAGCCAGTAGCCACAGCCACTATCACAGCTGCCTGCCCATGCAGGCTCGCACTTGATTTGTGTAGGCGGTAATGAAACAATGGAGCCAAGAACAGGTGGGCCATTATCTTTAATCCTAGTTTGCACCTGGTGGGCAAAACATACACACAGTGGGGAAAACACTTCCCTTTCCATTCAGGGATCCCAAAGCCACTGATTTATCCAAGTTTCCTTGAATCAAAGGTGTCTACCTCACTAGTCTTATTCACCTCTGTTCCCCATCTCCTTCTTTCTGCACAAACTCTGGACAAACTGGCTTCCCCTTCAGCACTCTGCCATCTTAGCTGCTTTTCCTCTCCTCCACTTGGCTTTTCTCTGCTCTCCCTCAGCATAGGCTCCTCTGCTCCATTTTATAGTGTAGAAAACAAAACCTTTAATCCAATATACAAACAAGGAAGTCTCTGATACAAAGTCACTTAGGGTGGGAAAGGCTTAGTCTTAAAACTAAGCCTTAGGCTATAACGACTCTGCCTGCTTACAGGCTGTCCCCCACACCCATTGCAAACTATAAGCGAGTAAACATATACAATGTTTCCAAAAAGTCATGGTGCACTTTTGACTGGTCACAGGAAAGCAAGAAAAGACGATAAAAATGTGAAATCTGCACCAAATAAAAGGAAAACCCTCACAGTTTCTGTAGGATGATGTGGCAGCATGTGCGCGTGTGCAGATGATGATGTAATGCCGTGTATACAGCGGAGCAGCCCACGGCCATGCCTGTCTAGATGTGGATGGTACAGAGGAAAGTTCAGTGTGTGGCTTGCTAAATTCAAATCCATGACCAAAGTGCAACGTGAATATCAGCGCATTTATAACGAAACGCCACCACATAGGAATAACATTACTTGGTGGGATAAGCAGTTGGAAGAAACCAGCAGTTTGGTGGAGAAACCCCATTCTGGTAGGCCATCAGTCAGTGATGAGTCTGTAGAGGCTATATGGGATGGCTATCTAAGGAGCCCTAAAAAATCTGTGCATGAGCGCACATCAAACTGTACTGAATAGGTATGAAACTGGGAGAGTTTTCCTTTTATTTGGTGCAGATTTCACATTTCTATTGTCTTTTGTTGCTTTCCTGTGACCGGTTAAAAGTGCACCATGACTTTATGGACACACTTTATATCATATTTACAAACTTATTTGACCAACAGGTTTTTTCAAGAAAAGTGAGATTATGTCATTTATATTTTTAAGATGACCAAGGCTGTTGTGTTACAAGTAGTCTGGGTAGGGTAGAGACAAAAGTAGAGTAGTAATATTAAATAAATGAAAAAGGCTTATAACAATAATACAGGTGAGAGGTGACTATGGCTTTGGTTAGAGTGTGAAGAGTTGAGGTAGTGAGGTTTAAGAGCACTTTATTTAACATCCACATAAAAAACTCAGTGATTTCATAATTCATGCACATTTGCATAAGTAAACTGTCTTCTGTCAAATTTAGTGATGTCCTGTACATCACAAAAGTCACCGGTCAAATCCCAAGTCTGCTCCCTGATTAAAAGGTTGGTTATCCACACACAGTGGCTTAGAAGCAAGCGGATACAAATGTTGGTGAAGGTAAACCATGAATCCAGTGTCAGCCATGTCTAATCTGGGAAACTGACAGGCCTCCTGTGTGGATACACAGTGTATCATGGGTAGTCAACCTTTTTATATCTACCTCCCACTTCTGTATCTTTGTTAGTAAAATTTTCTAACCGCCCACTGGTTCCACAGTAATGGTGATTTATAAAGTAGGGAAGTAACTTTACTTTATAAAATTTATAAAGCAGAGTTACAGTAAGTTAAAGCATATAATAATAATTACTTGCCAAGTACTTTATGTCAGATTTTTGCTGTGTGGCAGAATAAATCTTTACAAGACAACTTACTATAGTTAAATCTATATTTTTATTTATACTTTGGTTGCTTCACAACTGCCCACCATTAAAGCTGGAATGCCCACTAGTGGGTGGTAGGGACCAGGTTGACCAGCACTGGTATAGATGGTCAAATATATAATTCCAGAATATAGGAAGAAGGTTCAAGGTCAGAGAAATTTTGAACAGGTACTGTTCGTGCTTTTCACAATGGGGCAGAATGAGATCAGCAAAAAAGTGAGTATATCTAAAGAAGTGAATAGGCATTTGATGTGAAGGAGTCAGAGAGGAGAGGCAGATGCAGCAAAGGGAATGAGAAGGGGAAGTAGCTAGTGAGGAAAAAAAATTAAAAGCAAGTGGTGTCCCAGAAGCCAAATAAAGGCCCTGTTTCAAAGATATGGGAGTAAATCATGAGCTGTGGTAAATACTGCTGCTAAGTCAGATGTGATGCAGACTAAGAATTGACAGATGGCTCTAGCAATATAGCGGTCAATGGTGATTTTGACCAGAGGCAGTTTACTTAGGTAAACCTGACAAATCAAAAATGTGTTGAATTTCAGGGTCTGAATGTATAAATGATCACATTAAGTGACCCATGTACTTCATTTGCCTGAGGCTCAAATAGAAGATGATTTGTGTCAGAAGTGCCTTAAAGTTGGTAAAAGGTACAAACATGAAGGGTATTATATCTTTTATTATTAATAATGATTGGTTTTCTATCAATTCATTCTCTTTGTAAATAACCATTTGTGATGCTTTTCTTTTTTTTTTTTTACTTCTTTACTAAATGCTTTTGTTCTATGTCTTAAAAGATAAAGACATAATTTTTTTGGAGGTAATAGGTATTAGAAACTCTTTACTAACTCTTTTTGAACCATGATGTTTTTGTGTTTCTGCTAAAAATTCTATTGCACTTAGGTTTAATTATTGTTTTTATTGAATTATAGTACATCAAAAAGAAGTGTCCAATATGAGGCAGTGAGCAAACTATTTCTTAAAGATTGAAATAGATTTGTCCCATTTCATAGAGATGTGCAGTGTATTTAGAGTAAGATTTATTTTGTTCAGGAATACAGCATTATATAGCTCTTAATTTCTGTGGTTCATTTCTCAGAATGATGCCCATAGGTATTTGCTTCCATATTTCTACTCCTGTTCTCCCAACTTTCCTGGATATTGCATTATAAGTAAATTTTCAGGTGTACTATGCTTCTCTTTTTCCATAAAATTCTTAAATAATTTTATCTTATTTAAAATCAATGGGAAAAAAAAGAAACACAAACAGCTCCTTAAAAATTTTAGTAAGGTACTGATTGGGAAAAATAATTGATATGAAAGTATTGACACAAAGACATTTTTAATAAAATCCAAATGCTTCGCTAACCTAACATTTAAGATTTGATTCTAGAAACAATATTATTGATATTTCAGGCATAATTGAACTTATCAAAAAATGAAAAAAAGATAAGTTAATAACCACATTTTACATTACTCCTGAAGCAAATTTGTATGTATTGTGTTTCAAAAACTGCCAGAGTATTATTTTAAGAAATTATTTAAATAAAATTTAACCAGAAAATATTATACCCTTATTGTTAGGTAACTGGGAATTTCCTACATACTATTGAAGAAAAAATGTTGACTAAAGTACTCAATCCTTTCAGGTAATTAATAAGGTAAGAAAACATATATACTCAAAATAATTTATTTTGAATCTAATCCATGTTAGGTGTTTTGTTAGATCCTGGGGATGAAATAGTGAATAAGACTTTTTTTTTTTTTTTGGAGTTTACAGTCCAGCAGGGGAGATAAATGAGTGAAGTACCTAATTAAAGTGTTGTGTTGAAAAGATACATGTTGTGAATGAAAAGAGTATAATGGGAATTCAGGGAAAAGTCACTCAGTTCAGTTTTACATATATAAAAAATATGTTCTAGCGAGAATGACCTTAAATTCTAAACCTGACAGAAGGGAGAGGAGGAATGAAAGAAAACTGAAATCAGGAAATAATATGTAGAAAAGCTTAAATTAATTATGAGCAAAGCACATTGAGAGAAGTAATGCATTTTACTACATTTTAAAGGTGGCATACCTCCCTCCTCAATTCATATGCTCAAGTCCTAACTCTTAATACCTCAAAATGTGACTACATTTGGGAATAAAGTATTTACAGTCATGATTAAGGTTAAATGAGCTATTGGGAGTAGGCTCTAATACAATATCATAGATATCTTTATAAGAAGAAGAGATTATGACACAAACACTCAGAGGAAACACCATGTGAAAACAATGAGGGAAGTTACCCATCTACAAACTTAAAACAGAGGCTTCAGAATAAATAATCTCTGTTAACAACTTGACCCTGGACTGTCAGCCACCAGAAGTGCAAAAAAATAAATTTCTGTTATTTAAGGCACCCCGTCTGTGCTCTTTTGTAACAACAGCCCTAGCATATTAATATAGCACACAAGGACGTTAGAAATATAAATCAGGCATATAATAGGGAGGGATATTTTTTAGCTATTTTACAAAATTTGAGCTTCATTGTGATGTATTTATAAAAAGTTTTGCATTGCTTTAATGGGTGTAGTAATGACTTTAAAATAATATTCTACCTGCAATACTTAATTAATTGATAGGAGACATGAATGAAGGTATCTACATAGGGAATGGTGATAGTCTTAACTAGAATACACACTGTGATGATAGGAAAAGCAGTGAGTTGCCTCAAGAGATATCAGAAAGGTAGGACTGCCTGGCTATGAATGATTGTATGTGAGTATTGTGAAAAGAGTCAAGTATGCTTTCCGTAATCAGAAGGTAACACACTGGCTGGATAAAGATATCATTCACTGAATAGATGATTATAAAATGTTGGCATGCGCAACTAATAACTTTTCTTTCAGCAGGGAGGCACTTATTTCCTTAGATCCTAAGAGTGTCAGTAGCTGGTGGCTCTCTTCTGAGTTGCCTCTGAGAACTGTCCTCAGCTAAATGGGTGTTCTTTCTAAAATGTATACTTTTTTTTCCTAGGGAGTAGACAAAATCCAATGATTGGTTAATGCAGTGGTATAAATTCTAGGCCCTTTTTCCTCAACAAAAGAACTCTGAAAGCCCATGGATTTTTCAGAGACCCCTTGGGTGTTTTCTAGCCTATAGTGTACCTACACTGTTTTTGAAGTTCAATTTCTCCCACTGACCAATTCTGTTTCTCTTACTCTTTATATGTTTTGTTTCTTAGACACTGTCCAGCAAACATTTTACCTGTACACTTTTCTCTAAGATTCTTTTTCCAATTGACTTCATACAGTTGAACTAGGACAGTCCTAGTGAGGTTTTAAATAAGATTTTTAGACCTTGATTGTTTACTTGTTGACTAATTGGCATTGAGGACAGCATATTGGTGGTATGTGGAATAGTTATCGCTCCTGGATGCATTAGTAGTACAATTTTACTATTGAGGAATTCAGATGGATTATTATAAAAGAAAATGTACTAAATGGTACAGTAGCTTAGACATTTGCAAGCTGTGGTAAGAACTGATGATACAAAGGATTGTGGAATCAGTTGCCTAAAACTAAATGCTACCAATATGTCAAAGAAAGACAATGTTCCAATTCTTAATCACCAACCTGAGTGGCTGTGAAAGTCAGAAGGTCACATTGAAAAATACACTTATCTTTTGCATTCAAAGAACAGAAACTTAAACACTAAACCTGGAATTTAGTTACAAGACTACAGAAATCTCAGGAGAGTCTGGATTATCAATTTGACAATTCTGCTATTCTGAGGTCACGCACTAACTAAGAAAACAAGGGATGCTGTTGAAGTTGTAGTGGGGGACCTCTGAGTCAATGTGCTTAAGATCCCTGAGAACCAAACTTTTTAAGAATTTCTTAAGCCTAAAAAAGTAGTCTACTTCACCACATATAAAAAATGCTCAATGTCACTAATCATCAGAGATATGTAAATTAAAACCACATTAGATATCACATCACACCTGTCAGAGTGGCATTCACCAATAAACCAGCAAACAGCAAGTGTTGGCAAGGGTATAGAGACAAGGGAACCTTCATGCACTGTTGGTGGGAATGCAAATTGGTGCAGTCATTGTGGAAAACTGTGTGGAGTTTCCTCAAAAAAATAAAAAATGGAACTGCCTTTGATCCAGCAATTGCATTTCTGGTATATATTAAAAGAATCCCAAAACACTGATTTGAAAGAAAATATGCAACCCTATGTTCATTGCAGCATTATTTACAATAGCTAAGATCTGGAAACAGTCAAAGTGCCCATAAGTAGATGAGTGGATAAAAAAGCAGTGGTACATTTACAAAATGGAATACTACATGGCTGTAAAAAAAAAAGAAGCAAATCTTATTTTTTGTGACAATATAGATGGGCCTAGAAATTAATATGCTAAGTAAAATAAGCAAGTCAGAGAAAGACAAATACCACATGATCTCATTTAAATGCAGAATTTAATCAACAAATTAAACTAATAAACAAAAGAGAAACAGAGACATGGATCCATGGAACAGACTGACAGCTGTCAGAAGGGAAGGGGTTTGGGGGCTAGATAATAGAAGGTGAAGGAATTAAGCAAAAAAACAAAACAAGCAAACATATATAAAATGTAGACACAGAAAACAGTGTGGTGATAACCAGAGGAAAGGGGGTTGGCAAAGAAGGAGAAATGGGGATGAAGAAGACTTTGCTTGGGACAATGCGAACATGATGCAGTGTGCAGATGATGTTTTCCTGAGGTGCACACCTGAAATGTACCTCAATAAATTCAATTAAATAAAGTAGTCTACCTACTTTTCAATACTAGTCTTATGCTTAGTCTTGCTTATAGAATGATGTGGAGACCTCCTTTTTGATAACAAAACCCATCCCTCCCCCATGATCTGTCCACTCATCTTATTCTGACCATCAGATTGTAATGAGACTCAAATAGAATTTGTGTTAAGTTTTCCAGTGAAAGAAATTGACTTGGTCAATATATACTGGGAGATATCATCAGAGTATGCTAACATTGGATTTTTCAGGGGCTGTGTCAAAGGAAGAGGGTTATGTTTTTAAAAGTGGCTATGTAGAGTG
Source organism: Saccopteryx bilineata (assembly GCF_036850765.1). NCBI lineage: Eukaryota > Metazoa > Chordata > Mammalia > Chiroptera > Emballonuridae > Saccopteryx > Saccopteryx bilineata. The sequence continues at coordinate 209,503,911 of NC_089491.1, read as the reverse complement.
ATTATATGATATAAAGTAGAAAATTCACTAGCTAGACAGGTTTCACAGGATTTTCTGGAAGACACTATCATTAGTGAAGCAGACAGCCCTTGCTAAGAGATTCAGTGGTACCACCTTCTCTAGGACATGAGTGACAATATGAGATGCTGTTATAGAATCCATCCCCTTAATGGCAATAGGGAGCAATAGGAATGACAGAATCTCAAAACAACAGGGGTCAAAGAACTATGTTTAAATACAAATAGAAAGCAGGAGTACATTTAAGCAATAAATAACAATGTCAGATTGATGGCCAGAAATCCGAACTGCAGAGCATGGTGGAAATAGTGAATAGAATATAACATAGTGTCTGTAGGGAAGAGAGCAACCAATGATAGTATTTCTCTATGTATAAAATTTTAAAATTGCATATTGGGTTGAATGATTAGTGGGTAAAGGCAGAAGATCTTATAGAATTTCTGATCACTTTCTTAATATTTGGAGCTGAGTCAGTATTCAGTCTAAAAATTCATTGACTAAAGTATAGGCTTGTTCCCCTTGAACAAGGATGCTGTAACACCTGGGCAGGTGTATTAAGTAATTCTCCTCTACAGGCAACTAATTCCAGTTAGATGGTAATCTCACACAGGAAAAGTTGGAATATTCAAACACTTCAAAGCTATTGAAGCTGACATTGAAACAAGGGTCACAGGGTGACGTCACAGAAATGGTGCCGTGAGCAGCGCGTCTGACAGAGATCCCCAAAATCACAACAAATTTATCAACTAGAAACAGAAAAATTTATCCTCAGAGCATTCCGGAGTTCCACACAAACTGAAAGCGAAAGGGCTGTTATAACTTGAATCTGAGAGACGAGGGTGTGGAGAAAGCTAACTACCGCAGGGACGTTAATTTAAGCTGCGGAGGGAGTGCGCCTGTGTGCTATCAACAAGACCACCCTCAGATGCCAATAAGAAAGAGGAAATCAAATATTATGGATACAAAAGAAAGAGAGGTAACACAAATAGATGTGGAAAAATCTATGGAGAAAAGACTTAACATATTGGAAGCCTTGGAGCTAAATGACAGAGAATTTAAAATAGAAATCTTAAAAATACTCAGAGATATACAAGAAAACACAGAAAGGCAATATAGGGAGATCAGAAAACAACTCAATGAACACAAAGAATATATTACCAAGGAAATTGAAACTATAAAAACAAATCAAACAGAAATGAAAAACTCAATTCACGAGCTGAAAAACGAGGTAACAAGCTTAGCTAACAGAACAGCCCAGATAGAAGATAGGATTAGTAAAATAGAAGACAAACAACTTAAGGCACAACAGAGAGAAGAAGAAAGAGACTCAAAAATAATAAAAAACGAGAAAGCCCTACAGGAATTGTCTGACTCCATCAGAAAGAATAACATAAGAATAATAGGTATATCAGAGGGAGAAGAGAAAGAAAATGGAATGGAGAATATACTCAAACAAATAATAGACGAGAACTTCTCAAGCCTGTGGAAAGAATTAAAGCCTCAAATTCAAGAAGCAAACAGAACACCGAGTTTTCTTAACCCCAACAAACCCACTCCAAGGCACATCATAATAAAGATGACACAAACCAATGACAAAGAAAAAATTCTCAAGGCAGCCAGGGAAAAGAAGAATACAATATATAAAGGAAGGCCTATTAGATTATCATCAGATTTCTCAGCAGAAACTCTACAAGCTCAAAGAGAGTGGACCCCAATATTTAAAGCCCTGAAAGAGAGGAACTTTCAGGCAAGAATACTATACCCATCAAAGCTATCCTTCAAGTATGAAGGAGATATAAAAACATTCACAAATACAGAAAAGATGAGAGAATTTATCAGCAGAAAGCCCCCACTCCAGGAAATACTAAAGGGGGTTTTCCAACCAGATTCAAAGAACAAAAGAAAACAACACCACAAGTAACAGCTCCACCAAGAACACAATAAAACCAAACTTAAACTGTGACAACAAAGGAAAAAAAGAGGGGAGAGGATGGAGATTAACAGTAGCAAAGGACGATGAAGTGCAGAAATACTCATAAGATAGGGTACTACAATGAATATGGTAGGTACCCTTTTCATTACTTAATGGTAACCACCCTTGAAAAAACCACCACAAAAACACTTGACTTAAAAAAGGAAGCAACAGAGGAAAGAAGTATGAAACACAAACAAACAAAAACAAATGATAGAAAAACAAAAGAGAAGAATCAAACAAGATACAAAACTAACAGAAAGCAATTTATAAAATGGCAGTAGGGAACCCACAAGTGTCAATAATTACACTAAATGTAAATGGATTAAACTTACCAATAAAAAGACACAGAGTAGCAGAATGGATTAAAAAAGAAAATCCAAGTATATGCTGCCTACAAGAAACACATCTAAGCAACAAGGATAAAAACAAATTCAAAGTGAAAGGCTGGAAAACAATACTCCAAGCAAACAACACCCAAAAAAAAGCAGGTGTAGCAGTACTCATATCTAATAATGCTGACTACAAGACAGAAAAAGTACTCAGAGACAAAAATGGTCATTTCATAATGATTAAGGGGAAGTTGAATCAAGAAGACATAACAATCCTTAATATATATGCACCAAACCAAGGAGCACCAAAATATATAAGACAGCTACTTATTGACCTTAAAACAAAAACTAACAAAAATACAATCATACTTGGAAACCTCAATACACCGCTGACAGCTCTAGATCGGTCATCCAAACAGAGAATCAATAAAGATATAGTGGCCTTAAACTAAATACTAGAACACCTGGATATGATAGACATCTACAGGACACTTCATCCCAAAGCGACAGAGTATACATTTTTCTCTAGTGTACATGGAACATTCTCAAGAATTGACCATATGTTGGGCCACAAAGACAATATCAGCAAATTTAGAAAAATTGAAATTGTACCAAGCATATTTTCTGATCATAAAGCCTTGAAACCAGAATTCAACTGCAAAAAAGAGGGGGAAAAACCCACGAAAATGTGGAAACTAAACAACATACTTCTAAAAAATGAATGGGTCAAAGAAGAAATAAGCGCAGAGATCAAAAGATATATACAGACAAATGAAAATGATAATACGACATATCAGAATCTCTGGAATGCAGCAAAAGCAGTAATAAGAGGAAAGTTCATATCACTTCAGGCCTATATGAACAAACAAGAGAGAGCTGAAGTAAACCACTTAACTTCACACCTTCAGGAACTAGAAAAAGAAAACAAAGACAACCCAAAACCAGCCGAAGAAAGGAGATAATAAAAATCAGAGCAGAAATAAATGAAATAGAGAACAGAAAAACTATAGAAAAAAATCAATAAAACAAGGAGCTGGTTCTTTGAAAAGATCAACAAAATTGACAAACCCTTGGCAAGACTCACCAAAGAAAAAAGGCACAGGACTCAAATAAATAAAATCCAAAATGAAAGAGAGATCACCACAACATCATAGATATACAAAGAATTATTGTAGAATACTATGAAAAATTATATGCCACCAAATACAACAATCTAGAAGAAATGGATAAATTCCTAGAACAATACAACCTTCCTAGACTGAGTCATGAAGAAGCAGAAAGCCTAAACAGACCAATCAGCAGGGAGGAAATAGAAAAAACTATTAAAAACCTCCCCAAAAATAAAAGTCCAGGCCCAGACGGTTATACTAGTGAATTCTATCAAACATTCAAAGAAGACTTGGTTCCTATTCTACTCAAAGTCTTCCAAAAAATTGAAGAAGAAGCAATACTTCCAAACACATTTTATGAGGCCAACATAACCCTCATACCAAAACCTGGCAAGGATGGCACAAAGAAAGAAAACTACAGACCAATATCTCTAATGAATACAGAAGCTAAAATACTAAACAAAATACTGGCAAACCGAATACAACAACATACTAAAAAAATAATACATCATGATCAAGTGGGATTCATCCCAGAATCTCAAGGATGGTTCAACATATGTAAAACGGTTAATGTAATACACCATATCAACAAAACAAAAAACAAAAACCACATGATCTTATCAATAGATGCAGAAAAGGTTTTTGATAAAATACAACACAATTTTATGTTTAAGACTCTCAACAAAATGGGTATAGAAGGAAAATATCTCAACATGATAAAAGCCATATATGATAAACCATCAGCCAACATCATATTAAACGGCATAAAACTAAGGACTTTCTACCTTAAATCAGGAACAAGACAGGATTGTCCACTCTCTCCACTCTTATTTAACGTGGTGCTAGAAGTTCTGGCCAGAGCTATCAGACAAAACAAAGAAATAAAAGGCATCCATATCGGAAAAGAAGAAGTAAAGCTATCACTTTTTGCTGATGATATGATTCTATACATCGAAAACCCGAAGGACTCCACAAAAAGATTATTAGAAACAATAAAACAATACAGTAAGGTCGCAGGATACAAAATTAACATACAAAAGTCCATAGCCTTTCTATATGCCAACAATGAAATATTAGAAAACGAACTCAAAAAAATAATCCCCTTCATGATTGCAACAAAAAAAATAAAATACCTAGGAATAAACATAACAAAGAATGTAAAGGACCTATATAACGAAAACTACAAGGCATTATTAAGAGAAATAGAAAAAGACACAATGAGATGGAAAAATATTCCTTGTTCTTGGATAGGAAGAATAAATATAATTAAAATGGCCATATTACCCAAAGCAATATATAAATTTAATACAATTCCCATCAAAATTCCTATGACATTTTTTAAAGAAATGGAACAAAAAATCATCAGATTTATATGGAACTATAAAAAACCCTGAATAGCCAAAACAATCCTAAGGAAAAAGAATGAAGTTGGGGGCATTACAATACCTGACTTTAAACTATATTATAGGGCCACAATAATCAAAACAGCATGGTATTGGCAGAAAAATAGACACTCAGACCAATGGAACAGAATAGAAAGCCCAGAAATAAAACCACATATATATGGTCAAATAATCTTTGATAAAGGGGCCAACAACACACAATAGAGAAAAGAAAGCCTCTTCAACAAATGGTGTTGGGAAAACTGGAAAGCCACATGCAAAAGAATGAAACTCGACTACAGCCTTTCCCCGTGTACTAAAATTAATTCAAAATGGATCAAAGACCTAAATATAAGACCTGAAACAATAAAGTACATAGAAGAAGACATAGGTACTAAAATCATGGACCTGGGTTTTAAAGAACATTTTATGAACTTGACTCCAATGGCAAGAGAAGTGAAGGCAAAGATAAATGAATGGGACTACATCAGAATTAAAAGTTTTTGCTCAGCAAGAGAAACTGATATAAAAATAAACAGAAAGCCAACTAAATGGGAAATGATATTTTCAAACAACAGCTCAGATAAGGGCCTAATATCCAAAATTTACAAAGAACTCATAAAACTCAACAACAAACAAACAAACAATCCAATAAAAAAATGGGAAGAGGACATGAACAGACACTTCTCCCAGGAAGAGATACAAATGGCCAACAGATATATGAAAAGATGCTCATCTTCTTTAGTTATTAGAGAAATGCAAATCAAAACTACAATGAGATACCACCTCACACCTGTTAGATTAGCTATTATCAACAAGACGGGTAATAGCAAATGTTGGAGAGGCTGCGGAGAAAAGGGAACTCTCATCCACTGTTGGTGGGACTCTAAAGTAGTACAACCATTATGGAGGAAAGTATGGTGGTTCCTCAAAAAACTGAAAATAGAACTACCTTATGACCCAGCAATCCCTCTACTGGGTATATACCCCAAAACCTCAGATACGTTGATACGTAAAGACACATGTAGCCCCATGTTCATTGCAGCACTGTTCACAGTGGCCAAGACATGGAAACAACCAAAAAACCCTTCAATAGAAGACTGGATAAAGAAGATGTGGCACATATACACTACGAAATACTACTCAGCCATAAGAAATGATGACATCAGATCATTTACAGCAAAATGGTGGGATCTTGATAACATTATACAGAGTGAAATAAGTAAATCAGAAAAAAACAAGAACTACATGATTCCATACATTGGTGGAACATAAAAATGAGACTAAGAGACATGGACAAGAGTGTGGTGGTTACCAGGGGTGGGGGGAGGGAGGACATGGTAGGGAGGGAGGGAGGGAGAGAGTTAGGGGAGGGGGAGGGGCACAGAGAACTAGATAGAGGGTGGCGGAGGACAATCTGACTTTGGGCGAGGGGTATGCAACATAATTTAATGACAAAATAACGTAGACATGTTTTCTTTGAATATATGTACCCTGACTTATTAATGTCATCCCATTACCATTAATAAAAATTTATTAAAAAAAAAAAGAAACAAGGGTCACAAAATAGTATTATGGGCTGCATAATAAAACATGGAACTCTATTGCCAAATCTGAGTCATCCTGAGTCCATTGGGCCCATAAAACTACTCAGGTATTATTTTAGCAAATGTACAGGTGGAAATAATATTCTTTTTTTTTTTTTTTTTTTTTTGATAATTATAAGAACTACCAGGTAGTTCCATGGAACATGGGATAAGAGATAACTCATTGGGAAAGCCACATGAAATCTTATAAACCTGCATACCCAACCAAAATTTAAGTTAAAAACAGTATTGGAACTGGAAGGGGAGATAATAGCAAAGATTATTGAAGACTTAAAATATGCAGAGGTAGTGGTCTCGTCATATCCCTACTAAAACAGCCTGGCCCATATCAATTTCAGATGAATCCTCTGAAAGACATGTTTTAAAAAATGGTTGTCTTAATGGCATCTGCTCTACCAGATATAGTATCTCAGTAGATTAATATATTTTTTTAAATAAATTTTTGCCATCCCTATGAGGAATGAGGATCAGAATCAAATATATTATGTGACACAAAGTTATTTTGTGACCTGATCTGATTAATTATCTTATTCCCTGACATTGACAGTTATGTTAAATAACTTGTTTTTTTTTGGGGGGGGGGGAACTGGAAATAAATGTTTTAAACAAGTGTGGGAGGAGATCAAGTGTAAAGAACTTTCAAGGAATAGCAAGTGGATGGACCTGGGGCAGCAGGCACAAAGCATGAAGATCTTTGAAATACATGTTAAAAGCCACCAGAGATCATACTCTATAGAAGAGGCACTAACTAATCAACTATAATGGCACAATTGATTGATACCAGCAAACTTTTATCATTGAGTATGGGCACAGTGAGTCATAACATATTAGCCATGGTGGCAGGGATCATAGCTATGCATAGTCTCAAGAGAATGGGCTCCCACTCTACAAGCTTGCTGTTTAAAGATCTAGTAGAATAGACCAATGCTGAATTCCCAGTAGCTGTTGTCACTTTTACTATGTAGTACCACTTTCAACCTCAAAGGATAGTGAACTTTCTTGATTAGGAATAATACACATTTTTACCTAAGGGTTTGTCTTTCCTGCTTACAGGGTTTTGACAAGAAAGAATGCCAGGTTCACAGACAAATTATCCCACATAAGATTGCTGCAGGCATTGGAGCACACTTGATAGCAAAGAAGTGTGACAGGGAGCTCAGGGCTATAGTACCTACTGGTTGTACTGCAAACCAGACACCCAGAAGCTGCTATCCTGGTAAAGGAAAGAAAAATATTTTGTGTCTGCAGGGGATATGCCATTTTGGTAGTGATACTCTGAAGTGATGGAGTTCCATGCTTCCATACTCCAGCATACAGTATACATCCTAAAGCAATTTAAAGATACTGGGTCCTCAGTAGGTAGAATACATAGACACAGAAATTAAGGAATAAAAAAGAAGTGTTTCTTTTACTTTAATTCCCCAAATGGAGAATTTGTGCTTCCTATCTTTATAACTTTAGGCTCTGTTATTTTAGAGTTCCTGCTTTCTTGAGAAGAATGCTTTAACCAGGAAACAGAATGTGAGTACCACTGAACTTCAACTGATGCCTGGCAACTGGTGATTGAATCTCTTTATGTCAAAAAATAGTATCTTTATCAGACAACAGTATGGTGATTACCAGTGAGAAAAAGGGATAATGGATAGGAAGGGGGAAAGGGGCTCAAATAATGGTGATGGAAGATGATTTGACTTTGAGTGATGATATCTCATAAAGTTGTACACCTGAAGCCTATATAATTTTATTAACACATGTGACCCTAATTAACTTAATTAAAAAAATTAAAATGTCATTGAAAATAGAGTCTCCATACTAGCAAAGAAGGAGATAGGGATGATGTTACATAGTGGTGGCAAGGAAACACTTATTTGGAACTCATTTTGGGTATCTAAGTTACTCCAGAAAGAGGCCAATGAGAATCCTGTAGGAAATATTCCTAGCTAGGTTGATTCATGCATTTTAAGTCATGGCCTGCAGTTCATTCTGTGTTGAGCCACTAAGATTACCCTTTAGGGATGAGATACTCATTTACCCAGTTACCAGGAATGTTGTCAGTTGCTGACTTATAACTGAGGCTTTTCTAAGGAATCTCTCCTGACCAAAAGAGATACATCTCCTGAGGTTAATAATTCTCCTTCAAGGGTCAGCCCACATCTAGTGACAGGTGAATAGCATGATAGAAAGGTTCAATTCCCTTGTCTCAATTTGGAAAACTGTACAGGGCTATTCCAGCTGCAGAGCTCACTTTGTTACTGGATAAAGCCTACAATGCAACTGTGCTGTAGTTCAAATACTCTCTCTGCCAACCCACCTTCCTTGATTTCTGCAGAAAATGTTCCTAAGATACTTCCCCTGAAATTTCTTGCCGGTAAATTTTTATGCTCGAGTTTACTTCCAGGAATTTACCTATGATAGGAATCATGAGGAAATAAAATTAGAAGAAATATAAAAAGAATTTAGTTGATTTTTACAGTTATTTGAAATTGGCAAGAGCCTGGTAGATAATGTGAATTTGGATCTTATTATGGTGATCTATGCTGGAGACATAGTTGAGAGATAAAGACATACAGATGGTAATGCACTGACAGGAATAAAGGCAGACATTCTCAACAAGTGTGAAGTGAAAAGAGAGAGAAACCTAGAATAGAATGCTGAAACTCAATAAATTCAATGGGGGTGGGGAGGACAAGGTGTTAGAATCTGGTGAAGCAAGAGTGGACATTGAGGAGGGAAAAAAAAAGACATTTAAGAAGAGGGAATTTCAATGAATACAAACAATACTGAAAAGTCAAAACAGCTAGGACATGAAAACATAGCTTTCTCAAAAAGGTCAGTGCTCCTTTCCTGGGCAAGAACAAAATCCAGCGGTGGAGACAGAAGTCAGATTACAGTAGTCTAAACAACATGTGTGGTAAAGATTGGGGGGTTATTAACTTCCGACAAGACTTCTGTAATGTTTAAATATAAAACAAAAGAGAAAGATGATGGGAGTAAGATATGGGCTAAATGAGGTTTTTAAATATTATTTTATTTTTTGGAATGAGAAAATTTTAATGCTGTATAAACCATAAATTTATAACAGTGTAAATAATTCTAAAATATTATTCCAAACAAAGATATAAACAAAATACTATGGCAATTTGGCTATATCATCCCCACCAAGATTTGCAACAGTTTCAAAAATAAAGTTCTTATATGGGAAAATATATCTGGGCAATGTGAAGAACCTCTAGTTCTTTTACAATTTCTCTATCTACTTAGTGTCCAAGTTATGGATTCAGAGAAGTCTGTAAGGACAAGGGACATTACCATTTTGTTAACTATTAATAGCTATCAGAACATACAGTTAGGGGAATGCATTAAAGTGAATATAAGAGATAAAATTTTAATATTTAATATGTAATAAATATAAATATTTAATATTTTGTGTATTTAAGTTGCTGATTATAATACTATTTTCAACTTACACAAACAAAATATTTGCTTACTAGCTTATTATATTCAATAATAAAATATATTTTCAGTTTGTTTATAGGAATTTTGCATTATATTAAAAACTTTTTATAGTCATATGTGCAGGAAGAAAAGGAATTTAGCTACTATAAAGAGTTTATTTCATTAAATGTTTGACTACTTTGTACTACATTTAAGTTTTAAAGTACTGGGATGCCGCTAGTGGCTAATTTAACTTAATATCCTAGACAAAGTGTTAGTACTTACATAACTGCCAATATTCTCTACACAGTTTTCTAGCAGCTTAATTTTTTTAATTATTTTTATTTATTTATTTATTGTAGAGGGGAGAGGGAGAGAGAGAGAGAGAGAGAGAGAGAGAGAGAGAGAGAGAGAAGGGGGGAGGAGCAAGAAGCTTCAACTCCCAAATGTGCCTTGACTGGGCAAGCCCAGGGTTTTGAACCAGCAACCTCAGCATTCCAAGTTGACACTTTATCCACTGCCCCACCACAGGTCAGGCTAGCAGATTAATTTTTATTGGCTATTGAGCTAAATATCCAGACAACCAATCAGAAATGTCTGTCCAGTGGTGAGGGTGAGGAGGAGAGGAAAAAAGTAATCAGGCAGCCTGATGGAGTCTTACTTTGAGGTGATGCATTCTATAGGCAGAGGTGACATCAGTCAGAATGACACTCATTAACAAAACAACACATAATAGGTGCTGGAGAGGATGTGGAGAAAAGGGAACCTTCCTGCACTGCTGGTGGGAATGCAGACTGGTGCAGCCACTGTGGAAAACAGTATGGAGATTTCACAGAAAATTAAAAATGGAACTGCCTTTTGACCCAGCTATCCTACTTTTAGAAATATATTCTAAGAACACCAAATCACTGATTCAAAAGAAGAAATGCACTCCCATGTTTACTGCAGCATTGTTTACAATAGTCAAAATCTGGAAACAAACCAAGTGTCCATCAGTGGACGAGTGGATTAAAAAGCAGTGGTACATATATACAATGACATGACCATGAGAAGGAAGGAAATCTTACCTTTTGTGACAACATGGATGGACCTGGAAACTATTATGCTAAGTGAAATAAGCCAGGCAGAAAAAGAAAAATATCACATGACCTCACTCATTTGAGTAATCCAATGAACAATATAGAATAATGTGAACTGAAGAATGGAATAGAGGCAGAGACAGGATCAAAGGGACCAGTGGGAAAACAGACAGAGGGAGAGGGTATGAGAAGATGGGATCGGAGAAGGGAAAGAGATTGGTGAAGTTATATAAATATATACAAAACACAGCATTATAGAGAGCAGGAAAGCAAATTCTGGAGAGAAGGGGGAGGGCGTTAGTGGCAGGGGGCAAGGAGGATGTTGAGGGGAACACAGAGGTGGGGGGATGTATTCGGTGGGACACTTGAATCTATGTAAACATAATACAATAAAATCAATAAAAAAGAATATAGGACAATAAAGTTATTAGTAGTAGAAGAAAAATAAATAAATAAATGCCAAAATTGCTGATTACAGTATTAAATGATAAAGAGTATGAGGTGAATTAAAATAAAAGGATGTCAACTTGTCTAAAAAGTCCCTTTTTGACCAACACATCCTAGATATTTAAACTTGTTTTGAAAACATTATCAAGCACATCATAAACATGAAGATTTGATATCCATCTTAAGTTCAGTTTAACAGTCTCAAATAAGTGTGAGAATGAGAAAACTCATCATTGGTTTACATAAAATAAAGTTAATGTTCCCTGTTTTGATTGATAGAGTGATAGACTAAAGCATTGAGAGACTTCTGTGCATATTAGATCTCCTTATAACTAACACAAATATAGCACATTGTTCCTGACTTTGTAGCCCTGATGTTCCTTTTTACTCAGTGATAGTCATTTCATCACTCTCTTTGATTTTTGGATTTAGTTGAATCAATAAGCTGGACAACTCATATGGTATTCAATAGACTTGATAATCTGAGAGAGAATTAATTTATTGGGTGATAAGTGCTAAAGCTGTAAACATACACTTGGTCAGGGGTGTACATATTGGACCATGTGCAAGATAGAAAAATCAAAGACAGATGCTCAAAATGGAGACATTCATGCAGGAAGATACTGGACCAGGAATACAAGAAAGAGAACCAGACAAAAAAGAGCATTTGGTCTATAGAACTTCCATGGCTTCTTCCCAAATTGAAACCCATTTGTTCATCTCCTGAGTTATCAAGTATCTATATCTTTCCATAACTCTTTTCTTAAAGACAAACTGAGAAATCTTATCATTGCAATCCAAAGTGCCCTAAATTGAAAATATACATATTTTAATTGTGTAGAAAAGGACAGAGAAATATAAATTTGAAAGAAATCCAAAAAGAATAGAAGTAAACAATATAGAAAACAGGAAGCCAGGGCAAACTGAAGGTAGTAAATTATGAAATCTTGGTAAATATGTTTAAACGGCATACAAGATTTTGTTTTGTTTACTTTTACTGTAAGTATGACCTCTTTTAGTGGATTTGTTTTTCTTTCTTCCTTGAACTGCATTGTCCAATGATGTGACATAGCTACTTTCCAATGTTGATCCAGAATATGCAAATTCTATCATTTCTAATTATTTGTACAATGATACAGACAAGTCTATAAGTTTCCAGTGGTAAATAACTAAATAGCAGGGTTTTGAGCCTCTTTTTTTTAACTTGAATAAACTATAAGGAATATAGTCCAACATTGCTCACTGAATCTGAAAGTAAATATTCTTATTTTTGAGTCCTTATTTTTGGGGAGGATAATTCCAACAATTTATACCTTTAATCCGGGCATTGTATTTCTTCTCTATTTACAACAGTGCAAATATAATGGAATATAGTATTATAGGATTGAATTCCTAGGCTGGGCAAGAAATATATTCAGAATGCTATCAAATTTTACTGCATCTACTAGATGTATTCACACTTGGCACATAATGTGCTCATGAAAATGAAGTCTCCGAAAGAGAAATTGAGACATGCACCTCTTCTCCACACAATGAAGAGCAAAAGGGCAGGAAGATAAATACATACACAGCTTATTTTTGTTATACTAGATAACTGTATAGACAGTTCAATTCCTTAGCAACTGCTAGATCTGGGATTTATTTTATTTTGTGAGAATATTCCTCTGATCCAAGTTAAATTGTGACCTCCTGAGACATAACACATTTGATGCATCATGCTTTAAATAATGAAATATAACATGTCAAGGGTTATTACATACCAAAAAGCAAATAAAACAAAGGAGATAGAAATAACAAGGCACCCCCATAGCTCCAGAGAGCTTATTTCTTGGTGTTTGAAATATTAGTGACTGGTTCAGTGCACTTCAACTTGAGCACAGAGAAGACTAATAATGTCATTATTCTTTCTACTTAAGGGTTATCTTGAACTGTACAATCAAAGTGAGAAAGGAGAGAAATGTAAAAGAAAATGTCAAGCAATCTCCCTATCAACAGATTTTTCTCATAAGTCTTAAAAAATTCACAACCTGAAAATGAAACTGATCTCAGATACTATTGTATAAGGCCGTATAACTATGATTTATTATTGGTCTACCAACATGCTTGTTTAAAATATTGTACATTCACTCACTCAACTTAATTTGTGTTTGAATATTTAGGTAAAAAGAACAAGTCTATTTTTTCAGGCTAGTGAGAAAAAAAGACATATAAACAGAACCCAAATCCATCTGTAATCTCAACCAATCTGTGTGTGTGTGTGTGTGTGTGTGTGTGTGTGTGTGTGTGTGATTCTCCCAAAATCTAATAAGAAGTTTATACTCTTCAGTCTATTTATTTCTTTAAACCATCAATGCTGAATACTTACTGAGTCAGTGTAGTCTCAACCTCAAGTGTTTTTCTCAACTAAACATTCATTTGTCCCTGATTGAAACGTTCTTTATCTTAGCCATTGATTTTTTATAGACCTGAACCTGCCAATATAGGTCGTATTTTCCTGTGGCAAGATTCTGATCTCTTTATTGGAGAAAATTGTACCTTATCGAGTGAAAGTATTATACTTTACCCAAGGTTAGGTCAACTACTGCAACTTGATTCTACCATAATTTCATTCTTAACTTCTGGGAGGTAACTTGCTTTGCCTCTTAGAGTGATAAATGCTCTAATAGAGGTAAGGAAATTGACCTGTGTAGCACAGAAGACAAATACATTCTGAATGCTATTATTTCTGATGGATCATACTAAAATAAGACTTTCCTATATAGGGAGTTTTAAAAAATCACAGTATCTGGTCTATGCTAGGGTATTTGGTAATAAAAGTGTAGAAAAGAGGGATTCCAAGCAGAAAGACAAATGTAATTAAAAGCATTGAGCCATGAAAGTTTATTTTGGCTGGAAACAAAGGTAAAAATCACTTGCAAGATGCATAACTGCTTCCTTGGGAATCAGAGTACACATTTTTCCTCTCTGTCTACCCTTCTTATTTACAACAAAGTTTTGTCTATTAATTCAATTATTTTTTTATTCAGTGAGAAAAGTGGAGGCAGAGATAGACTTCTGCATGCACCCTGACTGGGATCCACAAAGCAAAGTCACGGGAGGTGATGGTCTGCCCATTTGGGGCATTGCTCTATTGTTCAGCAACCAAGCTCTTCTTAGCACCTGAGGCAGAGGCCATGGAACCATCCTCATCGCCTGGGGCCAACTCACTTCAATTGAGCCATGGCTGCAGGAGGGGGACAGAGAGAGAGAGAGGCAAGAGGGGGAAGAGATGGAGAAGCAGATGGATGCTTCTTCTGTGTGCCCCAACTGGAAATCAAACCCAAAACATCTACATGCTGGGCCAACACTTTACTTCTGAGTGAACTGGACAAGGCCCATTTATTCATATTTTTTATGAAACTCAATTGTGTGCTCATCACCATGCCATAAGAAAGAAGTTAAACCTATAAAGAATATTGCTTACTTCAAGACCACCATAATTCAGATAATTATAATAAATGAAACAAAGATAATAATAGAGGTAGCTTCCAAGAGCAAAGACAATAATCAGCCCCTGAACAACCCTGTTAGAGCAGAACAGGATAAGTGAAAGAGGGAGCAGATAAAGAGGGCTTTATGGTGGAGAAGTCAAATGCCAGATTTATTTTTAAAAGGTCAGTAGGAGATAATAAAGAGAAGATGAAAAGAGAAAGTCATTTTAATTAGAGATATTAACAAAGCCACAGAGGTTGCTGGTGATTTTATAACAGGGTGCAAAGCTGGGAGCAGTAAAAGTTTATGGATAAGAGTCTGTCAATAGAAAATACTAGGAAGGCTGTGGATTGTGTGCTAAGGAGTCACACTTTGATCCAGGTCATTCAAGTAGTTGTTGAAGGGCTGAGAAAGAGAAAGGACACAGCCAGTCATGCATATGAGACAGATCAGGCCATAGGTCTGTGGATGATCTATTTGAGGAGGCATTAGTAAATGGATGGACACCAGTCACAGTACTGATTTGAGAGACGATGAGAAACCTAAATAAGGCAGTACTATTAGAGATAGAGATTAGTGATTGTACTCATCATTAAAAAAAATACATATTATAAGGCAAATATGCCTGTCTTTGTGATTGAGCTGTAGGGAGGACAAGGGAGATGAAAGGAATTTGAGTTTATTTTCAGCTTTGTCGCTCTGGTAAATTTATGGACAGTGTTGTCAGCAAATAAGATAAAATTTTAAAAAAGAGGAAAATTACAGCTAAACAAGTTAATCTTTGTTGCATTTCAAAACACCACTAAAATGGCAAGAGGCATTAGGTCCACAAGAACCAAAGAATAGAGAGATAAAAAACAGATTGTAGAAAAAATGTCACTGAATATTTTAAAGGGGAAGCGATGAGTATTTTAGAAGACCAGAGAAAGATAGAAGCTAAGTAATAAGAGGGATAACACTGGGGAACTTTTTTTTTAATTTTCTACTGCATTAAGTTTTAAAACTATTTCTATATATGTCAGCATTGCTGATTCCAAATGTAAAGTCCGTATTTTGGTGCATGCTCTAGTTTATATGAAATTTAATTTCTTTTTGTTACAGTTAATGGCATGCATTGGTTTTTAAATTAGAGTTAAAGGGCAATGACTCTTGGATTGAACATAACTATAAGGCAATTAATGTTTTACAAATATCACTTTTACATAATTTTAGTTGTTTTTAAATGTAAAAAAAATATTAGCTGATAAAAACACCCTCTTATTTTGTTTTAAGATTGAATCATGGCTTCCTCACGTAGGTGTAAACGTAAGAATAGTCCTGACACCTTCTGTTATATATGTGGCTGTTACAAACTTGAACGTCAAAGGCACAATATTTTATCATTTGTGACACATGCATATATTGCCTATTTTCAAGTTCCCGTTGGTGATCAAGACAAGAATTGGGCTCCTCATATTGTGTGATATAATTGTGAGGAAATGCTTCATGACTGGACAAAAGAAAAATGCAAAGGAATGCCTTTTGGTATTCCCATAATTTGGCGTGAACCTAAGGACCACAGCAGTGGTTGTTATTTCTATCTGACCCATACAAAGGTATTCAGCAAAAAAAATGGCATATGATCGCTAATCCTAATATTCCTTCAGCAATGTGACATATCCCACACTCTGAGACACTCCTGGTTTCAGTTTTCAATAGTTTTATTTCTTCTAAGGATGAAGTAAGTGAACATGGTGATCAAGTGTATTTTGATAACATGCACGAAAAAATGGTTGTAGAATCTGAAGGGTCTTCTTCTGATTCCAAGCAGTCATTAACCTCTCAGTAGTTTAGCCAACCCAAATTGAATGAGTTATTAAGAGATTTGGGCCTATCAAAGAAAGCAGCTGAGTTATTATCCTCCAGGCTTCAAGAAAAGAATGTACTTCACCGGTCAGCTAAAGTATCCCATTTCAGGAAGCATAAACAAATTTTTGTGGACTTTTTTTCCAAAGTCAAACACTTTGTTTACTATCATGATATCAGTAGTCTTCTCAGCCAGCTAGGTGTTACCACTTACAGTCCAACAGAATGACGGCTATTTCTTGACAGCTTTAAATGGAATCTAAATATGTTCTCCTACACAACGGTACTGTTTATGCAGCTGTTCCAATTGGTTATTCAACTCATCTGTGAGAAGATTATAATGACATAAAAATTGTCCTCGACTTTCTGAAGTATGAGAAGTATAACTGGATCATTTGTGTGGATCTTAAAATGGTAAATTTCCTGCTAGTACAACAGAGATGTTTCACGAAGTATCCTTGCTTTCTGTGTTTGTGGGACAGCCGAACTCGGGAGAAACACTGGACACAGAAGGAGTGTCCTAAATGTGAAGCTCTGGAAGGAGAGATGCAAAATATTGTGAATGAACCTGTAGTTAATTGAGACAGGATCATTTCCCCCCACTTCACATCAAACTTGGCTTAATGAAGCAGTTTGTTCAGGCTTTGAATAGAGAAAGTGAATGCTTTCAACATATTATTTCTGCTTTTCTGCCTTGTCTTTTGAGAAGATAAAAGCAGGTGTATTCAATGGACCTCAAATTCGAACCCTCACACGTGACAAAGAATTTGCTAGGAAGATGAATAAGGAGGAGAAAGCAGCATAGCAGTCTTTTGTGGTGGTTACAAAGAACTTCCTTGGCAACAAAAACACAGAAAACTTTGAACTTCTGGTTCAAAGGATGCTGTTGGCTTTCTGCAACATTGGATGTAACATGATCATTAAGTTCACTTCCTGAACAGTCACCTTGATAAGTTTCCTGAAAATCTTGGAGCTGTTAGTGATGAGCAGACTACTGCTGGAGCATCAAACGAGATTGTCCTCAACAAGTACACAAACGCAAGAGCTACAAACACAAATTTTTGCCTCAATATAATTTAAATAAGTTTTGTGCAAATTTTATGATTAAAATAAGTGTTTTAATATGTTCTATTTCAAAATTGTAGACAAATTCTTATGCAATCATATCTTTAATGTATTAGTGTATTTACTGCATTATATAAATTATTATATTTTCATAAAGATGATGCCAAAGAAGACATTCTACTTCATTATGTTAAACTTAATGTTGAAAATTTTACAATAAGATGTAAACCTAAAATCTTGAATTTCAAAAAACCTGTAGCTTACAGAGAAAAACTAATATCAGATTTGAAATCAGCACACTTGATTTAGGTAAGAACAAGTGTTTTTGTGGATGCAACAAAAATTTTGTTCCCCAGTGTAATGATAGGCTTTAAAAAACTAGTCTAATTCTTCTGAGTCTTTTAAATATTCAGGGTTTGAAGGGACTATGGAAGGTGGTTGGAAGACTAGGGGCTGAAATGAAAAGAAACAGATTAATAACTACATCACTCCCTCACCCAAGATCCTAGAGGAAGTTTATCTTCTGAAAATATTATTTAGGGTAGTACCAGACTTCAGGACAGCTGGCACAGAGGCAAATAAAGATGAAGCAATGGCTAGAAAAACAGGAGCATAAGTGAAAATAATCACTCTGGAGATCCTACTATGGCCTCCTTCATGCTTCCAGAACATTTTTAGGCTCTGCTGACATGTATATAAAACCTGCTTACATTATGGTGGTTGGGAATTTTTTTCTGAGGAAAACCAGAACAAAACAAGAGAAAAACAACAAAAACTTGTCAGCAACAGAGGAAGTATGTACACATTAGAAAAGCCTACTTATTTTTAAAATAACGTGAGAGTAAATTCTGTCTGCTAGAAGCCTCTTTGCCTATTTCCCTTCCCACTCATATTACGTTTCTTGGACTGTTTTAAAAAATTACTACAAACTTGGTGGATTAATGCAACATAAACTTATTCTCTCAAAGTTCTAGAGGCAAGAAGTCTGTAATCAAGGTGCCAACAGGCAATAGCCTCCTCCCCCAACCCAAAGGCTTTAGGGGAAATCCTTTCCTGCTTATTCCAGATTCTCGTGCTCCAGCCTTTCCCTGCTTGTGGTAGCACAGCTCTAATCTTTGACCCCATCTTCACTTGACTGTCTTCCTAGTGTGTCTCTCTTCTTTTCTTCTTTTCTCTTAGAAGATTATTTGTTATTTTGTTGCTACCCGGTAAAAACGCAGCCATGGCTCAAACACAGGAGACTGTCAGCACCTCACACTCCTTCAGATGAGTGCAAGTGTTTTCTTGGAGAAAGAGCCCAGCAAAGCTCCTCCTTGGCTTTAGTGTTTGGAGGAAGGAAGGTTTGCAACCAGTAAAAGAGAGCTGAGGTTTCTCAGAGCAATTTCAAAGGATGACTCACTTAACAAAGAGTTACTGATAGAATCGAAGGAGGGAGTACGGATAAATTGATACATGGCCTCCGCTGAGAATAAAGAAAATCATTCCATACTCATATGATTTTATCAAGCATTATGAAATGCCTAAGAATACAGCCAAAATAAGTCAATCACAACATGGACACCCCCTTTGGTTGGTGTTTCTGGAAGGACGACATGATGGTCACTGACTCTGGACAGATTGATTTTTTCCAAGAACATTTAGAGAGCTCATAACTCATAATGAACTTTTAGGTAGGTCAAGGAGATGGGAAATGAAATGGGTTTAACATTGTAGAAACAAAACCTGACAGCTTTGTCTACTTCCAAGATCACTAAGGCACCTGTTACATAGTTAGATGGCAGGTAGAAAAATGGAAAGTATTTATGTGCACCTAAAACAGCAAACATGACTTCTTAGAAAAAGTATCTCCCCCCATTCCTCTGCTTATAATGCTAATGTCTAAGAGATTGCATAATTGTTGCAGTTCAAATGTTGCTGTTTTATGCCATGAACATAAATACCAATAACAGAAAACATCTCAACATGTAGAGAATTTTTGTAACAGTCATGTTTTTCCATATTCTTTTCTTTAAACATTGTTGCATTTTTGTTGGTTTCCTTACAATTTTTAAAAATCAACTTTCTTTACTCCTATTCTATATGCTTTTGCTCCAAGTCTTCCTTTGGCAGCATCTCAGAGAATATGATACAATGAATAGATAGATAAGGTACAGAGGAAGGAAGGATATGAGATGTGAATTAGAAAGACTGTTCTGAGAGAGCATTACTGCACTGTACAATTTCTGAGTGGGGATTGTTCATATGAGAAAATCTACTATGTGAATCAAATGGAACAGAAATCAAGGCCACTAAAATTAATATCTGTTCATTTTCAGGAGTATTTAAGACATTAACCCTTCCCAAGATTATGGTAGAGGTTGGAATGAATTTATAATAAGCATAGACACAAAGTGTTCACTGAGAGGAATAGATATTTCTGGAGAATATGAATGCAAAGGATTAGAAAAGTGATAAAGTACAATCTCAGGAAGCTCAAGAAATTTTCAGTAAATAAAAATAAATAAATAAATAAATAAATAAATAAATAAATAAATAGCTGTTCTGGATTACATAGTAGCTGTCAAGGGAAGTCCCTCTCCTCTCACAGTGCTGCCCCATTTCTGTCACAGGGCTTGTGATGTTCGATGTATATACGATAAATATGTGTAGCTTCCATTGGTGAGGATTATAGGTTATGTGATAGTTTTAAAATATGCCCAAATGTCTAATCACTATATTATATTCTTGAAAATAATATAACAAGGTATGTCAAATTTAATGGGTAAATAAATTTACTTAATATATATATAATAAGTATGCACATCAATTATTTGATACTCCTCTCTTCAAGAGTTGATCTTTAAGCCCTTCTGTCAAGAGTGAGATGTCTTTAGTAACAGTGCTAATGAATGAGACAAAGCAGACGTGATGGTTTGTGTGACGTTAGAGCCTGTGCCATAATTAAAGGCATTGCAACATCCTTCATGATGCACTGTAGTGCTCCCTCTGGGCGAGAAAGTCACCTACTCTGTTGAGAAACCACTCAGGCAGCCGTGTGCAAGGACCTGAGGTTTACTGTTAACAACCATGTCAGCGACATTCTACGGTGGCAGATACTTTGGCCCCCCTCAGGCTTTCTGATGACCGAAGCCCTCACCAATATCCTGATTACAGTCTTGTGGAAGAGCTTGATCCCCAGCTATGCTAGTTCCAAATACTCAACCCACAGAAATTGGAGGATGATAAAAGTTTGTTCTTTTATCAAACCACTATACCTGGAGTCATTTGTTATACAGCAAAAGAAAAATATTACAGGGAAAGCCAGGTTACACTTAAGGGAATAAGTGGGAGAAATTTTATGAACAATTAAGAATGTTGGAGAGTTTATTAAAAATTAAATAATTCTAAAATATCACAATACAAGATTGGAAAGTGAGTGAATACTTAGTCTAGAAGTAAGTGATTTCACAAAGAGACAATCATATGGCTGATGAAAGATACAGAGGATGTATGATATATTTTCATTAGAAACATACTATATGCACATTTTCAGAGACATGCATGTACATTAGGAGATAACATTATATTTTCAAATAGTAATACAGCTTTGCAAATCTTCAATATTTCACATGAATTTTCAACTGAATCAAAATAAAAGGTGGGGCAAAAGTAGATATACAGTGGTGAGTGTGCAAAGCACAGTTTATTATTGCACTATTATTTATTAATTATTGTATTGTTTTCCATACAAACAACTGTAAACATACTTTTGCCTCATCCTGTGCAAGGAAAACTAAGTCTTGTACTTTTCAATTCAAGTAATATATTCTATTTACAGATGTTCATTTTTACTCTAATGTTCAGACAGGTATATTGTTTTTATCGTATTCCCAGTAACTACGTATGTTACAATGCAAAAAGAATGTATAATATGTCTGTGGGTGTTGCTGCAGAGGCAGGAGGGACCTCATTATGGCTGAAGTTGGACAGAATGTGTTCCCCTTTACATTTCTTTGCCATGTTATTAATATAAATAAACTAATATAATAGTATCAGGTAAGATGAGCATACTAAATATTTCAGATATATAGTTTGATCTGTAACAATTAATTGACTATGTAACAAATTGTGACCCATTCATATTCATACATATATTTTTTCATTCTTTCAACAAATATTAAGCACTTTTTTGGGGAGTCTGGCATTGTACTCTAACAAGGTTGAATAAAAACAACAAAAACAATACCACTGACCTTCATAGAGCTTCTAATTTAGGGGAGAGACAAAAATACATTCAAAATTGACAAAAGTAAATGTTTAACTAGGACATGGAAAAGAAAATTGTAATGCTAAGAAATGAGGGGAGAAATATTCTTGTCCTAGTCAATTGTAAAGTCAAATATAGTGGCAAAAAACCCCAACAAGTATTGGTATTTAATATGTATTTTTTGTTCCCCTTAAAAATATAGTTTTGAATTATATAAATCATATTGAATGAGTTTAATTCAGTATGCAGTTCATTTATGCAGAAATAATATATAATGATTGATTGATTAGGGAAAAGGTTTTCATGAATTAAACGTATATGATAAAATATTGTTTAGTAACCTGATAGGATTGGACTTAGTTGAAGCACCAGTAGAGTATAAGTTGAGTGTGCATTTTCCACAGATCAGCAAAATATTGTGATAGATATTTGAAAGTGGAGTCTACCAACTCAGTTTTTCAACCATATATATATATATATATATATATATATATATATATATATATACACACACACAATATTTGTTTCATTTTCTTCAAATTTATTTTTATGAAAAATGCTTTTTTGTACAACAGAAATTAAATCACTATCTGACTTACTTGCTGGAGTAATTTTCTTGTTTATTATTTGTTTATTTTTCAGCTGTTGCTCTACTGTATATAGAATTATCCTACATATTGATGTTCCAACTTAGATTTGCCATGTCCCTCAAGACCAAAGAATCATCATTTTATATAATTAATAATTAATAGTTTTCCTTTATTATAATTACTTTTTTACTCTTTGATGTATTTTTTAGTTCTCAGTGAATTGCCTTGATTTTTAGATCTACTAATTATTTGATTTAAATTATTAATTAAAACCTGTCCACTTCTATTCACGTTACAATTTGACCAATTTTTTAATCTCACTTTGATTTGGCCTTAAGTAAATTATTTTTATATTTTTAACATTTTGTCCTTTAAGCACACATAATTTATATACAGAATTTTTTTATGTATGTGCACCAATTATGATTACATAATTTATATGTAATTATTCTTACACATGTATGTATGAATTTCAAGAGCAGGAAATGGACAGGTTTGTATAAATTTCAGGTTTAAGAAATCTGTTCAAATAAAGCTCTATTTTTATATATTCTGTAATTGCTCTTTATTTCTTTTATCATTAATAACTACTTCCTCAAGTGACATGTTATAGCCCTCATTCTAAAAGAATCGTTTAAATGTCCTGATCTTTGGTTCCTGCTATAAATTGATTTTACACACAATGGTCTAATCAAACCATATAAAATGTTTTTTTGATTCTAAACCATAGAAACATGTGTGTTCGTTTGCTAAGAGATAAACTTACCTAAACCCTGGTGTGATTCTTTACTCACAGTATTTTTCCTGAATAAAATAGCAGAATCACAAACCCAAGAGAGAGTGCTTGGATTAAGTATTTGTGTAACTCTTTTTCTGAGTATGTAATTTCTTCTTCTATATTTCTTTAACTGACTCTCTCAGAATTGCCTCATTATATCTTACTTTCTAGCAATACTTAAAAATATTGTCCTTAGTGAAAAGGCTCTTTGCTCTGAGAGCAAGTGATAAAAGTGTAATTACATGGGTAGATGAAGAAAAGATATGCCCAAAGAATTTAAAGTCATCTTGCCTTCATGATTTGGACAGATTCAGTCAGTGAGCTAATGAGCTATGAGAAATGAGCTACATTTTAAACATATTGCTTAGGGTAGAGAATGTTTTACTAGACTTAGTTCTATCTTTGTAGAGTTGTGGCCTTATACACTGGGTTAGGGAATTCAGAATATGTTTAACTAACCAATCTTGCATTTTTAGAAAGAGTAATAAAACGAGTAAAATTACCAAAAAAGCAAGTTATTTTCCTCTTTTAAGAAATCTAATGACATGACTTTGTATGTATTTTATTTTTTTTTGTAGCTGTTTTTACACAACTCAAATTATTCAAAAACAATTTACTGTGGCTGACAAACTTTCTAAGATGAGTCTGCTTGAGAACTGAAATTGATAATGTAGAGAAAAACAATTACTAAGGATTGACTCAGACCAAGGCTTAGAACAGGTCTAATTAAGTGTTAGGTACCACAAATTAATAACAAGGAAAAGAAATACAAGGAAACAGAAAGGATTACAAAAAGCATTTCTTGACAATTTTATGAAATCCCAGGAAGGAGTTCTTTAGTACAATGTGCCCATAAAGTCATGGTGCACTTTTGACTGGTCACAGGAAAGCAACAAAAGACAATAGAAATGTGAAATCTGCACCAAATAAAAGGAAAACTCTCCCAGTTTCATACCTATTCAGTGCAGTTTGATGTGGGCTCATGCACAGATTTTTTAGGGCTCCTTAGGTAGCTATCCCGTATAGCCTCTACAGACTCGTCACTAACTGATGTCCTACCAGAACGGGGTTTCTCCACCAAACTGCCAGTTTCCTTTAACTGCTTATCCCATCAAGTAATGTTATTCCTATGTGGTGGCGCTTCGTTATAAACGCACCAATATTTACGTTGCACTTTGGTCACGAATTTGAATTTAGCGAGCCACAGAACACACTGAACTTTACTCGGTACCATTCACATCTTGACTGGCCGTGCGCTGCTCCCCTGTATACACGGTGTTACGTCATCTGCACATGCGCACATGCTGCCATATCATCCTACAGAAACTGTGAGGGTTTTCCTTTTATTTGGTGCAGATTTCACATTTCTATTATCTTTTGTGGCTTTCCTGTGACCGGTCAAAAGTGCACCATGACTTTACGGACACACTGTGTTTGCAATATTATTTTGTACAAACATGGGAAAGCAGCTGCTCCACATTTTTCTGTGAAATGTGAGAGAAACCATCTTCTATCTGTAACAGGACAATTTTATTTTTTGCTAAAATAAGATTTAACTGAACAATGATGTGATATAATAGCATTATTACAGAATTACTGTGACCATAATATGTATGCATATAAAATATACAGGTAAGATGCATTTTAAGCAAAATAAAATATCATTAAATTTTTTCTAATTTATTTCCAAGTAATTTATGAAAAATTCAAGAGACCTTCCCATTTCCAGACAATTATAAAAATAACTAATAAATATGAGGAAAAGATGGCTTGTTCTTATCTCCAAGTAGTGAAAAATACAATCCAGTTATAGCTGTGCATTCATTAAATTAAGGTATATGGTGAGAAAATACTGAGAACACATTATAATTAAAATATCACAAATAAATCTTTAATTTTTCAGTTTAGAAAGAAACAATTCTTTCTTTCTTATAATTGTATTAAGCTAATGTAGCATTTTCCCTTTTTCATAAACTCTGTTTTGTTTTGGGTAATAATAATAATAATAGCTGATATTTTTATTAAACATATACTTGTACTGTGGCAGAACTTTAACTCTCTACTAAATTTATTCTCCTGTTCTTATCTGGGAATAGGTAATCATGAGGTTTTCTAGCTAGAGAATTTATTTCTCAGCCAGTTTACAGTTAGATACAGTATATGCGATTACATTTTCCTCGAGAATGTGCAAGGCAGCGTGACACTTCAAGGTCCGGGTCTGTGAGACTGTGAGTTCTCCCATACATTCTATTTCTTTTTCCCTCCTTACTGGTCCAGATTGAGAACCACTGGGCAACATGCAGAGAACCACAAGCTCTTTGCTACTGTCATCAGAATAAGCTGTTACATGAAATAAATATGCTTCTTTGTTTCTCTTTTCTGTTACAATATTGCTTTATTTTAAAAATGTAATAGCTTAGACCTTCATTCCAGCTAATAAGTTTAAGATCTGTCATTCAATTTTCTAAGAGCTCTATAATTTAACTATCAAAACAGTTTAAATATGTGGGTACTTTTATTGTCACCCTTTTGTAGAATAAAGAACTTTAGTTTTATTTAGATCAGGGGTCCCCAAACTACGGCCCGCGGGCCACATGCGGCCCCCTTGGGCCATTTATCCGGCCCCTGCCGCATTTCTGGAAGGGTACCTCTTTCATTGGTGGTCAGTGAGAGGAGCATAGTTCCCATTGAAATATTGGTCAGTTTGTTGATTTAAATTTACTTGTTCTTTATTTTAAATATTGTATTTGTTCTCGTTTTGTTTTTTTACTTTAAAATAAGATATGTGCAGTGTGCATAGAAATTTGTTCATAGTTTTTTTATAGTCCGGCCCTCCAACAGTCTGAGGGACAGTGAACTGGCCCCCTGTGTAAAAAGTTTGGGGACCCCTGCTTTAGATGAAGTAAGACTACCACCGCTACTGAGAGAACAGAAAATGTATCTCCCAAGATCCTAGAGCAGCTGCAAAATGTCATGTTTTGAGTGATTATGGCATTCTTACCAATTGAATTCTTTGCTATTTGCATTTATAATTACAGATACCCGATTACTAGGTTATCTTCACTTTATGAGAGCACCCAATGCCTATTTAATTAGCCTCAACTTTTCATAATCTTGTCTCAAACCAATTCCTTTCCCTTGACTTTTCTTAAAGTCATTCCACATGACACAGAACCCTACAAAGGACACTCCTCTGAAATGTCATCCTTCTTGCATCAATAGCTCTGACTTGTCAGATTACAAATTGTCCCTGTGGTCTTCTGACCACATAGATTTAAACTCTATCCCATGGATTGCCTTCATACAAAGCAGAATGTGACAAATGATATTAAACAAATTCAACTAGTCAGCAGTTGGAGCACTGAAGAAGTGAGTACATTCAAGCGGGAAAGGACCCATGAAAGTCCATGCAGCATGCCTCAGGATATAGGTTCTAAGTCAAAGACCAATTTGATTTAGGATGATGAATAGTTTGAAGTTGAAAAGGATATTGTCAGAAAATATCTAAGCATTGTGTTTAGTTTGAATTAGGTTTAAGGATATTTTAGTTCTGGAAAGAAAAGTTGGAGATACAATGTGGAATGTCTTAAATACTAAAAAATAAGTTAGGCATATCTTTAGTAAGTTATGAAATTGGACACAGAGGCCTTTGTATGGTGTATAATGGCCAGAATTTTGGATTAGGACCAAAAAAAAATATAGTATTAGTTAAAGGATGGATAGGATATGTGAAATTTGAGACAGGGAGAACTTTTAGCTAGCAATCGCAATAATTTGAGTGAATGTGCAAGAAACTGGTCAATGCCAGAATGATTAAAGTAAGCAAATATATGTGACAACATTTGATAAAAAATAAAAGAGAGGGAATCTAAAAACCTCTGCTATGATTTTTAGTAGAAAATGGAGGCCAACTCAGATGTTGGCAATATTATCAAAGAGGGAAATATGTTTAATTTCTTGTTTGAGAGACTGGTTAAGCACAGGCATTGTATTGAATTAGAGCTACAAGCTAACATCTGAAAATAACTAAGTAGAAATAAGAGCAGAGTGTCTGAATGGGAAAGGCCAATTTGAGGTTTGTCAATACATATGTGATTTTGAAACGACATCAGCAGAGAATGTTAACAAAAGAAACAACACGAAATGAGAGGAATAAATTCGTTTAGAGACCATATTTTAGGAGAAAATGAATAACAAAACACTGGTGAATAATAAGGTAAAAAAAGATGAGTGATAGATGAAAAACCAAAATGTGTATTTCTTATAAAGATAAAAACTTTGAAGAAGGCCCTGGCTGGTTGGTTCAGTGGTAGAGTGTCGGCCTGGCGTACAGGGGTCCCAGGTTCGATTCCCGGCCAGGGCACACAGGAGAGGCGCCCATCTGCTTCTCCACCCCTCCCCCTCTCCTTCCTCTCTGTCTTTCTCTTCCCCTCCCTCAGCGAGGCTCCATTGGAGCAAAGATGGCCCCGGGTGCTGGGGATGGCTCCTTGGCCTCTGCCCCAGGCGCTAGAGTGGCTCTGGTCACGACAGAGCGATGCCCTGGAGGGGCAGAGCATCCCCCCTGGTGGGCAGAGCGTCGCCCCCCGGTGGGCGTGCCGGGTGGATCCTGGTCGGGCGCATGCGGGAGTCTGTCTGACTGTATCTCCCCGTTTCCAGCTTCAGAAAAATACAAAAAAAAAATAAATAAACTTTGAAGAAGAAAGAAGTTGACAACAATATTATATAATACATTAAGTGTGAGGTGGAAGAAAATAAGATTTTGTGGTTATGAAATCATAGATGCCCCATTTAGAAAGAACTAAGGTATTCTAAATCTTGTTTCAATGCTGTTTTCTTGTTTTTGTTTTTAGGATGAAATCTTAATGAAGAATTACATGTTTAAATATATAACAACTTTTCCAAACCGTATACCCCTGTCGAATTTCTCGTTTATGATCTTTAAAGACTATGTTTCTCTGAAGTTAGAATTTCCTATGAATGATGTCCTGATAGAATGTGGCAATGCAGTCCAAAATGAATGAACAGACCCGTGTTGAGAAATAGCGACCAGTGGTGATTGGTAAGTTCATCTGAAGAAACTGCCAGTATTCAAAGCACTCTGGAATCCCACTGTTCTATGAATTAATTACCTAAGGACAACTGATTTTCTATTTAAGTTTAAACTTTTGAGCTCATTTCAACCCAAAGAGGATATATTGTATAATATCATAGGTGACCCCAGTGACTCATCTACAATCTCTCCTAGGCACACACATCTGATTTATTATAGCCTTATTGCCATTAATTTACCATAACAGGCAAAATGACAAACAGGTAATTTTCCATGAAAGAAGTAGTTTTTTTCACTTATTATTTTATTAGTTGTTCTTTTCTTAATACTGGATTACCATTCTCAAAGTAAGAGCTATGAAACACTATAAAACTTACCGTTTATCTGTAGAGTCATTCTGGGAACTGCCAAAGGCACTTCTAAGGACAATACTGGGTCAATTGCTGTAATCACTTCCTCCCTCTGTCTCTCAAACATTTGCCATTCAAGCCACAGCATAATTCTGAATGGTCTCTTGATTTTAAACCGCTTGCTGAAAGATTCACTGACTTCTCACAGAAAAGTCAATTTACTAATTTTTTCAGAGCTTTTGACATATTTGAAAAAGTCAACTTTCCTTCACTTTAAGTATTATTTTCAGCAGGTAATATTTCTCTATTAATTTAAGTGGAAAAATCCTCATTGATGTTCTTCATATATATTTTTTATATTCTTCTGTTCCCTTGCCCTGAGCATGTTGCATTCTACATCATCATTCATGTATATTCTTCACTTTATCTGTGCCACATAATAACCATCTTTATTTTATTCCCCTGCTGGCTACTCTTTCTACATCAAACACTTTCTCAAAATTCACTTATTCCTTACATTCTGAACTGTCCTATGGCAACTTCATAATTGATAAAGAAAAAAAAAGAATAAAATAAGAGTCCATTAGTTAGACCTAAATTAATTTTCTATTACCTGAAAGTGAATGACAATGGGAAACATCTTGCCTATCCAAATACATATGAAGAGACTATTCTTCAAAATATCTAATAAGTATTTTTAACACTTTGATGTGTTGTGTTGCTTTCTATCTATATAAAATTATGTTAAACATTTATGAGAATATTACTTTCTTCCTGTGTCTGTTTTATTTGCATCTAATTGTACCTACTTCCCTGAATATACTACTAGAAACTTTCTTACATTTCTCTAGAGTTCTTCTCAAAGCTCCACACACCTAAATTTTTACCTCTATATTCTTCTACAAATTGGATGTTTTTGTCTTACCAAAATTTATACATTGAATTTTAATCGCCAAGGTGATAGATAGTATTAGGAGGAGGGGACTTTGGAAGGATATTAGGTCATGGGGTAGAATTATTATTAATGGGATTAGTGCTTTTCCCCCTTTTTATGGAACTTAGTAGGGTGGCCCTGGTTAACCAAATTATACAGGTTTCAAGTGCACACTGCCACAACACAAACATACTGCACTGTATGTTTACCACCCCAAGCCAAGTCTCCATCCAACACGATTTGTCTCTACCCCTATGTCCTCCTCAACTTCCCCCAAACCCCCTTTCCCTCTGTTAATCACCATACTCTTGTCTGTGTTAATAAGTTTTTTCTTTTTCTATTTCCTTTTTTGCTCAATCACTCCACCACACTCTCCTGCCCTGCCCAGGATTAGCACTTTTATAAAAGAGATTCTGGAGAGCTCTCTTTCCCCTCTGTATCACCATTTGAGGATACAATGAGGAAATGCCTGTCTGCACCTGAAAAGGGTACTCCTCAGAACCTGATCAGGCTGGCCTCTTGATCTCAGACTTTCAGCCTCCAGAACTATAAGAAATAAATTTCTATTGTTTATAAGCCACCTGATCTATGGTACTTTATTATAGCAGCCCTAAGTCAGTAGGACATATTCATAATTATTCATAAATGTATACATAAAATGCCAACTCCCAAGAAGACTTTCCAACCTTCCAAAACTTGTTCTCAATCGTGTCTTGAGACCTTACTACCTTTTTAAAAAATTTCCATGGCATTCTTCTTGTGTTAAGCATAAAAACAACAACCTTATGAAAAACATATGTGGCCACAAAAGGAACGCAGATCTTTTAAAATAAAAGCCGGCTTCTCTAATCAACTCATATTCTCGTAAACTTCCAGAATTATCTCTTCACTATCACCTAGCTGTCTATGCCTTTGCCTGAACCCATATTCTTAATGCATCTAGTTCTTTATAAACACCTATAGTACCATTGAAAAAAAATTCAACACTTCTTAGGAAGGAAACAAAAATCTACATTTTCTGCTGAACGCTCATACCAACCAGGGAGCATCTTTTGTGTCATATCAGTTATTTGGAGAGCTTCACTGTCTCAGAATAATTGGTGTCCCTACGGTGATTTCCACCTAAACCCTCTCCCAACAATCTATACTGAAAAATTACCATACTATTTTTGAACAACTATATTAATAAAGAATTACATCATTTCCCTTACTATATTTATTTTTCTTTTCAAATAGTTTCCCAAATTAGGAAGGAGAATACAAATGATAAATACAGGTTTACCTTTATTTATTTATGTATTTATTTATGTATTTATTTATTTATTTTTTTATTTTAGTGAGAGGAGAGAAGGCAGAGTTACAAACTCTCATATGTGCTCTGACCAGGATGCACCTGGAAAGCCCACTAAGGAGCAATGCTCTGCCTATCTCAAACCGTTCCTCCATTGCTCAGAACTGGAGTAATTTTTTTTAGCACCTGAGGCAGAGGCCATGGAGCCATCCTGAGTTCCCTAGGCCAATTTGCTCAAACCAGTTAATCCATGGCTGTGGTAGGGGGGAGAGAGAAAGAGAGAGAGGCAGAGAGAGAGAGAGAGAGAGAGAGATGGGGGAGCAGTGGAGAAGCAGATGGTTTCTTCTCCTGTGTGTACTGTTCAGGAATCAAACCTAGGACATCCACACACTGGGCCAACACTCTACCACTGAGCCAACTGACCAAAATTCAGGTTTACTTTTTTATATCATTGACCCCTCAGCATTTAAACTTTGGATGGCAAATTTTTTAGGGGTCAATGAGTTGATTCATCTTCATATGCCTCAGGACAACTAGCAGTAAGATTTCTTTATTGTTTTTGCTCAACAATATTGCTTTTCAACTTATAAGTTGTAGCTTCCAAAACCATTATAGAGGCCTCTATATTGCTGAAGAAGCCAGCACAACAGATGATAAACTATACTGTAGGTTGTGTTGACATCCAGAATGTTTAGCTCCAAAGAAGACAATTAAAGAAGCACAGTGATGACGTATCCTGGACTTACTAGCTGGCAATAATGAGTTAATATGATGGAATTTGGAGAATTCCAAAAAATCTAGAAAAACTTCACTCTTAACCTGTAACTTAAACTTTATCACTTTCACTAAGAATCTCCTATATAATCTATTTATAGTAAATATAAAGTTACATTATAATAAGAAATAAGGAACCCCATAGAAAACACCTGTCTGAATTCTTAATTATACTAAGAGTTCAAGGTGTTGAGCATGTAATTTAGAGATTCTACATACTGATGAGAACTATGGAGAATCCGAAATATTATATGAGTTTAAATGAGTGGGCTTAGCCAAGTTAATTCTGTTTTGACATTCATTTTCAATATTATCAGTGTCTAACATCATAATGTAAGCTCCTCTCTATAAACAATGTACAGAAAGAGTTGATTCTATTTTGGTGGCATTGTTTATTTAAAAATATTAAACTGTAAAAAAGTAGTCTAAGGTCACTGGTTTCTCCTGGTCCTTACCTCCTCTTTCCATTCAGCAATATGAAGGACTTCACATAACTGAAAGCCATTTATGAGTGAAGGGAGACGGAAGGATAAACCCTGTTTCTCCATGAAATTGAACTAAGCCCCATTGTCATCTCTTTGGCAATCCCTTCTAAGATTATGTTAACATGATTTTAAAGTGTTAGTAAATATTCCAACAGAAAGATGTGATCTCTCGTTATTATATTTTATTTAATGACTATTACACACATTTCTTCTTTGTATCCAATCATTCGTGATCTTTTTTTATTGAATAACTTCCAATGTAGTAAAATATAATGCTATTTTCTGATTAACTTTTTCACATTTTGTCTGTATCTTAACTTTATAATGTGATTGTAAATCAATTCACTCTGGGATGAATTCATCTATAGACACATATGAAAAAATCTATGAGGATTTAATGACATTTCATTATGGATATTCATGTTGAGTTTTAATGGAATCCATTCTTTCTTGCTGAGACTTGTCCCTACCTCTATTTTATGGTATTTACTGCCCCCTTTCATATTATGTGGCATGCGGCTTACGGCAGTAGGTAGAACACGCTTGCTTCCACAGAAAGAAGGAAAGATGAATGACAATGTCAACATTTCTGGAAGGTAAATGTGAGTGCAAGGAGCCTCCCTCTGTGCATTATTCAGCACATTTCTTCTAGTGGGCCATTGATATCAATGCTGGAAGAACGCTTTTCCCCTTCAGAAAGATATCTTGATTATGTGGTTTTACTCAAATCCTTGATACCATTCTAAAATACCTTGTTGTAAAAAAGCAAAGAAAATACTACAAAAAAATTTTGATACTTGGGCCTGATTGGTGGTGGCACAGTGAATAGAGCATCAACCCAGGATACTGAGGTCCCAGGATCCAAACCCCAAGATCACCAGTTTGGGTTCATCAGGCTTGGGTTCATCAGGCTTGGGTGCATGTTGGCAACTTGAGCGTGGGTCATTGGCTTGAGCATGGGATCATCTAGGTCATTGGTCTGAGCCCAAAACTCACTGGCTTGAACAGGGCTCACTGGTTTGGCTTAAGCCTCCCTCAAGACACTTCTGAGAAACACTCAATGAACAACTAGAATGATACAGTTAAAAGTCAGTGCTTCTCATCTCTTTTCCTTTGTGTCTCTCTCTCAAGAAAAAAAAAACTTACAATTGGGAAATGTTTGCCTAAATTACTTACTTTTTTTGCTGTATGATTTTTCTTTAATATTTTAAGAGCAATTTAATTACCTATATACAATGTTTTCTTTCTCTAATTCCTAACAGGGTTAAGATTGGAAACAGCCCATGGAAGCATTCATGAGAACACATGTATGCAGTTAATATCTAGTCAGAGCTGTCACTTGCTGCCAGCTTATGTGCCAGGCAACATTCCAAGGGCTTTATGCACATTTGCACATTTCCAGTTCATCTACAACTATAGGATGCAAGTACTTATCCTCATTTTACAATTGAGGAAACCAAATATTAGAAAAATTAAGAAAAATGCCCAGGATTATATGCAATTAACTGGCAGAAGTAAGGCAGAGTGAAGCTAGAGTCCATAATAATAACTACACTCCTCTTTTGCTGGAGTCAAGATAACTCCTGCAGGACAATTTGCATTGTTAAAGCTGATGCTAAAATAATTCCATGAATTCTTAGGGTATTTCTAGGCCTCTGGTTATTTAAATACACACACACACACACACACACACACACACACATACACGCACATATATAAAACTTCATATATATTGACACATACATATGATATATATTAAAAACTACCTTAAGAAAAAGTTATGTGTGGTGTGTATGTGTGTGCCAAAACTCATTAAATTGTGTACTTCAAATTGGTGGTGGATAACAATTTGTGAGTACAGTTCAAAACAGGCTAATAACTTTTTTAAATAACAAAAATTATAATTTCTATTATGCACAATTATTAAAAAGAACCTGCTCTGCTCTAAGTCCTGTGGAGAATTCAATCTTAGGTGACCAAGTTCATACTGCAAGATCTTACTTGTCAAAGCTTGCAGAAACACAATTCAGGTAGTATAAAAATCTCTTAAATTCACATATATATTCAAAGCCAGTAGTGATTTAAATCAGATTATTTTACATCTGGTTAGCAAAGGCATAGCAATTTGAATTCAAAAGCAGACTGAGCCAGAGTGGCTGACAATGGCATTAGAATTTCTGTTAATCTCCATAAAGAATTGTTTCTGAAATCCTTGGAACTACTCTGGACACACAGTATCAATTTCCAGGCTCCTTGAAACTTTACATTCTTATGATTTCTTTTCTTGATTTTTCTGTATTTATCTTCCTCCATTATTGTCCAAAATGTATCCTTGAACAAATACTTACTTGACATATCAAGAGGAAGTTTATCTTTTCAATCAAATAAACCAAAAAGAACTTGGATTTTATATTTATTATGCAATCTAATGTTTATATCAACTACTGCCCGGAGAAATCTATCCTGGTTTTAATCTTGGCCAACATTTTGAAGATTATTTTGGGATATTAAGATAGTTAAATAATATTGTACTGTCTGGAATATATCTCACATAACATACTCTGTAAAAAGCTAATGGCACCTAATTTACAACCTAGGATCAATTCCAATGTCTCTGAATTTGTTATTATTACTATTGAAAACAGCTCATAGGCCTACCATTTGCCAATCCTCAACTTACTCTCCCACATTAAATAAAAAGTAATAATTTGGTATTAGTCATTTATACTAATTGATTAGTGGCATAGGTTATATTCTAATAGTGGTGCTAACTCATAAACTTCACTGCTTTCACTGCTTTCACTGCTTTACACATCAACTCATTGAATCTTCAAACAGGCCCTGACCACTTAGCTTGGTCTGTTCAGAGTATTACCCTGAAACAGCAAGGTTGTGGCTTTGATATCCAGTCAGGGCACACATGAGAACCACTCAATAAATGCATGGCTGAGTGGAACAACAAATGAATGCTTCTCTTCCCCTTCTCCTCTCTCTCCCTTTTTTTCTCTGTCTCAATCAATAAATTAAAAAAAAATTAAGCCTAGGCTGGATAGCTCAGTTGGTTCAGTGACTTGCCAGAGACTAACCCAAAGAAGGTGCTGCACTTGGGTATTCTATGGCTCCAGAGTCTGAAGAAAAGTACAGTATTACTATAAATGATGAAATTTAAATAAAAAAACTCAGTAAGATATATACTTCTATAAAATCATATTTTAGTCATAAATTTTGTAGTTGATTATTTGTAGAAGAGTATAAGAGGAAAAGTTTTATGCATGTTTCACACAGTCAAAATAAGCCCAAGTTCAAACTGCTTTATACCAAATGTCTCAGATCAGAATAATTAATAGTACTCACTTAACAGAAATTATCATATTACATGACATGAATCATTATGATAGTGGAGCCCAAAAGTGAGAAATTAGGCTTCAGATATTGTACCATTTAGTTGTAATAAATAGGTGATATGTAAGGCTTAGGAAACAGTTTATCTGCTTGCTAGCCTCTAGGAATGGCTCCCTGGTCTTTACTTTGAAATGTAGCAAAATTTTTATTTTTGCAGGAACATTGGGAAAGTTTACACTGGAGATGCCTGACCAGTAAGGGAGTTTAAATCATAATAGTTGTTTATAAAAGCCTAGCCACAGGATTTAGTATAAAAAGCCAAGGCCTATAAATTAATTAGAAATTTAGTTCACCGATCTTTAATCTTTATTTTGTACCAAAAGAAAACAGGGAGTCTTCTCACAGACAATTCAGAGGCGCCAAGTCCCAGCTGTTCCTGGGAGACCCCTGCACTTGCTGCCTTGAATATTTACAAAGGACACCTGATAGGACCTTGCTGATTGGGCCTGTGTTATATCAGAAGAACTTTCAGAGGAGACGGATGTTCCTGCAGCTGAACTCCCACCTCCTGCACATTGTTATGTGACTAACTGCACAGACTTGTTCTTTTCTTTTTCTTTTGCCCCTTACACCATTACTAACAGCCCCTGAAACCCATAAAAGCCTGCAGCATGAGGAGAGTGTTAAGACAGTTATGTGTTGCCTGACCAAGCAGTGACACAGTGGATAGAGCATTGGACTGGGATGCTGAAGACCCAGGTTCAAAACCCTGAAGTTGTCAGCTTGAGCATGGGCTCATCTGGTTTGAGCAAAGCTCACCAGCTTGGACTCAAGGTCGCTGACTTGAGCAAGGGGTTACTCGGTTTGCTGAAGCCCACTAGTCAAGATACATATGAGAAATCAATCAATGAACAACGAAGGTGCCACAAGGAGGAATTAATACTTCTCATCTCTCTACCTTCTTGTCTGTCCATCCCTATCTGTTCCTCTCCTCTGTCTCTGTCACAAAAAAAAAGAAGAAAAAAAGGCAGCTTTGTGGACAGAATCCCCTGCCTTCTCAGGGCTGCCAGTTTTTCTGATAAAGACACACCTTGTACCTACTTTGTCCTGGTCCTGTCCCTCTTTAACTTGGCAAAAGGAGTAATGGGCAACCCCGAGTCTGAGTTTGTTTCCAGTTACAGTTATTGTACAATTTGTTCAGTTTAGTACCATAATATACATACATTCAAACATGTATACACACATATATATATATATATATAAAATGTGTGTGTTCACTTATATTGTAACTGTGCAAAAACTTCTTTTTTATATAAATAATTTCTATTTTAATGGGGTGACATCAATAAATCAGGGTACATATATTCAAAGAAAACATGTCCAGGTTATCTTGTCATTCAACTCTGTTGCATACCCATCACCCAAAGTCAGATTGTCCTCCATCACTTCTATCTAGTTTTCTTTGTGCCTTTCCCCCTCCCCCTTTCCATCTCCCTCCTTCTCGCCTCCTGCCTCCCGTAACCACCACACTCCTGTCCATGTCTCTTAGTCTCGTTTTTATGTCCCATCAATGTATGGAATCTTGCAGTTCTTGTCGTTTTCTGATTTACTTATTTCACTCCATATAATGTTATCAAGATCCCACCATTTTGTTGTAAGTGATCCGATGTCATCATTTCTTATGGCTGAATAGTATACCATGCAGTATATGTGCCACATCTTCTTTATCCAGTCTTCTATTTTTTTTACAGTGATTAAAGCCTTTAAGCAAACTCTTGGCCAATACAGCAAGAATCCACAAAAGAGTAGTGTCCTTAACATGTTCACCAAGTCCAAGTTGGCTCCAACACCATGCCAAATCCCTGAAAAATGCAACCCAACCCCAGTTCAGTCTGTTAGGAGCTGTCACAAGGAGCAGGAATCCAGGAAAAGTCCACATTCAGGAAAAGTCTGCATGGCACTGGAATTGTTGTCACATTTCTATACTTTGCAGCTCATGTCCAAGTCCCAATGACCACTGCTTCTAGTTGGTAATGATTCAGGTAGACTGGAAAAGCCATCTGCAGCATGTGTGGAGATGGAGCCTCTGTTCTCTTCTGCCTGGAGAGATGAGACCAGGTTGCTTTTCCCTGTTTCTCTGTGATTGTGGCATGGTAAAGAGAAGCTTAGGATACACTAAGCTGGGTGGCAAAGGTAGATTCATTATAGAAGTTGGCAAAAGAGGGAGAGAGAGCTCTAAATTAGGAGTACGTTCCAGCCTGAAATATGAGTGGGACATTGAGGTAGGAGGAATAAAGGAAACACTATATATTAAATAAAGCAGCAGAAAATAGGACTATCAACACTCATAACAGAAATCTTCAAGGGAAGAATAAAAAACCTGAATATTCAGGCAAGACATAGTTATGTAGCCCTTGTGCAAATGAGATCAGTTTACTTGCTTCTTAGAAGAAATACCCTAGGCTCATCCAGTGTCATAGATGGGGCCAACAGCCCTGGACACCTTCAGCCTTCAGTGGCAAACCCCAGCATTCTGGGCAAGGTTAGGTCATAGGTGGCTTGAGCAGGGCTGGAAGAGACTGAACCCTTTCTTAGAGGAGCGAGGGGGAAACCTACCTTCCAGTGTCCCTGTTTCCTCACAGCAGAGGCATGTAAGTCTGGCAGGCTTTAGCTCAATGACCTTCCTTTCCACTATTGAAGCAGGACCCAGATGGCATCCTAGGAGACCCCTCTGGGGTGTAGGAGCCTTTAAGGGTGTATCCTAAAAGCTGGTAGTTTCCCTGATCCCTATTGGGCTTTTTCTGCCTCTTGGTATCTTAAAATCCATGGTCAGAAGATCTCGCTGAGGTGTTTGAGGATCCCCATCTGCCTATATAAATCTTTTCCATATATCTGGAGCTATTTGGAAAAAGACAAAACAGTGTTATTAGCTGGATCAAATAAAGAAGGTAGTAGTTTGCAAGAGAAAATAATTTGGCATCTCCTGTTCATCAGCATTCACAAGAAATTTAAAAAATTTTTAAGTAAAAAGCATGATATGGTAGACCCGTAGGAGTCCCAGGATATGACTCCCCCCTTTAAAATTTTTTAAAATTGTATAGTTATTGTACAATTTGTTCAGTTTAGCACCATAATATACATACATTCAAACATGTACACACACAAACATGTATATAATGTGTGTGTGCGCGCTTATATTGTAACTGTGCAAAAACTCCATTTTTTTTAATACGGACTTTTCTCTGTTCTTTCCTTTTGGTTCAAACTGACCTCATCCAGCACTCTGACTCACAGACCTCTCACTCCATTGCATGTCCACCCTCTTTAATAATTAAGTAAGCCCTTAGGAAGATAAAGTTCTAGTAAGTACCAAATAATTTTAGGGACAAAGCCTCAGGACTGTTGACCACAGAGACAGAATTTCAGTCAAATGAGAGATAACATACAAGCCTCAGTTGTGTTCCAGCTCCAGCCAGAAAAGCAGAACAATCCCACAGACCGCACCCTTCCCAAACTAGAGTGATGTGACATGGCTGATATCAGGACCAGATGCAATGGACAATTACTCCTTACTTACACTGGGCTCAAGCAATCAGTAGAGCCCAGAACCTCAATTCCTTTTACCACCAAGATTCATTATTTTCCCCTTTATAACTCAACCCTTAGAAGCCATATGGGAGCCAGATCTTAAGCACTTGCTTACCTGTGACTCCTGACATGGCACCATTTTCTCAACTAATAAACAATTACTTTATTGGTTGCAAACTCCTGTTTGATTGGTCTTTGATGCACTCAGGCAAAGGGATCCATTTAGTCCAATAACATGCATACATACAATTTTGCTATTGAGTTAATATGTACATGTTCATAAACACATAACCTCTTTCACATTTTCCATTTATCCAGAAATATTATGCATTGCAAAACCTATTGTGATCTCTAAAAATTAACACTGTGGTCCTCTCAAAAAAATAAAAAAAAATCAAGATAGTAGGTAAAGTGAAAGGTGATTTTTATTAGATATTTTATATTTAAAGGGATTAGAAGCAGGGCAAATTTTTAATTAAAAATTCTTTTCTTCTTCAAAAACATTTGTGTACTTCACAAGTTGAAATTTCCTGAGGACACATGAGCACCTGCTAGGATTTAATAGTTCCTTTTAAGATACTTTTCCTTTTAGTAGCAAATTTCTGCTGTTCATTTAAGTATAGTTTTAAACTTTGTGTTTTTACTTAAAAAAAATTCTTCCTATTCTTTTTAATATGCTGTTATCTTGTGATAACTCACCTTTTATTCAAACTACAGTGAACACTTCCTCCCTAGTTTACTTTGCCTATTTTTTTTATTCTCCCAAAGGCATTTCCTTAAAATGTAATATATGACTTTAATACAAGCCTTTTTTTTCCATAATCCCATGAAATTTGAAGTTCTTTGTACCAATGATCTCTCTCTCTTTCTCTCTCTCGCTCTCTCTTTTTCTTTGATTCTTTTCCACTTGCAAGTAATTACTGTATGGTTATGAAATATACATTTAGAATAATTCCATTTTGTTCCAATGTTAAATTTTCTAGTTTAGACAATGCAACTGACCTCTCAGCAACCAGAAAATCAGTTTGGTTACTTTTAGCTATATTTGTCACCACCAGCTGTCGAGGCAGTTAAAAAATTCCCTGTAGAATGCAGTTAAAAAAGTTAGTGAGTGCTGCATTTCAAATATAAAATTTCACAGCATTGAAACCCATTCTGTGTTCATAGTGCCTCCACCTCTAAACATAGATCAATATTGCTCTTGCACTCTGTTTTAACTTAAATAGAAACTGTCAGGAAACCATGATCAAAATCATATAAATTCAATCTTTTTTGTTAAATAAAATCATGATCTAAATTTCTGGATAATAATAAACAACATTGTGATTTTTATAGATAACACAAGTATTTCCACATGCCTCTCAGAAATATTTCCTCTTAAATATAGAAAATATATTTGAAAAATTACTAAAAGTAGGGAGAGATTAAGGTAACGAGTGATATAGACACTTTATATTTAAAATTTAATATTGAAGTAAAAAAATAAAGTGATTATAATTTTAAAATAAAGCTAAAAGACAAATACTTTAATCTTTAAAAATAATTAAATATCTATCTCTTTTCAAATAGACTAAATACTGTTATAAGTAAATTTTAGAAAAGAGTTTTAAAAACATTTTCCTATAATTTGTACATTGATGTCAAATTTCATGAAAAAATTGCAAGTGTGAACAACATATAGTTTCCAGTGGCTCTTCTTCATCCACTAAAATTAATTGAGCATAAATCTGTTGGCAACTGAACTCTGAAGAGGGATGGAAATAAGGCACAGGTACATATTACTTTAATGAAAAGTGATGTGTGAAACAAATCATAGCCTTGTCAACAAGATAATGGTGAATTAGAGCCTATTTGTGGATGAAAGGCTATGTGACAAGAACATGGAATAGTTTGCAAAGGATGCCAATAGAGGTTTATATTTGAAAAAGAAAAAACTAAAAGAAGTGCATAGCTTTCAAGGCATGCCCATGAAATAAAAAACACTCTGAAGATGTCCTGTCCTGAAGATCTGAGATGATTTAGAGCAAATATCAATTTTCTATTACTGCTGAAACAAATTTACTATAAATAGTAGCTTATAATAATACAAATTTATCTTGTAATCAGAAATCAGACGTAGGTCTCAGAGGAGGTCTCAGACGACTAAAATCAAGGTATGGTCAGGGCTGTGTTTTTTTCTGAAGCCTCTAGGGGAGAATTCATTTCCTTTCATTAGGACTGTTGACAAAATTCAGTTTCTTATAAACTAGAAACCAGCTTTTTCTTGGTGTCAGCTTAAGGACTGCTCCCAGCTTCTAGAAGTTACCTTTATTCTTTGGCTCATGGCTCCCTTCCTTCATCTTTAAAGCCACTTAATTAATGATAGGTTGAGTCGTTCTCATGCATTAAATCTATTGTTTCCTCTCTTCTATCTAACTAGAGAAGAAAAGTTTTTCTACTTGCAAAGGTTCATACAATTAAGCAATTTTTTTGTACCAGCCAGGATCTCAAGATCCCTCCCCTTAACCAAACCTACAAAGTCTCTTTCCCCTGGAAGGCAGCATATTCTCAGGTTACATGCAGGGGTCCTCAACCTTTTTACACAGTTCACTGTCACTCAGACCGTTGGGGGGCGGCCACATACAGTGCTCTTCTCACTGACCACCAATGAAAGAGGTGCCCCTTCCGGAATTGCGGTGGGGGCCAGATAAATGGCCTCAGGGGGCCCCATGCAGCCTTAGGCTGTAGTTTGGGGACGCCTGGATCATTAGAGCATGAACATCGATGGGGGGGAGGTATTACTCTGCCTACCATAACCCTTGATATTGATTACTTCATCCAGTATATTTATTTGCTAGAACTGCCAAAACAAAATATCACGGATCAGGTGGCTTAAACAATAGCATTTATTTTTCTCACAGATCTAAGTGCTACAAGTCCAAGAACAAGGTGTCAGCAGGTTTTGTTTTTCTTCTGAGAACTCTCTCCTTGGCTTGCTGTGTCCTCACTTGGTCCTTGTTCTGTGTATGCACCTGTTCTCCTTTGGTGTGTTTCGGTGTTTCCCAACGTGGGGCCCATGCCCCACAGGGGGAAAATTCGATAGTTAAGGGGGGCAATTTGAAAATGGACTCGACACGACTTTAACTCTTTCACCCCAGGCCATTTAAATGCAATGCTAGGTATCGGTGCCAAATTTAACAAAAAAATGCAATTCTTAAATAATTGCGGTAAATAATTATTAAGTATAATTTCGTTTGATGAGACCAAAATATCAACTGGTTGATTGGTGTCGTCAAGTAAACTTCGTCCTGGGTTCCCAGCGGAGTGTGCCATCTGCTGCGGGGAACCCCGGACGTTTTAAAAACTCACTAAACAATGCAGTTATTCTCACCTAATTGGCTCACTGCAACTTCTGTAGTGTTTCAAATCATTCAGTTGGTGTTAATTTGAAATAAGTGTCAGACAAAACTGTTGTAAAAGCTCGTTGATTTAATAAATATACGTATATATATTGTATAGATATAATTGGTAAGTATTTGATTTTATTTTTATCAATATTAAACTCTTTATTAAGTACTTCTTGCATCGGGGCTAGAAAGCACTAATATTTTATAAATATTATTGGGGCTATAATAGTGCATGCATGACAATTTTAATTTTAGAAGCATAACTTTCCAGAAAATTTTGTCAAGTGGAAAAAATATAGATACCTTTTGATTTGCGGTGGTAGTGTAGTAAATGTGTTATATACATTTAAATAAATATGAATTTTTAGTATACGTTTACTCTATGTCACATTGAATATATTTTAACACATATTTTAATATTAGTTTTTAATTAATCTTATTTTTATTTATTATAGCCCATAGTAAAATGAGTGGTGCAAGCAAGAAAAAAACTCGTCAATATTCGGAGGAATATTTAAAATTTGGGTTCATACCCGCTGTTCACGATGAGCAGATTCCTTTTTGTCTTTTATGTCAGCAATGCTTGACCAACGAATCAATGAAACGAGGTCATCTTGAGGTGCATTTGAAGGTGAAAGATAGTGCTCATATTAATTCAGATTTGAGTTACTTTAAAACTTTAAAGAAAAATTTTGAAAAAAGAACAACATTAAAGTCTCCATTTACTGCTCATGCTTCAACTAATAATCGTGTTCTTGAGGCTAGTTATCAAATTTCTTTATTCATCGCTAAAACTGGAGAAAATCACACTATAGGAGAGAATTTAATAAAACCATCAATATCAGCATTTCTTAAAACGGTTCTTGAAAAAGATGACAAAGATGTAAAAGCTATGCCACTCAGTGACAATATTGTTAGCAGAAGAATAGATGAAATGAGTGAGGATATTGAAAAACAACTTATTGAAAAGCTGAAAACAAGAAAATTCTCCTTGAAAATGGATGAATCAACTTTGAGAGACAGTGAGACAATATTGATAACTTATGTAAGATATATTGATAAGGGACATTTTGCTGAAGAAATGTTGTTCTGTAAAAGATTAGAAAGCACCACTACCTCCAAAGATATATATAATAAGCTAAAAAAACTACTTAGATGTCAATGATATACCAATGAAAAATAGAACATCTTGTTCTGCAGATGGTGCTCCCAATATGATGGGCAAGAAAAATGGCTGCTTAAAATTGATGAAAGATGCGAATCCAGAAATGATTCTTGTGCATTGTGTTATTCATAGGG
Organism: Saccopteryx bilineata; assembly: GCF_036850765.1. Lineage (NCBI taxonomy): Eukaryota > Metazoa > Chordata > Mammalia > Chiroptera > Emballonuridae > Saccopteryx > Saccopteryx bilineata. Next base: position 209,460,036 of record NC_089491.1, on the reverse strand, counting down.
AAAACTTGGTAGCTAAAAACATCTCGCCTGTTCTGAATGAAGTATTACATACAGTAATAAAGTGTGTTAATGCTATTAAAGCTAGTGCCAAATGTGAGCATCTTTTCAAGCTATTTGGTGAAGAACAAAATGAAGACCATGTGAGACTTTTACTTCATACTGAAGTAAGATGGCTATCTAAAGGAAACTGTTTGAAAAGATTTATGGAACTGTTTGATACTCTTAGTGATTTTTTAAGCGACAAACCTGAAATGAAGTATCTGTTAACAATAGATGGTAAAGCATTTGTGAGTTATTTAGCCAATATCTTTGAAAAATTAAATATATTAAATAAGCAACTTCAAGGAACAAATAAAACTCTTGTCGATGCAAAAACAAAGATATTTGGTTTCATTACTGATATTGAGTTATGTCAGAAACATATTAACAACAAAAACTTTAAACAGTTTCATTGGCTCCAAAAATGTGAAGTAACTGATACCACTTTACTTGTTATTGTCAATCATTTGAATATTCTATCAGCTGATATAAAAGAAAGATTTTCTGATTTAAAACAAATTGATTTCCCAACATGGATGATGCAGCCAATGTTAGTGGATTTGTCTGATATATCAAATATGCAGTATCAAGAAGAACTCGCAGAATTGCAAAATGATGAGTCAGTTAAAGCTTTATTTACTATCAAAGGAGCGATGGCATGGCTTGGTGAGGAAACAGAAATCAAATACCCAAATTCAACCAAATGTGCAAGAAAACTATTGCTACCGTTTCCGTCTTCATTTTTAGCTGAATGTGGATTTAGTGCTGTAAATGATTTACTGGTAAAAAAAAGAAATCGGCTGGATATAACACAACGTGGAGACTTGAGACTAAAGCTAAACAAATTGGAACCTAATATAAAATCTCTGTGCAGCAAGCATCAAGCACAAGGATCACACTAAATTAAAATAATAAATTAATATAGAAAAATCTGTATTAAAATTATTTGGAATTTAAATTTCTGTTTTTCATTATATGTTTTGAAATTTTACTTACTGTGTTTTGTTAACAATTTCATAGTGATTTCTTCCTAAAACCTATCATTTATGTTTATTAAGTGAACAAATCAATATTTTAATGTTAAAAATTATGTATGTTACATGGGGGGGACATAAAAATTTTAGAAAGGTTAAGGTGGGGCATGGCACAAAAAAAGTTGGGAAACACTGGCGTAGATGGTGCTAGATAAGGTCGTTGATGACAGATTGAAAGAAAGTGTACATATAGGTAATAGAGAGTAAGCTGAATTTGGACAGGGTGGTGGAATTGGTGAAAAACATGATTAGATGAAAGCCTAGATAAGCATGTGCAAAGGACACTGTTTCTGTCTGTTTCATGTACTCTTTCCATGCTGCCATTTCCTCATTTTTGTTCAGCCATACCACCACCCTGTCCAAATAAATCTCTCCCCTTCTCATGTGAATTAATGAAGAAATATGCTTGCTTCTCAGGTGTGGATTTTTCATTTTTTTGAGGGATTTTTTTTTGTTTTGTTTTTTTGTTTTTTACAGAGACAGAGAGTCAGAGAGAGGGATAGATAGGGACAGACAGACAGGAACAAAGAGAGATGGGAAGCATCAATTATCAGTTTTTCATTGGGACATCTTAGTTGTTCATTGATTGCTTTCTCATTATGTGCCTTGACCGTGAGCATTCAGCAGACCAAGTAACCCCTTGCTCAAGCGAGCCAACCACCTTGGGTCCAAGCTGATGAGCTTTGCCCAAACCAGATGAGCCCATGCTCAAGTTGGCGACCTCGGGGTCTCGAACCTGGGTCCTCCACATCCCAGTCCAATGCTCTATCCACTGAAACACCACCTGGTCAGCCTTTTTTTAAAAAATTTTTTATTTATTTACATTTTTAGATTTTTATTTATTCATTTTTATTAGAGAGAAGGGGGGAAGAGAGAGAGAGAACAGGGGGAGGAGCAGGAAGCATCAACTCCCATATGTGCCTTGACCAGGCAAGCTCAGGGTTTTGAACTGGTGAACTCAGCATTCCAGGTCGACGCTTTATCCACTGCACCACCACAGGTCTTGAGGGATATTTTTATTGGTCCAATTCATTTTTTATATGGTACATTAAAATATAAAGTTAAATAGAAAGAAAACATATATCTGTGTTTTTAGGTAACCATATTCCTAGGAAAAGCTATGAACAAATTATCATGGCTCATTTCACATATAAACATTCGACTATCCTAACAATCTTCAGAATGGGGACACTAGTACAGAGTTTAAAATATCTTAATACTTCTACTTATTACACACACACATGCTTAATTTTCTCTCCTCTGAATTCCCAGTAGCATTACTGCTGTCCCCTTCTCAGAGGACATTTGTATTAAAAGATGTGCATTTATTGGAATTAACTCATGTATTAAACAGTAAGTTATTTAAACCCATGGAATACGCCTTCACATATTTGGACAATACCATTTATGCACTCTTGTTTGCATTCAATTCTTACTCAACACATCTTTTCAAAGGAATCAAGAAACAAAGAAATTCTGACACTAACACCTGAGTCCATCAATGTAATTATGATGTCCCCAGCATATTGTTCCTGATCATGTCCTGGAAATAGAATTACTCTCATTTGTATTATTAATCTACTCTATTATTTTGGTAGTGGTCAGCACAGTAAACTAGTTTCTGTATAACCCAGCTTCAAATTTCCTAAGTTATTCTTGGTATGGTCAGTGCCTTTCTTTGAATATTTGAGCAAGTAGATTGTAAATTGAAATCCTGTAGAAAATATTGTGAGATTGACATATGTGATAACAGGTCAAAATATGATATTGATTGGGAATGGGCATGATGGACCTATTGATTGATGGCTGTGTTCTAGATCTTAATCTGGATGGAAGTTACAGTTACATAAATGGATATATTTGTAAAATTGATGAAGTAAAAATAAGATTTGTACACTGTATTAATTTTTATAACTAATAAAAGTAGAATAATATATAAGCATGAACTAAACAACTGTGGTATAATTATCTTGAAAATATCCGTATCAGTAAATTGAGAGGTAAAATAAACATGTTTTAATGGCACAGATTTTTTGTATGTCTATTTTCTTATCAGATCTATTTGAGACCTAGTTCTGCCATGTGATCTTGGTGTGGATTGGTGAATTGCAATTAATCTCTCTGAGCTATGTTTTTACCATCTTATTTATTTGTTTATTTACTTATTTATTTATTATTCAGTGAGAAGAAGAGATGCAAAGACAGACTCCCTCATGTGCCCTGACCAGGACTCCACCAAACAAGCCCACCAGGGGGCAATGTTCTGCCCATCTGGGAGCACTACTCCATTGCTCAGCAACTGAGCTCTTCTTAGCACCTGAGGCAGAGGCCATGGAACCATCCTGAGCACCAGGGCCAACCCACTCCAACTGAGCCATGGCTGCAAGAGGAGAAGAGAGAGAAAGAAGCAAGAAAGGGAGGGGTAGAGATGCAGACGGCACTTCTCCCATGTATCCTGAATGGGAATCGAACCTAGGACATCTACACAGTGGGCCAATGCTCTACCACTGAGCCAACTGGCCAGGGCCTGCTTTTACCATCTTTAAGGTAAGACTAATGTATCTCAGAGAGTTGGTGTAATACTTAAATAGATAACACACAGCATTTATTGATATATGTGGATATCAAAGAGTACAATAAATTCAAGTTACTATCTTTGTTTTTAGATTTAAAATAAAAACATTAGCTTTGGCTGAAAACTGTCATCCCTTTAAGCAACAAAATAATAATTATATACTTTAACATTTTATATAATATAAAATTGAGATATTTTGACTAGTGGAATAAATTTTCATAAAAACCAACAAAATATACTGCTCACAAAAATTAGGGGATATTATAAAATGAATATGAAGCAACAATATATCCTCTAATTTTTGTAAGCAGTATAGATATATGAACATAGAATCATACAATATAATTGATGTACCTTAAAAAATACCTAAAATCATTAATCTTCCTGAAGTCAATTTCATAATAATGAAAAGCTGCCAAGACCCATATAATGTTATTCTACCCTTATCAAATTTCTAATCTTTTCAATGTTTTTCATGTCACTCATAATGATGGAGTTTGAGTTCCAGTTTGTCAAGATGGAGTGAAAAACATATTCTTTGCCACCAAGGAACTCTAAAAGTAAAAGAATTGATGTGCCCTTAACACTTCATTATTTTTATTTATTTATTTTTTATTTATTGATTTTCAGAGAGAGAGAGAAGTGAGTGAGAGAAGGGGAGGAGCAGGAAGCATCAACTCCCATATGTGCCTTGACCAGGCAAGCTCAGGTTTTTGAACTGGCAACCTCAGTGTTCCAGGTCAACACTTTATCCCTCTGAGCCACCACAGGTCAGGCCAACACTTCATTATTTTCCGTGGAAAATTACAATCCTCAAGGAACTTGGGTTGTCAATATATGAAAAGATATGATGGTATACAGATTTGTGTTGAAGAATTATGTACCTGAAACTGGTATTACTTAGTTAACAATTGTCCTCAATAAATTGAATTTAAAACAAAGAAAAATGCTCTTTTGTAAAATTAAAGAATCATTAAAGAAAATACGTTAAATTCTTTCAAAGTCAAGATAAGATTTAAAAAGCATAGTTTTTCAAGCAAGAGAATATCTCTATATTTGTTTAATGTTGATCTTTAGGCAAAGGATGTGACATGCTGTAAACTAAAACCATTTGAAAAGTTTCTTAGGTGATTGTTTTTGTTTTTGTTTTTAAAAAGGTATATAGTTTCAGCCTTCTAAAAATATTATATTGAATTCATCACATTCTTTATATAGTTTGAAAATCAAACTCAAATTTTTTGTGTTATTTTTGATAGTTTTAAATATTACATGAGTAGGTGTTTTAAGTTAATTTAGAAGTGTAATATAGAAGTGCTTTTTTTTGTAAAAGTTCTTAAAGTTTACTGTGGATATGAATCGTACTATAGTCAAAATGCTTCTCTCCTAAACCAGTATAGTCTTATCTTTTTTTTATTTTATTTTATTTTTTTTAAAAACAACAAAATTTTATTTAGGAAAATTAAAGCAAAAGTATAAGATAGGCAAAATATAGGCGTTAGCAACCAGTGAACAAGTATACTATCTTTTTCTATGCATTAGGAGGCTACTCTTTTCACTGCTGTTACACATTTTTCTTTCATCATGCACAACTAAAACATACTTATACAAAAAGATGAGATAAATTGGCAAATATTGGTCTATCTATTGCTTATAATGAAGCATTTTTTCCCTTAAAGAAATTTAATGTGTTTTGGAGAAGGTTAATTGCTAACTTCTAAGACTCCAAAAGTTTCTTAGGGGTCTTCTCTGCTTTGTTGTTTATCTTACAATTAATATATTTCCCAGCATTTTCAGTCATATTAATTAGATGAGAGTATCTATTATTATGACTATGATTATGTTTACATATAAATATATAAAGTAACTTTGGGAGAATTACATGTAAAGATGTAAACTCTAAATTATTGACACCTTTATACATTTATTGTCTAATGGTAGCTTTATCAGGTGACATGATAATTTTTGCTACAATGAAAAATGTGCTTAAAATATTTGGTTACAGCAGTGAAGTTCTATTTCTTGCTTATGATCAAGTCAATTATACGTTGACAGTAGATCTGCTCCATGTCATCTACATTCCTGGATTAAAATGACAAAGTAGTCTGTCTCTGGAAGTCTTAGAAGAGGGAAAAAGACTCTCACCCCGAAACACACATGGTAATGAAAGTCATATAAATATCCCAAGTTCAATATGAAAGGCATAGCAGTAAACCAGGGTTTTCCACTGTGATTCACTGATGGAATGCTCTTAGAGTTCATTAGAGCATTCCTCTTTGGCACAAACCATTTGAGGTGTTGATTATTATCCTTTTTTAAGCACTGCAAGAGTGGAGCTGCTGCTTACAGCTTCTGGACCTACTACAGAGTTTTTTTCCTTGCTCTGGGCTCTACTCAAAGATGTCAGCCTTCCTGGTCTTCCAGCATGTGTTCCAGTGTAACTCATTGAAATATGTGACATTTCCTCCAAAATCCAAAAGGCACTCTGAATGCTGTGCCTCTGCAGTAATGCCAGGCAATGTAAACTGCTACAATTTCTCCATCACATTGAAGGAGATATCCTGACATGCTCCTGGCCACAGGTCCACTAGAAAACGTCACTGAGAGTGTGAGTCTCTGCATTTCTTTTGTGTTTCTCTCTCAACTGCTAACATCATGTGTGCTATTAAAGAGTCTAAGTTACTTATTTCCTTCTCTCATCAGCTTCAGTGTCAACAAAGTAGTGAAACAGTGTGATATTCTGTAGGCTATCAAGAAGATCAATAATTTCAGCAGACTACTGCCAAAAACAGAATTGGCATGGAGCTGACATGTGGAACTAAAGGGCTACTGTTGTCTGCCAGGTAAAGGAGAACTGCATTGGGTCATTCTTTCAAACCACTATGGAGATAAAAACATTTGCTAAATCAACAGCCCCATATCTGGTCACAGATTGTATTGATTTGCTTTAGTATATATACCACATTTGGAACAGTAGCTTAAATTGGAGTCACCTTCTTCTTTTTTTTTAATTAAGTAAAAGTCAAGGAGGCCATGGATATGGGAGGATAAGGGAGGGTGGGGTCGAGAAGCAGATGGTTGCTTCTCCTGTGTGCTTTGACAAGCAATCGAACCCAGTACTTCCACACACTGGTCTGATGCTCTACCACTGAGTCAATCAGCTAGGGCCTGGAGTCACCTTCTGAATATCATAATCTATCATCATTCTCTGAGGTTTATCTGCTTCCTTTACAGGTAAGATAATGGGAAATGGGGTAGAAATTGTCAAATATTAATATATGAAAATTGCCGGCATCTATTTAGTAACAGATAAATATCATATTCTCTTTTATTCATCTTATATCTAGTTATCTGTGTGCTTTTTTGATAGAGAAGGGATAGTAAGTTCACTAGGACTTTAGTGGGCGTTTGACAAAGATGTGTTATCATTATTCAAAGGCAATTTAAGAATTTTCTTCAACAATATATCCCTATACAATTGAGGCATTAAAGAAACATGCAATTATGATATTAATATGTGTGGATATATCTTAATTCCTAACCTAATTCTAATTATATAGGAAATCTTGTATTGTGTGATTTCTCTATGGATAAAAATAAGTTACCCTGAAATTCATCTGAATCTTTTCTTTTATTTTTTTGAAAGCCTTTAATAATACCAGAAGAGATTGGTGAGAAATAGTCAAAGTGATGAGAAGTAAGGACCTACAACCAAGGTTACTCTACCCAGCAAAGTTATAATTTTGAATCAAAGGAAAAATAAAGAGCTTCTAAGATAAGAAAAAGCTAAATGAGTTCACAGTCAAACCAGTATTACATGAAATGTTAAAGGTTTTTTTTTAAAAAGAAGTAGAAAAGATTTAAAAACATGAACAATAAAATGGTAATAAATTTATATCTAAATAATCAAAATAAATCAACAAACAGAACAGAATGAAATTCACAGATACAGAGAATATTTTGATGTTTGCCAGATGTGAGCGAGATGGGAGAATGGGTGAAATGGATCAGGAATTAAGAAGTACAGGTTGGTAGTTACAGAACAGTCATGGGGATGTGAAATACAAGATAGGGAATATAGTCAATAATATTGTAATAACTATATATGGTGCCAGATAGGTTTTGTTATGTTTTGTTGTCCTAAGATAATTTAGGAGAGTTATTAAATCATGAATTATAAAATATTTAATTTGTAAAAAATATTGATTAATATATAACATTAAAGTGTTCATGAGTATTAATAATATTTTATAAATATGGTAAAACATCCCTTTTTATTTTTTTAAAAGTGATTTAAAATAAATAAAGAATAGACCTTTCTACTGGGATCATCAGAAGCAGAACAAATATTTTAATATTTTTTTATTACAGCATTACTCCCAAATTTCTTCTAAATTTCTATTTTTGTGGTTAACTCCCTATGTTATTATTTCATATCATGTCGTATCATTGGGGTTTTCTTGTATTTTGGAGTCTACCCAAATACTCGTCTTCTAAAAGTATCCTGTGAACTCTGTAATAACATATGTTCAGAAATATGCTCCTCCAGTGATTTAAGTTTTGACAATATTGCCATATTTTGCATATTTTCAATAGGTACCTTGCTCTTTGTTTTCTTTTCTAGTCATTTTTTTCTTATGAGTAACAATCTGCCTACAGCAGGCCTTTACCCAGAGAATTAATGAACCTAGTGCTATCATAAAACAGTTGAATGTTGGCTGAGGTTTGGAGTTCTTATTCCTAAAAGGTTAACTTGGAATAATTCCACTTAAATAAGTAGATTTCTTCTGTTTTCACTAACTATAATTCTAATAAATTTTCAAGAATTAGATTTAGCTTCCAGTCAAGATGGCAGCATAGGTAAATATATTACTTTTATCCTCCAGCCATCAGAACAAAATTACAACTAAACTATAGAACAACCATTATTTAGAACCACTTGAAATCTAGCTGAACAGAAGACCTACAACTAAGGATATAAAGAAGGGGCCACATTGTTCATTGGATTCCTCAAATGAGTGAGGTCATATGATATTTTTCTTTCTCTGCCTGGCTTATTTTACTTAACATAATAGTTTCCAGATTCATCCATGTTGTCACAAAAAGTAAGATTTTCTTTTTTTTCATGGTCCCATAGCATTTCATTGTGTATAACCTGAAGGGAAGGGGGGAGGGTAATATGGAGAGGGGGGCAAGGGAGATGTGTAAAGGAATAGAGGGGGAGATGCATTCAGGGCAACACTAGAATCTATGTAAACGCAATAAATTAAAATCAATAATTAAATAAGAAGAGGCCATATCCAGGTAGGTAGGAGGGGTGGGGACACAGAATAGGCTGGACCCACACCACACATGGTAGATATAAATTGGGAGAGATATCTCAGCTGTGGAGGTCCCCCCTTAATAGAGAGGTGTCTTATCCCCAACCCAGCCCAGAGTTTTGGTGCCAGGAAGAGAAGGTTCTATAACTTAGGGCCATAAAAGCCATCAAGTATTGTGGCTGAGTGAGTTGGGGACAGCTGAAGTCACAATCATTCTTTTTAAAGGGGACCACACATAGACTCATTCAAACTCATTCACTCTGAGCTCTAGCACTGAGTTAGCAGCTTGAAAGGTGCCAGGAACATATGGAAAGAGCTGAATTGTTCAGAATCAGGGTGAGACATAGAGGAGTAGCTTTCTCCCAGACTGACATGCTGGCAAAGGCCATTGTTCCTTTTCTGAGTCCTCCCTCCACAAAACTGGCAGGTGGGTACCATATCTGAGTCCCTACCAACTTAGCTGATACTGTTGGATCCACTCCCCCCAGTGACTACTTGAAATTCCAGCCCTCCCAACTTGCAGGAGACAAGCAGGTTACTAGAGGCAAAGTTTCAAACAATGATTATAAGCATCTTCAGTGAACTTAGGGGAAAAGTGGATGAACTTAGTGAGAATTTTGACAAAGAGGAAACATAAAAACAGAACTAGAAAACATAAAAAAGAACTAGTCAGAAATGAAGAATACATGAACTGAAATTAAGAATACATTACTGGGAATCGATAAAAAAAGCAGAAAACACAATTAAAACAGCAAAAAAAAAAATCCAAAATAAATAAATAAGTAATGACAATAGTATATGAAGCCTCTGAGACAACTTCAAGCATATCAACATTCACATCATGGCAGTGCAAGAAGAGAGAAAGTAAGAAATTGAAAACCTATGTGAAAAAATGACAGAAAATTTCTTAACCTGGTGAAAGAAACAGACATACAAATTCAGGAACTGAAAAGAGTCTCAAACAAAATGAACCCCAAAAGGCCCACACTAAGGCCCACATCATAATTAAAATGCAAAAGGTTAAAGCAAAAGAGAGAATCTTAAAAGCAGCAAGAGCAAAAAAAGCAGTTATCTACAAGAAAGCTCTCATAAAACTGTCAGCTGATTTCACAACAGAAATTTTTCAGGCCAGAAGGACTTGGCAAGAAATAGTCCAAGTGATGAGAAGCAAGAACCTACAACCAAGGTTACTCTATGCAGCAATGTTATCATTTAGAATTAAAGGACAGATAAAGAGCTTTCCAGATAAGAAAAATCTAAAGGAATTCACCACCAAACCAATATTATGTAAAATTATAAATGGTCCTCTTTCAGAAGAAGTAGAAAAGAAAAAAATTAAAAATATAAAAAAAATGGCAATAAATACACCTCTATTAACAAATCTAAAAATCAAAATGAAATCTACTTATTGAAGCAGAACAGAAACAAGATTTATAGATACAGAGAACATTTTGACGCTTGCAGATGGAGGAAGAATTGGAGGAATGGTTGCAAAGGTTAAGAGATAAGTACAAATTGGTAGTTACAGAAAATTTATGGGGATGTAAAGTTAAGCATAGAGAATATAGTCAATAATATTTTAATAGCTATGTATGATGCCAAATTGGTACAAGATTATTGGGATGGTGACTTAGTAAGCTATCTAATGTCTAATCACTGGGTTTTACACCTGAAACTAATATAATATTATATGTCAACTGTAATTAAAATTTTTTAAAAATTATTTGAAGTGAAAAAAAAAACTGATGTAAAAAAATCAAAAAGAGTCATTATGTAATTTTTCTTTGTCAAAATATATATTTATACAGGGCTTTTGGATCAGTCATATTTCATGTCATTACACAGACAAATACAACTAAAATACACACATTTGAAAATGATATTTGGCCCTGGCTGGTTGTTTCAGTGGTAGAGTATGGGCCCAGCATGTGGATGTCCCTGGTTTGATTCATAGGGCACACAGGAGAGGCAAATATCTACTTCTCCACCCCTCCCCCTACCTCTTCTTTCTTTCTCTCTCTTTCTCTCTCTTTCTCTCTGTCTCTCTCTCTCTCTCTCTCTCAGTCTCTCTTCTTCTCCAACAGCCATGGCTTGATTGATTCGAGTGCATCGGTTCCAGGTGCTGAGGATGGCTCCATGGAGCCTCTGCCACAGGAAGTAAAAAATAGCTGAGTTGCGAGCATGACCCCAGGTGGGCAGCTCCAGACAGGGGTTACCAGGTGGATCCTGGTTGGGGAGCATGCAGGAGTTTGTCTATCTATTTTGCCTCTTCTCTCTTGGAAAAAGAAGAAAAAAAAAGAAAAGAAAAAAAGAAACTGATACTTGAGATTTTATTCATAATGCATTTTGTCCCAAAGTTAAGCCAGTGCTTTTTGGTACCCCATGTCCAAAATCTTTGCATAATTTCTTCAGTATTTTTTCTCTCTCAACATCCCAAACTCTTTTACAACTATTTTACAACTTTCCCCTCCATATCTTATAAAATGCCTTTTTCAATATCTGTGAAAACTGTCCCCTACAAATTATAACTAAATGTTTCCTACCCCAAAGAGCACCAGTTATTCTGAAGCTATTATAAGTAATGACTATTTGCTTTATCACAGTCCCGATGAATTAAATTTAAAATAAAACCTAGCAATAAGTAGATACACCTATGTAGAGAAGGACATAGATAGATGATATAGGTATTGATATGTATGTATTTATTGAAGTATGTCATACAAATTTATCACTGAACAATAAAAAAGAATTACTCTTGATTTATACTTCCTGCTTCTGTCATTGAGGAGCCACTGAGCCATTTCACTCGCAGGTGTTGTAAAGTACCAAAGGCTACAGAATTAATATTAATATTTTAGGAGGCTTGGAGAACATTTTATTAATTTGGGTTAAGGTGTGCAGAGAAATTGTGAGAATAATCTCTGTATTGTGTGATTGGCATAACCAGGATGGCCCTTGGCATTGTATTGTAAATGCAAGGGGAGGAAAACATGGATTCCCAGACATTCCACTACACCTGTGGGGAAAGGGGTAAATGGCTAGCCAGGTGCAGGAAGAGAAAAGCCAAAATAAACCTTTTCTTATAGCAATGAGCCATTTGCGGCATTTGTCCCCACCGAAACTACCTCTCCTATGTAAATGAGTGTGTGACTCTGGACAGAGAGATAGCAGATAAACACTAGATAATATAGGAAAGCCTTTAGTATGTAAAGAGACATCTTTCTACCATTGTGTTGATTTGTAAATTTTGTTTTCTCCAAAATGATGTATGGTTTGCAAATTGAACGTGGTCCTATCATGTTAAAGGACATATGACTATAACCAATAGCGGTAAGGGGCTCCTAATTGCAATTTTTGCTTCTGTACTTCCCACTTACAAAACTATAAAAACTAGGTAGAACAAAGGGCCGGCGCGCTTTCCATCAGATTTCTGTCTGAGTTCCCGCCACTTGGCCAAGCTAGACAATAAAGCTTTGATGTGTAAATGATGGACCTTGTTCCTGTCTTCCATATTTCGGATCCCTCCGAATTTGGATTAACAGTCATAAATAGCATTACCCTGTGTAAGGCCGAGTGTCGTGGTCAAGCAGGTTCACACTGGATTCGAGCAGATGGTAGAGAAACTGTGGAGCTGAAGGATGGTGGGCCATTCTGTTTATTAGAGTCTCACAACTGCAGACGAGCAAGCAGGCAGGGCAAACCACTTCTCTCTCTCTCAGTTCAAATTTTACTTAAAAAACAAAAACAAAAACCTGATTTTTCTGACTATATTAGGTATCTCTGTTATGGCTTCATTATTTGTAAACTATTTCTATTTAATTGTTAATTTACTTAAATGGATTATCAATTTGTAACTGTCCTCATGACTTTACCATAAGCAAAATAAAGGCTAAGGAATGTGCCAATTTTTGCTTTACCATAATTTACTCATCCCCATCTCAGTGCCTCACTCATCATTGGTACCTGAGCAAAACTTTTTCAATTAATGACTGATTGAATTAATGAATAAATAAATCATTAAACAAGGTACTGTTTAAGGTTATCTCTGGTTTGCATAACATATCCACATTTTCTAGACATTCTTCATATACTTTAAAAAGTATATTTTTAGCAGTCTATCATTTTCTTTGTCCATGCAGTACACTTGGAAGTGGGGTGCCTCAATGTACCTAAATAGAATGAACTTGGTTAAAGAGTGCATAATTTCCTTGTAGTCACACAGGTACCAGATTATTCTCTTTAATCTATTCCTTTATGACTTGGTATTAGAGGCAATAGGACCTAGAAGCTTTTCTGAACTTCTTATTGACAACTCTACAGTCTGATTTAAATTCCTTTTAAATATCTGTCAAAATGAAGTGTTTCTCATGTTATTTATTCGACACATAATTACTCTCAGTATTCTAGGCTCTTAAATAAGATTCAGTTTAAAACATGGGCCACAGATTTTTATAAAGATACATTCTTATGGGAGAAGAAAATTAACATGTACAAATGGTGAAAAGTACTACAGTACTAAAAATAAAAAAGTATTAATGAATATAAGAAAAAAGATTTATTGGTAAAGATATGATTTTAAAGATTGTCTTGAACATCATTTCTGATGAGAATACAGTGGATCAGAACCCTCATGAAGGGATATAATAAGCAATTAGATTCTTATGGAAAAATACTTATAAAAGTACAATAATTCAGCAGTAGAGTGAATGGTAACAGTGGAAGTCAGAGTAGTAACAAAAACAGGATTATTTATAAATGTGTAAACCTTGAGAAGAACTAGCCATTTTGTAAAAATAAACTGAAAATATATTAGAAAATTTTGAAAAAATATGATGTGCATAAGTTAGGTATTTAGTGGGGGAATTGAGAATTCAGTTTCAGAGCTATTATAAGAGTCAAAGAGAGAGCTATTGGCTTGAAATAGGTTGTAGTTATGAATTTATAAGGAGGGGTTAATTACAAAGTATATTTTGAAAGTGTAGACAACAGGATTTGCTGATGCATTGGATTATGGGGTTGAAAAAGAATATAAAAAAACTATAATATGTTATAAAAGCATATATGATTTTATAGTATTTTATTTATATAATATTTTCTTATTTTATTGTACTTGGATTTTTCTTTCTACAAATGATTAAATGGTGAACATACAATACACTGTACAGATGATGTATTGTAGAAATATACACCTGACACCTATATATATTTTAGCCAGTGTCACCCCAGTAAATAAAAAAGGGGGAAATACCAAATGATCAAATCTTAACATCAATCAATTTAGCCAAGTGTAGTCTTCTGATTTCTTTTACTTATAATCTTTGTCTCTTTTTCCCAATATATGATTTTGATTCTGATACTATTGTTGATAATTTCCAAAATTCTGGCTATTTTCAATTAAATATTTTATCTCTTTTGATTAGCCATATGGCAAAACATTAATATTGAATAGAACACCTCAACTCAAATACAGCTTCATTAAGTATGGTCTACAATCAAAAACGTTATTGGCCAGTTTCACCATTTCAAATAGAAGGCATCCCAGAATATCACCTGAGAGCCCGCACAGCTGTCTGTAAGTTAATGGCTTCCTCCGACTGGACCCATGCTTATGGAAGTGGTGGGACAGTTAGAGTTGAACTAATGTTTAATATCTTGATTTACCATAATTACAAATAATTGAGACTAATGAAATCTCTATTGTGAACTAGTTTTACTATGGTGATACTGCCTGCCCTTTCAGAACATGTATTTCTGACATTACCTCAGTGGGAAACTAGTGCTTAAACTGCTGTGGGTTTTTCCAATGTACTTCTAGAATATATATGTGCTGTGGTTTGGTAACATGCATAGAAAATTAAGTAAAATTTTATTTCTGGGTCAGAATGTAGGGTGTAACATTTATGAGAAAGATAATATGGAAAACTTGAACCAAAACACATAAAATATGATCATAAAAAGAGATAGTCAATTATGGCCTTGCGAAAGCCATTGTAAAATGAAAAGATTGTTGGTATAAAAAGCTAATCTGTTTCTATTACTGACTAAGGTGTATAATAATTATATTTATGTTATCAAGGGTGAGCAGGTAATGGATATAAAGGAGATAAGAACAAATGAACCAATCTCAGTGTTATGTAATATATATCTGTCTTCCACAGGAAGGCACTAAGAGAAAGAGCAATGTTGCTATTCTACTGTGAAAAAAAATTATAATTTTTTTAAAGTTGTGCAGCAAAGGGAAGTGGAGAACTGTGTGACATTGATTACTCTGAGCAGCGGTGTCAGTAAGTCAGCCTGCTTAAAATATTTATTATACAATCTCAGTAATACCTGCAAGGTACTAATTTATGAATGTGGTAACTAATTCCTTTCAAAATCCTTTATCAGAAAATATTGTTTTGAGTTGGTATATTTTAGAAGAAATGTCTTTAGATTCTAGATGAATGACTGCTAACAACAGGTTTGATGTAGTTAATTTTATTTATCTAAAGTTGCTATTCTCATTAGCCTTATTTAAGCATAAAATAGAGAAAGAATAACAGTTATCCTGAAACCATGCATTATGGGAAAGCATAATTTTAGAATAATAAATAATTATATTCTCACATTAAAAATACAAAGCTAATTTGTTACATTTTGCATTTACATTTATAAAAGGTTTCAGACTTAAAGGTATGTGTTTTGATAATGACTAGTTTATTTTTTAAATGGTCATATAAAATCATATTTAAATTCCCAACTATTCTCACTACTGAGCAAAGCATCATGACTAAGTATAACCATAAGAATAATGGAGAAATCAATACCCATTGCTATATATATAAAGAGGATGAATGAAGTTTTTTAGTTTAAAATTATGCATTTACTAATTCAAAAATATTTAAAAATAGTAACAACAGAGTGTATTGTAAAAATATAGTATAAAATAATGATATAGGATTGGGCAAAAGTAAGATTAAATTGGGAGTACATGAAACAGAGTATTCTTGTATTATTATTTATTTATATCATATCATTTTCCATAGGAAAACTGCAAACCTGCTTTGCCTCACTCTATATTATATTCTCTTCTACTCTGAACAAAGAGGAGCTGGATTGCATTTTTATGCAGTTGAGAGACCAGGGATAATGAGAGTCTCATTGCTGAGATTTTTAATCAACAGTGATTAAATTTTAACTTTTTAAAAATTGACTTAGAAAAGCAGCTAAGAAAAAGAAATGTCATTTCTGTTAGATTTTCCTATTCATAATAGCTATGTATTTTGTTTTAAAAACAAATTATGATCTAATATTAAATTTCCATAGTGATTTACATGTTTAATTAAAGAACAATCAAAATAATACAGATAAGTCAGGAAGTTGTTTTTTGTATATTCAAGATTTATTAGAAAGCACTGTCCTGTAGAATTTTTGTGACAAAAGAAATGTTCTAAGGTTGTGCTGTATGATATTGTATTCAATACTAATCTAGTACTACTATTACTAGAATAATTGCATATCTATATAGAAAAAAGTAAACCTTGACTTCTACCTTAAAGAATATACAAAGATCAATTCCAGGTGTATTATAGTATAATATAAAAGATTAAAAAAATAAGTTCTCAAATAATAAAGAGAATATCTTAGTCTTTACTTGCACATCTAGCCTTAAGTAAAAAAAAGTAAATGTCTATATTTATTCAATTATAAATATATATATACATTTAAACATATAGTTATATATTTAAACATATATATATTTATAATAGATTGGATCAGGATATGATACAATATAATTTACAAAATTACTGCATCCAAAGTATATTATAATGACCTATAATAAAGTTTTCAAAACAGTAATTAGAAAAGTCTTTCTAAATTTAAGGCTGTATAAATTATGAGTATTTCATTGATAAAGTGTGAATAGGTATTGTTCTAAACAAAGAAACCTGAATGTTCGTGTGTCCCAATGCAAGTGTTTTTTCAGGTACATAGATTAGCAGTAAGGGGAGCACAGAAAGAAACAAGCTTAGATGTATATATGTAGAAGATCAAAAGGCCAATAACCTTACAAATTTTTTACTTGATTTTTAAGTCAATAAAGAATTATTGTAAGATTTTATAGAGCAGCCTTTTATTGTTTCATTTGATTGCAGCATTGTTACCTTGGACATACTAGTTAGAATATGTTGGAATGGAGTGGTAGGCAGAATTCTAAGGTGGCTCTTGAAATCACCATCCACTGGTGTACGTTGTATTGTTCTCGCCTCTTGAGTGCAGGTGGAACTTGTGGATTCTTGGAACCAATAGCTAATGACAAAGGTAAGGG
Source organism: Saccopteryx bilineata (assembly GCF_036850765.1). Classification (NCBI taxonomy): domain Eukaryota; kingdom Metazoa; phylum Chordata; class Mammalia; order Chiroptera; family Emballonuridae; genus Saccopteryx; species Saccopteryx bilineata. The sequence goes on along the minus strand of NC_089491.1, from coordinate 209,442,762 downwards.
ACTTTGCAGATGTAATTATTATTCCTGTAAATTAACTTTGACTTAATAAAAAGGGAGATTATCCCATGTGAACTGATTTAATCAAGTTAGACTTACAAAAGATTTCAGGACTTCCCTGGAATAACAGATTACAAAGAACAGGAAGAACATCTTTCTGGCTTTGAAAAGCTATGAACAAATTATCATGGCTCATTTCACATATAAACATTCGACTATCCTAACAATCTTCAGAATGGGGACACTAGTACAGAGTTTAAAATATCTTAATACTTCTACTTATTACACACACACATGCTTAATTTTCTCTCCTCTGAATTCCCAGTAGCATTACTGCTGTCCCCTTCTCAGAGGACATTTGTATTAAAAGATGTGCATTTATTGGAATTAACTCATGTATTAAACAGTAAGTTATTTAAACCCATGGAATACGCCTTCACATATTTGGACAATACCATTTATGCACTCTTGTTTGCATTCAATTCTTACTCAACACATCTTTTCAAAGGAATCAAGAAACAAAGAAATTCTGACACTAACACCTGAGTCCATCAATGTAATTATGATGTCCCCAGCATATTGTTCCTGATCATGTCCTGGAAATAGAATTACTCTCACTTGTATTATTAATCTACTCTATTATTTTGGTAGTGGTCAGCACAGTAAACTAGTTTCTGTATAACCCAGCTTCAAATTTCCTAAGTTATTCTTGGTATGGTCAGTGCCTTTCTTTGAATATTTGAGCAAGATCACATATGCACTTATAAAAAGCACATTTATAGTGTGTTTCTAAAATATCAGAGTCTCTTTTAACTTTAGGTTAGCTTTCTCATAATTCTCTGCCCACCAAAATTTCAGTTACAAGGCATTGCTGTGTGTATTCCACAGTGACCCTTGGCAGCACTACCACTTACTCTCAGTACTATATTCTTTGGAATTTTCTTTCTGCCTTCTTCAGTATATATCATATTTAATGTGAATCGTGTTATATGGCTCTTTCACTTACTAAGCTGTAATCCTCTAGAACTAGAACAAAGTCTAGAGAGAGATATTTTAGAGAGAAAGAGAGAGAGAGAGAGAGAGAGAGAGAGAGAGAAAGGGATGAGGGAGAAGAGATGAGAAGCATCAAATCATAGTAGCTTCACTTTAGTTGTTTATTGATTGCTTCTCATATGTATCTTCATGGGTGCAGGAGCTCAAACTCAGCCAGTGATCCCTTGCTTAACCCAGTGACCATGTGCTTCAAGACAGTGACCCTTGGGCACAAGCCAGCAACCGTAAGATCATGTTGATGATCTCATGCTCAAGCCAGTGACCCTGCAGTCAAGCTGGTAAACCTATGTTCAAGCTGGTGACCTGGGAGTTTCGGACCTATGCGAAACTAATCCCTGCGCCACCACCGGTCAGCTTCTCCTTTGTATTTCTACATTTTCTGTGTGACAGACATATAATGAAACATTCATAATTGTTGTTTATATGAATAAGCAAACACAGAATTACTATTAAAACCACACACTGGCATTATTTTCAATTGTGTATAATGGCTTTGGTTGCAAAAATATAATCGCTCAATAGCTAATAATATGAAATGCTATTCCTCAAATTTTACAACATATAAATCAAAAGAAGTGTTTTTTGTATTTATAATATTTGGAATGTTTTTAATGGCATGGGATAGAATGGTTTTTAGAGCTTCTAAAAATACCCATAAAGTCTTACTTTTTTATTTATTTGGCAGAGATATTAATTTTAAAAATGCTTTATCAAAAATTGAAAATTATAACAATGGATTTTCTTAAGAATATTTAGAAAATTAAATTTAATACATAATACTCACCATTTTAGCATTTCATTAGTGAATATTTTAGTTTATAATTTTGAAGAATTTTTAGATTTGTTTCATAAAGAGCAGTTTAAACTTAGCCTCTTTGGGGTAAAAGTAGCCAATATGGGTATAATTTTTTAATTTTCTCTTTATTTTATCCAACTTCAGAGCTTTTAGAATATTTAATACAGTATGTCAAAATATTTCCTCAAGCTTGAGTGGGCAGTGGCACAGTAGATAGAGAATAATCTTGGGAAACTGAGGACCCAGATTCGTAACCCTGAGGTCACTAGCTTGAGCATGAAATCATAGGGATGATCCCATGGTCACTGATTTGAGCCCAAAGGTCACTGGCTTGAAGCCCAAGGTTATTGGCTGGAGCAGGAGGTCACTGAATTGGCTAGAGCCTCCCCCCCCCCAGTCAAGGCACATATGAGAAATCAAACAATGAACAACTAAGGTGCCACAACTATGAGTAGATGCTTCTCATCTCTCTCACTTCCTGTCTGTCAATCTGTCCTTCTCTCTAAAAAAAAAAAATAAAAATTTCTTTAAAATATCACATGACTATGTAGATCAGAAGTTAGATTAAAATCTTAGCAAATATAGTTATCTATTTAGAATTACCTGAGAAAAGGAGCAAATGGAATTTTAGAGATTAAAGAAAATCCATCGTGAATCATTTTATATCTCAACTCTATCAGTGTCAATATATTTGTGATATTGTATTGTAGTTATGAGAGATGTTCTAGCCCTGGCTGGATAGCTCAATTGGTTAGAGCATCATCCGGAAGCACAGAGATTGTTGGTTTGATTCCAGGTCAGGAACAGATCAATGTTCCCCTCTCTTTCTCTCTCTCTCTCTTTCTTTGCCTCTTTGTCTCTTTCTCCTTTTCTCTTTCACTAAAATCAATCAATAAATTTTTTTTTGTATTTTTCTGAAGCTGGAAACGGGGAGAGACAGACTCCCGCATGCACCCCACTGGGATCCACCCGGCACGCCCACCAGGGGCGATACTCTGCCCACCAGGGGGCGATGCTCTGCCATGACCAGAGCCACTCTAGCATCTGGGGCAGCGGCCAAGGAGCCATCCCCAGCACCCGGGCCATCTTTGCTCCAATGGAGCCTTGGCTGCGGGAGGGGAAGAGAGAGACAGAGAGGAAGGGGGAGGTGGAGAAGCAAATGGGCGCTTCTCCTATGTGCCCTGGCTGGGAATCGAACCCGGGTACCCCGCACGCCAGGCGGACGCTCTACCGCTAAGCCAACCGGCCAGGGCCAATAAATAAATTTTTTTTAAAAAATAAAAGATGTTCTAAGGAGATATTGGATGAAGCATATATAGAATTTTTCTGTATTTCACACAACTCAATTTGAATCCACAAATATATCAAGGAACAAACAAAAGCAGAAGCAAAAGAAAAAGAAACTAAAAAAATTTGTCTCATTTCTCTGATACCAGTTTCTCTATGATTCTTCTTTCTAAAACTACTCCATATAGGCATTTGCCTTTATCTTTTCCTGATCAAAGTGGCCTCAACAGAGTCAATTTTCAATCCTTATCTTAACACAGACAAATTCTTTCTTATCGATTGGTTTTCACAAGGTTTTGGGGCCGTATACTCTCCTGCTTCCCCTCATACCTACCAGTTGTTTCCTCTCAGACTCTTGTTTGTTCTTCCATTTGCCCTAAACATTGGGGTTCTCCAGAATTTACAGCTTTGGCTTAATCTCTTAAATATAGAGTTTCACTTTTCTAATTCATGCTGTAACACTGTATGGATTCTGGTAATCCCTGAATAAATCTGCAGTTCAGAACCCCGTCCAAACTCTGGTCTACTACTTCTGGCTAGCAATTGCATACATCAGATAAACAGCTCAATTTTAGCTTCCAAAACTGATCTCTGATTTTCCACAGCAAAACTAGACATAAATACAGACTTCCTTATTTCATTAATTAAAAATCTCATTTCATTGATAACCCCTCCCTTCTAATTCATCAGAAAATAATCTAAATCCTCCTATACCTCTTTTTCCCCTCAAACACTACTTCCAGTATATTATATTTTATAAAATATATAAACATTGCAATATTAGTATAAGATATTATAAAATTATATTTGTGTGTATATATAAAACTTTTCCTAAACCAGTGACTAGAGAGAACTTTTAAATAATTTTTATGCAAGCATATTGATCTTCTAAGAACCCCAGAAATATTCAGGGTACCTTATAATGTGGCCATATGAAAGAATGTGGAAACAAGATGATAGGTTGAGAATACAATTAGACTCCCTCTGCCTACTAAATATAACCAAGCACAGCCACCTAGATTTCTTAAGATAAAACTCCAGAATTATTATTATTATTATTATTATTATTATTATTATTTGTTTTAAGAGAGAGAGAGGCAGACAGACAGACCGACAGGAACAGATAAGAATGGAAAGAAATGAGAAGCATCAATTCATAATTGTGGCACTTTAGTTGTTCATTGATTGCTTTCTTATATGTGCCTTGACTGGGGGCTCCAGCTAGCGATATTAGGCTTAAGGAAAGCAACCTTTGGGCTCAAACTAGTGACCATGGGGTCATGTCTATGATCTTGTGCTCAGACTGACCACCCCATACTCAAGCTGGTGAGCCCACTCGCAAGCTGTTGACTTTTGGGTTTTAGACTAGGAACATCAGCATCCCTGATCAACATTCTATCTGCTGCACCACTGTCTGGTCAGGCAAGCACCAGAATTATTACAAGAAAATACATTCTCCTAAAGAAAGATATTGAAAGACTTGTCTCTGATGAAACTATCAGCTGAAGGTACAAAAGTTATATCTACTAATGGGTGTAGTTTCCTTACAATAGTTGAAAATGCCCAGTCTAATTTGCCTTCACTGAGAGCAATTACTAGGCCGATTTCTGCACACCCATGAAGCTTGCAGTGCACTGTTAGGTCATTGAAAAATATAATCCTTACTCGGGATTATGTATACATTTCCAGAAAGGTACAAATTTAAAAGGCAGTGAAAACAAATTAAAAATAATAAACTCAAAGAAATTTTAAAAAAAGACAGGGATAAGGAAACCTCAAGGAAAATATTCTCCTTTTGAAGTTTAGGGAAATAATTTTATCAGTGAAACCAATAAAAAGGGAATATTTAAAGGATAAAACGAACTCATGGACATTAAAGTTAGAATTCAATAAGGAAAAATTCAATAGAATCAGAAGATCAAGGAAACTCTCTAGCAAAGGAGTTTTCTAGAAAAGATGAAAAAATTGATATACAATATAAAACTAACAATTCAATTATTCAATTCACAAAGTTCAATACCTAATAATAGGAGTATGGACCTTGACCTCCTATGGTGAAAATGAGGAGAGGAATATTATCAAACAAACTATTCAGGAAAATTTCTCAAGGACATACCAAGTCATACTGTTTGAAATTTCAAAATAGGATGGGTAAAGGGAGCTCTGATACCCTGAAGAGAATATCAAAGCTGTAGGGGATTATATGCAATGGATTAGTAAATAGAACAGCATGAAGCTTCTCAACAGGAGACCAAAGTTTGAAGATTATATAGCAGTATGTTCAGAATTCTGAGGAAATTCACTTCTAAGATGAAGAAAATAAGAAATTAAACTAACTTTCTGTGGTCTATAAAATGGAGATTTGTACTCCAGAAACTAGAGATGAATTCATAAAAAATACATAGAAAACTAAAAAAAAATTAAGCAAGAAATTTGATTACTACAGGGAAATAGCAAAAATTATATAGGAAGGGAAATATGATCAAAGCATAGTTGTAAAAAAAACCCCACACAAACAGAACTTTTATTCCCTCATAATGACGGAAACGTGGAACATTAATTGCTGAAACTGAAGCAGTGGTGAAACCATTCCTGAGTACTGACCAATACAGAGAAGAGAAGTGTGCGTGAAGGTCAGTGGTTTGGGAGATATAGCAAATGCCGGTGTTCATTTTAGGAAGGAGATGAAATGAAAAAAAAAAATTAAGAAAGCAAATTGTAAGTATGACTTTTCCAAATATACAGGTAAATTTGAAAAAAAAAAGAGGCTGTAAGGGAGGAATCTTAAGAAGTTTCAATTGGTTGCTACTTGAAACTGTGGGTCAAGAGTTTTCCACTTCATTGGCTGAGGAGCTGCTTTTTTTTGTTTTAGGTCAAGAATGATTAGTTTATTTTTAGATTGAAATATGCAATTTCTCTAAAAATAATAGTAAAATTTTATAATTAAGTTTACTTTTTACCTTTTGTTGAAAAACAGAATGTACACTGCCTTTTGTTTTAAGGATCATCATTTTATAGGCTTTTTTTAAATTAGCTTTCTAACTAGTGCTCAGTTTCTACCATAGAACTTGAGGTTTAATGTAACATTTCTACTGTTGTTTTCTCCGTTGTTTTCTCAAAGGCACAATGCTCTAACTTCACAGCTGTGCCACTTGTAAAAGCCTGTGATCTTGATCCTTAACTGCCATGTAAGATAAAAGAGGAAAAAGTGTTGGGAGAAGGATTATGTTATTTCCTTTGGTGAACAAAGCACCTGACTAAAACTTCTAAGTCATTCTTAATAGCTATGTTCATTATTCTTATAATGACTAAGTATGACACTCAGAAACTTAAAGATAAAAAGAACAGTAATTGAACATAGGAAGAAAATGAATTTTTTTCTGGAGTTTGTTCACAACAAAAATTTGAGAAATATGATAACATTGATAGAAATTTCCTACTGTTTACAGCCTGGGTATGTTTTAGAGCAGCAATTTTAACAGGTATGCTGCAAGAATTTTTAAAACACACAAGACCTGACTATTTAATCAGGGGCACTGACGTCTCCTCCCTTAGATTGCCGAACAAAAAAATGAAACACAAAAATAGCTGTCTGTGTGAATGAATCAAAATTACACCTATTTCTTGTCATCTTGCCAAAAAATAAAATATTTTTGATGTGCTGCAGAATTTTAGTAATTAGTTTACATATGCCATGAAATGAAAAAGTTTGAAAATCGCTGTTTTAGAGATATCAGAAAGGAAGAATGTTCATTTGGCTGATTAGAACAAGAAAGTATCCACTCTAACCTTTGCTCCACGTGAGAAAATAGAGACTATAATTAATTTTATATGGAAGTCAGAAGTAATACAGGATAGAGGTGTCTATATTTTCAGTAAAGGCAGTCATAAGTTGAATCTTGTTGCCACATATAATCTGTGTGTCACAGATAGTGACTCTTAAACTTTTTGAGTATCAGTTTTGTCATCTTAAAATTGTTCATCATAATACTTATTTTACAGTGTTACTGAAAGTATTAAATAAAATAATAAAATATTAACTATATATAATATTTTATATATTATAGATCAAGAAGCTTATCAGGGCGATGGCAAAAATGGCAAAACATCTTGATGCCTAATCCTTGGATTTATTACTCCTTTTATATTAAATGAGTGAGCCCTGGGATTTTCCTTTGTGTTCTAGAAACTAATATTTCCATAGAGCTTTATTATTGTGACACTTTATAAAATCCTGCCAGTCTTTCCATTTATCTTGATATGAATATCATGAGAGGTTACAAAAGTAAATTGACATGCTTACACAAAGGGAAAAAACGAAAAGATCATATGAGAAATATACCATAAAATAATTACCAACTTCTCTCCAAAAAATAATATTTTTGGTTATATATAAAAAATATAGATTTATTCATTGATTATTTTCAACAATTAAACACTGGGCTTCTCATTGTATCATGTTTGATTTTTAAAAAAAGATTAATAGTTTTTTTTTTCTCTTATTTATTATAAAGTCTGCAGTCTAATTGAAGGGTGCTTAGGGGTAAATTATTCTCTCCAGGTAAGCAACTAGTCTCCGTGGAAGAAGCATTTTCCCTTAGTAAATAATCCCTCATTTCAGTACTATAATAATATTCTAAGCGGCATTTATGAATATATATATTACAGCTCAATGTAGACAAATGTAAGGCTTAAAGATTATATAAAAAACTCAGTATCTCATGATTTTTTATAGAGCTAAAATAATATATGTTATATTTACCTGTTGAGGTTAGTAAATTTTTATTATCATTTATCAAACCTACAGATGTTACACTGTTTTTACCATTATCACTATTAGTGATATTAGGTTAGGTTAAGATTGGTGACCGATAGAGGTGTTATCTACCATATTTCTCCACTATAAAGTTACCATTTTTATTTTTATAATTACTAAATAATTTGTGGAATATCTTTAGCCATTATGCAAATGTCTTGTTCATTGTCAAAATTTCACTCTACTGCTCTTAATGACCGTTAATGGTTTTCTAATTCTTTTGTTATTAATTTTACAATTTCTCTATTATATTTGTAAATATATTTTAGTTGGAATTCTTCTATAAGGAAAAATGGGGGAGGGACAAATGTTCCTCTGACCTCAAGATTCTTCTGGCTGGTCTAATAATCAAATAGACATGAGGCAGATCAGCAAGAAAAAATAACCAAGTTTAATACATACATATGTATGTGAATCCCACATACGTGGGAGAGTCAGACCCCCCATTGGGGGGCTTTGAAAGGTGTTATCTTTAGCTTGACCCAAACTGTTCTTCATGTCAACAGACCTGAAGCTTTATATATTTTTGATCTTTTTATTGAATTTATTGGGGTGATGCTGGTTTACAAAATAATACAGGTTTTAGGTGCACAGTTTTACAACACATCATCTTTATTATGTTCTCACCACCCCAAGTCAAGTCTCCGTCCATCACCACTGATTCCCCATATACCTTCCACTTATCAACCTTGGGAACAACCTCAGGCTTTGTTCCCAAGGCAGTTGGATGCTGACCAGACTCTGATGTCCTAGGGACTTAGTGATTAAGGCAGGGAGTGGACTGAAAATGGAAGTGTCATGTTAAAGAAAAGGAGTTTCTGTGTGGTTACAATAATACTCAGATTTCCTGTTCATCTTTGCCTCTTATTTTATGGGTCCAGTTTGTGGGGATTTTGTCCTCTTTACATGCTTAAAAACAAGTCACTCGATTTTCATTATGGTATTCTCTTTGACTCAAATATGTTTGGACCTTTATAAGTGAACTCCACTACAAAGTTCAAAGTTTAGTCTTTTTACCAAGTCTGGAAATTTGGACACACTAGCCAAGTCTGATTTTCTCATTTAGCCTCACACTGTTATAATGTAGCCTTCAATTGTAATTCCTGTATGCTACGAATCGGCATCCTGTGCTGTTTCCTGTAGATCTTGTTCCTTCAGTTCTACTTTGTACCAACTAATCGAATTGACACCAGTTACAGTGATTAAGTAGGGGTAATATATGGTGCTGGCATCTAGATGAATGCAAAGTTATCTGATATACTTCTTAATTATATAATAATGAGTTGGACTTGATAGACACTACTATTGTGTAATTTTTATTTATTTTTTGTATTTTTCTGAAGCTGGAAACGGGGAGAGACAGTCAGACAGACTCCCGCATGCGCCCGACCGGGATCCACCCGGCACGCCCACCAGGGGCGACGCTCTGCCCACCAGGGGGCGATGCTCTGCTCCTCGGGGGGGGGGGTCACTCTGCCGCGACCAGAGCCACTCTAGCGCCTGGGGCAGAGGCCAAGGAGCCATCCCCAGCACCCGGGCCATCTTTGTTCCAATGGAGCCTTGGCTGCAGGAGAGGAAGAGAGAGACAGAGAGGAAGGAGGGGCGGGGTGGAGAAGCAAATGGGCACTTCTCCTATGTGTCCTGGCCGGGAATCGAACCCGGGTCCCCCGCACGTCAGGCCGACGCTCTACCGCTGAGCCAACCGGCCAGGGCCCTATTGTGTAATTTATAACTGTAAAAAGATTCCATATGTATATAAAATTTTACAAAATTGCCATTTTGCTGTGGTAGTGCAAAAACAAACAAATAAACCAAAAACAAATAAGACTTTAAAAGTTAAAATGACTATGCTTTATTCTAGAAATATATTTCACCTTTGTAAAGAAAGTTACTATAAGGCAAACATCTATAGATTAAGTAAATTAGTAAAATAAAGTGGACAAATATTCTGAAGCAGAAAAACAGATAAAATAGCAGATTAAGACTATAACTCCGAGTTTGATATGCATGCTTGAAATATCTTAACAACATAATATCAATAGAATTGTAATAATATAATTGAATTATTGTGACAAAAATAATCCCTAATAACACATCTGTTTTGTTCAAATAAATGTACTTTTGATATCTCTTTTAAGATCAATCCATGGGTAAACTTTAGTAAAAGAAACAGGTAAAAAATTGCTGCTTATAGCTTCTTTAGTGATGCATTTGATTTGAGATTGCATTGGCTGTTGAACACTTTCAAAAGAAAGTCCACAGAGAAATATATATCAATTCAAATAAACTACTATTTATTTTATTATAGTGAATTGAATACTATATTTTATAAGCCAAAGTCTATAAAAAGGTAATACTGTTTCAGTAAAACATATATTTTTTAATATTTTTTCTACCTGGTAACTATTTTGTTTAAGTTGGTGTCTCAAAAATAAGGCAGCATTGGTTTAAGAAATGAACAAAGATTTTCTAAATTAAAATGCAGAAATATTTTTCAACATTGTAATGCTTTCTTCAAGGTTTGGCTGTGTTTTCCCTGTAGGTTGGTTTGGAAATTGATAGATATTGAAGTTTATGATAAAAGAGCTAGATATGTTTCCCTCTTCTCAATCTGCTTATCCAAAGATGCATCTGAGTTTTGTTTTGTTTAGTTTAGTTTTGTTTCACAGATTAATAAACTATAATCACCTAACTACTTATTCTGTTGAATTTTTAAATGTTTCTTTCTGCTGCAACATTCAGATAATGCATATTGCTGAGCAAAAGATGTTTTTCACACTTCCCAGAGGAGCAGCATTCAAATATACAGGTATTCTTTTGCATCCCTAAAGACTTTCCTGGAGTAGACAGATGTATAGAATATTAGAAGGATAGGGCAGAAAAAATCATTTGGGGAATATTGCAATTATTGCAGGAAAGCGATAAATATATGAACTAAGAAATAATAGTAATTAGAAGAATAGATTGATGAATTTTGAAAGTGTCTGGTCAGGTCTATTACAGAAATAAGAAAAAACCAACATGATTCAGAGGATTGTTTGGGCAACTGAAGGCATGTTCCTGACATTAAATGAAACTAAGGATAATTAAGGATTTAGAATGGTAGAACTGACCTTTCTGTACATATGTGCTCTTCTATAGACTGTCTAACTTGAGAAAGTGCTGGTAGCTCAGGGAGCTGTGAAAAAACAAATCCATATTACCTGGTGGTGTATTTCCTCTGCCTTTATCCATTAGCATAGCAGCTGGCTCAGAAGGTCTAAGGGAGCTCAATAAATTTTTCTTTTTAAATAATAAATTTTTAAAAAAGCTTAAGTTTGCTTATGTGAAGCTGCATCTGTAAAGCTGTATAGATGTTTCCAGTCCTTCTGACTAAAAACGATTTGAGCATTATGGAATGAAGCCATGCTCTAACAAAATATTCACCATGGAGAAGTCACACCAGGCATTTCCAGTCCAAGCTGTGCGATAAATAATGTGGTTCATGGGCGTTGTGGTTACTTCACTAATTCTCTTATTTTAAGGCTCTCTCCAGGATACCGTAATCCTTCATGTCTCTCTCTCTTTTTTTTTTTTTTGCATGCCTATTTTTAACTGTCCTATATGTATGCCCAATTAAATCTCTTTATTGCTCCAAGTTTTCCAGTTTTTAAGTGTTATTCTGAGTCTCTAACCACAAGTGCATTAATTGAGAGAAGAATCTTGAAGTTTGGACAATCTGACTCTGCATTTTTAAATAGGAAAACTGAACAGTCATTGAAATTTACCAAGAAGAATTTCAGTATAAATATACATAAAAATTCTATCTCAGAAAACTGGGCTTTTCTGTGAATTATACTGGTTTCCTAAAGAAATATTTTGAAAAAACTTAAGGGCTCCCTAGTTTTACATTCCAGCTCTAAAAAGTTTTCATAAGTGAAGGGTTCTCACCTGTAGAATATATAATGATGAAGTCTTCTCACAGGGTTACTTTGAGAATTAACTAATATGTAATGTGCAATTATATCTCCTAGCATTGAAAACATTTAACTTACATTGTTGTTATTATTATTACTATTTATTCTAGACAGAACTTTTTGAAGTTCTGGACTTTAACCATAGCTATATTTTCAATACCTAATAAAAAGCAGGGAAAACACTTTATATATACTGTACATATATCTTTAAGGAATTAACCATTTACAGAGGTCCTAGGCCTATGACACAGTTCTGTTCCTACAATAGTGACATAACCTGAATTTTGGTGTAAGTCAAAACACACTCTAGCCTAAGTCACTTATCTATCCTAATACAGTTATAAAATTATAATCTAGAACATAAAAACACAACTGAGCCACAGAAAAAGGAAAATGACATAAATACACTGTACTGTAGTAACATAAAAAAAAATGAGTGTAAAGAAATATCTCTTACCTTTATTCCTGTGGTTGGCTTGCACACTGGAAGGGCCATTACAAGGTGGATGAGAGTGACCTATTGGGAAAAGGAAGCTGTAGAGGCAGAACCTGCAGAATGTGCTGAAGATACTGGGTCCGGTGAATCAGGATTGCCTAAGGAACATGCAGGAAACACTGGAGATGGTTCTACCTGTAATACAAGTGTTTCATCTTGAGAAGCAGCTGATGTGGAGGATACAGGATCTGTTGCAGGCCTCTCTACCTTCTTAAAAAGTTGTTTCAGACTAGTCTGGAAGGTTGATGACTTCTCTTCCAAAATCTGCCTATAGCATTGCAATGCAGCTATAGCAGCTCTGTAGACCTTACTGAATCTGTCATCGCTGGGGTCCTCAGCCTGAAATTTTTCCAACCCATCCTCTATCATAGAAAAACCTCTGCAAACCCTTGGTAGTAAATCTCTTGGGTTCTGGGGTTTCTATCTCTTCCTCTTTAATCAGCTCCTTCTCCAGATGAACAAGGTCCTCAGCAGATAGCGCTTCTCCATTTGATGCCAGTAGCTCTGTGACATCCTTAACCTTTACCTCCAAATTAAGCTGTTTGCTCATGGCAACAACCTTCTCTGTTACAGCCTCCACTGACTCCTCAAAGCCATGGAAGTCATACACAAACTGGAGACAGAGTTTTTTCCACACACCATTTAAGTTTGTTCAGTGTAAGCCAAAACACTGATACCTCAATTTTTTTTTTTAATTTTTATGGGAGTGAGCTTTATAAACTTAAAACGTCTTATGTTGAGACTGTAGTAACCCTAGGACCCCTTGTGTATATATTACTTGACTCTATTGATTTTCCGTTTTAAAAGATTATGAAAAACTGATATTAAGAGATAATATCAGTTAAATTTGAAGTAATACAGTCCTGAGTATACAGCAATACTTGTCAAAAAGTAAACAAAATAATGTCATGTTAAAATATATATATATATAGCTTCTTCTCGAGACTAAATAAAAAACTAAATGCTATTCCTCTATTTGCACACATTCTATCATTTTTCTTTCCTTAAATTATCCCTTCTGCTATGTTTTTGTGCATCTAATTTGAATATTATAAAAATATCTTTTGGCATATGATATGAGTATTAAAAGCCTCTTTATTTTTGTGTCCTCACTAAATATCATGAGAGATCACTATGTACACAAAGTTAAATAGAAATGTATAATTCTAGAAGATAGTTTAACTTTACCTAAATTCATGATAAAACTAGTTTTAAGATAAGTATTTTACCTTAATAATATGTACCTTTACTTACTATTGGACAATTATACTGAAATGCTTCAGAAACTATTGTGTTCTATGTACACCTTTGTTAGAAATATTGCTTTCTAGTAGCCATAAATCAAGATTTACATTTTATGGTGTCTTTAATTTTATTTAATATATATATATATATATATATATATATATATATATATATATCCACCCCCCTGAAATCATTATTATGGTATAACAGGATGGTAAAACTAAAATATTGCATTTTAAAAACCCAGATATATATAAGCACATGAATTAAGTACTATTATATAATTATGAATAGCAGAATACTCTTTTTTCCCCAGACTATTTATTTATCTCATTGTCCTTGTTAGTGTCCATTACATCATAAAGGTAAATTATAGTTTGCTTCTGGGGTATTTCTCAGACACAAAAATGTCCTTCCAAATTTCTATTGCTTTTTAGATGCTATTTGAAGGATAAAAAATATATATAAAGATAAAAAATTCTAATTCTTACTACCTAGTTCTATCCTAATTACAAATTAAGTAAGCACAGTAACAACTGAAATGCACAGTAAATGCGGAGGACCAGAAAATTTTAAATATGTTACAATGTCCTCTTAGTCTAGTCTTCTAAGTTTCAATTGGATGCTCCAGAATATCGCCATAATTTTAGTGTGTTCATATTTTTCAAATTCCAAATACATTTATTTTGTAAATTGGGCATAGACATTATTTTGAGTTTCTGATTGAATTAATACTATTGATTTTAAGGTTTTGGGGTAAAAAAAGTAATACATAAAATAATCATGTAATTTTGATTTCATGGCAATTATAGAAAAAATAACTCATAAAACAAATCCAAAATGCTTGCTAAATTATAAGCTGTTTAAATTAACCAGGCATTTCCCTCTACCAAAAAGGATCGAAAAATTTTAAACACTAGCATAAAAATTGTACAGTGAAACAATCACACATATAGTTTTATCAGAACATATTCTCTTTTCTAAGTGAAAATAACCTCCTCCTGAGAATAAAAATCTGAACAGAACTCCTATTCTTGATTATCTGCAAAAGCTGCAAAGTACTTACGGGCCTATTCAACCATCAGATCGATAGAATTTTAGGGAAGTCCATTCCTGAAATGTATACTTATTTCTCAATGTGCTTATTGCCAATGTTATTTTAGCTGTTAGGATATCTTAAAGACATAAAAGCAGTTGGCTGGATTTTCTAAAGACAATGGCAGTTGCCTGCAGCTTACATAAACACTACAGGGTCCATGGACGGAGTGGCAATAAAGCAGGATATCGCAAACACAGCTTATATAAAATACAATACCCTCAGCCTGGAAGATACTTTTAAACATTTGGAAAATTACTTTACAAATAGTCCAGGTTCACTATGAAATCATTGTAATAGAGAAATAAAGTAGGAATACTATATTAACAAGCAAGAAATTCTCCCAAACAATTCCATTTAAGCATTTAAATAACAACTAAGGTTATCTCGATGCCATTTATGAAGCTTCTTTACACATAGCTTTTTGGTATAGGTAATTTTCTTATTAAATTTAATGTTTCCAAAACCTCTTATGTTTTTACAATATCTGAATGAGTCTATGGTCAATTTACCTTCCAGATATATGGTGCTTGGGAAGGTGTCTATGTGCTGTACCTACAACCACATGGGCATATGTAAGGTTGCAGTTCTTATATAGAATACAGTACTTATTGTTGACTTGATGTTATTGTTCAGAGAGGATAACTGATTTTATTGGAAGAAGAAAACTTGTCAAGCTAACTATCAGATTTGGGTGTTAGTGAATTAAGATAAAATTCTAAATCCAGACTTGCCTGGAACCAAACTGCTTGGGTATTCTCCCAGTGAATTGCTGATTTCTCAGCATTTTCCATAAAAACAGGAAAATTGCAGGAGGCTAATACCCCACAGAAACAGGAACCCACATTATACATACAATAGAGTACTTTAGCCATAGAACAGATTTCTGGGGAACAATGGGAGGATGAAGGCCCAGAGAACTCTCTTGCTGATCCTGTTTTGAGACTTTCATTTTCCTCAATGGGTCTTATTTCCTACTGCATTCAGCATAAAGCTGTGGAATTGACCTTGAACTTGGTACTTAGTGGTAACCAGGAAGGGGACAACCCTGTCCAATTAGGGAAAAATACAAAAACAAACACACACACATGCACACACACAGATATACTCATGCATTTAAGTCTTTTTAAAGAAATATTTTATGAGTCTTGGATTGAGCACTAAAGGACAAACAAAAGAAAAACCTTACGAGCATGGACAACAGTGAGTGATTGTGGAACAGGGGAGATGGCAGAGGGTATGGAGTAGATAAATGGTGATGGACAAAGACATGATTTGGAGGCGTGAGCACACAATCTGGTATACAAAGATGCGTTACAGAATTGGGCACCTGCAACCTGTATAATTATGTATAATAAATTTAATTTAGAAAAAAATAATGTATTTTAATATCCTATGGAGACCTTTAATCTTATTTCCTCTGGAAATATTGGCCCAAGATATGTGGAGATTATTGATATGTGCCATCGTTGTCTGAGCAATTCAAACTAATACATGCATGTTTCATTAGGCTTTTCTCCTTCCTTCCTGTGTCCAGGAGATGCTGAAAACTATTGCAAATTCCTTGGCCCTTGGGATGAAAGCTGCTCTCTCAGTTCTGAGTCATGACCACAGGACTGACATACAAAACAACAGTAAACTTCTTTCTTGTTTAAATCATCATTGGAAGAGGCTACTTTGTTTGTTACAATGGCACAAATTTCACCTTTATGATAAAGTTCTCATAATGGAAGGCCATTTGCATAGTTCCATTCATATATTTCTTATTAAAATGCACATAAATCTAATATCTAAACTAGATTAAAATGATCAAATGTACAGTTATATATTCAACATATATCCATAAATAATATTGTTGCAAAATTACACAGAAAGTTTAACCTTTTTTAAAACAATATCCATCAAGTCTAGGTATTCCATGTGATGCTAAAGTAAATTTATTGTTTTAACTACTTTGGATGAGTCTCAGTGAAACATTTCAGTGAACACCTGAACAAAACAATTTAAATAACTCTCAATTTCTTTTGGTATACACATACTCCCAATTATCCAAGGGAAGTACTCATCTTGATTAGAATCATCTCTGCTGGATTGCTACCTTTCCTCAAAGCCAAACCACGCAAAAACATTATCACTCAGTTCTTAGCTCTTTCATACAAAATAAAAGGAAGTACATGTTCTAAGAAAGCAAAACCCAATACTGTTGCTGATGCTGTTAATTTTTAATTATATTTTAGGATTTACAAAAGCTTTCATTATAAATATTTTTTTTAAGATAGACTTGGGTTTTCTGTGAAACACTTGAGTTTTTAAAGTCACTGAACTACATGTATTGCAGCATTTATGTAGTACCGTTTGTGTGAGCCAAGACATTGCTAAGCATTTCTCAGCTTATTCTCCAGAGTGTACTGACCAGACACTAATCTTGTGGAAAGGTAAATATAACTGAAGTGTTTGGAGAGGTGATGGGAAATCAGGGCCTGGAAAGAACACTTAGCTGTATTTTTAACCATAAATGTCAAAGAGAAGGTCCATAAGTGTTACTCTCTGTTTCTGAAAAGTGCTCTGAATCTGAACACCTTTCCTTGTGTTTTCTCCTGAGCTCTGGAATGAGAAGCGATGGGTAGTGAATGACCTTCTGGCATTTATTGTCTTAACACAATTCCTTCTTTGAGTAGTGAAACCTTTGTATATAGTTTCCCATTATATTCTTGTGCAGTTGTATCCTAATTCTTGAAATTTGTAATTGAAATATACTTACAGGTGTAGAAGATATTCTGCAGCAGATTCTCTTGAAATTAATTCTATTCTAGTCTTTTCTATTAGGCAGGCAGTGCCTCTGGCCTTTCAGAACTGAACAGAAATGGCAAATTGTGCCTTCCGACAGTATGCCCTTAAAAATGTTTCCTGATACTTGACTAAAATACATCATTGATAGGTTCTAGTATTTTATTTCTAGGTTTGTTAGTTTAATAGATATTTTCTAAAAACTTTATTAGCTATTTACCTTTTTAGGTTTCAGAGTTACAACAGTAACTCTTTCCTTAGTAATTCCCTCAAGAATTACAAATACATATCAGGAAGTCAGGTAATTGTTTAGTCAATTTAGTATCACTAAGTCATGTAATTGCTACTATATTCGGCCTCCATCAAATGTCAGGCACATTACCCAAGTTCTTACGAAGACAAAAGAAGGAAAGATGGAGGATAAGCAAACACAATCTCCTCACAAAAGTATAAAGTAAATAATTTTGTGATTTTTATTCCAATTCCTTATTCCTCATTTTTATTAAATAGTGACTATGTGTATGGAGTGTGGCTAATGAAATAAGTCAACTTCTCACAAGCACAATAGCCAGCGCTCCTTAAATGCACAGGCACATTCACACATGACCACACAGATTCATTACTAGATTGAAGGAAACAGGGCCTGTGCTCCTTCCAGATACAGAGTTATGATTAATTCCATCAGAATCCCTGTTAACAGGTTAATCTGCTACGCTATGTATGTTACTGAAACTGGCTAAGATTTGTGTAGTTTGTTCCCCTTTTTGCCAATTTCATGAGCAACAGTGACCAAGTGGTATAAGAGCATCTTTAATTCAAATTGCAGCAACTTGTAAAGGCAGGATACTCCTGTCCAAAAGAACTGTCTTAAGAGTATTGGCTCACTGGCCAGTTTATACATCTTTTGGGAGGTTAATAACTCATTATGGAGCATGCAGTTAGTCATGTATCTGTGTATGGGAGACGGGAGTCTGGTTTGCAGGCATGCCTCCCTGGAATGTCTTTCTCATGCTGGTAAAGGTCTATCTGGTGTCCTTGATGTTGCTCCAGAATGGCCAGGGTCTGGCACTCCTGGAAACTTTCTGCAGGAGACCTCCTTATATTTCTTAGGCAATGAAGTAGATATTAAAATTTGTAAACTAAACTTCTAATTAATTTATAGCACTTAACTTTTTACAGTAAATCTGTGGCTAAGCTTTTTTTTTTTTTTTTTTTTTGTGGCTAAGCTTTTACAAGCAACTATTGTGATTTAAATTCTTCTAATTTTTAGGTCCCTCCATAATGTAAGCTCCTTCCCCTCCACTCCACCCCTCCTCCCACATTTCTACAAAGATACACTTTCCCTGCATTTCCAAGTAGATGCCAGGAAGCCATTGAGAGACAATAACAAGTAGATTAACAATTTCCTAACATTAAATTTCTCCTATTCATTACTACTAAAAAACTACTGTTGCTGGCCCTGGCTGGTTGGCTCAGTGGTAGAGCATCGGCCTGGCATGCGGGGGGACCCGGGTTCAATTCCCGGCCAGGGCACATAGGAGAAGCGCCCATTTGCTTCTCCACCCCCCCTCCTTCCTCTCTGTCTCTCTCTTCCCCTCCCACAGCCAAGGCTCCATTGGAGCAAAGATGACCCGGGCACTGGGGATGGCTCCTTGGCCTCTGCACCAGGCACTAGAGGGGCTCTGGTCTCAGCAGAGCGACCTCCCGGAGGGGCAGTGCATCGCCCCCTGGTGGGCAGAGCGTAGCCCCTGGTGGGCGTGCCAGGTGGATCCCGGTCGGGCACATGTGGAAGTCTGTCTGACTGTGTCTCCCCATTTCCAGCTTCAGAAAAATACAAAAAGAAAAAAAAAAACTACTGTTGCCAAAGCCAATTTGTTTTTTTTTATTTTGAGGCTCCCCTATAATGTATATATGTTAAACCAGGTCCTCACTCAAGAAAAAAAGTCAGTTTGTTAACTTTTTTCATATATTCTCATCTTCATGACTGTTTTATACTGTTTCTTCCAAGTACCAATCCTTTCTTTCCTCTAAACGCTGTGTCCTACATCCATATACTGTTTTAAAAGATTTTATTTTTAGAGTAGTGTATGGCCAGGGGCTGCCGTCGTGGCCATTCACATGCGGTTCTCATTGAATTTGGGAAGATGGTAAAGAAATGGCGGAGTTGGAGGATGGAGGGCCATTCTGTTTATTGGTGTCTCACCAAGACAGGCAAGCCTCAAAAAAAGCCAAGGGAAAAGCAGAAAACCTGCTTTTCCCATGGAGGGCAAGAGATCAGGGAGGCTTCTGCAATGCTAATGGCAGGAACCAAGGAAGAGAGCCCCCAGTCTGCTTTGTTATATAGTGTAGAAAATTAAAACCTTTAAGTCAATATACAAATAAGAAAGTCTCTGATACAAAGCCACTTATCTGAGGCATAAATGGGATTCCTCATAAGAGTGCACCACCCCACATCATGCAACAGTCAAAGGTGTGAGGAAAAGCTTAGTTTGAGAAGATCTTACTATTAGAAGTATGGGAAAGGCTTAGTCTTAAAACTCAGCCTTGGCTATAAGAACTTTTTTAGCTAACAGCCTGTCTCCCATACCCAATGCAAACTATAAGCAAGTAAACATATATACATCATATTTACAAACTTATTTGACCAGTATTCCACCCCTTTTGCTTGCTTTACAATCTAAACTACAGGTATCTTCCATGATGGTCACTGTGCGATGAGTGGGGTACATTGCATAAACAGAAATAGTACCAATTACAGCAATAGAATTATAAAATCATAAGCTATGGGTGCAATGAGAGAGTTGTCAGCAGCACCAAGAGAGGCAAATCTTTTCCCTCTGACAGAATACAGGCCAGAGTTTTGTCTGAAGACAGCACCATAGCTGGTACCAGAGGCAGCCTTGAGCAGGCATACCAAACCTTATTGGCCAATACACCAGCATCTGCTGGTTCTATGTGTAATAAAATAGGAGAACTTATTATTGGCCACAAAGAAATTACAAAGTTGCCCTTCATAATGCTGTTGCTCTGAGCACTCAAGGGATAACATACTTCTATGTTAGGTGGCCAGGTGCTGGTTGGCCAAGGAGTTAACTGGAGGTCCACCTCTAGCCCCTTTCCCCATGGTGTCAACAAGGCCACTCATCTCAGAAGGGAGGGGCCTGTACAGTCCAGGGCCAAGCCAATTAAAACCATTGCCCTTTAAGAGCTGTTGGCTGTTGGGGCAGGCAAGAGCATGTTGCCCTGCTATCCAAAACCTGGCTTGAGTAAAATGTCCTTGGTGCATATCTGCAAATGAATGGGGGTTGCTGCCTGATGCAGGAGGGTTTCCACTGGAGCTGGGCTCCCCTGTCGAGGTCTCTCATTCAAAATCCGGAGTACTGTCCATAAGCGGTGTGTCCATCCAGTAAGGGAGCTTGTGCCCCCCTCCTGTCGCAGTCCCTCTTTTAAGATTCCATTATACCGCTCAATGATACCAGCAGCCTGGGGGTGGTAGGGAACATGGTACTTCCAGACCACCCTCCCAGCTCTTGAGCCCATTGCCTCACCATTGAACCAGTGAAATGGATACGGTTGTCACTTTCAAGGACCAACGGTCACCCTTATGCAACAATCAGGTGGTCCAGAGCCTGTATGACTGCCCTCTGGTCAGGGTTATGGGCGGGGTAAGCAGCAGGCAGACCAGTAGCAGTATCTACACAAGTGACTGCATACTGGTATGCCGCGGACCAGCACTGCTCCAAATAATGGTGCGGAATTAAGGAAACACACTTTGTCAAAACAAAACCGATGGGACTGGGAGGACTCCTCAAACTGCCTGGCAGTATCTGAGTGCCTCATAGCCCCAGTTTGCTTTATTATATAGACCTATGCAAATCAAGGACCCTGATACAAAGTTGCACATCAAAGGCTAAGACAGGAACTCTCCCAAGGCAAAAACAGGATACATTAGTGAAATTTACAAATATCTGAAACAAACAAAGAGTCAGAGGAAGGGCATGTATATTGCTTCCTGCAACCCAAGGAAACAAGTGGAGTGGGTGCAAACACTCAGCATCAAAGCCAAATATGGAGATGGAGGGGGGAGAATTTAGCCCCCTGCCAAGCCTCGAATCTATAATGGCTTCCTGCCATTAACGGTCCACAACATATCCCCCTTTTCTTTTTTATTTTTAATTTGTGTGCTGAGATTTGCACTTATCTTATTTCCTAGTTTCCCAGATTCTAATTTGAAGGCAGATGGAAAAAATACAGAACAAACACAAAACTAGTATAGCCAATGCTAACAGATACCCCAAAACAAGTATACTAATACATCACAGTGATTAAAGCCTTTAAGCAAACTCTTTAAGCTAATACAATAAGAATCTATAAAAGAGTAATGTCCTTAAAGTGTTTACCAAGTCCAAGTTGGCACCAACACCATGCCAAATCTCTGCAAATGCAACCCAACCCTAGTTCAGTCCATCAAAAACTGTCACAGGAGCAGGAGTCCAGGAAAAGTCCACATTCAGGAAAAGTCCTCATGGCACTAGAATTGCCATCACACTTCCACACTCTGCAGTTAGCGTCAAAGTCCCAATGACCACTGCTCCCAGCTGGCAATGACCCAGGTAGACTGGAAAACCCATCCGCAGCACACATGAAGACAGAGCTTCCGTTTTCTTTAAACTGGAAAGATGAACCCAGGGGTCCTATACTGGAGCTTTACAGCCATTGGGTGGTGAGGAGAACCTTGGGATACACTAAGCTGGGTGGCAGAGGTAAATTTGTAAGTTGGCAAAAAAGGGAAAAAGGAGCTCTGAATTAGGAGTAGGTCCTAGACTAAAATATGAGTGGGGCATTGAGGCAGGAGGAATAAAGGAAAGACTATATATTAAACAAAGCAGCAAAAAACAGGACTATCAATACCCACAACAGAAATCTTCGAGGGAAGAATAAAAAACCTGACTATTCAGGTAAGACATAGTTAAGTGGCCCTTGTGTAAATGAGACCAGTCTACCGGCTACTTGGAAGAAATACCCCAGGCTCGTCCACAGTGTCATAGATGGGGCCAATGGCCCTGGGCACCTTTTAGCCTTCAGTGGCAAATTCCAGTATTCTGGGCAAGGTTAGGTCACAGGTAGCTGGAGCAGGGCTGGAAGAAACTGAACCCTCCCTTAGAGGAGCGAGGGGGAAGCCTACCTTCCAGTGTGTCCCTCCTTCCTCACAGCAAAGACATGTAAGCCTGGCAGGCTTTGGCTTAAATGACCATCCTTTCCACTATTGAAGCAGGGCCCTGATGAAGTTCCAGTTGGAGCGTTGGAGCCTCTGAGGGCATATGCCAAGAGCTAGTATTTTACCTGATCTCCTTTGGGTTTTTTTGGCCTCTTGGTACCTTAAAAGCCATGCTCAGAAGATCTCGCTGAGGGGCTTGAGAGTCCCTATCTGCCTATATATCTGGAGCTATTCAGAAAAGAACAAAACAGTGTTATTAGCTGGAATCAAATAAAAATAAAAAAGGGGTAGTAGTTTGCAGGACAAAAAATTTGGCATCTCTTGTACATCAGCATTCAGAAGAAACTGTTTGAAGTAAAAAGCGTAACAGGGTAGACCTGCAGGAACTCCAGGACATGACTCCCCCCCCCCCTTTCTTATTATTTATAATTGAATCTTCAAGCAAATGTTAAGCACACTTTACAATATTTTGACTTCAAAGATTGCAAGAAATTCTTGACTTTGTTAACTTTTAACAAAAATAGAGTAAATGCACCTTCAAGCAACATTCCCACACTTATCAAAACACCCCCTTAATATTAATTAACAGGCACCTTAAAGAGTACATATCAAAACTGAAAAATCCCAGTGTGATCTTCATTATTTTCTTATAGTAAAAAAAAATCTTTACACTTTTATTATGTAAATTTATGCTGCCCCAAGCCTTCCACTTGCGGCCTGGAGCACCCTGGCCAAACCAGCAAGTCTTTTGGATCCAAAATGAGTGTGCTTTACTTATTCCAAACAAAATTATATTTATGTAGGGAAATGAAATTATTTTTATTTTGTTTTCAATACTAGAGCCAGCATTTCCAAAATTATTATTATTATTACTTTTCATGTAAGGACTTAATTCAGGCCTTATAAACAAAGACACTTAGACATTAAACAAAGACTTCACATATAATCACACAAATCAAGAGTGAAACCCAGGGTTTTAGAGATTAAACTATGGCCTGCTTGATCTTAAGTAAGGCTACCTTAATAGGAACATAATAAGGATATATACTAAACAGAGATCTCTCTCAAAAAATCTCAAGACAGCCATATGAGATTTCTGTTCAGCAATGCCCAAATCAGGCCCTCCTTTTGCCCTCTTTTCAAGCAATGGAGCAGGAAAGAAATAAAATGATCTAAAACATTAAAAAAAATTAGATAATAATAATTGAGAAAGGGAAAAGAGCATAGTAAGTCTTATGCAATTGCTCTTGTGAAGTGAGTCTCTCATCTAGAATCATGGTGTCTCACCAGTCATTCAGGGATCCACTGAGGAGCTTCAGCAGACCTAGGAAAAACACACACATATCCTCGGCCCCATAAAAGAACAGGGTCTGGCCCTTGTCAGGTTCCTGTAAGTGGGTCCCTCCATCGCACTTCAGGAAAGGTTTTTCTTGCAGGGTTCCAGAGTCTCTCTGCTGCTGAATGACCTTGTACATCAGTATTCAAAAAATTTAAAGTAAAAAGAGTATGACAAAGAAGATTTGCAGGAGTTTCCTAATACTTAAGTTGCTATTTGGCTCCTAACACTGAACACACCTCACAATGCACTAACCAAATTAGTTAAGTCTTAAGGATCTATACATTCTATTCTATTTAAATTTAAATGAGTGCTTCTTACAAGTTCTAAAAACATTTTATTTTTTCTAAATATTAGAGACAGCATTTCCAATTTTTGCATGCAAAAATCCCTTAATTCAGGCCTTAAAAACAGACATATTTTGAAAACATTAAACAAAGACTAAACAGAAACAAGAATTAGATGAACCAGACAAACCAGAGAGAAACCCAGGATTTCAGAGCACATCCAGATTAGAAAGATGCCTGCCTGATATTAGTCAGGGCATTTTCTGACAGAGGGTCTGAAGGATGTGACTAAACAAAATCTCCCCGAGAAAATTTGCTCTCAGCAGCTGCTGGGATATTTTCCATAGTCAGATCCAACACAGGTCCCCTGCCTCAACCTCCAGGCAAAGAACAAGAAAGAAACAAAATGTTAGTTCAGAAGATCATAGTTAAAACATTAAAGAAAATCAGATCATGACAGGAAAAGCTGTAACTTTCTTAATACGTGAATCTCCTATCCATTCTCAAATTCTATAGTTGCTGTAACCGGTGGCTCAGGTTGACTATGCTGAGATTTTTCTCCTACCTCAACAGCCCCTTCATGAAAGTCCAACTTCCACAGCAAATAATCACCCCCAGAGAGACAAGCACAAGCAATCACCTTCCAGTCATTTGGGGGAAGAGTCTTTGCCCTAATAGAATCTAATAAACCAAGTGAAAAAGGGGCAGTAGGCCCATACTGAACACAAACAAGTTTAAGCTCTTTCAGAGTTTTAAAAGGTACAGATTCATGTTCTCACACTAGTCTCCTCATATCAGCCTGTATTTCTACAACAGGAAAATGGGTAAAGCCATCATTTATTGTTTCCCCTACATTTCGAGCCTGATAATCAGCCCAATAAGGGAACGGTGGAGCAGAGGGTTGAATGTAGGAAGGAGCTGAGGGCAGCGGAGGCCCCGTGGCTAAGGCAGCCATAGCCATGGATTTTTCATCCCCCCGTCATCCTCAGGCTCCAAGTTATCCTCGTATTCACATACCTCTGTTTCCAGCTCACCCTGATACTCTACAGACAACAATTTGTCTTCATACAGAAACATTCCTACATAAAGGTCCCTTATTTTTGACCCTATCTAGCCCATAATCTTTTACTCTCAACTACACTTTCCCCAAAAACTTTCTTTACTCACTGTGTGCACTTCACTTTGGGGAGTTCTGTCACCTTCCTTCAGTTTTAGTTTCCTCGTACTCATACTCAAGTCGTCAGTTCAGGCATCACTTGCCGCGGACCAGCGTGGCTCCAAATAACGGTGCGAAATTAAGGAAACACACTTTGTCAGAACAAAACCGATGGGACCGGGAGGACTCCTCAAACTGCCTGGCAGTGTCTGAGTGCCTCATAGCCCCAGTTCACTTTATTATATAGACCTATGCAAATCAAGGACCCTGATACAAAGTTGCACATCAAAGGCTAAGACAGGAACTCTCCCAAGGCAAAAACAGGATACATTAGTGAAATTTACAAACATCTGAAACAAACAAAGAGTCAGAGGAAGGGCATGTATATTACTTCCTGCAACCCAAGGAAACAAGTGGAGTGGGTGCAAACACTCAGCATCAAAGCCAAATATGGAGATGGAGGGGGGAGAACTTAGCTCCCTGCCAAGCCTCGAATCTATAATAGCTTCCTGCCATTAACGGTCCACAACACTGGTACCCTTCTGACTTTGGTAAGGGTCCAGTGATTTCTATCTGCCATCGTGTCTTTGGAACATGACCCCTCTGGATCTGTTCAGGTGACACCAGTGGTCTTCAAGGGTGCTCCTGAACACTGAACATTGCTCACAGGCTGCAATGTTCCATGCAAGGCACACAGGCAAGTTCCATGCCTTACCCATAACCTACATAGTTTTCTGTCCTGCATGGAGCAGGCACTGGTGGAGCCACTGAGTCACATCACCTGCAGGCGCAGTCTCCAACCATCACACTCTTGCAAACCTATCTGCATTACCATCCACTGGTTAGTGTGCCAAGTAGCAATCCAAAGGGTCAGTCCTTGACAGATAACCCAGCTGTCAGTGAAGATCACCGGAGGTAAAGGTTCATTATGGGCAACTAGCCAAACAGCTCTTAATTCTGCCCATTGGCTGCTTTGGCCTATACCCGTGTCCATCCAAATAGTCTCAGTGGCCAGATGGAAGGCTATGGCTGTCCATTTGGCAGGTCGGCCCCTGCTGGAACCATCAGTTTACCAGGCATCATCAGGGATGGGTACCCGCACCCTCCTGGTAGGGACTAACTTCAGGTTCTGCCTCCTGAGAGGCACCAGCTTCACCTGACTCTAAGGTCGCATAGGTGACTGGACCCAAGACTTCCTGCAGTGCTGCCCTCAACAGGCTGATGCTAAGAGCACAGCGTTGTTGCAGGTAGTCACCCTACTTGGCCAGGGTGGACATTTGGGCCATACCACTATGTGGTTTGGTAGCCCAATCTCTTACCCATCCTGCAATAAGGTATGTTGTCTTGACTGTAACTGATATTATGGCTGTAATGCTCTCAGTGGCCAGGAAGGCAGCATACACAGCTGCCAGCCACTTCTCCACTAATGAGTAACAAACTTCAGCACCTTTCCGCAGTTGGGACCAAAACCCAATAGGTTGCCATAAGCACTCTGGTTGTTGCCACAAGCCCCACCCAAACCCCTCCGAGGTTACATGAACATTCAGCTTACAGGGCCTGGCAGGATCAAACACATTCAAGGCCTGTGCCATCTTGACAGCTCTCTTAGCTGCTGCAAATGAACCTTGTGCCTGCTCAGTCCAATCTCAAAGAACTCCCTTCAGAAAAAGTTTGTACAAGGGGCATAGTAATTGAGCCAAATGAGGTATAAATACTCACCAATATCCCAACAAACCTAAGAATTCCTGTAACTATTTTACTGCAGTGGGCACGGAGTATGCTTGGATCTTATCTATAACCATGTCAGGGATAACTATTGTCTTACCCGACCAGACAACTCCAAAGAATTTAACAGATAACCCAGGCCCTTGTAATTTGTTCTCATTGACTGCCCAGCCACATGCTTTCAAATGGGATAGCAGGGTAGGGGACTGTTTGCTCCAATTCTGGAAGAGAATCTCTAGTTAGCATAATATCATCGATATAATGGTACAAGCAACTGCCTCCAGCTGTTTACATTTATCCAGGTCAGCAGCCACCAGCCCATGGCACAAGGTGGTGCTATGCAAATAGCCCTGGGGTAACACTGTAAAGGTCCGTTGTCTCCTTTCCCAAGTGTACGCAAATTGGTCTTGACTTTCTGCAGTTATATCAATAGAGAAAAAGGCATTGGCCAAGTCTGCCACAAAGTGGTATGTCCCCAACTCATGGCTTAGCCAATCCATCATGTTAGCTATCGAAGGAACAGCAGCATGCAAAGGGGGAATAACTTTATTAAGTTCTCTGTAATGTACTGCCATTCTCCAGGCTCCGTTTGGTTTGTGCACAGGGAGTTGTAAGGACTGTGTGCTGGCCGGATGATCCCCACCTTTTCTAGTTCAAGGACTGTCCCTGTGACTTCTTCACAACCACCTGGCAGGTGGTACTGCTTGGTGTTAGTCACACGCTGAGGGATGGGTAATTGCAAAGGGGAATGTGATGTGTGTCCCTGCAACACTGCCTTCAAAACCCTGATCCACAGCCAGAACTCCCTGGCTGTAGTTTCCAACCACAGTCTTTGTAAGACATCTAGCCCCAAAATATATTCAGGAATAGGAAATACATACACCTTATATGGCTTAGGAGGCAGTCTTCCTATCCCCAATGGAATAGTGATTGGCTTCACTTGAACAGTTTGGCCCCTATAACCATCAATGGCCACTGGGATCCTTGCAAACCACTCTGGGTTCCCATAGAGAAGGGAACATTCTGCACCTGTATCAACCAAGGCCAACACCCGTTGTGCATTGGAAGGGGACTAGTAGATAGCCAGTTCCACGTGTGGCCTCCCGCTTATACCTGTTAGACGGGTCCCTCGGCCCTTTTCCTGTTTGAACTGGTACAATGGGTCTTGGAAGTTCTCCTCTTCCTCAGCTGTCTCTATCATATAATCTTGTAACCAAGCTGCCTGTGCACCAAATGTTTTATTGGTAGCTGCTGGGGTCTTTTGTCTCGGTGGCTGGAACTTCTGTTCTGGTTTAAGCTGCTGCCAAAACTCCAAAAGAATTTTATTAGACTGGCCATTTAATTTTCTCTTATCTGCTCCAGCCACAATCAGATCTACATCTGTGTTCAGGTAACCTTTATAGGCCGGGTTCCCTTGTTAGTTGGGGGGCAACATAGGCAGCAGCCCTCACTGCTTTATGATCCCAAGCAGCCTCCAGCTCTCCCAAATCTGCTACCATCTGTGTAACTGCATTGATGGGCTGCCCCACATAGGGGCCCAAGGTAGTCACAAGTGACCCAAAAAGGGCTGATGGGGTGCTAGCAAGGATAAATTTCCTCATTTTGCCGTAAACACTTCCTTGTCTGGTCCACAGAACCCTGGGTTGAAAGCAGCATTCTTCATACCTAGTTTCCAGAGGACCTTAACTAACTCAATGTAGCACTGCCACAGACTCATTGCCCCCGGCAATTCTCCAGCATTCTGCCAGACCATACGAATGGTGGCCATCGCCGATTCTAATAGGGTATAGTCTCCTCGGTAGCCATGGCAGTTCTGAAGATACTGCCTCAAGGAGGAGTGTGTGATAATGGTGGCCAGTTTTTCTATCTCTGTTTCGGAAAGCATGATGCCATTCACCCCTATGTCCCATAATCGTAGTAACCAGGCTACCAGGGATTCAGTAGGTTTCTGCCTAAACTGTGTCCCCCAACTCCATCAGCTCTGCCTGGGTATAGGGCCGGACCACAGAGTGTTCCATTACTTGGACAGGAGGCTGTGGATGCCCCTAAGGGACTCTTCACTGCTGGGATTTTATCTTCTTGGCGACCACTGGTCGGGCTCTCAGTGTACATATGGTAGCTTCAGCCTAAGCCTTCTCATCCTCAGAAGAGGAGTTGTAAGCACCTGTTCCTGCTGACTCAAAGCCAATCCACCAGCACAGATGCTGCTGCTCCTTTGGAGACCATTTAGGCTCCTGTGGCTGCTGGCTTTTGGCTAGAAGCTGAGACTCGAGCTCTTGAACCTGCAATTGTTTCTCCAACAACTGCTGGTGCAAATGTTCAGCTTCCAGGGCAAACAGCAGCTCACAAACCCATAATTCCTTCTCTAGTACTCGCTCTAATTTCAGCCTTTTCTGCCATTCGATTTGCAATTTATCCTGAAGTTTTCAAACTTGGATGGCTTCTTGCACAGAACTCCTGGTTTCCTCTTGAGTAAAAAACATGCAGCCCATGGCCTCTAAAAGCATAGCCATGGGGAGCCAGAACAGCAACCAGTCTTCTACCCCACCACTCAAGTGTAGTGACTCCCTTACTTACCTGACCCTAATCCTGCCGCAAACTACTCCAGTTGTATGGCCAGGGGCCGCCATCATGGCCATTCACATGCAGGTTCTCATTGAATTCAGGCAGACGGTAATGAAATGGTGGAGTTGGAGGATGGTGGGATGTTCTGTTTATTGGTGTCTCACCAAGACAGGAAAGCCACAAGAAACGCCACCAACTCATTGCCCCTGGCAATTCTCCAGCATTCTGCCAGACCATACAAATGTTGGCCATCTCCCATTCTAATAGGTATGGTCTCCTGGGTTGCCATGGCAGTTCTGAAGACACTGTTTCACCGAGGAGTATGTATATCTATCATTATAATGTCATAGGATGTTTTCCTGCCCTAAAAAACTTTCTGTGCTCTGCCTTATCCCCCTTCACCCCTAGGAACCACTGGTCTTTTCATTTTCTACATTTTTACCTTTTAAAAATATTATATGCTATAGGTGGACTCATACAGAATGCAGCTTTTACAAATTGGTTTCTTAAAAATATGCATTTAAGTTTTCTCCATGTTTTTCATGGCTCGATAGCTCATTTCTTTTTAGCACAGAATAGTATCCCATTGTCTGGATGTCCCAAGTTTTTTATATATTCTTTTCTACTACAGGACATTTTAATTGTTTCCAAGTTCTGGCAATTTGAATAAAGCTCCTACAAATATCTTTGTGTAGGTTTTCATGGAAACATAATTGTCAATTCCTTTTGGATCATGATTGCAGAACCATATAAGAGTAGATTAGTTGGGCTCTGATAATACCAGAATGCTCTGGAGTTCTTCAAAAATGGTTCCTTTTTGGCCCTGGCCGGTTGGCTAAGTGGTAGAGCGTCAACCTGGCATGCAGAGGTCCCAGGTTCGATTCCCGGCCAGGGCACACAGGAGAAGCACCCATCTGCTTCTCCACCCCTCCCCCTCTCCTTCCTCTCTGTCTCTCTGTTCCCCTCCTGCAGCTGAGGCTCCATTGGAACAGGGATGGCCCAGGCGCTGGGGATGGCTCCTTGGCCTCTGCCCCAGGCACTGGAGTGACTCTGGTCAAAACAGAGCAACGCCCCAGAGGGGCAGAGCATCACCCCCTGGTGGGCAGAGTGTCGCCCCCTGGTGGGCGTGCCGGGTGGATCCCGGTCGGGCACATGTGGGAGTCTGTCTGACTGTCTCTCCCCGTTTCCAGCTTCAGGAAAAAAAAAATGGTTCCTTTTTCCTTCCACTGTTAGAATCCTGAGGGGACATTTCTCTTTTTACTATGGGAACCTGGTAGAGCTCCTGGAGATAAATCACAAAATAGTGTTCCCTCCCTAATGACTCCCTCTACAGTTTCTAACTCTCAGAGTTGTCCATACTGGAGATCTAGTAACTCATCAATTGCCTTTCAAGTTTCCTTATCCCAATACTGCTTCCCACTATCAGTATTTTTCCCCATGCATCCTTAATCTGAATCTCCCTTTCTTTGTCTGTCTGTCTCTCACATCTGGCAGTTGGAAGGGATGGTGATTTGCCCAGTGTCTTCTCCTATTATATAGATCCAAGAAAAACTGTTGCTTTTTTAGTCTGTTCAGCCTGTTTTTTAATCTTTGCAGTTTATTTACTTGTTGTTAGGACACATTGGCAACCTTCAAGCTTCTAATATGAAAAATTGGAAGGTAAAGCCCCAATCCTTTTACTTTTAATCAGGTCTTTGCATTTTCTTGCCTTCTGTATAGCATGACTTTTTATAGAAGTCACAGTTGCTATTGTATCTTGCTCAATTGCCAATTGTAAAATAATCCATATGCAGTATGTCAAATGGCGTTATTACAAATTTTTTTTCTTCTATTAAAAAACGCCTACCATCTTCTGAGGTTCATAGCTCTTGCTTTACAAATATTTATCTATTCTCACTTCTTTTAAAATCTGAGAATTTAAATAATATTATCAGTTTTGACTTATTCTCCTCTCTATCCAAAATGACTATGCACAAATTTGCATGAAAAACAAAAACAAAAAGAGTAGGTGAACAGTAAATACTTTATCCAGCTGAGCCAACTCCTGTAGGAATACACAGAATTCACTCGTGCACACATATTAAACATCTACTTGCTACCTGGGCTTACCATGTGTATTATGAGACATACTTTTTTATATCTGACTTATAATTTTCCACTCAATTTTATATAACTCTAAATTTACCATTTCATGATAAATCAAAAGCTACATCTATTTCAATGCCCACTTCTACAAAAAGACTTCAGTGTTTTCCAATGTAAAATAGCCTATTAATGAAAGTATTTATGCATTTCTTTACCATATGACATAGGTTAACCTGTACAATGATTTTTATTTAATATTTTTTAATGTGACTGGCAAAATTTTGGAGTGTTGTACCATTACCTTAATTACTTTGATCTATAAGCTCTTTATTTTTCTTTTGTGATTTTGCATGTCATACTGATTTTTAGAGAACTAATAAGTGCCATTATAGCAGAACTTAAAATATCTCACTTAGCATTATTTTTGTAAAAAATGAAGCTACTAAGGTATTCTGGGGGGAAAAGGTACACTGAAACATGTATCTGACTTTCAGTTTCAAGTTGGACATATGTTAAATTCAAATTATAGTTTTCTTCTTGTCAGTTATCTTTTTAATTCTTAGAGGTTATAATTAAATCTTTCTCTGTATTTTAGAATTTCAGGTAGGAAAGTGAATAATTCAAAGACAATATACTTTAGGGATAGTGAAAAGAAGAAAGCATACCAGATATGTGTGTAATTAATTTACATGAAAACAAACAACCATGGGATTTGCTTAGAAAAAGCTTCATGAAGGTAAGGAAGAAAACCCCTAGCTCTCTGGGTTAAGAGATTAAATAAGTGGTGCTATAATTAATCAGTATATATAATAAAAAAAGAGAGTTTGCTTTTTGAAAAGTTAAAAAACATTTCTTTTTTTTTTTTTAAGTGAGAGGTGGGGAAGCAAAGAGACAAACTCCCACATGTAGCATGACTGGAATCCACCCAGCAAGCCCCCTGTGGAGCAATGTTCTACCCATCTGGAGCCATTGCTCCATTGCTCAGCAATCAAGCTATTTTAGTGCCTAAGGTGAGGCCATGGAGCAATCCTCAGCACACAGGTTCAACTTGCTCCAACCAAGTCATGCTGTGGGAGGGGAGGAGAGAGCTAGGAGAGAAAACAAAGAGGGGAAGAAATAGAGAAGCAGTTGGTTGCTTCTTCTCTGTGCCTTGACCAGGAATCAAACCCAGGACAACAAAATGCCATACTGATGCTCTACTGCTAAGCCAACCGTCCAAGGCCAATGTGAAAATTTTGATAAATATATTTCTTTCAAGTGGGAAGGGAATCTGGATTAGCATACAGAAAAATATGGAGCTTGAGAGAGGAGCTAAATTATAGTAGTTTGATTGCTTATTAATTTTAATATTGGAGATGTATACACACTAAGGCAAGACACAAGCATGAACAAGTGTAAGGTATCAAAAGACAAATCTACAAAAGGGGAAGTACTTTTGACAATGAGAAGTGAGTATAATCCAGATAGATAATATTACTTGGGTAGGATGAGAACTCTCCACCTAAGACATGGGGCAATGTATTCAGACACAACTGCACATGGCAGAGGGAGAAACCGAAGCAATTTTGCCTGATACATACTCTTTTTTCAAACGTAATGAATTACTAATTGATTGCTCCCAGAAGCAATTGTCTGATATTCTCTTCATTGGACTGAAAGCAAGAAAGACATCATGAAGCTTTTGCTTGTTTTTTAATCACAATCTGTGCAAGTCAGCCAAGCAGCACTTGAACATATGAAAATATTACATCCCCCCTCCCCACCCCCACTTTACAATTTACAAAATCATTCAATGTGACAAAAATCACTTGGTGAAATAACACTCACCTTGAAGAATAGTTTTATATGGCCAACCATTTATTTGAATTACTTTTTCAATTATTTATTGCATTTTGTATAACATCCAAAAATGTGCAAGCTTCATGAAGAATGAAGACACTATCTCATGGCTATGATTTTACTCTTTCCTTCTTATTTTCATAATTTATATTTCTGTAATGTGAAATAAGAGTTAAATTATTTAGGAGAAAAATGAGATCTTACATAGATCTGTTTGTTTAAACAACAGCCTATATTGCAAATGTAGACATTTATTTATGGACTGGGACATAGTTCTGTTAATGAAGAATATTATTGTGGTCTTATATAGTAATGTGAAAATAATTGCTTTAGTCAAGATACACATATCCATTTTTCAACTCAACTGGCATAAAATTTAAAAGAAAATTCTTTAAAGATATAAAATCATCATTTATTAAGGGGAAATAATTATAGATATCTAATGTGGTTATTTTTTAAGGAGATAAAAATGAATGTATTAATTTAGTATGCAAATGATGCTGGCACTTATAAATAGTATTATTTTTGATAAGAAGGAATTACAGAAGAACCTGTGTGTAATACCTTAGCTAGCCCAGGAAAGAATAGTTTTTCAAAGAAAACTTGCATTGTCCATACTTGGCATAGTTATAAAATTCTGCCATATGTTGCTTACATATGGCAAGCATTTGTGAGGAGTAGATAATGCAACTTGCTAGACAATGATCAAGGGGGAAAAAAAGATATTTTGGGTTCCTGAACAAGCATGACCATGAAACATGATTTTATTATAAAAGACAACTCTAGTTGAAATTGTCCATTAAGGATATAGAGTGACTATGAAGGACAAAAATATATAGCTGAGTGCATTTGATAAATAAAATTAAGGCCTGGACTCCACTAAGAAACAAAAATACAGTGTAATTTTAAATTAGGTTTATTTGAGTTCCCGACTTTACTATCTCTTTGTTTTGAAATATAACCAGATGAGAGAAGTAATCTCTAAACTGATGAAAAATGCTTCATGCTTTTTTATGCAACAAAATCATAACTTTCTATCAAGCTTTTGCATAGGTCACAACACCCCTTCTTAGCAGAAAATTCTCACTGGAATACAAAGACAAGATGTACTGTGAAAAATGGAGAAGAAGAATAATATAGAAATAGGAAGAAGAAACAAGTAGCTATGTTAATTATTTTAGTCATTATCTAGACCTGAACAATACATGGTTTACATCATCATACCTGGTTGATTTTGACCTGGATAGTTAAACATTATGCAGTTTCTACACTCTAATAATAATGACGACTTGGAAAGTATTCACACCATCATTTTATGACATATATACTTAAAATTTCAAAAAAGTAAAAATAGGTTGTATTGTGATATATAAAAATATATAATATATGTATTTAAAATAACAAATGGAATAATATAAATCTCATTAATTATCAAATAACCTGAACTCTTATTAGTGCATTATCAATTTTTACAACTTTGTTCATCACTGTATATAAAAATATGTATTCAGATATTTAATATATAATATATAGTACATGATATGACAATTTGAAAGGGTTAGATATGATTTGAATATCCAAAGGGTGTGTGTGTGTAAGTGTGTGTATAATTATTAATTGTCTCTAGTAACCTAAATAAAAACTGGTATTTATCACCTACAAAAAAACTTTAAAATATAATCCACTTAATTCATTTACAATTTTATACTATATTTATGGAGATATAACAAACAAAAAAGCAGCATTATATACTGATTCAAGCAATTAGAGAATATTTGGATATACAAACACACACTAGACACAAGATAGTCACAATTTTAAAAACTAGATAGAACAGCTCTGGCCAATAGCTCAATTGATTAAAGCAGCACCTGAAGCATAGAGGTTGCTAGTTCAATCCCTGGTCATGGCACATACAGGAACAGATCAATGTTCCTATCACTCTCACTTCCTTCTTCTCTCTCCAAAATCAATTTTAAAAAACTATATAGAACAATTTGGACTATACTGGTGACTTTAAGAGGTACTACAAAGAGGCTATGTTCACAAATATGAAACAAGAATGGGATTAGAACAAAATCAAATAGAAACAGACATTATTTTAATTGAAAGATGAATTTATATACTATCTCAGCAGTTATAAATCAAATTTACTGTCTGAATATACATATATATGGTATATACAGGTGTGAGTGTGTGTAAATAAATATAAATGTATTTGTGAGAGCAGGCACTGCATGGCTGGAATGTAAGGCACTGTGGGTGTCTTTAGGCCTTCATGTCCCAGCTACCACTATGAATTCCTCAGCGCACTACTTCCATTCCAAGTCCCCACACCATCCGACATTGCTGCTAGGCCACTAAGCATGTATTCCAGGTTAGATACATTAGGTACATGGGACGTTGTCTATTCCCTTTGGGAAATGATTTTTGGAACTATGACACAATTTTCACTGCAATTGTTTTAATAGAATTTAATAACAACCCAAGTAGTTTCAAGAGAATTTTGAACCTGGTGTTATAGCTGGGCAGAAAGTGTTTTATTACAAAGTACAGTAGATTCTCATTATTTATGTTAGTTACATTCTGTAAAGCACTACAAACCTGAATAAACACATACATAACCATGTCTCCTAGGGAAGAAACAGGATTAGGTTCCTGGGAGTGTCTGGTCACAACACTGTTATCAAACCTATCAGTATATTTATGTATGTTTCAATATATATATTTAATACATTATCAATTCATTAACATTGAAGTGATAGACACTGACTCAGACTGAAGGAAGCATATCTAATACTATATTTTCTGTAAAGCACACAATAGCCTTTCTGCACAGAACAACACTACACAGCACATGAGCACTACACCTGGTGGGCATGTGAAATAGTGAAATCACCAACAACAAAGCATAGAAATGCAAAAACATGTTACTAAATAGACCACAAACTGGGTTCTTATTTATAGTATGAGAGATGAATCAAGTTTTTGAGACCAGAAAGATGCTGCAGAAACATAAATCTTGTTTATATCAATTAGCCTATGATAAAAACGGTTCATTCTACATACTTTTGCTTATACCACAGTTTCCAAGAACCTATTGATGAAGTTCAATGATAGCTTCACTATATTACCATTGTGCAATGTTAGCCCAATTATTTTAAGTAAAAGTTAAGCTCACCCTCTATTCATGAAAATAAGTATGGGGTATAAGCTGAATATAGGGTATATATATAAAAGGGAAAAATCCTAAAAAAACAGACAACAGAGTACCATATTGATTGATGCAAGAAAACTGGAAAAACCAGAGATCATTCCTATAGTAAAAAATTGGCAGGTTCAGAACACAAAGCTTAAATTTTGTGGTTAAACTTTTTGCTAGCCCCCCACACAAATATAATATTTTATTCTGTGTGTTTCTAAAAGTCAATTTTTGTCACAAGGGGGAATTAATTAATATAAATATTTCTCAACACTTTATGAAAATATATAAATCATTTCAAGGTAAAAGATCAATTATTTGTATATTCTGTTAAAATTTCATTTTCTTTCTTCTTGTTTTTTCCCCCAAAGACCCTTAATTTACTAAGAAGGAAAAAAGCCAACTAAGGAAATTTAACACAAGTTAAACCTCCTCATTCTTCAAGTGAGGAAACCAAGGTCCAGAACTATGAGAAACTTTTCTATTCAGAATACAGCTAATGATGTAGGAAAACTTGAATTGAAGTATAAGCCCACTGCTATTTTTTTAGGTCCTGACAGAGGTATAAATAAAGGTTTCTGGTTCACAACACGCCCATCTTTACTTCCTGCCCCTGCCTACAGCGTGCTCTTTGACTGGTTTCTGGAGCATGTATTTGAACAAGAAAATCCATATTACCAGGCTCCATCTACAGCCTCTGAAAGACTTATGTTATCCTAAAATGACCTTTTTGGTCATTCCTTAGGCCTAGGAGTATGCACACTCATGAGGCACTCAGAAGAGAAGAGAGAGGTCCAGAAAGTGGGCTTGGCAGGAGGTTTCAAAGTCTCAGATTATGGTTTGGAAGAAGGAGCCAGGTCTGCACGAGTGCACTCTCTCAGCACGGTGGCAGCTTGGAAAGGTGGGTCATGTCTGGCATTCCTAAAGCCCTGGTCCAAGAAGCAAGGTTATCCTGCTTAAGTCACAAGATAGAGTTGCCTAAGTGTCTTACTTCACATCAATGTCCTTTCAGATCCTACTTTCACTATAAAATTGTTAACTTGTTTTACATTTTCTTCTTTTTTTTTTGGAAAAAGGATATGTAAATTTATTACTTTGACTCACTGCTCCTTACAGTTTTCTAAATAACTATTTTATATTTTATTGAATGTTTGTTTCATTCTAATATTTAGTTTTCTTTAGGGTGATAAAATGTTACATTGATCACAGAATATGTAATGTGTTTCCAGTATTAAAATAAAACAATCAATACAGCTGTATGAAAGTAAAATGTTGTGTTTAATAGTATTTAAAAGACAAAATGAGTTGTAAAAATAGATGCAACAAATCATGAGCTCCTATATTTCAAAAGGTTTGTAAATGAATAATATAACATTAAAATAAAAAAAAACCCATGAAACCAAAATTGAACACAAAGAAAAAGAAAACTAATGGTACAAATGCCTGAAAATGATATAATATATTCAGGCTTACTAATTATAAAAAAGTGGAAGAGAGCCTGATCAGGCGGTGGCGCAGTGGATAGAGCATCACACTGAGATGCAGAGGACTCAGATTTGAGACCACAAGGTCACCAGCTTAAGTGCAGGCTCATCTGGCTTGAGCAAGGTTCATCAGCTTAAGCCCAAGGTTGCTGGCTCAAGCAAGAGGTCACTCAGTCTGCTGTAGTCCTCCCGTCAAGGCACATATGAAAAAGCAATCAATGAAAAACCAGGTTGTTTTAGTAAATTTTTGATGCAACAAAAAATTAATGCTTTTTATCTCTCTCCCTTTCTGTCTGTCTGTTCCTATCTGTCCCTTTCTCTGTTTCTCTCTGTCTCTGGCAAAAAAAAAAAAAAAAAAAAAAAAAAAAACAAGAAAGAGAGAGGGGAGCTAAGGATGAAGGATATCTTTATACCTTTCAAACTGATAAATTTCTGAACTGGTAATGTTCAGGTTAATGGTAATGGTAATGTTCAATTCTGGTAAGTGAAACTGACATTGGTAGATGTTTGTAATGCACACTGATATAACCTTTCTGGAAACTAACTTACAAACAGAAGTTAGTTTATGGCCATTCCATGCATACCATGTCTAGAGGTCTAACCTAAGCATTTAAATGTACTTGTAAAAAGAATATGTGGTCAACAAAACTATGAAAACAACCCAAATATTCTACATTAAAAAAATGGTAAATCAATTATAAAATCTACATAAAAAAAACCAGGGCCTCTCTACCAAAATATGTTTAAAACTTCCCAAATTTTTGCAACTGAAAGCAGGTTGATCTTTTGTCATACATTTCAGGGAATTGTTGAACACTAAAATTTTAGACTTAAAATTTAATGGTATTTAGAAAAAGGGAGTGAAACTCAATGTTTCCTAACAGATCCATTTCCCCATCCAAGCTACACACTATAATTAAACTACCTACATTTTTCAAAAGTGTACTGTGTGTGTGTGTGTGAGAGAGAGAGAGAGAGAGAGAGAATTTCTGTGTATTATTATTTTATGAGCAGATAACCCACAGCTGTCTCTGACACAAGCCTCCTGTGAGTCCCCTGATGCCCCAGGGACTTGCTGTCTACTCACAGCTGATCTTTTGGATGGAGACATTTTTCTCCTGCACTCAGTTCTTTGTTGGAGAAGCTGTTTTGAAATACAACCCTTTTGTAGATACATTTAGGTATTTTCTTTTTCTTAAGTGTAGTGAAAGTTTGCTTAGGGACAGTACTCCTTCTCCCTGGACTGCCACTTTAAGACCAAACCCCAAGCTGCATCCTTGAAAAAACATCACACACGCCTTCAGGGAATACTAGGTTACAGGAAACACATAGCACAGAAACAACTTTCTTTCTATAAATCTTATTTCATCATTTTGAAGTAGAGGTAGATTATTACTGATAGATACATGAATTCCGAACTGCCCTCTTGATGTTCCGCTTATCTGTCAGACCTCACCCTTACTGGACTATCATCACCCCTGAAGCAGAGGAATTCCAAGAAGCTGGAAAGCCCCCCAAGGAGGAGCATTCTGGACATTCCAAAACTTTTGATTCAACACCCACTTGCTTGAGATTCTCCTTTTACCCTATAAATTATCCCCCTAGCTTGGACTGGTGCTCTTCTCCCCGGGAGAAGTGCCCAGCAGGGTTCCTTTCTTCTTCTCAATAATGCCTGTTACTCTGGTCTTTTTGGACTCCCATGGATTCCAACATTTGGTGCCGAAACCCGGGACAGGGTACTAACTGCCTGGACGATCCCGCTTTGCTGTCCAAACTTACAACCAGGGAAGCAATGGGCAGCGGCAGCTCGTCCTGGGCTAACTCCTTGATTTCATTTGGACGTGTAATTGTAGGTTGATTGGCCAGCAGTTTAACCCTGTCCTGAACCCCTGACAGATCAGAAAAGTAAGGAGTTTCTCCCTCTCCTTCCCCGGTTGGCCCCCAAATTTGTCTCTAAAAACACCCCTTTCTGGTCGAATGGTTTTGACTTTGGACCCCATATCTACGAGTGGTCTGCCTCTACTACTTTATGGACTTCTACCAAAGTCTAGGCGCACCTAGCCAGGCCCCTCTTCTACGTCCCAGGATCTCAGCCTTGGGGTGATGACCTCTTGTCTAAAACTCTTTTTCTTTTTTTTTTAAATAATTTTATTTTTTTAATGGGGTGATATCAATAAATCAGGATACATATATTCAAAGATAACATGTCCAGGTTATCTTATCTTTCAATTATGTTGCATACCCATCACCCAAAGTCAGATTGTCCTCTGTCACCTTCTATCTAGTTTTCTTTGTGCCCCTCCCCCTCCCCCTTTCCCTCTCCCTCTCCACCCTCCCCGCATAACCACCACACTCTTATCAATGTCTCTTAGTCTCACTTTTATGTCCCACCTACGTATGGAATAATGCAGTTCCTGTTTTTTTTCTGATTTACTTATTTCACTTCGTATAATGTTATCAAGATCCCACCACATTGCTGTAAATGATCTGATGTCATCATTTCTTATGGCTGAGTAGTATTCCATAGTGTATATGTGCCAAATCTTCTTTATCCAGTCATCTATTGACAGGCTTTTTGGTTGTTTCCATGTCCTGGTCACTGTGAACAATGCTGCAATGAACATGAGGCTGCATGTGTCTTTACATATCAATGTTTCTGAGTTTTGGGGGTATATACCCAGTAGAGGGATTGCTGGGTCATAAGGTAGTTCTATTTTCAGTTTTTTGAGGAACCACCATACTTTCTTCCATAATGGTTGTACTACTTTACATTCCCACCAACAGTGGATGAGGGTTCCTTTTTCTCCACAGACTCTCCAACATTTGCTATTACCTGTCTTGTTAATAATAGCTAATCTAACATGTATGAGGTGGTATCTCATTGCCATTTTGATTTGCATTTAAGACTCTTTTTCTATGGAGATTTTCTCCTCTTGTAACAGTGACTGAAGGTGGGGATGCCCCCTTCTCTCACCAGTCTCCTCTACTGTGGGCTCCTCTCAGTCCAAACCATCCAGCCAAACTCCCTTTGTAACATGGGTTCCTCCCAATCTCAGGCCTCAGAGAATACTCCTCTACTCCTTTGGGACTCACTCTACTCCCTGAGGTTCACAGTTTGGGAGGTTTCTACTCCGAGCGGCCTGCTTCTGTGGACTTCCTCAAAAGTCTAGACCCCTAGCCAGGTTGCTTTCTACTACTATTAGAGTATCTTAAGAGATCTTGACAACTTTTGCCACCGGACGAGGAGGGAATCAGAGATTCCTATGTGCAGGCCTCTCTTCTCCCTTCACTCCTGCCCTTAATTTATGTACTGCTTGTTCTACACGCAGGCCGTTTTTGGCCAGAGAAACCTCACCTAAAACCTCCGATCCTAATCTTTCCTTCTCTGCAGATTCCCAACTCTCTTTCCCTCCTGCCTGACCCCCAAGGGAACCCCCTTCTTGGGACTCCACTCTAGTCCCTCTACAAATCTCTTTTACTCCTGTCTCTTCCCTCTAGAAAACCCCCTCCCCTCTCTTTGCTGAATCCTCTTTTCTTATTTACTTGCAAATACCAATCTCTCTTTCTCCTCCCCTGCTGGCCAGGGGCCCCTCCCTTCTCCACTGTGTTCTTAAGTCCCTCCTCCCTCCTTAAAAGCTGTGGCTCTGGCTGTGGTGCCTTCTTCAACCTCTCCCCACCAGCTTCCGCTACAGCTATGCACTTTTCCCCCTCGTCCTCTCCCCTCTCTTCAGAGCTCTAGCACTTTAACCTCCTCCTCCTGCTACTGATTCTGACCCTCCTTCTTTCCATCCAGCTGCTCACACTGTCCATCTGTCTGCTTTCTCTCTTCCTCTCCTCTATGCTGGCAACTCCCTGCCATCTCAAAAAACTTAAAAAATCAAAACTGTATATTAAGCTATGTGAGTAAGTAATCCGTCTTGTCTCTTTGTCAGAAAATATCTCTAATATAATTTAAATTGAAACAAGTAAAGCATGCTCATTTAAATTCCTTAATTCATATATAAAATCTTTATTTACTGTGTAACTGTGTCTGTTTCCAAGGCCTTAAACCAATAATTACTCACTTTTTAAATCAATGCTTACTCATCCCCATGGACTCTCCCTGCAAAACCCCCATCCTTCCTGTTCGAAAAGCTTCAGTGGCTTATCACCTCATACAAGATTTACATCTAATCAATGAGGCAATAATTCCCCTCCAACCAGTAGTCCCTAATCTCCACAAGTTACTGTCACACATTCCCTCAAACACCACTCACTTCAGGGTCCTAGACCTCAAGAATGCCTTCTTTACCATTCCTCTACACCCTCTTACTTTATGTTTACTTTTATTTAAACTGACCCGGACACTAATGAAGCCCAGCAACTTACATGGACCGTCTTACCCCAGGGGATCAAAAACAGCCCACACCTGTTTGAACAGGCACTAGCTCAGGATTTAGCAGCATGCAATCTCAAAACCAGTACTCTCTTACAATATGCAAATAACCTACTCCTCTACAGCCCCTCCCTGCCTGCCTTAAGGAGACCACCACCACCCTTCTTAACTTTCTCACCATGAAGGGATATCATGTCTTCTCTGCTAAGGCTCAACTTCACTTTTAGTCTGTAGTCTATCTGGGCATTGCCTTAACCCCCACCACCTGAAGTATCACCCTAGATCAAACTCAGACCCTCCGCAGTCTCCAACCACATACCACCTGTTGGGCAGATAAAATGTATTATGCTCACTTTGTAAAAGATAACGTTGCCCACGTGGAGGTCGTTGCCCAGGTGATATTAATGTGTGTTGGGGGCAGGCAGGAGCGTTGTAGCCTGGGGCTTGGTTTTGGGATTAAGCCTTTCCCACCCTTTTTGATGTGGGGTGGTACAATCCAATCATGCCTCAGAGAAGTGACTTTGTATTAGAGACTTCCCTATTGTGTATATTGGATTAAAGGTTTGGATTTCTACACTATAAAATAGGGGCAGAATGGGGGCTTGCGCTCTCTTGGTTCCTGAGATTATCTTCAGAGGAGAGAGCAGAGCAGAGAGCAGAAGGAGACCACATGGAGTAGGCCAGGAGAAGCAGCCAAGATGGCAGAGTGCTGAGTGAGATGCCAGTTTGTACAGAGTTTGTATCTGGGATAAGGAAGGGGATAGGGAACTGAGGAGAGCTGGTGAGCTAGAAACCTTTGATTCTAGGAAACTCGGATAAGTCAGTGGCTTTGTGAACACTGAATGTGATTGGGTTTTGGAGCCAAGTGTGTGTTTTTACTTGCCCGCCGGGTGCAAGCTAGAATTAAAGACTATGACACACCAGTTTGTGGCTCCGTTGTTTCTTTACCAACTGTCCGAATCCAATGCGAACCTGCTTGGGCCGGGCTGCTGTGATGGTGGCCCTGGCTGTGACTGCTGGCTTTACACCACCACAGATCAAATCTCTTCTTTCCTCATTTTAATAAGCTTCTTTAAACACTGGATTCCCAAATTTGATCTCTTAGTCAAGCCCCTCAGTGAGATCTTCTGAGTATGGCTTTTAAAGTCAATAATGAGCAAGGAAGTAATAGAAAGGGTAAATAAAGTCCAAAAGAAGTTAGGAAATACCAGCTTTTGGCTTTTGGCTCCAGCACCCTAAAGGGTTTCATAGGATTCTATCAGGGCCCTGCTTCATGAGTGGAAAGAAAGGTCAACTGAAGCCTGTCAGGCCTCACTGGTTTACATGTCTCTGTTGTGGAAAGAGGGACACGAGAAGGTAAGCCACCCCCTTGCTCCATGGAGGGAGGGTTCAGTCTCTTCTAGCCCTGCTCTAACTACCTGTGACCTGACCTTGCCCAGCATGCTGGGAATTGCCACTGAAGGCCCAGGTACATCGTTCATGAGCCTAAGGTATTTCTTCCAAGTAACAGATAAGCTGATCTCATTTCTTGTAAACACAAAGGCCATCTACTATGCCATGCTTGAGTATTTGAGGTTTATTTATCCCTCGAAGATCTCTACTGTGGGTATTGACAGTCTGATTTTAATGCTTTATTTAATGTATAATATCTCCATTATCCTTCTTGTCTCAATACCCCATGCCTATTATAGGCTGGTACCTGCTGCTAATTCCAGCTAGAAGCAGTGGTCACTAGGACTTAAACTCTAACTGCAAAGTGTAGAAATGCAACCATCCTTTCCCTAAGTACTTGCAGGATTTACAGGTTACTCAGAAAACTGTTCAAAGACTGTCCAAGAGGCACTTCCAGCATTACATAACCCAAGGACTGACTTTCACGTGGACAGGTCCACACACTGTGATCCTGACAACTCCCACTGCTGCTAAAGTAGAAAAATGGCATAACACTTATATGCATCTCCCTACTAATTGGACAGAAACCTGTACTTTAATCTATCTCACCCCAAATATCAACCTAATTCCACCCCATGAGCTTCTTTTAATTCCTAGTACACTGCCCGCAGGGGGACTGGCCACTTCTCTGTCTTATTATTTCTCTCTCTCTCTCTCTCTCTCTCTC
The DNA here is from genome assembly GCF_036850765.1 of Saccopteryx bilineata. Taxonomy (NCBI): domain Eukaryota; kingdom Metazoa; phylum Chordata; class Mammalia; order Chiroptera; family Emballonuridae; genus Saccopteryx; species Saccopteryx bilineata. The sequence continues at coordinate 209,397,842 of NC_089491.1, read as the reverse complement.
TCTCTGAAGCCCAGTGAATTAATAAACATGGAATCAATGATTTCACACAAACTGGGTGTCTTGAATATTGCCTTTCATTGGTCCATTCACTCTCCTATTTATTTTTCTAACTTTTAAACCCTGCTTCTTACATTTGTTCACTAGTTTCTTACAGAACCGCATGCAGACCTTCGCCAATCAGAAAATTGGAAAAATCTACCTAACCCTACACACCAACCCTGAAACCTGCCCTCACGAAAAATCTGAAATCCTATATCAGCAAACCTCGTAAATCCTACCTTTCAACCCCTATAGGTCCCCTAACCCTAAAGCACTCCCATATCCCTGAAGAACTAAAAGAATAAATAGCATTCACCTCTTAACACTTGTCAGTCTTTTTACCCTTCACATAGTAAGGGGACAAGATAGCTGGGTCTTCTTGGTTGAAGAAGAGCCTACAAACAGACATGAAACATTTATTTTAGCTCAAGCTAACTGCTCTCTCCAGGGCTGCCAGGAAAAAAAATATCTCTAACTTTACCATGGAAGAACTTTCACCTCCTGCTATACAACCCTCCTTATTCAAATATTTACCCCCTTCTTTATCAAGTTTCTGCAGGCCCAGATAAGAGTAATCTCTTGGATTACCTATAATCAAATGCTCCTACACTCCTATTCCCCAATACCCCAAGGAGAACTTCACAGGGGAAATAAATAGGTAGGGACGACAGCAGGAAGAAGCCACCCCTCAGCCTGAGAAGTGTCCTCCTGAATGTTCTTCAAACCTCCTTCCTTTTAAACTACACATACTCAGTCCTCCTAAAAACTTACACCAATAGGTTCCCTGTCTCTAAAAGCCTCCACATGTCCTCCCATTTGAGAGGAACCAGACCAGCACATCTCATGAGGCTCATCCAGGAGGAGACCATGTATCACCATGTCACCCTGTTCAATCGGCACTCGCAGCTAGCAACTAACAATTATAACCTTACAACATTTTTTTACTTCCTCACTCAGGTTTTCGAAGACATCACATGGTTCAGACCTTACAGTGTGGAAATTGACAACCTCCTTAACTGGATGGGAGACTTGGCTTGGTAAGGTTCTTTTCTTGAGTTCTCTCCAGAAGAAACAATAATTTTCCAATTTTTTCTCCTCTTTCTCCTTGTCAACCCTCACCGTACATTATGAAATTAATAACTGCCTTTCTTTTATATGTAACCACAGAGTTGAGAAATGATAAATACGCAAATTCCAAACTGCCTTCTTGATGTTCTGCTTATCTGCCAGACCTCACCCTTACTGGACTATTGCCCTGAGACAGAGGAATTCCAAGAAGCTGGCAAGCCCCTCAGGGAGGTGCATTCTGGACATACCAGCACTCTGATTCAACACCCACTTGATTGAGACTCTCCCTTTAACCTATAAAATATCCCCCTAGCTTGGACTGGTACTCTTCTCCCCAGGAGAAGTGCCCGGCAGGGTTCCTTTCTTCCTCTCAATAATGCCTGTTACCCATGGATTCCAACAATTACTGGCTGATCCAGTTTTAAAATTTTCTAGTATGTCCTCCATATATGGCCTAGCACGGCATTTCCCAACGTGGGGCCCACGCCCCACAGGGGGCAATTCGATAGTTAAGGGGGGCAATTTGAAAATGGACTCCACACGACTTTAACTCTTTCGCCCTGGGCCATTTAAATGCAATGCTAGATATCGGTGCCAAATTTAACAAAAAATGCAATTCTTAAATAATTGTGGTAAATAATTATTAAGTATAATTTCATTTGACAAGACCAAAATATCAACCGGGTGATTGGGGTCATCAAGTAAACTTCGTCCTGGGTTCACCGCGGAGCATGCCGTCTGCTGCGGGGAACCCTGGACGTTTTAAAAACTCGCTAAACAACGCAGTTATTCTCACCTAATTGGCCCATCGCAACTTCTGTAGTGTTTCACATCATTCAGTTGGTGTTAATTTGAAATAAGTGTCAGTCAAAACTGTCGTAAAAGCTCGTTGATTTAATAAATATACATATATATTGTATAGATATAATTGGTAAGTATTTGATTTTATTTTTATCAATATTAAACTCTTTATTAAGTACTTCTTGCATCGGGGCTAGAAAGCACTAATATTTTATAAATATTATTGGGGCTATAATAGTGCATGCATGACAATTTTAATTTTAGAAGCATAACTTTCCAGAAAATTTTGTCAAGTGGAAAAAATATAGATACCTTTTGATTTGCAGTGGTAGTGTAGTAAATGTGTTATATACATTTAAATAAATATGAATTTTTAGTATACATTTACTCTGTGACATTGAATATATTTTAACACATATTTTAATATTAGTTTTTAATTAATCTTATTTTTATTTCTTATAGCCCATAGTAAAATGAGTGGTGCAAGCAAGAAAAAAACTCGTCAATATTCAGAGGAATATTTAAAATTTGGGTTCATACCCGCTGTTCACGATGAGCGGATTCCTTTCTGTCTTTTATGCCAGCAATGCTTGACCAACGAATCAATAAAACGAGGTCGTCTTGAGGCGCATTTGAAGGCGAAACATAGTGCTCATATTAATTCAGATTTGAGTTACTTTAAAACTTTAAAGAAAAATTTTGAAAAAAGAACATTAAAGTCTCTATTTACTGCTCATGCTTCAACTAATAATCGTGTTCTTGAGGCTAGTTATCAAATTTCTTTATTCATCACTAAAACTGGAGAAAATCACACTATAGGAGAGAATTTAATAAAACCGTCAATATCAGCATTTCTTAAAACGGTTCTTGAAAAAGATGACAAAGATGTAAAAGCTATGCCACTCAGTGACAATACTGTTAGCAGAAGAATAGACGAAATGAGTGAGGATATTGAAAAACAACTTATTGAAATGCTGAAAACAAGAAAATTCTCCTTGCAAATGGATGAATCAACTTTGAGAGACAGTGAGGCAGTATTGATAACTTACGTAAGATATATTGATGAAGGACATTTTGCTGAAGAAATGTTGTTCTGTAAAAGATTAGAAAGCACCACTACCTCCAAAGATATATATATAATAAGCTAAAAAAACTACTTAGATGTCAATGATATACCAACAAAAAATATAACATCTTGTGCTACAGATGGTGCTCCCAATATGACGGGCAAGAAGAATGGCTGCTTAAAATTGATGAAAGATGCGAATCCAGAAATGATTCTTGTGCATTGTGTTATTCATAGGGAAAACTTGGTAGCTAAAAACATCTCACCTGTTCTTAATGAAGTATTACATACAGTAATAAAGTGTGTTAATGCTATTAAAGCTAGTGCCAAATGTGAGCGTCTTTTCAAGCTATTTTGTGAAGAACAAAATGAAGACCATGTGAGACTTTTACTTCATACTGAGGTAAGATGGCTATCTAAAAGAAACTGTTTGAAAAGATTTATGGAACTGTTTGATACTCTTAGTGATTTTTTAAGCGACAAACCTGAAATGAAGTATCTGTTAACAATAGATGGTAAAGCATTTGTGAGTTATTTAGCCAATATCTTTGAAAAACTAAACATATTAAATAAGCAACTTCAAGGAACAAGTAAAACTCTTGTCAATGCAAAAGCAAAGATATTTGGTTTCATTACCAATATTGAGTTATGTCAGAAACATATTAACAACAAAAACTTTAAACAGTTTCATTGGCTCCAAAAATGTGAAGTAACTGATACCGCTTTACTTGTTATTGTCAATCATTTGAATATTCTATCGGCTGATTTAAAAGAAAGATTTTCTGATTTAAAACAAATTGATTTCCCAACATGGATGATGCAGCCAATGTTAGTGGATTTGTCTGATATATCAAATATGCAGTATCAAGAAGAACTCGCAGAATTGCAAAATGATGAGTCAGTTAAAGCTTTATTTAATATCAAAGGAGCGATGGCATGGCTTGGTGAGGAAACAGAAATCAAATACCCAAATTCAACCAAATGTGCAAGAAAACTATTGCTACCGTTTCCATCTTCATTTTTAGGTGAATGTGAATTTAGTGCTGTAAATGATTTACTGGTAAAGAAAAAAAATCAGCTGGATATAACACAACGTGGAGACTTGAGACTAAAGCTAACCAAATTGGAACCTAATATAAAATCTCTGTGCAGTAAGCATCAAGCACAAGGATCACACTAAATTAAAATAATAAATTAATATAGAAAAATCTGTATTAAAATTATTTGGAATTTAAATTTGTTTTTCATTATATGTTTTGAAATTTTACTTACTGTGTTTTGTTAACAATTTCATAGTGATTTCTTCCTAGAACCTATCATTTATATTTATTTAGTGAACAAATCAATTTTTTAATGTCAAAAATTATGTATGTTACATAGGGGGGGACATAAATATTTTAGAAAGGTTAAGGTGGGGCATGGCACAAAAAAGATTGGGAAACCCTGGTCTAACACCTCCTTAGTACAGTATATGAGGGACTTGAGCCAATATACTATAATATTATTTTTAGCCCATGGGGACTTAGCAAAGCTGGGACATGTCAAAGTGGTTGATTAATTATTCTTTCTGGTCCAGTTCTTAAATTCTTTGATATGTCATGTATGTGAAGTATTTCACCTCTTCAGTATGTAGAGATACTTTGAAAAGTTTTATTATTCTTGCCCTCAGAGGCTTCTGCTGTAACAAAGCCATTTAGAGGTTTACAATGAATTATTGCTGGATGTGTTATAAAGTACCTCACCCCAGATTCTGAAAGGCACTGTGCCTCACTTCATCAAGTCCACATAGAGACACCCAGTCCAGTTAAATTTTGAAGAGTTTTATTAAAGGAGAAGATTTATTAATATGCCGGCCACATATGGCTGACACAGGAAATCAGGCCCAAATCATGCAGTCCCAAAAATAGTTCAGGGGCTGCCTATATACCCTTGATCACACATGGGCGGGGAAGGGCATGACATCATGGTATAGGCTGGCAACATTTGTTAAGCAGGGGTAGTCAACCTTTTTATACCTATCGCTTATTTTTGTATCTCTGTTAGTAGTAAAATTTTCTAACCACCCACTGGTTCCACAGTAATGGCAACTTATAAAGTAGGGAAGTAACTTTACTTTATAAAATTTATAAAGCAGAGTTACAGCAAGTTAAAGCATATAATAATAATTACTTACCAAGTACTTTATGTCAAATTTTTGCTAAGTTTGGGAGAATAAATCTTTATAAAACAACTTATTATAGTTAAACCTATCTTTTTATTTATACTTTGGTTGCTCTGCTACCGCCCACCATGAAAGAATAATCATAACTAATTTTCAAGTGCTTTGATATTATTATTGTATTATAGAAAATCAAAAATTAAGATATATAAAATAATTTTTTTCATGGAGACATAAAAGTAGGTGACAAATGTTTTATATTAAGGTTGACCAATGATGACACAAAATAAAGATTGATTCAATGTCTGTTTAAATACTGGTGCTTAGCATTAGTGAAAACTTGTTTTCACATTATTAGAGAATATATTTTAATTGTATTTATTGGAATATATATTTTTCATTTTTTTCTCTTAAAATAATTTTCTTTTTTTTAAAAATGTCTCAGTATATTTATTTTTATTTTATTTATTCATTTTTAGAAAGGAGAGAGAGAGGGAAAGAGACAGAGAGAGAAGGGGGGAGGAGCAGGAAGCATCAACTCCCATATGTGCCTTGACCAGGCAAGCCCAGGGTTTCGAACCGGCGACCTCAGCATTTCCAGGTCGACGCTTTATCCACTGCGCCACCACAGGTCATGCTCTCTTAAAATAATTTTATTCTTTATTTTTGAAGCCATTTCATCAGACTTGTTCTTCTCTACTCTTGCTCCTAGAATTAATCTTGTGTGAAGCAACGTTATCACTGTTGGCAAACATAGGAAATTCTTTTTTGAAATTGAATTTTGTAAATTTTTTTTATAAAAAACACAAAAACTAAAATTGAATTTAATAAACATAGCATTGCCTTTTTTACTACATCATCATAAATAACAAGTATCTGGTTAAATTAGATATTCAGAAAGTCAACTAGTTGATCATCAATATCTGAAAGGCCCTAAGAAAGTAATTATAACCTGTTTTTAGTATTGAGGCAGAATCTATTTTTTAAAAGAGTTTTGTTATGTTTTTCATTTTGCTATCAATATTTATATGTTGTTTTCTGTTTGAATTCCTTCTTTATTTCTTGGTTTTTGGAGCCATCTATTTCTCACTTATTATTGTCCAAACTGAGAAACATATTTGATTGATTTACATGAAGTAAAGATGAAATATGTTCATAATAGTAAATAGAATCACAGGAATAACATTTTACTTATTATCATAGCTAAACAGACATCTAAAAATAGCAATCAAAAACTTGAAAGATCTGTAGTGAAGAATAGAATTTTCTGAGATAATATGATAATGGTTGAAAATAATTTGCATATCTTAGCAATCACTCTGCAATAAAATTATGGTTCAGTGGAACAGTTGTTGCTACTTTTATTCATAGGTTACTTTTTATGTAAAAAAAATCTTTAATACTTGATTTTATGTAGATTACAAAATATATATATATATAAATATATGTGTGTTTATATATCTTAGTCTTCGCAATGTTCAAAACAAAATTCAGAACTGAAGTGGCAGTTACTTTTTTATATATTTACCTCTGAGTGCCCTATTTTAATAAATATTGTAAAAAATGACAACAAAAATGCATTGACATAAAAACATGGTTGCAATATTGACTTCAAAAAATGGATTGCTATTCTTATGCCATATTTTAAGAGTAAAATATGACAAGTAGAACATACAAAAATAGACAGATAGTACTTTTATTTGAGAGCTACCTTCAAAAAATGGGATCACTATATACTGAGATATTTGGAACATTACAAGACAGCATGCCTCTCTGTTTAAAAAACAATAAAATTTAAGGAATTTTATAATATATGTATATTTAATATGCAGGATATATTATGTTGAATCATATGAAACAACCATGTTTAGCTAATTATACTTACATAAATAGGGATTCACACTGACATTATAAATATTAATAGTTCACAAATATATCACACAAATATGAACATTTGTCCCACTGGTGATAAAATTATAGTATATACTATAACTGAAAAATAATCAATAAGATTTATGCTTACCTGATATAATTATACCCTATAATGAAGAACTGTTGGACATATAATATAAAAGGCAGTGGACATATACTTGATTCATAGCTAAATTTGTTGATTATTAAAATTGTATAAGCAATACACATACATAATTTGTATATAGTAGCTTAATGCTACCTGATTGCAAATAAATACTCCAGTTTTTTAAGTTAAATATCTAATGTTAACTTTAACAAATTTATATTTATAATAAAATACAATATAAAAAATTGTAATTATGAATATCCTTTTGTGCATAATTATAGATACACACAGGAATATATGTAAAATTCTTAATTTTCTGTTAATGATTTTGCTAATATTATTTCAAACAATACGAAAGATAACTTGATTTAATTTGGAATCTTTTCACAATATCACAGACTTCTGATAATTGTTATATAGCTTACCTTACAGGATGAAAAAAGAAAGATTCATTAATATATTTCTGTAAAAGGTAGTGTATGAATGATGGGCAAGGGTAGGGTTAAGAAGGTAATCATTTCAAATTATAGACATTGGAATCAGGTATGTCTGGATATATTTATAGATTCTGTCACTTGAAAGTAAGTATATTTTTGGGAAATCTTTGTAATCCTTCCAATTTTAATTTATCTGTAAATGGTAAAATGTATTGGGTTAATTTATGAAGTCAATGAGCCAATTCATAAAGAAAAAAAAAGTAGAAAGAAAGAAAGAAAGAAAGAAAGAAAGAAAGAAAGAAAGAAAAAAAAAAGAAATAAATAAAGAAAGAAAAAAGCTTGTCAAAGAAACTAACACATAAGTCTAAACTTTCATTGTCAGGATCATTACTACCAGCGCTGGATAAATAATTTGCAGGCCCCAGTGCAAAATATAAAAATAGAGTTCCTTATTGAACAAGCAGGGGAGAGGTACTATTTAAAGGCACTAAGATATATAATTTTAAATTCACTAAAAATATTGTTTCATATGTTTTTGCTTTTCTCTGAATATCACAGATTCTTTCCACACTAATGTCTATCTATACATGATTCTTTTCCCCCATAAATGCATTTTTCACATAGGTTCTAAATATCCTGAATATATCTCAAGAAAACTCTGATTAATATCCATACCCAATATATTAGCAGCTATGGCCTTTTCACCATTTGAAATATATATATATATATATATATATATATATATATATATATACCCAAATAAAGGACTCTGCTTTTCTATCTCATGTTTTTAGAACAGGTTGGTGTTCATTGGCCTCTACATATTGACTTCCTATGATTAAGCTATTTACTATTCTTCCAATGAGTTGTGTATATGGGCTAGAGAGCGAGAGTCACATGATATTGATCATAGAGAGGTAACACTGTCTATGCTTTCCATCAGAACAATGGGTGGGCATGTTACTTTTTTTTTTTTAATAGCATGAAAAATGTGAAAGAAGCCCTTTAACCCAAATAATTTGTTAGCAGAAACCTTAAAATAAAGATGGTATATAATTTATACATTTCATTTTAACTTGAAAAGTATATATGTAAATTTATTTTAAAATTTTATCAATAAAGGACAAGGGCTTTGCTTGTAAGTCAGCTGATAGTCCTATATACTTTCTTTTCCTATTCTCATTCTTTTTAAATTTAAATAAACCATTCTCATAATTTATCCTCTGCAATTTTTTATTTCCATTCTTTAAAACATATCAAGCAATTACAAACATTTTTGTAAGCAATTTGACTGCAGAATCCTTTTTAAATTCTGTGATTTCTTCAGCAGTGTTTTATAATTATCCAGAGCACAATTATTTTGAAAAAATATTTCAAGAAACTCACCTTTAGAGAGTTGTTTTCAGGGCATACAACTTAGTTTTATAGAAACAACTCTATTTTCAGACTCCTATTTTCATAAGTTGAAGTAATATTTAAATACATTATATAAGTAAAAAACAAAAACAACTGGTTTAAACAGATTTAGGGATAAATACATCTCATACTTGGTACACATGCTACTGAAACAAAGAGAACAGAATGTGGGAGACAAGTGTGTGAGCCAAAAGCTTACAACAGTCATAGACTTCAGTAAATATGCTAACAGTGGGACTGGGAAGCATTGTGTTTTATGGTATGTTGGCAAAATGGTGGGCATTTAAATAGACTTTTGTTACATTTTTATTCCTTATTTCTTTAAATTTAACTTATTTTAGTTCAGGCTTACCAAATTTATTTATAAATGGGAAGGGAAGTTGAAAAAAATTTTTCTCTTTTCTTACCCACTAAGTATGTAAACACTCTTGCCTTTTTTTTTAACCCACATAATGCAATAATATGCAGAGCTGAGATGATGAGCTTGCAATCAATATTTTTTAAAATATATTATAACAAAGATCTGTGTAGCATGGAGCCTAGAAACAGCACATGTAATGAATGCTGAGTATTTACAGTTTGAGAAAAAATGTCAGGAAAGATAAATTTGTTAATAAATATTATAGATCTATTCTGAAAATTTTTCAGAAAAGGGCATGGTTAAGGAATAGAGTTTACATGTAGAGAAAAGAACTAAGAAAAATGTCAATTTTTTTATTCTCGGGACAAGAAGCCAGTTTAGTGCTTTTAAATTTAGGTTATTTATGGGGATTCCTTTCAGACAAACCACCTGAGAAACATTAACAAAAGTGGGACCAGAATAGGTATAATTTTAACCAAAGAAGCTTTCAATCAATTTGGATTAGTATTTATAAATTTTTAATATCTTAAATATAAAACATGATAAGAATGATTCAAGCCTTTATCTTTTTCTAACAATCATTGACACTTTCATTCTCACTTATCCAGACACACCTCTCTTTCTCTCCAACCATATCTTGGCAAATAGTGCTAAATCAAAGTTCAAGGTCTTGAGTCTCAGTGAGCAATTCAGTTTTATTACCTGGAGCAAAAAATAAGGATTTTATAATCTTCTGTTTTCATATTAATAAGGTGACCAACTTTTTTACAATAAAAAGGAGGACAAAAATAAATTGAAGAAAACAATATTCTAAATAAAGGAAACATTTTATTCATTGCAACAATAATACACTATAATATGATAAATGCATACTAAAACATTTGTAATATTTTATATTGTAATTATGCTTATATGCCTATTAAATTTTAATAATAATTGTAAAAAAAAGTACTCATTTACATACAAATACGTCACATCACACACAATGGATCAACTCTGCATCGATCAAATATGGACATTTACAGATTAGTCTTCCAATGTCAAAAAGAAGGACATGTAGGAGGACACATTTCAAGGGAGGACAGGAACTTACAAAAGAAGGACTGTCCTCCCTAAAGGAAGATGACTGGTCACTGTTGGGCAGATAAGTTATTTTATGCTCACTCTTGTTAAAGATGGCCACTGCTCATGTGCAGGGGCTGATTACTTTCATGCTTGGGAAGGGGTATGGTTATGATAATGTACGTTGGTTATGCTAATGTATGTTGGATGAGGGCTTTCGTGACAAAAAGTTTTAACTGGAGGAGCTACCATTTTAGGAAAAAGAGAACTTGTTGTGGTAGGGAGGAGGAGCCCATGTGGTAGCGGGGCAGTGAGGCCACTTGGAAGAGAGGAACCAGCAAAAATGGCGGAATGCTAAAGGAGAAACCAGTTTGTACAGGAGAAGGAATGGAGAACAGAGGTGAATAAGGCTGCTGGGGCTTTTGATTCTAGGAAACCAGAAAGATTCTCCTGGTTGTAGAACCGAAGGTACATGTGAGTGGGTTTTGGCACCCCGTGTGTTTGTTTTTTACTTGTTGGCCTGTTCGAATCTAGAATAAACAAAAATGGTCCACCAGTTTTGGGCTCCGCAGTTTCTTAATGATCGATCTGAATTAAATGTGAACCTGCGTTTACCAGGTGGCTGTGATGGTGGAAGGTGGCTACTGGCCTTACAGTTACCTTAATATTAATAATATGGAACATATCATTTTGTATTTCCCTGGCATTTTTGTACTTAACATATGTTGGGCAGATAAAATATATTATGCTCTCTTTGTTAAAGATGGTGCTGCCCACGTGGAGGCCTGTCACCCAGGTGATTGCTTCGGATGGGCATGATTGTGTTGATGTGTGTGTGGGGGGAGCTTTCACGCCAAAAGGTTTTAAAAAGGAAGAGAGTTCACGTTATTCGGGAGAAGAGTGATTACGTTCTGAGAAAGCAGGGAGGAGAGCAGAGTAAAGCCACATGGAGGAGAGGAGAAGCAACCAAGATGGTGGAGTGCTAGAGGATAAGCCAGTTTGTGCAGAGAGAAGGAGATTGGGAACAGAGGTGAATAAGGATGGTGAAGTTAGAAACCTTAGATTCTAAGAAACTCAGATAAGTCAGTAGCTTTGTGAGCATGAATGAGTGGGTTTTGGAGCCCAGTGTGTGTTTTTACTTGCCCGCCCAGTGCAAGCTAAGATTAAAGCTAATGGCTCACCAGTTTTTGGCTCCATTATTTCATTACCATCTGTCCGAATCCAATGCGAACCTGCACAGGCCAGGCGGCTGTGATGGTGGCTGCAGCAACTGGCTTTACAACATATTTTAGTAAAATGTAAACTCTAAAAGAGCTAGGTATTATATCTGTTTGAATTTCAGCTCTACAGCTCTAAAACCTTAAGTACAAAAATGTCGACATGCCTGTCTCATAAATGAGCACACATAGTAAGCACTAGTAAATACACATTTGTGTCCATATGCAATGTTTAGTGAATTCCCAGAACTGGAACTCCAGACTCAAAATGTGTGAGCAATTTAAAAAATTTAGCCATAATGTTTAGTTGTCTCATGGAAAGAATGTTACTGCCAGCTTAGCAAAAGTGTGCTTCAACTATAGTAGTCTCATTTAAAAAATATATTAATTCTGAAATGCATCAGGTTTTGTTATAATAACAGAATTCACTTTATTATATTTAACTCTATGACCTGTTTGCATTTAATTTTGCTAAATTATGAAGTGTGGGAATCACCCATCTAACCTTGAACCCTCTATGACTTGGATTGGGGAACTTTAGTTAAAAGCCCTGAGTGAATGTCTCTTGGATGCAAACACCAAGAAACTGTGAGGGGGTGACCGTCCTGCAGACACAAAGGAATGCATGTAATTTAATTTAATATAATTTTATTTAGACTCCAGTTTTCTTGGCAAATTTATCTGTATTGTTGTTATATGTAATACTTTTTACTTGACTTTTTAAATAATTTGTAAGCCTATGATTTGTTTTTGTATGATCATGAAATAATTAAGTATGGAGAATTTTCTTGTTACTACTATAATTGCGAAACATTGTTAGATAATGAAGCCTGTAAAATTTCTCCTTTGTTGACTTTTTTAAAGATTTTTTATGTGTGTGTGTGTGTGTGTGTGTGTGTTAAATCCTAAACAATTACGATGATATTGGAATTATCTTATACGCACTTAAAAATGATGTATTTTTATGGTTTATAGTTCAGATAATGTAATAATTTAACAGCATTGATCATATTGCATTTATTCATACCATTAATTTTTGCTCACTTGACAGCTTAAGACTTAAGGGATTTTCTCTCTTTTTTTTTTCTTAGAAGCAGAGAAGCAATCAGACAGACATGTACACAACTGGATGCTCTGCCCATCTAGGGTGTTGCTCCTTGCAGCCGGAGCCATTCTAATGCCTGAGGTGGGGCCATGGAGCTGTCCTCAGCACCCGGGGCCAACTTTGCTCCAATGGAGCCTTGGCTGCAGGAGGGGAAGGGAAAGACAGAGAGGAAGGAGAGGGGAAAGGGTGGAGAAGCAGATGGGCGCTTCTCTTGTGCACCCTGACCGGGAATTGAACCAGGGACTTCCACATACCAGGCCGATTCTCTACCACTGAGCCAACCGGCCAATGCTAAGGTTTAAGAGATTTTCAAAACAGCTGTTCCAGTGCATTTTTTGTTCTATTACAAGATTTAAAAAATATATTTTTATACCATTGGGGTTTTTTTGAGTTAAAATTTATAATTATTAGCTGGTCTTTTTGAATAACTAAGTTTATTTAATAATATTTGTCTTAAGTTCTACCTCTTGATGTGAACATATTGATCCCTGGTTATCATGATGTGTTGTGAAATAATATGAGTCATTTTATTGTCAAAATATTTGGTTCACTTTATGTATGTAGTTTATAGCCTTTAGAAAATGGGATTTTTTTAAATCTCTCCTTGATGGTTTTTGTTGTTTCTTTGTAATGCAACATGAAAAATCTATTTTTAGCAATATGGATTTTTTTTTTTTCTGAAACTGGAAATGGAGAGAGACAGTCAGACAGACCCCTGCATGTGCCCGACCGGGATCCACCCCGAACACTCACCAGGGGGCGATGCTCTGCCCCTCCAGGGTGTCGCTCTGTTGCCACCAGAGCCACTCTAGTGCCTGGGGCAGAGGCCAAAGAGCCATCCCCAGTGCCCGGGCCATCTTTGCTCCAATGGAGCCTAGCTGCGGGAGGGGAAGAGAGAGAGAGGAAGGAGAGGGGGAGGGGTGGAGAAGCAAATGGGCGCCTCTCCTGTGTGCCCTGGCCGGGAATCGAACTCGGGACTTCTGCATGCCAGGCCAACACTGTACCACTGAGCCAACCGGCCAGGGCCAGCAATATGGATTTTAATCTTATTTACATTTAATACTTTCAAAATTGACATATTTGATCCTTTGTTAACATTGGTGCTTTTAAAATATATCTTGTCGGCCCTGGCCGGTTGGCTCAGCAGTAGAGCGTCGGCCTAGCGTGTGGAGGACCCGGGTTCGATTCCCGGCCAGGGCACACAGGAGAAGCGCCCATTTGCTTCTCCATCCCTCCGCCGCGCTTTCCCTCTCTGTCTCTCTCTTCCCCTCCCGCAGCCAAGGCTCCATTGGAGCAAAGATGGCCCGGGCGCTGGGGATGGCTCTGTGGCCTCTGCCCCAGGCGCTAGAATGGCTCTGGTCGCAACATGGCGACGCCCAGGATTGGCAGAGCATCACCCCCTGGTGGGCGTGCCGAGTGGATTCCGGTCGGGCGCATGCGGGAGTCTGTCTGACTGTCTCTCCCTGTTTCCAGCTTCAGAAAAATGAAAAAAAAAAAAAAAAAAGAAAAAAAAATATATCTTGTCCTCATGATATTATGCATGCTCCATGAACTGCTTTTTCTCTAAATTTTTCCACTAGTATTGTTTTTAGGGAAAATATATCACATTAGTTATGAACGTTCTATACTAGATATAGGTAATATGTATATTTTAAAAGATATAAGGTATATATGGTGATGAAGAAACAAAAATTTTAAATCTGTGTGTTGCTAAGCAGTTAAGAAGTGGTAAAACCAGAATTATAATATGGTTCTGATTTTAATGCCCATATTGTATGTACTTAACAGAAAAAAAAATTTAGTTCACACACTGAACCATGAAATGATACTTGGAACTGCAATAGAACACAGCCCCCCAAAAAGTGTAATGGACTCACCCCAATAAAGTATATCTGTGTATTACAGGGTCTCTCAGTGTTAATTGGTGTCATATTTTAAAGGCCATGGTCAGTAATTTTCATTTGATGTAAGTGGCCATTTGGCAACACGATAGTGCTATAAGGAGCTGAGTAATGGGATCAAAAGGACACTTCCCTTAGCTGACTATACTTCTTATTTAATATACATTAAATATACTGTTGGTTAAGAAACCTTGTAAAGAGGCTATGAAAATAATTTAAATTGTAGTGGGATGATTAAAGGAAAGTGTTATACATAAGAAGATATATTAACAAAGACTTAGAAGGATTTGGTAATGCCCAAAAAGAGATTAAAAGTCACCTGAAAAGGATGAAGCAGGTCATCTGTAGGATTGCTAATGTCAACTTAATAGCACAGGACTGGAGTTTGGTAAGAGCAAAATTGCCTTGGTTTTATATATATTTAGTTTAGGTGACAGTGTGCATGCACATGAAATATTATTAAGTTAAAAATATAAGATGAATAGCTATAAACATTGTATCTGGATCTAAAAGTCACATGCAAGTAAATGTCTTATTATATGTTGCACAAAGTACTTTTCCGAGGGAAGGCAAAAACTTTACCTCTATCTAACTTTGGTTTCCAGCTGCGTTTTCAACAAAGAATAATAAATTTGTAGCAAATGACAGTACAAATTGAAGCGTTCTGTGCTTAAATGTGCAGCAAACTGTGGGAAGGTAAATATAAGGGAGGAAACTGATGGAATAAGGTTTGCAGATTTTGCTAGTAGCTCTGTTCCATGGTCTGATAATAGTGTCTTCAGTAACAGGAGATATTGTATCCTAACTTTAGGCAAAAAAGAGGGAGTTTTTTTCCTGGTTTTGCTGCTTGATTGCCTTCAGCTCAAAATATATAATTTTTCCATCAAACAGATATATTTTGGCATGACATATTCTGATTTCTTTCAACTTCCTTATTTACCTCAACCTCCTTAGGGAGATGTGCTACTAATTAGAAACAACATATAGCGGACCAGGTAGTGGTGCAGTGGATAGAGCGTCGAATTGGGACACAGAGGACCCAGGTTTGAAACCCGAGGTCACCGGCTTAAACATGGGCTCATCCGGCTTGAGCGTGAGCTCATCAGATTAAGTGCAGGGTCACTGCCTTGAGCATAACATAATAGACATGACCCCATGATCACTGGCTTGAGACCAAAGCTGCTGGCTTGAGCAAGGTATTACTCGCTCTATTGTAGCCCCCCGGTCAAGGCACATATGAAAACGCAATCAATAAACAACTAAGATTCCGCGATGAAGAATTGATGCTTCTCATCTCTCTCCCTTCCTGTCTGTTCCTATCTGTTTCTCTCTCTGACTCTCTGTCTCTCTCTCTGTGTCTCTGTTAAAAAATAAATAAAAAGAAAGAAAGAAACATGAAGGTGGAACTTTTATCACAGGAATCCTTCCTAGATTTTTAGAACTTGTTAAAAATATTAATAAATAATTTCCATAACAATGAGAGTCATTAAAAACCCAGTAAAATACTTGAGTGTAAGAATATATTGGACATTTAGTTACAGAAAATATCAATGAATATTGTAGCATTCAATCTTCATGACTATGCTGCATGTTGTATTAAAAAAGCATAGCTTCTGAATAGACATAAAAATCAGTGTGTACCCCAAAATAAATCAAGCCAGAAATTGACTGTGTAAAAAGCAAATATGTAATAGATAATCTATAAGAAAAAAAATTTTATATTTATGTTTCAAACATATAGACAAATTTCATACTATGAGATAAAATTCCTGCTGTTATCTCACTTAAGACAGACAAACATATAAACAACAAAATTTTAGAGATAAATAATTGGCCTGAAAAAATAAAATACAGTTATATGATAAAAGATGACCAAGATATCTCAGCTTTTCTATTGAATTACTAATTTGAGGCAGTATTTGATTAAAGTAAATACAAAACAGAAATATTTGAATCCAAAATTAAATATAAGCAGAAACCTGTAGTAAATGTTCCTGTATACATCTTGCTCTAACTTTGTGATGTTGAAAACACTGAAAGAATAATGCCAACATATAGAGTAAATTGAGCAAAATGGTGGTTTCATGAGTTAAGACCACTAATTCCATCAAATGGCCAATTTTAGTTCTTAAAATCCTAGAAACTCTTTGGATCACCTCCTTGGACTCCCTGCAAATATATACAGACTGTATATAGTAGATCAATAGTTAGCACACAGTATTAGGAATTGCAAATGATAAATCCTGAATATAGAACTGTCAGAACCCAAATGGTATGACGAAGAGTGAGGATTCCTCAATTTTATGCTTGCATAGCACAAACACCACCCAGTAAAATTTAAGTTTCTGATAAACATTATTTTTTAGTACCAGTATGTTACAAATATTTTATTAAATGCTTGTGTAGTAAAAAATTATCTTTTGTTTATCTGAAATTAAATTTTAACTGCTGCCCTATATTTTATCTTGCAAGCCTAGGCTTATGAGGCATAACATTATTATATGATCACTAACCAGTTGGTTAAAATAGTGACTTTTGTTGCTTAGTGACTGTTGTTCACAGTTGAGGCTCTGGGAGAACATGGAACATTTTAGAAAAATATAACTTTTCCCAAATCATGATCTATTGGTGTGTATCAATAACTTATGGTCACTCTGCAGTAAGGTGCTAAGAGAGACAAATGTCGGTGCTGCTAAAGAGACTTCAATTTAAGCTGACCTGTCTGAAAGAAGAAAAAACATATATACAGTTGTGAAAAAAGAAAACCTTTCAAATTTTTGTCAGAGATGCAACACTGCTAATTGTGTATAATTTGAAACTGCCAAAGTGCCTGCTCTGCCTCATGATGTCATTCTATCATGCCAAAACAAAAAAACAAACAAAAAACAAAGGTCAGCAATAGCAGGCACTAGCTTGGCATCCAATGGGAAATAAAAACTACAAAAAATAATACCAGAGAGCCTAATTTTTTATCCTTTCCCCCATAATTTCAGTGGGTTCCATGTTTGCAAAGATAATAGTATCCTCACTCATGGCCACAATTTACTACATAGCAGACAGGGAACAGGAGTGACTGATTTTACCTACTGTTTCTTATTGGTTATAGTCAAATGTTAAGATGAATCCACAGACTGAGCCCTACATGTTTATGGCTAAAAGAGAGAGAGTCCAAAAGTAGACTTTGTGTTAAAATGTTCTTGATTTAAAAATTCTCTACTGATGGAATTAATAAAATGGTTTCCTATCCCCAGTTCCATCTTTGGGCAGTAGTCTGAGGCATTCAGGAAATTAGGGCTGTGACATAAAGTTAGATGGGACTTTATAGCCACATACCTAGTGAATGGGTAGATTGCAGTGAGGAAGACATGCTAATTCTTGCAACTAGTCCTTTTTTTTTTCTTTTTCTTTTTGTATTTTTCCTACATGAGAAGCAGGAAGGCAGAGAGACAGACTTTTGCTTGCACCTGACCAGGATCTACCCAGCAAGCCCACTAATGGGCGATGCTCTTCCCACCTGAAGCCATTGTTTCATTGCAACCAGATTCATTTTAGTGCCTGAGGTGAGGCCATAATGCCATCCTCAGCACCTGGGCCAATTCGCTCCAATGGAGCCATGTATGTGGGAGGGGAAGAGAGAGAGATAGAAGGGAAAGATGAAAGGGTGGAGAAGCAGATGGACTCTTCTCCTGTGTGCTCTGACTGGGAATCAAACTCAGGACATCCACATGCCAGGCTAATGCTCTACCACTGAGCCAACTGGCCAGGGCCATATGACTAATCCTTTTAATAGTGTAAGCTACCCCCAAATTTCTTCTACAATCTACATCCCATTTTTAATTTTTTGACTTTAATATTATAGTACTTTATACACAATACCTCATTTAATTCTCACAATAAGTCTGTAAGGAGGAGCTATTATCTCAATATAGTGTTGAGAAAATTGAAGTACACACTTTAACGCATTTACATAAGTTCACTCAGTAAATGTCAGAGTAAGGACTTACTCTGGCACCCTATAAAACTAGATTTTATCAGGTAGAAGCAAGAGAATACAAAAAATTATATTTTATATAAATATATAATATAATGTTTTATAGAAAGTAAAGAATTTTGCTAAAACTGAAAAATAAACTGTAATATTAATTGTGGTGTCCTAGAGTTAATGTCATGTCTTCTTGTGGCTGAGATTCTGCAGGCCAATTCCAGTTCTTAAAGGGAAGTGCCAAACTGTGATTACTGTTTATAAATTAGTGAGCAACTCT
Source organism: Saccopteryx bilineata (assembly GCF_036850765.1). NCBI lineage: Eukaryota > Metazoa > Chordata > Mammalia > Chiroptera > Emballonuridae > Saccopteryx > Saccopteryx bilineata. The sequence continues at coordinate 209,378,929 of NC_089491.1, read as the reverse complement.
TGAATCCCTAAATGCCCCAGTTAGATCGTTAGACTAAAGTACTCATTGTTTACTGTGACATTAGTAACTGTTCTTGAAATCAAATACAATTAATTATTTAGAATATTTTTCTTTCAAATTATATTTATTGTATCTATTCAGAGACCATAATAATATTTTTGTAGTTAAGAAAAAAATGCTATTTATATTTTCCAAATAGTATGTTAAATTTAAGATGTTATTATTTTTATGTGATAATAGCTAATTACTTGATAAATACAGTTATTAGTTATGTCAGTGAATGAACCAAGCTTCTATTTGATAATGTAAGGAATACATATCTAATAATTTTTCTAATCACTCTGATCCATACATATAATATAAACAGTTCATAGGCTGTGAAGCTATGGTGTATAACTTCGAAAAAATGAAGACTAAAAATACTCATATTAATTCTTCTATCTCTACATGACATTTTCTTGTGCTAGGCATGTTATATATTTCATTTTAGAGCAATAAAGAAAAAAAATAAACTGAGGCTTAGTGAAATTAACAAAATTGTTTGAAACCACATAGTGCTATAATTGAAGAATTAACAAGTAATTCTAGATATGCATGAATCCAAAATACATATGTATTTTTCAACTAGTGCAAGTTGGAGACCAGAACAAAGATGTAGAATAAAATTTATAGAAAATATTCTTTGTTTTCAGAAAAAGTAAAAACAGACCTAGGTTAAGTAGAAAAATATATTTCTATGTCTAGATTAAGCTTGAGACAAGGATAGTAGTCATTAAAAGAAGTTAGTTTCACATAGGACACATTGGATTATGGTGTGTATGTATAACTGAGCTAACTCTCAGACCTGGGGGTGGGGGCTTATTAAATGGGATTGATTTTCTCTCTGTTCCAGTGCGGGATTTCACATATGATTGAAAGAATATGGTACTTGTCTTTCTCTGACTGGCTTACTTTACTTAGCCAGTCAGAGCATTATGCTCTCCAGGTCCATTCATGCTGTCAAAAAAAGTAATTTTTTCTTCAATTTTATGACTGAGTAAATATACCACAACTTTTTTTTTATCTACTCATCTACTGATGGACACTTGGACTGCTTCCAAATCTTGGCTATTGTAAACAACGCTGCAATGAACATATGGGTGCGTATATTAACAAGCATAATAGATACAGACCATAGATACAGAGCAGGCTGACAGCTGTGGGGGATGGCTTGGTGAGGAGGTTGGAGGAATTGATCAAAAAAGGAAAAATAATAACAACAAAAAAAACCCTTTGAACATGGACAGCAGTGTGGTAAAGCAGTGGTGGTGGGGAGAGGTACAGGAGGGTGTAGGGGAGGTAAATGGTGATGGATGGAAAACTTGAGCTGGTGCACACACAATACAGTGCATGGATGAAATGTTATAGATTTGTGCATCTGAAGCCTGTATAATTTTGTTAACAACTGTCAACCCAATAAATTCAATAAAAGGGGAGAAATGTACCAATGTGATAAAACAACAAACTAAAGAACTCGGTTCTAAATTTATGGAAGTCCTTTATGTCATATTATCATAATCAGATATTACAACCAAAAATGCTTGAAATCTTTGCAGAAAAAATTTTTTGCTCATTTTAAAACACTTTTTTTAAGCATGATATTTTATAGGGATAATTGAAGAAATAAGCATTGAAGGGAAGAAGTTAAAAGTTTTTCTTAGTTTTACATTTATTTTGCCAAGATTTTTATATCAGAGTGAAGACAAATAGCAAAACATTAGGCTACAACAGCCATAAATAGATCAAGATTTAAACTGAGTAAAGAAAGAAGGCACACCAACATGTCTTCCTTCCTCCTCTTCTTTTTTTGGCAACATTTTTCTCTCCTATACTGGGATCTTAATTTTTATTCACATTAAGTATACTACCTTTAATTCTCCTCTTTAATGTCCTAGTTGCTCTTAGCAACATCAAATTATGATGACTCCCTTAGTGCCTTCACAGCTTTAAGTATATTTTACTGCTCCATGACTTGCAGGGCATAATTTAAAGCTGAAATTTAACTTTTTAATCTCTTTTTGGTTCAGTGAATTTATTGCCTATGAGAAGTGAAAGAATAATAGGGGAAATAATTTTCCAATGACTCAGTATTATAGAACCATCTTACCAAGTTTTCTAATCTGTAGGGCTCAGTTAAGCAGGAAGGGCCAAGGAAACTGTAAGAGGGCCATAGTGTCTTCAGTGACAGTGAAAAAATTGGGCATAACTCCTGTTACAGTGCTCATTGCCAGTATAATGAAATTGCGAGATCAACTGGAAATATTTAAACATGGGTATGCAGATAAGTTTCTAATATAAAAGTTGGGAGTTTATATATTCTATCCTGATAACTGTAGTAAAAGTCTACATCCCTGTGCAAAAATCCAAACTTAGTTCAAGGGTAAGGGTTATATGCCAATCAAAATAATTTGCTTTCTCCACACTGGAACAAAAGTCATTTAAAAAATCAATATTAAGACCAATTCTCTGATAGAAAAAAAGATGTGTTAGATTAACTAACACATGTGTAAATACTGAATATAAAGGCTTGAGATCAGGTCTAGAAATTTTTGTATTTATTGTTCAAGCTCAAAAGGAGAGTTGCATATCTCTTCACAAATTTAGAAATATGATAGATAAATTCCAACCACATGAATTTGAACTGACTGTTGTGAATAAGATTTTGTTTTCTAGCATTAAATATGAGAGGGAAAAACGAGCAGTAAACAAGTTGTTAATGAGAAGTAATTAACTTAGTGATTGTGTGTAACTTGTTCCAAAAAAAAAAAAGTAAATAACAAGCTAAAAGGGATATATTAACAGCCCAAGTGACCAGCAGTGGACGAATGGATTAAAAAGCTGTGGTACATATATATGATAGAATACTATGCGACCATGAAAAACAAAGAAATCTTACATTTTGTGCACGACATGAATGGACTTGGAGATTATTATGCTAAGTAAAATAAACCAGAGAGATAAAGCTAAATATCATATGATCTCACTTATATGTGGAATCCAATGAACAAAGTGAACTGAGAAACAGAATAGAGGCAAAGGCAGGGTCACTGGGAGCAGAGGGACAGCTGTCAGAGGGAAGGGGACGGTGAGGGGATCAGATCAGAGAAGGTGAAGGGATTAATGAAATTATATATACATAACACAGAGATACAGATAACAGGACAGCAAATACCAGAGGGAAGGGGGGAGGAAGTTAGGGGAAAAGGGGAAAAAGAGGTGTAATAGGGACACGGGGGTGGGGGGTGAGTGTGTTATATTCAGTGGGACACTTGAATCCATGTTAATAAAATAACTTAAAATTAATAAAAATTTAAATGAAAAAGAATAAGGAAAAATTGCCCTGAAGATTTCATGAGTGAAATGTATATATCTGCAAATCTGTACACAAAAGAGAATAATTTCTTAGAAAATGTATGCTTTGTGAGCAAATAAGAGATAACATCATGTATATGAAAGTGCATATAAACACATTAGAAGTGGCAAGAAAGAAAATCTTTAAAATATACAATGTTCAGAGTAAACACAAATTTGAAGAGATAAGGTAATTTAGCAATACCAAAGCCCAACTCCTAGGGCTTTGTATTTCTTTATGACTTAGACCTTGAGCACAGGAAACAAAACTGAGGTCCTGTTAACTAGAAATAAAATGATCCATCTTAGAATGGTAGATACTGAGAAAAATGTCTGTCTCAGTATGACTCTGAATAAAAAGAGAAAGGAGAAAGAGCTCCCTTAACATTTCTAATTGCATAACTATACTCACACAGGTTTGGGACTAGATTTTGCACCACATCTGTCTTCAGAAAAACTTAAGTGGATAGCTTGGCTTAAACAGACCTGAATTAGGTAACACCTCTATTTTCCTGAAAGAAACCAAAGCACAATTTACCTTAAATAGATCACAACAAATTCCCTTAAAAGTGTCCACACATTGTGGACAAATTTTAAGTCACTTGAAGAAGAAGCCATCATTAAAAAGATAATAGAAACATTAAACAGCACCTGTGCCAGCAGGTTTTGCATTTATCAGAAATATACCATGAAATAAGGTTATGTTTTGAAAGCAAAATTATACATTTGAAATTTTAGGATTTAAAAAATAACTTAGTTTTATGTTGTTGAAGAGACACAGTTAAAAATACTACACTAAATGAGAGAGGTAAATGATGTGAGACAAATTAGACACTTCATCAATGTTTTCAGTATACAAGTTTTCATCAATTTAGTGAAGTTTATTTTATTTCTTTTGGTGCTATTGTTTTCTTAATCTTTCTAATTTGTAGAGTTTTGAGGGACAATTTTACTTTTTTTTCTCAATCTAGATGCCTGTTATTTAATTTTCTTACCTAATTGCTTTGCTGTAACTCTAGTACTATGTTGAATAGTAGCAAGTATGCATCTTGTCTTGTTTCTGATCTAAGAGAAAAAGCTTTCAGTTTTTCACCATTTTGTATGATGCTAGCTAGCTATGGGATTTTTATGTATGGACTTTATTTTTTTATTTTTTTATTTTTTTTTCAGAGACAGAGAGAGAGTCAGAGAGAGGGATAGATAGGGACAGACAGACAGGAATGGAGAGATGAGAAGCATCAATCATTAGCTTTTTGTTGTGACACCTTAGTTGTTCATTGATTGCTTTCTCATATGTGCCTTGACTGTGGGCCTTCAGCAGACTGAGTAACCCCTTGCTCAAGCCAGTGATCTTGGGTCCAAGCTGGTGAGCTCTGCTCAAACCAGATGAGCCTGCGCTCAAGCTGGCAACCTCAGAGTCTTGAACCTGGGTCCTGCACATCCCAGTCCGACACTCTATCTATCACCACTTGGTCAGGCTCTATGGACTTTATTATGTTAGGTTCTTTATATTCATAATTTGGTGAAAATTCTTATCGTGAAAGGGTACTAAATTTTGTCAATTTCTATTTCTGCACTTATTGAGATGATCATGTGACATATTCTTTGTTCTGTCAATATGGTACAGCACAGTTGATTCTTGTATGTTGAACCATCCTTGCATCTCAAGTGTAAACCCCACTTGGTCATGATATACAATCCTTTTAATGTGCTATTGGATTCAGTTTGCTAGTATATTGTTTAAGATTTTGGTATCTGTATTCATTAAGTATGTAGCTTTATTTTTTGTGGTGTTTTCAATAAAATCTATCTCACATGAGTCAGAAAGTCTGTGATTATAAAGAAAAAGGACAACACTAGTGGTGAGGATCTGGATAAATTTGACACTTCCCATACTGTTGGTGGGAATACAAAATGGTGCAGCTGCTGTTGAAAACAGTATATGGTTCCTCCAAAATTTAAAAAAAGAACTGCTTTTTGGCCCAGAATTTCTACTACTGAGTATATATCCAAAAGAATTACAATCAAGATATCATAGAGATATTAGCACCCCGTTGTTCATTGCAACAACACTATTCACAGTAACCAACATGCAGAAACAACTTAAATGTTCGTTGACAGGTGACTGGATAAAGAAAATGTGGGGTATAGATACAATGCAACACTATGCAACCCTTAAAAAGAAGAAATTATTCAAAATGTGTTAACATGATGAACTTTGAGGACATTAGGCTATGTAAAGTAAACCAGTTGCAGAAAGATGACTATTGTATAATTACACTTATATGAGTTATCCTAAAATAGTCAAATTCATTGATTCAAAGAGTGATTGCTAGGGAGTGTGGGGAGGAGAAAATGATGGTTATTAATCAATGTGCATAAAGTTTCAGTCAAGCAAGATGAATAAATCCTAGACATCTGCAGTATGACATTGTACCTACAGACAACAGTGTATTGCACACTTAAACATATTGAGCCTATGTTAAGTATTTTTACTATAATAAAAGAAAAAGAAAAACAGAGAAATATATCATACCACCAACAACAACAAAAATGAATAATCATTATTTTCTTCAAGATTTTGAGGCACATGAAAACAAACAGGTGCTCAGGTGTTGGCCAAGTGAAGAATAAAAGAAACATGTATTTGTGAAAGATGTAATTTGGAATTTAATTGTCTGAGTTTAGCCATAGATTAAGTACATCTGGAAAAACAATGTCTGAAAGAATGGGATCGCTATTTAAATAAATGGTGATATAATATCAATGAACACTAAGTTAATGTTGTTGATAATATTTATGACAACTTTTCATCTAAAGTATCCTGAAACATTAAAAAAAGGGCTTATTTTCAGTTCGAGGTGCAAGCAGACTATCAATGAATAAAGATGTAGAACTGAACTCAAAACAGAGGTCAAAGCCAGGAATGCAGATCTAGGGAGCATCCTCAAATAAGTGATTTCTGAAATCATGAGAATGACTATTCCAAGGTAAATATGCTACAGCAAATTTGAAAAACAAAGGCCATAGTTTTATTTAGAGTGTTTAGTTTCACCAAGACTAAAGAAAAATAGGCTCATAAATTAAACATATTGATCACTATTATATATGTTACTATGAAATTATTAAAATATAGAGTAAAACAATTACTTTCGTGTAATTTATAATCTAATAAACAGATCATAGATTCTCACAAAGAATTTAATTTATAAATTATTGAGCATTGAATTATGTTGGGTATTTTGGGTGTTTTTTTAATGAATTATTTCTAAACAATAGCCTTGAAAATTAAAAAAAAAATAGAATTACTTCATATTCTGTATACAATGGGGAAAATGACTTATTGAAAATAACACAGGGACACAATTTAGATTCAAATACCTGTATGAATCTTTCAAGAACCTATGCTCTTTCCATGTCATTAAACAAGAGGAGTTAAGCAGGATAGGGTAGGGTAAAGGAAATGTCTTTATGATTAAGAAATCATTATTAACCTTAGAGAACCTGGTTGTGCAAAATGTTGGAGGATGTAGTTGTAACTTTCAGTGATTAATGAATTAGCTTGAGAAAGAGGAAGCCAGAAATGACATAATGTTCTGAGAAATATGACTTAGGAAATACGGCCAAGAATATGATCTTCAGGGAAGAAGTAGGCTCATTAGAAGTTTTTTAAAAAATAAGTATAGCTAACATGTTTGCAAGTCAAAAAAGAAAAAGAAGTGGAAAGAAAGAAAAAAATGCTTTGGAGAGAATTTCATCATTGATGTCCTAAGATCCCTGAGGAATGCATATGGGTATCAAATCAAGGATTTAGTTCAAGAGGCACTACTTCTAATGACTGAAGAATGAGAGAATACATGCAAATCCTAGTGTTATGAACAGTACACAATGAATGAGTAGCAAGCAGAAACACTGATAAAATTATAACAACAGAAAATAACAACCCCTGAAAACAGTAAGTGAACAAAAAAGAAAAAACAAAAGCTCATAGGTACAGATACAGTATGGTAGTTACCAGAGGGAAGGAGGAGTGGGTGTAGAAAAGGGTAAAGTGGGTCAAATATATGTGGTAATGCAAGAAGATATGACTTTGGGCGATGGGGACACAATGAAATAAACAGATGATGTATCATTAAATTTTACACTTGAAACCTGTATAATTTTATTAACCAATGTCACCCTGGGAAATTTAATTTAAAAAAATCTCTTAGAAAATGTCATTAAAATGCAAGTAAGTACTTGTGTTACCTCACCTTTAAAAGTCAGAAAACGTGCCTGACCAGGCAGTGGCGCAGTGGATAGAGCATCAGACTGAGATGCAGAGGACCCAGGTTCGAGACCCCGAGGTTGCCAGCTTGAGCGCAGGCTCATCTGGTTTGAGCAAAGCTCACCAGGTTGGACCCAGGGTCACTGGCTCGAGCAAGGGGTTACTTGGTCTGCTGTAGTCCCATGGTCAAGGCACATATGAGAAAGCAATCAATGAACAACTAAGGTGTTACAACAAAAAACTGATGATTGATGCTTCTCATTTCTCCGTTCCTATCTGTCTGTCCCTGTCTATCCCTCCCTCTGACTCTGTAAAAAAAAAAAAAAAAAAAAAAGTCAGAAAACGTTAGTAAACATGGGCTCTTGGATAATTAAATGATTTTTTTTTAAAGCTGAATTGCATTTGTTATAGTGCTAAAACTATGCTTCTATCCCTCTGTCAATTATATATATTCACGTACTTACAATGCTATGTACAATATATTTATATCAATATAAATAATGTGGATAGATATATGTGTTTGGATTTTGTAAGTTATATGTTACCTTTAGAAAATATCAACTTAAATATTAGAATATTACATGTGTTTAATAAAATAAGAGATTGAACCCAGACTCTTTAGTAATCTACAGTAGTAATATATCTCATCAGAAATTGTCATTATTCCATAAATGTAACATCTATGTACATTTATATATATATGATTCTTAGCTTATTCGATACCTGTTTTCTAGAATTGTACAGGAATTCCACTCACTCACTTCTCTAGAATATCTGTTTTATCATGAAAGCTATCTGTGTCATGAAAACTTTATGTATACTTATATATGTATATTATACTGCTATTATTATATGTACACTCACACATATGTGTCATAGATATACATTTACTTTCTGTATTCTTATTTCTGTCACACATTTTTACTTCTTCATAAAATACCCCAGTACATTGTCGTTTTTCTTTAAACAGCTAATTATTTTACATTAAAAATAAAAAAATAATTACTCAAAATATAATATTTCTAAACTCTTTATACATTTTTTCCAATTAAAAGTTTCTACCTGATTCTATTTATTATGTAGATGTACTTTAATATGTATATTAGTTGAATACCACTTTTTTGGTAACATGTTAGCTTAGTTGACCTGAAAAAAATCTTAATTTGCCTTAATTTTTAAAATGTGCACTTGCTCAATAAATATCTCGGTTGATAGTTTTATTTTAATTTACCCCTTTAAAGTTACCATTCCCATAAAAACTGAGAATAAGTGAACTTTCTTAATTTCAACATTTTCAACATGTGTCATCTATTTTAATTATATCAATATTTTATAATTACTGGACATTGTTACATTGATTTAAAAGTTAATGTATATTTTCTCTTTTCTTTTTTATTATTTTCTTTATTTTTTGGCCTCATCAGTGTTTTTGTTTTTGTTTTTTTCTTTTCTTCATATAAAGCTCATCCATTAGTTTAAGTCTGCTGGAAATGAGTTGTCTCAGTTTTATAAGAATATACTAGCTTTGCCTTTATTTTTAAAGTAGGAGACATATAGAAGTATATTTTAGGAGTGATTTTTATTCACTTAAAGATACTGTTCCACTGCTTGTCTTATATTATTTTACTATTTCAAATAACATCCCTAAGTTAGCCTTATTATAATCTCTTCGCAAGTATTTTTCTCTGGTTGCTTTTCAGATTTCCTCATTTCCTTTGATTTTAAGTATATCTACTATCGTGTGCTTAAATAATATTTTTGTATTTATCCCCTTTAGGTTGTTCAGACATTCTAAAATATATAGTATTATATATTTAATCTTTTTTGGAAAAATGGCCAATATATGTTTTCCAAATATTGCACATGCTTCATTCTCATCTCTCCTTCAAATATCAAATGCTTATATGTTCAACCTTATTATTATTCCCATATTTCCCTTGTGTTCTTTCTTGTAAATTCTGTCTTTACTTACTCTTTCTCCTTGCTGTTTAGGTCTGGGAATAGTTCACTGACCTACATTTCAGTTTGCTGACATTTCTGTACCTGGAATAGCTGAGCAGTGGTTCTGAGGTTAACCTAGAGCAAGGAGATGGAACAAAGAGCAGATGATAATGTAAGATGAATATAAGCAGAAGGGAGCAGGAAGGAAAGAATGGCTTAGCTTCTGAACATACGGAGTTTAAAACCCCACTGAATGTTTATATATAAATTTGAAATATATATTAAGAAATACAGTAACAGACAGTATTAGAATTTGGTCCATATTTTAAAATAGGCTTTTCCTATTCATGCATAAATAGTGCTGGCAGGTCCTAAGAGCCTAGTTATCCAGTGGTTCTTGTTCTTTGTATTTTTGGCTTATTAATAAATTAGTATTATATCTTTATCTAAATTCTTGATTCCTGTTTCTACCCTGACCTGTAGTTCTCTTTCCTATGAAAATAGTGTCACTTACCTTTTTTGTCATATAGGCACCAAGATGTGGGTAAATTACCCTCCCAAACAAAGTGCTTGGCCAGCCCTTTCTGTCCTTCAGAGGAGAGAAGGATAGAACCTTCAAGATAGAATCCTGAGTTAGAAGCCTAAACTTTTATATTGTCAATATGGTCCTGTCAGAACATTAGTTAAACACAAAAGAACAAGACAGAGCTATAATTTTCATTTGACAAGCAAATGAAGGGTAAGTACAATGAGGTGAAGGGAAGATGATAGGTAAAAAGGGGAAATGGTGGAAATGAGAAGGGAAAAAAGGAGATAATGCTGAAACTAAGGAAAAAAACTGAAAGGATTCAACATTGAATGAAAAGAAGGCATATGCAAAGATGTAAGGTCTCAAAATCTTAAGGGTGCAAAGATTATTTATAAAAACGTCTTTACACACGTGCATATACAAATATTCTATTACTGTGAAGACATATGTTTCTTAAAAAATGGACTAATTTAAGTTAATCTCTTCATTTCTATTAGATGAAATTATAATAATGGTGTTACCTGATGTTAAAGATATGAAATACATGTTTGTTGATTTAGAGGAACGACACTGAATTAAAAAAACTATAAAATTGTAATATTGATTAGTGTCTTTATTATTATATTTTAATGCCCCAAATAATGTCTGGCTATTAGTAGTTACTCAATAAATGCATTTAAGTAAATAAATAAATGTATGACATAAAATGGATCTCCAATTTGTGGCTACTTGTTAAAAGAAAGAAATGAGATCAAGGATACAAATGATTGAAAAGGAACAAAATAAGTTTGTGGCAATTGGAGAGCCAGAATGAAGAGTATTTGACCACTCTTTTCATTAGAGAAACATTAAAACACAAGAGGGCATAAGCTGTGGTAATTCCCATTAGATGGCCTAAGTCATTGTAGACAAAGTCAGATGTAGAGAATAAAGGGTTTAGAGGTAGTCACAAATTTGTAGGATAATTTACTAATTTTTAAACTATTTTTCATTTAATCAATCTATTTTTATTATATGCTTACTAAATGCCAAACACTTTTCTAGGAGCTGTGGCTATGATAATATGAGCAGCAAATATACCTCCTGGCTCAGAGAATCATAGGCTACATCAATGAATGCTTATATACTAATACTTCATGTATCTTTCTGCATACATAAGCAAATGAACAGCAACAAAATTGCCCTTCTTAAACTCTTCTAATTTAAAATTACTTCTTACTTTCACTTTGTCTCCTATAGATAGTAAATTCAAGGTTTACATTCAGTCAAGTTTTGATTCCCCTCTACTCTTTCTATTGAGGAAAATATGTATCATGCTGGTGTCACAGAAAAAGAGATGTCTGTTTATCTTATGGTTTTGCGCTGACTTCAAACATGTGTACTTCACCCTTCCTAGTAACTGACCATTATGTGCTAGAGTGAGCTGGCACCTGCCTAGCCCTGACTCTGTGTGTGTGTGTGTGTGTGTGTGTGTGTTTCATGTTGAACTATACCTAATACTAAAAATATCTGTGTGTGTGTGCGCGCGCATGTGTGTGTGTTTGATGTTGAACTATACCTAATACTAAAAATATCTGTGGTCTCTAGATGCCCTTCTTGAAAGCTCTATTTTCCTTAGTTTATTTTTTCCCCATGTACTAGGCAATTGCTGATATATCTGTTCTCTGAGAACATTTTTAAACTGTGGGATTCTTGGCACTTAAGAATTGCTTTTTCTCCCCTCAGCTGGTGTGGGTAGGACCCTATTTGTTGTACTCTGGAAAACCTGCCTAAGCACTCTCATTACAGTCATTTTTTATGACTGTAATCCAGAGCTTTTGCAGTACAGTAGTTAGTTTTTTAAATTCAAGATGTCCTTAAGACACTGAGCATTTCCAAAGGCTATGCTGTTGGAATCAAGAAACAAGAGCCCTGACATTGAGATTACTGTGGTTCCCTGGACATTTCTAAAACACACCCCTCACCCCAAGTCAGAGTTTTGATAAAAATCTGAGTGTGCATGTATATAGACAGGGGTGTGTGGTATGATTCATTTGAAACATTTATCTCTTGCCTTCTATTCCTTTCTATGCTTCTGTTCTATCCAGTACCAAAAGGGTCTTCTACTTCTCATTCCTGTCTTATGGAAATCTATTTATTTCCCAACCATTGTACTACCAGGACTTAATCTGGTGGATGGTGACGGAGATAAAAGTCCAGGTTACCTAGGAACTGAAATACAGAAGTATTTTAAACTTAACTTGTGTATCTTCAATTAAGAGTATAAGCTTTATATAGGGAAAATAAAAATGCTATGAGAATTTCTAAGATGGTGACTAACTGTGAACTTAGTCAGCATAATACAATGCCAAAATGGTAAAACAGAAAACAAAAAACCTGATGAAACTTCTGGGTAAATAGTTTCCCATATAGAAAGTGGAAGAGTAACTTTTTTCCAATAAGGTGGCCGCCACTAATTCAATTTTATTAATGAAATTTTACATAAATTTAGAATTACATATTACTAAGTAATTTGAAACTACAATTATGCATTTTATTACTGTTGAACTTGATACAAAATAATTTATAAAATTTTACTTAAACATGTACACAATTATTTGTGCTATTTTAGGTAGATAGCAAAACTAAATCAGGTGTTTATTGATTTTGAAATTTTCAATTTTATTCTCAAAGACAATTGAAATTTTCAAAGACAATTGAAATTAATTGTCCCATGTCAACTATTTTCATATTGTGTCATGATGACAATAATAAAAATAACTTTACTGACAAATATTAATGCAAATGCCATATATTTATATAAAGATATTATTATAATAATTTATTGGTCAACATATTTTAAATGGAATTGCTATATCTTTCATCGGTATTTAAGAACAAATATAAACTAATGTGCTTTACAAGATAGTAAGCATATTTTTCAAATATTAATGTTTGGGAATTTTTATTCATTAAATTTAAAGAAAAAGATAAAAATTGAAAGAAGTATTTTACTTTACTTTTTACACTTCCTGGGTAACAGATTTCACAACTGGACAAGAATAGCCCTAGGGCCTATGCTATTTCTTTTTCTGGTAAGCCTGGACTTTTGACTCTGACTCTTGACAAAGGCAAGAACAAGTCTGGTAACTAATGATTTTTAATTAGCTGTTTAAAATTGACTCCTTCCTTTGTGCCACCCAGGGCAATATTTTTTCTTGGTATCTCACACCTGATTTAACTGGTCGGAGTCTAGCACAGCCAAATGACTAGGGATATATAAGTTCCAACAAGAAACTTCTGTGGGACATCTCCCCAAACTAATATACTTTACACAAATATTGATGATTCGTCTGCAAAGACAAAGCTAAATCTGCAAAAAACAATGTAAGAACCTTGGAGAGTTGTTTCTGGAATTCTCTCTGGCCCACAATGCTTGTCTGTGCTTTCTTTCTCTTGCTGTATTATACCCATCTCTTAAAAAGGTCCTACCTAAGTATGCTCAATGAGATCGTTTGACCCTTTTCACTACCCAACTTATACAATCTCACTATCACAAGCAAGCTCATATTACTACTTCTTAATTCAATTTGTACTCACCTCTGCAGTCTTGACAATATGCTATGTCTCCTCAGTTTATCAAGCTTAAACAATATTTATTAAAATACCCTACTTTAATGAGAGATTGTCCTGCTTAACCCTCAAATTAACATTTTGTTAGTTTTATATTTCTCAATTCAGAAGCTTTAGGTAATATCTAATTATTGTTATGTAAGAAAGTAAATGCTTCTACAATCTCATCTATATCCAGGGTAAAAAATAAATCTTTCATGAGGTATATAGGAAGTTATCAAAAACTACAAGCCAGTGTCAGTCTGATGAAGATTGGTATCAGGTGAAGTCTGGAGCAGGACCGAGGCTCTCTGTCCTCCATGCCGCTCATCAAAAGAGGGACTGTGAACTAAAACTAGTGGAGGCAGCAAGGTGGCGATGGAGTAGGCAGACATACCAACTTCCACCTCCCAGAACCAAAGTGGGTTACAACTTAATTTTAAGAAAAATCATCTGGAAAAACCAACTTTGGACTAAACTAGAAGGACTCTTTAGCCAAGGATCACTGAAGAATCCACATTAAGACTGGTAGGAAAACTGGAAACACAGAGAGGGCTGCATAGCTCCTGGGACCAAGTGGCAGCCCAGAGGGACTTGCATGATGGGAAGTGAGTTTAGTAGAGAAGGGAGGATCCTGGGCCCGGGAACAAAGCCCCAGCCTGCAGCCCCAGAGCCTAGAAGAGGCATATGGACAGTATTTATCTGCGAAACAAGCCAGGATACTGTTTGCAAAAAAGAGATTTCTCAGACCCAGGATTCATCTTAAGGGACCACACACAAAAATCTCTTTCTCAACCACTCACCCAGGGCTCCAGGGGATGGAGAGAGCTGAGAAGACTGAGTAGCAGAAAGAGAGTGTAATCTAGGAGGCACAGGGAGAAACACATTGAGATACAGACACCCTAACCCCTAAGCTGAGTCACCCCCCAATTCTAAGGTGAATATTTTTTATGGAACCAAAAATACCAGCAAAGGGAAACAGGTCACCAGCCAAACAGAAGCTCTCTTGCTGCACTCAGAGCAAAGAATTGCTTAGAAGCAGAAGCTATCAAGATATAGTATTGAGTACTAATATCTGAGCTGCATCCCCCTGACACACTGCTGAATGCTTGCTGGAGCGCAGGCAGCAGCGGGATGTGAGAGTGAAGTCCCATAGGTGTGGGTAGAACCCAGGGGCTGTCCATGGCTGAGGCCTAGCATTAATGCAGTTCCGCCTAGCAGGAGCAGAGTCTGATGGAGGCCCCGGCAGCAGAAAGGGCACGCAAGAGCAGTTCTGCCTGCAGTTTTGCAGCAAGGGCAAGGCAAAATCCGGGGAACTGGCTGAGATGCGGCTGGGCACAGGAGAGCAGCCCTGCCCCAAGGCACCAGGCAAAGGCCAGAGGCTGGCCAAGGCTTGCAGCCTGGATGCAGGAGCACAGTCTGACCCATGGTGGTGAGGCAGGGGCAGGAGGCTGACCAGGGCTTGCAGCCCGGGCACACAGGTACAATTCCACCATCGGGAGGGACACAGAAGCCACAACAACCACTATAGCTGGCTGGCACCAGCAATGCCAGTGCCCAAACACCCAAAGCAGTGGCAAAAGGGGTGGTGGGCCTGAAGACAGACTACACTTAGGGAACACAGACCATACCCATTGGAGTCCTGTGGCCACACCCTTCTTATACACAGACAAAATGGGAAAGCAGAGAAATGCAATCCAAATGAATCAATAAGAAAAACCCCAGAGAAAGATTTGAATGAGATGGAAATAACCAAATTACCAGATGCAGAGTTTAAAATAATGATTGTTAGGATACTCAAAGATCTTAGAGCAACAATGGATGGACATAATGAGTACCTAAATAAAGTTATAGCAAGTATAAAAAAGGACATTAAAATAATAAAAAAAGAATCAGTCAGAAATGACAAATATAATATCAGAAATGAAGACCACATTGGAAGGAATTAAAGTAGAATGGATGAAGCTGAAAATCAAATCAGTGAGTTAGAGCACAAGATAAACAAAAGCACAAAAGCAGAGCAGCAAAAAGGAAAGAAGCTCAAAAATTCTGAGGAAACTCTAAGAGAGCTCTGTGACAACATGAAGAAAAATGAAACCCACATCATAGGGGTTCCTGAAGGATAAGAGAAAGAACAAAGGATAGAGAATCTGGTAGAAAAAAAATCATAGCTGAAAACTTCCCTAAATTGATGAAGGAACAAGTCACACAAGTTCAAGAAGTACAGAGGGTTCCATTAAGGATGAACACAAAAAGGCCAACACCAAGACACATTATAATTAAAATACAAAAATTAAGAGATAAAGAAAAATACTAAAAGCTGTAAGAGAAAAGCCGTCCATAAGGATGTCATCTGACTTCTCAACAAAAACATTACAGGCCAGAAGGAAATGGCAAAAAATACTCAAAGTAATGCAAACAAGAGCCTAAAACCAAGACTTCTCTATCCAGCAAGGGTATCATTTAAAATTGAAAGAGAAATAAAAAGCTTCCCAGACAAAACAAAACAAAACAAAAAAACAAAATCCATAAAGGATTTATTACAACCAAACCAATGCTACAAGAAATGTTAAGGGGACTGCTGTAAACAGAAAATAAAAGGGGAAAAAATCTAGTAAAAGAGGAATGTAGATTTGAAGAATGAAATGCCAATAAACAACTACATATCAAAAGCCTTAAATGTAAATAGATTAAATGCTCTAATCAAAAGACATAGAGTAGCTGTGTGGATAAGAAAACAGGACCTATTCATATGCTGTGTACAAGAGAAACACCCCAAAACAAAAAATACACATACACTAAAAACAAAGGGATTGAAAAAATATTTCATGCAAATGGAAATGAAAAAAAAAAAAGCTGGGGTAACAATACTTATATCAGACAAAATAGACTTCAAAACAAAGGCTCTAATAAGGGATAAAGAAGATCACTACATAATGATAAAGGGAGCAACCCAACAGGAAGATATAACCATTATAAATATCTATGCACCTAATATAAGAGCACCTAGATATATAAAGCAGATTTTGATGGGCATAATGGGCAAGATGCACAGCAATACTATAATAGTAGGGAATTTTAATACCCAACTAACATCAATGGATAGATCCTCAAGAGAGAGACTTAACAAAGAAACAGCAGACTTAATGGATACACTGGATCAACTGGATTTAATAAATATCTTCAGAACCTTTCACCCTAAAGCAGCAGAATATACATTCTTTTCAAGTGCCCATGGTACATCCTCTAGGATAGACCACATGCTAGGACACAAAACGAGTCTCAACAAACTTAATAGGACTGAAATCATATCAAGCATCTTCTCTGATTACAATGACATAAAACTGAGTGACGTCACGGAAATGGCGCTGTGAGAAGCGAGTCCGACAGCTCTCCTCTAAATCACAACAAATTTATCAACTAGAAACAGAAAAATTTATCCTCGGAGCATTCCGGAGTTCCACACAAACTGAAAGCAAAAGGACTGTTATCACTTGAATCTGAGAGACGAGGGTGTGGAGGAAGCTACCGCAGCAACAACGCTCATTCAAGCCGCGAGGGAGTGCGCCTGCGGTGAGTCAGCCCATATACTTGGGAACCGCGAGCCGCCGCGCGCGCACCCGGTCCGGTTGAGCACCGCTGACGTTCCCAGCGGCCCGCACACTGCGAGTGGGGGTCGCCGGCCACCGGTGCCCAGAGCGCCCCATTCGCGCGCGTGCCTTGGGCATTCCACGCGCCCAGGGTGCCCTGCTGGCCCGCACACCCAGGGGGCTCCATTATCCTGTGCCTGGTGCGGTCCAGCCGCCAGCTTCGGGGCGAGCGGGAGAGGCTTGGGAGATTCTCTCCGTGGGCGGGGCACCTCACCCAGCCATTCAAGCTAACAATCAAGCGTTGGGGGAGGGGCGCGCGCAGGCAGCCTAAAATACCTTCGGAAGCACAGATGCGACCCAATCACTGAAATTAGCTTAACACATAAAATCTGCGCACCCTCGGTTCTAATTGATAAGATCTCTCTCAGTTCAGCGATCCAAGACAAGAGGCGTGATATTTTTTAGTGCCTCTCGCTAAAGGGGCGGAGGCAACTTTTGATTGATAGAGCCTCCATATTCAGGGATAAACGCTAACAAGAAGGACTTGGCAGATAATAAGGTCTATACTACACTAGTCGTAAGCAGAGACTAGTGCCTCTTCTTCCCTGCAAAAACAGGCTACAAAGTGTGGAAAGCCTGGGTTGAGAGGTCCAACTAAATGATAGGCGCTGAACAGTCACCTTGACAACAATTGACTCCCACCCCCGCCTGATTACACTGGAGGCCCTGACTCTCAGAGCCTTTCCCAAAGCCTTGCACTGAGTGGGGATAGAGTGGGGATTTCCCAGCTCTTTGAGCCTCTTACTCCCCAGGCAGAAGCAGTTGCAGCCTTATAGCTGGATCACCAGGCTGCTAATTCAGAAAGGGGGGACTAGGAGAGAGAATCCAGGAAAGCAAACTCTCTCATCATTGGACCCTGCAAACGCCAACAAGCCTTTACTTCCAGCAAGACTAAAGCCAATTATATGACATTGCCATAGAATCCCATCAACTGCAAATCCCTACCTAAGAGTGACACAGGGGCAGAGCCTGGGGTACAGAGTCACCGACCAGGAAGAGGGAGAGAAAAGAAAAAGGAAGAAGTTAACCTCTCAAAATCAAGAAAAACCCACAGACTTTACAACTTGATCCACTAATTTTTTTTGTTGTTGTTGTTGTTTGTTTCTTCTATCTTTTTGCCTTTATTTCCTCCACCTCGGTCCTTCTATTCTCTGCCCATCTTATGCTTCCCCTTTCTTGAACTACACTACCCATGAGTGTTGCATTTTATTTTTCTTATTCATCCTCACCCTCCTTTAAGGTTATACTCCAAAACACTTAACTCTCACTCTCTCCTCTTTTGTTTTTTTTGTTTGTTTTTTTTTTGTCTTGCTTTATTTTGTTTTTTTCTCCTCCTATTTTATTTCTTCCTTCATTTTTCTCTTTTTCTTATTTTTTCCTTTCTATTCGTTTTTTCTTTTCTCATTTTACTTTCCTCCCATATAATCCTCAATCACGAACAAATTAGTTAATTTGGGACTCAAGGCTTTTTTTTGGCTTTATTTCTCTTTTTTGCTTTTGTTTTTATTTTTTTCTCTTGTTTGTTTATTTTTGTGGCATTTTGGGTCCTCCCAACCTAAGGTCTCCATTGTATTTAGTCTTCGCTCCACTTAATACAACAGATTTTTACTTATTATTTTTATTTTTTCTTCTTTATTATTCTTTTTTGGTCCTTTTTTCTGATTCCCTCTTATCCCTCTCATTATATCTCTTAGTTGACCATCACTTACAAGCAAATCATCTTATGCTTGTCTAAGATTTTCTTCCTTTTTTTTTTTTTTGCATTTAGTAGGTCCCTACTCCCTTTTTTTTGCCCCTTGAACTCTTCACCCCGAATCAGGCCCTCCATTATAGGCATGACATTTCCCTGAGGAGGGGAGAGGAGGGAAAAAGAAGAGAGAAAAAAAGGGGGAAATAATAAATTATTACTGTTTTTTTTTGTGGGGTGTTTTACCCTTTTTTTTTTCTTTTTACTCTTTATTAATTCTAATTAGTGCTATCAATAAGACCACCCTCAGATGCCGATAAGAAAGAGGAAATCGAATATTATGGATACAAAAGAAAGAGAGGTAACACAAATAGATGTGGAAAAATCTATGGAGAAAAGACTTAACATATTGGAAGCCTTGGAGCTAAATGACAGAGAATTTAAAATAGAAATCTTAAAAATACTCAGAGATATACAAGAAAACACAGAAAGGCAATATAGGGAGATCAGAAAACAACTCAATGAACACAAAGAATATATTACCAAGGAAATTGAAACTATAAAAACAAATCAAACAGAAATGAAAAACTCAATTCACGAGCTGAAAAACGAGGTAACAAGCTTAGCTAACAGAACAGCCCAGATTGAAGATAGGATTAGTGAAATAGAAGACAAACAACTTGAGGCACAACAGAGAGAAGAAGAAAGAGACTCAAAAATAATAAAAAATGAGAAAGCCCTACAGGAATTGTCTGACTCCATCAGAAAGAATAACATAAGAATAATAGGTATATCAGAGGGAGAAGAGAAAGAAAATGGAATGGAGAATATACTCAAACAAATAATAGATGAGAACTTCCCAAGCCTGTGGAAGGAACTAAAGCCTCAAATTCAAGAAGCAAACAGAACACCAAGTTTTCTTAACCCCAACAAACCCACTCCAAGGCACATCATAATAAAGATGACACAAACCAATGACAAAGAAAAAATTCTCAAGGCAGCCAGGGAAAAGAAGAGTACAACATATAAAGGAAGGCCTATTAGATTATCATCAGATTTCTCAGCAGAAACTCTACAAGCTAGAAGAGAGTGGACCCCAATATTTAAAGCCCTGAAAGAGAGGAACTTTCAGCCAAGAATACTATACCCATCAAAGCTATCCTTCAAGTATGAAGGAGATATAAAAACATTCAAAAATACAGAAAAGATGAGAGAATTTATCAACAGAAAGCCCCCACTCCAGGAAATACTAAAGGGGGTTTTCCAACCAGATTCAAAGAACAAAAGAAAACAACACCACAAGTAACAGTTCCACCAAGAACACAATAAAACCAAACTTAAACTGTGACAACAAAGGAAAAAAAGGGGGGAGAGGATGGAGATTAACAGTAGCAAAGGATGATGAAGTGCAGAAATACTTATGAGATAGGGTACTACAATGAATATGGTAGGTACCCTTTTCATTACTTAATGGTAACCACCCTTAAAAAAACCACCACAAAAACACTTGACTTAAAAAAGGTAGCAACAGAGGAAAGAAGTATGGAACACAAACAAACAAAAACAAATGATAGAAAAACAAAAGAGAAGAATCAAACAAGATACAAAACTAACAAAAAGCAATTTATAAAATGGCAGTAGGGAACCCACAAGTGTCAATAATTACACTAAATGTAAATGGATTAAACTTACCAATAAAAGGACACAGAGTAGCAGAATGGATTAAAAAAGAAAATCGAACTCTATGCTGCCTACAAGAAACACATCTAAGCAACAAGGATAAAAACAAATTCAAAGTGAAAGGCTGGAAAACAATACTCCAAGCAAACAACACCCAAAAAAAAGCAGGTGTAGCAATACTCATATCTAATAATGCTGACTACAAGACAGAAAAAGTACTCAGAGACAAAAATGGTCATTTCATAATGATTAAGGGGAAGTTGAATCAAGAAGACATAACAATCCTTAATATATATGCACCAAACCAAGGAGCACCAAAATATATAAGACAGCTACTTATTGACCTGAAAACAAAAACTAACAAAAATACAATCATACTTGGAGACCTCAATACACTGCTGACAGCTCTAGATCGGTCATCCAAACAGAGAATCAATAAAGATATAGTGGCCTTAAACGAAATACTAGAACACCTGGATATGATAGACATCTACAGGACACTTCATCCCAAAGCGCCAGAGTATACATTTTTCTCTAGTGTACATGGAACATTCTCAAGAATTGACCATGTGTTGGGCCACAAAGACTATATCAGCAAATTTAGAAAAATTGAAATTGTACCAAGCATATTTTCTGATCATAAAGCCTTGAAACTAGAATTCAACTGCAAAAAAGAGGGGGAAAAACCCACAAAAATGTGGAAACTAAACAACATACTTCTAAAAAATGAATGGGTCAAAGAAGAAATAAGCGCAGAAATCAAAAGATTTATACAGACAAATGAAAATGAAAATACGACATATCAGAATCTCTGGGATGCAGCAAAAGCAGTAATAAGAGGAAAGTTCATATCACTTCAGGCCTATATGAACAAACAAGAGAGAGCCCAAGTAAACCACTTACCTTCACACCTTAAGGAACTAGAAAAAGAAGAACAAAGACAACCCAAAACCAGCCGAAGAAAGGAGATAATAAAAATCAGAGCAGAAATAAATGAAATAGAGAACAGAAAAACTATAGAAAAAATCAATAAAACAAGGAGCTGGTTCTTTGAAAAGATCAACAAAATTGACAAACCCTTGGCAAGACTCACCAAGGAAAAAAGACACAGGACTCAAATAAATAAAATCCAAAATGAAAGAGGAGAGATCACCACAGACATCATAGAAATACAAAGAATTATTGTAGAATACTATGAAAAATTATATGCCACCAAATACAACAATCTAGAAGAAATGGATAAATTCCTAGAACAATACAACCTTCCTAGACTGAGTCATGAAGAAGCAGAAAGCCTAAACAGACCAATCAGCAGGGAGGAAATAGAAAAAACTATTAAAAATCTCCCCAAAAATAAAAGTCCAGGCCCAGACGGTTATACTAGTGAATTCTATCAAACATTCAAAGAAGACTTGGTTCCTATTCTACTCAAAGTCTTCCAAAAAATTGAAGAAGAAGCAATACTTCCAAACACATTTTATGAGGCCAACATAACCCTCATACCAAAACCTGGCAAGGATGGCACAAAGAAAGAAAACTACAGACCAATATCTCTAATGAATACAGATGCTAAAATACTAAACAAAATACTGGCAAACCGAATACAACAACATATTAAAAAAATAATACATCATGATCAAGTGGGATTCATCCCAGAATCTCAAGGATGGTTCAACATACGCAAAACGGTTAACGTAATACACCATATCAACAAAACAAAGAACAAAAACCACATGATCTTATCAATAGATGCAGAAAAGACTTTTGATAAAATACAACACAATTTTATGTTTAAGACTCTCAACAAAATGGGTATAGAAGGAAAATATCTCAACATGATAAAGGCCATATATGATAAACCATCAGCCAACATCCTATTAAATGGCATAAAACTGAGGACTTTCTACCTTAAATCAGGAACAAGACAGGGTTGTCCACTCTCTCCACTCTTATTCAACGTGGTGCTAGAAGTTCTGGCCAGAGCAATCAGACAAGACAAAGAAATAAAAGGCATCCATATTGGAAAAGAAGAAGTAAAGCTATCACTTTTTGCTGATGATATGATCCTATACATTGAAAACTCGAAGGACTCCACAAAAAGATTATTAGAAACAATAAACCAATACAGTAAGGTCGCAGGATACAAAATTAACATACAAAAGTCCATAGCCTTTCTATATGCCAACAATGAAATATTAGAAAACGAACTCAAGAAAATAATCCCCTTCACGATTGCAACAAAAAAAATAAAATACCTAGGAATAAACATAACAAAGAACGTAAAGGACCTATATAATGAAAATTACAAAGCATTGTTAAGGGAAATCGAAAAAGATACAATGAGATGGAAAAATATTCCTTGTTCTTGGATAGGAAGAATAAATATAATCAAAATGGCCATATTACCCAAAGCAATATACAAATTTAATGCAATTCCCATCAAAATCCCTATGAGATTTTTTAAAGAAATGGAACAAAAAATCATCAGATTTATATGGAACTATAAAAAACCCCGAATAGCCAAAACAATCCTAAGGAAAAAGAATGAAGCTGGGGGCATTACAATACCTGACTTTAAACTATATTATAGGGCCACGATAATCAAAACAGCATGGTATTGGCAAAAAAATAGACACTCAGACCAATGGAACAGAATAGAAAGCCTAGAATTAAAACCACATATATATGGTCAAATAAACTTTGATAAAGGGGCCAACAACACACAATGGAGAAAAGAAAGCCTCTTCAACAAATGGTGTTGGGAAAACTGGAAAGCCACATGCAAAAGAATGAAACTCGACTACAGCCTGTCCCCGTGTACTAAAATTAATTCAAAATGGATCAAAGACCTAAATATAAGACCTGAAACAATAAAGTACATAGAAGAAGACATAGGTACTAAAATCATGGACCTGGGTTTTAAAGAACATTTTATGAACTTGACTCCAATGGCAAGAGAAGTGAAGGCAAAGATAAATGAATGGGACTACATCAGAATTAAAAGTTTTTGCTCTGCAAGAGAAACTGATATCAAAATAAACAGACAGCCAACTATATGGGAACTGATATTTTCAAACGACAGCTCAGATAAGGGCCTAATATCCCAAATTTACAAAGAACTCATAAAACTCAACAACAAACAAACAAACAATCCCATAAAAAAATGGGAAGAGGACATGAACAGACACTTCTCCCAGGAAGAGATACAAATGGCCAACAGATATATGAAAAGATGCTCAGCTTCATTAGTTATTAGAGAAATGCAAATCAAAACTACAATGAGATACCACCTCACTCCTGTTAGATTAGCTTTTATCGACAAGATGGGTAATAGCAAATGTTGGAGAGGCTGTGGAGAAAAAGGAACCCTCATTCACTGTTGGTGGGACTGTAAAGTAGTACAACCATTATGGAGGAAAGTATGGTGGTTCCTCATAAAACTGCAAATAGAACTACCTTATGACCCAGCAATCCCTCTACTGGGTATATACCCCAAAACCTCAGAAACATTGATACGTGAAGACACATGTAGCCCCATGTTCATTGCAGCACTGTTCACAGTGGCCAAGACATGGAAACAACCAAAAAGCCCTTCAATAGAAGACTGGATAAAGAAGATGTGGCACATATACACTATGGAATACTACTCAGCCATAAGAAATGATGACATCAGATCATTTACAGCAAAATGGTGGGATCTTGATAACATTATAAGGAGTGAAATAAGCAAATCAGAAAAAAACAAGAACTACATGATTCCATACATTGGTGGAACAAAAAATGAGACTAAGAGACATGGACAAGGGTGTGGTGGTTACCAAGGGTGGGGGGGGAGGGAGGACATGGGAGGGAGGGAGGGAGAGAGTTAGGGGGAGGGGGAGGGGCACAGAGAACTAGATAGAGGGTGATGGAGGACAATCTGACTTTGGGCGAGGGGTTTGCAACATAATTTGATGACAAAATAACCTAGACATGTTTTCTTTGAATATATGTACCCTGATTTATTAATGTCATCCCATTACCATTAATAAAAATTTATTAAAAAAAAAAAAAAACAATGACATAAAACTGAAAATCAACTACAATAGAAAAACTGAAAAACACTCAAACACTTGGAGGTTAAATACCATGTTATTAAATAACAAATGGCTTAACAATGAAATCAAGAAAGAAATCAAAAATTTTCTTGAAACAAATGAAAATAAACATACAACAACTCAAATTATATGGGACACAGCAAAAGCAGTCCTGAGAGGAAAGTTCATAGCATTACAGGCATAACTTAAGAAGCTAAAAAAAAAAACTCAAATAAACAATTTATCTCTGCATCTAAATGAACTAGAAAAAGAACAACAAATAAAACTCAGAGGAAGAAGAATGAAGGAAATAATAAAGATCAGAGTGGAAATAAATGACATAGAGGCTAAAAAGCAATACAGAGAATCAATGAAACCAGGAGCTGGCTCTCGGAAAAGATAAACAAGATCGATGAACCTTTAACCAGACTCACCAAAAAAAAAAAAAAAAGAGAGAGAGAGAGAGAGAGAGAGAGGACTCAAATACATAAAATTGGAAAGAGAGAGAAGTAACAACTGACACAGCAGAAATAAAAAGGATTGTAAGAAAATACTATGAAGCACTGTATGCCATAAAATTAGACAACCTAGGTAAAATGGACAAATTACTTGAAACATATAATCTTTCAAAAATCAATATAGAAGAATCAGAAAACCTAAATAGACCAATTTCATCAAATGAGTTTGAAAAAGTTATCAAAAAACTTCCAACAAACAAAAGCCTTTTGGCCAGATGGCTTCACAGGCAAATATTACCAAATATTCAAAGAAGAACTAACTCCTCTCATTCTCAGACTATTTCAAAAAATTCAAGAGGAGGGA
The DNA here is from genome assembly GCF_036850765.1 of Saccopteryx bilineata. Classification (NCBI taxonomy): domain Eukaryota; kingdom Metazoa; phylum Chordata; class Mammalia; order Chiroptera; family Emballonuridae; genus Saccopteryx; species Saccopteryx bilineata. The sequence goes on along the minus strand of NC_089491.1, from coordinate 209,353,296 downwards.
AAACTTCCAAGCTCCTTTTATGAGGTGAGCATAATACTGATTCCAAAACCAGGCAAAGACACTACAAAGAAAGAAAACTACAGACCAATATCCCTGATAAACTTAGCTGCTAAAATTCTCAAAAATATTTGCAAACCAGATCTAGCAATACAAATAATAATAATAATAATAATAATAATAATAATAATACATTATGATCAGGAGAGATTTATTCTAAGGAGACAAGGCTGGTACAATATCTGCAAATCAGTCAATGTGATTCAACACATAAACAAAAGGAAGGATAAAAGTCACATGATAATACCAATATATGCAGAAAAAGCATTTGATAAAATCCAGCACCCCTTTTATGATCAATCTCAGCTAAGTGGGGATACAGGATTATACCTTAACATAATAAAGGCCATCTATGACAAACCCAAAGACAGCATTATAATCAATGTGAAAAAGATAAAAGAAATCCCCTTAAGATCAGGAACAAGACAGGGGTGCCCCCTATAACCACTGCTATTCAACATAGTTCTGAAGTCCTAGCCACAGCACTCAGACAAGAAGAAGAGATAAAAGGCATCCAAATTGAAAAAGAAGAAGTAAAACTGTTGTTATTTTCTGATGATATGATGATACTGTACGTAGAAAACCCTAAAGTTTCAGTCAAAAAAACTACTGGACCTGATAAATGAATTTAGCAAGGTGGCAGGATATAAAATCAATATGCAGAAATCAGTGGCATTTTTATACACCAAAATAAACTGTCTGAAAGAGAAATTAAGAAAACAGTCCCCTTCACTATTGCAACAAATTAATAAAATATCTAGCAGTAAATTTAACCAAGGAAGTTAAAGACTTGTACTTAGAAAATTATAAAACATTGATAAAAGAAATCAAGGAAGATCCAAACAAGTGGAAGCATATACCATGTTCATGGCTAGGAAGAATAAACATCATTAAAATGTCTGTATTACCCAAAGCAATCTATAAATTCAATGCAGTTCCTATTAAAATACAAATGACATACTTCAAGGCCCTGGCCGGTTGGCTCAGCGGTAGAGTGTCGGCCTAGCGTGCGGAGGACTCGGGTTCGATTCTCGGCCAAGGCACATAGGAGAAGCGCCCATTTGCTTCTCCACCCCTCCGCCGCGCCTTCCTCTCTGTCTCTCTTTTCCCCTCCCGCAGCCACGGCTCCATTGGAGCAAAGATGGCCCAGGCGCTGGGGATGGCTCCTTGGCCTCTGCCCCAGGCGCTAGAGTGGCTCTGGTCGCAACATGGCGACGCCCAGGATGGGCAGAGCATCGCCCCCTGGTGGGCAGAGCGCCCCATGGTGGGCGTGCCGGGTGGATCCTGGTCGGGCGCATATGGGAGTCTGTCTGACTGTTTCTCCCTGTTTCCAGCTTCAGAAAAAAAAATGCACAAATGACATACTTCAAAGATATAAAAAAAAATATTGCAAAAATTTATGTGGAACCAAAAAAGAACACGAATAGCCTCAGCAATCCTGAAAAAGAATAATAAAGTGGGGGGTATCATAGTTACTGATATCAAGTTATACTACAAGGCCATCATACTCAAAACAGCTTGGTACTGGCATAAGAAGAGATATACAGATCAATGGAACAGAATAGAGAACCCAGAAATAAACTCTCACTTATATGGACAATTGATTTTTGACAAAGGAGGAAACAGCATACAATGGAGTTAAGACAGTCTCTTTATCAAATGGCGTTGGGAAAATTGGACAGGTACTTTCAAAAAAATAAAACTGAATCACCAACTTACACCATTCATAAAAATAAACTCAATATGGATAAAAGACTTAAATGTAAGTCATGAAACCATAAACATCTTGGAAGAAAACATAGGCAGTAAACTCTTCAATATCTCTCGTAGTAATATATTTGCTGATTTATCTGCATGGGCAAGTGAAATAAAGGACAGGATGAACAAATGGGACTATATGAAACTAAAAAGCTTTTTGCACAGCAAAAGACACCATTAACAAAATAAAAAGACAGCCCACACATTGGGAGAATATATTCACCAATATGTCTGATAAGGGGTTAATAACCAAAATTTATAAAGACCTTGTAAATCTCAACACCAGGAAGATAAATAATCCAATCAAAAAATGGGCAAAAGAAATGAATAGACACTTCTCCATAGAGGATATACAGATGACCAATAGGCAATGTTGAACATAATTAATCAATAAAGAAATGCTAATTAAAACCACAATGACATACCATGTTACACCTGTCAGAAAGGCGCTTATTAATAAAACAACACATAGTAAGTACTGGAGAGGGTGTGGAGAAAAGGGAACTCTCTCCTGCACTACTGGTGGGAGTGCAGACTGGTGCAGCCACTGTGAAAACAGTATGGAGATTCCTCAAAAAATTAAAAATGGAACTGCCCTTTGACCCAGCTATCCCACTTTTAAAAATATATCCTATGAATCACTGATTCAAAAGAAGAAATGCACCTCCATGTTTATTGCAGCATTGTTTACAATAGCCAAGGTCTGGAAACAGCCTAAGTGTTCGTCAGTGGACGAGTGGATTAAAAAGCAGTGGCACATATACACAAAAAAATACTACGTGGCGTTGAGGAATAAGGAAATCTTACCTTTCACAACAACATGAATGGACCTGGAAACTATCAAGCTAAGTGACATAAGCCAGGCAGAGAAAGAAAAACGTCAAATGACCTCACTTATTTGGGGAATCCAATGAACAGTGTGAACTGAACAACAACAGAGACAGAAGCAGGATCAAATGGACCAGAGGGAAAGAGATTAATGAAATTATATATACATAACACAGCATTATAGAGAACAGGACATTATAGAGAACATTATAGAGAACAGCAAATCCTGAAGGGGAAGGGGGAAGGCACTGGTGGGAGGGGGCATGGGGGGGCCGAGGGGGAATAAGGGGCTGGGGGGTGATATATTTGGTAGGACACTTGAATCTATGTAAACAGAAATTAAAATCATAAATAAATAAAAAAAAGATTTGTCTCTGAAGGAGATAAGAAAAGTTTTAATTTTGTTTTTCTTCTATATTAGTATATAAACTTCTGTATGGTTTTGTATACACTTTGTTATTTTTCTAATGACTGCCCACAAGCATGTGATATGATTACATACTCAATAACATATTGTGTTTTCTCCCTTCTATATTAGTGTGGAGGTCTATTGCTATTGGTAGGATTTTTTTTATTTCCCTCACAGCTGTTTATGTTGATTCTAAAATTTAAAATTCAATGCAGAGTGCTTTGAATTTATGATTATATCAATCTTATCCACTAAATGGACTGATAGAAAAGAATGAATGCTCTGTACTGAAGTCCTTAAAACCTTTACAATTTGAGTAAGAATATTAGAGGTACGGCGGTAGAATGGATTCTCTTTAATCACCACATAATTGCTTATGAAAATTATGCCACAAATTGCATGATAATTGGGACATGACTGTGTTTCATAGATTTTGTTTAACTTAGGTATCTAATAGCTTTTTCATTTTTATAAAAGATATTTATAACTATTTTGTTAATAAACACAACAAGTGAGTGTCTTATGTAATGTCACATGTATAAATGAATCCTGTAGCATGTTATGGAATGTTGGATCCTGAAGGGGTTTAGAATATGCCACCCCCAAATTTGCCAATTTGGCATGAGCTAGAGGCAAATGAGGATCAGCAGGTGCAGAGAGAAGCCTTCCTAGAATTTTCCTTATCTTGCTAAAAGCAAAAACTTTTGAGATATGAGGAATTCCAATAGATCTCTTCTCTAGCAGATGTTTCTTCAGATGAAGAAAGAAACTCAGTGAATTGGACCTACACTAATCTTACTCCACTGGTGTTCTCATACATTTATACACCTGTATCTTGCCGCCCCTAAAAACCTAAACTCATTTTTGCTTTCCCTTATCACTTTTCTATGTATTGTTCTTTTAAAAATATGTTTCTTATTCTCAAGTTCAAACCACCTCTTTGAGTTACTCATCATTGAAGTTTCATGCATTTACAAACTGTTTTTGTTTTTTAATTAATGGCTTCTGTCAACCTGATTTTCAAAGCTCCAGCCAGAAATCCTAGGAGGTTAGAGTAAATAAGTTAAATTTCCTTCCTCTATGCCCCATGTATCAACAGCACAACCTGCTGATAAGAAAAAAACAACAAAACTGACTTTCTTGCTCACCAGAATAAAGAACATTACTGTAGAGCTTGGACACTTTCTGGGTGTAAGAGGTAAGAGCAGAGAATAAGGGAAGACTTTCCATGCAGGTTGGCTTGATTAAGAGAGGGTTCACAATACTATACTGTAGTTTAGGATTGGCATAAAAACAAGGAGAAGATTTTGATGCTGGAAATTCAAAGAGTCTTAGAACACAAACTGTCTGTCAATGCTTTCCATTAAACATCTGATGGGTCTTTTAGGAAGTTTCATGCTATCAAACCATCTGCCTGGCTAGAGACTCCAGAAAAAGTACAGTGGTAATGATAATGAAGATAGTGGGATTGCAATCATGTCTCTTACCTCTATATTTCTTGCTCTGAACCTCTCTGGGCTGCTACTGATCCAGAGTGCTACTGCTGCCCTTCTTTCTGTGCTCACTGGACCATGACTCCCTCCACTATATGAGGTAGCTATAAGTTTCTATCTGCCTCTCATTTTCGAAATGTGTCAAAATCTCTGTAACACCAATTATTTTCCTTTCTTCTATCCCTGTGCATGATTTTTCGCTTTTGTTTTTCTTAAGGAATTATCAGAAGGAAAAAAGAGAAGTATACTTGATATATTGATACAAATATTAATGCCATTCATGCTGCACCTTTTCAATTCTCTGAGTACAGGACTATGAATAAAAGTGATTAGGACAGAATAAAATGAAGCTCTACTTAACACTGTGTTTATTCACATGCCTCTATAAATTTACATATAAAGGCATGATTTTGAAGTTCAGCATTATATTTTCCTTGTTAAGAATTTGAAAAGGAAATTTAAACGTTGCAATCTATTGTCCTCCAATTTACAGCTTTAGTGTTTTTCTTTTTCAATTATTTTAATGAAAATACACCATAGAACTGGGTTGGATTCACTTTACCACTGTATCCTTGCTGCAGAAGGATTTCTCCTCTTGTTATTTTATTTCCTATGCATTAGTGAATAAGTTTTGAGAACTGAGCTCTTGTGTTAGACACCATCATTTGCACTGTGGGATGTCCTGGAAGTCCACCTTGCACATCAGGGTGCTTATACTAAAGACAGAATTTTGCGTTCATCTCAAATGACCCAATATTTTTCATACTAGAGTCATTACAGAAGAAAATGTAGAGAATATACCTGTCCAGGCTTTTATTAAATTGAAACAGGTCTCCTCCCACCAAGAGCTGTTTGTTTTTCTTTACTTTTTTTAATATTAATTTTACAAAAAAAGGTGGAACTAAACTTATGGGATGCTTCATCATTGGGACAATCTGACTAGGAGAACTAATGAGTTTGAAAAGAAATAGGTTAGTTTCACTTTTAATTAGAATAATAAAGAGCATCTGTTTACTTATACATGTGGCTTAAATGTGCTTTTGAAATGTTAATTCCTGATACATTAGAGCAGTGGTCCCCAACCTTTTTGGGCCACGGACCAGTTTAATGTCAGAAAATATTTTCATGGACCAGCCTTTAGGGTGGGATGGATCAATGTATCACGTGACTGAGACAAGCATCAAGAGTGAGTCTTAGATGGCTGTAACAGAGGGAATCTGGTAATTTTTAAAAAATAAGACATTGTTCAGACTTAAATATAAATAAAATGGAAATAATGTAAGTTATTTATGTTTTCTCTGTAGACCGGTACCAAATGGCCCACGGACTGGTACCAGTCCGCGGCCGGAGGGTTGAGAACCACTGCATTAGAGAAAAGTTATATGAAGGATCTGGGATGCTGGGAAAAAGTCCTGATGATATTTACCATCCCAGTGAGAAAATTTCCCAACCTCCTGAGGTAGAAGCAAAAGCTACAGTCTTCATGTTTAGTTGCTAGAAGGTATATTGATATGATATTTGGGTAGAAATTCTATTAATTTTTAAAAATTAGCGGTGTAAATGACATCAATGAAAATGGTGTATTTGCTGCAAGGGTCTAACTCTCCATAGAAACATTGAAAACTCAAGCTGAACAGTCAGAATTGTGGAAAAGAGTGGGATGTTTACAGCAGCCAAGCAAGTGCTAAATCAAGGAAAAGGTAACTTTAACATGGAAGAAATTATTTTTTACTTTCTCAGTTGTCACACTGCCCTTCCCAGCTCAGTGATATTCTTGAAAATGAACCCCACATTCCCATTATGGGACCCTTAATCCCTTACCTCCTCCCCTGTAGAAAAAAGAAACAAAGCAATTTATTTTTTAACAGCTCCTTAGAAATGGGATGCTGCCTAATTCATGAGTTGTTCAATAAAAACAATTAGAAGATAAAGTTCAGCAAAATCAGGATACTCTAAGTTGTGGTCTCCATTGGTAGCAAGATATATTAGCCATTTTGATTTTAAAAGAAGAGCTCTAACAGGTTGACTGTAACGTTATCACATAACAAGGAATGCTTTTCAGTGATAGGTTTAGAATCATTTATACTTGTTGAGACAGAAACTATCTCTGAACCTTATAAGATACCCCATTATGGAAACCTTTATTTTTACTCCGATGGATTTGCTGCCCTATGAGATTGGGATTTAAGGTAGAAGCATAGTTTCTGAATCAACGAGAATTTGGCAAGGTTGCCCATTAATTGTGTTTCTCCTTGGCTATTGAATAGAATTACTGGTAATTATTTACTGAAGACCCCTGTGTTGTGTGTCCACCAACTCTGGGAGAAGCCTACGTTGGTAGATATAGAAACAATGGAGCTGAAACATTTGCATAGAACTTTTGAGGACAATCTTTTTCTAATGTCCCACTTGATTAAAAACAAGATAATCCTTGGGCCAGTGATTTGATGGCGGGCCCCTAAGATAGTGCAGTTGGGAGGCCCAGCAGTTATTCCTGGTCTTTGGCATTAGATTTGTTCTAGCTGTAAGGCCAACAGCTTGTTGGTTGTTTTTCTTTGGTTTTTCTCTGAGGTCCTTTCTAATAGCTCAGCTATGGCAATAGGCTCTGTTAGACCACTGGCCTTTCCTCCAATTTTTACATTCTTATCAATCTACTAATCTTAGCAAATAATTTGTTTACAGATAGGGCAACTAAAGTGATAATTAGGTGACTCTCATTATTGTATAGTCTGCCACAGATTCATCTTTACATTTTTTGAAAATTTGAATAATAAACCAATCACTGTGGACAGGAAATACTCTAGGAGTGGATTGCAAAAGGTCAGTTGCTATTTACAGATGTATTTTTGGTCAGAGATCTCTAATATCATCCTCAGGTTTTGCTATTTTACTTTCTGCATCCACTTTTGAGCTTCACCAGGTCCTGCCAGCATGTGCACAAGCTGATGGAGATTTGCCACCTCCGGCCCCAATAATGACTCTAAATTCTTGAAAGCACTTTTGGATAGCCTTTTTAGTTTAGAAAACTTTTAACTATAGTCCTTAGTTTAGTTTTTGACCAAGGGAGAAAGATCACTGAAGGAGGTCCCTTTACAATCTCAGATAATTTTATTTTAAAAGGAGGGTGAGGGGATCAGTAGGAGTCACATCAGTCCATTTATTTTTGTCTTGTAAGTATTTGTTGTGTTTTTTAACTTTTCATTACCACTTTTAGCCAGCCTTTTAATGAAAGCTATTTCAAATGTTGAAGCTTTTTGAAGCTTCTGCATACCAATCAAAATAGGTATCTCATTATGTTTGTTTACCGTAATTCATAAACACATATTTTCAAGTGTACTTCTTAAGTTAATGATCTTCTCTAATTAGAACCTTTCCCATTTTGGCCATGGTAATTCTAGGTTGTTTTTTTAGTAAGATTTTGCCTTTTGTGTAGATATTTACAGCTTCTGGAATTTCACATAAATAAGTTAAGTAGGTGTTCTGGGAGGTGGTGCACTTGACTCTTTAGAAATTAGAGATCCCATTTCTTTTAGCTAGCCTTTATGTATACCTATTAGTCAAATAAGTTTGTAAATATGTTATATATGTTTGCTCACTTATAGTTTGCATTGGGTATTGGAGACAGGCTGTAAATTTGTAAAGTTCTTATAGCCTAAGTCTTAATTTTAAGACCAAGCCTTTCCCACCCTTTTAATATAATACTGAGATCTTTTCAACATCCTTCTAATACTAAGATCTCCTCAAAACTAAGCTTTTGCCCACACTCTTGACTGTTGCATGATGTGAGGTGATGCACTCTTATGAGGAATCTCATTTATGCCTCAGATAAGTGGCTTCGTATCAGAGACTTTCTTATTTGTATATTGGCTTAAAGGTTTTAACTTCTACACTATAAAATAAGGCAGACCAGGAGCTCCCTCGCTCAGATCTTGCCATCAGCATTGCAGAAGGAGAGACAGCCAAGATGGTGGAATGCTGAAGGAGAAATCAGTTTGTGCAGAGTTTATGCAGAGAGAAGGAGATGGGGAACCTTTGGTGAGGTAAAAACCTTTGATTATAGGAATACTCGAATGAGTCAGTGGTTTTGGTAGTCCTAAATGGAAAGGGAAGTGTTTTTCTACTGTGTGTATTTCTTGCCCGCCGGGTGCAAACTAGGATTAAAGGTAATGGCCCACCAGTTCTTGGCTCCGTTGTTTCATTACTGTCTGTCTGACTTAAATGCAAACGTGCCCGTGTCAAGTGGCTGTGATGGTGGCTGTGGCTACTGGCCATACAACACCTAAGAAGTCAAACAGATACATACAATGTAACACTGTGGCAGTAACCAATTACAGCAGCCTGGCCAAGAAGACCCTGTGTGCAACACCACCAGTTCCCAACACAGAACCAGAAACTAAGGAGAAGGACTGACTGGACTACAAGGTGTCAAATGGGGACTGCAGACTGATTCCAAACAAATGAGGAAGTGCCACCAGCACTTCCCAACTTGGAATCTGGGGAAGGATTGCAAACAAACGGGAAACTGCAGACTAAACCACCAGCACTGCAGAATGTGACATCTGGGAACATATCTATAAGGCCAGGGGCCGCTGCCACCATTATGGCCATTCACATGGAGGTTCTCATTAAATTCGAGCAGACCATAAAGAAATGGTGGAGTTGGAGGATGGTGGTCCATTCTGTTTATTGGTGTCTCACCAAGACAGGTAAGCCACAAGAAAAGCCATGCAGATAACCTGCTTTTCCCATGGAGGACAAGGGATCAGGGAGGAAAAAAAGAAGTAATCCTCCTGCATCTCTCAGTGTGTGTGGGGGGGCAGAATCTCCCTTCCAGTAAACATTAACAAGACAATGCCCCCCCCCAATCAGGAAGGTGACCTGCAACCTCACAGACCACTATATCTGGCTTTGCCCAGCCCCCAATGCAAACCACAAGTGAGCAAACATATACATCATATTTACAAACTTATTGACCAAAAATACCAAAGGCTGGGGGTCTCCAATCAAGTGGGATTGACCAAAGTATCAGTGGCTACCAACATGGAACTAGGAGATCCAGATAAATGGGAAAAAGTTTGGAAATACATTAGATCAGGTGCTTGACCCAAAGAGAGCAGAGCTTAGAACTGAGAGAAACTTACAGCTCTTGGAAAGAGAGAGAAAGGCAGTTGTTGGTCAAATAAGTTTGTAATAGATATATATGTTTGCTCACTTATAGTTTGCATTGGGTGTGAGGGACAGGCTGTAAGCAGGCAGGATCCTTATATTCTAAGGCTTAATTTTAAGGCTAAGCTTTCCCCCACATCATTAACTGATTTTATGATGTGGGGTGGTGCACTCCCATGAGGAATCCCATTATGCCTAAGATAAGTGACTTTGTATCAGAGACTTCCTTGTTTGTATATTGGATTAAAAGTTTTGATTTCTATACTATAAAGTGGGGCAAACTGGGAGCTTACTCCCTCTTGGTTCCTGAGATTAGCATTAGAGGAGAGAGCAGAAAAAGGAGAGCAGAGAAATCCAGATGGAGGAGAGGAGAGGCAGCCAAGATGGTGGAGTGCTGAAAAAGAAGCCAGTTTGTGCAGAGTTTGTGCAGAGAAGGAGATGGGGAACAGAGGTGAATAAGGCTGGTGAACTAGAAACCTTTGATTCTAGGAAACTCGAATGAGTCAGTGGCTTTGGGAGCCCTGAATTGAAAGGGAAGTGTTTTCCCACTGTGTGTATTTTTTGCTGGCCATGTGCAAGCTAGGATTAAAGCTAATAGCCCACTAGTTTTGGGTTTCATTGTTTCATTACCATCTATCCAAATCAAATGCAAACCTGCATGGGCCAGGAGGCTGTGATGGTGGCCGTGGCTACTGACTTTACATTTGGCATAGTCTGTGGCAGGATTCGATACAGTTTGGTATGGAGCCACCATGACCTTTGAGTGGTGGAGTAGAGGACTGCCTGCTGTTATGGTTCCCCATGGCTGTCCTTTTGGGGGCTGTAGGCTGGCTAACTTTTACAGCCATGCATGATGAAACTGAGAGCTCTGTGGAAGAGGCTTCCAGGGACCTGCAAATTGAGCAGTGGAAGGAGCTGGAGCAAACGTGGGAGAAACAGATGTTGATCCTGTAGCTGGAGGAAGCGCTGGAGGATGAAGCTGACCAGGCTTGCGAGATTCGTCTGGAAATGGAGCAGCTGCTGGAGAAGGAATCACAGGTTCGTGAGCTGCAGATTGCCCTGGACATTGTGGAGAGCCAGCAGCGGCAGGAGGCTAGGGCTGAGGCCAGGGTTGAGGCTGGGTCTGGGGCTGCAAGTCTGGCAGCAGGAGCTGATGTTTTCAATTCCTCTTTGGAGAATGAGGAGAATCAGTCTGGAGTTGTGATCTGCAGTCTCCAGAAGGTGAGAGCCCAGCAGCAAGGAGTACCTGCTATGCCCCTGGTAGTCGTGATTTTGGGACATAGGGGTGAATGCTATCATGCTCTCTGGAGCAGATATGGAAATGCTGACTGCCATTGCCATGTGCTCCTCTTTGGGACAGTGTAAGACTTGCCAGGATGGCAGGGATGAGAGTGTGGTTGAAGCCCCATGTGCTTGGACTGGTTCCTGGATTTTGGCCAGAGTGAGAAATGGCTCTTTTATTGGATGGACTTATGGATTTTGGGCAATGTGAAATACCCTGATGGGGGTGGGGGGTTGGCTTAGCTGGAGGCTGTCCCCTGTCCTGGGAAGCTTTTCCCATGCTAGAAAAAAGGCCGAGGACATTTTGCACTCTTGGCAACATGCTCAGAGACTGGTGAAATGTATCTTTGTAATTGTTAAAATTGTATGATTTGTCATGTTGTAATTTGTGTGATGTGCCTAATTTCCCTGTGCAGGAATACCTGTGCTTTAGACTGTGAAGTGAGTAAAGGGGTGGAATGTTGGCCAAATTAGTTTGTAAATGTAATATATATGTTTGCTCGCTTATAGTTTGCATTGGGTTTGAGGGACAAGCTGGCTGTAAGCAGGCAGGATTGTTATAGCCATAGGCTTTGTTTTAAGACTAAGCTTTCCCCCACACCCTTGACTTATTGCATGATGTGAGGTAGTGCACTCTCATGAGATATCCCATTATGCCTCAGATAAGTGACTTTCTATCAGAGACTTCCTTGTTTGTATATTGGATTAAAGGTAATGGCCCACCAGTTCTTGGCTCTGTTGTTTTATTACCATCTGTACAAATTAAATGTGAACCTGCATTGGCCAGGTGGCTGTGATGGTGGCCATGGCTACTGGCTTTACAGGCAGCAAACTCAAAAGAGGGTGGGGTTTCATGGGTACAACACCTGTGTTTCTCAATGTCTCTGAATGCCATCAGACATTTGCTCCAGATATCACTGTGGCTACCTAATCTGTTTTCTTTAATCAACACAGTAAATTTTATGAATTTAATTGGCTATATTGAATGGTTTATGAGTTGGGCAACATCCAATCCATTGTGTGGATTGAGTGCTAAGAAACTGTACAAAATGGTAGCTTTTATAGACAGAAGGGGAAAGGGTGAAGAAAAAAAATGGATTACCTCTTCTGTCTTTGCGGGATGAAATGGGGGTTCTGTGGCAAATTACCTCCTTGATGCTGACCAGAAAATGCCAAACTGAATCATTAAGACTATATTCCTGGGAAAGGTTGTAACTGCAATCATGTTAGGTAGTAAGTCTTGATTTGGTGATATGGGCTTAACACAAGGGACTTTGTTTTGTGCTTGCTGTCTCTTTTAACAATATGCAAAACCTTTTTTCACACCCTAAAAGATTCTGAAAATAATATAAGCTGGAAAGTGATGAACCTTAATGGCAAAATTTGTTGGTTTTGAAAACTTTCTAGAAGAAGTTAAAACACAACAATATATTTTAATAAGTAAATTACTGTTTCCTTTAAATTTTAAACTTCTTTCACTGTTTTCCATGACTCCCTATAAAAAGAAATCTTTAAAAACATGTTTTTAACAAATACACATGCACCCCCATTTTGAGAATGTAATGGTATTTTTATATTGACATGATGTGTTTTAATAATGTGTTTTAAATAGTTCCATTTAAAAATAGTTTCTTAAAGTCTCAAGGAAGTGAGGCTCCACCAGAATAAAGAAGGAATTGTTGTCAAGTAACATTCTGCTGGGTTTACATAGAGACACCAAGTCCAAATGAATTTTTAAGGAGTTTTATTAAAAGGAGAAGATTTGTTAATATGCCAGCTGCGTAGACTAACACAGGGCACAGTTGGCCCAAATCCTGCCATCCAGAATACAGCCCTGAGGCAGGTTATATACCTTTGATCACACACAGGTTGGTGGGAAAAGGAGGAGAAGAAAATGACACAATCATTAGCAAACTAATAGCACTCATCTGTAGGATTTATGAAAAGTATTTCTATATTTTAAAACTTATAAGGTAACACAATAGCAAAAAATGTTGTTTTACATATTAAAAGACATTCCCAAATCTTTCAGTGTTCATCTGCTATCCCTTTGTCTAGAGGTATATACATTAACTATATGCCTTCAGGATGAGAGGGGAAGCCTGCATGGTGCCAGGGGATAAATGTTTGTTAATGGCCCACGGGGGGGGGGGGGGGGAGGGGGAGGGAAGCAGAGGGGAAGGGGAAGGGGAGGGGCACAAAGTAAACCAGATAGAAGGTGATGGAGGACAATCTGACTTTGGGTGATGGGTAAGCAACATAATTGATTGACAAGATAACCTGGAGATGTTTTCTTTGAATATATGTACCCTAGTTTATTGATGTCACCCCATTAAAATTAATGAAAAATTATAAAAATAAATAAAAATAAATAAAATAAAGAAGAGGAAAAGGGCTTACTTAATCTTTCTTCCCTTCCCCTGCACCTGGCTATGTGTTTATCCTCTTCCTCACAGATGTGGGGGAAGGGAGGGAATCCAAGTTTTCTCTCCACTTCCATTCAAAACCTAGCACAAAATGTCTTTATTGTAATGATTTGATGTCATCATTTCTTATGGCTAAATAGTATTCCATAGTATATATGTACCACATCTTCTTTATCCTGTCATCTATTGAAGGGCTTTTTGGTTGTTTCCATGTCTTGACTACTGTGAACAATGCTGCAATGAACATGGGGCTGCATGTGTCTTTATGTATTGAGTTATGTGGGTATATACCCAGTAGAGGGATTGCTGGGTCATATGGTAGTTATATTTTTAATTTTTTGAGGAACTACCATACTTTCTTTCATAATGGTTGTACTACTTTACATTCCCACCAACAGTGGATGAGGGTTCCTTTTTCTCCACAGCCTCTCTAACACTTGTTATTACCTGTCTTGTTGATAATAGCTAATCTAACAGGTGTGAGGTGGTATCTCATTGTAGTTTTGATTTGCATTTCTCTAATAGCTAATGAAGATGAGCATCTTTTCATGTAACTGTTGGCCATTTGTATTTCTTCCTGGGAGAAGTGTCTGTTCATGGATGGACCTTGATAACATTATATTGAGTGAAATAAGTAAATCAGAAAAAACTAAGAACTGCATGATTCCATATGTAGGTGGGACATCAAAATGAAACTAAGAGACAGGAACAAGAGTGTGGTGGTTATGGGGGGGTAGTGAGGAGAGAGATGGGGTGGGGTTAGGGGAGGGGCACAAAGAAAACCAGATAGAAGGTGACAGAAGACAATTTGACTTTGGGTGATGGGTATGCAACATAATTAAATGTCAAGATAACCTGGAGATGTTTTCTCTGAACATATGTACCCTGATTTATTAATGTCACCCTTTTAAAATTAATAAAAAATCTCTTTATTTACAACATAATGCTGTTGTCCATCGTGAGTTGCTGCAAATCACACACAAGTATAAAAATCTTATTTACAAAATCTTTCTGTATGCTTAGCCCAAATTATAAAATGCCCTTTAAACTTTCTAATAAAAGGGGGTTTTCTACACAGCGTATCTCTGCAAGCCAGGAAACTTTTACATTCCTTTCCCCTCACTCTCTACAGAAAGGAGAGGACAAGAAACCTGACTCTTCCTCTGAAAATATTAATTTTTGTAATTCTTTGGTACCTTACCACAGAATAAGGGTAAAAGTATCCCATGAATAAATGTATTCTGACTTACTAAAAATAAAACTTTTAAAGAAGTATATACATATATATGGAAAAAAACACAATTTCTACTCTAAATAATTCACTTAGAAAACATATCATGATAAATTTAATATTAAAAATTTCTGACAGTTAAATGTCTGTTCAGAACTTTTTCTCAACAACACAACTTAATATTAAAGTCAGTGATATTGACACTTATTGGGATACTCTGATATATGACATATTTTTCTACATTAACTATTTGTATGGAAAGTTCACTTTTTCTTCAACTATTTTTTTCTTACTAGATATTTTGATGATTTATAATTAAGATTATTATCATTAAGTGGCAAATAATTTAATTCAAATTAATGAGAAAATCAAATGAATGTTCTGAGTAAATATTTGAGATTTATTTAATCAACAGTTAAATATTTTTACACCATTTTTTGTGAGTTGGTTTTTTTTGTTACCTCCTTTCTCCCACGCTTTGCACTTCATTTAACCATCAACCACTGAAAGCTGTTCAGGTTGCTCATACTACCCTCATTATTCATGGAAAGAGAAGAGAAGAAAACTAAAGAAGCTTTTGTTCTTAAGCAGTCAAAACAAGATATGCCAACAATAGTTCAAAGCATTTGAGGCTCTTTGTGAAATTTTTATTCTCCAACAGCCCTTAATCCTTCCAGTTTCTCTTTTCTTAGGTATTCTATAGCTCTCACCTTTGTCAAGTGATATGTGTAGTATCTGCCTGCAGGAAATTAATAAGCTAAGCATATATATGCAACATAAGTTTTCTCTCCGACTCAACACCTATTCATTGCAAACAAACCTGCTTTATGCTGCATTATATAAGCGCATAAAGACACTGATTTAGTAAATTAATTTTTATTGAGTCCCTGTTGGTACAAGATTATGGAATTAAATAGTAATGTATTTAAATTGTTTTATATTCTTTTTTGTGTGAAGGTGTTGAAAATGCAACACTCCAAGGTTAATTACTGGCAATAGTAAAAGTGGTAATTTAGTAGAGTGATGTTTAGTTAAGGAAAACTAAAATATGTTTATGACTTGCTGTGACCATATTTTATAATGTTAAACTTAAAGGTGACCTTATACAACTTAATTACCAATTTCTGGAAGTACTTTGAGAAACTATTATAACTAAACATCATTAAATAAATTACTTAAACATTTGATGATAAGCAAAATGCATGAAGGTTATACTAATAATTAACAAAAAGAATAATAACTCCCACTTTTTTTTTTTACCATGTCTGGGATCTAAGACATTCTTATGTGTAAGCAAAAGTCTGGATGGTAGAAAAGAACAGGAAGCAGAGAAGATATTTTTTTAATTTAATTTTTGTGACACAGACAGTGAGAGAGACAGAGAGAGGGACAGATAGGGACAGACAAGAAGGGAGAGAAATGAGAAGCATCAATTCTTTGCAGAACCTCAATTGTTCATTGATTACCTTCTCATATGTACCCTGATGGGGATTGGGGGCCTACAGCAGAGTGAGTGACCCCTTGCTCAAGCCAGCTACCTTGGTCTCAAGCCAGCGACCATGGGGTCATATCTATGATCCAATGCCCAAGCCAGCAACCCATTGCTCAAGCTGGTGAGCCTGTGCTCAAGCCAGTGACCTTGGGGTTTCAAACCTGGGTCCTCTGTGTCCCAGTTTGATGCTCCATCCACTGCACTACCACTTGGTCAGGGGAGATGATATTTTTTAAATGCTTCTAATAATTTTCTATTTTTAAGGTCTAAAATCCTTCTCTCTATTTCTTTCTCTTTTTGAATAATTTTATTAACAGGAAAGTCTTTGTTTTATTGAAACTTTAATTAAATCCTGTGAAAAGTTAATCTGAGCCAATGTGAAATTTGTCAGGGACTATTATTATCTCTGAACTATTTCTTGAATTAACCTTTGTCATGTAATAGAGACTATAAGACTCTTGGGAGTGACAGTAAACACAGTGACAGAAAAACACTTGCTTATTGGCATTTTGTTCTTTATAATAGATGCACAAGCAGGTCCCCAGACACCAGGAGAAATTACTAGGGTGTGTTAGACCATGACAGATGATAAATTATAACCAGACATAATCTGAAAATGGGTTTCTAAACATTACTATCTTCTCTGAAAGAAAAAGGTACTACTTGCTTTTAGGGAGGAAAATTTAGCTAAATATCCCAAAGAAAAAAATTAAAATATGTGCATAAGATGAGCATAATCAAGGACAAGGAATAGCAAAATTAGATAACAAAGTATTATAAAAAAATAGTAATATTCAAAATGAACATAGCTATAATAAAATTAATGTGTATCAAATAAAAATAATTTTAGATACTTATACTCTCTTTGCACAAAAAAAATCTAGCTGTAGGTTTCTATATAAAATATAACATTTTATTTTATTTTATTAGCAAGAGAGACAGAGAGAGGTAGAGGGACTGACAGACAGGAAGGGCAAGAAGTGAGAAGCATCAGTTCTTCATTGTGTCACCTTAGTTGTTCACTGATTGTTTTTTTTATATGTGCCTTGACTGTGGGGCTTTAGCTGAGCCAGCAACATTTCTTCAAGCCAGTGACCTTGGACTCGAGCCAGCAACCTTGGGCTTCAAGCCAGTGACTTTTGGGCTCAAGCAAGTGAACATGACATCATGTCTATGAGCCCATGCTTAAGCCAGCAACCTTGGGTTTTCAACCCTGGCTCTTCTGCATCCTAAATCAGTGCTCTATCTACCGCACCACCCACGTGGTCAGGCTAAAATATAACATTTTAAACAGAAAATAAAAACAATGTATAATTAGAATTAAGATTAATTCTGAATTTTAATTGCAGACAATGAAAAATATAGATTGGACTTTCATATATTCATGCTAAGTGAGTTCTAGCATAATCTTCATCATGCCATTAGGAGTAGAGCAGAATTTAGTAAAGATAAACCTAATTGAGTATACACTTAAGTTTTTGCTAAAAATCTGGGTATATAACCAAATATTTATAAATACATGCTAATTAATAATATAAATTTATGTACTATATAATATAGTATAGAATATATAATGTAGTATATGATACAATATAATACCTTATATATAATATAAATATACTGTATGGTTGATATTAGCAGGTTTCTATATAAAGAGACTATTTTATTCCATAATATAGTTTTCAGTTTTTGAGTGATTACAAAAAACAGCAAACAAACAGAAAACCTGTAAAACAAACACATAATATGAGCTTTTTTCAAGAATAATATTTAATTACTCTGCAACTATTGATAAAAAAAAAATTCTGGAAAGAGAGTTGGCATATGTGGCTATTTAAGTTTTGTTTTGTTTGATTTGATTTGGTTTTCTCCTCAGAGAAGGTTAGTAATTTTTCAGTGGCATTTTCCCAGGAGATAATGCCAACCTTGCAGAAAGCAGGCTTCCTTGGGGAGATTTGTAATACCTACTGTTGCTTGTTACTTTATTGAATTTTCTCATATCTTCCTTCTATTATTTTCATTCTATTTACAGATATATTTCTTATTGTATGTTACATGAATTTAATAACAGACTCAGAGTTTAATGATGTCAAAATGTTTCCATAAATGAGTTAATCAAGTCAATCATCCAAGAGTCCCTATATGATTCTTATAATGAGCACTCATTCCCAAAGTTAAACATAAACCTAATAAAGAGAAAAACATTTGAGTATATTCATATGGTACATAATTGTAATATGCAAAAATATAAAATGATTCAAATGGCAATAAAAATTGGGAGATACCCTTGTAGTATTGTTGGTTTACTTTGTTTTTAAATAAATGCATTTAAGTAAATTAATTTATTTATATCTCCAGACAAAGATGATAATACAAGTTTCTATCTGATATTTTGGGATAAGTTTAATCAGCACCTCCTTAGTACCTCCTTTGTATTATAACTGTCTCTACATATCCCATAATAAACATTTGGTCACATATTTATGATGTAGACTCTATTGAATAATAGAAATAAACTATAAACCATATGTAATTTGAGTATAATTTATTAATATTTAAATAGATTTCAGCTAAACAAAACAAATTACTTCTTTATCCTAACAGAATTTTGTAATGATATTTTAATAGATATATTCTGAATATATTAAGAATTTTAATAATACTTATATTTTATGATTCATTAAAATTTACCTTATCTTTATTACATTAGATTCCACAGCAATAAATTTGATTTATATTTGAACTGTTTAGCTTCACGTTATTTTAACTACTTAATTTCTTGTATTTTTATCTCACTAAAAATGTCTTTATATTGCTGTTATTTTGCCTAACTTTTCTGCTTATTTTTACCTGTCTATATGTTCATGTTAACTTTAAAAACTTTGTAGTCTTCCCACAAAATAATGAAAAGCAAAATCAAATGAGGATTATGGTGAAATAATAAACTTAATAGAGAATTTTATAGGTTAGTTTTAAAAACTTGTAAAGTTATAGCTAAAGTAATAGTCAACAAACCACATAAAGAAAAATTAATACATTTGTTTTAAAAGTAGTGAATGCATATATACATATGTAAATAGAAATGTAAAAAGTAGCTTCTAACATCATTACTTAACATGTCTATCAGGGAAAATGTGGACTTGAAAAGATTTGTCTATTTGCAAAAAGATATCACTAAGAAATATTGTCTGACTCATCCTGGGAGAAAATCTGTCCCTTTCACAGGTTTTGTGAGATGGGTTTATGAACTGAATTTTCATAAATGCATGGCTCAGAAAGTCTTTGCATGGGAAATTAACCAGGGCAAAGCAAAGCAAATACTCTTTGGCATTCCAGATATGGTCAATATAAAAATGTAAGAAAAGACATATTAAAAGAGAACCTAAGAATCTTCTAAAACAAGCTGTAAAAATGAAAAGGATCCCCTTGGAGACTTTGAAGTGACAATGTGGAGTGAAGGACAACCACAAAGAGAAGAAATTCAAATTTACATAAGAATGAATACATATGCCTGCAAAAACTTTTATTTCCCCTCTGCTGTCATTGATAGAATCCCAAATTGCATTAGAAAACTGGCAACTCTGAATAAAGATTAAAATTCTGCAGATCATTGAAATTAGGTATTGTAATACCACATACAGTCAAATTACATATAATTTGTGTGCAACTTTTGGAAAGTGTCATTAAAAAGACAGGTGATTTTTTTTATCTTCTACTCCATTCTGCCAACTGAAATGTTTGGGTAGTCATACTTAATTTTTAGATTAAAGGCTCTGTTCATTGGAAAAATATTATGAGCACGAGTCTGATGATTTCTTGAAGTAGAACTAATACACTAGTCCTAGACTACTAATTGAACTTCAATTTTGTACAAGAGAGCAAAAATCTATCTCATTAATTCACTATTATTTTGGTATTGATTTTCTCTCATTACCAAACTTAATTCTAACCACCACTGTTATTTTCTTCACTAAAATTGGAGTGTTTGGCTACAGAAAATATAAAATGGTGATTCCTACTAAGTTTGGCAAACATTTATTAAAACTATCATTCAACATCCTAAATTCAGAGCATTATCATATTGATAGAAAAGATTTGAATGTTGCTTCATGTTAGATACTTCTTCCTACTTGTAACAAAGGTCAATACAAAGAGTATCTCAAGCTGCATCTAGACCAGAGGGTCTCAAGGTGTGGTCCAAGGACCCTGCCAAGAATCCATGAAAAATCAAATGTTTTATGACCTTAATTGGTAGTATTAAGGAACCATGACTTCAAATTATTAGCATGATATAAATATTGTTAGTGAATTTCTGATAGTATGTTGGAAAGATACATTAAAGGTATTCATTTCCTACTCAAATACATTGTTATAGATGTGCTCAAGGGAACCACTATTATATTGAGAGAAGAGTATAAAAACTAGTAGACAAAGACAACAATGTTCAGACTTAAACATTGTGTTATATGTAGAACAACTGTTGTTTGTTGAATATGGAATTCACAAGAACAAAATGGTAATTATCTTATTAAGTTAATAATACAGTTGGATTACCAAAGAAATGGAAGTCTATTCTTCAAAAGATTGTGACCTGTTTATATGCAAACTAAGGTAGGACTCTTCAAATATCCATTTCATGTTATGGTTTATGTTGTGCTGATAGGTTGGAAACTTTAGTGAAATATTAAATTTTCTAAAGAAATATAATTTACCAAAATTTACTTAAGTAGAAAGAAAATATCTGAACTCATCTAAAAAAATTTAAATTAATCAACATTTGAATATTTACTCCCATCTCCATACCTCATATATATGTAAAGTTATCTGGGCCTAGATGGTTTAGTATATTACTTAAAGAAACACTTAGATATTTTCAAACTAATATGTTATTCCAATGAAGAAAAAATTAGAAAATATTTCTTCAATTCATATAAGGGTTCAAATCCTAGGAGTACAAGATGGTGACAGAGTAGTCAGACGTTCAAACTGCCATCTCCCAGGACCAAATTGAATTACAACTTAATTTAAGAACAATCATCTCGAAAAACCAACTTTGGACTAAAGGAAGAGGATTCTATAACCAAGGATCACAGGAGAAGCCACACTTCTCCTAGGAAGGGTGGAGATGCAAAAAGGGCTGCCCCACTCCCAAGAGTGAGCAGCAGCTGAGGTCTGAAGGGACTCTCACTGTGGGGAGGGTCACCCTGAGAGGTGTGGGTCCTCAGCCCCAGGCCCAGAGTCCCAACTTAGAGCCCCCAAATCTAGAAGAGGTGCCCAGACAGCATTTGGCAATGAAATGAGCAGGGTTTCTGTCTGCAAAAAAGAGGTAGAGCTTTCAGAGACACAGATTCATCTTAAAGGGTGCACACAGAAAACCTTGTTTCCAACCACTTACCTGGGGCTCTGGTGGAGGGAGAGCAAAGAGGACTGGAGTTGTGTGAGTAAAGTTGTAGGCCCAGGGAGAGATACTGTGGGGGATGGCAACCAGAACCCTCCTGTGCTGAGTCATTCTCCAGTACGGCAGACTGTCATCTTTCTTGGGCAGAGCATCGTCCCTTCTGAGTGGCATCAGCTTGGGGAAAAGCAACAGCTCTGCCCTTGAAAGTCTGTCCTTCCCCAGTCATAGCGACGGGTCATTCTGAGAGGCCAGGAAGCAGGGTCATGTCAGTGACTCAGGTTTCTAGTGTTGAGATTAGTTCTTTCCCCTGCACGCTCCCGACTCTAGAACTAGTACTTCCATCTCACATGAGACTCTGTTGAAACTGTCTGGAGAGCTGGCAGACCACACCTCTGGGACTCAGAGGCCACACCCACTGGACTCTAGGAACCCAACCCTACTGAGTTTGTAAAAAAAGTCTGGACAGACTGACACCTGGAGCTGAGGGGCAGAGCCACACCCACCATCCTTTTTAACCACTCAATTGCTGCAGGTGCTAGACCAGTGATAGTCAACCTGGTCCTTACTGCCCACTAGTGGGCATTTCAGCTTTCATGGTGGGCGGTAGTGGAGCAACCAAAGTATAAATAAAAAGACAGATTTAACTAGAGTAAGTTGTTTTATAAAGATTTATTCTGCCAACCTTAGCGAAAATCTGACATAAAGTACTTGGTAAGTAATTATTATTATATGCTTTACCTTGCTGTAACTCTGCTTTATAAATTTTATGAAGTTATTTCCCTACTTTATAAATCACCATTACTGTGGAACCAGTGGGCAGTTAGAAAATTTTATTAGTAACAGGAACAAAAGTGGGCGGTAGGTATAAAAAGGTTGACTACCCTGTGCTAGACTTTAGCAGAAGTTTTTTCAGTGGCAAAGCCCAACAAGCAGACAGAGGCTGTAGGAGGCAGGATTCAGGGAAACTTGGCCATTTAAGTGGACCTTCCTCCAGGCCCAGTAGGTAAAAGCCAGCCAAGGAGTGCAGCTTGGTATTTCCATGTACACCTGGGCCCAGCAGAGGCAGCCACAAACTCTGATTGCTTGTTGCACCAAGAAGTTTGCTGAGGGCCAGTCACAGGCAGTGTCTCTCACTGGTCTGTGCTGGATTCCTGCCAGGGAGGCCCAGGGCTACACATTTAGGTACCAGCTGTGGAAAGCATAGGTTCAGAAACTCACAACCCTTGCTAGAGTGGTATCCTAAGGAAGGGCTCCTCACACCTGGCCCAGCTGTGGCTAGTTCCACTCTCTGTTATCGGCACTGGCACAGCGGCTCATGTGCATTGGATAGGGTGGAGTTTCACAGTCAGCAAGCCTGGGCTCTGGATATCCTGCCCTGCAGGACTAGATTCCACAAGGGGAAGGGAGAGAGGCTTGCAGCATGGACATTTAATGTGTGGGACCCTGTGAGACTATTGCTGGGTCTGGTAGAGGGGCATAGCCACTTTCTGGGGTGCACAGTCAACCCCAGGAGAGGACTCTCTCAGTCTTCCTCACTGAAACCAGAGTTGCACCAGCTGTAAGAACTTCTGCAGAAGTTACTGTCAGTCCTACTCAATCTGAACATGCTGTGCACCTAGCTGGAGAGAAATAAAATTTGAGTATCCAGCAGTGGCTGAGAGATTAAGCTCTGGAGTAAGGGCCACATTTCCCATACTAAGCTCCTGACCAAGAGACCTCTGATGTAGAGGTTCCCAATAATTTTTTATTCACAACCTCAGTTGCCTTAACCCATGAAATGTTCAACCTTTAGAAGGGTTAGTTGGGTGAGGACAGTCTGAGTTCACACTACAGAAGACTCTGTGGGAAGACCAGGGAGCTGCAAGAGGAGGAGAAACAGATGAAAAGTGGAGACAAATGTTACAGAGCTTGGGGCTTTTATGGAGCTGTTGCCATCTCCAAGTCAGAGGAAGCTGATCCTTATACAAAGGTTGGCCCAACAATAAACTGTCTGAAAGAGAAATTAAAGAAGTAATTCCCTTTACTATTGTAACAAAAAAAAGTACCTAGGAGTAATTTAACTCAGAAAATTATAAGACATTGAGAAAAGAAATCAAGGAAGATACAAACAAGTAGAAGAATATACTGTGTTCATGGGTAAAAAGAATGAACATCATTAAAATGGCTATATTACCCAAAGTAATCTATAGATGCAATTCAATTCCTATTAAAATACCAATGACATACTTCAAAGATATAGAACACATATTGCAAAAAATTTATATGGAACCAAAAAAGAACATGAATAACCTCAGCAATCTTGAAAATGAAGAATAAAATGGGAGGCATCACACTTCCTGGTATCAAGTTATACTACAAGGCCATTGTACTCAAAACAGCCTGGTACTGGCATAAGAACAGGTATATAGGTCAATGGAACAGAACAGAGAACCCAGAAATAAACCCACACCTTTATGGTCAATAGATATTTGACAAAGGAGGTAAGAGCATACAGTGGAGTAAAGACAGTCTCTTTAATAAATGGTGTTGGGAAAATTGAACAGGTACATGCAAAAAAATGAAACTAGATCACCAACTTACACCATTCAGAAAAATAAACTCAAAATGGATGAGTCGTGAAACCATAAACATCTTGGAAGAAAACGGGCAGTAAACTCTCCAATATCTCTTGTAGCAATATTTTTGCTGATTTATCTCCTCGGGCAAGTGAAAAAAATAAATGGGACTGTATCAAACTAAAAAGCTTTTACACAGCAAAAGACACCATGAACAAAATAAAAAGACAACCCACACAATGGTCTGTTAAGCGGTTAATAACCAAAATTCATAAAGAACTTCTAAAACTCAACACCAGAAAGGTAAACAATCCAATTAAAAAATGGACAAAAAAAACTAAATAGACACTTCTCCAAAGAGGACAAACAGATGGCCAATAGGCATATGAAAAATGTCTTTAATCATCAGAGAAATGTAAAATAAAACTGCAATGAAATACTGCTTTACACCTGTCAGAATGGCACTCATTAACAAATCAACAAATAATAAGTGCTGACGAGGATGTGGAGAAAAGGGAACCTTCCTGTACTATTAGCAGGAATGCAGACAGGTGCAGCCACTGTGGAAAACAGTGTGGAGTTTCCTCAAAAAATTAAAAATGGAGCTGTCTTTTGACCCAGCTATCCCACATTTAGGAATATATCTTAAGAATACCAAATCACTGATTCAAAAGAAGATATGCACTCCTGTGTTTATTGCAGCATTGTTTACAATAACCAAGACATGGAAACAACCCAAGTGTCTGTCAGTGCATGAGTGGATTAAAAAGCAGTGGTACATATACACAATGGAATTCTATGTGGCCGTGAAAAAGAAG
The DNA here is from genome assembly GCF_036850765.1 of Saccopteryx bilineata. NCBI lineage: Eukaryota > Metazoa > Chordata > Mammalia > Chiroptera > Emballonuridae > Saccopteryx > Saccopteryx bilineata. The sequence continues at coordinate 209,328,384 of NC_089491.1, read as the reverse complement.
GAAATCTTACCTTTTGCAATGTCATGGATGGACTTGGAGATTATTACGCTAAGTGAAATAAGCCAGGCAGAGAAAGACAAATATCATATGATTTTTATATGTTGAATCTAATGAACAAAGTGATCTAGGAATGGAATAGATGCAGAGGTGGGGTCACAAGGAGTAGAGGGACAACTGTCAGAGGGGAGGGATCAGAGAAGGTGAAGGAATTAGTGAAATTATATATAACACATAGATAAAGATAGCAGGACAGCAAATTCCAAAGGGAATGGGGGAGAGAAGAGGGCAATGTAGGACAAGTGGGTGGGGGTGAGGGAGTTATATTGAGTGGGACACTTGATTTCATCTTAACACAATAAATTAAAATTAATAAAAAAAATTTAAATAGAAAAATCAGAAAACAGTAAAAAAAAAAAATGGGGGCCTGATCAGGCGGTGGTGCAATGGATAGAGCATCAGACTGGGATGTGGAGGACCCAGGTTCGAGACCCTGAAATCATCAGCTTGAGCGCAGGTTCATCTGGTCTGAGCAAGGCTCACCAGCTTGAGCCCAGGTGGCTGACTCGAGCAAAGGGTCGTTTGGTCTGCTGTAGCTCTCCGGTCAAGGCACATATGAGAAATCAATCAATGAACAACTAAGGAACCGCAATGAAGAATTGATGTTTCTCATCTCTCCCTTCCTGTCTGTCCCTGTCTGTCCCTCTCTCTGTCTCTCTCTGTCTCTGCCACAAAAAAGGGAGAGAGGGAACATTCAAAATGATGTGTGAGAAAGGAGCTTTTGGGCTTGACCAGGCTGTGGCACAGTAAATAGCGCATTGGCTTGGGACACTAGGGACCCAAGTTTAAAACCACCGAGGTCACTCGCTTATGCATGGACACCTCCAGCTAGAACACAGGTTCACCAATTTGATCGCAGGGTCACTGGCTTGAGCGTAGGATTATAAACATGACCCCATTATTGCTGGCCTGAGCCCAAAGGTTGCTGGCTTGAACTCAAGGTCACTGGCTTGAGCCCAACTTCACTGGCTAGGTTGGTGCCCCCCTGTCAAGGTGCATATGAGAAAGTAATAAAAACTAAGGTGCTGCAACTATGAGGTGATGCTTCTCATCTTTCTCCCTTCCTGATTGTTCCCATTGGTCTGTCTCTGTTTCACTTTGAAAGAAAAGAAAGAAGAAAGAAAGAAAGAAAGAAAGAAAGAAAGAAAGAAAGAAAGAAAGAGAAAGAAAGAGAGAAAGAAGAAAGAAAGAAAGAAAGAAAGAAAGAAAGAAAGAAAGAAAAAAGAAAGAAAGAAAAAGAAAGGAAGAAAGAGAAAGAAAGAAGAAAGAAAGAGAGAGAGAGAAAGAGAGAGAGAAAGAAGCACTTGGGTAAATAATATAAATATTGCAAGTAAATTTCAACACATCAAACACATTATTGCATATAAAATATACAACATATTCTTTAAATACATGAAAAATAATTTTAATATGTAACTTGTATATTTAGAATTTATTTAGTTATTTACAGATTATTTATATAACTTTAAAGAACAGAATTGTTGCTATGGAGATTTTATTTAATAATCATCAAACTGAAGGCTTAAAAGCTAAAAATGTGCATTTTTAAGAACATAGTGCTCGCATTTGCATTTTGGAGATCCATAACATAAAACACATGCTCAGTTTACTGACAGATTTTAAACCAAAAGCTTCCACTCTAACTTTATCTAAAACTGTTTAATTACTTTTATATTAATTCATATTTTAATCATGTTGACCCATTATTGTGTTGACAAATGATCCAACATTATATTGTGTCATTATGGATAATAGATGAAAAAGAAACAAAGAACCTTGAATTAATTATTTGATACTTTTAAGGAAGAACACATTATGAATCCTACTGTTTGGGTCAGAGCACAGTTTTTTTTTTAAGTTTTGTGGAGTAAAGTTTTCTAAAGATAGACCTTTTCCAGAAGAGTTTATGAAATAGTGGAAGAAAAACCACTTTGTTGTATATTTATATTTTCAAAAATTATTTTATGTTGATTCAATATGAAAAAGAACAAAATGTACATAATATCAAAATTAGATGTTATTTTCCCTATTACAATAGTTCCCTTAAGACATCTTATATAATTATTTAAGATATTAAATGTACAAATAAATATACAGAAAATTTAAATTATATTCTGAGTTTCCTTTCATCTATACATCTTAATGAAGCTGAGTAGCAATTTTCAAATTTGTAGTGGCACAGAAAGTGGGTGTGTCTATATTTTTAGTTTCTACCTAACTTTATCTACTCGTTCTGCCCTAATAAAATATAAACTGAGTGACTTATAAAACAACCTTTTATTTTCTCACAGTTCTGGAGTCTAGAAGTCAGATATAAGGGTGTCATCATGATCAACTTATATTGGGAATTCTCTTCTTGGTTTAAAGATTGTCTCTTTCTCATGGTGGCCTCATATGGTGGAGAAAATGAGTAAACTTTCTGGTGTCTCTTTTTATAAGTGCATTAACCATATAAAAAAAATCCCACACCCATGACCTCATCAACCCTAAAAACATCCCAAAAGGCCCCATGTTTAAATATCATCAGTCTATAACACTGCCTAGTAGTTTAAGCAAAAGTTATTAGACAAATAAAACAGTTTCATTTTTGAAGTGATATCTGTTTTAATTTTAATATTATTAGTACACACACACACACACACACACACGCGCGCTTACAAATATGGCGGATGGAGTATACACCCGTCTATAGATCATCAGGAGGATTGCAAGTATTCATATTGAACACCCATCCTGGGAAATCCATTTTATCAAAATACTATCTTCTTCATGTTTACACATATGATAGTGAAAGAACTATCAACTAAACTGAGAGAAGCATTTCAAAATAGAAGTGTCTTTTCTCCTTTGTTTTTGTTGTTGTTAGGACTATGATTTTTACTTTCTTTCTTTCATCTTTTACTGTTTTATATGGCATGTTATTAGTACAAACAAGGACCATATTGAAAAGTAATATTTCCTGGTCTGTAGTGGTGCAGTGGATAAAGCATCAATCTGGAATGCTGAGGTTGCCAGTTTGAAACCCTGGGCTTGCCTGGTCGAGGCACATAAATTGATGCTTCCCAATACTCCCCCCCCTTTCTCTCTCTCTCTCTCTCTCTCTCTCTCTTGCTCTCCCTCCCTCTCTCCCTCCCCTCTTTAAAATGAATAAATAAAATTTTAAAAAAGAGAAAAGAAAAGTAATATTAGTTAAATATTTCAATGTGCCATAACACATTGAATTTTATTGGTTAAGTAACACTTTGATAAGTATATTTTTCTCTTTCAGCTATGATAATAATTGTTAAAAGGAAGTAATTAAACATTAAGAATACTATAGATATCACTTATTCCTGCTTTCAGCAAATTCATTTAATTTATTTTTCAAAAATATAATCTCTGATATAATAACAGATTATTAAAGCAAAAAACTTAAACTTGAATTAGAGAGGAAAAATATCGTTACAAAGAATATTAAAAGGAAATTAAAAGAAAAAAGAATGATAAGCTCAAGCTCACCTATTTCCTTAAAGTACGCTAATGTTTCTTGTTTAAATTTTGTTATTTATTTTAAAGCCTTGTGGAGATAGAAAAGAAGCAGTAAAGTGTTTTCTAATTGAAGAAACTGCAAAGTTCAAGTATACAAAACAAACTAATTATTATAGAAAATTCAAGAAGTAAAGATTACGTATTGGAAATAATGTTAGTCTTTTGTATAAAAAATATATAAATATTGAGATTTGAAGTTCTTAGTTATGTGTATGCATTACTTAAATAAAATAATTTGTGGAATTAATGACATATTATTGTTAAAATGTCTTCTAAGTTATTTTGGCTTGAAGAATCTGGCATCTCGTGCATTATTAGTTTGATATAAATATTAGGATTACGTATAAAAAAACTTTTATATAACATATTTTTAATCTCTAAAAAATCATTCCAACTTCTTAAAATGTCATCCAATCTTTTATATCACTTGGGGAATATTTTTCTTGAATAAGTCAAATTTCATTAAAGCAGAAATACATTTTTCCTAAATAATAAGAAACTATTTCAGTATAACTTTATTGGATTTATTTTGTAAATAATAACAAATGTGGCTTTTTATGTTTGTTCTTAGATGACAGAAAAAAGTTTAAGTTAGATTCTATTTGATAAATATTCCCACATCTGAATCTTGATTGTGAACTGAGATCAGTCTTTGAAAAATACAAGTAAAGTTTTTTTGTTTTTTCCATGTACATGTTCATTTCAAAATTCACTCATTTCATGTGTTCAAAATCTTCTATTAATGGAAGCATCCATACTGAGACTAGCATCTGTTATTCTAAATTCCATATTCCCATGAGAGAGGAATGACTGTGCTTGACTCATATGATCAACATAAATACTGTTTTCTGTTGACAATGAATACAGCTTTATAATTTAGAAATAATAGCTGCTAGAAATTTAACCTTGATATCTTGAGTTTGGTAATTTAAAAAAAATAAAAATGGTCATCATAACGTATAAAGACACTCCAAATATCCTTAGAAAGGATCTCAGATAAACTTTAAGCTTCATTCTTTGACCCTTTCCATCATTAACTTAATATGATCTTGATAATGTAGAGTTAGTGATGGATGAAATATTTCAATGAATATAAACTTGCAATAGGAGACAGTAGAACATCATGTTTGTAACAAGCATTTGAAGCCAGTCATATTTCTTTTTAAGTATTCATTGTGTTATTCAATAATAGCCCTATGACCATGGCTGAAATATTTGCTGTTCATTTCTGTTTCCTAAATAGCAAAAAATAAAGATAATAAAATTAGTTACATCACAGAGCCCTTGAATGGGTAACAAAAAATATAAAGCATAAAACTTGTTCGAGCCTGACCAGGCAGTGGCACAGCGGATGGAGTGTCACACTGGAATGCAGAGGACCTAGGTTCGAGGTCGCCAGCTTGAGCACGGGCTCATCTGGTTTGAGCAAGGCTCGCCAGCTTGAACCCAAGGTCGCTGGCTTAAGCAAGGGGTTACTCAGTCTGCTGTAACTCCACGGTCAAGGCACATATGAGAAAGCAATCAATGAACAACTAAGGTGTCACAATGAAAAACTAATGATTGATGCTTCTCATCTCTCTCTGTTCCTGTCTGTCTGTCCCTGTCAATTCCTCTCTCTGACTCTCTCTCTGTCTCTGTGTAAAAAACAAAAAACAAAAAACAAACTTGTTTGATATTGTGCCTATACATATAAAATGCTAGCCATATTTTGATTGTTTTTGTCATTAGCAGAGGTAGAAATTTTGGTAGAAAAGCAATTGATTGAAAGAATATTTTGTTGGGCAAGTGAAAGGCAGTCAGCTCTGAATAGGTAATTGATACATGATGTGCAAATTCAACTCATAGCAGAATGGGTATTTATGTTGAGTGAGATTTTAACATATGGGAAGAAGCAAGATGATAGGAAGGAATGCCAGAAAACAGGTGACTCAGTTTTCGATAGCTGCTATAATAAATTCCCATTAATTTAGTGGTTTAAAAACACAAACTGATTATCTTACAGTAGGAAATCAGGAGTAGGCTAAAGTCGTGGTAGCAGCGGGCTACATTCATCCTTGGAGGTTTTTAGGGGGGAATCTATTTCCTGCCATTTCATAGCTTCCAGGCTCTGGAAGCTGTGCTTTGGCTCATGGAAAAAGTGCTTACAGACTTTCTTTTCTTTGTCTTTCACTTTTAAGGCTTCCTGTTTTTATGTTTGGCCCACCATGATAATCCAGGATAATCTCCCCATCTCAACTTCAATTGATTAGCAACTTTAATTCCCCCTTGTTTTATAGTATACAACATTCCCAGGTTCTGGAAATAGGGTGGGAACATTTTTCGGGGACGATTGCTTTGCCTAGCATATATGTACAAGAGTCTGAAAGCATTTTAGAAATTAGAGTTTACAGAATTTTTAGTTAGGTTACAGGGGACAAAAATATGTGTCAGTGACAAAATAACTGATTGATTTTTCTTCTCAGAATATAGATTTATGATGGGCATATTTCTACACATTAATAAGATAATAACCATCTGTAAAAAAGTTCATTCAAACACATGTGTAATAATTGGAATATTAGAACACATTATAAAACAGATTGAAAGGATAACTAGATGACTATAAAAAAAGCAATGTTAAACATTACTTTAGAATTTTAAAATATTGGTGACAAACATATATCTTAAAACTGTAAAATGTAAGAGTTCAAATAAATTTTTATTTCCATAAGTGACTATACTATGAAAATATCTTACTATTCTTTTTCAATAAAAACTTGCATTTTCATTCTAAATATATAAAAGCTATTTAATTTTTCCATCTGTTCTCAGAACAATTTAGTATAAATAATGGACAATAATTTTTAGGCTGCATTGAATGTCAAAATATTCTAAATGTTGCACAGAGTTTTATATTCTAAGATAATGAAGTCAACATTTTAATTTATTTATTTTATTTTAGTGAGAGAAAAGGAGACAAATTGACTCACTCATGCTTCCCAAACAGAATCAACTGGCAAGCCCACTAGGGGGCGATGCTTTGCCCATCTAGAACCCTTTGCTCTGTTTCAACTGGAGCCATTTTTTACTGCCTGAGGTGGAGGCCATGGAGCCATCCTCAGAGCCTGAGGCCAACTTGCTCTAAATGAGCCATGACTAGGAGAAGAGAAGAGAAAGAGAGAGAGAGAAAGAGGAGCGAGAGGGGAAGGAGTAGAGAAGCAGATGGGTGTTACTCTTGTGTGCCATGACTGGGAATTGAACCCAGAACATCCACTACCAGGCCTACAGTCTATTATTGAGCCGACTGACCAGGGCCAAAAGCAAACATTTTTAAAAAGTAATGATGTAGACTTTGCTACTTGAATATCATTTTTATTTATTTATTTTTCTTCCAACTATTTGGGGAATTTGTATCAAGAGTTTTAACTGCATCTTTGATTCTGTTAATGGGTTCTGGCTTTAGTACAAGTTCACTTACAACTCTTGCTAGCTCCCAGTTTTGTCATCTTTTAGGAACACATGTGAACAATGAATAGTAAATCCTACCTCTTCTAAAACAGAGAGAAAAGAAAAGTAATGTTGCAATATTGAAATAGGAAACAAAAGTCATTCAAGTTTATAGGTGGGTATTTTTAAAGGAGACAACTGAAGTACTTCAGAGAAAAAAAACAAAACAAAAATAAACAACAAGTTCAATTGAAAATTAAATATCTTTTCATGTGCTAGGTACTTTTCTAAGTGATTTACCAATACAAATAAGGTACAAGCTCTCACAGAACATCAATTTTGTAGTGTGAACATAATACAAATAAATAATAAAGAATATATTGACAAATATGTAGACACTTTTTTTTGTAGACACTTTTAATGTGTTTTTCTTTAATAAGTCAGAGTTCATTTATTTATTTATATTTATTTATTGACAGAGACAGAGAGAGAGTCAGAGAAAGGGACAGATAGGGATAGACACATGGGAAGGAAAAGAGATGAGAAGCATCAATTTTTCATTGTAGTTCTTTAGTTATCAGTGATTACTTTCTCATATGTGCCTTGACAGGGGAGCTACAGCAGAGCAAGTAGCCGCTTGCTTAAGCCAGTGACCTTGGGCTTTCAGCCAGTGACCTTGGGCTCAAGCTAGTGACCATGGGGTTATGTCAATGATCCTACACTCAAGCCAGTGACCCTGTGCTCAATCTGGATGAGTCTGTGCTCAAGCTGACGATCTCGTGGTTTCAAACCTGGGTCCTCCATGTCCCAGTCCATTGCTCTATCCAGTGTGCCACCTCCTGGTCAGGCCAGAGTTCACTTTAGATAGATGGTTTAGGAAAGTTGTTCTAGAGAGCTGATAAATCAGCTAATCACTCAATGACAAGAAAGAATCAAACATAAGGAACCTGAAACACTGTATCCTCCACAATAAGTTATTTTTCTTCTCTTACAAGAATTTCCTCTATTTTTTTTATAAAACTCATGATTTAATATCTTATTTCTTTAATACAGTGGTGGGCAAAACTAGGTTTAATGTTGAGAGTATGTGGAACAGTTTATTCTTGTAGTATTTATTTATTAAATACATTACCTATTTGTATTATTTTTGTTATAGTTTTTACCTTTATTATTTAATATCCTGACTTATTATTTACTTTTGGTAATGATAGCTGGTAATTTAACCTAGTTTTTTCCATCTCTGTATTTCTTTCTTAATGCCAATTATTTTTTTGCTACAGCATTGGACAACTAATTTTCTACTTTTTAATTTTATTATGAATTTTTAATTATTTAATTTTAAATGATAAAATTTCTCATTTTTAAAAAAAAATTTTATTATATTTTTAACTTCTAGCTCTTAGCTGAGTTTAAAATATTTTTTTGCTATTCCTTTTCTCTTTGCAGACCAAGAACTCTTATCTTTATTATTTGTTATTTTCTGGTTATTATTTTGTTCTTATCTGTTTATTTTTTCAGTTTTGAACTTTTTTCTCTTAAATTTTAGATGGTATAAATTTTTGAGGTGTTATTTTGTTCCTTACTATAATTCACACACACTCGTGTATGTGTGTATGTGTGTGTGTGTGTGTGTTTGTGCATAATTATGTTTTTTACCTCTATATTTCAAATTGGAATCTTTCCTCAAATGTATTATGGGTAATGTATAAATACTGGTGGAAAACTGAAATGCTGATTTAAGGTTTTCCATTCAATGGAAATATTGATTACTCCAGTGTGCATCATTGCACAATAATTAATTGGGTTCTTTAACCTTTTGTAAGGTTTTCCCCTATGGTCTTTAACAGGAATACAGTCAAGATTTTGCATTGATTATGATTTTTATTGTCCTGCTTTAACAGTATAAGCCTGATTTTATGTGTATAGAGAGGAAGGCTATGAGTTTCAGTTTTCATTAGTCAGATTTTCGAATGATACCCATATTTTTATTACAGCCATAAAATGACCATCCAGCCTCTCTTTGACTATTATCTTAGAAAGTAGAGACTCTGGAATTCAGTTATGAATAATCAGAAATGAAATATTGCCTTATGAGTTTATAAAAGCAAGATGCCACACTGCAAGATTTTGATGCTGTCTTGAGGAACTTGAAGAATCAACTGTTCCTATTGATTATCAAACTCTGCCCACTACCCCCATGTGTTAAGTGTTCTACCTTATACAGCAGCAGGCACATGCCTTTGTAGAGAGCACACACTTTTATTGGTTCTTGCATGCTTCTCATACTATTCCCAATGTCTTCCCCTGCCTCCTATCCACATTTCTTTTAGAAAATAATTACCTCAATTTCCAAGAGAAAAAATTATAAGTTATATAAAAGACCTTTCTGAATTTACTAATATCCACCTCCAAGTTTGTCCACATCTGCACTCCTTCTTTCCCTTTTTCATATTTCATAATAAAGACATTGTCCCTCCTCCTGTCTGAGGCCAATCTTACACTTGGACCCCTTCCACCTGCTTAAAACCCTCCTAGTATTACTTAATATTGTCACTCCTTTGTCTTCAGAATTTTCTAACTTACTCTCTATTTCACATCACAACTAGTCTCACCATATTTTAAAATATAACATTCTCTGATCTCACAACTCTGCCTAGGGATTATCTCAAGTCTATATAAATAAAAATGTAAATGTTTGTTTGTTCAAAATCTTAAATCTTTGAAAGTTCTTCATTGATTGCTTTGAAATTGTGATCCAACATTGCCTTCGAATAAGCACTCTTTTTTTATATACCCACTATTATATAGACGTAGATGTCACACCTGTGACAGGTAAAAACATGCTTTTTTGAAAAACAGCGCCATCTGTTGGATGTAAAAGCAACACACACTATACTAAATTTACGATTTCATTTCAATGTTTTCAATTTACAATCCATTTACATGCAGCTAGACTTGAAGACACATGGTTGCAAGCATGGCGATTGCATTCTGCAGTTTCAGATCTGCTTCTCAACAGAATGAACACAACAGGCTGAGAGTGACTGGAAAATGTCAATGAGAAATAGCAGATCAGCATCAAACATGACTCTGTGCTAAGCAATCATGCAATTATAATTGCCTTGCATTCTGGTACAACCCAGCTGATGATTATATTTTGAGCCGCAAGTTCTCATCAGCACTATGACTGAAATATGTCCGTCCTTATTGCAAGGCTCTGAAATTTAATGGAGAAACAAAAAGAATGTGTTGTGCCACCGGAAAAATTAAACTGCCTCAACTTGGAGAACCGTCCAGAGACATTAAAAACTTTGCTTGCCGGATATAACACTGAATCAAAGTATTTCCTATCTAACATCAGGAAATAGAACTCATGCTTCCAAATGATGTCGTTCGGTGCAGAAATCATAACAGCTCAATTTATGCCAATGTTCAAAGTGAAAAGACAAATGTATCATAAAGCTGGCTCCCTACATCAATTTTCAGATGTTCAACATAAATTCCTATGAATGTGTTTCATCGGTGATGGCAATGATGAATCGAATGCACGCTGCGGAATTTCTACCTGCATAAAAAGGTCCATTGTTTCCCAACTGCAAGAGCTTCTTCATGAAAAAAACAATTTAGGGCCTGACCTGTGGTGGTGCAGTGGATAAAGCGTCAACCTGGAAATGCTGAGGTTGCCAGTTCAAAACCCTGGGCTTGCCTGGTCAAGGCACATATGGGAGTTGATGCTTCCTGCTCTTCCCCCCTTTTCTCTCTCTCTCTCCTCTCTATAATAAATAAAGAAAAAAAGAAAAAAATCTAAAAAAAAAGAAAAAAAAACAATTTAGTGCGTTTGTTCAAAACAGCGATTGACATGATGCTATCTGATACACACAAGACTTGTTATTCATGCTGACAAAATGGCTGCTGGCAAACATGTGCAAAGATTCAATGCTCTAACTATAGACAAAGTAGCAATTGTTATAGTTAGAGATCAATTCCAACCTAGAGATATTATTCTTCATCGGAGAAACAATCAATTGATAAAACTTGCAGAAATTCATCGATGCTATGATGCCCTGCAATATCCAATCATGTTTTTGAATATATGCCGATGAATATCACTTCAACATTAGGATGATAAATCCAGTCAGTGGCAAAGAAACAAATATGAAATGCAGTGCAATGAACTATTATTCATACCAATTAATGATTCGAGAGAATGAACACAATCACATTTTGAAATGCTGTCAATTGTTTCACCAATACATAGCAGATATGTATGCAAAAGTTGAAACAGAACGTTTGATATTCATTCATTTGAATCAGACCAAGCTTTGCTCTGAAGAATATATTCATTTGCAAGATGCAGTTGTATATGATGGTAATACAACGAGCATTGGAAAACTAATGGTTTTGCCATCTTCATATACAGGCAGTTTAGACGTCATATGCATGAGTATGCTCAAGATGCAATTGCATATGTTTGTAACTATGGGTGTCCAGACCTATTCATTACATTCACATGCAATCCAGCTTGGGACGATATACAACAGCTCTTACTTCCTGGCCAATTGCTGGTGGATAAGCATGACATCACAGCACATGTTTTCAGACAGAAGTTGAAATTGCTGATGGATTTCATGGTAAAACATGAAGTGTTTGGGTCTGTGTGCTGTAAAAAATTAATGAGTGATGCCATAGAAGCAACAATCTTTTTTTTTGTTTTTTTGTTTTGTTTTGTTTTTCTGAAGCTGGAAACCGGGAGGCAGTCAGACAGACTCCTGCATGCGCCCGACCGGGATCCACCTGGCACGGCCACCAGGGGGTGATGCTCTGCCCATCTGGGGTGTTGCTCTGTCGTGACCAGAGCCACTCTAGCACCTGGGGCAGAGGCCAAGGAGCCATCCCCAGGGCCCGGGTCATCTTTTTTTTTTTTTTTTGCTCCAATGGAGCCTCGGCTGGCTGCAGGAGGAGAAGAGAGAGACAGAGAGGAACAAGAGGGGGAGGGGTGGAGAAGCAGATGGGCGCCTCTCCTGTGTGCCCTGGCCAGGAATTGAACTTGGGACTTCCACACGCCAGGCCAACGCTCTACCACTGAGCCAACCGGCCAGGGCCAGAGCAACAATCTTGACAGGACCTTTCAAAGGTGAAGATGTCCTCATTCCTCACATTCCTATGATTCCAATGGATATGCCATTTCAATTTAAGAGATTGCAATTCCCAATTTGATTGGCATTTGCAATCACCATCAACAAAGCTCAGGGCCAATCTTTAGAATTGTGTGCTTTAGATCTACACATGGATTGCTTCTCACATGGACAATTATATGTTGCATGTTCTAGATTCGGCAAACCAGACAATCTCTATATCTGCACAGACAATGGAACAACAAAAAATATTGTATATCCACAGCATTGTGAAATTAAACATATTAGAAACATGCACTTTCTCTTTTCTTTCTTTTCCATTTAACCAGACTGAGCCACAGCAACACGTGGCCAGGTACAGCTAGTATTCTACAATATAATCTAAATTTAGTCTTTGGTTATGCACTTCCTAGACTAATACTGACCACAGAACTTCTCAATATGGTTTTAGTTTTCACCATTCTTTAGTCTTCCTCCCAGCAATACCCCTTTTTTGCCAATAGATATCTTTGGATTATCTTCCTTTCTGATTTTCTAAGGACTTGATGTAACTGGACATGTGCTTGTCTGGAGTTCAGCTGAGCTGTAGTGAGCTGAGCTCCCAGATGTTAGTTGCTCATTAAGACAGCAAACCAAAATCAAAGTAACAGTCAAGCCACTCATTATGTACTACAATAGTATAAGCAGGAGGCTTAACTCCACCGGCTCCTCCCTGTTTCACTTTTAACCTCAAGAAAGGACACTTTGAGGACAAAATGTATCAGCACAGACATGGAAGTCATCTTACTTCCAACAGAGGGCCAAACAAAAGGTTCCTGCAATTTCATGAACCCAAGGAATGTTGGAGAAATACTGAACACTGAATCAGAGTGATTATAAAGTATCCTCTTTCTCTAATAAGGAAGTTTTAGCAGTAAAACCTGAGGACGACCACTGCTGAAGGCCCCAATAAAAAAGACCAAAGGCACCTAGGCTAAGAACGTAGCTTTGTAGCATAAGAACATAGTCTGCCAGGGGTGCCTGAGTTTTACTGCAACTCCCTTCAGTGACCACAGTGCTCTAGCTGGGTACCAGGTTTGCCATGTGAAGGACAACTTTCCTTGTGATGCACCATGCCTAGAAATTCACACTTTTTTTTTAACCATGAGTAAGACTACTCATTTGTAAAACTACTTATTTGTGAAACTTGACCTTCCTGTGGTTTTTATGCTAATAGAATACTGTTGAGAAGTTATGTTGTATATTCTAATAGTAAAAAGCATGATCTGATATTTGACCTCTTTTGTTCCAAGACCTTTTCATGTAAAAATTCTTTTAAAAGTTAAGGTGTACTAAAATGTAAGAACTTTTTTATTAGTTTGTGACTCTGGGAAAGTCATATATTTCTGGGTACCTTGGCTTCCTCATCTGTAATCTGGGGAAAATAGTAGAGTAAAAATTTAATTTAATGTCAAGTCTTTAAAATATGATGAGTAGCCTATTGATAACTTCTCACAGTCTCCTCACACTTTCAAACTCCTAGGCTTCTCCTTTCAGTATTAACAGAGTGTAAAAGGATTGATTAAAGGTCTTTTTGGGGGTATTCCTTATTTAGTGTTTTTATTAACTTATTAACATAGTATTTGCTATGTTAATTTAAAAAATAATTTATTTAACATTATTAAAATTAGTGCAAAATTAATTGGAGTCTGCAGCTATACTTTTCCTTATTTAATAGGTCATGAGTTTTAATAAACAATTTTTATTTTGAAATTTAATTGAGGTATCATTTTCATACCTGTGAGTTTCTAACAGGTTTAGAGTGACGTGCTTGAATAATAAAAGGTGGGTTAGTGAATAAGATACTCTTGTTGAAATGTGAAATGTAGATTTTAATTAGGTTTTTCTCCATGAAGTATGCCCTGAAATCTCTTTTAATATTAATACTGTGAGATTGGAAGAGTATTAAGAAACAAATGAAATCTTATACTATTTTCCTACTTGTAGATTCTTTATCGTTGTCTTTATGTCATTTCCTCATTTCTAAAATAGGAAGAAAAACAAATATAATAATGATGGTGAAAGATGTTTGACCAGTATCTGTGGAATGAGTATGCATTCTTTAATTTGGTTTATTTACTTATAAGTTGCAATGTCAAGTTCTTACATTTTAGTACATCTTAACTTTTAAAAAAAATTTAATAAAATATTTAATTTGATTTCTACATTTGTGCCTTCTCATATCCATGGTTTCCCAAACTTCTTAGGACAGATAGAATTATTTGTGCAGTATTGCTGGAAGCCACAAGTGGAAATAAAATATTTCTAATATATTTTAAGTAAATAGTAGAAGAAATTTACCTATAGAACATTCATATTAATTATATCATTTAATCATATAAAAACATTAAATTATATAGATATGTAAAAATTATGGCACATAATTTTTGTGACTAACCATGATAATAGCCTAGTCACTAAAAGTATTAAATTAATATTTCTTGTATTTTGGAAACTATTTTTATTATTGTCTCTATATATGAACCCTATTAGAAGAACTTGCATTAATTCCTGAAAAGAAAAGGCTAGAGGAATTATTTGGATAAAATACTATTCTTGCAATGAGTATGAACAAAACCTGTAGAAAAAAAAACATATAAAGTGTATATAGCCAGGGGTCGCCATCGTGGCCATTCACATGCAGGTTTTTATTGAATTTGGGCAGATGGTAAAGAAATAGCAGAGTTGGAGGATGGTGGGCCATTTCATTTATTGGTATCTCACCAAAATAGGCAAGCCACAAGAGAAGCCAAGGAAAAAGCAGAAAACCTGCTTTTCCCATGGAGGGCAAGGGGTCAAGGAGGTCTCTGCAGTGCTGATAGGAGGAACCGAGAGCAAAAACCCCTGGTCTGTCTTATTTTATAGTGTAGAAAATTAAAGCCTGTAAGCCAATATACAAATAAGGAAGTCTCTGATACAAAGCCACTTATCTGAGGCATAAATGGGATTTCTCATAACAGTGCACCACCCCCTATCATGCAACAGTCAAAGGTGTGAAGAAAAGCTTAGTTTTGGGAAGACCTTGGTTTTAGGAGGAAGGGAAAGGCTTAGTCTTAAAACTAGGTCTTAAGCTATAATGACTTTGCCAGCTACAGCCTGTCTCTCACACCCAAAGCCAGCAAACGTATATGTATTTCATATTTACAAAGTTATTTGACCAATATAAATGGTATTCTGGGTTTAAGAAAATGTATTGAATATTATTATTATAAAATATAATTTCATTTTAATATTTTTATTCCTTGTTGAAGATAGTTTATTTTGTTAATGCAAAATATAGATTTAAAAAAATAACTTTATTTGATAAATTTGTCTTTTTAAGCAGAAATTATTTTAAAATGGACATTTTCAATAAGTATTTTAATATAATAACAATCAGATATACAGGCAATGAAAGTTTCAGAAGAATATTTATAGCTTTTACTATAGCTATGTAGTCTTTTTTTTTTTTTTTTTTTGTATTTTTCTGAAGCTGGAAACAGGGAGAAACAGTCAGACAGACTCCCACATTAAGTTCTAAGCATCAAGGTTGTCAGCTTGAGCACATGCTCACCCGCTTGAGCACGGGGTGGTTAGCTTGAGCTGACCCCAAGATCACTCACTGGCTTGAGCCCAAGGTCCCTGGCTTGAGCAAGGAGTCACTGGCTTGTCTATATTTCCCTCCTCACGGCACATATGAGAAAACAATCAATGAAAAACTCAGGTGCTGCAACGAAAAATTGATGCTTCTCATCTCCCTTCCTGTCTGGCTGTCCCTCTCTCTGTCTCCGTCTAAAAAAAAAAAAAAAAAAAAAAGAGCAGTTTTGTCATGTGGTAATTACCTGCAATGTTTAGCACCATTGGTATAAGAACATACGATAAAACTTTTGAGTGTTTGTAGGAATTTAGAAGCAGATATGAACAATAATTTTAAGGGTGATGGGTTATGTGTAGCGAAAGAAATTGGAGAAAGTGAGATTATACTTATGGCTGACAAAGTCGGTGATTGAAGCACAACAAATGATGTGTTCTGTTTAAGTGCTCTTGAAAAATATATGCACGTAGCATGAAAAAAAATGTTACACAGTTATGGACAGAATTTTGTCCTTCTCCAAATTTATAAATTGAAGCCTTAACCCGCAGTGTGACTGTATTTGGAGATAGGGCCTTTAAGGAGGTAATTAAAGTTAAAGAAGGTGATAAAGGTGGGGCCCTAATACAATAGTTCTGGGGTCATTGTGAGAAGATAAAGAGACAGCAAAATTGCATGCATGCAGAGGAAAGGCTGTGAGGACACAGCAGGAAGGCAGCTGTTTGCAAGCCAAGGAAAAAGGGCTCACCAGAAATCAGCCTTGCTAATACCTTGATCTGGAACTTCCAGCATCTAAAATTGGAAAAAATAAATTTTTGTTGTTTCAGCCACTCAGTCTGTGGTATTCTGTTATGGCAGCCCTACTGATGAATAGACACACATACATATAGTGATTATTATTTTTTCTTCCTTTATATATCCTACAATCCTGTGTCTATAATTTTAAGATAAACCAATTTATCCCAAACTATATATAAGATCACTTTTGTAACTGTACACATTTCACTGGCATCCTAGGTAGAATTAGGGCATGGGGAAGGGGAAGAGAGAATGGTGAAGGGAAAATTCCAGGTGAATATTTTTTTCTTTCAATAAAGACAAAATAAATCTCCTGGAACCTCACTTTCATCTTACTACGCAGAATCCCATACAGACAACCCAAGATGAAATAGAGCTTTGAAGAGGTCACATGAGTCCCTTGAAGGTAGAGCCTTTGATTTATTTACTACTATGTCCTAATGCCTGGGACAGTGTCAGGCAAGTAAGTAGTGTTACACATGCAATAAATATATGTAGGTAAATGAATGAATTGGGTATCTCACCTCCTGCAGAGAAATAAACAAACAAACAAACAAATAAACATGGTCTCCTGATTAGCAAAAAACAGAAAGAGTGAACTTTGTATTTGTCATTAGCAGTATACCATATGTAATTTCTTACCTACCTTTCAATATAACACTGCTATGTATAAGATTTCTGATCTTCATGTATGCCTGTTATTTGTGGTGAACGGTACTGGAAAGACTGCCCATTACCAATCTCTTCCTTATTTTATGGAAAATAAGATCAAGGTCTACAGAAATGATTTGTTCAAAGAAATCAAACTAGCTAATGGCAGTCCTGGGGGAGGACTCACACTAGAGTGTGCAGATTCCATATCATGCTTTGAAGAATAGGAAAATGTGTATATCACTCTAATCCAAATAGCAATGTACTTCTCATTTCTTCTCGTCTACTTAACTGGAAAATTGAATTTCCTTATCTTTAGCTTGCCAAGCGTCCTTAGTTCCCTCCCGGCTTCCGTGTGCATCAGTGTGGTGTAGTCAGGTGACAATGATGCTTCACATTTGCAACTTGAGGCTTCACATTTTGAGGCTACATGATATATATCTTTTTTTTTCTTTTTTGAATATAACTTTTGCTTTCTCAGTTTTCAACTGTCTGCTAAGTTAAGGAAGCCTCAATGATATCATTGATAATTATTACTGAGTTTGACTTGGTCCCCTTAGCTCCAATATTTTTAAATATTGGAATAGAATTGTGATTTCTATATTATCCCACAGGAAATATCACTAACTAGATTTATGCCACTGCTCATTTCCTCTGTTATTACCTATGTCAAACCTGATGTAAAAATCTGTTGGGTGGCTACTGGCAGGCAATTTCTAATTATTATTTGGGTTGTAGCAAAAACATCAGTTGCAGTCGGAAGAAAGCATATGTTTTGAAAAAATATTGACCAACCAAATAAAATGTAGTATACTTAGATGATTCGTATAGTACAATGTGAATTTATGCAGGCATTTTATTTCACAATTATAAACTTATGAGAAGTACTAACTTAGATTTTTGAAGCCTCCCTTCAAATAAAGAGAGTTATCTTAATATGACACCTTTGAGATATTCAATACCCTCTTCAGTGAATGCAGGAAAATTTAAGTAAACGTTTTACCTACCTTCTTTGATAGCCCTACCATTTGAGTATACAATTTTTTTTTTGTATTTTTCTGAAGCTGGAAATGGGGAGAGACAGACAGACTCCCACATGTGCCCGGCCGGGATCCACCCGGCACGCCCACCAGGGGGCGATGCTCTGCCCCTCCAGGGCGTCGCTCTGTTGCCACCAGAGCCACTCTAGCACCTGGGGCAGAGGCCAAGGAGCCATCCCCAGCTCCCAGGCCATCTTTGCTCCAAAGGAGCCTCGGCTGCGGGAGGGGAAGAGAGAGATAGAGAGGAAGGAGAGGGGGAGGGGTGGAAAAGCAGATGGGCGCTTCTCCTGTGTGCCCTGGCCAGGAATCAAACCTGGGACTTCTGCACACCAGGCCGATGCTCTACCACTGAGCCAACCGGCCAGGGCGGAGTATACAAATTTGAAGAAACAAAATTTATCTGCTCTGTCATCCATAGCCCCCCATGCTCTGCCATGCACATATTACCAATATGTCTACTGTTTAATGTATAAAAATTATGCCAAGTTAGATATGGTATTAAAGATCCATTGAATATTACTTCAACAGGATGAGTAACCTGATAATTTAAGACACTGCAGGCCATCTAAGGCACAGCTTATGCCCCCTTGGTAACTAAATCATGTGCCTAGCAGACCCCAGTCTAATATGGTTTTCTGCCTATAAACAATGTTTATTAACCTAAGTAAATAAATTTCAGACTGTTTCTTCTAGAGCTTCATTTATATGTAGCCATCGTAGAGAAGAAACCACCACATATGCAGCACTCTGTGCTAAGTAACAAGAAAAAAAATTCAAATCAAAATGAAGAAATGGTTCTACATGCCTGTAAGTACACATATTGTTCATATGAAAAATAATACAATAATTAAAAAATAATAATACAAGAATAAACTGTGTTTCTTGTACTCACAACTGTAAATTTACTTTTGTCCCAGCCTGTGTGTGTGTGTGTGTGTGTGTATACATATATTTATTTATTTATTTATTTATTTATTTATTTATATATATTCCTGTACTTCCTTTTAGGTAATGTCCACTGGTTTAGAATAGAAGACCTGACAGTAGTGTAGGAAATATTCAACTTCAACTTCAGTAGTGTGTAAATGAACAGGTAATATCATGTCAGGGATTCGGGACTGGACTCTCAATTTCACAAGGAAATGGAGCTTTCACAAAGGTGGGAAATAGATGCAAAGGAAGAAATACTTTCCCTTTGTTTGAAATATATAATGTCATGTTGTCTTTTATGTTTGTTTTAGGGAGATTCAAATAAAAATATCATTAGCAGGTTAGTGAGTTTAATATTTTTTATTAGAGAAAATGTGTGTGTGTGTGTGTTAATGAGCTCTCAAGTGAGTACAGATGTGAAGTCAAACAATTCTGAAACTGAACGTGAAAAGATCGACTGAAAACTCCAAATTAAAGCAGACAACTGAAACCTGACTGAAAAAGTATTATCCATGAGATTATACATCACTGAGAAAAACTAAGCTTTCATTGTGGCTCTAATATCAATAAATTAGTCATTATATTTATTAAAATTCATGCATTATTTTATGTACAGATTTACTTTTAATCATTAAAAATTGGGATATAACAGGATACGATTGATGAGTCCTTTAAGAAGTAATAGCATTCCTTCATGTTTATTAGAAGATAATCCTAAATTGTGAACCTTTTCAAAAGACATATATTTAAGAATATACACAGTTAGGAAGATGCATTACTGCTTTTACATATGTAAACATTATTAGATGATATTTTGAAAGATGGCTCTAGAAGAAATATTCTGTTTTCAAATTATATCAGAGAAATTTTAAAACGCATATATTTTCTTATAAGCACAGAAACATATGTTTTTATTAAATGTTTATTGGACTGTTTCAACATGAAAGTAAAAAAACTAATGGAAAAGAACTTCACATTTTAGTAGAGACATATATACCCATAAAGCCAAAGAGACTAATCAAAAAAGTTTCACAATCATTATTTTTTATTGAATTTTGGGGGTTACACTGGTTCACAAAACCAAACAGGTTCAAACCTCATCAGCACACTTCACTGTACACCCACTGTACCCACATCCACCTGCTCTCCACCACTTTCCCACCCACTGTGCCCACATCCACCTGCTCTCCACCACTTTTCCACCCACTGTGCCCACATCAACCTGCTATCTACCACTTTTCCCTCTGGCTATCATCACACTGTTTTCTGAGTCTGTGTGTTATGTATACAGTCGTCCCTCGCCATATCATGGTTCACTTTTTGCCGTTCTACTGTATTGCAGATTTTTAAATTGTATATATCTAATTTTGCATTGCAGATTTTTCACTATATCGTGGGATTTTGCAGTATATAAGTGTTTTTATATATTTATTATTTTAATTATTTTTGTGGTAAATTAAGCAAAACAAGTGTGGGAAAGGTTAATAACAGTGCAGGAAAGGTTTAAAAGAGTGTGGGGAGGGTTATAAAGCCTTAAAATATATATAAATAATAAACACAAGGTCACTAATTCACAGATTTTCACCTATCACAGGGGGTTCTGGAACCAAAACTCCACAATAGACAAAGGACCACTGTACATTTTTTTTGGCTAATCCCTTCACCTTTTTTATTCAGTTTCCCCTAACACCCTTCCCTCTGACAGCTGCCAGTATGTTTCAAGTACACATGCCTCTGTATCTATTTT
This sequence comes from Saccopteryx bilineata, assembly GCF_036850765.1. Taxonomy (NCBI): domain Eukaryota; kingdom Metazoa; phylum Chordata; class Mammalia; order Chiroptera; family Emballonuridae; genus Saccopteryx; species Saccopteryx bilineata. Next base: position 209,307,462 of record NC_089491.1, on the reverse strand, counting down.
TTGTCAGTTTGTTTTATTAGATTCCACATACAAGCGAGTTCAGTGGTGGGATTCAGACAATTCACACCAGTTTGGTAGAACCAATGCCTAATTTTTTATTCAGTCCCATGAACTGGTTGTTAAAATGGCACTTGTAGTAATTGGATTCTCTCTAAGGAGGGTGCTGGGCAGCCGCCCAATGTGGAAAACACATATTTACTTTCCTTACTCTTTTTTAACATTAATCTGCACAACAGTGTATTCTAAGTACCTGTAATAATGTTCATTCTGTCCATAGGTGAAAAAAATTGCAGATGAGGTTATCAATCAAGAAGCAATATGAAAATATATTAAATAACAGTGTCATTGGTTTTTGTCAGGTATTATTTAATATTTTTTCATTAATATTTTAAAACTCTTTCTTATAACATAATCTAGTTTTGTGTACCTTTTATTTTCATATTTGAGTATTAAGTGCATGAAATACATTTCTGCTATATAGTTTTTTTCCTATACTTAAAATAGTCATTAGGACAGAGAACTGGTTGTTGAATTATTTGAATCCCACCACTGAGTGAGTTTATATGTTACTTGTTTTTCTCTGATTGTCTTATTTCACTTACCCTAATAATCTCCAGTTTCATCTGTGATCACAAAAGCTAAGATTTTCTTTTCCTTTTTTCTTATTTTTTCTTTTCTTTCCTTTTATTTTAAATTATTATTATTTTTTTGTATTTTTCAGAAGTTAGAAGTGGGGAGGCAGTCAGACAGACTCACACATGTGCCTGACTGGGATCACCTGGCACGCCCACCAGGGGGCAATGCTCTGCTCATCTGGGGTGCCACTCCATCTTGGCAGGAGCCATTCTAGGGCCTGAGGTGAAGGCCATGGAGCCATCCTCAACACCTGGGTCAACTTTGTTTCAATGGAGCCTTGGCTGCAAGAGGGGAAGAGAGGGACAGAGAGAAAGTAGAGGGGAAAGGGTGGAGAAGCAGATGGGTGTTTCTCCTGTGTGCCCTAACCGGGAATCAAACCTGAGACTTCTACATGCTGGGCCGACACTCTACCACTGAGCCAACCAGCCAGGACCTCTGGGTTTTTTTTTCTTTTATTTTTACAACAGGGTTGTATTACATTGTATAAGTGTACCACAGCTTTTTTATCTACTGATGGAAACTTGGGCTGTTTCCAGATCTTGGCTATTATATATAATGCTACAGTGAACATAAGAGTGCATATATTCTTTCAAATTACTGTTTTAGGTGTATTAGGTATATTCCTAGAAGTGGGACTGCTGGATTCAAAAGCAGTTTCATTTTATATTTTGAAAAAACTCCATACTGTTTTCCACAGTGGCTACACCAGTCTGCATTCCCACCAGCAGTGCACAAGGGTTTCCTTTCTGCCAAATTCTTGCCATTGTTTGTTGATGTATTGATGATGATCATTATGGCAAATATGAAGTGATATCTCAATGTGGTTTTAATTTGCATCTCTCTGATGATTAGTGACACTAACCTTTATTATTAATCAATATTTGATAAAGAAAAAAAAAGCATTCAATGGTATAAAGATAGTTTCTTCAATAAATGGTGTTAGAAAAATAGAACAAGTACATGCAGAAAATGAAACTAGACTACTAACTTGCACTAAACATAAGAATAAACTAAAAATGGATAAGAGACTTAAATGTAAGTCACAAAACCAAAAAATCCTAGAAGAAAACATAGGCAGTAAAATTTCAGACATCTCTTGTAGCAATATTTTTGCTGATACATCTCCTCGGGCAAAGGAAATAAGAGAAAAATAAGCAAATGGTACTATCTCAAACTAAAAATTATTTGCACAATGAAAGATATCATCAAAAAATGAAAAGGAAACCTACTAAGTGGAAATACATATTTGCTAGTGATACATATGATAAGGGTTTAATTTCCAAAATATATAAAGAATTTATATACCTCAATACCAGGGAGAAAAACAACCAAATGAAAAAATGAGCAGAGGATCTGAATAGACACTTCTTGAAATTGGACATATAATATGGCCAATAGAAATATGAAAAAATGTTCAGTGTCTCTACCACTATTTTATTGTCACTGCTTCTACCAGTTTATAGACAAGTTATAATTAAAAAAATTAATAATTATAACATTTTAAGCCCTAGCCGGTTGGCTCAGCAGTAGACAAGGGTATGGAAGTCCCAAGTTCGATTCCCAGCCAGGACACACAGAAGAAGCACCCATCTGCTTCTCCACCCTTCCCCTTCTCCTTTCTCTCTATCTCTCACTTCTCCTCCCACAACCAAGGCTCCATTGGAGCAAAGTTGGCCTGGGTGCTGAGGATGGCTCCATGGCCTACGCCTCAGGTGCTAGAATGGCTCTGGTTGCAACAGAGCAACGACCCAGATGGGCAGAGCATCGCCCCCTGGTGGGCATGCTGAGTGGATCCTGGTCAGGCACATGTGGAAGTCTGTCTCTCTGCCTTTCCGCTTCTCACTTCAGAAAAATACAAAAAAAAAAAATTATAACATTTTATACTTCTCCAGGAAAGGCAACCTTCTATAGCTTTGAGAAATGTCATCATGATATCTTAGACAAAGAAGAATCAATAGGTAGGTACTGGATAGGCTAAGATGGCTGAATATTTCAGTAGGGGAACCATAAAAAAGTGGTTACTTAAACAAGAGAAATTATTTTTTCAAAGTTCTAGAGGCTAGAAATCCAAGATCAAGGTGTTGGCAGGATTGCTTTCTTCTGAGTCCTCTCTCTTTGGCTTGCAGATGGCCATCTCTCTGTGTCCTCACTTGATCTTTTCTCTGTGTGTGTCTGACTCCTAATCTCTTCTTATAAAGATACTAATCAATACCAATTGCATTGGATTAGAAGCTACTCTAATGATCTCATTTAACTTTAATTATCTCTTTGAGATCAAATTTCCTGATAAAATCACATTGTAAGGTCCTAAGAGTTAGGGGTTCCACATAAGACTGTGTAGGAGACACAATTTATCACATTTGAGGAAGAGCTCTCAGGTGTAGTTTTCCAAGAAATATCACAAAACAGAAAGACTTACTTGGATTTATTAGAGTGTTATGCTTGTGCACAATCCTTTTGCCCTCAAACAACTTCAGTAAAGCCCACAGAAATCACAAAGTGCTTGGGGGGATTGGATTTCTTATTGGTGGTTCATGTCATTTTATATTTAGGTTGAAAGCCACTTAAAACGAGCTTGCTCCTGAGTTTGCAGAATAGTTGACATTTGAGTTAAAACATGATTTTGGTCAAGACATTGTGTTTCAAGGTTTCTTGACATCATGTTAAGAAATCTGCCAGGGCACTTATTTTCTTTAAATTATTTATCCTACCTTTTTTACTTTTTCATCACAATAATTTTATTTTTAATCTCTGTGCATTCTCTCTTGATATTAAAATAACAAAACTAATAATATTTTAATCTCAAAAATAATAGTAAAATATTAAAAGTACTTTTACAATAATTTATTTAGGACACATGCATGCATTTCAGGGTCATATTATGTAGTAGATTATCTGTAGAAATAAAAGTCATATTTCCTACCACATATATAAGCAAGAACTAAAATAAAATTTTTTATCATTGATATTTTTATTATTAAATACTAGCTAATATGACCACATATAATACATAATTTGATAGAGTAACTGGATTATTAAAGTTATATAAAATGAAATATCACATTTCTTATAAAGATAATTTTTAACAGAAAGATAATTTTTTCAGGAGTAGTCTGGAGACACTCAAGTTCACTATATTGATATGTAGGAGATAAAAAGAATTGTTGGCCTCAGCAGAATAACACCATCATTATTTCATTATCTCTCTTTATGTATATATACCTATAGATAGATATGTAATTAAGTATATATAATTAGAAGTGAGAATATTACCATTAACTTACTAACATTTCCATAAAACATTGTGAATTTTTAAAACAATTATATCATAGAGGAATTTGACTCCTATAACAACTATTTCCTATACGATGGGATGATGATGAAATGTTTGAATGGATGAAAATGAGAGAACATTTCCTACTTCTTAAACTAAGTATTTTAAAATTTTCTGTGATCCTCTTAAATTAACTGCTAATAGATAAAATTTTCCCATATGAATTATAAATTCTGTACTTGTTCATTTTAAATGGATATCAGAATATAAGTTATTTTGTCTTGTGTAACCTAAATATGCTAGCTTTATCTCATCCTTGGCAAAGAAATGCAGAGAGGAAGTGAAGGCAATCAAGGATAAATTCATCCTAAGAATTGCTATTAAACCTGGAATGGCTGAAATTTTATAAAGTAGCAATGAGACCTTTGTGGATTGTATGTCTAATAAGACATAATAATTTATGTCTTATTAGAAAAACACTGGATTCTCATTTTTTTAAAAAGATTTTTGATAGAATCAATACATTTAGAGAATTCACTATAGTTAAAATCTAAAAACTTCCCATGTTAATCTATAGAAGAAAGGCAGTTCCTATACATTTAGAGAATTCAATATAGTTAAAATCTGAAAATTTACCATGTTGATCTATAGAGAAAAGGCAGTCCCTATATCTATCCCAACAGGTTGTTTTATAAAATTCGAGAAACTCATTCTATAAGATGTATAAATATGCAAAGGACCAAAAATTTTTTTCAAAAGAATTACAACAATATTTGGAGTACTAACTTTTACTCATATCAAGCTCTAATATTATTTATTGTGTACATTACCTTTGTGCTTTGTACAAATTATTTATAAAAATCTAAAGAAAAAATGAAAGTAGAAAACATATCATGAATGTAGGATTAAGTAAACTACGAATTAAAAAACAAAATTTTTCTGATTCTAAATTATTTTGGTTGATGGAAATAAAATACATTGTATAAGAATTAGTATATTAAAAACTGATTAGCTGATTTTAATTTTTTTATAATATGTGTACCAATATATTATAAAAATGATTAAAAGCCAAATAAAAGTCATTGAAAATGTTACTATTTTCCAAGTAAATTTCCTGCTATAAAACAGTATATCATTGACATAGGTAACTTTTATATTACATGGATATCTGTAGTAAGGAAAGGATGTATTCTGTCTAAAGATCCATTCTTATAAATTTTGTTATTTAAGAAGAGCAAAGAAAGAAAGTTATGGACTAATAGCACTAGAAAGAGTGCTTTGTAGAAGGAAAGTTGATACAGGCCAAGTTGTTTTAATACTTACAAATAGACCTAATTTTTTACATAGTACTAGAAAAAAGTGATCCATTTTCTTCTAGTATTAATAATGTCTTTTAAAATGTCATGTTGAAGCCTCTCCCATTAAGAATCGGTATCTGTTTCCAAACCCTTGGAATATAAACTTACATTAAGTTTTTATGGCCAACATACTGATGAAAGTGATGGCATGCCAGTTGTAAGCCTCAGCTTCGAAGTCCTTCTTCTCATATCCTGAAACCTGCCAGTGAACAAGCGACGCTAGTCTGCTGCAGGGTAAGTGACCATGCGGAGCAGCAGAGTCTTCCCAGCTGCTGTTCTCCTAGTTTTATCTTACCACCAACCTCTGACCCATGAACCTAGTGAAAAGCAGCCCTACCCACTGATCAAAATTATCCAGTCTACTAGACTTATAGAGGGTTCTTGCAGTATATAGTTGTGTTTTGAAGATTTGAAGATACTAGAGATGATATTATCAAGAATAACTATGAAGAAATATATATTGAGTAAATATAAAAACACCTAATGATATTTAGTTGTAATTATATTTTGGTTTCAAAGTGGTATCTCATTTGATAAATACCAATTAATGCCAAAATAATTAAAAGCAACAAAATGTTTAATATATATTTTTTCAGCAATGTTAAACCTAAGTCAGTACCTTTTAATGTTTAATAAATCATTTTTAAAATTGTAGACACTAATAAAAGTGTATTATATCTCTCAACACTGCTCACATCTCTTTTCTCCACATTTTGCTAATTATATAACCACAGTGTCTTTCCAAAATCTTTTTTTTTTTTTTTTTGGTATTTTTCTGAAGCTGGAAACGGGGAGAGACAGTCAGACTCCCGCATGCACCCGACCGGGATCCACCCGGCACGCCCACCAAGGGGCAACGCTCTGCCCACCAGGGGGCGATGCTCTGCCCCTCCGGGGCGTCGCTCTTTTGCGACCAGAGACACACTAGCTCCTGGGGCAGAGGCCAAGGAGCCATTTCCAGCTTCCGGGCCATCTTTGCTCCAATGGGGCCTCGCTGCGGGAGGGGAAGAGAGAGACAGAGAGGAAGGAGAGGGGGAGGGGTGGAGAAGCAGATGGGCACTTCTCCTGTGTGCCCTGGCCGGGAATCGAACCCGGGACCTCTGCATGCCAGGCCGACACTCTACCACTGAGAGGTAGAGGCCGACACTCTACCACTGAGCCAACCAGCCAGGGCCCAAAATCTTTTTAAAGTGCCTAAAAACTCCCTGGCCAGTTGGCAATAAGCTACCATTGAATAGAAAATACATTTCTTGTGTTTTACATCCTCAAGAAATCTTCATACAAGTAATACCTGTATTTTGAAATATGTATTTCAAAAAATCTTTTTTTTTATAAAACGACAAAGAAATGAGGACATGGTAATTCTATATTGAGACAATTGGTGAGTTCCAGTCTTGCTACTGATATTACAGATTGCTTTAGATTATAAAAGAAAACTTGAAAAATCTTGCAAAACAATACAATTTATCTCATTACCCTTGCCAACACGATTTTCTAGGACTTTTTTTAACATAGTGTATTTTTGAACAGTTCCATTAAAGATAGCTCTGTTGTGTAACCGTAATTGTGGAATATGTCAGATTGACCTTAACTGTTACTGTAGAGTTGTTATTAACATTTTCATTGGCTAAGTACTTTAATCTAAAATATTCTTGATGCTGAGAGTGAAGATCTTGGCAAAATGATCATCAAAGCACATACATGCACAAAATGTCAGCTTTAATTTATCATCCAGGCAAAGAATCTAATCTGTTTAATTTTCTAGGGTGTCTTGGTTCATAAGCACTGAGTTGCAATCAGAAATCATTTTCAGGAAATATTCCTTCAATTTGTGAACCACTGCACTTACAAGCAGTTTATGAACTTTAAGAGTACACTTTTATCTTCAAAAGTATGTCCTTCTTCAAAGCTTTTTGAGCTTGATGCATTAAAGAAAAGAGAACAGAACACTGGAAAGGACCAGTAGCAGAGCCATATAAGACCAAGTAGAGTATTTCAAATGTTAGAAATGTTTCTAAGGTTTTTGTCTTATCAAATACCCTGTGAACATTATAGGCCCATGTCCTTTCATGAGTTCAGTGACACATATTTTCATTATCATAACATCAAGATGGAAACAATAAATGCTTAAAAGATCAATCTTATTAAATTTTCAATTACATTTTTCTAAAATATCTTTAATATAGGTTCTTATTTCTTTATTTTATATATCTCATACAACTATATAACTGAAGGAACAATTAAGAACAGCAAAGGATTTTTGTAAGGTTGGCTGAAGGAGGACACCCGAGTTCAGGTTAAGAAGTGTTTCTTACAGGGTCATCTGCAGGACTGACTTCTAAGACGGAGGTCAGTAACCAGTTCTCTAACAGGTAGGGTTAAATAGGGGATTCGGAGGTGGGGGCTGGTGGTCCTTAAGAGAAAATGTAGCTTTCAGTGATTTATGTAAGATTAACCATAAATAAGCTAGGGGACCTTCCACACCCAGGTTAGTCACCTAGATGCCCAGGAGGTGGTGACCTCCTGAACATCTAGTTTGTCAGTCTCCCTTTGTCCACTTAAGGGAGGTGGGGGTCATAGCCCCCACCTGCAACCCTATTATTTTTTTATCTACATATTAAGTAAAAAATAAAACATTTTGAATATATAAAAATTTATATTAATAATATTACAATGATGAAATACTGTGCTTCTCTGTTAAAATTTGAGCCAATTGTGGTGTAGCATTAAAGAACAAGATTGTAAGTTCTGAGGAAATAAGCACTGATGATATAAATAATCATACAAAAACAATAATAGGTTAAATATTATGATTTACTATATGCTGCTCACTTACATTAAACATTTGAATCATCAAAATATATAAAAATGTAGTATCCCCATTTTCATGGGAAATATACATACAGCTAGGAATCCTGTAATAAACCAAAACAACCAATATTGCAAAAAATAATCTTACTCTTAATTGTGCTTTTACTATAGGTTTATAAAATGATTTCTCTAATGACTTTTTAACCTTCCTAATCCTCTATTTATCAACTGTAGAACAAAAATAAGAAAGAATCTGGCCCATGGACTTACTATGAAATTTAAACAAATATTATTTACAATATTTTAGCATTCAATTCAATGGAAATTAGTGGAAGTCCTGGGTTTGATTCCCAGCCAGAACACACAGGAGAAATGCCCATCTGCTTCTCCACCCTTTCCCCTATCCTCTCTCTCTGTCTCTCTCTTCCCTTCCTGCAGCCAAGGCTTCACCAAAGCAAAGTTGTCCCCAGCACTGAGGACAGCTCCATGGCCTCCACCTCAGTTGCTAGAATGGCTCCAGTTGCAATGGAGCAACAGCCCGGGTGGGCAGAGTATCATCCCCTGGTGGACATGCCGGGTAGATCCTGGTCAGGCACATGTGGAAGTCTGTCTCTCTGCCTACCTGCTTTTCACTTCCAAAAAACACAAAAACAAATAAAAATGAAAATGAAAATAAAATAGAACTTAATATTAATAGTAATGTATCATCTTTTTATGTAGAGCTTTTTTTATTTGATCATGAAACTTAAAAATTTTAATCAAATTTTTATGTTTTCTTAATTATCAGGAAGTTTAAAGGGCAACTATATTTAAATTTCAGTTTTAAAAAAATATTCAGGGTCTCTTGAATAAATATCTGCAAACATCACTGCTGTCTCATTCTTATTATTTATCATTTATTCTCATTACGAATTCATAGTTACATTAAATTTCATATCTCATAATAAGGCAATCTCATTTTGCTTATGGAAATAAGCTCATCTATACTAAGGGTTTTCTTTTGACTGTTAAAATTAAAGACCTAATAACAGAGGGTTAAAGATAAAACAAATCAACCACAGTAAACAAAGAGGTTGTTCTCTCTGACCTAAATGTCGTAGATAGCTTATCCACGGCCCACATTGCTGCTCTATCGTCTCACTAGGACACTGGCTTCTTCATTGTATCTGTTTCATCATTGTTATTCTGCATCTTCTCTTCAGAAGGTTAAATAGTATATAATGGAGTAGTTGACTTCTATCCTGAAGGTCAAGTGATTGTAAATGGAGCCCAGAGAAGGAGGAGATCCAGGACAAAGAGGCAATTCCTGTGAGCAGAGTCAGACCCCTTCCCAGAGATTTCTTGCAAATTACTTCAAAGTTGGTAATTTTCTTTCTATTTTTCAATAGTCACCTATAGTAGACAATAAGTTTTAGTAAATAAAATACTTTTGCTAAGTATATCAACACCTTATATAAATTCATGATTTTGATACTAAGGACAAGAGCAAAAATCAATAGTGGTTTGGCCACTGCATGTCCTCATGAAGCAGAGAAAACGACAGAGAAAGGATCTTTGCATAGAAGCCACACCTTCGCAATACAGACAGCTTTTCTAGAAAGACTCATGAAACTGTTCTGCTCAGGGGAATTCCATAAAAATTGCAAGAGATATGCTTCTCATCTTAAGTGTGTCTGTTTTAATTTATCCCTTTGGTGAGCTTAGCAATATGTACCACTTGGGAATTTAAGAAAAAATACTGTATATGTACGTATCTGTAAGTAAGGGCGGCCATATAAGTAGTCATGCTATTTTGAGATTGATTAGCTAAAAATTCCATTTTGTGTGTTCTGGGCATACATCCTAATATTTTATTTACTCTATGAGTTCTGGATTTGTGCAAGTCTATAGGACTTGGCATTTTAAAGGGAGCCATGTTGCAGAATGCATCCTGATAGTTCACATGCTCTATACCTTTGGTCCATATGTTCTGATTAACTGCTGCTCATCTTACATCAGGTTGTGACAAAAGAATATTTAGCACTTTTAGAATTCACTTTATTTTAAGTTGTTTTGTCAGTCAATGACTTGCAATTCTTAATGGATTTGAGACCTGAAAAAGTCTCCTTATCAAGAGAATGTGTTTGACTTAACAAATTTCAGTTAAACTCTGTGGGTGAGGAGTATTCTCATACAACTTTCTGAATAAAGATTCTTTGTATAGTCTTTAAATCCTATGACAGTAGATTTATTCATTGACCTATCAGCAGACAATAATTTTTACTTTATTTTTATAGTAAATGTTTCAATTATGATTGATCTATTATTTAAGAGCTATTATAGTTGTTACTACAAGAATGAAATTATACTTTACTTTCAGTCTTAGTAAAAGAACTAGTATGAGAATATCTATAGGCTAAGCATTTTCTCTGTCTACAGCTCATTTATTCACTCATGCATCCATTTAGTGAGCATAGTATGCAGTTGATTTTTTTAAACTGTGAATAAGGAGGACAAGTTTTGTGCTCTATGGGGCTTATATTCTAGCTGTTTGGGAGAGAAAGCAGGATAAGTAAGCACATATTTAGGCAAGGTCATTTGGATAAATGACAAGTGCCATGAGTAAACATCAGAACATTTACATAGAATTCTTTAGATTAGGGGGTCACAAAAGGACTCATAAGAGGTTTGCATTTGAGATGATATTTGTTGCAAGAAGAGAAGCTACATATAAAGGCTAGGAGTAAGAGTGCTCCAGGCAGAGAAAAGAGGAATGGAAAGGCTCTAAGGCTGGGAGGATTTTTAACAAAACTAGGATGACTACAGATTCATAAATAAGCAGGAGAAAAATTCAAAGTGAAGGCAGAGTAATGGCTTGATAAAATCTCTGACTATTTATAAGTAAAAATATAATTTATTGAAGAATGTTAGCAAAAGATTGCTGTAAGCTGATTTATATTTGGGACATTTTTTATTAGTAATTTCAGATATTCCCAGCTTTGAGTGGTGAAGGTAGCAGATGCAATTATCAGCCAATAGCGAGATTGTGGGCTCAAGGTTGTAGATGAACTCCCAGAAGGTGCAGTACAAGCTAACATTATCATTTCTGGATCGGAAGTGGAGTTTCCATGGTTGGGTAGATTCACAGTGGCTATCAAATGTAGTAAATACTGTCACAAAAAAAGCATGCCTCTGAAAAGATGCAAGTACAGGTCTGAACTGGTAATGCCCTCAAGAGGAAAAAGCTGTCCTCCCAATAGCTACCTTTCTGGATATATTCTGCTGTACTCTACATATAATTCTATTTTACCTCATTTAACATTTTTTCTCTTTCAGAGTAATTCATTTTAATTTAATCAGAAATTTAGTAAAGATTGATGTATCCTTCTAAAAATGGTATAAGAAGAAAGCTATAAAAAGGAAAAATAATGTTCTTATATTTATTAACCACCCTTTGGGAGAAGAGTAGCACTTGGTTCTGCAGTGTATCTAGAAGCTAAAGTAAGCGACAGGGAGGGTGGTGAGAAGTGGGCAATGAAAGACCTGGGCTGGAAAAAAGAAAAAACAAACAAACTGAAAACAAACAAACAGAAAGAGCCTTGAAGTTGAGGAGACTTCTTAGTGGACAAGTCAAGAAAGACATTTGATAAAACCTCCTCTTTCCCTAGAGCAGCAATTTTCAAACTTTTTCATCTCATGGCACATATAAACTAATTGCTAAAATGCTGAGCATACCAAAAAATACATTTCTTTGCTTATTTGACAAAAAATGGTATAATTTTGTTTGATTTATAAAAAATAATAGTAAATATTTTTCTCTTTACTTTAAAGCAACTTTTTGAAAAGTCAGGTGTTTATACTTAGATATAAAAGGACTTCTTCTATCAAGAATGAACCAATCAGTTGTAACCTTATTAATGCTATGTGACCAATAAGATGCAACCCTATTATACAACCTATATATGTATGGTTCAAGACAAGGCTTTCACAATAGACAGCTGTTATTTTGCTGGCTATTGTCATTTTTAAATTTGACAATCTAAGGGAAAAGAGGTCAGTGCCCTTGACTAAATAGGTATTACATGCGGGACCCTGGTTCAAAATCACTGCCCTAGGCTCATATGGAAAAAATGAAGCAAGTCCATGCACCTAGAGTCTTCATTCCAGTGAACAGTACTTGTGTCATTTAGTCAGTGCTCATCATGCTATTCTGCATTCACTTAAAAAATAGAAATTGAAGGTTTACTTTATATCAGGCAGTGAGATAGATACTGGATTAGAGAGCTAGACAAGATTAATACCCCTATCTAATGGAGCTCATCTGATGCTGGACACTAAACTAAGAAGATAGCTTTTATAACTGTGTGTGATAATTATACTGATAGAAGAAGTTTAGATTAAATTCTCCAATTAGCACTTTGAGGAAAACTCTTATGTTGGTTGAGACATGACAAAGAAAATATCATGAGATGGGTGTAGATAAATGAGTAAGAAATCCCCAAGAGAAAATTAAAAGAAAGAACATCGAAAAGATAGGTAACAGCATGTGCAAATGAAATTGCCTCCACAGTGGTCATGGGTAAATTAAAAGTCCTGCATGTTTCTCCTTTACTTTCCAAGTGTTCACTGGCCCATAGTAAAGGAAAAATTAAATAATACCAGTGCCTATCACATAAGTGACCAATAAGTGTGTGTAAAGGTGTTGCACTTTAAATTTCCTTCTGTAACTTATTTCTTTTAAGCAGTGATCCATGTCTGATGTAGAGATAGAAAAGTGTGTATCTTAACCTTTACTGTCCTTTGAATTTCTTCATCCTATGAAAGTTAAAACACCCCCCCACACACAAAACTGTTCCTTCAGCCTATTTAAATATACTTTCTGAAAACAGAAATGTGTTGTCAAACCTCTATTCCTATTTTGCTTTTGAATTCTCAGCTCTATTAGTTCCTAGTAAATTTTGTGTAGTTCTCCTGGTGCACAGAATTAAATAAAGGAGCTCAGCCACCCATATCAATTCCTCTGCTTTTTACAACAGAGAATTTTTCCTAATTAGCAAGATGTCAGGTTGCTTCAGTTTTCATGTCACCTCCAAGTTCTGTGCCTTTGCCACCAAAAAGCTGTTCCTAGATGACTGTCTGATGACTTCCTTGACTGGTGCTGTGTAATAAATTGTTACTAGTTCCCTTTATCTTATCAAGTTTTTTCACTGATGCCTAATTATTAGTATTTTACTATACTACTTTTTTACTTGAAATCTGATAGATTACAAAGCTGCTTTTAGTTTGTGTTTCTAAATATATACTTTGTAAGAGCAACTAGATAATACCTTTGCAAAAAAATATTTTATTTTTTCTTCCTTCTCTAACTTCCCCATTTAATCATGTATGCATTGTGTCTCTGGTTAGCCTAAGATAATCATTGCATTGGAAGTACATTTTATGCCAGAAGAGGCTGTTCACTGCTTTAATATTTAGACTTTAGAAAAGATCACTGTTTCAGGAAGTGCAATTTTTTTTCATGATGAATTAAGAAAGGAAATAAGTGAGATCAGGCAGCTGGTTCTTCCAGTTTGCATCCTTAGATCCTTCATGGTGTATGTACGGAATTGAGGTATTGATGCTGTAGAGAGGATCATCTACCAAGTGTAGAAGTAAGGAATTGCCATTGTGGTAATGTGATCAAAGTAGTCTTCCGTATGGCAATAAACCTTTTGAATAGGTTCCTTCTGAATAGTGCTTTGAATAACATTCTTCTTACTGAAGTCCAGATTAGTTTTTATTTGACAGTACATATCCAAGGACTAGCCTGGGAGATAAGGCAGGAAGGTTCTCTTTTCCCTAATGCTTCAAAGTCATGTAAGCCTTTTCCTCATCTCTGTAATGCCAACTGTGAGAGGAGCAATAGGGAAATGAAGAAAACTTAAGATTGGATTATCTGAAGGACACTGACTTCAGCTTCAAGATTCTGTTGAAATTATTGGGTCAGACTAAGTTTTCATTGATTTTTTGCTAAAATTATGTTTCCTATTACTTCTTCTATACCCAGAAGATTTGTTGTGAGAAGGGTCCAAATAATAGAGAAATTTTAGAGAATTAAATAAAATACTTACTCTCTGCACATCTAGTGTCATGTGAACTGACTAGACATACAAATTGTTGACCTTGAATATTAGTTTTTTTTCCTCAGCCTCTGTTTTTTATTTGCAAATCTTTACCTGGAATCCTCAACCTAGCACATTTTATATGTTTTACTTACTATATTTGTTTCAAAAAATCATTTCATGGTTTAAATCCCTTTTTCTGCTGAGACTATTGTCATCACTAAGAAAAATGAGAAACAATGATGTTCCCTTAGAAAATAATTTTATTCATTTAAGGAAAAAGGGATATGGAGACTGTTACATGTTAATTCACTCCCAGCATCTATTTTTTTTTTTTAAGATCTGTGTTCTATGCTTGATATACTGTGGCCATATTACTTTTGTAAATGTGATTTAATTTTGTGTATACAGTTATTTATTTATTCTTTATTTATTTATTTTAGAAACAAGTCTGCTACATACTTTCTAAATAATAAAAATATTTCTAATTCTAAATAGTTTTACACAAACAGGTATATTCAGGTAATTTTTTAGTTCTCTTATTGGAAGAATTTTTAGGACCACCACATATGACATTTCCTAGAATTTTCTCAGATTTCTAGATTTACATTTTACAAATAATGAAGGAGCATAAGCTGATTTTATAATATAGTCACAACTATTTACCTACCAAAGTTCTTTCAAAACCCTGTAAATTATCCTTTGTCTGTAGACATGCCCTTCATGATTATTTATGAATATTATTTATAAAGTAAAACGCAGCAGCTATGCTGAGCATCCTACTTTGCAGTAGGTTACACTCTACAGAAGTAATATATATTTTAAAAAGTTCAATCCTGGGCCCTGGCCGGTTGGCTCAGTGGTAGAGCGTCAGCCTGGAGTGCAGAGGTCCCGGGTTTGATTCCCGGCCAGGGCACACAGGAGAAGTGCCCATCTGCTTCTCCACCCCTCCCCCTCTCCTTCCTCTCTGTCTCTCTCTTCCCCTCCTGCAGCCGAGGCTCCATTGGAGCAAAGATGGCCCGGGTGCTGGGGATGGCTCCTTGGCCTCTGCCCCAGGCTCTGGTCGCAGCAGAGCGACCCCCCCGGGGGGGGGGGGCAGAGCGTCGCCCCCTGGTGGGCGTGCCGGGTGGATCCCGGTTGGGCGAATGTGGGAGTCTCTTAAACTGTCTCTCCCCGTTTCCAGCTTCAGAAAAAATACAAAAAAAAAAAAAAAGTTCAATCCTCACAGACAAATATAATACAGGTAAAAATGTTAGACAAGAGATATGTAATTTCAGCTGGTGATTATTTTAGAAGAGCTGAAAATAAAATATTGTTGCAGAAATTTGTCAGGAGAAACTTGATTTTTATAGATTACATAAAAATATGAAATTACTTAGAATAGAACACTTAAAAATTTCAAAGGCAAAGGAAAAAAGGTGTGTGGTCAAAAGAAAGGCTGTGTTAAATTGTAGAGTCTGCAAGAACTAAGGTTAAGAAAAGGAAAGAGTGTATTGTATAAAAAGTCCTTCCGAAGCATTTGAAAATATGTGCATGAAGGTATAAAAATGACTTAATAAGAAGTAAAAAGGAATAGTAGTGGAAGAGGAAGACACATTCTTAACAGCAAAATGAATTCAGCTAGGGAATTTTGCACAGGTAGAACACATACAATGTGTATGCCCACTAAATTGCAAATTTCACCGTTAGACATCACTATGTTTGTTCATTAATTTTAGCAATGGAAAGTTTGAAAGAAGGCAAATACCTTTTCCGTGCATGGCCAACTTACTATAGGGACATATAAAGCCACGAATCACAAACAGCACAGCTCAAACTCTGATCTTTTCTGAAGATGATTTTTTTCTCTATTAATCTTTCTTAGAAATATTCACCTGGAGAGGAAAAATGCTTTTTCTTCTATTACAAAGGAGACAAACCTTTGAAATCTCATCTTTGTTCTTTATAGTGTGGACTTGTATAATATACAAAGAATTCTGTCTGAAGCCCATAAACAAAAGAGTGCCTCACTTTACACAAGTTATCTATTTAATTAAGAGAGCTTTTCTTTCCTCTTCTGTCTAGATTTAAAGCATTTCAATATATCACAAAACTAAGATCTAATCATTACAACAATTGACTGAGGGTTCCCACTGAGATGTTAGGAAAGAAAACAAGTGCCATACAATTTTCCATTAAGAAAGGCCCAACAGCAGATTAAAATTTGTTTAATAATTATTTGTTTAAAAATACCAAAAGAAATTTTATTTTCAGTGAATCATATGTACTATTGACAGAGATAATCTATGTTATTTGTCTATATAAATATTTTACATTATGTAGAATATGCATATTATTTGAAATAATTAAATTAAACTGTATAAACTAGAAACACTAGTGAAAAGTAATTATCTATATCAATAGTCTTCATTTTTCTTCCAATTGTTAAAAGACTTTTTTAAATTTAATTTAATTTTTTTTTACAGAGACAGAGAAAGAGTCAAAGAGAGGGATAGACAGGGACAGACAGACAGGAATGGAGTGTTAAAAGATTTTTTAAGTAGTCACAAAGATATTTTTGTTATACTAAGGTAAATTCTGGCAAGCCCCTTACTTAAAGCCTTTTGTCCTGTGTGAACCTTACCCAGTCCTGTTTTTTACTTGACCTTGTAACCTTTGGGAGATACCCTTCAATTATGGACAACATACTTCTCCTTTCTTTGCCTACAGTTCTTATTTGGAATCACAAATGGCCTAGAGGCCTGACTGGTGGTGGTGCCGTGGATAGAGCATCAGACTCAGATGCAGAGGAACCAGGTTCGAAACCCCGAGGTTGCCAGCTTGAATGTGGGCTTATCTAGTTAGAGCAAGGCTCACCCACTTGAACCCAAGGTCACTGGCGTAAGCAAGGGATCACTCAGTCTGCTGTAGTCCCTCGGTCAAGACACATATGAGAAAGCAATCAATGAACAACTAAGGTGCCGCAACAAAAAATTGATGCTTCTTGTCTCTCTCTTTTCCTGTCTGTCTGTCCCTGTCTGTTCCTCTGTCTGTCTCTGTCACACACACACACACACACACACACACACACACACACAAAAGTCTTAGGAAAACCAACAAATATCTCCCTCTCTTATCCTCCTCCTCTCTCTCCCTCCCTCTTTAAACAAAGTTGGTGGAAATTAATCTTACAGAAATTTATGAGATTTTCAGATGTGAGTAAAAACAGTGTCCAACATGAAAATATCCCATTCAGGATACTGCATCTGGTTATAGTGAAATACAAAAAATGAAGGTGGTGCTATGTTGATCTGATGGCTTTAGTTGCCATCATTGCTAATTTTTTGGAAGAAACTATATGCAGAGTGGAATATACTTTGGGGAGGTATTTGGGACAAACATGTTCCATGTGTGCATTAAAAGCCACAAGACATTGATTTGTATCTCCAGTCTATAGGTTTTATATTTATATATAATGAAACAGTTGGAATAGATGATATTACTGTTTCAATTTTTAACTTCTATGACTCTGTCTTTCAACAAGAAAATTAGAGACCTATAAAAAGGGGAATGGAGACCTAATGACAGAAAGAAAAGCCCCATGATTGTCCTAGACCCCAGACAAAAGTATAAATAAGATTTTTTTTTTTTTAGCAGGAGAAAGAGACAGACAGACAGGAAGGGGGATAGATGAGAAACATCAACTCATAGTTGTGGCACTTTAGTTGTTCATTGTTTGCTTTCTCATATGTGCCTTGACTGGGGGCTACTGCTGAGCCAGTGACCCTTTGCACAAGCCAGCGACCTTCAGTTTCAAGCCAGTGATCATAGGGTCATTTCTATAATGCCACGCTCAAAATAGCAACCCCAAACGCACGCTGGTGAGCCCACACTCCAGTCAGATGAACCCGTGCTCAAGCTGGAGACCTTGGGATTTCTAACCTGGGTCCTCAGTATTCTAGGCTGATGATCAATCCACTATGCTACCGCCTGATCAGGCCATAAAATTTTTCTTCAAATATATTATATAATATTTACATAAAATTAGCCATTACATACATTTTTTTACCCCATCTATTTGAATGATTATAAGTGGCCTACTATTATATATTCTTACTTTTTCCAATGATTGCAGGAAAAAATATATCAGCATATTTTCTCTGTATTAGAATTGAAAAATTACAGTTTCACTAAGGCAAAAATGAAAAAATTATATGATATATTAACTAATTTCAAAAGAGCCCTCATAAAAATATTAAACTCTGTGAAATGCGTTCAAAGATTTACTTATGCTTTACCTAATTTTTGGTAGATAGATTCTTAAATAAATTTAATAATATGCCACTATCATTTTTGATAGTATATTTCTTAAATTTTTATAAAAGTTGAATAAAAATAAATTTTGAATGTTTCTGAATTTTTAGAAATATAAAATCAATAAAATAAATTATGATTAAGGAAGTGGTAATTTGGGAACGACAGAGTGAGTAATACAGTGAACCCTACGCACAAAAAAAGCAACCTTTTAAACAAGAGAAAATTAAAAATACTATCATTTAAAATCTCTGGAAAGTGTTTTAAGGGCATAAAGCAATTAGAAAAATACTCATTCAAGAAAGTCCATGGAATTTCAATAAGAAAAGAAAGCAACCATGGCATTTGAGCTATGACAAATTGGGTTTTACAGCCTCATATATAAATAAAAAGACTATATCAACCAAGAAAAAAGAAAGACTATTTGAATTACTAAAGTTGGTAATAAAGTGGGCACTTACCTAAAGACCTTACAGAAATTAAAGAATATAAAAGAATATTATAAGCAAATGATAAAAACATATTGGAAAGTGAGTTATTGGACTGAGTGCTTCAGGGTAGTAAGATAGGAAGAACGGTCAATCAAATTAGATCCTGTTGAGCATTGGTACTTAATAGCTGTTAATCATAGGTGTTTATTTACCTTCTCCAGAAAAAGTGGAGTTACAGATATATTGGAGGTACAATACAGTGCATGGTGTGTTTTTTTTTTGTTTTGTTTTGTTTTTCAGGGACAGAGAGAAGGATAGATAGGGACAGACAGACAGGAATGGAGAGATGAGAAGCATCAATCATCAGTTTTTCGTTGCGACACCTTAGTTGTTCATTGATTGCTTTCTCATATGTGACTTGACTGTGGGGCTACAGCAGACCAAGTAACCCCTTGCTCGAGCCAGCGTCTTGGGTCCAAGCTGGTGAGCTTTTTCTCAAGCCAGATGAGCCCACGCTCAAGTTGGCGACCTTGGGGTCTCAAACCTGGGTCCTCTGCATCCCAGGCCTGTTGGAATCCATGGGAGTTGGAAAAGTCCACAGTAATAGGCTTTTATTGAAAGGAAGAAAGAAACCCTGCTGGGCACTTCTCTGGGGAATAAAGGCACCAGTACAATTTTATAGGGTAAAGGGAGAGTCTTGAGCAAGTGGGTGTTGAATCTAAAGTCCTGGTGGTATGTCCAGAATGCTCCTCCTTGGGGCGGCTTGCCAGCTTCTTGGAATTCCTGTCTCAGAGGCGACAGCCCAGTAAGTAAGGGTGAGGTCTAACAGATAAGTGGAACATCAAGAGGGCAGTTTGGAATTCCTGGTAAATTCACGTATCTTTGATTTCTCAACTCTGTAGTTACAAGTCTGACGCTTTATCCACTGCACCACCGCCTGGTCAGGCACATGGTGCTTAATAAACTGACAGATTATGATTTTTCTTGTGTGTGTGTTTGTTTTGTGGGGGGGAAATCCTTGAAATTTAAGGACAGAACTATAAATCTAAGGGCTTGAGGTCCAGCCAGAGAATTACAGGGGAGAGTTACAGCATAGTTCCTGAGATTAGATAAAGGAAGAAAACAAAAACCACAGTCATCTAGAGAGAAGTTGGGTTAATAGAGTTGGGGATATTGGCAGCAAGACCATTTTTGTTAAGACTGGTCTATTGAGACAATAGGTCCTTTCATGTGTCATGGAAGGGTCAAGACTTGGGTTTTCCTGAAGTCTGAGCCTAACACACAGGAAATGGTACATTTCATTTCACACATACCATGAGCTGAGCTGGAAACCATGAAGCTCCTGACCCTCACTGATGTACCAGCTATGGCTTTCTGAGTCAAGGATAAATATTAATTTATTACCTGGAGCTTGTGACTCTGATGACACCAGATTTGTTTCTTTCTGCTTTATTTACCTTAATATTGAACACACACAGGGATTTGGAACAAGTTCTGAGAAGAGCAGAAATGATTAATGGAATCAACTTACCGAGTTAGAAAGATTGCAGGAACTGAAAATGTATCGTTTAGTTAAGCATCAGTCACCTAAAGATGTAATAGTGTCCAAGTACTTGCTGAATGAAAATAATATGTTACCTTTCATACATAAACTTAAAGCAACTTATCCCATTATGTTCAGTTCTTATTCTCAATGATAGGAATAGCTTTTCACAATTTTAAACACTCTCCTTCATTCATTCTCTCTTATGACCAATTATACGTAAGTAATCGGCCAAGATTAATGATGTGCATGTAAATGAGGAAAAGGGTAAACTATGTAACTTTTAATAGAGACTGAATTTTATGCTTTTAAAAGTACCCCCCCCCCCAAAAAAAAAACATATCTTCAATTACCTGACACCAACAGGATATTCAACAATTGAATTCACTTCTGACATTCTCTACCTGAAGTTAGCATCAGATTCCACAGGTTAAAAGGGCTCAGTCCCAAAAGACTGCTCCTACTTCAAATGCAATTGTAGGTCCCAAGCCACACATACTTCTGACCAACCAGCTTGAAATCAGGAGGTTTTCACAACCTCCCCTCAAATTTAAAATTTAGTAAAACAGCTCACAGAACTTAGGAAAAAATTTGCTTATATTTTCTGGTTTATCATAAAGAACACAATTCAGGAGCAGCCCAAATGGAAGAGATGCATAGATCTAAGGAAAAGGCAACTGAAGGTGTAGATCTTCCATATTCTCTGGGCAGGCAATCGTCTCAACATCTCCAGCTGTTCCTCAACTTAAAGAGGTTTTCAAATGCTGCCCTTTAGGGATTTTTATGGAGATGTCATTGATGATTAACTCACTCTCCATTCCCTCTCCTCTCTCAAAGATCAGAGAGTAGAGCTGAAATTTCAGAACTTCTAATCAAAGTATGCTCTTTCCAGTGGCCAGTCCCTATTCTAAAGCTACAGCTATCTAGGGTCCCAAGAATCATCCCCTTTGAACAAAAAGTCTATTCTATCACCTTTATCACTTAGGAAATCCCAAGGGTTTAGGAGCTCTGTGCTAAGAAGTGGAACTAGGACCAGATATCTTTCTATGGTGCCAGAGATCAGTCCCTGTTTTTGACCAAAGATACCTTATAGGACAAGGACCCTAACAGTTAAAAGATGATGGCACATTACTAGAGCCCTATTTTGTCATTAACAATTAGTCCAGTTCATCATCCTAGTATGTAAAAATGTCTCCCAGGGTAATGCACTCAAGTTGGCAGGCTTCCATTAGATCTTGTCAGGTTCCAAAAGCAGGAGTGGTCTCAGCAATATATGGTGTTGGGCAGATAAATTATTTTTTTACTCACTCTGTTAAAGAGGGCTGCTGCTTTCATGTGGTGATGCTCTCATGTGATACAGCTAAATGCCTTCCTTGCTTGGGAAGAGGCTTGGTTATGCTAATGTGTGCTGAAGGAGGGGGCTGTCCCACCAAAAAGTTTTAAAAGGAGGAGCTAGGAGGCCATTTTGCAGAGGGGACAGCATTGTGGTAGGGAGGAGGAACCCATGTTGTAGCAGGGCAGGGAGGCCGCATAGAGGAAGCAGCCAAAATGGTGGCATGCTAAAGGAGAAGCAAGGTTGTGCAGGGAAGGAGATGGGGAACAGAGGTGAATAAGACTGGTGAGGGTCTTTGATCCTAGGAAAAAAACGGAAAGAGTGGGTTTTGCTGCCCTGTGTGTTTGTTTTTTACTTGTTGGCCAGTACGAGTCTAGAATAAAGGAAAATGGAACACCAGTTCTTGACTCTGTTGATTCTTTACATCTGTCCAGATTAAATGTGAACCTGTGTTGGCCAGGTGGCTGTGATGGTGGCTGCAGCTACTGGCCTTACATATGGTTTCTTCCATTAAAGGTTTGTGTAATAAACCATATGGTGAAAAAAATATTGACTTTTATATGAATTTTAGTTGTGTAAATAGATTAAGTTACTTCATATGAGGAAAGAACCATCTGTTTAATAAGTTAATATTAGTAATTTGACTAATTGAAAATTCAATGTCAATTAGACAAATATACTTTCTGATAATAAATGTTTAACGACAACATGAAATTTCAGAAAAGTTAGAAATACAGAGGCAATGAAAAAAAATATTTAAGGGAGCAAAATTTTGCCATTACAAAATGTGTCTCTTTGGCATGAGGATAATTTTAGGCTGCTTAGTTTTAAGAAACAAAAGACTCAGGAATTGTTCACTTTACCTTCTCCCTTTAACTGTTTAAAATAACTTAGATGGGGACCCTGTACCAGGAAGAAAGTTATTACCAAAGATAACTTCTTTTTACATCAGAAATACATCTTTGCCTGGCATGGAACACATTTGTTTATCAAACATTTACTCTTTTCACCTCCTTTTTAATTGTCTTTCTCGCCTTTTTCTGTCCCAGACTCTTACCCTCTTCTCTGTAGCCCAGGAAGGAATATCATATAAGCCTCAACTGCCTAATGACCTGTTGACCTCAAATTCTCGGTGAGCCCTCATTCATATGAAGGTAAATTTGTTTCTTTCCTGTTAATTTGTCTTATGCTAATTTGGTTATTAGACCAGCCAAAGAGCCTAGAAGAGTAGAAGGAAACATTTTCTTCCTACTGACATGTATTATTTCTATCAAATCAATAATTTTATAATTATAATAGAAACAATCAGAATTGCCATTGTTAATGTACAATTAGAATGTTTTTCTAATTGCTTTTGTTACATAGATAAATAGAAAGCATAAACAATAAAAAGAGAAAAATGTTTTATGAAGTTAGCAAATAATTAGTATAATCCAAGTATATAACAGATGTACTAAATTGCATGAATATTTGTTATATGACATGGCTAATAATTCTTTTTATTCTTCCTACATGTTTTTATATCTTGTATAACTAGCTCACTTACATTCATGACCTCATTACTGATAATAATTCACATATTACTGCTAAATCAAATATTTATTTTCTTTAAAGTTATGGCCAAAAACAAGTATAAAGAATAACATTTGGTTTCTTTTCTTATGTTTCAAAAGAACATGACATTAAATAAAAGAAAGCCATTAAAGCTTCTTAAATCAAAGTTATATTCAAAGTTAAACTTCTCAAAATTTTTGTGATTCTGTGAGTCACTTTAAAAAATTATACACTGTGGTTTAATCTTCAGTTAAAATTTCTAACGATGTTTAACAGAAAAAACTTCTGAATATGAAGTTATGCTATTATAAACTATCTGTATTTTTATTAATTCCAAAATATATGAAGTGAAGGAATTTGCTTATAAATATAGTCAGATTGTCCTATCATGTTTACACTTGACTAAGGGTGATTATTTTGGTCACTGGGAGGTATTGACAGTTATATAGATCAATCAGTCATCCCAAATTAATTCAAAAAATTATTATTATTTTTTTTAGTGAGAGTAGGGGAGGCAGAAAGACAGACTCCCACATGTGCCCCCACCCAGATTCACCAGGCAAGCTCATTAGAGCGAGATGCTATGCTCACCTGGGGTCTCTGCTCTATTGCTCAGCAACCAAGACATTTTTTCAGCACCCAAGGCAGAGGCCATGGAGCCATCCCCAACTTCCAAGGCCAACTCGCTTGAACTGATCGAGCCATGGCTGCAGGAGGGAAAGAGAGAGGGGGGAGAGGGAGGGGAAAAAAACAGGTGGTCACTTCTCCTGTGTGCCCTGACTAGGAATTGGACCTGGGACATCCACATGCCAGGCTGACACTCTACCACTGAGCCACCAACCAGGGCCATAATTCAAAGAATTTTACAGAAGGAATAAGCACCATATAGTCTTTAATTTGCAGAGAAAACTTGAGCTTAAGTTGACTCTCTGATTAGGAGATAAGTAAAAGTGTATAATAAAACATAAAGTCAAGTCTTCATTTAATGTAAATTCTGGACACAACAGTAATCTATCTCTTATTTGCCACAATGCTAGGCTTAGCAGTGAGCTTGTTTTAACTAGGAATTGTTTCCAAGTATAAGTCAGATCTTTGATAGTCCACAAACAAGAATGTCAGCAACAGCAGCAAAATCCTTAAAAATAAAAAAAATATCATAGTAAATCTTATTAAAAATGTTCTTCTCCAAAATTATGGAAATAGAATTACAATTTAATAAGATCTCTGGTCATTTGTATGCACACTAAAATTTGAGAAGCACTGGGTTATGTAACTGTCATAAGAGATTTTTTTTTTTTAGAAAGAATCCTGTTTAACTCATTTGTTTTGTTTTTCTTTATTGACATTTTGTCTAAAAAAATTAAATTTCAAACTATAAAAGAAATTACTCATTTACTGTCATTTACAAAGTATATATCAAATCTTGAAGTTAGGCAACAAAATATACTTAAATAACAGATAATCAGTTTAGCCAGATAGAATATGCCTGTAATATCTAAAATATACGTCAACCAATTTCTCCAGTATGCAGGGAATTTCTAAATTCAATAAATTTTTGTTAACATTCGTTCATTGTGATCACTCTCATTGTTTTTCTAGTTTCTCCAGACTAAAAGCTATAATCCTGCTTTAAACCATAATCATTTATCATCTGAAATTTCACAATACTCCCTAACTAGTTTCTAAATTTTCTGATTTGCTCTCCTTCATTCATTTTCTATATTATAGCTATATAGTAAAATTACTGAAGTAGAAAATTATCACTTTGCTAAAAACTCTTCAAATGTTTTTATTTTTAGAAAAAAGCTCAAATGTTTTAATAGCCAACAGTGTATATCCCCAGTGGTCATATTTTTGTTCTACTTTGCCTCCTTTCTGCATTCATCTTTTTGTATTCCACATTCAAAATGTATTGAGCCTAATCAGGTGGTGGCACAGTGGATAGAGCATTGATCTGGGATGTTGAGCACCCAGGTTTGAAACCCTGAGGTTGCCAAATTGAGCATGGGCTCATCCGCTTGAGTGTGGGCTCATCTGGCTTGATCTCAGGGTTGCTGGCTTGAGCATGATATCATACACATGATGTCAAGGTCACTGGCTTGAGCAAGGGGTCAATGACTCAGCTGGAGCCCCTGGTCAAGGCACATATGAGAAAGCAATCAATGAACAACTAAAGTGCTGCACCTACAAGTTGCTACTTCTCATATCTCTCCATTTCTCTCTCCCTCCCTCTATCAGAAAAATAAATAAATAAATAAATAAATAAATAAATAAATAAATAAAGAAAGAAAGAAAGAAAGAAAGAAAGAAAGAAAGAAAGAAAGAAAGACATTGGAATCCTGTAACTTCCTTAAGTGTACCCTTCCAACTTTAGTTTGGGATATTAAATTCTTTTAAAAACTATACATGTGCTCCTTGATTCACGATAAGATTATCTCCTGATAAACCCATTGTAAGTTGAAAATATCAAAAATTTTAAATGCATTTAATACATCTGACCTATCAAATATTATAACTTAGCCTTGATTAAATTAAACAGTGCTCAGATTTTTTATTTTATTTTTTCTTAATTGTTGGATTTTAGAAAGACAGAATAAGTGGAAAGAGAAAAAGAGTGGAAAAGAAACAAGCATTCATTTGTTGTTCCACTTAGGTGTGTGTGCATTGGTCACTCCGCATACGTGCCCGGACCAGCATGAAACCCACAACCCTAGTGTTTAAGGAGGACATTCTAACCTACCAAGCTGACTGGTCAGGGTCTCAGAACCCTTAAGTTAGCCTGCAAGTAGGCAAATTCACCTAACACAAAGTTTATTTTACCATAAAGTGTTGAATATCTCGTAATTTATTAACTACTGTACTGAAATTGAAAAGTAGAATGGTTGTATGATTATTCTTCATTAATATAAATAGCTGAAAGCACCCTGGCCCTAAAGAATGTTTGAAGCATTGAACCAAAACAAAAAATGCTGACAACACAGTATACTATAATATCGGTATATGCCCTCATTATCACGTGGCTGACTGGAGCTGCTACCGCCTGGCATCATGACAAATATTGTACTGCATATTGCTAGCTCATAAAAAGAGCAACATTGAAAATTAGAAATACGGTGTCTACTGAATGTCCATCACTTTCCACCATTGAAAGTCAAGGACTGTCTGTATATAACACAGATTTACTTCTTCTCATTTACATGCCACTTCAATTAAGAAGCCAGCTCATCCTAATTCCTTCCAAATGTTTCTCCAATGACTTGTCTGAGCACTTTGCACTTCTATACCATATATTTATATTATAAATATACATATATTATATTAATTATATTACATCATATTATATTATACAGGTGAGACAAAAGTAGGCTTACAGTTGTTTATATAAAAAGTAATACAAATATTGCCCCAGTAAGATACCTCGGTTGGTTGGAGCATCGTCTCAAAGCAATCAGGTTGCTGCTTCGGTCTCCAGTCATGGTTCATACAAGAACAGATCGATGATCCTCTCTCTCTCTCACTCTGTCTCTTATTCTCTTTTTAAAATTAATAAATAAAATTTTTTTAAAATTTAAAAATCATACAAAAATTAATAAATAATATAAGAATAAACTGTTTTACGTTCTCATAACTATAAACCTACTTTTGCCCCTACCAGTATTGATTGTATTATATTATACTATATTATTATATTATATTATATTATCCAGTTACTTATAGGACTTTTTGAAAGTGTGATTTTAACTTCTATAGGAGATTATCTCTTAGAAATAAAACTGATCTTTTAGTTAAAAATGGTTTGTCTTAGGTGAATATAAGACAATAAAATATAAATCTGCTAAAACTATATTGATAAGAAATGAATAGGCATTTGGGGGCTGTATTAAACACCTAAAAAGGGGAAAATATAAAAATGAAATAGAATTATTGTCTGGAGCTAGACTTCATGTAGAAATTTTATTAGGAAAAATATTTAATTTGCATAGTGACCAAAATAATTAATATAAAAATATTCTTGATAATAATCAAGTTCTTGTTAAATAATAAAAAGATTTTTGATATTCACTTGTAAGTTGTGCAGTGCAAATAAATTTTTTTTGTTTTCAAATTTGTGATATATGCCATATCCACTGACAAGAGCTATATTTCACAACTGAATTGGTAATAGGCTAAGAGGAAACAGTTGGAAAAGTGAGTTATATGAATCAGCAGAAAGAACTTGGAAAAAAACTGGGGACAAGAATTTAAGGAAGAAGCAATTCATACCATATTTGGCAAAGGTACTGAGATGTCTTTTAAGGCATACTTTAGAAAACTCAAATACTTTTTACTAAATCTCAAAGAACAGTATCACCTTAGCTGATGTATGATTTAATCATAGCTATTTAACCCCATAGCCTTGTTATCAGCTGTAATTTCAGTTGACATTTAGTACTTTCATGGACTATGGAATTGTATTATAACTATTGTAAAATAAATGAAGAAACAGATACACATTAACTACAATTTAAGGGAATGTTTTATCATTTCTAAAATTGATAATATCAAATTTCCTTTCAGCTAAATAAATAAATCTCAAAATTTTGCTCCTGGAAAACAAAAAATGTTTATTGTCTTTAGAAGGAAAAATATCTCAGCTATTAATGAGCTTATCTTTTTGTCAATCTGATGTTCTACCTGTCAGTTATCTGAAAGGTAGATGTGACCACTGGTTTATAAGCTTCCACAGAGAGAGAATCATGTTGCTTCCCCACTGCTGTGTTCCCTGAGCCTAAAAGAATGCAAGGCTGAGCATAGTGATTCAATAACAATTGTTAAATAAATGACTGAAAGAATTAACCTTTCCAAATCAACAAATTGTTTATTTGTCTTTAATCACTAGGAGGAGTGTTAAATTTTTTTTTAATTTATTACTGATTTTAGTAATAAAACAGCTGAAAACAAGAAAGGGAGAGAGAGACAGGAACAATCCGTATTTCCTTATTTATTTATTTATTTATTTATTTATTTATTTATTTATTTTACAGAGACAGAGAGAGTCAGAGAGATAGATAGGGAAAGACAGGAATGGAGAGAGATGAGAAGCATCAATCATTAGTTTTTCATTGCAACACCTTAGTTGTTCATTGATTGGTTTCTCTTATGTGCCTTGATCACGGGCTGTCAGCAGACCGAGTAACCCCTTGCTCGAGTCAGAGACCTTGGGTCCAAGCTAGTGAGCTTTGCTCTAACCAGTTGAGCCTGCGCTCAAGCTGGCAACCTCAGGGTCTCGAACCTGGGTCCTCCACATCACAGTCCTACGCTCCATCCACTGCGCCACCGCCTTGTCAGGCTATATTTCTCCATTTATAAGATGCACCCTTTTTCAAAAAATTTGGAGTCTAAAAACTGGGTGTGTCTCATACAGTGGTTGTGGTATTTCAAATGCCATAGATGGAACTGTGGATGAGGCAATATATGAAGACAGTGATTTGTCATCAGATACAGATGAGGACAAGCTAATGGATAGGAGTTTTGACAGTGATGGAAACAGTTGTATGAAATATACGATGAATAAAACGAATTCAATAACTTTATGTGATTTTTTTTTTTCAAATTTCGGGCCCCGAAATTCAGGTTCGTCTTATATATGGGGAAATACAGTAGTTCTGTTCTTGTACTTGCCCTGACCAACAATCGAACACGCAGCTGCTGCACTTTGGAACTACCCTCTACCCAACAGAGCTATCCAGCCAGGGCAAGGGTTAAAATATTTTGAGAAAATCCCAAAAAGGAGCTAGGAAGTTTTCAAATAGAAGAAAAATAATAAAAATACAGGAAAACAATGGAGAGTATTGCTCACTTTTTCTTTCTTTATATATAGACTACAACAGCAACTGACTGTGGCTTTTGAGGAAGCACAGGGCACAAAGGAGGTATTTAGAGTGTGAGTCCTGGCACTGCTAGGGGTAAAATGTTTTTCAGTCAAACACCAGATACATCCTGAAGCCGAAACTTTTAGAGAACACTCTGTTGGTTAGGGGGCACAGAGCAGTTAAAAATGTATGTAATGTTAATGAACATTTGTAAGTTTGTAATATTCTGGGGTTCTCAATTTTTATGTATAATAAATAGTTAATTGGATTTTGATTTATTTGATTTTAATTAATGCTGAAAGAGTAAGCAGGATAATGCCAGCTATCTGTATTTTGATTGGTGGCAGAGAAACCACTACATTATTTGTGGGGCCCAGTGCAACATGGAAATGCAGAGCCCTTGTTTAAAAATTAGGAATTTCAAGACTTCAACAGCAGAGCATTAAACAAAGTATGGGGTTCTTCTGCATATAAGCTTATTGCACCTGTCTGGTGGAGAGGAATGCTCAGTGTGGTGGAATGGGCTAAAATAGTGATCTGAGATTTTATGAAGAAATGTTTTTGACACAGAAACCATTTACCATTTACATAAGAACATAGGTGATTAATAATTTAATATAATATTTGTCTTTGCATTAAACTTCTTTATTATTGAACTCAACATACCTTTCCTTTTTGAAAATAAGAAAATTAAACACTATTAGGTACTAGTAGATGATAACATTATCCTCTGAAGAAAAGTTAATTAACATTTATTAATCAATTAGTATGTGTTAGGTGCTGCAGTTATATACTCATTAATCCTAAAGATAAATCTTTGTTATCATCATAGATTTATGTGAATTAATAAAATAATGAATAGCAATGGGTAACTTGTCAAAGGATCATGCAATTAATAGGTAATTAATTAATAATCAAGACCTGCATTTGTTTAATATGAGGAAGGAGAAACTTTTTGATGCTTCTTCTAACACATCATCTCAGCCATCCCTTCTACTATCCCCCAAGGGAAGAGAAGTTACCAAAATAATTAATGACAGCCCAAGCCATTAAGTATATATTAAAAACCTCAAATGCATACATTTCTCATTTTTTTCTTGTGATGTGCAGTTGTTATTATTTTATCTATATTTAATGTATTTTATAGTTAATTTTCTGTCTGTCTCTACCTCTCTCACTCAACAGTCTATAAAGTCAGACACTATAATTTAGATTTACATTGGGGGACCCCACTTATGGTTTCAAACTAAATCCTACTTTACTGAGATTTCCATTGGTGTACCAACTTCTTGTAAAGTGATATTCACCATGTGTTTCTGTTATTGTGTCTTATGTCCTCAGCTAGAAGAATGGAATGATTGACAGGGTAGTGTTTAACACTCCTAAGTCTTCAGTCATCGCATTCAATCTCATCCTTAACTTCTAATATCTTAGAGGTACAATAGTCATGTACTTCTGAAGATGGCATTATCAGTACTCAAGTTTGAATCTGAAACTTATTAGTGATATGTCTATTGTTACATCGATGAAGTAGTTGACACCAATTGCAGTTTTGTTTTTAGAATTAAATAAAGTAATAGATGCATAGTGCCAAACTGCAAAGTTCACTCTATTTGACACAAACAGCAATAATAATAATTAGGAAATGATTTGTATTGGTCAGGGTTTTCTAGAGAATCAGGACCAATGAAATATATATTATATAGCCAATATTACATATTATTTTTAAATTTTAATTTATTGGGTTTACATAGATTCTCGTGTCCCCCCTGAATACATCTCCCCACCCCCTTGTTTCCCACCATCCAATATTATATATTATATATGAAAATTTACTATAGGAATTGATGCATGAATTTACAGAGGCCAAGAAGTCCCACAGTTTGCACTCTGCAAGATGGAATAACAAAAACAATGTACAAATATTGACTGACTTACGACCTATGCAACTTACAACCATTCGAATTTATGACCACAATCGCTAGCCATGACTGCTCCGCGTCTGGCAGCGCAAGCGTTGCCCAGCTGGGCATATGACAGTGCGGACCAGCTTCCAGCAGCGCTACCATCTCCGTGTGCACCATTTCAACAGTTATCCCAGACCCAGTACAGCAATTTGTGTTTTGTGTCTTGGATATTTTTCATCAAACCCCTCCCAAGATGTCTATCAAGAAGAAATTGTCTTTGCAAATATTAAACCAGTTGTACTGGTAATGCAGTGTTTTACTTAAGACGAATGTAAAAATAAGAAACTAAATGGTGTAGACATGATACAAATGGTATAAAATGAACAAAGAAAATTATGATATATAACAATAATGAAAGAAAATTATGATAAAATATGACTTAAAGATGTTTATAACATCATTTCACAGTACTGTACATATAGCCTACTCAACTTACAACCAAATTGTGTTACAACCGGTCTGTTGAAACCAATCATGGTTGTAAGTAAAGCACTAGCTGTAGTATAATTCAGTCTGACGCCTAAAGCCTGAGATCTGGAGCCTGCTGCTCTAAGGCTGGAGTCTGCAAGCCTGAGCAGGGTGCCAATGTCTAAGGGAGGAAAAGAGGGACATATCAGTTCAAGACAATAGAGAGAAGCCCTGGCCAGTTGGCTCAGTGGTAGAGCATAGACCCTGCTTGTGGATGTCCCAGGTTCAATTGTTGGTCAGGACACTCAGGAGAAGTGACCATCTACTTCTCCATCCCTCGACCTCTCCTTCTCTCAGTTTTTCCCTTCCCGCAGCCATGACTTAATTGCTTCAAGCAACCCTGGCACTGAGGATGGCTCCTGGAGTCTCTGACTGAGGCAATAAAAATAGCTCAATTGCCAAGCAACATTCCTAGATGTGCAGAACATCTCAGTAGGAGGCTTGCTGGGTAGGTCCCAGTTAGGGTGCCTGTGGGAGTCTCTCTGTCTCCCCTCCTCTCAATAGAAGAAGAAGAAGAAGAAGAAGAAGAAGAAGAAGAAGAAGAAGAAGAAGAAGAAGAAGAAGAAGAAGAGGAGAAAGGAATTTGTGTTTGTCTTTCACTTTTTGGTTTTTCTTTTGTTTTGTTTTTTACAGAAACAGAGAGAGAGAGTAAGAGAGAGAGAGACAGAGAGGGGCAAACAGACAAGAAGGGAGTGAGATGAGAAGCATCCTTTCTTGTTGTGGCTCCTTATTTGTTCATTGATTGCTTTCTCATATGTGTCTTGAAAGGGGGGAGGGGGGCTACAGCAGAGTAGGTGATCCTTTGTTCAAGCCAGTGGACATGGGGTTTCAAGTCAGTGACCTTTGGGCTTAAGCCAGCAACCATGAGGTCATGTCTATGATCCCATGCTCAAGCCAGTGACCTGTGCTTAATCTGGTGAGTGTGTGCTCAAGCCAGATGAGGCTGCACTCAAGCTGGTGACCTCAAGGTTTCAAACCTGGGTCCTCTGTGACCTAGTCCAACACTCTATCCAATGTGCCACCGCCTAGTCAGACTTTCATGTTTTGTTTTATTCTACCTCTCAATGGCATGGATGACACTCATACATACTAGGAATAGTGAATCTTTTAGTCAATCTATTGAAATAAATGCTAATGGCATGACCTGTGGTGGTACAGTGGATCAAGCATCAACCTGGAATGCTGAGGTTGGCAGTTCAAAATCCTGGGCTTGCCTGGTCAAGGCACGTGTGGGAGTTGATCCTTCTCTATCTATCATCTATCTATTTATCTATCTATCTATCTATCTATCTATCTATCTATCTATCTATCATCTATCTATCTATCTATCTATCTAATCTATCATCATCTCTAAAATGAATAAATAAAAAATAAAAATAAAGTGCTTGGTTAAAAAAAAAGAATAGTTGCAACCTTTAAAATAAACAAAATATTTATTTGAAAATTATATATATAATATAAGATTTTTTTGTTTGTTTGTATTTTTCTGAAGCTGGAAACGGGGAGAGACAGTCAGACAGACTCCCGCATGTGCCCGACCGAGATCCACCCAGCACGCCCACCAGGGGCGATGCTCTGCCCCTCCTGGGCATCGCTCTGTGGTGACCAGAGCCACTCTAGCGCCTGGGGCAGAGGCCAAGGGGCCATCCTCAGCGCCCGGGCCATCTTTGCTCCAATGGAGCCTCAGCTGTGGGAGGGGAAGAGAGAGACAGAGAGGAAGGAGAGCGGGAGGGGTGGAGAAGCAGATGGGTGCTTCTCCTGTGTGCCCTGGCTGGGAATTGAACCCGGGACTTCTGCAAGCCAGGCCGACGCTCTACCACTGAGCCAACCAGCCAGGGCTTCTATAATATAAGATTATTAAAGTTAGCTTTGAGAATCCTCATTAAAAATGAGTAAGAAGCGCACTGCATTTCAGAGTCTTGAATGTCTTATTAGTCAATTACATTAGGAAAGCTAAGACTTTTCAACTACAAATGGTTTTTGAAAGAATTTTTATCAATTGACATTTATAAACGCTATTTTTGGTCATATATGACAACATTTTGCAAATATTTAGTTTCTTCTGTCTTTTTAAAAGCTAAAAAGGTGACATTAACCATCACTCAATGAGTGTGTTTCTATGGAAACTAACATAAGGAATGTATATAAACTGCTTTCTAATAATCCAGCTTCGTTAAGGGCTAGAATTTTGAAGGCTTAAAGCTATGAATTTTTTTTAAGATCTTAAATCTGTCAAGAAAGCATTAGAAGCCCTGGCCGGTTGGCTCAGTAGTAGAGCGTCGGCCTGACGTGCAGAGGTCCCGGGTTCGATTCCCAGCCAGGGCATACAGGAGAAATGCCCATCTGCTTCTCCACCCCTCCCCCTCTCCTTCCTCTCTGTCTCTCTCTTCCCCTCCCGCAGCGGAGGCTCCATTGGAGCAAAGATGGCCCAGGCGCTGGGGATGGCTCCTTGGCCTCTGGTGGGCGTGCCGGGTGGATCCTGGTCGGGCACATGCGGGAGTCTGTCTGACTGTCTCTCCCCGTTTCCAGCTTCAGGAAAAAAGAAAAAAAAAGAAAGCATTAGAAAACACAAGGTCACAGCTTAATCACTGAAGTCTTTTGAAGAGCTTGATATGGCCATATTCTTTTTTGATAAGTAAAGTGTAACTTGTGTGTTTTATGAAGATATATCTAGGTAGTATTACTAATATACTGTCCTTAAATTTAGGACTTTGACCTAAATTCTTTTTCAAATAGGTGGCTAGTTCATTTTTACAGGGACATAGTACAAAGAAGTGCATGTGGTTATACAACATATATTATTTTTATCCTTAAAATAGAGTTTTGATTTAAGTTAAGTACATACTTAGACATGTGCAGTTTGAAATTCAAAATTCAGCCCCATAAAACTTAAAACAGACCTCTGGAACTAAAAACATTTAAGAACTGGCGTTCTAAATTGGCCAGTATGTCCATAAACGCACAAGATGGTAGTAGAAAATCTGCTTTCAAATACAAGTGCATGTTGATGGATATTTCAGAATAAATTATCTGAAAATGTACTCTTAAGTGTCTGAATAAGTTTGTTAGCTAGCTAGATGAGGTGACTTGAGATTATCTACTGACATTTTGGCAAATGCCAAATTAATTTTTCATTTTAAAATATTTGTTGCTTGACTGATTTTTACAAGTATTTAACAGGAGATTCTTTTAAAGCTCTTATTTCTTTGTAAAGAAAAATATCTGTCAGAAGATAATGCATATGTCTTCTCACTTATTGTGGTAGGTTTAGATGTAACAATCCTTTCTGGCAAACATATTCATTTAAAAAATACTTATTGATTTTAGAGAGAAGAGAGAGAGAAATGGAGGTAGGAGTGGGAAGCATCAACTCATAGTAGTTGCCTCTTCTATGTACCTAGACTAGGCAAGTCCAAGCATTCCAGGTCAACACTTTATCCTCTTTTTTCTGTGGGAAATTTCTTTTTATCTTAAGGTATGAAGGGGTCATTGGTTTGCAGGTTGTATTTTTCGTGTAGTATCATTGTCTACATTACATGGAAAAGGCCAGCCCACAGTTAATGTATTTATAGCTCATATCCAGTAAATGCAGGGGTGAGAAAAATAAACTCCTGGGTGGTTTTTTGTTTTTTTGTTTTGGTTTGGTTTTTTGATCCTGGAATATATTTGCCCTGAAACCCTGAAAAATTTCTGTTTTGGTCAGTTTAATTATTAGCATTACTAAATATACTTTCTAAGTACAAATTGGGGTTTTATTATTTGAAATCAAAGACTTTAGGCTAATTTTCTGTTAAAAAAATTACTTTATACCCACTATATGGTATGGAAGTTCAGAATGAGTCACCTCAAATATGCCTCTGTGGTAAGCAGATTGTTTTAAAGGTGCAAGAGCACCTCTGCCCCTCCCTTAACTACCTAGTGAAATTGAATTAGGGGCCTTGTGTATACTAAGAAATGGTCAGCCTGACTGGTGGTGACACAGTAGATAGAGCATTGACCTCGGATGCTGAGAACCCAGGTTTGAAACCCTGGAGTTGCCCAGTCAAGGCACATACACATATGACAAGCAATCAATGAACAAATAATATAACACAACTATGAGTTAGTGTTTCTCATCTCTTTCCCTTCTTGCCTCTCCACACACACATATATCAGGAATAACCTCTTTTGACTTCTCTGTAAGACAGGACAAACTTTTATTTACTAAGCATCTACTGTTTATATCCTTCAATAATCCTTTGAAACCTCAAAGGCACCTTATCTCATCCCTAGCTCAAGGCCCTCTATGCCATGAACCAGTTGTATCATGGTGGGAAGGCCTGACTTTCCCATGTAGGTAAGATTCCATGCGTATGTGTGTATTAAACTTGGTTATTTCCTTTTGCTGATCGATGAACCAGTTGTATCATGGTGCGGAGGCCTGACTTTCCCATGTAGGTAAGATTCCATGCGTATGTCTATATTAAACTTGGTTATTTCCTTTTGCTGATTTATGAACCAGTTGTATCATGGCGGGGAGGCCTGACTCTCCCATGTAGGTAAGATTCCATGTGTATGTGTGTATTAAACTTGGTTATTTCCTTTTGCTGATCTATGAACCAGTTGTATCATGGTGGGGAGGCCTGACTCTTCCATGTAGGTAGGATTCCATGCATATGTGTATATTAAACTTGGTTATTTCCTTTTGCTGATCTGTCTCATATCTGATCTTCAGACCAGCCAAAAATAATTTTAAGGGTAAAGTTTTCTTCTCCCCCACAAGAAAAAGAACTTTGTTAGAAGCTAGGTTTTTGGACTTTACAAAGAAATATAGAACTTAATCCTAATCCATAAAAAATTTGAAGTCAGATATGGAAAAGAGAAAGCAAACCCCCAAATTAATATGAAAACATTTGCAATTGAGAAATACACAAATTGCTATTAAAACACAGATTTCTATAAAAATGGGTTTTCTGAGCCAGAAAAGTACGTGCCATACTTTTTCCTCTCCTTCACTTTCAAAATTCAGTTTATTAATAGGGTTTTCTATTCTATATCTTGAGTCCTGTGGACACTTTTTTATTTCATTGTCTTACTTACACTAAGGTTGTGTGTTGTGTAGTATTTAAGAACATGGACTCAGAAGTCAGATGGCTGGAGCTCAAATCATACTGCTGTCAATGAATAGATATTGTATTTAAGGGAAAATCATTTAAACACTCTGTTTTGGGGTTTTCTCATTAGTAAAATAAGGTTAAAAAGAATACTTATTCAAAAGGTTATCTGAAGAAGCTGCATCATTTAAGTGTCTGCCAAAACTACTGGCATAACAATGTGTCAATTATTTTGTACTATTGCAGCAGCTTTCTATTTGTTTCCTGCTCTCAGGCTCCACTTCTATTTATCCTTCTCCCATCAACTAACTGGACTTGCTTTGATCAAATCATTTCATTTATCTACTTACAGCTCTTCAAGAACTCTGTTTGCTTATAAAATGAAGACTTAATGTTCTTTGAGAGCATGCTAAGCCTTTCATCCTGAGAACCTTGTTTGTATATCTAGTTTCATCCCTATTCACTAATGTACCTGTCTCCCAACCATTGTCCTTCCCTGGGGAGACTCATGAACTATTTACATTTAATTCTTAAATCGGCAGTGCGCTATTTCTCTCTTCTGAGCCTTGCAGTTACCAAAGTCTCATTGTTCTCTATACTTTCTTTCTCCACTCACGACTCTTCCTTTTCTGGCGAATTTAGTATTATCTTCACCAGTAAGTTGTCCCAATTGAATGTTTTAACTGGGCTGTATTCCTTCTCTTTGTGTGCCTCCTGTGTGAAGCATGGACCACACCAAATCACAGAACATAACCACAGTGTACAGAGACTTCCAATTTCCTTGTTATTTTACTGGGAGTTACTTCAAGTCAGAACAAGCATCATTTCATTATCATGCATTTAAATATATCTATCTATAGCCTTAATATTAATTTAGTTCACATTTATTGTAAAGAGATGATGTCTTTCTTGAGTCTTGGAAAAAATATGTTCTTAGTTAAAAAAAAATTGAGAGAGATCAGATTAGTCAGAAACTTAAGCCTATAAATATACATGAATTTTTTTTGTTAAATATTTGAAATCCACATTCTATAAGTACTAATACATTACTAGGTTGTTGTTTTTTATGTTTCTGTTTTGCAAAATCAAACCCTGCTATTGAAACTTGGCAATTCCATATATGAAAATTACATGACAGTGGGGATAGGTAGCATGGCATATTGGCAAATTAAGCTTGCAATGCAAATATGGTGTACTGGATTGGAGTTCTTTACCTGCAAAAGACTGCTTGGTAACCTTGAGCTACTTGATTTATCTGATTGCTGGTTTTTTTGATCAAACATTTTACAGAAGTCAATTTTTAAACTCCCTTCTAGCCTGCGGAAATGCTAAAACTATTGTGCATTTTGAGCTGAATTGTATCTCCTACGACTTCATACATTGAAGCCCTAATCCCCAGTACCTCAGAATGTAACTGCATTTGGAGATAGGGTATTTAAAAGGATAATTAAATTAGAATGAGCCTTTCAAGGGGGCCCTAACACCAAGTGACTAGTGTTTTTATATTAAAAAAACAATTTAAACCAGTGTTTCCCAACCTTTTTTGTGCCATGCCCCACCTTAACCTTTCTAAAATTTTTATGTCCCCCCTATGTAACATACATAATTTTTAACATTAAAAAATTGATTTGTTCACTTAATAAACATAAATTATAGGTTTTAGGAAGAAATCACTATGAAATTGTTAACAAAACACAGTAAGTAAAATTTCAAAACATATAATGAAAAACAAATTTAAATTCCAAATAATTTTAATACAGATTTTTCTATATTAATTTATTATTTTAATTTAGTGTGATCCTTGCGCTTGATACTTGCTGCACAGAGATTTTATATTAGGTTCCAATTTGGTTAGCTTTAGTCTCAAGTCTCCACGTTGTGTTATATTCAGCCGATTTCTTTTTTTTACCAGTAAATCATTTACAGCACTAAATCCACATTCAGCTAAAAATGAAGATGGAAACGGTAGCAATAGTTTTCTTGCACATTTGGTTGAATTTGGGTATTTGATTTCTGCTTCCTCACCAAGCCATGCCATCGCTCCTTTGATATTAAATAAAGCTTTAACTGACTCATCATTTTACAATTCTGCGAGTTCTTCTTGATACTGCATATTTGATATATCAGACAAATCCACTAACATTGGCTGCATCATCCATGTTGGGAAATCAATTTGTTTTAAATCAGAAAATCTTTCTTTTAAATCAGCCGATAGAATATTCAAATGATTGACAATAACAAGTAAAGCGGTATCAGTTACTTCACATTTTTGGAGCCAATGAAACTGTTTAAAGTTTTTGTTGTTAATATGTTTCTGACATAACTCAATATTGGTAATGAAACCAAATATCTTTGCTTTTGCATCGACAAGAGTTTTATTTGTTCCTTGAAGTTGCTTATTTAATATGTTTAGTTTTTCAAAGATATTGGCTAAATAACTCACAAATGCTTTACCATCTATTGTTAACAGATACTTCATTTCAGGTTTGTCGCTTAAAAAATCACTAAGAGTATCAAACAGTTCCATAAATCTTTTCAAACAGTTTCCTTTAGATAGCCATCTTACCTCAGTATGAAGTAAAAGTCTCACATGGTCTTCATTTTGTTCTTCACAAAATAGCTTGAAAAGATGCTCACATTTGGCACTAGCTTTAATAGCATTAACACACTTTATTACTGTATGTAATACTTCATTCAGAACAGGCAAGATGTTTTTAGCTACCAAGTTTTTCCTATGAATAACACAATGCACAAGAATCATTTCTGGATTCACATCTTTCATCAATTTTAAGCAGCCATTCTTCTTGCCCGTCATATTGGGAGCACCATCTGTAGCACAAGATGTTATATTTTTTGTTGGTATATCATTGACATCTAAGTAGTTTTTTAGCTTATTATATATATCTTTGGAGGTAGTGGTGCTTTCTAATCTTTTACAGAACAACATTTCTTCAGCAAAATGTCCTTCATCAATATATCTTACGTAAGTTATCAATACTGCCTCACTGTCTCTCAAAGTTCATTCATCCATTTGCAAGGAGAATTTTCTTGTTTTCAGCATTTCAATAAGTTGTTTTTCAATATCCTCACTCATTTCGTCTATTCTTCTGCTAACAGTATTGTCACTGAGTGGCATAGCTTTTACATCTTTGTCATCTTTTTCAAGAACCGTTTTAAGAAATGCTGATATTGATGGTTTTATTAAATTCTCTCCTATAGTGTGATTTTCTCCAGTTTTAGCGATGAATAAAGAAATTTGATAACTAGCCTCAAGAACACGATTATTAGTTGAAGCATGAGCAGTAAATAGAGACTTTAATGTTGTTCTTTTTTCAAAATTTTTCTTTAAAGTTTTAAAGTAACTCAAATCTGAATTAATATGAGCACTATGTTTTGCCTTCAAATGCGCCTCAAGACGATCTCATTTCATTGGTTCATTGGTCAAGCATTGCTGGCATAAAAGACAAAAAGGAATCTGCTCATCGTGAACAGCGGGTATGAACCCAAATTTTAAATATTTCTCCGAATATTGATGAGTTTTTTTCTTGCTTGCACCACTCATTTTACTATGGGCTATAAGAAATAAAAATAAGATCAATTAAAAACTAATATTAAAATATGTGTTAAAATATATTCAATGTGACATAGAGTAAATGTATACTAAAAATTCATATTTATTTAAATGTATATAACACATTTACTACACTACCACCGCAAATCAAAAGGTATCTATATTTTTTCCACTTGACAAAATTTTCTGGAAAGTTACGCTTCTAAAATTAAAATTGTCGTGCATTCACTATTATAGCCCAAATAATATTTATAAAATATTATTGCTTTCTAGCCCCGATGCAAGAAGTACTTAATAAAGAGTTTAATATTGATAAAAATAAAATCAAATGCTTACCAATTATATCTATACAATATATATATATGTATATTTATTAAATCAACGAGCTTTTACAACAGTTTTGACTGACACTTATTTCAAATTAACACCAACTGAATGATGTGAAACACTGCAGAAGTTGCGATGGGCCAATTAGGTGAGAATAACTGCGTTGTTTAGCGAGTTTTTAAAATGTCCGGGGTTCCCCGCGGCAGACGGCACGCTCCGCGGTGAACCCAGGACGAAGTTTACTTGACGACACCAATCACCCAGTTGATATTTTGGTCTTGTCAAACGAAATTATACTTAATAATTATTTACCGCAATTATTTAAGAATTGCATTTTTTGTTAAATTTGGCACCGATATCTAGCATTGCATTTAAATGGCCCGGGGTGAAAGAGTTAAAGTCGTGTGGAGTCCATTTTCAAATTGCCCCCCTTAACTATCGAATTGCCCCCCTGTGGGGCATGGGCCCCACATTGGGAAACACCAAATTCTATGCACTTTCTCTTCTCTTCAAGTCCTATGGCTTTAACTCCTATCTGTCTGTGTACAATATCTACATAAATTGTATCTTCATATCTTCTATCTAAATCTTTCAAAACTTTAAAGTTTTATATCTAAGTGCTTAATGGACCTTTCCACTTAGATATATCTAATTTGGCATACTTAGAGTTGTATTCTTTTTCATGCCCCAAAGAAAACCTCAATTACTCCAGGATTTCTTTGTTATCCTTTTTTATTGAATTTATTAAGGTGACATTGGTTAATAAAATTATAGTTTTAAGGTGCACAATTCTATAATACCTCATCTGTATACTGTATTATATGTTCACCACCCCAAGTCAAGTCCATTACTATTTATCACCCCCATACCCCCATAACCTCTTCCATTTTCCTCTAACCCCCTCCAATCTGAATTAGTAACAGGCAAAAAATAAATAAATAAAAATAAAATAAAAAACAATAAATAGCATTTTCTTAATATCTCTTTTTTTTATCAGTCTCTT
The DNA here is from genome assembly GCF_036850765.1 of Saccopteryx bilineata. Classification (NCBI taxonomy): domain Eukaryota; kingdom Metazoa; phylum Chordata; class Mammalia; order Chiroptera; family Emballonuridae; genus Saccopteryx; species Saccopteryx bilineata. Next base: position 209,265,868 of record NC_089491.1, on the reverse strand, counting down.
CATCCTATCCATCAGGTAATACTATTGTATCTATCTTCAAAATGTTCCCTTTATCTGGGCACTTATTTCATCTATAGCTACTACCTTAAAGGAAACCACCAACACTTCTCTCCTTGATTATTTGAATGCTCTCAATACCAGTTGTTTCACTCTTCTCCACTAGAATGTAATCTTGACCCAGCAGCCAGAAACATTTTTTTATACATTTAGTAATTTCATCATCTACTCAAACTTTTATGACTTTCCATTTTCCTATTCTTTACAATAGCCTGAAGGGAGCAGTAAATTTTAATCCCACCCTCTATGCACTCTGACATCCCCTTCTATTATTCTCATCTTCTGTGCTTTAGTCACACTGGCCTGCTTTGATTGAATATTGCTAACATTTTAGGCCTCAATTGGCCTTTGTCGCTTCTAGTATTCTGGCCTAATTTGAGGTTTCCTTTGATATTTATATAGCTAATTTCTTTACCTGATAAAATCTTATTAACAAAATTCATCTACACAAGAAGTCTAGTCCTAACAATTCTCTTTCATTCTGTAGATTGCTTATTTCTTTTCTCCATCCAAGGACTCACTATACCCTTACTTGTTTTTAATTTTATTCCCAACAAAGTGTTTATCACTTTCAAAATTACTGTATAATTTTCTTAGTAAACTTGTTACTTTACTTCTGTGTTTCCTTATTATTGGCTTCTGTGTTTGCCTATTTTCTCTCTTCTTACTAGAATGAAAAAGAGACCTGTATGTTTTATACTGACATAGAAAGGTGCCCAAAGTCTGGTGGATGATCAATAAATATTTGTAGAATAAATGAACAAATGAATAAACATTTTACTCTAAATTGCATGAATGAAGAATAAAGAGAATTTTTTAGCATAATATTAGGGACACACTTGCCATTCACATATTGTAGCTCCTGAATATTATCTGCAATCTGTCTACCTTCTTTTCATATCTGATAACTCAATCTTGATCCAAGGTGCCATCAGTTTTCATCTGGACTACTTGAAATAATCTTCTATTCTTTCTCCATTTTTTCATTTTCTATTTTCTTTCGTAGCTAAAATAAACATTTCAAAGTACATTTCAGATTATGTTAGGTTTGTTTTTTTTATTCTGGCTTAATGTCTTTTAACAATATCCCCATTCATTCCAAACTGAAAATGCTCGTATCCTAAATATCATGAATAACAGAATTTAGTCCCTGCCTACCTCATCCATCTCTTCTTATCCTACTCTTCCCATCCACTTTTGTTATAATTAAGTTACACCAGTTTATTTTTGCTATTTTATATCATATGTTTCTCTTTTAAATCTTTTATACTTCTTATTCTCGCTTTTCCTAGTACTGTCTCCCAAGTTCTTTCTCTTATTGACTTTATATTATTGATTTGAATATATATTATTGGCTTCATTACTGGTAAACTTGGCAGTACTGATCCAGTATCTCATCCTATGATTAGGTTACACACATATAAAAATATTTTATGCATGGGTCAGATGTATAAAAATTTTAAAACTGTTGATAGGAATGTTATATGGGTAGGCCTTACGGAAATGTTAATGTTGTGACCTCTTTAGTTTTTGTCTCTTCTCCCTTGACAGTTACCAGTTATGATTTTTTCACAAGTACATTGACTGCTATTCAATTCTACTTCTGTTATCTTGAGAATGTTGATAAAATAACTTATGACTCTTTTTTCCATTTCAAGTTCCATGTCTCATTTAAGCATTTATATTTTCTAGTATAAATATTCATATCCTAATGGCATTTTTAAAAATACTTTGAAATGAGTCTATACAAATGCTCCTAATGCCCAAGAAGGATTTTAAAATCCTCAATATGTAGCACCAGAATTCTAAAAAATAATTCTTGTTTGGGGGTATTTTCCTCACTGCGAATTAAAAATTATCTTTATAATAAATGTATCTGTTTCTACTTTTGCATATATTTTATAAATATACTAGAATTTCCTCATATTATCATGAGTTTTTGCTTTATTTTTCAAACTGATTTGATTTTTAAATGTTAAGATATCTGAAAAAGTATAAAACAATAATGAGACACCCATGTGGCCACTATTCAGGGCTTTATCATTTATTTAGTTGATCAACTGTTTTGTCTGTGTGTGTATATGTGAAAGCATATGTGTGTATGAAGCAAAACATATCTTTACAGCTAAAGAGTCCTATCCAACATTGCTGCCAATCCCATACTATGTAGGAGTAACTTCAAAATTTATTTCTTTTTCATAAACATTTCATATTTTTGTCAAATATACTTTTTATTAATAAAAGTATTTAGTCTTAATAATAACATTATTTATAATTTAAAATTTTTTCTCTATTCCTTTTTATTTTAAGAAAAATATCATAAATGATTAGAATAAATGTATATGTTTTTTACTTTTATCTGACCCTTGTTAGCATTGTGCTACATTTCCCAAGGTAAATGTGTACATTTGCATTCTTGGCATGTAACTTATTTTGATAGCTCTAGCTCTATTCAGTAAAAAGGTCAGTATTGCCAAAAATAAATAATCATGTTAGACATTAAAATAAAGACATGCATTGAATATGTATGAATTCAGTCAACAAATATTGAGCAAGAAGCAAATAGTGCTAAAAATATGATTTAGAGTACATTGGCATGTAATGTTGAAATGTGTATGTAGGCATACATGTTTGTCATACTTTTGTTAATAAAATTTTATTACGGAAATATATTAATTGATATATTTTATAATCTTATGAACAAAATATGGTTATGCAGTAATATTAAATTTTTATATTTAGCTCAGTTAGTAAAAATACATTTTTGTGACAGTTAAACAATATTGTGATATGTTTACGGCTAACAATGAGAAGCAATTTGAGACTGATACAAATGCAAACTAGTCTGCAAGGACACATCATTCATATTGCATGTTGATATTTTCAGACTCTGTGTAGTTTATTTTATATCCCAGGAAAACCAAGAGTTCATCTATCATCTGCTTAATTGTCTGTGGCAAACATTCATGCCTACGGAGTGCTGAAAACACACCATTAGTATAGGATGAGCAAACAAGCTGTTCCATACAATACCCTTTCACACATCCTCTCTTCTTTGTGATTGTAAAGATAAAATTAAACAGGAAAGGAGTAAAGATAAGAAATGCAATAGATAATGATGATGTTAATGGTGATAATAATGATGACTATGATGATGAAGAAAACCATAGATGTTGAAGATAAGTACTCAGAATCTTTGTTTTTGATGCATAGATTAGAATCTCATCCCTGTCACTTATTGATTATGTGATTTTAGACAAGCAATCTAACTTCTTTGTGCTTCAGTTTACTTATCTTAAAATATAGATATTAATCAGATACACTCAGCACTTTGTGAAGGACATATAGTGTATTTATTTAGTATATTGCCTATAATCACATTTCCTGTAACCCTGTCAAAATGTGACTCTTTCTTTTTACAAACTTGAAGAAGAATAATGAGAGTGTTTATGAGTATCATATATATATATATGTATATATATACATATACATATTTGAAATTTTCTGTTTCTGAAAAATATCATTAAAGCCAAGAGACCCAATTACTTGATATGACTCTCTCCTTCATGATCTTAGTGTGTGGCTTTATCTGATTTTTTAATTCTTGTTTCTGTTTCATGCTTGCTAAACTGAGGGATTCCTTTTCATTTAAAAATATATAGTTGTTATTCTAGATTTTCTCCCTCTATTCAAGATAAAACAATTTGATTTATTATCTGAGAGCTAAAAAGAAAAGCCTTTTCTTATACACTAGATTTAATACTTTCCCGTTGTTGAAGCCATAACTGTTCACTGCAAATTAGTACTCTTGATTTTTCAGCAGTAGCTGAAAATAATCCAAATACCAATGGGACCCTTTCTTTCTCAAAAAAAATGAGCCTTGGGGCGTCGCGACGGCACCTGAGCAACCGCAGCAGCAGCCATGCCTCGGAGCGGGAGGTTCTGGCTGTGGTGCCGGCTCCAACGCGTCTTTTTTTTCTCCTTACCCTTGGTGCGGGGTAAAGGTTTTATAGGATCACATTAACAAAAGCACGATGGAGTTTTATGAGTCAACATATTTTATTGTCCTTATTCTTTCAGTAGTTATTACAGCAATTTTTCTCTTCTTCTGGCTTTTCATGAAAGAAACATTATATGAAATTCTTGCAAAACAGAAAAAAGAACAAAAGCTTATTCCTACCAAAACAGATAAAAAGAAGACAGAATAGAAAGAGAATAAAAAGAAAGGAATCCAGAATGGGAACCTCCCCAAATCTGATTCTGAGAATGTGCCCTGGGACTTTCAATTGTCTGATGCCTTGGCTGTAGAAGATGAACAACTTGTATCTGTTCTACTGAATGTGAAACTTCGAGTAGTGTTAGAGAAAGAAAGAAGAAGGAAAAGAAACACAGCCTGTCCTAGAAGAGCAGGTCACCAAAGAAAGTGACGTGTCAAAGATTCCAGGCAGAAAAGTAGAACTTATCCCAGTTACTAAGCAGCCCACTCCCTCTCTGAAGCAACTGCCTTGAAGAAGAAACCAGGGCAGAAGAAGTCTAAAAATGGAAGCGATGATCAGGATAAAAAGGTGGAAACTCTTGTGGCGCCTTCAAAAAAGCAAGAATCATTACCTCTCCACCAAGATACTAAACAAGAAGATGATTCAGGAAAGAAGAAAGTTTCATCAAAGAAGCAGAAGACAGAAAATGTTTTGGTAGATGAACCCCTTATTCAGGCAACTACTTATATTCCTCTGATGGATAAAGCAGACTCAAGTCCTGTGGTGGATAAGAAAGAAGTTATTGATATGATTGAACCTGAGCAAGTAGAAGGAATCCAGAAAATGGGAGCTAAAAAACTGAAGATGGAAACTGACAAAGAAAATGCTGAAATGAAATTTAAAGATTTCCTTCTGTCTTTGAAGACCATGATATTTTCTGAAGATGAGGCCCTTTGTGTTGTAGAGCTGCTAAAGGAGAAGTATGGTGTGATACAGGATGCTTTAAATAAGTCAAATAAAGGAGAAGTGGCTGCACTTGTACATCAGCTTCAAGAAAAGGACAAACTACTTGCCGCTGTGAAGGAAGACGCTGCTGCTATGAAGGATCAATATAAGCCAGGGGTCCCCAAACTGTGGCCCGCGGGCCGCATGCGGCCCCCTGAGGCCATTTATCCGGCCCCCACTGCACTTCCAGAAGGGGCACTTCTTTCATTGGTGGTCAGTGAGAGGAGCACATTGACCATCCCATTAGCCAAAAGCAGGCCCATAGTTCCCTCTGAAATACTGGTCAGTTTGTTGATTTAAATTTACTCCTTCTTTATTTTAAATATTGTATTTGTTCCCGTTTTGTTTTTTTTTTACTTTAAAATAAGATATGTGCAGTGTGCATAGGGATTTGTTCATAGTTTTTTTTATAGTCCGGCCCTCCAACGGTCTGAGAGACAGTGAACTGGCCCCCTGTGTAAAAAGTTTGGGGACCCCTGGTATAAGCAGTTAACCCAGGAAATGATGACAGAGAAAGAAAGAAACAATGTGGTTATATCAAGGATGAAAGATCAGATTGGAACGTTAGAAAAGAAACATAATGTATTTCGAAACAAAATGCATGTCAGTTATCAAGAGACTCAACAGATGCAAATGAAGTTCCGGCAAGTTCATGAGCAGATGGAAGCAGAGATAGCTCACTTGAAGCAGGAAAATGGCATACTGAGAGATGCTGTCAGCAACACTACAAACCAACTAGAAAGCAAGCAGTCTGCTAAACTAAACAATCTGCGCCAGGATTATGCTAGATTGGTGAATGAGCTGACTGAGAAAACAGGAAAGCTGCAGCAAGAGGAAGTCCAAAAGAAGAATGCGGAACAAACAGTTACTCAGCTGAAGGTTCAACTGCAAGAAGCTGAGAGAAGGTGGGAAGAAGTCCAGAGTTACATAAGGAAGAGAACAGCAGAGCATGATGCAGCACAGCAAGATTTACAGAGTAAATTTGTGGCCATAGAAGATGAAGCACAGAGTCTGCATAGTAAGCTTACAGATACCTTGGTATCAAAATAGAAGTTGGAGCAAAGACTAATGCAGTTAATGGAATCAGAGCAAAAAAGGGTGAACAAAGAAGAGTCTCTACAAATGCAAGTTCAGGATATTTTGGAGCAGAACGAGGCTTTGAAAGCTCAAGTTCAACAGTTTCATTCTCAGATAGCAGCCCAGACCTCTGCTTCAGTTCTAGCCGAAGAATTACATAAAGTGATTGCAGAAAAGGATAAGCAGATAAAACAGACTGAAGATTCTTTAGCAAATGAACATGATCATTTAACAAGTAAAGAGGAAGAACTTAAGGATATACAGAATATGAATTTCTTATTAAAAGCTGAAGTGCAAAAATTACAGGCCTTGGCTAATGAACAGGCTGCTGCTGCACATGAACTGGAGAAAATGCAAAAAAGTATTCATGTTAAGGATGATAAAATAAGATTGCTTGAAGAGCAGCTACAATGTGAAGTTTCAAAAAAATGGATGAATTTAAGATTTTAAGTGACCAAAACAAAGCATTACAATTAGAAGTTCAGAAGCTACAGACTCTTGTTTCTGAACAGCCTAATAAAGATGTTGTGGAACAAATGGAAAAATGCATTCAAGAAAAAGATGAGAAGTTGAAAACTGTGGAAGAATTACTTGAAACTGGACTTATTCAGGTGGCTACTAAAGAAGAGGAACTGAATGCAATAAGAACAGAAAATTCATCTTTGACGAAAGAAGTTCAAGATTTAAAGGCCAAGCAAAATGATCAGGTTTCTTTTGCATCTTTAGTTGAAGACCTTAAGAAAGTAATCCACAAGAAAGATAGAAAGATCAAGTCTGTGGAAGAACTTCTGGAAGCTGAAATTCTCAAAGTTGCTAATAATGAGAAAACTATTCAGGATTTAAAACAGGAAATAGAGGCTCTAAAAGAAGAAATAGGAAATACCCACCTTGAAAAGGCTCAACAGTTATCTATCACTTCTCAAGTTCAGGAGCTTCAGAACTTATTGAAAGGAAAGGAAGAACAGATGAATACCATGAAGATTGTTTTAGAGAGAAGGAGAAAGATCTAGTATAAAAATATACTTTAAAAAAATGAGCCTCATCCTCAGGCTCAAAGATTGGGAAGATTTCAACCTTCATTTTAAAGGATCACCAGAATAAGAAAATTTTTGAGTGTTTTCCAGCCCTTCTCGAAGACATTTGATTTTCCTTTGTTTATAGCGGAAAAAATATGCTTGACTTGAAAGTCATCTGCTAATGCCATTATACAAATTATTGAATACTAATAGGATTTACCTGGATTTCCATTATAAATTTCTAGAAAAAAATGCACCTCTCCCTCTGCAAGTGAACTACTGAGATAGTTGTAATGTTTCCAGCAATTTGGACCATAGTGTGTAACAGATATGATAGATGCCTTTCTTAGTTTCTGATTCAATAGAAGGCTCTTTATCCCCAAGCTTGCTCCTCATATCCCTTAAATCCTCCAGTTCACTGTCTATCCAGAGTGCATATCAACAATTTCTTTCCCAGAATTTTTGAAAACTTCCCTAAAACTAATGCCTCATTTTCTAATTATTAAACAAACAAGAGAATGAAAATAAATGCTACATTAAAATATTTTATGATAATCTAGTTCCTAGGCAGAATCAGAATATTTAATTCTAATGCAACTTTTGTGATACAGTAAGGATTAATGACCTTTGCCTTATGCAAAATGTACAGGCACAAATTATAATATAAACTACAGTTTCTATCTAACTTAGTAACTTCCTTTAGAAATGCAAGGAGGAATTACTTGAAAATGGAGTACATTCCCCAACCACTTGTACATAAGATCTGACTAATTGTTCAATGTATATAGTTTATAAAATGAAAGAAAAAAACAAATGAGCTAACCTTTCCTAGTCACCATCTTCATAGCAATTAGGGAGTAGATACAAATTTAGATCATATAGAATGGTAAAGTTATATTTTGATGTGACTTTTTGTAAAATATTAACATCAAATCATTGAATCTGCAAAATGAATACTGTAAGGACCAAGAGAAAATCAGAAAATAAGCAGGGCACTAATGGAACAGGGAACTTAAGGGTTACAGGCAGGTCCTGCTCCTGTTCTGTTAGGAATAACATGCCCAAGGTCGTTCAAGAAGCAGAGACAGATAGGGACTCTGGGAGGCTGAAAGAAAGAGAGAGAAAAAAAGGAAAAAGAGACAAATGTTTGCATTCTATTGGTTAAGAGACCCTTATCAGAAGTTTATGTTTGAAATTCTCCACTGAGTAATACCCCCCCCATAACTGCGCACGACCTCCCTAGCCAATGACTAACAGCCACATCAGCTTCTGTATGATGCTTGCTCATCCTAGATAGCCACCCTATAAAAAGGAGCCATTTTAGAAGCTCGTGGCTGCAGTGCTCCAGTCTCTTCGGAGGCGTGGGTTGCCTGCAGTCCCTGTGCAGGTTTGGGGGGCTGCAGTGTTCCCCTATGTGGGTTACCTGCATCCCTGTGCAGGTTTGGGGGGCTGCAGTGCTCCCTTGCATGGGTTGCCTGCAGTCCCTGTGCAGGTTTGGGGGGCTGCAGTGTTCCCCTATGTGGGTTGCCTGCAGTCCCTGTGCAGGTTTGGGGGGCTGCAGTGTTCCCCTATGTGGGTTACCTGCATCCCTGTGCAGGTTTGGGGGGCTGCAGTGCTCCCTTGCATGGGTTGCCTGCAGTCCCTGTGCAGGTTTGGGGGGCTGCAGTGTTCTCCTGTGTGGGTTACCTGCAGTCCCTGCACAGGTTTGGGGGGCTGCAGTGCTCCCTTGCATGGGTTGCCTGCAGTCCCTGTGCAGGTTTGCAATAAAACTTATAAAATTCACCTTGTGTCTGCTGTGGCCTATCTCGCCAGGATGTAACAAATACAAATATAAATAACTAGCGATTATCCTTCCAGCCATTTCTCTATAGATATTTACAGAAAAAAAGATATATTTATTTGTAAGATATATATTTCAATAAAATTAACTTAAAGAAAGAAAAAAATATTATGATATATTTACTATACTATATATTTCCTTTTTTGTATATTATGATTGTCATTTAGAGACATGAATTATATTTGCTTTTCTCCCCTTCACATCATATTTACCATTTTCTCTCTAAATGCCCAATTTAGTCTTTTCCTCTGTTTTGATTGAAATTTAGTTTTCACTCACATCTAATTTATTCTAAGTAACTATTAAATTTTATATAATGCTTTCTTTCTAAATTAATATCTTTTAATGCTATTTATTTATTTATTTTATTTATTCATTTTAGAGAGGAAAAGGAGAGACAGAGAGAGAGAAAGAGAGAGAGAGGGGAGAGACAGAGAAGGGGGGGGAGGAGCTGGAAGCATCAACTCCCATATGTGCCTTGACCAGGCAAGCCCAGGGTTTCGAACCAGTGACCTCAGTATTTCCAGGTTGAAGCTTTATCCACTGCACCACCACAGGTCAGGCCTCAATTGATATCTTTTTTTTTTTAATAAATTTTTATTAATGGTAATGGGATGACATTAATAAATCAGGGTACATATATTCAAAGAAAACATGTCTAGGTTATTTTGTCATTAAATTATGTTGCATACCCCTCGCCCAGAGTCAGATTGTCCTCCGCCACCCTCTATCTAGTTCTCTGTGCCCCTCCCCCTCCCCCTGACTCTCGCTCTCCCTCCCTCCCATGTCCTCCCTCCCCCCACGCCTGGTAACCACCACACTCTTGTCCATGTCTCTTAGTCTCGTTTTTATGTTCCACCAATGTATGGAATCATGTAGTTCTTGTTTTTTTCTGATTTACTTATTTCACTCCGTATAATGTTATCAAGATCCCACCATTTTGCTGTAAATGATCTGATGTCATCATTTCTTATGGCTGAGTAGTATTCCATAGTGTATATGTGCCACATCTTCTTTATCCAGTCTTCTATTGAAGGGCTTTTTGGTTGTTTCCATGTCTTGGCCACTGTGAACAGTGCTGCAATGAACATGGGGCTAAATGTGTCTTTACGTATCAATGTTTCTGAGGTTTGGGGGTATATACCAGTAGAGGGATTGCTGGGTCATAAGGTAGTTCTATTTGCAGTTTTATGAGGAACCACCATACTTTCCTCCATAATGGTTGTACTACTTTACAGTCCCACCAACAGTGGATGAGAGTTCCCTTTTCTCTGCAGCCTCTCCAACATTTGCTATTACCCGTCTTGTTGATAATAGCTAATCTAACAGGGGTGAGGTGGTATCTCATTGTAGTTTTGATTTGCATTTCTCTAATAACTAATGAAGCTGAGCATCTTAACATATATCTGTTGGCCATTTGTATCTCTTCCTGGGAGAAGTGTCTGTTCATGTCCTCTTCCCATTTTTTTATTGGATTGTTTGTTTGTTTGTTGTTGAGTTTTATGAGTTCTTTGTAAATTTTGGATATTAGGCCCTTATCTGAGCTGTTGTTTGAAAATATCATTTCCCATTTAGTTGGCTGTCTGTTTATTTTGATATCAGTTTCTCTTGCTGAGCAAAAACGTTTTATTCTGATGTAGTCCGATTCATTTATCTTTGCCTTCACTTCTCTTGCCATTGGAGTCAAGTTCATAAAATGTTCTTTAAAACCCAGGTCCATGATTTTAGTACCTATGTCTTCTTCTATGTACTTTATTGTTTCAGGTCTTATATTTAGGTCTTTGATCCATTTTGAATTAATTTTAGTACACGGGGACAGGCTGTAGTCGAGTTTCATTCTTTTGCATGTGGCTTTCCAGTTTTCCAAACACCATTTGTTGAAGAGGCTTTCTTTTCTCCATTGTGTGTTGTTGGCCCCTTTATCAAAGATTATTTGACCATATATATGTGGTTTTATTTCTGGGCTTTCTATTCTGTTCCATTGGTCTGAGTGTCTATTTTTCTGCCAATACCATGCTGTTTTGATTATCGTGGCCCTATAATATAGTTTAAAGTCAGGTATTGTAATGCCCCCAGCTTCATTCTTTTTCCTTAGGATTGTTTTGGCTATTCAGGGTTTTTTATACTTCCATATAAATCTGATGATTTTTTGTTCCATTTCTTTAAAAAATGTCATAGGAATTTTGATGGGAATTGCATTAAATTTATATATTGCTTTGGGTAATATGGCCATTTTAATTATATTTATTCTTCCTATCCAAGAACAAGGAATATTTTTCCATCTCATTGTGTCTTTTTCTATTTCTCTTAATAATGCCTTGTAGTTTTCGTTATATAGGTCCTTTACATTATTTGTTATGTTTATTCCTAGGTATTTTATTTTTTTGTTGCAATCGTGAAGGGGATTATTTTTTTGAGTTCGTTTTCTAATATTTCATTATTGGCATATAGAAAGGCTATGGACTTTTGTATGTTAATTTTGTATCCTGCGACCTTACTGTATTGGTTTATTGTTTCTAATAATCTTTTTGTGGAATCCTTCGGGTTTTCGATATATAGGATCATATCATCAGCAAAAAGTGATACCTTTACTTCTTCTTTTCTGATATGGATGCCTTTTATTTCTTTGTCTTGTCTGATTGCTCTGGCCAGAGCTTCTAGCACCACGTTAAATAAGAGTGGAGAGAGTGGACAACCCTGTCTTATTCCTGATTTAAGGTAGAAAGTCCTCAGTTTTATGCCGTTTAATATGATGTTGGCTGATGGTTTATCATATATGGCCTTTATCATGTTGAGATATTTTCCTTCTATACCCATTTTGTTGAGAGTCTTAAACATAAAATTGTGTTGTATTTTATCAAAAACCTTTTCTGCATCTATTGATAGATCATGTGGTTTTTGTTCTTTGTTTTTTTGATATGCTGTATTACATTAACCGTTTTACGTATGTTGAACCATCCTTGAGATTCTGGGATGAATCCCACTTGATCATGATGTATTATTTTTTTAATATGTTGTTGTATTCCGTTTGCCAGTATTTTGTTTAGTATTTTAGCATCTGTATTCATTAGAGATATTGGTCTGTAGTTTTCTTTCTTTGTGCCATCCTTGCCAGGTTTTGGTATGAGGGTTATGTTGGCCTCATAAAATGTGTTTGGAAGTATTGCTTCTTCTTCAATTTTTTGGAAGACTTTGAGAAGAATAGGAACCAAGTCTTCTTTGAATGTTTGATAGAATTCACTAGTATAACCGTCTGGGCCTGGAATTTTATTTTTGGGGAGATTTTTATTAGTTTTTTCTATTTCCTCCCTGCTGATTGGTCTGTTTAGGCTTTCTGCTTCTTCATGACTCAGTCTAGGAAGGTTGTATTGTTCTAGGAATTTATCCATTTCTTCTAGATTGTTGTATTTGGTGGCATATAATTTTTCATAGTATTCTACAATAATTCTTTGTATATCTCTGATGTCTGTGGTGATCTCTCCTCTTTCATTTTGGATTTTATTTATTTGAGTCCTGTGCCTTTTTTCCTTGGTGAGTCTTGCCAAGGGTTTGTCAATTTTGTTGATCTTTTCAAAGAACCAGCTCCTTGTTTTATTGATTTTTTTCTATAGTTTTTCTGTTCTCTATTTCATTTATTTCTGCTCTGATTTTTATTATCTCCTTTCTTTGACTGGTTTTGGGTTGTCTTTGTTCTTCTTTTTCCAGTTCCTTAAGGTGTGAAGTTAAGTGGTTTACTTTGGCTCTCTCTTATTTGTTCATATAGGCCTGAAGTGATATGAACTTTCCTTTATTGATTCTCTGTCTGGATGACCGATGTAGAGCCATCAACGGTGTATTGAGGTCTCTAAGTATGATTGTATTTTTGTTAGTTTTTGTTTTAAGGTCAATAAATAGCTGTTTTTATATATTTTGGTGCTCCTTGGTTTGGTGCATATATATTAAGGATTGTTATGTCTTCTTGATTCAACTTCCCCTTAATCATTATGAAATGACCATTTTTGTCTCTGAGTACTTTTTCTGTCTTGTAGTCAGCATTATTAGATACGAGTATTGCTACACCTGCTTTTTTTGGGGTGTTGTTTGCTTGGAGTATTGTTTTCCAGCCTTTCACTTTGAATTTGTTTTTATCCTTGTTGCTTAGATGTGTTTCTTGTAGGCAGCATATAGTTGGATTTTCTTTTTTAATCCATTCTGCTACTCTGTATCTTTTTATTGGTAAGTTTAATCCATTTACATTTAGTGTAATTATTGACACTTGTGGGTTCCCTACTGCCATTTTATAAATTGCTTTCTGTTAGTTTTGTATCTAGTTTGATTCTTCTCTTTTGTTTTTCTATCATTTATTTTTGTTTGTTTGTGTTCCATACTTCTTTCCTCTGTTGCTACCTTTTTTAAGTCAAGTGTTTTTGTGGTGGTTTTTTCAAGGGTGGTTACCATTAAGTAATGAAAAGGGTACCTACCATATTCATTGTAGTACCCTATCTTATGAGTATTTCTGCACTTCATCGTCCTTTGCTAATGTTAATCTCCATCCTCTCCCCCCTTTTTTTTCCTTTGTTATCACAGTTTGAGTTTGATTTTATTGTGTTCTTGGTGGAGCTGTTACTTGTGATTTTGTTTTCTTTTGTTCTTTGAATCTGGTTGGAAAACCCCCTTTAGTATTTCCTGGAGTGGGGGCTTTCTGCTGATAAATTCTCTAATCTTTTATGTATTTGTGAATGTTTTTATATCCCCTTCGTACTTGAAGGATAGCTTTGATGGGTATAGTATTCTTGGCTGAAAGTTCCTCTCTTTCAGGGCTTTAAATATTGGGGTCCACTCTCTTCTAGCTTGTAGAGTTTCTGCTGAGAAATCTGATGATAATCTAATAGGCCTTCCTTTATATGTTGTACTCTTCTTTTCCCTGGCTGCCTTGAGAATTTTTTCTTTGTCATTGGTTTGTGTCATCTTTATTATGATGTGCCTTGGAGTGGGTTTGTTGGGGTTAAGAAAACTCAGTTTTCTGTTTGCTTCTTGAATTTGAGGCTTTAGTTCTTTCCACAGGCTTGGGAAGTTCTCGTCTATTATTTGTTTGAGTATATTCTCCATTCCATTTTCTTTCTCTTCTCCCTCTGATATACCTATTATTCTTATATTATTCTTTCTGATGGAGTCAGACAATTCTTGTAGGGCTTTCTCATTTTTTATTATTTTTGAGTCTCTTTCTTCTTCTCTCTGTTGTGCCTCAAGTTGTTTGTCTTCTATTTCACTAATCCTATCTTCTATCTGGGCTGTTCTGTTAGCTAAGCTTGTTACCTCGTTTTTCAGCTCGTGAATTGAGTTTTTCATTTCTGTTTGATTTGTTTTTATAGTTTCAATTTCCTTGGTAATATATTCTTTGTGTTCATTGAGTTGTTTTCTGATCTCCCTAAATTGCCTTTCTGTGTTTCCTTGTATATCTCTGAGTATTTTTAAGATTTCTATTTTAAATTCTCTGTCATTTAGCTCCAAGGCTTCCAATATGTTAAGTCTTTTCTCCATAGATTTCCACATCTATTTGTGTTACCTCTCTTTCTTTTGTATCCATAATATTCGATTTCCTCTTTCTTATTGGCATCTGAGGGTGGTCTTGTTGATAGCACTAATTAGAATTAATAAAGAGTAAAAAGTAAAAAAAAAACAAAACACCCCACCAAAATAAAAAGTAATAATTTATTATTTCCCCCTTTTTTTTTTCTTCTCTTTCCCTCCTCTCCCCTCCTCAGGGAAATATCGTGATGACCTGTGAATTATATTATGCTAAATGGAACAAAAACTGCCTATAATAGAGGGTCTGATTTGGGGTGAAGAGTTCAAGGTGCAAAAAAAAGGGAGTAGGGACCTACTAAATGCAAAAAAAAAAAAAAAGGAAGAGAATCTTAGACAAGCATAAGATGATTTGCTTGTAAGTGATGGTCGACTAAGAGATATAATGAGAGGAATAAGAGGGAACCAGAAAAAAGGAGAAAAAAAAGAATAATAAAGAAGAAAAAAATAAAAATAATAAGTAAAAATCTGTTGTATTAAGTGGAGCGAAGACTAAATACAATGGAGACCTTGGGTTGGGAGGAATGCTAGTAAGTTAAAAAGCAACGTAAAAAGTACCCAAAATGCCACAAAAATAAACAAACAAACAAAGAAAAAACAAAAGTGAAAAAGAAAAATAAAATAAAAAAAAAACCTTGAGTCCCAAATTAACTAATTTGTTTGTGATTGAGGATTAAATGGGAGGAAAAGTAAAACGAGAAAAGAAAAAATGAATAGAAAGGAAAAAATAAGAAAAAGAGAAAAACGAAGGAAGAAAAAAAAGAAAGATAAAAAAACAAAATAAAGCAAAACAAAAAAATAACAAAAGAGGAGAGAGTGAGAGTTAAGTGTTTTGGAGTATAACCTTAAAGGAGGGTGAGGATGAAGAAAAGAAATAAAATGATTTTATGGGTTAAGCTAATTTCAGTGATTGGGTCCGCAGCTGTGCTCCCGAAGGTATTTCAGGCTGCCTACGCGCCCCTCCCCCAATGCTTGATTGTTAGCTTGAATGGCTGGGTGAGGTGCCCCGCCCACGGAGAGAATCTCCTAAGTAGGGAAGACCGCCCTGGCGCCTCTCCCGCTCGCCCCACTGCTGGCGGCTGGGGTGAACCGGGCACAGGATAATGGGGCACCCTGGGTGTGCGGGCCAGTAGGGCGCTCTGGGCGCGTGGGATTCCCAGGGCACATGCGCGAATGGGGTGCTCCGGGCACTGGTGGCTGGGGACTCTCGCAGTGCGCGGGGGGCCGCTGGGAACGTTAGCGGTGCTCGCTCTGCAACCAGTCCGGGCGCGCGCCGGCGGCTGCTCGCCGCTCCCGAGTGTAGGCCGACTCACCACAGGTGCACTCCCTCTGCGGCTTGAATGAACGTCCCTGCGGTAGTTAACTTCCTCCACACCCTCGTCTCTCAGATTCAAGTTATAACAGTCCTTTCGCTTTCAGTTTGTGTGGAACTCCGGAATGCTCCGAGGATAAATTTTTCTGTTTCTAGTTGATAAATTTGTTGTGATTTTGGGGAGATCTGTTGGACGCGCTGCTCACAGCGCCATTTCCGTGACGTCACCCTCAATTGATATCTTAAGCTCAGAAAATTCACTCTGAAAATTTATTCTGAATTTTAAAAATCTCATTTATGATCACTTTTTTATTGAATTAAATTTTTATTACATGATGCTATACTGCACAATAGTTGAGGTCAAGTTCTTTTGTTATTTTGAAGAGTTTTAATTCTGTCCTTTGCATTCATATTTATTATTTTTTTTTCTTTCTTTCTTCTTATCATTCTCCCTTTATGATGAGTGTCATGCCTTTCTTTCATTTTTCACATGGAAAATTCTGCCCAGATCTTTGTTTCTCTCTAAATCTCTTACCAGCTTATGAGATCCAAGTTGTCTACCTTTTCAGGTAAAATTTAAGGACTACTTTTTACCGACTTTTATGTAACTTTACTAGGAGAAAGAACAGAATGCGTTTTGCACTATGTGGGAATCTTTCTGGGAACCTATGTTTAGCTTCTTTAGGAAATTCCCTTGCATATTCAGTATGTCAGCTCAGAATGAATTAGAATGAATCCCGGCAGGGCTTGTGGTTTCTTGTTCTCCACAGCACTTAAAATATGGTAACCCAATGAACTCTCTTGGGTCTCTGATGAAGTCTTACCCAGTAGATTTGGGCATTTCTATTTTATCATTGATTTTTATTAAAACCGTCTTTGTGCAGACATCCTACTATTATTTTTTTTTGAGAAGTTATAAAATGATGTGATTTTCTCTTATTTTTTTCTATGTTGGGGCAGGATAGTGTTTTGTGCTCTGTCATCCTTATCCATTTGTTGTTTCTTCCATTCTTCCTTCCTTGAAATTTATGGCATGAGGTACATGCCCTTTCTTATTTAAATGCTCCAAGTGACACTCTGAAATGTACCCTATTCCTTTGTATTTTAATTACATTCCTGGCACTGATGGAAATTGAGCAAGGACACAGCCTTTAGTTTTCCTTGAAGTCCCTCACTGATACAGATGAATATCAATAATTTATTCATAATTTTGAGATAAATTAACAAAAAGGTATTGCATATATGCATCCTGAAGTAAGTTACAGATTCTAAGAGGCAGGAGTAGTGAGAATTAGAGCTTGAAAGTGTTTATCAATTACGGGTTAACACCTGGACTTAATCATTATAGTGATAAATTTACCACTGAAAGTTCACTTTATTTTTATTCAAAAAGTTTGATAAAAGCAAAATAAATTCTACATGTTCCATTTGAAAACATGCTTCAGTGCAATTGTGACTATCTGCTTATTAGCAAAGGAATGTGGAGGTTTTAGATGTTATAATGTTGTTAAGCCTAATTCGGAGGGACCCGAAAACATTGAAGACAGGAACAAGGTCCCTCAGTTACACTTCAAAGCTTTATTGTCTAGCTTTGTAACAGAAAAAATAGAAAATTCCATCTGACCTTTGCTTGGCTAATCTTGGCTTGCAGAACAGGAACTGGCCCGCCTCGCCCCGATGTAATCATAGGTGATTGCTCTTCTGCAAGCACCTGGGGCAATCACCCTGAGAGCCATTGCAACTTCCCTATCTCATGACTCCTGAATTCCTGGGTGTCTCCTCCCCTCCCTGAAATAATGTATAAAACTTGCTTGCTGAAGTTGTTCGGGGCTCTTGGCTACCTCCTTGCCTTGAGCCTGCTCGCGAGTGTAATAAACTTTTTCTTCTGTTTTACCCACACACTTGGGTCTAGAGTCTTAGTGGTGCACCCTCGGTCAACATTTGGAGGTTCCACCGAGATCCCGCTTCCTCGCAGACCATGAGAGGCACGCCTGACGCTTGGTGAGTGAAACTGGCGGTGGCTGTCAGTCAGGGACGTGAGTCCCTCCTGGCTGCGACCGACAGACGTGTCAGGGGGTCGCAGGCCATGACTCCAGGGGACGCCCTGGAGTGTGAGGATGACCAAGGACGTTTGGAAGTCCATCTGCTGTCTCAGACAGAATCCTTAGATTTGTTGCCAGTTTCCAACCGAGCTCGTTGGTCCGGACCGCTAGATTTATTTTTAGTTTCATTTTGCCATTCATGGCGCAGCTGGCTTAGTCTACTCGTCTTTCTGATTGTCCTGGTTATTGTCTTATTTGTGTGTTATTGTCTTTTTGGGTTTGAAATGGGACAGAAAACTTCCACCCCACTGTCCCTGACTTTGTCTCATTGGTCTGAGGTTGATGCCCGAGCCCATAATCTGTCTCTTCTTGTTAAGAAGTGCAAGTGACAGACTTTCTGTGCCTCCGAGTGGCCCACCTTCGGAGTAGGTTGGCCGACCACTGGAACCTTTCACAAGGACACCATAAAGGCGGTTAAAGCAGTTGTCTTCAATCCAGGACCTCATGGCCATCCGGATAAACAGCCTTATATTTGGGTTTGGGAGGACCTGTCCGATGACCCTCTTCTTTGGGTCCGACCTTTCCTTCCTCCCTCTACACCCTCCCTTCCAATAACCCTCTCCACCACTCCGGGCCCTCCCAGACCTGCTATAACTCATCCAGACATCTGCTCTATGCTTCCACTCAAACCTCCAGAGCCAACGGCGCCTGCTTCATCCCTGTATCCTCCACTTCCCTCCTCTGTTCTCCCTGAATCTCAAACTGAACTTATTCTTTTTGATTCGAGACTCCTGCCTCCCTATCCCAGGGATGTCCCTGCCAGCGCTGCTGGTCCCCAGCTTGGGGCCCCACATCAGGACGAACAGGGACCATCAGTGGAGGGTCCAGCCCAAGGTACCTGGAGCCGGAGAGCACAAACCCCAGATGACGTGGCCGTCACCCTGCCCCTTCGACCTTTCGGACCCCCTGTCCCTGACGGCCAAGGGCGGAACATGCCGGCGCTTCAGTATTGGCCCTTCTCCTCCTCAGATCTATACAATTGGAAAAACAATAATCCGCCTTTTTCAGAGGACCCTGTCAAACTTACTGACCTTCTCAAGTCTCTTATGTTTTCCCATCAGCCCACTTGGGATGACTGCCAGCAGCTTTTAGGTATCCTCTTCACCTCAGAAGAAAGAGACTGAATTCTCCTCGAGGCCAGGAAATTGGTTCCTGGACCTGATGGTCGTCCTACTCAACTCCCCAACCTTATAGATGAGGCTTTTCTCCTGAGGCGGCCTAACTGGGACCCTAATACGCCTGAAGGTAGGCAGCGACTCTTACTCTATCGCCAGACTCTGATGATGGATCTCCGAGTGGCGGCGAGATGCCCCACTAATTTGGCTAAGGTAAGAGAAGTAATTCAAGGGCCAGAGGAATCCCCATCCAGATTCCTAGAGAGACTAATAGAAGCCTATAGGAGGTACACCCCTTTCAACCCTGAGTCTGAAGAACAGAGAGGGGCACTGGCTATGGCTTTTATAGGACAGTCAGCTACTGATATTCGGAGGAAACTCCAGAGGATGGATGGGTTACAGGACATGGCTCTGAGAGATTTAGTCAAGGAGGCTGAGAAAGTGTTCTATAAAAGAGAGACAGCAGAGGAAAAGGAGCAAAGATTAGAAAAAGAACGTGAAGAAAGAGAGAGTCAAAGAGATAAATGAAGAATAAAGAGTTGACTAAAATCTTGGCTACCGTAGTGGGAAAGCAGGATAGGAAAGGGAAGAATAGCACCCTGGGCCCACACCAGAAGCTGGGACCCAATCAATGTGCTTACTGTAAAGAGGAAGGACATTGGGCTAGAGATTGTCCCAAGAAAAAGAAGAAGACCGCAGACCTCCTTGCCCTGGAAGGTTAGGGGCGTTGGGGTTCGGACCCCCTCCCTGAACTCAGGGTAACATTCAATGTGGAGGAGACACCAATCGACTTTGAGGTGGATACAGGAGTGGTTTACTCCGCCTTGCAGAGTCCACTGGGTCCCCTCTCAAACAAAAAATCCTTGGTCCAGGGGGCAAATGGCTGCCAGCATAGGTCATGGACAACTAAAAGGACAATGGACCTGGGGAGGGGAAAAGTACAGCACTCCTTTCTGGTCATACCAGAATGCCCTGCCCTGCTGCTGGGGAGGGATTTGCTTACCAAGTTGGGGGCAAGTATTGATTTCAAACCTCAGGGACCAGAAGTAAGATTCAGTAACCCTCTTGTCAGTCAGCCTGTTGTGACCATGCTGACCTTGTCCGCTGAAGATGAGTATAAACTGTATGAGACCCCTGCCCCTGGACCCCATTCAACAGAAGACAGGTGGCTTCAGAGCTTCCCAGAGGCCTGGGCAGAAACGGCAGGGCCAGGATTGGCAATACAAAGGCCTCCAGTGGTAGTATACTTAAAGCCCTCCGCCACCCCCATAAGGGTCAAACAATACTACATGAGTAAAGAGGCCCAGGAAGGCATTAGACCTCACATCCAGAGGCTGCTAGGACAAGGGATCCTGAGGCCTTGTCAATCAGGGTGGAACACCCCCCTGCTACCAGTGAAGAAACCAGGGACAGGGGACTATAGACCAGTCCAGGATTTGAGGGAGGTTAACAGTCGGGTAATGGACATACATCCAACGGTCCCGAACCCTTACAACCTCCTCAGTACCCTCAGTCCTGACAGGAAGTGGTATACAGTACTGGACCTGAAAGATGCCTTCTTCTGCTTGCGCTTTCATGAGGACAGCCAACCCCTGTTTGCTTTTGAATGGACTGACCCTGAGAACGGACTCAGCGGACAGCTCACCTGGACGCGGCTACCCCAGGGCTTCAAGAACTCTCCCACCATCTTTGATGAAGCGCTGCACCAGGACTTGAGTGCCTACCGAGCCTCCACCCCTGAGGTAACTCTGTTGCAGTATGTTGATGATCTGTTACTTGCAGCCGCCACCATAGAGCAGTGCAAACAGGGAACTGAGAAACTGCTTGTCGAACTGGCCAAACTGGGATACCGGGCATCTGCCAAAAAGGCCCAGATCTGCCAACCCGAAGTCACCTTCCTGGGCTACTCTCTCCGAGACGGTAAGAGATGGCTAACTGAGGCCAGGAAAAAGACTGTTACTCAAATCCCGCCTCCGGAAAATCGGAAGGGCCTCAGGGAGTTCTTGGGCACAGCAGGTTTTTGCAGACTATGGATACCCGGCTTTGCCGCACTAGCCGCCCCTCTGTACCCCTTGTTAAAAGATGGAACTGAGTACACCTGGGGAGATGAACAGCAAAATGCCTTTGACCAAATCAAGAGGGCACTGTTGTCAGCCCCGGCCTTAGCACTCCCCAACATAGAGAAGCCATTCACTCTCTATGTAGATGAGAAGGAAGGGATAGCTAAAGGAGTATTGACTCAGTCTCTGGGACCCTTGAAATGGCCAGTGGCTTATCTCTCTAAGATGTTGGACGCAGTCGCAAAAGGGTGGCCGGGATGCCTATGGGTGATCGCCGCTGTGGCCCTCCTGGTCAAAGATGCCGACAAACTGACTCTGCGACAGAAATTGACTGTTGTCGCCCCCCCATGCCCTGGAAAGCATAATCAGACAACCTCCAGACTGCTGGCTAACCAATGCCCACATTACTTATTACCAAAGCCTCCTGTTAGATAAAGACAGGATCACCTTTGGCTCTCCAACTGTTTTGAACCCAGCCACCCTGCTACCCAGGAAAGAGGGGGGAACTGTCCACCATCAGTGCAGGGATATCCTAGCTGAGGAGGCTGGGATCCAGAAAGACTTACGGGACACACCATTGCCACAATCTGACTTAATTTGGTACACTGATGGAAGCAGTTTTCTGTATGAAGGAGAACGCAGAGCTGGGGCTGCGGTGGTAGACAAGGAAAAAGTAATCTGGTCAGAGAGACTTGCCCCAGGAACCTCAGCCCAAAAGGCAGAACTAATAGCTCTAACAAAGGCCTTAGAACTGGCTAGTGGTAAACGGGCCACCATCTACATGGACAGCAGGTATGCATTTGCCACTGCACATGTGCATGGGGCAATTTACAAAGAAAGGGGCCTGCTCACATTAGCAGGTAAAGACATTAAGCACAAACAAGAAATCCTAGCCCTCTTAGACGCTGTCATGCTCCCACGGGAGCTGGCCATTGTCCATTGCCCTGGGCACCAGAAAGGGCAAGACCCAGTAGCCAAAGGCAACAGGAAGGCGGATGAGGAGGCTCGAGCAGTAGCCATGAGGACTGCCTCCAACATCCTCACCATAGAAGCAGAGCCATCCCCCACCCTGACCCACTTAAAGGAACCTGAGGATGCTCGGACGTTTCTCCAGATGGCCGACCGTCTCACCCACCTTGGACTGACAAACTGGTACAACTGCTTCAGGATGATAAAACATTGACCACCCCTGAGAAGAGGCAAATGGCAAAGGAAGTAGTCAAAGTTTGTAAGGCCTGCCAGATAGTAAATGCCTACCCAGCCAAAGGAACCAGAGGAACCCATCTCCGAGGCACCAGACCAGGCCAATATTGGGAAGTAGACTTCACTGAGGTAAAACCTGCCAAGTATGGACTAAGGTATCTCTTAGTTTTTGTAGACACCTTTTCAGGATGGGTAGAAGCCTTCCCTACCAAACATGAAACGGCGGCGGTGGTAATTAAGAAGATTATGGAAGAAATCTTTCCTAGATTTGGCCTTCCAAAGGTAATAGGGTCTGATAACGGACCGGCATTTGTGGCCCAGGTAAGCCAGGGGGTAGCCAAAATATTGGGAATTAATTGGAAACTACATTGTGCTTATAGACCCCAAAGTTCAGGACAGGTAGAGAGAATGAATAGAACAATTAAAGAGACCTTAACTAAATTAGTCATAAAGACTGGCCATAGAGATTGGGTAATGCTCCTACCATACGCTCTTTTCCGAGCTCGGAATACCCCTTCCACTAAAACTAACCTAACTCCCTTTGAAATACTTTTTGGAACCCCTCCGCCTATTCGGGATTTATCCCCCTCTGACATAAATATCCCGAATACCCCCTTGTCTGTTAGGTTACAGGCCCTGGCCAGAGTGCAACATTGCCTATGGAAGCAGTTGTCTGACCTTTACCAGCCAGCAGGAGATGGGACCCTGCATCGCTACCAGGTTAGGGACTTCGTCTATGTCCAGAGACACCAACACCAGACACTCGAACCCCACTGGAAAAGACCCTACCAGGTCCTCCTCATCACACCCACCGCTGTAAAGGTTGATGGCATCGCCGCTTGGATCCATACTTCACACCTCAAGCCTGCTCCTGCTCCTGATGACCAGTGGACAGTGGAGAAAACAGATAATCCCCTCAAGCTGCGTGTCCGCCACCGCAACAAATCCCCACCAACAGACCCGGCAGACATGGCAGGTGATATCGGGGACCAGTGATATAGTATGGGAAGTGACTTCCAATGACCATCCCCCCTGGACATGGTGGCCGTCCCTGTATCCAGACCTCTGTCAGCTTGCGGCAGGGCTGGAGACTTGGGACATCCCGACCACAGGACCCTGCTAGACCCCTTCCTTGTAATTCTGGGACATGCGCCTGCCTGACTGGTGGGGTAGGGGGCTGGGGCTATGGGTGCTCCCACCCACAGCTCCGCGCAGAACTCAGAGCATCTGACTTTTATGTCTGCCCCCAGGACGGTCGTGATAGGGACACAGCTTGGAGATGCGGGGGACTGGAAGTCTTCTACTGTAAGGCTTGGGGTTGTGAGACTACCGGGACAACTTACTGGAGGCCCACATCCTCCTGGAATATGATCAGGGTAACTGCGAGTAGCCCTGGGAGGGGGCAGGAATTCAGGACTCCCTGCTGCTCTGGGAATGAGGCCTCTGGCTTCTCTGCACGGAGGCCAGGGACCTGGACTGGTAGTGGGCCATGTACAAATTTCACCTGTAACCCACTGAATATTACCTTTACCCACCATGGAAGAAGGCAGGATAATGCATGGCTAAAAGGCAGGCAGTGGGGCTTAAGAATGTATGTGTCAGGATCTGATGCTGGATTGACTGTTTAAAATTAGGCTCCAGATAGGTATCGCCGGAGGCAGCCCATTAGGACCTAACAAAGTACTGGCTGACCAAAGGGCCCCGAGGCCTAGCAAGCCCCTTCCAGCCCCGGTGCAAGCTACTCCATCCCCGAGAGATACAGTTAGCAGCCCAGCCAGTGGTACACCCCTGTCACGAACCCCGTCAGGTCCAACCACGGGGCAGCGATTACTGGATTTAATAGAAGGAGGCTTTAAAACTCTAAATAGCACCCATCCTAACCTTACTGACTCTTGCTGGATATGCTTGCAGGCGGGGCCTCCCTACTACGAAGGGGTCACAGTCAATGGGAGTTATTATGAGAACAAAAGCTCTTCCCAGTGTAACTGGAACAGGCGTCACATGCTCACCCTCCCAGATGTGACTGGACAGGGAATATGTCTAGGAACCCCGTCTGCCTCAGACAAGGCCCAATGCCTGCAGACTATTTCAATTTCCCCTAACAGTTCCTATTTGATCCCTGAAAAAGGAACTCGATGGGCATGCAGAACGGGCCTGACTCCCTGTGTGTCCACTCAGGCCTTTCACAACTCTCAAGATTTTTGTGTAATGGTTAGGGTTTTCCCCCGCCTTATATATCATAGGGATGAGGACTTTGAAGAGACGGTTGAGAGGCGGACCAGATATAGAAGAGAGCCTGTCACACTCACCCTAGCAGTACTGCTGGGAGCCTGGGGTATTGGCAGGAGTAGGAACAGGAACTGCTGCCCTACTTGAAGGACCCAGACAAATGGCCTTGCTAGAGTCTGCTATTAACCAGGATTTAAAGGCCATAGAGCAGTCGATAGAAGCCTTAGAAAAGTCACTAACCTCCCTCTCTGAGGTCGTGTTGCAAAATAGACGAGGCTTAGACTTGTTATTTTTGAAAGAGGGTGGTTTGTGTGCTCCCTTGAAAGAAGAATGCTGTTTCTATGCCGACCACACTGGAGTAGTTAGGGACTCCATGAGCAAACTAAAAGAAAGGCTGAAGGCTAGAGAAAAGAGACTACAAGATCAGCAGGGATGGTTTGAAGGGTGGTATGCCAAATCACCCTGGTTGACTACCCTCATCTCCACCTTGGCAGGACCCCTTATATTACTACTGCTAATTGTCACTATTGGACCTTGTGTCCTAAATAGACTCACCACCTTCCTGCAGGGGCAGATAGGAGCAGTAAAACTCATGATTATGAAACAGCATTATGAGAAATTAAACCAAGACTCAGATCTCTAGGATTAGAGATATGCAGAAGAAAGAGGGGGAAATGTAACAGTAAAAATAGAAAATTCCATCTGACCTTTGCTTGGCTAATCTTGGCTTGCAGAACAGGAAATGGCCCGCCTCGCCCCGATGTAATCATAGGTGATTGCTCTTCTGCAAGCACCTGGGGCAATCACCCTGAGAGCCATTGCAACTTCCCTATCTCATGACTCCTGAATTCCTGGGTGTCTCCTCCCCTCCCTGAAATAATGTATAAAACTTGCTTGCTGAAGTTGTTTGGGGCTCTTGGCTACCTCCTTGCCTTGAGCCTGCTCGTGAGTGTAATAAACTTTTTCTTCTGTTTTACCCACACACTTGGGTCTAGAGTCTTAATGGTGCGCCCTTGGTCAACAGCTTGGCCAAGCGCGGCTACTCCGACAGAATTCTGAAGGAAAGCGCATGCCAGCCCTTTGTTCTACTTAGTTTTTATAGTTTTGTAAGTGGGAAGTACAGAAGCAAAAATTGCAATTAGGAGCCCCTTACTACTATTGGTTATAGTCATATGTCCTTTAACATGTTAGGACCACGTTCAATTTGCAAGCCATTCATCCTTTTGGGGAAAACAAAGTTTACAAGCCAACACAATGGTAGAAAGATGTCTCTTTACATATTAAAAGGCATTCCTATATTATCTAGTGTTAATCTGCTATCTCTCTGTCCTGAGTCACACGTGTTAACTACATGCATTTACATAGGAGAGGTAGTTTTGGTGGGGACAAATGCCTGGAAATGGCTCATTGCTATGAGAAAAGGTTTATTTTGGCTTTTCTCTTCCTGTACCTGGCTAGCCATTCACTCTTTTCCCCACAGGCATAGTGGAATGTCTGGGGATCCATGTTTTCCTCCCTTTTGCATTTACAATACAATGCCAAGGGCCATCCTGACTATGCCAATCACACAATTCAGAGACTATTCTCACAATTTCTTTGCACATCTTAACCCAAATCAACAAAATGTTTCTCAAGCATCCCAAAATATTAATATTAATTCTATAGCTTTTGGTACTTTACAACACCTGCGGGTGAAGTGGCTCAGTTGCTCCTCATTTATACACTTTGTCATCCAAACAGCTACCTTGTAGAATCATTAAACTATAGGAAACCTTGGAAGAAATCTGTACACAAGCACTCTGTAAAACCAGTGGCTGCCGCCATCATGGCCATGCTGGTTTTTATTGAATTCAGACAGATGGTAAGAAACAGTGGAGCCAAAAAATGGTGGGCCATTCCTTTATTAAAGTCTTGCACAGGCCACAAGCAAATACACAGGGAAAACACTTCCCTATCATTCAGGGCTACCAAAGCGCTAATACTTTCTCTGGTTCCACAACCAGGAGAATCTTCTCTGGTTCTTCCTAGAATCAAAGGCCTCACCAGTCTCAGTAGAGCTCATAAAGCCCCTCTGCTCTGGTTCCCCATCTGCACATCTTCTCTCCTTTGCAAACTGGCTTCTTCTTCAGCACTCTGCATTCTTCCTGCTCTTCCTGAAAAACTGGCTGGGTCCACAAAGACCCCTCCACCAGAAAATATTAGCAAAACAATGGTCCCCCCTCAAGCAGGAATGCAATCTGCAGTTTGCAGCCAACTGCCCTGCTCTGAGGACAAGCACACATGTGACTGTTCAATGCTATTTTTTTAACAATAAAAGTGAGCAAACTCAAAAAATACAAATTTTACAAACTCATTTGTCCAACACACTCATTTTTAAAATGACATACCCAGTGCTTAGAGAGCTAAAAAACATGTCAACTTTAATTCATAACTTGTTAGAAATGAGGTTGAGATATACATATATATCTTTATTATATGCGGCTTAAGTGTCTGTTTGTCGCCGATAGCTTATTGGTTGCTTGCGTAACTGTACTAGCCAATGGGGTGAAGTTGCCACGGCATTCAAATAGTCCCACCTTCTGGCATGCCACCTCACAAATTGAGGTTAAAGATTGGAGCAATTATTATGTTGTTAAGAAATCTTAACACCAGAAGGGATCTTTGCAATGGTATAAGACTAGAGGTTCTCCAATTGAAAAATAATGTCATAATAGCTAAGTCTTTGACTCGCTCCTTTAAAGGTGAAATACATGTCATTCCAAGAATTGATTTGGCTCCATCTCAAACAGGGTTGCCGTTTCAATTGAGACGTAGACAATTTCCTGTAAAACTTGCCTTTGCTATGACCATCAATAAGTCTCAGGGCCAAACACTTAAGCGTGTTGGCATTTTTTATCTCAATATTGTCTCACTTTTCTTTTGAAAACTATTTCTTGGTTTCTTTCCTTTTTAAAAAAAAACTAACAATTTGTCCAAACTATAATATCCTTCCTTATTTCTCACTGTATTGAATTTGGGGGATGAAGGAAAATTTAACACAGAAATTATCCTAAATCCTTAGGCTTAATTCACAAAGTTTTCAAATCTGTTATCCATAGTGAGAGTTAGGATAAAATTTCTGAACTGTTTCCATGAACTCTTGTTTTACTAGATTAACACAAATTTGAAAAGGGGCCATCTATGCCTTTATTCAGTTGCAAAGTAATTGACAATCTTCTGGACTCTCACCTTAACTTTATTCATTATCATCTAGGACTAAAGAGGTGATTCATCTGATTGGTGAAGAAAGTGAGTGTCAGTCCCTTGATCTTCATAGTTTTAAACCTGGGTTTCTAGTAAAGATTTCATCAGATCTGTTTTCTACCCTTTGGTTGGAGGCCTATATTTGTCCACTGCTACTGACTGAATTAGTGAACAAGTCCTGGTAATAAGAAGAGAAGCATTAGATAGCCATTTGAGCAAAAGATACAAACAATTATATAATAAATTATAATATTTCTGACACTTGATCTTCTGTTGCATTTCTATGTTTATATCTCAACATGTGAATTAAATGTGAGTTTTTGACTAAATTATTTTAAAATCTAATAATAATATGTACAGACTGATGTATCTAAAATACAAGTATAGCATGTTTGTCAGTTATTTAAATTAATTTAGAATTTTTATATTGCATTGATTTTAATTAATGTTTCTTTTGGGATTAAAATATTTATTTCATAACAATAAATTGATTCAATACACTTAATTATTATTCCTATGATAAAATTAAGAACACATAATATTTTTAGATTTGTATTTTTGTAGAAGTGTTTCATTAAGATATCAACATGAGCATGACCTGTGGTGGCACAATGGATAAAGTGTCGACTTGGAACACTGAGGTTGCCAGTTCAAAACCCTGGGCTTGCCTGGTCAAGGCACATATGGGAGTTGATGCTTCCTGCTCTTCCCTCCCCCTTCTCTCTCTCTCTCTCACTCTCTCTCCTCTCTAAAAAATTAATAAAAGAAGAAAAAAAAAGATATCAACATGCCATAGGATTAAAACTGAAGTAACACCTTCTGTAACATGGATTTTAAATTAGTATAAATTTGTTGCTATTAATTTATTTTTCCAAGAAAGATTTAATTCTCAATAACATCTTCTTGTCTCTTAGCTGAGAATTCAAGTGCATTCAGTAGATAAAGTACTAATAGATTTAGTAGAAAAAGATTATTTTCAGCATCCTTCTATTTTTATGTGGTTCCTATTACAGTGCTTTAGTATGTAGATTTAAATAAGCACCTGAGACAGTCTGCAGATTTTTGAATCACATTCAATTTAAGTAACAAATTTATACATATAACAAACTCATGTCAAACAAATTTATAATTAATAAATTTAATTTTTTTCATTAGGAAATGCCATTATTCTTGACTTTTGTTTAGGGCATCATGAAATAATATCAAAAGATATTTTAAGAAATACACTTAATTGATTTCTATTATTTTATTTTATTTTTATTTTTTTGTGACAGACAGAGAGAAGAACAGATAGGGACAGACAGAAAGGAAGGAAGAGAGATGAGAAGCATCAATTCTTTGTTGCAGCAACTTAGCTGTTCATTGATTGCTTTGTCATATGTGCCTTGTCCCAGGGGGTACAGTAGACTGAGTGATTTCTTACTCAAACCAGATGAGCCCGTGCTCAAGGCAGCAACCTCAAGGTTTCACACTTGGGTCCTCTACACACCAGTCTGACACTCTAGCCACTGTGCCACCACCTGGTCAGGCAATTAATTTCCATTATTTGAAATCTTACTATTTGTGATGGCATGGATTGACATGGAGAGCATTATGCTCACTTTGAGAAGCCAGTCAGAGAAAAACAAGAACCATATGATTTCACTTGCATGTGGAATCTAATGAAAAATATTGACTAATAAGCAAAATAGAGATATACTCATAGATAGAGAGAAGGCTGACAGCTGAAGGAGAGGGATGTGGAAGGATTGATCAAAAAAGAAGAAAAAAAGAGAAAAACTTCATGGACAGGAACAACAATGTTGTGATTACCAGGGGATTGGGGGGCATGCATGGAGGAGATAGAGGAGGGTATGGGAGAAAAATGGTGATAGATGGAGTCTTGGCTTGGGATGGTGAACACACAATACAGTGTAGACAAGAAATGTGGTAGAATTGTGCACCTGAAATAGATATAATTTTGTTAACCAGTGTCACCCCAATACATATAATATATAAAAAGGAAAATATTTAAAAAATAAAATAATTCTGTTATAAACTGACTCTGTTTTGTGAATTCCTGTTTTTAAATGTTGGTTTTCCTTAAAAGATCACCTCACAAGCAGAAGTTCTAGTGACAGCCACAGAGAAATGTCTAGCCATCAAAGTGACCTGGAGCTCTCTACAGGGGAGTAAGGAAGGGGTTTCTATCCTTCCTTACTCCCCTGAGTTCTTTATCATAAGAATTGAGTTATTTATCCATGGGGGAGATCAGGCCACTTGGGCAAAATCAGAAGCATTCATTTCAGATAGAAAAAAATGAACAAAAACAAATAGAAATGCTGTACGTTGGTGTATAGCTAAAATTTAAATGAGCTAAATAAAAGTAACTACAAAAGAAAAATTCTAAATATGCACAGTTAGATTGAATGGACTCTTTCTAGTTCAGAATTATTTTGCTTTGAAAGTGTACAAATAAAATTTCATTCCTCTGGGCATATTGATATAAAATCCTGTCTACTTAATTTTCCGAGGAAATATGCCCTTGTTAGTGAACAATTTTCATTCTCTCTTTTGATTTACCACAATAAACTACAAACTCATGGATTACTATTAGCAGGAGAAACTCATCTAAAGCATCAGGGATATGAAATAGTTCTAAGTAATCCTTGAACTTAAAATGCTTAAAACTGTAGCTGTGTATAAATGAAGGGCTATCAGGTGAGTGATATTCCCAAACAAGTTCTGACATATTTAACTGCCGCTGATAATAATTAATAAAGTGGGTTTGTAGACATTCACCTGATAAATCTGAGGGGCATGTTAATGGACTACAATGAAGACAGATAGCTTCATTATGGTACCAGTCAGCACACAGCTGCCTCATGAAACACTCCTCAGCAAACGCACATCAATCTCATCGTGATGGCTGCTCAGATTAGACAAAGAGGCATACTCCTGTGAATCTTAAAAGGCCATTTCTGTCTCTTGTGAAGCTGTTTAAGTTTGTTTTCATTTTATGGAGACTGACTGAGCTCTAACACACATGAGAAATGACAGATAGACTTTTAAAAAATACCTAGGAAAGAGGGATTTTTACTAAAACATCAATTACAAATGTCGCAAAATGAATTAAACTTGGCATTAGATTGAGAACGGTAAGACGGAATATATTATTTATTACTTTTTCTACACAGTGCTTTTGGGTAGATTCCTATTTTTGAGACATTATTTAATTCGTTATAATTTAGAATGACACCTGATGGTAAGAAGGCAAATTTTCATAGCACGTGCTTCATTATTTTAAAACCTAGGCCCTGGCCGGTTGGCTTAGAGGTAGAGCGTCGGCCTGGCATGCGGGGGTTCGATTCCCGGCCAGGACACATAGGAGAAGCGTGCATTTGCTTTTCCATCCCCCCCTCCTTCCTCTCTGTCTCTCTCTTCCCCTCCTGCAGCCAAGGCTCCATTGGAGCAAAGATGGCCCGAGCGCTAGGGATGGCTCCTTGGCCTCTGCCCCAGGCACTGGAGTGGCTCTGGTCATGGCAGAGCGATGCCCCGGAGGGACAGAGCATCGCCCCCTGGTGGGCAGAGCGTTGCCCCTGGTGGGCGTGCCAGGTGGATCCTGGTCGGGCTCATGTGGGAGTCTGTCTGACTGTCTCTCCCCGTTTCCAGCTTCAGAAAAATACAAAACAAAACAAAACAAAAACCTAATTTACATAGTTTATGAGCCACTCGAAATGATTAAGATACCTCAAGGAAAACATCAAATAACTGTTCCTGGACAGTCAATAAGATGATAATTTGATATGCTGAAAGCAACCTCCTCAAAGCACTGCTATCAATCATTTATTCACTATCATAACCAAAAGTGATATAACACAGAATGTGGTTTCCTGTATTTTCCAGAAATAATTTGTTTCTAGTATTTGTAAAGCTGCAGCAATGTGAAGTCACAGTAAACAATATCAATGTTCAAACTATATCAATAGTATATATCGAAAAATAAGTGTCATGTATTATTAAAGATACCATCAACAGGATACCAGATGAGTGCTGCTCAGAAATCATATGTTTTTTGTTGGCTGGTTTTGACTACTAAACACAATTGGTCACACTAAGTCAGTGTAAAAGTACACTCTTTTTCAAACTACTGCTACAAAATTAATATATTCCTAAGAGACTGAAGGTTTTTTCAATAAATTTTGTGAATCTCTAATAAGAAATGGTTTCCGGCTGAGTGATGATTGCTGGAGAAAGAGAGAATGACCTTCAGAATGATTTTTGTTTCACAACATCTTATCACGTGTCAGTACTTAGTGTCATTTTCTAGCTTCAGTCTTCACCACACCCCCAGTGTGAACTAGCTCTCTCTGCCAGGTTCAGACCTCTCTCATTTCTCAGTATATTTGAGGCTTAAAGCTGTACGTGCTTACACTACACATATCTTCCCTTCTCAGGCAGGTCATTTTTGCAACTTTCCTTCTACTATACTGACTTGGACACAGGACTTGAGAATGACCAAGTGGCTCTAGAATGAAATACAAATGGACAAGCAGATGCTGAACACTGTCTCATAAGCCTCTTTTCAGCACCACTTCAGCTCTTATTTTTATATTTGGATTCCTTAATCTCCAAACCAGAGAGATCTAAGAAGATCCTATTTTCTTTTACCACCTGTCACCAGTCTTCAGGTTACTATCTTGATGAGCTTATAAATATTGAATCTAGTGCTTTAGTTTCTTATGAATGTGAGAGCCTGTCAGAATTGTTCCATTTACAACTACTAGAACCTTAGCATGGTACTTGACAATGTCTGCCTGGGGACAACCTCCAAATTTCAAATGCTGTCTGACCCGACTTTTGCATTTCACCCAATCCTACTGCCTCACTTCTGAGGGAGGGCTGTTTAGATCCAATCATTAGTATCTGAAACACAGTATATCTGCTTCTTCCCCACCCTACATCCATCTGAGTGTGTATGTTACATGATTTATGATATAATTTGTTTGACAACTATATCAATGAGCCTAAGTACCCACAAGTGTTTCTGTTCCTTGTGTTTTTCCCAGAACTAAGCATAATACTTTGCAAATGATAGGTGTTCCATAAAAGTCTGGTGAAATAATAAGTGTTAACTCTAGAGAATACACTAATTCATTTCCCTCTACTCACTTCAATATCTTAGAAGAATTAAGCAGAATAAAAATGGAATCAGACTCCCAAAGAGGAGGTACAAGAATAAGTTCATGTTTAAAGACAGCAATTATCCAGAAGTTTTTCAAATGGAATAAAAGAAAAAAAAAGACAAGCTGCACTTTCATATACATGTAGAAAGTTACAAAAATAAAATGCTTCCCTTCTAACAGTAAGTAAAATCTGGATAATATAAAAAATAATATATTTTCTTGAATTTACCTGAGACAAGTAAGGAGACACTCATCCCATGTAGTCTGTTCCATTATATATATTTTTTTGAGAAATCACATCTTATAAATACACTTTGTTAGAAAAGTCGTGGAATATGGAGATCTATTTACTCAACTAAATATCTCCCCCTCCAAAAAAAAATACACAACTATTTTAAATATCTTGTTCATCTGATAAGATAAAATAAATAGAAATGTATTTGTCAATGACAGTGATATAATGTATATTACATGTAATATATAACAGACAGCAGATAAAATATAATAAATAATATATTGAATATAATATATAAGGTAAAATGAATGTAGGTCATGTCTTAACCATTCTAGCCTTAAAATATATAATTACTCATTCCATTAATGGGCATCTTTATTGCCTGGTTTATTTCTTAGAGCAGGGGCCGGGAACCTATAGCTCACAAGCCAGATGTGGCTCTTTGGATGGCTAAATCTGGCTCACAGACAAATCTTTAATAAAAAAATAATAATGTTAAAAATATAAAACATTCTCATATATTACAATCCATTCATTTCCTACCACTCATGTTCATGGTTGTGGGTGGCTGAAGCCAATCACAGCTGTCCTTCGGGACAACATCAAATTTTTATTGGATAATGCATAACATACACAGGTCGTTGTATGGAATTACATTTTAAAATATGTGGCGTTTATGGCTCTCTCAGCCAAAACAGTTCCCGACCTCTGTCTTAGAGTTATGGTAGAAAACAGATCATATGTTCCAATGAGTCAATTTAAGAGAGTTTAAGGAAGAAATAACTTAAACATTCAAAGTTTACAAAAGCAAACAGGAGATAGTGGATAATATTGCCTATTATGAACCTAAAGGAAAAGGGGCCAACAATAATTGTGTATGGGGGAGACCTGAAGATGACAGCAGAGTAGGCAGACACCCAGACTCCCAGCTCTCACCACCAAACTGGAATACAAATCAATTTAGGAAAAAATGAGCATGAAAAACCAACTCTGGACTATAAGAAGAGCTCTCAAAAACCAAGGAGCAAAGAAGCCACAACAAACCTGGTAGGAGCACCTGAATCTCCCCTGCTTACAGGAATGGGGGGAGGGGGTGAAGCTGAGAGCCCAGAGAGGATCTCAATCCAGGGAAAAGAGCAGAAAATACTGCTCACAGCCACTTCCTGGCAACCAGGGAGCGAGGTGTGTTGAAAAGACCAGCTTATCTCCCAAATGGAAAGAAAAGAGAGAGGGACAGACTGTGAGGGGCTAAGGAATGCAGGAGATGACATAAAAAAGCTGACTCATTCATGCTGGAGGCAGCCATAACTGGGGGAGGGACTGATCCTTTCAAAAAACAGTACTGAATTGCTTCTGGATCAGAGATCTCCAGACATCTCTCCAGTTCCAATCACTGCAACAAGACACAGCTGAAAACAAGAAATGGGGAGGAGGGGCAGTAACTCAGGTCTCCATGGAGATCTGAGATACACCTCCCCCTACTGAAGCTGAGAAAACACCCTGACCCCAGAGAGATTAGTTGGTGGAAAAGGCCTTCAGAGTCTCAGGTTACACCCATTGCATTCCTGGAAAAAGTTTCAAGGAAGCCCCCTGCTGAGATCAGTAAACAAGACTATCACCTGTTAAGAAAACAAACAAATCAAGACTTCAAAGCTGCGCAAATCCGAAAGTGGATTACAAATAATAGCTGATACTGACCCAAGAAAACCTAGAAATAACACAACAGAAAACTGGAGGCAGACAACACCAAGCCTAGACTCAACCAACTCTACAAACAAAACACCCAAACACAGATAATGAGAAGACAAAAAAGTGCAATCCAAATGAAACCACAAGAGAAACCTTCAGGAGATGAACTGAATGATATGGAAATAATCAAACTTCCAGATGCGGAGTTCAAAATAATGATTGTAAGGATGCTTAGGGATCTTAGAACAACAATGGATGGTTATTATGAACACCTAAATAAAGAAATAGCAAGTATAAAAAAGAATCAGTTGGAGATGACAAATACAATTTCAGAAATAAACATCACAATGGAAGGAATTAAAAACAGGATGGCTAGAGCTGAGGGTCGAATCAGTGAGTTGGAGGACAATTTGAATGAAGACAAGAAAGCAGAGAAGAAAAAAGAAAAGAGACTCAAAAAGTCTGAGGAAACTCTTAGAGAGCTCTGTGACAACATGAAGAGAAATAATAACATCTGCATCATAGGGGTTCCTGAAGAAGAAAAAGAACAAGGGATAGAGACTTTGTTCAATTATACCATAACTGTAAACTTCCCTAAATTAATGCAGGAGAAACTCTCACAAGTTCAAGAAGCACAGAGGACTCCATTAAAGAGAAATCCAAAGAAACCTATACCAAGAGACATTATAATTAAAATACCAAAGCTAAGTGATAAAGAGAAAATATTAAAAGCTGCAAGAAAAAAAAAAAAAAAGCTATCACCTACAAAGGAGCTCCCATAAGGATGACATGTAACTTCTCAACAGAAACACTTGAGGCCAGAAGGGAATGGCAAGAAATATTCAAAGTAATGCAGAACAAGAACCTACAACCAAGACTACTTTATCCAGCAAGGCTATCGTTTAAAATTGAAGGAGAAATAAAAAGCTTCCCAGACAAAACACAACTGAAGGAATTCATTACAACCAAACCAATGCTGCAGGAAATGTTAAGGGGCCTGTTGTAAACAAATTAAATTGGGAAAAGAATATAGCAAAAAAGGAATACAGCTTTAAAGAATAAAATGGCAATAATCAACTACATATCAATAATAACCATAAATGTAAATGGATTAAATGATCCAATCAAAAGACATAGAGTAGCTAAATGGATAAGAAAACAGGACCCATACATATGCTGTCTACAAGAGACACACCTTAGAACAAAAGATACACATAGATTGAAGGTAAAAGAATGGAAAAAAAAAAACATTTCATGAAAATGGAAATGAAAAAAAAGCTGAT
Organism: Saccopteryx bilineata; assembly: GCF_036850765.1. Classification (NCBI taxonomy): domain Eukaryota; kingdom Metazoa; phylum Chordata; class Mammalia; order Chiroptera; family Emballonuridae; genus Saccopteryx; species Saccopteryx bilineata. Next base: position 209,229,695 of record NC_089491.1, on the reverse strand, counting down.
GTAGCAATACTTATATCAGACAAATTGGAATTTAAAATAAAGGATATAGTAAGAGATAAAGAAGGCCACTATATAATAATAAAGGGAGTAATCCAACAGGAAGATATAACTATTATAAATATCTATGCACCTAATATAGGAGCACCTAAATATATAAAGCAGACTTTGATGGATTTAAAGGGCAAGATCAATAGCAATACTATAATAGTAGGGGATTTCAATACCCCACTAACATCACTAGATAGATTCTCAAGAAAGAAAATTAACAAAGAAACAGTAGACTTATTGGACACACTAGATCAACTCGAATTAATAGATATCTTCAGAACCTTTCACCCTAAAGCAGCAGAATATACATTCTTTTCAAGTGCTCATGGTACATTCTCTAGGATAGACCACATGTTAGGGCACAAAAGTGGTCTCAACAAATTTAAGAAGATTGAAATCATATCAAGCACTTTCTCCAATCACAATGGCATGAAACTAGAAATGAACCACAACAGAAAAGCTCAAAAATTCTCAAACACATGAAAACTAAATAGCAGGTTGTTAAATAATGAATGGATTAAGAATGAGATCAAAGAAGAAATAAAAAAATTCCTACAAACAAAAGACAATGAGCATACAACAACTCAAAATTTATGGGACACAGCAAAAGCAGTACTGAGAAGGAGGTTCATAGCACTACAGGCACACTTTAAGAAGCTAGAAAAAGCTCAAATAAACAACTTAACCCTGCATCTAAAACAACTAGAAAAAGAACAGCAAGTAAAGCCCAGAGCTAGTAGAAGGAAGGAAATAATAAAGATCAGGGCAGAAATAAATGACATAGAGGGTAAAAAACAATAAAGAGGATCAATGAAACTGGGAGTGGGTTCTTTGAAAAGGTAAAAAGGTTGATGAAACTTTAACTAGACTCACCAAGAAAAAAAGAGAGAGGACTCAAATAAATAAAATTAGAAATGAGAGTGGAGAAATAACAACTAACACAACAGAAATACAAAATATTGTAAGAAAATACTATGAAGAACTGTATGCCAAAAAACTAGACAACCTAGATGAAATGGACAAATTCCTTGAAACATAAAATCTTCCAAAAATCAATCTGGAAGAATCAGAAAACCTAAACAGACCGATTATACCAAATGAGATCGAAACAGTTATCAAAAAACTCCCAACAAAGAAAAGTCCTGGGCCTGATGGCTTTACAACTGAATTCTACCAAATATTCAATGACGAACTAACTCCTATCCTTCTCAAACTATTTCAAAAAATTCAAGAGGAAGGAAGACTTCTAAGCTCTTTTTATGAGGCGAGCATAATTCTGATTCCAAAACCAGGCAAAGACAACACAAAGAAAAAAAATTATAGGCCAATATCTCTGATGAATATAGATGCTAAAATCCTCAACAAAATATTAGCAAACCAGATCCAACAATATATGGAAAAAAATCATACACCATGATCAAGTGGGATTTATTCTTGGGAGGCAAGGCTGGTACAATATTCGTAAATCAGTCAATGTGATTCTTCACATAAACAAGAAGAAGGAGAAAAACCATATGATAATTTCAATAGATGTAGAAAAAGGGTTTGATAAAATCCAGCACCCATTCATGATCAAAACTCTCAGCAAAGTGGGAATACGGGGAACATACCTCAACATGATAAAAGCCATCTATGACAAACCCACAGCCAACATCATACTCAGTGGGCAAAAACTAAAAGCAATCCCCCTTAAGATCAGGAACAAGGCAGGGGTGTCCCCTTTAACCACTCTTATTTAACATAGTCCTGGAAGTCCTAGCCTCAGCAATCAGAGAAGAAGAAGAAATAAAAGGCATTCAAGTTGGGAAAAAAAAGTAAAACTCATTATTTGCAGATGATATAATACTGTATATAGTAAACCCTAAAGTCTTAGTCAAAAAACTACTGGACCTGATAAATGAATTCAGCAAAGTGGCAGGATATAAAATCAATACTCAGAAATCAGAGGCATTTTTATATGCCAACAATGAATAGTCAGAAAGAGAAATTAAGGAAACAATCCCCTTTACTATTACAACCAAAAAAATAAAGTACCTAGGAGTAAACTTAACCAAGGAGACTAAAGACTTGTACTCAGAAAATTACAAAGCATTGATAAAAGAAATCAAGGAAGATAAAAACAAGTGGAAGCATATATTGTGCTCATGGTTAGGAAGAATAAACATCATTAAAATGTTTATATTACCCAAAGCAATCTATAAATTCAATGCAATTCTAATTAAAATACCAATGACATACTTCAACGATATAGATTACATATTCTAAAAATTTATATGGAACCAAAAAAGAACACGAATAGCCTCAGCAATCTTAAAAAAGAAGAATAAAGTGGGAGGTATCACACTTCCTGATAATCAAGTTATACTGCAAGGCCATTGTACTCAAAACAGCCTGTTACTGGCATAAGAACAGGCATATAGATCAATGGAACAGAACAGAGAACCCAGAAATAAACCCATAGCTCTATAGACAACTGATATTTGACAAAGAAGGTAAGGAAATACAATGGAGTAAAGACAACCTCTTTAACAATTGGTGTTAGGAAAATTGGACAGCTACCTGCAAAAAAATGAAACTAGATCACCAGCTTACACCACTCACAAAAATAAACTCAAAATGGATAAAAGACTTAAATGTAAGCAGTGAAACCGTAAGCATCTTAGAAGAAAACTTAGGCAGTGAGCTCTCCGACATCTCTCGGAGCAATATATTTGCTGATTTATCTCCAAGAGGAAGTGAAATAATAGACAGGATAAACAAATGAGACTATATCAAACTGAAAAGCTTTTGCACAGGTAAAGACAATAAGAACAGAATAAAAAGACAAACTATACCTTGGGAGAACATATTTGACAATATGTCTGATAAAGGGTTAATAACCAAAATTTATAAAAAAAACTTGTAAATCTCTATACCAGGAAGACAAACAATCCAATCAAAAATGGGAAAAAGAAATGAATTGACACTTTTCCAAAGAGGACATACAGATGGCCAATAGGCATATGAAAAAATGCTCAATATCACTAATCATTAGAGAAATGCAAATTAAAACCACAATGAGATATCACCTCACACCAGCCAGAATGGTGCTCATCAACAAAATAACACAGAATAAGTGCTGGCAAGGATGTGGAGAAAAGGGAACCCTCCTGCACTGCTGGTGGGCATGCAGACTGGTGCAGCCACTGTGCAAAACAGTATGGAGATTCCTCAAAATACTGAAAATCGAACTGCCTTTTGACCCAGCTATCCCACTTTTAGGAATATACCCCAAGAACACCATAGAACAGCTTCAAAAGGAGAAATTTACCCCCATGTTTGTGGCAGCATTGTTCACAATAGCGAAGATCTGGAAACAGCCCAAGTTTCCGTCAGAGGACGAGTGGATTAAAAAGCTTTGTTACATATATACTATGGAATACTACTCAGCCATAAGAAATAATGACATTGGATCATTTACAATAACATGGATGGACCTCGATAACATTATACGAAGTGAAATAAGTAAATCAGAAAAAACTAAGAACTATATGAATCCCTACATAGATGGGACATAAAAATGCTACTCAGAGACATGAACAAGAATGTGATGGCAACAGGCGTGGGGGGTTGGCGGGAGGGGGGAGGGGGCAAGGGAAGAGAGAGTGGGTGGGGGAGGGAGGGGCACAAAGAAAACCAGATAGAAGGTGACAGAAGACAATTTGACTTTGGGTGAGGGTATATAGCATAATCAAATGTCAAAATAATCTGGAGATGTTTTCTCTCAACATATGTATTCTGATTTATCAATGTCACTGCATTAAATTTAATAAAAAAATAAATAAATAAATAAAAATTGTGTATGGGGAGAGAGTTGTCCCAAAGAAGCCATGCCTTTGGTATTCATCTATGGCCAAACTACATCTATCCGACATAAAGAAAGAATCAAGGGAGCTTTAAAAAAGTCTTTTGCCCTTTGTGTTAGTCTACCAGGGATGCCATTACAAAACACTCCAGACTGTGTGGCTTTAGAAACAGAAATTTATTTTTCAGAATTGTGGAAGTTAGGAGTCTGATATTAATGTACTGGCAGATTTTGTTTCTTCTAAGACCTCTTTTTGAGATCCTTTCTCTGTGAGTTCATATCTCTAATATCTTTTCTAGTCTGTTCCAATCTCCTCTTATAAGAACACCAGTCAAATTGGGTCACAGCCCACCCTAATGGTCTTATTTGAACTTAATAACCACTTTATAGACTCTATCTCCAAATGTAGTCATGTTCTAAGGTACTGGGAGTAAGAGCTTCAACATATAAATTTTGTAGGATGTATTTCAGTCCACGATACTCTCTAATCTCTAAGTACTTCCACTTGGCCAAAACCATCTAGGGGCCAGAAGGCAGTAAGTTCCTGCATGTGTTTCATAGAGGTCAGTCTACTGGATAGCCTCCTGCCATGGAGCTGGATTATATGGAGGGGGGGGATGGAAAATATTTAGAGCACCAAGCTAATACATTTTGCATCTGCTATAGCAAAAAATAAAACAATTTACTTTTATTATGAAAGATAAATACATTATCTACTAAATATTTTATTAAAATAGTTTGGTAGCAATATGGTTTTTATGTCAAACATCCTAATATCTCTATTCACTTTCAAACTACAGAGTTCTGTAATTTCTGTCTGTCCTACTATAAATTTCTGACAGCCATGTTCTCAATCTATATGTATACTCCTTCCATCCCTGTAAAATTTGATATAGGATATTACCTGCTCTTTCTTTCTGACATTAATTGATTACACTATTCAATTCTTTCCTGAAGTTCTTCAAGGGCTGGTGTCTTGTCAAACGGTTCACCTTTGCCTGCCCAATAATCAGTTGCTATTCTATTGAGTATAAAATGTAAATTTTATTCCAGCCAAAATATAAATTTTGTGCTGAAGCTATTGTAAAAATTAAGTTTTTTGAACATCTTTTTTCAAATTTTATCCCAGTTAGAGATGACAAGGTTTTACATTTAAATTGCTTTCTGATAAGTGGATTATATTGCAAATTCTCATTTTTAAGACTATTTAAAGTAGGTGGGGAATATATTTTGTTAATAATTTCCCCATATGTTTTTTTTCAGATTAAATAAAATAAAAAGTAATGACCTGCTGCAGTGAAAAGGACAGATTTTGCAGCCTTGTGACAACAGTATAGGTTGACCATACCCCAATGAATTGAATTAACTAGCTGATGAGTAAGGTTTTAGTGGTTGTATATTTGCTGTCCAGCTCCTGAGCACAATAGCATGTGACCCGGCTGCAGCAGCAGCCCAGATATATCTGCGGAAGAGGTATTTATAAAGTCTTAGGCAGGAGCACATGGCAGCAAAACAAATTTGTTAATGGACTGTGAATACATATTAACTTTAGTCCTAGAGAACCATTTTGGATTCAGTGACATACTGAAGTGGTAGAGACTAGAAAGCTAATTTTATTTTTTTTAATTATATGACAAAAATTATAAGCTGTTGCCTGACCAGTGGTGGCACAGTGAATAAAGTGTGAACCTGGAAACATTTAGGTTGCTGGTTCAAAACCCTGGGCTTACCTGATCAAGGCACATATGGGAGTTGATACTTCTGGTTCCTCCCTTCTTCCCTCCCCTCTCCCCCCTCTCTAAAATGAACAAATTTTTAAAAAATCTTTAAAAAAATTATAATTGTTAACACTCCTCACATTTTACAGGTTAAAATTGGTCCGGAAAGATGGGAAACTATTTGTTTTTTTAAATTTTCATAGCTAAAATGTTTAATGTCAGTTATGATCGCAAAGCCCAAATGTATTTCCTCCATATCCTACTTTCTTAAAGAAATATATATGATTGTCTAGCAAATGTTATTTTTCCCTGTTCTATTGCCTTGTCTTAATATTTCCTCTTTTAAATGTAATATGATCTCCTTTTGTGTGATTCTCATGCAGTAACAGCAGAGTTATATAAATAAGTTATCAAAAGCTAGTCAGTTTTTATTTGAAGGTATCAAACAAGATTCTCTTAGTAATATATATCAAGATTAGTGTTTACATTCATGCTTAAATTAGCAGTGACAAGAGCAAAAAAAACATGTAAAGAACATGTGGTACATATAAACAATGGAATACTACTGAGCCATAAGTAAAGATGGAATATTGCCATTTGCGACAATTTATATGGATGTTGAGAATATAATGCTCAGTGAAAGAAATCAGAAAGAAAAAGTTAAGAACCATATGTTTTCACTCATATGTGTGATAAAAAACTGAAAGCAACAAATAAGCAAACAAGAAAAACAGACAAAAATTCATAAATACACACAACACAGTGATTACCAGAGGGAACAGGGGTGAGAGGATAGTAGACTATAAAAAAATAATGAAAAATATATGGTGATAAAAAAATATTTGAATTTGAGTGGTGAGCACACAAGCAATATACAGGTGATGTATCATAGAATTGTATACTTGAAACCTATATAATTTTATTAACCAATGTCACCCAAATTAATTTAATTAAAAAAGGTTGTTGGTTGTATGTTACTAATAGGAACAGAGTACCAACTGTATAAGAGATTAATGTAGAAAAATGAGCTTGTAAATAAAACTTATGGTATACCAAGAAATCTAAAGCACAAAAGAGTAGCTATATGTCTCAAAAATAATTGTTAGAGTCAGTAGATGACAATGTGCCCTCTATAATAAATTTTGTAATTTAACATGGCACTGAAATGAATATTCCTGGTTCTACATATAATCTAAAGATTTATTGTATGCAATGCAATATTCTATTAAAATAAACCTCAAGTTTGATGGTTGGGGAAATTCAGAAAATAATATGTGCTTACAAATATATTAGTCTTACTAATTTCTGGAACTTTTCTCCAGAAATATGACTAATTCTCTTAAAATACATTCTCCCAACTTTTGCAATTACTGCTAATGAGACTCATAATAAAAATAATAATTACTAACGTACATTGAGTGTTTAATGTGGATTAAGAATTATTATAAGTGCTTTGCCCATATTATTTAATTTAATTCTGATAACTTTATGAAGTTGGCCCTATTTTCCCTTTTTAAAATGAAGAAAGTGAGCCAAAAGAAGGGACTTGCCCAGAGTCACTTAGTAAGTGGGAAACGACATCCACACCCAGTCAGTCAATCTAAAAACTACACTGTTATTTGCTGCTCTGCCTCTATTATGAAGAATATAAAATTATTGAAAAGAACAGTACTCTAAAGAACTGAGAGAAAAAATTATGTACTTATGAAAAACTAAACATTTTATATAAGCCAAAAAAGTGCTGCAATATTTTATTTATTTATTTATTTATTAAACAAAGGGTTGTGGGTTTTTGTTTTGTTTTGTTTTTTAAAGACTTTATTTATTCATTTTAGACAGGGGAGAGAGAGAGAATGAGAGAGAGAGAGAGAGAGAGAGAGAGAGAGAGAGAGAGAAGGGAGGAGCAGGAAGCATCAACTCCCATATGTACCTTGACCAGGCAAGCCCAGGGTTTTGAACCGGCGACCTCAGCATTCCAGATCGACACTTTATCCACTGCACCACCACAGGTCAGGCAGTGCTGCAATATTTTAAAATGAATTGTGTACACAGAATCACTAAGAGGACAAACAATAAAGTAGAAAACATATAGAAAATATCTTCCTGATTCTCAGAAGAGAATTATCAATAATGATATGGTAGAACTGTGTGCCCTCCAAATTTTCATGTTTAAATCCTAATCCCTAGTACCTCAGAAGGTGACAGTATTTGAACATAGGACTTATAAAAACTAATTAAGTTAGAGTTAGACCATTAGACTGGGTTTTAATCTAATCAAACCAATGTCCTTATAATAAAAGGGAATTGGGGCACACGAAGAGAGATATCAAGAGCATATGTGTATAGGGAAGGACTATGTAAAGATGCAGAAGGCAGCTAGCTAGCTAACATCAAGCCATGGAAAGAAACCACAGAAGAAATCTTACCTGCCTGAGTTTGATCTCAGACTTCTAGCTCTTAGAACCATGAGAAAATGAATTTATGTTTAGCCATACAGTCTATGTTATTTTGTATGGCAGCACCAGGGATAAAATTATTTTCAAATATTCTAAGTGTTAGTTAATTGCAAATACAGACCATTAATAATGTGATATTTTATAACTCTGAAATTAGTAAAATATAGATATCTTAAAATGACAAAAATAGAAAAGGTTATGGTGAAATTATAACATAAACCACTGGTGATGCTATGAACAACAAATTCTGTCAATTTCTAAGTCTAGTCATTTTCATGATTAGAATTAGCATTGCATTTTTTGCAAATGTACATTTAAATATTTAACTTAGCAAAATAATAAGTAATTTTTCAAGTGATTAAAATTATTAAAAATATAATTTCAATTACCTTCTGATGTCCATTTTAATGAGTTTTATATAATTAAAAATCAGATGTATTTTATATCTGGATTATATTCTTCTTTTTCATTATTGGTAATACTGCAGTGAATATTTTGCATATATAGGTTTATTTCCTTTAGCTAGATTTCTAGAAGTAGAAATAGACAGTCTATACATACAAATATATTAAAGTACAGTGGAACCTTAAGATACGAGTTGAATTTGTTCTGTAACCAAGCTCATAAGACAGTCAACTCATTTATCAAACAAATTTCTCCCATTTAAAATAATTTAAATAGATTTAATCCATTCCAGCCCTCTGAAACATCCACAAACCATCCTAAATTATGAAAAAAGACATATTTTTCATTAAGAAACACACATGTATACTTTACCAATGCATAACAAAATATATGAAATAAGAGGAAAAAGTGTTATTTAGAACTGTATTCTTCTTACCTTTGAGACAGACGAGTGCGGCTAATAGAGATGAATGGCAGAGGAGGAGGGAAGGAGGAAGGGATTCAGGCACTGTAGACATGTAAACTAAAGCTGCACTTTCTTAACAATAAATGTAAACTAAAACTGCATTTTCATTACTTTGAACAAAACTAAAACTGCACTTTCTTTACTTAAAATGAAACCACAAAGACTTAATTGTAAAAAAAAAATGCACTTTCTTAACTTTAAACTTAACCTAAGCTTAACATTACATATTTTTTATTTAATCATCACTTGTTTTTGCCTTTTTGGCTGCACTTTCACTTGCAGGCCTTTTGAATAAAAATCTATCCAAAGATGTTTGCTTTTGCTTGCTTTTTATAATCTTATGTAAATGTGACAAACAAGTGTCATTAAAAAGTGCTGAAGCATGACCAGCTGAAACTTTTTCTGGGTGTTTCTTTTCAATAAAACTTGAAAGCTTCTGCCACATTGCCAGCATGTCTTTAATTTCACTTGTTGAAATTACTTCCTCCGACTCTACCTCCTCCTCACTACTAATCTTTTGCAGAAGCTCCATATGTTGCACCATCTGTAGCTCCTTCAACTTCTCAGTTGAGAGTTCCTCCTCATGTTCCTCACCAAGCTTGTTTACACCACATTCATCGATCTCCAGATCCATCAACTTTCTGAGGGACACAATCTCTTCCAACATTTCTACCTCAGTCTCGGTCTCTGGTTTGAATCCTTCAAAGTTCCTATCTGCAACAACATCAGGCCATAACTTTTTCCATGCCAAGTTCAAGATTTTTTTTGTAACCTCTTACCATGCCAAGTCAATAATGCGTAAACATATCACAATGTTGTAGTGATCTTTCTAAAACTCTCAAAGGGTTAGAATCATATTCTCAGTCACCTCAAAGCAGTGGTGGGACAAGTGCTTTGTGTAAGGCTTTTTAAAGTTGGAAATGACCTGCTGATCCATAGATTGCAAGATTGAAGTCATGTTGGGTGGGAAGTAGAGGACTTTCATGAATTTGAACTCATCGAGAATGTCATCTTCAAGACCAGGTGTGTGGGCTGGAGCATTATCAAGTATTAGTAATGCTCTCATCAGGAGTTTATTTTCTTGAAGATATTTCTTCACTGTAGGACCAAAGACGAGATTTACCCATGCTTCCATCGGGATTTTATTTTCTTGAAGATATTTCTTCACTGTAGGACCAAGGACGAGATTTACCCATTCAATAAAAAACTGCCGCGTAACCCATGCCCTAGCATTGGCGCGCCATATAACTTACAGTTTTTCATTAAGAATCTTGTGAGTCTTAAAAAAAAAAAGGAATCTTATGAGTCTTAAAGGCTCGAGGATTTTCAGAATGATACACTAGCAGTGGCTTTACTTTACAGTCACCATTAGCTTTTGCACACAATGCAAGATTCAGATGGTCCTTCATGGGTTTATGGCCTGGCAGCTTTTTCTCCTCTGTGATGATGAAAGTCCTCTGGAGCATTTTCTCCAAAACAATCCTGTTTTGTCACAGTTGAACACTTGTTGGGGGCTGTATCCTTCCTTTGCGATAAGCACAGCAAAACGTGTGATGTACTCCTCAGCTGCCTTAATGTCAGTTTCACCATGCCTCACCACCAAGTGGATGCCAAATCTCTTCTTGAAATTTTCAAACCAGCCGTGATTTGCTTTAAACATATCTTCTGCTGCCTTTTTTGAGGTTGATGATTCTTTCTTCCTCAAGTCCGTGTAAATAATATATTTACATATTACATATGTAATATGCATATGTAATATGTAAATTTTTGCATATTATAGTCTCTGTCACTGTATCTCCAGCCAGTTCTTTCTCTTTCACCCACACCAGCAGAAGCTTCTCCATTTCTTCATGGATATTTGTCCTTAATTGGGACAGAATTGTAGTTCCTTACTGGATTTGCGCTTTTGATGGCATCCTTTTGTTTAATGACGGTACAAATTATAGATGTATTGCAGTCATACAGCCTTGCCAGTTTCATCACTTGTACACCACGCTCATGTTTTTTTTATTATTTCTTCTTTACTTCTATTGACATCATTCTCTTCTTCTCACCACTGTCCTTTACACTCACTTTCTTTGGCCCTCATGATAGCACACAAAAAAAGTTAGTAAAAAATGCAAAATGATGCAAGAACGAGTAAAGTCATGAGATTTGACTTGATTCTGTGGGTAACATGTGAAAAAAAATGAGATGCTGGTGTTGTGCTGCCATTACTGGACCTGTGCGCCAATGCACCAACTAGTGGCAGCTTCCAGAATCATGGCTTGTATCTTGGAATTTCACTTGAATCTCCAACAAAAATACAGACCGAGTCACAGCTTGTATCTTAAAAAAAAAAAATGTATGTTGGTCTGCTCGTATTTCAAGGTACCACTTTACATTGAGATAAACTGTCAAAATACTATATTTCTATTAGACTTTCACCAATTTGTAATCTTCTTCTAAGTGGTGTGGTTATTTCACTCCTTTAAGAAAAATTAGCTTTGTATCTGTTTCTGATCAGATTAATTCTAAATTTAGTCTTGACAAAATAAATTTTTTTTTCCTAAAAATTATGTCAGTGGATTTTTGAAATAATAAACTATCATATACTTGTAAAAACAAATTAAATGCTTCATTTTTTTATTTTAATTTTTTTTTTTGTATTTTACTGGTAAGAAGGGAGGCAGAGTGACAGACTTCTGCTTGCTCCCAACCAGGATCAACTCGGCATGCCCACTAGGGGGCGATGCTCTGTGCATCTGGGGCATTGCTCCATTCCAACTGGAGCCATTCTAGCACCTAAGGTGGAAGCCATGGAGCCATCCTCAGCACTCAAGCCAACTTTGCTCCAATAGAGCCTTGGCTGAGGGAGGAGAAGAGAGCAATAGAGAGAAAGAAGAGGGGAAAGGGTGGAGAAGAAGATGTGTGCCCTGGTAGGAAATCAAACATGGGACTTCCACATGCTGGACCAACACTCTACTACTGAGCCAATGGGACAGGGCCTGAATGCTCCATATTTCTTAAACATACTGAAATTCTCTAAACATGGGAATAATTTTTCCATCAAATTTTACTTTAAAAAATCAGTTTCTATATTTTTAATATTGAAGTTAGTGATTAAATTTGGGAAATTAACAATTTTTTTAATATTTAGGCAAAGCTACTTAATGTTAAAATATATCTGGGGTTAGAGAAGTTATAATTATTTATCTAATTAACATAATTTTTTATCCACACTAACTTTCTGATATATTGTGGAAGTAAAATTATTGTCTGCATGTGTATTGGAGAAGCCATAGCCAGCAACAATTACCTCTTTAAAAGTGTAGTCAAGCTTTCATTATCTCCAGCTAATCTTGCCATTTAATTCATAAAATTACATTATTACAACTATAATATCAAGCATCTTGTATCATATAGACCAGTCCTGTGATGACTTTTGTATTACTTTAGTTGATCACAGACTTCAAGACTATTCTGCTTTTGAACACATGTTTATCAACACTTAAAGATTTGCCGGAAAGTGATATGACTGTATCTGTAATAAACAGGCTTCAGGATAATTGCTGGATTTATAATCATTTAATTTAAACAATTGTTATAAAACTTTTTACACCTTCTTTTTCATAGTTTTCATTTTTTTTTCAAGTATATATACATTCTCTCAAACTCTATACATTCAAGTAAATTCCTTCTTTAAATTGTTCATACACACACTAAACATAAGCCATTGCATTTTAATCACAAGGAGTTAATCTCAGTGGTATAATTCTTTTATTGAAGATAGAACAGAAACTATTTTCCAAGGTATAAATAATTCTCTATAAAGCTTATTTATGCGTGTTTTATTACAGCTGTTAAAGACTATGAGCCATCTGAATTGGATTGCTGTTTTTACCTAGCATGATAACCTCAAGGCTGTAATTAATGCAGATTTTTGTAAGCTATCCCCACACTTGATTTTAAAACTCATACAAACATATTGTTCTCTTAGTCATATGACAAAATAAAAAAATTTAGCCTGTTTAACACTTTGTGTGTCTGTTAACGTGTGTGTGTATCACTACAAATACAAAAGAATAAAATCCTAATATGAATTTATATTAAAATATTGTAAAATCAATTAAAATAATATATTTTGAACACAATATGAGCCCTATTTCTTTTTTTATTTAAATTTACTTGTTCTTTATTTTAAATATTGTATTTGTTCCCATTTCATTTTTTTACTTTAAAGTAAGATATGTATAGTCTGCATAGGGATTTGTTCATAGTTTTATATATATATATATATTTTATAAATTTTTATTAATTTTAATGGCATGACATCAATAAATCAGGGTACATATGTTCAAAGAAAACATGTCCAGGTTATCTTGTCATTCAATTATGTTGCATACCCACCACCCAAAGTCAGATTGTCCTCCATCACCTTCTATCTAGTTTTCTTTTTGCCCCTCCCCCTCCCCTTCCCCTCTTCCTCCCTCTCCTCCCCCCCACCCCCGTAACTCTTGTCCATGTCTCTTAGATTCGTTTTTATGTCTGACTTATGTATGGAATCATGCATTTCTTGTTTTTTTCTGGTTTACGTATTTCACTCCGAATAATGTTATCAAGATCCAACCATTTTGTTGTAAATGATCCGATGTCATAATTTCTTATGGCTGAGTAGTAGTATTCCATAGTATATATGTGCCACATCTTCTTTATCCAGTCATCTATTAAAGGGCTTTTTGGTTGTTTCCATGTCTTGGAAACTGTGAACAATGCTGCAATGAACATGGGGCTGCATGTGTCTATACGTATCAATGTCTCTGAGGTTTAGGAGTATATACCCCGTAGAGGGATTGCTGGGTCATAAGGTAGTTCTATTTTCAGTTTTTTGAGGAACCACCATGCTTTCTTCCATAGTAGTTGTACTACTTTACATTCCCACCAACAGTGAATGAGGGTTCCTTTATCTCCACAGCCACTCCAACACTAGCTATTACTTGTCTAGTTTATAATAGCTCATCTAACAGGTGTGAGGTGGTATCTCATGGTAGTTTTGATTTGCATTACTCTAATAACTAATGAGTGTCTCTTCATGTCCTCTTCCCATTTTTTTTATTGAATTGTTTGTTTGTATGTTTGTTTTTTAATTTTATGAGTTCTTTGTATATTTTGGATATTAAGCCCTTATCTGAACTGTTGTTTGAAAATATCATTTCCCATTTAGTTGGCTGTCTGTTTATTTTGTTATCAGTTTCTCTTTCTGAGCAAAAACTTCTTAGTCTGATGTGGTCCCATTCATTTATCTTTGCTTTCACTTCTCTTGCCTTTGGAGTCAAATTCATAAAATGCTCTTTAAAACCAAGATCCATGAGTTTAGTACTTATGTCTTCTTCTATGTTCTTTATTGTTTCAGGTATTATATTTAGGTCTTTGATCCATTTTGAATTAATTTTAGTACAAGGGGACAAACTGTAGTTGAGTTTCATTTCTTTGCATGTGGCTTTCCAGTTTTCCGAGTACCATCTGTTGAAGAGGCTTTCTTTTCTCCATTGTGTGTTGTTGGCCCATATCAAAAATTATTTGACCGTATATATGTGGTTTTATTTTTCGACTTTCTATTCTGTTTCATTGATCTGAGTGTCTATTTTACTGCCAATACCATGCTCTTTTGATTGTCGTGGCTCTATAATATAGTTTGACGTCAGGTATTGTAATGCCTCCAGTTTCATTCTTTTTCCTTAGGATTGCTTTGGCTATTCAGGGTTTTTTATACTTCCATATAAATCTGATAATTTTTTGTTCCATTTCTTTAAAAAATGTCATTGGAATTTTGATAGGAATTGCATTAAATTTGTATATTGCTTTGGGTAATATGGCCATTTTGATTATATTTATTCTTCCTATCCAAAAACAAGGAATATTTTTCCATCTCATTGTATCTTTTTCAATTTCCCTTAACAATGCTTTGTAGTTTTCATTATATAGGTCCTTTACATTCTTTGTTATGTTTATTCCTAGGTATTTTATTTTATTTTTTATGCAATCGTGAAGGGGATTATTTTTTTGAGTTCGGTTTCTAATGATTTATTGTTGGCATATAGAAAGGCTATGGACTTTTGTATATTAATTTTGTATCCTGTGACCTTACTGTATTGGTTTATTGTTTCTAGTAATCTTTTTGTGGAGTCTTTGGGGTTTTTGATGTATAGGATCATATCATCTACAAAAAAGTGAGACCTTTACTTCTTCTTTTTCGATATGAATGTCTTTTATGTCTTTATCTTGTCTGATTGCTCTAGCTAGAACTTCTAGCACCACATTAAATAAGAGTGGAGAGAGTGGACAACACTGTCTTGTTCCTGATTTAAGGGGGAAAGTCCTCAGTATTATGCCATTTAATATGATGTTAGCTGATTATGGCCTTTATCATGTTGAGATATTTTCTTTCTATACCCATTTTGTTGAGTGTCTTAAATATAAAGTTGTGTTGTATTTTATCGAATGCCTTTTCTGCATCTATTGATAAGATCATGTGGTTTTTGTTCTTTGTTTTGTTGATATGGTGTATTACTTTAACTGTTTTTATATATGTTGAACCATCCTTGAGATTCTGGGATGAATCCCATTTGATCATGATGTATTATTTTTTTTAATATGTTGTATTTGATTTGCTAGTATTTTGTTCAGTATTTTAGCATCTATATTCATTAGAGATATTGGTCTGTAGTTTTCTTTATTTGTGCCATCCTTGCCAGGTTTCGGTATGAGGGTTATGTTAGCCTCATAAAATATGTTTGGAAGTATTGCTTCTTCTTCAATTTTTTGGAAGTCTTTGAGTAAAATAAGAATCAAGTCTTTTTTGAATGTTTGATAGAATTCACTAGTATAACTGTCTGGGCCTGGACTTTATTTTTGGGGAGGTTTTTAATAGTTTCTTCTATTTCCTCCCTGCTAATTGGTCTGTTTAGGTTTTCTGCTTCTTCATGACTCAGTCTAGAAAGGTTATATTGTTCCAGGAATTTATCCATTTCTTCTAGATTGTTGAATTTGGTGACATATAATTTTTTGTAGTATTCTACAATAATTCTTTGTATATTTATGATGTCCGTGGTGATTTCTCCTCTTTCATTTTGGAATTTGTTCATCTGAGTCCTTTCTCTTTTTTCCTTGGTAAATTTTGCCAAGGGTTTGTCAATTTTGTTGATCTTTTCAAAGAACCAGCTCCTTGTTCTATTAATTTTTTCTATAGTTTTTCTGTTCTCTATTTTATTTATTTCTGCCCTGATTTTTATTATTTTCTTTCTTCGGCTGGTTTTGGGTTGTCTTTGTTCTTCTTTTTCTAGTTCCTTAAGGTGTGAAGTTAATTGGTTTACTTGGACTCTCTCTTGTTTGTTCATATAGGTCTGAAGTGATATAAACTTTCCTCTTATTACTGCTTTTGCTGCATCCCAGAGATTCTGATATGTTGTATTTTCATTTTCATTTGTCTGTATATATCTTTTGATCTCTCTGCATATTTCTTTTTTGACCCATTAATTTTTTAAAAGTATGTTTTTTAGTTTTCACATTTTTATGGGTTTTTTTTCTCTTTTTTGCAGTTGAATTCTAGTTCAAGGCTTTTTTTTTTTTTTTTTTTTGTATTTTTCTGAAGCTGGAAACGGGGAGAGACAGTCAGACAGACTCCCGCATGCGCCCGACCGGGATCCACCCGGCACGCCCACCATGGGGCAATGCTCTGCCCATCCAGGGCGTCGCTCTGTTGCGACCAGAGCCAATCTCGCACCTGGGGCAGAGGCCAAGGAGCCATCCCTAGTGTCCGGGACATCTTCGCTCCAATGGAGCCTTGGCTGCGGGAGGGGAAGAGAGAGACAGAGAGGAAGGAGAGGGGAAGGGGTGAAGAAGAAGATGGGCGCTTCTTCTGTGTGCCCTGGCTGGGAATTGAACCCGGGACATCTGCACGCCAGGCCGACGTTCTACCACTGAGCCAACCGGCCAGGGCTCAAGGCTTTATGATCAGAAAATATGCTTTGTACCATTTTGACTTTTCTGAATTTGCTGATATTATTTTTGTGGCCCAACATATCCTGAAAATGTTCCATGTACACTAGAGAAAAATGTATACTCTGTCGCTTTGGGATGAAATGTCCTGTAAATGTCTATCATATCCAGGTGCTCTAGTGTTTCATTTAAGACCAATATATCTTTATTGATTTTCTGTTTGGATGAATGATCTAGAGCCGTCAGCGGTGTATTGAGTCTCCAAGTATGATTGTATTTTTGTCAGTTTTTGTTTTTAGGTCAATAATTAGCTGTCATATATTTTGGATATATTTTGATGCTCCTTGGTTTGGTGCATATATATTAAGAATTGTTATGTCTTCTTGATTTAGTGTCTCCTTAATCATTATGTAGTGATCACTTTTGTCTCTGAGTACTTTTACTGTCTTGTAGTCAGCATTAATAGATATGAGTATTGCTACACCTGCTTTTTTTTGAGGTGTTGTTTTCTTGGAGAATTGTTTTCCAGCCTTTCACTTTGAATTTGTTTTTATCCTTGTTGCTTAGACGTGTTTCTTGTAGGCAGCATAGAGTGGATTTTCTTTTTTAATGCATTCTGCTACTCTGTGTCATTTTATTGGTGAGTTCAATCCATTTACATTTAGTGTAATTATTGACACTTGTGAGTTCCCTATTGCCATTTTATAAATTGCTTTCTGTTAGTTTTGTATGTTGTTTGATTCTTCTCTTTTGCTTTTCTATCATTTGTTTTTGTTTGCTTGCATTCCATACTTCTTTCCTCTGTTGCTACCTATTTTAAGTCATGTGCTTCTGTGGTGTTTTTTTTAGGGTGGTTACCATTAAGTAATAAAAAGGATACCTACCATGTTCATTGTAGTACACTATCTTATGAGTGCTTCTGCAGCCCATTGTCCTTAGCTGCTATTAATCTTTGTCTTCTTCCCCTTTTTTTGCTTTTGTTGTCACAGTTTAAATTTGGTTTTATTGTTTTCTTGATGGAGCTTTTACTTGTGGTTTTGTTTTTGTTTTTTTGTTTTTTGTTCTTTGTATCTTGTTGGAAAACCCCCTTTAGTATTTCCTGGAGTGGGGGTTTTCTGATGATAAATTCCCTAATCTTTTCTGTATCTGTGAATGTTTTTATTTCTCCTTTGTATTTGAAGGATAGCTATGATGGGTATAGTATTCTTGGCTGAAAGTTCCTCTCTTTCAGAAGTTTAAATATTGCGGTCCACTCTCTTCTAGCTTGTACTGTTTCTGCTGAGAAATCCGATGATAATTTAATAGGCCTTCCTTTATATGTTGTATTCTTCTTTTCTCTGGCTGCCTTGAGAATTTGTTCTTTGTTGTTGCTTTGTGCCAATTTCATTATGTTGTGCCTTGGAGTAGGTTTGTTGGGGTTAAGAAAACTCAGTGTTCTGTTTGCTTTATTTTTTTTTTATTTTTTTTTATTTTTCTGAAGCTGGAAATGGGGAGAGACAGTCAGACAGACTCCTGCATGCACCCAACCGGGATCCACCCGGCATGCCCACCAGGGGCGACACTCTGCCCACCAGGGGGCGATGCTCTGCCCCTCCGGGCCGTCGCTCTGCCGTGACCAGAGCCATTCTAGTGCCTGGGGCAGAGGCCAAGGAGTCATCCCCAGTGCCCGGGCCATCATTGCTCCAATGGAGCCTTGGCTATGGGAGGGGAAGAGAGAGACAGAGAGGAAGGAGGGGGGGTGGAGAAGCAAATGGGCGCTTCTCCTATGTGCTTTGGCCGGGAATCGAACCCGGGTCCCCCGCACGCCAGGCCGACGCTCTACCACTGAGCCAACCGGCCAGGGCCTCTGTTTGCTTCTTGAATTTGAAGCTTAATTCTTTCCTCAGGCTTGGGAAGTTTTCATCTATTATTTGTTTGAATATGTTCTCCATTCCATTTTCTCTCTCTTTTCCCTCTGTTTTACCTATTCTTATGTTAGTCTTTTTGATGTAGTCAGACAATTCCTGTAGGTTTTTTTTATTTTTTAAAAATTTTTCAGTCTCTCTCTTCTTCTCTCTGTTGTGCCTCAAGTTACTTGACTTCTATGTTACTAATCCTACCTTCTATTTGGCCTGTTCTATTAGTTAAGCTTGTTACCTCGTTTTTCAGTTCATGAATTGATTTTTCATCTCTTTTTGATTTGTTTTTATAGTTTCAATTTCCTTGGTAATATATTCTTTGTTTTCATTGAGTTGTTTTCTGAGCTCCCTGAATTGCCTTTCTGTGTTTTCTTGTATATCTCTGAGTATTTTTAGAATTTATATTTTAAATTCCCTTTTATTTAGCTCCAAGTTTTCCAATCTATTAATTTTTTTCTATAGATTTTTTTCTCTTCTATCTGTGCTACATCTCTGTCTTTTGTATCCATGATATTCAATTTTCTTTTCTTTAATGGCATCTGAGGGTGGTTTTGTTGATAGCACTAATGAGAATTAATAAAGATTAAAAAGTAAAAAATATGGAAAGGAAAAAAAGAAAATTTATTATTTCCCTTTCTTCTCCTCTCCCCTTCTTCTTGAGAAAATACCATGAGAAATTGTGAATTATATTGTGCTAAATGGAACAAAAACTACCTATAATGGAGGGCCTGACTTGGGAAGAAGTGATAAAGGGGCAAAAAAGGAGGTTGGGACCCACAAAATGCAAAAAAGAACAAATTTGTGTCAAGAATAAAATGACTTGCATGTATGTGATAGTCAACTAAGAGATATAATGAGAGGGATAAGAGGAAAACAGAAAAAAGGAAAAAAATTACTACTGTTTTAAGTGGACCAAAATGAAGAGCCGGGGTTGGTGGAAATGCTAATATGTTAAAAAACGATATCAAAAGCACCCAATATGCCACAAAGAAAAAAATATTGAGTCCAAATTAAATAATTTGTTTTGATTGAGGATTGAATGAGAGAAAAGTAAAGGAGAAAAGAAGAAACTAATAGAGAGGGAGAAAAAAGAAAAAGGGAAAAGGAAAAGAAGAATAAAGAAAAAAGAACAAAAAGAGAGAGAAAGAGTTAAGGGTTTTGTAGTGTAACTCTCATAGAGAGAAAGGAAGAAGAAAAGAAAGAAAATGGAAGATGTAAGACTTATGGGTAGTGTAGTTCAAAAAAAGGAAAGAATAAGATGGGCAGAGAATAAAAAGACCAAGGTGGAGGAGAAAAATAATAATAAAGACAAGAAGATGAAAGAAATAAAAAAAATGAAAAAAGTTATAAAGTCTGTGGATATTTCTTGATTTTGAGAAGTTATCTTCTTCCTTTTTCTTTCCTCTCCCTCTTCCTGGTTGGTGACTCTGTACCCTAGGCTGTTCCCCTGTGGCACTCTTAGAGATTTGCAGTTGATAAGTCTCTATGGCGATGTCATATATTAGGCTTCAGAATCGTTGGTAGTCGAGGCTTGTTAGCATTTGCAGGCTCCGACAATGAGAGAGTTCATTTTCCCAGAGCCTCTCTCCTAGTCTCTTCTTACTGAATTAGCAGCCTGATGATCCAGCTATGATGTTGTCACTCCCTCTGCCTGGAGAGTAAGAGGCTCAAAGAGCTGTCAAATCCCCACTCTATCCCCACTCAGCACAGGGCTCTGGGTAAGGCCTTCTCACTCAGAGCCACCAGTGTAATCAGGTGGGGCTGAGAGCCAATTGCTCTCAAGCTGCCTTTCTATGATCCTCCTGGTGTGTCCAGTATGCCTCAGCATTCTCTGGCACCACTCTCCCAGGCTTTTTGCACTTTGTAACCTGTTTTGGCTGGGAAGAAGATGCCCTAGTTGCTGCCTGCAGAACAGGAGGTCTTAAAAGCTGTCAAATTCCTCTTTTTAATGTATAGCCTTGATTATAAAAGCTCTGCCAATCAGAAGTTGCCCCCACCCCTACGTGCATAGCAAAAGGCACTAAAACATATCACACCTCTTGTCTTAGAGATTGCTGAACTGAGAGAGATCTTGTCAGTTAGAGCTGCATAGGTCATTTGGGAGGTGAGCAGACTGTGGGTTAAGCTAATTTCAGTAATTAAATCTGCAGATCTTCTTCAGAGACAGACTGCAAGCTACTTGTGTGCCCCTCCCCCTAATGCTTTTGTATTTTTCTTCCCGGGGATGTTAGCTTGAATGTATGGGTGAGGTGCCTTGCCTGTCTGGAGAAGTTAGGGCTTAGGGAAGTTTGCTTTCATGCACTCCTCACACGCCGCTGTTCAGGGTGCAGGGACCACACTGAGACTCTGGTCACAGCCCATGCAAAGGCCTCTCACCCTGTCCCTCTGTCTGGGAACATGGGTGCCCACTCCTGTGGTGCTAGGAGGAGCCTCTCACACACTATCCACACTTGCTGACCAGGATATCGGGGTTAATGGCAGCTGCTGCTCTCCTGTCTTTGCTGGGGTCCAGCGCGGGTGTTAGCACATGTTGGCTGAGTTGCCACAGGCACACTCTTTCCTTAGCTTGGATGTCTGTGCCGCAGCCTGGCTCCCTCCACACCCTTAGCCCTCACTCTATCTCAGTTACAAGTGAAAACAGCCCTTGCTCAGGTTAATGAGGGAGGTGGAGTGTTCCTTTCTCCGTCTTATTTCCTATAGGATTGATTATATATTTAGTCATTTTTTGCTCGATCATACCTTTGTTTTCAGTATGTAGAACTTCCATATGCTCCAAGGATAGATTTTTCTGTCTCTGGTTGAAGAACTTGTTGAAATTTTGGGGAGGTTTATTGGTAGTGCTCCTCACAGCATCATTTCTTTGACGTCACTTCCCAGCCCTATTTCTTGATACTTACATTACCTGTACTCTTTAAATTATTACTTCAAAAGTCTCACATCAGTTTAAATTTATTTTTAATTTTATTTATTGAATGAACTAGACCATTATTTTGTGTACTACATCTAGGGTAAAATCATACTTTAAATTTTATGCTTGCCAAAATACCCAGGCATCTAAAAAATATAAAGGCCCAACCAGGCAGGGGTGCAGTGGATAAAGCATTGGCCTGGGACACAGGGGACCAAAGTTCAAAATCCTGAGGTTGCTGGCTTGAGCATGGACTCACCAGCATGAGTGCTGGGTCACAGGCTTAAGCATTGAATCATAGATATAACACCATGGTCACTGGCTTGAGCCCACATGTCACTGACCAAGGTCACCAGCTTGAACCCAAGATTGCTGGCTTGAGCAAGTGGTCATTGGCTCAGCTGTAGCCCCCATCCCATCAAGGCACATATAGGAAAGCAATCAATTAACAACTAAGGTGCTGCAGTGCTTCTCATTTCTCTCTCTTCCTGTCCATTTATCCCTATGTGTCTCTTCTTTCTCTCTCACTAAAAAGAAAAAGTAAAAAAAAAAAAGTATAAAGATATATTACTCAAGCTGAGAAATCTGAAACAATAAAACCATTATTCTAGGGGTCGAGAACTTATGGCTCGTGAGCCAGATGTGGCTCTTTTGATGACTGCATCTGGCTCACAGATAAATCTTTAATAAAAAAATAATAATGTTAAAAATATAAAACATTCTCATGTATTACAATCCATTCATTTCCTATCGCTCATGTTCATGGTTGCAGGTGGCTGGAGCCAATCACAGCTGTCCTCCGGGATAACACCAAATTTTTATTGGATAATGCATAATGTACATGGGTCGTTGTATGGCTCTCATGGAATTATATTTTAAAATATGTGGCGTTTATGGCTCTCTCAGCCAAAAAGGTTCCCGACCCTTGCATTATTCAAACACATACCCATTTTTTAAAAGGAACTATTTGCAATATAAAAAGACCTTTAAATATACTAAATTCTTAAGAATGCTACCTTAAGTGTTTATGTATGACATAAGCAACTTAAAATTGTTTAGTATACATCAATGATATACAGTATTTGAAAGAATTAAATATTTTTTTCTAAGTAGGAATTAAATTTAATGACTATTACCTATAGATTTTTATATTGATTAACTTTGCAAATATGAGTCTTTGTAAAATATTTGGTAGAAGATCATCTTTAACTATGAAATAAATAATTGTTGGCATTATTGTTGAAGTATTTTTTGGATGAACTTGCCATCCCATATGACAATAAATGTTATTTCATATTCTGAGCTAGCTTTCCTAGATTTTCTGTCACTTATTATTGCAAATAGTCATTCTTATTTTACTTATGTAAGCATTTATGAACATAATGTTTATACTAGCATTAGACATTTGGTGTGATTTTTATATTGCTTATGTCAACATATTTATATCTAGAACTTCATTTCACTCTGATTTTAGTATAAAAATTGAGTTTGTAATAGAAAGTATACTGCAGTACTTCAACTACAATATTTGAATTGCATTTCAAAGTATATACATTTAATTTTCAAGCAAGAGCCCAATAACTTTCATATGAGTGTTGATAATTTTTATTTTCCATTATTTTCCCTGAAAAAAACAATCCAAATTTTAGCTAAAGTAGGAGGATAATAAAGTGAATCATATAACTTTTCACTTTCCTAGTAGTTCTATTAAAATATTTTCATTGTCTTATACAATAATGAACAAGTAAATTTTGTGATTATTATCACAGGTAATATAACTCAGTGGTCCCCAACCCCCCGGGCCATGGAACGGTACCAGTCCATGGGCCATTTGGTACTGGTCCACAGAGAAAGAATAAATAACTTACATTATTTCTGTTTTATTTATATTTAAGTCGGAACAATGTTTTATTTATTTTTTGTTTTGTTTGTTTTTAATTTTTTTACAGAGACAGAGAGTGAATCAGAGAGAGGGATAGACAGGGACAGACAGACAGGAATGGAGAGAGATGAGAAGCATCAATCATTAGTTTTTCATTGCGCATTGCAACACCTTAGTTGTTCATTGATTGCTTTCTCATATGTGCCTTGACCACGGGACTTCAGCAAACTGAGTAACCCCTTGCTGGAGCCAGCGACCTTGGATTCAAGCTGGTGGGCTTTTGCTCAAACCAGATGAGCCCACACTCAAGCTGGCAACCTCGGGGTCTTGAACCTGGGTCCTCTGCATCCCAGTCTGATGCTGTATCCACTCTGTCACCGCCTGGTCAGGCAATGTTTTATTTTTTTAAAATGACCAGATTCCTTCTGGTACATCCATCTAGGACTCACTCTTGATGCTCTTCTCGGTCACATGATACATTTCTTCATCCCACCCTAAAGGCCAGCCCGTGAAAATATTTTCTGACATTAAACTGGTCCATGGCCCAAAAAAGGTTGGGGACCATGGATATAACTGACCTAGGTTGTTCCAGATTCTTCTCTGATAATGTATAGTAGCTAATCAACAATCAATCTTTAAGGTTAGCCTTTTTAGATTTCATTAGAGTCTGGGATATTTTACAGGGATCCTCCAACATTTGAGTCTTAAACTCAACTTTTTCTCTCCCTATAAGAGAGATTAATGAAATCTTTGTCAGCTTGTTAGTCAACCAGTTTGTTTGTTTATTTTTTGTTTGTTTGTTTTAGGTCTTGGCATCTCAACCAGAGCATTGAGTTTAAGATTTGACAAATGCCTTGAGAAAATACTGCACACAGAACTTTAGGCTTACTCAATTTGCAATTCAACTCCCAATCTCTAGGGCAGTGATTTTCAACCTTTTTTGAGCCGTGGCATATTTTTTACATTTACAAAATCCTTGGGCACACCACCTACCAAAATGACACTCTAACATAGTACATATTATACATATAGTTAATAATATAGTTTCTAAATGTATTTATACTCACACCTGACCATGCCTCACGGCACACTGGTTGAAAAACATTGCTCTAGGGAACACAAAGACCAACTCATCTCCCCTCAATTCAGCAAGACCACTGCAAAGCAGTGGCCCCAAGTTTATCCTCACCATTTATTCCGTGAACTGCAAATTAACAAATAAACTGAGGGATATAGCAAAAGCAACTTTGATACTTACATATTTGTGCCTTTCTTACCTATAAGATTTTTATCCATTGCATTCTAATTTTTTAAATGTGTTTACTGATTTTAGAGAGAAAAGATGTGTGTGTGTAGGAAGGGGATAAAGACATTGTTCTATTCCTTTATGTGCCCTGACTGGGGATTCAACTGGCAACTTTTGCACCTAGATGATGCTCTATGGAGCTATCTGGCCAGGGTGCTACTTCTAATTTACTTAATTGTTCTCCAATAAGTTTCAACAATTGTTTTCTGCATTTTATCCAATTTTTACGGTTATTTTATATTGGAGGTTTAGTATAAGAAAGTACTCTAGAATGATAGAAATAGAATCTCTTAAAGGATGTTGAGTGTCTAGCTTAAATAAGTTAATAATTATTGGCTAAATTTGATATTGTTATCTGAAAGTAATAAAAATGTTGGCACATCCCATTAAATATTTAAACAAGAGAATTTTAAGAAGCAAGAGACTAGCCCTAATTTGTAGTCTCACAGTCTCTCTTTGCAAATTTATCTACTTCCCTTCCCTTTCTTTGGCTCTCATTTAGTTCTCATTTATTCATTTGTATTTGGGGGGAAAATCTTATTAGAAACAATTTATCTTCTCCAAAACATTCTCATTATTTGACAATTGATGGACTTTCTTTCATTCATTTATTTATTTAACTTAACAAAATTTTCCTGAACAACTATATGTGTGACATTGGAAATGTAATAATTAAAGTCACATATTTCTCTAATATTTAGGAGTTTATAGTTCAATTACACATATGGGATGGTGGTTAACTGGGTAGACTGTCAAAATGTAGTTTGACAAGTACCATGTTGGAGATAGGATTGTGATAGATAAGGGAATCATAAGCATGTGACCCAACTGCAACTCATTTCCTGAGATACAGAGAATTTTTTGTTAAAATAGATTTAACCATTCAAGAAAGAAGTAAAAGATGAGGGTGAATGTTGGCTCTGAACAGAAGAAACATTAGAGGTAGAATCAGATATGTAGTTTGTTTTTTCAAAAACTTTGTGAGACATGGGGTTTGGAACTTGAACATATAAATTTTTTTATTGGAGGAGGCACAATTCAGGCCATAATAATTTGAAATTCTTTTCACTTTTATATATCTATTTGCTGCTATAAAATTTCCTATAAACACTAAATTAGGTGTAGCTCTATGTATGTCTTTATTTTTATTTATTTCAAAATCTTTGCTAATTTCTTTATAAAATCTTTTTAAAGCCTTTATAATTTCTTCTTTGATCCCTTGGTTTTTATAGTATGCAGTTTAATTTGTACACATTTGGGAATTTTACGAATTTATTTTTGTTACTGAATTCTAATTTTATTCCATTGCCATAAAGGTACATAATTGGTATGATGCAAGACTTTTTAATTTGTTGAAGTTGTTTTATTGCCTAGTTTATGGTCTGTGCTATAGCATGTACATTTGAGAAAAAAGTGTGCTCTGCTGTCATTTGGTTGAGTGCTCTGTATATATCTGTTATATCTAGTTGGTGGGTAGTGTTGTTCAAGTCCTCTCTTTTCTTTCTGATCTTCTGTATAGTTATTCTGTCCATTACTGAATATGTATATTGAGGTCTCCAACTATTTTTTTTATTTTTTATTTTTTTCAATTCTGTTTTTGCTTCGTGTACATTAAAAATCTGTTGTTAAATGCATATAGATTTTATAATCAATGTGTTCCATGACTTTTATAATTATAAAATATCCCTCTTTATCTCTAATAACATCTTTTGTTTTAAATTCTATTTTTGTCTTGTATTATTATAGTTACTTCCTCTTATGGCTGCTGTTTCCATAATAATTATATCTTTTTTCAACCTATTTGTAGTTTTGTATCTAAAGCATGTCATGTTTCTTGAAGAGAACATACAGTTAGACCTTATTTTTCTTTACCCACTCTGGCAATCTTTGCTTTTAAACTTAATTATTTTATCCATGTACATTTAATGTCAATTCATATAACTATATTTATACTTGCTAATTAATGATTTTTTTCCAGTACAATCTGTATCTTATTTTTTTTGTCTATTCCTCTGTTCTACTTTCTTTGGCATTAAATGAATATTAGTAGTGTGATATCTTAATAACATATTCATTTCTTCATTGTATTTTTGTAGTGGTTGTTCTATGACTTATTAAATATACATCTAATTAGAATAATTAGGTAAGATGTGTATTTCAGTAACAAAAATAAATTACCTTAGACTTATAATAATTTTATTCCAGTGAGAAGTCAACATGTAGAAACACTACACATACATATATAGCTCCACTCTTTTTTTTTTTTTTTTTTGAGACAGAGAGAGAGAGAGAATCAGAGAGAGTGATACACAGGGACAGACAGACAGAAACGGAGAGATGAGAAGCATCAATCATTAGTTTTTTGTGGCGCGTTGTGACATCTTAGTTGTTCATTGATTGATTTCTCATATGTGCCTTGACCGTGGGCCTTCAGCAGACTGAGTTCAAGCCTTGTTCAAGCTAGTGACCTTGGGTCCAAGCTGATGAGCTTTGCTCAAACCAGATGAGCCCACGCTCAAGCTGGCGACTTCAGGGTCTCGAACCTGAAACCAGATGAGCCCACGCTCAAGCTGGCGACTTCAGGGTCTCGAACCTGGGTCCTCCGCATCCCAGTCTGACGCTCTATCCACTGTGCCACCGCCTGGTCAGTCCCTTCTTCTTACTTTTTCTGTTATCGTTGATCATCATGTCATTTCCACACATGTCACAAATCCAACGAGGTGCTGATATGATTATTAATTTATAAAACTTAATTTTAAAGAAACTAAAATAAGAAAGAAAAGCAAGTATATACTTATTGAATTTATTATATGAACCTCTTATTTACAATTTCATTTTCTCACTTCCTCCTTTTTAACCGTTGGATGGCAGTGATAAACTAGTAAGCTTAAGGAAGCTGGTTGTGCTCATGCAGCTATTAGGTTCCTAATTAATGTTTAGTACCTAATTCTCTATTGTTTGAAGAGCATGTTTAGATTTGAACTTTCTCACACTGTATTCCAACTTTTTTTTTGTTTTTGTTTTTGTTTTTTTTTGTATTCCAACTATTAAAAAATAATTCATTCAGGATGAGCTTTGGATCTCTCTGTTGTTGGCCTGCTTCTGCGCCTGCAAAACATCTGGGACTTACTCTCCAAGGCCTGCTTTTCTTAGTATGACACCTTTGCTTTACAGGAATGGTGCTGGGCAGGAGTAGTAGCCTCTTGTGGTTCTATTATGGCATCACCACTCATTAAGGACCTGCGTAGGGAGAACGACTCCCAGTTTTCTTAGTCTGCCATGCCTGAAGTAGAGCCTCCAACCTAATCCAGGAGGTTCAGTAAAGGAAAAGAGCTTTGTACTTCTGTGATTTAATTGCCTAGAATTTAACCTCCTTACCAAAAGGTGGGGATGAGAAATTCAAGTTTTCTTCTCCAGACTAGCAGCTGTGGAGGGCCTAATTTTCATGGCTGTCCGGAACAGAGCTTCTATCACATTTTTAACTGGGGCTGGGATAAAAGAGGAAGTAGTGAGTATGTCTCAAGAGTCACAAACCTTTCATCTTCTCACCAAGATTAAATAGGTTTATTATTAATTATTATTATTATTGAGAGGCACGGAGACAGACAGACAGGCTCCTGCATACACCATGATCCATCAGGCAAGCCCCCTAACCGGGGATGATCTGCCCATCTGGGGCTGCTGCTCTGATGCTAGGCAACTGAACTATTTTCATTTCTGAGGCTCAGCCATAAAACCATCCTCAGTGCCCTGAACCAACTGGCTCAAACCATTTGAGCCACAGCTGCAGGAGGGGAAGAAAGAGAGAGAGAGAGAGAGAGAGAGAGAGAGAGAGAGAGAAAAGAAGGAGAAAAATACCCTGACTGGGAATCTAACCCAGGACTTCCCCATGCTGGGCGATGCTCTAACACTGAGCCAATTGGTCAGAGCCCTAAATAGATTTTAAATAAGAATGTTTATTTATATATTTTATCCCCTCAAGAAAATTTCCAGAGTTCTTGGTACTGTTTTATTTAAATTATTTTATTTTAAAATTTTTCACCAGAGAAAATTTTCCACTGGTGTATAGGCCCATCAAGCTGTCACTCACAGTTCCTTCCAAAGCCCATCCTCATAGTCTCACTGCATATTTTTAAAGATTAAATGCAGTGATTGTATATATCTGTCTTTATTTTATTTATAAATAAATATATATATTTGCATTGTGAACAGGTTTATCCTTTGTGGTATGATACTACTAATTACTGTTGAAATGATTACTATATAGCATGTTGAGTTCAAGGGACAAAGAAATTTTGGCTAGAAGTAGAATATATAAAATTAGTCAAAGGAGTAATTAGGTTATACAATTCTAAAGTGATCAGGTTGCCCCAGAAATGTCCTCTTGCAAAATTATAACTAACAAGAAATATTTAAAAATCCTGTTTGCTTACTCTTGCTTTTCCCTCTGACATTATTTCTATCATAAACAAACTATTGCATCTTATATTACACATGAGAACTAAGTGAATTTCTTAATATTCTTTCAGGGAGCTCTATTATTGATGATTGCCAACTAAGAAAATGTCCACTCATCAGAATTTTGAATATGTTTCTTATCAAATCAAAAAATGAATATTAAGACTTTTATATTTATAAAAATAAAATAATGCTAAATTAACAAATATCTGGACGCACATATGAATGTCGTTATCCTCATATGTTTTGGTTCTGGCTTCATAGAAAATATTAATAAGAAATGGTATGTTTTTAAAATGGTGATCACATTGCTTCAGTCTGTCCTGGAGTTTAAATAAAAGCCTCAGGCAGTAAAGGTTATATCTCACAACCTGTGATCCAGCTGCATCTTCCTTGTAATGGACTCTGAAATAATATGACTTTCATAAATATTATAGCAATGGCTTCACCTTGAAGCAGTTGAATTTTACAACATAAGTTAATGGAGAAATTTAAAAAATGCAGTCATATTTGTATTGTGTTATGACTACAGGGTTCAAATGAAATGAGATTAAAACACTGCAAGTTCAGGATATTTTGGCCAGTTATTACTAAGGTATTCAATAAATATGTCAACCCTCAAATAGGATTTTGGGAGCAATAAGATGGCTTTCCAAGTGTGTGTAGAGAATAACAAATTAAGACTATGGAAGATATACAAGAAATTTGCTATTTTTAACATTTTGGAAAAGAATTATACTCCATCCTACATTTAAGAAGGCAATTTTAGGTTATGGTTAGTCCTTCATAAAAATAATGATAATTAGTAATAATAAAATGGATCACTACGAACTGACAAAACTGGAGAAAGAACAAAAACAAAGATTCGGGAAGCATATTGTCCTTTATTAGAGGAATATATACTAGGTGAGTTACTAATCTGTATGGAGTTTGACCCAAGGACAGGTCTTAACTGTATTCTGTGGACTACACAAATTCCATGTAAACACCCTGTAGTCTTCTTTAAAAACTAAGTCTTCAAACAGTTTTAATGATACAGAAAGAACCAATCTTGGAAAGGAGAGATCTGTAGAGTCTTTGTAGAGACCCTGCCCAAATCTCTGGCTGATCTCTGAAGTATGCACCCACACACATTCTAAGGTTTTAGGTTAGGTATGGAATACAGTCTATTATTTTGGGGAAACATAATAGAATACAAATTTTCCAAACTGTGTCATTCAAATTATCTAAGATAAAAAATAAAATTAGGCCTATGTAAAAACAGCAAATGTGATCCATACTGAAGAAAAGGACAATAAAATGGATTCTAGATTGGATGGGGCTTCGATGTTGGAATTAAAACTAAGAAGGATTATATCTGTGCTTAAGGACATAAAGAAAAATACATTTGTTGTACAAGGAAAGGAGAGTTGTGGAACTGAAAACTAAAATCCAGAAAATTACAGCAAAATATTACTGGGTGAGCTGAACATAGATTGAAGATAATGGGAAAAAAATAAGAAAAAAATAGATCAATAAAATAGCTATTCATTCTGAAATATAAAAAAAATAATTTTGGTAAAAGCCATTAACAGAATATCAGGGATTTGTGAGACAATATGAAAATACTTAACATAGTTGTAATTGGAATCTTAGAAGAAAAAAAGAAATAAAACATTCAGAATAATGTAAGAAATAATAACCATCATTTACCTCAGATTACTAAAAGTTGTATATTTATATAGTGATGAAAGAGTGATAGCACAATTAATAAAAAAGAAAATTATACCAGTTGTATTAAAGGAAAATTTCTGAAACTCCAAAATGAAGCCAGTATCTTAAAAGAGAAAAGAAAAATAATCCAGTGTACACAGGAAAGAGGAATTTGAATAACTGCTTAATTTTTATCATAAACAGCATATACCAGAGGACAGTAGAATGATTCCTATAAACTACTAAAAGGGAAAAAATAAACACAATCAAAATAAAACAGAATTCTATATTCAGTGAATATACCTTTTGAGAATATAGATTAAATAAAGACATTTTCAAGTATAAAAAAAGCTTACATAATGAAAAATATTAAGAGTTACTTCAAGCAAAATGGAAATTAAAAATGAATACTAGGATTTTCAAGAAGAATGAAGAAGACAGAAAATATGAAATATTTAAGTAAACATAAAAGAGTGCTTTTCTATGTCTCTTTAAAGTAGAGTTAGTGATGCTGTAAAGAATGGCAGATAAACAGTCCTACATCTTTGTACATTTTCTATATTTTAAATTGAGTTGTACAATATTAACTGTAAGTAGATTATGGACAGTTATAAATGTATATTATAATAACAAGAGCAATAACTAAAATAATGCAAATAGGTGAATGTAAAAATACCAAGAGATAAAAGACACTTATAATTAAATATTCAAGTATTCAAATGAAAGCAAGACAGGATGGAAAATAAATTAAAAGCAAAAAAGATTTAAAAATAAACAAATATGCTAAACATAACACAGCCTAATAAATTAATATTTTAAATGGTAATGGACTAAACCCCCTTATTTAAAAAAATGATAAAAAATGAATAAAATAAAAAAACTTACTATATTTCATTTGCAAGAGACATATTTTAAACATAAATTAGAGGGAGGGTGAAAGTAAAAGGATGGAAAGAGTTCCATCACAGGAGGGTAAGCCTGAGAACAATGAAATAGCTAGATTATTGCAAACAGAAGACTTTTGAGCAAAGGGTATTATCACATTTTTAGAGAGTCATTTATGGAAAAAGGTAGACGACATAATGATGACATAACATTCATAAATATTTGCCTAATAGCAGAGTAAAGTAAATTAAACAACGTTTTACTAAATTAAATCCTCACAAAATAGAGAGTCATAGATACAAAGAACAGACTGACAGCTATCAGAGGGGATGGCTCTTGGCATATTGGGTGAAAAGGGTGAAGGAACTAAGCAAAGAAAAAAAACCTCATAGACACAGACAATAGTATGGTGATTACAAGAGGGGAAGGGAGATGAGGGGGGTAGACAAGGGTGAAGAGGAGATAAATGGTGATGAAAGGAGACTTGCCTTTGGGTAGTAAACACACAAAACAATATCCAGATAGTGTATTATAGAATTATGTTTTATACAGTATATAATTTCTATTTTACATACATGTAATAAGATTTGTTATAAGGAATATTGACTCACACAATTATGGAGTTTGAGAAATTTGCCATTTGGAGGCTGCAAGCTGGAGACCCAAGATGGATGTGTGTAAGAAGGCCTAAGAGCCACAAAGCCAGTAGTGTAAATTTCAATCCAAGTCTGAAGGTCTGAGAACCAGGAGCACTGAGGGCAAAAGAAGTCCAATGTTTTACACACTTAGAGAATTCAACCTATCTTTGCCCTTTTGTGTTTTTGTTCTATACAGGCTCTTCATGGATTGAATGATGACCAAACACAGTGGGAAGGACCATTTGCTTTACTTAGTTCAACAATTCAAATGCTAATCTCATACAGAACACACCTCCACATTAGAGCCAGGAGTAATTTAAACCAGCTCCTTGGGCTTCCTGTGGCCCAGTCAACACATATAATCAGGTACCACTTTATTTCTATTTCTTCATCTTTGCTTCAAAGAGTGTTTTATTTTTTTTATCTTGTTTATTACCTTTGTAATTATTCTGGGTTGTCTATTCTATGTACTCTAAGTAAGATGCGATGCTGGGGATAAAATAGCCTCTCTGCTGTGAGAACAGTCACCTGGTTATCTGTTAATTTATGAATGAATACCTAAAGGATTAAATTGTTGTCTGAACTCTTTTTTAGATATCCATGTCTAGAGTGAATATTGGATATCCAAGATTCTTCTATAACTGCCACACAAGGTGACAGATACCCCGGTTAAAGGTACATTGCCTTTAGGGTAAAAGTGTTCATTCTCTTAGAAGTGACTTGTCTAAGGCTGTTTCTTAGGATATTCAAGCAATTTAAAGCTTTCTGTAGCCAGTGACTAATAGGATTTAATTTTAAGGAGATTAAATGCTCTGGGAGAAAAACCTAAAATTATATTAGGACCCTGACTGAGGTATATTTCTGGGGCTATCTCCAGTTTTGCTGGGGAACTGGAATATTTATTAGTAGACCCTAAGATAATAAACTTTTTATACTGGATCCACAGACATGCGTTAGGTGAAGCCAGATGATTAGCGCATAAAAGTTAGCCTTGGCCATCCACCAGCAACGTATTATAGTTTCAAGCAATAGAAATCATTCTAATATTAATTTTTAATGGAGAATTTATAAATTCTTAATATTTTGCCACATTATAGTCAAAAGTAACATAGTTTCATGGTTTTGACATAAACTTACATGGAAGATGTAAAAATGTAGTATCTGGCTTAGGGTATGCAGTGGCTGAATCATTCTAAAAGATTTGGTTAAAGTGCTAGATTGGAAAATACATATTGCATGCCATTATTTCACATGTGTATATAAAACATTTATAAAATGTTTTTATATCTAAATAATTGATGCAATATTTAAATAGCTTTCTCATGCTAAGTACTTAAGTTCAGCATAAAAATAATCCCTGTGTGCCTGAACAGGTGGTGGCACAGGGGATAAAGTTTTGGCCTGGGATGTGAAGGACACAAGTTCGAAACCCCAAGGTCACTGGCTCATCTGGCTTGAATGAGGATGTACCAACTTGAGCACAGGGTCCTGGCTTGAGCATGGGATCATACGCATGACCCTATGGTCACTGGCTTGAGACCAAAAGTCACTGGCTTGAAGATCAAGGTTGCTGGCTTGAGCCCAGGGTCACTGGTTTGAGCAAGGGAAGGGGTCACTCGCTCCGCTGTAGGCCCGCCCCCACCCCTGTCCCTTGTCAGGGCACATATGAGAAAGCAATCAATGAACAACTAAGGAGCTGCAATGAAGAATTGATGCTTCTCATCTCTCTCCCTTCCTGTCTGTCTGTCCATATCTGCACTTCTCTCTGACTCTCTGTCAAAATAATGATATTAATAATCCCTCTGATTTATTAATATTATTTCAAACTTTTAAATAAAATATATCAATACATGTTATCCTTTCAGGGTCAAAATGGTTTTGCATATGTTATTTTTTGTCTTGAAAATATTTCATTTCCACATAAATGATTGTCAGAAATACATTTTAATATAGATGCTAATATGAAATTTCCAAGAAGAAAAAGGTTGTGTAGGTACAATATTGGTATAAAAATAGTTAGGTTTTTCAAACGTGTGACTGACAGCCACATCTAATTTATAGATAGCCATTTGCCACAAGATTTGTTCCTTAGAGGAGTTTGTCATTACTTCAATAGAGATCCCAACTTGAAATCAAATTTTAAAATAATTTTTCCTATTTTATTTTTTTACAAAATGTTCTCTCAGTTTAAGAAACATATTGCTGCCTGACCTGTGGTGGCGCAGTGGGTAAAGCGTCAACCTGGAAATGCTGAGGTTGCCGGTTTGAAACCCTGGGCTTGCCTGGTCAAGGCACATATGGGAGTTGATGCTTCCAGTTCCTCTGTCTCTCTCTCTCCCTCTCTCTCTCATCTCTAAAAATGAATAAATAAAAAATAAAAATATAAAAAAGAAACATATTGCTCACTTTCTTTATCAACCAGATGATTAAGTAATGAAACATCCAAAACATTTAAAAATGTGCTGTGGCAGAACAATGGTCTGAGCAAAGAGCTGGGTTTAAAGACAGATACAGAGTAGGTTAATTCCCCTCAATGTTATAAAGATCACCATAGAGCAAAACATGGTGCAAAGACTGAAAAGAAGGAAAATTTAAATAAAAGATGTGTTAGCATGGTAAAAAATGGAAGAGAACTCCTGCTTTTAACTTTCTCAAGTTTATTACACAGAATGTTTTCAGATTTACAAAATATATGTATCTTCTTATTACTTTCTATCAGGCTTTATATCATGCTATCATGCCTCAATAAAATATAATAAAGTAAAGTTAGAAATAAAAACCAATGTGGTTTCCTCTTACACTAGTACATTTCTTTTAGTTAAAGCATGGACTAGAAAAAACATTAATAATATGACTTAAAATACTACAGTATAGACTCTACCTTTCCTGCTCTTATTATTCATTCATTGATGCCTCTTATGCATTCAATATCAAAAAAGTTCTGCTGTGTTTTAACCTGTACTCTTTACAAGGAGTTACAAGTATATGGTCTTTAACTTTTGATGTAAAGCTTATGATGATTCATTACCCTCCAAATTAATTTTTCCCAAAGTCATTTATTGTCATCAAGTTTCTATCATGTAGCAGGTTAGTCGTGTCATGGCAACTGCTGCATCCTCTCTGTGGATTGATTTCTCAATGACAAGAAATGCATTTTCTTAAGGTCATATTACCTCCCAGATATTTAAAACAGTGCCAGTATATCCAGTAGATAGTATACAGAAAAAAAAAAAAGGATGGTTTGGCTTGCTTTAAAACATGTTTTATAGTGATGGGTGAGGAGAAAATAAAGTATTTTTAAAAGTGTTTTTGCACAGTGTACAATTCTAAGAGCACTTATAATGGAAACAATGTATCAGTGACAAGTTCATGTCTATGGGGGAGGATTATAGTGGAAATCATCCAGACCTTTAGTTCCCTGGAAGTCCTTTCTACTTCAGTGATGCAGGGTGTAGAGAGTTAGCCTCCAAGTACATTTGTGTGTGTGTGTGTGTGTGTGTGTGTGTGTGTGTGTGTGTGTGTGACAGAGAGACAGAGAGAGGGACAGATAGGGACAGGCAGACCGGAAGGGAGAGAGATGAGAAATATCAATTCTTTGTTGCAGCTCCTTAGTTGTTCATTTATTGATTTCTCATATGAGCCTTGACGGGGGAACTATAGCAGACTGAGTGACCCCTTGCTCGAGCCAGCGACCTTGGGTCCAAGCTGGTGAGGTTGGCTCAAACCAGATGAGCCTGCGCTCAAGCTGGCAACCTCGGGATTTTGAACCTGGTTCCTCTGCATCCCAGTCTGATGCTCTATCCACTGCGCCACCACCTGGCCTGGTCAGGCCCAAGTACATCTTTTATAGCTATTTGGCTCCTTTATTTCCCTATGACACATACCTTCTCTACCTATACTAAAAAACATTATTTTCTGTTTCATGAGCCTCCGTGTACCAGAAATTTGGTCAAAAGAAAGAGTGATGGTTATGACTGGAAACTATGAAATTAACACGGAACATAAGAGTGCTACCTAAATTGGAGAGAAGGCAACTAACGATGATATAAAATTGTAGTTACTGAAGACAATCAAGAGGAGAAACTTTATCTGGGAATTATCATTACTCTAAAACAGTAAGGAGTCACTGGCCTTAAAGAGACATTTAAACAAGTGTGACACTCTATTTTTTGTCTAAAGTGATCTAGCCAGATTAGTTCATTAGAACATTATTAAAACCAAAGTTGTGCATATAGTTTGCCACTTTGGTAGACTAGTTATATTGGCTGAAGCTACAATACTACTCAGCATTTTCTAGGAAAGGTACTTCTATAACAAATGGATATAATAAATCATCAATATCTATTCTGAAATTTACAGTTTACAAAACACTGCTACTATGGACTGAATTTTATCCCCCTTCTCTAACTTAGATGTTGAAGCCCTAACTCCAAATATGATTATATTTAGAGACAAGGTCTATGAAAACGTAATAAGGGCGAAATGAAATTATAAGGATGGGGCCTTAATCCAATGGGACTGCTGTCTTTACAAGAAAAAGAAAACAACCAGAGTTTTCTCTTTCTCTCTGCATGCAAAAAGAAGAAAGGCCATATGAGGACAGAGTGAGAAGGTGGCTGTCTGCAAGCCAGAAATAGAAGCTTCAGCAGAGACTAAATCATATGGCACCTTGATGTTATACTTGCAGCCTCCAGAATAGTGAGAAAATTAAGGCATCTAGTCTGTGAAATTTTGTTACCACAGCTTAATCTGTCTAATCCAATGGTCATATTTATTTGGCATTACAATAATGCAAAGTAGTTTTCTACTATTGTTATTCTGACAGTGGAGGCAGAGAAATTGTGTCAGGAAGTGTGAGTGATTTGCTTCTAATCATCTAGGTAGCAGGTATGAATTTATAATGATTAAAAATCCATTTCTTTTCATGTAGAAAAACTTTATATTTTACCAATTGGTCCAGTAAAATACGATGAGTGAGAAATGGCCATATAGAGTAGCTCAACAATAGCATTTTTATACGTAAGAGAAAAGAAATATTTTGAAGGTAACTTTTTCTTGAAATTAGAAGAAAATAAAACACCAAAAGTCAAAGTTGTAATATAGTTAATCTGTCAATATCTTAAAAATGTTACCATTTTGTATGAAATTATCAACATAAGGATGATATAGATTTTGATCTTATTTATTTTAAAAGCTTACACATTATAAAAGGAAATTATTGCTATATGTCTTTTTGAATCAATTTGCTAAACATGATGCACTCACTTTGACATGCAAAAGTCTAAGGTACAAAGTAAATTTAACATGTTCATACACCCTGAAAGATATTTCCATATTAATTTATAAAACCAAAAGATGTCTATATCAGTTCCAGGGTCATTTGAGTTCTCTTTTTAGGATATTTCATTTCACATTTTACCACACTTGGTTACTTACTTGGAGAATATTGTGCTTTTAAAATTAACACTGGTGACATTTATATGTAATTAACCTCCATAAGCTTGAGTTACTCCTAAAAATTATGTGGATATGTATCCTTTTGCAGAATAAAATTTCTCATAACTACACCTCCATGAGCCCTATTTTTGAAAAAATCACTCAGTATAAGTAGAAGAGTAGTTATGATAGAAACTGTTTAAAGAGCACACTTCTGTTACCATGGTAACTATAACATCACTAGGCTCAATCTAGCATTTATATGGAAGCAATATAATTCTGTCATTGATTTTTCCAGTTTGATTTTTTAAAAACTAAAGAAAATCACTACAGAAAAAGGGAATAAGAAAATACATTTACCCTTTATATTAGCCTACTGAGGCATGAGCCATCAAATTAGAAGTTGTCTTTCATATCACAACCAACAAAACAAGTAATATTTAATGTTCATAAACAGTTCATCTCTCTCTAATGGTTTAGGTCCTTAAGTGTTTGCATTTTGAAATTGTAAATTTATGATAAAAAGTTAATTGTAATGGTAACATGGGCAAAATATTTTTATGATATAGGGAAATAATTTCCTATATCATAGAGATGCATGTCTTACATGTCTTAAATGAGATCTAGAACAACTTTTAAAGCATATCAATTCATTTAAAAAACATTTTCATTCTTATATTTCAATTATCTATGCTAAGGAAATTACATAATTACATATGGATTTGGAAGTATCTAGTTGAGGATTTTAACAAAGCATGAGAGAAAATAATGAATTTAAATTTAATGTACTAGAAAATTTGGGGGACCTCTTGTGTGAAAAAGATGGGACAATCTGAAGTAAGAGCAGAGCAGCTTTAAATAATTTGAGCAATTATGAGAAAATGTTTAGTGTTAAGGTGTGTTTGTAATACAAGATAGAATATCTTCTAAGTATTATTTTTCAGCATCAATTACCCTTGAACAGTAAAATATAACTGACCAAGTTAGGAAATGCTTCCATATTTTTCATATATTTTAGGTTTTAAATATAGTTTTACTTATCTGAATTACAATTACATATATCTTTTGATCAAAAATGTGAAAAATGCTTCTATCCATTTTCACACTCTGAAAGCTTGTTAATTGCATGCAAGTTTGAGCTCTTAATCTGTGATAAATACTTTTGGCATACGTTAAAAATTCTAAAAGAATAATTTGCATAAGGCACAATGTCTGCTTAAAAAAGAAGGCTTGCAAATCAAATTTCATTTATTCTTTCTGGGTTTATTTCTCAGGCTGGCAATGGAATGAACCAGGCTACTGCATGGATGTGCCATCTGCATTACAAACTCACGTCTTGGCTAGATTTCAAACATACTACTTTAATTTTTATTTCCAGAAACTTTCTGGCATAAAACCACAAATGGCAGGTGGATTTAAGGTATATGGACATTTGAAGGGAAAGGTCTTTTCTTTAGAACCATTGAAGTATTAGGCATGAAGGCAGATTAGACTTTTCTCACTGAACAAGTTTAAGTTCTACCCCACAAACACCTATAACAACTAATACGTATTTTTGTATAAAACACATAAAAAATTTGGAGTATTTTCTGTCTTCCCTACCAGTTGCAAGCTCTAGAAAGACAGTAACCCTTTAAAGATTTAAGGCCTGAGGCAGACTTTAGCATAGAGTAGGCACTCAGTAATTATATGTGTCTGGAATGCAGGTGACCAAATCATGGGACAAACATATTCCCTGGAAGGGGGCCAGCGCTATTCATTTTGCACCGCATGTGTTTACTCTGCAGGCATATACATGGCAGGTAGTTAATGCATCTATTCTTAATGATGGACACAGGAGTTCCATGTGGCATCCTGATTGCAGTTATCATAGTAAAAAGAAATAATTCCACAGAATCTAATACATATTCCTTTAACTGCAATTTTTATAGTGCTTTGAAAACAAACATCAAGACTATTAAACTATCCTTTATAGGAAAATGGTATGAAGACAAGGCAAGTAGAATTTAGATCTCACAAACTCCCCATATCTCATAATATTTATTTAATTTCAGGAAGAAGAAACAGAAAATACTTGCATATCTTAAAAGAGAAAATTTTCAATGAGCTAAAAATTTTAAATTAAATAACTTGAACTGGGATGTACAATAAGTAAAGAACTCATTAGACACATTATTAAATTCCTTCAAAATGGCCTATGGCCACGTAAAGGAAGGTATAAATTATACTACTTTGAATGCCATTTAATTGCTTTTCCCTCTGAAGCCCTTAAACATGTAAACAGCCTAAATTTTCTTTCTTTTTTTTTAAATGTAAATCTCCTTTTAATTAAAATATAGTTGATATATAATATTATATTAGTTTCAAGTGTATGACATAGTGATTTGACATTTATATACCTTACAAAGTATTCACAAAAAGTCTAATAGCCATTTATCACCTTACAAACTGTGATATTATTTTTTTATTGATTTTAATTTATTGTGTTTACATAGTTAAAAAGTTAACCTCCGAATATATCTCCTTTCCCGTTGTTCTCCTTGATACTCTCTTTACCCCCTCCCCCCACCACCTTCCCTCTGTTTCTCAATTATTTACTATCCTGCCCTCTATCTCTCTGTGTTATATTTATATACTTTCACTAATGTCTTTCCTATAAAGACATTTACTATCAGATCCTAGAAATCATAAAGAAAAACTTTTTCTACATGCTATTCTTTGAAGTGTTTACTGAAATAACATTTAAAAAATTAATTGGAAAACTGTCAAAGCCATACAAAAAAAGCAAAGTCTAAGAAACTGTTTCAAGCCTAAGAAAACAGGACAAGTAAATGTGATATAGTATCTGGGTGGAACTCTGGAACAGGAAAAGGACAGCAAATGAAAATTAGGAAAATCTAAATAAACTATGGGCATTAGATCATAATAAGGTGTTAAATTTGGTTCAAATTCACCTTATTAATGTAAAGTATTAATAATAGAGAAAACTTGATGTGGAGTAAGTGGAAACTCTATACTATCTTCTCAACTTCTCTGTAAAGATAGTGCTATTTAAAGAACTTATCTGTCAAAAATTAATAAAAACATATTCATTGGCCGCACATTTCCCCTTTCTTCTTGAGCTTCAGTGTAACTCTGCCTGGAATTGGCCTTGTCTCTAACTCACTCCACCGGAAGGTCCCAATATTTTGAATATTTGTTTCCTGATTGTATAAGTATATTGTATGAATGTTTCCCTTTTCTCTTAATATGTATGACATTTCTTTCTGAATATAATTCTCAGTTTGTTAAAAATTGTGCACCAAACCTGACCTCTGGTGGTGAAGTGGATAGAGTGTCAACTTGGAATGCCGAGGTCACCTGTTTGAAACCCTGGGCTTGCCTGGTCAAGGCCCATATAGGAGTTGATGCTTCCTGTTCCTCCCCCCTTCTCTCTCTTTCTGTCTCTTTCTCTGTCTCTCCTCTCTAAAAAAATGAATAAATAAAAAATAATTAAAAAAAAATAGTGCACCAAGAAGTGATTACGAGTCCTCAACCCTTTCAATATATGGATAACTTTGTAAATAATAATAATAAATATATTTTAATAAAGAGGGCTTAAAATCACAGAAGAAAATGAATTACCAAAAATTTTATGATAATTAAAAGCAACAGTCTTAGTTAATAAACACACACATGTAAATGCTTAAAATTGTTTAACTTAAAAGAATGGATTTCATCTTAATTCAACTTTTATAATATAAATGTTTTCTTGATAAGTTAAAAAGTATCTATAAAAGTATAATCAAATATGGTAATTTGTGATTCTAAGATAATATTAACTAGTACTAGTCAGAAAAGAAGTTATAAGCTCCAAATGGGAAAATCCCTTGCCAGAGAATTAATTTAAAAATTAATTACAGCATTTAATTGAATTATTTAGAAATGAAGGAGGAACCAGATAATGTGATTTTGTTTTAGACAGAATGACAGTTTATTTTTCTTCTGTATGAAAAAACCAATGTAAGAAAGTGATAAAGGAGGTCAAGTTTAAGACAGAAATTTATTCTGGATAAGGTAGTAAGTGTGAATATGGAAGGTGAGGAATAAGTGACTATAAAAAGTTGGTAAGATCAATATGTTATATTAACAACTGCAATATAAATAAATGATTGTGGATGAAAAAGTATTAGAGAGAATGATCTATATAGAAAAGTAATAATTGGATAATGTTATACTTGAATTTGGAAATAACTGCCCATTTTTAATTGCTTCATTCCAAAGATTTTTAATGTAGGAGAAAAATAAATCCAATTGTCATTAATCAGTGTAGTAAAATGAGCTGATTTGGAAAAACTGTCCTTCGTTAATTGTGAACTTAAGTTCTTTGTGTGATGGGCCTTCTTATAGGCAGCTAAATACAAAAGTACACAGGTTAGCAGTTACATTTTAAATGAAGGCATATTTTTATTGGTTTTTAATTTATTCTTGGCAGGGTTAATTTAGACAAGACTGAGGGAGACGGAGGATAGTGTACCTGTGAATATCAACATCTATTAAGTGTATGAAAAGGAAAAGTCAAGAACATGAAGCAGTGTACTGAAGACCTGGAGAAAAATTGAGATTAAGCAATACACTGGAGAACAAAATTTTTGTTGCATCCACAAAAACACTTGTTCTTAACTAATTCGAGTGTTCTGATCTCAAATCTGACATTGGTTTTTCTCTGTAAGCTACAGGTTTTTTGCAATTCAAGATTTTAGGTTTTCATCTTCTTGTAAAATTTTCAACATTTAGTTTAACATAATGAGGTAGAATGTCTTCTTGGGCATCATCTTTGTGAAAATATAATAATTTATATAATGCAGTAAATACACTAATACACTAAAAGATATAATTGCATCAGACTTTTTCTACAATTTTGAAATAGAACTTATTAAAACACTTATTTTAATCATTAAATTTGTGCAAAACTCATTTAAATTCTATTCAGGCAAAATTTTGCATTTGTAGCTCTTGCGTTTGTGTACTTGTTGAGGACAATCTCATTTGATGCTCCAGCAGTAATCATCACTAACAGCTCCAAGATGTTTGGGAAACTTATCAAGGTGACTGTTCAGGAAGTGAATCTTAACGCTCATGTTACATCCAATGTTGCGGAAAGCCAACAGCATCCTTTGAACCAGAAGTTCATAGTTTTTTTGTTTTTGTTGCCAAGAAAATTCTTTGTAACTGCCACAAAAAAATGCCATGATGCTTTCTCCTCCTTATTCATCTTTCTGGCAAATTCTTTGTCACATATGAGTATTCAAATTTGAGGTCCATTGAATACACCTGCTTTTATCTTCTAAAAGACAAGGCAGAAAAGCAGAAATAATATGATGAAAGCATTCACTTTCTCTATTCAAAGCCTGAACAAACTGCTTCATTAAGCCAAGTTTGATGTGAAGTGGAAGAAAATGATCCTGTCTCGATTAACTACAGGTTCATTTACAATATTTTGCATCCCTACTTCCAGAGCTTCACGTTTCAGCCACTCCTTCTGTGTCCAGTGTTTCTCCCGAGCTCAGCTATCCCACAAACCCAGAAAGCAAGGATACCTTGGGAAACCTTTCTGTTGCCATAGCAGGAAATTTACCATTTTAAGATCCACACAAATGATTCAGTTATGTTCCTCATATTTCAGAAAGTCGAGGAAAATTTTTATATCATTATAATTTTCTTGCAGATGAGTTGAATAACCAATTGGAACTGCTGCATAAACATTACCGTTGTGTAGGAGAACACATTTCAGACTCCGTTTAGAGCTGTCAAGAAATAGCCGCCATTCTGTTGGACTGTAAGTGGTAACACCTAGCTGGCTGAGAAGACTTCTGATATGATGACAGTAAACAAAGTGTTTGTCTTCAGAAAAAAGTCCACAAAGATTTTTTCACGCTTCCTGAAATGGGATACTTTAGCTGACCGGTGAAGTATATTCTTTTCTGGAAGCCTGGGATCTAATAACTCAGCTGCTTTCTTTGATAGGCCCAAATCTTTTACTAAGTCATTCAATTTGGGTTTGGTAAACTGCTGAAGGGTTAATGACTCCTTGGCATCAGAAGAAGACCCTTCAGATTCTAAAACCATTTCCTCATGCATCTTATCAAAATATACTTGATCACCATGTTCACTTTCTTCATCCTTAGAGGAAATAAAACCATTGAAAACTGGAACCAGGAGTGTCTCAGAGTTTGGGATAGGTCATATTGCTGAAGGAATATTAGGATATGTGATCATATGCTGTTTTTTCAGATATAAATATTTTTATCAGATAATAATTTTTTACATTTAAAAACAAGTACAACTATGTAAATGTGATATTTGTAAAACATTAATTGCCTTGTGGTTATGCTCAATCCAAGAGTCATTGCCCTTTAACTCAAATTTAAAAACCAATGCATGCCATTTACTGTAACAAAAAGAAATTAAAATTGCATAAAAACTAGAACATGCACCAAAAACTGGATTCCAGATTTGAAATTATCAATGAAGAAATAT
Organism: Saccopteryx bilineata; assembly: GCF_036850765.1. NCBI lineage: Eukaryota > Metazoa > Chordata > Mammalia > Chiroptera > Emballonuridae > Saccopteryx > Saccopteryx bilineata. Next base: position 209,185,159 of record NC_089491.1, on the reverse strand, counting down.
ATAGAAACAGTTCTAAAACTTCATGCAACAGAAACTGAAAAAAAATTGTTCCTCAATGATCACAGAGTAATAAATGTTGAACAACTGAAAGGATGCAAGTGTATTTCTTCCAAAGATAGACAAAAATTGAGGAAAAGGTGGCCATGGTTTTTGGCTAACTGAAATAAATTAATGAACTAATTGTTATCAGTTTTAGTAGCATGACTCGGTACCAGCTATAATTGGTCCAGGTCTGCTCTAAACACTGTGGTGTAGAGATGAAAACTAGAGTGTGAAAACATAAAGATAAACTAAAATTCAAACTACATGCAGCTGAAATTAAGCATAGAACCAGGAGATCTTAAAAGTTCCTGAATGGAAGCCTCCACAAAAGGGGATTGTGTGCTGGAGCTTAAAGGCAGAACATATATTTAACGGGCAATAATGGACTGCAATGTGGTATTCCAGATGGAAGTAACATGCTTAAATTGTACATTTTTCAGTGAAAGCAGATTGTTTTACACTTGTTAAAACACATGGTACTATATATCACAAAAAGTGAACTTTTATATAAGCAATTAAAAAAACCCCACACAGTATTGGAGGATATTCTGATGGAATTCAGACTGTGATAAATGTGTGCTATACAACCTCATGGAAGGAGGAATTGGTCCTAAAGGACCTAACCTGCATATCTTTAAATGAAATTATTTAATTGTAAAATGTAAGACAATGATAACTGCATATAAGCAACATACTATAGACTATAAATTTGTTTTTCACAAGATATAGATTAAAAATACTGAAAGAACTTTATATATACAGAAGGCATGAAAAGTAAATAAGTAAATGCCAGGAAATTGAAGCTATTTCTCTCTTTATCAGATAAAGAAGTTACACATAAACAAACAGAGGTGAGAATAAAACCTGTGATATTGGGATAGGGTTTAAGACATCAGTTTGAATTCATGTTTTATGAATAGATGGAGAGATATATGGACAGACAGACAGACAAATACATAATTAAAGATATGTGCATATACACAGGTTAGGCTACAAACACATACTTCTAAGTTTTTTTGCTGAGTAGGCCTCGAAACAGTAACATCCTGATACATCTTCAATCTAAATACTATGCCTTTGGGAAACTTACTGATTATAGTGCTAAAACATGAAATATTCAAGAAAAGTCTGGATTATTTTATGTCAGAAAATAAGAAATGTTCAAAATGAAAAGGAAAGACACATGTCAAAGGACACAAAAGGTAAGCTAAAAGATTTTGATTTTTAAATTTGAACAGCAAAATAAATTATGCAGCATTGAATTAAAACCCAAAATACAAAATAAGTAAACATGAACATACTGATATAAACAGTTAAAAAAATAAAAAACAGACATAATTTCCTTTGGAATTGCACATAATATGTAGGGACTGTCCTTTTCAGGAGTTAGATTTTAATCCTTCATCCATCCCTGATAGTAGACTATTCTTAGTGAGTACAAAAAAGGGAAAAAAATAGAAAGTGTAAGGTATTTTTCCCCACCGAGGAAGAAGGAAGGGGCGTAGCCACAAAGTGTGGAATAATAAAAGCTTTATTGAGTACAGAGGCTTCCCAGCCGACGATGTTCCCTGGTCCGGAGGACATGGGCAAGGGAAGTCACATAGGGTGACCCACGTAGGGGATATTTAAACAGTCTGTAGGGTGGTCGAGCTAATATGACATAGTGAAACCTCACTGGCTGACAGACAGTCGTTCTTTTCCCAGGGACTCCTCGGAAGTTTCTCTTGGTGCACATGAGTGTGAGCAATTCTAGCCAAGCTCCCAGGTTGGAGTTCCTCACGTGACCTTCCCCCATTGCTGACCACCCTATATTTTGATCTTTTGTGTTAATTAGGGGCCCCGCTTATTTGTCTGGCTACTTCCTGCTGATTAGGGGCATTGTAGGGAGGGGGAGATCAGCAGGTGGTGGCTTTGAGGGGTGTCAGGAGAAACATCTGTTAGATCGTGACTGGAGAAACTTCGTGGATGTGGTTATGTAAGGATTTTTTTTAAAAAGAGGAGTAATAGGGGGATCTGCAGGGCCCAGTCTTTTGGTGAGCTGGAAATGGGTAGGGGCCAGCAAACTTGAGGCAAAACTGTATGCCAGGAGTGGCATAAAGAAGGGGAAAGGGAGGGGTCCCATCCACTCTCATAACCAAGATCTGTGAGGGAACTAAAGGTCCAGAGTGTGATGGCAAAACAGAGAAGGTAGCTCCAATGTCTACAAGAAATGAGATGGACTTACCTGTTCCTGCAGCATTACCCTGGGTTTGGTAAGGATGATGGGGGCGTCCTCCAAGTCAAGGCCATTGTCAGTCGTCCATGATGTCTAAAAGTTCGAGTGGTGGGCCCATCTGGCTGGCTTGTCCTCCACGTACAGGTGTTAAGGAAAAGCCTATTGCCCAAAGGAACAATAGTTCTACCAGTGACCTGGCTGCTTGCAATTAAGGAAAGGCTCAGTGGGCAGTCATGGGCAGGGACATTGCCAGGACCAATGACCCTACTTGCCCCATTTAAAGCAAGCTCCTGGTGGGATTCTCTTTGTGGCTTGGACTTGGGTCGGGCACTTCCCGAGCCTTGCCCCTGTTGCTCTGCTGGCCTCAGGGCTGCCACAAAAGTCTGGGTTTGGAGCATTACCTTCTGTGGATGTTGGCCTGGTGATCAGCCTTGGCCTTTTTCTACTAGAAGAGACCATTAAAAAACTTTAAATGCCATGTTCACAGGTCTCAAATATGGGTTTAGAGGTTAGAATAAATGGAAGGGTGCTCCTGAGGAGCCTGGCACCCAGATCCAGCCAGAAACACTGGAGCCAGAGGCAGGACAGGGCCAGAACTTTCTGCAAGAAAATTGAGGTTGGGTGTTGAGGTCCTGCAAACCAGTGTAAAGGCCAATGGCAGACTGAGAGTAGCGTGATGGAGGAGGGGCTTAAGAACACAGTGGAGAAGGAAGGGGTCCCTGGCCAGCAGGGGAGGAGAAAGAGAGACTGGTATTTGCAGGTGAATGAGAAACAGGATTCTGGAAAGGGAGGGGAGGGGGCTCTTGGAGGGAAGAGACCTGACCAAAAGAGGTCCACAGAGAGACCAGAGAGGGGTCCTGAGAGAGGGGTGCCCCCAGGGGTCAGGCAGGAAGCAGAGAGAGTTGGGAGTCCTCGAAGGAGAAAAGATTAGGAGTGGAGGGTTAGATGAGGTTTCTTTGGCCAAAAAACGCCTGCATGTAAAACAGGCGGCACAGAGATTAGGATGGGATTAGGGCACAAATAACTAGAAGCCCTGAATGTAAGGGATTTCCAACCAGTTCCCAGTTCTTTTACCGATAGGTTAAATTGGTGAAGGTGTTAAAACCAAAAGTTTCTTCAGGAAGCTACCTGTTTCAATTATCCAGTGGGTTCTGTGGCCTGGCCACAGTGGAGAAGAAGAACAGTTTCTACTTCTTTAGGGAGGGAGAGATTTTGGATAAGGCAACTCTGGGAGTGTTTTTGGATTAGGTTTAGATTCCTGTGCCTCTATGGCCATCCTCAGTTCTCGAGTGGTCAGAGTTGAGAATTGGCGTCTCACAACTCAAACTCTGCCACCGGATGGATAGGTAAAGTATATGTGCTCTGGACATCTTCACGGGCACACATGCACTCAGAACGGAATGGAAGAGGTTCCTGACACAGCTGCGGTTTTGGACAGAGAGTCTCGATGGAAAAACTGAGGGGAGCCTGGGGGCAGGGGACTTACTGCACCATGTGCCAAAGTAGGTGGAAGGTCAGAGGTCATGGTTGTTTCTCGGAGGTGAAGGGGAGAGCGGCGTTCCATGCAGACTTCTGACTCCTCCTGGGTTTTGGCACCAAAATGTAAGGTATTTTTCTCCACCAAGGAAGAAGGAAGGGGCATAGCCACAAAGTGTGGAATAATAAAAGCCTTATTGAGTACAGAGCACTTCCTGCCCAATGATGTTCCCTGGTCCTGGGGACACCGACCAGGGAAGTCGCATAGGGTGACCCACATAAAGGATATTTAAAGGGGCTCTAAGGTTGTCGAGCTAATATGACGTGGTGACATCTTACCTGCTGACAGTCGCTCTTTTCCCAGGGACTCCTGGGAAGTTGTTTTTGGTGTCCATGAGTGTGTGAGGTTCTAGCCAAGCTCCTGGGTCTGGGTTCCTCACATGACCTTCCCCCATTGCTGACCACCCTACAAAAAGTGTAGATTGAAGGGACTTGGCAGACAATATCTCAACCAGCTGATTAAGTTGAACATCTCCAGTGATCAGTCATGTTGACATCATGTGCTCCATCATGTCACTGAAAAGATGAAAAGGGCATTGTATCTCTGTGCTATTCCTCCTAAAATTCAATCAGTCCACATAACACATGAGGATGACATCAGACACACTCCAATTAAGGCACACATAAAAACACCTAGCTGGTTCCCTTCAAAACTGTCAAGGTCATGACAGGCAGAAAAAGTGATAAACTGTCACAGTCCAGGAAGACTAAGGTGACATAGATTACTAAATGAAATGTGCTATCCTTAATTAGATACTGGAACAGAAAAGTTCTATAGGGAAAAACTGATGAGGTCAAAATAAAACCTATAGTTTAACAAAAAATAAGGTGCCAAAGTTAGTCTCTTAGTTTGAAACGTGTACTATAGTTATATAAGTGTTACTATTAGGAGAAGCTAGGTGAAGTTTATCTGGAAACTGTTCTATCTTGGCAATCTCTCTATAAATATAAAAACATTATAAAATAAAAACTATAAACATAAGCGAGTAATCCCTGTATATATTCAAAACTCATTTTCCATGCATTTTATATTCTGTATATTATAAAAATATATGATTATACATAAGGAAACAAAATATTTTTTTTTAAAAATATCTTTGAAATAAAATAATTTTGGCATTAATTCAGTTTTAGATTCTAAGTACAGTGGTACCTTGAGATACAAACAGGCCAACATACGAAGTTTTTAAGATACGAACTGTGACTCGGTTTGTATTTTTGTTTGAGATTCAAACAAAATTTCGAGATACGAGTCGTGATTCTGGAAGCTGCCACTAGTTGGCACGTTGGCACATGGTTACAGTATTGGCAGTTTGATATACGCATTGACTGACTTATGAGTTCAGTTACAGAACAAATTAAATTCGTATGTCAAGGTACCACTGTACTTTTATTGTCATACATCATAGGTATAGTCCTTATTTTTTTGTAAGTATACACTTAACTATATGTAAATGAGTCTTCCATTGTTCTACATATTCAGACACTAATGTTTGGCTTGTCTTTATTTTATTTCTAATTGCTTCATTTTAGTGAGATAGAGAAAGGAAGGGAGAGAGAGAGAGAGGAAAGCATTCATTTGTTGTTTCACCTAATTGTGCATTCTCTGGTACTTCCCATATGTACCCTCTCAGGGGATCGAACCCACAACCTTGTCTTTTCTGGACAATGTTCTCACCAGTTGAGCTAACTAGCTAGGGCCAATTTGTCTTAATTTTAAACCCAAGCAGAAATTCTGCAGAATCTAGATTTTTTTGAACATCTTCTCACTTTTTGAGTGGTCCACAGTGCTTTCAAAACTTCTGTCTCCTTCTCAACAATAAATTCTTGACAATTTTTTTTGGAAGTGTAGAACAATTCTCCTTAACTCTTAAGCTAAAATATCACCACCTCAAAGTTTGCTTTTTGTGTATATTTATTGACCTCAAATAAATGAAACACTAGTGTTGGAACTTAACCATAGAACACAGAGTGGTTAAGTGCATAGAATGGTGGTAAAAATTCTATACAATGTTCCAGTGAAATAAAAGGAAGTCTAAGAAGATAAATAAATGTCTGTGGATGCAGAACACAAATAAGTGAAGACTAACAGTAGCCTCAGAAGATTCTTCACAGAGTCAGAGAATTCATAGTGGCAGCGTGCCAGCCTCATTTTCTAACTTGTTCTATCAGAGCCCAGGTTCCTTAGACAGCTCGTAAAAGTCTCGTCAGCATCTAGCAGAAAAGTGCAATTTCCCAAAAAACATTTTTATGCATTCTGAAGATTTTAAAAACTTATTTTAATTCACATTAATACTCATAATCAAGCAAATACACTAGTATTAATATTTTCTCTAAAGTCCATGGAGTGGCAGATGGAATTAGTATGATGACTTAAAACTTTATTTAGTTTAGTTTTATCAAGCATGGCTGCTCTAGCTTTCAGAAAAGAAATCACCATCGCCATTTATCTTTTCTGTTGATAAAGTGTTTCTAGATGGACAATTATTGTATTTTCCATCATAGTTGCATACTTGAAAAACAGCTATCATCAATAAATACATGGCATAATGGCCATGTGGATCAACTGAATATCCATAGCAAGATAAAGGTTGCATAGATTCCTAATGAAGAAGAAATTTTTCCAAAGTGTGTTTCTTCACAATTATTATCCACATGCACATCTTTTCTCTTAAACAGAATAGAACATAATTCTGAAAGAAATGTGAACAAAACAAACTTTTCTTTATTAATCTCTGAGGTAAAAATAAATATGATATTGGAACAGATTTTAGTAATTCAGAATGATAATTTCGGAAGAAATAATCAGGAAAAAAATCAATCTGATAGATTGCCACTTACTTTTATTATATTTCTGAGTTTCATCAGAGCATTAAGCAATTAGTATTTAAAATGATTATGTTAATTTAGGTGAAAAAATCCACAGCAATTAACTACTGTTCTTATGGACTTTTACATAGCCAGGCAAAATATTCCTGTAAATTAAGGTCAGAATAAAACTTTGAATCATATATTTTAGTTAATTCTGTTAGAACTTTTGTCCTTTCTAAAAAATGATTTAGTAGTTTTCTTCAATAATTTAATATATTAGAATGTCTGTTTCCATTTTGGAAACTTCAGATAGAACTTTAGAGTAAGAATGTTAGAGGCAACCATTTTATAGAAGTAATCCAGTGACCTAACAAATCCATTCACAGCCACAAACCCTAGAAACTTTCACATGTGTCCACCAGGAGACCAATATATTTAAAAGAGCATGAACTATGGCCTCATAAAACTTACAAACTTGTTCTAACTGGAAAAAAAGCCAGCCTTAGAACTTTCCAAGAGCATGAAGTCATTTTTATATGACTAAATATAAGCAAAACCAATGTATTATCTAATAGTTACATATATAATAAAATCATTAATGAGAAAAGCAAGAAAGTAGATTAAAATTAAAAAATCATAGTGTATTTTTAGAGTGGATGATGCAGAAATGGTGACATCAAGGGAGATGAAAGAAACACAGATGTCACTTCAGTGATATTAAAATTATATATATATTGTTTGGTGCTCCATAGATGTTCAATTCCATCTTATGCTTCATGGCTTAAAAATGTATTTTTAAAAGCTCTTGTACATTGGATTTTTCTATCCTAAATATTGGGCTATTAAATCAAATGGCACTTGATCTCCAAAACATACTTAAGGGCTACTTATGAGCTCAGAGTCTTTAAAAAGATTTCCAACATATTTTCTACTCAGGGGCATAGATACTGAGTGTAGGGCAAATGAGTTTGAAAAATTAGTATTTTTTGAGTTTTCTCAATTTTATTGTTAAGAAATGGCACTGGTAGCCAAATGTGTGCTTGCCCTCATAGCAGGGCAATTGATTGCAAATTGCGGATTGCATTCCTGCTTGGGAGGGGCCATTGTTTTGCTAATGTTTGCTCCAGGAGAGGTTTTTTTCCACCAGAAAGTTTTGAAAAGTAGAGAAAGAATAGGAGAGAGAAAGCCATGTTTGGGAGTGAGGGTTTTTTGTGAGCTCTGCTGAGACTGGTAAAGCCTTTGATTCTAGGAATAACCGGAGAAGATTCTCCTGGTTGTGGAACCAGATAATGTGTCAGGGCTTTGGGAGCTCTGAATGAATGAAAGGGAAATGTTTTCCCTGTGTGTTGCTGGTGTGAAATTTTAACAAAGGAATGGCCCACCATTTTTTGGCTCCACTGTTTTTATGCCGTTTGTCCGAATTCAATGGAAACTGAATGTATATGGCCATGATGATGGCCATGACTACTGGCCATACACTGAGTGTACTTGTTCCCTCACAGAAAAGGAGCTTCTTGTTGCTAACAGTATTATGTTTTTTTGTTGATGCTAATACTACCATCTACCTATGCAGTAGACCATGTTGTAACTCATTCTAGTATCCCTTTAGGGATGAGGAAATGACCATGAAAATGCTAATGGCTTAGGTCTGGGAACTCTCCAATCAAGTAATTTAGTTTTCAGAGCATTGCTATTATCTGATTATCTATTCCCTGTCCTGAGTCTCTTATTTTCCTTTCAGTAGTTTTTCTACTAAATTGTTTCTGCTTCTATTTGAATCACACTTGGACAGGAAAAATGAATACTCACAAAAGAAAAGAACATTTCTAAAGGATCTCCTAATTAATTAAAATAAAAATAAAATGCAATTTAGAAGTAGGACAGTCCATATTGGTATAGCATAGGTTAATCACAAAGGATAATGGACAATTACACTTTTGTGTTATCATTGTTGCTTGTTCCTCATTTCTACTGAGGTACAGGTATTCAAATAAGAGCAATTTAATTATCATATCACTGATCACAACAGAACTGAAATTAACTAGGCCTATCTCTTTAACAGCTATGTATAGCAAGATCTGAATTAATTTCTGAGAGTTGAGACCTCATATAAGGATAATGTGACCTTATATACCAATATTCTCTTATAGGATTTTTGAAGCTTTACTTCTCTATTTAGTCTTTAAATATATGAATAACCACTTTAGTTACCTAGCAGACATCATTATACAGAAGACTCTCTTTAACCCTATTTTTAAAAATATTTAATAAGACTCCAAAAGAACCTAAAAATATTGGATGCCTCAAATATGTAAAATGAATCTTTATAAAATGCTTACTCTAGGTTATTATATAGACTACATAAATCCAGCAATATTGCTAAATATCCTCAAATTCCAAATTTTTATAGTTCACTGCATTTTTTAAGTAATACAGAATAATTTACTTTATTATCAGGAAAATCTTCATTACTAGATTTAATGCAGAAATACAAAGAATGTTGCTTTATTTTTTGTTTGTTTTTCTATAACCAAATTACTATAATTCCTATGCAATTCAATTCATGTTAGGTTTTTCAGAATGTATAAAATCTTGGCTTTTAATATATAATCTTTGGGTAGTTGTTGGGCAGATAAAATATATTAAGCTCACTTTGTTAAAGATGACGCTGCCCACATGGAGGCCGTTGCCCAGGTATTAATGTGTGTGTCTGTGGGCTGTGGGCAGGCAGGATCCTTGTGGCCTGGAGCTTTGTTTTAGAATTAAGCCTTTCCCACCCTTTTTGATGTGGGGTGGTATAATCCCATCATGCTCCAGATAAGTGACTTTGTATTAGAAACTTCCCTATTTTGTATATTGGATTAAAGGTTATGAATCTACACTATAAAATGGGGGCAGAACAGGAGCTTGCTCTCTTGGTTTCTGAGATTAACATTAGAGGAGAAGGCAGAGAAAGGCCACATGGAGGAAGCCAAGAAAGGCAACCAAGATGGCGGAATGTTGAGTGAGAAGCCAGTTTGTGCAGAGTTTGTGCAGGGAGGAGGAAGGGGAACAGAGGTGAATAAATCTGGTGAGCTAGAAACCTTTGATTCTAGGAAACTTGGATAAGTCAGTAGCTTTGTGAGCACTGAATGTGAGTGGGTTTTGGAGCCCAGTGTGTGTTTTTACTTGCCCGCTGGGTGCAAGCTAGGATTAAAGAAGATGGCCCATCAGTTTTGGCTCCGTTGTTTCTTTACCGACTGTCCGAATCCAATGTGAACCTGCATGGGCCAGGCTGCTGTGATGGTAGCCCTGGCTACTGGCTTTACAGTAGTGATTAGGAGAAAATATACAAAACTTAGGTTGGAGTGAGAGAGAATCTTTTAATGTCAAGGTCTTTGATTGAATACGCTGAAAAAAAAATGGTCATTTGTTTAAAAAGCAAACAAACAACATCAAAGTATCTAAAGAGGGTTTGTTTTTCTTGCATTCCATAGTATCAAAAAATAAGTTTACTAATATTGGGTCAGTTACATAAAAATATTACTAAGTACTCCAGCTATTAATACATTCCCCTTTGTTATCTTTAGGCATATTGGATTTATCTTCACAATCATTGCTTTATGGCAGTGGTTCTCAAAGTGTGCACCACAGTGCACTGTTGTACCCTAGATTTTCAGGTGCACACTATGGTATTCCAGAGAAATATGTGCCTGTTGGGGATCAAAAAACCAACAGGGTTTTTGGAGTTTAGATTTTTGGGGGACAGAGGTGTGGGGAATTGGCTGTAAACTGACAGTTTGCTCAACCCCTCCCCTCACCTCACTTGCCTGATTAGGTTGCAAAAAGCTGTTAAGCTGTGGTGCTGGACTGTTTGCACTACCCCCCCCACCCCGTTCCCAAGAAAGATTGGAGGCAAGCTTCTTTTATCTTTTGTTTGGTGTAAAGTTAAGATGATATGTAGGGTGAAGGTTTTCTGTACTCGACACAATTAAGAGTAAAAACAGAGGAATTCTTCAATGTACTGATGAGGAAATGAGAGTTTGCCTTTCAAATATATGCCCAAACATTTAAGAAATCACTAAGACACATCAGGCTCATGTTTCTCATAAACACAAGAATGAAATAACACATTTGCACTGGGACCTGCCAAATTTACTAAATCTTATTAAGAATGTATCTATGTGTATAAAAAGATAACTTTTTTGTCGTTATTTTTTAACCCCTCTTTTATACAAATCTAAAAAGCATAACTCAAAAAATGTAATATAAAAATGTTTTTTAATGTGAAAATAAATTTAATTTTGTCATATTTATTTTGTTTAATTACCATAAAAGCACGTTTGGACTTTATATTATTTTCTTTAATATTTGACTTAATTATTATAACATTTCTCAGATATTTGTATATAGTGTGCCTACAATTATTTGTAGAATTTTATTTATTTTTTATTTTTTATTTTTTTGTATTTTTCCAAAGCCAGAAACGGGGAGGTAGTCAGACAGACTCCCGCATGCGCCCAACCAGGATCCACCAGGCACGCCCAGCAGGGGGGGATGCTCTGCCCATCCTGGGCATTGCTCTGTTGCAATCAGAATGATTCTAGTGCCTGAGGCAGAGGCCACAGAGCCATCCTCAGCGCCCGGGAAAACTTTGCTCCAATGGAGCCTTGGCTGCGGGAGGGGAAGAGAGAGACAGGGAGGAAGAAGAGGGGAAGGGGTGGAGAAGCAGATGGGTGCCTCTCCTGTGTGCCCTGGCCGGGAATCGAACCCGGAACTCCTGCATGCCAGGCCGACACTCTACCACTGAGCCAACCGGCCAGGGCCTATTTGTAGGATTTTAAATGTGCCCTGACTTCAAAAAGTTTGAGAACCACTGCCTTATGGAATCAAGATGGCTGCTGCAATTCTACACATGGTGTTTCTAAAATTCAAGTAGAAATGTGAAAGAGTGAGATCAACTATATCACTTTGAATTTATTAGAAAATTCACAACTTTTTGTTTGAGATGGAGTTTGAGGATACATGCAGTAATGATTGTCAGAGACAATAGTAGTTAGAGAGCAGACTGGCTGCTTCTGGTTTGTTTTGCACGCAAAGATAACTTGTCAAGAAAATGTCCATAAAAATGAAAACTAAGAAAAAGTGGAAGTAACAATTAACATGGTATAGGATATTAAGAAGAGTAAATGTTAAAACATACCTCTAAAGTTAGAGTTTCACTGATTTGGAGCCTTATTTATGAAGTAATCAGGAAAATAGAGAGTCACATAGGAAAACTAGAGAAAATAGTGATGGTGAAGGATGAGACTCTTAGCTTATGAGAGAATCTAAGTTTACACACAGTTCATCCTGAAATGTAGAATTGGATTTTGGGACTAGAGATGCAGCCCTCAGCAAGTTGAACACGAACAGTAGTTGAAAGTGTGCCATTAAGAAGCTCGCCAATGAAGAAAGTATAAAAAATGTAAAAAATTTAGTAAAAACAATATTTGACATTCTGGTTTGTAGGTGGTTTGGAGTAGCAGAAAAGGAGCAAGACTAAAAACAGAAAGAGATAACATAGACACCTTATGCAGTCTTAAGTAAAGATTTATCACACAGCTGCTTTGTGTCTAGCTCATGCTAAGTGTTAGGCATGCCACAGAATGAGACAGTTTCTATCCTCCAGTAAGTTGCCACTCAGAGGAGTAAACTAAAAATTAAATGGGCAATGGCAATATAACAAAAAACAACCTAGTCTTGCATATATATATATTTATATTATATATATAATATACTATATGTGTGCATATAATATGTGTATATATGTCTTACATTAAGATTTTAAGAATAATGTGAATACTCATCATATATATATTGCAAATTATGTACCACAATATATTTATTGGTTTATCTGTTGATGGTTGCTCTAGTAATTTTCATATCTTGGCTATTTGAATAAAAATGCAATAAACATGAGAATGCAAGTATCTCTTCATGATCCTGATTTCAACTCTTTTGGATATATATATATATGAAGAATCACTGGATCACATTCATTTCTATATTTAAATATTAAGAAAAATGTTTTAATTGACAGAGATGCCACGAGAATGAGGACTTAACAGGACCTGTGTAATTATATATGAGCCTGTGAGTGCGAGATATTCCTGAAGAAAGCACTTATGATTTGATGCAGGATTGTGTGGATAGTAGGGACACAGCAAATATAGAATATTCTTTTGAGAAGCCTGTTGTTGAAGAAAATGAAAATAAAGATAAAAATAATGTGAGTATCGAGGCTAAGAATAGTTTATGTTCTTTTGGTGCAAGTGAATATTGCTTTGGATGTTTAATATATTTACGAAAATGATATATCAAAGTCTACACTGCCATTTTCTTTCTTCCTTATGAAATTTACACTCACAAGTAACCAAACCAATAACTATTTTTTTTTTTAACTTTCTGAAAGATTGAAATTCACTCTGTTTGGCAAGCTAGCACACACTGTAGAAATACTGTTTAAGGTAATATTAATCCGCATTTCTGACAGTTTTTTCTGTGGACAGTATGATATCCCATAAGTATACAAGTTAAATAATTAGTGCTTTAACAAAATATATATTAAGTGATTACCCTCTCAAGTGGCATAAGATCTAAATGGCATAGAACACTGAACCTCAGCTCGGCCTAACTAGACACCAGCACCAGGCAGCTCCCCATATAGGGTTTTTTTCCAAAACGTAATATTTTATTAAGTGTGATAAATTAATTAAACTATTGAACTACAACAAATTTATTTATATAATCAATAAGAATTTTAACTTATAAGAAACGCATTCGATGGCAAACTCAACAAAAATATCTCAGTGATGGAGAAATGAGTAACCTAAATGTAGGCAATATTATGTTCACATAAGAAATGCAGACAAAGAGTGATGTCACGGAAATGGCGCCATGAGAAGCGAGTCCGACAGCTCTCCCCTAAATCACAACAAATTTATCAACTAGAAACAGAAAAATTTATCCTCGGAGCATTCCGGAGTTCCACACAAACTGAAAGCAAAAGGACTGTTATCACTTGAATCTGAGAGACGAGGGTGTGGAGGAAGCTACCGCAGCGACACTCATTCAAGCTGCGAGGGAGTGCGCCTGCGGTGAGTCAGCCCATATACTTGGGAACCACGAGCCGCCGCGAGCGGCCAACGTGAGCCGCCACTGCGAGCCACCGCGAACAGCCGCGCACGCGCCCGGTCCGGTTGAGCACCGCTGACGTTCCCAGCGGCCCGCACACTGCGAGTGGGGGTCGCCGGCCACAGGTGCCCGGAGCGCCCCATTCACATGCGTGCCTTGGGCATTCCACGCGCCCAGAGCGCCCTGCTGGCCCGCACACCCAGGGGGCTCCATTATCTTGCGCCTGGTGCGGTCCAGCCGCCAGCGGCGGGGCGAGCGGGAGAGGCTTGGGAGATTCTCTCCGTGGGCGGGGCACCTCACCCAGCCATTCAAGCTAACAATCAAGCGTTGGGGGAGGGGCGTGCGCAGGCAGCCTAAAATACCTTCGGAAGCACAGCTGCGACCCAATCACTGAAATTAGCTTAACCCATAAAATCTGTGCACCCTCGGTTCTAATTGATAAGATCTCTCTCAGTTCAGCAATCCAAGACAAGAGGCGTGATATTTTTTAGTGCCTCTCGCTAAAGGGGCGGGGGCAACTTCTGATTGATAGAGCCTCCATATTCAGGGATAAATGCTAACAAGAAGGACTTGGCAGATAATAAGGTCTATACTACACTAGTCGTAAGCAGAGACTAGTGCCTCTTCTTCCCTGCAAAAACAGGCTACAAAGTGTGGAAAGCCTGGGTTGAGAGGTCCAACTAAATGATAGGCACTGAACAGTCACCTTGACAACAATTGACTCCCACCCCCGCCTGATTACACTGGAGGCCCTGACTCTCAGAGCCTTTCCCAAAGCCTTGCACTGAGTGGGGATAGAGTGGGGATTTCCCAGCTCTTTGAGCCTCTTACTCCCCAGGCAGAAGCAGTAGCAGCCTTATAGCTGGATCACCAGGCTGCTAATTCAGGAAGGGGGGACTAGGAGAGAGAATCCAGGAAAGCAAACTCTCTCATCGTTGGACCCTGCAAACGCCAACAAGCCTTTACTTCCAGCAAGACTAAAGCCAATTAAATGACATTGCCATAGAATTCCATCAACTGCAAATCCTACCTAAGAGTGACACAGGGGCAGAGCCTGGGGTACAGAGTCACTGACTAGAAAGAGGGAGAGAAAAGAAAAAGGAAGAAGTTAACCTCTCAAAATCAAGAAAAACCCACAGACTTTACAACTTGATCCACTAATTTTTTTTTTGTGGTTGTTGTTTGTTTCTTCTATCTTTTTGCCTTTATTTCCTCCACCTCAGTTCTGCTATTCTCTGCCCATCTTATGCTTCCCCTTTCTTGAACTACACTACCCATGAGTGTTGCATTTTATTTTTCTTCTTCATCCTCACCCTCCTTTAAGGTTATACTCCAAAACACTTAACTCTCACTCTCTCCTCTTTTGTGTTTTTTTTGTTTTTTTTTTGTCTTGCTTTATTTTGTTTTTTTCTCCTCCTATTTTATTTCTTCTTTCGTTTTTCTCTTTTTCTTATTTTTTCCTTTCTATTCGTTTTTTCTTTTCTCATTTTACTTTCCTCCCATATAATCCTCAATCACGAACAAATTAGTTAATTTGGGACTCAAGGCTTTTTTTGGCTTTATTTCTATTTTTGCTTTTGTTTTTATTTTTTTTTCTCTTGTTTGTTTATTTTTGTGGCATTTTGGGTCCTTCCAACCCAAGGTCTCCATTGTATTTAGTCTTCACTCCAATTAATACAACAGATTTTTACTTATTATTTTTATTTTTTCTTCTTTATTATTCTTTTTGGTCCTTTTTTCTGATTCCCTCTTATCCCTCTCATTATATCTCTTAGTTGACCATCACTTACAAGCAAATCATCTTATGCTTGTCTAAGATTTTCTTCCTTTTTTTTTTTTTTTTTTACATTTAGTAGGTCCCTACTCCCTTTTTTTTCCCCTTGAACTCTTCACCCCAAATCAGGCCCTCCATTATAGGCACGATATTTCCCTGAGGAGGGGAGAGGAGGGAAAGAGAAGAGAGAAAAAAAGGGGGAAATAATAAATTATTACTGTTTTTTTTTGTGGGGTGTTTTACCCTTTTTTTTTTCTTTTTACTCTTTATTAATTCTAATTAGTGCTATCAATAAGACCACCCTCAGATGCCGATAAGAAAGAGGAAATCGAATATTATGGATACAAAAGAAAGAGAGGTAACACAAATAGATGTGGAAAAATCTATGGAGAAAAGACTTAACATATTGGAAGCCTTGGAGCTAAATGACAGAGAATTTAAAATAGAAATCTTAAAAATACTCAGAGATATACAAGAAAACACAGAAAGGCAATATAGGGAGATCAGAAAACAACTCAATGAACACAAAGAATATATTACCAAGGAAATTGAAACTATAAAAACAAATCAAACAGAAATGAAAAACTCAATTCACGAGCTGAAAAACGAGGTAACAAGCTTAGCTAACAGAACAGCCCAGATAGAAGATAGGATTAGTGAAATAGAAGACAAACAACTTGAGGCACAACAGAGAGAAGAAGAAAGAGACTCAAATATAATAAAAAATGAGAAAGCCCTACAGGAATTGTCTGACTCCATCAGAAAGAATAACATAAGAATAATAGGTATATCAGAGGGAGAAGAGAAAGAAAATGGAATGGAGAATATACTCAAACAAATAATAGACGAGAACTTCCCAAGCCTGTGGAAGGAACTAAAGCCTCAAATTCAAGAAACAAACAGAACACCAAGTTTTCTTAACCCCAACAAACCCACTCCAAGGCACATCATAATAAAGATGACACACACCAATGACAAAAAAAAAAATTCTCAAGGCAGCCAGGGAAAAGAAAAGTACAACATATAAAGGAAGGCCTATTAGATTATCATCAAATTTCTCAGCAGAAACTCTACAAGCTAGAAGAGAGTGGACCCCAATATTTAAAGCCCTGAAAGAGAGGAACTTTCAGCCAAGAATACTATACCCATCAAAGCTATCCTTCAAGTATGAAGGAGATATAAAAACATTCACAAATACAGAAAAGATGAGAGAATTTATCAACAGAAAGCCCCCACTCCAGGAAATACTAAAGGGGGTTCTCCAATCAGATACAAAGAATAAAAAACAACAACAACAAAGCCACAAGTAACAGCTCCACCAAGAACACAATAAAACCAAACTTAAACTGTGACAACAATGGGAAAAAAGGGGGGAGAGGTTGGAGATTAACGTTAGCAAAGGACGAAAAGTGCAGAAATACTCATAAGATAGGGTACTACAATGAATATGGTAGGTACCCTTTTCATTACTTAATGGTAACCACCCTTGAAAAAACCACCACAAAAACACTTGACTTAAAAAAGGTAGCAACAGAGGAAAGAAGTATGGAACACAAACAAACAAAAACAAATGATAGAAAAACAAAACAGAAGAATCAAACTAGATACAAAACTAAAAGAAAGCAATTTATAAAATGGCAGTAGGGAACCCACAAGTGTCAGTAATTACACTAAATGTAAATGGATTAAACTTACCAATAAAAAGACACAGAGTAGCAGAATGGATTAAAAAAGAAAACCCAACTATATGCTGCCTACAAGAAACACATCTAAGCAACAAGAATAAAAACAAATTCAAAGTGAAAGGCTGGAAAACAATACTCCAAGCAAACAACACCCAAAAAAAAGCAGGTGTAGCAATACTCATATCTAATAATGCTGACTACAAGACAGAAAAAGTACTCAGAGACAAAAATGGTCATTTCATAATGATTAAGGGGAAGTTGAATCAAGAAGACATAACAATCCTTAATATATATGCACCAAACCAAGGAGCACCAAAATATATAAGACAGCTACTTATTGACCTTAAAACAAAAACTAACAAAAATACAGTCATACTTGGAGACCTCAATACACCGCTGACGGCTCTAGATCGGTCATCCAAACAGAGAATCAATAAAGATATAGTGGCCTTAAATGAAATACTAGAACACCTGGATATGATAGACATCTACAGGACACTTCATCCCAAAGCGAAAGAGTATACAATTTTCTCTAGTGTACATGGAACATTCTCAAGAATTGACCATATGTGGGCCACAAAGACAATATCAGCAAATTTAGAAAAATTGAAATTGTACCAAGCATATTTTCTGATCATAAAGCCTTGAAACTAGAATTCAACTGCAAAAAAGAGGGGGAAAAACCCACAAAAATGTGGAAACTAAACAACATACTTCTAAAAAATGAATGGGTCAAAGAAGAAATAAGCGCAGAAATCAAAAGATTTATACAGACAAATGAAAATGAAAATACGACATATCAGAATCTCTGGGATGCAGCAAAAGCAGTAATAAGAGGAAAGTTCATATCACTTCAGGCCTATATGAACAAACAAGAGAGAGCCCAAGTAAACCACTTACCTTCACACCTTAAGGAACTAGAAAAAGAAGAACAAAGACAACCCAAAACCAGCCGAAGAAAGGAGATAATAAAAATCAGAGCAGAAATAAATGAAATAGAGAACAGAAAAACTATAGAAAAAATCAATAAAACAAGGAGCTGGTTCTTTGAAAAGATCAACAAAATTGACAAACCCTTGGCAAGACTCAGCAAGGAAAAAAGACACAGGACTCAAATAAATAAAATCCAAAATGAAAGAGGAGAGATCACCACAGACATCATAGAAATACAAAGAATTATTGTAGAATACTATGAAAAATTATATGCCACCAAATACAACAATCTAGAAGAAATGGATAAATTCCTAGAACAATACAACCTTCCTAGACTGAGTCATGAAGAAGCAGAAAGCCTAAACAGACCAATCATCAGGGAGGAAATAGAAAAAACTATTAAAAACCTCCCCAAAAATAAAAGTCCAGGCCCAGACGGTTATACTAGTGAATTCTATCAAACATTCAAAGAAGACTTGGTTCCTATCCTACTCAAAGTCTTCCAAAAAATTGAAGAAGAAGCAATACTTCCAAACACATTTTATGAGGCCAACATAACCCTCATACCAAAACCTGGCAAGGATGGCACAAAGAAAGAAAACTACAGACCAATATCTCTAATGAATACAGATGCTAAAATACTAAACAAAATACTGGCAAACCGAATACAACAACATATTAAAAAAATAATACATCATGATCAAGTGGGATTCATCCCAGAATCTCAAGGATGGTTCAACATACGCAAAACAGTTAACGTAATACACCATATCAACAAAACAAAGAACAAAAACCACATGATCTTATCAATAGATGCAGAAAAGGCTTTTGATAAAATACAACACAATTTTATGTTTAAGACTCTCAACAAAATGGGTATAGAAGGAAAATATCTCAACATGATAAAGGCCATATATGATAAACCATCAGCCAACATCCTATTAAACGGCATAAAACTGAGGACTTTCTACCTTAAATCAGGAACAAGACAGGGTTGTCCACTCTCTCCACTCTTATTCAACGTGGTGCTAGAAGTTCTGGCCAGAGCAATCAGACAAGACAAAGAAATAAAAGGCATCCATATCGGAAAAGAAGAAGTAAAGCTATCACTTTTTGCTGATGATATGATCCTATACATCGAAAACCCGAAGGACTCCACAAAAAGATTATTAGAAACAATAAACCAATACAGTAAGGTCGCAGGATACAAAATTAACATACAAAAGTCCATAGCCTTTCTATATGCCAACAATGAAATATTAGAAAACGAACTCAAGAAAATAATCCCCTTCACGATTGCAACAAAAAAAAATAAAATACCTAGGAATAAACATAACAAAGAACGTAAAGGACCTATATAATGAAAATTACAAAGCATTGTTAAGGGAAATCAAAAAAGATACAATGAGATGGAAAAATATTCCTTGTTCTTGGATAGGAAGAATAAATATAATCAAAATGGCCATATTACCCAAAGCAATATACAAATTTAATGCAATTCCCATCAAAATCTTTATGAGATTTTTTAAAAAAATGGAACAAAAAATCATCAGATTTATATGGAACTGTAAAAAACCCCGAATAGCCAAAACAATCCTAAGAAAAAAGAATGAAGCTGGGGGCATTACAATACCTGACTTTAAACTATATTATAGGGCCATGATAATCAAAACAGCATGGTATTGGCAAAAAAATAGACACTCAGACCAATGAAACAGAATAGAAAGCCCAGAAATAAAACCACATATATATGGTCAAATAATCTTTGATAAAGGGGCCAACAACACACAATGGAGAAAAGAAAGCCTCTTCAACAAATGGTGTTGGGAAAACTGGAAAGCCACATGCAAAAGAATGAAACTCAACTATAGTTTGTCCCCTTGTACTAAAATTAATTCAAAATGGATCAAAGACCTAAATATAAGACCTGAAACAATAAAGTACATAGAAGAAGACATAGGTACTAAAATCATGGACCTGGGTTTTAAAGAACATTTTATGAACTTGACTCCAATGGCAAGAGAAGTGAAGGCAAAGATAAATGAATGGGACTACATCAGAATTAAAAGTTTTTGCTCAGCAAGAGAAACTGATATCAAAATAAACAGACAGCCAACTATATGGGAACTGATATTTTCAAACGACAGTTCAGATAAGGGCCTAATATCCAAAATTTACAAAGAACTCATAAAACTCAACAACAAACAAACAAACAATCCAATAAAAAAATAGGAAGAGGACATGAACAGACACTTCTCCCAGGAAGAGATACAAATGGCCAACAGATATATGAAAAGATGCTCAGCTTCATTAGTTATTAGAGAAATGCAAATCAAAACTACAATGAGATACCACCTCACTCCTGTTAGATTAGCTATTATCAACAAGACGGGTAATTGCAAATGTTGGAGAGGCTGTGGAGAAAAAGGAACCCTCATTCACTGTTGGTGGGACTGTAAAGTAGTACAACCATTATGGAGGAAAGTATGGTGGTTCCTCAAAAAACTGCAAATAGAACTACCTTATGACCCAGCAATCCCTCTACTGGGTATATACCCCAAAACCTCAGAAACATTGATACGTGAAGACACATGTAGCCCCATGTTCATTGCAGCACTGTTCACAGTGGCCAAGACATGGAAACAACCAAAAAGCCCTTCAGGCCCTGGCCGGTTGGCTCAGCGGTAGAGCGTCGGCCTAGCGTGCGGAGGACCCGGGTTCGATTCCCGGCCAGGGCACACAGGAGAAGCGCCCATTTGCTTCTCCACCCCTCCGCCGCGCCTTCCTCTCTGTCTCTCTCTTCCCCTCCCGCAGCCAAGGCTCCATTGGAGCAAAGATGGCCCGGGCACTGGGGATGGCTCTGTGGCCTCCGCCCCAGGCGCTAGAGTGGCTCTGGTCACAACATGGCGACGCCCAGGATGGGCAGAGCATCGCCCCCTGGTGGGCAGAGCGTCGCCCCATGGTGGGCGTGCCGGGTGGATCCCGGTCGGGCGCATGCGGGAGTCTGTCTGACTGTCTCTCCCTGTTTCCAGCTTCAGAAATAAAAAAAAAAAAAAAAAAAAAAAAAAAAAAAAAAAAAAAAAAAAGCCCTTCAATAGAAGACTGGATAAAGAAGATGTGGCACATATACACTATGGAATACTACTCAGCCATAAGAAATGATGACATCAGATCATTTACAGCAAAATGGTGGGATCTTGATAACATTATAAGGAGTGAAATAAGTAAATCAGAAAAAAACAAGAACTACATGATTCCATACATTGGTGGAACATAAAAATGAGACTAAGAGACATGGACAAGAGTGTGGTGGTTACCAAGGGTGGGGGGGAAGGGAGGACATGGGAGGGAGGGAGGGAGAGAGTTGGGGGGAGGGGGAGGGGCACAGAGAACTAGATAGAGGGTGACGGTGGACAATCTGACTTTGGGCAAGGGGTTTGCAACATAATTTGATGACAAAATAACCTAGACATGTTTTCTTTGAATATATGTACCCTGACTTATTATTGTCATCCCATTACCATTAATAAAAATTTATTAAAGAAAAAAAAAAAGAAATGCAGACAAATGAAATAGTTTGATTTTTATTTGTTTGTTTTTAAACTCATGGTAGTTTAATGAGCCAGCTTATTTATTTATTTTAGGTGATTTTGTAAAAGGAATTTATTAGAGTGATACTAAACTTATACATAGGTGCTCAATCCTACAACATATCTCTGTCAGGCTGTTTTTAGAGAGCCTGAAAGTGTTTGTGTTTGTGTGTGTGTGTGTGTTTGTGTGTGTGTGTGTGTGTAGGGAGGTGGGCCATGGTGTATTAATTGTTGCCACCTGCAACCAGTATGGCACATGCTTTTTTGTAACTGTTACTAATAAAAGCCTGACTAAATAACTCTTGATACACTTTTATAACATGCAAAACTACTACATCTTGAAAGACAAAGAAGTGAAGAAGTTATAAAATAAATTAGAAAGTAATTTAAAAACACTTCTTTCACTAATTTGCTACTTCTGGCAAAACGTTACCTGCAACATATGAAGTTTCTATCTGATTTCCCTCTCCTAGACTCCATTAACTTAATCAAATCATTGTAACTTGGTACTTGCCAACCTCATTATCATGTATTATGTAGTTGTCTTTTAAATTCATTAGACAGAGACCTTCCATTTAAAGCACATTAATTTTTGCACTCTTCTGAAACCTTTAGCCTGAGGTGGAAATTTATAAGATCTAATGCAGTATCCAGAAAGAAAGGCAGTTGACTGGATTTTGTATTGGAGTAATAGCTAAAGCAGTTTTACCTATGAAATTAATAAAGCTTATTCTTTAGAATTCCTCACTCATTCCTGTGTCTAGTTTTATACTTTCATATTTTATTCTTTTGGTTGAAGCAGCATTTCTCAACTGGGCACTACTTGTACTTTTGGGTGGAATAGATCTTGTTATTGAGAGTTGTCTTGTGCATTGTAGGCTACTTAGTAGTATTTATCCCATCTACCCACTATATTCCAGGAGCTGTAATCTATAAAAAAAAAGTTCAGACAGTTCCAAAATCCCCAGCTGGGGCCTGAGGATGATCCCCATTTGAGAATCACCGAATTAAATCCTCATTTTCCCTCAAACTCTATAAGTTTTACTCAAAAAACCCTGCATCTGGCCTAGATAGTAGTTATTTAAAGAAGCATCATAGAAGGTATAATATTACTTTAATTGTAACCCACATAGTATGTGAATAAGTTCTTTTTAACTTCATACAATTTTGTGACTTTTAACTAGCAAATATCATATAAGCTTGTTTTGTTTAACCTGTAAGTGGCAAGCTTGTTAACTTAAAAGTGATGCAGTTTTATTAAACTCCATTATTCCAAATAACACACTTTATACAGAAAATGTTATTAAAATGAATATGGACAATGAATTCACATTGTATACACCATTAATGTATTAGGTGCAATAAAGATTAGAAGCATTGTGATGAGAAGTAGATACTTCTATAACTAATGAAGTTATATATACATATAAAATACGAGGCCCTCTGTGCTATATTATACACTTTCTTTCACAAATAGAAAGCTTTAAGAAGAAATGTATATCCTTGAACCCAAGAGTACATTGCTATTAATGCATTCAGTAGCAATGTGGGAAAATTATTTTTCCCTTTATAGAAAATTCATTAATAAATAAGAGATTCATAAAAGTACAGTATCAGTGAAGAAGTATTTAAAAAATATATCTCAAAGAAACCTTTCTATGAATCGAGATTTCTTCATTTAAACCATTTTACTGTTTGTACTATTATTTTTATTTCTAAAACACATAAAGCCATTCGAGATAGAATGAACAGCATAGGGTGAATATACAAACTATGGCAAGATAAAAAAGCAAAAATATTTGTGAAGGAAGTCATTGAAAAATCAATATCAATTGAAGTCTGGGTTTCAAAGTTCTGTTACTATTTCTAAAAACAGTCTATAAAGTATCAGTTTCAAATAGGCATATGAATTAAACCTATGTACTCTTATTGTCAATATTATCCCATTAAATTTAATTTCTAAATAAAAAATGTACTTAATTTAATGACATAAAAATATATTATTTGTTGAATTAAATAACCAATATAACTTTGTGATAGCAAGTGTCAATAAATATATCTGGTAAATAAACACTTTGTTTTAGATTTTCTGATTTCTCCTTCTGTGTAACCTAGAATTTTATTAACTTAAAATATCCATCAGTATTTTAAAATATCCACTTTTAGGACAATACATTGACTCCTAATGCCATTACATTAAAATAAAATGTTATTAGTTTAAAAAGGAAATGTAATCACAAAGGCTGATTGATGCTATTATATTGACTAATATCATCAGCAAGTGTGAAACTGCTCTCTAGATGTCTTTTAATAACTATAATTTCTTAAAACAGAGGAGGAAATATCAAGGGAAGCCATTTACTATACTCAAATGTAAAAAATGTGTTTTTTTATTATTACAGAATAGACTCTAGGTATGAACACTGCATTTAGAAAAAAGATTCGTGTGTGTGTGTGTGTGTGTGTGTCTGTGTGTGAAAGGAAAAGAGAGAGAGAGACATAGACAGAGATATAAAGGGAGATAGAAGAACAAATAGAGAGAGGGAGAAAAACAGAGAGAGAAGAACAAAGCATTTAAGGTTTATGGCTGAAATATATTTTCCACATCAGGGCTCCTTTGTCTCTAATCTCAGTTTAACAGGCCTCTGTAGAGTCCTGGAAGTTACGAAAATCTAGAGAAAAGAGAGTATCTAAGTGGCCATGCCTATTTTATAAGAGAAGGACTACTGTTGTCTTTTTTCTCCCAGTTGCCAAAAAAAAAAAAAAAATCAGTGGTGTAGAGATGTAAACATAAGTTATAATTAACTCCTTTTGGTTTATAATTGACTTGATAGAAATAACGTTCAGTAAAATAGAGGGAACAAATTCTACCTAATTATTTTAGTCCACAAGTGTTTAACTAGTATACAATTAATTGGTGAACTGGTACATCTCTGAACCTAATGTAATTTTGTTCTAAGTAATTTAAAGAATGACCTCAAAACTTGTCATTATTTCCACATACTCTGTAACACCACAAAGATAATAAATATTTATTTTCAGTAATACTTAATAAAAATGGCTCACACTTATTAATAACTCACTGTATGCTCAATGCTGGACTGAGTGCTTATCATGAGAGCTCATGTCTCTTTTAATCATTCTTTTTTTTTTTTTTTAACAACTGATAGTCAATTTATTAAAAAGGCTGATTTAAGCATCTGCAATGGTGACTTCAACCTCAACTCCCGGCTCAATACTGATGGAAGTAATCTGTTTAACAATCTCAGAAGGGCTGTGCAGGTCAATGAGACGTTTGTGGATCCTCATCTGAAACCGATCCCAAGTCTTAGAACCCTCCCTGCAGGGAGTTTTTCTTGTGGTGATTCTCAGAGTCTTGGTAGGCATGCGCACGGGTCCTTTCACTTTGAGATTCTTTTCCTTCGCACCTCTGATCAAGTCAGCACACACTAGAGAAAGAAAACGGCCTTTCAGTTCACTCGGAACAACCGAAGGCGGCTTAAGCAATTTTAACTGCTGCTGGCTCAGAATAGCGTATAAAACTATCATTTTAATTCAACAAGTGATTATCTCCTCATCGCCAACTTTTAATCATTCTAACAGCCTAGTGAAGTAGGAACAATTATTATATGCATTTCATTGATTGAAAAACTGAAGCTTAAAGAGATTGATTGGTTTCTTAAAGTTTAGGCTCTGCTACAGGAAAAGTAGCATATTTCAGGTTTGGGGTACTTGCAAGTCATGTGGTATTCTGATTTTTCCACACTAAGTTAATGTGGTATTTAATTACTAAGATAAGATTAATCAAAGGCAATCATTAAATTTTTATTGAAACTTATATTAGCTATTATGCCAACCTTTTTCAGACACTTAACCGTGCCAATAATTTCTTCCTTCCAGACTTAGCAGACAAAATTAGTAGGACAAAGTTCTTCTACAAACCTATGCCAGAGCATTGTTCAAGTTATTGGATAGGATTCTGAGGATTCACATGCAGAAATACTAGTCACTGATCAATCGGCCTTTAACATTTCAGAAGCAGACAGGAAAGGCATTGGAATGTATTTGGCATTTTCTCAATTTCATCCAATAAAGGAATCAGTTTCAAAGAATATCCCAATCAAATACGTGCTCTTAATACTAAAATGACTTAAATAAACTGTCTTGGTGGGAAGCACCAGCAGAAAGTAGAGGTAAATGACTCAGGATAACAAAATCTCAGAACACAAGGACACACCCAAACTGTTACACACAAAAACACATCAAAGTGGCAAAGAGACTAGAACAGGGGTCCCCAAACTACGGCCCGTGGGCCACATGCGGCCCCCTAAGGCCATTTATCCGGCCCCTGCCGCACTTCTGGATGGGTACCTCTTTCATTGGTGGTCAGTGAGAGGAGCATAGTTCCCACTGAAATACAGGTCAGTTTGTTGATTTAAATTTACTTGTTCTTTATTTTAAATATTGTATTTGTTCCCGTTTTGTTTTTTTACTTTAAAATAAGATATGTGCAGTGTGTATAGGAATTTGTTCATAGTTTTTTTTATAGTCCGGCCCTCCCACAGTCTGAGAAACAGTGAACTGGCCCCCTGTGTAAAAAGTTTGGGGACCCCTGGACTAGAACTTAATTATTCTCACCACAAACAAGAAAATGTAATTCTATGTGAAGTGATAGAGGTGTTAGCAAATGCTATGGTGGTAATCATACTGCAGTATATAAATGTATCAAATGAACACATTCTATACCTTAAACTTACATACTGCAGTATGTAAATTATATCTCAATAATAATAAAAACACTTCCAGGGTAGTAGCTTCTCTTTCAGAAGACTGCCTACATTCTACTTATTTTTTCTATGCATGTCAGTCATTGCATATGCTTATAATTTATCTCAATTAATTCAAACCTACTTAATCTATGTAAAACTTGTGTGAAGTAGATGTTCTTTATTTCATAATACATGGAAACAGAAGTTTAAAGATATCAGAACACTTGTACAAAACCTGTTTTCCTGATGCCATCTTCTTTCCTTATTCTCTTCTCTAGCCTGTACTAAATTCTAACATGGCCATCCAAGTAATACATCTTAATAGGCTCTAATATTTAATAATATAAATTGAATTATCATAATTTCACAGTTCAATGTGACTTAGAGAATACATAAACTAAAAAGGATAATAAAAGGAAGAAATCTCCTGAATACTAAATAAGACCTCTAAAATCCATAAGCTGTCTTTCAAAGACATGTAAAATATGTCAAAATGGACATATAGAAAACTAACTTATTTTGTATTCTCTCTCTTTTTTTTAATTTTAATTTCTTTTTCTTCTTCTTTTTTAGTGAGAGGAGGGGAGGCAGAGACAGACTTCTGCATGAACCCTGACCAGGATCCACCCAGCAAACCCACTAGGAGGCGATGCTCTGCCCATATGGGGCCTTTGCTCTGCTGCAACCAGAGCCCTTTTTTAGAGCCTGAGACAGAGGCCATGGAGCCATTCCCAGCACCGGGGCTAACTCGTTCTAGTCAAGCCATGACTGCAGGAAGGGAAGAGAAGAGAGAGAGAGAGAGAGAGAGAGAAGCAAGATGAGGAGGGGTGGAGAAGCAGATGGGCACTTCTCCTGTGTGCCTTGACCAGGAATTAAACCTGGAACTTCCACACACGGGTCGACAGTCTACCACTGCACCAACTGGCCAAGGCCTTATTTTGCACAATTTCAAGAAACATATCATAAGATAACAATGGACTAGATTAGGAAACAGTATGGAAGAATTTTCTAGCAGACAGATAAAATTACTTTTCTTGTTAGACACTTAGGTTCCTATAGACCGCCAGTGTTCAAGCAAATAGATATTGCCTTGAAATCTGAGATATGCAATGAAACTTCTCATCTAATAGTTTATTCTACTAGATGATGTTTTCACTTATATTCAACTCAGATGTTCATTGAATCACTTAGTTGCTAATGTAATTCAATTAAATTTAAGTAAATGTAGTGCTTGTATTCTAGAAAAGCCAAAACAAAAAATATACTATTTGTAAAAGGGTATGAGAGACCATATTATTTCTGATATCAAGCAATCCAGTTTGAGTTATAACATTTCCCAGGTAAATAATGTAAGATTATTTATAAAAAAGTTTTTGTCTTTGGGATGAAATACTTTTGTTCCCTGGTCCTTCTCTTAGTTTAATGAGTTTTTTGTTGTTGTTGTTTTTTAATTTCTAAATTAGGTGTTACCTTATGAAGACTTCAATCACACTCTTTATTCTGCTATTAGTCCTGAAGCAATTATTTCCTCCGCTTGGCAACTTCTATACTGTAATCATTACCTTCCATGTTTACTTCATTTACAAAATAATACATTCCATGGAGAAAAAAACCAAAGTCACTTCTTATTGGTGTTTTCTTAGCTGCCTGAAACAATAGTTTGCAAATACTAGGTGTCAAAAAGAGTATTTACTTTATAAACAAATTAATTATTGCTTGAATAAAAGTTATTTAATATTATCTTCCAATATATCAACTATGTATAAATGTAATAAAGTGTTTATATTAATTTAACATTGTATAAAGATACCCAATAAATTAAATATCTATTTAAAATAAAATAGAAAATTTATTAACACTTTTTGTGGATGTAGAAAGAAATTGAGCCAGGAACCAGAACACTTGAATTTATAATCTTGTTTTATCTCTTAAGAACTCTGAGACCTTGTGTGCTTGAACTTAAAATAAACTGATGTTACACCTCATGTTATTTACAAATACCCTTAAACTAGCATAATATATTGCCCTTAAGCCTTTAAAGTACTTGATTGAAGTTTCAGCAAACAGAGTTAAGGTCTCTTTGATTACAACAAACCATGATATTTCCAGAGTGACAATGCAATTCTGAGATGTCTCAAATGCTAGAAAATATATTTAAAGAGCTAAGGTGTAGGAACTATGTTGTGTTTACTTTATTAATTCACTTTCATAAAATTAAAAATGTTAATATTATTTTAAAAATTGTGCCCATTAAGATGAATTACCTCAAATTGTGGAGAAAGGTAGTTCTCTTCTTTAAAAAAAATTTTTTTTAATCTACGCACTGTAAACATTAAGATAAATTATGAGTATAATGTGCATATACAATAACCACTGTAACTAAAGTAAAATGGAGTCATTTTTGTAAAGATGAAAACAGAGAGAGTTCGGGTGCATAAAGAAAGCTTAAACTAACCCTACAGG
This sequence comes from Saccopteryx bilineata, assembly GCF_036850765.1. Classification (NCBI taxonomy): domain Eukaryota; kingdom Metazoa; phylum Chordata; class Mammalia; order Chiroptera; family Emballonuridae; genus Saccopteryx; species Saccopteryx bilineata. The sequence continues at coordinate 209,156,186 of NC_089491.1, read as the reverse complement.
ATTTTACAGCTCTTCTCAGAAATTAGCAAGGATACCAGCTATTCCAGAAATATCACTGAGTCTGTTCATGCTATATCTGAACTTCTTTGTTCTCCGGGTTTACCTTTCCTGCTACATATAAGAAAGAAAACCATCGGCCTAGCGTGCGGAGGACCCGGGTTCGATTCCTGGCCAGGGCACACAGGAGAAGCACCCATTTGCTTCTCCACCCCTCCGCCACGCTTTCCTCTCTGTCTCTCTCTTCCCCTCCTGCAGCCAAGGCTCCATTGGAGCAAAGATGGCCCGGGCGCTGGGGATGGCTCTGTGGCCTCTGCCCCAGGCGCTAGAGTGGCTCTGGTCGCAACATGGCGACACCCAGGATGGGCAGAGCATCGCCCCCTGGTGGGCATGCCGGGTGGATCCTGGTCGGGCGCATGCGGGAGTCTGTCTGACTGTCTCTCCCTGTTTCCAGCTTCAGAAAAATGAAAAAAAAGAAAAGAAAGAAAGAAAACCATTAGACAACCAATCTGCTGAGAAAGGCAAATAACTTCCATATTTGTCCTATAAAAACCTTTTCATCTGTTTGCAACTCCAGACTCATTGATCTCATAGCCTTAAGTTTCCTGGCTTGCAGATCAAAAGCTTTGCAACAATAGCTCATCTTTCTGATTGTTTTATTCAGAACATAGAGTTCAGTTTTTGAAACCATATATGCACAAGTTCAAAGATCTCACAAATCTTATTGACACAATTTATCATATCAGGTACAAACAAGCTGTTACAGCCCAGTGGGTTAATATTTCCTTTAATATTGATTTATAAAGTTGTAAACACTTTTACAGAATAAAGCCTGGTAGTATTTTTAAAATTATTTATTGGTTTACCTATTAACTCAATAATAGTAAATAACAAATATTTTAATAGTATATACATGTGTGAAAAGTTTGCAGTTCTATATATTACTGAGCCAATATAACCATCCACAAAAAGGATATGGGGGTTGATATTTATTGAAAAAAACGAAGTTGAGAAAAGATAAGGATTCACGCTTTGACTCGGCCTCAGTAGCTTTAGTTAATTATATTTCAGTATGTATTTTCTTTAGTTCAAATTTTACTTTTTTGGCTCACCAAAGTACTACTTTTTAAAAAGAAAAAAAAGTATCTTCCATGTAAAATAAAAAAAATTTCGGATATTAGGTTCTTATCTGAGTTGTTGTTTGAAAATATCATCTCCCATTTAGTTGATTGTTTATTTTGTTGTCAGTTTCTCTTGCTGAGCAAAAACTTCTTAGTCTGATGTGGTCCCATTCATTTATCTTTGCCTTCACTTCTTTTGTCTTTGGAGACAGATTCATAAAATACTCTTTAAAACCAAGGTCCATGATTTTAGTACCTATGTTTTCTTCTATGTACTTTATTATTTCAGGTCTTCTATTTAGATCTTTGATTCATTTTGAATTAATTTTAGTACAAGGGGACAAACTATAGTTGAGTTTCATTCTTTTGCATGTGGCTTTCCAGTTTTTCCAACACCATTTGTTGAAGAGGCTTTCTTTTCTCCATTTTGTGTTGTTGGCCCCTTTATCAAAAATTATTTAACTATATATATGTGGTTTTATTTCTGGACTTTCTATTCTGTTCCATTGGTCTGAGTGTCTATTTTTCTGACATTAGTATGCTGTTTTGTATGTTGTGGCTCTATAATATAATTTGAAGTCAGGTATTGTAATGCCCCCAGCTTCATTCTTTTTCCTTAGGACTGCTTTGGCTATTTGGGGTTTTTTATAGTTCCATATAAATCTGATGATTTTTTGTTCCATTTCTTTAAAAAATGTCATTGGAACTTTGATGGGAATTGCATTAAATTTGTAAATTGCTTTGGGTAATATGGTCATTTTGATTTTATTTATTCTTCCTATCCAAGAACAAAGAATATTATTCAATTTTATTAATATCCCAAATATACAAAGAACTCATAAAACTCAACAACAAACAATCCAATAAAAAAAAAATGGGAAGAGGACATGAACAGACATTTCTCCCAGGAAGAAATACAAATGGCCAACAGATATATGAAAAGATTCTCATATTCATTAGCTATTAGAAAAACACAAATCAAAACTACAATGAGCAGTGGTGACGTCAGAGTAATGGCGCGGTAGGAAGCGATACCAAAAATCTCCCCATAAACTCAACAAGTTCATCAACCAGAAACAGAAAAACCTATCCTTGGAGTCTTCAGATGCTTCACAACACACCCGAAGGGATTTCACTCGAAGTGTGACCTGGCTGGTCTGACATCCTGGTGGGTGCGCACGGAGAGTGGGCAAGAGATTCCTCCGAACGTCTCAGGAGTGGGCACCCATGTTATCCCACAGAGGGGCAGAACCAGAGGTCTTTGAGTGGGAGGAAGCCCCACCTGATTATGCTAGCAGCTCTGACTGACTGAGCCATACTCAGAGCCCTGTGATGAGTGGGAATAGAGTGGGGAGTTGCCAGCTCTTTGAGCCTCTTACTATCCAGGCAGAGGCAGCAGCAACCCCATAGCTGGATTATCAGGCTTCTAATTGTGGAAGGAAAGACTAGGAGAGAGGCTCCAGGAACACTCTCACAGTGAGAGACCCTCTCACTGTTGGAGCCTATAAACACTAATGAGCCTCGACTGCCAACGAGACTGAAGCCCAATACATGACATCGCCATAGAGAATTATCAACTGCAAACCTCTTCCAGAGCGTGTCACAGGGCAGAACCCGGGGTACAAAGTCACCGACCAGAAAGATAGAAAAGAAAAAGCCAGACGACAACCTCTCAAAATCAAGAATAATCTGCAGACTTTATAACCTATCCCATTTTATTATATTTGTTCATCTGTGTCTCTTTTCTTCATTCTTGATTTTTTTTTCTCTATTCAATTTGGTCATTTAATTCTCTCTCAGTCTTACTCTCGCCTCTCTTTGAACTACACTACCCATAAGTGTTACATCTCCCATTATCTTTTCTTTCCTCCTCCTTTCTCTCTATGAGGGTTGCACTCCAAAACCCCTAACTCTCTCTTTCTCTCTCCTCCTTTTTCTTTTATCTTCTTTAAGTGGTTCCATCTTTTCTCTCTCTCTCTCTCTCTCTCTTTTCTCCCTCTATATTAGTCTCTTCTCTCTCCTTTACATCTTCTCTCATTCAAACCTCAATACCGAACAAATTATCTTATTTGGGACTCAAACTTAAGTTTGTGGCATTTTGGAGGGTTTTTACTTCACCTTTTTAACACATTAGCAGTGCTCCCATCCCTGGCTCTCCATTTTATCTAGTTCTTGTTCCACTAAATAGTAATTTTTTAATTTTCCACCCCTTTTTCCTGTTTCCCTCTTATTCCTCTCATCATAACTCTGAGTCAGCCAACACCTAAAAGCAAATCATTTTATTCTTGACCCAAATTTTTTCCTAATTTGCTTTTTGTGGGACTATACTGCCTCCCTTTTAAATATATATATATTTTTTTCTTTTCTTTTTTTCTTTTTCCTTTACCCCTTTATTACTTCTCCCCAATTCAGGCCCTCCACTACAGGTATTGTTTGTTCTATTTAGTACAATATAATTCACACTTCATCACAAGATTTTCTCAAGAAAGAGGGGAGAGGAGAGGAGAGGAAAAAAGGAGGGGAAGGAATAATTCCCTTTTTTTCTCAAATTTTTATCTCATTTTATTTTTCTTTATTCAATGACAAATTTTTAAAAAAAAAAACGCAATTTTTTATTTTTATTTTTATTTTTTATCTTTTTATTCTTTATAAAATCTCATTAATACTATCAAGAAAACCACCCTCAGATGCCATTAAAAAAGAGAAAATCGAATATCATGGATACAAAAGAAAGAGAGGTAACACAGAGAGATGAGAAAAAATCTATGGAGAAAAAATTTAAGATATTGGAAACCTTGGAGTTAAACGACAGAGAATTTAAAATAGAAATCCTAAAAATACTCAGAGATATACAAGAAACAAAGAAAGGCAATTTAGGGAGCTCATAAAACAACTTGATGAACACAAAGAATATATCTCCAAGGAAATTGAAACTATAAAAACAAATCAGAGATGAAAAACTCAATTCATGAGCTGAAAAATGAGGTAACAAGCTTAGCTAATAGAACAGGCCAGATAGAAGAGAGGATTAGCGAAATAGAAGACAAGCAACTTGAGGCTCAACAAAGAGAAGAGGAAAGAGATTCAAAAATTTAAAAAAATGAGATAGTCCTACAGGAATTATCTGACTCCATCAAAAAAAATAACATAAGAATAATAGGTATATCAGAGGGAGAAGAGAGAGAAAATGGAATGGAGAACATACTCAAACAAATAATAGATGAGAACTTCCCAAGCCTGTGGAAAGAACTAAAACCTCAAATTCTAGAAGCAAACAGAACTCCAAGTTTTCTTAACCCCAACAAACCTACTTCAAGGCACATCATAATAAAATTGGCACAAACCAACTGCAAAGAAAAAATTCTCAAGGCAGCCAGGGAAAAGAAGAATACAACATATAAAGGAAGGCCCATTAGATTATCATCAGATTTCTCAACAGAAACTCTACAAGCTAGAAGAGAGTAGAACCAATATTTAAAGTCTTGAAAGAGAGAAACTTTCAGCCACAAATACTATACCCATCAAAGCTATCCTTCAAATATGAAGGAGAAATAAAAACATTCACAGATACAGAAAAGATGAGAGAATTTATCACCAGAAAAACCCCACTCCAGGAAATACTAAAGGGGGTTCTCCAATCAGATACAAAGAATAAAAAAAAAAAAAACAAAGCCACAAGTAAAAGCTCCAAGAAGAACATAACAAAACCAACTTTATACTGTGACAACAATAAGAAAGGGGGGGGGGGGTGGAGAAGATGGAGATTAACAGTAACAAAGGGCTATGGAGTGCAAAAGTACTCCCAAAATAGTGCACTACAATGAACAGGGTAGGAACCCTTTTCATTACTTAATGGTAACCACCATTGAAAAAACCACCACAGAAGCACATGAGATAAAAAAGATAGCAACTGAGGAAAGATGTATGGAATGCAACCAAATAAAAACAAAAGATAGAAAAACGATAGAAAAGAATCAAACAAGGCACAAAACTAACAGAAAGCAAGATATAAAATGGCAATAAGGAACTCACAAGTGTCAATAATTACACTAAATGTAAACGGATTAAACTCACCAATAAAAAGGCACAGAGTAGCCGAATGAATCAAAAAAGAAAATCCAACTGTATGTTGCCTACAAGAAACTCATCTAAGTAACAAGGATAAAAAAAAAATTCAAAGTGAAAGGCTGGAAAACTATGCTCCAAGCAAATAACATCCACAAAAAAGCAGGCGTAGCAATACTCATATCTGATGATGCTGACTACAAGACAGTAAAAGTACTCAGAGACAAAAATGGCCTTTTCATAATGGCTAAGGGGACACTGAATCAAGAAGACATAAAAATTCTTAATATATATGCACCAAACCAAGGAGCACTAAAATATATAAGACAGCTACTTATTGACCTTAAAACAAAAACTGACAAAAATACAATCATACTTGGAGACCTCAATACACCGCTGATGGCTCTAGATAGGTCATCCAAACAGAGAATCAACAAAGATATAGCGGCCTTAAACAAAACACTAGAGCACCTGGATATGATAGACATCTACAGGACATTTTATCCCAAAGTGACTGAGTATACATTTTTCTCCAATGTACATGGATTATTCTCAAGAATTGACCATATGTTGGGCCACAAAAACAACATCAGCAAATTCAGAAAAATCGAAGTTGTTCCAAGCATATTTTCTGATCATAAAGCCTTGAAACTAGAATTCAACAGCAAAAAAGAGGGAAAAAATCCCACAAAAATGTGGAAACTAAACAACATACTTTTAAAGAATGAATGGTCAAGGAAGAAATAAGTGCAGAGATCAAAAGATATATACAGACAAATGAAAATGACAATACGACATATCAGAATCTATGGGATGCAGCAAAAGCAGTGATAAGAGGGAAGTTCATATCACTTCAGGCCTATATGAACAAACAAGAGAGAGCCCATGTGAACCACTTAACTTCACACCTTAAAGAACTAGAAAATGAAGAACAAAGACAACCCAAAACCAGCCAAAGAAAAAAGATAATAAAAATCAGAGCAGAAATAAATGAAATAGAGAACAGAAAAACTATAGAAAAAATTAAAAGAGCAAGGAGCTGGTTCTTTGAAAAGATCAACAAAATTGACAAACCCTTGGCAAGACTTACCAAGGAAAAAAGAGAAAGAACTCAAATAAAAAAATCCAAAATGAAAGAGGAGAAATCACCACAGACATCGTAGATATACAAAGAATTATTGTAGAATACTATGAAAAACTTTATGCCACTAAATTCAACAACCTAGAAGAAATGGATAAAGTTCTAGAACAATACAACCTTCCTAAACTGAATCAAGAAGAAGCAGAAAGCCTAAACAGACCTATTAGTAGAGAAGAAATAGAAAAAAAACATTAAAAACCTCCCCAAAAATAAAAGTCCAGACCCAGACGGCTATACCACTGAATTTTATCAAACCTTCAAAGAAGACTTGGTTCCTATTCTACAGAAAGTCTTCCAAAAAATTGAAGAAGAAGCAATATTTCCAAACACATTTTATGAGGCAAACATAACCCTTATACCAAAACCAGGCAAGGATGGCACAAAAAAAAAAAAAAACCACTACAGACCAATATCTCTAATGAATACAGATGCTAAAATACTAAACAAAATACTAGCAAATCGAATACAACAACATATTAAAAAAACAATACATCATGATCAAGTGGGATTCATTCCAATCTCAAGGATAGTTCAACATACGTAAAACGGTTAACATAATACACCATATCAACAAAACAAAGAAAAAGAACCACATGATATTATCAATAGATGCAGAAAAGGCTTTTGATAAAATACAAAACAATTTTATGTTTAAGACTCTCAACAAAATGGGTATAGAAGGAAAATATCTCAACATGATAAAGGCCATATATGATAAACCATCAGCTAACATCATACTAAATGGCACCAAACTGAAGGCTTTCCCCCTTAAATCAGGAACAAGACAGGGTTGTCCACTCTCTCCACTCTTATTTAATGTGGTACTAGAGGTTCTTGCCACAGCAATCAGACAAGACAAAGAAATAAAAGGCATCCATATTGGAAAAGAAGAAGTAAAGGTATCACTTTTTGCAGATGATGTGATCCTATACATCGAAAACCCCAAAGAATCCACAAAAAGACTACTAGAAATAATAAGCCAATACAGTAAGGTCACAGGATACAATATTAACATACAGAAGTCAATAGCCTTTCTATATGCCAACAATGAAACATTTGAGAATGAACTCAAAAGAATAATCCCCTTCACGATTGCAACAAAAAAAAATAAAATACCTAGGAATAAACATAACAAGGAATGTAAAGGACTTATACAATGAAAACTATAAACCATTGTTAAGGGAAATCGAAAAAGATATTATGAGATGGAAGAATATTCCTTGTTCTTGATTAGGTAGAATAAATATAATCAAGATGGCCATATTACCCAAAGCAATATACAAATTTAATGCAATTCCCATCAAAATTCCAATGACATTTTTTAAAGAAATGGAGCAAAAAATAACCAGATTTATATGGAACTATAAAAATCCCCGAATAGCCAAAGCAATCCTAAAGAAAAGGAATGAAGTTGGGGGCATTACAATACCTGACTTCAAACTATATTATAGGGCCACGACAATCAAAACCGCATGGTATTGGCATAAAAATAGACACTCAGACCAATGGAACAGAATAGAAAGCCCAGAAATAAAACCACATATATATATAGTCAAATAATTTTTGATAAAGGGGCCAACAACACACAATGGAGAAAAGAAAGCCTCTTCAACAAATGGTGCTGGGAAAGCTGGAAAGCCACATGCAAAAGAATGAAGCTGGACTACAGTTTGTCCCCCTGTACTAAAATTAACTCAAAATGGATCAAAGATCTAAACATAAAACCTGAAACAATAAAGTACATAGAGGAAGACATAGGTACCAAACTCATGGACCTGTGTTTTAAAGAGCATTTTATGAATATGACTCCACAGGCAAGAGAAGTGAAAGCAAAAATTAATGAATGGGACTACATCAGACTAAGAAGTTTTTGCTCAGCAAGAGAAACTGATAACAAGATAAACAGACAGCCATCTCATTGGGAAATGATATTTTCAAACAACAGCTCAGATAAGGGCCTAATATCCAAAATATACAAAGAACTCATAAAACTCAACAACAAACAAACAAACAATCCAATAAAAAAATGGGAAGAGGCTATGAACAGACACTTCTCCCAGGAAGAAATACAAATGGCCAACAGATATATGAAAAGATGCTCATCTTCTTTAGTTATTAGAGAAATGCAAATCAAAACTGCAATGAGATACTGCCTCACACCTGTTAGATTAGCTATTATCAACAAGACAGGTAATAACAAATGTTGGACAGGCTGTGGAGAAAAAGGAACCCTTATCCACTGTTGGTGAGAATGCAAAGTAGTACATCCAATATGGAAAAAAAGTATGATGGTTCCTCAAAAAATTGAAAATAGAACTTCCAGATGACCCAGAAATCTCTCTACCAAGATAACCTAGAGATTTTTTTTGAATATATGTACCCTGATTTATTAATATCACCCCATTAAAATTAATTCAATATATATATATATATATATATATATATATATATATATATATATATATATATATATATAAAAGTAAAAGAAAGATTTTCATTTACACAATTCTAAATTTATAAATAGGTTTAAAGATGGAACTCTTAAATCACCATATGGTTTTAATTTTAGGAACCTGTGTGGTGGTTATCAATGGGAGAAGGTCTTGTAAGGACCCATACCCGGGAACTTTGGCTAGAGCTGCCCACACCCATGCGCACCAAAAGAAACTTCCCAGGAGTCCTTGGGAAAAGAGTGACTGTCTTGTCAGCCAGTGAGATTTGACCACATCATATTAGTTCATCCACCCTAGAGACCCATTAAATATCCCCATGCTGGTTACCCCATGTGACTTCCCTGGCCTCTGTCCTCAGGACTAGGGAACATCATTGGGAAGGAAGTGCTCTATACTCAATAAAGCTTTTGCTTATACACACTTTGTGGCTACACCCCTTCCTTCTTCCTCAGTGGGGAAAAATACCTTACATTTGGTGCTGAAACCCAGGAGGAGTCAGAAGTCCACAGGGAACTCTCCTTTTCCCTTCCCCTCTGAGAAAGAACCAAGACCTCCAACCTTCATCCACTTTGGCACACAGTGTGGTAAGTCCCCTGCCTTCAGCTTCCCCTCAGTTCTTTAGGCCAAGACTCCCTGTCCAAAACCACAGCTGCATCAGGGATCTCTTCTGTTCTGTTTTATGCATGTGTGCCCGTGGAGATGTCCAGAGCACATCCACTTTACTTATCCATCCAGTGGCCAGAGCTTGAGTTGTGGTATGCCAATTCTCAACTCTGACCACTCCAAGGACTGAGGGTGGCCATGGTGGCACAGAAATCTAAACCTAATCCAAAACACTCCTGGAGTTGCCTTATTCGAAATCTCTCCCTCCCTAAAGAAGAAGAAATTGTTCTTCTCTGCTGTGGCCAGGCCACAGAACCCACTGGATAATCAAACCAGGTAGACTCCTGAAGGGACTTTTGGTTCTAACACCCTCACCAATTTAACTATCGCCAAAAGAACTGGGAACTTTTGGAGATCCCTTACATTTAGGGCTTCTAGTTATTCGCGCTCCTGTCCTAATCTCTATGCTGCCTCTTCTACCATTCAGGCCTTTTTTGGTCAGAGAAACCTCACCTAAACCCCCTGCTCCTAATCTTTCCTCCTCCACTGACTGGCAACTCTCTCCTCCTTCTGCCTGGCCCCCCTGGGGTGCCCCTATCTGATCCCTCTGAGGACCTCTTCCACTCGGGTTTCTTCCTCTCCTCCCTTTGCAGAATCCTGTTTCTCATTCACTTGCAAATACCAGTCTCTCTTTCTCCTCCCCTGCTGTCCAGGGGCCCCTCCCTTCTCCACTGTGTTGTTAAGCTCCTCTTCCTTTAGGTCACACTCTGCCATCCATTGGCCCTGTCCTGCCTCTGGCTCTGGTGTTTCCGACTGGATCAGGTTTCCCTATCCGAAACCTGTGAACATGACATTTAAAGTTTTTAAGGGTCATGGCTAGTAGGAACAGGCCGAGCCTGTTTGCCAGGCCCACATACAGCAGAAGGTAACACTCCAAACCCAGACTTTTGTGGTAGCCCTGAGGCCAGCAGAGCAACAGGGGCAAGGCACAGGAAATGCCCAACCCAAATCCAGGCTGCAAAAAAGAACCCCATCACTGGTTTCGGCAGGGCTCCTGCCCGCAGCTGCCCACTGAGCCCTACCTTAACTGCAAGCAGCTTGGTCACTGGTAGAGTTATTGCCCCCTTAGGGCAGCAGGCTCATCCTCAATGTCTCTGCGTGGAGGACGGGCCACCCATATGGGAGGCCAGTCCAGCCAGATGGGCCCACCTCTAGGACTCCTAGACATCATGGATGACTGACAATGACCTGGACTCGGAGACCTCCCATTATCCTCACCAAAGCCAGGGTAATGCTGCAGGAATGGGTAAGTCCATCTCATTTCTTGTAGACATGGGAGCTACCTTCTCTGTTTTGCCACCACAATCTGGACCTCTAGTTCCCTATTGGGTCTTGGTTATGGAAGTGGATGGGACTCCTTCTTTTCCTCTTCTTATACCACTCTTGACATGCAGTTTTTCCCCTTCATACGCTACTCCTGGCATACAGTTTAGCTTCAAGTTTGCTGAGCCCTATCCATCTCCAGCTCACCAAAAGGTTGGATCCTGCATATCCCCTTATCACTCCTCTTTTTTTAAAAAAAAATCCTTACAGGACCACATCCGTGAAGTTTCTCCAGTCACGGTCTAACAGATGTTCCTCCTGACACCCCTCAAAGCCACCACCTTCCAATCTCCCCCACCCCATGATGCCCCTAATCAGCAGGAAGTAGCCAGATGAATAAGCAGCACCCCTAATTAACACAAAAGATCGGAATGTGGGGTGGTTAGCAATGAGGAAAAGTCCCATGAGGAACCTAGACCCGGGGACTTTGGCTAGGACTGCTCACAACCAAGCATGCCAAAAGAAACTTCCCAAGAGTCCTTTGCAGAAGAGTGACTTTCTTTCAGCTAATGAGATTTTACCACATCATATTAGCTTGACCACCCTAGAGACCCTTTAAATATTCCCCACATGGGTCACGCCATGCGACTTCCCTGGCTTCTGTCCTCGGGACCAGGGAACATCATTGGACAGGATGCGCTCTGTACTCAATAAAGCTTTTGTTTATCCACACTTCGTGGCTATGCCCCTTCCTTCTTCCTTGGTGGGGAAAAAATACCTTACAGAACGTAATTTCAAAATGTCTTTAACTGTTCTAAACATACTTTCTGATTCAAACTTTCCACAGGCAAATCATTCAAAGACAAATATTAAAGTACATAATATTTCTAACCAAGTTAGTATATTTAGGTTGACATTATATTTAAGTCAATGAAGTCATAATATAAGTATTTAATTCTTCAGAAAAAACTCAACTACTTAAATTCAAGTCCTTGCTCTATTATTGAATCTATATATTATGACAAATGATGAATTCTTCCCTCAAAGAATATTATAATGGTAGTAATGTTATCCAGGTATAACTTGAACTGCAAATGTGAGAGCACACACTACAGGTCTTAAGGACTAGGCAATTTAGAAACTGTTGTGGTTACCCCATACACTTGGCGTGGATTCCTCTCCCCCCATTGGTTGAGATGTTGAAACTGATGACAGCACATGTACAAATGAAGGGGGTAGAAAAAATTACTCACTTAATGAGGCTTTCATGAAGGTCTGAAAATCGCTTGAGAGCAAGAAAATGAAATGAGGTTGGAGCTTTATTGTGGTTAGGGGGATATGTGTAAGATGAATGTTCTTCCATTCTGGCTGAGGCTGGAATGCTTTGAACTTACTTCCAGAATCACTAGAGGAACACTGGGCTCTCATATCTGCTTGATCAGAGATGGGCAGAAAAGAAGGGGGGGGGGTTCTGGGATTTAAAAGTTTTTAGAAGTCAAACATTAAAAATAGAATTAAACTCACTATTACAGAAACAAATCTGGTTTCAATAGAGGAACTTTTGTTTTCTTATTAATAATGTCAGTATTATTCATCATCATTACCAGAAGTATTCTTATCAGCATATCATCATGAATCACCACTATCACAACCATGTGTTGTATACAAAGGTATGAATTATAAATTAACCTGAGAATATATTTATAAATGCTTTCTCAAATATAACTAAAGATGGACACAAACTTCTAAATTTAAAAAATAATAAATGTAACTTTGCATGTCATTCTTAATACACTTGACTTTTTCTGGTTCATACTCGAATAAAAATGAATAAATTATTATTTACTTGATTATTTAGAATCTATTTAATACATGTTTCATTTGGTTTAATTTAGAACCTGGTTAGCATATCAGAAATCTGATAATATCATATTTTAAACATAAATCATATTTTTGTTTGTTGTAAAGTTTATTTGCATTCATTTTTTGATACTAAAGAGATATATTTAAGAGAACAAAGAAGAGCAACCTATCATATATTTGATCATTGGGTTTGGATACTACACAAAAACACATGTTAATTATTGGTGCATTTAGTCCAATATTTCTTATTTTTCTTCCTTGTGCAAAATATTACAGTTTAATTCTAGACAATATATCAAGAAATACTCAGTTTGTGTCCTCAATACAATATTTTTAAAAATTACACCCTTAAAGCATGTGAACAAAAACTTTTAATTTTTCAAAATTTTTGGTATATGTTTTACATTTTAAATTATCTACCATTTTTTGGGTAAAATTTGTAACATGACAGTCACAAATATTATACATTTACATTCTGAAATCTGAAATATACTGCTGCAAAGAAATTTTAGTTGATTACTATAATTTCACTAAGGCTTATTCTGAATCACTTTAATATCCCCACATTTTCCAGTGTTCAGTTATTATGAAAACAATAAGATAGCTATAAGAACACATAACCAGGGGAAGTTATTTTTATGCAGTTCTTTTAAGTAATTTAATAAAAGTTTAAAAGATAGACTAACCAACCTAAATCGGAATTTTTATAAAAAAAATTAGATACTTCCTTTTGTTGCAATTAAAATATAGATAGAACTTTTATTTCTTTATTTTTTCAATGGCTTGTGTGTTTGTCCTTTAAAAGTATATGACAGGTTTCCCTCTGCATCACCTCTATATACTAAAAAACAGGTATATTTTCCTGTTAGTTCAACATGACCTGGTATGTACATGTCAATAAATATAATCCAAGAAACATCTTATACGTAAAAAGCTACTAGATTTTCTAATGACTAGAGAATCAGAACTTTAAGTAATCAAGAGAAAGTTGCACTAAAAGTAAACTGTTCCACCCTGGCCAGATGCCATCCCTGTGCACCAATGTTTGTCCCCCAGTTAGGGCACGTAGGAGAAGCAACCAATGAGTGCACAACTAAATGCAACAACTAAATGGAACAAAGAGTTAATGTTTCTCTCTATCTCCCTCTACCTCTCTTTCCCCTCCTTTCCTCTCCCTACCTTTCTCCCTCAAATTGATAGAAAAAATATATTAAAATTTAAAGTAAGCTGTTTATTTATAACTATATCATTTCACCCAATGTGGCTTTTAAAAACTGTGGTTTTAAATAATAATGATAACAGGGGCTTTAAGTTAATAACAAAGTAAAGGCAAAATTTAATTTTAATTAAACACATTACACAAATGTGTTAAACATAGAAGTGGATGTTGTTGAGAGCTCTTCCTCTCAGCTTTCAAGAAACATACAAACAAAAAAGAATAAATTGTTTTAGTTTGCTAATGGTGCATAATGAACTATGCCACAGTTATATTAAAAAGATACCCATTCAATAGCTCACAGTTCTAATAATTAGAAGTCTGGTACTTCATGATTAAATTTTCTTCTTAGTGTATAAACAAGGTTAAAATCAACATTTTGCTAGGCTGAGTTTTTGTTCTGAAGCTCTAGAGGAAAATTTTCCATGCCCATGCAATGATTTCATATCTTTGGCTTTATCAACTAATTAAGTCAAAAGAATAAACAAACCCATCTAAGTCAAAATATTTTATAAAATGACCTCTGTAACATATAGACATATTCTCTTTTGCTGAAGTTAAAATTCTATTTCCTTGTGGTCGTAGGACTGAGGTACCCATTTCCTTGCTACTTGTTACCAGGTGGTAAGATCTTCCTCATTCCTTGACATGTTGCCTCCTCCATCTTTAAGTCAGCATCATTGCTCTGAATCCATCTTGTAGTTCAAATATCTGACTTCTTTGATCAGCAATAATAAACTGTTGTTATAGGGCTCTCATGATTAGATCAAACATACCCAGATAATCTCTATATCACAAAATGAACTGGGTCATAGAACAATATGAGAGTAAAATCCATCATATTCACCATCCTGGAGAAAACATAGAATGTTTTCACTGAGCAAGGGTGGGAAATCATAGAGGCTTTCTTAGCATTCTGCTTACTAGACCCTCACCCTATATCCTTACAGGTGCAAAATACATACACCCATTTCCAATGTTTCCAAGATTTTTATTCATTGTAATATCAAAGTAAAATAATCTTATTTAAATCTATTCATTCCAAAACATTAAAAATTTATTTTCCAAATGATCTAAGGAGCAGATGAAGTTTGTGGAATTTGTTAGAGAATGCAAGTATAGTTAACGCAATAGAAAAATAAACATACATACATACAAAGTAGAATTTGCTTTTTTTCTTCTTCCTGCCTGATTGCTGAGCAGGGATGTTGAGCTGCCATTGGTGCTCCCAGTGCTCATTCGCATGCCTCTGGTCTTGGACTGAATTACAACATTGACTTTCCTGGCTCTTCAGCTTACAGATGGCACATTGTAGGACTTCTCAGCTTTCATAACTGCATGAGCCAAGTACTTATAATAAATCTTTTTCTATACATATGTCCTGTTGATTGTATTTCTTTGCAGAACCCTGACTAATACATCCCTGTGTCTCTCTAACTGCTCCAAATCTAAAAAAGCCAGATTTTGGGGAAGTGGTTTGTCTTGCAACTTCTATAGCATAAAGAGCAAAGAAAAATATTTATTTTCAGGATATATACCTCTTTCCTTCTTTAAGTTTGGGAATAATAACTTCCAAGATTTTTAACTATTAGAGGTAAACATGGAAGTACCGTTATTTTTCTTTTTTTATAGCTCCCCCAATATTCAAAATGTATGCAGATTATGAATGTATAACTCAATGAATAATTACAAAAGTTATATCTGTGTAAATATAAACTAGATAAAGTTATAGAGTATAAACAGTATCCCCAAATTACCCCCAATATCCCTACCAATTATTATTCCATCCTGTATCTTGAAAAATAACCATTATACTGACTACATTATACTGCGTTACATTATTGTGCTGTTTATTTTTATAATTTACATGTGGCATCACTCATCATTTATTTTTTTTATTCTTAGTAGTTTTTATTTCAATTCTTTTGGTATATCTAAGTGTCAGAAAATTATTTATTATTTTTTATATGTCTCTTTCATTCAATCATTCATTTTTGAGATTTATGCATGCAGTTGTATGTAGCAACATGTTATTTGATACATATGCATGTACAATACTGTGGCCTTATTCAGGGATTAATTGTTTAGTCAGTTACATGAAAAGTTTATTTTGATCATCACTGCACCTGTGTGGACTGTGGCTAGGAAGCAGGTCTTCTCAGCACATGGGGCTCCTGGCCTCAATGTTGACTTCTTCCTGCCTACAGTAGCTATGTAAAAAAGCAGCTGGTAACAGCCTTCACTGGCCTATGAGAACGTCTAGCTCAGGGGTCGGGAAAATTTTTGGCTGAGAGAGCCATGAACGCCACATATTTTAAAATGTAAGTCCATGAGAGCCATACAACAACCCGTGCATGTTACACATTATCCAATAAAAGTTTGGTGTTGTCCCGGAGGACAGCTGTGGTTGGCTCCAGCTACCCGCAACCATGAACGTGAGCGGTAGGAAAAGAATGGATTGTAATACATGAGAATGTTTTATATTTTTAACGTTATTATTTTTTTATTAAAGATTTGTCTGTGATCCAGATGCAGCCATCAAAAGAGCCTGGCTCGTGAGCCATAGGTTCCTGACCCCTGCTCCAGTTCCTCAGTAGCCCTGACCCAGCCCAGGGCTATGTCCCAGGATAGCTCTGGTCTCTGCTGTGGGAGCAGGTGGGCTCTGGTATCTGCTAGAGAGTGCAGAGTTGGGGGAAGCTGCTTGCGCTGCCTGGCCTGGCTGGGGATGGATGTGGTGGCCAGTGCCCAGAAGGCTCCACGGGATCTGTTATATAGGCAGTTTCAGCATCCTTGGCCTGCTGCTGCTATAAGGTTTTTCTGGAAGGTGCTAAAGTAACACTTATAGTCAGTGGCAAAACTAGTGAAAATATCAAAAAGGAACTAAATGTTTGGGTTCATGAGAAAAACATTTTAAGCAATATTGTGAAGGTGAAAGCCAAAAGTATTTAGAGCCATGTTTCCCAGGGTCAGGAGAATGCTAAACACTCTCAGTTTAGTGCTAGCTAGCTTACATATTTCAAAAGGCAACGTGGCATCAAAAGGTAAGCTTACAGATGCTGCAGATTCTGTGGACCAGAAGTTGAAGAAAAAAAATTCTTTTAAATTTCTGCCAAATGTTTTACAGGAAAATATTTGGCAGATATTTTAAAAAAGTAGGTTGTCCAACTCGTGACAGTGGCTTGTGTTTAAAGATTTGGCGAATGGATCTATGTAACACAAAGAGCATTTCAGTTGGTGAATATGTTCTGATCAGACTCACCTGAACCTGGCCCTGTATGTCCCTTATCAGCAATAGCTCAGTATTCTTTATTACAGTGTGACTCTACAGAACAAAAAACAATGATGACTAATGAGAATCGACTGGATAATAAATAGTAGTGGATTACAGTTGAAAGAGCTGCAGGATACAAACTGTCCCAAGGGAGGAGTGCTCAGGAAAGACCAAAGGCAAAAGATAAAAATGAGGACATTGGAGGACTGGGCTGTGATGTTTCTGGCACCTACTGACACACCAGACATTAAATACAACCCAGCACCTAGACAGACACTCACAAATCCGTATACTAAACGACCAGTTGGACATTATCAACTGATTTAATGTATAATCAAGAAGTAGAAAAGAGAAAAAAAAATATTTAAAGAATAACTTAATTTTTTTGTAATTTGAAGAAAAAATATGAGATCTCACACTTGAATAAAACCTTTAGCAAACAAAAAATTGACACAAAGAAAAAATACCCAAGTGTAACATAAACATATTCCTGTAAAATAGTGGTAAAGAACAAAATCTTAAATCTTATGCATATCTAAAAATCTTAGTGATATCCAAGCAGAATAAATGTGAATAGTATAACTATAAGAAGCATCATAATCAGATTTCTGAAGAACAGTGATAAAAAGTATTAAAAACAGACCCAGGAAAGAAATGACACATCACATAGAGAAATTCCAAAAACAATTATGGCTAACATTTTGGTCGAAGACTACACATGCCAGAAGACAATGATCAACTCTTGCAAGTCATAGAAGCCAAATGAGCAATAACACTAAAATTCTATATTAGATAAAATGTTTTTCAAGAATAAAGCAAAATAAAAATTTTCAAGAAATGTTGAGGAGAATTTATTATCAACAAACTTACAGTATAAGACATTTGGAAAATCAATAGACAAAGCAACGCTAATACAGAACTATTTTTCTGATGCGTGCGCGCGCGCGCGCGCGCGCGCGCGCGCGCGCGTGTGTGTGTGTGTGTGTGTGTGTGTGTGTGTTTGTGTGCCTTCATGTGTACCTGTAAAAATATTGCCATTGATAGGCACCAGACTAGCTCTTGAAACTGCTACTCTCCACCACACTTTACCCTCCTGATCCCTTGTAGCACCTAACACAATATTCTACACAAAGCAGGTGCTTAAGAAAATTAATGACTAAAATCATTAGCTCTTTTCTATTAGATGCTCTCAAAGTCCTAAGTGATACAGGTTCTGAGCACAGACCTAGACAACTTACTTTATCTTGTTTAACTTTGTATTAGTAAAAACTTTGGCTTAGTAAAAACTGAACTTTGCCACCACATCTTTCTCCTCTTGGTAGATTTCTCCTCTCAGCAGACTCTATCAATAAATCTTCATCACTGCCCCTCCGACCTAGAATCTCAACCTCAGAAGTTCTTCAAGAAATGGAGTCAAGGAAGGCTGTCCAATCCTAAAGAGTAGGTAGGCATTTTGGTATTTTTTTGATCTTTGAAAGAAAAATGAATGATCTAATTCATGCTTTTATGTTATAATAAAATCAATCTCCTTAACTTAAGAAAGAAAAAAAATAGCTTTATCTTAAAAAGAATTTTCAGTTATTTTTTTAAACCTCAAGTTGAGACTAGATTAGAAGAAAATCTCCTTTTATATTAAAATGATATAATAAAAACTTTCCTCTCCAAAATTTAATTAATGTATTTTAAATATTTACTATTTAATAGGTACTATACAAGGAGTTCATTTCTACTTTTTATATTAAAAGTAAAAAAAACCCTAGGAGGCAGCTATTATCACCTCCATTTTCCAGGTAATATTATTGAGGCTTAAGGGTTTAAGTAACTTAAATGATGTAGTATAACAGTAAACACAAAAGAATAGATTACATTTAAGTCTGTTTTATTCCAAAGTGGCGGAATTTAAAAAAATACCTTATAGCAGACATTGTATCAAACTGGCAGATGAGAGGATAAAAGCCTTATTTAAATTTTATATAGATAAAGACATTTGACTTATCTTTCATTTGGATATTTTAAAAAATGAAATAAATTGTTAAAAATAAAGCCAGTGCAGCTTAAGAAGTTTAAGTAATTTACTGAGTTCACATCTCGAACCACAGGCAACAACCTGAACCCAAATCTCACTTCTCCCATGCGGCAATACTCTCACCTTTTCCTTAGTCATTATATTTCCTTCATTAAACATCTTTTTTTCATTTTTTTTTTCTGAAGCTGGAAACAGGGAGAGACAGGGGATCCACCTGGCACGCCCACCATGGGGCGATGCTCTGCCCACCAGGGGGCGATGCTCTGCCCATCCTGGGGGTCGCCTGTTGCGACCAGAGCCACTCTAGCGCCTGGGGCAGAGGCCAAGGAGCCATCCCCAGCGCCCAGGCCATCTTTGCTCCAATGGAGCCTCGGCTGCAGGATGGGAAGAGAGAGACAAAGAGGAAAGCACAGCGGAGGGGTGGAGAAGCAAATGGGCGCTTCTCCTGTGTGCCCTGGCCGGGAATCGAACCCGGGTCCTCCGCACGCTAGGCCGATGCTCTACTGCTGAGCCAACTGGCCAGGGCTCATTAAACATCTTCTCACAATCACTACATAACTCATTTACCTACCTAAATCCCCCTCCTCCACAGGGTTTTTACATTAATCCATACAACAGTAACTTCCTAAAGCACTTATCCATGATACTACCTAATAATTTATTTGTGGTAACTTATGTATTACTCTAAGTATAGTGTCTGGTACTTTTAAAAAGATGCAGGGACACAGCCAGGGAACACAGGAGAAGCACCCATCTGCTTCTCCACCCTTCCCCCTCTCTCCTTTCTCTCTTTCTCTCTTCCCCTCCTGCAGCCAAGGCTCCATTGGAGCAAAGTTGGCCTGGGCGCTGGGGATGGCTCCATGGCCTCCACCTCAGGCGCTAGAATGGCTCCTATAGCAGAGAAGCAATGCCTCAGAGGGGCAGAGCATCGCCCCCTGGTGGGTATGCCGGGTCGATCCCAGTAGGGCATGTGTCTGTCTGCTTCCCCCCTTCTCACTTTAGAAAAAAAAATAAAAAATAAAAATAAGTAATTCTTTGTATGTACAAAGAAGACATACAGCTGTCTAACATGTACATAAAAAGATGCTCAACGTCAGCAATTATCAGGGAAATGAAAATCAAAATCAGAAAATGATTTTACCTTATAGCTGTTAGAAAGGCTATTATCAAAAAGATAAGAAATAACAAGTATTGGTAAAAATGTGGAGAAAAGGGAATCCTTTTGCACTATTGGTGGGAATGCACATTGGTGCAGACATTATGGAAAACAGCATGAAGTTTCCTCAAAAAATTAAAAACAGAACTACCATATAATCCAACAATTCCATTTCTGGGTATTTACCAAAAGAAAATAAAAATACTAATTTGAAAACATATGCACTCCCATGTTCATTGCAAAATTATTTATAATAGTCAAAACATGAAAACAACCTAAATGCATATTGATGGATGAATGGATAAAGAAAATACTATATATATATATATTACATATTACATATTACATATTATATATTATATATTATATATATGTGAAAATACTATATATATTATATATATATATGTGATATTATTCAGCCACAAAAATAAAAACTTATGATTTGCAACAGTATGAAAGAACTTGAGGGCTTTATGCCAAGTAAAATAAATTGGATAGAAAAAGTTAAATACCATATAATCTCACTTATATGTGAAAGCAACAACAACAACAACAAGCTTGCCTGAGGCAGGTGGTGCTGGGTAAGCAAAAAAGGTAAAGAGGGTGAAAAAAAAGAAAAAGAAAATACAGTCACTATACCTAGTCATTTACTTCCCATAGTTCTTCTGAGTGGGCCTTGTACATGGAAGCTTACTAATGCAAAAATAAGCAATAGGAAGCATTCTTAAAATTCTGGTTTAATCTAGCAAAAATTTCCTGAAGTACACTATGCATTGGTTTCTAAAAAAATTACTCCATGGCAAAAATATATATGTTTACTTATGTTGAGCTCTGATGTTATTATGTAAAGGTTTTATTTAGACAAAGTATGCTATAATGTGTCACTTTGTTCTCTTTAAAATAAATTCAATATATGTATTTTAATCATTGCAACAATATTAATTCACAAAATTATATATAAAGTTATAATAGATATTGTCTTTCCAGTGTTTTGTGGTTAAAGATTGCACTGAACACAATTATGAGCAAATTTCATATAGTGCCAAAAATATATCACAGTGACTATTAAATTTTTTTTCAACAAATCAATTCCGTGCTTTAGAAAGACCAGCCTATAAATAGATTTTTCACCAAGATTATTTTAAGTATCTAGTTGGAGACATTAGTCTTCCTTGTCAAGATCTTACCAGATATTTCACTTTAAATGGTTACATAGGTGCTTTCAGAAAGAATCAAAAACACTTTTTTAAACATATTAGAATTGAAATATATCCTATCATCATTGCCCTCAATTGGAAAAATTAATATTGATATTTGTCTAATTAAAAAAAGAGTTTGCTTGGAAAATATTATGAAACTGAAGATGATTACTTATATGTCATATTAATGCAATGTATTATTTTAAAACATTTCTTTTAGACTAATAAAACGGCTATCAAAGTTCAAATTTTTTGAGTTACATACATGCACACATATATGCACATGCTCAAACACACACACACATACAATGGTTGGGAATATTTCTATTAAGTGGTATTTTTATAACCCAGATAATAATTAATCCTTTGAAATGCCCATGACTCAAATGTTTCATGGGAGTACACCTTGTTGATCTCTAAAGACTGTGCAACCATGATAGTTTTAGAGCCATTTTAATCATCCCCAAATCAGCACTCTTTGTTCTGCTCAATTTGATTAATATTTTGCTCCTTGCTTCTATTTGCATATGGAATTAAGTCATCTTGCTTGGACTCTATAAAATTAAATATGCAAAAGGGAAGAAGGCATATGATTTACCCTGCAATATATAGCAAACAACGAAGATTCTGTTTTGCAGAAACATTACTAAAATCACGGATGATGGGGATCTGAATTAAAACGCAGCAGAAAACATAATAGAAAATTGCATGTTTTGATAGTCCACAATTCTTTCTACTCTGCTGTTTCCATCCTCCTACTATACTGCATTTTTTTCTGTCTGCAGAAACTCACCCTCTCCTTCCCCGCCTCTAATGTACCCTCATACTTCCACTATCAGCACCATCACTACCATGTCCCCTAAAAATATTCTTGGCCCTGGCCGGTTGGCTCAGCGGTAGAGTGTCGGCCTGGCATGTGGGGGACCCGGGTTCGATTCCCGGCCAGGGCACATAGGAGAGGCGCCCATTTGCTTCTCCACCCCCCTCCTTCCTCTCTGTCTCTCTCTTCCCCTCCCGCAGCCAAGGCTCCATTGGAGCAAAGATGGCCCGGGCGCTGGGGATGGCTCCTTGGCCTCTGCCCCAGGCGCTAGAGTGGCTCTGGTCGCAGCAGAGCGACGCCCCGAGGGGCAGAGCATCGCCCCCCTGGTGGGCAAGAGCGTCGCCCCCGGTGGGCGTGCCGGGTGGACCCCGGTCGGGCGCATGCGGGAATCTGTCTGACTGTCTCTCCCCATTTCCAGCTTTAGAAAAATACAATATATATATATATATATTCTTAAAAAAATACTAAATAGAAATGAAGAGAAAGTTTTCTATTTTTGTAAGCAAAACAGTTCAGCTCTTATGGAAATACTTTGCTTCACCTGCCTCTTGCATACATTGTGCAGGTCCAATCCTTTCGACACCTAAACAGGCTAGCAGGTGATTTCCTAACTCAATAATGTGCCTCCACTAATAGGTGCCAGTTTTTAAGGCATTAAAGCATTTTTTTCCAATTATATGTACTGAAGAATACATTTTATATGGGACTATATTAATGACAAATTAGATACACAGTTTCTATATGGATTTATAAAGAAGGTATTAATCACATAACTCATTTCTTTAAAATGTAACTGAATTTAATCCCTGCTATTGGTAGTGACAAAGAATGCCTAATTTACAATCTGACTTTGGGCGAGGGGTATGCAGCATAATTTAATGACAAAATAACCTAGACATGTTTTCTTTGAATATATGTACCCTGATTTATTAATGTCATCCCATTACCATTAATAAAAATTTATTAAAAAAAATTTTTCTGTGTTGATTGAATAGTCAAATATATTTATTAAAATCTTCTGGTATACAGAAATATATCTATAGGTACTTAGTTGAAAGAAATGGTTTTTCATTCACCAAATAGTATTTCAAGAAAGAAAGCAATGACTTAAAATCCTGTTATTGGTACAGAGAACAGAAGTGTAAATTTTAATATTGAAATCAAATGCATGTTAACGTGTTGCATGGGAAAGGATGTTTAAAAGATATTCTTTTTGGATTTTAGCATCTTCCACACAAAATCTCTTTGACCACTTGTGATTTATGCAGCATAATAACTTGTTTAGTGACACTTATGTTAATCCTTTTCCCCTTTCCATTACAAGAATACATCAGTATGTTTTTTTTTGTTGTTATTGAAATAATTTGTACTAGTAATTTGCAAATTCCCTCACATAGCACTTAAGGTACAATAAATTTTTCAAATCAGTAGGAGCTCTTGAAATGTGTTTTCAATATCCCTGCTGCAAATGAAACTAGGAAGCTATAAATGTGCATATGCACAGAAAATTAGAAAGAAGAATTTTTTCACTTACACAGCATTGGATGTTGCCTTAATTATTTTGTAACCAAGGGCCATAAGAAAGCTTCTCATTTTATAATTAAATTTCACAATCTGGTTTTTTGTTTATATGCCTGGGCCATATTTAATGAATTTGGATGGGGGAGGGAAGCAACAACCAAAAATTACATCATTCCTTTTCTGTAAGTTTTAAGATATTTCCCATAAATAGTATTACATCAACATATAAATCTTTTTTTTTTTTTGAGAGCGCAGTGGCAGAGATAGACTCCAGCATGTTCCCCAACCAGGATCCACCTGGCAAGCCCAATAGGTGGCAAAGCTCTGCCTATCAGGGGCGTTGTTCCATTGCTCAGAAACTAGCTCTTTTTAACACCTGAGGCAGAGACCATGGAGCCATTCTCAGGGCCAGGAGCCATCTTGCATTAATTGAGCCATGGCTGCAGAAGGGGGAGAGAGAGAGAGAGAGAGAGAGAGAGAGAGAGAGAGAGAGAGAGAGAGAGAAATGAGGGGGCGTGAAGAAGCAGACAGGCACCTCTCCAGGGTGTGCTGACTGGGAATCAAACCCAGGACATCTGGGACATGCCGGGCCAACACTCTACCATTGAGCTAACTGGACAGGGCCAACATATAAACCTTAACTTCAGTGAGTGCCAATGGAACACAATAACAAAAGTCTCTGTCCAATATAAATTTTGAAGTACAGGGGATTCTCAGATTAGGACACAGTTCCGTTCCTAAAACAGTAACATAACCCAAATTTTGGTGTAAGTTGAAATATACCCTAGCCTACCACAAAAGGAACACTGTGCTTTTAACAGTCCAAAATGGTAGGTAAGCATACTGAGGGATGCCAATACCCTCACTCATAGGCAACATTACTGAGTGTTCTTCTGCCACATGCAATCAAACTAGTCCACCCACATAGTTTGTAAGTACGACGCTAAGGTGTAAGCTGAAACAGTCACATCTCAATTTTTAAAAGTTTTCATGGAAGCATTGTAAATTCAAAATGTTAGATGTATAGTAAAGATTTTCTTTTGTGAGCAATGATTATAGCAGATGCAGGTGGCATGGGATCCAACACACTTTTGAGAGCTTATCTGTAGGCTGGTAGTCAACATCATCTATATTTTTAGAATTCTATAGTTATATTTTATGATTTTTGGCTTTTACTATTTTTGTGTTCTTTTCCATTTGTGACAATTGAACTTTTGCCCTTGGGGCATATACCATAATGATTAAATAATAAGTCCTAATTTCAGCCAATTGAAAAAATCTCTGCTCTTCCACTTACTAATTTAGACAAGGGATTAAGGTTTTTAAAAAAACATATGAATTAGTTTTAAAATTGATAACTCATACAGTATAACCCAGTATAATAATATCTTAAGTGTATAAATAACTACTTTTTTCTTGTATTATTTAATAACAGAAGTCAGAGACTTTGTTTGTTTTTAAGATTTTATTTATTCATTATAGAGAGGAGAGAGAGAGAGAGAGAGAGAGAGAGAGAGAGAAAGGGGGAGGAGCAGGAAGCATCAACTCCCATATGTGCCTTGACCAGGCAAGCCCAGGGTTTTGAACTGGCAACCTCAGCGTTTCCAGGTTGACACTTTATCCACTGTGCCACCACAGGTCAGGCCAGAAGTCAGAGATTTTGAATTGCAAGGATGACTCAAGTCATTGGAAACCAGGCACATTTGATCAATTGCTCTATCATCTATCTATCTATCTATCATCTATCTATCTATCTATCTATCTATCTATCATCTATCTATCTATCATCAATCATCTATCTATCTATCTATCATCTATCTATCTATCTATCTATCATCAAATATCTATCTATCTATCTATCTATCTATCTATCATCTATCTATCTATCTATCTATCTATCTATCTATCTATCATCTATCTATCATCTCTATCCTTTGAACATAAACTAATTCCAAGAGTAAATATTCAATATAAAACAAGCAGAGGCTGTATGGTGGTTTTTTTGTTTGTTTTTTGTTTTTTTGAATCTAGTTTTGAGTGTCACCTGGTCTCTTTTGAATGCAATCTTTCCCTGCTAATGTATCTAAACCTTCCTTTCCAGATTAAAGAAGAAGGATATTAGATCACACTCAAATAAGATAATACCATACTTTAGAAAAGCTTACATTGAGATGATATTGTTTAAGTTATCTAGACAATTCAATCTTCTGCCTTTACAGCTGAGTTTTTGAAAATCTAGTCCTTTTTCTGTGTGCTTTTAACCTCCATAAAAATTGTAGTTTGGCAGCTTATGAGAAAGAAAGAGAAAACGGATATCTAGCAATTATTGAAATACCTCAAAAAACTCAGAATAAAGCTACCATATGACCTAGCAAACCCTCTACTGGGTATCTACCAAAACTTGAAAACGTTGGTACATAAAGACACATACACCCCTGTATTCATTACAGCATTATTCACAGTGTCCGAGACATGGAAACAACCAAAGTATCCCTCAACAGAAGATTAGAAAAAAGATGTGGTACGTACATTCAATGGAATACTACTCAGCCATAAGAAATGATGATAGATTGCCATTTACAACAACATAGATTGGCCTTGAGAACATTATACTATGAGAAATAAGTAAATCAGAAAATACTAAGAACTATATGATTTCACACACAAATGGGGTATAAAACTGAGACTCATGGACATAGATATAAGTAAAGTGATTACCAGAGAGAGGAGTTAGGGAAAGGAAGGCAAGTAAAAAGGGACAAGAATAAGATGACAGAAAATGATTTGACTTTGGGTGATGGGCACACAATGCAATTCTCCCTTTTACCTCCAAGTTACTGAGCTATTCATCAAAGATAAAAATTTTAAATAGGGACTTATATATAAACCTTTGACTCTTTCTGCCACAACATCCTTCCCTGATAATGACATAGTTAAAGAATCAAAGTGAAGTTTAAGCAAAGGGAACTCAGCAAGAAAAGATGCCTGAAGCCAACTATACTAGTTCTATTGTCGAGACAGAGCAAGTACGCCTGGCCAAACACCACTTTCCTGATTTGCTGAGCAGCTGTCCTTATTAACTACATTCTAGGGGTAAAACATCCTTGACTTCCAAATGGGGTCATAATGAGTGTCACCAATGGGTATCTAATTTACAGATGATTATTAGACCAAATTGTGATTATTAATAATTTTGGATTCATATGTTATTTTCATCTCTTTATATTTATGACACTCTTCTTTGTGCCTTTTTACAGATCATTTATTCTATCATTTACATTACTTATGAATTCTGTTGTCTTACACACTACTTATTCTCTTTAACATATCGATGAGTTTAAACTATTCTTTTTTAAATCTTTAGCAGAGTTGAATATTCTTCTATAATATAATAAACAAACATTGCCCTTCAATAACTGTTTGTATCTATGGTTATGTTTAATAAAGGAGGCCATAGAAACCAAAATGATTCTAAACTGCAGACTGTTCATTCTGGAATTCAGCACTGTTGATCCTGTTTCATTTGTCACTGAAATCTATAAAATTACTTTGCAGAAACTAGTGATAAGGATAATTTGTGTACTTACTACAAGGGGATACTTTTCAGTTCCTTGAAAAATTTCCTTAAAACATGTACTTATTCTTTTGCAAAGTTTGAATGAGGACTGAGGCTTCTTTGAGTAATTTGTCCATAGTTCTGTATTGCCAGTAGCTTTGGGAAGAAGGCACTTTAGGAAATATAAAGATCTATTATTTTCCAGAGAAAATCCATTTATTCATACACCATTATTGACTACAACTCTGACCCAAGCACTGCTGTAGGTGTTGGGGATGGAACAGTAACAAAGCCCCTGGGCCTGGATAGGTAGAAGCAGCCTAGGACAGCCCTGAAATGTGCTTCTCAGGTTTCACTTATCTCGATTCGGGAAAAGACAAATTGACTGCCACCTAGAGCTGGTACACTCTGAAATTTTTGCCTGGATTTGTAATATTTGAGGCTATGCATTCTGTGTAAATCTTTCTGCCAATGACAGAGGCTGGAATATTCAGGTTTATTCATTTCTGGAAGATTAAGTACTGTGCTGATGGTACATTTGACTCAAAAACTCTATGATAACCTTACCAAATTCTCTGAGGTCTGTACAGCAGTATATGATGTTTTCTCCCTCCATCCTTTCCTTCCTTCTTCCTCTTTTTCTTTTATTCAGAGCCAACTGGCATCAAGTCTAACAATACAATGCACAGGCTTTCATAGACCTCTTGTAAAAATAATTTCATCTTGTCTGTATCTGAGAACTAGACTAATCCAGAGGAACACAACAAAGAAACAATGAAATATGTAAGACTTCAGAGTAATGGCAGGGTAGGAAGTGATACCAATAAATCTCCCCCAAAACTCAACAACATCTTCAACCAGAAACAGAAAAACCTATCCTTGGAGCCTCCAGATGTTTCGCAATACACCCGAAGGTATGGTTGAACGAAAAATTGGCTAAATATATAACCAAACCCTGAAGGAAATAGGGAGTAAGAAATGCTCCACCTTCCTCACTAACCTAAACAGGGCGGCTTTCTCTGGGAACTGTGAATATAGAAACTGAGGCAGGCAAAGGGGGTGAATAGATCCAGGCTGCTGCACAAATGGCCGAACCAGGCTGTGGCACAGAGATCCAAGACGAGGTAAAACTACCCAGACAAAGAGAGACAAGCGGGGCAGCCATTTTACCCGATCTCCTGGTCGGCACGTGCAGATAGTGGGTGAGAGATTTCTTCCAAAGTCCCAGGAGTGGGTGCCCGTGATACCCCACAGAGAGGCAGAGTCAGAGGCTTTTGTGTGGGCCAAAAGTGGAATCTCTGGGCAGCCCCAGCACCCTGGGAAAGCCACGCAAGGGTGGGAGTGAGAACTAATTCCAATGGTGAAACTTTTCTGGGCTGGTAGGGGATTCACTCAGAGGGAAACGCGGCCGGCCTGATATCCTGGTCTGCGCGCGCAGATAGTGAGAGATTCCTCCGAGTGCCTCGGCAGTGCGCGCCCGTGTTATCACACAGAGGGGCAGAGTCAGGGGCCTTTGTGTGGGCCAAAGAAGAATCTCAGGCCGCCCCAGCACCTTGCAAAAGCTGCGCACAAGAACAGAGCGAGAGTCAATTACAACGCTGGAACTTTTCCATGCGGTTGGGGGTTTCACTCAGAGCGTGAGACTGCTGGCCAGATATCCTAGTCTGCGCATGCAAATAGTGAGCGAGAGTTTCCTCCAAGCGCCTCAGAAGTGGGCGCCTGCCTGTGTTACCAGAGTGGCAGAGCCAGAGGTCTTTGAGTGGGTGGAAACCCCGCCTGATTATGCTAGCAGCTCTGACTGACTGAGCCTTACCCAGAGCCCTGTGCTGAGTGGGACTAGAGTGGGGAGTTGCCAGATCTCTGAGCCTCTTACTATCCAGGCAGAGGCAGCAGCAACCCCATAGCTGGATTATCAGGCTACTAATTGAGGAAGGAAAGACTAGGAGAAAGGCTCCAGGAACATGGACTCTCACTTTCGGAGCATATAAATGCTAATGAGCCTCGACTGCCAACGAGACTAAAGCACAATACATGACATTGCCATAGAGACTTTTCAACTGCAAACCTCTACTTGAGCATGCCAAAGGGGCAGAACCCGGGGTACAGAGTCACCAACCAGGAAGAGGGAGAGAAAAGAAAAAGCAAGAAGATAATCTCTCAAAATCAAAAATAATCTGCAGACTTTATAACCTATCCCATTTATTATATTTGTT
Organism: Saccopteryx bilineata; assembly: GCF_036850765.1. Lineage (NCBI taxonomy): Eukaryota > Metazoa > Chordata > Mammalia > Chiroptera > Emballonuridae > Saccopteryx > Saccopteryx bilineata. The sequence continues at coordinate 209,126,642 of NC_089491.1, read as the reverse complement.
TGTTTGTTTCTCTTATCTTCATTCTTGATATTTTTTTTCCTCCTCCAATTTGGCCGAATAACTCTCTGCTGGTCTTACTCTCTCCTCTCCTTGAACTACACTACCCATAAGTGTTACATCTCCCATTATCTTTTCTTCCCTCTTCCTTTCTCTCTATGAGGGTTGCACTCCAAAAGCCTTAACTCTCTCTCTCTCTCCCCTCTTTTTTCTTTTTTCTTCTTTTAGTGGTTCCCTCTTTTTTTCTCTCTCTCTCTTTCTTTACTCCCTCTATATTAGTTTCTTCCTTTCTCCTTTACATCTCCTCTCATTCAAACCTCAATAACAAACAAATTATCTTATCTGGGTCTCAAACTTATGTTTGTGGCATTTGGAGGGGTTTTTACTTCACCTTTTTAACTCACTAGCAGTGCTCCCATCCCTGGCTCTCCATTTTATCTAGTTCTTGTTCCACTAAATACAATAGTAATTTTTAAATTTGTCCCCCCATTTTTCTGTTTCCCTCTTATTCCTCTCATCATAACTCTTAGTCAACCAACACCTAAAAGCAAATCATTTTATTCTCGAAACAAATTTTTTCCTTATTTGCTTTTTGTGGGTCCATAACACTTTCTTTTTTCTTTCTTTTTTTTTTCTTTTTTTCGATTCTTTATTACTTTTCCCAATTCAGGCCCTCCATTACAGGCATTGTTTGTTATAATTTACAGTTCACCACAAGATTTTCTCAAGAATGAGGGGAGAGGAGAGGAGAGGAAAAAAGGAGGGGGGAATAATTTCCTTTTTTAAAAATTTTTATTTTATTTTATTTTTCTCTATTTCATTACTAATTTTTTTTAAAAAAAACAACTCTTTTCGATTTTTTATTTTTTCAACTTTTTATTCTTTATTAAATCTCATTAATACTATCAACAAAACCACCCTCAGATGCCATTAAGGAAGAGAAAATTGAATATCACGGATACAAAAGAAAGAGAGGTAACACAGCTAGATCAGGAAAAATCTATGGAGAAAAAAATTAATATATTGGAATCTTTGGAGCTAAATGACAGAGAATTCAAGATAGAAATCCTAAAAATACTCAGAGATATACAAGAAAACACAGAAAGGCAATTGAGGGAGCTCAGAAAACAACTCAATGAACACAAAGAATATATGTCCAAGGAAATTGAAACTATAAAAACAAATCAAACAGAGATGAAAAACTCAATTCACGAGCTGAAAAATGAAGTAACAAGCTTAGCTAATAAAACAGGTCAGATAGAAGAGAGGATTAGTGAAATAGAAGACAAGCAACTTGAGGCAAAACAGAGAGAAGAAGAAAGAGACTCAAAAATTTAAAAAAATGAGATAGCCCTACAAGAATTATCTGACTCAATCAAAAAGAATAAAATAAGAATAATAGGTATATCAGAGGGAGAAGAGAGAGAAAATGGAATGGAGAACATACTCAAACAAATAATAGATTAGAACTTCCCAAGACTGTGGAAAGAACTAAAGCCTCACGTTCAAGAAGCAAACAAAACTCCAAGTTTTCTTAACCCCAACAAACCTACTCCAAGGCATATCATAATGAAATTGGCACAAACCAACAGCAAAGAAAAAGTTCTCAAGGCAGCCAGGGAAAAGAAGAATACAACATATAAAGGAAGGCCCATTAGATTATCATCAGATTTCTCAGCAGAAACTCTACAAGCTAGAAGAGAGTGGACCCCAATATTTAAAGTCTTGAAAGAGAGAAACTTTCAGCCACGAATACTATACCCATCAAAGCTATCCTTCAAATATGAAGGAGAAATAAAAACATTCACAGATACAGAAAAGATGAGGGAATTTATTATCAGAAAACGCCCACACCAGGAATTACTAAAGGAGGTTCTCCAATCAGATACAAAGAACAACAAAAAAAAAAAAACAGAGCCACAAGTAAAAGCTTCAAGAAGAACACAATAAAACCAAATTTAAACTGTGACGACAACAAAAAGAAAGGGGGAGAGAAGATGGAGATTAACAGTAGCAAAGGACAATGGAGTGCAAAAGTACTCAAAAAATAGTTCGCTACAATGAACAGGGTAGGAACCTTTTTCATTACTTAAAGGTAACCACCTTTGAAAAAACCACCACAGAAGCACATGAGATAAAAAGATAGCAACAGAGGAAAGATGTATGGAATACAACCAAATAAAAACAAAAGATATAAAATCAAAAGAGAAGGATCAAACAAGACACAAAACTAAAAGAAAGCAAGATATAAAATGGCAATAGGGCACTCACAAGTGTCAATAATTACACTAAATGTAAATGGATTAAACTCACCAATAAAAAGGCACAGAGTAGCAGAATGGATTAAAAAAGAAAATCCAACTGTATGCTGCCTACAGGAAACTCATCTAAGTAACAAGGATATAAACAAATTCAAAGTGAAAGGCTGGAAAACAATACTCCAAGCAAATAACATCCAAAAAAAAGCAGGCGTAGCAATACTCATATCTGATAATGCTGACTACAAGACAGCAAAAGTACTCAGAGACAAAAATGTCCATTTCATAATGGCTAAGGGGACACTGAATCAAGAAGACATAACAATTCTTATTATATCTGCACCAAACCAAGGAGCACCAAAATATATAAGACAGCTACTTATTGACCTTAAAACAAAAACTGACAAAAATACAATCATACTTGGAGACCTCAATACACCGCTGCTGGCTTTAGATCGGTCATCCAAACAGAGAATCAACAAAGACATAGTGGCCTAAAACAAAATACTAGAGCACCTGGATATGATAGACATCTACAGGACATTTCATCCCAAAGTGACTGAGTATACATTTTTCTCCAGTGTACATGGATCATTCTCAAGAACTGACCATATGTTGGGCCAAAGAAACAACATCAGCAAATTCAGAAAAATTGAAGTTGTACCAAGCATATTTTCTGATCATAAAGCCTTGAAACTAGAATTCAACTGCAAAAAAGAGGAAAAAATCCCACAAAAATGTGGAAACTAAACAACATACTTTTAAAAAATGAATGGGTCAAAGAAGAAATAAGTGCAGAGATCAAAAGATATATACAGACTAATGAAAATGACAATACGACATATCAGAATCTATGGGATGCAGCAAAAGCAGTGATAAGAGGGAAGTTTTTATCACTTATCACTTCAAGCATATATGAACAAACAAGAGAGAACCCAAGTGAACCACTTAACTTCACACCTTAAGGAACTAGAAGAAGTAGAACAAAGAAAACCCAAAACCAGCCGAAGAAAGGAGATAATAAAAATCAGAGCAGAAATAAATGAATTAGAGAACAGAAAATCTATAGAAAAAATTAATCAAACAAAAAGCTGGTTCTTTGAAATGATCAACAAAATTGACAAACCCTTGGCAAGATTTACCAAGGAAAAAAGAGAAAGAACTCATATAAACAAAATCCAAAATGAAAGAAGAGAAATCACCACGGACACCATAGATATACAAAGAATTATTGTAGAATACTATGAAAAACTTTATGCCACTAAATTCAACAACCTAGAAGAAATGGATAAATTCTTAGAACAATACAACCTTCCTAGACTGAGTCAAGAAGAAGCAGAAAGCCTAAACAGACCTATTAGTGGAGAAAAATAGAAAAAAACATTAAAAACCTCCCCCAAAATAAAAGTCCAGGCCCTGACTGCTATACCAGTGAAATTTATTAAACATTCAAAGAAGACTTGGTTCCTATTCTACTCAAAGTCTTCCAAAAAATTGAAGAAGAAGCAATACTTCCAAACACATTTTATGAGGCCAACAAAACCCTCATACCACAACCAGGCAAGGATGGCACAAAAAAAGAAAACTACAGACCGATATCTCTAATGAATACAGATGCTAAAATACTAAACAAAATACTAGCTAATCGAATACGACAACATATTAAAAAGATAATACATCATGATCAAGTGGGATTCATCCCAGAATCTCAAGGATGGTTCAACATATGTAAAACGGTTAACGTAATACACCATATCAACAAAACAAAGAACAAAAACCACATGATCTTATCAATAGACGCAGAAAAGGCTTTCGATAAAATACAACACAATTTTATGTTTAAGACTCTCAACAAAATGGGTATAGAAGGACAATATCTCAACATGATAAAGGCCATATATGATAAACCATCAGCTAACATCATATTAAATGGCAGTAAACTGAAGGCTTTCCCCCTTAAATTAGGAACAAGATAGGGTTGTCCACTCTCTCCACTCTTATTTAATGTGGTACTAGAGGTTCTAGCCAGAGCAATCAGATAAGACAAAGAAATAAAAGGCATCCATATCGGAAAAGAAGAAGTAAAAGTATCACTTTTTGCAGATGATATGATCCTATACATCGAAAACCCCAAAGACTCCACAAAAAGACTACTAGAAACAATAAGCCAATACAGTAAAGTCGCAGGATACAAAATTAACATACAGAAGTCAATAGCCTTTTTATATGCCAAAATTGAAACAATTGAGAACGAACTCAAAAAAATAATCCCCTTCACGATTGCAACAAAAAAAATAAAATACCTAGGAATAAACATAACAAAGAATTTAAAGGACTTATATAATGAAAACTATAAACCATTGTTAAGGGAAATCGAAAAAGATATAATGAGATGGAAGAATATACCTTGTTCTTGGCTTCTAAGAATAAATATAATCAAGATGGCTATATTACCCAAAGCAATATACAAATTTAATGCAATTCCCATCAAACTTCCAATGACATTTTTTAAAGAAATAGAGCAAAAAATCATCAGATTTATATGGAACTATAAAAAACCTCGAATAGCCAAAGCAATCCTAAAGAAAAAGAATGAAGCTGGGGACATTACAATACCTGACTTCAAACTCTATTATAGGGCCATGACAATCAAAACAGCATGGTATTGGTAGAAAAATAGACACTTAGACCAATGGAACAGAATAGAAAGTCCAGAAATAAAACCATATATATATAGTCAAATAATTTTTGATAAAGGGTCCAACAACACACAATGGAGAAAAGAAAGCCTCTTCAATAAACGGTGCTGGGAAAACTGGAAAGCCACATGCAAAAGAATGAAAATGGACTACAGTTTGTCCCCCTGTACTAAAATTAACTCAAAGTGGATCAAAGATCTAAACATAAAACCTGAAACAACTAAGTACATAGAAGAAGACATAGGTACTTAACTCATGGACCTGGGTTTTAAAGAGCATTTTATGAATTTGACTCCATAAGCAAGCGAAGTGAAAGCAAAAATTAATGAATGGGACTACATCAGACTAAGAAGTTTTTGCTCAGCAAGAGAAACTGATAACAAAATAAACAGAAAGCCAACTAAATGGGAAATGATATTTTCAAACAACAGCTCAGATAAGGGCCTAATATCCAAAATATACAAAGAACTCATAAAACTCAACAACAAACAAACAAACAATCCAATAAAAAAATGGGAAGAGGCTATGAACAGACACTTCTCCCAGGAAGAAATACAAATGGCCAACAGATATATGAAAAGATGCTCATCTTCTTTAGTTATTAGAGAAATACAAATCAAAACTGCAATGAGATACTACCTCACATCTGTTAGATTAGCTATTATTAGCAAGACAGGTAATAGCAAATGTTGGAGAGGCTGTGGAGAAAAAGGAACCCTCATACACTGTTGGTGGGAATGTAAAGTAGTACAACCATTATGGAAGAAAGTATGGTGGTTCCTCAAAAAACTGAAAATAGAACTACCTCATGACCCAGCAATTCCTTTACTGGGTATATACCCCCAAAACTCAGAAACATTGATATGTAAAGACACATGCAGCCCCATGTTCATTGCAGCATTGTTCACAGTGGCCAGGACATGGAAACAACCAAAAAGCCCATCAATAGATGACTGAATAAAGAACATGTGGCATATATACACTATGGAATACTACTCAGCCATAAAAAATGATGACATCGGAACATTTACAGCAAAATGGTGGGATCTTGATAACATGATACGAAGCGAAATAAGTAAATCAGAAAAAACCAGGAACTGCATTATTCCATACGTAGGTGGGACATAAAAGTGAAACTAAGAGACATTGATAAGAGCGTGGTGGTTACGGGGGGAGGAGGGAGGAAAGGGAGAGGGAAAGGGGGAGGGGGAGGGGCACAAAGAAAACTAGATAGAAGGTGACGGAGGACAATCTGACTTTGGGTGATGGGTATGCAACATAATTGAACGACAAGATAGCCTGGACTTGTTATCTTTGAATATATGTATCCTGATTTATTGATGTCACCCCATTAAAAAAAATAAAATTATTTAAAAAAAAAAGAAATATGTAGTATGTTACCACAAACAAACAAGTGTTGACAAGGATGTAGATAAAGGGAATCCTCCTGCACTGCTGGTGGAAATGCAGACTGGTACAACCACCATGAATAACCAGATGAAAGTTCCTCAAAAAATTAAAAATGGAACTGCCTTGTGACCCAGTAAATCCACTTTTAGTATATGTCTGCATAAACCCCAGACACTAATTCAAAAGAAGAACATACACCACTATGTTCATTGCAGCATTATTTACAATAGCCAAGTTATGTAAGTGGCCCAAGTGACTATCAATAGAGGAGTAGATAAAAGAGCTGAGGTACATATATACAATGGAATCTTACTCAACCATTATAAAAACTAAATGTTACCATTTGCAACTGCATAAATGGACCTAGAGGATATTGTGCTAAATAAAATAAGTCAGAGAAACAAATACCACTTAATTTCACTTACGTGTGGAATCTAAACATCAAAATAAATTTAAAAATAAAATAGGAACAGACTCACAGGTAGAGAACAGACTGATGGTTGCCAGAGGAGAGGAGGGTTGAAGGACTAGGTGAAATACTGAAGGGATTAAGAAATACAAATTGGTAGTTACAAAAGTGTCACACGGATGTAAAGTACGGTATAGTATAGGCAATATAGTCAATAATATTGTAGTAAGTATGCATGGTGCCATATGGGTACTAGAAATATCTTGTAAAGTATATGGTTGTCTAACCACTATGTGACACACTTGAAACTAATACAAAAATAATATTGAATGTAAGCTGTAGTTAAAAATAGAATTAAAAAATAATAAAAGCTCTAAATGAAATCTATAAAAAAAAACTAATTTTAAGCAATACAAGAACAACAAACACTTCAAAGAAGTAAAAGACGTACTAATTTTTTATATGCCTGGCCATGTACTAGGCCCTTCATAAATATTTATTTTCTACAAAAGTCTTTAAGCAGATATTATCTCATATCAAGATAAAAAATTAGGCTTAAATAATTTAAAATAGATAATAAGAAATTTTTAATAAGAAAGACAAAAACACAGCCTTTAGTGAAGTTAAAATTTATCTTCTAAAAAATGACTTTCATAAACATTATGAAAGTACAGCTTCAAAGAAAGCATAAAAGACACTCAAAAATGATTTTTAAAACAACAGAGTTGTGAAATGAAAACTATACAGTTTAAGAGATGTCTGATAGCATTTACAGTTTTCCAAAATAGGCTGGAAGAAGTCAATCCTTCCTAGATCTTAAAATTATTAAAAGTGAGAATAAGAGATACTAATTGTGCTATTTTGAGTGACTGTACTGAGGAAAAAAGAAATGACTGAATAGTCATTAAAAAATTACATAAATTTTTCATCTGAGAATATTTTATAAATATGTATAAACCAAATTGTGGTATATAAGCATCATTCTGAAGGTCACAGCTAACACAATAAGGAAATAAGCTTTTGTTTTAATGTGGTATAAGAACTGAAAGCAAATTCATAAAACTGTATCTCTTATAAAAATAAAATTTTATAGATGTATAAAACAAAATACATAAATGAATCATAATAATAAAATTTAGCAATGACAAAATACAAAAATCAAGTTCTAAAATATGAGAAAACAATTAGAAAATAAAATAATAGGATATTTCTGTTTGTATATGGAAGTCAACTGAATAGTAATAAATCTAATGAAAGAGGAGCTATAGCTCTCTCTGAAGAACTACAAAATGTGAACAACATTAAAAAAGATCTAGATAAATCCCTTAATTTTCAGGTTCAAGGTTTGGAAAAGCAATAGTCTAAACATGTTAAGTTCTCTCCTAATTAATATATTGCTTCAAAGCCATCCCAATAAAAATTTCAGTGGGTTTCTTAGCAAAATTTGATTAGCTGGTAATAAAATTTATATAAAAATTAAAGTCAAGCAGAGCATGATCAACCTTGCAGAAGTATACAAAAGCTGAAGACCCTTTATTCTCAGACATAAAGATGACATAAATATGTCATAATTATATTGTATATTTAGCTCAGAATTAGATGAAGGAACAAGGGGAATACAATAATATACCCAAAGATCTGAAATAAAAAGGTTGAGATGTAATGAAGACGGGAAGAATTTGGATTTGGTAAGAGGCCAATTGGATATCCATTTGCTAAAATATGAATCTTTAGTTGGTGGCGGTGCTGTGGGCTCTGTTCTGGCGTGGGCTTCACTGTCCCACATCCTGCTCCAATCAGGATGTTGAGAGCCAGAGCACTGGGACTCCTAGACAGAAGCAACAGCAGCAATAAGAAGGCTCCAACTAAAGCATCCCAGAAACAGTACTAACTGAGAATTAAGAAAGACCCAGTTCAATTCCCACATTCCTGAATTGCACTATGTGGTCTGAGACCCTGACAAGACTCTTTTATGGATGTGGCTATTATCACGGTCAGTTCATTTTTCCAAGAGAATTTCTTTTTAAATGTCTAGTTTTACATGATAACTGCCAATGAAAGGTTTTAGTGCAATATGAAGTTACGACTTTCTGTCATGGATTTCGGCCCAGACACCTGGAACCCGGCCTGATCCACCTCCACTATCCTGACTGGGTAGCTTAGCTTCCTGGTGAAGAGGGGCCCCACCCGGGGAAGTACAGACATTGGACTTCATGAAAAGATAACTGTCAGCACAAAGTTTAGGAAAATATTTTGTGAACTATCTCCTGAAATCATGAGCGAAATGAAACAAAAACAGATAGCACAGGACCCCGGGCTCTCCACTTATTAGCTGTTGTTCCAGACTGGAGGCACACGTGGTCAGAACAGTTTCCAGCTCCTCCATAGCCCATGTCTAACAGTGACCTTTTTCATATTTTGATGATGAATCTGTTGTAATGTCAAGAATATCAATAATTCAGGGTTGGTTTTTTGATAAAACAATTATTCATACTTAGAAAATTGCTAAACAAATATTAATAGTTTTATTTTAATTTCACTAAAACTTGATGATAGCCTATAAAAAGACTTTTAGTCTTACATTTTTACCTAAATTGCTATAACCCATGCAGGGTATAAATTTGTTCAATTGTGAATGGTATTTTGCATAAGACAACAAAGACAACTTTATATCTTATTTACCAAGCTAGAAATAAAATGTGATTTCTTCAGTTAAGTTAACAAATAAAGGATTACAAAGAAAACAAAAGATAAAAAATAATCAGGGAACAAAGGCCATTTATTCAAGAATTAAACTAGAAGTAATCTACAACACAAAAATAACACAGACGGTTAGAAGGGCTATATAATTTTTACTGAAATACACATCAGGCAACATTGGAATATATAAAGTTTTAATAATGTATCTTTGAAGTTGTTTAAAAGAGAATAACTATCAAGATCTAATAAGTCTGAATTACAATATATTTTATAGTGAATATATACTTGTAAAAAAGTTTACAAAACAGTGTGTTAGGAAGAAGTTACTCTAAAAAGTTGAAGGAAATTATTTTAGCAAGCCAAACACCTGCTTAAGTGTAATTTGAAAAAACAAATTAAATAGAAACCTATTTCACAGAAAAGAAACTCTGTCTTTTATATTTTGATATGAACATAATGAATATGATGTGATGTTTTATATTTAGAGATGTTTCTTGCCTCCTGATATTACTCATTATGTTAATTTCTTCAAGAGCAATATTATGAGTAATTAAACAGCACATGGTTAATTATCAATCGCCCTCAGTATAAATGATAATATCCAATTGATAAAAGTTGGCAAGTCCATGGAGAAAAATATTCTTTTTAATTTGTGTTTTTAACAGTTTGCCTTCTATATGTCATTCACTGATTCCTACATTCATTAGACATTGCTTTCTTATTTCTTAATTCTTAATCCATTCTATAACACATCTATTTATTTTAAAACTTAAGTGCCTATTCTATACTTAGCCTTATATGCATAAGCATTAAATATTCTTATATGCAGCAATTCAGAAAAAAAACGCCCTGAGTTTTGAAGGAGATTGTAATCAATTCTACCTACAAAAAAAATTGGACTCAATATTAATTTTGGAAGCTGTCAGTTTGAGATATGATAACCATGGCAGAAAATGTGGGAAAATAACTTAAATGAATATGAATAAGTAATAATGCTGAGTAAATAGACTATAAAAATGGACACATCTTTTACCAGCATTTTTATTTTTATGGAAATAATAAGTCTTGTGTTTGAATATATTTGATATGGAGAGAAAATGGTGCAAATTATTCACCTAGAAATTGCAAATACAATAACAAAATAAACAAAGAAAGTTTATATAAAATAGTTTTGAATGAAGATATTTCCATTTCTATATCAATTCATATAATTTCAGTATACAAAACAGAAATTAAAACTAATTAGCATTGAATTCTCAAAAGGCAGAATATGTTACCAAATGTTTAATATTATTGTTTTGTGAGTTTAAATGTGGTAAGGTTTTTTTGTTTGTTTGTTTGTGTGTGTGTGTGTGTGTGTGTGTGTGTGTGTGACAGAGACAGCAAGAGGGACAGATAGGGACAGAAAGACAGGAAGAAAGAGAGATGAGAAGATGAGAAGCATCAATTCTTCATTGTGGCTCGTTAGTCTCCTTAGTTGTTCATTGATTGCTCTCTCATATGTGCCTTGACCGGGGGTGAGGGGTAGCAACAGTGTAGTGAGTGACCTCTTGCTCAAGCTAGACACCTTGGGCTCAAGCCAGCAAACTTGGGGTCATATCTACCATTCCATGCTCAGGCCGGCATCCCTGCTCTCAAGCTGGTGACCTTGGGGTTTCGAACATGGGTCCTCTGTGTTCCGGTCTGATGCTGTATCCACTGCGCCACCACCTGGTCAGGCTTGTTTTGTGAATTTAATTTGTAAAATCATTTGATAATTGTCTGCAGGTTCTTTTATAAAATTATTTTAGGAGTTACATTTATACAAATGTATTTTTGAGTTTTGTTTCTTAGTTTTTAGTAATAAATAATAAAGATCTTTTGGAGTTTTGTTCTGAAATTAGTTTAACATTTGATTGTTTCAATGACTAAATTTCCTTTACTATTTAATCTTTAATTTTTTCCTCATATTAGTAAAACATAGTTTATTTATATGATAAGGAGATTTTTGTTTTCTACTTTTTATAACTGCATGTATATCTTAACACTTATGAATATTTTATTAACTCATCACATTGTAAATTTTTACTCTAACAGATCTGTGGTAACTGTGCTTTTACATAATATCAGATGAATGTAATGAGGTGTTTAACTTAACATTTTATAATTCCAAGTTATAATGTAGCTGGTAACTGGGTTCAGTCTACATATGCCGTGTAATGGGATGACACGGTAGGGGGATATTATTTAAGGCTCTAAAGTTAATTTGTGGTCATTTTTATGCAGAAAGAAATGTAATACATTGTTTGCTAACTGAACGTGATGCTACTAAAAAAACGTTCCTAAAATGTGGGAAGAATGGCTTTGAAATTGGGCAGTGTGAGAGGGCTCAACGGATTTTGAGGACTATGGTGCAAAAAGTCTAAATTACCTTGAACAGATTGTTAGTAAAAACAGGGTGTTGAAAATGCCTCTGGTGAAGACTCAAAAACAAGTGAGGAGCACTGTAGAAACATCTCCAAGTGCCTCAGAGAAAGCCTACATTGTCATGAACAGGCTATTAGTAGAAATCTGGACTTTAATTAGGGAGATCTCTGAAGGAACTCTGAGTAACGTGTTATTTCTTCTTATGAAAGGAGAATCCTTTTTACATGGTTGAAGAAGCTTAGTGACATTGTGAGAACTTGCAAATGACAAACTTGAATATAATAGCTAAGAAGATTTTTAAGCAAAGTGTTGAATATATTGCCTGTTTTCTACCCCTTGCTGCTTATAGCAAAATATGAGAGGAGAAAGATGAATTAAAGCAATAACTGTTAAGCAAAAATGAATCCGGCTGATAATTTTTGAAACTTTAGCTTCTCAAGATAATGCTAAAAGTCTGGAATATCAGCTGACAATGTGGCACAGAGCAAAGGATTTTCACAAACGGTTAAAGATTATCTTAATCTTAAGCAAATCTGGCTCTATGGAGTTGAATCATTGTTTCATAGCCACAATGGTTGAAATAAAAAATTAAAAAGCAGCTCAGAAACACCTATAAAAATATCTTTTATCTCATGGAGTAAAACCCACACCAATTCACACACAGAACCAAAAAAAATTTTTTTTTTTTAGATTTTTTTATTTATTCATTATAGAGAGGAGAGAGAGAGAGAGAAGGGGGGAGGAGCAGGAAGCATCAACTCCCATATGCGCCTTGACCAGGCAAGCCCAGGGTTTCGAACCGGCAACCTCAGTGTTTCCAGGTTGACGCTTTATCCACTGCACCACCACAGGTCAGGCCCAAAAAAAATTTTTAATAAAGTTCCATAATCAGAAACACTGTCATCTTGTACTGAATGGGACAGAAAAAGTACCAGTATGGATAAAGACTGTTGAATCCCCCAAATTATCCTGGCAGATGTAGGCTGGTAAAGACTCTTAAAAAACATGTGCCACTTTACATAAAAATTAAAGAAGACACAGATGGTTTAAGCTAGAACTCAGGAGATAGAACCAAGAGTTCAGAGGGAGAAACCGAAGAACAATTCCAAGCCTTGAATCCTAATCAAAAAACTCCAGCCTGAGGGTGCCCACAACAAATATGTTTTGAAACAGTTATTAAATTTTGCTTCCTACTTTTTCACTTTTTTTTAAAACCAGAATGTCTATCACTGTTATCTTACACGTGTCTCAATTGTATATAGGAAATGTTGGGGTGACATGAATTGCCCTTTAGGTTCATAAATCCATAGATGGAGAGGATTGCACACCAGAATCTTGATTTCACAGATTACATTCAGGACCTTCATTTGTATCTGATTTAGATTATTTGGAAAATAAAATTTTGTATTTTTTGAGCTGATAAAATTTTGGCCTTAGGTGATGGTATAAATGGGATAAGAAACTTAGGGAGTTTGGTGAGAACATGAATACATTTTGCATATAGAATGGATATTAATCATAGAGCAATAGGGTGTACTGTGCTAAGCAAACTTCTAAAATCTCCATGGTCTTTGATTTTATACCTGTGCTTATGTTACAGTACATAAAATAGGGATTTTTGTAGATATAATATGGCTACTGCTTGGGAGAAATATGTGGATGGACCTAAACTAAACTATGGACCTTTTAAACACATAGTTTTCTTTAGCAGATGAGTCACTCACCAAGATTTAAGTAGGAGAAGCATTCTAAGTATATACCTTTACTCACTTGAAAATGAAAACACCCCCTGGCAGAAGTGAGCAAGGAAACAGGGACTTCGCTACTACAAACACAATGAGCTCAATTCTTCATAAAACTTGAATGAGCTTAGAAGTAGATTCTTTCCCAAAGCCCCCAGATAAGAGCTCAGCCTGGATGAGATCTTGATTTTAGCTCTGAGATTATAAACAGAGGTTGCAGTCAATCCTGCTTGAACCCCAGAAAAATGAATAGTTGCTGTTTTAAGCTCTAATGTCTGAGGTAATTTTTTTATGCAGTAATAGGAAATTGAAACAAATATCTTCCCATTACTGGTATGTTTGTAAATTACCTCCCCATATGAAAGGTCTAATTTGTGGCTGATTTCCATGGTAGTAATATGGTAGTAATATTACCAACTGTCAAAAGTTAAAAACAAACAACAAAAAAAAAAAGCAAGATTAAAACCAATGAATCATTAAAGTAGTAGTTTGTAAAAGTTTACTGTGCGCACACACCAAAAAAATTTGCAAACTGGGAGCACTCAAACCAAAACATAGAATGAGGCTCAGGGTCATGCAGATAAAGTCTGGCTCATAAAGTGAACATGAGAATATTGTTAACCTTTACAATGATTGGTATGATATTAGAATTGTCTTAAATCAAAGGAAATCATTAGTGTTTACCTCATATCAATTTTGGGGAATGATATATGTTTTGCTTATGATTTCTGAAGCATAAGCAAAAAGTGAACCAGGTCAAGTTAGCCTCACTGTACTTGTAAAATACACTAAATTAAGCTTTATTGAATGACTAAACTGGTTTTGTCTGTTCAAAGAATTTTTAGGTCTACTCTCTGTGTTTGATTTTAATACAATAAGAGCTGACTTCACAGAGCCCAGTTGACTGTACTTGGAGTTGGAAGAGGAATGCATAATTGGCCCTCAAGAGCCCACAGGAGCCAGCAAATGGAGAACGGAGTACATTACCACTGCTCACCACTTATGTATTGGAGTCAGGAAAATATGTACGAGTTTGGTGTGCTTTTAGGTTTTGCCTATGTGTTTTAAGTTATGTTTTCATAGGGTTTTTCTTTCTTGAGGGGAGGGTTTGTTCTTGGTAGCTTAAGTGACCTTCAAAAAATACTTCATTGCCACTACCATATTGCCTTTGCTCCCTTTTCTTATGCTAAACGAACTCTAGTAATATTTATTACATTTATATGGCAACATTAATGAAATAGCCTAACGTAATTTTATAGGACATGTAAGTATGGAAAATTTAAGGAAACATTGTTAGGTGTACAACTTCTTTTGTGTGTGTGTGTGTGTGTGTGTGTGTGTGTGTGACAGAGACAGAAACAGACAGAGGGATAGAGAGGGATAGACAGAAAGGAGAGAGATGAGAAGCATCAATTCTTCATTGCAGTACCTTAGTTGTTCATTGATTGCTTTCTCATATGTGCCTTGACTAGGGGGCTACAGCAGACCAAGTGACCCCTTGCTCATGCCAGTGGCCTTGGGTTCAAGCTGGTGAGCTGTGCTCAAACCAGATGAACCCACGCTCAAGCCAGTGACCGCTGGGTTTTGAACCTGGGTCCTCTGCGTCCCAGTCTGACTCACTATCCACTGTGCCACCACCTGGTGAGGCTATACAACTTTTATTGTAAGTTACTTATGCATAACAATAAAACGTATTCTAATGTTCTACATGAAATATTTTTTTTCTTGATATGAGATTACATATATAAGCACAGAGAAAACTAGACATTTGTCATTTAGTACATTTGCAATTGGAATGCCCTTAAAAACATAAAAAAGGATATTTCATCAAACTCTCTACTAATGGGAAAATAAAAACTTAATAATTTTATCTATAAAGATGCAGAATTAACTTAAATAAAATTTGTCAATGAGAGTAAACAGTAATAGAAATAAGCCTTTTTGAAAGTATATCCAAACACCTAAAGGAACATGTGCAGATGCATACCTGTCTGTGTCTACAGTGGAGAACATAGCTTTTCATTTAACAAATGTACAACAGTTGAAAGCTACTTTCTGTAAATTTATATATTTTGTTTACCAAAATGTTAGTGAATATCACAGTCTAAAATAGTTAAATATTCTAAAAAATTATTTTTATAATTGTGCTTTTTTTACTTATACCTACCATTCATTTTAATCATTCATTCACACACACACACACACCTATACACATACACACACGCAAACACACAGAAGTAGACAAACAAAGTGAGCAAGCAAAGATATATATGGAAAGAGAGCTTTACCATAAACTGATCCCACAAATTCTAGATACAAAAATGTTCAGCCCACCCCAATTTTTCTCATAAATTAAAAAAAAAATTGTTAAAGTAGAAGTACATTTTCAATCTTTCTATATAATTTTTCAGATATGAAATAAAAAATATTTTATTTTATTGCAAAGCAACATCAGTTCAAATTCCCTGGTCAAAGATGAGTTTTTAGTTGCTATTCTCCCTCATCATGTTGCATTTAACAAACTCAGGGCCTCTAATGCTGACAGACATAGGCAATATCTTTGGGGCAGGACCTTTTACTTTATAAGTCATTATAATTATACAGTTTTTTTTACAATATAAATAAATGTAGATAGTGAGTATGTGTTCTTAAGTGGAGTTTTGTCTATAGAGGAATGAGGAATTCTTATAGTATAAGTAATCAAATGGGTCATATTATCTTAGCAAATATGTAATTAATTTTTTTTACTTCATCTGTGTGGGCCATCTATTCAACTAGAATGTATAAAAATGCACTCTAATAATATTTTAAATATTATTTGTTGTCACCTAATTTTTAAAATGATTGAAAGCTACCTCAACACTTACCTACAAGAATCTCCAAGCTTCTCCTTCACTTAATTCCTTGATGCTTCTAAAACCAGTAAAAATAAAAAGACAATGCCCTTCTTGTTCAGATCTATGTTCTGCCTGATTTCTCTTCTGGCCCCAAATAAATGTAAGAATAGACATGTAGTATGGTTACAACCCCTCATCTGGGTGTGGTCTAATCTCTATGTTGGTTAAGACATAAGGCTAAGGTGCTGAACAGATCCTCAAATATATTTTGCTACAAAAGGGTAAGCATCCCTTTTTCCCTTACACAACAGTATAGAAATAAATGAGTTTTCTGGAGCAGATAAGCAATTCCATTATTTCTCTCATTCCTTGCTCCACCATCCTATAGTGTTGTGCCTTTGCATCTCCAAAGCTGGTTCATCCTCATGCACACAGTCCAACTGGCGGAAGGTAGGATAGAGCTGAAAGAAGTAGCTAAGATGTAGCTCAGAATTTATACACATTGCCTACTTTCACATTCAACTGTAAGTAGTCAAACAATCAATATAACAAGCAAAGCCAGTTGTGAAATTTAATCTCACACCAACGTGCACAGATAAACATCTAATACTCTTGAAGATGGAAAAAACAGATTAGAAGCATGCAGAAGAAGAGTTCAAGCAGCATTCTCATATAGTCTCCAAGGCAGAGCAAACTAAGCATGATATTTCAGTCTGTAGTTTTTGAAGTGTGAGAAATTCTATCTGGAATGGCAACACATGTGAGTTTTCATACTGTGTCTGGTCTCTGTTACAGCCATTGATTGCACAGATTGAAGATTGGCCTGCTTCATGTTCATGACACCAGCCAGTTTTCATTCTTGATTTTGATACTATCTCTTGTAAAGAGCATGTGCATACATTCCTACCGAGCTGGAAAATGTGTTTTAGATTATTAGTAAAGCTTTCCTATAATCAGACCAGGGATTAATGATACTGGTAGACTTTAATGACATTTTTAACACTAATATCTCAGTGTAATGCAGATGATCCAAAATCTGTAGATAAGGTTTATATTTTCATGATTAAAGAATTCAACCCACAAGTTCTTCTCAGAGTAGCAGAGGCCTATGATTCTAGGAGAGATGCTGGGTTTTAAAAGAATGTCTGGATTCTAGCTTTATAATATTTAAGGTGTAATCTCCAGAGGTACTCTTTGAGTAAGATTAACAAAAAAATAAAAGGATTTTCATGATGTAATACATTCTAGTCTCTTTCTAGAGAGGAAAAAAATAGATTATCATCTCTGACAGCCATATGTCAGTTGTTACTAAAATTTTGTGATTGAGTCTTGGATAAATGACAAAATTTCATTGCATATTTAATTTTTCTATTTTTATTTCAAACACAAACCTGAAAATAATTAAGGCAAGCTAAGATCTGTTTATATATATTTTTATAATTAAATATTAGATGGAGGCTATGTCTAACATATATGCATTTGCAAGGCTTATTTTCATAAGATTATAAAAGGTATATTATATGTAATAAACTAAAACATTTATCTAGACAATCCTTCATGGTAAAATAAATACAGTGGTACTTTGAGATACGAATTTAATTCATTCTGTAATGAAGCTCGTAAGTCAGTCAACTCACACATCAAACTGCTGATACTGAACCCGAGCACCAACGCGCCAACTAGCGGCAGCTCCCCAAATCATGACTCATATCTCGGAATTTTGCTTGGATCTTGAACAAAAATACAGACCGAATCACAGCTTATATATTAAAAAATGTGTATGTTGATCTTTCATATTTCAAGGTACCACTGGATTAAATTACCATAAAGATTAATAAAAATTATCTAAAGTTTGATTATAATTCTACATTTTCAGTATTATTACTGCTATACTACATATTCTTATGAGAAAATACAATGCAAAATAGGTATTGTATATAACACAATAGGAAATTATAGTTACTCCTCAAATCAATGTATGTGCATGTATATACGTCTTCAATTTCAAAACACCACTCAAATATAACATTTTATTTTTATGCCTTATTATAAATTATTGACTTCAAGTAGGACATAATTGACCCTTTATTCAGACTTTGATCTATGCAGTTTTATGTAACTAAAGACTATTCTTCATTATGAACCACATTGACATTCTCAGGTAAGCCAAAATTATGATGCAAAACTGCTTATATTGTAATAATTCTGTGGTGATGTGGTACAACTCCTTGCACATGTTGAGAGGTTTTGAGTTCAAGACTGCATGGTTATTCCTCCTAAATGGCTACCAAACAGTCCTTCACTTATATCACAAATCACTCAAAGGCCTGATGGGAAGTCTGGGAGAATGATGAAAGAGTCCTTTCATCATCTGCAGAGGGAGCAGTAGTTGTTGTACCCTTGCCAAAATAACTTAATAAATGCAGATCACTGCTAGTAAGTTGCATGTGGACAGCCAACTGCAGACAATTCATGAGAGCATTACAGAGTTTAAGCACCATTTAATATAAGAATATATTTTCAAATGAACAATTTCTCTCTGGAGGACAAAGTAGACTAAGAAAGGACAATGGGACAGATTTAAGTAAGCTTTCCCAAATCTTTTCTTGTGGCTAAGGAGTTAACAAAGTGTTTCAATAAAATTAGAATCAATGACCCAATTAACATGTGACTGAAGATGAATAAAAATGAGTGTTACATAGAAAGGTAAAGTTTTACCTCTAATTATTATTATTAGTATTAATATTATTATTATTTGACAGAGACAGAGAGAAAGTCAGAGAAAGGGACAGATGGGGACAGACAGACAGAAAGAGAGAAATGAGAAGAGTCACTTCTTCATTACAGCACCTTAGTTGTTCAGTGATTGCTTTCTCATATGTGCCTTGATGGGGAGAGGGGGGGATAGTGGCGTTATAGCAGAGCGAGCAACACCTTGTTCAAGCCAGCATCCTTGGGTTCATGCCAGCAACCTTGGGCTTCAAGCCAGTGACCTTTGGGCTCAAGCTAGCAACCATGGGGTCATGTCTATGATCCCACGCTCAAACCAGCGACCCCACACCCAAGCTGATAAGCCCACGCTCAAGCCAGCTACCCGAGGATTTTGAACTTGGGTCCTCTGCATCCTACTCTGACACTCTTTCCACTGAACCACTGTTTGGTCAGGCTTCACCTTTAATTAAAAGGCCAGCAAAAGTTAGGTCTCTATTTAAATCCATTCAAGCAAGGTGTTGTGTAATGTTATGGTTAGGAGACATAAAAATTAAATTAGTTCATAACTCTAAAGTATTTATATCTATATAATTTTTGCTGTGTTCTAGGCACTGTTTTGTGTAAGGTACACCTTTAAAACTCGTAGTAAAAAGGGTTCCAACAACATATTTCTCAAATTTATATAAAAGCAATAAAATACAATTATCCATGCTTAAGTTAATGCACAAATAAACTACTGAAGAATATTTATTGTCAATTATTACGTTAATTAAGTATAAAAATGTTATGAAATTATTGTTGTCATTCACATTAGTGTGAAACCATTCACTTGCGATCAGTTAATATATGGTCATGAGCAAAAGAACCAATTCAGAATTGCTATTAAGACTTTCAAATAAACAGACTTCATAAGTATGTTACATGACTCTGATTTTAATGTGCATAGGTAATGATATTTTATTTACTTTTTCATGATTGCCTTCAAAAAAGAAAAGCAATTTTATGACATCCAGTGATTAGTATGGCTTTAAATAGAGTAGACATTTTTGTTAATTCTAAAAGAGGCTTTATTGGAACTCATATAGTTTATATTACCTTATATTGTGTGTATATATACTTTTTTCAGTAAAATGAATCATTTGAGTAGTAGCATGATTGTTAATATCAGTACCAACAATATTATGTATGCTTATCACATCCAAAATATACATTTTGAAAAAAAAGTTTTTTAAAAATCTTAACAGATTTAACAACTGTGAAAAGGAGTGTAAGAGTTTAGAATTCACAAAAATGTGTCTTAAATATTTCAAGCCTTCCCACGTACTAATTATAATCAACTCTTCACTAATATCAGACTGCAAAATGTCAGGGACTTCCTACATAAAGATTAAATATATTGCATACATTTTTTAGTATTATATGCAAATAATTCTTTGCATCTACTATGGGGGAAAGTACTACAATATTCTTTAGAAATGTAATAGGAATAAGCAACATTGAATGACAAATTGTGTCAGTTCAATAAAATGAGCCAAATTTATTTTATATGCTAGTAAAATATGTAAACCATTTTTGCAATGTTTTAAGTTACAAGTAAATCAATAAAATAATATTGAAGCTGCCACAAATTTAGATAAGATAAAAATTATTGCCTTTTTACCAAATCTACACCACTGCTTTGTCTTTACTTTTTACTTATATCTTCGTCATTGCTAGCTTGATATTTGCTAATAAATTTCTTAAAGAAAGTGAATAATATGACATAAAAGAAAATTAACTGAAATATATCTGTCAAATTTTAAAATAAAATAATTTGTCAAATTTAAATTTTGAAGACAGAGAATGTTATATTCGACTTCCAAATAATTAAGTCATTCTCTTTGAGAAAAGATAAATCCAAACCACTAACAGAGTTCTCTTGTAATCTATAGAACAAATATATAATATCACTAAAATACAGTCTCTCTTTTACTAATTAAAACAATAAATAACCCAAAGGAAAAAATGGCCAGTAATAGGCATTTTATAAATGAAAAAAAAAATACAGTTGACTGAAATTGCAAGGACACTATTGTTTTCTAAAATTAATGTGAATTAGAACAATATTGAAATATGTTGTACAATGACATTGTCAAAATGTAACATTATAATGTAAAAATAGAATCAGTGAAATCCAGAGCTGGCCATAATGAAAAGAATGAATACTATCATATACTATTGGTTGTATTTTAAAGTAGTATATAAACTTTTGGAGATTAATTTGGAAGCTTCTACATTAAAATATTACTTCCTTTGTCCCAGCAAATTTACTTTTCAGAAATCTGTTCTGCATTGCTTTCATTTATTACATCATATAATTTAAACAAAGCTTTTAGTTATGGTGACTTTGCTGTCAGTGTGCTTTAGCATTTTCACATTGAAATGTCTATCATGTATTGTATTTACTGACAAGTAATACAGAGATAAGTTTAGAATGAAACAATACAATTGTTCCAGGACCTTACTCTACTCCTGGAAATTTGCTTTCTAAGGATCTGTTGCAGAAATGTAACTTAAACTCTATAGGACAATTTAATGTGGATTATAGTTATAACGTTATCTTTTAGATAATCGAATTTTCTATAAGCCAGTCAGAGAAAGACAAGTACCATATGGTTTCACTCACATGTGGAATCTAATGAACAAAGTAAACTAACAAGAAAAATAGAGACAGGCTAATGCATAGAGAGCACTTGGGATTAGGAGATAGAAGAGGGGGGTGGAGGGATACAGCAAAAAAAGGACAAAACAAGAAAAACTCAGAGACATAAATGACAGTGTGGTGATTGCATGGGGGGAGAGTGGAGGAGGGTAAGGGGGGATAAATGTTGATGAATGAAGACTTGACTTTCGGGGTTGAACACACATTATAATACAAACAGATGCATTGCAGCAGAATTGGGCTCCTGAAACTGTATAATTATGTTTAATTATGTTAAGCAGCATCACTCCAATAAATTTAATGAGAAAAAAAAGAATATTTGAGAAAACTAAAAAATGACATACAGAAAGATAGGCTTTTAAGCACATGACAAGATTTATTTATTTATTTATTTTTTGCTTTCTTGAAGAGGCATGAACTCTAGGGTATTAATGTGATTTCCTAAGTATCCATCTTTAGGTTTTAATATTTCTTTCTATTCAATTAAAGCTTTCTAAAAATCTAGAGGAAAAACAGAGGCTTAAACCACTTATATGGAGAAAAAAAATAATGATTTTGAAATGCTAATACATTATATATAATAAGAAATACCGTATTTGCCCATGATAAGACACACCTTAATATTTTTTCATTATTTCTTTATTTTATTTTATTATTTTAATAATTTTATTTTTTTAATGGGCTGACATCAATAAATCAGAATACATATATTCAAAGATAACATGTCCAGGTTATCCTGTCGTTCAATTATGTTGCATATCCATCACTCAAAGTCAGATTGTCCTCTGTCACCTTCTATCTAGTTTTCTTTGTGCCCCTCCCCCTCCCCCTTTCCCTCTCTCTTTCCACCCTCCCCCTGTAACCACCACACTCTTATCAATGTCTCTTGGTCTCACTTTTATGTCCCACCTACGTATGGAATAATGCAGTTCCTGGTTTTTTCTGATTTACTTATTTCACTTTGTATAATGTAATCAAGATCCCACCATTTTGTTGTAAATGATCTGATGTCATCATTTCTTATGGCTGAGTAGTATTCCATAGTGAATATGTGTCACATCTTCTTTATCCAGTCATCTATTGATGGGCTTTTTGGTCGTTTTCATGTCCTGGCCACTGTGGACAATGCTGCAATGAACATGGGGCTGCATGTGTCTTTACGTATCAATGTTTCTGAGTTTTGGGGGTATATATCCAGTAGAGGGATTTCTGGGTCATAAGGTAGTTCTATTTTCAGTTTTTTGAGGAACCACCATACTTTCTTCCATAATGGTTGTACTACTTTACATTCCCACCAACAGTGTATGAAGGTTCCTTTTTCTCCACAGCCTCTCCAAAATTTGCTATTACCTGTCTTGTTAATAATAGCTAATCTAACAGGTGTGAGGTGGTATCTCATTGCAGTTTTGATTTGTATTTCTTTAATAACTAAAGAAGATGAGCATCTTTCATATATCTGTTGGCCATTTGTATTTCTTCCTGGGAGAAGTGTCTGTTCAAGTCCTCTTTCCACTTTTTTATTGAATTGTTCGTTTGTTTGTTGTTGAGTTTTATGAGTTCTTTGTATATTTTGGATATTAGGCCCTTATCTGAGCTGTTGTTTGAAAATATCATTTCCCATTTAGTTGGCTTTCTGTTTATTTTGTTATCAGTTTCTCTTGCTGAGCAAAAACTTCTTAGTCTGATGTAGTCCCATTCATTAATTTTTGCCTTCACTTCTCTTGCCTTTGGAGTCAAATTCATAAAATGCTCTTTAAAACCCAAGGTCCATGAGTTTAGTACCTATGTCTTCTTCTATGTACTTAATTGTTTCAGGTCTTATGTTTAGATCTTTGATCGATATTGAGTTAATTTTAGTACAGGGGGACAAACTGTAGTCCATTTTCATTCTTTTGCATGTGGCTTTCCAGTTTTCCCAGCACCATTTATTGAAGAGGCTTTCTTTTCTCCATTGTGTGTTGTTGGCCCCTTTATCAAAAATTACTTGACTGGAGAGACAAGATGGCACTGGAGTAGGCGGACGTACCAGCATCAACCTCCCAGAACCAAAGTGGATTACAAACTAATTGTATGAACTATCATCAATTTAGTCCAATTTTGGACTAAACTAAGAGGACTCTTCAACCAAGGAACACTGAAGAAGCCACACCGAGACTGGTAGAAAAAGTGGAAAAGCAGAAACGCGGAGAGGGCTGTCCAGCTCCTCGGAGCGAACGGCAGCAGGGAGAGACTCACATGGTGGGAAGTGAGTTTAGCAGAGGGGAAAGGGTCCTGAGCCCCAGGAACAAAGCCCCAGCCTGCAGCCCCAGAGCCCAGAAGAGGCGTAAGGACAGTATTTAGCTGGAAACAAGTCAGGATACTGTTTGTGAGAGTCTGATTTCTCAGACCCAGGATCCTTCTTAAAGGTACTGCACAGAACATCTTTCTCAAAACCAATCACCTGGGGCTCCTTTGGGGGGGGAGAGAGGAGAGGACCAGAGTAACAGGAAGAGAGTGTAATCTAGGAGGCATAGGGAGAAACATTTTGGGAGATACCCACCCTAACCCCTGGGACGAGTCACTCCCCAAAGCTGAAGTAAATATTTCCCCCAGAAACAGCAATACCAGCAAAGGGAAGCAGTAGAGCGCCAAACAAGCTCTCCCACGGCATTCAGAGCAGAGTCTCATAGAAGGAGGGAGCTTTCGGGTCTATAGTAGTGAGTCGTAAGGTTTGAGCTGCAACGCCCCAACTCACGCGGCTGAGGGCTCGTGGGAGGGCGGGTAGCAGTGGGAGACAAAAGCGGGGTTCTGCTGGCAGGAGCAGAAGCCAGCTGGCCAGCACTGGGCTCAGGTGTGAGCTCAATCTTGCCAGGCTGGGGAGAAGGGAGCGTGCAAAAGCAGTTAAGCAAAGCTGCCAGCAGCCTGTAATCCAGCCTCCAGGAGAAGAGCAGGAACCCTGGAAAGGGGGTAGACAAGCCCCTGAGCAAGGGCAGAGGAGCACAGCCCTACCCTGCCCCGCCCGTGCAACCCAGGCTTGCTGTCTGACTTGGTAGCCAGCTACTCCCGCGGGAGAGGAGCCAAAAGACCAGAAGAGGCGGAGTTCCGCTACTGAGCTGAGCTTGAGCACGCAGCCCTGCCTGGCGGTAGAGCCAAGGATAGCAGCCGTTCTTCGAGTGGGATCCTCCTGAAAGGGCAGGGCGAAAGCCCGGAAACAGGTGGAGACCCGCAGCTGAGCAAAGGTGCTTGCCAGTGCCCTCAGGACCAAGCATAACGTCACACACAAGGGCGGGGCAAAGGCCAAGGCCACCAAACCTTGTGCAACCGAGCACGTGATCACAGCCACTCCCATGAAGAGAATATGTGGAGGCAGAGAAATACAACACAAATAAACCAAGAGAAATCCCCAGAAAAGGACCTAAGTGAATCAGATATAACTAAATTACCAGATGCAGAGTTTAAAATAATGATTGTTAGGATGCTCAAAGATATTAGAACAACCATAGATGGCCATTACAAAACCCTAAATAAAGAGATAACAAATATAAAAAAGGACATTGAAATAATAAAAAAGAATCAGTCAGAAATGACAAATACAATATCTGAAATAAAGAATACAATGGAAGGAATTAAAAGCAGGATGGATGAAGCAGAGAATCGAATCAGCGGATTAGAGGACACAATAAATAAAGCCATGGAAGCAGAGCAAAAAAAAGAAAAGAGACTCAAAAAGTCTGAGGAAACTCTTAGAGAGCTCTGTGACAACATGAAGAAAAATAACATCCGCATCATAGGGGTTCCTGAAGAAGAAGAGAAAGAACAAGGGATAGAGACTTTGTTCAAACATATCATAGCGGAAAACTTCCCCCAATTAAGGCAGGAAAACATTTCACATGTTCAGGAAGCACAGAGAACTCCATTAATGAGAAACCCAAAGAAACCAACACCAAGACACATCATAATTAAAATACCAAAGCTAAATGATAAAGAGAAAATATTAAAAGCTGCTAGAGAAAAAAAGATTATTACCTACAAAGGAACCCCCATAACGATGACTTCTGACTTCTCAACAAAAACATTTGAGGCCAGAAGGGAATTGCAAGAAATATTCAAAATAATGCAGAACAAGAACCTACAACCAAGACTACTTTAGCCAACAAGGCTATCATTTAAAATTGAAGGAAAAATAAAAAAGCTTTACAGACAAAAAAAAAAAAACTCAAGGATTTCAATGCAACCAAACCAAGGCTGCAAGAATTGCTAAAAGACCTGTTGTAAACAGATCAAAAGAAAAAAAGAATATAGCAAAAGAGAAATACAGTTTTAAAGAAAAAAAATGGCAATAAACAATTACATATCAGTAATAACCTTAAATGTTAATGGATTAAATGATCCAATCAAGAGACATAGGGTAGCTGCGTGGATAAGAAAACAGGACCCATACATATGCTGTCTACAAGAGACACACCTTAAATCAAAAGATGCACACAGACTGAAGATAAAAGGATGGGAAAAAAATATTTCACTTAAATGGAAATGAAAAAAAAGCTGGGGTAGCAATACTTATATGAGACAAAATGGACTTTAAAACAAAGACCATAGTTAGAGATAAAGAAGGTCACTACATAATGATAAAGGGAGAAATCCAAAAGGAAGATATAACCACTATAAATATCTACGCACCTAATATAGGAGCACCTAAATATATAAAGCAGCCTTTGATGGACTTAAAGGGCAAGATCAACAGCAATACTATAATAGTAGGGGATTTCAATACCCCATTAACATCATTAGATAGATCCTCAAGAAAGAAAATTAACAAAGAAACAGCAGACTTAAAGGACATATTAAATCAACTCGATTTAATAGATATCTTCAGAACCTTTCACCCTAAAAGAGCAGAATATACATTCTTTTCAAGCGCTCATGGTACATTCTCTAGAATAGACCACATGTTAGGGCACAAAAGCGGGCTCAACAAACTTAAGAAGATTGAAATCATATCGAGCACTTTCTCCGAACACAATGGCATTAAACTAGAAATCAACCACAATAGAAAAATTGAAAAACATTCAAACACTTGGAAACTAAATAGCACGTTATTAAACAATGAATGGGTTAACATTGAGATCAAAGAAGAAATTAAAAAATTCCTAGAAACAAACAATAATGAGAATATATCAATTCAAAATTTATGGGACACAGCAAAAGCAGTCCTGAGAGGGAAGTTTATAGAATTGCAGGCATACTTCAAGAAACTAGAAAAAGCTCAAATAAACAACTTAATCCTGCATCTAAAAGAACTAGAAAAAGAACAGCAAATAAAGCCCAGAGCTAGCAGAAGGAAGGAAATAATAAAGAACAGAGCAGAAATAAATGACATAGAGGCTAAAGAAACAATACAGAGAATCAATGAAACCAGGAGCTGGTTCTTTGAAAAGGTAAACAAGGTTGATGAACCTTTAACAAGACCCATCAAGAAAAAAAGAGAGAGGACTCAAATAAATAAAATTAGAAACGAGAGTAGAGAAATAACAACTGACACAACAGAAATACAAAATACTGTAAGAAAATACTATGAAGAACTCTACGCCAAAAAACTAGACAACCTAGATGAAATGAACAAATTCCTTGAATCATATAATCTTCCAAAAATCAATCTGGAAGAATCAGAAAACCTAAACAGACCAATTACAACAAACGAGATTGAAACGGCTATCAAAAAACTCCCAAAAAAGAAAAGTCCTGGGCCTGATGGCTTCACAAGTGAATTCTACCAAATATTCAAAGAAGAACTAACTCCTATCCTTCTCAAGCTATTTCAAAAAATTCAAGAGGAAGGAAGACTTCCAAACTCCTTTTATGAGGCAAGCATAATTCTGATTCCAAAACCAGGCAAAGACAACACAAAGAAAGAAAATTATAGGCCAATATCCCTGATGAATTTAGATGCAAAAATCCTCAACAAAATATTAGCAAACAGTATCCAGCAATATATGGAAAAAATCATACACCATGATCAAGTGGGATTTATTCTTGGGAGGCAAGGCTGGTACAATATTCACAAATCTATCAATGTGATTCACCACATAAACAAAAAGAAAGGAGAAAAATCATATGATAATTTCAATAGATGCAGAAAAAGCATTTGATAATATCCGGCACCCATTCATGATCAAAACTCTCAGCAAAGTGGGAATACAGGGAACATACCTCAACATGATAAAGGCCATCTATGACAAACCCACAGCCAACATCATACTCAATGGGCAAAAATTAAAAGCAATCCATTTAAGATCAGGAACAAGGCAGGGGTGCCCCTTTTCACCACTCTTATTCAACATATTATAGTTCTGGAAGTCCTAGCCACAGAAATCAGACAAGAAAAACAAAGGAAAGGCATCCAAATTGGAAAAGAAGAAGTAAAACTATCATTATTTGCAGATGATATGATATTGTATATAGAAAATCCTAAAGTCTCAGTCAAAAAACTACTAGACCTGGCCCTGGCCGGTTGGCTCAACGGTAGAACGTCGGCCTAGCGTGCGGAGGACCCGGGTTCGATTCCCAGCCAGGGCACACAGGAGAAGCGCCCATTTGCTTCTCCACCCCTCCGCCGCGCTTTCCTCTCTGTCTCTCTCTTCTCCTCCCGCAGCCGAGGCTCCATTAGAGCAAGGATGGCCTGGGCGCTGGGCATGGCTCTGTGGCCTCTGCCTCAGGTGCTGGAGTGGCTCTGGTCGCAACATGGCGACGCCCAGGATGGGCAGAGCATCGCCCCCTGGTGGGGAGAGCGTCGCCCCTGGTGGGCGTGCCGGGTGGATCCCGGTCGGGCGCATGCGGGAGTCTGTCTGACTGTCTCTCCCTGTTTCCAGCTTCAGAAAAATGAAAAACAAACAAACAAAAAAAAACTACTAGACCTGATAAATGAATTCAGCAAGGTGGCAAGATATAAAATCAATACTCAGAAATCAGAGGCATTTTTATACACTAATAATGAACTGTCAGAAGGAGAAATCAAGGAATCAATTCCCTTTACCATGGCAACCAAAAAAATAAAGTACCTAGGAATAAATCTAATCAAGGAGATTGAAGATTTTACTCGGAAAATTATAAAACATTGATAAAAGAAATCAGGGAAGATACAAATAAGTGGAGGCATATACCCTGCTCATGGTTAGGAAGAATAAACATCATTAAAATGTCTATATTACCCAAAGGAATTTATAAATTCAATGCAATACCGATTAAAATACCAATGACTTACTTCAAAGATATAGAACACATATTCCAAAAATTTATATGGAACCAAAAAGAACACGAATAGCCTCAGCAATCTTGAAAAGGAAGAATAAAGCAGGAGGTATCACACTTCCAGATATCAAGTTATATTATAAGGCCATTGTACTCAAAACAGCATGGTACTGGCATATGAACAGGCACATAGATCAATGGAACAGAACATAGAACCCAGAAATAAACTCACAGCTCTATGGACAACTGATATTTGACAAAGGAGGTAAGACAATACAATGGAATAAAGACAGCCTCTTCAACAAATGGTGTTGGAAAAACTGGACAGCTACCTGAAAAAAAAATGACACTAGACCACCAACTTACATCACTCACAAAATTAAACTCAAAATGGATAAAATACTTGAATGTAAGCCATGAAACCATAAGCATTTTAGAAGAAAGCATAGGTAGTAAGCTCTCTGACATCTCTCACAGCAATATATTTGCAGATTTGTCTCCACAGGCAAGTGAAATAAAAGACAGAATAAACAAATAGGACTTTATCAAACTAAAAAGTTTCTGCACAGCAAAAGACAATAAGAACCGAATGAAAAGACAAGCTACACAATGGGAGAATATATTTGACATTGTGTCTGATAAGGGGTTAATAACCAAAATTTATAAAGAACTTGTAAAACTTAATACCAGGAAGACAAACAATCCAATCCAAAAATGGGCAAAAGAAATGAATAGACACTTCTCCAAAGAAGACACACAGATGGCCAATAGGCATATGAAAAAATGTTCACCATCACTAATGATTAGAGAAATGCAAATTAAAACCACAATGAGATATTACCTCACACCAGTCAGAATGGCGCTCATCAATAAAACAACACAGTATAAGTGCTGGCGAGGATGTGGAGAAAAGGGAACCCTCCTTCACTGCTGGTGGGAAAGCAGACTGGTGCAGCCACTGTGGAAAACAGTATGGAGATTCCTCAAGAAGTTAAAAATCGAACTGCCTTTTGACCCAGCTATACCACTGTTAGGAATATACCCCAAGAACACCATAGCACTGTTTGAAAAGAAGAAATGCACCCCCATGTTTATGGCAGCATTGTTCACAATAGCAAAGATCTGGAAACAGCCCAAGTGTCCATCAGAGGAAAAGTGAATTAAAAAGCTTTGGTATATATATACTATGGAATACTACTCAGCCATAAGAAATGATGACATAGGATCTTTTACAACAACATGGATGGGCCTTGATAACATTATACTGAGCGAAAGAAGTAAATCAGAAAAAACTAAGAACTATATGATTTCATACATAGGCGGGATATAAAGATGAGACTCAGAGACATGGACAACAGTGTTGGGTTTACAGGGTGGGGGGAGAAGAGGGGGGTTGGGGGAGGGCAACAAAGATCATGGCTTTTCAGCATTTGCCATATTCCCCCCTTAATCTATAAACAGACTGCAAATATTTACCTATGGTGTTTCCACTATAAAGACTGCTGTCTTAGGGACAAATGTTGATGAACTATTTCAGCAGTTCCTCCTTCTTCAAAAACTTATATGTCAACATAGAGCTCCATGTTTCATAGGACATCCTCAAGGTCACTCTATGCTCCCTGAAAGTTTATCACAGGGGAATACCCTTTTTTTTGTAGTATTTTTTTTATTTATCTATTTTTTGTATTTTTCCGAAGATGGAAATGGGGAGGCAGTCAGACAGACTCCCGCATGCACCTGACCGGGATTCACCTGGCATGCCTACCAGGGGGGAATGCTCTGCCCATCTTGGGTGTTGCTCTGTTACAACCAGAGCCATTCTAGTGACTGGGGCAGAGGCCTTGGGGCCATCCTTTGTGCCCGGTGTGGCTTTGCTTAGGTGGAGCCTTGGCTGCGAGCGGGAAGAGAGAGGGAGAGGAAGGAGAGGGGGAGGGGTGGAGTAGATGCACGCTTCTCCTGTATGCTCTGGCCAGGAATCGAACCCGGGAATCCTGCATACCAGGCCAATGACTCCTACGGGTCTACCATATCATGCTTTTTACTTAAAAAAAAATTACATTTCTTTTGAATGCTGATGAACAGGAGGCACCAAATCTTTTTCGCCTGCAAACTACTACCTTCTTTATTAGATCTAGCTAATAACACTGTTTTGTCTTTTTCCAAATAACTCCAGATATATGGAAAAGATTTATATAGGTGGATGGGGATCCTCAAACCTCTTGAGATCTTCTGAGCATGGCTTTTAAGATAACTAGAGGCAGAAAAAGCCCAATGGAGATCAGGGGAACTACCAGCTTTTAGGATACACCCTTAAAGGCTCCAACACCCCAAAGGGGTCTCATAGAATGCCATCTGGGTCCTGCTTCAATAGTGGAAAGGAAGGTCATTGAGCTAAAGCCTGCAAGGCTTACATGCCTCTGCTGTGAGGAAACAGGGACACTGGAAGGTAGGTTTTCCCCTCGCTCCTCTAAGGGAGGGTTCAGTCTCTTCCAGCCCTGCTCCAGCCACCTATGACCTAACCTTACCCAGAAAGCTGTGGTTTGCCACTGAAGGCTGAAGGTGCCCAGGGCCATCGGCGCCATCTACAACAGTGTGGACGAGCCTAGGGTATTTCTTCCAAGAAGCAGGTAAACTGATCTCATTTGCACAAGGGCCACTTAACTATGTTTTGCCTGAATAGTCAGGTTTTTTATTCTTCCCTCAAAGATCTCTGTTGTGGGTGTTGATAGTCCTATTTGCTGCTGCTTTGCTTAATATATAGTGTTTCCTTTATCCCTCCTACCTCAATGCCCCACTCATATTTCAGGCTGGGACCTACTCCTAATTTAGAGCTCTCTTTCCTCCTTTTGCCAACTTGTATTATGAATTTACCTTTGCCACCCAACTTAGTGTATCCCAAGGTTCTCTTTACCATGCCACAGTTGCAGAGCTCCAGGAAAAAGCAACCTGGTCTTAACTCTCCAGGCAGAGGAGAACAGAAACTCCAAATCCACACATGCTGCAAATGGCTTTTCCAGTCTACTTGAATCATTACCAGCTAGAAGCAGCGGTCATTAGGACTTGGACATGAGCTGCAAAATATAGAATGGTGACAACAATTCCAGTGCCATGCGGACTTTTCTTGTGTGGACTTGTCCTGGACTCCTGCTCCCTGTGACAGCTCCTAACAGACTGAACTGTGGTTGGGTTGCATTTTTCAGGGATTTGGCATGGTGATGGGGCCAACTTGGACTTGGTGAACATGTTAAGAACACTACTCTTTTATGGATTCTTGCTGTATTGGCCAAGAGTTTGCTTAAAGGCTTTTAATCAGTGTAAAAAAAAATAGAAGACTGGATAAAGAAAATGGGGCACATATACACCAAGGTGTACTATTCAGCTAGAAGAGATGATGACATCGGATCACTTACAGCAGAATGGTGGAATCTTGATAACATTGTGCGGAATGAAATAAGCAAATCAGAAAAAAACAAGAACTGCAGGATTCCATACATTGGGGGGACATAAAAGTGAGACTAAGAGACATGGACAGGAGTGTGGTGGTTACGGGGGGTGGGGGAAGGAAGGAGGGAGAGGGGGAGGGGGAGGGGTACAAAGAATACTGGATAGAGGGTGACGGAGCACGATCTGTCTTTGGGTGAGGGGTATGCAACAGAACTAAATGACAAGATAACCTGGAAATGTTTTCTTTGAATATATGTACTCTGATTTATTGATGTCACCCCATTAAAATAAAAATTTATTTATAAAAAATAAAAAACATTATTCTCAGGAAAAAAAAATTACTTGACTATATATATGTGGTTTTATTTCTGGGTTTTCTATTCTGTTCCATTGGTCTGAGTGTCTATTTTTCTGCTAATACCATGCTGTTTTGATTGTCATGGCCCTATAATATAGTTTGAAGTCAGGTATTGTAATGCTCCCAGCTTCATACTTTTTCTTTAGGATTTTTTTGGCTATTCAGGGTTTTTTATAGTTCCATATAAATCTGATGATTTTTTGCTCCATTTCTTCAAAAAATGTCATTGGAATTTTGATGGGAATTGTATTAAATTTGTATACTGCTTTGGGTAATATGGCTATCTTGATTATATTTATTCTTCCTAACCAAGAACAAGGAATATTCTTCCATCTCATTATATCTTTTTTGATTTCCCTTAACAATGGTTTATAGTTTTCATTATATAAGTCCTTTACATTCTTTGTTATGTATACCCCTTAAATCAGGAACAAGACAGGGTTGTCCACTCTCTCCACTCTTATTTAATGTGGTACTAGAGGTTCTAGCCAGAGCAATCAGACAAGACAAAGAAATAAAAGGCATCCATATCGGAAAAGAAGAAATAAAGGTATCACTTTTTGCAGATAATAGGATCCTATACATCGAAAACCCCAAAGACTCCACAAAAAGACTACTAGAAACAATAAGCCAATACAGTAAGGTCTCAGGATACAAAATTAACATACAGAAGTCAATAGCCTTTCTATATGCCAACAATGAAACATTTGAGAATGAATTCAAAAGAATAATCCCCTTCACGATTGCGACAAAAAAAATAAAATACCTAGGAATAAATATAACAAAGAATGTAAAGGACTTTTTTCATTTTTTTGTATTTTATGTTTAAATGCTTAATCTACTTGAATTAATTTTTCTGTATGGTGTAGAATAGTGGTCAACTTTTATTCTTGTGCATGTGGCTGTTCAGTTTTCCCATCACTTTTTTTTTGACAGAGACAGAGAGAGAGTCAGAGAGAGAGACAGATAGGGACAGAGAGACAGACAGGAAGGGAGAGAGGTGAGAAGCATCAATTATTTGTTGTGGCACCTTAGTTGTTCATTGATTGCTTTCTCATCTGTGCCTTGACCAGGGGGCTACAGCAGAGCAAGTGACCCCTTGTTGAGACAGTGACCTTGGGCTCAAGCTGGTGAGCCTTGCTCAAACCAGATGAGCCTGTGCTCAAGCTGGCAACATCAGGGCCTCAAACCTGGTCCCAGATTCTCTGTGTCCCAGTCCAACGCTCTATCCACTGCACCACCACCTGGTCAGGCTGCATTCATTCTTGAATCAGGTTTTTAATTACTTCCTGCCACTTTTGTTTTCCTCAGTTAATTTAATTCTCAACATGTTGCAGCAATTATTGCTGCCTACTCAAGCACATTTGTAAAATTACTAGATATTATGAATATTCATACTGAAACATCGAGTGAAAGAATTAACTAGCAAAGGACTTGCATTAGAGCAAACATTTGCCAGTAGACTGCCATCTGATACATAATCTATAGTGATTGACTATCTCACATGCACACACCCACAATTTATATATCCATAGGAATAAGTAAAGTTTATAAGTATAAACATATAAATATTACATAGCCATTGAAACAGAATTTTAGCAAAATACAATTGTTTTATGCTATAGCATTAACTCTTAATAAATGTTGTTAAATGTCCCTTTAGATAGCTACCTCTTTAAAACTGATAAACAGAATAGAAATTACGGTAAAACTAAAAAAATACTCAAATTAAAAATATGTAAGCAATATTGGAAATGTGAGCAGATATTTTGAAGATTATTGTATACCACAGATTTTAAATAAGATTATTAGGAAAAAGCTGAATTAAATCTATTCTATAAAAGATTTTTTATCCAATAGAAGAATCATAATATCTAGTAAATAAAATCGTATGCATACTCATTTTAGAAAGATGAACTTTAACAAGATATACAAATAGTTGGAAGAATAAATGACTTGAAGTATATAAAATAATTCACTGGACAAGGAACATCTGATTGGTTTCGTGTTCACAAAACAGAAGATACTTTGTGTGGAATTTCAGGAAGATAGTTTGGGGGCAAGGTATAGAGAATCATATATCATCTGTTGAGGTTGTATCATTTGTTGATCAGTAAATATTTAAAAGTGGTCATCATTAACAACATTAGACATAGAAATAAAATGATTATATTTATGTTTTAGATGGCAAGGGTTAAACTAGATAACAAAGAAAATGGTAAAAATAAAGGAAGGCTTACACGGATGAAAATATTAATAAACAATCAAAATAATAAATGGCAAATCACTATCAGTAGAAAATCGTCAAGTAGAAAATGGCATAGAATGTAATAGATAATTATGAGTTGAGAATAACTGAAATTGGATAATTGGGTCAGCACTATTATATTTATGTTGATAAGAAATGGGATTAAAAACAGGTGTGGAGGGGAGAGTTGGTTATCATTCCATTAGTCTTGTTGAAATTGCTTTAGCCCTTCAAGACAGGAAGAATGTCTGAAAGGTTATTAGAAATACAGGCTTGTTGCCAATGAGATAATCAAAGGCTAAAAATATAGTTGTAGGAGTAATCAGTATAGCATTTAATTTATAAAGTATTAGTTTGCTTATAATTGAAGATATAAGGAAAAAAATCTTAGGTTGATGTTCTTGGGATTATGAAAATTTAGATAAAATTTTAAAAGAAACAATATATACACTGTGTAGTGCATCCAACCAATTGCATATTATTCAGTGCTAAAAAAATGAGCTATCAAACCATGAAAATAATATGGAAGAACCTCAATGCATACTAATAACTAGAAGATACTAATCTGAAGAGGCTACATATTGTATGATTTCCAACTATATGACATTCTGGATAAACTAAGGGGACAATAAAAATAGTTTGATTTCAGTACTTTTGATGCCATAGCCAAGTTTTAGCTCATACACAAGTGCACACACACACAAACACACACACACACACAGTACTACTACTTCTACTGTATACATATAAGACAATATTGTGCCTCAATGTTGACTTTTTCTTATGTCTCCCTTTAAATATCTCAACTAAAATGTCAGCTACTTGGCTAAACGGAATAAAATTTTCTCCCAAATCACAACATCCTACTTATTTACTCATAATACTCACGATAAGCTGTACATTTCTTACACTTTCCTTATTTACTAATTCTTTAACTCTTCCTCTTAAATGTATTTTTCCTGAAGAAGGAAAGAAGAGCATTTTGCCACAACTTTTACATGAATCTGGCAGAGAAAGAACACTTGGTATATTTTGTTCCATGAATAAGTACAAGGACATGAGGAAGAGGTGAAATTATTATTTTACTGAATTGCTCTGTTTGCCCACTTATTCACCTTCCCTTCTACACTCCTTTTGTCATGAGACTGTGTAAACCCTCCTATGAGAAGGGCAGAGCATATCTTTCCACCTCACTACTTGATATGAAGCTCGTGATTTGCCGGAGCTATTAAAATGAGACAGGTCTGACAGAATGCCAGTTCTCAGCCTAGTTCTTAAGAGACCTTGCAATTTTTCACTTTCAAGTGAACAGTGTCTGGCATCACCTTAAATCTTTTTAAGGGCACATAGTATGAAGTCAAGGTAGATGTCAGGATTTGGGTTTGAGCAAATGGAAATGTGGTGTTCCCAGCAGTTGAGTGGAGAAAACTGTCAGAGAAGCAGGATTTTTGGCAGGAATACTGCGGCTCTGATTTGGAGATGATAAATTTGATATGCCTCTCATATATCCAAATGTAAATAGGAAGAAGACTGTAGGATATATATGAGTTTGAAGTATTTGAGAAAATGCTGTTACTATGCCTTTCCAACTTCATTTCCTAACAGTTTTTCACTTCTTTACTAATTTTTAGAATGTGCTTCAGGAAACTACAGCCCATGAGTCATAAGAGTGTATAATCATTACAACTGTCACAATTTTGATCTATATGACCTTGCTACTAAGAAACAGAATGAGACTTTTTAAAACCTTTCATTTCAGTTTTGTGTTTTCTCTAAATCCCTAAGAATTTGGGTGATGTAGATAACTTTTGTTTGTTGTTGCTATTGTCTTTATTACTTTTGTTGTTTAATTGTTCACCATGATACTACCCATAAGTATTTGGGATGCATTTAGCTATCTAGGTAGCTTTTACAATCATGAGGATGAAGCTTCTCTATATGACCCAAAACTGATGATCTGTAAGCTGCCTCACTGGCTTTTCTGGCCTGATATGTCATTTATTTCTCACAATAATTATCAAAGGAAATAGCAACCTATTCTTGAACTTCAGCTAATAAACTTGAGTGAACTTAATCAACAAGTGTTTCTGGTGCCATTTTTTGATGCTGGACTTAGTTTCAAAATCCTCCCCCATGTATTCTCACTTGCAAATAACTAATTAATGACCAGTTTCATCTGAAACTAGGACATAATACACCGAGAAGTATGAACACTGGGCTTCTCTATATGTTGAGGCCCTCAACATTGGCCCTGTTTAAAAGCACATTTAACTTTGGAGACATGATATGAAAGAAAAAATACAGGGAAAACCATGCACTTGGCAGGTTGTTGGAAGTTTTAAAGGAGAGGAGGTACACTGTTGGTGGGAATGTAAAATGGTAGAGTTGCTATGGAAGACTGAACAAAGTTTCCTCAAAAATCTAAAAGCAGAACTTTCATATGATTCATGTGAGTATTTATCCAAGATGTCAGGACTTTCATGTTCACTGCAGCATTATTTACAATAGCCAAGATGTGAAGATAACCTCAATATCTATCAATGAATGAATGGATAAAACAATATGGTATACACTTACAATAGAATATTATTCATTCTTAAAAAACAAACCAAACAAAACATGAGCAAGCCCTGGTCCATTAGCCTAGTCAGTTAGAGTGTCATCCTGAAAAAACTAGGTGGCAGGTACAAGCCCTCCTTAGAGCAAATACAGGAGACAACCAAAAAGTTGACTCTCTCTCTCTCTCTTCTCTCTTTTCTTCTTCTTCTTCTCTCTGTCTTACTAAAATCAATCAATAAAAAATAGAATTAAATAACTACAGGGGTTCCTCAGGTTATGACACAGTTCTATACCTATGACAGTGATATAATTCAGATTTTGGTGTAAGTCAAAACACACCCCAGGCTAAGTCACTTACCCCTAATATAGTTGTAAAATCATAATCTAGAACATAAAATCACAACTAAGACATTAAAAAAGGAAAAGGACATGAATGTACTATACTGTATATTATATTTTAGTAATAGAAAAAAAAAACAAAAAATAAGTGTAAAAAAATTCCTTACTCTTTTTCTGTGGTTGGCTTGCACACTGGAAGGGACATTGCAAGGCAGGTGAGAGTGATCTATTGGGAATAAGAAGCTGGAGAGGCAGGAGAACCTGCAGAAGGTGCTGGAGATACTGGGTCAGGTGAATCAGGATTGCCTAAGGAACATGCAAGAGATACTGGAGATGATTCTACCTAACTACAGGAGTTTCACCTCAAGAAGCAGCTGATGTAGAGGGTGCGGAATCTGTTGCAGGCCTTTCTACCTTCTTAAAGAATTGTTCCAGGTAGTCTGGAAGGTTGATGACTTCTTCTCTTCTAAAATCTGCCTATAGCATTGCAAGGCATCCATGACAGCTCTATAGACTTTACTGAATCTGTCATCGCCAGGTTTTTCAGCCTGAAATTTTGTCAACCCATCCTCTACCATAGAAAAACATTCTCCCAAACTCCTGGTAGTAAAGCTCTTGTGTTTTGTGATGTCTATTTCTTCCTGGGAGTAAGAGTTGTAAACTCAAAACATTGTGTGCCCAGACTGTCGTAACCCAAGGACCCCATGTAATCCTCAAACAGGACACCCTGTTACATGCAAAAATATGGATGAAACTTGAAAACATTATGCTAAGCAAAATAAACCAATCACAGATCAATTATTGCCTAATTCCACTTATGTAAGGTATATGAAATAGTCAAGCTAAAAGAATCAGAAAGAGAGTGGTGTTTTCCAGAGCCTGTTCAACTATATGAAGTCTCAGTTATGAAGATGGATAATTTCTAGAACTCTGTTATCCAGCATGGTTCTTATTGTTAACATACTGTATTGTGCACTTAATTATTTGTTAAGAGGGTGTATTTTATGGTAAGTATTATTACCGTCACCACCACAACAAAAGAAAGCATTGATGGAAATTGACAACCATGTTGTTTGTGATGTCAGCTTCTTCTTTTGTTCCTTTGTTTCTTGTGTATTTAGATTAGTTTTCTCAATTTGAAGAGAGAAGATGGTACCCTTGCTACCTTGACTAAACTGCCCCAGCCATGCACTGAAAAATCTGAGCCCAAGTGGGAAATGTGCAGTATCCTACAATCAAATGTACTATCTTTAAGAGGGAAATAACCAAAATTCTTAAGGAAACAGAGCAAAAGATGCTTCACATTACAATCTGTACATATGGTAGTCTGTTTAAAAACATTTAATCAACTATTATTATAGTACGGTCAATGCAGAAATATCTAATTCAAGCCCATATTGCCTTTTCCAATCTAAGGAACTTAGCTTTAGTTTCACTGTGATAGCATTGGTGAACCCGAGGGTAGAGGTGGATATGTTAGTGGAAGATACTTTATTTTAGTTAACAATTACTTTGGACTCAGAAAGAAGGCTTTCAGGCAATAAATTCATACTTTGACCTTTGATGAAAATTCTGTTAAAGCCTACAGATAGTAAAAAAACCAAATCATAATGAAAGAACTAATAGGATTAGGCACAGTTATGGTGTTCCTAGAGCAGGGGTCGGGAACCTATGACTCACGAGCCAGACGTGGCTCTTTTGATGGCTGCATCTGGATCACAGACAAATCTTTAATAAAAAAAATAATAACATTAAAAATATAAAACATTCTCATGTATTACAATCCATTCATTTCCTACCACTCATGTTCATAGTTGTGGGTGGCTGGAGCCAATCACAGTTTTTATTGGATAATGTGCAACATACACTGGTCATTGTATGGCTCTCACAGAATTACATTTTAAAATATATGGCGATCATGGCTCCCTCAGCCAAAAAGTTTCCCAACCCACTTCCTAGAGAGTCTGTGGTACCTGTGAACACCTGAGAGGTCTACAGATGACTATTTCTGTGTTTACTGACACTTGAAAATTGTCATCAATTAAACACCTAATAATAGAAAAATAATTGTACTTGTTTCTACAATAAAAGTTTTCTTTAAACTAAACCATTCTTTTTTTTTACGTTTGATGGATGCTATAGAGAGAGCACTCTTTTCCCTTGCCCAGCCAATTCCAAGCTTTGTTGAATTACTTTCAGCATATACTAAACTGTGAAACTATCATTAGGGAAAAATAAATTCATCATTTTAAAAATGATGAATCAAAATTTTTTGTTAAGGTATCTTTTATTTTTGACTTTTAAAAAATGATAGCAAACTATAAGGTTTAACGATTTCAGGAATTTTCTCTTTAGAGAATGAGATATTTGTTTATAGATAGTGTTGTTTTATTTATTTGTAATGTATTCCAGTTGTACTTAAACAGTTGAATCAAGCTTTTCTGGGATAAAATGTTTACTTCTAAAAGGAATTACTACAATCCATTAGATTACTCATAAAGTTTTGCTTTAGCTATTTTCTCACTAATTTTAACAATACCATATATTTTTGAGTATTTTCTAAAAAAACACATTTTTATATTTCAATTTAGGAAGAACAAATAGCTAATTATGATGTTATATATTATCTTTATACCTGTATGAAACATACATCTGAACAGTCAGCTTACAGAACAAGGTACAAATAAAATATTAACATTTTTTAACATTCTTGATTCAAGATAAGTTAGAAATCTTTAACTGATGGAAACACTGTATAGTTTTTATTAAAGGAAGTACATTTAAGTTAACATCATTTGACATTCAAATTGAGAAAAAATATGTACATGTACTCAATATTCATGCAATTATAAAACATCACTGTGATAAATCTGTCTGCCTCTACTTTTATTTATTTATTTATTTATTTATTTATTTATTTATTTATTTATTTTATTTACTTACTTACTGTGATTGTTGAGGCAGGCTGGAATGTCCCAGAAGCCAGGCAACACTCAGAGAGATGAAAAAACAGTTTATTACACTGGTGGACCCAGAGGAGTTAACACTCCAAAGTCTGAGCCCTGACTGGTGGGCTTTGGATATTTTATAGTCTTAGCTGATGCAAGAAGCAAGCAAGGTTCTAAAAGCAAAACTGGAATTAGCAAGCAGAGCAGAACAGTTAGAGGTGAAGCATTTTGTTTTGTCATCATGGAGTCACAGCAATATCATACTAGTAAGAATTATTTGAGAGTAGACACTCCTATCTCTATTTGTTTAATTGTCATCTCTGGAAGCTCCAACTGAGGTACTGTGATTCTTTTCAAAATAGAGTCTCCTGTAGGAGAACCCTGCTTGTTCCACAACATATTCTCATAGCTCAGAATCTGTGTTTTCAAATTGCGGGAGTTAGCAACTTGTGGATATTGGCTGCCATCCCTTGCTCTATATGCCTTTACTGTCTTCAGTCAATTTTTACAAAATAGCAGAAAATTTTATTTATATTATGCTGATCAATTTTCTTCATTTTCTCCAAGTAAGTTTTATTGTATTGTCCATGTTTATTTTAATGCTAATTTAATAAGAAATGCATATTTGTTTTCATAATCCTGCCCAAAATATAGAGTCTTTGACAAGAATAAACTTAATTCCATTACATGTATCAAAAAATTTTTGAGTTTCTAGAAAGCATATAGCATCTAGATAGTCATTTTAAACATTTATAGGAGATGTAATTGCTAGAGGTTATGTAACTATCAAGGTGAGATTTCCATTTTAAATTAGAGTACTCCATGAACATTTTTCCATTGGTTAACAAAATTAACCAACTAAAGACCTGAAGAAATAAAATTAACCCAATTTTAGAGAATGAAGTTGCCAATTATTGCTCAGGTTTAAATATTAAGTTTTGAAGAAATTTTTCACATGTTAAATCCATTATTTTTAGTTATAATACAGCCTTAAATTATAAATATAGAAAAATCCTGAATTGCATTAAAATTATTTAATAACTGAGTACATTGGTTTTTATTAAAATTTTGGAGCATGATATCTATGAAGTAAAATGATAAAAATATTTTTGTAAGATTTGATATTTCTGCAGCTTAAAAAATATATACAAATTACATTTTTCTAAACAATCAGAGATAGTTAACATAGGCTCTACTTTTGAGCATTTTGGCTGACATTTTTATATCAAACCAATTAAGTCTTCAAAAAACACTCATTAAAAATTGACTGTCCATATGTTAAGAATATAATAAATATTTTACATATCCAGAAGGTAATGGGGGCAGGAGTGCTGCAGAAGGATCCAAAGAAAGCTAGATTGGAGCCACATTGGGAAAATAATTTAATTCTACGTAAAAGGGTTTAAACTTTAAGTTATAAACTAGGGTGAGTTTTTGAGGAAGAAAGGTCCACTATCAGACCTCTGCATTAAATAGGCAAAGGAGGGGAAATTTTGCACAGAAAGCAGCAATACACAGTCTAGCCACAGAGAGCAGAGTGATGACACTGCTGCTATGGAGGCACTTTCCAGAACAGTGTCACTACAAATTCAAGGAAACAACTTGCACAAAATGATGCAATAGCTGTTTTCTCCTATATCGTAGAGCTTGCTCTTGATTGAGAGTAAAAAGAATACCTTAACATCGTCTTTTTGATGTTTACCAAAATGACCAGTTATACAAAATTAATATGCAAATAATCAAGTAAAAGGAAGCTAATATATACTGAACATTGTATAGTAGACTAAATACTTTGCACATAAAATTATAGTTTTCAAGTCTACAATTCTATGATATATCATCTGTATATTGCATTGTGTGCCATCATTTAAAGTCAAATGTTTTTTCATCAACAATATTCCTTCACCCTTTATTACACCCCCACCCTCTTACCACTGGTAACTTGTTTTCTTTTCTGATTATAATTTGCTATTTTCCCTTGGCTCTGGAGATCATTAGGAGTTTGTGGAAAAGTAGTGTTGTATTTGTTTCATGTCAAGTTAAAGACACCTAGTAAACATAAATATCACAATTCAAGTGAGTGGTTAAATATGCAGCTCTGACCTTGTTTGATTTTTCAGAATGTTATTTTCCTATATTGTCATTCTAAATTTTTTATGTATAACTCTCATGGAGTTTTCATTTAAATTCAGTGTTTCTTGATTTGAAAAAGTTAAAATTGTTTATGAACTTAGCAATTTGACTTGACATATTTAACAATAGCAATAGATGATTTGTTTGGTTTTATCATTTATTTTTAAAGAAATGCATTTTGAATGTGACTTGAAACTAACGGGGAAGTTTTGAAATAAAAATAAATCAGAAAATATCCGCTAAAATTACTATAATATTAAACAGATCACTTCATAAAATTATACATTTGATGTTATATACAATAACCAAATCATCTTTAGAAATTCTATTTCAAAATTAGTTTCCAACTATTTGTTTTGTTCCAATGAACTTTTCACATTAATTGTGTTTAAAACTTTTTTCTCAAGACAATTTTAAGTAATTAAACACTAGTGACCTAGAATAACTTTTATGTGAATTATATTTATTAATGTTTACCATGTTAAATACATATATCAACTTAGCAAATAATTGCAAT
The DNA here is from genome assembly GCF_036850765.1 of Saccopteryx bilineata. NCBI lineage: Eukaryota > Metazoa > Chordata > Mammalia > Chiroptera > Emballonuridae > Saccopteryx > Saccopteryx bilineata. The sequence continues at coordinate 209,082,998 of NC_089491.1, read as the reverse complement.
TCCATCATTGTACATAAATAACATATCTATAAAAATTATTATATTTCCCAATACATATATCAATGAGAAAAGTGGCATAATTTTACATTTTCACATTGTCTGGTTTAAAACACTTACATTTTCAAATCCATTCTGCTTTAATCTTTTTCAATCACAAGTCATATAGAAATTCTGAAAAACCCTATATTTTTCCCTTGAGATAATGAGAGTGAATAATGCCTTAGTATCAGTATAAAACTAGCTAGCTTGGAACTAGAAGAACTCCGTAAGTCCCTAGACTATTTTGAGACCTCTGATTTATAATAATACATTGTTCTTTCTTTGTTACTCTTGTTACATCATCATTGTTACAATTTTTCTTTCCTCACCTATTTTTAAAACTCAGTTCAGCTTTAAAGTCTCACACATGTTTGAAGTAATCCTACCACCTTCAAGTCAACACCTTAGATCTGTCCACGGACCTTGCTAGAACTGACTTGAAATCAAGAATTTATCATACGTGGCTGTCAAACCCTAAGAATTTTTTTGGATCTCCCAGAAAAGGATGCTGACTTGTATTGAATGGTTGTATGTGTGTGTGTGTTGCCTAAGTTTTAAATTACTGCATATTACCAAGTGGAAAATCCCCATACCATTTATTATAATAATGTAATGTTCTAAATTATACTCACGAGGGAGAAGAGATTTACAACTGAATGCATAGATGCTCCAGAAACAAACAATATGTTTGTAGTAATTTTTAAAAATTAGTCTCTCTCTTTCATTTTGTCCCGACCACCACTAATTTCTTTCTCTCATAAAAGAATTCTGAGTAAGAGAATTTCCACAGAAAGCAAGAAATACACTGTGTTGAAAATTGTTTTAGAAACTACACAGCCTGGAGGCAACATGGAAGGAATCAAGATATACAAACACAGTTCTGCTAAAATGCTTTCATTAAAACCACAGATTTGTTCCCTCACAACTAATATATTAGTGAAACTTCTGCAAGTAATGGGAATTTTGTGTGGGATTATGCATGATTAAACTTGTGAAAAATTCTCAGTGAACACAGACTTCTGCTTCCAGCTGAACCACACTGTCTAGAAAAGATAAAAGCACACACAACTGAAACATTCACCAACTACAGTGTGTCTGTAAAGTCATGGTGCACTTTTGACCAGTCACAGGAAAGCACCAAAAGACAATAGAAATGTGAAATCTGCACCAAATAAAAGGAAAACCCTCCCAGTTTCTGTAGGATGATGTGGCAGCATGTGCGCATGCACAGATGATGACATTACACCATGAATACAGTGGAGCAGCCCACGGCCATGCCAGGAGAGATGTGGACGGTGCAGGGGAAAGTTCAGTGTGTTCTGTGGCTCACTAAATTTGAATCCGTGACCAAGTGCAATGTGAATATCAGCGCATTTATAACGAAGCACCACCATATAGGAATAACATTACTCGGTGGGATAAGCAGTTGAAGGAAACCGGCAGTTTGGTGGAGAAACCCCGTTCTGGTAGGCCATCAGTCAGTGACGAGTCTGTAGAGGCTATACGGGATAGCTACCTAAGGAGTCCTAAAAAATCTGTGTGTGAACCTGCATCGAACTGCACTGAATAGGTATGAAACTGGGAGAATTTTCCTTTTATTTGGTGCAGATTTTCATATTTCTATTATCTTTTGTTGCTTTCCTGTGACCGGTCAAAAGTGCACCATGACTTTACAGACACACTGTACTTCAGTACATCACATGTGTTATCCTGTACATTTTTTCTACCTTCACATTTGTAAATATATGTAATTTTTTTTTCATTATCCCAAACATGCCTGAGTATTCTGACTCAGAACAGCTAAGAATTGGAAAAACTGACAAGCAACTAGAAATGTAATTTGTTTTAAAAGGAAAAGAATTCAAAACAAATCTTCAACTTACTTAAAATATTTTGCTGAGTTATTTGCATACATTTATAGTTGTTATGTGCATGTATGTGTGTCTGTAAGCTGGTGCTATTCATACTTGTTTTCCTTATATAAATAATCTCACATTTTTAAACATATATAACAGATGTCATTCTCATTCAAGACCACTTCTATGTTTGCTATTTACCATATTAGTGGCTACTGGTTAGAAGAAATGACTGCCAGAATTTCCAATCGATTAACAATAGCTTCACTCCTTTCATGCTGCTGACCAGTGTCACATGATATTGGGGTTGGACCTGGTGCTCTACACAAAATAAGCTAAAATAAAAAAATAATAATGTTTGTTCAAAAAGAAGTAAAACTTTTGTGCTTTCCAGAAACTTTATTTATATTTACAGGTTTTTTCATGAATATATATATACACACACACACACACACAGCTAGTGCTTGACTTATGACCATAATTGGTTCTGATAGACTGGTCGTAACACAATTTGGTCATAAGTTGAGTAAGCTATATGTACAGTACTGTAAAATGATGTTATAAAAATCTTTAAGTCATATTTTATCATAATTTTCTTTCATTATTATATATCATAATTTTCTTTGTTTATTTTATGCCATTTGTATCATCTCTACACCATTTTGTTTCTTATTTTTACATTTTTCAAGTTTAGGTAAAACACTGCATTACCAGTACAACGTGTTTATTATTTACAAAGACACTTTCTTCTTGGTAGACATCTTGGGAGGGGTTTGATGAAAAATATCCAAGACACAAAACATAAATTGCTGAACCGAGTCTGGGATAACAGTTGAAATGGTGCACACGGAAATAGTAGTGCTGCCGGAAGCTGGTCCACACTATCATATGCCCAGCTGGGCAACACTTGCACTGCCAGACATGGGGCAGTTGTGACTAGCGATTGTGGTCATAAAGTCAAATGGTCGTAAATTGCATAGGTCGCAAGTTGATTAATATTTGTATATAAAATGAGTAAACTGTTAGTCTAGAGAGATGAGGAGAATGAACATGCTTGACTTATTCTCCTTGTTATTGACTTTGCCCATTGCCCTCTCAGTTTGAAATAAATCAGAAATATTGGATTGCCTGACACAGTAATTATCCCATATGGATTTATGTTAATATTCATATCTTATTCTGCAAATGGAAATGCTCTGTGACCACTCCCAAGAAAAAAGGGAAAATGAAGGTGAGAGAGTGAATGAGGAAATCATGAATTATCAACATGACTGATTCTCAACACATTTCTGTTCTTTTAGCATTACTCTATTCATGTTTAAAAGAGAAACAAACAGTAGTGCTCACCCTAAAAGAAAACACAGCATTCATAAATGCATTGCTATACAATTTAGCTTCTCTTGTGCCTTATGTACCTCATTTTACTTGTTTCTTATTTTTTTAAAAAAAATTTTCTATTAAATTTATTGGCATGAGATTGATGAAAAAATTGTACATGTTTCAGGTGCACAATTTTACAACACATCATCTGTACACTCTATTGTGTGTTCAGCATCCCAAGTCTAGTCTCTGTTCATATCATTTATCTGCTATATACCCTCCTTCACCTCCACCCTTCCTCCATCTCTCACCATTGTCATTCATGTTTATTTATTTTAAAATATATAGAGGTAATATTAATTAATTAAATAATAGGTTTCAAGTGTACAATTCTTGATATACCATCTGTGTATTGCTTTGTGTGTCCACTACCCAAGGTCAAATGTTCTTTCGTCACCATATATGTAAATTCCTTCTCCCTTTACTACACCCCCAACCCTTTCCGTCTGGTAACTTGTTCCTTTTTCTGATCATGATCGTCCTTTTTTCCCTTGACCCATTTTTTGTACACAGTAATTAAAAATATGTATTTGTTGAATGAAGTACTAGAAACTCCAATTGCTAGTCTTACCCCTAGCATGGAGTCCCAATTATTACTATATTTAAAAATTATTATTTCTCTTAACTTTCACATTCTGTCCTCTGGGTATTCAGGTTATTCTTTTTTAGCATGGTACACTTTAGTAATTAATGGAAACTACATTTAACAAATATTGATATCTCCTAGAATTAGCACTTCTAGAAAATAAAGTTCCTTCGGTTACACCCAATTAATTTTGATAACATCAAATAATAAAGAATTCATGAAAATTTCAACACAAGCCTTATTTAAAACTGCTCCTATGTCCTTTCCAAATTAAATAATAAACTTTGTCAGAAGTCATTTTAGTAGTTTCAGGCAATAACTTAAATGAGTGCAAGTTAAAATTAATAAATGTGTAGAGGCACAATAGATAAAACAAAGAATAACATCAACCTGACCTTTAGAGTAAGTTAGAAACCAGAGTCCAGGTATCTCAGTCAGAGCGTCATCCTGATAAGTCAATGTTGTGGGTTCGATCCCCAGTCAGAGAACACACAAGAATGCATAAATAAGTGAAACAAGAAATTGATCATTTTCTCTTCTCCCTTCCTTTCTCCCTAAAATCAATCATAAAATAAATAAATAAAGCTATTTATTAAAACAAAAAATGAGATTACTGCTAATATAAAAGTTCCATTTTTTGTTAAATCTTGCAATTAACCTGTGTCTAAAAGCATGCTTTATTCATCTTATTTTTCCTATGCGTTTAATATATTTAATCACCTAACTATGCTGAATTTGGGCTTTAGTTTTTTGCCAACATTAGGCTGAGCCATAATAAGAAGGAGTATTTAATGATGGTATAAGATCAAACTAAAATAGTTTAAAAATCCCAGGCAAATGAATATAGTATTTTAGTATCTTCAACATATGTTTCCAATTTATAATAAGGTGTAGTGAAGGACAGACTTATATGCAAAACCCCTAGGTAATTGAAGGTTATTCATTATAAGGCTTGGAAATTCTCTCCAACATTTTTGCTAAATCTCCAAAGGGAGCAGTACTATAATGTCATATTTGTTAAGAAAAGAAAAATAAAAAAGACTTAAAAGCTCAAAATGTCACCTTGGCGCAAAAGCGCAACTATTCTGTTGTCTAATAACTGAACCTTTATCTTTCACTTTTCAGTAAGGCAGAATTTTTAATAATACAATGATGATCATGCCATTTAAGGCAACTAACTTCAAACTCACTATATAACAATAATCAGCATAAGTATCATATTTTTGAACCAAACTCAGAAATGAAACAGATGCTCTAAGGACATGCTGATATCCCAAGTCAATTCATTTCCCTCCTATTAAGAAAAAACATATTTAAAGTTTGACTCAGCAAGTCAACACTGGCAAAGCCAAGTCAGAATATTTTATTCTGCTTGTTTTTTTGTTTTGTTTTGTTTTTAATAAATTTTTATTAATGGTAATGGGATGACATTAATAAATCAGGGTACATATATTCAAAGAAAACATGTCTAGGTTATTTTGTCATTAAATTATGTTGCATACCCCTCGCCCAAAGTCAGAATGTCCTCCGCCACCATCTATCTAGTTCTCTGTGCCCCTCCCCCTCCCCCTAACTCCCTCCCTCACTCCCTCCCATGTCCTCCCTCCCCCCAACCCTGGTAACCACCACACTCTTGTCCATGTCTCTTAGTCTCGTTTTTATGTTCCACCAATGTATGGAATCATGTAGTTCTTGTTTTTTTCTGATTTACTTATTTCACTCCTTATAATGTTATCAAGATCCCACCATTTTGCTGTAAATGATCTGATGTCATCATTTCTTATGGCTGAGTAGTATTCCATAGTGTATATGTGCCACATCTTCTTTATCCAGTCTTCTATGGAAGGGCTTTTTGGTTGTTTCCATGTCGGGGCCACTGTGAACAGTGCTGCAATGAACATGGGGCTACATGTGTCTTTATGTATCAATGTTTCTGAGGTTTGGGGGTATATACCCAGTAGAGGGATTGCTGGGTCATAAGGTAGTTCTATTTGCAGTTTTTTGAGGAACCACCATACTTTCCTTCATAATGGTTGTACTAATTTACAATCCCACCAACAGTGAATGAGAGTTCCCTTTTCTCCGCAGCCTCTCCAACATTTGCTACTACCTGTCTTGTTGATAATAGCTAATCTAACAGGGGTGAGGTGGTATCTCATTGTAGTTTTGATTTGCATTTCTCTAATAACTAATGAAGCTGAGCATCTTTTCATATATCTGTTGGCCATTTGTATCTCTTCCTGGGAGAAGTGTCTGTCCCTGTCCTCTTCCCATTTTTTTATTGGATTGTTTGTTTGTTTGTTGTTGAGTTTTATGAGTTCTTTGTAAATTTTGGATATTAGGCCCTTCTCTGAGCTGTTGTTTGAAAATATCAATTCCCATTTAGTTGGCTGTCTGTTTATTTTGATATCAGTTTCTCTTGCTGAGCAAAAACTTTTTAATCTGATGTAGTCCCATTCATTTATCTTTGCCTTCACTTCTCTTGCCATTGGAGTCAGGTTCATAAAATGTTCTTTAAAACCCAGGTCCATGATTTTAGTACCTATATCTTCTTCTATGTACTTTATTGTTTCAGGTCTTATATTTAGGTCTTTGATCCATTTTGAATTAATTTTAGTACACGGGGACAGGCTGTAGTCGAGTTTCATTCTTTTGCATGTGGCTTTCCAGTTTTCCCAACACCATTTGTTGAAGAGGCTTTCTTTTCTCCATTGTGTGTTGTTGGCCCCTTTATAAAAGATTATTTGACCATATATATGTGGTTTTATTTCTGGGCTTTCTATTCTGTTCCATTGGTCTGAGTGTCTATTTTTCTGCCAATACCATGCTGTTTTGATTATCGTGGCCCTATAATATAGTTTAAAGTCAGGTATTGTAATGCCCCCAGCTTCATTCTTTTTCCTTAGGATTGTTTTGGCTATTCGGGGTTTTTTATACTTCCATATAAATCTGATGATTTTTTGTTCCATTTCTTTAAAAAATCTCATAGGAATTTTGATGGGAATTGCATTAAATTTATATATTGCTTTGGGTAATAAGGCCATTTTAATTATATTTATTCTTCCTATCCAAGAACAAGGAATATTTTTCCATCTCATTGTGTCTTTTTCTATTTCTCTTAATAATGCCTTGTAGTTTTCATTATATAGGTCCTTTACATTCTTTGTTATGTTTATTCCTAGGTATTTTATTTTTTTGTTGCAATCGTGAAGGGGATTATTTTTTTGAGTTCGTTTTCTAATATTTCATTGTTGGCATATAGAAAGGCTATGGACTTTTGTATGTTAATTTTGTATCCTGCGACCTTACTGTATTGGTTTATTGTTTCTAATAATTTTTTTGTGAAGTCCTTCGGGTTTTCGATGTATAGGATCATATCATCAGCAAAAAGTGATACCTTTACTTCTTCTTTTCCGATATGGATGCCTTTTATTTCTTATTTTTGACTGATTGCTGTGGCCAGAACTTCTAGCACCATGTTAAATAAGAGTGGAGAGAGTGGACAACCCTGTCTTGTTCCTGATTTAAGGCAGAAAGTCCTCAGTTTTATGCCATTTAATATGATGTTGGCTGATGGTTTATCATATATGGCCTTTATCATGTTGAGATATTTTCCTTATATACCCATTTTGTTGAGAGTCTTAAACATAAAATTGTGTTGAATTTTATCAAAAGCCTTTTCTGCATCTATTGATAAGATCATGTGGTTTTTGTTCTTTGTTGTGTTGATATGGTGTATTACGTTAACCGTTTTACGTATGTTGAACCATCCTTGAGAATCTGAAATGAATCCCACTTGATCATGATGTATTATTTTTTTAATATGTTGTTGCCAGTATTTTGTTTAGTATTTTAGCATCTGTATTCATTAGAGATATTGGTCTGTAGTTTTCTTTCTTTGAGCCATCCTTGCCAGGTTTTGGTATGAGGGTTATGTTGGCCTCATAAAATGTGTTTGGAAGTATTGCTTCTTCTTCAATTTTTTGGAAGACTTTGAGAAGAATAGGAACCAAGTCTTCTTTGAATGTTTGATAGAATTCACTAGTATAACCGTCTGGGCCTGGACTTTTATTTTTGGGGAGATTTTTAATAGTTTTTTCAATTTCCTCCCTGCTGATTGGTCTGTTTAGGCTTTCTGCTTCTTCATGACTCAGTATAGGAAGTTTGTATTGTTCTAGGAATTTATCCATTTCTTCTAGATTGTTGTATTTGGTGGCATATAATTTTTCATAGTATTCTACAATAATTCTTTGTATTTCTATGATGTCTGTGGTGATCTCTCCTCTTTCATTTTGGATTTTATTTATTTGAGTCCTGTGTCTTTTTTCCTTGGTGAGTCTTGCCAAGGGTTTGTCAATTTTGTTGATCTTTTCAAAGAACCAGCTCCTTGTTTTATTGATTTTTTCTATAGTTTTTCTGTTCTCTATTTCATTTATTTCTGCTCTGATTTTTATTATCTCCTTTCTTCAGCTGGTTTTGGGTTGTCTTTGTTCTTCTTTTTCTAGTTCCTTAAGGTGTGAAGTTAAGTGGTTTACTTCGGCTCTCTCTTGTTTGTTCATATAGACCTGAAGTGATTTGAACTTTCCTCTTTTTACTGCTTTTGCTACATCCCAGAGATTCTGATATGTCGTATTTTCATTTTCATTTGTCTGTATATATCTTTCGATCTCTGCGCTTATTTCTTCTTTGACCCATTCATTTTTTAGAAGTATGTTGTTTAGTTTCCACATTTTTGTGGGTTTTTCCCCCTCTTTTTTGCAGTTGAATTCTAGTTTCAAGACTTTATGATCAGAAAATATGCTTGGTACAATTTCAATTTTTCTAAATTTGCTGATGTTGTCTTTGTGGCCCAACATATGGTCAATTCTTGAGAATGTTCCATGTACACTAGAGAAAAATGTATACTCTGTCGCTTTGGGATGAAGTGTCCTGTAGATGTCTATCATATCCAGGTGTTCTAGTATTTTGTTTAAGGCCACTATATTTTTATTGATTCTCTGTTTGGATGACCGATCTAGAGCCGTCAGCGGTGTATTGAGGTCTCCAAGTATGATTGTATTTTTGTTAGTTTTTGTTTTCAGGTCATTACGTAGCTGTCTTATATATTTTGGTGCTCCTTGGTTTGGTGCATATATATTAAGAATTGTTATGTCTTCTTGATTCAACTTCCCCTTAATCATTATGAAATGACCATTTTTGTCTCTGAGTATTTTTCTGTCTTGTAGTCAGCATTATTAGATATGAGTATTGCTACACCTGCTTTTTTTTGGGTGTTGTTTGCTTGGAGTATTGTTTTCCAGCCTTTCACTTTGAATTTGTTTTTATTCTTGTTGCTTAGATGTGTTTCTTGTAGGCAGCATATAGTTGGATTTTCTTTTTTAATCCATTCTGCTACTCTGTGTCTTTTTATTGGTAAGTTTAATCCATTTACATTTAGTGTAATTATTGACACTTGTGGGTTCCCTACTGTCATTTTATAAATTGCTTTCTGTTAGTTTTGTATCTTGTTTGATTCTTCTCTTTTGTTTGTCTATCATTTGTTTTTGTTTGTTTGTGTTCCATACTTCTTTCCTCTGTTGCTACCTTTTTTAAGTCAAGTGTTTTTGTGGTGGTTTTTTCAAGGGTGGTTACCATTAAGTAATGAAAAGGGTACCTACCATATTCATTGTAGTACCCTATCTTATGAGTATTTCTGCACTTCATCGTCCTTTGCTACTGTTAATCTCCATCCTCTCCCCCCTTTTTTTCCTTTGTTGTCACAGTTTATGTTTGGTTTTATTGTGTTCTTGGTGGAGCTGTTACCTGTGGTGTTGTTTTCTTTTGTTCTTTGAATCTGGTTGGAAAACCCCCCTTAGTATTTCCTGGAGTGGGGGCTTTCTGCTGATAAATTCTCTCATCTTTTCTGTATTTGTGAATGTTTTTATATCTCCTTCATACTTGAAGGATAGCTTTGATGGGTATAGTATTCTTGGCTGAAAGTTCCTCTCTTTCAGGGCTTTAAATATTGAGGTCCATCTCTTCTAACTTGTAGAGTTTCTGCTGAGAAATCTGATGATTATCTAATAGGCCTTCCTTTATATGTTGTACTCTTCTTTTCCCTGGCTGCCTTGAGAATTTTTTCTTTGTCATTGGTTTGTGTCATCTTTATTATGATGTTCCTTAGAGTGGGTTTGTTGGGGTTAAGAAAACTCGGTGTTCTGTTTGCTTCTTGAATTTGAGGCTTTAGTTCTTTCCACAGGCTTGGGAAGTTCTCGTCTATTATTTGTTTGAGTATATTCTCCATTCCATTTTCTTTCTCTTCTCCCTCTGATATACCTATTATTCTTATGTTATTCTTTCTGATGGAGTCAGACAATTCCTGTAGGGCTTTCTCATTTTTTATTATTTTTGAGTCTCTTTCTTCTTCTCTCTGTTGTGCCTCAAGTTGTTTGTCTTCTATTTCATTAATCCTATCTTCTATCTGGGCTGTTCTGTTAGCTAAGCTTGTTACCTCCTTTTTCAGCTCGTGAATTGAGTTTTTCATTTCTGTTTGATTTGTTTTTACAATTTCAATTTCCTTGGTAATATATTCTTTGTGTTCATTGAGTTGTTTACTGATCTCCCTAAATTGCCTTTCTGTGTTTTCTTGTATATCTCTGAGTATTTTTAAGATTTCTATTTTAAATTCTCTGTCATTTAGCTCCAAGGCTTCCAATATGTTAAGTCTTTTCTCCATAGATTTTTCCACATCTATTTGTGTTACCTCTCTTTCTTTTGTATCCATAATATTTGATTTCCTCTTTCTTATTGGCATCTGAGGGTGGTCTTGTTGGTAGCTCTAATTAGAATTAATAAAGAGTAAAAAGTAAAAAAAAAAAAAGGTAAAACACCCCACACAAAAAACAGTAATAATTTATTATTTCCCCCTTTTTTTCTTTCTTCTCTTTCCCTCCTCTCCCCTCCTCAGGGAAATATCGTGATGACCTGTGAATTATATTATGCTAAATGGAACAAAAACTGCCTATAATGGAGGGCCTTATTTGGGGTGAAGAGTTCAAGGGGCAAAAAAAGGGAGTAGGGACCTACTAAATGCAAATATTAAAAAAAGGAAGAAAATCTTAGAGAAGCATAAAATGATTTTCTTGTAAGTGATGGTCGACTAAGAGATATAATGAGAGGGATAAGAGGGAACCAGAAAAAAGGAGAAAAAAAAAGAATAATAAAGAAGAAAAAAATAAAAATAATAAGTAAAAATCTGTTGTATTAAGTGGAGCGAAGACTAAATACAATGGAGACCTTGGGTTGGGAGGAATGCTAGTGAGTTAAAAAGCAACGTAAAAAGTACCCAAAATGCCACAAAAACAAACAAACAAAAAAAAACAAAACAAAAACAAAAGCAAAAAAGAAAAATAAAACCAAAAAAAAAACCTTGAGTCCCAAATTAACTAATTTGTTCGTGATTGAGGATTAAATGGGAGGAAAAGTAAAACTAGAAAAGAAAAAACGAATAGAAAGGAAAAAATAAGAAAAAGAGAAAAATGAAGGAAGAAAAAAAAAGGAAGAGAAAAAAATAAAGCAAAACAAAAAAAAAGAGGAGAGAGTGAGAGTTAAGTGTTTTGGAGTATAACCTTAAAGGAGGGTGAGGATGAAGAAAAGAAATAAAATGTAACACTCATGGGTAGTGTAGTTCAAGAAAAGGGAAGCATAAGATGGGCAGAGAATAAAAGGACCGAGGTGGAGGAAATAGAAATAATAATAATAAAGGCAATAAGATAGAAGAAACAAACAACAACAACAAAAAATTAGTGGAAAAAGTTGTAAAGTCTGTGGATTTTTCTTGATTTTGAGAGTTTAACTTCTTCCTTTTTCTTTTCTCTCCCTCTTCCTGGTCGGTGACTCTGTACCCCAGGCTCTGCCCCTGTGTCACACTTAGGTAGGGATTTGCAGTTGATGGGATTCTATGGCAATGTCATATAATTGGCTTTAGTCTTGTTGGTAGTCAAGGCTTGTTGGCGTTTGCAGGGTCCAACGATGAGAGAGTTTGCTTTCCTGGATTCTCTCTCCTAGTCCCCCCTTCCTGAATTAGCAGCCTGGTGATCCAGCTATAAGGCTGCTACTGCTTCTGCCTGGGGAGTAAGAGGCTCAAAGAGCTAGGAAATCCCCACTCTATCCCCACTCAGTGCAAAGCTTTGGGAAAGGCTCTGGCAGTCAGAGCCTCCAGTGTAATCAGGCGGGGGTGGGAGTCAATTGTTGTCAAGGTGACTGTTCAGCGCCTAGCATTCAGTTGGACCACTCAACCCAGGCTTTCCACACTTTGTAGCCTGTTTTGGCTGGGAAGAAGAGGCACTAGTCTCTGCTTGCGACTAGTGTAGTATAGATCTTATTATCTGCCAAGTCCCTCTTGTTAGTGTTTATCCCTGAATATGGAGGCTCTATCAATCAGAAGTTGCCCCCGCCTCTTTAGCGAGAGGCACTAAAAAATATCACGCCTCTTGTCTTGGATCGCTGAACTGAGAGAGATCTTATCAATTAGAGCCAGTGGGTGCGCAGATTTTATGGGTTAAGCTAATTTCAGTGATTGGGTCCGCAGCTGTGCTCCCAAAGGCATTTCAGGCTGCCTGCGCACCCCTCCCCCAATGCTTGATTGTTAGCTTGAATGGCTGGGTGAGGTGCCCCGCCCACGGAGAGAAGCTCCCAAGTAGGAAAGACTGCCCTGGCACCTCTCCCGCTCGCCCCGCTGCTGGCGGCTGGGGCGCACCGGGCGCAGGATAATGGGGCACCCTGGGTTTGCGGGCCAGTAGGGCGCTCTGGGTGCGTGGGATGCCCAGGGCATGCGCACGAATGGGGTGCTCCGGGCACCGGTGGCTGGGGACTCTCAATCGCAGTGCGTAGGCCGCTGGGAACATTAGCGGTGCTCGCTCTGCAATCGGACCGGGCGCACGCCGGCGGCTGCTCGCCGCTCCCGAGTGTGGGCCGACTCACCACAGGCGCACTCCCTCCGTGGCTTGAATGAACATCCCTGCGGTAGTTAGCTTCCTCCACACCCTCGTCTCTCAGATTCAAGTGATAACAGTCCTTTCGCTTTCAGTTTGTGTGGAACTCCGGAATGCTCCGAGGATAAATTTTTCTGTTTCTAGTTGATAAATTTGTTGTGATTTTGGGGAGATCTGTCGGACGCGCTGCTCATGGCACCATTTCCGTGATGTCACACTATTCTGCTTGTTTTACCTTTACTGGAGATACATTTCTTCATCCCGTTTCCACTTGGGCATGTCACCTTCCTCATTATTCACTTAGGCAAAACTACGCTTGTTAAGCAATCATCAGAGTAAAATCAATACTAAGGACTATGCTCCCTGCACTGTAAAAGGGAGAGCAGTATAGAGCTAATCAGCACAAAACTTGGTGATGTTTTGACCTTAACTCTAAGTTTTCCAGAGCAAGGCGAGTTGCTTAACTCTTGTGTAGCACTAGATTTTCTTGTCTTCATTTATGCCTCTCGATGCTGAGCCACTTGTCACCCACTCGTATGTATTGGGCATGCCTTAGTGCCTGACCTTGCAATAAGTGGTTTGAGATTTACAGTTTTTATTTGCATCTTGCCCTAAAAAGGCAGCTTAATGGGATGAGCAAACACAGGCAAGCAAATTATATTTCTAGATTCATATCTGTAGAATAGGAAGTAAATAAAAACAAAAACATAGAAAATGTAAACTTGAGATCTGAACTGGCTGAGATTTTTAGGTAAGGCTGGACCAGCTGGGATCAATGTACAGGTAGGATTTGATATAAAGTAAGAAATGATTACTGCCACAGAAACAAGCAAACTATTTGTTTTAAACATGGAACTGTAGAATAGAACTGAACATAAAACAAGATATATACTGCTCATAAAAATTAGGGGATATTTTAAAATGAATATGAAGTGATAAAATATCCCCTAATTTCTGTGAACAGTATATTTTAGGTAGAATAGACAATTTATTCACATTTAATCTAGCATGAAAACAAAAACAAAAGTAAATTGCCAACCTTGTGAAGTTTTTAAAATTTTAAGTTAAATTATGCATATAAGATATATTGGAATCAGATATCTCAGATTCAAGAACTACAATAAATAGTGCTATTCTCTTATGCTTCTAATACCCATCTGTAAAAATACAGTACAGCTCATTATCTTACAGAAAAATATGATGTGAGTAGAAATGTAGAAACAAGAAGAGTACTGGCATTCAATTTTTCTTTAGACATCTTGATAGAATTTAACTCTTTTGATGATATCCCCTCCTGTCTTCTCTAATTTGCTGTTTTTTATCTCTGCCACATCATTGATAATGAAACTCAATCTAATATTATTTATTTATTTTAAATTTAAGTAACATAAAACACACATATAAATAAAATATGCACTTATAAAAATATAATGTATAAATGCATATTGTTTCTGAGAGTAGAATAATATAAGAACAAGGTAAATTACATTTAAAATCTATGACCACAAAGCAGATAGATTTGATATTACATGTAAAATCCACCACCAACTAGTTGTATAATCTTGGAAAAATTGTTCACTTTCTTAAAGCTCCATTATTTCATATGTAAAATATCAATAGTAATTTTAAGAATACCTTTCTCTTGTGATTGTTTTGAAGATTGAATGTATTAATTTAAATAAATGAAACCAGAACAATGTCTGGCACATATTAAACCCTGGTCTTAATCTGCTCTGATTGCTATAACAAAAATACCATAAACTGGGTAACATAAACAACAAAAACTTATTTCTCAGTTTCAGAGGCTAAGAACTTCAAGATCAATATATGGACAGATTTGATATCTGGTGAGTGCCTGCTTCCTAGACATCTGTCTTATGCTATAACCTCACATAGTGGAAGAGACAAATGAAAAACTTTTCGGGATATTTTTTATAAGGTCACTGATAACCATTCATGAAGGCTCTGTTTTATGAACTAATCAAATTCAAATGCCCTATCACCTAATACCATCAATTGGTCATTACGATCCAACATACAAATATGGGGGGAGGGTTCACAAATATTCAGCCTATTTTAATTCTCAATAAATGTCAATAATTTGTGATATTGTTGTCATCTGAAAATTTGGTTATCACTTATGTATCATATAAGATATTATGCCAACATTCATTATGATATGTTATTAATTACATAAGATATATCACCATGTATCAAAAAGTATTTTTCAGCATACTCGCATGGTGTACAGTAGGACTGAAAGAGTAGCACTATAGTTGTCAGGTTGTAGGTGTGCAGAATAAGTCTTTGGGTATCTGAAAATAGGCAGGCAATTAACCTTTCTTTCCTACTTGATACTAGGTGTCTTGACTATTATTGCTATATCTGCATGGGCAATGTTTTTTCTAGCGCCCCAAAAAATTTACTCATGAATCTCTGTCACAGACTTTTCAATCACCATACTGTCACCAAAAGTGTCCAACTTCTACTATTTCCAAATCCACTCTAGTCCGTTGTGGGAATTATTTTGATTCATTCTAATAATCCTAAAGTCAGACTCAGAGAAGAGATGACTATACAACATCTTTGCTTATGCTCCTCTGTTTAGGCTGCGAAAATAAAATCACCATAGACTGGGTAGCTTATAAACAGAAGTTTAGTTTTCACAGATCTGGAGGCTAGAAATCTGAGGTTAGAGTGCCAGCAATGTCAGGTTCTGATGAGAACCCTATTGTGGGATCCAGACAACTGACCTCTCATTGTATCCTGTGGCCTCTTCTTAACAAGAGCTTCACTTTCATGGCCTAATTACTTCCCAAAGGCCTCACTTCCAAATACAATCCTATTAGGATTAAGGTTTTGACATATGATTTGGGTAGAGTGGGGCATGGTAAATATCCAGGATCACTGCAAACCTCAAAGGACTTATCAGAACAATGTTGCCTTATAGTCAATACATAGTGATACCTGCTACTAACTGTAATTATGTGAATGTATCCACTTTACATTTTCCCAATTACAAACATTCTCTAATGAACAGCCAAGTACACATCTCATTGTATAGAGTAACCAAAATTTCCATTGGGCATATTTCTAGGAGTGGTTTAAGTGAAATGCAAAATTTTAATTTTACTAAGCATTAGCAAATTGGTTTCTAGAGCAGATGTAATATTTTCATGCCCATCTTTAATGAAAATTATTTCATGCTTTAACAATCTCAGCATAGTTTCTCAGTAAATTCTACTTAAAAATTAGGCAGAAATAAGTCTATGGCTAAAGAAAGAAGAAGTAATATAGGTACAGTAAAGTAAATTAATGAAAGCTTTTTAATGTTAGAACTATAAATAGATACTGCTGTTAGATCATTGATTTATACATTATAAATTATATTAGAGACATACTATTTTGTAAAGTAGAATGAAAAAATGAAAAGGAGAGATCTAAGAGTTTAACAAATATATAGTAACAAATGCCAGGAAGAAATTAAAACACCCTGGACAAAACTGAGTTTGTGCCGATGAGCCTGTATTGAATAGGAAAGGTTTGGGCAGACCTGTAGCTAGTGATGGTAAGAGTGATTTTGATGTTGACTAATTTTTATCAATATCTAACACATGCCACTGCTGTATGTTGGTTTTAAACTGTTCTATTTCCAATATCTTATTTCTTTATATAAGAAAATTGAGGCTCAGTTATTTAAGGATACAAAGAAGAAAAGAGAAAGTTATTTCTAGAACAGTATCTATATTGTAGTAGATAAATGCTGTTACCATTGACAGGAATGAAGATTTAGAGAAGAGGTTGAAGTTTAGATACTGAATTTAGTTTCTGAGAGAATACATTTTCTTGGCTATCAGAAAAACTCAATTCAATTTCACATTGAATGAATTATCCTAAAGAATTTAGATGTGCCTACTCAGCTTTGAGCAGACTTATTGGAGCAGAAGTAGAATTGTACTTACTTTAGAAAGATTATACTCAGTTCACTGTTTCTTATCAAAATATTAACAACCATCTAACTAGAAAGATGAGTGTGAAAAAATGAAGTAACAGAAGATGGATAAAAATCAAGAGTAATATTTAAATGATTAGAATTATGTTTTCAAAAATAAATCATATATAATGCATTTCAGATTTATTATAATTTATAATTCATACTCTTGATTTCAAT
The DNA here is from genome assembly GCF_036850765.1 of Saccopteryx bilineata. Lineage (NCBI taxonomy): Eukaryota > Metazoa > Chordata > Mammalia > Chiroptera > Emballonuridae > Saccopteryx > Saccopteryx bilineata. Next base: position 209,065,994 of record NC_089491.1, on the reverse strand, counting down.
GCAAAAAAGATGACTTTTGGAAGTCATATATTATATGACTTTATATTATATATATGATATAATATCTTGCATATATTATAATTAGTGTACAATCTCAACGCTGTTAACTTTTGAAAGCCAAAATATTATTTTCCGGGATTACTAATAATACAACATATCCAATTGTATTAAGTTCATTTAGCATGAAGAATTTACTAAAAACTTCACACTGGGGTAATCTGCTAAAATCTGTTTTTTTTTCTATACCTAATATATAAGGTTCACATGTTAATTCAGTCACCCATTTTTATTGCTATTAATACTCGGCACCAAATTTGTCACTTGAACAACATTTTTTTAATTGTTATGAATAACATATAATATGCATACTTATATATAATTTTATTAGTTTACACTTATATTTTAAATGAATAATTACACAATTTTCACACATACTTTATTCTCTAGGCATTCTGAAACTGAACACCCTAACATATGCTAATCCTTAGATATGCATTCTACTTTACTTCTATATATGATAAATTGATGATTTCTCAGTACACAAAAAATAACATTGTATTCCATATCTTTTTTTTTATTCTTTAACACATTTATTGGGCCTGCCATATGTTTTATGCTGAACACCTTCCTGGGTACTAAAACTACACAGATGAATAAAACTCTTTAATTAATGGACTATACATTTACTCAAATAAATACACAAACCATTAAGTAAGATATAATATCATAAAGTTTGAATCAGAGATAGATGTAAATTGTAATGAATACATAGTAGAGTAGAGAATTGAGTCCATCTACAGAAAGAGTCATAGGGAAAGCATGAAGCAAGATTCAATCTGAGATAGCCACAACACAACCTTTGTGCCATCCCTCCTCTTTCTCCCATGTCTTCCACTCTAACTCAGACATGGTCTCACAAATGTTCCACACATGCTCCCCTCAGATGAATCTGATATGCAAGATACAACCTCTTTGTCACCAAGAACATGGACTGAGAGTACCTAGGTAGCATAATAGATGAAGACTGACTGTGCTGGCCATCATACAAGATAGTTGAGTTAGTGGTAGGAGAGATGTGCAAGAATGATTTAGAACCAGATCTTAAAATATATAATTATTATTACATAATATCAAAGAGAGATTGAATATCAGTGGTTAATGTGTTGTAAGCCATGTGATATGAGACAGATTCCTTTGAATGAGGCAGTTAATAAAGGTGTATCAGGAACCATAGTAAATAAACATATTGAGAAGTTAAACAAATCATCAAGGCCAACATGAAAAAAGGAAAAATGGCCTTTTGAAATCATACTTTTATTGTGAAGTCATCAGATGCTGCTAAACACATATAAGGATTTTTGTTATATTATCTATATTTTAGGTTTATATTATAAGATTACTAAATACTATATAGAAATTTAAGAGCATAAAGAAGTACTGAAATCTGTTTTAAATTTTAAAGTTAAATGTACTTGCTGTTACTTAGCAAATGAATGACCAATAAATAATAAATAATTATTTTATCAGTTTTCTGTTCTTTTAATCTGTTTTAAAATAAATAAAAGATATATTTCATGTGGCTTTGTATTTTTTGAAGTAAATACACTATAGTAGAAAAGTGAAGGTGATAATTCTATATGCTTTTTTTATCAAGAGCATTTGTAAAAGTGCAAAATATATTTAAAATAAAGTTTTTTTTATTTCTTTTCAAGAATTGATTTGTTGATATTTAGAGAAATAATCATGTAAAAGAAATGTTTCAGAAAAAAAATATAAAACCTTTGGTTATCTGCTAGAAATGGATTTATTATACAAGCTCCAGATTCAGAGTCAGGAGTCCTGGGTTTGCATTCAGACTCAATCATTAATTAGTTCTGTCACTTACATTCAGTTCAAATGATTAGAAAAGTAAAAAACTAATTAAATTAAGGTTTTGTATTTGTTTGTTTTTTAGGTAAATAAATGGTTTCAGAGTTTACAACCTGAGGGCTATTTGCACTCTGATAGTGTTTAAGAAGACTGAGAAGGATGTGAAAACAAAGAAATAAATCTCTAATAACTGAGTTCAGAAACCATAACAGGTTGCAGGGTATAAATTTTGCACAGCTGTCCCTCCACATAAAATAGCTATGTGGATGGGCTCTGGGTCCTGCCTCCTTATTAAGGTCATTCCTAATAATAGATTAAGCATGGATCATAAGTTAACAAAGGCAATAGCTGGCAGCTGGAAGTCATTTTCAGGCATGTGTGTAATACCAATCACTCTTTAGTTTAATCTAGTGATTCCGTTATTATTTTCTGAACCTCCTTATTAGTAAACAGCTAAATACTTTTCCCATTATTTTTCCATTATGACACTAAGAAAATATGAATACTAAGCTGTTTATATTGAAAAAAGTAATACATAAATGTCTAGCAAATAATTTTCAAACAACTCTGAAAATACCATCCAGTATTAACTCATAATGTATCTGTATTATCCTTCTAATATTCAAAGAACAATCTTACAAATAAAAGTATGCCCCTTTTATCTGCATTTCCAAAACTATAACATGCTTTTATAACCAGAGACAATGTCTATCAATAATTTTGTATATAGCTACTCAGGCCTTAGTTTTTATAGTATATTTAATTATCAAAAACCTAGAAACAGACTCAGGCACAAATTAGAGAAAGAAAAATGGACTCTGTGAAATCACAGGGGGACAAAAACCTTTGAACCACATTATAATTATATATTTGAAAAGGAAAATTTTAACATTTTTCAAAATAAAAACTAGATAAAAAATTAAACAATGCAACTTAATTTGCATTAGTAGTTGTAAAATTTTTCTTAAGTAATTCAAGAAGAGCAAAACTCAACATTACTGATAAATGTGATTACATAAAGATTTAAAACAGTACAATTTTTAACATTAATTTTATAAAAATATTTCACATATGTGAAAAAGAAATGATGGTAAGAAAGCCATGTAACACTGTATGTTTTGATAATTACTACATAGCACATGTACATAAACTAAAACACTGTAGAATTCATGGGAAGAAATGGAACAGAGGAAGTCAATGCTTTCTCTGGATCAACTCCTACTTATACCATCCCAGTAACTGATTAAAGGCTTAATTCTTTCATATTTTTAAGGTCTCCTTATTTTTCTGCCTCTTGACCCAGGACTCATGAAATTATTTAGAACTTTCTAATTTCTTTTTCTGTAATAAATTTAAGAACCATATTGTCAAGCTATAAAAATACACAATCAAAACTATTGGCTCAGTGGTAGAGCGTCGGCCTGGTGTGCAGGAGTCCCGGGTTCGATTCCTGGGCAGGGTACACAGGAGAAGTGCCCATCTGCTCCACCCCTCGCCCTCTCCCTCCTCTCTGTCTTGCTCTTCCCCTCCCACAGCCAAAGCTCCATTGGAGCAAAGTTGGCCTGGGAGCTGAGGATGGCTCTGTAGTCTCTGCCTCAGGTGCTAGAATGGCTCTGGTTGCAACAGAGCGACGCCCCAGTTGGGCAGAGCATCACCCCCTTGTGGGCATGCTGGGTGGATCCCTGTTGGGCACACGCAGGAGTCTGTCTGACTGCCTCCTCGTTTCCAACTTCAGAAAAATACAAAAAACAAACAAACAAACAAAAAACTATTAACTTCATAATAAAAAAGAAGACATTATCCAGAATAAAAAAGACATCTTTCTCCCGTTTATTTTTCATCCATCTAATAATTTATGTGTCTATCATCCATCATTACTGTCTATCTCTATTAATCTATATCTATCCACAAATATAACTATATAATTATTTTACTTTATTTTGTTTATATGTAAATTTCTAAATTTCTGTAAATAAGTTAGCCAATCAAATATTCAAGTTAAACATCACTGTTTATAGCACTAACTTATATTCTATATATATATATATAAATAAACATGGAAAGAAAACCTATGAAATTTGGATTCAGAAAACTTTGGTGGGAATCCCACATTATCTTTCCAACTTTGGATAATTTGCACAGCCTTACTAAATCACAATTCACTTATCCAAAAAATTAGAATATGATCTAATACCTAATTTTTATAACTAAAAATTAAATTATAAAAATGTACACATAGCACGTCACTATGGAGGTTCAGGATATTATTTTCATGTTATGGCAGAATCCAAACACGTGTCTCTTATAAAAACCAAAAGTTCCATGCAGTGTCATGAACATTTTCTGTAACAGTTTATTTCCTTGGAAGCTACTTTACATCATCAACTCTAGATGTCCCAGTTGACTTGTCCATCATCTTGAATCCATCCTTTGTGAAGGTGAACTTGAGAGAGAAAGAAAAACAAGAATTCATAAAAGGGAAGCTATTGGATTGCTCTAAACCCTGCTCAAATTACAGTGAGTAACAATCAACGATTTGTTTGAGGATCAAAGCCAATGAGAAAAATAGGCAAGCTAACATGTATATGTGACAGCCAGAATATGTAACAGGACATCTGGTTCTCAGATTGTGTGCCAAGGTACCCTGAGCATCACAGAAGACTCACAGCGTACTTTAAAGTTTTAAGAGAATCACAGCAACATTTTTCAAAACTACACATATTAATATTATTAAATGGTTTTGTTTAATATATTTCAGTTACAAATTTATTTTTTCTACAAAAACTGAAAAAAATTTACTGAAAAACCATGGATGTTCTGAAAGAAGAAAGCTTGATTAAAAGTACAATAAAAAATAACTATATATCGCCTGACCTGTTGTGGCGCAGTGGGATAAAGCGTCGACCTGGAACACTGAGGTCGCCGGTTCGAAACCTTGGGCTTGCCCGGTCAAGGTGCATATAGGAGATGAAGCTTCCTGCTCCTCCCCCTTCTCTCTCTCTCTGTCTCTCTCTCTCACTCCTCTCTCTCTAAAAAATCAATAAATAAAATATTAAAAAAAAGAAACAGTCAACGTTAAAAAAAATAATAATAACTATATATCATCAGGGATGCCAAACCTTAGAGTAGGCTGGGCAAGGGTGACTATTTTACATATAACTCATGCCTCTATTGCCTCAGGTTCTCTGATTTTCCCTAGAGGTTGACCTAAAGATACTACATGTGATTTCACCTGTGATGTAGATGACAACCTGTACCAAACAATTGTGTCTAGTTTTTCAGATTAAAATGCCATCAATGCCATCATCATAACGTGTGGTGTTTATGGAATATATTTTTTTTTACAGAATAAAACCCAATTAGGTCCAATGCATGCTGTGATGATAGATTTATTTACTCTTGGAATATTTGAAAACAAAACTAATCTAAAAATATAACCTTTTTCTCTTTCTCATATTTCTTACCCCTTTAGAGTTTAATTCTCTGTCATCAAAAACTGAATGCCATAACCAGTTTATTTTAAATTTATTAACTTAACATTATATGTCATTTCTTTCTCCTATATTATAAATCATTGCTCCCCACTTTACAAATTTCAACTCTTATTAGTACTTCCTCTCAAAATGTATGTTTGCATACATTTTCCTAAGTGTTTATCTTATTATAAATGAGTCATTTTATAATATTTCCATCTGTCTTATTGTATGCACTTCCCCATATATTATACTGTTACCACATTATAGTCATAAAGAAAAATGACGCCCTTCATATTTCTTCATAATAAATTGCAGAAAATATCAAATGGTTCAATCACTTCTTATCTAAGTGTCATCTTTTTTCACTAGTTCCATTTGTTACATCCAAAAAAAAATCTCTTAAATTTTATAAATATTTTATGTGTTCAATTAAAAAAAAACTGTTAACATATTCTCTAACTGTATGCCTATTTTGTGATTTTCTTTTTAGTTTCTAGTAGTTATATTGGATGATTGCTGTGTAGTTTTGTATATGTCATAGTTTAGTATTCCTTCAAAGAGAAACTCTACCTGCAAATGGTTAGTAGATAAAGGATTTCATTATTTCATAGGATCTCATTCTATCTAACTTTCTAAATAAAAAGAGGTCAATGATATTGGTTTTGGGGGACATCAATGCCCTCGTCCAGTAATTCCAAATTTTTTATTTACATTTCTAACTCTAAGGACAAATGTAATAAGTGCTGTCTTGTCCCCAAAGAAAGCAAATCATGTCATATCCCTTGTTAGCTTACTTATATCTAGTTATTACCCTGGTCCATCCATAGCTTACTCCCAGTTCTGTGTACAGCAGGGTTAGTTCCAGGCAGCCCAGTATTAGACATATATGTTCATAATAAGTTTCTTGTTTAAAATGCATCACAACAAATATTTGTTCACAAAGTGCAATGTGGGACACAGTAATCTTCACCAAGTTATGTTAGACATATTCTGAAGGGCACTTACATAACTATCAGAAATGTCACACTCTGCCACTAATAATGCTCCAAAGGTTTTCTGTGTTGGGTAGAAAAATTTAAGTTACCATAGCAATCTATCAATAAAGAGCAAAACAAACTCTGTAGAACAGAGAGAGCAAATATGGTGGAAGACAGACACAATATGCTATTTTTAAACCACCACAATAAAGTAGAAGCAACTGATCACCTAACTTTTATTCTGCTCTTTCTGATATCCACTGAGTTTAATTTCAGCTCCCATATCATCAAGAAAGTATCAATACAACATGAATTCTAATTATGGATAAAACTAATACTGTTTACTTTTATAACATAATTCTCAATAAACTGTATTTATTATTCAAAATATACAAAAGGAAACCATGAATATGGTAGATTTTTTCAACTATAATGTCCTAATTGGTAATAATATTATAATTAACATTTCTATTTTGTCATTCATGTAACTTTTCTTACTGTTTATTTTGGGGGACTCTTCATGAAAAGGACCTAAATTGCACTTAAAATTTTGTGTTTTTAACTAATGTTTAAACACATAGTAGAACAGTTACCTGTTTACATCATCTGTACTTTACTACCTATATTCAGATACAACTCAGCATTCAGACACAACGGAGATGTCACATTTGCCTTTGCAAGCGGATATTAACAGCAGTATAGTTTCAGAAAATAATACAAGTAAAATAAACATAAACACTGTCACTAATAGTATCTAATATTCATGGTTAAAAATAATCCTAATAATACTGTTAATAATCCACAGAAATCTGAAGGTGAAAAACAGCCATATTTGCATATCAAAAACAAAATACTTAATCCTCAGTGCTTCTACTAAATTAATAGAAATTCACCAATGCTGATATGTGAACTAATTAATTTTAATACATCCCAATATTAATTAGCAATATTTATAATAAATAACATTTATCATTTAGGGATATGCTGATGAAAATCCTGGTGAGAGGTCTGCATTTAATAAGGATGGATAATAAGGATGACTTTTATTATATAATCATTTTGTAGCACATCTCTTACCTATTTATACAAGGAAATCAGAAGAACAACTTCATAATATCTTTTTATACATTGACAAGTACAATAAATTATTTTCCTTGAGATAAAACTCACAGATTTTATAAAATTTTAATAAGAGACAGAATCAATTAACTTTACAATATGTAACATAATCTGTAGAACAAACCAACCTTCTGTTTTTCACAAAACTGCTAACTCATGTCTGGTATCTTAGAGCTTTATAAATTCAAAGTCATATTTTGCTTTAGAAGATATGGTCAAATATATTTTCACAAAAATATGCTTATTGTGAAAATATTTAGAACAGTTTAAATATTTAGAGCAAACAATAATTCTAGTCCATGAGCTTAAAATGAATATATGGTTTTTGTTTTTCAAATTGGGAAGATTCTGTGTAAGTCTATATTTCCTTTACTTTTCAGCTGGGATTTTAATGATTCTCATATGTCAAGTGTGAGCCAGTATAGCCATTTAAAATACCTAGAATTTTCGAAATTAATGGTTGTCTCTATTTCTTGCCCACTCTTTTGTATAGTAACCAAAAATTTCCCAGAACATTGGTTGAGGTAGAATGAGAGTGTTGAGAATCTTTGTTAGTCGCAGCCAAAGTGCAAGAAGAGGGAGCACAGAGTCTAAAGAAAGCTGTCGGAAAACCAAGCCCTGCGTGAGTATGAGTCTTCCTGTAACTTCACTAAATAGTTCTTCCAAAATGGTAAGAAACTACTCCTTATCAAATATGATTAAAAGAGCTGGGCATTTCCAATGAGAAAGAAATATGTTTCCCAACTGAGACATCTAATCTTTTCTTCTTAAAATGTTTCTGAGAACATGACCTGGATAACTGGATAGATAGTCCTCTAGAGGCTATCAGTTATCCTAGGAAGAAACATATGGAGGAAAGTAGTACTGAGAAAATAATGAAAACCCACGTTCAGTTTTAAACTTACCTTCTAATAGTAATAAATGTTACCACAAAGATGAAAAATATTAATATTCTCTTCACTTATCAATTTTTTACCCCAGTCTAACAGTGGATAGGATAAATTATATAAACTCTCTGATGTCACAAGCTATCAGACTTTCTAAGACAGCTTTACTTCCATGAGATTCAGATTTTCATAAGCTCAATGTAAATAAATTAGTTTTGTTAGAGGGATATTAGATACAAATATGTGTATATATATCATATATATATATGCAACTTCAAAGCAAGCCTTGTTAATCATGCACATAGGTATACTAGGAGAATGCTAGTGGTCATAAGATGCTTAAAGAACTTTAAAAAGTACCATTCTAACTTGTTACATAATTAATCAGAATTGTATGCTCTAGAGTCTACGATGGTTCTCTGTTATAGCAATATAATTATCCTCTAAAAATTATTGTACACTTATGATAATCATGATTATTTCAATACTGAATATATTCAATATATATATATGATATATATATGTATATGATATATATATATATATATATATATATATATATATATAGTAAATAAATAGCTGTTGGATTTTTTTTATTCCTGAATGAACTATGAAAATCCCTCTTGGAAATGATTTTCTCATTCTGGAAGGCCCACCATTTGTCAAACAAGAATGCTGATTCAATAACATCTGTTGTTTCCTTTTTTAATTGAATTTATTGGAGCAACACTGGTTAACAAAATTATACAGGTTTCAGGTGCCCAATTCTACAACATATCTCTGTATATTGTATTTTGTCAAGTCTTTGTCCATCACTGTTTACCCCACCTATACCCTCCCCCCACATCCCTCCCCTTCCCTCAACAATTTTCCCACTGTTGTAGTTTCAATAAAATTCACCAGATACGAGTGCCTTACTATATATACAAATGACCAAACAACTAAATTACTGATAGTTTGTAAGGTAGATTTTCATGTACGTAATGGGAAAGATACCAAATTTTAAGCCATGCAGCAGTGATTCCTACTGCTTTTTGTGGAACATACTTCGATGTAAGAATCTGACGAAAATATGGATTTCTATTAAAATATGTGCTTCCCATATTTATGTATAATTTGTCTTAAAATTCCAATTGAAGACAGTTGTGAAGCTGACTTACTGAAAACAATAAAAAAATAACCTTCCCACAAAGCCATGCATATGATGCCACTTGTTCCCATTATTAAAACAGAAACCAGGGTGAGTTTGTTTTCTAATTCTTTTAAAATGGCAACTTCAAAGCAAGCCTTGTTAATCATGCACATAGGTATACTAGGAGAATGCTAGTGGTCATAAGATGCTTAAAGAACTTTAAAAAGTACCATCCTAACTTGTTACATAATTAATCAGACTTGTATGCTCTAGAGTCCACGATGGTTCTCTGTTATAGCAATATAATTATCCTCTAAAAATTATTGTACACTTATGATAAACATGATTATTTCAATAATGAATATATTCAAATAATCAGCAATTAATTTACATAAAAAATCTCTTAAAAGTTACATTTATGCTTCATCTACTGCCTGACAAAGCCACATACAGAAGTTTAAGAACCATGCCTTAACATACATAAAATAATCTTACATAATATATGTTGAAATAATTTGCTAGGACCAAGATGGAAATGCTCCTGCCAAAGTACCATGTCCACAAATGAAACTTAGCAATTTTTGTATCCTTACAAATTTTTCATTTGACTGGAAATGCAGGATATTTACTCCATAAATCACTGAACATCAAGCCACCATGGCCTTCTTACCCCAAACAAGGGTGACAATGCGGTCCCAGCCAATCAGATATTTTGTTTGTCTCTTTCTTATTTTTTTAGTTTTTATCCTATAAAAGCTTTCTGTCTTCTTCCCCATTTTGCAGGTCTTTGAAAGGAGACTATCTAATTTATGAAGTGTTAAAGTTTGTGTGTATCACCTAGATTGTCTTCTTTAATCATTTTTAATAGGTCTGGTGAGGAGATTGGGACCCAGAACTGATAGCTGACAACAAGCAGGATCAGATGAACAGACAAGTGCCTGCTAATCTTTTTGATGTCATCCTTCTAATCTTAGCAGAGGTCCATGGGTTAGTCACTCTTGGATATGAAATCCACTCCTATGCATATAGATTTCCAATCCAAACAGATTTGTATATCCCATGAAGGTTCTGGATTTCACTAAGTTTCCAGGGTAGTTATATTGGGAACCTGGAATGGATGGCAACCATTTGAAGTCTCACAAAACCATGAGGCAAATCCATTGCATAAACTTCTCTGAGATTTGGGGTGTCATTAGGGTGCCTGCTACCATCGAGCACTCTTCTCATGAAAAGAAAAATAGGTCCATTGCATGGGAATCTTGAGAGCCAGAGCTGTATAATTGGTGCACACAGGTCAAGTGTAAACCTGTTAGAGCCCTTGCCCCCTCACTAGGATTTCTGTGCTGGATAATGTGGTCACACAACAGGTTAGTTTCCACTAGGTAGACACTACCTCAAAAAAGTTTCCATGCAGTCAGGTACAGAGTAAACACCACAAAATTCCTGACCCAACAGCATATATTTCTTAGGTACTATTTAGTTTCAATAGAACCTAGGCTCAGGTAAAAAATAAATGATATCCTCAAATTTTAAAGAATTGAGCAAGTCACTTTCAGCCTATCTGTTTATTTTAATGTTTAATAACTGTGGTCCTAGAAAATGTAGACATCTACAAAAATGGCAAAATCTCACTAAACAACTTATAATTACAATGACCACTATAAAGAATATTCAAATTAGACAAAATTGTTCATTTAAGAAATACACTTGAAAACAAGGATTTCCTAATCAAACAAATGAAATAAGATACCTATTTTAATTGGTATGCAAAAGCCTCCAAAAGGTTTCAAGATTCTAATATAGTGACATTGCAAGATTCATTGGAAAAGACTAACAATACAGAGGAACCTAAAACAGAAGACAGTAAGACAGATGTGACCAATACTACTCTTTTCTCTTCCTAAGGTGTCTATGTGTACAGCGAGGATTGATTGATTTTTAAAGATGCTAAAATCTCTTATATTTATTAAATGTTTACCAATGTATAATTTAAGAAAGGTAATAACTCCAAAGTTATTGATCAAGGCTGATAAGAGTACTAGATTTGATATGTTGACTCTTTTATCTCATTAGCCCATTCGTATGTAAAATTTTATAACTCAACTTGCAAATATTTTTTATTTAAAAATAAAATTCAAAAGTCATACAATAAAAACTTTATTTCACTAACATAAGAGTGAGATAAGTATTATCATCTTTTAAAATTTCATTTCAAATTATTTGTTTTTCTTAAATATAAGTAGTACCTTAAGATACAAATTTAATTTGTTCTGTAACTGAACTTGTAAGTCAGTCAACTCGTATATCAAACTGCTGATACTGGACCCATGTGCCAATATGCCAACTAGCGGCAGCTTCCCAAATTACGACTCATAACTCGGAATTTTGCTCGGATCTTGAACAAAAATACAGACCGAGTCGCAGCTCGTATCTTAAAAAAAAAGTATGTTGGCCTGTTCTTTTCTCAAGGTACCACTGTATTATGGAAAATGCCTCACATTGGTACCTATAATATTTATATAAAATTTCTAGTTTTCTTATTTTCATACACATCTAATCTCCTCTAAGTAAATGATTTGTAGTCATTTTAAGCAATTTATTTCATGCACCATATCCAATATAATCATAAAAGATGTATTCAGTGAATCTATGATTTTTTTCTTAGTTGTTCCTTGCTCTAAAAAAGAACAGCAATATTTTTCAGGCAGGTTATCTCAGCTTGGTCTTGTATTTTTTGTTTGTTTGTTTTGATTTTTATTTGTTTGTTTTGTTTTAATCCATTATTTGAATTTCAAATTTGCAAAAAATATCTGTGGCAGAGAAATATATTTTGAAACATTAACAATTATCCTTCTTCAGTATTTACTTTTCTTTGTGGATCTTTATTAGGCTATTCTAAGGTTTCCTACATCAGAGAAACTATGTGACAGCAGAAATTACAGGAGGGGAAGCCCAGGTGACAGCTTGATTTTATTCTTCAGGGGCCTCGACTCTTTTTAAAGAACAATAATGACAAAAAGACTTTACAAAAGATTTAGAACAGTAAATGATCAACAAGAGTATAAGGTTTCCCTGTGAGCTCTCATCCTTTTCACCAGCAGCTCTGCATACCAGCTGAGAAGGGATGGATGACTCAGAGAAACAGTGGACTGGGAAATGGAGACAGAAATGGCATGTAAACACATGGCTTTAGAGCGATGGTAGTTTCCTGAACCTCTTCCTGACATGATGATCATAAGACCCTCCAGAAGGGCTGGAGCCACTGAAAGCTATCAGATTAAAGGAGTTTTACAAGTTTATTAAAAATCAGAAACAGCATCTTTGTAAGAGGTACAACAGTATTAAAAAAAAAAAAAGAAGCTGGTCAGAGAAATGGTGCCATGAGGTGTGCTCCCAATATCTTCCCCTGAAATTTCAACAAATTTAACAACTAGAGATAGAAAAACAATCTCAGGAGCATCCGAAATACACATACACCAAACAAAGGTATGATTGGGCAAAAGGTAGCTGAATATATAATCCACTATGAAGGAAATAAGATGGAAAACAGAGTATTCCACTTTCCTCACTGATCTGATGAAGGGCTACTTTCACTGGGAACTGAGAGGAAAGGAGGGCTTGGTGCAAGGGAAGAAGCAGAAATAGCTCAGACCATGAAGCCGAGGAGAGAGAACACCAGCCGCTCAGCCTAAGATCGCCAACATGCAGCTAGCACAAGCTCCAGACTCCAACAGAGGTGGCCAAATGGCTTGCCTATGGAGGCTGGTGCCAGAGCAGCTTTGGGCTTTGTTCACTCCCAGTCTGCAATCGCAGGCATTGAGCTAGTGGCTCCACCTGGTGCCACTGATGTGGGCATGCACATTCACAGACAAAGGGGCTATGCTGGAGACTGTCAGCAGTAGACTTCTGTGTGGGCTGTAGCCAGAGTTTTTGTGTGGTCCCGGCTCCCCAATGAACAGCATGGGAAATGCACTAGGGCTGGGATCCCTAGGCCTAGACTTGTCTGGGCGGAGCGCCTCCATAAGCCAATATAGGTCACAAAGCACATTCCTGCATAGCAGACCTCTGAGAGCACTGAGGAATGGTGGTGGCTGGGCACTGCACTGGGCATGCAAGCAGCTTGCTGCAGGCTACCAAACAAGGCACAAGGGAGAAGCCTGTGGAGAGCAGACCTGTGGAGCACTGAGGCAAACTAGACATGCCAGGGGGCCCTTAGAAAGAAGCCTGACCAGAAGTTGGCTCCCTGACCTGCCTGCTTATGCTGGTAGCTCTGGTTGACAGAGCCTTACCCAGAACTGTGCTTTGAGTGAACCTGGAAAAGGGACATGGAAGCTCTTAGGGCCTCCTCCTCTGCAGGCAGTGGCTGGGGCAATTTCCCGCCAGCTGATACAAGTTACAAAGCACATTCCCTTGAAGCAGACCTCAGAAAGCACTATGAAAATTGTGTGGGCTAGGCTGCGGGCTTCCAAACAGGGCACAAGGGGAAAACCTGGGGAAGGTAGGACTGTGTACCACTGAGGCATACTAGATATTCCCAGAGGCTCTTTGAAAAGCACCTGAAAAACAATCAGTTCCCTGCCCTGCCTGCTTACACTGGTGGTTCTAGCCGGCAAAGCCTTACCCAGAACTGTGCTTTGATTGGGGCTGGAGGGGAGACTTGACATCTCTTAGAGCTTCTTGCTCTTCAAGTAGTACCTGGGGCAACTTCATAGCTGGGTCCTCAGGCTGCTGGCTCAGGAAGGAGAGATGTGGGGAGAGGCACTGGGAAAAATGACAATCCCATTGTTGGAGCCTGCAAACCCTAACCAGCCTGGCTAACAGGATTGAGGCCTAGCTTATGTCATCACCATAGTGACATATCATCTGCAAATCTCTACTCAAGAGCACCACAAAGCAAAACCTGGGGTACAGAGCCACCAGCCAAAAAGCAAAAGAAACAAGGAAAAAGAACAAGATAACCTTTCAAAACCAAGAAAAAAAATCACATTTTCATAACTTTTTAAAATTTTTATTCCTTGTATTTTTATCATTTTTTCCCACTTTGGTCATTTTATACATTTTTCATCTTATTATTTTCAATTCATTTTGAACTTCATTACCCATAGGTGTTACATAATCCATTCCTGTATTTTTTGTTGTTGTTATGAGAGATACATTCCAAAAACCTTAATTCATTTTTCTATTTCTTTTTTCTTTCACTCTTTCTCTCATTTGATCATTATTCTAGAACAAATTATTTTATTCTGGATTCAAATTTTTTTCTTTGTGGCATTTTATGTGTTTTCTACTTTGTTTTTTATCTCTTTGTCATTTCTCCTCAACTCTGGCTCTCCATTCTATGTAGTTTTTGTTCCACTTAGCAAAATAGAATTTTCATTTTTTCACTGTATATTTTCAAGTTTTTAAATTTTTTAATTATTACTTATTTATTTTTCTTTTTCTTCTTTTATCTTGCACATTTACTCTCATTCAATTATCATTTACAAACAAATTATTTTATTTTGGATTCAAACTTTTTCTTTGTTGCATTTTGAGTGTCTTTTACTTCATTTTTTTTTATCTCTTTGTCATTTCTCCTCAACTCAGGCTCTCCATTTTATGTAGTTTTTGTTCCACTTATCAAAATAAAATTTTCATTTTTTCACTGTAATTTTTAAAAAATCATCTCTTATTAGTGTTATTAAAAATTCCACTTTCGGCCTGACCTGTGGTGGTGCAGTGGATAAAGTGTCGACCTGGAAATGCTGAGGTTGCTGGTTCAAAACCCTGGGCTTGCCTGGTCAAGGCACATATGGGAGTTGATGCTTCCTGCTCCTCCCTCCCCCTTCTCTCTCTCTCTCTCTCTCTCACTTTCCTCTCTAAAAATTAATAAAAAAAAATAGCACTTTCAAGTGCCATTAAGAAAAAAGAAGTCAAATATCATGGATTCAAAAGACAGAGATGTAGCTCAGATAGAGGAAGAAAAATCTATAGAAAAAAATTTAATTCCTTGGAAACCTTGGAGTTAAATGACAGAGAATCAAAAATTGAAGTCCTAAAAGTACTCAGGAAAATAAAAGAAAGCACAGAAAGGCAATTTAGAGAGCTCAAAAAACAATTCAAAGAACAAAAGGAATACATCACCAAGAAAATTGAAACTATGAAAATGAATCAAACAGAGATGAAAAACTCAATTTATGAACTGAAAAATAAGATAAAAAGCTTAGCTAATAGAACAGGCCAGATAGAGGAGAGAATTCGTGACATAGAAGACAGGCAGCTAGAGATACTAATGAGAAAAGAGGAGAAAAACTCATGAATTAAAAAAATGAGAGAGCCCTACAGGAATTGTCTGACTCCATTAGAAAGAGCAACGTAAGAATAAAGGGTTTATCAGAAGGAAAAGAGATAAAATTATGAAATGAAAAACATATTTGAAGAAATAATTGACAAGAACTTCCCAAGCCTGTGGAAAGAATTAGAGCCTCAAATTCAAGAAGCAAACAGAACACCAAGTTATCTTAACCCAAACAAATCTATTCCAAGGCAAATTATAATGAAATGATCACAAACCAATGACAAAGAAAAAATTCTCAAGGCAGCCAGGAAAAAGAAGAATACAACATATATAGGAAGGCCCATTAGATTATCAACAGGTTTCTCAGCAGGGACTGTATAAGCCAGAAGAAAGTGGACCCCAATATTTAAAGTTCTGAAAGAGAGAAACTTCCAGCCAAGAATACTATATCCATCAAAGCTATCCTTCAAATAAGGAGAAATATATACATTTATAGATATAGAAAAGATAAGAGAATATATCACCAGAAAACCCCACTTCAAGAAGTACTAAAGGGGGTTATCCAATCAGATACAAAGAACAAAACTACAAGTAAAAACTCTGTCAAAATCACAATAAAAACAAAATTAATCTGTGACAACAATAACAAAAAAGGGGAGAGGACAAAGACTAACAGTAGCAAAGGAGGATGGAGTGCAGAAGCACTCATGAGATAATGTACTACAATAAACATGATATGTATTCTTTCTATTACTTAATGGTAATGACCCCTGAAAAAATCACCACAGAAACACATGGTTTAAAAAAAGAAGAAACAGAGGAAAGAAGTATGGAATACAACCAAACATAAACAAATGATAGAAAAACAAAAAAGAACCAAACAAGATACAAAGCTCTCAGAAAGCAATATATAAAATGGCAACAGGAAACCCTCAAGTGTTGATAATTACACTAAAGGTAAATGGATTGAACTCACCAATAAAAAGACACAGAGTAGCAGAATGGATTAAAAAAGAAAATCCAACTGTATGCTGCCTACAAGAAACATATCTAAGCTATAAGGATAAAAATAAGTTCAAAATGAAAGGTTGAAAAACAATTCTCCAAGCAAATAACATCCAAAAATAAGCAGGTGTAGTCATACTCATATCTAACAATGCTGACTACAAGACAGCAAAGGTAATCAGAGACAAAGATGGTCATTTCATAATGATGAAGGGGACACTGAATCAAGAAGACATAACACTTCTTAATATATATACAACAAACCAAGAAGCACCAAAATATATGACATCTATTAACTGACTTAAAAATAAAAACCAACAAAAATACAATCATACTTGGAGACCTCAATACACCTCTGACAACTCTAGATCGTTTATCCAAGTAGAAATTCAATAAAGAAATATTGGCCTTAAACGAAACCCTAGAAAAATTGAATATGATAGACATATACAGGACATTTCATCCCAAAGCGCCAGAGTATACATTTTTCTCCAGTGTACATGAAACTTTCTCAAGAATTGATCATAGTAGGGCTACAAAAATAACAACAAATTCAGAAAGACTAAAATTATACCAAGCATATTCTCTGATTATAAAGCTTTGAAACTAGAATTCAACTGCTAAAAAGAAGTAAACAAACTCACAAAAAGGTGAAAATTAAACAACATACTTCTAAAAAATGAGTGGGTCAAAGAAGAAATAAAAGCAGAGATCAAAAATACATAGAGACAAATGAAAATGACAATATTATATATCAGAATCCCTGGGATGCAGCAAAAGCAGTAATAAGAGGAAATATATATCACTACAGGCCTATCTGAACAAAAAATAAGGGGGAGCCCAAGTAAACAACTTAACATCACATCTTAAATAACTAAAAAAAGAACAAAGGCAACCCAAAACCAGCAGAAGAAAGAAAATAATTAAAAGAGCAGAAATAAATGAAATAGAAAACAGAAAAGCTGTAGAAAAAAATCAATAAAACAAGGAACTGGTTTTTTGAAAAGATCAACAAAATTGACAAACCCACAACAAGATTCACTAAGGAAAAATGAGAAAGAACTCATAGAAACAAAATTCAAAATGAAAGAGGAAAAATCATAACAGTTATCATAGATATATAAAGAATTATTATAGAATACTATGAAAAACTATATACCACCAAATATAACAATATAGAAGAAATGGATAAATTTCTAGAACAATACAATCTTCCTAGATTGAGTCATGAAGAAGTAGAAAGCCTAATCAGACCCATAAGCAGGGAGAAAATAAAAATAACTATCAAATATCAAAAACTTCCCCAAAAATAAAAGTCCCAGGCCAATCAGCCATATTAGTGAATTCTATCAAACATTCAAAGAAGACTTGGTTCCTGTTCTACTCAAAGTCTTCCAAAAAATTGAAAAAGTAATTTAACTGCCAAACACATTTTATGAGGCCAACATAACCCTCATACTGAAACCTAGCAAGAACAACACACAAAAAGAAAACTACAGACCAATATCTCTAATGAATACAGATGCTAAAATACTAAACAAAATACTAGCAAATCGAATACAACAACACATTAAAAAATAATTTATCCTGATCAAGTGGGATTTATCCCAGAATCAAGAATTGCAAGGATGCTTCAACATATGTAAAATGGTTAATGTAACACACCATATCAACAAAACAAAACACAAAAACCTTCTGATCTTGTCAATAAATGCAAAAAAGGCATTCAATAAAATATATCATTTTATGTTTAAAACACTGAATAAAATGAGTATAGAAGGAAAATATCTCAACTTAATAGAAGCCATTTATGATAAACCATCAGCTAAATGACATAAAACTGAGGACTTTTCCCTTAAAATCAGGAACAACACAAGGTTTTCTACTCTTTCACTCTTATTCAATGTAGTGTGGGAAATTCTAGCCAGAGCAATCAGACAAGAGAAAGAAATAAAAGGCATTCATATTGGGAAAGAAGAAATAAAGGTTTCACTTTTTTCAGCTCATATGATCCTATACATTGAATACCCCAAAGACTCCTCAAAAAGACTATTAGAAACAATAAACCAATACAGTAAGGTTGCAGAATACAAAATTAATATACAGAAGTCTATTGCCTTTCTACATGTCAACAATAAAACATCAAAAAACAAGGTAAAAAAAAATCCTCTTTATGGTTGCAACAAACAAAAAAAATACCTAGGAATATACATAACAAAGAATGTAAAGGACCTATATAATGAAAATTACAAAGCATTGTTAAGGGAAATAAAAAAAGACACAATAAAATGCAAAAAGAATTTCTTGTTCTTGGATAGGAAGAATAAATATAGTCAAAATGACCATATTACTCAAAGCGATATCCAAATTTAATGCAATTCCCAACAGGCTTTGGAGGAAAAGGAACCCTCATCCACTGTTGGTGGGAATGTAAAGTAGTACAACTATTATAAAAGAAAGTATGGTGGTTCCTCAAAAAATTAAAAATATAACTACCATATGACCTAGCAATTCCTCTACTGGGTATACCTCAAGGGTAAAAAACACTGGTACATAAAGAAACATGCAACCCCATGTTCATTGCAGCATTGTTCACAGTGGCCAAGACATGAAAACAACCAAAAAGCCCTTCAATAGATGATTGGATAAAGAAGATGTGGTACATATACACTATGGAATACTACTCAGCCATAAGAAATGATTTCATAGGATCATTTCCAACAGGGGTAGTCAACCTCTTTATACCTACTGCCCACTTTTGTATCTCTGTTAGTAGTAAAATTTTCTAACTGCTCACCAGTTCCAGAGTAATGGTGATTTATAAAGTAGGGAAGTAATTTTACTTTATAAAATTTATAAAGCAGAGTTATAGCAAGTTAAAGCATATAATAATAATTACTTACCAAGTACTTTATGTCAAATTTTTGCTAAGTTTGGCAGAATAAATCTTTATAAAACAAGTTACTATAGTTAAATCTAACTTTTTATTTATACTTTGGTTGCTCTGCTACCATCCACCATGACAGCTGGAACACCCACTAGTGAGCATTAGGGACTAGGCTGACTACCACTGATATACAACAACATGGATGGATCTTGTTAACACTATACTGAGTGAAATAAGTATATCAGAAAAAAACTAAGAACTATATAATTCCATACATAGTACACAAAAATGAGACTCAAGGACATAGATAAGAATGTGGTGTTTACCAGGGGTATTGGGAAGGTGGAGTGGAAGGAGTGGGGAAAGGGAGGGGCACAAAGAAAACCGAATAAATGTGATGGAAGACAATTTGACTTTGGGTGATGGGTATACAACATAATCAAATGTCAAAATGACCTGGAGATGTTTTCTCGGAATCTATGTACCCTAGTGAATCAATGTCACCTTGTTAAAATTAATTGTTTAAATTAAAAAAAGGAAAAAAAAAGAGAAGCTCCTTAGAATAAGCAAAACAAAACAAGCAACCCCCCTAAAAACAAACAAACAAACAAAAAACCCGCAAAGAAGATCTATGGATTCAGACTACAAAATTTTTAAAAAATGTTTTTTTCTTCTATTAAAAAAGAAATTTAACTTAAGATAATAAATTTTAAGGATCAATAAGTGTTACAACTTGTATCTTCAAATTTTTCTAGGCTTGATTTTGACTTATAATGGGAATCTTGTGTCTTAATTTTATAAAATAATGTTTTCCTATTAAGTGTATAAAAAACTATTTTCATTATTTTTAATAAGACATTTGATTTTCTATAAAATTTTTTAAATTTCTATTTACAAAATCTCACATAAAAATAACTAGGTAAGTCATTTATCAATGTGAACTTAAACTACCAATTTTTTAAATGTTTGTTCTTCTATTTTGAATTACTAGTAAATCTATAAGCACATAATGACAGACTGTAGTTTTTATAAGCCAATTACTGACCTACTCAGTTAAGTGTAAATTCCCATCATCTATTTGTGTTGCTCAAGGAAATGAGTTATTGTGTTTTCACCAGTAAAGAATTTCAGGGGCAATGTATGGAAAAAGTTTAAGTATATTGGCAAGATTTATTGGGATGTAAAGAGATAATACACTGTCTGGGATGTAGAGAGTGGGCATGCTCTAGTAGGAACTGCTCCAAGTCTGTGCTAATCCTCCATATATTTTCTTAGATTAGGAAGAAAGCAGGCTGTCTTTCAAACTGTCCATTTTGTTTACTGGGTTTTCATGGGGCTGTGTTAGACTCCACACATAATCAATTTCCTTCCTGAGTTTTCTGAGATTCTGTGCCCTTATCCAACCCAATCTTTTTCCCAGATCTTTTCAGTATAAACTCTTCCCCTTATGGCCACAATTTTGACTCCTACTACACATGCCTCAAAGTTGTGCTTTGTTATCTGGCTTTTACTCTAGCCTGAGCCCAGAAAAAATATTTTTTTCTTTACAGTTTATTCCCCTCCTCCCATAATTCAGGCATGGAAACAGTTGTTCCCAGAAGAGATTGGAAAACCAGCCTTGATTAATTACCCTTTGGTGGAGGAAGCAGCTGTCCCCAGGGGCATCTGTGAAGCTGTATCTTCTAGACTTAAGTCAGGCTTAGCCAGTTTAGCTCTCTTCTTTTCTGTTAATACCTAACTAGCTATCTACGCTAACAACTGAATTGCTTTGTCTCACGCCCTCACGGCAGAGAGAAATGCTGAGAACACACAGTTCATGTTGCTTTGTAATATCACAGTGAAGTCTTTTGTAGCTGAACCAGGAATCTCATGTCTTCTTTCAGTAACCATGAACACTGCATACATCAGCATTTCATCTAATAATTGTGTCCTTATTTTTCTCTGAGAAACACTCTTCATCTTTTTTCTGTATATTTTGCAGGTGAAAAACTTCTGCTCAGGCTGAATAGAGAACATGCATCTCAGCTGAGAACACTTAGAGCACTAGATTTTATTTAACATATTCAACATATTCAGTTACTGATAGAATTATGACACAGTTTGAACTATTAAAGTTGTAGTTTAAGACTTTTTGTTCAAATACTTTTTCAAGTATATAATCTATTTCATTAGGTATAGATTAATAATAGTTATTCTGAGACATCCTAATATTCTGTGCACCTATTTATTTATCTATATAATGAGAATAATATTAATTTCTACTTCATGGAATAACTGTAAAGATGAAATGAGTTATTTCACATAAGTTCTTTACAAGAGTGTCTGACCCATGATAAGCCAGGAAGATTAACTGTTACAATTATAATTTTACTTTGGAAAATGTAAGCCAAGAGTAGTTGGCAGTCACCATGATACTACATGGGCCTTGACAATGAACACAACTGAGTGGAATTGGAAAAGAGAAGTGAGAAACTGGAGATAGACTGGAATCTAGAAGAAATTTTTCCTATCTGTGCTTTGAAACTTTTCTTGTAAATATACTTTCTATGTTAAAAAGGAACACTTTCTCTGTTTTAAACAGGCAGCTATGAGGCAAGGGCCATACTTAATTTGCTGCCCCTGAGTCATTAGTATGAATCATCACAATTAAATGCCAGATGAGACCTAGACAATGATTAATCTAATAGCAAATGGTTATTGAACACATTTAATATTTGTTAGGTAGTCTACTGTTCTAAACACTGTGCATGCAATAGATGATATATTTAGTATTGCAACTTCATAAGGTAGGCACTATTAATATCCATGTGGATAAGAAAAAGTAGGTACAGCTTTTGTGAGTATCTTGTTCAAATGTACCCAGCTGGTAAGTGCTGGAAATGGAATTCAAGCCTAATAAGCTGACTCTTCTAATTAAAATTATTAACCAGTGAATAGACAACCAATTTTCAGAATAAAATAAATCAACAACTTATTGCTATATTTATGAAATCTTTAAGCAGTTGCTATAGTGTACTGTTACTTTAAAAAAATTCTCAAAAATCAAGAACCAAAATAAAAACTTTATACTTTTATACTATCTCTTTATACTAATAATTATCAAATTTCTATCTCTAGAACAGATATTATCCTTGAACTACAGACTTGTGTATGCAGATTCTAAGTCAACATCTCTATTTTGATTTCCAAAAGATACCTAATATCTGTTATATTCAAAGTATCTTCCCCTAACACTTTTTCCTGTGGATAGTATTTCACATCTCAGCTAGTAAAAATTCCAACTCACAAAAAGCACTTGAAATCATCTTTCAATTATTTTTCTTGATATTTTTCCTCCTGCATTTCATATTCAATATGTCACAAAGTTATATTAGTTCTAATTTCAAATAATGAAAATTTACAACCTTCTCTTATTAAAGACACCATTATCACTTGCTTAGCTTAAAGGCAAAGCCTACTAGTGATCTCCCTGATCCTATGCTTTCCAATGGTCTGTATGGTTAAGAGCAACCAGAATAAAATGCTTTTAAAATATTTTAATCATATGACTTAAATCCCTCCAGCAGTTTCACAATTAACTCTGAATAAATCCAAAGCCATATAAATGGTTTTCAAAGACATATTTATTCATGTCCTCCATTATCTTATTGTCGTTCCTTCCAACTTCCTACCCTTTCCTCTAATTCAGCCACTTGACCATAATGAGACATTTTATTGGTACTTTCCAGTGTACTTCCTGGGATATATTTTAGTATCTTATCTGTGTTATTTTAAAATATTCTAAATATGAGGACCTGAGGCAGCAGAGTAGGCAGATGCACAGACTCCTAGCTCACACCATCAAACTAGATTACAAATTAATTTTAAAACAATCAGCATGAGAAATCAACTCTGGACTACAACAAAAACTCTTAAAAACCAAGTAGCAAAGAGGAAGCCACACCCAGCCTGATAGGGAGTGCTGAAGAGCAGTGGGTCTCCCCTGCTTACAGAAATGGAGGGGGGGTAAGTCTGAGATCCAAGAAGAGCTTTCACTCCAAGAAAAAGAGCAAAAAAATATCAATCACAGCCACTTGCCTGGGGACCTGGGAACAAGGTGTGTTGAAAGGGCTGCCTTGACTTCCAAAAGAAAAGGGGTGAAAGAGAGACAGACAGTCATAGGCAGAGAAAAGCATGGGATGACCTGAGAAGATGACTCATCCAGTGCTGGAGGCAGCCCTAGCTGGAGGAGGAGTTGATCCTTCCACACAATACAAGACTAAAGTGGTTCTGGGTAACACATTTCCAGACATATCTCCAGCTCCAATCAGTAGAACAAGACACAGCTGAAAACAATAAGTGGGGAAGAAGGGCAGTAACTCAGGTCTCCATGGAGATCTGAGATTCACCTCCCACTACTGAAGCTAAAAAAACATCCCGCCCCCCGGAGAGAGTAACTGGCAGACCAGGACTTCAGAGTCTCAGGTTACACCCACTGCAATCCTGGATACAATTTCAAATAAGATCCTGCTGAGATCAGTAAACATGACTACCACAGTGCTAAGAAAACTGAGAAGAGAAAAAACAAATCAAGACTTTAAAGTGGCTCTACTAGAAAAGCCAAATCTGACAATGGACTACAAATAACAGCTGATGCCAACCCAAAACTGAAAATAACAAAACTGAAAATTGGAGGCAGACAATAGGAAGCCTAAATTGAACCAGCTCTACAAACAACATACCCAAACACATAGACATAATGAGAAGACAGAGAAGTGCAATCCAAATAAACCACAAGAGAAAACCCCAGGAAATGAACTGAGTGATATGGAAATAACCAAACTTCTGGATGCAGAATTAAAAATGATGATTGTAGGATGCTTAGGGATCTTAGAGCAACAATGGATGGACATAACGAGCACCTAAATAAAAAGATAGCAAGTATAAAAAAGAACATTGATATATTTTTTAAAAAAATCAGTCAGAGATGACAAATACAATATCAGAAATGAAGACCACAATGGAAGGAAGTAAAAACAGGATGAATAAAGCTGAGGATTGAGTCAGCGAGTTGGAGGACAAGTTGAAGAAAGGCATAGAAGCAGAGCAGAAAAAAAAAAAGAGACTCAAAAATTCTGAGGAAACTCTAAGAGAGCTTTGTGACAACATGAAGAGAAATAACATCTGCATCATAGGGGTTTCTGAAGAAGAAGAGGAAGAACAAAGGATAGAGACTTTGTTCAATCATATCATAGCTAAAAATTTTTCTAAATTAATGTAGGAAAAACTCTCACAAGTTCAAAAAGCACAGAGAATTCCATTAAAGAGAAACCCAAAGAAATCTGCACAAAGACACATCATAATTAAAATACCAAAGTTAAGTGATAAAGAGAAAATATTAAAACCTGCTAGAGAAAAAAAGGCTATCACCTCCAAAAGAGCCCCCATAAGGATGACATCCAACTTCTCAAGAGAAGACAGGCCAGAAAAGAATGGCAAGAAATATTCAAAATAATGCAGAACAAGAACCTACAACCAAGACTACTTGATCCAGCAAGGCTATCATTTAAAATTGAAGAAGAAATAATAAAAAGCTTCCCAGACAAAAACAAAAACAAACAAACAAAAAAAACCTCAAGGAATACATTACAACAAAACCAATGCTACAGAAAATGTTAAGAGGCCTGTTTTAAATAGATTAAATTGGGAAAAGAATAAGCAAAAGAGGAATACAGCTTTAAAGAATAAAATGACAATAAATAACTACATATCAATAATAACCTTAAGTGTAAATGGATTAAATGATCCAATCAAAAGACATAGAGTAGCTGCATGGATAAGAAAACAGGACCCGTACATATGCTGTCTACAAGAGACACACCTTAAAACAAAAAAAGCATATAGAATGAAAGTAAAAGGATGGAAAAAAATATTTTATGCAAATAAAAATGAAAATAAGTTGGGGTAGCAATACTTATATCAGACAAAATGGACTTTAAAACAAAGGCTATAGTAAGAGATAAAGAAGATCACTACATAATGATAAAGGGAGCAATCCAAAAGGAAGATATAACCATTATAAATATCTATGCATTTAATATAGGAACACCTAAGTATATAAAGCAGACTTTGATGGATATAAAGGATAAGATCAACAGCAATACTATAACAGTAGGAGATTTCAGTACCCCACTAACATCACTAGATAGATCCTCAAGTAAGAAAATTAAGAAAGAAACAGCAGACTTAAAGGACACACTAGATAAATGGGATTTAATAGATATTTTCAGAACCTTTCACCCTGTTTTCTTATCCATGCAGCTACTCTATGTCTTTTGATTGGATCATTTTATCCATCTACACTTAAGGTTATTATTGATATGTAGTTATTTATTGTCATTTTATTCTTTAAAGCTGTATTTCTCTTTTGCTGTATTCTTTTTTCAATTTAATCTATTTAAAACAGTCCTCGTAATATTTTCTGTAGCATTGGTTTTGTTGTAATGTATTCCTTGAAGGTTTATTTGTTTGTTTGTTTTTGTTTTTGTCTGGGAAGCTTTTTATTATTTCTTCTTCAATTTTAAATGATAGCCTTGCTGGATAAAGTAGTCTTGGTTGTAGGTTCTTGTTCTGCATTACTTTGAATATTTCTTGCCATTCTCTTCTGGCCTGTCTTCTCTTGAGAAGTTGGATGTCATCCTTATGGGGGCTCTTTTGGAGGTGATAGCCTTTTTTTTCTCTAGCAGCAGAATATACATTCTTTTCAAGTGCTCATGGTACATTTCTAGGATAGACCACATGTTAGGGCACAAAAGTGGTCTCAACAAATTTAAGAAGATTGAAATTATATCAAGCATTTTCTTAGATCACAATGGCATAAAACTAGAAATCAACCACAATAGAAAAACTCAAAAATCCTCAAACACATGGAAACTAAATAGCATGTTATTAAACAACAAATGGATTAACAATAATATCAAAGAGAAAAGAAAAAAATTCTTAGAAATGAATGATATTGAGCATACAACAACTCAAAATTTATGGGACACAGCAAAGGCAGTACTGAGTGAGTTCATAGCACTACAGGCATACTTTAAGAAGCTATAAAAAGCTCAAATAAATAACTTAACTGTGCATCTAAAAGAAATAGAAAAAGAACAGCAAGTAAAGTCCAGATGTAATAGAAGGAAGGAAATAATAAAGATCAGAGTGAAAATAAATGACATAGAGGCTAAAGAAACAATACAGAGGATCAATGAAATCAGGAGCCAGTTCTTTAAAAAGGAAAATCAAATTGATGAACCTTTAACTAGACTCACCAAGAAAAAAAGGGAAAGGACTCAAATAAATAAAATTAGAAATGAGAGTGGAGAAATAACAACAAACACAACAAAAATACAAAATATTGTAAGAAAATACTATGAAGAATTGTATGCCAAAAAAGTAGACAACCTAGATAAAATGAAAAATTCCTCGGACCATACAATCTTCCAAAAATCAATCTGGAAGAATTAGAAAACCTAAACAGACTGATTACAACAAATGAGATCAAAAGAGTTTTAATAAAACTCCCAACAAAAAGAAGTTCATGGCCTGATGGCTTCACAAGTGAATTCTATCATATATTCAAAGAAGAACTAACTGCTATCCTTCTCAAGCTATTTTAAAAAATTGAAGAGGAAAAAAGAATTCCAAGCTCATTTTATGAGGCAAGCATAATTTTGATTCCAAAACCAGGTGAAGATAATACAAAGAAAGAAAATTATAGGCCAATATCCCTGTTGAATATAGATGCTAAAATTCTCAACAAATGATTAGCAAACCAGATCCAGAAATATATGACAAAAATTATACACCATGATCAAGTGGGATGTAATCTGGGGAGGCAAGGCTGGTACAATGTTTGCAAATAAATCAATGTGATTCACCACATAAACAAAAGGAAGGAGAAAAACTACATGATAATTTCAATAGATGCAGAAAAAGCATTTGATAAAATTCAGCACGCATTCATAATCAAAACTCTCAGCAAAGTCGGAATACAGGGAACATACCTCAACATGATAAAGGCCATTTATGACAAACCCAAAGCCAACATCATACTCAATGTGCAAAAATTAAAAGCAATCCTCTTAAGATCAGGAACAAGCTAGGGGTGCTCCCTTTCACCACTCTTATTCAACATAGTTCTGGAAGTCCTAGCCACAGCAATCAAGAAAAAAAAAGAAATATAAGGCATTCAAATTGGAAAAGAAGAAGTAAAACTTTCATTATTTGCAGATGATATGATATTGTATATAAAAAACCCTAAAGTCTCAATCAAAAAATTACTGGTCCTGATAAATGAATTCAGCAAAGTGGCAGGATATAAAAGTAATACTCAAAAATCAGAGGCATTTTTATACACGAACAATGAATTGTAAGAAAGAGAAATTAAGGAAACAATCCCCTTCACTATAGCAACCAAAAAAATAAAGTACCGAGGACTAAATTTAACCAAGGAGATTAAAGACTTGAACTCAGAAAATTATAAAATATTGACAAAAGAAATCAAGGAAGATACAAACAAGTGGAAGCATATACCATGCTCATGGATAGGAAGAATAAACATCATTAAAATGTCTATATTATCTAAAGCAATTTATAAATTTAATGCAATTACAATAAAAATATCAATGACATAATTCAAAGATATAGAACACATATTTCAGAAATTTATATGGAACCAAAAAAGAACACAAATAGCCTCAGCAATCTTGAAAAGGAAGAATAAAACAGGAGGTATCACACTTCCCGATATTCACTTATACTACAAGGCCATTGTACCCAAAACAGCCTGGTACTGGCTTAAGAACAGGCATATAGATCAATGGAACAGAACAGGGAACACAGAAATAAACCCACAGCTTTATGAACAACTGATATTTGACAAAGGAGATAAGAACATACAATGTACTAAGAACAGCCTCTTTAATAATTGTGTTGGGAAAATTGGACAGCTATCTGCAAAAAAATGAAACTAGACCACCAACTTACACCATTCACAAAAATAAACTCAAAATGGATAAAAGACTTAAATGTAAGCCATGAAACCATAAGCATCTTAGAAGAAAACATAGGCATTAAGCTCCTCGAAATCTCTCACAGTAATATATTTGCTGATTTATCTTCACAGGCAAGTGAAATAAAGGACAGGATAAACAAATCGGATTATATTAAACTAAAAAGCTTTTGCATGTAGCACTCGCCGGGTAAAACAGACACTGGAGACGTTTGGAGAGTTTAAGACAAATCTTTATGGCCAAAAGAAATAGAGAACAAAACAGAAAAATAAAACCTGCGCAGGGGTGGACTCAAGCGGTAGTACCAAGAGCCACACCTAGCGCCTACAGTCTAGGGGTTTTTATAGCGTAGCAAGCAAGCAGTTCATACAGAAGCGGATTTGGCATTCAGCAATTGGCTTTTCTAAATTAATTTTTTAGTCATGTGCCTTAGTAACCAGTCATGCAGTTGAAAGCCTCCAGCTGGAAAATGTCCCTATCTAACCCCCAGGATGTGGTCACATTAACTATCTTAGGAGTTTTTATGACTTCCTTATCTCTGGGACTCATCTGTCCTAGTCATCCTGGGAGTCTAACAACTTCCTTATCTCTAGGACTCATCTGTCTTATTCATCCTGGGAGTCTGGTCTCATCTATTCTAAGAATGTGCTGTACTTACTGGACCAGTTCCTTTAAGTTATTTTCCTCAAGCCTATTAATGTATTTTATAGTTTTTATTCGATTGTCACATTGCACAGCTAAAGACAGTAAGAACAGAATAGAAAGAGAAACTACACAATGGGAGAACATATTCGACAATACATCTGATAAGGAGTTAATAACCAAATTTATAAAGAACTTTAAAAACTCAACAGCAGGAAGACAATCCAATCAAAAAATGGGCACAAGAAATAAATAGAAACTTTTCCAAAAAGGACATATAGATGGCCAATAGGCATATGAAAAAATGCTCAACATCACTAATCATTACAGAAATGCAAATTGAAACCACAATTAGATATTACCTCATACCAGTCAGAATGGCGCTCATCAACAAAACAATACAGAATAAGTGCTGATGAGGATGTGAAGAAAAGGGAACCCTCCTGCACTGCTGGTGGGAATGCAGACTGGTGCAGCCACTGTGGAAAACAGTATGGAGATTCCTCAAAAAACTAAAAATCAAACTGCTTTTTGACCCAGCTATCCCACTTTTAGGAATATGTCCCAAGGACACTATACCACTGTTTCAAAAGGAGAATTGCACCCCCATGTTTATGGCAGCATTGTTCACAATAGCGAAGATCTGGAAACAGACCAAGTGTCTGTCAATGGACAAGTGGATTAAAAAGCTTTGGTACATATATACTATGGAATACTACTCAGTCATAAGAAATGATGACATTGGATCATTTACAACAGCGTGGGTGGACCTTCATAATATTATACTAAATGAAATAAGTAAATCAGAAAAAATTAAGAACTATATGATTTCATGCATAGATGGGACATAAAATGAGACTCAGGAACATGGACAAGAGTGTGGTGGTTACTGGGGCTGGGAAGGGGATGGGAGGGCATGGGCAGAGGGGAGGGGCACAAAGAAAACCAGATAGAAGGTGACATAAGAAAATTTGACTTTGGGTGATGGGTATGCACCATAATCAAATGTCAAAATAACCTGGAGATTTCTTTTTTGAACATATGTACCATGATTTATCAATGTCACCCCATTAAAATTAATAAAAAATATTCTAAATATGATTAATTTTTTAATTTTGTGGAAATATAAATTGCTAAAATGATTATAGTTTTAAAATATGCCTGAAAAAGTAAGAACTATGAATCAGAAAACCATAATTTTTTTGTAGAAATGGTACAATAAGGGCACTTCCCCAAGGCAATTCAAACACTTAGTTTTATCAGCTCTGCAAGAAGCACATATTCTACCTTAAACAGTCTATCTTATCAAACAGAGAAGGAGGGCAATCTACCAAAACATTCATATCAGTAATATGTTAGGATTCAGAAAATATAATTTATATCTCTTATTAAAATTTAAATATAAAAACCTTAGGTAAATACCTTACTAATTAATTTATGTATTTAAATTATCTTTTCATGTGTAATATAAATTTACTGTGAATATCTGTGTGTGTTCATGCACCATATATCTCCTTATCATTAGAATTATCATCCAAAATGCAACAAAATTTTATTATCAGAACATCTATTAACACAATTCACTGTATAACTAGCAGGAAAAAATAACTATAATTTCAAGAGAATAAAAATGCATTTGTTTTATTCTCACTTAAAATAATTTTTAGGTAACTTTAGATAGATTTTAAAAATTGTATATTAAGTATGAATTAATTTCTTCAAAGTTATAGTTAGTAGAAAATGATAGAAGCATTTATTTCACAAATATCTAGGAAAAATAATGGCTACTATCATGTATTTTATTTAAAAGTATAATATGATGTAGTTCCCAGGATATGCAAAAGAATAGAAAGGTAAAAATAGATAACAGAATGATCAAAGGGGCTGAGTAGTAGAGGGTAAAGTGGGTCAACAATATGGGGACAGGAAAAAATTTGACTTTGGGTGGTAGGCACACAATGCAATACACAGATGATATATCATAGAATTATACACTTGAAACATATATAATCTTACTAATCAGTCACCCAAATAAAATTATTTTTTTAAAAATGGAAAGAAACCAAATTATTCTTGTTGACAAATGTTAAAATGCATGCAGATAACACTTGGAGTCTCTAATACAATATTTAAAGTAGGATGTGAACATTATGAGAACAATTATGTAAATCTGAAAACAAATCATGCTACATTTACTTTGTGTGACTTGGCACCATCATCACTCTGTTGAAACCTGGGAATTTTATTTTCAGAATAACCTTCTCTTTAATGTGTAATGTTAAAGTGCACAAACGAGAGGAGCTCACAGATTTCGAAGCAAGAGTGAAGCAGCAGCCAGTGGTTTCAGATTCCTTGTGGGCAGCATTGGACCAGCAGCATCTCAGACAGCGCGACTAGGATTCCTATGATCAGTGCCAGGGACGTCTCCACCCCCCCTCTCACTCCGGTGCTCCAGGCTAACTTTGATAATGATTATTTTTAAGACTTCATTTTTAGAATAGTTTTATGATGACAGCAAAATTCAGAGGAAGCAGAGAAAGGTAGAGAGCATGATTTTTTTTATTGGTTCTCTAGTGTCAGCTCTTCCCACACTGCTGCCCTGTTTTCTATATTAAAGACCATTCACATATCATCTGACAGTGATTCTGTTTTTCTGACTGATTCACACAGATACATAATAAAATTATTTGGCAATAGTTTGGAAAAATATATATCAACATCCAGATACTGGTATTCTAAGGCAAAGGGGGAGAGAATAAAATTAGAGAGGAATGCAAAGGTCAATTTTTAACTTAGTTGTTGTATTTTATACTATCAAATAGAATCTGCTGAAAGTAGAACCAATGAACCAATGGTTCTTGAATGTAGTGTGTGTTAAAAGATTTTATATAATTTTCCAGATTTTTAAAAATATTTTCTTCAAAGAACAGGATGTAAATGGGTCTCTTTACCTGACATGCTTTCCCATAGTTTCTTTTAAGTCATCAGAATTCTTGTTTAAAATGCTCAATTATATCCAGAAAGTATAATTATAATGATGAATATGAATCATATAAAACACTAAAATTATCATTGTCTGATCTGACATTAGATGTCTAGACAGTTTGCTATTAAAGTGATATATTATTACTTTAAGAGGATTTTATGAATGAACCTCATTTCCATTTCAAATTCAAAATTTTAGTCAACCATAAAAAATGACAGCAATGTTTACTAAATAATTTCTTTGGGTTGCTATTTTAAACTGTCTTGGAGAAAACTTGAAATCTGAATCTTAGCAGAGAGGAAACTGAGCCCTCCCTACCACTTTTCCAAGTGGATGCCACTAGGCCCTTCCCATCACCATGCTCACTTAACAGTGCAAATGAAGATGAGAAGTCTGTTCAAATGCTGAGCTAAACTAATGATGCCACAACTACCCAATAAACTCTTCACAAAAGAACAAATATGAACATTAGTTAAATGAAGTTCATTTATAATTTTTGGTAAAATATAAAGTATTTTTATGAGTCCTCTCAGTATTATGGTTTTATTGAGATAAGAAATAATAACACAAAATGAGGGTATCAAAAACTTTTTGAGACATGGCCCATATGCATACTATGGTGGTTTTTATCTTACCCTACTGACACCCCTATATAGCCGCTATCATTTCTGTTTCTCATAATTGGTATCTCTGTAACTTAAATAGGCCCACAACAAGCCCTACATATTATTTTGTCACCAAAAATGGCAAATCAACTTTATCTCATTTTCAAATGCTTTAAGCTAAAAGACTTGAAAGATTTTGAGGGCTCTTTTAGAGGTTTCATTAGACATATACTAACCCTATCCTGTGAATCGCATTTAGTTTAAGATAAACACAATAATGCCTTTTGTGAGCACACCTGGGTAGCTTCAAGCTATTTTTAAATGTACCTTTCATAAGTACCTTGAAGAATTCCATGTAGAATATGCTTTCTAAAGGAGACAAATTATCACCTCCCCCCAAAAAAATGCTCTGGATAATGATTTTGACAATTACCAGAAAGGGAAAATGAGCTTTATAGTTTAACTCTGGAGAGAACCTGAGAATTACATTTTGACTCCTTCACCTCTCTACTCTCTTCTCCCACCCAGTGCAATTAAGAGTCAATGAGCTAGCATCAGACTGCTGAAGATGTCCTGTATCATACAAAATTTCAGAACTCCATGGTAGAGCTGCTTCAGAGAATAGCTTCACTTCATAGCCTAAACACTGGAAGTGATAAACTCATTCAAAGAAAAATTGTATGGTTGAAGAGTAGAGACACTAAGAATTTTGCATCTCTAAGACATAAACTGGATTAAAAAGATTTTTGAAATAGCTGACAGTAATTATATGGAAATATGATTATGAGCTGAGAAAAAATAATTGAGCTTCTAGTAAATAACACCTGGTCTCTGTTTGAGTAGAAGTGAGCACTGAATTTGGTGGATGCTCACCAAGTTTCCTAAGTGATTCTGATTTATACTGTGGTATTGGGCATTTTATGGATGTAGTCAATTATAGGAAATTACATTATTTCATATTTATACTGTCCCAATCACTGCTTTAGAACTAAAAGCTTTTTGAAAAAGCTTATGAAAAACTACATATAACTAAACAAACAATAAATAAACTTTCAATGCAATATGATTATGCATATAGAAAAAAAGTTAGCAAAATTCCTTTTAATTTTAGAATTGAAGTGAAAATCTCAGTGTACTGTTTCTTCAGGTTACAAATTTCTTTGAATGTCATGTGGAAGAACCTATTTAAAACACCTGAAATCTTGATAACTTTTAAACAGATGATGTGTAGGATGTCTGGAGAATGAGGAGCAAGGATAAGTCATGACAGAGATTAAGGTATTTATTGTGGTGTAGACTTGCAGAATAAAATATAAAGAGTCAAATTCTCCACTTAATAACTGTAAGGTCGGTGTATAATGGGGGATGGTCACTTGGGGAACTCAGATCTGTGAACTTTGGCTAGGACTGCCCACAACCAAGTGCGCCAAAAGAGGCTTCACAGGAACCGTTTGGAAAAAAGCGACCGTCTGCCAGCCAGTGGGATTTTACCATGTCAGGTTAGCTTGACTTCCCTAACGGAACCCCTTTAAATATCTTCCACGCAGTTTAATCTGTACAACTTCCCTGGCCTCCATCTTACCTTGGGGCCAGGGAACCTTGCTGGGCGGGATGCGTGCTCTGTACTCAATAAAGCCTTTTGTTATTCCACACTTTGTGGCTCTGAGCCCTGTTCCTTCCTTCTCAGCAGGGAAAAATACCTTACATTTTGGTGCCAAAAACCCGGGAGGAGTAGAAGTCTGCAAGGACCACTCCTCTTCCTCATCCCCTCCGAGAAAGAACCAGGAGAAAGAACCAGGATCTCCAACCTTCCATCCACTTCGGCGCACGGTGTGGTAAGTCCTCTGCCTCCAGCCTTCCTCTCAGTTCTTTCCTCCGAGACTCCCTGTCTGAAACCATACCTACATCAGGGAAGTCTTTTCCGTCCTTCTGAGTGCGTGTGCTGTGGAGACCTCCCCAAGCACATTCACTTTACCTTTTCCATCCATGGCCAGACCTTGAGTTTTTAGGATGCTAATACTCAAATCTGACCACTCCGAGGACTGAGGGCGGCTCTGGGGGCACAGGAATCTCCTTCCCTAAAGAAGAAGAAACTGTTCTTCTTCTCTGCTGTGGCCAGGCCACAGAACCCAGTGAATTAGCCTCCTGAAGGGACTTTCAGTGTTAACACCCTCACCAATTTAACTATTGCCAAAAAAGCTGGGAACTGATTGGAGATCTCTTACATTCACGGCTTCTAATTATTCACGCACCCGTCCTTAATCTCTGTGCTGCCTGTTGCACCGCACAGGCCTTTTTCTGGCCAGAGAAACCTCACCTAAAACCTCTACTCCTAATCTTTCCTTCTCTGGGGACTCCCAACTCTCTCTCCCTCCTGTCTGACCCCTGGGGTCACTACCCCTCTCTCAGAACTTCTCTCTAGTTCTTCTGCGGACCTCTTTTGTGCTCAGGTCTCTTCCCTCTGAGAGCCCCCTCCCCTCCCTTTTCAAAAACCTGTTTCTTATTCACCACTACCATCTCTTTCTCCTCCCCTCCTGGCCAGAGGCCCCTCCCTTCTCTGTATTCTTAAGTCCCTCCTCTATGAGGCCTTTCTCAGCCTGGCATTGGCTCTTACACTGGTTTTCAGGATGTCTTACCCCAATTTTCTTGCAGGAAGTTCCTGCCCTGTCCTGCCTTTGGCTCCAGTGTTTCCTGTGGGATCTGGGTGCCAGGCTCTGCATGAGCCCCCCTCCTTTTATTCTCAACCCCCAAACCCCTATCTGGAACCTGTGAACATGGCATTTAAAGTTTTTAACAGTCCCAACTAATAGAAACAGGCCAAGGCTGTTCGCCAGGCCCACATGCGGTAGAAGGTAACACTCCAAATTGCAACTCTTGTGGCAGCCCTGAGACTAGTAGAGCCATCAACAGCTTGCTTTAAGTGTGTCAAGCAGGACCACTGGTCCTGGCAGGGCCCCTACCAGCAGCTGCCCACTGAGCCCTGCCCAGCAGCCCAGTCACTGGCAGAGTAATTGCCCCTTTGGGCAACAGGTTTTTCCTCAGCACCTCTACATGAAGGACAAGCCGCCCAAATGGGGAGGCCAATCCAGCCAGGTGGGTGCATTGCTCAAACTCCTAGGACACAGCCTGGACTCAGAGAACCCAGGGTATGCTGCAACAAGTGGGTAAGTCCATCTCATTTCTTGTGGACACGGGGCTACCTTCTCTGTTTTGCCATCACACTGTGGACCTCTAGTTCCCTCACAGGTCTCGGTTATGGGAATGGATGGGACCCTCTTCCTTTCCCCTTTATACACCACTCCTGACATGCAGTTCTGCCTCAAGCTTGCCTCCTTACTGGACTCCATCCATCTCCAGCTCACCAAAAGGCTGGACCCTGCAAATCCCCCTATTACTCCTCTCTTTTAAAAATCTTTACAGGACCTCATCCGTGGAGTTTCTCCAGTCATAGTCACACAAATGTTCCTCCTGACACCCCTCCAAGCCACCACCTTACCATCTCCCCCTCCCCATGATGGCCCTATTCAGCAGGAAATAGCCAGATGAATAAACAGCACCCCTTTTTCTATTTAACACAAAAGGTCAGAATGTAAGGTCAGTGGATAATGGGGGATGGTCACTTGGGGAACTCAGACCCACGAACTTTGTCTAGGACCGCCCACAACCAAACACACCAAAAGAGGCTTCACAGGAACCGTTTGGAAAAAAGCAACGGTCTGCCAGCCAAGTGGGATTTTACCACATCATGTTAGCTCGACTTCCCTAGAGGGACCCCTTTAAATATCTCCCACGTGGTTTAATCCTTGCAACTTCCCTGGCCTCCATCTTACCTCGGGGCCAGGGAACCTTGCTGGGCAGGATGCATGCTCTGTACTCAATAAAACCTTTTGTTATTCCACACTTTGTGGCTCGGAGCCCTGTTCCTTCCTTCTTGGCGGGGAAAAATACCTTATAATAACCTGATTAATTGTCCTCCTCTTCTTTTTACCTGTAGCACTCTGTTGGTCAAATGAATGTGTAAATTGATATATATGTTTGCTCACTTGTAGTTTGCATTGTGTGTGGGGGACAGCTGTAAGTGGCCGGGTTGTTATAGCCTGAGGCTTAGTTTTAAGGCTAAGCTTTTCCCTACACCCTTGACTGATTCTATGATGTGGGGTGGTGCACTCTTATGAGGAATCTCATTGCCTCACATAAGTGATTTTGTATCAGAGACTTTCTTGTATGCATATTATATTAAAGGTTTTGATTTCTACACTATAAAGTGGGGCAGATGGGGAGCTTGCTCTCTTGGTTCCTGAGATTAGCATTAGAGAGAAGAGCAGAGAAAGGCCATGTGGAGGAGGCTAGGAGAAGCAGCCAAGATCTTGGAGTGCTGAAAGAGAAGCCAGTTTGTGCAGAGTTTGTGCAGGGAGAAAAAGATGGGGAAGAGAGATGAATAAGCCTGTTGAGCTAGGAACCTTTGATTCTAGGAAACTCTGATAAGTCAGTGGCTTTGGGAGCCCGGAATGGAAAGGGAAGTGTTTTCCCACTGTGTATATTACTTGCCCGCTGGGTGCAAGCTGGGATTAAAGCTAATAGCCCAGCAGTTTTTGGCTCTGTAGTTTCATTACTGACTGTCCAAATCCTATGCAAACCTGCATGTGAATGGCCACGATAGCAGCTCCTGGCATTACACACTCACTACTAATTCTATGAAAACAAAAGATTCTCAAGTGTCTGACATAATAATTTGTGAGGCTTTTTACTTCTTGGACATATCCATTAATATATTCTGTGAAGTAATTTGTGGCAATTAACTTCTGTAATAAATGTCTCCAGTAGAAATAACCATTTCTTTTCTTCCACTAGTCACTAAATAGATGACTGGCTGATGTAGATCAGAAAAAAATTTACCTTCTTATAAATGATCTATAATTTCTTTTCCGTATAAGTAGTTTATTGTTGCTATTATATTCTTTGTATGAATATTACTACTCTTGTTGGTCTTGGTTCTGCTACTGAGACTGCTGCTACTACTACTGCTACTACTATTATTGTTATTTTATTTCCTGAGTGAAGGAATGTAATTACTCGAACAGACCTTGGTTCCTTTGTTTTTTCTTTCATTTTATTTGGTTTTGTTTGCTTTAAAAGCAACAATGTAAATATTTTTGGTAATGTGTTGTCAAGTTTCTTCTTCTCCTTGAGAGGGACTAGTGATTGAGACACACGATCTGCGATGTGAGATTTTGTTAGACTGCTTTAGAAGATTATCAGAAAAAGAAATGTCTCAAGCTTTCTACCATAAAAAAATCATACCAGAAGATGGACAGAGATTATTTTATTTACTGGGGCTAGCCATCAGAGGAAGCAATGCAAGTGCTCTTCTCATACTTTCCTCTTTGTAAAATCCCCACCATAACCATTTATATTCTGTCTCTCTCTGTGTGTCACTCTCTGTCATTCTCTCTCTCTGTCATATATACTTATTTTGTAGAAACCAATGCACAATTTACATAATATCATTAATTTTTCTTTTGTAAACTGATTTAATTAACATTTTCACTTTCAGAAACTATTTTATGCAAAGGACCAGAGTTATACACTGTGGGGACTATATAGGTTAGTAATTAGTAGAGTGGTACCTTGAGATACAAATTTAATTTGTTCTGTAACCAAGCTCATAAGGCAGTCAATTTGTATATCAAACTGCTGATACTGGACCTGTGTGCCAACTAGCGGCAGCTTCCTGAATTCCAACTCATGTCTCAAAATTTCACTCAGATCTCGAACAAAAATATGACTGAGTCACAGCTCATATCTTAAAAAATTTGTATCTTGGTCTGTTCATATCTCTAGGTACCACTGTACTTACCCCCTAGAATCAGATTACATACTTCATGTAAAGCAGTGGTCCCCAACCTTTTTTGGGCTGTGGACCAGTTTAATGTCAGAAAATATTTTCACGAACCGGCCTTTAGGGTGGGACAAATAAATGTATCACGTGACTGAGACAAGTGTCAAAAATGAGTCTTAGATGGATGTAACAGAGGAAATCTGGTCATTTAAAAAAAATAAAACATCGTTCACACTTAAATATACATAAAATGGAAATAATGTAAGTTATTTATTCTTTCTCTGCACATCAGTACCAAATGGCCCATGGACTGGTACTGGTCTGCGGCCTGGGGGTTGGGGACCACTGATGTAAAGTATTTTCAGTTTAGAGACTGTCTTGGAATGTCCATGAGGCATTTAGTATTGTAATTCTAAATCTCCTTTGTTTTTCCTCATTTATACTCTCTTTGTCTATGTTGCATACTGTTATTTGGGCTTCCTAGCACTTCCTTTTTTTATATCTAAGATAAATTGTGAAGATAACAAAAGAGGAAACCAGGGATTTAAGTATAAGGCTTTTTCTTTGTTTGTTTGTTTGTGTTTGTTTTGTTTTGTTTTTTGTTTTAGACAAAGGAAATAGAATTGTTGACAAGGCTTAAAACTGTGAGTAAGGTTCAAAGTCATTGACTGTGAGGTTAATCTGACCTGATTCTGAAGGCTGGATGACTGTGCATGACCTGCTATGAACATGCCTCATGGACATTCCAAGACAGTCTCTAAACTGAAAATACTTTACATCAGTGGTCCCCAACCCCCAGGCCGCAGACCAGTACCAGTCCATGGGCCATTTGGTACTGATTTGCAGAGAAAGAATAAATAACTTACATTATTTCCATTTTATGTATATTTAAGTGTGAACGATGTTTTATTTTTTAAAAAAATAAACTTTAACCTGCAGTAATGAGCAGTCATATAATGATTTTTAAGTTTTTGAATAGGATAACTAGCACAATTAGATTATAGGAAGATAAATTTAAATGTAAAATAAAGACTGCAGAAAAAGGTTATCAAAGTAACTTCAAAAAAAATGGTGGTTTAAAATAAAGAATTTCTGCCCTGGCCGGTTAGCTCAGTGGTAGAGTGTTGGCCTGGTATGTGGAAGTTCTGTGTTCGATTCCCAGCCACGACACACAGGAGAAGCACCTATCTGCTTCTCCACCCCTCCCCCTCTCCTTCCTCTCTGTCTCTCTCTTCCCCTCCTGCAGCCAAGGCTTCATTGGAGCAAAGTTGGCCCCAGGTGCCGAGGATGGCTCCATGGCCTCTGCTTTAGGCACTAGAATGGCTCTGGTTGCAATGGTGTAATGCCCCCAATGAGATGAGCATCACCCCCTGGTGGGCATGCTGGGTAAATCCCAGTTGGGCACATGTGGGGTCTGTCTCTCTGCCTCCCTGCTTCTCACTTCAGAAAAATAAAAAAAGAGGAGTTTTATATGAGCGTTAGACAAAGAATGGTAAAAGTTGTCATGTAGTTATTTACTTACACTAGGTTTCCCAGAACACAAAGCCTGAGGTTCAAGCTATGTACAATTACTTGATCAGGTAGTGTGATCTGACAGTGCTGGGCTGAAGAAAAGTAGAGCAAGGCAGGAGAGAAGGAAGGAGAGTGAGTGTGCTTTAGTGTGACCAGTGGTGGTGCAATAGATAAAACATGAACCTGGGACACTGAGAGTCCAGGTTCAAAATCCCAAGCTTATCCAGCTTGAGCACAGAGTCACCAGCTTGAGTGTGGGATCACTGAAATGATTCCATAGTTGCTGGCTTGAGCCCAAAGTCACTGGCTTGAGCCCAAGGTTCCTGGCTTGAGCCCATGGTTCCTGGCTTGAGCATGGGGTCCCTGGTTTAGCTTGAGTCCCCCTACCCCAGTCAAGGCACACATGAGAAGCAATCATGGACAACTAAAGTGACTCAATTATAAGTTGATGCTTCTCATCTCTCTCCCTTTCTGTCTTTCTTTCTCTCTCTCTAAAAAGAAAAAGAAAGAGGGTGCTTTAGTAATCATGTTGTGTGGTGATGCTGAAAAAGACACTATGAAATAGAAAAATGAATTTATATTTAGAGTAAGTATAGATTGCAGTGAGTATATATTGCTGCCCTTTTCAGAGGAGGAAGATGTTTGAAGTAGGAGACATGACAATAAGTGTATGACTAGTCTTTTTGGGGGCATGATATTATTCTGAGACCCATAGTTATTCTTTATAAATGATGGAATGGCTATGCAGAGTAGGAATTAGTTAGATCAGCATACAAGTGCTAGTGCATATATTATGGCACCCATGCATTGATTACATCATTCTTTTAATTGTACTGTTCACAGACCACTGCCCAAACTTGGGTGAAATGAGAAGAAAGGCTTGTTGAAGGTCACAGCTTTAAATATTCTGATATCTATTAACAAAAAATAAAAATCCTAATGATTTGTTCCCACTCATATGGGTCTATCCATATGTCTCTTTCTCTGAAATCTGAATTTTTACCTTCAGAATTTTATCTGTCTTAGAGTCCATTTTTACCTATAATTCTGGCCACTTCCCACCCATAGAAAGTGACAACTAAGTGACTGCAGCTTTGTCCACTAAGGTGATATCCATTATGTACTTTAGCACCACGAGCAGTACAGTAATGTCTTGGTTTTCATTGACTTCAGTTATCATCAGTTTCAGTTTTCATAGGTTTTTTTCCACCAAAAACTTGTCTCAGTTTTTATCGGTTGCCTCAGATTTTGTCAGTATGCCCATGTGACCTTGCTGCTAATTTTGCGAAAACAAAGGGAGACCCATGCATTCTCCTGCTCAGTGTGGTGTTATTTCTCATTGTGAGCATCACCTCACACATCTAGCCAAATAATTTCATTGCTTTCCAGTATTTTTGTGCTTTTTAAAATTGATTTTGAGTGCTAATACTACAATTACATGTAAGTGATTACTGCATATAAAGTATTCAGTGTAATGTGTTTATTTTGCATTTTTCAGTTTCAAAATGTATGTAACACATGTAAGATAAAATTACACGTTTTCAAATCTCATTGTCCTTATTAAATGTTTCCCTTGCTAATAGGTCACCCCTTTCCTTTTAGCTCCATCTTGGAATCAAAGAAAGTTTCCAGAGCCAGCAGCTCTTTGAAGAATACCAAGAACATGTTCAGTTGAAGAAGGAAATCACTGAAAAATATGAAGGCGTCTTCAAGATGACTGAAATCAGCTGCAAGTACACGGAAGTTGCCATCCATGATAAGTTAGCTCCATTGTGGCCAAAAAGGATGCAATAAAGGAGGCTAGCATATCAAAAGGCATGAATGTGCTAATGAAACAGAGATCACAAACAATTGAAGATGTCAAACAGTTATTATTAATTTGGATCAATCAAAAACAGTTAGATGGCAATTCTGTTTCAGAGGTCATTTTATGTGAAAAGGCCAGACTGTGGTATGCTGATCTCATTAAGAAAATACCTGGGATGAGTGCTAGTGTACTTAGAGATTTGAAGGCCAGCAGAGGCTGGTTCAAAAAATTCAAGAGGAGCACTGGCATACACAGTGTCACTAGGCATGACAAAGGTGCGAATTTGGACAAGTCTGGGGCCCAAAAATTTGTGTCCAAATTCAAAGATTACATAGAGGCTGAAGGATTCATCACACAATAAATTCTTAACTGTGATTAAACTGGAAGAAAATGTGGAAGAGGATGTTTATTACACAGGAGGAAAAGGCACTGCCAGGAAATAAACCTATGAAAGATAGGCTAACGTTTTTGTTGTATGGTATTGCTAGTGGTGATTGTAAAGTGAAGCCCTTACTGGAGTACTATTCAGAAACTCCTAGAGTGTTTAGAAGAAACAATGTGATTCAAAGTACTGTAAATTGTGTGTGATGTGGAGGACAAACAAGAAAGCATGGGTTATGAGACCAATTTTTATTGAGTGGATGAATAAAGTGTTTGGCCCAAGTGTGAAAAAATACTGTACCTCCAGGATAATCAGTTGCCCCTTAAGTGCTGCCTGGTAATGTACAATGCTTCTGCATATCCTCCAGGTTCAGAAGACACATTGTTGGAGGCATTCAATTTTATCACAGTGAAGTTCTAGCCCCCTAGTACCACACCATTCATCCAGCCCATGGACCAGAATGCCATTTCAAATTTTAAGAAACTGTACAAAAAAGCAATGTTTCAGTGGTGCTTTGAGGTTGACATCAGATAAGGAATT
Source organism: Saccopteryx bilineata (assembly GCF_036850765.1). Lineage (NCBI taxonomy): Eukaryota > Metazoa > Chordata > Mammalia > Chiroptera > Emballonuridae > Saccopteryx > Saccopteryx bilineata. The sequence goes on along the minus strand of NC_089491.1, from coordinate 209,023,011 downwards.
GTCCTTAAGAGCATTCTGGGAAAAAACATTTCAACATTCTCAACTGCAATAGCTTCATAGATAAGGCTTGGCAGGAGTGACATCCAGGACGATGAACTCTGCCTGGAAGAAATTGTGGCCAGAATGCGTGCATGAGAGAGATTTTGAAGGGTATGAGCCTTCCTCTGATGACCATACACATGTGGTTCAGTCAATTGTTGACTTGGGGAAGTCCATGGGTCTGGAGGAGAGTGATGAGGATGTGAAAGAGTTGGTGGATGACCACAGTGAAGAACTCACCACTGAAGAGCTGCAAGACCTTCACCTAGAAGTGCAGCAGACAGCAGATTTAGAAGTTGCTTCAGATGAGGAGGAAGAGACAGGAGAGAATGTGCCTTCCTCAGAGATTAAGGACATCTTCTACATGTGGAGTAAGGTACAGGGGTTTGTGGAGAAAAATCACGCAGACAAAACTTTTGCAGGTTGTGTCTACAACTTGTTTAATGATACCTTGCAACATTTTAGGCAAATCTTAAAGAAGCAGCAGAAACAAACCTTCTTGGACAGCTTTCTTGTGTGAAATGAGTCCACTGACTCTGAAACTGGTCCTAGTGCTAAAAGATCAAAAAGAGAAGTGACCTCAAATAGTGCCGTAATACCTAAGGTCCTTATGGAGGGGGGTTCCCCTTTTAAACAAGAATATCTGCACCTCTCTCTCCCCTCTTTGCTGTCTTCTATACACCAAGAAGAGTGTTCAGAAAGGTAAATTCTGTGTTAAATGTTCATTTACCCTTTACATTAGTTTTTTATATTAATTTCTTATTGTTTTTATATTAAACACTACATTTTATCTCTATAAAATGTGTTTTGGGCATGTATTTTGGAGTGTCTAGAATTAATTAACTGGATTTACATTGATTCATATGGAAATAATTGCTTAGGTTTTTATCTGTGTCAGATTTTGCTGACTGTTTTCGGACGAATTATTATTTTTATTTATTTATTTATTTATTTATTTTTTCTGAAGCTGGAAACAGGGAGAGACAGTCAGACAGACTCCCGCATGCGCCCGACTGGGATCCACCCGGCACGCCCACCAAGGGCAACGCTCTGCCCACCAGGGGGCGATGCTCTGCCCATCCTGGGCATCGCCATGTTGTGACCAGAGCCACTCTAGCACCTGAGGCAGAGGCCACAGAGCCATCCCCAGCGCCCGGGCCATCTTTGCTCCAATGGAGCCTTGGCTGCGGGAGGGGAAGAAAGAGACAGAGAGGAAAGTGTGGCAGAGGGGTGGAGAAGCAAATGGGTGCTTCTCCTGTGTGCCCTGGCCGGGAATCGAACCCGGGTCCTCCGCACGCTAGGCCGACGCTCTACCGCTGAGCCAACTGGCCAGGGCTTCGGACGAATTATTGATGAAAACCAAGGTATCACTGTAGTCCCTTTGCACATAACACAATCACACTGCAATAATTTATCTATAAACTAGGATAAGAGGAGAGACAAGATGGCGCTGGAGTAGGTGGACGTACCAACATCTACCTCCCAGAACCAAAGTGGATTACAAACTAATTTTAAGAACTATCATCTGGAAAAACCAACTTTGGACTAACCTAAGAGGACTCTTTAACCAAGGAACACTGAAGAAACCACACTGAGACTGGTAGGAAAAGCAGAAATGCGGAGAGGGCTGCTCAGCTCCCCAGAGCGAACGGCAGCTGGGAGAGACTCGCATGGCGGGAAGTGAGTTTAGCAGGGGGGGAAGGGTCCTGAGCCCCAGGAACAAAGCTCCAGCCTGCAGCCCCAGAGCCCAGAAGAGGCGTAAGGACAGTGTTTAGCTGGAAACAACTCAGGATACTGTTTGTGAGAGTCTGATTTCTCAGACCCAAGATCCTTCTTAAAGGGACCGCGAAGAACATCTCTCTCACAACCACTCACCCAGGGCTCCTAGGGACGGGGAGAGAGGAGAGGACCAGAGTAACAAGAAGAGAGTGTAATCTAGGAGGCACAGGGAGAAACATTTTGGGAGATAGCCACCCTAACCCCTGGGATGAGTCACTCCCCAAAGCTGAAGTGAATATTTCCCCCAGAAACAGAAATAGCAGCAAAGGGAAGCAGGAGAGCAGCCAAACAAGTTCCCCCGCAGCATTCAGTGCAGAGTCGCATAGAAGGAGGGAGCTCTTGGGTCTACAGTAGTGAGTCTTAGGGTCCAAGCTGCAACACCCCCACCCACGCGGCTGAGGGCTCGCCGGAGGATGGGCAGCAGGAGAGACAAAAGCGCGGTTCTGCTGGCAGGGGCGGAAGCCAGCTGGCCACCACTGAGCTCAGGTGTGAGCTCAATCTTGCCCGGCTGGGGAGAAGGGGGCGTGCAAAAGCGGTCAAGCTCAGCTGCCGGCAGCCTGTAATCCAGCCTGCGGGAGAAGGGCGGGAACCCCGGAAAGAAAGGAACCAGCCCCGGAGCAAGGGCACAGGAGCACAGCCTTGCCCCGCTCGTGCAACCCAGGCTTGCGGTCAGACTTGGTGGCCAGCCCCTCCCATGGGGGTGGAGCCAAAAGCCCAGAAGAGGCAGAGTTCTGCTACTGAGCTGAGCTTGGGCATGCAGTCCTGCCCGGTGGTAGAGCCAAGGCTAGCAGGCGTTCCTTGAGCGGGCTCCTCCTGCAAGGGCAGGGCAAAAGCCCAGAAAGAGGCGGAGACCCACAGCTGAGCAAAGGTGCTCGCCAGTGCCCTCAGAACCGAGCATAACATCACACACGGGGGCGGGGCAAAGGCCAAGGCCACCAACTCTTGTGCATCCCAGCGCATGATCACAGCCACTCCCCTGAAGAGAAAATGCGGATGCAGAGAAATACAACACAAATAAACCAAGAGAAATCCCCAGAAAAGGACCTAAGTGAATCAGATATAACCAAATTACCAGATGCAGAGTTTAAAATAACGATTGTTAGGATGCTCAAAGATATTAGAATGACCATAGATGGCCATTACGAAAATCTAAATAAAGAGATAACAAATACTAAAAAGGACATTGAAATAATAAAAAAGAATCAGTCAGAAATGACAAATACAATATCTGAAATAAAGAATACAATGGAAGGAATTAAAAGCAGGATGGATAAAGCAGAGAATCAAATCAGCGGGTTAGAGGACAAGATAAATAAAGGCATGGAAGCAAAGAAGAAAAAAGAAAAGAGACTCAAAAAGTCTGAGGAAACTCTTAGAGAGCTCTGTGACAACATAAAGAGAAATAACATCCGCATCATAGGGGTTTCTGAAGAAGAGAAAGAATAAGGGATAGAGACTTTTTTTAAACATATCATAGTGGAAAACTTCCCCCAATTAAGGCAGGAAAACATTTCACATGTTCAGGAAGCACAGAGAACTACATTAAGGAGAAACCCAAAGAAACCAACACCAAGACACATCATAATTAAAATACCAAAGCTAAATGATAAAGAGAAAATATTAAAAACTGCTAGAGAAAAAAAGATTATCACCTACAAATGAGCCCCCATAAGGATGACTTCTGACTTCTCAACAGAAACACTTGAAGCCAGAAGAGAATGGCAAGAAATAATCAAAGTAATGCAGAACAAGAGCCTTCAACCAAGACTACTTTATCCAGCAAGGCTATCATTTAAAATTGAAGGAGAAATAAAAAGCTTTACAGACAAAAAAAAAAAAAAAAAACCCTCAAGAAATTCACTGCAACCAAATCAAGGCTGCAAGAAATGCTAAGGGACCTGTTGTAAACAGATCAAAGAAAAAAAAAGAATATAGGAAATACAGTTTTAAAAAAAATGGCAATAAACAATTACATATCAGTAATAACCTTAAATGTTAATGGATTAAATGATCCAATCAAGAGACATAGGGTAGGTGCGTGGATAAGAAAACAAGACCCATACATATGCTGTCTACAAGAGACACACCTTAAATTAAAAGATGCATAGAGACTGAAGATAAAAGGATGGAAAACAATATTTTAAGCAAATGGAAATAAAAAAAAGCGGGGGTAGCAATACTTATATCAGACAAAATGGACTTTAAAACAAAGACCATAGTTAGAGATAAAGAAGTTCATTATATAATGATAAAGGGAGCAATCCAAAAGGAAGATATAACTATTATAAATATCGACACACCTAATATAGGAGCACCTAAATATATAAAGCAGATTTTGATGGACTTAAAGGGCAAGATCAACAGCAATACTATAATAGTAGGGGATTTCAATACCCCATTAACATCATTAGATAGATCCTCAAGAAAGAAAATTAACAAAAAAACAGCAGACTTAAAGGACAGGTTAGATCAACTCAATTTAATAGATATCTTCAGAATCTTTCACCCTAAAACAGCAGAATATATATTCTTTTCAAGCGCTCATGGTACATTCTCTAGAATAAACCACATATTAGGGAACAAAAGCGGTCTTAACAAATTTAAAAAGATTGAAATCATATCGAGCACCTTCTCTGATCACAAAGGCATTAAACTAGAAATCTACCACAATAGAAAAATTGAAAAACATTCAAACACTTGGAAACTAAATAGCATGTTAATATATAATGAATGGGTTAACATTGAGATCAAAGAAGAAATTTAAAAATTCCTAGAAACAAACGATAATGTGCATATATCAACTCAAAATTTATGGGACACAGCAAAAGCAGTCCTGAGAGGGAAGTTTATGGAATTGCAGACATACCTCAAGAAGCTAGAAAAAGCTCAAATAAACAACTTAACCCTGCATCTAAAAGAACTAGAAAAAGAACAGTAAGTAAAGCCCAGAGCTAGTAGAAGGAAGGAAATAATAAAGATCAGAGCAGAAATAAATGACACAGAGGCTAAAGAAACAATACAGAGGATCAGTGAAACCAGGAGCTGGTTTTTTTAAAAGGTAAACAAGACTGATGAACCTTTAACGAGACTCACCAAGAAAAAAAGAGAGAGGACTCAAATAAATAAAATTAGAAACAAAAGTGGAGAAATAACAACTGATATAACAGAAATACAAAATATTGTAAGAAAATACTATGAAGAACTGTATGCCAAAAAACTAGACAACCTAGATGAAATGGACAAATTCCTTGAATCACATAATCTTCCAAAAATCAATCTGGAAGAAACAGAAATCCTAAATAGACCAATTACAACAAATGAGATTGAAACAGTTATCAAAAAACTCCCAAAAACGAAAAGTCCTGGGTCTGATGGCTTCACAAGTGAATTCTACCAAATATTCAAAGAAGAACTAACTCCTATCCTTCTCAAGCTATTTCAAAAAATTCAAGAGGAAGGAAGACTTCCAAACACCTTTTATGAGGCGAGCATAATTCTGATTCCAAATCCAGGCAAAGACAACACAAAGAAAGAAAATTATAGGCCAATATCTCTGATGAACTTAGATGCAAAAATCCTCAACAAAATATTAGCAAACAGGATCCAGCAATATATGAAAAAAATCATACACCATGATCAAGTGGGATTTATTCTGGGGAGGCAAGGCTGGTACAATATTCGCAAATCAATCAATGTGATTCATCACATAAACAAAAGAAAGGAGAAAAACCACATGATAATTTCAATAGATGCAGAAAAAGCATTTGATAATATCCAGCACCCATTCATGATCACAACTCTCAGCAAAGTGGGAATACAGGGAACATACCTCAACATGATAAAGGCCATCTATGACAAACCCACAGCCAACATCATACTCAATGGGCAAAAATTAAAAGTAATTTCCTTAAGATCAGGAACAAGGCAGGGGTGCCCCCTTTCACCACTCTTTTTTTTTTTCTTTCTATTTTTCTGAAGCTGGAAACCAGGAGAGACAGTCAGACAGACTCCCGCATGTGCCCAACCAGGATCTACCCAGCACGCCCACCAGGGGGCGATGCTCTGCCCACCAGGGGGTGATGCTCTGCCCCTCTGGGGCATTGCTCTGTTGCGACCAGAACCACTCTAGTGCCTGGGGCAGGGGCCAATGGGCCATCTCCAGTGCCCGGGCCATCTTTGCTCCAATGGAGCCTCGCTGTGGGAGGGGAAGAGAGAAACAGAGAGGAAGGAGAGGGGGAGGGGTGGAGAAGCAGATGGGCGCCTCTCCTGTGTGCCCTGGCTGGGAATTGAACTCAGGACTTCTGCACTCCAGGCCGACGCTCTACCACTGAGCCAACCAGCCAGGGCCTTTCACCACTCTTATTCAACATAGTTCTGGAAGTCCTAGCCACAGCAATCAGACAAGAAAAAGAAATAAAAGGCATCCAAATTGGAAAAGAAGAAGTAAAACTATTCATTATTTGCAGATGATATGATATTGCATATAGAAAACCCTAAAGTCTCAGTTAAAAAACTACTAGACCTGATAAATGAATTCAGCAAGGAGGCAGGATATAAAATCAATACTCAGAAATCAGAGGTATTTTTTTTACACTAATAATGAACTGTCAGAAAGAGATATTAAGGAATCAATCCCCTTTACCATTGCAACCAAACAAATAAAGTACCTAGCATTAAATCTAACCAAGGAGATTAAAGACTTGTACTCATAAAAATTATAAAACATTGCCCTGTCCAGTTGGCTCAGTGGTAGAGCATCGGCTTAGCGTGCGGAGGACCCGGGTTCGATTCCTGGCCAGTGCACACAGGAGAAGTGCCCATTTGCTTCTCCACCCCTCCGCCACACTTTCCCTCTCTGTCTCTCTCTTCCCCTCCCGCAGCCAAGGCTCCATTGGAGCAATGATGGCCCAGGCGCTGGGGATGGCTCTGTGGCCTCTGCCCCAGGCGCTAGAGTGGCTCTGGTCACAACATGGCGACGCCCAGGATGGGCAGAGCATCGCCCCCTGGTGGGCAGAGCATTGCCCCTGGTGGGCGTGCCGGGTGGATCCCGGTCGGGCGCATGCGTGAGTCTGTCTGACTGTCTCTCCCTGTTTCCAGCTTCAGAAAAATGAAAAAAAAAATTATAAAACATTGATAAAAGAAATCAGGGAAGATACGAATAAATGGTGGCATTTACCGTGCTCATGGTTAGGAAGAATAAACATCATTAAAATGTCTATATTACCCAAAGCAATTTATAAATTCAATGCAATGCCGATTAAAATACCAATGACTTACTTCAAAGATATAGAACACATTTTTCAAAAATTTATACGGAACCAAAAGAGAACACAAATAGCCTCAGCAATCCTGAAAAGGAAGAATAAAACGGGAGGTATCACACTTCCAGATATCAAGTTATATTATAAGGCCATTGTACTCAAAACAGCATGGTACTGGCATAAGAACAGGCACATAGATCAATGGAACAGAGCAGAGAACCCAGAAATAAACCCACAGCTCTATGGACAACTCATATTTGACAAAGGACGTAAGGAAGTATTGTACAATGGAGTAAAGACAGCCTCTTCAATAAATGGTGTTGGGAAAATTAGACAGCTACCTGCAAAAAAATGAAACTAGACCACCAGCTTACACCACTCACAAAAATAAACTCAAAATGGATAAAAGACTTAAATATAAGCCGGGAAACCATAAGAATCTTTGAAGAAAACATAGGCAGTAAGCCCTCTGATATCTCTTGCAGCAATATATTTGCTGATTTGTCTCCACAGGCAAGTGAAATAAAAGACAGGATAAACAAATGGGACTTTATCAAACCAAAAAAAGCTTCTGCACAGCTAAAGACAATAAGAACAGAATAAAAAGACAAACTACACAATGGGAGAATATATTTGACATTGTGTCTGATAAGGGGTTAATAAACAAAATTTATAAAGAACTTGTAAAACTTAATACCAGGAAGACAAACAATCCAATCTAAGAATGAGCAAAAGAAATGAATAGATACTTCTCCAAAGAGGACACGCAGATGGCCAATAGGCATATGAAAAAATGTTCAACATCATTAATGATTAGAGAGATGCAAATTAAAACCACAATGAGATATCACCTCACACCAGTCAGAATGGCGCTCATTAATAAAATAACACAGAATAAGTGCTGGTGAGGATGTGGAGAAAAGGGAACTCTTCTGCACTTCTGGTGGGAATGCAGACTGGTGCAGCCACTGTGGAAAACAGTATGGAGATTCCTCAAGAAATTAAAAATCGAAGTGCCTTTTGATTCAGCTATACCACTGTTAGGAATATACCCCAAGAACACCAAAGCACTGTTTGAAAAGAATAAATACACCCCCATATTTATGGCAGCATTGTTCACAATAGCAAGATCTGGAAACAGCCCAAGTGTCCATCAGTGGACGAGTGGATTAAAAAGCTTTGGTACATATATACTATGGAATACTACTCAGCCAAAAGAAATGATGACATAGGATCTTTTACAACAACATGGATGGGCCTTGATAACATTATACGGAGCGAAAGAAGTAATTCAGAAAAAACTAAGAGCTATATGATTCCATACATAGGCGGGATATAAAGATGAGACTCAGAGACATGGACAACAGTGTTGGGCTTACAGGCTGGGGGGAGAAGAGGGAGGGGATTTTGGGAGGGGAGGGGAACAAAGATCATGGTTTTTTAGCATTTGCCATATTCCCCCTTTAATCTATAGACAGACAGCAAATATTTACTTATGGTGTTTCCACTATAAAGACGGCTGTCTTAGGGACAAATGCTGATGAACTATTTCAGCAGTTCCTCCTTCTTCAAAGACTTATATGTCAACATAGAGCTCCATGTTTCATAGGACATACTCAAGCTCACTCCATGATCCCTGGAGCTTTAGCACAAGGAAATGCCCCCTTTTTTTTCCTTTCTCTTTTCTTTTTTCTTTTTTTTTTTTTTGGTTGTATTTTTTCTTTTATTTACTTATTTTTTGTATTTTTCTGAGGATGGAAATGGGGAGGCAGTCAGACAGACTCCCACATGCGCCTGACCGGGATCCACCTGGCATGCCTACCAGGGGGGAATGCTCTGCCCATCTGGGGTGTTGCTCTGTTGCAAACAGAGCCATTCTAGCGCCTGAGGCAGAGGCCATGGGGCCATCCTTAGTGTCTGGGGTGGCTTTGCTCCGGTGGAGCCTTGGCTGTGGGAGGGAAAAGGAGAGACGGAAGGGTGGAGAAGTAGATGGGCGCTTCTTCTGTGTGCTCTGACTGGGAATTGAACCCGGGAATCCTGCACACCAGGCCAATGCTCTACCACTGAGCCAACCGGCCAGGGCCTAGGAATGCCCTTGTTGATCAAACTACCGAAAAGAAAATTATATGGAGCAACCATGACAGACCAAGCAAGTCACTCTCATACTATTCATCACCAGAACGCTGCATCCCGGTGTAAACAGTTTCAACTTTCTCGGGAAGCAGCACAGCAGATTGGGAAATCCTGTCCAAGGGGTCCTATACTGCCCCTTCATTTGGAGTTAACCGTCAAGAACCCCTACCAGGACAACTTTGGCAGATGGATGTTACTCATATACCTTCATTTGGCAAACAGTTGTATGTTCACATTACAGTGGATACATATTCCGGATCTATAGTAACCTCTGTCAGAACAGGAGAGGTTGCTAAGCATGCTATAGCTCATTGTCTGTATGCATTGTTCTATTATTGGATTTCCTAAACTGGCTAAACTGAAAACGCTCCTGCATATGAGGCAAAAGCATTTACTGTATTTTGTCATGCTTACAATCTTTAAAGTTAAGGTATTATTAAAGTGTACTCAGCAAACATTTTAAGGTCAATTAAAAAAAATTCAAGAGGGGGTAGTCATATCCTGGAACTCCTATGGGTCTACCATATCATGCTTCTAACTTAAAAAAAAAAATTACATTTTTTTTGAATGCTGATGAACAGGAGACACCAAATCTTTTTCGCCTGCAAACTACTATCTTCTTTATTAGATCCAGCTAATAACACTGTTTTGTCTTTTTCCAAATAGCTTCAGCTATATGGAAAAGATTTATATAGGTGGATGGAGATCCTCAAACCCCTCAGCAAGATCTTCTGACCATGGCTTTTAAGATACCTAGAGGCAGAAAAAGCCCAATAGAGATCAGGGGAACTACCAGCTTTTAGGATACACCCTTAAAGGCTCCAATGCCCCAAATGGGTCTCATAGGTTGCTATCTGGGTCCTGCTTCAATAGTGGAAAGGAAGGTCATTGAGCTAAAGACTGCAGGCTTACATGCCTCTGCCGTGAGGAAACAGGGACACCGGAAGGTAGGCTTCTTCTTCCTCGCTCCTCTAAGGGAGGGTTCAGTCTCTTCCAGCCTGGCTCCAGCCACCTATGATCTAACCTTGCCCAGAAAGCTGGGGTTTGCCACAGAAGGCTGAAGGTGCCCAGGGCCGTCAGCCTCATCTATGACACTGTGGACGAGCCTAGGGTATTTCTTCCAAGAAGCAGGTAAACTGATCTCATTTGCACAAGGGCCCCTTAATTATGTTTTGCCTGAATAGTCAGATTTTTTATTCTTCCCTCAAAGATCTCTGTTGTGGGTGTTGATAGTCCTATTTGCTGCTGCTTTGCTTAATATATAGTTTTTCCTTTATCCCTCCTACCTCAATGCCTCACTCATATTTCAGGCTGGGACCTACTCCTAATTTAGAGCTCTCTTTCTCCCTTTTGCCAACTTTTTTTATGAATCTACCTTTGCCACCCAGCTTAGTGTATCCCAAGGTTCTCTTTACCATGCCACAGTCGCAGAGCTTCAGGGAAAAGCAACCTGGTCTCATCTCTCCAGGCAGAGGAGAAGCTTCATATCCACGCATGCTGCAAATGGCTTTTCCAGTCTACCTGAACCATTCCCAGCTAGAAGCAGCGGTCATTGGGACTTGGACATGAGCTGCAAAATATAGAATTGTAACAACTATTCCAGTGCCATGTGGACTTTACCTGGATGTGGACTTTTCCTGAACTCCTGCTCCCTGTGACAGCTCCTAACAGACTGAACTGTGTTTGGGTTGCATTTTTCAGGGATTTGGTATGGTGATGGGGCCAACTTGGTCTCAGTGAACATGTTAAGGACACTGCTCTGTATGGTTTTTTGCTGTATTGGCCAAGAGTTTGCTTAAAGGATTTGAATCATTGTAAAAAAAAATAGAAGACTGGATAAAGAAGATGGGACACATATACACCATGGTATATTATTCAGCTAGAAGAGATGATGACATTGGATCACTTACATCAGAATGGTGGAATCTGGATAACATTATGCGGAGTGAAATAAGTGAATCAGAAAAAAACAAGAACTGCAGGATTCCATATATTGGTGGGACATAAAAGAGAGACTAAGAGACATGGGCAGGAGTGGAGTGGTTATGGGGGTGGAGGGAGGGAAGGAGGGAGAAGAGGAGGGGGAGGGGAGGTACACGGAAAACTGGATAGAGTGTGACGGAGGACGATCTCTCTTTGGGTGATGGGTATGCAACAGAACTAAATGACAAGATAACCTGGAAAAGTTTTCTTTGAATATATGTACCCTGATTTATTGATGTCGCTCCATTAAAATAAAAATTTATTTATAAAAAAAATACTGGGATGAGATGTATTCCAGTCTACTAGTTGGTTATAGGAAACCCATGAGATTATTAGCATGAGATCTGATGGAAAGTCATTTATACAAATGTACAGGCGATATGAGTATCAGTGTAACCTGTTCATGTAATTTAAATATATGATCTGCTTAGGACAAATTTCTATTGAGATAGTCTAGTTTCAGAATAGATCCTTCCAACCGTGACTGCTTTAATGCCCAAATCGATAGTGAAAAACCCATCTCAAAATGGACATTTCCAGAAATACAGCTATTTGATATCCCCTACCAAGGAACAATTTTTTTTAATTATAATTTTATTTTTTTAATGGGGCGACATCAATAAATCAGGTTACATATATTCAAAGATCAACAAGTCCAGGTTATCTTGTCATTCAATTATGTTGCATACCCATCACCCAAAGTCAGATTGTCCTCTGTCAACTTCTATCTAGTTTTATTTGTGCCCCTCCCCCTCACACTTTTCCTCTCCCTTTTTCCCTTCCCCCCGTAACCACCACACTCTTATCAATGTCTCTTAGTTTGAATTTTATGTCCCACCTACGGATGGAATAATGCAGTTCCTGGTTTTTTCTGATTTACTTATTTCACTTCGTATCATGTTATCAAGATCCCACCATTTTACTGTAAATGATCCGATGTCATCATTTCTTAGGGCTGAGTAGTATTCCATAGTGTATATGTGCCACATCTTTATCCAGTCATCTATTGACAGGCTTTTTGGTTGTTTCCATGTCCTGGCCACTGTGAACAATGCTGCAATGAACATGGGGCTGCATGTGTCTTTACGTATCAATGTTTCTGAGTTTTTAGGGTATATACCTAGTACAGGGATTGCTGGGACATAAGGTAGTTCTATTTTCAGTTTTTTGAGAAACCACCATACTTTCCTCCATAATGGTTGTACTACTTTACATTCCCACCAACAGTGGATGAGGGTTCCTTTTTCTCCACAGCCTCTCCAACATTTGCTATTACCTGTCTTGTTAATAAAAGCTAATCTAACAGGTGTGAGGTGGTATTTCATTGCAGTTTTGATTTGCATTTCTCTAATAACTAAAGAAGATGAGCATCTTTTCATATATCTGTTGGCCATTTGTACTTCCTCCTGGGAGAAGTGTCTGTTCATGTCCTCTTCCCATTTTTTTATTGGATTGTTTGTTTGTTGTTGAGTTTTATGAGTTCTTTGTATATTTTGGATATTAGGCCCTTATTTGAGCTGTTGTTTGAAAATATCATTTCCCATTTAGTTGGCTTTCTGTTTATTATGTTATCAGTTTCTCTTGCTGAGCAAAAACTTCTTAGTCTGATGTAGTCCCATTCATTAATTTTTGCCTTCACTTCTCTTGTCATTGGAGTCAAATTCATAAAATGCTCTTTAAAACCCAGGTCCATGAGTTTAGTACCTATGTCTTATTCTATGTACTTTAGTGTTTCAGGTCTTATGTTTAGATCTTTGATCCATTTTGAGTTAATTTTAGTACAGGGAGACAAACTGTAGTCCAGTTTCATTCTTTTACATGTGCCTTTCCAGTTTTCCCAGCACCATTTATTGAAGAGGCTTTCTTTTCTCCATTGTATGTTCTTGGCCCCTTTATCAAAAATTATTTGACTATATATATGTGGTTTTATTTCTGGACTTTCTATTGTGTTCCGTTGGTCTGAGTGTCTATTTTTCTGCCAATACCATGTTGTTTTGATTGTCGTGGCCCTATAATATAGTTTGAAGTCAGGTATTGTAATGCCCCCAGCTTCATTCTTTTTCTTTAGGATTGCTTTGGCTATTCGGGGTTTTTTATAGTTCCATATAAATCTGATGATTTTTTGCTCTATTTCTTTTAAAAAATGTCATTGAAATTTTGATGGGAATTGCAATAAATATGTATATTGCTTTGGGTAATATAGCCATCTTGATTATATTTATTTTTCCTAAACAAGAACAAGGAATATTCTTCCATCTCATTATATCTTTCTCAATTTCTCTTATAATATAATAGTTTTCATTATATAAGCCCTTTACATTCTTTCTTATGTTTATTCCTAAGGATTTTATTTTTTTTATTTGCAATTGTGAAGGAGATTATTCTTTTGAGTTCCTTCTCAGTTGTTTCATTGTTGGCATATAGAAAGGCTATTGACTTCTGCATGTTAATTTTGTATCCTGCAACCTTACTGTATTGGCTTATTGTTTCTAGTAGTCTTTTTGTGGATTCTTTGGGGTTTTCGATGTATAGGATCATATCGTCTGCAAAAAGTGATACCTTTCCTTCTTTTTTGATATGGATGCCTTTTATTTCTTTGTCTTGTCTGATTGCTCTGGATAGAACCTCTAGTACCACATTAAATAAGAGTGGAGAGAGTGGACAACCCTGTCTTGTTCCTGATTTAAGGGGGAAAGCCTTCAGTTTAGTGCCATTTAATATGATGTTAGCTGATGGTTTATCATATATGGCCTTTATAATGTTGAGATATTTTCCTTCTATGCCCATTTTGTTGAGAGTCTTAAACATAAAATTGTGTTGTATTTTATCAAAAGCCTTTTCTGCATCTATTGATAAGATCATGTGTTTTTTTTTTTCTTTGTTTTGTTGATATGGTGTATTACGTTAACTGTTTTACGTATGTTGAACCATCCTTGAGATTCTGGGATGAATCCCACTTGATCATGATGTATTATCTTTTTAATATGTTGTTGAATTCGATTTTCTAGTATTTTGTTTACTTTTTTAGCATCTGTATTCATTAGAGATATTGGTCTGTAATTTTCTTTTTTTGTGCCATCCTTGCCTGGTTTTGTTATGAGGGTTATGTTGGCCTCATAAAATGTGTTTGGAAGTATTGCTTCTTCAATTTTTTGGAAGACTTTGAGTAGAATAGGAACCAAGTCTTTTTTGAATGTTTGATAAAATTTGCTGGTATAGCCATCAAGGCCTGGACTTTTATTTTGGGGGAGGTTTTTAATGTTTTTTTCTATTTCTTCTCTACTAATAGGTCTGTTTAGGCTTTCTGCTTCTTCTTGACTCAGTCTAGGAAGCTTGTATTGATCCAGGAATTTATCCATTTCTTCTAGATTGTTGAATTTAGTGGCATAAATTTTTTCATAGTATTCTACAATAATTCTTTGTATATCTACAGTATCCGTGGTGATTTCTCCTCTTTCATTTTGGATTTTGTTTACATAAGTTCTTTCTCTTTTTTCCTTGGTACGTCTTGCCAAGGGTTTGTCAATTTTATTGATGATTTCAAAGAACCAGCTCTTTGTTCTATTAATTTTTTTATAGTTTTATTTTTCTCTATTTTATTTATTTCTGCTCTGATTTTTATTCTCTTTTTTTCTTCAGCTGGTTTTGGGTTGTCTTTGTTCTTCTTTTTCTAGTTCCTTAAGGTGTGAGGTTAAGTGGTTCACTTGGGCTCTCTCTTGTTTGTTCATATATGCCTGAAGTGATATGAACTTCCCTCTTATCACTGCTTTTGCTGCATCCCATAGATTTTGATATGTCGTATTGTCATTTTCATTAGTCTGTATATATTTTTTGATCTCTGCACTTATTTCTTCTTTGACCCATTCATTTTCTAAAAGTATGTTGTTTAGTTTTCACATTTTTGTGCAATTTTTTTCCTCTTTTTTGCAGTTGAATTCTAGTTTCAAGGCTTTATGATAAAAAATATGCTTGGAACAACTTTGATTTTTCTGAATTTGCTGATGTTATTTTTGTGGCCCAACATATGGTCAATTCTTGAGAATGATCCATGTACACTGGAGAAAAATGTATACTCAGTCACTTAGAGATGAAATGTCCTGTAGATGTCTATCATATCCAGGTGCTCTAGTGTTTTGTTTAAGGCCACTATATCTTTGTTGATTCTCTGTTTGGATGACCGATCTAGAGCCATCAGCGGTGTATTGAGGTCTCCAAGTATGATTGTATTTTTGTCAGTTTTTGTTTTAAGGTCAATAAGTAGCTGTCTTATATATTTTGGTGCTCCTTGGTTTGGTGCATATATATTAAGAATTGCTATGTCTTCTTGATTCAGTGTCCCCTTAGCCATTATGAAATGGCCATATTTATCTCTGAGTACTTTTGTTGTCTTTTATTCAGCATTATCAGTTATGAGTATTGCTACGCCTGCTTTTTTTGGATGTTATTTGCTTGGAGTATTGTTTTCCAGCCTTTCACTTTGAATTTGTTTTTATCCTTGTTACTTAGATGAGTTTTCTGTAGGCAGCATACAGTTGGATTTTCTTTTTTAATCCATTCTGCTACTCTGTGTCTTTTTATTGGTGAGTTTAATCCATTTACATTTATTGTAATTATTGACACTTGTGAGTTTCCTATTGCCATTTTATAGATTGCTTTCTGTTAGTTTTGTGTCTTGTTTGTTTCATTTTTCTATCTTTTGTTTTCATTTGGTTGTATTCCATACATCTTTCCACTGTTGCTATCTTTTTTATCTCATGTGCTTCGGTGGTGGTTTTTTCAATGGTGGTTACCTTTAAGTAATGAAAAGGGTTCCTACCCTGTTCATTGTAGCGCACTATTTTGTGAGTACTTTTGCACTCCATCGTCCTTTGCTACTGTTAATCTTCATCCTCTCCCCCCTTTCTTTTTGTTTTTGTCACAGTTTAAATTTGGTTTTATTGTGTTCTTCTTGGAGCTTTTACGTGTGGCTTTATTTTTTTTTGTTCTTTGTATCTGATTGGAGAATCCCCTATAGTAATTCCTGGAGTGGGGGTTTTCTGATGATAAATTCCCTCATATTTTCTGTATCTGTGAATGTTTTTTTTTCTCCTTCATATTTGAAGGATCGCTTTGATGGGTATAGTATTCTTGGCTGAAAGTTCCTCTCTTTCAGGACTTTAAATATTGGGGTCCACTCTCTTCTACCTTGTAGAGTTTCTGCTGAGAAATCTGATGATAATCTAATGGGCCTTCCTTTATATGTTGTATTCTTCTTTTCCCTGGCTGCCTTGAGAATTTTTTCTTTGCCATTGGTTTGTGCCAATTTCATTATGATGTGCCTTGGAGTAGGTTTGTTGGGGTTAAGAAAACTAGGAGTTCTGTTTGCTTCATGAATTTGAGGCTTTAGTTCTTTCCACAGGCTTGGGTAGTTCTCATGTATTATTTGTTTGAGTATGTTCTCCATTCCATTTTCTCTCTTTTTTCCCTCTGATATACCTATTATTCTCATGTTATTCTTTCTGATGGAGTCAGATAATTCTTGTATGGCTATCTCATTTTTTTTAATTTTTGAATCTCTTTCTACTTCTGTTTGTTTAGCCTCCAGTTGCTTGTCTTTTATTTCGCTAATCCTCTCTTCTATCTGGCCTGTTCTATTAACCAAGCTTTTTACCTCATTTTTCAGCTCGTGAATTGAGTTTTTCATTTCTGTTTGATTTGTTTTTATAGTTTCAATTTCCTTGGACATATATTCTTTGTGTTCATTGAGTTGTTTTCTGAGCTCCCTGAATTGCCTTTCTGTGTTTTCTTGTATATCTCTGAGTATTTTTAGGATTTCTATCTTGAATTCTCTGTCATTTACCTCCAAGATTTCCAATATATTAAATTTTTTCTCCATGGATGTTTACTCATCTATCTGTGTTACCTCTTTTTTTTGTATCCATGATATTCAATTTTCTCTTCCTTAATGGCATCTGAGGTTGGTTTTGTTTATAGTATTAATGAGATTTAATAAAAAATAAAAAGTAAAAAAATAAAAAATCGAAAAAAGTTTTTTTTTTTTAAATTAATAATGAAATAAAGAAAAATAAAATAAAATTAAAATTAAAAGAAAGGAAATTATTTTCCCCCTCCTTTATTTCTCTCTTTTCCTCTCCCCTCTTTCTTGAGAAAATCTTGTGGTGAACGGTGAATTATATTGTATTTAATAGAACAAACAATGCCTTTAATGGAGGGCCTGAATTGGGGAAAAGTAATAAAGGGGTAAGAAAAAAATAATAAAAAAAATAAAATAAAAAATAAAAAGGGGGGGTATGGACCCACAAAAAGCAAATAATGAAAAAATTTTGATCAAGAATAAAATTATTTGTGTTTAGGTGTTGGTTGACTAAGAGTTATGATGAGAAGAGTGAGAGGGAAACAGGAAAATGGGGGGACAAATTAAAAAATTACTATTGTATTTAGTGGAACAAGAGCTTGATAAAATGGAGAGCCAGGGATGGGAGCACTGCTAGTGAGTTAAAAAGGTGAAGTAAAACCCCCTCAAAAAGCCACAAATATAAGTTTGTGTCCCAGATAATATAATTTGTTCGTTATTGAGGTTTGAATGAGAGGAGACGTAAAGGAGAAAGGAAGAAACTAATATAGAGAGAGAAAAGAAAGAGAGAGAGAGAGAGAAAAAAGAGGGAACCACTAAAAGAAGAAAAAAGAAAAAAGAGGAGAGAGAGAGAGAGAGAGAGAGTTAAGGGTTTTAGAGTGCAACCCTCATAAATAGAAAGGAAGAGGAAAGAAAAGATAATGGGAGATGTAACACTTATGGGTAGTGTAGTTCAAGGAGAGGAGAGAGTAAGACAGGTAGAGAGTTAAACGACCAAATTGGAGGAGGAAAAAAAAATCAAGGATGAAGATAAGAGAAACAAACGAACAAATATAATAAAATGGGATAGTTTATAAAGTCTGCGGATTACTTTGATTTTAAGAGGTTATCTTCTTGCTTTTTCTTTTCTCTCTCTCTTCCTGGTCAGTGACTCTGTACCCTGGGTTCTGCCCCTGTGGCATGCTCAGGTAGAGGTTTGCAGTTGATAAGTCTCTATGGCGATGTCATGTATTGTGCTTCAGTCTCGTTGGCTGTCAAGGCTCATTAGCATTTATAGGCTCCAACAGTGAGAGAGTCCGTGTTCCTGGAGCCTCTCTCCTAGTCTTTCCTTCCTCAATTAGTAGCCTGAGAATCCAGCTATGGGGTTGCTGCTGCCTCTGCCTGGATAGTAAGAGGCTCCAAGAGCTGGCAACTGCCCACTCTATTTCCACTCAGCACAGGGCTCTGGGTAAGGCTCAGTCAGTCAGAGCTGCTAGCATAATCAGCCGGGGGCTTCCGCCTACTCAAAGACCTCTGGATCTGCCACTCTGTCCGGTAACACGGGCGGGCACCCACTCCCGGGGTGCTTGGAGGAAACTCTCATTCACTATCTGCGCGCGCAGACCAGGATGTTAGACCAGAAATCTCTCCCTCTGAGTGAAACCCCCCCGCCCGCACTGGAAAGTTTCAGTGTTGGAATTGGCTCTTGCTCTGTCCCCGTGTGCGGCTTTTTCAAGGTGCTGGGGCAGCCTGTGGCTCCGCCCTCGGCCCACACAAAGGCCCCCGACTCTGCCACTCCATGGGAGAACACGGGCTCCCCCTCCCGAGGTTCTGGGAGGAGTCTCCTGCCCACTATCCGTGCGCACAATCCAGGATGTGAGGCCGGAGTTTTGCCTTCTGAGTGAAACCTCCCGCCCGCACTGAAAAGTTCCAGTGTTGGAATTAGCTCTCACTCCCTCCCTGTGTGCTGCTCTCCCAGGGTGCTGGGGCAGCCCGGAGGCTTTCAGCCCACACAAAGGCCTCTGACTTTGCCTCTTTGTGGAGTAACATGGGCACACCCTCCCGGGGCTTTGGAAGGAATCTCTTGCCCACTATGCGCCGACCAGGGGATCAGGTAAAATGGCTGCCCCGGTTGTCTTTCTTTGTCTGGGTTTGGCGCGAGTGTTAGCTGTATTGCCCAGGTTGTCACAGGAACATTTTTCCTTCGTTTGGATCTCCATGCCACAGCCTGGTTCAGCCGTTTGTGCCACGGCCTGGATCTATTCACCCCCTTTGCCCGCCTTAGTTTCTATATTCTCAGTTTCCAGTGAAAATCGCCCTGTTTATGTTAGTGAGGAAGGCAGAGCATTTCTTACTCCCTATTTACTTCGGGGTTTGGTTATATATTTAGCCAATTTTTCGCTCAATCATACCTTTGGATGTATTGCGAAACATCTGGAGGCTCCAAGGATAGGTTTTTCTGTTTCTGGTTGAAGATCTTGTTGAGGTTTGGGGGAGATTTATCGGTATTGCTTCCTACCCCACCATTACTCTGACCCAAGGAACAATTTTTAATAGGACCATAAATCCCCTCTCAATTTATTTCTTACTATTTTATTAAAGGGAGTATTTTGAAGTGATTCTGGGGATGATAGACTTGTGGTGGGTTCATAGCTCCTAAGTATTAAATCCAATTTACATTTCTAAATTTTCTGAGTCTTCTAAGTTTATCTTCACTACTACTCATGGATATTTGATAAGTCATTATAATGGATATAAATTTCTCAAAGTAATTAAATTGTTTCCTATTAAACTATATTTTCCAACCCTTGGATGAACACACTGAAGCTCCATGCCTAAATATTATCCAATAATGTGTGAATTGTTCCTTATAGACGGGCAATTTTACTTTCTTTTTATTACATTTGCTGTGATTAGTCCTGATGCTTGTAATTAGAGGCAGTAAGAGGAGGCAGGGGAAGTTCTTTTATAAAAACAAGTTCCATCTCTATAAACATTTGATTCCAGTGAGGTCATTTGAAGGTCACTATTTATTCTTTTTTCCTATAAATTTTTATTAATGTCAATGGGGTGACATCAATAAATCAGAGTACATATATTCAAAGAAAACATGTCCAGATTATCTTGTCATTCAATTATGTTGCATACCCATCACCCAAAGTCAGATTGTCCGCTGTCACCTTTTATCTAGTTTTCTTTGTGCTCCTCCCCCTCCCCCTCCCCCTCTCCACCTTTGCTCCCATGCTCCCCCTCCCCCCCACCTCCAGTAACCACCACACTCCTGTCCATGTCTCTTAGTCTCATTTTTACGTCCCACCAATGTATGGAATCATGCAGTTCTTGTTTTTTTCTGATTTACTAATTTCACTCCGTATAATGTTATCAAGATCCCACCATTTTGCTGTAAATGATCCTATGTCATCATTTCTTATGGCTGAGTAGTATTCCATAGTGTATATGTGCCACATCTTCTTTATCCAGTCATCTATTGAAGGGCCTTTTGGTTGTATCCATGTCTTGGCCACTGTGAACAATGCTGCAATGAACATGGGGCTGCATGTGTCTTTACATAACAATGTTTCTAAGTTTTTTGGGTATATACCCAGTAGAGGGATTGCTGGGTCATAAGGTAGTTCTATTTTCAGTTTTTTGAGGAACCACCATATTTTCTTCCATAATGGTTGCACTACTTTACATTCCCACCAACAGTGATTGAGGGTTCCTTTTTCTCCACAGCCTCTCCAACATTTGCTATTACCTGTCTTGTTGATAATAGCTAATCTAACAGGTGTAAGGTGGTATTGCATTGTAGTTTTGATTTGCATTTCTCTAATAACTAATGAAGATGAGCATCTTTCATATATCTGTTGGCCATTTGTATTTCTTCCTGGGAGAAGTGTCTGTTTATATCCTCTTCCCATTTTTTATTGGATTGTTTGTTGTTAAGTTTTATAAGTTCTTTGTAAATTTTGGATATTAGGCCCTTATCTGAGCTATTGTTTGAAAATATAACTTCCCATTAATTGACTGTCTGTTTATTTTGTTGTCAGTTTCTCTTGCTGAGCAAAAACTTCTTAGTCTGATGTAGTCCCATTCATTTATCTTTGCCTTCACTTCTCTTGCCTTTGGAGTCAAATTCATAAAATGCTCTTTAACACCCAGGTCCATTAGTTAGTACCTATGTCTTCTTCTATATACTTTATTGTTTCAGGTCTTATATTTAGGTCTTTGATCTATTTTGAATTAATTTTTATACAAGGGGATAAGATGTAGTCGAGTTTCATTCTTTTGCATGTGGCTTTCCAGTTTTCCCAGCACCATTTATTGAAGAGGCTTTCTTTTCTCCATTGTATGTTCTTGGCCCCTTTATCAAAAATTATTTGACCATATACATGTGGTTTTATTTTTGGACTTTCTATTCTGTTCCATTGGTCTGAGTGTCTATTTTTCTGCCAATACCATACTGTTTTGATTGTCGTGGCCCTATAATATAGTTTGAAGTCAGGTATTTAATGCCCCCAGCTTCATTCTTTTTCCTTAATATTGCTTTGGCTAATTGGGGTTTTTTATAGTTCCATATAAATCTGATGATTTTTTGTTTCATTTCTTTAAAGAATTTCATAGGAATTTTGATGCCACTTGCATTAAATTTATATATTGCTTTGGGTAATATGGCCATTTTGATTATATTTAGTCTTCCTATCCACAAATAAGAAATATTTTTCCATCTCATTGTATCTTTTTTGATTTCCCTTAAAAATGCTTTGTAGTTTTTGTCATATACATCCTTTACATTCTTTGTTATGTTTATTCCTAAGTATTTTTTTTTGTTGTTGCAATCGTGAAGGGGATTATTCTTTTGAGTTCGTTCTCAATTGTTTCATTGTTGGCATATAGAAAGGCTATGGACTTTTGTATGTTAATTTTGTATCCTGCTACCTTACTGTATTGGTTTATTGTTTCTAGTAATCTTTTTGTGGAGTCTTTGGAGTTTTTGATGTATAGGATTATATCATCTGCAAAAGTGATACCTTTACTTCTTCTTTTCTAATATGGATGCCTTTTATTTCTTTCTTTTGACTGACTGCTCTGGCCAGAAGTTCTCGCACCACGTTAAATAAGAGTGGAGAGAGTGTACAACCCTGTCTGGTTCCTGATTTAATGGGGAAAGTTTTCAGTTTTATGCCATTTAATATGATGTTGGCTGTTGGTTTATCATATATGGCCTTTATCATGTTGAGATATTTTCCTTCTGTATCAGGGGTCTCAAACTCGCGGCCTGCGGGCCACATGCGGTCCGCCCACCCGAGTTTGAAACCCCTGTTCTATATCCATTTTGTTGAGTGTCTTAAACATAAAGTTGTGTTGTATTTTATCAAAATCCTTTTCTGCATCTATTGATAAGATCATGTGGTATTTGTTCTTTGTTTTGTTGATATGGTGTATTACGTTAACCATTTTACCTATGTTGAATCATCCTTGAGATTCTGGGATGAATCCCACTAGATCATAATATATTATTTTTTTAATATATTGTTGTATTTGATTTGCCAGTATTTTGTTTAGTATTTTAGCATCTGTATTCATTAAATATATTGATCTGTAGTGTTTTTTTTTTTGTTTGTTTGTTTGTTTTTTGTGCCGTCCTTGCCAGGTTTTGGTATGAGGGTTATGTTGGCCTCATAAAATGTGTTTGGAAGTATTGCTTCTTCATATATTTTTTGGAAGACTTTGAGTAGAATAGAAACCAAGTATTCCTTGAAAGTTTGATAGAATTCACTACTATAGCCATCTGGGCCTGAACTTTTATTTTTGGGGAGGTTTTTAATGTTTTTTTCTATTTCTTCTCTACTAATAAATCTGTTTAGGCTTTCTACTTCTTCTTGACTCAGTTTAGGAAGGTTGTATTGTTCTAGGAATTTATCCATTTTTTCTAGGTTGTTGAATTTAGTGGCATAAAGTTTTTCATAGTATTCTACAATAACTCTTTGTATATCTACGATGTCCGTGGTGATTTCTCCTCTTTCTGTATGGATTTTGTTTATATGAGTCCTATCTCTTTTTTCCTTGGTAATTCTTGCCAGGGGTTTGTCAATTTTGTTGTTCTTTTAAAAGAACCAGCTCCTTGTTCTATTAATTTTTTTATAATTTTTCTGTTCTCTAAATTATTTCTGCTCTGATTTTTATTATCTTCTTTCTTCAGCTGGTTTTGGGTTGTTTTTGTTCTTCTTTTTCCAGTTCCTTAAGGTGTGAAGTTAAGTGGTTCACTTGGGCTCTCTCTTGTTTGTTCATATAGGCCTGAATTGATATGAACTTCCTTCTTATCACTGCTTTTGCTGCATCCCAATGATTCTGATATGTCATATTGTCATTTTCATTAGTCTGTATATATCTTTTGATCTCTGCGCTTATTTCTTCTTTGACCCATTCATTTTTTAAAAGTATGTTGTTTAGTTTCCACATTTTTGTGCGATTTTTTTTCCTCCTTTTTGCAGTTGAATTCTAGTTTCAAGACTTTATGATAAAAAAATATGCTTGGAACAACTTTGATTTTTCTGAATTTGCTGATGTTATTTTTGTGGCCCAACATATGGTCAATTCTTGAGAATGATCCATCTATACTGGATAAAAATGTATACTCAGTCACTTTGGGATGAAATGTCCTGTAGATGTCTATCATATCCAGGTGCTCTAGTGTTTTGTTTAAGGCCACTATATCTTTGTTGATTCTCTGTTTGGATGACCGATCTGGAGCCGTCAGCAGTGTATTGAGGTCTCCAAGTATGATTGTATTTTTGTCAGTTTTTGTTTTAAGGTTAATAAGTAGCTGTCTTATATATTTTGGTGCTCCTTGGTTTGTTGCATATATATTAAGAATTGTTATGTCTTCTTGATTCAGTGTCCCCTTAGTCATTAGGAAATGGCCATTTTTGTCTCTGAGTACTTTTGTTGTCTTTTAGTCAGCATTATCAGATATGAGTATTGCTATGCCTGCTTTTTTTGGATGTTATTTGCTTGGAGTATTGTTTTCCAGCCTTTCACTTTGAATTTGTTTTTATCCTTGTTCCTTAGATGTGTTTCTTGTAGGCAGCATACAGTTGGATTTTCTTTTTTTAATTCATTCTGCTACTATGTCTTTTTGTTGGTGAGTTTAATCTATTTATATTTAGTGTAATTATTGACTCTTGTGGATTTCCTATTGCCATTTTATAAATTGCTTTCTGTTAGTTTTGTGTCTTTTTTGATTCTTTTCTTTTGTTTTTCTATCATTTGTTTTTGTTTGTTTGTATTCCATATTTCTTTCCTCTGTTGCTACCTTTTTTGAGTCATTTGCTCTTGTGGTGGTTTTTTCAAGGGTGATTACCATAAAATAATGAAAAGGGTATCTACCATATTCATTGTAGTACCCTCTCTTGCGAGTGTTTCTGTACTTCATTGTTTTTGCTACTGTTTATGTCTGTCCTCTTCCCCTTTTTTTTTTTTGCTTTTGTTTTCACAGTTTAAATTTGGTTTTATTGTGTTCTTGGTGGAGCTTCTACTTGTGGTTTTGTTTTGTTTTATTTTTTGAATGTGGTTAGAAAATCCCCTTTAGTATTTCCTGGAGAGGGGGTTTTCTGATGATAAATTCCCTAGTCTTTTCTGCATTTGTGAATATTTTTATTTCTCCTTCATACTTGAAGAATAACTTTGATGGGTATAGTATTCTTGGCTGAAAGTTCCTCTCTTTCAGGACTTTAAATATTGGGGTCCACTCTCTTCTAGCTTGTAGAGTTTCTGCTGAAAATTCTGATGATAATCTAATAGGCCTTCCTTTATATGTTGTATTCTTCTTTTCCCTGGCTGCCTTGAGAATTTTTTCTTTGTCGTTGGTTTGTGCCAATTTCATTATGATGTGCCTTGGAGTAGGTTTGTTGTGGTTAAGAAAACTTGGTGTTCTGTTTGCTTCTTTAATTTGAGGCTTTAGTTCTTTCCACTGGCTTAGGAAGTTCTCGTCTATTATTTGTTTGAATAAATTCTCCATTCCATTTTCTCTCTCTTCTCCCTCTGATATACCTATTTTTCTTATGTTATTCTTTTTGATGGAGTCAGACAATTCCTGGAGGGCTTTCTCATTTTTTTTTTTTAATTTTTGAGTCTCTTTCTTATTCTCTTTGTTGTGTCTCAAGTTGCTTGTCTTCTATTTCACTAATCCTACCTTCTATCTGGCCTCCTTTATTAGCTAAGGTTGTTACCTCATTTTTAAGCTCATGAATTGAGTTTTTCATCTCTGTTTGATTTGTTTTTTATAGTTTCAATTTCCTTGGAAATATATTCTTTGTGTTAGTTGAGTTGTTTTCTGAGCTCCCTAAATTGCCTTACTGTGTTTTCTGTATATCTCTGAGTACTTTTAGGATTTCTATTTTAAATTCTCTGTCATTTAGCTCCAAGTTTTCCAATATATTAAATTTTTTCTCCATAGATTTTTCCACATCTATCTGTGTTACTTCTCTTTCTTTTGTATCCATGATATTTGATTTCCTTTTTCTTAATGACATCTGAGGGTGGTCTTGTTGATAGCACTAATAAGAATTAATAAAGAATAAAAAGTAGAAAAAAATTAAAAAAATAAAAAATAAAATATTTGGGAAAAAAACAATAATAATTTATTATTTTCCTCCCCTTTTTTTTCTTCTCTTCCCCTCCTCTTTCCTCCTCCTTAGGAAAATATCATGATAAACTGTGAATTATATTATGCTAAATGGAACAAAACCTGCCTATAACGGAGGTGCTGAGTTGGGGGTACTGTTCAAGGGGCAAAAACAAACATAGGGACCTACAAAATGCAAAAAAGAAAGAAATTTGGATCAAGTATAAAATGATTTGCTTGTAAGTTATGGTCGACTAAGAGATATAATTAGAGGGATAAGAGAGAAACCGGAAAAAGGGAAAAAACAAACAAACTATTGTACTAAGTGGAGCAGAGACTGAATAGAATGGAGATCCTGGGTTGGGAGGAGTGCTAATGAGTTAAAAAGTGAAGTAAAAAGCACCCAAAATGCCACAAAAACCCCAAAGAAACTTGAGTCCCAAATTAAATAATTTGTTCGTGATTGAGGATTGAATGTTGGAAAATTAAAAGGAGAAAAGAAGAAACTAATAGAAAGGGAGAAACAAGAAAAAGAGGAAAAGGAAAGGAAGAAAAAAGAAAAAAATCAAAGAGAGAGAGAGAGAGAGAGAGAGAGAGTTAAGGATTTTGGAGTGTAACCCTCATAGAGAGTAAGGAAGAAGAAAAGAAATAAAATGAAACACTTATGGGTAGTGTAGTTCAAGAAAAGGTAAGAGAAGGATGGGCAGAGAATAAAAGGACCAAGGTGGAGGAAATAGAAATAATACTAATAAAGGCAAGAAGATGAAAGAAACAAACAAACAAACAAATAGTGGAACAAATTATAAAGTCTATGGATTTTTCTTGAATTTGAAAGGTTAACTTCTTCTTCCCTTTTCTTTCCTCTCCCTCTTCCTGGTCGGTGATTCTCTACCCCAGGCTCTGCCCCTGTGGCATGCTTAGGTAGGGATTTGCAGTTGTTGAGACTCTACGGCAGCGGTTCTCATAATGCATATTTATTATACAATACATTTTTAAATAAAATATGTATTTCCAATGGCTTTAGGTGACCCCTGTGTTTTGGTCATTCAACCCCCGCTGGGGTTGCAACCTACAGGTTGAGAACCGCTGTTCTATGGCAATGTCATATATTTAGCTTCAGTCTCATTGGCAGTCAAGGCTTGTTAGCTTTTGCAGGCTCCAACAATGAGAGAGTCTCTTTTCCCGGAGCCTCTCTCCTAGTCTCTCCTTCCTGGATTAGCAGCCTGATGATCCAGCTATGAGGCTGCTGCTGCCTCTGCCTGGGGAGTAATAGGCTTAGAGAGCTGGCAAATCCCCACTCTGTCCCCACTTAATTCAGGGCTCTGAGTAAGGCTCTGGCAGTCAGAGCAGCCAGCATAATCAGGTGGGGCTGGGAGCCAATTGCTCTCAAGGTGACTTTCTTTGAGCTTCCAGCCCTGTTCAGCACATCTAGCACTCTGTGGGACCCCTGTCCCCAGGCTTTCACACTTTGTAACCTGTTTTGGCTGGGAAGAAGATGCACTAGTCACTGCCTGCAGTACTGGAGGTCTTAACACTGTCAAGTCCTTCTTTTTAGCATATATCCCTGAGTATGAAAGCTCTGTCAATCAGAAGTTGCCCCCACCCCTTTAGCAAGAGGGACTAAAAAATATCACGCCTCTTGTCTTGGATAGCTGGACTGAGAGAGATCTTGTCAATTAGAGCCGCGTAGGTCAGTTGAGAGGTAAGCAGCCTGTGGGTTAAGCTAATTTCAGCAATTGGATCCACAGAATTTCTCCAGAATGAACTGCAAGCTGCTCGCGTGCCCCTCCCCCAATGCTTGATTGTTAGCTTGAATGGCTGGGTGAGGCGCCCCACCCACCTAGAGAGGCTCGGGTGTAGGGAAGTTTGCTTTGGTTCACTCCCTGTGTGCCACTGGCAGCTACTGCTTGTGGCATGGGCGATTACTCACACGTGGGTGGTTATTCTCAGCGTGTGCGAGCTGTTGGGCTGCTCGTGGCCTGGGAGGCTGGGCTGCTCACAGCCCAGTGTGCAGGAGGCTGTGCTGCTCATCCCACAGGGTGTGGGTGGTCGCTCGTGCCAGGGGCAGCGGCTGGGATGCTCGGGGTGTGGTGCACGGGCATTTGCTTGTGTGGGCTGATTCACCACAGGCACACTCTTTCACGGCTTGAACAAATGTCTGTGCTGCAGCCTAGCTACCTCCACACCCCTAGATCCTCCCAACATTCAGTTCCATGTGAAAGCAGCCTTTGCTCAGGTTAGTGAGGAAGGCAGAGAGTTTCTTTGTTCGACTTATTTCCCTCAGGATTGATCATATATTTAGCCAATTTTTCGCTTGATCCTACCTTCACCTTTAGGGTGTGGAACTCTTGGATGCTCCAAGGATAGATTTTTCTGTCTCTGGTTGATGAATTTGTTGAAATTTTGGGGAGATTTTTTGGTCCGTGTCCTCACGGTGCCATTTCTATGATGTCACTCCAATGATCCTGAAGGTCACCATTTGAAGGGAAGGTTATTTTCATCTAACAAAGGAATGGAGGCAGCTTCTGCTGAAATAAAAAATTCAGTGAAATTTGGAGACTCAAATTTATAAGACTTTTCCAACTGAATTCCCCATTCAAAGTTTGATACTATTTACCTATCAGAATCTTAACATTGAAGATTTCTTGAGATTGCACACTTCATATGATACAGTCTTACACCCTTATAATTAAGTTCTGTCCTGAGATCACAGCCTCTAAAATATTCTGTTGAAGCTACTAATAGTATGTATGAGATGTCATTTGATGCCCAAGTGTTAGAGAAGTTGGCTGTATAGAGTGCTAATTCATAGAATTACCATTGTTCTATCTAGTCCTAACACCACAACCACAACACATCCTTAGCCTTGCATTTCACTTTCACCTGATTCAAATACATGAATAGTTTCAGGGCTATTGCATGCCAGGGGTCATGATAACTATATTTACTATATTACTAGAAAAAATTAAGCTTTATACTTTTATTCTGAGGGTCTGCTTTCTAGGGCTATTCCTAAGATCTATGATATTTGCTTGGCTTCCTTAGAAAGCAAAACCTAAGGAAAACAAATATGTTCTAGTAGTTCATTAGGCAAAACAATCTTGTCATGAGTGAGGTAAAGGGGAGGGAGAGAAGAAAAAAAACCCAAAAACTTATTAGTATTATGTTTTCAGATGGCCAATGCATGATATGAAATAAAGTTATTGATTTTAAGACTCTCTTATAAGATGTATAAAATATAAAATGTTGATGAATAAAATCAAAGAAAAATTAAATAGATAAAATGACATTTCATATTCATTGATAGGAAGACTTAACATTGTAAAAAATGGCACTTCTTCTCAATTTGATCTATAAATTCAATGCAATCTCAATCAAAATCCAAGCTATTTTTACTATAGATATTGAAAAATTGATTCTAAAGTTTATATGAAGAGGCAAAAGGGCCAGAATAGACAAAATAATATGAAGGAAAGTAATCAAGACAGTGTAGTATTGAAGAACACAGAAATAAAACTCCATAAATATTGCCAACTGAATTTTGACAAAGGATAAAAGGCAATACAATAGAGCAAAAATAGTCTCTTCAACAAATGGTACTGAAACAATTGACCATCACATTATAAATAAATAATGAATGAATAAATAAGTAAATAAATCTAGACACAGATCTTCTATGACAAAAAATTAGTTTAAATTGGTCAGATTTAAAGGTGGTGTGTAAAACTATAAAACTCCTATATGATAACTTGAGTAAAAATCTAGACATCCTTGATAGGGTGATAATTTTAAGATACAATGTCAAAGAGATGGCCCATGAAAAAAATTGATAAGGTGAACTTAATTAAATTAAAATTGTTGGCTCTGTAAAAGTAAATGTCAAGAGAAACAGATAACAAGCCATGACCTGAGACCAACTTTCAAAAGACACATCTGATAAGGGAATATTATTTGAAATATACAAAGATTTCTTAAAATTCAATAATAAGAAAATAAACTACCTAATTGTAAAATAGACCAAAGACCACAATAGACACCTCATCAAAGAAGACATAAATATGGAAAATAAGTATATGAAAATATTCTCCACATCATATGTCATCAGGAATATGCAAATTAAAAATACTACTTACCCCTGTCCAGGCAGTGGCACAGTAGATACAGCACAGGTGTAGGACTCAGAGGACCCTGAGGTCACTGTCTTAAACACAAGCTCATCTGAAGGGCTCACCAGCTTGAGTGCATGGTTGCTGGCATGAGCATGGGATTATAGACATGACCCCATGGTTGCTGGCTTAAGCCCCAAGGTCACTGGCTTGAAGCTCACATTTGTTGGCTCAGCCTGAGCTCCCTGTTCAAGGCACATATGAGAAAGCAATCAATGAACTAAGGTGATGCAACAAAGAACTGATGATTCTCATCTCTTTCCCTGCCTGTCTATCTGTCCCTATCTGTGCTTCTCTCTGTGTCTGTCTCACTCTCTCTCATACTGAAAAAAAATACTACTTACATAATTACTAGAATTGTGAAAATCCAAAACATTGACAACAAATGTTGGTGAGGATGTGAAGCAACAAGAATTCTCATTCATTGCTGTTGAAAATTAGAAATGATACTGTCACTTTGGAAGACAATTTGGAAGTTTCTTGTAAAACTAATTATACTCTTATCATACAATGCACTATTTGTACTCTTTGGTATTTATTCAAAAAAATTGAAAATGTTCAAACAAAAACCTGCCCGTGAATGTTGACTGAAGCTTTATTTGTAATTACCAAAACTTGGACGTAACCATGATGTCCTTCAGTAGGTGAGTCACACTTCCAGATAGTGAAATATTATCCAGTATTAAAAATAAATAAGCTATCAGCCCTGCCAGGTTGATTAGTGGGTAGAGAATTCTCCCAACATGCCAAGGTTGTGGATTCCATCACTAGTCAGAGCACATATAAGAAACATGCAATGAGGGCACAACTTAAAATGAAGGAACAACTAAGTGGAACAACAAGTTGATGCTTCTCTCTCTCTTTTGCCCATCCTCTCAAATCAATGAAATGATTTAAAAAGAAATAAATAAGCTATCAAGTCATGTAAAGACATGCTGGATCCTTAAATGTATATCATTAAGTGAAAAAGACCAACTGAAAAGACAACATAATGTACAATTCCAATTATACAACATTCTGGAAAAGAAAAAAATGTGGAAACAATAAAATATCAATGATTTTTAGAAATGAGATGATGAGAGGGATAACAAGAAGTATTAGGGCAAAGATAATGCTCTGTGTAATATTATAAAGGTGAATATATGTAATTACACATTTATCCAAAACCACAAAATATACACGAAGAGTGAACCCTAAGTAAGGCAAACTGTAGACTTTGGGGGATTATGATGTGTTCACCTTTGGTAACAAATGTACCATTCTGTAAGTGACACTGAGAAGGGGGGCTGTGCATGCACAGCTGCAAAGGACATATGAAAATTCCCTGTACCTCCCCTCAATTGTGCTGTAAAACTTAAACTGTCCTAAGAACATGAGGTCTGAAAAAAAAAAAAAAGGAAGCTCTTATAAGAACTGTTGCACAAAACAACCCATTCAAGATTGAGATAAGACTTAAGACTTCTTTGCTAAGTCTTTTTTTCTTTAAGTCAAAGGTTTGCTCCATGGTACATAAATTCCTCTGCACCATTTGTTTGTAGATGTGAATTGTCCAGAGGTTCCTACCCATGTTTAACATCTCGCTCTCAACAGGGATATCCCACAGAAGAAGGCAAGAAGTTTGTAGTGCTAGTTTGAGGAAAGGTGTGCTATCGGGTAGATAGAGTCCATGTAAAATTGTTTGCTACAGTGTTGACTAGAGTTCAAAACAGTGAACCGAGTTTCCAGAGATAGGGGACTCTGAGAGGATTAAAAGGTGCATAAAATATAACTGATATAGTCCCCAAACTCTTTCAAATAACTCAAGTTCTTTAGCAACTGCTTCTTACAATTTTTATAGCTGAATATTTTAATTTAGACTCACATATGCATATATGCATACATATTTATTATATTCTGTTGTAGAAAAAATATATAGTATATATATTTTCTAAAAATAAGGTGAGAAATTTTGGCCATTCATTATAGGTAAACTATATAGAACATATTAAGAAAAATATGAATTTGATTGGAATCTTATTTTGGGCTGCTCTAAGAAAATATACAGATTGAGTGACATATAGAACAAAAATTTACTTTTCACAGATCTGGAGGCTTTAAGTCTAAAAATAAGTTGTTAGCATGGTTAGTTATGACTCTCTTCCAGACTGCCGACTTTTATCATTGCATTCTTACACAATAGAAAAGACCAGGGGGCTCAGTGGGGACCTTTTTTATGAGGGTATTAATGCCAATCATGAGAGCCCTACCCACATGACCTATTTACCTCACAAAGAGTCAACTTCTATTTTTTATTTCTTTATTTATTTTTGTATTTTTCTGAAGTTGGAAACGGGGAGAGACAGTCAGACAGACTCCCGCATGCGCTCCCGACCGGGATCCACCCAGCACGCCCACCAGGGGCGACGCTCTGCTCACCAGTGGGCGATGCTCTGTCCCTCCAGGGCATCGCTCTGCGGTGACCAGAGCCACTCTAGCACCTGGGGCAGAGGCCAAGGAACCATCTCCAGCGCCCAGGCCATCTTTGCTCCAATGGAGCCTTGGCTACGGGAGGGGAAGAGAGAGACAGAGAGGAAGGAGTGGGGGGACGGAGAAGCAAATGGGCGCTTCTCCTATGTGCCCTGGCCGGGAATCGAACCCAGGTCCCCCGCACACCAGGCTGACGCTCTACCGCTGAGCCAACCGGTCAGGGCCACAAAGAGTCAACTTCTAAATATCATCACCTTGGGGATTAGAATTACAACATATGAACTCTGGGGTAACACAAACATTCAGATCAGAATATTCCACTCCCGATCTCCATAAAATCATGTCAATTTTATAGGCAAAAATACATTCATTTCATCCCAATAGCCCTAAACCCTTTAATTTTTTCCAGCATCAATTCAAGTTTAAATTCCAAAGTCTAATTTAAATGTTATCTAGATTAAATATAGGTATAATTCATCCTAAGGCAAATTGCTCTCCAGCTGTGAGCCTGTAAAATCAAATGTGTGAGGTCCTTCCAAAATATAATGGTGGGACAGAGGGTACACATTACCATTCAAAAAGAGGAATAGAAAAGAAATAAGGAGTAAAAGGTCAAAGGTAAGTCTAAAACGTAATGGGCCAAGCAACATTAAACCTGAAAGTTTGAGAGCAATCCCTTTTGACTTGATGCCTCACTTTCTGGATGCACTGAAGTGGGGGTTGCGAATTCCCATCCCCACAATTTTGCTGGGTAGAGGCCACTCCTTAGATCTTAGGGGTTGAAGTCATGTCCCTGTGTCTCAGGATGGCCTCACAAGCAGGTGGCTCTACTTATCTGGGGTTATAGGAGTAACACCACACTTAAGGCTTCACTGCCCTAGCTAGGGATCTCTGTGGTGGCCCCATTCTTGCATCAGCACACTGCCATGGCTGTGTGACAGTCACTCCTGGTGAATTCACCTTCTAAAACCTAGGTGGAGATAGTCATATACTCTGTTCTGCTGGGTGCACCAAAAGCCACACCAGAGTGAATAGCACCTGCTGTGAAACATGACACAGAATCACAGGGAGTGGAGTCTATAATGTGAGGCTGGAACAAGGCCAGGCAGCTCCTTTTTAAAATCCTCTGCCCTGCAGGTATTTGCTCTCTGGGCCTATCAGTGATCTCTGAAATGCCTTTTGGTCATTCTTCCATTGCCTTTGACAGTAAGTCCTAGTGTCTGCTTACATGGCTGACTAATCTACCCACTGCTTTGATGAGTAGCTTCTAGCTTCTGTTGAGATGGCTAATTCATATCCTTATTAATTTTGGCCACACCCTTCATTTTCTCTCCCAAATAAGGTTTTTTATTCCAGTATTGATAGGCTAACAATTTGCCAAGATTTCAAGTTCTGCTTCCTTTTTTAACCGTTTCATTTTTAAATCATTTCTCTTTTCACATTCCACTATAAGCACTCTAGAGAAATCAGCTGCTCCTTCAACGCTTTACTTAGATATTACTACAGCCAAATATACAATTTCATTACTCACAGTTCTGTCTCCCACAAAACACTAGGTCACAAATACTGTATAAATGAGCCAAGCTCTTTGCTACTTTATATCAAAGGATTACATTTCCTCCGGTTTCCAATATGTTCCTCCTTTCTGTATGAAATGTCATCAGAATAGTTTTTACCATTCATATTTCTCCCAACCTTCTGTTCTTTACCACTTAAGTATTTCTTTAAGAAGATTAAGGTTTTTTCCATAGCTTTCCTCTTTTCTCTCTGAGCTCTCACCAAAACTGCTTTTAATGGTCCATTCACTGCAATAGGCTTTTTCTATGCTCTATCTCAAAACTCTTCCAGCCTCTACTGATTATCTGGTTTCAAAACAATATTTTTCGGTATGCTGACCTTAAACAAAAAGTCAACCTGGTATTTCTCAGTAAAATGAGAGAAACAAAGGAATTGCAATCTGATGCATGGACCCAGGTGGGCCATGTGCACCTCTACTCTGGTAGAGGATAGGAAGCTCTTGTGCAGAGGGGAAGAGAAAGGTGGGAGGTATGTCACAGAGTTCTCCCTGTTGTGCTTTGAAATGACGTAGGGGATGAGAGATCTCCCTTCTGGACTCCCTACTGCATTTTAAATGAGGTTTCTATTTACTAATTTTTTTTTTTTTTTTTTTTTTTTTTTACAGAGAGAGAGAGAGTCAGAGACAGGGACAGATAGGAACGGACAGGAAGGGAGGGAGATGAGAAGCATCAATTCATTGTGGCTCCTTAATCTCCTTAATTGTTCATTGATTAATTTCTCATATTTGCTTTGATGGGGGGGATGGCTACAGCAGAGCAAGTGACCCCTTGCTTAAGCCAGCAACCTTGGGCTCAGGCCAGTGACCCTGGGCTTCAGCCAGCAACCATTGGGCTCAAACTAGTGACCATGGGGTCATTCTTATGATTCCACACTCAAGCCAGTGACCCTGTGCTCAAGTTGGTGAGCCTATGCTCAAGCTGGATGGGCCTGCACTCAAGCCAGGAACCTCGAGGTTTCAAACCTGGGTCCTCTGCATCCCAGTCCAATGCTCTATCCACTGCTCCACTGCCTGGTTAGGCTGTTTACTAATTTCTTAAGTAGATATTTGCTATAGCAGTGACACCCACTTCTCAGTACCAAAAAGTATGTTAGTCAGATTATTCCAGAGAAGTAGAAACTTTAGGATATAAAGAGAAATACACATGAAGAAATGTATTATGGGAATTAGCTTATGCAATTCTGGAGGCTGAGATATGTCAGGACAGCCATCTGCAAGCTGGAAATCCAAAAAAAGCCAATTTTATAATTTAATTGGTGCCTAAAGGTCAGAGAGCCAGGCACTCCAATGTCCCAGGGCAGAAAAAGGTGGACATCTAGCACAAGAAGAGAAAGAAATTACTCTTTTTCACCTTTTTATTCAATGCAGGCCTTCAATGGATTGAATGATGTCCACCACATTGGTGGAACTATCATCTTTGCTTAGTCTACTGACTCAAATGCTAATCTCTTCCAGAAATACCTTCAGAGGCACATCCAGATATAATGTTTTATTACCTATCTGGGCACCCCGAAGTTCAGTGAAGTTGACACATAAAATCATCCATCAGTATTGGTTAATTCAGTTTGAAAATAGAACTGACTGCCCTCTACCACTATCAAACTCTTTGCCTGATTTTGCTGACAACTACTGTCCGTAATTATTGGGTATAAACAAAGACACACATTTTCCCCCTCCCCACTCAATTTTGTCATTAGTCTTCATTTCAGATCTTTTTTTTTTTTTATTAAATTTAATGCAGTGACATTGATAAATCAGGGTACATACATTGAGAGAAAATATCTCTAGATTATTTTGACATTTGATTGTGCTGTATACCCCTCCCGCAAAGTTAAATTGTCTTCTGTCACCTTCTATCTGGTTTTCTTTGTGCCCCTCCCCTCCCCTCCCCTAACCCCTCTCTCCTTCTTCACCCCATCCCCCTCTCCCAACCCCCTGCCCCTGTTGCCATCACATTCTTGTTCATGTCTCTGAGTCTCATTTTTATGTCCCTTCTATGTATGGATTCATCTTAGTTTTTTTTCTGATTTACTTATTTCACTCCGTATAATGTTGTCAAGGTCCATCCATGTTATTGTAAATGATCCGATGTCATCATTTCTTATGGCTGAGTAGTATTCCATAGT
Organism: Saccopteryx bilineata; assembly: GCF_036850765.1. Classification (NCBI taxonomy): domain Eukaryota; kingdom Metazoa; phylum Chordata; class Mammalia; order Chiroptera; family Emballonuridae; genus Saccopteryx; species Saccopteryx bilineata. The sequence continues at coordinate 208,987,023 of NC_089491.1, read as the reverse complement.
ATATATGTACCAAAGTTTTTTAATCCACTCGTCCTCTGATGGAAACTTGGGCTGTTTCCAGATCTTCGCTATTGTGAACAATGCTGCCACAAACATGCGGGTGCATTTCTCCTTTTCAAGCCGTTCTATGGTGTCCTTGGGGTATATTCCTAAAAGTGGGATAGCTGGGTCAAAAGGCAGTTCGATTTTCAGTTTTTTGAGGAATCTCCATACTGTTTTCCACAGTGGCTGCACCAGTCTGCATTCCCACCAGCAGTGCAGGAGGGTTCCCTTTTCTCCACATCCTCGCCAGCACTTATTCTGTGTTGTTTTGTTGATAAGCGCCATTCTGACTGGTGTAAGGTGATATCTCATTGTGGTTTTAATTGGCATTTCTCTAATGATTAGTGATGTTGAGCATTTTTTCATATGCCTATTGGCCATCTGTATGTCCTCTTTGGAGAAGTGTCTATTCATCTCTTTTGCCCATTTTTGGATTGGGTTGTTTGTCTTCCTGGTGTTGAGTTTTACAAGTTCTTTATAAATTTTGGTTATTAACCCCTTATCAGACGTATTGTCAAATATGTTCTCCCATTGTGTAGTTTGTCTTTTTATTCTGTTCTTGTTGTCTTTAGCTGTGCAAAAGCTTTTTAGTTTGATATAGTCCCATTTGTTTATCCTGTCTTTTATTTCACTTCCCCGTGGAGATAAATCAGCAAATATATTGCTCCGAGAGATGTCAGAGAGCTTACTGCCTATGTTTTCTTCTAAGATGCTTATAGTTTCACGGCCTACATTCAAGTCTTTTATCCATTCTGAGTTTATTTTTGTGAGTGGTGTAAGCTGGTGATCTAGTTTCATTTTTTTGCAGGTAGCTGTCCAATTTTCCCAACACCATTTGTTAAAGAGGCTGTCTTTACTCCATTGTATTTCCTTACCTCCTTTGTCAAATATCAGTTGTCCATAGAACTGTGGGTTTATTTCTGGGTTCTCTGTTCTGTTCCATTGATCTATATGCCTGTTCTTATGCCAGTACCAGGCTGTTTTGAGTACAATGGCCTTGTAGTATAACTTGATATCAGGAAGTGTGATACCTCCCACTTTATTCTTCTTTTTTAAGATTGCTGAGGCTATTCGTGTCCTCTTTTGGTTCCATATAAATTTTTGGAATATGTGTTCTATATCTTTGAAGTATGTCATTGGTATTTTAATTGGTATTGCATTGAATTTATAAGTTGCTTTGGGTAATATAGACATTTTAATGATGTTTATTCTTCCTAACCATGAGCACGGTATATGCTTCCACTTGTTTGTATCTTCCTTGATTTCTTTTATCAATGTTTTGTAATTTTCCGAGTACAAGTCTTTAGTCTCCTTGGTTAAGTTTATTCCTAGGTACTTTATTTTTTTGGTTGTAATTGTGAAGGAGATTGTTTCCTTAATTTCTCTTTCTGACTGTTCATTGTTGGTGTATAAAAATGCTTCTGATTTCTGAGTATTGATTTTATATCCTGCCACTTTGCTGAATTTACTTATCAGGTCCAGTAGTTTTTTGACTGAGACTTTAGGGTTTTCTATATACAATATCATATCATCTGCAAATAATGATAGTTTTACTTCTTCTTTTCCAACTTGAATGCCTTTTATTTCTTCTTCTTGTCTGATTGCTGTGGCTAGGACTCCCAGGACTATGTTAAATAAGAGTGGTGAAAGGGGGCACCCCTGTCTTGTTCCTGATCTTAAGGGTATTGCTTTTAATTTTTGCCCATTGAGTATAATGTTGGCTGTGGGTTTCTCATAGATGGCTTTTATCATGTTGAGGTATGTTCCCTGTATTCCCACTTTGCTGATAGTTTTGATCATGAATGGGTGCTGGATTTTATCAAATGCTTTTTCTGCATCTATTGAAATTATCATATGATTTTTCTCCTTCTTTTTGTTTATGTGATGAATCACTTTGATTGATTTACGAATATTGTACCAGCCTTGCCTCCCCAGAATAAATCCCACTTGATCATGGTGTATGATTTTTTCCATATATTGTTGGATCCGGTTTGCTAATATTTTGTTGAGGATTTTAGCATCTATATTCATCAGAGATATTGGCCTATAATTTTCTTTCTTTGTATTGTCTTTGCCTGGTTTTGGAATCAGAATTATGCTCGCCTCATAAAAGGAGCTTGAAAGTCTTCCTTCCTCTTGAATTTTTTGAAATAGTTTGAGAAGGATAGGAATTAGTTCTTCTTTGAATATTTGGTAGAATTCCGTTGTGAAGCCATTGGGTCCTGGACTTTTCTTTGTTGGGAGTTTTTTGATAACTGTTTCGATCTCATTTGGTGTAATCGGTCTGTTTAGGTTTTCTGATTCTTCCAGATTGATTTTTGGAAGATTGTATGTTTCAAGGAATTTGTCCATTTCATCTAGGTTGTCTAGTTTTTTGGCATACAGTTCTTCATAGTATTTTCTTACAATATTTTGTATTTCTTTTGTGTCAGTTGTTATTTCTCCACTCATTTCTAATTTTATTTATTTGAGTCCTCTCTCTCTCTTTTTTTTTTTTTTTTTTTTGGTGAGTCTGGTTAAAGGTTCATCAATCTTGTTTACCTTTTCAAAGAACCAGCTCCTAGTTTCATTGATCCTCTGTATTGTTTCTTTAGCCTCTATGTCATTTATTTCTGCTCTGATCTTTATTATTTCCTTCCTTCTACTACATTTGGGCTTTACTTGCTGTTCTTTTTCCAATTCTTTTAGATGCAGGGTTAAGTTGTTTATTTGAGCTTTTTCTAGCTTCTGAAAGTGTGCCTGTAGTGCTATGAACTTCCCTCTCAGCACTGCTTTTGCTGTGTCCCATAAATTTTGAGTTGTTGTATGCTCATTGTCATTCGTTTCTAGGAATTTTTTTATTTCTTTTTTGATCTCATTCTTAATCCATTCATTATTTAACAGCCTGCTATTTAGTTTCCATGTGTTTGAGAATTTTTGAGCTTTTCTGCTGTGATTCATTTCTAGTTTCATGCCGTTGTGATCGGAGAAAGTGTTTGATATGATTTCAGTCTTCTTAAATTTGTTGACAGCACTTTTGTGCCCTAACATGTGGTCTATCCTAGAGAATGTACCATGAGCACTTGAAAAGAATGTATATTCTGCTGCTTTAGGGTGAAAGGTTCTGAAGATATCTATTAAATCAAGTTGATCTAGTGTTTCCAATAAGTCTGCTGTTTCTTTTTTAATTTTCTTTCTTGAGGATCTATCTAGTGATGTTAGTGGGGCATTGAAATTCCCTACTATTATAGTATTGCTGTTGATATCGTCCTTTAAATCCATCAATGTCTGTTTTATATATTTGGGTGCTCCTATATTAGGTGCATAGATATTTATAATAGTTATATCTTCCTGTTGGATTACTCCCTTTATCATTATGTAGTGGCCTTCTTTATCTCTTACTATATCCTTTGTTTTAAAGTCCAATTTGTCTGATATAAGTATTGCTACCCCAGCTTTTTTTTCATTTCCGTTTGCATGAAACGTTTTTTTTCCATCCTTTTACCTTCAATCTGTGTGTGTCTTTTGTTCTAAGGTGTGTCTCTTGTAGACAACATATGTATGGGTCCTGTTTTCTTATTCACGCAGCTACCCTATGTCTTTTGATTGGATAATTTAATCCATTTACATTTAAGGTTATTATTGATATGTAGTTGTTTATTGCCATTTTCTTCTTTAAAGGTGTATTTCTTTTTTTTTTTTCTGTATTCTTTTCCCACTTTATCTGTTTACACCAGGCCCCTTAATATTTCCTGCAGCATTGGTTTGGTTGTAATGAATTCCTTGAGTTGTTTATTGTCTGGGAAGCTTTTTATTTCTCCTTTGAATTTAAACGATTGCCTTGCTGGATAAAGTAGTCTTGGTTGTAGGTTCTTGTTCTGCATTACTTTGAATATTTCTTGCCATTCCCTTCTGGCCTCAAGTGTTTCTGTTGAGAAGTCAGATGTCATCCTTATGGGGGCTCCATTGTAGGTGATAACTTTTTTTTCTCTTGCAGCTTTTAATATTTTCTCTTTATCGCTTAGCTTTGGTATTTTAATTATGATGTGTCTTGGTGTAGGTTTCTTTGGGTTTCTCTTTAATGGAATCCTCTGTGCTTCTTGGATTTGTGAGAGTTTCTCTTGCATTAATTTAGGGAAGTTTTCAGCTATGATATGATTGAACAATGTCTCTATCCCTTGTTCTTTTTCTTCTTCTTCAGGAACCCCTATGATGCGGATGTTATTTCTCTTCATGTTGTCACAGAGTTCTCTAAGAGTTTCCTCTGACTTTTTGAGTCTTTTTTCTCTTTTCTTCTCTGCTTTCATGCCTTCATTCCAGTTGTCTTCTAACTCGCTGATTTGATCCTCTGCTCTATCTATCCTGTTTTTAATTCCTTCCATTGCGGTCTTTATTTCTGATATTGTATTTGTCATCTCCAACTGATTCTTTTTTATACTTGCTATTTCTTTGTTTAGGTTTTCAAACTGTCCCTCCATTGTTGTTCTAAGATCCCTAAGCATTCTTACAATTATTATTTTGAACTCTGCATCTGGAAGTTTGATTATTTTCATATCACTCAGTTCATCTCTCGAAGGTGTCTCTTGTGGTTTCATTTGGATTGCACTCCTTCGTCTTCTCATCTTCTTTTTTTTTTTATTTGTAGAGTTGGTTGAGTCTAGGCTTGGTGTTGTCTGCCTCCAGTTTTCAGTTGTGTTATTTTTAGGTCTTTGTGGGTTGGTATCAGCTATTACTTGTAATCCACTTTCGGATTTGGGCAGCTTTGAAGTCTTGATTTGTTTGTTTTCTTAACAGGTGATAGTCTTGTTAACTGATCTCAGCAGGGGGCTTCCTTGAAACTGTAACCAGGAATGCTGTGGGTGTAACCTGAGACGCTGAAGGTCTCTTCCTCCAACTTATCTCACTGGGGGCAGGGTTTTTTCTCAGCTTCAGTAGGGGGAGGTGTATCTCAGATCTCCATGGAGACCTGAGTTACTGCCCCTCCTCCCCACTTCTTGTTTTCAGCTATGTCTTGTTGCGCTGATTAGAGCTGGATAGATGTCTGGAGATCTCTGATCCGGAAGCACTTCAGCTCTGTTTTGTGAAAGGTTCATTCCCTCCCCCAGCTATGGCCGCCTCCAGCATGAATGAGTCAGCTTTTTTATTTCATTTCTTGCATACCTTAGCCCCTCACAGTCTGTCCCTCTCCCTGTCCTTTCCACTTGGGAGATAAGCTGGTCTTTTCAACCCACCTTGCTCCCTGGTCGCCAGGTAAGTGGCTGTGAGCAGTAGTTTCTGCTCTTTTTCCTCTGTGAAATCCTCTCTGGGCTCTCAGCCTCACCCCCCCCTTCCATTCCTGTAAGCAGAGGAGATTCAGGCACTCCTTACCAGGATTATTGTGGCTTCCTCTTTGCTCCTTGGTTTTTGAGAGCTGTTCTTGCAGTTCAGTGTTGGTTTTTCATGCTGATTTTTTCTAAATTGATTTGTATTCCAGTTTGATGTTGAGAGCTGGGCATCTGTGCGTCCGCCTACTCCACTGCCATCTCCAGGGTGATCTCAGATCTTTTATTCCACATTATATTTTGCCCTTATGTTTTGCCTGGTAATGAGAATTAAACCTCATACTCAGAGTAAGTAATACCTCTATTTCTATACAGAAATGTCTGAATTAACAGTAGATCCCAAGGCTCTTGAATCTCTTCACACACAGTGTGATGGTATTATTAAGATCATTGGAAAGGTCAGGTCATAGCAAAGGTCATGCTAACAACTAAGAACATTTGTTCCAACACAGATATAATGACTATGTGACTAGTACCTAAATAACAATGGGTCTTTATTTTTTTAAATAGTGTTATTGATATTAATTTGTTGTGTTTACATAGTTACAAGTGTACCCCTGAATATATCTCCTTTCCTCCCCCCCCATTCTCCTTGATACTTCTTTTGCCCCTCCCCCCAATTTCTTCCCTGGTTCCCTCCATAATTTATTATCCTGCCCTCTATCTCTCTGGCTTATGTGTATATACTTTCACTAATGTCTTTCCTTTCATTGATCACCTCTTCTCATCCCCTTTCCCTCTGCCAGCTTTCCCTCTGGACTCTGACCCTTTCTCTACCTCTCTTCCACTCCTCAGTTCACATTGTTCATTGGATTCCTCATATGAGTGAGATCATATGATATTTTTTTTCTCTGTCTGGCTTATTTTTCTTAGCATAATAGACTTCAGGTTTATGCATGTTGTTCCAAAGGGTAAGATTTCCTTCTTTTTCATAGCCGCATATTATTCCATTGTGTATATGTACCACTGTTTTTTAATCCACTTGTCTACTGAGGAACACTTGGGCTGTTTCCAGATCTTGGCTATTGTAAACAATGTTCCAATAAACATGGGGGTGCATTTCTTGTTTTGAATTAGTGGTTTGTTATTCTTAGGATATATATAGAAGTGGGGTAGCTGGGTCAAAAGGCAGTTTGATTTTTAATTTTTTGAGGAATCTCCATATTGTTTTCCACAGTGGCTGCACCAATCCACATTCCCACCAGCAGTGCAGGAGGGTTCCCTTTCTCCACATCCTCGCCAGCACTTGTTATGTGTTATGCTAATGATTACCATTCTGAGAGTTGGGAGGTGGTATCTCATTATGGTTTTAATTTGCATTTCTCTAATGATTAGAGATGTTGAACATTTTTTCATCTGCCTATTGGCCATCGTTATGTCATCTTTGGAGAAGTGTCTATTCAGTTCTTTTGCCCAATTTTTGAATGGATTGTTTACTTTCCTGGTGTTGAGATTTACAAGTTCTTTGTAGATTTTGGTTATTAATCCTTTATCTGAAGTGTTGGCAAATATGGTCTCCCATTGTGTGGGTTGTCTTTTATTTTGTTCATGTTGTTGCTGTGAAAAAGCTTTTTAGTTTGATATAGTTCCATTTGTTCATCCTGTCATTGCACTTGCCCGTGGAGTTAAATCAGCAAATATATTGCTGTAAGAGATGTCAGAGAGTTTACTGCCTATGTTTTCTTTAAAGATGATCATGGTTTCATGACTTGTATTCAAGTCTTTTATCCATTTTGAGTGTATTTTGTGAATGATGTGAGTTGCTTTTGCATGTATTTGTCCAATTTTCCCAGCACCATTTGTTAAAGAGACTGTTGTTACTCCATTGTATGCTTTTATCTCCTTTATCAAATATCAATTGACCATAAAGGTGTGGGTTTATTTCTAGGTTCTCTGTTCTGTCTCATTGATCTGTCTGCCTGTTCTTATGCCAGTACCAAGCTGTTTTGAATACAATGGCCTGGTAGTATAACTGTATATGAGGAAGTGTAATACCCCTGCTTTATTTTTCTTTTTCAAGATTGCTAAAGCTATTTGTGGTTCTTTTTTTTTTTTTTTTTTGGTTCCATATAAATTTTTGTAATATTTGTTCTATATCTTTGAAGTATACCATTAGCATTTTAATAGGAATTGTGTTGAATTTATATATTGCTTTGGGTAGTATATACATTTTAATGATATTTATTTTTCCTCTCCATGAACACGGTATATGCTTCCACTTGTTTCTATCTTCCTTGATTTCTTTTATCAGTGTTTCATAACTTTCCAAGTACAGGTCTTTAACCTCCTTGGTTAAATTTACGGCTAGGTACTTTATTTTTATTTTTTGGTTTCAATAGTGAAGGAGATTGTTTCCTTAATTTCTCTTTTTGATAGTTTATTGCTGGTGTATATAAATTCCACTGATTTTTGAATATTGATTTTATATCCAGCCACCTTGCTGAATTTATTTATTAGTTCCATTAATTTTTTTGACTGAGACTTTAGGGTTTTCTATGTACAATATCAAGTCATCAGCAAATAATAAAAGTTTTACTTCTTCTTTTCCAATTTCAATGCCTTTTATTTCTTCTTCTTATCTGATTGCTGTAGCTAGGACTCCCAGAACTATGTTGAATAAGAGTGGTTAAAGGAGGCATCCCTGCCTTGTTCTTGTTCTTTAGGGAATTGCTTTTAATTTTTGCCCATTGAGTATGATGTTGGCTATGGGTTTCTCATAGATGACCTTTGTTATGTTGAGGTATGTTCCCTGTATTCCCACTTTGCTGAGAGTTTTAATCATGATGGGTGCTGGATTTTATCAAGTGCTTTTTTGCATTTATTGATATTATTATGTGCTTTTTATCCTTCCTTTTGTTTATGTGATGAATCATGTTGTTTCATTTGCCAATATTGTATGAGCCTTGTCTCCTAGAATAAATCCCACTTGATCATATTGTATGATATTTTTTATGCATTGCTGGATCTGATTTGCTAATACTTTGTTGAGAATTTTAGCATCTAAGTTCATTAGGAATATTGGCCTATAGTTTTCTTTCTTTGTAGTGTCTTTGCCTGGTTTTGGAATGAGAATTATGTTTGTCTCATAAAAGGAGTTTGGAAGTTTTCTCTCTTCTTGAATTTTTTGAAATAGCTTGAGAAAAATAGGAGTTAGTTTTTCTTTGAATATTTGGTAAAAATTTTCCTGTAAAGCTATCAGGCCCAGGATTTTTGTTTTTTGGAAGTTTGTTGATAACTGTTTCAATCTATTTTGGTGTTATCAATCTGTTTATGTTTTTTGATTCTTCTGGATTGATTTTTAAATGATTATATTTTTCAAAGAATTATCCATTTTACCTAGGTTGTCCCATTTTTTGGCATATAGGTTTTTATAGTATTTTCTTATAATTCTTTGTATTTCTGCTGTGTCAGTTGTTACTTCTCCACTCTCACTTCTAATTTTATTTATTTGAGTCATCTCTCATTTTTTCTTGATGAGTCAAGTTAAAGGTTCATCAATCTTGTTTACTTTTTCAAAGAACCAGCTCTTGGTTTAATTAATCTGTATTTTTTTTTGCCTCTATGTCATTTATTTCTGCTCTGATCTTTATTATTTTCTTCTTTCTACTTCCTCTAGGCTTTACTTGCTTTTTTTTTTTCTAGTTCTTTTAGGTTCAGGGTTAAGTTGTTAATTTGAGTTTTTTTTGCTTCCTAAGGTATACATGTAAATCTATGAACTTCCCTCTCTGGACTGCTTTTGCTGTGTCCCATAAATTTTGAGTTGTTATATGTTCACTTTCATTTGTTTCAAAAAAGTTTTTTATTTCTTTCTTGGTCTCATAGTTAATCCATTCGTTATTTAATAGCATGCTATTTAGTCTCCAAGTGTTTGAATTGTTTTCAGTTTTTCTGTTGTAGTTGATTTCAAGTTTCATGCTGTTGTGATCAGAGAAGGTGCTTAATATGATTTCAATCTTCTTAAATTTATTAAGACTTGTTTTGTGTCCTAACATTTGGTCTATACTAGAGAATGTACTGTGGGAACTTAAAAAGAATGTATATTCTGCTGCTTTGGGGTGAAAGTTTCTAAAGATATCTACTAAATCCAGCTGATCCAGTGTGTCATTCAAAGCTGCTGTTTCTTTGTTAATTTTCTGTTTGGAGGTTCTATCCATTGATGTTAGTTGGGTATTAATATCCTCTACTATTCAATATTATAGTATTGCTGTTGATCTTACCCTTTTTGTCCATCAAAATCTGTTTGTGATATTTAGGTGCTCTTATATAAAGCACACATATATTTATAATAGTTATATCTTCCTGTTGTAATGTTCCTTTTATCATTATGTAGTGATCTTCTTTATCACTTACTACAGCCTTTGTTTTAAAGTTTATTTTGCCAGATATTAGTAATGCTAGCCCAGCTTTTATTCCTTTCCATTTGCATAAAATACTTTTTCCCTTCCCTTTACTCTCAGTCTATGTGTATCTTTTGTTTTGAGGTGTGTCTCTTGTAGACAGCATATGTACAGGTCCTGTTTTCTTATCCACCCAGCTACCCTATGTCTTTTTATTGGAGCATTTAATCATTTACATTTAAGGTTATTATTGATATGTAGATTTTATTGCCATTTTATTCTTTAGATCTATAGTCCTCTTTTTTAAGATTTCTTTTTTTCTTTGCTCTTTATACAGCAAGCCCCTTAACATTTCCTGCAGTTCTGGTTTGGTTATAATGAATTCCTTGAGTTTTTTTTTTTTTTTTTGTCTGGGAAACTTTTTATTTCTCCTTCAATTTTAAATGATAGCCTTGCTAGATAAAGAAGTCTTGGTTGTAGGCTCTTGTTTTGCATTACTTTGAATATTTCTTGCCATTCACTTTTGGCTCAAGTGTTTCTGTTGAAAAGTCAAATGTCATCCTTATGGGGGCTCCTTTATAAGTGATTGACAGCTTTTCTCTTGCTGCTTTTAGTATTTCTTCTTTATTTCTTAACTTTGGTATTTTAATTATGATGTGTCTTGATGTAGACCTCATTGAGTTCTCTTTTCCAGAACTCTCTGTGCTTCTTAAACTTATGTAAATTTTTTCTTCATCAATTTAGGAAAGTTTTCAGCTATTATTTCTTCCAACAGATTCTTTATTCCTTGTTTTTTCTTTTCTCTTTCAGGAACTTCTATGATGTGGGTGTTATTTTTCTTCATATCGTCACAGAGTTCTTTTATAGTTTCCTCAGACTTTTTGAGCCTCTTTTCTTTTTGCTGCTCTGTTTCTGTGTTTTTATTTATCTTGTCCTCTAACTTGCTGATTCAGTCCTCTGCTTCATCAAACCTGCTGTTGGTTCCTTCTAGTGTAGTCTTCATTTCTGATATTGTAATTATTATTTCTGGTTGATCCTTTTTTCATGATTTCAGTGTCATTTTAGATACTTGTGATTTCTTTATTTAGGTGCTCACTAAGTCCATCTATTGTAGCTCTGAGATCCTTAATCATCCTAACAATCATTATTTTAAACTCTGCATTCAGTCATTTTGTTACTTCCATTTCATTCAGTTTTAGTCTGGAGATTTCTCTTGTTTTTCATATGTATTACATTCCTTTGTCTTCTCATGTTTTCTCTGTGTTGTTTGCAAGCTTATTAGGGTTGTGATTCTGAGGTTGGTATATGGAATGTGGCTTCTCCTCCAGGTCTTTATCCCTCAGCATCTGCTGGTTGCTCGGATTTTAATTCTTAACAAGTAGAGCAGCTTAAAAGTCTTAATTTCCTTGCTGTTTGTTTGCTGAGTTCAGCAGAGAGCTTCTGTTTTTGCTGAGCCCAGAAAGGAGTTTCTGTGTTTTTAGGATGGGGGTAGTGGGTGTATCTTATTCTTTGGCCCCACCTGAAACTCTTCCAGGAATTCAGTGGTGTGACCTCTGAGAACCAGAAGGTCTGGCCTGCCCAGTTACTCTCTGGGTGTGGAGCACATTCTCCCTATCAAAAGGAAAATGTTTAGCTCAGGTCTCCCTAGAAAACTGAGTCACTGCCCCTCCCCTTCACTTCCTCCTTTCCTAACAGCCTTTCATGCTGATTGGAGCTGGAGAGCTTTTTTGAGGTGGGTCAACTGGCTCCATGCTAGGCTTGTGCTGGACAGAGGGAGTGACCCCTCCAGCTATGGCCACCTTGGCACTGGAAAGTGATTAAACTTTGGTACTCTTCTCACCATCACTGTTTGTGTCCTGTGCCTTGATCTCCCCACTTTCTTCATGTAAAAACAGTCCTTTTGGCCCTCCTTACCCCCAGAGCCCCAGGAAAGTGAATGTGAGTGATATTTTATGCATTGGCCTTTTAAGGCTGCATTTTCTTTGCCAGCCATTTCCCACAGACAGAAATCCTGCTCTTCTCCCCACTCAGTGTTGTCAGGTTGTCTCCTCTAGTCTCTGAGTTTCTAGGCTGGGGCTTCAATCCTGGACTGAGGACCCCTGCCTTTCAGGATCTCTCTCCTTGCAATGAGAGACCTTCTGGACCCTCAGCCTCCCCTTGCTCCTGGGAGAAGGGGAGCCCAACAATGGGATCTTTAGCCTCTAAATATAAACTATTAAAAATATGTTTATAAAATATATTTTAATATATAATAATATATAATATGTATATGAAAGTATATTTATAAAATAAATATTTTATATATTATGCATATTTATTATATAAATATAACCATTACTTATTAATTATTAATTTATTTAGTGTACATGTATTATTAACTTATTATTATTAAATCTTTAAATACTAGGGTTCGTTGTTTTTTTTTTTTTGGTGGCTATATTTAGAACCATAGCATTTGCTTTTTGCTGAAGTATGGATTCAAGCAAAGGATGACTACATTCCTAGGAAATATAAAAGATTAAAAAACTGAAATAGGGCCCTGGCCGGTTGGCTCAGCAGTGGAGCGTCGGCCTGGCGTGCGGGGGACCCGGGTTCGATTCCCGGCCAGGGCACATAGGAGAAGTGCCCATTTGCTTCTCCACCCCACCCCCTCCTTTCTCTCTGTCTCTCTCTTCCCCTCCCACAGCCAAGGCTCCATTGGAGCGGAGATGGCCCGGGCACTGGGGATGGCTCCTTGGCCTCTGCCCCAGGTGCTAGAGTGACTCTGGTAGTGGTGGAGCGATGCCCCTGAGGGGCAGAGCATTGCCCCCTAGTGGGCAGAGCATCGCCCCTGGTGGGCATGCCTGGTGGATCCCGGTCAGGCGCATGCGGGAGTCTGTCTGACTGTCTCTCCCCATTTCCAGCTTTGGAAAAATAAAAAAATAAATAAAATAAAAATAAATTTCAAAAAACTGAAATAGCATTGAGAAAAAATTATGTACTGTAGTGAGGTCATCATAAATCTATATATGTTCCCCAAGAACCACAGTCTTTGGTTTAATGAATAAAGTATATACAGAAAATAACAGAAATAGAAATATCTTCTAAACAAAAGATCATTTTAACTCATTTATCTAAATATATAGTTGAATGAATTCTGAATGCTTATGGAAGAACAGTAGACTTACTGGGAGGCCTTGAGATGTTATATGTCATTCAGTGACTGCTCTTACTCATAGCCATTCAAAGGAATTAAGCAAAAAATAAAAATAATTCATGGAAAGTAGTTTTAATTTCTTTTCTGACATGAGAATAATTCAAATTATCAGGTCTTCAACTGATAAAAAAAAGTAGAGCTTCAGTCAAAACCTCCATTTTTGTCTAGAGTACTGAAGGTCCACAAATAACAGTGTTTCGTACAGTGTCATTCTGTACAATGTTGAGAAGAAAGAAAAATACTGATGTCTGGCTGCAGAACATTGCATGGTTGTTTCTAGGTACTCCTGTTTCTTTCTACATTCCAAGGAGGTACACCTTAGGTAAACTGAAGTGTCTGATTGCCCCAGCCTGAGTGTGTGTGGGTATGTGTGGTGTGTCCTGCAATGGAAGGGTGTTCTGTTCATGGTTAGTTCTGGCCTTGAGCCCTGGGTTACTGGGATATGCTCCCATGGTCCTAAACTGAAATATATGGTTTGAACATCATTATCTTGCTTGTTTTTATTAGTTGTTCTTAAATGTATGTATGGCTCACATTTATTTTCTTTTTTAATATTGGAAGTATTTTGGTTCTTTACTTAGAAGTTTGGTACTTTTTTTTGTAACCGGAAATATAACATAGGAACTTAAATCTTGTTTATGTCAATTAACCTATGGTAAAATTGGTGTCATTATATAATATTTCACTTAAAGTCTCAGTTTCCTTTAAGTGATGATTTGTAGTGTTTGATTAGAATTCAAATTAAATAAAAAGGTACTAAAAATGTGTTTTGCTAAACATGAATTCTCTAGGTATTTAATTTCACAAATCAAGTTTTCTGACCTTTTGAATCTATCTATCTGAAAGTGTTATATAGAATGGAATGAGCTAAACTGTCATGCAATTTAGTACTCCCTCTTAAAACAAAAGTTATCTGAAAAAAAATACACATTACCAATATTTTTTTTAAATGCTAAAATTTATTATGAATCATGTCTTGATTAAATGTTATATTTAAGACAGAAGATGACTTTTAAACACTTCATGTGTTTTTAAATTCTAAACATCCTGTACTTTAACCCTTGGTCTTTCTATATGACTCACATAATCTTTCTTAATACCTCTATTTATACATTTATTCTTGGGCTCTCATTTGAACTCCTTCATCTGAACATAATTGACTCATGAGGGTTCTAGGGTAAATCATATTTACTTTTAATAATATCACTGAGAAAAAATTACAACTTTAAAAAATTGACTCTAATAATTCCCTTCTATTGCTTGCAAGAAGAAACCCAAATAGAAATTGACTAAAAGTTGTCAAATTCAACCAGGTTTTTAACTAATGACTCACTAAATGAGTAGTCAAAAAATTTTTCACTGAAATATAGAGGAATGGGACTATATATGCAACATCCTTATATCATAGTTATATCTCATTTCTTTACTTTGGATCCAATAATGAAACTATGGTTCTCTTGGGAAATTCACTTTATCTGTACATTTATAAAATTGCATTGACACATTTTTATTCCAAAGAAACTGAGCTTGTTTAGTCACTGGCTAAGCAAGATCTCTTTGAAAAATTTAACTGTTTTAGTCAGACTATAACTGGCCATCTATTATCAAAGAGAGAATTTTGGATACTGGGCTAAGGATATTGATAAAATACCTTGGTAATATTCAATTTTCCATTTCATATTTAAGATACATATTATATGAGGAACGAAGACAAGTTTTTACTATTTCTTAATATTGATGCTGCATATCTATAAAGTTATTTATTCTGATATAATATCTACATTTCAAATATGTGTTTTGTTCATAAAGTGCGAAGACACTGCTGTAGTAGCTGAAGTCTTTTTAAAAGTAATATTTATAATTTGTTCAGTTTTGAATAGTTTGAAAACAACAACTGAAAAATTATCTAGTGAACTGTTTAAGAAAATCAATTTTTGCTTAACCAGGCTGTGGCGCTGTGGATAGAGCATCAGACTTAGAAGTAGAAGACCCAGGTTCAAGACTCCGAGGTCACCAGCTTGAGCTCTGGCTCATCTAGTTTGAACACAGCTTGCCAGTTTGAGCCCAAGGTCACTGGCTTGAGCAAGGGGTCACTCGGTTTGCTGTAGCCCCCTGGTCAAGGCACATATGAGAAAGCAATCAATGAATAACTAAAGTGCCACACCAAAAAATGATGCTTCTCATCTCTCCTTTCCTGTCTATCTTTATCTGTCTCTCTTTCTTGTCTCTCTCTGTCTTTGTCAAAGAAAGAAAGAAAGAAAGAAAGAAAGAAAGAAAGAAAGAAAGAAAGAAAGAAAGAAAGAAAGAAAGAAAGAAAAAAAGAAAAAAAGAGAAAAAACATGCTTTTGGCACAGTTTTCCCTGAATTTTGGTTCAGGTTCAAAGAATATATGCTTCAAAATTAATCATTTTGAAGTATACATAAGTTTTTATTACCAATTTACTCTATAAGGATCTGAAACTCCTATTTCTCTTTTTCTGAGTGATAAAAAAGATAGTTTAAAAAATATTGCCCAAATAAGAGTCACATTAAGGGTGAATATTAGACTAAAGTTAAGTAACCAATTTTGTTTTTTGAAAATCAAAAGTATTTTAAAAAATTATTGAATTTATTGAGGTGATATTGGATAATAAAATGATATAGGTTTTAGGTGTACAATTCTATAACACATTTTCTGTATACTGTATTGTGTGCTCACCACCCCAAATCAAATCTCATTCCATCACCATTTATCCCCCCTTTACCCTTTTCTAAATCTCTTCACCCTTTCTTTTTTATAATCTCCATACTATTTTCTGTGTCTATAAGTTTTTTTTTCTTTACTTAATCCCTTCAAAGTTGAAATATGTTAAATTAACAAATTATCAAAAATAAATTTTGAAATTGCTTTATTATCTTCATCCATAAAATTTGATGTTTAATTATAATGATACAAAACATTCATTTTTAAAATATGGCATTTGCCAAGAAATTTAAATAAATTATTTTTATAAAATATTTTAACTCATGAAAATTCTATTATTATTATTATAAAGAAGTCAGGACAAATACTTATTTTGCTTGTTTTCCTTCTAACATATGATCATAGGGAGACCATATATGTGGACAGGACAGGACAACCAAGTGGTCCATACAAATGTGTATTCTGCTTCATTTATTTTTTGTTGTTTAGATTCCAGATAAACAACAACAATTTTTTTAGATTCCTAGAAAAAAATATTTTTAAATAAAATATATGAATAAATTAATGTGGAGAACATAAACAGAATTTTGGATATTACCTTGAGTATATTTTTTTAAATGTTCATATCTTTTTATCATGAAATGATTCTGTGCAATTGTAAAGCATCCACTGCCCATCTACACTGGCATTTTCCTTATAGAGAGATTGCATCCCACAGGCTAGCAAGGAAGAATGGCAAGGGAAAGTAAATAGAAACATGAGGGTGAATGATGGCATTTTATTACAAGTGATTCTGATGGTTTCATGTATTATCATAAACAGTAATTGCAATTGTGCCAATGCCCTCACCTCAACAAAATTTTACCTTTTTTCCACAATTCAGATAATGGACTGTGTATGAGATCTTTAAAATTACTTACTTAATTAGAAAGCTTATAGCAACTTGAGAAAATATGTCAATTAAAGAAAAAGATACAGCTGCTTTGATTATTTTAGTCCTTGGAAGATAAGTAAATATTCTAATGTCATTTTAAAAAGTCTTACAGGGAATTTTTATATGATAAAAAAGCATTTTTTTTCCCAGAGACAGAGTGAGAGTCAGAGAGAGGGATAGATAGGGACAGACAGACTGGAACGCAGAGAGATGAGAAGCATAAATCATCAGTTTTTTGTTTGTGACACCTTAGTTGTTTATTGATTGCTTTCTCATATGTGCCTTGACCGTGAGCCTTCAGCAGACCGAGTAACCCCTTGCTCAAGCCAGCAACCTTAGGTCCTAGCTGGTGAGTTTTGCTCAAACCAGATGAGCACACGTTCAAGCTGGCAACCTCAGGGTTTTTAACCTGGGCCCTCCACATCCCAGTCTGACACTCTACCCACTGCGCCACCACCTCATTAGGCAATAATATGTTTTTATTTATATGTTAATTTAAACTTATAATAATAAATGAAAATTTAAGGTAGTTTTGAGATGATTTTACCAAAAGGCTTTTTATAATTTAACTAATTTAGTTCAAATATCTTTTTTTCATGACACCACATTCTTTTTACTGTTTGTTTTTTTTTAGATTTAAGTTTATAGCGATTTAAGAAAAATAATATAGAAAGAAGCATAATGAAAAGCAATATGGAAAATGTTGATTTTGGGCAGGTGAAAGAATGAAATAATTTCATGTAACTGTTATAACTGAAGATGATAAATTAATCTGTCAGACATAATAATATGATTTATTCTTTTGAATTAAAACTATTGCATGCAGATTTCAATGACTTTTAAAGATTATCATATTTCTCCATGCATAAGATGCTCCCTTTTTCGAAAAATTTGGGGTCTAAAAACTGGGTGCATCTTATACAGTGGTTGTAGATTTTTTACTTGCAGTTCTTGCTTTTTCACATCTGTTGAGTTCTATGAATTTTAAGATGAATAAAACTTGAGTTCAATAACTTTCTGTGATACATTTTTTTTCCAAATTTTGGGTTCCAAAATTAAGGTAAATCTTATACATGGGAGCATCTTATACACAATGTTATATGGATAGATAGAATTGTATTATTATTGCATTTTGTTCTCAGAAGTATTTTGTATTTTTTCACAAAGTAAAAGTTTAGTTTCTTTAATTATAATATAAATAATTTTATAGGGTTTAAAATATTAAATTTGTAGTAAAACATCCAATTATTCTTTAAAATATGGAAAATATACCAATAAGGACTTCATGTGTTCTATCCAATTTTATTAATTAAAATAAATTCTTAAATTATGATTTTAAGGCCCTGGCTGGTTAGCTCAGTAGTAGAACAATGGCCCAGCTTGTGGATGTCACATATTCAATTCCATCCAGGTCAGGGTACACAGGAGAAGTGATCATCTTCTTCTCCAATCCTTTCCCTAATCTCTGTATCTCTCTTCCCCTGCCATAGCTATGGCTTGGTTGGAGCAAGTTGGCTTCAGGTGCTAATATAGCTCAGTTGTTGAGCAACAGAACAACGACTCCAGATGGTCAGAGCATCACCCAGTAGGGGGCTTGCTGGGTGGATCCCAGTCATGGCACATGGGGGAGTCTGTCTTGGCCTCCCTGCTTCTCACTTAAGAAAATTAATTAGTAGCAGCCGAAATAGCTCAGTTGGGAGAGTGTTAGACTGAAGAAAATTAATTAATTACTATGCTCAAACACTGATGGGCTATTTAATCATTATCTTGAAAAAAAATGAATGTTTGTAGGTGCCTTTTAAAAACAGGCACACTCACATTCTTTGAGAACTTTGTTAAAGACATGGATGAAAAAACAAAAACAATTCAACTTTGATCCCAATATAAACAGATTATGAAGATTTGTAATAAAATTATTCAAAAGCAACCAATTAAAGAAGTGTACTTCAGACATAAATAATATGAGGATATTTTAATGGGACAAATTTCCTAAATATAAATACAGTTTCTTCAAGTATCTACAACTTCCAATTTGTAAATACTAACTTAGGAAACTAATGTCTTATTTTATGTAATTGTATTTCAAACAAAAACTGAAATTAAAATTGATAAGTTTTACCTTTATACTTCATTAAATAACAGAAAAACAAAAGTACAATGCCCTAATAAACAAAATACAAAAAACATTTACATATGAGAAGTTACTTGACTTCAAAGTTGTTTTTGTAAACCCTAGAGTAAGATTTATTCCACAAACTCTATCTTGCCTATTTATTTACTTATTTATTTTGAGAGAGTGAGAAAAAGAAAGACAGGAAGGAAAGAGAGGGTGAGAAGCATAAACTTGTAGTTGCTTTCACTTTAGTTGTTCACTAGTTGCTTCTCATACATCCCTTGACCAGGGCCAAACCAGTGTTCCCCTGCTCAGGCCAGCGACCTTGGATTTTTCACACCTGGAACCTTTAAGCTCCAGCTGATGAGCTTGATGATCATATGGACAATCCCTTGCTCAAGCCAGCAACCCCACACTGACAACCTTGTGTTCAGAACCAGCAACGTCAGGGTTTCAAAACAGCAATCTCAGCATTATGAGTCCATACTTTGTCTGCTACACCACCACTATATTACCTCACTTTTATCATCACACCCTCATGCCTTTAATAAGATGTTAAGTGGTTTTTCTCACCTTAAATGAAACACATTTTACCTGGTAAATACATGTAGGAAAGTGTGTGTGTATGTGTGTGTGTGTGTGTGTGTGTGTGTGTGTGTGTATGCTGGCTGATTCTTTTACAATGTGCTGTTTTAGATGGTGATAATCAATGTTGTTATAAACTGAATATCAAGCTTAATGACAGCATGGGTTCCAAGTAACAATAATGCTTGAAAGGAAGCAGAGCAAGAAAAGAATCAAGTAAATGGAGAGGAGTAAAAGTTAACGAAAAAAGTACTTCATATTATGTGCAAGCAACAAATCCATACAAAAATCTTCATAAAGAATGAAACTAAAATTCAGAAGATTAAGCCATTCATCTAGAGTTCTAATGTAATCTCAGAAGCAGGTTTTTAATTTTTAACATCTAATACCACTGAAAATACTATTTAGCAAAGTTTAAAAACAAACACAACAATAAAAATTTCCTTCAAATTGGCCTTGCTTCTCTACCCTAAAAACGTGTTTTTCATTTTTTCTTGATAGCTGTTCTCAGATGACAAAAAAAAAAATTTGTTGGTCTTTGACCATTTCCTGACATATGGCTCTGGAACCACTATAATTTCTGGGGTGTTAAGAGCACTGGGAACATCTTTTGTTCTCACATTTGATTGTGCACCCTGGTTTCTGACATGGAGTTTCTGAACACCTAGTAATTTCTAAGTGTTAGGTTTCTGTTCTAGAGAGGAAACTCTGGGTGGGCTCCTGGATGAGGTCTGGTGAACTGAAATTCTAAGCCATGATAAGAAGCTTAGAATTATCAGCCTGCTCCCCTAAAAATAAAGTTAATGATCAATCTTGCCTATGTGATGAAGCCTCTATAAAATGTACAAAGTACGAAATTCAGAAAGCTTTCAGATGGGCAAACACACCCACAATGGGAGACTAACAGAACTGTACTCAGGGCCTAGCCAGACCTTGCCCTTTGTGTCTCTTCATCTGCCTGCCTTTCATCTGTGTTATTTACCATAACCTTGGAAATATAACCTTGGAAGAGTTTCTTCCTAAATTCTGTGAACTGCTCTAGCAAATTCACTGAAATTGATGAGGTCATTAGAAACTCTAATCTGTAGTCAAGTTTACAGAAGTTGTGTGTTACCTAGGGATCTACTACTGGTTATTGGACTCTGAAGTGTGGTGGAAACAGTCTTGTGGGATTGATATAGGTTCTGATTCCAGTTGAAGTGAAGTTTGTGTACAATGTTGTATAAAAAATATTTTATTGGACCCGCACTTGGAGAAGCTTAGACTTTTGCAGTAAGATTTACTTGTAGTTAAAATACAGGTGGAAAGTTGTTCACAGGTATTCAATGTCTTGTTTTCCTCTCTCACTAAGGAAAATGTCCAGTTTTGTCTTCAGAAGCCCAGTATAAAAGTTCACATATTCTGCACCATGGTTTAGCCTATATTAAAGCTGAGCCAGTCCAAGTGCTACTCAAAGCCTGTACTTGGGAGACCAGCAGGGACTAGCCCACACAGCATGGTTGCTGTAAGTGAGGCAAGCTTGTTGTTTCCAAGCAGGAAGAGAGAGCAAACTTGGCTAAGCTTGTGTTTATATTTTCAGGCTGGGAACCACCAGTTTTCCTACAAACCAACCAATTAGTTTCTTTAAAATTTTGCAGGCTTGCATTGGTTCCTCCCACTAAATAATCAGATTGTTATTCCTGGCTAGACTAAGAAGCTTCTATGGTCACCTGTCCAGCTCCCACTGCACATATCTTAAAATGGAAGCAAAGAAGCACCTCTCTCCCCCCAGCACCTGACTGGCAATGTCTTGGGGAGATTTCTCCCAAACCTGAGTCTAGAAGGCTGAGGTACAATGGACTCTAAGGACACAATGGAGTCCAGAAATTGCAATTGAGCCTATGACTACTTTAGCCTTCTAGAAAATTTAACTAATTAGGATGCTGCAATTTCTTACTGAAGGAGGTTTTCCAAATTTTTTTAAAATTTAATGACCAACCCCCTTTGCTATCTTTCCCCATCAATATTTAGCTATATGACTATACTAACAGGACTGAACCTTTAACCAGTGGCTCTGATACTATCTCCAGATAGATAATATGCCAGAGTTGAGTTAAACAGTAGAGCACTCAGCTGATGTAGAGAACTGCTGGGCACAAAGTAAACCTTCACATATTTGGTGACCACAAGTGTCAGTGTAGATTTTTACATGAATGGGAAAGGGGACACACAGAGAAGAAAGACATACTAGGGAAGAAATACACAGAAAAGAAAAACCTGAGTTTTTTCTTTACTATAGTTAGTCAACGTGCTCCATGTCTTATGTTTGCTGTCAATCTAGTCTCCATTCACTTTAAAAATAAAAAAAAAACTAGATTAATTGTCAACAGTTTAAAACATTCCATAATCTGGATTTGTACAAAGAAAATGGCTTGTAATTTGACAAATATTAAAGAAAAATCATTTAGCATAGATATTAGTTCTTAGGAGATAGTCCAATAGATGTTCCTCAGTTATCTATAAGCAGAAACATTCAAGAAATAGGAAGGGAAATACAAATATTATAAAATTATTATATCTGATAACCATTCCCCAGTTTTCTTAAAGTTAGATTCCTCTTTATATGTTTATAAAACAAATATATACCTGTAAACACAAACTATAATAAAATATAAACTTCAGTATCTCAGCCAAAAGAATGTTAGTTATGAAAAAATATAATAAATTCATTTTATAAAATATTTATTTAATAACAATAACTTAGAAATTTTAATATACTTATAGAGAGCTTGTTCTGCATTTCCTTTTATAATGTGATAGTACAGAAGGATCTGGGGACTCGCCATTTGAAAGAGGAAAGGTGGTGAACCTAGCAATCACTCTTTTTTTTTTCTTACAGAGACAGAGCGAGAGTCAGAGAGAGGGATATATAGGGACAGACAGACAGGAACACAGAGAGATGAGAAGCATAAATTATCAGTTTTTCATTGTGGTACTTAATTGTTTATTGTCAATCACTCTTAATTATCAAATATAGAATGTATAAAATGACTTTTACACTCGGGTATAAAACACATTAATAATTACCATTAGGCATCCTTTTACAGCTATGATTCACTCACTTGTGTTCTCAATGTGCCTGATTTCCTTGGCTTACCTGTTTCTCTCTCTCACTCATTATCCCTATTATTTCTCCACAACTGACTGTTCAATTGGCACATTTCCATACTCACCATTATGCTTACAAATAATCTTATTACAAGAGTTCAGCTCACCAAGAGCCCTTGCTACATCAAGCATGGTACTGACATTCAACTCACTTCCCTATGGGTAATATTCAAGTGTTTTAATAGAAATATACCCTCATTGGCATTTGCTGCTCAATAGTTAAGTATGTAGCCACACTATTGAGATCAATTATTGTCCTCAAGAGCCAGAAAAGAGTTGACAGCATGATGAGAGGGTGAAAAGAATAGTGCTTAGTGAACTGGCTATTGACTGAAATATCAAGCACCTCTTGTATCAGAGTGCTAACAACTTATACTCTAAAAGTGTTTCAAGATCATATGCTTGATAACCTAACAGTATTTATTCAGTATTTATATGAAAGATCTGTGCAATCTTTGTGATGTCACAGGCCCAATCAGCAGCATAGCCAAGAAATTAAAAGATGGCAAGTACTTTATGATTAAATTTCCATTTCCCAGTCTCAGTTTTGTTTACCATTTGATCCATTTTTTCTTCACACATTTTAATATCAGTGGAATGCACAATGATGACTTTAGTTAGAGACTGAAAACACACCTACCAAAAGCCTTGTATGAACATCAATTAATGATCAAAGAAAAGGACACACACACCTCCTCACTCAACTACCTCCAGTCAAGACAATAGGGTTCCCTGCCTGCTTAGGAAACAGGTGCCACACCACGCACATAAACTTCTAAAGAGTGAGTGGTATTGAAGTAAGTGATGCAGGGGTGGAGAGGGAGGTGGAAAGGATTCTTGGTAGAAAGACAGTTATGCTGGAGAACGAAGAGAGTGGTGTTGGCCTGACATGGAAAATGCCTTCACAGGGCCTGAGTCAATGGTGAAAGGAAAAATGAACAATTCTGCTAAACATTTTTTTTTTCTGATTAGTAAAGTTGTAAAACTACATACAAAGAAATTTTATTTCACAGATTCCTGCTGCCTAATATTGATTTTGGTTTTCATGCTTAGAAAGAGAATTTATTCTATTAAGCTCTTACTTTCAATGTCCAGTAAACATTTTTTATAGTCTGTCACTTGAGCTTTAAAATACAATGATTTTCTTTTCCAGAAAGAAATGATAACATAGTAGTAAAATTATTCCAACTCTTAAACATGCTTTAAAAGCCAAAGTACTAGACTAATTCCAGCAATACCTTTCTTGAAAATATAAGTGGAGGCCTGACCTGTGGTGGCGCAATGGATAAAGCGTCGACCTGGAAATGCTGAGGTCGCCGGTTCGAAACCTGGGGCTTGCCTGGTCAAGGCACATATGGGAGTTGATGCTTCCAGCTCCTCCCCCCTGTCTCTCTCTCCCCTGTCTCTCTCTCTCTCTCTCTCTCAAATGAATAAATAAAATAAAAATTAAAAAAAAAAAAAGAAAATATAAGTGGAGACATATACTAATTCATTTTTTTTGCAAGCACATCTGGTTATCTTGCGGGAGTCTAGAAATTATATCACTACTACAGCAACATTTAAAATTATTCTTATGCCTCATTAATCAGGCAATGGTAATTTAAGGCATCTTCTTTGCAATAAATCTCTCTGACAATTAGCAAAAGATTTTCAAAAAAATTTCAAATTGAGAATGCTAAAGTTATTCATCTGTATGAAAATGATATAAAAGTGAATCAGCAACAGAATACAGTGTGTCCGTAACATCATGGTGCACTTTTGACCAGTCACAGGAAAGCAACAAAAGACAATAGAAATGTGAAATCTGTAGCAAATAAAAGGAAAACCCTCCCAGTTTCTGTAGGATGAGTGGCAGCATGTGCTCATGTGCAGACGATGACGTAACACCGTGTATACAGCAGAGCAGCCCTACATATACAGCTTTACGGCCATGCCAGTAGAGATGTGGATGGTACAGAGGAAAGTTCAGTGTGTTCTGTGGCTTGCTAAATTCAAATCTGTGACCAAGGTGCAATGTGCAATATGAATATCGGCACATTTATAACGAGGCACCACCACATAGGAATAACGTTACTCGGTGGGATAAGCAGTTGAAGGAAACCGGCAGTTTGGTGGAGAAACCCTGTTCTGGTAGGCCATCAGTCAGTGACAAGTCTGTAGAAGCTATTATATGAGATAGCTACCTAAGGAGCCCAAAAAAATCTGTGTGTGAGCCCACATCGAACTGCACTGAATAGATATGAAACTGGGAGGGTTTTCCTTTTATTTGGTGCAGATTTCACATTTCTATTGTCTTTTGTTGCTTTCCTGTGACCGGTCAAAAGTGCACCATGACTTTACGAACACACTGTATAAGTTAGTCTTAAGAGAAGACAGAGCTTTTTAGTTCCTGTGATCCATGTATAATATTTAAATTACATTCCTTAAATGATATAAAATACATTAAGGTTAAACTCAGACACTTTATCTAAATAGCATTAGCCTACAAAAAAATTACAGAATATAATATCCAAATGAGAAAAGCAATTGGTTATATTTTGATAACAATAATTAGTTTTTTTTTTCTGTCCAAGGTTTTCTAACTTTATTAATATTTTTTCAAGACCACTGGAACTTCCAGTGTATTAATTACTTAGTGACTCTGACAATACTATTGGGTAGTCATGTTTACCATTCTTTCCAAATATTGTTAGAATTTTCCCCTAATAATTTCTTTAGGAAAATAGAGTAATTTTAAGCACCTTTTTTCTTCCAGAAGGAAACCTGCTAAGTTTCTCCTCTGAGAAAGTTCAGAATGTGACAGGAAAACTCAAGTATAATTAGAACAAATATTAGCGCAAATCCTAATGAACATAAACATTGTCATCAATGCCCTTCAAAATTGATTAAAAATAATTTTGGAAACTGAATTATTGTGAAATAGAGAGTTGTTTTTTTTTCATTTAAATCATTGCTTCCATTTACAAATTCATATTAACAGAATAATAAACTTTATTGGTTGCTTCTAAGTCAAAAGCTGCATTTACATAATTTTATCTAAATTAGGTAGTTGCATCTGTACTTATTTCTAAAATATAAAATCATTTTTTTAAAGTTACAAAATAAAAATTGTATTTTTATTGATGTTCAGTGAATAATTTCACAAAGTGTTAGAATCAGGGGTGCAGTAGGTTCTGGAAGTACTGAGTAATGATCCATCACAGACACAATTAGGAAGCAGGCTGCAAGCACATGCCTTTAGAAGGCATCAAGCATTGCAACTGCAGGTTGTGTCCTGCTCAGCTGCACCTGAGGGGCAGGCTGTTAGAGCCTGAAATGCAGATTTTCTCCTGGCCTTATGTGAAACTGTGCCCTTTTAATTAAGTACAGATAGCTTTGCCTCTCCAAGCCTCACATCTTCCTGACTGTCCCAGGTGCAGGAGGTGAGACATTTCCTTGGGAGATAATAGCTGCCCTGAAAAGGATGATTATAGAAGACACTCTTGTGCAAGCATGAGATACACTATGATTTAGAGATGTTAGAACCATCAAGGCTGTAAATATATATAAACACGTGCATTTGTGAGTACCTTTAAAACAGATACATTGTGCTTTTTCTTGCCATAATATAATGTGAGTTCAACATATATTTCTGGTTTATATTGGGAGCCTTTACAACACTAAGCTTAGATTTTTAGAAGAACACACATGAATATATATAACATTTAAAACATAATTCTCACATACTCTCATGATTTTTAAACTATATTCTGAAATCCAAATCCCTAAAATGATAGCAATTATTTTTATCTCATTTGTTTTGTTTGACATCTATGTGATATATATGTGTGTGTGTGTGTGTGTGTGTGTGTGTCTGTGTGTGTGTAATGATAACCTAGATTATTTATATCTGTTTGAGGTCTTAGCTATTATACATGCCATGTAATAAATGTATCAGTGTCAATTATACATGCCCTGTAATAAATGTATCAGTGTTAACTCATATAAACTGTCTTTTTACAAAAAGAGAAGCATTAACTAACTATATTGTTAGCATACAAAACTATTTGAAAGAAACCATTCTGTTTCTTAAATGACATTTAATTTTTTACATTTTTTTCACATTTAAATGGACAATAGTGATTGCATATTGGAAACAAATAAGTAAATTTAAATTCACCTTATCATCAATATACCACTTTATTTACTGTTATCATTTTGGACTTTATTTATTTCAGGTTTTTTTTCTTTTTTAAATTTTTTTTTAAGTTGGAAATAGGGAGGCAGTCAGACAGACTCCCGTATGCGCCCAACCGGGATCCACCCGGCACGCCCACCAGGGGGCGATGATCTGCCCATCTGGGGTGTTGTTCTGTTGCAACCAGAGCCATTCCCGTGCCTTAGGCAGAGGCCACAGAGCCATCCTCAGCGCCCTGGCCAACTTTGCTCCAATGGAGCCTTGGCTGTGGGAGAGGAACAGAGAGACAGAGAGGAAGGAGAGGGGGAGGGGTGGAGAAGCAAATGGGTGCTTCTCCTGTGTGCCATGGCCGGGAATCGAACCCAGGATTCCTGCACGCCAGGCTGACACTCTACCACTGAGCCAACCAGCCAGGGCAATTTTTTTTTCTTGATGGAATAGGAGAATAAATGTGTCAGGGTTTGAAATGGGAAAGTGGGTGAGAAACAGAATAAAAGCAAGTAAAATAATTTTGTAAAAAATAATCAGTATATTTAAATTAGTATCTACATATTTATCTACCATTGTAAGGATTGATTTCTTAAATCATTAATCTTCAAAGGTAACATTTTCAAGTGATATATTTTCTAAAATATTGTTTACATTATCATTATTTTTTGAGCTCAAACATGAGTTGATAAATTATTGCCTTAAGAATAATTTCTATTTGAGAAAATTCTAAGTTAAAAGACTTAAATTTGTTTAGAGTTTTGGTACATAGAGTTAATTTATACTTTGGGAGAGGTTAGAAATATTTATTATTTTAGATAAATAAATTGGAGTGCCATATTTACCTGACCCATTCACTTTTACCCAAGCAGAGATTCATACTCAAGAATCAGGATGTAGCCATATTTTATTTGTGACAGGTTTTATATTTTGCATAAACAGCATTTCACAGAACCTCATGGGGGAACTATTATGTTATTGTAATGTAATTTGTTAAGATAATTATTTTTCACATGTGAAAAATCTATTTAAGTCATGTTTACTAAGAATAATTTAAGCAATAACTTTTCATTACTAATAAATATATTTAAGAAATGTATTAATATTATAACACATTAATATATTAATAATCATATAATATTTATAGTCACTGCATAAACTACATCTTTGTGATGTTTAAATTTTGTTTTCTAATATTTTATTAAAATATTTATAATTTTATGGCAAATTATTATAACTTGATAATATTTGAGAGTTTTGCCCTTTCAGAACATAAATAAACCATTTCATCATTTTACTCTCTAGCAACTTATATAATATTTAGCAATAATTAAATTTGGACAGAGTAAAACATGAAAATATAGGTCTAGCATCTTCACCTAAGTATTTAAATTTTTTTTTATATTTTAGAGAGAGAGAGAGCAGGAAAAAGGAGGGAGGGAAGAAGAAAGAAAGAGAGAGAGAGAAGAGAGAAAGAAAGATAAAAAGTATCAACTCATATTTGCAGCACTTTAATTGTTCATAGCTTGCTTCTCCTGTGTACTTTGACCAGGGTTAGCGGGGGCCTCTAGCCAAGCCAGCGTCCCCTTGATAAAGCCAGTGACCATGAGATTATGTTGATGATCACACACTCAAGCTGGATGAGTCCATGCTCAAGCCAGTAACCTCAGAGTCTGGAACCTAAGACCTCAGAATCCCAGGTCTATACTCTATCCATACCACCACTGGTCAGATGACACATGAAGTTTTTTGTTCCATTTTTTTAATTTCAGGGTTTTTTTCATAGTTATTAGTCATTTCGATATTGAGTCAACTTTTCTACCAGAAATGTGTCCAGGAAATGGCCTATTTAATTGACCACTTAAGAGTTCTCAACAAAAACTTCAGGGTCTGCTTCAATTGTGCCTTCCCTTTTAGGAAACTGCTTCTATTACATTAACTTGTTTTTTATTCTTATCATTTAAAAAGTTCACCACAGATTTTCTAGATAAATATGTTCACATTGCTTTTTATCCTGAAGTGAGAAAAACTTTTAAACATTTGTACTTACATACATTTTTAAGCTGATAAATAATCTTCAGGTGCTTATTTAGATATTACATTTAATATATTTATCCATATACAATTCTTATATAAAATTATAAGCCTTAGTTTGGATCTTTTATTGTATAATTCATGGTGGCACAAAAGTAGGCTTACAGTTATGAAAATGTGAAACATAGTGTTTATTCTTGTATTATTATTTATTAATTATTTTCTTATTTTCCATATGAATAACTGTAAACCTATTTTGTTTCATTCTGTATTTATTCTCTATTTTTTTAGCCTTCATGCTTTGCCCTGAATTATGAAATATTTTCCCCTTTAGTAGGCTGAAACAATAATGTTTCATTTTTCTCAATAGAATATTGCTCTTCAGTTCCTGTCTTACTTTTTCATGAAATCTTTGTTAATAAACCTTAAAATTTTTCTCATTCTTGCTTTTCATTTTAGCAGATTCACATTGCGTGTTTTCATTTAATTTATAGATGTTATATTTTTATAATGATGTCTTAAGTTTCCAGAGTTCTTTTTAAATTCTGTATATAGGTGGTAAATAATTTTCAAAGACATTTCCTTCCTATAAATTATTAACAAGTTTTAGTGCATTAAAAATCTAAAATATTATTCAGAGAAATTTTATTTTCTTTTTAATTAAAAAAATGTAAAACATAGAACTATGAAAAAAGGTATACTATGTAGAAACAAACAAAGTATAAAAAGAAAAGATAGAGAAAAGTAAGAAAGTAAGATAGAAAAAAAATAAATACAAAAATAGAAAATTTAAAAGGATTTTATGTGGCCACAAAGTATTTAAAGAATAAAAAAATATTTGTTACATTTTACTTGCCTTCACTAATGGTTAATGTGCAATTAAGTAAAACAATACATATTTAAGAAAAATATTTTATTTTACATCCAGCATATTCAGTATATATAGATTTGCTGAACAATCTTTTTTATTTTTTATTTTTTAGCAAGAGAGAAAGGGACAGACAGACAGGAAGGAGATGTGAAGCATTAATTCTTCATTGTACAACTTAGTTGTACAAGGACTGCTTACTCATATGTGCTTTGTCTAGGGAGGGGGGCTACAGCAGAATGAGTGACCCCATGCTCAAGCCAGCGAACTTGGGCTCAAATCAATGACATTGGGCTTAAGCTACCGATCTTTGACCTCAAGGTAGCAACCATGGGGTCATGTCTATAAACTCACACTCAACCCAGTGACACTGTGCTCAAGCTAGAGACTTCGGGGCTTCAAACCTGGGTCCTCTGCATCCCAGTTTCATGCTCTATCCCCTGTACCACTGCCTGGTAAGACTGATGAACAATCTTTAACAATAGTTTTTGTTTAAAGAAAATGATAAGAGAAACCTAAAACAGCAATTGGAATGCCTTACCAAGTGTTTATGCCAGCTAGCTCTGAATTGCTAAAGTATTTTGAGGTGCTATTATTTTTAGATAACATTACTGTGGCCAGTTAGAATTCTAAGGCATTTAACAACCTAATATTGGATTTCTGAACCACTGAATTTAATTGTAGTCTATTTTCAAATTAAATTTGAAGCTTATAACTAGCACTCTCTATTCCTTGTGGAGTAATACTAAATATCTTTATAGACTTTATAAAATATAACTATTATTTTAATCTCTAATTTTAAACATGCACACAGAATTTTCAAATTTTCTGCATGTATATCTGTAGCTCTCAGAAAACATAATGTGTGCATAAAATTTTAGAGAAATATATATAATACTAATATATATCAGATAAAAAGTATATTATATAGCATATGTTTATACCAGATATGCATTGAAGATGGCATTAATATTTATTTTCAATTAAATCATTTTATTTTATTTTATTTTTTTAATGGGGCGACATCAATAAATCAGGATACATATATTCAAAAATAAAAAGTCCAGGTTATCTTGTCTTTCAATTTGTTGCATACCCATCACCCAAAGTCAGATTGTCCTCTGCACCTTCTAACTAGTTTTCTTTGTGCCCCTCGCCCTCCCACTTTCCCACTCCCTTTCCCCCCTTCCCCCGTAACCACCACACTCTTATCAATATCTCTTAGTTTCACCTTTATGTCCCACCAACGTATGGAATAATGCAGTTCCTGTTTTTTTCTGAATTACTTATTTCACTTCGTATCATGTTATCAAGATCCCACCATTTTGCTGTAAATGATCCAATGTCATCATTTCTTATGGCTGAGTAGTATTCCATAGTGTATATGTGCCACATCTTCTTTATCCAGTCATCTATTGACGGGTTTTTTGGTTGTTTCCATGTCCTGGCCACTGTGAACAATGCTGCAGTGAACATGGGCTGCATGTGTCTTTACGTATCAATGTTTCTGAGTTTTTGGGGTATATACCCAGGAGAGGGATTGCTGGGTCATAAGGTAGTTCTATTTTCAGTTTTTTGAGGAACCACCATACTTTCCTCCATAATGGTTGTACTACTTTACATTCCCACCAACAGTGTGTGAGGGTTCCTTTTTCTCCACAGCCTCTCCAACATTTGCTATTACCTGTCTTGTTAATAATAGCTAATCTAACAGGTGTGAGGTGGTATCTCATTGCAGTTTTGATTTGCATTTCTCTAATAACTAAAGAAGATGAGCATCTTTTCATATATCTGTTGGTCATTTGTACTTCCTCCTGGGAGAAGTGTCTGTTCATGTCCTCTTCTCATTTTTATATTGGATTGTTTGTTTGTTTGTTGTTGAGTTTTATGAGTTCTTCGTATATTTTGAATATTAGGCCCTTATCTGAGCTGTTGTTTGAAAATATCATTTCCCATTTAGTTGACTTTCTGTTTATTTTGTTATCAGTTTCTCTTGCTGAGCAAAAACTTCTTAGTCTGATGTAGTCCCATTCATTAATTTTTGCTTTCACTTCTCTTGCCTGTGGAGTCAAATTCATAAAATGCTCTTTAAAACCCAGGTCCATGAGTTTAGTACCTATGTCTTCTTCTATGTACTTTATTGTTTCAGGTCTTATGTTTAGATCTTTGATCCATTTTGAGTTAATTTTAGTACAGGGGGACAAACTGTAGTCCAGTTTTATTCTTTTGCATGTGGCTTTCCATTTTTCCCAGCACCATTTATTGAAGAGGCTTTCTTTTCTCCATTGTATGTTCTTGGCCACTTTATCAAAAATTATTTGACTATATATATGTGGTTTTATTTCTGGACTTTCTATTCTGTTCCATTGGTCTGAGTGTCTATTTTTCTGCCAATACCATGCTGTTTTGATTGTCGGGGCCCTATAATATAGTTTGAAGTCAGGTATTGTAATGCCCCCAGCTTCATTCTTTTCCTTTAGGATTGCTTTGGCTATTCGGGGTTTTTTATAGTTCCATATAAATCTGATGATTTTTTGCTCTATTCCTTTAAAAAATGTCATTGGAATTTTGATGGGATTGCATTAAATTTGTATATTTTTGGTGGTAATATGGCCATCTTGATTATATTTATTCTTCCTAACCAAGAAAAAGGAATATTCTTCCATCTCATTATATCTTTTTTGATTTCCCTTAACAATGGTTTATAGTTTTCATTATATAAGTCCTTTACATTCTTTGTTATGTTTATTCCTAAGTATTTTATTTTTTTGTTGCAATTGTGTAGGGGATTGTTCTTTTGAGTTTGTTCTCAGTTGTTTCATTGTTGGCATATAGAAAGGCTATTGACTTCTGTATGTTAATTTTGTATCCTGCAACCTTACTGTGTTGGCTTATTGTTTCTAGTAGTCTTTTTGTGGATTCTTTGGGGTTTTCGATGTATAGGATCATATCATCTGCAAAAAATGATACCTTTACTTCCTCTTTTCCGATATGGATGCCTTTTATTTCTTTGTCTTGTCTGATTGCTCTGGCTAGAACCTCTAGTACCACATTAAATAAGAGTGGAGAGAGTGGACAACCCTGTCTTGTTCCTGATTTAAGGGGGAAAGCCTTCAGTTTAGTGCCATTTAATATGATGTTAGCTGATGGTTTATCATATATGGCCTTTATCATGTTGAGATATTTTTCTTCTATACCCATTTTGTTGAGGGTCTTAAACATAAAATTGTGTTGTATTTTATCGAAAGCCTTTTCTGCGTCTATTGATAAGATCATGTGGTTTTTGTTCTTTGTTTTGTTGATATGGTGTATTACGTTAACCGTTTTATGTATGTTGAACCATTCTTGAGATTCTGGGATGAATCCCACTTGATCATGATGTATTATCTTTTTAATATGTTGTTGTATTAGATTTGCTAGTATTTTGTTTAGTATTTTAGCATCTGTATTGATTAGAGATATTGGTCTGTAGTTTTCTTTTTTTGTGCCATCCTTGCCTGGTTTTGTTATGAGGGTTATGTTGGCCTCATAAAATGTGTTTAGAAGTATTGCTTCTTCTTCAATTTTTTGGAAGACTTTGAGTAGAATAGGAACCACGTCTTCTTTGAATGTTTGATAAAATTCGCTGGTATAGCCGTCAGGGCCTGGACTTTTATTTTTGGGGAGGTGTTTAATGTTTTTTTCTATTTCTTCTCTACTAATAGGTATGTTTAGGCTTTCTGCTTCTTCATGACTCAGTCTAGGAAGCTTGCATTGTTCTAGAAATTTATCCATTTCTTCGAGATTGTTAAATTTAGTAGCATAAAGCTTTCCATAGTATTCTACAATAATTCTTTGTATATCTACGGTGTCCGTGGTGATTTCTTCTCTTTCATTTTGGATTTTGTTTATATGAGTTCTTTCTCTTTTTTTCTTGGTAAGTCTTGCCAAGGGTTTTTCAATTTTGTTGATCTTTTCAAAGAACCAGCTCTTTGTTCTATTTATTTTTTCTATAGTTTTACTGTTCTCTATTTTATTTATTTCTCCTCTGATTTTTATTATCTCCTTTCTTCGGCTGGTTTTGAGTTGTCTTTGTTCTTCTTTTTCTAGTTCCTTAAGGTGGGAAGTTAAGTGGTTCACTTGGGCTCTCTCTTGTTTGTTCATATATGCCTGAAGTAATATGAATTTCCCTCTTATCACTGCTTTTGCTGCATCCCATAGATTCTGATATGTCGTATTGTCATTTTCATTAGTCTGTATATATTTTTTGATCTCTGCACTTATTTCTTCTTTGACCCATTCATTTTTTAAAAGTATGTTGTTTAGTTTCCACATTTTTGTGGGATTTTTTTCTCCATTTTGCAGTTGAATTCTAGTTTCAAGGCTTTATGATCAGAAAATATGCTTGGTACAACTTTGATTTTTCTGAATTTGCTGATGTTATTTTTGTGGCCCAACATATGGTCAATTCTTGAGAATGATCCATGTACACTGGAGAAAAATGTATACTCAGTCACTTAGAGATGAAATGTCCTGTAGATGTCTATCATATCCAGGTACTCTAGTGTTTTGTTTAAGACCAATATATCTTTGT
This sequence comes from Saccopteryx bilineata, assembly GCF_036850765.1. Classification (NCBI taxonomy): domain Eukaryota; kingdom Metazoa; phylum Chordata; class Mammalia; order Chiroptera; family Emballonuridae; genus Saccopteryx; species Saccopteryx bilineata. The sequence goes on along the minus strand of NC_089491.1, from coordinate 208,953,046 downwards.
TGATTCTCTGTTTGGATGACCGATCTAGAGCCATCAGTGGTGTATTGAGGTCTGCAAGTATGATTGTATTTTTGTCAGTTTTTGTTTTAAGGTCTATAAGTAGCTGTCTTATATATTTTGGTGCTCCTTGGTTTGGTGCATATATATTAAGAATTGTTATGTCTTCTTGATTCAGTGTCTCCTTAGCCATTATGAAAAGGCCATTTTTGTCTCTGAGTACTTTTGTTGTCTTGTAGTCAGCATTATCAGATATAAGTATTGCTATGCCTGGTTTTTTTTGAATGTTGTTTGTTTGGAGTATTGTTTTCCAGCCTTTCACTTTGAATTTTTTTTTTATCCTTTTTACTTAGATGAGTTTCCTGTAGGCATCATACAGTTGGATTTTCTTTTTTAATCCATTCTTCTACTCTGTGTCTTTTTATTGGTGAGTTTAATCCGTTTACATTTATTGTAATTATTGACACTTGTGAGTTCCCTATTGCCATTTTATATCTTGCTTTCTGTTAGTTTTGTGTCTTGTTTGATCCTTCTCTTTCATTTTTCTATCTTTTGTTTTTATTTGGTTGTATTCCATACATCTTTCCACTGTTGCTATCTTTTTTATCTCATGTGCTTCTGTGGTGTTTTTTTCAATGGTGGTTACATTTAAGTAATGAAAAGGGTTCCTATCCTGTTCATTGTAGCACTGTTTTGTGAGTACTTTTGCACTCCATCTTCCTTTGCTGCCTTGAGAATTTTTTCTTTGCCATTGCTTTGTGCCAATTTCATTATGATATGCCTCAGAGTAGGTTCGTTGGGGTTAAGAAAACTCAGAGTTCTGTTTGCTTCTTGAACTTGAGGCTTTAGTTCTTTCCACAGGCTTGGGAAGTTCTCATCTATTATTTGTTTGAGTATGTTTTCCATTCCATTTTCTCTCTCTTCTCCCTCTGATATACCTATTATTCTTATGTTATTCTTTTTGATGGAGTCAGATAATTCTTGTAGGGCTATCTCATTTTTTTAAATTTTTGAGTCTCTTTCTTCTTCTCTCTGTTGTGCCTCAAGTTGCTTGTCTTCTATTTCACTTATCCTCTCTTCTATCTGGCCTGTTCTGTTAGCTAAGCTTGTTACCTCGTTTTTCAGCTCGTGAATTGAGTTTTTCATCTCTGTTTGATTTGTTTTTATATTTTCAATTTTCTTGGACATATATTCTTTGTGTTCATTGAGTTGTTTTCTGAGCTCCCTAAATTGCCTTTCTGTGTTTTCTTGTGTATCTCTGAGTATTTTTAAGATTTCTGTCTTGAATTCTCTGTCATTAGCTCCAAGGTTTCCAATATATTAATTTTTTTTCTCCGTAGATGTTTACTCATCTATCTGTGTTACCTCTCTTTCTTTTGTATCCATGATATTCGATTTTATCTTCCTTAATGGCATCTGAAGGTGGATTTGTTGATAGTATTAATGATATTTAATAAAGAATAAAAAGTTAAAAAATAAAAAATTGAAAAATGTTTTTTTAAAATTAATAATGAAATTAAGAAAAATAAAATAATAAAAAAAATTAAAAAAAAATTTTAAAAAAGGAAATTATTTCTCCCCTCCCTTTTTCCTCCCCTCTCCTCTGTCCTCTTTCTTGAGAAAATCTTGTGGTTAACTGTGAATTATATTTTATTTATTAGAACAAACAATGCCTGTAATGGAGGGCCTGAATTGGGGAAAAGTATTAAAGGGGCAAAAAAAATAATAAAAAAATAAATAAATAAAATAAAATAGAAATGGGGGGGTATGGACCCACAAAAAGCAAATAATGAAAAAATTTGGATCAAGAATAAAATGATTTGCGTTTAGGTGTTGGTTGACTAAGAGTTATGATGAGAGAAATAAGAGGGAAACAGGAAAATGGGGGGAAAAATTAAAAAATTACTATTGTATTTAGTAGAACAAGAGCTTGATAAAATGGAGAGTCAGGGATGCGAGCACTGCTAGTGAGTTAAAAAGGTGAAGTAAAAAAAAACCAAAATGCTACAAACATACGTTTGAGTCCCAGATAAGATAATTTGTTCATTATTGAGGTTTGAATGAGAGGATACGTAAAGGAGAAAGGAAGACACTAATATAGAGGGATAAAAGAGAGAGAGAGGAAAAAAAGAGGAAACCACTGAAAGAAGAAAAAAGAAATAAGAGGAGAGAGAGAGAGAGAGTGAGAGAGTTAACGGTTTTGGAGTGCAACCCTCATAGAGAGAAAGGAAGAGGAATGAAAAGATGATGGGAGATGTAACACTTATGGGTAGTGTAGTTTAAGGAGAGGAGAGAGTAAGACCGGTAGAGAGTTAAACGACCAAATTGGAGGAGGAAAAAAAAAATCAAGGATGGAGATAAGAGAAACAAATGAACAAATATAATAAAATGGGATAGGTTATAAAGTCTGTGGATTATTCTTGATTTTGAGAGGTTATCTTCTTGCTTTTTCCTCTCTCCCTCTTCCTGGTCGGTGACTCTGTACCCCGGGTTCTGCCCCTTTGGCATGCTCAGGTAGAGGTTTGCAGTTGATAAGTCTCTATGACAATCTCATGTATTGTGCTTTAATCACGTTGGCAGTTGAGGCTCATTAGCATTTATAGGCTCTGACAGTGAGAAAGTCCGTGTTCCTGGAGCCTCTCTCCTAGTCTTTCCTTCCTCAATTTGTAGCCTGATAATCCAGCTATGGGGTTGCTGCTGCCTCTGCCTGGATAGTAAGAGGCTCAAAGAGCTGGTCACTCCCCACTTTATTCCCACTCAGCACAGGGCTCGGGGTAAGGCTCAGTCAATCAGAGCTGCTAGCATAACCAGCCAGGGCTTCTGCCCACTCAAAGACCTCTGGCTGTGCCACTCTGTCCGGTAACATGAGCGGGCACCCACTCCCGGGGCACTTGGAGGAAACTCTCGTTCACTATCTGCACGTGCAGACCAGGATGTCAGACCAGAAGTATCACCCTCTGAGTGAAACTCCCCACCCGCACTGAAAAGTTCCAGCGTTGGAATTGGCTCTCGCTCCGTCCCCGTCTGTGGCTTTTTCAAGGTGCTGGGGCGGCCTGAAATTCCGCTTTAGGCCCACACAAAGGCCCCTGACTCTGCCCCTCTGTGGGATAACACGGGCAGGCACTGCTGAGGCACTCAGAGGAATCTGTCACTCACTGTCTGCACATGTAGACCAGGATATCAGACCAGCCAGGATATCAGAGGGCCTCACCCTCTGAGTGAAACCCCCGCCAGTACGAAACAGTTCCAGCATTGGAATTAGTTCTCACTCCCTCACCGTGTGCGGCTCTCCCAGGGTGCTGGGGCAGCCCGGAGGCTTTCGGTCCACACAAAGGACTCTGACTCTGCCTCTCTGTGGTACAACACGGGTGCACACTCCCGGGGCTTTGGAAGGAATCTCTCACCCACTATCTGCACCGCTGACCAGGAGATCAGGTAAAATGGCTGCCCCGCTTGTCTTTTTTTGTCTGGGTTTGGCGTGAGTGTTAGCTGTATTGCCCGGGTTGTCACAAGAACAGTTTTTCCTTGGCTTGGATCTCCGTGCCACAGCCTGGTTCGGCAGTTTGTGCTGCGGCCTGGATCTATTCACCCCCTTTGCCCGCCTTAGTTTCTATATTCTCAGTTTCCAGTGAAAGCCGCCCTGTTTAGGTTAGGTAGGAAGGTGGAGCATTTCTTACTCCCTATTTCCTTCGGGGTTTGGTTATATATTTAGCCAATTTTTTGCTCAACCATACCTTTGGGTATATTGCAAAACATCTGGAGGCTCAAAGGATAGGTTTTTCTGTTTCTGGTTGAAGATCTTGTTGAGTTTTGGGGGAGATTTATCGGTATCGCTTCCTACCCTGCCATTACTCTGACCTCATCTCCTTCAATTAAATCTTGTTATATCATTGGACAAGTTAGTTAATCATACTATATCTCAGTTTTCTCTTCTATAAATGGTTATAATAATGGTATGAAACTTGCAAGGTTGTTATGAAATTACAATGTTAATTACAGGTAATTTTGTATAGAATTATCTAGTGCTTTTACTATTTCATTTGTGTGTCATAATTAGTATACATTAATTGTGACATTTGGTATAATAAGTAGTTAAATAAACACATTAATAAACAAGTCACTATTTTTAAAAGTAATACATTTTTTAAATTTGTTAATTTTATTTTATTTTTTATAGAAACAGAGAGCATTAGAGAAAGGAACAGAGAGAGAAAGACAGACAGACAGGAAAGGAGAGAGATGATAGAAGCATCAATTCTTCCTTGAAGCATCTTAGTTGTTTGTTGATTGCTTTCTCATATGTGCCTTGACCAAAGGACTATAGCAGAGTGAGTGGACCCTTGCTCAAGCCAGTGATCTTGGGCTTCAAGCTGGTGAGCTTTGCTCAAACCAGATAAACCTGTGCTCAAGCTGGAGACCTCGGGGCTCAAACCAGCAACCGTGATGTTATTTCTATGTCTCACACTCAAGCCAGCAACCCTGTACTCAAACTGGTGAGCCCACGCTCAAGCTAGATCCTCAGGGTTTTGAAACTGGGTCTTCTGCATCCCAGTCTGATGCTCTATTCACTGCCCCACCACATGGTCAAGCTATTAATTTTCTTATATCCTTTATAGAATATTCTTTAGTCTGGTCTTGAGGGGGTATATACTACCTATTCATAAATTATTTGTAATTATTTAATGGGTAAGAAAACATAAATAAATGATTCTTATGATACATGACTTTTCTAATGGAAAATGATAGCTAGCCAATGTACATAAGATTTAGAATGATGATTTTGATAACCCACACTAATTTTGACATTTGTAAGTGAAAGAGGAGAAATCCATTCAAACTAATCAATTCAGAACAAGAAGATACTGGGTTTATTATTTAAAAAAGAGTCACTGTGTTACTTGGTGGGAGGGAGGAGAGGGAAGAGGTGGGGGAGGGGAGGGGCACAAAGGAAACCAGATAGAAGGTGACAAAAGACTTTGGGTGATGGGTATGCAATATAATCAAATGTCAAAATTACCTGAAGATGTTTTCTCTGAACATATGTATCCTAATTTATCAATATCACCCCATTAAAATTAATAATAAAAAATAAAATAAAAAAAGAGTCACTGTGGGAGATTCTAAGATGGTGACAGAGTAGGCAGACATTCTAACTGCCACCTCCCAGGACCAAATTGGATTACAACTTAATTTAAGAAAAATCATCTTGAAAAACCAACTTTGGACTAAATAAAGAGTCTATAACCAAGGATCACAGAAGAAGCCACACTGAGACTGGTAGGAACAGCATAGACACAAAAAGGGCTGCCCCACTCCCAGGAGTGAGCAGTGGCTGAAGGTCCAGATGGATTCTCATTGTGGGGAGGGTTGCCTGAGAGGGGAGGGTCCTCAGTCCCAGGATAAAAGCCCCAGGCTAGAGCCCCAGAGCCTAGAAGAGGCACCCAGACAGCACTTGGAGGTGAAAAGAGCTGAGATTTCTGAGAAAGAGACAAAGCTCTTCAAGACACAGACTCTGTCTTAAAGGGTCATCATAGAATGTCTTGTTTAGAGCCACTTACCCAGGACTCTGGGGGAGGAGGGCTGAGAGAAATGGAGTTGCATGAGGAGAATGTAAAGTTGAAAGCTCAGGGAGAAACATTGTGGGGGATGGCCACTGGAACTCTGGTGGTGAGTCATTTTCTAATACCACGGTTGCCATTTTCTTGGGTAGAGCAATCCCCTTCATGTGGTATCAGCCTGGGGAAGAGAAACTGTTCTGCCTCAGGAGTCTCTCCTGTCCCACCCATGGAGACTGGGTCATCCTCAGAAGTTAGCCAGGAAGTAAGGGGCATGTAAGTGACTGAATTTTCTGGTGTTGAGAAAGGAACATTTCCCCACAAGCTCCTGAATCTATGACTGGTAAATCAGCCTCAAACGAGACTCAGTAAAAACTGTTCAGACTGCCCTGGCCGGTTGGCTCAGCAGTAGAGCGTCGGCCTAGCATGCGGAGGACCCGGGTTTGATTCCCAGCCAGGGCACACAGGAGAAGCACCCATTTGCTTCTCCACCCCTCTGCCGCGCCTTCCTCTCTGTCTCTCTCTTCCCCTCCTGCAGCCAAGGCTCCATTGGAACAAAGATGGCCCAGGCGCTGGGGATGGCTCTGTGGCCTCTGCCTCAGGTGCTAGAGTGGCTCTGGTCGCAACATGGCGACACCCAGGATGGGCAGAGCATCTCCCCCTTGTGGGCAGAGTGTCGCCCCATGGTGGGCGTGCTGGGTGGATCCCGGTCGGGCACATGCGGGAGTCTGTCTGACTGTCTCTCCCTGTTTCCAGCTTCAGAGAAATGCAAAAAAAAAAAAAACTGTTCAGACTGTAAGCAGACCATACCTTTTGGTCTCAGAGGCCACACCCAACAGACTCCTTGTACCACACCCACTGAGGTCTGTGAAAAATATCTGGACAGACTGTCACCTGGGGCTGAGGGGTGGAAGCCATACACACCACCCTTCCTAATCCCTGAATTGTCCCAGGCTCTAGACCCTACCAGAGGTTTTTCAGTGGCCAAACAAAACAAGCAGCCAGCAGACAGAGGCTGCAGGATGTGGCACTCAGAACCTTGGCCTTGGAAGTGGATCTTCCTCCAGGCCTCTTATGGATAAAGCCCAGCCTAGATGTGTAACTTGGTATTTCCATGTGAAACTGGGCCCAGCAGAGGCAGCCACAAACTCTGGATTGCTTGTAGCTCCAAGAAGGTTGGTGAGGGCCAGTTATAGGCAGTGTATCCCACTGTTCTGTGCCAGGTTCCCTCCAGGGAGGTCGAGGGAAGGCACATCCAATGGCTAGCTACAGAGAGCATTGGTTCAGAAACTCTTGTACAGGAATATTCTAAAGAATGGCTCCTCACACCTGGCCCAGCTGAGGCAAGTTCCACTTTCTGTGATCAGCATTGATGCAGTGGCTCATGTGCATTGGTAGGGTGGAGCATCATAGTCAGCCAGACTGGGTGCTGGATATCCTGTCCCACTTGGCTGGGTTCCACAAAAGAAAGGGAGAAAGGCTTGGAGCATAAATATTAAAAGTGTGGGTCTCTGTAAGCCTATTGTTGGGTTTGGGCAAGGGACTTGGCCACTCTCTTGGAGGGCACAGTGAGCCCCAGGAGAAGACTCTCTCAGTCCACTTCCCTGAGACCAGGGTCTCACCAGCTGTAAGAATGTCTTCAGAAGAGACTATCAGCCCCACTCGATCTGAACCTGCCACTCACTTTGCTGGGGAGAAATAAAATTTGAGTATACAGCAGTGGCTGAGGGATCAGGCTCTGGAGTAGATGTAACTTTCCCCATACTGGGCTATTGACCAAGAGACTCTTGAAGTAAGAGGACCCACAAACATTAAAATCCCAATCTCAGATGTCCTAACCAATTAAATTTGCAAACTGTGGAGGGGTTGGTTGGGTAGAGCCAACCTAAGCCCACAACACAGCCTTTCTACAGAAGACTCTGAGGGAAGAACAGACAGCTACAAAAGAAGGAGGAGCAGCTGAAAAGCGGAGGCAGATCTTAGGAGCTTGGAGATTTTATGGAGCTGCTGTCATCTCTAAGCTAGAGGAAGCTGATCTTTTGTACACAAGATGGCCTCTCCCACACTATTCAGACATAGGAAACACAGGCAGAAACAGAAAAAAGAGCAGTAGCTGCAGACAGGTAGCCCACAGTGGGTTACAAACTATAGCTAACACCATCCCAAGAAGATCTAGAATCAACACAACTGGTAGTGGCACACAGGACCAACACTAAACTCAGCTAGATACACAAGCAGCAAGCCTGGAGGGAAGTAACACCAAGCCCATCTTTCTCATAAAAACAACACAAAAATTTCAAAGTGAGACAATGCTACCTAGTACATAAAAAAAAAAATAAGGAAAGAAATGTGAACTAAATGAATCAACAAGAGAAATCCCCAGAAAAAAACTAAATAAAATGGAAGTAACCAAACTACCAGATGCAGAGTTTAAAATAATGGTTTTTAGGATGTTCAAGAATCTTAGAGCAACAATGGATGGACATTATGAGCACCTAAATAAAGAGATAGTAAGCATCAAAAAGAACATTGAAATCATAAAAAAGAACCAGTCAGAAATGACAAGTACAGTATCAGAAATAAAGAGTGCACTAGAAACAATCAACAGCAGGCTAGATAAAGCAGAGGATTGAATCCATGATTTAGCAGACAAGATAAATGACAGCACAGAAGCAGAGCAGCAGAACACAATCAGGCTCAAAAAGACAGAGGAAACTCTAGAGACCTCTATGACAACATGAAGAGAAACATCATCTGCATCATAGGGGTTCTTAAAGGAAAGAGAATAAAGAAGGGATAGTTTGAAGAAATATTAGCTGAAAATTTCTCTAAATTGATGAAGCAAAAAGTCACACAATTTCAAGAAGCACAGAGAGTACCATTAAAAAGGAACCCAAGGAGGCCAATATCAAGATACATCGTAATTAAAATGCCAAAGTTAAGAGACAAAGGAAGAACACTAAAAGTAGCAAGAGAAAAGCAGTTAATTGCCTTCAGAGGAGGTTCCATAAGGATGACATCAACTTCTCAACAGAAACATGTGAGGCCAGCAGAAATTGGTAAGAAACATTCAAAGTGATGCAAAACAAAAACCTACAACCAAAACTACTTTATCCATCAAGGCTAACATTTAAAATTGGATGAGAAATAAAAGCTTGAGACAAAAAAGTACTCAAGAAATTTATTACAACAAAACCAGTATGGCAACAAATATTAAGAGGCCTGCTGTAAAAAGAGCAAAAAAAAAAAAATGAGAGAAAGAAGATTGTAGATTTAAATAATAAGATAAAAATAAATAAGTACATATCAATAATCCCTAAAAGGTAAATGGATTAAATGCTCCAATCAAAAGACATGGAGCAGCTCCATGGATTAGAAAACAAGACCCATATACATGCTGCCTAAAAGAGATCCACTGCAGAATAAAAGATACACATACACTAAAAGTGAAGGGATGGAAAACAGTATTCCCTGAAAATAGAAAACAAATAAACAAACAAAAGCTGGAGTAACCATACTTATATTTGACAAAATAGACTTTAAAACAAAGGCTATAGTAAAGGGAAAAGATGGTCACTACATAATAATAAAGGGAGCAATTCAACAGGAAGATATAATCATTGTGAATATTTATGTGCCTAATATTAGGACACCAAAATATATAAAGCAAACTTTAATGGGCATAAAGCATGAGATAGACAGCAATACTATAATAGTAGGTGATTTTAGTACCCCACTAACATCAGTGGATAGATCCTCCAAAAAAATTTAACAAAAAAACAGTGGCCTTAAACGAACAGTAGATTGACTGGATTTAACTGATATCTTCAGAACCTTTCACCCCAAAGCAACGGAATACACATTCTTTTCAAGTGCTCATGGTACATTCTCTAGGATAGACCACATGTTAGGACACTAAACAAGTCTTAATAAATTTAAGAAGATTGAAATCATACCAAAGCATCTTCTGTGATTAAAATGGCATAAAACTAGAAATCAACTACAACAGAAAAACTGAAAAACATTCATATACTTGGAAGCTACATATTATGTTATTAAATAACAGTATGGAGATTCCTCAAAAAATTGAAAATTGAACTGCCTTTTGACCCAGCCATCCCACTTTTAGGAATATACCCCAAGAACACCATAGAACAGTTCCAGAAGGAGAAATGCACCCCCATGTTTATAGCAGCATTGTTCACAATAGTGAAGATCTGGAAACAGCCCAAGTGTCCGTCAGAGGACGAGTGGATTAAAAAGCTTTGGTACATATATACTATGAAATACTACTCAGCCATAAGAAATGATGACATCGGATCATTTACAATAATATGGATGGACCTTGATAACATTATATGGAGTGAAATAAGTAAATCAGAAAAAACTAAGAACTATATGAACCCATGCATAGATGGGACATAAAAATGAGACTCAGAGACATGGACAAGAATGTGATGGTAACAGGGAGTGGGGTGGAGGAGAGGCAAGGAAGGAGAGGGAGGGGGGAGGGTGAGGGGAGGGGCACAAAAAAAAAACAGATAGAAGGTGACAGAAGGCAATTTGACTTTGGGTGAGGGGTATGCAGCATAATCAAAGGTCAAAATAATCTGGATGTGTTTTCTTGGAACTTATGTACCCTGATTTATCAATGTCACTGCATTAAAATTAATAAAAATAAAAAATTAAATAAAAAAAAAACAAATGGGTTAACAATGAGATTAAGGAAGAAATAAAAAAATACTTTGAAACAAATGAAAATGAACATACAACAACTCAAAATTTATTGGGCACACCAAAAGCAGTCCTGAGAGGGAAATTTATAGCATTACAGGCATACTGTAAGAGCAAGAAAAAGCTCCAATAAACAACTTAATCTTGCATCTAAAATAACTAAAAAAAGAACAGCAAATAAAGCCCAAAGGAAGTAGAAAGAGGAACATAATAAAGATCAGAGTAGAAATAAATTGCACAGAGGCTAAAGAAACAACAACAATACAAAAGATCACTGAATCCAAGAGCTGGTTCTTTCAATAGATAAACAAGGTTGATGAACCTTTAAATAGATTCATTAGAAATAAAGACAGAGGACTCAAATAAGTAAAACAAGAAATGAAAGTGGAAAAGTAACAACCGACACCACACAGATACAAAGGATTGTAAGAAAATACTATGAAGATCTATACACCAAAAAATTGGACAACTTAGGTGAAATGCATAAATTTCTAGACACCTACAATCTTCCATAACTCAATCTGGAAGGATAGAAAACCTAAATAGACTAATTACAACAAATCAAATAAAAACAGTTTTCAAAAAACTCCCAGCAAATAAAAGTCCTGGACCAGATGACTTCACATGTGAATTTTACCAAACATTCAAAGAACTAACACTTATCCTTCTCAAGCTATTTTCATAAAATTCAAGAGAAGGGAAGACTTCCAAGCTTTTTTTATGAGGCAAGCATTATCCTCATTCCAAAACTGAATAAAGACACTACAAAGAGAGAAAACTACAGGCCAACAACCCTGATGAACTTAGATGCTAAAATTCTCAACAAAATATTAGCAAATTGGATCCAGCAATCCATCTGAAAGATCATACATCATGATCAAGTGGAATATATTCTGGAGAGACAAGGCTGGTACAGTATTCACAAATCAATCAATGTGATTCATCACATAAACAAAAGAAAGGAGAAAAATCACATGATAATATCAATAGAGGCAGAAAAAGCATTTGATAAAATCCAGCACCCATTTATAATCAAAAGTCTCAGCAAAGTGGGAATACAGGGAACATACTTCAATATAATAAAGGCTATCTATGACAAACCTACAGCCAGCATCATACTCAATAGGCAAAAATTAAAATCAATCACCTTAAGATTAGGAACAAGGCAGGGGTACCCCCTCTCACCACTCTTATTTAACATAGTTCTGGAAGTCCTAGTCACAGTAATCAGACAAGAAGAAAAATTAAAGGCATTTAAATTGGAAAAGAAGAAATAAAACCATCATTATTTGTTGAGGAGATGATACGGTACATAGAAAACACTAAAGTCTCAGTCAAAAATCTGCGTGACAAGGTGGCAGAATATAAAATTAATATACAGAAATCAGTGGCATTTTTATACACCAACAATAAACTGTCTGAAAGAAAAATTAAAGAAACAAAACCCTGCACTACTGCAACAAAAAAATAAAGTACCTAGGATTACATTGAACCAAGGAGGTAAAAGAACAGTACCCATAAAATTATAAGACATTGAAAAAAGAAGTCATGAAAGATACAAACAAGTGGAAAGATATACCATTTTCATAGTTAGGAAGAAAAAACATCATAAAAATGTCTATATTACCCAAACAATCTATAAATTCAACACAATTTCTATTAAAATACCAATGGCATACTTTAAAGATAAAGAACAAATATGCCAAACATTTGAATGGAACCAAAAAAGAACACAAATAGCCTCAGCAATATTTTTTTATTATTGTTAATTTAAATTTATTGTGTTTATATGGATTCAAGTATCTCACATGTTAACACAATAAAGTAAAATTAATAAAAAAGAAAATAATAATAATGAATTGTTTTGGAATAATATGGAAATTTTAATTATATTATTTAAAAAATTTATGATTTTTAAAGTGTCAATCAGAATCAAATATTAAAAAATAATAAAGATATAACATAAGGAAATACCCCATGCAAAGTCCAGTCATCTTTCATAACCACATATTTGACCCCCTTTTACTCTTTATTACCCTTCTACCCCTCTTCAAAATGGTGATGTAATATATTTTAAAGTAGAAATCAGCTTACAAAAATATTATCATAGTTAAAACACTGTTTTTAGCCTAAGCTAAATTTAAGGACAAAAATGATGATAATAAGCAGAAGATAGAAGTAATAGGTAACACAGATTTGAGATATAGAGAGAAACAAACAAACAAAACTACAACCTGGATTTAAGTACAAATTAACAGTGGGTCATTTGATATGTTAAGTGAATATATTTCCAAGGGTTAATGAAATGTAATCAGAGCAAAAGCTATTTGATGTAGGCTTATAACACTGGACATACTCCAATGAAAGTTTAAACATTTGTTTAAATTCTCATTTGTCTGGTAATATTGACTAGTTTCACTGCCATTTCAATAAGGCAATTAGAATTACTCTTTTCAATGACCTTCCATACAATGTGCATGTGGATTATACCATCTGAGCACTAACAGGACACTTTAAATAAACTTGAAATAGTCTTTGTGAAATATGCAAGTATCTTATAATTTCTGACTGCTGTATGCATATCATTCACAATTACATCAAGCTTCTCTGCAATTAATCCAATGTAGTAATGTTAACTATAAACTTAGTCTTTTAGTAAAACCAATCCCCTAATAAGAAAGGAATGAAATATTATGCTGTCAGTTCAACATATTTCTCCAAAGCCTTGCTTTTACACATTTTGAAATGTTTTAATCTATCTTATTCCATAATAAATCACTAATGAGTATATTAATGAGACACATAGGGAGAGCAAAATATCATTATCATAAATAAGAAACAAAATCTCAAAGATATTAAACTTGCTTTATTTTAAATGGCTTAAAACAAAAAAATCAACAGGAATATCCATGTCTTCTTATATTTAATCTTACTTTATTTTTTTTTTGGTGTGATAGAGACAGAGAGAGACAGAGGGAGGGACAGACAGGGACAGACAGACAGGAAGGGAGAGAGATGATAAGCATCAATTCTTTGTTGCAGCATCTTAGTTGTTAGTTGACTGCTTTCTCATATGTTCCTTGACCAGAAGGGCTACAGCAGAGTGAGTGACCCCTTGCTCAACCAGCAACCTTTGGACTCAAGCCAGTGACCATAGGGTCATTCTATGATCCTACGCTCAAGCCAGTGACCTTGGGGTTTTGAACCTGAAACTTCTGCATCCCAATCTGACACTCTATCCACTGCGCCTCAGCCTGGTCAGACTTACTTTTTTTCTTTAAATAATGAATTCACTTGTTTTACCTTATCTTTTAATTACATTTATATTTATCTTTTAATTACATTTATATTACAAAAACTATTACTATTCTTTTTATTATGATTAAGTACAACAGAAAAGATTGTATTTTTACCATTTCACAAAGCTCTTTATGATCTGCCTCTGGCTGACTATTCATGCTTATTATCATTCTCATTCATTTATAAGTTGTAGTCTATTCTCCAGATGTATAAAGCAATTGGTCATATCACTTTATACCTTCTCAGGTGGATACCATCTCTGACTCATCTCTGCCTCTCTTTAAACCTCTTTAACTCTACATGTTAATTATTTCTAACATCTAAATTGAAATATAACCTTTAATAGAAAATCTTGATTGACCTCCCTTAGCAAAGTCTTGATTTGGATCACTATTGTTTTCCTATAGCATCTTATAGAATTTATTAATATTTAGAAAGCATGAAGTATTAAAATATTTATGTTAATAACAGCTGGGTTTATTGATGTTAACAAATTTTAAGTTTTATGATTCCTTTCTTGCTTTGGAAAACTTTCAGGGACCTGGGATGTATCCTAGCAATGTATTCACAGAGTATTTTAAAGTAAGATCCAACAAAGAAGAATAAGTCATCAACCGGAGCCCTGTACTAATGCATGTTGCTTTTCCTCTGAGTGAATTTTCCATCTCTTGTCTCACAAACCATGGTGGAGACAACTGCTAATATGCAAGTAGACCACAAGAGTAATCACAATCACATGCAAATTTAAAGTGGCATTCCAGGGTTTTTAGGGATCTAGAATATACTGATCAAAGAGGTAGAATGGAAGAAGAGAGAACTGAGCCAAGTGCTTGAATTTCCCACTGAGCATTTAAAGGATAAGAGCTAAAAAGTCAAGAAAAAGTGAAAAGATATAAAGCCAAATTTTTAGCAGTCATATGTTGCTAACGAAACAAAATTGGAGTTCATAATTCTGAAATAAAGTTGGTCCTGAATATAAACAAACAAGTAAAAAAATAAATAGAAAACATAAAACACACATAAAAAAACCCTGAGTTATGGCTCAACAAGGTAATATTTAAGAGGGGCAAATGGACTAAACTTTACAAAGATTGTATTCCAGAAAGGAGTCATTAGCATAAAGTGATCCACTTCACTGGTGCTTGACTGTAGATAACATTGGAAGAATGCTTCACTCTTTGTGTTTTATGTATATACAGATATTTTTCATGTACAATATCATGCATTTATTCAAGAATTTCAATATTTTCCAAAAATGCCACCAGAGTACCAAGAAATAAAACAGACAATTGAAATACACTTAAACTTGCCCAAGATATTGAAGTTATAAAAAAAAGTCTTAAAAATCAATGAGTAAATTATTCAAAATCTTGGAAAACTGGAGAATTTCACCAGAGACAACAGTCGATAGAAAAAATATCAAAGAAAAATTCTAAAATTGTAATATGTAATAAAATAAAGATACCTCTAACAAAAGAAAGGTCATATCAGACAAGAATTTTATTTTACTAAAAGTTGTATTAGCAGAAAATAACCAGAGAAAGAACAAAGAGAAAGAAGAATGAATCTACAGAAAAGAATATAAAAAAGTAAATTATCACAGTGGGCAACTGGAACATAATTCCCCTTGGCTACTTAGCAACACAGAGTAAAGAAATGCTGCAGAGCTACTCCATCCAACAAAGATTTTTGGTAATGTTGGCACATGATTCTCTAGTGCATTTTTTATTTCATGAAAATAAGCCTCAATCCTTTTGATTGAACCTAGATACCAGTTAAGTTTATACAATGAATCAATAGTGGTATTTCCACCTCACTGAATCATTTGATCTCTTACTCAACAGTCTACAAAAATATGCAGTAGAGTGGCTAGGGCAAGATTTCAGCAGCTAAACTTTTTGTTTCCAAATACTTACTTGGCGTTTACCAGGTCCATAAAACTGGAGAACATTTTTTTTATTTTTTGTTGCATGAGGTTTTAGAACTGTTGTTATATATCTCTGCATTGCTGATTCCAAATATAAAATCTGTATTTTGGTGCATGCTTTACTTTATATGCAATTTTAATTTCTTTTTGATACAGTTAATGGCATGCATTGGTTTTTAAATTGGAATTAAAGGGCAACTTTTGGATTGAACATAACCACAAGGAAGTTAATATTTTACAAATATCACTTTTATATAATTGTAGTTGTTTTTTAAGTATAAAAAATGATTATCTGATAAGAACACTCTCTTATTTTGTTTTAAAATTGAATCATGGCTTTTTTGAGTAGGCATAAATGTAAGAAGAGTCCTGACAACTTCTGTTATATATGTGGCTGTTACACACTTCAATGTCAAAGGTGCAATATTTCATCATTTGTGACACAAGCATACATTGCCTATTTTCAAGTTCCCCTTGGCGATCAAGACAGGAATGGGGCTCCTCATATTGTGTGTCATAATTGTGAGGAAATGCTTCATGACTGGACAAAGGGAAAATGCAAAGAAATATCTTTTGGTATTCTCATGGTTTGGCGTGAACCTAAGGACCACAGCAGTGACTGTTATTTCTGTCTGATCCATACAAAGGGCATTGGCAAAAAAAATGGCATATAATCACATATTCTAATATTCCTTCAGCAATAAAACCTATCTCACACTCTGAGACACTCCCGGTTCCAGTTTTCCATGGTTTTATTTCTTCTAAGGATGTAGAAAGTGAACATGGTGATCAAGTGTATTTTGATAAGATGCATGAGGAAATGGTTGTAGAATCTGAAGGGTCTTCTGATGCCAAGCGGTCATTAACCCCTCAGAAGTTTAGCCTACCCAAATTGAATGACTTAGTAAGAGATTTGAACCTATCAAAGAAAGCAGTTGAGATATAAGCCTACAGGATTCAAAAAAATAATTTACTTAACTGGTTAACTGAAGTATCCCATTTCAGGAAGCATAAAAAAAATTTTTGCAAACTTTTTTTCCTGAAGACAAACATTTTGTATACTGTCATGATATCATTAGTTTTCTCAGCCAGCTGAATGTTACCACTTATAGTCCAGAGATAGGCAGCTATTTCTTGACAGCTCTAAAAGGAGTCTGAAATGTGTTCTACACAACGGTAATGTTTATGCAGCAGTTCCAATTGGTTATTCAACTCATCTGCGAGAAGATTATACTGACATAAAATTGTCCTTGACATTCTAAAATATGAGAAGCATAACTGGATCATTTGTGTGGATCTAAAAATGGTAAATTTTCTGCTAGGACAACAGAGAGATTTCCCAAACTATCCTTGCTTTCTGTGTTTTTGGGACAGCCAAGCTCAGGAAAAACACTGGACACAGAAGGAGTGGCCAAAACGTAAAGCTCTGGAAGGAGGGATGCAAAATATTGTGAATGAACCTTTAGTTAATTGAGACAGGATCATTTTTCCCCCACTGCACATCAAACTTGGCTTAATGAAGCAGTTTGTTCAGGCTTTGAATAGAGAAAATAAATGCTTTCAACTTACTATTTCTGCTTTTGCTGCCTTGTCTTTTGAGAAGATAAAAGCAGGTGTATTTGATGAACCACAAATTCAAACCCTCATATGTGACGAAGAATTTGCCATGAAAATCAATAAGGAGGAGAAAGCAGCATGGCAGTTTTTGTGGCAGTTACAAAGAACTCCTTGGCAACAAAAAAAGCAGAAAACTATGAACTTCTGGTTCAAAGGGTGCTGTTGGTTTTCCGCAACATTGGATGTAACATGAGTGTTTAGATTCACTTCCTGAACAGTCACCTTGATAATTTTCCTGAAATCTTGGCGCTGTTAGTGATGACTACTTCTGGAGCATCAAACGAGATTGTCCTCAACAAGTATACAAACGCAAGAGCTACAAATGCAAATTTTTGCCTGGATAGAATTTAAATAAGTTTTGCATAAATTTTATGATTAAAATAAGTGTTTTAATATGTTCTATTTTTAAACTTTAGACAAATTCTGATGCAATCATATTTTTAGTGTATTAGTGTATTTACTGCATTATATAAATTATTATATTTTCACAAAGATGATGCCCAAGAAGACATTCTACTTCATTATGTTACACTAAATGTTGAAAATTTTACAATAAGATAAAAACCTAAAATCTTGAATTGCAAAAAACTGTAGCTTACAGAGGAAAACTAATGTCAGATATGAAATCAGCACATTCAAGTTAGGTAGGTAAGAACAAGTGTTTTTGTGTATGCAACAAAAATTTTGTTTCCCAGTGTAATCTGAATAAAAACACTTAATTAGCTCTGTGTATCTCCAGTTTGTTTACTTGTATAAAAGACACAATAATATAACCCACATCATAGGAATTTTGGAAGGAAAAAATAAGTTAATGCCTGCAAAGTGATTTAAACATTTCTTATTAGTACTAAGTGCTCAATACATCTGTAGCATCATCAGCATCATATTTTTTAACTGTGTTGCTAAGAACAATAATTAGAACCTAATATTTTAGCAATAGAAAAAAACATACTGAGTACTAATTACATCTAGGCATTTTTCTAAATAGTTTACTGTATTTACACATTTAAGTCTCATTACAGTTCATGGCAATGAGGATAATAGAGAGTAGAAATGTAGGAAATAGTAAGAAATTGTGCTCATAATGTGTTTATACAAAGGAAGACAGTGTAATGGGATGATCTTTCTATTTGGCTTTGATCATAAGAAAGAATATGTCAATATTTAAAAAAAATAAATTCACTGGTAACAGGGTTAATGATTGCAAAATTATGGATTGATTCATTTAAATTTGCTAGTGTTGCTAAAAAGCCATTCATTACATATGCTTATGATAGTTTCACAGTAGAATTATTTCCCAGTAGAACAGACTGTTACATAGCAATAGAATAAAGTTAAGTCACAGGGAATAGAAATATGCATAGAAATGACCCACAATAAAGATTCAGATGGGGGTTTAGAAAAATCTTTTTGTTATGACTTTAGCCATTAAAACATTATAAGGCATTTATGTCATGGCTGAATCCAACTTTCTACTGTTAACTGAAGCTTCTTATGTTATGAGAGTTAATTTGAAGTAGCTCCCTACAACTTTTCAGAGACATCAAGTTGATAGGATAAAATTGGTTATTTTGCATGCATAAAATGAAAATATTTGTTAGAACAATGCAGGATGCAACTCATGATTTGGAAAATATGAACACATATTTATCTTAATGAGTAGTAACAATTACTAATTAGAAGTGAAACAAATAAACAAAAATTAGTCTTTAACTCTGTAATTCTATTTGAGGGTGCTTGATAATTTGTTATCAAACTGTTTTGAAAATATTATTATACCTAAAACACTGTTTTCATTCTAACCTAAATTTAATTTTTCTAGGAATTTTCTTCTCCATACGCTAGAAAGGCTGAGTGGAATGTTAATACCATATTTTCTTTGTATATCTAAGGTTTTTAAATATCCCCTTATTAACCCATTTCACACTTTGCTCAGTTTAGAAACTTTAACTCTTTATGTAAAAAGTCAATAAATACAGTTAAAAAGTGCTTCTCAATATTTCAAAATAAAGACTTTTGTGAACACAATCTTCAATATGTCATAGCTTTAGCTAACTCCATTTCTGTTTGTGATGTCTGTGATTTTGAAAAATTTGCACCAAAAGTAAACTATTTCAGCAGTACAATGTAAAGCTTGCATAATTGTTGGAGATGTGAAAATTATACTCCAGCAAATTAATTAAAGATTCAAGTGTGCAACATTAGCCTCTTGGTTTAAAGAAATTAAGATGGCCTAACTAGAGTTTAAGAAACAAGGTCATAGTGAGTAATTTTTTCTTGAGGATTAACTTGAGAACTAATAGGGCATTGACAGAGGAAGACATTTATTTCTGGAACTCAAAAGCTAATAAAAGACTTACCTCTCAGTTATTTATGATCTCATTCCACTCAAATATTACATGACAATCCTTGCATTAAGAGGTGCAACGACAGTGTAGCTACATACAGCAAATGTTGCTCAAGCGTGTTGAGAGTATAAATACCTTTTCCACAAGAATAAATGCATGTCATCAAAGGAGCACTGAACTTTTGTTCAGGGAGCTCATTCCTGGAAAACTCTGAGCACTTCAAAGAATTATAAAACCAGGTCATAATGTTTTTGGAGAAGAGCCCAGAATAAAGTTGATCAATTAAAAAAACTAGAAATACTCTTTAATGTGATAGGTCAAAGGCTCATATTAATATGAATACACACTAGATAAAAATATGCAAGATTGTGTATAGCAATATGAAGAGAAGCAATTGATAGTGGCTTCAGTAATAAAATATTAAAACAATGTAAAAGACATTAAAGGGAAGGGCTTCAGCCTGACCAGGCGGTGGTGCAGTGGATGGAGCGTTGGACTGGGATGTCGAGGACCCAGGTTCGAGACCCCGAGGTCGCCAGCTTGAGCAGGGGCTCATCTGGCTTGAGCAAATAAAAAATGCTCACCAACTTGGACCCAAGGTTGCTGGCTCAAGCAGGGGGTTACTCGGTCTGCTGAAGGCCCGCGGTCAAGGCACATATGAGAAAGCAATCAATGAACAAATTAAGGTGTTGCAACGAAAAACTGATGATTGATCCTTCTCATCTCTCTCCATTCCTGTCTGTCTGTCCCTATCTATCCCTCTCTCTGACTCTCTCTCTCTGTCCCTGTAAATAAATAAAAAAAAAAAAAAGGGAAGGGCTTCATTACTGTGTCTCAATGATGACTATACAAATCTTACAATATTCCATAGCCCCAAAATAGCAGAAGATTTAGACCTGGTTATTAATGTCTTATAGAAATATAACATGCAAATTAAGATAAGAGTTTAGTTGAATATAAATGAGAATGTAAATATTACAAATAATTTACTTGAATAGATTAAAGTATAAATGTACAGAGTAAGCTAAAAGTAGATTTTCATCTTTTTCTAAGCAATATACTTTTAATTTTCCTGGAATTATGACTTTTCTGTGAAAAAATATAACACAATTTTGTCTCATTTTAACAAAAAAGGAATATCTGGTGCTATAAAATTTGAAATTAATCTTTAATCAGATCTTTCTATAATTATATTTATAAAGGAATTTGTAAAATAATTTTATAAATGAATTAAATAAAAGTTGTAGCCTGCGTTTTAGTTTGTAAAAGAGCTGTAAGCACAGCTCAATATTTGTCTAATACTGCCTTTCATATCTTGCTTCAAAGACAATTTTTCTTCCTATTATTTTTATTTATTTTTATTATTTTTTTTAAATTTTATTTTTAATGGGGCGACATCAATAAATCAGAATACATATATTCAAATATAACAACTCCAGGTTATCTTGTCATTCACTTATGTTACATACCCATCACTCAAAGTCAGATTGTCCTCTGTCACCTTCTATCTAGTTTTCTTTGTGCCCCTCCCCCTCCCCATTTCCCTCTCCCTCTTCCCCCTCCCCCCGTAACCACCACACTCTTATCAATATCTCTTAGTTTCACTTTTATGTCCCACCAACATATGGAATAATGCAGTTCCTGTTTTTTTCTGATTTACTTATTTCACTTCGTATCATGTTATCAAGATCCCACCATTTTGCTGTAAATGATCCAATGTCATCATTTCTTA
Source organism: Saccopteryx bilineata (assembly GCF_036850765.1). Taxonomy (NCBI): domain Eukaryota; kingdom Metazoa; phylum Chordata; class Mammalia; order Chiroptera; family Emballonuridae; genus Saccopteryx; species Saccopteryx bilineata. Next base: position 208,931,836 of record NC_089491.1, on the reverse strand, counting down.
TGGCGTGGTAGTATTCCATAGTGTATATGTGCCACATCTTCTTTATCCAGTCATCTACTGACGAGCTGTTTGGTTGTTTCCATGTCCTGGCCACTGTGAACAATGCTGCAATGAACATGGGGCTGCATGTATCTTTACATATCAATGTTTCTGAGTTTTGGGGGTATATACCAAGTAGAGGGATTGCTGGGTCATAAGGTAGTTCTATTTTCAGTTTTTTGAGGAACCACCATACTTTCTTTCATAATGGTTGTACTACTTTACATTCCCACCAACAGTGGATGAGGGTTCCTTTTTCTCCACAGCCTCTCCAATATTTGTTATTATCTGTCTTGTTAATAATAGCTAATCTAACAGGTGTGAGGTGGTATCTCATTGCAGTTTTGATTTGCATTTCTCTAATAACTAAAGAAGATGAGCATCTTTTCATATATCTGTTGGCCATTTGTATTTCTTCCTGGCAGAAGTGTCTGTTCATGTCCTCTTTCCATTTTTTTATTGGATTGTTTGTTTGTTTGTTGTTGAGTTTTATGAGTTCTTTGTAAATTTTGGATATTAGGCCCTTATCTGAGCTGTCGTTTGAATATATCAGTTCCCATATAGTTGGCTGTCTGTTTATTTTGATATCAGTTTCTCTTGCTGAGCAAAAACTTTTAATTCTGATGTAGTCCCATTCATTTATCTTTGCTTTCACTTCTCTTGCCTTTGGAGTCAAATTCATAAAATGCTCTTTAAAACCCAGGTCCATGAGTTTAGTACCTATGTCTTCTTCTATGCACTTAATTGTTTCAGGTCTTATGTTTAGATTTTTGATCCATTTTGAGTAAATTTTAGTACAGGGGGACAGACTGTAGTCCAGTTTCATTCTTTTACATGTGGCTTTCCAGTTTTCCCAGCACCATTTATTGAAGAGGCTTTCTTTTCTCCATTGTGTGTTGTTGGCCCCTTTATCAAAAATTATTTGACTATATATATGTGGTTTTACTTCTGGGTTTTCTATTCTGTTCCATTGGTCTGAGTATCTATTTTTCTGCCAATATCATGCTGTTTTGATTGCCGTGGCCCTGTAATATAGTTTGAAGTCAGGTATTGTAATGCCCCCAGCTTCATTCTTTTTCTATGGGATTGCTTTGGCTATTCGGGTTTTTTTATAGTTCCATATAAATCTGATGATTTTTTGCTCCATTTCTTTAAAAAATGTCATTGGAATTTTGATGGGAATTGCATTAAATTTATATATTGCTTTGGGTAATATGGCCATCTTGATTATATTTATTCTTCCTAACCAAGAACAAGGTATATTCTTCCATCTTATTATATCTTTTTCGATTTCCCTTAACAATGGTTTATAGTTTTCATTATATAAGTCCTTTACATTCTTTGTTATGTTTATTCCTAAGGATTTTATTTTTTTTGTTGAATAGTGAAGGGGACTGTTTTTTTGAGTTCGTTCTCAAATGTTTCATTGTTGGCATATAAAAAGGCTATTGACTTCTGTATGTTAATTTTGTATCCTGCAACCTTACTTATTGGCTTATTGTTTCTAGTAGTCTTTTTGTGGATTGTTTGATATTTTCGATGTATAGGATCATATCATCTGCAAAAAGTGATACCTTTACTTCTTCTTTTCCGATATGGATGCCTTTTATTTCTTTGTCTTGTCTGATTGCTCTGGCTAGAACCTCTAGTACCACATTAAATAAGAGTGGAGAGAGTGGACAACCCTGTCTTGTTCCTGATTTAAGGGGGAAAGCCTTCAGTTTAGTGCCATTTAATATGATGTTAGCTGATGGTTTATCATATATGGCCTTTATCATGTTGAGATATTTTCCTTCTATACCCATTTTGTTGAGAGTCTTAAACATAAAATTGTGTTGTATTTTATCGAAAGCCTTTTCTGCATCTATTGATAAGATCATGTGGTTTTTGTTCTTTGTTTTGTTGATATGGTGTATTACGTTAACTGTTTTACGTATGTTGAACCATCCTTGAGATTCTGGGATGAATCCCACTTGATCATGATGTATTATCTTTTTAATATGTTGTTGTATTAGATTTGCTAGTATTTTGTTTAGTATTTTAGCATCTGTATTCATTAGAGATATTGGTCTGTAGTTTTCTTTTTTTGTGCAGTCCTTGCCCGGTTTTGTTATGAGGGTTATGTTGGCCTCATGAAATGTGTTTGGAAGTATTGCTTCTTTTTCAATTTTTTGGAAGACTTTGAGTACAATAAGAACCAAGTCTTCTTTGAATGTTTGATAAAATTTGCTGGTATACCCATCAAGGCCTGAGCTTTTATTTTTGGGGAGGTTTTTAATGGTTTTTTCTATTTCTTCTCTACAAATAGGCCTGCTTAGACTTTCTGCTTCTTCTTGACTCAGTCTAGGAAGCTTGTATTGTTCTAGGAATTTATCCATTTCTTCTAGGTTGTTGAATTTAGTGGCATAAAGTTTTTCATAGTATTCTACAATAATTCTTTGTATATCTATGGTGTCCATGGTGATTCCTCCTCTTTCATTTTGGATTTTGTTTATACGAGTTCTTTCTTTTTTTTCCTTGGTAAGTCTTTTTTTTTTTTTTTTTCTGAAGCTGGAAACGAAGAGAGACAGTCAAACAGACTCCCACATGTGCCCGACCGGGATTCACCCGGCACGCCCACCAGGGGCAATGCTCTGCCCACCAGGGGGCGATGCTCTGCTTCTCCGGGGCATCGCTCTGCTGTGACCAGAGCCACTCTAGCACCTGGGTCAGAGGCCAAGGAACCATCCCCAGCACCCGGGCCATCTTTGCTCCAATGGAGCCTTGGCTACGGGAGGGGAGGGGGAAGAGAGAGACAGAGAGGAAGGAGGGGGCGGGGTGGAGAAGCAAATGGGCGCTTCTCCTATGTGCCCTGGCTGGGAATCGAACCTGGGTCCCCCGCATGCCAGGCCAATGCTCTACCGCTGAGCCAACCGGCCAGGGCTCCATGGTAAGTCTTGACAACGGTTTGTCAATATTGTTGATCTTTTCAAAGAACCAGCTCCTTGTTCTATTAATTTTTTCTATAGTTTTTCTGTTCTCTATATCATTTATTTCTGCTCTGATTTTTATTATCTCCTTTCTTCAGCTGGTTTTGGGTTGTCTTTGTTCTTCTTTTTCTAGTTCCTTAAGGTGGGAAGTTAAGTGGTTCACCTGGGCTCTCTCTTGTTTGTTTATATATGCCTGAAGTGATATGAACTTTCCTCTTATTACTGCTGTTGCTGCATCCCAATGATTCTGATATGTCGTATTGTCATTTTCATTAGTCTGTATATATCTTTTGATCTCTGCACTTATTTCTTCTTTGACCCATTCATTTTGTAAAAGTATGTTGTTTAGTTTCCACATTTTTCTGGGATTTTTTTCCTCTTTTTTGCAGTTGAGTTTCAAGGCTTTATGATAATAAAATATGCTTGGTACAACTTCAATTTTTCTGAATTTGCTGATTTTGTTTTTGTGGCCCAACATATGATCAATTCTTGAAAATGATCCATCTATACTGGATAAAAATGTATACTCAGTCACTTTGGGATGAAATGTCCTGTAGATGTCTATCATATCCAGGTGCTCTAGTGTTTTGTTTAAGGCCACTATATCTTTGTTGATTCTCTGTTTGGATGACCGATCTAGAGCCGTCAGCGGTGTATTGAGGTCTCCAAGTATGATTGTATTTTTGTCAGTTTTTGTTTTAAGGTCAATAAGTAGCTGTCATATATATTTTGGTGCTCCTTGGTTTGGTGCATATATATTAAGAATTGTTGTGTCTTCTTAATTCAGTGTGCCCTTAGCCATTATGAAATTACCATTTTTGTCTCTGAGTACTTTTGCTGTCTTGTAGTCAGCATTATCAGATATGAGTATTGCTATGCCTGCTTTTTTTGGATGTTATTTGCTTGGAGTATTGTTTTCCAGCCTTTCAGTTTGAATTTTTTTTTATCCTTTTTACTTAGATGAGTTTCCTGTAGGCATCATACAGTTGGATTTTCTTTTTTAATTTATTCTGCTACTCTGTGCCTTTTTATTGGTGAGTTTAATCCATTTACATTTATTGTAATTATTGACACTTGTGAGTTCCCTATTGCCATTTTATATCTTGCTTTCTGTTAGTTTTGTGTCTCGTTTGATCCTTCTCTTTCGTTTTTCTATCTTTTGTTTTTATTTGGTTGTATTTCATACATCTTTCCACTGTTGCTATCTTTTTTATCTCATGTGCTTCTGTGGTGTTTCTTCAATGGTGGTTACCTTTAAGTAATGAAAAGGGTTCCTACCCTGTTCATTGTAGTGCACTATTTTGTGAGTACTTTTGCACTCCATCAACCTTTGCTACTGTTAATCTCCATCCTCTCCCCCCCTTTCTTTTTGTGCTTGTCACAGTTTAAATTTGGTTTTATTGTGTTCTTCTTGGAGCTTTTACTTGTGGCTCTTTTTTTTTGTTGTTCTTTGTATCTGATTGGAGAACCCCCTTTAGTAATTCCTCGAGTGGGGGTTTTTGATAATAAATTCCCTCATCTTTTCTGTATCTGTGAATGTTTTTATTTCTCCTTCATATTTAAAAGATAGCTTTGATGGGTATAGTATTCGTGGATGGAAGTTCCTCTCTTTCAGGACTTTAAATATTGGGGTCCACTCTCTTCTAGCTTGTAGAGTTTCTGCTGAGAAATCTGATGATAATCTAATGGGCCTTCCTTTATATGTTTTATTCTTCTTTTCCCTGGCTGCCTTGAGAATTTTTTCTTTGTCGTTGGTTTGTGCCAATTTCATTATGATGTGCCTTGGAGTAGGTTTGTTGGGGTTAAGAAAACTCGGAGTTCTGTTTGCTTCTTGAACTTGAGGCTTTAGTTCTTTCCACAGGCTTGGGAAGTTCTCATCTATTATTTGTTTGAGTATGTTCTCCATTCCATTTTCTCTCTCTTCTCCCTCTGATATACCTATTATTCTTATGTTATTCTTTCTGATGGAGTCAGATAATTCTTGTAGGGCTATCTAATTTTTTTAAATTTTTGAGTCTCTTTCTTCTTCTCTCTGTTGTGCCTCAACTTGCTTGTCTTCTATTTCACTAATCCTCTCTTCTATCTGGCCTGTTCTGTTAGCTAAGCTTGTTACCTCGTTTTTCAGCTCGTGAATTGAGTTTTTCATCTCCGTTTGATTTGTTTTTATAGTTTCAATTTCCTTGGAAATATATTCTTTTTGTTCATTGCGTTGTTTTCTGAGCTTCCTAAATTGCCTTTCTGTTTTTTCTTGTATATCTCGAAGTTTTTTTTAGGATTTCTATCCTAAATTCTCTGTTATTTAGCTCCAAGGTTTCCAATATATTAAATTTTTCCTCCATAAATTTTTTCTTATCTATCTGTGTTACATCTCTTTCTTTTGTATCCATGATATTTAATTTTCTCTTCCTTAATGGCATCTGAGGGTGGTTTTGTTGATAGTATTAATGAGATTTAATAAAGAATAAAAAGTTAAAAAATAAAAAATCGAAAAGGGATTTTTTAAAAAAAAATTAATAATGAAATAAAAATAAAAATAAATTAAAAAAGGATATTATTCCTCCCCCTCCTTTTTATCCCTCCTCTCCTTTCCTCTCTTTCTTGAGAAAATCTTGTGGTGAACTGTGAATTATATTGTACTAAATAGAACAAACAATGCCTGTAATGCAGGGCCTGAATTGGGGAGAAGTAATAAAGGGGCAAAAAAAGTGTGTATGGACCCACAAAAAGCAAATAAGAAAAAAAAATTGGGTCAAGAATAAAATGATTTGCTTTTAGGTGTTGGTTGACTAAGAGTTATGATGAGAGGAATAAGAGGAAAACAGGAAAATGGGGGGAAAATTAAAAAATTACTATTGTATTTAGTGGAACAAGAACTAGATAAAATGGAGAGCCAAGGATGGGAGCACTGCTAGTGTGTTAAAAAGGTGAAGTAAAAACCGCCCAAAATGCCACAAACATAAGTTTGAGTCCCAGATAAGATATTGTTCTTTATTGAAGTTTGAATGAGAGGAGACATAAAGGAAAAAGGAAGAAACTACTATAGAGGGAGAAAAGAAAGAGAGAGAGAGAAAAAAAAAAGAGGGAGCCACTAAAACAAGAAAAAAGAAAAAAGAGGAGAGAGAGAGAGAGAGAGAGTTAAAGGTTTTGGAGTGCAACCCTCATAGAGAGAAAGGAAGAGGAAAGAAAAGTTGATAGGAGATGTAACACTTATTGGTAGTGTAGTTCAAGGAGAGGAAAGAGTAAGACCGGCAGTGAGTTAAATGATTAAATTGAAGGAGGAATAGAAAATATCAAGAATGAAGATCAGAGAAACAAATGAACAAATATAATAAAATGGGATAGGCTAAAAAGTCTGCGTATTATTCTTGATTTTGAGAGGTTATCTTCTTGCTTTTTTGTTTCTCTCCCTCTTCCTGATCGGTGACTCTGTACCTCGGGTTCTGCCCCTTTGGCACTCTCAGGTAGAGGTTTGCAGTTGATAAGTCTCTATGGCGATGTCGTGTACTGTGCTTCAGTCTCATTGGCAGTCAAGGCTCATTAGCATTTATAGGCTCTGCCAGTGAGAGAGTCCATGTTCCTGGAGCCTCTCTCCTAGTCTTTCCTTCCTCAATTTGTAGCCTGATAATCCAGTTATGGGGTTGCTGCTGACTCTGCCTGGATAGTAAGAGGCTCAAAGAGCTGGCAACTCCCCACTCTATTCCCACTCAGCACAGGGCTCGGGGTAAGGCTCAGTCAGTCAGACCTGCTAGCATAATCAGGCGGGGCTTCTGCCCACTCAAAGACCTTTGGCTCTGCCACTCTGTGGGATAACATGGGAGCGCACTGCCGAGGCACTTGGAGGAATCTCTCGCCCACTATCTGGTGCACAGATCAGGATATCAGGCCAGCAGTCTCACACTCTGAGTGAAACCCACACCCACACTGAAAAGTTCCAGCGTTGGAATTGGCTCTCGCTTCATCCCCGGGCGTGGCTTTTTCAAGGCACTGGGGCGGCCTGAGATTCCACTTTTTGGCCCACACAAAGGCCCCTGACTCTGCCCCTCTGTGGGATAACATGGGCGGGTACTGCCAAGGCACTCGGAGGAATCTCTAACTCACTATCTGCGCGCGCAGACCAGGATATCAGGCCCGCCGCCTCAGCTTCTGAGTGAAACCCCCACCTGCATGGAAAAGTTCTAGCATTGGAATTAGTTCTCACTCCCTCTCCATGCGTGGCTTTCCCAGGGCACTGGGGCGGCCCGGAGATTCCACTTTTGGCCCACACAAAGGCCTCTGACTCTGCCTCTCTGTGGGACAACACGGGCGCACACTCTGGAATCTCTCGCCCACTATCTGTGCGCGCTGACCAGGAGATCAGGGAAAATGGCTGTCCCACTTGTCTTTCTTTATCTGGGTTTGGCGTGAGTGTTAGCTTGTATTGCCCGGGTTGCCACAGGAACAGTTTTTTCTCAGCTTGGATCTCTTTGCCACAGCCTGGTTCGGCCGTTTGTGCCGCGGCCTGGATCTATTCACCCCCTTTGCCCTCCTCAGTTTCTATATTCTCAGTTCCCAGTGAAAGCCACCCTGTTTAGGTTAGTGAAGAAGGCACAGCATTTCTTACTCCCTATTTCCTTCGGAGTTTGATTATATATTTAGCCAATTTTTTGCTTAACCATACCTTTGCGTATATTGCAAAACATCTGGAGGCTCCAAGGATAGGTTTTTCTGTTTCTGGTTGAAGATCTTGTTGAGTTTTGGGGGATATTTATCAGTATCGCTTCCTACTGCGCCATTACTCTGATGTCATCCTTCTTCCTATTATCTTTAACCACACGAAGGGATGGGACTTACAACAAATTTTTAAAAATACATTTTAATTTATCTTTGTAAGAAATTTATATGGTTTATAAGTAACTGTCAACTTCATCAAGTCTCTCAGAAAAACAAATTAAGCTATTTCTTTTTAAGAACTAAGTCAAAATTATTTAAACACATCACATATAATACAGTTAAATATACCTTTAATCAATGGTAAAAAAATCTAATGATTGTTGAAACAATTATTTGGACAAAGTAAAAATTTCTTTACACTTAGAATACATTCCATTTATATCTTGCCTTAAAAACTTAAGGGCAATTTAACTGAATGTGATTAATGTTTAAAAAAATCATTATTGCTTAGTGAGAATATTTGTTCCATCTTGTGACAGAGGCCTATTCAAGAATTAGGCCTTTAAACTTGTAAGAAAGTTTGAAGTACACAGATTCTGAAACAGAATAATACTTCTTAGATTTCTAGTAGATAAACATATTCATATTATTATTAGCTAAAGCTAATCTCTGGTCAGAGAATGCAAGTGTTAAAGACCTTCTTAAAAGTTGGTAGAAAAGGGAGTTTTGATAGGAGACTAGCTCATATCATAGGGTTAATGATGGATATTTGAATTCATCCTGTGTTAAAACATTGTGTGTGTGTGTGTGTGTGTGAATGTGTGTGCGCGCGCACGCGCACGCATGTGTGTTTTCCCCATTTGGCATATACTTTTAATTCCTTCACTGCTCTTTATAAATGACTTAAATAGCCATGAGAAAGTCCCTGGAGGTACATTTCTTATAAAGGTAGTAAACCAATAATAATAATTCCTGAGAGAAGCAAGACTTAGAATTTCTAATAAAACTTTTTTTCAGCTTGTATGTTTATCTTGTGCAGAATACATATGGGTCCTGCAAAATACCAATGGATTTTATAAACTTAAACACAAGATGAATCTAATTGCAGCTGTTTTGCAGTATGGTCTATTTACCAGAGTAAATAACATAGACTTTATCAATTGGCAGCCAATGGTCAATAGGGAAAATTATCTTTGGTTTATACCAGTAATTTACAAACATTTTCATCTCATAACACAGACAAACTAATTAATAAAATTCTATGACATACTAAAAAGTATATTACACTTTTTTCCATCTGACAAAAATCGTGTCATTCTGATTCATTCACACTGGACAGCTACTGTTGTGTTGGCTATGTCATTTTTTTATTTGACAATCTAAGATAAAAAGAAGTCAGTGCTCCTGACTGGGTAGTCCAGTATTCCATGTTTTCAAAATTTTTGCAGCACACCGGATGAAATTCATTGCTCTGTACCAATGGTTAAAGAACATCAAAAGCAAATTGTGTTCAACTGGTAAGTTTAACATCTTTCCCTGTTTTAGCTAACGGCTAGATATTTTCTCTGTTCAGTCATAATTTTGCCAATAGCAACCTAGATCAACTCAATGTCCCAAAGGACAACATTTTTGTCCATTAAACTGAGGACATAATTCTGCTAAGAATGGGTAAGCAAAAAGTAGAAACAGCCTAGATTTCTATGAGAGAAGCATGCTTGCTAGAAAATGAAAGATAATTTTGCAAAATGTCCATGTACCCCCAAATAATGATGTTGTTTTAGGTTTCACTGTGTGCAGAATGACAGGGTATGCCTTCCAAATTAAAACACAGCTGTTTTTAAGAAAGAAGTACAGCATGAATGGTACACCATAGATTTCTGAAGGCAAAATGTATCACATTGAGCATGTTATCTGGTATCTAGGATTATTATTCAATCTGTAGTAAAAAGGCAATCTGTCAGAAGGTCAACTGACCTGAGAGTGAGAGCACTAAACTGTCAAGGGCTTCACTAGCCAATTAAAGCAAAAGCCAAAAATAACAGAGTTAAAAGCCTTTAATCCTTTTCTGCTATAGTATAAGTAAGTCTCTAAATTTGAGAAAATGACAACTATCTCTGTTCCATTTTCCCTCATGGATGGTGGGTTAGGTGGGTCAGCATGGATGCAGGGGGTCAGCAGTCACTTCACTGTTGAGGTGACTGAAAAAAAGGCTCTGGTAGTTTTTTGAACTCTGGGATGGAGAAAGAGAGAGGAAGGAAGAAGGGCTCAATGTGGAAAAGTACTGGGCACTGAGTCAGAGTAAGAAAAGTATTCTCAAGATTTTCTCCTCCTTCCCAAAGGCAGAGACAGAGACCTAAAAAGGATCTCCATCCAAGGTCTCAAATAAAGAGACCATGGAAAAATGTCATGAGGCCTTGAAATGTAGATGTATGTAAGATTATGGCTGGCCAGGGGACCTAAGTCCTTGAGTCCCATTTCCTTCGGAGACTGCAATATTCTAGCTAGGGACCAGGACAGATACAGAGAGGGCATTTTTCCTCCTTGAGACCAACCATGCAAAGCCTCTGCAATTGCCTCTGGTAAAGCCAGAAAAGTCATGTATGAGTTCTTATGAAGGAACCAGCTTCCTCAGTCATTGAAATTTCATGACAAATTCAATTACTGTTGTACACTGATGACCAACAGAATGGTTGGTCCTCTTCCCTCAATTTCAGTAAGAAAAATATTTAGCACCTTTTAGTATATTTTCTTAACTCTTTATGCTTTCAGGTTTTCTTGTTTCTTACACCGAATGAACTAACTCTACTGTATGACTGGGAAATTCCTGTCCATATCTCAGTCTAGGCCCAAATGTTTTTTACTCTGGGGAGCAATTAATTACCTTAGTAGAAAAAGCTAAGCAGCTTACCATTTGTGTTCACAAAATGCCTTGCCAGATGCTTTTAAACTTACTATATAGAATTTAATTAGTTACTCATTAAGTAAAATTTTAATTCTTTTGGGCAGAGAAAAACAAAATTGCAGAATAGAATCTGATGGCTGGATGCTATATAACAGTCATTTCTAATATAAAGGAATATCTATATAAAAGAAATATAAAGGTTACCATAACATGCATCCCTGTATATGACACTTTGGCATAAAGAATATTTTGAGTTGAAAATAACTGAAAAATGAGAAGACAAAAGAAAGACTTTCTGCTCCCCTATCCCCCTGTCTACCAGGAAGGTCAAGATAATTTTAAATCAACAGAGACAACTCAAGATTCAGCTCAGAGACAGCACCAGAGGCATTCATAAAAAAAAACTTTACTAAGTAGCTTCTATTAGTTCTCCCTATATTTGACTTCCCACAATTTGCTCTCCTAGAAACTTGAAGTCCTTTTCCTTTGTCTTGTTCTTTTTCAAAAAACAATGTATTGTTTTTTGGTTGAGATGCTATATAAGTTCAAGTTCTAACCACCCCTTACCAATATTCAATATTAGGTGTTCCCATGTGTATGCAGGATGCATATGTTAAATATCCATTTGTTTATTTATTTATTTTTTTATAATTTGTTTTTTGCCAGTTAAATTTAAAGAACCTAAACAACAAACTTAAGATGAGTAGAGGGACAACACTTTTTCCTCCCTTACCAGTACAATAATTTAGTGTGTAACCACAAGACTTTTATAAAACTGATTCCCTCTGTATTAGTAGAGAAACTAGGTTATGCAGCAGTAAAACAAAACATTAAACCTGCAACCATCATGAGCTTAACACTGTTAAGTTCTATTTCTTGCTCACTTTCAGGATGTAGTTTCAGGGCTTTTAAAAGTAAAAGAGAAAAAAATATCTGATGATTCACACTCTAGGTTTTAAATGCTTTTGTCTAGGAATAATAAATTTATTCTCAATACCCATTAGCCATCATTGGCCACAAAACTCTAAAACTAAAGGGATTAAAAAGGGGAAAGAGAACATACGAAAATTTCACACAGGAAAAGTATCTGCTACATACTTGTTATGTATCATTCCAAAATTTTTTAATACTAAGAAGTAAATCATTCAAATTTAAATTAAGTTTTATGACTTCAAATAAAATTAAGAAATTTTATAAATTCTAACAATAAATACATTATTTTAGATTCATAAAATGACTAGAAATTCTGGATGTAAAATTAAAAGAATGATTTAGAAAAAAAACATTTTATGAAAGTTTCAATGGGATGCTCATGTCTGTATAGGTTATGGTGGTGAGAAAGAGTTGTATGTAAATCTTTATAATATAGAATAGAAACCACTAAGGTTAATAATTATAGTTCAGATTATCCAAGGTATGTCAGATAGTATAATTCTGAAAAATTATGAAAATATATGGAACCATACAGAGATGCAGAATAAAACATGTGAATATAAATAACAACTTTGTTACTTACAAGAAGTATAACCATGGACAAGCAAACTAGCTTTCCTGATCTGCATTCCTGCCATGCCAACTTTCAGATAACAGTATGCTATGCCAAACTCTATCTAAGTATACAGAATCCTTTTGTCATGAATGACACAATGCTTGTAACTTACTTTAGAACAACACACAATACCATTATTTTTTATTGACCACCAGTTTGGGGATGAAAATTATTTAAAATTTCATCTTTTATATTTTTAAGTTGAATTCAGATAAAAATAGTAAAAGAAGCCTACAGTCAACTCAAGGTAATATAAGAAATAATTGTTCCATATCAAGAATACAGTTGTTAAAGAGGTGAGACTGTCAACAGAAAACAACTCCCAAACCTTCAGCTGTAGTAGTCCATTCCTAATTTATTCACTATTTAGAATACTAAAAATTTTTTAAAGCCATGACTGATGTTCTTTAAACAGAAATGACATTAATTGTTTATATATATATATTTTTACAATGCCTTAAGTGAAAAAATGTGATACTATACTTAAGCTTGAAATTGTTGTAAGTGATTTAATGAAGCAATATATTTGAGGTTGAAATATGGTATGAGAACATTATCAGAGTGATACATTCTCTGCAGAATTTTTTTCATATTATATAAATAATAATTTCTATGATGCAAAATGTGGTCATTCTTATATGAGCATATTTATGTATCAACCAAAATTTAGCTTTGATTTAAAATAAGATTTGTCAAATCACTGTCTTAATTGAAAAAATAAGGTTTTTTTATTAATTTTAAAGTTCAGAGCTCTCCCAAATATTTTAATATCTATATAAAGAATAGATGAGAATATGCAAGAAATTAGTTGAGACAGTATCAAGTAAGTTTCAATAATTAGAGACTAGCCTGAGATGATGTACTTATGATGTTGGGTCAGTGAATTCTAATCTGAGGCCAGCACTTTGCCGCCATACCAAAGTTGACTTTGTATCAGTTACTCTAAAATAGCAAATATATATTTCTTGATATGTGTTACAGAAGAGAGCTATCACTTTATGACAACCATTAACAATTTGCCTGAATAAGTGAATAGGTAATAACAAAACAATGATTTATTTGTCTTTTGCTTGGAGCAAATTTAAGCATGTTTCTCTCAGCATTTATAGTCTCAAGGAATACATCTATGGTCATTTTTAACTGTAGTTTTGGCTTGTTGGCTTCTCAGCTATGAGGATAATAAGAATACACAAGACTTACCAAAGCTAGAAAACCTCTAAGAGTAATCCACTTTACACTTAAAAGCTGAAGAGTGCTGTAAGATTACAAATTATAAGGGAACTGGCCATGTAGCTATGACTCTGGACAGCAATGACCAGGATTTATTGCCAAATAGCTGATGGTGTGGTCATCTTATACTTAAATCTGAGTGACAAAGGCCCTACAATTGACATTCACCTGTTGTTTTAGAAATGAGGGGTCACCTTCATTTATCACCTGTATGTGTCACCAAATGGCACACAGATTTGGAGATCTTGAATTGGTATTAGGAAAATGTCCTCATAAAACTGAGCTTAACCTGCTTTTTTATTAAGCTTCTTTTATTCACAGATGAGAAAACAATGTATGATTGTCAAGAGGGAATTCGTAAAACACACAAAAACATTTCATAAATAAGTAAAGGAATTAATCCGATATATGTAATCATCTTAAGTATAAAATACTTGAAACTAGTAATAAAAACTTTGTATATATTTATCTATATCTATTGCTCTATATATATGCATGTAATCTCCCCTTAATTTCCATTTGCCAAAATAAATTCAGTTTTATACTTTAGCATTGAGCTAGGTTAAAATCTCAGCTGTTACAGTTAATAACAGGGTAGTTAAAAATCTCAATTCTTATTGAAATTATAAACTATTGTGGATTCTACAAATATATTTTAGTACTTAAAATATATAATAAATGCAATAAATAATAAGCTAAAATATATAGTTTATTTTCTTAAAACTAATAGTCAGAACCATAAAAATATTCCTATTGCCTAAAGGAATAAGTTTAAGCATTAATGTCACAACTGAAATAAAAATATATATCTAATTTACTCTACATTTATGAAACATTCTAGTATATTGCAACGGATTCAACTTCTGTGAGAATGTTTCATGTACAGTTAAAAATGCAATAGCTTTGACAGATTATTTTCAAGGTAGCCCTTTATTGATTTTGTTAAAGGTTTATTGAAATATTGTATATTTGGGTCATACAGTCAAATAAATTTACAAAGACCACAATTATGACTCATTTGTCCAAAACTTTGAAATACTATTTCAGAATTATTATTTTGTAAAATAAAAGAAAAAATAAATGTCAAAATATAGAGCTCTGTATTTGTAGAATTGTAGAAAGAAAGCTCAAATTGAGTTATTTCAACAAAAATAAAGTGAGAGCTTTTTTCTCATTGGTTTGATTTTTTTTAATATTTCTTATTTTCTACTATTTTAAATATATTGAGAATTTTTGGCTGTTTTCAAAGAACATAAAAACATTTCTTTGGAATAAGAGTTCAATTTAACAAAAAGTAAAGACTAAACAATTTTGATTTCGACTTCATATCCAGTTCCTAATAGCCATACTTACTTGATTAATTATTTAAATGTAATTTCTAGCATATAACTAAGACTGTCCTGATTGTGACCATATGGCCTAAGGATTTTTAAAATATTATAAAAATGAATAATATATTACTTTCTCATCATACATCTATTTGTAAATGTTCCATTCCTAGCAGTTGAATGGAAGAAGGGGAGTGACACAAAGAGATTAACTTGGCAAATAAGGGATAAGAGGAGTGTCTTTAAGTTTAATATGATGGTCCTTTATAAATAAAAATAGTTACATATTAAATCAAATAAGGAATTTTAACAACAGAAAAAATTTCAACCTATGAATATCAATCTAGGGAGACAGGGTAGAGTGTATTACAAGTTGAAGCATCTAATATGAGATCACGGTGGGGCCCTTAGAAGAGGACATTTCAAGAAAGAGAAGTAGGTAGTTTAATGAAACATGGATTGCAACAGTTCTAAAAATATATTACAAGTATCAGAGATGTTTATGGACCAAGCAGATTTATTCAAAGGAACTTGAGATGGGGCAATGATGGCCATTTGTAGATATTTAGGTCTGCAATGTGAAACAAACTAATCATAATTAAAAAAAAAATAAGCTTCCAGTTTAAAAAAATGCAGTGAAAGATTAATCTTTAGCAAATACACACATACATACACACACACACACAAATACAGCATGGGGCAAATGCAGTTTAAGTATTTGTATGGAAAATAATGCAATAATAAATAAGAATAAACTCAGTTATTTTGCATACTCACAACTTTAAATCTATGTTTACCAAACCCTGTATATATATTATACACATAAGCTTTAAACATCAGGGATTTTCTATTTGGCTAATTTTACAGTTTTCCAAAATACAGAATCTTAATTTCTTATACCATGTGAATTATATTTGAAAAAAATGATTAGAAGTCAAAATTTAAATATAACTTCACAGATAATACCTAACTGCCAAGATAAAACAATGGGAAATTAATTGTAGCTATTTATTTGTTTTAAAATAAGATTAATTTATCTATCAATATTCATGGGTTATAAAAAAGAAGCATGCTTGACAAATGAAATTGTGTTTTCATTTTTGCTTTTTCTCACACATTGGTGATTTTAAACAGGCACATAAGGCTCCATATTTATAAACAGATTATGACTTCCCCAGACAACTCAATTAAAGCAGTAGAAAAACATAAGAGTATTAAAATTCATTACAGAGAACATTTGCTGTACTTGGACAGTGAAACTCTAGAATCTGAATACAGGGTGTATTTAAATACCTTTAAGCACTTAACAATTGATCCAGCATTCCCACTGTATTCAGCAGTTTAAGCATTCAAACCATATTTGTAATGAGATTACCCAAATTTTATGGCCATTGCATTTATCAGCATTAGCATCCAAAAAATAAATTGAAAATATTATTTTATGTGTGTATGTCTGTCATTTTTTTTTCTTTTTGAAAAAGATTTTCATTGATTTGAGAAAGAGAGAGATGAAGAGAGAGGACAAGAGAGAGAGAGAAAGAGAGAGAGAGAAGCATCAACTTTTTGTTCTACTTAATTGTTCCATTTAGTTGTGTACTCATTGACTGCTTCTCCTAAGTGCCCTGACCAGGGATTGAATCTGCAATCTTGGTGCTCTGAAATGATGCTTTATCTACTGAGTCATGCAGCCAGGCCCACATTTTTGTTTACTAAGCCCTTAAATATAAAAGAGTGAGAAACTATATTCCATTACTGGGAATATCTTTGAATTATCTAATAAAGCACATGTGCATAACAGTCTATATCAGGGGTCTCCAAACTTTTTACAAAGGGGGTCAGTTCACTGTCCCTCAGACCATTGGAGGGCCGCCACATACAGTACTCCTCTCACTGACCACCAATGAAAGAGGTGTCCCTTCAAGAAGTGCGGGATGACGTCAGAGTAATGGCGGAGTAGGAAGCGATACCGATAAATCTCCCCCAAAACTCAACAAGATCTTCAACCAGAAACAGAAAAACCTATACTTGGAGCTTCCAGATTCTTCGCAATACACCCAAAGGTATGATTGAGTGAAAAATTGGCTAAATATATAACCAAACCCCGAAGGAAATAGGGAGTAAGAAATGCTCTGCCTTCCTCACTAACCTAAACAGGGCGGCTTTCTCTGGTAACTGTGAATATAGAAACTGAGGCGGGCAAAGGGGGTGAATAGATCCAGGCCCCCGCAGCAAAAACGGCTGAACCAGGCTGTGGATCAGAGATCCAAGCCGAGGAAAATCTGATCCTGTGGCAACCCGGGCAATACAAGCTAACACTCACGCCAAACCCAAACAAAGAAAGACAAGTGGAGCGGCCATTTTACCCGGTCTCCTGGTCGGTGCGCAGTTAGTGGAAGAGAGATTTCTTCCTAAGCCGCGGAAGTGGGTGTCCGTGTTGCCCCACGGAGAGGCAGGGTCAGAGGCCTTTCTGTGGGCTGAGGGCAGAGTCTCTGGGCAGCCCCAGCGCCCTGGGAAAGCCACGCACAGGAGGGAGTGAGAACTAATCCCAACGGTGGAGATTTTCTGTGCTGGAGGCTGTTTCACTCAGAGGGAACCACGGCCGGCCTCATATCCTGGTTTGCGCGCGCAGATAAGGAGTGAGCGATTCCTCCGAGTGCCTCGGCAGTGCGTGCCCGTGTTATCGCAGAGAGGGGCAGAGTCAGGGGCCTTTGTGTGGGCCAAAGCGGAATCTCGGGCCGCCCCAGCGCCTTGCAAAAGCCGCACACGGGGACGGAGCGAGACTCAATTCCAACGCTGCAACTTTTCCCTGCGGTTGGGGGTTTCACTCAGAGCGTGAGACTGCTGGCCGGATATCCTGGTTGCAGACAGTGAGTGAGAGTTTCCTCCAAGCGCCCCGGAAGTGGGCGCCCGCTTGTGTTACCGGATAGAGTGGCAGAGCCAGAGGTCTTCGAGTGGGCGGAAAGCCCGCCTGATTATGCTAGCAGCTCTGACTGACTTAGCCTTACCCAGAGCCCTGTGCTGAGTGGAAATAGAGTGGGGAGTTGCCAGCAATTTGAGCCTCTTACTATCCAGGCAGAGGCAGCAGCAACCCCATACCTGGACTATCAGGCTACTAATTGAGGAAGGAAAGACTAGGAGAAAGGCTCCAGGAACACGGACTCTCTCACTGTCGGAGCCTATAAATGCTAATGAGCCTCGACTCCCAACAAGAATAAAGCACAATACATGACATTGCCATAGAGACTTATCAACTGCAAACCTCTACCTGAGCGTGCCAAAGGGGCAGAACCCGGGGTACAGAGTCACCGACCAGGAAGAGGGAGAGAAAAGAAAAAGCAAGAAGATAACCTCTCAAAATCAAGAATAATCTGCAGACCTTATAACCTATCCCATTTTATTATATTTGTTCGTTTGTTTCTCTTATCTTCATTCTTGAGACTTTTTTTTCCTCCTCCAATTTGGCCGATTAACTCTCTACCGGTCTTACTCTCTCCTCTCCTTGAACTACACTACCCATAAGTGTTACATCTCCCATTATCATTTCTCTTCTCTTCCTTTCTCTCTATGAGGGTTGCACTCCAAAACCCTTAACTCTCTCTCTCTCTCTCCTTTCTTTTTTCTTCTTTTAGTGGTTCCCTCTTTTTTTCTCTCTCTCTCTTTCTTTTCTCCCTCTATATTAGTTTCTTCCTTTCTCCTTTACATCTCCTCTCATTCAAACCTCAATAACAAACAAATTATCTTATCTGGGACTCAAACCTATGTTTGTGGCATTTTGGGGGGTTTTTACTTCACCTTTTTAACTCACTAGCAGTGCTCCCATCCCTGGCTCTCCATATTATCTAGTTCTTGTTCCACTAAATACAATAGTAAGTTTTTAATTTGTCCCCCCATTTTTCCATTTTCCTCTTATTCCTCTCATCATAACTCTTAGAAAACCAACACCTAAAAGCAAATCATTTTATTCTTGACCCAAATTTTTTCCTTATTTGCTTTTTGTGGGTCCATACGCTCTTTTTTTTTTTTTCTTTTTTCTTTTATTTTTTTTCCTTTTTTTTTTTTTTTTTCTTTATCTCTTTTTTGCCCCTTTATTACTTTTCCCCAATTCAGGCCCTCCATCACAGGCATTGTTTGTTATAACTCACAGTCCACCACAAGATTTTCTCAAGAAAGAGGGGAGAGGAGAGGAGAGGAAAAAAAGAGAGGGGGAATAATTTCCTTTTTTAAAAATTTTTATTTTATTTTATTTTTCTTTATTTCATTATTAATTTTTTTTAAAAAAACAACTCTTTTCGATTTGTTATTTTTTTATTTTTTTTAACTTTTTATTCTTTATTAAATCTCATTAATACTATCAACAAAACCACCCTCAGATGCCATTAAGGAAGAGAAAATCGAATATCATGGATACAAAAGAAAGAGAGGTAACACAGCTAGATGAGGAAAAATCTATGGAGAAAAAATTTAATATATTGGAAACCTTGGAGCTAAATGACAGAGAATTCAAGATAGAAATCCTAAAAATCCTCCGAGATATACAAGAAAACACAGAAAGGCAATATAGAGAAATCAGAAAACAACTCCATGAACACAAAGAATATATGTCCAAGGAAATTGAAACTATAAAAACAAATCAAACAGAGATGAAAAACTCAATTCACGAGCTGAAAAACGAAGTAACAAGCTTAGCTAATAGAACAGGTCAGATAGAAGAGAGGATTAGTGAAATAGAAGACAAGCAACTTGAGGCACAACAGAGAGAAGAAGAAAGAGACTCAAAAATTAAAAAAAATGAGATAGCCCTACAAGAATTATCTGACTCCATCAAAAAGAATAACATAAGAATAATAGGTATATCAGAGGGAGAAGAGAGAGAAAATGGAATGGAGAACATACTTAAACAAATAATTGATGAGAACTTCCCAAGCCTGTGGAAAGAACTAAAGCCTCAAGTTCAAGAAGCAAACAGAACTCCAAGTTTTCTTAACCCCAACAAACCTACTCCAAGGCATATCATAATGAAATTGACACAAACCAACAGCAAAGAAAAAATTCTCAAGGCAGCCAGGGAAAAGAAGAATACAACATATAAAGGAAGGCCCATTAGATTATCATCAGATTTCTCAGCAGAAACTCTACAAGCTAGAAGAGAGTGGACCCCAATATTTAAAGTCCTGAAAGAGAGGAACTTTCAGCCACGAATACTATACCCATCAAAGCTATCCTTCAAATACGAAGGAGAAATAAAAACATTCACAGATACAGAAAAGATGAGGGAATTTATCATCAGAAAACCCCCACTCCAGGAATTACTAAAAGGGGTTCTCTAATCAGATACAAAGAACAAAAAAAAAAACAGAGCCACAAGTAAAAGCTCCAAGAAGAACACAATAAAACCAAATTTAAACTGTGACAACAACAAAAAGAAAGAGGGGGAGAAGACGGAGATTAACAGTAGCAAAGGACGATGGAGTGCAAAAGTACTCACAAAATAGTTCGCTACAATGAACAGGGTAGGGACCCTTTTCATTAATCAAAGGTAACCACCATTGAAAAAACCACCACAGAAGCACATGAGATAAAAAAGATAGCAACAGAGGAAAGATGTATGGAATACAACCAAATAAAAACAAAAGATAGAAAAACGAAAGAGAAGGATCAAACAAGACACAAAACTAACAGAAAGCAAGATATAAAATGGCAATAGGGAACTCACAAGTATCAATAATTACACTAAATGTAAATGGATTAAACTCACCAATAAAAAGGCACAGAGTAGCAGAATGGATTAAAAAAGAAAATCCAACTGTATGCTGCCTACAGGAAACTCATCTAAGTAACAAGGATAAAAACAAATTCAAAGTGAAAGGCTGGAAAACAATACTCCAAGCAAATAACATCCAAAAAAAAGCAGGTGTAGCAATACTCATATCGGATAATGCTGACTACAAGACAGGAAAAGTACTTAGAGACAAAAATGGCCATTTCATAATGGCTAAGGGGACACTGAATCAAGAAGACATAACAATTCTTAATATATATGCACCAAACCAAGGAGCACCAAAATATATAAGACAGCTACTTATTGATCTTAAAACAAAAACTGACAAAAATACAATCATACTTGGAGACCTCAATACACCGCTGACGGCTCTAGATCGGTCATCCAAACAGAGAATCAACAAAGACATAGTGGCCTTAAACAAAACACTAGAGCACCTGGATATGATAGACATCTACAGGACATTTCATCCCAAAGTGACTGAGTATACATTTTTCTCCAGTGTACATGGATCATTCTCAAGAATTGACCATATGTTGGGCCACAAAAACAATATCAGCAAATTCAGAAAAATTGAAGTTGTACCAAGCATATTTTCTGATCATAAAGCCTTGAAACTAGAATTCAACTGCAAAAAAGAGGAAAAAAATCCCAAAAAAATGTGGAAACTAAACAACATACTTTTAAAAAATGAATGGGTCAAAGAAGAAATAAGTGCAGAGATCAAAAGATATATACAGACTAATGAAAATGACAATACGACATATCAGAATCTATGGGATGCAGCAAAAGCAGTGATAAGAGGGAAGTTCATATCGCTTCAGGCATATATGAACAAACAAGAGAGAGCCCAAGTGAACCACTTAACTTCCCACCTTAAGGAACTAGAAAAAGAAGAACAAAGACAACCCAAAACCAGCCGAAGAAAGGAGATAATAAAAATCAGAGCAGAAATAAATGAATTAGAGAACAGAAAAACTATAGAAAAAATTAATAGAACAAGGAGCTGGTTCTTTGAAAAGATCAACAAAATTGACAAACCCTTGGCAAGACTTACCAAGGAAAAAAGAGAAAGAACTCATATAAACAAAATACAAAATGAAAGAGGAGAAATCACCACGGACACCGTAGATATACAAAGAATTATTGTAGAATACTATGAAAAACTTTATGCCACTAAATTCAACAACCTAGAAGAAATGGATAAATTCCTAGAACAATACAACCTTCCTAGACTGAGTCAAGAAGAAGCAGAAAGCCTAAACAGACCTATCAGTAGAGAAGAAATAGAAAAAACCATTAAAAACCTCCCCAAAAATAAAAGTCCAGGCCCTGACGGCTATACCAGCGAATTTTATCAAACATTCAAAGAAGACTTGGTTCCTATTCTACTCAAAGTCTTCCAAAAAATTGAAGAAGAAGCAATACTTCCAAACACATTTTATGAGGCCAACATAACCCTCATACCAAAACCAGGCAAGGATGGCACAAAAAAAGAAAACTACAGACCAATATCTCTAATGAATACAGATGCTAAAAAACTAAACAAAATACTAGCAAATCGAATACAACAACATATTAAAAAAATAATACATCATGATCAAGTGGGATTCATCCCAGAATCTCAAGGATGGTTCAACATACGTAAAACGGTTAACGTAATACACCATATCAACAAAACAAAGAACAAAAACCACATGATCTTATCAATAGACGCAGAAAAGGCTTTCGATAAAATACAACACAATTTTATGTTTAAGACTCTCAACAAAATGGGTATAGAAGGAAAATATCTCAACATGATAAAGGCCATATATGATAAACCATCAGCTAACATCATATTAAATGGCACTAAACTGAAGGCTTTCCCCCTTAAATCAGGAACAAGACAGGGTTGTCCACTCTCTCCACTCTTATTTAATGTGGTACTAGAGGTTCTAGCCAGAGCAATCAGACAAGACAAAGAAATAAAAGGCATCCATATCGGAAAAGAAGAAGTAAAGGTATCACTTTTTGCAGATGATATGATCCTATACATCGAAAACCCCAAAGAATCCACAAAAAGACTACTAGAAACAATAAGCCAATACAGTAAGGTCGCAGGATACAAAATTAACATACAGAAGTCAATAGCCTTTCTATATGCCAACAATGAAACAACTGAGAAGGAACTCAAAAGAATAATCCCCTTCACGATTGCAACAAAAAAAATAAAATACTTAGGAATAAACATAACAAAGAATGTAAAGGACTTATATAATGAAAACTATAAACCATTGTTAAGGGAAATCGAAAAAGATATAATGAGATGGAAGAATATACCTTGTTCTTGGCTAGGAAGAATAAATATAATCAAGATGGCTATATTACCCAAAGCAATATACAAATTTAATGCAATTCCCATCAAAATTCCAATGACATTTTTTAAAGAAATAGAGCAAAAAATCATCAGATTTATATGGAACTATAAAAAACCCCGAATAGCCAAAGCAATCCTAAAGAAAAAGAATGAAGCTGGGGGCATAACAATACCTGACTTCAAACTCTATTATAGGGCCACGACAATCAAAACAGCATGGTATTGGCAGAAAAATAGACACTCAGACCAATGGAACAGAATAGAAAGTCCAGAAATAAAACCACATATATATAGTCAAATAATTTTTGATAAAGGTGCCAACAACACACAATGGAGAAAAGAAAGCCTGTTCAATAAATGGTGCTGGGAAAACTGGAAAGCCACATGCAAAAGAATGAAACTGGACTACAGTTTGTCCCCCTGTACTAAAATTAACTCAAAATGGATCAAAGATCTAAACATAAGACCTGAAACAATAAAGTACATAGAAGAAGACATAAGTACTCAACTCATGGACCTGGGTTTTAAAGAGCATTTTATGAATTTGACTCCAATGGCAAGAGAAGTGAAGGCAAAAATTAATGAATGGGACTACATCAGACTAAGAAGTTTTTGCTCAGCAAGGGAAACTGATAACAAAATAAACAGAAAGCCAACTAAATGGGAAATGATATTTTCAAACAACAGCTCAGATAAGGGCCTAATATCCAAAATATACAAAGAACTCATAAAACTCAACAACAAACAAACAAACAATCCAATAAAAAAATGGGAAGAGGATATGAATAGACACTTCTCACAGGAAGAAATACAAATGGCCAACAGATATATGAAAAGATGCTCATCTTCTTTAGCTATTAGAGAAATGCAAATCAAAACTGCAATGAGATACCACCTCACACCTGTTCGATTAGCTGTTATTAGCAAGTCAGGTAATAGCAAATGTTGGAGAGGCTGTGGAGAAAAAGGAACCCTCATACACTGTTGGTGGGAATGTAAAGTAGTACAACCATTATGGAAGAAAGTATGGTGGTTCCTCAAAAAACTGAAAATAGAACTACCTTATGACCCAGCAATCCCTCTACTGGGTATATATCCCCAAAACTCAGAAACATTGATACGTAAAGACACATGCAGCCCCATGTTTATTGCAGCATTGTTCACAGTGGCCAGGACATGGAAACAACCAAAAAGCCCATCAATAGATGACTGGATAAAGAAGATGTGGCACATATACACTATGGAATACTACTCAGCCATAAGAAATGATGACTTCGGAACATTTACAGCAAAATGGTGGGATCTTGATAACATGATACGAAGCGAAATAAGTAAATCAGAAAAAAACAGGAACTGTATTATTCCATACGTAGGTGGGACATAATAGTGAAACTAAGAGACATTGATAAGAGTGTGGTGGTTACGGGGGGGAGGGGGGAATGGGAGAGGGATAGGGGGTGGGAGGGGCACAAAGAAAACAAGATAGAAGGTGACAGAGGACAATCTGACTTTGGGTGGTGGGTATGCAACATAATTGAACGACAAGATAACCTGGACTTGTTATCTTTGAATATATGTATCCTGATTTATTGATGTCACCCCATTAAAAAAATAAAATTATAAAAAAAAAAAAAAAAAAAAAAAAAGAAGTGCAGCAGGGGCTGGATAAATGGCCTCAGGGGGCTGCATGCAGCCCACAGGCTGTAGTTTGGGGATGCCTGGTGTATATTAAAAGAGATATTAACATTTGTTTTTGTTTCTTTATCAAATTTCAACCTATCAGCCTGTATGAGTTTTTCTTTAGAAAGGAAGATGATAATGATAATGATAACAATAATAATAGCTTCCTATTGACAAAGAAAACAAGGCACTCTTCTAATCATATTGCATCATGCTCAATGCTTGGATAAGTTATTTAGTGTGTTAAAATATTGATTTGATGTGCTTACTAGCCTGTAGCTTCATTATCTTCCTTGAGCAGTTTCTAAATTAGAAGTTATTCTAATACTCATTATCAAATGTTAGTGTCCTTTCCCACTGTCTGCTAAAACAGGGCTCCAAATTTCATACCAAGACTTGTATATCAACCTCTACTTTCATCTACTATTTGGATATCAGAGTATTTAGTTTCCTTTATATGTAAGCTATAACCACAGCCAAATAATAAGACAATGAAAAGTTTTTGTTAGTTTTAAGGAGAATATTTCAATCAGCTCTGATGTCAAATACAACAGAAGGCCATGTTTCTTTCCTATATATCAAGACAGAAAGAATTTATTTCTTTGAAAATGTGAACTAGGCAATCTGTATTTTCCTTTTCAAGAAAAAAGTTCCTGGGCCCTGGCCGGTTGGCTCAGTGGTAGAGCATCAGCCTGGAGTGCAGGAGTCCCGGGTTTGATTCCTGGCCAGGGCACACAGGAGAAGCACCCATCTGCTTCTCCACCCCTCCCCTCTCCTTCCTTTCTGTTTCTCTCTTCCTCTCCCACAGCCAGGGCTCCATTGGAGCAAAGTTTGCCCAGGCGCTGAGGATGGCTCTGTGGCCTCTGCCTCAGGCACTGGAGTGGCTCTGGTGGCAACAGAGCAACGCCCTGGATGGGCAGAGCATTGCCCCCTGGTGGGCGTGCCAGGTGGATCCCGGTCGGGTACATGCGGGAGTCTGTCTGACTGCCTCCCGGTTTCCAACTTCAAAAAAATACAAAAAAAAAAAAGTTTCTGACATTTCAATAACAATTTGTTTAATTCCACAGTTTGAGGGCCATACTGAGAATAATTTTAATTTTTGTATAAATATCACACATTAACCAATTGTGCCACTGGAGCCCCTAATCTTAACTCTTGTTAAATTAAGTACTCTTTGTCTTTTGGATTATTATCAATTGAATCACTGTATTTTGCAATGAATTCTATAGTGCCTACATCACAATAAATGTAAACGGGCAATCCACACACACACACACAAAATTCCTTATTCCACAAAAAGAGCTTCCTGATTTTCCACAGGAAACATACAGCACTTACCAAGACATTATTGGATCAACATGGGTATATTACCTGATTCGGACTACATGGTTCTAGAGACAAAATAAATAATGCTATATCTGTGAGTTTCTTGGTCTTGTTTGTTAGATATTATTTTTACTGAATTAATTATGATTATTTTCTACCTCTTTAAAAAATTACTCTAGTTGGCACATAATGGTACATTAGCTTCAGATATGCAATACAGTGATTTGACATTTATATACCTTACAATGTGATCACCAAGATAAGTCTAGTTATCACTGTCTCCCTGTTTATTACATAGCTCTAGGATCTCCCCAATATCCCAAGTTTTATATATCACACTTAACAGAACCAGTTGCTTTCATAGTACAATTAGGAGAATTATGAAGCAGTAAGGGTCTTTGGATAAGACCTCTGTTACAGTAATGCAATGTTATAGTAATTAAATATATAGAAATACAGAAAAATATGGAAGATATATAGAAATAATTAGGATATAATATTAAAACAAATAAAGTAAATAAGGCTATACCATCTGGATAAAAATTAATCTAGTGTGTACAGATATGATAGGCAGACTCTGCCTTTCGTGCAGGGCCCAGATAGTGTGTGTGTGTGTGTGTGTGTGTGTGAAGTTATACATAGATAAGAAGTGGCTTGATGTCACAATTCTGTAGGTTCACATAAGCTATATAGAAGCTTCCCTAGAAACACTTTACAAGTGGCTTGATGTAACATTTCAGTAGTTACATAAAAAGGGCTCCTTACGAGGAACTCCCAAAAAAGTGGTTTGAGTTGATAATCCTGTAGATTGACACTTGCTAGAAGGCAAAGGTCAGAGAAGGTACTAAAACTGAGGGACCACCTGCTGTGGTAATCACCCAGACTCCAACATTGAATGTGGGCTCTCTCTGTGCCACTCTGATCAAGGACAGCTGAGAGGAATATGCCAACGGGGACCCCTTAAGCTATATGCAGGCATGCAAAAAGGATTTGTGAGTAATAAATTACCTGTGTGATTCTTGCAACTAACTTGCATGGCGGTAGTGTCTTTCCTTCAGTGGCAGTTGGTCTCAGCAGTGATAAATAAGTAGAATCATCATAGCCACCTCAAGAGTAGTCTCAAAGAGGCTGTGAGACCTGCTATTAAGCGGGAGTGTCCCACTCTATGGGGTAGTTGAATCGGGATGCCTGCCTCATCCATGTAGAGCTTGGGCTCTACTGGGACAACCTCATTAATAAACTCCCTTCTCGATATCTAGATAAAACTGTCATTTCCATGGGGAAAACCATTTTCTCCTCATTAGATGGACCACATGTTTCTTTCTACTAATTTCTGTAGCTTCAGATCTTTCTTTCAGAGCACTTAGGTGAATCCACATGCCAAAGTGGTGTTGTGTCATAAAAATCATTACTTCTGTAGGAATTACCAGGAAATAGTCTCCAGCTTTCAGTCTTTTTTCTCCTTCAGAAATGAGGGACCTTCAGGAATGCTCATCTTTCCATGAGAGACATTTTTTTTATTAGCTTATTGATGAGTACTGTAGTACAAATAAAATAAAACTGCACTGCTCACCTGTGACAAATATAAAAACAGATGTTTTTACCTATTACAGGAAAGCCCACAATACTAAGCATATAACAAGAAGATTGTCCTTCTCCACATATCAAATCTCCTCTTTTCTGGTCTCTCACCCTGAAACTCCTAAAAAATACCCAGGTCTGAGTGTTTGGCCATATCTTAGTCTACTCAGGCTGCTCTAACAAATTAGCATAGAATGGGTGGATTGTACAACAAACATTTCTTAGAGCTCTGGAGGTTGGCTTGTCCACCTTATATACTCACATGGAAAAGAACAGAGAGAAGCAAGTACATACTCTAGTGCACTCTATTATAAGAATATTAATTCCAACATGAGGGGCCCACTCTCATGACTTACTTACTTCCTCAAATCCTCATTTTTTAACACCATCATATAGGAGATTAGGGATTCACATATAAATTGTAGGGAGACACAAACATACAGGTAATATTTATATTCTTTTTATATTCTATAATTATTACCACTATTAGTAAAACTCTTCTATATTATTATAGAAAAATAAAATACTTCTATATTTTTGACAGACTAAAATTTCTGGGAAAACAGCCTCTTGTCAAGCTTGAATGTGTTTTTATACTAAAATTATTTTTATTTTGCTCAATTTCATCAAAAACTCATTGTGACTTTTTCCTAATTTTTCACAGCCCCAATGCAGGATTGGCAATACTTATCATAATGATACAATTAAATTATTATTTCATGTTAATAATACAATATGTAATATCATATATAAAGAAAGGTGGTAACAGTATGTCCTTTTAAGTATAAAACTACATTGACAAAAAAGTAAAAATTATAATAATAAACACAAATGAAATAGATTGTATTATTTAAATTAAATTAAGTCAAAATTAAAAACACTTACGGTAGCAGTGAGAATATTGAGAAAGATAATACTATGTTATAGAAGTGTTCAAAGAAAAATGTTTGGGCACTGGCAGTCTACCTGATTTGGTTAGAGCTTCCTCCTGAAACACCAAGGTCATGAGTTCGATGCCTACTCAGAATGCACACAGGAAGTGACCGTAAATGAACAAATAAGTGGAACAACAAATACGTGCTTCTTTCTCTCTCTCTCTTCTCTGTCTCTCTAGTCAATAAAAAAAGGATAAAGTCTTGAAAAGAATGTGGATTTTTCTTTGGGATTAAGGTACTGTAATGAAAACATTATATATTCATATGCAGATGAGTTTTAAGGAGCAGGAAATTCTCAGGGTGTTAATTGATTATTTTCCATTTGGACAAAACATACGTTAACTCTTTTAGTCTATAATTTTACTAATGTTTTTGATAACAGAAAAGCATTTAATGGGAAAAAAATCAAGAAACTAATGCCAGGGATTATCAATTATATACAAGAGAATTCCCTAATATAATTCAGACACAGTTTATGGAAAATATAATGGATATATTATGGGACACACCTATGACACCAAGTAAAACTTCAGAATAAGATCCATAATATTGTGAAGAAGAGTTTATCAATATCTCAAAATTGATTCAAAAATTAATTTAAAATATACATCTAGCTGCAGCTTGTTTTTTCCTTAAGAAATATTAGTCGGCCCTGGCCAGTTGGCTCAGCAGTAGAGCATCGGGCTGGCATGCAGGGGACCCGGGTTCGATTCCCGGCCAGGGCACATAGGAGAAGTGCCCATTTCCTTCTCCACCCCACCCCTCTCCTTCCTCTCTGTCTCTCTCTTCCCCTCCTGCAGCCAAGGCTCCATTGGAGCAAAGATGGCCCGGGCGCTGGGGATGGCTCCTTGGCCTCTGCCCCAGGTGCTAGAGTGGCTCTGGTCATGGCAGAGCGATGCCACAGAGGGGCAGAGCATCGCCCCCTGGTGGGCAGAGCGTCACCCCTGGTGGGCGTGCCGGGTGGATCCCGGTCGGGCGCATGTGGGAGTCTGTCTGACTGTCTCTCCCTGATTCCAGCTTCAGTAAAATACAAAAAAAAAAAAAAAAAGAAATATTAGTCACCTTGATTTTAATGAGTCTAATTTATTATAAAATAAGAAAACAGGGAAGACAAGATGGTGCTGGAGTAGTTGGATGTACCAACACTCACTTTCCAGAAACAAAGTAGATTACAACCTAATTTTAAGAACTATCATATGGAAAAACCAACTTTGGACTAAACTAAGAGGACTCTTCAACCAAGGAACACTGAAGAAGCCACACCAAGACTAGTAGAAAACGCAGAGAGGGCTGCCCAGCTCCCTGAAGTGAATGGCAGTTGGGAGAGACTCGTGTAGCAGGAAGTGAGTTTAGCAGAGAGGGGAGGGTCCTGAGCCCCAGGAACAAAGCCCCAGCCTGCAGCTCCAGAGCATAGAAGAGGTGTATGGACAGTATTTAGCTGGAAACAAGTCAGAATACTGTTTGTGAGAAAAACACTGATTTCTCAGATGCAGGATTCTTCTTAAAAAGACCGCACAGAACACCTCTCTCACAACCACTCACCCAAGGCTCTGGGGGAAGCGGAGAGAGGAGAGTACCAGAGTAGCATAAAAAGAGTGTAATCTAGGAGGCACAGGAGAAACATTTTGAGAGACAGCCACCCTAACCCCTGGGACAAGTCACTCCCCAAATCTGAAGTGAATATTTTCCCCAGAAACAGCAATACCAGCAAAGGGAAGCAGGACACCAGCTAAACAATCTCTTTCATGGCACTCAGAGCACAGTCGCTTAAAAGAAGGGAGCTTTCAGGACTACAGTAGTGAGTGTTAGGGTTGGAGCGGCAGTGCCCCACCCCACACGGCTGAGGGCTCGCTAGAGGGTGGGTGGCGGCGGGATGTGCAAGTGCAGTTCTGTGAGCAATGGCAGAAGCTGGCTGGCCACCACTGGGCCCAGGTATGAGCTCAGTCTAGCCTGGCTGGGGAGGTAGGGCATGCAAAAGAAGTCAAGCCCAGTTGCAAGCCGCCTGCAATCCAGCCTGTGAGAGAAAGGAGGGAACACCAGAATAGGTGGAGACCAGCCCTTGAGCAAGGGTGCAGGAGCACAGCCTTGCCCCACCTGCAAAACCGAAGCTTGTGGCTTGACTTGAGAGCCGGCTCCTCCTGCCGGGGTGGAGCCAAAAACCCAGAACAGACAGAGTCCCGTTACTGATTGTGGGCATGCAGTCCCGCCTGGCCTGTGGAGCCAAGGCTTGCACCTGTCCCACGAGCAGGCTCTTCCTGCAAGGGTGAAGCAAAAGCCCCAAAACAAGCGGAGACCCGCAGTTGAGCAATGGTGTTCAGCATTGCACACAGGGCCGAGCACAACACCACCTACAGGGGTGAGGCAAAGGCCAAGACCACCAAGGCTTGTACACACAAGCACGTGATCACAGCCACTCCCATGAAGAAGAGGCAGAAACCAGAGCAACAGCCCCAGTAGGCAGGCAATGGCAATGCCCATACACAAATGCCCTAGGAAGCAACAGCAAAGGGGGTGGTGGGCCTGCAGACACACCATACCTAGGGAACAGAGACCAGATCCAGTGGACTCCAGTGGCCAAAACCTTCCTTTACACAGAGAAAATGAGAAGGCAGAAATATGCAACACAAATAAATCAGAAGAAATCCCCTGAAAAGGACCTGAATGAATCAGATATAACCAAATTACAGGATGCATAGTTTAAAATAACAATTGTTAGGATGCTCAAAGATATTAGAACTACAATAGGTGGTCATTATGAAAGCCTAAATAAAGAGATAGCAAATATAAAAAAGGACATTGAAATAATAAAAAAGAATCAGTCAGAAATGACAAATACAATATCAGAAATGAAGAACACAATGGAAGGAATTAAATGCAGGATAGATGAAGCTTAGTATCAAATCAGCAAGTTAGAGGACATGATAAATAAAGGCACGGAAGCAAAGCAGAAAAAAAAAAGTGACTCAAAAAGTCTGAGGAAACTCTGAGAGAGCTCTGTGACAACATGAAGAGACATAAAATCTGCATCATAGGGGTTCCTAAACAAGAAGAGAAAGAAAAAGGGATAGAGACTTTGTTCAAGCATACCATAGCTGAAAACTTCCCTCAATTAAGGCAGGAAAACATTTCACATGTTCAAGAAGTACAGAGAAGTCCATTAAAGAGAAACACAAAGAAATCAACACCAAGACACATCATAATTAAAATACCAAAGATAAATGATAAAGAGAAAATATTAAAAGCTGCTAGAGAAAAAAAGACTATCACCTACAAAGGAGCCCCCATAAGGGTGACTTCTGACTTCTCAATAGAAATACTTGAGGCCAATATTACCCAAAGCAATATACAAATTTAATGCAATTCCCATCAAAATTCCAATGATATTTTTTTAAAAAAATGGAGCAAAAAATCATCAGATTTATATGGAACTATAAAAAGCCCCGAATAGCCAAAGCAATCCTAAAGAAAAAGAATGAAGCTGGGGGCATTACAATACCTGACTTCAAACTCTATTATAGGGCCAC
Source organism: Saccopteryx bilineata (assembly GCF_036850765.1). NCBI lineage: Eukaryota > Metazoa > Chordata > Mammalia > Chiroptera > Emballonuridae > Saccopteryx > Saccopteryx bilineata. The sequence continues at coordinate 208,899,985 of NC_089491.1, read as the reverse complement.
GACAATCAAAACAGCATGGTATTTGCAGAAAAATAGACACTCAGACCAATGGAACAGAATACAAAGCCCAGAAATAAAACCACATATATATAGTCAAATAATTTTTGATAAAGGGGCCAACAACACACAATGGAGAAAAGAAAGCCTCTTCAACAAATGGTGCTGGGAAAACTGGAAAGCCACATGCAAAAGAATGAAGCTGGACTACAGTTTGTCCCCCTGTACTAAAATTAACTCAAAATGGATCAAAGATCTAAACATAAGACCTGAAACAATAAAGTACATAGAAGAAGACATAGATACTAAACTCATGGACCTGGGCTTTAAAGAGCATTTTATGAATTTGACTCCACAGGCAAGAGAAGTGAAAGCAAAAATTAATGAATGGGACTACATCAGACTATGAAGTTTTTGCTCAGCAAGAGAAACTGATAACAAAATAAACAGAAAGCCAACTAATCTGGAAATGATATTTTTAAACACCTGCTCAGATAAGGGCCTAATATCCAAAATATACAAAGAACTCATAAAACTCAACAACAAACAAACAAACAATCCAATAAAAAAATGGAAAGAGGACATGAACAGACACTTCTCCCAGGAAGAAATACAAATGGCCAACAGATATATGAAAAGATGCTCATCTTCTTTAGTTATTAGAGAAATGCAAATCAAAACTGCAATGAGATACCACCTCACACCTGTTAGATTAGCTATTATTAACAAGACAGGTAATAGCAAATGTTGGAGAGGTTGTGGAGAAAAAGGAACCCTCATCCACTGTTGGTGGGAATGTAAAGTAGTACAACCATTATGGAAGAAAGTATGGTGGTTCCTCAAAAAACTAAAAATAGAACTACCTTATGACCCAGCAATCCCTCTACTGGGTATATACCCCCAAAACTCAGAAACATTGAATCGTAAAGACACATGCAGCCCCATGTTCACTGCAGCATTGTTCACAGTGGCCAGGACATGGAAACAACCAAAAAGCCCATCAATAGATGACTGGATAAAGAAGATGTGGCACATATACACTATGGAATACTACTCAGCCATAAGACAGGATGACATCGGATCATTTATAGCAAAATGGTGGGATCTTGACAACATTATACGAAGTGAAATAAGTAAATCAGAAAAAAATAGGAACTGCATTATTTCATACGTAGATGGAACATAAAAGTGAGACCAAGAGACATTGATAAGAGTGTGGTGGTTATGGGGGGAGGGGGAAGAGGGAGAGGGAAGGGGGAGGGGGAGGAGCACAAAGAGAACTAGATAGAGGGTGACAGAGGACAATCTGACTTTGGGTGATGGGTATGCAACATAATTGAACGACAAGATAACCTGGACATGTTATCTTTGAATATATGTATCTTGATTTACTCATGTTACCCCATTAAAAATAAATAAAATAAAAAAGAAAAAAAATCTTAAAAAAAAAAAAAGAAATACTTGAGGCCAGAAGGGAATGGCAAGAAATATTCAAAGTAATGTAGAACAAGAGCCTACAGTCAATCCTACTTTATCCAGCAAAGCTAACATTTAAAATTGAAAAAAAAAAAAATCTTTCCAAAAAAAAAAAAAAAACCTCAAGAAATTTACTACAACCAAACCAAGGCTGCAAGAAATGCTAAAAGGCCTGTTGTAAACAGATCAAAGAAGAAAAAGAATATAGCAAAAGAAGAATACAGTTGTAAAGAATAAAATGGCAATAAACAATTACATATCAATAATAACCTTAAATGTAAATGGATTAAATAATCCGATCAAAAGACAAAGGGTAGCTGAGTGGATAAAAAAAACAGGACCCATACATATGCTGTCTACAAGAGACACACCTTAAAACAAAACATGCACATAGACTGAAGAAAAAAGGATGGGAAAAAATATTTCACGCAAATGGAAATGATAAAAAAGCTGGGGTAGCAATACTTATATCAGACAAAATAGACTTTAAAACAAAGACCATAGTTAGAGATACAGAAAGTCACTAAATAATGATAAAGGGAGCAATCCAACAGGAAGTTGTAACCGTTATAAATATCTATGCACCTAATATAGGAGCACCAAAATATATAAAGCAGAATTTTATGGATTTAAAGGGCGAGATCAACAGCAATAATATAATAGTAGGAGATTTTAATACCACACTAACATTACTAGAGAGACCCTCAAGAAAGAAAATTAACAAAGAAAAGAGTTTTTTTTAATTAATAATGAAATAAAGAAAAATAAAATAAAATAAAAATTTTTAAAAAAGGAAATTATTCCCCCCCTCCTTTTTTCCTCTCCTCTCCTCTCCCCTCTTTCTTGAGAAAATCTTGTGGTGAACTGTGAATTATAACAAACAATGCCTGTGATGGAAGGCCTGAATTGGGGAAAAGTAATAAAGGGGCAAAAAGAAAAAAGAAAAAAAAAAGAAAAAAAAGAAAAAAAAGAGCGTATGGACCCACAAAAAGCAAATAAGGAAAAAATTTGGGTCAAGAATAAAATGATTTGCTTTTAGGTGTTGGTTGTCTAAGAGTTATGATGAGAGGAATAAGACGAAAACAGAAAAATGGGGGGACAAATTAAAAAATTACTATTGTATTTAGTGGAACAAGAACTAGATAATATGGAGAGCCAGGGATGGGAGCACTGCTAGTGAGTTAAAAAGGTGAAGTAAAAAACCCCCCAAATGCCACAAACATAAGTTTGAGTCCCAGATAAGAGAATTTGTTTGTTATTGAGGTTTGAATGAGAGGAGATGTAAAGGAGAAAGGAAGAAACTAATATAGAGGGAGAAAAGAAAGAGAGAGAGAGAAAAAAAGAGGGAACCACTAAAAGATGAAAAAAGAGAGGAGAGAGAGAGAGAGTTAAGGGTTTTGGAGTGCAACCCTCATAAAGAGAAAGGAAGAGAAGAGAAAAGATAATGGGAGATGTAACACTTATGGGTAGTGTAGTTCAAGGAGAGGAGAGAGTAAGACCAGCAGAGAGTTAATCGGCCAAATTGGAGGAGAAAAAAAAGTATCAAGAATGAAGATAAGAGAAACAAACGAACAAATATAATAAAATGGGATAGGTTATAAAGTCTGCAGATTATTCTTGATTTTGAGAGGTTATCTTCTTGCTTTTTCTTTTCTCTCCCTCTTCCTGGTCGGTGACTCTGTACCATGGGTTCTACCCCTTTGGCACGCTCAGGTAGAGGTTTGCAGTTGATAAGTCTCTATGGCAATGTCATGTATTGTGCTTTATTCTCGTTGGCAGTCGAGGCTCATTAGCATTTACAGGCTCCGACAGTGAGAGAGTCTGTGTTCCTGGAGCCTCTCTCCTAGTGTTTCCTTCCTCAATTAGTAGCCTGATAATCCAGCTATGGGGTTGCTGCTGCCTCTGCCTGGATAGTAAGAGGCTCAAAGAGCTGGCAACTCCCCACTCTATTTCCACTCAGCACAGGGCTCTGGGTAAGGCTCAGTCAGTCAGAGCTGCTAGCATAATCAGGCGGGCTTCCCGCCCACTCAAAGATCTCTGGCTCTGCCACTCTGTCTGGTAACACAGGTGGGCGCCCACTTCCGGGGCGCTTGGAAGAGACTCTCACTCACTGCGCGCACGCAGACCAGGATATCCGGCCAGCAGTCTCACGCTCTGAGTGAAACCCCCAACCGCAGGGAAAAGTTGCAGCATTGGAATTGAGTCTCGTTCCGTCCCCATGCGCGGCTTTTGCAAGGCGCTGGGGCGGCCCGAGATTCTGCTTTGGCTTACACAAAGGCCCCTGACTCTGCCCCTCTGTGCGATAACACGGGCGTGCACTGCCGAGGCACTCGGAGGAATCTCTCATTCACTATCTGCGCACGCAGACCAGGAAATGAGGCTGGCCGTGTTTCCCTCTGAGTGAAACCCCCACCGGCACAGAAAATCTCCTCCATTGGAATTAGTTCTCCCTCCCTCCCGTGCGTGGCTTCCCAGGGCACTGGGGCTGCCCCGAGACTCTGCCCTCGGCCCACAGAAAGGACTCTGACCCTGCCTCTCCGTGGGGCAACACGGGCACCCACTCTCGGGGCCTAGGAAGAAATCTCTCGTCCACTAACTGCTCGCATGCCGACCAGGAGACCGGGTAAAATGGCCGCCCCGCTTGTCTTTCTTTGTTTGGGTTTGGCGCGAGTGTTAGCTTGTATTGCCCGGCTTGCCACAGGATCAGTTTTTCCTTGGCTTGGATCTCCGTGCCACAGCCTGGTTCGGCCGTTTGTGCCACGGCCTGGATCTATTCACTCCCTTTGCCCGCCTCAATTTCTATATTCACAGTTACCAGAGAAAGCCGCCCTGTTTAGGTTAGTGAGGAAGGCGGAGCATTTCTTACTCCTTATTTCCTTCGGGGTTTGGTTATATATTTAGCCAATTTTTCACTCGACCATACCTTTGGGTGTATTGCGAAGCATCTGGAGGCTCCAAGTATAGGTTTTTCTGTTTCTGGTTGAAGATCTTGTTGAGTTTGGGGGGAGATTTATCGGTATCGCTTCCTACTCCGCCATTACTCTGATGTCATCTCCCGAAAATTAACAAAGAAACAACAGACTTAAAGGACATACTGGATTAACTTGATTTAATAGATATCTTCAAAACTTTTCACCCTAAAGCAGCAGAATATACATTTTTTTCAAGTGCTCATGGTACATTCTCTAGAATAGACCACATGTTAGGGCACATAAACAGTGTCAACAAATTTAAGAATATTGAAATCATATCGAGCCCTTTCTCCGATCACAATGGCATGAAACTAGAAATCAACCACAACAGAAAAACAGAAAAATACTCAAACACTTGGAAACTAAACAGCATGTTGTTGAATAATGAATTGGTCAAAAACAAGTTCAAAGAATAAATGAAAAATTTCTAGAAACAAACGATAATGAGCATACATCAACTCAAAATTTATGGGACACAGCAAAAGTAGTCCTGAGAGGGAAGTTCATAGCATTACAGGCATACCTCAGAAGCTAGAAAAAGCTCAAATGAACAACTTGACCCTACATCTAAAAGAACTAGAAGAAAAAAAAAACAAGTAAAGCCCAGAGGTAGTAGAAGAAAGGAAATAATAAAGATCAGAGCAGAAATAAATGACATAGAGGGTAAAAAAACAATACAGAGAATATATGAAACGAGGAACTGGTTCTTTGAAAAAGAAAACAACATTAATGAACCTTTCGCAAGACTCACCCCCCAAAAAAGAGAGAGAACTAAAATAAATAAAATTAAAAACAAGAGTGGAGAAATAACAACTGACACAACAGAAATAAAAAATATTGTAAGAAAATACTATGAAAAATTGTATGCCAAAAACTAGATAACCTAGGTGAAATGGACAAATTCCTTGAAACATATAGTCTTCCAAAAATTAATCTGGAAGAATCAGAAAAACTAAACAGAACAATTACAGCAAATGAGATTGAAACAGTTATCAAAAAATTCTCAACAAAGAAAAGCCCAAGGCCTGATGGCTTCACAAGTAAATTCTACCAAATATTCAAGGAAGAATGAACTCCTATCCTTCTCAATCTATTTCAAAAAATTCAAGAGGAAGAAAGACTTCCAAGCTCCTTTAATAAAGCAAGCAAAATTCTGATTCCAAAACCAGGCAAAGACAACACACACAAAAAAAAAAAATTATAGGCCAATATCCCTGATAAATTTAGATGCTAAAATCCTCAACAAAATATTAGCAAACTGGATCCAGCAATATATTAAAAAAAATCATACACCATGATCAAGTGGGATTTATTCTTGGGAGGTAAGGCTCGTACAATATTTGCAAATCAATCAATGTGATTCATCACATAAACAAAAGGAAGGAGAAAAACCACACGGTAATTTCAATAGATGCAGAAAAAGCATTTTATAAAATCCAGCACCCATTCATGATCAAAACTCTCTGAAAAGTGGCAATACAGGGAACATACCTCAACCCGAGAAAGGCCATCTATGACAAACTTATAGCCAACATCATACTCAATGGGCAAAAATTAAAAGCAATCCTCTTAAGATCAGGAACAAGGTAGGGGTTTCCCCTTTCACCACTCTTATTCAACATAGTTCTGGAAGTTCTAGCCACAGCAATCATACAAGAAAAAGAAATAAAAGGCACCCAAATTGGAAAAGAAGTAAAAATATCATTATTTGCAGATGATATGATATTGTATATAGAAAACCCTAAAGTCTCAGTCAAAAAACAACTAGATGTGATAAATGAATTCAGCAAGGTGGCAGGATATAAAATTAATACTCAGAAATCAAAGGCATTTTTATACACTAACAATGAACTGTCAGAAAGAGAAATGAAGGAATCAATTCTTTTTACCATTGCAACCAAAAAAATAAAGTACCTAGGAATATATTTAACCACGGAGATTAAAGACTTGCACTCGGAATATTATAAAACATTGATAAAAGAAATCAGTGAAGATACAAAGAAATGAAAGCATATACCGTGCTCATGGTTAGGAAGAATAACATCATTAAAATGTCTATATTACCCAAAGCAATTTATAAATTCAATGCAATATTGATTAAAATACTAATGACTTACTTCAAAGATATAGAATACATGTTCCAAAAATTTATATAGAACCAAAAAAGGACACGAATAGCCTCAGCAATCTTGAAAAGGATGAATAAAGTGGGAGGTATCACAATTCCGGATATCAAGTTATACTACAAGGCCATTGTACTCAAAACAGCCTGGTACTGGCATAAGAACAGGCATATAGATCAATGGAACAGAACTGACAACCCAGAAATAAACCCACACTTTTATGGACAACTGATATTTGACAAAGGAGGTAAGAGCATACATTGGAGTAAAGACATCCTCTTCAACAAATGGGGTTGGGAAAATTGGACAGCTACCTGCAAAAAAATGAAACTAGACCACCAACTTACACCATTCACAAAAATAAACTCAAAAGAGATAAAAGACTTAAATGTAAGCTGTAAAACCATAAGCATCTTAGAAGAAAACATAGGCAGTAAGCTCTCTGACATCTCGTACAGCAATATATTTGCCGATTTGTCTCCACAGGCAAGAAAAATAAAAGACAGGATAAACAAATGGGACTTAATCAAACTAAAAAGCTTCTGCACAGCTAAAGACAATAAGAACAGAATAAAAAGACAAACTACACAATGGGAGAATATATTTGACAATGCATCTGATAAGGGGTTAATAAGCAAAATTTATAAAGAACTTGTCAAACTTAATACCAGGAAGACAAACAACCCAATCCAAAAATGAAAAAAGAAATAAATAGACAGTTCTCCAAAGAGGACATACAGATGGCAAATAGGCATATGAAAAAATGCTCAACATCACTAATCATTAGAGAAATTCAAATTAAAACCACAATGAGATATCACCTCTCACTGGTGTGAATGGTGCTCATCAACAAAACAACACAGAATAAGTGCTCCCAAGGATGTGGAGAAAAGGGAACCCTCCTGTACTGCTGGTGGGAATGCAGACTGGTGCAGCCACTGTGGAAAACAGTATGGAGATTCCTCAAGAAATTAAAAATCAAACTGCCTTTTGACCCAGCTATACCACTGTTAGGAATATACCCCAAGAACACCATACCACTGTTTGAAAAGAAGAAATGCACTCCCATGTTTATGGCAGCATTGTTTACAATAGCAAAGATCTGGAAACAGCCCAAGTGTCCGTCAGTGGAAGAGTGAATTAAAAAGCTTTGGTACATATATACTATGGAATACACTCAGCCATAAGAAATGATGACATCGGATAATTTACAACAACATGGATGGACCTTGAAACATTATACTGAGCGAAATAAATAAATCAGAAAAAATTAAGAACTATATGATTCCATACGTAGGTGGGACATAAAAATGAGACTCAGAGAAATGGACAGCAGTGCAGAGGTTACTTGGTGGGAGGGGAGGTGAAGGAGGGGGTTGGGGAAAGGGAGGGGCACAAAAAAATCAGTTAGAAGATGACGGAAGACAATTGGACTTTGGGCAATGGGAATGCAGCATATTCAAATGTCAAAATAACCTAGAGATGTTTTCTCTGAACATATGTACCCTGATTTGCCAATGTCACCCCATTAAAAGTAATAAAATAAAAAAGATAAAGTAAGCAGGATCCATGCATATACTGTCTACAAGAGAACCACCTCAAATAAAAGATATACATATACTGAATGTATAGGAATGAAAATGTATATTTCTTGCAAGAGGAAATTAAAAAGAAGCTGGGGTAGCAATACTTATATCTGACAAGAAAGACTTTAAAACAATGTTTATACTAAGGAAAAAAGTAGATCACTACATAATGATAAAGGGAGCAATTCAGCAGGAAGTTGTAACCATTGTAAATATTTATGTGCCTAATACAGGAGCACTTAAATATATAAAGCAGATTTTGATGAACATAAAGGGTGAGATCAAAAGCAATATTATAATAGTAGAGGATTTCAATACCCCACTAACAACACTGGATAAATCCTCATAAAAAATTTAAAAAAAAGGCCCTGGCTGGTTGGCTCAGTGGTAGAGTGTTGGCCTGGTGTGTGGGGGACCTGGGTTCGATTCCCAGCCAGGGCACATAGGAGAAGTGCCCATTTGCTTCTCCACCCCCCCCTCCTTCCTCTCTGTCTCTCTCTTCCCCTCCCGCAGCCAAGGTTCCATTGGAGCAAAGATGGCCCGGGCATTGGGGATGGCTCCTTGGCCTGTGCCCCAGGCGCTAGAGTGGCTCTGGTCACCACAGAGCGATGCCCCGGAGGGGCAGAGCATTGCCCCCTGGTGGGCAGAGCGTCGCCCCTGGTGGGCGTGCCAGGTGGATCCCAGTTGGGCACATGCGGGAGTCTGTCTGACTGTCTCTCCTTGTTTCCAGCTTCAGAAAAATACAAAAAAAAAAAAATTAAAAAAAAAGACTTAAAGGACACACTACATAAACTGGATTTAATAGATATTTTCAAAATCTTTCACCGTAAAGCAGCAAAATATTCATTTTTTTCAAGTGCTCATTGTATATTCTCTAGGATAGAACACATGTTAGAACACAATGAGACTGAATACATTTAAGAAGATTGAAATCATATCAAGCATCCTCTCTGATCACAGTGGCATGAAACTAGCAATAAGCTACAATAGAAAAACTGAAAAACAAACACTTGGAAAATTAATAGCATGTTATTAAATAACAAGTTGGTTAACAATGAGATTAAGAAAGAAATAAAAATCTTTCTTGAAACATATGAAAATGAACATACAAAAACTCAAATTTATGGGACACAGCAAAAGCAGTTTTGAGAGGGTTGTTTATAGCATTACAGGCATACCTTAAGAAGCAAGAAAAAGCTCAAATAAACAACTTAACTCTGCATCTAAAAGAACTAGATAAAGAACAGCAAGTAAAGCCTAGAGGAAGTAGAAGGAAGAAAATAATAAAGATCAGAGAGAAAATAAATAACATTCAGGCTAAAAAAAAATACAGAGGATCAATGAAACCAAGAGCTGGTTCTTTGAAAAGGTAATCAGGATTGATAAACCTTTAACCAGACTCATCAAGAAAAAAAGAAAGAGGACTAAAAAAAATAAAATATAAAATGAGAATTGAAAAGTAACAACTAACAGCAGAAATACAAAGTATAGTAAGAAAATACTATGAAGAACTGTTTGCCAAGAAATTATCCAACCTAAGTAAAATGCACAAAATTATTGAAACATATAATCTTTCAAAAATCAATCTGAAAGAATCAAAAAAACCAAAACAGACTGATTACAACAAATGAGATTGAAACAGTTAACCAAAAACTCCCAACAAACAAAAGGCCTAGGCTTCATAAGCTAGCTTCACAAGCAAATTCTACTGAATATTCGAAGAACTAACTCCTAATCTTCTCAAGTTATTTCAAAACTATTCAAGAGGAGGGATTACTTTCCAAGCTCCTTTTATGAGGCGAGCATAATTCTGATTCCAAAATCAGGCAAAGACAATACAAAGAAAGAAAACTATAGACCAATATCCGTGATAAATTTAGATGCTAAAATTCTCAACAAAATATTAGCAAACTGGATCCAGCAATACATGAAAAAATTATACATCATAATCAAGTGGGATTTATTTTGGGGAGGCAAGATTTGAACAATATTCACAAATCAATCAATGTGATTTGACATATAAACAAAAGGAAGGAGAAAAATCACATGATAATATCAATAGATGCAGAGAAAGCATTTGATAAAATCCAGCACACATTCATAATCAAAACTCTCAGCAAAGCGGGGATACAGGGAACATACATCAATATGATAAAAACCATCTATGACAAACTCACTGCCAACATCATACTCAATGGGGAAAAATAAAAGCAATCTCCTTAAGATCAGGAACAAGGCAGGGGTGCCCCCTTTCACCACCCTTATTCAACATAGTTCTGTAAGTCCTAGTTATAGCAATCAGACAAAAAGAAGTAATAAAAGACATCCAAATTGGAAAAGAAGAAGTAAAACTGTCATTATTTGGTAACGATATGATACGGAACATAGAAAACACTAAAGTCTCATTCAAAAAACAACTGGACCTGATAAATGAATTCAGCAAGGTGGCAGGATATAAAATTAATATTTAGAAATCAGAGAAATTATTATACACCAACAATGAACAGTCTGAAAGAGAAATTAAGAAAACAATCCCCTTCACTATTTCAACAACAACAAAAAAGTAAAGTACCTAGGTATAAATTTAATCAAGGAGATTAAAGACTTGTACTTGGAAAATTATAAAACATTGATTAAAAAAATCAAGAAAGACGCCTGACCAGGTGGTGGCGCAGTGGATAGAGCGTTGGACTGGGATGCGGAAGGACCCAGGTTCGAGACCCCGAGGTCGCCAGCTTGAGCGCCGGCTCATCTGGTTTGAGCAAAGAGCTCACCAGCTTGGACCCAAGGTCGCTGGCTCCAGCAGGGGGTTACTTGGTCTGCTGAAGGCCCATGGTCAAGGCACATGTGAGAAAGCAATCAATGAACAACTAAAGAAGTCGCAACGCGCAACGAGAAACTGATGATTGATGCTTCTCATCTCTCTCCATTCCTGTCTGTCTGTCCCTGTCTATCCCTCTCTCTGACTCACTCTCTGTCTCTGTAAAATAAATAAATAAATAAATAAATAAATAAATAAATAAATAAATCAAGAAAGATACAAACAAGTGGAAGCATATACTGTGTTCATGGATAGGAAAAATAAATATCATTAAAATGTCTATATTACCCACAGAAATCTATAAATTCAATGCAATTGCTATTAAAATACCAATGGCATACTTTAAATATATTAAACAAATATTCCAAAACATTATATGAAACCAAAAAAGAATATGAATAGCTTCAGCAATCTTGAAAAAGAAGAATAAGTAGATGGTATCACACTTCTTGATATCTCATTATATTACAAGGCCATTGTACTCAAAACAGTTTGGTACTGTCATAAGAACAGGCTTATAGATCAATGAAACAGGACAGAGAACCCAGAAATAAACCCATATCTTTATAGACAATTGATATTTGACAAAGCAGGTAAGAGCATACAATGGAATATCTTTTACAAATGGTGTTGGGAAAATTGAACAGTTACCTGCAAAAAAATGAAACTAGACAACCAACTTATACCATTCATAAAAATAAACTCAAAATGGATAAAGGAATTAAATGTAAGTCATGAAACCATAAGCATCCTAGAAAAAAACATAGGCAGGAAGCTTTCCAACATCTCTCTCAGCAATATATTTGCTGATTTATCTCCACAGGCAGGTGAAATAAAAGATAGGATAAATAAATGGAACTGTATCAAACTAAAAAGCTTTTGCACAGCTAAAGACAATATAAACAAAATAAAAAGACAAACCACATAATTGGATAAAATTTCAACAATACGTCTGATAAAGGGTTAATAACCAAAATTTATAAAGAACGTGTAAAACTCAACACCAGGAAGATAAACATTCCAATCAAAATTTGGCTAAAGAAATGAATAGACATTTTTCCAAATAGGACATACAGATGGCCAATAGGCATATGAAAAAATGTTCAACTTCACTAATCATTAGAGAAGTAGAAATTAAAACCACAATGAGATACCACCACACACCTGTCAGAATGGCGCTTATTAACAAAACAACACATAATAAGTGCTGGCGAAGATGTGGAGAAAAGGGAACCCTCCTGCACTGCTGGTGGGAATGCAGACTGGTGCAGCCACTTTGGAAAACAGTATTTTTTCCAAAAAAAATTCCTCAGAAAATTAAAAATGGAACTACCTTTTGACCCAGCCATCCCACTTATAGAAATATATCCCAAGAACACTACATCACTGATTCAAAAAAAAAAAAAAAAAAAAAAAAGCACCCTCATGTTTATGGCAGCATTGTTCACAATGGTCAAGATCTGGAAAACAGCCCAAGTGTCCATCAGTGAACGAGTGGATTAAGAAGCTGTGGTACATATACACAATGGAATACTACGCAGCCATGAAGAAGGAAATCTTACATTTTGTGACAACATGGATGGACCTTGAAACTATTATATTAATTGAAATAAGGCAGGCAGAGAAAGAAAAATATTATATGACCTCACTCACTTGAGGAATCCAATGAATAATGTGAACTGAGGAACAGAATAGAGGCAGAGGTGGGATCAAAGGGATCAGAGGGAAAGCGGGCAGAGGGAAAGGGAATGGGAGGATGAAATCAGAGAAGGAAAAGAGATTGGTGAAATTATATGTACATAACACATCATTATAGAAAGCAGAAAAGCAAATACTGGAGGGAAGGGGGGAGGACATTGGAGGGAGGGGGGTATGGGTGATGTTGATGGAAACACAGGGGTGGGGAATTTATTTGGTGGGACACTTGAATCTATGTAAACACAATAAATTAAAATAAATAAAAAAGTTGTGCTATTAAGCATACTGGGGAAAAATTGCAATATTTAGCAATAAATAGTAAATTTTACTTTTTGAAAGCAATACATGGTATAAAAATATGATTATGTTGAGAAACTATGGAGCTTATACCGAATTTCTATGTATGTAAAAGCTACATAGTTGTTTTGATACCAAATTAACAAATGTTCATTCATCTAGTAACTATTAAGCATAAGAATTTGTGACCTTGAACAAACAACTGAATTTCTCTATTCTTAACCCAGTTACTCTATAACTGTGGGTAGTTTTAGTACTAACATAAAAGGTTTTTTTTTCTATGATTGACCTATTTAATCAAGATTAACTACTAGAAAGTTGTGAAATTTTAGTGGTTTTTTTTTCTTTTTTTTTTTTTGTATTTTTCTGAAGCTGGAAATGGGGAGAGACAGTCAGACAGACTCCCGCATGCGCCCGACCGGGATCCACCCAGCACGCCCACCAGGGGCGATGCTCTGCCCACCAGGGGGTGCTGCTCTGCCCCTCCGGGGCATCGCTCTGCCGCGACCAGAGCCACACTAGCGCCTGGGACAGAGGCCAAGGAGCCATCCCCAGCGCCTGGGCCATCTTTGCTCCAATGGAGCCTTGGCTGCGGGAGGGGAAGAGAGAGACAGAGAGGAAGGAGGGGGGGTGGAGAAGCAAATGGGCGCCTCTCCTATGTGCCCTGGCCGGGAATTGAACCCGGTTCCCCCACACGCCAGGCCGAAGCTCTACCACTGAGCCAACTGGCCAGGGCCAAATTTTAGTTTTTTATATTTGCTTTTATATCTTTTAAATTTATACATAAAGGTTTTTCCAAGTTTCCTGTTTCAAAATAATCTTGCACATTGATAGAGATGTGCAGGATTATTTTGTATCAAAAACCCAGAAGAATATTGGTCAGATTTACATTTTATTTTTAAAAGATTTGAAATGTCTAAGAACAAACATGTTTGTATAAATGCATGTATGTCTTAGTTATTTGGTTTGTAGAAAGTTCTAAGTACACATATGTCTTCTCAACCTGGAGTTTGGAACTACTCTCATGTTTTATTATTGGACAGAAAAACATGCACTCATGTTTTATTATTGGACAGAAAAACATGCACTATTAAATGACTTAATCAGTATTATTTAACATAAGTCACTGTATCTTTTCAAGGAGTAGGTGTATTAAATTGTACATTTGCCAATGAAAATGACTCAGACCAAGCAATACTTGTTTCATTAGAACTGCAAAAAGAGAGACCATACACATCATTTTATAGCATCTATGCTCCATCTTTTATAGAAACATAACCCTCCAAAAAGGCTATAGGTTAGTAAATGTTTTTCAAACCATCTCATCTATCAGTGTAACAATACAAAAGACTATCTTAAACAATTTATATTTATATGTTAATATATAAAACTATGTTGAAAACAGATATGTAAAAAGTCAATTATTTTGAAGCAGAAATGTAAAATATCATGTGGTTTAGGTCCTAGGATTTCAGAAATGAGATTAATATGATAATATAAATGTATAATATTTATTAGCCTCATACTTTTTGATTGATGCATTTGGAAGTGAATGTAACAGAAAATAAAGCATATAATTTCTAGACACCATTAATAGATTTTTTGTCCATATAGATTTTACCCCATTTTTGTTATTTTACTCCTTTTGATATGCAGTGTCTTATTAATGCATGCATAATTTAATAATATTTTAGGCTGTTGAACTTTAGAACACAGCAGAGATGTGCAGTTATATTTGGATAATTTACTTTGAGAAATTGCTGGCATGTACAATAATTCTATCATTTAAACCTTCTTTTTTAATTTTATCTGTTGATAATTTCAATTATTTTACATTGCCAATAAGTCAGTGTTGACTATATCAGTGAGATTTTGTTATAGATGTTAGTCAGAGAAGGAAATTAGACTAAATTACATACTTCTCAAAGCCAGTGAATTTTTTAACACTGAGAATTGGCATTTAATATTATCATTATACATGGATTATTTGGGTGCACTATTTTTAGAAGATAATTTGTGTCAGGTGCCTCTCCTCAATTTAAAACACAAAGTTATACACACTTGAGAAACATTTTAAGTTTTTTCTGCTCTCTCACTGGTTTTATTTTTGCAGGTTCAAGAAAATTCTTATAAATATATAGCTGCAGCCAAATGTCTCGTAAGGTTTCTGTAATGTCAGTATTTCTAAAACTATCACACTGTCTTTTCTATAACTCCACACTCATCTATTTTCTCTATCTAGTTCCAAACTGTCCATCTCTGTAACATTTTCTTCAACTGTTATTGTTGTAAGGTACCAAAAAGCTGAAAAATTAATATTGATATTCTTGAAGAAAAGGTCAGGCTTTCCTGTCCCATCCTTCCTTTGGGGAGGGAGAAGAAGTAGAGGTTTCTTGTTGCAAGAACAATGGGTCATTTAGTTTCATATCTAAAATTAAGGTTAACCAGAAACTTCTCCTTCAATGGGAGATAGAATTTACATACCACCTTGCATTGATTGTAATTCCTCCCCCTTCCTGGAATCTTGAGAGTAAAATACCTATAGGCTAGTGAGGAAAGATGGATCCTGAAAGATTTGTAAACATCTTTGATTGTGTCACCTTGAAAGTCTTAATGTTTCTGTGTATCTCCTAAACAAATGCTGTCAGCTTGTGCCATGATGTCATGCTCTCCCATGTGTGTTAACAAGGGTATATAATCAGCCCCTGAAATATTTTTGGCTTGCACATGATTTGGGCTTTCAGAGTGCCCCGTGTAAGCTATATGTGGCTGGCATATTTAATAAATCTCCTCCTTTAATAAAACTCTTCAAAATTCATCTGGACTTGGCGTCTCTATGTAAACCTGCAGAGTTAAGGTACGGGTATTTTACAACACAATATCTGCCTATCATGGCATCACAGGTTACGATTCTTAGTGAACTTTACAGTCTTGAAAAAGTTAACTATTCTATATACCTTTTGAAAACATTGCCTCTTTATTTTACAAAATCACACTATTATGTACAGCTTTAACTTGACTAGTATAAGATAGAAATTTACAATTTGGTTAAGTGATATTATTCGCAATGCCAACTAACGGTTTATGTATTAAAAATAGAAGTCTTCAATATTACTCAAAACTTGCTGGTAAGCATGAGTCATTTTGTATTTCCTTTAAAATTTTTCTATTTAGTATATTTTGTAACATTAGTTAATAAAATTATACAGGCTACAAGTGAACAGTCCTATAAATCATCTGTATACTGCATTTCTAAAGTAAAATAATGAGTACAGCAAAACTAAAAACAGATATATACACAACCCGTCTATGTCAGATTGTAGAAAACTATGATGGTTAGTTAACTTTATGTGTCAATTTGGGTGCCACAGTACCGATACATATGGTCAAACACTAGTTTAAATTTTTCTGTATAGTTATTTTTTTAGATGAGATTAAATTTAAATCAGTAGGCTTTGAGTAAAACACATTACCCTCCATAATGTTTACGGACCTAATATTACACTGGGGACCACAATTTTTTTTGCATCCACAAAAACACTTGTTCTTACCTAACTTGAATGTGCTGATCTCAAATCTGACATTAGTTTTTCTCTGTAAGCTACAGTTTTTTGCAATTCAAGATTTTAGGTTTTCAACTTATTGTAAAATTTTCAACATTTAGTTTAACATAATGAAGTAGAATGTCTTCTTGGGCATCATCTTTGTGAAAATATAATAATTTATATAATGCAGTAAATACACTAATACACTAAAAATATGATTGCATCAGAATTTGTCTAAAGTTTAGAAATAGAACATATTAAAACACTTATTTTAATCATAAAATTTGCACAAAACTTATTTAAATTCTATTCAGGCAAAAATTTGCATTTGTAGCTCTCGCATTTGTGTACTTGTTGAGGACAATCTCATTTGATGCTCCAGCAGTAATCTGCTCATCACTAACAGCTCCAAGATTTTTGAGAAACTTATCAAGGTGACTGTTCAGGAAGTGAATCTTAACACTCATGTTACTTCCAATGTTGTGGAAAGCCAACAGCATCGTTTGAACAAGAAGTTCATAGTTTTCTGCTTTTTTTTGTTGCCAAGGAGTTCTTTGTAACTGCCACAAAAATTGCCATGCTGCTTTCTCCTCCTTATTCATCTTAATGGCAAATTCTTCATCAGATATAAGGGTTTGAATCTGAGGTCCATCAAATACACCTGCTTTTATCTCCTCAAA
This sequence comes from Saccopteryx bilineata, assembly GCF_036850765.1. Lineage (NCBI taxonomy): Eukaryota > Metazoa > Chordata > Mammalia > Chiroptera > Emballonuridae > Saccopteryx > Saccopteryx bilineata. The sequence continues at coordinate 208,882,790 of NC_089491.1, read as the reverse complement.
AGATAAGGCAGGAAAAACAGAAATAATGTGTTGAAAGCATTCACTTTCTCTATTCAAAGCCTGAACAAACTGCTTCATTAAGCCAAGTTTGATGTGAAGTGGGGGAAAAATGATCCTGTCTCAATTAACTAAAGGTTCATTCACAATATTTTGCATCCCTACTTTCAGAGCTTCACATTTTGGCCACTCCTTCTGTGTCCAGTGTATCTCCCGAACTCAGCTGTCCTACAAACACAGAAAGTAAGGATACTTCGTGAAACCTCTTTATTGTCCTAGAATGAAAATTACCATTTTAAGATCCACACAAATGATCCAGTATTGCTCCTCATACTTCAGAAAGTTGAGGACAATTTTATGTCATTCTTACTAAGTCATTCAATTTGGGCTGGCTCAACTGTTAAAGGGTTAATGACTGCTTGACATCAGAAGAAGACCCTTCAGATTCAACAACCATTTCCTCATGCATCTTATCAAAATTCACTTGATCACCAGTTCACCATTGAAAACTGGAACCGGGAGTGTCTCAGAGTGTGGGATAGGTTGTATTAATAAAGAAATATTAGGATATGTGATCATATGCCTTTTTTTCTTGCCTATGCCCTTTGTATGGATCAGACTGAAATAACAGTCACTGCTGTGGTCCTTAGGTTCACGCCAAACCATGAGAATACCAAAAGGCATTCCTTTGCATTTTCCTTTTGTCCAGTCATGAAGCATTTCCTCACAATTATGACACACAATATGAGGAGCCCCATTCCTGTCTTGATCGCCAAGGGGAACTTGAAAATAGGCAATGTATGCACGTGTCACAAATGATGAAATATTGTGCCTTTGACATTGAAGTGTGTAACAGCCACATATATAACAGAAGGTGTCAGGCCTAGTCTTACATTTATGCCTACTCAAAGAAGCCATGATTCAATCTTAAAACAAAATAAGAGGGTGTTTTTTTATCAGGTAATAATTTTTTACATTTAAAAACAACTACAATTATGTAAAAGTGATGTTTGTAAAACATCAATTGCCTTGTGGTTATGTTCAATCCAAGAGTCATTTCGTTGCCCTTTAACTCCAATTTAAAAAACAATGCATGCCATTAACTGTAACAAAAATAAATTAAAATTGCATAAAAACTAGAGCATGCACCAAAAAAATGGATTTCAGATTTGGAATCAGTGATGCAGAAATATATAGAAACAGTTCTAAAACCTTATGCAACAGAAAATTAAAAAAAATAATTGTTCCCCAGTTTTATCTGTTAAAGGAAGTGAGAGAAAACAGCCTGAGATTCCTCAAGGAAGAGGAATAGTCTCCCTCCAGACTGTTTCCAAACTCAAGCTGCAACATTGACTCCAGCCTGGATCTCCAGCCTGCTTTCCTACTCAGTGGATTTAGGACTTGCCAGCTTCTGCAATTACAGCAGCCAAATCCTTAAAAGAAATCTCTGCTCTCTTATATTTCTATGTACATCATATCTATCTATCATCTATCTATCTATCTATCTATCTATCTATCTATCATCTATCTATCTACACACCTATCTCTACTATCTATAGGCAGATCAATAGAGAGAAAGAGAGAGAGAGAGAGAGAGAGAGAGAGAGAGAGAGAGAAAGATGGGATGAGATGGTTCAGAGACACAGAAATGCCCTGAGGTTGCTCTCAGGCGAGTATTTCAAAAAATAGGCAGCAGTGGTCTCCTGGGACAAATTTTAGACGCGCTGAGGCTGCCAGCAGGAACAACTGCGGGAGGACGTGCAATTGAATAGGTTGCTGAAGCCTTGAACCTCTGCAAACATCAGACTGTCCTCCCGGGCTTTGGCCAGAAGCCTGCAAGGCTGCCAGATACCTTTGGGCTTCTGGAAGTTCGTAGCTTTGCAACCCGCCCATGCGACTTCACTCCCGCGCTCTGGTCTCTGGTCGATCCACCTCCCTAGCACCCACACCCCCACAGCCCCACACCCCCAACCCCCACAGGACCCATGCTCCGGTGCCCTGGCAGACTCCGCGAGAGCCCATTCCCTTAGCTGGCCAGGTTTCCGACCAGGCGTCCCGCACAGAGACTCCGAGTTGCAGAGGTGAGCATGCATCCGTGAGCATCGATGTTTGCGTGATGTGGTAGAAGCAGCCTTCTTTCTGACCTGTATACAGGAACCGGAGATTCCGCGAGATCCGGCTTCATCTGGAAATAGTGGTGGCACCTGTGCTGCTTTGGCCCAGATGCTACCAGTCTCTGATTCACCCTGGTGCTCAGAGCACCTGCTGGTTTGCTCCTTGTCTGTTGGATAGCAAACTCGGATTCAGATGGTGAGTTTTGAAACTGGCCTCCGCACATGCAGGGCAAGGAGAAACCTAAGAAAAAAGCAGACTTCTCCAGGTTGGTGGGTGGCTGTTTTAAAGTGCACGGAATTAAGAGGCCTTGCCTTGACATAAAACAGGTAGGTCTCTGTACCTGCCCGGCAGAATCTTGTGTGTGTGTGTGTGTGTGTGTGTGTGTGTGTGTGTGTGTTTGTGTGTGTGTGTGTGTGATGCCGGTGGTCCAGGCCAGGAAGGTTCACATTGGATTCCCGCAGATGGTGGAGGAGCTACAAAGCCAGCCGGAAGGCCTCGGGCCATACCTGTACTTAAGGAGACAGGCAAGCGAATAAACAAAAAGGAAAAGAGCTAATAAATAAAGGAAAACCTGTTTTTCACAGTGAAGGGAAAGGGAACACTATACCTCGCAGTGGTGGGAGAGTGATCTGGGAGAATCACCACCACTGAGGGAGGGCACTGTCAGCATTACATAGACTATCCACACGTGGGGCTGCCAGGTACTCACCACTAGTCAGGCAAAGGGCTTGCAGCAGCTAGCAAACCTAACACGACCTTTGAAGTGTGATCCCCAATTAATGTCTATTTGACAAGGGTATCTATACAGGATACTCAGTTTCTTCAATCTGTTGGTGCCAGCCCAGTTTGCATGGCAACAGGGAAAAGTTCAGGTTATGCCAGACAGTGCCTGTACCAACCAAGGCATATTTACACACCTCACTCAGAGGGAGGGGGCAATATACAGTAATCTATGTATTTGCTAAAACCTCACTGGTTGGGAACTCAAGTGAATAGCCTCAGACGCTTTAGGTATTATAAAGAACACAAAGAATGTGCTGTCACTGCATTAACTAAGTCACTGTATTTCAAGTGCAATGGGACAACCTTGGCAATGTGCCATGCCATCCTCAATAAGCTGTATGTCCTGAAGGGTGGGTTTATACCCAAGCTAAGGCATCAGCTTCCTGATTGCCAAGGAGTATCCAGTGCCTCATGAGCAGGGATATGGAAAACAGTGAAGACTGCCTCAAGCTCTTTCAGGCAAACCCAAATGTCCTTTCAAAAGACCCAAGGGTTTATTTATGATTGCCTACCTCTTGGCTTTCCCTTGTCCAAACTATAGGCTTAATCCCTTTAGAGCAGCCCAATGGTTGGTACAAAGGATTAATGGCCAGGACTCCTGAGTGATGACCAGACAAACCATTCTTTTAGCCCCCTAACTACGTACTGCAGCTTACTTCCATTTCCATTGAGTTGGTGTCAGTGTTGGCCTAAATAGTGACTGCAGTCTATGTGGGCAGGTTGCCCCAACTAAACCTATCTGTATGCTTAATTATTTCTCATTGTAAAATAGATATCACACGACAGACTTTACATTATAAAGTGAGAATAGTAGAACAATAAAACCTCATTATTTGTTATAAAGACACAGATATTACACACTTATTTTCAGTGTTAACCATTAAAAGACCAGAAATTGTAAATGTCATTAAATTCAATAAAGGTTTTTTTAAAATTACACATTTAGATATTAATAAGCATATTATATTTTCTATCTGAGGCCTGAACTCTTCCATGTTTTCAGTTTAATCTACTTGCTAGCTTCAAAAGAATTTGAAAAATAAATAATAATGAATTTACTTTTATCCTTCATAAATATTTTAATGTAGGGCTGACTTATGAGCAGGAAGATATGTATTCGATCCTATAATAAATCTGAATCATTAAAAGACTCAGAATAAATAGCTTTCAGAGTGAAGTAAATGAATTTCTTTGCAACATCAGAGAATTTAGTTAATCATTTTTTCTACCTATGTACATAATACCCTGCCATTTACATTCACTTTCCGGAGGAAATTGCTCATTCGCAGAAATCTCTACTGGTCTGACTCACTCTGCTTATATTCAAGAATCATTTTGGTTAGAATGTGCCCATTCTAAAAAACAAATATTTATACCAATATATTCTCAACCTTTCTAAATATTTTGAATATTTTTGGCTCAAAACACCTGAGCACTTATCAAAATGAAGCCATTACTTAAAAAATAAAATAGCCCAGTGTCTGTCAGTGGACGAGAGAGTTAAAAAGCTGTGGTACATATACACAACGGAATACTACAATTTATAACCGTGGTTACCACATAATTTTACTGTTCATCTTTTCTTCAAGTCTTTTAAATTAAATCAATAGCAGGAGGCTATTTCATACTAATTTTTGTTTTTAGTCTTTAAGTTACATTAATAACATTTTGTTTCCCCATTGTAAATTTGACAGCTAAGTATACTATATAGTTCATTAAGTTTAAAAATAAAGTTAATGTCTGTATATTGATAATAGTATCATAATATATTCATTTTATTTTTATTTATTTATATTTTTGTGACAAAGGGACAGAGAGAGAGACAGAGAGAGACACAGATAGGGACAGATGGGAAGAGAGAGAGATGAGAAGCATCAATTCTACATTGCGGCACCTTAGTTGTCCATCAATTGCTTTCTCATATGTGCCTTGATGGGGGGGGCTACAGCTGACCAAGTGACCCCTTACTCAAGCCAGTGACCTTGGCCTCAAGCTGGTTAGCCTTGCTCAAATCAGATGAGCACACACTAAAGCTGGCAACCTTGGGGTTTTGAACCTGGTTCTGCTGCATTCCAGTCTGATGCTCTGTCCACTGCGCCACTGCCTGGCCTGGTTAGGCCAAGTATATCTTACCTTTTGTAAGAACATGGATGGACCTGGAGAATATTATGCTAAGTGGGAGGGCATTGGAGTGGGAGGGACAAGGTGGATATTGAGGGGGAAATTGGGGGATGTATTCAGTGGAACATCTGAATCTATGTAAACATAATAAATTAAAATCAATAAAAATAAATAAAATAGCCTGACCAGGTGGTGGCACAGTGGATAGAGCATTGGACTGGGATGCAGAGGACCCAGGTTCGAAACCCCAAGGTCATTGGCTTGAGTACAGGCTCATCTGGTTTGAGCAAGGCTAACCAGCTTGAGGCCAAGGTCGCTGGCTTGAGTAAGGGGTCACTCAGTCAGCTGTAGTCCCCGTCAAGGCACATATGAGAAAGCAATCAATGAACAAGTAAGGTGCGCGATATAGAATTGATGCTTCTCGTCTCTCTCCCTTCCTGTCTGTCCCTATCTGTGTCTCTCTCTGTTTCTTTGTCACAAAAATATAAATAAATAAAAATAAAATAAAATGAATTTATTATTATACTATTATCAATATACAGACATTAACTTTATTTTCAAACTTAGTGAACTATATAGTATACTTAGCTGTCAAATTTACAATGGGGAAACAAAATGTCATTAATGTAATTTAAAGACTAAAAACAAAAATTGATATGAAATAGCCTCCTGCTATTGATTTAACTTAAAAGACTTGAAAAAAAGATGAGCATTAAAAATATGTGGTAACCACGGTTATAAATCATTCTTTGTTTTACTTAATACAGCTCTACAATCTACCAGTTTATAAAAAAATAAAGTTACACTCTCAAAGCCACATTTTGATGTCATTGATTATTAAATAATATGGCTTTTTAATACTTAAAGCAGTGGGAGCTTGAGCAACACTACAATGAAGAGATTACTATGAGCACATTAGGTAGGCAGTACTATAAATATTTCTGAGACTAAGTATTGAAATTTGGAGATAAATACAAATGATGGTCTGTTGATTTCTATATAATATTTTTTGCTTTATACAATAAAAGTATTACATAAACAAGTACTTCCAGTAGTAGTATTTTGAAAAATATTTGTAAGAAATTTTTATTTTATCACTAAGAAGGTTTTATTTTTAAACTCATTGTTTTATACGTATACATTGTATAGCAATGTTATATGGGAATAAAAGAGATAAGTAAATTGACAGAATTTAGACAAAAACAAATCTTGAGGAGTGACTAAAACGTTAGTGTTAAATTGTGACATTCATTAGAAATGGCACTAAAACATGAAGAATTCTATTGTAAAACTATTGCTATATCTTCCAGTTAAACAAATTAATTTATTAGAGATTTAAACAAGTGGTTCACAGAAAATAAATATTAATATCAGACCAGAAAAGGAGTAAGGGTATTTTTAATTCTACACCTCTTTATCTATTTCTGAAAGGATTCTACTCTCCCACTTTCATCCCATTATTTGTAAAATGGCAAATGGTATGTCCTTTATTTTCATTAACATTTTGAAGGAAAGAGGATGTGCAGCTTCTTTTTCTGTGTATAGTTCTGTAATTATTTCTATGCTGTTCTAAAACATAAACCTCTGGCTCTTACATACTAAATCAGAGGTCACTTCCTTGTGCTTTGCTCCAAAGCATGTTATTTTTTTTAATGTTACCTTAAAAACATCATAAATCAGAACTAGTGTACAGGTAGTATGTGTATTGAGGACATGGGACTGAGAGAAGGAAAAGTCAGAGAGAGACAAGAGAAGAAGAAAGAAAGAAGATCAGATCTTTTCTCATGCAGATTTTAGGAACTCAATTTGTCCAAGACATCTGAGAGTCATAGTTCCCAACCAGAACTTTGTGTTCAAACAAAGGCTTTCTGTGACATTTATTACTGGGCTTTATCCTCTAGTGGTTCTTGTTGGGAGGGAATAGAGGTGATGTAACTAAGAATCTGTGGCAGAAAGCACAAAAATATATACCATGGACTTAAATTAGCAGGCTGAAAATAGAGATTGTCCTAGGGATGCAGAAAAACAAAAGAATGCCACAAAGCCCCACTTTCTTAGAAGTCTATGAATAAAGACAGATAATACCACCATTATGCTGGGGCACCACCCCACCCCTTATTAAAATATGCCTTAATACAATCTAAGATATATCATAAAATCAAAGTTTAAGTTGAGGGATTTGTACCACCAAACCTAAAACTAACTTTCTTTATTCTTACTCTATGCATGACAGGAAGAAAGAGAGATTGAGAACAATGGCAGGTGTTACACTAAAAAAAGTTTTTATTATAAATAAAAAACAAACTAAAGAAGAAGATATAGGAATAGAGATTCTGGAATTTCTAGGAGATGAAGGAAAGGACGTATTTTGTTTTCTCTTTTTAATTAATTATCCCTTTGACCTATACAAATGCTCCCAAACTTTTGTGCTGCTTTAACCATTCAGATTGCCTTAGTTCTAAAGTAATTTGCAAATAATGGTGAGAAAGATATCTTTATAGTAAGTCTTTATATCTAATAAGCAAGTCCCCCTACTTTGTTCCTCTTTTAGCATATCTTTTCTATTTCTGGCCATTAGACATACACTGCTATAATTAATTTAAACCATATCTTAATGGGTCAATAATTTAATTTGGGGAAAATTGACATTTAAAATATTAAGTTCTCTATTCCATGTGCATAATATGTACTTTTATTAATATTTTTAAATTTTTCTTTAAGTAGTTTTGCATATTCTTCTGTGTAGTGACCTTCCATGTGTTTTATTAGATTTAATGATTTTGCTGTGACTTTTAGGCATACACAAAATAGAGCAGAAAGTACAGAGAATTCCCTTATGTGTAATGCCTTCACACATTCCCAGCCAATCCCTCTATCAATAATCCACACCACAGTGGTACTTTTGCTAAGCTTACATTGATGCATCATTAATGCTGATGTCAAGTTTATATTAGGGTTCACTCTTGGTGTTGTACATACTATGGGCACTTGGCCCTGATGAGTGTACAGAGCATCAGGCTAGCATATGGACATCCCAGGTTTGATTTCTGGTCAGGACATTCAGGAGAAGCAACCACCTCCTTCTCTCCTTCTCCTTCTCCTCTTTCTCTTCTTCTACCCCTCCTGTAGCCAGTGGCCTGACTGAGGCAAGCATGGCCCTGGGTACTGATAGTTCAGTTGGTCTGAGTGTATTGGTCTCAGGCACTGAAAATAGCTCGGTACTCAAGCATCAGCCCCAGATGGGGGTTGTCAGGTGGATCCTAGTCTGGGTGCATGCGGGAGTCTGTCTCATTATCTCCTCTCCTCTCTCACTTAAAAAAGATAAGTAAATAAAAATCAATAAATAAAAATTCTCTCCACTCCACCAGTTCACTTCTTTCTTTCCCCAATCCCTGGATACCACTGATCTTTTTACTATTTCTATAGTTTTGCCTTTTCCAGAATGTCATGTATTTGGAATCATACAATATGAGACCTTTTCATATTGGCTTCTTTCACTTAGAAATACACACTTAAATTTGCTCCATAACTTTTCATGGCTGATAGCACATTTCTCTTTAAAACTGAATAGTATTCAATTACCTTGATGTACCATAGTTTATCAATTCACTTATATCTTGGTTGAGTCTAAGTTTTGGCACTTCTGAATAAAATTGATACAAACATTTATTTGATTTCATCTTAACATTCACTTTGCAATAGAGTAAATTTAGTCATTAAATATTATCTTCTTACACATTACTGAACTCAGTTTGTTAATTTCACTTAAAATATTTAGATTTATGTCAGAGATTTGGTGTAAATTTCCTTGCTCTTCTATAGTCTTTGTGAGACTACATTAATGATATGCTGGAGCTCCAATGGTGCAATCGCTTAGCACATGGTACTTACACATTAATAATATGCTAGCCTCATGTAATGTCTTAAAAATATTCTCTTTATAGAAGACCTTCCTCAAAAGCAGGGAACAAATATTACTGATCTTCCAATCCACAGTTCAGTGCCTGGCACAGAACAGTTCTCAAAAAATATGTTGAACAAATTTAAGTATGTTGATGTGAAATCAATAAATTGAGAACAGGAATGCAAAAAATAAAATCTCTTTATTCTCTGAAAGAGTTCCTGTCAAATTCTTATTAACATTTTCATAAAATATGTAGAATTCACTATTAAGCTATTTTTGGCAATGTAAATTATTGATTCAAACATTTTCTAAATATAGAACTATTTATATTTTAACTTTTATTTATTCATTTTAGAGAGAGGAGAGAGAGAGAAGTGAGGAGGGGAGGGATGGAAAAGTAAATAGATACTTCTCCTATGTGCCCTAACTGGGAATCAAACTCAGGGCATCCATATGCCAGGCTGATGCTCTACCACTGAGCCAACAGGCCAGGGCAATAGAACTATTTTTAATAAGTGCATTTTAACTATAAGTATTCCCATAATTAATTTCTTTTGCCACAAACTGTGCTGTCATACTTTTGTTATAAAGCTAATAAAAATATTTTCAATTTTTTTTTTCATTTTTCCGAAGCTGGAAATGGGGAGGCAGTCAGACAGACTCCCGCATGCGCCGGACTGGGATCCAACCGGCATGCCCACCAGGGGGTGATGCTCTGCCCCTCTGGGGCGTCGCTCTGTTGCATCTAGAGCAATTCTAGCACCTGAAGCAGAGGCCACAGGGCCGTCCTCAGTGCCCGGGCCATCTTTGCTCCAGTGGAGCCTTGGCTGTGGGAGGGGAAGAGAGAGACAGAGAGGAAGGAGAGGGGGAGGAGTGGAAAAGCAGATGGGCGCTTCTCCTGTGTGCCCTGGCCAGGAATCGAACCCGGGACTCCTGCACACCAGGCCAATGCTCTACCGCTGAGCCAACCAGCCAGGGCCATATTTTCAAATTTAAACTTAGATTTAATCTTTAACTTTTAGTTTATTTTACTGATATTAATTGTGTATGTATTATATTATTTGTGCATTTTATTTCTTTCTATATATGTGGGTATTTTAGTTATATTATTAATTCTAGTTAATTATACTGTGCTGAGACAGCATTCTAAATAATTTTATTATTTAAAGTTTTGTTAACATGATTTATGGTTATTGTGGCCTAAATCTAGTCTGTATATATTATATTTTGGTGAATATTCCATATGAACTTGACAATAAAATATTCTGCTATTGCTCATATAATGCTTTATATATAAAAATAAGGTTCAAGCTTATCAACTATATTGTCAAATCTCATTTTTTCTGATATAATTTTCTAATTTTTCTGTAATTTGCTGAGAAAAGTGTGTTTAAAATCTTCAATATAATTAAAATTTTGTCTTTCTATTATAGGTATCCCTTTTTATGTATAGAATAAATAAAAATATAGTATTTTTTCTGGAATTTAGTTCCTGTCAAAAGGAAATATAATTTTTATATCTAGTAGCACATCTTGTCACACATTTCACTTTATGCAATAATGGAATAGCTATATTAGCTTTTTGTATATGTGTACTAGCATGGTATATCTTTATTATCTTTTTGTTTTTTACTTTGAATGCTGTGTATGCTTATAGATAAAATGCATAGTTTATAAGCAATGTATAGTTTGTGGTATAGTATACTTGTAGTATAATTACAGTATTTAATTGTTGGCTATTATATATCTAATTGGAATACTTCCTTGATCTGCCTTTAAAGGCATACTTGTATTTTTGAGATTAAGTATAACACCATACTTTTTGTGTGCTAATTTTTATATGTACTTAGTTCTTTCTCTTTCTTTACCTTCTTTATATCAATCAAATGCTTATTCTAATATTTATCCCTTTATTAATATTGTGATTATAATTTTAGTTAGTTTAATATTTATGTAATGAGTATGCTATGTATTGTTGAATTTTACAGTATTTCAAAGTTAATTCTTTTATGTTTTTGAGAAAAACAAAAACCTAAGAAACTTTTAAGAAAAATGACTCTTATATTCTATTTACCTCCTTCTACCTACTCACACTGTTGATGAATATTTCAGTGCATATATATTTTAAATGCTTTACTTTTATTGTTTTGACAGTCAATATTTACTTACCAAACTACTTACTTTCTTGAACTGTTAGTTTCTTCCTACATGCTCCCACATAGTTACATATAGGATCTTTTTTTTTTTGCATAAATAATGCCATCAATAATTATTTTAGAACTTATATTCTTACTAATTTCACTCCATGTTTTACACATGTGTGTTGTTTTTTATTTTATTTTTTTTATTAAAGACTATTGTTTTATTTTAGGGTACTTGGATATATTTTCTGGGTATAGAATTCTTGTTTTAAGAAAAGAATTATTGTTGAATAACTTTGTTTCTTTGTTGTTGTTGCTTTTTTCCCCCTAAGTCATTTAAAGATGTCATCTTATTGACTTTTGGATTTAACGTGCCCCTAGCTATGTTTCTGAACAAACATCTGTGTATATAGATAACATTGACCAAGTTGGGTCTTTTCTTTCAGTCGTTGGTAGTCCTGGACAGATTTCCTGTTTACCCTTTCTTCTAAGGACTCTCCATATAAAGTGTGCAATATTAACTAGGCTCTCCACTTCCACAGACTCAGAACTGTAACTTTAAGTACCTCAACATCATTATCACCTTGACAGTGTCTCTGTTTATATTTTTTAATCATCCTCAATTGTTTCAGGACAGACATCTATGTATAGAAATACCAGTAAGGGGCTGGCAAATGTCTCCCTGGAAAGTGCATACTTAGTTCAAATTCAATGTTTTTCTAATTCTCTTCTATCTGAGACCTTGTCCCCATAAACTCACAAACTCTTTCAAAGTCTGAACTTTAATCACAATATTTTCAATTCAGTTACAAAGATGAAAACTACAGGCGGTTGCTTCCAACTTTACCACTAGTCTCTCTACTCACTCTATTATTCTTCCTCTGTCTACAATCTCTTGGCTGACTAGAATTTTTTCTTCAATCAAAAGAATGATTGTTTTGGAGGGGGATAGGAAATGTGGTTAATTTTTCACTTTTTTTCAGTGAGAGGTTTATTTAATATCAGCTAATCTGTCGTGTCCTAAAACAGAAGTTTGTCATAGTCACTTTATATGCCATCCTAACATTTCTTTTAATACCCAACATAGTTCATGCTACACATACTTCTTCAAAAATATTAGCTTAATGAAGCATCATATAAACTACTTTAATAATGCAATTCATTCTATCTACATGTAAATGAGAACCATACAAAATTCTACATCTATAAATGCTTTTGTGAACTCTCTGACATATGGGGTAAATTCTTTTAAATGAATAACAATTGAAAATCTTAACTGTATAAAACTTGTAGATAATCTGACTATAAGATAGAGAAGTAAAATAAATAATAAATATTTCAATAAATATACTTAAAGCAAAGAATCATCTGTGAACAGAGAAGAGGAGCATTTAAATAATACTGTACTGGATGGATAGTTTGAGAAGGCTTCCTTAGGTCAGACTGTCTAAACCTAAAGTCAAATTAATAATACAAGTAAAGAATAAGGGAAAGGTCATTATAGACAAGAAAAATAGCACATGTGAAGGTCCAGTGGTTTAAAAGTGAATCTGAAACATGAGACAGGTTCACACAAATGCAATTAAATGTTAGGGACATAATTGAACTCATTAAATATCAAAAAAGAAATTATAGAATTATAAGTCCTTTACATTTTTAATTCCATAGTAATCAAATCCTCCATATGAAGAGCCCTAAGAGTGGTTCTGATAAATTATGAAAGACATCAGGATATAGAGGAAGGTTAAGTTATTAGGGAGTAGAACTTTACTCTATGTTAACTCATGGTTTGGAGAAAGACTACTATGCCTCCTATACAATATTCACCCCTGCAACTCTGGAAAAAAGCCCAGCACTGCTTTGAGACCATAAAGATAGATTTCTATATTTATTAGTAGTACAAATGGTTTAAAGTACAAATCCCATTTACCTTTCTGAAAATGAAATATTGATGCATTTTTTTAATGTGATGCAAGCAAAAGAGTTTTCCCCTGAAGAAAATAATTTGATTAAAGAAGAATAATATATTATGTCCATACCTCAGTTATCAGTACTGCCAAATAGTAGCATTTATTAAATTCTACATAGCTAAATATATAAAAATGAACCTCAAGAGATAGCTAAAATCATTATTTTTTCAACATAGTTTAGGTTACACATTCTGCCTCTAGAAAATTTTTTTGTTCATTAAGATATATTTAATGTATAAAAATCCTCAGTTCCTCATTAAAATAATCAGAGTTCTAAATATAAAGGTTACTTAATATTTTATTATATTTTAAGTATACTTGGTATAATCTAGAAGATGAATTTTTATAAATTAATAAAATATATTTTAAATGTATAACATATAAAGAAGGAAATAGTTGTTCAGATTTTAAAAGCAACACATTGAAACTTTAAAAACTGTAATAAGAAACCTACTAACTGTCAGCTGAAACTTGTGATTCAAAACTAGCATTAAAGAATTAGGATCATGTTGTAAGTTCCATAACAGGGTATCTAAAGAATAATAAAAAAAGTTTAATTGCCAATATGTTTCAAATGAGTTTCATTTAACTACTACTTTAAAGCTTTGTCCTATTTTAACATTATTTTCTAATTAAAAGTCTCATTTTAGGAGCTTAAATGCTGATCCTGTTTTACCCTTTTATTTTAAAATTTTTCTATTCACAGGCCTGAATATACATTTCTCAGGGTACATACTTCCCAAAATGAATTCAGTGACTAAATTTCTACAATAAGGACTGCTCTACAAATCTATAAAAATCAAAGAAGTGGAACACTGCAAACGGTCATCACTTATTCAAACTCAAGACTATGCTTCATAGGCAAACTGGTGTTAAGCCACACATATTAAAGGCTCCCTTAAATGACCCAACAGCATTGTGTCTGTTGTATTTACAAATTACTAAAAATTACCCTGAAATTGATCAATCTGTGGGCACAGCTATACATTAGAAAATATTGGAGATCCTTTGAAGATAGTCTATCTGATAATTTTTTAATCATCTAAAGAAATGCCCATTTTATTTTTTAAATAAATTTAGCTTCTCTAGTATAACATTTAACATCATTGAAATGATTTGTACATTTTCAATATTTATGTGCTATTAAATAGCGTCTATAAAATAATTAAAGATATATCAGTTGTTATCAAAAGAATGTTACTATATTAGGTAGTACCTTCATTTTTAAAATCACTTAACCCCTTCTTTTTATAATTGGGTGTTAAAGAACTAAATCAAGCACCATATAGGAATCCATTAGTTTCATAGCTACTAACTTCATAATAAAAGCTCTTTGAATATTATCTCTTCATTTTGTGTAATTGTGATTTTTTTTAAATAATGTTTCTGTTTCACACTTATTTTTGACTAAAAGTTACTTTTGTTCTAAAGCTATTAAAGTCAGTATTCTTCAAAGTGTGCAGTGTCTGGAGGCAGAGAAGCAGTCCAATCATGTAAACCTGAAAAATTGAGAAGAAAACTGATTTTCTCTGCTCTGCTTGCATTACTAGTTTTATTTAGCAAAGCAAAACAATAATAACAGAAAGCATTTGAAGTTTCAGAGTAAAGCCTACTAAATAACAATAGAAATGTTCTAAAATTGATGTTTTCTAAATTACAGAATGGCAAATAAATCTAATGTAAAAGATATTTTGAATTTTCAGTTGAACTATGTGTCTCTGTCTTGCAAATAATATAAAAGAAAACATTCTTATAAAACTATCAAGTTATTCAGGCAGTGAAATCTTTTCACAGCATATCTAATGAAAACTAGAAATGGAAAGCAATGGAAATCATTTGAAGTGTCACTTTGAGGAACTTAGTTTAGATATAGTTGTGCTTTTATTTTTTTTCACTTCTAAAAGAAAAGCATTGAGAAAGAAATGTATGTTCATTCTTTTTGATGTGTAGAAATAAATCAGGAACTTAGTATTAGATCATGAGTTGGTTAAGATTTCATATCTATGGAAAGATTTCCTATGTGATGGTTTGAGAAGAAGCAGTACCTAACTCTACTTTCTATTTGTAATCCTTATAATAGTATCAAGTATAAAATAAGTATGGTTTAGACATTGTGGTGTCTTCACTGAATTATCTTATTTTGTCCTCATGACAACTTCATGAAGTGAGAATTAATAATTATCTTCATACTACTGATGAGGAGACAAACCTTAGAGAGCTAAGTGACTTATCCAGTATCGAGCAGCTGCTTCCAGTCCTAGTTCTTAGTTTTATACCATACACCTTCCATCATTTTTAAAAAGTGTTTCTTATAACCCCTACTTTAAACATAGAAACTTTATGTTAGAAGTTAGTGTTGTACCTGGCCAGTCAGTGGTGCAGTGGTAGAGCGTCAAACTGGGATGCTGAAGACCTAGGTTTGAAACCCCAAGGTTGGTGACACAGGCTAATCTGGCTTGAGCATAGGCTCACCAGCTTGAGCATGGGGTCACAAGCTTAATCATAGGATAGTAGACATAACCACATGGTCATTAGTTTGAGCCCAAAGGTCACTGGCTTGAAGCCCAAGGTCACTGGCTTGAGACCGAGCTCGCTGGCTTGAGCAAGGTGTGACCGGCTCACCTAGAGCCCCTGGGGCAAGGCACATATAAGAAAGCAATCAATGAATAATTAAGGTGTCACAACAAGTTGATGCTTCATATCCCTCTCCCTTCCTGTCAGTCTATAACCCCCCCTAGTAAAAAAAAAAAAGTTAGTGTTATAATATACTTCTCACAAAAATTAGAGGATATTTTATTGTTTCAAATTCATTTTGAAATGTTCCCAATTTTTTTTTTATAAATAATTTTATTTTTTTAATGGGGTGACATCAATAAATCAGGATACATATATTCAAAGATAACAAGTCCAGGGTATCTTGTCGTTCAATTATGTTGCATACCCATCACCCAAAGTCAGATTGTCCTCTGTCACCTTCTATCTTGTTTTCTTTGTGCCCCTCCCCCTCCACTTTCCCTCTCCCATTCCCCCCTCCCCCCCAGAACCACCACACTCTTATCAATGTCTCTTAGTTTCACTTTTATGTCCCATCTACATATGGAATAATGCAGTTCCTGTTTTTTTCTGATTTACTTATTTCGCTGTGTATCATGTTATCAAGATCCCAACATTTTGCTGTAAATGTTCTGATGTCATCATTTCTTATGGCTGAGTAGTATTCCATAGTGTATATGTGCCACATCTTCTTTATCCAGTCATCTATTGATGGGCTTTTTGGTTGTTTCCATGTCCTGGCCACTGTGAACAATGCTGCAGTGAACATGGGGCTGCATGTGTCTTTACGTATAAATGTTTCTGAGTTTTGGGGGTATATACCCAGAAGAGGGATTTCTGGGTCATAAGGTAGTTCTATTTTCAGTTTTTTGAGGAACCACCATACTTTCTTCCATAATGGTTGTACTACTTTACATTCTCACCAACAGTGGATGAGGGTTCCTTTTTCTCCACAGCCTCTCCAACATTTGCTATTACCTGTCTTGCTAATAATAGCTAATCGAACAGGTGTGAGGTGGTATCTCATTGCCATTTTGATTTGCATTTCTCTAATAGCTAAAGAAGATGAGCATCTTTTCATATATCTGTTGGCCATTTGTATTTCTTCCTGGGAGAAGTGTCAGTTCATATCCTCTTCCCATTTTTTTATGGGATTGTTTGTTTGTTTGTTGTTGAGTTTTATGAGTTCTTTGTATATTTTGGATATTAGGCCCTTATCTGAGCTGTTGTTTGAAAATATCATTTCCCATTTACTTGGCTGTCTGTTTATTTTGTTATCAGTTTCTCTTGCTGAGCAAAAAATTCTTAGTCTGATGTAGTCCCATTCATTAATTTTTGCCTTCACTTCTCTTGCCTTTGGAGTCAAATTCATAAAATGCTCTTTAAAACCCAGGTCCATGAGTTTAGTACCTATGTCTTCTTCTATGTACTTAATTGTTTCAGGTCTTATATTTAGGTCTTTGATCCATTTTGAATTAATTTTAGTACACGGGGACAGGCTGTAGTCGAGTTTCATTCTTTTGCATGTGGCTTTCCAGTTTTCCCAGCACCATTTATTGAACAGGCTTTCTTTTCTCCATTGTGTGTTGTTGGCCCCTTTATCAAAAATTATTTGACTATATATATGTGGTTTTATTTCTGGACTTTCTATTCTGTTCCATTGGTCTGAGTGTCTATTTTTCTGCAAATACCATGCTGTTTTGATTGTTGTGGCCCTATAATATAGTTTGAAGTCAGGTATTGTAATGCCCCCAGCTTCATTCTTTTTCTTTAGGATTAATTTGGCTATTCGGTGTTTTTTATAGTTCCATATAAATCTGATGATTTTTTGCTCTATTTCTTTAAAAAACGTCATTGGAAGTTTGATGGGAATTGCATTAAATTTGTATATTGCTTTGGGTAATATAGCCATCTTGATTATATTTATTCTTCCTAGCGAAGAACAAGGTATATTCTTCTATCTCATTATATCTTTTTCAATTTCCCTTAAAAATGGTTTATAGTTTTCATTATATAAGTCCTTTACATTCTTTGTTATGTTTATTCCTAAGTATTTTATTTTTTTTGTTGCAATCGTGAAGGGGATTATTCTTTTGAGTTTGTTCTCAATTGTTTCATTGTTGGCATATAGAAAGGCTATTGACTTCTGTATGTTAATTTTGTATCCTGCGACCTTACTGTATTGTTTTATTGTTTCTATTAGTCTTTTTCTGGATTCTTTGGGGTTTTTGATGTGTAGGTTTATATCATCTGCAAAAAGTGATACCTTTACTTCTTCTTTTCCGATATGGATGCCTTTTATTTCTTTGTCTTGTCTGATTGCTCTGGCTAGAACCTCTAGTACCACATTAAATAAGAGTGGAGAGAGTGGACAACCCTGTCTTGTTCCTGATTTAAGGGGGAAAGCCTTCAGTTTAGTGCCATTTAATATGATGTTAGCTGATGGTTTATCATATATGACCTTTATCATGTTGAGATATTTTCCTTCTATCCCATTTTGTTGAGAGTTTTAAACATAAAATTGTGTTGTATTTTATCGAAAGCCTTTTCTGCATCTATTGATAAGATCATGTGGTTTTTGTTCTTTGTTTTGTTGATATGGTGTATTACGTTAACCATTTTACGTATGTTGAACCATCCTTGAGATTCTGGGATGAATCCCACTTGATCATGATGTATTATTTTTTTAATATGTTGTTGTATTCGATTTGCTAGTATTTTGTTTAGTATTTTAGCATCTATATTCATTAGAGATATTGGTCTGTAGTTTTCTTTTTTTGTGCCATCCTTGCCTGGTTTTGGTATGAGGGTTATGTTGGCCTCATAAAATGTGTTTGGAAGTATTGCTTCTTCTTCAATTTTTTGGAAGACTTTGAGTAGAATAGGAACCAAGTCTTCTTTGAAGGTTTGATAAAATTCGCTGGTATAGCCGTCAGGGCCTGGACTTTTATTTTTGGGGAGGTTTTTAATGTTTTTTTCTATTTCTTCTCTACTGATAGGTCTGTTTAGGCTTTCTGCTTCTTCTTGACTCAGTCTAGGAAGGTTGTATTGTTCTAGGAATTTATCCATTTTTCTAGGTTGTTGAATTTAGTGGCATAAAGTTTTTCATAGTATTCTACAATAATTCTTTGTATATCTATGGTGTCCGTGGTAATTTCTCCTCTTTCATTTTGGATTTTGTTTATATGAGTTTTTTCTCTTTTTTCTTTGGTAAGTCTTGCCAAGAGTTTGTCAATTTTGTTGATCTTTTCAAAGAACCAGCTCCTTGTTTTATTAATTTTTTCTATAATTTTTCTGTTCTCTATTTCATTTATTTCTGCTCTGATTTTTATTATCTCCTTTCTTCGGCTAATTTTGGGTTGTCTTTGTTCTTCTTTTTCTAGTTCCTTAAGGTGGGAAGCTAAGTGGTTCACTTGGGCTCTCTCTTGTTTATTCATATATGCCTGAAGTGAAATGAACTTCCCTCTTATCACTGCTTTTGCTGCATCCCATAGATTCTGATATGTCGTATTGTCATTTTCATTAGTCTGTATATATCTTTTGATCTCTGCACTTATTTCTTCTTTGACCCATTCATTTTGTAAAAGTATGTTGTTTAGTTTCCACATTTTTGTGGGATTTTTTTCCTATTTTTTGCAGTTGAATTCTAGTTTCAAGGCTTTATGATCAGAAAATATGCTTGGTACAACTTCAATTTTTCTGAATTTGCTGATTTTGTTTTTGTGGCCCAACATATGGTCAATTCTTGAGAATGATCCATGTACACTGGAGAAAAATGTATACTCAGTCACTTTGGGATGAAATGTCCTGTAGATGTTTATCATATCCAGGTGCTCTAGTGTTTTGTTTAAGGCCACTATGTCTTTGTTGATTCTCTGTTTGGATGACAGATCTAGAGCCGTCAGTGGTGTATTGAGGTCTTCAAGTATGATTGTATTTTTGTCAGTTTTTGTTTTAAGATCAATAAGTAGCTGTCTTATATATTTTGGTGCTCCTTGGTTTGGTGCATATATATTAAGAATTGTTATGTCTTCTTGATTCAGTGTCCCTTTAGCCATTATGAAATGGCCATATTTATCTCTGAGTACTTTTCCTGTCTCGTAGTCAGCATTATCCGATATGACTATTGCTACACCTGCTTTTTTTTTGGATGTTATTTGCTTGGAGTATTGTTTTCCAGCATTTCATTTTGAATTTTTTTTTTTATCCTTGTTACTTAGATGAGTTTCCTGTAGGCAGCATACAGTTGGATTTTCTTTTTTAATCCATTCTGCAACTCTGTGCCTTTTTATTGGTGAGTTTAATCAATTTACATTTAGTGTAATGATTGATACTTGTGAGTTCCCTATTGCCATTTTATATCTTGCTTTCTGTTAGTTTTGTGTCTTGTTTGATCCTTCTCTTTCGTTTTTCTATCTTTTGTTTTTATTTGGTTGTATTCCATACATCTTTCCTCTGTTGCTATCTTTTTTATCTCATGTGCTTCTGTGGTGGTTTTTTCAATGGTGGTTACCTTTGAGTAATGAAAAGGGTCCCTACTCTGTTCATTGTAGCGAACTATTTTGTGAGTACTTTTGCACTCCATCGTCCTTTGCTACTGTTAATCTCCATCTTCTCCCCCTCTTTCTTTTTGTTGTTGTCACAGTTTAAATTTGGTTTTATTGTGTTCTTCTTGGAGCTTTTACTTGTGGCTCTGTTTATTTGTATCTGATTGGATAACCCCCTTTAGTAATTCCTGGAGTGGGGGTTTTCTGATGATAAATTCCCTCATCTTTTCTGTATCTGTGCATGTTTTTATTTCTCCTTCATATTTGAAGGATAGCTTTGATGGGTATAGTATTGGTGGCTGAAAGTTCCTCTCTTTCAGGACTTTAAATATTGGGGTCCACTCTCTTCTAGCTTGTAGAGTTTCTGCTGAGAAATCTGATGATAATCTAATGGGCCTTCCTTTATATGTTGTATTCTTCTTTTCCCTGGCTGCCTTGAGAATTTTTTCTTTGCTGTTGGTTTGTGTCAATTTCATTATGATATGCCTTGGAGTAGGTTTGTTGGGGTTAAGAAAACTCGGTGTTCTGTTTGCTTCTTGAATTTGCGACTTTAGTTCTTTCCACAGGCTTGGGAAGTTCTCATCTATTATTTGTTTGAGTATGTTCTCCATTCCATTTTCTCTCTCTTCTCCCTCTGATATACCTATTATTCTTATGTTATTCTTTTTGATGCAGTCAGATAATTCTTGTAGGGCTATCTCATTTTTTTAAATTTTTGAGTCTCTTTCTTCTTCTCTCTGTTGTGCCTCAAGTTGCTTGTCTTCTATTTCACTAATCCTCTCTTCTATCTGACCTGTTCTATTAGCTAAGCATGTTACTTCGTTTTTCAGCTCATGAATTGAGTTTTTCATCTCTGTTTGATTTGTTTTTATAGTTTCAATTTCCTTGGACATATATTCTTTGTGTTCATTGAGTTGTTTTCTGAGCTCCCTAAATTGCCTTTCTGTGTTTTCTTGTATATCTCGGAGGATTTTTAGGATTTCTATCTTGAATTCTCTGTCATTTAGCTCCAAGGTTTCCAATATATTAAATTTTTTCTCCATAGATTTTTCCTCATCTAGCTGTGTTACCTCTCTTTCTTTTGTATCCATGATATTCGATTTTCTCTTCCTTAATGGCATCTGAGGGTGGTTTTGTTGATAGTATTAATGAGATTTAATAAATAATAAAAAGTTAAAAAAATAAAAAATCGAAAAGAGTTGTTTTTTTAAAAAAAATTAATAATGAAATAAAGAAAAATAAAATAAAATAAAAAATTTTTAAAAAAGGAAATTATTCCACCCCTCCTTTTTTCCTCTCCTCTCCCCTTTTTCTTGAGAAAATATTGTGGTGAACTGTGAATTATAACAAACAATGCCTGTGATGAGGGCCTGAATTGGGGAAAAGTAATAAAGTGGCAAAAAAAAAAAAAAAAAAGAAAAAAAAAAGAAAAAAAAAGAGCGTATGGACCCACAAAAAGCAAATAAGGAAAAAATTTGGGTCAAGAATAAAATGATTTGCTTTCAGGTGTTGCTTGTCTAAGAGTTATGATGAGAGGAATAAGAGGAAAACAGAAAAATGGGGGGACAAATTAAAAAAATACTATTGTATTTAGTGGAACAAGAACTAGATAATATGGAGAGCCAGGGATGGGAGCACTACTAGTGAGTTAAAAAGGTGAAGTAAAAAAACCCCAAAATGCCACAAACATAAGTTTGAGTTTCAGATAGGAGAATTTGTTTGTTATTGAGGTTTGAATGAGAGGAGATGTAAAGGAGAAAGGAAGAAACTAATATAGAGGGAGAAAAGAAAGAGAGAGAGAGAAAAAAAGAGGGAACCACTAAAAGAAGAAAAAAGAAAGGAGAGAGAGAGAGAGGTAAGGGTTTTGGAGTGCAACCCTCATAGAGAGAAAGGAAGAGGAAAAAAAAGATAATGGGAGATGTAACACTTATGTGTAGTGTAGTTCAAGGAGAGGAGAGAGTAAGACTGGCAGAGAGTTAATCGGCCAAATTGGAGGAGGAAAAAAAGTATCAAGGATGAAGATAAGAGAAACAAACAAACAAATATAATAAAATGGGATAGGTTATAAAGTCTGCAGATTATTCTTGATTTTGAGAGGTTATCTTCTTGCTTTTTCTTTTCTCTCCCTCTTCCTGGTCGGTGACTCTGTACCCCAGGTTCTGCCCCTTTGGCACGCTCAGGTAGAGGTTTGCAGTTGATAAGTTTCTATGGCAATGTCATGTATTGTGCTTTAGTCTCGTTGGCAGTCGAGGCTCATTAGTATTTATAGGCTCCGACAGAGAGAGCCTTTCTGTCGGAAAGGCTCTCATGTTCCTGGAGCCTTTCTCCTAGTCTTTCCTTCCTCAATTAGTAGCCTGATAATCCAGCTATGGGGTTGCTGCTGCCTCTGCCTGGATAGTAAGAGGCTCAAAGAGCTGGCAACTCCCCACTCTATTCCCACTCAGCACAGGGCTCTGGGTAAGGCTCAGTCAGTCAGAGCTGCTAGCATAATCAAGCGGGCTTTCCGCCCACTCAAAGACCTCTGGCTCTGCCACTCTGTCCGGTAACACAGGCGGGCGCTCACTTCTGGGGCGCTTGGCAGAAACTCTCATTCACTATCTGCGTGCGCAGACCAGGATATCCGGCCAGCAGTCTCACGCTCTGAGTGAAACCCCCAACCGCATGGAAAAGTTGCAGCGTTGGAATTCGCTCTCGCACTGTCCCCGTGCGCGGCTTTTGCAAGGCGCTGCGGCGGCCCGAGATTCCGCTTTTCCCACACAAAGGCCCCTGACTCTGCCCCTCTGTGTGATAACACGGGCGCGTACTGCCGAGGCACTCGGAGGAATCGCTCACTTCCTTTCTGCGCGCGCATACCAGGATATGAGGCCGGCCGCGTTTCCCTCTGAGTGAACCCGTCACCAGCACGGAAAATTTCCACCGTTGGAATTAGTTCTCTCTCCCTCCCGTGCGCGGCTTTCCCAGGGCGCTGGAGCTGCCCAGAGATTCTGCTTTCGGCCCACAGAAAGGCCTCTGACCCTGCCTCTCCGTGGGGCAACACGGGCACCCACTCCCGGGGCCTAGGAAGAAATCTCTCGCCCACTAACTGCACACCAACCAGGAGAACAGGTAAAATGGCTGCCCAGCTTGTCTTTCTTTGTTTGGGTTTGGCGCGTGTGTTAGCTTGTATTGCCCGGCTTGCCACAGGATCAGTTTTTCCTCGGCTAGGATCTCCGTGCCACAGCCTGGTTCGGCCGTTTGTGCCACGGCCTGGATCTATTCACCCCTTTGCCCGCCTCAGTTTCTATATTCACAGTTACCAGAGAAAGCCGCCCTGTTTAGGTTAGTGAGGAAGGCGGAGCATTTCTTACTCCCTATTTCCTTCAGGGTTTGGTTATATATTTAGCCAATTTTTCACTCGACCATACCTTCGGGTGTATTGCGAAGTATCTGGAGGCTCCAAATATAGGTTTTTCTGTTTCTGGTTGAAGATCTTGTTGAGTTTTGGGGGAGATTTATCGGTATCACTTCCTACTCTGCCATTACTCTGACGTCATCCCTGTTCCCAAATTTTTGTGGCAGTATAGTATCCAGTGCAGAAGTAAAATTGTGTGTTGATTCTGCAACCTATAATGGTTCAGTTTTGCATTTTTACTTATTGTCATCATTTTTATATTCAAAACTATCCCATTTTGGAGCAAATAAATTAGGGTTACATGTATTAAAGAATTCCCCATTTTTGAAACTTTATTTTCACATACTTTATTACTTTTGATAAAGTTATAATAGTTTAAGTAATTCCCATATATTCTTCACTCACATTTCACAATTTTAACAATTTATTATATATGCTTTATTTCTCTCTCTTGCTCCATATATATAATTTTGTACCCTATTTTTCATCAGCTCTTTACCAGTAAATCTTACCATTCATTTCTGAATCTTACCTGATACAATTATTAATATGATGGTCACTGAATGACAGTTTTAAAAAAATCTTCCCTTGTTCTATCATTCTTGTAAATTTATTAAGTGGAATTGTAATGTAAATGCATAATTTTTTCTTCTCCTTATTCATATAATATCATTTTTAAATTTAAGTATATAGATGTGTTTTCTCTTATATTGGGAGATATTTTGTTGGTATTTTTATTTATTTTGATAGTCAAAATGTTCCAGGTTTATTTAGTGGGAGCTGGTTTCCTTCTAACTGGATCTAGAGTTGGTTTTTATATGTGACAGTTCTTTTTGAGTACATCTTTACTTTCTGGCAAAAGAAGATTTTCCAAGCTCATTTGTCCTTTAGTTTTTCATTTGTAAAATCAGCTACTTATTCAAGGAAACTTATTAGATCATGTACTCACACTGATAACTCCAATTCCAGTGGAACACTACAGGGGTTATTCTAGTCTTCCCCCATTTCTATTTTTGTAGGGCATTACTTCAACAGTGAGAAAGCTAGTTTGATCATCTGTCTAGACGACTAAAACTTCCTCCATATCAGCAATAAGATTCTTTTACTTCCTTACCATTCATGTGTTCACTGGAGTAACACTTTTGATTTCCTTTAAGAACTTTTCCTTCACATTCACAACTTGGTAACTGTTTTAACAAGAGGCCTAGCTTTTGAAATATCTTAACTTTTGATGCTTTCCTCATTAAGCTTAAGTATTTCTAGCTCTTAATCTAAAGTGAAAAAGTTGTGATTTTCCCTTTCACTTGAAAATATTGAAGTCATTGTAGAATTGCTCATAGACCTATATTCAGTACTATTTTGTCTCAGGCCATAGGGAGACCTGAGGAGAGGGAGAGAGATGGGTTAAAGGCCAAGCAGGGGAGCAATCAGAACACACACACAAGCATATATCAATTAAATTTTTGCCTTATGTGGGTATGGTTTGTGGTGCTCCAAAACAGTTGTAGTGGTAACATCAAAGATCACTGATCACATACCACCATAACAAATATAATATTAAAGAAAATATTAGAAATAGGGGGCCAATTACCAAAATATGACAGACACACAAAATGAGTAAATGCTGTTCAAAAAATGATACCAATAGACTGGACCATTATCTGTAAAGCACAACAATGAGAACCCAACAAAACTAGGGGGCCTGTACCTAAACAAAAATCTCTCTCTTTCCCTTTTCTCTTTCTGTCTCTCTTTGCCTCTCTGTCTTTGTCTCTCTCTTTTATCTACCACCTCATGACTCATATCTTTGTTCCATCATTATTTTTGTAGTACTCCATTCCATTAGTCTTCCATAAGTGGCAGTAAGGGCAGGGAAAAGGTACATGGTGTTTAATAACCTCATATAGCATTATATGTGTCTCTAGTCTCCACACATTCTCCACATGGAAACCATCTATATCTTTGTCATTTGGTATCCCATATTACTAGCACATTATTTACTCTTCATTGATAACATGTGGAGGATTTATTTCAATCTTAAAAATTTTTCTACTTGTAATAATGCAATTTTGGGAATAGAAAACAGTTATTGCTAATGTCAAAGCAAAGACAGCATTCTAAACTTGAATTTTATTTCTTATAAGAAGAGAAATTACAGTAATTGAATCATGCAGATCATATGTTATTTTTATGGACATGAACATTACTGTATATAACTATTTCCCATTTTTACTCTAACTGAAATTGCCAAGATTATAACACCCCACTCAAGGTCTATAGCTTCACACTTACTGCCTCTGGGATTTTAACTGAGAAGTATGGAGGGGACTAACATGTAATATTTAAGAAAACATGCAAAATAAAGCACATTTCCCGTGAGTACATATGGCTAGCAAAGCAGTTTCTAATCTCCCAATCCCTGGTCATTTTCTAAATCCAGTGATCATCAGGTTCATGGTAGGTTTTTCCTTTCCCTAAAAAGCCAGGGATATGGAGCTGGCAGATGCTGTACTCTGAGCAAGAGGCTGGAGCCATCTCCCAGTGGCACATTGGCTGATTGTTCAGTCTGTGTTGCTGAGGGACTGTATAACCTTTGCTGGATGTCAGCTGGCATCTAGACACCCAAAGACCTTTTTTTGCTGATGATTTTTATTTTTTTTTTAAATTAAGAATGAGAATGTTAAATTTTGCTATGTACCATATTTTTGCTCCATAAGACGCACCTGACCATAAGACACACTTAGGGCTTTAAGGAGGAAAATAAAAAATATATATATTCTGAACCAAATGGTGTGTTAAAATATTTAATAAAATACCATATTTTTCGCTCCATTAGATGCATGGGCATTTTTCCTTCCACTTTTTTTTGGGGGGGGTAAGTGTGTGTTATAGAGCAAAAAATACTTTAATTTGCAGCAGGAATTAGGCCAGTTTATTTCTATATTGTTTATAAGTAGTTAAGAAAATATTATTTGAATAATATGAGTTTTACATATGAGGCTTTTTAAAACAGCCTGACATAAAGTGAGCATGCAGTAAATGTTAGTAGTGGCTGTTGTTGCTGCTGTTAGTGGTAAGGTCTGTACAATAGCGGCAAAAATTTCCTAGCATAGCCAGAACTCTGAGACTGATAAAAACTTGGTCCAATTAGTGCATTTGTATGTTGCTTAACTGCAGCCCCACTTGAATTCTCTACAGCCTGGTGCTTCTCTGGTTACAAATACCAGGGATCTGGATATTGAAGTATATGTATATTTGGAAGAATCAAATAAGTTAGGTATTTCTGATATCTCAAGAATATGTTCCATCTTTATTCTATCTTGATTTTACATGACCCCAGAAATATTCCTGCTGGTGTTGTTATGACCTCGTAAAGCATATGTGACAATTAAATAGGAAAAGAAATTACAGTCCAAAAAATTCGGTAGGCCAAAAAGAAACATGAAAGATAATGTGCATGTGCATTTTCTGAGTGACTGATTTAGAAGTACAAAGTAAGTAAAATTTTAGGCAGAGACAAGTTTAATAGTCTTCAAAAGAGATGCTCTATTTAATTCAATAGTGTTGATAACTGACTAAAAAGCAAAAAGTTAAGGCACGTGGGATTAAAAAATAAAGTTTTAGTGATACCAGATACCAGAACATGCATTTATTAATAATATTTCTTATTTTTATCTTAACAGCAATGAGGCAAAAACTAGCAGATACAGATTAATAGACACAAGAGCAATATTTCATTAGAACAAGGAAGATATATTAGTTTTCATTGGGGACTGTAACAAAGTACCACAAACTGGGTGTTTAGGACAACAGTGATTTACTCTCTCAATCTTGAAGCCAGATGAAATCCAAGTGTTGGTAGGGCCGTGCTCCCTTGGAAAATGCTAGGGAAGGATCTGTTCTAGACCTCTCCTCTAGCTTCTGGATGCTCTGTAGCTTATGGCAGCGTGACTTCAGGGTTCACATGGAATTCTCCCTGTGTATCTGTGTCTGTGGTCTAATATCCTTCCTTTGTAAGGATACCAGTCATGTTGGATTAGGGCCCACCCTGACAGCCTTAACTAATTTCATTTGTAATAACCCAATTTGCAAATAAAGTTGCATTTTAATATACTGAGGGTTGGTAATTCAATATATGAGTTGGGGGGGGCACTATTAAGCCCATAAAAGAAGGCATATTTTTAATGGTATAATATTAACCATTATTATCAAAAAAATGTACTTCTTTTTAATTGATATGTATATTTTACTATTTACTTTTAAGCATCATTGTATATTTGCAGCTTATATTCCACTACATATGATATATATCATATACTTATATGCATATATACAGTCAAAACACAGACACATGCACACACACAAACACCGTACCAACATTATAAAGGCTGAGATAGAGTCTGGATCTTGAGATGTAGAATGATCAAATGGATGGCATAGTTTAAAAGATAAATGAATAAGACCCTGGCCAGATAGGTCGGTTGAGCATCATCTCGATATGCAACGGTTGTCAGTTCAATCCCTGGTCAGGGCACATACAGAGACAGATTGATGTTTCTGTCTCACTGTCTCTCTCCTTTCCTCTGTCTCTGAAATCAGTAAATAAATTATAAATAATGAATAAAGGGCACTCTTATACAGTGATTGACACTAAAATACCAAGGATCAAATAAAAATAAGGACAAATATTGTAAAATTAGGTAACCTTTAAGATGTCTCTAAGATTCCATATCAGAAAATTTTAAAACTTTATATAAAATGCAAATATAATTTATAAGAAATATAAATAACAAAATCTTCCTACCAGCAGAACCTTGCTAGCAGTGTTGTGTGATTTTCATAATACAATGCAAATATGTCCTCTGAACCTTCAGAGGTGCCAGCTGGGGAGTTGGGTAAGCAAGTGTTTGTCACAGTTGGACAATAGATGTTATATGCCAATAAAAGTCATGTTGCTGGATACTCTTCAATTTGTCATCTTTTCAGTATATATCAATTTGTGTGAGTGATGACATCAGTCATATTAGTTGATTTTTTTTAAATTGACATCAAACATAAATTGTACAACTGAGACGAATAATAGATAATCTAAGGAGGATAAAAAACATGAGTGACAAAGGAAAAGAACTTTGTACTGTTTAATATTGGGAGAAATTTGAATAGCCCCATGCATCAATTTCTGTTTACTCTATGGAACCATTCTGTAACATTGCAGTGATTGAAAATGAAAGTTTAGAGCTGTTTTTGGAAAAATTGTTTGAAAATCAAATTTTTACATTGATGTGATGAAACAAAACTTGTAATAACTGTAATAGAAGTTATACAACCAATAAGTAGATTATTAAAAATAGAATTTGTGAAGCTGGCCTGTGGCTCAGTGGATAGAGTGTTGGACTGGCATATGGACGTCCTGGGTTTGATTCCTGGTCAGGGCACACAGGAAAAGCAACCATTTGCTTCTCTTCCCCTTCCTTACCCCCTTTTCTCCCTCATCCTCTCTTACAGCCAGTGGCTCAGTTGGTCTCAGCATTGGCCCAAGCACTGAGGATATCTCAGTTGGTCCAAGCAAGTGAGCCTCAAGCACTAAAAATAACTCCGTTGATTATAGCATTGGCCCCAAATGCTGTTGCAGGGTGGATCCCAGTCAAAGTGCATAGGGAGTCTGTCTCACCCCTCCTCTCACTTAAAAAAATAGAATTTGTGTAAAAATATACATTTTTTTTTCTTATGGATGCAATATGTTATATCCAAGTGTAACTAGTCTAATCCAGAAAAATTCCTGGCACTTCCTTATATGCTGCTCTGTAAGTGCAGTGAGTTTAAATATAACAATGAGTTTAAAAGATATATGAGATATAAAATATTGTATATTTAATTAATTTGATACTTTCATTTACATAATGTAAACTCATTTTACATGAGTTCTTGTCAAACTGTAATGTTGATTATAAGTGATATTTTAAAATAAATATATTTCTAAAAATATATTAAAAATTAACCAGTGAATGAGAACAGAAAAATTAAAATATCTGCAAATTAATTCCTCAGGGTCTTAAGGTGAATATAATTTTGAAGGAAAATGCTCTAAGTTAATTTTTTTTCTAAGGTTAAGTATAAGAATTTCTGAGCTCATTCCAATTGTAATCATCTTTCAATGGAAAATAAAGGAAAAACACATGTTTATTTCTTTTAGTGAGAACATTGTCACAGAATTGAAGAAATATAAAAGTACAGAAGTATTAAAAAGTTTGAAGTTTAACTAATTATATTCATTCAAAAATGCAATCATATATTATAAAATAAAACCTAAAAATTCACTTAACCAGAAGTCACAACAGTTTAATCAAATAGATCCAAAGATCAAATTTACATATTAAATGGTGAAAATGAAAATTTTAAATATAAAATAAATACGCTATAAGAACATAGAATATGGAAACAACATTTGTTACTGAGGCTAGGTAATACTAGATATAACTTTAAATTTATACTGATCACAAAAATTAGGGGATATTTTATAGCTTCATATTTATTTTGAAATATCTCCTAATTTTTGTGAGCAGTATATTTAACATAAACCGTCAGTGACTTGGCAAAAAAAAATATTTATGTGTAATATATAAAAATTACATCTATATGTGTTTAAAAAGTTGCTTTTTTATGAAAACATTTATTTTTAATAGCCCAGAAAAGTTCTGTTTTTATTGCTTACTTTGATTTTTTTTTATTGTTGAGCTATGTAAATAGCTTGTATAAAATAAAATATATCACCATTCACTGTCAAAGACTTGAGTATGGTTTCATAGATTAGGTTTCCAGAAAAATGAAGACTCTTAAATCCAAAGAAGTATCATATTGTAAAGACAATTAGAGATAATTAATGATACTTAAATTTGGATCAACTGAAAAGCAATAACACAGTTAGCAATGTTTATAGCTAATATTTACTGAGAAGACATTAACTTATTTAGTCTTTACAAAAGTCCTATAAAGTATGGACAGCAGTGTGGTGATTGCTGAAGGGGGTGGGAGGTGAAGGTAGAGGACAGTAAAGGGGAAATAAATGGTGATGAAAGGAGACTTGACTTGCGGTGGTGTCAGCCTGACAAGATATAGCTTATAAAAGAGAGATGTCAAAGACGATCCTTAAAAAATTTTATAGTAACAACTAAAAAGATCTATTTGCCATAATCTGATATGAGAGTATGAAACATTTTTGAGGTGGTAGAGAAAAATCACAAATTCAGTACAAGATATCCAAATGAATTTAGTTAAAACTTTAAGACTAAAGTCTAGGATTCTGCATTCATTTTTTGTGTCTTCCATTCAGTGTAGTTCTGGAATCTTTTTTTTTCACTGCCTATATTCTGGGTTCAATATTTTCTTGATTTCATTTTTGTATATGCCTATGTTTTTTTGGTCAGAAGACAGAAATTAATTTAAAAATGGAAAAATATATAAAAATATTAATCAAAAAGTGGATATTGTTCTGTAGAGAAATAAAATGATGTAACAATGTGATAGTAGGTCATTGGTTAAGGAAAAGCCATTCTTTGACAGGGACATTAAGGGTGAGACATGAAAAGATATGATGTTAGATTCATGAAATCTAAGGAAGAACATATTTCAAGAAAAGTAACCAAGTATCACAAAAGACCTGGGGAAGGAACAGTCTGGGACATTTTTAAAAAGTCAGTTTCCCTGAAAAATAGAATGTTAGAGAGTAGGTAGTTAAGTGAGATATAAGTAGGGCCTTCATGTAGATTTTGTGAACCACTTTAAAGTGTTGGAGTTTTATTCTTACTACTTTTCAAAACCATTGAAACAATTGAATAAGAAAAAATATATAAATAATTTTTGGAAAAGTTTATAATAAACTGGCTATGTAGAAAATGGATTAGAAAGGCCAAGATAAATTCAAAGAGACCATTAAGTGTGTATTATGGTAGTTTAGGGGACAAAAGGTTGTAGTAGAGATGGAATATGTAGGGGAATTTGATAAACATTTTAAAGATAAATTGAAGAACAAGATGATGGATGGGAAAGGAAAAAAACAGAAATATGTCATTGATTTTTATAAACAGAATCTGGAAAAACTGAGGAGACACAAATAGCTCAGGAAGGCAGAATCAATAATTCTGTTTTGTTTCTATGTTAACACTATGGTGTTTTAGGTTTTTAAATGGGAGTGTCAAAGTAATTTGTACTTGCAGGGTTGAAGGCAATGAAGCTGAAAATGACATTTGGGAGTCAACAGTATTATAGATGTGAAAAAAATATATGTTCAAAAAAGAAGTCAAGTTAGAGAAACAAAGGCAGACATGGGCTAAATTATTTTTGAAATCATATGTTTATGTATTAAGTTAATTTGAAGTGAAAATACCTTAAAATATCCTAGTAGTTGCACATGGGTAGAGCATCATTACTCTTTTAGGTACCTGAAGAACTTCAAATACATTTTCTTATATCTGCAATCACAATGCAGTTAGCATGTGGTTCCTAACACTTTTATATGTATTTATTATTCTCAACTTTTATTTCCTTAGTCTTTCTCTTACAGGTTGTCTCTAATATTGAGTGACCTTTTCCTATAACAAACTGGTCTGAAATACTAACATGGTATAATGTCAAAGATTTTAAACCAGCTGTCTTTGTACTTTGTATTAACCATTCACCCAAAAGGTTTTAATATATTCTTTAAAAGACCATAGACCATTAGGTCCATTATTATTGTTCCCAGCATCATTGTAATTTAATAAGTCATTAGATTATCAAAAAACCATAATTGAAAAACCTCAAATAAAACTAACCTATACAATTGAATTAATGTTGAACATATTTAACTGACAATGCCTTTATCACTAAAGGGAAATATTGTAGATTAGAATAAAGTTAGAAACGTGAAGGAAATCAGTTTAGGATTTTAGCAAATGTTGGACATATGGGGGTACATTATTTGGGGACAACCAAAAGTTTTGATTCTTAAGGACAAAAAAAGTTTCAGCTGTTTATTATTAAATTCCTTTACTGCAATCACTTTGTTCTATTTGACTTTTCTGCGGAACCACGGCTAGTCTCCTTAATACCAGCTAAACCTGTTACAACACTTTCCACTTCCCTCCTTTCTATCACTGAACATACTTACTCTGTTTTAGACAAGAGGCTCTTTATTAGGCTGTTCCTTCTTCTCTAAAAGGAGCTTTTGATGTAGAAATGGCCCAGGTTTATAATTATAGTCTTAGAAAAGGAAGATTTAACTCTTTTGCATATATAACTTTTTTTTTTAATTTTTATTTATTTTTTACAGAGACAGAGAGTGAGTCAGAGAGAGGGATAGACAGGGACAGGCAGACAGGAACGGAGAGAGATGAGAAGCATCAATCATTAGTTTTTCATTGCGCATTGCAACACCTTAGTTGTTCATTGATTGCTTTCTTATATGTGCCTTGACTGCAGGCCTCAGCAGACCGAGTAACCTCTTGCTGGAACCAGCGACCTTGGGTTCAAGCTGGTGAGCTTTTCCTCAAACCAGATGAGCCCGCACTCAAGCTGGCGACCTCGGGTTCTTGAACCTGGATCCTCTGCATCCCAGTCCAACGCTCTATCTACTGCGCCACCGCCTGGTCAGGCTTTTTTTCTTTTTTTTTAAATATGTAGCTTTTCTTCTTAATTTTTATTTTATTTATTCACTTTAGAGAGGAGAGAGAGAGAAAGAGAGAGAGAGAGAGACAGGGGGGAGGAGCAGGAAGCATCAACTCCCATATGTGCCTTCACCAGGCAAGCCCAGGGTTTCGAGCTGGCGACCTCAGCATTTCCAGGTGGACGCTTTATCCACTGTGCCACCACAGGTCAGGCTTTTTTTATTTTTTTTTAAAATATAACACTTCTAATAATTCATCTGTACAACAATCAGAAGAAAAAAACTGATCCCACTTTTAAAGTAAATTGCAAAATGTACAGGCCAAAACTTCAACATGACTTTATTAGAATGTCACATTTAAAAATATTGCCCTGGCCGGTTGGCTCAGTGGTAGAGCATCGGCCTGGCGTGCGGAAGTCTCGGGTTCGATTCCCGGCCAGGGCACACAGGAGAGGCGCCCATCTGCTTCTCTACCCCTCCCCCTCTCCTTCCTCTCTGTCTCTCTCTTCCCCTCCCGCAGCCGAAGCTCCACTGGAGCAAAGATGGCCCAGGCGCTGGGGATGGCTTCTTGGCCTCTGACCCAGGTGCTAGAGTGGCTCTGGTCGCGACAGAGCGATACCCCAGATGGGCAGAGCATCGCCCCCTGGTGGGCGTGCCGGGTGGATCCCGGTCAGGTGCATGCGGGAGTCTGTCTGACTGCCTCCCTGTTTCCAGCTTCAGAAAAATACAAAAATAAAATAAAATAAAATAAAATAAAAATATTGTTTTCTAAAATTAAAAGAAGAAAGAAAGTATCACTCTTTGTAAATCTCCGTCACACCAATATATTGTGTCTAAAACATTATGGGTGAAATGAAGTGGACATAATTAGTGACTCCTTTACAGTCCCTGTATGTTCTTAACCCAAAGAAAAGGTGCAGCTGATCTTCCTGTGCTCTGCTGCAGATTATAAGATTTTTTTATATGCTTAATGCTAAATTAGTATAAAGCATTACCAGAAATTACACAAATAAATAAATAGTTTAATTATTACAGCAAAAAAGAAGTATATGAGAATGTGGGCCAGCTGTGAACAGCAGTTAGGTGTCAACAGTAATTCAACCAACAGTCATAATGCAATCCTATTTATAAAATGGGTAGGACAGACATGTAGATCTCTGTGTATGTGAGTGTGGGTATAAATGTTGGCTGTTATAGTGTAATGCAAGGAATATAATGGTCACCTTCAGAAGAAGGTCAATAATTAATGCCTAAAATTATTTTTTTAATGGATAAAAAAGTGGGTTATTTAAAAATGTTTTCTTAAACACCAGTAAGTGTTCACCCATCACTATTCATTAGAGAAATGCATATTAAAACTACAATGA
This sequence comes from Saccopteryx bilineata, assembly GCF_036850765.1. NCBI lineage: Eukaryota > Metazoa > Chordata > Mammalia > Chiroptera > Emballonuridae > Saccopteryx > Saccopteryx bilineata. Next base: position 208,848,261 of record NC_089491.1, on the reverse strand, counting down.
GTTATTACTTCACACTTGTCAGAATGGCTTCCATTAAAAAAATCAACAAACAAGTGCTGGTGAATGTGTGGAGAAAAGGGAACTATTCTGTACTGCTGGTAGGAATGCAGACTTATATAGCCACTCTAGAAAACAATATGGTATTTCCTAAAAAAAATTAAAAGTGTAACTGCCTTATGACCCAACTACCCTACTTCAAAAAATAGTATATATCCTAAGAATCCCAAAACACTAATTCAAAATAAGATATGCACACCTATGTTCATTGCAGCATTCTTTACAATAGCCAAGATCTGGAAACAACACAAGTGTTGTCAGTGGATGAGAAAATAAAAAAGCTGTGATACATATACACAATGGAATAGTATGCAGCCATGAAAAAAAAAGAAAATCTTACTTTTTGTGATATCATGCATGGACCTGGAGATTATTATGCTAAGTGAAATAAACCAGGCAAAGACAAATATGATCTGATCTCACTTATATGTGGAATCTAATGAACACAATAAACTGAGGGACAAAATAGAAACAGAGGCAGGGTAAAAGGGAACTGATGGACCACTGTCAAAGGGGAGGAAGAAGAAAGAATGAGATCAAAGAAGGTGAAGGGGTTAGTCTGATTATATAAACATAACACATAAATACAGACAAGAGGGTAGCAATTCCCAGAGGAAAAAGGGGGTAGCAGTGGGGGAGGGGAACAAAGAGGGTAAAATGGGAATGGAGACCTTTCATGGACATGGGGAACATTGTGGGTTTTAGAGGATGTTATATTAAGTAAGACACTTGAAACCATCTCCACACAATAATTTTTTTTGAAAGTATGTTAAATCTCAGAATAATAAACTACAAAGAGTTGAAAGTATTGCCTTTGGGAGATAAGAATCAGGATGGTAGGAGAGTGTCGGGAGGAGAATTGCTGTTTTGTTTAGTATTGGTGTTGGTATAAGTTTGTTTAAGTCATTTCATTTACACAATTTTATAACATAATTTATATATGTGTGGAGATCTTGCCACTTTATTTTATACCAATTAACTACTGCAACAATACTGTTTTGACTCAACTAAGTGGCAGCCCATGCAGCAGGCACAACCTAATGTCACTTTACCTCCTGTACACATCACATGTCTCCTTTGTGTTCCCTGTTACCCCAAGATTTAAAAATCCGTGAGACATCCATGTCACCCTAACAGGTCCCACTGACGAGTTTTAAACAGTGAGATATAGAAAACAACAGATAAATTCTCCTTCCACTCCAGGGCTGGATTGTTGATAAGCAAATAACACATAACTGCTTCTCAGAAAAATAATGATATTACTTGATATTAAGTGTGTGGTAATCATCTTGGTTACACTTAATTTTATTTTTTCTTTGACATTCCCTTATTTTTCTCTTTCTTGTTTATTTGGGGTAGTACTTAATAAAGTAGCATATGAGTGTTTGCTTCAAGTCTGTTTTCTGAAGAAACTACAATAAAATAGCTGATACCCAAACTGAACTGGTGATAATATGTGAATCGTATTCATATCAGCAGTGTTAAGGATATCACCTTTGATTAATAGAGATGGCATGCAGGTGGATGGAGAGGTATTGGATATATGTGGATGGTGGTGCTTGGTTGTATGTGGGTAATGATAATGATAATGCCTGTGGAGTGGGTTGGCATCCTTTGACAATAGAAGGCTTACAGGATGACAATTATAAATTCAGGGCAGCCAACTGAAAATTGAAAGTATGCTATATCACTGTAAAAGCAAAGAGCTCTGTGGCAGGTTTTGAGTAACCTCTCATCTCTTACAGGCTTACAGCAGTTGTATTAAAAAGTAAGTCACAAACCTAGTTATAAAGGTAGCAAAGCTGACAATTAAAATTCATAGCCAGTCTTTAAGAATTTCCTATATTCTAGCCTGACCTCTTGTGGCACAGTGGATAAAGCATCAACCTGGAATGCTGAGGTTGCCGGTTTAAAACCCTGGGCTTGCCCGGTCAAGGCACATATGGGAGTTGATACTTCTTGCTTCTCCCCTTCCTGTCTCTCTCTCTCTCATTCTCTCTCTCTCTCTCTACTCTCTCTCTAAAAATAAAATAATAAAAAAAATTAAAAAAAGAATTTTCTATATTCTAGAATATCTCAGATAAATACTGGGGACTAGTGGCCAGACAATTGAAGAAATTGAAGAAATTAAAACTAAAAATACTAGAACATTATATTCCTCTAAACCCTCTGGGCTAAGATAAACTGCACTTCCTTTCTAGTCTCACTTGTGAGGAATATCCTCATGACTAAATGTGTGTAATGACTGCATGGGAAACAAGTTTCTCACAAGGTCATTCTTTTTCTCCCCAATATTTGTCTGTTTCACTTCTCTTTGCCTTCAGTTTATTAATCAGGATTAATCTTCAGTAGAGCTTTAGTGGGGCAGTGTGGTTCATTCAGCAAAAAGAAGTAGTATATTTGCCAAAAAGAAAGAATATAAAATTTCCTACAAAAACTGTGTGAAAACTTTGAATAGACTGAAAGAGTATAGGAATGAGAAGTGGAATATAAGTTTAGATCAGTGGTAGTCAACCTGATCCCTACTACCCACTAGTGGGCATTCCAGCTTTCATGGTCGGCGGTAGCGGAGCAATCAAAGTATAAATAAAAAGATAAATTTAACTATAATAAGTTGTTTTATAAATATTTATTCTGCCAAACTTAGCAAAAATCTGAAACAAAGTACTTGGTAAGTAATTATTATTATATGCTTTAACTTGCTGTAACTCTGCTTTATAAATTTTATAAAATAAAGTTACTTCCCTACTTTATAAATCACCATTACTGTGGAACCAGTGGGCGGTTAGAAAATTTTACTGCTAACAGAGATACAAAAGTGTGGGCAGTAGGTATAAAAAGGTTGACTACCCCTGGTTTAGATTGTAGAGAATTTATTGATGTGGTCACACTGTTGCTCACAATTCCATGTACTGGAAGGAAAATTAGAAGTAGTCCTTATAGTTTTCTGTAATGTATCCTTGAAAATTAGACATGATAATAGTTTAGAGTAAGTGAGATGAAAACTGAAAATGGCATAACCACCTTGTTAAAGCATTGAGGAGGAAGTAAGAAATTTTAAAATATATTTAGCAACAATATGTAAGAATTCTGTTTCCAAAAGATGCTCCCTTTACTGAGAAAATAAAAAATACTCTGGTGAGGGGACCAGTGGCATTTGAGGGGCTCTATGGTGGTTTTCTTCTAGAAACAAGACTTGGTATTGGACACTGCTGCCATGGAACTTGTACCCATAATATTACTGCTTTTGGAGACTTCACAATGACAGCATTTTGTCCTCTTGAACAAAGGCACTTAAATTCCACTGCATAAATATGTGACAGGTCTTTCTCAGATCCTACACAATAAATCAATAACCATTTATGAACTGTTAGATTTTGAATCTTAGTTGACATTGCTTTAAGTACGCTCCAAATATTATACAAGTCAAATAATTAAATTAATTCACTAAATACCACAGAACATACTATTATATGGCTACACTGAAGGTGAGTGATTATGATACAGGAGAAGAAAATGAGTGTAGACAAGTTTTGAGGCCCAAAAGACTCCAAGGCATGTCTTCCTGGGTTCTGGTTTTTTTTTTTTTCCTTTTCTTACATTTTTTTAAAATAAATTTTTTTCTTTATCTTCAGATTTTGAATGACCAAGATTTATGTGAGGAATTTTGGTTTTATAAGAATTCTGACGTTTCCAGCAGGGTGTTTTATGTCCTTCTTGTTACATAATTACCAATAAATGGCCACTGTTGAGAGCCACTATGAGAGTTTAGAATTTTAAATAGATATTATAAATTATTATTTAACCCATTTGACATCATTTTGGCTAAATAAAGGTATCAGATTTTCAAGCTTCCTCTGACATAAGCAAAGGGCAGTCCCAGTCTGGCTGTAAAATGACAGTACAGTAGGACCTAAAACACTATCAATTTTCTTGTATGTCTTTTAATGTAGAGTTTGGGGTCTGTATCACATTGGGTTCAACTTGGAAGGATCTCCTCAGATCTGATAGAATTCTCCTGTCTATTACCTCACCTGTGGAATAAGAAAGCATTATATAGGAAACAGCTTATTTCTGAAAAAAAAGTAGCAAATCAAAAAGATATTAAATTTCAGATGGAATTAAGATTTGAGTTCCACCATCAAAGTATTGAAGATTGAGGGAGTAGTGGTTTTCATTAATCTCCATTTATTTTATTTGGCCTCTATGAAAACCAGATAATTGTAACATATGATTAAAGATGAAAGTAGGCCCTGGCCAGTGGCTCAGTAAATATAGCAATGCCTGGCGTATGGACATTCCTGGTTTGATTCCTGGTTAGAGCACATAGGAGAAATGACCATCTGCTTCTCTCCCTCTTCTCTTCCTGCAGCCAGTGGCTTGAGTGGTTCAAGCATGGCTCCAGGCACTGAGGGCAGCCCTGTTGAAGCACAATAGGATCAGGTGCTAAAAATAACTCTGTACTTGAGCATCAGCTCCAGATGGGGTTGCTGGATAGATTCCAGTTGGGGCACATGAGAGAGTCTGCCTCACTATCTCCCCTCCTTTCACCTAAAATAAATAATAAACAAATAAATATTTTTTAGAAAGGTGAAAGTAAATGTAAACAAGAAGTGGACCTCATTGTTCACTGTGATGGTTGTGGTATCTTTATGGGAACAGATAAATCCAATATTTAGCTGTTGATCTAGTGAATTTGTTCTACATTTTTATTAGTAGGGAGGGGAAAGTCCAGTTAATTTTTACATGACAAGGACAAAAGTGCATATGTGCTATTTTGCCCTAAGACTGATTATGAACTTTTGCTCTCTATCATAACATAGTTTAAGTCCTTGACCTCAACATTCCAAATAATAGATTATTTTTACATTTTATTGATTACACATTTATTGGTTGTGGTAAAAAGAAAGGTGAGTACTTCAAATTTTCTTCTAAAGAAAACTTATTTCAAAAATTAAAAGATAAATTCCATGAACATTCAGAAATCATATTACATAGGTAAATAAATATTTTAGAAATCCAGTTGTTTGAGGCATATCAGGGACACTAGGTAGGGAATATTTTTTTTAACCTTATATCTCCTACCAATATGGCATAGTACTTAGTGAGCCTCTTTGTATTGTAAAAACATAATAATGCATTTAAAATTACTATCGTGAAATTTTGATAGACTTAGTTTCAAGAGATTTTCAGTACAAAAGTAGATCCTGAGCAAATTGAGTGTGTTACAGTCTGCATTTCCACTTGGGCTCTATAATTGTGCATATCTGATGGTGCTAGATGTATGTGTCGTGGGTGAGGATTCTCTTCTACCAACAAACTTCAATAGAAGATTAATAATACAGTAATTCAAGAGTCTAGAGTAAGGCTGTAATTCTATACCAGAAAAGTAATACCATTTCTCAAATGGCTCCTCACTTTTTTATAGGACTTAATACTGAGTATTTTAACATAGGGCATCAAGTGAGTATTCAGTTGTATCAGAACTTCATGAGGTGGGCATTATTACAGTCACCAAATACCAAAGTTAAGTAGAACTGGAAACAATTCTTTTATTGGAAGTGGTTTGTTTGAGATGAGGCCAGAGCAGTGAAGAAAACAAGAATAAATTATATGATAAGAGATCCAAATCACCATGTTACATACTATTTCAAAACTACAGATCCATGGTGATTTTCTGCAACTATGTGATAGAGAAGAAATAGATGTAGGCCTGGCTCATAGATAAATTAGGGTTTTATGTTGGTGATGATGAGGAAAACAAAAAACTGTCACATTTTAAGTTTACTTGGAGATGTCTCCCAGTGGACAGAGCTTTGGGCATTATACTTGGCCTTAAAATCTATGTAGACTTCTACGGAAGCAGAAGGAGCCTAAAGTGGATACATGTGGTTGTCTGATGAACAACTAAACATTACAAAAGATACAATCTGATGAAAAATGAGGAGCATGGAAATCTGAGGAGGAGGTTCAAATGTATAGATATTTGAGTCTCACTACAGTTGCTACCAGAGAGGTATGCTGATTATTTTCTTTTAGCTACTCCAAGGCTGGACAGTTCATTAACAGAAGAGTTATGATGTCAAGAATGACAGCTATGAAATGGCCCAATTTTATAGGTATTCTTATGCCAAAGCTAATGCTAGCCACTGCAACTGATAAATATGATGTCATCATTGCAGATATCAACAATGAGTACTTTATAGTGAACTATTTAGCCATTTGTTGATATAATATGCTTTTATTTCTTACCTGAGAGAGTAGACATATAAATATTGATATAAGGTACGTCCCTTATATCAGATTTCCCACCCTGGAGAAGAAAGCCATCTATCATAACTGTAATTGATAATTATTCTAGATATCAATTATGTTTGTCAAAATGTATTAGATGTGCTGACCCAAGAGCAAATATGTAGTGGTGTGTCACAGTAACTGTCACAATAGCTCAGTAGATTTAGAACCATGGAGTGGAAATCAGTTAACCGTCATCATTGTTATTTCCAGTGTGTGCTTCACATCTTCAGAATATTAAATACTGTTAGGTTTCAGGTCTTGATTTTTAGTAGAAAAATACTCCCCCAAGAGAAAGATCATGAGTTACACTGAACTAGAAGCAGAAATGTTGCCTTTCTAACACCAGTGAATAAAAAAAAAAAAATAAGAAAAGAAAGAAAGAAAAGAAAAGGTTTACAGAACTTGTTGGGTAATAAATCTTGTTTACCAAGGTGGGCTGTAGTCTCCTATACACAATGGGGGGAATTTGAGGGGGTATGTCTGGACCTTGTAGATTTTCTGGGGCATTTCTTGGTGTGTATGTACCCTGGACAAATAAAAAATGTTCAATTTTAGTAACCACCTTTTAACAAAGGCAAGGCACCTAAGAGCTCACAACTTTCAAGGATGAAGGTCTGAGTTGCATCACTATTCAAGCAGACTGGTAGAAATTCTGACTGAAAGTGAAGACAATATGGGTTGTGGAAGATCATAAATATCAATCACAGTCTTTGAAACAGCTGAAGCAATGGGACTGTATGTTGTTTCACTAATACTCTCCTTGTCTTTTCAGATATTATGGCTGGCCACCCATTTGAAAAAAGTTCTATGATTGTTTGAATTTGTATATCTACTCTCTCAGGTAAGAAATGAAAGCATATTATTATCACAAAGTTTGGAAGCTTCACAATGTTGGATGGAGGCTTGATGATAATGACACAAACATATATGAATGAACTACTAATAGGGATTGCATAAGATACTTATTGGATACCATCTCAGATCTTGAATTTGTTTCCTGAATTCCATTGGGGCAACCAACTATAAATAGTTTTTGCTCATTATAAATCAGATGAGTTTATTAAAAACATGTTTATCACAATATTGATCATCAACCATTAAATTAACTATATTGAGTTATTTTGGATATTTTTATCTTTTTACTGTCTGGTTATTTTAATTATTGAAGGATGTATTTAATTGCTTATTCAGAAAAATAGTATTAAAATATTTATCTCAATTCTATTTCTTAAATTACCTAATATGATATCTATTTATAGCAATAGTTGTTTTTTATACTAATCACTATTCAGACCATATCACCAACGATTAAAGATAGATTCAAAGTCAAAACCCTAAGCAAACCTAAATTCAGGATCAAGATCCCAAACAGAAATAGAGTTTCCATTTGCCTGTTTTAACTGTATTGAGACATAATTATTACAAGTTATTTAAATAGAAATAATCCTTAGAAAGCTAAACATTCATATTTGAATCCAAATGTCCATTTTATAATTCTATTCAAACCATGATTTCAAATTAATTTTTAAATATTTCTAAAATATATTATATGAAAACTAGTGTACTCCTAATAAAATCTAAAAGAATCATTTTAATATTTGTAATCTTCATGAACAGCTCATTTCAGTTGCAATAAATATACCAGCAGTGATTGTGTCTAAGCTACTTTGGGAAGGAGATCCTTGCTTGCCACAATAATAGTCTGTTTTGCATTAATAAGGTACTTTCTTGAGAAGGACCCCAAAGGCTTTACAAATATTGTTTTATTAATCCCAACACTCATGTGGCAGGTTCAGTATGTGGCTAGAATTATTATTCCACTTTGTTATATAAATCAGGCAAAAAATGGCCTGTGTATCTTACTCTCTAGGTTGCTTTTTTCTTCACTATAGAAGAAAACCATTAGTTTGAAAGCCTACCAGCACCAAACAGAAATCTTTAAATAGCCAGTAAATAGCCCCTTAAAATATATGTTAGCCATGAAGGACCTGCTTGCTTTGCATACCTGTACAACTCCACCCTGAGTTTGCTGCCTATTAATAAAATAGGGCCTTGACATACTAAGAACTCATACTTTTGTGACCCTTCGGAGCCCCCTAACCCCGAGATTCTATTCTTTCCTGCTGAGCAACACCACCTAGATATGATAGTGCCCTCTCTGATCCCTTCTTTCCTTGGGAGTTTTCCTGCTCCCCCTTCTGCATGATGGCCCTTCATCTTAGGACTCTGGATTGTCTCATGCAATCCTATCTAAGCAGTGTTTGATAAAGCTTATTACAATTACTGTCTCTTGTGGTTATATCTTTTCCTTTATCTTTTCCTAAGTCCCTCAAAGTTTCTACACAGTTTCAACTGAAAAATGAGGCATGGCCATTAGATGACTGTGTGGTGGGCTGATAGCAGACAGTGCAAAACTACATCTTGAAACTTCCATTTCAGTGCTTTAGTCAGGCATGTTTCTTTTAGTTTACTGTTTTCCATAATCTGATTAATGTAATGCACATACATATTATCCCTACAGTGTACTTGTCTTATCATGTCCTTTCACTCTTTCTACAGTTTAGTGGGTGGATATAAAACATAGAAGACTGCATTTGATAATGGGATTTAGTTAATGTTTATAATGGAGCACTCTTTAGAGCAATAAAGTTAAGGTATAAACTTGAAAATCATGCCAGAATAACCAAAGTAGCTCTGGTTATACATGTAAATTTTCTTTGTTTTTTTTTTTATTCCATTACCATGATATTAATAAAAAATAATTAGTAACATATGGAGTCAGCATGGTGATATTGTGTATTTTATATTCTTCTATTTGTAGTCTAGTTTTATGCATGAATATGTATCTAAAGAATAATAATATAATTTGAGGAAAATAGTTCTGGAAAAGAGAAAATATAGGACATGCTATAAACATTCTCAAGTCTGTAGGTCATATTATAGCAACAGCAGTGGGGCAGAATCTTTAATTGTTGAAGTGTTGGAATCAAATATAAACTGTTGGCTTGCTAACTCTGCAAATTTCATACCAGAAATGAATTAAAAACCCAAACAAAATAAGGGAGACAAAAAATAAGTACATTAAAAGAAATAGAATTGTCTCTTACCCAGAGCTCCTGAAAAAATGAAACGCAATGCACCTTAGTCAGATAAACCTCACAATGCAGGCCATTTTATCTTAGTACCCATTACCTAATATAGGTAGTGGGAGCAAAAGTACATTACATGTTTGAGTTAGAAAAACACTGAGTCTATTCTTGTGTGTGTGTGTGTGTGTGTGTACTATTGTATTATATTTCATCTGAACAATCATAAGCATACTTTTACCCCCACCTTAAATATTATGCCTAACTTTCAAAAGGCAAATATAAGGCATACTAAAAACAAGGGGGGGGGAACAAATGACAGCAGGAAAACCCAAACAGAGTCTGAAAAGACAAAGCCTACATCAGATATATCACAAATTATGTAATTATCATTTAGGGGATTTAAAATAACCATGATCAATAAATTAAGAACTTAAATAAAAAAGAGACAACAAGAAAGAAGGTAATAGAAGTAAAGAAATAAACAAATGGAAACTATAGTAAAGAATGAAAAAATGCTAGGAACCAAAAACTGTAACAGCAATGAATAATATCTTTGTAGGCTCATCAGTAGTTTGGGCATGGCAATATAAAGAACATTTGTGCTTTTAAATAATTAAATAGGAATCTTGCCAGGTTGAAATGTAGAGAAAAAATAAATAGGTAACAGGAAAGAATGTCCAATAGCAATAAGATGTTTAAAACAGTAAGATGTTGAGATAACAGCTGATATCAACCCAAGAAGATGTAGAAATAACACAACTGAAAACTGGAGGCAGAAAACACCAAGCCTAGACTCAAACAACTCTACAAATAAAACACCCCAAAACAGACGATGAGAAGACAAAGGAGCGCAATCCAAATGAAACCACAAGAGACAACTTCAAGAGATGAACTGAGTGATATGGAAATAATCATACTTCCAGATGCGGAGTTCAAAATAATGATTGTAAGGATGCTTAGAGATCTTAGAACAACAATGGATGGTCATTATAAAAACCTAAATAAAGAAATAACAAGTATAAAAAAGAATCAGTCGGAGATGACAAATACAATATCAGAAATAAAGACCAAAATGGAAGGAATTAAAAACAGGATAGATAGAGCAGAGGATCAAATCAGCGAGTTAGAGGACAACTGGAATGAAGGCATGAAAGCAGAGAAGAAAAGAGAAAAGAGAATCAAAAAGTCAGAGGAAACTCTTAGAGAGCTCTGTGACAACATGAAGAGAAATAACATCCGCATCATAGGGGTTCCTGAAGATGAAGAAAAAGAACAAGGTATAGAGACTTTGTTCAATGATATCATAGCTGAAAACTTCCCAAAATTAATGCAAGAGAAACTCTCACAAGTCCAAGAAGCACAGAGGACTCCATAAAAGAGAAACCCAAAGAAACCTACACCAAGACACATCATAATTAAAATACCAAAGCTAAGCAATAAGGAGAAAATATTAAAAGCTGCAAGAGAAAAAAAAGTTATCACCTACAAAGGGGCCCCCATAAGGATGACATCTGACTTCTCAACAGAAACACTTGAGGCCAGAAGGGAATGGCAAGAAATATTCAAAGTAATGCAGAACAAGACCTACAACCAAGACTACTTTATCCAGCAAGGTTATCGTTTAAAATTGAAGGAGAAATAAAAAGCTTCCCAGACAAAAAACAACTCAAGGAATTCATTACAACCAAACCAATGCTGCAGGAAATATTAAGGGGCCTGGTGTAAACAGATAAAGTGGGAAAAGAATACAGAAAAAAAAAAAAAGAAAAAGGAATACACCTTTAAAGAAGAAAATGGCAATAAACAACTACATATCAATAATAACCTTAAATGTAAATGGATTAAATGATCCAATTGAAAGACATAGGGTAGCTGCGTGGATAAGAAAACAGGACCCATACATATGTTGTCTACAAGAGACACACCTTAGAACAAAAGACACACATAGACTGAAGGTAAAAGGATGGAAAAAAACATTTCATGCAAACAAAAATAAAAAAAAACAGCTGAGGTAGCAATACTAATATCAGATAAATTGGACTTTAAAACAAAGGATATAGTAAGTGATAAAGAAGGCCACTACATAATGATAAAGGGAGTAATCCAACAGGAATATATAACTATTATAAATATCTATGCACTTAATATAGGAGCACCCAAATATATAAAGCAGACTTTGATGGATTTAAAGGGCGAGATCAACAGCAATACTATAATAGTAGGGGATTTCAATACCCTACTAAAATCACTAGATAGATCCTCAAGAAAGAAAATTAACAAAGAAACAGCAGACTTATTGGAAACACTAGATCAATTCGATTTAATAGATATGTTCAGAACCTTTCATCCTAAAGCAGCAGAATATACATTCTTTTCAAGTGCTCATGGTACATTCTCTAGGATAGACCACATGCTAGGGCACAATAGTGCTCTCAACAAATTTAAGAAGACTGAAATCATATCAAGCACTTTCTCCGATCACAACGGCATGAAACTAGAAATGAATCACAACAGAAAAGCTCAAAAATTCTCAAACACATGGAAACTAAATAGCAGGGTGTTAATTAATGAATGGATTAAGAATGATATCAAAGAAGAAATAAAAAAATTCCTAAAAATGAATGACAATGAGCATACAACAACTCAAAATTTATGGGACATAGCAAAAGCAGTGCTGAGAGGGAAGTTCATAGCACAACAGGCACACTTTCAGAAGCTAGAAAAAGCCCAAATAAACAACTTAACCCTGCATCTAAAAGAATTAGAAAAAGATCAGAGCAGACATAAATGACATAGAGGCTAAAGAAACAATACAGAGGATCAATGAAACTAGGAGCTGGTTCTTTGAAAAGGTAAACAGGATTGATGAACCTTTAAGTAGACTCACCAAGAAAAAGAGAGAGAGGACTCAAATAAATAAAATTAGAAATGAGAGAGGAGAAATAACAACTGACACAACAGAAATACAAAATATTGCAAGAAAATACTATGAAGAATTGTATGCCAAAAAACTAGACAACCTAGATGAAATGGACAAATTCCTTGAAACATACAATCTTCCAAAAATCAATCTGGAAGAATCAGAAAATCTATACAGACTGATTACAGCAAATGAGATTTAATCAGTTATCAAAAACTCCCAACAAAGAAAAGTCCGGGGCCTGATGGCTTCACAATGGAATTCTACCAAATATTCAAAAAAAAACTAACTCCTATCCTTCTCAAAATATTTCAAAAAATTCAAGATGAAGGAAGACTTCCAAGCTCCTTTTATGAAGCGAGCATAATTCTGATTCTAAAACCAGGCAAAGACAACACAAAAAAAGAAAATTATAGGCCAATATCTATGATGAATATAGATGCTAAAATCCTCAACAAAATATTAGCAAACCGGATCCAACAATATATGGAAAAAATCATACACCATGATCACATGGAATTTATTCTGGGGAGGCAAGGCTGGTACAATATTCGTAAATCAATCAATGTGATTCATCACATAAACCAAAAGAAAGAGAAAAACCATATGACAATTTCAATAGATGCAGAAAAAGCATTTGATAAAATCCAGCACCCATTCATGATCAAAACTCTCAGCAAAGTGGGAATACAGGGAACATACCTCAACATGATAAAAGCCATCTATTAGAAACCCACAGCCAACATCATACTCAATGAGCAAAAATTAAAAACAATACCATTAAGATCAGGAACAATGCAGGGGTGCCCCCTTTCACCACTCTTATTTAACATAGTCCTGGAAGTCCTAGCCACAGCAATCAGACAAGAAGAAGAAATAAAAGGCATTCAAGTTGGAAAAGAAGAAGTAAAACTATCATTATTTGCAGATGATATGATATTGTATATAGAAAACCCTAAAGTCTCAGTCAAAAGCTACTGGACCTGATAAATGAATTCAGCAAAGTAGCAGGATAAAAAATCAATACTCAGAAATCAGAAGCATTTTTATACACCAACAATGAACAGTCGGAAAGAGAAATTAAGGAAACAATCCCCTTCACAATTACAACCAAAAAAATAAAGTACCTAGGAATAAACTTAACCAAGGAGACTAAAGACTTGTATTCAGAAAATTACAAAGCATTGATAAAAGAAATCAAGGAAGATACAAACAAGTGGAAACATATACCGTGCTCATGGTTAGGAAGAATAAACATCATTAAAATGTCTATATTACCCTAAGCAATCTATAAATTCAATGCAATACCAATTAAAATACCAATGACATACTTCAAAGATATAGAACACATATTCCAAAAATTTATATGGAACCAAAAGAGAATACGAATAGCCTCAGCAATCTTAAAAAAGAAGAATAAAGTGGGAGGTATCACACTTCCTAATATCAAGTTATACTACAAGGCCATTGTACTCAAAAAAGCCTGGTACTGGCATAAGAACAGGCATATAGATCAATGGAACAGAACTGAGAACCCAGAAATAAACCCACACTTTTATGGACAACTGATATTTGACAAAGGAGGTAAGAAAATACAATGGAGTAAAAACAGCCTCTTCAAAAATGGTGTTGGGAAAATTGGACAGCTACCTGCAAAAAAATGAAACTAGATCACCAGCTTACACCACTCACAAAAATAAACTCAAAATGGATAAAAGACTTAAATGTAAGCCGTGAAACCATAAGCATCTTAGAAGAAAACATAGGCAGTAAGCTCTCCGACATCTCTTGGAGCAATATATTTGCTGATTTATCTCCACGGGGAAGTGAAATAAAAGACAGGATAAACAAATGGGACTATATCAAACTAAAAAGCTTTTGCACAGCTAAAGACAACAAGAACAGAATAAAAAGACAAACTACACAATGGGAGAACATATTTGACAATACATCTGATAAGGGGTTAATAACCAAAATTTATGAAGAACTTGTAAAGCTCAACACCAGGAAGACAAACAATCCAATCCAAAAATGGGAAAAAAAGATGAATAGACACTTCTCCAAAGAGGACATACAGATGGCCAATAGGCATATGAAAAATGCTCAACATCACTAATCATTAGATAAATGCAAATTAAAACCACAATGAGATATCATCTCACACCAGTCAGAATGGCACTCATCAACAAAACAACACAGAATAAGTGCTGGCGAGGATGTGGAGAGAAGGGAACCCTCCTGCACTGCTGGTGGGAATGCAGACTGGTGCAGCCACTGTGGAAAACAGTATGGAGATTCCTCCAAAAACTGAAAATCGAACTGCCTTTTGACCCAGCTATCCCACTTTTAGGAATATACCCCAAGGACACCATAGAACGGCTCCAAATGGAGAAATACACCTCCATGTTTGTGGCAGCATTGTTCACAATAGCGAAGATCTGGGAACAGCCCAAGTGTCTGTCAGAGGACAAGTGGATTAAAAAGCTTTGGTACATATATACTATGGAATACTACTCAGCCGTAAGAAATGATTACATCGGATCATTTACAATAACATGGATGGACCTTGATAACATTATACAAAGTAAAATAAGTAAATCAGAAAAAAAAAAAACTAAGGACTGGAAGATGGCAGCGGAGTAGGCGGATGCACAGACACCCAGCTCTCAACACCAAACTGGAATACAAATCAATTTAGAAAAAATCAGCATGAAAAACCAACACTGAACTGCAAGAACAGATCTCAAAAACCAAGGAGCAAAGCCACAATAATCCTGGTAAGAAGTGCCTGAATCTCCTCTGCTTACAGGAAGGGAAGGAGGGGGGTGAGGCTGAGAGCCCAGAGAGGATTTCACAGAGGAAAAAGAGCAGAAACTACTGCTCACAGCCACTTACCTGGCGACCAGGGAGCAAGGTGGGTTGAAAAGACCAGCTTATCTCCCAAGTGGAAAAGACAGGGAGAGGGACAGACTGTGAGGGGCTAAGGTATGCAAGAAACAAAATAAAAAAGCTGACTCATTCGTGCTGGAGGTGGCCATAGCTGGGGGAGGGACTGAACCTTTCACAAAACAGAGCTGAAGTGCTTCCGGATCAGAGATCTCCGGACATCTATCCAGCTCCAATCAGCACAACAAGACACAGCTGAAAACAAGAAGTGGGGAGGAGGGACAGTAACTCAGGTCTCCATGGAGATCTGAGATACACCTCCCCCTACTGAAGCTGAGAGAAAAAACCCTGCCCCCAGTGAGATTAGTTGGAGGAAGAGACCTTCAGCGTCTCAGGTTACACCCACAGCATTCCTGGATACAGTTTCAAGGAAGCCCCCTGCTGAGATCAGTTAACAAGACTATCACCTGTTAAGAAAACAAACAAATCAAGACTTCAAAGCTGCCCAAATCCGAAAGTGGATTACAAATAATAGCTGATACCAACCCACGAAGACCTAAAAATAACACAACTGAAAACTGGAGGCAGACAACACCAAGCCTAGACTCAATCAAATCTACAAATAAAAAAAAAAAGAAGAAGAAGATGAGAAAACAAAGGAGTGCAATCCAAATGAAACCACAAGAGACACTTTCGAGAGATGAACTGAGTGATATGGAAATAATCAAACTTCCAGATGCGGAGTTCAAAATAATGATTGTAAGGATGCTTAGGGATCTTAGAACAACAATGGAGGGGGAGTTTGAAAACCTAAATAAAGAAATAGCAAGTATAAAAAAGAATCAGTTGGAGACGACAAATACAATATCAGATATAAAGACCACAATGGAAGGAATTAAAAACAGGATAGATAGAGCAGAGGATCAAATCAGCGAGTTAGAAGACAACTGGAATGAAGGCATGAAAGCAGAGAAGAAAAGAGAAAAAAGACTCAAAAAGTCAGAGGAAACTCTTAGAGAGCTCTGTGACAACATGAAGAGAAATAACATCCGCATCATAGGGGTACCTGAAGAAGAAGAAAAAGAGCAAGGGATAGAGACTTTGTTCAATCATATCATAGCTGAAAACTTCCCTAAATTAATGCAAGAGAAACTCTCACAAATCCAAGAAGCACAGAGGACTCCATTAAAGAGAAACCCAAAGAAATCTACACCAAGACACATCATAATTAAAATACCAAAGCTAAGCGATAAAGAGAAAATATTAAAAGCTGCAAGAGAAAAAAAAAGTTATCACCTACAAAGGAGCCCCCATAAGGATGACATCTGACTTCTCAACAGAAACACTTGAGGCCAGAAGGGAATGGCAAGAAATATTCAAAGTAATGCAGAACAAGAACCTACAACCAAGACTACTTTATCCAGCAAGGCTATCTTTTAAAATTGAAGGAGAAATAAAAAGCTTCCCAGACAAAAAACATCTCAAGGAATTCATTACAACCAAACCAATGCTGCAGGAAATATTAAGGGGCCTGGTGTAAACAGATAAAGTGGGAAAAGAATACAGAAAAAAATAAAAAAGAAAAAGGAATACACCTTTAAAGAAGAAAATGGCAATAAACAACTACATATCAATAATAACCTTAAATGTAAATGGATTAAATGATCCAATCAAAAGACATAGGGTAGCTGTGTGGATAAGAAAACAGGACCCATACATATGTTGTCTACAAGAGACACACCTTAGAACAAAAGACACACACAGATTGAAGGTAAAAGGATGGAAAAAAATGTTTCATGCAAACGGAAATGAAAAAAAAGCTGGGGTAGCAATACTTATATCAGATAAATTGGACTTTAAAACAAAGGATATAGTAAGAGATAAAGAAGGCCACTACATAATGATAAAGGGAGTAATCCAACAGGAAGATATAACTATTATAAATATCTATGCACCTAATATAGGAGCACCCAAATATATAAAACAGACTTTGATGGATTTAAAGGGCGAGATCAACAGCAATACTATAATAGTAGGGAATTTCAATACCCCACTAACATCACTAGATAGATCCTCAAGAAAGAAAATTAACAAAGAAACAGCAGACTTATTGGAAACACTAGATCAACTCGATTTAATAGATATCTTTAGAACCTTTCACCCTAAAGCAGCAGAATATACATTCTTTTCAAGTGCTCATGGTACATTCTCTAGGATAGACCACATGTTAGGGTACAAAAGTGCTCTCAACAAATTTAAGAAGACTGAAATCATATCAAGCACTTTCTCTGATCACAACGGCATGAAACTAGAAATGAATCACAGCAGAAAAGCTCAAAAATTCTCAAACACATGGAAACTAAATAGCAGGGTGTTAAATAATGAATGGATTAAGAATGAGATCAAAGAAGAAATACAGAAATTCCTAGAAATGAATGACAATGAGCATACAACAACTCAAAATTTATGGGACACAGCGAAAGCAGTGCTGAGAGGGAAGTTCATAGCACTACAGGCACACTTTCAGAAGCTAGAAAAAGCTCAAATAAACAACTTAACCCTGCATCTAAAAGAATTAGAAAAAGAACAGCAAGTAAAGCCCAAATGTAGTAGAAGGAAGGAAATAATAAAGATCAGAGCAGAAATAAATGACATAGAGGCTAAAGAAACAATACAGAAGATCAGTGAAACTAGGAGCTGGTTCTTTGAAAAGGTAAACAAGATTGATGCCCCTTTAAGTAGACTCACCAAGAAAAAGAGAGAGAGGACTCAAATAAATAAAATTAGAAATGAGAGAGGAGAAATAACAACCGACACAACAGAAATACAAAATATTGTAAGAAAATACTATGAAGAACTGTATGCCAAAAAACTAGACAACCTAGATGAAATGGACAAATTCCTTGAAATGTACAATCTTCCAAAAATCAATCTGGAAGAATCAGAAAACTTAAACAGACCAATTACACCAAAGGAGATCGAAACAGTTATCAAAAAACTCCCAACAAAGAAAAGTCCGGGGCCCGATGGCTTCACAACGGAATTCTACCAAATATTCAAAGAAGAACTAACTCCTATCCTTCTCAAACTATTTCAAAAAATTCAAGAGGAAGGAAGACTTCCAAACTCCTTTTATGAGGCGAGCATAATTCTGATTCCAAAACCAGGCAAAGACCACATAAAGAAAGAAAATTATAGGCCAATATCTCTGATGAATATAGATGCTAAAATCCTCAAAAAAATATTAGCAAACCGGATCCAACAATATATGGAAAAAATCATACACCATGATCACGTGGAATTTATTCTGGGGAGGCAAGGCTGGTACAATATTCGTAAATCAATCAATGTGATTCATCACATAAACAAAAAGAAGGAGAAAAACCATATGATAATTTCAATAGATGCAGAAAAAGCATTTGATAAAATCCAGCACCCATTCATGATCAAAACTCTCAGCAAAGTGGGAATACAGGGAACATACCTCAACATGATAAAAGCCATCTATTAGAAACCCACAGCCAACATCATACTCAATGGGCAAAAATTAAAAGCAATACCCTTAAGATCAGGAACAAGGCAGGGGTGCCCCCTTTCACCACTCTTTTTAACATAGTCCTGGAAGTCCTAGCCACAGCAATCAGACAAGAAGAAGAAATAAAAGGCATTCAAGTTGGAAAAGAAGTAAAACTATCATTATTTGCAGATGATATGATATTGTATATAGAAAACCCTAAAGTCTCAGTCAAAAAACTACTGGACCTGATAAATAAATTCAGCAAAGTGGCAGGATAAAAAATCAATACTCAGAAATCAGAAGCATTTTTATACACCAACAATGAACAGTCGGAAAGAGAAATTAAGGAAACAATCCCCTTCACAATTACAACCAAAAAAATAAAGTACCTAGGAGTAAACTTAACCAAGGAGACTAAAGATTTGTACTCGGAAAATTACAAAACATTGATAAAAGAAATCAAAGAAGATACTAACAAGTGGAAGCATATACCGTGCTCATGGTTAGGAAGAATAAACATCATTAAAATGTCTATATTACCCAAAGCAATTTATAAATTCAATGCAATACCAATTAAAATACCAATGACATACTTCAAAGATATAGAACACATATTCCAAAAATTTATATGGAACCAAAAAAGGACACGAATAGCCTCAGCAATCTTAAAAAAGAAGAATAAAGTGGGAGGTATCACACTTCCTGATATCAAGTTATACTACAAGGCCATTGTACTCAAAACAGCCTGGTACTGGCATAAGAACAGGCATATAGATCAATGGAATAGAACAGAGAACCCAGAAATAAACCCACAGTTCTATGGACAACTGATATTTGACAAAGGAGGTAAGGAAATACAATGGAGTAAAGACAGCCTCTTTAACAAATGGTGTTGGGAAAATTGGACAGCTACCTGCAAAAAAATGAAACTAGATCACCAGCTTGCACCACTCACAAAAATAAACTCAAAATGGATAAAAGACTTGAATGTAGGCCGTGAAACCATAAGCATCTTAGAAGAAAACATAGGCAGTAAGCTCTCCGACATCTCTCGGAGCAATATATTTGCTGATTTATCTCCACGGGGAAGTGAAATAAAAGACAGGATAAACAAATGGGACTATATCAAACTAAAAAGCTTTTGCACAGCTAAAGACAACAAGAACAGAATAAAAAGACAAACTACACAATGGGAGAACATATTTGACAATACGTCTGATAAGGGGTTAATAACCAAAATTTATAAAGAACTTGTAAAACTCAGCACCAGGAAGACAAACAACCCAATCCAAAAATGGGCAAAAGAGATGAATAGACACTTCTCCAAAGAGGACATACAGATGGCCAATAGGCATATGAAAAATGCTCAACATCACTAATCATTAGAGAAATGCAAATTAAAACCACAATGAGATATCACCTTACACCAGTCAGAATGGCGCTTATCAACAAAACAACACAGAATAAGTGCTGGCGAGGATGTGGAGAAAAGGGAACCCTCCTGCACTGCTGGTGGGAATGCAGACTGGTGCAGCCACTGTGGAAAACAGTATGGAGATTCCTCAAAAAACTGAAAATCGAACCGCCTTTTGACCCAGCTATCCCACTTTTAGGAATATACCCCAAGGACAACATAGAACGGCTCGAAAAGGAGAAATGCACCCGCATGTTTGTGGCAGCATTGTTCACAATAGCGAAGATCTGGAAACAGCCCAAGTGTCCGTCAGAGGACGAATGGAGTAAAAAGCTTTGGTACATATATACTATGGAATACTACTCAGCCGTAAGAAATGATGACATCGGATCATTTACAATAGCATGGATGGACCTTGATAACATTATACGGAGTGAAATAAGTAAATCAGAAAAAAAAACTGAGATGAATCCATACATAGAAGGGACATAAAAATGAGACTCAGAGACATGAACAAGAATGTGATGGCAACAGGGGCGGGAGGGTTGGGGGAGGGGGGAGGGTGTGAAGAAGGAGAGAGGGGTTAGGGGAGGGGAGGGGCACAAAGAAAACCAGATAGAAGGTGACAGAGGACAATTTAACTTTGTGGGAGGGGTATACAGCACAATCAAATGTCAAAATAATCTAGAGATGTTTTCTCTCAACATATGTACCCTGATTTATCAATGTCACTGCATTAAATTTAATAAAAAATATTAATATTAAAAAAAAAACTAAGAACTATATGAAGTCATACATAGAAGGGACATAAAAATGAGGCTCAGAGACATGAACAAGAATGTGATGGCAATAGGGGTAGGGGTGGGGGGAGGGGGAGGGGGTGAAGAAGAAAAAAAAAGAAAAAAAGAAAAAGAAAAAAAACCAGTAAGATGTTAAAAACAATAAGATTTTTTAAATGTACTATATGCATAATTGGAATACTAGATGGAGAAGAGAATATAGAGAAGAAAAAATATTTGAAGTAGTCCTGGCTAAGGATTTTTAAAAGTTAATGACACCAACACAGAGATACAAAAAGCTCTTGGAAGAACATGCAGGATAAATGCTAAAACAAAACAATGACAACAATAAAAAAGAAAAACCCACTAACCAAACAAAAATAAGTAAACTACACTTAGACTTATCATATTAAAACTACAGAAAGTGCCTGACCAGATGGCGGCACAGTGGATAAAGCATTGTACTGGGACGTGGAGGACCCAGGTTCAAAACCCTGAGGTCACTGACTTGAGCGTGGGATCATAGACATGACCCCATAGTCACTGGCTTGAGCCCAAAGGTTGCTAGCGTGAAGCCTAAAGTCACTGGCTTGAGCCCAAGGTTGATGGCTTAAGCAAGAGGGCACTTGCTCTGCTGTGGCCCCCCCACTCCATCAGGGCACATATGAGAAGGCAATTAATGAATAACTGAGGAGCCAGAAATTGATGGTTTTCATATCTCTCATTTCCTGTCTGCCTGTCCCTATCTGTCCCTTTCCCCTTCTCTATCTCTTTGTCTCTGACACCAAGAAAACAAACAAATAAAAATACCCTGCAGGAAGCCAATAACAAAAAGAATTTCTTTAAAAATTTTGCCATAGGAGAAATAACACCTAACTTATAGAGGTACAAGAAGTAAAAAGTAAACAAAAAACTACTAATCAAGAGTTCTACATCCAACAAAATTATCTTTCAAATGTGCAGATTTAGAAAAAAGACCTTCTCAAGTCAAACAGAAACTGAAAGAATGTTTTGAAAGTAGATCTACCATGTAAGAAATATTTTGGAGGGAAAGAAAAATTATATAGGGTAAAAAAAAAATCTAACCAAAGAAATGTAGAGTATAAAAAAAGAAACATTAAAGGTTAAAATAAAATTTAACAGATAACTAGAATGTGATAAAGAATGAAAGGAAGAAATTGTGAATGCTGTCTTATAAGGTAACTGCACTACTCATATAGTAGTATTATTTAATATACATATCTGAAAGTGGACCCAGATTAATTTCAAATAAGTCTTTCCAAAACTAAAGCAATTTGTAAAAAATTGAAAATAAAAGATATTTGAGATGCTCTAACACTGGGGAACAAAATTTTTGTTCATCCACAAAAACACTTGTTCTTACCTAATTCAAGAGTGCTGATCTCAAATTCAACATTAGTTTTTCTCTGTAAGCTACAGTTTTTTGCAATTCAAGATTTTAGGTTTTCATGTTATTGTAAAATTTCCAACATTTAGTTTAACATAATGAAGTAGAATGTCCTCTTGGGCATCATCTTTGTGAAAATATAATAATTTATATAATGCAGTAAATACACTAATACACTAAAAATATGATTGCATCAGAATTTGTCTACAATTTTGAAATAGAACATATTAAAACACTTATTTTAATCATAAAATTTATGTAAAACTTATTTAAATTCTATTCAGGCAAAAATTTACATTTGTAGCTCTTGCATTTGTGTACTTGTTTAGGACAATCTCATTTGATGCTCCAGCAGTAGTCTGCTCATCACTAACAGCTCCAAGATTTTATGGAAACTTATCAAGGTGACTGTTCAGGAAGTGAATCTTAATGCTCATGTTACATCCAATGTTGTAGAAAGCCAACAGCATCCTTTGAAACAGAAGTTCATAGTTTTCTGCTTTTTTGTTGCCAAGGAAGTTCTTTATAACTGGCACAAAAGACTGTCATGCTTCTTTCTCTTCCTTATTCATCTTCCTGGCAAATTCTTTGTCACAGATGAGGGTTCAAATTTGAAGTTCATTGAATACACCTGCTTTTATGTTCTCAAAAGACAAGGCAGGAAAAGCAGAAATAGCATGTTGAAAGCATTCACTTTCTCTATTCAAAGCCTGAACAAGCTGCTTCATTAAGCCAAGTTTGATGTGCAGTGGGGGAAAAATGATCCTGTCTCAATTAACTAAAGGTTCATTCACAATATTTTGCATCCCTACTTCCAGAGCTTCAAGTTTTGCCCACTCCTTCTGTGTCCAGTGTTTCTCCCAAGCTTGGCTGTCCCACAAACACAGGAAGAAAGCAAGGATGTTTTGTGAAACCTCTGTTATCCTAGCAGGAAATTTACCATTTTAAGATCCACAGAAATGATCCAGTTATGCTCCTTATACTTCCAAAAGTTGAAAACAATTTTTATGTCATTATAATCTTTTTGTGAATAAGTAGAATAACCAATTGAAACCACTGCATAAACATTACCATTGTGTAGGAGAACACATTCCAGACACCATTTAGAGCTGTCAAGAAATAGCCGCCAATCTGTTGGACTATAAGTGGTAACACCTAGTTGGCTGAGAAGACTACTGATATCATGACAGTAAACAAAGTGTTTGTCTTCAGGAAAAAAAGTCCACAAAAATTTGTTCACGCTTCTTGAAATGGGATACTTTAGCTGACCCCTGAAGTACATTCTTTTCTTGATGCCTGGAGGCTAATTACTCAGCTGCTATCTTTGATAGGCCCAAATCTCTTACTAAGTCATTCAATTCAGGTTGGCTAAACTGCTGAGGGGTTAATGACTGCTTGGCAACAGAAGAAGACACTTCAGATTCTACAACCATTTCCTCACACATCTTATCAAAATACACTTGATCACCATGTTCACTTTCTTTGTCCTTAGAAAACTGGAACTGGGAGTGTCTCAGAGTGTGGGATAGGTCGTATTGCTGAAGGAATATTAGAACATGTGATTATATGCAATTTTTCAGGAATATTTTTTATCAGATAACATTTTTATTACATTTTAAACAACTTCAATTATATAAAAGTGATGGTTATAAAACATTAATTGCCTTGTGGTTATGTTCAATCCAAGAGCTGTTGCCCTTTAACTCCAATTTAAAAACCAATGCATGCCATTAACCAAAACAAAAATATATTAAAATTGCATTAAAAACTAGAGCATGCACAAAATATGGACTTCAGATTTGGAACCAGTGATGCACAAATATATAGAAACAGTTCTAAAACCTCATGCAACAGAAAATGAAAAAAAAAATTGTTTCCTGGTGTAATACATACTTCATATAGTTGTTTCTTTGTCGGTGGATTATATTTTAAATGTTCTGATACTGATAGAAGTTTGTGCTGAAACTGAAGAATTACATTAATCAGGTAGATGATGGTAGAGCCATTTTTCTCACTGTTGAAATGGGAAATCACAGAAGAGGAAGCTGATGGGATTCATATGATAATGAAAAAGACTTGGAGATAGCAATTGGAATTTATCCTTCTTAAAGAAATAATTATATAAAGAAATATGTTTGTACATGTATTCACATCCACAGGTTACTATACACACATATATTTGTTTTCTCCATCAGCTCAGAAGGTCTAAAAGATATCTCAGTAGCAAAAATCTGCTTTCTAATACCTAGCACTCGGATCTTTGTTTTAAGTACCATCCTTCAAAAAAATAAACTCATCCTTTTTAGAAAAAATTAATGATTCTATGACAGGGAAGAAAATATAACATACAAGCTTGGAGGATCTCATAATACCAGAAAATAAGGAAGTGCTCAAAAACAACAAAATATCATGTTATTGGATTATAATTCAAACTATACACAGAAATCTATACTAATACACATAAATGATAAAATAATTTAATAACAAGAGAGGAGAGACAAGTATGTTATACAATAGAGTTCCAGATAATTTATGATGATTTTCCACTATTAAGGTTGGAAAGCATAACTCATCACATAAATACCAACTGTGCATAATGCTGTGCTTCTGAAGAATTCAGTGTGAGAATGGAAGAAACTAAAAGTAACTCGAGTGAAGAAATCTAAAAAATACTGCTTCATCTGGGTGATCACGGTGTATTTCAGCAGTCATAAAAGTTGTTGGTAGAGTGTATCTTTGTAGCCCTTGTATAATGTGATAGAAACACCACTTTATCGCTATGATCTTTCTCCCACAACCCATAACCCCATTCTAGTCAAGACTAAAACACCAGATAAATCTCAACAAACGGGCATGCTACAATATACCTGGCCAGTAAACTTCAAAACAATACTCTCCAAAAGGTTATCAAGATCTAAGAAGCTGTCACAACAAAAAGGAATGTAAGGTGACATGACAACTAAATATAGTATGTTTTTCCTTGAATAAATCCTGGAACAGAAAGAAGGCATTAGGTAAAAAATAAGAAAATCTGATAAATCCAGGACTTTGCTTAATAATAACCTGTCAGTATTACTTAATTAACTACTGTGACAAATAGGCTCTTGTCACACACAGGAGATGTTAACTATAGAGAAAGTTTTGAATGAGGTGGGGATGTTAATATCAACTTCTGCATGATAATCTCATTTATTAATAGAATTTTTAAATTGTTCTAAAACATAAGCTCTATTAAAAATGTACAGAAGAGATATGTACACTAAAGTTGTGATTAGGAAATATGTACATACTACTGTGTTTGTCAGGGCTCTCCAGAGAGGCAGAAACAATAGGATGGATGGATGGATGGATAGATGGATGGATGGATGGATGGATGGATGGATGGATGGATGGATGGATGGATGATAGATGATGATAGATAGATAGATAGATAGATAGATAGATAGATAGATAGATAGATAGATAATAGATGAATTGTGAAATTATGAATGTTGAAAAATCCCAAATTTGACATCTGCAAACTGGCAACTCCGAAAGGCTGATAGTAAAATTCAGTTTGAGTCCTAAAGCCTGAGACACAGGAGCACTGACTTCAAGGGCAGAAGACAGATGTCTCAGCTCAGCAAACAAAGCATATTCTCCCTTTCTCTCTCTTTTTGTTCAATTCAGGCCTTTAACAGATTGGATAGTGCCCACCTTTATAGACAAGGGTGATCTTATCTATTCAAACTAAATATTAATCTTTTCCAGAAACACCCTCACAGACACACCCAGAATTGTTTTACCACTTCTCTGTACATTTCAGTCAATTTGAAAAATAAAATTAACATTCACACCTGTGGACATTAAAAAACAAATATTATAATAAAAATAGCATAATGTTTTGATAGAAAAGTTATTAAATAAGTGTTGAGAGTAGAAAAATTATGAAAGATTTGTTATTTTTAGGTTTTTCTTTAATACCATTGTCACCATCAATTTTCAATGGAAATTATGCATAAAATAATAAATTTGGGGGAGAAGTAATGGAATTATTAATGTGATGCCATAAGGAGGTGTTCACAAGGATAAATGATAATATATTATTTTTTAGAACCACATTTATTAAACCATATAAAAATCAATAAGGCTGAAACCTTCACTTTTTAAAAATAAAAATAACACATTAGAGCAAGAATTTGTGACATCCACAATATAAATTGTCCATTACTATTTTAACTAAAGGAGTTGAATAGTCCTAAAATTTTATATATCTACACTCAGTTAATTTTTGACAATCTACAATTTATAACTTAAAAATTAAAATATAAACATTGAATTAGAGATGAATAATTTCATTTTTTTTAAAAAAATTGCTTCTATATTTAAATATTTCAGAAAATGGTAGATGATATTCTATGTAACAGCCATATTTCTCCAATTCATTATGCACATGTAGATGCATTCAAATATATTGAAAAGAGAATTGCAATTTCATCCCACTATTTAGAGAATTGCAGAAAATTCTCATATGCAAATATTTCATGAACAATTTTAAGTTCAGTTCAGCATAATAAAGTTGGCTCTTTTGCCAACTGGTTCTTTATATCTCCATTTAATTATTAGCAGACTTTTAAAATAACTATTTTATCTTTGTGTTTAAAAAAAATGTCTGACTTTTTCTCAAATGTTTGTAGGTATTTCTTTAGAGCAGAATAGGCTTTGCTAGAGACCAGGAACCCACTGTGAGGCTGTTTAAAGATATTCAAACTAGATATAAATTATGCTTGTGTACAATTGGTCTGGCTTTAGTTATTTCAAAACAGTTATTTCTGTTACATATAGTACTGGGAAGAAAGATACAAAATCATAGGTTATAAACCTGATTTGCATTACCATTTTTCTATTTCTATTATTTTTTTATAAAACCAGTGACTCATAATTAAAGAGAATTTTTAAACCTGTACTTCTTTTCTAACACATTTTATATGGATAAGTAAAATGTATACATTAATGATTGAAGAGAATCCATGAACACAGCTACTTCTTTCCAGACATGTTTTCACAGTGTTCTGTAAAGAGCCAACAATGTAACAGAATTCCTTTCATTCTGTGAGGTGTGGGAGCTTTAGTTAGTAGATGTTTGGAATAGAAATGTTTGATCAGAGAACTTGGGGTGGAGAATTATTCCTAAGTGTGGCAGTGAGACTTATCTGAATTGTAGTTCTTAATTAGGACATTAGCCTTCTCTGAACACTAAGTCACATGATAGAAACTGTATATACTACACTTGACAAGAAAATAATGATGAAATGCCTGAGTCATTTCTCAGAACTACTGAGGTTTCAAGCCTCTCTAGGGCAAAGTCTATCTCAACTTGGAAGAAGTCCCTAAAGGCTCCGGAGTGACATTCAGTTGCTGTCCTGTTAATCTAATGTTTCCTGTTTTTTGCCTGGGATCTTGGCAACCTTGGAAAATCTACACACTTGAACCTTTGGCTTGAAATAATCAATATTTGAATGTGATATGTTGATGCAGATAAGATCAGCCATACTACAGTCTCTGATGAAAAATCCCTTTCTCTGTACCTGTTTAGGCACTTTTCTGTGAGAATAAGAAATTTACATTATAATGAAAAGAATATTATTAAATGTTTATAGTAGCAAAAAAAATTAGAGCTGAAAATTTATGGTTTAAATTCTATTTTTATTTGCTGCTTATATTGTAGCTTGGTATTATAATTTATTTGAGAAAACTGAGCATAATTCTAGTTGATAAAGAAGTAAATACTGACATAACTTGGGTTTTTTAATATGATGCCCTGGACAATCAATTGCATAGAATTTTTAAAAGCAACATTATCAATAAAGGCTTAAAAGACCTAAAGTACCACATCATGGGGACCATGTTGTAACTTTAGGAATAGGGGCAAAGTTTAAGGAAATGGTAGCATGGGCTAATCTCTTGGTTTGAATTTTTTATTATCTTGACTATTTTGTCAAGGACTTCTATAGTCCAATATTCATAAATGTACAAGGTTTTCTTTTTTTCCTTCCTTCCTTTTGTCCTTCCTTCCTTTCTTTCTTCTTTCCTCCCTCCCTCTCTCCTTTCTTTGTTCTTTCTTTCCTTTGTTTCCTTTTTATACATGAACAATTTTTTAGGGTATATAGTGTTGTCATATACCTCTCTCACCCATGCCATGATCAAACTCTATATAAAATAGGAAATGTAGCTTTCGTAGACATTTGTCATGTATATTCATAGTAAGTGTCTCACAGGTATCTTTTCTTTCCTCTATCTTTGCATATATAAAAATGGCTTTCAGTTTTATATAGCTCTGACTTATTTCCTTTGAATTATTGATATTTACATCAGTGGAATTGATATTTTTAAAAATATTTTTCTGTTAACCAAATTATTCTTAAAAGTTGTAGTACTCTCGGGAGCCGATCAACAACTGCTGGCTGGCAAGGTCACAGCAGGAGAAGACCCACAACTGCTGGCTGACAAGGTCACAGCAGGAGAGACCCACAACTGCTGGCTGACAAGGTCACAGCAGGAGAAGACCCACAACTGCTGGCTGACAAGGTCACAGCAGAAGAAGATCAAAAACTGCTGATTGACAAAGTCACAGCAGAGAAGACCAATGGCTGCGGGGTGACAAAGTCACTGCAGTGAAGACCAATGGCTGCGGGGTGACAAAGTCACCGCAAAGGAAAGGCACAACGATACTTCCCCCTTTGACCTTTTTGAATTAATCTGGCCTTATATCCCCCCTTTTCTGGGTGTGTGCTATTATTTATGGCACAGGGATAATAGTACCGTGCTTTCCCTGTAGATTTGTAGTAATTTCTTTGGAAATGAGACAGAAGGTGTAAGTTTCACAGAAAAGCCTGTAAGCCCCTTGAACTGGGCTCATAAACATAAGAGGCTGGCTATGATATCCCTCATAAAGGGTTAAGTTTGTAGGAGAATTTCTTCTCATTAATCATGTTAGAAAGAATAAAGTTAGAACTTAACTAGTGTATGAGTATAGTGAATGAATAAAGTTTAACTAGACATTAGAATCTTAGGTAAAGTGTAGTGGAGTGGCCTGTTGCGTGGCCTTGGATAGGAGTGCAGCTGGCAAGTAAAGAATGTTTTGTTAAAAGACTTGTTTTGTCACTGAAGACAGTTGCTGGGCTTTTCTCAGTAAAACATTCTCATGAGATTTTTGTATTTTCCAAGAATAAGGAGAGGAATGTGGTGGGATTCATAGCAGCAGTAGCAACTAATGCCTTCTGATATTGTGTTGCTGCTAGCTATCTTGCAGATGCGCTCTATGTATCTTTGGGTGAAAGTTACTCTTGATACTATGTCAGTTTCTTAAATAGCAAGCCTTTTGTAGTCTCGTGGGAAAAGAATTAGGACACTGCATGAACTCAAGGCCATTTGCCTGAGCAAGCGGTGGTCCTTTTGCTAGTCCTTGATGATTTCGTCTGCTATCTCTTTCTGTGCTCTCGACTCACAACAACAGTAAAATAGTTATTAATTAGTACTAATCTTTTAGAAGTTTGTACCAATATTGTTATTACTATTCAAGTTATTGTATAACTGTACTTTGAATAACTTACCACCTGATTTGTAGTTTATAGATATGAATTAACTGTTATCTGGAAATATGTAACCACAGTGAAACTAAAACAATGATGTATTCAAAATACCATGTGATTGTAACTTAGTGTGTGTGCATAAAAAGGAAGCTAGACCAGCATTTAGGGGAGATGCCTGGCAGTAAACGCTAACTAGAGAATAAAGAGAAAGAAAGGAATTCGGCTCTCTCACTCGATTTCGCCAACGCTGTCTCTTCCTGTGGGACCCCTGGATCCCCCCTGGGGCTGGACCCCGGCATAGTACTATAAAATTCCACAATCACAAGTGGAGCTATTATTTACTGCCAACATTGTTAACTGAAGAAAGTAAAATTTTACCAAGTTAGATAATAAAATACTTCATTTTAAATGTGTAAAATATTGTTACTGCTCATTAGGTTAAATATTGAATTACATTTTAATTGACAATTTACATTTCTTATTTTGTGAATTTTCTCTGTCCATTTTTGTGCTGAGGTCACCATGTGTATTTTCTGACCTGAATAGTCTGATTCTGGTCTTTAGTAAGAATGGTAGTAGACTTTTAGAAAAGTATAAATTCTGAAGTAGTTTTATGTATAAGTGAACAAAGTTTGTAGTTTTGCAAATAGGATTAGCAAAATTCTTTGCTAAAATATTTATCAAATATGTCAGATAATTATAAATATAATTTGTTAAATATATCCCTGAATGGTTGGTTCAATGGTAGAGCAGCAGCCTAGCTTGTAAATGTTCCAGGTTCAATTCCCTGTCAGTGCACACAGGAGGAGTGCCCATCTGCTTCTTCATTCCTCCCCTCTCCCTTTTCTCTGTCTCTCTCTCTGTCTTTCTCTTTCTCATCTGTAGCCATGGCTCATATGAAGAGAGTTGATGACAGGTCCTGAGTATGGCTCCATGGTCTCTGCCTCAGGTGCTAAGAAGAGCTCAGTTGCTAAGCAACAGAGCAACAGTGCAGATGGGCAGAGCATCGCTTCTAATGGGCTTGCCTGGTGGACCCTGGTCAGGGCACATACGGAAGTCTGTCTCTGCCTTCCCGCCTCTCACTGAATTAGAAACAAATGTTAAACATAAATATTTTCTTTAGCTAGGCTTTGTTGTATGAGATCGTAGACATAGACCATCTTTATGGAGGATAGGTGTGGAATTGTACAGCCTAAACCCCCTTTGTATCAAGACCCCTGATGTTATGAGAATTGACTGGTTAAGGTTTAGAAGTACCATGTATCTCCAAAGAATTGACTTCGCCTGATGGTTGTCACCTCAATAAAAACTGCTCCTCCCTTAGGGAGTGGCCATTACAAAGATTCACATGTAAATGAGTCCTTACCTCTGGATAAAACACCTTGGCTCTTTTTTTCTCCTTTTTTCTCCTGCTTTGGTTATTTTACAAAGAGCACTTCCCCCCCCAAATTTAAGTATGCCTGGACTCCAGTTTCAGGCTCTGCATCTAATGAATCTATTCTCAGTATCCAGCTTACTTTATATTTTCAAAAAAAAATTTTAGGCATTTAGAGAGGGTATTATTAATAGTTTTTTTTTTTCAAACAGAGTAAAACCGTGACTTTCATGCCGATACAAAACAAATTGTATGAAAGATTTTATTAACTTAAAAGGAGAACAAGCTCAAAAGGGAATTCAATATATATTAGAAATGTTGAAATAAATATATAAATGAGAACAAAACTATTTTCTGAGAGGGTAAGATTTTAAATTAAAAATCTATAAGTCATAACTGAATTTGTATGTCCATAGGAATTATTTTGCTTAGTTATCAGTTTTCTACCTCTACAGAGTTATAAAATATATCAAAAGTAATAAAAGATGAAGTCAGATAACTTGGGCAGGTATCCTCTAAATGTTAAATATTTTTATTTTAATGTCTATTATATAAGTTACACATTTTTATAATAGCAATTAATAACACTGGGGAACAAAATTTTTGTTGCATCCACAAAAACACTTGTTTTTACCTAATTCAAGTGTGCTGATTTCAAATCTGATATTAGTTTTTCTCTGTGAGCTGTGAGCTACAGTTTTTTTTTGCAATTTAAGATTTTAAGTTTTCATGTTATTGTAAAATTTTCAACATTTAATTTAACATAATAAAGTAGAATGTCCTCTTGGGCATCATCTTTGTGAAAATATAATAATTTATATAATGCAGTAAATACACTAATACACTAAAATATGATTGCATCAGAATTTGTCTACAATTTTTGAAATAGAACATATTAAAACACTTATTTTAATCATAAAATTTATGCAAAACTTACTTAAATTCTATTCAGGCAAAAATTTGCATTTGTAGCTCTTGCATTTGTGTACTTGTTTAGGACAATCTCATTTGATGCTCCAGCAGTAGTCTGCTCATCACTAACAGCTCCAAGATTTTTGAAAAACTTATCAAGGTGACTGTTCAGGAAGTGAATCTTAACACTCATGTTACATCCAATGTGGTGGAAAGCCAACAGCATCCTTTGTACCAGAAGTTCATAGTTTTCTGCTTTTTTGTTGCTAAGGAAGTTCTTTGTAACTGGCACAAAAGACTGCCATGCTGCTTTCTTTTCCTTATTCATCTTCCTGGAAAATTCTTTATCACAGATGAGGGTTCGAATTTGAGGTCCATCAAATACACCTGCTTTTATATTCTCAAAAGACAAGGCAGGAAAAGCAGAAATAGCATGTTGAAAGCATTCACTTTCTCTATTCAAAGCCTGAACAAGCTGCTTCATTAAGCCAAGTTTGATGTGCAGTGGGGAAAAATGATCCTGTCTCAATTAACTAAAGGTTCATTCACAATATTTTGCATCCCTACTTCCAGAGCTTCAAGTTTCGCCCACTCCTTCTGTGTCCAGTGTTTCTCCCAAGCTTGACTGTCCCACAAACACAGAGAGCAAGGATTTTTTGTGAAACCTCTCTGTTGTACTAGCAGGAAATTTACCATTTTAAGATTCACAGAAATGATCCAGTTATGCTCCTTATACTTCAGAAAGTCGAGGACAATTTTCATGTCATTATAATCTTTTCGCGGATAAGTTGAATAAGCAATTGGACCTGCTGCATAAACATTACCATTGTGTAGGAGAACACATTTCAGACTCCGTTTAGAGCTGTCAAGAAATAACCAACATTCTGTTGGACTGTAAGTGGTAAGACCTAGCTGGCTGAAAAAACTAATGATATCATGACAGCTAACATAGTGTTTGTCTTTGGATAAAAAGTCTACAAAAATTTGTTCATGCTTCCTGAGACGAGATACTTTAGCTAAACAGTGAAGTACATTATTTTCTTGAAGCCTGAAGGCTAATAACTCAGCTGCTTTCTTTGATAGGCTCAAATCTCTTACTAAGTCATTCAATTTGGTTGGCTAAACTGCTGAGGGGTTAATGACTGCTTGGCAACAGAAGAAGACCCTTCAGATTCTCCAAACATTTCCTCATGCATCTTATCAAAATACACTTGATCACCACGTTCAATTTCTTTGTCCTTAGAAGAAATAAAACCATTGAAAACTGGAACTGGGAGTATCTTAGAGTGTGGGATAGGTTGTATTGCTGAAGGAATATTAGGATATGTGATCATATGTGTTTTTTTCTTGCTGATGCCCTTTGTATGGATCAGACTGAAATAACAGTCACTGCTGTGGTCCTTAGGTTCACACCAAACCATGGGAATACCAAAAGCCAGTCTTTTACATTTTCCTTTTGTCCAGTCACAAAACATTTCCTCATAATTATGACACACAATATGAGGAGCCCAATTCTTGTCTTGATTGTCAAGGGGAACTTGAAAATAAGCCATGTATGCACATGTCACAAATGATGAAATATTGTGCTTTGACATTGAAGTGTGTAACAGCCACATATATAACTGAAGGTATCAGGTCTATTCTTACATTTATGCCTACTTGAATAAGCCATGATTCAATCTTAAAACAAAATAAGAGGGTATTTTAATCAGATAATAGTTGTTTACATTTAAAAACAACTACAATTATGTAAAAATGATGTTTGTAAAACATTAATTGCCTTGTGGTTATTTTCAATCCAAGAGTCATTGCCCTTTAACTCCAATTTAAAAACCAATGCATGCCATTAATTGTAACAAAAAGAAATTAAAATTGCATAAAAAATAGAGCATGCACCTAAATATGGATTTCAGATTTGGAATCAGTGATGCAGACCTATATAGAAACAGTTCTAAAACCTCATACAGGCCCTGGCTGGTTGGCTCAGCGGTAGAGCGTCGGCCTGGCGTGCGGGGGATCCAGGTTCGATTCCCGGCCAGGGCACATAGGAGAAGCGCCCATTTGCTTCTCCACGCCCTCCCCCTCTGTCTCTCTCTTCCCCTCCTGCAGCTAAGGCTCCATTGGAGCAAGGATGGCCCAGGTGCTGGGGATGGCTCCTTGGCCTCTGCCCCAGTCGTTAGAGTGGCTCTGGTCTCGGCAGAGCAACGCCCCAGAGGGGCAGAGCGTCGCCCCTGGTGGGTGAGCCAGGTGGATCCCGGTCGGGCACATGCTGGAGTCTGTCTGACTGTCTCTCCCCGTTTCCAGCTTCAGAAAAATACAAAAATGAAAAAAAAAAACAAAAAAAAAAAACCACCTCATACAACAGAAAATGAAAATAAGTTGTTCCCCAGTGAAGAAATAGGCTCACATGTACCCATTTATTCAAGGTGCATAGCTAATACTCTCATTTTTAATGCATTTGTTCCTGTTCCTCCATTTTATTTTTAGTTTGTTTTAATATATTGTAGAGAGAAGTCTCATAGCAAAGGAAAGTTATCATCATCTAGCTAGACATCTGTCTAAGAATACAATTGTATTAAAAAGAGTGGTTTTATATACAAATATATATTAGACATTTGAATAGAAGTTAAAAGACTTGACTATGAGATTCTTGAGTAATTTTACACAGATTAATAATATTGAGACTTGTATAACAAAAATGTAATCAATATTTACTAAAATGAGTGTATTTGGAAAATGATGAAGGCATTTAATAAAAGAATGACTACAATATTCAGCCTTTTCCAGTTTCACATTTGCAAATTTTATTGTACTCATGACTTTTAGTGAGCTTGTCTGATTACACACCTTTCTTTTTCAAGATGTTATAAATATCCCCATGGCATGGGCTTGATTTATTTATCAAAACACCCTCAATAACTAGTACTGATTCTGTTATACAAGACTTTGAATATATTATTTACTTTGTTTTTTAAACTGTGAGTGATGAATACCAATTTAAGATGATTGAAACTGCCTCTTTGACAATTCTACATAGGAATGGATGTGTCTAGATTTAAACTCTACATCAGGTATTAATAATTGACCTTTTACATTCCTGAGCTTTGGTACTCAGAGAAACATTTTAAATGTGATCTCTCTCTCTCTCTCTCTCTCTCTCTCTCTCTCACACACACACACACACACACACACAGACGGAAGTGTAAATTCATTCAGTCCTGTTCATATATATCCTAGATACTAACATAATAGTAAAAACAGAGATAAAATGTTCATATTAATCTGAAAATAAGTCAGTGATACTATGTCAAAACCTAAAAAGAGCTTTTCTTTTTCTTACTGGGAGATATACATGCAAATCTGGGAATATTATATGTTTAGTCCAAAGAGAATACTAGTTTCATAATGCCTAAAAGATAACAATGCATCTGTGGAAATGTAATGATGAATGTGGAAAACACTATTAATTACCCTCATACAAATATTTGCTCAATTTCTTTTTATGTAACACTGGGTAAATTTACACTACTAAATAAATGCAAATATTTAGGAAATTTTTGGTATTGTAAAATTTTAAATAAAATTATTATCTTACAAATTTGTATCAACCATAAAAAGTGAATAAACTACTCTCTCCTGAATATCTTATTATATCAAATCTCTTTCCACTGAAATTTCTATGTTAGAGAATTATTGTTTTATCAATTGATATTTTCAAATGTTGATGTTATATTAAGACATGATTTACATGTAGTATATTTAACCCTTTTTAGTGTAAAGTTCTGAGTGTTAATAAATGCACACTTCTGTAACCACTTTCATAATCAGAGCAAGGATGAGTCTATCAACCCAACACATGTCACTATATTTCTATGAAGTCAGATACTTGACCTCATGAGTGTGCAATAGAGCACAAAGAGAACCAAAACCATCGCATGTTTCCTCACAGCAGTTCTGCTTCTAGGTATACACCAAGGGAATTGAAAAAAGAAATGCTGTGTATGAATGCTCTTAATAACATTATTTATAATTACCCAAAAGTAAATACAACCCAAATACCTACTAAGTGATAAATGTATAAACAAACTGTAATAATTTAAAATGTTATTCAGCCATAAAAGGAAATGGAATAATGATACAAATTACCAAATGAGTAAATATTGAAAACATTATGGTAAATAAGAGAAACTAATCCAAAAGAAGAAAACATCATATATTATAGGATTTCATTTATAAAAAATTTCCAAAATGAGGAAATCTTTAGGAGCAGAACGTAAATTAGTGATTGCTAGTGCCTAGATGGAAGGAAGATTGTGGAATGTTTGCTGATGTGGGTTTTTTTTAAGACATGATAAAAATGTTTTGGATTTAGTAGCAATGGTTTCACAGCCTTGTGAGTATATTAAAACTACTAAATTGCACCCTTTGAGAAGGTGAACTGTATGGTTATGTGAATTATATCACAACAAATAAAAAACCAGAGGAACTAGAAAAATATCAAAGTTTACGTGGTTTTGATGGATAGTGGTCAGCTATAAAAAGTCAATAAAGGAGATATTTTAAGTTAAAGGAAATGTTTTCTATATTGCTGCAGTGGTAAGTAAATGACTTCATGCATTTGTCAAAATTCATGGAGCGGTACATTAGGAAGAGTGAACTTTAATATGTATAAATAAGAACAACAAAATCAACCAGGATTTGGGGGAATTCTTAGATAGATGTGTATTGTGACAAATCCAAACATTTAAATGCATGACCTAACCACATTAAAAGGGTTCCAGGAGAAAAAGAGTTAGATTAAGTAATATTGGAAAATGAGTGTTTTAACCAGAATCTGTCAAGCTAAGAATAAAATGAATTGTGCATAGTAACCATTTTACTCAAATTGGTAAATTATTTTCTTACAGGCATATAGATTTAACATTCTGAAGCTTTCCATGTACACTTGGTTGAACAAATATATAAATATGTGGTTTATGTTGGGAACAAGTTTCTCATTGCTGGTGTAGAAGTTACTGATAAACAAGAAGAGAAGGCTAGAATAAACTGTTAGATTGAATTGAAAAAATATGAATTCACTTTTAGCTTAATATAAATGCAAATAATTAGGTACAAAAACAATGATAGACATTCGTGTATATATGGGTCAGTCTACATGTATATGTTACTAATTCGGCTGAAAGGACCTTAAATTAATGACATGCCAGTGACAATAAAACCATTCCTCAGCCTGACCAGGCGGTGGCGCAGTGGATAGAGCATCGGACGGGGATGCGGAAGACCCAGGTTTGAGACCCAAGGTCACCAGTTTGAGCATGGGCTCATCTGGTTTGAGTAAAAATTCACCAGCTTGGACCCAAGGTCGCTAGTTCGAGCAAGGGGTTATTCGGTCTGCTGAAGGCCCATGGTCAAAGCACATGTGAGAAAGCAATCAATGAATAACGAAGGTGTCACAATGAAAAACTAATGATTGATGCTTCTCATCTCTCTCTGTTCCTATCTATCCCTCTCTCTGACTCTCTCTCTGTCTCTGTAAAATAAAATAAAATAAAATAAAATAAAATAAAATAAAATAAAATAAAATAAAACACCATTCTTCAGTGTATAGAATCAGGGCTTCTAGGGTAAATGGCTGTTCTACGGCAGGGACAGGGAAAATACCAAATGGTTCAGGAGCAGCATGCCCATACCAGAATGTAAGGAAGTGCTCAAAAATTAGAAGGGTAAAAGTATGTCAAGGAATACAGAAGCCAACAAAATAATTTCCAATGGCCAAATCTCGAACAATTTGAGAAAAAACATTATTACATTATAAGCCCAAGAATAAAATAAATAAACATAGTTATAAATAAATGATTGGATAAATAAACAATAAGAAAGAAACAAATCTTTCTTACAGGTGAATTTCAAAATAATACATTTTTGGTAATTCCACTCAAGGAACAGTTTAATATCTCCCACTTTAGTATATAGTGTAGACTTAGTGACTCAGTTTTTAATAGTAAGAGTATAAAAAGGGAAATGTTGTGACTAAATAGAAACCTGGAAAGACCTGACAAACATACTTTAATATCACTACTGATATAATACAGCTAGCTACCTGTAACTAATTCCTAATATGATGTGATGGGAAGGTCACTTCCCCTTTGTGGATTTCTGTTCAAAAATCCATAGCCTCACTCTAATAATGAGGAAAACATCAAATAAACACAAGTTGAGGAATGTGCTACAAAATAACTGATCACTACTTTTCAAAATTGTCAGGGTCATAAAAGTCAGAGAAACTGTTACAGTCTAGAGGAGATTAAACAGTTATGACTACTAATGCTGTATGGAATTCTGCATTGTATCTCCAAGCAAAAAAGAAACATTAATGTAAAAATTGATAAAACCTAAATGCAGTTTGGAGCACTAGTTCATTTTAAAAAGTGCCACCAAAATAAGAATATTGACTAAGTTTGGACTTGATATTAAAAGAGTATACAAAAGACATTACTTTTATTCCAAAAAATATTTTGTGTTAAAATGGTTAGTTTTACCAAATGACAGGAATTGTCCAGAAAAAAAAGTTAATTATATGTGTTATCAAATCTATTATTTTCTTGAGCTATAAGTCTTTAACAGTAATTAAATGAAATTTAAAGGTAAAAAAAAATGTATTCAGTTAAGTAACAGTTTTGAATTAATACAAAAATGACTTTTAGAAATTTCATTTAAAATAATTAGCAATTTAATTATCATCTATCTACTATTTATTTAAAGCTTGTGCTTTTCTTTTTATCTAAAGAATGTGAAATTCCAAAGAAGTACACATTTTAAAATCTAGATTTATTTTAGTTATAATGTTAGCTCAGAATTAACGTTCATGTCTTATGAAAGTTAATAGTATAATCGGAATATTTTAGTGTTAAAAAACCTATAGACTTAAAGAATTTTGAAATATATTAAAGTAAGAGCAATTACAAAATTCTTATTAGTGATAAATAAAACTATAGTACAGTATTTTTCAAAGGTGTTAATTTTTTTTAACTTTTTTTTTCTGTATTTTTCTGAAGCCAGAAACGGGGAGAGACAGTCAGACAGACTCCCGCATGCACCCGACCGGGATCCACCTGGCACGCCCACCAGGGGGCGCTGCTCTGCCCACCAGGGGGCGATGCTCTGCCCCTCCAGGGCGTCGCTCTGTTGCAACCAGAGCCACTCTAGCGCCTGGGGCAGAGGCCGAGGAGCCATCCCCAGGGCCCAGGCCATCTTTGCTCCAGTGGAGCCTCCGCTGCGGTAGGGGAAGAGAGAGACAGAGAGGAAGGAGAGGGGGAGGGGTGGAGAAGCAGATGGGCACTTCTCCTGTGTGCCCTGGCTGGGAATCGAACCCGGGACTTCTGCACGCCAGGCCGACGCTCTACCACTGAGCAAACCGGCCAGGGCCAATTTTTTTCAACTTTTAGCAATATAAATTCATTTAGCTATGATCAATTAGTATAAGCGATAGTTCTTGGATGGGGGGTGAGGCAAACACTCTCAGTTATAGGTAAGTCAATTGTAGATTATTGCTGGTTAATTTCCTTTTTACTTTTTTTGTGTGTGTGAGAGAGAGAGAGACAGAGAGGGGCAGATAGGGACAGACAGACAGGAAGGGAGAAAGATGAGAAGCATCAATTTGTTGTGCCACCTTAGTTGTTTATTGATTGCTTTCTCATATGTGCCTTGATCGGGAGGCTACAGCAGAGCTAGTGACCTGTTGCTCAAGCCAGCAAACTTGGGATTCAAGCCAGTGACCTTTGGGATCTAGCCAGCAACCATGGGAACATGTCTGTGATCCCACGCTCAAGGTGGAGACCTTGGGGTTTCAAACCTGGGTCCTTTGAGTCCCAGGCTAACACTCTATTCACTGTGCCACCACCTGGTCAGCTTCCTTTCATTTACTTTAATGAAGAGTAATTATAGAATTCAATATGTTGAACTAAATATTAATTAATACTACCACTTAAGACAGCAATTTTCTAACTTTTTTGTCCCATGGCACATATCAACTAATTACTAAAATTCTGTAGCACATAAAAAAATATATTTTTTCTAATCTGACAAAAAATCATTGGATGGCTATTGTTGTATTGGCTGTTTTCTGTTTTTTCTTTTTTTTATTTGACAGTCTAAGGAAAAAGATGTCAGTTTTTCTGACCAAATAGTCAGATATTTCATATTTTAAAAATTCTTACAGCACATGAGTTAAAAATCGCAGACCTAATAAGGAAGTAATTACCACCATTAAGATAAAATTTAACAAAGTTTTAACCTTTAGCTGAATGTCTTGTAAAGAAGCTATTGAAGAATTATGTTTAAATATATTCTAAAAAGTAAAATAATAGAAAGGTAAGACTATATAAAGGAAGGTAGGGTGATGCAAAATGTCTTCTTCTTTCAATTAATATAGGCAAGACTTACCGCAATTCCATTTAGACTACCCATATCAGTCAAAGCAATTCAAAGTACCCCAATTCTTACATCGTTCTCTGTGTGTTTCTGTTTACCTTTTTGTTATTGTTTTGGCTTGTGCATTTTATAAGCAAAGCATTATTTAATCAAATTTGGAATGAATCTTAACAGTCAATTATATTCTAACTTTTATCATAGGATCACAATGTATTTATTTTTTTATTTCTATTTATGAAATCAAGAAATAATTATGGAATTATGACAAATATGTGTATAAACAAAGACTCAATCCCATACATCAAATAATTTTTCACTACTATTAACTTTAGGATGTTCTTAAAAACATTAAAATCAATTGAAATGTTAACTTACAATATTTTTTTTCAAAATTACATGTATCCAAGGGTTGTAGAATATTTAAACATTAAAACTGTAATTGAATAAAAGGTACTAGTCACAATTAAATTTAACGGCTTTTCATTGAAATAACTTCTGACAAATACTATACATACAGTGTATTATCTTCAGCTTTCAACCTCTATATTTTTCCTGTTGCCCACTAGTTATTATTATAATTGTCAAAGCAATTTTACTGCTTTAAAACAACTGAAAAAAAGGAGGATTAAATACATTTATGTGTTAGTTCTTTAGAGAATGCAATTCATTTAATAATTTGTTGTGTTATATACAGATAGGTATGTATGAATGCATAAGCATAAAATCATATATCCTTCACCTTGTTTTTAATATTCTTTCAATGTAAATAAATTAATCAATGCCATATGTGTGTTATAGCCTAAAGAACCCTCAAATCTCTTCTAAATACAGTTCTACATACCTTATATTATTTTTATACACAGCTATAGCATATTAATTCTTACTCTTAATGAGTACTTTTTTTCTTCTAATAAGCCTACTAGTTTTAGTTCATTTTTATTATATTAAATCTTAAATTTTTTTCAAAATCTATAAAAATTTATTATCAAATATAAGAAACTTTTAGTAAGGTACTACTTTGACTTTGTCCCAAGGCAATAAAGAGATATACACCCAAATTTAAGTTTTTTTCTCAGTTTCTTTTGAAGTAACTATTTACATAATTAGAGAAGCCTATTCACATAATAACAAAAAGAATACAAGTACACAAACATGTATATCTACAGCATTTTTATACTGTGTATTTTTCTCTTTGGAATTTAATTATTAAACATTGTTTATTGAGAAGATACTAATATGGTAGGTAGTTTAAGAGATGAGGTTATCCTTGAAGCATGTATCACATAAAATACTATGGAATTTTGATAAAAGTTAAGGGGATTATGAAAGCATCAGAGAGTACTGCAATCAAAGGTACAGAGGATAACTCAGAAAAAAATAAACAAGAAACAGAACAAAATCGGAGATGTAAATTACTAAGATTAAGAGTAGGTTGGCATTAACAAGAAAAGCATAGTAGATTGAACACAATTTTAAGTCTCTCTTTTTGTGTCTAGTACATTAAGTAGTAGTAATTATACTAAAGGCGTAAATTTATAAGGTCTACAATCTTGAAAAAGGAGAAGAATCAAATACTCTGGAAACTACATAGATAAACACATGGATGTTTCCATTTACAATGAAGTAGAAAAGGCTGAAAGCTAAATCCCAGCATGGAAAATAGAGACAGGCCAACAACAGTACTAAATTTTGCCACATAACCCTCTGAAGACCACAGGGCATTCTGAATATAGAAATGCTAACTGGCATCCATCACAGACAAATTATGTGAAAGTAGTATTTCCATGGCAATATTTTTCTCTTGCTACTCAGCCAGAAAATTGCATTTGGCAAACACCAGAGAGAAACTAACCAAACAGATTCTGGACTCTGGGACACTAGAAACTATTGAGGGCTTGGATACTAAACATTGTACAGAGTGTGAAATCCCTGGTCCTTCCCCCTGTGTGTATAATAATACATATAAAAGCTACAGAAAGAGTTTAAAAAGTAAGGGATTAGTTATAAGATTATTATGATAATATGTATGATTTTGATTTTTAAAAATCACTGTTTATCCCAATAAATTTAGAAAGAAATTAAGATGTCTCTATAGGGGAAAAATAAGCATGTTAAAAACTGGAGTTTTCGGTTACACATTTTTCCCGAAGTTTCAGTTCTTAAAAACCTACTCACTCCTGTATGTGCTGTTCAATAGTGATTTCCTCTTGATTTAAAAATGTAAATTTTTATCTATTGGTGGACTTTTCTCTAAAGGTCCAAAATGACAAAATATTTTTTTAAAATTTACCATTTTATTAATTTTAAGTGTATATAACTACATTCATATTGCTGTGTAACCATCACAACCATCCATAGCCAGAATATTTTCTTCTTCCCAAACTAAAGGT
The DNA here is from genome assembly GCF_036850765.1 of Saccopteryx bilineata. Lineage (NCBI taxonomy): Eukaryota > Metazoa > Chordata > Mammalia > Chiroptera > Emballonuridae > Saccopteryx > Saccopteryx bilineata. The sequence goes on along the minus strand of NC_089491.1, from coordinate 208,805,216 downwards.
ATACTTTTTAAATAAAAATTTACCTCTTTGCCCAGGCTTAAGAAACCACTGTTTTACTTTCTTTCCCTGTAAACTTGACTACTTATGGTTCTTCATATAAGTAGAATCATGCAATATTTTGTGACAAGCATATTTCATTTAGTATCATATTCTCATTTAATCTTTGTTGCAGCATGTGTCAGAATTTTATTTCTTTTTAAGGCTGATTAATATTCCATTATATGTATATACCACATATTGTTTATTTATTCACTATTGATGGACAGATGAGTTGCTTCTACCTTTTGGATATTGTTAATCATAATGCAGTTGTGAATATGATTGTATAGATACCTATTCACGTTCCTGCTTTCAATTCTATTGGCTATATTCTCAGAGATGAAATTGCTAGATCACAGGGTAATTCGTTCTAAAGCTATTGTAAATGAAATAGTTTTTTTAATTTTTTAGATTGTTTATTTTTACTGCAGGGAACTAGAACTAATTTTTGTTTGTTCATTTTTCATCCTGCCACCTGCATAGCATAATTCATTTATATGTTCTAACAGGATTTTTTTGTTTGTTTCCTAAAAACAAAAACAGAAGGCCCTGGCCGGTTGGCTCAGTGGTAGAATGTCAGCCTGGTGTGCGGAAGTCCCAGGTTTGATTCCCAGCCAGGGCACACAGGAGAGGCACCCATCTGCTTCTTCACCCCTCCCCCTCTCCTTCTTCTCTGTCTCTCTCTTCCCCTCCCACAGCCAAGGCTCCATTGGAGCAAAGTTGGCCCGGGAGCTGAGGATGGCTCTGTGATCTCTGCCTCAGGCGCTAGAATGGCTCTGGTTGCAACAGAGCAATACCCCAGATGGACAGAGCATCGCCCCCTGGTGGGCATGCCGGGTGGATCCCAGTCAGGCGCATGTGGGAGTCTGTCTGACTGCCTCCCCATTTCCAGCTTCAGAAAAAAAAACATAAAACAAAACAAAAAACAAACAAACAAAAAAACAGAATTACCACAGTAGTTTCCTCCAATTATTAGATTGTTGAGTGTTTTTATAATGAAGGGGTATTGAATTTTGTTAAATAATTTTATGCATTAATATACATAATTCTGTTCTTTCCTTTCATTCTGTTAATGTGGTATATTGTTTTAACTGATTTTTTATATTAAACTATCCTTGCATTTCAGGAATAAGTTCCCTTTGATCATGGTGTATAATTTTTGTAATGTGCTATTGAAAGTATTTGTTAACATTTTGTTGATAGCTTTTGTAAATACAATGAGATCAGAATAATGTTGGTTTCCCACAATTAGTTAGGAAGTGTTTCTTCCTCTTCAGTTTTTGGAGAAGTTTGAAAAAGATTATTGTTATATCTAAAATGTTTTGTAAAATTCAACAGACAACCTCTTTGTACCTGGGATTTTCTTTGTTAGAAGGATTATGATGATTGATTCAATGCCCTTATTAATAATGTATCTGTTCAGATTTTTTTTACTTCTTTATAATTCCATTGTTATAGGTATATGTTTCTAAGAATATATTAATTTCATTTAGGTTACCTAATTTGTAATTCATAGTAATCCTTGTTATTTCTATAAAATAAAGCAGGTTAGCTTTAGCGGTGCACATCAGTTTTCCATGCATTAATTTTCTACTGCTGCATAATAAATTATCACAAACAAATCAGTTTAAAATAATGTACATTTATTTTCTCACAATTTTCATGGTTCAGAAGTCTGAGCATCTAGGTTCATTTGATCTTGTGCTCAGGAGCTCATCAAGATTAAGTTAGTTAAGCCTCCGCCTTTTACAAGGTATCCTACTTAGGGCTGACATGGGTTCTGACAGACTTCAGTCTTTGTGCTCCTTAGCACTCAGGTCCATGCTCTATTTCTAGCTGTTGGCCAAGGACAGTTCTCAGATCCTAGAAGCCACCTAACACTTCTTGTTATGTGCCCCCTCACACTCCCTTGAATCCACCTTCTTAACCAGTAGTAGAGTTGAATTTCTTTCAGGCACTACATTTCTTCATTTTCAGGGTCCAACATTATTTATTTAGGCCTAGCCAGATAATTTCCCTTCTCTTAACTCAAAATCAACTGATTGGAAACCTGAATACAAAAGCCAAATACTTTCACCTTTGTCATCTAATGTAACCTAATCAAAGTCAGCATATTCATCATATGCACAGACCAGGACACATTCAAGAAGAGGAATATATACAATGCATTTACAACATAGCTAATATAAAATAATATACAATAAAGCCCTTAATAGAATTTTATTTCAGCAAACATTTCTTGAATATATAAAACTCATTACTTATCATTGCCATTGCATTAGTGTCTTTGGAAATTACAAATTGACATTTAACAGAGATCATCAGTTATAACCCTACATTCAAATGAAAGCAAGTTTTCTCTGTGGTGGAACTTATCGTCATATTTAATTACTCCTAAATATGAATTATTGATTCCAAATTTTAAATAAATAGTTCTAGAATAGTCTGTCTCTTTCTTTCTTTCTCCTTCCTTCCTTCCTTCCTTCCTTCCTTCCTTCCTTCCTTCCTTCCTTCCTTCTTTCCTTTCTTTATTAAGTGAGAGCATGGGAGGCAGAGAGATAGATTCCTGCATGTGCCCTGATAAAGATCCACCCAGTAAGCCAGCTACCACAGTGCTCGGCTCATTGGGTTTATTGCTCCAGTGCATCACAACCAAACTATTTTTAGTGCCTGAGGCAGAGGTCATGGAGCCATCCTCAGCACCCTGGGCCAACTTGCTGGAAGCAATCAAACAATGGCTGTGAGACAGGAAGAGAGAGAGAGAGAGAGAGAGAGAGAGAGAGAGAGAGAGAGAGAGAAAGGGGGAGGGGGGAGAAGCAGATGATATGTGCCTTGACCTGGAATTGAACCTGGGACATCCACACACCAGATGATGCTCTACCAGTGAGCCAGCTGGCCAGGGTGAATAGAGTTTATAAATCTGGGTTTTCCCCAAAGCAGAGCTCAAGACAAACACTTCTTCATGAATAGGGTACTTGAGAATATAATGCCAAAGAGCAGAAATGAGAGACATGGAAATGAAACAGGACTTGACTTTGGGTAGGAAACACACAATGCAATATACAATTGCATTGTACATTGTATTATAGAAGTGTACACTTGAAATCTATCTAATTTTATTTACTAGTGCTACTCATATAAATTTAATTAGCTTGTTTAAAAAAAATGAACAGAGGCCTTGGCCAGTTGGCTCAGTGGTAGAGCATCAGCCTGACATGTAGATGTTCCAGGTTTGATTCCCAGCCAAGACACAGAGGAGAAGCACCCATCTGTTTCTCCACCCCACCCCCTCTCCCTCCTCTTTGTCTCTTTCTTCCCCATCCTGCAGCCAAGACTCCATCCATGCAAAGTTGGCCAGGCACTGAGGATGGTCCTGTGGCCTCTGCCTCAGGCATTAGAATACCTTCGATTGCAATGGAGGAACAATGCCCCAGATGAGCAGAGCATTGCCCCCTGGTGAGCATGCTGGCTGGATCCTGATTGGTCACATGCGGGAGTCTGTCTCTCTGCCTCCCCACTTCTCACTTCAGAAAAATACAAAACATAAAAAAAAATTAAAATTAAAAATTAAAAAATTAACAGAAAAGAGGAAGAACCATGTAAAGATTTATTGTGGTCTGACCAGGCGAGGGTGCAGTGGATATAGCATTAAACTGAGACACTGAGGACCCAGGTTTAAAACCCCTAGGTTGTGGGCTTGGGCTCATCCAGCTTCAGCATGGGGTCACTGGCTTGAAGCCCAAAGTCCCTGAATTGAGTCCAAGGTCGCTGGCTTGAGCAAGGGATCACTAGCTCTGCTGTAGCCTCCTTCCCTCTCCACCTCCATTAAGGCACATAAGAGAAAGCAATCAATGAACAAGCAATCAATGAACAAGCAATCAATGAACAACTAAGATGCCACAATGAAGAATTGATGCTTTTCATCTCTCTCCCTTCCTGTCTGTCTCTATCTCTCCCTCTCTTTGACTCTCTCTGTCTCTGTCAAAAAAAAAAAAAAAGACTTATTGTGAGCCACCACCATAAACAACAAAATTCTGAAATTCATGAGATGACTACCTTAATGAGATAATATTACAGCTACTGGGATAATTTATATTAATTAATAGCACATGTACAGATATTTATTAAAGCAATAAAAACATTTATTATCACCAAAAGAAAAAAAAAATATAGCTTACAACCTAATGTACATAGAGTAACAGATTTAAAAGTAAATCTAAATATAGAAGCAGGTATAAATGTGGAAACCATATTGTAGATATTATAGACTGAAAAAGATAATTATTAGTTCATTAATAATGTAGCAAATATTCATTGAATATATACCATGTATCTGAATAACAGAATTCTAAAAAGACAGAAAATTTTCTCTTTAAGTAATACATTGATATTATGTACAAATTAATTGAAATTTTATTAATTTTTCTTACATTTTTTTCTTTTTATTAAGTTTACTGAGGTGACACTAGTTAACAAAATTATACAGGTTTCAGGTGCAAACTCTATAACACATTACCTACATGCTGTATTGTGTGATCATCACTCTAAGTCAGGTTGGCATCCATCACTAATTATTCCTTCAATGTCCTCCCTCCCCCACCTCCCTCTCCCTCCCTCTAACTCCCCCACCTCCCTTTCTCTCCCTCTCCCTCCCTCTAATTCCCCCACCTCCCTCTCCCTCCCTCTCCTTCCCTCTTCCTCCCTCTCACTGCAATCACCACACTGTTGCCTTTGTCCATGAGTGTTTTTTGTTTTTTTCACTCAATTTCTCCACTTTCCAGCTCCCTTTCCACAGCTATCAGACTGCTCTCTATCTCTGAATCTGTTTTTATTTTGTTTGTTAGTTCATTTTATTCATTAGATTCCACATGAGTAAAATTATATACTACTTGCCTTTCTCTGACTGATTTACTTTACTTAGTGTAACATTGTTCAAATTTTGTTTTTTCTTTATCAACAATTATTAAGTAGTAGAGTCAACATTGTCTATTTTACATTATTTTTTTAATTTTACATTGCAATTTATAGATATCTTTGGAACACATAAAAAATCAGTTTTTCTTTACTAAGCGTTTATGTTTTTAGTGATATCTGTGATGTTATGATTCATTCCTGACAAGTAAGTGCTAGAGTAAAACATGTTTCCTTTACATATTACCCTGAAAATATCTCCTAAAAGACTTGACAGTCTAGATTCAGTGTTCTTGGTGGTTTATTTTGTATTATTCTATGTTGTTTTTACATGATAACAACCCCTATTTTGAAAAAATAACTACCTTAAAATATGATAAAATAACATTTTAATATTAAAAGTTCAGGGCTATGTATATTTTAGCTTTTAAGACTTTATAATGCTACATGTGTTCAGTGTATTTAAGTGAATAAATTATACCTTTTATAGTTTCACAATTAGTGAAAAAAATTAGTGTCTATGTTGTTTACATCAATATAAATAGAGAATCCATGCATTTAAAGGAAGAAAAATAATATATTGGGTTAAAAATCTCCATTTTTTTAATCAGATGAAGAAAATGATTTATTTAATTTAAAATTTATTTAATAATCACCTAAAAGTAATTCTACACATTTGAATAGTAAGACACTTTGAACATAGTTTTAGGTTTCATTATTTCAATATTTAAGAATTATTATCAAAGTAGTAAATGATAAGCATGATTTTTATCATCAGTTTTTTTTAATTCATTTTAGAGAGGGGAGAGAGAGAGAGAGAAAGGGGGGAAGGAGCAGGAAGCATCAACTCCCATATGTGCCTTCACCAGGCAAGCCCAGGGTTTTGAACCGGTGACTTCAGTGTTCCAGGTCAACGCTTTATGCACTGTGCCACCACTGGTCAGGCTTTACACTATTTTTATGGAGCTGTTACACTCTACAACTTGTGCACTGTATGAGTTTTTAAAAATTATTCATATTTTAAATATCACCATTTTTTAAAATTTGTAACATGATAATAATTGCTTTTAGGTCAAAATTATGAGAAATCATGTATATAAGGTGTTAGAATACCCTCTTAGAAGTACATAGAAAAAGATGACTAATATATTCATATAATAGAGATAGCTTTGTCTCACACTTTACTTTCATGACCACTATTTAAAACTCAAGTGCTTTTTAATTAGAATGGCAAGTAGAGCCAGTAAATTTTCCCTTTCTGATTGTGTATACTACATTTCACTTTCTTTTAAAATTACAGCTTTTCCTAAAGCAATGTCTTACATTAAATATGTCTTTTAATGATAAAACAGCATGTCAAATTGAATCAGTGGGAATAAATCTGGGTAAACTTTTTGGGTTGTCATTTGGCAAAAAGATTTTTGTTTACATGTTTCTTACATGTGTTCATATCAATGACACAAATATATTCTAAGACATAAATCATAATTGAAATAATAGTGAGTATATGTGTCTAGAAAAGTAGGAATGGAAAAGGAAAACAAGGTAAAGGAAAAGATGAGACATCATAGTTAATCACTAGATGCTGCTTATAAAAATTAACAACAAATTTGATTATTTGAAACATGCTAAAATGTACAGTCACTATGTTAAATTTGTAAAAAAGTCTGAATTTTAGCTAAATTAGAAAAAATAGTTAAAAATGAAAGCATTTTCTCAAAATGCTTTTAAGAAAATATATCAGTATTATTTCATAAATAAAGTTGTCAAAGCTCTATGGTTCAAATGAAAGCTATTCTTCATGTTATAACATAAAAACTTATAATTATTAATGTAAATTTTAAAATGAAAAGATTATTTTTCAACTGTATTTAGCACTTAACAAATAACCTTATGATATTTCTTGATGAGGCTCAGAATGGAAAGACATATCTAGGTATGAGTAGCCAAATTTCAATTCTAAATAGTTAATCCAAGCTGTAGTCTCTTTAACACTTATAGTTTCTGTCAAGAAATATTTATTTTTATTACTGTACTTAAACATGCAATCTTGAGTAATAAAATCTTGTAAATGTTTAAGAGGACACTCTATGGTCCAGTGTCACTGCTCTTAATTTTCTATAAATCTTCATAAAATTCTTTTGAAAATCTTGCTAAAAAAAAAAAAAGGTGAGACCCTCCCTGGCCAGTTGGCTCAGTGGTAGAGTGTCAGCCTGGTGTGCAGGAATCCTGGGTTTGATTCCCAGCCAGGGCACACAAGAGAAGCGCCCATCTGCTTCTCCAACCCACCCCCTCTCCTTCCTCTCTGTCTCTCTCTTCCCCTCCTACAGCCAAGGCTCCATTGGAGCAAAGTTGGCCCAGGAGCTGAGGATGGCTCTGTGACCTCTGCCTCAGGTGCTAGAATGGCTCTGGTTGAAGCAGAGCAATGCCCTAGATGGGCAGAGCATCACCCCCTGGTGGGTGTGCCAGGTGGATCCTGGTCTGGCGCATGCGGGAGTCTGACTGCCTCCCTGTTTCCAACTTCAGAAAAATACAAAAAATAAAATTAAAAAATTAAAAAAGGTGGTCTTTTCCCCTCTGATATTTGCAAGTATTTGATACTAAAGGATATTTAATTTCTTCTTTTGGGTTGATGGAGTATTTTATTTTGTACTATATTCAAGCCATAATTACATAATGTGGGAAACTATATTTTTAAATTGTGTTAAATGAAATACAGTAAAAGATCTATTCTTTCAATGATAAACTCAAAATTGAAAGTACTTTTAAATTATTGAGAATTACTGCTTAGTAATACTTAAACTCATTATTTTTTTATTATTGGTGGAAGTATTTGAAGAACTGTGTTATATGTATTTCATTTGACATCAACTAAGAAGTAATTGTTAAGCAAACAACATTAAATAATATCCATTATTAATATTGACTGTTTTAAATGACAGTTTTAACTTAAAATCATCAAATAAGATAATTTTTACCTACATATTTTTTAATTGCTTTAATTAAAATTTATTGAGATGACATTGGTTAATAAAATTATACAGGTTTCAGGTATACAATTCTATAGTACATCATCTCTATATTCCAATGTGTGTTCATTATCTCAAGTCAAATCTCCCTCTGTCAATCACCACCTATCTCCCTCTACCCTCTCCATCTCCTCACATTTCTTTCTTCCTTCTGCAATTTTCTTTTATGTATATGTAAGGTCTTATTTACAATTGTACATTATGTTTAAAAATATTTACAGATAAGACTTCCACATTTGGCTGTGACTGAATAGTTTATATCATAACAAACTTTCTGCTGAAAACAACCATAAAGCTAGAAAATACACAAAAAAATCTTAATAAGTATAGGACAGCAAAAATAAAAAATAATGAGTGTTGTACAGAGAAAGGAAGTGATGTGTTTGTTGTTGTTGTTTCCTCAAAAGGTTTTTGAATATCCAGCAAGGAAAATAAAGTTCTAGAAGAAGACTGTTTAGGGCTTTCAGTAGTCTCACCTGATACTGTATTCAGGTCTTAAAGAGATGAAAACTTGTTCAGCTAAAAATTCTGCTTACATGCAGTCCTCATTGAGTTATTTGTCAACTTCTAAGCTCTGCATTTGTAAACAGGAGCTGAGCTATGAAGCAGAAAGCAATAATTTGAATGCAAAGACCTTAGCAGAGACATGAATAGCCTTGCACTGAGGAGCAAAAATTAAGGTATAGAGTATGCCATAGCAAAGTGACAATGTGTTATTTGCAGTGTTGTCAAAGTCAAAGCTCTCATAGTAATGGCTATGCTCTAGAAATAAAATCTACCTCCTTTGGCTAAGAGAAACCCATAAATAAACTAGATACAAAATATTTAAAGATATCTTTTTAATTCTAAATAAAAGCCAGAGAAAAACTAAAAATTCTAAAGGGAGAAGATATCGACCAATGGCTAAGTTTTAAAAATCAAAAACTGAAGAAATTTAAAAAAAAAATTTCAGACATTCCAAAGAAATAAAAACAAAATAAGCTCCACCAGAATCAAAGTATTAAAATCTAAAGAGAAAGAAGAAAATAAAAGAATAAAGCAATGGATTATAAACTCCTCAAGGTTTTTTTAAAACTTTTATTTCTTCATATTCTAAACTGGATACTTTTACTTACCTTTGTTCTAATTTCAGGCATAAGAAAAAAAGGGTTTAAAATGAATTTTTAAAAATCATAATGTACCTATGGGAACTTATTTTAAAAATTTAATAGTAATTTAATTAAATAAAGTTAAAATGTTTTTAAAAAATATAAATTATTTTTCAAAACAAATAAAAGACCAAGACCTAGGGATTAAAGATAATGTCAACTGAAAATAGAATAATTTCAAGGAAAACAAAGTCACAGAATAGAACAGTAAAATTTCTAATTGCCAGACTAGAGAGAAAATCTTGAAATGGACTGATTAAAAACAACAACACTATTTTAAAGGAGCCAAAAGAGGAGTGACAGATGACATTTCAATTTAGAGTATGGAAGCAAAAGGACAAAGTAATGACATTTTAATATTCAAAAGAAAAAGAAGCCAATCTAAAATTTTATGTCATGAAAAATTATCCTTAGAAATTTTAAAGTAGATAATCTTAGACAAACAAACTCCCATTAATGAGGTTATATTAAAGTACAACATCAATATTAAATTTTCTGATATTGAATGCTGTACTATATCTGTAATATGGTGACATAAGAAATTGATATTGAAGAAATATATGTGGAAGTATTAAGGAGTGAGGATATGATGTAAGCAACCTACTCTCAAAAATTTCAAAAAAATTACATGTATTGTTTTTAAGGAGCAGATGACCTGTAGGCATGTAATGAATGCTATCAGTATTCCACCAGTACCCTGTACCCTACCTTAGCAGGCACCTGCCAAATCTCCAGCACTTGCCAAAGTCTTCCTTAATTTTAACTCTGAGTGAGTTTTCTAACTACAGGATCATGGGAGTTTTCACTGGTGAGGATGAGGAAAGGCAGTGTCCCAAATATGATCCTCAAAAATGAGGAATACAATATGATGATCAAAGGCCCTGTGTATTTTCTACTTCTCCTGTGGTTTAAAATAACCAAAGTTTACTTTATATCTCTGTAGATCAGAAGTGTTATATTTACCTGTTTGGTGGTGGTGCAGTGGATAGAGTGTTGACCTGGGATGCGGAGGTCTCAAGTTCAAAACTCCAAGGTCAGGCTTGAGTGTGGGCTCATTTAGCTTGAACTAAAATCCTTATCTCAGGCTCTGCTTTTTTTAAATCAAAATTTAATAGACAGCTTCATCAAAAGAAATACCATTATATACAGTTAACTTATTAAAATGTGCTCAATATTATTAGTTTTCAACAGGATATAATTAAATCACAATATGTACAGCCCAGAATTAATTACAATATATTAATATATACATCAACTCTCACACTCATATACCATGAAAAATAAATAAATAGGAATTATATTCGTGGAAATATATATACACTATCCATTTTAAAAATGTCTGGTTAATATCTTGTCCATATCTAAAAAATTATAGTTCTTAATGTATTTTCTTAGGAAATAAATAGTAAACTAGCAAGGAATAAGAAATGTTATGTAAGGAATCTACTCTCAAATTGCACAGGAAAAAATTTTAAAAAACTATGTATGTTTAAAAAAGAAAGAGACAATTATTGGACATGTTACAGTTGTTGTTATTAACCGACTGATACCCTCTAGCTTACTATAGAGGTCATACAAATACATATGGGTAGCAAACATTTATGTTTATAATAGATTTATAAACATAATATCATAATACAACAAATTGGAAAAAATTGCAATATCCATCAAAAGCAAGATGCAAACTTTTGTCTTTTTTATTAATTAAAATATTCTATAATAATGAGAATATACAAATGAAAATTAATAAACCAATATTTCTATTGATCACTTTTTAATGCTACTATCACTTGAAACTATCCAGACTTTATTTCTGTTAATATGCCAAACTTAAAGTTTGTTGTATTACTTCTTGATCACTTGTACTTTGAATTAGTCTCAACTTTCACATCGAAACTCTGTCATAAAGCTTAGTGCAATACTTGCTTCTCTCAAATCTCTCCTCATGGATTACCTCCCCACCTTTACTCATTTTTTATTTAAAACCAGCCCTACAAAGTCTCTTTGAGGATCCCCAAATCCTCATTAATTTCCCTTTCCTCAAAATATATACAGTACTTTTATAATCCAAAGAGGCTAATTTTGAGACAAACTTCCCCAGTAATTATAGTCTCATCAAAATTTACATTTATTTTTGCATTCCCTACATGCCAAATAAGAGAAAAGTATTAAGCACAACTACAGAGGAGAAAACATAAATTTACTTTAGCCTTTGCTGGGTAGCTAAATTGGTTAGAATGTCATTTCAACACACCAATATTAAAGGTTCAGTCCCTGGTCTGGGCACATACAAGAACCAACCAATTAATGTATAAATAAGTTGAACAACAAATTGATCTCTCTCTCTCTCTCTCTCTCTCTCTCTCATTTGTTTATTCCATGGCTTAGTTATGTGAGAATCTGATAAAAGCCTAAAATTATTTATATTGATATTGCTTATATTTTGAAAAGATAAACCTCTTTGCACTTCACTTGTTATATCTGGCAGTAAATTTGTAAGACAAATTTTCTGGATATGTTTAACTGCAATAGTAATTTTTTTTAATAATTTTATTTTTTTAATGGGGCAACATCAATAAATCAGGATACATATATTCAAAGATAACATGTACAGGTTATCTTGTCGTTCAATTATGTTGCATACCCATCACCCAAAGTCAGATTGTCCTCTGTCACCTTCTATCTAGTTTTCTTTGTGCCCCTCCCCCTCCCGCTTTCAACAGTATTTTAATCTTAGCCTGTAAAACTTCTCTCAAGTTTGTGTTTATGAAACATAAATTAGCTCATTGATGTACAAATTTCCTTAAACTCATAAGAAGCATAATTTTGATCCAATAATACTTCTATATTTAAACTTGATGTCTATTTTAGTGTGTCTGACATTTTTATTCTTTTGTTACCTGATTTAAAAGTAATTATTAGTTCTAATTCACCAGTCTTGCATTTGTTACCATGCTGATCAATTTATAATATAATATCTGTACATTTGTTATTATACCTATAATCTTAGCATGACCAAAAGCTTTAACAAATTATCTCACAAAGATATTTAAGTCCTCTTTGAAGATTATCTAATACTTCTGAATATCAATGAGAATTGTTGCAGAGGAGTCTGCATGTTAAACATTACTAAGGAACATTATAGCACATTTAAAACTATGTACTTAATTAAACTGGTTGAAGAGTGATGTTATTTCATAAAAAACCAAATGCCGAAAGTTAGGTTTATGGTTGTTGGGCAGATAAAATGTATTATGCTCACTTTGTTAAAGAGGCCATTGCCCAGGTGATATTAATGTGTGTTGAGAATTGTTGTAGCCTGAGGCTTGGTTTTGGGATTAAGCCTGTCCCACCCTTTTTGGTGTGAGGTGGTACAATCCTATCATTACTCAGAGAAGTGACTTTGTATTAGAGACTTCCCTATTATGTATATTGGATTAAGGGTTTGGACTTCTACACTATAAAATGGAGGCAGAACAGGACTTGGCGCTTGGTTCCTGAGATTAGAAGAGAGAGCAGAGGAGAGCAGAGAAAGGCCACGTGGAGGAGGCCAGGAGAAGCAGCCAAGATGGCGGAGTGCTGAGTGAGATGCCAGTTTGTGTAGAGTTTGTATCTGGGATAAGGAAGGAGATGGGGAACAGAGGTGAATAAGTCTGGTGAGCTAGAAACCTTTGATTCTAGGAAACTTGGATAAGTCAGTAGCTTTGTGAGCACTGAATGTGATTGGGTTTTGGAGCCCAGTGTGTATTTTTACTTGCCCGCTGGGTGCAAAGCTAGAATTAAAGACGATGGCCCACCAGTTTTTGGCTCCGCTGTTTCTTTGCCGACTGTCCGAATCCAATGCGAACCTGCATGGACTAGAAGGCTGCTGTGATAGTGGCTCTGGCCCTGGCTCCTGGCTTTACAATGGTACAAGCAATCAGGTATTGAATATGAGGCATCCCTATGGAAACAGAAGAAAAACAATGGTTAATGACTGAAGCAGACTATAATCCCAGTTTCTGAGTTCTAAAAGCAGCCACTGGAAATGGCTCTCTGCATCAAAGATGAAGGAAGGCAATGACAATCTGATAGATTCTCCTGGTTGGCAGATTTGAATGTCTCTAGTGATTTTTCTGCAACAGTCACAAAGATTGTCTTTACTTTATGTTACTTTCTCTGAAGTTTATAACAAGCTGTCTAACTTAAGCTCTCATGGCCTTTAGAAAAATAAAAGTTTAGTTGTCAATGTTTCCAAGTCAAAGGGTGGGGGAAATATTGATGTTTGTTTTGGAGAGTCAAAACAGGATATTAGAGGAAATTAGAATTCAGCAACGAGTGCAGTTTACAAGTAGAAAACATAAAGCCTCCAAAGACAATGAACAATCTAGAATCTAATATCTACAAAGCTGTTGGTCAAATAAGTTTGCAAATATGATATATGTGTTTGCTCGCTTATAGTTTGCATTGGATGTGGGGGACAGGCGGGCTGTAAACAGGCAGGGTCATTATAGCCTAAGGCTTAGTTTTAAGACTAAGCCTTTTCCACCCTTGAATGTTGCATGGTGTTGGGTGGTGCACTGTCATGAGTAATCCCATTTATGCCTTAGATAAGTGACTTTGTATCAGAGACATCCTTGTTTGTATATTGGATTAAAGGTTTTGATTTTTATATTCTAAAATGGGGCAGAGGAGCCCATGCTGGAGGAGAGCATAGAAAGGCCACGTGGAGGAGAGCAGAAGCAGCCAAGATGGTGGAGTGCTGAAGGAGAAGCTAGTTTGTGCAGAGTTTGAGCAGAGAGAAGGAGATGTGGAACAGAGGTGAATATGGCTGGTGAGATAGAAACCTTTGATTCTAGAAAACTTGGATAAATCAGTGGCTTTGAGAGTCCTGAATGGAAAGAGAAGTGTTTTTCCACTGTGTGTATTTCTTGCCCAATGGGTACAAGCTGGTATTAAAGCTAATGGCCCATCAGTTCTTGGCTCTGTTGTTTCATTACCATCTGTCCAAATCAAATGCGAATCTGCACAGGCCAGGCGGCTGTGATAGTGGCCGTAGCTACTGGCCCCACATACTGGAAGCATTATTTTTCTCTCTAAAAACCACATTCATTTTACCAAAGATAGTCTAACTAAGACTAATTTGTTTGCAAAATAAGTCATTTCAATAAATTTGTCCTGATTGTATAAGTCTAACAAGAGTAGTAATTAACCATATAGTCTCCTTTAAATACTTTTTTACTAGAACTTTTCATAAAAAATCAAGTTTAAAATGCCTCTCAAGGCCAGAAATACCAAGGTGAGGACTTGCCACTAGACTTGGAATACTTACAGATTTCTGTGAATTCTTTGTAGGAAAATGGCTGGAGATTAGATGCTGGTCTGAAACAAGACTTTGGAGCGAGTGGACTTTGGAATCCCAAGTCCTGCCAGGGCAGAATGCTTCCTCGGCAAGTGCTGATAAGATTGTTTAAAGGAAACAGCTGATCCCTTTGTCCTTTTCCCTACATACCTGAAAGGTATTAGTTAATCATCCTTTTCTGCACCTGAATCCGTTCTAAGCTAATTTGACCCAGGTTTTGCTGACTTGCTTGATGAGTAAAGAAGCAAATAAATATGTGTAAAGCCAGGAGCCATGGCCAGGGCCACATCAGAGCAGCCCGGTCCATGCAGGTTCGCATTGGATTTGGACAGTCGGTAAAGAAACAGCGGAGCCACAAACTGGTGGGCCATAGTCTTTAATTCTAGCTTGCACCCGGCGGGCAAGTAAAAATACACACTGGGCTCCAAAACCCAGTCATTCAGTGCTCACAAAGCTACTGACTTATCCAAGTTTCCTAGAATCAAAGGTTTCTAGCTCACCAGACTTATTCACCTCTGTTCCCCATCTCCTTCCTTATCCCAGATACAAACTCTGCCCAAACTGGCATCTCACTCAGCACTCCGCCATTTTGGCTGCTTCTCCTGGCCTCCTCCACTTGGCCTTTATCTGCTCTCCTCTGCTCTCTCTTCTAATGATAATCTCAGGAACCAAGAGCCCAAGCTCCCACTCCGTCCCCATTTTATAGTGTAGAAATCCAAACCCTTAATCCAATATACAAAATAGGGAAGTCTCTAATACAAAGTCACTTCTCTGAGGCATGATTGGATTGTACCGCCCCACATCAAAAAGGGTGGGAAAGGCTTAATCCCAAAACCAAGCCCCAGACTACAACAATCCTGCCTGCCCCCAACACACATTAATATCACCTGGGCGATGGCCTCCTTGTGTCATCTTTAACAAAGTGAGCATAATACATTTTATCTGCCCAACAATATGATAAGGCTGAAGTACTGCAGTACCTTCCTTTTGTGCACACCCATTGCTGACCTGGTCTCGGCAATTCCTCTCTTCTCAAGGTTCCCCAAATATCTTGAGGTTCCTGTATCTATCAGTAAGTGACCTTCTTTACTCTCCTGGCAAGGTTGAAAGCCCTGTGACTAAAGTACTGAACCAGTATTTTCAAGGGTTTTATTAGTCTCCATAAACTATCTTCATTAGTCTGTGAATGTCTCTCTCAAAAACAAGATTCCAGTCAACTTCTTGATAATATAACCAGTTCCCAATTATGTCCTCTAACAAAAAGAACAGACTTTTATGGAACTTCTGTTAGTGAAAACATTGTTGTAAAGCCAGAAGCCATGACCAGGGCCACTATCACAGCAGCCTCCTGGCCCATGCAGGTTCGCATTGGATTCGGACAGTCGACAAAGAAACAACAGAGCCAAAAGCTGATGGGCCATAGTCTTTAATCCTAGTTTGCACCCTGCGGGCAAGTAAAAACATACACTTTGGGCTCCAAACCCAATCACATTCAGTGCTCACAAAGCCACTGACTTATCCGAGTTTCCTAGAATCAAAGGTTTCTAGCTCACCAGCCTTATTCTCCTCAGTTCCCCATCTCCTTTCTTATCCCAGATACAAACTCTACACAAACTGGCATCTCACTCAGCACTCCGCCATCTTGGCTGCTTCTCCTGGCCTACTCCACGTGGCCTCCTTCTGCTGCTCTCTGCTCATCATCCCAGGAACCAAGAGGGCAAGCTCCCATTCTACCCCTATTATATAGTGTAGATTCAAAACCTTTAATCCAATATACAAAATAGGGAAGTCTCTAATACAAAGTCACTTCTCTGAGGCATGATTGGATTGTACCACCCCACATCAAAAAGGGTAGGAAAGGCTTAATCCCAAAACCAAGCCCCAGGCTACAAGGATTCTGCCTGCCTTTAGCCCACCCCAACACACATTAATATCACCTGGGCGAAGGCCTCCTCATGTTATCTTTAACAAAGTGAGCATAATACATTTTATCTGCCCAACAATTGTTGAGAAAATGACACCTTCCTCTAACCATTATAATACATCATAATGATATATAAAATTATCTTATTAATGCTACATGTATTAGGATATAAAGACAAGTGATTTTTCCAATTTTGAGCACATAACGATGCTGTGGTGCTTTGAGATACAAGCAGACCAACATACAAATTTTTTTTAAGATATGAGCTGCGACTCTGTCCATATTCTTGTTCGAGATCCGAGAAAAATTCCAAGATATGAGTTGAGATTCAGGAAGCTGCCAC
Organism: Saccopteryx bilineata; assembly: GCF_036850765.1. Lineage (NCBI taxonomy): Eukaryota > Metazoa > Chordata > Mammalia > Chiroptera > Emballonuridae > Saccopteryx > Saccopteryx bilineata. Next base: position 208,788,481 of record NC_089491.1, on the reverse strand, counting down.
TAGTTGGTGCACTGGTGCACGGTTCCAGTATTGGCAGTTTGATATACGAGTTGACTGACTTACAAGCTTGATTACAGAATAAATTAAATTTGTATCTCAAGGTACCATGGTATAAAAAATAAAAGGGAACTTTATGTAATAAAGCTACCATGTGCCAAGATAGTTATCTTTGAATATCAAAGATTGGGCTATGCCTCATTGCCCAAGTAATCAATTTTCCAGTGCTACTATTTAGTCAGCTTTATAGATGACTGCAATACAGGGGAATGGTTTAGAAATATATTATTCTGACTACTTAAAACATACATTTTAGAGTGCAATACTTAAGCTAAAATTTTTGTTGTTGTTTTTTTACAGTGACACAAAGAGAGAGTCAGAGAGAGGGATAAAGAGGAACAGACAGGAACAAAGAGAGATGAGAAGCATCAATCATTAGTTTTTCATAGCAACACCTTAGTTGTTCATTGATTGCTTTCTCATATATGCCTTGACCTTGGGGCTGCAGCAGACCAAGTAACTCCTTGCTCGAGCCAGCAACCTTAGGTTTAAGCTGGTGAGCTTTGCTCAAACCAGATAAGCCCATGCTCAAGCTGGCGACCTTGGGATCTCAAACCTGGGTTCTCAGCATCCCAGCCCGATGCTCTACCCACTGTACCACTGCCAGGTCAGGCTTAAACTAAAATTTTTACAATGCCTAATGGGAAACAAATGCACTAAAGGCTAAGTGGAAAGAATAGATGTTCAATTTTAGCTGTAGAGATAAAACAGATACATATTGATATATTTAAAGAAAACTAAAACTCAGCTAAATGAGCCCTGCCAATTTGATATTCTAGTCTGTCCCTGAAACTTTTCTGAGACTGTAAATAAGTCCATGCCTTACTGTTCTGAAACATAAGAAACAAAAATATTTTATGATAATACTTAAGATATATAGTACTAATTGGACATAGGTTGTAATACTGAGTATATACAAATATAAAAGTATAAACAAGTCACATATCTTCAAAAATAAAACAAGAATGCATGAGTAGAGTTGATAATCTTTACAGTATATAACAATGTAATATAAACCAATGAAATAACAAAGTTTTTCTAGGGACATTTTCAAAGGATAATTTAAATATATTATGTGGTTGATACTAAAATTTTATTAAAATTATAATAAGAAAAATGCTTTATTCTAAATGGTATAAATTATGAATAATTTTGTAAATTAATATGGTGAAATACTAGTTTCTAAACATTTGCATAAAAGTGAGACAAACTAGAGATTTATTTCAATTATAGGATTTTAAATCTTTAAAAATTTCAAACTAGGCCCTGGCCGGTTGGCTCAGCGGTAGAGCGTCGGCCTAGCGTGCGGAGGACCCGGGTTCGATTCCTGGCCAGGGCACACAGGAGAAGCGTCCATTTGCTTCTCCACCCCTCCGCCACGCTTTCCTCTCTGTCTCTCTCTTCCCCTCCCGCAGCCAAGGCTCCATTGGAGCAAAGATGGCCCGGGCGCTGGGGATGGCTCTGTGGCCTCTGCCTCAGGCGCTAGAGTGGCTCTGGTCGCAAGATGGCGACGCCCAGGATGGGCAGAGCAACGCCCCCCTGGTGGGCAGAGCATCGCCCCTGGTGGGCGTGCCGGGTGGATCCCGGTCGGGCGCATGCGGGAGTCTGTCTGACTGTCTCTCCCTGTTTCCAGCTTCAGAAAAATGGAAAAGAAAAAAAAGGAAAAAAAAAAAATTTTCAAACTATTAGAGAAAACCTTCAGGAATCATATCTGTGCAAATACTTATTTATATAAACAGATATGCATCAATCCAATTAGAGAATCTTTAAGCATTTTGATCAATACTTTTTAAATAATAGTTTTTCTTTCTTGTACAATTATTAGAGTCATAACATAACATTCTAACATGTAATCAGTTTTATTTTTCCTCTTGAATAAAAAATCAAGTTTAAATCTTATTTATTGAATATATTCTGGAGGACTCTGAGACACAACTTCAAAAGAAAACTAAAATCTTTATTTACAAATCCTACATAATAGCTAGTCACTGTCAGAGAAGTTTTCTTGGGTCATAAAAAATACATGAAAAATATCTCAAAACATGAAACCTCACCAGTCTAGAGTTTCATTTATGGATCTAGAGCAGCTTCTAACATATTATTTATTTATCTATCTATCTATCTATCTATCTATTTATTTATTTCTCTGTATATGTGAATATTTTGTTTAGTTCTGTTTTTACTTAATCATACAAGATACCTATAAAAATATATATTTTTTTGCTTGAGAATGCAAAATTTGTCTCTGTCTCCTCTAATCACATTGGACTAATTATAAACTAATGGGATAGTTAATTTTTTCAAGACATCTACTAAAAGCTCTAAATTGCTTGTGAGAGAAGGGCATCTCTCACATGTTTGATCATTTATGATCTATTAAAAAAGCTTAGGTATGACACAGGGATATCGGTTGACATACCTCTTCTTTGCCTTCTCTAACATAGACAGTCTAGTAACTACAGGTTTTAGACTGTGTTAAAAAATCATTTTGTTTCATTTACTCCCACATTTGTAGAAATCAGTATAATTAAAATTTTTGACCCCAAAATGAAGGAGGTTATTTTTAAGGCAGGCTTTACTTTTTAAGATGGAGAAGTTTTTAAAATACTTATTTAACTCATCTAATTAACCTACTTTTATCTAACTAGTACTTGGTATTCCCTGAACATTTATGCTCTAATTCAAATACATTTGCTAATTTTTTGTGTGTATAGTGTATTTTAATTTCTAATATGATAAACAGAATAAGAATCTGTTAGAAAATGCCCTGCGATGTTTGCTGTATTGAGATAGAGAGACACAGGCAGCTGTAAGTGCCATGGCAAAACGAGCTAATTTTATTCTGTACAATTAGAAATAAATAACTTCAGGAGCTTTGAGTAATCATATTCAATGTTTTAGCTTAGGACAAGACATAGCTTTTTTTCTGCATATATCTGTACATGTGTAGGATTACATGTAGAAAGCCATTGTGCTTTTGGTGTCTTGTTTTTATTTCTTTAGGAAATATTTTAGTCAGTTTGCTCTCCTATTCCACAGGTTACATGTTAATTTTTCTTCATTTTCTTAAAGAATTGCATATATATTGGAAAAAAATTTCTGTTACAAATTTCTTTACTGTCGGGAGTTGCAAGGCAAAAGACACACCGGATGATATGTACAATGTGCAGAGGACTGGAACTCTTAGGTGGATCCAGCCCCGAGAAACAGCACCTCTGTATATTTATTGGTTCTTACAGGCATTCCTCCAAGAATCCTGTGCACATGCACTTGAGTAACCAAGGCCAGTGTCTCTCTATGTCCAATACACTCTAAGATCTCCTGTCTCCTATTAACCCTTGCTCTGCAGTTAACTACCATTTATACTAGTGCAGAGTCATCTCCTACATATCCCACTTTTTTCTTTTTTTATTTAGCCTACACTGTCTATTCTACTTAATTCTACTTATACCTAGTCATCCCTTTCTTGCTACCAAAATCCTTTTCTAATTGGTTACAAAAATCTTTGGCGACAACAGTTTTATTAAAGTTACTAAAATTTCCTAAAAACTCTATTGGTTTTAGGGCTACCTTGTTAATAGTATTATTAACTGTTTCATTTTTCTAAAGTTTTTACAAAGTCCTCCTCTCTAGGTGGCCTGGACAGTGGATGATGACCACTATTTCAGGAGAGCAGTCTCCTGCATTCTCCAGGGTGAGGGTTTGAGCCTCACCTTTATTAGTTCTTAAGTCTTCTTCTGATGGCCCCACTTCAACTGTGCCTGCCTTAGGTTGTTCCTGCTGTCAGGAATCTTACCTGTGATTGACTAACCAGCCATCTTAAGAGCAAACCAGATTTATTTATAGCCACAAGACTGAGGGAGGTGCAAGTCCTTTCCAAAATGCTTAGTTTTAGTAGCTGATGTTTCTACCTATTAAAAAACTTATAATACATTTTCTTTCTAATTTCTATAGCTAAATGCTAGATAAAAATTACATTGCCTTTTATTTAGCTTGCATCTTATGCAGCATAAGAAATAACATGACAGATTGCTGCTCTATTTTGCTTTGTCACTGTTTGTTTCTTTTCCTAACTATATATATTAAAAGAGATATAAAACAAATGATTAGTAAATGCCTCCTACTGTTCTCTAAAATATTAAATTGTTTTAGAGGTTACAAGTTACTGAGTCTATCAGAAATAGGAGTTAGTAAATTTTCTCCATCAATCAATTTCAACTAATTCTTAAAAGTAGCATCAATATGTTTTTGCAATTCTAAAATTTTCATAGTTAAGTTTCCATGATTTAACAAATGCTTTTTAACATTTTCCAAAGGGAAATAAGTATGATTCCAAGGAATAAGGGTAACAGAAAAAGCAGTTACATTCCAATCACATTTTAGCTTAATTTGCCTTTGCAGGCTAATAATTTGATCTCCTAACATAATCATAGTCTGTTCTAAATCATTAACTTTAGCATTAATGTTACTATCTATACATCACTGAGAAGTCCACAGTTGTTCAGAATCTTCATGCCATTTTTGCACAAAGTCTACAGTCTGTATACTTTGATGCAATGCAGCTCCAGATACAGCAGCCATGGTGGTTATAGCTTTTAGTCCCATAATGATGGTGATGATCAATCTAACCAGTCTCTTGGTTTGCTTCAAGGACTTAATAAGATGTTGTAACAGCATCATGGAAGGGGAACCCTGCCATATCCAATGCATCTGTACTGGAATCCAGACTCCTGTTCAGGCTTTTAAGATGTATAGACTTTGACTATTTTTATTAAAAGAAATAGAAGAGTTAATACATGTGTAAAAAGTACACTTACTGCAAGTTATTGAATAATTTTCAGCTGTCCATTTGGTTTCACCTATAATAAACATATAAGGCAATATAACACAAGCAGATATAAAATGTGTCTCATTCTTCTTAAAGGTTAACATAGTATGATTAGAATAATCTCTCCAGATTTCTCCTTTCCACACTAACATATGTTTAAGTGTTGTGGTGACTTTCCACAAATGATATTGAATAGGTCCAAATTTTATATGTGGAGCTGAGGAGATATCCCTCTTCCATGCCATATGATAGTAATTGAACCATCAGCTGTAATTGAACCATTGTTCTTATTCCACCTTAGATCATCACTCTGACCTTTAACTTGGGTGGAAGCATGAGGGCTCTAATCTATAATGTTTCCAAAGGAAATATTAAGTAAAACTCAAACAGTCTCTCCTCTGCAATTTTCCTAATGTACCCATTCACTTAGCTGAATAACAATTGCAGTTTGACAGGGCGGTAAATCAGGTGGAGGTTCTGAATTACATTCAGATGTATTACCTTTAAATCCGTATCCTTGTGACAGAAGCAAACATTTTTTTCCTTCTACTTTACTATTACTTTTTACAATAGAGAGCCAAGCTTGAGCTTCTATTTTTAAACAATGTGGCTTATGTCCTATACATATAGGTAATCCTTCAACTCCTATTATATAATTTTCTAACTTCATGCCTTTTTTCAAAGGTAATAAGGGACCTCTATCATCAAAAGGTCCAGGAAGCCAATTAGAGTCATTAACAAAAATAGAAACAGCACTACCTTCCCAATAAATAGCTCTATTTAATGGAGGATAAGGGGCATATGCCCAATAACTAAAATTTTTAACTCTACTTACCAGAATTGTTACCGAAGCAATCATTCCTAAGGACAGATTAGTAGCATTTTCTTCTTTTCTAGTAGCTTGTAGCATTTTCTTTTTACCCTTAATGGTCAGCTTTTTAAGTTGACCCCAACTTGGTATTTTAGCCTTTTCAGTATCAAGCAGCAGCACCTTTAAGGTTCTTCTTCTGAAGTTCATTTCTTCCATCTCAGCAATGGGTGGATATGGAACAAATATATTGTTCTTATTCATGTCATTAGTTTAATTCTGTAAGCAGGAATCCAAAGGACTTTACCAGATTATGCAATGACACAAGCAAACCTTCTTCCCCAATATTGTACTATATCAGGTACCAGATCCAGTTTATTTTTATAATGCACAGATTGATTAATCTTAGAACTATTATTTTTTTGTCCAATGTCTGTCTGCACCATTTAAATTATTTTCTATATTTAAAAAAATTAAAGTAAATAAAGCTTTATGTAACATAAATCTAGAAGATAATCTCCTTTCTTCCCCCCCTTTTGTTTAATTAACATATTTTTAAAGTGCAATTACTGCACTCAATAATCACTTGTCCTTGTGGATTGTATGGAATTCTAGTAGTATGTTTAATATTCTAAAATGCTAAGAATTGTTGAAGCTTAGTAGATGTATAGGCCAGACTATTGTCAGTTTTAATTGCTTTAGGAATGCCCATAACATTAAAAGCTTAAATAAGATGTTGAATGACACAATCAGCCTTTTCTCTAGGCAAAGGTATGACCAATCAAAAGGAAGAATAAGTATCAATAGAACAGTGTACATAGGATAGTTTTCTGGAAAAAGAAATATGAGTAACATCTATTTGCCACAAGTCATTACTGTGTTGTCCTCTAGGATTCATTCCTCCTGGTAATGGAAGAGCATTTATAATACTGCACAGAGGACATTTTCTAACAATATTTTGAGCTTCTTGCCTGGTTATCTTAAACTTTTGCGTTAAACCTTTTTTATTTGCATGAGTCTCTGCATAAAATGTAGTAGCTATCCCCATTGATCCAATGAGTAATTGATCAATTTTATTATTTGCAGTAGTCATAGTACTGGTAAAGCTGTATGAGAAAGAATGTGAGTTATATAGATAGGCAAATTTTGTTCCTACAATAAAAGTTGTAACTCCTAAAACAATTTGTGTAATTCAGAACTATCATTTGAAATGTAAACAGTTTTTATAAGTTTAACTATATGTTCAACATATTGTAAATCAGTAACAACGTTAATAGGACAAAAAAAATCATTAAGAAGTAATAATACAGCAGATAATTTTGCCTTTTGGACTGATGTATATGGAGTCTTTACTTTTGTCACTGGTCTAGTATATCTAGTAATACCTAATTTATTTGCATCTGTATAAAAAGTAGAAGCTTTTTGAATTGGCTGAGCTGATATTTTAGTCAGCAAAAATCTATTGTGTTCTTTTTAGAAATTGAATTCTTTTATTTGTAGAATATTGATTATTTACAATACTAAAATAATCAGATAATGCAATTTGCCAATCAATATTTAACTTCTAGTTGTCTGAAATTTGATTACATGTCAAAGGTATAATAATTTTATTTGGATTATTTCTAGTTAGTTGTTTTATTCTGTCTACTTTTAGTAATTAAAGTACACATTTTCTTTAAGTAAGTACATAATTTCTTTTGAGTTTTATGTGGAGAAATTGCCATTCTAATATCTTATTTTCTTGCCATATGATGCTAGAAGGAGAGTGTTCTGAGGAAAAAATAATTTATTGAATAGGTTAATGTGTATCAATTTGATCTATCAATAAATAAGTGGTATGCAGCCTGACCTGTGGTGGCACAGTGGATAAAGTGTCGACCTGGAAATGCTGAGGTTGCCAGTTTGAAACCCTGGGCTTGCCTGGCCAAGGCACATATGGGAGTTGATGCTTCCTGCTCCTCCCCCCTTCTCTATCTCTCTCCTCTCTCTCCTTTCTAAAATGAATAAATAAAATAAAAATAAAAAAATAAGTGGTATGCATAATTTTTTCAATAAGGGATAATTCTTGTTTTGCCATTTCTGTTAACTGTCTAGGACTGTTTACATCAGAATCTCCTTGAAGAATATTGAATAATTTTTTTAGTGCATAAGTAGGGATTCCTAGAGATGGTCTTAACCAATTAATATCACCTAATAGCTTTTGAAAGTTACTTAAAGTATTCAAGGAGTTAGTTTATAGATTAACCTTTTGAGGAATAATTCTTTGATTTTTAATCATGTTTCCTAAATATGTAAAAGGACAAGATGTTTGAATTTTGTCTTCATTTATAATTAAACTATACTGATTTAGAGTTTCAGAAGCATCTTTTAAGATGACTGAAAGTTTATTATTATTTTCACAAGCTATCAGTATGTCATCTATATAATGGATTATTAAAGATTGGGGATATTTCTGACAATTTTTTTCTAAAGGTTGATTTACATAATTTTGATATAATGTCAGGCTATTCAACATTGCTTGTGGAAGTAATATAAATTTAGTAAGAATAGTTAGTTCTGCTTATTGTTATAAACCCAATAACTTATAGACACAACAGCTAGTATTGCTAGAAACAAAGTCAAGGATGTTTTTGAAGTCTAAGCCTTAATTAAAACATTTTTGCCTCCTGGGTAAGTTTTTTTTTTTTTGGTTGTCAAATCTCCTTTTCTTCTATTTCCAACTCATGCTGAGGCTTCAATTTTCTGTAAGGTATCACTGGTTTCCCATATCTGTGGAGATAAGAGTAAATCCTCACTCCTACATTTTGCCTACTTTGCTGTTGTAAATTAGCAAACTATCTCTGTCTAAAAAGTTCATCTTGTGTAATATTAACAAAATAATTAATGTTAGTATTCTGATTAGCTTGACTACGAGTCTGATTCTCCTACTAAGTCATAAATTGTAACTATTCTACTTTTGAAAGAACAGCCCAAGCTAACATTTCTAAATTTTTTGAGATAAAACATTCAGAGTTTATGAAGGAGGAAAGCAGCTCCTGCATATAAGGACAGTTAGTTCTATACTGGGAGCAAGCCGTTTTTAACTCTTTAAGAGCTTTGATGGGGATTTGGTCATATTGAGTATAAAAAACTCCTTGTCAGAAAGTTTAGACTGTATTTTAAAAAGTCACTCTTTTAATTATTTACAAGATAAATATTTTTTTATCAGAGGCTAAATGACCCTTGTTATCTTCCTATTATAAAAAAATTTTTTAGAGCTTTGTTAGGGACTTTCCCTAAGCCTTGCAGCTTAGTGACTACTACCTAAGTGGGTTAAAAAGAAAACTAATGTTGCTTAGTAATAACAGATGCATTAGCTTCTATACCTAAAAGTCTTTTGTATTGTTAAGTCTATTATAGGGCATCAGAGGAGCTAAATTCTCGCTTTCTTTGGTGCCTCCTTTTTCAGGATGTGGCCTCACAAGCAGCCAGCTGCCTGAAGAAGCTTAAGATAAATTCTTAAAATGACTTAATTTTACTTAATTCCATTGTTTTACAGATCTGAGCATATCTTTACACACAAACAAGACAATTTTTAGCACAGAAACACAAGTATAACATATAACTTTAATTAATCCTAATACTTGAATTCTTATTTGATTTCAAACTTTGAATACACCTTACAATGTATTAACCAAATTAGTAAGTCTTAAGGATCTATATTCCATTCAATTTAAATTTAAATGAGCACTCCTTACAATTTTTAATTTAAAAACAATATATATATAGATGAAACTATTTTTTCAATATAAAAGCCAGCATTTTTAACTTTTACATGCAAGAACTTAATTCAGGCCTTAAATTAACATTTTAGACAACATCAAACAAAAACTAAATAGAAATTAGAATCAGACAGACCAGACCAGACAAACTAGAGAGAAACCCAGGAAACTTTAGCTCTAGTCAGAGCACAGTCAGACTAGAAATATGGCTGCCTGATTTTAATCAGGGCATTTTCTGACAGAGGGACTGATGATGGATGGGACTAAACAAAATTTCCCCAAGAAAATTCTCTTGGCAGCTGCTGGGATATTTTCTATAGTCAGATCCAAAACATGTCCCCTGCCTCAGTTTCTAGGCAAAGAATAAGGAAGAAACAAAATGATAGCTCAGAGAATCATAGTCAAAACACCAAAGAAAATCAGTATTTTTTCATAATTACAAAGACTGGAGAATTCTAAGAACTTCATGATTCTTCTATAGGTCCTAATTCTAATTGAGTTTGTATCAACTGATGTAATGCTTCAAGCTTCTCTTCTTTTAAGAGTGTCTGCTCAATCTATATCAATATCAGACTTTACCTGAAAAGTTGGAGGCCATGAGGATTCAGAATCAGACTGTAATGGCTGCAAAGCTAAAGAAATTAAATTACAAAGAGACCAAACAGAAAGAGGAATACTGTCTCCTTGTTGATCATGCTGTAAAGATCTCATTACTTGGTTCCAGGTTTTTAAACTTAAAGCAGCCTTGCCTTATAGCTGAAACCAGTAACAATGCTTTCTTATATTTTTAAATAATAACTTAATATTTTTACTTTTATTTTTAACAGTTATACCAGACCCTTTTGCTTGCAGTAGTTTCATGTACTGGGTCTCTATTTATGAGAAACTGGTGTGAGAATTCCCCATTACTCTGCCTCCCGAAGGCTTCGCCTACCATACAGTGTATCTTAACTCCTTCAGTCCGGTGGTCCCTAGATTGCAAACTCTGACCTCTTTGAGCCCCCATGTTGTGGGAACCAGCCCCATGTTGGGCACCAGATGTTACGAATTTCTTTACTGCCAGGAATCACAAGGCAAAAGACACACTGGATGATATGTACAACATGCAGAGGACTGGAACTCTTAGGCGAATCCAGCCCCAAGAAACAGCACCTCTGTATATTTATTGAGTTCCAAAAGTTATAGCTCAGCAGTTAAAACTAGAAAGTTACACAAGCCATTTTTCTCATCCATTTCATCCCCAACCCTGCACATCCACTATTTCTTTTCATGAATGAGGACACAAAAGGAATCAGAGTCTCAGAGTTTATCAATCACAAAGTACATTTGGTTCTTGCAGGCATTCCTTCAAGAATCCTGAGTACATGTGCTTGAGTAACCCAGGCCAGTGTCTCTTAATGGCCAACACACTCCAAGATCTCCTGTCTACTATTAACCTTTGTTCTGCAGTTAACTGTCATTTATACTAGTGCAGAGTCGCTCCTACAAATTTTCATTGATTGCTTTCTGTCTTTTATAAAAGACACAAGCAAACTTGTTAGATGATGAATGACAAGTTTAAAAGCATAAAAATAATGAAAGAAGGGAAAAAACCCAAAAATAAATAAAAAGCATAAAAATATCCCATGATAATGGAAAGAAAACTACTCAACTATAGTAGGCCTTCTTTATTTATGAGGAAATATTCCAAATCCCCCAGTAAATGCCTAAAACCTCAGATAATATCAAACCCTATATATACTATGTATTTTTCTACATATTCACATTTATAAAAAAGTTTAATTTATAAATTAAGCACAGTAAGAGATTAACAATAACTATTATAAATAAAGCAATTATAACAATATACTCTAATAAAAGTTATATGACTGTCTTTGGGGCAATTGAGTAAAATAAGAGTTACTTGAACACAAGCACTGTGATACCACAACAGTTAGTCTGATAGCTGGAAGGCTATTAAAAGAATAAGGCTGGGGGAGTGCCTACGGAATGAATACATTAGACAAAAGGATGAGTCAGGTGCCAGGAAGGATACAGTGGCCAGTGTGAGATTGCATCACACTACTCAGAATGGTGTACAGTGAAAAGTTTAGAAATTGTTCATTTCTTGAATTTTTCATTTAATATTTTGAACTGGGATTGCTCACAAATAACAAACTATAAAAAGTAAAACTTTTGATAGAGGTAGACTACTGTACAAAACCATGATTGATAGGCTAAATTTCTAGTCTTTAGAAAAGTAGCTGAATAGATTAAAACTGATCCTATAATAAATACATAAAAATTGTATGGGCCTGACCAGGCAATGGCGCAGTGGAGAGAGCATTGGGCTGGAATGCAAAAGACCCAGGTTCGAGACCCGAGGCCAGCAGTTTGAGTGCGGGCTCATCTGGTTCGAGTAAAAGCTCACCAGCGTGGACCCAAGGTTGCTGGCTCAAGCAAGGGGTTACTCGGTCTGCTGAAGGCCCACAGTCAAGGCACATATGAGAAAGCAATCAATAAACAACTAAGGTGTCACAGCGAAAAACTGATGATTGATGCTTCTCATCTCTCTCTGTTCCTGTCTGTCTGTCCCTATCTATCCCTCTCTTTTACTCTCTCTGTCTCTGTAAAAAAAAAAAAAAATCTTATGGTCCACATTCCCTCAAATTTAGTTTATACAGTATCAACAGTATATTATTTTCAGACCTAACTTACCATATATATTTGGTGACTTTTGTTAAAAAATACAGTTCTTTAGTAAGGCTGTAAATAATTAATCTTAGTAGTATAGGGAAGTTCAAACATAGCAAGTTAAATAGACCACAGAACTTTCTTTCAAGAAGAAATACAAACATTAAGATTTTTTTTAAAGAAACCTCTACCAAAATAAAACTATGATTTTTTTAAAAAAATTAAAATGCCATTAGCCACTTATAATGTTTACTTTGTGAACTTTTTAGCAAAAGTGTTAATTCACTAGAAATAAGATTTTAACTGTTATGGAAGATAAGTTCAATTGTAGATCTATATTATTTGAAGATATGTATGAACAGTGAATATAATTTTTGAAAAGTACCAAAAATTTATGGAGGCCACAGAGTATTTTTACACACTTAAAAAATGAAATGAGTTAAAAAATAAAAGAACAAAATTAGTCACATACTATAAATGGCATCATAAAACCTGACACTTGCATGGTGATTACAGTTTAGGTTCCCAAGTTTATTCAAGTTTTTATTGCTGGCAAAATTTAATGGGGTGACATCAATAAATCAGGATACATATATTCAAAGATAACAAGACCAGGGTATCTTGTCGTTCAATTATGATGCATACCCGTCACCCAAAGTCAGATTGTCCTCTGTCACCTTCTATCTTGTTTTCTTTGTGCCCCTCCCCCTTTCCCTCTCCCATTCCCCCCTCCCCCCCCCGTAACCACCACACTCTTATCAATGTCTCTTAGTTTCACTTTTATGTCCCACCTACGTATGGAATAATGCAGTTCCTGGTTTTTTCTGATTTACTTATTTCGCTTCGTATCATGTTATCTAGATCCCACCATTTTGCTGTAAATGTTCCGATGTCATCATTTCTTATGGCTGAGTAGTATTCCATAGTGTATATGTGCCACATCTTCTTTATCCAGTCATCTATTGACGGGCTTTTTGGTTGTTTCCATGTCCTGGCCACTGTGAACAATGCTGCAATAAACATGGGGCTGCATGTGTCTTTATGTATCAATGTTTCTGAGTTTTTGGGGTATATACCCAGTAGAGGGATTGCTGGGTCATAAGGTAGTTCTATTTTCAGTTTTTTGAGGAACCACCATACTTTCTTCCATAATGGTTGTACTACTTTACATTCCCACCAACAGTGTATGAGGGTTCCTTTTTCTCCACAGCCTCTCCAACATTTGCTATTACCTGTCTTGCTAATAATAGCTAATCGAACAGGTGTGAGGTGGTATCTCATTGCTGTTTTGATTTGCATTTCTCTAATAGCTAAAGAAGATGAGCATCTTTTCATATATCTGTTGGTCATTTGTATTTCTTCCTGGGAGAAGTGTCTGTTCATATCCTCTTCCCATTTTTTTATGGGATTGTTTGTTTGTTTGTTGTTGAGTTTTATGAGTTCTTTGTATATTTTGGATATTAGGCCCTTATCTGAGCTGTTGTTTGAAAATATCATTTCCCATTTAGTTGGCTTTCTGTTTATTTTGTTATCAGTTTCTCTTGCTGAGCAAAAACTTCTTAGTCTGATGTAGTCCCATTCATTAATTTTTGCCTTCACTTCTCTTGCCATTGGAGTCAAATTCATAAAATGCTCTTTAAAACCCAGGTCCATGAGTTGAGTACCTATGTCTTCTTCTATGTACTTAATTGTTTCAGGTCTTATGTTTAGATCTTTGATCCATTTTGAGTTAATTTTAGTACAGGGGGACAAACTGTAGTCCAGTTTCATTCTTTTGCATGTGGCTTTCCAGTTTTTCCAGCACCATTTATTGAAGAGGCTTTCTTTTCTCCATTGTGTGTTGTTGGCCCCTTTATCAAAAATTATTTGACTATATATATATGTGGTTTTATTTCTGGACTTTCTATTCTGTTCCATTGGTCTGAGTGTCTATTTTTCTGCCAATACCATGCTGTTTTGATTGTCGTGGCCCTATAATAGAGTTTGAAGTCAGGTATTGTAATGCCCCCAGCTTCATTCTTTTTCTTTAGGATTGCTTTGGCTATTCGGGGTTTTTTATAGTTCCATATAAATCTGATGATTTTTTGCTCTATTTCTTTAAAAAACGTCATTGGAAGTTTGATGGGAATTGCATTGAATTTGTATATTGCTTTGGGTAATATAGCCATCTTGATTATATTTATTCTTCCTAGCCAAGAACAAGGTATATTCTTCCATCTTATATCTTTTTCAATTTCCCTTAACAATGGTTTATAGTTTTCATTATATAAGTCCTTTACATTCTTTGTTATGTTTATTCCTAAGTATTTTATTTTTTTTGTTGCAATCGTGAAGGGGATTATTCTTTTGAGTTCCTTCTCAGTTGTTTCATTGTTGGCATATAGAAAGGCTATTGACTTCTGCATGTTAATTTTGTATCCTGCGACCTTACTGTATTGGCTTATTGTTTCTAGTAGTCTTTTTGTGGATTCTTTGGGGTTTTCGATGTATAGGATCATATCATCTGCAAAAAGTGATACCTTTACTTCTCCTTTTCCGATATGGATGCCTTTTATTTCTTTGTCTTGTCTGATTGCTGTGGCGAGAACCTCTAGTACCACATTAAATAAGAGTGGAGAGAGTGGACAACCCTGTCTTGTTCCTGATTTAAGGGGGAAAGCCTTCAGTTTAGTGTGCTGGCAAAATTTAGATGGAAGTTGTCAAGTATATAATTAAAACACTAACTAATATATATGTTAATTATAAAGTTAATACACAAAGGTCATATATGGTAGAAATAAATTTTATCTTCAATATTTTTATTATTTCTTTTTCTGTTGCACTGTAATATGTAAACAATATGGATTTGCAATAATGACTGTTTTTAATAAAAATGATATTAGAACAGATAAAAAAGACATTAAGCAATATTTAAAATATCAATCTATAGAGAGTAAGGGCAATATATTAATTTGCTCATTTATTTTAAGCTGTATCTTAATTTGTGTCTTAATACATGAATAAATGTATGTTTGCACATGTGTTTATATATTTACACATGTACTGATAGATTTATGTTAAAGTAAAAAGAAGTATGATTCTCTGAATGACTGTAAATAATATTTAAATTTGTAATTGGGAGTTTGTAGAAAAAACAAGAACAGAATATTTTATTTCTGTATGAAATCAGTTCAATTGTAAAATTTTATAAGGTAAATTAAAAGGTTTTTAGTAAAAATTTACATCCATTAAACAAAGTAACAAATGAACAACAACTAATTTTTATCCAAATGTGTATTAAATTATTAAATTATTCAATTTTTAGGTTAAAAACATATATATAAATTTGTTCAAAACTTCCATTTAAGTTTATTTAAAATTCAAAGTGGTAAGAGAACCACTGAGGGCTGAACTATATAGTATATTTAACCTGTCTCTACTTGGGTATTTTGTGAATAATTAGACAATTATAGGTCAGTCAAAAGTTGTCTGCTATTCAGAAAGAAGAATGTGTGAACTATCAGAGAAATTTAGTTTATATTGAATAATAAACCAAGTTGTCGGTCTAAATATGGAGCCACTGTAGTTCCTGAATTATATCTCTTGCCTGTCTTAAGTTAGCAGTTTATTAGAATAATTGGCTAGCTTTAGAGCTATTAAGGCATAATCTTAAGGAAATAATTTTAATATCTGATAATTTTAATATCTGGACAATTTAAAAGTACTAAAGTGGCAAAATCTTACTGTGTTATAAGACAAAATAACAGTGAATTATGGAAAATTATAATAAAGGTTATCTAAAATTCTCAGTGGAAATATGCATTAGTATACCTTAAGATCTGAAGAAATATGTTTAATTAAAAATTTTCAGCAAATCATTTCAAAAATTAAAAATTAAAATACATTTCATCTAGTTAATTATTTACTTTGCTGTACATTTTTAGTTAATTATGACGTGTCAGCAACCAGAAATTATAGCTAATAAGAACCCCTCTATGATTTTTTTAACATCAATTTAAGTTTCTATTTTATAAATGATTACATATTTTAACATTTAAGAGATTGTAGTGCTCTAGTTTTAATCCATTTATAGTTAATGTGCTTAATTTTCTTAAATGTATAACCTCTCTCAGTATTAGCTTTGCTTCTTAATTCGGTGAGGTGATGTTTGGATCCAGAGTTTATACTGCAACTTTTTTCTGATTATCCTTCTATTTGAAGATCAAATAAAAGTGATGACAGAAGCGATGAGATCAATTCATTTTTATACTAGTTCAATTAACCAGACATATGCTGCCCACTTACCTTTATATAAGATATTGGAAGTTATTTTAACTGCATGTTAAATGATATACTGCAAAACACAAAAATAGAAATTACATAACACTTATTATACTGTTTCTTGAAATAACATACTAAATATATAATTTTATGGCATTTAATTTTTTTTTGTTTTGGGGGGCGTTTCTGATGAATTTCAAACATTGATATGCTACAACATATAGAATGAAAGCTTATTTCCTTTTATGAATCTTGAAAGTGGTAAAATAGTAAGTAAAGTTCCTTTTGGCTCATTGAAAAGGAGGGGTTTGTTACATAATATTGCCCCTGGAAGTTAAGCATTAGGAGCTGCACTCTATCCCTTTGCTTTATCTCATTTCCTCTCAGCTTGGCTTGTTCCCACTCATCAATAAAAATCTTAGACTATTAGCTATCTGAGAAGTTTTATTTCATGTATTAGAAGCTCTCTGATTTATATAATCACAGAGATTATCTTCTTCAGGTCATTATTAAGGTCAGAAGTATCTGTCACATCTCCTAAAAATTAAATATGACCATCTTTATCTTTCTGCCTCATCTGGAGAGCAAATGTGTCATGCTTATTACCTAGCCCATAAATAGCTCTCTAAAATGAATTGGATTTATCTAGCTTAAAAAACTTTGATAATTAAATTAAATACAACCTTAATTAAATTTGTACTTTACAAAAAGGCAGTGATGCTACACTATTACAAGAGGGAAATATAGCTGTAATTGGTCCCACTACTTCAGAGATGATTCAACTTTTACCCATTGGTAATAAATATGTAAATATTCTGGCAACTGCTTTACAAGTTATTTAAGTATCCTTTATAAATTCTCTGTGTTAACTTCCAGTATAAATAACAATTTTATATTTATAATCAAAACTTATTTTAGTCTTCATTTGGTGGTTTTTCTGTCTGTTCTAAAATAAATTTAATTCAGTTAACTAAACTTTTATAACATATTTTATTTTCTAATTCAAAATTATTTTTTTCAGTAAGTTAAGTTATTGAATAATACATATTAAACGCCTTTTGTGATTACACATTTTGGAAATGAAACTTTAAAACCTTATCTCCATTCCTTTATATACATGTGCCCATAAAATTTTCACTTAATATCATTTTTTTATCTATAATTGAGAATATTAAGGTACATATATAAATTAGCACAGGGCCTGGAATATGGCAGTCAGAATAGTAGCTACCATTTTAATTAATCTTAAATTTTTTAAAAATATTTAAAAAATATTTTATTTATTTACTTTTAGAGAAGGAAAAGAGAAAGAGAGAGAAAAAGAGAGAAAAGTGGGGCTGGGGGTGGGAAGCATTAGCTTTCATATGTGCTTTGACCAGGCAAGCCTAGGGTTTTGAACCAGCAATCTCAGTGTTCCAGGTAGAGGCTTTATCCACTGTGCCACCATAGGTCAAACCATTAATCTTAGTTTAATTATGCAATATTTTCTATAGAAATTTCTTTCTCTGTGTGTGTGTGTGTGTGTGTGTGTGTGTGTGTGTGTGTGACAGAGACAGAGAGAGACAGAGAGAGAGACAGATAGGGACAGACAAACAGGAAGGGGAGAGATGAGAAGCCTCAATTCTTTGTTGCGGCACCTTAGTTGTTTATTGATTGCTTTCTCATATGTGCCATGACCGGGGTGGGAGAGGCAAGGGGGGCTACAGCAGACCGAGCGACCACTTGCTCTAGCCAGTGACCCTGGGCTCAAGCTGGTGAGCATGGTTCAAACCAGATGAGCCCGTGCTAAAGCCAGCAACCTGAGGGTTTTGAACCTGAGTCCTCTGCATTCCAGTCCAACTTCCTATCCACTGCTGCCCACTAACCACCTTGTCAGGTTCTATAAAAACTTCTTAAGATTTTTTTAAAAGTCCAGTAATTTTATTTTGTTTTATCTTAATTTTGCCTTAGTCTATATTTGGTGTGTATTTTCAATGATAAGTTTTACTTCAGCTCACTAAAGTGTAGGAATGTTAAAAAGTATAAAAGGGTAACAAAGAATTTATAATCATAGAATTGTATAGTTACTATATATCTTAAAATTTATCTCATCCAGCACCTCCTCCATTACATAAAGCACCATCCTCTACAGCCAGTGATCAGAAGACCAGTGATTACAACTAAGTTATCATGGTAGAATTGTGACATTAAAGCAATCAATCTAGAATGCAATATTACTCCAAAATATATAAATATAACTCTTTAACTTTAATTGATTTTCTTATTTTAAAAAGTCATATATATTTTGATGATTAGTTCAAAATTATTGAAAATTTCTTATGCTTGATCACATTTAAAAATAGATCAATTTAAAAATTATTTCTGTAGTCTTATTTTATTCTAGTGACCAGTGCTATGTCACAAAAACATGCAACAACTAAAATGTAAATACTAATTACATACTATATCCTTTTGCATACTCACTATATTTATAAAAAAATAGAGGTTTAGTATGAAATAATCAATATATATTTATCTTGGTATAAAAAACTGAACTTACTAATACAATTGTAGTCAGAAATTTTCTAAAAAAAGTCAGAAGTTAAACTCTAAAATAATGCTAATATTAAAGTTGTGCATGTGTGTGTATGTGTATATAAAATTTAATCCTACCATGCCACTAGGAAAATTAAGCTGTGAAACATAACCTCAAAACAGGTGAAGAAATTGCTCAAATCAATGCACTAAAACTAGATTCTGTCATAATAAAATGTTCATATATAACTAGCCATTTTAATCCTATTATACTCTTTTAAAAAAATTTATCACAGATAAATTTTTAATTTGATAGTCCCTCTAATGCAACTTCTAATTATTAGAGGTGAAAAATGGGACCCATTTTAGGAAAGTTGGATGACTTGAAAACTGTTACTTTACTAATACACAAATTGGAAGTAGGAAAAGGCAGGGTCTCAACTCCAGGCTCTTTTCTCTTTTCTCTACATAAAATTTGCCTTCACTGCTTTTTTTTCAAATTCTAATACAAAGCTACTCACTCTCCTTTTGCAAAGATGTTGGAATTCTGAACATGAATAATACAAAATGTAACACTGTACTAGTACTATTGTATGATATTTTTTGTGTGTGTCCACTCTTACCACACACTCATATTGGTATAAATCATGTGATAATACAAGCAAACTCAGACCTGGCTGCCTTTAAAATTGCAAATATCAAATAAATTTTTCTGCAAGTTAAATTCTAGATTAAATTCTAGAAAATGGCAAATACTTCATCAGATATGCATATTATCACTAATAAAAAATGTTGTTTATAGCAGTCAAAATGAAAATAATTATAATGTTTTTAAAGTAGGTGTTTGAATAAAGGCAAATTTATTGAGTAAAACATGCATTTAAATTTTCTGCAAGAAATTATTGAGTATGTGCCTGTCTGATGTTCACTCTGTCTTCATTGGACTAACAATATAGCAAAGAAGATACAATTAGCAATATCAATCAAATACAATTGGATTACCTAACCTAAGCTAATTAGATTCAAGGAAACTTCCCAGTAGAAGTAACACTTAGGTGAGAATGGAAAGGAAAGTTTTAGTAGTCTTTTAGAACAAGGATGAAGGTCCCCAGACACGCAAGAGGTGGCTGGGATATATCCATGCATCTGTAGGCCATAAAGGCCTTAGTGGTCTGAATGTTGTATCACTTCCAAATTCATATTTTGAAATCCTAACCCACAAATTTGATAGTATCAGAAAGTGAGCTTTGAAATGTGCTTAGAATGGGATTAGTGTCCTTATAAAAGAGGCCAATAGGTGAGACTGTAAAAAGTTTGAGACCAGGAAGAGGGCCCTAACATGGCCTTTATCTCAGACTTAAAGCCTCTAGAGCAGTGAGCAGTACATTTCTGCTGTCTGTAAGCTATCCAGTCAGTGGCATTTGGATATAGCAACCCTAATGGAACAGGACACTTAGAATCCAGATCTGAGGAGTTTGGCTTTTAGTCTAAAATCAAAGAGAAACAGTAAAGGGTATTAAACAAGAAACAGCCAAGATTGATGTTTAGAAAACTTTCTCTAGCTGAACAGGGAAGCATATATTGCAGAGTAGTTGGATGGCATTCTAATTACATTTTGGTAGTAATTTGAGATGGAAGTTGTTTTTGAAAACTTTATTGCCAATGTTGGTCAAGAAGGTGTAATTAAATCTAAGGCCTCTAATCATTATAAGAGGGGACCAAGTTTATCTCTCAGGTTTCACCATGAGTTACAACTGGGCTTATAGTAGTATCTGTCACTAAGATTAAGAACTCATATGAACAATGGAAGGTAACATAAATTTTCACAGGCAATTAACATTATTTTTTCAAACAGAAGCAATTCTTTTAAATTATGTAAGTGAATATTGAGATAATTCTTGGTATTATTACTGAGTGAGAAATATAGATAAAATGTATTGACCTGATATATTAATAAAGAAATAGCAAAATAAAAATATTACAACCATGTATTTTTAGCATAATGCATAGAAAAAAGTAGAAAAATATACCAAGTATTAACAATATTTATAATTAGGTGGCATAGGTTTTATTATATTCACTTTTATGTTTACTCTCAAATTTTGACCCATGTATGCTTTTTTGATATAGTAGTAAAAGTTTAATCCACCAGATACTCTGTTCCTGTTTACTTAAAACAATAATCAAAAGACCTGTAGCTTGCTATTTGTCTCATCATACTGTTTTTCACTAATTTTCATTTTGAAAGCACCATATCTACATTTTAGAGAAAAACCTGTAATATTATCTTATTCCTCTACTAAATATTAACTGTGTTTTCATTTTTTGTTTCTATGTAGTTTTATAATGGCATTTGGTTTCAGTGGCATTTTTTGACAGTGATGAGGAGTTGTATGAATTTTATGATGAATAAAACTTGAGTTCAATAACTTTATGTAGTACATTTTTTTTTCAAATTTCAGGCCCCAAAATTAAAGTGCATCTTATACATGGGGAAATATGGTATATCTTCAGCTGTAAAAAATGAGATTTTAAAACATGAAATTAAAAATTAGGAATAATTTAAGCACCTTTTTAAATGTAAAAACATGCAAAAGGGCCGGTCCATTTCCCATCTCTTAACCATTACAAGTATATAATACTGTAAAAAAGTTTAGTTATTTCATGTGATTGAGATATCACAGAAAATTGCATTGTCAGGTATACTCAAACGAGTCAAAGCTATTGATTAACATCAAGCTTTAATCATTTGAAGAATACAGATCAAGCTGCACAGGTGAAACAAGAATTTGAAGATACCTGGTTCATCTCCCATGTCCTTTCTTCCCAGATCTTCTCTGGTCCAAGTTTAATAAATGAGCTTTCTGGTATGCTGTGTACACCCAAATGGAGCAATTTGGTTCATAAAACATTACCATTTTACACCCAAATTGCAATATAGTTTACATAATGTATTTCAGGGAAGCATGCACGTCAATCCAGAGATTCTAGGTTTGTTTGCTTTAAGTTTTTTTTTTAACGAATTGGGTCTACAGTATTCTACTAAAAGCATTCCAAAGGTAAAGACTCTATTTTTGTCAAGACCGTTTCCTTTGTTTATCAATGTGTATATTTGTCCTTCATGTTCTTAAAAGGAAGTGAGTTTTATAACCAGCCTTCTTTTCTCCTGTGGAGTGCCCTACCCTCTATAATAAGATTGAAAAGCTTATAGTTGCCTGACCTGTTGTGGCGCAGTGGATAAAGCATTGACCTGGAAATGCTGAGGTCGCTGGTTTGAAACCCTGGGCTTGCCTGGTCAAGGCACATATGGGAGTTGATGCTTCCTGCTCCTCCCCCCTTCTCTCTCTCTGTCTCTCCTCTCTCTCTCTCTCTCTCTCTCTCTCTCTCTCTGTCTCTCCCTCTCATCTCTAAAATGAATAAATAAAAAATAATAAAAAAGCTTATAAATTATTTAATTCTTTCTTTTCCAGTAATATATGAGAATTTTCAACTTCCCTTTTATAAACTCTCAGCATATTGTAGAAAGCTGCTATTCAGCCTTCAAAGATATTATGTAATGGTGAAGAACTGGATTTACTCACTGTCTTACTGATTTATTTGTTGTATTTGTTTCAGTCATACAATATATATGGAGTTTACTATATGTCATAATTGTTTACTATGATTATTTTTAGGCTAACACAGATTTTTTTTTCCCTGAAAGGAAGTGATTAAACTTCAAAAATATCAATGGCTCAGGAGCAAACATTGATTTCATAATAGAAGTATGCATATTCATTGAGATTAAGCTAATCTCATCTGGGCTCAGGTAGATACATCTGAACTAGCCTGGACTCCAGACTTTCATTTACGTCCATGTTACCTCCATGTACCCCTATTATGGGACTCTGGCTAAAGGTGAAATTTAGGCTGAAGCTGCCACATTCACCTGAGGCCTGCTTCTATAGAACATAGTAAAAGCTCCAAAGGACTAGGAGGAGGAAACTAGCCATGCTTCTATGACCTTTTACACAACTCGATTCACTTCCACTTCTGTTTTCTTTCCATCTGCCAAACTAAGTCTCATGCTTAGTCAATACAGAATGTGAAAGTATACTTAACCCACAAAGAAGCCATGGCAGGGATGGGCAGAATAAAATAATTTTGGGTAAAGAATATAGTCTATTACATACAACAATGGATATTTATTTTTATTTTTTTTGCCTTAAGTTTTAATACCAAATAACATTCAAATTCACCAATGAGAGGTTTAGCATACTGGCTCACTTCAAACTTTTACAATTCTCATTTTCTCAATAAGGAAATAAAATATTGGTTTGTATATTCTTACAATCTTCATTAGTGGATTTACTGTATTTCCCTATGTATAAGACACTCCCATGTATAAGATGCACCATAATTTTGGGGCCTGAAATTTGAAAAAAAATATATTACATAAAGTTATTCAACTCAAGTTTTATTCATCATAAAGTTCATACAACTCCTCATCACTGTCAAAACTCCCATCCATTAGCTTGTCTTCATCTGTGTATAATGACAAACCACTGTCTTCATATATGGCCTCATCCTCAGTTCCATCTATGGCATTTGCAATGCCACACTTCTACAACCACTGGATAAGACAACCCAGTTTTTAGACCACATATTTTTTTTTAAAAGGTATGTCTTATATATGGGGAAATATAATAACTATCAGTGGAGTCAACATTTATAATATCTCCAGAATAAAATAAGACTCTCAGAGAAATAGAAATCAACCATACACTGGGGTCATTTTTTGTGATGTTCTATGGTTTAATTATAAAAGGGGTAATTGCTCCTGTTTCAAATTAGAAAATAAATATCAAGTTATGCAACTTATTAAGATGACTGTCTTTAGAGAACATTATTTGAGGATTGTTTTAGTTTTCTATTGCTGGGTAACAAATTACCATAAACTTAGTGGCTTGAAACAGCATCCTTTTATTAACTCAAAGTTTGTGTAGATGAGAGTTACAGACAAACTCAGCTGGCTTAGTTCCTTACAAAGCTGAAGTCAAAGTGTTGAGTCAAGATGCTGAGTTTTTATCTGGAGCTCTTAGGAAGAATTCTTTTTTAATCTTATTAGGATTGTTTGCTGAATTCACTTTCTTATCATGGTAGGACTAGAGTTTCGGTTCACTTTTTTGACTGTCATCCAGGAACCACTTTGGGTTTCTAGATGGCACTTGAATCTCTTTACATATGCTCCCTCCATTTTTAAGCCTTAGGTGGAATGGTAACTCTTGTGCTTCTACTCACCCTGGTAGCATCTTCTGCAAACAAGAAGGAAACTGTTTCAAAAGGACTTGTGTGATTAGATTAGAACTATCTGAATAATTTCTCTATTTTATGCAACTTATTAGTAATCTTATCTACATCTGCAACATCTCTTTTTCCAGTAACAATGTAAGCATGGTACTGGCACCTGGAGGTAAAGATCACGGGGGACATCTTAAAATTCTGCTTAACACAAGGAAAATCTTCTTCAGAAACATTTGCTATTCAAATTCATTAAGCAGCTGAGTTATGGATTAGCCTTTTAAATATTTTTCCTCATAAAACTATCAGATTTTCATTTCTCTGAGGGATTTTCTCTGATTTGCTATTGAGTTCACCAGTTAATTTTCCTTAATTATTTTTTTTAAATGTCACAATAGTCATTGCTTTTCTCACCATTTAAAAAGAAGAGTTAACTTGGTAGATGAAAACTAACATCTTTAAGGGCACAAAAATATTACAAATTATTTCTCACACAATTTTAAGGTAAACACTCAGAGAATTATCAGCAGGAACATCTTGTCACACCTTAAAAAGAAGAGCTGAACTAGTTAAAACTGATGTTGTGGCCTGACCTGTGGTGGTGCAGTGGGATAAAGCGTCGACCTGGAACACTGAGGTCGCCGGTTCGAAACCTTGGGCTTGCCTGGTCAAGGCACATATGGGAGTTGATGCTTCCTGCTCCTCCCCCTTCTCTCTCTCTCTCTCTGTCTCTCTCTCTCACTCCTCTCTCTCTCTCTAAAAAAAAATCAATAAATAAAATATTTAAAAAAAAACAAACTGATGTTGTAAAGAATATTTAATATAATGAAATCACTATAAAAAGTGTTGGCTATACCCAGGGTCCTGTTTAGATTATTAATCTAAAAGACTATAAAGTTTAGCAGAATCTAAGCCCAGGAATACCCAGTACAGACTTTTCTACAGAAAGTTTTTTTTTAAAGAACTATGCCTAGGTCCTTAAAATAGAATACTGAAATTGCTCTAATTTCAGAGTATAGTGTTGTATAAATGTAAATCTGTCTAGAGCAAGATCCTGCCACAAAGAAAAATGTTAAAGACACAATGACCACAGAAGTTTCAGAAAAAGAACACCAAACCAAGATGTTTTGTTAGACATTGTATTAACTCTATTCTTTCTTCTTTTGAAGCATCAGTGATCATAAATGACAATCCAAGATAGTTTATCAAATACCCAATATTCCCATGAAGATTCAGTCTTCAGTTTAGAAAGTATATAAAAAATACTAGTGCATTTACTAGAAAATTAAGAGCTTCTAAAAGAATCACTAATATAGCCATTATAAATATAAGCAGCAAAATTGGCCATATTTACAATATCTACAGGCCACCAATATCCAATGTCATGTAGCTACCTCTAATTTTAAGCTACCGATGTCATGGCCAATGTTTCTTGTGTTATAAATCTCCTGTCTTTGTTTATTGCCCAGCTCCTATTGATAGCACTCTAGGCTGCTGCAATCATTTTAAAGACATACATGGTTACTCTAAGTTGGAATAAATATTTAATCTTCTGTAGTCAAAGAAACACAGGCTTTCTCATCCCTATACTGATCATCCATGTGAAGAGTAAATGTTGATACTCCATGCATTGTCTTCTCCCTGAGGGGATGCTTAATTGTTACCTCATGAGTAGGATTTTGAGCTGTTATCTGCCAGGAGGAATCAGGTATCTCTAGTGAGTAGGCTCGGGGCAAACCTGACACCCTTTATTTACAGTTTATTTAAAAAGCTGTAAAATTCAGTGTGTGAGCAGGGGTTTTTTTTTGTTTGTTTGTTTTTGTTTTTTTAAGAACTATGCCCAGGTCCTTAAAATAGAATACTGAAATTGCTCTAATTTCAGAGTATAGTGTTATATAAATGTCAATCTGTCTAGAGCAAGATTCTGTCACAAAGAAAAATGTTAAAGACATACATGTGTCAGATAATATCCATGAATAAATCTGGTGCATAACTTCTTTTATCCTTCATTCTTGCTAAGAATCAGTCCTGTGTAATTGATTTTAGGTTCCAACTTTACTCAAGGTAACTATGTCAGAACATTGACTTAATTGCCTTACATGCTTCTTTTTCCAGAGAGACAACTCTTCTTACCACTCACTTTTTTTCTCTGGTAAGGATCATGCTTCCTCCCAAAATATAAAATATAGATACTACAATGTTAAAAAACACTCAAAGTATGCTCCTCTTTCCTGTAATACTTACTCTGTTCTAGCCTATATTCAGTTTGGATAGAATGTTCAGTTTCCCAGTCTATCCAAAGAGAGTTATCTAAATCATAATTTATAATCATTTCATCACTAGGTCAGTTTTTTTACTTATTGTATTTAAGCATCCACTTTTACCATTCCACTGAATGATTCATAAATGTGACCCCCATAAATCTGCTAATTGCTCAATCAAATGGAAACATTTAAATTCTTTCATAGTATCTCTGAAGCATATTATACCATTGGCATGTTTCTACATTGTGAATCTCTCTTCTTTCTTTTTATTTGTGATTTCAAGACATCTAAATTTACTCCTGTTTCTCTGAACATTTTTTCTCAAGTGCCTTTATTGAATCTTCTTTCTCTGGCTGTATCTCATTATTACTCATGCCCAGAATCCCATTATCAAATTATTCATTCTCACATAATCTGTAAGCATGATACACATCTACTTCCACTGTTTTTTTTTTTATTATTGCATATATTCTTATAATTAGCAATTCTAAATTTTAGTTTATACAATATTTATGACTTCAAGACATATAGTTCTTTGTCAACCATGTACATACTGACTCTACCTCAGTATCTTTCAAATATTTACATCCAATGTGATCAAAACAAACAAAAACCATACAAAATTTTAATACTCTGATCTTCCTATTTCAGAAAAAAAATATATCAAAAGGAACAAATTAGATTTTTAAAAGTAAATCACTAAAGAATTGCCTGACCAGGTGGTGGTGCGATGGATAGAGCATCAAACTGAGACTCAGAGGATGCAGGTTCAAAACCCCGAGGTTGCCAGCTTGAGCACAGGCTCATCCGACTTGAGCACATACTCACCAGCTTGAGCGTGAGATCATAGACAAGACCTCATGGTTGCTGGCTTGAACCCAAGGTCACTGGCTTGAGCATGGGGTCACTTACTCTGTGATACCCTCCCAGTCAAGGCACATATGAGAAAGCAATCAATGAACAACTAAAGTGCTGCAACGAAGACTTGATGCTTCTCATCTCTCTCTTTCCTGTATGTCTGTCCCTATCTGTCCCTCTCTCTGACTCTCTCTGTCTCTGTCAAAAAAAATAAATAAAATCAATCACTAAGTAATTGAAATTCAGAATTTTTTCAGATGAAAAACAACATTGAATAATTTGATAGAAAAATGTTTGTATTACTTTAAGGGTAATCCCTTAAGATAGATTTAATAAATGATGAATATGAATGAATAATACTGTAAAAATCATACACCATACTGCCATGAGAAGGAAATAAACTATAGAAATATTCTTATATTTTAAAAAATTATCATATTAATGTTATCTCATTGACTTTGATTCATTTGATTCCAAGAGGAAATATTATGATTCAGTAATATTATCTGAGAACATTTGTTGTAATGAAGAGTAAATTTTAAAATAATCTTGTTTTGTAAATACTTAAAAAAAAACATAAGATTTTGGAAGAAAAATGAAGGCTTTTTAATGAGGTTAGATTGATTTAAATAAGTAGAAAATTTAAAGGTGTTACCAGCAAGAAATATGTTAAAGCATAAAAACTAGAAAACAATATCTAAATTATTAGTGGCATTAAAACTTTGCTCTTCTACAGTCAGAATATAATGACTTTTGTCAGATCTCATTAAATGTATATGGATTGTTCATACTTTGTAGAGAGTTTTATTTCATCATTTCAATACTTTTTATTTATTTATTTTTTTTTTTTTACATAGGCAGAGATAGACAGGGACAGACAGACAGGAATGGAGAGATGAGAGGCATCAATCATTAGTTTTTCGTTGTGCGTTGCGACTTCTTAGTTGTTCATTGATTGCCCTCTCATATGTGCCTTGACCGCGAGCCTTCAGCAGACTGAGTAACCCCTTGCTGGAGCCAGCAACCTTGGGTCCAAGCTGGTGAGCTTTTTGCTCAAGCCAGATGAGCCCGTGCTCAAGCTGGCGACCTCGGGGTCTCGAACCTGGGTCCTTCTACATCCCAGTCCGACGCTCTATCCACTGCACCACCACCTGGTCAGGCTCATCATTTCAATACTTTATAATGCAATTCTGTATGTATAGCTTTAGTAAAATTTAGCACAAATGCCATATAAACCTTTGTTTAAATTCATATGCTATCATATACTTTCTGGAAGCAATGGAACAAAATAAATTTTCAGAGACAGAAAGAGAACAATCATGAGATCTAAATAGAAAAACTGATGTAGTTAACCTCTTTCTTGTAGTATCAAATCAGGCCAAGATAAAGGATAAGAAAAGAGGATTATGGCTGACCTATGATCAGTGCAATGATGTAGTATCTTTAATCTACTCAGTAACCATGTACATAATTCACCTATCAGTTATGGCAGCAATTCTTAACAGGAAAGAGAAGCAGAGTATGCACTGAAAAACAAAAAGAAGATAATTCCTGGTTTGTTAGCCTATTGTGAATATATCTAAATGATAAGACTTATTCTCTTTGTATTTATAAAATTATAATGCAACAATTATGATTGACAAAAAATACATCTTTTAGTCCAATAAATCTAACTCTTCTCCTTTGAGGATTTTAGATCAGGATTGTACATAAATGGATAAACTACCTATTTTGAAATTCTCTTTTTATAAGTTACAATAAAAGGATACTGAGAATAAGGAATGTACATATACAGTGTAATAGAATTTAGGGAAAAGATAAGTGTTTCTTCCTGCTGACTAAACTTTAAATGGTCAATCTGCTCAGATAGCAAGCAGTACACATTTTGTAGTCATCTAGAAAACTACAAAAATTATATTAAAATGTCAGCATTTTCCATCTTGAAGGAGATGTACAATTTTAGTCTGAGTAATTTATTTCAGAAGTGAAAAAACAAAAGACTTAGAGTCAAATGCAATCTGAATTACCCTAGAAATATTTTAAGATAGCATGCATTTTGTTTGCAACTAGCACTATTTTCCATATCTCTAGAGATTTACATTTGCTTTAAAGTAAATAAATCAATAACATCTACTTTGCAAAAGAATACTTGAAGTTGTGATGTCTCATGCTGCCATGAACTGTTTAGTTGCTACTTTTTTAACACAAATTAATTTTATCATATGCTCAATTTAAGTATCATCCAATTTTCCTCTCTGTGGCCTTTTGCTTAAGGAGTAATTACATTGCTGACATTTTTAATTAAAACTCTGCTATCTATTTTAAAAAGCATTAAACCTTCCATTGATTTCAGATCCTGAATAAAATTTTGGTTGATGAATCAGGATATTTATCTTAATATTCTATAAAACCTATATGTATTACCATATCATTTAAATTACATAGTATTGAAATAAAAAGTAATTTTATTATCTTTTTAATTGAATTTATTGGGATGACATTAGTTTTCAAAAACTACAGGTTTAAAATGTACAACTTAATGAAACAGCTGCACAATGCTTTAGGCACTGATCACACAAAGCAGTTTCTTTTGTTTCCATCCCCCCCACCACCGCTTTGCATGCCTACCCCTCACCCTCTCTCTTTTCTTTCTGGCTGTCACCGCACTGTTGTCTGTGCCTATGTGTTATGTACATATGTTTTTTGCTAACCCCTCCACCTTTCATCTAGTGTTCCATCCCCAATCTCCTCTGACAGTTGTCAGTCTGTTTCGTGTATCCATGCCTCTGTTTCTATTTTGTTCATTATTTAAAAAGTCATTTTTAAAAAAAATTGATACTGTCATCATAAATTAGGATCCTAGTACAATGAAACATATACATATATACATATATGTGTGTGTGTGTGTGTTTTATGTGTGTGTGTATACATTTGTGGTTCATTCTAAAGAAGTTGTCACCTAATAGTTTTAATTTGCAGTTGGAAAATTGGATATTTTACATATTAACAATCTTCAGAGCTCTGAAAAATAATCTACAGTTTGCTACATATTTATTAAATATATTTCCAAATATGAAGAATATTTCAAACTTTTAATGAGAGAAGGTTTTAGCCATTTAACCAATACATTGAGAGTGTTAATGCTATGAAGAATGCTTCCAAAGAAAATGGTGGAGGGGATGGACAGCATAACTGAATGGACCTATGGATTCTGACAGTGGAGATGGTGATCTTAGTGGACATAAGGAATCTTAGTGTTCTTTAAATGAGGACAAAGCTGAGATTTGGCCAAGCATGTAGCAAGAGTCTTACTTAGAAATTCCCCAAGACAAGGCTTCAAAACCTAAACAGAGTTGGCTTTTATCTAAAGCATATGAGCCTATGTTAGAAAGTGGGGGAGTAACTATGACTAATCCTTCACAGTTATATATAACTTGACTCTGGTTTCAAAGATTGTCATGCTCTTAATATCTTAAAAAATAAACAAAGTCAGTAGGCATATCTTAAGTGAATAGCAGAAGGAGGAAAATACAGTTCTTATATATTTATTGTAGACTAAAAAGAGGCTTTAAAGCCAAGGTTATCTATACAATATAATTTCTATGGTTACCTACTTATATCCCTTCTAGTGTGTTCTTTGTTCTGTAATCTTTACATTCTAAAGTTAAATAGGTTCAAAACTCATTTTAGGTATATATTTATATATGTGTGTGTGTATCAATATATCAGTATAACAGAATATATTACCTGAATTTAATATTTAAATTTACTTTAAATGTAACATATGTAATCGAGTGTTTTTCATATAATTAGACACATAATTGCTCAGAAATGAGTCTTCTATCTCAAATTCAGTCCTTTGAATAAACTTACCACATTTATGACACTCAGCACATCATTCCCTTAGTGTTTATTTAACCTAACAAAGAAACATAACCTTAACTTCCTCCAATAATTTTCTTTGTTTTAAATTTCACCCACTATTAAGAAATTTGTTGTATTCCATGTTTGGCAGTGGGTAACTCTGATGTTGCTTCCTGTGAAAAATTATAGATGAGATGTTTTCAAAGCTTTAATTTGAGACTCAGCTAATGCTCATATTTTTGCAACTCCAGGTATTAAGTAAGCCATGAGTGAAATCTAATTATAAAAGCAGGAGATGTTATTAATGAAATGTATCAGCTGCATCACATACCTTTTTAGAAGATGTCATTGTGGAAGGGGGATAGGCAGCACCTTTCTTATTTCTGGTGACTACTTTCTCATAACAAACCCAAAATCTGTCCCATTAAGGAATTTTTAGAAGTCATAAAGATAATGGGAAACAAAAAAATTTAAAAAGGAAGCCCTAGCCGGTTGGCTCAGTGGTAGAGCGCGGCCTGGTGTGCGGAAGTCCCAGGTTCAATTCCTGGCCAGGGCACACAGGAGAGGCACCCATCTGCTTCTCCACCCCTCCCCCTCTCCTTCCTCTCTGTCTCTCTCTTCTCCACCCTCAGCTGAGTCTCCATTGGAGCAAAAGATGGCCTGGGCTCTGGTATGGCTCCTTGGCCTCTGCCCCAGGTGCTAGAGTGGCTCTGGTCACGACAGAGGAAGGCACCGGATGGGCAGAGCATCGCCCCCTGGTGGGCGTGCCTGGTGGATCCCGGTCGGGCACATGCGAGAGTCTGTCTGACTGCCTCCCCGTTTCCAGCTTCGGAAAAATACAAAAAAAAAAAAAAAAAAATAAAAAAGGGAGAAAAATACTGAATATACCATTAATAAATTAACATTTATGTAAAAACTGCATATGTCAATTACTTGCCTCACTATGGAATAATATTCTTTGGTAATGAATGCAGTTTAAATTTGAATGGTTCACTTAGTACAAACTAAATTTTGAATCTGAGCTATGACATATATAAATATAGATCTATGTATATATGAAAAATGTTCTCTACAGTATGTGGAAATTTTAGGGGGAGGGCATAACATGTATAAGAACAAGAAAATTCAAATTTAACATTACTTATCTAAATATCCAAAAATAGCCAATCGTTAAATACTGAAAATTGAGAAATTTAAACAGAATAAAGAATAGTATAATATTTTGGTATCTTCTTTCTATTGTAGTTCATAACTTTACTACACTTTAAGACACTGCTGATAAGATAAAAATCAGTAAAATCTTTCTCTAAACCATAGGAAAATGAGTCAAAGACAAAAAAGGCAATATGAACTTTGATATCAAAGTTGATCTGCTACAAATTTATAATATAGAAATAATTTGATAAATGGCCAAAGGCAATAATACAGGAACCTTATTTTCTTCCATTTGAAAGTGTGCAGGGGAGAGCAGATTAGGACACATGTCAGTTTTAGGTGGGAAATTTTAAAGGAAGTAAAATAATGTAGTAGTTGAATATAACTAGAAGAGGCTCATTTAAGTTAAGTATCTGGGGAAGGCTTCTCTTTAGAGGCAGTTATTTCAGTTGATTTTTAAATAATGAGGTTCAATAGTTTTAGGCAAAGTGCAAGCAAATAATAAAGAATTGAGATGAAAATGAGCTTGGCATTTTTAAAGATAAGAAAAATGATCAAGCTTAATTAGATGGTGGCACAGTGGATAGAGCATCGACCTGAGACATAGAGGACCAAGGTATGAAACCCCGAGGTCACCAGGTTGAATGCAGGCTCAGCCAGCTTGAGCACAGGGTCACCAGCTTGAGCTTGGGATCATAGACATGACCCCATGGTTGCTGGCTTGAGCCCAAAGTTTTCTGGCTTGAATCCCAAGGTCAATGGCTTGAACAAGGGGTCACTGGTTCAGCTAGAACCTTCCAGTCAACGCACATATAAGAGGGTAATTAATAAACAACTAAGGTGCTGCAACTATGAGTTGATGCTTCTCATCTCTCTTCCTTTCTGTCTTTCTGTCTCTCTCTTTCCACCCACCCCTCTCTCTCACATACACACAATGATCAATGCATGTTAGGTAATTGTAGAAGTGCAGGACTGACATTGAGCAATGGTATCATAATCTTGGATGATAAATACCACATTAGGAAAGCCTGAAGATGGGAACCTATTTTTATATTTTGAGGGAACCTATTTTTAATTGATATGGAATTCCTGTTGGAAATTCTAGAATTTGAAAAGTCAAAATAGCACTCTGCAATCATATTAAGTAAAGTTTTAAGCCATGGGAAGAATTATAGAATTATTTAAATGTGTACAGAGCCGCCAGAAAGGTTAAGAAAACACCACATATATAGTTATAATTTAAAAGCTGATGCCTTTTATATGTTGGAAGAATGTACTATGATGTGGGGATAAGATTTGAAGCAGTGAGACAAATTAGAAACTGTTAAAGTAATATAATTTCTGATAATATATTTATGACATTTGGAATATATTTATGTCTATGACATTCACAATGCATTTCATTCATATATTCATATTTAATTTTATTCTTAAAAAAATTACAACCTTATTATTATTTCTACTATTACAACTGGAAAAGCTTAATCCATTGGAAGAAATCATAATTTTAGGCGTAGGCCCATTGGCTCAGTGGTAAAATGATGACCTGACATGTGAAAGTCCCGAGATTGGTTCCTGGACAGGGCACACTGGAGAAGCAACCATCTGCTTCTCCGCTTCTCCACCCTTTTCTCTCCTCTCTCTCTCTTCTCTCTCTCTCTCTCTCTCATCTCTCCTCTCTCTCTTGTCCACTCCCACAGCTTTGGCTCAGATGATTTGAGCAAAGTTGGCCCTGGGCACAGAGGGTGGCTTCATGGCCTTGCCTCAGACACCTAAATAGCTCAGTTGTCAAGCAATGGAGCAATGGCCCAGACAGGCAGAGCAGGGGACTTGCTGTGTGAATCCTGGTTGAAGCACTTGCAGGAGTCTGTCTCTGCCTCCCACCTCTCACTTAATTAAAAAACAACAAAAATATCATAATTTTAAAGTCAATGAAAGATCAGTGGAAGCAATAATGAACAAAATTGAAATTCTAGAGATGGGGACCCTTTTTCGGTGAGATGACTTTCCTACCACTAGCTATTTTTTTCTTAATGACATTTGCTGATTATAAAGTAGGACCGAAAGAGGCTTAACTCAGGGTTAGAATTGGCCCATGGTGGGGAACTCATCTGAAAGTAAGAAAAAACCTGTAAGTATTTTGGATTTTTACAGGGCTGGTAAAGGAAAGAGACAACTTGAAAATATCCAAATACAGCCAGTTTTTCCCATGGAGCAAATTCTGAAAGTCAATGTGCATCTTTGATGTATAGTACTTAGCACATGCCCCACTGTTGAATGAAGCTTGCCTCAAAACACAGTTTATTTTCTCCTCAACATAACTGTAAAATTTAGGAGCAGCTGGAGTAAAGAAACTTAAAACTTCTTCAGATCAGAATCTCTGAAGTTTTCAGGGCTAAGGAAAGAGAGCTCAGACATTTCTTAACCCAAAGGTTGAAATATCACAAGAACCCTCCCAAAGAACAGAAACAAACCAGAGCTAGATTGAGTTTCATGAAGACTGCAGCCCAAACCAATCTAGTTTAATTCCTGTCTAATTTGACATAAGCTTTGGACCTAACTTTTTATAGGGGAAAGAGAAAACCCTCTTTGGCAGAATAAAAAAACAACAACAACAACAAAAACCTTCAGGAGGCTCTATGGTTCTTTAAAAAATAAACAGAAATCCGAAAAGGCAAGTAAAATTGACTAATAATAAATAGAAACAAGCAGAGTGAAAAATCCAAATACTGAAGGAAGTATAAACAAGGGCTCATTAATAATATGCCCAATATAATGTAGCAAATAATGGACAAAATTGATAAAAAAAATAAGAATTTCAGTACAACATTGTAATCTATAAAAAAAATGTACATTTTAGAATTATAAAATACAGTATCTTAAAGCAATCAAACTTGTTAAATGATTTTCACAACAGACTACAGAAGATAAGAGTTGTGTACTTTATTATATTTACTTTATATGAAGTATACATATCACATATTACATAAGATTTAAATATTATATATATGACATGTATAAGCATTAATAGTGATTATGTCTAGAATTGTTGCTGAGTCCTTTTTATTCCTTCATTTTTCCTCTTTTTCTATTTTGATTGATATTGATTACTATTTTAGACTGGATATTGGCATTAGCTACTGAAACAACCAGAACATTATCATGGAAATTTTTTTCCTATGATAAGTAAAATGCTATTATTTCTTATCAAATGATTCTCCTGGACAGCTCTCCACTAGATGGTGATTCTAGTACTCAAGTTCTTTACCTTTAGTGGTTCAACAATGGCATGGGTCCTGAGAGTCTCCTGCATCGAACAGTGTAACAATAAAAAGAGAACCTTTGCAATATTGTGCAGTCACCACCTCAATGACTTCCATTTATTTCCCAGCATGCAATGGTATCATGGTTTTACTGGGAGCTGAGAAGTGTAGTGGCTGGTAGGTGGGCCACATGCCTCAAACAACTCCGCACAATGTAAAGGGAGCATAGATATAAGCAGTTTAGCAAGCCATCTTTGCCATATTAATGCATGCAATAAAGCAAATTACAGTCGACATGCAAAGTAAGTGCATTGTTTCTACATATAAACTATCTAAATACTATAGTTACTTAATCCATTTATTGTCTTCTGTTCTCTAAAGTTATCTGTTGAGTGATGCCAGTTTATTGGGCAAAGTAAATTTTTCACAACTTTAATGTATAGTCTCTAAAACTTTAATTGCTTGTAATTTATCAGAGAAAAGGGATAATTATCTGTTTCATATTTACCTGTCTTTTTTAAATGTACAGATTAAATTCTGTGTTTCACACACTTTAAAGATAAGAGAAAAATTATGAAGCTATTCTGTAAATTTGTATGTATAGATAATTAATCTTTCATCACTTTTTGTACTTTGAATTGCAAAATAATTGTTCACAGGACATTTATAATTCTTTACCAATACATTATTATTTTAACTTGTTTTTAACTAATATGATTATACTTATAGATATTTTCTATCTTCTTCATTGAATGCTAAAAATGTGATCAAGTTAGATGATAGTATAGATGGATATATAGAAATACTAAGATTTTATAAAATTGGTTTCATTATTAACATGTTTTATAAATTGACAATTTTCAGTAATTATATATCTAGCTTTTATTTTCTTACTTGAACTGCATTTTTAAATAAAATAAACTTTTTTTATTAAGTAACATGTTCATAACTAAAAGTATAATATATAAGAGAGTATATTGTTTTAAAACCTGGCACTACTTATAAATGTATCTGGCTCTCCTCCTGAGAACATAGGGGACCTGCATTTTGTTACTTCCTCAGATAGTAGGATTTCCAATGTTACTCGATTTTTCCAATGAAATTGATATAGTGCATCTAAATAGATTTGTGTGTCATTTCCATGAAGAAGCATATACCAGTTTGTGCTGTCTTTTCAAGTTTCTCTTCCCTGCAACAAAGAACATGAAATTACTGTTTCTATCGCTATAGATTTGCTTATTCCAAACTACCCAATTTAATGGAATCATACAATATGTATCCATTTATATCTGGATTCTTAAGCCTAGTGTTTTAAAGGTTCGCCATATTGTACCATAATCTTCCCTCCTCAATTTTAAATCTCCATCAATAATCCAGATTTCTGGAATTTTGATTAAACATAAATGATGTGATTCTTATTATGTTATACCTTTATATTGAGGGTTTTTTTTTTCTATTTCATGTTACTATCTACTTTTTCAAGAGTATAAAAGTTTTAAAAAACAAAATATATTTAATTCTACAGCTGGTCATTATATGACTAAAAAGTATTAGCTCAATGAGAGCTTTGGGTCTTAAAGGAAAATATAAAAACTGTAATACATTCTCTTAGATATTTCTCAATTAGACTTTTAAGGACTTATCCACCTTCTGTTATTCAACGTAAAAGGAAATATAAATCATACAAAAATGTAAATAGATATATTTTATTAACAAAAATTAAACATTTTTATTTTGATAACTGTTTAAAAATTTTAGATAATTTTCATAAAACTTTATTTATACAGAAATCCCCCTTTTTCATAAATGCAATAAACTGTATTTCAAAGTCTTAGGATCAAAATTCATTACAGTTTATTTTAATATCTGTGTAGTGCTCAGACTCAACTCAGCAACAAAAAACTACAAATGACTTCTTCATCCTGTGTATTATAGACAAAAAGGATTAAATAAATACATTTGATTTTTTTTCTTTCTTCTAAAGCTTAAGCCAGCTATAATAACAAAATAAAGCTTCAAATATTTTTCTGTAATATATTGCAAAAGTCTTATCTAATGTAAATTGATATTTAATCATCCCTGGGAGGACTTTCCACCTTTAAAAAAAAGCAATTCTTTCAATAGCCCTAAAGTTAGTTTACCTACTAAAAATATGTTTTTACTAAAAAAAAGGAAAAAAAATGTATTTTCTTTCTCACCTCAGCCATATTTTTGCCTCTCTCTTCTACCTTTTTCTCATTCTACTTTCCTGTACTCTCATTCTATAGATTCTTCAATTCTATAATAAGGCATTAAATTCTCTAGTTCTTCATGATATTAAAATATCAATTTTAAACCTTTTTTAAATTAATTTTTAGAGAGAGAAAGAGAAACATCTACTTGTTGCTTTACTTATTTATGTACATATTTTTTGGTTATTTCTTGTACATGCCTTGACCTAGGATTAAACCCATAACCTTGGCATATTGGAATGATGCTCTAACCAACTGATCTCCCCAGTCAAGGCCCAGATTATCCATTTTTTTGTAAAAATTATTTTATTTTTAAAAGAAGGGTTAAGGTGTAAAATGAGTGGTGTATAACGAGCAAATAATACATCAGACATAATGTAAGACATCAGCGTCCTATCATGTTTGATGACCCAGGATCTTCCCTCTATGTCCTTTGTTGTTTTTCCATGGTTATTTACAGAATCTTGTTCAAATACCAGAACTCCTTGGAAAAAATAGGTAGATATAAGCTGCTACCAAGACAGATTGGTGCCCTTCAGTGCTGCTGCTATGGTGAATGTAGTTTCAGCTTTTAAAATGTAAAGGACAAAGCGCTGAAACCATCATCTGCACAACTATCTGTTTCTCCCAATAAGATGTTCCAGTGTCAAATCCCCACATAAAAGTACAACATGGGATTTCTATTAAGTTTTGAAAACTTTTTTTATTATTTAATTAATTGTGTTAACATAGGTTCTAGGGTAGCCCCAAATGTCTTTCCCCTCCCCCTTATTCCCCTCAACAAGGCATAGGGACTTGCAGTAACATAGTTAAACACCATTGTTCTGCATGTTTTACTCTGCAAAATGTAGTTGAGGCCATCATGGATTAGCAATATGTTCCCATTGTCATTTATTATTGTGAATTTTGCACACATGAGTTAACTTAATGCACCTGCTAGTCAAGGCAACAATGCTTTCTTTTTTAATCAAATGAGATTCTAGTTGTGACTATGAAGCTATTTTGTAGATGTGGTCATTAACTAAAATAAATTGACTAAGTATAGACTACCCTTTATTATGTGGATGGACTTCATTCATTCAGTTGAAGGCTTTCAGAACAAAAACTAACAAAACCTGCGGTAGTTAGGAAATAAAATTCTGCCTCAACCCTGTGGCATTAATTGCTCCCTGAGTTTCTGGTTTTCTGGACTTCCCTATAGATTGTAGTCTTGCTGACCTCACAAACATGTAAACCAATTTCTTAAAATTAATCTCTTAGCACACACCTGCATGCATCTATGTGGGCATGTGTGTGTTTACATATGGAGGTGTATATGTATATATATTTATATAAACAATCTATATTGGTTCCATTTCTCTTCAGAACCCTGACCGACAGAATCATCATCTCTTTGTCTCTGCTCCATCTTCCCCTTTCTCACCCTCTCATTCCCCTCTATCTTTCCTTCTGTGTGCACTGGTGCTTGCGCTCTCCATCATGATTGCTAAGACATGGTCAAAGGAAAGCTGAGTTGAAGATAGACTGAGTTGGGTTTGGTGGGTTATATGTATGTGGTTTTGCAGTGACTTCCCTTTAGATTTCTCTTTTCATACAATTTTTTTTCTCACACCATTGTAGCATTTTCCAAAAATATTTACTTTGCCTGCTGTGTTGATATTGTGAAATAAATATGAGGAATTAAAGATTGTAACATAGAGTGAATATTGCCTTCCAGAACCTATCTGTGGAATGTGAGTCATAGAGGGGAAAAAAAAAACATTTGAAAGAATGACAACAAACAAACCACTAGTTTTGGAAAAGTTATACATATCTTACAGATCCTATAAAATATTGTTTAAGATAACTTAAAATTTGAATGAATAAATTTGAAAGGAATGAATCAAAACTGAATAATAAGAAATAAATCTGAATCTAACTTTTACAAGCAATAAATATATATTGATCAATGATGAGTACAGGGTCTTTCTATTTTCTACGTAGAATATATTTTACAAGTGTTATATGATTATAACATTGACTCAGGCAGATAATAAAGTTTTATCTTTATGAATTATGATGCTTATAGTATTTGTAATCTTTTAAAATATTAGAGGGGATATAGTTTTCTGGTTCTAATTGTCATTTTAATACATACCTAATTCATAATAGTATAGAATTTAAGTTAAATTTTCCCCAAGTCTTCAAATTGTAGGTGAAAAATATTGCAGGAGGGAGGAATCTCTGGTTCCTGTTTCTGCTGTAACATGGTCTGCAGTAGTTCCTTATCACCAGAGCTATAGCCACTGTTCCATCACCTGGGCTGCTCCACAGAGGCACTGAACTGCCATCATGCAGTAGTGGACCCACAGCCATTAGAGATTGCTCTTCCATAGCCGAGAATCAGCCTCACAGCACTGGCCACTAAGGTCCCTGCTGAGGAAACCTACATGGAGCCATGCCACCTATATACGTTTTTCTTGCTGAAGCTGGAAAAAAATAGGTGAAACCAATGCCATGGCCCCTTGTCAGTGACATTCAAGCAGTGCTGTTTCCTTCCAAACCAGAGTGCAAAAGATTCCCAAAAAGAACTATCATTAAACAGAAGTAATTATTTAATTGAATGAAATATTATTCAACCTTAAATAAGAAGGAAATCCTCCTGCCATTTGCAACAACATAGAGACCCTGGAGAACAAGTAAAATAAGTTAGGCCTAGAAAGACAAATCCTGCATGATTTCACTTAAAAGTAGAAACAAAAGAAGGCAAACACATAGAAGCAGAGTTGCACATTTGAAATGTGTTAAGAGGGTAGGTAGTATATGTTCTTACCTCAGGCACAATACACTTTCTTCAGTGCCTCAGCATCAAAATCATACATTCATTATTGCACATATTATATTGGCTAGCCACTAGACCAGTCACACAGTCTTCCACACAGAACTGGGAAAAAAAGAACTGAGTATTGCTGAGAAGTAAATATTGATCTACTGCAGAGACTGAGAGTGAAAATGGTATATCAATTATTGAGATGTAATGCTAGGAAGAACACCATCTGTAAATAAATGCAAAAAACTAATGGGTTGAGACCTGGCATGGATTCATTTTATTTGTTTTAACATTCTAAATTCTTTTATTTTTACTATAAACCTGTATAGCTCATAAGTTAGACATATATTCAATATAAAATACTAATTAAAAAGAGTAATTTAAATATGGTCTCTATCACAGAGAATGAATGAGAAAAAAATGGTAAGCATGAGGCAAATAGTTTAAGAACATAGATCATAATGTTCTCTGAAGTTTCTAAACTTTTGAAATTCTATTTAAGATACAGCAACTCTACATTCTTGGAGCCTTAACATTTACCATATAAGGTATGTCCCCACATGTAAGACACACCCTTTTTGGAAAAATTTGGGGTCCAAAAACTGGGCGCGTGTTATACGGTGGTTGTAGGGTTATTTTTACTTGCATTTCTCGCTTTTTTTGCCCTTGTTTTTGTGCTCATTGTTGAAGACAGTGATTCATCATCAGACACAGATGAAGGCAAGCTAATGGATGGGAATTTTGACAGTGATGAGGAGTTGTTGTAAAAATTTTAGGATGAATAAAACTTGAGTTTGGTAACTTTATGTAATACATTTTTTTTTTCAAATTTTGGGCCCCAAAATTATGGTGCATCTTATACATGGGAGTATTTTAGGCATGGGGAAATGTAGTATGTTTTCTCCTTGGATATAAAAACATAAAATTCATCTAAACCTTTCAGATTAAGTCACATACATGATGGAAAACAAAACAATCACTTTTTCAGAAAACTTAGATTAAAATGAATGTATACCAGTATGCATTCACACCAGTGGTGTACAATTTCCCTTCATCTCATTTTTGCCAGCATTTATTGCTTACCTTTCTGATCTGAACCATCCTAAAAGGTGTGATGT
The DNA here is from genome assembly GCF_036850765.1 of Saccopteryx bilineata. Lineage (NCBI taxonomy): Eukaryota > Metazoa > Chordata > Mammalia > Chiroptera > Emballonuridae > Saccopteryx > Saccopteryx bilineata. Next base: position 208,746,738 of record NC_089491.1, on the reverse strand, counting down.
GTTATCATCTTGTGGGTGTGAACTGCATTTTCATCATAGGCCAGAAGTCTTGTTGTTTCAAATTTGTATCTCCAGATCTATTTTCTTATCTAGGCTGAAGAACTGCATGAGGATATTGAAGTGGCATCCTAAAATTAACACATTTCAAACAGAACCATATTCTCTCCTCTTCAATCTAGCTCATTTTGGGAAACTGAATGTGACCTTGTATTTTTTTTTATTTACTAACAGCACAAATATTAAACAATTCTCAAATTCATTTTCCTTCTCCATATATAATATGGACATCATACAAATCATTCCTTCCTGACTCTTACCTTTGATAATGATGACTCTTTTTTGCTTCTCACCATCTCTAATGGCCTGTAGCCTACTTCAAGTTTTCATCTTGTCCTAACTAGACTACTGCAATAGCTATCAAACATATTTCTTTTCTTTCTTTGCCTCCATTTCTAAATGTATTTGATTCATCATTCACAGAAGTTAGCTTGCAAATTTTTTTTATTAATTCCAGTGTTTTAAGACATCCACTGGGTTTTCTATTACAAATGAAATAAAACCACAATTGTTATTTGGATTAGAAAGATCTGCATAATCTCTATCCTCCTTGCTTATTCTGCTGATCTCCCCAATGGGGTATATATACCAGATGGAGACAGAAATAATCCATCAAGGATTGGAAGAAGAAAAAAACTTCTATATTTCTTCTAATATTAAAAAAAGATTAAATTTAGTATTACTCATATGTAATGTACAAGTTTCTATTGTCTCCTTTTTTACTTGGTCTACATGTCAGACAAGTTCTCTGGAAAAAGAACAAAGGTTTCAAATGCAGGGAAATTAACATTTATCCCCACATTCATTCTTTTTAGTTGGAGATTTCTAGACTTTTTCAATTTATTTCTGCTTGGCTTAAAAATTATATTCTATATATAACTAAACTGACTTCTAAAGTATGTAAAGTCACTTAAAAATTTCTGCCAACCCCCTTACTCAGATTTAAGAAATTAGCATTCCTATCATTTACATGAAAGGAAAAATGTAGTGTTTACACAAAGATGCAACATGGATATCTAATCTGTTTAAATATTTTCAAATAATTTCTAGTAAGTTTTAAACCCATATTTTGAATATAAAAACGTAGCATTCTCTGATTTTTTGTAAAAATAACAGTGACCAAAGAGAAGATACAGGAATAAAGCTGGTTATTTTGTTTTACCTTATTTGTTTTTGTTCTTTTTTTTCTAAATACAAGTTTTAAGAATAGGACTAATAATGTGTACTTATGATCTCAGTAAGCCTGACCAAGGATATGCTTCTTTCATCTGCTATTATTCCAATAATGTAAGAGAAAAAAATTTTCATTAATAAATTTTTAAAAATGTATTTTACTTTTATCTTGTTTTAAATTTTATGGCTTGGTATTTTGGTGATATATATACTTATGTTTGTATAGGTAAGTAAAAATATTTATGTAATGTGAGTACTTAATAATTTTAAAAGATAAAATGCACATTCAAAAGTTTGAAGACCAGTACTCACCCTATAATTTACTCTCCTCTTCTTGATCTTGGTCTTTTTGTCAGTCTATCTGTTCATTCAACCTATTCCTTGCTTCCTTTTCTCACACTGTCCTTTTTCAAACCCTAATTTTAATTTTCTCCACATAAGAACATAAGCTTAAGACACAGTAAATCTGAATGTTTGTTTAAAGCACACTGATTTGTACATATTGACAGTACCTACATACTTCTTGAATGAAATAACTCTTGTTTATACTTATATTTTCTTGTTTTGCCAAATAAACAGAAAAGAATAGCCGTGCTTTAAAGGGCTGAAGCACATGAACTTTCCAGTTAATTCATTAGCAGAGACATTTAACATTACTACAGTGCTTTTCATATATTAGCTAATTAATATTCTAACAACCCTAAAGGGTACTTTTGGGAAGTGCCATTTAAAGAAAACAGAAGAAGAGAACTTAATTTGCCAAGGGTCAAAGATTTGGTCAATAACACAGTCCTCTCCAAAGACTCTAAACTACTTGTTTCTTATTCCTGTGACTAGAACTAAAAGTTAAATTGATTCAATTCCATTAAGAAGAAAACAAACTAATTCATAAAATTACAGAGCTTGAAAGGTCTTTATCGGTCATATGACCAATTAACTTTTTCTAGCATACAACTCACACTAAATACCATCATCCCTGGAACTGAATTTGAATATATCTTTGTAGAATAATTCTATAAGTTTCTATATGAATTCTAAATTAGAACTGAACTAATTTTTCTATAATTATTTTTGTCAGAGTATAGTTTTTACAATAATTTTCTAGGAAAGTAAGAGAAATAATGAACATTGCCTAAATTATGCATGTGAGTTCATTTATCTGATACTTTTTTTTGTCACATGAATTTTTTTTTATTAAGTAAGAGAGTAAGAGGCAGGGACGATCCATTCAGTAAGCCCCCTGTTGCACAATGCTCTGCCTATCTGGAGCCACTGCTTTGTTGCTCGGCAATTGAGCTATTTTAGTGCCTGAGGTAGGCCATGGAATCATCTTTATTGCCTGGGGGCAACTTGCTTGAGCAATTTGAGCCATGGATGTAGGAAGAGAAATGAAAGAGAGAATAGAAGAGGTAGAGAAACAGATGGTCACTTCTACTGCTGAGCCAACTGGCCAGAGCCACTTGAAATGATTTTTAAAACCTTTCTACAAAGTAAATACTTTTGTCAGTTTGAGCCTATTTGCTTTATTTATTTGCTTATTTTAGAATAACAGAAAAATTATTATTTTATAGAAAATTTATTACCTGTACTTAATACAATGGTAATTTCTCTATTTCTATTAATTATGCTCTTATCAGAATTCTAGGTTAGGAAAAATCTCAAAGTTACTAGCTGTATTGCAGCATATGTTTAGCTACTCTTTTCAGCTCAACAGAGTCTTTATCTGGTTTTGTATTTCCTAATTGCTATGAGAACAAATAAGTGGAATATTCTTGACAGAAAAAAAAACCTTATGAATAATGGCTCTGTAACAGAAGAAATTAAAATTCCTTCCACAAAAGTGCTAAAAGAGCTTCTGATTATAAGTATGCTTAATCTTTACTGAACTGTAGGGAGCAAAGGGTAGAGAAACATGGAATCACATGGCAAAGGTGGACGAGAGGTAAGTCACTTTGCACTGGAAAACATGTTAAAGTTATTTATCTTAATAAAATTAGAAACTATTAAAAATTTTGTTTTTTAAAATGTGGGTAATATTGATGAATGTGGGTAATATAATATAGGTAACTAAAAGGAGCTAACAGATATTAAGAAGGAAGCAACCAAGAAGCTAGTATCCAATTTAAACAAAGATAGTGGTATTGGTCTAGGGTGGTCGTGGTAAATACTGAGAAAAACTAATGTCCTAATGAGGTGTAAAAGACATAATATTGACAGGACATGATGGGAAAGAAACTTGGACGTGAGTTGGCAAGTTATCAAAAATAAATATAAAATTCTGAATTGCACAACAGGATTTTTGTTGGTGGATTTTTATAGAATATGGAAATTTATGGGAAGATCAGATTGGCATTGGAGTGGAATTTCATGATATTTATTTTGACCATTTCATTTCTGAAATTCTTGTGAGATTCACAGTGAATATATCAAGATAAATTAACATAATATAGAATTGGTAATTTAAAGATGTAAATTTGAAATTTAAGGAGCATAAGAAATCATGATTAAGATAAAAACAATCATTACTAATGTATGAAAATTACAGAGAAATTCCTTCTATTGCCTCTGTTTCCTCTTCCATTCTCTACATTACAGAGAGGGTTTATATTCATCTGTTTATTTCCATACTGTAGCTGCTCCCAGAAATTTCTAAAGTAGATCTGTCTTTTCCAGTTATGGTTTTTAGATTTTACTAGAGAAAATCTGGGAACTAGAGCAAAGCAAACAAAACTTCAGGTGGAAAGAAACAGTCATTGAATGATAAAAGGTATATTGGTAAGAAGCAATAGATGCATTTCAGGGTATTCAGGCAGAAGAAATGCCATGAGGAATTAAAAGATAGAAAGAAAATTAATAAGAAAGAAAAGAAAAATTAAGATGTTAAAAGAATTAAGTACTCCAACATTTGAAAATTATTTTTATAAATAATTATTCTACATAACTAGATCTTAAATTTCAGTTGAGCGTTCATAATCTCATATTTTGGCTTATTAGTAAAAGGTCTAGTTACTAAGATTCCAAGAAAAGCATTTGGGATGTAAAGTAAAATTTTATCCTTGCCCTGAGGCAAGAAGAGGAATAATTTATTTAAGTGGAAGTTACATTAGATTACAACTGTTTAAATAATTATTCCTTCATTTAATAATGCTTTTTTTTTCATTTCTAGTCTCTGTCTCTGTTTTGATTTTTTAATTTATAAACAGAGACCACATCCTTTTACCATTTTCACTTCTCAAAACTTTGGGAAAGTTTATGAGTGGTAAAGTTTTTAAATTTTTATTGTCTTTTTTTGTTGTTGTGGAGCATTCTGGGATTCTGTTATAGAACATCTATGTAAGAATTACACAAGCTTGAATGGCATTCTATAATGGTATTTAAGCTGTCATAAATGGCCAGCTGATTGAAATGTTTTCCATGGTAATATGAACTTCAAATGAATTGATGAAATGTGCATACTTATTTCAATAATTTTGTAGTCTATTATTATAAAGGAGGTGTAATTATTCTACATGGTGTTCCCAAACTTGGGAAAATTATCCTCTTTTTTTGAATCTGATGTAACACAAAACTTTTTTTTTGTATTTTTTCTGAAGTTGGAAACGGGGAGGCAGTCAGACAGACTCCCACATGCGCCCGACCGGGATCCACCTGGCATGCCCACCAGGGGACGATGCTCTGCCAATCTGGGGTGTTGCTCTGTTGCAACCAGAGCCACTCTAGCACCTGAGGCAGAGGCCACAGAGCCATCCTCAGCGCCTGGGCCAACCCTGTTCCAATGGAGCCTTGGCTGCAGGAGGGGAAGAGAGAGACAGAGAGGAAGGAGAAGGGGAGGGGTGGAGAAGCAGATGGGCGCTTCTCCTGTGTGCCCTGGCTGGGAATCAAACCCAGGACTCCTGCATGCCAGGCTGATGCTCTACCACTGAGCCAACTGGCCAGGGCCAACACAAAACTTTTTTATGCTTGCCAATAAAAATACTAGGACTGCCTGACCTGTGGTGGCGCAGTGGATAAAGCGTCGACCTGGAAATGCTGAGGTTGCCGGTTCAAAACCCTGGGCTTGCCTGGTCAAGGCACATATGGGAGTTGATGCTTCCTGCTCCTTCCCCTTCTCTCTCTCTGTCTCTCTCTTCTCTCCCTCTCTCTCTCCTTTCTAAAATGAATAAATAAATAAATAAATAAATAAAATTATTTAAAAAAAAAATACTAGGACAGAGAAAATGGAATGGAGAACACTAGAATTGGTACTTTGATATTCTGTATATTTAATTGGTACCCTTCACAATAGATTCTTAACACCTGTTTATGGTTTGTGTAAGGTGTATGGGTGTGGATGTGGATGGGGAGAAGTTCTTTTATTGGGAGAACTCTATTGTGAAGTTTTTCTCAATTTTTCACAACATTATTCCAACAGCCTTGACAGTGTCAATATGCTATCAATGGTAATAATAATAAGGGATGCCAAACATTATGTTACAATGAGAATATATCAAGAGATGCAGTTTCTAGTAAATAATTGTTTTATTTTATGATAAGTTTCATATGGTATTAAGAAATGAAACAATCTTTATGTTAAAGCTTGGCTTTATATAATACTAACAATATGGTATGGGGATCAAATATACCCCTAAAATGCACATAATTACTATTAATAATAATAAGATGTTATATTTGCAGTAAAGTATTGCAATAGACTGAATGAGTCTCCCCAAAATTCATATTTTTAAAGATTTTATTCATATTACAGAGGAGAGAGGGATAGATAGGTAGATGATAGATAGATAGATAGATAGATAGATAGATAGATAGATAGATAGATAGACAGATAAAAAATAGGGAGGGGGAACAGGAAGCATCAACTCCCATATATGCTTTCACCAGGCAAGCCCAGGGTTTTGAACCAGTGATCTTAGTGTTCCAGATCAATGCATTATCTGCTGTGGCACAACGGGTCAGGCCCAAAATTCATATTTTAAAACCAATACCAATGGATGATATTTGGAAGTGAAGCCTTTAGAAAGTGATTAGGTCATAGGGTACAGCCTTCATGAATAAGATTAATGTCCTTATAAAGAGGGCGCAGAGAGTTTCCTCTTCCCTTCTCTCATGTGAGTACACAGCAAAAACATGTAGTCTATGACAGGAATCGGACCCTCATCAGGCACTAAATATGCAGGTATCTCTTTTTTTAAGTATTTTTTTTTATTTTATTTATTCATTTTAGAGAGGAGAGAGAAAGGGAGAGAGAAAGAGACAGAGAGGGAGAGAGAGAGGAGAGAGAGACAGAGAGAGAAGGTGGGGAGGAGCTGGAAGCATCAACTCCCATATGTGCCTTGACTAGGCAAGCCCAGGGTTTCGAACCGGAGAACTCAGCATTTCCAGGTCAACACTTTATCCACTGCGCCACCACAGGTCAGGCTAGCAGGTGCCTTATTTATAAATTTTCAAGTCTGTTCTGTTTTGTGATAACAGCATGAAGAGTAGTCTATGATTAAATACTAATAAAAAAGGAGGCCTATAGTCCAGAGTCATTCACTTTAAAAAAAATAAAATAAAATTGATATTCTAAAAATTACTACTCACAAAAATTACAAATATCTTCAGATTCTCAAGCAGAAAGTGTTAAATTCTTATCACATATAACAATTCTGTTGAATTATACTGAGCATTCTTAAAACTGAAGAAACCTATAGAAATTCACAGATTCAATATAGAAAGTTCTCTGAGCCATAAGGTAAATTCCTCATTTCCAGAGAAAACAAATAAATAAGCAAATAAAAACATTAAGTGTTTCCAGCATCAAAACTAATTACAAACATATCTTTAGTCATGCTTAGAATGATGCTTAACTAATATTTTATCTGCTTATATTCTCCTTGCACACCATTATTTTGACATACTGAATTAAACAACACATTTAGATTTAATCACATTTGAATATTAAAAGAGTAACTAGAAGCCTCTAATATATTTTTCCAAATTCAACCAAAATATCAATCATTAATACCTGACCAGGCGGTAGCACAGTGGATAGAGTATTGGACTGAGATGTGGCAGACCCAGGTTTGAAACCTTGAGGTCTCTGGCTTGAGCATGGATTCATCTGGTTTGAGCAAGGTACACCAGCTTGACCCCAAAGTTGCTGGTTTAAGCAAGGGGTCACTTGGTCTGTGGTAGCCCCCCAGTCAAGGCACATATGAGAAAGGAATCAATGAACAACTAAGGTGCTGCAACAAAGAGTTGATGCTTCTCATCTCTCTCCCTTCCCATCTGTGTGTCCCTATCTGCCCTCCTCTGTCTCTGTCACACACACACACAAAATTAACCCAGTTTTCTCTTAATTAGTCTTTGCTGCTCCACAAGATAGGTAATATAAGTTGCTAAGTTCAAGTAGCTTTCAATAATAAATTCATAATATGATTATTCACTTAAGGGAGAGATAGAAAATACATATAATCAACATCAATTTTTATTTCTTAAGAAATGTCAGAGAAATATACAACAAGATTGGATCTCCTCTAAATCTTAAAGAAAGGCTTATTTTAAATAAAAGTAGACTTTGGGGCACTGTTAGTTAAAACAATAGTTTTTAGTACCAGTTGAAAAAATTAGCAGCAATGATTATTCCATCAATTGTTCATTTTTATTAGCCAAGGAATCCATCTGCACTATTTTACATTGTATTTTGTTCTTATCTTTAATAAACATTTTGTATTTAAAGTATTCCCCCTTGGTTATAGCATATGATCACTTAGATAAGGCCAAAGGTTTTATATTTTTCTCAAATATACTTACTAAGCTAGTAGAAAATATATTCTTATTTTTATTATTAATTTTAATGGAGTGACATAAATCAATCAGGGTACATAGGTTCCGAGAAAATATCTCCAGATTATTTTGACATTTGATTATGTTGCATACCCCTCACCCAGAGTCATATAATCTTCATTCACCTTCTATCTTGTTTTTGTTGTGCCCCTCCCCTCCCCCCAACTCATCCCTTCCCTTACCCACCCATGGTAACCACCACACTCTTGTCCATGTCCCTGAGTCTCACTTTTATGTCCCACCTATGTATGGGATCATATAGTTTTTAGTTTTTTTTGATTTACTTATTTCACTTCGTATAATGTTATCAAGATCCAACCACTTTGTTGTACATGATCCGATGTCATCATTTTTTATGGCTGAGTAGTATTCTATAATATATATGTACCAAAGCTATTTAATCCACTCGTCCTCTGATGGACACTTGGGCTGTTTCCACATCTTCTTTATCAAGACATCTATTGAAGGGCTTTTAGGTTGTTTCCATGTCTTGGCCACTGTGAACAATGCTGCGATGAACATGGGGCTGCATGTGTCTTTACGTACCAGTGTTTTTGAGTTATAGGGGTATATTCCCAGTAGAGGGATTGCTGGATCATATGGTAGTTCTATTTTTAATTTATTGAGGAACCACTGTACTTTCTTCCATAGTGGTTGTATTACTTTACATTCCCACCAACAGTGAATGAGGGTTCCTTTTTCTCCACAGCCTCTCCAACAGTTGCTATTACCCGTCTTGTTGATAATAGCTAATTTAACAGGTGTGAGGTGGTATCTCATTGTAGTTTTGATTTGCATTTCTCTAATAGCTAATGAATGAGTATCTTTTCATATGTCTGTTGACCATTTGTATTTCTTCCTGGGGAAGTGTTTGTTCATGTCCTCTCCCCTTTTTTTAATGGATTAATTGTTTGTTTGTTGTTGAGTTTTATGAATTCTTTGTTTATATGAGTTCTTTCTCTTTTTTCCTTGGTAAGTCTTGCCAAGGGTTTGTCAATTTTGTTGATTTTTTCAAAGAACCAGCTCCTTGTTCTATTAATTTTTTCTATAGTTTTTCTGTTCTCTATTTCATTTATTTCTGCTCTGATTTTTATTATCTCCTTTCTTCGGCTGGTTTTGGGTTGTCTTTGTTCTTCTTTTTCTAGTTCCTTAAGGTGTGAAGTTAAGTGGTTCACTTGGGCTCTCTCTTGTTTGTTCATATAGGCCTGAAGTGATATGAACTTCCCTCTTATCACTGCTTTTGCTGCATCCCATAGATTCTGATATGTCGTATTATCATTTTTATTTGTCTGTATATATCTTTTGATCTCTGCACTCATTTCTTCTTTGACCCATTCATTCTTTAAAAGTATGTTGTTTAGTTTCCATATTTTGTGGGATTTTTTCCCTCTTTTTTGCTGTTGAATTCTAGTTTCAAGGCTTTATGATCAGAAAATATGCTTGGTACAACTTCAATTTTTCTGAATTTGCTGATGTTGTTTTTGTGGCCCAGCATATGGTCAATTCTTGAGAATGATCCATGTACACTGGAGAAAAATGTATACTCAGTCACTTTGGGATGAAATGTCCTGTAGATGTCTATCATATCCAGGTGCTCTAGTGTTTTGTTTAAGGCCACTATGTCTTTGTTGATTCTCTGTATGGATGACCGATCTAGAGCCATCAGCGGTGTATTGAGGTCTCCAAGTATGATTGTATTTTTGTCAGTTTTAGTTTTAAGGTCAATAAGTAGCTGTCTTATATATTTTGGTGCTCCTTGGTTTGGTGCATATATATTAAGAATTGCTATGTCTTCTTGATTCAGTGTCCCCTTAGCCATTATGAAATGGCCATTTTTGTCTCTGAGTACTTTTGCTGTATTGTAGTCAGCATCATCAGATATGAGTATTGCTACGCCTGCTTTTTTGTGGATTTTATTTGCTTGGAGCATTGTTTTCCAGCCTTTCACTTTGAATTTGTTTTTATCCTTGTTACTTAGATGAGTTTCTTGTAGGCAGCATACAGTTGGATTTTCTTTTTTGATCCATTCGGCTACTCTGTACCTTTTTATTGGTGAGTTTAATCCGTTTACATTTAGTGTAATTATTGACAGTTGTGAGTTCCTCATTGCCATTTTATATCTTGCTTTCTGTTAGTTTTGTGCCTTGTTTGATTCTTCTCTTTCATTTTTCTATCTTTTGTTTTTATTTGGTTGTGTTCCATACATCTTTCCTCTGTTGCTATCTTTTTTAAATCATGTGCTTCTGTGGTGGTTTTTTCAATGGTGGTTACCATTAAGTAATGAAAAGGGTCCTTACCCTGTTCATTGTAGCAAACTATTTTGTGAGTACTTTTGCCCTCCATTGCCCTTTGCTACTGTTAATCTTCATCCTCTCCCCCCCTTTCTTATTGTTGTCACAGTTTAAAGTTGGTTTTGTTATGTTCTTCTTGGAGCTTTTACTTGTGGCTTTGTTGTTTTCTTTTTTTTATTATTCTTTGTATCTGATTGGAGAACCCCCTTTAGTATTTCCTGGAGTAGGGGTTTTCTAGTGATAAATTCTCTCATCTTTTCTGTATCTGTGAATATTTTTATTTCTCCTTCATATTTGAAGGTTAGCTTTGATGGGTATAGTATTCATGGCTGAAAGTTCCTCTCTTTCAAGACTTTAAATATTGGGGTCCACTCTCTTCTAGCTTGTAGAGTTTCTGTTGAGAATTCTGATGATAATCTAATGGGCCTTCCTTTATATGTTGTATTCTTCTTTTCCCTGGCTGCCTTGAGAATTTTTTCTTTGCAGTTGGTTTGTGCCAATTTTATTATGATGTGCCTTGAAGTAGGTTTGTCGGGGTTAAGAAAACTTGGAGTTCTGTTTGCTTCTAGAATTTGAGGTTTTAGTTCTTTCCAGAGGCTTGGGAAGTTCTCATCTATTATTTGTTTGAGTATGTTCTCCATTCCATTTTCTCTCTCTTCTCCCTCTGATATACCTATTATTCTTATGTTATTCTTTTTGATGGAGTCAGATAATTCCTGTAGGGCTATTTCATTTTTTTAATTTTTGAATCTCTTTCTTCTTCTCTTTGTTGAGCCTCAAGTTGCTTGTCTTCTATTTCACTAATCCTCTCTTCTATCTGGCCTGTTCTATTAGCTAAGCTTGTTACCTCATTTTTCAGCTCATGAATTGAGTTTTTCATCTCTGTTTGATTTGTTTTTATAGTTTCAATTTCCTTGGAGATATACTCTTTGTGTTCATCTAGTTGTTTTCTGAGCTCCCTAAATTGCCTTTCTGTGTTTTCTTGTATATCTCTGAGTATTTTTAGAATTTCTATTTTAAATTCTCTGTCGTTTAACTCCAAGGTTTCCAATATCTTAAATTTTTTCTCCATAGATTTTTCCTCATCTCTCTGTGTTACCTCTCTTTCTTTTGTATCCATGATATTCGATTTTCTCTTCTTTAATGGCATCTGAGGGTGGTTTTCTTGATAGTATTAATGAGATTTTATAAGGAATAAAAAGATAAAAAATAAAAATAAAAATAAAAAATTGCGTGTTTTTTTTTAAAAAATTAATCATTAAATAAAGAAAAATAAAATAAGATAAAAATTTGAGGAAAAAAAGGGAATAATTCCTTCCCCTCCTTTTTTCCTCTCCTCTCCTCTCCCCTCTTTTTTGAGAAAATCTTGTGATGAACTGTGAATTATATTGTACTAAATAGAACAAACAATACCTGTAGTGGAGGGCCTGAGTTGGGGAGAAGTAATATAGGGGTAAAGGAAAAAGAAAAAAAAGAAAAAAAATACAAGAAAAAAATTTTATATATAAAAAAGGGGGGAGCAGTATAGACCCACAAAAAGCAAATTAGGAAAAAATTTGGGTCAAGAATAAAATGATTTGCTTTTAGGTGTTGGCTGACTCAGAGTTATGATGAGAGGAATAAAAGGGAAACAGGAAAAAGGGGTGGAAAATTAAAAAATTACTATTGTATTTAGTGGAACAAGAACTAGATAAAATGGAGAGCCAGGGATGGGAGCACTGCTAATGTGTTAAAAAGGTGAAGTAAAAACCCTCCAAAATGCCACAAACTTAAGTTTGAGTCCCAGATAAGATAATTTGTTCGTTATTGAAGTTTGAATGAGAGAAGACGTAAAGGGGAGAGGAAGAGACTAATATAGAGGGAGAAAAGAGAGAGAGAGAGAGAGAAAAGATGGAACAACTTAAAGAAGAAAAAAGAAAAAGGAGGAGAGAGAAAGAGAGAGTTAGGGGTTTTGGATTGCAATAGTCAAAGAGAGAAAGGAGGAGGAAAGTAAAGATAATGGGAGATGTAACACTTTTGGGTAGTGTAGTTCAAAGAGAGGCGAGAGTAAGACTGAGAGAGAATTAAATGACCAAATTGGAGTAGAAAAAAAAATCAAGAATGAAGAAAAGAGACACAGATGAACAAATATAATACAATGGGATAGGTTATAAAATCTGCAGATTATTCTTGATTTTGAGAGGTTGTCGTCTTGCTTTTTCTTTTCTGTCTTTCTGGTCGGTGACTTTGTACCCCAGGTTCTGCCCCTGTGGCACGCTCTGGAAGAGGTTTGCAGTTGATAATTCTCTATGGTAATGTCATGTATTGGGCTTCAGTCTCATTGGCAGTTGAGGTTCATTAGTGTTTATAGGCTCCAACAGTGAGAGGATCTCTCACTGTGAGAGTGTTCCTGGAGCCTCTCTCCTAGTCTTTCCTTCCACAATTAGAAGCCTGATAATCCAGCTATGGGGTTGCTGCTGCCTCTGTCTGGATAGTAAGAGTCTCAAAGAGCTGGCAACTCCCCACTCTATTCCCACTAAGCACAGGGCTCTGAGTAAGGCTCAGTCAGTCAGACCTGCCAGCATAATCAAGCGTGGCTTCCTCTCACTCAAAGACCTCTGGCTCTGCCCCTCTGTGGGATAACTCAAGTGCCCACTCCTGAGGCATTCGGAGGAATCTCTTGCCCACTCTCCGTGCGCACCCACCAGGATGTCAGACCAGACAGGTCACACTTCGAGTGAAATCCCTAACCACACGGAAAAGATCGAGCTTTGGAATTGGCTTTCACTCTATCCTCGTGCGGCTTTCCCAAGGGGCTAGGGCTGCCTGAGATTCTGCTCCTGGCCCGCTCCCAGACCTGCTCCTCTGTGGGAAAAACACGGGCGCCCACCTCTGAGGAGTTCGGAGGAATCTCCTGTCCATTCTTCCTGTGTGTGCACTGACCACATTATGAGTTTCAGGCAGGAAGCCTCTCACTCCGAGAAAGCCCTCTGCCCACACGGAAAAGTTACTGGGTTGGAATTGGCTTTCGCTCTGTCCCCGTGCGGCTTTCCCAGGGCGCTGGGGCTTCCGCTCCTGGCCCGCTCACAGGCCTCTGACTCTGCTCCTCTGAGGGAAAACACGGGCGCCCACCTCTGAGGAGTTCGGAGGAATCTCCTGCCCACTCTGCGTGCGTGCACACTGACCAGATTATGAGGATCGGGCGGGACGCCTCTCGCTCCGAGAAATCCCTCCTCCCGCACAGAAAAGTTCTGCCGTTGGAGTTGGCTCCAGCTCCCTCCCTGTGCCCGGTCCCCTCAGGGCGCTGGGGCTCCTAGGAGATGCTGCTTTTTGCCCACACAGAGGCCTCTGACTCTGCTTCTCTGTGGGTTAGCACGGGCGGCGCCCACCCCTGAAGTGTTCGTAGGAATCTCTTGCCCACTAACCACGCCAACCAGGAGATGCGGAAAATGGCTGCCCCACTTGTCTTTCTTTGTCTGGGTTTGGCGCGCGTGTGTTAGCTTGAATTGCCCAGGTTTTTCCACGGCTTGGATCTCCGTGCCACAGCCTGGTTTAGCTGTTTGTACTGCAGCCTGGAACTATCCACTCCCTATGCCCGCCTTAGTTTCTATATTCTCAGTTCTCAGTGAAAGCCATCCTGTTTGGATTAGAGAGGAAGGCGGAGCATTTCTTACTCCTTATTTCCCCCGGAGTTTGACCATATATTTAGCCAATCTTTCACTCGATCCTACCTTCGGGTGTGTTGTGAAGCATCTGAAGACTCCAAGGATAGGTTTTTCTGTTTCTGGTTGAAGAACTTGTTGAGTTTATGGGGAGATTTTCGGTATCGCTTCCTACCGCGCCATCACTGTGACGTCTCTCGTTAATTCTTTGTATATTTTGGATATTAGGCTCTTATCTGTGCTGTTTGAAAATATTATCTCTCATTTAATTGGCAATCTGTTTGTTTTGTTGTCAGTTACTTTTGCTGTGCAAAAGCTTCTTAGTCTGATGTAGTCCCATTCATTTATCTTTGCCATCACTTCTCTAGCCTTTGGAGTCAAATTCATAAAGTGCTCGTTGTAACCAAGGACCATGAGTTTAGTACCTATGTTTTCTTCTATGTAATTTACTGTTTCAGGTTTTATATTTAGGTCTTTGATCCATTTTGAATTAATTCTAGTACAAAGGGACAAACTGTAGTCAAATTTCATTCTTTTACATGTGGCTTTTCAGTTTTCCCAGCACCATTTTTTGAAGAGGCTTTCTTTTCTCCATTGTGTGTTGTTGTCCCTTTATCAAAAATTATTTCATGGACAAGAGTGTGGTGGTTACGGGGGATGGGTGGAGGGAAGGAGAGAGAGGGGGAGGGGGAAAGGGCACAAAGAAAACTAGATAGAAGGTGACAGAGGACAATCTAACTTTGGGTGATGGGTATGCAACAGAATTGAATGACAAGATAACCTGTACATGTTTTCTTTGAATATATATACCCTGATTTATTGATGTCACCCCATTAAAATAAAAAATTATTTATAAAAAAGAATAGAGAGGCACCACATGTGCCAAATAAACATGTGCTTACATGTCAAAAAAAATTATTTGACCATATACATGTGGTTTTATTTCTGGGCTTTCTATTCTGTTTCATTGATCTCAGTGTCTTATTTTTTCTGCCAATACCATGCTGTTTTGATTATTGTGGCTCTATAATATTATATAATTTGAAGTCAGGTATTGTAATGCCCCCGGCTTTCTTTTTTTTTCCTTAGGATTGCTCTGGCTATTTAGAGTTCTTTATAATTCCATATAAACTTGATAATTTTTTATTCCATTTCCTTAAAAAATGACATTGGGATTTTGATGGGAATTACATTAATTTTGTATATCACTTTGGGTAATAAAGTCATTTTTGACTATATTTATTCTTCATATCCAAGAACAAGAAATATTTTTTCATTTCATTATATCTTTTTTGATTTCCTTTAACAATGCTTTGTAATTTTTATTATATAGGTCCTTTACATTCTTTGTTATATTTATTCCTATGTTTTTTTTTAATAATTTTATTTTTTTAATGGGGCAACATCAATAAATCAGGATACATATATTCAAAGATAACATGTCCTACGTATTTTTTTGTGGTTGTTGCAACTATGTAGGGGATTGGTTTTTTTGAGCTCGTTTTTGATGTTTCATTGTTGGCATAAAGGAAGACAATGGACTTTTGTATATTAAATTTGTATCTTGCAGCCTTACTATATTGGTTTATTGTTTCTATTAGTCTTTTTTGTGGAGTCTTTGGGGTTTTCAATGTACAGGATCATATCATCTACAAAAAATGAAACCTTTACTTCTTCTTTCCCAACATCAATGTCTTTTATTTTTTTCTCTTGTCTAATTGCTCTGGCTAGAACTTCCAGCACTACATTGTATAAGAGTAGAGAGAGAGTGGACAACCTTGTCTTATTCCTGATTTTAGGGGAAAAGTCCTCAGTTTTATGCCATTTAATATGATGTTAGCTGATGGTTTATCATAGATGGCCTTTATTATATTGAGATATTTTTCTTCTATACCCATTTTGTTAAGTGTTTATTTTTTTAATTAATTTTAATGGGGTGACATTAATAACTCAGGGTACATATGTTCAAAGAAAACATCTTCAGGTTATCTTGTTATTCAATTATGTTGAATACCCATCACCCAAATTCAAATTGTCCTCTGTCACCTTCTATCTGGTTTTCTTTGTGCCCCTACCCTCCCCGCTCTCTCTCCCTCTCCTCCCTCCCACCCCCGGTAACCACCACACTCTTGTCCATGTCTCTTAGTCTCATTTTTATTCCCCATCTATGTATGGAATCATGCAGTTCTTAGTTTTTTCTGATTTATTTATTTCACTCCATATAATGTAATCACATTAAGTGTTTTAAGCAAAAATGATGTATTTTATCGAATGCCATTTCTGCATCTATTGATTAGATCATATAGTTCTTGTTCTTTGTTTTGTTAATATGGTGTATTACATGAACCGTTTTATGTATGTTGAACAATCCTTGTGATTCTGGGATGAATTCCACTTGATCATGATGAATTATTTTTTTTAATGTGTTGTTATATTCAATTTGCTAGTATTTTGTTTAGTATTTTAGCATCTCTATTCATTAGAGATATTAGTCTGTAGTTTTCTTTTTTGTGTGTTGCCCTTGCCAGGTTTTGGTATGAGGGTTATGTTGGCCTCATAAAATGTGTTTGAAAGTATTGCTTCTGGCCTGACCTGTGGTGGTGCAGTGGATAAAGCGTCAACCTGGAAATGCTGAGGTCGCCGGTTCGAAACCCTGGGCTTGCCTGGTCAAGGCATATATGGGAGTTGATGCTCCTTGCTCTTCCCCCCTTCTCTCTCTATGTCTCTCTCTCCTCTCCCTCTCTCTCTCCTTTCTAAAAAATGAATAAATTAAAAATAATAATAAAATAAATTAAAAGAAAAAGAAAGTATTGCTTCTACTTCAATTTTTTTTGGAAAACTTTGAGTAAAATAGGAACCAAGACTTCTTTGAATGTTTGATACAATTCACTAGTATAGCCATCTGGCTCTGGACTTTTATTTTTGGGGAAGTTTTTAATAGTTATTTCTATTTCCTCCCTGCTTATGAGTCTGTTTAGGCTTTCTGTTTTTTTATGACTCAATCTAGGAAGATTGTATTTTTCTAGGAATTTATCCATTTCATCTATATTGTTGAATTTGGTGGCATATAGTTTTTCATAGTATTCTACAATAATCCTTTGTATTTCTATGATATCTGTGGTGATCTCTCCTCTTTCATTTTAGATTTTGTTTATATGAGTCCTTTCTCTTTTTTCCTTGGTGAGTCTTGCCTAGGGCTTGTCAATTTTGTTGATTTTTTCAAAGAACCAGCTCATATTTATTAATTTTTTCTATAGTTTTTTTGTTCTCTATTTCATTTATTTCTGCTCTGATTTTTATTATCTCCTTTCTTCGGCTGGTTTTGGGTTTTCTTCATTCTTTTTTTTTTTTTTTTTTAGTTCCTTAAGATGTGAAGTTAAGTGGTTTACTTGGGCTTTTTCTTGTTTGTTCATATAGGCCTGTAGTGATATGAACTTCCCTCTTATTACTGTTTTTGCTTCATCCCAGAGATTCTGATATGTTGTATTGTAATTTTCATTTGCCTGTATGTATTTTTATCTCTGTGCTTATTTCTTTTTTGACCCACTCATGTTTAAAAAGTAAGTTGTTTAGTTTTCACATTTTTGTGGGTTTGTTTACCTCTTTTTTTGCTGTTGAATTCTAGTTTCAAGGCTTTATTTGCAGAAAATATGCTTGGTATAATTTCAAACTTTCTGAATTCGTTGATGTCATTTTTGGGGCCTAATATATGGTCAGTTCTTGAGAATGTTTCATGTACACTAGAGGAAAGTGTATACTCTGGCACTTTGAAATAAAATATCCTCTAGATGTCTGTCATATCCAATCATTCTATTGTTTCATTTAAGGCCAATTTTTTTAAATTGATTTTCTGTTTGGATGAATGATCTAGAGCTGTCAACAGTGTATTCAGGTCTCCAAGTATGATTGTATTTTTGTTGGTTTTTGTTTTTAGGTCAGTCAGTAGCTGTCTTATATATTTTGGTGCTCCTTGGTTTGATGCATATATGATATATTAAGAAGTGTCATGTCTTCTTGATTTAATGTTGTCTTTATTATTATGAAATGACCATTTTTGTCTCTGATTACATTTGCTGTCTTGTAGTCAGCATTGTTAGATATGAGTATTGCTACAGTGCTATTTTTTGGATGTTATTTGCTTGGAGTATTGTACTCCAACCTTTCACTTTGAATTTGTTTTTATTCTTGTAGCTTAGGTGTGTTTCTTGTAGGCAGCATACAGTTGGATTTTCTTTTTTAATCCATTCTGCTACTCTGTGTCTTAATATTGGTGAGTTCAATCCATTTACATTTAGTGTAATTATTGACATTTGAGGGTTTCCTATTGCCATTTTATATATTGCTTTCTGATAGTTTTGTATCTTGTTTGGTTCTTCTCTTTTATTTTTCTATCATTTGTTTTTGTTTGGTTGTAATTTATACTTCTTTTCTCTGTTACTTTTTTTTTTCAAGCCATGCATGTACTTCTGTTTTAGTTTTTTCAGGGGTGGTTACATTAAGTAATGGGAAGCATACATATCATGTTCATTGTAGTACATTATCTCATGAATGCTTCTGCACTCCATCCTTTTTTGCAACTATTAATCTTTGTCCTCTCCCCTTTTTTGTTTATTTGTCACAGATTAATCTTGTTTTTATTGTGATCTTGATGAAGATTTTACTTTTAGTTTTGTTTTGTTTGGTTGTTTGTGTCTGGTTGGAAAAAAACCATGTTAGTATTTTCTGAAGTGGGAGTTTTCTGGTGATAAATTGCCTCATATTTTCTGTATCTGTGAATGTTTTTATGTCTCCTTTTTATTTGAAGGATAGCTTTAAAACTGGGAGTTTCTCTCTTTCAGAACTTTAAATATTGGGGTCCACTCTCTTCTGGCTTGTAGAGTTTCTGCTGAGAAATCTGTTGATAATCTAATGGGCCTTTCTTTACATGTTACATTCTTCTTTTCCCTTGCTGCCTTGAGAATTTTTTCTTTGTCATTGGTTTGTGCCAATTTCATTACGATGTGCCTTGGAGTAGGTTTGTTAGGGTTAAGATAACTCGGTGTTCTGTTTTCTTCTTGAATTCAAGTCTTTAGTTCTTTCCTCAGGCTTGAAAAGTTCTCATCTATTTGTTTGAATATGTTCTTCATTTCCTTTTCTCTCTCTTCTCCTGATATACCCATTATTCTTATGTTGCTCTTTCTGATGGAGTCAGACAATTTCTGTAGGGCTATCTCATTTTTTTTTAAATTGTGAGTCTCTCTCCTCTTCTTTCTGTAGTACTTCTAGTTGCCAGTCTTCTATTTCATTAATTCTCTCCTCTATATGACCTGTTTTGTTAGCTAAGCTTGTTATCTCCTTTTTCAGTTCATGAATTGAGTTTTTCATCTCTGTTTGATTTCTTTTCCTAGTTTCAAGTTACTTGGTAAAGTATTCTTTCTGTTTATTGAATTGTTTTTTGTGCTCCCTAAATTGCCTTTCTATGCTTTTTGTATATTCCTAAGTACTTTTAGGTCTTCAATTTTAAATTCTTTGTCATTTAACTCCAATATTTCTAAGCAATTAATTTTTTTCTATAGATTTTTGCTTATCTATCTGAGCTACATCACTATCTTTTGCATCCATGATATTCAATTTCTTTTTCTTTAATGACATTTGAGAGTGGTATTGTTAATAACACTGATAAGAGTTGATTTTTTTTTTTAAGAAAATGCAGTGAAAACCTGAAAATTCTATTTTGCTAAGTGGAACAAAAATATATAGAATGGAGGGCCTGGTTTCAGGGGGATGTGACAAAGAGGCAAAAAATAAGGCAAGAACCCATGAAATGCCACAGGGAAGAAATTTGGATTAAGAATAAAATAATTTGTTTGTTTGTGAGAGTCAAATGAGAGAAAAAGTGAAAGAGAAAGGAAGAAACAAAAAAAGAGAGAGAGAAAATTGAGTTAAGGTTATTGAAGTGTAACACTCATAAAAAAAGAATGAAAAATGTAACACCTTTTGGTAATAACATTCAAAATGAAAAGGAAATAATAAAATGGAAAGAGGGTAAAATGAACAAGGTGGAAGAAAGAAATACAAGAAAAAAATAAAAAAGTTATAAAGACTATGAATATTTTTCTGGTTTTGAGAAGTTATCTTCTTCCTTTTTATTCTTTCTCTCCCTTTTTGGCCAGTGATGTTGTACCCTAGGTTCTGCCCTTTTGCACTCTTTGGCAGATATTTGCTGTTGTGTCACTTTGTTTGATGTATGTGTATTTTAGATGTTCTTGAGATTTTTTTTCTGTCTCTATTTGTTAAATTTGTTGAAATTTCAGGGAGAGGTGTCGGGAGCACTCCTCACAGTGCCATTTCTCTGACATCACTCTATTTTTATTTTTAATAAAGTATAAAGTATAATATAGTGAGACTTATTCTCTTTAATTTACTCTCTCTAAATATAATACTCCTAACTGGTTATAAACATGTGGAATACCCTAGAAGCCAAATTAATTTATGTAAAATAGAAGATGTGGGAAAAATTAATACTCTCCTGGATAGTGTGTAATAGCACAGGAAGAAAAACATGGATGAGATAGCGAGATCTGACCTTTACCTCAGACTCCCTTTTCCTCTGGTATGGTGACCAGGGATTGTAGCTGTTAATATATAACACCCCATTAAAATAGATTTTTAGATATAAATCACAATGAAATCAGTAGAAATATCTCAAATATTTCATAAAACATATACTTAAAAAAACTGTATCCATTGTTTTTCTAAAACAACTAATGCCTTTTATTTTTATTTTCTCAATCTAGTCTCCTTATTCAAGGCTCCCTGATAGTATATAACAAGAGATTCAGTGTGAATAAAATTAACTCACTTGTTTTAACCATGAGATTATAGCAGGAAAACCAAGCTAATTAAGATTTATTAAGCCACTAAAGACAAACATCTTTTGTGCCAGAGATGGGTAATTATACTCAATAAATTTTACTACATTTAGATATACAAATTATGCATATTTAGATATATAGATTATAGGGTATTTGAAACTATATCTTGACTCCTCCTCTAAGTTACAAGGTCCAATTTGCTTCACATTTAGCTGACAGAATCATCCTAACTTATACCAATATAACATTCTACACCAGAATAATAGAAAATTAAATATTTTGGCAGGAAGGAAAGGGGCTGGAGGAAGTGTAAGAGGGTAAAGGGGGATAGGTAGTAATGGAGGGAGACTGAACTTAGGGTGATGAACACACAATGCAATATACAGATGACGTATTATAAAAATTTTACACCTAAAACATGTAATTTTATTAACCATATTACTCCAATAACTTCAATAAAAATTTTAAAAGAAAATTAAATATTTCTTTTTATTTAACATTTTTACCTATACAAATTTCAGTTTATTACATGTTATATACAGCATTGAAATTCATATTTCTACCTACCATTTACTGTGCATTGGCAAACAATAAATCAATATTATACTAAAGCACTGACAAATGGTCATTCAGTAAAGAATTTCGTGTACTATAACCAATTTTAAAGAACACCTACCAAAGGATCATAGTGAAAAACAATGCTGGAGATAGCGATATAATTATTTTGAAAGCTTACAACATATATGCATAAAATCACTTATGCATCTTACTCTTACTGTGCTTGGAGGTTCACATTTTCTGTATAACCACAGGGAATGATTCCTTTAAAACAGGGGTCTCTAGGCCCTGGCCGGTTGGCTCAGTGGTAGAGCGTCGGCCTGGTGTGTAGAAGTCCCAGGTTCGATTCCCGGCCAGGGCACACAGGAGAAGCGCCCATCTGCTTCTCCACCCCTTCCCCTCTCCTTCCTCTCTGTCTCTCTCTTCCCCTCCCGCAGCCGAGACTCCATTGGAGCAAAAATGGCCCAGGCGCTGGGGATGGCTCCTTGGCCTCTGCCCCAGGCGCTAGAGTGGCTCTGGTCGCAACAGAGCAATGCCCCAGAGGGGCAGAGCATTGCCCTCTGGTGGGCAGAGCGTCGCCCCCTGGTGGGCGTGCCAGGTGGATCCTGGTCGGGCACATGCGGGAGTCTGTCTGTCTCTCACCATTTCCAGCTTCAGAGGAATACAAAATAAATAAATAAATTAATTAATTAATTAATTAATAAAACAGGGGTCTCCAAACTTTTTACACAGGGGGCCAGTTCACTGTACCTCAGACCATTGGAGGGCTGCCACATACAGTGCTCCTCTCACTGACTATCAATGAAAGAGGTGCCCCTTCCGGAAGTGCGGTGGGGGACTGGATAAATGGCTTCAGGTGGCCACATGTGGCCCACAGGCTGTAGTTTGGGGACTCCTGCTTTAAAAGGTAGAGGAAAAATGAAGAAGCAGTTAAGAGATAACACTGTTGTATACCCTGCATGCTTTTGCTGTGTGTTTCCACATGAGGGTTATAAGTATGCATCTTTCAAATTATAGTTAGGCAGCATATTTAAAATTGGTTCATTCTAAACTCAGAAAAATTCCATTAAAAAGCCAAATACTTTTTTTTTGTTAGCATATGCATAGATTTTGAAATATATCTCATAGGAACTGGGACTGGCACTGGTTGATAAAATAGAAAATCTTACATTTAACTTGAAAGAAAAATATGTACTTCTCCACAGGTTTTCAACATTACTTTAAAAAAAAGTTGTAGTAGTTGATCAAAGAAGGATTAAGAAAAAGACAGTTGAACACTGAGAAATAAAGAAAATTATATATTACAAAATCTTTAGGAAACAGTTATATTGCTAATATAAAATTTGATTTTATTTTTTACAAGATATAGACAAAAATTTACAAGAGGTATTTTGCAAACACCATATTATATTTCTCAGAAAGCAACAAAAATTTAAAATAAAATTAATAATACTTCTGTTCTTCCATAGAAAAATTTGCTATTTCAAATTTATTTTTTTAATTTAAAATATTTTACACTTTAGACATTTGTTCAACAAAATTGTATTTTATGCTAGGCACAGATTTATGTGTGGGTTTTGAAACAGCTAAATAACAAAAATATAACACTTTTTATAATTTTTGTTCTAAAAATTGTTCAAGAAAACATAGAAAATAAACAAAATTATGCCAAACAGTAATTATTGCTAAGGAAAAAGAGTAGAGTAGGAAGACAGGCACTGTTGGGTTGGGAATAGCTATTATAGATAGGGTGGTCACACAGACAGGGCAATAAATCGGTCCACAAAGGACTAAGAAATGTAAATAAGTGAGTCTTGTGGAAGAATAGGCAGTAAATAAGACTTTTGGGGGTTAGGAAAGAGGCACTAAAGATTAGAAATAGTAAAACCAGTTAGGAGTCTTAGCAAATCTGGGTGAAAGATAATAATGAACTGGATCAGGATCACAGTAGAGGACTAGAGAGAGATTATTAGATTCTGGAAGTATTTAGTATATCTAGGTAGTTCCAACAATATTTACTGATACTTTTGATGTGGTGTGTAAGAGAAAGAATGAAGTCAAGAATCATGCCAAGGTAATTAGGTGAATAAAAAAGTAAAAGAATGACAGAAATTTTTTCTCCTTAACGGAAAAGCAAACCAAGCAGGAACAGGTTTGCAGTGGTGATGATAAAATCAGGAATGCACATTTGCACATGAGAAGTTTGAGTAGCAAACTAGACATCTAGTGAAAGTGAACATTAGGAATGTGAATATACACTTCTGGAATTAAGAGGACAGAAATGGCCTGAAGTTAAAATTTGGGAGTCATCAACATTTAGATGGTAACTGAAGCCATAAAACTGGAAGCAACACCAGAAGACAAAATTTTGATAGAGGAAGAAAGAAGTTGAAGTACTGAGCCCAGATAAAGCTCAGAGGATTGGGGATGGATAAAGAAACAAAGTTGAGAAAGAGCAATGAAATAAGTCAGGCAAAACAAGAAGTACAGGGGTCCAGAAGACATTAGAAAAAAGTAGCTCAAGAATGAGAAAAGACTGTGATAAAAAGTGCTGAAAATTTAAATAAGATCAGGACTGAAATTAGCAATCTTCTTGAGCGGTCAAAAAAAAACTAAAAAAGGGAAAAAATAAAAAACCATATTAATGCTTCTTTCAAGTGTTTTATTGAATTACTAATTTCTGTAATCCCCCAGGAGAAGGCAATTATTTGGAATGGCTATATTTTTAGAATAAGGGAATTTAATGGGTTTTGTTTGGTGTTTCCACACATAATCCCAAAGTCAGTGAGCCACAGTGGGTTTCTACCTATTCAAAATTATCTATTTTAAATACTCTCTAGAAAAAACAATCGTGCAATTATCTTGAATTTAGGTCCACTGGCCTTACACAGAATCAGAAACGCCTAACATGCCACTTATCATTTACATTCTCATCAGCAGGTTGGGGCCACTGGAATACATAATAGTAAAGAATTGCTATTCTAAATTTTTTTTTTATGTCTGAGTTATTTTTTTTAGCAAGGACACACTTAGAAATTGTTTTAGTGTCTTGTATAAAGATGAGGAAAATATTCTGAGTATTTACATTGACAAAAGCTTTCTCTATGACAGGTTCTTGGCCTATGAACAGACTCATGTTTGGAAGTTAACAGCAGGGACAGAGTGTTTGCAGACATGACCCAACAAGGATCACAAACCCTACATTTCTTGTATCAAATATACTCTACAGGAGAAATTTGGTCCTTTATGAACTAGTCATGAAAGTGGTAACTTTTACCTCTGCTGTTATGTATTGACTAGCAGTTAACCACTAGATACAGCCTACATTCAAATAGAATGTAATAAATACTAGGAGGTGGGGGTTAATTATGGAAAATGTATGTATTTATCTAGCACTCATGTTTTTGAAAAGGGAAATTTAGGTATGAGATTGAGATTAGTGTCACAAAGTTATATGTATAGAAAGATACATTTGTACATTTAATTTAGAAATAATTTTATAAAAAGACTAGAATTTACTACTGTTTACATGGTTTAAGAAACATGATTATATTTTTAAGAAAGTGAGGAATTTAAAATTTAGAAAGGGATGATATATAGAGATAGTGTCTGTCTATGTCAACTTCAGGTTAAAAGTATCCTCCTTACTCTTCATGTCTTTGAAGTATTAAATTAACACAATCATACTAACACTGCAAATTAATAATGTCAGTAAACAAAAATTTGTCTATACTTATTATTATTTTGACAATAGTTGAGGAATACCTGAAAACTGCCTTGCTAATCACCACTTCTCACATTAGATGACTGAATCTAACAATTCTACTATAAAATTAAGTCAAGGTTAAGTGACTTTCAGTGTAGACCACTGGTAACATTGATTTAAAAATAAGAAAAGAAGAAGAAAAATTAAATTTCTTGCACAATTCATTGGTGGCTGATTCAGGGACCACTAAAAAAAGTTGAATAATTCTGTTTATCACTTTGAGGCAGTAAACAGAAAAGTTGAAAGAATAATGAGATAATTTCCCAGCATTTTACTTTCTTGCCAATATTTTCTTATTTGACAATACTTGTAAGAAAAGAGAAGATAAGATGGTACTGGAGTAGGCAGATGTACCAACATCCACCTCCCAGAAACAAAGTGGATTACAAACTAATTTTAAGAACTATCATCTGAAAAACCAACTTTGGACTAAACTAAGAGGACTCTTCAACCAAAAAATACTGAAGAAGCCACACCGAGACTGGTAGGAAAAGTGGAAACGTGGAGAGGGCTGCCCAGTTCCCCGAAGAGAAGGGCAACTGGGAGAGACTCATGTGGTAGGAAGTGAGTTTAGCAGAGAGGGGAGGGTCCTGAGCCCCAGGAACAAAGCTCCAGCCTGCAGTTCCAGAGCCTAGAAGAGGCATATGGACAGTATTTAGCTGGAAACAAGTCAGAATACTGTTATGAGAAAGAGACTGATTTCTCAGATCCAGATTCTCCTTAAAGGGACCGCACAGAAAACCTCTCTCACAACCACTCACCCGAGGCTTCAGGGATTGGGGAGAGAGGAGAGTACCAGAAAAGCAATACTTATATTAGTCAAAATGGACTTTAAAACCAAGACTATAGTTAGAGATAAAGAAGGTCACAACATAATGATACAGGGAGCAATCCAACAGGAAGATATAACCGTTAAAATATCTACACACCTAATATAGGAGCACCTAAATATATAAAGCAGACTTTGATGGATTTAAAGGGTGAGATCAACAGCAATAATATAATAGTAGGGGATTTTAGTACCCCAGTAACATTACTAGATAGATCCTCAAGAAAAAGAAATTAACAAAGAAACAGTAGACTTAAAGAACATACTAGATTAACTAGATTAAATAGATATCTTCAGAATGTTTCGCCCTAAAACAGCAGAATATATGTTCTTTCAAGTGCTCATGGTAAATTCTTTAGAATAGACCACATGTTAGGGCACAAAAGTGGTCTCAAGAAATTTAAGAAGATTGAAATCATATCAAGCACTTTCTCTGATCACAATGGCATGAAACTAGAAATCAACCACAAAAGAAAAACTGAAAAATACTCAAACACTTGGAAACTAAATAGCATGTTATTAAGTAACAAATGGGTCAACAAAGAGATCAAAAAAGAGATTAAAAAATTTCTAGAAACAAACAATAATGAGCATACCTCAACTCAAAATTTATGGGACACAACAAAAAGCAGTCCTGAGAGCTTTCGTATTTTAATTATGATGTATCTTGGTGTTGATATTTTTGGGTTTCTCTTTAATGGAGTTCTCTGTGCTTCTTGAACATGTGAGAGTTACTCTTGCATTAATTTAGGGAAGTTTTCAGCTATGATATGCTTGAACAAAGTCTCTATCCCTTGTTCTTCCTCTTCTTCTTCAGGAATCCCTATGATATAGATGTTATTTCTTTTCATGTTGTCACAGAGCTCTCTTAGAGTATTCTTCGACTTTTTGAGTCTCTTCTTTTTTCTGCTCTGCTTCCATGCCTTTATTTATTGTGTCCTCTAACTTGCTGATTTGATTCTCAGCTTTCATTCATCCTGATTTTTTTTTAATTTTTTATTTTATTTTTTTTAAATAAATTTTTATTAATGGTAATGGGATGACATTAATAAATCAGGGTACATATATTCAAAGAAAACATGTCTAGGTTATTTTGTCATTAAATTATGTTGCGTACCCCTCGCCCAAAGTCAGATTGTCCTCCGCCACCCTCTATCTAGTTCTCTGTGCCCCTCCCCCTCCCCCTAACTCTCTCCCTCCCTCCCTCCCATGTCCTCCCTCCCCCCACCCCTGGTAACCACCACACTCTTGTCCATGTCTCTTAGTCTCGTTTTTATGTTCCACCAATGTATGGAATCATGTAGTTCTTGTTTTGTTCTGATTTACTTATTTCACTCCTTATAATGTTATCAAGATCCCACCATTTTGCTGTAAATGATCTGATGTCATCATTTCTTATGGCTGAGTAGTATTCCATAGTGTATATGTGCCACATCTTCTTTATCCAGTCTTCTCTTGAAGGGCTTTTTGGTTGTTTCCATGTCTTGGCCACTGTGAACAGTGCTGCAATGAACATGGGGCTACATGTGTCTTCACGTATCAATGTTTCTGAAGTTTTGGGGTACATAACCAGTAGAGGGATTGCTGGGTCATAAGGTAGTTCTATTTGCAGTTTTTTGAGGAACCACCATACTTTCCTCCATAATGGTTGTACTACTTTACAGTCCCACCAACAGTGAATGAGGGTTCCCTTTTCTCCACAGCCTCTCCAACATTTGCTATTACCCGTATTGTTGATAATAGCTAATCTAACAGGGGTGAGGTGGTATCTCATTGTAGTTTTGATTTGCATTTCTCTAATAACTAATGAAGCTGAGCATCTTTTCATATATCTGTTGGCCATTTGTATCTCTTCCTGGGAGAAGTGTCTGTTCATGTCCTCTTCCCATTTTTTTATGGGATTGTTTGTTTGTTTGTTGTTGAGTTTTATGAGTTCTTTGTATATTTTGGATATTAGGCCCTTATCTGAGCTGTTGTTTGAAAATATCATTTCCCATTTAGTTGGCTGTCTGTTTATTTTGATATCAGTTTCTCTTGCTGAGCAAAAACGTTTTATTCTGATGTAGTCCGATTCATTTATCTTTGCCTTCACTTCTCTTGCCATTGGAGTCAAGTTCATAAAATGTTCTTTAAAACCCAGGTCCATGATTTTAGTACCTATGTCTTCTTCTATGTACTTTATTGTTTCAGGTCTTATATTTAGGTCTTTGATCCATTTTGAAATAATTTTAGTACACGGGGACAGGCTGTAGTCGAGTTTCATTCTTTTGCATGTGGCTTTCCAGTTTTCCCAACACCATTTGTTGAAGAGGCTTTCTTTTCTCCATTGTATGCTGTTGGCCCCTTTATCAAAGATTATTTGACCATATATATGTGGTTTTATTTCTGGGCTTTCTATTCTGTTCCATTGGTCTGAGTGTCTATTTTTCTGCCAATACCGTGCTGTTTTGAATATCGTGACCCTATAATATAGTTTAAAGTCAGGTATTGTAATGCCCCCAGCTTCATTCTTTTTCCTTAGGATTGTTTTGGCTATTCAGGGTTTTTTGTAGTTCTATATAAATCTGATGATTTTTTGATCCATTTCTTTAAAAAATCTCATAGGGATTTTGATGGGAATTGCATTAAATTTGTATATTGCTTTGGGTAATATGGCCATTTTGAATATATTTATTCTTCCTATCCAAGAACAAGGAATATTTTTCCATCTCATTGTATCTTTTTCGATTTCCCTTAACAATGCTTTGTAATTTTCATTATATAGGTCCTTTACATTCTTTGTTATGTTTATTCCTAGGTATTTTATTTTTTTTGTTGCAATCGTGAAGGGGATTATTTTTTTGAGTTTGTTTTCTAATATTTCATTGTTGGCATATAGAAAGGCTATGGACTTTTGTATGTTAATTTTGTATCCTGCGACCTTACTGTATTGGTTTATTGTATCTAATAATCTTTTTGTGGAGTCCTTCGGGTTTTCGATGTATAGGATCATATCATCAGCAAAAAGTGATACCTTTACTTCTTCTTTTCCAATATGGATGCCTTTCATTTCTTTGTCTTGTCTGATTGCTCTGGCCAGAACTTCTAGCATCACGTTGAATAAGAGTGGAGAGAGTGGACAACCCTGTCTGGTTCCTGATTTAAGGTAGAAAGTCCTCAGTTTTATGCCGTTTAATAAGATGTTGGCTGATGGTTTATCATATATGGCCTTTATCATGTTGAGATACTTTCCTTCTATACCCATTTTGTTGAGAGTCTTAAACATAAAATTGTGTTGTATTTTATCAAAAGCCTTTTCTGCATCTATTGATAAGATCATGTGGTTTTTGTTCTTTGTTTTGTTGATATGGTGTATTACGTTAACCGTTTTGCGTATGTTGAACCATCCTTGAGATTCTGGGATGAATCCCACTTGATCATGATGTATTATTTTTTTAATATGTTGTATTCGGTTTGCCAGTATTTTGTTTAGTATTTTAGCATCTGTATTCATTAGAGATATTGGTCTGTAGTTTTTTTTCTTTGTGCCATCCTTGCCAGGTTTTGGTATGAGGGTTATGTTGGCCTCATAAAATGTGTTTGGAAGTATTGCTTCTTCTTCAATTTTTTGGAAGACTTTGAGTAGAATAGGAACCAAGTCTTCTTTGAATGTTTGATAGAATTCACTAGTATAACCGTCTGGGCCTGGACTTTTATTTTTGGGGAGGTTTTTAATAGTTTTTTCTATTTCCTCCCTGCTGATTGGTCTGTTTAGGCTTTCTGCTTCTTCATGACTCAGTCTAGGAAGGTTGTATTGTTCTAGGAATTTATCCATTTCTTCTAGATTGTTGTATTTGGTGGCATATAATTTTTCATAGTATTCTACAATAATTCTTTGTATATCTATGATGTCTGTGGTGATCTCTCCTCTTTCATTTTGGATTTTATTTATTTGAGTTCTGTGCCTTTTTTCCTTGGTGAGTCTTGCCAAGGGTTTGTCAATTTTGTTGATCTTTTCAAAGAACCAGCTCCTTGTTTTATTGATTTTTTCTATAGTTTTTCTGTTCTCTATTTCATTTATTTCTGCTCTGATTTTTATTATCTCCTTTCTTCGGCTGGTTTTGGGTTGTCTTTGTTCTTCTTTTTCTAGTTCCTTAAGGTGTGAAGTTAAGTGGTTTACTTCGGCTCTCTCTTGTTTGTTCATATAGGCCTGAAGTGATATGAACTTTCCTCTTATTACTGCTTTTGCTGCATCCCAGAGATTCTAATATGTCGTATTTTCATTTTCATTTGTCTGTATATATCTTTTGATCTCTGCGCTTATTTCTTCTTTGACCCATTCATTTTTTAGAAGTATGTTGTTTAGTTTCCACATTTTTGTGGGTTTTTCCCCCTCTTTTTTGCAGTTGAATTCTAGTTTCAAGGCTTTATGATCAGAAAATATGCTTGGTACAATTTCAATTTTTCTAAATTTGCTGATATTGTCTTTGTGGCCCAACATATGGTCAATTCTTGAGAATGTTCCATGTACACTAGAGAAAAATGTATACTCTGTCGCTTTGGGATGAAGTGTCCTGTAGATGTCTATCATATCCAGGTGTTCTAGTATTTCGTTTAAGGCCACTATATCTTTATTGATTCTCTGTTTGGATGACCGATCTAGAGCCGTCAGCAGTGTATTGAGGTCTCCAAGTATGATTGTATTTTTGTTAGTTTTTGTTTTCAGGTCAATAAGTAGCTGTCTTATATATTTTGGTGCTCCTTGGTTTGGTGCATATATATTAAGGATTGTTATGTCTTCTTGATTCAACTTCCCTTTAATCATTATGAAATGACCATTTTTGTCTCTGAGTACTTTTTCTGTCTTGTACTCAGCATTATTAGATATGAGTATTGCTACGCCTGCTTTTTTTTTGGGTGTTGTTTGCTTGGGGTATTGTTTTCCAGCCTTTCACTTTGAATTTTTTTTTTATCCTTGTTGCTTAGATGTGTTTCTTGTAGGCAGCATATAGTTGGATTTTCTTTTTTAATCCATTCTGCTACTCTGTGTCTTTTTATTGGTAAGTTTAATCCATTTACATTTAGTGTAATTATTGACACTTGTGGGTTCCCTACTGCCATTTTATAAATTGCTTTCTGTTAGTTTTGTATCTAATTTGATTCTTCTCTTTTGTTTTTCTATCATTTGTTTTTGTTTGTTTGTGTTCCATACTTCTTTCCTCTGTTGCTACCTTTTTTAAGTCAAGTGTTTTTGTGGTGGCTTTTTCAAGGGTGGTTACCATTAAGTAATGAAAAGGGTACCTACCATATTCATTGTAGTACCCTATCTTATAAGTATTTCTGCACTTCATCGTCCTTTGCTACTGTTAATCTCCAACCTCTCCCCCCTTTTTTTTCCTTTG
The DNA here is from genome assembly GCF_036850765.1 of Saccopteryx bilineata. Taxonomy (NCBI): domain Eukaryota; kingdom Metazoa; phylum Chordata; class Mammalia; order Chiroptera; family Emballonuridae; genus Saccopteryx; species Saccopteryx bilineata. The sequence goes on along the minus strand of NC_089491.1, from coordinate 208,715,363 downwards.
TTGTCACAGTTTAAGTTTGGTTTTATTGTGTTCTTGGTGGAGCTGTTACATGTGGTGTTGTTTTCTTTTGTTCTTTGAATCTGGTTGGAAAACCCCCTTTAGTATTTCCTGGAGTGGGGGCTTTCTGCTAATAAATTCTCTCATCTCTTCTGTATTTGTGAATGTTTTTATATCTCCTTCGTACTTGAAGGATAGCTTTGATAGGTATAGTATTCTTGGCTGAAAGTTCCTCTCTTTCAGGGCTTTAAATATTGGGGTCCACTCTCTTCTAGCTTGTAGAGTTTCTGCTGAGAAATCTGATGATAATCTAATAGGCCTTCCTTTATATGTTGTACTCTTCTTTTCCCTGGCTGCCTTGAGAATTTTTTCTTTGTCATTGGTTTGTGTCATCTTTATTATGATGTGCCTTGGAGTGGGTTTGTAGGGGTTAAGAAAACTCGGTGTTCTGTTTGCTTCTTGAATTTGAGGGTTTAGTTATTTCCACAGGCTTGGGAAGTTCTCGTCTATTATTTGTTTGAGTATATTCTTTATTCCATTTTCTTTCTCTTCTCCCTCTGAAATACCTATTATTCTTATGTTATTCTTTCTGATGGAGTCAGACAATTCCTGTAAGGCTTTCTCGTTTTTTATTATTTTTGAGTCTCTTTCTTCTTCTCTCTGTTGTGCCTCAAGTTGTTTGTCTTCTATTTCACTAATCCTATCTTCTATCTGGGCTGTTCTGTTAGCTAAGCTTGTTACCTCGTTTTTCAGCTCGTGAATTGAGTTTTTCATTTCTGTTTGATTTGTTTTAATAGTTTCAATTTTCTTGGTAATATATTCTTTATGTTCATTGAGTTGTTTTCTGATCTCCTTATATTGCCTTTCTGTGTTTTCCTGTGTATCTCTGAGTATTTTTAAGATTTCTATTTTAAATTCTTTGTCATTTAGCTCCAAGGCTTCCAATATGTTGTCTTTTCTCCATAGATTTTTGCACATCTATTTGTGTTACCTCTCTTTCTTTTGTATCCATAATATTCGATTTCCTCTTTCTTATTGGCATCTGAGGGTGGTCTTGTTGATAGCACTAATTAGAATTAATAAAGAGTAAAAAGTGAAAAAAAAAAAAAGGTAAAACACCCCACAAAAAAAAACCAGTAATAATTTATTATTTCCCCCTTTTTTTCTTTCTTCTGTTTCCCTCCTCTCCCCTCCTTAGGGAAATATCATGCCTATAATGGAGGGCCTGATTTGGAGTGAAGAGTTCAAGGGGCAAAAAAAGGGAGTAGGGACCTACTAAATGCAAAAATAAAAAAAAAAGGAAGAAAATTTTAGACAAGCATAAGATGATTTGCTTGTAAGTGATGGTCAACTAAGAGATATAATGAGAGGGATAAGAGGGAACCAGAAAAAAGGACCAAAAAAAGAATAATAAAGAAGAAAAAAATAAAAATAATAAGTAAAAATCTGTTGTATTAAGTGGAGCGAAGACTAAATACAATGGAGACCTTGGGTTGGGAGGACCCAAAATGCCACAAAAATAAACAAACAAGAAAAAAACAAAAACAAAAGCAAAATAGAAAAATAAAGCCAAAAAAAGCCTTGAGTCCCAAATTAACTAATTTGTTCATGATTGAGGATTAAATGGGAGGAAAGTAAAACGAGAAAAGAAAAAACGAATAGAAAGAAAAAAATAAGAAAAAGAAAAACAAAGGAAGAAATAAAAAAGGAAGAGAAAAAAAACAAAATAAAGCAAATAAAAAAAAAACAAAAGAGGAGAGATTGAGAGTTAAGAGTTTTGGAGTATAACCTTAAAGGAGGGTGAGGATGAAGAAGAGAAATAAAATGTAACACTCATGGGTAGTGTAGTCAAGAAAAGGGAAGCATAAGATAGGCAGAGAATAGAAGGACCGAGGTGGAGGAAATAAGGCAATAAGATAGAAGAAACAAACAACAACAAAAAATTAGTGGAACAAGTTGTAAAGTCTGTGTATTTTTCTTGATTTTGAGAGGTTAACTTCTTCCTTTTTCTTTTCTCTCCCTCTTCCTGGTCGGTGACTCTGTACCCCAGGCTCTGCCCCTGTGTCACACTTAGGTAGGGATTTGCAGTTGATGGGATTCTATGGCAATGTCATATAATTGGCTTTAGTCTTGTTGGTAGTCAAGGCTTGTTGGCGTTTGCAGGGTCCAACGATGAGAGAGTTTGCTTTCCTGGATTCTCTCTCCTAGTCCCCCCTTCCTGAATTAGCAGCCTGGCGATCCAGCTATAAGGCTGCTACTGCTTCTGCCTGGGGAGTAAGAGGCTCAAAGAGCTGGGAAATCCCCACTCTATCCCCACTCAGTGCAAGGCTTTGGGAAAGGCTCTGGCAGTCAGGGCCTCCAGTGTAATCAGGCGGGGGTGGGAGTCAATTGTTGTCAAGGTGACTGTTCAGCGCCTAGCATTCAGTTGGACCTCTCAACCCAGGTTTTCCACACTTTGTAGCCTGTTTTGTCTGGGAAGAAGAGGCACTAGTCTCTGCTTACGACTAGTGTAATATAGATCTTATTATCTGCCAAGTCCTTCTTGTTAGCGTTTATCCCTGAATATGGAGGCTCTATCAATCTGAAGTTGCCCCCGCCCCTTTAGCGAGAGGCACTAAAAAATATCACACCTCTTGTCTTGGGTCGCTGAACTGGGAGAGATCTTATCAATTAGAACCTAGGGTGCGCAGATTTCATGGGTTAAGCTAATTTCAGTGATTGGGTCGCAGCTGTGCTCCGGAAGGTATTTTAGGCTGCCTGTGCGCGCCCCTCCCCCAACGCTTGATTGTTAGCTTGAATGGCTGGGTGAGGTGCCCCGCCCACGGAGAGAATCTCCCAAGTAGAAGACCACCCTGGTGCCTCTCCCGCTCGCCCTGCCGCTGGTGGCTGGATCGTACCAGGCGCAGGATAATGGGGTACCCTGGGTGTGCGGGCCAGTAGGGCGCTCTGGGCATGTGGAATGCCCAGGGCACGCGCGTGAATGGGGTGCTCCGGGCACCGGTGGCTGGCGACTCTCACTCGCAGTGCATGGGCCGCTTGGAACATTAGCGGTGCTCGCTCTGCAACCGGACCGGGCATGCGCCGGCTGCTGCTCGCTGCTCCCGAGTGTGGGCGGTGCTCGCTCTGCAACCGTACCTGGTGCGCGCCAGCAGCTGCTCGCCGCTCCGGAGTGTGGGTGGTGCTCGCTCTGCAACCGGACCGAGCACACCGGTGGCTGATCACCACTCCGGAGTGTGGGCGGTGCTCGCTCTGCAGCCGTACTGGGTGCACATCCGCGGCTGCTCGCAGCTCCCGAGTGTGAGCTGACTCACCACAGGCGCACTCCCTAGCGGCTTGAATGAACGTCCCTGTGGTAGCTTCCTCCACACCCTCTCTCTCAGATTCAAGTGATAATAGTCCTTTCACTTTTAGTTTGTGTGGAACTCCGGAATGCTCCGAGGATAAATTTTTCTGTTTCTAGTTGATAAATTTGTTGTGATTTAGGGGAGATCTGTCGGACACACTGCTCACGGCGCCATTTCCGTGACGTCAGTCCCCATCCTGCTTTTAATTCTTTCCTTTGTGTTCTTTATTTCTGATATTGTATTTGTCTTTTCTGACTGATTCTTTGTTATTATTTCAATGTCCTTTTTTATATTTGCTATCTCTTTATTGAGGTATTTTTAATGATCATCTATTGTTGTTCTAATATCTTTAACATCCTAACAATCATTATTTTAAACTCTGCATCTCGTAATTTGGTTATATCTGATTCATTCATGTCCTTTTCTGGGGATTTCTCTTGATTCATTTTTGTTGCATTTCTTTGCCTTTTTATTTTCTCAAGAGGAAGGAAGACTTCTAAGCTCCTTTTATGAGGCAAGCATAATTCTGATTCCAAAACCAGGCAAAGACAGAACAAAGAAGAAAAATTATAGGCCAATATCCCTAATGAATTTAGATGCTAAAATTCTCAACAAAATATTAGCAAACTGGATCCAACAATATATGAAAAAATCCCACCATGACCAAGTGGTATTTATTCTGGGAGGCAAGTCTGGTACAATATTTGAAAATCAATCAATGTGATTCATCTCATAAATAAAAGGAAGGAGAAATACCACATGATAATTTCAATAGATGCAGAAAAAGCACTTGATAAAAATCCATCACCCATCTTTATCAAAACTCAAGGCAATGTGGGAATACAGGGAATGTACCTCAACATGAGAAAGGTCATCTATGACAAACCCACAGCCAACATCATACTCAATGGGCAAAAATTAAAAGCAATCCCCTTAAGATCAGGAACAAGTCAGGGATGCCTACTTTCACCACTCTTATTCAGCATAGTTCTAGAAGTCCTAGTCACAACAATCAGAGAAGAAAAAAGAATAAAATATATCTAAATTGAAAAAGAAGTAAAAATATCATTATTTGCAGATGATATGATACTGTATATAGAAAACCATAAATTTGCAGTAAAAAAACTACTAGACCTAATAAATGAATTCAGAAAGGTGACAGGATATAAAATTAATACTCAGAAATCAGAGGCATTTTTATACACTAACAATGAATGGTCAGAAAAAGAAATTAAGGAGTAAATTTGCTTTACCATTGCAACCAATAAAATAAAGTACCTAAAAATAAGTTTAACCAGGGAGGTTAAAGACTTGTACTTGGAAAATTATAAAACATAGATAAAAGAAATCAAGGAAGATACAAACAAGTGGAAGCATATACCATGCACATGGTTAGGAAGAATAAATTTCATTAAAATGTCTATATTACCCAAAGCAATTTATAAATTCAATGCAATACCGATTAAAATACCAATTACTTTCTTCAACGATATAAAACACATATTCCAAAAATTTATATGGAACCAAAACTGAACATGAATAGCCTCAGCATTCTTGAATAGGAAGAATAAAGTGGGAGGTGTCACACTTCCGGATATCAAGTTATATTATAAGGCCATTGTGCTCAAAACAACCTGGTACTAGCATAAGAACAGGCTTATAGATCAATGGAACAGAACTGAGAAACCAGAAATAAACCCACACTTTTATGGACAACTGATATTTGACAAAAGAGGTAAGAGCATATATTGGAGTAAAGACATCCTCTTCAACAAATGGTATAGGAAAAACTGGACAGCTACCTGCAAAAAAAATAAAACTAGACCAACAACTTACACCACTCACAAAAATAAACTCGAAATGGATAAAAGACTTAAATATAAGCCATAAAACCATAAACACCTTAGAAAAAAACTTAGGCAGTAAGATCTCTGACATCTCTCGCAGCAATATATTTGCCGATTTGTCTCCACAGGCAAATGAAATAAACGACAGGATAAACAAATGGGACTTTATCAAACTAAAAAGCTTCTGCACAGCTAAAGACAATAAGAACAGAATAAAAAGACAAACTACACTATGGGAGAATATATTTGACAATGCATCTGATAAGGGGTTAATAACAAAAATTTATAAAGAACTTGTAAAACTCAATACCAGGAAGGCAAACAATCCAACCCAAAAATGAAAAAAAGAAATGAATAGACACTTCTCCAAAGAGGACATACAGAAGGCCAATAGGCATATGAAAAAATGCTCGACATCACTATTTATTAGAGAAATGTAAATTAAAACCATAATGAGATATCACCTCACACAAGTCAGAATGGCACCCATCAACAAAACAACACAGAATAAGTGCTGGCGAGGATGTGGAGAAAAGGGAACCCTCCTGCACTGCTGGTGGGAATGCAGCCTGGTTCAGACACTGTGCTAAACAGTATGGAGATTCCTCAAGAAATTAAAAATTGAACTGCCTTTTGACCCAGCTCCACCACTGTTAGGAATATACCCCCAAAACACCATAGCACTGTTTGAAAAGAAGAAATGCACCACCATATTTATGGCAGCATTGTTCACAATAGCAAAGATTTGGAAACAGCCCAAGTGTCCGACAGTAGACGAGTGAATTAAAATGCTTTGGTACATATATACTATGGAATACTACTCAGCCATAAGAAATGGTGACATTAGATCATTTACAACAACATGGATGGACCTTGATAACATTATACTGAGCAAAATAAGTAAATCAGAAAAAAACTAAGAACTATATGATTCCATACATAGGTGGGACATAAAGATGAGACTCAGAGACATGGACGACAGTGTGGGGGTTAGAGGGTGGGGAAAGAGAGGGAGGAGGTTGAGGGAGGGGAGCGGCATGAAGAAAACCAGTTAGAAGGTGACGGAAGATAATTGGACTTTGGACGATGGAAATGCAGCATAATCAAATGTCAAAATAACCTAGAGATGTTTTCTCTGAACACATGTACCCTGATTTACCAATGTCAACCCATTAAAATTAATCAAAAAAAAAAAAGAAGAATTTTTCTCACAGCTAACTCAGGCAGTTAGAAGAATAGTATCGAGATGCTAATTCTGCTTCTCAGGCCACGTCCTGCAAAAGGGGCCCAAAGAAAATGGGTGATTTGGCTCCTCCGATTTTGCCAATTGCATTTTAAAAAATAGGTCAGGAAAGCCCTGAAATGGAACTAACAATACATGGGCATAAATTTAAAGGAATTTTAGATACTGGAGCTGATGTATCTGTTATTGCTAAGGTACACTGGCCTCCTTCCTGGCCCACTCATTCAGCAGCCACAGAATTACAAGGTATAGGGCAGAGTAAATCCCCTCAACAAAGTTCTAGTTTTCTATATTAGAAAGATTAAGAAGGTCCTTCTGGATTTTGTAAACCTTATGTGCTCCCTGGATGGCCAGTTAATTTGTGGGGTAGATATATTTTGAAAAATATGGGAACATTGCTTGTCAGTCCTAATGGTCTAGTCAGTACTTAGATGCTTGATCGGGGATGTTTGCCCACTAAGGAACTAGGGAAAAACAGCGAGAAATTCTCACCCCCATAGAAGTGGCACCCAATATCAGAAGGTGTGGATTAGGATATCAAAATTTAGCATAGGGGCTTTGGTAGCTCCTGCTACCCCAATAATGCATTGTGCAGACCCAATTACTTGGAAATCAGATAATCCTGTATGGTAGACCAATGTCTTCTTCTTCAGGAGAAACTTAGGGCTGCTGCTCAATTGGTACAAGAGCAGCTAGAGCTTGGGCACATAGAACCATCTAAGAGCCCATGGAATACACTTCCATATTTTGATCTTGTCCCCTCTTGGATTATCAAGGGGCATAGGCGACCCTTATAGTTTATAGGTTTTGAGCCTCAAAATTATTGTTGTTCCTTTTTTCAAAGGATCAACAACAATGGCTCTGGAAAACTTCCATTAAATGGCAAATCACTTTTGCAAATCAATGGACAACTTTATACTGAAACTGTCAACTTTAAATGAGCTCAAAGACTAGAATTATATGCCATTATCTTGGCTTTTCAGCCTTTGCCATATTTTTTCTTTAATCTATATACAGACAGCAAATATTTACTTATGGTTGTTTCCACTATAAAGACTGCTGTCTTAGGGACAACTTCTGATGAACTATTTCAGCAGTTCCTTCTTCTTCGAAGACTTGTATGTCAACATAGAACTCCATGTTTTATAGGACATACGCGAGCTCACTCCATACTCCCTGAAGCTATAGCACAAGGGAATGCCCTTGTTGATCAAGCTACCCAAAAGAAAATTATTTGGAGCAACCATGACAGTTTGAGCAATTCAGTCTCATACTATTCATCACCAGAATGCTGCAGCCCTGTGTAAAGTTTCAACTTTCTCAGGAAGCAACATGGCAGATTGGTAAATCCTATCCAAGGGATCCTATACTACAACCTGCCCCTTCATTTGGAGTTAACTTTCAAGGACTCCTACCAGGACAACTTTGGCAAATGGATGTTACTCATATACCTTCATTTGGCAAACAGTCCTATGTCCATGTTATAGTGGATACCTATTCTGGATTTATAGTAACCTCTGTCAGAACAGGAGATGCTGCTATGCATGTTATACCTCATTGTCTGTATGCATTTTTCTATTATTGAATTTCCTAAACTGGTTAAACTGACAATGCTCCTGCATATGTAGCAAAAGCATTTACTCTATTTTGTCAAACCTATCAAATTATGGGTATTTCTTACAATTGTTACAGTCAAGGTATTATTAAAGTGTACCCAGCAAGTATTTTAAGGTCAATTTAAAAAAAATTAAAAGGGAAGAGTCATATCCTGGAACTCCTACGGGTCTACCATATTATGATTTTTACTTAAAAATTTTTAAATTTCTTTTGAATGTCGATGAACAGGAGACACCAAATCTTTTTCGCCTGCAAACTTCTATGTTCTTTTATTTGATCCAGCTAATAACACTGTTTTGTTTTTTTTCCAAATAGCTCCAGATATATGAAAAATGATTATATAGGCAGATGGGGATCCTGAAACCCCTCAGCGAGATCTTCTGAGCATGGCTTTTAAGGTATCAAGAGGCAGAAAAAGCTCAATAGAGATCAGGTGAACTACCAGCTTTTAGGATATGCCCTTAAAAGCTCCAACGCCCCAAAGGGGTCTCATAGGATTCCATCTGGGTCTTGCTTCAATAGTGAATAGGAAGGTCATTGAGCTAAAGCCTGCCAGGCTTACATGCCTTTGCTGTGAGGAAAAAGGGACACTGGAAGGTAGGCTTCCCCCTCGCTCCACTAAGGGAGGGTTCAGTCTCTTCCAGCCCTGCTCTAGACACCTATGACCTAACCTTGCCCAGAATGCTGGGGTTTGCCACTGAAGGCTGAAGGTGCCCAGGGCCATTGACCCCATCTATGATACTGTAGACAAGCCTAGTGTATTTCTTTCAAGAAGCAGGTAAACTGATCTCACTTGCACAAGGGCCACTTAACTATGTTTTGCCTGAATAGTCAGGTTTTTTATTCTTCCCTCAAAGATCTCTGTTGTGGGTGTTGATAGTCCTATTTTCTGCTGCTTTGTTTAATATATAGTGTTTCCTTTATTCCTCCTACCTCAATGCCCCACTCATATTTCAGAGTGGGACCTACTCCTAATTTAGAGTTCTCTCCCCCTTTTGCCAACTTCTATTATGAAATTACCTTTGCCACTCAGCTTAGTGTATTCCAAGGTTCTCTTTACCAAGCCACAGTCTCAGAGCTCCAGGGAAAAGCAACCTGGTGTTATCTCTACAGGCAGAGGAGAACAGAAGCTCCATCTCCACACATGCTGCAGATGGCTTTTCCAGTCTACCTGAATCATTACCAGCTAGAAGCAGTGATCATTGTGACTTGGACATGAGCTGCAAAGTATAGAATTGTGACAACAATTACAGTGCCATGTGGACTTTTCCTGGATGTGGACTTTTCCTGGACTCCTGCTCCTTGTGACAGCTCCTAACAGACTGAACTGGGGTTAGGTTGCATTTGCAGGGATATGGAAGGGTGTTGGTGCCAACTTGGATTTGGTGAATATGTTAAGGACACTACTCTTTTATGTATTCTTGCTGTATTGGCCAAGAGTTTGCTTAAAGGCCTTAATCACTGTAAAAAAAAAATAAAAGACCTGATAAAGAAGTTGTAGCACATATACACTATGGTGTACTACTCAACCATAAGAAATAATGACATCAGATCCTTTACAACAAAATGGTGGGATCTTGATAACATTATATGGAGTGAAATATGTAAATCATAAAAAACCAAAGGACATACTTGCATAAATAGGAATGTTTTATTTAAAAGGAGATAAATAAAAGATAACTGTGGGAAACACATTCAGTGATTAAAAGCAAAATTATTATGAAAACCAGAATATCAGACTGATGAAAGAAAAATCTTAGGAACTATTTATTCAGATTTGGATAATTATTTAGATTTCTTTAGAGAAATTTTGTGAAATACTATCTAAAAGACAATAAATACAAATAAAAACATTCATTATTTAGAACAAATGTAACAGGGAATGGTTGTATATTACATTCTCTTCTTAATTTAAAGTAAAAATACATCTTTGCATTGAATATTTTAGTTGAAATAAAACTTTTTATAACTATCATTAAATATATGATATGGATAATGAACCAATTAAACTAGAGAAAAAGTTACAATAACCTTATTTTTTTCCTTTGATAATAAAATGCTAAAAAAAAATTTTCAAACTCAGGAATGGACAAAAGATTATAACAAATATATTTTGTCTGGCTTACTTTTCTGTGATCAATAATTAATAATATTAGGCAATAATGATAGCATTTAAAAATCAATTAAAAGTTAGATTGCATTATTTTTTTAAAGTGTGATATACATTACTTAGTAAGAGATTAAGATAGAATAATTTTCATAATGGTTGTTAGCCTTTTCTCTACTCTCTCAATAGCCTACAGCCCAGGGAAGAGTGAAAAATATTTGAAGCTGTATAAAATACTTCTAGAAGCAGAGGTGGTAGAAGAATTGCAGGATTAAGAAGAGAGAAATTTGTTTTATACTGGAACACATTTAAGAAGATTAAATCAAAACAGAGATGAAATTATAGCTAATAAAAGCCAAGATCATTAATCTGAAAAGACAGGATTATGAAATAGGCAATGATTTAGCAATATAATCTACATAGAAATAAATTACCAGCAGAACTGCAATTTTGAGGAAAGATCAAAGTTACAAAGAGAAGTAATGGGAAAACTATTAACTAAATCTCAAATATCATGTTTGCAGTCATGAATTCCACTTAACAGAGAATGATCTATAAGGCCATAGCATGGTCGTACTGGGAGATTTTTGACAGAAACTATTAAAATTTGATAGAAAAAGATATAGATATGACAATGAAATTAACAAATTATTTACATGTATGTGCTTGCTTGCATGTATATAAAATCTTGTTGTCCAAAGTTAGATAATTGACATATTTTAAGTACACACTTAATATAAAAACTGATTATATGCCAGAGTAATAGGAATCTTCAAAAATGAATAAATTGATATAATACATACCACCTTCTTTACCACAAAGCAGTAAAGTTATAAATCAGAACACAATTGTATATAAAATCTTCTATTCAGTTAAAATTAAAACTGAAAAAAATACTTTTCTAATATATTTATGAATAAAAACGTATTTACTGAAAATAAGAAATACAATTGAAAACAAAAGTAAAACATATCAATGCTAATAGGATCAGCAGTAATAGAACTATGAGATAATTATAACTTTAAATTAATCTGTTAAAATAGGAAAATTTAAAAGTTAATATGCTAAATTTAGAAAAAAATGACAGTAAAAACAAATAAAGTAGAAAGAAAACTGATGCAAATAAGAGTAGAAATTAATAAAAAATAATAAAAATTAGATTTTCTTTTTTATTATTGTTAATTTTAATGGGGTGATATAGATCAATCAGGGTACATAGGTTCAGAGAAAATTTCTCCAGGTTATTTTGACATTTGATTATGTTGCATACCCATCACCCAAAGTCAAATTATCTTCTGTCACCTTCTACCTGGTTTTCTTTCTGCCCCTCCCTCCCCCACCCCTCCCGCTCTTTTCTCTCACCCCCCCATAACCACCACACTCTTGTCCATGCCATGTACAAACACAAATAGGAGCCTAATTAATTTTTCAAAACACAATTTTTGGCAGGCACATAGTAAACTCTCAATAAAATTACCTGTTTATTTTATAAATTATGTAGGGTCCTAAAAATGTTTAAGAAATAAGAACTGAGATAACATTAGCAACTTTGTTAAAATTTGTTCTTCAAAGAAAATATATAAGTATTGCTATTAACTTTATCTTCAAGGAACATAAAGTTATATAATTAATTTTGGCATTCAGACAAATTTGAGGGTGACCTGGACTTAATTACAACAATCTTTAATTTTTTTTTATTTTATTTATTCATTTTTAGAGAGGAGAGAGAGACAGAGAGGGAGAGAGAGGAGAGAGAGAAGGGGGGAGGAGCTGGAAGCATCAACTCTCATATGTGCATTGACCAGGCAAGCCCAGGGTTTCGAACCGGTGACCTCAGCCTTTCAAGGTCGACGCTTTATCCAATGCACCAGCACAGGTCAGGCAACAATCTTTAAATTAAGAAAATATTGCCTGACCAGGCAGTGGCTCAGTGGATAGAGCATTGTACTGTGATGCTGAGGACCCAGGTTCGAGATCCTGAGGTTACCAACTTGAGCGTGGGCTCATCTGGCTTGAGCAAAAAGCTCACCAGCTTGGATACAAGGTTGCTGGCTCGAGCAAGGGGTTACTCGGTCTGCTGAAGGCCTGCAGTCAAGGCCCATACAAGGAAGCAATCAATGAACAACTACAGTGTCAGAACAAAAAATTGATGATTGATGCTTCTCATCTTTCTCTTCATTTCTGTCTGTCTGTCCCTATCTATCCCTCTCTCTGACTCTCTCTCTGTCCCTGTAAAATATATATATATAATATATATATATAAAACATTATATAATTACATGTTACATACCTAATTTATAATTATATTACAATGTTTATTTGAATGGGTTAAGAATTTGCAGTCCATGTAATTTATGCTTATGTGTTTGAAGTTTTCTTATTCTTCCCATTTTTTGTACCATGCTGTACATCTGTTTGTTTATTCTCATATGCATATCATCTTGTTTTAACAAAGATCCACATATATACTGAGCTAGCTTTGAATAGTATATAATGAAATGTCATGTATGTATAAACATTAACTTAAAAAAATTAGGTGACAAGGATAAAGCTGGTAAAGGACATTATATGGAAATTGACAAAAGTGTAATTTAAAAAAATGTTAAAGAAATTTCCACAACTCCCATACACCCCAGAAAAGCTTATAGGTTATGAGCTGACATTAAATTTTCCAGTAGTTGTTACAGTATAAATTTAGCCATCATTAAGATTAAATTTACAAAAAAAGCAATTATGGAATTTATGACATTAACATGACAAAATTGCATGGCTAAATACACATACAACCTTTTCTTGACAAACTCACCAGTTGTCAAATAAGTTGTCTAATTCAAGTTGTTAGTCTTACTGGTTATACACAATCATAAGTGCTTTCTGGTCTATTTACCTTTTATACATCAGAGATCACTTTTTCCCTCCTACTAAACAAGGTGTCAGATTTTTCTCTAACTTTCTTTTCAAAGAATCACAAGATATATATATATATATATATATATATATATATATATATATATATATATATATATATATATTGTTTGTTTGTTTGTTTGTTTGTTTGTTTGTTTCATTTTGTTTTGTTTTTGTTTCTTTTGGGGGGGTTTAGAGAGAGAGTCAGAGAGGGAATAGACAGAGACAGACAGACAGGAATGGAGAGATGAGAAGCATCAATCATTAGTTTTTTATTGTGTGTTGCAACACCTTAGTTGTTTATTGATTGTTTTCTCATATGTGCCTGACCACAGGCCTTCAGCAGACCGAGTAGCCCCTTGCTTGAGCCAGCAACCTTGGGTCCAAGCTGGTGAGCTTTTGCTCAAACCAGATAAGCCCATGCTCAAGCTGGCGACCTTGGGGTCTCGAACCTGGGTCCTCTGCATCCCAGTTTGATGCTCTATCCACTGTGCCACTGCCTGGTCACGCACAAGATATATATGAATAAACTTTCTGTCCTAAAGTAAAATACTGTAGTGAAAAGAATCACCAAGACAGAGACTTTAAGTACACGTTTGTGTGCTATGATCTGAATGAATGTGTCCCCCCAAATTTATATGTTGAAATTTTAATTCCAGTGTGCTAATAGTAGGAGGTTGGACACTGGGAAGGACTTAAGTCATAAAGAGGGAGCCCTCATGAATGAGATTTGTGCTTTTATGAAAGAGACCCCACAGAGTTCTCAAGCTCTCTTCTACCATTTGAGTGCCATCATCCAAACACGCTGGAAATATGAACTTGGACTTCCAACCTCCAGACCTGTGAGAAATAAATTTTTGTTATTTATAAGGCACCTAGTCTGTGGCAGTTTGCTATAGCTGTTTAAACAGACTAAGACAACATTTAAATAAATATATGTCTTTGTTTTTTTAATGTTTTTATTTCTAGACTTAGAGGCTTGGTACACAATTTTCCAATAAATTATGACCTGTAAACTGAATAATATAAACTGAAGAAGTAAGAGGAAGGTAAGTTTGATGAAGATGAGTAGAAATTAGAAAAGCAAAAAGTAAACTATTTGATAATAGAAGATAATGTCCAGTTTATTTAAAAAGAAAAGAGTAACCACACACACACACACACACACACACATTCAGTATATAGGAATTTTTGTTGAGATACATTTGTACTCATCTTCAATACTTTTCTTTCTATAATACAAACTACTGTCTTAAAAATGTGAGTTGATGACTATATTTAGAAATCAGTTTAAATTCATATCAAGTAGTTATTATTTTCAGTCAACATTCTTTATATAACCTAGGGAAATGGGTTATATGAACTGAGAGATATATAAATAAACTGTAAAAACCCCTTTAATAAGGAACTATACTCTGCAGTATGAAAGAAAAGCAAAATGACTTCACATATTTAAAAATAACATTAACATTAATAAAACTGAAACATTTATGATGCTTACTACCATAGAAGGATGACTTAATTATCAAATTTTACAAGGCAGTAATATCTCATTCTCATATATTATGTGAATGGCATTCTCTTTCCAATGGTGACACAGACTATTTATTGAAATAATTTATCAAGTTTTGTCTGTTGAAAAGGAAAACAATGAATACAAACTAAAAGCAGTTTATCTTAAAACCAAAGTTTATAAATGAAAACTGTAAAACACTGTCTTTGTATTCATTACAAAAATGTGTTTAGAAATTTTAGCTATATTAATCTTGATAAAGTAAAGTTCTTGCTAAGTTATGAGATTTATATTGTAAAAAATAAAAATACAGGGCTTAGCCCTGCTTTGGTCAATAGAATATTGATGTAAATAATAATGTTTCTGCCTTCTTAATAAAAGGGACATTTGTTGCATAACCTGCTAGATCAAGATGAATCAGAGAAAATTTATTCATATATATCTCATGATCCTTTGCTGAGCAACTTAGAGAAAAATCAAGTACATTGTTTAGTGGGTATGTGGAACTAATCCATACTCAGCCTGGAGCATATTATAATCAAGTTCCTCTCTACTTAGTCTAGATCAGCCATACTCAGCTGACTTGAAAAAAAGTGACCAAACTAAATATTTTAAACTACTAAGATTTAATGTAGTAAGGTACCAGAGAACTGTAAAACTTAGTATTGGCAATGCCATTTTAAAGGAAAAGTTAGGCTTTCTGTCCTGTCCTTTCTTTGGAAAATGGAGAAGAAAGAATATAGAAGTCTTCTGACTTACAAGAATAACTAGGGTCATTTGGTTTTAAGTTCTCTGAAAAAATTAAGGTTATCTGAAGAACTTCCTTTCACTTTCAATAAGAGGCAAAATTAACATACCACCCTACACTGATCCTAGCTTTCCCTCTCATACTGGAAACCTGAGATTAACGTGTACCTCTAGGCAGAGGAGGAGAGATAGATACTGAAAGGATTTGTAAATGTCTTTAATTGAAAGTTTTAATGTTTTTTTTGTAAATCCCCTGACCAGTGGTCCCCAACCTTTCTGGGGCCATGGACCTGTTTAATGTCAGAAAATATTTTCACAGATCAACCTTTAGGGTGGAATGGATAAATGTACCACGTGACCGAGGCAAGCGTCATGAGTGAGTCTTAGACAGATGTAACAGAGGGAATCTGGTCATTTTTAAAAAATAAAACATCATTCAGACTTAAATATAAATAAAATGGAAATATTTTAAGTTATTTATTCTTTCTCTGCATACCGGTACCAAATGGCCCATGGACCGGTATTGGTCTCTGGCCCGGGGATTGGGGACCACTACCTAGACCAATGTTAATCTTGTTAATGTAATGCAAATCTTGTTAATGTAAATCTTGTTAATGATTATGTCAAGCTGTCATGCCCCCCCAAACTATATGTAGTCAAAGGATATATAACCAGCCTCTGAAATATACTTGGCGTGCATGATTTGGGCCTGCTATGCCCTGTGTCAGCCATATGTGGCTGGCATATTTAATAAATCTCCTCCTTTGATAAAACTCTTCAATATTCATCTGGACTTGGTGTCTCTACATAAACCCACTGAAGTGAGGTACAGTACCTTTCAGAATCTGGGGTACTGTACTTTACAACACTTGGGGGCTTGTCCAGGATCCGGTGTTTCACGTCACCATCACCAGGTAGAGACACCCTGAATTGGATAGACTCTCCACTGAGCTGCCCAGCCCCACTTGAATTTCAAGCAAAGGCACCACCTGACATGTTTTCAGGGCTCCTGGTCTTCCTGTGGGTCTGAACACCCCCAGTTTTCAAATTTGACAATTTGGACAATTTGGCAGAGAAATCAAGGAGGTAGGTAAAGCAACTCTTTTTGCTTTTCTGAATTTTGGCTTTCCTCTGAACTCTTGCTTTCACTTTTCTGTTTGGGACTGGTACTGGTCAAATTTGTTTGAGAATAGGTTGTAGGTAAGATAGATTTGAGGCTTTGCTGATTTGTGAATCCGGAGATGTGGAACTCCAGTGGAGTAGGTAGGGCCTTCGGAACTACTTTGCTGTTTGTAACTAGTCTATAGTATTTATGTTTTGGGTGCTGCAAAATAGATCAGATGTGTTTGGCATGTTCTCAGTATGTTCTCCAAGACTGAGACATTGGTGAAGAGTTCCTAGGTCCTACCTTGGGTTTTGCTGGGAGACATATTGTTATACTCTGGAAAAATTGAGTCCTGCTTCAGGCTCTTGGGGACATCAGTTTCTCTAAGAGAGGTATTAGTGGGGACTGGGTCCTGCTTCAGGCTCTTGGGATATTGGTTTCTCTAAGAGAGGTATTAGTGGAGACTGGGTCCTGCTTCAGGCTCTCAGGGACATTGGTTCCTCTGAGAGGTATTAGCGGGTACTGGGTCATGCTTCCAGCTCTTGGGGATATCAGTTTCTCTAAGAGAGGTATTAGTGGGGATTAATCCTACCCAAAACTTCCAGAGGTGTCTAGTTGTGCTCTCAGTAGAATGCCAGAAGAGGGGACAATTGTTTCTGTCTCTTGGAGGGCATAGTAGAGGTTGGGTCTGTAAAGCCAGTAGCCACAGCCACCATCACAGTCACCAGGCCCATGCAGGTTTACATTGGATTTGGACAGTCGATAAAGAAACAACGGAGCCAAAAACTGATTGTCCATTACCTTTAATCTTAGCTTGCACCCAGCAGGCAAGTAAAAACACACACTGGGCTTCAAAACCCATTTATTCAGTGCTCACAAAGCTACTGACTTATATGAATTTCCTAGAATCAAAGGTGTCTGCCTCACCAGCCTCATTCTCCTTTGTTCCCCATATCCTTCTCTCTGCACAAACTCTGCACTAACTGGCTTCTATTTCAGCACTCTGCCATCTTGACTGTTTCTCCTGGCCTTCTCCACATGGCCTTTCTCTGCTCTCCTCTCTAATGCTAATCTCAGGAACCAAGAGAGCAAACTCCCCATTTTATAGTGTAAAAATCAAAACCTTTAATCCAATATACAAATAAGGAAGTCTCTGATACAAAGTCACTTATCTGAGGTACAATGGGATTCCTCATGAGAGTGTATCACCCCACATTATGCAATCAGTCAAGGGTGTGGGGAAAAGCTTAATCTTAAAACTAGGCCTCAGGCTATAACCACCCTGCCAGTTTACAGCCTGTCCCCCACACCCAATGCAAACTATAAGTGAGCAAACATATATCATATTTTAAAACTTATTTGACAACAGGGTTTGTTTAGGATTAGTCATTCTCGCATTGCACTGAATCAGTAGAGACTGAGCTGGCCTGAACTGTTTAATCTCAGCCCAGACTTTCAGAGACTTCTCTCTTCTCTATGTTTTCAAGATCTCAGTTTTTGTTTTTAATGTGTCTGCCTAGAAACCCTTGGTTTAAAGGACTCTCTGGTGCTGTAAACAGCATGCACTGAGAGGCAATGAGGGGGAGCCCTTTCCTTATTAGTGAGGTACAGTACCTTTCAGAATCTGGGGTATGGTGCTTTCCACTAAGAGGAACCCCTCCCTCATCTATCAAATTTTGTCCTTGTTTATCAGATAATATCTGGTATAATTTTAATTGAAAAAGCACACTCATTATTTGTTTATATAAAGTCTTTGTTTATTGTGTAACTGTGTCTGTTTCTAAGGCCTGAGTTCAATTTTTGCATGCAAAATTAGAAATTTCTGGGCAAAAGTAAAAGAAAATTTGTAAAACAAGCCCGAAAATTTTAAAATCTATTTTCTTGGATCCAGAGACCTTTAGCTTCAGGGCACTGTACCTGAATTCTCCCCTGAAGAAATTATTCTCTTCTGTTGGCTCCTACTTCTTGTCTTGTGTCCTCTATAGTCAAACACTCTTTATTTCAGGTGCTAGTTAATTGTCTGTCTTATCTTTCTTGCTTTTTATTAGTGTTCTAATTTCTGCCTTCTCTCTGGACATTTGAAGTGTTTTCCCAACCTCTGAGGCAAAAGACTGACAAAGAAGCAGTTTGTGTGAGAAGAGTGGAAAGCAGGATCTGGACGTGCTGTGTGTGGTACAGCAGGGGAAAGGCACTAGAGTAAATTGGCAGGGACAACTAAGCGTGAAGTGACTAGAGAAAAGATAGAATAGAAACTAGTCTCAGTTTTACCTATTTGGAAAATAAAGGGTAGGAATTGCATTAAAGATTAGAAACTTGCTTTAGAAAAATCTTAGAAAAAGAACAAGATTAGGTAAAATGATTTAGAATTTAACACACCATGGGTGTGGACCTTGCTGGTTATCAGTTCTTTGAAATAAATTGCAATTCCAGAAGGAATGCAGGTATTATGAGTAATAGGATTATAGGAGATGGAATTAACAGAATATTCCAGAATAAATGATAGAATCATAAGTAATAGGATTATAAAAATGGAATTATCAGGATAGTTTAGAATGAGTAATGGGATCATGAGTAATAGGATTATAGGAGACAGAATTGTCAGGACAGTCCAGAAGAAGTACTGGGATCATGAGTAACAGGATTATAGGGGATGGGATTATCAAAGTCAGGCCCTCCAGCTGCCTCTCCCCTACCCCTACCTAGGACATAGGGGTTGTGTTGGCCCTCCATGGATTAGGGTTAATGGTTTATTGTCCCCCACTGATGTGTGAAAAAATATTTTCCATATTAAAAATGTATATGTTATTTCAAGGGTCTTCTGTTAATTCTCTTTATTTGCTGTTTTATAGCCCTGTAATATTGAAATCTTGGTTTAAATATTAGAAATTGCTAATAATGTCTTTTTATGTAATATTTAGTTTCAGTGCTCAAGCTCTTTGTTTGAAATTTTGTTTGAATGCTAATGTACTGAGTTATTCAACAGCAGAGAGACTCTGGAATTCTAAAGGAGACACCAAACCTGTTTCTCTTGCAAAACCTCTTTTATTTGATCCAGCTAATAATGTTCTTTTTGACTTTTTCCAAAAGTTTATATAAACAGATAAGGACCCTCAAGCCCCTCAGTGAGATCTTCTGAGCATGACTTTTAAGGTCTATAATGACCAAGAAAAGAACAGAAAAGGCAAAAAGAGCCCAAAAGAGATCAGGAAAATACCAGCTTTTGGCATATGCCCTTTAAAATACCAACTTTTGGCTCCAATGCCCCAAAGGGGCTTCATAAGATTCCATCAGGGCCCTGCTTCAAGAGTGGAAAGAAAAGTCATTGAGCTAAAGCCTGCCAGGCTTCTTGGCCCCCACCAGGGACATGCCTTTGCTGTAGAAAAAGGGGACATGAGAAGGTAAGCTGCCCCCTTGCTCTGTGGAGGAAGGGTTCAGTCTCTTCTAGCCCCATCCAGCTACCTGTGACTTGACCTTGCCCAGCATGCTAGGACTTGCCACTGGAGTTTAAAAGGGTGCCCATGGCCATTGACCCCCCAACTCATGTCACTGTGGATGAGCCTAGGGAATTTCTCCCAAGTAGCAGGTAAACTGATTTTACTTCTTGTGAACACAAGAGCCATCTACTATGCCTTGCCTGAATATTTGAGTTTTATTTATCCCTTGAAGATCTCTACTGTGGGTATTGACAGTCTGATTTTTGTTACTTTATTTAATGTATGGTGTCTCCTTTTTTATATAGCATCTCTTTTATTCCTCTTATCTCAATGCCCCAATGCCTATTTTAGGCTGGAACCTGCTCCTAATTCCAGTTAGAAACAGTGGCCATTAGGACTTGAACTCTAGCTGTAAAGTGTAGAATGTGACCACAACTCTAGTGCCTTGTGGATCTTTCCTAAATATGTGTAACTCCTGCTCATTGGGACAGTTCTCAGACTAAAGTAGAAATTGAGTTACATTTGCAAATAATATGAAGCAATAATAGTGTCAACATGAACTTAGTAAAATTATGTTAACATGTTAAGGACATTTAAGACTGTAAGAACTTTATTTTGAATCCTGTTATTGTAAGGTATTTTTCCCCAATGAGAAGGAAGGAACGGGGCTCGAGCCACCAAGTGTGGTAAGTTCAAAAGGCTTTATTAAGTACAGAGCACACATCCCGCCCGGCAAAGTTCCCTGGCCCCGAGGAAGGAAAGATGGAAGCTAGGGAAGTTGCAAGGATTAAACCACGTGGGAGATATTTAAAGTGTCCCTTTAGGAAAGTGGAGCTAATATGACGTGGTAAAATCTCACTGGCTGGCAGACGGTCGCTTTTTCCCAAATGGTTCCTGTGAAGCCTCTTTTGGTGCGCTTGGTTGTGGGCAGTCCTAGCCAAAGTTTGTGGGTCTGAGTTCCCCACGTGACCATCCCCTATTATCTACTGACCTTACATTCTGACCTTTTGTGTTAAATAGAAAAAGAGGCGCCGTTTATTCATCTGACTACTTCCTGCTGAATAGGGCATCATGGGGAGGGGGAGATCAAAAGGTGGTGGCTTTGAGGGGTGTCAGGAGGAACATCTGTGTGGCCCTGAGTTGAGAAACTTTGCAGATGCAGTCCTGTAAGGATTTTTAAAAAGGAGGGAGTAATAGCGGGATTTGCAGGGTCCAGCCTTTTGGTGAGCTGGAGATGGATGGAGTCCAGTGGTTCTGACTGCCAGTGGTCCTGTAAGGAGGCAAGCTTGAGGCAGAACTTCATGTCAGGAGTGGCATAAAAGGAGAAAGGAAGGGGTCCCATCCATTCCCATAACTGAGACCTGTGAGGGAATTAGAGGTCCAGAGTGTGATGGCAAAAGAGAGAAGGTACCCCCTGTGTCCACAAGAAATGAGATGATGGACTTACCCACTCAATACAGCATACCCTGGGTTCTCTGAGTCCAGGCCGTGTCCTAGGAGTTTGAGCGATGCACCCACCAGGCTGGATTGGCCTTCCCATTCAGGAGGCTTGTCCTCCATGTAGAGGCACTGAGGAAAAACCTGTTGCCCAAAGGGACAATCACTCCACCAGTGACTGGGCTGCTTGCAGTCAGGGCAGGGCTCAGTGGGTAGCTGCCAACAGGGGCCCTGCCGGGACTGGCGGTCCTGCTTGCCACACTTAAAGCAAGCTGCTGGTGGCTCTGCTGGTCTCAGGGTTGCCACAAGAGCCAGGGTTTGGAGTGTTACCTTCTGCTGCATGCAAGCCTGGTGAACAGCCTTGGCTTGTTTCTACTAGTTGGGACCATTAAAAACTTTAAATGTCATGTTCACAGGTTCCAGATAGGGGTTTGGGGGTTTGGGAATAAGAGGAGGGGGGGCTCATGTGGAGCCCAGCACCCAGATCCCGTAGGAAACACTGGAGCCAAAGGCAGGACAGGGCCAGAACTTCCTGCAAGAAAATTGGGGTTGGATGTCCTAAAAACTGGTATAACAGCCAATGCCAGGCTGAGAATGGCCTGATGGAGGAGGGGTTAAAGAACACAGTGAAGGGAGGGGCCCCTGGCCAGCAGGGGAGGAGAAAAAGATGGTAGAGGTGAATAAGAAACAGGTGTTTTTTTTGTGTGTGTTTTTTTTGTATTTTTCTGAAGCTGGAAACATGGAGAGACAGTCAGACAGACTCCCGCATGCACCTGACTGGGATCCACCTGGCACGCCCACCAGGGGCGATGCTCCGCCCACCAGGGGGCAATGCTCTGCCTCTCCAGGGCATCACTCTGTTGTGACCAGAGCCACTCTAGCGCCTGGGGCAGAGGCCAAGGAGCCATCCCCAGTGCCCAGGCCATCTTTGCTCCAATGGACCCTCGCTGCAGGAGTGGAAGAGAGAAACAGAGAGGAAGGAGAAGGGGATGGGTGGAGAAGCAGATGGGCACTTCTCCTGTGTGCCCTAGCCGGGAATCAAACCCAGGACTTCTGCATGCCAGGCTGACGCTCTACCACTGAGCCAACCGGCCAGGACCAAGAAACAGGTTTTTGAGAAGAGAGGGGAGGGGGCTTTCAGAGGGAAGAGACCCAAGCACAAAAGAGGTCCACAGAGGAATTACAGAGAAGTCTCGAGAGAGGGGTGGTGACCCCAGGGGTCATACAGGAGGGAGAGAGAGTTGGGAGTCCCTGAAGAAGGAAAGATCAGGAGTGGGGGGCTTAGGTGAGCTGTCTCTGGCCAGAAAAAGGCCTGCACTGTGGAACAGGTGGCACATAGATTAAGGATGGGTGCACAAATAATTAGAAGTGGTATATGTAAGAGATCTCCAGTCAGTTCCCAGCTTTTTTGGTGATAGTTAAATTGGTGAGGGTGTTAAAACTGAAAGTCCTTCAGGAGGCTAATTCAGTGGGTTCTGTGGCCTGGCCACAGTGGAGAAGAAGAACAGTTTCTTCTTTAAGGAGGGAGCTTCCTGTGCCCTCACAGCCACCCTCCATCCTCGGAGTGGTCAGATTTGAGTATTAGCATCCTAAATCTCAAGGTCTGGCCATGGACAAAAAGGTAAAGTGGATATGCTCCAGACATCTCCAAAGCACACGCACTCGGATGGAAGGAAAAGACTTCCCTGATGTAGCTACGGTTTCAGACAGGGTGTCTCAGAGGAAAGAACTCAGAGAAAGGCAGAGACAGGGGACTTACTGCACCGTGTGCCATAGTGGGTGGAAGGTCAGAGATCCTGGTTCTTTCTCCTGGTTCTTTCTTGGAGGGGATGAGGAAGAGGAGTGGTCCTTGTAAACTTCTAGTCCTCCCAGGTTTTCGGCACCAAAATGTAAGGTATTTTTCCCCGCCGAGAAGGAAGGAAGGGGCTCGGAGCCACCAAGTGTGGAATAACAAAAGGCTTTATTGAGTACAGAGCGCATCCCACCCAGCAATGTTCCCTGGCCCTGAAAAAAGAAAGATGGAGGCCAGGGAAGTTGCAAGGATTAAACCACGTGGGAGATATTTAAAGGGTCCCTTTAGGAAAGTGGAGCTAATATGACGTGGTGAATTCTCACTGGCTGGCAGACGGTCACTTTTTTTCAAATGGTTCCTGTAAAACCTCTTTTGGTGTGCTTGGTTGTGGGCGGTACTAGCCAAAGTTTGCGGGTCTGAGTTCCCCACGTGACCATCCCCCATTATCCACCAACCTTATAGTTATATTGGTTAAAACTTTGTTTGATAATCTAGTAGACTTTGGTCACTTTATTTTATTAGGACTCTTATTATAGTATTTGTTAAAATTAGCTGTTTGAATTTTATTGTTTATTATACATATTTTTCCAGTTTGCCTCAAAATTGGTACATAGTAATTTAAATGAGTAAATGCTACCCAAAACCAGTGGGGTTTGGGGACCCTTATTGCCAAAGGTTTATTCACAACCAATTAGAAAAAGATTTTGCCAACAGAAAAGGGATAATTAAAAAATCCAAACTTAGAATTTATTACAAAAGGAATAATATCTGAGTATTTAGTTTATGTCCAAATGAATATTAAGCAAAATAAGAAAATTATAAAAGGAAATGTAACCATCCCTTCCCTATGTACTGGCAGGATTTACAGGTACTCAGCAAACAGTACAAAAGACTGTCCAAGAGGCACTTCCAGCATTACCAGGAGATCCAGTACATCACCCAAGGACTGATTCTCATGTGGACAGGTCCACACACAGTGATCCTAACAACATCTGCCAAGGTAGAAGGATAGCATGCCCTACTCCAACCACAAACCAGAAGCTGGTTGGTCTATGTACAGTGAATATATAAAGAAACTCACTAAAAATTCTGTTTGAATCACACTTTTGAAAAAAGGAAACTAGGGTAAAAAGAAAGTCAACTTAATTGTCACTAAAGGTTAAAAGTTTTAAATTAAGAGTTCTGATTAAAGTAAATTATTATAAAAGCCAATTAGTTTTATGTAAGTTGCAAAATGTTTGTGCAGTTTATAGAAAATTGATCAGTAACATTTGTTTTTTTTTAATGAACTGTATTGCTACTAATGCTATCTGTTAAATATCTATTACGTGTTATAAGTTAATATCCCTACACAACAGCCTATGCTTTTCAATAAATTAAGTCAAAGATTTGACTTAGGACATAAAACCAGTGGGGAACGTAGTAAGGTATTAAAGAACTGTAAAACTTAGTATTGGCAATGCCATTTTAAAGAAAAAGTCAAGCTTTCTGTCCTGTCCTTTCTTTGAAAAATGGAGGAAAAAGAATATAGAAGTCTACTGACTTACAAGGACAACTAGGGTCATTTGGTTTTAAGTTCTCTAAAAGGACTAAGTTTATCTGAGGAACTCCCTTTCATTTTCAATAAGAGGAAAAATTTACATACTACCCTACACTGATCTTAGCTCTCCCTCCTTCCTGAAATCTTGAAATTAACGTGTACCTCTAGGCACAGGGGGAGAGATAGATACTGAAAGAATTTGTGAATGTCTTTGATTGTATTACCTTGAAAGTTTTAATGTTTTTTGTAAATCCCCTAGACCAATGTTAATCTTGTTAATGTAATGTAAGTCTTGTTAATGTAAATCTTGTTAATGATTATGTCATGCTGTCATGCCCCCCTTCAAACCTGTATGTAGTCAAAGGGTATATAACCAGCCTCTGAAATATACTTGGCGTGCATGATTTGGGCCTGCTATGCCCTGTGTCAGCCATATGTGGCCAGCATGCTTAATAAATCTCTTCCTTTAATAAAACTCTTCAAAATTCATCTGGACTTAGTATCTCTATGTAAACCTGCTGAAGTGAGATACAGTACCTTTCAGAATCTGGGTACTATACTTTATAACATTAAGATTGTTTCTTATATTGCACCATTGTTTCAGTTGGTAACTGATACATATGTTATAAAGTACTGCACCCCAGATTCTGAAAGGCACCATACATCACTTCATTGAGTCCACATAGAGACACCCAGTCCAGATAAATTTTGAAGAGTTTTATTAAAGGAGGAGATTTATTAAATATGCCGGCCACATATGGCTAACCCGGGGCAATTGCAGACCCAAATTGTGTGCGCTGAGTATATTTCAGAGGCTGGTTATATACCCCCTTGACCACATACACGTTTGGGGGGGCATGACACAATAATTAACAAGATTAACAGTTAACAAGATTTATGTTACATTAACAAGATTAACAGTTGTTTAGGGGATTTACAGAAAATGCCAAAACTTTCAAGGTAATACAATCAAAGACATTCACAGATCCTTTCAGTATCTATCTCTTCTCCTTTGCCTAGAGGTACACATTAATCTCAGGGTTCCAGGAAGGAAGGGAGAGCTAGGGTCAGTGTAGAAAGGTATGTTAATTTTGTCTCTTATTGAAAACAAAAGGGAGTTAGTTCTTTAGATAACCGTAATCCTTTCAGAGAATTTAAAACCAAATGACCCTAGTTGTTCTTATAAGTCAGGAGACTTCTATATTCTTTTTACTCCATTTTCCAAAGAAAGAATAGGAAAGCCTGACCTTTTCTTCCTAGAATATCAATATTAATTTGTAGCTCTTTAGCACCTTACAACACATATAGATGAAAATACATATTTACAGTGATGTCTTTCCTGCAATCTATTTTATACTGTACATTTTCTACAATGAGCATACATAAATTTTAATTAAGAAAATAATTTTTAAATTACATTATTTATTGTATATGGAGAAACCAGATGTAAATTAAGGTCTTAGAACAAAAAATAATAATAAAACATATGCTTTAAAATTATCTAATAATAGTCATTAAAATTTGTATATACAAAGTAAAGTACATGTGAGTTTGGAGAATGACACACAGGCAAATCTATGGGAAGGCAAGGGAGAGCTTACTCCCTAAGAAATCTTATTTAATGCTAAATGTTTATACTCCTTAGAGTTCATCTTTCCTTTAAAAAAATGACTCTGACATTTATCTCTTCTTATCTGTCCAAAAAGAATTTCTTCTAGTCATGCCAATGTTATGGAAAGTGATAATCTGATTTCTTTAATCCATCATCTGATCATCTTCTATTGGATGGCACAAACAGCATTATTACTTATGCTCAAACATTATGCTATTTTGTACAATTGTTTTTTAAATTTTTACTTCTAAACCCTTAACAAGTTTATGCTCTTTGATAAGCCTTGTGCAGCTTTAACCCTAACCTCATTTTTTTTTAAATTTTAACATTTAGCTTCTTTCAAAAGTAAACCACCTCTGTGATTTGGAGAATGTGATTGGATTGGGCTTCCTAGTTAACTCTTTAGTATCTGTTATTTCTTCAAGGTTTATCTAAGTTACATCTCCTTTGTCTTTTTTTCTCTTTAAGCCAACATTATAATTCTAGACATGCACAAAATCTGTTAAATTTTTCAAGTATATTTGACTCAAAGAATATAGCTACAAAGCACATACAATTGATATTTTGAATGCATGTTTAAAATATCAAATATATTGACCTTTCCATACCTAATTGAATATAATCAAGTCAGTGGAGGTATTTGAGATTTTTTTCCAGATGAGTCTGAAATGACATTGCTGTTCTAGCTGTAATTATTTGCATGACATTAGCAAGGTAGTAAACTTACCAAGCTTCAGTACCTTATCTATAAAATTTAGTTTTAAAAGAGCTCAAGTTTTTTTTTTTTATTATGAATAATATTAAATGAGCTAGCATTTAGTAAATACAACTCAGTTATATAAGGTTTTTTTGTCAGTTGAGGGGACTAAAAGAAAAAATGGAGAAATAACATAGAACATATAATTTTATAACTACAAGACAGATAATCTGCTCCAACCCCTTTATTCCATAGATGGCTAAACTGAGGTCAAGAGAGATTTACTATTTTCCCCAAAAATTCTCAAGAAGAGTGTCAAGAAGAGAATAACTTGTTCACAATCATATAATAGGCTTAAGGACTAAAAATAGAACTTCAAAATACTTGTATTCTGGATAAAGAAGGCCCATCTATGCTAACAAGATTGTTTTAATATTATTTAATATTTTCTACAAAAATTTAAATATTATAGCTAATTATAATATTATTCAGTATTCTTAAAACTAAGTTTTATCTCCTCATTGAAATCTTTAAAAATCTTTTATGTTCAGTGACTATTGTACAATAGAAATAATGGTGAGAAATAAGTACAAATTATTAAAAACTTTCTTCAATGTTAGATTTTGAGACTAACTCCATCCACTTTTTTCAGTCAAGTTATCACATCTAGCTCACTGAAAGAAATAGATAATATTTTTGAGATAGACACATTATCTTATTCATTTAATCTAGAATACATGATCTTGACTTCAGAACAAAAATTATAATGGATTTTAATTATTTGTCCTGCAGTCTTTAAATTCTAATATTGGGTGCAGTGAATTTGATAAAAGTGGAAACTCCTTGGAGTAAGTAAAATTTTAACTTTATCAAACACACACATTCTAATCCTTCTTACCTTATGAACTCTCAAGAAACTTTTCTTGCTTACCTGTGGGTTTATATTTTTCTGGGTTCTGTACTTCCTGGTCTTAGTTAAAACTGTAGAAACAACTGTTCATGTCACATTTTCTCCCCAGACATAATCTAAGATTACTAAAAAAATCTCATAATCATGTTTTAGAAAAATTTATAGCAAGATCTTCTGATCAGATAAATTGAATAAGCTAACTTCAGATTCATATCTGAAATAAACTTTATACCATCAAAAAGTAGCACATAGATCAGGGGTCCCCAAACTATGGCCCGCGGGCTGTATGTGGCCCACGATGGCCTTTTATCCAGCCCCCCTCGCACTTATGGGGATTCAGCTGGTTTCCTGATTCATTTCAATTTTAAGTGCTCTGGCGCTTACAATTGAAATAATGTGCCCACTGCTATACAGGAACTCTCTTTCCTGTATTGCGCTCGGCGCTCACTGTCCTACCTAGATGATCATGTCACAACATTGTAGCGTGCACCGTGTGTATCTAGGCCTGACAGACTGAAGACCGAGGCGCCGGGTCCACAGAGCAGCAGCGGCTGCCGCACTAGGTAAGTATATTTTTTATTTATTTTTAAATTGGATTTTAAAAATGGACCTACATTGTGGGCAGAGACCTGAACCTACATGGGAGGCAGAGACCTGGATCTACATGGGGATCAGAGACCTGGACCTACATGGGAGGCAGAGACCTGGACCTACATGGGAGGCAGAGAACTAGACCTACATGAGGGGCAGAGACCTAAATCTACATGGGGGGGCAGAGACCTGGACCTATATGGGGACAGAGAGCATGAACCTACATAGGGGGCAGAGGGCATGAACCTACATGAGGGGCAGAAGGCATGGACCTACAAGGGGGGCAGAGGCCTGGACCTACATGAAGGGTAGAGAGCATGGGACCTATATGGAGGGGCAGAGAGCATATATATATTGGTATTTAACTATTATCAATTTGGAATCCCTAGGAAACAATGACATCAAGAAAGAGAAAAATTGACTCAGAGTGTAGGATATTCAAAGAACAATGGACTTATGATTACTTTTTCATGTAGTACAAGGAAAGAGCTGTGTGTTTGATATGTCAGAATATAGTGTCTGTGTTCAAAGAGTATAATTTGCGTCGACACTATCAAACTCAACATAAAGATAAATATGATTGTTTGGTTGGAGATGTGAGAAAAGATAAAATATTAAAACTGAAAAATTCATTGTCAACTCAGCAAAATACTTTTGTGAAGCAGAAGCAGCTAAATATTTAATCACTGCAAGCAAGTTTTCAAGTTGCCAAGCTAATAGTGTGCACTGGCAGACCATTTGTGGAGGGAGAATTTGTTAAAGAGTGCCTTCTTTCTGTTGCCAAAGAGATGTGTCCAGAAAAGGCAGACTTATTTAGTACAGTTAGTCTTTCAGGATCTACAATAACATGAAGGATTGAAGAAATGGGGGACAATTTGCATCAGCATTTGCAAAACTCTGCGAGAAAACTTTCTTATTTTTTCTTGGCACTCAACGAGAGCAATGATGTTCGTGATTCTGCACAACTTTTAATTTTTATTCGTGGGATGAATGACAATTTTGAAGTCACAGAAGAGCTTGCTGCACTGCAAAGCATCAAAGGAACAACTACGGGAGAGGATATCTATGAAAAATTTTCCCAAACTGTGAAAGATTTGGAGCTGGACTGGGCTAAACTATCCAGTGTGACAACTGATGGTGCACCTAGTATGGTGGGGCCTAAGAAAGAAGTAATTGCTCGCATTAACCTAGAGATGGACAAACTTAACCCTTCTCGTCCAATAGCCATACACTGCCTCATCCACCAACAAGCGTTATGTAGTAAATCACTGAAGTGGGACTCTGTTATGAAAATCGTGGTACGTTAACTTCATTAGAACTAATGCACTAAACCACAGGCAATTTCAGGAATTTCTGTCTGAGCTAAATGTGGCCTATGAAGATGTTCTTTACTACACCAAAGTCCATTGGCTGAGTTGAGGGAGAGTTTGAGACATTTCTATGACTTACTTCCACAGATTACAGCTTTTATGCTTTCAAAAAAACAAAGAAGTACCAGAGCTCAATGATGCAAATGGAAATGGCACCTCGCCTTTCTGACAGGTGTAACAGAGCTACTCAACAATTTCAATGTGCAACTTCAAGGAAAAGGGAAGCTCATCTGTGATATGCAATCCATGTAAAAGCATTTGAAGTAAAATTAGGCCTCCTTATTAAACAAGTGAAGGAGGAAAATTTCTGCCATCTCCCCTTAACTCAAAATCTGTTAGCGGAAAAACCCTTGATTGCATTCCCAAAAAAAATATGTGTGGATTCACTGGAAAAGTTGCAAAAGGAGTTCCAATTTAGATTTAAAGAGCTTCATCTCCATGAACAGGACATTCAGCTTTTCCGTAACCCATTTTCTATTGACATTGAAAATGTGGATTCAATTTACCAAATGGAACTGGGTGAACTGCAGAATTGTGACTCTCTGAAAGACACATTCAAGTCAAACAACTTGCCTAATTTCTATGCCTCTCTCTCATCAGAGACATATCCTAATATCAGGAACCATGCTCTTAAAATGTCAACAATTTTTGGCAGCATTTATGTCTGCGAACAGACATTTTCTAGGATGAAAAATTTTAAATGTCCAACCCGATCTAGACTAACCAATGAACACTTGCATCATTTGTTGCGGCTAGCAGTGACAAATATGGAACTGGACATGACTATCTGATTAGCCAAAAGCAAGCCCATAGTTCCCATTGAAATGTTGGTAAGTTTGTTGATTAAAATTTACTTGTTCTTTATTTTAAATATTGTATTTGTTCCTGTTTTGTTTTTTTACTTTAAAATAAGATGTGTGCAGTGTGCATAGAGATTTTCATAGTTTTTTAGTCCGGCCTTCCAACGGTCTGAGGGCCAGTGAACTGGCCCCCTGTGTAAAAAGTTTGGGGACCCCTGACATAGATCATGTTCACTGTCAAGAGAGGGCTGTGTCAAAGAAACACTTGGCAATTCAGAGAGCTATAATGACTTTTCTTAATGCATCCATCTTTTTCAGTTTTCTCTGAATCAGGATCATATAGCTCTATTCTCTATTTTCAATAAACTTTAACCTTTCAATATGAATCTTTTTTTCTTTTTTGTATTTTTCTGAAGCTGGAAATGGGGAGAGACTGTCAGACAGACTCCCGCATGTGCCCAACCGGGATCCACCCAGCACGCCCACCAGGGGTGACGCTCTGCCCACCAGGGGGCAATGCTCTGCCCCTCTGGGGTATCACTCTGCTGCAACCAGAGCCACTCTAGTGCCTGGGGCAGAGGCCAAGGAGCCATCCCCAGTGCCCGGGCCATCTTTGCTCCAATGGAGCCTTGGCTGCGGGAGGGGAAGAGAGAGACAGAGAGGAAGGAGAGGAGGAGGGGTGGAGAAGCAGATGGGCGCTTCTCCTGTGTGCCATGGCTGGGAATCGAACCCGGGACTTCTGCACGCCAGGCCGATGCTCTACCACTGAGCCAACCAGCCAGGGCCTCAATATGAATCTTGATACAAAAATGAAACCCATAGTAATCAGGGTTTTTAATGATCTGTCTCAGGTACTGGGTGGTGATGTTGATATTGTTATGCTACTACATAATAATACTCCTAGAGTCAAGATATAGGTCTGGAAGGTAAGGAATTTTTAAATTAATGCTTCTTGTTTGTTTCTAAATTGATTAACACTCAAATGTATTTGTTAAATCTTTGAAATCATGGTTCTTTTGTTTTTGTGTTTGAAAAAAACAGCAGCAGCTATATGCACTCAAACACACATTTTTTATCCTAGTATCTTTAATTTTCTTTAGAATTAACATTTGGAATTAAATAGCACTTTCACAAATTCACATTTTCTTGTTTTCCTCTCAACAACTTCATGCCTGCTCAGTCCTATACTCAATGATGATAGAATTACAAATTCCAAACAAGTCTGGAAAATAATTCTTTGAAGTAGAGTCCTCAGGCACAGGGCATAATAATAATAAAGGTTCTCACTTTGGCCGGGTAGCTCAGCTGGTTAGAACATCATCGCTGTATGCCAAGTTTGTGTGTTCAATCCCTAGTTAGGACACATATAAGAATCAACTAATGAATGCATAAATATGTGGGGGGAAAAATAAATCAATGATTTTCTCCCTTTCTATTTCTCTCCCTTTTTTTCTCTAAACTCAATAAATAAAAATTATAAAAATAATAATAATGAATGCTACCTTCTAGCTCTGTTCTTGTCTGCCAGAATTACTGAAATGTTAAGCATCAGCTTTTTTCTTTGTTGTACATTCCACATGTGCAGGCACTATGAAGGTAGACTGTTTGGGTCTCTACAGACTGGGAAAGACACTTAGTCTCTCAATACCTCAGGTGTTTTTTATTTAAAATAGGAGAAATAATAGTTCTTCCTTGATAATATTTTGAAAGTTGAAAAAAGACAGACACTGCATATGTGTAACTATTTTCTATTATTGCATGTGTAGGTCAAATAAGTTTGCAAATACAGTGGTACCTTGAGATACAAACAGACCAACATACAAATTTTTAAGATATGAGCTGCAACTTGGTCTGTATTTTTGTTCGATATCCGAGCAAAATTTCGAGATAGGAGTCATGATTTGGGAAGCTGCCGCTAGTTGGTGTGTTGGTGCACAGTTTCAGTATTGGTATATGAGTTTGATATATGAGTTGACTGACTTAAAAGCTCAGTTACAAAATGAATTAAATTTATATCTCAAGGTACCACTGTATGATGTATATGTTTGCTCGCTTATAGTTTGCATTGGGTGTGGGGGACAGGCTGTAAGCTGGCAAGGTCCTTGTAGCCTAAGGCTTAGTTTTAAGACAGCCTTTCTCACCTTTTTAATACTAAGATCTTTCAACATCCTTCCAATACTAAGATCTTCTCAAAACTAAGCTTTTCTCCGCATCCTTGACTGTTGCATGATATGGGGTGGTGCACTTTTATGAGCAATCCCATTTATGCCTCACATAAGTGGCTTTTTATCAGAGACTTTCTTATTTGTATATTGGCTTAAAGGTTTTCATTTCTACACTAGAAAATACGGCAGACCCAGGGCTCTCTCTTTCTCATTTTCTGCCATTAGCATTGCAGAGGAGAGACAGCCAAGATAGAAGATAGAAAAGTACTAAAGGAGAAACCAGTTTGTGCAGAGTCTATGCAAAGAGAAAGAGATGGGGAACAAAGGTGAATATGGCTGGTAGGGCCTTTGATTCTAGGAAACTCAGATGAGTCAGTGGCTTCAGGAGTGCTGAATGGAAAGGGAAGTGTTTTCCCACTGTGTGTATTTTCTCGCCTGCTGGGTGCAAGCTAGGATTAAAGGTAATAGCCCACCAGTTCTTTGCTCCTTTGTTTTATTGCTATCTGTCCAAGTTAAATGCAAACATGCATGGACCAGGCAGCTGTGATGGTGGCTGTGGCTACAGGCTTTACATCATGCCACCCAAAAGTACAAATTAGTGGCCCAGGTTGGTTAGCTCAGTGGTAGAGCATTGGCCCAGTGTGTGGATGTCCTGGGTTCAATTCCTGGTCAGGACAGAGAAGAAGCACCCATCTGCTTCTCCACCTCTCCCCCTCTCCTTTCTCACTAGGTCTCTCTTCCCCTCCCATAGCCAAGGCTCTATTGAAGCAAAGTTGTCCTGAGTGCTGAGGATGGCTGCACAGCCTCTGCCTAGGTGCTAAGAACTTGATTGCTGAGTTATGGGACAACACCCCAGATGGGCAGAGTGTTGCTCTCTATTGGGGTTGCTGGGTAGATCCTGGTTGGGGCACATGTCAAAGTCTGTCTCTGCCTCCCCTCCTCTCACTGAATAAAAAATAGTAGATGTTAGTATAAATTAAAATGAACCCAACTATTAGAGACTTTAGTTCTCTAACCTAAATTTGACTTGAGCAATCTGGAATTTGTAACATTGGAAGTTGTCACTATTTAACCCTATCCTTCCACTGATGCCCTACATTTTCATACCTAGGGTGTCTGGAAAACAGAGAGCAGCAAAAATAAATTAGCAGGATTCACTAGATTCACAATTATAAATCAAAGCAAAGAGAAGAATATAGAAGGTAAAACAGGCAGAACTAGATGCAGGAAAAGAAAGAATGATAGTAGGTATGCAAAATAAAGAAAAGAAATTGAGCAGCAAATGAGACCTGACCCTATGGAGAACAATGACTTTGTGAGCCCTTTCAAAATAAGCACTACTGTGACTTTTCATCTTGCTATCCTTACAAGGCACATGGTACATTTTTAATATATTTTTATTGAATAAATGCATTTATCAGGTAATGTGACTAGTTTGGGTTACATGAAATCCAGTGCCAGTGGTTGTCAATTAAAAGAACATCTGACAATAAGTTTTTGTATTATTTCATTTATTTTCCTCCAGGAAATTTTTTAAGTCAGAGGGCAAAAAGAGTTCTTTAAAATTGTCTTTTAAAAGAAGCCACTTTTAAAATAACTGTTTTGAGGTATAATTGAAATAAAATTAAACTTCTCATATTTAAAAAAATATAATTTGTAAATTTTAATATGTGAAACCACTAAACTTCAAGATTGTGAACATATCCATCAATCATGTCAGTTTTTTCTGCCCATGTGTTTTCTTCTGTTTCTATCCCCCAATACCTTGTCCTTCTTAAGCAACCAATGACCTGTTTCTGTATGAGATTAGATGGCATTATCCAGAATTTATATAAATGTAATCATACAATATAAACCTTTATATCTTATTTTTTGCACAATTATTTTTATATTCACATGTATTTGCACATATATTAATAGTTACTGTTTGTTATTACTAAGTAGTGTTATATTGTACTAATACATCAAAATATTTTTATCCATACACCTCATAATATACATCTAGGTTATTTATAAAGCTGCTATGAAGCATGAACATTTGTGTGCAAGTCATGTATTGATTATATGCTTCCATTTCTCTTCAATAAAGATCTAGTAGTAAACTGCCAGCATCATGTAGTATGTGTACATTTGACATTAAAAAAACTTACAGCCTGACCACATGGTGGCGCAGTGGATAGAGCGTTGGACTGGGATGTGGAAGGACCCAGGTTCAAGACCCCGAGGTCGCCAGCTTGAGCGTGGGCTTATCTGGCTTGAGCAAAAAGCTCACCAGCTTGGACCCAGGGTCACTGGCTCCAGCAAGAGGTTACTCAGTCTGCTGAAGGCCTGCGGTCAAGGCACATATGAGAAAAGCAATCAATGAACAACTAAGAAGTTGCAATGCACAACAAAAAACTAATGATTGATGCTTCTCATCTATCTCCATTCCTGTCTGTCTGTCCCTGTCTATCCCTCTGACTCTCTCTCTGTGTCTGTAAAAAAAAAAAAAAAAAAAAAAATATATATATATATATATATATACACACACACACACACACACACACACACACACACACACACCAATGTTGTGAGTTTGAGGTTGCTGTGCAGGCTGGATCCCTGGTCAGGTTATATGCAAGAGTCAACCAATGAATGCATAAATAAGCAGAACAACAAATCAATGTTTCTCTCTCTCTCTCTCTCTCTCTCCCTTTCTCTCTTTCAAAAAACAACTTACAAATATTTACCATAATAAATATATCAATTTACTTGTACTAGCAGTTTATAAGAATTACATTTTCTTTATATCTCCACATCACTTGGTATGATCACTTCCTTAATTTGAACCAATTAAATAGGTGCCTATTTTTATCTCTGGTTTTGATTTGCTGTTACCTAGAAACTAATTATTACTTAGCATTTTTTCATGTGTCTATCTATTTGCATTCAATATCTTCTCTTTGGTGAAAATATTGATGTTTGTGCTGCCTGTCACCAATTCAGCCAAATAAGTAGAGAAAGGGAATGAATCCTATGGGTTCTTTATTCTGATGGCAGGCAATCTGGCAAAATGAGAGTTACATTCCTAAATCATCTTCAACTTCTATCCCCAATCAACCTTTTTATAAGGGGAAGAAAAGGGTGGGTAAGTTCAAGGGAGAGTTATTCAGATCATAGTCTAAGTAAATTGGATCATAGTTTTATCTTTGGAACACAAAGACTTTGCTTGCAATTTCCTGGTGGCATACAAGTGTGTAACTTGCAGTCCTTTGGGGTATGAAGGTGGATCACTTGCAGATCTTAATGTTAAGTCATGTGGGCTGTTGAGGTATCCCAGCTCTTGGAAAAAAGCTTTTACTTGCATTAACTATTATGTCCACTGACCATAACCAAAGCCATCATTACTCAAGGTAAAATTTTAACTCTTGATTTCCCCCTATCTTATCCCCCTCTACCTTCCTTCATCTTTCTCCACTCATCCTTCCTTCCTTCAATTCTCACACTGTTGTCTGTGTTCATTTTTTTTTCTTTGTTTAATGTTAGGCAGGTTAAGAGAAGTGTTTAGTTTACATTTTTTTTCCTCTACTAAGGCACTATCTGGTGTTTTGAAGAAATCCATTTACATATTCTGTTTGTTTGCTTGTTTTTTGTATTTTTCTTAAGCTGGAAACGAGGAGGCAGCCAGACAGACTCACGCATGCGCCCAACCGAGATCCACCCGGCATGCCCACCAGGGGGAGATGCTCTGCCGCAATCAAAGCCATTCTAGCACCCGAGGCAGAGGCCATGGAGCCATCTTTAGCGCCTGGGCAAACCTTGCGGGAGGGGAAGAGAGAGACAGAGGGGGAGGGGTGGAGAAGCAGATGGGTGCCTCTCCTGTGTGCCCTGGCCGGGACTATATATTCTGTTTTTGTCATTATTATTTCAAGTAAGTGGCTAAATTTAGTTCTTGTTTCAACATCATGATCAGAAACAAACATCCCCTTTTATATTATCATCAAGTATTGAAACTGGAAATATCAGCATTCAGGCTACTGGTCACCACTCAGCAAAATAACTAGAGACAAAATTTGAATGTTTATGGGTGTTTTATTCAGATGGTTGACAATCTGAGAAAATGGGGTTATTTATGTACCTTTAGAAGCTGTCAACCTCTCATTTCAAACCAAGCTTTTTTATAAGGAGAAAAGGGTTTGTGTAATGTGTTCTGAAATTCAAGGGAAAGCTTAATAGATAAACCTTGCATTCCAGATATTTTTCTAGTATTGTTAGTAATTTTTTTTTATACAGAGACAGAGAAAGTCAGAGACAGGGATAGATAGGGACAGACAGACAGGAATAAAGAAAGATGAGAAACATCAATCATCAGTTTTTCATTGCAACACCTTAGTTATCCATTGATTGCTTTTTCGTATGTGCCCTGACAGTGGGCCTTCAGCAGACAGAGTAACCCCTTGCTCAAGCCAATGACCTTAGGTCCAAGCTGGTGAGCTTTGCTTAAACCAGATGAGCCCACACTCAAACTGGCAACCTTGAGGTCTCCAACCTGGGTCTTCACATCCCAGTCCAATGCTCTATCAACTGTGCGACCGCCTGGTCAAGCAGTTAGTAATTCTTTATCTGCATTATTTTTTTTCAAAATAATATTTATTTTTATTATATATAGTTGTTACATGTATAAATTTTTTTAATTAATTTTAATGGGGTGACATTGGTAAATCGAGGTATATATGTTCAGAGCAAATATCTCTAGGTTATTTTGACATTTGATTATGCTGCATTTTCATCACCCAAATTCCAATTGTTTTCTGTCACCTTCCAACTGGTTTTCTTTGTGCTCCTCCCCTCTCCTAAAACCCTCCCTCTCCTGCCCCCACCTCATAACCCCCACACTCCTGTCCATGTCTCTGAGTCTCATTTTTATGTCTCACCTATGTATGGAATCGTATAGTTCTTAGTTTTTTCTGATTTACTTATTTTGCTCAGTATAATGTTATCAAGATCAATCCATGTTGTTGTAAATGATCCGATGTCACCATTTCTTATGGCTGAGTAGTTTTTCATAGTATATATGTACCAAAGCCTTTTAATCCACTTGTCCACAGACACATACTTGGGCTGTTTTCAGAACTTTGCTATTGTAAACAATGCTGCCATAAACATGGGGGTGCATTTCTTCTTTTAAAACAGTGCTATGGTGTTCTTGGGGTATATTTCTAAAAGTGGGATAGCTGGGTCAAAAGGCAGTTCAATTTTTAATTTTCTAAGGAATCTCCATACTGTTTTCCACAGTGGCTGCACCAGTCTGCATTCCCACCAGCAGTGCAGGAGGGTTCCTTTTCTCCACATCCTCACCCGCACTTATTCTGTGTTGTTTTGTTGATGAGTACCATTCTGACTGGTGTAAGGTGATATCTCCTTGTGGTTTTAATTTGCACTTCTCTAATGATTAGTGATGCTGAGCATTTTTTCATATGCTTAAAGGCCATCTGTATGTCCTCTTTGGAGAAGTGTCCATTCATTTCTTTCACCCATTTTTTAATTAGATTGTTTGTCTTCCTGGTATTGAGCTTTACAAGTTCTTTATAAATTTTGGTTATTAACCCCTTATTAGATGTATTGTCAAATATGTTCTCCCATTGTGTAGTTTGTCTTTTTATTCTGTTCTTATTGTCTTTAGCTGTGCAAAAGCTTTTAGTTTGATATAGTCCAATTTGTTTATCCTGTAATTTATTTCACTTGCCTGTGGAGATAAATCGACAAATATATTGTTGTGAGAGATGTCAGAAAGCTTACTGCCTATGTTTTCTTCTAAGATGCTTGTGGTTTCACAGCTTATATTTAAGTCTTTTATTCATTTTGAATTTATTTTTGTGAATAGTGTAAGTTGGTGGTCTAGTTTTATTTTTTTGCAGGTAGCTGTCCAATTTTTCCAACACCATTTGTCTTTACTCCAATGTATGCTCTTACCTCCTTTGTCAAATATCAGTTGTCCATAAAAGTGTGGGTTTATTTCTGGGTTCTCAGTTCTATTTCATTGATTTATTTGCCTGTTCTTAAGCCAGTACCAGGCTGTTTTGAATACAATGGCTTGTAGTATAACTTGATATCAGGAAGTGTGATACCTCCCACTTTATTTTTTATTTTCAAGATTGCTGAGGCTATCCATGTTCACTTTTGGTTCCATATATATTTTTGGAATATGTGTTCTATATTTTTGAAGTATGTCATTGGTATTTTAATTGGTATTGCATTGAAATTATAAATTGCTTTGGGTAATATAGACATTTTAATGATGTTTATTCTTCCTAACCATGAGCATGGTATATGCTTCCACTTATTTGTATCTTCCCTGATTTCTTTTATCAATGTTTTATAATTTTTTGAATACAAGTCTTTAACCTCCTGGTTAAATTTATTCCTAGGTACTTTATTTTTTTGTTTGCAATGGTGAAGAGGATTGTTTCCTTAATTTCTCTCTCTAACAGTTCATTGTTAGTGTATAAAAATGCCTCTGATGTTTGAGTATTAATTTTATATCCTGCCACCTTGCTGAATTCATTTATCAGTTCCAGTAGTTTTTTTTAGTTTTTTTATTTGTTTTTATTTTTTTATTTTTACTTTTTTTACATGGACATAGAGAGAGTCAGATAGAGGGATAGATATAGACAGACAGACAGGA
Source organism: Saccopteryx bilineata (assembly GCF_036850765.1). Lineage (NCBI taxonomy): Eukaryota > Metazoa > Chordata > Mammalia > Chiroptera > Emballonuridae > Saccopteryx > Saccopteryx bilineata. The sequence continues at coordinate 208,675,924 of NC_089491.1, read as the reverse complement.
ACGGAGAGAGATGAGAAACATCAATCATCAGTTTTTTGTTGCAACATTGTAGTTGTTCATTGATTGCTTTCTCATATGTGCCATGACCGCAGGCCTTCAGCAGACTGAGTAACCTACCGCTCGAGCAAGTGACCTTGGGTCCATGCTAGTGAGCTTTTTGCTCAAGCCAGATGAGCCTGCGCTCAAGCTGGTAACCCCGGGGTCTCGAACCTGGGTCCTTCCGCATCCCAGTTGGATGCTCAATCCACTGTATCACCACCTGGTCAGGCAGATCCAGTTGTTTTTTGACTGAGACTTTAGGTTTTTCTGTATACATATTATATCATCTGCAAATAATGATAGTTTTACTTCTTTTCCAATTTGGATGCCTTTTATTTCTTTTTCTTGTCTGATTGCTATGGCTAGGACTTCCAGAACTATGTTGAATAAGAGTGGTGAAAGGCGGTATCCCTGCCTTGTTCCTGATCTTAAGGAGATTGCATTTAATTTTTGCCCATTGAGTATGATATTGGCTGTGGATTTGTCATAGATATCCTTTATCGTGTTGAGTAATGTTTTCTATATTTCCACTTTATTGAGAGTATTGATCATTAATGGATGCTGGATTTTTATCAAATGCTTTCTCTGCATCTATTTAAATTATTATGTGACTTTTCTCCTTCCTTTTGTTTATGTGATGAATCACATTTATTGATTTGTGAATATTGTACAAGTCTTGCTTCCCAAGACTAAATCCCACTTGATTATGGTGTATGACTTTTTTTTCATATATTGCTGGATCTGGTTTGCTAATATTTTGTTGAGGATTTTAGCATCTAAATTCATCAGTGATATTGGCCTAAAATTTTCTTTCTTTGTGTTATCTTTGCCTGGTTTTGGAATCAGAATTATACTCACCTTATAAAAGGGGTTTGGAAGTCTTTCTTCCTCTTAAATTTTTTGAAATAGCTTGAAAAGAATAGGAGTTTGTTCTCCTTTGAATATTTGGTAGAATTCACTTGTGAAGCCATCAGACCCAGTACTTTTTTTTTTTTTTTTTTGGAGTTTTGATAACTGTTTTAATTTCATTTGTTGTAATTGGTCTGTTTAGCTTTTTGATTCTTCCAGATTAATTTTTAGAAGATTATATGTTTCAAGGAATTTGTCCATTTCATCTAGGTTGTCTAATTTTTGGCATACAATTCTTAATAGTATTTTCTTACAATATTTTCTATTTCTGTTGTGTCAGTTGTTATTTCTCCACTCTCACTTCTAATTTTATTTATTTGAGTCCTCTCTCTTTTTTTTTTTGCTGAGTCTGGTTAAAGGTTCATCAGTCTTGTTTACCTTTTCAAGGAACCAGCTGCTGATTTCATTGATCCTCTATATTGTTTTTTAGCCTCTATGTCACTTATTTCTGCTCTGATGTTTTTATTTCCTTCCTTCTACTAGCTCTGGGCTTTACTTGCTGTTCTCTTTCTACTTCTGTTAGATGTAGGGTCAAGTTGTTTATTTGAGCTTTTTCTAGCTTTTTAAGGTATGCCTGTAATGCCATAAAATTTCCTCTCAGGACTGCTTTGGCTGTGTCCCATAAATTTTGAGTTGATGTATGCCCATTATCATTCGTTTCTAGGAATTTTTTTTAATTTCTTCTTTGATCTCATTGTTAACCTATTTGTTATTTAATAACATGCAATATAGTTTCCTAGTGTTTGAGTATTTTTCAGTTTTTCTGTTGTGGTTGATTTTTAGTTTCATGTCATTGTGATCAGAAAAAGTGCTCGATATGATTTCAGTCTTTTTAAATTTGTTGAGACTGCTTTTGTGACCTAACGTGTGGTATATCTTATAGAATGTACCATGAGCACTTAAAAAGAATGTATATTCTGTAGTTTTAGGGTGAAAGGTTCTGAAGATATCTATTAAATTAAGTTAATTTAGTATGTCATTTAAGCCTGCTGTTTCTTTCTTAATTTTCTTTCATGAGGATCTATGTAGTGATGTTAGTGGGGTATTAAAATCTCCTACTCTTTTAATATTGCTGTTGATCTCACACTTTAAATTTATCAAAGTCTGCTTTATATATTTAAGTGCTCCTATATTAAGTATGTAGATATTTATTTATTTTTTATTATTATTATTTTTTTTATTTTTCTGAAGTTGGAAACGGGGAGCCAGTCTGACAGACTCCTGCATGGCCCCGACCATGATCCACTCAGCACGCCCACCAAAGGGTGATGCTTTGCCCATCTGGGGCGTCACTCTGTTGCAACCAGAGTTATTCTAGCTCCTGAGGCAGAGGACACAGAACCATCCTCAGCACCCAAGCCAACTTTGCTCCAATGGAGCCTTAGCTATGGGAGAGGAAGAGAGAGACAGATAGGAAAGAGAGAGGGAGGGGTAGAGAAGCAGATGGGCATTTCTCCTGTGTGCCCTGGCCAAGAATCAAACCCAGGAATTTTGTACACCAGGCTGACGCTCTACCACTGAGCCAACTAGCCAGGGCCTATACATATTTATAATGATTATATCTTCCTGTTGGATTGCTTCCTTTATCATTATGTGGTGACCTTCTTTATCTCTTACTATAGTCTTTGTTTAAAAGTCCATTTCGTCTGATATAAGTATTGCTACCCCAGCTTTTTTTCCATTTTCATTTGCGTGAAATGTTTTTTTCATCCTTTTATCTTCAGCCTATGTGCATCTTTTGTTTTAAGGTGTGTCCCTTGTAGATAGCGTATTTATGTGTCCTGTTTTCTAATCTATGCACCTACCCTATATCTTTTGATCAGATCATTTAATCCATTTACATTTAGGGTTATTATTGATATGTAGTTGTTTATTGCCATTTTATTCTTTAAAACTGTATTCCTCTTTTGCTATATTCTTTTTCTCCTTTGATCTGTTTATAACAGGCCCCTTAGCATTTTTGCAGCATTTGTTTGGTTGTAGTAAATTCCTTGAGTTTTTGTTTTTGGTTTTTTTTTTTTTTTTTTTTTTTTTTTTTTTTTGTCTGGAAAGCTTTTCATTTTTTCTTCAATTTTAAATGATAGCCTTGCTGGATAAAGTAGTCTTGGTTGTAGGCTCTTGTTCTGCATTACTTTGAATATTTCTTGCCATTCACTTCTGGCTTCAAATGTTTCTGTTGAGAAGTCAGAAGTCATGTGGGCTCCTTTGTAGGTGATAGTTTTTTTTTTCTGTGTCAGCTTTTAATATTTTCTCTTTATCACTTAGCTTTGGTATTTTAATTATGATGTATCTTGGTGTAGATTTCTTTGTGTTTCTTTTTAATGGAGTTCTCTGTGCTTCTTGAACTTGTGAGACATTTTCCTGCCTTAGTTGAGGGAAGTTTTCAGCTATATGTTTGAACAAAGTCTCTGTCCCTTGTGCTTTCTTTTCTTCTCCAATAACCCCTATGATGTGGATGTTATTTCTCTTCATGTTGTCACAGAGCTCTCTTAGAGTTTCCTCAGACTTTTTTATTCTCTTTTTTTTTCTGCTTTGCTTTCATGCCTTCATTTATCTTGCCCTGTAACTCACTGATTCAATTTTCAGCTTTATCCATCCTGCTTTTAATTTCTTCCATTGTGTTCATTTCTGATATTGTATTTGTCATTTTTGACTGATTCTTTTTTATTATTTTATTGTCCTTTTTTATATTTGCTATCTCTTTATTTAGGTGTTCATAATGACCACCTATTGTTGTTCTAATATCTTTGAGCATCCTAACAATCATTATTTTAAACTCTGCATTTGGTAATTTGATTATATCTGACTCATTCAGGTCCTTTTCTGGGGATATTTCTTGATTCATTTGTGTTGCATTTCTCTGCCTTCTCACTTTGTCTTTGTAAAAGAAGGTTTTGGGCACTAGAGTCCACTGAGTGTGGCCTCTGTGTTCCCTAGGTGTGGTCTGTCTTCAGGCCTGCCACCTCCTCTGCTGTTGCTGCCTAGGGCTTTCAGGTGGACATTGCCAGTGCCATCCCACTGGCGCTGTTGCTGTGGTACCTCTCCTTCATAGGAGTGGCTGTGATCATGTGCTTGGGTATATAAGCCTTGGTGGCCTTGGCCTTAACCCTGCCCCCGCAAATGGTGTTATGCTCATTACTGAGGGCAGGGGTGAGCAACTTTGCTCTGCTATGTGTCTCTGCCTGATTCTGGGCTTTTGCCCGCCCCTGCAGGTGGATTCTCTTCATGGGACGGCTGCAAGACTTGGCTCCACAGGCCAGGTGGGACTGCATGCCCATGCTTAGTGGCAGGACTCTGCCTATTCTGGGCTTTTGGCTCCACCCCTTAGGAGAAGCTGGCTCTCACTTCAGGCAACAATCCTCGGTTCCACCGGAGGGATAAGGTTGCACTCCTGTACACTTGCTCAAGGGTGGGTCTCTGACCCTTTGGGGTTCCTGCTCTTCCCCCTCAGGCTGGATTGCAGGGTCCTGCAGCTTGGCTTGATCACTTTCGTGTGTCCCCTCCTCCCCAGCTGGCAAGACTGAGCTCACACCTAGGCCTCTGTGATGGCCAGCCGGCCTCTGCCCTTGCTGACAGAACCATGCTTCTGCATCTCGCTGCTGCCCACCCTCAGGCGAGCCCTCAGCCATGTGTGTGGGGGCACTGCTGTCAGACCCTAAGACTCACTACTGTAGTCCCAAAAGCTCCTACCTTCTAAGCAACTCTGCTCTGAGTGCCACAGAACAGATTGTTTGGCTGGTGTCCTGCTTCCCTTTGCTGGTATTGCTGTTTCCAAGGGAAATATTTACTTCAGATTTGGGGAGTGACCCATCCTAGGGGTTAGGGTGACTGTCTCTCAAAATGTTTCTCCCTGTGCCTCCTAGATTACACTCTTTCTGCTACTCCAGTCCTCTCCTCTCTCCCCATCCCCGGAGCCCCAGGTGAATGGTTGTGAAAGAGGTTTTCTGTGTGGTCCCTTTAAGGAGAATCCTGGATCTGACAGATCATTCTCTTTCTTACAAAAAGTATCCTGTCTTGTTTCCAGCTAAATACTTTTCATACACCTCTTCTAGGTTCTGGGGCTGCAAGCTGAGGCTTTTTTCCTGGGACTCAGGACCCTCCTGTCTCTGCTAAACTCACTTCCTACCATGTGAGTCTGTCCCGAGTGCCATTCACTCCGGGGAGCTGGACAGCCCTCTCTGTGTTTTTGCTTTTCCTACCAGTCTCAGTGTGGCTTTTTCAGTGTTCCTTGGTTGAAGAGTTCTCTTAATTTAGTCCAAAGTTGGTTTTTCCAAATGAGAGTGCTTAAAATTAGTTTGTAATCCACTTTGTTTCTGGGAGGTGGAAGTTGATACTTCCACCTACTCCATCATCATCTTTTCTTTACATCTTTATTTGAATTATGATCAGCAGATATTCTGTCTTTGGAGCACAAAGCCTTTGGTTGCAGACCCCTAGGACACAAAGATCGATTACTTGCAGCCCTTCTGAAACCTTGTAGGCCTGTTACGGTCTCCCAGAGCTTGGAACAAATCCTTTACTTGCATCACCATTAAACCTGTTGATTAAAACTAAAAGCTGCTATTACTAAAGCTAAAATCTTAACTCTTGTGTTTTCCCTATCAGTATGAAGACCACCTTACATAATAACTACATATTTTTGGTGTATGATGTAATAATAGGACAAATGGAAACACATCTAGAAGTTGTATTTCTTCTTTCTTTTGGAAGATACTTGTGTGCATGAAAAGGGAGTGAAGGGCTGAGAACTAATTTTTTAAAAAGATTCATGACATTTAAAAAAAGAAACCAGTGGAAAGTGATGAAAAATTTTATTAAGTAAAGAACATTGTGATGATTAGATAGTCATTAATGAAATAAAGGGCACTGCTAAAGAACTGTTCAAAGTACATATTGCTGCAGAGTTCATGTAAAAAGAATACTAGGAACAATTCACTTGCCATAGAACCTCTGAAATAATATAAAACATCTGTTTTAATCAGAACGGTGGTAGAAATTTTATTTTAGGGCCTAAGGGTGGTAAAAATAAAGAGACAATGAAGAACACTTAAAAAAAAAGCAGAGGCAGGTTAAGAAATCTTAACACCAGAGAGACAAGATGGCGCTAGAATAGGCGGACGTACCAACATCTACCTCCCAGAACCAAAGTGTATTACAAACTAATTTTATGAACTATTATCTGGAAAAACCAACTTTGGACTAAACTAAGAGGACTCTTCAACCATGGAACACTGAAGAAACCACACCGAGACTGGTAGGAAAAGCAGAAGCACGGAGAGGGCTGCCCAGCTCCCCAGAGCTAACGGCAGCAGGGAGAGACTTGCGTGGTGGGAAGTGAGTTTAGCAGAGGGGAAAGGGTCCTGAGCCCCAGAAACAAAGCCCCAGCCTGCAGCCCCAGAGCCCAGAAAAGGTGTAAGGACAGTATTTAGCTGGAAACAAGTCAGGATACTGTTTGTGAGAAAGAGTCTGATTTCTCAGACCCAAGATCCTTCTTAAAGGGACCACACAGAATATCTCTATCACAATCACTCACCTGGGCCTCCTGGGGATGGGGGAAAGAGAGGAGAGGACCAGAGTAACAGGAGAGAGTGCAATCTAGGAGGCACAGGGAGAAACATTTTGGGAGATAGCCACTCTAACCCCTGGGATGAGTCACTTCCCAAAGCTGAAGTGAATATTTCCCCCAGAAACAGCAATACCAGCAAAGGGAAGCAGGAGAGCAGCCAAACAAGTTTTCCTGTGGCACTCAGAGCAGAGTTGCATAGAAGGAAGGAGATTTTAGGTCTACAGTAGTGAGTCTTAGGGTCCGAGCTGCAACGCCCCCACCCATGTGGCTGAGGGCATGCCGGAGGGCGGCCAGCAGTGAAAGACAAAAGCACAGTTCTGCTGGCCGGGGCGGAAGCCAGCTGGCCACCACTGGACTCAGGTGTGAGCTCAATTTTGCCTGGCTGTTTGAAAAGGGGGCATGCAAAAGTGGTCAAGCTCAGCTGCCAGCAGCCTGTAATCCAGCCTGTGGGAGAAAGGCGGGAACCCCAGAAAAGGTGAAGATCAGCCCCTGAGCAAGGGCACAGGAGCACAGCCTTGCGCCACCTGTGCAACCCAGGCTAGCGGTCTGACTTGGTAGCCAGCTCCTCCTGTTGGGGTGGAGACAAAAGCCCAGAAGAGGCAGAGTTCTGCTACTAAGCTGAGCTTGGGCACGCAGTCCTGCCCAGCAGGAGAGCCAAGGCTACCTAGCAGCCATTCCTCAAGTAGGCTTCACCTGCAAGGGCAGGGCGAAAGCCCAGAAACAGGTAGAGACCCACAGCTGAGCAAAGGTACTCGCCAGTGCCCTCAGGACCGAGCATAACATCACACACGGGAGTGGGACAAAGGCCAAGGCCACCAATGCTTGTGTACCCGAGCGCGTGATCACAGCCACTCCCGTGAAGAGAAAATGCAGAGACAGAGAAATGCAACACAAATAAAACAAGAGAAATCCCGAGAAAAGGACTTAAGTGAATAAGATATAACCAAATTACCAGATGCAGAGTTTAAAATAACAATTGTTAGGATGCTAAAAAATATTAGAACAACCATAGATGGCCATTACAAAACCCTAAATAAAGAGATAACAAATATAAAAAAGGACATTGAAATAATAAAAAAGAATCAGTCAGAAATGACAAATACAATATCTGAAATAAAGAGTACAATGGAAGGAATTAAAAGCAGGATGAATGAAGCAGAGAATCGAATCAGTGAGTTAGAGGACACGATAAATAAAGGCACGGAAGCAGAGCAGAAAAAAGAAAAGAGACTCAAAAAGTCTGAGGAAACTCTAAGAGAGCTCTGTGACAACATGAAGAGAAATAACATCCGCATCATAGAGGTTCCTGAAGAAGAAGAGAAAGAACAAGGGATAGAGACTTTGTTCAAACATATTATAGTAGAAAACTTCCCCCAATTAAGGCAGGAAAACATTTCACAAGTTCAGGAAGCACAGAGAACTCCATTAAGGAGAAACCCAAAAAAACCAACACCAAGACACATCATAATTAAAATACCAAAGCTAAGTGATAAAGAGAAAATATTAAAAGCTGATACAGAAAAAAAGATTATCACCTACAAAGGAGCCGCCATAAGGATGACTTCTGACTTCTCAACAGAAACACTTGAGGCAAGAAAAGAATGGCAAGAAATATTCAAAGTAATGCAGAACAAGAACCTACAACCAAGACTTCTTTATCCAGCAAGGCTATCATTTAAAATTGAAGGAGAAATAAAAAGCTTTACAGACAAAAAAAAACTCAAGGAATTCACTGCAACCAAACCAAGGCTGCAAGAAATGCTAAGGGATCTGTTGTAAACAGATCAAAGAAAAAACAGAATATAGCAAAAGAGAAATACAGTTTTAAAAAAAATGGCAATAAACAATTACATATCAGTAATAACCTTAAATGTTAATGGATTAAATGATCCAATCAAGAGACATAGCATAGCTGCATGGATAAGAAAACAGGACCCATACATATGCTGTCTACAAGAGACACACCTTAAATCAAAAGATGCACACAGACTGAAGATAAAAGGATGGAAAAAAATATTTCACGCAAATGGAAATGAAAAAAAAAAAAAGCTGGAGTAGCAATACTTATATCAGACAAAATGGACTTTAAAACAAAGACCATAGTTAAAGATAAAGAAGGTCACTACATAATGATGAAGGGAGCAATCGAAAAGGAAGATATAACCATTATAAATATCTACGCACCTAATATAGGAGCACCTAAATATATAAAGCAGACTTTGATGGACTTAAAGGGCGAGATCAACAGCAATACTATAATAGTAGGGGATTTCAATACCCCATTAACATCATTAGATAGATCCTCAAGAAAGAAAATTAACAAAGAAACAGCAGACTTAAAGGACATTAATATGTCCTTGATTTAATATCAACTTGATTTAATAGATATCTTCAGAACCCTTCACCCTAAAACAGCAGAATATACATTCTTTTCAAGAGCTCATGGTACATTCTCTAGAATAGACCACATGTTAGGGCACAAAAGCAGCCTCAACAAATTTAAAAAGATTGAAATCATATCAAGCACTTTCTCGGATCACAATGGCATTAAACTAGAAATCAACCACACTAGAAAAATTGAAAAACATTCAAACACTTGGAAACTAAATAGCATGTTATTAAACAACGAATGGGTTAACATTGAGATCAAAGAAGAAATTTAAAAAATTCCTAGAAACAAACAATAATGAGCATACATCAACTCAAAATTTAAGGGACACAGCAAAAGCAGTCCTGAGAGGGAAGTTTATAGCATTACAGGCATACCTCAAGAAGCTAGAAAAAACTCAAATAAACAACTTAACACTGCATGTAAAAGAACTAGAAAAAGAAGAGCAAGTAAAGCCCAGAGCTAGTAGAAGGAAGGAAATAATAAAGATCAGAACAGAAATAAATGACATAGAGGCTAAAGAAACAATACAAAGGATCAATAAAACCAGGAGCTGGTTCTTTGAAAAGGTAAACAAGACTGATGAACCTTTAATGAGACTCACCAAGAAAAAAAGAGAGAGGACTCAAATAAATAAAATTAGAAATGATAGAGGAGAAATAACAACTGACACAACAGAAATACAAAATATTATAAGAAAATACTATGAAAAACTGTACGCCAAAAAAATAGACAACCTAGATGAAATGGACAAATTCCTTGAATTATATAATCTTCCAAAAATCAATCAGGAAGAATCAGAAAACCTAAACAGACCAATTACAACAAATGAGATTAAAACAGCTATCAGAAAACTCCCAAAAAAGAAAAGTCCTGGGCCTGATGGCTTCATAAGTGAATTCTACCAAATATTCAAAGAAGAACTAACTCCTATCCTTCTCAAGCTATTTCAAAAAATTCAAGAGGAAGGAAGACTTTCAAACTCCTTTTATGAGGCGAGTATAATTCTGATTCCAAAACCAGGCAAAGACAACACAAAAAAAGAAAATTAGAGGCCAATATGCCTGATAAACTTAGATGCAAAAATACTCAACAAAATCTTAGCAAACCGGATCCAGCAACATATGAAAAAAATCATACACCATAATCAAGTGGGATTTATTCTTGGGAGGCAAGGCTGGTACAATATTCGCAAATCAATCAATGTGATTCATCACATAAGCAAAAGAAAGGAGAAAAACCACATGATAATTTCAATAGATGCAGAAAAAGCTTTTTATAAAATCCAGCACCCATTTATGATCAAAACTCTCAGCAAAGTGGGAATACAGGGAATATACCTCAACATGATAAAGGTCATCTATGACAAACCCACAGCCAACATCATACTCAATAGGCAAAAATTAAAAGCAATCCTCTTAAAATCAGGAACAAGGAAGGGGTGCCCCCTTTAACCACTCTTATTCAACATAGTTCTGGAAGTTCTAGGAACAGCAATCAGACAAGGAAAAGAAATAAAAGGCATCGGAATTGGAAAAGAAGAAGTAAAACTATCATTATTTGCAGATGATATGATATTGTATATAGGAAACCCTAAAGTCTCAGTCAAAAAACTACTGGACCTGATAAATGAATTCGGCAAGGTGGCAGGATAAAAAATCAATACTCAGAAATCAGAGGCATTTTTATACACTAATAATGAACTGTCAGAAAGAGAAATCAAGGAATCAATCCCCTTTACCATTGCAAACAAAAAAATAAAGTACCTAGGAATAAATCTAACCAAGGAGATTAAAGACTTGTACTCGGAAAATTATAAAACATTGATAAAAGAAATCAAGGAAGATATGAAAAATTGGAGGCATATACCATGCTCATGGTTAGAAAGAATAAACATCATTAAAATGTCTATATTACCCAAATCAATTTATAAATTCAATGCAATACTGATTAAAATACAAATGACTTACTTTAAAGATATAGAACACATATTCCAAAAATTTATATGTAACCAAAAAGAACACTAATAGCCTCAGCAATCTTGAAAAGAAAGAATAAAGCAGGAGGTATCACACTTCCGGATATCAAGTTATATTATAAGGCCATTGTACTCAAAACAGCATGGTGCTGGCATAAGAACAGGCACATAGATCAATGGTACAGAACAGAGAACCCAGAAATAAACCCACAGCTCTATGGACAACTGATATTTGACAAAGGAGGTAAGGAAATACAATGGAGTAAAAACAGCCTCTTCAAAAATGGGGTTGGGAAAATTGGACAGCTACCTGCAAAAAAAATGAAACTAGACCACCAACTTACACCACTCACAAAAATAAACTCAAAATGGATTAAAGACTTAAATGTAAGCTGTGAAACCATAAGCATCTTAGAAGAAAACATAGGCAGTAAGCTCTCTGACATCTCTCGCAGCAATATATTTGCTGATTTGTCTCCACAGGCAAGTGAAATAAAAGACAGGATAAACAAATGGGACTTTATCAAACTAAAAAGCTTCTGCACAGCTAAAGACAATAAGAACAGAATAAAAAGACAAACTACACTATGGGAGAATATATTTGATATTGAGTCTGATTAATAGCCAAAGTTTATAAAGAACTTGTAAAACTTAATACCAGGAACACAAACAATCCAATCCAAAAATGGCAAAACAAATGAATAGACACTTCTCCAAAGAGGACACACAGATGGCCAATAGGCATATGAAAAAATGTTCAATATCACTCATGATTAGAGAAATGCAAATTAAAACCACAATGAGATATCACCTTACACCAGTCAGAATGTCGCTCATCAATAAAACAACCTAGAATAAGTGCTGGCGAGGATGTGGAAAAAAGGGAACCCTCCTGCACTGCTGGTGGGAATGCAGACTGGTGCAGCCGCTGTGGAAAACAGTATGGAGATTCCTCAAGAAAATAAAAATCGAACTGCCTTTTTACCCAGCTATACCACTGTTAGGAATATACCCCAAGAGCACCATAGCACTGTTTGAAAAGAAGAAATGCACCCCCATGTTTATGGCAGCATTGTTTACAATAGCAAAGATCTGGAAACAGCCCAAGTGTCCACCAGAGGACGAGTGGATTAAAAAGCTTTGATATATATATATATATATATATATATATATATATATATATATATATATATATATATATATATATACATACACATACATACACACACACACTATGGAATACTACTCAGCCATAAGAAATGATGACATAGGATCTTTTACAGCAACATGGATGGGCCTTGATAACATTATACTGAGTGAATGAAGTAAATCAGAAAAAACTAAAAACTATATGATTCCATACATAGGTGGGACATAAAGATGAGACTCAGAGACATAGACAACAGTGTTGGGGTTACAGGGTGGGGGGAGAAGAGGGAGGGGGTTGGGAGAGGGAAGGGGCACAAAGATCATGGCATTTTAGCATTTGCCATATTTCCCTTTTAATCTATAGACAGACAGCAAATATTTTCTTATGGTGTTTCCATTATAAAGACTGCTGTCTTACAGGCAAATGCTGATGAACAATTTCAGCAGTTCCTCCTTCTTCAAAGACTTATATGTCAACATAGAGCTCCATGTTTCATAGGACATACTCAAGCTCACTCCTTGCTCCCTGGAGCTTTAGCACAAGGAAATGCCTTTTTTTTTTTTCTCTTTTTTTTTGGTTGTATTTTTTTTCTTTATTTATTTTTTGTATTTTTCTGAAGATGGAAATGGGGAGACGGTCAGGCAGTCTCCCGCATGTGCCTGACCGGAATCCACCTGGCATGCCTACTGGGGGGGAATGCTCTGCCCATCTGGGGTGTTGCTCTGTTGCAACCAGAGCCATTCTGGCACCTAGGGCAGAGGCCATGGGGCCATCCTTAGTGCCCAGGGTGGCTTTGCTCTTGTGAAACCTTGGCTGTGGGAGGGGAAAGGAGAGACGGAGAGGAGGGAGAGGGGGAGTGGTGGAGAAGTAGATGAGCACCTTTTCTGTGTGCTCTGACTGGGAGTCAGACCCAGGAATCCTTCACACCAGGCCAATGCTCTACCACTAAGCCAACCGGCCAGGGCCTAGGAATGCCCTTTTTGATCAAGCTACCCAAAAGAAAATTATATGGAGCAACCATGACAGACCGAGCAAGTCAGTCTCATACTATTCATATCCAGAACGCTGCAGCCCTGCGTAAACAGTTTCCACTTTCTCGGGAAACAGCATGGCAGATTGGGAAATCCTGTCCAAGGGGTTCTATACTGCCCCTTCATTTGGAGTTAACCCTCAAGGACCCCTACCAGGACAACTTTGGCAGATGGATGTTACTCATATACCTTCATTTGGCAAACAGTCGTATGTCCACATTACAGTGGATACATATTCTGTATCTATGGTAACCACTGTCAGAACAGGAGAGGCTGCTAAGCATGTTATAGCTCATTGTCTGTATGCATTGTTCTATTATTGGATTTCCTAAACTGGCTAAACTGAAAACGCTCCTGCATATGGAGCAAAAGCATTTACTGTATTTTGTCATACTTACAATCCTTAAAGTTAAGGTATTATTAAAGTGTACTTAGCAAACATTTTAAGGTCAATTTAAAAAAAAAATTTAAAAGGGGGTAGTCATATCCTGGAACTCCTATGGGTCTACCATATCATGCTTCTTACTTAAAAAATTATTTACATTTCTTTTGAATGCTGATGAACAGGAGACACCAAATCTTTTTTCGCCTGCAAACTACTACCTTCTGTATTAGATCCAGCTAATAACAATGTTTTGTCTTTTTCCAAAAAGCTCCAGATATATGGAAAAGATTTATATAGGCAGATGGGGATCCTCAAACCCCTCAGTGAGATTTTCTGACCATGGCTTTTAAGATACCTAGAGGCAGAAAAAGCCCAATAGAGATCAGGGAAACTACCAGCTTTTAGGATACACCCTTAAAGGCGCCAATGCCCCCAAAAGGTCTCCTAAGATGCCATCTGGGTCCTGCTTCAATAGAGGAAAGGAAGGTCATTGAGCTAAAGCCTGCCAGGCTTACATGCCTCTGCTGTGAGAAAACAGGGACACTGGAAGGTAGGCTTCCCCCCCACTCCTCTAAGGGAGGGTTCAGTCTCTTCCAGCCCTGCTCCAGACACCTATGACCTAACCCCTTGCCCAGAATGCTGGGGTTTGCCACTGAAGGCTGAAGTTGCCCAGGGCCATTGGCCCCATCTACAACACGGTGGACGAGCCTAGGGTATTTCTTCCAAGAATCAGGTAAACTGATCTCACTTGCACAAGGGCCACTTAACTATGTTTTGCCTGAATAGTCAGGTTTTTTATTCTTCCCTCAAAGATCTCTGTTGTGGGTGTTGATAGTCCTATTTGCTGCTGCTTTGCTTAATATATAGTGTTTCCTTTATCCCTCCTACCTCAATGCCCCACTCATATTTCAGGCCGGGACCTACTCCTAATTTAGAGCTCTCTTTCCCTCTTTTGCCAACTTCTATTATGAATCTACCTTTGCCACCCAGCTTAGTGTATCCCAAGGTTCTCTTTACCATGCCACAGATGCAGAGCTCCAGGGAAAAGCAACCTGTTCTCATCTTTCCAGGCAGAGGAGAACAGAAGCTCCATATCCAGGCATGCTGCAAATGGCTTTTCCAGTCTACCTGAATCATTACCAGCTAGAAGCAGCGGTCATTGGGACTTGGACATGAGCTGCAAAGTATAGAATGGTGACAACAATTCCAGTGCCATGAGGACTTTTCCTGGATGTGGACTTTTCCTGGACTCCTGCTCCCTGTGACAGCTCCTAACAGACTGAACTGTGGTTGGGTTGCATTTTTCAGGAATTTGGCATGGTGATGGGTCCAACTTGGACTTGGTGAACATGTTAAGGACACTACTCTTTTATGTATTCTTTTTTATTGGCCAAGAGTTTGCCTAAAGTCATTTAATCACTGTAAAAAAAATAGAAGACTGGATAAAGAAGATGGGGCACATATACTCCATGGTATACTATTCAGCTAGAAGAAATGATGACATCAATCACTTACAGCAGAATGTTGGAATCTTGATAATATTATGTGGAGTTAAATAAGTGAATCAGAAAAAAACAAGAACTTCGGGATTCCATACATTGGTGGGACATAAAAACGAGACTAAGAGACATGGACAGGAGTGGGGTTGTTATGGGGGGTGGGGGGAGGGAAGGAGGGAGAGGTGGAGGGGGAGGGGGAGGGGTACAAAGAAAGCTGGATAGAGGGTGACAGAGGACCATCTCTCTGTGGGTGATGGGTATGCAACAGAACTAAATGACAAGATAACCTGGAAATGTTTTCTTTGAATATATGTACCCTGATTTATTGATGTCATCCCATTAAAATAAAAATTTATTTTTTAAAAAAAGAAAAGAGACAATGAAAGTGGTAGCTGCCTGACCTTTGGTAGCGCAGTGGATAAAGTGTCGACCTGGAACACTGAGGTTGCTGGTTTGAAACCCTGGTCTTGCCTGGTCAAGGCACATAACAGAAGCAACTACTATGAGTTAATGCTTTCTGCTTCTCCCCTCTCTCTTTCACTCTCCTCTTTATATAAAAATAAATCAGTATGTAAAAAATAAAATTTAAAAAAAGTGGTAGCTACTGTTAGTTACAAAAACATTGTAGTAAAAGGAAGGCAGAAAATAAATGTCATCTAACAGTAATAGAAAGATCAAGTAAAGGTTTTGATAATATATGAAACTGTGTTCTTGAAAGAGAAAAACTCTAAAAAATTCTTATTATAAGTGGTTTAATGAAAAAATAAATGAGCATATACTAAGTTTTATCTTTTTCTATCATATAAAAATCTCACAGTGTCCTTAGAGTATTTGAATTCCTTGGCATGGCATTTGAACGTAGTCAGGTTGTCTCTAAAGGGCAAAAACTATAGTTGCTGCTAAACTGGCATGGTACACTTCCATAGATTTGGTCAGTAAGAAAGAATGAGTCCAACTAGGTTGAGAAAAAAAAGAAAAATAAGCAAGATATACCATATTTTTCACTATGTATGATGCACCTGACCATAAGACACACCTAGGGTTTTAAGGAGAAAAATAAGAAAAATAATATTCTGAACCAAATGGTGTGTTAAAATATTTAATAAAATATACCACAATAGTACTTCAATAATGTAAATTCAACAGCAGTACTAACAACCATTAGCACTGTTATTAACAAATGAGAAGAGACTTTAATGTTCAAATACTTTTATAGTTGTCCCAGAACCCCAGGAATTTATTATCGCTAGTGTCACAATTTAAGAAGCTCAGTTGCTCACAATCACTGGTATCACTTTCTTTGCTATTTTCATATATGATACCATCTTCAGTGCCATCTAAGTCATTACTAATGCCACATGTTTTGAATGAACATACCAGTATTCTTTTTTTTAAATCTTAGTTTTATTAATTTTAATGCAGTGACATTGATAAGTCAGGGTACATATGTTCTGAGAAAACATCTACAGATTATTTTGACCTTTGATTATGCTGCATACCCCTCAATCAAAGTCAAATTGTCCTCCATCACCTTCTATCTGGTTTACTTTGTGGCCCTAACCACCCCCCACTCCCTCTCTCTCCTTCCTTGCCCCTTCCCCACCCCTCCACCCCACTCCCAGATATCATCACATTCTTGTCCATGTCTCTGAGACTCATTTTTATGTCCCATCTATGCATTGGTTCATATACTTCTTAGTTTTTTTTCTGATTTACTTATTTCACTCTGTATAATGTTATCAAGGTCCATCCATGTTATTGTAAATGATCCGATGTCATCATTTCTATGGCTGAGTAGTATTCCATAGTTTATATGTACCAAAGCTTTTTAATCCACTCATCCTCTGATGGACACTTGGGCTGTTTGCAGATCTTGGCAATTGTGAACAATGCTGCTATAAACATGGGGATGCATTTCTCTTTCTGGAACTGTTCTATGGTGTCCTTGGGGTATATTTCTAAAAGTGGGATGGTTGAGTCAAAAGGCAGTTCGATTTTCACTTTTTTGAGAAATCTCTATACTGTTTTCCACAGAGGCTGCACCGGTCTGCATTCCCACCAGCAATTTCTCCACATCCTGGCCAGCACTTATTCTGTGTTGTTTTGTTGATGAGCACCATTCTAACTGGTGTGAGGTGATATCTCATTAAGGTTTTAATTTGCATTTCTGTAATGATTAATGATGTTGAGCATTTTTTTATATGCCTATTGGCCATCTGTATATCCTCTTTGGAGAAGTGTCTATTCATTTCTTTTGCCCATTTTTGGATTGGATTGTTTGTCTTTCTGGTGTTGAGATTTACAAGTTCTTTATAAATTTTGGTTATTAACCCCTTATCAGACATACTTTCAAATATGTTCTCCCATTGTGTAGTTTGTCTTCTTATTCTGTTTTTATTGTCTTTAGCTGTGCAGAAGCTTTTTAGTTTGCTATAGTCCCATTTGTTTATTCTGTCTTTTATTTCACTTCCCCGTGAAGATAAATCAGCAAATATATTGCTCCAAGAGATGTCCGAGAGCTTACTGCCTATGTTTTCTTCTAAGATGCTTATGGTTTCACGTCTTACATTTAAGTCTTTTATCTATTTTGAGTTTATTTTTGTGAATGGTGTAAGTGTGTGGTCTAGTTTCATTTTTTGCAGGTTGCTGTCCAATTTTCCTAACACCATTTGTTGAAGAGGTTGTCTTTACTCCATTGTATTTCCTTACCTCCTTTGTCAATTATTAGTTGTCCATAGAGCTGTGGGTTTATTTCTGGGTTCTCAGTTCTGTTCCATTGATCTGTATGCCTGTTCTTATGCCAGTACCAGGCTGTTTTGAATACAATGGCCTTGTAGTATAGCTTGATATTAGGAAGTGTGATACCTAGCCCTTTATTCTTTTTTAAGATTACTGAGGCTATTCGTGTTCTCTTTTGGTTCCATATAAATTTTTCGAATATGTGATCTCTATCTTTAATGTATGTTACTGGTATTTTAATTGGTATTGCATTGAATTTATAAATTACTTTGGGTAATATAGACATTTTAATGATGTTTATTCTTCCTAACCATGAGCATGGTATATGCTTCCACTTCTTTGTATCTTTCTTGATTTCTTTTATCAATGTTTTATAATTTTCCGAGTACAAGTCTTAGTCTCCTTGGTTAAATGTACTCCTAGGTACTTTTTTTTTTTTTTGGTTGTAATAGTGAAGGGGATTGTTTCCTTAATTTCTCTTTTTGTTTGTACATTGTTGGTGTATAAAAATGTCTCTGATTTCTGAGTATTAATTTTATATCCTGCCACCTTGCTGAATTCATTTATCAGGTCCAGTAGTTTTTTGACTGAGACTTTAGGATTTTCTATATACAATATCATATCATCTGCAAATAATGATAGCTTTACTTCTTCTTTTCCAACTTGAATGCCTTTTATTTCTTCTTCTTGTCTGATGGTGTGGCTAGTACTTCCAGGACTATGTTGAATAAGAGTGGTGAAAAGGGGCATGCCTGCCTTGTTCCTGACATTTTTTTTTTGTATTTTTTCTGAAGCTGGAAACGGGGAGAAACAGTCAGACAGCATCCCGCATGCACCCGACCAGGATCCCCCAGCACGCCCACCAGGGGTGATGCTCTGCCCACCAGGGGGCGACGCTCTGCCTTTCTGAGGTGTTGCTCTCCCATGACCAGAGCCACGCTAGCGCCTGGGGCAGAGGCCAAGGAGCCATCCCCAGCGCCCGGGCCATCTTTGCTCCAATGGAGCCTTGGCTGCAGGAGGGGAAGAGAGAGACAGAGAGGAAGGAGGGGGGGTGGAGAAGCAAATGGGCGCTTCTCCTATGTGCCCTGGCTGGGAATTGAACCCGGGTCTCCCACATGCCAGACCGATGCTCTACCACTGAGCCAACCGGCCAGGGCCCCTTGTTCCTGATCTTAAGGGGATTGCTTTTAATTTTTGCCCATTGAGTATGATGTTGGCTGTGGGTTTGTCATAGATGACTTTTTTTTATCATGTTGAGGTATGTTTCCTGTATTCCCACTTTGCTGAGAGTTTTGATCATGAATGGGTGCTGGATATTATCAAATGCTTTTTGTGCATCTATTGAAATTATCATGTGGTTTTTCTCCTTCCTTTCATTTATGTGATGAATCACATTGATTGATTTGCGAATATTGTACCAGCCTTGCCTCCCAAGAATAAATCCCACTTGATTATGGTGTATCATTTTTTCCATA
Organism: Saccopteryx bilineata; assembly: GCF_036850765.1. Classification (NCBI taxonomy): domain Eukaryota; kingdom Metazoa; phylum Chordata; class Mammalia; order Chiroptera; family Emballonuridae; genus Saccopteryx; species Saccopteryx bilineata. The sequence goes on along the minus strand of NC_089491.1, from coordinate 208,656,764 downwards.
TATTGTTGGATCCGGTTTGCTAATATTTTGTTGAGGATTTTAGCATCTATATTCATCAGGGATATTGGTCTATAATTTTCTTTCTTTGTGTTGTCTTTGCCTGGTTTTGGAATCAGAAGTATGCTCGCCTCATAAAAGGAGCTTGAAAGTCTTCCTTCCTCTTGAATTTTTTGAAATAGCTTGAGAAGGATAGGAGTTAGTTCTTCTTTGAATAGTTGGTAGAATTCACTTGTGAAGCCATCTGGCCCAGGACTTTTGTTTGTTGGGAGATTTTTGATAACTGTTTTGATCTCATTTGATGTAATCAGTTTGTTTAGGTTTTCTGATTCTTCCAGACTGATTTTTGGAAGATTGTATGTTTCAAGGAATTTGTCCATTTCATCTAGGTTGTCTAGTTTTTTGGCATAGAGTTCTTCATAGTATTTTCTTACAATCCTTTGTATTTCTGTTGTGTCAGTTGTTATTTTTCCCCGCTTATTTATATTTTTATTTATTTGAGTCCTCTCTCTCTTTTTCTTGGTGAGTCTCATTAAAGGTTCATCAGTCTTGTTTACCTTTTCAAAAAACCAGCTCCTAGTTTCATTGGTCTTCTGTACTGTTTCTTTAGTGTCTATGTCATTTATTTCTCCTCTGATCTTTATTATTTCCTTCGTTCTACTACATTGAGGCTTTACTTGCTGTTCTTTTTCTAGTTCTTTTAGATGCAGGGTTACGTTATTTATTTGAGCTTTTTCTAGCTTCTTAAATTCTGCCTGTAGTGCTATGAACTTCCCTCTCAGTACTGCTTTTGCTGTGTCCCATAAATTTTGAGTTGTTGTATGCTTATTATCATTTGTTTCTAGGAATTTTTTTTATTTCTTCTTTGATCTCATTCTTAATCCATTCATTATTTAACACCCTGCTTTTTAGTTTTCATATTTTTGAGAACTTTTGAGCCTTTCTGTTGTGGTTGATTTCTAGTTTCATGCCATTGTGATCAGAGAAAGTGTTTGATATGATTTCAATCTTCTTAAATTTTTGAGACCACTTTTGTGCCCTAACATGTGGTCTATCATATAGAATGTACCATGAGCACTTGAAAAGAACATATATTCTGCTGCTTTAGGGTAAAAGGTTCTGTAGATATCTATTAAATCAAGTTGATCTAGTGTGTCCTTTAAGTCTGCTGTTTCTTTGTTAATTTTCTTTCTTGAGGATCTATCTAGTGATGTTAGTGGGGTATTAAAATCCCCTACTATTATAGTGTTGCTGTTGATCTCGCTCTATATATCCATCAAAGTCTGCTTTATATATTTAGGTGCTCCTATATTAGATGCGTAGATATTTATAATGGTTATATCTTCCTGTTGGATTGCTCCCTTTATCATTATGTAGTGGCCTTCTTCTTTTTTTTTTTTTTTTAAATAATTTTATTTTTTTAATGGGGTGACATCAATAAATCAGGATACATATATTCAAAGATAACAAGTCCAGGGTATCTTGTCGTTCAATTATGATGCATACCCGTCACCCAAAGTCAGATTGTCCTCTGTCACCTTCTATCTTGTTTTCTTTGTGCCCCTCCCCCTCCCCCTTTCCCTCCCCCATTCCCCCCTCCCCCCGTAACCACCACACTCTTATCAATGTCTCTTAGTTTCACTTTTTTTTTTTTTTTTTCATTTTTCTGAAGCTGGAAACAGGGAGAGACAGTCAGACAGACTCCCGCATGCGCTTGACCGGGATCCACCCGGCACGCCCACCAGGGGCGGTGCTCTGCCCCCCAGGGGGCGATGCTCTGCCCATCCTGGGCATCGCCATATTGTGACCAGAGCCACTCTAGCGCCTGAGGCAGAGGCCACAGAGCCATGCCCAGCGCCCGGGCCATCTTTGCTCCAATGGAGCCTTGGCTGCGGGAGGGGAAGAGAGAGACAGAGAGGAAAGCGCGGCGGAGGGGTGGAGAAGCAAACGGGCGCTTCTCCTATGTGCCCTGGCCGGGAATCAAACCCGGGTCCTCCGCACGCTAGGCCGACGCTCTACCGCTGAGCCAACCGGCCAGGGCCTAGTTTCACTTTTATGTCCCACCTATGTATGGAATAATGCAGTTCCTGGTTTTTTCTGATTTACTTATTTCACTTCATATCATGTTATCAAGATCCCACCATTTTGCTGTAAATGTTCCGATGTCATCATTTCTTATGGCTGAGTAGTATTCCATAGTGTATATGTGCCACATCTTCTTTATCCAGTCATCTATTGACGGGCTTTTTGGTTGTTTCCATGTCCTGGCCATGTAGTGGCCTTCTTTATCTCTTACTATATTCCAGGGGTCGGTCCCCAAACTTTTTACACAGGGGGCCAGTTCACTGTCCCTCAGACCGTTGGAGGGCCGGACTATAAAAAAAAAAAAAACTATGAAAAAATCCCTATGCACACTGCGCATATCTTATTTTAAAGTATAAAAACAAAATGGAAACAAATACAATATTTAAAATAAAGAACAAGTAAATTTAAATCAAAAAACTGACCAGTATTTCAATGGGAACTATGGGTTTGCTTTTGGCTAATGAGATGGTCAATGTGCTTTTCTCAATGACCACCAATGAAAGAGGTGCTTCTTCCAGAAGTGCAGTGGGGGCGGATAAATGGCCTCAGGGGGCCACATGCGGCCTGTGGGCCGTAGTTTGGGGACCCCTGCTATATTCTTTGTTTTAAAGTCCATTTTGTCCAATATAAATATTGCTACCCCAGTTTTTTTTTTTTCATTGCCATTTGCATGAAAATTTTTTTTCATCCTTTTACCCTCAACCTATGTGCATCTTTTGTTTTAAGGTGTGTCTCTTGTAGACATCATATGTATGGGTCCTGTTTTCTTATCCATGCAGCTACCCTATGTATTTTGATTGGATCATTTAATCCATTTACATTTAGGGTTATTATTGACATGTAGTTGTTTATTGCCATTTCATTCTTTAAAGCTGTATTCCTCTTTTGCTATATTCTTTTCCCACTTTGATATGTTTACACCGTGCCCCTTAACATTTCCTGCAGCATTAGTTTGGTTGTAATAAATTCCTTGAGGTTTTTTTTTTTTTTTTTTGTCTGGGAAACTTTTTATTTCTCCTTCAATTTTAAATGATAGCCTTGCTGGATAAAGTAGTCTTGGTTGTAGGTTCTTGTTCTGCATTACTTTGAATATTTCTTTTTTTCTTTTTTTTGGTTTTTTTTTTCTATTCTGAAGCTGGAAATGGGGAGAGACAGTCAGACAGACTCCTGCATGCACTCGACCAGGATCCACCCGGCATGCCCACCAGGGGCGACACTCTGCCCACCAGGGGGCGATGCTCTGCCTCTCCAGGGCGTCACTCTGCTGTGACCAGAGCCACTCTAACGCCTGGGGCAGAGGCCAAGGAGCCATCCCTAGTGCCCAGGCCATCTTTGCTCCAATGGAGCCTTGGCTGTGGGAGGATTAAGAGAGAGACAGAGAGGAAGGAGAGGGGGAGGGGTGGAGAAGCAAATGGGCGCTTCTCCTATGTGCCCTGGCTGGGAATCAAACCTGGGTCCCCCGCACACCAGGCTGACGCTCTACCACTGAGCCAACCGGCCAGGGCTTACTTTGAATATTTCTTGCCATTCACTTCTGGCTTCAAGTGTTTCTGTTGAGAAGTCTGATGTCATCCTTATGGGGGCTCCTTTGTAGGTGATAGCCTTTTTTTCTCTCACAGCTTTTAATATTTTCTCTTTATCACTTAGCTTTGGTATTTTAATTATGATGTGTCTTGGTGTAGGTTAATTTGGGTTTCTTTTTAGTGGAGTTCTCTGTGCTTCTTTAATTTGTGAGAGTTTCTCCTGCATTAATTTAGGGAAGTTTTCAGCTATGATATGATTAAACAAAGTCTCTATCCCTTGTTCTTTCTCTTCTTCTTCAGGAACCCCTATGATGCAGATGTTATTTCTCTTTATGTTGTCACAGAGCTCTCTAAGAGTTTCCTTAGACTTTTTGAGTCTCTTTTCTTTTTTCTTCTATGTTTTCATGCCTTCATTCCAGTTGTCCTTCTACTCGCTGATTCGATCCTCAGCTGTGTCCATCCTGTTTTTAATTCCTTCCACTGTGGTCTTCATTTCTGATATTGTATTTGTCATCTCCGAATGATTTTTTTTTAATATTTCAATATCCTTTTTTATACTTGCTATTTCTTTATTTAGGGGTTTGTGATGACCATCCATTGTTCTAAGATCCCTAAGCATCCTTCCAATCATTATTTTAAACTCCGCATCCGGAAGTTTGAATATTTTCATATCACTCAGTTCATCTCCTGAAGGTCTCTTTTGTGGTTTCATTTCGATTGCACTTCTTTGTCTTCTCATTGTGCCTACCCAGGGTGCTTTCTTTGTAGAGCTGGTTGAGTCTAGGCTTGGTGTTTTCTTCCTCTAGTTTTTACTTGTGTTGTTTCTAAGTCTTCTTGGGGTGGCATCAGCTATTATTTGTAATCCACTTTAGGATTTGGGCTGCTTTGAAGTCTTGATTTGTTTATTTTCTTAACAGGTGATTGTCTTGTTTGCTGATCTCAGCAGGGGGCTTATTTGAAACTGTATCCAGGAATGTGGTGGGTGTGACCTGAGGCTCTGAAGTCCTCTTCTGCCAGTTAATCTCTCTGGGGGCAGGTTTTTTTCTCAGCTTCAGTAGGGGGAGGTGTATCTCAGATCTCCAAGGAGACCTGAGTTACTGCCCCTCCTCCCCACTTCTTGTTTTCAGCTGTGTCTTGTTGCGCTGATTGGAGCTGGAGAGATGTCTGTATGTCTGTTACCTGGAAGTACTTTTGTATTTTGCTTTGTGGAAGGATCAGCCCCTCCCCCAGTTATGGCCGCCTCCAGCACTGAATGAGTCAGCTTTTTATGTCATCACCTATATTTCTCTTCCCCTCACCATCCATCCCTCTCTTTCTCCTCTTTTTGGAAGACAAGCGGGCCCTTTCAACATACCTCATTCTCTGGTAGCCAGGTAAGTGGCCGTGAGCAGTATTTACTGCTCTTTTCCTTGGAATTGAGAGCTCAGCCTCACACCCCTCCTCTGTTCCTGTAAGCAGGGGAGATTCAGGCTCTCGCTACCAGGTTTTTTGTGGCTTCTTCTTTGCTCCTTGATTTTTGAAAGCTGTTCTTGTAGTCCAGATTTGGTTTTTCATGCTGATTGTTCATAAATTAGTTTATAATCCAGTTCGGTGGTGTGAGTTGGGTGTCTGTGCGTCTGCCTACTCCGCTGCCATCTTCAGGTCTCATGACCATACCAGTTTTTTTTTTATTCATTTTAGAGAGGAGAGAGAGAGAGAGAGACAGAAAGGAGAAGCTGAAAGCATCAACTCCCATATGTGCCTTGACCAGGCAAGCCCAGGGTTTTGAACCGGCAACCTCAGCATTTCCAGGTCAACACTTTATCCACTGTGCCACCACAGGTCAGGTGTGACCATACCAGTTTTATTCTTCACTAACTGCCATGATGTTTTCACCCTTTCACAAACTTGAGTGATAGTGGGTCTCTTCATTCATCCAGCTGGTGTCAGATCATGATTACCAGCAGCCATCCATTTGTTCCACTCTTCTCACATAAGACTTTAAATAGTTTGTTGATGGAAACATTGAGAGGTTGAAACTGGCTGGTAAGACCCCCAGGAATTATAGCTAGATTAGTTTTCACTTCTTTAAAGTTTTTTTTTCTTTTCTTTTTTTTTTTTTGTATTTTTCTGAAGCTGGAAATGGGGAGAGACAGTCAGACAGACTCCCGCATGCGCCCGACCGGGATCCACCCAGCACGCACACCAGGGGGCGATGCTCTGCCCCTCCATGGCATTGCTCTGCTGCAACCAGAGCTACTCTAACACCTGGGGCAGAGGCCAAGGAGCCATCCTCAGCGCCCGGGCCATCTTTGCTCCAATGGAGCCTTGGCTGTGGGAGGGTAAGAGAGAGACAGAGAGGAAGGAGGGGGGTGGAGAAGCAAATGGGTGCTTCTCCTATGTGCCCTGGCTGGGAATCAAACCCGTGTCCCCCACACACCAGGCTGATGTTCTACCGCTAAGCCAACCGGCCAGGTCTCTTTAAAGTTTTTTTTTGTGCGTGTGTGTGTGTGTGTGTGTGTGTGTGATTTTACTAATATATGATCTAAACTGGTCAAGCACTAATAGTGCACCAAGTGACATCAGCACTTTTCACAGAGCCCCAGCAGCTACAGCACAACCCTCCACCGCTGCAGCACACCTCTCACATCTGCTCTCAATGATGTCAGATGCATATGCCCACACATTGCTGTCTTCCCCCCTTCACTGCATGCAACTGTGGAAACCAGAACCAGAAAATCACTAAGCAGATGCCGTGTTTCCACATGCAGTCATTGCAGGTGTGATTACGCTCCCACTGGTGCTCATTCTACATATGTTCACCAGTTCAGTGGCCTGCAGCTACAAAAAATAAACATTTGCTCCATAAGATGCATGGGCATTTTCCACTCTACTTTGGGAGAAAAAAAGTGCATCTTATGGAGCAAAAATATGGTATATACATGGTATATATCAATTTTCTGTATTCACAAGATGACACCAAACTGGAAGGGGAAGATATAAATGACATGAGTGGTAGGCATCTCTGTTGTGGAGGAACCAATTCTACACTGCAACTAAACAGCTGTATAGTCTACAACTATTTCCTGAGAAGATGAGGTGAAAGGCTCCATGGCTATGTAGAGGTCTCCCACAAGATAGAGAAGTTAATATGAAATAGCGTGTGCCAACTTTTCCCAAAACTGTCTAGTTGGCCATAGTCCTGGGAGGTTACAGGGTGTTATGCTGGGATTAAAGTGCTTGTGAGCCTTGTCAACTTAGTCTATATGGATTTATGTATTGTGTCTATGGTGCCACATTGAAGAGGTTAGCCTGTACTGGTTTGATAAATCACAAAATAAGTGGAAAATAAATGAAAGCAAAATAAAAAATGTAGGAATAAAGAATGCTAGAGACTAAATGCTTGTGTTCTCTAAAATGCATATGTTAATTCCTCATTCACCATAAAATGATATCTGGATCTGGAACCTTTTGGAGACTCTATAAATGCCTTATACCTATGGGCTCCATACACCTATGGGAGTAAGGGTTATCAGGTGGAGCCTTCTTGAATGGGATTAGTAAAAAGATAGCTGTTTTTGAATCAGGAAGTGATTTCTCACCAGGCACCAAATCTGTTGAAGACTTGATCTATCAATCTCCAGAACTTAAGAAATTAATTTGTGTTTCTTCTGAGCTCCTGCAGTATATAGCATTTGTGTTAGCATCCTGAATAGACTAAGACAGTGAAAATCCCAAGCCTACATTTCCTGAAAAGAAAAAATAACACAAACCAAAACACAAAACAACAAATAAAAGAGAAGTATAAGTGGGTAAGGTGCTACAATGCTACTTTTGGGAAAGAAAATAGTCTTCAAGTTTCTTATAATCAGAAGAATTATAAAGAAAAACTTATTTAGAAATGAAAGAATAGGTAGATGGCAGATCCATAAAACACATCATTTTAATAAAATAGGGTGATACATCAAGTATTTCTTGATACAGATTACCTAGCAATATCCAAAGTAGAAGAACCTTCAAGGTTATCTAGACCAACATGCTCATTATAGTGATGAAAAAACTAAAGTTTTTTAAAAGACAAAGTACTTTTACTAAATATAGTGACTGAAGATGATAGATAGATAGATAGATAGATAGACAGACAGCTTACTCCCATTAGCAGTTTTTAAAAATTTCACAAAATTAGTGAAAGTTTTTAGGCGCAAGTGAAAGTTTCTTTGCATATACTGAGAAGCAAGAAAAATGTATTAAAAGTTTCAAATGCATTACCATATTTCCAGAATTAATAAAGAATGGTTATTGCCATCTTGTGTCTCTATGGCTACTTATAAAAATTATATAGCTATTTCTATTTTTATTATCAACATTATTTGATTAAAAACACATTATATAGTATACAGGGTTGTGAATTTTTAAAAATACTGTTATTTTGAAATAAAAACATACCTCACTTTGAAACTAAGAGGATAAATTTTAATTAAATATTCAGAATAGAATTAAAAGTAGTAGATAATTATAGACCAAAAAGAAATATTATACCTACTAAAGGAGTTTGTTTTATATCATATAGGTCATGACTTGTTAATATATGTAAAATATATATAATGATAGACAAAGGCAGAAACATATATCTATTCTGTTAATCAATATAAATTATTTGTATATAATTTTTATTTATACATATTTATTTTACAAACATTGTATCTTGAGGTTTGTTAAAATGTATGTTAAATAGAACTTAAAGTCATTTTTAACAAAATTTTGCTCAAGACAATATTTCTATTATGGTAAAACAAGGAGAAATTGTTAAATTTTACAAAGAGTTAAAGACTAAGGCAATTAGAATTATCTATCTTCATGATGAACAATCTCTTTTTTATTTTTTTAAGAGAGAGAGAGAAAGACAGAAAGGAAAAGAAAGAGATGAGAAGCATCAATTTGCTGCAGCACTTTATTCACTGATTGCTTTCTCATATGTGTCTTGAAGGGGTAGAGATTCCAGCTGAGCCAGTGACCACTTGGTCAAGTCAGCAACCTTGGCCTTAACCCAACGACTTTGGGTTTCAGGCCTGTGACCATTGGGTCATGCCTATGGTACCAAGTTCAAGCCAGTGAGTGACCCCATGCTCAAGCTGATGAATCCACACTCAAGCCAGATGAACCTGTGTTCAAACTGGCATTCTGGGCTTTGAAACTTGGTCCTCAGCATTCCAGGTTGATGCTCTATACATTGTACTATCACATGGCCAGGCAGAATGATCTCTTTTTAAAAACATAATATACTGCCTGACCAGGCAATGGCACAGTGGATAGAGTGTCAGACTGGGATGCAGAAGGACCCAGGTTAGAGACCCCAAGGTTGCCAGCTTGAGTGCGAGCTCATCTGGTTTGAGCAAAGCTCACCAGCTTAGACCCAAGGTCACTGGCTCGAGCAAGGGGTTACTCAGTCTGCTGAAGGCCCGCAGTCAAGGCACATATGAGAAAGCAATCAATGAACAACTAAGGTGTTGCAATATGCAACGAAAAACTAATGATTGATGCTTCTCATCTCTCCATTCCTGTCTGGCTGTCCCTGTCTATCCCTCTCTCTGATTCTCTCTCTGTCTCTGTAAAAAAAAAAAGATAATATACTATAATCAGTCAAAGTATATATTTGATTACTTTCAGACCAAAATAAATAATCTCTAAAGAAAAAAAAAATGGAAAAATAAATTTTTATTAATACATTTAATATTTATTAAATTTAATAAAACTTACTACAAGCCCTGGCCAATGGCTCAGTGGATAGAGACCTGGCTTGCTGAGATCATGAGTTCAATTCCTGGTCAGGGCACATATGAGATGCTACCAATGGGTGCACAACAAAATGGAGCAACTAAGTTAGACAACTTAATGCTTCTCTCTCTCTCTTTTTGTTTCTTTCTCTCTCTCTCTCTGCCTCCCCTCCAGCTCTCTTTATCTGCCTCTCAAATCAGTGGAAAATAAACAAAATAAAAAACTTACCACATTATATAATATTATGGAGGAGGTACATTTATTTGTTTATGAAATGTTTACAACAACTTTTGATTAGCAAGAGTTGAAGTGGCAACTATGATTACTCTTTTAAATATCAAGGACCTAACACTTTGAAAAGTAGGTGACTATTCAAGGTCAAATACTTGGAAAAGAACTGAAGCCAAGTGTACTAATTTCAAGTTCATCTGTCTTCCAACATCACAGCTGTCTCACCCAAAGGTATGTATAGTCTATTCCTTGCTAAGAAATACAATTTACAAAATCAATGGTGTATGTGCATGTTTTATAAAGAAAACTATTCTTCTTTGCTTATGCATTCTCAATGAGATAAATAAATTGATGTATTTTACAATGCGGCCTATGTACTTTTATGAAGTCCTTAGTACTCTGCCATATTTTACTCAACAATTTATTTCCCAATTCAGGTTGTTATTTATCCTGAGCATACCAAATGATTTTATTAAAGCAATTGAAAGTAGGGAAGTAATTGATTGCTTCTGCCTGTGAACTACAAAATCCAAAAGAAAAATACTAGATAAAGGAGAAGATACTTCCCAACATTTTGAATTTTTTATAAATTGCAGAATAAGTGAGTGAGTTGCTGGTTGTGCATTTCTATTCCAAAAAGTTTTAAGATAACAAATAAGAATGAGTAAGAACCACTATTTCAGTTTTACAAATAGCTTTTGCATACATTATCCTGATAGTTCTCATAAACAATCTTATGAGGCAAGTGCTTTCACTGACATTTTACCAATAAAACTGGACTTCAGAGAGGTTAAATTACTCTCAGAGGCTCACACAGATGGTAAGTGATAGACTCAGGCCAAACTGAATTTTAGATTTTGAATTTTCATGATCCAGTATACCATGTTACTAGTTTTCTCTAGGCATCTGTAAAAGTAGTTTGCTTGTCTTTTTAGATATGTTTATGCCATTGCCCAAAATAAATACTTGCTTATCTTTTATAAGTATATTACTTGAGGTTGATGAATTTTAGATAATATTAGCTGCAGCTTGGACAAATAATCTAGAGAATATTAAGCAAACTCTTATTATCGACATCTTTCTAGTTTTGATGTTTTCTCATGCAATGTCCAAATAGAATTTTTGTGTTGGTATGCGTGTGTGTGTGTGTGTGTGTGTGTGTGTGTGTAGGTTTTTTTTTTACTTTTATTATAAAAAAGTTCAAACATATACAAATTAAACCAATACTATAATAAATTTCCATATATCCATCACCCAGTATTCTGCCATGTTTGCCTCATTGATATATCTATTCACACTTTATCTTATCACTGAGGAAAATATATGAGGACAATATTGATAATGACTGTGATGATAATGACTACCTGTAAAATATTTTTTCATATATAGTTTTATTTAAGAATAACATACTCATTAAAATTTAATTCATCAGTACATGTTTATAGGTTTTGACAAAGACCAATAGTCATATATGATTACCACCATGCCAAATAATTTTAAAGTGATAATACTAAAATAATAAAAAAATAAAAATTTTTTAAGATTAAAAAAAGTTCAAATTTAGCCCTATGGAGAACAAGAACCTTAAGGGCAAACAGATGTTAAGAAAGCAGGAGTTGTCACCTGACCAGGCAGTGGCACAGTGAATAGAGCATCAAAATGAGATGCAGAGGACCCAGGTTTGAGACCCCGAGGTCACCAGCTTGAGTGCAGGCTCATCAGGTTTGAGCAAGGCTCACCAGCTTGAGTTCAAGGTTGCTGGCTTGAGCAAGGGGTCACTTGGTCTGCTGTAGCCCCCCGGTCAAGGCACATATGAGAAATCAATCAATGAACAACTAAGTAACCACAATGAAGAATTGATGTTTCTTATCTCTCTTCCTTACTGTCTGTCTGTCCCTATCTGTCCCTCTCTCTGACTCTCCTTGTATCTGCCAAAAATAAGAAAAAAGAAAAGCAGGAGTTGGCTTATGCCAGTTTGAGAGACCTCAGTTCTCATACTCCATAATTACTGTTACTGGGAATCTGTGTCTGTCTTTGCTCTTTTCTGACCCACACTTCAGGTAGAATTTCTTTTGCTTTTATGTATCAGTTCAACAGTCTGTTGAAGCTCACTATTTCATCTCTGGTTCAACCCATAATTATTGGCTATACTCCAAATGGATGCAACTAACAGTAGATGCTGACCTTTATTTCAACATTGGCTAATCCAAAGCTTGATTCCCTGAGCAAGGAGGCTGTGTGAAGGGGTGGTAAACCAGCCAGGGGATCATTTTCTGCCTTTTGCACTAAATAAACTAATATGAGTTGGCATAGAACAAAATTAATTTTTTTTCACATATAATAAAATTTTGGCTGGCTAGGCTAACATATGTCATAGCTGACTTCATGGATTGATTTTGTTACCATGAGTGAGTTTATATCCATTTCTCTCACTGTTGGTAGTTTTATTATCAGGTAAAACTACAGCAGACTTAATGTCATCCCTTACAAATTTTATATGTAGTGTATTAAGGAAAACAATGAGTCTCTTTTTTTTTTCTTTTTTTTTTTCACTTTTCTGAAGCTGGAAACAGGGAGAGACAGTCAGACAGACTCCTGCATGCGCCCGACCGGGATCCACCCGGCATGCCCACCAGGGGCGACGCTCTGCTCACCAGGGGGCGATGCTCTGCCCATCCTGGGTGTCGCCATGTTGTGACCAGAGCCACTCTAGCGCCTGAGGCAGAGGCCACAGAGCCATCCCCAGCGCCCGGGCCATCTTTGCTCCAATGGAGCCTTGGCTGCGGGAGGGGAAGAGAGAGACAGAGAGGAAAGCGCGGCGGAGGGGTGGAGAAGCAAATGGGCGCTTCTCCTGTGTGCCCTGGCCAGGAATCAAACCCGGGTCCTCCGCACGCTAGGCCGACGCTCTACCGCTGAGCCAACCGGCCAGGGAACAATGAGTCTCTTACCCAGACTTTTTATCAAGGTCTTATTGAATCCTTTTGTTGTGATTGGATTAAGCAACAGTCCATAAAGCAATCACTATGGTCAAGGGGATAAGACAAACAGTATCTTAGATCTAGAATTATGATATGGATCCCAACCAAAAATTTGTGGACCATACATGGAGAAAGGGAGATCTCTAAAGTTCTATTAGCAAAAGTAAAGGTAAAGGTCTTATATATTGAATAGACAATAAATAACACAGACACATCATACTGGAAAAACTTGCTTTTGTCAGGAAGATAGCTATCATAGCTAATTAATAACAAAATATTATAAATATTTGTTACTGCTCCAAGAGCTTCTAACATTGCATTCATTTTGAAAAAATATTATTCATCTCATGTTGAATAATAAATAGGATATTTATAATATTACTATGATAAAACTCATTGCTTTGCTGAAATTACCAAAATATTTTAAACACACTTTTAATAATTCATATTTGATACCTGTCTAGTAATTATTTTAACTTACTTTTTTAAGTTTCAATAAAAATTAAGGTAATATAAATAATAGCCTAAATTCTAAAAACACATATATTAAGGAATTTTAATCAACTTGAAATTTCTTAAATACTTATTCTGACAAGCTACAGGCACACGTTTATACAATAAAAATTAGACACAAATCATCTGAGGGCACACCATAAAGATTCATATATCTTATTGTACAGATGCAATACATGATAGAGTTTGTGTTGTTAATGAGGGACCAAATGCTAAAAATATTATAGAATATAAAATGTATTAATCTTACATTTGTTTTATATAATAAAATGTATTATGCTGAAATATCAAAAAATAATGTTATACATTTATGCGTGCACATGAGATATAAAATCATTCCATATATATTCATATTATTAATTTATATATCTTATATAAGAAATAATATATTATATATAATCACCTGCATTCCAGACATTCTGACACTCTTGTTGTACCAGCAGTAGAGCAAAATTTTCTTGTTTTTGTCAATCTATTTATTAAATAATATTAAAATAGCTATTTCTTTTATTCTTTCTTTTACATTTTAAGTTATTAATTTTTCATAGTATATATAGTTCAGTGCTTTCCATGGTTTCCTTTTACTGTACAATAGGTAAATAGCTGGCTACTGTGATAAGATGATCAGGGAAACTCAACAGGTATGCTAAAAAGCTGGAAGACATTGCTTTAGAGGAACTGTTACTGGAAGAAGCCAGGGTTCAAGTTGCCCATTTCTGCTGAGTCTAATTAGTCATAGACCAGGGTCTAATTGATATAAAACTTTCTTTTATTCAAATTGCCAACAACCTGAAAAAGAGGGAGCCTAAAAATATATCTAAATCCTGTCTTGCAATCTTAGCTGACTGGCCAGTGTACATACATTTGGGGGCAGTTAATAATGTATCAAAGAGCATTCAGTTAGTCACAAAACAGTGTGCCAGAGGTAGGATTCTGGTCATCAGGACTGTTTTCCCAGCAAGTTCTTCCAATGCTGACACAGGTCCAATGGGCACAGTTTCATTTGGTGATATTTCCTGGACAACTTGGCCCTGCACAGTGTCTCTGAGGCTATCTGCTTCTTGGAATTATCTGCAAAAGAGACTCCCTGTTCTCCTTACAGAGAGAGTAAAGATTGAAGATTTGTAAACTAACTTTCTAGTTATTTGTAGGGCCTAAACTCTTCATAGGAAATTCTGTGACTAGGCTCTTACAAGCAACAGTTGTGATTCAACCCCTCCTTAATTTTCAGGCCCCTCCCAGGTGTCTACTTCTAAACTGACCCTCAGGCCTTCCTGCAAAAATAAACATTTCCTCTCATTTCAAAGGAAAAGGCCAGGAAGTCATTAAGAAAGAGTAGCAAGCAAATTAACTGTTTTCTACATCCTATTGATTACAACTAAAATATACTCTTACTGAAGATAAATCTCTAACCTTGAATTTCCCTATCATAAGGTGACCAATTGTCCTCCTTTAGGGAGGACAGTTCTTGTTTAAGTTCCATCCTCCCTTGAAAAGTGTCCTCCTACACATCCTCCTTTTTGGTATTGGAAGACTAATCTGTAAATGACCATATTCAATCGATGCAGAGTCAATCCATTGCACGTGATGTGACATATTCGCATTTGACATGTCAATTCATCAAGAATCACTACAGTCCTGTGATATGTGATTATGAGACACATGCACTCCACATGGGAGGCCTTGAGAGAGTACATGACATACTGAGCAAATGGCTTTGTGTACTTCTTATTGAAACATGATATGACACATATGACATTGTAGACTCACGATTATTTTTTTCTCAGTAAATATTCAATCAGACAGGTAAGCATAATTCACATTTTATTAATTAATTTCTATTTAGTAATTTCCAAATACATATAATTTTATTTACAAGTATTTTACAGAAATTCAAGTTTTAAAGTGGAAATCTAACCTCAAACCATATCTATTAACATATTTTGATTAAACAGTTGCATAAAACAGACATTTTTAATTAGAAAATCATAAATACACCTGAATATCACTCCAAATTAGTGATTATGTTCGATATTTAGTTTTAAATGAGTACTTTTTTCTTATAATTATTATTAAAAATTGATAGGTATGTAAGCATAATTGCAATATAAAATATTACAAATGTTTTTATTATGCATTTATCAAATTATAGTGTATTATTATTGCAATCAATAAAATGTTTATTTTATTTATAATATTGTTTTCTTCAATTTATTTTTGTCCTACTTTTCATTGTAAAAAAGTTGGTCATCTTACCTATAAGAACCATCCACAGAGAGTTTTGAAATCATGTTAATATCAGTGGTGCATATACAGAATAGAACTTACAAACCTCACTGAATGCTTAGTATTTTGCAGAACTGCATACTTCTTTAATAATTTAGAAAAGGAAAGATAGAATATTGCCAGAAGCTCAAAACTAACATATTTTACTACAATGAATTATGTTGTGTTACTAATAACAAAATTTCCACAAGGGTCTAGTAAGCATAAAAATTATAAAAGATAGCCCTGGCTGGTTGGCCTGGTGTGCAGGAGTCCCGGGTTCAATTCCTGGCCAGGGTACACAGGAGAAGCGCCCATCTACTTCTCCACCCCTCCCCCTCTCCTTCCTCTCTGTCTCTCTCTTCCCCTCCCGCAGCTGAGGCTCCATTGAAGCAAGGATGGTCCAGGCACTGAGGTTGGCTCTATGGCCTCTGCCTCAGGCACTAGAATGGCTCTGGATGCAGCAGAGTGACACCCCAGAGGGGCAGAGCATCGCCCCCTGGTGGGCATACCGGGTGGATCCTGGTCGGGTGCATGCAGGAGTCTGTCTGCCTCCCCGTTTCCAGCTTCGGAAAAATGCAAAATTGTAATAAAAGATTACAATATTATATTTTACTCACTAAGGAAAAGAATTTAAATTAATATAGAATGTCAGAAATATTTAAAAACTCAGACTAATCTAAGTGAACCTATTACATTTCTCAATGTAAATTTCTTGGAGGTCCTGTGTGAAGTTTGTTCTCTCTGACTGAAGATAAAGTAATATTTTTCTCACATTAAGAAATCTAGAGTGATTATTTTTTAAACATTCAATGATTATATTGTATTTAAGTTACTGGTAAGTACCAGAAAGTTCACTTTATTCAATTAAATAAAGAAGAGTATTCCATATCCCACACAATGATTTAACATCAACCTACATTACGTAAAAAATTTTAGTAGTCTTCAGGTGCCCGTGTGCATAGCATGAAAGAATAATTTAAAATCTGGTATGATTTTAGGTTTTACACCAGAAAGTTAGAGGGAACAGCTGTTATTCCCAGTCCCAGGGAACCAGAGGTAGGTTGTTCTGCTTTCACATCACTTCTCTCTCCCAGTAGTAGGATGTCTTTACTGAGACTTGGAATTAGGTATCTCTCAATTATCTTTCCAGATAATGATCTTTTGCTGCAAAAGTACCTGTTGAATTGCTCAAAATAAAACTTAAGCATCTATTGGGCCAGATTTCTGGTGTTCTGCTAAAAGATCAGGGATGTCCTGACACATTCAAACTGTAAGTTTTGCCTTCTTCTAATAGTTAAAACCCACATCAAGTAGAAATATTCTAACCATAATCCCTCTGGCATAGCTCTAACACATACTGTCATGTGAGGTCATGGAACACATGTAGGATGCACCAACATCGAGTTTGAAACAGTTGTAGGAATATTTTAATTATGCTTCTTGTTTAGGGGGAAATTTTTGCAAATAAGGCAATGCTTTATCAAATGTGTTTATTCCAACAGACAGTCATCTGCCAGGCAACCATTAAATATGAGGTTGAATAACCCTCTGAGGGCCAGGCCTTAAATACCTGAACTCTGTCCAGAACTTACAGAGTCTTTCTGACAACCTATCTTAGATAACTCATTGAGAATAAAATCTTTATTGATACCTAATAAAAATGTAGCTATGAAAAGCAATCTTTTTTAGAGAATAATCTGGAGAATATGTAATTTTTTTCTTTTTTTTTGTTACAGTACTTTTCAAAACGTAGATCTAGAAGACAATTCCATTAAAAAATACAAATACTGTTTTCTGTTAGTGTATACATAGACTCTTGCATCAGCTTTGAAATATATCTCATAGGAACTGAGACTGGCACTGAGTGATAAAATAGAAAATCTTATGCTTACCTTGAGAAAAATACTTTTCTACAGACTGTCAACATTATGTAAAAGTTCCCTCTTCATACATAAGTGTGTTTAACAATTAAAATAATCTAATTTATTATGTGTGTGTGTGTGTGTGTGTGTGACTTTAATTGCAGGACTTGTCAGGCTAAGTTTTGCTAACATTATATAGCACTTACTGTGTGCCATGAAGTTATGAGTTCTTTATTTTTATGAAATCATATAAACTTAGAATCTACCTGGTGAAGGAGATACTGTTTTCAATACTATTTTATTTTATTTTTTTATTTTTATTTTTTTTTATTTATTCATTTTAGAGAGGAGAGACAGAGAGAGAGAAGGGGGAGGAGCTGGAAGCATCAACTCCCATATGTGCCTTGACCAGGCAAGCCCAGGGTTTCGAACCGGCGACCTCAGCATTTCCAGGTTGACGCTTTATCCACTGCGCCACCACAGGTCAGGCTCAATACTATTTTAAAGAACAAACTGTAATGCAAAGAGATTGACCTATCTAAGGTCACCCAGATGATAAATATCCAAATTATAAAAATGTCTTTTCAATGATAACATTTAGAAGGCATCATTTACAATACTTACTTGGAAATATCATCTACACATAAACTCCTGATATTTTCAAAGCAGATGTGCTGTGGACCAAAACTGGCCAATGTTGTTGTAAAGCCAGTAGACATGGCCACCATCACAGCTGCCTGGCCAATGCAGGTTCCCATTTAATTTGGACAGATGGTAATGAATCAATGGAGCCAAGAACTGGTGGGTCATTACATTTATTCCTAGCTTGCACCCAGTCAGCAAGAAATACACACAGTGGGAAAACACTTTCCCTTCCATTCTGGGCTCCCAAAGCCACTGACTTTCTCTGGTTTTTGCTAGAATCAAAGGTCTCACCAGCCTCACTCAGTCCCCTTTGAATTGCTGATGGCAAGAACCAAGCAAGAGAGCCCCCAGTGTGCTTTATTTTATAGTGTAGGAAATTAGAACCTTTAAGCCAATATACAAATAAGAAAGTCTCTGATACAGAGCCATTTATCTGAAGCATAAATGGGATTCCTCATAAGAGTACACCACCCCTGCCCCATCACGCAACAGTCGAGGGTATGGGGAAAAGCTTAATTTTGAGAAGAGCTTAGTATTAGAAGATGTTGAAAAGATCTTAGTATTAAAAGGGTGGAAAAGGCTTAGTCTTAAAACTAAGATTTAGGTTATAAGGACTTTGCCAACTTACAGCCTATCTCTGACATCCAAAGTGAACTATAAGCGAGCAAACATACACATCATATT
Source organism: Saccopteryx bilineata (assembly GCF_036850765.1). NCBI lineage: Eukaryota > Metazoa > Chordata > Mammalia > Chiroptera > Emballonuridae > Saccopteryx > Saccopteryx bilineata. The sequence goes on along the minus strand of NC_089491.1, from coordinate 208,638,224 downwards.
TACAAACTTATTTGACCAACAGTTGTTCTGCATAGTCCAAGTATTTCATTGTTTTGAACCAAATCATGGAAGAACGACATGGTAGACTTAATCTCTATTGCTTCTTTTAGGTTTGTTTTTACCAATCTTTGATTTGGCGCTCAACTCTCCACATACATTCACACATGCTGTATTAAGTGCTAATAATGAGATTTGTAGCCATGAACACAATTTAACCCTTCCACATGGAATAATTAAAGCAATTTACAAAATATACAAAAGAGTGGATTTTAGCCATTGGTCAAAGGATGGCTCATGACAGTCATCTTTGAGATAAAAAAAACAGGCCCTGGCTGGTTGGCTCAGCGGTAGAGCGTCGGCCTAGCGTGCGGAGGACCCGGGTTCGATTCCCGGCCAGGGCACACAGGAGAAGCGCCCATTTGCTTCTCCACCCCTCCACCACGCTTTCCTCTCTGTCTCTCTCCTCCCCTCCCACAGCCGAGGCTCCATTGGAGCAAAGATGGCCCGGGTGCTGGGGATGGCTCTGTGGCCTCTGCCTCAGGCGCTAGAGTGGCTCTGGTCACAACATGGCGACGCCCAGGATGGGCAGAGCATCGCCCCCTGGTGGGCAGAGCGTCGCCCCTGGTGGGCGTGCCGGGTGGATCCCGGTCGGGCGCATGCGGGAGTCTGTCTGACTGTCTCTCCCTGTTTCCAGCTTCAGAAAAATGAAAAAAAAACAAAAAAAAAAAACAAAAAAAACAAATATGGCCTGTTTACTGCATAAAGAGTTTCTCAGCCACAAGTGGGAAAATTTAAAAAAAAATCTAGAAGGGAAGAAGAGACATTTTTTCCACACGTGCTCTACAATTGCCTGGATTTAGTAACACCAAAAGGGTATGTTTCCACCTGTAGCATTGACTGTGATGTCCTTTATATTCCCCTTAGCTTCCATAAACTTTAGATAGCTTTCTCTTGGAATTAAATCTCCTAATCCAGTGGTCCCCAACCTTTTTTGGGCCACGGATCAGTTTAATGTCAGAAAATATTTTCATGAACCGGTCTTTAGGGTAGGATGAACAAATGTATCATGTGACTGAGACAAGCATCAAAAATGAGTCTTAGATGGATGTAACAGAGGGAATCTGGTCATTTTTTAAAAATAAAACATCGTTCAGACTTAAATATAAATAAAATGGAAATAATGTAAGTTATTTATCCTTTCTCTGAGAACCAGTACCAAATGGCCCACAGACTGGTACCGGTCCACGGCCCAGGGGTTGGGAACCACTGTTCTAATCTATTCCTTAGAGCACTTACTATAGAAAATTTGCAATGTAAATTCAGTATTTGCCCTTTTGAGAAGTAGATATTCTGCAGCCCAGGAATATCTTTCTCAATATCTTGGGGCAATCCCTTTAAAAAAGAACTATCAAGAAAGACAAGGTTTCTGTTTCATAGTATCTATGGAAGGGTAAGAATTTAACTTAAATAAGTGGCAATTAATAAAGATAAATGATCTAATCATATTTACTTTTTTTTAATGACATCATCTAGTACTCACCATGGGTTCATCTCAGGATTTAAAACCATCCTGTGATTTGTTTCATCAGATTTGAGTTTGGTCCTTCTGCATTATTGCAAACTCCTGAGCCCTAATGCAGTAGTCTTGAGTAAAGCCTCCCATGACTTTTTAACACATTTTCCAGTTCATTTTTTCTTTTATAAACATGCAGACTAGTAATTTTGAGTGTATAAGTTAAATTTAAGGTGAAGAATTAGAAGTTAAAAATTTGCTTCTGAATAAAGACATATTTATTCCCTGACCAGTGGTGGCAGAATGGATTGAACATTGACCAGGAATGCTGAAGTCTCTGGTTTAAAATCCTTAGATCATCAGCTTCAGTGTAGGCTCATCAGCATGTGTGCAGTATCATCAACATGATCCCAAGGTTGCTGCCTTGAGTAAGGGGTCACTGGCTTGGCTTGAGTCCCCCAGTCAAAGTACTTATAAGAAGTATTCAATGAAAAACTAAAGTGCTGTAACTACAAGTTGATGCTTCTCATCTCTTTCTTTCCTCTCTTTCCCTTCTTGTATCTCTCTTAAAAAAAGACACATTTTCTAATTTCTTATTTGACTTTTTATGTATTTTTTTTGAGGTGAGAAGTGGAGAGGCAGAGAGACAGACTCCTCAATGCACCTGACCGGGATCCACCTGGCATGCCCACCAGGGGTCAATGCTCTGTCCATCTGAGCCATTGCTCCATTGCAACCAGAGCCATTCTAGTACCTAAGGCAGAGGCCATGGAGTTATCCTCAGCACCCAGGCCAACTTTGCTTCAATAGAGCCTTGGCTGCAGGAGGAGAAGAAAGAGAGAAAGAGAGAGAGTGAGGAAAGGGGGAAGAGTGGAGAAGCAGATGGGTGCTTCTCCTGTGTGCCCTGGCCAGGAATAGAACCTGGGACTTCCACATACTGACCAATGATCTACCACTAAGTCAACTAGCCAGAGCTTTCTTATTTGACTTTTAGGCAGGCTTTTTAGTTGGTATGTAAAACATAAAAGAAAGTAATATAAATGAGAACTGAAATATCCAACATTGATTATTAAGAGATGTCACAGATAAAGCATTTTTAGAGGTTGCTTTATCTATCTATCATCTATCTATCTATCTATCTATCTATCTATCTATCTATCTATCTATCTATCTATCATCTATCTATTTATCATCTATCTATCTATTTATCTATCTATCTATCTATCATCTATCTATTTATCTATCTATCTATCATCTATCTATCTATCTATCTATCTATCTATCTATCTATCTATCTATCTATCTATATTTCTCATGCACAAACACACATATTAGCAAACTTCCTCTTTTTCTGAACTATCAAATGAGTGAGGATAAAATTGCATTTTCTGCCCATACAAAGAATCTACACACTAAATTCTTAATGAGTTATGTAGACCTTTTCTAGTTTTTTTTTATTTTTTTAGCAAGGAAGACTGAGAGAGAGACAGATAGAGACAGAAAGACAGGAAGAGAGAGAGATGAGAAACATTAATTCTTTGCTGCTGCATCTTAATTGTTTATTGATTGCTCTCTCATATATGCTTTGACCAGCTGAACCAGTGAGTGACCCCTTGCTCAATCAAGTCAGCAACCTTAAGAATGAATCTATGACCTTTGCCTTCAAGCCAGTGACCTTTGGGCTCTAGCCAGTGGCCATAGTGTCATGTCTATAATCCCATGCTCAAGACAGCAGCCCTACACTCAAGCCATATGAACCCACACTCAAGCCAGTGACCTCAGGGTTTTGAACCTTGATCTTCTGCATCTCAGGTTGATGCTTTATCAACTGTGCCACTGCCTGGTCAAGCTAGTTTTTTTTTATTTTTATAAGTAAAGCACAAGTAAATAAAGTCATTGGTCTAAGGGAAGCTAAGTAACAAAAACCAGATAATATAATTCAGATATCCCAAAGTTTCACTACCCTACACTGCTTCTTTATTTATTTCTACCTGACTACATTAGATTGTGCACTATATTAAATCAAGATTTTATATAGAAAGTGGAAAATATTTTTATTCTTATCAAATAATTCTAATAGTTATTGACAATTGAAATGAACTGTGTTCATTAATGCATCGTAACCCATGACTCTTAAGCAACATCAGACAATCCACCTTGCTCACTTCCATCCTACAAGTTATTGACCTTGTGCCATTTTACACATGCACTTCAGCAGAGATGCAAAAGCCAAGTGGCTGTGTTCAAATAACAAGTATCACTCAATGATCAGCATTCAGTCCAAGCACTTTTGAATTGAATAATCTATCTTATTATTTGTTTTATTTCTCATCAAACACAAAAGATTTTTTGTGTGAATTGTTGCACTGGTTGATGGTATACATTGCCATATTGTCAAAAAATTAAGGAGTGGGTAGATTTTCTTTATGATCTTATAATAAAATTTTATTTTAAAAGCCAGTAAATGGCTCTGTTCAGATTTTTTGTCTTATGTTAATTTCATTTCATTGAGATTCACAATTTCAAAGACCACATACTAGATTGTTATGTATATAATTAATATGCCTAAATTTATAGAATCATTATTATTCTTTAACATATTTCTCAGCACATAACATATTAATATAACTCTATATTGACCATGCACTGCATAGATTTATCAAGTCTGCTCGAAAATTTTGCTATGCAAATCATTTCAAAAACAATACAGCAAACCTCATGCCCCCAGACAGTTATTCACAGGTGACTGGAGATACATCTTGGTACAATTCTCCTTTGCCTTTCTCCAGTTTTGGCTAACAGCAATTCACACCCTCAGCTTAATGTCTGCAATGATGCACCCTAATGAGTGAGAGCTTTTCTCAGCATGAGTCTTATTAGCATTTTTTGTACTTGGCAATAAAAACTCAGTATTCCCTATATCCTCTCCCCTTTATTGTCCCAGCAAATGGCTCTGATTTCTTTAAAGAAAAAAGCATTTTCTACTGTCTGTACAATACTTTTTTTTTTAATTTGCCCTACTGGAGACAGGTGAAAGAGTGACTTTCAGCAGCTGCACAAGAGTCTACATCCAAGGGTTCTTTGTATTAATATGTAAAGCAATAATCAGTAAGTAGTACCTTTGACAAACAACAGGTGGCTTTTTTTCTAAAAGAGGCAGTATCTCATTGTGAATCAAAGATAACCTGTGGTTCTGTCATCACTTCCCTGTACCTCCTACCAGCACAGGCTATACAGATATCTTCATAGGCTAGAGCCACTGTGTTCTCCCCCGAGTTGCCTTCCATGCTTACATTGAACTTCAATGGTCCTTCCTGCAAGACACTTCACCAGTGTATGCTTTCCATGCACTCTCAAATCACAGGAGGCTTTTGAAATGAAAAGTCGGGCTTCTTTATCAGAGAACAGAAACCATAATACAGCATTCTCTGTAAAAGCACTCAATGCTGAAATAAGCACACACAATGCAGATTTCCCTTTGCCTTTACTTACTCCCCAGAACCATGTGCTCTGGATGCAAACACTTCTCATTGAATAAACATGTAATTCAGCCTTAAAATAATTTTGAGCTGTTGATAATGTGCAGTGTTTTTTAAAAAAATTATTTTACTATATTTAGTTGAGTGCACCAGCAAAATTAGAAGTTTTGATATTATATTTTAGCCCTAATTCAGTGAGAAATTGATTTTCTAAGAAATAAGTTACAAATGCTTCTATTTTGCTTGAGATATAAAACAACATGTTACCATATGTAAGGCAGATTAAGATGAGTTAGATGTGTATTTATGCAATAATAAGCCAACCCAGAGGTACCGGAAGGTGATGAAGGACAATTTGACTTTGGGTGAGAGGTATGCAGCATAATCAAATGTCAAAATAACCTGGAGATGTTTTCTCTCAACATATGTACCCTGATTTATCAATGTCACTGCATTCAATTTAATAATAATAATAATAAAAGGAAAAAAAAAGCCAACCCAGAGATACCAAAGAGAATGGAACCCTGAATTTCAATATATTATGCATAATACCATTTTATAAAATAGATATTTTGATTGATTTGTGAATATTATCTTTTTCTTTCATATAAATAAACTACTGAGAGGTGTCTTCTGTATTGTTAACAAGAATTTTCAACTTTAGAATTTATAAACATTTGTAATCTGTATGATATACAATGGATTAGGTTTCTCTTAATTCTTTATTCTTTTGGTATCCAAATATATTTTTAAAATGAAATAGATATTGCATTTATCTCTACTTCTATTTAGTTATGAATCAATATATTTTACATGTAATGATGTATTTTTAAATGCCCTACATTAACAAAATTTAGTGATAATCAGAAATATGTTGAGCGACACAACTGGAGAGTTGAAATTAGAAAGAGTTTATTGTATGAAATGAGAAAACAAATAAAACTCTAAACATTTTTGGAGCTGACTGAATTGAGAATATTTTATTACTAGATCAGCAGGTTTAAGCTACTACACTAGAGACTGGAGAACACCATATCAAATGGGGAAAGTCAGGAACAGAATCATCAGCTTAAAATTATTTAAAAAAAAAAACAGTAAAATATGAAATGTAGAAGACATAAATTTCTAACAGTGACATAAATAAAAAATAAGATCTGATTATTAAAATAATTACAAAATGTAAATGTCATAATCTTTGGGTAGGAAGGAGAAGATTATTTTAAAACATGTTAATGTCTTTTCTCTTTTTCTCTTTAGGTAGTCTTTATAAAAGTGTCCATCCAAGAAATAAACAACAAACTACAATCATGAGGGAAACTCTAGTTGCTTTAGAATATTTCTAATTGTTGTAAGGTATCAAAAGTTACAGAATTAATATTAATATTTTGGGAAGATTAAAAAACATTTTATTTATTTAGGTTAACCAGAGAGAGATTTTGTAGAAGAAATTTCTATGCTTGTGTGATTAGCATAAAACTAGTATGGCCAATGGCATTGTATTGTAAACACAGAAGGGAAGGAGATTTGGATTCACTGACCTTTCCCACCATATCTATAAGGAAGTGAGTAAATAGCTAGCCAGGTGCAGGGAAAAAAGAGTAAATTAAAACTTTTATTATATTAATGGGCCATTTGCAGGCATTTGTCCCCATGGAAACTACCTCTTCCTTCTTGAAAGCATGTGGTTAATGTATATATTTTGAAACAAAGGAATAGCAACTGAACAATAGAAAATATAGGAATGTCTTTTAATAATATAAAGTGATATTTTTACCATTGTGTTGCCTTGTAAGTTTTAATGTGTAGAAGTATCTTTTATGAATCCTATAGACAGCTGTTATAAACTTGCTAATGAATTGTGTCCCATCCCCCCTTCATCCTTTATCTAAACCTGTATAGGAGAAAACAAAGGTTATTAGCATATGCTGTGATGTCAGGCTTTTCCCCGCCCATGTATAATTAAGGGTATATAACCAGCCCTAGAATATTATAGAGACACACGATTTGGGACTGCCCTGTGTAAACTATATGTGGCCAACATATTTAATAAATTTTCTCCTTTAATTAAACTCTTCAAAACTTATATGAACTGGGTGTCTCTATGTGAACTTGATGAAATGAGGTACACTGCCTTTCAGAATCTGTAGAGCAGTACTTTATAACATATAAGGGCTCATCAAGATCTGGTGTTTCGCATCACTGGATCAAGACACCCCAAATCGGACTCTCTGCTGAGCTGACTGACCCCACTGGAACCTTGAGGAGAGGTCCCACCTGAGATATTTCAGGGCTCCTGGTCTTGTGAGGCCAAGACAGTTCTCCAGTACATATTTCCAGTTTCCAAATTTGACAATTTGGATTATTCACCAGAGAACTCAAGGAGGTAGGAAAAGCAAATCTTTTTTACATTGCTGAATGCTAGCTCCCCTCTGTATGTCTGTATGCTTGGTTTTCTGTTCTGTAGTGGATAGAAAGAAATAGATCAAACAGGTCAGCCCATTTGCAGTATGTTCTTTAAGACCGAGAGGTCAGTGGTAAGTTCCTTAGTCTTGCCTAGGAGAGGAACTATGAGAGGAACTTCTGTGTATACTCTGGAACAGGGGTCAAAAACCTATGGCTCATGAGCCAGATATGGCACTTTTGATGGCTGCATCTGGCTCACAGAAAAATCTTTTTTTAAATTTTACTTTATTATTAATTTTAATGGTAAATTTATAATAAAAAATAATGTTAAAAATATAAAACATTCTCACTATACTCATCAAAGTTATCCTTCAAATACAAAGGACAAATAAAAACATTCACATATACAGAAAAGATGAGGGAATTTATCATCAGAAAACTCTCACTCCAGGAAGTACTGAAGGGGGTTTTCCAAACAGATACAAGGAAATAATAAAGACCAGAGCATAAATAAATGACATAAAGGCTAAAGAAACAATACAGAGGATCAATGAAACAAGGAGCTGGTTCTTTGAAAAGGTAATCAAGATTGATGAGCCTTTAACTAAACTCACCAAGAAAAAGAGAGAGAGGATTCAAATAAATAAAATTAGAAATGAAAGTGGAGAAATAACAACTGACACAACAGAAATACAAAATATTGCAATAAAATATTATGAAGAACTGTATGCCAAAAAACTAGACAACCTTGATGAAATGGACAAATTACTTGAAACATACAATCTTCCAAAAATCAACCTGGAAGAATCAGAAAACCTAAACAGACCAATTACTCCAAATGAGATCAAAACAGTTATCAAAAACTCCCTGGGCCAGATGGCTTCACAAGTGAATTCTACCAAATATTCAAATAAGAACTAACTTCTATCCTTTCAGCTATTTCAAAAAATTCAAGAGGAAAGAAGACTTCCAAGCTCCTTTTACGAGGCGAGCATAATTCTGATTCCAAAACCAGGCAAAGACAACACAAAGAAAGAAAATTATAGGCTAATATCCCTGATGAATATAGATGCTAAAATGCTCTACAAAATATTAGCAAACTGGATCCAACAATATATGAAAAAAATCATACACCATGATCAAGTGGGATTTATTTTTGGGAGGCAAGAAAGGTACAATATTTGCAAATTAATCAATGTATTTCATCACATAAACAAAAGAAAGAAGAAAAATGACATGATAATTTCAATAGATGCAGAAAAAGCATTTGATAAAATCCAGCACCCATACATGATCAAAACTCTCAACAAACAGGGAATACAGGGAACATACCTCAATATGATAAAAGCTATTTATGACAAACCCACAGCCAATGTCATACTCCAAGTGCCTCAGCAGTGGGCACCCATGTTATCCCACAGACGGGCAGAGTCAGGGGCCTTTGTGTGGGCTGAAAGCAGAATCTTGGGCAGCCCCAGTGCCCTGAAAAAGCCGCACACGGGGAGGGAGCAAGAGCCAATTCCAACGCTGGAACTTTTCCATGTGGGCGGAGGTTTCAGTCAGAGGGTGAGATTTCAGGCCTGACATACTGGTCTGCGCGCACAGATAGTGAGCAAGAGATTCCTCTGAGTGCCCCGGAAGTGCGCACCCGTGTTATTCCACAGAAGGGCAGAGTTAGGGGCCTTTGTGTGGGCCAAAAGCGGAATTTGCAGGCCACCCCAGAGCCCTGAAAAAGCCACACATGGGGAGGGAGTGAGAGCCAACTCCAATGCTGGAACTTTTCCATGCAGGTAGGGATTTCACTCAGAGTGTGAGACTTCTGGCCTGATATCCTGGTCTGTGCACAGATAGTGAGCGAGAGTTTCCTCCAAGCACCCCGGGAGTGGGTGCCCGCCCGTGTTACCGGACAGAGTGGCAGAGCCAGAGGTCCTTGAGTGGGCAGAAGCCCCGCCTGATTATGCTAGCAGCTCTGACTGACTGAGCCTTACCCAGAGCCCTGTGCTGAGTGGGAATAGAGTGGGAAATTGCCAGCTCATTGAGCCTCTTACTATTCAGGTAGAGACAGCAGCAACCCCATAGCTGGATTATCAGGCTACTAATTGAGGAAGGAAAGACTAGGAGAGAGGCTCAAGGAACACGGACTCTCTCACTGTAGGAGCCTATAAATGCTAATGAGCCTCAACTGCCAACGAGACTGAAGCACAATACATGACATTACCATAGAGGCTTATCAACTGCAAACCTCTACTTGAGCATGCCAAAGGAACAGAACCCAGGGTACAGAGTCATCAACCAGGAAGAGGGAGAGAAAAGAAAAAGCAAGAATATAACCTCTCAAAATCAAGAATAATCTGCAAACTTTATAACCTATCCCATTTTATTATATTTGCTCTTTTGTTTCTCTTATCTTTATTTTTGATTTTTTTTCCTCCTCCAATTTGGTTGGTTAACTCTCTGCCAGTTACTCTCTCCTCTCCTTGACCTACACTACCCATAAGTGATACATCTCCCAATATCTTTCTTTCCTCTTCCTTTCTCTCTATGAGGGTTGCACTCCAAAACCCTTAACTCTCTCTCTCTCTCCTCTTTTTTCTTCTTTTAGTGGTTCCCTCTTTTTTTTCTCTCTCTTATTCTTTTCTCCCTCTATATTAGTTTCTTCCTTTGTTCTTTACATAAACCTCAATAATGAACAAATTAACTTATCAAACTTATGTTTGTGGCATTTGGGGGGGGGGGGGTTTACTTCACCTTTTTAACTCACTAGCAGTGCTCCCATCCCTGGTTCTCCATTTTATCTAGTTCTTGTTCCACTAAATACAATAGTAATTTTTTAATTTGTCACCCCATTTTTCTGTTTCCCTCTTATTCCTCTCATCATAACTCTTAGTCAATGAACACCTAAAAGCAAATCATTTTATTTTTATTTTATTTTTTTATTTTTTGCTTATCTCTGAAGCTGGAAACAGGGAGACACAGACCAACTCCCGCATGCGCCCGACCGGGATCCACCCGGCACAACCACCAGGGGGTGATGCTCTGCCAACCAGGGGGCGATGCTCTGCCCATCCTGGGCATCGCCATGTTGTGACCAGAGCCACTCTAGCACCTGAGGCAGAGGCCACAGAGCCATCCCCAGCGCCAGGGCCATCTTTGCTCCAATGGAGCCTTGGCTGCAGGAGGGGAAGAGAGAGACAGAGAGGAAGGCGCGGCAGAGGGGTGGAGAAGCAAATGGGCGCTTCTCCTGTATGCGCTGGCCGGGAATCAAACCCAGGTACTCCGCATGCTAAGCTGACACTCTACCGCTGAGCCAACCAGCCAGGACTAAATCATTTTATTTTTGACCAAAATTTATCCCTTATTTGCTTTTTTGTGGGTCCATTCCCCCTCTTTTTTCTTGTTTATTACTTCTCCCCAATTCAGGCCCTCCATTACAGGCATGGTTTGTTCTATTTAGTACAATATAATTCACAGTTCACCACAAGATTTTCTCAAAAAAGAGGGAGAGGAGATGAGAGGGAAAAAAAGGCAAGGGAAATAATTTCCTTTTTTTAAATTTTATTTTAATTTTTTATTTAATTATTAATTAAAAACAACTCTTTTTGATGTTTTATTTTTATTTTTTAACTTTTTATTCATTAAATCTCATTAATACTATCAACAAAACCACCCTCAGATGCCAGTAAGGAAGAGAAAATCGAATATCATGGATACAAAAGAAAGAGAGGTAACACAGAGAGATGAGGAAAAATCTATGAAGAAAAAAATTAATATATTGGAAATCTTGGAGTTAAACAACAGAGAATTTAAAATAAAAATCCTAAAAACACTCAGAGATATACAAGAAAACACAGAAAGGCAATTTAGGGAGCTTAGAAAACAACTCAATGAACACAAAGAATATATTTCCAAGGAAATTGAAACTATAAAAACAAATCAAACAGATGAAAAACTTAATTCACGGGCTGTAAAACGAGGTAACAAGTTTAGCTAATAGAACAAGCCAGATAGAAGAGAGGATTAGTGAAATAGAAGACAAGCAAGTTGAGGCACAACAGAGAGAAGAAGAGAGACTCAAAAATTTAAAAAAATGAGACAGCCCTACAGGAATTATCTGACTCCATCAAATATAATAACATAAGAATAATAGGTATATCAGAGGGAGAAGAGAGAGAAAATGGAATGCAGAACATACTCAAACAAATAATAGATGAGAACTTCCCAAACCTGTGGAAAGAATTAAAGCCTCAAATTCAAGAAGAAAACAGAAGTCCGAGTTTTCTTAACCCCAACAAACCTACTCCAAGGCACATCATAATGAAATTGGCACAAACCGACAGCAATGAAAAAATTCTCAAGGCAGCCTGGGAAAAAAAGAATACAACATATAAAGGAAGGCCCATTGGATTATGATCAGATTTCTCAACAGAAACTTTACAAGCTAGAAGAGAGTGGACCCCAATATTTAAAGTCCTGAAAGAGAGGAACTTTCAGCCACAAATACTATACCCATCAAAGCTATCCTTCAAATATGAAGAAGAAATAAAAACGTTCACAGATAAATAAAAGATGAGGAAATTTATCATCAGAAAACCCCCACTACAGGAATTATTAAAGGGGATTCTCCAATCAGATACAAAGAACAAAAACAAAAACAACAAATAAAACAAAGCCAGAAGTAAAAGCTCCAAGAAGAACACAATAAAACCAAAGTTAAACTGTGACAACAACAAAAAGAAAGGCGGGGGAGAGGATGGAGATTAACAGTAGCAAAGGACGATGGAGTGCAAAAGTACTCACAAAATAGTGCACTACAATGAACAGGGTAGGAACCCTTTTCATTACTTAAAGGTAACCACCATTGAAAAACCACCCCAGAAGCACATGATTTAAAAAAAAATAGCAACAGAGGAAAGATGTATGGAATTCAACCAAATAAAAACAAAAGATAGAAAAATGAAAGAGAAGGATCAAACAAGACACAAAACTAACAGAAAGCAATCTACAAAGTGGCAATAGGGAACTCACAAGTGTCAACAATTACACTAAATGTAAACGGATTAAACTCACCAATAAAAAGGCACAGAGTAGCAGAATGGATTAAAAAAGAAAATCCAACTGCATGCTGCCTACAAGAAACTCATCTAAGCAACAAGGATAAAAACAAATTCAAAGTGAAAGGCTGGAAAACAATACTCTAAGCAAATAACATCCAAAAAAAAGCAGGTGTAGCAATACTCATATCTGATAATGCTGACTACAAGACAGCAAAAGCACTCAGAGACAAAAATGGCCATTTCATAATGGCTAAGGGGACACTGAATCAAGAAGACATAACAATTCTTACTATATATATGAACCAAACCAAGGAGCACCAAAATATATAAGACAGCTACTTATTGACCTTAAAACTAAAACTGACAAAAATACAATCATACTTGGAGACCTCAATACACCGCTGACGGCTCTAGATCGATCATCCAAACAGAGAATCAACAAAGATACAGTGGCCTTAAACAAAACACTAGAGCAATTGGATATGATAGATATCTATAGGACATTTCATCCCAAAGTGACTGAGTATAAATTTTTCTTCAGTGTACATGGATCATTCTCAAGAATTGACCATATGTTGGGCCACAAAAACAACATCAGCAAATTCAGAAAAATCAAAATTTTACCAAGCATATTTTCTGATCATAAAGCCTTGAAACTAGAATTCAGTTGCAAAATAAGAGGAAAATATCCCACTAAACATGTGGAAACTAAACAAAATACTTTTAAAAAATGAATGGGTCAAAGAAAAAGTAAGTGCAGAAATCAAAAAATATATACAGACAAATGAAAATGCCAATATAACATATCAGAATCTATGGGATTCAGCAAAAGCAGCGATAAGAGGGAAGTTCATATCACTTCAAGCATATATGAACAAACAAGAGAGAGCCCAAGTGAACCACTTAACTTCACACCTTAAAGAACTTGAAAAAGAAGAACAAAGACAACCCAAAACCAGCCGAAGAAAGAAGATAATAAAAATCAGAGCAGAAATAAATGAAATAGAGAACAGAAAAACTATAGAAAAAATTAATAGAACAAGGAGCTGGTTCTTTGAAAAGATCAACAAAATTGACAAACCCTTGTCAAGACTTACCAAGGAAAAAAGAGAAAGAACTCATATAAACAAAATCCATAATGAAAGAGGAGAAATCACCACGGATACCGTAGATATACAAAGAATTATCATAGAATACTACAAAAAACTTTATCCCACTAAATTCAACAATCTAGAAGAAATGGATAAATTCCTAGAACAATACAACCTTCCTAGACTGAGTCAAGAAAAAGCAGAAAGCCTAAGCAAACCTATTTGTAGAGAAGAAATAGAAAAAAACATTAAAAACCTCCCCAAAAATAAAAGTCCAGGCCCGGATGGCTATACCAGCGAATTTTATCAAACATTCAAAGAAGACATGGTTCCTATTCTACTGAAAGTCTTCCAAAAAATTGAAGAAGAAGCAATACTTCCAAACACATTTTATGAGGCCAACATAACCCTCATACCAAAACCAGGCAATACAGACCAATATCTCTAATGAATACAGATGCTAAAATACTAAACAAAATACTTCAAATTGAATGCAACAACATATTAAAAAAATAATACATCATGATCAAGTGGGATTCATCTCAAAATCTCAAAGATGGTTCAACATACGTAAAACGGTTAACGTAATACACTATATCAACAAAACAAAGAACAAAAAACACATGATCTTATCAATAGATGCAGAAAAGGCTTTTGATAAAATACAACACAATTTTATGTTTAAGACTCTCAATAAAATGAGTATAAAAGGAAAATATCTCAACATGATAAAGGCCATATATGATAAACCATCAGCTAATATCATATTAAATGGCAAAAAACTGAAGGCTTTCCCCCTTAAATCAGGAACAAGACAGAGTTTTCCACTCTCTCCACTCTTATTTAATGTGGTACTAGAGGTTCTAGCCAGAGCAATCACACAAGACAAAGAAATAAAAGGCATCCATATTGGAAAGGAAGAAGTAAAGGTATCACTTTTTGCAGATGATATAAACCTATACATCAAAAACCCCAAAGAATCCACAAAAAGACTACTAGAAACAATAGGCCAATACAGTAAGGTCACAGGATACAAAGTTAACATACAGAAGTCGATAGCCTTTCTATATGCCAACAATAAGACATTTGAGAACAAACTCAAAAGAATAATCCCCTTCACGATTGCAACAAAAAATCAAATACCTAGGAATAAACATAACAAAGAATTTAAAGGACTTATATAATAAAAACTATAAACCGTTGTTAAGGGAAATCGAAAAAGATATGTAAAGACACATGCAGCCCCATGTTCATTGCAGCATTGTTCACAGTTGCCAGTACATGGATAGAACCAAAAAGCCCATCAATAGATGACTGGATAAAGAAGATGTGGCACATATACACTATGGAATACTATGCAGCCATAAGAAATGATGACATCAGATCATTTACAGCAAAATGTTTTGATCTTGATAACATTATACGAAGTGAAATAAGTAAATCAGAAAAAAACAGGAACTGCAGTATTCCATACGTAGGTGGGGCATAAAAGTGAGACTAAGAGACATTGATAAGAGTGTGGTGGTTATGGGAGGAGGGTGGAGATGGAGAAGGAAAGTGGGAGGGGGAGGGGCACAAAGAAAACTAGGTAGAAGGTGACAGAGGATAATCTGACTTTGGGTGATGGGTATGCAACATAATTGATTGACAAGATAACTTGGACATGTTTTCTTTGAACATATGTACCCTGATTTATTGATGTCACCCCATTAAAAATAAAATCATTACAAAATAAATTATTAATAATGTCTTTTTATATAATATTTAATTTATTATATCTAAACAATATTGTTCAATGCTAGATAATATAAGAAAAAGAAGTCATATCCTAAAACCCTGAAAATCTATTTTATCATACTTTTGTTAAAATTTCTTTTGAATGCTAATGTACTGAATTATTCAGCAGTGAAGAAACTCGGGAATTCTAAAGGAAACACCAAAACCTGTTTTTCTTGATTTAATCCAGCTAATAAGACTGTCTTTTGTCTTTTTTGAAGAGTTAATAAATAGAAAAGGGCTCTCAAAATCCATAGCAAGATCTTCTGAACATTGCTTTTAAGGTCTATAATGACCAACATAGAAATAGGAAAGACAAATAAGGCCCAAAAAAGATCAGAAAATTACCAGCTTTGGCATATACCCTTAAAGGTTCCAGTGCCCCAAAGGGGCTTCATAGAATTCCATCATGCCCTGCTTCAAGAGTGGAAAGAAAGGTCATTGAGCTGAGGCCTGCCAGACTTCTCAGCCACACCAGGGGACAAGCCTTTGCTGTGGAAAAAAGGGACACAAGAATGTAAGCTGCCCCTTTACTCCACAGAGGGAGGGTTCAGTCTCTTTCAGCCCTATTACAGCTACCTTTGACCTGACCTTGCCCAGCCTGCTGGGACTTGCCACTGAAGGATTAAAGGTTGGCCCCCACCTCACAACACCATTTATGAGCCTCAGTTATTTCTTTCAAGAAGCAAGTAAAACTGATCTCATTTCTTGTAAACACAAGGGCCATTTACTATGCCTTGCCTTAATATTTGTTTTATTTATCGCTTGAAGATCTCTGTTGTAAATATTAATAGTCTTATTTTCTGTTGCTTTATTTAATGTATAGTGTCTCCTTTATTCTTTTGTCTAAATGCCCTATACCCATTTTAGGCTGGGTCCTGCTCCTAATTTCAGCTAGAAACATTAATCATTGAGATAGACTCTAGCTGTAAAGTATAGAATGTGACCACAACTCTAATGCTTTGTGGACTTTTCCTAAATATATGTGACTCCTTCTCTTTGAGACATTTCTCAGACTAAAGTAAGATTGAATTACATTTGCAAATGATATAAAGCAGTGATAGTGTCAACATAGATTTAATAAAATTACTTTAACATGTTAAGAACATTTGTGACTGTAAGAATTTTATTTTGAATCATGTAACATTACTTAGAACTTTGTTTCATTTAATAATATAATAGGCTTTAGTCACTTTATTGTATTAAGACGCTTGTTACAGTATTTTTTAACATTAGGTTTTTGAATTTTATTGTTAACTGTATATTCTTCCAGTCTGCCTCAAAACTGGAACATAGTAATTCAAATAAGTAGATGCCACCCTAAAAAAGTGGGGTCTTAAGACCCTTATTGAAAAAAGGTTTATTTGAAACCAATTAGAAAAAAGATTTTGCCAACAGGAAATGGATAATTAGAAAAGCCAAACTTAGAAATTATTATAGAAGGCATAATATCTGAGTATTTAATTTGTGTCCAAGTGAATACTAAGTGAAATAAGGAAATTATAAAAAGAAACAGGGATAAAAGGAATTTTCCCAAGTAAACATTTAAAATAGACTTTAAAAAATAATTGATAATTGTTAGGACATTGCTATATAGAATTTTTTTCCAGGTTTATCTTGCTCATTTTAGAATTGGACCTGCATCTGTGTCCACAGTCTCAAAGCTAGTAGGAAAGAAACTCAATATTAATTAGAAGCTAATTTGAAGTTACATTGTACCCACAGGTACCCAAAGGTTCAGAGTGAGAAAATTACATGAATCAAACAGTAAAAGAAATATAACCACCCCTTCCTTAAGTACTTGCAGGATTTACAGGTTACTCAGAAAACTGTTCAAAGACTGTCCAAGGGGCACTTCCAGCATTACCAGGAGATCCAGAACATCACTCAAGGACTGACTCTCACGTGGATAGGTCCACACTCTGTGATCCTGACCATTCCCACTGCTGCTAAGGTAAAAAGATGGCATACCCTACTTTAACCACAAACTGGAAGCTGGTTGGTTTACATATGGTAGATGTATGAAGAAACTCACTAAGGACCCTTTTCAATCAGACATTAGGAATGGAAAACTAGGGTAAAACAAAAACCAACTTAATTGTCACTAAAAGTTAAAGGTTTTAAAATTAAGAGTTCTGTGAAGAAATCCTGGGTTCGATTCCCAGCCAGGGCACACAGGAGAAGCACCCATCTACTTCTCCACCCCTCCCCCTCTCCTTCCTCTCTGTCTCTCTCTTCCCCTCCTGCAGCGAGGCTCCATTGGAGCAAAGATGGACCGGACGCTGGGGATGGCTCCTTGGCCTCTGCCCCAGGCACTAGAGTGGCTCTGGTCGCAACAGAGCAACACCCCGGAGGGGCAGAGCATTGCCCCCTGGTGTGCGTGCTGGGTGGATCCCAGTCGGGCGCATGTGGGAGTCTGTCTGATTGTCTCTCCCCGTTTCCAGCTTCAGAAAAATAAATTTAAAAAAAATTAAGAGTTCTGACTAAAAGTAAATTGGTATAAAAGCCAGTTAGTTTTATATAAATTGAAAAAAGATTTGTACAATTTATAGAGAATCAATTAGTAATATTTGATTCTTTAGTGAATTGTATTACTATTAATGCTGTTTGTTAAATATCTGTTACATGTTATAAGTTATTATTCCTAGACAACAGCCTTATACTCTTTAGTAAATTAAATCTAGGATTTGACTTAGGAAATAAAAATAGTGGGGATTATAGTAAGGTATGAAAAGTTACAGAATTAATATTAATATTTTAGGAAACAAAGAACATTTTATTAATTTGGGCTAGGTGCAGAGAGATTTTATAGATGGGATTTCTATGCTTGTGTGATTAGCATAATTCCCGTATGGCTAAAAACATTGTATTGTAAATGCAGAGGGAAAGGAGATTTGGATTCTCTGACCTTCCTCCCCACACACACCTATAATGAAGCGAGTAAATAGCTAGCCAGCAGCAGAAAGAGAAAAAGTAAATTAAACCTTTCTTACATTAATGAGCCATTTACAGGCATTTGTGCCCATGAAAACTAACTCTTCCCTCCTAAAAGCATGTGGTTAATGTATGTATCTCAAAAAAGGAATAGCAACTGAACACTAGAAAATCTAAGAATGTCTTAATAATGTAAACTGACATTTTTACTATTGTGTTGTAAGTTTTAATGTGTAGAAGCATCTTTTATGAATCCTATAGACAGATGTTATAAACTTGCTAATGAATTGTGTCCCATTCCCTCCTTCATCCTTTACCCAAACCTGTATAGGAGAAAACAAATGTTATAAGCATATGCCATGATGTTAGGCTTTTTCTCCACCATGTATAATTAAGGATATATAGCCAGACCCTAGAATATTATAGAGACACATGATTTGGGACTGCCCCATGTAAACTATATGCAGCCGGCATATTTAATACATTTCCTTCTTTAATAAAACTCTTCAAAACTTATCTGGACTGGGTATCTCTACATAAACTTGATAAAAAAGGTATAGTGCTTTTCAGAATCTGGGGTGCAGTACTTTATAATGTAATCTACATTAAAATGGAAATTTACAACAAGCACTGTACTGGGTTTTATTGGTTTTCTAATGTAACCTGGAATTTGAACTTTATATAATACCTTCTTAAATAAAGAAACAGAGACTTTAAGAGTTTAAATGATTTATTTAAATTTAGTCAAGTAAAAATACAGGAGGGTACTTCATATCTAGTTTCTTAGAAAAGCTTTCCAATTTGCCAGATTAATCCAGAAGTATTAATTTAATAATGATTATTTTTATTCAGTTTGTTCTCTGTAGTAAAAACTTTTTAAAATCTTATTCTGCATTTTCACTAGCCTTTATCTTGTAGTTTTTATATGCAGCTTGTAGATGAAGAAACTAAGTCAAATACAAGTTGAAAAGTCTGTACATTTTACACAATTAGAGTCAAATTCAATAGTCATATTATTATACCATGACCAGCATGTTTCACAAAGACACCAAAGTTACAGAATAATTTTAAGAGGAGTTTATTAATTTGAATGGATGAACAAGGGTTTCAGACTCCAAATCATGCATCCCTAAAGAGTTGGGGTGCAGGGTTTATAGAGGCAATAGTCACAAGGAATTTTAACAGCTGCAAGTGACAGATTACAGAAGCAAAAGAAGTTGTTAAAGCAAAACTAGCAGTTAACTTATCAGGAAATCGAAGTTCCTGTTTGCTCAAGTTCCTGACAGCTTAACTTGTAGTCTTGCTCAGTTTGCCAGTTTGTTCATACACTAATTTTAAATTTTTCAAAATGATGATAATTAGAAAGTATACAAAAATGGCATTGCTACTGCTAACAGTTTTACAGTTTCTTGGCACCTTGTCACATTCCCCACTGCTTTTTGTCCTATGTGTCAAATCTTTGTTTTCCTCTACAGGGAGGGGAGTGTAAGTGCTTTAGAAGATCATTAATTTTACCATATTTACTCATTGTTGAATGAGGCACAAGAGGCTGTTGAGCAAACAGGGGCCTATGGTCAGGCCTATGACTAAAGGAGTAAGGATCTGGTGATGGATGAGATTAAAATAGTTAGCCAGGGGGATCACCAGTTGTACAGACTTTGGAAACAGTTCTATTACTTTTCTTTTTCTAATTTCCCTCTATCGAAATTTCTCTGGACTAGCTCTAGGCTTTCTCAAATTACTTCTGAGTTGTTGGTATAGAAGCAGCATTCTTTCCTGAGGGCTAAACAAAGCATTCCCTGTTTTAGGAACAGCAAGTCTAGTCCTCTTCTATTTTGTAAAACTACTGCTAAAGAGTTGAGTTCCTGCTGGAGCTGAGATATAAAGCTCTTTAAATGTTGTATGTCAGCATCTACCTGGTTGCTTAACTCCTTAAAATCTATATCACCCTTGACTAAGGCTGTTGTGCTGAGGGCAGCTAATACGACAATCCCTTGTGCTGCTATTGGGAATAGATGCCCACTAATTCCTAAAGGATGGGTGCCCAATTTTCGCAGTGGAAATGATCTAGGGTTGAAAATATGTCTGTTTTCCCTGTTCCCCCACTATAGAAAAAGACCTGGCATAAAACATAGATTAAGATACAAAGAAGGTCTTTCTGGGACTGAAATAGGTCAGAAGAAGCACATTTAGTCATACTGTTGGTGCATGCTAGCCATGAGTGTTCAGGGGCTAAATAATAAATGGTGGTTTTATTACTGAACTGGGTGATGTTGCAGAAGTGATAATAGGGGGACTTGCTTAAGGGGAAATCTGTGGAGACAATACAAGACCATTTTCCCTGTATGTCCCCAAGGGTGATATTGGGTTGGTCCCATTTGCAGACAGAAGAATTAGTTGTCATGGGTATGACATCAGATAACCCTATACCTACATAATATGGAGATTTTGCATTGAGGTGTAGCCAACAATCCTTCCTAGGTCCAGTCAAGTGGTTTTTACAGCACAATGAACAACTTTAAGTAGGG
The DNA here is from genome assembly GCF_036850765.1 of Saccopteryx bilineata. Lineage (NCBI taxonomy): Eukaryota > Metazoa > Chordata > Mammalia > Chiroptera > Emballonuridae > Saccopteryx > Saccopteryx bilineata. The sequence continues at coordinate 208,617,446 of NC_089491.1, read as the reverse complement.
AAAGAAGTGGTGGGGCTGTTAGAGGTGAAAGTGACCCTGGGCTACTGGGGTGTTTGAGGTTCTCTGGTGACTGAGTGGGTTTAGATTTGTGCTCTGCATATGTGGGTACAACTTTAACTGGAATGGGTAGGGCCAATTTATTAAGAGGGCCAATGGGCATTTTTACACTTATAGAAACCTTTTTCCAAATAGTAAAAAGAGCTCCAGGGTCTGGGTATGGTGTGTATACTTGTATGCCCCAGGTTCTTCCTGTTGCCCATCCAGCATCCCAGGGGTTTATAATAGTAATACTTATAGGGTTGCATCTACTCGTATCTGGGCAATAGGAGAAGTGTATTCTGGACAGGAGTATGAGTTGGTCTTTATTTTTGCTAGATTCCTCTATAGTAGATATAGTTTCACAGCCCCAGTGTGGACTGAAAAATTCCTGAGAATTTAGGCATTTAGCAGATCGGTGCATCATTGGACAAGCATAAGTTTCAAGTCCCCGTAGTCCTAGGCTTCATAATTTTTGCTATGTCTTTCCATCCCAAATACTCCTGCTGCTTCCTGGGGTGCATTTATTTAATTCCCTAAAGAGGTCACATAGGTCAAGTTTAGCTTGAATGAGAGTACCCTTGGTTTCTTGTGTTTATATGATTGTTTCTCTTGTCTTCCCATTTCTTAGCTGAAATATATTATATATAGTTGTGGGGCCTTATGGGAGTTTTCCTGATCTTTAAGTATAGTACACATTATTAACAAGAAACCAAGTGGTGCAAACGTCTTAGCTTTAAAGGGTCTTCTCCAGGTTGACACACCCATTCTTCTCTGTTGAGCTTGAATCTCTAATGATCCAACCAGATTGGGATGAGGTCTACCTTGTTGCCAGCGAGAATTGTCAGGATCATGGTGTGTGGACCTGTCTACATGGGAGTCAGTCCTTGGGTGGTGTTCTTCTTTACACAGATGGAGTCCCCAGGCTGGAAAGGATGTACTGGACCTCCTGGCAGTGCTCATGTGCCTCTCAGACAGTCTTTTGGACAGCCTTCTGAGTAATCTGCAGACCCTATATGTACTTAAGGAAGGAGTGGTTATTTAACTCAGCTTTTGTTTCTTCTCTGAGATTTGGTAGTAAGGGAAGGGGTCTCCCAAACATTATTTCAAAAGGAGTAAATTCTTTCATTTATGATGTGCACCTTGCCCTAAAGAAGGCAAAGAGGTGTAAGGTTGGCTAGTATTCACTGGGTTCAAAAACAAATTTGGTTAAATTTTCCTTTAAGGTCCTATTTATGCGTTCTACCTGCCCTTAACTTTGGGACCTGTAGACACAATATAATTTCTACTTAATATTTATGGTTTTTGCTAAGTCCTGTGATATTTTGGCATTATCAGAACTTATGGTAGCAGGAAGGCCATATTGTGGAATTGTTTCATGAAGTAATTTAAGTACTGTAGTTATTGTCTCTGACCTAGTGGGGAAGGCTTCAACCCACCCGGAGAAAGTATCTACACAGACTAGGATATACCAGTACTCTGCAAGTGGTGGCTTTATTTCAGTGAAATAGATTTCCCAGTATTCTCCTGGCATGGCTCCCTTTTCTCTAATGCCTAAGGGCCATATCCTACCTTGTTTCACATTTACACATGCACAGGTCTGACAAAGTCCTACAGTACTACTTAGTATTTGGTCCAAGTGTGGTACAAGATACCTGGATTGGAGCAATTTAGTCATTTTGAACATTCCAAGGTGGGAAGCTTGATGTATTTGGAGGGCTATCATCCACCCTAATGTCCCTGGAATCAAGATTCTTTCCCCTGGTAGGACTCAAAACCATCGACATTTCTGGTAGCCTTTTTCTCTTCCCCTAAGGCAATTTCTTTCTGAGAGTAGTGAGGGGTGTTGAAAAAAACACAACAGAAGTATATGATTTTAAAAAGGTAGTAACAGAGGAAAGAAGTATGGATTACAACCAAACAAAAACAAAGGATAGAAAAACAAAAAAGAAGAATTGAAAAATAGACAAAACTAAAAGAAAGCAATTTATAAAATGGCAATAGAGGACCCATAGGTGTCAATAATTAGAATAAATGTAAATGGATTAAACACAAATAAAAAGACACAGAGTAGCAGAATAGATTAAAAAAGAAAATCCAATTGTATGCTGCCTACGAGGAACACATCTAGGCAACAAGGAAAAAAACAAATTCAAAGTGAAAGGCTAAAAAACAATACTCCAAGCAAATAACATCCAAAAAAAAAAAAAAGGAGGTGTAGCAATACTCATATCTAATAATGGTTACTACAAGACAGCAAAAGTAATCAAAGACAAAAATGGTCATTTCATAATGGTTAAAAGGACACTGAATCAAGAAGACATAACAATTCTTAATATATATACACCAAACCAAAGAGCACCAAAATATATAAGACAGCTATTGATTGACCTAAAAACAAAAACTGACAAAAATACAATCATACTTGGAGACCTCAATACACTGCTGATGGCTCTAGATCTTTCATCAAAACAGAAAATAAAGAAATATTGGCCTCAAACAAAACACTAGAGCAATTGGATATGATAGACATTTACAGAACAATTCATCTCAAAGTGACAGAGTTTACATTTTTCTCTAGTGTACATGGAACAATCTCAAAAATTGACCATATGCTGGGCCATAAAAATAACATCAGCAATTTCAAAAAAAATAAAATTGTACCAAGTACATTTTCTGATCATAAAACCTTGAAACTAGAATTCAACTGCAAAAAAGAGGTAAAAAAAACACAGAAAAATGTAGAAGCTAAACAATATACTTTTAAAAAATGAATGGGTCAAAGAAGAAATAAGTGCAAAGATCAAAAGATATATACAGACAAATGAAAATGACAATATGACATATTGGAATCTATGGGATGCAGCAAAAGCAGTGATAAGAGGGAAATTCATATCACTTCAGGCCTATATAAACAAACAAGAGAGAGCCCAAGTAAAGCACTTAACTTTGCATCTTAAGAAACTAGAAAAAAAAAGAAAAAAGACAACCCAAAATCAGCCGAAGAAAGGAAATAATAAAAATCAGAGCAGAAATAAATGAAATAGAGAACAGAAAAACTACAGAAGAAATGAATAAAACAAGGTAGTTCTTTGAAAAAATTAACAAAATTGAAAAACCCTTGGCAAGACTCACCAAGGAAAAAAGGAACAGGATTCATATAAACAAAATCCAAATTGAAAGAGGAAAAATCACCAGAAACATCATAGATATACAAAAAATTATTGCAGAATACTATGAAAAACTATATGCCAACAAATTCAACAATCTAGAAGAAATGAATAAATTCCTAGAACCATACTACCTTACTAGTCTGAGTCATGAAGAAACAGAAAGCCTAAACAGTACAATTAGCAGGGAGAAAATAGAAAAAACTATTATAAACCTCCCAAAAAATAAAATTCCAGGCACATACGACTATACTAGTGAATTCTACCAAACATTCAAAAAACCTAGTCTACTCAAAGTCTTCCAAAAAATTGAAGAAGAAGCAATACTTCCAAACACATTTTATGAGGCCAACATAAACCTCATACCAAAACCTGGCAAGAAAGACACAAAAAAAGAAAACTACAGACCAATATCTCTAATGAATAAAGATGCTAAAATACTAAACAAAATACTAGCAAATTGAATACAACATATTAAAAAAATAATACATCATGATCAAGTGGGATTCATGCCAGAATCTCAAGGATGGTTCAACATATGTAAAACGGTTAACGAAACACACTATATCAACAAAACAAAGACAAAAAACACATGCTCTTACCATAGATACAGAAAAGACACTTGATAAAATACAACACAACTTTATGTTTAAATCACTCACCAAAATGGGTATAGAAGAAAAATATCTCAATATAATAAAGGCCATATATAATAAACCATCAGCTAACAGCATATTAAATGGCATAAAACTGAAGACTTTTCCCAGTAAATCAGGAACAAGACAGGGTTGTCCACTCTCTCCACTCTTATTTAACGTGGTGCTAGATGTTTTAGCCAGAGCAATGAGACATGTTAAGGAAATAAATGGCATTAATATAGAAAAAGAAGAAGTAAAGGTTACACTTTATGCAGATGATTTGATCCTATACATCAAAAACCCCAAAGAGTCCACAAAAAGATTACTAGAAACAATAAACTAGTACAGTTAGGTCACAGGATACAAAATTAATATACAAAAGTCCATAGCCTTTCTATATACCAACAATGAAACATTAGAAAACATACTCAAAAAAAATATTCCCCTTTATGATTGCAACAAAAAATAAAATAAAATACCTAGAAATAAACATAACAAAGAATGTAAAGAACCTACCTAACAAATACTATAAAGCATTGTTAAGGAAAATAAAAAAAGATACAATTAAATACAAAAATATTCCTTGTTCTTCAATAGGAAGAATAAATATAATCAAAATGACCATATTACCCAAAGCAATATACAAATTTAATACAATTCCCATTAAAAATCCAATGACATTTTTTAAAGAAATGGAAATAAAAATTATTAGATTTATATGGAATTATAAAAAACCCAAATAGCCAAAGTAATCCTAAGAAAAAATAATGAAGCTAGGGGCATTACAATACCTGACTTCAAATTATACTATAGAGCCACAACAATCAAAACAGCATGGTATTGGCAGAAAAATAGTCACTCAGACCAATGAAACAGAATAGGAAGTCCAGAAATAAAACCATATAATTTTTGATAAAGAGGCCAACAACACACAATGAAGAAAAGAAAGCCTCTTCAACAAATGGTGCGGGGAAAACTGGAAAACCACATGAAAAAGAATGAAACTCAACTACAGTTTGTCCCTTTGTATTAAAATTAATTCAAAATGGATCAAAGACCTAAATATAAGACTAGAAACAATAAAGTACATAGAAGAAAACATAGGTACTAAACTCATAGGTCTTGGTTTTAAAGAGCATTTTATGAATTTGACTCCAAAGGCAAGAGACATGAAGGCAAAGATAAATGAATGGGACTGCATCAGACTAAGAAGCTTTTGCTCAGCAAGAGTAACTGACAACAAAATAAACAGAGAGCCAACTAAATGGAAAATGATATTTTTAATCAACAGCTCAGATAAGGGCCTAATATCCAAAATATACAAAGAACTCATAAAACTCAACAACAAACAAACAAACAATCCAATAAAAAAAATGGGAAGAGGACATGAACAGACTCTTCTCTCAGGAAGAAATACAAATGGACAACAGATATATGAAAAGATGCTCTTTATTAATTATTAGAGAAATGCAAATCAAAACTACAATGAGATACCACCTCACAGCCTTGGTTCCAAGCTGATGAGCTTTTGCTCAAACCAGATGAGCCCACAACCTCACAACTGTTAAATTAGCTATTATCAACAAGTCAGGTAATAGCAAATGTTGGAGAGGCTGTGGAGAAAAAGAAACCTTCATTCACTGTTGGTGGGAATGTAAAGTAGTACATTTTGGAAGAAAGTATTGTTGTTTCTGAAAAAACTGAAAATGAACTACCATATGATACAACAATACTTCTACTGGGTATATACCCCCAAAATTCAGAGACACTGATACATAAAGACAGATGTATGCCCATGCTCATTGCAGCATTGTTTATGGTTTTCAAGACATGGAAACAACCAAAAAGCCCTTTAATAGATGACTGGATAAAGAAGATGTGGCACAAATACACTATGGAATACTACTCAGCCATAAGAAATGATGACAGCCCTGGCTGGTTGGCTCAGTGGTAGAGCATCAGCCTGGCGTGCAGGAGTTCTGGGTTTGATTCCCAGCCAGGGCACACCGAATAAGCACCCATCTGCTTCTTCACCCCTCCCCCTCTCCTTCCTCTCTGTCTCTCTCTTCCCCTCCTGCAGCCAAGGCTCCATTGGAGCAAAGTTGGCTCAGGTGCTGAGGATGGCTCCATGGCCTCTGCCTCAGGTGCTAGAATGGCCCTGGTTGCAACAGAGCAATGCCCCATATGGGAAGAGCATCGCCCCCTGGTGGGTATGCCGGGTGGATCCTTGTTGGGCGCATGCGGGAGTCTGTCTGACTGCCTCCCCATTTCCAATTTCAGAAAAATACAAAAAAAAAAAAAGAAATGATGACATTGGATCATTTACAATGAAATGGATAGATCTTGATAACATTACACGGAATGAAATAAGTAAATCATAAAAAAACTAAGAACTGCATGATTTCATACATAGGTGGGACATAAAAATGAGACTAAGAGACATGGACAAGAGTGTGGTTGTTACTTGGGGGAGAGGGAGGGAGAGGGGAAGGGGAGCAGAAGGGGAAGTGGGAGGGGGAGGGATTTAAAGAAAACTAGATAGAAGGTCACGGAGGACAATTTGACTTGGGGTGATGAGTATGAACATAATTAAATGACAAGATAACCTGGAGATTTTTTTTTTAACATATGTATACTGATTTTTTTTTTACAGAGACAGAGAGAGTCAGAGAGAGGGATAGACAGGGACATACAGACAAAAAGAGAGAGATGAGAAGCATCAATCATTAGTTTTTTGTTGTGCATTGCGACGCCTTAGTTGTTCATTGATTGCTTTCTCATATGTGCCTTGAATGCTGGCCTTCAGCAGACCAAGTAACCCTTTGCTCGAGCCAGCGGCCTTGGTTCCAAGCTGATGAGCTTTTGCTCAAACCAGATGAGCCCACACTCAAGCTGACAACCATGGGGTCTTGAACCTGAGTCCTCGGCATCCCAGTTTGACACTCTATCCACTGTGCCACCGCCTGGTCAGGCTGTACCCTGATTTATTGATGTCACCCCATTAAAATTAATAAAAATGTATTAAAAAGTATTTTGAATGACACTTTATCTAGGTTCTTTCTTATTTGACTAGACTACTACTTAGAATTATGGAACACTGACATTTGTGTTAAAAAGAAAGACCTATTAAAATAATAATAATAAAAATCCCTGAGGAGAAGTCTCTCTCATTTTTTCTGTTCTCTCTCTATCTGTGTGTGCATGAAAAATACAGAAAATAAAAAATTATGGGAAGGAGTAAATTATTAGTCATTTGTTACTTATAAAATAGCTTAACTTTTGAAAGAATATTTAATCATTCAATTCATTAAATTATAAATACATAATAAAACATTTATTAAAAACTTGTAAAAATATAAAAAATATGTAAATATACTAAATTAAAAGAAAGTAAATGCAAAAGAATAAAAAAAATTAGATGCATTAAACAGCCAATTTTAAAAAGTTATAAATTCAAAATATGGATAAAATTTAAAAATTAATCCTCTGCTAATAAAAAAACATAGATACCACATTTTATTTTATTTTAACTTTTCTTTTTTAATTTATTTTTATTAATTTTAATTTATTCTGTTAACATGAATTCAAGGGTCTCCCATTACACCCCCTTTCTGCCTCCCTCTAACTCCCTCCCCCCTTTCTTCTGGGAATTTCTCCTGTTATCTGTATCTATGTGTTATGCATATATAATATCACTAATCCCTTCTCTATCTCTGATCCCATTCCCTCACCCCCCTCTTCTCAAGATAGCTGTCCCTCTATTCTCTGTGACCCTATCTTTACCTGTATTTCATTCCTCAGTTCATCTTTTTCATTAGATTCCACATATAAGTGAGATCAGATGATATTTTTCTTTTTCTACCTGGCTTATTTGACTTAGCATAATAATCTCCAGGTCTATCTATGCCATCACAAAAGGAAAGGTTTCCTTTTTCACAGCTGCATAGCATTCCATTGTGTATATGTAATGCATCATTTTAATCTACTCATCCACTGATGAACACTTGAGGTGTTTCCAGATCTTGGTTATTTTAAACAATGCTGCATAAACATGGGAGTGCATATCATCTTTTGAATCAGTGATTTGGTATTATTAGGATATATTCCTAAAAGTGAGATAGTTGGGATAAAAGGCAGTTTGATTCCCACCAGTAGTGCAAAAGGGTTCCTTTTCTCCACAGCCTTGCCAACTTGTATGTTGATTTGTTAATGAATGCCATTCTGACAGGTGTAAGGTGGTATCTCGTGGTTTTAATTTGCAATTCTCTGATGATCAGTGATGTTGAACATATTTTCAATGCCTATTGGCCATCTGTTTGTCCTTTTAAGTTTTTTTTTTTTTTGCTCATTTTTAAATTGGATTGTTTACCTTTCTGGTGTTGAGTTTTAGAAGCTCTGTATAAATTTTGTTTATTAACCTCTTATTAGACGTATTGGTGAATATGTCCTCCCATTGTGTAGATTCTCTTCTTATTTTGTTCATGGAGTCTTTTGCTGTGTAATAGCTTTTTAGTTTGATATAGTCATATTTGTTCATCCTGTCCTTTATTTCACTTGCCCATGAAGATAAATCAGCCAAAATATTGCTACAAGAGATATCAGAGAGTAAACTGCCTATGTTTTCTTCTAAGCTGTTTTTTAGTTTTGCAACTTACATTTAAGTATTTTATCCATTTTGAGTTATTTTTGTGAATGGTGTAAGTTAGTGGTTTATTTTCAATTTTTTTGCAAGTACTTGTCCAATTTTCTCAACACCATTTATTAAAGAGACTGTCTTTACTCCCTTGTGTGTTCTTACCTCTTTTGTCAAATATCAATTGACAATAAAGGCATGCGTTTATTTCTGGGTTCTCTGTTCTGTTTCATTGATCTGTATGACTGTTCTTATCACATCATATAGCTGTTTTGGCTTCTATGGCCTTGTAGTATAACATAATATCAGGAAGTGTGATAACACCCACTTTATTCTTCATTTTTCAAGATTGCTGAGGCTATTCATGTTCTTTTTTGGTTCCATGTAAAGTTTTGAAATATTTGTTCTATATCTTTGAAGTGCCATTGGTATTTTAATAGGGATTGCATTGAATTTTATACATTGCTTTGGGAAATATGTAAGACATTAATGATGTTTATTTTTCCTATCCATGAACACAGTACATGCTTGCACTTGTTTGTCTTTCTTGATTTGATTTCTCAATGTCTTATAATTTTCAGAGTATGAGTCTTTTACCACCTTGGTTAAATTTACTCCTAGGTACTTTATTTTGTTGTTGCAACAGTGATGGGGATTGTTTTCTCAATTTTTTTTGTGTGATGCCTTTTATTTCTTCTTCTTGTCTTATTGCTGTGGCTAGGACTTCCAGAATTACATTAAATAAGAATGGTGAAAGGGAGCACCACTGCCTTGTTCCTGATCTTAAGAGAATTTTTTTTAAAAATTTTGTCCATTGAGTATGATTTTGGCTGTGGATTTTTTATAGATGGCCTTTATCATGTTGAGGTATGTTTCCTGTATTCCCATTTTGCTGAGAACTTTGATTCTGAATGGGTGCTGAATTTGATCAAATGCTTTTTCTGCATCAATTATAAAATCACATAATTTTTATCTTTCCTTTTGTTTATGTGATAAATAAAATTTATTGATTTGCAAAGATTGTATCAGCCTCGCCTCCCTGGAATAAATCCCAATTGATCAAGATGCCTGATCTTTTTAATATATTGCTGGATCTGGTTTGCTAATATTTTGTTGAGAATTTCAGTATCTAAATTCATCAGGGATATTGGCCTATAGTTTTTTTTCTTAGTGTTGTCTTTACCAGATTTTAAAATGAGGATTATGTTTGCCTCATAAAAGAAGTTTGGAAGTCTTCTTTCCTCTTGAATTTTTTGAAATAACTTGAGAAGAATAAGAATAAGTTTTTCTCTGAATGTTTGGTAAAATTTGCCTCTGAAGCCATTTGGTCCAAAACATTTGTGTGCTGGGAGTTTTTAGATAACTGTTTCAATTACATTTGTTGTACTTGTTCTGTTTTGGTTTTCTGATTCTTCCCAACTGAGTTTTGGGCAATTGTATGTTTCTAGGAATTAATCCATTTTACCTAGGTTGTCAATTTTTTTTGGCATATGATCTTCATAGTATTTTCTCACAATTCTTTGTATATCTGCAGTGTCAGTTGTTACTTCTCCACTTTAATTTCTAATTTTATTTATTTGAGTCCTCTCTCCATTTTCTAGATGATTCTGGTTACAGTTTTATCAATTTTGTCTACCTTTTCAAAGATCCAGCTCTTGGTTTTGGTTATGTTTATCAGTTTTTCTGTTGTAGTTGATATCTAGTTTTATGTTGTTGTGATAAGAGAAGATGCTTGACATGATTTTAATCTTTTTTTTTAAGTTTTTGAGGTTCATCCATGTCATACCAAATATCAGGAATTCATTTTTTCATTGACAAATAATATTACATTCTATGAATATACTGTATTTTGTTTATTCATGTTGATTTACATTTGTTTCCTTTTTTCAGCTATGAACATTTATACACAAGTTTGCATGTGAATGTATATTTTTGTTTCTAATGGGTTTATACCTATGAGTGGAATTGCTGGGTCATATGGTCACTCCATGACTAACCTCTTGTAAAAATGCCAGACTGGCCTGGCCTGTAGTGGTACAGTAGGTAAAGCATTCAACCTGGAAATTTGAGGTCACTGGTCCAAAACCCTGGGCATGCCCATTTAAGGCACATATGGTATGCAACTGCTATGAGTTGATGCTTCCTGCTCCTCTCTTTCTGGCTTTTTCTCTCTCCTCTCCTTATAAATCAAATAGTTTTTTAGAGAAGAGACAGACAGACAGGGACCAACAGATAGTAATGGAGATAGATGAGAAACATTAACCCATAGTTGCAGCACCTTAGTTGTTTGTTGGTTGCTTTCTCATATGTGCTTCGATCGAAGGGCTCCAGCCAAGCCAGTGACCCATTGCTCAAGCCAGAGACCCTGGGCTTCAGCCAGTGATCTTGGGCTTCAAGTCAGTGACTTTTGGGCTTATGCCAGTGACTATGAGGCCATGTCTATGATCACACACTAAAGCCAGTGACACTGTGCTCAAGCTGATAAGCCTGATCTCAAGACTGTAAACTCAGGATTTTGAACCTGATTCCCCAGTGTCCAATGCTGACATTCCATCTCCTGTGCCACTACCTGGTCAAGCAATAAATAAAATCTTAAATAAAAAGAAAGAAAGAAGAAAAAATGAAGACTGTTTTTGCAAAGTTCTTGCATCATTTTATATTACCACCAGAAGTATTTGAGGATTGCAATTCTTCAATATCTTCTTCAACTCTTATTTTTGTGTGTCTTTCTTTTTTTTTAAATAAATTTTTATTTTAATGGGGTGACATCAATAAATCAGGATATATACATTCAAAGAAAACATTTCCAGGTTATCTTGTCATTTAGTTCTGTTGCATACCCATCACCCAAAGAGAGATTGTCTTTTGCCACCCTCCATCCAGTTCTCTCTGTACCCCTCCCCCTTCCCCTCTCCCTCCTTCCCTCTCCCCACCTCCCGTAACCACCACACTCCTGTCCATGCCTCTTAGTCTCGCTTTTATGTCCCACCAATGTATAGAATGCTGCAGTTCCTGTTTTTTTTCTGATTCGCTTATTTCACAATGCTACCAAGACTCCACCATTCCACTGTAAGTGATCCGATGTCATCATTTCTCCTAGATGAATAGTATACCATGGTGTATATGTGCCCCATCTTCTTCATCCAGTCCTCTATTTTTTTTTACAGTGATTAAAAGCCTTTAAGCAAACTCTTGGCCAATACAGCAAGAATCCATAAAAGAGTAGTGTCCTTAAAATGTTCACCAAGTCCAAGTTGACCCCATCACCATGCCAAATCCCTGAAAAATGCAACCCAACCACAGTTCAGTCTGTTAGGAGCTGTCACAGGGAGCAGGAGTCCAGGAAAGTTCCCCACAGGAAAAATCTGCATGGCACTGGAATTGTTGTCACCATTCTATACTTTGCAGCTCATGTCCAAGTCCCAATGAATGCTGCTTCTAGCTGGTAATGATTCAGGTAGACTGGAAAAAGCCATTTGCAGCATGCATGGATATGGAGCTTCTGTTCTCCTCTGCCTGGAGAGTTGAGACCAGGTTGCTTTTCCCTGGAGCTCTGTGACTGTGGCCTGGTAAAGAGAACCTTGGGATACACTAAGCTGGGTGGCAAAGGTAAATTCATAATACAAGTTGGCAAAAGGAGGAAAGAGAGCTCTAAATTAGGAGTAGGTCCCAGCCTGAAATATGAGTGGGACATTGAGGTAGGAGGGATAAAGGAAACACTATATATTAAGCAAAGCAGCAGAAAATAGGACTATCAACACCCACAACAGAGATCTTTGAGGGAAGAATAAAAAACCTGACTATTCAGGCAAAACATAGTTAAGTGGCCCTTGTGCAAATGAGATCAGTTTACCTGCTTCTTGGAAGAAATACCCTAGGCTCATCCACAGTGTCGTAGACGGGGCTGACGGCCCTGGGCACCTTCAGCCTACTGTGGCAAACCTCAGCTTTCTGGGCAAGGTTAGATCATAGTTGGCTGGAGCAGGGCTGGAAGAGACTGAACCCTCCCTTAGAGGAGCGAGGGGGAAGCCCACCTTCCAGTGTCCCTGTTTCCTCACAGCAGAGGCGTGTAAGCCTGGCAGGCTTTAGCTCAATAGTAGTGAGTATGAAGCAGTATCTTACTGTGGTTTTGATTTCTGTTTCCCTAATGGCTAATGATGTTGAGCATTTCTTTTTCATGTTGCTATGGGCCATTTGTATATCTTTTTTGGAGAAATGTCTATTCAGCTCCTTTGCCCATTCCTTAAGAGGGTTGTTTGTCTTTTTAACTATTAAGCTGTAAGAGGTTTTTTAAATATATATATATATAAAATACCATATTCTGGATACAAGTCCTTTATCAGATGTATAATTTGCAAGTATTTTATCCCATTCTGTGGGTTACCTTTTTTAAATTAATTTTAATGAGGTGACATTAATCAATTAGAGTACATAGGTTCAGAGAAAATATCTCCAGGTTATTTTGACATTTTATTATGTTGCATACTCATCACCCAAAGTCATATAGTCTTTTGTAACCTTCTATCAGGTTTTCTTTGTATCCCACCTCTACCCCCACCCCTGGGATACCACCACTCTTGTGCATGTCCATGAGTCTCATTTTTATGTCCCATCTATGAAATTATAGTTTTTAATTTTTTTCTGATTTACGTATTTCACTCAGTATAATGTTATGAAGGTCCATCCATGTTGTTGTAAATGATTCGATGTCATCATTTCCTATGGCTGAGTAGTATTCCATAATATATATGTACCACATCTTCTTTATCTAGTCATTTTTTAAAGGACTTTGAGGTTGTTTTTATGTCTTGGCCACTGTGAACAATACTGTAATGAACATGGTGCTGCATGTGTTTTAACGTAACAGTGTTTTTGAGTTATGGGGGTATATTCCCAGTAGAAGGACTGCTGGGTCATATGGTAGTTCCATTTTTAATTTTTTGAGGAACCACCATACATTCTTCCATATTGGTTGTACTACTTTACATTCCCACCAACAGTGGATGAGGGTTCCCTTTTCTCCACAGCCTCTCCAACATTTGTTATTACCTGCCTTGCTGATAATAGCTAATCTAACAGTGTGAGGTGATATCTCATTGTGATTTTGATTTGCATTTCTCTAATAGCTAATAAAAATGAGCATCTTTTCATATATCTGTTGGCCATTTGTATTTCTTCCTGGGAGAAGTGTCTGTTCATGTCCTCTTCCCATTTTTTATGGGATTGTTTGTTTGTTTGTTATTAAGTTTTATGAGTTCTTTGTATATTTTGGATACTAGGTCTTTATCTGAGCTGTTGTTTGAAAATATCATTTCCCATTTAGTTAGCTGTCTGCTTATTTTGTTGTCAGCTTCTCTTGCTGAGCAAAAACTTCTTAGTCTGATGTAGTCCCATTCATTTATCTTTGCCTTCAGTTCCCTTGCCTTTAGAGTCGAATTTATAAAGTGTTCTTCGTAACCAAGGTCCATGAGTTTAGTACCTATGTTTTCTTCTATGTACTTTATTGTTTCAGGTCTTCTATTTAGGTCTTTGATCCATTTTGAATTAATTTTAGTACAAGGGGACAAACTATAGTCGAGTTTTTTTCTTTTTCACATGATTTTTCAGTTTTCCCAGCACCATTTGTTGAAGATGCTATCTTTTCTCCATTGTGTATTGTTGGCCCCTTTATCAAAAATTATTTGACCATATACATGTGGTTTTATTTCTGGACTTCCTATTCTGTTCCATTGGTCTAATTGTCTATTTTTCTTCCAATACCATGCTGTTTTGATTATCATGGCTCTATAATATAATTTGAAGTCAGGTATTGTAATGCTCCCAGCTTCATTCTTTTTCCTTAGGGATTGCTCTAGCTATTTGGGGTTTTTTATAGTTCTATATAAACTTGATTTTTTTCTATTTCTTTAAAAAATGACATTGGAGTTTTGATGTGAATTGCATTAAATTTGTATATTGCTTTGGGTGATGATATACTCATTTTGACTGTATTTATTCTTCCTATCCAAGAACAAGGAATATTTTTCCATTTCATTGTATCTTTTTTGATTTCCCTTAACAATGCTTTGTAGTTTTCATTATATAGGTCCTTTACATTCTTTGTTATGTTTATTCCTATGTATTTTTTGTTGTTGTTGTTGCAACCATGAAGGGGAATGTTTCCTTGAGCTCCTTTTCTGATGTTTTATTGTTGGCATATAGAAAAGCAAGGGACTTTTGCATATTAGTTTTGTATCCTGCGACCTTACTGTATTGGTTTATTGTTTCTAGTCGTCTTTTGGGGGAGTCTTTGGGGGTTTTGATGTACAGGATCATATCATCTGCAAAAAGTGAAACCTTTACTTCTTCTTTCCCAATATGAATTCCTTTTATTTCTTTCTCTTGTCTGATTGCTCTTGCTAGAACTTCTAGCACTACATTGAATAAGAGTGGAGAGAGTGGACAAACTTGTCTTATTCCTGATTTTAGGGGAAAGTCCTCAGTTTTATGCCATTTAATATGATGTTAGCTGATGGTTTATCATAGATGGCCTTTATTATATTGAGATATTTTTCTTCTATACCCATTTTGTTAAGTGTTCTAAACTGAAATGATGTTGTATTTTATCAAATGCCTTTTGCATCTATTGATACAATCATATGGTTTTTGTTGTTTTGTTAACTGTTTTACATATGTTGAACCATCCTTGTGATTCTGGGATGAATCCCACTTGATCATAGTAATTTTTTTAATGTGTTGTTCTTTTTGATATGCTAGTGTTCTGTTTAGTATTTTAGCATCTGTATTCATTAGAGATATTGGTCTGTAGGTTTTGTGTGTATGTGTTGTCTTTGCCTGGTTTTGGTATGAAGGTTATATTGGCCACATAAAATGTGTTTAGCAGTATTACTTCTTCTTCAATTTTTTGAAAGGCTTCGAGTAGAATAGAAAGCAAGTCTTCTTTGAATGTTTGATAGAATTCACTAGTATGCCGGTTGGCCCTGGACTTTTTTGGGGGAAGGTTTTTAATAGTTGTTTCTATTTCCTCCCTGCTTATGGCTCTGTTTAGGCTTTCTGCTTCTTCATGATTCAGTCTAGGAAGATTGTATTATTCAAAAAATTTATCTATTTCTTCTATATTGTTAAATTTGGTGGCATATAGTTTTTCATAGTATTCTACAATAATTCTTTGTATATCTATGATATCTGTGGTGATTTCTCCTCTATCATTTTAGATTTTGTTTATGAGGTGTTTTTTTTTTCATGGTGAGTCTTGCCAAGGGTTTGTCAATTTTGTTGATCTTTTCATAGAACCAGCTCCTTGTTTTATTAATTTTTTCTGAAGTTTTTTTGTTCTCTATTTTGTTTATTTCTGCTCTGATTTTTATTATTTTCTTTTTTCTACTTGTTTTCCATTGTCTTTCTTCTTTTTTTCTAGTTCCTTAAGATGTGAAGTTAAGTGGTTTACTTGGGCTCTCTCCTGTTTGTTCATATAGGCCTGTAGTTACATGAACTTCCCTCTTATTACTGCTTTTGCTTTATCCCAGAGATTCTGATATGTTGTATTGTTGATTTCATTTGTCTGTATATATCTCTTGATCTCTGCGCTTATTTCTTTTTGGGACCACTCATTTTTTAAAAATATGTTCTTTAATTTTTACATTTTTGTGGGTTTGTTTAACTCTTTTTTGCAGTTGAATTCTAGTTTCAAGGTTTTATGATCAAAAAGTATGCTTTGTATAATTTTAATCTTTCTGAATTTGTTGATGTTATTTTTGTGGCCCAACATATGGTCAATTCTTGAGAACATTCCATGTACACTAGAGAAAAATGTATACTCTGGCACTTTGGGATAAAATATCCTGTAGATGTCTATCATATCCAATTGTTCTAGTGTTTTATTTAAGACCAATATTTATTGATTTTCTGTTTAGATGAACAATGTAGAGCTTTCAACCATGTATTGAGGTCTTCAAGTATGATAGTATTTTTGTTAGTTTTTATTTTTAGGTCAGTCAGTAGCTGTCTTATATATTTTGGTGCTCTTTGGTTTGGTGCATATATATCATATTAAGAAGTGTATGTCTTTTTGATTCAGTGTCTCTTTTATCATTATAAAATGACTGTTTTTGTCTCTGATTACCCTTGCTTTCTTGTACTCAGCATTGTTAGATATGAGAATTGCTACAGTTGCTTTTTTGGGGAAGTTATTTGCTTGGAGTATTGTATTCCAACCTTTCACTTTGAATTTATTTTTACTTTTGTAGCTTAGATGTGTTTTTATTTTAGGCAGTATACAGTTGGATTTTTTTAATCCATTTTGCTACTCTGTGTCTTAATATTGGTGTGTTCAATCCATTTATATTTAGTGTAATTATTAACATTTGAGTGTTTCCTATTGTCATTTTATATTTTGCTTTCTGGTAGTTTTGTATCTTGTTTGGTTCTTCTATTTTTCTATCATTTGTTTTTGTTTGGTTGTAATCCATACTACTTTCCTCAGTTACTTCTTTTTTTTAAGGCATGTACTTCTGTATTGGATTTTTCAGGGGTGGTTACATTAAGTAATGGAAAGCATACATATCATATTCATTATCTCATTAGTGCTTCTTCACTCCACCATCCTTTGCTACTGTTAATCTTTGTCCTCTCCCCTTTTTTGTTTCTTTGTCACAAATTAATCTTGTTTTTATTGCAATCTTGATGTAGCTTTTACTTGTAGTTTTGTTCTGTTTTGTTGTTTGTGTCTGGTCGGAAAACCTCCTTTAGTATTTTCTGGAGTGGGGGTTTTCTGATGATAAATTTCCTCTTCCTTTCTGTATCTGTGAATATTTTTATTTCTCCTTCGTATTTGAAGCATAGCTTTGATGCATATAGTATTCTTGGCTGGAAGTTTCTCTCTTTCAGAACTTTCAATATTGGGATTCACTCTCTTCTAGCTTATAGAGTTTCTGCTGAGAAATCTGTTGATAATCTAATGGGCCATTCTTTGTATGTTGTATTGTTCTTTTCCCTGGCTGCCTTGAAAATTTTTTCTTTGTAATCGGTTTGTGTCAACTTTATTATGATGTGGCTTGGTGTAGGCTTGTTAGGGATAAGATAACTTGGTGTTTTGTTTGCTTTTTAAATTTTAAGCTTTTGTTCTTTCCACAGGTTCAGAAGTTCTCACATATTATTTGTTTGAATAGGTTCTCCATTCCATTTTCTCTATCTTCTCTTTCTGATATACCTATTATTCTTATGTTAGTCTTTTTGATGGAGTCAGACAATTTCTGTAGGGCTATCTCATTTTTTTTTAAATTTATGAGCCTCTCTTCTCTTCTCTTTGTAGTACCTCTAGTTGCCTGTTTTCTATGTCACTAATTCTATCCTCTATCTGGTCTGTTCTGTTGGCTAAGCTTTTTACCTCATTTTTCAGTTCATGAATTGAGTTTTTCATCTCTGTTTGATTCATTTTCATGGTTTGAATTTTCTTGGTAAAGTATTTTTTCTGTTCATTGAATTGTTTTTTGAGCTCCTTAAATTGCCTTTCTGTGCTTTTTTTGTATATTCCTGAGTATTTTTAGGACTTCAATTTTAAATTCTTTCTCATGTAACTTAAAGGTTTTTAAGCTATGGAAATTTTTTCTATAAAATTTTCCTCATCTATCTGAGCTATATCACTGTCTTTTGTATCCATAATATTTTATTTCTTTTTCTTTAATGGCTTTTGAGAGTGGTATTGCTTCTAACACTAATAAGAGTTGATAACTTTTTTTGAATAAATAAAACTTAAAATTTTATTATGCTAGATGGAACAAAAATACATAGAATGGAAGGCCTCAGTTTGGGGGGGAGTGACAGGTAAAAAATGAGGCAAGAACCCACAAAATGCCACAAGAAAAAAATTGAATCAAAAATAAAATAATTTGTTTGTAAGTGATGGTCAAATTAGAGTAATAGTGAAGAGAAAAAATTAAAAATATACAGTAAAAATTAAAATATTGTTGTATTAAGTGGCACAAAAACTATAGAATGGAGAGCCAGATTTGGGGGAAATGCTAAAGAGATAAAGAGCGAAGTAAAAAGCACCAAAATGCCACAAAAAATTGAATCCAGAATAAAATAATTTGTTTGTTGGTGAGATTTGAATGAGAGAAAATAAGAAACAAAAAGAGAGAGAAAGAAAGAAATTGAGTTAAGTTTTTTGGAATGTAACACTCAGAGAAAAAAAAGAATAAAAAATATAACACCTATGGCTAATAACATTCAAAATGAAAAGAAAAGAATAAAATGGAAAGAGGATAAAATTACTAAGGTGGAAGGAAAATAAAGTATAAAAAGTACAGGAAAAAAATGAAAAATTTATAAAGACTGTAGATTTTTTCTGGTTTTGAGAAATTATCTCCTTTCTTTTTCTTTCTTCTCTCTGGTTTTGGCTGGTGGCACTACACCCCAGGTTCTGCCCCTGTGGCTCTCTTAGGTAGAGATTTGCTGTTGTGTCACTATTGTGATGAAATAAACTAGGCCTTAGTCTCATTGGTAGGTGGGGCTTATTAGTATTTACAGGCTCTGGCAATGAGAGAGCCTGTTTTCCCAGAGCCTCTCCACAAATCTCTCCTTCCTGAACCAGCAGCATGGAACCCAGCTGTGAAGTTGCCCCAGCCACTCCCTGGAGAGCAAGACACTCCAAGAGCAGCCAAACACCTTTCTATCCCCACTCAACACAGGGTTCTTTGTAAGGCTTTGCCAGCCAGAGCCGCCAGCGTAATCAGGCAGGGCTGGGAGCCAATCACCTTTCAGGTGTCTTTCTATGAGCCTCCAGGCATGTCTAGTATGCTTCAGCACTCTGCTGGTCTGCTCCCCAGAAGCTGTCTGCAAGCTAACTGTGCTCCCTTCCTCCCACCATTTCCATAGTCCTCTTTCCTGGGAGTGTGCTTTGTTAGCCTATATGGCTGGCAGAGGTGCCACGGCAGACAGGTTTGGGTGTAGGAAAGCTAGCTTTTCTACACTTCCCATGCGTTGTTTGGGAAGCTAGGATTATTCACAAACTCTGGTCACAGCCAATGCAGAGGGCCACTACTGAGTCTGTGACCCATCCCCTCCGATTTCAGTATTCTTAAATTTATCAGGACTTCTTTTGTGATCTAACATGTAGCCTATTCTAGAAAATATATCATGAGAGCTTGAAAAAAAAATGTATATTCTTCTGCTTTGTGGTGAAATGTTCAGAAGATATCAATTAAATCAAGTTGTTCTAATGCAGGGGTCTCCAAACTTTTTACACAGGGGGCCAGTTCACTGTCCCTCAGATCATTGGAGGGCCAGAGTATAAAAAAAAACTATGAACAAATGCCTATGCTCACTGCACATATCTTATTTTAAAGTAAAAAAAACAAAATGGGAACAGATACAGTATTTAAAATAAAGAAAAAGTAAATTGAAATCAACAAACTGACCAGTATTTCAATGGAAAATATGGGCCTGCTTTTGGCTAATGAGATGGTCAATGTCCAGTTCCATATTTGTCACTGCTAGGCATAACAAGTGATATGACGTGCTTCCAAAGCCATTACACGTGCATCTCGCAACACTGAAAGAAGTACTGTACATGAGCTATGCTGTGCTTTGCGGTGCCACCACATACAGTACTCCAGGAGCACAGGATGCATCCTGTGCTCCTCTCACTGATCACCAATGAAAGAGAGGCCCCTTTGGAAGTGCATCGGGGGTCAGATAAATGGCCTCAGGGGGCCGCATGTGGCCTGCGGGCCGTAATTTGGGGACCCTGGTTCTAGTGTGTTTTTTAAGACCAATGTTTCTTTGTTAATTTTCTATCAGGAGGACCTATCCATTACTGTTAGTAGGGTATTAAAATCTCCTACTATTGCCCTGGCCGGTTGGCTCAGCGGTAGAGCGTCGGCCTAGCGTGCGGAGGACCCGGGTTCGATTCCTGGCCAGGGCACACAGGAGAAGCACCCATTTGCTTCTCCACACCTCCGCCACGCCTTCTTCTCTGTCTCTCTCTTCCCCTCCCGCAGCCAAGGCTCCATTGGAGCAAAGATGGCCCGGGCGCTGGGGATGGCTCTGTGGCCTTTGCCCCAGGCGCTGGAGTGGCTCTGGTCGCAACGTGGCGACACCCAGGATGGGCAGAGCATCGCCCCTTGGTGGGCAGAGCATTGCCCCTGGTGGGCGTGCCGGGTGGATCCCGGTCGGGCGCATGCGGGAGACTGTCTGACTGTCTCTCCCTGTTTCCAGCTTCAGAAAATTGCAAAAAAAAAAAAAAAAAATATCCTACTATTATTGTTTTGTTGTCAGTCTTGCACTTTATGCCCATCCAAATCTGCTATATATATTTAGGTGCACCTATATTAGATTCATAAATATTTACAATGGTGATATCCTCTTGTTGAATTGCTCCCTTTATCATTATGTAGTGACCTTCTTTATCTTTTATTATAGTCTTTGTGTTAAAGGCTATTTTGTCAGATATAATTATTGCTACCTGACCTTTTTTTTTTCATTTATTTTAGCATAAAATGCTTTTTCCCATTCCTTCACTTTCAGTCTATGTGTTTCTTTTGTTCTGATGTGGGTCTCTTGTTGATAGTATATGTACTATTTTTTTTTATTATTCATGTAGTTATCCTATAGATTTGATTGGAGAATTTAATCCATTGAATTTAATTTATTATTGATATATACTTACTTATTGTCATTTTATTCTTTAAATCTACAATCCTCTTTCTCTCTATTTCTTTTTTCCTTTGCTGTCTTTACAGCAGCCCCCTTAACATTTCTTGCAGTACTGGTTTGGTTGTAATAAATTTCTTGAATCTTTGTCTTGGAAGCTTTTTATTTCTCCTTCAATATTAAATGATATTTTTGCTGGATAAAATAGTCTTGGTTGTTGTTTCTTGTTTTGCATCACTTTAAATATTTCATGCCAATCTCTTCTGGCCTTGAGTGTTTCTGTTGAGAAGTCAAATGTCACCCTTTTGGGGTTCCTCTCTAGGTAATTAACTACTTTTGTCTTGCAGCTTTTGGTATTCTCTCTTTGTCTCTTAACTTTGGAATTTTAATTATGATGTGTCTTGGTGTAGGCCTCCTTGAGTTTCTCTTAAATGAGACTCTCTCTGCTTCTTGTACTTATGTGACCTTTCCTTCATCAGTTTAGGAAATTTTTCAGCTATGATTTTTTCAAACAGATTCTTTATATCTTTTTTTTTAATTTTAGTTTTTTTAATGGGGTGACCTCAATAAATCAGGGTACATATATTCAAAGAAAATATGTCCAAGTTATCTTGTCATTCAGTTATGTTGCATGCCCATCACCCAAAGTCAGATTGTCCTCTGTCAACTTCTATTTAATTTTCTTTGTGCCCCTCCCCATCCCCTTCTCCTCTCCCTCTCCCCCCAACCCCCGTAACCACCACACTTTTATCAATGTCTCTTAGTCTTGCTTTTATATCGCACCTATGTATGGAATGATGTAGTTCTCATTTTTTTTTTTCTGATTTACTTATTTCACTTTGTATAATGTTATCAAGATCCCACCATTTTGCTGTAAATGATCCAATGTCATCATTTCTTATGGCTGAGTAGTATTCCATAGTATATATGTGCCACATCTTCTTTATCCAGTCATCTATAAAAGGGCTTTTTGGTAGTTTCCATATCCTGGCCACTGTGAACAGTGCTGCAATGAACATGGGGCTGCATGTGTTTTACGTATCAAAGTTTCTGAGTTTGGGGGATATATACCCAGTAGAGGGATTGCTGGGTCATAAGGTAGTTCTATTTTCAGTTTTTTGAGAAACCACCATACTTTCTTCCATAATGGCTGTACTACTTTACATTCCCACCAACAGTGAATGAGGGTTCCTTTTTCTCCACAGCCTCTTCAACATTTGCTATTACCTGTCCTGTTAATAAGAGCTAATCTAACAGGTGTGAAGTGGTATCTCATTGCAGTTTTGATTTGCATTTCTCTAATAACTAAAGAAAATGAGCATCTTTTCATATATCTGTTGGCCTTCTGTATTACTTCCTGGGAGAAGTAAGTGTCTATTCATGTCCTCTTCCCATTTTTTTTTATTAGATTGTTTGTTTGTTTGTTGTTGAGTTTTAAGAGTTTTTTGTATATTTTGGATATTAGGCCCTTATCTGAGCAGTTGTTTGAAAATATCATTTCCCATTTAGTTGGCTGTCTGTTTATTTTGTTATCAGTTTCTCTTGCTGCGCAAAAACTTCTTAGTCTGATGTAGTCCCATTCATTAATTTCTGCCTTCACTTCTCTTGCCTTTGGAGTCAAAATCATAAAATGCTCTTTAAAACCCAGGTTCATAAGTTTAGTACCTATGTCTTCTTCTATGTACTTTATTGTTTCAGGTCTTATGTTTAGATCTTTGATCCATTTTGAGTCAATTTTAGTACAACGGGACAAACTGTAGTCAAGTTTCATTCTTTTTTTTTTTTAATTTTTCTGAAGCTGGAAATGGGGAGAGACAGTCAGACAGACTCCCGCATGCGCCCGACCGGGATCCACCCGGCACGCCCACCAGGGGCGACACTCTGCCCCTCCAGGGGGTTGCTCTGCCATGACCAGAGCCACTCTAGCACCTGGGGCAGAGGCCAAGGAGCCGTCCCCAGTGCCCGGGCCATCCTTGCTCCAATGGAGCCTTGGCTGCGGGAGGGGAAGAGAGAGACAGAGAGGAATGAGAGATGGAGAAGCAAATGGGCGCTTCTCCTATGTGCCCTGGCCGGGAATCAAACCCGGGTCCCCCGCATATTAGGCCAACGCTCTACCGCTGAGCCAACCGGCCAGGGCAAGTTTCATTCTTTTGCATGAGGCTTTCCAGTTTTCCCAGCACCATTTTTTAAAGAGGCTTTCTTTTCTCCATTGTGTATTGTTGGCCCCTTTATCAAAAATTATTTGACTATATATATGTGGTTTTATTTCTGGGCTTTCTATTCTGTTCCATTGGTCTGAGTGTTTATTTTTCTGCCAATACCATACTGCTTTGATTTTCGTGGCCTTATAATAGAGTTTGAAGTCAGGTATTTTAATGCCCCCAGCTTCATTCTTTTTCTTTAGGATTGCTTTGGCTATTCGGGGTTTTTTATAGTTCCATATAAATTTGTTGATTTTTTGCTCCATTTCTTTAAAAAATGTCATTGGAATTTGATGGGAATTGCATCAAATTTGTATATTGCTTTGGGTAATATGGCCATCTTGATTATATTTATTCTTCCTAACCAAAAACAAGGAATATTCTTCCATTTCATTATATCCTTTTCAATTTCCCTTAACAATGGTTTTTAGTTTTCATAATATAAGTCCTTTACATTCTTTGTTATGTTTATTTCTAGGTATTTTTGTTGTTGTTGTAATCTTGAAGGGGATTATTTTTTGGAGTTTATTCTCAAACGTTTCATTGTTGGCATATAGAAAGGCTATGAACTCTGTATGTTAATTTTGTATCCTGCGACCTTACTGTATTGGCGTATTGTTTCTAGTAGTCTTTTTGTGGATTCTTTGGGGTTTTTGATGTATAGGATCATATCATCTGCAAAATGTGATACCTTTACTTCATCTTTTCTGATATGGATGCCTTTTATTTGTTTGTCTTGTCTGATTGCTCTGGCTAGAACCTCTAGTACCACATTAAATAAGAGTGGAGAGAGCAGACAGCCCTGTCTTGTTCCTGATTTAAGGGGGAAAGTCTTCAGTTTTGTGCCATTTAATATGATTTTAGCTGATGTTTTATCATATATAGCTTTTATCATGTTGAGATATTTTCCTTCTATACCCATTTTGTTGAGATTCTTAAACATAAAATTGTGTTGTATTTTACCGAAAGCCTTTTCTGCATCTATTGATAAGATCATGTGGTTTTTGTTCTTTGTTTAGTTGATATGGTGTATTATGTTAACCGATTTACATATGTTGAACCATCCTTGAGATTCTGCGATGAATCCCACTTGATCGTTATGTATTATTTTTTAATATGTTGTTGTATTTGATTTGCTAGTATTTTGTTTAGTATTTTAGCATCTTTATTCATTAGAGATACTTGCTGTAGTTTTCTTTATTTGTGCCATCCTTGCCTAGTTTTGGTATGAGGGTTATGTTGGCCTCATAAAATGTGTTTGGAAGTATTGCTTCTTCTTCAATTTTTTGGAAGACTTTCAGTAGAATAGGAACCTATTCTTCTTTAAATGTTTGATAAAATTTGCTGTTATAGCTGTCAGGGCCTGGACTTTTATTTTTGGGGAGGTTTTTAATGTTTTTTTTTTCTATTTCTTCTCTACTAATAGGTCTGTTTAGGCTTTCTGCTTCTTCTTGACTCAGTCTGGGAAGGTTGTATTGTTCTAGGAATTTATCCATTTCTTCTAGGTTGTTGAATTTAGTGGCATAAAGTTTTTCATAGTATTCTACAATAATTCTTTGTATATCTACGGTGTCTGTGGTGATTTCTCCTCTTTCATTTTGGATTTTGTTTATATGAGTTCTTTCTCTTTATTCCTTGGTATGTCTTGCCAAGGGTTTGTCAATTTTGTTGATCTTTTCAAAGAACCAGCTCCTTGTTCTATTAATTTTTTCTATAGTTTTTCTGTTCTCAATTTTATTTATTTCTGCTCTGATTTTTATTATCTGCTTTCTTTAGCTGGTTTTGGGTTTTCTTTCTCCTTATTTTTCCAGATTCTTAAGGTATAAAGTTTAGTGGTTCACTTGGGCTCTCTCTTGTTTGTTCATATATGTCTGAAGTGATATGAATTTCCCTCTTATTATTGTTTTTGATGAATCCCAAAAATTCTGATATATCATATTGACATTTTCATTTGTCTGTATATATTTTTTGATCTCTGCACTTATTTCTTCTTTGACCCATTCATTTTTTAAAAGTATGTTGTTTAGCTTCCACATTTTTGTGGGGGGTTTTTCTCTTTTTTTCAGTTGAATTCTAGTTTCAAGGCTTTATGATCAGAAAATATGCTTGGTACAATTTCGATTTTTCTGAATTTGCTGATGTTGTTTTTTTGGCCCAACATATGCTCAATTCTTGAGAATGATCCATGTACACTGGAGAAAAATGTATACTCTATAACTTTGGGATGATATGTCCTTTAGATGTCTCTCATATCCAGGTACTCTAGTGTTTTGTTTAAGGCCAATATATCTTTGTTGATTCTCTGTTTAGATGACCAATCTAGAGCCGTCAGCGGTGTATTGAGGTCTCCAAGTATGATTGTATTTTTGTCAGTTTTATTTTAAGGTCAATAAGTAGCTGTCTTATATATTTTGGTGCTCCTTGGTTTGGTGCATATATATTAAGAATTGTTATGTCTTCTTGACTCAGTGTCCCCTTAGCCATTATAAAATGGCCATTTTTGTCTCTGAGTACTTTTGCTGTTTTGTAGTCAGTATTATCAAATATGAGTATTGATACGCCTGCTTTTTTTTGGATGTTATTTGCTTGGAGTATTGTTTTCCAGTCTTTCACTTTGAATTTGTTTTTATCTTTGTTGCATAGATGAGTTTCTTGTAGTCAGAATTCAGTTGGATTTTCTTTTTTAATCCATTCTGTTACTCTGTGCCTTTTTATTGGTGAGTTTAATCCATTTTCATTTAGTGTAATTACATTTTTTCTTTCTTCTCCCTCTGATATACCTATTATTTTTATGTTATTATTTTTGATGGAATCAGATAATTACTGTAGGGCTATCTCATTTTTTTTAATTTTTGAGTCTCTTCCTTCTTCTCTCTGTTGTGCTTCAAGTTGCTTTTCTTCTGTTTCACTAATCCTACCTTCTATCTGGCCTATTCTATTAGCTAAGCTTGTTACCTTGTTTAAAGCTCTTAAATTGAGTTTTTCATCTCTGTTTGATTTGTTTTTAAAGTTCTAATTTCCATGGAAATATATTCTTTGTGTTCATTGATTTGTTTTCTGAGCTCCCTAAATTTCCCTTCTGTTTTTTTTATATCTCTGAGTATTTTTAGGATATCTATTTTAAATTCTCTGTTGTTTAACTCCAAGATTTTCAATATATTAAATCTTTTCTCCATAGATTTTTTTCATCTATCTGTGTTACCTCTCTTTCTTTTGTATAAATGATATTCGATTTTCTCTTCCTTAATGGAAACTGAGGGTGGTTTTGTTGATAATATTAATGAGATTTAATAAAGAATAAAAAGTTAAAAAAAAGAAAAATAAAAAATAGAAAAGAGTGTTTTTTTAAAAAAAATTAAAAAAAGGAAATTATTCTCCCCCTTTTTTTTCCCTCTCCTCCCCTCTCCCCTCTTTCTTGAGAAATTCTTTTGGTGAACTGTGAATTATATTGTATTAAACAGAACAAAAAATGCCTTTAATGGCAGGCCTGAGTTGGGGAGAAGTAATAAAGAGGCAAAAGAAGGGGCTATGGAACCACAAAATGCAAATAAGTAAAATATTTGGGTCAAGAATAAAATCATTTGCTTTTGGTGATGGTTGACTAAGAGATATGATAAGAGGAATAAGAGGGAAACAAGAAAATGGGAAGAAAGGTTAAAAAATTACTATTGTATTTAGTGGAACAGAAACTAGATAAAATGGAGAGCCAGTGTTGGGATCACTGCTAGTGAGTTAAAAAAGTCATGTAAAAAAACCCCAAAATGCCACAAACATAAGTTTGAGTCCCAGATAAGATAATTTGTTCATTATTTAGGATTGAATGAGAGGAGACATAAAGGAGAAAGGAAGAAACTAATATAGAGGGAGAAAAGAAAGAGAGAGAAGAAAGAAAACCACTAAAAGAAGAAAAAAGAAAAAAAAAGGAGAGAGTGAGAGATTTAAGGGTTTTGGAGTGCAACCCTCATTGAGAGAAAGGAAGAAAAAAGAAAAGATAATGGGAAATGTAACACTTATGGGTAGTGTAGTTCAAGTAGAGGAGAGAGTAAGACCAGCAGAGAATTAAACGACCAAATTGGAAGAGGAAAAAGAGAAAAAAAATGAAGAACGAGCATAAGAGAAACAAACAAACAAATATAATTAAATGTAATAGGTTATAAAGTCTGTGGATTATTCTTGATTTTGAGAGGTTATCTTCCTGCTTTTTCTTTTCTCTCCCTCTTCTTGGTTGGTGACTCTGTACCCCAGGTTCTGCCCCTGTGGTACGTTCAGGTAGAGGTTTGCAGTTGATAAGTCTCTATTCTGATGTCATGTATTGGGCTTCAGTCTTGTTGGCAGTCGAGGCTCATTAGCATTTTTAGGCTCTGACTGTGAGAGAGTCCATGTTCCCGGAGCCTCTCTCTTAGTCTTTCTTTTCTCAATTAGTAGCCGGATAATCCAGCTATGGTGTTGCTGCTGCCTCTGCCTGGATAGTAAGAGGTTCAAAGAGCTAGCAACTCCCCACTCTATTCCCATTCAGCACAGGGCTCTGGGTAAGCCTTAGTCAATCAGAGTTGCTAGCATAATTAGGCGGTGCTTCCACTCACACAAAGACCTCTGACTCTGCCACTCTGTCCGGTAACACAGGCGGGCAGGTGCCCACTCCTGGGGCAATCAGAGGAATCTCTCTCTCATTACCTGTGTGTGCAGACTAGGATATCAGGCTGGTAGTCTCACCCTCTGAGTGCAACCCCCACTCACAGAGAAAAGTTTCAGTATTAGAATTAGCTCTTGCTCCCTCCCCGTGTGTGACTGTTTCACGGTGCTGCAGCGGCCTGAGATTCTGCTTTTAGCCCACACAAAGGCCCCTTACTCTGCTTCTCTGTTGGGTAACATGGGTGCCCATTCCCAAGGCTCTTGGAAGAATCTCTTGCCAACTCTCTGTGAGTGCCAACCAGGATATCAGACCGGCTGCCTCACACTCTGAGTAAAACCCCCACCTGCATGGAAAACTTCCAGCATTGGAATTAGCTCTCGCTCCCTCCCCATGGGTGGCTTTTTCAGGGCACTGGGGTGGCCTGGAGATTCCGCTTTTGGCTCACACAAAGGCCCCTGACTCTGCCTCTCTGTGGGGTAAAACAGGTGCCCACTCCTGAGGCGCTCAGAGGAATCTCTTGCACACTCTCTGTGTGCGCCTACCAAGATATCAGGCTGGCAGTCTCACACCCCGAGTGAAACCCATGCCCGCACAGAAAAGATCCAGTGTTGGAATTAGCTCTCACTCCCTCACCATTCATGGCTTTTCCAGGGCACTGGGGTGGTCCGAAGATTCTGCTTTTCAGCTCACACAAAGGCCTGTGACTCTGCCTCTCTGTGGGATAACACGGGCGCCCACTCCTGGGGCTTTCAGAGGAATCTCTCACCCACTATTTGCATGCACCAACCAGGAGATTGGGGCGAATGGCTGCGCCACTTGTCTTTCTTTATCTGGGTTTGGTGCGAGTGTTAGCTTGTATTGCCTAGGTTACCACAGGCACAGTTTTTCCTTGGCTTGAATCTCCGTGCCACAGCCTGGTTTGGCCGTTTGTGCTGCGGCCTGGATCTATTCACCCCCTTTGCCTGCCTTAGTTTCTATACTCTTAGTTTCCAGTGAAAGCAGCCCTATTTAGGTTAGTGAGGAAGGTGGAGCATTTCTTACTCCCTATTTCCTTCAGGGTTTGATTATATATTTAGCCAATTTTTTGCTCAACCATACCTTCAAGTGTATTGCGGAACATCTGGAGGCTCCAAGGATAGATTTTTCTGTTTTTGGTTGAAGATCTTGTTGAGTTTTGGGGGAGATTTATCGTTATTGCTTCCTACTGCACCATTACTCTGACGTCATCCAAGATTTTTTATTTCTTGTTCATTCTTTTATTCTTCAGGAAGCCCTATTATGTGAATGTTGCTTCTCTTCATGTTGTCACAGTGGTCTCTTAAAATTTCCTCAATCTTTTTGAGCCTCCTTTTGTTTTGTTGCTCTACTTCTTTGCTCTCATTTTTCTTGTCCTCTCTCTAATTCATTCCTCTGCCTCATCCAGCCTTCTGCTAATTTCTTCTAGTGCAGTCTTTATTTCTGATATTGTATCTGTCATTTTTGATCAGTTCTTTTTTATGATTTTAATGTCCCTTTTGGTGCTTGCTATCTCTTTACTATGTACTCATTATGACCATCCATTGTTTCCCTAAGCCCTTGAGCATCCCAAAAATCAACATTTTAAACTCTGCATCTATTAGTTTGATTGCTTCTATTTCACTTAGTTCTTTTTTTTAAGCTTTTTTTTTATTTATTCATTTTAGAGAGGAGAGGGAGAGCCAGAGAGAGAGAGAGAGAGAGAGGGGGGAGAGACAGAGAGAGAGAAGGGGGAGGAGCTAGAAGCATCAACTCCCATATGTGCCTTGACCAGGCAAGCCCAGGGTTTCGAACCGGCAACCTCAGCATTTCCAGGTCGACGCTTTATCCACTGCGCCACCACAGGTCAGGCTCACTTAGTTCTTTTTATGTGAATTTTTCTTTTTGATTCATTTGGGTTACATTTCTCTGTCTGCCCATTTTATCTGTGTATTAGCAAGCACTTTCTGACTTTGACATTTTTGTGGTGTATTTATGAAGAAGATGGACTAGGAGGTACCGCCCTCCAGGTCACCTGATTTCCTTGCTCTAAGAATGCTTATTGAGGGTAATATTTCCCCTCCTGTTGTATGTGAGTATTGAGTGCAGTTGGTCCATTCATGGGTGTGGTTATTCATTCAGGCTAGCTAGCTTTAAGAGTCAACCTCATCCACATATATTACATACTGTGCACTGTCTATCTTTTGGGCATATGTATTCTCCAGTATCTGGTGCCTGCCATACTGCTCCTTTGTGCATGCTGTTTGTGTAGCTTGCTGAGTCTAGGGTTCATGCTGTCTATCACCTACTACTGGTCCTGTTGGTTCTAGGTTTTTTTGGGTTGGCATCAACCATTGTTTGTAACCTGCCGTGGGCTACCTTTTTGGAGCAACTGCTCTGTTAACTGTTTGTTTCTCTATTTTCTGTGCCTTGGTAGTGTGGGAGGGGCCAATGTGTATTTAAGGATCAGTTTTCTCCTGCTTAGGGATGACATGACAGTGTCTCTGTAAAATCCCCAAGTGCCGTAAAATTTACCTCTACCTTTCAGTTGCTCCACCTCCTTTTGCAGCTGCCTGGTATTCCCACAGAGCCTTCTGTAGAAATACTGTTGTTCTGGGCTCAGATTAGCCTCACCCAAGCACACCCTATTCAGGCTGCAAGCTCGGTGAGTTAGGGCAGCTGAGGTTTGGAATACAATGTCAGTGGGACCCTTCTTTCAGAGGTATTTTGGTCAGGAGCTCAGTACGGGAAAAGTGGCCACTACCCCATAGCCTATTCCCTTATCTACTGTTGGATACTCAAATTTTATTTCTTCTCAGCAAGGTGAGCAGCAGGTATAGATTGAGTGGGGCCAACAGTTCCCTCTGCAGAAGTTCTTACAACTGGTGATAACTTGTCTCAGGAGGAAGATTGAGAGAGTCCTCTCCTGGGGCTGACTGTATGACAACCCCCGCCCAAAGTGGCTAAGCCCATTGAGCAGATCTAACAATGAGCTAACAGGGACCCATACTTTGAATATCCTGCTCCATCCTCTCTCCCTTTTCCCTGTGAGTCTAGCAGGAGATCCAGCATCTGAACCAGCTGACTTTGAAGCTCCACCCTGTCCAATGTACATGAGCCACTGTGCAGGTGCTGATCAGAGAGCAGAACTCACCTCAGCTGGGCCAGGTGTGAGGAGTCCTTACTTAGGGTACTCCACTACAAGTGTTGTTTGGTCCTGAACCAATGCTCTCTTCAGCTGGCCACTGGAGAAGCCAGCTCTGTACCTCCCTGAATGATACCTGGCTGTTGGGATAACAAATATTTTTTAAGTTTGCTTTCTTGTATTGAGGCAGTGCCTTGTGTGTAGAATGTATGAAAGCCTAAAGGTGCTTGTCCTCAAGGCAGTAGATTGCAAATTGCAGATAGCCTTCTTGCTTTGGAGGGGCAATTGTTTGCTATTGTTTTCTGGAGAAGGCATTTTTTTCCCTCAGCCTGTTTTGGCAGGAGAGGGTAGAGAAAGAGAGAGAGGGTGCTGAGGAACTTGAGAGCCCCTGTTGAGGCTTGTGAGTGCCTAGGAGTCCAGTGGGTGAGTCCAGGTAATGAGTCCTGGGTGTAGAACCCAAAAGTGAGTTGAGGCTTGGGAGCCCTGAGGGAAAGGGAAGCAGTTTTTCCTGCTTGCTTGCTCATTTGTCATTTCAAGACTTTAATAAACAAAATGGGCCACCATTTTCTGGCTCCGCAGTTCCTTTATTGTCTGCTTGAATCTGATGGGAACCTGCCTGGCTATGGCAACAACCCCTGGCCTTATACCAGCATAGAGCAGTGGGAGACACTGCCTGTGACTAGCGCTCAGCAACATTCTTGTAACTACAAGCAATTTAGAGGTTTTGGCTGCCTCTGCTGGGGCCCAGGTGCACATGGAAATGCCAAGCCATACACCTAGGATGGTTTTTACCTATACTAGGCCTGAGGGAAAAATTGCATAAAAGACCAAGGTTCTCTTAATTCCACCATCTGCAACCTCTGTCTGCTGGCTGCTTGTTGGGCTCAGCCACTGAAAAAACCTCTGCTATTGTCTAGAGCCTGTGGCAATTCAGGGACTAGGAA
Organism: Saccopteryx bilineata; assembly: GCF_036850765.1. Classification (NCBI taxonomy): domain Eukaryota; kingdom Metazoa; phylum Chordata; class Mammalia; order Chiroptera; family Emballonuridae; genus Saccopteryx; species Saccopteryx bilineata. The sequence continues at coordinate 208,585,401 of NC_089491.1, read as the reverse complement.
GGGTGGTGGATGTGACTCTGCTTCTCAGCCCCAAGTGTCAGTCTGTCTAGACTTTTTCACAGAATTCAGTAGTGTGTGGCCCCAGGAGTCTAGTGGGTGTGGCCCCTGAGACCCAGAGGTGTGGTCTACCCACACTCTGGACAGTTTCCACTGAGTCTCCCATGAGGCAGAAGCACCAGTCATAGAATCTGATGCCTATGGGGAAAAGCTTGGGCCTCAGTGCCAGAAAACTGAGTCACTAAAGGGACCCCTGCTTCCTGGGTTCTCAGAAAGGCCCAATCTCCATGGGGTGGGGCTGGAGAAACTCCAGAGGGCAGAGCAGTTGCTTTTTCCCTGGCTGATGCCACTCAGAGGGTTCTGTTCTACCTACGAAAGATGGTGACTGCAGTATTGGAGAATGACTTATCACAGGGTCCTGGTGGCCATCCCTCACAATGTATCTCCTTGGGCCTTCAACTTTCCACTCTCCTCATGCAACTCTAGTCCTCTAGGGCTTCCTTTGCTGAAGCCCTGGGTAAGTGGCTGTGAATAAGCGTCTCTGTGTTGGCCCTTTAAGATGGAGTCTGCATGTCTGAGAGCTTCAGTCTCTTTCTTGCAAACAGAAACCCAGCTCTTTTCACTGCCAGATGCTGTGTTGGTGCCTTCTCTAGATTCTCGGGCTCTAGGCTGAGGCTCTGGGCCTGGGGCTGAGGACTCACACCTCTCAGGGCAACCCTCCCTACAGTTAGAGTGCCTCCAGATCCTCAGTTGCTGCTCACTCCTGTGAGTGGAACAGCCCTTTTTATGTCTCTGCCCTTCCTAGCAGTCTCCGTGTGCCTTCTTCTGTGATCCTTGGTTACAGACTCCTCTTTGTTCAGTCCAAAGTTGATTTTTCAAGATTATTGTTCTTAAATTAAATTGTAATCCAATTTGGTCCTGGAAGGTGGTAGTTGGAATGTCTGCCTACTCCATTGCCATCTTGGAATCCTTAATTTGACTTTTAGAAGTATATTACATTTGTAGTTTTGGTTAAACTATTTTTACTTTTATAAACACAAAAGGTCGGATCTATGCATTTAAATCACTTGTTATGATTGGCTTATTTAAAATGATAACATTTTTATTAAAGTTTTTTTTTTGCTGTATCTCTATATCATGTGGAAACATTAAAAATGTTATTTTAAAACATTTTTAATTACAGAAAGATAATAATAGTAGAATATACAGAAGCTATATTTTAAAACATAGCTATAAAATTACCTTTAAATATTTTAGAACTTAATATTTCATGTTATAAAGTTCTTCTAAACACATATACAATTATTTAAAATAAAAAACTTTACATTATTCAGAGAAAAGAGTCAGTGATTTGGAAGTACAAGTAAAAAGAAAATAATTATTTAGTTTTTTTCTTTTCTTTTTTTTTAGAGAGAAAGAGAGCAGTACAGACAGAGACAGACAGGAAGGGAGAGAGATGAGAAGCATCAACTCACAGTTGTGGCACCTTATTTGTCCAGTAACTGCTTTCTCATATGTGCCTTGATGCATGGGGGAGCTGCAACAAAGCCAATGACCTCTTGCTCAAGCCAGCTACCTTTGGGATCAAGCCAGCAACAGTGGGGTCATGTCTATAATTTCACACTCAAACCAGCGACCCTGCACTCAAGCCGTCTGACCTGAGCTCAAGCTGCTGACCATGGAGTTTCAAACCTGGGTCTTCAGCATCTCAGGCCAATATCTACCCACACATTATAAGGTGCTTGCCTTCCCAGGTCCTAATATAACTGCAGATTCCATTTTATTGCTATATGGTATCAGAAAGTTATCAGAAGACTTTCAGAAAAGTGATACCTAGCCCTCCAGCTAGATTCCAGAAACCTGATTTCAAGTTTCAAGAAGAATACCTTTAGCACAGAGATATGCATCAAATTGTAAGACTTACCCTTGATGATATGATTTTTTAAAATTTCCATAATAATAATTTTTGCAAGCAAAAGAGACTAAAATGATTTATTCGGGTATAAACAATTGCCTTTTAATTCATCAAATGATCAAAAAATCAATTACTTATTTTTATTTTAGATATATCAAATTTTATTACTCACTTTTGAGGGATTTTGGAGTGATATTTTATCTAAATGCAGAGATTATCTAACTGCATTATAAAATTAATATGTTTAATTTTCTCTCTAAATAATAAAGTCTGATGACTAAGTTTGTAACCTTTATATCCTAGAAAATGTTATATTGTTTGGAAAAATTTAGAAAGAGCTTTTTTTTAACATTCTAAGTTAAATCAATTATTTTATTGCACCTGCAACTGGAGCTACAAAGTTGATATTTTATTTATTTTTATTTTTTTATTTTTATTTTTTTTATAAATAACTTTTTATTTTAATGGGGTGACATCAATAAATCAGGGTACATATATTCAAAGAAAACATTTCCAGGTTATCTTGTCATTTAGTTCTGTTGCATATCCATCACCTAAAGAGAGATCGTCCTCTGTCACCCTCTATCCAATTTTCTTTGTACCCCTCCCCCCTTCCCCCTCTCCCTTTTCCCTCCCCCCACCCCCCGTAACCACCACACTCCTGTCCATGTCTCTTAGTCTCGCTTTTATGTCCCACCAATGTATGGACTCCTGCAGTTCTTGTTTTTTTTCTGATTTGCTTATTTCACTCCGCATAATGTTATCAAGGTTCCAACATTCTGCTGTAAGTGATCCGATGTCATCATTTCTACTAGCTGAATAGTATACCATGGTGTATATGTGCCCCATCTTCTTAATCCAGTCTTCTATTTTTATTTACAGTGATTCAAAGCCTTTAAGCAAACTCTTGGCCAATACAGCAAGAATCCATAAAAGAGTAGTGTCCTTAACATGTTCACAAAGTCCAAATTGGCCCCATCACCATGCCAAATCCCTGAAAAATGCAACCCAGCCACAGTTCAGTCTGTTAGGATCTGTCACAGCGAGCAGGAGTCCAGGAAAAGTCCACATCCAGGAAAAGTCCGCATGGCACTGGAATTGTTGTCACCATTCTATACTTTGCAGCTCATGTCCAAGTCCCAATGACCGCTGCTTCTAGCTGGTAATGCTTCAGGTAGACTGGAAAAGCCATTTGCAGCATGCATGAATATGGAGCTTCTGTTCTCCTCTGCCTGGAGAGTTGAGACCAGGTTGCTTTTCCCTGGAGCTCTGTGACTGTGGCCTGGTAAAGAGAACCTTGGGATACACTAAGCTGGGTGGCAAAGGTAAATTCATAATACAAGTTGGCTACAGGAGGAAAGAGAGCTCCAAATTAGGAGTAGGTCCCAGCTTGAAATATGAGTGGGACATTGAGGTAGGAGGGATAAAGGAAACACTATATATTAAGCAAAGCAGCAGAAAATAGGACTATCAACACCCACAACAGAGATCTTTGAGGGAAGAATAAAAAACCTGACTATTCAGGCAAAACATAGTTAAGTGGCCCTTGTGCAAGTGAGATCAGTTTACCTGCTTCTTGGAAGAAATACCCTAGGCTCGTCCACAGTGTCATAGATGGGGCCGCTGGCCCTGGGCACCTTCAGCCTTCAGTGGCAAACCCCAGCATTCTGGGCAAGGTTAGGTCATAGGTGGCTGGAGCAGGGCTGGAAGAGACTGTACCCTCCCTTAGAGGAGCGAGGGGGAAGCCTACCTTCCAGTGTCCCTGTTTCCTCACAGCAGAGGCATGTAAGCCTGGCAGGCTTTAGCTCAATGACTTTCCTTTCCACTATTGAAGCAGGACCCAGATGGCATCCTATGAGACCCCTTTGGGGCATTGGCACCTATAAGGGTGTATCCTAAAAGCTGGTAGTTCCCCTGATCTCTATTTGTTTTTTTCTGCCTCTAGGTATCTTAAAAGCCATGGTCAGAAGATCTCGCTGAGGGGTTTGAGGATCCCCATCTGCCTATATAAATCTTTTCCATATATCTGGAGCTATTTGGAAAAAGACAAAACAATGTTATTAGCTGGATCTAATAAAGAAGGTAGTAGTTTGCAGGCGAAAAATATTTGGTTCATCAGCCTTCAAAAGAAATGTAAATTTTTTTTTTAAGTAAAAAGCATGATATAGTAGATGCGTAGGAGTCATTGGCCTGGTGTGCAGGATTTCCGGGTTCAATTCTTGGCCAGAGCACACAGAAGAAGCATCCATCTACTTCTCCACCCCTCCCCCTCTCTTTCCTCTCAGTCCCTCACTTCTCCTCCCGCAGCCAATGCTCCAGCAGAGCAAAGACACCCGGGCACTAAGGAAGGCCCAGTGGCCTCCATCCCAGTCGCTACAATGGCTCTGGTTGTAACAGAGCAACACCCCAGATGGGCAGAGCATTCCCTCCCTGGTAGGCATGCCAGGTGGATCCCGGTCAGGCGCATGCGGGAGTCTGTCTGACTGCCTCCCAATTTCCATCCTCAGAAAAATACAAAAAAAATAAATAAATAAAAGAAAAAATAGAACCAAAAAAAAGGGCATTTCCTTGTGTTAAAGCTCCAGGGAGCATGGAGTGAGCTTGAGTATGTCCTATGAAACATGGAGCTCTAAGTTGACATATAAGTCTTTGAAGAAGGAAGAACTGCTGAAATAGTTCTTCAGCATTTGTCCCTAAGACAGCAGTCTATAGTGGAAACACCATAAGTAAATATTTGCTGCCTGTCTGTAGATTAAAGGGGGAATAAGGCAAAAGCTGAAAAACCATGATCTTTGTGCCTCTCCCCTTCCCCAGCTCCCTCCTTCTCCTCCCCCCACCCTGTACCCCCAACACTGTTGTCCATGTCTCTGAGTCTCATCTTTATGTCCCACCTATGTAGGGAATCATATAGTTTTTAGTTTTTTCTGATTTACTTCTTTTGCTCAGTATAATGTTATCAAGGCCGATCCATGTTGTTGTAAAAGATCCTATGTCATCATTTCTTATGACTGAGTAGTATTCCATAGTGTGTGTGTGTGTGTGTGTGTGTGTGTGTGTGTGTGTATATATATATATATATATCTCAAAGCTTTTTAATCCACTCGTCCTCTGATGGACACTGGGCTATTTTCAGATCTTTGCTATTGTGAACAATGCTGCCATAAACATGGGGGTGCATTTCTTCTTTTCAAACAGTGCTATGGTGCTCTTGGGATATATTCCTAACAGTGGTATAGCTGGGTCAAAAGGCAGTTTGATTTTTAATTTCTTGAGGAATCTCATACTGTTTTCCACAGAGGCTGCACCAGTCTGCATTCCCACCAGCAGTGCAGGAGGGTTCCCTTTTCTCCACATCCTCGCCAGCACTTATTCTGTGTTGTTTTGTTATTGAGCGCCATTCTGACTGGTGTGCGGTGATATCTCATTGTGGTTTTAATTTCCATTTCTCTAATCATTAGTGATGTTGAACATTTTTTCATATGCCTATTGGCCATTTGTGTGTCCTCTTTGGAGAAGTGTCTATTCATTTCTTTTGCCCATTTTTGGATTGGATTGTTTGTCTTCCTAGTATTAAGTTTTACAAGTTCTTTATAAATTTTGGTTATTAACCCCTTATCACATGCAATGTCAAATATATTCTCCCATTGTGTAGTTTGTCTTTTATTCTGTTCTATTGTCTTTAGCTGTGCAGAAGCTTTTTAGTTTGATAAAGTCCCATTTGTTTATCCTGTCTTTTATTTCACTTGCCTGTGGAGACAAATCAGCAAATATATTGCTGTGACACATGTCAGAGAGCTTACTGCCTATGTTTTCTTCTAAGATGCTTATGATTTCACAGCTTAAATTTAAGTCTTTTATCCATTTTGAGTTTATTTTTGTGAGTGGTGTAAGTTGGTGGTCTAGTTTCATTTTTTTTTGCAGGTAGCTGTCCAATTTTCCCAATCCCATTTTTGAAGAGGCTGTCTTTCCTCCATTGTATTTCCTTACCTCCTTTGTCAAATATCAGTTGTCCATAGAGCTGTGGGTTTATTTCTGGGTTCTCTGTTCTGTTCCATTGACCTATGTGCCTGTTCTTATGCCAGTACCATGCTGTTTTGAGTACAATGGCCTTATAATATAACTTGATATCCGGAAGTGTGATACCTCCTGCTTTATTCTTCCTTTTCAAGATTGCTGAGGCTATTTGTGTTTTCTTTTGGTTCCATATAAATTTTTGGAATATGTGTTCTATATCTTTGAAGTAAGTCATCGGTATTTTAATTGGTATTGCATTGAATTTATAAATTGCTTTGGGTAATATAGACATTTTAATGATGTTTATTCTTCCTAATCATGAGCACAGTATATGCCTCCACTTATTCGTATCTTCCCTGATTTCTTTTATCAATGTTTTATAATTTTCCGAGTACAAGTCTTTAATCTCCTTGGTTAGATTTATTCCTAGGTACTTTATTTTTTTGTTTGCAATGGTAAAAGGGATTGATTCCTTGATTTCTCTTTCTGACAGTTCATTATTAGTGTATAAAAATGCCTCTGATTTCTGAGTATTGATTTTATATTCTGCCACCTTGCTGAATTTTTATATCAGGCCAATAGTTTTTTTGACTAAGATGTTAGGGTTTTTTATATACAATATTATATTATCTTCAAATAATGATTGTTTTACTTCTTTTCCAATTTGGATGTCTTTTATTTCTTTTTCTTGTTTGATTGCTGTGGCTAGGACTTCTAAAACTATGTTGAATAAGAGTGGTGAAAGGGGGCACCCCTGCCTTGTTCCTGATTTTAAGGGGATTGCTTTTAATTTTTGCCCATTGAGTATGATGTTGGCTGTGGTTTGTCATAGATGGCCTTTATCATGTTGAGGTATGTTCCCTGTATTCCCACTTTGCTGAGAGTTTTGATCATAAATAGGTGCTGGACTTTATCAAATACTTTTTCTGCATCTATTGAAATTATCATGTGGTTTTTCTCCTTTCTTTTGTTTATGTGATGAATCACATTGATTGATTTGCAAATATTGTACCAGCCTTGCCTCCCAAGAATAAATCCCACTTGATCATGGTGTATAATTTTTTTCATATGTTGCTGGATCCGGTTTGCTAAGATTTTGTTGAATATTTTTGCATCTAAGTTCATCAGGTATATTGGAATATAATTTTCTTTTTTTGTGTTGTCTTTGCCCGGTTTTGGAATCAGAATTATGCTCGCCTCATAAAAGGAGTTTGGAAGTCTTCCTTCCTCTTGAATTTTTTGAAATAGCTTGAGAAAAATAGGAGTTAGTTCTTCTTTGAATATTTGGTAGAATTCACTTGTGAAGCCATCAGGCCCAGGACTTTTCCTTTTAAAGTTTTTTGATAGCTGTTTCAATCTCATTTGTTGTAATTGGTCTGTTTAGGTTTTCTGATTCTTCCAGATTGATTTTTGGAAGATTATATGATTCAAGGAATTTGTCCATTTCATCTAGGTTGTCTAGTTTTTTGGCATACAGTTCTTCATAGTATTTTCTTACAAGATTTTGTATTTCTGTTGTGTCAGTTGTTATTTCTCCACTCTCATTTCTAATTTTATTTATTTGAGTCCTCTCTCTTTTTTTCTTGATGAGTCTTGTTAAAGGTTCATTGATCATGTTTACCTTTTCAAAGAACCTGCTCCTGGTTTCATTGATCCTCTGTATTATTTCTTTAGCCTCTATGTCATTTATTTCTGCTCTGATCTTTATTATTTCCTTCCTTCTACTAGCTCTGGGCTTTACTTGCTGTTTTTTTTCTAGTTCTTTTTTTCTTGATGAGTCTCGTTAAAGGTTCATTGATCATGTTTACCTTTTCAAAGAACCTGCTCCTGGTTTCATTGATCCTCTGTATTATTTCTTTAGCCTCTATGTCATTTATTTCTGCTCTGATCTTTATTATTTCCTTCCTTCTACTAGCTCTGGGCTTTACTTGCTGTTCTTTTTCTAGTTCTTTTAGATGCAGGGTTAAGTTTTTTATTTGAGCTTTTTCTAGCTTCTTGAGGTGTGCCTGTAATGCTATAAACTTTCCTCTCAGGACTGCTTTTGCTGTGTCCTATAAATTTTGAGTTGATGTATGCTCATTATCATTTGTTTCTAGGAATTTTTTAATTTTTTCTTTGATCTCAATGTTAACCCATTCATTTTTTAATATCATGCTATTTAGTTTCCAAGTGTTTGAATGTTTTTCAATTTTTCTATATTGGTTAATTTCTAGTTTAATGCCATTGTGATCCGAGAAAGTGCTTGATATAATTTCAATCTTCTTAAGTTTGTTGAGATCGCTTTTGTGTCCTAACATGTGGTCTATTCTAGAGAATGTACCATGAGCGCTTGAAAAGAATGTATATTCTGCTTTTTTAGGGTGAAATTCTGAAGATATCTATTAAATCGAGTTGATCTAATATGTATTTTAAGTCTGCTGTTTCTTTGTTGATTTTCTTTCTTAAGGATCTATCTAATGATGTTAATGGGGTATTGAAATCCCCTACTATTATAGTATTGCTGTTGATCTTGCCCTTTAAGTCCTTCAAAGTCTGGTTTATATATTTAGGTGCTCCTATATTAGGTGTGTAAATATTTATAATGGTTATATCTTCCTTTTGGATTTCTCCCTTTATCATTATGTAGTGACCTTCTTTATCTCTAACTATGGTCTTGGTTTTAAAGTCCATTTTGTCTGATATAAGTATTGCTACCCCAGCTTTTTTTTCATTTCCATTTGCGTGAAATATTTTTTTCCATCCTTTTATCTTCAGTCTGTGTGCCTTTTTTTGATTTAAGGTGTGTCTCTTGTAGACAGCATATGTATGGGTCCTGTTTTCTTATCCACGCAGCTACCCTATGCCTCTTGATTGGATCATTTAATCCATTAACATTTAAGGTTATTACTGACATGTAATTGTTTATTGCCATTTTTTTTCTTTGAAACTGTATTCCTCTTTTGCTATATTCTTTTTTTCCTTTGATCTGTTTACAACAGGTCCTTTAGCATTTCTTGCAGCCTTGGTTTGTTTGCAGTGAATTCCTTGAATTTTTTTTTGTCTGTAAAGCTTTTTATTTCTCCTTCAATTTTAAATGATAGCATTGCTGGATAAAGTAGTCTTGGTTGTAGGTTCTTGTTCTGCATTACTTTGAGTATTTCTTGCCATTCCCTTCTGGCCTCAAGTGTTTCTATTGAGATGTCAGAAGTCATCCTTATGGGGGCTCCTTTTAGGTGATAGTCTTTTTTTCTCTAGCAACTTTTAAAATTTTCTCTTTATCATTTAGCTTTGGTATTTTAATTATGATGTGTCTTGGTGTTGGTTTCTTTGGGTTTCTCCTTAATGGAGTTCTGTGTGCTTCCTGAACATGTGTAATGTTTTCCTGCCTTAATTGGGGGAGGTTTTCCGCTATAATATGTTTGAACAAAGTCTCTATCCCTTGTTCTTTCTCTTCTTCTTCAGGAAGAAAATCCCCTATGATGCGGATTTTATTTCTCTTCATGTTGTCACAGAGCTCTCTTAGAGTTTCCTCAGATTTTTTGAGTCTCTTTTCTTTTTTCTGCTCTGCTTCCGTGCCTTTATTTATTGTGTCCTCTAACTCACTGATTTGATTCTCTGCTTTATCCATCCTGCTTTTAATTCCTTCCATTGTATTCTTTATTTCAGATATTGTATTTGTCATTTCTGACTGATTCTTTTTTATTATTTCAATGTCCTCTTTTATATTTGTTATCTCTTTATTTAGGTTTTTGTAATGGCCATCTATGGTTGTTCTGATATCTTTGAGCATCTTAACAATCATTATTTTAAATGCTGCATCTGGTAATTTGGTTATATCTAATTCACTTAGGTCCTTTTCTGGGGATTTTTCTTGGTTTATTTGTATTTTTCTGCCACCGTATTTTCTCTTCTCAGGAGTGGCTGTGATTATGTGCTTGGGTGCGCAAGCGTTGGTGGCCTTGGCCTTTGCCCTGCCCCCATGTGTGACGTTATGCTTGGTCTTGAGGGCACTGGCGAACACCTTTGCTCAGCTGTGGGTCTCTGCCTGTTTCCGGGTTTTTGCCCTGCCCTTGCAGGAGGAGCCCACTTAAGGAACAGCTGCTAGCCTTGGCTTTACCAACAGGCAGGACTGCATTCCCAAGCTCTGCTCAGTAGCAGAACTGCGCCTTTTCTGGGCTTTTGGCTCCTCCCCTGCGGGAGGAGCCGTTTACCAAGTCAGACCGCAAGCCTGGGTTGCACGGGTGGGGCAAGGCTGTGCTCCTGTGCTCAGGGGCTGGTCTCCACCCTTTCCAGGGTTCCTGACCTTTTCCCCCGCAGGCTTGATTACAGGCTGCCGGTAGCTGAGCTTGACCGCTTTTGGATGCCCCCTTCTCCCCAGTCCGGCAAGATTGAGCTCACACCTGAGCTGAGTGGTGGCCAGCTGGTTTCTGCCCCTGCCAGTAGAACCGCACTTTTGTCTTCCACTGCCGCCGGCCCTTCGGCGCGCCCTCAGCTGCATGGGTGGGGGCGTTGCAGCTCGGACCCTAAGACTCACTACTGTAGACCCAAAAGCTCCCTCCTTCTATGCAACTCTGCTCTCAATGCTGCGGGGGAGCTTGTTTGGCTGCTCTCCTGCTTCCCTTTGCTGGTATTGCTGTTTCCGGGGGAATATTCACTTCAGCTTTGGGGAGTAACTCGTCCCACGGGTTAGGGTGGCTATCTCCCAAAATGCTTCTCCCTGTGCTTCCTAGATTACACTCTCTTCCTGTTACTCTGGTCCTCTCCTCTCTCGCCCTGTCCCCAGGAGCCCCAGGTGGCTGGTTATGAGAGAGATGTTCTGCGAGGTCCCTTTAAGAGGGATCCTGGGTCTGAGAAATCAGACTCTTTCTCAAAAACAGTATTCCGACTTATTTCCAGCTAAATACTGTCCTTACGCCTCTTCTGGGCTCTGGGGATTTGTTCCTGGGGCTCAGGACTCTTCCCCCTCTGCTAAACTCACTTTCCACCATGCGAGTCTCTCCCTGCTGCTGTTCGCTCCGGGGAGCTGGGCAGTCCTCTCCGCATTTCCCTGTTTCCGTTTTTCCTACCAGTCTCAGTGTGGCTTCTTCAGCATTCCTTGGTTGAAGAGTTCTCTTAGTTTAGTCCAAAGTTGGTTTTTCCAGATGATAGTTTATAAAATTAGTTTGTAATCCACTTTGGTTCTGGGAGGTAGATGTGGGTACGTCCGCCTACTCCAGTGCCATCTTGTCTCTCCAAAGTTGATATTTTAATGGGCAAAATTATTTTAGACTTTAATCAAGTACTAAATATTAAATATGCAGTTTTTTTCTTAATTCTAAAATATAACTACATTGTTTTTTATTTTCTTCTTGATTTACATATTTAACTATAAATCATTCCAACGTTAAAAGAAACTTACTCTTAAAAGGAAAGGAGTTCTCATTCATCTTAATAGGACATTACAAACTGAGATGTTGGCTAGTCTGAGATCTGAACAGCAAACAACAGAGTGAGCCTTAGATTGTTATATGGAAACCTTTTAGAATAGGTTTAAGACTTTGAAAGAGAATGTTCTAAGCTGAAGTTAATTCTTTTTCTTCTAATTGAAGTTTGCAACTTTTAATCAAGCTGAAATTTCAATTGGATTTTATATATTGTTGGCTTTCAAATATACATAAAGATACTTTGTTAACTAAAAAACCCTCACATTTGTTTATACTCATTGATATAAAAACTTCAATGAATATTTAAAACAATATTCAAATGAATTCTAGATATAACATATTACATGGCCTTGTCTTGATGGCCATCATGCTTCAGAATCTCCATGTTTCACTATGTTTTACTTCCGTATTATATGCCTACAGCCTAAGCTTCTATTTCTTATATTCTTTCAAACCTTGCAGCACATGCTGCTAGAACACAAAGGTAGCTAGATTCCTCACAGGATGAACTAGTTTCCAGCGCCCTGTGTAAAATATGGATCCTACTCCTTATTGACTTTTTCTTTTCTTTTTTTTTTTTCTTTTTTGTGGAGATGCCGGGGAATGAACCTAGGGCCTTATACATGCTGATTTTGATTTTAATACTATTCTTGATTTAACTTAGTTGGACAAGTGGTAGTGATAATTTTGTAATCTGCTAATTTTCAATGTACCCAATGCTTAATAAAACATGGTAGCATGAGAACAATCACCCAACATGAGACACTCTAAATATAAGCATTTACTAAAATTAAGTTCAAGGACAACTCTCCCTTGTAGGCAATATTTGTAATGCTACCAACTTATTGCAAGGATAATCCTATGGTTTTATGACTCTTCTTAGACTTGGATGCACTCAATTCTAGCTTCTTCATTCAGTCATCAATTATGGCTGAACTATTAGCAAACCTAGAATCTAACCTCATCTGAATAAATACATATAGGACCATAAGTATTATTTTAATTCAAAAGTACTATATTTGGTTTTCTTTTTTACTGATAACACTTCTTTTCTGAAGTGAAAAGCAGTGAGGCAGAGAGACAGATTCCCACATGCACCCTTTGGGGATCTACCTGGCATGCTCACCAGAGATTTATGCTCTGCTCCTCTGGGGCGTTGCTTTATTGCAACCAGAGCCATTCTAGCACCTGTGGCAGAGGCTATGGAGCCATCCTCAGTGCCCAGGACAACAGTGCTCCAATGGAGCCTTGGCAGCAAGAGGAGAAGAGAGAGAGATAGAGAAAAATGAGAAGGGAAAGAGTGGAGAAGCAGATGGGTACTTCTGCTGTGTACCCTGACCGGGAATCAAACCTGGGACATCCACATGTGGGGCTGACGCTCTACTAATGAGCCAACCAGCCATGACACTGATAATTCTTCTTAAGTTTGCAGTTTTTTTATCTAAAAACCTAAAACTCAGAACAAAATAAAGAATATATTATTTATATTTTCAGCTTTAAACATCATTGGGTTTTTTCGATTTTCCTCCTGGAACACTTTCTATTAAGCACGTACCTTGTTAATGTATTTTAAATATGCCTTACATTGAACAAAAATAATACAATAAAAATATTTCCCCATCACCAAGAATAATGACTAATTTCTTCATAGAAAAATTATAAACTGATTAAATATTTAAGAAAGGTAATAGATCTTGTTTTCACATTGTTCAAAAGCATCCCCTTTGAATAGCACTCAAACCAATGTAGGAGCCACATAGAAGTCAGCAATGGCTCAAATAATATTGGGCACAGTAACAAATTTATATTGAGTACCAGCAGATATTAGGTGATCCTTTTAAGGCTGAGGAAAGAACAATTAAGTTTCCTGATAAAAATTTAAATCAAAATTGTTTAAATAAAAATATAAGATTTGAGAAGCAGAACATGTATGGGGGAAGGTAGTAAGAGATATTTGGTAAACCCTGCTTTGCTTGTCAAGACTAAATTGTCATCTCTCTTGTTGGAAAATGATACTTACCCACTGTCCCTACTATAACATGATATATAAGTACCTATGCCATTTTCAGGAAACTATTTAACTATGTTATATCAATGAAAAAAAAGATATCATGTGAAGCTTCAATTATTATATCTTATTCTATATCGAGACACGTTTTGCATGCTTATTTTGTAAAGTTTTGATTAGAGAAATAAAAGATGCTGATTATCAGTGCTCTGAAAAAATAAAATAAAAGGTGTTATGGATGAAATCTTCAAGAACAATCATCTGAAGTATGGAGAAGAGCAGCCGTGCACTGTGCTAAGACTAGACAGTAACCAGGCAATGTTACTGGGGAGCTTCTTCAAAGATTAGGAGGAGGTAAAATTTAGAGGGAAGAAGGGCTTTCTTGCTGTTTATATTTCTTAAAAAAATCAGGAAAAGTTATTTAAATTCCAAAAGCCTAAGAAATTAGAAGAGTGAATATTAGATAATAGTCTTAAATATTAATTAAAGGGACTTGTTACTTAACTCTTTTGAATAACATCTATCTCTTTGCAACTAAAATGATCATTCACTGACTCATGAGAAGAGACACTCTTCTTGAGGGCAAAGAGAAGGGTATTTCCTTAGCTTTCTGTCAGAAATAGCAAAAGGAACCAGCTAAAGAAGAGGGTTGCTCAGCAGTGTGTGGTTTGTGGGGAGACTGATTATTAAGGAAACTCAGCTAAAGAGAACTGAGCCAGTTGTGTTTCCATTAAGATTGAGATCAAAGGTTGACAGATAAGCAAGTAAGCTCTCTCTATTCTTCTCACCTGCTCTCCAGTGGCTCAGACAATCTCTCTCTCTCTCTTTCTCAGACAGATGAAATATTTTGGAGATGCATGGATAGATAGATGGAAGGTTGATAGAAATATAAATATCTGTATGTATTTATATGTAAGAGAAACATATAGAAAAGAATACAATGTGAGTTATAAAAAGTAATAAGAAAAGCATTTATAAAATTGTTTAAATTAAACTAAGGATTAAATGAGGTATAATAATGTCCTTTTGGTTCAAAACCCTGGCCTTGCCCAGCCAAGACACATACAAGAAGCACCTACTATGAGTTGATACTTCTCACTCCTCCCCCTCTTTCTCTCTCTCTCTCTAAAAATTTAATAAATAAAATCTTTAAAAACAAACAAAAATAATGTTCTTTATATGTTTCTAGGATCTCTTATTCTCTCTTCTCCACAAACCAAGCTACATGAAAATGTTTCTCTTTCCCTAGTAAAATTTTAGTGATGTGAAATGTAAGTGGTAATGGTATAGAGAAAAAGTCATCTTCTACTTTCCAAGCAGTCCAGGGATTTCAATAGGATGAAGTGTGCTCAAATTTGTGTGGTTTTCATTGGATTTCAGAGACAATTGCTCTTTCCAGAACAGATGTAGTGTACCCAAATAGAGAATATTGCTGAGATGTAACTCAGTACTTTACTAATCAAAATAGCTTCTCATTTGTACATGGTTCCTTTGAATGGAAACAACAAAGAGAGAAATAAGCCTGAAATTAAACAGTTTGTCCTAATCTTCCATAGGCTCCTCACATGGGTTCAATTTAAATGGACCCTTAAGACCAGGTTTTCACAAAAAATAAAATAGATTAGTATTGCATATTTTTTTAAGGAAAGTACAGTAAACAAAGAAAATAATTTCTCTTACTCCCAGTAACTAAATCTTTTACCTTTTCCTGAAGCAGGCATCATTTATAATCCATGCATTTTTTCCTGTGGTGCTACTGGATGGGCAGATAGAAGTGGTTGCTAGGGGCTGTGAATAGAATGAATAAAGAGAGGTTGGGAAAAGTGAAAACTCTGAGCTATAAGATAAATAAAATCTGAGTGATGATTAATGTTTATGTTGACCATAGTTGATAAAACTGTATTGTATAATTAAAATTTGCTAAAAGAATAAAACAAATTTTCTCACCAGAAAAAGGGGGAAGGGGTAAATGTGTGGGGTGATGGATGTGTTAATTAACTCTATGTGTCACTGGAACAAGCTGGGGTTCAAGTTGCCCATCACTGCTAATCAATCACAAAGATGGATCTGAGTGATATAAGAGTATATTTTATTCAGATTGCCAGCAAACTGAGAAGGCAGGAGACTCCTGTCCAAAAGAACTGCCTTGCCACTCTCCTGGTGCTGGCTTTTTTTTACAGGGTTCAGGGACAAAGTCCATCAGTTAGCCATGTAACAATGTGCAGGGTTAGGCATTCAATTGACAGGAATGTTTTTCCCACAAGTTCTGATGTTAACACAGGCCTATTTAGCATGGTCCTATATGGTATCCTTGGTAAATCTTCAGGACAGCTGGGATCTGCTGCCTCTGACACCATCTGCCTCTGGAAATTGTCCATGAAAAAGACTCTGTATTCCCTTAGGATACAAAGTAAAGATTTCAGATTTATGAACTAAATTTCTAGTTAATTTAGAGCCTTAACTTTTCACAGTAAATCCTATGGCTAGGCTTTTGCAAATAACTATTGTAATTTAAACTCTTTTAATCTTCAGTTCCCTCCCCATGTAAGCTTTCCATGACATTCCTTGGAAGATAAACTTTTTGCTGCATTCCAAAGTAAAGGCCCAGAAGCCATTAAGAGAGAAGAACAAGGAGATTATTTCCTAACCCTTAAATAATCTCCTATTTATTACAACTAAAAGCTACTACTATTGAAGCCAAATATTTAAATTTCAGGCTTCCATATTATATAGGGAGAATCTATTCACAATATATACTAATCCTTTTACAAACTATAGCAAAGTATCACTTTAACTATCTAACATTTTTTTTCAGTTATAACTCAATAAAGTTAAAAAATAAATGGAAGCAGCTTATAATAAGCAAGTTGCTGACTTCTTTTTGGACATGATTTGCATATTTATAGCCCTTCACTTTCAGATATTTTTTCTTTAATAAAGTCTTAAAGCATCTTTCGAATGTGTTAACTATGTAACAGCATTGCCAGTCTATAGAGAAACAGTCTTTTTGCACAATGATCCCCCTACTGTTCCTATAAGCTCAGGCATGAGGCCTAGAAATCTTGTCCATCAACCACAAGGTTATTAAATCAGAAACCATAGACCATATGAATCTGATTTGTGAGCACCTTTCTCAATTGTTTTGCCTCAGCTGTTTTAGTTTTCTAAAACTTGAGAAAGTGTTTAGTAACTCCAGCAACTAAGTAAAAACTTTAGGGAATTAGTTGCTAGCCAGTTGAAGTATGTTACTTTCAATTTTTATGGTAGTGCCCTTAAATTCACAAACTAGATACTCATCCTCCACTCTTAATCACCCAAGGCAGAACTTTCAGACTTACAGTTTTCAGAGTGCTCCACTCAGTGTGACACATGAAAATTGATTACACTCTATGTGTAAACCCATCCATATATAATAGTATTAGAGTGAAAAAGGAAAAGATTAATCTTTATTATTTTTAAAAGCTCCTAAAAAAATCTCCTGTTTAACTTATTCAATTAATACTAATCAATTTATTTAATTAATATAAATTAGCAATTTATAAAAATCTTTGACAGATTTTCTTATTGACTAAAAATCACTGCTACTGAACAAATTTTAATATATTTATATATTCAGGGAGAGTATAATACTGAAAAAAGGAACTACTGAACTTTTATTCTTTCAGAAACTGTTTTTTTTTTCTTTTTTAGTAAGAGGGGAAGGGAGGGAGACAGGAACATTGATCTGTTTCTGTGTGTGCCCTGACCAGGGATCTGACCAGTAACCTCTGTGCTTTAGGTCAATGGTCTAACTAACCAAGTTATCCAGCCAGGGTTGAGAAATTCTTTCTATCTTTGAAAACATTTAAATTAACTAAAACTACAGAATAAAAAAGAAAGTTTATTTTTTAAGATAAACTTTATTATAATTAAATTTCTGTCATTTAAAAAATTAAGAATAATGGTTGGGAGCTCTTTTAGATTTTTTAAATTATGATGCAGAAGAAGATCCAGTATACCGCATAATAGAGGCCAGTCAAATGGTCTTGACTAAATATTAATATTTTCACCTGGTTCTATAAAAAGATTTCAATTACACAGAATAGAATTTATCATGATCTCTGGTTCATGGCACTGTGATTAATGGTCCAAATATAGCCTTCTTTTGCTTATTACTGGTTGTTTATTTTCAGTTATATAATTACCCATACATGAAGTCACTAGCCAACAAGAAAGCAAGAACATTGACAATAACTTGACTGGGAAAGAAATTGTACCTTTGCCAAGATATTCAATTATAGCTCTTAACTAATGTTCGGCAATGAAATGTCAGATTTATTTATATTAGTATGAGAAGAGTAAAAGCAAGCAAGAATAATTTCAGATGAAGAGAGACTTCTTATAAGTAATTTACAAGCATTGCAGGCATTCCTGGCTTGTCATAATGATAACCTACATTCTGGGTAGGAACAAAAAGGTTACTGAGGAGTGTTGCTTAAGAACAATGGGCTATGGTCCCAGCCTGTGGTTTCCATCTACTTTACAAAACAATGACAATTTTTTCTTTTTTTTTTTTTTTGTATTTTTCTGAAGTTGGAAACGGGGAGGCAGTCAGACAGACTCCCACATGTGCCCGGCTGGGATCCACCTGGCATGCCCACCAGGGGGCGATGCTCTGCCCATCTGGGGTGTTGCTCTGTTGCAACCAGAGCCACTCTAGCGCCTGAGGCAGAGGCCACAGAGCCATCCTCAGCGCCCGGGCTGACTTTGCTCCAATGGAGCCTTGGCTGCGGGAGGGAAAGAGAGAGACAGAGAGGAAGGAGAGGGGGAGGAGTGAAGAAGCAGATGGGTGCTTCTCCTGTGTTCCATGGCTGGGAATCGAATCTGGGACTCCTGCAGACCAGGCCGACACTCTACCACTGAGCCAACCGGCCAGGGCAACAATGACAATTTTTAAAAAAGCAAAATAATTACTTGAGGAGCCTTTAGTTTTCGAAAGATAATAGAAAGCATGTAAAAAGAATCTTCAAACACTTTCTCTTTTGAGGCAGCAGGTTAAGTCTATATCTTCTTCTTTATCTTCTCTATGAAATGTTGTTTTTTACAATTTAAATAATTACTGCCACAAAACTACCAGTAGGTGAGATCTTTCTCTCTTTCTCTCTCTGTATAGCTATAGATATTTGATATAGATAGAGCTATAGACATAGATAGATTTTGGTAAATCTATATATATTTATATATTTAAAACTTAAGTAATATTTTATGATCTTTAATCTTTTTTTTTTTTGTATTTTTCCAAAGCTAGAAACGGGGAGAGATAGTCAGACAGACTCCCGCATGTGCCCCACCGGGATCCACCCGGCACACCCACCAGGGGGCGACGCTCTGCCCACCAGGGGCGATGCTCTGACCCTCCGGGGCATCGCTCTGCCATGACCAGAGCCACTCTAGCGCCTGGGGCAGAGGCCAAGGAGCCATCCCCAGCGCCCGGGCCATCTTTGCTCCAATGGAGCCTTGGCTGTGGGAAGGGAAGAGAGAGACAGAGAGGAAGGAGAGGGGGAGGGGTGGAGAAGCAGATGGGTGCCTCTTCTGTGTTCCTTGGCCGGGAATCGAACCTGGGACTTCTGCACGCCAGGCCGATGCTCTACCACTGAACCAACTGGCCAGGGCCTTTAATCTTTTTTTTTTTAAAGCATTTTATTTAATGAAAATTTAAGACATATCATTTCATTATAAATATTTCAACATCTAAAAATACTTTTTCTATTAATTTTAATGGGGTGATATTAATAAATCATGGTACATATGTTCACAAAAAAAATCTCCAGGTTATTTTGACATTTAATTATGTTGCATACCCATCACCCAAAGTCAAATTGTCTTCCATAAGCTTCTATCTGGGTTTTTTTGTGCCCCTTCCCTCTCCCTTCTTCCTCCCTCTTCTCCCTCCCCCTGTCTTCCCCCCCCCATAACCACCACACTCTTGTCCATGTCTCTTAGTCTTGTTTTTATGTCCCACCTATGTATGAAATCATGCAGTTCTTAGTTTTTTCTGATTTACTTATTTCACTCTGTATAATGTTATCAAGATCCACCCATGTTGTTGTACATGATCCGATGTCATCATTTCTTATGGCTGAGTAGTATTCCATAGTATATATGCACCACATCTTCTTTATCCAGTCATCTGTTGAGGGCTTTTTGGTTGTTTCTATGTCTTGGCCACTGTAAACAATGCTGCAATTTAACCTTTTTAAAAAAATAAAGTTACTGTTACTTTATAATGTCTTACTGTTGCCAGATTTTTCTATCAGAGTATAAGAAAATGATGAGAATTCTGTTTCAGCTCCTGGCACTACACTTAATTTAAAAAAAACAAAAGTTTAATATTAATTATAACTATAATTTCAAAAATATAGAAAGTTTTCAAAGGCTGTGAAAAGAAGAAAAAAAACACACACACTACAGCATTTGTATTCATTCGGTTAAATATGTCACGTAATCTTACTTTTTTCTAGCTGTTCAATATTTTCTTATTTCTCAGGCAATACATTCTAAGTTCTTTTTTTGTTTTCTTTTCTTTTGTTTTGTTATTATTAAGTGAGAAGCAGGGAGGCAGAGAGACAGACTCAAGCATGCGCCCTGATGGAGAGACACCTGGCTACTTTCCTATCACAGCTATATAAACATAACACAATTGTGGAACTGTGTTATTGCAGAGCTGTGCTGATGCTATACCTGATGCATGCAGAGAGAAAGCTGCCTCTATTACATCTTAAATAATAGACATTTTGGTGATAAGGCCCTATACTAGTCTTATCTGTTTAAAAATAGAGGGTAAATCCTCTCTTTAACAGAAAAGCTTATAATTATTGAGGATTAATTGTCCCTCCATAGTCACAAATTTGCTCATAAAAATTGGAAAAAATGGGGCCTGGCCCGTTGGCTCAGTGGCAGAGCGTCGGCCTGGCATGCAGAAGTCCTGGGTTCAATTCCCGGCCAGGGTACACAGGAGAAGCACCCATCTGCTTCTCCACTCCTCCCCCTCTCTTTCTCTCTGTCTCTCTCTTCCCCTCCCGCAGCCAAGGCTCCATTCAAGCAAAGTCAGCCCGGGCACTGAGGATGGCTCTGTGGCCTCTGCCTCAGGTGCTAGAATGGCTCTGGATGCAACAGAGCAATGCCCCAGAGGGGCAGAGCATCAACCCCTTGTGGGCATGCCAGGTGGATCCTGGTCGGGCCAATGTGGGAGTCTGTCTGACTGCCTCCCCGTTTTCAGGTTCGGGAAAAAAAATTGGAAAAAATGTAAAATCTTTACATCATACAAAATATTACCTTTAACTTGAAAGACATTATTTAAAGAGTTTGTATCTATTGAAATTATCATGTAGGTTTTCTCCTTCCTTTCATTTATGTGATGAATAACATTGATAGATTTGCGAATATTGTACCAGCCTTGCCTCCCAAGAATAAATACCACTTGATTATGGTGTATGATATTTTCCATATATTGTTGGATCCGGTTTGCTAATATTTTGTTGAGGATTTTAGCATCTATATTCATCAGGGATATTGGTCTATAATTTTCTTTCTTTGTGTTGTCTTTGCCTGGTTTTGGAATCAGAAGTATGCTCGCCTCATAAAAGGAGCTTGAAAGTCTTCCTTCCTCTTGAATTTTTTGAAATAGCTTGAGAAGGATAGGAGTTAGTTCTTCTTTGAATAGTTGGTAGAATTCACTTGTGAAGCCATCTGGCCCAGGACTTTTTTTTGTTGGGAGTTTTCTGATAACTGTTTCTATCTCATTTGGTGTAACTGCAGTAAGCTCTCTGACATCTCTCGCAGTGATATATTTGCTGATATATCTCCATGGGCAAGTGAAATAAAAGACAGGATAAACAAATGGGACTATATCAAATTAAAAAGCTTTTGTATGGCCAAAGACAATAAGAACAGAATAAAAAGACAAACTATACAATGGGAGAACATATTTGACAGTATGTCTGATAAGGGGTTAATAACCAAAATTTATAAAAAAGTTGTTAATCTCAACATCAGAAAGACAAACAATCCAATCCAGAAATGGGCAAAATAAATGAATAGACACTTCTCCAAAGAGGATATACAGATGACCAATAGGCATATGAAAAAATGCTCAACATCATTAATCATTAGAGAAATGCAAATTAAAACCACAATGAGATATAACCTCACACCGGTTAGAATGGCACTCATCAACAAAACAACACAGAATAAGTGCTGGCGAGGATGTGGAGAAAAGGGAATCCTTCTGCATTTCTGGTGGGAATGCAGACTGGTGCAGCCTCTGTGGAAAACAGTATGGAGATTCCTCAAAAAGTTGAAAGTCGAACTGCCTTTTGACCCAGCCATCCCACTGTTAGGAATATACCCCAAGGACACCATAGAAGAGTTCCAGAAGGAGAAATGCACCCCCATGTTTATAGCAGCATTGTTCACAATAACGAAGATCTGGAAACAGCCCAAGTGTCCATCAGAGGACGAGTGGATTAAAAAGCTTTGGTACATATATACTATGGAATACTACTCAGCCATAAGAAATGATGACATCGGATCATTTACAATAACATGGATGGAACTTGATAACATTATACGGAGTGAAATAAGTAAATTAGAAAAAAAAAACTAAGAACTGTATGAATCAATGCATAGATGGGACATAGAAATGAGACTTAGAGACATGGACAAGAATGTGATGGTAACAGGGCATGGGGTGGAGGGGTGGGGAAGGGGTGAGGAAGGAGAGCGAGAGAGTGGGGGGAGGGGAGGGGCACAAAGACAACCAGATAGAAGGTGACAGAGGACGATTTGACTTTGAGTGAGGGGTATGCGGCATAATCAAAGGTCAAAATAATCTGGAGATGTTTTCTTGGAACATATGTACCCTGATTTATCAATGTCACTGCATTAAAATTAATAAAAATAAGATTTAAAAAAAAGTTTGTAGATTAACTACATAATATTTCTGATTTTTTTTTCCTGTTGACTTTTGAGGAAGATAAGAGACTAAAATAAGTTAAATAAATAATAATTTCAAGTTGCCTTAAATTTATTCCTACTATAAAATAGGGAAGAGTCACACAGGCATATAATGTTAAATGAACCAAATTGCTTAACAATCCTCTCAGCACATGCTTGTGTAACTCAGATTTGCTCCTGTAGCTCTTCATTGTTTACATGATGCACAGATTTTTAATTTCTCATTACATCATCTTCATTCAAGTTAATGAGGTTTTGGCATATTTAAAAAGAGGCAAATCTAATGAAGAAATCATATACACAAGTCAAATTATATTTAAGATGTTTTCCTACTTATCACTAGAATTAAAGGTGTAATTTAATATTGATTTTTGATTAAAAACAGATGGTTCACATCTGTTCTCTAAGTGGAGGAGAAAAGAGCTCATTTTAATTGAAAAGTGTAAGTCACTGAGGTAATATTTGATGAAGAAAACATGCTGAATAGAGCTTGATTTTGTCTTCATATATAAGTCCTGATATTTGTTTACTCTATGAGTAACTAGAATAAATATAAACACATTTCTAGAACAATGTTACTATACAAAACATCTTTTGTAAAATGATTTATGTGTCATATGGTCCAGGCATGTATGGAAAGTTGCCAGAATGAAGCCAGCTGAAGTAAAATAATAAGAGGTTAACAAACTTGAAGAGGAGATGATATAGCCAAATAAGAGATTTCCAGATAACATTTTAGGGAATGAGTTTTGTGTATGTGTGTGTGTGAGAAAGATTATAAGGTAGACCCCATGATTCCTGCCCCCTGGTATGCACATCTTCACATGATGCCTTCCTCTTGACTGTGGCAGTCCAATGACTTGCTTCTATTTAACAGAAAATAGCAAAGGTGACAGGAATATGTGATTAGATGTACATGACTATGTTTCATAAAACTGTAACAACTGTTTTGGGAACTAACACTTTCTTCCCCTTCCCTGACCTAGAAGAAATAAGCTGCTACATTTTTGTGGTGCTATATTAAAAAAGCAGGGAACTGTGGGTGACCTCTGGCCAAAAACCAGCAAAAAAAGTAAGACCCAATGACCAGCAGCCTGAAAAAAACCCAGCATAAATGAAATGGACAATGGAAAAGTAGGATCATGTAATTTTCTCAGTCTGTTGTTTGATTACCTTAGACACTGCTTTATTGTTGTTAATTTAAATCAAAGTAGCAAATGTTTAAATACATTTGTATTTTCTTTTCTAAACTTTCTATCATGAAAACCAAATAAAAACCTATTATTTCACATTAGCAAGTAAACAGTATAGAATATATTCACTACCAGTAGTGTTTTAGATCCAATATGTGTCAGATAATAAAAGTTGGTTTTGCAAGTTGGTTGTTAAATACAGCCATTATTAAAAGTTAAATTGTATAATCTTAAATGAGTTATTTTTAAACAATTAATATATACTAAAAATAAGTCATGTTTTAATTATTTTACTACATTTTATTATCATATATGCTTTTGAGGTGATTTTCATCTACTTAATCTAAAAGAAGAAATAGATAATGGTGTGCTATAACATATCTCTTCCCAAATTTGCATTCAGTGACATCACCTTATTTTTTTTTACAGAGATAGACAGAGAGTCAGAGTGAGAAATAGATAAGGACAGACAGACAGGAATGGAGAGTGATGAGAAGAATCAATCATCAGTTTTTCATCGCAACACCTTAGTTGTTCATTGATTACTTTCTCATATGTGCCTTGATCATGGGCCTTCGGCAGACCGAGTAACCCCTTGCTCGAGCCAGCTACCTTGGGTCGAAGCTGGTGAGTTTTTTGTTCAAGCCAGATGAGCCCGTGCTCAAGCTGGCTACCTTGGGGTCTTGAACCTGGGTCCTCCGCATCCTAGTCCAATGCTCTATCTACTGCACCACTGCCTGGTCAGGTGCATCAGTTCTTAAAAGTGGTCCAAACAGGGATATTTACACCACAGATATGGGCCAATATAACATACAAATCAGGGCATGTTTTGTTATTCAGAGAGCTGGTTCTTAAAAATTTACCAATATACCACTATCTATTACTCTCTAGAAGTATGTATTATATTATATATTTGTGGACTCCACACTACAGTTCTTTAGAGATAGAAAGATAACTTAAAAATCCCAAGGAACTTGCTTGAGCAAAGACACTAGTTAGGTTAAATTACATGGATTGCTTTGTTTCTTTGCTTGACAGTATGTTACCTTCTGGTATGATGTGTGCTCAATACAACTTACAAGGAAAGGTGGGGCAGTTGCTTGAACCAGGTAAATTTTGTCAACTGTGGTGATGGTTGACAAATAATAAATAGTAGGATGAGACATGAGATACAGAATGAGGAGCCATGAAGAAGGACCAAAATGTTAACAAATATTTTATTTTTATGAGATAAATGTACTAAGTAAGATATAATGTAACTTTCCCCTATAATTAAAATATACATTATCCAAAAGTCTTTTCAATTTGGACTTAATATTGTATTCCAGAGAGTTGCTATTTTTTTTTTTGTATTTTTCTGAAGCTGGAAACGGGGAGGCAGTCAGACTCCTGCATGCACCCGACCCGGATCCACCTGGCACACCCACCAGGAGGTGATGCTCTGCCCATCCGGGACATCGCTCTGTCGTGACCAGAGCCACTCTGGCGCCTGGGGCAGAGGCCAAGGAACCATCCCCAGCACCCGGGCCATCTTTTGCTCCAATGGAGCCTTGGCTGCAGGAGGGGAAGAGAGAGACAGAGAGGAAAGAGAGGGGGAGGGGTGGAGAAGCAGATGGGTGCCTCTCCTGTGTGCCTTGGCCGGGAATCGAACCCGGGACTTCTGCACGCCAGGCCGACGCTCTACCACTGAGCCAACCGGCCAGGGCCGTTTAAGTTTATCTTAATACATTCACTCCTCAACTTGTTTCTTCATTATAAAACAATAATAAAAAACTTATAACAGAAGAAATGACAGAAACTTTAAAGATTAATTCTGTTTATCTTATGTTTTTAATGTTTTTCTATCCATTTTTTAGTATCATAATAATACAAAATTGGGTTAAGATTTAAAAGCTGTTATAAATATAAAAATCTTTAAATAAAACAAAAACATTTTTTCTATTTATTCATTTTAGAAAGAGAAAAGAGAGAGAGAGAAGGGAGAAAGAGCAGGAAGCATCAACTCCCATATGTACCTTGACCAGGCAAGCTCAGGGTTCTGAACAGGCAATCTCAGTGTTCCTGGTTAACATTTTATCCACTATGCCACCACAGTTCAGGTTAAAACATTTTTTAAAATGACTCATTTTTCTTATATGCTTTAAGACACAAAATAAAGCTGAAATCATCTAAATTATTTGATATGCCTCAAGCAATAATGTTAAACCTTAAATTATGGTATACTAGTAATAATTACTCTATTTTATTGACTACTAATTAGTATGATTCATCTGTTTGTATAAATAGTGATAGCATAGGATGTATAGGAATGGAAGAACCACAATGGAAAAAAAAGTCCGCTTTTCTAATTTCCTTATAGTCTGATTTTGTGCTAGTAAAATAATTCACTGAGTGGGTTTAATATTGAACCAAAGCATATTCAAAAACCAGAAATAAAATGGACTCATTTTCATTTTAAATGTCACTGAAATAAAAATACTCATCCCTGAATAAGTGATTTTCTTGTATAAGGTTAAATATTTATCAAGAATATTAGCTGAATTTTCTCAAAATTGCCCTTTAAGTACTTTTGCTGCCCAGAAGCCAACATGAGAAAATAAAACCAGTATATTGTCTTAAAATCACCGTGCCATGACATTAAACCTCTGTGTTCTTATTGCAGCTGGGAAATCATCAACAATGTTTATATTAACCAATTCCATAAAGTGACTTTTTATGCTACTCTTTAGTAATATGCTTACAAATTTGATTACTGTCCAGTAAATTGATAGTCTAGTGGGTGAGGCATAATATAAGTAGATCACTGCTGCACAATATGTTAAGTGCTATAATTGAAGTATTAATAATGCACTTTTGAATACAACAGAGGATGCTGCCTTCCAGAGAGAAAGGGGAGTCCTCAAAGAAAGGCAATAATTGTGTTGAATGTTTAAAGATAAGGAGGACTTTGTTAAGAACTTAAGAGGCAGGGAGAAGAGAACAAAGAAAGAAATGTGCTGACAACCTCAGTTGATTAGATAATATAACAATAGTGTAATAATCAGTAACTTTATATTAATGACAGAAATTACCACTGTTAGCCTGTGTCAACACTATAAATTCAATTAAAAATAAATAAAAAATGAAAAAAAAAATCTATTTACAACCACAGGATCAATATATTAAAAGTGAATTCTTTACAATTGGTGAAGTAGATCATAATTGCTTTGAGAACTACAAACTAAAATCAGAATCTTTGGGGAGAAGGTCACAGATGTATTTATTTTGATATAATTATGCAAAAGATTCTAAAGCTCATTGCTAACACAAAATGTATCTTGAGTTGCTGAGAGCACCTAACAGGAGTTCAGGATACACTACCTAAAATAAGGTACTGGCTTATTGACTACTGTATTTCCCCATATATAAGACACACACTTTTTAGAAAAATTTGGGGTCTAAAAACTAGGTGTATCTTATACAGTGGTTGTAGATTTTTTACTTTAATTTCTCACTTTTTTACACTTGTTTTGTGCTCATTATTGAAGACAGTGATTCCTCATCAGACACAGATGAGGACAAGCTAATGGATGGGAGTTTTGACAGTGATGAGGAGTTGTATGAATTTTATGATAAATAAAACCTGAGTTAAATAACTTTATGTAATACTTTTTTAAAAATTTTCAGGTCTAAAGATTAAGGTGTGTCTTAAACATGGGAGCACCTTATACATGGGGAAATATGGTATTTTAAACTAAGCAGTCTGAGAAATAGGCAGAAACAGGAATGTCACTTTGACCCCCAACTCCATCCTTTCCCCTATCTCCCCTGAAACAGGTCATAAAATCTTCATATGATGCCTAGAGGAAAGAAGTATTCTTACCTCTGAAACTTACCTCCAAATACAAAGAAAGGGATGCCAAGGAAAATCCTAATAGCAGAAGTTATTAAATTACCCATTTATTACAATTACTCCTGAACTTATCATGTTCCTCCACAAGAGCACACTCTTCATTAAACCTAGCATAAAATACTGAAGTCTAACTCTTTGGATCTGTATTTCCTTATGAAGAATCCTGAGTCCTGTACAACTCACACTAAATAAGTATGTATTATTTTCTCCTTTTTAATCTGTCTTTGCCAGTTTGATGTTTAGACCCAACCAGAAACCCTAAGGGGTTTGAGAAAAACTTTTTCTTCCCCTATAAAATGACAAAGTAAAAAAAAAAAATTGGAGTAGCTATTTAGCAAAGAAAGGATTTCTCAGAATTTTAGATGTGTTTAGTAGAATGAAGGTCTGAACATTAAACTTTAATTCCTATTGGAACATGTGGAATGTGGAGATGTTAAAATTTCTATACTAATATAATTATCACCTCATTTTTGTTATATTTAACAACATTTATGGGAATTTAGGTAGTATACATATGAAATGCATTCATCCCAATATTAAAAAGCAACAAAACTAAAAGCTAAAATAAGCATCATAATAAAATGTTTGAAAGAATTAATGTTGGCATGGCAAAGGTAAAAATAATCATGATGATGTCCTTAAAAAAAAACACATAATTAATATAATAATGTACTAAATACATTAAGATAGATGAAAATAGAGCCATACTTTTACTATTTCTATTGGTTTGCTGTTTTGTTTTGTTTTTCCTATAATGGGAACCAGCAGTATGCTGGGCCATTTGCTCCAAATCCATTTGTCTTAATATTGGTTTGTGATTCTGGGAAGAGGATTCTGCAAACTTCATCTTTCTAATTCCTTTTCCAGCTTGCCTCATATTAGATTCTGAGTAAGGTACTAGGGAGAAAATTAAAGGCAGAATAGGGAAGACAGATACTTTATTTTGTATGATTGCTCTTTTTATGATCCTATCAGCAGCGCTTTACCACTCCAGTAATCCTTGATCCTCTTCACCAACATGCCACCCCAGTGTGACTGTGAGTTTCAGCCTCCAATATTGTTCTGCACTATGAAAACCAGTCTCCTTGTAGCCAACTGATTATACAGGTAACAGAGAGACTGTATTCTCTGCTTAAAAGTATGATCCTTGACTGCTGGTGGTGCCCCCTAAAGCTATTATATTTTGGGGACCTTAAATTCTTCTGTTTTTCATTGCTTAAGATTGATAGATACTATCTGTACTTATTATTTCTAAATTATCTCCAAGTTTCCTTTGGTACCAATTTACATATGAAAATCATAACCAATTATGTATTTTAAATACCTTCTATAAAAATCTCCAGCCTTTATTGTACCTCATTGACCTTAACTGTGTTATAAGAGAAAACTTGTAGAAATCTAATCAAATTATAAAATCATTCAGTCTAAAAGTTTAGCATCATTATACATTTTTTAAATTAAATTTCTTTTAATAGCTGAATATTCACTAAGTATAATGTGTTGGATGTTTGAATTTATGCCAACAAATTAATTATTCTTAATAGCATGATCTGAAATGTCATCATAATATTGTAAAACTAGTAGCAAAAATTATTATATCTCTACTAGCAAAAATATAGCTGAATACATTGACTTAATCTGTTATAGAAAGTACATAAAATATTTTCTATACATATTTGAATATAGTTTGTGGACTTTATAACAAGTTATATGTGGAAATAAGAGGAGAGAATAACAGGAATAGAAACCAGGGAGCTGTCCTCATATACAACAAACATATTTTAAAGTTACTTCAGGTTACCATGCAATGTCAAGTCAATTTAATTTGAATTTTTTGTGCCTCAGTGTAAACCATCATTTTCACTAACATTGCACACAGGAGTCACTGCAAAAATTGGGTTAAGTTGGATTAAAATATTATAGACATACTGTGTTATTCAAAACACCTGTTATTCCAGAAAAGCAAACACCTTTGAACAACTGTATATTTTTATAATAACCCTTTGCAACTCAGGAAGTCAATTTATTCTCTGAATTCAGAGTACATATAAGCATAACAGGTAAATACCCACCAAAAAGTCAGGTAAATGCTAGGAATTGTTTGTATAGCATGGTCAAAAAACAATAAGATGAAATCATTTGAGGGATACTACGTCCTCCATAACTTCGAGGACACACACACAAACACACTCTTAAACACCAATGAGATTTTAAAACCAGTTCTGAGGCTTCTTTACAAACCTTTAATTATTTTTATGAATAAATAATTAAATACCTCTTGAATGTATACTAATTGGCATTCGAGTTCAAAGTAAGGACACATGGAAGTTTGGAAAAAACCCATTTGCAACACAAACATTGTTTTACTAGCAATACTATTGCTAATGTGCTATAAAGTATATAAATTAGAAATAATCCAGTAACATCCTAGTTATAATCAAATATTAACTAGCCAGTCAAGAAGATTTTAAAGAATGATATATAAAACAAAATAACAACAATAAAAACCAAAAGTTGTGGGTGGGAACAAGGAGTGAGAAAATTATAAAATAATCTATAGATGTTGTGAATAAAACTAAATTGGATCACAACACCAGAGATCTTATTATAGAATATTTAAAAAACACTTTTAAAACTTTTTCCTCAAAGTAGCCTTAATAACAAAACAGAGTGAATGACTATCCTAATAAGCATTGAGGATTAGAGAAATATGACCAGCTGAAAGTGAGAAATAAGCAGTACTTGCTCTATTTGAAATAAAAAATCTTTATATTCTTTATAAAATAACTTTAATTATTTATCTATAATTATATATATTTCAATTAATGAATAATTCTGGAAGATGCTAACACATAGTATCTACTTACATAAACTACTGTGCACTCCCTCAACCTGTGCCATGCTTACATTGAGGGAAAAAATTGGGAAAGAGGGGAAAGTAGTTCAAAGAATAAAGTTGTTTCCAAACACATCTCTCTTAAATTTCTACATGAAACCAATCTTCAGTTTTACTTTATAAAAGGGAAGATTATAAAGAGTTTTCAAAAGTAGTAATTGTGTTTTACATATGCTGTATATCTAGGCCCAGGGAAAATTCTCTAAAATGTGTAATCTAAATTTTAGTACCTTGTTCAGTTTAACAAGATTAAATCTATTTAAGTTTAACAAGCATTTCCAAACACATGAAAATACTACTAGTATACAATAGAAAGTATCCTAAATACTCATATATATGCTTATGAGTTCATATATTTAATTCCACACATTCATTTTTATAACAAAGATAATTGGTTGGTTTCTATATTGTATCCATTAAGGTAAAATTCATCAGATAAGAATATGTAGATAAAAAGCAATTTGTAAGCTGTATAATTTCTTATATAGGAGAAGACAAGATGGTGATGGAGTAGGCAAACAGACCAACTTCCACCTCCCAGAACCAAAATGGATTACAAACTAATTTTAAGAACTATCATCTGGAAAAACCAACTTTAGACTAAACTAAGAGGACTCTTCAACCAAGGAACATTGAAAAAGCCACACTGAGACTGGTAGGAAAAGCAGAAATGCAGAGAGGGCTGCCCAGTTCCCTGGAGTGAACAACAGCCAGGAGAGACTCACGTGGTGGGAAGTGAGTTTAGCAGAGAGGGGAGGGTCCTGAACTCCAGGAACAAAGCCCCAGCCTGAAGACCCAGAGCCTAGTACAGGGGTCCCCAAACTATGGCCCACGGGCCACATGCGGCCCCCTAAGGCCATTTATCTGGCCCCCACCACACTTCCAGAAGAGGCACCTCTTTCATTGGTGGTCAGTGAGAGGAGCATAGTTTCCATTGAAATACTGGTCAGTTTGTTGATTTAAATTTACTTGTTCTTTATTTTAAATATTGTATTTGTTCCCGTTTTGTTTTTTTTACTTTAAAATAAGATATGTGCAGTGTGCATAGGGATTTGTTCATAGTTTTTTTTTTTTATAGTCTGGCCCTCCAATGGTCTGAGGGACAGTGAACTGGCCCCCTGTGTAAAAAGTTTGGGGACCCCTGGCCTAGTATAAGTGTTTGGACAGGATTTAGCTGGAGACAAGACAGGATACTGTTTGTGAGAAAGAGACTGATTTCTCAGATCCAGGATTCTCCTTAAAGGGACCGCACAGAAAACCTCTCTCTCAATCACTCACCCGGGGCTCCGGGGGACAGGGAGAGAGGAGAGAACCAGAGTAGCAGGAAGAGAGTATAATCTAGGAGACACAAGAAGAAACATTTTGAGAGACAGCCATCCTAACCCCTGGGACGAATCACTCCCCAAATCTGAAGTGAATATTTCCCCTGGAAACAGCAATACAAGCAAAGGGAAGCAGGACACCAGCCAAACAAGCTCTCCATGGCACTCAGAGCAGAGTCTCTCAGAAGGAGGGAACTTTTGGGACTACAGTAGTGAGTCTTACGGTCTGAGCTGCTACCCCCACCCACATGGCTGAGGGCTCGCCCGAGGGTGGGCGGTGGTGGAACGCGGAATCTTGATTCTGTCATCACGGGCGGAAGCCGGCTGGCCACCACTGGGCCAAGGTGTGAGCTCAGTCTTGCCCTGCTAGCGAGGAGGGGACATGCAAAAGAGGTCGAGCCCAGCTGTCGGCCGCCTATAATCCAGCCTGTGGGGGAAGGACAGAAACCCCAGAAGGGGTGGAGTTCTGCCTTTGAGCAACGGTGCAGGAGCACAGCCTTGCCCCACCCAAGGAACCGAGGCTTGTGGCCTGACTTGGGAGCCGGCTTCTCCCTCGAGGGTGGAGCCAAAAGCCCAGAACAGGTGGAGTCCCACTACTGGGAGTGGGCACGCAGTCCCGCCTTGCCTGTGAAGCCAATGCTTGCAGCTGTCTCAAGAGCAGGCTCCTCCTGCAAGGGGGTGGTGAAAGCCCAGAATCAGGCGGAGACCCAGAGCTGAGCAAAGGTGCTCACCCCTGCCCTCAGGGCCAAGCATAACACCACTCATGGGGGTGGGGTGAAGGCCAAGGCCATCGAGGCTTGTACACTTGAGCACTTGATCACAGCCACTCCCGTGAAGGAGAGGCAGAAACCACAGCAACAGCCCCAGTGGTAATGCCCATACCCAAATGCCCTAGGCAGCAACAGCAGAGGGGGTGGTGGGTCTGCATACAGACCACACCTAGGGAACACAGAGGCCACACGCAGTGGACTCCAGGGACAAAACTTTTCTTTACACAGACAAAATGATAAGGCAGAGAAATGCAACACAAATGAATCAAGAGAAATTCCCAGAAAAGGACCTGAGTGAGTCAGATATAACCGAATTACCAGATGCAGAGTTTAAAATCATGATTGTTAGGATGCTCAAAGATATTAGAATGACAATAGATTGTCATTACGAACACCTAAATAAAGAGATAGCAAATATAAAAAAGGACATTAAAATAATAAAAAAGAATCAGTCAGAA
Source organism: Saccopteryx bilineata (assembly GCF_036850765.1). Lineage (NCBI taxonomy): Eukaryota > Metazoa > Chordata > Mammalia > Chiroptera > Emballonuridae > Saccopteryx > Saccopteryx bilineata. Next base: position 208,552,540 of record NC_089491.1, on the reverse strand, counting down.
ATGACAAATACAATATCAGAAATGTAGAACACAATGGAAGGAATTAAAAGTAGGATAGATAATGCTGAGAATCTAATCAGTGACATAAAGGACAAGATAAATAAAGGCACGGAAGCAGAGCAGAACTAAAAAGAGACTAAAACAGTATGAGGAAACTTTAAAAGAGTTGTGTGACAACATGAAGAGAAATAACATCTGCATCATAGGGGTTCCTGAAGAAGAAGAGAAAGTACAAGGGACAGAGACTTTGCTCAAACATCATAGCTGAAAACATCCCTCAATTAAGGCAGGAAAACTTCTCATAAGTTCAAGAAGCACAGTGAACTCCATTAAAGAGAAACGCAAAGAAATCTACACCAAGATACATCATAATTAAAATACCAAAGCTCAGTGATAAAGAGAAATTATTAAAAGCTGTTAGGGAAAAAAAGACTATCACCTACAAAGGAGCCCCCATAAGAATGACTTCTGACTTCTCAACAGAAACACTTAAGCCCAGAAGGGAATGGCAAGGAATATTCTAAGTAATGCAGAAAAAGAGACTACAACCAAGACTACTTTATCCTGCAAGACTATCATTTAAATTTGAAGGAGAAATAAAAAGCTTTCCAGACAAAAACAAAAAAAAACAAAAAACAAAAACTCAAGGAATTCACTACAACAAAAACAATGCTGCAAGAAATGGTAAGGGGCCTGTTGTATACAGATCAAAGGAGAAAAAGAATACAACAAAAGAGGAATACAGTTTTAAAAATTAAAATGGCAATAAACAACTACATATCAATCCAAACCTTAAATGTAAATGGATTAAATGATTTGATCAAAAGACATAAGGTAGCTGCGTGGATAAGAAAACAGGACCCATACATATGCTGTCTAAAAGAGACACACCTTAAAACAAAAGATGCACATAGACTGAAGATAAAAGGATGGAAAAAAATATTTTATCCAAACGGAAATGAAAAAAAAAAACTGGGGTAGCAATACTTATATGAGACAAAATAAACTTTAAAACAAAGGCTATAGTAAGAGATAAAGAAGGTCACCACATAATGATAAAGGAAGCAATCCAACAGGAACATATAACCGTTATAAATATCTACGCACCTAATATAGGAGCACCTAAATATATAATATAAAGCAGACTTTGATGGATTTAAAGGGTGAAATTAACAGCAATACTATAATAGTAGGGCATTTCAATACACCACTAACATCACTAGATAGATCCTCAAAAAGAAAATTAACAAAGAAACAGCAGACTTAACGGACATACCAGATCAACTTGATTTAATAGGCATCTTCATAACCTTTTACCCTAAAGCAGCAGAATATATATTCTTTTCAAGTTCTCATGGTACATTCTCTAGGATAGACCACATGTTAGGGCAGAAAAGTGGTCTAAACTAATTTAAGAAGATTGAAATCATACGAACACTTTCTCTGATCACAATGGCATGAAACTAGAAATCAACCACAACAGAAAAACTAAAAAATATCAAACAGTTGGAAACTAAATAGCAGGTTATTAAATAATGAACGGGTTAACAATGAGATCAAAGAAGAAATTAAAAAAATTCCTAGAAACGAATGATAATGAGCATACATCAACTCAAAATTTATGGGACACAGCAAAAGCAGTCCTGAGAGGAAAGTTCAGAGCATTACCTTAAGAAGCTAGAATTACAGGCATACTTAAGAAGCTAGAATAAGCTCAAATAAACAACTTCACCCTGCATCTAAAAGAACTAGAAAAAGAACAGCCAGTAAAGCCCAGAGGTAGTAGAGGGAAGAAATAATAAAAATCAGAGCAGAAATAAATAACCCACAGTGGTTCTCAACCTGTGGGTCGCAACCCCAGTGGGGGTCGAACAACCAAAACACAGGGGTTGCCTAAAGCCATTGGAAATACATATTTTATTTAAAAATGTATTATATAATAAATATGTATTTTCCAATGGCTTTAGGTGACCCTTGTGTTTTGGTCATTTGACCCCCACCGGTGTTGTAATCCACAGGTTGAGAACCACTGACATAGAAGGTAAAGAAACAATACAGAGGATCAATGAATCCAGGAGCTGGTTCTTTGAAAAGGTAAACAAGATCAATGAACCTTTAACCAGACTCACCAAGAAAAAAAGAGAGAGGGCTCAAATAAATAAAATTAAAAATGAGAGTGGAGAAATAACATCCAACATAACAGAAATACAAAATATTGTAAGAAAATACTATGAAGAACTGTCTGCCAAAAAACTAGACAACCTAAATGAAATGGACAAATTCCTTGAAACATATATTCTTCCAAAAATTAATCTGGAAGAATCAGAAAACAGACCAATTACAACAAATGAGATTGAAACAGTTATCAAAAAACTTCCCCCCCAAAAAAGTGCAGGGCCTGATGGCTTCACAAGTGAATTCTATCAAATAGTCAAAGAACTAATTCCTATCTTTCTCAAGCTATTTTGAAAAATTCAAAAGGAAAGAAGACTTCCAAGCTCCCTTTATGAGGTGAATATAATTTTTGTTCCAAAACCAAGCAAAGACAACATAAACAAAGAAAATTATATTCACTGATGGATATAGATGCTAAAAATCTTCAACAAAATATTAGCAAACAGGATCCAGCACTAAATGAAAAAAATCATACACCATGATCAAGAGGTATTTATTCTTGGGAGCAAGGCTGGTGCAATATTCACAAATCAATCAATGTGATTCATCAAATAAACAAAAGGAGAAAAACCACATGATAATTTTAATAGATGCAGAAAAAGCATTTGATAAAATCCAGCACCCATTCATGATCAAAATCTCAGCAAAGTGGGAATACAGGGAACATACCTCAACATGATAAAGGCCATCTATGACAAACCACAGCCAACATCATACTCAATGGGCAAAAATTAAAAGCAATCCCCTTAAAATCAGGAACAAGGCACCACTCTTATTCAACATAGTTTTAGAAGTCCTAGCCACAGCAATCAAACAAGAAAAAGAAATAAAAGACATCCAAATTGCAAAAGAAGTAAAACAATCATTATTTGAAGATAATATAATATTGTATATAAAAAACCCTAACATCTCAGTCAAAAAACTTTTGGCCTGATATAAAAATTCAGCAAGGTGACAGGATATAAAATTAACACTCAGAAATTAGGCATTTTTATACACTAACAATGAATTGTCAGAAAAAGAAATTAAGGAAGCAAACCCCTTCACCATTGCAACCAAAAAAATAAAGTACCTAGGAATAAATTTAACTAGGAAGATTAAAGACTTGTACTTGGAAAATTATAAAACATTGATAAAAGCAATCAGGGAAGATACAAACAAGTGGAAGCATATACCATGCTCATGGTTTGTAAGAATAAACATCATTAAAATTTCTGTATTACTCAAAGAAATTCATAAATTCAATGCAATACTGATTAAAATACCAATGAATTACTTCAAAGATATAGAACACACATTCCAAAAATTTATGTGGAACCAATAAAGAATATGAATAGCCTCAGCAATCTTGAAAAGGAAGAATGAAGTGGGAAGTATCACACTTCCTGATATTGTTATACTACAAGGCCATTGCACTCAAAACAGCCTGGTACTGGCATAAGAACAGGCATATAGATCAATGGAACAGAACTGAGAACCCAGAAATAAACCCACACTTTTATGGACAACTGGTATTTGACAGAGGAGGTAAGAGCATACATTGGAGTAAAGATGAATGGTGTTAGGAAAACTGGACAGCTACCTGCAGAAAAATGAATCTACCACCAACTTACACCATTCACAAAAATAAACTCAAAATGAATAAAAAACTTACATGTAAACCGTGAAACCATAAGCATCTTAGAAGGAAACATAGGCAGTAATTTCTCTGACATCTCTCACAACAATATTTGATATTTGCCGATTTATCTCCACGGGCAAGTAAAATAAAAGACAAGATAAACAAATGGGACTATATCAAACTCTAAAGCTTTTGCACAGGTAAAGACAATAAGAACAGAATAAAAAGACAAACTACGCAATGGGAGAATATATTTGACAATACATCTGATAAGAGGTTAATAACCAAAATTTATAAAGAACTTATAAAACTCAATACCAGAAAGACAAACAATCCAATCAAAAAATGGGTGAAAAAAATGAATAGACACTTCTCCAAAGAGAACATACAGATGGCCAATAGGCATATGAAAAAATGCTCAACATCACTAATCATTTGAGAAATGCAAATTAAAACCATAATGAGATATCTCACACCAAGCAGAATGGCGCTCAACAACAAAACAACACAGAATAAGTGCTGGCGAGGATTTGGAGAAAAGGGAACCCTCATGCACTGCTGGTGGGAATGCAGACTGGTATAGCCTCTGTGGAAAACAGTATGGAGATTCCTCAAAAAATTAAAAATCAAACTGCCTTTTGACTCAGCTATACCACTGTTAGAAATATACCCCAAGAACACCATAGCACTGTTTCACAAAAAGAAATGCACCCCCATGTTTATGGCAGCATTGTTCACAAAAGTGAAGATTTGGAAACAGCCCAAAAGTCTGTCAGTGAATGAGTGGAGTAAAAAGCTTTGGTACATATACACTATGGAATACTACTCAGCCATAAAAAATGATGACATCAGATCATTTACAACAACATGGATGGACTTTGATAAAATTATACTGAGAAAAATAAGTAAATCAGAAAAAACTAAGAAGTATATGATTTCATACATAGGTGGGACATAAAAATGAGACTGAGAGACATCGACAAGATTGTGGGGGTTAAGAGGTGGGGGGGAGGACAGGGAGGTTGTTGGGGGGAGGGGAGGGGCACAAAGAAAACCTGTTAGAAGATGATGGAAGACAATTGGATTTTGGGTTATGGGAATGCAGCATAATCAAATGTCAAAATAACCTAGAGATGTTTTCTCTGAACATATTTACCCTGATTTATCAATGTCACCTTATTAAAATTAATTTAAAAAAGACAAAAATTCTTATATAAAATAAATTATAGAAATAATTATTCTATATATGAAAAATTATATTAGAGAAATATTCAGATGCTTCAAGTTTAAGAATTGAATCCAAGAAGAATAAAGCACTGGTTTGGCATCTGAGGACGGTCATGTATCAAGGATGGTATGTTTCTACAATAAATAAAAGATAAAATTTGAAAAAAAAAAGAATATGTAGGTAAATGAGAGCTAAAATCTGAACTAAAATTTTCAACTTCTAACATCAATGTTACTGTTTTCATTTTTTTCATAGATAATGATTTCTTCTAATCAATAGTTACATTCTTTTGGTTTTTTTTCTTCTTTTGTCTTTGATAACATTTTTAAATCACTTCCAAAAGAGAAGTAATCTTCTTATCTGCACATTTGCATATAAATTGCCTATAATCAGATTATGAATAATTAAATACATAGCTTTGAAGAAAAGAAGGTTTATATATTGAATTAATATCCCCATTTTCTAGCTATTTGTGTATATACATATAAACATTTGGGACTGTAAAAATGAAGAGGAAACTCTCAACTCTTTAAGGTATACCAATCATCCTAAAAAATATGATGCCTATAGGCTGACACAATTAACTGTGCATAAAATGTGGCATGTCATTTAATATCCCTTCAAAAATTAATCACTTATACCAGGTGGTATCCCATCTGACTGTCGTCAATAATGGGCACCTTTGTGGCACTAAAGATGACAGACCTGTTTCAGTATAATATCGTATTTGAACATTTGCCAAAAAGAGTAAACAAAAAAGTCAGCAGCTCGTGAATATAACTCCTATTTCAAGGAATCATATTCCTATTCCTATAACTCTTATATTTCTATTTCAAGTCTCTCTCTCTTTTCTTTTTATTCAGAGACAGAGAGAGAGTCAGAGAGAGTGATAGGATAGATAGGGACAGACAGACAGGAATGGAGAGAGATGAGAAGCATTAATCATCAGTTTTTTGTTGTGACACTTTATTTGTCCATTGATTGCTTTCTTATATGTGCCTGGACCATGAGCCTTCAGCAGACTGAGTAACCCTTTGATCAAGCCAGTGACCTTGGGTCCAAGCTGGTGAGCTTTGCTCAAACTAGATGAGCCTGTGCTCAAGCTGGTGACCTAGGGGTCTGCAACCTATGTTTTCCGCATCCCAGTCCAATGCTTTATCCACTGCACCACCACCTGGTCAGGCTCCTATTTCAAGTCTTAATGTAAAAATTTTCCATTTGAAACTAGGCAAAAGAGAAATTCACCAAGATTTGTTGAATTTAAGTTACTTATTATTATTACCACAATGCCACAAACTTAATTTCTTCTATTCCCTATTGAAGAATTTACTTGCATTTTTATTGGAATAGGAAGTACAGTATATATATATATATATATATATATATATATATATTTAATAAAAATTATAAAATTATACATCATTATAAATGTAAGTGTACATCAAGGATCAAAAATTTGATTTATAGTTAAATATTTCAATAATTTTAGTTAAATTATTCAATCTTTCTACTTTAAGCTTTTTGTTTAATTCTTTACATGAGCCATTGAGAATTTAAATTTATTCATAAAATATGCAAGCTTCCAAAATATAGATTTATTTTCTTACAAAAATCACCTTTTTTAGTTTCAGGTCATTATTCAGACTAAAAAGACATTTCATTACTATTCATTAAATTGCTGTGATCGAGTAGAAGTTAGTAACAATAGAGCAATATAGGTAGAGAGGCAACTAACAACAGAACTCAGCATGGGATTTTTCTCTATATTTTTAATAGCCTATAATTTGCTACTTTATAAAAACTTTGTTCTGACTTTTAATTGAAGCCAGGGCTAAGTAAATTTGATAAAATATGGATTTAATTTTAATTAATTAAAAATCTAAACAACTTGATTGTTGTTCTTGGATATGTTATGTAGCCCTGAATTTATAAGTAGGCAAAACAAAACTGCTTGTTCAACATCTCTCTCTTTTAGAACTAAAGTTTCTATTTAATAAATAACTATTTCCAGGTAGCACCAGAATGATATACTTGGAACTGGCTCCTGTGAGTAGAATATGATCAGAATTGGGTTTGAAGGATCAGGTTCAGAGACTGAAGTCAAAATATTTGAATGTATATAGGAATAGTGGGCTTTATATGAAAATAAATTAAGATGAGTGCTAGGCTTTTTTTCACACTCAAAGGGTTAATGTGACCTTAGAACAACTAGTACCTTAGTGTCTTGGGCAGACAACTAAACAAACTCAGTTGAATATTTTGAACAGTGGTGATTTAAATTCATGGAGTTGTAATCTCAACACTTGTGCTAAAGGAATAGCTCAAAGACAAAATAATTTCCTAAATGAAAATAATTGAGTTTACAGATTTTGAGAAATAATCATGTAGCTTTATCTCTCATTCTTCTACATATACTTATTTCTATGTTGCCTGAGACATCCATCTGCTCAGGAAGAAATAAAATTGGGAGAATACAAATGCAAAGAGAAAGAACCAATTTTCATCTTGAGATAGAGTACTTGAGAGCAGAGGAAGAATATGATCTTCAGCTTGAAACAATTTTAACAGAATTTTTTTCCAGATTTTTTATGTTCATTAACATATCAAGAAGAAGTTTTGGCATACTTCATAGAGTTTTTACAATGAAGCTTGGAATAAAGATAAAACAAGATATGATTAAAGGAAATTTTCTTTTATACAGAAACAGGAAAGTACTACCCCCACAAGACCCAGTGGAAAAAAGAAAAAAAAAGATAGTTTGTTTTATCAGTAAGAAACAGGGTCCTCATCTGTCATCTTCATCAGTAAATGATTTATGTTGTAAAGCCTGAAACTTGAAAGATGAGAAACTTGAAAGATAAGAAGTTATAGAGATGATGTAAGTACTTTATTTTTAAAGGGTTGATGAAATGATTTTAGTCACTATTTTCTCAGGGACAGTATCTATAATGTGTGCCTTAGGACACTGATGCTTAATTACCTCCCATAACCTGGTTGAGAAAGGCCGTATCTAGAATAATCTATTAATTTATAGCTCATCAAGTGATTTGGCAGGAAAGAGATGGGGCAGGGTTAAAACATGAAGGAGTTACATGGAGGATTTAATTTCCTGTGAACCATATATGCATACCTCTAAAAGTTTTCTTAGTTTGGAGGAGACAAAGAGGTAGTAAGGGGCTAATTGGACCAGAAAAAGCCTGTGTAACATTCTGATTAATAAATATAGCTTCCTGACCAGGCGGTGGCGCAGTGGATAGAGCATCGAACTGGGACATGGAGGAACCAGGTTCAAAAGTCCAAGGTCGCTGGCTTGAGCATGGGTTTATCTAGTTTGAGGAAGGCTCACCAGCTTGAGCCCATGTCACTGGCTTGAGCAAGGAGTCACTTGGTTTGTGATAGCCCTCCCATCAAGGCACATTAGAAAGCAATCAATAAATAATAATGAAGAATTGATGCTTCTCATCTATCTCCCTTCTTGTTTGTCCCTATCTGTCCCTCTCTCTGTCTCTCTCTGTCTCTGTCACAAAAAAGTAAAAAAAATAAATAAAATAAATAAATATAGCTTTATATAAGAGAAAGTTAAAAGTAAAACCTTTATTTCTAATTGAAATATATAAAGATAGAGAACTTAGAATTACTACAGTTTCCCACTAATACAGTTTATATTATAGGTGTGGTTTATTATAGTTCTTTCTCAGCTCTATTTTAGACTGAGTTTTTAAATGGTCATAGGAATTTTACTGTTTTGTGTCATCTGTATAAGACATATGTTTTCACTGATCCAGGATCAATAGCCCATGTTTCTCCAATGAATTATCTTGAGAAAAATCTCATATAGAAATATATAAAGAAATTATAAATTAAAAAAATAAAAGAAAAAAGAAAAAGACACACACACACAAACAGAGAGAGAAAGAGAGAGAAAAACAGAGAAAATATATTAGTAGATATTAAGAAACTTTTAAAAACCAAACTTTGAAGATACATCTCACCATTGTCTATTTAAAATGCATCATTTCTAACTTCCAAATGAGATTATGACTTGACTTCAGGTATATTATTCTCTTATTTTACCTCATTATAATTGAAATAACCATTGAAGTATAAAAATAAAGGCAGACATGCATTACTGCTATGAAATAAAAAGAAAGAATGCCTTTCAGATGTGTTGGAAGAGAGTGAAGGTAAATTGACTCCTCTTCCTGAGAATACAAAATAAAGTGCCTGAAAATTAGTTAAACACCATACTGGTAGATGTCATTTAACACTTTACTTTGTAATAATGATGGCTCGAGGAGGTGGCAGTCATGTGGCAGACAGCCGTAGACCACTTCTATTTGCTTGTGTTCAGTTATCAACAACTTTGGAAGCAGTTCCAAATAAATTAGCTATAATGGATAAAATAGCTGTAATGGATGGAGAGTCAGCCTTGAGGCAGGTATTTTTCTTGATACAGAAGAAAAATAGGTCAGGTAAATAAAAAGACAATGGAAACAAGATCTTTTAGAAATCACAGATATAACATCTTGTGCTATACTGATGTAACATTTTTTTTCCTTTTGCCCAGATGTTGCACTCTGTAAATGGGGAAGCAGCCTTAATTTTAAATTTAAAAGAAAAAAAATAAGATAGTGACACTGTCTTACCAAAATTAAAACAACAGAAGAATAACACTGCTTTCAGGTCTTCTTTACTTGATGTGATCTGTTCCCTGCCCATTGGATCTCCACTAATTTCTGTTGCCTTCAGCAGAATGCCCAACAATATTGTAACTGTTGGCTGCTGAACCTGTGCTGTCTCTGCTCAATATACTTTAATATCTACTTTATTATTCATATTTACTGCCTCGGCTCTGGAAGAGAAATTCATCACATGCTGGAATGTAACTAGTGGCCAGGGGTTGTTTTCAGCATCAGACTTTTTGTTTGGCTAGACCTCCTAAAGCTAAATCAAAGACAAATATACACTTGTTCCTCACTTTTAAAAAAAAGGAGTATATTGGCATTTTGTGGGACTGTGGCACAACTGCAAGATGTTTAGCCATTTCTAGACCCTGAGTATTAAGTAGCACTAACACCCCATTATTTTGATAGATTCTCTGTAGCTTAGAATGATTATTAGAATGGTTCAATTCAAAGACTATATATAGTTCAGTTGTCATTCTTTTTTAGAATCTGGTTTAATTTTCTTGGATACAATCCAAAAGTCTGATCATACAACAGACAGATAAGGTAGTTATATGGGAGAACTTGCTCTTCCATGGATTCAGCAGCCATTACTGGAACTTTCACCTCATTATTCATTTAATTTGATTGTATTAAAATACTTCTCTTTTTCCCCAAACACAAATTTATTCTTTAAATTCAAAACTTAAAATAATGTAATTAAAACTAAAATAATAATTATATTATCTTGTGTTTTTCACACTTTCTCTCTTTCCTAAGACATATTGATCAAGGTCTATTAGTTTTGTTTTTTTAATTATTTATATGACCCAAAATATTAATTCTAGAAAGTCTAATCATATTAATTTTATCCTTATTAGAACTTACTTTTGTCACAAGGGCTGATTACTATTTTATATTGTTTTATATCTTACCACCTGTTATAAACCAAATGTTTGTTTTCCCAAAAAACTCATATGTTGTAACCCTAACTCCTAGAGTGATAGTATTTGAGGCAGGGTCTTTGACAAAATATTAATGTAACTTAGTCCAGGGGGATGAAGCCCCCATTATGAGATTAGTATCCTTGTAAGAAGAGAAAGAGACACTAGAGCTTCTTTTCTTGGCCATGTTAGAGTGCATCTGGAAGGTGGTTAGCTGCAAGCCAGAAATAGAATCCTCACCAAGACCCCAATCTGCCTACACCTTGAACTTGGACTTCCAGTTTCCAAAACTGTGAGAAATATATTCCTGTGTTAAAACTACCCAGTCTAAGGTCTTTTATAGCAGCTCAAGGTAAGACACCATCATTTTCTCTGTTGTGTTATTGCTCTCATATTTTTTATTAGGCCCACTGCTAATTTGCTAAAGATTTTATTTTCTATTTGTGTGTATAAAAAACTCATTTCTAGTAAAAAAAATTAATGATAAAAAAACAGGTGAAACAGAAGGTTCTGATAATTTTATAAAGTGGCAATTCAATTAATTAAGTAGACATAGCCATCAAACCAGTTGTTAACCATCTCAAAATCAAAGAGCCTATTTGATTTATGCAAAGTGAGAAAAACAGAATATTTTCATATAAACTCTGCTTAGATTTGCCAATAGGTACAAGGTAGGAAAGTTCTTTAAATCACTTACTAGATTAGTTAATACAATACAAAAATTATGAAAAATGAAAAGCATTTTACTCTAACTTTCATTTAATGTTTTCTTTAAGCTAACATAACAAGGAAGTAAAATAGATAAATTACTTTGGGTAAGAGAATAAATCTTAATGATCGTTGGGCCAAATTTTACATATGACTATCATTTCTACAGTTTGAGAAAGATTTGGACCATACTTTTCTTTTTCCTTTCTCTTATACATTCTATCTATTGCTTTACTAAATAGAGAACACATTAAAAAAAATAAATGTTGAAAGTTGGTCCTTGACATTGTTGTTTAATACTTGTATAATATTTATGCAATTATAAAATTCTTAATATATACTAAAATCTTTAGTAAGTGAGAGGAAATAAATTATATCTCAAATAAGATTTATCTGTGGTATTAATATATCTGCTTCTTAAATATAAAAAGCTATTATAATTTTAAACTGTTTATATTCAGAAATATTTTAAGTCTGTTTTTCTAGGTAGTATATAAAAACATGCTAAAATAGTCTGTTTCACCTTTAGGAGCTAGAACAATAACAATACCTTTCAAAAGTATGACATCTCATCCAATTTTAATAATGGAGAGAGAAAATAGAAAGGAAAGTGGAAACGGTAGAGAGTGGTTCAATTTTGAAATAAAAAAGTAGACATATCAGAGTAATATGACTTTTGATTCATTTATTGTTATAATGGATTTCTATTGAAAAATTATCAAGTACTATACTTGTTTTGATTTCTTTTAGGTCCTCATAATGGTCAGAGGGGTATTTTTATCTTCTACCTACTTCATGAATATGGTAGCCAGAACTATTTATAACAAAATATTGGCCCTGGCCCATTGGCTCAGTAGTAGTGTGTTGGCCTGGTGTGTGCATGTCCCAAGTTTGCTTCCCAGTCAGGGCACACAGGAGAAGTGACCTCCCACTTCCCACTTTTTCTTTCCACAGAAGAAGTGCTCCTCCCACATCCCACTTCCCTTCCCCCCCTCCCCTTCCTGCAGCTATGGCTCAATTGGTTTGAGTGCATCAACCAGGAAGCTGAAGATGGCTCCGTGAAGCCTCTGCCTCAGGCACTAACAATAGCTCAGTTGCGAGCATGGCCCAGATAGGCAGAGCGTCGACCCCAGATGGCATTGGCCAGGTAGGTTCTGGTCAGGGCATATGCAGGGACTCTCTCTGTCTATCTCCTCTCCTCTTACTTGGAAAAGAAGAAAAAAAAACCTCCATTACTTCCCTTCAAGGGCAGAGTTGCAATCATTTGTTTTCCAAAGTGAAAAAAAATAAAGATAAATTTCCAAAACCTGAAAGCAAGCAATACCTGAGTTTTCTGTGGTTGTGTCAAGGTAAGGCACTAACCTACATTAAATCTTAGAAGAAGTCAGGGGCTTGGTGCTTTGAGGGTAGAACTTGCAGGGACTTTCTTGTTCCTTCCCAATTTCCTGGGACCTATATATTATCATCACCCCTAACTATATCATGACCCCATGTTTCAGCCAAGGAACTGGGTGAAGGGACAGGTTAGTGGACAGAGATAACAGAAGCCACTGCAGGGAAGACTTTGGTATAGCTTTATCAGTACTTGTAAAAATTAGCCTCCGGTGTCTTACAGATTCTAAGCTTTGAAGAGTCAGCCTAATGTGTCCTAACTTGGAAGAAAGGATGTTGAATAATATAATAAACAGGTAATAGGCAAAGAGTAATAAATAAAGAAATATAAAACATAAGCAGGGCAAAGACAGTGATGTGAACTAGGTGGGAGTTTAGGAGGTTTTAAATAGGGTGAGAGGAAAGGCCAATTTTCTTCATATTTAATATCATGTGATTCAACCAATGAAGTCATTTTTTATTTTTTTATTCAGAAGTCATTTAGTTGTCTTGAAGACAAAAATTAACTAAATCTAAAAACACTGTCAGAAAATATATTAACTTTTAATTAGAAGTATAACCTAAATTAGAGTTGTAAACTTTTAAACATTTGAACATTTAAGAAGAGTTGTATAAATCACATTTAAAATTTATAGTTTCTTTCCTCAGTTAAAAATCAAGCAAACTGTATTTAAAAAAAATCAAAACACAACTTAAGCTTTAGGCCATGATCTCATTGCAATTTTTGCTTCTTATTTCACAGAAAATACAATGATATAGCCTGTCATTACACTTCGCAGTTTCTAAATTTCAGTACAATGCAGCATTTCACTCCCTTACTCTGCAGTCTTACTGTACATATAAATTTCATCAAAGTCATAGACAAAGAAAAAAAAAACAGCACTATACTTGCAGAAATGTGGTAGAAAATATATAAAGTAAATTGCATGTGAGAAAATATTGTCACAGTATATATTTAATAATGTATTAATAAAGTGTCAATCTTGGCACTATGGTCCTGGAAGAATATTTTAAGAATTAGAAAATGGGCATTGAAATTGCTGTGAAAGAAAAGAATACATAAACAAGGACTCTTGATATTCCATTTTTTCTTGCATGCACATTTGCACTTGTGTTAGAGAATGTAATATTTCAGAAACCAGTGGGAGTGGGAAACATAAAATACTGCTTGACTACTTGTATTAATTTCCCATTGCTGATATAAGAAATTACCACACATTTATCACTGAAAGCAACATAAATTAATTTTTGAGTAGTTCTGAAGGTCAGAGATTCAAAGTCAGTCTCATTGGGGTAAAATCAAGAGTTCAACTTTTTTTTTTTTTTTTTTTTTTTTTTTAGGCTCTAAGGGAGACTTCCCTTCCATATGCTTTCACAGTAGTAGAGGTTGCTGACATTCCTCAGTTCAGGATCTCTTCAAATATTTGCATGACTCCAACCTCTGCTTCTGTGATCATATCTCTGTCTCTGGCTCAGACCTCCTACCTGTATGCTATAAGAACCCTTGTGAATACATTGACCCACTGGATAATCCAGGATAAACTCCAACATCACAAAATACTTTATGTAATCACACCAGCAAAATTTCTTTTGTTATGTAAAGTAACATTCTCAGGTTCTGGGTATTCCCACACAGATATATCTCTGAGGGGACATTATTCAGTATACTACTCAATACTATTAATGCAAATTAAGATGGTTCCTTCCAAGTATTTTTACTTGTTACTGGAAAAATTAGAAGTCTAACTACATGCTTAAATATGGGTATTTTGTGCAATTGTGTCTGTGTTTTACATATACACTCACATATGCATATCATATAAATGAGAGATGACATTATTTTTTTCTAACCATAAGAAAGCAGTAGGATTATTGAATTATACTCATCTCTCGCTATATTGCAGTTCATTTTTCATGGTTTCACTGTATTGCGGATTTTTAAATTGTATATATCTAATTTCGTATTGCCAATTTTTCACTACATCGAGGGATTTTGCGGCATATAGGTATTTTTATATAGTTATTATTTTAATTATTTTTGTGGTAAAATAATCATTTTCTAGCCTAAATAATTGAAAAGATTTATAAGAGTATGGGGAGGGCTTATAAAGCCTTAATATATATATATATATATATATATATATATATATATGTAATACAATAAATATAAAGTCACTACGTCACAGATTTTTGCCTATCACGGGAGGCTCTGGAACCTAACCCTCATGGTAGATGAGGGACCACTGTACTGTTTAAAGTGGTTCAGAAAGGGAAAAGAACCCAGTAGGTTTTTTTTCAATACATTGACCATTTTTGGCACATTAAGACATCTTTATGGGAAGTGTTTACTTTTATATACTGATGCTCAAGAGACAGTATTTATGCTGGAATTTATAATCAAATATAGTTTCTTAAATCCTTCATTTATATGAAATAAAAAAACATATTGGCTTATTTTTTTTCTTTTTACTAGTAATATATTCATTATACAATATGACATTTCAAAAGGAAAAAATAATGTAAATGAAATAATTATGGCCATTAGAATATGTCATTTTAATAATACAGTTACAAATATAACATTGATATATTTTATTTAAAAATTAAGAGTGACTAAAATTTTCATTCATCTTATGACCTCCTGAAAGACTTTGAAAAATAAAAATAAGGGGAGAAATTTGAACAGTTTCTACTAAAAGTGTAATTCTAGTCATGACAATCCAAATCAGGTATCATTGTTGTTTTTAAAGGTATATTTTATACCACAGATACTGTCTTAGTAATTCCAGGCTGCTATAACAAAATACTATAGACTGGGTGGCTTCCATGACAAACATTTATTTCTCACAGTTCTAGAGGCTGGGAACTTCAAGTTCAAGATGCCAGGAGATTCAGTGTTTCTTTGACTCCCTCTTCTTGGTTTGTAGATGGCCATCTGCTTCTTCTTCTCCTTTTCTATTGAATTTATGGGGTGACACTGCTTAATCAGTTACATATGGCTGTCTTCTTGATGTGTCTTTACATGGTGAAGAGCTGAGAGAGTAATTATCTCTCTGTATCCATTATTATGAAAACTCTAATTCCATTTAGGAGGCTCCAACTGCATGACCTGGATACCTCCCAAAGGCCACATCTCCATGTCCCACTGTGGATTTGGGCTTCAACTGGTGATTTTGGGAGTTCACAATCATTCATTTCACAGTAGTTTCTGTTTTCAGAAGCTTTACTTATAACAGGAAAGAGTAAAATAACCTGAAACAAATAAAGATTTTGTAACATTAATTTGAACCACAGGTTAGACTGAGTTATATTGATTTTTTTAATATTAATAATAGTTGGATATTTACAGTTTTACAAAGCTCACCTTAATACAATAGTTGTGCATGCACACGTGCACACACACACACACAAACACACAATGTGAGCAACACATCCCAGATAAATTAGAATATAAATTCTCAGTTCCCTTATCAGTTTTTTCTCCTATTATTCACAAAATCTATTGGAAATCTTTTGGAGTTATAAAGCCACAGAGTGATAGCAGTTCAATAGTGTGAAAAGAACCTGGTACTCATAAACATTCCTGTGGTAATTGATCATTTGTTCTAAAAAAAAAAAACCTGATGATTTTTTTCTATTATTTTAAAGAATGACATTGAGATTTTAATGGAGATTGCATTAAATCTGTATATTAGTTTGGAAAACATGGCCCTTTTAGCAATCTTGATTTTTCCAACCTGAATAACTTGAAAACATTTCTTTACAAAGAGATATGCAGCCCCATGTTCCATTGCAGCATTATTCATGGTGGCTAAGACATGGAAACAACTGATGTGTTCCTTGATAGAGGATTAGAGAAAGAAGATGTTGTACATTATATAATGGAATACTACTTAAGCATAAGAAAAAAATGAAATACTGCCATTTGTGATATGGATGGACCTTGAGAATATTATGCCAAGTGAAATAAGTCAATTAGGAAAAGCTAAGAACTATGTGATTTCACTCATATATGGGATATAAAACAGACTCATAGACATAGACAAAAGAGAAGTGGTTACCAGGAGGAGGCGTATGGGGGACAGGGGAGTAAAGGGAGACAAATATGTGGTGTTGGTAGAAACTGCTTTGACTTTAGGTTACTGGCACACAATGCAATAAATGGTTCACATTGTCATGGAAATGTACACCTGAAACATGTGTTCTTATGGACCAATGTCACCCATTAAATTTAATTTCTAAGTAAGAAATTAAAGTATAAACCTTAATAAAGAATAGTATATGTACACACACACACAAAATACAACATAGTACAACTACCATAATATCTATGATAAATATTAAATAGAAATAAGGTGCTTATTTTCAGTGAAAATGCATTAAAGAAAGAATTGTAGTTATTATCATTGACTTTATCTATTTATCCTAATGATAGAGTCTTTATAGGAAACTGAAAATATATGAATTATTTCTAAGTTATTAAGCATTCCATATTATAGACCATAGATTTAAATGTCAATACTAATTCATATAACTCTGAGTATATAAAATACATATAAATTTAAAATTTCCAATTTTTATTATTACTAATATATGCATACACAATGCAAATAGAAATCATTAATTTTACATTAAGAACTGTCATTCTAGAACATATAATTTCTTTTACTAAAGTTTGATGATTGATTACTATAATTAGATTGGTGTTTGATAAAAGCTACTTGAACAAATTATAGAAGAAAACAAAATCATAAATCAGAATTAACTTGAAAGAAAATTAAAATATATAAAATGGAACTCACCTTTTAATTTAAACTTTATAATTAATTGAGTTATCTCATTTGGCAATATTAGATTCTTTTCCATTAATCTGGAAATCTCAAACATCAGTGGAAAAAGCCATGTAACTTCAAACAATTAATAAAAGTCCCATATTCAAATAGCAACTTGCAAAAGGTACTTCTAGGTCAGAACACAATAATGGCTAATTTTCAAAATAAAATGAAAAGTAAAAGTTCATAATCATAATTCAATGCCTTATACATAATCATATATAAATTAAATAATATATTTGTAAATGCAATATATTTGCTTTCAATTATTTAAAATTGAAATGTGTGCTACAGATACTCTCTCAATTAGAGTATTTGGTTAATAGAACCAATATTTAGTCGAGTCTTGTATGTAAACTGAACTGGAAACATTTAAAGTTTGTGAGCCCTATGAATCAGTCACAAGGTGATTTTTTGACAAATGTAGTAAATATTTAACAAATGTTACATAACTGATACTAGTTAATAACAATTTTAAGCAGCAAAAGAATAAAGGTAAGAAATTTAGACTTAATAAATAAAGCAGCCTTGTGTTAAACAATTATTATATTTTGAATTTTTAGCTAAGCGCTATAAATATAAATATAGGTAGTTCCTGGGTTACAAATGAGATAGATTCTATAGGTTTGTTCTTAAGTTGAATTTGTATGTACATTCACCTATTAAATAAAACAGACTGTTTGTCTTATTTTTGTATTTATTTTTGCCTTTTTATGTATATAAATACTTAAACACTTTCAAACTTACGGAAGGAACCTATCTTATTTGTAACCCAAGGACTGCCTGTATTACTATTTATTTGCCATCTTTGATTTATATTCTTTCAATCTATATAAATAAAAATGTAAATGTTCTTTTGTTCAAAATCTTAAATCTCGGAAAGTTCTTCAAAGATTGCTTTGGAATTTTGACACAATGTTGCATTCAAATACATGCATTTTTATGTTTTTATATACCTACTATTATATAGACGTCATACCTGTGGCAGGTAAAAACATTCTTTTTTGAAAAACAGCACCATCTGTTGGATGTAAAAGCAACACATGCTATACTAAATATTTTACAATTTCATTTCAATGTTATGGGAGAAATATAAATCGCACATGACTGAAGATATTTTCCATCGAATACACAGGAAAATTCAAATATGAACATGGATTTTACAGCAGAAATCTACAATGAAGCATTAATAATGATTGAAGATTTATGCTTAGAAATCACAAACAAAGTTCTCAGTCAATTGGGATGCCATCACCAAATCAATCTGTTGCTGCTTCATTTGATATAGAATTGTGTCATGAACAAAATTTCCACACGGGAAATCTTTTGTCATATGTGTAATAAAATATTCCTAAGCTAATGCTTGAGCAAAAGTCATTTATGATCAAATAATGCAAACTGTCAATAACAGGGTTGGAGAAATCTTATATGCACCAGGAGAAACTGGTAAAATGTTCTTAATGAGAATGATTCTGGCAGCAATTCAACCCCAGAATGACATAGCCTTAGCTCTTGCATTGTCTGGAATAGCTGTAACGTTGCTACCAGGTGGAAGAACTGCTCATTCCGCTTTGAAATTGCCATTGAACACGCAATTCATTGAAACTCCCATGTGCAACATTTCCAAACCATCTGGCATGGGAAAAGTATTGCAAAAATGCAGACTTATTGTATGGGATGAATGTACAATAATGCACAAAAAATTGCTTGAGGGTCTTGATCAATCATTGCAAGATTTGTGTGGAAACATCAGACCATTTGGGAATGCATTAATATTGCTTGCAGGAGATTTCAGGCAAACATTACCTGTAATTCCTTGATCAACACCAGTGGATAAAATAAATGCTTTCCTGAAGTACTCTACATTGTGGTGACATGTAAAGATGTTAAAATTGACTACAGGGGAACCTGAAGATGTCAGCAGAGTAGGCAGATGCACAGACTTCCAGCTTACACCACTGAACTGGATTACAAACTAATTTATGAACAATCAGCATGAAAAACCAAATCTGAACTCCAAGAACTGCTCTCAAAAACCAAGGAGCAAAGAAACCTGGTAGGGAGCATCTGAATCTCTTCTGCTTACTGGAACAGAGGAGCGAGAGGCTGAGAGCCCAGAAGGGATCACACTTCAAGGAAAAGAGCAGTAAATACTGCTCACAGCCACTTGCCTGGTGACCAGGGAACAAGGTGTGTTGAAAGGGCTGGCTTGTCTTCCAAAACAAAAGGGGAGAGAAAGAAACAGATGGTGAGGGGCAGAGAAATGCAGGGGATAACCTGAAAAGTTGATTCATTCAGTGCTGGACGTGTCCATAGCTGGGGGAGGGGCTGATTCTTCTACAAAACAAAAGTCAAAGTGCTTCCAGGGCACAGATATCCAGATATCTCTCCAGCTCCAGTCAGTGCCACAAGGCACAGCTGAAAACAAGAAGTGGGGAGTACGGGAAGTAATTCAGGTCTCCAAAGAGATCTGAGATACACATTCCCCTACTGAAGCTGAGAAAGCAACCTGCCCCCAGAGAGATTAACTGGCAGAAGAGGAGTTCAGAGTCTCAGGTTACACCCACCACATTCCTGATACAGTTTCAAATAAGCCCCCTGCTGAGATGAGCAAAAAGACAATCACCTGTTAAGAAAACAAACAAATCAAGAATTCAAAGTGGCCCCAATCAGAGTGGATTACAAATAATAGCTGACGCCAACCCAAGAAGACATAGAAATAACACAATTAAAAACTGGAGGCAGACAACACCAATCCTAGACTCAACCAGCTCTACACACAAAAGACCAAAACACACAGATATAATGAGAAAACAGAGAAGTACAATCCGAATGAAACCACAAGAGAAACATCGAAGAAATGAACTGAGTGATATGGAAATAACCAAACTTCCAGATGTAAAGTTCAAAGTAATGATTGTAAGGATGCTTAAGGATCTTAGAACAACAATGGATGGACATTATGAACACCTAAATAAAGTAGCAAGTATAAAAAAGAATATTGGAATATTAAAAAAGGATCAGTCGGAGATGACAAATACAATATCAAAAATGAAGACCACAACAAAAGGAATTAAAAACAGAATGGAAAGAGCTGAGGATCAAATCAGTGAGTTGGAGGACAACTGGAATGAAGGCATGAAAGCAGAGAAGAAAAGAGACACAAAAAGTCTGAGGAAACTCTTAGAGAGCTCTGTGACAACATAAAGAGAAATAACATCTGCATTATAAGGGGTCCTGAAGAAGAAGAGACAAAACAAGGGATAGAGACTTTGTTCAATCATATCATGTCTGAAAAATTTCCTAAATTAATGCAGGATAAACTCTCACAAGTTCAAGTAACACAGAGAACTTCATTAAAGAGAAACACAAATAAACCTACACCAAGACACATCATAATTAAAATACCAAAGCTAAGTTATAAAAAGAAAATATTAAAATCTGCTAGAGAAAAAAACACTGTCACCTACAAAGGAGCCCCCATAAGGTTGACATCAGATTTCTCAACAGAAATACTTGAGGCCAGAAGGGATATTCAAAGTAATGCAGAACAAGAACCTACAATCAAGACTACATTATCCAGCAAGGCTATCATTTAAAATTGAAGGAGAAATAAAAAGCTTCCCAGACAAAAAAAAACAACAAAAAAACAAAAAAAAACCCCTCAAGTAATTTATTACAACCAAACCAATGCTGCAGTAAATGTTAAGGGGCCTGTTGTAAACTGATCAAAGTGGGAAAAGAAGATAGCAAAAGAGAAATACAGCTTTAAAGAATAAAAAGGCAATAAACAACTACATATAAATAATAACCTTAAATGTAAATGGATTAAATGATCCAATCAAAAGACATAGGGTAGCTGCATGGATAGGAAAACAGGACCCGTACATTTGCTGTCTACAAGAGACCCACCTTAAAACAAAAGATGTACATAGACTGAAGTTAAAGGCTGGAAAAAAACATTTCATGCAAATGGAAATGAAAAAAGAGCTGGGTTAACAATACTTATATCAGATGAAATGAACTTTAAAACAAAGAATAGTAAGAGACAAAGAAGGCCACAACATAAGGATAAAGAGAGCAATCCAACAGAAAGATAAAACTATTATAAATATCTACGCACCTAATATAGGAGCACCTAAATATATAAAGCAGACTTTGATGGATATAAAGTGCAAGATCAACAGCAACACTATAACAGTAGAGGATTTCAATACACCACTAACATCACTAGACAGATCCTCAAGAAAGAAAATTAACAAAGAATCAGCAGACTTAAAGGACACATTAGATCAACACAATTTAATAGATACTTCAGTACCTTTCATCCTAAAGCAGCAGAATATACATTCTTTTCAAGGACTCATGGTACATTCTCTAGATTGGACCACATGTTAGGGCACAAAAGTTGTCTCAACAAATTTAAAGAAGATTGAAATCATATCAAGAAATTTCTCTGATCACAATGGCATGAAACTAGAAATCAACCATAACAGAAAATCTCAAAATTCTCAAACACATTGAACCTAAATAGCAGGTTGTTAAATATCAAATGGATTAAAAATAAGATCAAAGAAGAAATAAAAAAATTCCTAGAAACAAATGATATTGAGCATACAACGATTCAAAATTTATGAGACACAGAGAAAGCAATAATGAGATGAAAGTTCATAGCACTACAGGAAAACTTTAAGAAGCTACAAAAAGCACAAATAAACAACTTAGCCCTGCATCTAAAAGAACTAGAAAAAAAACAGCAAATAAAGCCCAAATGTAGTAGAAGAAAGGAAATAATAAATATCAGAGCAGAAAAAAATGACATAGAAGGTAAAGAAATAATACAGAGGATCAATGAAACTAGGAGCTCGTTCTTTGAAGAGGTAAACAAGATTGATAAACCTTTAACCAGACTCACCAAAAAAAAAAAAAAAAAAGAGAGAGAGAGAGAGGACTCAAATAAATAAAATTAGAAATGAGTGGAGAAATAACAACTGACACAAAAGAAATACAAAATATTGTAAGAAAATACTATGAAGAACTGTATGCCAAAAAACTAGACAACCTAGATAAAATGGACAATTTCCTTAAAACATACAATCTTCCAAAAATCAATCTGGAAGAATCAGAAAACCTAAACACACTGATTACACCAAATGAGATCGAAACAGTTATCAAAAAACTCCCAACAAAGGAAAGCCCTGAGCCAGATCACTTCACAGGGGAATTCTACCAAATATTCAAAGAACTAACTCCTATCCTTCTTAAGCTATTTCAAAAAATTCAAGAGGAAAAAAGACTTCCAAGCTCCTTTTATGAGGCAAGCATTATTCTGATTCCAAAACCAGGCAAGGACAACACAAAGAAAGAAAATTATAGGCCAATATCCCAGATGAATATAGATGCGAAAATCCTCAGCAAAATATTAGCAAACCGGATCCAACAATATATGGAAAAAATCATACACCGTGATCAAGTGTGATTTATTCTTGGGAGGCAAGACTGGTACAATATTAGCAAATCAATCAATATGATTCATCACATAAACAAAAGGAAGAAGAAAAACCACATGACAGTTTCAATAGATGCAGAAAAAGGATTTGATAAAATCCAGCACCCATTTATGATCAAAACTCTCAACAAAGTGGGAATATAGGGAACATACCTCAACATAATAAAAGCCATCTATGACAAACCCATAGCCAACATCTTACTCAATGGGCAAAAATTAAAAGCAACCCACTTAAGATCAGGAACAAGGCAGGGGTGCCCCCTTTCACCACTCTTATTCAACATAGTCCTGGAAGTCCTAGCCACAGCAATCAGAGAAAAAGAAGAAATAAAAGGCATTCAAGTTGGAAAAGAAGAAGTAAAACTATCATTATTTGCAGATGATATGATACTGTATATAGAAAACCCTAAAGTCGCAGTCAAAAAACTACTGTACTTAATAAATGAATTCAGCAAAGTGTCAGGACATAAAATTAATACTCAGAAATTATAGGCATTTTTATACACCAACACTGAACTGTCAGAAAGAGAAATTAAGGAAACAATCCCCTTCATTATTACAACCAAAAATAAAGTACCTAGGAGTACATTTAACCAAGTAGACTAAAGACTTGTACTCAGAAAATTATAAAACATTGATAAAAGAAATCAGGGAAGATACAAACAAGTGGAAACATATACCGTGCTCATGGTTAGTAAAAATAAATATCATTAAAATATATTACCCAAAACAATTTATAAATTCAATGAAATACCGATTAAAATACCAATGACACACTTCAAAGATATAGATGACACATTCCAAAAATTTATATGAAACCAAAAGAGAACACGAATAGCCTCAGCAATCCTAAAAAAGAAGAATAAAGTGGGAGTTATCACACTTCCTGATATCAAGTTATATTTCAAGGCCATTGTACTCAAAACAGCCTCTAGTACTGGCATAAGAACAGGCATATAGATCAATGGAACAGAACTGAGAACCCAAAAATAAGCCCACAGCTCTATGGACAACTGATATTTGACAAAGGAGGTAAGGGCATACAATGGAGTAAAGACAGCCTCTTTAATAAATAATGTTAAAAAAATTGGACAGCTACCTGCAAAAAAATAAAACTAGACCACCAACTTACATCATTCACAAAAATAAACTCAAAATAAATAAAATACTTAAATGTAAGCAGTGAAACCAGAAGCATCTTAGAAGGAAACATAGGCAGTAAGCTCTCTGATATCTCTCGCAGCAATATATTTGCTGATTTATCTCCAGGGGTGATAAATCAAGTGAAATAAAAGACAGAATAAACAAATGGGACTATATCAAACTAAATAGCTTTTGCACAGCTGAAGACAAGAACAGAATAAAAAGATAAACTACACAATGGGAGAACATTTTTGCCAGTACATCTGATAAGGGGTTACTAACCAAAATTTATAAAAAAAACATGTAAATCTCAACACCAGAAAGACAAACAATCCAATAAAAAATGGACAAAAGAAATGAATAGACACTTCTGCAAAGAGGACATACAGATGGCCAATAGGCATATAAAAAAATGCTCCACATCACTAATCATTAGAGAAATGCAAATTAAAACCACAATGAGATATCACCTCACACTGGTCAGAATGGCACTCATCAACAAAACAACACAGAATAAGTGCTGTCAGGCTGTGGACAAAAGGGAACCCTCCTGCACTGCTGGTGGGAATGCAGACTTGTGCAGCCTGTGTGGAAAACTGTTTGGAGATTTCTCAAAAAATTGAAAATCAAACTTCCTTTTGACTCAGTTATCCCACTTTTAGGAATATACCCCAAGGACACCATAGAACTGTTCCAGAAGGAGAAATGCACCCCCATGTTTATGGCAGCATTTTTCACAATAGTGAATATCTGCAAACAGCCCAAGTGTCCTTCAGAGGATGAGTGGATTAAAAAGCTTTGGTACATACATACTATGGAATACTACTCAGCCATAAGAAATGATGACATCGGATCATTTACAACATGGATGGACTTTGATAACATTATACGGAGTAAAATAAGTAAATCAGAAAAACTAAGAACTATATGAACCCATACATAGATGGGACATAAAAATGAGACTCAGAGACATGGACAAGAATGTGATGGTAACAGGGTGTGGGTTGGGGGTGTGGGGAGGTGGCGAGAAAGAGAGGGGGGTGCGGGAAGGGAGAGGCACAAAGAAAACCAGATAGAAGGTGACAGAAGACAATTTGACTTTGGGTGAGAGGTATGCAACATAATCAAATGTCAAAATAATCTGGAAATGTTTTTTTCAGAATATATGTACCCTGATTTATCAATGTCACTGCATTAAATTAAAAAAAAAGAGAAAATAAAGTTGACCACAGATATGCATATTCAGCTGCAAAATGATTGATCAGCTGAGATATTCTCACATCAACTGCTGGAAATTGGGAACTGAAAGATGCCGATTATCTCACCTCAGGATGATTTTTATTGCCTCATAACTTCTGCAATTTAGTGACATCAAAAGAAGAATTGGTGGAAAAAGTATTTCCCAATATTCACAATTGGGAAATATAAGAATCATGATTGGCTTAGTGAATGAGGTATTTTTGCAGCCAAGAACAAAGATGTCTATTAACTTAACAATATTATTCAGTCTAACATTCAAAGCAAGGCAGTCACATACAAGTTTGTTGACACTGTTGTAGAAGCAGATGAAGCAGTTAACTATCCAACAGAATTTTTGAATTCACTCAATCTGCCAGGGATGCCACCGCACATACTGCAATTGAAAATTGGTGTGCCAATTATCATGTTGCAAAACATCAACCAGCCAAAGCTTTGCAATGGCACGCGGCTTGCAGTAAAAAAAAAAAAAAAAAAAAAAAAAAAAAAAAAATTAATGAGGAATGTTATAGAAGCAACAATCTTGACAGGACCTCTCAAAGGTGAAGATGTCCTCATTCTTTGCATTTCTATGATTCCAACGAATATGCCATTTCACAATTTAAGAGTTCCCAATTCTATTGGTGTTTGCAATCACCATCAACAAAGCTCAGGGCCAATTTTTAGAACTGTGCAGTTTAGATCTAGACACAAATTGCTTCTCACATGGACAGTTATATGTTGCTTGTTCTAGAGTCAGCAAACCAGACAATCTGCATATCTGTATAGACAATGGAACAACAAAAAATATTGTATACCCTCAAGCATTGTGAAATTAAACATATTAGAAATGTGTGCTTTATTTTTTTTTCTTTTTAACTAGACTGAGCCACAGCAACACATGGCCAGGTACAGCTAGTTACCATAATAAAAGAGGCTTTTCTAATCTTTAGGTTTTTAAATTAAAAACTGAGACTAGGGAAGGGTAAGAAACTCAGATATAAGAAAGTATTTGTACATGTCAGAATCAAAATTCTAACTCAGATCTATTTGACCTCAAGAAATTAAAATACCAGAAATAATTTTTCACTAATTAAATATTTATTGAACATATACAATATAATGTGTGCTATACAAAGTGCTGTGTATTTATCAGTAACAAATTACCCTGCTTTCTGTATTCAGTAGGAAATTGTAAATGGTCTTCTTGCAAATTGAATTAAAGAAAATTTATGAGCAGTAAAATTTACAATGAGTTCCAACTAAAACATAATCTTATTTACAAACTTTTTTGTTGCAATAAAATTTATTTGCTTTTGGAAAGATATACACAGTTCTAAGAATTTACTATTTCTATATGATGCCAATTGAAACCTTTCAACTGTAACTGTTATTTAAATAAGTCATCCATCTTTTCTACAATAGGAAAAGTGGAGGCTGGTGGTGAAAACATATTTCCTTGTTAAAATACTTATCAAGTTGGAAAGACTGGCAACATTTTTATACAGAAAACACAGGGTTTAAAAAACAATTGTATGTTTATATAAAACTGTCAACAAAATTGGTTTTACAGTTGTTGTGAAAGATCTATGAGAAAAATATTCACTATACCACCTTTACAAATCAGTATAAAACTCCAACCTTCTACCATTTTCTTTATTCAAGGAACAGAGAAGATTAAAAATAGGGTAAATTAGTAGGCCAAAACTTCTTTTGTCTTAAAATGTTTTAGTGGTATATTTGCACTTAGAGATAATATTTTATATACAAAACATGATCAACAAGTGCATGAAATACTTCAGTTTTTATCATGAGGGATTTTCCTAAAGATGGCACTTTCCTTAGATTTGCCACCCACATGTAGATATGTTAAACCAGTACAGTGACAATTTCTTTTATTTCCTTACAAACTATTACATTGCTTTTTATACATATTATAGTTTCTATTTTCTCATTTATAGTTTACATTTATGATTATTTTGTATTAGTTTCAGATGTGTAACAATAATATATAGTACTTCATAAAGTGTTTTCACAGATATTTCCAGTGCCCACCTGGCACCATACCTAGTTATTCTTAGGTTTCATTTTTTTAACCCTGCCAATAAGTCTGTCTCAGGGCTTGCAGCAAATGACCAACTACAAAGAAATATTTGATGTCACAAGCTGAAAATCTTGGCAAACTTCCATAAAAGACCCTCCTTGGCCCAGCAGCCAATGGGCTAATGCCCCATGACCTATCTCACTCCCCTTGCTAAAAACCCTTAAAACCCAGTCCCAGGCTGTGCCTGGTATGTGACCCCCCTTGCAAGTCAGCCCAGCAGGGTTCCTTTCTTCCTTTCTATGAAGCCTGTTACTCTGGTCTTTTGGGATTCCCATGGATTTCAACATTTGGTGCCAAAACCCAGGACATGGTACTGGATGCCTGGATAATCTTCTTCACCAGCCAAACTTAGTACCAGGGAAGCAGTGGGCAGTGGCAGCTCATCCAGGGCTAACTCCCTGATTCTGTTTGGCTGTGTAAATGTAGGTTGATTGTCCCACTACCCAACCCTGTTTCAACCACCCTCCACCGAACCAGAAGGTAAGGAATTTCTGCTCTTTCTCATCTCTGGTAAGTCCCTTTTTGTTCCTTACCCTCACTCTATTCTCTGAGATTCACAGTTTGGGAAGTTTCTACTCTGAGCAGCCTGTATCTACGGACTTCCTAGAAAGTCTAGGCTTATAGCCAGATTGCTTTCTACTACTACTATGGACCTGAGGTCTTTGGTGATAATTGGTTTCCTCACGTCCCACACCCTCTACTCTACTCAGAATAATTGAAAGAGTTTGAGGATGCTCTTTTCATTTTTTATTCTCAGCCTAACATGGGCTCCTCCCAATCTCAGACCTTAGAGACTACTCCTGTACTTTTTTAGGACTACTCCTTCGGAATACCTCTTAAAAAAAATCTCAGTAATTTCTGCCACTGGACTGGGAAGGTCTCAGAAATTCCTTATGTGTAGGCTTTCTTCCCCCTTCACTCCTGTCCTTAACTTCTGTGCCGCCTGTTCTACACGCAGGCCGTTTTTGGCTAAAAAAACCTCACCTAAAACCTCTGCTCCTAATCTTTCCTTCTCCACAGATTCCCAACTTTCTCTCCATCCTGCCTGACCCCTGAGGGCACCTCTCTCTTGTAACTTCTCTCTTGTCGCTCTGAAAATCTCTACCAGTTGAGTCTCTTCTCTTACAATATGTAAATAAGATCACTCTCCCCTCTCTTCATTAAATCCTGTTTCTCATTCACTTGCAAATACCAGTCTCTCTTTCTCCTCTCCTGTTGGCCAGGGGTTCCTCCATCTTCACTGTGTTTTTAAACCCCTCCTCCCTCTTTACAGATGGGCAGCTCTGTCTTTTTTTTTAGCCATCCTTCCCCCTCCTCATAGATTGACTGTGCCTTCCAGTACCTCTCATCCTCTCCCTTCTTCTCAGAGCTCTAAATCTTTTTTACTCCTCTGACCACATGGCACCACCACCAGAACTTCAACCTCCACCTCCTCCTCCTGCAGATTCTGACCCTTCTTCTTTCCATCCAGCTGTTCACACTGTCTATCAGTCTACTTTCTCTCTTGCTTCCCTCTATGCTGACAACTCCTTACCATCTAGAAAAGCTTAAAAAACAGAGTTCTCTATTAAGCTGTGTGAGTAAGTAATCTGTCTTATCTCTTTGTCAGAAACTCTAAAATCAAGGCTTACTCATTCCCACAGATTCTTCTGCAATACCCCCATTCTTCCTATTCTAAAACCTTCAGGGGCTTATCACCTCATACAAGTCTTATGTGTAACCAATGAGGCAGTAGTTCCCCTACATCCAGTAGTCCCTAATCTCTAAAAATTACTGTCACACATTTCCTCAAACATCACTCACATCACAATCCTAGACTTGAAGAATGCCTTCTTTACCATTCCTCTACATTCTGACTCTTTCTGTTTACCTTTTCTTGGACTGACCCAGACACTAATGCAGCCCAGCAACTTATGTGGACCTTCTTAACCCAGGAGTTTAAAAACAGCCCAAACCTGTTTTGGAAGGCACTAACTCAGGATTTAGCAGCATGCAATCTCAAAATTAGTACTCTCTTACAATATGTAAATAACCTACTCCTCTGCAGCCCCTCCCTGCCTACCTCAAGAAGACACACTGCCACCCTCCTTAACTTCCTCACAATGAAGGGATATTGTGTCTTTTCTGCTAAGGCTCAACTTTACTCTTAGTTCGTGGTCTATCTGGGCATTGCCTTAACCCCCACCACCTGAGGTCTCACCCTAGATTGAACTCAGACTCTCCACAGTCTCCAACCATCTACCACTGCTAATCAAATCCTTTCTTTCCTCAATCCAATAGACTTCTTTAGACACTGAATTTCGAATTTTGCTTTCTTAGTCAAGCCCCTCAGTGAGACCTTCTGAGCATGGCCTTTAAGGTCTATAATGACCAAGGTAGTAACAGAAAAGGCAAATAAGGCCCAAAAGAGGTCAGGAAATACCAGCTTATGGCATATGCTCTTAAAGGCTCCAGCACCCTAAAGGGCTGCATAGGATTCCACCAAGGCCCTGCTTCAAAAGTGGAAAGAGAGATCATTGAGCTGAAGTCTGCCAGGCTTTCTGGCCCCATCAAAGGACATATCCTTGCTGTGGAAAGAGAGACATGAGAAGGTAAGCTGCCCCCTTGCTCCATGGAGGGAAGGTTCAGTCTCTTCTAGCCCTGCTCCAGCTACCTGTGACCTGACCTTGCCCAGCATGCTGGGAATTGCCACTGAAGGCCCAAAAACATCATTTACGAGCCTAGGGTATTTGTTCCAAATAGCAGATAAACTAATTTCATTTCTGATGAACACAAGGGCCATCTACTCTACCTTACCTGAATATTTGAGTTTTATTTATCCCTTGAAGATGTCTACTGTGGGTATTAGCAGTCTGATTTTGTTGCTTTATTTAATGTATAGTATCTCCTTTACTCCTCTTGTCTCAATGTCTCATGCCTATTGTAGGCTGGTAATTTCAGCTAGAAGCAGTGGTCACTAGAACTTAAACTATAGCTGCAAAGTATAGAAATGTAACCACCCTTCCCTTAAGTACTTGCAAGATTTACAGGTTACTTAGTAGGCTGTTCAAAGACTGTCCAAGAGGTGCTTCCAGCATTACATCACCCAAAGACTGACTTTCACATGGACAGGTCCATGCATCATGATCCTGACAACCCTCACTGCTGCTAAAGTAGAAAAATGGCATGCCTTACTCAAACCACAACTGGAAGCTGGTTGGTCTACATATAGTGAATATGTAAAAAACTAAGAATTATTTTCATTAGACTTTTAGAAAAGGGAAACTAGGGTAAAACAAAAGTCAACTTAATTCTCACTAAAGGTTAAAGATTTTTAAATCAAGAGTTCTGACTAGAAAGAAATTGTATGGTTTTGATAATAGAAGGTATAAAGTATGGAAATACTTTTGAAAGAAAAATAAAAAAAGCAAGTTGTTATGAAAGCCAGTTATTTCTGTATAAGAAAGTTTATGTAAGCTGAGGGTTATGTAAGTTGTAGAAGGTTTGTGCAAGTTGTAGGAGGTTTGTACAGAGAAAAAAGAACTTGAACAGTCAGAAAACTGGTTTCCAAAGAATGTTTAATTAGTCACCCTAGCTAAAATCTTCTACTCTTCGCACCTATTGGGATGATTCTTTCCTCCACCCTGACCATCTGGAGCTCAGAAACAGGGAAACAAAAACAACCCCTTGTCCTTCTATTCTCTACTCACCTCTCAGCCTTCCTCACCCAATCAGGGGCTTTCTATTGTGTGGGACCAACATCTATATATGTCTCCCTACTAATTGGACAGAAACCTGTACCCTAATCTATCTCATCCCAAATATCAACCTAATCCCACCCCATAAGCCTCTTCCAGTTCCTAGTACACTACCCATCAATCTAAAGACCCAACGAGCTATACAGGTAATTCCTCTCTTGTTGCTTTAAAAATTTCTATAAAAAAAGGTCCAGGGACAGGGGTACTGGCCACTGTCCTGTCTTATTCTCTCTCTGAAGCCAAGCAAATTTGTAAACATGGAATCAGTGGTTTCGCACAAACTGGGTGTCTTGACTATTGCCTCTCACTAGTCCACTCACTTTCCTATTTAATTTTTTAACTTTTGGACCCTACTTTCAATGTTTATTCACTAGTTTATTTATTTATTTTTTTGTATTTTTCTGAAGTTGGAAATGGGGAGGTAGTCAGACAGACTCCTGCATGCTTCCGACCAGGATCCAACTGGCACACCCACCAGGGAGTGATGCTCTGCCCATCTGGGGCATTGCTCTGTTGCAACCAGTCATTCTAGCACCTGAAGCAGAGGCCAAAGAGCCATCTTCAGCACCCGGGTCAACTTTGCTCCAATGGAGCCCTGGCTGTGGGAGGGGAAGAGAGAGACAGAGAGGAAGGAGATTGGGAGGGGTGGAGAAACAGATGGGTGGTTCTCCTGTGTGCCCTGGCCGGGAATCAAACCCGGGACTTCTGTACGTCAGGCCGATGCTCTACCACTGAGCCAATTGGCCAGGGCTATTCACTAGTTTCTTACAGAAGCACATGCAGACCTTCACCAATCAGAAAATTGAAAAAATCTACCTAACCCTACACAACCCTAACCTACACTACCTAACCCTAACCCTGAAACCTGCCCTTGTGAAACAGAAAAATCTAGAACCCTATAAATACACCCCTACCAGACAAGAAGCCGTCACTGCATCTTTCTACCCCTCACTGAGAGTAATTCTTAAAGAGTCCATAACCCTCCCCTACTCAGCAGGAAGAATTTATAGAAGATAATGAGCTCCATCCCTTTTCCCTTGAGGCCTCTCTAGAAACCACTCTCTTTCTTTTTTTTTTTAATATATCAAATAGTGGAGAATCTTAGGGTTTTTTTCTTTAACCCTGCCAGTAAGTCTGTTTCAGGGCTTGCAGCAAATGACCAACCACAAAGGAATGTCTAATATCACAAGCCAAAACGTCTTGGCAAACTTCCATAAAGGACCCTCCTTGGTTCAGCAGCCAATGGACTAATGCCCCACGACCTGTCTCACTTCCCCTCCGAAAAACCCTTAAAGCCCAGTCCAGGGCTGTGCCTGGCACATGACTCCCCTTGTGAGTCAGCCCAGCAGGGTTCCTTTCTTTCTTTCTATAAAGCCTGTTACTCTGGTCTTTTCAGACTCCCATGGATTCCAACAGTTATTACACTATTATTGACTATTTTTTAAGTGACTATTTTGTAACTACCAAATATTAGTTCTTAATTTCTTTATCCTTTTCACCCATTGTCTCAACCTTCCTACCTTGTGTCAACCATCAGTCTGCTCTCTGTATCTATGAGTGTATTATTGTTTTGTTTGTTCATTTGTATTTTTTTAAATCCCACATATAAGTAAAATCATAATTATATTGTTTTTATTTATAGTTGTCCCTGGAACTTACATGAAGTTTAAGATAATAAACAAACATAATTTTAGAAATATTTTTCTAAGAATGGATGAAAAGATGTTTGTTTCAGTGTTATAGGTGCTTCTGGGCAACCGGATTTAATGACTATAGATCTAACCTGCAGCTATCCATTTATCTGTTTTGTTTAGTAGATAATGGCTCCAATATTAGATTATAAAATTTCAGGCACTTTGAAACAAAGATTAAATCTAAATATAAATTTTTTTTTAATTTTTTTATTTATTCATTTTAGAGAGGAGAGAGAGAGGGAGAGAGAGAGAGAGATAGGGGGAGGAGCTGGAAGCATCAACTTCCATATGTGCCTTGACCAGGCAAGCCCAAGGTTTTGAACCGGCGACCTCAGCATTTCCAGGTCGACGCTTTATCCACTGCGCCGCCACAGGTCAGGCTAAATCTAAATATAATAAACACTTTAAAATATGGATCTTTGGATAATTTTTTAGGCATCAATATTTTAACTGATGAAACTACTAGATAAAATTTTAATATTTGAATGGGATGCAAAATGCATTATACTGGCTTAGCCTTGTATTAATGGTGTTTCTGAATATAACTTGGCTAGTGCTCTCAAGTCCAGGTCTGCTGATGGTAATCCCCCTTTGAACAAATTCATATATATGTGGACTTCATATGTCTTGCACTTTTCCTGGAGCCTCTGTTTTGTTAGATTTTTTTTAAATATTATGGTCAAAATTAGCTTGTAATTTTTGGACTACAGGGCTGATAATAGCCTAAAACAGACTAATCAAACTCTTTCCTGAAGTAAAGGAAGTGAAAAACTTTTATAGCACCTTTAAATTATTTTATGCCCTTTATTAATTAGGATTTTTCACAGTAACCTCTGAAGTACTAGGGAAATGGATACATACAAAATGAATTTTCAGTACCCTTTTGCATAATGAACACTTGCTTTTTATAGAAGGATTTCTTAGAAATTGTTAGGTAATAGTATCATAGTTAAGAATCTCAAATCTTCAAGGTCTTTTTTGTTTGAATATCCATCTGAGATAATGACTAATGTATAAATCAAATTCAAGCATCTTGACACTAATTTTATATATTTTGCATTAGTACATACCTTACAAATTACTTAAAAATGATTACACAAAATTATTATAACAAAAATTATTTTATACAATTTTTTACAAAATATACTCTCAGTAAAATAAGTAATATTTACCCAAATATTTTTATTGTGCTTTGTTGGGGAAATTTTTTTTAAAAGCAAAGGAAATGATATATTTTTCTAATTTCCTCCAAGCTTTCTTTTCAGAATAACTAAATTCACTTGCTTGGGCACTATCCAAAGAGCTATGAGGTGAGGCTGGATCTCATAGGAAGTAAAAGAGAAAAAAGAGTAAAAGAAGGCAGTTTAGTGGACAGGACAGAAAAGTAAACATGGCATTCTAAAGCAGGTTTTTGAAAGACTGAAAGGAAATAAGGCCTTCCTCAAAAGAACTAAAATGTTTGTTCTCCATATTCCACTCTACATCAAACCCTGATTTCATTCATCACTCTCTTTGTCCATAGTCCCTCAGCAGCTGCTGCTTTCACTAAGAGGCAGAATTCTAGGTCTGTAACTTTCTGATATCCAGCCAGCTCTCTAATATAATATTTTCAGCAGTACATGGATGTCAACCATTCATTTTGTTTGTTCTTTCACATTTTATCATTGGTACAGCTCCAATGTTGAGTTTACCAGCAGAAAGACATATACCATGTGTTTAGCCCTGATAATGACTATCAATGTTTAATTATATTTAAAATTCATAATGGAAAGAAATTATTAATAAATTGTGATAAGCATGCTCTGTGAAATCTGTAGCAACTTGGTTCTGACAATGTCATCCTATTTTATGACAAAGTTACCAGATTGTAAATCAGTCATGCATACCCAGCAAAATTACACAGCTCTTTCCCCAACACAAAGGAGGTTAGTCATTTTTTAACATTTGCATGTGATTACTTGCTCTGCCCTGGATTACTTTACTGACCTTGGTCAGTCACTTATCTTCTTTAAATACAGCTTTCTCTGTTCAAAAAATTTACATGATAGAGCTGGGCCATATAACTTCTAAAGTTTCTTCCAGGTTTATTATTCTGTTTTCATGACTGGATAAAGACATTTTTCAGAAGGAAGCTATAAGATAGACAAAAAAATAGCCATATTTTACATATGTCAATATGTAACACGAATGTGTTTGCTTTACTGCTGATTGTATAAATACTAATTTTGAAGGTTACAGATAATAGTCATGGAGATTTATACACATCACAATATGAGATAAAATATCTGCTTGTTTTTCTGATAGGTATATTTTCAATAACCAGATAGAAGGTGACAAAGGACAATCTGACTTTGGGTGATGGGTATGCAACATAATTGAATGACAAGATAACCTGAACATGTTTTCTTTGAACATATATACCCTGATTTATTGATGTCACCCCACTAAAATTAATAAAAAAATATTAAAAAAAAGAATTGTAAGGGAATTTGCTTTTTCTTTACTATTTTCTTGTCTTTATTTTAACTAAAAAAATTGACTTTAAAAAATTCTCTTATTTTCACTAATTAAATTTTTTAAGACAAGATTTACCTCTGATATAAAATAGTGGATAATTTAATACTCTACAGAATTGATAATTTAATTTTTATGGCTATAATATAATTAATAATATTAAATGTTGCCACTCTATGATAATTTTATTTAAAAATTTTTTGTTTATTTATTTGTGTTTTTCAAATATTTTGTACCTTTGTCCAAAACTAATCAAATATATAAACTCTTCTCTTCAGTTAGCAATATCACAATTATTTTCATGATAATTGGCCATAATATAATCATACATTCTAAATTTTTAATATAAACATTGAAAAATACATTTATTTATGAACACATGCTTATTGAACATGTGTAAGACCTCTCACTAAAAAAAAATTAGCTTTTTACTTAACAAGTTAATAAAAAGTAACATATAATGATTTTATTTTTAAAAGCCTGAAGTAATACAAAGAAGCATATTAAAATTCTACATTCAAAAATTTCATTTAAACATAAAGATCATTTATTAATTAATTCATGTATTTGTGCATCTTTATGTATGACTTGTTGCCAGTTTACTAAAGATGACTTCTTTCACTCTTATGTCTCTGGAAATATCTTCACTTATAGGTTGTACATCCTAGGTTGACAGTTCTATTTTTTGTAACTGACAATAAAATTAAGCATAAAGTGTTACAAAAGGACACATCACATTCCTTTTCACCAATGGAGCAGTGTTCTGTTAAAAACTGGAATATGTTAATAAAATATCTTACTTAAAACAGAAAAGGAAAGAGGCTTAAAGATGCTGGAAAGAGTCAGTCTATCTTGGGTTGCACATAATGGATGTTTATTAGAGCTGTTACTAGAATTGGGGGGTGGGAATAATAGGGTGAAAGATTGTAAAACACACATCAATATCTTTTGTATCTCACACTTTTCTTTCATTTGTCCTTATATGGTTGTTACAGAGCAAGAGCTTTATTTTCTTGTGCCAGTAGTAAAGGCATCACTTTATATGACATGATAACTGTATCATAAAATTTGACTCTGTGTAACACAATTAGAACCTTGGAAGTGAATGTGAATTTAACCTATTTTTTAAAAATAAAGCAAATTGTGAAGTAGCCCTATTACTAAATGTCAGGAACTTTTTGTAGTTTTTACCTATCAAATTCTAGGACATCACATTGGAAATAAAGTGAAGAAAACAGTCTTGGTGTGAGCAGTGTTACTATTGTCTGCTGAATGTATCTGAACTACATACCTCAAAGGAAGAAGAAACATCTTGATTAAAATAATTAAAATATGAGATAGAAGAAATATAATGAACAATGCAAAGAGGATGCATAACTGGATCATCATGTCAGAGGATAATATAAGAACTCCTTATTCACAAGAGTATCTAGACAAAAATAGCAATACTCAGAAACTTGTTTCAGATGTAGAACCAATGAACAGCTAATGCTGGAAGAAACGATTTGACTTATTTTGCCTGGCATAGGGGAAATAGATGTTTGTTGATTTTAGGTTCTACCTAAAAACTATGTCTGGATAATTTGAAAAGTAGCTGTGAAGCAGCACCCCTTTATGACTTCACTGACTGGTAGAGAGTTGGAGCTATCATATTGATAATGATTAATAATCTTTATTTATTATGTTTGAATCTAACAGGATGAAAGCTACTGAACAGATGGAGGTGTAGCTGTAAATAAAGGTGTTCTGATGCTAATACAATTAATCCTGGTGTATGGCCAGTATTCGCGGCCACCATCAAAGCCGCCTGGCCAATGCAGGTTTACATTTGATTCGGACAGACAGTAAGGAATTAACAGAGCCAAAAACTAGTGGGCCATTACCTTTAATCCTAGCTCACACCTGGCAAGAAAGTAAATACACACAGCGGGAAACATTTCCCTTTCCATTCAGGGCTCCCAAAGCCATGACTCATCCAAGTTTTTCTAGAATTTAAGGCTTCCACCTCTTTGCCTCTATTTTGCCTGTCTCCTCTACTCCATGTGGCCTTTCTCTCCAAAATGGCCTTCTAACTCCTCCTTTTAAAACTTTTCCTCAGGACAACCCCTTCCTCCAGCACACATTAGAATAATCAAGCCCATCCCAAGCAAGAAGAGCAACTAGCTGTATCATGTGAGGGCAGTGGCCATCTTTAACAATAAGGGTGAGAAAAAAGTAACTTTATCTGCCCAACACCTGGTATGATGGGAAGCAGATTATTCCCACCTGCCCAGTATATTAGAGATTGCTTTGCTCTTTTGACAACGACATAAGAAAACATGGGTGCACTGACTCTCAGTGGCAAAAAACTTGAATAGGCTCAAGGAGTTTGGTCAGGATGGTGCTGTGGGATCACATATTTTTTGGTGTTTGGATGTTCTAATTTTGGAAGCCTGTGTCACTCTATATAAGGATAGAATAAATTAGTGGACAGTTTCATTGGATAAAAAATAAATTGAAGGGCAAACACTCTACCTAAATTGTACCCAAGTTGTGAACATAAGTGGTATTTAAACTTAGCAGCAACACATGTGTTGACTTAATCAGCAGTGACTCCACTAGGCTCTATGTAATGAGCAGATTATTAAATTTTATAATTAAAATATTTGTAATAAATCATGCAAGAATAAATATTGATACACGTATGGCCAGTAGTCACAGCCATTGTTGCCATGCACATGCAGGTTCTCATTGAATTCAGACAGATGGTAAAGAAATGTGGAACCAAAAATGGTGAGCCATTGCTTCATTAAAGTCTTTCACTGGCTGACAAGCAAACACACACAGGGAAAACACTTCCCTTTCACTCAGGGCTCCCAAAGCCACTGATGCATTTTCTGGTTTTACAACCAGGAGAATCTTCTCCAGTTTCTCCTAGAATCAAAGGCCTCACCCGTTTCAGTGGAGCTCACAAAGCCCCTCACCTCTGGTTCTCCATCTGCACACCATCTCTTTCTTTGCACAAACTGGCTTTTTTCTCAGCACTCTGCATTCCCTCTGCTTTCACTCTGCAAACATAGATTCTTTTCTTCCTGTTCTCCTACTCTCTTTTCAAAACTTTCTGGTGTGAAAATTCTCCTCAGGCAAACTTTAGCAAAACAATGGCCCTTCCCAAACAGAAGGGTAATTTGCAATTTCACAGACCACATGTACCTGGTGCTTCCCAACTCCCAATGCAAACTATAAGTGAGAAAACATAAAAATCATATTTTTCAAACTTACTTGACCAACAATAAATGAGTTTGTTTTGTGGATATGGTCTAAGAAGACAATTTTGGTATCATTTCTTCACCGGTATCCTAGTGGATAGGATATTTTAGTATTGTTTTGTTTCAGAAAGATAGTTTATATTCTGAAGAAGTTCTTAGTCTAAACCAATAAACCACATAAGGAGGAATTAAGTCCTTGAAGAAATGATTTAAGTTATGCTTAAAATACATTCAAAACACTCAACCTATACAGAAAGTAGCCAGTAACCATAAGAAACAAAACAGAGCATGCCAAAATAGCTCAGTTGTGAGAGTGTTAGACTGAAGAAACAAAACAATACATTCCAATTCCTGTCCTCAAGTACTAGCTTAGAATACAAAGGAATGACAATTAGATGGTGAAGATCATCATTAAATAAAAAAATAAAGAGAAAGAGAAAAAGGCAGCTTTTATGAGCAGTCAAGTTTATTCCATTGGTGAACTGGAAAAGTGCCTTGGTGCTTTCAGAACACTGAAGTTAAGTCAATAGGTATTCATAGTCTTCATAGGCACTGAATCAGAGAAAACTTCCCTGGTCTAATTGCCACATGCTGTTTTAAAGCTAATAAAGTTTTATGCTAAGTGCCTCATGAAGCCTCCTTAACTAATAGATTTTCCTTTATGTCAAGAGAAATCAGGAGATACTTTTACCTAAACAGAAGAGGGAGTGAGTGATGAAGGGATGGGGAGAAAGAGAGAGATAGGATTGTAAAATTTGTGAGTAAAAATAAGTAAAATTTAATGAACTACATAAATTAACAAACAAAATAGAAATAGACTTATAGATACATAGAACAGACTGACAGCTGTGAGAGTAGAGGGGCTGGGTAAGAAGTTAAAGGTGTTACTGGATGAAACTACAAAAACTTTGATTCTTGTCTAAGAGAAAGAATTCAATCAAGAGACAAAGTGCAACAATTAAAGGAAGAATTTATTTGTTGTACAGGAAGAAAGTCAAAGAAAAGGGGACCTTGGAGCTAGCCCCCTTCATGGGGCTAACCTAGCACAAGCTACCTGCCTACTGCTACCCTGCAAATCTCTCATGGGGTCCCTAAAACCTTAGGAGAAAAAGGAAAATGTGCCTGGAGAGAAGTGGAGAAAAAGGGGGGAGGTGCAGGCATGCTCTGGAAAGGAGAGCATTCCAGAACCTACATCCTAAGGAATTTTACAGGTGGGAATTTCAGGGGAGGATATCAATAGCAGATTCATTAGCTTTCCAGGAGTATCTTTTTAGTGTCATGGTCTCTTTTTAGCATTTGGGTGCTGGGGTAGGATCTGAGTTAAGGCTGGGGGTCATTAGTCAATGTAGATCATCCTGATGTCAGCCAGGACTTCTCTTTGTCTGGTTTTACTGCTTTTCTGGGCCTGTAGCTGAAACACAACCAATGCCTAGATGTTATCTTTAGGAGTTTGTTGGGCAAAAAAATGTGTTAGGCTTGCTTGCTTGTACTTTGCCTGATTGGTGCATGAGCATGGGGCAATACCACATGTATATAGTCTATGTAAGGCTGTGGGTGCTTGCCCTCAGGGTGGCAGATTGCAAATTGTGGATTGCTTGCCTGCTTTGGAGGGGCCATTGTTTGCTGGAGGAGGTTTTTTTTCCCCCCAGCCTGTTTTGCTATAGACTCCAGAGAGAGAGGGAAGTGGTTTTCCTTGCCTGCTTGCTCATCTGCTATTGGGAGATTCTAATAAACCAAATGGCCCACCATTTTCTGGCTTCACAGTTCCTTTACTGTCTGCCTGAATCCAATGAAAACCTGCATGGTCACAGCCATCAACCATAGAGTGTTAATGCTTAAGCACTCTTCCTCAGTCTCCATGTTTGCTCCTTTTCTAAGGGGGTCTAAAACCATATGACTAGTGATATGCTAGGTAGGAAATGTCAGGGATAGGTCAAGGATAGGTCTGAATCCCATGACCAGCAATATGAAATAAGGGGTGTAAACCACATGAACAACCATGGGAGGAAACGTCACCTTAGGGGAGAGGTCCTGAGGTCCTTGCTTTCCCACTTTTGCCCTTTCTAGGAACCAGGGAATTTTCACCTTGGTGACCTTCTGTTGCTGGCCTCTAGTTCTTACATTGCTCATTTCTGTCTTACTGCTTACTGTTGGAATCCATGGGAGTTCAAAAAGACCAGAGTAACAGGCTTTGTTGAAAGGAAGAAAGAAATCCTGCCAGGCACTTCTCCAGGGAGAAGAGCATCAGTTACAGACTAGGGGCCAATTATATAGTGTTTGGGAGAGCCTGAGAGGATACTGAATCAAAAGTTCTGGTATGTTCCCTTTTATGGTTTTAGGAGTTCAGGTTTCTGGAATGCTCCTTCTTGGGGCAGCTTGACCAGCTTCCTGGAATTTCTCTGTCTCAGGGGCGATAGTCCAATAAAGGTGAGGTCTGACAGATAAGCAGAATATCAAGAGGGCAGTTTGGAATTCACATATTTATCACTTACCACAAAAGGATTAAGTACAAATGACAAAGAAACAAACAAAAAAAACACAACAAATACAGACAATAAAATAGTGATTACCAGAAAGAAAGGTGGATGAGTGAGCATGTATCTACATCTCTGTCAAGTTAATACCTGGGAGAGGAAAAGCAAGATTAAATGGTATGCATGTAATAGTGAATACACATAGATTTGCTAAATGACTTCCCCAGAGATGGAAGAGGGCAAAGAGAGAAATAAATGGTAGAAGAAAGAGATTTGATTTTAGGTGGTGGTTGCACAATGCAATTGGCAAATGATGTGTTATAGAGTCATACTTGAATTGTATAGTTTTATTAACCAATGTCACTTCAATAAATTTAATTAAAAACAAGAAGTAAAACTTGAGTAGAAATTAGGTTGAAATGTACTTTGGTTTCTCCTATTAATAACCTACACTGGCTTTATTGATGTTGAAAAGAGCTAATTGCACATGTGATTTTTTAAATTTTACTACTATGTGACACTATTTTATAATTATAAACCATTCAAACAATAGTTTTTTATTTTACAAAATTATCTAATAGTTTTTATTAAAATATTACTGCTTTTTCAAAAATAATTTAAAGTTTTACTTTTACTCTGCATATAAAAACAATCACTTAAATATTAGCCATATTTAAAAGTATCCTAGATGTTTGAAAGATGGCGATGGAGTAGGTGGACGTTCCAACTGCCACCTCCCAGGACCAAATTGAATTACAACTTAATTTAAAAACAATTATCTTGAAAAACCAACTTTGGAATAAACTAAGAGGAGTCTATAACCAAGGATCACCAAAGAAGTCCCACAGGGACTGGTAGGAAGGGTGGAGACACAGAAAGGTCAACTCTGCTCCCAGGAGTGAGTGGCAGCCCGGAAGGACTCTTACAGCAGATTGGGTGGCCCTAAGAGGTGTGGTCCTCAGCCCCATGCCCAGAGTTTCAGCCTAAAACCCCAGAGCCTGGAAGAGGTGCCCAGATAGCATTTAGCTGTGAAAAGAGCTGTGTTTCTGTCTGCAAGAAAGAGACACATCTTTCAGACGCAGATTCTGTTTTAAAGGGCCCATGCAGAACACGTC
Organism: Saccopteryx bilineata; assembly: GCF_036850765.1. Classification (NCBI taxonomy): domain Eukaryota; kingdom Metazoa; phylum Chordata; class Mammalia; order Chiroptera; family Emballonuridae; genus Saccopteryx; species Saccopteryx bilineata. Next base: position 208,510,202 of record NC_089491.1, on the reverse strand, counting down.
ATTCACAGCCACTTACCCAGGGCTCTGGTGAGGGAGAGCTGAGAGGATTGGAGTTGCAGGAGGAGAGTGTAAAGTTGAAGGCCCAAGGAAAAATACTGTGGGGGATAGCCACTAAACCCCTGTGCTAAATTATTCTCCAATACTGCAGTCACCATCTTTTTTGGGTTGAGCAATTCCCTCTGAGTGGCGTCAGCCTGGGGAAAAGCAGCTGCTCAGCATTGGGAATCTTTCCTACCCCAGCGATGGCAGCAGGTTGTTCTGAGAGGCCAGGAAGCAAGGGGCACATCACTGACTGGAGCCCCCCACCCACTCTCCCAAGTCTATGACTGGTGCTTCCACCTCACAAGAGACTCAGCTGAAACTGTCTGGAAAGGGAGCAGACCACACCTCTTAGTCTTAGAGGCAACACCCAACAGACTCCTGGGGCCACACCTAACTGAGGTCTATGAAAAAAGTTTGAACAGACTGAAACCTGGCAACAAGCGGCAGAGCCAAACCCAACACCCTTCCTAATAGCTGAATTACTGCAGGCTTTATACTCTAGCAGAGGTTTTTTCAGTGGCTAAGCCCAACAAGCAGCCAGCAGACAGGCTGTAGGAAGTGAGACTTGGAAACTTGGCCATTTGAGTGGACTTTACCCCAGGCCCAGGGTGAGTAAAAGCCAGCCTAGCAGTGCAACTTGGTATTTCCATGTACACCTGGTCCCAGCAAAGGCAGCCACAAACTGTGAATTGCTTATAGCTGCAAGAAGGTGACTGAGGGCCAGTCATGGGCAGTGTTTCACACTAGTCTGCATGGGGTTCCTGCTTGGGAAGCACAGGGCTGGCACATCCAGGGGCCAGCTGAAGAAAGCACTGGTTCAGGACCTAAAAACCCTTGCTAGAGTGATATCCTAAGGAAAAGCTCCTCACACCAGGCCCAGCTGAGGCAAGTTTTACTTTCTGTGATCAGCACTGGCACAGTGGCTCATGTAGGTTGGATAGGGTAGAGCTTCACAGCCAGCTGCCCTGGGCACTGGATATTCTGTCCTGCTAGGCTAGATTTCACAGGGGGAAGGGAGAAAGACTTGGAGCATGGACATTTAAAATGGGGGTCCTTGTAAGTCTATTGTTGGATCTGGTAGGGGGCTTAGCTACTTTTGAAAGGAGCACAGTAAGCCCCAGGAGAGGATTCTCTCAGTTTTCCTCCCTGAGACTGGGTTCTCAATAGCTGAAAGAACTTCTGCAGATGGGACTGATGGCCACACATAGTCTGAACCTACTGCTCACCCAGTTGGGGAAGAATAAAAGTTGAGTATCAAGCAGTGGCTGAGGGATCAAGTTCTGGAGTAGGGGCCACATTCCCCATACTGAGCTTCTGACCAAGAGACTCCTGAAGTGGGGGGGGGCACAAATATTGTATTCACAACCTCAGCTGCCCTAACACACCAAGGTGCAACCTGTGGAGGTGTTGGTTGAGTGAGGCCAATCTGAGCCCACACTATAGTCTTACTACAGAAGACTCTGTGGGAAGACCTGGCAGCTGCAAGAGAAGGAGGAGAAGCTTAAAAGTAGAAATAATCTTACAGAGTCTGGGACTATTACAGAGCTGTTGTCATCTTTAAGCAGGAGGAAGCAGATTCTATACAAAGATTGGCCCCTCTCACAGTACCCAGACACAGAAAATGCAGACAAAAACAGCATAAAATGTTGTAGCTACAAACTGCTAACCCACAACAGGATACAAACAACAGCTGATACTAACACAAGAAGAACTAGAGCCATTAATATGAGTAGTGAGTGGCAGACAGCACCAACCCTAGACTCAACTACATACACAAGCAGCACACCCAAAGGTCAAATCTAGCAGGCACTAGACACTGTGGAGAATAAATATGCCCAACAGGACAGACATTGCACAGTGTGTAATACACATAATCAAAGTTGACCCTTAGAGCCAGCCAGCCTGAAGAGATAAACATACCCATGAAAAGATCAACTGCATCTAATATTCACATACAACAAGAGGGAAAATAGAACCCTCAAGAAGCATTCCTAGAACAAGTAAAACAAGTGCCATGGAGTAAAGTACCATTGAAACCATCTTCTTCATAAAGACTACACAAAAATTTCAAAGTCAGATAGCACAACCTAATACAAAGACAAAATGGGCAGACAAAGAAATGTGACCCAAGAGAATCAACAAGAGAAATCCCTAGAAAAAAAGTACTGAATGAAATAGAAGTAACCAAAATACCAGATGCAGAGTTTAAAACAATGATTTTTAGAATGCTTAAGGATCTTAGAGCAACAATGAATAAACATAATGAGCACCTAAATAGATAGCAAGCAACGAAAAGGACATTGGAATTATAAAAAAGAACCAGTCAGAAATGGTAAATACAATATCAAAAATAAAGATATCAAAGTGCACTAGAAGGAATTAATAGAAGTAAGCTGAATGAAGCAGAGAATCAAATCAGCAATTTAGAGGACAAGATAAACAAAAGCACAGACACAAAGCAACAAAACAAAAGGAGGCTCAAAAAGACTGAGGAAACTCTAAGAGATCTCTGTGTCAACATGAAGAGAAAAAACATCCACATCATAGGGGTTCCGGAAGGAGAATAGAATGAACAAGGAATAGAGAACCTTTTTGAAGAAATCATAGCTGAAAATTTTCCTAAATTAATGAAGAAGAAAGTTACACAAGTTCAAAAAGCCCAGATAGTTCCATTAAAGAGGAACCCAAAGAAACTTACATCAAGACACATCATAACTAAAATGCCAAAGTTAAACACCTGACCTGTGGTGGCACAGTGGATAAAGTATCGGACCTGGAAATGCTGAGGTTGCCGGTTCAAAACCCTGGGCTTGCCTGGTCAAGGCATATATGAAAGTTGATGCTTCTAGCTCCTCCCCACCTTCTCTCTCTCTGTCTCTCCTCTCTGTCTCTCCCTCTCCTCTCTAAAATGAATAAATAAAAAAAATTAAAAAAAGAATCATGTAAAATGCCAAAGTTAAGAGACAAAGAAAGAATAATAAATCCTGTAAGAGAAAAGCAGTTAATTACCTACAAAGGAGCCCCCATATGGATGACATCTGACTTCTCAACAGAAACTCTTGTGGCCAGAAGAGATTGGCAAGAAATATTCAAAGTGATGCAAAGCATGAAACTACAACCAAGACTTCTTTATCCAACAAGGCAATTGTTTAAAATTGAAGGAGAAATAAAAAGCTTCTCAAACAAACAAACAAACAAAAAACCCTCAAGGAATTCATTACAACCAAACCAATACTACAATAAATGTTAATGGGCCTGCTGTAAAAAGAGCAAAAAAAAAAAAATCAAGAAAAAGAGGATTGTAGATTTAAAGAATAAAATGGCATTAAATAGTACATATCAATGATAACCTTAAATGTAAATGGATTAAATGCTCTAATCAAAAAACACAAGGACTCGGCCTGACCTGTGGTGGTGCAGTGGATAAAGCGTCGACCTGGAAGTGCTGAGGTCCCCAGTTCGAAACCCTGGGGGCTTGCCTGGTCAAGGCACATATGGGAGTTGATGCTTGTTAATGCTTCCAGCTCCTCCACCCTGTCTCTCTCTGATCTCTCTCTCTGTCTCTCTCTCTCTCCTCTCTAAAAAATGAATAAATAAAAATTAAAAAAAAAAAAAGAAAACAGGACTCATACATATGCTTTCTACAAGAGACCCACCTCAGAACAAAAGATACATATAGACTAAAAGTGAAGGGATGGAAAAAAATATTCCACGCAAATGGAAATGAAAAAAAAAAGTTGGAGTAGTATTACTTATATCTGACAAAATTGACTGTAAAACAAAGGCTATAATAGGGGATAGTGAAGGTCACTACACAATGATAAAGGGAGCAATCCAATAGGAGGATATAACCATTGTAAATAACTATGCACCTAATATAGAAGCACCTAAACATATAAAGCAGATTTTGATGGACATAAAGGGTGAGATCAACAGCAATACTGAAATAGTAGATTTTAATAACCACTAACATCACTAGATAGATCCTCCAGACAGAAAATTAACAAAGAAACAGCAGCCTTAAATGACACTGGATCAACTGGATTTAGTAGATATCTTCAGAACATTTTACCCCAAAGCAGCAGAATATACATCTTTTTGAGTGCTCATGGTACATTCTCTAGGATAGACCACATGTTAGGACACAAAACAAGTCTCAATTAATTTATGAAGATTGAAATCATGTCAAGCATCTTCTCTGATCACAATGACATGAAACTAGAAATCAACTAAAGTAGAGAAACCAAAAAACATTCAAACACTTGGAGGCTAAATAGCATGTTATTATATAAAGAATGGGTCAACATGGAGATCAAGAAAGAAATAAAAAATTTCCTTGAAACAGATGAAAATGAACATACAACAACTCAAAATTTATAGGACACAGCAAAAGCCATCCTGAGAGGGAAGTTCATAGCATTACAGGCATACTTTCAGAAGCAAGAAAAAGCTCAAATAAACAACTTATTCCTGCATCTAAAAAAAGTAGAAAAAGAACAACAAATAAAGCCCAGAGAAATTAGAACGGAGTAAATCATAAAGATCAGAGCAGAAATAAATGAGATAGAGGCTAACTAAAATACAGAAGATAAATAAAACCAAGAGGTGGTTCTTTGAAAAGGTGAACAAGATTGATGAACCTTTAACCTGACTCATCAAGAAAAAAAGAAAGACTCAAATAAATAAAATTAGAAATGGAAGTAGATAAGTTACAACTGACACCACAGAAATACAAAAGGTTGTAAGAAAATCCGTACTATGAAGATCTGTATGCCAAAAAATTAGACAATCTAGGCAAAATGGATACATTCCTAAAAACATATAATCTTCTAAACCTCAATCTGGAAGAATCAGGAAACCTAAACAGACCAATTACAACAAATAAAATTGAAACAATTTTCAAAAACTCCCAGCAAAATATAGTCCTGGATCGGATGGCTTCACAGGTAAATTTTACCAAATATTAAAAAAAAATAATAACACATATCCTTCTCAAGCTATTTCAAAAAATTTAAAAAGAAAGAAGATGTCCAAACTCCTTTTATGAGGCAAGCATTATCCTCATTCTAAAACCAAATAAAGACACTACACAGAAAGGAAACTACAGGTCAATATTCCTGATAAACTTAGATGCTAAAATTCTCAACAAAATATTAGTAAACTGGATTCAGCAATCCATCAGAAAGATCATAAAACATGATCAAGTGGAGTTTATTCTGGGAAAACAAGGCTAGTACAATATTTGCAAATCAATAAATGTGACTCATCACATAAATAAAAAGAAGGATAAAATCACATGATAATATCAATAGATGCAAAAAAAAGCATTTTATAAAATAAAGCACCCATTTATGGTCAAAACTCTCAGCAAAGTGAGAATATAGGAAACATACCTCAACATGATAAAGGCCATCCATTACAAATCCACAGCCAACATTTTACTCAAAGGGCAAAAATTAAAAGCAATCTCCTTAAGATCAGGAACAAAGCAGAGGTGCCCCCTTTCACTACTCTTATTTCATATAGTTCTGGGAGTCTTAACCACAGCAATCAGGCAAGAAGAAGAACTAAAAGGCATCCACATTGGAAAAGAAGAAGTAAAACTATCATTATTTGCTGATAACATGGTACTGTACATAGAAAACCCTAAAGTCTCAGTTAAAAAACTACTATACCTGGTAAATGAATTCAGCAAGGTGGCAGGGTATAAAATTAATACTCTGAAATCAGTAGCATTTTTACACATAAACAAGGAACTGTCAGAAAGAGAAATTAAGGAAACAATCCCCTTCACTATTGTATAAATAAATAAATAAATAAATAAATAAATAAATAAATAAATAAAATACCTAGGAGTAAATTTAACCAAGGAGATAAAAGATTGTACTTGGAAAATTATAAAACATTGATAAAATAAATTAAGGAAGATACAAACAATTGGAAACATAAATTATGTTCCTGGATAGTAAGAATAAACATAATTAAAATGTCTATATTATCCAAAGTAATATATAAATTTAATGCAATTTCTACTAAAATATCAATGACATACTTCAAAGATATAGAAAAAAATATTCCAAAAATTTATATGGAACTCAAAAAGAACACAAATAATTTCAGCAGTCTTGAAAATGAATAACAAAGTGGGAGGTATCACACTTCCTGATATCAAGTTATACTACAAGGCCATTGTACTCAAAACAGCCTGGTACTGGCATAGAACAGGCATTCTGATCAATGGAACAGAACTGAGAACCCAGAAATAAACCCACACCTTTATGGACAACTGATATTTGACAAAGGAGTTAAGAGCATAAAATGGAGTAAAGACAACCTCTTTAATAAATGGTGTTGGGAAAATTGGACAGGTTCATGTAAAAAATGAAAGTAGACTACCAATTTACACTATTGACAAAAATAAACTTAAAATGAATAAAAGACCTAACTATAAGTCTTGAACCCATAAACATCTTGGAAGGAAACATAGTTAGTAAACTCTCCAATATATTTGTAGCAATATTTTTGATGATTTATCTCTATGAGCAAGAAAAATAAAGGACAGTGTAAACAAATGAAACTATATCAAACTAAAAAGCTTTTGCACAGCAAAAGATACCATGAACAAAATAAAAAGACAACCCACATGATGGGAGAACATATTTGTCAATATGTCTGATAAGAGGTTAATAACCAAATTTTATAAAGAACTTCAATTGCCAAGCCAATTGGCCAAGGCTGTTACAAACAACTTCTAAAATTGAACACCAGGAAGGTAAACAATCCAATTAAAAAATGGGCAAAAGAAATGAATAAACACTTCTCCAAAGAGAACATACAGATGGCCAATAGTCATATTAAAAAATGTTCAAGATCACTAGGCATTAGAGAAATGCAAATTAAAACCACAATGAGATACCACCTCACACCTGTCAGAATGGCGCTCATCAACAAAACAATACACAGTAAGTGCTGGTGAGGGTGTGAAGAAAAAGGAACCCTCCTGCACTGTTGGTGGGAATGCAGACTTGTGCAGCCACTGTGGAGAATTGTATGGCATTTCCTAAAAAAATAATAAATAAAACTGCCTTTTGACCCAGCTATCCCATTTTTAGGAATATATCCTAAGAATACCAAATCAGTAATTCAAAAGAAGATATGCACCCCCATGTTTATTGCAGCATTGTTTACAATAGCTAAGATTGGAAATCAGCCCAAGTGTCCATCAGTGAAAAAGTGCATTAAAAAGTCATGGTACATATACACAACAGAATACTATGTGTGTTGGGCAGATAAAATATATTATGCTCACTTTTTTAAAAATGGCACTGCCCACATGGAAGCCCGTCACCCAGGTGATATTAGTGTGTGTTGGGGATGCGCTGTGGGCAGGTAGGATCCCTGTAGCCAGGGGCTTGGTTTCAGGACTAAGCCTTTCCCACCCTTTTTGATGTGGGGTAGTGCAATTCCATCATGTCTCAGATCAGTGACTTTGTATTAGAGATTTTCCTGTTTTGTATATTGGATTAAAGATTTCGATTTCTGCACTATAAAGTGGGGCAGACCAGGAACTTGCTCTCTTGGTTCCTGAGATTAACATTAGAGAGGAGAGCAGAAAAAAGGCCATGTGGAGAAGGCCAGGAGAAGCAGCTAAGATGGTAGAGTGTTGAAGGAGAAGCTAGTTAGTGCAGAATTTGTGTAGAGTAAAGGAGATGGGGAACAAAGGAGAATAAAGCTAGTGAGCTAGAAACAAGGTCGTGGACACTGACTTTACATTTGGTGTAGTCTGTGGCAGAATTCGATAGAGGTGAGTATGGAACCACCACCACCGTTGAGCAGTGGAGTAGAGGACTGGCTGGTGTTATGGTTCCCCAAGTATCTCTTTTTGGGGACCATAGGCTGGCTGACTTTTACAGCCACGCATGAGAAAACTGAGAGCTTTGTGGAAGAGGCTGCCCGGGGCCTGCAAACTGAGCAGTGGAAGGAGCTGGAGCAAACGTGGGAGACACAGATGCTGACCCTGGAGCTGGAGGAAGAGAAATCACAAGTTTGTGAGTTGCAGCTTGCCCTGGACATTGTGGAGAGCCAGCAGCAGCAGGAGGCTGGTGCTGGAGCTGCAAGGTCTGTGGAGCAGAAGGCTGTGGCAGCCTGGAGCTTGAGCAGCAGTGGAAGCTGTTGTTTTCAGTTCCTTTTTGATGGATGAGGAGAATGGGGCTGGAGTTGCAATCCACAGTGTCCAGAAGATGAGAGCCCAGCAGCAAGGACTACTTGCTATTTCCCTGGTAGGTGCGATTTGGGGACTTAGGGGTGGATGCCATCATGCTCTCCAGAGCAGAGATGTAAATGCTGACTGCCATTGACACGTGCTCCTCTTTGGGACAGTGTAAGACCTGCTAGGATGACAGGAATGAGGAGGGTGGCTGAGGCCTCATGTGTGTGGACTGATTTTCTGAACTACGAACCCGAGTGGGCACTGGCTTCTTTGTAGGATGGACTTACGGATTTGGAGCAATGTAAAATACCCTGATGAGGGTGGGGGGGTGGCTTTGCTGGAGGCCTTTCCCCTTCTCCGGCAAGCTTTTCCCATGGCTAGAAAGAAGACCGAGGACATTTTGCACTTTTGGCAAAGTGCTCAGAGACTGGTGAAACATACCTTTGTAACTGTTAAAATTGTATGATTTGTCATGTTGCTGTAATTTGTGTAATGTGCCTAATTTCCTTGTACAGAGATGCCAGGGATGTAGATTGTGGGTACTAAAGTGACCATAGGAGTGGATTTTTGGGCAGATTATATATTATGCTCACTTTGTTAAATATGGCGCTGCTCACATGGAAGCGTATAGCCCAGGTGATATTAATGTGTATTGGGGCCGGGCTGTGGGCACAAAGGTTCTTTGTAGCCCGAGGCTTGGTTTTAGGACTAAGCCTTTCCCACCCTTTTTGAAGTGGAGTGGTGCAATCCCATCATGCCTCAGATAAGTGACTTTGTATTAGAGCAGTGTTTCCCAACCTTTTTTGTGCCATGCCCCACCTTAACCTTTCTAAAATTTTTATGTCCCCCCCATATGTAACATACATAATTTTTAACATTAAAAAATTGATTTGTTCACTTAATAAACATAAATGATAGGTTCTAGGAAGAAATCACTATGAAATTGTTAACAAAACACAGTAAGTAAAATTTCAAAACATATAATGAAAAACAGAAATTTAAATTCCAAATAATTTTAATACAGATTTTTCTATATTAATTTATTATTTTAATTTAGTGTGATCCTTGAGCTTGATGCTTGCTGCACAGAGATTTTATATTAGGTTCCAATTTGGTTAGATTTAGTCTCAAGTCTCCACATTGTGTTATATCCAGCTGATTTCTTTTTTTTACCAGTAAATCATTTACAGCACTAAATCCACATTTAGCTAAAAATGAAGATGGAAACGGTAGCAATAGTTTTCTTGCACATTTGGTTGAATTTGGGTATTTGATTTCTGTTTCCTCACCAAGCCATGCCATTGCTCCTTTGATATTAAATAAAGCTTTAACTGACTCATCATTTTACAATTCTGCGAGTTCTTCTTGATACTGCATATTTGATATATCAGACAAATCCACTAACATTGGCTGCATCATCCATGTTGGGAAATCAATTTGTTTTAAATCAGAAAATCTTTCTTTTAAATCAGCCGATAGAATATTCAAATGATTGACAATAACAAGTAAAGTGGTATCAGTTACTTCACATTTTTGGAGCCAATGAAACTGTTTAAAGTTTTTGTTAATATGTTTCTGACATAACTCAATATTGGTAATGAAACCAAATATCTTTGCTTTTGCATTGACAAGAGTTTTATTTGTTCCTTGAAGTTGCTTATTTAATATGTTTAGTTTTTCAAAGATATCGGCTAAATAACTCACAAATGCTTTACCATCTATTGTTAACAGATACTTCATTTCAGGTTTGTCGCTTAAAAAATCACTAAGAGTATCAAACAGTTCCATAAATCTTTTCAAACAGTTTCCTTTAGATAGCCATCTTACCTCAGTATGAAGTAAAAGTCTCACATGGTCTTCATTTTGTTCTTCACAAAATAGCATGAAAAGACGCTCACATTTGGCACTAGCTTTAATAGCATTAACACACTTTATTACTGTATGTAATACTTCATTCAGAACAGGCAAGATGTTTTTAGCTACCAAGTTTTCCCTATGAGTAACACAATGCACAAGAATCATTTCTGGATTCACATCTTTCATCAATTTTAAGCAGCATTTTTCTTGCCCATCATATTGGGAGCGCCATCTGTAGCACAAGATGCTATATTTTTCATTAGTATATCATTGACATCTAAGTAGTTTTTTAGCTTATTATATATATATATCTTTGGAGGTAGTGGTGCTTTCTAATCTTTTACAGAACAACATTTCTTCAGCAAAATGTCCTTTATCAATATATCTTACGTAAGTTATCAATACTGCCTCACTGTCTCTCAAAGTTGATTCATCCATTTGCAAGGAGAATTTTCTTGTTTTCAACTTTTCAATAAGTTGTTTTTCAATATCCTCACTCATTTCGTCTATTCTTCTGCTAACAGTACTGTCACTGAGTGGCATAGCTTTTACATCTTTGTCATCTTTTTCAAGAACTGTTTTAAGAAACGCTGATATTGACGGTTTTATTAAATTCTCTCCTACAGTGTGATTTTCTCCAGTTTTAGTGATGAATAAAGAAATTTGATAACTAGCCTTAAGAACACGATTATTAGTTGAAGTATGAGCAGTAAATAGAGACTTTAATGTTGTTCTTTTTTCAAAATTTTTCTTTCAAGTTTTAAAGTAACTCAAATCTGAATTAATATGAGCACTATGTTTCGCCTTCAAATGCGCCTCAAGACGACCTCGTTTTATTGATTCGTTGGTCAAGCATTGCTGGCATAAAAGACAAAAAGGAATCCACTCATCGTGAACAGCGAGTATGAACCCAAATTTTAAATATTCCTCTGAATATTGATGAGTTTTTTTCTTGCTTGCACCACTCATTTTACTATGGGCTATAAGAAATAAAAATAAGATCAATTAAAAACTAATATTAAAATATGTGTTAAAATATATTCAATGTGACATAGAGTAAACGTATACTAAAAATTTATATTTATTTAAATGTATATAACACATTTACTACACTACCACTGCAAATCAAAAGGTATCTATATTTTTTCCACTTAACAAAATTTTCTGGAAAGTTATGCTTCTAAAATTAAAATTGTCATGCATGCACTATTATAGCCCAAATAATATTTATAAAATATTAGTGCTTTCTAGCCCCAATGCAAGAAGTACTTAATAAAGAGTTTAATATTGATAAAAATAAAATCAAATACTTACCAATTATATCTATACAATATATATATATGTATATTTATTAAATCAACGAGCTTTTACAACAGTTTTGACTGACACTTATTTCAAATTAACACCAACTGAATGATGTGAAACACTACAGAAGTTGCAATGGGCCAATTAGGTGAGAATAACTGCATTGTTTAGCGAGTTTTTAAAATGTCCGGGGTTCCCCGTGGCAGACGGCACGCTCTGCGGTGAGCCCAGGACAAAGTTTACTTGACGACACCAATCACCCAGTTTGTCGGGAGCCAATCAACAACTGCTGGCTGACAAGGTCACAGCAGGAGAAGACCCACAACTGCTGGCTGACAAGGTCACAGCAGAAGAAGACCCACAACTGCTGGCTGACAAGGTCACAGCAGAAGAAGATCAAAAACTGCTGATTGACAAAGTCACAGAAGAGAAGACCAATGGCTGTGGGGTGACAAAGTCACTGCAGTGAAGACCAATGGCTGCGGGGTGACAAAGTCACTGCAAAGGAAAGGCACAATGATACTTCCCCCTTTGACTTTTTGAATTAATCTGGCCTTATATCCCCCCTTTTCTTGGTGTGTGCTATTAATTGTGGCACAGGGATAATAGTACCGTGCTTTCCCTGTAGATTTGTAGTGATTTCTTTGGAAATGAGACAGAGGGTGTGAGTTCCACAGAAAAGCCTGTAAGCCCCTTGAACTGGGCTCATAGACATAAGAAGCTGGCTATGATATCCCTCGTAAAGGGTTAAGTTTGTAGGAGAATTCCTTCTTAATCATGTTAGAAAGAATAGATTGTGACTTGTGAATGGGTAGGAGGCAGTGGCTGTGCACAGAGCACCCCTAGGCCTTCACTTAATTCAACATTTTTTCTCCCTAGCCTTTTCATGTGATAAGTAGAGAAACATTCCTTTCTTCCTGCTTATTTGATCTGCAAATAGTGGTATATTCTGAGAAGAATAGAGTCAGAACTTAATTAGTGTTTAAGTATAATAAATAAGTAATATTTGACTAGACAATAGTATCTTAGGTAAGGTATAATAGAATGGCCCATTGTGTGGCCTAGTATGAGAGCGTAGTCAGCAAGAAAAGAATGTTTCACTAAGAGAATTGTCTTTTGACTAAAGGCAATTGCTAGGCTTTCTCAATGAGATGTTCTCATGAGATTTAAAAATGTAGGGAAATCCATGGAATGTCTTGTGTTGCTGCTGGGCTATCTGGCAAGTGCACTCTGCATATCTTTGGATGAAAGCTATTCTTGATGTTAGGTTAATTTCTTTAGAGGCAAGCCTTTTAGAACTAATACTCTAAAAGCTTTTACTGATGTTGTTATCGCTATTCAAGTTATTTTGTATTTTGAATGATTTGCTACCTGGTTTGTGACTCATAGATGTAAATTAATTGTTATCTGGAAACATGCAAACATAGTGAAACAAAAGCAATAATTAACACCATGTGATTGTAATTCGGTGTGCGTGTATAAAAAGGGAGCTATACTAACATTTGAGAGAGATGCCTGGCAGAAAATGCTAACCAGAGAATAAAGAGAAAGAAAAGAATTCGGCTCTCTCACTCCATTTTCGCCGACGCCGTCTCCTCCTGTGGGACCCCTGGATCCCCCCCCCCCCGGGGCTGGACCCCGGCACCAGTTGATATTTTAGTCTCATCAAACGAAATTATACTTAATAATTATTTACCGCAATTATTTAAGAATTGCATTTTTTGTTAAATTTGGCACTGATATCTAGCATTGCATTTAAATGGCCTGGGGTGAAAGAGTTGAAGTCGTGTTGCGTCCATTTTCAAATTGCCCCCCTTAACTATCGAATTACCACCCTGTGGGGCATGGGCCCCACATTGGGAAACACCGTATTAGAGACTTCCCTATTTTGTATATTGAATTAAAGGTTTTGATTTCTGCACTATAAAGTAGGGCAGACCGGGAGCTTGCTCTCTTGGTTCCTGAGATCAGCATTAGAGAGGAGAGCAGAAAAAGGCCATGTGGAGGAGGCCAGGAGAACCAGCCAAGATGGTGGAGTGTTGAAGGTGAAGCCAGTCTATGCAGAGTTTGTACAGAGAGGAGGAGATGGGGAACAGAGGTGAATAAGGCTGGTGAGGTAGAAACCTTTGATTCAGGAAACTTGGATAAGTTAGTAGTTTTGTGAGCACTGAATGAGTGGGTTTTTGAGCCCAGTGTGTGTTTTACTTGCTCTCTGGGTGCAAACTAGGATTAAAGATGATAGCCCACCAGTTTTTGACTCCATTGTTTCTTTACCGACTGTCCAAATCCAATGTGAACCTGCATGGGTCAGGCAGCTGCAATGGTGGCCATGGATAAAGGCTTTACAACATGGCTGTAAAAAAAAATGAAATCTTACCTTTTGTGATGGCATGGATGGACCTGGAGATTATTAAGCTAAGTGAAATAAGCCAAGCAAAGAAATAAAATATCATATGATCTCACATATATAAATATTTGGAATCTAATGAACAAGGTGAACTGAGGAATGGAATAGAGGCAGAGATGGGGTCACAGGGACCAGAGGGACAACAGTCAAATGAAAGAGGGATGAGGGGATGGGATCAGAGAAGATAAAAGGATTAGTGAAACTATATATACATAACACTGAGATATAGATAACAGGACAGCAAATCCTAGAGAGAAGGGGAAGTGAGTTAAGGTTAGGAGGGGAAAGGGGGTATAAAAAGGGACACAGAGGTGGGGGGTGAGGGAGTTATATTCAGTGGGACACTTGAATCCATGGAAACACAATAAGTTAAAAATTAATATTAAAAAAATTTTTAAAAGTATCCTAAATGATTTTTATAAAATACATCACTAATATATTGGCTATACATATTAATTTCATGGATGTATAAATTTAGTTGTGTGTATCTAGATTAACAAATATTTTTAAAATATATCTCAATAAGAGATTTTGAGCTATTTTTTTATTATTTATGGCCTCAGAGTTTGATCTCATATTTCACTTAGAATTTTTGTTATATAAATAAAAAATTCATGCATGTTTATTAAAAGGATAAATAGGTAACCCAAATTGGCAGAAAATATTTGTAATACATAGATATTCACTAAATGACTTCTATATTAACTTGTATATCAAAAAGAAGTAGGCAGACATCACTAAATGTTTTTGACCAATTGAAATCCTAATTTGAATTTGTACATTATTTTTAAAAATAATTTTGCAGTAAAACTAAAACTATTTATGTGTACCAAATGCATTTTTTCCCCAGGTATTAACTTGACAGAAATATATATACATACATGCTCACTAAAATCCTGTTAATAGAGTCATTATTCAAAATTGACCAAAACTGATACTTACTCAAATGTCCATCAATAGTAGAGACAATAAATCAATTGTGGCCTAGTTAAATAATGCAATTTTGTATAACAATGAGTAAAACTGTTAGCAACTAGAGGAAATCTATGTATGAATATTGCAAACATAACATTGAAAAAAAATGAAAGCCTGTTGCAAAATAGTTTATACTGCATGATTCCATTTACTTAAATTCCAAAATTTGCAATTTGGAATATCTTTGATTTACAATGGAATATATACAGATAAATCCACTGTAAATTGAAACTATTGTTAAGACAAAAATGTATTTATTACATCTAACCTACCAGATATCAATCATAGATTAGCCTAAGTTTCCTTAAAGGTGCTCAGAACACAATGCTATCCAAAAACATTGGCAATACAGTACACGGTCAAGCAGAAATTTTCAACCTTCATCTCATGACACTCATAAACTAATCACTAAAATTCTGCAGTACATCAAATAATATATTAACCTTTTTGTCATTCTGACAAAAATAATAGGTATAATTTTGATTTGTTCATTTCAAACAGCTATTGTGTTGGCTGCTGTTATTTTTTTATTTGAAAATCTAAGGGAAAAGAGGTCAGTCTCCCTGATTTAATTGTCAGGTATTGCACATTTTAAAACTCCTTGTGGCACACCATGTGTCTGCTGCAGCACACTGATTGACAACTACTGCTGAAGAGAATGGGTGGTCCTCACCCTCATGATCACTTGCTGCCAAAGCCATGGCTCCCTGCCACTGCCCTGCATCATCAGAGAGCATCTCACTAAATATTGATAGCCTGGAAAAAATCAAAATTCAAAATTTGAAGTACGATTTTTACTGAATGCCTATCACTTTCTAACCATTGTAAAATTGGTCTAAAAATACAAAAATTTGTTACATCAAACTGCTGTAATTTGGGGGACATCTATATTAATTTATAGCTTGAGAAGTTAGGATAGCAGAGAAAGGAACAGAAGAGTACCAAAGGGGTGGCTTTGTGAAATGTCAATGGAGTTGGGCTGAACTCTGCTTCTCAAAATCCCTTCTATTTGTGGTTCTTGTGGAGCACAGGAAGTAAAGCTGCAGTCTCTCTTTTTTATTCTCAGAAATTCGTGCAGGCTCCTTTCCATTTTCCACATAGTGTTGCTTATCTGTTGGCTCACCTGACCACTATGGGGCAACAGCTTGGTCTGCCGCTGCTCTCCCCCACCCCTCCGTGTTTCCTCAGCTTCCCCAACTCCTGAGCTAGCTCTGGAAGGAAGGGTGTCAGTTTCCTCGGTTAGATATCCACATAGTGAAGGTTCAAGAGACTGAAAATTGACATACTGTGTAGATCCTCGTGTACCTTTGTGGATTCCAGCTCGTGCTTGTGGGTTCAGCTCACAACAGTTCTCACCCACTTTATATCCAACTTTCCTTCCTGACCTCATTTCCAGTGAACTTCATATCTCACATTAGACATGAAGATAGCCTTACAGGGACTGTTCATGTAGCTCCCACAGTTGGGAAAGGTCAGTTGCCCATAAGGAATCACAGAATAGCTTGGTAAATCGCTGTCAGATAGATGCACTGGTCAAATTTGTTTCTTAATCAGTGTAGTTGTGATGCAGTTGTATTTAGTTTTTGAAAATATATCCAGTTATATATTTATAATATATATACTTTTCTCTATGTATGTTTATAATTTAATAATAAATTATTTAAAATTTTTGAACACTTAGGGTAAAGTGCCAGGTTTCATAATTATTTGTTTGTTGAGCCTAAGTAGAAAAATATACCTGAAGAATTGTCTGTCATCAACTATGCTTTAATTAACGGTGACCACTATTTAAGGATCTTTAAGAAACAAAGTCCCATACAGGGGATCTCAGGTTATGACAGTCTCAACATACTATCTTTTGCATTTACAATACTCACTCCCATAAAAACTTAAAAAAGACTTGAGACATGAGTGTTTTGGCTTATGTTGTTTGCATCATATTTACAAACTACGTGGACAAACAAGTTCAGTAGAGCATGACAGAACAACATGCAGAAACATGGCATGTTTGAGTTTTTATGTCTAGATTATGGTCTTACAACTCTTGTTACCATAGGTACATGACTAAGGCAAGGGTGTGTTTTGATTTACACCAAAATTCAGGTTACATCACTATTGTAGGAGTGGAACTGTGTAATAACCCAAGAATTCCCTGTAAATACACACACACACACACACACACACACATAGACATAGTCTTTATACAGAGTTACATGCATATCCATTTAAATTACTAAAATCATTATAAGTTGCACATATCTGTTACAACTTAATATTTATTTTAAAACAACATTAGTAATATATAAAATAAAGTTGGCTTGAAATGTAAAATAAACCATTAAAACAACCTGGTAGATACCAAGTTCTCAAGATGACCATTAGATTAACAACAGAGAATGTAAATACCTCAAGGCCATTATTAGTATTATTTGAGCAGTCTTGGTCCAAGAGGCTACTTCAGCAGGACTGATTTGAAAAGGAAGCTGGGGCTAAGAGAAGAAACTGACCAACTCGGCAGAGTGCCTATGATGTGAGCTATAAATATCTAAAATATCCTGACAGACTGAGAGGTTTCCTCAGGAAATAAAAATTAAGATTCAATCTCTGTGTTTATTTTTTTTTAAAGATTCCAAAGGGTAATAAAGCCTTGAAATCATATAAATATGTTGGAGGAGGAGTAAAGTGGGAAAAAAAAGAAGGAAGGAGAAAGGAGAAAAGAGAAGGAAAGACACTAATGAGAATATTAGAAAGGGTTTTAATTCTGTGAAACCACAGGATAGGATGTGAGGCTTAGAAGCCTGGCTTACCTGCCTTAGAAAACAGTACACTAATACTTCATGGAGTTCCTAGCATGTGCCACTTAGTTTATAGAAGTTAACTCTTAAATGCATCCAACTTTCTTATAATGGATGCTTCCTGCCTCCACCCCCAATACACATGCACTTTACAGCTATGGTAGCAGAGGCTCAAATACACAGAATAATGAGTTTTAATGGCTCTGGATCCAGAAAAGGAGCAAATCCTCCAGTGCTTCTGAAGAGCACAGTCACATTCTGTCCACTGAATCACACAGCTTTTGTGTTTCTAGGTATGTTTCAAAGCTTCACACAGGGTGTGTGAAGAAAATTTGAGCAAAATGTGCTCATACACCTTAAATCCGTTGCTTTATTGTTAGAAAAAATAAACACCATGTTTTATACAGTTCAAATGCAGAAAATCTGAGTACCTGAAGCTTCTGCTGTACTTGATGGGGTCATGACATTGCTGCATTGAAAACCCCTGTACTGCACAGGAAAACAAGGGAGACCCTCAGAGATGAACTGACAGTGATAGTGATTTTTTCCTATAATTTTAAAATCTGTGCATATTGCTCATCAGAGTGTATGTAATAGAAAGTATATAGTGGCTGTAGTAAAAACTTACCATTTGGTGTTAAAGCATACTACCTATTTTAACAACGGGTTTTACATCCAGTTTGGGCATCATCATCATCATCATCATCATCATCATCATCCACTTCATTTTGAGAACTATCTTCCCTTAACTATATTGACTGTACCTTTATTTATTTTTCTTTAAAGTTAAATTTTCAGTGCAAACAAAAAAAAAAAAAACAACTAAAAGTTTTGTCTTTATACATACATACATATATATATATATATATATATATATATATATATATATATTTTTTTTTTTTTTTTGTATTTTTCTGAAGCTGGAAACGGGGAGGCAGTCAGACTCCCGCATGCGCCGGACCGGGATCCACCCCACATGCCCACCAGGGGGCGATGCTCTGCCCATCTGGGGTGTTGCTCTGTCACGACCAGAGCCACTCTAGTGCCTGGGGCAGAGACCAAGGAGCCATCCCCAGTGCCCGGGCCATCTTTTGCTCCAATGAAGCCTCAATGCGGTAGGGGAAGAGAGAGATAGAGAGGAAGGAGAAGGCGAGGGGTGAAGAAGCAGATGGGCGCCTCTCCTGTGTGCCCTGGCTGGGAATCAAACCCGGGACTTCTGTACACCAGGCCGACACTCTACCACTGAGCCAACCAGCCAGGGCTACTTATATTTTTCTAAATGATAACCCGGCCCTGGCCGGTTGGCTCAGTGGTAGAGCATCGGCCTGGCGTGCAGGGGACCCTGGTTCAATTCCTGGCCAGGGCACATAGGAGAAGCGCCCATTTGCTTCTTCACCCCCACCCCTCCTTCTTCTCTGTCTCTCTCTTCTTCTCCCACAGCCAAGGCTCCATTGGAGCAAAGATGGCCCGGGCGCTGGGGATGGCTCTTTGTCCTCTGCCCCAGACGCTAGAGTGGCTCTGGTCGTGGCAGAGCGACACCCCAGAGGGGCAGAGCATCGCCCCCTGGTGGGCAGAGCGTCGCCCCTGGTGGGCATGCTGGGTGGATCCCGGTGGGGCACATGTGGGAGTCTGTCTGACTGTCTCTCTCCATTTCCAGCTTCAGAAAAATACAAAAAAAAAAATAATAAATAAATAAATAAATAAATGATAACATAATATTTGAATAGAGGAGAGTTAACAGGGTCAACATATTAAAATATTTGTTTTTATTTTAAAATTATAAAAATATATTTATGAATACTACAGATTAAAAGAATACTAAGATGTAATAGATTGCAGTGATAATTAGAATGCTTGACATGATTTAAAATTAAATATCAACTTTTTTCATAGTGCTCTTCGGCTGCTCTTTCATTGCTGGCACACCAGCCAGACTTAGTGGTTCTAGTTATAATGTAATACTGCAGCTTAGTGGGTAAATTAAAGAAAAGATAGTTTTTAAAATGTAATTGCATCAAAATAAAATTATTTCTCATACGTTTCAACTTTCAAAAATTGTCTTCATAAATAATCTATCATAAAAGCCAACTTTTAATATATAAATATCTATTTTATTAAACTTTTTAAATTAACATAGTGTTAAATTATATTCATAGCATGAGTTCAAGGATTTTTTACATATTTTAATGGTGTTCAAATTAAAATGTAAACATATTATTACATTAAAATTCTTTTAAAATAGGGGAAAAATGAAGAAGCTACTCATTTATCCTTCTAGTTAGAAATTTCATTTCTCATAAGAACCACTGGCCCTGAGCTTAAAGATAGTAGCCACTTTTCAACTTTTATTTCTTTTATTATAATGGCCATAGGAGAACCTGAACTTAATCACTAATATTCAATGACATATTATTATTTAATATCTATTTAATATTTTATTGGATTAGTTGACAATAGGCAGATAAAGAAATTAAAGAATATACATATTTATTTTATTTTTTAAATCACAGTTTTGACATGTTGAAATAAAAGACTATCTAGATCAAGTGCAAACAACAAAAATAAAAAGAATAAAATATATCAATAGCAAATTAATTAATTTGAAGCTAAGTTCTTCTTATAGATTCTCATAATATGTTTGCTGAAATACATTTCCATGTGAATATACAGCAAATTTCCATTTATCCCAAATGGAGAGTAACTAGTTGTTGTTTTTTTTAATCAGTGAGGCCAACCATTTTGGACTTAGCATAAGAGAAGGAGATACAAAGGAGTAAAGGAAGCTTAAGTTTTGGAGTCTCAAACTTAACTGGATAGATCTCTGAGTAATCAGTTCTGCTTGTAGTTACAGAATGTTCTAGACAGGAAAGTTAGTTGCAGTCAAATAGCATTTCTATCTAAGCATTTATAAGAGATTACAATTGTGGTTTTTATTTCTGATTTTGTTTTTTTTGTTTGTTTGTTTTTGGGTTTTTTTGTATTTTTCTGAAGCTGGAAACGGGGAGAGACAGTCAGACAGACCCCCGCATGCGCCCGACCGGGATCCACCCAGCACGCCCACCAGGGGTGACGCTCTGCCCACCAGGGGGCGATGCCCTGCCCCTCCGGGGCATCGCTCTACCAAGACCAGAGCCACTCTAGCGCCTGGGGCAGAGGCCAAGGAGCCATCCCCAGCGCCCGGGCCATCTTTGCTCCAATGGAGCCTTGGCTGTGGGAGGGGAAGAGAGAGACAGAGAAGAAGGAGGGGAGGGGGTGGAGAAGCAAATGGGCGCCTCTCCCGTGTGCCCTGGCCGGGAATCGAACCCAGGGCCCCACGCGCCAGGTCGACGCTCTACCACTGAGCCAACCAGCCAGGGCTATTTCTGATTTTGAATACATATTTTTTGTCATACCAAAACTTTGTTATTATTTTGTATTCTTATTTAAAATGTCTTCCCAAAGTATATAAAGTTTCACTAATCTGGGCCTGGTTCAGGTTATCTAGTATATCCATAACTTTAAAATAATTTAATTAAAAAATATATTAATAATCAGATTACTCATGTTGGAAACAAAATTTAATTCTCTATGATTATTTATTAAATATTTTAAAACTTTTCTATACTTGGTTATCATTGTGAATATATATATTCACTATATATAATGAAAATATATTGAAAATATAAAAGGTATAAACATGCTGTGACCTGCAGTTAATTTATATAAAAATAATTTATAAAGTATTTTTATACATTTATAATTTATTATATTTATATAATAATTTATTATATTTATAATAATTTATATTAAAGAACTTAAAAATACAGAGAAACAACAAAAATTTAAGTCACATTTTTATAGACTGGTATAAAACAAAAACAAGATTATTAAGTGCTAAGCTTATTATAAAAGGAAATTTATATAATGAGGGAGTAATAATAAGGCAACTTGAAGTTTTTATTTAAAAAAAATTGCACTGTAACTTGTTCTCAAAAGTTATGTAAGTGCATTTTTTAATGGGTATTACTAACCTAAAGGTAAAACAATAATGATAGATGTGCAGAGCTCAAAATCCATCACTTGGACCACATCAGAACACATGTGAAATAAAAGTATAGTAAATTTGTAGACCTGCACATCAGACTCCTCAATAAAGAGAATCATTTCTCAACTTCTCCGGATTCTATAATTAAGAAAGTATAAATTATAAGAGTAAGCACATGCTCTACTATACCTAACATATATTTAATTAGAGGCACTTCAGTCAATTAGAATTTATTTTTATTCATAGTCCAGACGCCGAAAATAGATTGGCAAGCCAGATAGTGCATTAGTTGTTGAATAATTAAATGTTCATGAATCAGAGTGTATGTGTGTGTGCATGTATATGCCCTCACATGCATTGTGTACACTTCTTCATATATGCAAACATCTAGTGATTATAAAATTTTTCTCTAGTTATTATTTATAAAGAGAAAAGAAAGCAGAATCCTAAACACATTATAGTGTGTTTGTTTTTAATTTTCGTTTGCCAAGAAATTGCTCTGATTATAACAGCAATACATTTAAGTGTTCTTGCTTTTTTTTCTTCTCAGAGCTTTAGTTCAGCAAGATACTATTGTAGCAAGGGTGCAAAAGAAATATATGTGATTTACTCATTGGTTAGACATAAATTATTCTCATATATATTTTTATGTGGCAGCCATTTCTCCTTCTATTTTACTGGGAAAGCTAGGATTTGTTCTGGTATTTATATTTCACACACATGATTCCTGTGGATTCTTACTATTAAGTCAACCTCAGTGGTCTTTTTCCCTTGAAGGCAATTAATTTATGGGATGGCTATGTTATCAATTTTTGTCTAATGAGATATGATGGAAGTCTGATAAAGGTAGTGTATTTCCTTACAAAGGCCTTCTATTGTTAAAACCACACAAGGAACATACATCTTTTATCTTCTCCCTGAAACTGTCAGGTTTTGAGAAGGCATCTTATAACCACAAGGGAAAATAGTCTGAAGATCAAACCAACACATTGAGTATGTCAGTATGAGACTCAAGAAAGATGAAAAGCATTTCTGATAATGGCATAAGATACTTAATTAATAAGTTGAATAATATAAATATCTTAGAATTTTTTGTTATAAGTGGCAATGAGTTTGTCATTGTTTAAACTATTTTAGTTTGTACTTTCTGCTCCATGGTTACATGCAGATGAATGCCACTTATTGAAATATTTCTTAAGTGTATCCAACTGTTTTTGTGTACACTTGTATATTTACATACCATACCAGATATCTTCTGTTTTCTCTAGTAATACTCTACTCCTCTCCATGTTATTTATTTATTTATTTACTTACTTGCTTATTTATTTATTTTCTTTGTATTTTTCTAAAGTGAGAAGCAGAGAGACAGACTCCAACATGAACCCCACTTGGGGACAATGCTTTGTCCATCTGGGGTATTGCTTCATTGCAACCAGAGTCATTCTAGCACCTGAGGCGAAAGCCATGATGCCATCCTCCACTCCCTTGCCAACTTTGCTCCAATGGAGCCTTGACTGTGGGAAGGGAAGAGAGAGATAGAAAGAAAGGAAAGGGGGAACGTTGTAGAAGCTGATGGGTGCTTCTCCTGTGTGTCTGGGCCAGGAATCAAACCTGGGATTTCCATACACAAGGCCGATGGTCTACCACTGAGCCAATTGACCAGGGCCTTCTCCATGTTTTTTAATAACATCTAAAATTATCCTGAAGAAACATTAGTCAAAATATAATAAAGAATGTATGGAAATGTAAATTGATACAGCCACTGTGAAAAACAGTATGGAGGTTTCTCAAAAAATTAAGATTACAGTTACCACATGACCCATCAACCCTTCTTCTGGGTATTTACCTGAAAAATTTAAAAACATTCACTCATAATTATATAGATTAAAATAATGCTCATTCAGCATTACTAACAGTGGCCAAGAGACGGAAACAACCAAAGTGTCCTTTGATAGAGGATTGGGTAAGAATATATGGTAAGAATATACAATGGGATACTTCTCAACCATAATAAAAAGTGAAATACTGCCATTTGTGACATCATGTAAGGATCTTGCGAATATCATGTTAGCCAAAAAAAGTCATATGGAAACAGACAATAACCATATGATTTTCATCATTTGTGGATTTTAAAATGAAAAGCACAAATGAACACACAAGACAAATAAACAAAAGCTCATGGACACAGATAAAGGGTGCCAACTACATGGTGACAGGAAATTTGACTGTGGGGGGTAAACATATACAGATGATGTATCATAGAATTGTACATCTGAAACCTATGTAATTTTATTTACCAATTTTACTCCTATAAATTCAATAAAACATTAAAAATATAAGGGTGGACAAAAGTAGATTTACAATTGTTTTCATGGAAAATCATATAATACAAGAATAAACACTTATGTTTTGCATGTTTACAATTATAAACCTTATTTTGCCCAACCATGCATATGTAATTATGAAAAATATCTCTTTTTAAATCAGGAAAAAATTTATACATAGTTTATTGTATCACATTTTTTTTTGGAGTGAAGAATAACTAAAGGACTATTCAACAAGCTCATTGTTTTGTAAGCCAAATTAAGGTATACTTTATGATCTTTCTTTAACTTTTCCCTTAGCCTTAAAACAAGATAGTCCACAATTGGATTTATATAATCAATGCATATTTCAGAAGAATATAATAAGAATTCACAAAAGAACTTTTATTTCCTTTCAATTTCTCATTTTATCTCTGATTCAATATCCACTTAATCAGTGTAAATATATTATGTTTATCTTTATAAATAATTCAGATTCTTCCTCTAGTTGCTATAGCATAAAAAATAAAATTATTGCCTGACCTGTGGTGGCACAATGGATAAAGTGTCGACCTGGAACACTGAGGTTGCTGGTTCGAAATGCTGGACTTTCTTAGTCAAGGCACATATGGGAATTGATGCTTCCTGCCCCCCCTTCTCATTCTCTCTTTCTTTCTTTTCTCTCTAAAATAAATAAATATAAAATCTTTTAAAAATTTTTAAATGAAAAAAATTAAAGAAAGTCCTCATTACTCATCATAAGATTTCTACAATCTGAATTCATCCAACAAACTCAATATACTTATATAATACTTGATTTTTTAGGGAAACATTTAAATGTTATATAAACTAATGTAAAAATTCTATAGCAATCATTGTTCAAAGATCATTTAGTTTAAATACATTCAGTAATAAGGTATTATTTCCTTACTATTATGCTATTTCTAATGTTTGGTACTGTGAGAATTATTTCTTATTTTGTTAGATCTAAAATTACTTATAATTACTTTCCAGGTGTTTTGACTTTGCTTTTTTCATAGTAACTCTATGTTTCTCTAAAATGACAGTCTGTCACATGTTAACAGGTAAGTTCTGTATTTATCCTCCATCTTTTCTTAGCCAAAAACAAAACAAAACAAAACCCACAATGATATATATTATAACTAAAAATTAATGTACAGAAGCAACTGGCAATTATAATCTTAAAAATTATATTCACAAGCTTCACTTCATTTCTTATTCATTCCTCATATGAAAAATTCTTTGTACAAAATATGAGTTTACATTTGCTATGTAAGGCTTCAAATACATAATTAAAATAAATATCATTGACAAATGACAACCTACCAGTAACTTACATATCAGACTGGTTTTCACATTTGTCAGGTAACTTTCATTTTTGTACTTTATTTATTTCTACTTCAGAAAGCTTACTTATTCTTTTAATCAAACTATAAACACTTTAGGCCCTCGCTTGTTGGCTCAGTGGTAGAGTGACTGCCTGGCATATGGAAGTTCGACATTTGATTACCAGCCAGGGCACACAGGAGAAGCGCCCATCTGTTTCTCCACCCTTCCCCCTCTCCTTTCACTCTATCTCTCTCTTCCTCTCCCACAATCAAGGCTCCATTGGAGCAAAGTTGGCCCGGGCACTGAGAATGGCTCCATGGCCTCTGCCTCAGGCACTAGAATGGCTCTGGTTGCAGTGGAGCAACACCCTAGAATGGCAGAACATCATCTCTAGTGGGCAAACTGGGTCGATCCTAGTGGCCCGCATGCAGGAGTCTGTCTCTCTGCCTCCTTGCTTCTCACTTCAGAAAAATACAAAGAAAAAAAAAACCATAAACACTTTATTCTTTCTCTTTAACTAAATAAATCCTCTATACCCTTAAACACTGAACTCAATTCATATTTTCTCTATTAATATATTCTATATAATATAGGTACATAAAAATTTCCCTTTTTTTGAAGCTCTATCATCCTTTAGCCAGAATTACATAAATTTTGTAACTTATATTCAATATTTCTTAACTCTCTCTTCTATCTTTCCCTACTTCCTTTTCTCTCTTAATCACTATCTCTGCTATCTCTACCTCTGACTTTCTTCCTCTGTTAGAAGATTCTAATTTTATATCCCATTTAGAATGATATAGCCCTAGGGCTTCTAAGAATTCTCAAAAACATAAGTAACTATAATAATGACTAAAAACTATTTGCATTTATGGGCCAAAGAAATTGTGATTCAGACACTAGGAACTTAGAAGGAAAAAATTTTTTTTAAGAACCTAGTCTATTAGTTCTAAACCCCTGACATTTAAGGAAGTCATTTATCAAACAAAAAAGGAATTACCTAATTCTCTGAAGCAAAGTGATTAAACTCCAAGGTCTCTACAAACTGTGGGTAAGACCTTTCTTCCTGATATAAGTGTAGGGCAATCGATAAACATGATGGCTAGAGACAGAAAGCACTAGACTTAAGTACCCTTTCCTACTTTTGCCATCATTTATGCAAGGAACCCTACTCTAATTTGCTAGATGGACCCAGTTTACTTTATCTTTCAGTATAGTTGAAGAGCCAAATTTCCTAACCAAGGGGAAAAATTAATTTATATTCATAGAACAAGATCAGCTAATAAAGTATTTTCTGCCTGGTAGATATCATGAGTTAAGTACTGTATTGCTTGTACCTCATTAAATGCCACCACCTCAAATGCCATTTAGGTAAATAGTAGAATTGGAAATCCTTTAAAATGTAAAATAGCAAAAAAAAAAAAAATAGCTATAGGTGACCAACAAGCTGAGTCTGGAAAATGCTATTATTTTTGCTAAATCTGCAAAAATGTTACTTATGCATTTGATCTTATTTTAAAGATGTTCTATACCTATGTTTTAAGTGTATTTCTAAACAGCAATGAGTTAAATGATTATATAAGAACATTCTTCCTTTAAGTTTTGAAATATTCCCCATTTTCGTAAAATTCATACTTATACTATTTTTAGAATTTCAGTCTCTTAGCCACTGATGAAAGTTTTATTTTCCTTGGAAGAATGAGAAGCATATAAAAATAAGTATCCATATATTTCACATATTGCATAGAATCTGCATATTATAAACATGTTGTCTTTATATATTCCAGGTAATTGTAAATGTATAATAACTTGAAATGTTAATTTTTTCTTCTTTTCTGGACCAGCTAGCCTTGTGGGAAACCTATTCCTGATTTACTACAGGTTAAAGCCAAAAACATGGGTACTTAGTTAGGTGGGAAAAATATGAACTCTTGAGTTAGATCAAATCAGTCATGTTTACATTTCTGCAGGCCAAAAAATTATTCAAGCTGGAACTAAAGAAAAAAACACAACACAACATTTTTTACATTTTTGACTTGCCAAATAAACTACTGAGAATTAAAAGGAAGAGCTGAAGGAAACAGGCATCAAGTTTATTTCAGAGTAATAAAATTATAATATAAAATAAGCTAGACCTTATGGTTCCAGAGAGCTGAATGAAGGTCTTCTTGGCTATATGTAAGTGAGAGGGAGTGGGGTGCACCTAGTAGGTTAGAGCCAGAGAAAAAAGACTACATATAGAAACATTCAAACAATGATCTATCACTAGGACCCATGTTAGCTGTGGGGTGTTTGCCTTCTGTGATAGCTCCTTTTAATTTGATTTTAAATTTACTACCAGAATACTGTCTGTCAATGGTCCAGAACCTGACTGAAACCCATCTGAATTGCAACAAGTAAATATACATTTTTAATGACCTAGTCACTCAAATCCTCACACTAACCAAAATAAAAGGTTAGCTAGTTGATGCACAAAAGAGTAAAGGCAGTGAAGAAGGGCCTGTCTTGGAATAATACTGAGGATAATTGCATGGTAGCAAATCCCTCCCCCGTATAGAACATTCCCCAATATATTTGCTTTTGAGATCTATACATTAAATGTTTATTTTCCATTCACTTAAAATATTTTTGGTATGGAATCAAATGATAAAACATTTCAGAATAGAAATACTGAACTTTTTATCAAAATTATGTTAGATAATTTACAACAAAATTAGCACATTACCATTTCATTTACAGTTAAGAATAAATTTTGTAAGTTTATCTTTTAACCTCATCCCTATCTTTAAATATATGACAATAATAGACAAAAATGAAAACATAAAGTGTCAGGAAAATTAATTTAGCTTCTTTTAAAACAATAAAGAAAGATTGAAAGCTTAAACTATTGCCTGGTTGAATTTAAGGTTCAGAGATTGTTCTAATTTGATTTATTAGTTAACAAAAATTAAAATTGACCAGAAAGAAGTGTTCTAAAGAAAACATGAATCTTTAAATCAAAATTATAAAATAATGAGATCTAAATTTTTGTAGAAATATTAATGGACATTAAAAATAATAAAACTGCCATGGCTGGTTGGCTCAGTGGTAGAGTGTCAGCCTGATGTGCAGAAGTCCTGGGTTCAATTCCTGGCCAGGGCACACAGTAGAAGCACCCATCTGCTTCTCCACCCCTCCCTTTCTCCTTCTTCTCTGTCTCTTTCTTCCCCTCCCACAGCTGAGGCTCCATTGGAGCAAGGATGGCCCGGGCGCTGGGGATGGCTCCTTGGCCTCTGCCTCAGGTGCTAGAATGGCTCTGGTTGCAACAGAACATCACCCCAGATGGGCAGAGCATCATCCCCTGGTGGGTATGCCAGGTGGATCCTGGTCAGGCGCATGCGGAAATCTATCTGACTGCCTCCCCATTTCCAACTTCAGAAAAATACAAAATAAATAAATAAAAATAAGAAAATTATAAAACTTGACAATAATAAAAACCATACTAATAAAATGGATCCCAAGTAATAAACAGTAAGAAATGTAACATCCACAGCACTTAAAAGGTGGACAATTGAAGTATATTTATCAGCAAGAAGAGTAATGAATCCAGAAGAAAGGATTACTAAAAACAATTTTAAGCATAAGAATGAACAAATGAATTGTTAATCCCGCTAATTTGTATCCATGTATACAAGAAATATTTGTGGGAATAGATGTTAAGTGTCCTAAAACAAGGATGCCAGATAATGTTGGGTGACCATTACTTTATCAATAATGAAGCAAAAGTGGCTGAATAATGTTGGCTATCTGTCTTGCATAATAAGAAATATAATGCTAGCCATGAATTTATGAGATCTTCTCAATTCTTTCCCCAAAATCAACCAGAAAGCTGCATGCCAATTGTAGAGACCAAATAGTCCACACATTCCATTACAGAAGAATAAACTGGACAGTTCAAAATCTATAAAATTTCATGTTATTTGTAACTTGATTTTGTATTCTCGACCATAATAATGGTAGTTGATTTTTTTACTTTGACTTCTATCCCCCAAGTTTATCTAAGTTTCACTTTTGTGTCATAGTCTGATCTTTTTCAAAGTACGTATAAAGATCAGATTTCAAACCCACAATTACATGTGTTGGGTAAATGTAATTGAGGTCATTGAACATTATGTCATTTATTGACACTGATATAAAAGGCCTACAAAATTTTTAAAAAATCAGAAATAATTTCTGGAAATTTAAGCTTCCCTAGAAGAACATAGTGTTTTTACTCTGCGAGCAATGACAACACAATTACAGTTTTTCTTAACTTTTTCATTTGGACTGCCAGTGAGCTAAAACTCAAATACTCAATTCAGCCATGGGCATCCTAATCCTCATCTTTATTTCTTCAAGTGCCTAATTTCTAATCTGTGCTTTGTGCTTTGTTCTGACCTTCATTCATTCTTTTTTTTAAAAAAAAAATTTTTTTTCAAACTCCTTACATTATTTGGATGTAACCCATCAACTGGGTTAGGGATTAATTAACTTTAAAATTCACTTAATCAAGTAAGTAAGAGATGTTTGAAATCCCCATTTCAAAAGGAGGGTAGATCTTGAGGAGGAAAAGCTCAAGCTTTCAGGCAAGAACTTCAGTGGTAAAATTTTGCAGGTGCTAAAGTAAATTAGTTGCTACAGCTACTTCTGTGTGAATTAAGCCAAGAACCTGTAGGTAGGTGAGAATAAGAGGCATCGTGTAAGTGGTGTCAGTTATAATATACTAATAGTAACTCGTATTAAATATTTTTAACTGAAGTGTGTTTTTATCTCTCCCAAATGAGTGTTCCATCTTAACTTATTTCCATTTACTTAACCTTGGAAATTCTGTAGCAAATTTTATTCCTGTTTCTTCCTTTCTGTCTCCTCTCAATTGTTCTTTTATAGTGTTTCACTTCCTGTTCAGCTTCAGTTCCATCACTACATCTGCAAGTATGAATATTCTGCTTCTCCACCATATCAGTGTAGTAGCTCCCTAAATGCCTTCTGCATGTGGTCTCTACCAGCTAAACCTTACGCTATGTATTGTTTCTAGAGTCATCTTTTAAAAAAATAGCTCCAAATCATTTCCACATAACTCAGTGGTAACTTGCTGTTTCCTCAACACAAGATATTTTTGTTCCTGGTATAAAAACCTTGTTTCTATTGTTCAAATGATTTGAACCTGTTTCTGACTCATCTCATCTCAGATGCTTGCACATTCCCTTTTGGCCCTAGGAAAACTATTCCTGCAGAAATCAATATGGCTCAGTCCCTCACATTGCTTGAGATATGCTTTTAATTATTTTTTTCCTTGACAAGTCTTCCCTGACCACCATATGCAAATTGACACAACTCCTCTGACACTCCCAAATTATCCTACCAGCAAACACTTGTCATTAATAGGTTAAAGAATTCTTATTCATTTTTGTCTTCAGTAAATAGATGTTAATTTTATTATCTCTAGACTTACATATTTCTGATCTATTTATACTGTTTTGTTTTGTTTTTCAGGAAACAAATCAGAGATTCTCCCTGTTCTCATTCAAACAAGCCCTATATTTTCTTACTTCTACATCTTTGTAGTATTTTAACTTTTTTTCTTTTTTTATTCATTTTAGAGAGGAGAGGAAGAGACAGAGAGGAGAGACAGAGTGAGAGAAGGGGGAGGAGGAGCTGGAAGCATCAATTCCCATATGTGCCTTGACCAGGCAAGCCCAGGGTTTCGAACTGGCAACCTCAGCATTTCCAGGTCGATGCTTTATCCACTGTGCCACCACAGGTCAGGCCATCTTTGTAGTATTTTACTCTATCTACTGGTGTCTTTCTTAGCCAACACAATTTTTGGAATTATTAATTATTTTTGGAATATTTTTCAAGACACATTTCTTGGTGAAACTGTTCCTGATTCTTTCCATATTCTCATGATATTCAAAATTATAAGATAATGTCATATCAGTTATTGTTTTATAGTAATTTCTGACCTTACTTTATGCCTTTTTTTAGATTTTATTTATTAATTTTAGAGAGAGGAGACAGAGAGAGAGAGAAAAGGGGAAGGAGCAGAAAACATCAACTATCATATGTTTCCTGAATAGACAAGCCTGAGGTTTTGAACCGGCAACCTCAGCATTCCAGGTCGACACTTTTACCCACTACGTCACCACAGGTCAGGCTCTTTATGCCTTTTAATAGATTATTAATTTCTTAACAACAATGCCAAACACTAAATTTAGTTATAATTCTTGGAGTCTCTAAGATAAATGATAGGACTAAAATGAATCTAAAATAGTTGGGCGGTAAACTACAGACAATGTCGCTGTTTAATTTGCAATGTTATTTTAAGCACTACTAGAATATATTAAATTAATATTTCAATGTTAAACAGAGTTTTTTTAAGAGTTTATTATTCAACAATTTATTAAATATTAATTTGCGTTGAATTTTAACAAGGCATGTGAATAAAAACATGTACATACAAATCTTGTGGTAGACAAAAGAATGTCCCTCTGAACATGTCCAAGGTCTAATATCTGAAACTTCTAAATATGTTACATTATATGGCAAAAGGGACTTTGCAAAATTAATTATGAATATGGACTTTAAAATAAAATTATACTGAATTATTGGGATGGATCCAATTTAATCAAATGAGCTTTTAAATGCAGAGATTTTTTTTTTCTGACTGGAGGTAAAAGGAGACAGGAAGGAGCAATCAGAAAGATTTAATGCATAATGGAAAGTCAATCAGCCATTGCTAGCAAATGAACATGAAAGTGGCATAAGCCCGAGTATGTGGGTGTCTGTTGGAAGTGAAGAACCACCTTAGCTGACAGCTAAGAAAAAGAGCCTCAGCCTGACAGCCACATGAAACAACCTGCCAACAACCTGAATGTGTTGGGATGGAAATTCATCTCAGAGCCCCTAAAAAAAGCAATGCAGCCATGTGGACACACTGATGTCAGCCTTGTAAGACTCTCAGAAGAGAACCAAACTGAGATATACTCTACCTGGCTTTCTGGACAACAGAAACTAAGAGAATAAAGTTGCATTGTTTTAAATTGATAATTTTGTAGTAATCTGTTATGGCATTGATTTAAAAATGAATATGTTGATAGAGTTCACATTCTAATGAGATAAAGAAAAAACACAAAACCTATTTTTAAAAAAAGCAAATAACTAACACATATGGTAACTTAGATGTGAATAAGAAAGAAAAAGAGACCAGGAGAAAGATAAAGAAGGAGCAGTGAGTGTGAAGAGAGGTCGAACTGAAATAGAGTGTCAGGGAAGAGCTGAGGTAAAAAGTGCAGTTTGAGCAAAGATGAGGAAAGGGGTGTGGAGAAAAACCAATATAGAGATCTTCCAAAAGTTTTTCAGAAAAGTAGCAGCTGATGCAAAGCCCTGATGTAGGAGGACATCTGGCATATTCTAAGATTTGTTATGATTTCCGTATGACTAAAACAGCATGAATGAGGGCGAGAGTAGTAGTATATGAGTTCCAAGAAGTAAGGAGAGGCCAAATCAGCTGAAACACTTCAGGTTATACTCTACTTTGAAGACAGCAAGAGTGACTTTCACTTTAAAGGCTCACTGAGGATGCTGACGGGAGACAAACTGAAGGCATAAAAGACAGAAAGGAATGACCAGCTATGAGGTCATTGTAATAACATAAGCACGAGTTAATGATGGTTTAGTACAGATTAGAAGAAGACAAAAGAGAGAGTAAGTGTTGAAAATTCTGTACAAGATTATGCATTAGTTTATTTGATCTGCCATAATAAAATATGACAGAGAGACTTCTGGTGAGACTTCTTCCTGGCTTGTAGACATCTACCTTCTTGCTGTGTTCTCATATGGTTTCTTCTCTGTTCCTGCAGAGAGAAAGAGAGAGAGAGAGAGAAGAGAGAAGAGAGAAGAGAGAGAGAAAGACTGTAAAGTAGAAGTCCCTCTTTTGCTCTTATCTCTATTGCCTATTGTTTTGGGGTTTTTTTTACATGAACACCAGACCTATCAGATTAGGATCCTATGTTTACAACCTCACTTAACTTTAATTACCTCTCTAAAATCCCTATCTAACTTCAATGTATTAATTTGCGGGACACAACTCTTTCTATAGCATTCGAGTTTATGGAGTCATAGCATTTTTCATGAGAGAAAAAAGTCAATGATGACTGGAATACTGTTGGCCTAAGAAATTAGAATAATTGAATTTTGATTAACTAAGATGAAGACAAATGCAAGAAGAGAGGGAATTATTCTGAGAAAGTGACCTAACTTATTGATATAATTTTTAAGTATTGAAATGGAGATATTAAGTAGGCAGTGCAATATATGAGTAAAATATGATGAAGCTGTTTGAGCAGCTTAGATAAATTTGTGAACTGCCAAGGTACAGACACTAAATTTTCTTGATGTCATAAAATCAGCAATAGAGTGAGAGTAGATAAAATTTGGAGAAGTGGATGGAGTTTTCCTTGAAGCACTTGGGTGTTATGAGGTCAGGGATGTGAGAAAGAGCCATCAAAAGAGGTCAAGAAAGAATGGCCAAATAATGAAATGACATTAAACTGAGAAAAATGTAGTGCACTGAACTGCATTTGGAGAAAGTATTTTAGGAAAAGAAAATAATCAACTGTTGATTTAATTTTCTTTCATTTTTATGCATTTTTTAATATGTGTGTGTGTATATGTATATATATATATATATATATATATATATATATCATTCTACATACATTTAAAAAATAGTAGTTATTTATATAATTATAATAATCTTAAGAGTCCAAATATTCTTTTATGGTCAAAAGAGCTGTAATATATTTTTATTATTGACGTGGACATTTTTCTTGATTTGAAAAAACTTTCAATTGTTTTAGGACTTTCCAACATTTTATTAACTAGTTTCTAGAGAAATAATGTATTAGAAAAAAAAACTTTGACATCTGGTACCCATGAAATATGCAATAAATATTCTGTCGATACAAATGCGGCTGTGCTATGCAGGATATTATTTAATAATCAAACAAGATTTAACTTTTTATTTAATTTTTCAAATCTTGGAAATGCTTGTATAATGTTTTGTTCCCCATAAATCAAGGTAATTAGCACCTGACACTTTTGAGGATAATAAAATTGGGAAAAATCTTCTCATAACTGTCTAAGATAGATTGGCACCTTTCAATTCTATAAATACTAATAATGTCAACTGAATTTCTTAATACTAATTCTGCAAATTTAATGTAATACAAATAATTCAAGAACTGAATATGACATATGGAACTTAGAGCTCCTTTTAAAACTCTTCAAGAGAAAGATGCATACAAATTTATAATTTAATTAGTTGGTATTTTATAATAAAGGAGCATATTCTTAGAAATATTTAAATGTTCCTATGAAATATTTTCAAAACAACTCTTATCATGTTTTCCCTCTTTATGTAACTTTTCCTCCTCCATATAAAAATGCAAACAATTTACAGAACAGTCATCCTTTCTATCCTTGTTACTGGGGTTACCAAATTATATTCAGCTGATTACTTGTGTAGTCCTGGGATATAGTCACCGCTGTAAGCAAAAGAGAATATTTTTAGTTAAAAAAGCAAAACTTTGGAGTGATGTCATGGAAATGGCGCCGTGAGCAGCGCGTCCGACAGATCTCCCCAAAATCTCAACAAATTTATCAACTAGAAACAGAAAAATTTATCCTCGGAGCATTCCGGAGTTCCACACAAACTGAAAGCGAAAGGACTGTTACCACTTGAATCTGAGAGACGAGGGTGTGGAGGAAGCTAACTACTGCAGGGCTGTTCATTCAAGCCGCGGAGGGAGTGTGCCTGTGGTGAGTCAGCCCACACTCAGGGAGCGGCAGCCTAAGCGCTGCAAGCAGCCTCCGGCATGCGCCTGGTGCCCCGGTCCAGTCACAGAGAGAGCACCGCTAGCGTCCCCAGCGGCCCACGCACTGCGAGTGAGAGTCCCCAGCCACCGGTGCCCAGAGCACCCCATTCGCGCGCGTGCTTTGGGCGTCCCATGGGCCCAGAGCGCCCTACTGGCCCGCACACCCAGGGTGCCCCATTATCCTGTGCCCGGTGCGCCCCAGCCACCAGCAGCGGGGCGAGTGGGAGAGGCGCCAGAGTGGTCTTTCCTACTTGGGAGATTCTCTCTGTGGGCGGGGCACCTCACCCAGCCATTCAAGCTAACAATCAAGCGTTGGGGGAGGGGTGCGCGGGCAGCCTGAAATACCTTTGGGAGCACAGCTACAGACCCAATCACTGAAATTAGCTTAATCCATGAAATCTGTGCACCCATGGGGCTCTAATTGATAAAATCTCTCTCAGTTCAGCGATCCAAGACAAAAGGCGTGATATTTTTTAGTGCCTCTCGCTAAAGGGGCGGGGGCAACTTCTGATTGATAGAGCCTCCATATTTAGGGATAAACGCTAACAAGAGGGACTTGGCAGATAATAAGAGCTATACTACACTAGTCGCAAGCAGAGACTAGTGCCTCTTCTTCCCAGCCAAAACAGGCTACAAAGTGTGGAAAGCCTGGGTTGAGTGGTCCAACTGAATGCTAGGTGCTGAACAGTCACCTTGACAACAATTGACTCCCACCCCCGCCTGATTACGCTGGAGGCTCTGACTGCCAGAGCCTTTCCCAAAGCCTTGTGCTGAGTGGGGATAGAGTGGGGATTTCCTAGCTCTTTGAGCCTCTTACTCCCTAGGCAGAAGCTGTAGCAGCCTTATAGCTGGATCACCAGGCTGCTAATTCAGGAAGGGGGGACTAGGAGAGAGACTCCAGGAAAGCAAACTCTCTCATTGTTGGACCCTGCAAATGCCAACAAGCCTTGACTACCAGCAAGACTAAAGCCAATTATGTGACATTGCCATAGAATCCCATCAACTGCAAATCCCTACCTAAGTGTGACACAGGGGCAGAGCCTGGGGTACAAAGCCACCGACAAGGAAGAGGGAGAGAAAAGAAAAAGGAAGAAGTTAACCTCTCAAAATAAAGAAAAATCCACAGACTTTACAACTTGTTCCACTAATTTTTTGTTGTTGTTGTTTGTTTCTTCTATCTTATTGCCTTTATTATTATTATTTCTATTTCCTCCACCTCGGTCCTTTTATTTTCTGCCCATCTTATGCTTCCCTTTTCTTGAACTACACTACCCATGAGTGTTACATTTTATTTCTTTTCTTCATCCTCACTCTCCATTAAGGTTACACTCCAAAACACTTAACTCTCACTCTCTCCTCTTTTGTTTTTTTTTGTTTTGCTTTATTTTGTTTTTTTCTCTTCCTTTTTATTTCTTCCTTTGTTTTTCTCTTTTTCTTATTTTTTTCCTTTCTATTCATTTTTTCTTTTCTCATTTTACTTTTCCTCCCATTTAATCCTCAATCACGAACAAATTATTTAATTTGGGACTCAAGGGTTTTTTTTGGTTTTTTTTTTTTTGCTTGTTTATTTTTGTGGCATTTTGGGTTCTTTTTATGTTGCTTTTTAACTCACTAGCATTCCTCCCAACCCAAGGTCTCCACTATATTTAGTCTTCGCTCCACTTAATACAACAGATTTTTACTTATTATTTTTATTTTTTTTCTTCTTTATTATTCTTTTTTTTTCTCTCCTTTTTTTCTGGTTCCCTCTTATCCCTCTCATTATATCTCTTAGTCAACCATCACTTACAAGCAAATCACCTTATGCTTGTCTAAGATTTTCTTCTTCTTTTTCTTTTTTTTTGCATTTAGTAGGTCCCTACTCCCTTTTTTTTTTGCCCCTTGAACTCTTCACCCCAAATCAAGCCCTCCATTATAGGCAGTTTTTGTTCCATTTAGCATAATATAATTCACAGGTCATCATAATATTTCCCTGAGGAAGGGAGAGGAGGGAAAGAGAAGAAAGAAAAAAGGGGGAAATAATAAATTATTATTGTTTTTTTTTGTGTGTGTGGGGTGTTTTACCTTTTTTTTTTCTTTTTTTTAACTTTTTACTCTTTATTAATTCTAATTAGTGCTATCAACAAGACCACCCTCAGATGCCAATAAGAAAGAGGAAATCGAATACTATGGATACAAAAGATAGAGAGGTAACACAAATAGATGTGGAAAAATCTATGGAGAAAAGACTTAACATATTGGAAGCCTTGGAGCTAAATGACAGAGAATTTAAAATACAAATCTTAAAAATACTCAGAGATATACAAGAAGACACAGAAAGGCAATTTAGGGAGATCAGAAAACAACTCAATGAACACAAAGAATATATTACCAAGGAAATTGAAACTATAAAAACAAATCAAACAGAAATGAAAAACTCAATTCATGAGCTGAAAAAAAGAGGTAACAAGCTTAGCTAACAGAACAGCCCAGATTGAAGATAGGATTAGTGAAATAGAAGACAAGCAACTTGAGGCACAACAGAGAGAAGAAGAAAGAGACTCAAAAATAATAAAAAACGAGAAAGCCTTACAGGAATTGTTTGACTCCATCAGAAAGAATAACATAAGAATAATAGGTATTTCAGAGGGAAAAGAGAAAGAAAATGGAATGGAGAATATACTCAAACAAATAATAGATGAGAACTTCCCAAGCCTGTGGAAAGAACTAAAGCCTCAAGTTCAAGAAGCAAACAGAACACCGAGTTTTCTTAACCACAACAAACCCACTCCAAGGCACATCATAATAAAGATGACACAAACCAATGACAAAGAAAAAATTCTCAAGGCAGCCAGGGAAAAGAAGAGTACAACATATAAAGGAAGGCCTATTAGATTATCATCAGATTTCTCAGCAGAAACTCTACAAGCTAGAAGAGAGTGGACCCCAATATTTAAAGCCCTGAAAGAGAGAAAGTTTCAGCCAAGAATACTATACCCATCAAAGCTATCCTTCAAGTATGAAGGAGATATAAAAACATTCACAAATACAGAAAAGATGAGAGAATTTATTAGCAGAAAGCCCCCACTCCAGGAAATACTAAAGGGGGATTTCCAACCAGATTCAAAGAACAAAAGAAAACAACACCACAAGTAACAGCTCCACCAAGAACACAATAAAACCAAACTTAAACTGTGACAACAAAAGAAAAAAAAGGGGGGAGAGGATGGAGATTAACAGTAGCAAAGGATGATGAAGTGCAGAAATACTCATAAGATAGGGTACTACAATGAATATGGTAGGTAACCTTATCATTACTTAATGGTAACTACCCTTGAAAAAAACACCACAAAAACACTTGACTTAAAAAAGGTAACAACAGAGGAAAGAAGTATGGAACACAAACAAACAAAAACAAATGATAGAAAAACAAAAGAGAACAATCAAACAAGATACAAAACTAACAGAAAGCAATTTATAAAATGGCAGTAGGGAACCCACAAGTATCAATAATTACACTAAATGTAAATGGATTAAACTTACCAATAAAAAGACACAGAGTAGCAGACTGGATTAAAAAAGAAAATCCAACTATATGCTGCCTACAAGAAACACATCTAAGCAACAAGGATAAAAACAAATTCAAAGTGAAAGGCTGGAAAACAATACTCCAAGCAAACAACACCCCCAAAAAAGCAGATGTAGCAATACTCATATCTAATAATGCTGACTACAAGACAGAAAAAGTACTCAGAGACAAAAATGGTCATTTCATAATGACTAAGGGGAAGTTGAATCAAGAAGACATAACAATCCTTAATATATATGCACCAAACCAAGGAGCACCAAAATATATAAGACAGCTACTTATTGACCTTAAAACAAGAACTAACAAAAATACAATCATACTTGGAGACCTCAATTCACCGCTGACGGCTCTAGATCAGTCATCCAAACAGAGAATCAATAAAGATATAGTGGCCTTAAATGAAATACTAGAATGCCTGGATATGATAGACATCTACAGGACACTTCATCCCAAAGCGACAGAGTATACATTTTTCTCTAGTGTACATGGAACATTCTCAAGAATTGACCATATGTTGGGCCACAAAGACAATATCAGCAAATTTAGAAAAATTGAAATTGTACCAAGCATATTCTCTAATCATAAAGCCTTGAAACTATAATTCAACTGCAAAAAAGAGGGGGAAAAACCCACAAAAATGTGGAAACTAAACAACATACTTTCTGCTAGGATAACCGAGAGGTTTCACAAAGTATCCTTGCTTTCTGTGTTTGTGGGACAACCAAGCTCGGGAGAAACACTGGACACAGAAGGAGTGGTTGAAACATTAAGATCTGAAGGAGGGATGCAAAATATTGTGAATGAACCTGTAACTAATCAAGACAGGCTCATTTTTGCCCTACTTTATATCAAACGTGGCTTAATAAAGCAGTTTGTTCAGGCTTTGAATAGAGAAAGTGAATGCTGTCAACATATTATTTCTGCTTTTTCTGCCTTGTCTTTCAAGAAGATAAAAGCAAGTGTATTCAATGGACCTCACATTTGAACCCTCATACATGATGAAGAATTTTCCAGGAAGATGAATATGGAGGAGAAAGCAGCATGGCAGTCTTTTGTGGCAGTTACAAAGAACTTCCTTGGCAACAAAAAAGCAGAAAACTATAAACTTCTGGTTCAAAGGATGCTGTTTCTTGAAAATCTTGGAGCTTTTAGTGATGAGCAGACTACCAATGGAGCATCAAACAAGACTGCCCTCAACAAGTTCACAAATGCAAGAGCTACAAATGCAAATTTTTGCCTGAATAGAATTTAATAGAATTTAGTTTTGTGCAAAGTTTATAATTAAAATAAGTGTTTTAACATGTTCTATTTTGAAATTGTAGACAAATTCTGATGCAATAATATCTTCTAGTGTTTTAGTGTATTTACTGTATTATATAAATTGTTATATTTTCACAAAGATGATGCCCAAGAAGACATTCTACTTCATTACGTTAAACTAAATGTTGAAAATCTTACAATAAGATGAAAACCTAAAATCTTGCATTGCAAAAAAAATTATAGCTTCCAGAGAGAAACTAATGTCAGATTTGAGATCAGCACACTTGAGTTAGGTAAGAACAAGTGTTTTTGTGGATGCAACAAAAATTGTGTTCCCCAGTGAATTGTCAAAATCATCTACTGATTCTTCAAATCCTAGATTTAAAATACACTCACAGAAACATCTGGTTTATTATTATTCACTTTCCATGGATAGTAGCATATAATTGACTTCATAAATATGATTTAAATAGCATCTGATAATATGGCAGATTAACATGGACTGCTAATGTCTTCTTGACCTATGTCTAGAGAATAAAAATAAGGGCAAAGATTTGGAAAATATTGGACAAGGTTCTTATGACTTTCTCAAGGCTAGTTAATATAAATGGCACTAGGCTGGTGGGAGGGTGTGTTAAAAGGACTTTGAGGCTGAGAAGGATTGAAGTCTAAAGAACAATTGTAATGATATTTGCCTGGTCTATGTGTAGTATAAGGGAGAAATAAACATCAACAAATGCTGGGAACCTGGACCCTGGCTGGAATGAATAATGCATAAGTTTAGCACTTTCTGAAAGAATTAGTCTTCTTTGACTCTTTCTCACTTCAAATCATAAAGATTTGTGTATTGCATTGGCAGAAGAAAATAAATTTGGAGTTCTGCAGTTTTATTATTTTTTAAATTTTTTTAAATTATAGTTTACATTCAATAATATTTTATATTAATTTTAGGTGTACAGCAGAGTTTTTAGACAATTATATACATTACAAGGTGCTTTTCTCAACATTTCTAGTACTCCTAGATACCATACAGAAAGAGAAATTTTAGAAAAAAAAATGTCCTGGGAAGAACTACCAGTACAGACCCAAAAGAACAACAGTCACTATAGTGTGGAACAAAAAAAGAGTAGGTCGCCCAGACTAAAATCAGAGGCTTCATACTCTGAACTGTTTGTTCTGCCACATCTGTGCTCCACACTCATGATGAAAGGAAAGACCACAAGCTATGGTATAGATGTTAGCCTTTGACGTTGGGCACATATGAGCACTTAATAGTTCCATAGTAATGTAACTTCTTTGAAAAATATTATTAGACATATATGCTGGTTATTTACAAGAGATAAAGAAAACTATTAAGTCAAACAAAAAAAATAAAAAATGCTCTCAGAGATATAAGTAATATAAACCACAAAGTATAAAACATAAAATAATATGAGTTGTGTTACAAAATACATGAAGTAATGACAAAATGATTGCAGCTCAAGAATAGTTGATCTGGTCATACTTATATTAATATTTAAATTAATAAATAAAATAAATTTATTAAATATAGAATAATAAATTATTAGAAAATTTAGAAATCAGTTGAACTAATTCATGGTCATGAAAACTGAATTGTTTGTTTATAGAATGTAAAAATGATTGACACAAACAGGAGAATTTTA
This sequence comes from Saccopteryx bilineata, assembly GCF_036850765.1. Lineage (NCBI taxonomy): Eukaryota > Metazoa > Chordata > Mammalia > Chiroptera > Emballonuridae > Saccopteryx > Saccopteryx bilineata. The sequence goes on along the minus strand of NC_089491.1, from coordinate 208,468,550 downwards.
GATAATAAAAAAGTTTTGTATCTAGATTATGGTTGTGGTTATATAAATGCATATATTTACTTCAACTCATTTAATTATATACTTAATTTCTGTACATTTACTACATGTATATTTTACCTCAATAAAATGGACTATTAAAAATAAATACAATTTTATATCAAAATCAATAAAGAAACTATTAGAGAACTCAGAGATTAAAAATAAAGATAATACCTAAATTGCTTTCAAGAACATCAAGATTATAGGAATAAAAATGTGAGCTTGTAAAAAATGACACATAGTAAGAAAGTGTAACATATGTGAGTTGTGACTTACAGAAGAAAGAGTGAGAAAATAGGACAGAGGCAACACTTAAATAAAAAGTAGTAGAGAATGTTTCCAAATAAATGAGAAACTTTAATCCAGATACATAAGATTATTTATAAATATCAAGTAGGCTAATCAAAGTGAACTGTATAAAGATTTAAGGGAATATAAAGAAGTATATAAAGATGTTAAAAAGAAAATATGGTTTACCTTTATAGATAACATATACTAACTTCTCAAAATTGAAAATTAGATCAGAAAACAATATAATTTTATCTTCTCTAATAAAATATCATAAACTTCTCACTAGAATTTCCCCCCAAAATAGAATTAATTAGACATTTTACCAAAAAAAAAGGCTGTAGAAGTTTACTCTCACTAAAATCTCACTTGAATGACTTGATAAGTAAATTAAATAATGAAATAAAATAAAACAAGGAAAGTCATTTTACTTAGAAGGTCATGTTGAAAAAGAAACAAAGAGAAAAATGTTTTATAGGAGCCCTGGCTGGTTAGCTCAGTTGGTTAAAACATTGTCCCAAAACACCAAGGTTACAACCCATCCTATCAGGGCACATACAGGAAGCAACCAATAAATGTAGATCTAAGTGAGAAAACAAACAAATGCTTCTCTCTTTTTCTCTGTCACTCACCTCTCCATTCCTTTTTGTCTCTTTAAAATTAATCAATAAAAATAAAGTAAAGCAACTCTTTCTCATCCTACTACTTATCAAAAAATGTTTTATAGAAAAATATGAAAACTCAGTTTGCAAGTTGACAATAATAATGATTTAAGGTCTAAAAATTAAGGTGAAATTAAAACACAATAATAGCATAAGCATGGAGAAAAAGTAAATGGAATTAAAGTGTTTTGATTTTTTTGTTAATCAGAAAGTGAATAGGGATATTAGCAGACTGACAATCACTGATCCATAAATATAAAAATAAAAAAGTACTAAAAACATGCATTTAAAGAATTACTATCAAAACATTTGGTGCTAAATCCTGAGTTAAAATAAAAAGAAAGTAATACAGTACTTTTCATTTATCAAATTTAGTTGAATTATAGGTTTTACAATATATGAATTTTATTTTAGAATTTTTATCACCTCAAGAAAGATTATAGCATGTTTCAGTTAAGCAGATGTTCACCTACAGTTTTTGTTTTGTTTCTTAAGTGGGTTTCTTTTCTTATTCTGGGTTTGGACATAGGGTTGGGTTTAGCATAAGCAGGGAGCTCTGCTGGGGAAAAGAAAAACTTAAAGTATTTAGCAATCAAAATTTGAGCATTAACAACTATGTGCTTAGGTCTATAACCAGAATATCATCTGAGTTCTGGGCTACTCAAGGGGTCTGAATCCTAGAATTATAGCATTATGAAAGGCAGAGTAAAATTTCTTGCATTGTTATGGCATTCAAGGAACAAACATGGTATTAGTCTTTGCCTACAGGTATATCCTCAATATATCCTGCACAGAGAGAAGTACAAGATAGGAATATGAATGGATAAATGGATTTGCAGAAATACAATAATAGTGAGAGGTGTCAGCAATGGCATAATTGACATTAGTATTTCTAGATTCAAAGTAAGATTCAGAATGCTTTTTATGTTTTCTTAACAATGCACATTTGACTGCCTTACTTTGGACATGGATTGGGCTTTTTTGGGTTTGCTTTATAAAAACAGTGGTTTGCAGCATGGTAGTTGCAGTTGTGTGTAAATAAGATTTCATAATGAAATATGGGGTCTAAGCAGAAAAAAGACAATTTAAATGTTGACAGGTCTAAACTGTTATGAAGAGAATTGAGATGCTGAATTAATGAATACAGAGGACAATAAAATGTTGATAAGATTAGCAGTTTGAAATTTTAGTGCTATATGTAAAACTGACAAATAAATGATAATTTATGATTTATTGATGAAATAACTTAACATGATTTTTATCTCATTCCACATTGATTAATAGATTAAATGTAACCTTACAACAATAACAACAAAACTTAACTGATGACCTCATATAACATAGACACTATGGATGTGTAAAGGTCCACAAATAACTCCTTATTACAAAATGATATACAAACTACATGAGTGAAATTAACAAAAAATGAGACAATATAAAAACTTAGAAACATGTATATATAAAAAATTGTAACATGCTAGAAGTGATACCAAATATAAGTAGAAAAAGTATAAAATTTTAATGAATCATTTGGGAAAAAATATTTGTTATCATTTAGAGAAAATTAGAGCTAAATATTTATTCTATGCTATTTAAAAAATACACCTCAATGATTTACTGTCTATAACATTGAAAACTACATTTAGTTAAAGAAAATTTGGAGAACTTATTTTTTAAGTAGAACACGTATCAATGTATTTAAAAAATCAGGAGAATATATCATAAAACTATGTTTAAGAACATTCATAGAAATTAAAAATTTTTGTTCAACAAAAAGCTGTCCTAAATAAAAGACAAATAAAAGGAGATATAAATCTAAATCTAAAATGAGATTAATTCTAAAATATAAAAGGTATTCCTCCATATACTCAAAGTAAATGTTAGAAACTTAGAAATATTGAATGAACAGAAAATTTAGTATAGGGGAAGGAAATGTGTAGATCTGATAAGTCCATAGATGTTTGGGAAACAGTGTGTAATACATTAGAGTATTTTCTAACAAAACTAAATTTAAAGGAGAAATATATGTCTAACTTTTGGTTTATGGCCATTGTATTTGGTGGCCTGTATGAAAAGACCACTAATGCTCTGAAGTTGGGGAGGTGTGGCAACCACAGAAACCACTGAGCTCTCTATGTTCTTACCTGTGGACAAGTCCTGCCAGGGGTGAAGATGACGAAGATGCAGAGACCTGACTTCAGGGACCAGGTTCAGTGATGCAGATCCACTTTATTTAGGAAGTAAGCTAGCTTATATACATGGGTTCAGCCTATAGGGTGTTACAGCGTGTCCTTCATAGTCAATGGCTGAAAATATTAGGGAGCTGCATGGTTGGCACTAAGTCACTTTCTTATAGCAGGCGAGCTCCTTTCCTGAGTATGCCAAGGAGGCTTCTGGGAGATGGAGTATTCTCATAGCATTACATTAGCCACAGCTGCTAGGAATGTGCTCTGTGCTCCACCCACATCTCCCCCTTCTCTTTTAATTAAGGCCAATTGGACTTCATGAATGACAGCTTGCTGTTTTTATAGCTTCTGAATGCTACGCATTGTGCAATGGAACCCTAGTAGAACTAAAACAACTATGATACCTATTATACTATATGCTAGTAGATTAGCTGGAATAAACAATAAGACAAGTTTCTCCAATGTTTGACTACTTAGGAAATAAAATGGGGGTCTTAAACAGGGGATTCCTACTTGGTATCAGGATGTCATTTTCCCCCCATTGTGTTACAGAGAACTTTTAGGTGCCATTAAACACAGTTCCATTTTTATTTTAAAAAATGGACGTAGGTCCATGCACACCTCCTTCCCACAAAGGTTCCAGCATCCCAACACAGAATGGATGGCTTGCCATGGGCTGCATACTGTATATGGTTTCAAGGCACATTACACAAATTACAACAACATGAAAAATCATACAATTTCACAATTACAAAGGTACATTTCACCAGTCTCTTTGCCAAAAGAGCAAAATGTCCTCGACCTTCTTTCTAGCCATGGAAAAAGCTTCCTAGGGCAGAGGAAGGGCCTCTAGCAAAGCTACTCTCCACCCCCATTAAAGTATTTCACATTGTCAAAAATTCATAAGTCCATCCAACAATGGAGCCAGTATTTACTCGGATCATAGTCCAGGAAATCATTCCATGCACATGAGGCTTTAGCCACACCCCTCATCCCTGCCATCCTGGCAGATCTTACACTGTCCCAAAGAAGAGCAAGTGTCAATGGCTGTCAGCATTTCCATCTCTGCTCCAGAGAGCATAATGGCATCCATCCCTATGTCCCAAATATGTCATCGAACCCACCAGAAACTTAGCAGGCACTCCCTGCCATTTAGTGGCCACTTGGCGATGCAAGCCTGACTTCAGTTCATCCTACTGACGCAGCTGCCACCGTTTACCTTCTGGAGTCTGTGAATCGCAACTCAGGCCCAATTCTCCTCATCCTCCAAATATGAACTGAAAACACCAGCTCATACTGCTGGGCTAGAGCCCTGGGCTGCCACAACCTGCATCTGGGAGTCAGCGGTTACTATAGCACACATAAGCAAGAATAGAGCACCAGGGCCTGGGGGCCCATCAGGGGCCATTCTCTGGGCCTGCCCTGCCAAAGCCTCCACATCCCCCCAGGTGATGAGGCGTGAACACCAGCCATGAGGTCTTCTTCTGGAGTTCTAGGAACCTCCACCCCTCAGGCGTATCAGTGTGGAGAAGGCCAGGGCTGTGGCTTTGGATGGATGAAGACTGAACCATTTAGTGGGTGTGCATAAAACCCTGTCAAGCAGGTTGGGGGGTTCCTGGGGTCCAAATTCACTGAAAAGGACAAGCATAACCTCTCCCTTGTGTTAGAAGAGGGTGTGATCCCTGCCACTGTGCCATGGCTGGGTCCTTCCAGCATCATTTCAGAGAGAGGGGCAGGGGACAGAAAGAGTGAGGGATACAGAATAATAGACAACACAGACAGACAGAAAGAAAAAAGACACATGGGGTTGTATAGGTCGGCCCATGGGTCTGCAGCAGGAACACATGCTGGAGTTAAAACTGGGATAGAAAATGGCATCTGAGAGGCTGGGGTGGGGAATTGAGCCCCAGCAGGGAATGCGGAAGTAGCAACTTCTGCTTTTTTGGGTGGCCAAGCTGATGGCGCAGTTTCTAATGTATCTAGTTTTGTTTCTGCATGCTCGGCTGCAAGTCCATCAAACTCGGTGGCCCAACCCTTTCCTCCCTCTACAGGGGGAAGTGAATACAGAGGCAGGGATTCCTCAGAAAGAGGAGTAGCCTGTAGAACCTTAGAGACCGGTATAGGGTCCCCAGCAGGAGCACCGGTCAAGCAGGCGTGTATTTCCAATAAGGCAGGAGTGAGGCTGAGAGGGAAGGTTTGCCTCCCATGCACCTCAGCCGAACGAATGCATCGGAGAGCTTGGGCCCAAGTATCCAGGTCCCAGAGGGGTGCGTCCTCAATCCAGGGATTGAGACCAGAGAGGATCTCCCAGTAAGTACAGAGATCCTTTTCACAAACTTTAACTCGCCTACTCTGCAATAGAGAATGCAGGGCTTGAGCCTGCGGGGCTTGAGAGTGGGGGAGAAGGTTTCTCACTGCAGAATGTCACTCACCTGTCCCTTGGATGCCAGTTATGTCCCTGCCCTACATTTGGCCACCAGTTGTGGACAAGTCCTTCTGGGGGTGAGAACAACTGAGATGCAAACACCCAACTCCGTGGACCAGGTTCAGTGATGCAGATCCACTTTATTCAGGAGTAAGCTGGCTTATATACATAGGTTCAGCCTATAGGGTGTTACAGCATGTCCTTCATAGCCAATGGCTGAAAAGATCAGGGAACTGCATGGTTGGCACTAAGTCACGTCCCTATAGCGAGCAGCTCCCTTCCTGGGTATGCCCAGGAGGCTTCTGGGAGCTGGAGTATTCTCACAGCATTGCATCAGCCCCAGCTGCTAGGAATGCACTCTGCACTCCATCCACACTCACCAACCCCTGGACTTTCAGGGTAAGTATTCCCCTTGATTGTAGCTCTCTTTGCATTTGAAACTCTAGCAGGCATCCCCAAACTACAGCCCACGGGCCACATGTGTCCACCCTGAGGCCATTTATCTGGCCCCGCCGCACTTCCAAAAGGGGCACCTCTTTCATTGGTGGTCAGTGAGAGGAACACTGTATGTGTTTGTCCTCCCACGGTCTGAAGGACAGTGAACTGGCCCCCTGTGTAAAAAGTTTGGGGACCCCTGGAACTTTGGGATCTGTTCAGAAGCTGTTCACATTTTTGATCAGGCCTTATTTCACACTTCAGCATGACTCATAGGGGTTTGGGCTGTTTCTTGAAACTTCATTGGTCTTTGGCCAGATTCCTCAGGAAGCAGACTGCCTCATTGAAACTCTGCTGTGGCCCTGGCTGGTTGGCTCAGCGGTACAGCGTCGGCCTGGTGTGTGGGGGACCCAGGTTTGATTCCTGGCCAGGGCACATAGGAGAAGTGCCCATTTGCTTCTCCACCCCCCTTCCTCTCTGTCTCTCTCTTCCCCTCCCACAGCCAAGGTTCCATTGGAGCAAAGATGGCCCGGGCGCTGGGGATGGCTCCTTGGCCTCTGTCCCAGGTGCTAGAGTGGCTCTGGTCATGGCAGAGTGACCTCCTGGTGGGCAGAGCATTGCCCCTGGTGGGCGTGCCGGGTGGATCCCGGTCGGGCGCATGCGGGAGTCTGTCTGACTATCTCTTCCCGTTTCCAGCTTCAGAAAAAATACAAAAAAAAAAAAGATTAAAAAAAAAAAGAAACGCCTGACCAGGCAGTGGCGCAGTGGATGGAGCATTGGATTGGGATGCAGAGGACCTGGGTTCAAGACCCGGAGGTCGCCAGCTTTAGTGCGGGCTCATCTGATTTGAGGAAAAGCCCACAAGCCTGAACCCAAGGTCGCTGGCTCCAGCATGGGGTTACTCAGTCTGCTGAAGGCCCGCGGTCAAGGCACATATGAGAAAGCAATCAATGAACAACTAAGGTGTTGCAACGCGCAATGAAAAACTGATGATTGATGCTTCTCATCTCTCTCTGTTCCTGTCTGTCTGTCCCTGTCTATCCCTCTCTCTGACTCACTCTCCATCTCTGTAAAAAATTAAAAAATTAAAAAACAAAATTCATCATATAAAAAAAAAAGAAACTCTGCTGAGACTCTGGCCTGACTCTTCTGGGATCCAGATGTTTCTCTAAAATTGAGCTGCTCAGCCTTCGGTTGACCCCTTAAGGGTCAGACTATTTTTCTGAAACTGTTGCTTCAAGCCTTTGGCTCAAACTGTTCTTGATGAAACTGGCTGGTATTAGGGGCAGGCTGCCTGGCTTCAGGCTCTAGAAAAGGCCTCTGTAAAAGGATCCTATATTTAAATTTTTTCAGCGTGATTCCCCTTTCTCTCAGGGATCTCAGCAGATTTTGTGTAAAAACAAAACAAAACAAAACAAAAAAAACAGTTTTGCTTCATGTACATTTCCAATTAAATGGACCAATTTGACCAAAAGTAATTTAGAATAGAAATGGCTATTACACAGAACTGATGACATCCAGAAACTTTCTTTATTAAAAATACTGAACTGGCCTGACCAGGCAGTGGCACAGTGGATAGAGCATCAAACTGGGATGCTGAGGACCCAGGTTCAAGACCCTGAGGTCGCTACCTTAAGCACGGGCTTATCTGGTTTGAGCAAAAGGTCACCAGCTTGGACCCAAGGTCACAGACTCCAGCAAGGGGTTACTTGGTCTGCTGAAGGTCTGCGGTCAAGGCACATACGAGAAAGCAATCAATAAAAACTAAGGTGCTGCAATGTGCGATGAAAAACTAATAATTGATGCTTCTTATCTCTCCATTCCTGTCTGTCTATCCCTGTCTATTTCTCTCTCTGACTCTCTCTCTATCTCTGTATAAAATAAAAAAAAATAAATAAATAAAAGTACTGAACTGGACAAATATAACTCTGAAAAACTGAGTGGAATGCCTGTTGTGCTTGGTATTTTGAGGATTCAAAGCATTACTGGGAGTCTAAAATGATCTCTTTGAAAAATAAAAATATAAGATTAACTGAGACAAAGAAGTGTTTAAAGAAAGAAAAATTAAAAAAAAAAAGAATTCAGTCGCCTTGTGTTTCCCCCCTTAGCTTCCTTGTCTCCAGAGCTATCCTCCACCTCCCCTGGCAGTATCAGTATCTGTCTCTTTAAAATTAAGCCTTCTGAAGATCCTAAGAAGCCACAGTTTCTTACATTCCCTGGACTAAAGCTGAACTGCAAACCATAGTCAACAATTTTCCCAAAGTAAATGAATATTCCCGAAGAATCTCTGAGCAATTTATTTAATTTTTTTTTTTTTTGTATTTTTCTGAAGCTGGAAACGGGGAGAGACAGTCAGACAGACTCCCGCATGCACCCCGACCGGGATTCACCCGGCACGCCCACCAGGGGGCGATGCTCTGCCCACCAGGGGGCGATGCTCTGCCCCTCCAGGGCATCGCTCTGTTGCGACCAGAGCCACTCTAGCGCCTGGGGTAGAGGTCAAGGAGCCATCCCCAGCGCCCGGGCCATCTTTGCTCCAATGGAGCCTTGACTACGGGAGGGGAAGAGAGAGACAGAGAGGAAGGAGAGGGGGAGGGGTGGAGAAGCAGATGGGCGCTTCTCCTGTGTGCCCTGGCTGGGAATCGAACCTGGGACTTCTGCACACCAGGCCGACGCTCTACCACTGAGCCAACCAGCCAGGGCCTTCTCTGAGCATTTAATATAGCCATTCAGAATCATCAACTTGGTTTCTGACGCCTATCAGCTAGCTCACCTGCCTGAAAGCTGGGCTCGAGCACTGGATAAAACTTCTGACTAGAAAATTCTGAAAGGTCTCTAGCATCATCTTTCTAGGTATTTATCCCACTGTCTTGTTTGTTACATGATAAACCTCATGCAATTGCTAAATGCCTTCGCTGGGCAATTCTGGGACTCTCCCAAAGTCACTTCAATGGAGAAAAATTCAGGCTTGCTTACAAAAGCCTGATAAAACTGTTCATAATTATAATCAACTTTCAACTTTAGATTGTTTTTATTGTTTAACAATAAGAAAGAGTCTGACATAGAGAGTAAAAGTAGTGCATTCTTTGATATCATCTTTAAATGTAAAAATTTTTAAATCCCTAGACTTGTACTGTAACAGTTCCCTGAAAAACACTAAATTTAATAAGTTTAACAGATCAGTAGATCTGTGAATACCAGTTCATATTGTATTTCTACTCATTTTAAACAAGTCTTATCAATAAAAATATTGTTTTAATAAAGACAAACTATATTTGTCTTTAATAAACACAAACTATATTTTCTCCTATAGAATAAATTAAATTTAACTGTATTTGTATTTATAGATTTCACTGTAGTTTTAATATTTAGAAATATACCAGTCTTTGTTTTTCATTTGGAATTATTTGAAATAATGACAGTTAACTTGCACTTTTATTTTTCACTTTTAATTTGCTTTTTCTCTTGTCTCGAACTTGAATTTAGAAATGGCAGGATCTCAATAGAGGTAGAGAGTAATTTCCCACAAGACCTGGCTAATTTATAGCTTTCAACACACCAATGACCCCTACAATTTGGCAGTTGCTTCATTAATTTCACTACACCTGCTCCATTTATCTTTCAAAAAAAAAAAGACAAATAAAGGCACAATCTTCTCTCACTGCAGCTATTGTCAAAAAAAGTCATTCATGTCTTTCTGAAGTAAACTGTAACCAGCATTATAGAGAACAAAAAGACAGTAGTGTCAGATGAATGGTCCCAGTTTGTCACTGGGATTTAGAAGAAAACTCTGAGTGGCCACAGAATTTGGGAAGAAATGTTTCCACTCTGGAAATCTCTGTCTATTCAGGGAAGACTTACATTTTCACCAGAGCTGCCATCTGATTTATAAAATTTAGAATTAAAAAATAAATAATCTAAAACAATTTTAATATAAGGTTTTCTCATACTTAATAATAAATTATATAGGCACCCTGATTATTGTCTAGCTGAATAACTAGCTAATAAAAAGAAAAAAAAAACTAAACACAGTTATAGGCTACCTAACTTTTCTATGTTTATAATATCAAGCACCTTATTTTTGTGAAATACTGACTGTATATTGAATATTTTTAGCAATACTGAAAATGGACATTTAGCAAGAAAAGTTTGTTAATTAAAACTAGAATATTTTAATGTTCATTATGGAAGTAATTTATTTAGTTGACTAAAAACTTAAAATTCTGTTATTTTTTGCAATTATTTCTATATTCAGACACTTTAGGCTCCATTAAAAGCAAAAGCAATTGTGTTTTTATTCTTATTTTAGAGCAAACAGCTTGATTTCTCAGACTCTACCTGAGGGGCAGTACATTTTAAAGAATAATTAAGAAAATGAATAAAAATATATAAAGAGCTTCTAAGAATTTGCATTATGACATATAATAAATATGAATATAAACTTGAATTAGATGTTTTTTTTCCAATGTTATTATTTATTTTAGTATAGACTATTGAATGTTTGTGATCATTACAAAGACTTTAGGTATTTAATTATTTGATAAGATATTCATATCAAAGTAGCCAGAAGAAATATTTAACTTACACAAAAGCTGTTTCTATTCTTTCTATTTTAGTATAGACTATTGAATGTTTGTGATCATTACAAAGACTTCAGGTATTTAATTATTTGATAAGATATTCATATCAAAGTAGCCAGAAGAAATATTTAACTTACACAAAAGCTGTTTCTATTCTTGTGTTACCAGGATATATCATGGTCATGAATGCATGCCTTGATATATTAATGAAGACTGAATAAGGAAATCTTGATTAATGGCATTACCTCTATAATTACTGAAATGGAATCAACTGAAAACATCATTCTACAAACTGACACACATCAAGGTCTTTATATAGCTCAGTCTATTTTATTTAGTTATAAGAATTATAATAGAATATAACTAATATTTCTGTGGTTACAAAATATTTGTGGCATATATGATTTTAATAATAACAGAAAAATGCCCTGGCTGGTTGGCTCAGGGGTAGAGCATTGGCCTGGCGTGCAGAAGTCCTGGGTTTGATTCCCGGTCAGGGCACACAGGAGAAGTGCCCATCTGCTTCTCCACCCCTCCCCCTCTCCTTCCTCTCTGTCTCTCTCTTCCCCTCCCACAGCCAAGGCTCCATTGGAGCAAAGTTGGCCCGGGCACTGAGGATGGCTCCGTGGCCTCTGCCTCAGGTGCTAGAATGGCTCTGGTTGCAACAGAATGACACCCCAGATGGGCAGAGCATCATCCCCTAGTGGGCGTGCTGGGTGGGTCCTGGTTGGGTGCATGCGGGAGTCTGTCTGACTGCCTCCCTATTTCCAACTTCAGAAAAATACACACAAAAAAAAGGTAAAAAAAAACAGAAAAATATTTAAAAATAATAAGTATGCATGTTTTGATATTGTATTACTATACTTTTTACTAATTTAGAACTATTTTCTAACTTAAATTAAAAGACACTATTAACTGTGGCTTATAAATAGAAATAATATGAAGACAGAAATAATTTATATGCAAAATATGTTAAGACAACAATAAACTATTGGCAAGATGATGTATTTTAAAATTTAAATAAATCACTTTAATTTTTAAGAAATTATGATTTACATGAATGCAGACTCATTGAGGAAGAAATTGCTCTTTTTATGTGAGACCAGACTGCTTTAGAAATAATAACAATTGCTTATGAAATATCACCCCCTAACTTAGTGGCTTGATACTTGAAAAACCAAGTCTATTCACACTACTAATACCTGAATTCTTAACCATTCTTGACTCTTTACACTTCCAAATGAGATTTGAATCCGATTTTTTTAACAGTATGTAATTTCTTCTTTCCCCCACCCCAACCAATTTGGTATGACTTACTTATGCTTTCTTTCTGTGTATGTGATGCTTATTCTTATTATGTGTTTTGGAATTGTTATCATACAGTTCACTTTCTGTGAAGGTTCTTTTCCAGGAAAGTTTGCTCATGAAGTGGTATAAATATGACTTTTGAGGTGGCTGTGCTTTGTTCACAGCTCTTAAGCAGGCTTCACATGAACAGCTAAGTTCTGTGTTTTCATCACACACACAAAAATTTATTTCCATACTTGCACCAATAGGGGCAAATATATATCTTTGGATTTTGTAAAATTTATTTTTATCTAGTATTATGGGCCAAGTTCAACATTAGCAAGTAGAATAATCACATCCATGTTAGAAATAGTTCTAAATACTCTTTCAGAATTATTGAGGTTGAACCACAAAAGTTTCCATTTTGTGGGCTGTAATATTTTAAGCTCTACTCCTCATGGGCTCTCCCTTAAAAAACCAAGATGTTTTATTCTTATATTAATCTATATCTTTTTTACTATCATCTGTCTATCCAACTCCAGTGGGGTCGTGACCCACAGGTTGAGAACCGCTGAACTACAGTGTGTCTGTAAAGTCATGGTGCACTTTTGACCAGTCACAGGAAAGCAACAAAAGATGATAAAAATGTGAAATCTGCACGAAATAAAAGGAAAACCTTCCCAGTTTCTGTAGGATGATGTGGAAGCATGTGTGCATGCACAGATGATGATGTAACACCGTGTATACAATGGATCAGCCCACAGCCATGCCAGTTGAGATGTGAATGGTACAGAGGAAAGTTCAGTGTGTTCTGTGGCTCACTAAATTTGAATTCATGACCAAAGTGCAACATGAATATCAGCACATTTATGATGAAGCACCACCACATAGGAATAACATTACTTGGTGGGATAAGCAGTTGAAGGAAACTGGCAGTTTGGTGGAGAAACCCAGTTCTGGTAGGCCATCAGTCAGTGATGAGTCTGTAGAGACTATATGGAAAAGCTACCTAAGGAGCCCTAAAAAATCTGTGCATGGGCCCACATTGAACTGCACTGAATAGGTATGAAACTGGGAGAGTTTTCCTTTTATTTGGTGCATATTTCACATTTCTATCATCTTTTGTTGCTTTCCTGTGACCAGTCAAAAATGCACCATGACTTTATGGACACACTGTATTTCTCTATCATTTAACTTTTTAATGTATTTCTGTCAGGAGAAAGATCTGTTTTAATCAGGTTCATAGGCTTAAAATAATAAGCAAGTCACTTGATGTAAGTAAATATTCATTTATTACTTCCAACAAATATTTATGGGCTTACAGTGGTCTAAGTGCAAATGTTACAAACATTAGAAAATTTCTTTCTTATTTTGTCACTTGCGACAACATTAGTGAATCTTAAGGGCATTATGTTAAGTGAAATAAGTCAGTGAAAGACAAATACTGTATGACATCACTTACATGTGGAATCTAAAAAAGCTGACCTATAGAAACATAGAGTAGAATAATAATTACCAGGGGCTAGAGGTTGGGGGAAATAGGAAGGTAGATGTTGGTTAAAGTGTACAAACATTCAGCTGTAAGATTAATAGATTTTGAGGATTTGATGTATAGTATGGTGATAATAGTCAATATCACTGTATTATAAACTTGAAAGTTGCTAAGAGAGTAGATTTAAATATTTCACCACACACACATACACACACACACACACAAAAGTAATTATATAAGCTGATAGACATATTATCTAACACTACACAGATAATCACTTGGTAATATATAAATTTATCAAATCAGTGCATTGTATACCTTAAAATTACACAAAGTTTTATGTAAATTATATCTCAGTAAAGATGGAAAAAGAGAAAGTATCTTTCTTTAAGGATTTTCCAATTTTATTTTTTCAGAATTAAATAGTAATTTTCCAATGTATTTTGGGTACAAAAAATCTGTTGAAGAGTAAAATTATCATACCTTATCTGTAGCTAAATTAGAATATTTTAAATCACTTTAAATATTTCTTTAGGTTTTTGTTGTTTTGTTTTTTACTTTTTCATCTAACAGGGATTAACTTGTGTATATACCTGTCAGACTTTTAATGAAAGTAATCTCATATAGGTCAGATAAAGAATCATCAGAAGTTTTTGTATCCTGAAAAATGAAATACGTTTTTAAGAATCAAATTCAATTGTTACCTTATAATTTTCTTGAATGTATTGTAGTTTGAATCTTAGTGAATTATTTGAATCATATAAACATTTTTAAAAGACAACTTGTACATTTATTTATGCATTTACAGGCATATTATTATGCAGTTACATTATAAATAGCTTAATGATAAAAATGATGGAAGAAAAAATTAAGTATGTTATACATTAAAGTGTCTCATGGGTGGTTGCCAATATTTTTATATTCCCTTTCCATAAAGTTTAGTGCAATAATTTAATAAAATTTATAAATGTTACAAAACAAATTTTATAGAAAAATGTATCTAATATGATGAAGTCCAAAATAGCAATGATAACATAAAATATTTTAATTTGAGAATGTTCAGCAAATCCATGAACTTCAATAAATTCATTTTAAAACTAAAAATATAGAATTTAACATGAAAATGCTATGATATTATTTGAAAGATGTTTCTTCAGTTATAGAAAAAAATTTCTTCCTTCTCATTCATAATTTTAAATTTAAATAGTGCTTATAAAATAAGCACTATTATTTTATTTAATTTAAATTTTATTATTTTATTTAATTTTATTAATAAAATTAAATAAAATGCTTATTAAAATATCTCAAATCTTGAAGGAGCTAACTTATTTAAAAAAATTAAAAATTAAAATTTAGGTTAGGTGAGATGACATCAGAGTAATGGCACAGTAGGAAGAGATATCGATAAATCTCCCCTAAAACTCAAGCAGATCTTCAACCAGAAACAAAAAAAAAACTATTCTTGGAGTGTCCAGATGTTTCACAATGCACCCGAAGGTATGGTTGAGAGAAAAATTGGCTAAATATATAATCAAACCCTGAAGGAAATAGGGAGTAAGAAATACTCCGCCTTCCTCACTAACCTAAATAGGGCTGCTTTCACTGGGAACTGAGAGTATAGAAACTAAGGTGGGCAAAGGGGGTGAATAGATTCAGGCCGTGGCACAAACGGCCGAACAAGACTGTGGCATAGAGATACAAGCGGAGGAAAAACTGTTCCTGTGGCAACGCAGGAAATACAAGCTAACATTCGTGCCAAACCCAGACAAAGAAAGACAAGTGGGGCAGCCATTTTCCCTGATCTCCTGGTCAGCATGCGCAGATAGTGGGCAAGAGATTCCTTCAAAATCCCCGGGAGTGGGCGCCAGTGTTACCACACAGAGAGGCAGATCAGAGGCCTTTATGTGGGCTGAGAGTGGAATCTCCAGGCAGCCCCAGCACCCTGAAAAAGCCATGCACGGGAGGGAGTGAGAGCCAATTCCAACGCTGGAACTTTTCCATGGAGGCGGGGGTTTCACTCAAAGTGTGAGGTGGCTGGCCTGATATCCTGGTCTGCATGCACGGAGAGTGGGCAAGAGATTCCTCAGAGCACCTCAGGAGTAACAACCTGTGTTATCCCACGGAGGGGCAGAGGTAGGGGCCTTTGTGTGGGCTAAAAGTGGAACCTCCAGCCCGCCCGAGCACCCTGAAAAAACCATGCTCAGGGAGGGAGCAAGAGCCAATTCCAACATTGGAACTTTTCCATGCGGGCGGGGGTTTCACTCAGAGTGTGAGACTGTCAGCCTGATATCCTGGTCTGTGCACAGAAAGTAAGTGAGAGTTTCCTCCAAGTGCCCCGGGATTGGGTGCCCGCCCATGTTACCAGACAGAGTGGCAGAGCCAGACGTCTTTGAGTGGGCAGAAGCCATGCCTGATTATGCTAGCAGCTCTGACTGACTGAGCCTTACCCAGAGCCCTGTGCTGAGTAGAAATAGAGTGGGGAGTTGCCAGCACTTTGAGCCACTTACTATCCAGGCAGAGGCAGCAGCAACCCCATAGCTGGATTATCAGGCTACTAATTGAGGAAGGAAAGACTAGGAGAGAGGCTCCAGGAACACGGATTGTCTCACTGTCAGAGTCTATAAATGCCAATGAGCCTCGACTGCCAATGAGACTGAAGCACAATACATGACATCGCCATAGAGACTTAGCAACTGCAAAACTCTACCAGAACATGCCAAAGGGGCAGAACCCGGGGTACAGAGTCATCAACCAGGAAGAGGGAGAGAAAAGAAAAAGCAAGAAGATAACCTCTCAAAATCAAGAATAATCCGCACAATTTATAACCTATCTCATTTTATTATATATGTTCATTTGTTTCTCTTATCTTAATTCTTGATTTTCTTTTTTTTCCTCCTCCAATTTGGTTGTTTAACTCTCTGCTGGTCTTACTATCTCCTCTCCTTGAAAAACACTACCCATAAGTGTTACATCTCTCTTCTTTTCTTTCCTCTTCCTTTCTCTCTATGAGGGTTGCACTCCAAAACCCTTAACTCTCTCTCTCCTCTTTTTTTCTTTTTTCTTCTTTTAGTGGTTCCCTCTTTTTTTCCTCTCTCTCTTTCTTTTCTCCCTCTATATTAGTTTCTTCCTTTCTCCTTTACGTCATCTCTCATTCAAACCTCTGTAATGAACAAATTATCTTATCTGGGACTCAAACTTGTGTTTGTGGTATTTTGGGGGATTTTTACTTCACCTTTTTAACTCACTAGCAGTGCTCCCATCCATGGTTCTCCATGTTATCTAGTTCTTGTACAACTAAATATCAATAAAACAGTAATTTTTTAATTTGTCCCCCCATTTTCCTGTTTTCCTCTTATTCCTCTCATCATAACTCTTCGTCAACCAACACCCAAAAGCAAATCATTTTATTCTTGAACTAAGTTTTTTTTTAATTTACTATTTGTGGGTCCAAACCCCTCCTTTTTTTCTTTTTTTCTTGCCACTTTATTATTTTTCCCCAATTCAGGCCCTTTATTACAAGCATTGTTTGTTCTATTTAGTACAATATAATTCACAGTTCACCACAAAATTATCTCAAGAAAGAGAAGAGAGGAGAGGAGAGGAAAAAAGAAGGGGGGAAATAATTTTTTTATTTATCTTATTTTATTATTAATTAAAAAAATAAACTCTTTTTTATTTTTTAACTTTTTATTCTTTATTAAATCTCATTAATACTATCAAAAAAGCAACCCTCAGATGCCATTAAGGAAGAGAAAATCAAATATGATGGATACAAAAGAAAGACAGGTACCACAGATAGATGACAAAAAATCTATGAAGAAAAAATTTAATATATTGGAAACCCTGGAGTTAATCGACAGAGAATTTAAAATAGAAATCCTAAAAATACTCAGAGATATACAAGAAAACACAGAAAGGCAATTTAAGGAGCTCAGAAAACAACTCAATGAACACAAAGAATATATTTCCAAGAAAATTGAAACTATAAAAACAAATCAAACAGAGAAAAAAACTCAATTCACAAGCTGAAAAACAAGGTAACAAGCTTAGCTAATAGAACAGGCCAGATAGAAGGTAGGATTAGTGAAATAGAAGACAAGCAACTTGAGGCACAACAAAGAGAAGAAGAAAGAGACTCAAAAATTTTAAAAATGAGATAGCCCTACAGGAATTATCTGACTCCATCAAAAATAATAACATAAGAATAATAGGTATATCAGAGGGAGAAGAGAGAGAAAATGAAATGGAGAACATACTCAAACAAATAATAGATGAGAATTTCCCAAGCCTGTGGAAAGAACTATAACCTCAAATTCAAGAAGCAAAGAGAACCCCGAGTTTTCTTAACCCCAACAAATCTACTCCAAGGCACATCATAATAAAATTGGCACAAACTGACAGCAAAGAAAAATTCTCAAGGCAGCCAGGGAAAAAAAGAATACAATATATAAAGGAAGGCCCATTAGATTATCATGGGATTTCTCAACAGAAACTCTACAAGTTAGAAGAGAGTGGATCCAATATTTAAAGTTCTGAAAGAGAGGAACTTTCAGCCAAGAATACTATACCCATCAAAGCTATCCTTCAAATACAAAGAAGAAATAAAAAACAATCACAGATACAGAAAGGATGAGGGAATTTATCATCAGAAAACCCCATTCCAGGAATTACTAAAGAGGGTTCTCCAATAAGATACAGAGAACAACAACAAAAAAAATCAATCCACAAGTAAAAGTTCCAAGAAGAACACAATAAAACCAAATTTAAACTGTGACAACAACAAAAAGAAAGGGGGGGGGAGAGGATGGAGATTAACAGTAGCAAAAGATGGTGGAGAGCAAAAGTACTCACAAAATAGTGCACTACAATGAACAGGGTACGAACCCTTTTCATTACTTAATGGTAACCACCATTGAAAAAAAACACCACAGAAGCACATGATTTAAAAAAGATAGCAACAGAGGAAAAATATATGGAATACAACCAAATGAAAACAAAAGATAGAAAAATGAAAGTGAAGGATCAAACAAGACACAAAACTAACAGAAAGCAATCTATAAAATGGCAATAGGGAACTCACAAGTATCAATAACTAAACTAAATGTAAATGGATTAAACTCACTAATAAACAGGCACAGAGTAGCAGAATGGATCAAAAAAGAAAATCCAACTGTATGCTGCCTACAAGAAACTCATCTAAGTAACAAGGATAAAAACAAATTCAAAGTGAAAGGCTGGAAAACAATACTCCAAGCAAATAACATCCAAAAAAAAGCAGGCGTAGCAATACTCATATCTGATAATGCTGACTATAAGACAGCAAAAGTACTCAGAGACAAAAATGGCCATTTCATAATGGCTAAGGGGACACTGAATCAAGAAGACATAACAACTTAATATATATGCACCAAACCAAGGAGCACCAAAATATATTAGACAGCTACTTATTGACCTTAAAACAAAAACTGACAAAAATACAATCACAGTTGGAGACCTCAATACACTGCTGATGGCTCTAGATCGGTCATCCAAACAGAAAAACAACAAAGATATAGTGGCCTTAAACAAAACACTAGAGCACTTGGATATGATAGACATCTACAGGACATTTCATCCCAAAGTGACTGAGTATACATTTTTCTCCAGTGTACATGAATCATTCTCAAGAATTGACCATATGTTGAGCCACAAAAACAACATCAGCAAATTCAGAAAAATCGAAGTTGTACCAAGCATATTTTCTGATCATAAAGGCCTTGAAACTAGAATTCAACTGCAAAAAAGAGAAAAAAAAATTCAACAAACATGTGGAAACAAAACAACATACTTTTTAAAAATGAATGGGTCAAAGAAGAAATATGTGCAGAGATCCAAAGATATATACAGACAAATGAAAATGATAATACAACATATCAGAATCTATGGGATGCAGCAAAAGCAGTGATAAGAGGAAAGTTCATATCACTTCAGGCATATATGAACAAACAAGAGAGAGCCCAAGTGAACCACTTAACTTTACACCTTAAGGAACTAGAAAAAGAAGAACAAAGACAACCCAAAACCAGCCAAAGAAATGAGATAATAAAAATCAGAGCATAAATAAATGAAATAGAGAACAGAAAAACTATAGAAAAAATTAATAGAACAAGGAGCTGGTTCTTTCAAAAGATCAACAAAATTGACAAACCCTTGGCAAGACTTACCAAGGACAAAAGAGAAAGAACTCATATAAACAAAATCCAAAATGAAAGAGGAGAAATCACCACAAACACTATAGATATACACAGACTTATTGTAGAATACTATGAAAAAATTTATGCCACTAAATTCAACAACCTAGAAAAAAATGGATAAATTCCTAAAACAATACAACCTTCCAGAAGGAAAATATCTCAACATGATAAAGGCCATATATGATAAACCATCAGCTAACATCATATTAAATGACACAAAACTGAAGGCTTTCCCCCTTAAATCAGGAACAAGACAGGGTTGTCCATTCTCTCCACTCTTATTTAATGTGGTACTAGAGGTTCTAGCTAGAGCAATCAGACAAGACAAAGATTTAAAAGGCATCCATATTGGAAAAGAAGAAGTAAAGGTATCACTTTTTGCAGATGATATGATCCTATACATCGAAAACCCCAAAGAATCCACAAAAAGACTACTAGAAACAATAAGCCAATACAGTAAGGTCGCAGGATACAAAATTAACATACAGAAGTCCATAGCCTTTCTATATGCCAACAATGAAACATTTGAGAACAAACTCAAAAGAATAATCCCCTTCACGATTGCAACAAAAAAAAGAAAATACTTAGGAATAAACATAACAAAGAATGTAAAGGACTTATATAATGAAAACTACAAACCATTGTTAAGGGAAATCGAAAAAGATACAATGAGATGGAAGAATATTCCTTGTTCTGGCTAGGAAGAATAAATATAATCAAGATGGCCATATTACCCAAAGCAATATACAAGTTTAATGCAATTCCCATCAAAATTCCAATGACATTTTTTAAAGAAATGGAGCAAAAATTCATCAGGTTTACATGGAACTATAAAAAACCCCAAATAGCCAAAGCAATCCTAAAAAAAAAGAATGAAGCTGGGGCATTACAATACCTGACTTCAATCTATATTATAGGGCCACGACAATCAAAACAGCATGGTATTGGCAGAAAAATAGACACTCAGACCAATGGAACAGAATAGAAACCCAGAAATAAAACCACATATATATATATATATATATATATAGTCAAATAATTTTTGATAAAGTGGCCAACAACACACAATGGAGAAAAGAAAGCCTCTTCAATAAATGGTGCTGGGAAAACTGGAAAGCCACATGCAAAAGAATGAAAATGTACTACAGTTTGTACCCCTGTACTAAAATTAACTCAAAATGAATCAAAGATCTAAACATAAGACCTGAAACAATTAAGTACATACAAGAAAACATAGGTACTAAACTCATGGACCTGAGATTTAAAGAGCATTTTATGAATTTGACACCAAAGGCATGAGAAGTAAAGGCAAAAATTAATGAATGGGACTACATCAGACTAAGAAGTTTTTGCTCAGCAAAAGAAACTGATAACAAAATAAACAGACAGCCAACTAAATGGGAAATGATATTTTCAAACAACAACTCAGATAAGGGCCTAATATCCAAAATATACAAAGAACTCATAACTCAACAACAAACAAACAAACAATCCAATAAAAAAATGGGAAGAGGACATGAGCAGACAGTTCTCCCAGGAAGCAATACAAATGGCCAACAGATATATGAAAAGATGATCATCTTCTTTAGTTATTAGAGAAATGCAAATCAAAACTGTAATGAGATACCACCTCACACCTGTTCGATTAGCTATTATTAACAAGACAGGTAATAGCAAATGTTGGAGAGGCTGTGGAGAAAAAGGAACCCTCATCCACTGTTGGTGGTAATGTAAATAGTACAACCATTATGGAAGAAAGTACGGTGGTTCCTCAAAAAACTGAAAATAGAACTACCTTTTGACCCAGCCATCCCTCTATTGGGTGTATACTCCAAAAACTCAGAAGCCTTGATACGTAAAGACACATGCAGCCCCATGTTTATTGCAACATTGTTCACAGTGGCCAGGACATGGAAACAACCAAAAAGCCCATCAATAGATGACTGGATAAAGAAGATGTGACATATATGCTATAGAATACTACTCAGCCATAAGAAATGATGACATTGGATTTACAGCAAAATGGTGGGATCTTGATAACATCATACGAAATAAAATAAGTAAATCAGAAAAAAACCAGGAACTGCATTATTCCATATGTAGGTGGGACATAAAAGTGAGACTAATAGACATTGATAAGAGTGTGGTGGTTACGGGAGGAGGGTGGAGAGGGAGAGGAAAAGGGGGAGGGGGAGCGGCACAAAGAAAACTAGATAGAAGGTGACATAGGACAATCTGAGTTTGAGTGATGGGTATGCAACATAATTGAATGACAAGATAACTTGGACATGTTATCCTTGAATATAGGTATCCTGATTTATTGGTGTTGCCCCATTAAAAAAATAAAATTATTAAAAAAAATTTTAGGTTAGATAAAAATGCCAATAACCCCATACAATAATAATAAAACAACAGAAAGAATTTTTTCACAAAGAAAAAGAGATAATGGAACAATTAAACCTGTAAGTAGGGGCTCAGCTTAAGCAGTAACTTAATAATTGTTTAATTCAAATTACAAGAAAATAGACTTCAGAAGTTTTAAAACTATCCTCTAATAAGAGTCCTGTAAGTTCGGTGGATAGAGGGATGGACATGTGGGGAACTCAGACCCCCCCCACTTTGGCTAGGACCGCCCACAATCAAGGCCACCAAAGGAAGCTTTCCAGGAATCATTTGGAAAGAAGCAATCATCTGCCAGCCAGTGAAATTTTACCACGTCATAATAGCTCCACTTCCCTAGAGGGACCCTTTAAATATCTCCCAAGAGGTTTAATCTTTGCAACTTCCCTGACCTCCATCTCTCCTCCATCTTTCTTTCCTCGGTGCCAGGGAACCTTGCCGGGCGGGATGTGAGCTCTGTACTCAATAAAGCCGTTTGCTATTCCACATTTTGTGGCTCTGGCCCATTCCTTCCTTCTCGGTGGGGAAAAATACGTTACAAGTACCACTACTATTCTTGCAATTTTTGAACATTTGATGAGTAAAATAGAATAATGATGGTTTCCAAAATATTCACTTTATTGTTGTTCAAGTAAAGTTGACTATTGTAACTTGGAGCAAAAATCAAATATACCTGCTAGCTCCTTCTCCGTGGTGGAATTCTTCAGACAGGCCCTTTAAGAAAGATGTGAGTCTATATCATAGGCAAACCTGCTTATACACTTTCTCCTACTTGGCCTAGCAAAGAAACTCAGAAATGTATGCAAATGTTTGGTAATCTGATCTATTCAAAGTACAGGGGTTAACAACAATGTAATTGCACTCGGGATAAATTACTCCTGAAGGAGTCTGAGTGAAGTAAATGTTTGACTGCCATATTTATAAAATAATAATGCATGTTGTAAGAAAAAAGAAAGAGTACTCCCATATACTTCTGATAATTGTTCTACATGTTTACAGGTAAATTAATGTTATGAAATTCACATACAACATACTCAATGACCCTAAATATCATAGCAACATACAGATAATATTTATCTTAGTGCTGCCTTATCTCTTAAATATACTATTCTTATGTTCAATGAGCTTGGATTTTCTTTTTAAAGAAATGTAACACTTAGAATACTTTTTAGTATAATATGAAAAAATAATTATTACATGTGAAATTTTTACCTTCTACTGATGGTTTAGCTTAATAATAATAAAAATTTTTTCATAAAATCTTCTGTGTATTTCAACCTTTCCCCCAGTTTCTATATAGCTAATAGTCAGATACATAGCTATGTTTACACATTTTCAGAACTTCATTTCATAGATATATGCACTTCTTCATACCTCTGCATCTTACCAGTGTCCTTAAACACACGCTACATAATTAATTAGGTTTACATAATTCTATACTCTCATTTAGATTGTATAATGCTTCAAAACATTTGCTGCCTCTCCCTGTGATGGAAATTTACAGCCACATCTTAAAGGCATAAGGTATAGCCATATGACTTACAATAATAGAATTTATTCTGAGCAACACAATTAGAGCTACATCACATTTTGTGTATGTTTTAATTTGCATATTTAAGTCATTTGTATTAAAAAATATTTTCTTTTGAAACCACCAATGGTAAAAGATTTTCTTTAAAGATAGTAAAAATAGAAATAAATTCTAGGAAAAACCATGGTTTTAAAGGTTTTTTTAAAGTTAAAACAACTCTAAATTCAGATTGAGATTAATTACTCATTTGAGATGCTGTTTATATAAAGAAATTAATTTAGGTTAAAAAAAGAAATTATCAGGGCAGGTCCAAGAATTGACTGAATTTAATAAAATTAACCTCTCTTTGTGCCCAATTTAAAAAACCACATAACATCAATGATAACTTAAATAAAACCACAAAACATTTAGTTACAAATTGATAATGACTATTTTAGAAAAAAGCTAACTACATTTAGTGAGCTCTCCACTTTATACAAGGAGCTTAATGTACAATACCTTTTATTACCTTATTCAGTTTAATCACACAAAGATATATGCATTGCATGTCTTTCCTATTCACGAATAAAGTGAGGCTCATAGTAGCTACACATGCAGATTTTGCCTACCTTTTGAAATTGTATTCTTCCCTTCATGATACCAAATGTCCTTAGCTTTAATTCCACAAGAGAACCACTAACAGAAATAGTAGGTACCTTTGTTAAAATACAGTTTTGTAGGATTTGGGGCAAAAAGTACAAAAAACATCACTAATCAGTGATTCTTCCATGATCTTAGGAAAAAAAATCTGTGTGTTTTTTTTGTTTCTCAACTTTGCCACTGGAAAGACCACATTGGCCTATGTAAGACTATAATGTAGCAGAGGTGCATGTGAGGAAAACGAGAAGAACACAATATGAAGTCACATAAACTAGCAGTTCTACTAGATGAACATTCTAGCTTTGCATTTTCTTTTTTTTTTCACCTAAATATACCATTTTAATAAATTCTATTTAACAGTTTCTTTCCACTTTTGAAATAAGCTAAAATATAATTAAACTAACAAAAAAAATGGAATTTGTAAGTAAACAGATATAGAAGTCATATTCTAAATTAAATGTATTACTTGTCAATTAGATAAAATCATATCCTAGCAGGCCTAGGCAGAAAATAGTGTACACTAAATAGAAGACCATAACAGTAGTCCCAGGAGGTAAAATAGTCATACATTTATCACACCTAAGCACATGCACTTTAAATCAAACTTGTATTTATTTATTTTTTGCCTGGTGTTTCATATTAATAAAAACACACACACATTCTTTTATATTTAAAAATGTCAAGGTCAGGTTTTCTGACTGCTAAATGAGAATTAGCTGTGACATTTAGAGAGAACTGCAAGTTTAATAAGACTGCAAATCCAACTTAAAATATAAAACTATAGCTTTTTAATGAAGTATATAATTTAGAATATCCACAAGTCATTATGTAAAAAGACATGGTTTATGATATTGTTAAATCAAAAAAAGATCACACTGAAGAAATATCAATACTGTGAAACTCTATTTCTCACAGAGCACCTAGAACTTACAAATGTATCATGTCTTCAGTGAAAGAATGTACTTTCTTCAAAGATTTTTTTTTTGCACTTGATGCCTTGATTTATTGATATATATTAGTTGTCTTTGGAATTTCTTTGCTAGATTTAGACCAAAGACAGAGACATTTTAATCTAAATATAAAATTACTGAGTAAAAACTGCTTAATTCTTTTTCTTGTCTTCTTAAATTAACTTACTTAGGAAGGTTGCTCCCATAATTGTTTGCAGTGCACACATAAAACTACTGTTTTAGGAAAAACAGTTCTGAGAAAACTTTAACAAAAGACAAGACATGTTCTTTCAGACACCATAAGCTCAAATCTGGTTGCTACACAACAAAGCAAGGTGCCTATTTCTGAGAATAATGTACTTTGTAATAATACTGTACAGTGAGTATTAAATCTAAGTCAGCAATAATGGGAATTAATGTGTTACAGAGAAAGAGAGGTGAAAAATTTTATTGCTTAAAAATAATCTTATCCTTATCATTAACTATTTAAATATTTTTTGGCTCATGTGCTAAAGTTAGATAGAAACTTCAGAACAAGTTTTTAAAATTCACAGTGCAGACACATTTCAAGTCTTGTCTTTTTCTTTTTGAATTTTTTTACAGTAGAAAAATATTTTCTAAAGCCAATCAAAGCAATTGTATTGGAACCTTCCCATATTTTTTTGTACTTAGACACAAAAAGGGGAGAAAAAATGATTAAAAAAATTTGTTAAAAATCACTAAGCTTTTTAGATCTTTTTTTTTTCATGGTGTTAGTCAAATAAGTTTTTAAATATAATATATGTTTGCTCTCTTGTAGTTTGCATTGAGTGTGGGGGACAGGCTATAAGCTGGCAATGTGGTTATAGCCTAAGGCTTAGTTTTAAGACTAAGCTTTTTCCCACACCCTTGATTGATTGCATGATGTGGGGTGCTGCACTCTCATGAGGAATCCTGTCATGCCTCAGATATGTGACTATGTATCAGAAAATTCCTTGTTTGTATATTGGATTAAAGGTTTTGATTTCTACACTATAAAATGGAGCAGAGGAGCCCATGCTGAAGGGGAGCAGAGAAAGGCCATAAGGAGGGGAGAAAAAGCAGTCATATGGTGGAGTGCTGAGTGAGAAGCCAGTTTGTGCAGAGTTTGTGAAGAGAGAAGAAGATGGGGAACAGAGGTGAATAAATCTGGTAAGCTAGAAACCTTTGATTCTAGGAAACTCAGATAAGTCAGTAGCTTTGTGAGCACTGGATGAGTGGGTTTTGGAACCCAGTGTGTGTTTTTACTTGCCTGCCGGTTGCGAGCTAGGATTAAAGATAATGGTCCACCAGTTCTTGGCTCCATTGTTTTATTACCATCAGTCTGAATCCAATGCAAACCTGCATGGGCCAGGCGGCTGTGATGGTGGCCCTGGCTACTGGCCATACAAATGAAAACCTAATTATCATCACAAAACCAAAAAAGAAATGCTCCATTTTTTTTATTCGCAGGAGTATATAATGAATACATAGCTTAATGACTGAAATAACAGTCATACAATTAATATAAAAAATCTACAGTAGTTTTTGAAAGACAATTATACATTTAATTTAATTGGAGATACTAATTTTTATTTGCCTTTATCCATCTCACAACAACCTTTAAAACAAATTATATCCTGTGATTACAAAATGAATTATGTGAATACAGAAGTAAATCATTTTCTTAATTATTACTATATTTTATTTTGTTCAATGTCAAGTTATCATAGGAGTGATCAATAGTAGTATTATTCTATAAAAACATTGCTTAAATTTCTTTGGACCAAACATTAGTAAAATTTCAGCAGTCAGAGAAAATGCACTGGAATATAGAAAAATGTACTCAATCTCCCAGTACTTCCTTGATTTCATTCTGTGAATTACTAATTTTATGAATAAAGTCTAGAAAGTGTGAGGTCGGTTGGCAATGGGGGAAGGTCACATAAGCAACCAGGTCTAGGGACTTTGGCTGAAACCACCCGCATCAATGCCTGCCAAAAGAAACGGCCCAGGAGCACTTTGAAAAAGAATGACTGTCTGTCAGCTAATGAAATTTCACCACATCATATCAACCCGCCACCACCATACCAATGCTATAAATTACCTACAGGTGGGGGAGGCTGTGCAACTTCTCTGGCCTCTGTCTCGCAAACCAGTGAACTTTTCTTAGGATGCACTCTGAATAAAGCTTTTGCTAGTCCACAGTTGGTGGCTACATTCTTCCTTCTTCCTCAGTGGAAAATACCTTACATTTGGTGCCAAGACCAGGGAGGAGCTTGAAGCCCACAGGGGCTGCTTCTCTCCCCTTCTCTTCCAAAGAAGAACAGGACCTTCAACCTCCCATCCACTTTGGCACATGGTGTGGTAATTTCCCTGCCTTCAGCCTTATTTCAGTACTTTCTGTCTCTGAGACTCCCTGTCCATAATTGCAGCTGAGTCAGAGACCTGTTTTCTTTTCCGAGTGCATGTGTGGCCATGGAGATGTCCCGAACACTCCCACTCTACCTAACCACCAGGTGGCCAGAAATTGATTGAGTTGCGGGACACCAATTCTCATCTCTGATCACTCTGATGCTAAGGGTGGCCATGGGGACACAGGAATCTAAACCTGGCTCAAAAACACCCCTGGGGTGCCCTATCCAGCAACTCTCAAAAATAGATTCCTCCCTAAAGAAGAAACTGATCTTCTTCTCCACTGTAGCCAGGCCACAATACTCACTGAAAAATTGAACCAGGTGGCCTCCTGAAAGGACTTTTGATTTTAACACCTTTACTGATTTACAGAACTATTGCCAAAAAGCTGAGAAATGGTTGGAGATCCCTTACATTCAGGGCCTCTAGTATATGTTCTCCTGTCCTAATTTCTGTGCTGCCTGCTTCATGGTGCAGGTCCTTTTAGCCAGAGAACCCTCAGCTCCTGATCTTTCCTCCTTTGCTGACTCTTCTAAGAAACTCTTTCTTTTTCCTTCTTTTTCTTTCCCTTGTGTGGTGTCATTACTGCATATCTCATCTAAATCCCTTCCTAAAACCTCTTCTGTATCCTGCTTTGGTGTCTCTACATAAACCCATGGAATGCTACTTTACTACATTTAGGAACTTGTCCGGGATGCTGGTGTTCCACATCACCAGATAAACACCCAAATTGGCTGGTTTCTCTGGAGGATTGCCTGCCACCACTGGAATCTCGATGAAAGGTGTCACCTGAGATGTTCCAGGGTTTCCATTTTACTGTGGGGTTCGCACAACTCTTTGGCAGATACCTCCAGTCCACAAATTTGAAAATTCAGCAAAACAGATCGAGGAGTGTAAATTCTGACCTTTGGAAGTAAGTGAGGCAGATCTCTTACTTCGCTAAATTCTGTTTGGGACTAGTCAATTTGAAACTATTAAATGGGGACATTGGTGGTACTCTCAGGAAGAGACCTGAATAGAGACTGAGTTAATCAGTCCTGTCTCAGACTTCCAGGTTCACCTATGTGCTGTCTGAAATCTCATTCTTTGCTTTTAATGATTCTGTCTAAAACCCGTGAGTAATTGACGTGTGAGTGAGGATCTCTGATGCCTGAGCTTAAGTTCCCTAAATGCAGCCTGTGAGCACCTGAGAGGCCCTTGATGGGGAACTTCTTCCTTTGTCTGTTGAACTGTGTACCTAAAAGTCAAGTGTAGATGTAAATAGTAGTCTGTTTTGTAAGTTCTCTTTGTTTGTCAGAAAAATCTCCAGTATAATTTCAATTGGAATAAGTAAAGCATGCTCATTTAAATTTCTTGATTTGTGTGATTGTATGTGAAGTCTTTGTTTAATGTCTAAATATGTCTGTTTTTAAAGTTTGAATTAAGTTCTTGCATGCAAAAAATTTGGAAATTTCTGGCTTAAAACCAGAGTACCAAAGCCAAGGGAAGTTCTAAGGTTCTGAACCTTGAAGTCTGACAGGGCTGAGGTGGGTGTTGGGTCCCCTCCAAGTTTCCCCTACCCTTCCCCAGTTCTTTCATGTGGCAAGGTTGTTGTCTGACATGGGAGGCATAAGGTTCACGGGGGGAGACCCACTGCTTTAGCCATAATGGTAGAAAATTGTAAGAGAGGATTCTCAGGGAATTGCAGGGTTGCTGTGTCCCAGAGAAAATCAAAAACCTCATGTGGGCTAGAGTAGCCCACTGTTGGGAAGGTAACTACTACAAGCTAGAAGAGAGTGGACCCCAATATTTAAAGTCCTGAAAGAGAGGAACTTTCAGCCATGAATACTATACCCATCAAAGCTATCATTCAAATATGAAGGAGAAATAAAAACATTCACAGATACAGAAAACATGAGAGAATTTATCATCAGAAAACCCCAACTCCAGGAATTACTAAAGGGGGTCCCCAATCAGATACAAAGAACAACAACAACAAGAAAAACAAATCCACAAGTAAGAGCTCCAAGAAGAACACAATAAAACCAAATTTAAACTGTGACAACAACAAAAAGAAAAGGGGGGAGATGATGGAGATTAACAGTAGCAAAGGGCGATGAGGAGCAAAAGTACTCATAAAATAGTGTACTATGATGAAAAGGGTAGGAACCTTTTTTCATTTCATAAAGGTAACCACCATTGTAAAAACCACCACAGAAGCAGATGATTTAAAAAAGATAGCAACAGAGGAAAGATGTATGGAATACAACCAAATCAAAACAAAAGATAGAAAAACGAAAGAGAAGGAACAAACAAGACATAAAACTAACAGCAAGCATCTACAAAATGGCAATTGGGAATTCACAAGTGTCAATAATTACACTAAATGTAAATGGATTAAACTCACCAATAAAAAGGCACAGAGTAGCACAATGGATTAAAAAAGAAAATCCAACTGTATGCTGCCTACAAGAAACTCATCTAAGTAACAAGGATAAAAACAAATTCAAAGTGAAAGGCTGGAAAACAATACTCCAAGCAAATAACATCCAAAAAAAAGCAGGCGTAGCAATACTCATATCTGATAATGCTGACTACAAGACAGCAAAAGTACTCAGAGACAAAAATGGCCAAGGAGCACCAAAATATATTAGACAGCTACTTATTGACCTTAAAACAAAAACTGACAAAAATACAATCATACTTGGAGACCTCAATACACTGCTGACGTCTCTAGATCTGTCATCCAAACAGAGAAACAACAAAGATATAGTGGCCTTAAACAAAACTAGAGCACCTGGATATGATAGAAATCTACAGGACATTTCATTTTAAAGTGACTGAGTATACATTTTTATCCAGTGTAGATGAATTATTCTCAAGAATTAACCATATGTTGGGCCACAAAAACACCATCAGCAAATTCAGAAAAATCAAAGTTGTACCAAACATATTTTCTGATCATAAAGGCCTTGAAACTAGAATTCAACTGCAAAAAAGAGAAAAAAAAATCCCACAAAAATGTGGAAGCTAAACAACATACTTTTAAAAAATGAATGGGTCAAAGAAGAAATAAGTGCAGAGATCAAAAGATATATACAAACAAATGAAAATGACAATACAACATATCAGAATTTATGGGATGCAGCAAAAGCAGTGATAAGAGGGATGTTCATATCACTTCAGGTATTTATGAACAAACAAGAAAGAGCCCAAGTGAACCACTTAACTTTACACCTTAAGGAACTAGAAAGAGAAGAACAAAGACAACCTAAAACCAGCCGAAGAAAGGAGATAATAAAAATCAGAGCAGAAATAAATGAAATAGAGGACAGAAAAACTATAGAAAAAATTAATAGAACAAGGAGCTGGTTCTTTGAAAAGATCAACAAAATTGACAAACCTTTGGCAAGACTTACCAAGGAAAAAAAGAGAAAAAACTCATATAAACAAAATCCAAAATAAAAGAGGAGAAATCACCATGAACACCGTAGATATACAAAGACTTATTGTAGAATAGTATGAAAAACTTTATGCCACTAAATTCAACAACCTAAAAGAAATGGATAAATTCCTAGAACAATACAACCTTCCTAGACTGAGTCAAGAAGAAGCAGTAAGCCTAAACAGACCTATTAGTAGAGAAGAAATAGAAAAAAAACATTAAAAACCTCCCCAAAAATAAAAGTCCAGGCCCAGATGGCTATATCAGTGAATTTTATCAAACATTCAAAAAGACCTGTTCCTTATCCTACTGAAAGTCTTCCAAAAAATTGAAGAAGAAGCAATACTTCCAAACACATTTTATGAGGCCAACATAACCCTCATACCAAAACCAGGCAAGGATGGCACAAAAAAAGAAAACTACAGACCAATATCTCTAATGAATACAGATGCTAAAATACCAAACAAAATACTAGGAAATCGAATACAACAACATATTAAAAAGATAATACATCATGATCAAGTGGGATTCATCCCAGAATCTCAAGGATGGTTCAACATACATAAAACTGTTAACATAATACAAACAAAACAAAGAAGAGAAACCACATGATCTTATCAATAGACGCAGAAAAGGCTTTTGATAAAATACAACACAATTTTATGTTTAAGACTCTCAACAAAATGGGTATAGAAGGAAAATATCTCTACATGATAAAGGCCATATATAATAAACCATCAGCTAACATCATATTAAATGGCACAAAACTGAAAGCTTTCCCCCTTAAATCAGGAACAAGACAGGGTTGTCTACTCTCTCCACTCTTACTTAATGTGGTACTAGATGTTCTAGCTAGAGCAATCAGACAAGACAAAGAAATAAAAGACATCCATATTGGAAAAGAAGAAGGAAAGGTATCACTTTTTGCAGATGATATGATCCTATACATCGAAAACCTCAAAGAATCCACAAAAAGACTACTAGAAACAATAAGCCAATACAGTAAGGTTGCAGGATACAAAATTAACATACAGAAGTCCATAGCCTTTCTATATGCCAACAATGAAACATTTGAGAACAAACTCAAAAGAATAATCCCCTTCACGATTGCAACAAAAAAAAGAAAATACTTAGGAATAAACATAACAAAGTATGTAAAGGATTTATATAATGAAAACTACAAACCATTGTTAAGGGAAATCAAAAAAGATACAATGAGATGGAAGAATATTCCTTGTCCTTGGCTAGGAAGAATAAATATAATCAAGATGGCCATATTACCCAAAGCAATATACAAATTTAATGCAATTCCCATCAAAATTCCAATGACATTTTTTAAAGAAATGGAGCAAGAAATTATCAGATTTATATGGAACTATAAAAAACCCCAAATAGCCAAATTAATCCTAAAGAAAAAGAATAAAGGTGGGGGCATTACAATACCTGACTTCAAACTATATTATAAGGCCATGACAATCAAAAAGCATGGTATTGGCAGAAAAATAGACACTCAGACCAATGGAACAGAATAGAAACCCAGAAATAAAACCACATATATATATATAGTCAAATAATTTTTGATAAAGGTGCCAACAACACACAATGGAGAAAAGAAAGCCTCTTCAATAAATGATGCTGGGAATACTGGAAAGCTACATGCAAAAGAATGAAACTGGACTACAGTTTGTACCCCTGTACTAAAATTAACTCAAAATGGATCAAAGATCTAAACATAAGACCTGAAACAATAAAGTACATAGAAGAATTCATAGGTACTAAACACATGAACCTGGGTTTTAAAGAGCATTTTATGAATTTGACACCAAAGGCAAGAGAAGTGAAGGCAAAAATTAATGAATGGGAGTACATCAGACTAAGAAGTTTTTTGCTCAGCAAGAGAAACTGATAACAAAATAAACAGACAGCCAACTAAATGGGAAATGATATTTTCAAACAACAGCTCAGACAAGGGCCTAATATCCAAAATATACAAAGAACTCATAAAACTCAACAACAAACAAACAAACAATCCAATAAAAAAATGGGAAGAGGACATGAACAGACACTTCTCCCAGGAAGAAATACAAATGGCCAACAGATATATGAAAAGATGCTCATCTTTATTAGGTATTAGAGAAATGCAAATCTAAACTGCAATGAGATACCACCTCACACCTGTTAGATTAGCTATCATTAACAAGACAGGCAATAGCAAATGTTGGAGAGGTTGTGGAGAAAAAGGAACCCTCATACACTGTTGCTGGGAATGTAATGTAGTACAACCATTATGGAAGAAAGTAAAGGGGCCAACAACACACAATGGTTGGTTGTGTTGTTCCTCAAGAAACTGAAAATAGAACTACCTTATGACCAGCCATCCCTCTATTGGGTATATATTTCAAAAACTCAGAAGCCTTGATACGTAAAGACACATGCAGCCCCATGTTTATTGCAGCATTGTTCACAGTTGCCAGGACATGGAAACAACCAAAAATCCCATCAATAGATGACTGGATAAAGAAGACTTGGCACATATACACTATGGAATACTACTCAGCCATAAGAAATGATGACATTGGATCATTTACAGCAAAATGGTGGGATCTTGGTAACATTATACGAAGTGAAATAAGTAAATCAGAAAAAAAAAACAGGAATTGCATTATTCCATACGTAGGTGGGACATAAAAATGAGACTAAGAGACATTGATAAGAGTGTGGTGGTTACAGGGGGAGGGTGGAGAGGGAGAGGGAAAGGGGAAGGGGGAGGGGCACAAAGAAAACTAGATAGAAGGTGACAGAGGACAATCTGACTTTGGGTGATGTGTATGGAACATAATTGAACGACAAGGATAACCTGGACATGTTATCTTTGGATATATGTATCCTGATTTACTGATGTCACCCTATTAAAAAAATAAAATTATTAAAAAAAAAGGTCTAAAGTTAAAATGTTTATAGCCATTTCTCTAACAACAAAAAGAAAAAAGACAAAAAAAAAGTCTCCCAGAAATCTAATACCAAGCAGTATATTACCATCTTCAGTTTCTTTTCTGGGTTTTATTTTCACTTTATTTTCCTCTCCTTTGTTTGACAATAATAATTATTAAAAATAATCATTTTAAAAAGAACTTGAAAAATAATGTTTGAAACAGTCATTGTGTGTTGGGACTCATATTTTCCATTTCTTTCCTCAGTAGTGTTTATTGCTTAGTCTTAGATTATCTTTTTGAGATAATTTCCTTTGTACTGAAGAATATCTTGTTCAAATTGCTTTTGAGTGACACTTTGTGGTTGTTGTCTTTGTACTCTTCCTCTGTTGGATGACCCACGATAAGTTTCAGGATCCCAAGTTTTAGGTAAAAGTCTGATTTTCATTGTACAATTTTGTGTGACACTCCAGCATTTTTTCCAGACACTAACCCATTCATACTTAATATATTTAATTGTGGAGGTCAGCATGTGATGTCAGATCTAGCAAGGCACCAATATTTGCTTAGCATTTTACTAACTTTCCTTTTCCTTTAATTTTGAAAAAAAAAATTGTGAAACTAGCACTGGTGTGTGTATAAAATTATAGGTGCATTTTTGTGACAAACTAGGTGTATAGCTATGCATAGAGGTGCCTAATTATTTCACCATTCACTAGGTGGCCAAGCTCTGCAGCTAACGTTAAAAGGCAGATAAGTAAGTGCCAGACAGGAAAGAGACTGGGGCAAGATACGGAGTCCTTAAGAATAGATAAAAAAAATATACAAGGCTCAAGTGGTCCAGCATTTACTTACAACAAGGGTAAAGAAAGAGTGCATATGATTCAGTCTCTTGAAATGCATCAGGATGCTATGGCCAGTGTATCCACTCCACAGACAATGTGGTAATATATTGGCACGTTCCTCCTTCTGTGCTGCAGTGGAAATACCCCAGCTCTTCTCCAGTCGGGTATGGAGCTCAGAAAGCAGGGGCTGTGCCTGATGGCTGAAGGCAGAACACAGGATACATACACTGAGTTTGGAATAATGAATGATATTTCTACACAATGTGATAAGCCCAACACAGAATATGAGTGTTTCCTTTCTCTTGTAAGGAAGTGCCCCAGGTCCAGGTCCAAGACCCATATTTCTGCAGCCCAGTGGCAAAAAAACCTGCATATAGGAGATTACTTTTCCCAATAACAGTGATTGCCTTTGTTTACATCAGTGGTATGATTTAGGAAACTTCACATGCAATATTCATTATTTTGGCAAGTTTACTAAATTCCCCATGTATGCCATCATTTCTTCCTCAGTGCATAAAAGTGTTACTATCTTTACAAAATAGGAAAATCTAAATGATCAATTTCAAGAGAAAACTTTGTAAAATAAAAATGTCATTTCTTAAAAATGAGAAGCAATTCACATTGGCATTGAAATGTTTACATATGACTACCCCATACTATCCATGGAAAAAGCAATACCTTGCTTTGGAAGATATGAATATAAGCAATTTTTCTGTATTTAATGTGTCATGTTGGGCTAGTTAATGAGGCAATGTTGCTTGAGTCTATAGGTCAAATTTTCTTTTAAAAATTATCTTCTTTGCTTCAATATTATCTTTTTTTAAAGATTTTCTGGTTCAATACATCTTCTTTTTCATGGAACATTTTTATATACATTAATTACATCAAACAATAAGAATCCATGTCAGTTGCTGGAGAAATGACTTATTTTAAAATATATATATATTTAATGTGATAAAATTGCAATGATTTAAAAGTTCAACTCTTAAAATACTTTTTTAATTATTTTTTTAATTATTAAGACTTTACCTTATAAAGAATCTCTTTCTTGCCAAAATATAACAGTCTTAAGCTCTACATTTTTTAATGTATGTAGAAGTTAAGGTAAAGGTAAGAACTAATTCATTATTTGTTGTTCATTGCACAGCAAAGTTATTTCAGTGTCTTATTTAATTATTATTAGGACATGAAGCTTTAGATATTAAGTCATTCTCCAAAAAGCAAATGTCCTGTGATTAAATCAATATATGAATTTAGAATATAATACTTTAATGTAACTCATATATGTGGAACACTAGGCAAAATATAGATTTCTTAAGTTCAAAAGAACATTTTAATCATTTATGATAACAGCACTGTTGTTTTGAGGTATCAACAATGGAATTAACTTGCCTACATTAGTATTAAACTATCCATTACTGAAAATGCTCACATTGGCAACAAGTTTACAATTATTTTCAAAGAAGATATTTTTACAGAAAACATGGTATTGTTTTCAAACACCAGAAAGAAATGATTTTTTTTTTACTATATCACTTTATTATTTAAGACATTATAAAATAAAATAAAAGTCCTTTGGGTTATAATATACTGTTTAAACTTAATATTGACCTAACTAAACAGCAAGATTGGATAATGAGGGTAAAACTTCTATGCTGTTTAAAGAATTAACTCCAGGCCTTAATTACAATTTACATTGCAAATTGGGAAGCTTTGAGTTAAAAGGTTTGGAATTTTTCTTCTTTAACTACAGAGGTGACCTCAGCCTTCACTAAGTGCTTAGTGGAAGCATTTAGAACAGCAAAACTGCAAGAGCATCCCAAGAGAAAATGAACTGCCATTGATACCAATGTCCTTTACAGAAAAGGAACTTCAAAACAATTTTGTCTTTGTAAAAGAATAGAGATGGAGTTGATTAACTTCAAACTAATCAAACAAATTAGCCAAAACACTTAAATGGGATAATGGGATGCTTTATAAAGCTTTTTTTTTTAAACAAAAGTAATCAAGAATATGTGTCATGCTAATGACTTTTATTATAAGGTTTAGAACCTCTGTATACTTAGTGAAAGGTGTTATTTGAAGATATAGGTTGTCCGTAGTCTGTATTGTATATACTTTGTATTTGCCTTTCACAATGATACCAATATATAATTCTACAGCTTTTATTTAGAAGATTTTAAATTTAGAATTTCAGATGGTTATAAAGGACTTTAAGTTTAAAAATCACAGAATAAAAAAATACAATATGTGAATAGCTGCATGTATATATTGATGTGTGTGATTTGCCAAATGATCACATGTAAAAATAAATTTAGTCAATATCAGTACCAAGAAATAAGTTGAAACTATTTAGTGCTGTAAAATCTTTTGGATACACAATAGTGAGAATATTATACTATCAATATAGATCTTTGAAATTTCAGTTTTTTAAATGAATATCATTTTATTAGTTAGTGTTTATCTCATAACAAGTATCAGGAGATAAACTTGATTTAAATAGTTCTTTCAATAAAGAACATAACAGAAATTATACATATGTATCAAAATCTATGTTCCTACTTTTTAAATGAGGGTATTTAAAAAAAACATAATCACTGCATTTGGTTTAAAATAAGAAAAATGATATGAGTAATTGTTTAATTTAAAATAAGAAAAAGAATATGAGCATTTGGTGATGTTAAATAGCTCAAACCCATTTATATATCCTTTGTTGGTTATAGGAAAAAAAGTGAAGATAAGGTTCAATATGAATCTTTTTTAGCATCCCTGCTGCTTAGCTATGTGTTTAGTTATTCCATCCTTTGTTTACAAATAATACAAATATACTTTAAATAATTTAAGTAAAATTCTAGAAAATTCTTTGAGGAAATCATGTGAGTTAGGGGAATCCAAGAGGCATATTCAGTAGAATGTCAAAATGGAATTAAAACCAGGATCTGGGAAGCCATCAGGCTATATTCTTAAGTTCCTTGGCCCTGGCCGGTTGGCTCAGTGGTAGAGCATCAGCCTGGCATGCAGGAGTCCTGGGATCGATTCCCGGCCAGGGCACACAGGAGAAGTGCCCATCTTCTTCTCCACCCCTCCCCCTCTACTTCCTCTCTGTCTCTCTCTTCCCATCCCAAAGCCAAGGCTCCATTGGAGCAAAGTTGCCCAGGTGCTGAGGATGATTCTATGGCCTCTGCCTCAGGCACTAGAATGGCTCTGGTTGCAACAGAGCAACCACTCATATGGGCAAAGCATCTCCCCCTGGTGGGCATGCTGGGTGGATCCTGGTTGGGTGCATGCGGGAGTCTGTCTGACTGCCTCTCTGTTCCAACTTCAGAAAAATACAAAAAGAAAAGAAAAAAATATATATATATATATTCTTAAGTTCTTGAAGCACCCTGCTGATAGTTCTGAGCTTCTCTATCCACATTCTATGAACTGTGATTTTTCTTCAGCTCCCACAGCTAGAGGAAAATCAAGTGTCATACTCTCTTAGTGTCTGTTTCAAAACTATGAGAAACTATATTGTATAGGCCCAAATTAGAGAACATATGTCTTACTTTTAGCTATACTCTTTAGTATTTATTTTCTTCTACCTGCATATGGTTAAATGACTCTTCTTTCCCTTGATTCTCAAAGAGGAAGCTTAACTTTAGATTCTTCATCCTTTTTAATACATGAGTTAAGTATTTCTTTCCATGCACTGCTTTTGATGCATCCCACATATTTTGATAAGGTGT
The DNA here is from genome assembly GCF_036850765.1 of Saccopteryx bilineata. Lineage (NCBI taxonomy): Eukaryota > Metazoa > Chordata > Mammalia > Chiroptera > Emballonuridae > Saccopteryx > Saccopteryx bilineata. Next base: position 208,430,064 of record NC_089491.1, on the reverse strand, counting down.
GTTTTAATTTGTAATAAGTTCAAAATATTGTTTAATTTCTCTTGAGGCTTGTTATTTAGAAGTGTTTTTTATTTAATTTTATTTAGAAAATTAAATTTAATAGAGTGACATTTATCAATAAGAGTACTTAGAGAGTGATGGAGCGGTAGGAAGCAATACTGATAAATCTCCCCATAAACTCAACAAGATCTTCAACCAGAAACAAAAAAACCTATCCTTGGAGCCTTCAGATGCTTCGCAACACACCCAAAGGTATGGTCAAGCAAAAGATTGGCTAGATATATGGTCAAACCCCGGGGTAAATAGGGAGTAAGAAATGCTCCGCCTTCCTCTCTAACCCAAACAGGATGGCTTTCACTGAGAACTGAGAATATAGAAACTAAGGCAGGCATAGAGAGTGAATAGATCCAGGCCGTGGTACAAACAGCCAAACCAGGCTGTGGCACAGAGATCCAAGCCTAGGAAAAACCTGGGCAATTTAAGCTAACACGCGCGCCAAACCCAGACAAAGAAAGACAAGTGGGGCAGCCATTTTCCACATCTCCTGGTTGGCGCGCGTGGATAGTGGACGAGAGATTCCTATGACCACTTCAGGGGTGGGTGCCGCCTGTGCTAACCCACAGAAAGGCAGAATCAGAGGCCTCTGTGTGGCAAAAAGCGGAATATCCGAGGAGCCCCAGCACCCTGAGGGGACCGGGCATGGGGAGGTAGCAGGAGCCAATTCCAACGTTGGAACTTTTCTGTGTGGGTGGAGGGCTTTCTCTGAGTGAGAGACGTCTGGCCTGATATCCTGGTCAGTGTGCACGGAGAGTGGGCAGGAGATTCCTCCAAACTCCTCAGGGGAGGGCGCCTGTGTTTTCCCACAGAGGGGCAGAGTCAGGGGCCTATGTGTGGGCTGAAAGCAGAATCTCCTGGCCACCCCAGCACCCTGGGAAAGCCACGCATGGGGACAGAATGAAAGCCAATTCCAATGCTGGAACTTTTCCATGCGGGCGGAGGGCTTTCTCGGAGTGAGAGGCGTCCGGCCTGATATCCAGGTCGGCGCGCACGGAGTGTGGGCAAGAGATTCCTCCGAACTCCTCAGGGGTGAGCGCCCGTGTTTTCCCACAGAGGAGCAGAGTCAGAGGCCTGTGAGCGGGCCAGAAGCGGAATCTCCGAGCCACCCAAGCACCCTGAGGGGGCCGCCACAGGTAGAGAGCGAGAGCCAATTCCAACACTGGAACTTTTCCGTGTGGGCAGGGGTTTCACTCAAAGTGTGACGTGGCTGGTCTGACATCCTGGTCAGCGCACATGGAGAGTGGGCAAGAGATTCCTCTGAACACCTCAGGAGTGGGCACCCGTGTTATCCCACAAAGGGTCAGAGCCAGAGGTCTTTGAGTGGGGGGAAGCCCCGCCTGATTATGCTAGCAGCTCTGACTGACTGAGCCTTACTCAGAGCCCTGTGCTGAGTGGGAATAGAGTGGGGAGTTGCCAGCTCTTTGAGCCTCTTACTATCCAGGCAGAGGCAGCAGCAACCACATAGCTGGATTATCAGGCTTCTAATTGTGGAAGAAAAGACTAGGAGAGAGGCTCCAGGAACACTCTCACAATGAGAGACCATCTCACTGTTGGAGCCTATAAACGCTAATGAGCCTCGACTGCCAACGAGACTGAAGCCCAATACATGACATCGCCATAGAGAATTATCAACTGAAAAACTCTACCAAAGCTTGCCACAGGGGCAGAACCTGGGGTACAAAGTCACCGACCAGGAAGAGAGACAGAAAAGAAAAAGCAAGACGATAACCTCTCAAAATCAAGAATAATCTGCAGACTTTATAACCTATCCTATTTTATTATATTTGTTCATCTGTGTCTCTTTCCTTCATTCTTGATATTTTTTTCCCTATTGCAATTTGGTCGTTTAATTCTCAGTCTTACTCTCGCCTCTCTTTGAACTACACTACCCATAAGTGTTATATCTCCCATTATCTTTTCTTTCCTCCTCCTTTCTCTCTATGAGGGTTGCAATCCAAAACCCCTAACTCTCTCTCTCTCCGTTTACTTTTTACTTTTTTAGTGGTTCCATCTTTTCTCTCTCTCTCTCCCTTTTCTCCCTCTATATTAGTCTCTTCCTTTCTTCTTTATGTCTTCTCTCATTCAAACCTCAATAATGAACAAATTATCTTAACTGGGACTCAAACATAAATTTGTGGCATTTTGGGGGGTTTTACTTCACCTTTTTAACTCATTAGCAGTGCTCCCATCCCTGGCTCTCCATTTTATCTAGTTCTTGTTCCACTAAATACAATAGTAATTTTTTAATTTTCCACCCCTTTTTCCTGTTTCCCTCTTATTCCTCTCATCATAATAACTCTTAGTCAGCCAACACCTAAAAGCAAATCATTTTATTCTTGACCAAATTTTTTCCTTATTTGCTTTTTGTAGGTCTATACCACTCATATATATATATATATATATATATATATATATATATATATATTTTCCCTTTACACCTTTATTACTTCTCCCCAATTCAGGCCCTCCACTACAGGTATTGTTTGTTCTGTTTAGTACAATATAATTCACAGTTTACCACAAGATTTTCTCAAGAAAGAGGAGAGAGGAGAGGAGAGGAAAAAAAGGAGAGGAAGGAATAATTTCCCTTTTTCTCAAATTTTTATCTTATTTTATTTTTCTTTATTCAATGACTAATTTTTTAAAAAAACCTCAATTTTTATTTTTATTTTTATTTTTTTAACTTTTTATTACTTATTAAATCTCATTAATAATATAAACAAAACCACACTCAGGTGCCATTAAAGAAGAGAAAATCAAGTATCCTGGATACAAAAGAAAGACAAGTAACACAGAAAGATGAGGAAAAATCTATGGAGAAAAAATTTAAGATATTGGAAACCCTGGAGTTAAACGTCAGAGAATTTAAAATAGAAATCCTAAAAATACTCAGAGATATACAAGAAAACACAGAAAGGCAATTTAGGGAGCTCAGAAAACAACTCGATGAACACAAAGACTATATATCTCCAAGAAAATTGAAACTATAAAAACAAATCAAACAGAAATGAAAAAATCAATTCACGAGCTGAAAAATGAGGTAACAAGCTTAGCTAATAGAACAGGCCAGATAGAAGAGAGGATTAGTGAAATAGAAGACAAGCAACTTGAGGCACAACAAAGAGAAGAAGAAAGAGACTCAAAAATTAAAAAAAAAATGACATAGCCCTACAGGAGTTATCTGACTCCATCAAAAAGAATAACATAAGAATAATAGGTATATCAGAGGGAGAAGAGAGAGAAAATGGAATGGAGAACATACTCAAACAAATAATAGATGAAAACTTCCCAAGCCTGTGGAAAGAACTAAAACCTCAAATTCTAGAAGGAAACAGAACTCAACCCAAACAAACCTACTACAAGGCATATCATAATGAAATTGGCACAAACCAACTGCAAAAAAAGAATTCTCAAGGCAGCCAGGGAAAAGAAGAATACAATGTATAAAGGAAGGCCCATTAGATTATCATGTGATTTCTCAACAGAAACTCTACAAGCTAGAAGAGAGTGGACCCCAATATTTAAAGTCTTGAAAGAGAGGAACTTTCAGCCAAGCATACTATACCCATCAAAGCTATCCTTCAAATATGAAGGAGAAATAAAAACATTCACAGATACAGAAAAGATAAGGGAATTTATCACCAGAAAACCCCCACTCCAGGAATTACTAAAGGGGGTTCTACAATTAGATACAAAGAATAATAAAAAAAAGAAAAACAAAGCCACAAGTAAAAGCTCCGAAAAGAACACAATAAAACCAACTTTGAACTGTGACAACAAAAAGAAAGGGGGAGAGAGGATGGAGATTAACAGTAGCAAAGGGTGATGGAGTGCAAAAGTACTCACAAAAGAAGTGCACTACAATGAACAGGGTAGGAACCCTTTTCATTGCTTAATGGTAACCACCATTGAAAAAACCACCACAGAAGCAAATGATATAAAAAAGATAACAACTGAGGAATGATGTATGGAACACAACCAAATAAAAACAAAAGATGGAAAAACGAAAGAGAAGGATGAAACAAGACACAAATCTAACAGAAAGCAATCTATAAAATGGCAATAAGAAACTCACAAGTGTCAATAATTATACTAAATGTAAACGGATTAAACTCACCAATAAAAAGGCACAGAGTAGCAGAATGGATCAAAAAAGAAAATCCAACTGTATTCTGCCTACAAGAAACTCATTTAAGTAACAAGGATAAAAACAAATTCAAAGTGAAAGGCTGGAAAACAATATTGCAAGCAAATAACATCCAAAAAAAAGCAGGCGTAGCAATACTCATATCTGATAATGCTGACTACAAGACAACAAAAGTACTCAGAGACAAAAATGGCCATTTCATAATGGCTAAGGGTACACTGAATCAAGAAGACATAACAATTCTTAATATATATGCACCAAACCAAGGAGCACCAAAATATATAAGACAGATACTTATTTACCTTAAAACAAAAACTGACAAAAATACAATTATACTTGGAGAACTCAATACACCGCTGACGGCTCTAGATCAGTCATCCAAACAGAAAAACAACAAAGATATAGTGGCCTTAAAAAAAACACTAGAGCACCTGGATATGATAGACATCTACAGGACATTTCATCCCAAAGTGACTGAGTATACATTTTTCTCCAGTGTACATGGATCATTCTCAAGAACTGACCATATGTTGGGCCACAAAAACAACATCAGCAAATTCAGAAAAATCAAAGTTATACCAAGCATATATTCTGATCATAAAGGCCTTGAAACTAGAATTCAACTGCAAAGAAAAAAAATCCCATAAAAATGTGGAAACTAAAAAATATACTTTTAAAAAATGAATGAGTCAAAGAAGAAATAAGTGCAGAGATCAAAAGATATATACAGACTAATGAAAATGACAATCAATATGACATATCAGAATCTATGGGATGCAGCAAAAGCAGTGATAAGAGGGAAGTTCATATCACTTGAGGCATATATGAACAAACAAGAGAGAGCCCAAGTGAACCACTTAACTTCACACCTTAAGGAACTAGAAAAAGAAGAACAAAGAAAACTCAAAATCAGCTGAAGAAAGGAGATAATGAAAATCAGAGCAGAAATAAATGAATTAGAGAACAGAAAAACTATAGCAAAAATTAAAAGAACAAGGAGCTGGTTCTTTGAAAAGATCAACAAAATTGACAAACCCTTAGAAAGACTTAATAAGGAAAAAAGAGAAAGAACTCATATAAACAAAATCCAAAATGAAAGAGGAGAAATCACCACGGACACCATAGATATACAAAGAATTATTGTAGAATACTATGAAAAACTTTATGCCACTAAATTCAACAACCTAGAAGAAATGGATAAATTCCTAGAACAATACAAGCTTCCTAGACTGAGTCAAGAAGAAGCAGAAAGCCTAAACAGACCTATCAGTAGAGAAGAAATAGAAAAAACCATAAAAACCTCCCCAAAAATAAAAGTCCAGGCCCTGACAGCTATACCAGCAAATTTTATCAAACATTTAAAGAAGAATAGGTTTCTATTCTACTGAAAGTCTTCCAAAAAATTGAAGAAGCAATACTTCCAAACACATTTTCTTAGGCCAACATAACCCTCATACCAAAACCAGGCAAGGATGGCACAAAAAAAAAAACAAAACACTACTGACCAATATCTCTAATGAATACAGATGCTAAAATACTAAACAAAATACTAGGAAATCGAATACAACAACATATTAAAAAGATAATACATCATGATCAAGTGGGATTCATTCCAGAATCTCAAGGATGGTTCAACATACGTAAAACGGTTAACGTAATACACCACATCAAAAAAACAAAGAACAAAAACCACATGATCTTATCAACAGACGCAGAAAAAGCTTTCGACAAAATACAACACAATTTTATGTTTAAGACTCTCAACAAAATGGGTATAGAAGGAAAATATCTCAACATGATAAAGGCCATATATGATAAACCATCAGCTAACATCATATTAAATGGCACAAAACTGAAGGCTTTCCCCCTTAAATCAGGAACAAGACAGGGTTGTCCACTCTCTCCACTCCTATTTAATGTGGTACTAGATGTTCTAGCCAGAGCAATCAGACAAGACAAAGAAATAAAACACATCCATATCAGAAAAGAAGAAGTAAAAGTATCACTTTTTGCAGATGATATGATCCTATACATTGAAACCCCCAAAGAATCCACAAAAAGACTACTAGAAACAATAAGCCAATACAGTAAGGTTGCAGGATACAAACTTAATATACAGAAGTCAATAGCCTTCCTATATGCCAACAATGAAACAATTGAGAATGAACTCAAAAGAATAATCCCCTTCACGATTGCAACAACAAAAAAAATACTTAGGAATAAACATAACAAAGAATGTTAAGGATTTATATAATGAAAAATATAAACCATTATTAAGGGAAATCGAAAAAAGATATAATGAGATGGAAGAATATACCTTTTTCTTGGTTAGGAAGAATAAATATAATCAAGATGGCTATATTACCCAAAGCAATATACAAATTTAATGCAATTCCCATCAAAATTCCAATGACATTTTTTAAAGAAATAGAGCAAAAAATCATCAGATTTATATGGAACTATAAAAAACCCTGAATAGCCAAAGCAATCTTAAAGAAAAAGAATGCAGCTGGTGGGATTACAATACCAGACTTCAAACTCTATTATAGGGCCACGACAATCAAAACAGCATGGTATTGGCCGAAAAATAGACGCTCAGACCAACGGAACAGAATAGAAAGTCCAGAAATAAAACCACATATATATAGTCAAATAATTTTTGATAAAGGGGCCAACAACACACAATGGAGAAAAGAATGCCTCTTCAACAAATGGTGCTGGGAAAACTGGAAAGCCACATGCAAAAGAATGAAAATGGACTACAGTTTGTCCCCCTGTACTAAAATTAACTCAAAATGGATCAAAGATCTAAACATAAGACCTAAAATAATTAAGTACATAGAAGAAGACATAGGTACTCAACTCATGGACCTGGGTTTTAAAGAGCATTTTATGAATTTGACTCCAAAGGCAAGAGAAGTGAAGGGAAAAATTAATGAATGGGACTACATTAGACTAAGAAGTTTTTGTTCAGCAAGAGAAACTGATAACAAAATAAACAGACAGCCAGCTAAATGGGAAATGATATTTTCAAACACCTGCTCAGATAAGGGCCTAATATCCAAAATATACAAAGAACTCATAAAACTCAACAACAAACAAACAAATAATCCAATAAAAAAATGGGAAGAGGACATGAACAGACACTTCTTCCAGGAAGAAATACAAATGACCAACAGATATATGAAAAGGTGCTCATCTTCTTTAGCTATTAGAGAAATGCAAATCAAAACTGCAATGAGATACCACCTCACACCTGTTCGATTAGCTATTATTAACAAGACAGGTAATAGCAAATGTTGGAGAGGTTGTGGAGAAAAGGGAACCCTCATACACTGTTGGTGGGAATGTAAAGTAGTACAACCATTATGGAAGAACTTACGGTGGTTCCTCAAAAAACTGAAAATAGAACTACCTTATGACCCAGCAATTCCTCTACTGGGTAAATACCCCTAAAACTCAGAAACATTGATACATAAAGACACATGCAGCCCCATGTTTATTGCAGCATTGTTCACAGTGGCCAGGACATGGAAACAACCAAAAATCCCGTCAATAGATGACTGGATAAAGAAAATGTGGCACACATACACTATGGAATACTACTCAGCCATAAGAAATAATGACATTGGATCATTTACAGCAAAATGGTGGGATCTTGATAACATGATACAAAGTGAAATAAGTAAATCAGAAAAAACCAGGAACTGCATTATTCCATACATAGGTGGGACGTAACAGTGAAACCAAGAGACATTGATAAGAGTGTGGTGGTTACGGGGGGGGGAGGGGAGAAAGGTAGAGGGAAAGGGGGAGGGGGAGCGGCAGAAAAAAAACTAGATAGAAGGTGACAGAGGACAATCTGACTTTGGGTGATGGGTATGCAACATAATTGAACAACAAGATAACCTAGACTTGTTATCTTTGAATATATGTATCCTGATTTATTGATGTCACCCCATTAAAAAAATAAAATTATTTAAAAAGAAAAAAAAAGATATTATGAGATGGAAGAATATTTCTTGTTTTGTTTAGGTAGAATAAATATAATCAAGATGGCCATATTACCCAAAGCAATATACAAATTTAATGCAATTCCCATCAAAATTCCTATGACATTTTTTAAATTAATGGAGCAAGAAATCATAAGATTTATATGGAACTATAAAAAACCCCGAATAGCCAAAGCAATCCTAAAGAAAAGGAATGAAGCTGGGGGCATTATAATACCTGACTTCAAACTATATTATAGGGCTACGACAATCAAAACAGCATGGAATTGGCAGAAAAATAGACACTCAGACCAATGGAACAGAATAGAAAGCCCAGAAATAAAACCACATATATATGGTCAAATAATCTTTGATAAAGGGCCAACAACACACAATGGAGAAAAGAAAGCCTCTTCAACAAATGGTGTTGGGAAAACTGGAAAGCTACATGCAAAAGAATGAAATTGGACTACAGTTTGTCCCCCTGTACTAAAATTAACTCATAATGGATCACAGATCTAAACATAAGACCTGAAACAATAAAGTACATAGAAGAAGACATAGGTACTCAACTCATGGACCTGGGTTTTAAAGAGCATTTTATGAATTTGACTCCAAAGGCAAGAGAAGTGAAAGCAAAAATTAATGAATGGGACTACATCAGACAAAGAAGTTTTTGCTCAGCAAGAGAAACTGATAACAAGATAAACAGACAGCCAACTAATTGGGAAATGATATTTTTAAACACCTGCTCAGATAAGGGCCTAATATCCAAAATATACAAAGAACTCATAAAACTCAACAACAAACAATCCAATAAAAAAATGGGAAGAAGATATGAACAGACACTGCTCCCAGGAAGAAATACAAATGACCAACAGATATAGGAAAAGATGCTCATCTTCTTTAGTTATTAGAGAAATGCAAATCAGAACTGCAATGAGATACCACCTCACACCTGTTAGATTAGCTATTATTAACAAGACAGGTAATAGCAAATGTTGGAGAGGTTGTGGAGAAAAAGGAACCCTCATCCACTGTTTGTGGGAATGTAAAGTATTACAACCATTATGGAAGAAAGTATGGTGGTTCCTCAAAAAACTGAAAATAGAACTACCTTATGACCTAGCCATCCCTCTACTGGGAATATACCCCAAAAACTCTGAAACATTGATTCGTAAAGACACATGCAGCCCCATGTTCATTGCAGCATTGTTCACAGTGGCCAGGACATGGAAACAACCAAAAGCCCATCAATAGATGACTGAATAAAGAAGATGTGGCACACATACACTAAGGAATACTACTCAGCCATATGAAATGATGACATTGGATCATTTATAACAAAATGGTGGGATCTTGACAACATTATACAGAGTGAAATAAGTAAATCAGAAAAAAACAGGAACTGCATTATTCCATACGTAGATGGGACATAAAAGTGAGACCAGGAGACATTGATAAGAGTGTGGTGGTTACGTGGGGAAGGGGTAGAGGGAGTGGGAAGAGGGAGGGGGAGGGGCACAAAGAAAACTAGATAGAAGGTGACAGAGGACAATCTGACTTTGGGTGATGGGTATGAAACATAATTGAATGACAAGATAACCTGGACATGTTATTTTTGAATATATGTATCTTGATTTACTGATGTCACTCCATTAAAAATAAATAAATAAATATAATAAAAATAAAAAAGAGTACTTAGGTTTTTAGTAAACATTTCTATAGCATTGAACTGTTGATTATGTTGTATAGCTAACGCCCAAAGTCAAATCATTTCCATTACTGTATATTTAATCTCCAAATATTTGCAGATTTTTTCAAGTATATTTCTGTTATAGATTTCTAGTTTAATTTTAGTTTGGTCTGGGAACATACTTTAGTGTGACTTCCATTCTTTATATTTCCTGAGATATGTTTTTAGCTTAGAAGTCGTATACCTTGGTGAATGTTCAATGCAAATTTGATAAGAATGTACTGTATATTCTTGCTAGATAAAGTAGTCTACCAATGACAATTAGATGATTTTGATTGATGATACTATTCAGGTCAGATATATATGCTTACTGATTTTCTACCCATTTAATCTATCAATTATTGAGAGAGGTATCAAAGTCTCAAACAATAATAATGGATTTATCAATTTCTCCTTGCAATGTTATCATTTTTTGTGTCCTGTATTTTGACACTCTGCTGATAGGTGTATATACCTTTAGGATTTTTATGTATTCTTGGAGAATTAACTACTTTATTATAATGTTATGTCACTCTTTTTCACTGATAATTTTTCTTACTCTAAAGCCTGCTTTGTATAAAATTAATATACTTTTCTTTTGATTAATGCTAACCAGGTACATATTTCTCCATCTTTTTATTTTTAACCTACTTCAGACTTTGCTCTAAAGTGGTTTCTCTGTTGTCTTAATTTTTTTGTTCACTTCTGTCAACCTCCCTTTAAATTGGTATATTTAGACCATTTATATTTTAAATGATAATTGATACCATTGGATTAAAATCTACTTTATTGCAACAATTTTCTATTAGTTATATTTTGGGGCCTTTTGTCCCATTCTTTGGGGGGGTTGTTTTAATTAAGCATACTGTATTGTTCTATTTTTCTCTATTAGAATATCAATTGTAATATTGTTTGTTTGTTTTTGTATTTTTCCAAAGGGTGAAGTGGGGGGCAGCAGACAGACACCTGCATGCTCCTGACCATGATCCACCGGCATGCACAACAGGGGGCGTTGCTCAGCCCATCTGGGGCATTGCTGTGCTACAACCAGAGCCATTACAGTGCCTGAAGCAAAGGCCATGGAGCCATCCTCAGCGCTGCTGTCAACTTTGCTCCCATGGAGCCTTGAGTGTGGAAGGGGAAGAAAGAGATTGAAAGGAGAGGTAGAAGGGTGGAGAAGCAAATGGGTGCTTCTCCTATGTGCCCTGACCAGGAGTTGAACCCAGGACTTCCACACACCAGGCTGATGCTCTACCACTGAGCCAACCAGCCAGGGATTCAATTATAATTTTTATAAAAAAATAAACTTTTAGTGGGCCCTAGAACACACACACACACACACACACACACACACACACACACATATATATACTTTTTAAAATTTATTGTTTTTAGAGAGAGAGAATGGAGAGAAAGAGAGATAGACATAGATAAAGATAGGAAGAAAGAGAAATATTGATTTGTTGCTCCACTTGTTGATGCAATCATTGGTTGATTCTTGTATGTGCCCTGTTCAGGGGATCAAACCTTTAACCTTGGCATATCAGGATGGAGCTATCAACTGAGCTACTTAGCCAGAGCTGCAATATGTATACATTTTCAGTTCTTATACTCCACCTTCAAATAATACTATACCAGGTCATATCTAGTGATGGTGTCTATGTCAGTGCAGAGTATTCTCGATTCTTACCTCTTATTCACCATGCTATTATGCCACGTCATTTTACTTATTTACATTTTATAAAAACTCATTAACTTCTTTGTCTATTACAAAATCTATTCATATGAGAGTCTGGTTTCTTTGTTTACTTTGTCACCTTAGGTTATGTTTTGTTTTGTTTTATTTATATTTTGAAAGCTGGCCATAATTTAATGGCAATCATAACTGAGGTACTGGGATTTGAGAGTGAGACTTTCTGTTAATCTAGCTAGAGTTGGGCTGTTTTCCTATTTGCTCTGAGGTACAATCCGTTTCAATACTCTAGTGGTCTTGATTTTATCTCTTCTACAGCTTTGGTCCTTATAAAGATTCTGTGTCTGACATATCTTTCAGCTATAATCCCCTGTTCTTATTCTGGAAACCTGTTGGTGTTGTGTCTGGTGTGGAGGAGGGAAAACATCATCTTAAAATCAAATTTCAAATATTTAGAAAGCCTGGTTCCCTGATCTATGATCTTTTTCAGTGTTTCTTTGTCCCCACACCCCCAGATGAGACAGAAAGCTTATATGGGAATATGCATTGGGAATTATCCTTCCTCCTGGTTATTAACCAGATAACACCTTGTTAAATCAGCTCCCTTTTAGACTAGGCCTCTGTTATGAGCAATGCTGTGGACATGATTCATAATGTTTACTTTTTCCATCTCTTTGCTGGAGTTATGAGGGATCCTACTGGCTCTGCCCAGCAAGAACCTTCTGGGGTTTACACAAGTAAAATCCGCAATAATGTGGAAAGCCCTCCTTAGACTGTGGGCCCAGGAGTTTTTCCTTCTCCAGCTAATTCACAATCAGATTACAGCAATTTGTCAAAATTACAATTTAAGTGTTCCTACAGGTTAATGGCTTGAGCTGCTCTGCTCCAGGTAAGTAGATCTTGGTTGTAGTGTCTTACATTCATCGATCTCACACAATGTCAAGGTGCCGTGCAATGCAAGTTCTTGCATGGGTTCAAGAAAAGTCATTAATTTTCAGTTTGCTTATTTTTTTGTGTTATAAGGAAATAAATAATGAATTCTCTACATCTTCTGCATGCTCTCTGCATCTTCACTCTTCTAGTATTTCTAATCATTTTAATTTATATGCAATTCTCAGCAGATCTTTTTCTATTATCACTGTTTTCTTTTGGAAGAATCTTTTTGGGAATTTAGTTTTTAGTCATGCGCCTTCCCTACTATTCTAGATTTTCCACAGTAAGTGTGGCTCATTTATATAATATATTAGAGACTGTGCAATCACTTCCTAAGTTTTAATTGTGTTTTTCAGATTCACTTGCTGAATGCTTTATTTCCATCTTGCTAGGGTAAATAAATAGGCAATTTCTTGGCTCTCTTACTAAAGCTGAGAACCATCACTCAAGTGTTATCCTGTTCTCTGTGTTCATCTATACTGCTGTTCATGCTGACCATGTCTAGCTGGTGTTAATATCTTCACCTAAGTGTTTGTATTCTGGATCAGAAGATATAGAGATAATTTTTCTTTGAGCTTATTGACAATGTTATCATGGCTTCATTTTTTGTTTGTTTTTGCTTTATACTTGTGGCACTAATGATATCATGAACATATTGGTGAGACTAAAAATTCAACCACAATCATCTAACTATTGTTTTATTAGGTTACTTTATTTTATTTTATAAAAATAAAATTCAATATAGTGGCTTGGTTGATAATTGCTAACTTTTGTAAATAGACTAGGAACTAAATCATTTAATTTGAAATAATTTTAGTCATAGAGAAGAAAATAAAAAATACAACAACATTCACTTATAGACTTCACCTAGTGTATACTAGAGTTAAAATAACCACAAAAATGTTAAAATAACCACAGTATAATTAGCAGATAAACAAAAATTATTATTGCACTAGTATTAACTGAAAATAAGACCTTATGCAAATTAATTTTTTAAATGTAATGTTCTTCTGTTCCAGGACAGCTCAATGCATTTAGTTGCTGTGTCTATTTTATTCCTTACAATCTGTACCAGTTTTTTTTTTTTTCATTGTAGAGAGGAGAGTGAGAGACAGAAAGAGAGAGAGAGAGAGAGAGAGAGAGAGAGAGAGAGAGAAGAGAGACAAAGAGAGAGAAGAGGGGAGGAGCTGGAAGCATCAACTACCATATTTACCTTGACCTGGCAAGCCCAGGGTTTCAAACCGGCGACCTCAGCATTTCCAGGTCGACACTTTATCCACTGCGCCACCACAGGTCAGGCCCTGTACCAGTTTTTAAATCTTTATTTTTGACATTTATAATCTTGACTTTTAAAAGGTAAACTAGTAAGTTTTTTCTTCAGAATGTATCTCAATTTTAGTTTTTTAAATATTTTTTCCTGATTATATTGAAATTATACATTTTTACAAGAATGCCATAAAATAATGCAGGGCTCTCAGTTCACCTTGTCAGAGGGTACTTGATGTTAATATGTGTTATTACTAATGATATTGTTAATTGATCACTTGTTCTGAGTGTCTTCTTGGTCACATCAATGTTTTATCTTTGTAATTGATGAATATGTATCTGATGAATATTTGTATGATGTATATGTATTGATGAATTATGTATATAATGAATATGACACTCTACTTTTAGATTATGTAAGTATTCTGTTCTAGTAATTTTAATATCCACTGGGGTAGTTTATTTGCAACAATTCTTACAATAATGACACTAGTATTTTAATTGTGATTGTATATTTTAGTTTAAGTTATTTTTTCTCTCCTCGTAATGTTCATTTTGAGTTATTTAAAGAAAAATACCATGTCTACTGAAGCCCTTTATCATTTTATGAATTTATAAATTTCTTGCATATTTTCACTTTTTACCTCCTTATAATTCTTGTTCTTAAACTCTTACTTTAATATATTAAATAATTTATTAAATAATATTAAATATATAATATTAAGCCATCATAAATATAGATGAAGCAAACAAAATATTAATGGTAACTCTAGCAAAACAAAGTCAAAGACATTTATGGATTGTGTGTGTGTGTGTGTGTAATAGTATTAAAAAATTAAGAAACATTTGAATTGAAAAAAAGGTGAGCAGTTTTAAAAGACACCATGCATTTCAACCCAATTCCTCAGCAGCAGTACTTACCAAGAACAAAATAGTTTGTGAGCTACAGTAACTTGTTATTTCCATTTTGACATAGCTACAGAATAAATTCTACTAGATTCTTTGAAAACAAAAATCTTAGATCATTTATTTCCTTATGGAAAAACAATTTTCTACTTTGCAAGCTTTCAAATATACATACACAAAAATTTTACATAACTCAATACCAGGAAGATAAACAATCCAATAAAAAAATGGGCAAAAGAAGTGAATAGACACTTCTCCAAAGAGGACATACAGATGGCCAGTAGGCAGATGAAAAAATACTCAACATCTCTAATCATTAGAGAAATGCAAATTAAAACCACAATGAAGGCCCTGGCCGGTTGGCTCAGCGGTAGAGCGTCGGCCTAGCGTGCTGAGGACCGGGGTTCGATTCCCGGCCAGGGCACACAGGAGAAGCACCCATTTGCTTCTCCACCTCTCCGCCGCGCTTTCCTCTCTGTCTCTCTCTTTCCCTCCCGCAGCCAAGGCTCCATTGGAGCAAAAGATGGCCTGGGTGCTGGGGATGGCTCCTTGGCCTCTGCCCCAGGCGCTAGAGTGGCTCTGGTCGCAATATGGCGATGCCCAGGATGGGCAGAGCATCGCCCCTGGTGGGCGTGCCAGGTGGATCCCGGTCTGGCGCATGCGGGAGTCTGTCTGACTGTCTCTCCATGTTTCCAGCTTCAGAAAAATGAAAAAACAAACAAACAAACAAACAAAAAACCACAATGAGATATCACCTCATACCAGTCAGAATGGCGCTCATTAACAAAACAACACATAATAAGTGCTGGCGATGATGTGGAGAAAAGGAAACCCTCCTGCACTGCTGGTGGGAATGCAGACTGGTGCAGCCACTGTGGAGAACTGTATGGCATTACCTCAAAAAATTATAAATGGAACAGCCTTTTGACCCAGCCATCTCACTTTAAGGAATATATCACAAGAACACCACATCACTGATTCAAAAGAAGAAATGCACCCCCATGTTTAAAGCAGTGTTGTTTACAATAGTCAAGATCTGGAAACAGCCCAAGTGTCCAGACAAGTGGATTAAAAATCAGTGGTACAGGCCCTGGTCGGTTGGCTCAGTGGTAGAGCGTTGGCCCGGCATGCGGAAGTCCCGGGTTCGATTCTCGGCCAGGGCACACAGGAGAGGTGTCCATCTGCTTCTCCACCCCTCCCCCTCTCCTTCCCCTCTGTCTTTCTCTTCCCTTCCCGCAGCCGAGGCTCCATTGGAGCAAAAGATGGCCTGGGCACTGGGGATGGCTCCTTGACCTCTGCCCCAGGTGCTAGAGTAGCTCTGGTTGTGACAGAGCAATGCCCTGGATGGGCAGAGCATTGCCCCCTGGTGGGCGTGCCAGGTGGATCCCGGTCGGGCGCATGCGGGAGTCTGTCTGACTTCCTCCCCGTTTCCAGTTTCAGAAAAATAGAAAAAAAAATCAGTGGTACATATACACAATGGAGTACTATGAGGCCATAAAAAAGAAGAAAATCTTATCTTTTGTGACAACATGGATTGACCTGGAAACTATTATGTTAAGTGAAATAAGCCAGGCAAAGAAAGAAAACATATGACCTCACTCATTTGAGGAATCCAATGAACAATATGAACTGAAGAACAGAATAGAGACAGAGATGAAATCAGTGGGTCCAGAGGGAAACTGAACAGAGAGAAAGGGGATGATAGGATGGGATCAGAGAAGAAAAAGAGATCGGTGAAATTATACACACATAACTCAATGTTATAGAGAACAGAAAAACTAATCCTGGAGGGAAGAGGGGAGAGCATTGTATGGGGGAGAATAAGATATTGTGGGAAACATGGTAGAGGGGGGATGCATTTAGGGGGACACTAGAATCTATGTAAACACAATAAATTAAAATTTTAAAAAAGAATAGACACACCCAATAAATTCAATAAAAAGGAAAAGAATGGTTTTCTACTGACTATACTTGCACAAACTCAACAATATTTTTGAGAGTACAAACATTCATAATGTTTACTTTTAAATCCTAAAATATACTTTCTAATCTGGAGAAAACCATTGTGTTTCTCATAAGACTGTCCTATCCTGCTCTGTTGCTACATAGCCTCAGGTGTACACAGATATATCTGTATATTAAAAACTGTTTGAGTAAATATTTTTAGAAAATTGAAATTACATTTTAAGTGCCAATTTTTCTCTTTGAGATGTGATTTTATTTTATATTTCTCTTTATATGTAATTTATTTTTACATGTATCACCTATTCTTCTAGTTAATGAAAATGATCAATATCGCATGGGCTTAAAATTTTCTCCCAAGTTTAATATAGTGATATTTTGTGATTATTGTCATTAGAGGTAATTTTATTCTCAATAATATAGCATTGTTTAGAGAAATAAGTGGCATATTTATGACTGCTTGTTCTAAACTAAATGTCTTAAATCTGCAGCTTTTAAATCTTTTTATTTTGGAATAGTGTTACATTTGTGATAAGTTGCAAAAAGTAGTACAAAGAAATACTGTGGGCTTAGGCTGAAGGCATAGTGTTTGGGGAACCATGTCCGGGACAAGAGCTGCAGCCAAATTGAGAACTGAGCCATCCCCACCACTTTCCAGGAGGTCATCTTTGAAGTTGTGCAGTACCATCCTCAGCGCCACCCTGGGCGGACATCTGTGACCAGGGTTTCTTGATGAAGGATAGGAATTCCTCTGTAGCCAACTTTGTCCCTCCCAGGTTACCTGTGAAACTCTCTCAGGGTTACCAGCCCTGTTAGTGACGGGCCTTCCAAGGAAGCCAGACTGAGCCACTTAGGCAAAAAAGCCCAGAAGATAAACCAGCAGGCAGTGAAAAGTCACAGTGTGCGATGGACATCTAAGGGACCTGTTATTGGCTTGAAAAATGTCACATCCCAGACCTTATAAAGTTATCATCCTGGGCAGGTATTGGATGCAAAAATTTGCTACCCAATTCTTTTTCTCAATCATTCAACACACATGTTCCCCTTCCTCTTTGTAAACAACAGCCAATGCCTCCCTTCATTCCCAAGAGGAACGATGGCAGCATAGGGCCAATAATGATCTCGTTGCTCTTCCAGCCCCATCTTCTGCAGTGGAAAAGCACTTCTCTCCTTCCTTCTTAAAGAAAGGGGTCAAAAGCAGCTTTTACTTTACGTCAAGGGGATGGGAGGGTGGAGAATATTATATAAAATATAAATTAATTAATTAATAATGTAACATTTTGAGATTGACTTTTGTCACTCAGTATAATTCTCTAAAGGTCCATTCAAGTTGTTGCATGACAACAACTATACTTCTCTTTTGCATAATATGGACTCATCAGTTTATTTAACCATTTATTTGTTGAAGACCATCAGAACAGATTACATTTTGGGGATCTTATAAATAAATCCACTGTGAACATTCAGACACATTATTTTGTGTGTGTGAGTATACATTTTTATTTTTTTAGGTTAATGCCAAGGGTACAGTTGTTAGGTTGAATGGTGGAGCCATACTTAAATTTTTAAGAAACAACGAATTCTCCTGAATTCTAAAATAAAACTGTTTTATATTTTGTTTATTTAAATATGGAAATATGCTGATAAGTTTTCCTTTATTACTAATTATAGATCAACTTGGGAAGAGATGAAATTTTTAGTGTGTTAAGTCTTTTAGTCCATGAACATGGTGTATCATATACAATTATTTAGATCTTTGATTTCTTTCATTTACATTTTGTAGATTCAGCACATAAATCCTGTACATCTTTTGTTATATTGATACCTAAATATTTTATCTTTGAGCAATTGTAACTGTTACTATGATTTTAATTTGTTTCCATAAATTCATTGCTAGAATATATAGAAATATAGCTGAATTTCACATGTTGACCCTAGTTTTCTTATCAGTTTTTGAAACTTTTGTGCCCATTTCTTGAGATTTTTTAATTTTTTTAAATTTTTATTTATTTATTTATTCATTTTAGGGGGGGAGAGAGAGAGAAGGGTGAGGAGCAAGAAGCATCAACTCCCATATGTGCCTTGACCAGGCAAGCCAGGGTTTTGAATCAGTCACCTCAGTGTTTCCAGGTTGACGCTTTATCCACTGCACCACCACAGGTCAGGCACTTGAAAATTTTTAAACACTCTATCATGTTATCTGAAAATAAGTATATTTTTTCTTTCTAATTTGTATACTTTTAATTTTCTTCTTCCCTTTAATCTCAGACTAAGACTTCTAAGACTATGAAGAGTAAGAGAGGTGACAACAAATACCCCTAGAAGAAAACTGTTAGTCATTGATCATGAAATATATTAGCTTTAGTTTTCATTGATGTCTTTTATTGAGCTAAGGAAGTTTCTACTTCTAATTCATTCAGAGTTTTAATAACTAGTGGGTTTTGATTTTTTCAAATATCTTTATGATATCAGTTGATATAATCATTTGACTCTTCTTTAACTTATTAATATGGTAAATCATTGATTGATTTTTGAATATTGATTTTACCTTGCATCTCTGGAAAAAATCCACTTTTATATTGCTAAATTTGCTTGGCTACACATTTTTTGAGAATTTTTGCATCTCTGTTCACAGGAATGCTGGTCTATACTATTGTTTTGTTCTTTAACTACACTTGTCTAATTTTGGAATCAGGTAATATTAAATTTATAAAATGAAGTGAAGCAGGCCTTGGCTGGTTGGCTCAATGGTAGAGTATCAGCCTAGTGTGTGGAAGTCTTAGGTTCAATTCCTGGCCAGGGCACACAGGATAAGCACCCATCTGCTTCTTGACCCTTTCCCTTCTACTTTTTCTCTGTCTCTGTCTTCCCCTCCTGCAGCCAAAGCTCCATTGGAGCAAAGATGGCCCAGGTGCTGAGGATGGCTCCATGGTCTTTGCCCTAGGCACTAGAATGGCTCAGGTTGCAACAGAACAACGCCTCAGATGGGCAGACCATTGACTCCTAGTGGGCTTGCCAGGTGGATCCTGGTCGAGCGCATGCAGGAGTCTGTCTGTCTGCCTCCTGCTTCTCATTTCAGAAAAATACAAAAAATAAATAACAGTAAAAAAATAAAATGAAGTGAGGTATATTTCCTCTTTTTCTATTTTCTAGAAAAGGTTGTGTAGAATTTACATTATTTATTTTGTAAAGTTTTAGTAGAAATATCTGGTGCAAGCATCCCTATCTAGAGATGTATCTTTGGAAGAATTTCCTAACTGCAAATTCTGTTTACTTAATAAGTACAGGCAACTTAATATTGGTTCAGGTCTGGTAGTTTGCACTTTCTAAGAAATTGATTCTTATTATCTCAGTGGTAGAATTTTATGTTACTACTTGAATAATGTTTTGTATCATTTGAACCTAAGTTATCATATTTTATTAATTTCCAAGTATAATTCCATAATCATCTTTGGTAAACATATTTTTGAATATATAGTGTATGCTCATCTTTTTAAGTATTATTTTAATAGTATGAATTCTTCCAATATAGAGACTTCACACATACTACTTGCTATTCACCTATGAAGGAAACTAAAAGCTTATTTTATGCACTATGTTATCAGAAAACTGTATTTTATACTGATGGGTCATAACAAAAACAGGAGCCATAAATGGAGGTGGATTTTCTTTAAGAAGCCAAAATTCCTCTATGGTATTTATCTTAATTTCTTCACAATAACTTGAAAATTAAAAAAAAATCTTTGCCATCAAAAAAAGAAACCAAACAATAAAATTACTAATATAAAATAGAGAAAACTTTTTTCTTTGAATGTAATATTGCTTTCTTGCTTAGAATGTATTTGTCTTTTAATACCCCCATTTAAACTTAATGTTAGGTATGCATTCTGCCTTTAAATGGTTCTTAGAGAATTTATCTAAATTTTTATTATATTTAAAATTTTTAATTTATTGATTATAGTGAAAGAGTAAGGGAGAGAGAGAGAGACAGAAACAATAATCAGTTGTATGTGACCTGACCCTTAAACCATTGAACCAGCAACCTCTGCATTTCAGGATGATGCTCTAACCAATCAAACTATTCAGCCAGGGCAAAAAATAATTATCTAAATTTTTATGTATTTATTATTATTATTATTATTATTATTATTATTTTATGAAAGAGAAGGAAACTTAGTGATGCAGGCTTCCACATGCACCCATACCAGGATTTGCCTGACATCCCCACCTGGGGCCAATGCTGGAGTACTAAACTATTTTTTAAATGCTTGAAGCTGTCACTCTTGGACCAACAGAACTATCCTCAGCCCCCAAGGCTGCACTCAAACCAATCCAGCCTCTGGCTGAGGGAAGGGAAGAGTGAGAGAATGAGGAGGGAGATAAGCAGATGACTGTTCCTCCTGTGTTCCCTAACAGGGATTCAAACCCAGCATATCCATAGCTGGGCCGATGCTCTATCCACTGAGCAACCAGCTAGAGCTATCTAATTTTTTTAAATTAAAAGTAACAAATGGGGGAAAATGTCTATCCAAATATTGTCAATATTATATCCAAAACCAATATGTAAAATTTTAAAAAATATATAACAATTGAAATAAAAAAAACTGAAAAAATTATAATGGTAAGATGCTTTAAAATTTCATAATAAAATCAAATCAGTAAAAGGACAAATTTATTCATTAGCTGACGTTTGAATAAAAAATAAAATATTCAACCAATTTTTTTTTTTTTTTTTTACAGAGACAGAGAGTCAGAGAGAGGGGTAGACAGGGACAAAGAGAGATGAGAAGCATCAATCATAAGTTTTTCATTGCACGTTGCAATACCTTAGTTGTTCATTGATTGCTTTCTCATATGTGCCTTGACTGTGGGCCTTCAGTAGACCAAGTAACCCCTTGCTGGAGCCAGCAACCTTGGGTTCAAGCTGGTGGGCTTTTGCTCAAACCAGATGAGCCCGCGCTCAAACTGGCGACCTTGGGGTCTTGAACCTGGGTCTTTCCACATCTTAGTCTGATGCTCTATCCACTGCACCACCGCCTGGTCAGGCAATTTTTCTTACCTCTTAAGTAAGCATATGTATGAGAAATTAAAAAGAAAGTAATGTTATATACTCATTTTTTCCCCTTTTAACTGAATATAACAGCATGCTAAATTTAGTTTTTTTCCCTGTGGCCTGATAATTGGGACTAAATCCTTGTATTATTTTGCCAGAGTCATAAAAATGTTCTGACAAAGGCAACAAAACAAACAAAAAAACCTAATCATTCCGAAAGTCAAGATTTAATTCCAATTATCATTTGTTTCGATTGGGTTTTGTTTGTTGGCACTGCTGAGTTTTGTGTTTTCACATGTGTCTGAAGGTTTAGTGGGGCATTAATTAATATTCTTAGTAAGTCATTTTGGGGTGTGTGTGTGTGTGTGTTGTGTGTGTGTGTGTGTGTGTGTGTGTGTGACAGAGATAGAGGGAGACAGAGAGAGGGATAGAGGGAAACAGACAGACAGGAGGGGAGAGAGATGAGAAGCATCAATTCTTTGTTGCAGCACCTTAGTTATTTATTGATTGCTTTTTCATATCTGCCTTGACCAGGGGGCTACAGCAGAGTGAGTGACCCCTTGCTCAAGCCAGTGACCTTGGGCTCAAGCTGATGAGCCATTCTCAAACCAGATGAGCCTTCACTCAAGCTTGGTGACCTCAGGGTTTTGAACCTGGGTCCTCCACATGCCAAGTCCAATACTCTATCAACTACACCACCACCTGGTCAGGCATTAATTAATATTCTTAACAAGATTTTTCTCAAAGAAAGCAGGATCATTCTGTTTTCTGAGAAAGCAGCCTACACCAGGCATGTATTTTATATTTCAGATGTTCTGGAATAGATGCAATGTGTAAATGTCAATTATATTTTCTTTTAAAAAAAACACACTTTATTAATAAATTTAGAGAGAGAGAGAAAGGGGGAAAGGAGCAGGAAGCATCAACTCATAAAGTTGCTTCTCATATGTGTTTTGACTGAGCAGTTTCCAGATCCTGGCTATTGTAAACAATGCTGCAATAAACATGCGGGTGCATATCTTCTTTTGAATCAGCGATTTGATGTTCTTAGAATATATTCCTAATAGTGGGATAGCTGGACAAAAAGGCAGTTTTATTTTTAATTTTTTGTAGAAACTCCATACAGTTCTCCATAGTGGCTGCACCAGTCTGCATTCCCACCAGCAGTGGGGATGGAGGGTTCCCTTTTCTCCACACAATCACCAGCACTTACTGTATATTGATTTGTTAATGAGTGCCATTCTGCCAAGTGTGAGGTGGTATCTCATTGTGATTTAAATTTGCATTTCTCTAATGATTAGTGACCATGAACATTGTTTCATAGGTCTATTGGCCATCTGTATGACCTTTTTGAAGAAGTATCTGTTCAATTCTTTTTTCCATTTTTTAATTGGATTGTTTCCCTTCCTGGTGCTGAGTTTTACAAGTTCTTTATAAATTTTGGTTATTACTCCCTTATCAGACATATTGGTATGTTCTCCCATTGTATGGACTGTTTTTTTATTTTATTAATGATGTCTTTTGCTATGCAAAAGCTTTTTAGTTTGATATAGTCCCATTTGTTTATTTTGTCCTTTATTTCACTTGCCCATGAAAATAAATTGGCAAAAATATTGATATGAAGGGTATTGGAGAATTTACTGCCTATGTTTTCTTTCAAGATATTTATTGTTTAACAACTTTAGTCTTTTATCCACTTTGAGTTTATTTTTGTGAATGCTATATGTTAGTGGTCTAGTTTTATTTTTTTTTTGCATGTACCTGTCCAGTTTTCCCATTTATTAAAGAGACTGTCTTTACTACACTATATGATCTTACTTCTTTGTCAAATATCAATTGACTATAGAGGCATGGGTTTATTTTGAAATCTCTGTTCTGTTCCATTGATTTGTATTTCTGTTTGTTGGGAAGATAAAATATATTGTGCCCACTTTGTTAAAGATGGCATTGCCCATGTGGAAGCCCATTGCTGAGGTGATGATATTCATTATCCTTCTTGCTTGGGATGGGCGTGATTGTATTAATGTGTGTTGGGGGAGGGCTTTCACGCCAAAAGGTTTTATAAGGAAGAAAGATCACATTGTTCTGCAGAAAGAGAGATTATGTTCTAGGAGGAGCCCATGCTAGAGGAGAGCAGAGAAAGGCCACATGAAGGAGAACCAGGAGAAGCAAGCAAGATGGCGGAGGGCTGAAGGAGAAGCCAGTTTGTGCAAAGTTTGTGCAGAGAGAAGGAAATGGAAAACAGATGAATAAGGCTAGAGAGCTAGTAACCTTTGATTCTAAAAATTTGGATAAGTCAGTAGCTTTGTGAGCACTGAATGAGTGGGTTTTGGAACCCAGTGTGTGTTTTTACTTGCCTGCTGGGTGCAAGCTAGGATTAAAGGTAATGGCCTATCAGTTATTCTCTCCATTGTTTTATTACCATCTGTCCAAATCAGTTGCGAACCTGCACGGGCCAGGCGACTGTGATGGTGGTCGTGGCTATTGGTTTTACACTGTTCTATGCCAGTACCAAGCTGTTTTGACTACTATGGTATATAGTTTTCTTTCTTTGTAGTGTCTTTACCTGGTTTTGGAATGACAATAATGCTTGCTTCATAAAATGAGCTTGGAAATCTTCCTCCTTTGAATTTTTTGAAATAGCTTGAGAAAGATAGGTGTTAATTCTTTGAATATTTGGTAAAATTCACTTGTGAAGCCATACAGTCCAAGACTTTTGTTTGCTGGGAGTTTTTTGATAACTCTTTCTATTTCATTTGTTGTAATTGGTCTGTTTAGGTTTTCTGATTCTTCCAGATTGAGTTTTAGAAGATTGTACGTTTCTAGGAATTTATCCATTTCACTTAGGTTGTCCAATTTTTTTGGTATTTAGATCATCATAGTATTTTCTTACACTCCTTTGTATTTCTGTGGTGTCAGTTGTTACTTCTCCATTTTTATTTTTAATTTTATTTATTTGAGTCCTCTCTTTTTTCCTTGATAAGTCTAGTTAAAGGTTCAACAATCTTATATACCTTTACAAAGAAGTAGCTCTTGGTTTCATTGACTTTTGTATGGTTTTTTAGCTTCTATGTCATATATTTTCACTGTGGTCTTTATTATTTCCTTCCTTCCACTTCCTCTGGGATTTATTTGATGTCCTTTCTCTAGTTCTTTTAGATTCAGGGTTAAGTTGTTTGAGTTTTTTCTTGCTTCTTAAGATATGCCTGTAAAGGTATGAACATCCCCCTCAGGACTGCTTTTGCTTTGTCCCATAAATTTTCAGTTGTATGTTCATTTCATTTGTTTCAAGGAAATTTTTCATGTCTTCCTTGATCTTGTTGTTAACCCATTTGTTATTTAATAACATACTATTTAGCCTCCAAGTGTTTGAATATTTTTCCGTGTTTCCATAGTAGTTGATTTCTAGTTTCATGGTATTGTTATCAGAGAAGATGTTTGCTATGATTTCAATCTTCTTAAATTTATTGAGACTTGTTTCATGCCTAACATGTGGTCTATCCTAAAAAAATATAGCATGAGCACTTGAAAAGAATGTATTCTTCTACTTTGGGGTGAAAGGTTCTGGAAGATATCTATTAAATCCAGTTGATCTAGTGTGTCATTTAAGGCCACTGTTTTTTGTTAATTTTTTGTCTGGAGGATCTATTATTGATGTTAGCGGGGTATTAAAAATCCCTACTACTATAGTATTGCTGGGATCTGGACCTTTTTGTCCACCAAAATACTACTATAGTATTGCTGGGATCTGGATCTTTTTGTCCACCAAAATCTGCTTTATATATTTAGGTGCTCCGATATTAGGCATATAGATATTACAATGGTTATATCCTCTGTTGAATTGCTCCATTTATCATTATGTAGTGACTTTCTTTATCACTTACTATGTAGCCTTTGTTTTAAGGTCTATTTTGTCAGGTATAAATATTGCTGCCCCAGGTTTGTTTTTCTTTTCATTTCCATTTGTATAAAATATGTATTTCCATCCCTTCACTTTCAGTCTATGTGCATATTTTGTTCTGAACTCGGTCTCTTGTAGACAGCATATGTACTGGTCTTGCTTTATTATCCATGCAGCTACCCTATGTCTTTTGATTGAAGCATTTAATCCATTTATATTTAAGGTTATTATTGATATGTACTAGTTATTGCCATTTTATTCTTTAAATCCACAATCCTTTTTTCCTAGATTCTTTTTTTTTTTAATATTTTTACAGCAAGCTCTTTAACATTTCTTGCAGTACTGGTTTGGTTGTAATGATTTTTTTTTTTCTGGGAAGCTCTTTATTTCTCCTTCCATTTTAAACAATTGCCTTGTTGGATAAAAAATTTTTAGCTGTAAATTTTTCTGTTTTGCATTACTTTGAATATTACATGCCAATCCTTTCTGGCCTCAAGTGTTCTGTTGAGAAGTCAAATGTCATCCTTATGGAGGCTCCTCTGTAGGTAATTAACTGCTCTTCTTTTGCAGTTTTTACTATTCTGTCTTTGTATCTTAACTTTGGCACTTTAATTATGTTGTATCTTGGTGTAGGCCTCCTTGGGTTCTTTTTTAATGGGACTCTCTGTGTTTCTTGAAATTGTGTGACTTTTTCCTTCATCAATTTAGGAAAAATTTCAGCTGTGATTTTTTCACATGGGTTCTCTATCCCTTGTTCATTCTCTTTTCCTTCAGGAACTGCTTTGATAAGGATGTTTTTTTTTTCTTTATGTTGTCACAGACGTCTCTTAGAGTTAGTTCCCTTAGTCTTTTTTAGCTTCTTTTCTTTTTGCTGCTTTGCTTCTGTTTTTTTTTTTTGTTTGTTTAAGTTGTCCTCTAAATTGCTGATTTGATCCTCTGCTTCATAGAGCCTGCTGTTGTTTCCTTCTAGTGCAGTCTTCATTTTAGACATTGTATTTCTCAGTTGTGAATGGATCTTTTTATGATTTCAATGTCCTTATTGAGGCTTGCTATCTCTTTTTTTAGGTGCTCATTATGTCCATTCATTGATGCTCTAAGATTCTTGAGCATCCTAAAAATTATTATTTTAAACTCTGCATCTGGTAGTTTAGTTACTTTCATTTCATTTATTTCTTTTTCTGAGGATTCCTCTTGTTGATTCATTTGAGTTGCATTTCCCTGTCTACTTGTTTTTGTCTGTTTATTAGTTTTCTCTGTTTGACTTTAAAATCTTTGTGGTGTCTTTATGAAGAAGATGGGTTCAGTGGTACTGACTTCCAGGCCACCTCTTTTTCTTGTTCTAGGAATGCTTTTGAAGGTACAATTTTCCCTTTTTGTATTTGAATATTGAATGCAGCTGGTTCTTTTGTGGTTACAGTTATCCCTTCAGGCTGGCTGGTTCTAAGGGTCAATCTTGATTATGTTTATTACATACTGTGCCATGTCTGTCCTGTTGGGCATATTTATTCTCCACAGTGTCTATTGCCTATTAGACTCCTCCTTTGAGCACACTGCTTGTATATCAAGCTGAGTCTAGGGTTGGTGCTATCTGCTATCCACTACCAGTTGTTGATTTTCTTGGGTTGGCATCAGGTGTTGTATGTAACCCACTGTGGGCTACCAGTTTGTAGCTACTGCACTTTTTGCTGTTTGTGTCTGCATTTTCTGTCTTGAGTTGTGTGGAAGTTGTCAACTTTTGTATAAGGATCAGCTTTCTACTGCTTAGAGATGACCACAGCTCCATAAAAGCCCCAGCCTCCTTAAGAGTTGTCTTCACTTTTCAGTTGCTTCTCTTCCTCTTGCAGCTTCCTAGTCTTCCCACAGAGTCTTCAGTAGAAAGACTGTAGAGTGGGCTCAGACTGGTCCCACCAAATGAACCCCTCTACAGGTTGCAACTTGGTCAAATAAGGTAGCTGAGGTTGTGAATACAATGTTTATAGGACCCCCTCCTTCATGGGTCTTTTGGTCAGGAGCCCAGCACAGGGAATGTGGCCTCTGTTCTAGAGCTTAATCTCTCAGCCACTGTTGGATAATCAAACATTATTTCTCACCAACAAGGTGAGCAGCAGGTTCAGATTGAATGTCACCTACAGTCCCCTCTGCCAAAGTTCTTACAGCTGGTGAGACCCTGGTCTCAGGAAGGAAGACTAAGAGAGTCCTCTCCTGGGGTTGACTGTGCCCTTCCTCAAATCCAACAATAGGCCCACAGGGACCCACACATTAAATGTCCATGCTTCAAGTCTCTCTCCCTTCCCCCTGTGGAATCTAGCTGAGCAGGACAGAATATCCAGTACCCAGGCCAGCTGAGTGTGTAGCTCCACCCTATTTAATACACATGAGCTGCTGTGCCAGTGCTGATCACAGAGAGCAGAACTAACCTCAGCTGGGCCAGGTGTGAGGAGCTTATCCTTAGGATACCACTCTAGCATGGGTTGTTAGGTCCTGAACCAATGCTTTCCACAGCTAGCCTCTGGATATGCCAGCCCTGGGCCTCCCTAGTAGGAACCTGGCACAGACTACTGGGAGACACTGGCTGTGACAGGCCCTCAGCAACCTTCTTGGAGCTATAAGAAATCCAGAGTTTGTGGCTGCCTCTACTGGGCCCAGGTGCACATGGAAATACCAAGTTGCACACCTAGGCTGGCTTCTACTCACACAAGGCCTGGGGAAAGTTCTCCTTAAAAGGCCAAGTTTCCCTGATCCTGCCTCCTGCAGCCTCTGTCTGCTAGCTGCTTGTTGTGGTCAGGCACTAAAAAAACCTCTGCTAGAGTCTAGAGCCTACGGCAATTCAGGAATTATGAAGAGTGGTAGGTGTGACTTCACTTCTCTAACATAGGTGTCAGTCTGTCCAGACTTTTTTCATAGAACTCAGTAGTGGGTGGCCCCTGAAATCAGTGGGTGTGGCTTTTGAGACCCAGAGGTATAGTCTTCCTGCTCTCTGAATAGTTTCCACTGAGTTTTCCATGAGGCAGAAGCATAGTCTTAGAGTCAGAGTCAGGAACATGTGGAGGAAAGCTTTAGCCTCAACACCAAAAAACTGAGTTACTGATGCAGCCCCTGCTTCCTGGCCTCTCAGAAATGACTGGTCACCATGACTGGGTTGAAAAGACCTTGAGAGCGAAGCAGCTGCTTTTCCCCAGGTTGATGCCATTCAGAGGGTTCTGCTCCAACCAAGAAAGATGGTGAATGCAGGATTGGAGAATGACTCAGCACAGTGGTTCTGGTGTCATCCCCCATAGTGTCTCTCCCTGGACCTCCTACTTTACACTCTTCTCCTGTAACTCCAATCCTCTCAGCTCTCTCTCCACCAGAGCCCTGAGTAAATGGCTGTGAACAAGGTTTTCTGCACAGGCCCTTTAAGACAGAGCCTGTGTCTCCATCTCTGAGAGCTCAGTCTTTTTCTTGCAGAAAGAAACCCAACTCTTTTCCCTGCCAAATGCTCTGTTGGTGCCTCTTCTAGGCTCTGGGATCTAGGATGGACCTCCGGCCCTGGGACTGAGCACTCACATGTTGGGGAACAAATAAATAAACAGGGTATTTTTGAAATCTGGACAGAGGTGCTGGGCCCAAACTCCACCTCACCTACCTAGTTAAGAAAGAGCTACACCTGATTCTCATTTGTCTCATCCATGTTCTCCAGAGGAGCCTGGAAGGTAGATACTTATTAGTGTAAAGTAGATTTGGATGATATGGTGGAGGTTGTCTTTAGGTTGCTTTGGAAACAATTGAATTGCTGAAGGACCACATTTTTTCTATGAATAAAAGTGGATATGCTTCTGGGAGCATGAACGTTATGGCTAAGAAACAGTAGAGACTGTTTGCTGTGGTGTCCTCCTGAACTCATTTTTATGTATATATCATTAAGTCTCTGTCTATCATTTATTTCAATTCCATACCTTTTCCCATTCAAAGACCCTATAATAGACTCATTATGGCTGTACCACAACAACTGGCACCCATACGTGTGGCCATCGATAAAGGGAAAGAGGAGAGGTAATGAAACTCCCCAGAAATGTGCACATGAAGTAAGTGTAAAGCTTCTAGAGAGTAAAGCTTTTCAGTAGAGTTTGGGGGAGAGTATAATAATAAAGTCACATTAAGTAAGTATAAAGCTTTTAAAAAGTAAAGCTTTGAAGTAGAGTTTGGTGAGAAAGTATAATAAGAAATAATTTGGGAGAATAAATATGGGAGTTGTAGGATCAAAAGTGAGGGATCCTTTTACTTTTGTACAAATATTTTTATTTGAGAAGAAGCTGTTTGAACAGAATGAGGTAGAAACAGAGGAATGTAAATATGAGAAAAACTTGGAGTCTGAGAACAACTCGGGAAATGAGAATATCACAGCTTTGGCCATTTTAAATTTTATTTATTATTTATTTATTTTAGAGAGGAGAGAGAGTTCGTGTGTGTGTGTGTGTGTGAGAGAGAGAGAGAGAGAGAGAATGGGGGGAGGAGCAGGAAGCATCAACTCCCATATATGCCTTGACCAGGCAAGCCCAGGGTTTTGAACCGGTGACCTCAGCATTCCAGGTAGCTTTGGCCATTTTAAACTGCACCTCCGCAGCCCTCTGCTCCCAAAGTCTTTGTCTCAGACCCTTGGAGATCCCCACTCTAACAAGCTTTGGATCAAACTCGAGATGCAAGGGGAAAATGGAGAAATTCAGCAATATTAGGCAAAGTCCTGATGAGCAATATCAAGAATGTGTTTCACAGCTGATTACAGCAGTTGAAAGAATAGTGATAAAAGGAGAAGTTTATATCAGAATATGTGCTGATGTTGGGACTTCATATATGCAAGGTCTTGTTTTTGCCACAGCTCTTAAGGTGAGGGTTCCAAGAATTTTTGATAAAAAGGCAAGACAAACAAAAGAAAGGAGGTCAGGGAAATACTTCTGCCTGTGAATCTTGTTTCCAATATGGCAGCTGGGTTGGGCCTAGACTGGTGGAGGCTGTAGCCAAGGGGAAGGTAAAGCAGGGAGGTGAATGGGGAAACCTTCCCCACCCTGGTAAACTAGGTCTGCTGCTTGGCTAGAATTGAGATGGAGGCTTTTGGCAGCCCACGACTCAACATAATTAGTCTAGGCTGCCAGTTGCAGCAGCTATTATTTGAGCTTTAGTAAATAAAAAGATGTAAGAGTTTGGAAAAATTACAGCTTTTTCCCATTATTCTCTAACTTCCTCTAAACTATCATTTTATTTCTTTCCTAGTCTATGTCTGGAAAGAGTGAGAAGGAGGAGCCAATTTGGATATGCCTAAACAAAAATCTCATATGGCCAACTTGAGATTTTTCAAGAGAGATTTCTGTTTAGCATTTATCCTTACTAGGTTCCTGTTAAAATAGCCCTACATAAGAACAAGCAGGCCACATTCTAATCTCTAAAATCCTGAGTTTTGCTCTTGATTTTGTAATTGTATGTGAAGTCTCTGTTTAATGTCTCAATGTGTCTGCTTTCAAGACCTGAATTATGTTCTTGCATGCAAAAATTGGAAATGTCGGCTCTAATATTGTAAAAATAAAGTATAATTCCTATAAATTTAAAAATTTAAATAGAACAAGTAAAACAAACTCATTCAGATGAAATGTAGATTATAAAGACTTCCTAATTTGGCAAAACCACTCCAAGCTAAAGTTGCTGCAGCTTCAATACTTGAAGCAGGGTGGATTTGCTTAAGAAAGGTATATATATATATATATATATATATATATATATATATATATATATATATCTCTTTGAATTGCCTGTTGATTGATTGAGAAGAAGTGTTTTGATGGGTGTGGGAATATTGCTTGAAAGTTAATTTGCTGCACTTTGTTGGAGGTTGGCATTGAGATGGGTGTTTCTTGCAGTTTTTGAGGTCAAGGTGTTTTGGAATGTACTCAACAAATGCTTAAGGGTCAGTTCTGAATAATTTTTAAAAAGGGGGGAGTCATGTCCTGGAACTCCTCCAAATCTATTTACTTTGAAGAATTTCTTTTGAATGCTGATGTATAGGTGATGACAAACCTCTTTCTTTTGCAAACTTCTACCCTCTTTTATTTGATCCAGCTAATAACACTGTTTTTTTTTTTAATAGTTCCAAGTATACAGAAAAAGTTTATAGAGGAGGATGTGGACCCTCAAAACCCTCAGTGAGATCTTCTGAGCATGACTTTTAAGGTCTTTAATGACCAACAGGAAAAGA
This sequence comes from Saccopteryx bilineata, assembly GCF_036850765.1. Lineage (NCBI taxonomy): Eukaryota > Metazoa > Chordata > Mammalia > Chiroptera > Emballonuridae > Saccopteryx > Saccopteryx bilineata. The sequence continues at coordinate 208,398,196 of NC_089491.1, read as the reverse complement.
AAAGGTAGACAAAACCTAAAAGAGATCAGAAAAAATACCAACTCTTGACATACACCCTTAAAGGCTCCAATGCCCCAAAGGGACATCATAGGACCCATCAGAGCCCTGCTTCAAGAGTGGAAAGAAAGATCATTGAGCTAAAGCCTGCCAGGCTTCTCTGCCCCTACCAGGGACATACCTTTGCTATGGAAAAAAAGGGACACTGGAATGTAAGCTGCCCCCTCACTCCTCTAAGGGAGGGTTCAATCTCTTCCAGCCCTGCTCCAGACACCTGTGACCTAACCATGCCCAGCATGTTAGGGCTTGCCACTGAAGGGTAATGGTGCCCAGGGCCTTCACCCCCATCTCACATGGGCCTAGAGTATTTCTTCCAAGTAGCAGGATGGGCCTAGAGTATTTCTTCCAAGTAGCAGGTAAACTGATCTTGTTTTTTTGTAGACACAGAGGCCATTTACTATGCTTTGCTTGAATATTTGGGTTTTTGTTCATCACCCAATAATCTCTGTTGTGGATGTTGACTGTCTCATTTTTCTTTGTTTTGTTTAATATATAGTGTTTTCTTTATTCCTCCTGCTTTAATGCCTCATGCCTATTTTAGGCTGGAACCTGCTTCTAATTTAGAAAAATTTACCTCTGCCACCCAGCATAGTTTATCCCAAGGTTCTCTTCACCATGCCATGGCAAAAGAGCTCCAAGGAAAGGAACCCTGGGTTCATCTCTCCAGTTCAAAAAAAACACAAAAGCTTCATCTCCACACATGCTGCAGATAGCTTTTCCAATCTACCTGAATCATTGCCAGTTAGAAACACTGGTCATTGGGACTTGTACTCTAGCTACAAAATGTAGAAATATGACCACAAATCCAATGCCTTGTGGACTTTTCCTAAATGTGTGTAATTCCTGCTCCTTGGGATAGTTCTCAGAATGAAGTGTACTTGGGTTATATTTACAAATAATATGAAGTGATGATGGTGTCAACATGGACTTGGTGAAATTACATTAACATGTTAAGACATTTAAGGCTGTAAGAATTATAAATCCTGTTGTATTAGTTAACACTTTCACTGATAATATAATCATTTATTTGTATTAGGGCACTTGTTATAGTATCTGTTTGCATTAGCTATTTCAATTTTGTTGTTTATTTTATATGTTTCCAGTCTGCTTCCAAACTGGAACATGGGAATTCAGATGAGTATGAATCTCAGCACACAAATTGAAGTTTAAAAAAATAAATCAAGAGAGGATGACGTCAGAGTAATGGTGTGGTAGGAAGCGATACCAATAAATCTCAACAACATCTTCAACTAGAAACAGAAAAACCTATCCTTGGAGCCTCCAGATGTTTCGCCATACATCCGAAGGTATGGTCGAGTGAAAAATTGGCTAAATATACAATCAAACCCCGAAGGAAATAGAAAGTAAGAAATGTTCCACCTTCCACACTAACCTAAATAAGGCTGCTTTCACTGTGAACTGAGAATATAGAAACTAAGGTGGGCAAAGGGGGTAAATAGATCCAGGCTGCAGCACAAATGGCTGAACCAGGCTGTGGCATGGAGACCCAAGCTGAGGAAAAACTGTGCCTGTGGCAACCCAGTCAATACACGCAAACATTCACATCAAACACAGACAAAGAAAAAGAGACAAATGTGGCAGCCATTTTCCCCGATCTCCTGGTTGATGCACACAGATAGTGGGCAAGAGATTTCTTCAAAATCCCTGGGTGTGGGCACTCGTGTTACCCCACAGAAAGGCAGAGTCAGGGGCCTTTCTGTGGGCCAAAAGTGGAATCTCCGGGAAGCCCCAACGCCCTGAAAAAGCCACGCACGGGGAGGGAACGAGAGCCAATTCCAACGCTGGAGCATTTCTGTGCGGGCAAGGGTTTCACTCAGAGGGTGGGGCGGCCGACATGTTATCCCAGTCTGCACTCACAGATAGTGAGCGAGAGATTCCTCTGAGTGCCTCGGCAGTGGGCGCCCATGTTATCCCACAGAGGGGCAGAGTTAGGGGCCTTTGTGTGGGCCAAAAGTGGAAACTCCAGGCCACCCCAGCACCCTAAAAAAGCCCACACATGGGGATAGAGCGAGAGCCAATTCCAACACTGGAACTTTTCTGTGTGGGTGGGGGTTTCACTCAGAGTGTGAGAAAGCCGGGCTGATATCCTGGTCTGTGCACAGATAGTGAGCGAGAGTTTCCTCCAAGCACAATGGGAGTGGGCGTCCGTCTGTGTTACCAAACAGAGTGGAAGAGCCACAGGTCTTTGAGTGGGTGGAAACCCTGCCTGATTATGCTAGCAGCTCTGACTGACTGAGCCTTACCCAGAGCCCTGTGCTGAGTGGGAATAGAGTGGGGAGTTGCCAGCTCTTTGAGCCTCTTACTATCCAGGCAGAGGCAGCAGCAACCCCATAGCAGGACTATCAGGCTACTATTTGAGGAATGAAAGACTAGGAGAGAGGCTCCAGGAACACAAACTCTCTAACTATCGGAGTCTATAAATGCCAATGAGCCTCGACTGCCAACGAGACTGAAGCACAATACATGACATCGCCATAGAGACTTATCTACTGCAAACCTCTACCTGAGTGTGCCAAAAGGGGCAGAACCCGGGGTACAGAGTCACTAAACAGGAAGAGGGAGAGAAAAGAAAAAGCAAGAAGATAACCTCTCAAAATTAAGAATAATATGCAGACCTATCCCATTTTATTATATTTGTTTCTTTGTTTCTCTTATCTTTCTTCTTGATTTTTATTTTTTTCCTCCACCAATTTGGTCATTAAACTCTCTGCTGGTCTTACTCTCTCTTCTCCTTGAACTACACTAACCTTAAGTGTTACATCTCCCATTATCTTTTCTTTCCTCTTCCTTTCTCTCTATGAAGGTTGCCCTCCAAAACCCTTAACTCTCTCTCTGTCTCTTTTTTCTTTTATCTTCTTTTAGTGGTTTCCTCTTTTTTTTTCTCTCTCTCTTTCTTTTCTCCCTCTATATTAGTTTCTTCCTTTCTCCTTTACGTCTCCTCTCATTCAAACCTCAATAACAAACAAATTACCTTATCTGGAACTCAAACTTATGTTTGTGGCATTTTTGGGGGTTTTTACTTCACCTTTTTAACTCACTAGCAGTGCCCCCCTCCCTGGCTCTTCATTTTATCTAGTTCTTGTACCACTAAATACAATAGTAATTTTTTAATTTGTCCCCCATTTTCCTGTTTCCCTCTTATTCCTCTCATCATAACTCTTAATCAACCAACACCTAAAAGCAAATAATTTTATTCTTCACCCAAATTTTTTTCTTATTTGCTTTTTATGGGTCCATATTTACTTTTTTTTTTGCCCATTTATTATTTCTTCCCAATTCAGGCCCTCCATTACAGGCATTGTTTGTCCTATTTAGTACAATATAATTCACAGTTTAGCACAAGGTTTTCTCAAGAAAGAGGGAAGAGGAGAGGAGAGGAAAAATGGAGGGAGGGAATATTTTTTTTTAATTTTAATTTTATTTTATTTTTCTTTATTTAATTCTTATTTTTTTAAAAAAATCAAGAGCTTTTTATTTTTAATTTTTTAACTTTTTATTTTTTATTAAATCTCATTAATACTATCAACAAAACCATCATCAGATGCCATAAAGAAAGAGAAAATCAAATATCATGGATACAAAAGAAAGAGAGGTAACACAGCTAGACGAGGAAAAATCTATGGAGAACAAATTTAATATATTGGAAAGCTTGGAGCTAAATGACAGAGAAATTAAGATAGAAATCCTAAAAATCCTTCGAGATATACAAAAAAAACACAGAAAGGAAATTTAGGGAGATCAGAAAACAACTTAATGAACACAAAGAGTATATTTCCAAGAAAATTGAAACTATAAAAACAAATCAAACAGAGATGAAAAACTCAATTCAAGAGCTGAAAAATGAGGTAACAAGCTTATCTAATAGAACAGACCAGATAGAAGGTAGAATTAGTGAAATAGAAGACAAGCAACTTGAGGCACAAGAGAGAGAAGAAGAAAGAGACTCAAAAATTTAAAAAAATGAGATAGCCCTACAGGAATTATCTGACTCCATCAGAAAGAATAAGATAAGAATAATAGGTATATTAGAGGGAGAAGAGAGAGAAAATGGAATGGAGAACATACTCAAACAAATAATAGATGAGAATTTCCCAAGCCTGTGGAAAAAACTAAAGCCTCAAATTCAAGAAGGAAACAGAACTACGAGTTCTTTTAACCCCAACAAACCTACTCCAAGGTGCATTATGATGAAATTGGCACAAAACAACGGTAAAAAAAAAATTCTCAAGGCAGCCAGGGAAAATAAGAATACAACATATAAAGGAAGGCCCATTAGATTATCATCAGATTTCTCAACCGAAATTCTACAAGCTAGAAGAGAGTGGACCCCAATATTTAAAGTCCTGAAAGAGAGGAACTTTCAGCCATGAATATTAGACCCATCAAAGCTATCCTTCAAATATGAAGGAGAAATAAAAACATTCACAGATACAGAAAAGATGAGGTAATTTATCATCAGAAAACCCCCACTCCAGGAATTACTAAAGGGGGTTCTCCAATCAGACACAAAAAACAACAACAAAAAAAAGCCACAAGTAAAAGCTCCAAGAAGAACACAATAAAACCAAAGTTAAACTGTGACAACAACAAAAAGAAAGGGGTGGTAGACAATGGAGATTAACAGTAGCAAAGGACGATGGAGTCAAAATACTCACAAAATAGTGCACTACAATGAACAGGGTATGAACCTTTTTTATTACTTAAAGGTAACCACCATTGAAAAAACCACCACAGAAGCACATGATTTAAAAAAGATAGCAACAGAGAAAAGATGTATGGAATACAACCAAATAAAAAGAAAAGACAGAGAAATGAAAGAGAAGGATCAAACAAGACACAAAACTAACAGAAAGCATCTACAAAATGGCAATTGGGAACTCACAAGTGTCAATAATTACACTAAATGTAAATGGATTATACTCACCAATAAAAAGGCACAGAGTAGCAGAATAGATTAAAAAAGAAAATCCAACTCTTTGCTGCCTAGAAGAAACTCATCTAAGTAACAAGGATAAAAACAAATTCAAAATGAAAGGCTGGAAAACAATACTCCAAGCAAATAACATCTAAAAAAAAAGCACGCATAGCAATACTCATATCTGATAATGCTGACTACAAGACAGCAAAAGTACTTAGAGACAAAAATGGCCATTTCATAATGGCTAAGGGGAAACTGAATCAAGAAGACATAACAATTCTTAATATATATGCACCAAACCAAGGAGCACCAAAATATATAAGATAGCTACTTATTGACCTTAAAACAAAAAATGACAAAAATACAACCATACTTGGAGACCTCAATACACTGCTGACGGCTCTAGATCTGTCATCCAAACAGAGAAACAACAAAGATATAATGCCGTAAACAAAACACTAGAGCACCTAGATATGATAGACATCTACAGGACATTTCATCCCAAAGTGAGTGAGTATACATTTTTTCCAGTGTAAATGTTTCATTCTCAAGAATTGACCATATGTTGGGCCACAAAAACAACATCAGCAAATTCAGAAAAATCGAAATTGTACCAAACGTATTTTCTGATCAGAAAGCCTTGAAACTAGAATTCAACTGCAAAAAAGAGAAAAAAAATCCCACATAAATGTGGAAGCTAAACAACATACTTTTAAAAACTGAATGGGTCAAAAAGAAATAAGTGCAGAGAACAAAGACATATACAGACAAATGAAAATGACAATACAATATATCAGAATCTATGGGATGCAGCAAAAGCAGTGAGAAGAGGGAAGTTCATATCACTTGAGGCATATATGAACAAACAAGAGAGAGCTCAAGTGAACCATTTAACTTCACACCTAAGGAACTACAAAAAGAAAAACAAAGACAACCCAAAACCAGCTGAAGAAAGGAGATAATAAAAATCAGAGCAGAAATAAATGAAATAGAGAACAGAAAAACTATAGAAAAATTAATAGAACAAGGAGCTGGTTCTTTGAAAAGATCAACAAAATTGACAAACCTTTGGCAAGACTTACCAAGGAAAAAAGAGAAAGAACTCATATAAACAAAATCCAAAATGAAAAAGGAGAAATCACCACGGACACCATAGATATACAAAGAATTATTGTAGAATACTATGAAAAACGTTTTGCCACTAAATTCAACAACCTAGGAAAAATGGATAAATTCCTAGAACAATACAACTTTCCTAGACTGAGTCAAGAAGAAGCAGAAAGCCTAAACAGACCTATTAGTAGAGAAGAAATAGAAAAAACCATTAAAAACCTCCCCAAACATAAAAGTCCAGGCCAAGACGGCTATACCAGCAAATTTTATCACACATTCAAAGAAGACTTGGTTCTTATTCTATTGAAAGTCTTCCAAAAAATTGAGGAAGCAATACTTCCAAACACATTTTATGAGGCCAACATAACCCTCATAACAAAACCAGGCAAGGATGGCACAAAAAAAGAAAACTACAGACCAATATCTCTAATGAATACAGATGCTAAAATACTAAACAAAATACTAGCAAATCGAATACAACAACATATTAAAAAAATAATACATCATGATCAAGTGGGATTCATCCCAGAATCTCAAGGATGGTTGAACATACCTAAAACAGTTACCATAATACACCATATCAACAAAACAAAGAACAAAAACCACATGATATTATCAATAGATGCAGAAAAGGCTTTTGATAAAATACAACACAATTTTATGTTTAAGACTCTCAACAAAATGGATATAGAAGGAAAATATCTCAACATGATAAAGGCCATATATGATAAACCATGAGCTAACATCATATTAAATGGCACAAAACTGAAGGCTTTCCCCCTTAAATCAGGAACAAGACATGGTTGTCCACTCTCTCCACTCTTATTTAATTTGGTACTATAGGTTCTATCCAGAGCAATCAGACAAGACAAAGAAATAAAAGGCATCCATATCGGAAAAGAAGAAGTAAAGGTATTGCTTTTTGCAGATGATATGATCCTATATATCGAAAACCCCAAAGAATCCACAAAAAGACTACTAGAAACAATAAGGTAATACAGTAAGATCACAGGATACAAAATTAACGTACAGAAATCAATAGCCTTTCTATATGCCAACAATGAAACATTTGAGAACAAACTGAAAAAAATAATCCCCTTCATGAGTTCAACACAAAAAAATAAAATACTTAGGAATAAATATAACAAAGAATATAAAGGACTTATATAATAAAAACTATAAACTGCCGGGGTCCAGCCCCGGGGGGGTTCCAGGGGTCCCACAGGAAGAGACGGCGTCGGCACAAATCCAGTGAGAGAGCTGAAGTCTTTTCTTTCTCTTTATTCTCTAGTTAGCATTTACTGCCAGGCATCTCCGCCAATGGCTGGTCTTACTTTACTTTTTATGCACACACACTAAGTTACAATCACATGGTATTTTGAACACATCATTGTTTTAGTTTCACTATGATTACATATTTCTAGATAACAGTTAATTCATACCTATAAGTTACAAGTCAGGTGGTAAGTTATTCAAAGTACAGTTATACAATAACTTGAATAGTAATAACAATATTGGTACAAACTTCCAAAAGATTAGTACTAATTAATAATTCTATTTTACTGTTGTTGTGAGTCAAGGGCGCAGAAAGAGATAGCAGACAAAATCATCAAGGACTAGCAAAGGACCACTGCTTGCTCAGGCAAATAGCCTTGAGATCATGTAGTGTCCTAATTCTTTTTTTCACAAGACTACAAAAGGCTTGCTATTTAAGAAACTAATATAGCATTAAGAGTAACTTTTACTTAAAGATATATAGAGTGCACCTGCAAGATAGCTAGTAGCAATATAATATCAGAAGGCATTAATTGCTATTGCTGCTATGAATCCCACCACATTCCTCTCCTTATTCTTGGAAAATACAAAAATATCATGAGAATGTTTCACTGAGAAAAGGCCAGCAACTGCCTTCAGTGACAAAACAAGTCTTTTAACAAAACATTCTTTACTTGCCAGCTGCACTCCCATCCAAGGCCACGCAACAGGCCACTCCACTACACCTTACCTAAGATTCTAATGTCCAGTTAAACTTTATTTATTAACTATATTTATACACTAGTTAAGTTCTAACTTTATTCTTTCTAACATGATTAATAAGAAGAAATTCTCCTACAAACTTTTAACCCTTTATGAGGGATATCATGGCCAGCCTCTTATGTTTATGAGCCCAGTTCAAGGGGCTTACAGGCTTTTCTGTGGAACTTACACCTTCTGTCTCATTTCCAAAGAAATTACTACGAATCTACAGGGAAAGCATGGTACTATTATCCCTGTGCCATAAATAATAGCACACACCCAGAAAAGGGGGAAATATAAGGCCAGATTGATTCAAAAGGTCAAAGGGGGAAGTATCATTGTGCCTTTCCTTTGCGGTGACTTTGTCAACCCGCAGCCGTTGGTCTTCACTGCGGTGACTCTATCAACCAGTAGCCATCGATCTTCTTTTGCTGTGACTTTGTCAATCAGCAGTTGTGGATCTTCTCCTGCTGTGACCTAGTTAGCCAGCATTAGTGGATCGGCTCCCGACAATAAACCATTATTAAGGGAAATCAAAAAAGATATAATGAGATGGAAGTATATTCCTTGTTCTTGGCTAGGAAGAATAAATATAATCAAGATGGCCATATTACCCAAAGCAATATACAAATTTAATGCAATTCACATCAAAATTTCAATGACATTTTTTAAAGAAATGGAGCAAAAAATCATCAGATTTATATGGAACTATAAAAAAACCCAAATAGCCAAAGCAATCATAATGAAAAAGAATGAAGCTGGGAGCATTACAATACTTGACTTTAAACTATATTATAGGGCCACGACAATCAAAACAGCATGGTATTGACATAAAAATAGACACTTAGACCAATGGAACAGAATAGAAACCCAGAAATACAACCACATATATATAGTCAAATAATTTTTGATAAAGGGGCCAACAACACACAATGGAGAAAAGAAAGCCTCTTCAACAAATGGTGCTGGGAAAACTGGAAAGCCACATGCAAAAGAATGAAAATGGACTACAGTTTGTCCCCCTGTAGTAAAATTAACTCAAAATGGATCAAAGATCTAAACATAAGACCTGAAACAATAAAGTACATAGAAGAATTCATAGGTACTAAACTCATGGACCTGGGTTTTAAGGAGCATTTTATGAATTTGACTCCAAAGGCAAGAGAAGTGAAGGCAAAATTAATGAATGGGACTACATCAGACTAAGAAGCTTTTGCTCAGCAAGAGAAACTGATAACAAAATAAACAGACAGCCAACTAAATGGGAAATGATATTTTCAAACAACAGCTCAGATAAGGGCCTAATATCCAAAATATACAAAGAACTCATAAAACTCAACAACAAACAAAAAAACAATCCAATAAAAAATGGGAAGAGGACATGAACAGACACTTCTCCCAGGAAGAAATACAAATGGCCAACAGATATATGAAAAGGTGCTCATCTTCATTAGGTATTAGAGAAATGCAAATCAAAACTGCAATGAGATACCACCTCACACCTGTTAGATTAGCTGTTATTAACAAGACAGGTAATAGGAAATGTTGGAGAAGCTGTGGAGAAAAAGGAAGCCTCATACACTGTTGGTGGAAATGTAAAGTAGTACAACCATTATGGAAGAAAGTATGGTGGTTCCTCAAAAAACTGAAAATAGAACTACCTTATGACCCAGCAATCCCTCTACTGGGTATATACCCCCAAAACTCAGGAACATTGATATGTAAAGACACATGCAGCCCCATGTTCATTGCAGCATTGTTCACAGTGGCCAGCACATAGAAACAACCAAAAAGCCCATCAATAGGTGACTGGATAAAGAAGATGTGGCACATATACACTATGGAATACTACTCAGCCATAAGAAATGATGACATTGGATCAATTACAGCAAAATGGTGGAATCTTGATAATATTATACGAAGTGAAATAAGTAAATCAGAAAAAAACAGGAACTGCATTATTCCATATGTAGGTGGGACATAAAAGTGAGACTAAGAGACATTGATAAGAGTGTGGTGGTTACGGAGGGAGGGTGGAGAGGGAGAGGAAAAGGGAGAGGGGGAGGGGCACAAAGTAAATTAGATAGAAGGTGACAGAGGATAATCTGACTTTGGGTGATGGGTATGCAACATAATTGAAGGACAAGATAACCTGGACATGTTATCCTTGAATATATGTATCCTAATTTATTGATGTCGCCCCATTAAAAAAATAAAATTAAAAAAAAAAATTTTTAAAAATAAATAAATAAAAGGGGGAATATGTTGGGTGACCTAAGAAATAAACAGGGTATTTTTGAAATCTGGACAGAGTTGCTGGGCCCAAACCCCACCTCATTTACCTAGTTAACAAAGAGCTGCATCTGATTCTCATTTGTCTCACTCATGTTCTCCAGAGGAGGCTGGAAGGTAGTTTCTTATTAGTGTAAAGTAGATTTGGATGGTATGGTGGGGGTTGTCTTTGGGTTGCCTTGGAAATTTAATTGAATTGCTGATGGACCACATTTTTTCTATGAATAAAAGTGGATGTGTTTCTGAGAACAGGGACGTTACGTCTAAGGAACAGTAGAGAATGTTTGCTGTGGTGTCCTCCTAAACCCATCTCTCTCTCTCTCTCTCTCTCTCTCTTTCTCTCTCTCTACAGATTATATATTTATCTATCTATATCTATATCTATAGATATATATATATAGATATATATATCTATAGATATATATATATATATCGTTAAGTCCCTATCACTTATTTCAATTCCATACCTTTTCCCATTTGAAGACTCTGCCTGGACTGCAACACTCACATCTCTCAGGGCTACCCCCCCCCCCACAGTGAGAGTCCCTTCACAGCCTAAGCTGCAGCTCGCTCCTGGGAGTGGGGTAGCACTTTCTGCATCTCTGCCCTTTCTGCCAATCTTGATGTGGCTTCTCCTGTGATCCTTTGTTGTAGACTCCTCTTCTTTTAGTCCAAAGTTGTTTTTTTAGATGATTGTTCTTAAATTAAATTGTACTCCAATTTGGTCCTGGGAGGTGGCAGTTGGAATATCCGCTTACTCCATTGCCATCTTGGAATCCTCATATGTCTTTTTACTCAGTGTTACTAGAATTAAGGCCTCCATAAACTTGAAGAGAAAAAGAGCTAACTATTGAATTGGGTGGAAATTTTCATTTTAAACTGATTAATCTTGATATAACTTTTTAAAACTAGAAGCTTCAAGAAATGTATATAGTTTATCCAGCAAAATGAAAAGGGATTTTTAAAAGCATGTCTAAAGCAGAGATTGGAGAATATTAAAACATTGTGATAGTACCCTGTTGAAAGGGAATGGTCTACTTAGCCAAGACTGATTTGACTTTATGAAAAGCATCATAGAAAAATTACTACAGTAAAGAGTAAAACCATCACTTCACTGCAGAGTGGAACATAGCAAATAATCTATCATACTATATTAGCCACAAACTAAGGCCTAGGCCTTTGTGTCTGAAGAGGGGACTAGTGTTCCTTCAACTATAAAAATCCAGCTGGCAAAATAAGGCTGAAGCCAAGAATCTGTCATTTTTGTTTTGCTATCAGAACTAGCCCCAGGTAAAGACAGGGAAATGACTGCTGTTTCAAAAACCATGCAGCCTGAACTTTACAGTTTAAAAGTAAGCCTCTCTTCCTTAGGCACTGAAATCTTTCTCTGCTACTCATATATGCAATGGGATACAGAGACCAGTTTCTCTACAGTTGCTTCCGTCCCCTTGTATGCTCTTATTTGTGTATATTCCCTGGAAAATCCTATCTGTTTTTCCTCTAGCTAATGACAACTCATATTTTAAGGATACATTTCTCCCCATTCAATCCAGAGTGACCCCAGCTTGCCTCCCATTCTCCCCTCCAATATATGACTTGTATTATTTTATTTTTTTTCATTTTACTATAGGTTTTCCTCTAGGAAAGTGTTTGTACTATACGTTTATGAATAAAACTGTTCATTTATTTGCATGTTTTATATACTGCATTTTCTGGTTTTCCCATAAGCAGATATCTGATGTCAGCAAATATGTTCAATACACTTATATGCTCAGTGGCTGGCAGGGTACCTGAAACAAAGTAAAAGCTCAATATATATGGGTAGAATGCAGTGGTCTTAGTTTCCCTCTTTATGAGCACTTTGTATAAGTCACTATGCTAGGTAATTTACACATGTACTCATATTATCTTGCACAACAAGCCTAGTATATTTGTAGAATACACTTTAATTTTCTGCCTTTCTTTAATTCTCTTGCTTTCTTTCTGCCTTTAGAAAGCCTAGTTTATTTGGATATCTGCTGTACTAAGTCCTTACTGACCTTAGCTAACCATTGTTGTGTCGAACAATTATCAGAGAATGGATTAAATGTGAGATGTGTGATACAGTTCTGTATGGAGATAAATCAGTAGAACCTCTTTGTAGGGATCCAGGGAAGGGTTTCTTTGACCTTATAAAGCACTGAAATAAAAGACTGACTTCTAGAATTCCTACAGCAATGTGAATGGATGAAAACTACTAAATCATTTGGAATATAATAGTAAAATAGTAAGTCCCCCAAATGAAAGCAAACTAGGTCCCTGATAAAGCAAATGAGTCACAGAATTAAACTCTGAAACTACATTTATATCAGATATTCTTATACTATATGACAATAATTTTCTTTTGCCAATAAAGGTAAACTTAATTCCATTATGTTTACTCATATCTTATATATGGAGATTTTGAATTCTAGAATTGAAGTAAGCTGCCTATTTAGGCAGCAACAGAACAGAAATTAAAATCCAAATCCAACTTCAAAACCACTGTTAGGCTTGACTAGGCAGTGGCACAGTGGATAGAGCATCAGACTGAGATGTGGAGGACCCAGGTTCAAGACCCTGAAGTTGCCAGCTTGAGTGTGGGCTCATCTGGTTTGAGCAAACCTCACCTGCTTGGATTCAAGGTCTCTGACTTGAGCAAGGGGTTACTTGGTCTGCTGTAGCCTCATGGTCAAGGCACATATAAGAAAGCAATCAGTGAATAACTAAGGTGCCACAACAAAAAACTGATGATCGATGCTTCTCATCTCTCTGCATTCCTGTCTGTCTGTCCCAATCTATTCTTCTCTCTGAGTGTCTCTGTCTCTGTAAAAAACAACAACAACAACAACAACAAAAAAAACCAACAACAAAAACACTGTTAGTCCATGGCATAGTAGAATTTATGACATATCTCAGCAAACTGATAGTGGCTGGACTAATTCCAATGCTATATTCTCCATTTTTGTAAGCATTGCTACACAGGTCATAAACAAAAATAGCATGTTGTATATATTTGTAAAAATCCCACCTAATTATTCCAGAAAATACATAATACTATCAAAACTAAGTTCATTCATTATGTTGGATTTTTTTTTTTTTACTATCTGCATTTTTAATTTAACACATAATGTAGTTTGTATTCTTGGTTAGCTTGAAATTATATGGCTTATTTAAAAATACATTTAAAACAAATATTTTTAAAATGACTCTCTATAATGTGAATACATTTAAAACAAATATTTTTAAAATGACCCTCTATAATGTGAATAATGGGGTTATTTACTCTTTAGTGTAGTCAAACTCTGAAAATTGATTTATCTATAACAAAGTTAATAACATGCTGAAGAGAAACACAGGGAGGATAACTGAGACTGTGGATAAGGTGCTGGTCACTGCAATACATAGTTATTAGGAGTACATTACTTCCTGTAGATAATAAAAATGATACTCTACAGAGCAGAATAGATGAACTCTAAAAAAGCATATGCATGTAATAAATAAACTACAGAACTCACTTCCCATTCTAGGAAGATAAAAATGTTAAGAAAAATGAATTTAAAAGTAGAAAGCCCATCAGAATTAGAAAGCAGCAGAAATGTATCAAGAAGATACATGTAATAAAATATTTTAGCCTTATCTCTTTTTCAAGTGATCATATATCAAACACTAAAATGAAGACCAAACTGTTTAGTACAAGTACATGGCAGACTGGTTATAAATTTAGGGTATGTGTCAAATAAGAAAGAAAAAAAAGACAATTTTATACATAGTTAACTATATGAAAAGGTCTGCTTCTGAGAAATGATATTAACTGCTTGGCAGTGCTTATCACAGTGTAAATAGATCATCCAGACAGCAAAGGGTTTCCATTAGACTGTGGCTGGTTCTCCACTTTCAAGTAAGAAGCAGAAATTACATTTGCGGTATTCCCCAGAGCGTTTCTTACTTCCATCACTTTGGTCTTGGCTGCACTGACGGTGCTGCTTTGCACAGTCTTTTGCTTTATGAAAAGCTCAAAGAGGGTAATTGATTACAAAGGAAAAAATAATTTACTTCAAGGTTATGCTCAAACTATTTAACATTGAATTCACCAATGAGAAATTTTCTGGTTGGAAACAAAGTTATACTAAGCACAATAAATGAGCTCTTTAAGGTGAATGGTAGAGTTTTATATAGGCACTGGAATTTCACAAAAGAATAGCTGATAAGGGCCGGCCAGTAATGGCAACTGTTCTATGTAGACTAAACAATAATCAGTAAAAGGACTACGGCCAACATAAGAATTTAAGAAAACCACATGTCAAATTATCAATAATCAATATTCAATAACTGTATATGGATGAATCTCTTATGTGTAAGAATCAACTCTGGGAGATTATTTATAATTTATTCTAAATAATGAATAAAAGTACAATGAAACAAACAGTAATCCTTGTTTAGCTGATGTTCCCCTACCACAAATACCTAGAGAGGCATAGTCCATCTAAGAAAGAGAGTAAAACTCGATAATTAAGAGAGTAAAATACTGTTAAATAGATGGTATTTATTTAAAATTCAAAAACTGATTACCTTTTCCAAACTCTCATTAAATATCCCAGTAATCATAGAAACAAACTTCCATATGAACTACAGCTCATTTTCTGATGATTATGCAGAAATATTGAACGTCATTTTTTAAAATATGCCTTGATTATTAAAAGAATTCAGCTTTTAAATACTCTGTATTAAAATCCAAATGAAGACAACAGTTTATGACTCACATAACAGATGATACAATATGCAATTTTATGTTTTCAGAAGCAACACAAATAAACCTGCCCTTGAAGAAAATTTTACACATTTAGAAAAAGGAAACTATCCAAACAGAACTCAATGGCATTCTACATTTGGAAGAATGAATAATTGCCTGCACCAACAATGCAGACTGTGGGACTTTTACAAGCAATAGGCATGAGACAACTATAATGAGACCTTATCAATGGGTTTAAAGAAGGCAGGATAGCTTCATGAGCACTGGTATCAAAGTCAGTATACTGAAATAACAAGACTGATAAGGGCAGCTTGTCTGCTACCCTGAAATCATTAAGAATTGAGGCTAAAATAAGCACAATACTTTGATTTAATAGCCACATTAAAAAGATGAAATAAAATTAATTTAAAAACAAACACGCCAACATTATCAAAGTTTAAGCTACTTCCCATTTATTTTGTTTCTAACATTTTTGTCCATGATATATTCTAGAAGATTAGTGCTCATGTGTATGCTCCCACGTGTGTGTGAGTGTGTTGTGTAGGATTGTAAATCAGCCCCATTCATAAACTTTCACTGTCTACAGTTTGAGAGTTTAAACTATTCCAGGGAAATTTTCTAATATGGAGGCAATTTCAATTTTATTTAACAGAGTACGTCTTTAGGGGGAACAAAGAGAGAATAAAACTTAGTTTCTTCTGTCAGTCTACCTTGAAATAAATGGTACTGTGCTTTCAACTAGAAGGCATGCAAATTTCTGTGCTTATAGATATTTTAAAAACCTAAATATAAGACTATAACTAGAATTATTATTTATTTTGCATGGATAGTATTTATTTATACTAAGCAGAGATATTTAAATTGCTGGTATAATTTGATGATAATAATAAACTCCAAAGTTCATTAAAGACTCATTAGATTATCATTGGAGCATTAACTTGTCATTTCTCACCTTTAAAAAAAAAGACATATTGACTCAGTGTTAGATTTATAGAAACAGTATTTTAATATTAGAACTACTTTTATGAATAAAATGAACATAAAAGAAGAGAAACATATTTCCTATTTCTCTATTTTCCATGATTTGAATGCTCCATTAATCATGAAACAACACCATTTCCCACCTTTTCAAAAATGGCCATTTCATGTTCTTAAGAAGTGAAATACGACAGTTCATAATATTTCTAAATAACCCTATTAATGTTTCTCATGTATAACTTATAAGACTCCAGAGGGAATAGTTTTAAAAAGTATTTTTTCTTCCTGCTGTAATGGCATGTCATTGTGGCAACATCAACACTTTTATGGGAAAGCTTTTGTGATAACTAAAACAAAATTTTAGCGTTTCCTTAATTTCCATCAAAGATCACTCTGGTGGCAATCTACTTGTGATTTCATAACACATATTAAATTTAAGAAATAAATACTGTTTGAAATTGGCTAGTTTAACATTGAGAGTTGATATTACCCTTACAACACTAATTAATTTGAATGTAAGTCTGTAATAATAATGCCTTTTAATATTGAACAGAATAAGAACATATACTATCATGTTCTTAGAATTGCCATAAGTTTTCCAGGAAATTTCTGAATATTAAGTTTTTCCCCCAATAATTAAAGAATGAGACATACAAAATGTTGCCCTTAAATATATTATGAAGTTTGTGGAATTTGATACCACAGCTTTAGCTTAGAAAATCAAGTTATCCTTTTATTTTAGAGTAAAACTCTAATGATTTAACGAAATGTGATTTTCTACCAAATTTTTCTAACCAGCCCAACAGAATCAAAATATATTATTATTTATTGGCTAAAATTCCTCACATTCAAATTCAAAATGTTGGGCTTCCATACAGAAGTTTTCTAGCTATGTGAAATCACAAAGTATAATTCACAATCTCAGGGCCTTTAGGTCCTCATTTGTAAAATACCTGTTCCTGTGAAATATATTTGACAGAGGAACCACATAGGAGAGGAAAATAAATGGTGAATTGGTACTGAGAAGAAGGACACTGTAAATCTGGTTTCTATTGATCAAAATCTCCAGGTGAAGAGGATGCCAAGTTTACATTGACAAAATGGACTTACTCTCCCGAAAAAAAAGCTAGGTACCAGTCCAGTGAATGACAAATATTCCAATATTAAATCACAAGTAAATTCATTGCTATCCTCTTTTATATCCTAACCATAACCTATTAGCTATTTGCTAAAGTAAGAGATTAATGTCAGTAAAATCTTGTTTTTTTTTCACAAAGCAAGATTATGTAATGAGATTTAACCCAAAAATAGATCTTAAAAGTTTGTTGTTGTTATGCATTTCAAGAGTTTGTTGTTGTTATGCATTTCTTTCAGAATTAACATCAAATTAGTGGTTTAAGGCTTGCCTAAAAGAAAGCAATTCAAGTCATTTGAAATTAAGAACATAAAGTAAGATTTTGATATAATCAATAATCATGTAACATGGGTACTACAATATAGTGGCTGGATAAAAAGTTATTTTATTGCTAAGGGTAAACTTGCTCCTGAATATAAAAATAATGAATTAATACTATAAAACTTATACTCATAAGTTTCTTCCAACCAGTAAAATATAAATTTGTTTATATTATAATATTAAAAATGTAATCTTGTAGCTTATTTTATAGAGTATTATATTTTTACCATAGTACTCATGTTTCACTTTCAAAAAGGGCACATGTGTCAGGAGTAATAAATAGAGTGTTATTAAAAGAAGCACAAGGTGCCTGACCTGTGGTGGCGCAGTGGGATAAAGCGTCGACCTGGAACACTGAGGTTGCCGGTTCGAAACCTTGGGCTTGCCCGGTCAAGGCACATATGGGAGTTGATGCTTCCTGCTCCTCCCTCCCCTTCTCTCTCTCTCTCTCCTCTCTCTCTAAAAATTAATAAATAAAATATAAAAAAAATTAAAAAAAAAAAGAAGCACAAGGTAATATGTCATATTAGCAAGTGTGGGTTTGTTTAAGAACTGTGTATAGTGTTCCTATAGAGAAGAGGTGAGTTGTATTTAGACTAAATAACATTATAAAGCTTATTATGATGGGTCACAGTAAATGTTTGCAATTAATTATATAGCAGAAAAATATTTTTTGATGGAAAATGGCAATTCCTTTACATGTTGATTTTACAAAAGCAGAAAATTTATCTATCCCAAATGGCAATCAGTAAATAATTAAAAATATCTACCATCAGAATATAGAATGGCTTATAAAATATTGTAATTGCTGTTGAGATTTGATAAATAGTTTTCTTTAGATGTTGCTGTGTTTCTAATTTTACTGGGAATTTTCTTATTACATGCTACAGTAATTCTGAATAATTAAATGTAGTCAGATGTAATATCTGACTTTAATAATCAGTGTCAGGAGCTAATATGTTTTATACATGATACATAAACTATACAGCCATTGCAAGATTTATTAACCAAAGTAGAATTTCCAATTTTACTCTTGAAATTAAAGTATATTTTGTCGTGTAAGACTTGCAAGTCTTTAGCAAACATGGTCAAAATGTTTCTGTATTTAAAAGAATATGTTTATACCCATCAATCTATGGATGTATGGCTTTTTATAAATCACACTAACATCCTCATAAACATTATATAATTTAGTCTTTAGTCATTCATCCTCTGGAACAGGGGTCCCCAAACTTTTTACACAGGGGGCCAGTTCACTGTCCTTCAGACCATTGGAGGGCTGCCACATACAGTGCTCCCCTCACTGACCACCAATGAAAGAGGTGCCCCTTCCGGAAGTGCAGCGGGGGCCAGATAAATGGCCTAAGGGTGGACGCATGTGGCCCGCGGGCCGTAGTTTGGGGACACCTGCTCTGGAATCTTTTCATAAATCCAATAAGTGTTCCATTAGTAATAGCACTGTCAAGTGTTACCTTTCCTTTTCTAGTGTATCTCTGGTCAAGAGGTTTAGCCCTCCTGACCTTTCATAGCACTGGTTATGTTGTTCACACCCTCCTCTGACCTTTTCTTCCCTGGCATGTGTCTATCATGTGGTAGGTCCCTGTAGAAGATACTGTCCATGCTACAGATAATGATAATAACATATTTGTTAAGTACTTTAAAGTATACATGAATAATGTAGAGAGACAGGCAGCAGCTGCTATTGATTGAAAGCAGATTATTGATTAATGTTAATGATAATTTAAGATATTATATTAAAAGAAGTTTCTTTAAGCTAAACAAGAAATATCAAGATAGACTTTTAAAAACTACTTCTGTCCTATATAATTTTTCTTTGTATATTAATTTGTGTCTTGTCTTTCAAGACACATATTGAGCAAATCAAATCAACTTAATAACTATCTAATCATAATTAATTCAAGTAGAAGCATATGTGCACTTCTGTAACTACTATTTAAGTGTGTATATATATCTTAGCAGCAACTCCTTTCACCCTTTTTAATTGATTCATAAATTTCCTGTCTTTAATTATGTTAGAGGTTGTAGTTTATGACCTTTCTATTATAGTGCAAGCTGTCCAAGCACCAATTTACATTTTATGTTATGTCTTCAGGTATAAATGTGTGCCTATAGGAAATAAAACTGTTTTCTCCATCCCTCTTACTAAGTTAATTGAAATCCAAGAAAACATAGGACTTTTTTCAGAATCCACAATTATTGCTATATACTTTATTCAATATTATTAATGTCAAGAAGAAGAATGAGAAACAGAGGATGATGTAAAAGAGAACTGTGGATTTATGGTTTCAGTTTCAACAAATAACTTAAAAGTCACTACTCCTGTCCTTACAATAAGAAGAAGCTAAAACAAAGGAAAATAAATGACTCTTTGGACTCATTAGAGAAATGAGGTAACAGGGCAAATTGTCATCCAGAAATCTGGAAAGACAATAAATTTGGAGGGTGATACCCAAGATCTGCTAAACTGGTAATTTTGACAAATTGCTGGAGGCTGAGTATAAATAACAAGATATTGCTCAGTGACTGGAAACCACAGCGTAGAAGACTTCCATACTTTCATTTGTTTCGTCTTTAGAAACCCTTCAGGTGTTTCCTTGGAAGATTTGAGAAAAATGCACTGTTGCTCTGGCTGTTTTTGTGTCATACTCTTTTTATAATAAACTGAACTCTATTAAGTAAAATGTTTTTCTGAGTTCTGTGAGCCACTCTAGCAAAGTAATGAAACCCAAGGAAGAGTTCATAGGAACCTCTAATTCAAGGGTCAGGAAACTTTTTGACTGAGAAAGCCATGAACGCCACATATTTTAAAATGTAATTCTGTGAGAGCCATACAATGACCCATGTACATTAGGCACTATCCAATAAAACTTTGGTGTTGTCCCGGAGGACAGCTGTGATTGGCTCCAGCCACTCACAATCATGAACATCAGTGGTAGGAAATTAATGGATTGTAATACATGAGAATGTTTTATATTTTAAATATTATTTTTTTATTAAAGATTTGTCTGCGAGCCAGATGCAGCCATCAAAAGAGCCACATCTGGCTTGCAAGCCATAGGTTCCTGACCCCTGCTCTAATTTATAGACAGTTGATCAGAAGCCCAAGTAACAATGTGAGATTGCTATATAAACTGGGGTAGGGTGGCAGTCTTGAGAAACTGAACCTTTAACCTGTGGAATCTGATGCTATCTCCAGGTAGATGGTGTCAGAATTAAGTTAAATTGAGTTGAATTATAGAAGCCCAGCTGATGTTCAATTATTGTCTGTTGGTGTGGAGGAAACCTCCCAAGGCACATGTTAGAATTGGTATGACAACCTATTTAATGTGTTTCCAAAGCGCAATGTTAAGAGAAATAGGATAAAAATTTCCATTAAAAATGAAGACATTGGGAGATGACATCAGAGTAATGGTGCAGTAGGAAGCCATACCGATAAATCTCCCCCAAAACTCAACAAGATCTTCAACCAGAAACAGAAAAACCTATCCTTGGAGCCTCCAGATGTTTCGCAATACACCCGAAGGTATGGTCGAGTGAAAAATTGGCTAAATATATAATCAAACCCCGAAGGAAATAGGGAGTAAGAAATGCTCCACCTTCCTCACTAACCTAAACAGGAGGGCTTTCACTGGGAACTGAGAATATAGAAACTGAGGCAGGCAAAAGGGGTGAATAGATCCAGGCCATGGCATAAACAGCCAAACCAGGCTGTGGCAAAGATCCAGAATGAGGAAAAACTGTTCCTGTGGCAACCCAGGCAATACAAGCTAACACTCGCGCCAAACCCAGAAAAGAAGGACAAGAGGGGCAGCCATTTTCCCCGATCTCCTGGTCAGCACGCACAGATAGTGGGTGAGAGATTCATTCCAAAGCCCCGAGAGTGTGCGCCCGTGTTGTCCCACAGATAGGCAGAGTCAGAGGCCTTTGTGTGGGTCGAAAGTGGAATCTCTGCCCCAGCACCCTGGGAAAGCCGCGCACGGAGAGGGAGCGAGAACTAATTCCAACACTGGAACTTTTCCGTACGGGAGGGGTTTCACTCCAAGGGTGAGGCGGCTGACCTGATATACTGGTTGGCGTTCACGGAGAGTGAGCAAGAGATTCCTCCGAGTGCCTCGGCAGTGCCAGCCCATGTAATCCCACAGAGGGGCAGAGTCAGGGGCCTTTGTGTGGGCCAAAAAGCGGAATCTCGGGCTGCCCCAGCGCCTTAAAAAAGCCACGCCCGGGGACGGAGCAAGAGCCAATTCCAACGCTGCAACTTTTCCGTGCGGGTGGGGGTTTCACTCAGAGTGTGAGACTGCTGGCCTGATATCCTGATCTGCATGCACAGATAGTGGGCAAGAGATTCCTCCAAGTACCTTGGCAGTGTGCGCCGATGTTATCCCAAAGAGTGGCAGAGCCAGAGGTCTTTGAGTGGGTGGAAGCCCCATCTGATTATGCTAGCAGCTCTAACTGACTGATTCTTACCCAGAGCCCTGTGCTGAGTGGGAATAGTGTGGGGAGTTGCCAGCTCTTTGAGCATCTTACTATCCAGGCAGAGGCAGCAGCAACCCCATAGCTGAATTATCAGGCTACTAATTGAGGAAGTAAAGACGAGGAGAAAGGCTCCAGGAACACGGACTCTCTCACTGTCAGAGCCGATAAATGCTAATGAGCCTCGACTGCCAATGAGACTGAAGCACAATACATGACATCGCCATAGAGACTTATCAACTGCAAACCTCTACCTGAGTGTGCCAAAGGGGCAGAACCCGAGGTACAGAGTCACTGACCAGGAAGAGGGAGAGAAAAGAAAAAGCAAGAAGATAACCTCTCAAAATCAAGAATAATACGCAGACTTTATAGCCTATCCCATTTTATTATATTTGTTCATTTGTTTCTCTTATCTTCATTCTTGATATTTTTTATTCCTCCTCCAATTTGGTCATTTAACTCTCTGCCGGTCTTACTCTTTCCTGTCCTTGAACTACACTACGCATAAGTGTTACATCTCCCATTATCGTTTCTTTCCTCTTCCTTTCTCTCTATGAGGGTTGCACTCCAAAACCCTTAACTCTCTCTCTCTCTCTCTCCTCTTTTTTCTTTTTTCTTTTTTTAGTGGTTCCCTCTTTTTTTTCTCTCTCTCTCTTCCTTTTCTCCCTCTATACTAGTTTATTCCTTTCTCCTTTAAGTTTCCTCTCATTCAAACCTCAATAATGAACAATATCTTATCTGAGACTCAAACTTATGTTTGTGGCATTTTGGGGGTTTTATAATTCACCTTTTTAAAACACTAGCAGTACTCCCATCCCTGGCTCTCCATTTTATCTAGTTCTTATTCTACTAAATACAATAGTAATTTTTTAATTTGTCCCCCCATTTTCCTGTTTCCCTCTTATTTCTCTCATCATAACTCTTAGTCAACCAACACCTAAAAGCAAAACATTTTATTCTTGACCCAATTTTTTTTTCTTATTTGCTTTTTGTGGGTCCATATACCCTTTTTTTTTTCTTTTTACCCCTTTATTATTTCTCCCCAATTTAGGCTCTCCATTACAGGCATTGTTAGCTCTATTTAGTACAATATAATTCACAGTTCACCACAAGATTTTCTCAAGAAAGAGGGGAGAGGAGAGGACAGAAAAAAAAAGAGGGAAAGAATAATTTCATTTTTTTTTAATTTTTATTTTATTTTTATTTTTTTCATTATTAAATTTTTTAAAAAATAAAACAACTTTTTTCCATTTTTTATTTTCTTTAACTTTTTTTTTATTAAATCTCATTAATACTATCAACAAAACCACCCTCAGATGCCATTAAAGAAGAGAAAAATCAAATATCATGGATACAAAAGAAAGAGGTAACACAGCTAGACGAGGAAAAATCTATGGAGAACAAATTTAATATATTGGAAAGCTTGGAGCTAAATGACAGAGAAATTAAGATAGAAATCCTAAAAATCCTTCGAGATATACAAAAAAACACAGAAAGGAAATTTAGGGAGATCAGAAAACAACTTAATGAACACAAAGAGTATATTTCCAAGAAAATTGAAACTATAAAAACAAATCAAACAGAGATGAAAAACACAATTCACGATCTGAAAAACGAGGTAACAAGCTTAGCTAATAGAACAGGCCAGATAGAAGAGAGGATTAGTGAAATAGAAGACAAGCAACTTGAGGCACAAGAGAGAGCAAAAGAAAGAGACTCAAAAATTTAAAAAAATGAGATAGCCCTACATGAATTATCTGACTCCATCAAAAAGAATAATATAAGCATAATAGGTATACCAGAGGGAGAAGAGAGAGAAAATGGAATGGAGAACATACTCAAACAAATAATAAATGAGAACTTCCCAAGCCTGTGGAAAGAACTAAAACCTCAAATTCTAGAAGCAAACAGAACTCCAAGTTTTCTTAAACCCAATAAACCTACTCCAAGGCATATCATAATGAAATTGGCACAAACCAACGGCAAAGAAAAAATTCTAAAGAAAGCCAGGGAAAAGAAGAATACAACATATAAAGGAAGGCCAATTAGATTATCATCAGATTTCTCAGCAGAAACTCTACAAGCTAGAAGAGAGTGGACCCTAATATTTAAAGTCCTGAAAGAGAGGAACATCCAGCCACGAATACTATACCCATCAAAGCTATCCTTTAAATATGAAGGAGAAATAAAAACATTCTCAGATACAGAAAAGATGAGGGAATTTATCATCAAAAAACTCCACTCCAGGAATTACTAAAGGGGGTTCTCCAATCAGATATAAAGAAGAAATAAAAAAACAAAGCCACCAGTAAAAGCTCCAAGAAGAACACAATAAAATTAAATTTAAATTGTGAAAACAACAAAAAGAAACGGGGGGAGAGGATGGAGATTAACAGTAGCAATAGGGAACTCACAAGTGTCAATAATTACAATAAATGGAAACAGATTAAACTCACCAATAAAAAGACACAGAGTAGCACAATGGATTAAAAAAGAAAATCCAACTGTATGCTGCCTACAGAAAACTCATCTAAGTAACAAGGATAAAAACAAATTCAAAGTGAAAGGCTGGAAAACAATACTCCAAGCAAATAACATCCAAAAAAGCAGGCGTAGCAATACTCATATCTGATAATGCTGACTACAAGACAGCAAAAGTACTCAGAGACAAAAATGGCCATTTCATAATGGCTAAGGGGACACAAAATCAAGAAGACAACAATTCGTAATATATATGCACCAAACCGAGGAGCACCAAAATATATAAGACAGCTACTTATTGACCTTAAAACAAAAACTGACAAAAATACAATCATACTTGGAGACCATCAATACACCACTGACAGCTCTAGATCGGTCATCCAAACACAGAATCAACAAAGATATAGTGGCCTTAAACAAAACACTAGAGCACCTGGATATGATAGACATCTACAGGACGTTTCATCCCAAAGTGACTGAGTATACAATTTTCTCCAGTGTACATGGATCTTTCCCAAGAACTGACCATATGTTGGGCCACAAAAACAACATCAGCAAATTCAGAAAAATCAAAGTTGTTCCAAGCATATTTTCCGATCATAAAGCCTTGAAACTAGTACTCAACTGCAAAAATGAGGAAAAAAAATCCCACAAAAATGTGGAAACTAAACAACATACTTATAAAAAATAAATGGGTCAAAGAAGAAATAAGTGCAGAGATCATAAGTTATATACAGACTAATGAAAATGACAATACAACAGATCAGAATCTATGAGATGCAGCAAAAGCAGTGATAAGAGGAAAGTTCATATCACTTCAGGCATATATGAACAAACAAGAGAGAGCCCAAGTGAACCATTTACCTTCACACCTTAAGGAACTAGAAAAAGAACAAAGACAACCTAAAACCAGCTGAAGAAAGGAGATAATAAAAATCAGAGCAGAAATAAATGAAATAGAGAACAGAAAAACTATAGAAAAAATTAATAGAACAAGGAGCTGGTTCTTTGAAAAGATCAACAAAATGGATAAAGCCTTGGCAAAACTTACCAAGGAAAAAAGAGAAAGAACTCATATAAACAAAATCCAAAATGAATGAGGAGAAATCACCACAGACACCGTAGATATACAAAGAATTATTGTAAAATACTATGAAAAATTTTATGCCACTAAATTCAACAACCTAGAAGAAAGGAAAAATTCCTAGAACAATACAACCTTCCTAGACTGACACAAGAAGAAACAGAAAGCCTAAACAGGCCTATTAGTAGAGAAGAAATAGAAAAAACATTAAAAACCTCCCCCCCAAAAAAAAGTCCAGGCCCGGATGACTATACCAGCGAATTTTATCAAACATTCAAAGAATACTTGGTTCCTATTCTACTGAAAGTCTTCCAAAAATTGAAGAAGAAGCAATATTTCCAAACACATTTTATGAGGCCAACATAACCCTCACACCAAAACCAGGCAAGGACTGCACAAAAAAAGAAAACTACAGACCAATATCTCTAATGAATACTGATGCTAAAACACTAAACAAAATACTAGCAAATTGAATACAACAACATATTAAAAAGATAATACATCATGATCAAATGGGATTCATCCCAGAATCTCAAGGATGGTTCAACATACATAAAACGGTTAATGTAATACACCGTATCAACAAAACAAAGAACAAAAACCACCTGATCTTATCAATAGACACAGAAAAGGTTTTTGATAAAATACAACACAATTTTATGTTTAAGACTCTCAACAAAATGGGTATAGAAGGAAAATATCTCAACATGATAAAGGCCATATATGATAAACCATCAGCTAACGTCATATTAAATGGCACAAAACTGAAGGCTTTCCCCCTTAAATTAGGAACAAGACAAGGTTGTCCACTCTCTCCACTCTTATTTAATGTGGTACTAGAGATTCTAGCCAGAGCAATCAGACAAGACAAAGAAATAAAAGGCATCCATATCGGAAAAGAAGAAGTAAAGTTATCACTTTTTACAGATGATATGATCCTATACATCAAAAATCCCAAAGAATCCACAAAAAGACTACTAGAAACAATAAGCCAATACAGTAAGGTCGCAGGATACAGAATTAACATACAGAAGTCAATAGCCTTTCTATATGCCAACAATGAAACATTTAAGAATGAACTCAAAAGAACAATCCCCTTCACAATTGCAACAAAAAAATAAAATACTTAGGAATAAACATAACAAAGAATGTAAAGGACTTATATAATGAAAACTATAAACCATTGTTAAGGAAAATCAAAAAAGATATTATGAGATGGAAGAATATTCCTTGTTCTGGATTAGGAAGAATAAATATAATCAAGATGGCCATATTACCCAAAGCAATATACAAATTTAATGCAATTGCCATTAAAATTCCAATGACCTTTTTTTAAAGAAATGGAGCAAAAAATCATCAAATTTATATGGAACTCTAAAAAACCCCAAATAGCCAGAGCAATCCTAAAGAAAAAGAATGAAAGTGGGGGCATTACAATACCTGACTTCAAACTACATTATAGGGCCACGACAATCAAAACAGCATGGTATTGGCAGAAAAATAGACACTCAGACCAATGGAACAGAATAGAAAACCCAGAAATAAAACCATATATATATAATTTTTGATAAAGGGGCCAACAATACACCATGGAGAAAAGAAAGCAACTTCAATAAATGGTGCTGGGAAAACTGGAAAGCCACATGCAAAAGAATGAAAATGGACTACAGTTTGTCCCCCTGTACGAAAATTTACTCAAAATGGATTAAAGATCTAAACCTAAGACCTGAAACAATTAAGTGCATAGAAGAAGACATAGGTACTCAACTCATGGACCTGGGTTTTAAAGAGCATTTTATGAATTTGACTCCAATGGCAAGAGAAGTGAAGGCAAAAATTAATGAATGGGACTACATCAGACTAAGAAGTTTTGCTCAGCAAGAGAAACTGATAACAAAATAACAGACAGCCAACTAAATGGGAAATGATATTTTCAAACAACAGCTCACATAAGGGCCTAATATCCAAAATATACAAAGAACTCATAAAACTCAACAACAAACAAACAAACAATCCAATAAAAAAATGGGAAGAGGACATGAACAGACACTTCTCCCAGGAAGAAATACAAATGGCCAACAGATATATGAAAAGATGCTCATCTTCTTTAGCTATTAGAGAAATGCAAATCAAAACTGCAATGAGATACCACCTCACACCTGTTCAATTAGCTATTATTAACAAGACAGGTAATAACAAATGTTGGAGAGGCTGAGAAAAAGGAACCCTCATCCACCGTTGGTGGGAATGTAAAGTAGTTCAACCGTTATGGAAGAAAGTATGGTGGTTCCTCAAAAAACTGAAAATAGAATTACCTTATGACCATCAATCCCTCTACTGGGTATATACCCCCAAAACTCGGAAACATTGATATGTAAAGACACATGCAGCCCCATGTTCATTGCAGCATTGTTCACAGTGGCCAGGACATGGAAACAACCAAGAAGCCCTTCAATAGATGACTGGATAAAGAAGATGTGGCACATATTCACTATGGAATACTACTCAGCCATAATAAATGATGACATCAGATCATTTACAGCAAAATGGTGGGATCTTGATAACATTATACGAAGTGAAATAAGTAAATCAGAAAAAACCGAGAACTGCATTATTCCATATGTAGGTGGGACATAAAAGTGAAACTAAGAGACATTGATAAGAGTGTGGTGGTTATTGCGGGAGGGGGGAGCGGGAGAGTGAAAGGGGGAGGGAGAGGGGCACAAAGAAAACTAGGTAGAAGGTGACAGAGGACAATCTGACTTTGGGTGATGGGTATGCAACATAAGTGAACACAAAATAACCTGGACTTGTTATCTTTGAATATATGTATCCTGATTTATTGACGTTGCCCCTTAAAAATAAAATTATTAAAAAAATGAAGACATTGGAAATAAAATAGGAGACAGATTTCAAGCAAGTTCAAAAATAAATATAGCAAATTCTTTCCGGCCTTAAGTATTGAGAATAATTCTCTGGCTTGATACTCTGAGCTCCAGGTCCAGTGGGGGCAGATTTCTTGCCTTTTTAAAACCCTGGAGTCTGACCTCCACAGCTTTGCTAGGCAAGGGTTGGCTACCTATGGTTTCAGGTAACCCTGCCTCCACAGGTTTGGGTGCCTTTCCTCCAAAGCAATTTTCTGCCTGAGCCCTGTGACTTTCTTGGCCTGGGTTCCCTGAGCTCTCAGCTTTTCTGGGAGTTTCTGCTCATTAAAGTCTAAGTGAAAGAAGATATGCCCCTACAACACTTTTGGGTGAAGACCATACCATACCAAGGCTGCCGAAGCTACACGTGGGGTGGTCCAGGACCTTGGTATCAGAATACAGGGAGCAGAGCCTGGGATGTGAGGCAACTCTGGTTCATGAATCCAGAAGTTCCACAGGCTATGGCACCCCATCTTTGAAACCATTCTGCTCCTACAGTTCTTGTACCCTGGGCCTATATTTGGAAGGATAGCCCAATAATTTCTATATTGCCTTAAGGATCATGCTCTTGTTGTCTTAAATTACAGTTTCTGACTTCAGTTTAAATGGATCCTCCACCCTAATCTCCTCACCAAATTGTAATTTGAACACAATGTATTGAATAGATAGGCTGATATTTCAAATTCTAAGTTCTATTTTTCTTTTGATTAACAATTCTGTCTTTAAATCATTTTTCTCTTCTTTCATTTTACTGATTATCAGTTAGGAGAAACCAGTCTGCTCCTTTCATACTTTGCTTAGAAAATTCCTCAGCCAAATAACAAATTTTTATCACTTGCAAGTTGTATAAATTCTACTCTCCACAAAACACTAAACCACAAACACAATTCTGCAGTTGTTTTTTGTTTTGTTTTGTTTTTTTGCCACTTTATAACAAGGAATATTTTCCCTTTCAACCCCATCCCCAGTTTTCAATAACATGTTCTTCTTTTCTATCTAAAATATTATCTGAATGAACTTTGCCATCCATATTATTACCAACAGTTTGTTCATAATCACTTAGGTATTCTCTAAGAAGATTGAGGCATTCACTACAACTCTTATTTCTGCGCTCTCACAAGAGTTACTCTTAATGGTCCACTCATGGCAAAGTAGACTTTTTTCTAATGTGCACCTAAAAACTCATGCAACCTCTACTCATTGCCCAGTGTGAAAGTCAGTTCCACATTTTTAGCGATTCATTATCACAACACCTCTCTTCTTAGTACTAATTTCTGCCTTACTCTATTCAGGCTGCTATCACAGAGTATCATAGACTGGCTAGTTATGAACAACAGAATTTTATTTTTCACAATTTTAGAGGCTGAACAATCTAAGATTAAAGTTCTACAGATTAGGTATCAAATAAAGGCCTGCTTTCTTGTTCACAGAAGGTCATCATCTCACTCTGTCCTAACAGATGGAAAGGAGAAGGGGTCACTTGGCATCCTTTAAAAGAGCACTAATCCAATTAGTAACAGTTCTGCCCTCATGATTTAATCAACTCCTAAAGGCAGCACTTTTAAATACCATCAAAGTGAGAATTAGGTTACAACATAGGAATTTTGAGGGGAAACATCAGTTTATAGGCAAACCTAAAATTATTTAGGTCAGACATTTTGATCTATATAAAGAAGAAAAGAATGCTGGAAAAGAAATTAATAAAGATAAGATCTAATCTTTGATTATTCTTATCCTTAATCCATCCAAAATGACCTGTATAAAGTAATAAAAATAAGAATTTACAGATTGATGATAGCATGTGGGAAAATGAAATGAATGGGATTGATATTATAGCAGATAAAAGGGAAGAATTAGAAATATTCTGTAATTAGATACCTACACTGCATGTCAAGTGGTATAAAACTTGAATGTGGTTTTTATTTAAAAATTAATATCACAAGCTTAAAGGCAATCTTTAAAAAATATATAAAAAGGTATTTTTATATGCTTAAAGGACATAAAATGGCAGCATGTAAAATTCTCACTTGAAACCAGAGAAGGCAGGAAAGGGAAGGGGGCAGAAACAACACTGTGGAGGCATAAATAGATCAGTGGTCACCAAGT
This sequence comes from Saccopteryx bilineata, assembly GCF_036850765.1. NCBI lineage: Eukaryota > Metazoa > Chordata > Mammalia > Chiroptera > Emballonuridae > Saccopteryx > Saccopteryx bilineata. Next base: position 208,367,488 of record NC_089491.1, on the reverse strand, counting down.
GCTGTGGGCCAAGGGAGGGATAGGTGGACCACTGATGAATTTTAGGGGTTAAGATACTGCTCTGTATGATATTTAAGGAGAGATACATGCTATGATGTATTTGTCCATATTTATAGAATAAATTATAGTGTAATCTATATAATCTGGGGTTTATGATGTATCAAAGTTTGTTCATAACTTATAGTGAACATATCACTTTGGTGAGGGATGTTGCTAATGGAAGGGGTTGTGTATAAGTGGGGTCAGGGGGTGTATGAAAAATCTCAGTACCAGTTTTTTAATTTTTCTATGAATTTCCAACTGTTATATAAATATACTCTTACTTAAAAAAACAACAAGAGTAAATAATTACATCAGCATATATAATCCAAATATATCAAAAATCACTTTACATGTGAATGGTAACTAATTAAAAGACAGACATTTCCAGAGTAAATAAACAAACAAGGACCTACTATATGTGGTGTATTAGAAACCCACATTAAATAAATATAAAGATTCAGGTTTTTAAAAATAGAAGGTTGGAGCAATATAAACCAAACAAGAGTGAAAAGTGTATGTCAAAAAGTTATAGGAACCAACTGAGAGAACTACCAATACTAAGCTGGAACAATTTGAACAACATAACATATGACATATCTGAACTATAACCTAATGTATAAAATAAATATTCCTAAGTCCATATGGATAAAAACAAGTGATTAAATAAGTAAGTGGGAAAATATCTCTTATGCTGAAAAATTATAAATAATTTTTATAAATTCTCAGGCATTAAGGAGGTGGAACATATCTCCTCCCTACTGAATCTGGCAAGTGTCTCTCTGCCAGGTAATTGAGAACAATACTAACAGTGAGGAGATTTTAATAGTTTGCACCCTTTATATGATGTGATGAAATGATTCTCTATGTTTGTCTTCTTTTCAAAAATTCATAACCCCAATTAATCATGAGAAAAACATCAATCAAATCCCATCTGAGAGATATTTTACAAAATATCTGACCAGTACCCCTCAAAACTGTCAAGGTCATCAAAACAAGATAAGTCAGAACTGTCATTGCCAAGAGGGGCCCAACAAGATGTAACAACTAAATATAATGTGGGATCCTAGATGGGATTTTAGACAGAAACAAGATAATTTATTAAAAAATTAGAAAATTAAAATAAATTATAAACTTTAGTTAGAAACAATGTATTAATAGTGGTTCATTAATTGTAACAAATGTACCATATTAGTATAAAATATTTATAATAAAAAAAATTTAACCCTTTGAGTAGTGAGTTTTTTTCATATTTGTTGACTCTCGGGAGTGAGTTATTTTTCAAAAAATGAAATTATCAATAGTTCCAGTTACAGTTTTATTAACTTAAAATCATGTTTTTTTGATAATCAATTTATAGAAACAAGTAGAACATGCTAATTGAAATTAGTTCTTTTACTGCTCATACTCTGGATGGTCAGAAGGCAATAGGACTTATACATTAGAATACATAAGAACTTTGATATCATTTTTCTATAAACCTAAAACTGTTCTAAAAATAATTTATTTTTTTAAATGCAAAAAATAAAAACAAACAGAAAAGTTTACAATATCAACAAGGAAGACTTACTTGATAATTAGGTCATTAAGGTGACGTTTTTGATATGGCTGGTAAAGTGTTTCCAATTCTCCTAAACCCTTATCTACATTTCTCTTTACATTTTATAAACACTCAAAAGAGCACACTTTCTACACAGCAGAGTATTGACTTTTTCTGTTACAAGATATACAGGGTGGGGTGAAGTGGGTTTACAGTTTTGAGTACACAAAACAAGAGTTTATATGTGTATTATTATTTATCAATTATTATATTAATTTTCATACAAACAATGTAAACCTAATTTTGTCTAACCCTGTATGAATACCAGTGCTTTCTTCTAAAATATACAAATAACTCCCTACAATTTTGGCTTTCTAAATTTAAGAAACTTAAAAACCATGCTCCATAAGAAAAAAAAAATAGTACAGTATAATAGCATTAGTGATTTGCAATGATTATTTTTGTGTTACCAAAAGATAAAAATAAAAGAAATTCAGTAACTTTATTTTAGTAATTCTAAAAAATGTTTTTATAATTATTTAATAAACATTTGCATATAATCTTCTTTGTACCAGACTTTCTTTCCTTGGGAGCATGACAGGTAAGTGCTTGTTCTCATTTACTTTATATTCAGTGAGAGACAGATAATTATGGTAAACGAGATATAGTTCTCTGGGATAACAATAATAAAGATAATAAAACACTTAACAAGACAGAGTGACATGTAGTGGGCATAAGATATAATCATGCTTTAGAAGTATCTCTTGAAGGATGTAACAGGAAGAGAAAAATGCAGGTACAAATGCACAGAGGCTGGAAGTAAAAAACTGTTCAATGTGGATGCAGGATATTGAGCTTCTGTCATTTTGGTATTAACTTTGAAACCAGTGAATTGGCATTGTTGGAATCCAGTTTAAGTGTTTTGTTGAAATTGGGTTGAACATGAAAAGAAGAAAGGAAGGAAAGAAGAAAGGCAGAAAGGAAAGAAAGGAGAGAGGGAGGGAGGGAGGGAGGGAGGAAAGAAGAAAGGAAGGAAGAAAAAAAGAAAGGAAAGAAGGAAGCTTTCCAGCCAGCTTAAAAAAAGAGTAAAAGCAAATAATAATCAATAACAAGTATTTGAGTTTATGTTTCCTGAAAAAGTTGTACTCTATGGCTTTGCTTTTATTTATACTTTTGTGGATATGCCCATTCCGGTAAACCATGACAAATTGTAAAGACAATAAGGAAATCAAAAACAAAATGCAAAGTTCAGTTAATGTTTATTATGCCCATTTAAAATGAAAAAAGTAGAGAGAAATGGTAATAAAATCTGAGGAAGATCATAGCTCCAGGAACTATGAGAGATAGCAAGTGAATCCTAAAGAAAAGAAACTTTGCAGGGAGGAGAAGGGGAGAGCAGTTCCAATTGCATCATGTGTTCCATGATCAGAGGAGCGGCCTGAAGGAAGCTTCCATGGATGATTGTCATGAACTATATTTATTTATATTTATAATTTAATAAAGTCAAAGCTGCAGTTTTCTTCAACAGGAAAATCTCCAGATTTTGTATTGCTTGAGGGAGTTGATATCCATAAAATGACATCCTTTCCTTGCCTGAACATTAACTTGATAAAGTTTCTAGAAAAATTAAAGGTTTCATGAATTTAGGTACTAAATACAGTGAGTTTGGTTTAGTAATAACATTTGATAGTTGCATATATTGTGCTATTTCCTTTGCTCAAGCTAAGCATGTTTAAAGTTTTTTAAAAGATAGTATTATTGAGCATAATAAAGGATTAGCATTATGGAGTATGATAATATTTATAGTACTTCAAATATATTTAAGGGAAGATAAACTCAAAAACTATATGCTTCTCTCCTCTATAGATGTAAACACCATTACTAGTTCCCCAGTACCTAAAACTGTGGCTGGAATAGGGTAGGCATGAAATAACATTTGTTAATTGAGTGAACAAATACAAGAACTGTAGAGAGACTCAACTAAATACACATAAAAAGGTTTTACATTCACTCATGCTTATCAATATTTCCTGAATAATTATCATATAATCACTGAGAAATAAAATCAAACATACACTTAGATGCAGTGAAAAGTTAAATTTTTAAAAATCACAATATAATAAAGCATATTGGGAATGTTTACATAAAGACCGGAGTGGTTGTTAAATATGAGGAAAGCTGAATATATCTTGCTTATATGATTTGAATTTTTTCTCTCAGATTACATTATTTTTCTGCTTACTTTTATAACATTTGTTTAAAATTTATTGAATAGTAGATAATTTATAAAACTAAGACCTCTTTGAAAAAATAAGTAGTTGGCAGAGTTATTTTATCCATTGCAAGCATATTATCATCAGAGCAAGTCAAAGTCATTTTTTTCTAAATTAAGTAAGATTCAAAACCAGTTATTACCCCTGTAATCATTGATTTCAATAGTGAGAGGAGAAAAATAAGGCATTCCAGCATGGAACAATTGTAAGAGAAAATCTTGGAGTTAGAAAATGAAATCAAAGGCACAGAAAAAGTACTAGTTAAAATTGGCTGCAGTTAGCTGTAAGAAGAGTAACTATTGAAAAAATTGTACATGAGGCAGGCAAGGTAAGTACTAAGGGAGAGAAGAGGGGGTTATGGTTAATTCAGTAGTCTGCTGAACCTGAGAAAGCAGGATAGTCATGGCTGATTTTGTGCTTCTTTCCTATTAATCTTGTTCCTCCAATGGAGGTACTATTGTAGAGAATCTGTCACAGCCACTCAAGTGAGCCTCCAATTTGTTTATTATAAATCTTTTGGTTTTATTAACAAACACCACAATGTTAATTTTTACAATATATAAATCTCAATAGTAACAAATTTAGTTAAATTTAATTAAAAATATTATAAAACTTTCTTTGCTAACTACTATTTTTACACTATTATAATTTATTATTCAATTCATAATAATCTGGTGAACCATAAAATACTAATTTGTTGAATTAATACCTTCTTTATTAGTAAGCACAAATTTTTAATTATATTAGTTTGAATAATACTTAGATACCAATAGTCCAAAATGTTCAAATTAGAAATGCATAAAACGTGTCAAAATAATGTAAATGTGTTTCTTTCAGTGAGATTTCCCCAAAACTATACCACTCTTGACCATTTATAAACTGTACCATTTACATGACATTCTAGTTTCCTCAAAAATCAATAGATAATTTATCATATATTTTATCCAATTCATAATTGTTAATGAGTCATACTTAATGTAACCTGTACATGTTATTCATAGATCTTCATTAAATGCATTTATTATTTGTTCTCAGATTTTTTTTTCCTGTACTATTACAGCTGTTGACAATGGTAACACTTTCCATGACCCTCCACCATCCTACCCACTGGAAGAGTAATCCAGCTAATTGCTGAATTTGAAGTGAGAAAGAAACAAATCTTGCATATTTATGTTTTCTTTTTAATTTTTCTAATGTGGAGTCTTTCTTGACTGCATAGACTGTACCTTAAATCTTTTTCAGTTATGAGTTAATTTGGCTATATGTGTCTATGGTCTTTCAGCTGTGCTAATCAGTGGATCATAATGATTTGCCTAAATTAGAGAAATTAGAAAATACATAATTCTTCTCATTGGAGCTACATTCTATTATATCAATATTTTCAGTAACAAAGATAATGTTTTGAATGTGTATCCCCTTATACTTTCACTTAATTCTCAGTTGGATTACCACTTCAATAGGGAAGGTGCTTTTAATTAGCATCCTTCAAAAATAAACAAAATCACGAACTGCAAACTTTGATTTATCCAGCACAAATAACTTATTAAATTGGGAACAAAGAAAGATATTTGACATTTGAGGAAACTGAATTATTGTTTTTTTATTTAAATCAATCAAACAACACAACAAACATGGTAACATAATTTTGTGTCATTGTCTCTAATTTAAGTAGTCAATGACAAAATTATTAAACAGCATTAACAGAATTACTGATAAATTTCTTTTTTGGGGAAACTAAAAAAATGAAGTAATTTTAGTCTATTTTTTACATTATGAAAATACTCATTTAAAATCTCAACATCATATTGAAAAGGATGTGTTAATTATATACAAATCTGTTGAAATAGTAAAAATTTTAAACCAAGAAGTTTGAATTTTTATAAGCAGCATGTTAGAAGAAAAGGTTTTTTGTTACTTCAATTTTTACTATCAAATAAAACATTAAACTTACACATCTCTGGCACCATGGCTTCACCTCCCCATAAATGCAAAAGAGTTCATATCTTCTCTTATTGCAAAATTGTCCCCGCATGTCTTTCCTTTACATAGAAGTATACAGGCTCCTTACATGAATTTAAGAACCTCCACAATGTGCCCTTAATCTATTTTTCCTCATTAAAACTCTTTGTTCCTGCCCTGGCCGGTTGGCTCAGCGGTAGAGCGTCGGCCTAGCGTGCGGAGGACCCGGGTTCGATTCCCGGCCAGGGCACATAGGAGAAGCGCCCATTTGCTTCTCCACCCCTCCGCCGCGCTTTCCTCTCTGTCTCTCTCTTCCCCTCCCCTCCTGCAGCCAAGGCTCCATTGGAGCAAAGATGGCCCGGGCGCTGGGCATGGCTCTGTGGTCTCTGCCTCAGGCGCTAGAGTGGCTCTGGTCGCAATATGGCGACACCCAGGATGGGCAGAGCATCGCCCCCTGGGGGGCAGAGCGCCGCCCCTGGTGGGCGTGCTGGGTGGATCCCGGTCGGGCGCATGCGGGAGTCTGTCTGACTGTCTCTCCCTGTTTCCAGCTTCAGAAAAATGAAAAAAAAAAAAAAAAAAAGAAAAAAAAAAAAAAAAAAACAAAAAAAAAAAACTCTTTGTTCCTTAAGTCACAGAGAAGAAAACACAGGAAAAGAACTGATACATGCATTTAATAAAGGTGAAATCTGTTTCAGTCCCTCCATCAGCATCCAAAAGAAAGATTTCAGATGTGATAATGCCACTTGGACAATATTTAGAAGTTCTCAAACTGGAGCAATAAGCTGTGGTTTTGAGAACCATGGCTAGCTGGGTGATGCATTTTTTGGTATTTGTTCTCTTTTTCTTTTGCCATTGCCTTTTCTTTCATCCAGTTTTGATGACGTTACATTCCACAATGAAACTCTAACCCATAAGATTTTGCCTCAGTTATTCTTTTTCAGGAAGTATTTCTGCAGCAGATATATTCCTTAATTATACTTCTAAAAATAGCAGTCATGTGGAAATACACCAAAATCTAATTTTAATTATCTTTAGACTTGCTATAAAATTATATTTAACTCATATTACGTATTTAACATATTTTAGGCACAGGAGAGTTAAGAGGAGTGTGACACTTTTGACTTTTTGACCAAATATTTGGGAGGATAGCTCTGAAAATTTAGTTATATGACAATGCTGGTGAGAGGTTATCATGAATTTGTCATAGTTATATCACAAAAAAATAAAATTAGTCTGACTGCTAAATTGAGGTGTTAAAAAAATTGTGTACCAGATGGTTGTCTATATATAGACATAATAGATTATATCCTAGATTCTGAAAATGAGGTATTTAAGACATATTGTGCCCAAGTTCTGGGTATAATTTAAGGTTGAAAATTAGTAAGGGTTGGTACCATCTCTTATGTGTGACACGCTTATATTAGAATACACATTCTTACTTTTCTTTCTTTCTGTACCTTATATTGGCTGCATCTACCATTAGACTAGAGTTTCTCAATAATATGAGAGGCTGTATTAAAGAGTTCAATAACAAAAGAAACTACATCTCAAATTTCAGAATAAAAGAGAATGCTAGATAAAAGAAATTTAATTTCTCCTCAGCAGCTACTAAATTACATTGAATTATGACAATTTATTGGACATATTCAAATTAGAGAAGAGTCAAAAGAAAGAGAATGGGTGACCTAAAAAGTTAAACCTGTGCCAGGCGCAGCATAATGGATGTGAAATATCTACGGTCTTGACCTTAAGGAGGTTTGGAGATTCAGTGTGTAAATAAATGATATCAAATAGAAATAATATTGAACAAACTCAGAAAAATAAATTAACATTATGAATATGTGAATGGTTCAGAAGAGGCAGTGTTAAAAAGATTATTATTCTAGCCTGATCAGAAAGTGATAAAGTGGATAGAGCATTGGACTGGGATGTGGAGAACCCAGGTTCGAAACCCCAAGGTCGCCAACTTGAGTACAGCTCATCCGACAGGAGTGTGGGCTCACCAGCTTGAGTGCGGAGTTGTTGGCTTCAGCATGGGATCACAGACATGACCCAATGGTCGCTGGCTTGAAGCCCAAGGATGCTGGCTTGAGCGAGGGGATCACTCATTTTGCTATAGCCTCCTGGTCAAGGCACATATGAGAAAGCAGTCAATGAACAACTAAAGGAGCGACAACAAAGAAAAAAATATAAATTAATAAGTAAATACTAATAAGAGATAATTATTCTAAACTGAATCATGATTACAATAATGTGATTTACAGAAATAATACACTATGTTATATTCTTAAGATAATCTTGAAAATTTCTAAGCAAATTTTCTTGACAGAAATAAAATAATCCTACAGCAGTGTTTATTCAAAAATAAATATTCCATACTACAATTTTATATTTAGCTTGGTAATGGCTTTGCCATAGTTCTTTGTGGTTAAAACATAATCTGAGCCATTAATAGCCATTCCTAAAATACTAGCCTTAAAAATATATGGTGACAAAAAGTGGTTTGACTTTGGGTGATGGGCACACCATGCAATGAAGAGTTCACAACTATGGAAATGTACAACTGAAACCCATGTGTTCCTATGGATCAATGTCACAACATTAAATTTAATTTCTAAATAAAAAATAATCATTGTAATTATATAGCTAATATTAAATGTTTGGAAAATATTCAAATCTACTGGTTTATTTATATTGCTTTATTTTTGTAGAATACATATTATTTCAAATTTCTTGCTTAAATAAAATTTGTATTTACCTTAAAAAATAACAAAGCTGGCATTGCTGATTCAAAGAGTAAAATTAATTGATTGAATTTCCAATCAAGATTATTCTCTACTGATTTAAACGTTACTCATTGAATTGATTTTTAAAACTTTAATAACCATCCTCAAGTTGAATTTATATTACATCAATATTCTATTACAAAAAAATGTTTAATTTATAGCTGCTTTTTCATGTAATGTAGGTCTTGGCAAAAATAATAACCCTAATCACTTTATAAAATTAAAGGGTTCCACATTATTAACATACAAAATTAATAATAAACCATTTAACATAGACCCTTCAGGGATTCCAGATGTTGCAGCCTAATTACAGAAGACTTGACCCTTGATAATAATATATTTCAATCAACTTTTTAAATAGACATGAAGCCAACTGACAAAGCTTTAACACAGCCCACAGTGATGTGCCCAGGAATAGGTAAGCCTCAGGGAAATGTCAAAACTGTACAAAGGTTAAAAGGATAAAATAACACACTGCCATAAATATAGAAACCAATCTCCCTTTTTTGTCATTATGAAAATATAAACACCATTCTTTTGTAATATTATTGAATGTTAAAAAATAAAAACCTACAAATCAAAATTTTAGCAATATTAAGAGATGAATTATAAAATAGTATCTAACATTAAATGTGTGTATATGTATATATATATATATATATGATGATATGCCAAATTTAGCATTTAGGCTTTATGGTAAAAAGTTTTCAAGTTTAGCATTTAGGTTTTATGATGGAAGGTTTCCAAGTTTAACAAAAAAAAATACAAATCAGTCCTAAACATTACCTTAAATAAAGATACTCAAGATGGCTAAAGCTTTAATTTATACTTAATGATTACTTTTATTTATTCATTTCTAATAAACTTGATTGCAGATCAATGGCATTGAGATTTTTTTTTAGGAAGGCTAATAGATGGTGCTTACCAGAGTGGTAATAACTGGTTTAATAATTCATGAAAATAATCTTTAAAAAAGTTTTTCACTGCTTATGTAAAAACCTTGAATGTGACAGAAGTCTCTTGAATAATGTACAGAGAGAAAATGGATCTTTGAACAAATTAGTTTGAAACAATTTATTCTCAATATTGAGGAAGGAAATATACATAAAATTGGATCACTAACTTATTCTATACTTAAATACAAAGAATTATATTCAAACTAGATTCAAAAAGTGGAAAGCATAAAACCAAAAAAAGTTGTGCTTTTTCTTTTATAATACTTATATGCTGTACATACATTATTTAAATACACTATAAAGAAAATTAAAGATAAATCTTAGACAGGAAGGTAATATTTGGAAAGTGTATGTCAGAATACACTGATAAAGAACTCCTGAAAAATATAATATATATAAAGAAAAGACAAACATTTCAATAAAAAAGAAATAAACAATTAAATTAAGGGCAAACACAAGGGATCAAAGAAAATTACCAAATGAGTTTCTGCTTTTAGTGGATGTATCCTTAGTATATTTTTCTTTAGATCCAGACCCGTTGCTACAAATGTCCATATATAAGACTATTTTCTACAACCTATACTTAAAATTACTTTGTTGTAAAGTGAAAATACTTTAAAAGTTCTTGCATATTGTCTGATTTCTCACCAATATGACCATATATATTTATACTGCTCATAAAAATTAAGGGGTCAAAGAACATACAGATACTCCAGTACTTTCAGCCTTTTTTTTTTTTTTTTTTTTTGTATTTTTCTGAAGCTGGAAACTGGGAGGCAGTCAGATAGACTCCCGCATGCACCTGACCCGGATCCATCCAGCACGCCCACCACGAGGTGATGCTCTGCCAATCCAGGGCGTCGCTCTGTTGCAACCAGAGCCACTCTAGCGCCTGAGGCAGAGGCCAAGGAGCCATCTTTTGCTCCAGTGGAGCCTTGGCTGTGGGAGGGGAAGAGAGAGACAGAGAGGAAGGAGAGGGAGAGGGGTGGAGAAGCAGATGGGCGCCTCTCCTGTGTGCCCTGACTGGGAATCGAACCCGGGACTTCCGCACGCCAGACCATCACTCTACCACTGAGCCAACCGGCCAGGGCCACTTTCAGCCTTTTGTATAGTGCATTTTCACCAATGAAATAAAAGTTGGCTTTGCATCTCATTTGCATAATCAAACAACTTTCTTTTACTTTTCTGATGTTCTTGTTTAATAAAAAAATCAAATGTGCCCTGGCAGGTTGGCTCAGCGGTAGAGAGTCGGCCTAGCGTGCGGAGGACCTGGGTTTGATTCCCGGCCAGGGCACACAGGAGAAGTGCCCATTTGCTTTTCCACCCCTCCTCTGTGCTTTCCTCTCTGTCTCTCTCTTCCCCTCCTGCAGCCAAGGCTCCATTGGAGCAAAGATGGCCCGGGCGCTGGGGATGGCTCTGTGGCCTATGCCTCAGGCGCTAGAGTGGCTCTGGTCGCAACATGGCGATGCCCAGGATGGGCAGATTATCGCCCCCTGGTGGGCAGAGCGTCGCCCCCTGGTGGGCGTGCCGGGTGGATCCCGGTCGGGTGCATGCGGGAGTCTGACTGTCTCTCCCCGTTTCCAGCTTCAGAAAAATGAAAAAAAAAAAAAATCAAATGCTTTTTTATTGCTTCATATTCATTTTGAAATATTTCCTAATTTTTGTGAGCAAGTATATATTTGTTTCTTTTCTTATATCACTAAATTGTTGCATATAATTAAAATATTTAAAATTTTTAACTATTTTTAATCAATTGATTTCAGAGAGAGAGATTGAGGAAGAAGAAAGCATTTATCTGCTGTTCTATTTTGTACATTCATTGGTCACTGCTCGCATGTTCTCTGACCAGGATCAAGTCTACAAACTTGGTGTTTCAGGAAGACCGTCTAACCAACTAGCAACTGACCAGGACTCAGACTAATTAATTTTAATCAGTTTGTGAACATATTTTTTCTACTTCATCCAGTTATTGTCATAAACAAAAGCAAAACATTTTCAAATGTTAAACCAAAGTGAATCTCTAGGATAAGAATTCTCACACATTGTGTAGTATTAACTTTTTATATATTGTTGGATTCAGTTTGTTCATATTTTGCTAAGGATTTTGTATCTGTTCATTGAAGTTATTGGCATGTAATTTATTTTCTGGTAATACCAGTAGGTGTGTTTTCTTTGAACTTCCTGGCATTATGTTCTTTTTGATTGTTGACTATCTGGGTTTTTAATATTGGATTTGGATAATTCTTATTCATCATTTCTTCAGACATTTCTATCTCCATCTTTTGTGGGCTCCTTCTGAAATTTAATTTTTTTTAAATATGTCCTATCGCTGTATGCTCTAAGTTTAATATAAGGGTTCTATTAGGAATTTTTTAGAAGAAAATTTTAGAAGCAATATTTTAGTTTTACATATTTGTAATGACAACCAATTACTGTTTCAGTACAATCCTGAGGGAAATATAGATGACCAAAAGGTAGAAGGTTGCTTTTAAAATTTTGGTGAAAATAATTGACAATGGTGGGATCTTTAATGTATTGATGAATATTAAATAGAAAACAATATTTGTAAAAATAAAAAATATGAATATGAAATCACCTATCACCTCTCATTTATGACTTTTTTCAAATTAGTTTACTACTTTGTTATATAACAAGTATGCCTTCATAGTCAATGAGTTTGGAATTATCTGATTCAATTTGAAATTAATTTCAGTAAAATAATTTGTAGTCTGTTTACCATATGGATGTTTTGGAAAATATCAAACCATCTACAGCTCAGCCTACTAAAGTTTTCTTTAAGAATAACAAGCAGTATAAACACATTATCTGAAAATCATGTTTACAGGAAACAAGGCTATCACTCCCACATTTTGCAATTGCTATTGTATAAACAGTTTTCTTGCTGATCTTACTAGCTTTAGTCTCAAGCCTCGCCAAAGGGCTGAGATACTAAACTCTTAAAGGGTCATTTTTTCATACTTCACTTCCACTTAAAACACAGAGGGTTTTTTTTTCTCTCTTTCACATTTCATAAAGTCCTTGTATGAATTAAAAATACAGCCAATGAAGCTCTCAGCTTTACAGTGTAACTCGATTTCCTTCTCAGTTTCCTCATTCTGCTTGTACATTCTAGTCTCATTCTCGTATATTCTAGTCTCATTCATTTAGCAATTGAATCACATAAAACGTTCTTTCTTCTCATTCAAACCTTCAGAGCCTTCTTTATTAACTAAAAATATAGTAAAAAATGACTTTCAATGAAATTTGTTTTAGATGACCAAATTGACAACAGGTATTTAATTCAAAAAAAGGTAAATATTAATTTAGATATTTTCAGTTATTTAAGGAATAAGCTTTTTTCCTTAAAGTATCTAAATTTTATTCTAAGTTTATTGCTGTACACATTGGTGTAATAAGTAAATATTTCTTATAAAACAAAAAAATAGTATAGTAAAAGTAAATTTTTAACATGACTCAGTGGATAAATATGGTGATTTTTACATATCTTAAGAACAAAGAAAACCAAAGTGTAAATATATAAATATATATAAATATGTAAAGTAATATTCCAGAAAAGAAATATATAGTTATATCAAAGCAAAAAAGAAACTATGTTACTGCACATACAGAAAATATCATCTGGTAATTTTCACTGTATTTCAAATTTTTCCTCTAGATAGTGTTGTTTTGAAAAACTAATTTACAGAAGTGAAAATTAGTCTGTTGTTATTTACTGTGTTTGCCAGTACATATCAGTATTGATCCTTATATGCTACTTTAAACAAAATCATTTAAATCCTTTGGTATAATCATACAACTTTATCCTTGGACAAGTGGCAGGAAGAACATATTCTTTCCTCTAGTATTAAAAATTTTAATAACTATCTTAAATTATCAAATCCAAATTTGTAAATTATCTAATTAAATGAAACATAATTGTAATGTCTTCTAAAGTATGTCAAATTGCAAAAGATGTGTATATACAAAAAGCATATCTTAAAAGTGAGACACAAATCAGAAAGAAGAAACCAATGTAAACACTGTAATTATTTTAGTGTTAAGAACTTAGAAACAACAAATAATTTTATAGATTTACTCTCAACATGACATAAACCTAAATGAAGTGATGACTCTGAAGAAAAAGTAGAAAATGAGGGCAATGCAAAATTTTAGCTAGAAAATTATGAATAAGTCAAGCTGAACAAAGTGATCTTTTGTGGAAATTTGTATTTGGTAATAATGTGCGGGGGTCATGGGGGTAGACTACTACATTTTATTGAATAGAAAAAAGAAACTTACCTTAAACTAAATAGCTACAATTATGACTATAAATTAAATTGTGTTTGATTGACTAGAAATAAGTTCCCTAAATTTGAATGAGTAATAGTTCTTCAAATATTCCAAAAAGAAGCAATGACTGTGCTTCCTAACATAAACATAAATATGTTATATCTATCATCTCTTTTAATCAATTATTAATTATTTCATTTTAAAAAATACATTTTTTTTTGCATTTCTCCGAAGTTAGAAGTGTGGAAATAGATAGGCTCTTGTATGTGGCTGACCAGATCCACTGGCAAGCCCACCAGTGAATGATGCTCTGTCCATATGGGGTGTTGTTGCAGCCAGAACCATTCTAGCGCCTGAGGCCAACTTTGCTTCAGTGGAGCCTTGGCTGCGGGAGGGAAAGAGAGAGAGAGGAAGGAGAGGGGGAAGGTTGGAGCAGATGGGCACTTCTCCTGTTTGCCCTGACGGGGAATCAAATCCAGGACTTTCACATGCTGGGCCGATGCTTTACTGCTGAGTCAACTGGCCAGGGTTTAAAATTATTTTTAAAGATATGCTTGTAATTTACTATAGTATAACAAGTTACCCCAATTCTTATAGGCTTAAACAGCAAACAAATTGAACAATTTTTTATGTTAGAAACTCAGGAGCAGCTTAACTGAGTCCTCTGTCTCAGGGTATGTCATGGGCTTTTGGTCAAGATGTCAGTGAGGTTTATATTCATTTGAATGCTCTGTTAGGTCTGTAGGGTCTGTTTCTGTGCTGGCTAACCCACATGGTTTTCAGTGGAAGGTCTCAGTTCCTTCCCCTGTAGGCTTCTCCACAGGGATAATGCAGTATGTTTAAAACATGACAGCTGGCTTCCTCTGCAGTGAATTATTCTAGAGATGAAGCAAGACTCTTGGATGTCATACAGCATTGTTTATGACATAGTCCATTCTAAACGAGTCACTAAGTTTAGTCCACAATCAAAGGCAGGAGAATTAGGATGTACCTTTTGAAGAAAGAATGTTGGAGGATAGTGAACATATTTTAAACCATCACAGAGGAGAACACAATAAAATGTTATATTTGCATACAATAAATAGATAAAGTACCTAGGTGTGGGCAGTGAGAACTGTAGGTGATATGCTGGGGTGAACCAAAATGGGTATAGATTCTAAGAGAATATGGCAGGCTAGGCAAACTGCCAGCCTTCCTTTTTTGCTGCATAATAGTATTCAAGTAACGACCAAAGTTGAGTTATTGTGAAAGTAAA
The DNA here is from genome assembly GCF_036850765.1 of Saccopteryx bilineata. NCBI lineage: Eukaryota > Metazoa > Chordata > Mammalia > Chiroptera > Emballonuridae > Saccopteryx > Saccopteryx bilineata. The sequence continues at coordinate 208,352,390 of NC_089491.1, read as the reverse complement.
AGGGATGTACAGATTGCAAAAAAAAAAAAAAAAGAAAAAAAATTAATTCAGAAGAGGGGACTCAAAAGAACTTTGTGATCAAAGTGATGTCTAACAAGAAGGTTTGTTAATTGATCAATATTAGAAATCCTTTACAATATTTCTTGTGTTGACTATGGCATTCCAGATGAACCAGTTCAAGTATATTCTAAGAAGAGGCTGAAACTGCAATTAGGTTACGTGTTAAGTCTTAGTTTGGTGATATAAACATTAGTACAAGTGACTCCATTTTGGGCCTATTGTCTCTTTTTGAACAATTTCTTCCTTTAGACTCTCAGTTAACTGAGAAATAAGATCAAAATTTAAGCTATTAGTGCTATTCTTACAGTTTTTGCTGACTTTCATGATAATCATGAGATATAACACTTCTTGTTAAATCTCTGGTATTCAAATATTTTTAGCTGGTTGTTCTCCTTGTTTTTTTTTTGGGGGGGGGAGGTGTCCAGTCTTAGAGAAATCACTTGGCTGTTGGTTTGCAGCTGTAAACATTCATTTAAAGCTTTTGAGAGCATACAGTACAGCAGGGGACTCTCATGGTTATTATACTCAGGGTAATTCCCAATGTCAGAGTGTTCTTCCATTTAGAATCAAATAAATCAAAGAAAGACCCAGTTGAAGGGGATACTTTCTTAAGCCATGTGGCTTATTCAGCAATTTTATGTAGATGAGTTCTAACTTCTCCAGAAGTGATAATTCTGGTGCAGCAAGTGGTGTTGACAACAGCACAGACACTTCTTTCTTCTAAAAGCCAATCAAGGGCTATCCTATTATCAAACAATAACCTTGGTCAAGAAGTCTAAGTTTTTTTATAGGGAAGCTATTTTTTAGCAGCAGATTCTGCAATATTTTCAATAGTTAAGGGAAGATTTCTGATTATAACTTCATCATTACTCACTACTATCCAGAAAGTATGGACTTGCCTACGAAACTGAATCTTGAGTCATCAAAGCCTCCTGATAGATCCTTCAAAATTTGGTGATATAAATAAGGGGAGTTGACCAATGAGGTGTCTCAATTTGTTTGTGAACAGTTGGGGGCATATTTAGATAACTTAAAAAGCATTGTTAAGTTTTGTCATCAGCAGGTTCTAGTGTCTACTAGAATCTAAGCATTCATACCTTAAAGAGAAAGATAACCACCACTAGATACATTCTGTCTGAGCACAAACTATAAGGGATTAAATTACAATAATTTCTTGTAAAGTCAAAAGGACATTCCACAGAGGCACTCCAACAATCTTGCCTACCACCTCCCCTTGGTCTACAGGACTAAATGTGTGCACTTTTCCCCTTGCATTATCAATAACAGCCCCTAACCCCTATAAAAACAGCACCAGTTCTTTGGGATATGAGTCCCCTGCCTTCTCAAGTTGCTAGCAATTTATAAATAAAAGACACTTTTTATACCACTTGAAACCTGGTTCCATGACTCAGTGTGAGTTTCTACTTGAATCCCACTTGTTCCAGGTCCAGTTCTCCCAAAGAATTCAAGAGGTGTTTTTGTTCTTAATGAATTCAACTCAGAAGAGTGAGAGAAAATTGAAAACACTGCTTTGGAGACTTGAGGAATCTAGAATTTAGAATCTAGTCCACTTTATAAGTATATAATGAACCCTCAAAAACAATTTTGAGAAAATCAAAATTGATCCACTCATTTAACTGCTTTAATCTTTTATTTGTTTTGAGCTTTTGTTTTTAATCAATTAGAAGATTTTTGTGTTCTAGATTTAGAACTGTTTATTTTGGAATCTTTTAGTAGATCCTCCTACAGAGGCATTAGAAGCTTTTTCTTCTTCCTCTGGGTACATAGTTTTATTTTAGATTAGAGGGAAAAACCTTTAGAAAGCTTCCATTAAACTTTCAAAATCAGGTTTTAATTTGGCCAACTTCTTACCAGAGCTAAATAAAAAAAAAAAAATTAAATATCTTGTCATGTTTCAACCAGGACAAAAAAAATATTTTTGCTAAGTTTGAATAATCCTCCTTTGATGTAAGAGGAGTCCCCAAAGAGGTGCAAATAATGTCATTCTAACAAATGGATTAAGGTTTGAAAAAGAAGGGGCCATGTAAAGTTTATTTTTCATTCTCTACTAAGGACTACAGAGATCTGAGAGCAGGTGTTAATAAAAATTCTCACCCTAGGCTGGGTCTTCTAATTTTCCACAAATTTCATCAGCAGGTTCCAGTATCTACTGGAATTTTGCAATGGTTTTTATTCATTTAATTTTAGTGTTCCATTGGCTTTATAAGCAATAATAGCAATTTACCAGAAAATTTATCAGAGTCTTGTCACTTCTGGGGGCAGCCCATAAAGAACATTTCTTCCAGGGTAGACGTGGAAAAGTCTATAAGGCCATTAACTTTGATGATTGTTTAAGGTCTTAATTTAAAGCCTTTTTCAAGGGCTCAGGTACAATCAGATCATTGCTTTTTTTAATATAAATCCATTAATCTCAGAAAATAATCTATTTTCAAAATCTTCTAAGGATCTTCTTCAGTTTAAGAAATTTTTTAATAATGACTTTTAGTTTGGCCTTTGACCAAGGTTATTCAAAAAGGCTCACATGTAGCCGCAGATTGTCCTATTTTAAAAGGTAACCATGTAGTAGTCTCTCTGGAGTGGAAAGTTAATTTAGACAAGAAAATACTAGTATGAGACCTCAAGCAAAGAAGAATGGAGGGTAGCAGTAAGAGTCATTTCAGTGTTACAATCTTTTATTTTAGGTACATCTGATGTCTTTTAATTTTTTACCAGTTTTTTTTTCTTGTATTTTTATGAAGTGAGAAGCAGAGAAGCAAAGAGACAAACTCCTGTATGCGCCCAACTGGGATCCACCCAGCATACCCACCAGGGGGCATTGCTTTGTTGCAACTGGAGCCATTCTAGCACTTGAGGCAGAGGCCATGGAGCTGTCCTCAGCACCCAGGCCAACTTTGCTCCAATGGAGCCTTGGTTGTGGGAGGGGAAGAGAGAGATAGAGAGAAAGGAGAGGGACAAGGGTGGAGAAGCAGAGGGGTGTCTCTCCTGTGTGCCCTGGCCAGGAATCAAACCTGGAACATCCACAAGCTGGGCCAAAACTCTACCACTAAGCCAACTGGCAAAGGCCTCACTGGCTTTTTATATCAAATCTTTCAATGGAGCTATTTTGGAATTCTGTAGCCTTTTGAAAGTGAATTAATTAGGTATACCATTCTGTTAGTTCAGTTTGAAGGACATTGGTTTGAAATGCATTCTTAAATGATCTTTTGTAATTAGAACCTTTCTTAAAATGGCCATTGTAATTCTAGGTTTTCATTCCCCCACAGAGGTGATTCATTTATTAATCCAACTGATATTTATTAAGTGCTTGGTAATTTGAAGGGATTTGAAAAAGAACAGTGAAGCAAATAAATCTTTACCTTCACAAGTTGATATACTCATGTAAAGATGTAGGTTTTAGTGACACTAATGAATGTAATGAGCAGGTACATATCCACTGTCAGCTTTACTTGGAGTTCTTTGGGCTCACACATTACAGAATGCTTAATAGCATTTTCCATATCCCTCTCACAAACATGCACACTCAAATAATATCAAATAAGATCAGGGACAGACATTTTGATTTATACTCATTTTTGAGGCAAGATTGTAGTTCAAACATGGTAAGTACATAATTAGTGTTTGTGGAGAATGAAGGTTTAAAACCAAGAAACTGCTGAAAAGATAATCACTCCTACTTAAACTCATATTTGCATAATATCTGTCCTCTATATTATTTTTTAACCTTCATTTTGGATCAGATTTAAAAGTCCAAATGAGTGTGGCAGCATCATTCATTGTAAAGAACCATGACCACAGCAGCAGCAGCGGAGATGAGACAGATGTAATGGATTGTGGCCTTGAGGAAGCAGACACACACAAAAGGATTCAGAATGATGAGAACTTACAGAGCACACAGATGAGGACTTGCATTGAATCCAAACTGTGAGCAATGAAGGAACAGTAACCACCTCTGGAAAAAAAACCTCTTGCAGCACTTCTCTGAGAACTTCAGTCTTGATTCATATTAAATCTTGAGCAGTTTATCTTTTAAAAAAGCTGATTGTCAATTTGATCTGTTAACATTTATTCCTAAAATTCATTTCTAACTGAGATTCTTTTTATAAATTTTAATTTATTAATTTTAATGCGGTGACATTGATAAATAAGGGTACTTATATTCAGAGAAAACATCTCCAGATTATTTTGACATTTGATTATGTTGCATACCCCTCACCCAAAGTCAAATTGTCTTCTGTCACTTTCTATCTGGTTTTCTTTGTGCCCCCCTCCCCCCACATATTCTGACTAAGGTTTTGATTCTGATTTGATTCCAATTTTTTTTTCTGGAAAACATTATATGGTAGAAGAACCTAGATAATAGCTCATTAAGTATATATTTTCCAGCAGTTTATCCTAAGGTCAAAAGCAAGATAAAAAATGTTCAGAATAATTTTGCCTAATTAAATTCTTATATGTTTTTCTTTAGTCCCTTCATTATAACAGTTATATTTCTTCTTGTGGTTATGGCTATGAATAGAATTTACATTTTATTTCTTTAAAGTATAAATTTTAATTATTTATTTTTAATTAATTACCGTAAGGTCCGTGGATAATGGGGAAAGCTCAGGCCTGGGAAATTTGGCTAGGACCACCCACAACCAAGCGCGCCAAAAGAAACTTCCCAGGAACCCTTTGGAAAACAGCGACCGTCTGCCAGCCAGTGAGATTTCACCACGTCATATTAGCTCAACCACCCAGGGACCTTTTAAATATCTCCCACATGGGTCACTCCTTGCGACTTCCCTGGCCTCCATCTTTCCTTGGGTCCAGGGAACCTCATCGGGCTAGATGCATGCTCTGTACTCAATAAAGCCTTTTATTATTCCACAGTTCATGGCTCTGGCCCTATCCTTCCTTCTCGGTGGGGAAAAATACCTTACATTTTGTTGCCGAACACCTGGGAGGAGTTTGAAGTCCACAAGGACTGCTCCTCTTCCCATCCCCTCTGAGAAAGAACCAGGATCTCTGACCTTCCACCCACTTTGGCACACAGTGTGGTAAGTCCCCTGCCTCCAGCCTTCCCCTCAGTTATTTCTGCCGAAACTCCCTGTCCGAAACCGTAGCTACGTCAGGGAAGCCTTTCCGTTCTGAGTGTGTGTGCTCATAAAGATGTCCTGAGCACATCCACTTTACCTTTTCTTTCCATGGCCAGACCTTGAGTTTTAGGACACTGATGCTCAAATCTGACCACTCCGAGGACTGAGGGAGGCTGTGGGTGCACAGGAATCTCTTTCCTTAAAGAAGAAGAAACTGTTCTTCTCCGCTGTGGCCAGGCCACATAACCCACTGAATTAGCCTCCTGAAGGAACTTTCGGTTTTTACACCCTCACCAATTTAACGATCACCAGAAAAGCTAGGAACTGATTGGAGATTTCTTACATACATGGCTTCTAGTTATTCATGCACCTGTCCTTAATCTCTGTGCTGCCTGTTCCACCACACAGGCCCATTTTATGGCCAGAGAAACCTCACCTAAAACCTCCATTCCTGATCTTTTCTTCTCCGTGGACTCCCAGCTCTCTTTCCTTCCTGCCTGACCCCTGGGGGCACCTCTCTCTTGGGACTTTTCTCATCTCCCTGTGGACTTCTTTTACTCAGGTCTCCCAGAGCCCCCTCCCTTCCCTTTGCAAAATTCTGTTTCTTATTCACCACTACCACTCTCTTTCTCCTCCCCTGCTGGCCAGGGGCCCCTTTTCTTCTCCATTGTGTTCTTAAGTCCCTCCTCCATCAGGCCTTTCTCCACCTACTATTGGCTCTTACACTGGTTTGTAGGACCCCAAAGCCCAACCGCAACTTTCTTGCAGGAATTTCTGGCCCTGTCCTGCCTCTGGCTCCAGTGTTTCCTGATGGATCTGGGTGCCGGGCTCCCCACAAGCCCCCCTCCTCTTATTTTCAACCCCCAAACCCCTATCTGGAACCTGTGAACATGGTATTTAAAGTTTTTAACAGTCCAAACAAGTAGAAACAGGCCAACGCTGTTCACCAGGCCTGCATGCAGCAGAAGGTAATGCTTCAAACCCAGGCTCTTGTGGCAACTCTGAGGCCCACAGAGCAACAGAGCAAAGGCACAGGAGATGCCCTGACCCAAGTCCAAGCCATAAAGAGAAATCCCAACAGCAGCTTGCTTTAAGTGTGGCAAGTAAGACCACTGGGCCCAGAAGGGCCTCTGTTCATGGCTGCCCACTGAGCCCTGTCCTGACTGCAAACAACCCAGTCACTGGTGGAACGATTGCCCCTTTGGGCAACAGGCTTTTCCTCAGCACCTCTGTGTGGAGGACAAGCCGCCCAAATGGAAGGCCAATCCAGCAAGGTGGGCACATCGCTCAAACTCCTAGGACACAGCCTGGACTCGGAGAACCCAGGGTATGCTACAACTAGTGGGACCACATCTGTGAAGTGTCTCAACTCACGGCAAAACAGATGTTCCTCCTGACACCCCTCAAAACCACCACCTTCCAATGTCCCCCTCCCCATGATGCCCCTAATCAGCAAGAAGTAGCCAGATGAATAAAGGGCACCCCTATTCTATTTAACACAAAAGGTCAGAATGTAAGGTCAGTGGATAATGGGGAAAGCTCAGGCCTAGGAACTTTGGTTAGGACCACCCACAACCAAGCATGCCAAAAGAAACTTCCCAGGAACCCTTTTGAAAACAGTGACCATCTGCCAGCCAGTGAGATTTCACCACATCATATTAGCTTGGCCACCCTAGGGACCCTTTAAATATCTCCCACACGGGTCACTCCTTGTGACTTCTCTGGCCTCCATCTTTCCTCGGGTCCAGGGAACCTTATTGGGCAGGATGCGCTCTGTACTCAATAAAGCCTTTTACTATTCCACACTTAGTGGCTCTGACTTCCTTCCTTCCTTTTTGGTGGGGAAAAATACCTTATAATTACTCTCTATTTCTTGAGTAGAGAAGTTTTCAGTGTGCTAGCAATAAAAAAGAACCAGAATTATGTAAGATAATATGTCAGCATTTTTCTTGATACACAAATGTTAAATATTAAACACAATTTATTTTTTAAGAAACCTGATCAAAAGGGCTATAAAAGTTCTATTGCAAAATAAAAAATGCCTTTAATTTTGTATTTTTATCTAATAAGATAAAAGGGAGAACATAGATATAATGTGGGAAGGAAAAGCCAGTTACACAACACAAAGACACACACACACACACACACACACACTAATATATATATATACATCAAGCATTAAAAAAAATAGAACATTTGGTAACTAGAACTAGAAGTAAAGATTAATATGAAAAAAATATAGATGATTAAATAAAGAAAAGATAGAGAAAGAAAGAAAGAGTCTTTCTACAGTTATTAATGGGCTCCATTACTGTCAACATTCAGCAATTCCTCACATTTGAAACTGTGCTATTTGACTCTGGAGATCATTCTGTCTCTTATTTTAAAAAATGTAAATTTTTTTGTCTAACATAAATCATTCACTTATACCTCAAAATGCTTCTTCTTTCTTTGTTAATTTTTATTCACCAGGCCTATCAAGTTAGTTTGCCTCAATCACTCTAGTATTCTGCCCATCTGCATAAATTCTGGGTAATATTATCCTGGTCTTTTATTATAACCAGTCCAGGAATAATATAGTCCAGGAATAATAGCTTTGACATCATAAAAGCAGTTCTTATTAGTCATCATCATCTAAACATCACACACATACCTAGTTCAAACCCAGCACACACATTCTCATAGATACTAATTTTAGTTCAGTCATTCTATTTCTTCCCTGGAATCAATTCTTTCAACTCATCTCACTTCAACAATGTTTTTCCAACTGGAAAAAAAAAAAAGCTTTTTAACCCACTGTCCTCAATCAATCCCTTTACCACATTTCATCTTTTAATATCTCTCAATTACTTCCAAAATAAACTCAGATTTTATTAACATAGTATGTACAGTCTCAAGAAAATTCCGTGACTTCTGTTCCAATCTCACTCAGTTCTTATAATTTCTCTTTTCCATCCTCTAACTAGTCAGAATTCTCTGGCAGGGTAAAACACTAATATTCTGTAACATGATTTATAAATGTATCTCTTTAGAGGTTGTACATGTAGTTTATGTAACCATTGATGTTCAATAATTTGTCATTTTATGAACTATTTTATAAACTGTAAATTTAAAAAATCCTGCACTTTGGACCTACTTAATGATTCAGAGGCTAATGAAAAAGCACACTTAGAAGGCAATCAAGTGGATCAGAGGAATTAAGTAAATCTGTATGTCTATTAGCATGGATAAGTGACAGTATTTATTTTCTTTTATTGAACATTGCAGAAAATACAAATCATGAACTCTCTTTTAAGCATCTCTTTTTATAGATTCTGGTTCAGGTCATTAATATTTTAGAACATATGGTATAAGCAAGTACTTTGTATTTAATGAAAAAGAATTTCTACTGAGATACTTGAAAAATTATAATCTCAAAGGAGTAAATATTATTTCCTAAACATTTATATCTAAGATAGGTAGAAGAGCAATTATATCCTGAAGAGAGATTCCTGTTTATCCATTGTTTTCCTAATGTAACATCCATCAAAAAATAAAATAATTGTTCTTTATGAAAACATATTTCAGTTTATAACTTGACTGACTCTAAACCTAAAAACTATCAATAAAATGAAATAAAAGTTCAAAAAAACTTTCATAAAAACATAATTTTTTCATCTGTCAAAAGTATTTTAATTTTATGGGGCATTGACTGAAATTTGGACAAATTGTTCTTTTTTATATGTATTATAAATAAAAAGATAGAATATCTTAAGAAAATATGGCTAAGTACAATTAAATAAAAATCATGAGCATGCCTTAGAAAGTGAATAGCCCAATGAAATAGCTTGTTTCTTTATAATGTGTTTTTTATGCTTTCTATTTTCTGCTAGTTTGAATAGTATATAATTTTTCAACCTTCTTAAGTGATTTTTTACATTTAACATGTCATTTGAATGAGCTTAAGAGCCTTGTTTCTTTTCTCTTTTTTTGTGCTAATACCCATGAAATCAAATTTGTGTACTAATGCTCCCTGGATAAAGCAAGGAGACTTGATTTACTTAAAATATCAAAATAATCCAAAACTGATGCAATTATTCTTTTTTTATTCTTTTCCAATACTGACAGCCAAGAGAATATTTGTTGGAAAATAATATTTGTTATATGTAACAGACTTTCAAAAATTATCTTCTAAAATATTGTGAATGTTGACTATTTGAAAGGATAAATTTGTTTATAATTATAGCAGCTATAATTAAAGATCTCTGAAGAGATCTTTACTTTCAAATGTTAGTCCAAAATATGCACTAAATCATAGCATCAGATATACCCAGATGTGAGCAGTCATCTTGCATTTAGATAAATCTCTGACTTTTAAAACTTTGGTGGCTAAAACTTGAAAACTGCATTTACACTCAAGTTAATAAAGGTTTTGAACAAACCATTAAGCATTCTTCCCATTATAGCTGACAAAAAAGTTCTAAAATAATTTGCTTTATTAATAATTAAAAACATTGAAATACTTGAATATTGAACAGTTTCTTAAAATATAAACTTATTAGCATTAATGTAATAATATGTAATTATATATATGAAGTGACTTTAATTTTTCATTTTATTTGGCAAAGGATATAGGAAAGGTGAAAGTCATAACAAAGGTTTATGTATGTTAAAATTCATATTTAACGGTGCAAATATTTTAATTTACATTTTTTTCTGAAAATATTTTTTTAATTTATATATTTTTGCCAAAATGTAAAAGAAAAAAATTGGGTAATGTATATTAAATAAAGTTTATGATAATTATTTGGAATATTTGGGACACTTAGACACTAATTCTAATTTATTTTTTATATTACTGAGATACAGCTCTATTAAAAATAATTTGAGACCTATATACTATAAATTCATTTTTATACATTAAGTATATAATCACAAAAAATATTGTATGTAAGGTTTTGGAAAGTAATTTTATTAAACAATTTTATAAAAATAAGTGTTAGATTGTAGATAAAATGAGACCTGTCCAATTACTACATATTTTAAGAATAATAAAAAACTTGTTGAAACCATAATTTTACATATACTTATTATTTATTCTACTGATATTTTTCTTAAAGCAAATGTGGATAACTTAATTTTTTCAAATTTGGTAATTTTTTTATATTTCAACTAAGTTTTGTATCATTATATATCAGAAATACTGGTAACTGAAAATTTCTTTTAGTCTCAGCACAAGTTCCAGGCTCACCATGTAGTGCCCTTTTCCCAGAATCAGAATGAGCCACTTCTCTAAGTAGTCTCAAAGAGGCATTGTTTTTGCTTTATTTTGTTTTTTGATTTTTATTCTTTTTTTAATGTGGAAATAATATTTAAAAGCTAAATTCTGGCTATTTTGTATGCTTACTTATAGATCATTCAGTAGATAAACAGGAGGTAAAATCACACACACAAATACATTTGTCATCAAAGATTTGGAAGACAAAAATGAGATGATAAATGAAATTTAATATGCATACTTATCAGTATTTTCCAGAGTGACTACTGTGTATATAAAACTTATGATGTAAAGACATATTCTCATCTGTATATAAATATCAATAGGCCCAAGAAAAAAATTTAATTCACTGTTTGATTACATTATATTCATAAACAACTCACAATCACTTTTCAAAATTTATGTCAGAAAAATTCAAGAGTAAAATACAATCTATTATTTAAAAAGGTTTATGAATAACCTAAAAGGATTTAGAAATATTCTGCTTAATAGCTAATTCTGAATCTATAGTTTAACATTTATTATTTATGCTTGAATTAATTCCTAGATATTAAGCATCAAATGAGTTATATAAAAGAAACTGAAAATTTCTGAAGCAAGTCATAAGCATATCAGAGTTTGAAACACATATATACTTGATACAGTGTACAAAGGGCTTGTATATTCCATTTTATCTATTGCTCTTAAGAATCCAGCTGTTAAATCTTTTCCATTATACAGGTGAAGAAACAGAAGTATTCAGCAGAGAAAGAAACTATTGATATTCTGAACCAATAGACTTTACAGAGTTGCCAGGTCATAAAATTTATAAATTATCATGAAAATTTCCTATGCATAATAAAGTTGAGAATTACTGACTTTGAAAGTCATGTTCAAAGGTGGTATCTGATGCAATCTTGCAGAGTTAAATATAATATTATAATATATTTTTAGAAGTAAACAAGATTATCAAGAAATTAAACTCTTTATAGTTAAAATTTATATGCAATAGAATTGGAAAAAAAGTTGTTTAATATAAATATAAAATGAAATATACATAAGATATGATAAAAATTAAGCAGCTGAATCTTAATCATGCCATAATATTGTGAAGAAACAAAAGTAGACTTTGGCATCAGGAAATCTGAATTCCAAGTCTAATTACATTCTCTAATCCTGATGTATATTTTTATTTATTTACCCAAGATTCATTGAGTTTGTACAACACTCCAGGCCCAGCTCTGCACAGAGATGAGAGCGATGTACAAGATGAGTGATAACCTAGATAAAAGAAATTTACATTTCAATAAGCAAATGGCAATGTATAAATAAATGCAAGACAAGAAAACTTCAGAGGAAGGTAAGTTTTATAAAGAAAATAAGGTTATTAATATAAGAGTAATTGAATAGTGATTGTTTAGTTTTACAAAGCAACAGAGGAGAACTAAAATGATGGGAAGATTAGAACTAGGTATTAGATTTCATGTAGTTGACATAAAAAGAAAGAAGTCTGGGATAGTTTTTATGGTTTGTGAGTTTTCAGGAATGTAGCATTAGCCATCTTATTTATTGAAATGGAGAAAATTATGAGAGGTTCTGATTTGGATATTTTTAACTTGAAAATTTCCATTAAATTTTCAGATGAGTTACCAAGAAGGTGGTTCGCAGTAAATTTAGAGTTCAGACTCACTATTAATATAAATATGTAAATCTTCAGTCAACACAGAAGTATAAATATACAAACTTAATTCATGGGTTCCTCGTCACCATGCTAACAACTCAATAGAGAATTCACACTTTGATGCTTCATTTTCTACAGACAAACAGCATTGTTAGATATAAATGGGAATATAGAAAACAATTAAATATGTTGATAAGACCTAAAATAACATCAATTTCTGTGTTCCAGAAATGCAATTAGAAACATACATTGGTAGAAGTTGGGGAAGGATGAAGTCTTGCAAGTGCTAGGCAATACTTCCTAAAGGAGTAAGTGGGTAAAGGGAACAAAATGAATCCAAAATGCCAAAGAATCTGAGCTAGAACCAAAGCCAAACTTCCTGATATTGAAGGGGCCTAAAAAAATGCTGCTAAACCTCATGAAGATCAAAGAAGAGAGACTTTGATGTACAACTTTTCACAGAGGAATTTAGCCATATCATCTACTAGATATGAAAAAAAAGAGATCAAATACAAAAACACAGACATATACATAAAAATAAGAAAAATAAAAAAAAGAAAGAGAAAGTTAAAAGAAACCCAATCTATAATTGGGATGTGAGTTCTCTTCAAATGACATAAATTTTAAGCTGTGATAAACATTTTGAACTGATGATGATAAAAAGTGTTTGAAAGGTAAGTGTAGCTACCTGGAATACAGATTAATAAGAAAGGAAAGAAAACATAGAAAGAGTGGGGAGAAAGCAATAATTTATGAAAATATTGCTTATAATTTTGCAAACTTAATAAAGAACATAACTGTTCATATTGAAGAAACAATCTTCATAAAGTAAAATGCACAACTACAAGATAGAAATCTAAAGAGAAAGTCTGAAAAATTGTACTTAATGAATTAAACCGGAAAAAGTCTTTATTCAAGACTATTGCAATAGAAATTAAGAGTTGCAATATAAAAGATGAAATCAAACTCCTTTGAATCAAAAGGAAGAACAAAATTTAAGCATGAAGTGAGCTAGTGGAAAACTTAAGGGTAAAGTTTATTAATATGATTAGGCTGTCTTTGTTTGCTAATTATAACTTATTGAACTTAGGTCCTTATCCTCCCGCAGAGACTGGGAGATAAAGCCATTATCTTTCTGGGTGATTACATATTAAAAGAATGGATTACAGGTCCTTGAGAAAGACAATCCTGAATTGTAAAACTAGCAAGAAACTATGGAAAGATTTATATATCTCAAAGTGACAGAGAAAAAAAATTAAAATTCCAAATTTTCTTAAAGTAAATGCTCTAAGAAAAGAGAGGTCAGAATCATATAGAAAAAAATAAACTTGTCTGAAATTTAGTCACCAGAGAAAAACATTAAAATTTTATTAGTATATTCAGAGAATAATCTTTTATTTATTTATCTTATTAAGGTGACATTGGTTAATAAAATAATATAGAGTTCAGGTGTAGAACACTATAATATATTATCTGTATGTTATATTGTGTGTTAACCACACAAAATCAATGGAATAAAACATATTTCAGGTCAATTTCAATCAAGAATTTACCACTAAATACTTTTGACAAAGGACCCGCCCAGGATAAACTTCAGTAAAAGGGAATGTAATGTTAAAAGAAAGAAACCAGATGCAGGAAGCAATAGTGAATGAAGAATGGTAACAGGATGATGTCAGAGAAATGGTGCAGTAGGAAGCGATACCGATAAATCTCCCCAAAAACTCAACAAGATCTTCAACCAGAAACAGAAAAACCTATTCTTGGAGCCTCCAGATGTTTTGCAATACACCCGAAGATATGGTTGAGCGAAAAATTGGCTAAATATATAATCAAACCCCGAGGGAAATAGGGAGTAAGAAATGCTCTCCCTTCCTCACTAACCTAAATAGGGCTGCTTTCACTGGGAACTGACAGTTTAGAAACTAAGGCGGGCAAAGGGGCTGAATAGATCCAGGCCGCAGCACAAACAGCCGAACCAGGCTTTGGCACAGAGATTCAAGCCAAGGAAAAACTGTGACTGTGGCTACCCAGGCAATACAAGCTAACATTCATGCCAAACCCAGACAAAGAAAGACAAGTGGGGCAGCTATTTGCCCCAATCTCCTGGTCGGCACAGGCAGATAGTGGGCCAGAGATTCCTCTGAGCACCTCTGCAGTGGGTGCCCATGTTATCCCACAGAGGGTCAGAGTCAGGGGCCTTTGTGTGGGCCAAAAATGGAATTTTCAGGCTGCCCCAGCACCCTGAAAAAGCCGCGCATGGGGAGGGAGTGAGAGCTAATTCCAATGCTGAAACTTTTCCGTGCGGGCCAGGGTCTCACTCTAAGTGTGAGGTGGCCAACCTGATATCCTGGTCTGTGCGCATGGAGAGTGGGCAAGAGATTCCTCCTAGTGCCTCAGCAGTGGGCATCCGTGTTATCCCACAGAGGGGAAGAGTCAGAGGCCTTTGTGTGGGCCAAAAGTGGAATCTCCAGGCCACCCCAGTGCCCTAAAAAAGCCACACACGGAGACAGAGCAAGAGCCAATTCCAACACTGGAACTTTTGCATGGAGGTGGGGGTTTCACTAAAAGTGTCAGGCAGCCGGCCTGATATCCTGGTTGGTGCACACGGAGAGTGGGCAAGAGATTCCTCCAAGCACCTCAGGATGGGCGCCTGTATTATCCCACAGAGGGCAGAGTCAGAGATTTGTGAGTGGGCAAAAGCCTCACCTGATTATGCTAGCAGCTCTGACTGACTGAGCCTTACCCAGAGCCCTGTGCTGAGTGGGAACAGAGCAGGGAGTTGCCAGCTCTTTAAGCCTCTTACTATCCAGACAGAGGCAGCAGCAACCCCATAGATGGATTCTCAGGCTTTTAATTGTGGAAGGAAAGACTAGGAGAGAGGCTCCAGGAACACGGACTCTCTCACTGTTGGAACCTATAAATGCTAATGAGCCTCTACTGCCAATGAGACTGAAGCCCAATACATGACATCGCCATAGAGACTTATCAACTGCAAACCTCTACCTGAGAGTGCCAAAAGGGCAGAACCTGGGGTACAGAGTCATCGACCAGGAAGAGGGAGAGAAAAGAAAAATAAGAAGATAACCTCTCAAAATCAAGAATAATCTTCAAACTTTATAACCTACCCCATTTTATTATATTTGTTCGTTTGTTTCTCTTATCTTCATTCTTGATTTTTTTTTTCCTCCTACAATTTGGTCGTTTAATTCTCTGCCGGTCTTACTCTCTCCTCTCCTTGAACTACACTACCCATAAGTGTTACATCACCCATTATTTTTTCTTTCTTCTTCCTTTCTCTCAATGAGGGTTGCACTCCAAAACCCTTAACTCTCTCTCTCTCTCCTCTTTTTTCTTTTTCTTCTTTTAGTGGTTCCCTCTATTTTCTCTCTCTCTCTCTCTTTCTTTTCTCCCTCTATATTAGTTTCTTCCTTTCTCCTTTACGTCTCCTCTCATTCAAACCTCAATAATGAACAAAAAATCTTATCTGGGAATCAAACTTATGTTTGTGACATATTGGGGGTTTTATACTTCACCTTTTTAACTCACTAGCAGTGCTCTCATCCCTGGCACTTCATTTTATCTAGTTCTTGTTCCACTAAATAAAATAGTAATTTTTTAATTTCCCCCATTTTTTCCTCTTATCATATCTCTTAGTCAACCAACACCTAAAAGCAAATCATTTTATTCCTGACCCAAATTATTTTTATTTGCTTTTTGTGTGTTCATACCCCCTTTTTTTTTCTTTGCTCCTTTATTACTTTTCCCCAATTCAGGCCCTCCATTACAGGCATTGTTTTTTCTATTTAGTACAATATAATTCACAGTTCACCACAAGAAAGAGGGGAGAGAAGAGGATAGGAAAAAAGGAAGGGAAGGAATAATTTCATTTTTTCAAATTTTTATTTTATTTTGTTTTTCTTTATTTAATTATTTATATTTTTAAAAAACTTTTTAAATTTTTTGTTTTTATTTTTTTTTAATTTTTTTATTCTTTATTAAATCTCATTAATACTATCAGCAAAACCGCCCTCAGATGCCATTAAGGAAGAGAAAATCAAATATCATGGATACAAAAAAAAGAGAGGTAACAAAGATAGATGAGGAAAAATCTATGGAGAAAAAAATTAACATATTGAAAACCTTGGAGTTAAACAACAGAGAATTTAAAATAGAAATCCTAAAAATACTCAGAGATATACAAGAAAACACAGAAAGACAATTTAGGGAGCTCAGAAAACAACTCAATGAACACAAAGAGTATATTTCCAAGAAAATTAAAACTATAAAAAAAAATCAAACAGAGATGAAAAACTCAATTCACGAGCTGAAAAATGAGGTAACAAGCTTAGCTAATAGAACAGGCCAGATAGAAGAGAGGATTAGTGAAATAGAAGACAAGCAAATTGAGGCACAACAGAGAGAAGAAGAAAGAGACTCAAAAATTAAAAAAAAAATGAAATAGCCCTACAGAAATTATCTGACTCCATCAAAAAGAATAACATAAGAATAATAGATATATCAGAGGGAGAAGAGAGAGAAAATGGAATGGAGAATATACTCAAACAAATAATTGATGACAATTTCCCAAGGCTGTGGAAAAAACTAAAGCCTCAAATTCAAAAAGAAAACAGAACTACAAGTTTTCTTAACCCCAACAAACCTATTCCAAGGCACATCATAATGAAATTGGCACAAACCAACAGCAAAGAAAAAATTCTCAAGGCAGCCAAGGAAAAGAAGAATACAACATATAAAGGAAGGCCCATTAGATTATCATCCGATTTCTCAACAGAAACTCTACAAGCTAGAAGAGAGTGGACCCCAATGTTTAAAGTGCTGAAAGAGAGGAACTTTCAGCCACGAATTCTATACCCATCAAAGCTATCCTTCAAATATGAAGGAGAAATAAAAATATTCACAGATACAGAAAAGATGAGGGAATTTATCATCAGAAAACACCCACTCCAGGAATTACTAAAGGGGGTTCTCCAATCAGATACAAAGAATAAAAAAAAAGCCACAAGTAAAAGCTCCAAGAAGAACACAATAAAACCGAAGTTAAACTGTGACAACAACAAAAAGAAAGGGGGGAAAGAGGATAAAGATTAACAGTAGCAAAGGATGATGGAGTGCAAAAGTACTCACAAAATAGTGCACTACAATAAACAGGGTAGGAACCCTTTTCAGTACTTAATGGTAATCACCATTGAAAAAACCACCACAGAAGCACATGATTTTAAAAAGATAGCAACAGCCTGACTTGTGGTGGTGCAGTGGATAAAGCATCAACCTGGAAACACTGAGGTTGCTGGTTCAAAACTGTAAGCTTGCCTGGTCAAGGCACATGTGGGGAGTTGATGCTTCCTGCTCCTCCCCCCTTTTTTCTTTCTCTCTCTTTCCCCTCTCTATAATGAATAAATAAAATCTTTAAAAAAATAAGATAGCAACAGAGGATACTCAAACAAGACACTAAACTACCAGAAAGCAATCTATAAAATGGCAATAGGAAACTCACAAGTGTCAATAATTACACTAAATGTAAACAGATTAAACTCACCAATAAAAAGGCACAGAGTAGCCGAATGAACTAAAAAGAAAATCCAACTGTATGCTGTCTACAATAAACTCATCTAAGTAACAAGGATAAAAACAAATTCAAAGTGAAAGGCTGGGAAACAATACTCCAAGCAAATAACATCCAAAAAAAAGCAGGTGTAGCAATACTCATATCTGATAATGCTGACTACAAGACAGCTAAAGTACTCAGAGACAAAAATGACCATTTCATAATGACTAAGGGGACACTGAATCAAGAAGACATAACACTTCTTAATATATATGTACCAAACCAAGGAGCACCAAAATATATAAGACAGCTACTTATTGACCTTAAAACAAAAACTGACAAAAATACAATCATACTTGGAGACCTCAATACATTTCTGACGGCTCTAGATTGGTCATCCAAACAGAGAATCAACAAAGATATAGTGGCCTTAAACAAAACACTAGAGCATCTCGATATGATAGACATCTACAGGACATTTCATCCCCAAGTGACTGAGTATACAGTTTTCTCCAATGTACATGGATCATTCTCAAGAATTGACCATATGTTGGCCCACAAAAACAACATCAGCAAATTCAGAAAAAATGAAGTTGCACCAAGCATATTTTCTGATCATAAAGCCTTGAAACTAGAATTCAACTGCAAAAAAGAAGAAAAAAAAATCCCACAAAAATGTGGAAATTAAACAACATACTTTTAGAAAATGAATGGGCCAAGGAAGAAATAAGTGCAGAGATCAAAAGATATATACAGAAAAATGAAAATGACAATACGACATATCAGAACATATGGGATGCAGCAAAAGCAGTGATAAGAGGGAAGTTCATATCACTTCAGGCATATATGAATAAACAAGAGAGAGCTCAAGTGAACCACTTAATTTTACACCTTAAGGAACTAGAAATAGAAGAATACAACCCAAAACCTTTCCGAAGAAAGGAGATAATAAAAATCAGAGCAGATATAAATGAAATAGAGAACAGAAAAATTATAGAAAAAATTAATAGAACAAGGAGCTGGTTCTTTGAAAAGATCAACAAAATTGACAAATCCTTGGCAAGACTTACCAAGGAAAAAAGAGAAAGAACTCATAAAAACAAAATCCAAAATGAAAGAGGAGAAATCACCACGGACATCGTAGATATACAAAGAATTATTGTAGAATACTATGAAAAACTTTATCCCACTAAATTCAACAATCTAGAAGAAATGGATAAATTCCTAGAACAATACAACCTTCCTAGACTGAGTCAAGAAGAAGCAGAAAGCCTAAACAGACCTATTAGTAGAGAAGAAATAGAAAAAACCATTAAAAACCTCCCCAAAAATAAAAGTCCAGGCCTAGACGGCTATACCAGTGAATTTTATCAAACATTCAAAGAAAACTTGGTTCCTATTCTACTGAAAGTCTACCAAAAAATTGGAGAAGAAGCAATACTTCCAAACACATTTTATGAGGCCAACATAACCCTCATACCAAAACCAGGCAAGGATGGCACACAAAAAAAGAAAACTACAGACCAATATCTTTAATGAATACTGATGCTAAAATACTAAACAAAATACTAGCAAATCGAATACAACAACATATTTAAAAAATAATACATCATGATCAAGTGGGATTCATCCCAGAATCTCAAGGATGGTTCAACATACGTAAAACGGTTAACGTAATACACCATATCAACAAAACAAAGAACAAAACCACATGATCTTATCAATAGATTCAGAAAAGGCTTTTGATAAAATACAACACAATTTTATGTTTAAGACTCTCAACAAAATGGGTATGGAAGGAAAATATCTCAACATGATAAAGGCCATATATGATAAACCATGAGCTAACATCATATTAAATGGCACAAAACTGCAGGCTTTCCTCCTTAAATCAGGAACAAGACAGGGTTGTTCACTCTCTCCACTCTTATTTCATGTGGTACTAGAGGTTCTAGCCAGAGCAATCAGACAAGACAAAAAAATAAATGTCATCCATATGGGAAAAGAAGAAGTAAAGATATCACTTTTTGCAGATGATATGATCCTATACATCGAAAACCTCAAAGAATCCACAAAAAGACTGCTAGAAACAATAAGCCAATACAGTAAAATCACAGGATACAAAATTAACATACAGAAGTCAATAGCCTTTCTATATGCCAACAATGAAACATTTGAGAATGAACTCAAAAGAATAATTTCCTTCACTATTGCAACAAAAAATAAAATACCTAGGAATAAACATAACAAAGAATGTAAAGGACTTATATAATGAAAACTATAAACCATTGTTAAGGGAAATAAAAAAAGATATAATGAGATGGAAGAATATTCCTTGTTCTTGGTTAGGAAGAATAAATATAATCAAGATGGCCATATTACCCAAAGCAATATACAAATTTAATGCAATTCCCATTAAAATTCCAATGACATTTTTTAAAGAAATGGAGCAAAAAATCATCAGATTTATATGGAACTATAAAAAACCCCGAATAGCCAAAGCAATCCTAAAGAAATAGAATAAAGCTGGGGGCATTACAATACCTGACTTCAAACAATATTATAGGGCCACGACAATCAAAACAGCATGGCATTGGCAGAAAAATAGACACTCAGAGCAATGGAACAGAATAGAAAACCCAGAAATAAAACCACATATATATAGTCAAATAATTTTTGATAAAGGGGCCAACAACACACAATGGAGAAAAGAAAGCCTCTTCAATAAATGGTGCTGGGAAAACTGGAAAGCCACATGCAAAAGAATGAAACTGGACTACAGTCTGTCCCCCTGTACTAAAATTAACTCAAAATGGATCAAAGAGCTAAATATAAGACCTGAACTAATAAAGTACTTAGAAGAAAACATAGGTACTAAACTCATGGACCTGGGTTTTAAGGAGCATTTTATGAATTTGACTCCAAAGGCAAGAGAAATGAAGGCAAAAATTAATGAATGGGACTACATTAGACTAAGAAGTTTTTGCACAGCAAGAGAAACTGATAACAAGATAAACAGACAGCCAACTAAATGGGAAATGATATTTTTAAACACCTGCTCAGATAAGGGCCTAATATCCAAAATATACAAAGAACTCATAAAACTCAACAACAAACAAAAAAAACAATCCAATAAAAAAATGAGAAGAGGACACGAACAGACAGTTCTTCCAGGAAGTAATACAAATGGCCAACAGATATAGGAAAAGATGCTCATCTTCATTAGTTATTAGAGAAATGCAAATCAAATCTGAAATGAGATACCACCTCACACCTGTTCGATTAGCTATTATTAACAAGACAGGTCATAGAAAATTTTGGAGAGGCTGTGGAGAAAAAGGAACCCTCATCCACTGTTGGTGGGAATGTAAAGTAGTACAACCATTATGGAAGAAAGTATGGTTGTTCCTCAAAAAACTGAAAAGACAACTGCCTTATGACCCAGCAATCCCTCTATTGGGTATATACTCCCAAAACTCAGGAACATTGATATGTAAAGACACATGCAGCCCCATGTTCATTGCAGCATTGTTCACAGTGTTCAGGACATGGAAACAACCAAAAAGCCCATCAATAGATGACTGGATAAAGATGTGGCACATATGCACTATGGAATACTACTCAGCCATAAGAAATGATGACATTGGATCATTTACAGCAAAATGGTTGGATCTTGATAACATTACATGGAGTGAAATAAGTAAATCAGAAAAAACCAGGAACTGCATTATCCATACATAGGTGGGACATAAAAGTGAGACTAAGAGACATTGATAAGAGTGTGGTGGTTATGGGGGGAGGGGGGAGAGGGAGAGGGAAATGTCACAAAGAAAACTAGATAGAAGGGAGAGGGATGGGGAGGGGCACAAAGAAAACTAGATAAAAGGTGACAGAGGACAATCTGACTTTGGGTGATGGGTATGCAACATAATTGAAGGACAAGATAACCTGAACACGTTAGTTTTGCATATATGTATCCTGATTTACTGATGTCACCCAATAAAAAAAATATTAAAATTTAAAAAAATGGTAACAATATGGATAAATCCAAATACCAATGGTCATTAAAAAAACAAAAATAATAACTAATTTGCATCAAATTACCAATAATCTTGAATTGCTATATCTAGCAATTAACATAAAGTATTTTAGGTGTAGAGCAGAATTTAAGTAGTATAATTCTCATGTATTTTCATGGGTAAGAATAACTTTACATTTTGAACATAATAGCATATTGTCTGCAGATTAGGAATAAATATCTTACAAACTAATAAAGAAATATACAATAAGAAAAACTTCAGCTCAATTGAAAAGTGTAAAAAGTAAAATAATAACAAAAAGAAAAAATAAAAGTTAGAAAAACTGCAGTTTAAAATACATTTTTGATGTTGTTTATTATAAAGTCTTATATGATGAATGCAGAAAATGCATACACTTATTTTTTAATTTTTTATTAATTTTAATTTATTGTGTTAACATGAATTCAAGTGTCCCACTCAATATAACTCCCTACCCACAACCACTTATCCCCAATTACCTCCCCTTTGCAACCCTCCTTCTAACTCCCTCCCCCTTTCCCTCTTGGATTGGCTGTCCTGTTTTCTGCATCTACGTGTTATGTATAAATAATTTCACTAATCCCTTTACCCTCTCTGATCCAATCCCCTCTTCCCTATTCCCTCTGACAGCTGTCCCTCTGCTCTCTGTGACCCCGCCTCTGCCTCAATTCAGTTCCTAGTTTACTTTGTTCATTAAATTCCTCATATAAGTGAGATCATATGATATTTGTCTTTGTCTGGTTTATTTCATTTAGCATAATAATCTCCAAGTTTTTTCATACCATCACAAAAAGTAAGAGTTTCTTCTTTTTCACGGTCATGTTGTATATATTTTACTGTGTATCTGTACCACAGCTTTTTAATCTACTCTTTACTGATGGACACTTGGGCTGTTTCCAGATCCTGGCTATTTTAACAATGCTGCAATAAACATGGGAATGCATATCTTCTTTTGAATCAGTGATTTGGTATTGTTAGGGTATATTTCTAAAAGTGGAATAGCTGTGTAGTGCTTTTCATGGTGGCTGCACAAGTCTGCATTCCCACTTGCAGTGCAGGAGGGATCCCTTTTCTCCACATTCCCACCAGCACTTACTGTGTGTTGGTTTGTTAGTGCCATTCTGACATGTGTGAGGGGGTACCTCATTGTGCTTTTAATTTGCATTTCTCTGATGATTAGTGATGTTGAACATTTGTTCATAGGTCTATTGGCCATCTGTATGTCCTCTTTGGAGAACTGTCTGTTCAGTTCTTTTTCCCATTTTTTTAATTAGATTGTTTACCTTCCTGGAGTTGAGTTTTACAAGTTCTTTATAAATTTTGATTATTAACCCCTTATTAGACGTATTAGCGAATCTATTCTTCTATTGTGTGGGTTGTCTTTTTATTTTGTTAAAGGTGTATTTTGCTGTGTAAAAGCTTTTTAGTTTGAT
Source organism: Saccopteryx bilineata (assembly GCF_036850765.1). Lineage (NCBI taxonomy): Eukaryota > Metazoa > Chordata > Mammalia > Chiroptera > Emballonuridae > Saccopteryx > Saccopteryx bilineata. Next base: position 208,329,257 of record NC_089491.1, on the reverse strand, counting down.
ATAGTCAAATTCGTTTATTTTGTTCTGTATTTAACTTGCCCATGGAGGTAAATCAGCAAAAATATTGCTATGAGAGATAACAAAACATTTGCTGCCTGTTTTGTCCCAAGATATTTATAGTTTCATGATTTACGTTTAAGTCTTTTACATATTTTGAGTTTATTTTTTAAAATATTTTATTTATTGATTTTTTAGAGAGAGAGGAGTGAGAGAGAGACAGAGAGAGAGAGAGAGAAGGGGGAGGAGCAGGAAGCATCAACTCCCATATGTGCCTTGACCAGGCAAGCCCAAGGTTTCAAACCGGCGACCTCAGTGTTCCAGGTCGACGCTTTATCCCACTGCGCCACCACAGGTCAGGCCTTTTGAGTTCATTTTTGTGAATGGTGTAAATTGGGGATCTAGTTTCATTTATTTGCATGTACCTGTCTAATTTTTCCAACACCATTCATTAAAGAGATTTTCTTTGCTCCACTGTATGCTCTTACATCTTTTTTAGAATATCAATTGACCATAAAGGTGTGGGTTTATTGCTGGGTTTTCTGTTTCATTCCATTGATCTGTATGCCTATTCTTATGCCAGTACCAAGCCGTTTTGAGTACATTGGCCTTGTAGTTTAACTTTATATCAGAAAATGTGGTAACTTCCACTTTATTCTACAATTTCAAGATTGCTGAGGCTATTCGTGTTCTTTCTTGGTTCCATATAATTTTTGGAGTATTTGTTCTATGTCTTTGAAGTATGCCATTGATATTTTAATTGAGATTGCATTAAATTTATAGATGGCTTTAAGTAATATAGACATTGTAATTATGTTTATTCTTTCTATCCATTAACATGGTATATGCTTTCATTTGTTTGCATCTTCCTAGATTTCTGTTTTCAATGTCTTGTAGTATTCTGAGTACAAGTCTTTTACCTCCTTAGTTAAATGATTCATGGGTACTTTATTTTGTTGTTGCAATAGTGAAGAGGATTGCTTCCTTAACTTCTCTTTCAGTGAGTTTATTATTGGTGTATAAAAATGCTGCTGGTTTCTGAATAATTTTATATCCTGCCACCATGCCAAATTCATTTATCAAGTCTAGTAGTTTTTTGACTGAGACTTTAGGGTTTTCTATGTACAGTATGTCATCTGCAAATAATAATTTTCACTTCTTCTTTTTGAATGTGGAAGCCTTTTTATTTTTTCTTTTTGTCTGATTGTTGTGGCTAAGATTTCTAGAATTATGTTGAATAAGAGTAGTAAAAGGGGGCACCCTGGCCTTGATCCTGATCTCAAGGGGATTGCTTTTAATTTTTGTTCATTGAGGATGATGTTCGCTGTGGGTTTGTCATAGATGGCCTTTATTATGTTGAGGTATGTTCCCTGTATTCCCACTTTGCTGAGAGTTTTGATCATAAGTGGGTGCTAAATTTTATCAAATGCTTTTTCTGAATTATTGATATAATAATGTGATTTTTACCCTTCCTTTTATTTATGTAATGAATCACATTGATAAATTTGCAAATATTGTGCTAACCTTGCCTCCTCAGAATAAATTGCACTTGATTATTATGTATATTTTTAATGTGTTGCTGAATTCTGTTTCTTATATTTTGTTAAAAATTTTAGCATATACGTTCATCAGGGATATTGGTCTATAGTATTTTTTCTTTCACAAGCTTATTGGAAGAAATCTATTATTCTTTTAAGTGATATGAGCAAGAACTTACAAAAAGAATAAAATTCTTATGTTGTTGTATTCTTATAATTTTTATAATTTGTTGGTAAAAAGTATCTATGTGGCATGTTATTTTATGCTTTAACAAGTTATGACTGTTCAAATTCCTTACACACAGAAGATGGCCACTTAATATTTTCTGTGAATATCTTAACAGGGACAAAACATGTTTCCTTATGTTGAAAATTGATTCCTTGAGTAAATTTCTCTGCCTGCATTTGTGAAAATAATTAATGCTGAGTTCTACTCCTGCGACAATGTTTGCTATCATAGAGCAGAAAAAGAATGTTGCCAAAAATGCAGTGTGTTTAAGAATTTTCTTCTCAAAAAATGATAAAAAAAAGAAATACATTAAAATTCAGGATGAACTTAAGATTTAAAAATTAAAATATAAGTGTTAAAGAACATATCAGTTTTTATTTGAATATTTCTAATTATTTTTTTAAATTATGTTTATATATTTCTTTATATTTATAGTTATTTTATGTCTTTCCAATGTTTTGAAATACTGCCAGTTAAAATCAATAGCATGTTTTTTTCTATTTTTTTAATAGCATGTTTTTGAAATAAAATATATAAGTTTAAGACATAACTAATTTTGAAAACAACAAATCTATTTTAAGGAAATAAAACTAGAAGTTTATTTTTTTTATCTCTCTCTAGATTGCTTTTCTATGTCATGTTCAATTTTTTAATCTCTTTTTAAAATTTGAAAATGTTTTAAAAATACTTGCAGAAAGTAAAGAACCATGAATCAAAAATTATTACTATTATTATTATTATTATTATTATTATTATTTGTATTTCTCTGAACTGAGGAACAGGTAGGCAGAGAGCCAGACTCCTGTGTGCACCCCAATGGGATCCACTCCACATGTCCACTACTGGAAATACTCTGCCTATCTGGGCCGTTGCTCCATTGCAACCAGAGCTATTCTAGTGCCTAGGCGAGGCCATGCTGCCATCCTCAGCACCCAGGCCAACCTGCTCCAGTGGAGCCTTGGCTGCTAGAAAGGAACAGAGATATAGAAAGAAGGAAGAAGCAGAAGGGTGGAGAAGCAGATGGTGGCTTCTCCTGTGTGCTTTGACTGGAAATTGAACCAGGGACATAAACAGGCCAGACCAATGCTCTACCACTGAGCCAACCAGCCAGGGCTAAAATTATTTTAATATATAAGCTATTCAAAATTAGTAAGTAGAGATGAAAATTTATAAACTGATACAATTAGATTGTTATCATTGACAAAAAACAAATAAACAAACAAATAAAAAACACTAATTCCCATAATTCTAGTACCAAACTTAATGTCTAAGGTGGATAATTCCTTGCCATTTTAATCACCATATATATATGTTCTATAGAGAAATAATATTGATCTTCTTCAGGACTTATTTAATTCTAAAATCATCTAAATCATCTGATTCAATATTCTCGGGGTTTTTAAAATATTATTAGTGACTTATAAGAAATACAATAACCTCAAATCTGATTTTCTGTATATTAAACTTATTGTTTTATTTCACATTGATTTATTAAGTTAGGTCATTTTTTCCTTGACTGCTGTTTTTTGAAATTAAGTGACTTGTCCCAGAGACATTGCAAACTTATTCTTAAGGTTTGCAAAATGCATTGGCCATTTTAACAATCTATCTGTAACTTGGGAAATTGCTTATTATATCTTGCCTGAAAAATATTATTATAGTTGATTAAATGTCATTAGTAGAAAATGTTCACATCATTTAGAATGTATTTTATGTATGACACATTTTGACTTGGATTTCCCTAACCTTTATCAGTATTCTTCTTGGTTCCAAATTATTTCTTTTTTTGGTACAAAATGTATTCAAAATACAATAAAAATATTTCAGAGGTCACACAGTCTTTATGATGGGATTTATTTTTTACTTCCCATAACATTTATGCTGTACTACAGATATTCTATCAAGTATCTAAAATTTCCTAATATGGTTTAAATTTTTTCCTGGCATTCTAAAAAGATTGCATGCTCATTATTAACTCTTTATTTCACTGCAGATTATTTTAACAATGCCAGATGAATCTTGCTATTTACAACTCTGAGCAACCATACAGCTTTCTTCAAGGTAAATGCTATGTGTAATTTTGAAGGTCAGGGAAATTAATATCATTGTTGCCCAGAAGCACTTAATATCACTTGACCATTAATTTTCTTAGAGAGAAAACTTAAGAAATTAAAAGAGTTGATTAATGAAATAAGAAAGAAATTAAGTATGTCTTAGGGAAAGACATATTACTATTACATTCACATGACACTAAATTGTGTTGAGATAGAACCACTTGAAGAATGACATGCATTCATTACACTCTCTATGGATATGTTTTATCATTGCTAAGAAAATAAAGCGTGTCTACTTCTGAACTTTTCTGCTATAACACATAATATCAACAGACCTTAGAATACTATATATAATATATCTTATGATAACCTTCTTTCCACTTCAAGAAAAAACACAATCATTTCTAATATTCCTATTCTACTATAATTTCATCTTTCTTAATTAAGGCTATGCATCAGTATTGATTAATAGGCATGATTCTTGGAATAATAATTTAAAATACTCAATAAGTTTTCATGAATTTAAAATATAGTAGTTTAAAATAGTTCAATATTTCACTGTCTCAAATATATAGTATGTGTATTAATATCTGACTTGTACTTGCTCATTAAAAATAATGTTAGTTAGAATTTTTTCTGTGGCATGAGATAATAACTCTTTTTTAGTAAGGAAGCAAAAGGAGTTACCTATTGTGATTTCTGTAACTTAGAGAAAGTGAGAGTAGAAAAAGTGGCACCACCAAAATAAATAAATAAGTCCTATTGAATCTCCATTAACTGAGGATCTTCCATAATCGGTCTTCCTATTTTTGGCCTCACCATTTAAGCAACAATTATTATTGGACATTTCTGTTCTCTTTAACATATGCAATGATTTTTTTCTTTGCAATAAAAAGGCAGCTTTGTATATCAAGAGTAACAGAAACCAGAGAGTGAATGAAATAGACACACCAATTAGAAGTAGTAATAAAGATTCCCTACAAGGCAATGTGGATTATTGCTACCAATCTTTTCTACAGAAAAAAAAAATGTGAGCCCTACTTCTAATCTGGTATTCCTTCTTTTTTCTTTATGTTGTTTGTAATTGATCTTTCTCTGTGCCTTCTATCACTCATATTTCATATCGCTGCAACCATATCAGTTCTTGTCACACTGTACTAGTTGCAGATATAAGTTTTTATTTTCTATTTATGACTTATGCATTCACAACGTTATTAGTCTTGCTCTTTTTCCTATTACTCACATTCAGGTAATGGAGTTTGAGTGGTCCCCTCGTCAGTATACCACTATCTTCTGAAAGTGACTATTACTGAACTTTTGATGCAGCAAATACAAAAACCTCTCATGATTATGTAATATCATAACAATGTGATGTTGAGTGCTATATGAAATATTTTTTTCATCAGTAAAAACTTTTTCCTACAGCAACTTCCCATCTCATACTATCAAAAATTATTCCTAACAGTTCAGCTTATGTTGTTAAACCTGACCACTAGACCACCAGCAGCTTCTTCAGAGCCTCCCTGCCTCACCCTTTATGCACATGTACAGTTGAAATATGCTGAATGGAAATGTTAATGCTTCAGCAACTCCTGGGACTTCTGTGAGCAGAGCCCTCTGACATTCTTATATTCTGTGTCATTAAATATAATGGGATTGTGTGTTGCTCACTCAGATAAAAATAAACCACTTTGAAGAACATTTAAAGGTAAAAGAGGGAAAAGAATCTTGAACACATTTTGCACTATAGTTAGCTTAAGCATATTTTTCCTATTCATCTCACTGAATCCTGAACTTTTTCAGATATGCCTATGTTCCATTTTCAAAACTAGTATTTTAAATTCAAACACATTTAATTCCTGTAGATACAGTACTTGTCTAATAACAATCTGCTCTAGAACAATAGTTCTCTAAAAACATTTATGACTACATGGAGATACTTCTTAGTTATGAATATGTACATTTTCAATAAGCAAAAGCTGCCATGTGGTCATTGTAACCTATTTGTATTTTTTGGACTCAGAGACAGAACTAGACTTCCCAGCCTCTCTTATACATACATGTGTTCATGCCCAATTATCTGGCAGGATTATCAGCCACTTTCATTCTATCACTAATTTAATATAGAAAAACTTGGAGATATAACTTAGTACTGACACAAATAGCAAGACCTGGATCTCTGAACTATTGCTCAAGAATTTTCATTTGAACTATATATGAATGAGCCACTGATGTTTTTGTGCCATATATTTTTAGTTATAACAGTTACACACCTAATACAGAGTGCAGTAATACTGCAACAAATTTCTAAAATATAGGACTTTGTTTATTGTTAAGACACAGAGAAACCTGCAATTAAATATTTAGATCTGAAGGAACTGGCTTATAAAAGAGTGATTGTGTGAAATTTTAATTTGCATTTATTTTAGAAAATTGTTATATAAGAGAGATCAGGTTAAGAAATAATTGGAACATTCAAAGAGTTTTAGCAATAACACCTTAAGAAAAAAAAGTTCTTAAATCCCAAACAGTGAGGTAATGTTGAAAAACAGCTTGAGAGAATGAACCATTAATATATAACTCTGTAGCAAATATCAGATTAACTGTGTGCCTATCCCAAAACTAATATCACAGGTAGCTTTAAGTAACTTTTCCTTAAAATGATAGAACATGAATTGCAATTTATAAAATAAAGCAGCCCTGGCCAGTTGGCTCAGTGGTAGAGCATCATCCACTGTGTGGATCTCCAGGGTATGATTCCTGGCCATGGCACACAGGAGAAGTGACCATCTGCTTCTTCACCCCTCTGCTCTCTCTCCTTTCTCTCTCTCTCCCTTTCTACTATCCTCCTGTAACCATGGCTCAATTGCCTCCAGTGAATTGACCCCCAGTGCTGAGGATGGCTCCCTGGCCTTCATGTCAAGTGCTAAAATAGCTTGGTTTCTGAGCAACAGAGCAACACCTCATCTGGGCAAAGCATCCTCCCATAAAGGGTTTGCCAGTGGGTTAGGGAGCATGTGGGAGTCACTTTCTCTGACTCCCCTGCTCTCAATTAAAAAAAAAAAAGAAAGCAACCTTGGCAATTATAGCTAAAAGAAAATTTGCAGAGATATTGCTAGCACATTTAACTCAGCAACAAAGTACCATAATCCTATTGATAATCAATGGAAGTTCACAGTCTCAAAATTACACAAACTCAATCTATAACTGCATTTGTTCTTTAGGCTCCCAAACACACAATGTAGATTCACTCACAGATGGAAATGAACAAAAAACAAAACTAAACAAACAAATAAACCAAAAACAACAGTAGGATTTATTTGCAAAAAGAAGCCTTATGTTTTTATCCAAACACTTCAATGTGAATACAGTGAAAGATAATTATTCTTCTGGGAGTCAGTAAGCTAAAAAATTTACAAACTCAGTTAGGGAAGGTCAGATATAGTCAGTTGTATTTCCAAAGTTTCTCACGGTTCAAATTATGGGCATGTGTGTGGGAACTTAGGCTGCATTAAACATGGCAAGGCTTAGTAGCTGCAAGACTAAGGTTACAGATGTAAGAGTAAGAGCAGTTGGAAGTTTGTCAATTTTAGTTTAACAAGAGGAGTGAAGAGGAACAGTTATTGGACTCAGTGGAAAATCTTTCACCCTTCAACCTCTTGTGAGAAAATATCTACTTGATGAACAGAAAAATAGACTGTAGTGTCCTACAGTTGTTTATCCTAAATTCATTTCCTTGTTTTTCTGGATACAGGGCCATACCACATTTCCAGCCTTTCAGTTCTGTAGGGACATAGGACATAAACTGAGACAATTGTGCCACATCAAGACCTAGACCATAGAAACTTTCTATCAGCAATCCTCCCTGCTCTGCCCCCTCATAGCTTGAAGCAGCTAGATAAAGATTCTTAGAACCCACATGGTAGGACAGTAGAACCAAAGGTAAGAAGAGCCCAGGGTGGCTTACGTTCTGCTTGGAGAAGGACTCTCTACACATCAGGAACACACACTTAGATTAAATGTGAGAAAGAACTAAGCTTCTATTGAGTTGTGTGGTTGAGATTTTATAAATCATATTTTAACAGGTAGCTTTTGAAAAGTTGCTTAACAGTAGTCTTCTGTTCCAGCTCAGTAAGCTGGGTTCTACATTCCGGTCAGTTGTGTCTTCTGTTCTGTTTCTTTGTTCCTTCATGTGCCATAACTTTCAAAACTATATTACATTGTGTTGGGAAGAAAAGAAACTGGAGTGCTTGCAATAAAACATTTACTTCCATCGTCAGGGAGAACCATAGGTCATGTGCTCTTTCTTCTGTGAGCATGTTCCTGCCTATAAGATCGTGAAAGCTCATGGACCCAAGTCTATGCTACTGTTTGAAAACCCCATTGACAGCCAAGCAGTGGTTTTCATTTAGTATACTTTGATAAGAAATATTCCTATTGCAGATTTACTTCATAATGCCTCTAGTTCTTTTTTATAATTTTCTTTTTCTTTTTTTATTTTTTAAGACTTTATTTATTCATTTTTTTAGACAGGAGGAAGAGAGAGGGAGAGAGAGAATGAGAGAGAGAGAGAGAGAGAGAGAGAGAGAGAGAAGGGAGGAGCAGGAAGCATCACCTCCCATATGTGCCTTTACCAGGCAAGCCCAGGGTTTTGAACCAGCAACCTCAGCATTCCAGGTCAACGCTTTATCCACTGTGCCACCACAGGTCAGGCAACCTCTAGTTCTTTATCTTCCTCTAGGCTACTGGTTAATGAGGTTGGCTTATGAGGAAGTTGAAGGTCAGTGAAAAAATATTTGTAATCCATCAATTTTTCTAACTTCATCTTTAATACTCTCTGCCTTTTATGCTATTCCAGCCATAGTGACATTCCATTTCTTCTTTAAGCATGCCAAAGTCACCTAAACCTCAGCATTTTTACATTATTTTCTCTGCTTGGAGTACAAAGATAACTTATTTGTTTTATTGTAGATATCATACCATTCTGTTGATGGGCCATAAAGTTTTGAATAAACAATACAATAAAGACATGCAGAGTTATGTTATATTTAATATATTGAGTTTATTTTTATTTTGAATTGGACAAAAGCAATAATTTGTATTAGTAAAATTAATGTTAGTTTTGTTCTATTGAAAATAATGAATTTAAGTATTATGAAATAAAATGGCATTTTATTTGTTATAAAAATTTGAATATATTTTTATCAAAATACATATTCTAGTCAGTGTAAAGCAAAAAATTAACTTAATAATAGATTCTTATAAAATATTCATAATTGTAATTAAAATTAAATGCAAAATTATAATGAATGATTACCAAAATATTAAATTATACTTCTTTAGGTAGAACTTAATATTTTAATTTAGTAATTTATTAAATTACTAACTATTCCTATATCTTTAACATCTCATGTCTATCTGGCTGCTAATGTAAATAATTAGCATCATGCTTTATATGTGTTTCCCAACTCTCAATGTACAACTTGGAATAATATGAAATTTATTATGTTGAACTTATTCCTCACTTGCAGTGTACAACTTTTATGAATAGTGTACTAACTTGTAAGTTACTTTTATTGAGTCCAACTGCTGTACTTTTCAGAACATTTTGTAACATGTAATATATGAAAAAATATGACATTTAACATACATAAAATATTAACATTTTAATGTCATGTTAGAAGTTGTTCACACATTTTACATAGTTCTGAGTGAATGTGTTTAGAAAAATGGCCCCACCAAAGCTTCCATTAGCTGGAACATGATCAGTACTCTGAACTTCAGCCTTCTGGCTTTCTGAACTTGCCCAGATAATCACTTTAAACTCTCATTTGTTATTGCTTACAATGCTCTGTGGTTCGTGTCTTACTCAGATCACTGTTTTTAACAGCTGCTTTTTGAAATGTCAATGCAGTTTTCAGCTGCAATCACTGATCAGGGTTGAAATCCAACATCTGGCACTATATGTCAGCACCTGAGGTAAATAACACTTCTTATGATGTACTTGGTTGGCCCAATAAATGTGTTCATTTAAAACGTCATTGGTAGATGCCATGATTTATTACAGCTCATGCTTCTTTTTTTCTTTTTTCTTTTTTTTTCTTTTACAGAGACAGAGAGAGAGTCAGAGAGAGGGATAGACAGACAGGAACAGAGAGAGATGAGAAGCATCAATCATTAGTTTTTCATTGTGACACCTTTGTTGTTCATTGATTGCTTTCTCATATGTGCCTTGACTTTGGGGCTACAGCAGACCAAGTAACCCCTTGCTCAAGCCAGCAACCTTGGGTTCAAGCTGGTGCACTTTGCTCAAATCAGATAAACCCGTGCTCAAGCTGGCAACCTCGAGGTCTCGAACCTGGTTTCTCTACATCCCAGTCAGATGCTCTATCCACTGTGCCACCACCTGGTCAGGCTCAGCTCATGCTTCTTCAGACTATTCTACTGGCCACTGTCCGATAGAATATTCAGACCAAGAGCAGTGCTGGTTTTTTAGTATAGTCTTCTCTGATATCCAGGTCCTGGCAAAGAACCAGAGAACAGGACTTAAGTAATGAAAAAGAGAATGCTTTAAGAATGGTAGTCATTTAGTGACACAGAAATAAACACCAGTCAAGTAGATTGGCTAACAGCTGCTTTGGCTACAGATGACTTTCCAATTTGTTTCTTTTATTTTAATATAGACCAAATCACTGGAGTTTACCTGAAGGATTATTAAGCCAGTTTTATCAGCAATGCACATATAAATGTATATTTTTGAGTTAAGTAAAATAATTTCCAGAAGCAACTGAAAAAAGAAAATGACTACTTTCCATGACGTAAAATAAGGAAATAACTATTATCAACAATAGAAGAGTGCATTCTAACATTTCAGTATATCAGGATAAATAAATAAAATAAATTAGGATAGTATAGTCCAGTGGTCAGCAAACCATGGCTTGCGAGCCACATGCTGTTATTTGGCCCCTTGAGTGTGGCTTTTTGGCCAGCTTAGGAGTACCCTAATTAAGTTAATAACAATGTACTTACCTATATAGTTTAAATTTAAAAAAATTGGCTCTCAAAAGAAATTTTAATTGTTGTACTGTTGATATTTGGCTCTATTGACTAATGAGTTTGCTGACCACTGGTCTAGTCAATAACAGGCCATAGGCATCCTTTTTGTTTTTAATAGTATACTATATTTAAGATAATTGTAATGATAGGCAATATTCATAATAAAAGGACCATGATACAAAATATATTTAATAAATTATGAAGTTAAATAAAAAATATTTACCTTTATTGATGAAAATTGTAACAACTTAAATGCTTTTATAAATGATTTTCTTACAAGCACAATTTGTTTGTTACTAGTTAAATTATAATACTTGCTTATTTATCTTATTGTTTCTTGATTTGTAGCTAGCTTTTCTATTTGAGAAACTACCATATTTTTCACTCTATAAGACACACCTGACCATAAATGTGCCCAGGGTTTTAAGGAGGAAAATAAGAAAAAAAAACATTCTGAACCAAATGGTGTGTTAATTATTTAATAAAATATACCACAACAATATTTCTACAATGTAAACTCAATAGCAGTATTAACAACCATTAGCACTGTTATTAACAAATGAGAAGAGACTTTAATGTTCAAATACTCTTCTAGTTGTACATTGTCTGGGAACCCCAGGAACTCATCATCGCTAATGTCAGAATTTAAGAAGCTCAGTTGCTCACAATCACTGGTATCACTTTCTTCACTATTTTCATATATTATACCATCTTCAGTACCATCTAAGGCAGGGGTCAGAAACCTATGGCTCGCAAACCAGATGTGGTTCTTTTGATTGCTGCATCTGGCTCGCAGACAATAAAAAAATAACATTAAAAATATAAAACATTCTCATGTATTACAATCTATTCATTTTCTACCGCTCATGTTCATTGCTGCGAGTGGCTGGAGCTGATCACAGCTGTCCTCCAGGACAACACCAAATTTTTATTTAGATGTGAACACTGAGAATTTGTACTAAGAGGTTCATAAAATCACTAATATATACCATATCTTTGTAGTTTGGTCAATGAAAAAGAGAATGTGTTTTGACTTTTACACAGCATACAATTATGCATACTGAATGAGCAGAAAGTTGGCATGGAAGTATTGAGTAATATACATTCAGATAGGCTCATGTCATGTTAATTATTAGTCAACAGCCAAATATTTCTGTTTTTTAACTGTAGGAATAACCGCAAAGCATGTTATAGGATTACTTAGTGACAGTCTCCTTCTGACATATTGACTTGGCCATGCTTAATTATGACCTGTTTATTTCTTTTACACAGTTTATCTGATGTCAACAGTGCATGTCAGTGTGTCTGTGTGTGAGTGTGTGTGTGTTTGGACTATGAGTGAGTGTAAGTAAATGTGTACTTAGATTTATTTTAATGTACACACATGCAGCTGAAACACTAATTTTATCAGTGCTTTCTTTAGTGGTAAAATAATAATTTTATTACTCCTTGGTACCAATTGCTCATAGCTAAATCATTTTTATAATCCAGGTAATTATCACCTAAATGGCTTTACATTAATTAATTGTTCATTAAGTCAAGATATATAATTTATATTTTGATTTTGAGGATTTGCTAAAATTTTGAATATAAAAAAATGTTACTTAAAGTGTCAGAGAGTTTCTTAAATGTATTGAGTGCCCTTAATGCCAGAAATCATTAAAAAAAATAAGGAGTTGTTTAAAGACTTCAGTTATTTCATGATCTTATATAAATTCATCCATATTCAGACCCAAGCATTCCTCAGGGAGCAATCCATTCAAAACAAATCTTTGGTTTTCCAAACTGATAGATATGTGTATTCCAAACTGCCCTCTTGATGTTCCGCTTATCTGTCAGACCTCACCCTTACTGGACTATCACCCTGAGACAGAGGAATTCCAAAAAAGCTGACAAACCCCCCAAGAAGGAGCATTCTGGACATACCAGGACTTTTGCCTCAGTATCCCCTCAGGCTCCCCCAAACACTATATAATTGGCCCCTAGTCTGTAACCGGCACTCTTCTCCCTGGAGAAGTGCCCAGCAGGGTTCCTTTCCTCCTTCCAATAAAGCCTGTTACTCTAGTCTTTGAGACTCCCATGGATTCCAACATTTGGTGCTGAAACCCAGGACAGGGTACTAATGGCCTGGATGATTACCTCTTGACTATTACCTTTCATTGGTCCACTCACTCTCCTATTTATTTTCTAACTTTTGGACCCTGCCTCTAACATTTGTTCAATAGTTTCTTACAGAACCACATGCAGACCTTCGCCAATCAAAAAATTAGAAAAATCTACCTAACCCTACACACCAATCCTGAAACCTGCCCTCGCAAAACAGAAAAATTTGAAACCCTATATCAGCAAGCCTCCTAAATCCTATCTTTCAACCCCCACAGGTCCCCTAATCCTAAAGCTCTCCCATATCCCTGAAAAACTAGGAGAATAAATAACATTCACCTCTTAATGCTTCTCAGTCTTTTTACCCTTCACATACTAAGGGGACAAGATCGCTGGGTCTTCTTGGCCAAAGAAGGGCCTACAGATGGACATGAAACATTTCCTTTAGCTCAAGCTAATTTCTCTCTCCAGGGCTGCCAGGAAAAAATATCTCTAACTTTACTATAGAAGAACTTTTACACCCTGCTATACAACCCTCTTTACCTCTGTATTCCTAATCTCAAAATACTTGCCTCTTTCATTATCAAGTTTCTACAGGCCCAGATGAGAGAAATCTCTAGGATTACCTACAATCAAATGCTCCTACACTCCTATTCCCCAATACCCAGAGGAGAACTTCACAAGGGAAATATCAAATAGGTAGGGATGACAGCAGGAAGAAGCTGCCCCTCAGCCCGAGAAGTTCTCTCCTGAATGTTCTCCAAACCCGCCTTCCTTTTAAACTACATATATTCAGTCCTTCTAAAAACTTACACCAACAAGTTCCCTGTCTCTTAAAATTTCCACATGTCCTCCCATTCGAGAGGAACTAGACCAGCACGTCCCATGAGGCTCCTCCAGGAGACCACGTATCACCATGTCACTCTGTCCACTCGGCACTTGCAGCAAGCAACTAACAATTATTACCTCGCAAAGTTTTTTTTACTTCCTCACTCAAGTTTTCGGAGACATCACCTTGTTCAGACCTTACAGCATGGAAATTGATGACCTCCTTAACTGACTGAGGGACTTGGCTTAGCAAGGCTTCCTTCTTGAGTTCTCTGCAGAATAAGCAATAATTTTCCAATTTTTCTCCTCTTTCTCCTTATCACCCCTCACCATATATTATAAAATTAATAACTGCTTTTCTTTTACATGTAACCACAGAGTTGAGAAATGATAGATGTGTGTATTCCAAACTGCTCTTTTGATGTTCTGCTTATTTGTCAGACCTCATCCTTATTGGACTATCGCCTCTGAGACAAAGGAATTCCAAAAAAGCTGACAAGCCACTCCAAGGAGGGGCTCTGGACATACAAGGACTTTTGCATCAGTATCCCCTCAGGCTCTCCCAAACACTATATAACTCGCCCCTAGTCTGTAACTGGTGCTCTTCTCCCCAGGAGAAGTGCCCAGCAGGGTTCCTTTCTTCCTTTCAATAAAGCCTGTTACTCTGGTCTTTCAGACTCCCATGGATTCCAACACAAACAACTTATTATAACCTGTATGAATTTAAACACCAAAATATTAAGCTTCAATTATCAAGACTTTTTTTCCATTGTATAATCAAATCAACAAACAACAGATCGTGATGAATTACTTTTTAAAATATTAATAAAAGTATTCTTACATTATGCAGCTAAAAGCAGGTGTCAACAAGTATGGAAGGCATAAACCATTTCTGTGCTTCTATGATTTACAAAGACTATATAATATATTTAAAATACATATATAAAATAAAGCTCTAGAAGTGATATATAAAAGGTTATAATAATTTTTCCTCCTTTAACTCATGTTTTGATTGAGGGACTGCTAATAAGTCATTTGAAATCACCAATATAATGGCATGTGAGAGCTCCAGAGACCTCTGGGATGTCTCTACTTTTCAAAGAATGTTCTACCAGAGATATTTGGTCATACTGTTTTTAGTGATATTACTGCTGCATTAGTTATTAAAGCAGGAAACATACAGATGATAAAATTATATTAGGTACAAGATTACAAACGTTATTAGATTATTATTCATTAAATGCTACAGAATAGTTTACCAAAATATTCATAATTAGTTTATAGTTTTTGCTCATTTTTATCAGTCTAATTTTATTCTACTGTTTCTCTTGAAGTTACAATATTCTAGGGTAAGATTGCAATAAAACACAACTAAATCATCTCCCCAGTACTCTCAGGATACTTTTTTTTTCCAACATGGCTTCTTATCCAATGGCTGGGGTGGTAGTCAACATAATCACTGCCTGGTCTTTTGCAAGACCCCAACAAACATTCAGAGACTGAGAGACCAAACATGTGTATGGCAGCAAAGTCAGGATGTAAGTCAAATCAAATACTGAGAGAACAGAGATCTGAATAGTTTAGAATCAACAACTGAAAAGGCTGGTCATTAGAATGAGAATATAGTATTTAGGCTTATAGAAAGGCATGGCCAGTGGATATTTGTGGAAATATGTTTTGTATTTTTTTCAAAGTCATTCTCATATTGGAACAAGTATACATAATCTGTTGCTTTGCTTCCTAAAATAGAAAGTAGTATTAGTCATTGCAGTACACCTTGCCTTTGTATCTAGGTTGCATCTAATGAAAACTTCAGTTCCACAAATAGAAAGTTCAAAAACCCATTGCTGTTTGTAATTTAAACTTTGAGGACATAGAGGGAAGGACATGTTTAATATGTATAGTTCAGGCATGGCCAACATATGGCCCATGGGCCCCAGCCCGTGTAATGAGTTTATGCGGCCCATGATTAAATTTTTAATATTCTCTGCACAACGTACTGTGGAAATGAAATAAATGGTACTTTAAATCATTTCACATAAACTATGATATTTTCAGTAATCTTTAGCTCAACTTATAATTGTGAACAAACTTTTTCTTTAATGAATCTAAATAAAAGTACAACAAGATCAAGATAAAATGACTTACATTTGGAGGCTGTGTTAAGAATAGCTACTACAAGTATAGAGTCAGATATTAAAAAAAAAATAGGTGATGCAAAGCGCCTCAACAAATCACATTAGTTTTTTTGTTAATTTGTTGTACTAAATTACTTATATTAATATTTATTCATAAACAAATTACATAATAAATTTTTATTTAGTTAAACAAATTGTTTTTGTATTTAACATATTTTAATTTTAATATTTTGTCTGGCCTGTGAAAAAAGTTTTCTTTCTAATCTTGCCTGGGGGCAAAAACTGTTGGCCACACCTGGTATAGTTAGTCACAGTGAGAAGAAAAAATACATATAGGCTGTTGGGCAGATAAAATATATTATGCTCACTTTGTTAAAGATGGCGTTGCCCAGGTGAAATTAATGTGTGTCTCTGTGGGCAGGTAGGATCTTTGCAGCCTGGGGCTTGGTTTTGGGATTAAGCCTTTCCCATTCTTTTTGCTGTGGGGTGGTACAATCCAATCATGCCTCAGAGAAGTGACTTTGTATTAGAGACTTCCCTATTTTGTATATTGGATTAGAGGTTGTGAAGCTACAATATAAAATGGGGGCAGAACGAGAGTTTGTGCTCTTGGTTCCTGGGATGATTAGCATGAGAGAGCAGAGGGAGAGCAGAAAGAGGCCATGTGGCCAGGAGAAGTAGCCAAGATGGCGGAGTGTTGAGTGAGAGGCCAGTTTGTGCAGTTTGACGCTGGAGAAGGAAGGAGATGGGGAACTGAGGAGAATAAGGCTGGTGAGCTAGAAACCTTTGATTCTAGGAAACTCGGATAAGTCAGTAGCTTTGTAAGCACTGAATGTGAGTGGGTTTTGGAGCCCAGTGTATGTTTTTACTTGCCCACTGGGTGCAAGCTAGAATTAAAGACTATGGCCCACCAGTTTGTGGCTCTGTTGTTTCTTTACTGACTGTCTGAATCCTATGCGAACCTGCATGGGCCAGGAGGCTGCTGTGATAGGGGCCCTGGCCCTGGCTTCTGGCTTTACAAGGCAGTCCTTCAAGGCCAGTTGATTGTGCTTCCTAAATATTCTATAAACAACCCATATCTTTTAATAAATTAATTTGGGGATTAAATTAGGTAAGTACAATTATATTTGTTAAAGAATATGACTGAGACAATATGAAGCCACATAAATATAAATGTATGTGTTTTGGGGAAATGTATTTATCTTTCATTCCAAAAAAAATGGATAAATATGTGCTTTGGTAAAAATAAGTTATTAAGATCATAATAAAATTAGAAATAATATTGACTCATTTCTGAGCATCTGAAAATTTTTTCAAATCTACATTGATTACTACAGAAAGTAACATTAGAATTTGAAGCCTGGGTGAGGAAACTAGGTGGAGATACAGGTACCACACTTTCCATGATAAAAGTGATCAACATCTCAAAAGAAGTGGAATGGATCATTCCACAGTTACCCCTTAAAACTCCAATGTTGTTTCTTTAAGGAAAATGTGTTTGCTTACTAGATATTCTTACAATTTAATTGTCATAGTGGAAATTTAAAGAAAATAGTAAAAAAAAAAAAAACCAACTAAAATCACAGGATATATGGCAAGGACCAAGAAAAGAGAAATAGTTTGTCAAATACTATTTTTGGAGATTTTCCTCAATTCTTTGCTACTTGATTTCTTTTAATCTATAATTAAAATTTAATCTCTAAAGAAAAGACACATTTCTTTTTCTGATTGCCATATTTCTGAATTTTAAAATGCATATATTTTTTACATTTAAAATTTCTATGAGTTTAGAATAATTTGGATCAATGAGAGTGTGTAATATGTTATTAATTGATTGGGTCTTTTAAGAAAAATATAATAATTTCTATTTTATTAATATTGAAGGGTGATATAATATTTCTATGGTGTTTATAATTATTTAGTAAAAGGCATTATTAATTGTCAATACTGATATATACATGAATTAAAATGTCTAAGTGTGATTTGCAGTGATTTCCAGACCACCACAAATTAAAGATGGGTTCCCCACATACAACTGTAATACATTCACAGTGCAGGAAGATATTCACTATTCTAATGTTGCAAGGTATTTATTCATAAAGAGCAATACCTTTCCTATGTTTGCTATGTTGTCTTCCACACTATCCTTTTAAATTTTCCTTTCCTTTGCCACATTAATAGATTTCTGAAAAGCCTAAATTTATACCAATGAGATTGAGGCCTAGTTTATGTCATTGCATAGAGACATATCAACTGCAAATTTCTGCCTAAGCATGCCACAAGGGCAAAGCCTGGGGTACAGTGCCACCAACCAGGAAGAGGGAGAAGAAAACAATAAGGAAGAGGATAACATCTCAAAATCAAGAATAATTCAAAGTCTTTATAACTTTGTTTTGTTTCTAAAATGTTTGAAGTTTTAACCAAAGCAGGACAAATGCTTTATTATTTTCTTCAAAATAAAATCATTAAAAACAAAATTTTATAATAAAAATTATTCCTAATGATATTAATTCCTTAATTTTTTAGACCTGCTTTTTGTAATTTGTTGGTAACATTGAGGGACAGTGAAGACATTAGGAACTGTAGAGATAATAAGTAAGAAATGGATTTGAAAATGATCTGAGTCAAATTAATCTTTTTGGTTTTGTTAAAAAGTAATCTTATTTTTAAAAATTTTTGGTATTAACATGTTTTATGTATTTCTGATTACTTTCTATTGCTGGTCAACACTACTCTGCATTATCTAAAAGTCAAATTTTAAGTATGTTCTCTATCTGAAAGAAAAGGAAAGAAATCTTCCATTAGAAGATTTCAACCTGTATATTTTTGCTGTCTTTTTTTTTATAATAGAAGCTTTATACAAGTAAGGGTTATGTTATTTTTTTAAGTTCAAATAACAGAGCACAATTTTAGTATTCACTTTAAAATGTAGAAACAATACACTAGTTCTCTCACAGAAAATTTTTTTTTCTCCTGAAGGTATTATGTCCTGTAAACACTTCTGTGAGGTACCTAAATGACAACCACTTATGCTGTATAGATTGAAAGGTCATGCTCAAGCATCTCTTTCATTACACAGCCCATTAATCAGGAAATCACTGCCTAGTTCTCCTTGAAAGCTTTAAATGTTAAAACTTTATTTTGGTGTTGGAAACCTGTAGGTTTTTTTCCCCACTACGGTCTCTTCGATTCTTAATGGTCCTAATAAAATTGCCTGCATCTTTGATGAGTATAACTGTTAATAGAATTGTGTTGCTGAATTAAGTTTAAAAAAATCTAGAGTTTGATCACTGCCTGTGACCACCAACTTATACTTGCCTCTGCCTTATCCATGTGTTTCCTGAAGATAGTAACTAAAATCATTGAGCAATAAGGCCATCCTCTGATGAATATATATATTTAGTTCTAAATTTAGTAACCATTAATCTTAGAAGAGTGATTGGTATTTTATTCCATTGATTCAAGTCATTCTCTTAATCCTGATACAAAATTCTTTTTTTTTTACCTTAAGCTACTCTTTCACTTTTTAAATCATTTGCTCACTTTCTTCTCCTTTTTCATGAATCAAAATGGGACCTTAAATGATAAGCTAATTACTTTCATTATATAGATGGGTTAATGACAGCTCTGTTGGAGAGAGGAAATCATTATTTTCTTTAATACATAAGACTATTGTGTGGAGTATAAAGAAGACACAAATTCTACTCTTAGACATTTCAGTTTGAGAGTATCTCTGCATATTAATTCTATGGTCTTGGTTCTTGCATCTAATTCTCCTCATCAGTTTTATGTTTTATTGTTAGCATAATTTATTTGTTTATAATATTACATATAAATTCTATGCATAAAATAATTCTACACTCTCAAGTAGCTTATTTGTATTTATTGCATTAATTGTATAATTTCTTAGGATGAAAAAATACTACAACTTAAAAAAATCATTGCATTCATTTGCATTATATTGAAAAGACAAAATGAAACTCCCATTATTATATCTAATAAAATATATGTACAATAGTTCCATGTTACTTGGCACTGGTTTACATAACATTATAATGTTCAAACTAGAAGGTTGGTAAATGAACATTTGAGGAGCCACTGAGCCACTTCACCCGCAGGTGTTGTAAGGTACCAAAAACTACAGAATTAATATTAATATTTTAAGAGGCTTGGAGAACATTTTATTAATTTGAGTTAAGGTGTGCAGAAAAATTGTGAGAATAGTGATAGCTATGTGTATTCCAAACTGCCCTCTTGATGTTCCGCTTATCTGTCAGACCTCATCCTTACTGAACTATCGCCCCTGAGACAGAGGAAATTTCAAAAAGCTGACAAGTTGCCCCAAGGAGGGGCTCTGGACACACCAGGACTTTTGATTCAATTCCCACATGCTCAAAGCCCCCCCCCAAGGAGGAGCATTCCGGACATACCAGGACTTTGGCCTCAGTATCCCCTCAGGCTCTATATAACTCACCCCTAGTCTGTAACCCAGTGCACTTCTCCTCTTAATAAAGCCTTCACATCTGGTGATCGAGTGCCATCTCATTCTTACAAATAGTCTCTGTACTGTGTGATTGGCATGAAGAGAATGGCCCTTGGTATTGTATTGTAAATGCAAAGGGGAGGAAAACATGGATCCCCAGACATTCCACCACACCTGTGGGGAAAGGGGTGAATGGCTAGCCAGGTGCAGGAAGAGAAAAGCCAAAATAAACCTTTTCTTATAACTATGAGCTATTTGCGGGCATTTGTCCCCACAGAAACTACCTCTCCTATGTAAATACATGTGGTTAACACGTGTGACTCTGGACAGAGAGATAGCAGATAAACACTAGATAATATAGGAAAGCCTTTTAATATGTAAAGAGACATCTTTCTACCAATGTGTTGATTTGTAAATTTTGTTTTCTCCAAAAGGATGTATGGCTTGCAAATTGAATGTGGTTGATCATGTTAAAGGACATATGACTATAACCAATAGTGGTAAAGGGCTCCTAACTACAATTTTTGCTTCTGTACTTCGCACTGACAAAACTATAAAAACTAAGTAGAACAAAGGGCCGGCGCGCTCTCCCTCAGACCTCTGTGGGAGTTGCCACTGCTTGGCCAAGCTAGACGATAAAGCTTTGATGTGTAATCGATGGACTTTGTTCATGTCTTCAATGTTTCGGTTCCCTCTGGATTAGGCTTAACACGTTATTCAGATAATTTCAATTTCAGTTCAGTAACTCCCTGAATAACCTGTCATCATTAAAAACTATGTTCCTTCATGTTCTGAAATGCAATGTTTAAGCGACTTTTCTTTTGCATAATTTATTCAGTTTCTATCATCTTGAAATCGTGAAAATTTCTGAAAACATATCAAGGTCTTCCTGGAGTTCAAAATTTTTGTGTGATAAATGCTGTGTGATAAAGTTACAAATTAAAACCAAAACAGTAACTTTAACCTTATCTCAAAAATAAGAGGCTCCTAATGTAACCATGTAAATTCAAATAAATAGTACAGATAAAAACATACATATTCATGTATATTCAATTAAAATATATAATTAAGGCTTGATGAAAGATGTCAAAGAATAAAACTAATATTAAAGCATAACATCAAAATATGTCTTATTAGACCTCAACACCATGAAAACCGATCCTGTGGATCTGGAGTTAATGCTTTTTAAAAAATTGAATGTAATGAGGTGACATTGGTTAATAAAATTACTTAAGTTTTAAGTGTACCATTCCATAAGTCATAATCTGTACACTGCACTGAAGTTTCATCGCTCAAGTCAAGATGAAGGGATTAAAAATAAATAAATAAAAGCTCATACATACAGTGTGGTGATTATATGAGGGAAATGGGTTAGGGAGGGGGAGAAGAGCATAAAAGAGGATAAATGAGGCTGATTCTTTTGAGTCAGTGGGTAATATCCAATTTTCTGCAGAAGTGTGGTGAGGTTGATAGTGAACAGACTAAAATAAGTTAGAAATTAAAACTGCCTGTTCCTGCCAGCAAACAGTGTTCCCAGGGAGCCACTGACAGAAACAGCAAGTAAGGAAACAAGAGCAAGTCCTTGTCTCCTCTCCATATTGCCAGGCTCCCTCTGCTGTCCTCTTAGTGTAATGTAACAAGAAGCCAGCGGGCGAAATTCTCTTTCCTAGCATCACTAAGTAGAATATAGATCATTCAATTCAGAGCTGAAAGAAAAGAGTTTAACTGGCAGACTATTGATAAGCCAAGAGCTTTGCTGATGCACCAGCCACTGCTGACGTCTGTCTTTGTCCATGCACTTGTCCTTGTCAAGCCTGTCAACATCTCTCTTGCAGAGACACAAAAGCAGTGTACTTGGAGCCCTGGCTGTGGAACTCAGTGCCCAGTCACCCCACCTTCTCTCTGGCAGTGCTTTTTGCTAAGACTCTAACTCCTAATCCAGCTCCAAATCTGGAATTTGAGGCAGTTTTTAAGACTTTTTTTGCCAAATAAATTTTTTAAATTGATGACATTTTGGATAAAATTTCTACTAGGTACATTTTTAGTGGAAAACTTGCTGGACAAATAAAATAAGAATAAAAATTTTTTCAGAAAGGAGTATGATCCAGATCTTACCATATTAAAAGATTTTATAAAATAACAATCATGCCTAAAATTGCCAAAGAAATAAGAACAATTAACAAGAAAAAATAACTACAGAGTTAAAAAATGTAGGGACCTACATTCTCAGTGTCATAATAAGGATGGTACAGAATTATGTTTTTCTTGTTGGTGTTTTGTTTTGTTTTTTAAATAAAATTGCCTTTCTCTTAGGTAACTTAGACTTACATAAGATTACAATGAGAATAATTTAATTTAATTTCTGTATTCTGTATTCAACAGTGATCAATTATTAATCATCTAACTTTGGGGAAATTCATATTAGTACCCAAAGATTTAGTTCTCTCAAATAATAAATGGAAATTACAAGAGTAATAGTGTTTTTTAGAGGGTAGATGCTTCTTTACATGTTAAGAAACATATAACTTATCAATCTTCACATGCAAGAGGGTATGATTATTGATTGTTTAGAAATAAGCTGACATTATATATATATAATATATAATGAAAGTTTGTTAGGTAAAATAAAAAGTCAATAGATTAGCTAGAGTTCAATTAATTTTAATAAGAAATTAGTTTTTTCCCCTCTAGTAATTCTCTGAGCTCCCCATCTTTAATATTTCTTTTATCCATATTTTAGCAAAATTTCTTCAATACTCCTGAGCTCACTTAAGTACCCACCATAATGCAGAATAAAAAGGAAGCTTTTCTTCCTTTTCTTCATTAAATAAGAAATAAAAGTCTTAGAATATTCTCTGATTTAGTCATTCTGACCAATAGAGGGAAACAAAAGACTATTGCAGTTGACTGACTAAGAATCTCATAAGCAATATAAATTTTTTAAATATTAATTTTAATTTATTGTGTTAACATGGATTTAGGTGTCTTGTTTAATATAACTCCCTCACCTCCACTCACTTGTCCCCCATTACCTCCTCCTTTTGCTGCCCTCCTGCAAATGCCCTCCCCCTTTCTGTTTAGGATTTGCTGTCCTGTTATCTGTATCTATGTGTTATGTATATATAATATCACTAATCTCTTCATCTTCTCTGATTCCATCCCCTCATCCCCCTTTCCTCTGACAGCTATCCCTTTGTTCCCTGTAATCGTGCCTCTGCCTCTATTCCATTCCTCAGTTTACTTTATTCCTCAGATTCCATATATAAGTGAGATCAGATGATATTTGTCTTTCTCTGCCTAGCTTATTTCACTTAGCTTAATAATCTCCAGGTCCATCCATGCCATCACAAAAGGTAAGATTTTCTTCTTTTTCACAGCCGTGTAGTATTTCATTGTGTATACTGCTTTTGAATCCACTCATTCACTGATGAACACTTGACCTCTTTCCAGATCTTGGCTACTGTAAACAAAGCTCCAATAAACATAGGAATGTGTATCTTCTTTTGAATCAGTGATTTGATATTCTTAGGATATATTCTTAAAAGTGGGATAGCTGGGTCATAAGGCAGTTTCATTTTTAATTTTTTGAGAAAACTTCACATTGTTTTCCATACTGACTGCACAAGTCCACATTACCCCAGCAGTGCAGGAGTGTTTTTTTATTCTCCACACCCTCACCTGCACTTGTATGTTGATTTCTTAGTGAGCACCATTCTGACAGGCATGAGGTGATATCTCATTGTCATTTAAATTTGCATTTCTCTGATGATTAATGACATTGTACACTTTTTTATATGCTTATTGGCCATCTGTGTGTCCTCTTTGAAGAATATATTCAGTTATTTTGCACATTTTTAAATTGGTTTCTTTACCTTCCTGGTGTTGAGTTTTAGAAGTTTGTTATAAATTTTGGTTATTAACCCCTTATCAGACATATTGGCAAATATGTTCTCCTATTGTGTGGGTTGTCTTTTTATTTTGTTCATGGTGTCTTTTGCTGTGCAAAAGCTTTTTAGTTTGATATAGTTTCATTTGCTTATTTTGTCCTTTATTTCACTTGCCCATGTGTGGGTGGAGTGCAGAGCACATTCCTAGTAGCTATGGCTAATACAATACTGTGAGAATACTCCAGCTCCCAGAACTCTCCTGAGCATACCCAGGAAGGGAGCCTGTCCACAATAAGGAAGTGACTTAGTGCCAACCATGCAGTTCCCTGATCTTTTCAGCCATTGACTTTAAGGAACACGCTGTAACACCCTATAGGTTGAACCCATGTATATAAGCTAGCTTACTTCCTGAATAAAGTGGATCTGTGTCACTGAATCTGGTCCCCGGAGTCAGGTCTTTGTGTCTCCATCATCCTCACACCTGGCAGGACTTGTCCACAACTGGTGCTCTACATTGGGCAGGAACCTAACTGGCATCCAAGGGATGGATGAGTGACGTTCTGCAATGGGAAACCTTCTCCCCCACTCTTGAGCCCTGCAGGCTCGAGCCCTGCATGCCCTATTGCAGAGTAGGTGAGTTAAAGTTTGTGAAAAAGATCTCTGTATTTACTGGGAGATTCTCTCTGGTCTCAATCCCTGGATTGTGGACGCACCCTTCTGAGACCCAGATACTTGGGCCCAAGCTCTTCAGTGCATTCATTAGGTCAAGGTGCATGGGGGGCAAACCTTCCCTCTTGGCCTCACTCCTGCCTTATTGGCAATACATGCCTGCCTGACCAGTGCTCCTGGTGGGGACCCTCTGCTGGTGCCAAAGATATTGCAGGCTGCTTCTCTCTCTGGAATAAGGAACCCCTACCTCCTTATTCACCCCCCTCCACTGAGGAGGAAAGTAATTTAGCCTCTGAGTTTGAAAAATTGCGGCCACGTGTGCAGAAATGAAACTAGATACATTAGAAACCGTGCTATCAGCTACGCCACCTGAAGAAATGGAAGTCACTACTTCCACATTCCCTGCCAGGGCTCAGAGCCCCACCCTGGCCTCTCAGACATCATTTTCTCCAACACGTGTTCCTGCTGCAGACCCATGGGCCAACCTCTACACCCCCATGTGTCTTTTTTCTTTCTGTCTGTCTGTCTTATCTATTTTTCTGTATCTCTCGCTCTCTCTCTTTCCTGCCCCTCTCACTAAAATGACGCTGGAAGGACCCAGCCATGGCACAGTGGCAGGGATCACACCCTCTTCTAACACAAGGGAGAGGTTATGCTTGTGTTTTTCAGCCAATTTGGATCCCAGGAACCCCCTAAGATGCTTGACAGGATTTCTTGGGCACCCACTAAATGGTTCAGTCTTCACCTATCCAAAGCCACAGCTCTGGCCTTCTCCACACTGACTACGCCTGAAGGGAAGAGGTCCTTAGTGCTCCAGAAGAAGACCTCATGGTTGCCATGCATACCCCATCACCTAGGAGAATGTGGAGGCTTTGGAGGGGGGGCTAGAGAATTGACCCTGATAGGCCCCCAGGCCTGGTGCTCTGTTCTTACTTATGTGTGCTATAGAAACCGCTGACTCCCAGATGCAGGCAGCAACAGCCCAGGGCTCGAGCCCAGCAGTGCAAGCTGGTGTTTTGAGTTCTTCATCTTTGGAGGATGAGGAGAATTGGGCTGGAGTTGCGATTCGCAGACTCCAGAAAGTAAACGGTGGCAGCTGTGGCGGGAGAATGAATGAAAGCCAGACTTGCATCACCAAGTGGCCACTGGAATGGCATGGATTGGCTGCTAAGCTGCTGGTGGGTTCGCTGACATTTTGGGACATAGGGATGGATGCCATCATGCTCTCCAGAGCAGAAATGAAAATGCTGACTGCCATTGCCACATGCTCCTCTTTGGGACAGTTAGACCTGCCAGGATGGCAGGAATGAGGGGGGTTGCTGAGGCCTCATGTGCATGGACTGATTTCCTGGACTATGACCCGGGTGATCACTGGCTCCTTTGTTGGATGGACTTACGGATTTGGGGCAATGTAAAATATCCTGATGAGGGTGGGGGGTAGCTTTGCTGGAGGCCCTTCCCCTGCTCTGGGAAGCTTTTCCCATGGCTAGAAGGAAAGCCAAGGATATTTTTTACTTTTGGCAAAGTGCTCAGAGACTGGTGAAATGTACCTTTGAAATTGTTGACATTGTATGATTTGTCATGTTGTTGTAATTTGTGTAATGTCCCTTGCAACCATATGTAATATGCAGCCCATGGCAAGCCATCTGTTCTGTGTTTGGATGCTGGGACCTTTGTGGGAAGAGGGTGTGCATGGACCTATGTCCATTTTTTACAATAAAAATGGAACTGTGTTTAACAGCACCTAGAAGGTCTCTGTAACATAATGGGAGGGAAATTACTTCCCAACCCCTAGGAGGAATCCCCTGTTTAAGACCCCCATTCTATTTTCTAACTAGTCAAACATTACAGAAGCTTGCCTCATTGTTTAATACAGCTAATCTATTAGCATATAGTATAATAGGTATTATAGTTGTTTTAGTTCTACTAGAGTTCCATTGCATAATGTATAGCATTCAGAAGCTACAACAGCAAGCTGTCATTCATCAAGTCCAATTGGCCTTAATTAAAAGAGAAGGGGGAGATGTGGGTGGAGTGCAAACCACATTCCTAGCAGTTGTGGCTTCTGCAATGCTGTGAGAATATTCTAGTTCTCAGAACCCTCCTGGGCATACACAGGAAGGGAGCTCATTTGCAATAAGGAAGTGACTTAGCGCCAACCACACAGCTCCCTGATCTTCTCAGCCATTGGCTTTGAGGAACATGCTGTAACACCCTATAGGTTGAACCCATGTATATAAGCTAGCTTACTTCCTGGATAAAGTGGATCTGCGTAACTGAACCTGGTCCCCGGAGTTGGGTCTTTGTGTCTCCGTTGTCCGCACCCTTCACAGAACTTGTCCACACCCATGGAGATAAATTGCAAAAATATTGCTACAAGGGATATCAGAATTTACTGCTTTGATTTCTTCCAAGATTTTAATGTTTTTTTACTTACATTTAACTCTTATTTATTTTGAGTTTATTTTTGTGAATGGTGTAGGTTGGTGGTCTACTTTTATTTTTTGCATGTACCTGTCCAATTTTTCCAACATCATTTATTAAAGAAGCTGTCTTTATTGTATACTCTTACCTCTTTTGTCAAATATCAACTGACCTTAAAGGTGTAGTTTTATTTCTAAGTTCTCTGTTCTGTACTACTCATCTGTATGTCTGATGCCAGTACCAAGCTGTTTTAATTATGGGCCTTATAGTATATAACTTGATATCAGGAAGTGTGCTACATCACATTTAATTCTTTATTTTTAAGATTAATAATGCTATTTGTGTTCTTTTTTGGTTCCATAAAAATTTTTGAAGTATTTGTTCTATATCTTTGAAGTATGCCATTCGTATTTTAACAGGAATTGAATTGAATATATACATAGATTGCTTTGGGTAATATAGACTTTTTATTTTATTTTATTTTTTACAAGGCCAGAGAAAGAGAGTCAGAGAGAGGGATAAATAAGAACAGACAGACAGGAACAGAGAGAGATGAGAAGCATCAATCATCAGTTTTTCCTTGTGACACCTTAGTTGTTCATTGATTGCTTTCTCATATGTGCCTTGACCATGAGCCTTCAGCAGACCAAGTAATGCTTTGCTCAAGCCAGCGACCTAGGGTCCAAGCTGGTGAGCTTTCTGCTCAAGCCAGACGAGCCTGTGCTCAAGCTGACGACCTCAGGGTCTCAAACCTGGGTTCTATGCATCCCAGTCCAATACTCTATTCACTGTGCCACCACCTGGTCAGACTAATATAGACATTTTAATGATGTTTATTCTTCTTATTCATAAACAAGATATATGCTTCTACTTTTTGTATCTTCCTTAATTTCTTTTTTCAGTGTCTTGTAATTTTCTGAGTCCAAGTCTTTTATGTCATTGATTAAATTTACTTCTAAGTATTTTTTGTTGTTGTTGCAGTATTTAAGGTGTTGGTTTTCTTAATTTCTCTTTCAGACAGTTTATTGTTGGTGAATAAAGATGTCACTGATTTCTGAATATTAATTTTATATGCTGCCACCTTGCCAAAATTATTTATCAGGTTTAGTAATTTTTTGACTGAGAGTTTAGGGTTTTCTATGTACAGCATCATGTTATCAGCAAATAATGATAATTTTACTTCTTCTTTTCTAGTTTGGATCCTTTTATTTCTTCTTTTTGTATGCTTGCTGTGACTAAGACTTTCAGAACTATATTGAATAAGAGTGGTGAAAGGGGACATTCCTGCCTTGTTCCTGATCTTAAGGGTATTGCTTTTTGTTTTTGTCTACTGAGTATGATGTTGGCTTTTGGTTTCTCATAGATGGCCTTTATTATGTTGAAGTATGTTCCCTATATTCCCAGTTTGCTAAGAGTTTTTATCATAAATTAGTATTGAATTTTATCAAATTCTTTTTCTGCATATATTGATATAATCACGTGATCTTTATCCTTCCTTTTATTTATGTAATAAATCACATTGATTAATTTGTGAATATTGTACCAGCCTTGCTTCCCCAAAATAAATCTCACTTAATCATGATGTATGACTTTTTTAATGTATTGCTGGATCTGGTTTTCTATTATTTTGTTGAGAATTTTAGCATCTAAGTTCATTAGGGACATTGGCCTATAGTTTTTTTCTTTGTAGTGTCTTTGTGCTGGTTTTGGAATGAGGATTATGCTTGCCTCAAAAAAAGGAGCTTGGTAGTTTTTCCTCCTCTTGAATTATTTGAAATATCTTGAGAAGGATAGGTGTTAGTTCTTCTTTGAATATTTGATAAAATTCACCTGTGAAGCCATCTGATCCAGGACTTTGTTTGTCAGGAGTTTTTTGATAACTGTTTCACTTTCATTTGTTGTATTTGATCTCTTTAGGTTTTTTGATTCTTCCAGATTGAGTCTTGGATGAGTGTATGTTTCTAGGAATTTATCCATTTCATCTAGATTGTCCAATTTTTTGACATATAGATAGTTCTAGTATTTTATTACAATCCTTTATAATTCTGCAGGGTCAGTTTTTTCTTTTCCACTTTCACTTCTAGTTTTATTTACTTGAGTTCTCTTTTATTTTTTCTTTATAAGTCTGGTTAAAGCCTCTTCAATCTTGTTTACCTTTTCAAAGTACCAGCTCTTGGTTTCATTGATGTTTTGTATATTTTATAACCTTTATGTCATTTTTTTCCACTCTGTTCTTTATTATTTCCTTCCTTATACTTCCTCTTGGCTTTAGCAATATGAGTTTAAGTTAGATTTTATTGAGATTGTCTCTTTGGCCCTGTTCAATTGGTTCAGTGGATATTGCCTTTACTCAGCATGTGGACATTTCATGTATGATCTCTGCTCAGAGCACACAGGAGAAATGAACTTCCCTTCCTTCTCTACCTTCTCTCTCTCTTTCCCTATCTCAGTCAGTGGTTTAGTTGGTTTAAGCATTGGCCCAAGATACTTACAGTAGCTCAGTTGATTTGAGCATTGGCCCCAGATGGAGGTTGCTCTATGGATTACAGTCAGAGCACATGTTGAAATCTGTCTTTCTATCTTCATCCTCTTACTTAAAAAAAAAAGAGTAGATACAGTATCAAGAAACAAGAGATACCTAACTCTGCAGGCTACTTTGAGAATGGTCAAATTCTAAACCACTAATATTAGAAATTGAAAATTCTAAAACTGTTTGCTGAGAAGCTTTCTTCAGGAGGGTGTTATTACTTATCTGTTTACAATAACATACTACTTTAATGATTCCAGTGTATCATACTGTTGTGAATATATATTATATGTTCTGAATAGAGAATAAATTTACTAGTTCCCTCTTTAAGCCATGTTTTGTCTAATATTAAATTTCAATGTATCAGATAGAAAAGTAAATTAGAATGAGTAGGGTCTCAACTACTAAAGGCTAATCAGGAGATTCTGATGTGCCAAACTATACATTAAGTTGTAGCAATTAAAATTCTGAAGCTACAGTAAAAAGAAAGAAGAGAAGTTGCCCATAGAGCAGTGGCAATTTATTTGCTTTATACAAAATATTTTTATCAATATTGTATGGAGAATAATTGAAATCAGAATGGTTTTTCCTCATAGGATCTCCTTTCATGCTTCTAAAGGCAGATGTATGTGCAGCCTGTAATATGTTGTTTAAATGCTGTCAAATGCTTTAGCTTGCCTTTATCACTTATGTCTTTGTGCTTTTCTCATTAGATATAACTTACTATTAAAAAACTAAAGAGAATATGGTGGCATATGGCAAGGAGTAGATGCAGATAATATGTTGTTTTGCTGTTTGCAAGAGAAGTAATATACACTATATTCGTCAACTTGGATTTAAGTCCCAGCCTCCCTTAATGTTACAGCATATGAGCTATTTGGCATCAATTCATTTCTGCTTTTTCACCCAAATCACAGTAATGTTTCTATTTTATTTTTTCTAGGTACTGGCCATTTCAGGTAAACAGTTTTACTATTGAGATCCTATCACATACAAATATAAAGCATGAGAAAATATCACCATGCATAAAACTGCAGAGACTTGTTTTTTGCACCAAATGAAAGTTTCAATAAGATTTTAAATTGTGATTATACATTGAGCTTACTTTGTGGTATTAAAAAGTCAATATCCTAGGCCACCAAAAATATCTGTATTATATGTATATTTTATCCATGATGTTTTGCCAATTATTAATTTAAGAAAATGCTCATAAAGAGCCCTCTCTTGCTTTATCTGTGGCTGGTTGGCTCAGTGGTAGAGCAGCAGCCCGGCGTGTGGATGTCCCAGGTTCGATTCCCAGTGATGGCACACAGGAGAAGTGCCCATCAACTTCTCCACCCTTCCCCCTCTCCTTTCTTTCTATCTCTTTCTTCCTTTTTTGCAGCCAAGGCTCCATTAAAACAAAGTTGGCTGGGCACTGAGAACAGCTCCAAAGCCTCTGCCTCAGGTGCTAAAATGGCTCCAACTGCAATGGAGCAATGCCCCAGATGGGGAGAGCATTGTGCCCTAGGAGTTTGCTGGGTGGATCTCAGTTGGGCACATGCAGGAGTCTGTCTCTCTGCCTCCCTGCTTCTCACTTCAGAAAAAAAAGAGTCCTCTCTTGCTTTATTAAGTGATTTTAAAAGCATGTATGAGTATATACACCCTTTATAAAAGTTTCCTCTAGATATCATAATATTAAATTGAGTTGATGTTATTAATTCTCTCCTTGGAAATCCAAATATGTGCAAGCATGACACAGAAAACAATGATCCATAATTAGACTTACATAAATTATCAAGTTGGCCACACTGATGCTTATAACGAGCCACAACTGGAAGAAAAAATGCTAATGATTAGAACTAAAGATGCCCCCTTAGTACACACATTTAGTCATTCTCTCAAAACACAATGCTAAATATGTTCTCGTTACTTCTTATGCACTATGTGGTGATGTATTTGATGTCTTCAAGGAACTAAATGCCTAGTGAAAAAAAAGACCTAGGTATAAAGATTACTTATGTACAATGCTGTACATGCAACAATAAATGCATAAACAAAGAGCTGAGGTCACAGAAGATAACAACTAACCTAAAGGCAGGAAGGTAAAGAAGAGGTAATGTATGATGTTCATGTTTATTTAGTTGTTTGTATTTAGTGTATAATGAATGGATTATTTTTACTTAATATTAATTGATCTTTTAATTTTACAGAGCAGGAGTACAGATGGGTAAGGAAAGGAGAGGCTTCAAAGACTCCTGTCAGGACCAAGCAACAGAATGCCTGATTTTGCTAATACAATGTGTGAAAGTACAGGTTTTTGTATTGGTGAATCAGTTCATTTGAGCAAGCCCTGGGTCAGCTTACTCTATACTGCCATCTCTTCTTTGTAGTCAGTTTACTCTAGCAGAACTAGCAACAAATCTTCCCCTAAACAAAAACAAAAACATAAGAACATCTTACAAATGTCTTTCTCTTTCTATTCTATGGAACACTGTTCAAAGAAATGTCACCAAGATACTTTTAAGGTCCACTAGAAACAGGTCAAATGGATATTCCTAGCAGTAAGAAAGATTGAGAAACTGAATACCTAGAATTTCCACTTTATATAGAAAGAAAGAGTCTGCTAAAAGGCAGCGAGTAGGGGAAGAGTCATAACCAGTATTACTTATCATGGGAACTAAATTTTCTATTTGCCATCTAACCCATTGTCAGTATAAAATTATAATGTATAAAATTACTGACTTGTGAGAGAATAGTAAATATACATATTTGAGTATATAGATATATAGTATAAATTGAATATATTGCTAGAAGTTTGGAAAGAATCTCTGAGCTGAGAACTTATCATTTATTGCTTTTTTTCTGATTACATGATCTCTATTCAAAGTAGTGTGTGTATGTGTATGTGTGTAAGCTCTATGGATCTTTCAAAGATTACTAAGAGAACAGTATTTTATAATTTTATTATTAGCTGGAACCTTCTATCAAATTTGTTATTCTTAATCAGACTTATTTTAATATTGAGGAATTTTGGAGCAGAGAAATTCACCAGGCCCTCAGGAATGCCACACATTTCACCTTTTCTTCTTCTCTGAGTAATCAAATCCACTTCATTATTTATTTCTCAGAAGCTTGCAGCCTGCAGGGTCCTGCTTTCCAAATGGGTCAAGGAGAGGCCATATCACATATCATATTTAGGAAGTAGAAACAGTTCATTCAGCTGGCTCTAGTGGGTGTGGGTGTTCAAGGAATGGTCACTTAATACAAAAGCCAAATTCTTCACTAATGTTCTGTGAACTGGTTTTCCTTAGGGTCACTTCAAATAAGAAAATGTTTAAAAAATAAACAAAAGAAGAAAAAAAACTATATTAAAAACAGCCAGAAGAAACAGTGGGTTATTAGAAAAAGTTGGTAAAACATATGAAAATTTGGAGCTTTGTCTTTTTGAATCCCATTCACACAACCCTTAGTATTCTTCCATTGTTACCTCTTTCTAAGCTTCTTCTACGTCAGTTAATGGAGAAGTCATCAAATAAAATAGGAGTTCATGGCCCTTGTATTTTTTTAAAAAGTCTTTATGTAAATATTTTTATTGTATTTACAGAAATTTCAGATTTAAATATTTTAAAAGACTAAACCCATTGAATAATTTTAACACTATCATAATTATGGAATATTGTTCTTTGCCCTAAAGAAAAACTAATTATTTTTTCATGATAAAATATTTTGTCACATGAAGACATCTGACAAAAGCCCAGCAGGTAAGCCCTAACCCAGCCCCAGTTTATGCATTTGTCTTGAATTAGTCTTTAGCTTAGAATCTCAGATAAGCCCATACCTGCCAAGGAACACATATATATTTAGCTCCACACAGGAACTGGGTGGTTAAAATATAGTTGTCTATACCAATGGTTCATTGGAGGTCTTATTATCTTACCTAGCCGTCCCCCACTCTTGCCAAAGTTTGTAGTTATTCTCTAAGCTCAGCTGAAGTAATACCTTTTTTTGGCTCAGATAACTTCTTCACTTTCTGTCTCACACCCTCCAGTGTGAACTTTATCATTTGCTTTTGTTTTTCCAGTTTATACCTTATTGCTTCATATCTATATTTTCTCTTTCTATCATCCCTAAATGCTTATGGGTTTTTTTTGAGCAAATGCTATATTACTCCAGATATTTAGAATTACTGTATAGCAAACAGGAAGGATCTGGAAGTTATAAATTTGAATTATAAATAGTGGCTGCATTATACTGTTTATCTGCTTTTTAAATTTTATTTCTTCAAAAGAGTTTTCTTTATAAATGTTCTTGTAGACATATTGGAACATCCATGCCCAGTAAGGGAAAAAAAAAAAAAAAAAAAACAACAAAACGACTGGGATAGGTAAAACAGCTTCTAATTTTTAGAGCGAGAAGATTGGGAAGATATCGGTTTCTATACCTTTCTAATCTTCTCTAGTCTCTCAGTACTTCCCTAGTTCAGATAATGGTCCACACCTCCACTATTTATCCTGGGCATTGCACCAGATTTACCTTGTTTTATTCTGATTATTCTATATATGTAATCAAAATGTAAATACTGTATTGCTCATAAAATAAATTACAAATAATTTTTCAAGATTAAGGCTTTTGGGAAGCTTACCCAGTCTATTTCTCACTAGTCCACCTTTTGCCTCTTATTCACCAAATTGAGCTATTACGTACTCCATGAAATTGGGCTATTTTCCGATTTCATGCCTCTGAAATTATACTTTTTTCAAAATGAAATAATTTTCCTCCTACTCTTTTTACATTTCCAAGCATCCTTCTAAATTAAACTGAATTATGCTTTTTCCACTTAGGATTCTTCAATTCTCTAGAGTTAAAAATGACTACTTTTTATGAACTCCAAAAGCATTTTACGTGGCTTTTTTTGTTACACATTTTTATCTACCTTATGTGTTACAGATATATATTCCTACTTTACATTCTTTAGTTGACTTCAAACTTCCAAAAACAAGAATGTCAGAAGACTAAAGTATAAATAATTTCCTACTATTCTCATTAGATGAAGAAAATATCTTTTTTTATAAAAGGCAATAACACCATCAGAAGGGAGAAAGAAACAAGGCTTTTAATTTTATTTTTTCATGTATCTTGGTTAGAGAGTAGTATATACAACCTCAGTCAGAAGCAAAAATAAAAATATAGCTTATTATAATCAGGTAATTAATTTACTGCGAAGAAAACAGATGATGATGATGATGATGATACTCTTGATAGCTATAGTCTACTGAACACTGATTTTATTTTTTTATTTTATTCAATGAGAAGCTTATATATAATTTATTCTAATGACTCTTTATAACATTCCTAAGTGGCTATATAATCTTCATTTTCTAAACAATTTAAGAGTAGATTAAGTAAATTGTATAAAACAGAACCAAAATTTAATCCCAATGTCTAACTGTTAAAATTTGGTTATAACAATTTGCTGACTTTGAGTATTCAATATGTTAAAAAAGAAAGAAAGAAAGAAAACTAACATATCTGTGTGGCTGAATATGCAAGTGCATGTATCTCCTAGGTTTTGTTGTTTTGTATTTTTTTCTTTTCCAAGTGAGAGGAAGGGAAACAGAGAGGCAGACTCCTGCATGTGCCCCAGCCAGGATCCACCCAGTAACTCACATCTGGGGTAGATGCTCTGCCCATCTGTGGCCATGCTCACAAGCAAGCTATTTTTAATGCCTGAGGTGGAGGTTCCATGGAGCCATCCTTAGTGCCTGAGGTTGATGTGCTCAAACTAATTGAACCATTGCTACGGGAGGAGAAGAGAAAGAGAAAAAGAGATAGGTAACAGTTGGAAAAGCAGATGGTTGCTTCTTCTGTGTGCCTTGACTGGGAATTGAACCAAGGACTTTCACATGTAGGGTTGACACTCTACCACTGAGCCAACTGGCCAGAGCCTACTAGGTTTTTCAAAGAAAAAAGAAATGGGGACAAATTCTTGAAATAAATATTTTTTAATATTGATATTTCCTGAGAATACTCAAAGTCAACTTGTATTGCTTGATTTGAAGCCCAATATATATTAATATGCTATTTGTGCTTCAATTAAATCTATTCATGCAATTTGGGGATATGAGTCATATTTTCTTGCTTTAAATATTTCTAGTAAAACTGGGAAAATAGAAAGTGCATCTTGATAATAATCCATAAGTTTTTTTTAAATCTCAAGTAAACTATTGAAATAAAGCAATATTCATGGTCAAAAATACTTTACCCATTGTATTACAAATTTTATGCATATATTCTTTCATTTTACTTAATGTTAGCAGTATTAGATATAATTGACTAATTCCTTTGCTTGTCTTTGTATCCATTATATCCTACTCATGACTTTATATTTATCTCTATGTGAATTCCATATTTTTAATTATTCATCAGTTCTTTTATTTCTAACTAACTCCTGAAGTAGTGGAAGATTTTGAATATTTCACTTTGGGCTCCCCTCTCACTTAACATTTTCTCATAAGTTATCCATTCTTAAAATTACATCTCTATTCAAATTTTTCTTTTGATTTGTGTGTATGTAATATGTGTATTTGGAATCTCACAGGCCTCAAGCAGGCAAACCTGGCATTCTCACTTCACACTACTTCTCTTCAATGGTTTCTTAACACTTTAAAGGGCACCAACTTCACCTGAATTACTCAAGCTAGGTACTGGACTCATCTTTGCCACCTTGCCTCACTCACACAATTAAGACAATTTTAGCATCTAAGAATCTCAAATTTTCCAAATCTCTTCTCTAAAGTACCAAGACCTGAATTTAAGTATGCACCCTCACTCCCGACCTATCTCATAGGAGAAAATTTTTTGCTGTAGCCTTTTTTAAGTATAGGTATTGCATTTCTGGTTTCAGTTTTAACAAAAATTATGGACATAGACATTATATATGAGTCTCTGTATTGAAATTTAAGCTACTAATATTACCAATCACAGATTGTATACACTCATCAGATGACACTCATGTATTCTTAACAATATGGCTTATACAACTGCTTGTTCTTTTGTGTCAACTCTTGCAACTTGTATGTAGGGTACTTGTGATTTTACCTTTAACAGATTATACCCTGGAAAGGCTTTAAAACATTGAGTAATAACTAGAACCTAGTTCCTGTTCCAGCTGAGAGTCATCTTAGAGTTTTCCAGATTCTGACATTAGAAAACTCAGAAATTTGTATATTTATTAGAGAAAGAGGCCCTTCAAAATAATATTAAGATGCGATTATAAACTATTCAAAATAAGAAATCACATTCTAAGTGAGTATTTGACCACAAATGAGGAGAGGAAAGGGTAAATACTTAAGGGCATGGAGAAAATGCCACTTTAGGTATAAACTATTATGTATGTTAAACAATTCTTAAGAGAAAAAAAAATACTTTGAAGCAGTAGACCTTCGAAGAAGTATTGCCACATTACTTTAAAAAACTATAAATGTATTAGCACTAAAAGAAATTATAGGCCCTGGCTAGTAGTGTCTCGGTGGATAGAGCATCAGCCCTGTGTATGGATGTCACAGTTCTGATTCCTGGTCAGGGCACACAGAAGTCACCATCTGCATCTTTCCCAATCCCTCTTTTTCCCTCTGGCAGCAAGTGACTCAATTCATTCAAACATTAGCCCAGGTTCTGAGGATAGCTCCCTCAGTCTTGATGTGTGGACCCCAGGCACTAAAAATAGCTCAGTACTGAAGCATTGACCCTAGACGTGGTTGCCAGGTGGGTCCCAGTTGGGGAGAATGCAGGAGTCTGCCTCACTGTCTCCTCTCTTTTCATCTAAAAAAAATGTCTCCCTTGGAATTCTGAGAATATGATGGAAAAATAAAGTGTTTTAACTGTTCAGATAGGAAAATAGACAAATTTTATTCTCAAGGTCTTTCCCAAACTTATAATTTTATGAATACTTCATTAGATTTAGGCATATTCAGTAAAGACTGTCATAAAACAAAAATTTATTTCATGGTCATAGAAGTTAAATTTTTACCTATACTATCTCCCTGTTAGATGGTTTTGGAACAATAATTACAGTAACAATATAATCATATTGAAGAAGTACTATAAGGTTGAAAAAAATAACAGATTTAAAATTGACCTTCAAGTATTTAACTAAGCTACAACATTTTATATGTGTTTTATTTAAAATACAATCTCTAAATGGATTGGAACACAATATAGAAAAAAAGAAATAAAGAGTGTATATATTAATCATTTTTACAGAAACTCTTCTTTGTTCAAAAATAGGTTTATGTTAGTAATTAACAAATATCATAACACTTTATGATTAAGCAAAACTTCTCAAACATATTTGCATATACAATTTTATTTAAATTGTCTCTGATCCTGCATTCCAAAAAGTCCTGTGAGTTCAGTTGAAATTTATTAAGGGTCACTAGACCAGGCTGAGAGGAAATTTCCTCACATAAAAAAGGCTACATTTCCTTCTATAGTGTTTTCACTGTATATTATTCATAAAACTTTATTTGCATAAAGTCCAACTGCTTGTAAAGATTTATTGGACATCACTTCTTTAAAGTGATTTGTGCAATTGCCAAACAGATCAAAAAATGCAAATATGTTAGTATACAAGCAACATGGGAATTTTAAACTCCTTGAATAAAGACTTTAATATTACATTTTTTGTAGGAGTTGCATATTTATTTTATATAGTATATTTTTAAATATATATAATCTACTTTTATTTTTTATTTTATTATTTTTAGATTTTATTTATTGATCTTAAGGAGAGGAAAGAGAGAAGAAAGTGTGGCAAAAGCAGAAAGCATCAATTCATAGTTGCTTTTTGTATGAATCTTGACCAGGCAAGCCTGCAGTTTCAAACTGGTGACCTCAGCATTCCAGGTCAATGCTTTCTCCATTGTACCACTGCACATCAGACTACCATGTTTTAAATGTACAAAATTAAATTCAGATGTCAGAGTAATGGCATGGTAGAAAGTGATACCGATAAATCTCCCCCAAAACTCAACAAGATCTTCAACCAGAAACAGAAAAACCTATTCTTGGAGCCTCCAGATGTTTCGCAATACACCCGAAGGTATGGTAGAGCAAAAAATTGTCTAAATATATAATCAAACCCCGAAGGAAATAGGGAGTAAAAAATGCTCCGCCTTCTTCACTAACTTAAATAGGGCTGCTTTCACTGGGAACTGAGAATATAGAAACTAAGGCAGGCAAAGAAGGTGAATAGATCCAGGCCATGGCACAAACGGCTGAACCATGCTGTGGCATGGAGATCCAAACCAAGAAAAAACTGTGCCAGTGGAGACCCAGGCAATACAAGCTAACACTCACACCAAACCCAGACAAAGAAAGACAAGTGGGGCAGCCATTTTCCCTGATCTCCTGGTCGGTACACGCAGATAGTGGGTGAGAGATTCCTTCGAAAGCCCCGGGAGGGGGGGCATGTTATACCACAGAGAGGCAGAGTCAGAGGCCTTTCTGTGGGCTAAAAGCAGAATCTCTGGGCCGCCCAAGCACCCTGAGAAAGCTGCGCACAAGGAGGGAGCAAGAGCCAATTCCAAAGCTGGAACTTTTCCGTGTGGATGGGGGTTTCACTCAAAGTGTGAGGCAGCCGGCCTGATATCCTGGTCGGCGCACACGAAGAGTGGGCAAGAGATTCCTCTGAGCACCTCAGGAGTGAGAGCCCATGTTATCCCACAGAGGGGCAGACTCAGGGGCCTTTGTGTGGGCCAAAAGCAGAATCTCGAGCTGCCCCAGCACCCTGAAAATGCCATGCACAGGGAGGGAGAGAGAGCCAATTCCAATGCTGGAACTTTTCTGTGCGGGCGGAGGTTTCACTCAAACTGTGAAGTGGCCAGCCTGATATCCTGGTCGGCACGCATGGAGAGTGAGCGAGAGATTCCTCTCAACACCTCAGGAGTGAGTGCCTGTGTTATCCCACAGAGGGTCAGAGTCAGAGGCCTCTGTGTGGGCCACAAGCAGAATCTCCAGGCCAACCCAGTGCCCTGAAAAAGCCACGCACAAGGAGGGAGCAAGAGCCAATTTAAATGCTGGGACTTTTCTGTGCGGGCGGGGGTTTCACTCACAGGGTGAGGCGGCTGGCCTGAAATCCTAGTCTGTGCATGCAGATAGTGAGCGAGAGATTCCTCCAAGTGCCTCGGCAGGGCACGCCTATGTTATCCCACAGAGGGGCAGATTCAGGGGCCTTTGTGTGGGCCAAAAGCAGAATATCCAGGCGGCCCAAGCGCCCTGAAAAAGCCATGCACGGGGAGGGAGCGAGAACCAATGCTGGAACTTTTTTATGCGGAAGGGGGTTTCACTCAGAGTGTGAGACTGCCGGTCTGATATCCTGGTCTGTGCACAGATAGTGAGCGAGAGTTTACTCCAAGTGCCCCAGGAGAGGGCACCCGCCCATGTTACGAGACAGAGTGGCAGAGCCAGAGGTCTTTGAGTGGGCAGAAGCCCCGCCTGATTATGCTAGCAGCTCTGACTGACTGAGCCTTTCCCAGAGCCCTGTGCTGAGTGGGAATAGAGTGGGGAGTTGCCAGCTCTTTGAGCCTCTTACTATCCAGGCAGAGGCAGCAGCAACCCCATAGCTGGATTATCAGGCTACTAATTGAGGAAGGAAAGACTAGGAGAGAGGCTCCAGGAACACAAACTCTCTCACTGTCGGAGGAGCCTGTAAATGTTAATGAGCCTCACCTGCCAAAGAGACTGAAGCACAGTACATGACATCACCATAGAGACTTATCAACTGCAAACCTGTACCTGAGCATGCCAAAGGGGCAGAACCCGGGGTACAGAGTCACCAACCAGGAAGAGGGAGAGAAAAGAAAAAGCAAGAAGATAACCTCTCAAAATCAAGAATAATCTGCAGACTTTATAGCCTATCCCATTTTATTATATTTGTTCATTTGTTTCTCTTATCTTCATTCTTGATATTTTTTATTCCTCCTCCAATTTGGTCATTTAACTCTCTGCCGGTCTTACTCTCTCCTCTCCTTGAACTACACTACCCATAAGCGTTACATCTCCCGTTATCTTTTCTTTCCTCTTTCTTTCTCTCTATGAGGGTTGCACTCCAAAACCCTTAATTCTCTCTCTCTCTCCCCTCTTTTTTCTTTTTTCTTCTTTTAGTGGTTCCCTCTTTTCTTTTCCTCTCTCTATCTTTCTTTTCTCCCTCTATATTAATTTCTTCCTTTCTGCTTTATGTCTCCTCTCATTCAAACCTCAGTAATGAACAAATTATCTTATCTGGGACTCAAACTTATGTTTGTGGCATTTTGGGGGCTTTGTACTTCACAATTTTAGCTCACTAGTAGTGCTCCCATCCCTGGCTCTTCATTTTATCTAGTTCTTGTTCCACTAAATACAATAGTAACTTTTTCATTTGTCCCCCCATTTTCCTGGTTCCCTCTTATTCCTCTCATCATAACTCTTAGTCAACCAACACCTAAAAGCAAATCATTTTATTCTTCACAAAAATTTTTTCCTTATTTGTTTTTTGTGGGTCCATACCCCCTTTTTTCTTTTTTTTTTTTTTTTTTGCCCCTTTATTACTTCTCCCCAATTCAGGCCCTCCATTACAGGCATTTTTTGTTCTATTTAGTACAATATAATTCACAATTCACCACAAGATTTTCTCAAGAAAGAGGGGAGAGAAGAGAAGAGGAAAAAAGGAGGGGGGAAAATAATTTTCTTTATTTTAAATTTTTATTATATTTTATTTTTCTTTACTTAATTATTAATTTTTAAAATAAACAACACTTTTGATTTTTTATTCTTTTAACTTTTTATTCTTTATTAATCCTCATTAATACTATCAACAAAAACACCCTCAGATGCGATTAAGGAAGAGAAAATTGAATATCATGGACATAAAAGAAAGACAGGTAACAAAGACAGATGAGGAAAAATCTATGGAGAAAAAATTTAATGTATTGGAAACCTTGGAGTTAAATGAAAGAGAATTTAAAATAGGAATCCTAAAAATACTCAGAGATATACAAGAAAACACAGAAAGGCAATTTAAGAAGCTCAGAAAACAACTCAATGAACACAAAGAATATATTTCCAAGGAAATTGAAACTATAAAAACAAATCAAACAGGGATGAAAACTCAATTCACGAGTGAAAAATGAGGTAACAAGCTTAGCTAATAGAACAGGCCAGATAGAAGAGGGGATAAGTGAAATAGAAGACAAGCAACTTGAGGCACAACAGAGAGAAAAAGAAAGAGACTGAAAAATTAAAAAAAAATGAGATAGCCCTACAGGAATTATCTGACTCCATCAGAAAGAATAAGATAAGAATAATAAGTATATCAGAGGGAGAAGAGAGAGAAAATGAAATGGAGAACATACTCAGACAAATAATAGATGAGAATTTCCCAAGCCTGTGGAAAGAACTAAAGCCTCAAATACAAGAAGCAAACAAAACTCTGAGTTTTCTTAACCCCAACAAACCTACTCCAAGGCATATCATAATGAAATTGGCACAAACCAAGGGCAAAAAAAAAATTCTCAAAACAGCCAGGGAAAAGAAGAATACAACATATAAAGGAAGGCCCATTAGATAATCATCCTATTCCTCAAAAGAAACTCTACAAGCTAGAAGAGAGTGGACCCCAATATTAAAAATGCTGAAAGAGAT
The DNA here is from genome assembly GCF_036850765.1 of Saccopteryx bilineata. NCBI lineage: Eukaryota > Metazoa > Chordata > Mammalia > Chiroptera > Emballonuridae > Saccopteryx > Saccopteryx bilineata. The sequence goes on along the minus strand of NC_089491.1, from coordinate 208,286,664 downwards.
GAACTTTCAGCCACGAATACTATACCTATCAAAGCTATCCTTCAAATATAAAGGAGAAATAAAAACATTCACAGATACAGAAAAGATGAGGGAATTTATCATCAGAAAACAGCCACTCCAGGAATTAATAAAGGGGGTTCTTCAATCAGATACAAAGAACAAAAAAAAAACAAAGCCACAAGTAAAAGCTCCAAGAAAAACATAATAAAACCAAAGTTGAACTGTGACAACACCAAAATGAAAGGAGGGGGGAGAGGACGGAGAGTAACAGTAGCAAAAGATGATGGAGTGCAAAAGTATTCACAAAATAGTGTGCTACAATGAACAGGGTAGGAACCCTTTTCATTACCTAAAGGTAACCACCATTGAAAAACCACCACAGAAGCACATGATTTAAAAAAGATAGCAACAGAGAAAAGATGTATGGAATATAACCAAATAAAAACAAAAGATAGAAAAACAAAAGAGAAGGATCAAAAAAGACAAAAAACTAACAGAAAGCAATCTATAAAATGGCAATAGGGAACTCACAAGTGTCAATAATTACACTAAATGTAAACAGATTAAACTCACCAAAAAAAAGACACAGAGTAGCAGAATGGATTAAAAGAGAAAATCCATCTGTATGCTGCCTACAGGAAACTCATCTAAGTAACAAGGATAAAAACAAATTCAAAGTGAAAGGCTGGGAAACAATACTGCAAGCAAATAACATCCAAAAAAAAAGCAGATGTAGCAATACTCATATATGATAATGCTGATTACAAGACAGGAAAGTACTCAGAGACAAAAATGGCCATTTCATAATGGCTAAGGGGACACTGAATCAAGAAGACATAAAACTTCTTAATATATATGTACCAAACCAAGGAGCACCAAAATATATAAGACAGCTACTTATTGACCTTAAAACAAAAACTGACAAAAATACAATCATACTTGGAGACCTCAATACACCGCTGACGGCTCTAGATCGGTCATCCAAACAGAGAATCAACAAAGATATAGTGGCCTTAAACAAAACACTAGAGCACCTGGATATGATAGACATCTACAGGACATTTCATCCCAAAGTGACTGAGTATACATTTTTCTCCAGTGTACATGAATCATTCTCAAGAATTGGCCATATATTGGGCCAAAAAAACAACATCAGCAAATTCAAATAAATCGAAGTTGTACCAAGCATATTTTCTGATCATAAAGCCTTGAAACTAGAATCCAACTGCAAAATAGAGAAAAAAAATCCCACAAAAATGTGGAAACTAGACAACATACTTTAAAAAATGAATGGTCAAAGAAGAAATAAGTGCAGAGATCAAAAGATATATACAGACAAATGAAAATGACAATACAACATATCAGAATCTATGGGATGCAGCAAAAGCAGTGATAAGAGGGAAGTTCATATCACTTCAGGTATATCTGAAAAAATAAGAGAGATCCCAAGTGAACCACTTAACTTCACACCTTAAGGAACTGGAAAAGAAGAACAAACACAACCCAAAACAGCAGAAGAAAGGAAATAATAAAAATCAGAGCAGAAATAAATAAAATAGAATAAAGAAAAATTGTTGAAAAATTAATAGAACAAGGAGTTGGTTCTTTGAAAAGATCAACAAAATTAACAGACCCTTGGCAAGACTCACCAAAGAAAAAAGAGAAAGAACTCATATAAACAAATCCAAAATAAAAGAGGAGAAATCACCACGAACACCGTAGATATACAAAGGCTTATTGTAGAATATTATAAAAAAATTTATGCCACTAAATTCAATGACCTAGAAGAAATGGATAAATTCCTAGAACAATACAAGCTTCCCAGACTGAGTCAAGAAGAAGAAGTAAGCCTAAATAGACCTATTAGTAGAGAAGAAATAGAAAAAAACCATTAAAAACCTCCCCAAAAATAAAAGTCCAGGCCCAGATGGCTATATCAGTGAATTTTATCAAACATTCGAAGAAGACGTGTTTCTTATTCTACTGAAAGTCTTCCAAAAAATTGAAGAAGAAGCAATACTTCCAAACACATTTTATGAGGCCAACATAACTCTCATACCAAAACCAGGCAAGGATGGCACAAAAAAAGAAAACTACAGACCAATATCTCTAATGAATACAGATACTAAAAAAATTACTAGCAAATCAAATACAACAACATATTAAAAAAATAATACATCATGATCAAGTGGGATTCATCCCAGAATCTCAAGGATGGTTCAGCATACGTAAAACGGTTAATGTAATACACCGTATCAACAAAACAAAGATCAAAAACCACATGATCTTATCAATAGACGCAGAAAAGGCTTTTGATAAAATACAACACAATTTTATGTTTAAGACTCTCAACAAAATGGGTATAGAAGAAAAATATCTCAACATGATAAAGTCCATATATGATAAACCATCAGCTAAAATCATATTAAATGGCACAAAACTGAAGGCTTTCCCCCTTAAATCAGGAACAAGATAGTGTTGTGCACTCTCTCCACTCTTATTTAATGTGGTACTAGAGGTTCTAGCCAGAGCAATCAGACAAGAAGAAGAAATAAAAGGCATCCATATCGGAAAAGAAGAAGTAAAGGTATGACTTTTTGCAGATGATATGATCCTAAACATCGAAAACCCCAAAGAATCCACAAAAAGACTGCTAGAAACAATAAGCCAATACAGTAAGGTCGCAGGATACAAAATTAACATACAGAAGTCAATAGCCTTTCTATATGCCAACAATGAAACATTTGAGTACAAACTCAAAAGAATAATCCCCTTCAGGATTGAAACAACAACAAAAAAAATACTTAGGAATAAACGTAACAAAGAATGTAAAGGACTTATATAATGAAAACTATAAACCATTGTTAAGGGAAATCGAAAAAGATATAATGAGATGGAAGAATATTCCTTGTTCTTGGTTAGGAAGAATAAATATAATCAAGATGGCCATATCACCCAAAGCAATATACAAATTTAATGCAATTCACATCAAAATTCCAATGCCATTTTTTAAAGAAATGGAGCAAAAAATCATCAGATTTATATGGAACTATAAAAAAAACCCAAATAGCCAAAGCAATCCTGAAGAAAAAGAATGAAGCTGGGGGCATTACAATACCTGACTTCAAACTATATTATAGGGTCATGACAATCAATACAGCATGGTATTGGCAGAAAAATAGACACTCAGACCAATGGAACAGAATAGAAAACTCAGAAATAAAACCACATATATAGTCAAATAATTTTTGATAAAGGGGCCAACAACACACAATGGAGAAAAGAAAGCCTCTTCAATAAATGGTGCTGGGAAAACTGGAAAGCCACATGCAAAAGCATGAAACTGGGCTACAGTTTGTCCCCCTGTACTAAAATTAACTCAAAATGTATCAAAGATCTAAACATTAATACCTGAAACAATGAAGTACATAGAAGAAGACATAGGTACTGAACTCATGGAACTGGGTTTTAAGGAGCATTTTATGAATTTGACCCCAAAGGCAAGAAAAGTGAAGGCAAAAATTAATGAATGGGACTGCATCAGACTAAGAAGTTTTTGCACAGCAAGAGAAACTGATAACAAAATAAACAGACAACCAACTAAATGGGAAATGATGTTTTCAAACAACAGCTCAGATAAGGGCCTAATATCCAAAATATACAAAGAACTCCTAAAACTCAACAACAAACAAACAAACAATCCAATTAAAAAATGGGAAGAGGACATGAACAGACACTTCTCTCAGGAAGAAATACAAATGACCAACAGATATATGAAAAGATGCTCAGCTTCTTTAGTTATTAGAGAAATGCATATTAAACCTGCAATGAGATACCACCTCACACCTGTTAGATTAGCTGTTATTAATAGGTAATAGGAAATGTTGGAGAGGCTGTGGAGAAAAAAGAACCCTCATCCACTGTTGGTGGGAATGTAAAGTATTACAACCATTATGGAAGAAAGTATGATTGTTCCTCCAAAAACTGAAAATTGAACTACTTTATGACCCAGCAATCCCTCTACTGGGTATATAACCCCAAAACTCAGAAACACTGATTCATAAAGACACATGCAGCCCCATGTTCATTGCAGCATTGTTCACAGTGGCCAGGACATGGAAACAACCAAAAAGCCCATCAATAGATGACTGGATAAAGAAGATGTGGCACATATACACTATGGAATACTACTCAGCCATAAGAAATGATGACATCGGATCATTTACAGCAAAATGGTGCGATCTTGGTAACATTATACTAAGTGAAATAAGTAAATCAGAAAAAACCAGGAACTGCATTATTTCATACATAGGTGGGACATAATAATGAGACTAAGAGACATTGCTAAGAGTGTGGTGGTTACGGGGGAGGGGGGAGCGGGAGAGTGAAAGGGAGAGGGAGAGGGGCACAAAGAAAACTAGATAGAAGGTGACAGAGGACAATTTGTCTTTGGGTCATGTGTATGCAACATAATTGAACGACAAGATAACCTGGACATGTTACCTTTGAATATGTATATCCTGATTTATTGTTGTCGCCCCATTAAAAAAATAAAATTATTAAAAAAATGTTCAAAATTAAACAAATTAAAAACACTATACATGAATTATGGAAATCTAGGCTTATGTAAATAAGCTGTCTTCAATTCTTGTTTTTAATTTTTATTAAACATAGATGACATACATAGATGACTCTGCATTTAATTGTAAATTTTCCAAGTTAGTGGTGTTATTTTCTAATTCCTATTTTTTAGTATGTTTAAAAAATTACCAGTTTATTTGGGATGGGCTTAACGTCTATAGTTACATTTATGAAGATATAACTATCAACATCCATTTGAAACATTATAAATATCTAATAAGATTAGTAAGATGGTCTTCAATAATTAAAGAAAAGCCACAAACTGTTCCATTTTCTAGTCAATCATTGAAAAATGGTCCTGAACAAGAGTCAGATGACCTCTAAAAATTTTATCCTTTTGATAGTTACACTGAGTTAATAAAGTCAAACAATGTCCATTTCATTAGACCTGATGATGATAATAGGTTTGAATATTAAATAAAACAATATAATAAAGTATTAAATAATATGCATTAATATTTTAGAACTGAAATAGCTTTTTTAACCTAAAAAGCAATAGCAAAGGTTAAGATACAAGTAATTGCAAATGTTGGATAGCTTATGGAGAAAAAGGAACTCATTCATTGCTGATGGAAATGTAAATCGGTAAAGCCACTATGGAAAACGGTGTGTGCGTCTTTCAAAAATGAAGAATAGAGTTACTATATAAACCAGTAAAGCTGTGTTAAGTATGTACCTGAATATTTTCAAAATATTTCTTAGTTAATAACAGCATTATTTACAGTGGCCAAGGCATGATAACACTGAAGGGTTCTTTGATAGATGATTGCATTAAGAAGGTATAGTACATATATACAACGGAATACTATGTGCTCTAAAAAAGAATAAAATATGGCCATTTGTGACAACATAGATGGGCCTTGAAAGTATCATACTAAGTGAAATAAGTCAGATGGAAAAGGACAAGAACCATATGATTTTACTCATTTCTGGGATATAAAAACAAGTAATCCATGACAAACTTAGAAACACAGACAACAATATGGTTGTCACCTGAGGGAAAGTGTATAAAGGGGGATGAAGAGGGTAAAGGCTTCAAATGTATGGTGATGAAAGAGACAAAAATTTGGGGAGTGAACACACAATGAAATATACGGATGATATAGAATTGTATACTTGAACTTATATAATGTTTTAAAACAAAGTTATCCTAATAATTTTAATTTTTTTAAAAGGATATAATAAAAGAGAAAGTAGGCAAGAAGAAGACAGAAGGGGTAATTTGTAAGGAAAACAATTTTTAACCTATAAAATATGTACTTTATAATTATAATTACAATATGATATTTTTTATGGCAGAGAAAGTTGTAATTATATTAGCATTTATGTTTTATTTACATATGCTTTTTATGAAATATCTCTTACGCACAAAATTCATTAATTGGTTCTTTTTATATTGCTTCAAATGAAAGCTTCATAATTAAACATATTCTTATATCTATTTTAAGATGCAGTAATTTAAAGCAATAACCAGATAGTAATGTTATTGGTTTCCAAACCTTTCTATGTATCTGATATCTTCTCTTGAATATTTTTATACACCAAACAGAAATGAAGATCTGCTCTTAACATTTTACATTTAGAGGAAAACAAAAAGTTACTTTATAACCAAGTAATCTAAGCATGACAGGTCATTGCTTCTTTTAGTATGGTGACTTTTTTTTTATTTCTAATATACATGATATGGATGGTATCCAAACACATCTTTTTCCTTTTTATTTAAAACCAGCTTTTGTTTATTGTTCTTAAAAACATTGTAACATAACAAATTTGCATGTCCTTTTGGCATTATTTAAGATATAAATTCTAAAGGATAATACTTAGTTTCAGCCATTTCTCTGTCTAAAATTTACAAAAATTCAGTGTTAGGAAGAGAATTAACCAACCCTCAATGTACTATGTTCCATTAGTTTTCCACTCTGCTAAAAATGTTTTTCTTCTCTCCTTAGGGGACTGGGATACACAAGCTTATTCTGCGATTAGTGAGTCATTATTAGTAGAAGCAAATTGGAAGACACATCATATGTTGAGAGATGGTTGCTTAGTGAGAAAGATGTAAATATTAATATAAATGGGGTGAGGAAGACACATGAATGTGCAAAGTTAAATGAATACTTTAAATTAAATGAAGTTATTAAATCCATATTTTTGTTTATAAGAAATAATGGTAATTTGTTAAATTTAGCAAAAATAAAGCTATATTAAACAAAGACAGCTATGTTGAAAAAGAATACAATTGTATTTGCATTAAGATAAATTTAAGAATTAATTTTCTATTCTGAATTTATAAATACAAGATAAACTATATTCTACTATACATGAATATAGAGTGAAAATATATAATCAATTTCTTTTTAAGTTGTTATTTTTAGAAAAATAAATTGGATATATAATAATAGTATGAAATGAATCGTGTAAAGTGTGAATCAAGTGTGAATTCGTATATTTTATAAATAATATAAAAATTATTTCATGATTTAAAATATCTGTTGTTGTTTTGTCTCCTAAATTAAAAATGTAGGTTTTTTTATTTGTTTGTTTGGTTAAATAGTTTGGTTTTGTTTGGGTTTGGTAATGGTTTTTGGATATTGTCTTGTATATTAATAAAATAACATGAGAGCCTTCATTGGCAATTTGGTGCACTTTATCATTTGATGTAGTTCTAATAACACTTTATAATTTCTGCAAATACTTCACACATTTCATATTGCACATTACTGCATTTGGTTAATCCATAGATCAATGGTTGGTTTTATTGGCTGAAATCTTTTCATGTTTTGAAGATAATTTAAAACATATATTTTGGAAAAATGAGTGGAAGCCAAATGAATTAGTCAATGTATTATAAAAAAAATAAAAACATACTTACAAACTTGTCTGCCAAAAAATCTTATACCCAAATAGGCCTTAGCACCAGAGTGGTTCCATCTGCTCATTGCATGCTTTGGTCTCCTGTATAAATTCAAAACCACCTTCACTTACACAGAATTGATTTCCACTTTAGTGGGCAGAATTAATGGATCAACTGTTACAGATTTTACTACTTGTACCCTCGGTCAAAGCCTGTGATTTGTGTTTACAATCCATAACAGTTTTCGGGCCCTTCAGATCTGCCTATAACTTAAAAAATTATATATATATATATATATATATATGTGTGTGTGTGTGTGTGTGTGTGTGTGTGTATTTGTATATATATATACACACACACATACATACATACATACATATATATAGTAATGAAACACTTTTAAAGTTGTTAAAGCTATATTCTGCCACTAAGATCAAAACTTATTTTTCTATTATTTTAATTAATTTGAATAATAATATTAATCACAACCATTTTTATATTATTTTATTTGATGGGATTATACATATATAGTATTAGTGAAGGGTCTGGATGAACATAATTATTAAGTTTACCTGTAAAAGAGAAAACATAAACAAGTATGTTTGTCATTATTATTTTTATGATTTCCACATTTCAGAATTTTCATTGGAAAAAACTAGTGACATTAAATAAATAGTGAGGCTATAGTGTTAGGCGGGATTGGGGAAACATGCAGTTTTGGGGAAATTTGCAGGTATGCACAAAAATATTTCTTCTCTAAATAAGAAATTAAAGTCACAATTATTTTATTCCCCTAGAAACATTCATAAAGTGCAAAATATGTTAATTATTTTTATTCTAAAAGAATGTAACTAATGCTATATTGAATACAATCTAAATATTCATTTTGAGAGAGTTGTTTAAATAAATTTGAGCATATTTATGTTATTAAAAGTTTAAATAATTAAAATAAAAATATTAAAATGATAGATGAAGAAGGTGTCTGTGTATGTTCAGGGAAGAAGTTCATTAGATACCCGGTAAAAAATCAGCATAAGTATGTGTTAAAAAACTGCTTTCCAAAGTATTATATTTACCTAAAATATAGGCATATGAATACTAGTGAATCATACATCTTAAATGTGTGAATTTTTAAGGATCATGTTGATGATAACCTGGTGGTGGTGTGTGGTTGGATATTTGCCTTCTATTTTATAGTATTTTGTATTGTATGATTTTTTATATTTATAATCATATTTATAATTATATAGAGATATTTCTATTTCCAAAGTGACAGAAATATTTTAATTATGATGAACTAAAAACATGGTCAGCATGAACATTTTAAAAAGCTAAATAATTCAAAGGAATGTTTGTTTATTTATGAGAAAGATGTGATGATTGTGATTTTTATTATTTTATTAGTTCTCCGTAAAAAACTAAGCTGAATCATGTATATTCAATAAGTTTCTAATAAAAGACATTTGTTGTTCTTTTTTCTGAAGAATTTTGTTTTGTCCTAGTTAGTTTTCCTTTTAGGCACTTGTTCTAGTGACTGATCACATATTTTTTATTGCCAGACATAATCAACTAAATATTGTTTCCCAGCTCTTGCAGGCATGTTTGACTTCATGACATGAATTATGTTTATCAGACACAAACTTGGCTCCATCTTATTGCCTGTCCTTGGTTTCCCTTCCCTTCAGCTTTAACTTCTGTGTCATTGTTTTTTTTTCTAAATAAACAAAAAAAATTTTAGAACAGTTATAAATTTACTAAAAAATGGCATCCATAGTGTGTACAGAGTTGCCAAGTTTGCTAGACCCCATTTATTTATTTATTTATTTGTATTTTTCTGAAGCTGGAAATGGGGACAGTCAGACAGACTCCCGCATGCGCCCCACCGGGATCCACCTGGCACATGGGCGACGCTCTGCCCACCAGGGGGTGATGCTCTGCCCCTATGGGGCGTCGCTCTGCTGTGACCAGAGCCACTCTAGCGCCTGGGGCAGAGGCCAAGGAGCCATCCCCAGCGCCCGGGCCATGTTTGCTCCAATGGAGCCTTGGCTGTGGGAGGGGAAGAGAGAGACAGAGAGGAAGGAGGGAGGGGTGGAGAAGCTTCTCCTATGTGCCCTGGCAGGGAATCGAACCCGGTTCCCCCGCACATCAGGCCGACGCTCTACCGCTGAGCCAACCGGTCAGGGCCAGACCCCATCTATTTTTAACACTTTATAAAAATAAATAAACCAAATGTTGGTACATTGTTATTTAAGTTTATATTTCATAATTTCTTAGTATTTAATTAATTTTCTGTTTTATGTTCCAAGAGTCCATCTATAATGTTGCATTATATTTAATCATCATGTCTTTAGATTTCTCTTGGTTCTTATTGTTTAATAGACTTTTTTTGTTTTGATGACAGTTTTTGGTGTACTGGTTAGATATTTTATAGAAGGTTTTTGAACTGGGACTTGTGTGATGGTTTTGATAATTAGTTTGGGATTATATAAATCAGTATGAATTCATCAGCATTTTATGTTTTGATTCCTATTCTAATACTCCTTACTTATTTTAGGTTGAGAAAAGACATTTTGAAGGAATAATGTCAATTATAGATATGTTCTCTTAATATGCCTGAGAAAAATAGAATAAAAAATTAGATATTTAGGTCTACAGGGGAAAATAATAACAAGATCTAAGCTTAAGCCATATGTTTAAGAGTCATCATCTTTTACTTGTAAAATTAAAACCAAGGTGTAGGTGCTCCTCTGATGTGTGCACAGTTATTTTTAATCTATATTGTTGTGGAGCTTTAAAATACATAATTATTTATGCTGCCTTCATGAATGTGACTGAACCAAAGATAAAACATTGACATTCCATTCAGATCACAAGAGGAAGAGCATCTCAGAGACAAAAGCCCAGCAGAGAATATGAATTGCTTCTAAGTCTTCAGAGTTCAAATACAATAACTGTTTGCAAGAGCAGTTTAAGAGATATCAACTGCTATTGAGATTGCATTCATTTAAGGGGGCATCAGAGGAAACCAGAGTTCTCACCATATCATGATTTATGGATTTGGCCTGAACAGTGGTAATTACTTCCTTAGCACTAGAGGTGAGTATATATGGATGAGCTCCACCAAGTTCAAATTTCTGGGAATACAGTACACTTGATTATTTTTGGTCAAAATGTTACTTTGTTTCTCAGATAAAATAGACAAAACTATGTCATGATGATTACAGTTTCTTGAGCAAAATATTAACCTTTGAAATTCTTTCCGATAACATTTTTGCAATAAAGATATACTAATAAAATACAGAAGTCTATGAAATTTTTATCTGAACAAAGTATAGTTGATTATATGTAAGGATAGTTAGCAATATAATATTTATAGAGAGGTATAAAATATTCACAAGTAGGACTATATTGAATAGATCCCCTATAAGTAAAAATAATCATCATTGCTTCTTTCTACCTGTGATATTTAAAAAACAAATATTAAAAAAATGTCATCTTATTTATTTCCAGATGACGTATCAATTTTATTTTGTTAAAAAAAATTAGCTAAATTTAGAGAATGGAGAGGCCAGTTTAATGCACTAGCTCATGTTTTGTATATGAGAAATAATAGTAAAAATGAATAATAAAAAAATATTATAAAAGAAAAACTATATTTAGGAATACTCAATGTGCAAATGCAAATTCTCCCCAAAAGCTTTTCTTTACTCTTGACTAGTTCATTGAAACAAGGACTATTTTACAATCTGTCATCACATGGTCATTATGACTTCGTCTTGTTCCTCCTTGTACAAATTCTTGACTTTGAGTTCAGTTCAACAGATAATTAATTTGTTCATCAGAATTTGTATACAACTTCTATGTGGATATATTTTACATATTTATATAAATATATCAATTTTATATTGTATATGTATATATATTTATTATAAATAAAATACAAATGTATTATATATGAAGTTGGAATGAGATACATGTTCAAAAATATTAATATTAATTTTAGGTATTTATAATAATTAAAAAATGATTTCATATTAAAAATACATAGAAAATAATTTTAACAGCATTTAAACAGCTGTCTTTTTTTTTTTGTATTGTAACAACAGTTTATTTTTTAATTTAGTTTTTAATTAAACTCATTGGACCATATAATCTCACTTATATAAGGAATCAAATGAAAAAGTTAAGCTGATGAACAAAGTGAAAACAGAGGAATGGATACATGGAGCGGTCAGAGAGGAGGCGAGTGAGGGGACTGGCTGGTAGAGGCAAAGAGATAAATAAATAATAGCCTTTTAGAGAGAAGGAGAGTTGCTTTACAAAGGTTATTACAAAGGGTAATTATCTGAAACTTTGTAAGTAAGAGATTTCTTTTATACTCTAATGGAAATACTATAAATGGCCTGCTCAAAAAAATTAGGAGATACTTCAAAATGAATATGAGCAATAAAAAAGGAAGCATTTGATTTTTTTTATTAAACAAGAACATTAGAAAAGCAAACAAGTCAAAGAAAGTTGTTCAATTATGCAAATGAGATACACAATGAACTTTTATTTCATTGGTGAAAATGCACTGTACAAAAGACTGAAAATACTGGAGTATTTGCATGTTCCCTGATCCCCTAATTTTTGTGAGCAGTACTATATAACTTAATCAATGTTCCATATATAATGACAGAATATTTGTATGATTAGAAATTGTATTTTCTTTCTTTCTTTTTTTTTTTCAGAGACACAGAGTGAGTCAGAGAGAGGGATAGATAGGGACAGACAGACAGGAACGGAGAGAGATGAGAAGCATCAATCATCAGTTTTTCATTGCGCATTGCAACACCTTAGTTGTTCATTGATTGCTTTCTCATATGTGCCTTGACCGCAGGCCTTCAGCAGAACGAGTAACCCCTTGTTGGACCCAGCGACCTTGGGTTCAAGCTGGTAGGCTTTTTGCTCAAACCAGATGATCCTGTACTCAAGCTGATGACCTTGGGGTCTCGAACCTGGGTCCTCTGCATCCCAGTCTGATGCTCTATCCACTGCGCAACTGCCTGGTCAAGGCTATTTCTTTTCTTAACATGCTACCTTCTATATAAATATTTCTACAAGAGAGGATAGGTTGAGTTTTTTAAAAAAACTTTTTCTATGTGCAAGCAGTGATCTTAAAATTAAAAATTAATTCCATTGAATATAGCCTCTAAAAAAACCTTATGGAAATATTTATCAAAAACTACAAATATAATATTTTAAAAGAAATGTAAAATATTGCTGAAAGAAATTAAAGGAAGTCTAAGTAAATGGAGAGATATTTTATGTATATGGTTTAAAAACTCAATATTGTGAAGATGACAATTTTCTCCAAATTGATTTATAAATTTAACACAATATCTATAACATTTCCAGCATACATTTTTCCAGAAATTAATGTTTATTCTAAAATTTATATGGACATGCAAAGAATCTAATATATACAAAACTATTTTATAAAAGAAATCAAATTAGAGAACTGATAGTTCCCAGTTTCAAAATTTTCTATAAAAGCTATTGTTTTAACAAGACAATATGTGATGGGTTTAAAGATAGACATATAGGTCAGTGAAACATAACTACAGTCCAGAAATAATTTTTTATGTTTGTGATCAATTGATATTTGACACTGATGTCAAGACAAATAAATGGAGAAAGTAGAGTTTTTCATCAAATAAGTCTGGGACAGCTGAATATCTACATGCAAAAAAAAATGAATTTATGCCTTCATCTCACACAACATGCCAGAATTTATTTTAAATGCATAGTAGAGCTAAATGTAGGAGTTGTAACTATAAAATTTCTAATAAAAAACATTAGAAGAAAAAAAAGTGTTGAGCTCTGTATAAAACAAAGAATTCTTAGATAGGTACCAAAAGCAGGATCTATAAAATACACCGATAGCAAAAACTAAGAGTTATTTCAAAATGAATATGAAGCAATAAAAAAAAAGCACTTGATATTTTTATTAAACAGGAACATCAGAAAAGCAAATGACAAGTCAAAGAAAGTTGTTCAGTTATGCAAATGAGTTGCAAACTCAATTTTCATGATTGAGTAGCAGTGACATATTTGTGGGAGTAAACAAAAGCATGTCAAACTGGATGAGAGTGTCACACATTGACTGTTCAGTAGGGTGTATGGTCACCGAAGACTGCCAAAATGCATGACAGAAATGGGGCATGAACAGGATCAGATTGTCCAGCAGTTCTTATGGGATCTTCTGCCACTCTTGCTCCAGGGAAACTTCCAGCTTAAGACATGTTGTGGAAGGCATTGGACAGTTTTCCAGACATCTTTCCAGTGCATCCCAAGCATGTTCAATGGGATTCAGGTCTGGAGAACCTGGAGACCAGTCCATGCATTCGATTCCTGCCTCTTGAAGCATGTTGTTGATGAGATGCATGTGGTGGGGCCTTGCATTATCATTCATGTAAAGATAGTTGTTTCTAACTGCTTCAGCATAGGGTACCACTACAGGGTGCAGTACCTCATCTTGATATCTGACAGCACTCAACGATTTGTTTCTGATGATGTGGAAGTTGGCACGACCACTAATTCTGATGCCAGTCCACACCATGATTCCACCACCACTGAAGGAGTCCCTTTCTCGCATGAAACGTGGATTTTCCTATGTTTCTCGTTCATGCCAAATCAGGACACAATAATTGTCAGTCTGCAGATTGAACCATGACTTGTCAGAGAAGAGGGTAGTTGACCACTTATCATGGGTCCAATAACAATGTTCTTCAGCCCATCTTCTATGGGTTCTATGGTGTTTAGCACATAACAGAACACATACCATTGGTCAGAGGGCATGCAGTCCAACATGATGGAGTTGATTTTGTGTGGTCTAGAGGTGCATGTCCACCAATAAGTGGCAGCAAGAAACTATTTCTGCAGCTCTGTTGCATTGCTGTGCCTGTTCCTTCTTGCCAATAAGGTCAAGTAGCAGTCATCTCTTGCTATCGTTGCAAATGGGCAACACTTCCCTCATCTTTGTTCTGTGCCAGTCTCTTGAAAGCAATTCCATAGTCTGCTAATCATGCTTTGGAATGTTCCAAGTGCTGTTGCCACTGTTCTCTGTGTTTGACCAGCTTCAAGATGTCCTATGGCTCTCCAGGCTTCTCATTTGGGCAAATCGTTTTGCAGGGGCATTGCAAGGGCTGGGAAATTGCAGGATGTGCAATTTCAAGATAAGGGAATGTGCAGATACTCCAGTACTTTCAGTCTTTTGTATAGTGCATTTTCACCAATAAAATAAAAGTTTGTTTTGCATCTCATTTGCATAACTGAACACTTTCTTTTACTGGTTTGCTTTTCTGATGTTTCTGAATAAGAAAAAAAATCAAATGCTTCTATTTTTTATCACTTCATATTCATTTTGAAATATTCCCTAATTTTTGTGAGAAGTGTAACAAATACAACAGCAAAGATTAATTGGACTTTATCAGTATGAACATGCCTGTGCTTCAAAAGATATTAGTAATAAAATTAAAAATAAGCCACAGAGTAGAAGAAAATATTTGTAAATCATATGCATGAGAAAGGACTTGTATTCAGAATATGAAAAAGGACACAAATCAATAAAAAGACAATAACCAGTTAAAGTTGGTAAATATTTGAATAGACATTTTTCCAGATAATACAAGAAAATAGCCAAACAGCACATGAAAAAATGCTCAACATTATCAATGATTAATGACATGTGAAAAATAAACATAAGATATTACTGTACACTTGAATAACCTTAATAAAGTAGAAATAAACTAACAAGTGTGCCTGACCAGGTGGTGGCACAGTGGACAGAGCATCAGCCTGGGGTGCTGAGGACCCACGTTCAAAACCCCAAGGTTGCCGGCTTGAGTGTGGGTTCACCAGGTTGAGTATGAGGTTGCAGGCTTGAGCACGGGATCATAAACATGACCTCGTGGTTGCTGGCTTGAAGCCCAAGGTTGCTGGCTTGAGTCTAAGGTCACTAGCTTAAGTAAGGAGTCATTAGCTCTTCTGGAGACCTCCAGTCAAGGCACATATGAGAACACAATCAATGAACAACTAAAGTGCTGAAAGAAAAAAATGATGCTTCTCATCTATCTGTCTGTCCCTTTCTCTCTCTTTCTCTTTCACAAAAAAAAAAAAAGAAAAAAGAAAAAGAGAAAGAAAGGAAAATAACAAATATAACCAAGGATGTGAAGAAACTGAAACCCTCAAATAGTAATTGTGGGCATATAAAATCACAGACCTCTGGAAAAAGTTGCCAGTTTCTAAAGAAGTTAAACATAAGTTTATCAGATGAACTAGTGATTCTACTCTTATGTATTTTACCAAGAAATATGAAAATAAATTAGATGGAGCTGTTTCTAGCAGCATTATTTATGATAAATAAAAAGTAGAAAAAATGCCATTGTCTATCAGCTAGTGAATAAATAAACAAAAATATTTTGTGTCCATATTATGAAAGACTATTTAACAATAAAAAAAAGAACAAACTCTTGATTTGGACTTCAGAATAATTATGTGAGACACAAAAATATATATGTTTTACTATTCCATTTAAATGATATATCTTTAAAAAAAAAATCTATAGTAACTGAATCCAGATGAGTCAAGACTGGGCGTGAAACCAAAGATTGAGTAAGAATGTACATGAGGTATATTTTGTGATGAGAGAAATGTTCTAGTGTATTGTGGTGACAGTAAAAAACAAAACAAAACAAAAAAAAACCTATCAATGTACTAAAAATAGTTAAATTTACTGTCAAAACAGGTGAAATTTATGTTATAGAAATTATTTCTCAACAAATCGTTCCCAAAACTAAACAATATAAGGTTTAAAGTTTTCAAAGACTAGCTATTTTTTTTTAATTCTATAATATAGAATACCTCCCCTGAGCAGGATTTAGAATATCAGAGTCAGTAAGTGAAAGATTGATGAATTTGGTTATTTGAAATTAATAAAACTATACTAAAAAACACACATAAAACTAAGTTAAAAGTCAAATAATAGACAAGAAGAACAAATTCTAGTTCATCAAAGAGCCAGTGAGGTTGGTGTACATTGGACAAAGGGGAGAGACAAGTCAGGGTGCAGAGAGATTGAAGAAACAAGGGCAACAGCAGGAAGTCCTCAAATGTGGCTACTGCAGAATTCCAGGTGAGACAGAGTGATGATTTCTACTTTGGTAAATAGGTCATGGAAAAGTAAACAAATAAATATTATCTATTCATGTGGGACCTGAAAGAATGAAATAAAAAAAAAGGATAAATCCTACCATTTTGGTTCAAAAAGAAAAGAAAAGGCCCTGGCCGGTTGGCTCAGTGGTAGAGCGTCGGCCTGGCATGAAGGAGTCCCGGGTTCAATTCCTGGCCAGGGCACACAGGAGAAGCACCCACCTGCTTCTCCACCCCCCTTCCTTCCTCTCTGTCTCTCTCTTCCCCTCCTGCAGCCGAGGCTCCATTGAAGCAAAAAGATGGCCCGGGCACTGGGGATGGCTCCTTGGCCTCTGCCCCAGGCGCTAGAGTGGCTCTGGTTACGACAGAGCGACGCCCCGGATGGGCAGAGCGTCGCCCCCTGGTGGGCGTGCTGGATGGATCCCGGTCGGGCGCATGCGGGAGTCTGTCTGACTGCCTCCCTGTTTCTAGCTTCAGAAAAATAAAAAATTAAAAAAAGAAAAGAAAAAATTAGTTTTTGTCAAGTTCTTTGTAAAAATTTAAAATTTATCTTTCATATGCATAGTTACATGAGAATAAAAATGCTTCCTATGAGATTTCACAATTTTATGTTATTATAAAATGGCTTTGTTGTTGGAACGTTATATATATTACATATATGTATATTGTAATAATATATATATTACAGATAATGTATTTCTTCCTATACTGCTGTCTGAGAGAAAAATACCATTAATGCTACATGCTAAACAAATAAGACATATAGGAATAAAACTTGTTAACTAATCTGAGCAAACGTGGGGAGATAAAGATAATGTTAGCATCACTTGCTTTTATTCTATTGTCTCTCACTGCAAATTAGTAGACTCTATAATCTATAGTTATTTAAGATTTTAACGTTAGAAGAAAGCTGGGTGTAAGGTATCTAGAAATCTCTGAACTATTTTTTAAAAATTTTTTTTTTAGATTTTATTCATTCAATTTTATTAGAGAGAGAGGGGACAGAGAGAGGAAAGAGATAGAGAGAACAGGGGGAGGAGCAGGAAGCATCAACTCCCATATGTGTCTTGACCAGGCAAGCCCAGGGTTTTGAACCGGCGACCTCAGCATTCCAGGTCGACACTTTATCCACTGTGCCACCACAGGTCAGGCCCTGAACTATTTTTGAAATACTCTGTAGTCTCAAATGATCTCAATTTTTTTTCTCAAATATATTATGAAAAAGTCAGCAAGAATTATATTATCCTCTTGGTCAGTACTTTTCAACCTCTATTTTTCTAATCCCTGTGCTTCATAAAAGAATTTAGGGAGCATCAGTCTTTTCTACTACTTTCACTTTCTATGTGTTGTGATCTCCATTATAGTTGCAATCCTGGTCTTTCTTCTGCTGTTTGACATATTTGGGAGCAGAAATTGAATATGAGTAAAGTCAAGCCTTCTCTTCTCTTACCTTTGGTACTAGTTCTCTTGATAATTATGCATTCTGCCCTGCTTCTCAAGGCTGTGAGAGTAATATGGAAGGTCCCCACGTGGAAAGGCCTGGGGTGATCTTGTGTTGCTTGTGACAGAATTAGGAAATTTGTCTATTATGAAATTCAAATCATCATAATAATTAAAACCCATTTATTTGCTGTGCATAGAAGTCAATTTCTCCTCTAACAACCTTTTCAATAATAAATGTAATTATTTGATCTGCATTGCTTTTCCTTAAACTCTCTCACCTCATGGCAAATTCAGTCTAGGAAAAAATAAACTAATCATATTTAACATCCCATATAGAATGATAATTAAGAGAGTGGACTCTGTAGATAAATTTTCCAACTTCTAATCCTAGCTCTGCCTCATATTGAGTATGTGACCTTAAGCAAATCACGTAATCTTGATTTTATTTTAGTGAAGTGTGATAATTTTTTCTTATGAAATTTTGTAAATTAAATCTATGTGTGTATCCATCTATGTACACATTTAATACATGAAAAACAATATGTAAATATTTTCTATTAGAGTTTATTGGTTCTGCTAAATTCCAGTGCAATGGTGTTAAAGAAAGGCATATTTGGTAGAATTCCATGTTTTCTACCAAAATAATTTATATATATATAGTATATATGTAAAATTTGCCTCTACTTTCTCTGTTGAGATTTCGTGTTTTATATTGAAAATCAGGGAATGTGTTATTTGAATAGAAAAAGTCATTGATATATAATTACTAACCAAACTTTTGTACAATTGAAATGCTATCTTTGAGAAAGTTGAGCCATGAAGAAAATATATATGTTGTTTGGTATCATATACTTGCTGGAACAGCTGGGACAACTATTGGATATAGGTATCCTGATTCTATGAACAGGAAGACAGTACTACATTGATAAAGAGCTCAGGACTCAGACATGCAGGGCTGAATCCTTGTTCTGATCAACAATTGTGTGAGATCTTTGGCTTCCTGTGCCTATGTTTTTTCATTTGTAGAGCATATATTCATACCTAGCTCATATTTATAAAGTGCACAAACGTGTGTGTGTAATATAATGAATGAATGTAAATGTGTATATATGCATGTATATATTTGAGGATATTTATGTTCATATATATATATATATGTTTGTGCATTTGTGTCTTTGTACATATGTATATCAGATTTCCAGATAATAATAACTTTTACTAATGCAACGACAGAAAATTTAAAAATCTAAACAATTTTGAAAAAGAAATACTCAAAAATGTTCATTCTAATTATAGGTACAATATCTTTGATATTTCAAACAAAATAATAGTATTTACAAATATCTCCCCTGACTAATCATTGTAAATGCATCCAATTATTACTATGGGGCATGTTGTAAACTGAACTTAAATGTTTATATGTAATATCTACCTACATAGTTAGGTCCAGTGAGGAATAGGTATCTCAGTACCTAAAATACTACTTGAAAGAGAGTGGCCTGATGAAGTTTTTATGAAGTTAGCATAATTATTAGTTGGAAGCACAATATGAATTTTCTAAAGATTTTTCAGTTATAACTTAAAGTGATAAATATATGACACTGAAATGGATGTACTGTCATGGTGGTATCGTGACTTTGTCATCTCCAGAAGATTATGACACTGATGGTTTTTAATCATTAAGTTAAAGGGCAAAAAAAAAAAAAAAAAACCTTGTCTTTCACCTTGACAATAACATTGTGATTAAAAATTGATTCACTGGGGAACAATTTTTTTTTTCATTTTATGTTGCATGAGGTTTTAGAACTCTTTCTATATATTTCTGCATCGCTGATTCCAAATCTGAAATATGTTTTTTGGTGCATGCTCTATTTTTTATGCAATTTTAATTTCTTTTTGTTACAGTTAATTGCATGCATTGGTTTTTAAATTGGAGTTAAAGGGCAACAACTCTTAGATTGAACATAACCACAAGGCAATTAATGTTTTACAAACATCACTTCTACATAATTGTAGTTGTTTTTAAATGTAAACAATTATTATCTGATAAAAACACCCTCTTATTTTGTTTTAAGATTGAGTCATGGCTTAGCCTGACCAAGCGGTGGTGCAGTGGATAGAGCTTGGACTGTGATGCTGAGGACCCAGGTTTGAGACCCTGAGGTTGCCAGCTTGACTGTGGGCTCATCTGGCTTGAGCTTAAAAGCTCACCAGCTCAAACCCAAGGGGTTACACAGTCTGCTGAAGGCCTGCTGTCAAGGCACATGTGAGAAAGCAATCAATGAACAACTAAGGCAGGGGTCAGGAACATTTTTGGCTGAGAGAGCCATGAATGCCACATATTTTAAAATGCAATTCTGTGAGAGCCATACAACGACCCATGTACATTACGCATTATTCAATAAAAATTTGGTGTTGTCCCCAAGGACAGCTGTGATTGGCTCCAGCCACCAGCAACCATGAACATGAGCAGTAGGAAATGAATAGATTGTAATACATGAGAATGTTTTATATTTTTAATGTATTTTTTTTATTAAAGATTTGTCTGAGAGCCAGATGCAGCCATCAAAAGAGTCACATCTGGCTCGCAAGCCATAGGTTCCCGACCCCTGAACTAAGGTGTCACAATGAAAAAACTGATGATTAATGCTTCTCATCCCTCCCTATTCCTGTCTCTCTGTCTCTGTCTGTCCTTCTCTCTGACTCTGTCTCTCTGTCCTTGTAAAAAAAAAAAGACCCCACAAAAATAAGAAACAAACAAAAAAGATTGAATCATGGCTTCTTCCAGTAGGTGTAAATGTAAAAATAGTCCTGACACCTTCTGCTATATATGTGGCTGTTACACACTTTAATGTCAAAGGTGCAATATTTCATCATTTGTGACACGTGCATATATTGCCTATTTTCAAGTTCCCTTTGGCGATCAAGACAAGAATTGGGCTCCTCATACTGTGTGTCATAATGGTGAGGAAATGCTTTGTGACTGGACAAAAAGAAAACGCAAAGAAATGACTTTTGGTATTCTCATGATTTGACATGAACCTAAGGACCACATCAGTGACTGTTATTTTTGTCTGATCCATACAACAGGCATCGGCAAGAATAAACAGCAGATGATCGCATATCCTAATATTTCTTCAGCTATATAACCTATCCCACACTCTGAGACACTCTCAGTTCCAGTTTTTATTTCTTCTAAGGATAAAGAAAGTGAACATGGTGATCAAGTGTATTTTGATAAGATGCACGAGGAAATGGTTGTAGAATCTGAAGGTCTTCTTCTAATGCTAAGCAGTCATTAACCCCTCAGCAGTTTAGCCAACCCAAATTGTATGACTTAGTAAGAGATTTGGGCCTATCAAAGAAAGCAGCTGAGTTATTAGCCTTCAAGAAAAGAATGTACTTCAGCAGTCAGCTAAAGTATCCCATTTCAAGAAGGGTGAACAATTTTTTGTGGACTTTTTTTTCCTAAGACAAACACTTTGTTTACTGTCATGATATCAGTAGTCTTCTCAGCCAGCTAAGTGTTACCACTTACAGTCCAACAGAATGGCGTCTATTTCTTGAAAGCTTTAAACAGTCTAAAATGTGTTCTTCTACACGATGGTAATGTTTATGCAGTGGTTCCAATTGGCTATTCAACTCATCTGCGAGAAGATTATAATGACATAAAAATTGTCCTTGACTTTCTGAGGTATGAGGAGCATAACTGGATAATTTGTGTGGATCTTAAAATGGTAAATTTCCTGCTAGGACAACAGAGAGGTTTCACAAAGTATCCTTGCTTTCTGTGTTTATGGGACAGCAGAGTTTGGGAGAAACGCTGGACACAGAAAGAGTGACCAAAACATGAAGCTCTGGATGTAGGGATGCAAAATATTGCGAATGAACCTATAGTTAATTGAGACAGGATCATTTTCCCCCACTTTACATCAAACTTGGCTTAATGAAGCAGTTTGTTCAGGCTTTGAATAGAGAAAGTGAATGCTTTCAACATATTATTTTTGCTTTTCCTACCTTGTCTTTTGAGAATATAAAAGCAGGTGTATTTGATGGACCTCAAATTTGAACTTTCATACATGATGAAGAATTTGCCAGGAAGATGAATAAGGAGGAGAAAGCAGCATGGCAGTCTTTTGTGATAGTTACAAAAAACTTCCTTGGCAACAAAAAAGCAGAAAACTATGAACTTCTGGTTCAAAGAATGCTGTTGGCTTTCCTCGACATTGGATGTAACATGAGCATTAAGATTCACTTCCTGGCCCTGGCCGGTTGGCTCAGTGGTAGAGTGTTGGCCTGGTGTGTGGTAGTCCTGGGTTCGATTCCTGGCCAGGGCACACAGGAGGGGTGCCCATCTGTTTCTCCACCCCTCCCCCTCTCCTTCCTCTGTGTCTCTCTCTTCCCCTCCTGCAGCCGAGGCTCCATTGGAGCAAAAGATGGCCCGGGCACTGGGGATGGCTCCATGGCCTCTGCCACAGGTGCTAGAGTGGCTCTGGTCGCCACAAAGCAAAGCCCCGGATGGGCAGAGCAGCGCCCCTGGTGGGCATGCTGGGTGGATCCTGGTTGGGCACATGCCGGAGTCTGTCTGACTGCCTCCCGTTTCCAGCTTCGGAAAAATACAAAAAAAAAAAAGAAAAAAAATTCAGTTCCTGAACAGTCACCTTGATAAGTTTTCCAAAAATCTTGGACTTATGAGCAGACTACTGCTGGAGCATCAAATGAGATTGTCCTCAAGTACACAAATGCAAGAGAAATAAATGCAAATTTTTGCATGAGTAGAATTTAAATAAGTTTTGTGCAAATTTTATGAATAAAATAAGTGTTTTAATATGTTCTATTACAGAATTGTAGACAAATTCTGATGCAATCATAACTTTTAGTGTATTAGTGTATTTACTGCATTATATAAGTTATTATATTTTCACAAAGATGATACCCAAGAAGACATTCTACTTCATTTTGTTAAACTAAATGTTGAAAATTTTACAATAAGATGAAAACTTAAATCTTGAATTGCAAAAGAACTGTAGCTTACAGAGAAAAATTAATTTTATATTTGAGATCAGCCCACTCGAATTAGGTAAGAACACGTGTTTTTGTGGATGCAAAAAAATAATTTATTCCCCAGTGTTATTGACTACAACCACAGAATGCATCATTTCTTAACACTTGCTCTCAGCAAAAATTAAATTAACATTAAAAAAAAGAAATGGCTAGTGTTGAATAGAACAGAACTGCAGGCCATACCAGGTTTTTGTCATTTACTTTCATGTATACGAGGATGCACAATGTAATTGTTATTGTTAAATTCTGAGTTTAAGGCTTGTCTGTTAGGGGAACACTTTTTGGCTGCTTAATTCATCTAAAATCTCAGAAGCACCAATAGCTTGCCTATGTTTTAGTACTCAGCAGTCACATCATTTTAGATGTCTCTCCTAGAAAGATCCCTGCCAAGGGGTCACTCAGGGATTTCTGCTTCTTTAATTGTGTGACTGTTTTATTCTTTAGTTTCTATTTTTAAGCCCATGAAGACTGAGGAGAAAGCAAAGCTAGAACTAATCAATCTCCAGCTTTACTACAAGGAAGTTTGAGAATTGTAGTCTTGCTACAATTCCTGGGAGACCTTTCTGTAAGACCAAGTATAGAAATAGGATTGGCTTCATTGTACAATAGAATAAGTACTTGAAATATTTTATCATTTATTATGCTAAATTATACTTTGAAGATATAACTATCACTATCAAAATTCTATATTTTTGTGCCAACAATTTTTATTTTTTCTTGGTTTAAATATTATAAAATTATGAAGAATTTACAGTTTCAGAAAAAATAATTAGTTCCTGGCTCAAGGCCTTCTATTTGTTTGTGTTCTCACATGTCATCTCAGCTCTGGGTACTAAATTCTGTATTTTCATTAGGAATCTCAATAATCTTCTGAACCTCTTACCATCAATAACATTTTTTTAAGTAACTAGTTGTGGCATCACTTGTTTGATCACATTTAAAAAGAATACGTTTTTTCTTAAAAAATTAATTTGTATGATCCTGCTTTTTAGTGTTCCCATTAGAATCTTATTTTAATTAGACTTAAATTCAATTGTGCCAAATATCTAAAATATATCAAATTTTTATTACCCCACAACTTACATATGCTTTTAAAATAATTAATTTCATTATCAAATATTCTTAATTAGAAGCTTTTCTTATCATTCAAATAGACAACAATAATTTTCTGAAGGTTTAAAAAACAGATCATAAAAATTGCCATTTTTTTTATTTCTCTATAAGGAGATTTCAATCTGTTTTTGACAGATGGTTATTAGATAACAACTACTTTTCAAGTAATTTCACACTGATTTGTTGAACCTCAACTAAAGCAATTTCTGAGAACACTGTTCTTGTGAAAGAGGCCTTAAATTATATTTCATCATTTATAAAGCAACTTGCTATAAGCATTTGGAAACTTTATTCATTTGCTCGTTTTTATCTAATAAAGAGTCCCCAAAGAACTGTTCAAGATTCTTATTAAATTTAATATTAACAGTAGCCAGAAGGAAAGTTTTAGAAGTTCAATAGAAATATGTTCAGTGATTCTTGGTAAACTGTTTCCCCTGCCCCAATATACACAAATTGTCTTTATATATGTTTTTCCTAACAAAAAACAATTTGTTTGCTTTTTTAGCTATGAAGACAAATTTTTATAGGCTTTAGTCATGTGTGTGTGTTGCCTTTGTTGCATTTGTGTTCATTTTTTATGTAGCAGTTAAGATTCAATTTAGTTCTTAGCATGTCTTTCTGAAATACTGAATATTCATTTTCCTTAAGTCATTATAAATTCAATTGTTCTCTTACTATAATAGATGATGTCAAACAATATATTAGTATAAAGATGACTGACTCAAAATGATTCTCATATACAAATCTAAATGATGGAAACACCTGTAAGGAAATATAATAACTGATCTAAGACCCAGAGGTCCCAAGCATGGGTTATTACGCTTCCATTCTCAGGAACTCCAAACAGGTTTCTATTTAATTTGAAGTAGAGTTGGGAATTGAAGATATATAAGGTACATGGTGCACCTACCTCCTATTCATATAGCAAACATCTAACATCTTATGCAACACAATACAACATAAAATGCAGTATCCTGGAATTTTATCATTAAGAAGCAAACTCAAACACAAACATCACACATTTGGATTTTGATCTGAAAAAATAAAGTTGTGGTTAGGAAAAAAAAAGAGAAATTTAAAAAAGTAAACTTTTGTGGAAAATTGAAAAGATATGATGGCATTTTGAATGTGGAATTCCAATGGAAAAGTCTCCAACCAGAAAGAAAGTGATTTTAATGACATTGCAAAAAGTCATCATACCCTGCCTAGTAAATGAATGTTCTATATTGTCAGACTGTAAATTCTAATTCAGGGTAAGGAGGTGGGAGGGACTGTAAAACTCTGTAAGATTCAAAGATACATAAAAACTATGTTCATCAAAAGTGCCCTCTTCTGTCATTTTTAATTAGTGACCAAAATAAAAATAATTAAATTAATAATGTATATGTCTTAATTTGGGGATCACGCCTTCCTGTAACTGAAAACTGTCTTAAGATATATGAAACATAAATATATAAATTTTCCAATAATATAAACTCCTAAAACCAAAGATTTTTTTATTATTTATTTATTTATTTTTAATGGGGTGACATCAGTAAATCAGGATACATATATTCAAAGATAACATGTCCAGTTTAACTTGTCGTTCAATATGTTGCATACCCATCACCCAAAGTCAGATTGTCCTCTGTCACCTTCTAACTCAGGGGTCCCCAAACTTTTTACACAGGGGGCCAGTTCACTGTCCCTCAGACCGTTGGAGGGCCGGACTATAAAAAAAACTATGGACAAATCCCTATGCACACTGCACATATCTTATTTTAAAGTAAAAAAACAAAACGGAACAAATACAATATTTAAAATAAAGAACAAGTAAATTTACATTAACAAACTGACCAGTGTTTCCATGGGAACTAAGCTCCTCTCACTGACCACCAATGAAAGAGGTGCCCCTTCCGGAAGTGCGGCGGGGGCCAGATAAATGGCCTCAGGGGGCTGCATGCGGCCAGCGGGCCGTAGTTTGGGGACCCCTGTTCTAACTAGTTCTCTTTGTGCCCCTCCCCCTTCCCCCTCCCCCCTTCCCTCTCCCTCTCTCCCCTCCCCCCATAACCACCACACTCTTATTAATGTCTCTTGGTCTCACTTTTATGTCCCATCTACGTATGGAATAATGCAGTTACTGGTTTTTTTCTGATTTACTTATTTCACTTCGTATAATGTTATCGAGATCCCACCATTTTGCTGTAAATGATCCGATGTCATCATTTCTTATGGCTGAGTAGTATTCCATAGTGTATATGTGCCACATCTTCTTTATCTAGTCATCTATTGACAACACAATTTCATGTTTAAGACTCTCAACACAATGGGTATAGAAGGAAAATATCTCAACATGATAAAGGCCATATATGATAAACCATGAGCTAACATCATATTAAATGGCACAAAACTGAAGGCTTTCCCCCTTAAATCAGGAACAAGACACGGTTGTCCACTCTCTCCACTCTTATTTAATGTGATACTAGAGGTTCTAGCCAGAGCAATCAGACAAGACAAAGAAATAAAAGACATCCATATCGGAAAAGAAGAAGTAAAGGTATCACTTTTTGCAGATGATATGATCCTATACATCGAAAACCCCAAAGAATCCACAAAAAGACTACTAGAAACAATAAGCCAATACAGTAAGGTCGCAGGATACAAAATTAACATACAGAAGTCAATAGCCTTTCTATATGCCAACAATGAAACATTTGAGAACGAACTCAAAAGGATAATCCCCTTCACGATTGCAACAAAAAAAAATAAAATACCTAGGAATAAACATAACAAAGATTGTAAAGGACTTATATAATGAAAACTATAAACATTATTAAGGGAAATCGAAAAAGATATAATGAGATGGAAGAATATTCCTTGTTCTTGGTTAGAAAGAATAAATATAATCAAGATGGCCATATCACCCAAAGCAATATACAAATTTAATGCAATTGCCATCAAAATTCCAATGACATTTTTTAAATATATGGAGCAAAAAATCATCAGATTTATATGGAACTATAAAAAACCCCGAATAGGCAAAGCAATCCTAAAGAAAAAGAATGAAGCTGGGGGCATTACAATACCTGACTTCAAACTATATTATAGGGCCACGACAATCAAAACAGCATGGTATTGGCATAAAAATAGACACTCAGACCAATGGAACAGAATAGAAAGCCCAGAAATAAAACCACATATATATAATCAAATAATTTTTGATAAAGGGGCCAACAACACACAATGGAGAAAAGAAAGCCTCTTCAACAAATGGTGCTGGGAAAACTGGCAAGCCACATGCAAAAGAATGAAACTGGGCTATAGTTTGTCCCCCTGTACTAAAATTTACTCAAAGTGGATCAAAGATCTAAACATAAGACCTGAAACAATAAAGTACATAGAAGAAGACATAGGTACTAAACTCATGGACCTGGGATTTAAAGAGCATTTTATGAATTTGACTCCAAAGGCAAGAGAAGTGAAGGCAAAAATTAATGAATGGGACTACATCAGACTAAGAAGTTTTTGCTCAGCAAGAGAAACTGATAACAAGATAAACAAACAGCCAACTAAATGGGAAATGATATTTTTAAACACCTGCTCAGATAAGGGCCTAATATCCAAAATATACAAAGAACTCATAAAACTCAACAACAAACAAACAAACAGTCCAATAAAAAATTGGGAAGAGTATATGAACAGACAGTTCTTCCAGGAAGAAATACAAATGGCCAACAGATATATGAAAAGATGCTCATCTTCTTTAGTTATTAGAGAAATGCAAATCAAAACTGCAATGAGATACCACCTCACACCTGTTAGATTAGCTATTATTAACAAGTCAGGTAATAGCAAATGTTGGAGAGGTTGTGGAGAAAAAGGAACCCTCATCCACTGTTGGTGGGAATGTAAAGTAGTACAACCATTATGGAAGAAAGTATGGTGGTTCCTCAAAAAACTGAAAATAGAACTACCTTATGACCCAGCAATCCCTCTACTGGGTACATACCCCAAAAACTCAGAAACATTGACTTGTAAAGACACATGCAGCCCCATGTTCATTGCAGCATT
This sequence comes from Saccopteryx bilineata, assembly GCF_036850765.1. Lineage (NCBI taxonomy): Eukaryota > Metazoa > Chordata > Mammalia > Chiroptera > Emballonuridae > Saccopteryx > Saccopteryx bilineata. The sequence goes on along the minus strand of NC_089491.1, from coordinate 208,258,310 downwards.
GTTCACAGTGGCCAGGACATGGAAACAACCAAAGATTTTTAAATCAGTAAATTCTCCCAGGTTTCAGTACATGAATAAGAGTTTAGGCAACAGCTCTTACAGTGGCCTGAAAATCTCCACCTCTCATCTATCCGGGTTTTCTAAATATTCACTCTATACCCAGTACTTGTAATATATCTAACCAAAAAGATTTCTATTCTCAAGAGACTCATGGTCTAAAAAATGCAGTCAGATTAATAAACAACTGTAGTAAAATATTACTAATAAGATGATATGAACTTAATGCATTGAGAGAGTAAGAGTCCTTTATAAAGGAGAGAACAATTATTTCTACCCGGGGAACAGATGGGTAGAGAAAAAAATCTCAGAGAGTTCATTTGCTTCACTGTTTAATATTTTTCTTTATCAGCTTTTGTCAAGGAGGTCAACTTTCATTTTGAAAAGCACACTTTTTTGATGTATAGGGAATTTACTTTTAATATATATATTTGTTTATTTACAAATGTTAACTGAGACCCAAACATGTGCATCATGGGACCATGAGTACTGAGACCTGGAAATTATTAAAATGTGTTTTCTGACTTCAAATACTAATGATTTTAAGAGAAATTATAGCCTAATACACTTTTTAGAAACAAACAATGCCACACCTCATTTAAAGGCATCCCACATTGAATGCTATTCTTATACAGCTCATATAGACCCCTGAGTTTGGCAACATATAGCTCGACTATGCAGAATTTGTGCCTCCCAGGGTCTACTACATCTTGCAAGTACAGGTTGAGTGCTGTGAATGGACAAAGTGTTCTTGAGCTAATTGGACCATTGTCAAAATGAAAGACACACATGAATAGTAAGAGGCTAATACTGCAACTCCATGAAATTTAGTGGGAGGTATTTTGTTTGTTTTTGTTCGTTTGTTTGTTTGCTTCCCTTATCTTATTTTCTATTTTTCTCTCTGTGTCTGCCTTTTGTCACACAGAGTGATTGAGCACAGATGAGTCTGGTAAACAGTCTTTCCAATGGAAACCACACATAACTTTTCAATTAATATTCTAAATGCAGCCTTGCATTACCTACTGACTAGAAAAAAGGACTTACCATAGTTGATTTCTTTGTGTTTTTAATTTATTTATTAATAAATTGGGCCATATAAAAGTAGATCTTGTTAATTATTAAATAAAAAGTTTCTAAGCTGAGGAAATTCAGCAGGACTATACAGTACAATCTGTTTTTATTTCCAAGCATACTAGTTTAGAGTTCATATAGTTTGGTGTACAGAAGTTCTGTTTACTGTTCTTAGGAAGGCTGTTTTATGAGGATGTTAAGACCATACATGAACTTCTAAAATTTATATAAATTAAATTTTGCATCGAGAGAGGAAGGGCTCGAAGGGCTGACTGAGAAGGTTTGAAAGGTAACAAATCACAGCTGTGAGGCCCTTTATCAGCTTCCTTCAATAATTTGCAACACAGGCAAGACAATTGGGATATGTGAACAGTCAAGGACAAACAATTCAAACCTCCTCTCACATCCTCTCCCCTCCTGGAGACACAAAAGTCACATAGGTCCGCAAACACAGAAGTCAAAGAAAGCAGGCACTTGTCACGTGAAAGCTAAAGCTGTAATGGTATGTAAGACTCAGAAGAGCTAACAGCAGGGAGCTCATGTTTTGTTGCCTTTTTGGGTCAGATTGTTCAGCTGGCGGAACTCCCCCCCACTTCCTCCAGCACTTGTCTGAGCCTCTTTGTCCTCCAGGAGTGCTTCCTGTTTCCTGCAACAGTATGTGTTTAAGGAAAAAGTAAACCAAAAATTTATATGAGAAGGGTATAAAAAATATCATCTATAATCTGAAAGTACCACCTGTAGACTGATTCTGAAAAAGTAAATTTTTAAAGAAATTTTCACCTAGTGATTGAACCGAATGAAACATTTATAAAATAACATTTCAATGTATATAACAGTATTGTATTTTATCTTGAAAAACAAGTGTGTGGAAACAAAATGAATATTTGATACAAATTAAAACCAATCAATCACTCTATAATAGATGCAAATTTTTCTATTAAAAACATTTTATTTTTATGCTCATATTTATTGTTTTTTGAGAACTGTTAACATATACATTTTAATGGAATTTGAAATTGCATTTGTTCCTCTAAAAATTTTTCTTTCTTAAAGAACCATAGATATCCTGCAAGTACTTATTTAATGTGGTGACATGATTTTGAAACAACTGTTATTAAAACCTAGAGATTTTCCCCACTTCTTAAATCTATGTTGGTCTTGTCACTTGATTTAGCAATTGAATTTGCTTGGAGTAGCCTGAGCATCAGAAGGCCTTCTGCACTTGTGCTCAGTGCTTGAGAAAGTGCCCATTACCTTGAGACCAAGCTCAATCTTGCTTACTTGAAAGAGTTTGGGAGCAATTTGGGTAGTGACAAGCTGTTTTAGCTGAGGACTATGAATGACCTTATTTAACCTTCATTTTACAACATAAAATTTAGTCCTTTTGTGTATTATTGTGTTATAAATTGTTGATATTAACCCTCTAAGTTGATGCTAATGTAATAATGAACATATATTCATGCTATAAATGGCAAGTCATATTTTTTAATTATAAAAATTAAATATTAATGTAGTATTTATTCTATGACTTTTTAAAGTTCAAAACTATTTGAGGTTACTTGAAACACCCCATTTTGCCAAGACATGGCAAGTATATAATTTAGGGGAGAAGAAAAAATATGGTAATCAAGGATACACAAAATGTTTTTTTCCCCACAGAAAACTTTCTAGGGGGCAGATACTTTCTTTTCTTGCTAATAATAGTTTCCTGTCATTGAGCACCAATGTCTCCACATTTTAGGTTCTATTGCCCAGAGCCAATTGAATAATCTTAATTGTTTTGTTATATCTGAGTATTTTGCCAGCAGTCAAACTATGTCAACAACTGATATTACATTGTTATACCTAAAGGGAAAGATAAGTTAAACAAGCAAGACATTTTCTTTAAGTGTTTTTACATGTTCATGTAATCAACAAGAGTTTATAGAGCATCAAACACCTTCTTTATACTATATGTATTGTGTCATGCACTGAAATTATGTACATTTTATTTTTAACACATATAACTATCATTTATTGGGGCTTAGTCTATTCAGGATACAGTTCTAAAGTTCTTTACAGACACTAAGTAATTTGATATTCACAATAACCCTGTGAAGTGTGTATCATTATAGTACATAGGAGAAAACAAAGGTACAGAAACATTAAAGTGACTTGTCCAGTGTCAATATGCAAGTATTAAGTATCACAGTTACTATTTGATCACACACATTCTGGTTCCAAAGCAGATGGCTTCAATATTAAGATATGCTCTTTCTAAAGTTAAATAAGCAAACCAACAAAATGCCCTTTCCCTAAAGGTGTCAGAGACAACTAAATCATTAGAACTGGGGGAAAAAAAGATTCATATTAAGATCTTGATACTTTCTAAATATTCATAATAAAGAATGGATACCAACTCAGACTTAGAATGAGGAGAATTAAAGAAGTTTCAAAAGCAACATATAAACTAACCAGATATAGAAAGATATGGGAGACATGGGGCACACTGAAGGAAAAGCAATGTATGCAGAGTTGAAGATACACAGCAGGGTCACAGGAGCACACAGCCAGCCGGAGCCAGGGGGAGGTGATGCTAAGGATGAGCTAGATTCAGCAGAAATCAGATCACAAAATGCCTTGCCTGCTGAGCTGAAACCTTGGCTTACTTGGAGCTGACCTGTGTATGTCTTATTATTGTTAATCCAGGGATGGTTTGATAAGTGAAGAGGATGAGTGGCTGGGTTTTTGCAGTAAGTAAGACAAGTCTAGTTGCAGAGTAAGTAATGGAAGTGGAAATAGGGATCAAGTATAAAATTTAAAATCGAAGTTAGAAAATGGGACTCAGAACTTGGCTGAATGTGGCAGAAGGAAGCTGAGGCGGCGCCTTCATTTTCCAGCTTGGGCAGTTGGGCACTCTGTGAACCCCTTTCATTATTTATGGAAAAGAAAAGATATAGTGACCACAGAGCCCGTGTACTAAATACATATTACCTCTGGGTCCAGATTCCAAGCTATTTTTGATGTTATGATGGTGAGCTAGTCTCTAATAACTCTAATGCGTAGTTAGATGATCTTTAAAATGGGATGTTATTAGTACTTGACAGGGTTATTATAAGAAGTACATGGACAATGTAAAATAATCAGTCTTTGGGCAAGATATACTAATTAATTTTTAGAAATTACTTTTTCTCAAACAGAAAAAACTGTCATTTTTTAATATTTATTTATTTCTAAATATCATAACTTAAAGTTGAGATATAATTGAGATGCTTATTATACATAAGATAGGAAAAATATGGCTATAATTGAATTAGCAAATGAGTGGCAATCAAAGCAATGAGACTGGTTTCAAACTTTCACGAAGATGAAAAATCAGATGATAGGAATAAAGCCTCTAGCTTCAGAACATCAATATTTAAGATAAGGGATAAAAACATCCATTGGATTTGCGGCATAGAAGTTACATTGCCTTTTACCAAGAATATCTTTGGTGGAGTCTAAACCAGTTTCATGGGCATGCAACCTATACTATTTCTCAGGGCCCCACTCACAGACAGTTTGGTTTAATGTTCATTTGGTTTATTGTTATGTTGTCAGTGTCTTGAAGTTCTTAATAATTTTATTGTTGACCATGTGTTTTATAAGTGACATATATTAGTTTGTTAGGACAAACAAATACCACAGACTAGGTGCCTTAAACAAACAAAATATATTTTCTTAGTTCTGGAGGCTGGGAGTCCAAGATCAAGGTGTCAGCAAGTTTTGTTTATCCTGAAGCATCTCATTGCTATGTTCTCTCAAGGTCTTTCCTCTAGGTTTGCATGATTCTTATATCTCTTATGTATCCAAATTTTCTCTTGTCAAAAGAACTCCAGTCATATTGAATTAGGGCCCACCCACACGACCTCTTTAATTTAATTACCTCTTTAAATGTCTATTTCAGCCTGACTTGTGGTGGCGCAGTGGATAAAGCATCAACCTGGAAATGCTGAGGTCGCCGGTTCGAAACCCTGGGCTTGCCTGGTCAAGGCACATATGGGAGTTGATGCTTCCAGCTCCTCCCCACCTTCTCTCTCTGTCTCTCTCTCCTCTCTCTTTCCCTCTCTGTCTCTCTCTCTCTCCCTTTCTCTCTCCTCTCTAAAATAAATAAATAAAATTTAAAAAAATTAAAAAAAAAAATAAATGTCTATCTCAAAATGCATTCACTTCTAATAGAAGTTAAGACTTAAACATGAATTTTGAGGGAACGCATTCAGTTTATAATATGAATCAAATGTGATGAAAAATTGGAAGATGTGTGTGAGCACCTGAAACATTTGGGAAGTGGCTACAGGTACTGGCCAGCAGGCTACTGGACAGGGAGACAGGCACCTCCACCCTTGAGGCACCCAGGGCTTTATGGTTGTTGGGGCACTGCTGGTGTCCAGATTGATAACAGCAGCAGCTACAGAGAGGAATGATTCACAATAGGGCAGTGCTGACACCCTCTGTCCTGTGAACCTTTCTATGCAGCACCTGTACATTATTAACTATGGTCTGGGTACAAAACGAACTACTGTGCTCACACAGGAAATATTGTCAGTAAAATCTTACAATATGAAAACATTCATATGACAATGCTTAAATACATGTGAAGTAGCTGTTAGAGTTCTTTGACATATTTAGAAACTCTGGTTCTGCAAACTTTCAAGATTGCAAAATAAATGTATCAGGCTAGAGATAAAATTAAATTTTAAAAATAATAAAATTAAAAAGAAAAAAACTATTTTTATGAGATGCTTTACGTGAACAAATATCAAAGAAGCTGGTTTTTACATTATCTTTTTTCTTTTTGATTTAAAATACAATGAAAAAATATATTAACTGGAACTTTGAACAATACACAAGTCAGGAAGTCACTTCTGGTTTCTCGTACAACCTCCACAGGTTACAGGAAATGAGAGAGGAAGCATTAAAATACCATTGTATAACTTTACATCTAAAATTAAATTCAGACTGATGTGAAACTTATGTGTATGAAGAAATAATACTTCTTATAATAATATATTGCTCATAAAAATTAGGGATTATTTCAAAATAAATATGAAGTGATAAAATATCCCCTAATTTTTGTGAGCAGTATAGTTTCACAAGAGTCATCAACTTTAAAAGTACCAAAACTTATATTTTAAAATAATTTATCAGAATTTATTTGAATGTTGTTATCACACATAAATACACTTAACAGCTTTAGTAACCATTTCACCATGATCAGAAACATCCTCAAAATAAAAAAAATCATCAAATATTGCCTGCCATCTTCCATTTTTTGAGAAAAATTGGTATTACTTCCAATTATATTAGTTGAAAACTAAATTGTTAAATGTATATTAATGACCTCATAAATAAACTTTTAGAAGTGACTCAGCAAATTTACTGTCAATCAAGATATCACATTAATAAAACTTTATTATTTATCATAGTATATAATTCTGACAATAAATTATTATTTTTTAATTAGTATGTTTATTTTTTACTCTGTATCACAATTTTCCTTATTATTATTTTTGTTTGTTTTGTTTTATTTTTATTCAGTCAGAGGCGGGGAGGTACAGATAGACTCCTGCATGTGCCTTGACCTGGATCCATCCAGCAATTCTATTAGGAGGCAATGCTCTGTTCATCTGGGGCATTGCTCCATTGCTCAGCAACTGAGCTCTTCATAGTGCCTGAGATGGAGGCCACGGTGCCATCCTCAGCACCTGGGGCCAACTCGCTCCAATGGAGCCATGGTTGCAAGAGGGGAAGAGAGAGAGATAAAAATAAGAGGAGGAGGGGTAGAAAAGCCCATGGTTGCTTCTCCTGTATTCCCTAACTACAAATCAAACCAGAGACATCAGCATGGTGGCCTATACTCTACCACTGAACCAACTGGCTGGGGCCTTATATTTTATAAATAAGATTTTTTTAAGTAAAAGATTTATACTTTACTGGCTTTAATTTTTTTTCTAATTAAACAACAGGTCCTGCATTTTCATTTGGTGCTGGGACCTATGAGTTATGTAGCTAATTATGGTTGTATTAGTAGATTGGAATGAGTTCAAGAAGAAGGAGGTGAAGAAGCGGAGGCAGATGTTATAAATGTCTATTTTTACAGTGTTTATGTGTATTCCAGAGAGTACAGAAATGGACAATGCAATAGATTAGAGAAATGGAGACAACAACACAAAAGGATGAGGCTAAAGAAGGCATGTTGCTATAAGATGAGAGCTAATAAGTCAGGTGTGTGGTCTTATGAAAAATAAGACCAGTGGAAAGGGAGAAATCAATATTGTAAAATAAAGAGATGAATGCAGGAATGAAGTATATAGGAGGCAAGATAGGAAGGACTTCAGATCACAGATAGAGTAGTTAGTTGATGAAAGGTTCAGGGGCATTTTTTTTTTTGAGCCAGAAGGGAAGGGAAAGATGGTAGAAAATAGGGCACGTGAGATGACAAGTTTAGCAACTTGTGGATGAAATAAAGAATGTTTACACTTTTCCCTAGAGATTGAATAAATGACTAAATCTAAAAATCAATGCAGTGAAAGGCATGTTTTTTCTTGATAGTGTGTTGGAGTTGGATGGTTGACAGAGTATTAAAGGTTTAAAATATAGTAAGGAATGGAAAAGAAAGTTATTGAAAATTTTTAGAAATACTGAGTAACCTTGGCTTTAGCATACATGTTTATAGAATATGAATTTTTATTGACACATTTCTACACAATTGTATGATTTCATTTTGTTTTATTTTTCTAGCAGTTTCCAGAAGCCTAGGGTAGAATTAGAAATACTGAGCAGCTATAATTCCATGTAGTTGGAATTGTTTTAAGACAGTTTAGAAGAAGGACTAAAAGTTGTAGTTCACAAAACATTTTTAATGACTACTACTTAAAATAATGAATCTAAGATCATGTATGAAGATATAAAAAATGAAAAGTATATGAGGACTAATTCATTTGAACCAAATTTAAATGTAAAGAAACTGAAGTCTTAATGAAGTCAGATATGATGTAAAGTGAGAAAAAGGGTGTGAGAAATCACAAGAAAGACTGAAAATCAGAAATATTAAGTTTGACTTTAGAGACAAGATAGATCACAGAAATGATTATGTTTGATCAAGGTTATAAAAAGCTAAAGTGGGGAAATAAAAACTTAAAACTGAATATTGCATAGGTAATAATTTTCTATAGCTAAATTAAAAATACAACTATATTTATTTTATTAAACAAATCTGAATTTCCCTAAAGTTTATAATTACTTTAATTCTCATTTCTTTTCCTTTATTTTCTATGTTCCCTATGTAAATTTAACACTAAAATCTCCCATAAAAAAACTGAAAGTCATCTGTCAACAATAGCAGGCACTATCTCAGGTTGTTTTTTCTTCCCCAAAAAATTAATTGTGAGGACACATTAAATTTATCTACATGTTCAAGAATTGAAATATATCTAGTTTGTGGCAAGTTAAAATATTATGCAACTCTTAGAAGTGTTCACACAAGAAAAGCCCATACCTTGAGAGTACATGCTTGGGAAATTTTTGGAATTTAGAGTCTAAGCTTGATAATTTCTAAACCTTGGAATTTTGAGCCTAAGGTAAAAAGAGGGCATGTGAAAGAGGTATTGTACAGCAACTTCAGTCTTTTATTGAGTATTGATTGGAGCACATCTCTTGGATTGAATTACCCAATTTAGGAAGGTAGTGGTGGAGAGGATTTGTTTGAACAGTAAATCTACAGCAGCCTGAAATCAATAGGGAAAATGTCAGGAAAAAAATCATAATGAGACTCAAGTACTGAGAATATAAAGAATGTAAGGAATTCAGATTTAACATCAATTTTTCAGATTAGAAAAATTAGAGACTTGTGCTTGAAAATTTTAAAATGAGAGAAAATTGACCAAAAGCTAAAATAGGTTAAATTGCTATAAACTTAGTTTAGCTTTCTTGAAAATAAACCATTAAATGAACATTACACTACTGGAGAAAGAGGTAGAAGAGTATTTTACTCAGAATATGTATTTTTTCCAACAGCTGAATAAAGATGCCATCTTGAGAAGTACACAGCCAAGTGATTGCTTCTCCTTAAGTCATTGGGCTTTGAGTCATCACTGATATTTTTAGTCCAAGAAATTTCTACAGCAAATTCTGGATCTGAAGCAAATGTTGGAAAAGAGAGAAACTTTCTTTAGAAGCAGTTTTTACAGGTGCTAATCAACTCTATAGCATGAAGCAGCCACTCTACTGTGTCCCAGAACTAAAAGCTCCAGATGAAAATAGGTAAGGAAGGCTTTATCACTAGACAGAGCTCACCATCAATACAGTAGTGAGGTGGCATAAAAATGTTCAAAAGAGAGGACATTAAGAGATTCTGAGCATGCTGAAGAGATAACAAAAGCTCCAGCAATGAAACCTCTAATTTGAGCTGCCTGTACTATAAATTTTGAAATTTTGCAAAAGGCAGCCATGTTGCAAATGCCACTTTGAGAAAAAATACAGTATGAAAAGATATGCCACTTGCCTCCACCACCACCAATAAATTACATTACTGTAAAATTTGATTATTAATGGGAAATTAAGTTTCAGTTAAGTGGACTATGGTCATCTGGCACAGTCTGACCTCATGGCAATCTAAAAACTAGTAATGTCTTCATATACTGCCTTTGCTCAAATAAAATTGTGTCTCTGCTTTAATTTTACAATGAGATATACAAACTTTGGGAAATAGATTTCATTTTGGGTTTTAGGGAGGTTGGACAGAAATAACAGCTAAAAATTTCATTTCTGGTTTGTTTTCTAAGTTGGGTGTACGTAAGGCTAATGTTGTGATAACCTTTATCAACTAATCTACTATTTGAATTATAAAAAAAATGAGCAGCATAAAAAATTTAAGTCCTGAAGTCTTAAAAGAACCATTCTCATATTTGTAGAAGATGAACAGCTGCCGAAGGAACCACACCCATCAATCTTACTCTAGCTGAGACTGAAGAGGAGAAGGAAGGTGTGTGTAGAGAGAGCAATTCGAACCTTTTATTCTATCTTTAAAATAAAAAAGGTAATAATTTTTTTATGTTTGATACCTTTTCTTTTTTACTATAACTTTGGATACTAACAACTTAGGAAATTTAATTTTTAGACAATGTTTACATAAGCATTTGTCAGCCTGACCAGGCGGTGGTGCAGTGGATAGAGCGTCGAACTGGAATGCAGAAGACCCAGGTTCGAGACCCGGAGGTCACCAGCTTGAGCGCGGGCTCATCCGGTTTGAGCAAAAGCCCACCAGCGTGAACCCAAGGTCGCTGGCTCCAGCAAGGGGTTACTTGGTCTGCTGAAGGCCCACGGTCAAGGCACATATGAGAAAGCAATCAATGAACAACTAAGGTGTTGCAATGCACAATGAAAAACTAATGATTGATGCTTCTCATCTCTCTTCGTTCCTGTCTGTCTGTCCCTGTCTATCCCTCTCTCTGATTCACTCTCTGTCTCTGTAAAAAATAAAAAAAAATAAAAAAAAGAATTTGTCATGAGAGGAAGTTTATATTCAAATTGTGGCATGTCTAGGTAGTGTTTATTATTGAAATTGCGTGTGCGCATGTGTGTGTGTGTGTGTGTGTGTGTGATTTCATTTTATCTTTTTGCACAACTTTTTGACCACCATGTTGGTCACTGTGCCTGGGCATCATTTATAATAAGAAATGTAATGCTGAATAAAATTTTGGCTTGATAATAATATAATAGTCTCACCTTTGTTGAATGTACAAGCCACCTGCTACCATAAGATTCCCAGTACACCTGTAGTATCAAGTGGATATACAAAGTTGATAATTTGCTTATACTTAGAGATGCCTAGTAGTATCTCATTCCTGGGGATCTTTTACTCTACTACATCCTTTTACCCAAGACAGCCAGAATAATTTAATCTTATTTGAAAGAATAAACTGGATCGAGTTCACTAATCCCTTCTCCACCTTTCCTCTCGTCAGTGGGTTTCCCTGAGAGAGTATAGATTTTGCTGGTTCTTTTCTTAATGCCAGAGATGTTTTTATATAAAGCTCAGCTCTTATCAAGAAGCAAAGTCTACCTTTTCTTTTTTTTATTTATTTTATTTTTTTATTTTTCTTGTATTCCTCCGAAGCTGGAAACGGGGAGGCAGACAGACCCCCGCATGCCCCCGACTGGAATCCACCCAGCACGCCCACCAGGGGGCGATGCTCTGCCCATCCGGGCGTCGCTCTGTCACGACCAGAGCCACTCCAGCGCCTGGGGCAGAGGCCAAGGAGCCATCCCCAGCACCCGGGCCATCTTCCGCTCCAATGGAGCCCTGGCTGCAGGAGGGGAAGAGAGAGACAGAGAGGAAGGAGAGGGGGAGGGGTGGAGAAGCAGATGGGCGCCTCTCCTGTGTGCCCTGGCCGGGAATCGAACCCCAGACTTCCACTCGCCAGGCCAACGCTCTACCACCGAGCCAACCAGCCAGGGAGGGCCTACCTTTTCTAGTACAATCCCGAAATGAGGTAAGGAATTCAATTTCAGCCTGACATTTAGTTTGACAAACTCAACTTGCCTACCAAGATGTCACATTCATCCATATTAGCATTATCAATAATGAAGTTATTATTTTTTCATATCTGTGCCACTATTTTCTATCAACTTTTCATTGGGTGGTAAATCCAATGTGGCCTGTCCAAAGCCTCTTCTCATTAAAATAAATAAATAACCATTGTGTCTTTCTTTTTTTTTCTTAAGCATTTAAAAATATTTTCAATAATACTTTACATTCAATATTATCTGTATTAGCTTCATCTGTATATCAAAGTAGAAAAAACTTTGTTTTTAATTTTTTCTACTACTCTTTGTGTTCTGGAGATTATTTTTATTTATAGCTTTCTGCTTTTTTTTAAATAATGAAATACATTTTTTAATTGAATATGAGTACTTTGTTTTTCTTTTGAGGCTTTCTTTTGCTTCAAGTATTCTCTCATTATCTTTTGATTTTCTTTTTCTATTTTATTTGTCTTAGCCATCACTTTCCATAACAGAGATTTTCTTAAAATGCATGATAATTCTTAGTTCTTTGCTTATATTTAGGGACAAGTAACTAAAAACTGATTAGAAAAATGAGTTATGTTTTAACCCTGTGAACTTCACTATGTGATAATTGGGCAGGTAATCAAGTCTTTTCATGGAAAATGTCAGATGCCTGCATCTTTTCTCTTGAGTCAATAATTTTCTGCAAAAATCAATATTCTAAATTCTTCCTTTGGGTTTATAAACCTGATGCTAGCTCTTGGGAGCTTAAATAGGATAAAATATATTTTACCACATTCCAAAACATAAATAGTGCCTAAACTCTGCCCTGTGCTGGCCTACTGTCCCCAGTGTGCAATTTGTGAAGAGCTTCTGTGATTTGTTTTTTCAGAAATGTATCTTTACTCCAATCCTCTCTCAATATCATAGCATGGCTAAATGGTAGGAGGGAAGAACCTAATTCTTCCTTACTCATTGAACAAAGAAGTTCAATCACTTCTTTGGCTTTAATGCTTTTGGCCCACCTAGCTCTACTTGTCTTCAGCATTCTCTGCTGATCTCATGGCTGCATCCTTACGCTTTAAAATGACAATCTGCTTGCCTCTTCTTGGCTTTCCTCACTCAAGAAATTAACCTTTATGATAAAGAGGCATCAAGTAACACTATAAAAAGTTTAGATGAATTGAAATATTTGTATTTCATTTGTATTTTGTTTTCTGCACTGTGCTAGATGTTGTATCCTTTTAAAAACAATAAGCTATTATGAAAGGAAACTGAGAGGCTTCAAACAATTTTATTGACAGGAATTTTGTTTACATGCATATTTATGACAGCAGCCAGTGTGTTCCTGAAATTCATCTTGACATTGTTTTATGAGTATTCGAGAAAACACGTTCTTGACTTCCATAGAAATAGACAGTTTCTGAATTTCAGTTTCCTGAAACATATTCTTCCACATCTTTACTCATCACCTACAGAATAATTTTTGTATACTTATTAGATTTTCTTTTTTAATTTAACTGATGGAATCACTTCTACCTACCTAAAACCATTTGGATGTCTTAAGAATGACTTAGAATTGAAAGAAAACCAGTCACAAAAGACAACATATTGTATAAGTACATTTGTATGAAATGTCCAGAATAGGCAAATCCATGGTAGCAATTAAATTAGTGGTTGATTACATGATAGGGGGATGAAAATGGAGGGGACAGAGAGTAACTATTAGTAAATGTGTAAGAGTTTCTTCTTGGGGTGACAAAAATGTTTTAAAATTATATTTTAGTATACTTGTACAACTCCATAAATATATTAATATCTATTGACATGTACACTATTGAACTATGAATGTTATAGTATACATGAATTATATCTTAATAACATGTCTTTAAGGAAGAGTGACAAACAGCTGAATTGTCTAATTATATTACTACAAATTTACATTTCCATTAACATAAAGAATAATTGCTGCAATGTGGTTTGTTGTTCCTGTAGCCATTGATATGATACTACCATTAATTAAAAAGTGTACTGCAATGTATGATACTGTCAAACATGTAATTTCTCTTTTTCAGTTGTTTTAAAGGTAAGAATAAATCAATGTGTTTATTTATTTAAATAAAGTATTAAATATGTATTTACTGATTTATTTAGTTTAGGAATCATTTTGGAATGCTGACAGAGACCTATTAAAAATAAATTCATTTAAATGTTTTAAAAAGAAAACTAATTTTGTTTTTCTTTTTAAAAAAATATTATTTAAATAAAAGTTATTAAAATAAGTTTATTTAAATGACTTAAAATTAATATAGTGTGAAAATTAATACTTTATGCACTTTTTTCAATGTAATATTTAATTACCAGATTTTATTCTTTGCTATATATCAGGAAAATGATAAAGCATGAGTTCAATACCCATTATGTGCTACATATAATTATATATTATCTTAATTTATTTAAATGTTGACTTCCTTTTTTTTTTTTGTATTTATTTTTAATGGGGTGACATCAGTAAATCAAGATACATATATTCAAAGATAATATGTCCAGGTTATCTTAAAGTTCAATTATGTTGCATACCCATCACCCAAAGTCAGATTGTCCTATCACCCTCTATCCAGTTCTTTTTGTGCCCCTCCCCCGCCGCCTTCCCTCTCCCTCTCCCCCCTCCCCCCGTAACCACCACACTCTTATCAATGTCTCCTGGTCTCACTTTTATGTCCCATCTACGTATGGAAAAATGCAGTTCCTGGTTTTTTCTGATTTACTTATTTCACTTCGTATAATGTTGTCAAGATCCCACCATTTTGCTATAAATGATCCGATGTCATCATTTCTTATGGCTGAGTAGAATTCCATAGTGTATATGTGCCACATCTTCTTTATCCAGTCATCTATTGATGGGCTTTTTGGTTGTTTCCATGTCCTGGCCACTGTGAACAATGCTGCAATGAACATGGGGCTGCATGTGTCTTTACAAGTCAATGTTTCTGAGTTTTGGGGGTATATACCCAGTAGAGGGATTGCTGGGTCATAAGGTAGTTCTATTTTCAGTTTTTTGAGGAACCACCATACTTTCTTCCATAATGGTTGTACTACTTTACATTCCCACCAACAGTGGATGAGGGTTCCTTTTTCTCCACAGCCTCTCCAACATTTGCTATTACCTGTCTTGTTAATAATAGCTAGTCTAACAGGTGTGAGATGGTATCTCATTGCAGTTTTGATTTGCATTTCTCTAATAACTAAAGAAGATGAGCATCTTTTCATATATCTGTTGGCCATTTGTATTTCTTCCTGGAAGAACTGTCTGTTCGTGTCCTCTTCCCAATTTTTTATTGGACTGTTTGTTTGTTTGTTGTTGAGTTTTATGAGTTCTTTGTATATTTTGGATATTAGGCCCTTATCTGAGCAGGTGTTTAAAAATATCATTTCCCAATTAGTTGGCTCTCTGTTTATCTTGTTATCAATTTCTCTTGCTGAACAAAAACTTCTTAGTCTGATGTAGTCCCATTCATTAATTTTTGCTTTCACTTCTCTTGCCTGTGGAGTCAAATTCATAAAATGCTCTTTAAACCCAGGTCCATGAGTTTGGTACCTATGTCTTCTTCTATGTACTTTATTGTTTCAGGTCTTATGTTTAGATCTTTGATCCATTTTGAGTTAATTTTAGTACAGGGGGACAAACTGTAGTCCAGCTTCATTCTTTTGCATGTGGCTTTCCAGTTTTCCCAGCACCATTTGTTGAAGAGGCTTTCTTTTCTCCATTGAGTGTTGTTGGCCCCTTTATCAAAAATTATTTGACTATATATATGTGGTTTTATTTCTGGGATTTCTATTCTGTTCCATTGGTCTGAGTGTCTATTTTTCTGCCAATACCATGTTGTTTTGATTGTCGTGGCCCTATAATAGAGTTTGAAGTCAGGTATTGTAATGCCCCCAGCTTCATTCTTTTTCTTTAGGATTGCTTTGGCTATTCGGGGCTTTTTATAGTTACATATAAATCTGATGATTTTTTGCTCCATTTCTTTAAAAAATGTCATTGGAATTTTGATGGGAATTGCATTAAATTTGTATATAGCTTTAAGTAATATGGCCATCTTGATTATATTTATTCTACCTAAACAAGAACAAGGTATATTCTTTCATCTCATAATGTATTTTTCGATTTCCCTTAACAATGGTTTATAGTTTTCATTGTATAAGTCCTCTACATTCTTTGTTATGTTTATTCCTAGGTATTTTATTTTTTTTGTTGCAATCGTGAAGGAGATTATTCTTTTGAGTTCATTCTCAGAGATTTCATTGTTGGCATATAGAAAGGCTATTGACTTCTGTATGTTAATTTTGTATCCTGCGACCTTACTGTATTGGCTTATGTTTTCTAGAATTCTTTTTGTGGATTCTTTGGGGTTTTCAATGTATAGGATCATATCATCTGCAAAAAGTGATACCTTTACTTCTTCTTTTCCGATATGGATGCTTTTTATTTCTTTGTCTTGTCTGATTGCTGTGGCAAGAACCTCTAGTACCACATTAAATAAGAGTGGAGAGAGTGGACAACCCTGTCTTGTTCCTGATTTAAGGAGGAAAGCCTGCAGTTTTGTGACATTTAGTATGATGTTAGCTTATGGTTTATCATATATGGCCTTTATCATGTTGAGATATTTTCCTTCTATACCCATTTTGTTGAGAGTCTTAAACATAAAATTGTGTTGTATTTTATCAAAAGCCTTTTCTGCATCTATTGATAATATCATGTGGTTCTTGTTCTTTGTTTTGTTGATATGGTGTATTACATTAACCGTTTTACGTATGTTGAACCATCCTTGAGATTCTGGGATGAATCCCACTTGATCATGATGTATTACTTTTTTAATATGTTGTTGTATTCGATTTGCTAGTATTTTGTTTAGTATTTTAGCATCTGTATTCATTAGAGATATTGGTCTGTAGTTTTCTGTTTTTGTGCCATCCTTGCCTGGTTTTGGTATGAGGGTTATGTTTGCCTCATAAAATGTGTTTGGAAGTATTGCTTCTTCTTCAATTTTTTGGAAGACTTTCTGTAGAATAGGAACCAAGTCTTCTTTGAAGGTTTGATAAAATTCGCTCCTATAGCCGTCTGGGCCTGGACTTTTATTTTTGGGGAGGTTTTTAATGGTTTTTTCTATTTCTTTTCTACTAATAGGACTGTTTAGGCTTTCTGCTTCTTCTTGACTCAGTCTAGGAAGGTTGTATTGTTCTAGGAATTTATCCATTTCTTCTAGGTTGTTGAATTTAGTGGCATAAAGTTTTTCATAGTATTCTACAATAATTCTTTGTATATCTACGATGTCCGTGGTGATTTCTCCTCTTTCATTTTGGATTTTGTTTATATGAGTTCTTTCTCTTTTTTCCTTGGTAAGTCTTGCCAAGGGCTTGTCAATTTTGTTGATTTTTTCAAAGAACCAGCTCCTTGTTCTATTAATTTTTTCTATAGTTTTTCTGTTCTCTATTTCATTTATTTATGCTCTGATTTTTATTATCTCCTTTCTTCGGCTGGTTTTGGGTTGTCTTTGTTCTTCCTTTTCTAGTTCCTTAAGGTGTGAAGTTAAGTGGTTCACTTGGGCTCTCTCTTGTTTGTTCATATATGCCTGAAGGGATATGAACTTTCCTCTTATCACTGCTTTTGCTGCATCCCATAGACTCTGATATGTCGTATTATCATTTTCATTTGTCTGTATATATCTTTTGATCTCTGCACTTATTTCTTCTTTGACCCATTCATTCTTTAAAAGTATGTTGTTTAGTTTCCACATTTTTGTGGGATTTTTTCCCTCTTTTTTGCTGTTGAATTCTAGTTTCAAGGCTTTATGATCAGAAAATATGCTTGGTACAACTTCAATTTTTCTGAATTTGCTGATGTTGTTTTTGTGGCCCAGCATATGGTCAATTCTTGAGAATGATCCATGTACACTGGAGAAAAATGTATACTCAGTCACTTTGGGATGAAATGTCCTGTAGATGTCTATCATATCCAGGTGCTCTAGTGTTTTGTTTAAGGCCACTATGTCTTTGTTGATTCTCTGTTTGGATGACCAATCTAGAGTCGTCAGTGGTGTATTGAGGTCTCCAAGTATGATTGTATTTTTGTCAGTTTTTGTTTTAAGGTCAATAAGTATCTGTCTTATATATTTTGGTGCTCCTTGGTTTGGTGCATATATATTAAGAATTGTTATGTCTTCTTGATTCAGTGTCCCCTTGGCCATTATGAAATGGCCATTTTTGTCTCTGAGTATTTTTGCTGTCTTGTAGTCAGCATCATCAGATATGAGTATTGCTATGCCTGCTTTTTTGTGGATGTTATTTGCTTGGAGTATTGTTTTCCAGCCTTTCACTTTGAATTTGTTTTTATCCTTGTTACTTAGATGAGTTTCTTGTAGGCAGCATACAGTTGGATTTTCTTTTTTGATCCATTCGGCTACTCTGTGACTTTTTATTGGTGAGTTTAATCCGTTTACATTTAGTGTAATTATTGACACTTGTGAGTTCCTCATTGCCATTTTATAGATTGCTTTCTGTTAGTTTTGTGCCTTGTTTGATTCTTCTCTTTCGTTTTTCTATATTTTGTTTTTATTTGGTTGTGTTCCATACATCTTTCCTCTGTTGCTATCTTTTTTAAATCATGTGCTTCTGTGGTGGTTTTTTCAATGGTGGTTACCATTAAGTATTGAAAAGGGTCCCTACCCTGTTCATTGTAGCAAACTATTTTGTGAGTACTTTTGCCCTCCATCGCCTTTTGCTACTGTTAATCTTCATCCTTCCCCCCCTTTCCTATTGTTGTCACAGTTTAAAGTTGGTTTTGTTATGTTCTTCTTGGAGCTTTTACTTGTGGCTTTGTTGTTGTTTTTTTTTTTATTCTTTGTATCTGATTGGAGAACCCCCTTTATTATTTCCTGGAGTGGGGGTTTTCTGGTGATAAATTCTCTCATCTTTTCTGTATCTGTGAATGTTTTTATTTCTCCTTCATATTTGAAGGTTAGCTTTGATGGGTATAGTATTCGTGGCTGAAAGTTCCTCTCTTTCAAGACTTTAAATATTGGGGTCCACTCTCTTCTAGCTTGTAGAGTTTCTGTTGAGAAATCTGATGATAATCTAATGAGCCTTCCTTTATATGTTGTATTCTTCTTTTCCCTGGCTGCCTTGAGAATTTTTTCTTTGCAGTTGGTTTGTGCCAATTTTATTATGATGTGCCTTGAAGTAGGTTTGTTGGGGTTAAGAAAACTTGGAGTTCTGTTTGCTTCTAGAATTTGAGGTTTTAGTTCTTTCCAGAGGCTTGGGAAGTTCTCATCTATTATTTGTTTGAGTATGTTCTCCATTCCATTTTCTCTCTCTTCTCCCTCTGATATACCTATTATTCTTATGTTATTCTTTTTGATGGAGTCAGATAATTTCTGTAGGGCTATTTCATTTTTTTTAATTTTTGAATCTCTTTCTTCTTCTCTTTGTTGAGCCTCAAGTTGCTTGTCTTCTATTTCACTGATCCTCTCTTCTATCTGGCTTGTTCTATTAGCTAAGCTTGTTACCTCATTTTTCAGCTCATGAATTGAGTTTTTCATCTCTGTTTGATTTGTTTTTATAGTTTCAATTTCCTTGGAGATATACTCTTTGTGTTCATCTAGTTGTTTTCTGAGCTCCCTAAATTGCCTTTCTGTGTTTTCTTGTATATATCTGAGTATTTTTAGAATTTATATTTTAAATTCTCTGTCGTTTAACTCCAAGGTTTCCAATATCTTAAATTTTTTCTCCATAGATTTTTCCTCATCTCTCTGTGTTACCTCTCTTTCTTTTGTATCCATGATATTCGATTTTCTCTTCTTTAATGGCATCTGAGGGTGGTTTTCTTGATAGTATTAATGAGATTTTATAAGGAATAAAAGGATAAAAAAATAAAAATAAAAATAAAAAATTGCGCGTTTTTTTTTAAAAAATTAATCATTAAATAAAGAAAAATAAAATAAGATAAAAATTTGAGGAAAAAAGGGAATAATTCCTTCCCCTCCCTTTTTCCTCTCCCTTCCTCTCCCCTCTTTTTTGAGAAAATCTTGTGATTAACTGTGAATTATATTGTACTAAATAGAACAAACAATACCTGAAGTGGAGGGCCTGAGTTGGGGAGAAGTAATATAGGGGTAAAGGAAAAAGAAAAAAAAGAAAAAATACAAGAAAAAAATTTTTATATATAAAAAAGGGAGGAGCAGTATAGACCCACAAAAAGCAAATTAGGAAAAAATTTGGGTCAAGAATAAAATGATTTGCTTTTAGGTGTTGGCTGACTCAGAGTTATGATGAGAGGAATAAGAGGGAAACAGGAAAAAGGGGTGGAAAATTAAAAAATTACTATTGTATTTAGTGGAACAAGAACTAGATAAAATGGAGAGCCAGGGATGGGAGCACTGCTAATGTGTTAAAAAGGTGAAGTAAAATCCCTCCAAAATGCCACAAACTTAAGTTTGAGTCCCAGATAAGATAATTTGTTCGTTATTGAAGTTTGAATGAGAGAAGACATAAAGGAGAGAGGAAGAGACTAATATAGAGGGAGAAAAGAGAGAGAGAGAGAGAGAAAAGATTGAACAACTTAAAGAAGAAAAAAGAAAAAGGAGGAGAGAGAAAGAGAGAGTTAGGGGTTTTGGATTGCAACCCTCAAAGAGAGAAAGGAGGAGGAAAGAAAAGATAATGGGAGATGTAACACTTATGGGCAGTGTAGTTCAAAGAGAGGCGAGAGTAAGACTGAGAGAGAATTAAATGACCAAATTGGAGTAGAGAAAAAAAAAATCAAGAATGAAGAAAAGAGACACAGACGAACAAATATAATACAATGGGATAGGTTATAAAATCTGCAGATTATTCTTGATTTTGAGAGGTTGTCGTCTTGCTTTTTCTTTTCTGTCTTTCTGGTCGGTGACTTTGTACCCCGGGTTCTGCCCCTGTGGCACGCTCTGGAAGAGGTTTGCAGTTGATAATTCTCTATGGTAATGTCATGTATTGGGCTTCAGTCTCGTTGGCAGTCGAGGTTCATTAGTGTTTATAGGCTCCAACAGTGAGAGGATCTCTCACTGTGAGAGTGTTCCTGGAGCCTCTCTCCTAGTCTTTCCTTCCACAATTAGAAGCCTGATAATCCAGCTATGGGGTTGCTGCTGCCTCTGCGTGGATAGTAAGGGTCTCAAAGAGCTGGCAACTCCCCACTCTATTCCCACTAAGCACAGGGCTCTGAGTAAGGCTCAGTCAGTCAGACCTGCCAGCATAATCAAGCGTGGCTTCCTCTCACTCAAAGACCTCTGGCTCTGCCCCTCTGTGGGATAACTCGAGTGCCCACTCCTGAGGCGTTCGGAGGAATCTCTTGCCCACTCTCCGTGCGCACCCACCAGGATGTCAGACCAGACAGGTCGCACTTCAAGTGAAATCCCTACCCACACGGAAAAGATCGAGCTTTGGAATTGTCTTTCGCTCTATCCTCGTGCATCTTTCCCAAGGGGCTAGGGCTGCCTGAGATTCCGCTCCTGGCCCGCTCACAGACCTGCTCCTCTGTGGGAAAAACACAGGCGCCCACCTCTGAGGAGTTCGGAGGAATCTCCTGTCCACTCTTCCTGTGTGCGCACTAACCAGATTATGAGTTTCAGGCGGGACGCCTCTCACTCTGAGAAAGCCCTCTGCCCACACGAAAAAGTTACTGGGTTGGAATTGGCTTTCGCTCTGTCCCCGTGCGGCTTTCCCAGGGCGCTGGGGCTTCCGCTCCTGGCCCGCTCACAGGCCTCTGACTCTGCTCCTCTGAGGGAAAACACGGGCGCCCACCTCTGAGGAGTTCGGAGGAATCTCCTGCCCACTCTGCGTGCGTGCACACTGACCAGATTATGAGGATCGGGCGGGACGCCTCTCACTCCGCGAAAGCCCTCCTCCTGCACAGAAAAGTTCCGCTGTTGGAGTTGGCTCCAGCTCCCTCCCTGTGCCCGGTCCCCTCAGGGCGCTGGGGCTCCTAGGAGATGCTGCTTTTTGCCCACACAGAGGCCTCTGACTCTGCTTCTCTGTGGGTTAGCACGGGCGGCGCCCACCCCTGAAGTGTTCGTAGGAATCTCTTGCCCACTAACCACGCCAACCAGGAGATGCAGAAAATGGCTGCCCCACTTGTCTTTCTTTGTCTGGGTTTGGTGCGCGCGTGTTAGCTTGAATTGCCCAGGTTTTTCCTGGTTTGGCTGTTTGTACCGCAGCCTGGAACTATTCACTCCCTATGCCTGCCTTAGTTTCTATATTCTCAGTTCTCAGTGAAAGCCATCCTGTTTGGATTAGAGAGGAAGGCGGAGCATTTCTTACTCCTTATTTCCCCCGGAGTTTGACCATATATTTAGCCAATCTTTCGCTCGATCCTACCTTCGGGTGTGTTGTGAAGCATCTGAAGACTCCAAGGATAGGTTTTTCTGTTTCTGGTTGAAGAACTTGTTGAGTTTATGGGGAGATTTTTGGTATCGCTTCCTACCGCGCCATCACTGTGACGTCTCTCCCAGTTTAGACTTTTTGAACGTTCTTAAATGTTGACTTCTTAAAGCAAAACCTTGCCTACTTATTGTTATATTGTCCACACACAGAACAGAGAATCACAAAACAAACTGTAAATATATTACTTTTACTGACTGACTGACTGACAATTTTTTTTATAAGATTACTGTTATTTTACTAGAGCAATTGAAAGAATGTCTATATCATGTTTAATTTTCCCCAAGATGTTTTCCGGTTTAAGTCACATTTAGAATTAGCTTAATTATGTTCAAGTTCTATAGTTGAGATGTAAACATCTTATTAAAATTAATTAGTATTTGAATTGTTTTATAGTGTTTTAGAAAGATCAGAAGCAAGAATTAATATTTCTATTTAGAACTTTTTGAGTAAAACTCACAAGTTTACTTAACCCTAACTCCCTAACCCCAATCCAGGAAAAGAAAAATTACTACATTTCTGTTTTTGGCACTTTCATCTTTTGTATTCAGTTAGGATACAGGAAAAGGTGAGAGTACAGAAAAAAAATTTAGAATAGTTATTTAGTAGAAAAAGAAAGAGGAGATGATAAATCCTCCACTTTAAGACATTTTTGTGGAACTGAGGTAAAATTTATTGACAGTATTACTTGTTGCTGGAGATTAATAGAGGAAGGGTTTGACTATTTTCTAATCTTATGCAGAGAACAAACATACTTTCCTATTCAGAAATTTGTCAACTACAAAGCCCAAGTACATTTGTGTGTCCTATTTTTTTCTGTGTTTGAGATGTTATAATTAAGCAACCACTGGAGGTGCCAGAAGTGAAAAGACCTCTGCTACTCACATCTGGGACATCCAAGGCAGTAGAGATTTCTTCAGTGCTGTGTCCGTGGAGCCAGTAGCCTGAGAAATGCTGTCTCCAGGGTGCTTCTGTCCTCAAAATCCCACTTTAACAACCCGCATGCCTGGGCCAGATTGTAAAGGGGGTCAGGAAAACTTGGGACATGGCAGGATCAGATGTGCAGTTTCTCTCAAGAAAAGAACAGATTCTGGAAGCAGATTGTTTCTTTTAACATATACATTTAATCTATAAAAACAAAAAAAAAGTATCTTTTGATTTCTCTACAAATTTTATATCTGTGTCATAAATTGTGGAAAATGTAGATGTTATAAAAGATGGTAATACACAGAAAATACAGACACTTAAATATATTATTTTAAATTAAAATAATATCTTATTTTATTTTATTTTATTTATTTATTTTTTTTTCTTAAGCTGGAAACGGGGAGAGACAGTCAGACAGACTCCCGCATGCGCCCGACCGGGATCCACCCGGCACGCCCACCAGGGGCGACGCTCTGCCCACCAGGGGGCGATGCTCTGCCCCTCCGGGGCGTCGCCATGTTGCGACCAGAGCCACTCTAGCGCCTGAGGCAGAGGCCACAGAGCCATCCCCAGCGCCCGGGCCATCTTTGCTCCAGTGGAGCCTTGGCTGCGGGAGGGGAAGAGAGAGACAGGGAGGAAAGCGCGGTGGAGGGGTGGAGAAGCAAATGGGCGCTTCTCCTGTGTGCCCTGGCCGGGAATCGAACCCGGGTCCTCCGCACGCTAGGCCGACGCTCTACCGCTGAGCCAACCGGCCAGGGCTAATATCTTATTTTAATTTTTACTTATCTGCGCAGATATGAATGTGTAAAATAAGAGATACCACAACATAATTCCATTTGGAAAAGCAATCTCCTGGGTTAACCAAATTCTTATAAAGATAATAAGTAGCTGATGATACCTTCTGAAAGCATTCCTTGTTTTAACAGACTTAAGACACAACCCTCAAACATTCTCTGGGATAAAATGAAAATTCACCCATGTGCTGGCCAGAATCAAATAACAACAAGACTGCATATAGCAAACCAGAATATTAAACTACAATCTCACCAGAAACTCAAAGTTTCATCATGCAGTAGTAAATGTAGATTCTAATACATAGAAAAATTATAATCACATTAATAATGTTAGTCATTATTGCAACTGTATTTATACCTGAGTCCTATAACTAAGACTCTACAATTGTAAAACAAAAGTACTTCTTTTCAAAACATAATTAAAAACAAGTATTTTATCTTCTAAATCATATTGTACTCATTTATTTTCTGTGAATTAGTGTTTGCATAGCATTATACTTGCTTCTAAAATAAAAATTCAAACACAAATGGTATCTGTATTTATTATACAGTGCATTTTATTGGACAATTATAAGTAGAAACACCTTAAAATGAACAAAGCGCCTGCCCAGGCAGTGGTGAAGTAGAAAGAGCATTGGAATGGGATGCGGAGGACCCAGGTTCGAGAACCCGAGGTCACCAGCTTGAGCGTGGGCTCATCAGGCTTGAGCAAAAAGCTCACCAGCTTGGACACAAGGTCGCTGGCTTGAGCAAGGGGTTACTCAGTCTGCTGAAGGCCTGTGGTCAAGGCACATATGAGAAAGCAATTAATGAACAACTAAAAGTGCCACAATGAAAAACTGATGATTGGTGCTTCTCATTTCTCTCCGTTCCTGTCTGTCTTTCCCTATCTATCCCTCTCTCTGACTCTCTCTCTCTGTCTCTGTAAAACAAACAAACAAAAAAAGAGCCTAATTGACAAATAATTGTTCTTGAAAGATAAAAGAGGAGAGAGAAAACAACTGCAATCTACTATGCCCATTTTTTCTAAATTTGATGAAAACTATAAACTTATAAAAATAAAAGGTTTATGAACCTGAAGTTCAAGAAAATGAGATAAACTACACTGATACATTATTTAATAATTGCTAAAAAACATGATAAACAGAGAAACTTGAAACAGGGAGAGGTTAAGAACTATGATAAATAGAGAAACTTAAAACAAAAAAAATCCACATTATTTATGGGCAATAGAAGAATAATAACAAGTTTTTTATGTAAACAATACAGGTCAGAATATAGTTGAATGGCACTTTTTAAGTATTTCTAAAACAGAACAATCACCTCCAAATTGCATACCCAAGGAAAATGTTTTAAATACCAAAATCAAAATAATACCTTTTTGAAACACAAAATAAATCTGCTGAATTTATGACCAAAATATATGAGACAATGCTAAAAGCTGAGAGAAATTGATTCGAGTTAGAAATCTGGAACTACACAACGTAATAAATAACACTAGAAATCAAGTGTGTGGGTAGATATAAAATAGCATTATTCATAATTTAAAAATCTCTGAAGATAGTCCAGAGTTTAAAGCAAAAATAACAAAATGGACTTGTGAGTCTTATAAAGGGTTAGAAAGAAGAAAAATATAGAACAGCAGTAACATTCGTGTTGGAAAAAAAGAAACAGAAGTATAGTGTTGTAAGCTTTGTAAGTTAATACAAAGTGGTATATCACACAAAAGTAGAATGTGGTAAGTTTAAGATGTTTAATTACTAAAGCAGCCCTTTCCACATCTCGTCCTTCCTATCAGTTTCGGTGTGACTTCTTCAGTGTTCCTTGGTTATAGAGTCCTCTTAGTTTAGTCCAAAGTTGTTTTTTCAAGATGACTGTTCTTAAATTAAGTTGTAATCCACTTTGGTCCTGGGAGGTGGCAGTTGGAACATCCACCTACTCAGCTGCCATCTTGGAATGCTTTCTATTCTATTTCTTTGAAAGAAAACTTTAAAAGGAATGAAACATTGATATGTAGAGGGAGGATGTTCTTATTTTTTTGGAGAAAACACCCAGAGCTTGGTAAATTTTTGCATGCTTATTGCTCTTACTACATTTTCTTCAGAAGATAGAACTATTAATTAAATTTATTTGTTCATTATTTAAACATTTATTAAAGGCTCATATATACCAGTCATTCTATCAGTCACTTTTGATATAAATTTCAATTTATTTTCCCCTGTATGTATTTTCTCCATTTCTTTTGAATTCACATCTAGTTTACTTCTCTTTTTAAAAAAGATGCCACATTCATTTTACTGTCAAACTTTTCCAAGTCATATTATAAATTTCACTTCCATCAGTCTAGGATCCATTACAGGTGTATTTTGAAGTAAGCCCTTTTAATATCAACATCATATTAACTGACAAGGTAGAGACAGGAGTAATTAGAGCATGAAATATATACTGCAGGTCACCTTACATCTCCAGTGTAAATCATAATTCTGAACCCTAACTCAGTTACATTTTGACAAGTAGCCTTCAGCTAATTTTCTTGTCTTTGGAGCAACTTACCCCTTAGCTTTTTAGAAGAAGTTGTAAATATTGGAAATGTATAAACATCAAAAGCCCATCTTGGCATACTTGCAGGTTTTTTTTAATTGGAAATTTTCTCTTTGTTTCACATATTTTATGAAAAACTCTCCTTGATTTAAATTCCTTGGTTATGTTCTGAATAAAGAGAAGGAAGAATCGTGCTCTCTTAATTTGCAAACTTGAAATAGAATTTGAAAGCCCTGATCCTAAATAAAACAAGTCAAGTTAGTTTTTATTATGTCTATACTTTCCTTACTAAATGGGTAAGCCTTGTCTTCAATGCTACTTTGAGAGGAAAATACTGATCACTTAAAACTCAGGGAAATAGGCCTTGGCCAGTTGGCTCAGTGGTAGAGCGTTGGCCTGGCATGCAGGAGTCCCAGGTTCAATTCTCAGCCAGGGCACACAGGAGAGGCGCCCATCTGCTTCTCCACCCCTCCCCCTCTCCTTCCTCTCTGTCTCTCTTTTCTCCTCCCGCAACCAAGGCTCCATTGGAGCAGAGTTGGCCCAGGTGCTGAGGATGGCTCTATGGCCTCTGCCTCAGGTGCTGGAATGGCTCTGGTTGCAACAGAGCAATGCCCAGATAGGCAGAGCATCGCCCCCTGATGGGCATGCTGGGTGGATCCTGGTTGGGCACATGCAGGAGTCTGTCTGACTGCCTCCCTGTTTCCAACTTCAGAAAAATACAAAAAACAAAAACAAAAAAAACCCACTCAGGTAAATAACTAGAAACATTAATGACTCAGATCCAACTCCCAAATTCTATACTTACCATTAAAGAATTTAAAAAATATACAAAAAAAGGTATTCCAGAATGAAATAAACTTGATAGAACAATACTTTTGAGAATTTCTACCTCTATCAAGTAATAAAAAATTAATTTACTTTTACTTCAAATATTAATGAAAATATTACTTATAGAAGACTGAACTTGTCACTTAAGAGGTCAAATTACCTAGACATTGCAGACTATTGTGATAGAAAAATAGATTTTTTTTTTGTGAGCACAGAGTGTTCATTTTAATTTCTACTTATGATTAAGTTAAAAAAAAACATAAGTGTAGAGTTGGACAAATAGAAGTTTTGCATTTTAGATTAACTTTATCAGCTGAGTACTCTCATACATTACTTAAATTCCTTGGTGTTTCATTTCTTCCTCTGGAAATGTGGACATTAATACCTACTTGAGATACTGAGATACTTGAGAACAATCTATACTAAACACAATTTCTGACATAAATATGTACTTTGTTGCTGTTATTATTATTATTTTATTGATGTTATTATTGAGAAAGTAGATCAATGTAATATATCTTAACATGCAATATTATTTTAGCATGTAATTATATAAAAAGCCAAAGCAAATAGTTTATAACTTTCTCCATGTTTAAAGAAATCAAAGATAGAACAGTTTAGAAAAAACAGACTTTTATACAGCAAGTAGTTACATATTCAAAAACTCTTGAACTCTTAAAACTACAATAATTTATTACAAGTCAGAGTAGTATTGGTTTGATTTCTTATCCTTAAATGAGTTTTGCTCAATTAAACAAATTGGTACTAATGTTTGTTAAACCCTGTCCTAACAATTTTAGTTAATTCAAGCGACTAAAGTAGTAAAAAGAAAAAGAAAAAATGTCAGCTTAATGTGTGTTGGTGATTTAAATGTGGCATTTGCTTGGTCCTTCTAAATTAGTTCATGATTCACAAAATCTGGAATTCACACTAACAGTTTTGCCTTGTGTGAAATGGAAGTTACCAAGGTTTATGATATTCTTTAAAAATAAAACTGAAAAACATATTTTATTATGAAAATATTTTTATTTGGAGAAATAATTTATAAAAAGTAATAATATGGTATGCTTATATACTTCTTTGAACTGAGAGTCTCTTTACTCTGTAA
Source organism: Saccopteryx bilineata (assembly GCF_036850765.1). Taxonomy (NCBI): domain Eukaryota; kingdom Metazoa; phylum Chordata; class Mammalia; order Chiroptera; family Emballonuridae; genus Saccopteryx; species Saccopteryx bilineata. Next base: position 208,229,993 of record NC_089491.1, on the reverse strand, counting down.
ATAAGCATTATGGTGTTATTACAAAGTTATTGCCATTGTATTTTGCTAAATATATCTATGTATTAATTAAAATACTAATTTTTGGAGGACAATAAAATCAATTACTATGATTTTATTTTCTGTATATATTATCATGAAATTTTCTATTTATAATATACATATCTTAAGAAATTGTAATTTTTTATAAAAATGTAAGAGCAGAACTACTACCATAGAAATACCATGTATAAGTTTTCATCTCATGATAATACATTTAATTGAATAGTATATTGTTTAAGACAAAAGTTATAGTTCTTATATATTTCATAAATCAATAACCTGGTCAAACAGTCATAAATTATAAAATGCATTCTTCTTTTCTACTATATTAAGACATATTCAAAACTTATACAAAATATTCCTATCATGAAAGTGTTTTTTTCCTCTTGAAATTTGAATTATGTCACCTAAAATATATAAAACTCATAATGCTTTACAAATTTCAAAATAATTGGCAGATCCAACCTACAGCCATTTTAATATCTTGGCAGATATATTAACTCATTGGTTTTTATTAAGTGAATTTTTTTTTCCTTATAAATCATCTTAAAATGTTGTGACACCTTCTATCATTAAAATAAAATTTTTGAATGGCGTTCAGATGAACACTTGACAATAAAATGATCTATTAAGAAAGACATTTTCTATACCTGGGAAATAAACAAGAGGATATCCCTTCAATGTCACATTGCACTATTAGCAGGCCACTCAAGAATTATTTTATTTTCTTAAGGATGGTTATTTTTGTTTTAATTGATTAGTGCTTACACATTGGAAAATTACATGCTGGAATGTAGATGTTTGTCCACTAGGAAAAATATTGCCAAAGGTTGCAGCTTTATTGCCTTTTAGGATATGAACCAGTTTTATAGCTCATCTAGTGATCTTATTCTAATATTCTATTTAAATGTCTTTCCAAATAGACATAAATAATAAATAATAATGCAAATAAATAATTATGCAAATATTTATTTTCAGATGTTTTTGGAATCAGCCTTCCGATCTTACTGGTCACATCATTAGTTAATTCATTGAATAAATCAGTGATATGACATGTTCATTCTATATTAATTTGAGGATCATGTTTTTAAATTTTGAAATTCATACCTCAAGTGAAGTTTAAGAGTGACTTCCTAAATTTAAAATACTTTAAAATAACTAAAATTTAATAATTAAAATAATTTTTATTAAACAAAATTGATTATTAAAACTAAAACTAGATTATTTCATGCTTTTAAAGCAGGGGTCAGGAACCTATGGCTCGCGAGCTAGATGTGGCTTTTCTGATGGCTGCATCTGGCATGCAGACAAATCTTTAATAAAAAAATAATAATGTTAAAAATATAAAACATTTTCATGTATTACAATCTATTTATTTCCTACCGCTCATGTTCATGGCTGTGGGTGGCTGGAGCCAATCACAACTGTCCTCTGGGACAATACCAAATTTTTATTGGATAATGCATAATGTACACAGGTTGTTGTGAGGCCAGGAAGTAATCTTCCCTCCTTTTGTGTGTGTGTGTGTGTGTGTTTTTCTGAAGTTGGAAACAGGGAGGCAGACAGACTCCTGCATGAGCCCGACTGGGATCCACCCGGCATGCCCACCAGGGGGTGATGCTCTGCCTATCTGGGGCATTGCTCTGTTGCAACCAGAGTCATTCTAGCACCTGAGGCAGAGGCTATAGAGCCACCCCCAGTGCCTGGGCCAACTCTGCTCCAATGGAGCCCTGGCTGTGGGAGGGAAAGAGAGAGACAGAGAGGAAGGAGAGGGGGAGGAGTGGAGAAGAAGATGGGCGCTTCTCCTTTGTGCCCTGGCCAGGAATCAAACCCGAGACTCCTGCACACCAGGCTGATGCTCTACCACTGAGCAAACCAGCCAGGGCCTTAAACTTCCCTCCTTTTAATCAAGTAGTCAGAAAGCTAATTGCAAATACCCTTCAGATGAAGATGGCTAAAAGAAAAAACAATGAGGAGTATCGTACTTTTCAGCAGGAACGGCCAGAGGAATTTGCCTTTGTGGAGAGAGCAAGTTCTGCAGTGTGTCTAATATGCAATGATAAAATTGTATCAATGAAACGGTCAAATATAAAGTGGCAATTCGACACATGCCATACTACATTTGCATCAAAATATCCAGTAGAGGACAGCAGGAAGAAAGCACGTCAAGAAGCTACTGTGCAGAGTGCAAGCTAGTCAGCAGCAACTCTGTGTTTGGACCCAACAAGGTGACTGGTATTTGGCTAGCTTTGCTGGTGCTTTAGCAATTGTGAGAAACAGAAAGCCATTCAGAGATGGGGAGTATGCCAAAACATTCATGCTTGATGTTGCCAATGAACTTTTTGATGACTTTTCATATAAAGACAAGAAAATCAAATGAATAAAATATGACTCTGTTGGCAAGAACTGTTCACGATCATACCATCATGATGGCAAATCAAATTGAGGCAACACAAGTGAAGGACATAAATGCAGCACCATTCTTTTCTCTCGCTTTGGATGAGTCAACAGATGTAAGCCATTTATCCCAGCTCAGCGTGATTACAAGGTATGCTATTGGTGACACACTACGTGAGGAAAGTCTTGCTGTTTTGCCTATGAAAGAGACAACAAGAGGGGAGGATTTATTCAAGTCTTTCACTGAGTTCGCTAAAGAAAAAAATAATCTACCAATGGATAAACTTATTTCGGTGTGTACTGATGGTGTTCCATGCATGGGGGAAAAAAACAGAGGATTCATAGCACTTCTTTGTGAGCATGAAAAGAGACCTATCCTAAGTTTTCACTGCATCCTACATCAGGAGGTGCTTTGTGCTCAGATGTGTGGTGAGCAACTTGGTGAGGTGATGTCGCTGGTCATTCAGGTGATCAACTTTATTGTTGCCTGAGCTTTAAATGATTGCCAGTTTAAAACACTGCTGGATGAAGTTGGGAATAATTATCCTGGTCTGCTTCTGCACAGCAATGTGCATTGGTTGTCAAGAGGGAAGGTGCTTAGTCATTTTGCAGCTTATCTGAGCAAAACCCGGACTTTTCTTGAAATGAAAAACATTGAGCATCCTGAGTTAGCTAACACTGAGTGGCTCCTGAAGTTCTACTATCTTATGAACATGACAGAACATCTGAACCAGCTCAATGTGAAAATGCAAGGCATTGAAAATACAGTCTTATCCCTTCAACAAGTAGTGTTTGTATTTGAAAACAAGCTGGACCTCTTCATCGCCGACATTGAAACAGTTTGTTTACCACACTTTGAAAAACTGTGAGAGTTTAAAGATTCATGCACAGCAAGTAACCCTGCTCAACATCTTGATCTCCAGCAGCTAGCGGGCTTCACATTTAATCTCTTGCAGTCATTCAAAGTGCGCTGTGGAGAATTTATTGAATGCACTTGTCTTTTTAAGTTCATCACCCATCCACACGAGTGAGCAGTGGACAGCGCTTACCTGAGTTACATCCCCGGTGTCTCCATCAGAGATTTTGAGCTACAAGCTGCTGACCTGAAGGCCTCAAACATATGGGTGAATAAATTCAAGTCACTGAATAAAGATTTGGAAAGACTTGCACGACAGCAAGCAGAGTTGGTGAGCAAACACAAGTTGGGAGAAATGAAAAAACTTCCTCCGGTGGACCAGCTGTTTGTCAAAACTTGGAATGCAATTCCCACCACATACCACACACTGCAGCATGTGAGTATTGCTGTACTGATAATGTTTGGCTCTAGGTATGCATGTGAGCAGTCTTTCTCACATCTAAAGAACGTTAACACCAACCTACAATCATGTTTAATGGATGGAAGTCTAAACGCCTGCATAAAGCTTAACCTCACCATGTATCAACCAGATACAAAGCCATCAGCAAAACCATGCAGTACCAGAAGTCACATTAATGGTAAGAAGTACTTTATTCATCATTGGTTAGCAACAGCATAACAACGTTATTAAAAAGAATTCAGAGGCTTATTGTACTTTAAAAGTCTTGGCCTTACATAAAATGCACACATTTACTTATTATTAGTGTTAAACATATTGTAAGGTTCTCACAAAATTACATTTTAAAATATGTGGCATTCATGACTCTCTCAGCCAAAAAGTTTCCTGACCCCTGTTTTAAAGTTTAAAACACTGGTGTAAAGGGAAAAAAAAGGTTTAGTTTTTTTTACTTAAGCCTATCTTGCTTTTAAGATCTGCTAAAGTATCATTTTTGGTTACTGTTTCTTAGTATATGCAGCATTTCCTAATATCACTAGAAATCTATTTCTCACTGTATGTTTCTGTTTACAAAATATCCACTTTACTATGTTCTTATAGTTTAGAACAAAAAAGACAGAAGAAAGAAAAGTTATCTGGTTGAAGATATCTGATTGCCTCTGGGCGATGAAGTGCAAGTGTGGCAGCGAATGTCAAGTGCTGCTGGCTACATCTCTTCAGAGCAGTATTTCTTATGCTGTCAGGTCAGTTCAACAAGGTAGGAAAGTTATGGTGTCCCCTGAGGTTCCACTTGTAAAGGATGTTTACTTGTACAGCCATTTGACTGCAATTAGTGCACTGAAGAGCCATTCTTTGACCTCATGACAAAAAGGACAGAATGAAATGTTGCGTTCAGAGGGCTCAGAGCTCTGTCAGAGACATGGGCCGCCTCCTCTTTAATTATTCAAAGAAATCCACAATTAAAGTAATTATATTTATTGAATCCAGAGAGAAAATAGTGAGAGAATGAAAGAACAAATTGTTAACAAACAAAGTTTATTTATAAGTTTATAAATTATACATTTGCTAATTTTTTTAAAAAAAATATTTATTCACTTTAGAGAGGAAAGAGAAAGGGAGAGAGAGAGAGAGAGACAGAGAGAGAAGGTGGGGAGGAGCTGGAAGCATCAAACTCCCATATGTGCCTTGACCAGGCAAGCCCAGGGTTTTGAACCGACGACCTCAGTATTTCCAGGTTGACGCTTTATCCACTGTGCCACCACTGGTCAGGCTGCTAATATTTTTTGATATTGTAATATAGTATTTTAGCTGTGTAGAAAAGCCATTAATAAATATCATTGACAATCTTTGAGAAATACTTCTCTAAAAGTAAATATTCAACTACTTCAAAAATATGTTCTTTACTAGATATAATTGATTCTAAGGTACATTTTTTATATTAAATGTCTCTAAAATTGTACTTCATATTAAAATTCATGAGATATCAGAACCTAACTGAAAGGCTTTTGCCATACTTAGTAATATGTAATATAGTGGGATTAGTGCTCTTATAAACAAACAAACAAACAAAACCCAGAGAGCTCCTTGGGCCCTTCTGCCATTTGAAGACACTAGACACCAAACTGCTGTGGTCTTGACCTTGAAGATTCTAGCCTCCTGAACTGTGGGAAATAATTTTATGTTGTTTATAAGTGTCCCCAACTGGTAGTTTCTTAGAGCAGCCCAAAAGGACTAAGAACTCTATCTATACATTGGTTTATATTACTTGCTGTCAGGCAAGGCTTCATGTATTTATTTATTTATTTTATTTTTATTTTTATTTTTTTGTATTTTTCTGAAGCTGGAAACTGGGAGAGACAGTCAGACAGACTCCCGCATGAGCCTGACCGGGATCCACCCGGCACGCCCACCAGGGGCGATGCTCTGCCCATCAGGGGGCGATGCTCTGCCGTGACCAGAGCCACTCTAGCGCCTGGGGCAGAGGCCAAGGAGCCATCCCCAGTGCCCGGGCCATCTTTGCTCCAATGGAGCCTTGGCTGCCGGAGAGGAAGAGAGAAACAGAGAAAAAGGAGGGGGGGTGGAGAAGCAAATGGGCGCTTCTCCTATGTGCCCTGGCCAGGAATCGAACCCGGGTCCCCCCGTATGCCAGGCCGACGCTCTACTGCTGAGCCAACCGGCCAGGGCTGGCTTCATGTATTTAAATAAGCTATTTATTCATCCACTCACTCATTCATACAAATGTTCATTTGTCTTGAAAAAGAGTATACACTAAGTAAACATTTACTGAAAGAATAAATGAATCTGGGCTTATTTTATCATTTTTTTAAATTGAGGATAGGAAACAGACTTGCAGGAAAATCAGCTTTGCTTTAGTTACCTAATGATTGCCTTAGGGTCAGGATAAAAAATTTGGAGGCTAAATTTGTAAAAAAGCAGTAAAGAAAATCAAATACTGTTTATTAGCTTATAAATATACTGAATGCTGGGTAGAGTTGATAATATTTCTCCTCTTACCAAAATGTGTAAAACATAAACTTAGGGAATAGCCTCTTGGGATTAATAGATGTGTTACATATTTTATTATTTAGGCCAATCAAAATATATAGAGAAAATAAGATCTTACATATGAATATTTAGAAATTCAGATCAGTAAGTGCTAAATTGTATTTTCCAATCTAAGAAGAGAGTAACTAAATACATTTTAACATATTTGCTACAATTAGATGTCACATCTATCTTTTTATAAATATTGTGATTATTGTGATATTGAAATACTTTGGGATTATTTTTTGTGTGTGGTATTCTTTTTTTAGTGAGTATAAAAAAGAGAGAGAGAGAAATAGACTATGTGAATGTTTGACTCAAATGTCACTCCTGAAAATTCAGGTACATTTACTCTAAGCATTGGAAATATAGCATTATAAACTGTTTTGAAATGTTCTTTAGTAACTTTGAACACATTTCAGAAGAGTACAGTTAGGCTGGTTCTCTACAACTTGTGGAATTTTCACCTGTGATAGAAATAATAATAAAAATAGTCACCAATTGCAATTTTGTGAGTTTAAAAGTTTTGTTGGGTTACTAGGTTTCCTTTCAAAGTTTCTTGCATCTTTAGGTGTTTTCTTTTAAATTTATTTATTTATTCATTCATTTTTAGAGAGGAGAGAGAGGGAGAGAGAGGAGAGAGAGACAGAGAGAGAGAAGGGGGAGAAGCTGGAAGCATCAACTCCCATATGTGCCTTGACCAGGCAAGCCCAGGGTTTCGAATCGGTGACCTCAGCATTTCCAGGTCACACTTTATACACTGTGCCACCACAGGTCAGGCTCTTTAGGTGGTTTTTATCAACCCATTTCTTGTGTTATCGAAGGGCAATGTTCGGAGTATAAATAACTTTTTATTGGTGATGAAATATTGTAAGAAAAGAAACACTGGCAATGGGATCCGTTAAACAATGTTCATATCTAACTCTTCACATACTTGGGACCAGGAACTGAAAATTGTGATTGTCAGTCTCATAATCTAAAGAGAGTTGTAATGTTAAAATTTCTGCAAATGACCTGACCAGGCAGTGGCACAGTGGATAGAGTGTTGGCCTGGGATGCGGAGAACCCAGGTTTGAGACCCGAGGTCGCCAGCTTGAACACAGGTTCATCTGGTTTGAGCAAAGCTTACCAGCTTGAGCCCAAGGTCGCTGGCTTGAGCAAGGGGTCACTTGCTCTGCTGTAACCCACTCGTCAAGGCACATATGAGAAAGCAATCAATGAACAACTAAGGTGTCACAACAAAGAATTGATGCTTCTCATCTCTCTCTCTTCCTGTCTATCTGTCCCTCTCTCTGTCTCTGTCACACACACACGCACATACACACACACACACACACAAATTCCTTCAAATAAAATTCATAAAAATAAATATCTACCATGTGCTTCTGGGCCCATAAGAGTCATAGATAACAAAAATTCAGAGTCCAACATATTTTTATTCTTTAAATTACAACATTGAAGCAGAAAGTTACTTTAAATGCCATTTTACAATTACTAAATAATGTAACTATAACAAGGGAAAATAATTACATCATTCACTTGCATGGAAGTAATTATAACAATAATCCCTAGTAAAATACATTTTTAACATAACAGTTTTCTTAGAATAATTTTGTCAGAAAGAAATCAGGATCTGAGAGGATGGGATTAAACACATCAACGATGATTTTTTTTTTTTGCTTTTTCTCTTAAATTTATTTATTAAATTTAATGCAGTGACATTGATAAATCAGGGTACATATATTGAAAGAAAACATCTCTAGATTATTTTGACATTTGATTGTGCTGTGTACCCCTCCCCCAAAGTTAAATTGTCCTCTGTCACCTTCTATCTGGATTTCTTGTGCCCCTCCTCTCGCCCAACACCTCTCTCCTTCTTTGCCCCATCCCCCATCCCTCCACCCTCCACTGCTGTTGCCATCTCATTCTTGTTCATGTCTCTGAGTCTCATTTTTATGTCCCTTCTATGTATGGATTCATATAGTTCTTAGTTATTTTCTAATTTACTTATTTCACTCCGTATAATGTTATCAAGGTCCATCCATGTTATTGTAAATGATCCGATAGCATCATTTCTTATGGCTGAGGAGTATTCCATAGTATATATGTACCAAAGCTTTTTAATCCACTCGTCTTCTGACAGACACTTGGGCTGTTCCCAGATCTTCACTATTGTGAACAATGCTGCCATAAACATAGGGGTGCATTTCTTCTTTTGGAGCCATTCTTTGGTGTCCTTGGGGTATATTCCCAAAAGTGGGATAGCTGGGTCAAAAGGCAGTTCCATTTTCAGTTTTTTGAGAAATCTCCATACTGTTTTCCACAGTTGCTGCACCAGTCTACATTCCCACCAGCAGTGCAGGAGGGTTCCCTTTTCTCCACATCCTCGCCAGCACTTATTCTGTGTTGTTTTGTTGATGAGCGCCATTCTGACTGGTGTGAGGTGATATCTCATTGTGGTTTTAATTTGCATTTCTCTAATGATTAGTGATGTTCAGCATTTTTTCATATGCCTATTGGCCATCTGTATGTCCTCTTTGGAGCAGTGTCTATTCATCTCTTTTGCCCATTTTTGGATTGGATTGTCTTCCTGGTGTTGAGATTTACAAGTTCTTTATAAATTTTGGTTATTAATCCCTTATCAGACATATTGTCAAATATGTTCTCCCATTGTGTAGTTTGTCTTTTTATTCTGTTCTTGTTGTCTTTAGCTGTGCAAAAGCTTTTTAGTTTGATATAGTCCCATTTGTTTATCCTGTCTTTTATTTTACTTCCCCTTGGAGATAAATCAGCAAGTATACTGCTCCGAGAGATGTCGGATAGCTTACTGCCTATGTTTTCTTCTAAGATGCTTATGGTGTTTCATGGCCTACATTTAAGTCTTTTTATCCATTTTGAGTTTATTTTTGTGAGTGGTGTAAGCTGATGATCTAGTTTCATTTTTTTGCAGGTAGCTGTCCAATTTTCCCAACACCATTTGTTAAAGAGGCTGTCTTTACTCCATTGTATTTCCTTACCTCCTTTGTCAAATATCAGTTGTCCATAGAACTGTGGGTTTATTTCTGGGTTCTCTGTTCTGTTCCATTGATTCATATGCCTGTTCTTAGCCAGTACCAGGCTGTTTTGAATACAATGGCCTTGTAGTATAACTTGATATCAGGAAGTGTGATACCTCCCAATTTATTTTTCTTTTTTAAGATTGCTGAGGCTATTCGTGTTCTCTTTTGGTTCCATATAAATTTTTGGAATATGTGGTCTATATTTTTGAAGTATGTCATTGGTATTTTACTTGGTATTGCATTGAATTTATAGATTGCTTTGGGTAAAATAGACATTTTAATGATGTTTATTCTTCCTAATCATGAGCAGAGTATATGCTTCCACTTGTTTGTATCTTCCTTGATTTCTTTTATCAATGCTTTGTAATTTTCCGAGTACAAGTCTTTAGTCTCCTTGGTTAAGTTTACTCCTAGGTACTTTATTGTTTTGGTTGTAATTGTGAAGGGGATTGTTTCCTTAATTTCTCTTTCTGACTGTTCATTGTTGGTGTATAAAAATGCCTCTGATTTCTGAGTATTGATTTTATATCCTGCCACTTTGCCGAATTCATTTATCAGGTCCAGTAGCTTTTTGACTGAGACTTTAGGGTTTTCTATATACAATATCATATCATCTGCAAATAATGATAGTTTTACTTCTTCTTTTCCAACTTGAATGCCTTTTATTTCTTCTTCTTCTCTGATTGCTGTGGCTAGGACTTCCAGGACCATGTTAAATAAGAGTGGTGAAAGGGGGTACCCCTGCCTTGATCCTGATCTTAAGGGTATTGCTTTTAATTTTTGCCCATTGAGTATGATGTTGGCTGTGGGTTTGTCGTAGATGGCTTTTATCATGTTGAGGTATGTTCTCTGTATTCCCACTTTGCTGAGAGTTTTGATCCTGAATGGGTCCTGAATTTTATCAAATGCTTTTTCTGCATCTATTGAAATTATCATATGGTTTTTCTTCTTCTTTTTGTTTATGTGATGAATCACATTGATTGATTTACGAATATTGTACCAGCCTTGCCTCCCCAGAATAAATCCCACTTGATCATGGTATATGATTTTTTTCCATATATTGTTGGATCCGGTTTGCTAATATTTTGTTGAGGATTTTAGCATTTATATTCATCATAGATATTGGCCTATAATTTTCTTTCTTTGTGTTGTCTTTGCCTGTTTTTGGAATCAGAATTATGCTCACCTCATAAAAGGAGCTGGGAAGTCTTCCCTCCTCTTGAATTTTTTGAAATAGTTTGAGAAGGACAGCAGTAAGTTCTTCTTTGAATATTTGGTAGAATTCTTCTGTGAAGCCATTGGGTCCTGGACTTTTCTTTGTTGGGAGTTTTTTGATAACTGTTTCGATCTCATTTGTTTTAATCGGTATGTTTAGGTTTCCTGATTCTTACAGATTTATTTTTGGAAGATTGTATGTTTCCAGGAATTTGTCCATTTCATCTAGGTTGTCTAGTTTTTTTGGCATACAGTTTTTCATAGTATTTTCTTACAATATTTTGTATTTCTGTTGTGTCAGTTGTTATTTCTCCTCTCTCATTTCTAATTTTATTTATTTGAGTCCTCTCTCTCTTTTTCTTGGTGTGTCTAGTTAAAGGTTCATCAATCTTGTTTACCTTTTCAAAGAACCAGCTCCTAGTTTCATTGATCCTCTGTATTGTTTCTTTAGCCCCTATGTCATTTATTTCTGCTCTGACCTTTATTATTTCCTTCCTTCTACTACATTTGGGCTTTACTTGCTGTTCTTTTTCTAATTCTTTTAGATGCAGGGATAAGTTGTTTATTTAAGCTTTTTCTAGCTTCTGAAAGTGTGCTTGTAGTGCTATGAACTTCCCTCTCAGCACTGCTTTTGCTGTGTCCCATAAATTTTGAGTTGTTGTATGCTCACTGTCATTCATTTCTAGGAATTTTTTATTTCTTCTTTGATCTCATTCTTAATCCATTCATTATTTAACACCCTGCTATTTAGTTTCCATGTGTTTGAGAATTTTTGAGCTTTTCTGTTGTGATTCATTTCTATTTTCATATCGTTTGATCGGAGAAAGTGCTTGATATGATTTTAGTCTTCTTAAATTTGTTGAGAGCATTTTTGTGCCCTAACATGTGGTCTATCCTAGAGAATGTACCATGAGCACTTGAAAAGAATGTATATTCTGCTGCTTTAGGCTGAAAGGTTCTGAAGATAACTATTAAATAAAGTTGATCTAGTGTTTCTAATAAGTCTGCTTTTCTTTGTTAATTTTCTTTCTTGAGGATCTATCTAATGATGTTAGCGGGGTATTGAAATCCCCTACTATTATAGTATTTCTGTTGATCTCACCCTTTAAATCTATCAAAGTCTGCTTTATATATTTGGGTGCTCCTATATTAGGTGCATAGATATTTATAATAGTTATATCTTCCTGTTGGATTACTCCCTTTATCATTTTGTAGTGGCCTTCTTTATCTGTTACTATATCCTTTGTTTTAAAGTCCAATTTGTCTGATATGAGTATTGCTACCAAAGCTTTTTTTTTCATTTCCATTTGCATGAAATGTTTTTTTCCATCCTTTTTACCTTCAATCTATTTGTATCTTTTGTTCTAAGGTGTGTCTCTTGTAGACAGCATATGTATGGGTCCTGTTTTCTTATCCACGCAGCTACCCTATGTCTTTTGACTGGATCATTTAATCCATTTACATTTAAGGTTATTATTGATATGTAGTTGTTTATTGCCATTTTCTTCTTTAAAGGTGTATTTCTTTTTTGCTATATTCTTTTCCCACTTTGATCTGTTTACAACAGGCCCCTTAACATTTCCTGCAGCATTTGTTTGGTTGTAATGAATTCCTTGAGTTGTTTTTTGTCTTGGAAGCTTTTTATTTCTCCTTTGATTTTAAACGATAGCCTTGCTGGATAAAGTAGTCTTGGTTGTAGGTTCTTGTTCTGCATTACTTTGAATATTTCTTGCCATTCCCTTATGGCCTCAAGTGTTTCTGTTGAGAAGTCGGATGTCATCCTTATGGGGGCTCCTTTTAGGTGATAACTTTTTTTTCTCTTGCAGCTTTTAATATTTTCTCCTTATTGCTTAGCTTTGGTATTTTAATTATGATGTGTCTTGGTGTAGGTTTCTTTGGGTTTCTCTTTAATGGAGTCCTCTGTGCTTCTTGGACTTGTGAGAGTTTCTCTTGCATTAATTTAGGGAAGTTTTCAGCTATGATATGATTGAACAAAGTCTCTATCCCTGGTTCTTTTTCTTCTTCTTCAGGAACCCCTATGATGTGGATGTTATTTCTCTTCATGTTGTCACAGAGCTCTCTAAGGGTTTCCTCTGGCTTTTTGATTCTCTTTTCTCTTTTCTTCTCTGCTTTCATGCCTTCATTCCAGTTGTCCTTTAAGTCGCTGACTCAATCCTCAGCTCTATCTATCCTGTTTTTAATTCCTTCCATTGTAATCTTTATTTCTGATATTATATTTGTCATCTCCAACTGATTCTTTTTTATACTTGCTATTTCTTTATTTAGGTGTTCATAATGACCATCCATTGTTGTTCTAAGATCCCTAAGCATCCTTACAATCATTATTTTGAACTCCGCATCTGGAAGTTTGATTATTTCCATATCACTCAGTTCATCTTTTGAAGGTGTCTCTTATGGTTTCATTTGGATTGCACTTCTTTGTCTTCTCATTTTCTGTTTTTGGGTTTTTTATTTGTAGAGTTGGTTGAGTCTAGGCTTGGTGTTGTCTGCCTCCAGTTTTCAGTTATTTCTAGGTCTTCTTGGGTTTGTATTATTTGTTATCTGTAATCCACTTTCAGATTTGGGCAGCTGTGAAGTCTTGATTTGTTTGTTTTTTTAACAGGTGATAGTCTTTTTACTGATCTCAGCAGGAGGCTTCCTTGAAACTGTATCCAGGAATGAGGTGTGTGTAACCTGAGACTCTGAAGGCCTCTTTGGCCAATTAATCTCTCCGGGCAGGATGTTTTCTCAGCTTCAGTAGGGGGAGGTTTATCTCAGATCTCCATGGAGACCTGAGTTACTGCCCCTCCTCCCCACTTCTTGTTTTCAGCTGTGTCTTGTTGCACTGATTGGAGCTGGAAAAATGTCCGGAGATCTCTTATCCGGAAGCACTTCAGCTCTGTTTTGTGAAAGTTTCAATCCCTCCCCCAGCTATGGCCGCCTCCAGTATGGATGAGTCAGCTTTTTTAGTTCATTTCCTTCATTCCTAGTCCCTCACAGTCTGTCCCTCTCCCTGTCCTTTCCACTTGGGAGATAAGCTGGTCTTTTCAACACACCTTGCTCTCTGGTCGCCGGGCAAGTGGCTGTGAGCAGTAGTATCTGCCCTTTTCCCTTGTGTGAGATCCCCTCTGGGCTCTCAGCCTCACTCCTTCCCATTTCTGTAGGCAGGGGAGATTCAGGCACTCCCTACCAGGTTTTTGTGGCTTCTTCTTTGCTCCTTGGTTTTTGAGAGCTGTTCTTGTAGTTCAGAGTTGGTTTTTCATGCAGATTTTTCCTAAATTGATTTGTATTCCAGTTTGGTGGTGAGAGCTGGATGTCTGTGCGTCTGCCTACTCTGCTGCCATCTTTTCAGTCTCATCAACGATGATTAATAGAAAGAAGTGTTCTAGAGCACTGGTTCATTTAAATATTTACATTTTAATTTTTATAGCAACTTATTCCAGAACCTAAGAAATTTTCAAATGGATATAGATTTTGCAAGTAAGTTATATGTAAATGAAGTTATTAGAGATTCAAAAATAAAAATAAAAACAGAGAGAAAAAGAATAAGACATAGTATGAGAACATCAATACTCATGCTATAAACTACCCTGAATTATGTGGTGCAGCAAATTAGTTGCTGGAAAACAACACAGTTGTTTTTTCTGGAACTGAAATTTTAGGGAAACCTCTTCAACTGTCCCATCTCATAGGTCCACACAGAGGGAAGAATGCAGTTCAAAGCAGCTGGAACTGGATTCATTCAGGAAAATTAAATGTTCTATCTTGTAGCCCATCTTCCTTCAAAATGGAACTCAGTCTTATCTCCTGACCTTATTTCTAGCCCTAAGTTTAGTTCCTATACCTGTAAATGATCATAATAATAGTGACTACATTAAAATGCTATTAAGCATCTCATAGGAGATAACATAAAATTCTTGATAGTAGAGTTGACAAGTATTATGCAATTGTAATAATCACATATTATTTTATTAGAAATTACAACAGGTTGAAAATAGAAAATGTTCTTATTTGTATATTTCATTGGACTTTTTGCTTTTATTTTTAGAATCTAACTCATATTTTGGGACAAAATTTTTACACCTGATCTTTATACTATTTTTCAGTAGCATTATTAAGCAAAAAGTAATTAGAGCATAAATTCACTGTTTTTTTAACAATACTCATTACCTTCCCAAATACCTGTTATAATCACAGCTGTTATATAACAATAATAAAAAAGGTAAAAAATACTAAAGATTAAGTTATTTTTAAATTCTTTTGCAAATTCTTAACATTTAATATCGTGTGAGAATAAATAATGTTTTAAATGATGTTGGATGCTGTGGACAAGGCCCACCAGGAGTGAAGACAACAGAGGCACAGAGACCTGACTCCAGAGATCAGGTTCAGTGATGCAGATCCACTTTATTCAGGAAGTAAGCTAGCTTATATACACAGGTTCAGCCTATAGGGTGTTACAGCATGTTCTTCAAACCCAATGGCTGAAAAGGTCAGGTAGCTGCCTGATTGGTGCTGAGTTACTTCCTTACAGCTGGGGAGCTCCCTTCTGGGTGTGCTAGGAGGGTTTCAGGTGCTGGAGTGTCCTCACAGCATTGCATCAGCCACGAATATGCTCTGCACTCTACCTACATTTCCCACTTTTCTTTTAATTAGGGCCAGTTGGACTTGAATGACAGCTTGCTGTTGTTGTCTCTACAGGCAGGACAATGCCAGGGTGGGGAAAAGCAACCAAGACATGGGGGTCCACCTGCATCTGGGAGTCAGCAGGTACTATAGCACACACAAGCAAGTACAGAGCACCAGGGCCTGAGGGCCCATCAGGGGCCATTCTCTGGGTATACTTTGCCAAAGCCTCCACATCCCCCCAGGTGATGGGGTGTGCACATTGGTCACAAGGTCTTCTTCTGGAGTGCTGAGGACCTCCACCCCTGAGGCATAGTCAGTGTGGAGGAGGCCAGGACTGTGGCTTTGGATGTGTGAAGACTGTACCACTTAGTGGGTGCCCAAGAAACCCTGTCAAGCAGGTTAGGGGGTTCCTGGGATCAAATTTGGCTGAAAAACAAAACATAACCTCTCCCTTGCATTAGAAGAGGGTGTGATCCCCACCACTGTGCCATGGCTGGGTCCTTCCAGCATCAGTTTAGAGAGAGGGAGGGGGGAGAGAGAGCAAGAAATATATAAAAATAGACAGACAAACGAGAGGGGAAATGAAAAAAGACACATGGGGGCATATAGGCTGGCCCATGGGTCTACAGCGGGAACATGGGTTAGGTTTACAGTCTGAGGAATTAAGGTGGGACCTTGAGCCCAACAGAGACTGCAAAAGTGACAGCTTCTGCTTTTTTGGGCGGCGGAGCTGATGGTGCAGTTAGCAATTTGGTTAGTTTTGTTTTTGCATGCTCAGCCATGATTTTGTCAAACTTGAAGGCTAAACTACTTTTCTCCTCAGTTGAGGGGGGCAAATAAGAAGGTAGTGGCTCCCCAGAAAGAGGGGTACCCTGTAATATTTTTGGCACCAGTGGAGGGTCCCCAGCAGAAGCACTGGTCAGGCAGGCATGTATCACTAGCAGGGCAGAATTGAGGCCGAGAGGGAAGGTTTGTCCTTCATATACTTTGGCCAAATAGACATGCCGGAAAGCTCAGGCAAAAGTATCAGTGTCGCAAAGAAGCACATCCCAGAGCCAGGAGTTGAAATCTGAGAGGATTTCCCAGTAGGTACAAAAATCCTTTTTACTAACTTTAACTCACCTACTCTGCAATAGGGCATAAAAGGCTCGAGTTTGCGGGGGCTCAGGAGTAAGGGAGAAGGTTTCCCATTGCAGAGGGTCACTCACCTGTCCATTGGATGCTGGTTGGGTCCCTGTTTGGGTGCCAGTTGTGGACAAGGCCCACCAGGGTGAGGACAACAGAGATGCAGAGACCCTACTCCAGGGAACAGGTTCAGTGACGCGGATCTGCTTTATTCAGGAAGCAAGCTAGCTTATATACACAGGTTCAGCCTATAGGGTGTTATAGCATGTTCTTCATAGCCAATGGCTAAAAAGGTCAGGGAGCTGCCTGGTTGGCGCTGAGTTACTTCCTTACAGTGGGGGAGCTCCCTCCTGGGTGTGTGCCTAGGAGGGTTTCAGGTACTGGAGTGTTCTCACAGCATTGCATCAGCCACAGCTGCCAGAAACATGCTCTGTGCCCCAGCCACAGGATGCTAGTAAAGTTTTATGAATCTTCTCTCTATGGTATAAAAATTTTACACTGTTGAAATATTTTCTGGAATGGATTACAAATTTCCAGTGATTCACATTCACTTACTAGTTCTTAGAGCATAAGGTTGGTGAGTAGTAGCCAAAAGAAAGAAGAATTTGAAGATTCTGACACAGGGGATGAATGTAAGGAGAGAGACTAAGTAGTCTGAGATAAATTGATTGTCATCACCATCATAAAAGATGAGGAAAGAATATATACATGTATTCATAAATTGCATATATAAAATCAAATAATGTACATATATATGCACACAAACATATATATCATTTCCAAGAGGGAATATAAAATATGTACAAAATTTATTTTCTTTTCTTTTTTTTACAGAGACACAGAGAGAGTCAGAGAGAGGGATAGATAGGAACAGACAGACAGAAATGGAGAGAGATGAGAAGCATCAATCATCAGTTTTTTGTTGTGACACCTTAATTGTTCATTAATTGCTTTTTCATATATGCCTTGACTATAGGCCTTCAACAGATAGAATAACCCCTTGCTCAAGCCAGAGACCTTGGGTCCAAGCTGGTGAGCTTTGCTCAAACCAGATGAGCCCGCGCTCAAGCTGCCAACCTCAAGGTCTCGAATCTGGGTTGTCTGCATTCCAGTCCGATGTTCTATCCACTGCACCACTGCCTGGTCAGGCCAAAATTTCTTAAAACTAAGTATGAAACATTTTTTTTCCCCTAATATAAACTAAATCATCTGAACATTTAAAAAAATCTGTGTTAGAAATGCTGTCTTGAGTGGAAGAATGATAATTGAAAGAAGAATGAACTTAAATCTTATTTGAACTTAAGAAAAAGTCTAAATATCCTTGAAACTAGAAAAACCTAAGTTTTTTTTATGAGTATCAGCTAAAATCTATTAATTGTTTTAATCAATAACTATTTGCTTAAATACTTTAAACTCTTACACTAATTCTACTAGTTGTTTTCAATGCATGTAGATGCTATTGTGGTTGATACTAATAAATTTCTAATGGCAAAATCTGTTTTTCAACAAACAGCATTTTGATAATATATGATGCCGCTGTTTTCTTGATCAGTAACAGTTTATTTTGTATTAATATTTCTATTTCACGTGCCTTTATTTTGAATGTGCTTATTTTTTGTTGCTTATTTTTATCTAAAAAATTATTGTTTGTTCCTTTTTTTACTGAAAACACATCTAAAACATGACTAAAACATATCTAGTTGTTAGGTCTTAATTTACCATGACAAATTTTTTTCATGGAACAATTTCTTTTCTCATTTCTTCCTCCTTTTTTCTTCTCTTTCTTTCTTTTTTCTGAAATTTTGGTTTTATTGCATGCTACAAAGTTTTATTTACATAATTTTTCTCCACGGTTTCAATTTTACAATGTTTATGCAATACAAAATCACATCAAGTACATTAGATTCACAGTAAAGTATAAAACAGTAAAAAATTCTAGAATTAAAAAAAATCCTAGAATTTTTAACATATGATACTATTACTGTTGCTTTATTTAGAGTTTTCTTTTGGAAAATATTTATTAAGAAATAACATTTTAGAGCGAAGTAATCTTTAATAGATCTCAGAAGAGAGTCAAAAGTCTAACAGTCCAATATTTTATAGGTAGTAACTGACCAGTTATGAAGAGCTGTAAATAATTTTTATGCATTTTTGAAAGGCCTGGATGATTAAGACAAATTATGACTTTTACTACTACTACACTAACATAAAGTTCTAACAATTTTCAAAATAGAACTAGGAGAATTGGGACCATGAATTTGGACCAAGATATACTTTATTGTTTTTTAGTGGTTCCCTTATCTATACCATTAGCTTGGTGAATTTGAAATTAAATGTACACTGCATCAGGAGTTCAGAAATGGATTTACTTTGTTTAGAGTTTCTTATGAAACCTTGCTTGAACACACTTCAAATAAATATATCTAACATATTAGAAAGTTACATTTTATGATTAGAATAAATTACATGTGATTTAGAAATGTGATTATATACTGATATTTATATTATAATATTATTTATTTTATATTAATTTATATGCATTTCCCCAAAGTCACCATTAAAGAATGCCTCTTAAACAACACACATCACTTTGGGACTTATCTTTGATATTAATTTTATTTTGTCTTGAGGGAAATATATTTTCTATTGCTTCTGACTGCCTATAACAAACAGTACCAACCATAGGATTTTTAACAGTATCTGTTATTTCTGGTTGGTTTCATAAAGTTTGCAATGCAAAAAATTATTTTATTTTAGCATTTCATCAATTACAGACAGCCTTGGGTTACAGATGAAGATAGTTTCCGTAGATTTGCTCTTAAGCTGAATTTGTATATAAGTTGGAACAGGAACATTTACCTATTAAGTGCAACTTAGATGTTTGTCTTAACATTGTGTTTATTTTACCTCTCTATGCTTATAAATTCTTAATCAATTTCAAGTACAACCTTAAACAATCTTGGATGATGCAGAAGATGATGGATTTGTTGGAGAGGATGGGACTGGTGTTAGAGTCAGGGTTTGATTCTGCTGCTGGAGTCAGTTTCTCTCAGCAGGCATCAGGGGAGGATTGTGCAGAGCTTTTCCTTTTCTCATCATGAATGGTCCTGTAGCATCTCAGGCCTTCAGGAACTGAAGCTTGAGCTTCTTTGTATCAAGATTTTGCTTTTCTAACTTTGCTATTCCTGCTTCAATGAGAAAAAAAGTGTCAGCTAATTCATCTGAATAGAACTTTTTCATGTTCTGGAATTTCTAGATCCCTGTTTTCTTTCATAATGTTATCATCTGCTGCTCTAGCTCTATGAGGTCCTCATTGGTTAGTTATTTGCCATGGGAGTTGAGTACATCTGTGATATTATTTTCACTGATGTTCAACTGCAGTTGATTCCCTGGGAAACAATTTATTTTTCATTTTCTGTTACATGAGGTTTTAGAACTGTTTATATATATATATATAAAACTGTGTGTGTATATATATATATATATATATATATATATATATATATATATATATATATATATCTGCATTGCTGATTCCAAAACTAAAATCCATTTTCTGGTGCATACTCTAGCTTTTATGAAATTTTAACTTCTTTTTGTTACATTTAATGGCATGCATTGGTTTATAAATTGGACTCTTAGATTGAACATAACCACAAGGCAATTAATGTTTTACAAACATGACTTTTACATAATTGTAGTTGTTTTTAAATGTAAAAAATTATTATCTGATAAAAACACCCTCTTATTTTGTTTTAAGATTGAATCATGGCTTCTTCTAGTAGGCATAAATGTAAGAATAGTCCTGACACCTTCTGTTATATATGTGGCTGCTAAACACTTCAACATCAAAGGCGCAATATTTCATCATTTGTGACACATGCATATATTGCCTATTTTCAAGTTCCCCTTGGCGATCAAGACAAGAATTTGGCTCTTCATATTGTGTGTCATAATTATGAGAAAATGCTTCATGACTGGACAAAGGGAAAATGCAAAGGAATGCCTTTTGGTATTCCCATGGTTTGGCATGAACCTAAGGACCACAGCAGTGACTGTTATTTCTGTCTGATCCATACAAAAGGCATAGGCAAGAAAAAATGGCATATGATTGCATATCCTTATATTCCTTTAGCAATATGACCTGTCCCACACTCTGAGACACTCCCAGTTCCAGTTTTCAATGGTTTTATTTCTTCTAAGGATGAAGAAAGTGAACATGGTGATCAAGTGTATTTTGATAAGATGCATGTGCAAATGTTTGTAGAATCTGAAGGGTCTTCTTCTGATGCAAAGCAGTCATTAACCCCTCAGCAGTTTAGCCAACCCAAATTGAATGGCTTAGAATGACAAACATTTTCCTCAAATTTCTGAAATATGAGGAGCATTACTGGATCATTTGTGTGGACCTTAAAATGGTAAATTTCCTGCTAGGACACAAAGTATTATTGCTTTTTGTGTTTGTGGAACAACCAAACTTGGGAGAAACACTGGACACAGAAAGAGTGGCCAAAACATGAAGCTCTGGAAGTAGGGATGCAAAATATTGTGAATGAACCTGTAGTTAATTGAGACAGGATCATTTTCCCCCCACTTCACATCAAGCTTGTTTTAATGAAGCAGTTTGTTCAGACTTTGAATAGAGAAAGTGAATGCTTTTTATTATTTCTGCTTTTCCTACCTTGTCTTTCGAGAAGATAAAAGCAGTTGTATTTGATGGGCCTCAAATTCAAACCCTCATATGTGAAAACAAATTTGCCAGGAAGATAAATAAGGAGGAGAAAGCAGCATGGCAGTCTTTTGTGGTAGTTACAAAGAACTTCCTTGGCAACAAAAAAGCAGAAAACTATAAACTTCTGGTTCAAACGATGCTGTTGGCTTTCCGTGACATTGGGCATGAGCATTAAGATTCACTTCTTGAACAGTCATCTTGATAAGTTTCCCAAAAATCTTGGAGCTGTTAGTGATGAGCAGACTACTGCTGGAGCATCAAATGAGATTGTCCTCAACAAGTACACAAACACAAGAGATACAAATGCAAAATTTTGCCTGAATAGAATTGAAATAGTTTTACTCAAATTTTGATTAAAATAAGTGTTTTAATATGTTCTATTTCAAACTTGTAGACAAATTCTGATGCAAGCAATCTTTTAATGTATTAGCATATTTACTGCATTATATAAATTATTATATTTTCACAAAGATGATGCCCAAGAAGACATTCTACTTCACTATGTTAAACTAAATGTTGAAAAATTTACAATAAGATGAAAATTTAATCTTGAATTGCAAAAGAACTATAGCTTACAGAGAAAAACTAATTTCAAATTTGAAATCAGCATACTCGATTTAGGTAAGAACAAGTGTTTTGTGGATGAACAAAAAATTTGTTTTCCAGTGTTAGCAATAGCTTTTATAGTGTTTCATTCATAAGTACCAGTTGTGCTTAAGTTAGATGTTTATAACACAAAAACTTATTGTATGAGAAAGTTAATGGGTTTTAGATCTTTGTGAAAAATCCACATTGTTAGTTAAGCTGTGTGAAGTACCCCAACATATTTTTTTAAAACTCTAGTATTCCCATAATTTTTTTTTCTTTTTTTAAATTTAATTAATTGTTTTTACATAGATTCTAGGGTCACCCCGAAAGTATCTCCCCTCTCCCTTATTCCCCTCAACATCTCCCTTGCCCCTCCTCCCTACAGTGCCCCCCTTTCCCTTCAGGTTTATCCCATTCTATCATCCCCTTTCCCTCTGTCCTCTTTTTTTTTCTGGTCCCTTCAATTCCTCCTCTGTCTCAATTCCATTCCTCAGTTCTCATTTTTTCTTGGATTCCTCAAATGAGTGAAGTCATATGATATTTTTTTTTTCTCTGCTTGGCTTATTTCACTTAACATAATAGTTTCCAGGTCCATACATGTTGTTGCAAAAGGTAATATTTCCTTCTTTTTCATGGCCCCCATAGTGTTTCATTGTATATATGTACCACTGCTTTTTAATTCAGTTGTCCACTAACAGATACTTGGGCTATTTCTAGATCTTCACTATTGTGAACAATGCTGCTATAAACATGGTGGGAATGCAGACTGGTGCAGCCACTGTGGAAAACAGTATGGAGATTCCTCAAAAAATTTAAAATGGATTTGCCTTTTGACCCAGCTATTTCCATTTTTAAGAATATATCCCAAGAACACCATATTACTGACTAAAAAAAAATAGTATTTCCATGATTGTTGGAATTTTTTTTAATTTAACTGTTCAAATCAATATTTTCATACTCCATTACCTTATAGACATATGGGTCTCTGATTTTATAATCTTCAAGTCAGGTGATCTTATCACTGTGTTGTAATGTATTCAAATAAGCTATTGCATTCTCATAACTCCCAATTTTTTGCTCATCTGCTTCTTCTAGGTTCACATATTTTATAGAATAAATCTGTTTCCTTTCACTGAACATATAAAATACTTTATTTAAATCTTTATGCCCTATATGCTTTGATGTAGAATAATTTTTCTTTCAACTGAAATACATTTATTGAAGAGGCTGCTGAATTAATAATCATAAATAAAGTTTATCAATCTGTTAATTTAATTCTTTCATTATTAATTTAGCTATTGATATTCTTGACTTCTTCAAGGTTATTATTTATAAATCTATTGTACATTTGGTTTCAGAACACAGCAACACAGAGAATATCATAATAAACTGAGTTACATAAACTTTTTGTTTCTCAGTGCATATGAAAGCTATTTTCTACTGTACAGTAATCTGTATGTGTAAAATAATATTATGTCTAAAAATAATGTACTTGACTTAATTCAAAAATACTTGATTTCTAAAATAATGCTAATCATCAAATGAGCTTTCAGTGGATTGTGCTCTTTCTGTTGATAAAGAGTCTTGCCTTGATGTTAATGACTGGTGACTAATCAGAGTGGTTGTTGCTGAAGGTTGGGGTGGTTGAGGTAATTTCTTAAATTATTACAACAATAGAATCTGCCACAACACTTGATTCTTTTTTTAATTGTGATTACTCTGTAGAATGTGATGCTGTTTCATTCAGAGTAAAACTTCTCTCAAAATTGGAGTCAGTACTCTCAAACCCTGGTGCTGCTTTATCAGCTAAGTTTCTGCAATATTCTAAACTTTTTGCTGTCTTTTCCACAATCTTAACAGCATCATCACCAGGAGTAATTAAATTTTTTTAAAAAACCACTTTTTTTTTGCTCACTAGAAAAAGCAATTCTCATTTGTTAAAAAAAAAGTTTTATCATGAGTTTTCAGCAAATTGAGTTACAACTAGCTCTACTTCCAGTTCTATTTGTTGTTCTATTTCCCCCATACCAGCAGTTCTTTCTCCACTAAACTGCTCAATGAGGTTTGGAATTAACTATTCCACACTTATGTACATGCTGATATCTTTATGTCTTCCCATGAATCAAAATTGTTCTTAATGGCTTACAAAATTGTGAATCCTTACCCGAAAGTTTTCAATTTACTTCACCCAGATCCATCACAGGAATCACTATAACATCAAAGCCTTATGAAATGTATGTTTTAAATAATAAGACTTGAAAGTTGAAATTCTCCTAGAAATATGGGCTGCAGAATGCATAATGTGTTATCAGGCATAAAACATTAATCTCATTGTATATCTCCACAATGATGTGACCAGGTTCATTGTCAATGAGTAGTAATCATTTGAAAGGAATGATTATTATTTTTTTGAATAGTAGTTCTCAACAGTGAGCTTAACACATTTAGTTAAACAGTATAAACAGATGTGCTATTACTTAGGCTTTTTTTTTTCATTTATAGTGCACTGGCAGGGTAGATCTTACATAATTCTCAAGAGTCCTAGGATTTTCAGAATGGTAAATAAGCACTGGCTTCAATTTAAAGTTACCAGCTGCATTAGCCTCTAAGAAGAGAGTCAGCTTGTCTTTTGAAGCCAAACACTAACTTCTTTCTAGCCATAAAACACGAAATGGTATCTTCTTACATTATAAAGCTGTACCATTGACATTGAAAATCTTTTGAATAACGCAGCCACCTTTAATAATTATCTTAATTAGATCTTCTGGATAACTTCCTGCAGCTTTTACACTGGCTACTTCATTTTGTACCTATATGTTATGTAGTTGACTACCTTCCTTAAATCTCATAAACCAACTTTTACTAGCTTCAAATTTTTCTTCTGCAGCTTCCTGACCTGTTTCAGCCTTTACTAAGCTTAATCATTTCTAGCTTTTGATTTAAAGTGAGAGACTTGTGATGTTTCTTTCACTTGAAGTTTTAGAAGTCATTGTAGGGTTATTATTTGCCCTAATTTAAATATTGTTTTGTTTTATGGGGTAGGGAGGCCTGAGGAGAGGAAGAGAGATGAAGAAATGTTTAATCCATAGAATAGTGAGAACATAAGCATTTATTGATTAAGTTCACTGCCTTATATTCACATGGTTTGTGGTGCCCCAAAACAATAATGATAACATCAAACATCACTGATCACAGATCATCATAATAAATATAATAATAATAAAAAAGATTGAAATGATTCAATAATGCCAAAATGTGACACTGGGACACAAAGTGAGCAAATGCTGCTAGAAAAATGGCACTAATGACTGGCTCAACACAGGGGTTGTCATAAACCTTCAATTTGTGAAAAACACAAGTCTGCAAGGTGCAGTAAAGTGAAGCTCCATAAAATAACATAGGATTATACTTATTTTAGATCAGAACTTGCTTTACTCCAGTTCCTCTCAGTTTAGGAACTGTCAGGTTCTAAAATTTCCATTTTCAGCTAGTGTTTTTGTTTGTTTGTTTTTACCATATATCTCTTCCATTTAATTAATATTTACCATTCTTTTCACCTTATAGGTGATTTTACTTTTACTTGATACAAGATAATTGCTTCTCTCACTGTTTTCACTGCTCTAATTCTATATTTTCTTTCTCTATAGAAAAAGACATTCAAATTAGTATACTTTAAAACTCTCTTCTTTTCTCCTTTCACACAATGAGACCTATGGAAAAATTTAAACTTCTTATGTAGTTGACTTATGTTTTATATTTACCTTAATCATTTTGCTGAGATAGTTTAGTTCTTATTAGAACTATCCCTCTGTAAGTCTCATGTACTACTCAATACTGGAAGGTATACATTAATTCATTAAAAGTTTATTAATTATTATATGTAAAATATATAATGTCAAAAAATTCAGAAAAAGCAAAAATAAAACCAATGAATCACCAAAGTAGTAATTTCTAAGACTATATTGTCTTCATACCAAAAAGACCCTTTGCAAACAAGATGCACTCAAATCAAAACATAGAGTGAGGCTCTGGAATTTATTGTTGCAAAGCAGTGACTGTTCATTCTTCAGTAATTGCTTAGAATGTTAGAATTTTCTTAAGTTGGTATGGAACTTGTCAGGGGTTACTTCATGTTAACCTTGGAAACAGTTAAAGTTTTGTTGATAATTTTCAGAGGCATAAGCAATAAACAACCCCTGTCCATTTTGTCTTTCCAAATAAGCTAAATTAAGCTTTGCTCTGGCTAACCTGGTTTTTATTTTACTCAGGGAATTTTCAAAATTGGTCACTATTTGTTTTTTACTTTCACAGGAATATATATAAATGTATAATAAATAAAATATTAATATACTATATAATACATAGTACATATATATTTATTTATACAAACACATGATATATGTGCCTTTATCTATCAATATAGTTATATTGGCTAAGGACTTATTAAGCCATTTTCTCTTCCTTACCACATTAGAAAGTCTCAATTTTGCTTAATTTTTTGTTTGGAATATTTTCGAAATTTTTTCTTATGTGTGATACTTGGTGAACACTTTTGAATTCTAGCATATCTTCAAATATCTTACTATATCTGAGATGTAAAGGACATTTTGAGTAAATTTGGAACTTCTCAGCTGAAATTCTTTTCTTTCTGTAGTTTAGAAGTGCTATTCTGTGTGTAACTATTGTTAATGCAAAGATATCAGGTTGTTTCCCTCTGTTGGTAACTTGCCCTAACACATGGAGAATTGTAAAATTATTATTTTTTTCATCATTAGCAATCATGCACTTAATAAAAAAGGTGTCCTTTCTTATCAGTATAGCCTGGACCTCAAAAACACTCTCAATATAAAGATACAGTCTTTATTGTGCTGAGAGGATTTTCTTCAATCGTTTTGTTATTTCTGATTCTCCATCTGTCCCTTTTGCTTTCTGTGAAACTTTCATTGGTGTCCTGCTAATTTCCGTGAATCTGTTAAGTCACTAATTTAAGTCTCAAGTTTGTCTCATTTAATCCAATTTCTGAATACATTTTTGTTAGTGCTTAAAACAAAGCAGGTGTCCATCTGTCTCATACAGCCATTCTTTTTTCTCTTGTTGCATGTTTCAAATTTTCTATCATATTTTTCTTTGCCTTCTGAGGCCTATCAGATAAGCTGCAATTTTACTGTGCCAATGAACTAAGATTTAGATTTTAATGTTTGAACATTTTTCATAACCAGAATCCTCAGGGTATTTTTCATAACCAGAATCCTCAGGGTCTCAGAAGCAAATGAGATTCCTTCTGTAGGGAGCTGTGGATTAAGAACAGATTGTCACCACTCAGTAGAGATAAAGGAAAACATCCTTTCTGTTCTCTCAGATTTTTTAAATTCCTGCCTTCACAGTATTGAAAAATCAGCTCACCTATTATTCCAATCCAGCCTTATCAAGGCCAGGGTTATTTAGCGCATACCCTTGCGGGGGATCAACCTTCAACTTTTACTTCCAGATTGTTCCCACTTGGATTCAATAGGTCTCTGCACACCAAAAGCAGTAACTAATGAATTGGATTTTCATGTGGAGAGAAGAGAGAAAAACGTGTCAATGATGAATTTGAGTGGGTATATTTGAAAACAGGGAGGCTGTTGTGATGAATATCTAATGAATAAAATTTGAGAATTGACCTCTATATAAAGAAGAGCTGTGAAACATTTACAGAAATTTTTCAAAGATCAGATTTTTTTTTCTCTTAGAAAGATCACTCAGTTGTGGTGAAAATGAATCTAAGGCGTATAAACCAGAAAACAGCAAAAAATTGGAGGCTATTGCATTTGCTTAGGAAAGATTATAATATTGAAATTATGTCATTTGAATTAAGACTAAGAATAAATAACTTGATTTTGAACCTGTTGTCAAAAATGTCCAGTTGACAAGTAGGTAAGCACATGTAAAATGGAAAGAAACAGTGTTGCTGGAGGAAATAGAATTCTTCCACAGTATTGCAGGAAATTCATTTTGCCTTACAAAAATGGTTAAAATATTATTTTGGATATACTATAATTTAAATGAACTTGATTAAAATGGTTAATCAATTGTTATCATATAATATAATATAATAATAGTTTCTTATTATTTTAGTAAATAATAAGAAATTAACTCTTCTATGACTTATAGTTGATTAAAATTTCATAGTAATCTTCTATTTTTAGCATGCATGTAAAAATCTGAGTTGAATAAGTATGATGGCAATAAGAACAGCTGCTAAGCATTCCAGAGTGAGCATTATAAACCTAAAAAAATAGAATAATCTCAATACAACTGACAAGTTTTTGACATTTTTTTCTTCCAAACTGTTCTTCATTTAATGAAGTTTATTATTAGATTTAGAACACTAATACTTAAATTGTAGAATTAACATACAGAGATACTGTTTCTTCTTCCCTGCAATTTAGATGCTTCCTAACAGACCATCTATAATTCAGGGTTAAAGTCTCTTAAAGAGAAATAATTCTATTACCAGCTTGGTGAGAATTTTATGGAGATAGTTTTCAAATTTAAGAAATTAGTACCATAAAATTCTCACCAAACAGGTAACAGAATTATTTCTCAGTACATACATACAATGTCATATTACTCAGCTATAAGAAAAGATGAAATACTGCTATTGTTATAATGTGAATAAATCTTGAGAATAGCATGCTAACCAAAATTTAAAAACCATATGATTTCACTCATATGTGGGATATAAAAATGAAAGCAATACATGAACAAACAAAAAACCCATAGACACAGACAACAGTATGGTGGTTCCCAGAGGTAAGGTTATTGGAGTGTAGTAAAGGGTAAAGAGAGCCAAAATAAAACAACAGAAGAAGATTTGACTTGGGTGGTGGGCACACCGCTGATGGGTCATAGAATTGTAAATTTGAAACTTATATAATCTTATTAACCAGTGTTACCCAGCAAAATGATTAAAAAGAAAATAAATACATAGAGAATTTGAAAACAATATCCTCAAAGAGTAGGGAAAACCTCATAAGAATTTTGGTCTCCCTCAATGAAGTGCGTTTTTGAATCATCTCACTAACTTACAAATTTTCTTTATCTGAAGAGTTCTTTCTCTTGTTTTTGAATATAGATTATGTAAAAAAATTCAAAGTTACTGTGATTGGAGTTTGGATAGGATCTCTGTAGCATATTCTACTAAGTCCATTTTCCCAACAGATTCTTTGACCATTGAAAGAAAGCCCGAGGGCTTGACAGGTCAGTATGATGAGCTTAACGAAATTTTAAACATCTGTGCATGTAACAAAGTGTTTTTGAAAATTTACGAAAATATAGATTTCCTCTCATTATGGAACACACTAATTCTTCAAATTAGGTTCAGTTGCACAAATGTCTGGAAGTCTTTGCAAGGAAAGAAAGGGCAGAATAGGGAAGGAAAAAAGGACAAATGCAACTGGCGGAAATATTCAGAGAACCTTGTGTTCTATATCTTACACAGTTATTCTTTCAAGCATTAAGAGATGAGTCCTAAAAAATGTATTTTACAGCCACATAATGAACACATTTAAAAGTCTCAATATTTGGATGTCCTGATTACATGTTGTTAATAGTTTGTGCTTCTCCTATCATTTAATAAAGTACCTTGTTTTGTGATACGTCTTATACCTGTCTCTTCCTTAAAACAGAAATCTCCATGAGCTGAAGCATCAGTTGATATTCATAATGATTGGATCCCACTACCTGACACATGATCAGTTTAATTAATGTTGTATTTATAGAGGCATAAATAAATAGCATATAGCAGTTTGTAAAACAATGATGACATTTATAGAATTCTAAAATTACTAAATTAAACTTTGTTAAAAAATTTGAAATTATGAAAATTTTGATTGCTGCACTAAGCCCTACACATTCATATATCTATAGTGTAGAGCACAACTTAGCATTTGACATTTGGCAGCTACTCATTAAAACCTGTATAATTCCCAATGAGTTATAATCAATCTCAAGAAGCAACTAAAACCAAGACAAGTTTTGAATTACAGAATGCTACAGAATCACAGAACTAGTTCATGGCTGAAGCATAGATTTTCACATCTCACATTTTGATTTGAGCCGTTATATCTTTGTCCTTCTACTTCAAGGGAATTGTGGCTTC
This sequence comes from Saccopteryx bilineata, assembly GCF_036850765.1. Lineage (NCBI taxonomy): Eukaryota > Metazoa > Chordata > Mammalia > Chiroptera > Emballonuridae > Saccopteryx > Saccopteryx bilineata. Next base: position 208,200,209 of record NC_089491.1, on the reverse strand, counting down.
TCTGATGGCATCGTTCTGAGTTTTAAAATCAATGTTAATAGGGTTCACATGTTAACCTTTTTATTTTACTTTATTTTTATTTATATTTTATTTTTATTAAATTATTCAAGGTGACATTGATTAATAAAATTACATAGGTTTCAGATGTGCAATTCTATAATACATCTTGTATATTATAATGTGTGTTTGCCACCCTAAGTAAGTTAAGCCTCCTTCCATCACCATTTATCCATAGTTTACATAGTTTTTAAAAAGTAATTTTGAAGTGAAACATATGATATAAGAAAAATCAAAGAATAATTAAAGGAAAACTAATTACAAGATAGTAAAACTGGAGATGACTTGGGGTAGTGAACACACAATACAGAATACAGATGATGTGTTATAGAATTGTGTACCTAACAACTATAATTTTGTCAACTATTTTTACACATAATAATCCAAAAGCATTGTCTAGGCCAGGGGTCCCCAAACTTTTTACACAGGGGGCCAGTTCACTGTCCCTCAGACCAGTGGAGGGCTGGACTATAAAAAAAAACTATGAACAAATTCCTATGCACACTGCACATATCTTATTTTAAACTAAAAAAACAAAACAGGAACAAATACAATATTTAAAATAAAAAACAAGTAAATTTAAATCAACAAACTGACCAGTATTTCAATGGGAACTATGGGCCTGCTTTTGGCTAATGAGATGGTCAATGTGCTCCTTTCATTGACCACCAATGAAAGAGGTGCCCCTTCCGGAAGTGCAGCGGGGGCCGGATAAATGGCCTCAGGGGGCTGCATGTGGCCCGAGGGCCGTAGTTTGGGGACCCCTGGTCTAGGCAGAACCCAAATCTCATAGAGGACGGCAAAGTATGATAGTATTTTAGAGACAGTGAACAATGAGACTGAGTGAATCAGAGCCACATAGTTTATTACTCAAAGCACAGCTAACATCCAGAGCACCAGTTTATTCTCTTTCCCTCTAGTTCCTAGGGAGGTACCACAATACAGATGGATGCTCTGCAGACAGTGGTCTCCAGAGCAGGCGAGGAATGCAGGGTCAAAGACTCAGCATGCTTTTCATCAAGCAGCAAATACTGTAGCAAGCAACACACAAGCCAGTCCCCTTTCCAGGGAAAAATTGGGTCACTTTCAACTACTATGTAGTCAGCCTATGTGACTGACTACAGAAATTGCTCAGTATCAGAAGATAAAACTTGAGGTGTGACACACTCAGCAAGAGCATGCAGGCATGCTCAGAGTTCACAGAGAGCTGACTCTCTCAGCAGGGTTTAAGCCATCACCCCTTTTAAACAATGTAACACTAAATATATTCTTATCAATATTTGTTACCAAAAGATTTATTTTCTTAATTATTTTAAAAGTAAGACTATCATTTATTGTAACCATTATCTGATGTATACTGAATTGACAATGACCATTTAATCTCTACATTTTACAATCCATTAATGTTTAATGAAGTGAAACCTTATAACAATAAGACATTGTAATATTGAGAAGTATTAACATTTACTTTTAATATACCTGCTTTTACATTGCATAGTGTCAATGTCCATATATACAAAACAGATTCAAACATTGTACATATATTACTAAATATGTCCTTGCATTTCTAGGTAAGAATAACATGAGTGAGAACTCAAAGCTACCAGCAGGAATTTTTTGGCAAATATTAAAGAACATTATAATGCCTGTGGATAATTTTATTTGATAGCTTTGGAGAATTCTCTCTAACCATGATTTTAAATGTTAAAACATGTAAAAATTTGCAAATATGTTTTTTTTAATTTATTTATTAAATTTAATGCAGTGACAGTGATAATCAGGGTACATATGTTGAGAGAAAACATCTCTAGATTATTTTGACGTTTGATTGTGCTGTATACCCCTCCCTCAAAGCTAAATTGTCTTTTGTCACCTTCTATCTAGTTTTCTTTGTGCCCCTCCCCTCCCCCAACCCCTCACTCTTTCTTCACCCCCTCCCCCCTCCCCCATCCCCCACCCCTGTTGCCATCACATTCTTGTTCATGTCTCTGAGTCTCATTTTTATGTCCCTTCTATGTATGGATTCATATAGTTCTTAGTTTTTTTTCTGATTTACTTATTTCACTCCGTATAATGTTATCAAGGTCCATCCATGTTATTGTAAAAGATCTGATGTCATCATTTCTTATGGCTGAGGAGTATTCCATAGTATATATGTACCAAAGCTTTTTAATCCACTCGTCTTCTGACAGACACTTGGGCTGTTCCCAGATCTTCACTATTGTGAACAATGCTGCCATAAACATAGGGGTGCATTTCTCCTTTTGGAGCCATTCTTTGGTGTCCTTGGGGTATATTCCCAAAAGTGGGATAGCTGGGTCAAAAGGCAGTTCAATCTTCAGTTTTTTGAGGAAACTCCATACTGTTTTCCACAGTGGCTGCACCAGTCTACATTCCCACCAGCAGTGCAGGAGGGTTCCCTTTTCTCCACATCCTCGCCAGCACTTATTCTGTGTTGTTTTGTTGATGAGCGCCATTCTGACTGGTGTGAGGTGATATCTCATTGTGGTTTTAATTTGCTTTTCTCTAATGATTAGTGATGTTCAGCATTTTTTCATATGCCTATTGGCCATCTGTATGTCCTCTTTGGAGCAGTGTCTATTCATCTCTTTTGCCCATTTTTGGATTGGATTGTCTTCCTGGTGTTGAGATTTACAAGTTCTTTATAAATTTTGGTTATTAATCCCTTATCAGACATATTGTCAAATATGTTCTCCCATTGTATAGTTTGTCTTTTTATTCTGTTCTTGTTGTCTTTAGCTGTGCAAAAGCTTTTTAGTTTGATATAGTCCCATTTGTTTATCCTGACTTTTATTTCACTTCCCCATGGAGATAAATCATCAAATATATTGCTCCGAGAGATGTCGGATAGCTTACTGCCTATGTTTTCTTCTAAGATGCTTATGGTTTCATGGCCTACATTTAAGTCTTTTATCCATTTTGAGTTTATTTTTGTGAGTGGTGTAAGCTGGTGATCTAGTTTCATTTTTTTGAAGGTAGCTGTCCAATTTTCCCAACACCATTTGTTAAAGAGGCTGTCTTTACTTCATTGTATTTCCTTACCTCCTTTGTCAAATATCAGTTGTCCATAGAACTGTGGGTTTATTTCTGGGTTCTCTGTTCTGTTCCATTGATTCATATGCCTGTTCTTATGCCAGTACCAGGCTGTTTTGAATACAACGGCCTTGTAGAATAACTTGATATCAGGAAGTGTGATATCTCCCACTTTATTCTTCTTTTTTAAGATTGCTGAGGCTATTCGTGTTCTCTTTTTGTTCCATATAAATTTTTGGAATATGTGGTCTATGTCTTTGAAGTATGTCATTGGTATTTTAATTGGTATTGCATTGAATTTATAAATTGCTTTGGGTAATATAGACATTTTAATGATGTTTATTCTTCCTAACCATGAGCACGGTATATGCCTCCACTTGTTTGTATCTTCCTGATTTCTTTGATCAATGCTTTGTAATTTTCCGAGTACAAGTCTTTAGTCTCCTTGGTTAAGTTTACTCCTAGGTACTTTATTTTTTTGGTTGTAATTGTGAAGGGGATTGTTTCCTTAATTTCTCTTTATGACTGTTCATTGTTGGTGTATAAAAATGCCTCTGATTTCTGAGTATTGATTTTATATCCTGCCACTTTGCCGAATTCATTTATCAGGTCCAGTAGCTTTTTGACTGAGACTTTAGGGTTTTCTATATACAATATCATATCATCTGCAAATAATGATAGTTTTACTTCTTCTTTTCCAACTTGAATGCCTTTTATTTCTTCTTCTTCTCTGATTGCTGTGGCTAGGACTTCCAGGACCATGTTAAATAAGAGTGGTGAAAGGGGGCACCTCTGCCTTGTTCCTGATCTTAAGGGTATTGCTTTTAATTTTGCCCATTGAGTATGATGTTGGCTGTGGGTTTCTCATAGATGGCTTTTATCATGTTGAGGTATGTTCTCTGTATTCCCACTTTGCTGAGAGTTTTGATCCTAAATGGGTCCTGGATTTTATCAAATGCTTTTTCTGCATCTATTGAAATTATCATATGGTTTTTCTCCTTTTTGTTTATGTGATGAATCATATAGATTGATTTACAAATATTGTACCAGCTTTGCCTCCCCAGAATAAATCCCACTTGATCATGATGTATGATTTTTTCCATATATTGTTGGATCCGGTTTGCTAATATTTTGTTGAGAATTTTAGCGTCTATATTCATCATAGATATTGGCCTATAATTTTCTTTCTTTATGTTGTCTTTGCCTGGTTTTGGAATCAGAATTATGCTCGACTCATAAAAGGAGCTGGGAAGTCTTTTTTCCTCTTGAATTTTTTGAAATAGTTTGAGAAGGACAGCAGTTAGTTCTTCTTTGAATATTTGGTAAAACTCCATTGTGAAGCCATTGGGCTCCGGATTTTTCTTTTTTGGGAGTTTTTTGATAACTGTTTCAATCTCATTTGTTGTAATCGGTCTGTTTAGGTTTTCTGATTCTTCCAGATTAATTTTTGGCAGATTGTATGTTTCCAGGAATTTGTCCATTTCATCTTGGTTGTCTAGTTTTTTGGCATACAGTTCTTCATAGTATTTTCTTACAATATTTTGTATTTCTGTTCTGTCAGTTGTTATTTCTCCTCTCTCATTTCTAATTTTATTTATTTGAGTCCTCTCTCTCTTTTTCTTGGTGAGTCTAGCTAAATGTTCATCAATCTTGTTTACCTTTTCAAAGAACCAGCTCCTAGTTTCATTGATCCTCTGTATTGTTTCTTTAGCCCCTATGTCATTTATTTCTGCTCTGACCTTTATTATTTCCTTCCTTCTACTACATTTGGGCTTTACTTGCTGTTCTTTTTCTAATTCTTATAGATGCAGGGTTAAGTTGTTTATTTTAGCTTTTTCTAGCTTCTAAAAGTGTGCCTGTAGTGCTATGAACTTCCCTCTCAGCACTGCTTTTGCTGTATCCCATACATTTTTAATTGTTGTATGCTCATTGTCATTCATTTCTAGGATTTTTTTTATTTCTTCTTTGATCTCATTCTTAATCCATTCATTATTTAACAACCTGCTATTTAATTTCCATGTGTTTGAGAATTTTTGAGCTTTTCTGTTGTGATTCACTTCTATTTTCATATCATTGTGATCGGAGAAAGTGCTTGATATTATTTCAGTCTTCTTAAATTTGTTGAGAGCACTTTTGTGCCCTAACATGTGGTCGTTCCTAGAGAATGTACCATGAGCACTTGAAAAGAATGTATATTCTGCTGCTTTAGGGTGAAAGGTTCTGAAGATATCTATTAAATTAAGTTGATCTAGTGTTTTCAATAAGTCTGCTGTTTCTTTGTTAATTTTCTTTCTTGCGGATCTATCTAGTGATGTTAGTGGGGTATTGATATCCCCTACTATTATAGTACTGCTGTTGATCTCACCCTTTAAATCTATCAAAGTCTGCTTTATATATTTGGGTGCTCCTATATTAGGTGCATAGATATTTATAATAGTTATATCTTCCTGTTGGATTACTCCCTTTATCATTATGTAGTGGCCTTCTTTATCTCTTACTATATCCTTTCTTTTAAAGTCGAATTTTTCTGATATAAGTATTGCTACACCACCTTTTTTTTCATTTCCTTTTGCATAAAATGTGTTTTTTCTATCCTTTTACCTTCAATCTATGTGTCTTTTATTCTAAGGTGTGTCTCTTGTAGACAACATATGTATTGGTCTTATTTTTTTATCCATGCAGCTACCCTTTGTCTTTTGATTGAATCATTTAATCCATTTACATTTAAGGTTATTATTGATATGTAGTTGTTTATTGCCATTTTCTTCTTTAAAGGTGTATTTCTTTTTTGCTATATTCTTTTCCCACTTTGATCTGTTTGCAACAGGCTTCTTAACATTTCTTTTAGCATTGGTTTGGTTGTAATAAATTTCTTGAGTTGGTTTTTGTCTGGGAAGCTTTTTATTTCTCTTTCGATTTTAAACGATAGCCTTGCTGTATAAAGTAGTCTTGGTTGTAGGTTCTTGTTCTGCATTACTTTGAATATTTCTTGCCATTCCCTTATGGCCTCAAGTGTTTCTGTTGAGAAGTCGGATGTCATCCTTATGGGGGCTACTTTGTAGGTGATAACTTTTTTTTTCTCTTGCAGCTTTTAATATTTTCTCCTTATTGCTTAGCTTTGGTATTTTAATTATGATGTGTCTTGATGTAGGTTTCTTTGGGTTTCTCTTTAATGGAGTCCTCTGTGCTTCTTGGACTTGTGGGAGTTTCTCTTGCATTAATTTAGGGAAGTTTTCAGCTATGATATGATTGAACAAAGTCTCTATCCCTTGTTCTTTTTCTTCTTCTTCAGGAACCCCTATGATGTGGATGTTATTTCTCTTCATGTTGTCACAGAGCTTTCTAAGAGTTTTCTCTGACTTTTTGAGTCTCTTTTCTCTTTTCTTCTCTGCTTTCATGCCTTCATTCCAGTTGTCCTCTAAGTCGCTGATTCAATCCTCTGCTCTATCTATCCTGTTTTTAATTCTTTCCATTGTGGTCTTTATTTCTGATATTGTATTTGTCATCTCCGACTGATTCTTTTTTATACTTGCTATTTCTTTATTTAGGTGTTCATAATGACCATTCATTGTTGTTCTAAGATCCCTAAGCATCCTTACAATCATTATTTTGAACTCCGCATCTGGAAGTTTGATTATTTCCATATCACTCAGTTCATCTCTTGAAGGTGTCTCTTGTGGTTTCATTTGGATTGCACTTCTTTGTCTTCTCATCATCTGTTTTTGGATGTTTTATTTGTAGAGTTGGTTGAGTCTAGGCTTGGTGTTGTCTGCCTCCAGTTTTCAGTTATTTCTAGGTCTTCTTGGGTTGGTATTAGTTGTAATCTGTAATCCACTTTCAGATTTGGGCAGCTGTGAAGTCTTGATTTGTTTGTTTTCTTAACAGGTGATAGTCTTTTTACTGATCTCAGCAGGGGGCTTCCTTGAAACTGTATTCAGGAATGCGATATGTGTCACCTGAGACTCTGAAGGCCTCTTTAGCCAGCTAATCTCACTGGAGGCAGGGTGTTTTCTCAGCTTCAGTAGGGGGAGATGTATGTCAGAACTCCATGGAGACCTGAGTTACTGCCCCTCTTCCCCACTTCTTGTTTTCAGCTGTGTCTTGTTGCACTGATTGGAGCTAGAGAGATGTCCATAGATCTCTGATCTGGAAGCACTTCAGCTCTGTTTTGTGAAAGGTTCAGTCCTCCCCCAGCTATGGCCACCACCAGCATGAATGAGTCAGCTTTTTTAGTTCATTTCCTGCATTCCTTAGCCCCTCACAGTCTGTCCCTCTCCCTGTCCTTTCCACTTGGGAGATAAGCTGGTCTTTTCAACACACCTCGCTCCCTGGTCACGAGCAAGTGGCTGTGAGCAGTAGTTTCTGCTCTTTTCCCTGTGTGCGATCCCCTCTGGGCTCTCAGCCTCACCCCCCCCCATTCCTGTAAGCAGAGGAGATTCAGGCACTCCCTACCAGGTTTTTGTGGCTTCTTTTTTGCTCCTTGGTTTTTGAGAGCTGTTCTTGCAGTTCAGAGTTGGTTTTTCATACTGATTTTTCCTAAATTGATTTGTATTCCAGTTTGGTGGTGAGAGCTGGGCATCTGTGCGTCTGCCTACTTCACTGCCATCTTTTTCCCCGCAAATATGTTTTTAAACAAAAACAAAGTTTCTTATTGGTTTGGACTAACATTATAATCACATAATTGTTGGCTTTGTAATTGATTCTCAATTGCTCATATGTATATTACATTCATTGATCATTATGATGAAACAATATTAATAAATTGCATGTTGTTGCAGTTTATAATTCTTTAATTCCATGACCGATGCCTCACATTATTTTTCATAAAGCACTTATAGGGTAAGTAAAGTTTTGTCATATCATTTTGTCATACCAATTTTGAAGACTGGCATAAATAATAGTTTTGCTTATCATGTTGGTGGTTGTTGAAGATTAATGAATATAAACACATAAACCGAACTAGCTGCTTCAGTTATGGCTATCCCTGATATTCAGATTCTTTTGTTATTTTAATTAGATCACACTCACTGGAGCCTAGGAAACATGCTGCTACTGAGTTGGTAACACAGATTCTATTGGCTGAAGAAATATGCAAGAGTTAATGATCAGTTTTAGGATTCAGAAAAATGAAACTTGAAGTCATGAACATAGACAACAATAGGGTGATTGTTGGCAAAAAAGAGGAGGGGAGAAGTGGAGGAGGGCACAGTAGGGATAAATGGTAATGAAAGAAGGCTTGACTGGGGGTTGAACAAACAATACAGTGTGCAGATAATGTGTTGTAGAGTTGTGCACATAAAACCTATAATATTTTCTTAACTAGTGTCACCACAATTAATTCAATAATAAAGTAAATATGAAAAAAAATTTAAAAATAAATACATAGAAGATTGAATGAAGATTATCGTGTACCTTGAAGGACTTAATTATATTTAAGAAAATGTCCTTATCTAGATGATGTATTATAAAATTTTATATTTGAAACTTATGTAATTTTATTAACCAATATCATGCCAATAGAGTCAATAAAAATAATTTTTAAAGGTCAGAAAAATAAAATAAAATACTTTTCATCCAAACAGCCAAGGTAAGGAGCATAAACAACAATTATATCCTACCAAGTAGGTGATCTAAGATCCCAACATAAAACCTGTCATTTTTAATCTTGCAAAGATTATACAGATTTGTTTACTTTATTGTCCCAGTAGCAACTGATAAAAAACTAAATTATTTTCTGATTTAATTCTAATCAATTCAATTCTAACCAAAATATTTGTCGGATTGGTCTTAATCTCTGAGGAGACAAAGATGAATAAATGTTGTTCTGACCTTAAGAAATTTATAGAATGCAACAAAAATGGCAATTAACTTATGTAAAAAACCTGTGTGTTATATAGGCAAATTATATTTTTTGTACAAACTCAATTATTTTGCTCACTTTTATTAGTGGTAGAATTTCACTAATTTTTTTATCATTTTAATACTGTAATTTTTCACAATTTAAAATTAATGATACTTCTTTCTAAAAGTGTATGGACTTTGTATCCTAAAAGTAATAAGTAGAAAATAGTAATGATCAGAAATTATATGCTGAGAGAAACAAAAGTGTTTGAAAACATTTTTACTCTATTTTAAAAGTTGATGGAGCAGAAGTTATTTTAAAGAAATTTAGTAATTTGCAGCTTGTCTTCAACTTTTGCATGTCCTCACTCTTTTGGGACAACCTCAACATCCTGGTCAAATAACCATTATTTTCCCAGTTGACTCTCTGATTTTATGAATGAGTCAATCATAAGTGATTGTAAATAGCAATGTTGATATCTAATTTAGTACAATCTATATGATGGTAAAAATGGAGTCTTAAATATGCATTTTTATTGCTTAGCAGATGTAGCCCATTATAAAAGATATATCCATTAATAAATAAAATAGTTCAGCTTCTGTACTCATTAATAATAGAACATATGTACCAATTTATTAATTAAGAAATCAAATTTTACTATTTTCAGCCAGATAAGCATATCCTTTCACTCTTGGAATCACATTTATTCCAAAACATCAAGTATGGTGAAAATAAGTAATTTGGTATATTGTTTCTCCATTACCATTTTTGATATTAATAAAAGCTTTTAAAACTATAATAAATACTGGTTAATATTTATTCTGCTAGCACTAGTAAGATATCATAATTCTCTGAATTTGACCTTTAGTTTATTGCAGCCTAAAATGTAATTCTCAATAAAATTAAAAGAAATCAATGAGGTATTTTTTTATTCCATTAGATGTTATCAAATAAGAAACTAAATTCAAATAATTATTTTATACAGTACTACTTTATTATCCCATTATAAATATCTAAAGAAACCATTAGATTAAAACAAAATCTGGCTTTATATTTTTATATATACATTTTTATCCATAAAATTTTTAATTAATTTCATTACAAGTCCATTAATATAGTTCAAATTATTTTCTAGCTATAAGTTTTCAAATAATTTGACTGAAAAATCAACATTAAAGTGTCTCTCAAAACTTGAAATAATTAAATCTCATAAACCCACAAAAGTAAAGTAAAAAATTAATAAGGAATTTTAAATGTTGATATTGAGAAATGTGGTGAACCAGAATTCACTGATATTAATATTTTTATAAATGAGAAACAATGTGTCTTTGTATTTAAGAAGATGTATTTATCATATGATTTTTTACTTCTTTTTTGACTTTTAAGCGCAGCAAAATTGAATATATGTATACTCTAAACATTAATGACCATTTCTGAAAAAGACTGTTTACTTCATTTCCTATTCAGGGGTTAGGACTTAGTAACAATAAACACACCTTCAAATATGGAACAAATATAAGCACATATAAGGAATGATAGTTGTAACCATTATAACTTACATATTTGAGACAATTATATACTTGACTTTTTAATTAGTGCACCCATATCTTATTATAGAAGAATAATCACTGAATAAGTAGTAAAAAGTCCTGAATTCCCATCTGGAATCTTATTTACTGACTTAAGTAATTGTGAGATGAATTCTTAAAAGGACCTGGTACATATTAAGAGCTCAGAAAATACCTGGTGAATCAAAGTATGAATGTAAGTAATAGATGCACACATTGTACAAAGATAATTAATAGTGTTTTTGTTTTCTATGTGGCAGAACAAATTATCACAAATTTAGCACCTTAAAATAGAACACATTTATTTCCTCACAGTTTCTATAAGGAAAAGGTCAGGGCACAGCCTAACCGAGTTCCCTGCTTCTGGGTCTTACCAGGTTGCAATCTATGTGTTAGCTGGTGTGGTCTCTTCAAAGGCTAGACTAGTGAAGAATCCATTTGCAAGTTCACTTACATTGTGGGCATAACTCATGTACTTACAGTATGTACTGAGGTCCATTTTGCCTATATGGGCAAAATTATACTGGCCTTAGATTTTTTTACAAAAACACTTCAGCAGAAGATAATTAATCAGTAATTGGTAAGTCCCAATGAAAAGTAGGTATGATCCAAGAATATGAGACCCATCTTAGTGGTCATAAAAGAATTACATGAATTGGCTGACGCTCTATAAAAGACTTAAGAAATATAAAATGAGTACTTCTAGAGAAATATCGTTGACAATTAAATTCATCAATCTAAAACAATTTGAAAAACTCAAATATAATTTGAGTAATTTATTAGTAATTAACATTAAACATATTTAATTATAGAAACAAGAAAAGAATCCTAGAGGGAGGTTATTGGTTAATATAGTGTTATGATTACTGACAAAATAAAAATAATATAGGAACAAAATTTCCAGGTCAGTAAAATGCTGAAAAACATAAATATGCTAAACTTGACATCTTTTATTTCAGGGAGTCATTAAATTCTTTTACATTTGAATATATGAATATATAATTTTTATATTTTAAATTTAATTTATATATTAATAGTGACCGTGTAAAATCTTTATTCAAACAGCAAAGTGAAAAAATATATAATATATAATTTGTGGGAAAAAATTAGAAAAAAATTGTGATAAAATCTGTTAGTTTATGAAAATATGCAAGAACATGTATAAATATCTATATTTAAGGAGCTATACAGTTAGATGTCATTTCTAAATCCTAGATTTATCAACTTTTGCTTTGTTTCAGTTTTTCTAAAATCACTAAATAATGCATTAAGATAAAAAGTGAACAAAAATACAAAAAGTTACAATAAAAAGGTTAAATAAAAATAAGCATAAAATTAAATGTTAGATAAAAATTAACCAAATCATGAGAAATTACCCATGGTTTTCTGATTTAAAAGTCCCTAGAAAGGTTATATGGTTGTGTATTTTACATTATACCTCATGTATATTCAAAACTGATAAAAGCACATTTACCATGATATTATTAATCTTCACATAATGAAAGTCAAGGGTATTGTATAGTGCTGGTACCAGCAGGGAGTTTTCTCATTAATGTGTACCAATGTGCCACACAAACATCTCTGTCTGATGAAAGCTTCTTAGGGGCTATTGGAAGTCTCAATGGATATGCACTACATTTGTTGTTCAATTAGAGTTCTGTAATATTAGAGTGAGAGCTGCTTTCTTAATATCTTCATTCTCTAGATAAGCTAAAATACACAGGACATTGTTTACTTTGAGGAAAGAATTAACTGATTCAAACCACAAAATTATATTTAGTAAGGTAAAGGTCATTTGTAAGCCATATTTTGACTATCTGACTGAAAAACATCAGTCAGGTACCAACTAATCTAGAATAAACAAAAGAGAGGTTTTATTTATTTTTTTCTTTAGAATTATAAATGTTTTTCATGAGCTATGTCACATATTATTTTATTTTCTAATTTTACTACAGATTTTTAAAGGTGCACACCTAAACTTTTAGTTATTTACTGTAGTAGTGAGTATGGCACCATATCTCTCTTGGATATTTATACTTCATTCTGATTTTTTAAACCAAGCCAAAAAATATCCACAAATAAAGCAAAAGATGTTCCATAATTGTTACCACCTCAAAAGGTCTTGTAAGCTCATATATACCAAGAATAATTTAATTTTCTTTCATTTTTTAAATCTTGTTCTCCCACTAGTATCACAATATTAAAAGCATTTATGTGCCAACTTTTCCTCAGAACATCTGGTCAATTTGTTAATGCCAGATGGACCTGCTGATGCAGAACAAAACAAGAAACAGCTGTAATAAATATGTCCATGGGGGATATTGCTGGTAATATTACTGGTTGAGTCTGCCCTGACTGAATATTGTAGCAATCCATAGCCACCATTACCAGCAAATCATTCAAAGGTGTCAGAAGGCAGAATGATGTAATGGAAGAGCACTGATCTGTAAATTGGTAGATTGTACAATCTGTGCTACTCACCTTATTTTTTTGGTGGCTCACTTTTCTCTCTCTCAAATGAGTGATTTAGAAACTGAGAAAATTGTTTCTTGAACTTCATTCAATTATATAATTCAAAGTCATTATGTGAACACCACATTTTGGTATTAGAAATATAATAGACTTTTTTAATTGATTTTAATTTATTGCAGGGGTCGGGAACCTATGGCTTGCAAGCCAGATGTGGCTCTTTTTTTTTTTTTTAATAGTTTGGCTCTTTTTATTTTCTAATTTAATTTTTATTTTATTTATTCATTTTTAGAGAGGAGAGAGAGGGGGAGAGAGAGAGACAGAGAGAGAGAGACGGGGGGAGGAGCTGGAAGCATCAACTCCCATATGTGCCTTGACCAGGCAAGCCCAGGGTTTCGAACCGGTGATCTCAGCATTTCCAGGTTGACACTTTATCCACTGTGCCACTACAGGTCAGGCCAAATGTAGTTCTTTTGATGGTTGCATCTGGCTTGCAGACAAATCTTTAATAAAAAAAATAATGTTAAAAATATAAAGCATTCTCATGTATTATAATCCATTCATTTCCTACTGCTCATGTTCATGGTTGCAGGTGGCTGGAGCCAATCACAGCTGTCCTCCGGGACAACACCAAATTTTTATTGGATAATGCATAACATACATGGGTCATTGTATGGCTCTCATAGAATTACATTTTAAAATATGTGGTGTTCATGGCTCTCTCAGCCAAAAAGATTCCTGACCCCTGATTTATTGTATTTACATAGATTCAAGTGTCCCACCAAATACATCCCCCCACCCCTGTGATCCCCAAAACCTCCTCCTTTCCCCCCTATCCCAGTTCCCTCCTCCCTTCCCTCCAGATTAGCTGTCCTGCTCTCTATAACACTGTGTTATGTGTATATAAGTTCACCAATCTTTTTCCCTTCTCTGATCCCATCCTTTCATCCTCTCTCCCTCTGTCTGCTTTCCCTCTGGTCACTTTGATTCCACCTCTGCCTCTATTCCATTCCTCAGTTCACATTGTTCATAGGATTCCTCAAATGAGTGAGATCATATGATATTATTCTTTCTCTGCCTGGCTTAGTGGATGGACCTGGAAACTATTATGTTAAGTAAAATATAATATCATATATAATAGTATATATATATATAATAATGGCAAATATTTTTAGGTAAAAATGTGCTTTATTCATCACCTAGACTTTCCAAAATTTTGAAAAACACCTTCACTTTAACAGTTATATATTATTTTTTTAAAACGTGGCAAATTACTACCAATAACTTATTTTATTTTATTTTATTACTTTTCAACATCAACCATGTTACTATGTGCCCTGCATCATGGCATGAGCTGAGACCCTATGGAGTTCAACTAACTGGTACTGACAAATGTAGAGCGAAGGAAATAGCAGAAGAGCACATGTGCAGTGGATAAGGAAGTGAAGAAATATAGATGGTTGAACACAAAAGTAAGTGGACACCTCTTGACAAATGTAAGTTTAGTATGCTCTCTCTGGACAAGAGGGAGAGAGGTAACATGAGAATTTAATGGATGGGCTTTTCACATGACAATCAATGGATATAGACTCTAATTAAATTACAAAAGCTTTTGTCAAATAACCAAAAGTTAATAGCAGAAAGAGGAAATGTCACATAAGAGACAAAATAATTAAATGCACAGAGGAACAAGCAAATTCCAAGAACAAAGCTAATACTTTATCAGTGAATATTAGTTGATTTCTAATTTCAGCTCCAATATCTAAAGAGCTCAGAAATCATTACTCCTATCATTATAACAGGAAATGGTTGTACAAACAAAATCAGTAATGATTCTTGGACTGTCAGAAAACCAGTGTTTTCTGACACTGGTTTCAAGACTAACTGCTACTTCCAAATCTGGAGAGACAAGCATATACAAAGAATTAGAGCTGATATATGATCACCAGGAGAACCATACACTGATGGGAACATTTAAATAAAAAAATTAACAAATTTTTGGAGGATGAGTGTGGACTAGTTTAAGATTGTTAAGCTACAAGGGACCTCAGTCTTCTAAAAGGGGCATGCCTTTATGGTTATTCTCTCTAGGCACTTACAGTAAAAGTATGAGAAAGAGCTAGTGGTTCTGGCAGGGAGAGGGAAAGAGAATTAGTTCTGAAATACATCCAGGGCCTTCTTCATAATAAATGCCTGCTCTCTAAGGAAAATGCTTCTCTGGAGCCTGCCCTACCTTTATTCAGGGACCCTCCAGACTCTGTCTCACCTGTGGGGAAAAGAAATGCTAAAAAACATCGTGAAAGTCACAATACAGAGAAATAGACTCATTGAAAAAATGAGATGCAGTCATAATGTTATACCATGCTTCATCTGCTCTACAGCTTACCCCCATCAATAGGAATCCAGTGGATTACAGCTGAAACATTTGAAAGTCACAGAATCTGAGAGTAGTTCTTAGAGAAGCCCCAAATCAATGAGACACAAAAATAAGATCACCAGAGGAATGTAAATCCATGGAACCTATAGTTATATTAAATACCTACAGACCAGCTCCTTCAGTGGTCAGCAAACTCATTGTTCAACAGAGCCAAATATCAACAGTACAATGATTAAAATTTCTTTTGAGAGTCAAATTTTTTAAACTTAAACTACATTGGTAGGTACATTCCTTATTGAGGTAGTCCCTGCACGTGTTATTTTGTGGAAGAGCCACACTCAAGGGGCCAAAGAGCTGCATGTGTCTCACAAGCCGTGGTTTGCTGATGACTCAGATTAACATAATACCTCACATGAAGGCCTATTTGCTACATTTTCTCTTACCCCATACACTGTATTCAGCTTTCAGCAGCAACAAAAACAAGCTGCAGAACCATAATCAAGTACAATACACACTTTGGAATTAATCAGGCAGAAAATTTAAAATAACAATTATTAATATGTGAAAGGCTCTAATGAAAAAGTAAGCAACATGGTGACATCAGAGAAATGGCAATGTGAGGAGCGCTTCCGATACCTCTCCCCAAAATTTCAACAAGTTCTACACTAGAGACAGAAAAATGATCCCAGGAGCATCTGTAAGTCCCACACACTGGACAAAGGTATGATTGGGCAAAAAGGTGGCTAAATATATAATCAACCCTGAAGGAAATAAGGCGGAGAATGAAATACTCCACCTTCTTCACTGACCTGAGCAAGGGCTGCTTTCATTTGAACTGAGAGAAAGTGAGGGCTGGGGGCGTGGAAATAGCTGGACTGGGGCAGAGATGTTCAAGCCGTGGAAAGAGTGTCCCGGGGTGGCTCAGCCCACGCGAGCTAACGCTGGTGCCGGACTCCAGCAAAGGCAAGTGAGCAGTGGCCTTCATTATCCAATATCCTGGTCAGCCAGCATGGACAGTGTGTGAGTGATTCCTCCTAGAACCCTGGGCACGGGCACCAACGTTCCCGGACAGAGGGGCAGGGTTAGAAACTGTCAGCAGTAGCCTTCTGCGTGAGCTGCAACCAGAGACTCGGTGTAATCCCTGCTCCCCAAATACAGTGCACGGGGAGTACGTGAAAGCTGACTTACTTACTCCCAGATCTCTTCAGGTGGGTGGGGCACCTCCTCCAGGCTAACAAAGCACATTCTTGAGGAAGAAAAAATACATAAGTGCTAGGGGGAGGGGCATGCAGGCAGCTTGAAGTCTTTGGAGCAGATCCACGGATTCAATCGCTGAAATTAGCTTAACCCACAGTCTGCTTACTGCCTAACTGCCTTATCCTGGCAGCAGCTCTGGCTGACAAGGTCTTCTTTCTCAGGTCAGTGATCTGAGAGAAGAGATGTGATATTTTTTAGGGCCTCTAGCTCTGCACATAGTGGCTAGGGCAACTTCCTGCCAGTCGATACAGGGTAAAAAACACATTCCTACAGAACAGACCTCAGAGAACATTGCAGAAGTTGGACAGGCTAGGCTGTAGGCTTTTTAACAAGGAAGAAGCCTGCAGAGATCAATCCCAGAGAATGCTAAGGCAAATTTAACTAGATATGCCCAGGGAACCTTAGAAAGGAGCCTGAACAGAAGTCAACATGCCCCCCTACCTGCTTAAGCTGGTGGCTCTGATAGGCAGAGCTTTCATATTCAGGGCTGTGTGCTAAAAGGAGGGACTTGGCAGCTCTTAAGACCTCCTGTTTTGCAGGCAGTGACTAGGGCATCTTCCTGCCAGCCAATACAGGTTACAAAGTTCAAAAAACCTGGGGAGAGTGATCCCATAGAGTGCTGATACATACTAGACATGCCTGGAGGCTCATAGACACCTTAAGAGCAGTTAGCTCCCAGCCTTGCCTCATTATGCTGGTGGCTCTGACTGACAGAGCCTTACCCAGAGCCCTGCACTGAGTGGGGATAGAATGGGAATTTGCCAGCTCTTAGGGTCTCACTCTCCAGGCAGTGGCAGGGGAAACCTCATAGCTGGATCACCAGGCTGCTAATTCAGGAAGAAGAGACTTGGAGAGAAGCTCTGGGAAAACAAACTTTCTCATTGTTGGAGCCTGCAAATGCTAAGAAGCCCTGACTACCAATGAGATTGAGGCCTAGTTTATGTCATTGCATAGAGACATATCAACTGCAAATTTCTGCCTAAGCATGCCACAAGGGCAAAGCCTGGGGTACAGTGCCACCAACCAGGAAGAGGGAGAAGAAAACAATAAGGAAGAGGATAACATCTCAAAATCAAGAATAATTCAAAGTCTTTATAACTTTTTCCACTTTTTTTGGTTTATTTCATTTTCTTATCTTTATTTTGTTTCTTCCACCTTGCTTCCATCCTCTGCTTGTTCTTATTCTTCTCTTCATCTTGAACTAAATTACTCATAGGTGTTACATTTCCCATTTTGTTTTGTTTTTCTTTTTCCTTTCTTTCTATGAGGGTTACATTTCAAAAACCTTAACACTCTCTTTTTTGCTTCTTCTTTTTCTTTTTCTTTTTTCTCCCTCTCTCTTAATTTATTCTTTTTTTTAATTTTTTTTTTCTTTTTTTGAAGTTGGAAACGGGGAGGCAGTCAGACAGACTCCCGCATGCGCCTAACCGGGATCCACATGGCATGCCCACCAGGGGGCGATGCTCTGCCCATCTTGGGGCATCGCTCTGCCACAATCAGAGCCATTCTAGCACCTGAGGCAGAGGCCACAGAGCCATCCTCAGCGCCAGGGAAAACTTTGCTCCAATGAAGCCTCGGCTGTGGGAGGGAAGAGAGAGACAGAGAGGAAGGAGAGGGGGAGGGGTGGAGAAGCAGATGGACACTTCTCCTGTGAGCCCTGGCCGGGAATTAAACCCTGAACTCCCACACGCCAGGCCGACGCTCTACCACTGAGCCAACCAGCCAGGGCCTCTTCTTTTCTCTTTCACTTTTTCTCTCATTTAATCCTCATTTTACATCAGTGATGATTAGAAATAATAAAAAAAAAACAATAAAGTTAATATTAAACTTATTTAACAAATCTAGCAACAAATCAAGTCAGACTACCCACCCCCAAACCAACTCTTTTGTGGTAAGATTGTGTTTAGACCTTGGAATCTGAACATGCACTAAAAAACAAATTCAAGGAGAAATAAAAACATTCACAGATACAGAAAAGATGAGGGAATTTATCATCAGAAAACCCCCACTTTAGGAAATATTAAAGGAGTTTTCTAACCAGATACAAAGAACAAAACAAAACAAAACCACAAGTAAAAGCTCCACCAAGAACACAATAAAACAAAATTTAAACTGTAACAACAAAAACAAAAAAGGGGAGAGGATGAAGATTAACAGTAGCAAAGGAAGACAGAAGGCAGAAGTACTCATAAGATAATGTACTACAATGAACATGATAGGTAACCTTTCCACTGCTTAATGGTAACCACCCCTAAAAAATCAACCACAGAAGCACATGACTTGAAAAAAGAAGTAACAGAGGAAAGAAGTATGGATTGCAACCAAACAAAAACAAATGATAAAAAAAAAAACAAGATACAAAACTAAAAGAAAGCAATATACAAAATGGCAATAGGAAACCCTCAAGTGTCAATAATTACACTAAATGTAAATGGATTGAACTCACCAATAAAAAGACACAGAGGCCCTGGCCAGTTGGCTAAGTGGTAGAGCGTCGGCCTGGCATGCAGGAGTCCTGGTTTTGATTCCCGGCCAGGGCACACAGGAGAAGCACCCATCTGCTTCTCCACTCCTCCCCTCTCCTTCCTTTCTGTTTCTCTCTTCCCCTCTTGCAGCTAAGGCTCCATTGGAGCAAAGTTTTCCCAGGCACTGAGGATGGCTCTGTGGCCTCTGCCTCAGGTGCTAGAATGGCTCTGGTTGCACCAGAGTGACACCCCAGATGGGCAGAGAATCGCCCCCTGGTGGGCGTTCTGGGTGGATCCCGGTTGGGCACATGTGGGAGTCTGTCTGACTGCCTCCCTGTTTCCAACTAAAGAAAATAAAAAAAGACAAAGAGTAGCAAAATGGATTTTAAAAAAAATCCAACTCTAAGCTGCCTACAAGAAACACATCTAAGTAACAAGGCTTAAAACAAATACAAAGTGTAAGGCTGGAAAACAATACTCCAAGCAAATAATATCCAAAAAAATCAGGTGCAGCAATACTCATATCTAACAATGCTGACTATAAGACAACAAAAGTAATCAGAGACAAAAAAGGTCATTTCATAATGATTAAGAGGACATTGAATCAAGAAGACATGACTCTTCTTAATATATATGCACCAAAATATATAAGACAGCTACTGAATAAACTAAAAACAAAAACTGAAAAAAGTACAATCATACTTGGAGAACTCAGTACACTGCTGACGGCTCTAGATCATTCATCCAAACAGAAAATTAATAAAGAAAATTGGCCTTAAACAAAACACTAGAGCAATTGGATATGATAGACATCTACAGGACATTTCATCACAAAATGCCAGAGTATACATTTTTTTCTAGTGTACATGGAACATTCTTAAGAATTGACCATATTTTGGGCAACAAAAATAACATCAGCACATTCAAAAAATTGAAATTGTACCAAGCATATTTTCTGATCATAAAGCCTTGAAAGAAGAACTCAACTGCAAAAATACATTTAAAAAACCCACAAAAATGTGGAAACTAAACAACATACTTTAAAAAATGAGTGGGTCAAAGAAGAAAAAAGTGCGGAGATCAAAAGATACATACAGACAAAAGAAAATAACAATACGACATAGCAGAATCTCTGGGATGCAGCAAAAGCAGTAATAAGAGAAAAGTTTATATCACTTCAGGCCTATATGAACAAACAAGAGAGAACCTAAGTAAACCACTTAACTTCAGACCTTAAGGAACTAGAAAAAGAACAAAGACAACCCAAAACTAGAAGAAGAAAGGAAATAATAAAATCAGAGCAGAAATAAATGAAATAGAGAACAAAAAAACTATAGAAAAAAATTAATAAAACAAGGAGCTGGTTCTTTGAAAAGATCAACCAAATTGACAAACCCTTGGCAAGACTCACCAAGGAAAAAAGAGAAAGGACTCATATAAACAAAATACGAAATGAAAGAAGAAAAATAACCATAGATATCATAGATATACAAAGAATTGTTGTAGAATACCATGAAAAATTATATACCACCAAATTCAACAATCTAGAAGAAATCAATAAATTCTAGAACAATACAATCTTCCTAGACTGAGTCATGAAGAAGCAGAAAGACTAAACAAATCAATAAACAAGGAGGAAATAGAAATAACTATTAAAAACCTCCCCCAAAATAAAAGTCCAGGCCCAGACGACCTTACTAGTGAATTCTATCAAACATTCAAAGAAGAGTTGGTTCCAATTCTACTCAAAGTCTTCCAAAAAATTAAAGAAGCAATACTTCCAAACACATTTTATGAGGCCAAAAATAACCCTCATACTGAAACCTGGCAAATACGACACAAAAAAAGAAAACTACAGACCAATATCTCTAATGAAAACAGATGCTAATATAGTAAACAAAATTCCAGCAAATTGAATACCACAACATATTTTAAAAAATAATACATCATGATCAAGTGGGATTTATCCCAGAATCTCAAGGATGGTTCAACACACGTAAAACGGTTAATGTAATACACCATATCAACAAAACAAAGAACAAAAACCACATGATGTTATCAAGAGATGCAGAACAGGCAATCAATAAAATACAGCACAATATTATGTTTAATACACTCAACAGAATGGGTATAGAAGGAAAATATCTCAACACGATAAAGGCCATATATGATAAACCATCGGCTAACATCATATTAAATGGCATAAAACTGAAGGTTTTTCCCCTTAAATCAGGAACAAGACAGGGTTTTCCACTCTCTCCACTCTTATATAACATGGTGCTAGAGGTTCTAGCCAGAGTAATCAGGGAAAATAAAGAAATAAAAGGTATCCATACCAGAAAAGTAGAAGTAAAGATATCACTTTTTGCAGATGATATGATCCTATACATCAAAAACCCCAAAGAATCTACAAAAAGATTACTAGAAACAATAAACCAATACAGTAAGGTCGCAAGATACAAAATTAATATACAAAAGTCCATTGCCTTCCTATATGCCGACAATGAAACATCAAAAAATAAACTCAATAAAATAATCCCTTGCATAGTTGCAAAAAAAAAAAAAAAAAAACCTAGAAATAAACAAAACAAAGAATGTAAAGGGCCTATATAAAGAAAACTAACTTGCCTGACCAGGCGGTGGCACAGTGGATAGAGTGTTGGACTGGGATGCGGAAGGACCCAGGTTCGAGACCCCGAGGTCACCAGCTTGAGTGCAGGCTCATCTGGTTTGAGCAAAAAGCTCACCAGCTTGGACCCAAGGTCGCTGGCTCCAGCAAGGGGTTACTTGGTCTGCTGAAGGCCCGCGGTCAAGGCACATATGAGAAAGCAATCAATGAACAACTAAGGTGTCTCAATGTGCAACAAAAAACTGATGATTGATGCTTCTCATCTCTCTCCATTCCTGTCTGTCTCTGTCTACCCCTCTCTGACTCTCTGACTCTGTCTCTGTAAAAAAATAAATAAAAAATTAAAAAAAAAAACTAACTACAAATCATTGTTAAAGGAAATCAAAAAAGATACAATGAAATAGAAAAATATTCCTTGTTTTTAGATAGGAAGTTTAAATATAATCAAAATGACCATATTACCCAAAGCAATATACAAATTCAATGAAATTCCCATCAAAATTCCAATGAATTTTTTTTTTTCTGTATTTTTCTGAAGCTGGAAATGCGGAGAGACAGTCAGACAGACTCCCGCATGCGCCCTACCGGGATCCACCTGGCATGCCCACCAGGGGGCAACGCTCTGCCCACCAGGGGGCGTCGCTCTGTTGTGACCAGAGCCACTCTAGCGCCTGGGGCAGAGGCCGAGGAGCCATCCCCAGCGCCCGGGCCATCTTTGCTCCAATGGAGCCTTGGCTGCAGGAGGGGAAGAGAGAGACAGAGAAGAAGGAGAGGGGGAGGGATGGAGAAGCAGATGGGCGCTTCTCCTGTGTGCCCTGGCTGGGAATCGAACCCGGGACTTCTGCACATCAGGCTGACGTTCTACCACTGAGCCAACTGGCCAGGGCCCCAATGACATTTTTTAAAGAAATGGGACAAAAAATCATCAGACTTATATGGAACTATAAAAGACCCCTAATAGGCCCTGGCTGGTTGGCTCAGCAGTAGAGCATCGGCCTGGCGTGTGGGGGACCCGGGTTCAATTCCCTGCCAGGGCACACAGGAGAAGCGCCCATTTGCTTCTCCATCCCTCCCCCTCTCCTTCTTCTCTGTCTCTCTCTTCCCCTCCTGCAGCCAAGGCTCCACTGGAGCAAAGATGGCCCGGGCGCTGGGGATGGCTCCTTGGCCTCTGCCCCAGGCACTAGAGTGGCTCTGGTCACAACAGAGCGACGCCCCGGAGGGGCAGAGCATCGCCCCCTGGTGGGCAGAGCGTCGCCCCTGGTGGGCATGCTGGGTGGATCCCGGTCGGGCGCATGCAGGAGTCTGTCTGACTGTCTCTCCCCATTTCCAGCTTCAGAAAAATACAAAAAAATAAAAAATAAATAAATAAATAAATAAAAGACCCCAAATAGCCAAAGCAATCCTAAGGAAATATGACGAAGCTGGTGGCATTAAAATACCTGACTTCAAATTATATTGTAGAGCCATGACAATCAAAACAGCATGGTATTGGCAGAAAAATACCATGGAACAAAATAGATACTCAGATCAATGGAACAAAATAGAAAGCCCAAAAATAAAACCATATATATATTGTATATATAGTCAAATAATTTTTGATAAAGAGGCCAACAACATATAATGGAGAAAAGAAAGCCTCTTCAACAAATGGTGCTGGGAAAACTGGAAGGCCACATGCAAAAGAATGAAACTGAACTACAGTTTGTCCCCTTGTACTAAATTTAACTCAAAATGAATCAAAGACTTAGGTAATTGCAAGTGTTGGAGAGGCTGTGGAGAAAAAGAAACCCTCATCCACTGTTTGTGGGAATGTCAAGTAATACAATCATTATGGCAGAAAGTATGGTGATTCTTCCAAAAACTAAAAATAGAACTACCATATGACCCAGCAGTCCCTCTCTTGGGTATATACCCCCAAAACTCAAACACCTGGATACATAAAGATACATGCAGCCCCATGTTTATTGCAGCATTGTTCACAGTGGCCAGGATGTGAAAACAACCAAAAAGCCCTTCAATAGATGATTGGATAAAGAAGATGTGGTACATATCAATATATACTATAAAATACTACTCAGCCATAAGAAATGACATCGGATCATGTACAACAACATGGATGGATCTTGATAACATTATACGGAGTGAAATAAGTAAATCAGAAAAAACTAAGAACTGCATGATTCCATACATAGGTGGGACATAAAAATGAGACTAAGAGACATGGACAAGAGAGGGGGGGAGGGGAGGGGCACAAAGAAAACCAGATAGGTGACAGAAGACAATTTGACTTTGGGTGATGGGTATTCAACATAATTAAATGTCAAAATAACCTGGAGATGTTTTCTCTGAACATATGTATCCTGATTTATTAGTGTCAACCCATTAAAAATAATTAAAAAATAAAATATAGTTAGATCCACTGAAATCTCTAATTTAAAAAAGTAAACAACATGCAAAAACAGATAAGTAATGCAAGCAGAGAGATGCAAATTCTAAGAAAAAATGCTAAAAACAAAATTAAAATGTAGCAAAAATAAGGATTGCCCTGATAACCTCATTATTTTATAGGGCATAGTCAAGGAAAGAATTAGTGATAAAGGTAGGTCAAAAGAAATACCCAAAACTAAAATATAAAGAGAAAAAAGAGGGAGAAAATAAAGAAAATCACCAGAACGGAACATCCAAAAACCGTTGGAGATTTTTCAAAGGTATAACATAGACCTATTTGGAATATTGCAAGAAGATAAAAGAGAATGGAGAAGAAATTTATAACAGCCAAGATCTAGGAAGTTGAGAGAACACCGCCAATCAGGATAAATAACAGAAACAATGATATCTAGCCATCCCATATTTGAACCTCAGTAAATAAAAAGAAAATCTTGAGAAATGTCAGAGAAGGAATGTTTTAATTATAGAGTAATAAAAATAAGAGTTGGAGTAAACTTCTCCACAGAGACTATGCATGCAAGAAAATAGTAAAATGAAATCTAGAATGGAGTGCCTGACCAAGTGGTGTCACAGCGAATAGAGTGTTGGACTGGGATGTGGAGGAGCCAGGTTTGAAACCCTGAGGTCATCAGCTTCAGTGAGGGCTCATCTGGCTTGAGCAAGGCTCACCAGCTTGAGCACTGGGTTGCTGGCTTGAGTGTGGGATCATTGACATGACCCAAAGGTTGCTGGCTTGAAGCCCAAGGTCACTGGCTTGAGCAAGGGGTTAGTCACTCTGCTGTAGCCCCCCCCCATCGAGGCACATATGAGAAAGCAATCAATAAACAATGAACAATTAAGGTGCCACAACGAAGAATTAATGCTTCTCATCTTTCTCCCCTCCTATCTGTCTCTATCTGTCTCTCTCTCTGGCTCCCTCTGTGTCTCTGTCAAAAAAAAGAAAAAACAATGAAAGAGAAATGAAGACTTTTATATAACAAAAATTGAGGGCATTATCTGGGCAATAAATCTGCCCTGAAAGAAATAGTAAAATAAAATTTTCAAATAAGAAAATTATATAGTTTGATTCCCGGCCAGGGCACACAGGAGAAGTGCCCATCTGCTTCTCCATTCTTCCCCCTTTACTTTTTCTCTGTCTCTCTCTTCCCCTCCTGCAGCCAAGGCTCCATTGGAGCAAAGTTGACCCGGGTGCTGAGGATGGCTCTGTGGTCTCTGCCTCAGGCACTAGAATGGCTCTGGTTGCAGCAGAGCCATGCCCCAGATGGCCAGAGCATCGCCCCATGATCCACATGCAGGGTCGATCTTGGTCAGGAGCATGTGGGTGTCTGTCTGTCTGCCTCTGCTTCCATCCCCCTGCTTCTCATTTTGGAAAAATATTTATACAAAAAATATATAGGACAGACAATTTTATCTACACAGAGAAAGAAAGAGCACTTTGGAAGAAATTTTAGTATTTTCATTTTTCTTTCTTGTCAAGTGAGAGGCACGGAGGTGGAAAGACAGACTCCTACTAGAGCCCCAACTAGGACTCACCTGGTAACTCCCATCTGGAGCACATGCTTTGCCTACCTGGAGCCACCATTCTGTTGCTCTGCCACTGAGCTATTTTAGTGCCTGAGGTGAGGGCATGGAGTCATCCTTAGTGCCTGGTGCCAACTTGCTCATTCACGCTATGGCTGCAGGAGAACAGAGAGAGAGAAAAAGGGGTGGAGGGAGTGAAGAAACAGATGGCCTCTTCTCCTGTGTGCCCTGACTGGGAATCAAACCCGGCACTTCCACACACCGGGCAGTGCTCCACCGCTGGGCCAACTAGCCAAGGCTTAGTTTATTTTTTTTATTCTTAACTTACCAAAAAGATAGTGTTTAAAGTTGTAATAATATTAATGTGTTTTATGATTCTAGTATATAGATAGGTGAATTAATTACAACACTAACACAAGTACAGGAGGGAGGAATTGGAAATACTTTGTATAAATTACCTACACTATATATAAAGCGCTATATTGTAATTAGAAGAGAAACTTAGATTATTTAGAATGTATATTGTAAACTCTTAGGTCATCACTATTTGTTTTAAAGAAGTATAATAGATATGCTATATGTGGAAAGAAAATGAAATCATAAAATGTTCAAATAAAATTGGAGGAAGCATAAAATGGAAGGGCAAAAAGAAAGAACAAATACAATAAAAATATCACAAATTTAGGAGATCTTAATCCAAATATATCAATCATTATTTTAAATGTGACATTTAACAACACCAATTTAGAAACAAAATGTACAAAAACTGTATTTTGTATATAAGAAGCATACTGGAAATTAAATGACTTAAGAAAGATTTACCTGCCAATACTTATATAAATAGAACTGGATTATCTACATTAATATCAGCCAAAGAAATTTTAGAATAAAAGTTATCAGAGGTATAGAGTAGAATTACATAATAATAAATTAATTAATTCTTGAAGAATATCAAGCAGTCATTACATGCATGCACTTCAATAACAAAGCATCAAAATAAGGGACATAAATATTGATGAAAATACAAGGACAAGTAGACCAATTCATTATTTTATTTAGAAGCATCAATTAGCACATTAAATTATCTTGATATTGTGAAAAATCAATTGACCATAGTGTCATGATTTATTTATAGATTCTGGATTATGTTTTATTGATCTTTAAGTGTATATTTATGCTTATGTAATTATGACAGTGTCTTTTTAGAAATATTTGAAATAGAGAAATATGAGTCCTCCAAATTTGGTCTTTCTCAAGACTGTTTTATCTCTTCTGAGTCAGCTTGTCAATTTCTACATAAAGGCAGCAAGCATTTTGACAAAGATTCCTTAAATCTGAAAATCAATTTCAATAGTATTGTCATTCTAACAATAGTAAGTCTTTCAAAACATTAATATAATATTTCTTTCCTTCTACTTAATGTAAGGTTGGTGGATAATGGGGCATGGTCATGTGGGGAACTCAGACCCGTGAACTTTGGCTAGGACCACCAAGCACACCAAAAGGAGACTTCACAGGAACCGTTTGGAAAAAAGAGATTGTCTGCCAGCCAGTGGGATTTCACCACATCAGGTTATCTCCACTTCCCTAGAGGGACCCTTTAAATATCTCCCATGCAGTTTAATCTTTGCAACTTCCCTGGCCTCCATCTTTCTTTCTTCAGGGCCAGGGAAGCTTGCCAGGTGGGATGCGTGCTCTGTACTCAATAAAGCCATTTGCTATTCCACACTTTGTGGCTCCGAGACCTTTTCCTTCCTTCTCAGCGGGGAAAAATACCTTACATTTTAGTGCCGAAAACCCAGAAGGAGTTAGAAGTCCGCAAGGACCGCTCTTTTCCCCTCCCCTCCGAGAAAGAACCAGGAGAAAGAACCAGGATCTCTGACCTTACACCCACTTCGGTGCACGGTGCGGTAAGTCCCCTGCCTCCAGCCTTCCTCTCAGTTCTTTATTCCGAGACTCCCTGTCCGAAACCGTAGCTACGTCAGGTAACTCTTTTCCGTCTGAGTGAGCGTGTACTTCAGAGACCTCCGGAGCATATCCACTTTACCTTTTCCGCCTGTGGCCATATCTTTGAGTTTTAAGGATGCCAATACTCAATACTGACCACTCCAAGGACTGAGGGCGGCTGTGAGGGCACAGGAATCTCCCTCCCTAAAGAAGAAAAAACTGTTCTTCTTCTCCGCTGTGGCCAGGCCACAGAACCCACTCAATTAGCCTCCTGAAGGGACTTTCGGTGTTAACACCCTCACCAATTTAACTATTGCCAAAAAAGCTGGGAACTGATTGGAGATCTCTTACATACACGACTTCTAATTATTTGCACACCTGTCCTTAATCTCTGTGCTGCCTGTTCCACACCACGCAGGCCTTTTTCTGGCCAGAGAAACCTCACCTAAAACCTCCACTCCTAATCTTTCCTTCTCCGTGGACTCCCAACTCTCTCTTACCTCTGAAAGCCCCCTCTCCTCCCTTCTCAAAAACCTGTTTCTTATTCACGACTATCATCTCTTTCTTCTCCCTTGCTGGCCAGGGGCCCCTCCCTTCACTGTATTCTTAAGTCCCTCCTCTGTCAGGCCTTTCTCAGGCTGGCATTGGTTCTTACACCAGTTTTCAGGACGTCCAACCCCAATTTTCTTGCAGGAAGTTCCTGCCCTGTCCAGCGTTTCCTGCAGGATCTAGGTGCCGGGCTCTGCACGAGCCCCCCTCCTCTTATTCCAAAACCCCCAAACCCCTATCCGGAACCTGTGAACATGGCATTTAAAGTTTTTAATGGTCCCAATTAGTAGAAACAGGCCAATGCTGTTCCGCCAGGCCCTGCATGCAACAGAAGGTAACACTTCAAACCCTCAGGTCTTGTGGCAACCCTGAGACCAGCAGAGCCACCAGCAGCTTGCTTTAAGTGTGGCAAGCAGGACCACTGGTCCCGGCAGGGCCTCTGCTGGTGGCTTCCCACTGAACCCTGCCCTGACTGCAAGCAGTCCAGTCACTGGCAGAGTGATTGCCTCTTTGGGCAACAGGCTTTTCCTCAGCGCCTCTATGTGGAGGACAAGCCGCCTGAATGGGAGGCCAATCCAGCCAGGTGGGTGCATCGCTCAAACTCTTAGGACACGGCCTGGACTCGGAGAACCCAGGGTATGCTGCAACTAGTGGGTAAGTCCATCTCATTTCTTGTGGACATGGGGGCTACCTTCTCTGTTTTGCCATCACACTCTGGACCTCTAGTTCCCTCACAGGTCTCTGTTATGTGAATGGATGGGACCTCTTCCTTTCCCCTTTTTACACCACTCCTGACATGCAGTTTTGCCTCAAGCTTGCCTCCTTACAGGACCACTGGCAGTCGGAACCACTGGACTCCATTCATTTCCAGCTCACCAAAAGGCTGGACCTTGAAAATTCCCCTATTACTCCTCTTTTTTTTTTAATCCTTACAGGACTGCATCTGCGAAGTTTCTTAACTCACAGCCACACAGATGTTCCTCCTGACATCCCTCAAAGCCACCATCTTCTGATCTCCCCTCCCCACGATGCCCCTATTCAGCAGGAAGTAGTCTGATGAATAAACGGTGCCCCTTTTTCTATTTAACACAAAAGGTCAGAATGTGAGGTCGGTGGATAATGGGGGATGGTCACATGGGGAACTCAGACCCGCAAACTTTGGCTAGGACCACCCACAACCAAGTGTGCCAAAAGAAGGCTTCACAGGAACCGTTTGGAAAAAAGAGATTGTCTGCCAGCCAGTGGGATTTCACCACGTCATGTTAGCTCCACTTCCCTAGAGGGACCCTTTAAATATCTCCCACGTGGTTTAATCTTTGCAACTTCCCTGGCCTCTATCTTTCTTTCTTCAGGGCCAGGGAACCTTGCCAGGTGGGATGCGTGCTCTGTACTCAATAAAGCCATTTGCTATTCCACACTTTGTGGCTCTGGCCCATTCCTTCCTTCTCGGTGGGGAAAATACCTTACACTTAAGTCTTCTGCAAGTTTTCAAAAATATTATAAAATTTTTTATTTCATTGCAAAATATTTTATTCTTTTGATGCAATTAGAAATAGAATTATTTTTATAATTTTATTAAGAAATTTAGTATTTGCATTCAAAATGCAACTGATTTTTGTATATGAATCTTTATTTTGAAACTTTGCTAAAATTCTATATTAGTTCTAGTAATTTTTGTGAATTTTTTATAATTTTTTATATAGAGGACCATGTCACCTGCAAATAGCTTCAATTGTTTTCTACTCTGGTTGTTTTTGTTTTGTTTTGTTTTTTATCTAATTGCACAGGATAATATCTCTAGAACAATGTTAAATAGAAGCCTTGAGATCAGATATACATGTCTAATTTTCATCTTCAGGGGAAACCCTTTAGTCTTTCACCAGTAAGTTTGTTATTAGTTGTGACTGTTTCATAGATGTCTTTTAAGTTTAGGGAGTGCCATTTATTTACATTCTGTTGAGTGTTTTTATGATTAAAGAAGTAAATCAGAAAAAACTAAGAACTATATGAATCCATACATAGATGGGACATAAAAATGAGACTCAGAGACATGAACAACAATGTGATGACAATGAGGGTGGGGCGGTGGGGGGAGGGGATGGGGGAGGAAGGAGAGAGGGGGTGGTGGAGGGGAGGGGCACAAAGAAAACCAGATAGAAGGTGACAGAAGACAATTTGACTTTGGGGGAGGGGTATACAGCACAATCAAATGTCAAAATAATCTGGAGATATTTTCTCTCAACATATGTACCCTGATTTGTCAATGTCACTGCATTAAATTTAATTTTTAAAAAAGGTGCTAGATAAACCCATAATGCTTAAAAAAATTTGGGAGAATACTAAAAATATATAGTGTGCATCATTTGTAATCTTAGATGTGAAATAATAGAAGGCAACATGATTTTTAAATATTGCATGCAATCAATTAGTCATTTATTTTGTAAATTTTTTTCAGATATTCAAATTCAACCTTAATAATTAAGTTGATAGTGTTTTATTCTTTTTTGCATATCTTAAAGATTATTACAGAAGTTCAGTATTTAAGAGCTTCTTTTCAACCTGTCTAAATGTTAAGAATTAGAACCTTATTAGCTTGAAGCTTATTTTAGAGAAAGTTTATAAAGAGTTTCACAAATAATTTTCTTAATTTCAATCAAACCTTGAAGGCTTAAATTTAATTGAAAATCTTAAAGTTTCATTTCAGGCTTCAAAGATCAAATCTTCTAAGAAAATAAAAAGGTAATTTAAAGACAATTACCATTTTTACAATGTAATATAAAATTATCTTTATTTTCAAATGAAAGATTTCCATATTAAAATCAGTTCTAGATTACTGGCTGGTAAACAGTACATTACTGACATCAATATCTGTGGATCCCTTAAAAGCAGCTTAAATTAATAAGCTCTCTACCACGTGCTGGCTCTCCAATGAAGAGTAATAATTTCCTTAAATTTAAAGACCCTCTATAACCTGATTCTTTATACTGATTCAAACTTTAGATAACATTTCTTTTTTTGTCACAGTTTTGGTGATATGATAAGTCTCATACTTGTCAGAGTTGTAAGAGGAATGTTTCTACAACCTGTACCTACAATTTTTTTGTCCTCTTTCTCTTCAGATTACAGTTTAATAATAAACTGGATTTATCTCTATCATAACAGTTGGTAAGTAGACAATGTTTTGTTGGTAAGTATTATACAATGTTTAAAAATTGGTCTTTTTCTGATGTATACATAAACTATATAATTCAAAGACGATCAGTGATTATAGATTAATTCATTGTATGACTGTTAATTTTATGTCAACTTTGCTGGGCCACTGTGTCTAAATATTATTCTGAATGTTTCTGTAAGAATGTTTTGGGATAAGATTTACATTTAAATCTTTGGACTTTTGAGTAAAGCAAATTGTTCTCCTTAAGTGGGTGGCCCTCTTATAATCAGTCAAATCTCTCTCTTTTTCTCTCTCTTATATACATATGACTTTTTGTTCTGTTCCTTTGGAGAACTTGGCTAATATTCACAGCAATATCATAAATTAAAATTTATATAAATTTCATTTATAATATTGTTCTGTCATTTAAACATAATATTAACTTTTACAACTTAGGTTTATTATTGCCTTACTTTTTATTTCCTTATTTATAATATGTGGTAGATGATATTCACTTTCTCAAATTTGGAGCATTCTTAGGTTATAGTTTTTTTGTTTTTTGGTTTTTTTTTTTACAGAGACAGAGAGTCAGAGAGAGGGATAGATAGGGACAGATAGACAGGAACAGAGAAAGATGAGAAGCATCAATCATTAGTTTTTTGTTGTTGCACCTTAGTTTTTCATTGATTGCTTTCTCATATGTGCCTTGACCATGGGGCAACAGCAGACCAAGTGATCCCTTGCTCAAGCCAGCAACCTTTGGTCCAAGCTGATGAGCTTTTTGCTCAAACCAGATGAGCCCATGCTCAAGCTGGCGACCTCAAGGTCTCGAACCTGGGTCCTCTGCATCCCAGTTCGATGCTCTATCCACTGAGCCATGGCCTGGTCAGGCAGGTTATAGCTTTTAATCAAAATAGGCCTCTGACTTTCATCCTAGGACATAGTTTCCCCTCTTCTCTCAAGTGTTAACAGAATTAGTCACTCAAAGCAGCACTGTATCTATTAATGAACACCTTGAAATATGTCTGTACAAATAAGAAATCTTTCTATTCCTTTACAAAGCTTCTTTTTTATGATATAGGACTGCAATCATTAAAACCATGATTATTGTCACCCATTTGTATTCATTAATCAGTCCAAGTATTATAGTATTATTTACGATCAATTCTCAGTCAATCTGTCCCCAAAATTACTTCTGCCAGAGTTATAATAGTTGAATCTGGTCACTTTCAAATATGCCCTTGATCCTTTTAGTCTTTGGGAAGCCATTCCTTTCATTTTCAACTAATTTTCATATTGTCTTATTCTCTCATCTTTTTACAGCGCTAATTGTTTATCTTCTGAGTTTCCCAATACTGAGTCTTCATCATTCCTTTTTCCTCTACTGCTTGAAACCCTGGATTCATTATAAATGGATTCGCCCAATCACTCTATGTCTTTCCCAGAATGCTTCACTACCAGTGTCCTTTGACTAACACTTGTGCCCTGAGAACCCATTCTCCTGTGGTCATCCTCTGTGGAATTTCTTCCATCAAACATTACCTCCAGAGCCAGGAGTAGATTCTGATGTTTTTTCCACCATCATTTTTTTTCTGAATCTATTTTGAGTTTCAGGCAATTTTCCGTATAGCTTGTTGTTTTCTCTAATCGCGTAGTACTCTTTGTTTCATGACTTCTTTCAGATAGCTATCAGAAACATTTTTCAATCATCAGTCCAAATGCCTGTGGTGATTTAAAGACAAGTTTAATATCTAATTTTGGCAGGTCTATCGAAAAAACTATTTTCTTAAACTGCAATACCAGTCATACCTTTTGTCTGGAAGAGTTAAATTTAGAAAATAAAAACTGTCATATTTCATACATTCCCATTCTTCTATTTTTTTTTTAATTTTAGTTTTGATTTTACCCATTAATATCTCAGCAACTTAAGCCCTTTACAACCTCTGAAATTTGGGCTTCTCTGAGTCAAGACTATAATCCATTTTCTCTGCTATAAGCCCTGGGAGGTCAAGTACTGTTGGAGAAAATTATAGTTATGCTTGAGTAAAAACAGTTATGTGGACTAAAACTACAGCCAAAATCTTAAGACCACCAACATTTTTTATTTATCTTTTATCTCTTATTGCTATCAAGACTATATTTTATATTTTTTTTTCATTTTTCCGAAGCTGGAAACAGGGAGGCAGACAGACTCCCGCATGCGCCTGACCAGGATCCACCTGGCACGCCCACCAGGGGGCGATGCTTTGCCCCTCTGGGGCATTGCTCTGTTGTGTCCAGAGCCATTCTAGCTCCTGAGGCAGAGGCCACAGAGCCATCCCCAGCGCCCGGGCCATCTTTGCTCCAATGGAGCCTCACTGCGGGAGGGGAAGAGAGACAGAGAGGAAGGAGAGGGGGAAGGATGGAGAAGCAAATGGGCACCTCTCCTGTTTGCCCTGGCCAGGAATCGAACCCGGGACTCCTGCACGCCAGGCCGACCGGCCAGGGCTTTCAAGACTATATTTTAATATTTACCATTCTTCACAATATTTTAGTTATCTTACCTCATATCTTATGGAGAAAATAAAGCCTATAGGTATTACTTATCACAACAACAAAAAACACCTCAATGCCACTGAAGTATATATTTCTTTTCCCTTACCTTTAGAAGATAAAATTTACTTATTTAAGGCTAATTTATATCTTTAATACACCCATTTGGCCTCACTACTTCTGGTCTGCATTAAATTATGTTCAAATCTGTAGTCTTAATTACACAAAAACAAGCAAAATTAAATCTTTTGTTTATCCTCAACTATTCCCACAACTGTTGTATCTTTTGTTATTCTCATCCAGCTTTCTACAATACTTCCCTAAATTCTCCATCTCAGTTCTTTACTTTCCATTAATGCTCTAAACTTTCTATTCTAGAACTTTCATTACTTTAACTAAAAATGTTGTTAAAGCACCAATTTCCAACCTATAAATCTAGGTTACACTTCAATTTATTATCTTGGATGTTTTAATGCACTTGTACTTGTTCATTTTATTCTTTTTCTTTAGTTGAACAAATGTATTTTAATACCATACCTTAGTGAAACTTCTGTGCCTGTCACCATGGTTGCTGCCCTCTAAAAATTTCTTCCTGGTAGAGAGTTTAGACCCTGTACAAGTTATTATGGAAAAATTGTCATTATGATAATTATTAAAAATGGTATTAGAGAAAAACATAATTTACTTTGAAAGTCAGTAAAGACACCCAGATAAATTTGTGTTTAATCCTTAAGAATAAAAGAGTGTAACTTAAAATGGTATTCTCTCTTTAGTCACCTGAGCCCAACTCTTCTGTATTCAAATTCTATGACACTCTCTCTTTATCTTACTCCTCTTCAAATCTGCTAATTGCTGATCCCCCTCAAATCTTAAACCTCTCCTTCTCATTCTATACATGTTTTCTGACTTTTGTCCTCTAATGGTTTTACCCATCACTAATTATAGTAACCATTTTACCCTGGATCACCTAGTCTCCCTCCACCTGGCTGATTCTAAAATCAAGGTCAAGATTTTCTTAACTCCTTTAGCTAGATTCTTACAAATATTCAATGTCCCCACAAATCTTATATATATATATATATATATATATATATATATATATATATATAATGTAGATTTCTATATTTCTTTATAAATATCTATTCATTAAAGTATTTTCTCTCTCAACTATTGAGTTTCTTAAAGGAAAAAATGTGCTTATATGTTTTATTTAATTTAGTAGCTTTAATTTTTTTAAAAATAATATTTAAATAGTAGGTGCTACATAAAATGTTCTTAAATAAAATAAGTTAATTAATATACAAATAAGCAAAGAATTAAATGATCCTCTTATAAGGCATGATTGTTTATTCACTGAAATGTTTGCATGAATATGTCAAGATTGGTGAACATCTCAGGTTTTTAATGAAGTTGAAGAATGTGATTGCACAAAAATGTGTGCTAGACTAGATTTTGAAGTAAAATCCAATGTATATTTAATTTGTAATAATTCTTTTTGCCTTGCAACCTGAAATCACATAGACAGAAGCCTCTGTCTCTGTCTCTGTGACCAATTTGCAGTGGTCTGAGAAGAGAGTAAGGAAGATGCCTTGGCAAACAATAAAGAAGTCAATGTCTAGTTAAGTCTTTTAAAATAGTCTCTGACAAGAATAATTTGAAAGTTAAAGTTCTTATTTATAAAGGCTTTGTTGGGATTGGAAGCCCTACCAACATTTGATAAACTAAGAAGACGTCATTCTAACCTAGAGAACAGAACAAAACTCAACATTTTAACAGGCTGAGGAAAGCTTTTACAATCCTTTCTAGACTTGAGGGGGTAGCCAAATGAGAAGGGAAATAATAAATTGAGAGAGTGGCAAATTGCTATTAACCCTCCATTGCTATGGTAATGACACATAAACCATGGGTCAATATGTACATTCTAATATAAAGTGAGATTATTCCAAATCCTTGATTGATATTCTGGGAACAGAGTATCTTGGAGAGTTTTTCACAGTAATTTGATGAACTTGAGAGAGATGAAAAAAATTTTGTGGCTTTATAGGTAGAAAGCGTAGAGCCTCTTTAGGGCCTGTGGGAATTACAGCTATTGCTTAGGAAAGAGGATAGGCCTTAAAATACCAGAGTGTGCTTAAAATACCAGAGAATTGAAATACGTTTGTTACTTATTAAAGCTTGGAGCATTCTAATTTTGACACAGACAGTAAAAAGGACAGGTAGTACAGTATATGCTTGGACATGCCTAATACATATAGTAACCCCAAAGAAAAAGTAGGTAATGCCATAGCAATGAAGTCTGCCACTCTCCAAAAAATGGAGAAGAGCAGTAGTTAATACACTTATTCTCCATCTCTCTGATATTAAACTTCCTCTGTACCTGGGGTAAAAGAGGATAAAAAAGAGAATCATGAATTTGTATCATGTTAGCAACAAGTTGCAGCACTTAAATTTTGTTTATCCCTTTTCCTTGCCTGCCTTCTTTTCTTCTATTTGCCTTCCTTCCTCGTTCCCTCTTTTCTTTTTTCTCCTTTTTTCCTTCCTTTTTTCCTTCCTTCCTTCCTTCCTTCCTTCCTTCCTTCCTTCCTTCCTTCCTCCCTCCCTCCCTCCCTCCCTCCCTCCCTTCCTTCCTTCCTTCCTTCCTTCCTTCCTTCCTTCCTTCCTTTCTTCCTTCCTTCCTTTCTTCCTTCTTTTCTTCCTTTTTCCTTCTTTCCTTCCTTTCTTTCTTCCTTCTTTCCTTCCTTTCTTTCTTCCTTCTTTACTTCCTTTCTTCCTGTTGCGGGCTCTCTGAGAATCAAGATGGACCCCCAGGCAAAATTTGGTTCACATATTGAGACTGATGATAAAACACACAGACACGACTGACGTCACGGAAATGGCGCCGTGAGAAGCGCGTCCGACAGCTCTCCCCTAAATCACAACAAATTTATCAACTAGAAACAGAAAAATTTATCCTCGGAGCATTCCGGAGTTCCACACAAACTGAAAGCAAAAGGACTGTTATCACTTGAATCTGAGAGACGAGGGTGTGGAGGAAGCTACCGCAGCGACGCTCATTCAAGCCGCCAGGGAGTGCGCCTGCGGTGAGTCAGCCCATATACTTGGGAACCGCAAGCCACCGCGAGCGGCCGACCGCGAGCCGCCGCGAGCCCCCGAGAGCTGCCGCGAACCCCCGCGAACCGCCACCGTGACCTGCCGCGAGCCCCCGCGAACCGCCACCGCGAGCGGCTGCCACGAGCCGCCGCGCGCGCGCCCGGTCCGGTTGAGCACCGCTGACGTTCCCAGCGGCCCGCACACTGCGAGTAGGGGTCGCCGGCCACCGGTGCCCGGAGCGCCCCATTCCCGCGCATGCCTTGGGCATTCCACGCGCCCAGGGTGCCCTACTGGCCCGCACACCCAGGGGGCTCCATTATCCTGCGCCTGGTGCGGTCCAGCCGCCAGCGGCGGGGCGAGCGGGAGAGACTTGGGAGATTCTCTCCGTGGGCGGGGCACCTCACCCAGCCATTCAAGCTAACAATCAAGCGTTGGGGGAGGGGCGCGTGCAGGCAGCCTAAAATACCTTCAGAAACACAGCTGCGACCCAATCACTGAAATTAGCTTAACCCATAAAATCTGCGCACCCTCGGTTCTAATTGATAAGATCTCTCTCAGTTCAGCGATCCAAGACAAGAGGCGTGATATTTTTTAGTGCCTCTCGCTAAAGGGGCGGGGGCAACTTCTGATTGATAGAGCCTCCATATTCAGGGATAAACGCTAACAAGAGGGACTTGGCAGATAATAAGGTCTATACTACACTAGTCGTAAGCAGAGACTAGTGCCTCTTCTTCCCTGCAAAAAAAAAAAAAAAAGTGTGGAAAGCCTGGGTTGAGAGGTCCAACTAAATGATAAGCGCTGAACAGTCACCTTACAACAATTGACTCCCACCCCCGCCTGATTACACTGGAGGCCCTGACTCTCAGAGCCTTTCCCAAAGCCTTGCACTGAGTGGGGATAGAGTGGGGATTTCCCAGCTTTTTGAGCCTCTTACTCCCCAGGCAGAAGCAGTTGCAGCCTTATAGCTGGATCACCAGGCTGCTAATTCAGAAAGGGGGGACTAGGAGAGAGAATCCAGGAAAGCAAACTCTCTCATCGTTGGACCCTGCAAACGCCAACAAGCCTTTACTTCCAGCAAGACTAAAGCCAATTATATGACATTGCCATAGAATCCCATCAACTGCAAATCCCTACCTAAGAGTGACACAGGGGCAGAGCCTGGGGTACAGAGTCACCGACTAGGAAGAGGGAGAGAAAAGAAAAAGGAAGAAGTTAACCTCTCAAAATCAAGAAAAACCCACAGACTTTACAACTTGATCCACTAATTTTTTTTTTGTTGTTGTTGTTGTTGTTTGTTTCTTCTATCTTTTTGCCTTTATTTCCTCCACCTCGGTCCTTCTATTCTCTGCCCATCTTATGCTTCCCCTTTCTTGAACTACACTACCCATGAGTGTTGCATTTTATTTTTCTTCTTCATCCTCACCCTCCTTTAACGTTATACTCCAAAACACTTAACTCTCACTCTCTCCTCTTTTGTTTTTTTTTGTCTTGCTTTATTTTGTTTTTTTCTCCTCCTATTTTATTTCTTCCTTTGTTTTTCTCTTTTTCTTATTTTTTCCTTTCTATTCGTTTTTTCTTTTCTCATTTTACTTTCCTCCCATAAAATCCTCAATCACGAACAAATTAGTTAATTTGGGACTCAAGGCTTTTTTTTGGCTTTATTTCTCTTTTTTGCTTTTGTCTTTACTTTTTTTTTCTCTTGTTTGTTTATTTTTGTGGCATTTTGGGTCCTCCCAACCCCAGGTCTCCATTGTATTTAGTCTTCGCTCCACTTAATACAACAGATTTTTACTTATTATTTTTATTTTTTTTCTTTATTATTCTTTTTTGGTCCTTTTTTCTGATTGCCTCTTATCCCTCTCATTATATCTCTTAGTTGACCATCACTTACAAGCAAATCATCTTATGCTTGTCTAAGATTTTCTTCCTTTTTTTTTTTTTTTTTGCATTTAGTAGGTCCCTACTCCCTTTTTTTGCCCCTTGAACTCTTCACCCCAAATCAGGCCCTCCATTATAGGCACAATATTTCCCTGAGGAGGGGAGAGGAGGGAAAGAGAAGAGAGAAAAAAAGGGGGAAATAATAAATTATTACTGTTTTTTTTTGTGGGGTGTTTTACCCTTTTTTTTTCTTTTTACTCTTTATTAATTCTAATTAGTGCTATCAATAAGACCACCCTCAGATGCCGATAAGAAAGAGGAAATCGAATATTATGGATACAAAAGAAAGAGAGGTAACACAAATAGATGTGGAAAAATCTATGGAGAAAAGACTTAACATATTGGAAGCCTTGGAGCTAAATGACAGAGAATTTAAAATAGAAATCTTAAAAATACACAGAGATATACAAGAAAACACAGAAAGGCAATATAGGGAGATCAGAAAACAACTCAATGAACACAAAGAATATATTACCAAGGAAATTGAAACTATAAAAACAAATCAAACAGAAATGAAAAACTCAATTCACGAGCTGAAAAACGAGGTAACAAGCTTAGCTAACAGAACAGCCCAGATTGAAGATAGGATTAGTGAAATAGAAGACAAACAACTTGAGGCACAACAGAGAGAAGAAGAAAGAGACTCAAAAATAATAAAAAATGAGAAAGCCCTACAGGAATTGTCTGACTCCATCAGAAAGAATAACATAAGAATAATAGGTATATCAGAGGGAGAAGAGAAAGAAAATGGAATGGAGAATATACTCAAACAAATAATAGACGAGAACTTCCCAAGCCTGTGGAAAGAACTAAAGCCTCAAATTCAAGAAGCAAACAGAACACCAAGTTTTCTTAACCCCAACAAACCCACTCCAAGGCACATCATAATAAAGATGACACAAACCAATGACAAAGAAAAAATTCTCAAGGCAGCCAGGGAAAAGAAGAGTACAACATATAAAGGAAGGCCTATTAGATTATCATCAGATTTCTCAGCAGAAACTCTACAAGCTAGAAGAGAGTGGACCCCAATATTTAAAGCCCTGAAAGAGAGGAACTTTCAGCCAAGAATACTAAACCCATCAAAGCTATCCTTCAAGTATGAAGGAGATATAAAAACATTCACAAATACAGAAAAGATGAGAGAATTTATCAACAGAAAGCCCACACTCCAGGAAATACTAAGGGGGGTTTTCCAACCAGATTCAAAGAACAAAAGGAAACAACACCACAAGTAACAGCTCCACCAAGAACACAATAAAACCAAACTTAAACTGTGACAACAAAGGAAAAAAAGGGGGGAGAGGATGGAGATTAACAGTAGCAAAGGATGATGAAGTGCAGAAATACTTATAAGATAGGGTACTACAATGAATATGGTAGGTACCCTTTTCATTACTTAATGGTAACCACCCTTAAAAAAACCACCACAAAAACACTTGACTTAAAAAAGGTAGCAACAGAGGAAAGAAGTATGGAACACAAACAAACAAAAACAAATGATAGAAAAACAAAAGAGAAGAATCAAACTAGATACAAAACTAACAGAAAGCAATTTATAAAATGGCAGTAGGGAACCCACAAGTGTCAATAATTACACTAAATGTAAATGGATTAAACTTACCAATAAAAAGACACAGAGTAGCAGAATGGATTAAAAAAGAAAATCCAACTGGATGCTGCCTACAAGAAACACATCTAAGCAACAAGGATAAAAACAAATTCAAAGTGAAAGGCTGGAAAACAATACTCCAAGCAACAACACCCAAAAAAAAGCAGGTGTAGCAATACTCATATCTAATAATGCTGACTACAAGACAGAAAAAGTACTCAGAGACAAAAATGGTCATTTCATAATGATTAAGGGGAAGTTGAATCAAGAAGACATAACAATCCTTAATATATATGCACCAAACCAAGGAGCACCAAAATATATAAGACAGCTACTTATTGACCTTAAAACAAAAACTAACAAAAATATAATCATACTTGGAGACCTCAATACACCGCTGACGGCTCTAGATCGGTCATCCAAACAGAGAATCAATAAAGATATAGTGGCCTTAAACAAAATACTAGAACACCTGGATATGATAGACATCTACAGGACACTTCATCCCAAAGCGACAGAGTATACATTTTTCTCTAGTGTACATGGAACATTCTCAAGAATTGACCATATGTTGGGCCACAAAGACAATATCAGCAAATTAGGAAAATTGAAATTGTACCAAGCATATTTTTTGATCATAAAGCCTTGAAACTAGAATTCAACTGCAAAAAAGAGGGGGAAAAACCCACAAAAATGTGGAAACTAAACAACATACTTCTAAAAAATGAATGGGTCAAAGAAGAAATAAGCGCAGAAATCAAAAGATATATACAGACAAATGAAAATGAAAATACGACATATCAGAATCTCTGGGATGCAGCAAAAGCAGTAATAAGAGGAAAGTTCATATCACTTCAGGCCTATATGAACAAACAAGAGGGAGCCGAAGTAAACCACTTAACTTCACACCTTAAGGAACTAGAAAAAGAAGAACAAAGACAACCCAAAACCAGCCGAAGAAAGAAGATAATAAAAATCAGAGCAGAAATAAATGAATTAGAGAACAGAAAAACTATAGAAAAAATCAATAAAACAAGGAGCTGGTTCTTTGAAAAGATCAACAAAATTGACAAACCCTTGGCAAGACTCACCAAGGAAAAAAGACACAGAACTCAAATAAATAAAATCCAAAATGAAAGAGGAGAGATCACCACAGACATCATAGAAATACAAAGAATTATTGTAGAATACTATGAAAAATTATATGCCACCAAATACAAAAATCTAGAAGAAATGGATAAATTCCTAGAACAATACAACCTTCCTAGACTGAGTCATGAAGAAGCAGAAAGCCTAAACAGACCAATCAGCAGGGAGGAAATAGAAAAAACTATTAAAAATCTCCCCAAAAATAAACGTCCAGGCCCAGACGGTTATACTAGTGAATTCTATCAAACATTCAAAGAAGACTTGGTTCCTATTCTACTCAAAGTCTTCCAAAAAATTGAAGAAGAAGCAATACTTCCAAACACATTTTATGAGGCCAACATAACCCTCATACCAAAACCTGGCAAGGATGGCACAAAGAAAGAAAACTACAGACCAATATCTCTAATGAATACAGATGCTACAATACTAAACAAAATACTGGCAAACCGAATACAACAACATATTAAAAAGATAATACATCATGATCAAGTGGGATTCATCCCAGAATCTCAAAGATGGTTCAACATACGCAAAACGGTTAACGTAATACACCATATCAACAAAACAAAGAACAAAAACCACATGATCTTATCAATAGATGCAGAAAAGGCTTTTGATAAAATACAACACAATTTTATGTTTAAGACTCTCGACAAAATGGGTATAAAAGGAAAATATCTCAACATGATAAAGGCCATATATGATAAACCATCAGCCAACATCCTATTAAACGGCATAAAACTGAGGACTTTCTACCTTAAATCAGGAACAAGACAGGGTTGTCCACTCTCTCCACTCTTATTCAACGTGGTGCTAGAAGTTCTGGCCAGAGCAATCAGACAAGACAAAAAATAAAAGGCATCCATATCGGAAAAGAAGAAGTAAAGCTATCACTTTTTGCTGATGATATGATCCTATACATCGAAAACCCGAAGGACTCCACAAAAAGATTATTAGAAACAATAAACCAATACAGTAAGGTCGCAGAATACAAAATTAACATACAAAAGTCCAT
This sequence comes from Saccopteryx bilineata, assembly GCF_036850765.1. Lineage (NCBI taxonomy): Eukaryota > Metazoa > Chordata > Mammalia > Chiroptera > Emballonuridae > Saccopteryx > Saccopteryx bilineata. Next base: position 208,157,536 of record NC_089491.1, on the reverse strand, counting down.
AGCCTTTCTATATGCCAACAATGAAATATTAGAAAACGAACTCAAAAAAATAATCCCCTTCACGATTGCAACAAAAAAAATAAAATACCTAGGAATAAACATAACAAAGAACGTAAAGGACCTATATAATGAAAATTACAAAGCATTGTTAAGGGAAATCGAAAAAGATACAATGAGATGGAAAAATATTCCTTGTTCTTGGATAGGAAGAATAAATATAATCAAAATGGCCATATTACCCAAAGCAATATACAAATTTAATGCAATTCCCATCAAAATCCCTATGAGATTTTTTAAAGAAATGGAACAAAAAATCATCAGATTTATATGGAACTATAAAAAACCCCGAATAGCCAAAACAATCCTAAGGAAAAAGAATGAAGCTGGGGGCATTACAATACCTGACTTTAAACTATATTATAGGGCCACGATAATCAAAACAGCATGGTATTGGCAAAAAAATAGACACTCAGACCAATGGAACAGAATAGAAAGCCCAGAAATAAAACCACATATATATGGTCAAATAATCTTTGATAAAGGGGCCAACAACACACAATGGAGAAAAGAAAGCCTCTTCAACAAATGGTGTTGGGAAAACTGGAAAGCCACATGCAAAAGAATGAAACTCGACTACAGCCTGTCCCCGTGTACTAAAATTAATTCAAAATGGAACAAAGACCTAAATATAAGACCTGAAACAATAAAGTACATAGAAGAAGACATAGGTACTAAAATCATGGACCTGGGTTTTAAAGAACATTTTATGAACTTGACTCCAATGGCAAGAGAAGTGAAGGCAAAGATAAATGAATGGGACTACATCAGAATTAAAAGTTTTTGCTCAGCAAGAGAAACTGATATCAAAATAAACAGACAGCCAACTATATGGGAACTGATATTTTCAAACGACAGCTCAGATAAGGGCCTAATATCCAAAATTTACAAAGAACTCATAAAACTCAACAACAAACAAACAAACAATCCAATAAAAAAATGGGAAGAGGACATGAACAGACACTTCTCCCAGGAAGAGATACAAATGGCCAACAGATATATGAAAAGATGCTCAGCTTCATTAGTTATTAGAGAAATGAAAATCAAAACTACAATGAGATACCACCTCACTCCTGTTAGATTAGCTATTATCAACAAGACGGGTAATAGCAAATGTTGGAGAGGCTGTGGAGAAAAAGGAACCCTCATTCACTGTTGGTGGGACTGTAAAGTAGTACAACCATTATGGAGGAAAGTATGGTGGTTCCTCAAAAAACTGCAAATAGAACTACCTTATGACCCAGCAATCCCTCTACTGGGTATATACCCCAAAACCTCAGAAACATTGATACGTGAAGACACATGTAGCCCCATGTTCATTGCAGCACTGTTCACAGTGGCCAAGACATGGAAACAACCAAAAAGCCCTTCAATAGAAGACTGGATAAAGAAGATGTGGCACATATACACTATGGAATACTACTCAGCCATAAGAAATGATGACATCAGATCATTTACAGCAAAATGGTGGGATCTTGATAACATTATAAGGAGTGAAATAAGCAAATCAGAAAAAAACAAGAACTACATGATTCCATACATTGGTGGAACATAAAAATGAGACTAAGAGACATGGACAAGAGTGTGGTGGTTACCAAGGGTGGGGGGGGAGGGAGGACAAGGGAGGGAGGGAGGGAGAGAGTTAGGGGGAGGGGGAGGGGCACAGAGAACTAGATAGAGGGTGACAGAGGACAATCTGACTTTGGGCGAGGGGTTTGCAACATAATTTGATGACAAAATAACCTAGACATGTTTTCTTTGAATATATGTACCCTGATTTATTAATGTCATCCCATTACCATTAATAAAAATTTATTAAAAAAATAAAAATAAAAAAAATAAAACACACAGACACACACACCCCAGAAGTGTATGAAAAAGTTTTTAATCACAAAATAAGGTGTTCAGGAAAGAAAGCACATTTTCCAAGCTGGTTTGAAAAAAAAAAAATAGCTTGAGAGAGTAAGAAAAAGAAACTACCTTGGAATTTTTGTACTGATTATTGGGGGAAAGCTGGGGAAGGGGTTCCTGTGGGTGTTAATGGGCTAGCAGGTTTTCAATCTCCCACCAAAACAGATAGAGAATCCTGACATTCTTATCAGCTTGCTTAGAAGTGAGGCACAAGAAACACAGTGTGGTGAGGTTTTTAAAATGTCAGCAAATAACCAAAAATGGGAGGCAAACTCTTTATTGCACATTCAAAGTACTTGACATTGTGTAACATGAGACAATCTATTTTCAAGCCTGATGACAAAATAGCATTAACTCTTTATATCATCCAATATTCACTCTATACTCAAATCTTTCTGATTGTCTCATTGTTTTACCAGGTCCACAAATGGCATTTTTATGTCTCTTAAGCCTATTTTATTCTTGAATAAAATCTTTACCCTTTATATCCGTTTCATATAATTGTTGATGTCAAGAGCTCTGTAGAATGCCCCATTTTCCAAATTCTCTAATTGTTTTGTCTTTTAACTGATTTCTCAAGTTCTATAAATTCTGTACACTGTAAGTCACATGTAGAAACTTTATTAAGTTTGGCTTTAACTTTAGAACTAGAATATTACACAATATTTTTATGTGAAAATAAGTATTTTATACTTCATGAAATCATGAGAACATGCTATCTGCTTGTTCCACTTGAAATGATGCTAAGATTAACAGATGGATTCAAGTAGGAAAAATCTGTTCTCTCTATTGCAATCGGAGCTTTTGATTGTACAATCTTCATGTAATCTGTAGGGTGTAATTTGGCATAATGTAAATATTCAGATTTCCATACTATTACATCCAAATTGTCATTGATAAGATTTTCTATTTTCTTGATGTTACTAAAACAATTGTCTTAGTAAAAATCTTAGCTGGATCTTAACTAAAACATGAATTTGGGCACAATTTATTTCTTCTTGTGGCAAATACTTCACTTGGCTTTCAAAGCACTGTTACTTGAATCTTTATTTCCCTGTCCAGACTCTTCAGATACTTTGCTGGTGTCTCCAGTTCTCCTTAATACTTAAATATTGGAGTAGACTAAACATTAGCTCTGGAGTTGTTTTTTAATCTAAAGTAGTGATTCTCAATTGGAGGCAATTGTGTTCCCAGGACACATTTGACAATATCTGGTGACATTTTAGGTTGCCAAAACTAGCCGTTGCTACTGACATATTGTAGGTAGAGGCCAGGGATTTAAGTAAACTTTTTATAATGCATAAGACAACCATCCCAAACAAAAAATCATCAGCCTGTTATATTAATACTGCTAAGGTTGGAAAATCCTGACCTAGAATCACTCCCTTGGTTATCTCACTTATTCCCATGGCTTTACATGTTATTTAAAAATGAATAACTCCTCAAATTAAATTTTTCCTGGATTGTGACACATAAATCTACTGCCTGCTTTCTGTCTTAACTTAATGATTAATAAAAATTCCAAGCTTCATATGTACAAAATAAAAGCCTGACTCCTGCTAAGCACATCCTACCCCTAGACCTCAATTTTAAAAGGCCATATATCTTAAAGCCAAAAAAAAGGTGAAAAAATTTATTCTCTTTCACTCCAATCCATATGTATTTTATCAGTATTTCCTATTAGTTCGATCTTCAGAATATATCCAAGATCAAACTAGTCTTGATCACCTTCTCTTGACCACACCATTATCATCTCCTATTTAGATTATGGTGCTAGTTACCACTTGAGCTCCATGCTTCTAAACTCAAATACTCTAATTTCAGTGTCTCTTCCTATATGATGATCTCTAACTCACCTGGTAGAATAAAACTCTCCTCAACTTCCCATACATTCTGTCCCATTTTTATTTATCTCATTTATACTGTAACACAGACATGACATCTTTTTTATTAATTCTTGAGGAAGGTTTTATATTAAGTTATATGGATATAGCAGAGTTCCCGGTATATAATAATTAATAAGTTAGTATTTTCTTAATAGAGGGCATGAAGATAAACCCTGCATTCTAAAACAAAGAAACCTATAACATAAAATTAAAGTTTAAAGTCAAAATGAGACATCTATTTATTTTTTTCTTTTTTGAATGAGAATGAGAGAGAGATAGGAAGGGAGAGAGGGAGAAAGAAGCATCAACTCTAGTTGTTCTACTTTTAGTTGTGCATTTATTGTTATCAAGAGAAAGAGAAGAGAGAAAGTGTAAAGCATCAACTCAGACTTGTTTTCACTTCAGCTGTACATTGAGCTTGTCATACATGCCTTGACAGGGGCTATGCTAGTGTCTTCTTGCTCAAGCTAATGATCTTGTGCTTTCATACCAGTGACTTTTGGGCACAAGCTGGCAAGAGGGATCATGTGGATGATTCCCCTGCTGAAGCCAGAGACTCCATGCTGATGAGCTCTCCTTCAGAGCCAGAGACCTCGGGGTTTCAGACCCATGACCTCAGTGTTCTGGGTCGATGTATTTTCTGCTACATCACTACCAGTCAGACAAAAAGTAAGAAATTTATTTTTTTTAAATGATGCATCAAAAATTTAAAATATTAAGTTACTACACTGAGTGAAATTATAGCAAATTGAATTCAGTAATATAGCAATACTTAGAAAAAATAGTTAGATTAACCTATATATTGTTTTAATTGATTTTAACAGTCTGTTATCAGCAACAAAGTATTTTAGACACTGTGGATATTTGTAGACACATGAAATAACATACAAATTATTAAGGTTTATTTGCGCTTACTAGTTAAAGCTGATCATGTGTGAATTTAATTAAAAATGGAAAAATGTGTTTTCTTAATGCTGCAGGGTAATTGGAAAAGATAAAAAGAAAGTTTGATAATGAAATGTGTCCCTTTTTCTTACCCAGAGACAAATGCAAAATATAATAAATCATATTTTAATAAATTTTACTCATTTTAACAGAAAATGTGGCCTCAATGCTTCTTTAGTTCCCGAAATACTAATAGGACTCTACATTTTATTGAATGTATTACATTATGATATCAGTAATTATTGCTATAACTAATATAATAGCTACTCTAATTAACGATTAACTTATTGGCAACTTCAATTCATGCTTTTTTAAAAATACAGCTTCAATTTTCCATGATTGCTCATTAAATAGTATTCCATTGGACATCTGCTTTTCCAGCAAATTGCTAAGATCTCAGCTTTATTTATACAAACATATTTAGATTTTATAGATTTAAAGAAATACATTTTAAAAGATGAATTATAGGTAAAAAGCAATTTAGAGGAAAATGATATTTAAAGACATCATGATGACATATTTCTAGTCAAAATAAATGTATTTCATCAAAATGCAATACACTGACATGGTTATTTATCACTATATTATTATTTAAAACTATATTTCTTCAGTGAGTGTGAAAATACTAAGAATATTAATTTTTGCTTTTTATGAAGTGCAAGAGGAATAGCAAGTATAAGAAATTTCTTTTTACTTCTATCTCAGCATCAAATAATAAATGTATTGCTTATGGTCTTAAATTAAACTACATTGTATTATATGATTGATTAGTTTTCTAGTGCTGTTGTAACAAAATACCACCAACTAGGAGACCTAAAAAAATAGAAATCTACTTTCGTGTTTCAGGAGGACAGAAGTTAAAATCAAAGTATCTGTAGTGATGGTTCCTTCTGGAAGCTCAAAGGGAGAATTGGTTGCCTTCCTCTCTTCTAGCTTCAGCGGTTTTCAGGAATACTGGCATTCCATGGCTTATAGGTCACTCTAGTCTCTGTTTTTATGTTCACAAGGACTTCTTTACTATGTGTCTGTGTGTTCCCAAAGTTTCCTCTCCCTATAAGGTCACCAGTCAGTTGGGTGTAGGGCCCATTCTAATCCAGTATGACCTCATTTTAAGTAATTACAACTGCAAAGATCCTAATTCCATAAAAGGTCATAATCTGTGGTTCTTGGTGGACATAAATTTTGGAAACTCTATTAAATATGTGGAGATACTATTTAACCCAATTTAGTTCACACTCTGTACCTTCTCATAATTCGCGTCTGGTATACATGCAAAATGTGTCCACCAATCACCCAATGTGTTAACCCATTCTAGCATGAATTCTACATCTAAAATCTCATCTACTCTTGGAGTCACCCTTCCCTTTTCTTGAAAAATTGCACATGTTTACAGACAAGGATCTCAATTATCTTATTTCCTGCCTGTAAAGCCTTAAAAGTCCAAGAGCCTTCTTTCATTTTATGCTATCTTTGTTGCTTTCAGTCCAAACTGGTAGTTTTTTGTTTTATTCTATATTTTTATATAACATTTTAAATTGAGAATTTCCAAATCATTGAGTTCTAGGTCCTTTTTGCTTGACAGTTTCTTCCTCAATTGAGTTCTTTCCTCTCTCATTTCACCATAAGCAGCAAGGAGAATCCAAGTCACTTTTTTTGTACTGTCTTTGGACATCTCCTCCATTAACCATCCACATCCAATGCTTACAAGTTCTACTTTCCACCAAATACAAGAAAACAGTTGTCATTTTTTGTTTGCTGCTTATAAAGTAGGATCACTGCCCTTCAATGTCTATTGATATGCTTCTTGTTTCTACATGAAATATCAACAGAAGCATCTTTAAGATTTATATTTCTACCAACAATCTGTCCTTGATGATATATATATTTTTGAAGATTTAAAGTTTTCTCTAAAATTGTCCTCACTTTTTCTTAGTAACCAGCCTCCATCCAGAAACAATTTAAAAGCTCACCCAGAGTTACCTCATTAAAAGAAATAAATTGACACTGATATTAGCCAAGCAATTATAAGTATTTCAGAAACCACATATCAGGAACTGTGCTCAAAGACCAAATATCAAAACAAACGACGGCCTGACCTGGTGGTGGCGCAGTGGATAGAACGTCAGACTGGGATGCGGAAGGACCCAGGTTCAAGACCCCAGGTCGCCAGCTTGAGTGCGGGCTCATCTGGTTTGAGCGAGGCTCACCAGCTTGGACCCAAGGTCGCTGGCTCCAGCAAGGGGTTGCTCAGCCTGCTGAAGGCCCGCGGTCAAGGCACATGTGAGAAAGCAATCAATGAACAACTAAGGTGTTGCAACGCGCAATGAAAAACTAATGAGTGATGCTTCTCATCTCTCTCTGTTACTGTCTGTCTGTCCCTGTCTATCCCTCTCTCTGACTCTCTGTCTCTGTAAAAAAAATAAATAAATAAATAAATAAAACAAAAGACGTTCCTAGTGTTCTCATAATTTAGGAGATTATAATGATTTGGGGGACTTTGTGCTAAGAACTGAGGTCAAAGATCAATATATATTTTCTGTTACCTAACATCACATTTATAAAATACTTCCCCATCTACACATAGATTAGTGGTTGATTAAAAAAACTAATTACCAAAAGTCTAGTGAAATTGACACAGAGAATTAACTATTACATGTGATACACAAATTTTGTTGTTTTTAATGTATGTAATAAAGTTTTATTATAAATTTATTTATAACTCCAATATGTTTTTGAGGAACCAACATTTCACATGCTACTCATATGAAGACATTAAAAAATGTTATATAATTGCAGCTAACTACAGAAGATATATTTACTTACTATCATGTCTAAATTAAAGTTGTTTAAAACACCACATTCCTTTGTCATCTAAACAACTTTGCATATATATGTTTAAATTAGTTAATTTACCAGTGAAACTAAATGCAGCTCAAAAAATTTTATAGAGTGTATCTGTCCTTAATTTTTTATCTTGTGAATGGTCTCAATGTCTGTTTTCCTAAAGTAACATTTTCTTTGTTTTAGAATTCCAGCTAGCCCTAAATATTCCATTATTCTGGTTACAAAATAAACTATAAAAGACTTAAGTTCCACAAAAAAAGAAACACACAACACTGAAAGATGGATAAGTTATTTTAATTACCTAGTCTACAAATATATTCTAACTACTCTCTATATATGTTCGGGGGGGGGGTCGATAGAATAGTGTTTTCTGAATCTATGTAAAATTATAGACGTTTTTGCTTAAAATTGAGTTAGTCAACTAAAAAATATTTAGTAATAGAAAGCTATTCTCTAATTATAGCCTCTCATTTTATATATTAAATATACTCAGTATTTTATTTTACATGTTTATTTGTAGATATGCTACATAAACAGTTTAGCATGATCAAGCTTATTATGTATTCAAAGGATATATATTATTTGAATCATTTTACAAATTCCAAATAAACACACTATCAAATTGATTTTCTTTTGACCTTGTTACTTTTCATATTACTGTACATAAACTGGTCATCCAGGGAGTAAATGATAATAATTTTGCAGAACAGGTGGTTCCTATATTATATGTATAAACTGCTTATTACTTGGCAAGTATAACAGATATTGTTGCATTTCCAATTATATAGTTGGAAAATTAACATAAACATAAGGAATCACCAAATTTCTGGATAAATTCTCCAAAAATTTCATTATTATTTTTGTTTCTTGTGAGTAGCTTTGATAGTATTATAATGCTTATATCAATATTTTGCTGTTAGTAACTTTTATATATTTTTGTTTTCTCCTCATCAGAGAAACTAAAATGTTAATAAACAACAAGCATTGCCTGACCAAGTGGTGGCACAGTAATTAGAGTGTCAGACTGGGATGTGGAGGACCCAGATTTGAAACCCTAGGTCACCGGTTTGAGTGCAGACTCATCTGGTTTGAACAAGGCTCATCAGCTGAGCCCAAGATCACTGGCTTGAGTGAGGGGTCACTTGGTGTGCTGTAGCCTCCTGGTCAGAGCACATATGGGAAAGAAATTAATGAACACCTAAGGTGCTGCAACAAAGAATTGATGCTTCTCATCTCTCTCCCTTTGTGTCTGTCTGTCCCTGTCTCTCTCTCTTTCTCTCTCTCTCTCTCTCTCTCTCTCTGTCTCTATCACAAAAGAACAACTCCCCCAAAATAAACAAGTATTTATTAAATTCCAGTTAATGTCCTCTACATGATATTAACTTTTATTATAGATATAGATTATGACAAGATAAAAAATTACCTCTTAAAATACTTAGGCCCTAACCTTTGGATTCTGTGAATGTTACCTATATGGCAAAAGGGAGTCTGGATATGTGATGTCAGGTAATCCAAGATAAACTACAGAGCAATGCTGGATTGCTATAAGCATTTCAGTTCTTTAAATTTTCTATTTCCCATATTCTGGGAACTGCATTATTTGAAGCAGAGAACAACTACCATGAGAATTAGATAATGGACTGCTTAGCTTTTCATATGTAAATATTTATCTGACACTTTTTTACAAAGAAATTTAATTTGGAGTTTAACACAAATCGCTGGATGTTACTGTATCTTTTCTCTCAAACAGAATGTTTTCCACTTTTCTGTGCTTTTTGGGAAAAATATGTTTGGTTCCTTGCCCACAGAAAGAGTACTGCCTTAGGTTAAAGCTGAAAATGGGACTCCAGTTTCAATGTTTCATTATGCTTAATTTGATATATTTTAATATTTTTCTGGTAGAAATACTTCAGAATATTTTTGTTTATAAATTAATCTTATTCTAACTTCATGCAATATATCTTTATTGATTTCATACCAGAAAAGTGTACAATGCTAATGTTTATTACTATTAAGCCAGAAGTACTTGTTGGCTTTCTTTGCTTATTTGATGGCTCCTACAACAAAGGAGACTTTAGAAAGTAACTGTTAAACTCCTCATGTGGTTTTTCCACACTATTTCTCCCTCACCATTTATTATATCTTACCTTAAAGATGTGAATAAGGCACAGGCAGTACATATTGATACTTTCTACTTTCCTATGTATTTCATCTTAGAGAAAAGGTAAATAATGAAGGAAGGTAGTGTTTGCAGACATGAATGCATTAAGTCTTCTCCTTATATCAATGTTGTTAGATAATGTCCACACTCACAATCCTCTGATGGATGGTCACGTGACTTGTTTGGCCAATGGACCAATAGCATATATAATGCAAATAGTGGAAAAAAAAGAACTTACACAATGGGGTTTACTTTTACTTGCTACTCTTTGGAACCCTTAAACCATGCTCTGAAGAAACCAATGGTATCTTCCTGTGCCAAATGTCACATAGTGCCAAAATGTGATTCTTCCACCAGCCAGCTTGCAAAATACTGCACATGTGAGAGCAGAGCTATTAAGATCATGCAGCTACCAGCCACCTGCCAGCTGACCACAGACACAGGAAATAATTCAGTAGAGTTGTGATCTAAACCACTACCCATTCAATCCACAGAATCATAAGCTAAATAAAAGGGTTGTTTTTTGACCCTGGTCAGTGGCTCAGTCAGTAGAATTTCACCTGGGTTCAATTTCCAGGTTTCATTCCCAGTCAAGGAACACAAGAAAATAAACCATCTGCTTCTCTCCCCCTTCAACTCTCTAGTCTCTCCTTGTTTCCCTCTGCAACCAGTGGCTCGGTTGGTTTAAGCTGAAGATAGCTTGGTTGATTCTAGATTGGCCCCAGATGGCATGCTGGGTGAATCTATCTCTATCTCTTCTCCTCTCACCTAAAATAAAGGTTACTTTTTTAAGTCACTAAATTTTGGGTAATGGATTGTATAGCAAAATGCAGCTGATATATAATATAATAGAAAGCATTATTTAAATGGACATATTGTGTAGATATAATTAATGGTTATTTATTTTTCTACATCTTCTATAATATAAAAGAAAATATATAAAAAGATGTCATTTAATTTATCATAAGACCTTTTCAAAATGCACTTTAATATACAGATTTAATGTTACTTCCAGTAAATGAAAAATAAACCTTTGGATACTATTATTTCTTTAATGGTTGAGAACATATGTCTTTTTGTAGTAGTAAAAAATATTTATAACAACAGGACAGAACCTTATGCTATTTTGTCTATATTACATTTGTTATAATGACATGTTATAAAAAAATAAAAGTAAGACAAGTTGGATACTTCTCAACTTTTTATTTTTTATTATGTGTAAACTATAACATTATTAGATAAAACACAGGCATAATTGAAAGTAATATATCATATGATTTTCCTAATTTTAACAAAAGTGATTATTTTGTCTATTCTGACCCTAAAATAAATAATAGAAAAACAGAGACAACTTTCAATCAATTAAATAAGAGCAGAAAACTATTTTTTATTTCTATTTGTTTTTATATTTTTTCATCATGTGTATATCCCACATATTTAAAACTCATACACAATCTATACCTAATGAATTTGAGACACAACTCTACTTTATTTCATGGTTTGCAGCTATATTAAAGCAATTTATACAATGGCTTGAAGCTATCTCAAAACAAACTAGATGCATCCTGATATACTACTATGCTTCTATTTAAACCAAAACTTTTTGCTTAATGAGTAATCATAAAAGGCTAAATAATCCTATGAGTAAATGCAAAGAACACTTTAACCTGCGCACAGAGCAACTGGAAATTTTGTATTTTGGAGATGAAGTTTGGAAATGAATAGTCAGTCACTGGCAAAATATTGTACTTTATATATTTTATTGATTCTGAGAATTTTCCCAGAGGATTGTCTTGTGAAACTAGTCAATCACTGGCCAAACCTTCATCTTCTTACTATCTTTCCTATAATTAATTATTAAAAATAATCTAGTAATTACAATGCAGACAACATCTCTTTAAAAATAAAATCTGATTATGCATAGGCCTATAATGCTTGGATGGCTTCCTGTTGCTTTTAGGACAAGAATAAATAACTCTGATATGGTCACATATGATTCTGGTCCATGCCTATTTCTCATGTCCTTTAGACCTTATTTCTCTTCCTATAAAGACAAAAAGTATTTTTGTTGCATTGTTACTTTCACTCTTCTTCTCTATGCTACAGTTTCAATGAAGTCTCATAACAAACCAAACAAAATGAAAATATTTTAATTGAAATCACCATTTATACCAAGAACTAGGATGATCTCAAACTAAATAATAAAAAAATGGCAGTCAATAAATGTCACCATCAAGATGACAGAGATGTTAGAATTTTCTGACAAAAAAATTATAAAGTTGCCAAAATAAAAATGCTTCAATAAGACAATGCAAACATGCTTGAATCAAATAAAAATTAGAAAGTTCCAGCAAATAAATAGTATATTTAAAAAAGACTTAATGGAAATCTTTGAACTAAAATAAAATAAACTATAACCAAAGGTGAATTAAAATATAATTAAAAATAAAATCAAGATACATAATTCAATGACAGTTTAATTCAATGTAGTTACTGAAATGAGAAGTATGTATTCAAAACATATCATTAATGTTACCACTAATGTAATTATTTCTTCATTTATAGTATAAATATATAAATATTTAAAAAATTAATTTGCAAACAAGTTAGCCAATCCAACCAATCTGTATTATTAAATTAAGTGATAAAAATTAAAAATGGCACTTCCACTTATATAGGCACTATTAGCTTTATTTTTGCACCTGTAATATAGTACTAGTCATAGGAGTTTTGTGATGTATAGAGAAGGGAAAAGAATTCATACACCTTTGAATTGCTCCTAACGTGAGGTTCATGTTAATTTCAAAGAAGTTTCATGCTCAAATTTGCTCTGCAGAATGACCAACAAAAGAATAACAACTAGTCATGCACAAAGGCTGGAATTCATAACTAACTGAGTAACACAGAACTCTTGTTAAAAAAATAAAAGTTGGTAATATGCAAAAGAAATCTTGATTAAAGTTTACTTTATACTTTCAGAATGATTGCAAATGATATTTTCTTCCATGGGAATGAAGAAACATTCTAATTTTCCTCACTAGATTTTCAAAATAATTTTATAATTATAACATTATTGTGCAAATAGTAAGAAAGTACCACAAATAAAACATCAAAATATTTATTGATTACCTAAGAAATATAAGAATGCATAAAAATAAATTAAACACGTTCTGTTAAACTATAAAAGAAAAAATCACACTTTTATCTTTTATGTAGCTCTGGGGTTCTGAATGTTTATCAAAAGTGTGAACTCTAGCTGTAAAGTTTATTAAAATGTAAGTATTTTGATCATTCAATAGATAACTAGCTGTCTTTTGACCATGTGACAGTACACCTGGTTGATTGTTTTCTTTTCAATTGATTGTATTGGTGCTGGTAAGACTTGAGATAAGAAAGTATATGGAAGACCACAGAGACTACTTTGTACCTCCAATCTCTAAGCAAGGGCCTTGTATAAAAAGAACTCTCAATATCCATCGGTTGTTGCTAGTGTGGTTAATAAAATCTGCATTTCATGGTGTCAACACAGCTCTATGCCAAGTATAAAATTTGATTAATATCATATAAATAACTTTTTTTCCAAAGAGGTGCCCATAATTTTAAGATTGAACATGTATAGTGAAATTGGACTTTGTGTTTTTTAACCACCAAAAACTTTTGAGTACCATCTTTTTACATTTTAGAGTGAACCACCTGACTCCATGCCTGTTTAAGTAGAGGAACAAAAATTACCTCTGGCTTTCCCAGGATATTAAGTCTTAAGCAAGTGTTCTTGCTCTTTGTATCAGGTCCACAGTGGGATTTTGAGTCAGAAGTTAAGAGTGGCATGTATTCTGATAAAGATGAGGGCAGGACATCAGTCTTTCCAGGCAGCAGTGACAGAGGCAGAAGTGGTTCCATTTGATCCCAAGCATGAGTATGGCTTTTCTGTACTTGCAGCAAAAATGTCCCTGTGGATTCAGTGAAGTATTCCTTGGCTGGGTAAGCTTTAGACCTAATTATCATGTCTTCATGGAAATTAGGTGTGCAACATAATACCTTTTAGTATGTTTCTTTTCTGTTAATAAACTAGATCTTGTTTCTTGAAACTCAGAACCTGATAGAGTAGACCGAGTTGGAGTCATCTAATAAATGGCCTGCATGTGACTGGCAAAATGTGATGTCCAGTGATTGATTTTATGTTCAAAGTCTTACAGCCAAGTAGGAGTAAAATCAGGATTAGAGTACATGCCTTTCAAATGCTAATCCTGTATATTTAAAAAATAAAAAAAAACTAAAAATAATATTTTTTAAAATCCAGATGCTTTTAAATACCTAAATATCTGGGTAACTTAACACTCCACAAAAATTTACAACTATGTAACTTTGCTTGTTTTATCTTATCATCATAGTTAATACTGTTCAAGAAATAAATTTCCTTTGTGATATTAAAGCAATAGAGGAAGAAATCTGCATCTTGGTAATTATGCAAATAAAAGCTCCTTCCATTTATAACCATTAGCTACAGAAAGAACTAACTTAGATTTGCCTATCAATTCAACAGACAGATATAAGGTGGTAAAGTGGGAAAGAAGGATTATCTTCTTTCCATTACTCATTCGGCCTTTTAAAAACCGTTACAGGAAAACAAGCCAAAAAAATGTTTCCTTTGGACCTGCAGTTACTATGCTTTTAAGCTATTATTTCTTTAAAGAGAGATGATAAACTACAGCAAATTTTATTGGCTCAGATATTTCTTCTCAATAATATGTAACTTTTTTCTCTGACCTGAAGGTCAGCTGTCTTGAGTCTTTTTAAAGCCATGGATGAATAAATTTTTGAGCTAACAATCATATTATGTAAAGCATCTTTCTCTTTGAATGCTTTTTATTCAGCTCTCAACTCTGTAGTTTGGGAAATATTAGATTAGAAACACTTTAGAAATTCTCAACGGTTAAAGCTGTATATGTGAAGAAAAATGGTATTAAAAATAGCCAAGGACTAATCCACATATCAAAACTAACATTTGCACTGCTCATAAAAGCAAAATGGCTGCTTACACACTCTAAACCAAGTAATATAACTCACAGGAGAGGCATAATTAAAGAAATCACATATATCATAGACAGAGAAGTCCTAAATGTCCTTTTAGGATTACCTCAGAAGTATGTATTACAGAAATATATTCTTGAGATTTAAGTCACAGAAAATGTAGATTTTTGCCTCAAATTTAAAAAGCATAATTAATAATAAATACACATTTGTAATATTAATGTTTTTTTTATAATTTTTTAATAAATATTTATCACAGCTTTAATATACAAATTGCTGTTAGCAACTAATGCATCTCAGTGAAATAATATAGACAAAGATCCATCAGTTATGGATCTTGTATAGAAATTAAGAAAAGAAAAAAATTGAAAAAGGATTATAATTACTATGATAAATGCTTAGGGAAAGATAAGAAAAACACATAGATCGGTACCTAATAGAGGCTACTGTATTCAAGAAAAGTTTTAAATTTGATGTAATGCTAGAACTACAATGTGAATCACAAGTCAGATTTAGCTAAATGAAGAAATGAAAACAAAATGTTTCAGGTAAAAGATACACTAAATTTGGGATCTGACTTGAGGCATGACTTTAAAGTTTGTTAACTGGTTTTGTAACATGTCAAGTCACATGGTTTTCCTAAGTCCTGGTTTGTTTCCTGTTACTTATCTATTTTATTGTAACAACCCCATTTTCCATTCTTCCCTTCAAATATTTCAGGAATCCTTTCACCTTCCCCTTACCAATGCCATTGCTTTAGCTGAGACCATATGATTTCCTGCTGAGATTGCTACATCAACCTTTTGTTTCTTCGTACTGCAATAACAGTTCTCTTTACCCCAATCTCTTCATCTTGGACTCACTTTTCGCAGTACAGCCAGTGAAAATATTTTAAAAATGCATTTATGTGATCAATGTTCTCCATTATTTAAACGCTTCAATGACATCCCATTGAAATATGTGGTTAAAATGTAAAGGCCTTACCACAAAGCTCTTGGCAATGTTCTGTGCCCACCAAAAACTTGCTCACCTAAAAATTTTAGTTTCTTTGCTATGCCTGAAGAGTTAACAAGGCTTTTCATGATGTGGTCTTTTTCTGCCTTCTTAACTAGCCCTGAGTTATGAATTCCTTTTTTGTTCCAATCATAAAGAACCAATTTTATTAACCTTGGACAAAGTATGACTTGCATGGAATGTGTCCTATGGATAACTTTTCCTTGTATCCATCCTTTTCCCATGTCTTCCTAATGCTCTTATCTATTTCTTTCTTTTTGGGGGGTTGTGGCCTATTCTATTTATTTACCTGCATCTTTTCTATATTCTAATTTTTTTTTTTTTTGTATTTTTCTGAAGCTGGAAACAGGGAGAGACAGTCAGACAGACTCCCGCATGCGCCCGACCGGGATCCAACCAGCATGCCCACCAGGGGGCATCACTTTGCCCACCAGGGGGGATGCTCTGCCCATCGGGGCCTCGCTCTGTTGCGACCAGAGCCACTCCAGCACCTGGGGCAGAGGCCAAGGAGCCATCCCCAGCGCCCGGGCCACCTTTGCTCCAATGGAGCCTCGCTGCGGGAGGGGAAGAGAGAGACAGAGAGGAAGGAGAGGGGGAGGGGTGGAGAAGCAGATGGGCACTTCTCCTGTGTGCCCTGGCCGGGAATCGAACCCGGGACTTCCGCACACCAGGCCGACGCTCTACCACTGAGCCAACCGGCCAGGGCTATACTCTGATTCTCTTTATTTTATTATTTGTTATAGCATTTTGTGTATCTGCCAGTTCAAACTATGTTCACCAAGCACAGGACCATGGTCTTCTTCATATCTGTATCTTAGCATAGAAAAAGTCTATAGATTTGCATTCAATAAATGATGGTAACATGAATGAATGTTTTTAGTATTTTACACTATCTCAATTATTTTTTAAAATGAAGGTATACATTCTAAAAAATCACAAATTTCTAATGATAATTTAAAATTGATTACAATAATTACATGTAATTAAAACTATAAATAGTATAAATACATATTTTTTCTTAAAGCTAATAATAAAGATTTTTAATATCATTACATATTTGCATACTTTTTTATGAGTGTACTAGTTTTTTTTTAATGTGTACATTCGAGGTTTAAATATCCTTTGGAAATGAACTAAATTTCATGAAATACTCTTTACAAATATGATTCAGAAATGCCAGTTTATAGGCCACATTCAGTATACACACAACTGAATTGTTAAATAATTTATACCAACAGCAAAGTGATGAAAATAACAAAGAAATGAAACTGTTTTCCTACTTAGACTGCAGCTACTGAGGCAGAGGAAAGAACTGTTGAAGCAAGAGTAGAAACATTTCCTATTCTATTTGTAATTCCTTTCTTTTTGCCTTCACTTTTTTCTACTCCTTTCTTAAATGTGAAACAAATTCAGTTTCAAATAGTATTTGAAGGTTTTATAATTTGGAAATTTTTTGTAATATATCAAATCAAATCCTGCATCTATTTAAGCTAGTTGTAGATATCTATATCTATCTATATTTACATATCTATAACTATTAATATGTTTCATGAAGCCATAGGGCATTTCACTAATAATATCCCCATCTTCTTTAGTTATAATTATTTTAGCACAAAGCATATAACCAATATTTGTTTATTGAATTTGTTAGGCTTATGGACACTGATTATACTCAATTAAAATTCATTTTAATTTCTGTTTGAAGGGTGCTAATCTTACTTAGCTCTTTCCAAAGCTTTGTTCAGAAAATACTTATCCACCTGCTATTTGGAAGTGTGTCTACCTTCAGTTAGTAAGTCAGTGTAAAGAGCACTACAGGAAGTACTGTGAAAAATATTTTTTAATCGACAAACTTCTGCTTCTGTTTATATAGAAGTTACTCATATTAACACTATGGAATAACAAGGTTTAGACTTAAACTTACTTTATTAGAAAGCAAACATAAGTGCCAGAAAAAAATATGTAAAACATAAGTTTTCAGACATTAGATAACAGGTAGTATAGGTTTGTGACCCCCCAAGAAAAAATAAATGAATTAGAGGGACTAACAATCTTCTTGGATGTCTGCCTGCAGATATATTTTGTATCTCAGGGTATGAATGGTGACTCCAAACAAACCCTAGCAGTCTCTTTAGTTGAAATGATAGGGATAGGAATTCAGAAAGGCTGAAGTATCTGAATGTTGTTGAAGTTGTTAGAAGAAGAGAGTCACAGTGAAAATGAACTTCAGAAACCTGCATATAGGGACCTTTGTTTCTTTGTTAAATATTAATGTGTGTGTGTGTGTGTGTGTTGCATGCATGTGTGGGTACATCAAAACTCCCAGGCAAAAGTAACAGAGAAGCTTTAAGGTAAATGGTAAAACCTATTCCCAGAGGCTTGGTGTGTGTGTGTGACTGGAAAGAGGTGATGAAAATATTTGATATATTGAATTCTTTTTGTTATATAAGTATATGCATTTGTCTCAGTTCACTGAACTATAAATGGGTATGTATACTATATTATTATATGTAAAATTAGTCCTCCATAGCTTGATTTTTAAAATGTTTATGCAAAGATTAGATACATGCCCTTGACTTATTATAATAAAGACCTATTTGACATAATAAAGTATTTATCTTTCTATATTTCTTATCATTTAATTGGATTTATTTGGCCATAAATTAATAGGAAATTAGAAAGCAAACCAAAAAACGAAGAAAGAAAGGATTGAAATAAGCTTAGGTGGGGAGAATCAGTTCAGACAACATATATTGTAAGCAGGGAGATTAGTCAAGAACATAAAATAGAAGTACGTTTTAGTAACTGAGGGAAATGATATTTTTTAAGAATTACAGAAAGTGAAAAAACTATGAACTGGTAATTACAAACAGACTTCATATTAAGTATACTTTCTAACATGCAGGCTCCAATACTCAAAATCAGCTCAATTTCTGAATTTATCTTCTCTCTAAGTTCCTTTCAAACTCTGACACAACATAGAATGCTTATTTGACATTTGTATTTGAGTAAATGATAAATCACTCAAATTTAAGATCAACAATAAATAAAGTCATGATATATACCACTGCCCTCACATTTGTTTCTTTTCTCTTCTCATTTAATGGAAACATCATCTTTCAATTTTCAGACCCAGAACCATAGCTTATTCTTGTTTACTCTTTTTTTTTCTTGCAAATCACATGCAATATATTTGCACATCCACTTAGTCCAGCTCATCTCCACCAATCCATCACTGCTACCCTAGCCCAAGCACAATAATCTCTTAACCAGTTGATTGCAATAACCACCTGGATAGAATCCTTTCTTCCACCTTTGTCTACGTAAAGCCTACTCTTTAGGGAGCAAGTGGAAAGATACTATTAAGTTGTACATCAACATATCACCCCTGTTCAGTGCTTCCATCTCACTCAGTGTAAAACCTGAATTTTCAAACATGGCTTAAATTCCTGCTAAATCTTATGTCTTAATAGTCTCCCTTTTGCTGACTCCTTCCAAGTCTCACAGGCTCTTGGATGGACTCTTGTCATTTTTCTTGAATGTGCTAAGCATCTTTTCATCTCACAGAATTATTTTTTGTTATTCCTTCTATCAGGAACACTTTCTTTAGATATATGCCTGGTTCAATTCTTTTCCTCCTGAGTTCTCTCTTCAAATGACATTTTGTCTGATTTTTTTGATGAAATTTTACAAGATAATTTTCTATCCCAGTTATTCTCTATTAGTCTTATTATTTCATATTTTTGTTTACATATTTTAAATTTTTATTCTGTAATTCAACTAGAACATAAATATGAGAATTTGTTTGTTTACTGCTATGAACCTTAATCACAGTGTTTTATACTTTATAATGAATGAAGTCTCCCCGTGCCCTGTATACCATATAGCTACAATAATCGGTTTACCTAATTGCTTGTCTCCAAAGTTTATTATTAAATTTGTTTAAAATTACTAGCCTTCATGGAAGGAAATAGAAAGAAAAAATGTTAGATATATTTTATCTTGATTTTTCTCTAACTTTTGTTTCTTTTTCTATTTCTCTTTTCTTGACGAGGGTGTTAATTTTAAGATATATTTAATTTTTTTAATCAGCAAATTATGTGGTATACTTTGTATTGTGTTGTTTGTAAAAAAATAATACCATGAACTTGTTGCATAATATCTTTTAGCCATGTGTACCCCCTTCCTTTCTTTTACAAAAGTTGCAATGCTTGTACTCTCCAAATATAAAGGAAATAATATCAATATAATTTGAAAGTAAGTTAAAAAATAAAAAAACAATAAAAAGTAATATTTTAGATAATTTTTCCTCCATTAATCAAATAATTATTGAGCCTTCCTGTGTACCACCAGACCCTATGCCGGGTACTAAGTACACCATAAAATAAAATACATATGTTTCCTGTTTGAAATCTATAGTATTCTGAGGATTACAGATATTAGATCAACAAATACAGTAAAAGCTTGTTAAAATAGTTATGCAAAAAAAATAAAGTTCTATAGAACTACATTACTGAAATGGAATAAGTACATTCTTGCAAGTGTGACAAAGTCATACATAAGTGTGTGAATATCACATGCTTGAACTATATAACTAGACAAAGCTAGAGAGGTTAAAATTGTGCCTTTAAAATAAAATAACTTATTTGCAATTTGTGAGCAAAAAATCCAGCAATGATTCAATCAAAATGGCAATGTTCTCAAATTGTATAACAAGGCTATAGCTAAAATTTATATTTTACAAGTAATTATAAGAAACACAATAGATATTCAATTATGTTAACATATTTTTCCCACTAGAAAATATAAAAAAAATATTTTGAAAGTTTAATATCAAATAGATAGTTTGTCAGGCTATTTTACACTATGCAGGCAATAAATCTTATTGCCTGACAAGAATAAGTGTTCTAGTTCTTTTGTATTTTAACTTTTAAGCTTCTTCCAGAAGTACCAGTGAAATCAATTTCTGACTACAGGAAATAAAACAAACTCTCCAAAGAGCTGAGCTTGTCAAAGTAGATGAAAAAACATCTTTCTCAGATGCTCAAATAATGGATAGAGAAGTAAATTTAATAGAAACTTGAGTTCTTCTCACATTTAAATGAAGTTTCCTTGTTCAATCCTGTGCTGGATTTCAGCATCTTTTTTTAGTCATCCTAGACAAAGAAATGTATTTGAATCTATAAATACTAGTGTTTTCATGTATGTGACACTGATTTTCTTTTCACCACAGTGAGGTGGATTCTGGTAGAAACAAATGAATGAAGTAGACTCAGGATTTAGTTGCTATGAAAACTAGCAATATCTTTTCCTCATGATTAGACATTGAAGTAACTGGTTTTCTGTCTTTTCTTTTTTAAAGCAGAGGGTGTATCCTGAATATTTTTAACTTCTAAACTAATAATCTATAGTTTTTCCCTTCTGCACAAAATTCCATTTGCTTTATCCCAGGAGTTTCTGAGTTATTATCAGTTACATATTAAATAAATTCAAAAACCCTTTTGAGAAGTCAGTTGTATGAAGAAAAAAAACCTCCGGGTTTTCATTTAATCCCAAGGTTGATCTGAAACTAGTTTTAAGAAGAAAATGACACGAGAAATTTTGCTTTCAAGGAAGTAGTTTCTGCTTGCTGTATGTACTCTGTGTGTGTCAGTGTGAACTTGCACATTGATGTGTGTATACACACATAGTGTATATGACAACATGTATTACTGGAAATACTGGAAAGAAGCCTACTGAGATGTCAGTACAATTTCACATCACCTAACTGTGGGCACACATTCTGAGAAATGCATCATTAAGTAATTATAACATTGTGCAAACATCACTGAGTGCATTTACACAAACCTTGATGGTATAGCCTTCTACAAACTTAGGCTGCTGCATGATACATAACATGGCTACTAAGCTACAAACATGTACAGCATGTTACTGTACTGAATACTCTAAGCAAATGTAATGTGTTGTGCTACTTTAGGATGACTAGGTAATAGAATTTTTAAGCTTCATTATAATCTTATGGGACCATCATCATATATGCAGTCCATAGTTAAACAAAATGTTATTATGCAGTGCATGACTGCAATTTCAAGATCTCTGAACATCAATATAAAAAAATCCCAAAATCTTTATTAAGGTATTCGTATCTCACAACAGACAGAGGAGACCTCCCTATACATTGGATAATCAGTACTTTCTTTTTCTATAGATGTTAATCTTAAATAATTATAGCAATTAAATTTTTCATACATTAAAGTGATTTGGTAATTTATAATTAAATTGTGGAACATCAATGATGCTGACTCTTGGGAACCACCAAGTTGTTCAGCAAATCTGAAAGTGTGTTTTTTTTTTTTTTTCTTCCATAAATGTTTCTCTCTCCAGGTTCAGCACATCATCCTGCACCAAAAAAAAAAAAATAATAATGTTCTTGCTCTCATTTAGTATTTTTCCTTATTTTGTCACATATGTTCAAACCATATAAATGTATTTAGCTATACTTTTCTATGTAAATCTGAACACATTTAGAATAATTTCTAAGCATAAACAAACTTCTAGGTAATGTATTTCTTATTTACTGCCTACAAATGTAATGTGTGTTTTGATTACAATAATGATAAGTGAAATAAAATAAAAAGCCTGTTGTATTTCTTTTATTTCCTATTAAATTTTTGCATATACTATTGCATAGAAGACTAAATAATATGGCTTTTAAAAGCTCTTTTCCTCACTGTACCTGCTCCATCTTAATCCTACTTCTAAGAAATAATCTCTTAGATTTGTTAGTACTTTCAGATTCAATGCTAGTTCAGTTTAGATTGAATGCTAGTTCCAGATTCAATGTTTGAATCTAAAACATTTAATTTTGCGTTAATGTTTAAGAGTTGGTACGGTACAAACAGCTGTGTAGTGGACAAAAGAGATTCAATGTATCCCTGTTCATTTTTTAGAGACAAGGCTAATCACCCAGTCTGGTAACTGTAGAGTCATCCAAAATCCCACTTACTCACTTTTTACATCCAATCCATGACTAAGTTACACTTTACTCAATCCCATGTTCTTTTCTCCATTCCTATGACCAATGTCAGAGTTTGAAAATTCACTTTTTCTCTCCTAGATTATTACCTACTTTTTATTAAACTGATGTGATTCGTTTTTATCTTTTATTCAGTCTACTGCCAAGGTGATCTATCTAAAGTAAAAATCTTACATCTAAAGTAAAAATGATGCCTGACCTGTGGTGGCGCAGTAAGCGTCAACCTGGAACACAGAGGTCTTCAGTTTGAAGTTCTGGGCTTGCCTGGTCAAAGCACATATGAGAGTTGACACTTCCTGCTCCTTCCCCGTTTCTCTCTCTCTCCCCCTCTCTAAAATGAATAAATAAAATCTTTAAACAAATAAAAATCTTATATCCAGTAACCTGTTTGAAGTATTGTCTTTCCATTATTTACATAATATTTCCAAAACTGTTTTTTAGTCTTTAATAAACTAACATTTAATTAAAAATTCTTTGTTCAAACAAGCATAAATGTATTAGTATAATATAATTAAGTAAATTTCTTTTACTCCAAGCTTTCTAAGAATTTTTAATACCTTGGAAATCATTAAAATCCGAAGATAAAGTATGTAAATTTTCCCATTCATCTTTGAACAAGTCAGACTTTTTTGTTATATATATTCAATTCCATTCAACAGGAGATTTCTGCATGTCAGGTTTTTGGGGAAAATATAATCTACCAAAATGTGTCCTGTAGCAAGTTGACCCATCTGTATCCAGATTGTTACACTCTTCTCCAGCTTTATCACTTCTAATTAACACTTTTATGTTCTCACCACTTAAAATTTTAGTTTTTAATAAAAGCTTATTTTATTAATAAATTAATTTTACATGAAGTTTTTTCATTTCTAGAGTCCCTCATTTATTGTGATAAAGTGTAATAAGAAAAATAGAAGATGGGTGGGAGGAAGGAGAGAGAGGTAGAGAGAAAAGGGAGGGAAGGATGGAGAGAAGGAAGAAGGAAGGAAGGAAGGAAGAAAGGAGAGAGGGAGGGAGAGAATGAAAAGAAAAAAGAGCAAAGAGATAAAAGCCATACAATTCCACCCTTCCCTGAATGCATGCACTTCTTTTTTATAAAAAAAAATATTTTTTTAATTTTTTTTTATTTATTCATTTTTAGAGAGGAGAGAGAGAAACAGAGAGAGAGCAGGGGGGAGGAGCTGGAAGCATCAACTCCCATATGTGCCTTGACCAGGCAAGCCCAGGGTTTCGAATCAGCTATCTCAGCATTTCCAGGTCGATGCTTTATCCACTGCGCCACCACAGGTCAGGCTGCATGCACTTCTCTAATAAGACTTTGCAATTTGTTTATAATGAGATAGAGTTACTTGTTTACCCCTGAATCTGGACTGGCCTTAGTGACAGTTTTGTGGCCAATGCTTGGTTGAGAGAACATATGGAAGTGGCAGGGTACTAATTCCACTATCCCTTTTACATCCTTGCCAAGCCGCCATGTGAATAAGTTGGGAATGGCCCCGATGTTTAGATACAGGTCACTGAGCCTTTATTCACAACCCCATTGCCTTGGTCAAAAGCCAGCCAACACTCCAGGAGCATAGCTGGACTAATCCTTATGAAGGAATGTAGGAGCTCTGTTAAGACCAGAAGTACCAGCAAGCTGAGCCAAGTCCAAAATGTCAACAGAAAAAATTAAGAGCTATGTAAATGGCTAATATTTTAAATTATTAAGTTTAGTGGTTTGTTACATAGAAATAACTAAACAGTGTTTCTGTTTTCTTCTCTGTAACTGCCACATTCTTTACATTCATTTTCATGTAACCAACTCTTTTTTTAATATTTTATTTTATTGATTTTTAGAGAGAGGGAAGAGAGAGAATGAGAGAGAGAGAGAGAGAGAGAAGGGGGAGGAGCAGGAAGCATCAACCGCCATATGTGCCTTGACCAGGCAAGCCCAAGGTTTCAAACCAGCAACCTAAGTGTTCCAGGTCGACACTTTATCCCACTGCACCACCACAGGTCAGGATGTAACCAACTCTTGCTAAGATCTCAGAACAATATTTACCAGAAGATTTTGCTGTGGCCATGCCTTTCTGGCTCTTTGCATCCATGTTTGTTGTTATATCTTGAGTTATCACATTACAACACAATCATGTTATAGTCTATATTCTACCACAACTAAATTTATTTTTGTAATAGAATTTTATTGGGGTTAAAGTGGTTAATATAATTATACAGGTTTCAGGTGCCCACTTCTAAAACACATTTCTGTAAATTGTATTGTGTGTTCACTTCCCCAAGTCAGGTCTTCGTCCATCAGCATTTATTCCCCCTTTACCTTCCTCTACCTCCCCCTCACTCCAGCAACCACCACACTGTTGTCTGTGTCCATGAGATCTCTTAAGGACAGAGACTGTTCTTAACATCCCTAGTCCTTGTATCTCTGAAGCTTTTGGCTCATAATAGGCTCAATACTGAACTAATCTTAACTGAAATGACAGAGCTATTTTTTGTAGAGTTTTTTTTTTAATAATTTTATTTTTTTAATGGGGTGACATCAATAAATCAGGATACATATATTCAAAGATAACAAGTCCAGGTTATCTTGTCGTTCAATTATGTTGCATACCCTCCACCCAAAGTAGATTGTCCTCTGTCACCTTCTATCTTGTTTTCTTTGTGCCCCTCCCCACCCCCTTTCCCTCTCCCATTCTCCCCTCCCCCCCCTGTAACCACCACACTCTTATCATTGTCTCTTAGTTTCACTTTTATGTCCCACCTACCTATGGAATAATGCAGTTCCTGGTTTTTTCTGATTTACTTATTTCGCTTCGTATCATGTTATCAAGATCCCACCATTTTGCTGTAAATGTTCCGATGTATAATTAGTAACCATGACACAGTCATTTATGTATGTCCTCAGATTCATTTTTATTGAATCAAATTCTCCACAACCCAAGTTCTTAGTGGAAATGTTTCGTGAATTATTTATTGTGTTAAATAGCACTTAAATCATAAAGCAAAATTTTACTTCTGGAAGTCTCCTTGAGACCAAAAGCTTTTCTCCCACAACCTAGAAGCAGAAGAAAAATAATGGCCATGAAAGAAGACATCCTGTAACTTTCTTCCATGAAACCAAAAATTGGAGGAGTGTTTGTTAACATCCTTAGCTTTCTCTTCTACACAATGGAAATATCTCCTCTTATTTGGGTCACTAGTTGAATAGTATTTGGGGTGAATAGTGGAATTTTTCTTTGCTGAATCTCATTTCTTCTGCCTTCTTTAGGGTCTCCTCTCATTTTTAGTACTTTTGCTGTATTAATTTTATTCAGGATCTGCTCCTCCTACCAAACAATATAGACTTTCTTATCCTAACACCATTTATTTAATGCTAGCTATTTTACTAGTCTCTGCATCACTTATGTCATCCATTAATTCTGGACTTCAGAAACTCCATCAAAGAGTGTTACTGTGCTTTATTGATGATGGTCACAAAAACAGGTCTCACCAAGAATATGTAAGAAAATATAAATAAAAGTTAGTTTTCTGTTAAATTTATTATTTAGAATTTATAGTATCCATCTAAGTGGCATGTTTTGCTGGCATATATTTTCTTGAATCTCAGCTTATCACTGTATTCCAAGAGTGTTATCTATCAATGCTGAACAACGGCTAGAAAGGAGAGGTGACAGATCTGTTTTTAGTAAAGCAGTCCCATTTTCACAACCACTGTCTATCCCTTGTTCAGCATGGATTAATATTTACTCTAGTAATCATGATGTTACTCCATCAACCCATGGATCATAGGCAAGAAAGAAGATAATTGAAAGTTCCATTAGTATTGCAACACAATAAGGCCAGACATCCTTGTAGGGAAACTGCAAACTGACAAAACACATGCACCAAATGTTGGGATAACATTCCTGTCTTCCAGTGGCATTTGAAAGGAGGCTTATACCTACTCCTGCAAACCTCTGGTGCTATAGAGCAGAGACAGCCACATGGTTGGAACACTGATAGACCATAATCAAAAGAAAGTTTGCATACATGGTTCAAGTCCAAGGTTAGTGGTGAACCAATTACAGTCCAGACTCTTGAATGGTTTTTTTATTATGACTTGAGTGAGGGTCATGCCAAATCACTGTATCACTGTCATCCAAGTGATCCAATGACATATGATCCCATGGAAAAAATACCTTGTTGGCCACACTAGCCACACCAGGAGTGAGTTGTTCTCCAGACTACTTACCTCTGGGTCAATCCTGTAGATATAAGCCTCAGAGCTTGTTGGGACATCCAGTCAATTAAACAAGCACAGGTGGGCTTGTGGTTGGGTAGAGGGTCAGAGAATATCTTAATGGAGGTTTAGGGTACACATGGATCTGAGTCTGGTCCTGGCTGGGACACTCTGCTCAGGCCCCAGAGGTTGCAGGAACTAGCAGTAGTAAGCAAATACTTAAACAGAAAACCAATGTGGTACTCATTGGGGCATTTCAGTCAAAAGGTTATGCTTTCTTCTTCCTTTTTTCCTTCCTTCCTTCCTTCCTTCCTTCCTTCCTTCCTTCCTTCCTTCCTTCCTTCCTTCCTTCCTTCCTCCCTCCCTCCCTCCCTCCCTCCCTCCCTCCCTCCCTCCCTCCCTCCTTCTTTCTTTCTTTCTTTCTTTCTTTCTTTCTTTCTTTCTTTCTTTCTTTCTTTCTTTCTTTCTTTCTTTCTTTCTTTCTTTCTTTCTTTTGTAAGAGGAAGGGAGATGGAGACAGATTCCCACATGTGCTCAACTGGGATCCACCCAGAAAGCCCACTGGGGGGGTGCTCTACCCATCTGAGGCGTTACTCGGTTTGCAACCCAAGCCATTTTTTAGCACCTGAGGCAGAGGCTATGGATCCATACTTAGTGTCAGGGGCCAACTTGCTCTAATGGAGCCTTAGCTGCAGAAGAGGAGGAGAAGAGAGAGAGAGACAGAGAGGGAAGTGAGAGGAAACATGGTGAAGAAGCAGATGGGCACTTCTTTTGTATGCCCTGACTGGGAATCAATCCTGGGACATACACAGCTGGGCCAATGCTCTACCACTGAGCCAATCAGCCAGGGCATTTTCTTCTTTTTTCTTGATTGTTCTTTCTATTTTGAAATTACTTTTTATTTTGGAGAGCTAGAACAATTCTGTGTGGGGTTTTCTTTATCTCCTATAAATAATCTTACAATGTTTTGCAATTTTCTGGAAAAAATTAAGGAAACTTCTAAAAACTTTAATTAGAATGCTTTCTTTCAGCCAACGTATTTTTTTATTTTTACTGTTTTATTTATTACATTAGGAATTCAATGATGTTAATAGATCTTCCTTATGTAATACTTTAAACTTTAGTATATTTTTCAATTTCCATTATCAGCATTGTTTTTAATAACAATATAATTTTTTTCTTAAATATTAGTTACACTTAGCATATATTTAAATAGTTTAAATGGCTTCAGAAGGTCTTATATTCTTTTTCTAGTTATTAATTTTGATTCACCTTTTCTTTAGCTGTAATAAATTTTTTAAGTGACATTTTCAGTATTAACACAAAATATCTATGAATAGCTTTGGTCTCATATAGTGTTATTTATTTACTTTCTGTTTGTTTGTTTATTCCACATAATAAAGTTATTGTTAACAGCACTGAAATTTTCTTTTGGGTAAATTATCTCGTCTCTACTGTAGGCTAGCTTGTGGGATATAATTAATTAATTGCCTTTCTCTAGCCAATTGTTCTGAGATGCAAATTAGACTGGTCAAAAAGCTCATTTCTTACATTATTTTTTTTACTTTTAAATAAAATGTTTTATTGAAGTATAATATAGAAGAGTACACAAATATTTACTATATAGCTAAATAACATATAGCTAAATAACATATAGCTTATAAGCACATAATTACAGGATTCAGAGTTTTAGTGTGGAGTTTGGAGAGGAGAAATGACTTTAGTGGGGAATTTATTGTAAACTTACTGCCTTTAATAAATTATTTCTAAGTTTTTAGATACATCTTTTTCTATTTTTAGGTAAGTCATTTATATTAATGTTTCAAAAGTTAATTTTACATAATGTTTCATGATGTTTGACTTATTTTAGAATGCAGAAGTGTTGACTATATACAAATGAAATAAACAGTATATATTTAAAAGTTAAAAAATAATTTTTTGGAATATTAGATTTTAACACATTCAATGTGACTATGATTGAGTTTTTGTAAGAAAATTAAGATATATATTTCAATAGACAGAATGGAAATACAGTGTTAACCCTTGCTATCTCACATTGGATTTACTAGAACAGAACTGGAGACAATAATTTTTGTTTAAATTCCTTACTGATGATGGAAAGCTTCCAGAAGAAGGGCTGTGGAAAGGGAGGGATGCTAAGGAATAATGAAAAGAGCCTCTCAAAGTTAGTCTCACCTGAAACTAGGGGCCAGTGTTTTGCGTCCTTGTGCAAAGCAGGTCTACAGGGCAATTGGGGTTAGGGAGATGGAGAAGATTGTAGTTTTCCAGATGCTCTTATTTGAGCAAGGGTAACTCTTTCATAAAGGGAGAAGCTGTGAGTTGTTACCAGCCAATTCTTATAGCAACTAGAAGGCACACAATGGACAATATACTGTGAGCATATACTAACCCTGTCATGGAGGATATGTGCTACTCCTCCAGGGTTTTACCATAAGTGCCATGAGTCTATCATGGTAGTATGTTATAGTCCCTTGGCTAAAGGAACTATAAGAAATAAACCCCAGATGTCAAGTATGTAAATAGTACTTATACATTTTATTTAAAATATACATTTTTGAGACTGTATAATTACATTTCATTTCTCTAGTAACTTCCTAGCAAAACCAAAGTACTAGTAAGAAAAAAATCTATTATTTAGAAAGAAGAAAAGGAAGGAAAGAAGAAAGAAAGAGAGGGAAAATAAAAAAACTTTTTCAAGATTTTCACCAAATGACAAGACTATTACCATTACTACCAATTCAAGGACACTGATATAAGTGGCTTATTCTGTTCAAGTCTCTATCCTTCTAGTAACATTTACTGGGTATTATTCACTCAAATTAGGCTGACATCTGTTGGGAAAATATTTTTCCTCCTTCTATTACTTTACCTGTAGTTGTGAAACGAGATTTCCAATCTGAAAATGACAGGGCATCTTTGAAAACTTTTGGCAACATGACTGAGGTCTAAAATTCACTTATTTGCTGCCCAGGGTATGCTCAGGTAACTTGATGAAGAGGACTGTGGAGGCTAACCCCAAGCTACCTCCATCTCATTTCATAGTTGATTAAAGCTTTTTGTTTAATAATGTTAAGTTAAGTTTTCTGGTCAGAAAACTTTATGTGTTTGAAAATGTATAAAGGGATGCAGAAGAGGACAAAGGAACATATAATTGATACTTTTAATGGAGTTGGCACATGTTTTCTACAAATGAAATCCAAATTAAATACCATTTTAAGCAAGTTATCCACCACCACAATGAATATGCATTTGCAGAAAGTGAAATGTCAGAAGACTTTTTTTCAATCTGGTTCCATTTAAAAATATTTAAAGCTTCCTTTTGTAAATTAAATATAAGTGCTAATAAGCACTTGTATCCTTGTAAAAGCAAAACCCTTTCCTCTTCGTTCAAAGGTAAATTGATGCATGACTGATCAAAGTTGTCAAGAAGATGGAAAGTTTTCATAAGAATAACTTGGCACTAAGCCTTTCCTTAATGAATTTCTGACCTAAAAATTACAAATATCCCTTAGAGTATGCAATGCTAGTTTAAATAACTTCACAGAGTTTTCAAAAGAACTTGCTTATTTTAAAAAAATTGCCAGTGAAAATATTACTGAAACCTCCTCAATATTAAGTTATAAGGATATTAAGAGTAAGAAATATAAATTATCATTAAAAATCTATACAAATATATTAAGTATACTATGTTTCAAATATAATTACCAATTATATTATAGTAAGGATAATGAACATTTATTTAGTACTTACTAAACATGGTTATAAACACTGTGGGTATTTGTATCACTTTTTTATGACAAGAACTCCAAGTAGGAGGTACTATTACCATGTTATTATTGTACATGAATAAACTGAGGCACAGAGAGGTAGTGAATTTTAGAAGCCATAGTAAAACATAAGGGTCTATGCATCAGCAATAACTATATGTATTTCTTTCTTGTAATAATATAATTATTTTAATTATAAACTCAATGTTTATTTTGATTCATTTAAAAATACATTCTTGCCATTTACAAGGCACTTTTAGATGTAATTTTTAAAATTAATTAATCTATTTATTAGACAATTAAATTTAACAGGGTGACATTGGTCAATCAGAATACATAGATTTAGAAAAAACATCTCCACATCATTTAGACAGTCGATTATGCTGTATACCCATCACCCAAAGTCAAATCATCTTCTGTCATCCTATATTTTGTTTCTCTTTAAGCCCCTCTCATTCTCCCCTCCCCCTGGTAACCACTGCATTTTTATCTATGCCCATGAGTCTCAATTTTGTGTCCCACTTATGTGTGGAATTATACAGTTGTTGGATTTTTCTGATTTACTTATTTCACTCTGTATAATGTTATCAAGGTCCATCCATGTTGTTATAAATGATCCGATGTCATCATTTCTTATGGCTGAGTAGTATTCCACTGTATATATGTACCACTTCTTCTTTGTCCAATTATTTATTGAAGGGCATTCTGGCTATTTCCATGTCTTTGTCATGGAGAACAATGCTGCAATGAACATGGGAGTGCATGTGTCTTTACGTACCCATGTTTTCAAGTTTTGTGGGTATATTACCAGTAGAGGAGTTGCTGGGCCATATGGTAGTTCTATTTTTAATTTTTTGAGGGACCACCATACTTTCTTCCATAATGGTTGCACTAATTTACATTTCCACCAACAGTGAATGAGAGTTTTTTTTCCACAGCCTCTCCAGCACTTGTTATTACCTGTCTTGTTGATAATAGCTACTCTAACAGGTGTGAGGTGGTATCTCATTGTAGTTTTGATTTGCATTTCTCTAATAGCTAATGAAGATGAGTATCTTTTCATATATCTGTTGACCATTTGCATTTCTTCTTGGGTAAGTGTCTGTTCATGTCCTCTTGCTATTTTTTTATTGAATTGTTTGCTTGTTTGTTGCTGAGTTTTGTGAGTCTTTATATACAGTGTGGCCATAAAGTCATGGTACAATTTTGACCAGTCACAGGAAAGCAAGAAAAGGCAATAGAAATGTGAAATCTGCACCAAATAAAAGGAAAACCCTCCCAGTTTCTGTAGGATAATGTGGCACCATGTGCACATGTGCAGATAATGACCTAACACTGTATACAGCGGAGCAGCCCACGGCCATGCCAGTCAAGATGTGAACGGTACAGAGGAAAGTTCAGTGTGTTCTGTGGCTCGCTAAATTCGAATCTGTGACCAAAGTACAACGTGAATATCGGCGCATTTATAACAAAGTGCCACCACATAGGAATAACAATACTCCGTGGGTTAAGCAGTTGAAGGAAACTGGCAGTTTGGTGGAGAAACCCCGTTCTGGTAGGCCATCAGTCAGTGACGAGTCTGTAGGCTATACAGGATAGTTACCTAAGGAGCCCTAAAAAATCTGTGCATGAACCCACATCAAACTGCACTGAATAGGTATGAAACTGGGAGAGTTTTCCTTTTATCTGGTGCAGATTTCACATTTCTATTGTCTTTTGTTGCTTTTCTGTGACCAGTCAAAAGTGCACCATGACTTTATGGACAGACACACTGTTTTGGATATTAGCTCCTTATATGAGCTGTTGTTTGAAAATATAATCTCCCATTAAGTTGGCTATTTGTTTTGTTGACAGTTTATTTTGCTGTGCAGAAATTTCTTAATTTGATGTAGTCCCATTCATTTATCTTTGCCTTTACTTCCCTTGCCTTTGGGGTAAAATTCATAAAATGTTCTCTACTGCCAAGGTCCATGAGTTTAGTACCTATGTTTTCTTCTATGTAATTTATTGCTTCAGATCTTATATTTAGGTCTTTAATTCATTTTGAATTAATTTTTGTGCAAGGAGACAAACTGTAGTCAAGTTTCATCCTTTTGCATGTGGCTTTCCAATTTCCCAGCACCATTTATTGAAGAGGCTTTCTTTTCTCCATTGTGTGTTTTTGGCTTCTTTATCAAAGATGATCTTACCATATATACATGGTTTTATTTCTGGACTCTCTAGTCTTTTCCATTGGTCTGTGTGTCTATTTTTCTGCCAGTATCATGCTGTTTTTATTATTGTGGCTCTGTATATAGTTTGAAGTCAGGTATTGCAATGCCTCCAGCTTCATTTTATTTCTTAGGATTTATTTGGTTATTTGAGGTTTTTTTATTTTTCTACATAAACCTGATCATTTTTGTTCCATTTTTTTAAAAAATTACATTGGAATTTTGATGGGAATTGCATTAAACTTGTATATTGTTTTGGGTAATATGGCCATTCTAACTATATTTATTCTTCCTATCTATAAACAAGAAATATTTTTTCATTTCATTGTGTCTTTTTCAATTTATTTTAATAATGCTTTGTAGTTTTCAGTGTATAGGTCCTTTACATTGTTATTTTTATTACTAGGTATTTTTGTTGTTGTTGTTGTTGCAACTATAAAGAGGATTATTTTTTTGAGTTCTCTTTCTGAGGTTTCATTGTTGGCATATAAGAAAGCAATAAACTTCTGTATATTAATTTTGTATCCTGCAACCTTATTTTATTAATATATTTTTTCTAATAGCCTTTCTGTGGAGTCTTTGGGGTTTTCTATATATACAGGATCATATAATTTACAAACAATGAAATCTTTACTTCTTTTTTCCCAATATGAATGCCTTTTATTTCTTTCTCTTGTCTGATTGCTCTGTCTGGAATTTCCAGCACTATGATGAATAGGAGTGGAGAGAGTTGGCAGCCTTGTCTTGTTCCTCATTTTTGAGGAATATTTTCAGCTTTTTACCATTTAGTATGATGTTAGCTGATAGTTTTTCATGAGTGGCCTTTATTATGTTGAGGTATTTTCCTTCTATGCCCATTTTGTTGAGTATTTTTAAACATAAAAGGCTGTTGTATTTTATCAAATGTCTTTGCTGCACCTATTGATAGGATCATATGGTTTTGTTCTTTGTTTTGTTGAAATGGTGTATTATGTTAAATATTTTTCGTATGTTGAACCATCCTGTGTTTCTTGAATGAATCCCACTTGATCATGAAGATTTTTTTTTTTTGATATGTTGTTGTATTTGATTTGCTAGTATTTTGTTTAGGATTTTTGCATCTGTATTCATTAGAGATATTGGTCTGTAGTTTTTTTTTTTTGTTTTTTTTTTTATCCTTACCAGGTTTTGGTATGAGAGTTATGTTGGTCTGATAAAATATGTTTAGAAATGTTGCTTCTTCAATTTTTTAGAAGACTGAGAAGTATAAGAATCAAATCTTCTTTAAATGTTTGGTAGAATTCACTAGTATTGCCATCTGCCCCCGGACTTTTATTTTGCATGAGGTTTTTGATAGTTGTTCTATTTTCTCCCTGCTTATTGGTCTATTTAGGTTTTCTATTTCTTTGTGATTCAGTCTAGGAATATAGTATTGTTCTAAGAGTTTATCCATTTCTTCTAGATTTTTGAATTTGGTGGCATATAATTTTTCATAGTATTCTGCAGTAATCTTTGTATATCTATGATATCTGTGGTAATTTCTCCTCTTTCATTTTGGATTTTGTTTCTATGAGTCCTTTCTCTTTTTTTCTTAGTGAGTCTTGCCAGAGTTTTGTCAATTTTATTGATGTTTTCAAAGAACCAGCCCTTTGTTGTATTAATTTTTCTATAGTTTTTCTGTTCTCTATTTTATTTATTTCTGCTCTAATATTTATTATTTCTTTTCTTCTGCTCGTTTTGGGTTGCCTTTGTTCTTTTTTTTTTCTAGTTCCTTAAGATGTGATGTTAGGTTGTTTACTTGGACTCTTTTGTTTTTTCATATAATGTGAACTTTCCTCTTATTAGTGGTTTCACTCTATCCCAGAAATTCTGATATGTCGTGTTGTTATTTTTACTTGTCTGTATATATCTTTTGATCTCTGTGCTTATTTCTTCTTTGACCCAGTCATTTTTTAGAAGTATGTTGTTTAATTTCCACATTTTTGTGGGTATGTTTACTTCTTTTTTTCAGTTGTATTCTAGTTTCAAAGATTTATAGTCAAAGAAATTGCTTGGTATAATTTCACTATTCTGAATTTGTTGCTGTTAGTTTTGTGGCCCAGCATATTGTATATTCTTGAGAATGTTCCATGTACATTGGAGAAGAATATATACTCTGACATTTTGGGATAAAATGTCCTGTAGATGTCAATTATGTTATTTGATTAGAGTTTTATTTAAGGCCAATATTTCTTTATTGGTTTTCTGTTTGGATGAGTGATCTAAAGTCATCAATGGTGTATATTAAGGTCTTCAAGTATGATTATATATTTTTTTGCTTTTTACTTTTAGATCAGTTAGCAAATGTCTTATATATTTTGGCACTCTCTGTTTTATATATATTAAGTGCATATATATTAAGAAATTTTATGTCTTCTTGATACAATGTTCCCTTTATCATTATGAAATGTCCATCTTTGTCTCTGGCTACTTTTGCTGTCTTGTAGTCAGCATTGTCAGATATGAGTATGGCTAAACTTGCTTTTTTTTGAATATCATTTGCCTGGAGAATCATTTTCTAACCTTTTACTTTATTCTATTTTTATCCTTTTATCTTAGATGTGTCTCTTGAAGGCAGCATGCTGTTGGGTTTTACTTTTTGATCCAATCTGCTACTCTATGCCTCTTTATTGGTGAGATCAATCCATTTACATTTAATGTAGTTATTGACACTTGAGGATTTCCTATTGCCATTTTATATACTGCTTTCTGATAGCTCTCTATCTTGTTTGGTTCTTCTTTATCGTTTTTCTGTCATTTGTTTATGTTTACTTATATTCCATACTTCTATCTTCTGTTTCTTCTTTTTTTTAAGCTATGTGTTTCAGCAGTGACATTTTCAGGAGTGGTTACCATTGGGTTATTAAAAGAAAAATTAACATATTTAGTAGAGTCCATTATCTCATGAGTTTTTTCTGCACTCTATCTTCCTTTGCTACTGCTGATCTTTATACTCTCCCCATTGTGTTATCGTTGTCACAGATTATCCTTGTTTTTATTATGGTTTTGTTAAAATTTCTACTTTTTGTTGTTGTTTTTGTTTTTATAGGGACAGAGAAAGAATCAGAGAGAGGGATAGATAAGGATAGACAGACAGGAATGGAGAGAGATGAGAAGCATCATCATCAATTTTTTGTTGTGACACTTTAGTTATTCATTGAGTGCTTTTTCATATGTGACTTGACTGTGGGCCTTCATCAGACCAGGTAACCCCTTGCTGAGCCAGTGACTTTGGGTTCAAGCTGGTGAGTTTTGCTCAAGCCAGATGAGCCTGCGCTCAACCTGGCAACCTCAGGATCTTGAAGCTGGGTCCTCTGCATCCAGTCCAATGCCCTATCCACTGCCACCGCCTGGTCAAACACTTGTAGTTTTTTTGTTTTGTTTTGTTTTTTTGTATCTGCTCAGATAACCCCCTTTAGTATTTGTTATAGTGGGTGTTTTCTGGTGATAAATTTTCTCAGCTTCTGTATGTCTGTAAATGTTGTCATTTCCCCTTCATATTTGAAGAATAGCTTTGATGGCTATAGTATTCTTGGCTGGTAGTTCCTCTCTTTTAGTACTTTGAATGTTGGGGTCCACTCTCTTCTGGCTTGTAGAGTTTCTGCTGAGAAACCTGATGATAGCCTAATGGGTCTTCCTTTATATGTTATATTCTTCTTCTTCCTAGCTGCCTTGAGGATTCTTTTTTTGTCATTGATTTGTGGTAATTTCATTACAATGTGCCTTGGAGTAGGTCTGTTTGGATTGAGGTAACTTGGCATTCTATTTGCTTCTTAGATTAAAGGCTCTAACAGTTTCCACAGGCTTGGGAAGTTCTCATCAATTATTTTTTTCAATATGTTCTCCGTTCCCTTTTCCATTTCTTCTTCTTCTAATATACCCATTATTCTTATATTGCTCTTCCTGATGGAGTCAGACCATTTTTGTAGGGCTTTCTCATTTTTTAAATTTGTGAGTATCTCTCTTCTTCTCTCTGAAGAATCTTTACTTGTCTGTCTTCAATGTCACTGATTCTCTTCTCTATCTGACCTGTCCTATTGGCTAAACTTGTTACCTCATTTTTCAGTTTGTGTATTGAGTTTTTCATCTCTTTTTGGTTCTTTTTATAGTTTCAGTTTCCTTGGTGAAGTACTCTTTTTGTTCATTAAGGGTTTTTTGAGCTCACTAAATTGCTTTCAGTGTTTTCTTGTACCTATTGAGTTTTTAGAGCTTCAATTTTGAATTTTCTGTCATTAAATTCCAAGGTTTCCATGTAATTGAGAATTTTTTTTTCCTGGAGATTTTTTCATCATCTAATTGTGCTATGTCTCTGTCTTGTATATCCATATTTGATTTTTTTTTCCTTGGTGGCATTTGCAAATGGTATTATTAATAATCCCAATAAAAGATAATTATTCTTTTTTCTGGTAAGGGGGCACTGTACTAAAAGAGTGGCCTCTGAAAAATTCTTGGATGGAGTTCTGCTGAGGCATTGATGTCTGCTGTCTAATGATGCTGGCAGGGCCATTGTGTTGGAAGGAGGAGCTTGTTGTTAGGACTTTGCAGTTTTATGGCTCTAGCAATGGCCAACCAGGGGTCCTCATGGGCCTTTCCCATCCCAACAGAGCAGGGGATCAAGTGCCTGGGCACTCCTGCTTCTCACAGAAGAGAGCAGCTTGGAGACCCAGCTGAAGAGGTTCTGCCACCACCAGTGTTTACACTCTAAGGACTTAAAGCACAGCCTTGGGAAAGGCAGGGGCTGCACGCCACAAGCCAGTGTCTAAACTTTAGGAACAGTTATGGCAGAGATTGTAGATTGTCATCCCACTCATGCATGCAAAACTCCAACTGGCAAGCCAATGCCAGAGCTTTGGAGCGGGTGGGGCGCAGATCCCAGATCAAGCATGTCTGGCCTCCCAAGACTAAATTCTGTGGGCAGATTAAGTGCACCCCAGTGTCCCATGGACCGATCTCCACAAGCTATTTTCACGTAGTTCTTGGGAGCATGTCACAGGCTTTGGGCACGCCCAGCACCTGTAAGCCTGTAATCACCCAGTTTCTTCAATCACAGATGCAAGAAACACCAGGAAACAGTTCTGCCCGCCATTCCTGAGTATCGCCCCTATCTCAGCTTCTTCCC
Organism: Saccopteryx bilineata; assembly: GCF_036850765.1. Lineage (NCBI taxonomy): Eukaryota > Metazoa > Chordata > Mammalia > Chiroptera > Emballonuridae > Saccopteryx > Saccopteryx bilineata. The sequence goes on along the minus strand of NC_089491.1, from coordinate 208,119,300 downwards.
CCCAGACTCTCCACTTCTCCCAGCTCCTTCTCCAAGACAAAGCCCGTGCCAGCAGAACCTCCCTCCCTCAGGTCTGTGGGGAAAGAGAAAGACTCGGTCCTCTGGCATATTCTCTTCTGTGAGCAGATTCTATGTTTGGCCTGCCTTCTTACGCAATCTAATCTTTGTCTATCGGGTCTGTGTATATGTTAGGTTCATCTGGGGGGTTTTCTCTGCAGAAAGTTGTAGAATTTGTTAAAATTTCAAGGGGAGAGACCGGGTGTATTTCTCATGCCTCCATTTCTCTATATATACTTTTTAAAAGGTGTCTTAAGCATTTACTTTAATATGAGGGAGTATTTCCATCACGAAGTAAGGTATATCCACAAGAAAGTATCAGATAGGTAACACATGACCTTACCTACTAAGAATATCAGATGAATTTGCTTTCTTGATGGATTAAGAAAAATGCAGGATGGGAATGACCAAAATAAATATAATTGACATCATAACCCAGTGTTAACTTTCACCAAAGACAAGTACAGACCTCACATAGTATGAGTTAACTTTCTGGATTAAAAATTATTTACCTTGTTAATTTCAGTACAAGCTTCTATAAGATTTTCTTTATAACAATCAAAGTAAATATCAGGTAAAAATTCAAGAAGTTCATGAGAAAAAAAGAGAAGGTATGGGTTGTTTTAATTGAGCACTAATTCAGTATAAAACTGCAGTATGATGTAGCTGTAAATGTGGCAGAAAACTGCCTGAGAAAAAAAGTACAGTTAAGGTCAGTGGACACAAGGGGACTGTCAAACAGACTCAGATATTGCATTCAAATCTTGGAGTTTTGTTTTACAACAATAAAGAAATGTGTAAACTATGCTAGTCAAGGATCCAGAAATAATTCTTTTCTGGAAGAGTGTTTACACTTAGCTTTATAATATTGAAAAGTTTTTACGAAACAACTTTAACATCTCAAGTCAACTGCTTTTTTAGAACATTTTCATCCATTATCACACCTAATCACCTAATCATCACTGTGATTTATTTTTGTGTGTGTATGTTTTTCTGAAGTTGGAAACGGGGATAGACAGTCAGACAGACTCCCGCATGAGCCCGACCGGGATCCACCGGCACGCCCACCAGGGGGCGACACTCTTCCCACCAGGGGGCGAAGCTCTGCCCCTCCGGGGCATTACTCTGTCGCGACCAGAGCCACTGTAGCGCCTGGGGCAGAGGCCAAGGAGCCATCCCCAGCACCCGGGCCATCTTTGCTCCAATGGAGCCTCGCTGCGGGAGGGGAAGAGAGAGACAGAGAGGAAGGAGAGGGGGAGGGGTGGAGAAGCAGATGGGCACTTCTCCTGTGTGCCCTGGCTGGGAATTGAACCCAGGACTTCTGCATGCCAGGCCGACGCTCTACCACTGAGCCAACCGGCCAGGGCCTTCACTGTGATTTTTTTTATGTGAGCTGTATTACCTTATTCACAGAAGTGGGCATTATTAGTTCATTTTACTGATGATGAAACTGAGTTTCAAAGGAATTAAATCATTTGCACAAAATTTCACTTATAATAAAAGTAGTAAAAATAATGGCAAGATAATCAGCATATTTTTAGCTATCATTTATCACTGAGGGTTATGTGAAATACTCTTTAACTGCTTTACATTATTTAAATCATTGCATTTTCACTATAGTCGCTATAGGAAATCACAAATGAATGCTGGAGTCTGCATATCAAAACTGTGTTCATGAACAGTAAATATTATGGACACCTAGGTAGATTTAAAGAAGGATACTTAGCCTGGTAAGAAGTAAGACTCTGTTACTACCTGTTGTTCAATCCAGAACATACTGCTTTTATTATTTGCCCTCAGTTTCTTCTCTATGAAGTGAAGATGATGACTGTGTCATAATGCTATTGTAGAAACTATTTTCTTCATGTCACTACCTTTCTCTCTTGAAAATTCTGCTTTTTCCTGCTAGTGTGGTGTTTATTTCCTAAATGTGTTTCTTCTGTATCCACAAGTTCTCTTTATATCTTACTAGACTGTTCTAATAGTTTATTAGTGATGTCTTATTTTATAAACCTCCATGGTTTGTAATTTCCTTCAGCATATAAAACAGTTATCAGGCTTTCACACTGCTTTCTCTTTTCCTCTTTAAAAGACTCATATACCTTTTGCATATTGTTTTTTATATTAACCTTAAAGATTTTACATTAGGTCCACCTTTTTACTTATTTATTTAATCTAAAGTATCTATATAGTTTGTGTCAGATATTTCCTTTTAAAACAGTGTTTGTTACCTTATTGCCCAATACACAGCCTACAGAGTCATGCCCAGTTCCCTGACTTTCCTAATCCACTGGTGATTTCCTCACTTGAATTCATCAGCTCCATTTCAACCAGGTTTCCCATGAAGAAGATAAACCCTGGACAATATTATCACTTGAAACTGGAAGTTACTGAACCCATGAGTTTAGACATTTTATTCTCTAAAAAAATAACCTACTGATAATAAATATATACTCTTGATACTTGCATTTTAACTCTGTAATGTCAACCAGTTCATTGTTGAATTAAATTCTATATTCCATAATATGTAAACAGATATATATATATATATATAAAGAGAGAGCGAGAGAGATGTGTATGTATTAAGATAAGTAATATATATAGAGAGATAAATAATAGAAGCATAAAGAAAGAGATAAACAAAGGGCATACATCTTTTGTCTTTGTTCCTGTCCTATGAAGTGATTTCATGGTTTATCATTTAAGTTACTTTCTTGCCAAAATTCCAAAATTTATTTTTCTTCTATTGGCTTCTAATGATACTTAAGAGCCCCAAATCTTGACAAGATTTACACATTTCTACATTATTTTGTCTTTCCCAATATCTTAAATTTTAATACATGATACTTTCTTATTAAATTTCTTTCTTTTTTTTTCTGTATTTTTCTGAAGCTAGAAACAGGGATAGACAGTCAGACAGACTCCCGCATGTGCCTGACAGGGATCCACCCGGCACGCCCACCAGAGGGTGACGCTCTGCCCACCAGGGGGCGATGCTCTACCCCTCCAGGGCGTCGCTCTGTTGCAACCAGAGACACTCTAATGCCTGGGGCAGAGGCCAAGGAGCCATCCCCAGCGCCCGGGCCATCTTTGCTCCAATGGAGCCTTGGCTGCGGGAGGGGAAGAGAGAGACAGAGAGGAAGGAGAGGGGGAGAGGTGGAGAAGCAGATGGGTGCTTCTCCTGTGTGCCCTGGCCGGGAATCGAACCTGGGACTTCTGCACGCCAGGCAGACGCTCTACCACTGAACCAACCGGCCAGGGCCCTTATTAAATTTCTAATGTGCAGCCATTCTCCTAATAAAAATATATGTCCTTGTGGAATATTTCCAATTCATAATCTTTGCATGAAGTTTTTCTATCTGGATGAACCACTTTTCCTACCACCCTTCAAAAATATTAATTGAAGCTTATGTCTCATAACTTACTTTGTTTCCAGAAATAACCATATAGTGTGGCACAAAAGTTGGTTTACAGTGGTACATTTGCAAAACACAGCTTATTCTTGTATTTTTGCTGATGGAAATGATGTTTTTTTTAGAGTCATAGAAAACACATTTTATAGAACTCTCATAGTGGGTAGTGAAATTTTTATAGAAAGACTTATTTGGGGTTGGAATAAAAGTGTCTCATCTCCATCTGTCCTGCCATGGTAAAAGTCCAATTTTTTTTCTTCATTGAACCCAGTACAAAGGCTGGAGTCCAGATATTCTCTGCCATGGTTAATCTATATCAAAGCTTAGCCCAGTCCAAGTGCTGCATTGCTTTTCCCAGAGCTTGTACTTGGGAGACTGGGTGGCTGTCAGTCTGCAAGCAACTGCTGATCTGCTGGAGGCTTTTAGGACTGCATGGCTGTTTAGAGAACTCACTCATGAATGGGGCAAGTATGTGTTTCTGAGAAGCTCAGTAATCTTAGGTTCAAAAAATTAGGAGAGAATATAACGTAAGAGCTTCAAAGACTTAACAGGTTTAGTATTTTTGAAGCATATCAATTATTTTGTCATCACCTAATACAGTATATGGCAAGATTTACAAGTTTGCTTCCATCACATTTAATAATTTCTTAGCTCTTAAGCAAGGCTGTGGTTTCACTGTATATTGAAAATACATAATCTTCTACATGTCTAATTTTTTCTCAACTTTGTGGATGCATCTATGCATATAAGTATTCAATTATATAATGTAGTCGTAACTGAAGGCAATAAAACAATAATCATAAATTAATTTGTTCAGTAATAAGAAAATACATTTTCAAGTAACTAAATTTTCTAAAATAGTCAGTGTTTACTTTATTTGGAATAATTGAAAACTTTGTTATAAAATGAGATATGAAAAACATTTCAAATGTGGTAAGCAAGCACTATACATTCCAATAGCAGTTTTCATAACCGGAATATATATTTCTCTGGGGTTTGTACCAAGATTTGCTTTAATTTGATCCATTTAATTAAATCAAATAATATTAAAATCCTCAGGAGGAAATCTACTCTACTTATGATAACTCCATTAGAAATACTTGAAATATGAGTATTTTTATAGTGTGTATTAAAAGCGTGGTTAAAAATGGAGCTCACAAATATTTACTTATGGTGTTTCCACTATAAAGACTGCTGTCTTAGGGACAAATGCTAATGAACTATTTCAGCAGTTCCTCCTTCTTCAAAGACTTATATGTCAACATAGAGCTCCATGTTTCATAGGACATACTCAAGCTCACTCCATGCTCCCTGGAGCTTTAACACAGGGAATGCCTTTTTTTTTGGTTGTATTTTTTCTTTTATTTATTTATTTTTTGTATTTTTCTCAGGATAGAAATGGGGAGGCAGTCACACAGACTCCCGCATGCACCTGACCGGGATCCACCTGGCATGCCTACCAGGGGGAATGCTCTGCCCATCTGGGGTGTTGCTCTGTTACAACCAGAGCCATACTAGCGACTGGGGCAGAGGCCATGGGGCCATCCTTAGTGCCCGGGGTGGCTTTGCTCCGGTGGAGCCTTGGCTGCGGGAGGGGAAGTGAGAGACGGAGAGGAGGGAGAGGGGAAGGGGTGGAGAAGTAGATGGGTGCTTCTTCTGTGTGCTCTGGCCAGGAATCGAACCCGGGAATCCTGCACACCAGGCCAATGACTCCTACGGGTCTACCATATCATGCTTTCTACTTAAAAAAAAAATTTACATTTCTTTTGAAGGCTGATGAACAGGAGACACCAAATCTTTTTCGCCTGCAAACTAGTACCTTCTTTATTAGATGCAGCTAATAACACTGTTTTGTCTTTTTCCAAATAGCTCCAGATATATGGAAAAGATTTATATAGGCGGAGGGGGATCCTAAAACCCCTCAGCGAGATCTTCTGAGCATGGCTTTTAAGATACCTAGAGGCAGAAAAATCCCAATAGCGATCAGGGGAACTACCAGCTTTTAGGATACACCCTTAAAGGCTCCAAAACCCCAAAGGGGTCTCATAGGATGCCATCTGGGTCCTGCTTCAATAGTGGAAAGGAAGGTCATTGAGCTAAAGCCTGCCAGGCTTACATGCCTCTGCTGTGAGGAAACAGGGACATTGGAAGGTAGGCTTCCCCCTCGCTCCTCTAAGGGAGGGTTCAGTCTCTTCCAGCCACCTATGACCTAACCTTGCCCAGAATGCTGGGGTTTGCCACTGAAGGCTGAAGGTGCCCAGGGCCGTCAGCCCCATCTACGACACTGTGGACGAGCCTAGGGTATTTCTTCCTAGAAGCAGGTAAACTGATCTCATTTGCACAAGGGCCACTTAACTATGTTTTGCCTGAATAGTCAGGTTTTTTATTCTAGTGCCATGCGGACTTTTCCTGTGTGGACTTTTCCTGGACTCCTGCTTCCTGTGACAGCTCCTAACAGACTGAACTGTGGTTGGGTTGCATTTTTTCAGGGATTTGGCATGGTGATGGGGCCAATTTGGACTTGGTGAACATGTTAAGGACACTACTCTTTTATGGATTCTTGCTGTATTGGCCAAGAGTTTGCTTAAAGGCTTTTAATCACTGTAAAAAAAATTGAAGACTGGATAAAGAAGATGGGGCACATATACACCATGGTATACTATTCAGCTAGAAGAAACGATGACATCGGATCACTTACAGCAGAATAGTGGAATCTTGATAACATTATGCAGAGTGAAATAAGTGAATCAGAAAAAAACAAGAACTGCAGGATTCCATACATTGGTGGGACATAAAAACGAGACTAAGAGACATGAACAAGACTGTGGTGGTCACGGGGGAAAGGGGGGGAGGGAAGGAGGGAGAGGGGGAGGGGGAGGGGTACAAAGAAAACTGGATAGAGGGTGACTGAGGACGATCTCTCTTTGGTTGATGGGTATGCAACAGAACTAAATGACAAGATATCTTGGAAATGTTTTGAATATATGTACCCTGATTTATTGATGTCACCCCATTAAAATAAAAATGTATTTAAAAATAAGGAAGAAGAAAAAAACTTTCCAAAAAAAGCCTGACTGCTTTTCCAATATACTGTGTCTTGCTACCTTAAGAGTAATTTCCAAAAAAAAGCTGTCAACAAGCCACTGTTTAAAATGATTGCTTACTCGTAGAAGTGCCTACCAAACTATTTTCTATAAAGATTTCTCAGAGAAATTTTTTCCATATGACTGTTTAAATCACAATAGAAATTTAACAGAATAATAGAAAATGTTAATTAGAACTCTTTTAAAAGCTTCACAACAGGCCAAAACTAAAACATAAGAATTGTTTTTTGTGGTTTTTTTTTGGGGGGGGAGGGCGGGGATCGGGCCGGGCGCGGCGGTCGGTCCGGTCCGGCAGAGCCGGGTTGGGCGCGGTGGGCTGGGGACCCGCCCCCTCGGCCTGGAGCCGCCCTGCTCCACGCGCCCCTGCGGCTCCGCGACTGCGACCCCGGATTGAAAAGCGGTCAATGAAAAGTTGAAAGACAGCAGCTACGCGCAGGGTGTTCCTGCAGATGGTTACGGGGAACACTGCGGGGCACTTCTCGGAGCAGCCGGTGCCTTTCGTGGTGGGAAAGAAACCGAGGACGCTGAATGGGGGAGTTCCTCCACCCCCCACCCCCGTCTTTAATGCTGAGATGAGTTCTGTTGCATTGAAGCTAGATGCGGGAGAATCGTGCCTTAGCCATTTTTGGAAACCTGCATTTTATGTAACTTTGTTATATATGTGCACTTACTATGGGTAGGAGATACAAATAGAAAGCATTGAGCAGAAGGACAAAAATGAAACCAGCAAAACAGGACTCTAGAGGCTTTACTGTGGAGTGAGTTATTCTCCAGAAGTATTCTTGATACTTTGCCTCGAGCTGGCTGGGAAGGAACTATGGCTACCAGTGGCAGAACGCTATCTTCCTTCAGAAGTCATATTTTCAGGACCAGGATGCCAATGCTGCTTTTTCCTTCATTTACATTCTAGTTCTTATCAGGAAAACAACAATGAAGAAGATGGTGGGTCAAGATGACCAGTGGAACACTCCCTAGGAGAGAGCCATAGAAATGTACACTTCAGAAGAGAGAGCTAATCAGAGAATTCAGAGAGGGAAGCTGTATCATGTGTGCCCTCAGAGGGGTCAAAAGATTTTTATTCGTGTGCATGAGACTACTTAAATAGATGATCAACTATACCAGTGCCTTGAACGTGAGCAAAACTTCTGTGAAGAATAGTTTAAAATGGTGCACTATACAATTCTGTTTCTTTTACTTTGACACAGGCACTTAGAATATCATCTAAAATTGTTCTGAGCCCTGGCCGGTTGGCTCAGCGGTAGAGCGTCGGCCTGGCGTGCGGGGGACCCAGGTTCGATTCCCGGCCAGGGCACATAGGAGAAGCGCCCATTTGCTTCTCCACCCCCGTCCCCCCCCTTCCTCTCTGTCTCTCTATTCCCCTCCCGCAGCCAAGGCTCCATTGGAGCAAAGATGGCCCGGGCGCTGGGGATGGCTCCTTGGCCTCTGCCCCAGGCGCTAGAGTGGCTCTGGTCGCAGCACAGCGACACCCCGGAGGGGCAGAGCATCGCCCCCTGGTGGGCAGAGCGTCGCCCCTGGTGGGAGTGCCGGGTGGATCCCGGTCGGGCGCATGCGGGAGTCTGTCTGACTGTCTCTCCCCGTTTCCAGCTTCAGAAAATTACAAAAATACAAAAAAAATAAAAAATAAAAAATAAAAATAAATAAATAAATAAAATTGTTCTGATATAAAGTGGTTAACACATATAAATATGCATTTATTCAACAAATATGTTCTGCATAAATTAAATAAGACTTTATTAAAATATAAGTGAATATATTTTCATAAAGTAAAATTTCAAAGGTGTCAATAATTCTATAATTTTTGTCTATTATCAAAGTATCTGTTGCAAATGTTGTTTTTCATATAGTTTATAAATAAACATGAAACAGTTTTCACACTTCTTATTGCTTTATGAATCTTTTTCTTTAAAAACCACATCCACATTTAAGTCACCTAAAGATGGTGATATAAAATCTCTGTGTTTTAAAATATAAAATGTTCATTTTTGATATAAATTAATGCATTAATCTGTAGACACAAGATAAAAATAACAGTTTTTCTGTTATTCTTCATTTCAATACTATATGAATGAATGTGTCAAAACCTCTATCCAAATTCTCATTAATTTGATTGTAATAATTTAAAAAATTGGTCCTAAAAACAGGGATGATTTACATATACCAGAATTAATAACATTACCATTTAACTTGATAGATAAGCATAAGATAAAATTTAAAATTAATTTCAGGTAGCAAATACCCAGCTTTTTTTTTTTTTTTTTTTTTTTCATTTTTCTGAAGCTGGAAACAGGGAGAGACAGTCAGACAGACTCCCGCATGCGCCCGACCGGGATCCACCCGGCACGCCCACCAGGGGGCGATGCTCTGCCCACCAGGGGGCGACGCTCTGCCCATCCTGGGCGTCGCCATATTGCGACCAGAGCCACTCTAGAGCCTGGGGCAGAGGCCACAGAGCCATCCCCAGCGCCCGGGCCATCTTTTGCTCCAATGGAGCCTTGGCTGCGGGAGGGGAAGACAGAGACAGAGAGGAAGGCGTGGCGGAGGGGTGGAGAAGCAAATGGGCGCTTCTCCTATGTGCTCTGCCGGGAATCGAACCCGGGTCCTCCGCACGCTAGGCTGACGCTCTACCGCTGAGCCAACCGGCCAGGGCCGGCAAATACCCAGCTTTAAACAATAGTCAGAGTTCTTTGGAAAATAAAAATACTGGAGTCTTTATTCTACATCCAGCTACAGAATTAAATGTTTATTATAATTTTTACTATTTTATTGTATAAAAAATTTTTAAATATAAAATAATATTTTTAATTATGATATTATGTTTAATGAGAAAAAAGACTTATTAACATTTAACACAAAGTGTCCTGGCTGTTTGGCTCAGTGATAGAGTATCGACTTGGCATGGGGAAGTCCCGAGTTTGATTCCCACTCAGGGCACAGAGGAGAGGTGACCATCTGCTTCTCATTCTCCCATTCCCCCTGCCTCTCTCTATTCTCCTTTATAGACATGGCTCCATTGATTCGAGCATGTTGGCCCCAGGCACTGAAGATGGCTCTGTGGAGCCTTTGCCTTAAGTGCTAAACATAGCTTGGTTGTGAGCATTGGCCCCAGATGGGGTTGCCAGGTGTCTCCCAGTTGGAGCATGCAGGAATTTATCTCTCTATATATCCTACTCTCATTTGTAAAAGAAGAAAAAAATTTTTTAAACTCCAGCTATAATATTTTTAAATCATATATAAATTTAAGATGAAAATTTAAATGTCAGAAAAATGTTAGATAAATTCAACAGAGTTGATTCTCTTAATATTTAAATATATCTAGTAAAAGTAAGAATATGTCTCTGTACAAAATTATCCAACATTATGAATATGCATTTTAACAAAGACTACTTACAAATTTGGATAAGTTGTAAATTTCATAGTAATCTAACATTTAAAATTAAAGCGACAAAGATATGAGACAAAAATGGGCAAAGATGGACTGGGAACTGGACTATAAGAAAAAAGCATTTTGATAAGCAGTTGGCAAAAGTAAATTGGTCAGTAATTTGAAAAATCCAGTTTTCAAGATCCAACAATATGTAGTGGTTATTCTCATCAAGGGTTTATCAGTTCTATGAATCTTTTCTGTTCATATTATCTTTAGCTGTGCAAAAGCTTTTTAGTTTGATGTAGTCCCATTTCTTTACCCTGTCTTTTATTTCACTTACCTGAGGAAATAAATCAGCAAATATATTGCTGCAAGAGATGTCAGTGAGCTTACTGCCTATGTTTTCTTCTAAGATGCTTATGGTTTCACAACTTACATTTAAGTCCTTTATCCATTTTGAGTTTATTTTTGTTCATGGTGTAAGCTGGTGGTCTATTTCATTATTTTGAAAGTAGCTGTTCAATTTTCTCAACACAATTTGTTAAAGACACTGTCTTTATTCCATTGTATGCTCTTACTTCATTTGTCAAATATAAATTGTCCATAAAGGTTTGGGTTTATTTCTGGATTCTCAGTTCTGTTCCAATGCCAGTACCAAGATGTTTTGAGTATAATGGCCTTGTAGTATAACTTGATGTCCGGAAGTGTGATACCTCTCACTTTATTCTTCTTTTTCAAGATCGCTGAGGCTATTTGTGTTCTCTTTTGGTTCCATATAAATTTTTGGAATATGTGTTCTATGTCTTGCAAGTATGTCATTGGTATTTTAATTGGTATTGCATTGAATTTATAAATTGCTTTGGGTAATATAGATATTTTATTTTATTTTATTTTTATTTTTTAATGGGGTGACATCAGTAAATCAGGGTACATATATTCAAAGATAACATGTCCAGTTTATCTTGTCGTTCAATTATGTTGCATACCCATCACCCAAAGTCAGATTGTCCTCTGTCACCTTCTATCCAGTTCTCTTGCACCCGTCTCCCTCCCCCCTGCCCTCTCCCTCTCCCCGATTCCCCCATAACCACCACACTCTTATCCATGTCTCTTGGTCTCACTTTTATGTTCCATCTATGTATGGAATAATGCAGTTCCTGGCTTTTTCTGATTTACTTATTTCACTTCATATAATGTTATCAAGATCCCACCATGTTGCTGTAAATAATCCGATGTCATCATTTCTTATGGCTGAGTAGTATTCCATAGTGTATATGTGCCACATCTTCTTTATCCAGTCATCCATTGATGGGCTTTTTGGTTGTTTCCATGTCTTGGCCACTGTGAACAATGCTGAAATGAACATGGGGCTGCATGTGTCTTTACGTATCAATGTTTCTGAATTTTGCGGGTATATATCCAGTAGAGGGATTGCTGGGTCATAAGGTAGTTCTATTTTCAGTTTTTTGAGGAACCACCATATTTTCTTCCATAATGGTTGTACTACTTTACATTCCCATCAACAGTGGATGAGGGTTCCTTTTTCTCCACAACCTCTCCAACATTTGCTATAACCTGTCTTGTTAATAATAGCTAATCTAACAGGTGTGAGATGGAATCTCATTGCAGTTTTGATTTGCATTTCTCTAATAACTAAAGAAAATGAGCATCTTTTCATATATCTGTTGGCCATTTGTATTTCTTCCTGGGAGAAGTGTCTATTCATATCCTCTTCCCATTTTTTTTATTCGATTGTTTGTTTGTTTGTTGTTGAGCTTTATGAGTTCTTTATATATTTTGGATATCAGGCCCTTATCTGAGCAGGTGTTTAAAAATATAATTTCCCATTTAGTTGGCTGTCTGTTTATCTTGTTATCGTTTCCTTTGCTGAGCAAAAACTTCTTAGTCTGATGGAGCCCCATTCCTTAATTTTTGCCTTCACTTCTCTTGCCTTTGGAATCAAATTCATAAAATGCTCTTTAAAGCCCAGGTCCATGAATTTAGTACCTATGTCTTCTTCTATGTACTTTATTGTTTGATGTCTTATGTTTAGATCTTTGATCCACTTTGAGTTAATTTTAGTACAGGGGGAAAAACTGTAGCCCAGTTTTATTCTTTTGCATGTGGCTTTTCAGTTTTCCCAGCACCATTTGTTGAAGAGGCTTTCTTTTCTCCATTGTGTGTTGTTGGCCTCTTTATCAAAAATATTTGACTATATATATGTGGTTTTATTTCTGGGCTTTCTATTCTGTTCCATTGGTCTGAGTGTCTATTTTTCTGCCAATACCATGCTGTTTTGATTGTCGTGGCCCTATAATATAGTTTGAAGTCAGGTATTGTAATGCCCCCAGCTTCATTCTTTTTCTTCAGGATTGCTTTGGCTATTCGGGGTTTTTCATACTTCCATATAAATATGATGATTTTTTTGCTCCATTTCTTTAAAAAATGTCATTGGAATTTTGATGTGAATTGCATTAAATTTGTAAATTGCTTTGAGTAATATGGCCATCTTGATTATATTTATTCTTGCTAACCAAGAACAAGGAAAATTCTTCCATCTCATAATATCTTTTTCGATTTCCCTTAACAATGGTTTATAGTTTTCATTACATAAGTCCTTTACATTCTTTGTTATGTTTATTCCTAGGTATTTTATTTTTTTTGTTGCAATCGTGAAGGGGATTATTCTTTTGCGTTTTTTCTCAACTGTTTCATTGTTGGCATATAGAAAGGCTATTGACTTCTGTATGTTAATTTTGTATCCTGCGACCTTACTGTATTGGCTTATTGTTTCTAGTAGTCCTTTCATGGATTCTTTGGGGTTTTCGATGTATAGGATCATATCATCTGCAAAAAGTGGTACCTTTACTTCTTCTTTTCAAATATGGATGCCTTTTATTTCTTTGTCTTGTCTGATTGCTCTAGCTAGAACTTCTAGTACCACATTAAATAAGAGTGGAGAGAGTGGACAACCCTGTCTTGTTCCTGATTTAAGGGGGAAAGCCTTCAGTTTAGTGCCATTTAATGTGATGTTAGCTGATGGTTTATCATATATGGTCTTTATCATGTTGAGATATTTTCCTTCTATACCCATTTTGTTGAGAGTCTTAAACATAAAATTGTGTTCTATGTTATCGAAAGCCTTTCCTGCATCTATTGATAAGATCATTTGGTTTTTTTGTTTTGTTTTGTTTTGTTTTGTTTTTTTTGTTTTTTTTTAAGATGTTACTTTTTTTTTTTAATTTTATTTATTCATTTTAGAGAGGAGAGAGAGAGGGAGAGAGAGAGGAGAGAGAGAGACAGGGGGGAGGAGCTGGAAGCATCAACTCCCATATGTGCCTTGACCAGGCAAGCGCAGGGTTTCGAACCGGCGACCTCAGCATTTCCAGGTTGACGCTTTATCCACTACGCCACCACAAGTCAGGCCGAGAGATCATGTGGTTTTTGTTCTTTGTTTTGTTGACATGGTGTATTACGTTAACCGTTTTACGTATGTTCAACCATCCTTGAGATTCTGGAATGAATCCCACTTGATCATGATGTATTATTTTTTTAGTATGTTGTTGTATTCGATTTGCTAGTATTTTGTTTAGTGTCTATATTCGTTACAGATATTGGTCTGTAGATTTTTTTTCTTGTGTCATCTTGCCTGGTTTTGTTATGAGGGTTCTGTTGGCCTCATAAAATGTGTTTGGAAGTATTGCTTCTTATTCAATTTTTGGGAAGACTTTCAGTAGAATAGGAACCAAGTCTTATTTGAAGGTTCAATAAAATTCGCTGGTATAGCCGTCAGGGCCTGGATTTTTATTTTTGGGAAGGTTTTTAATGGTTTATTCTATTTCTTCTCTACTAATAGGTCTGTTTAGGCTTTTTGCTTCTTCTTGACTAAGTCTAGGAAGGTTGTATTGTTCTAGGAATTTATCCATTTCTTCTAGGTTGTTGAATTTAGTGGCATAAAGTTTTTCATAGTATTCTATAGTAATTCTTTGTAAATCTACGATGTCCATGGTGATTTCTCCTCTTTCATTTTGGATTTTGTTTATATGAGTTCTTTCTCTTTTTTCCTTGGTAAGTCTTGCCAAGGGTTTGTCAATTTTGTTGATCTTTTCAAAGAACCAGCTCCTTGTTCTATTAACTTTTTCTATAGTTTTTCTGTTCTCTATTTCATTTATTTCTGCTATGATTTTTATTATCTCCTTTCTTCGGAAAGGTTTTGGGTTGTCTTTGTTCTTCATTTTCTAGTTCCTTAAGGTGTGAAGTTAAGTGGTTCACTTGGGCTCTCTCTTGTTTGTTCATATATGCCTGAAGTGATATGAACTTCCTTCTTATCATTCCTTTTGCTGCATCCCAGATTCTGATATGTTGCATTGTCATTTTCATTTGTCAGTATTTATCTCTTGATCTCTGCAGTTATTTCTTCCTTGACCCATTCATTATTTAAAAGTATGTTGTTTAGTTTCCACATTTTTGTGCGATTTTTTTTCTCTTTTTTGCAATTGAATTCTAGTTTTTAGGCTTTATGATCAGAAAATATGCTTGGTACAACTTCAGTTTTTCTGAATTTGCTGATGTTGTTTTTGTGGCCCAACATATGGTGAATTCTTGAGAATGATCCTTGTACATTGGAGAAAAATGTATACTCAGTCACTTTGGGATAAAATGTCCTGTAGATGTCTATCATATCCAGGTGCTCTAGTGTTTTGTTTAAGGCCACTATATCTGTCAATTCTTTGTTTGGATGACCGATCTAGAGCCGTCAGTGGTGTATTGAGGTCTCCAAGTATGATTGTATTTTTGTCAGTTTTTGTTTTACGGTCAGGAAGTAGCTGTCTTATATATTATGGTGCTCCTTGGTTTGATGCATATATATTAAGAATTGTTATGTCTTCTTGATTCAGTGTCCACTTAGCCATTATGAAATGGCCATTTTTTTTTGTATTTTTCTGAAGCTGGAAATGGGGAGAGACAGTCAGACAGACTCCCACATGCGCCCGACTGGGATCCACCCATCATGCCCACCAGGGGAGCCGCTCTGCCCACCAGGGGGCGATGCTTTGCCCCTCTGGGTGTCGCTCTGTCGCAACCAGGGCCACTCTAGTGCCTGGGGCAGAGGCCAAGGACCATCCCCAGCGCCCGGGCCATCTCTGCTCCAATGGTGCCTCAGCTGTGGGAGGGGAAGAGAGAGACAGAGAGAAAGGAGAGGGGGAGAAGTGGAGAAGCAGATGGGTGCCTCTTTTATTTGCCCTGGCTGGGAAGCAAACCCGGGTCCCCTGCACGCCAGGCTTACACTCTACCACTGAGCCAACCGGCCAGGGCCGAAATGGCCATTTTTGTCTCTGAGTAATTTTGTTGTCTTGTAGTCAACATTATCAGATATGAGTATTGCTACGCCTGCTTTTTTTTTATGTTATTTGCTTGGAGTATTGTTTTCCAGCCTTTCACTTTGAATTTGTTTTTATTCTTGTTACTTAGATGAGTTTCTTGTAGACAGCATACAGTTGGATTTTCTTTTTTGATCCATTCGGCTACTCTGTGCCTTTTTCTTGGTGAGTTTAATCCGTTTACATTTAGTGTAATTATTGACACTTGTGAGTTCCCTATTGCCATTTTATAAATTGCTTTCTGTTATTTTTGTGTCTCGTTTGATCCTTCTCTTTCATTTTTCTATCTTTTGTTTTTATTTGGTTGTGTTCCATACATCTTTCTCTGTTGCTATCTTTTTTAAATCATGTGCTTCTGTGGTGGTTTTTTCAATGATGGTTATCATTACGTAATGAAAAGGGTTCCTACCCCGTTCATTGTAGTGCACTATTTTGTGAGTACTTTTGCACTCCATCATCCTTTGCTACTGTTAATCTCCATCCTCTCCCCCCGTTTCTTTTTGTTGTCACAGTTTAAATTTGGTTTTATTGTGTCCTTCTTGGAGCTTTTACTTGTGGCTTTTTGTTGTTGTTGTTGTTCTTTGTATCTGATTGGAGAATCCGCTTTAGTATTTCCTGGAGTGGGGGTTTTCTGATGGTAAATTCCCTCATCTTTTCTGTATCTGTGAATGTTTTTATTTCTCCTTCATATTTGATGGATAGCTTTGATGGGTATAGTATTCGTGACTGAAAGTTCCTCTCTTTCAGGACTTTAAATATTGGGGTCCACTCTCTTCTAGCTTGTAAAGTTTCTGCTGAGAAATCTGATGATAATCTAATGAGCCTTCCTTTATATGTTGTATTCTTCTTTTCCCTGGCTGCCTTGAGAATTTTTCTTTGCCATTGGTTTGTGCCAATTTCATTATGATGTGCCTTGGTGTAGGTTTGTTGTGGTTAAGAAAACTTGGAGTTCTGTTTGCTTCTAGAATTTGAGGCTTTAGTTCTTTCCACATGCTTGGGAAGTTCTCATTTATTATTTGTTTGAGTATGTTCTCCATTCCATTTTCTCTCTCTTCTCCCTCTGGTATGCCTATTATTTTTATGTTATTCTTTTTGATGGAGTCAGATAATTCTTGTACGGCTGTCTCATTTTTTTTTTTTTTAATTTTTGAGTCTCTTCTCTTCTCTCTGTTGTGTCTCAAGTTGCTTGTCTTCTATTTCACTAATCCTCTCTTCTATCTGGCCTGTTCTATTAGCTAAGCTTGTTACCTCGTTTTTCAGTTCGTGAATTCAGTTTTTCATGTCTGTTTGATTTGTTTTTAGTGTTAATTTCCTTGGAGATATACTCTTTGTGTTAATGGAGTTGTTTTCTGAGCTCCCTAAATTGCCTTTCTGTGTTTTCTTGTATATCTCTGAGTATTTTTAGGATTTTTATTTTAAATTCTCTGTCGTTTAACTCCAAGGTTTCCAATATCTTAAATTTTTTCTCCATAGATTTTTCCTCATCTATCTGTGTTACCTCTCTTTCTTTTGTATCCATGATATTCGATTTTCTCTTCTTAATGGCATCTGAGTGTGGTTCTGTTGATAGTATTAATGAGATTTAATAAAGAATAAAAAGTTTAAAAAAATAAATAAAAATAAAAAATTGAAAAGAGTTTTTTAATAAGTTAATCATTAATTAAAGAAAAATAAAATAAAATAAAAATTTGAAAAAAAAGGAAATTATTCCTTCCCCTCCTTTTTTCCTCTCCTCCCCTCTCCCCTCTTTTTAGAGAAAATCTTGTGGTGAACTGTGAATTATATCGTACTAAATAGAACAAACAATACCTGTAGTGGAGGGCCTGAATTGGGGAGAGGTAATAAAGGGGCAAAGAAAAAAGAGAAAATGAAAAAAGAAAAAAAACAGTGGGGGGAGCAGTATGAACCCACAAAAAGCAAATAAGGAAAAAATTTGGGTCAAGAATAAAATGATTTGATTTTAGGTGTTGGCTGACTAAGAATTATGATGAGAGGAATAAGAGAAAAACAGGAAAAGGGGGGGAATTAAAAAATTAAAAAATTACTATTGTATTTAGTGGAATAAGAACTAGGTAAAATGGAGAGCCAGGGATGGGACTACTGCTAGTGAGGTAAAAAGGTGAAGTAAAAATGCCCCAAAATGCCACAAACATAATTTTGAGTCCCAGATAAGATAATTTTTTTTTTGTATTTCTCTGAGGTTGGAAATGGGGAGAGAAAGTCAGATAGACTCCCGCATGTGCCCCACTGGGATCCACCTGGCATGTCCATCAGGGGGCGATGCTCTGCCCATCAGGGGTGATGCTCTGCCCCTCTGGGGTGTCGCTCTGTCATGACCAGGTCCACTCTAGCGCCTGGGGCAGAGGCCAAGGAGCCATCCCCAGCGCCCGGGCATTCTTTGCTCCAATGGAGCCTTGGTTGTGGGAGGGGAAGAGAGAGACAGAGAGGAAGGAGAGGGGGAGGGGTGGAGACGCACCCTGGGCACTTCTCCTGTGTGCCCTGGCTGGGAATCCAACCTGGGACTTCTGCATGCCAGGCCGATGCTCTACCACTGAGCCAACCGGCCAGGGCCCCAGATAAGATAATTTGTTCGTTATTGAGGTTTGAATGAGAGGAGACGTAAAGGAGAAAGGAAGAGACTAATATATAGGGAGAAAAGAGAGAGAGAGAGAGAGAAAGAGAAAAGACAGAACCACTAAAAGAAGAAAAAAGAGGAGAGAGAGAGTTAAGGGTTTTGGAGAGCAACCCTCATAGAGAGAAAGGAAGAGGAAAGAAAAGATAATGGGAGATGTAACACTTATGGGTAGTATAGTTCAAGGAGAGGAGAGAGTAAGGCTGGCAGAGAATTAAACAACCAAATTGGAGGAGGAAAAAAAAAATCAAGAATGAAGATAAGAGACACAGACGAACAAATATAATAAAATGGGATAGGTTATAAAGTCTGCAGATTATTCTTGATTTTGAGAGGTTATCGTCTTGCTTTTTCTTTTCTGTCCCTCTTCTTGGTCGGTGACTTTGTACCCCGGGTTCTGCCCCTTTGGCACGCTCAGGTAGAGGTTTGCAGTTGATAAGTCTCTATGGTGATGTCATGTATTGTGCTTCAGTCTCATTGGCAGTTGAGGCTCATTAGCATTTATAGGTTCCGACAGTGAGAGATTCCGTGTTCCTGCAGCCTCTCTCCTAGTCTTTCCTTCCTCAATTAGAAGCCTGATAATCCAGCTATGGGGTTGCTGTTGCCTCTGTCTGGATAGTAAGAGGCTCAAAGAACTGGCAACTCCCCACTCTATTCCCACTCATCACTGGGCTCTGGGTAAGGCTCAGTCAGTCAGAGCTGCTAACATAATCAGGCAGGGCTTCTGCCCACTCAAAAACCTCTAACTCTGCCCCTCTGTGGGATAACACGAGCGCCCACCCCTGAGGTGCTCAGAGGAATCTCTTGACCACTCTTCGTGTGTGCCGACCAGGATATCAGGCCGGCAGTGTGTCACTCCAAGAAAGCCCTTCGCCTGCATGGAGAAGTTCCAGTATTGGAATTGGCTCTAGCTCCCTCCCTGTGCTCAGCCCCTTCAGGGCGCTGGGGCAGTTTGGAGATTCTGCTTTTGGCCCTCACACAGGCCTCTGAGTCTGCCTCTCTGTGGGACAACACAGGCGCCCACCCCTGAGGTGCTTGGAGGAATCTCTTGCCCACTCTCCATGCGTGCAGACCTGGATATCAGGCCAGCCGTCTGTCACACTGAGAAAGCCCTCGGCCCACACTGAAAAGTTCCAATGTTGGAATTGGCGCTAGCTCCCTCCCTGTGCGCGGCTCCCACAGGGCGCTGGGGCAATTTGGAGATTCTGCTTTCGGCCCATACAAAGGCCTCTGAATGTGCCTCTCCATGAGTTAACATGGGTGGTGCCCACCCCTGAGGTGTTCGGAGGAATCTCTCGCCCACTATCTGCACGCACGGACCAGGAGATGGGGAAAATGGCTGCCCCACTTGTCTTTCTTTGTCTGGGTTTGGCGCGAGTGTTAGCTTGTATTGCCCGGGTTGCCACAGTCACAGTTTTTCCTCAGCTTGGATCTCCATGCCACAGCCTGGTTGGGCCATTTGTGCTGCAGCCTGGATCTATTCACCCCCTTTGCCTGTCTTAGTTTCTATACTGTAAGTTCCCAGTGAAAGCCGCCTTATTTAGGTTAGTGAGGAAGGTGGAGCATTTCTTACTCCCTATTTCCCCCGGGGTTTGATTATATTTAGCCAATTTTTCACTCGACCATACCTTCGGGTGTGTTGCAAAACTTCTGAAGGCTCCAAGGATAGGTTTTTCTGTTTCTGGTTGAAGATCTTGTTGAGTTTATGGGGAGATTTATCAGTATCGCTTCCTACCACGCCATCACTCTGACGTCATCTCCCGTAATATAGATATTTTAATGATGTTTATTCTTCCTAACCATGAGCACGGTATATGCTTCCACTTCTTTGTGTCTTCCTTGATTTATTTTATCAATGTTTTATAATTATCCGAGTACAAGTCTTTAACCTCCTTGGTTAAATTTACACCTAGGTACTTTATTTTTTTGGTTGTAATAGTGAAAGGGATTGTTTCCTTAATTTCTCTTTCTGACATTTCATTGTTCATGTATAAAAATGCCACTATTTTCTGTTTATTAATTTTATATCCTGACACCTTGCTGAATTTATTTATCAGGTCCAGTAGTTTTTTGACTGAGACTTTAGGGGTTTTTTATATACAGTATTATATTATCTGCAAATGATAGTTTACTTCTTTTTTTCCAATATGGATGCCTTTTATTTTTTCTTCTTGTCTGATTGCTCTAGCTAAGACTTCCAGTACTATGTTGAATAAGAGAGGTGAAAGGGGGCACCACTGCCTTGTTCCTTATTTTAGGGGGATTGCTTTTAATTTTTGCCCATTAATTATGATGTTGGCTGTGGGTTTGTCATAGATGGCCTTTGCCATGTTGAGGTATGACCCCTATATCCCCACTTTGCTGAGAGTTTTGATTATAAATTGGTGCCGTATTTTATCAAATGCTCTTTCTGCATCTACTAAAATTATTATGTGGTTTTTCTTCTTCCTTTGGTTTATGTGATGAATCACACTGATTGATTTATGAAGGTTGTACCATCCTTGTGTCCCAAGAATAAATCCCACTTGATCATGATGTATAATTTTTTTCATGTATTGCTGGATCTGGTTTGCTAATATTTTGTTGAGGATCTTAGCATCTAAATTTGTCAGGGATATTGGCCTATAATTTTCTTTCTTTGTGTTGTCCTTGCCTGGTTTTGGAATCAGAGTTATACTTGGCTTGTAAAAGGAATTTGAAAGTGTTTCTTTTTCTTGAGTTTTTTGAAATAGCTTGAGAAGGATAGGAGTTAGTTCTTCTTTGAATATTTGGTAGAATTCACTAGTGAAGCCATCAGGCCTAGGGCGTTTGTTTTTTGGGAACTTTTTGATATCTGTTTCTATCTCATTTGCTGTAATCAGTTTGTTTAGGTTTTCTGATTCTTCCAGACTTAATTTTGGAAGATTATATGTGTCAAGGAATTTGTCCATTTCACCTAGGTTGTTTAATTTTTTGGCATACAGTTCTTCATAGTATTTTCTTACAATATTTTGTATTTCTGTTGTGTCAGTTGTTATTTCTCTACTCTCATTTCTAATTTTATTTATTTGAGTCCTCTCTCTTCTTTTATTGGTGAGTCTCATTAAAGGTTCATCTATCCTGTTTACCCTTTCAAAGAACCGCTCTTGGTTTCATTGATCTTCTGTATTGCTTTTTTAGACTCTATTTCGTTTATTTCTGCTCTGATCTTTATTATTTTCTTCCTTCTCCTACCCATGGGCTTTACTTGCTGTTCTTTTCCAGTTCTTTTAGATGCAGGGTTAGGTTGCATATTTGAACTTTTTCAAGCTTCTTAAAGTATGCCTGTAGTGCTACGAACTTCCCTCTCAAGATTGTTTTTGCACTGTCCCATAAATTTTGAGCTGTTGTATGTTCATTATCATTTGTTTCTAGGAATTTTTTAAATTTTTTTCTTTGATTTTATTGTTAACCCATTCATTATTTAATAACATTCTATTTAGTTTCCAATTGTTTGAGTATTTTTCAATTTTTCTGTTGTGGTTGACTTCTAGTTTCATGTCATTGTGATCAGAGAAAATGCTTGATATAATTTTAATTTTCTAAAATTTGTTGAGATCCCTTTTGTGTCCTAACATGTGGTCTATTCTAGAGAATGTACCATGAGCACTTGAAAAGAATGTATATTCTGCTTCTTTAGCATGAAAGGTTCTAAAGATATCTATTAAATTGAGTCCATATAGTGTGTCCTTTAAGTCTGCTGATTCTTTGTTAATTTTCTTTCTTGAGGATCTATCTACTGATGTTAGTGGGGTATTAAAATCTTCTACTATAATAGTATTGCTGTTGATTTTGCCCTTTATATCCATCAAAGTCTGCTTTATATATTTAGGTGCTCCTATATTAGGTGCGTAGATATAATATTTATGATAGTTATATCTTTCTGTTGGATTGCTCCCATTTTCATTATGTAGTGACCTTCTTTATCTCTTACTATTTTCTTTGTTTTAAAGTTTATTTTGTCTGATATAAGTATTGCTACCCCAGCTCTTTTTTCATTTCCATTTGCATGAAATGGTTTTTTCCATCCTTTTACTTTCTGTCTATGTGCATCTTTTGTTTTAAGGTGTGTCTCTTGTAGACAGCATATGTACGGGTCTTGTTTTCTTACCTATGCAGCTACCCTATGTCTTTTGATTGGATCATTTAATCCATTTACATTTAAGGTTATTATTGATATGTAGTTGTTTATTGCCTTTTTTTTTAAAGCTATATTCCTTTATTGCTGTATTATTTTCCCACTTTGTTCTGTATACAACAGCCTCCTCAACATTTCTTGCAGCTTTGGTTTGGTTGTGATGAATTCCTTGAGGTTTTTTTGTTGTTTGTTTTGTTTTTTGTCTAGGAAGCTTTTTATTTCTCCTTTGATTTTAAATGATGGCTTTGCTGGATAAAGTAGTCTTGGTTGTAGGTTCTTGTTCTGCATTACTTTGAATATTTCTTGCCATTCCCTTCTTGCCTCAAATGTTTCTGTTAAAAAGTTGGATGTCATCCTTATTGGTGCTCTTTTGTAGGTGATAACCTTTTTTTCTTTAGCATCTTTTAATATTTCTCTTTATCTCTTAGCTTTGCTATTTTAATTATGTGTCTTGGTATGGATTTCTTTGTGTTTCTCTTTAATTGAGTTCTCTGTGCTTCTTGAACTTGTATGACTTTTTCCTGTGTCGATTTATGAATGTTTTTGGCTATGATTTTATTCAACAAGGTTTCTAACCCTTGTTCTTTCTCTTCTTCTTTAGGAACTCCTATGATGCAGATGCTGTTTCTCTTTAGTTTGTCACAGAGCTCTCTTAGATTTTCTTCAGATTTTTTCATTCTTTTTTTCTTTTTGCTGCTCTGCTTTCATGTTTTCATTTATCTTGTCTTCTAAATTGCTGATTTGATCCTCTGCTTCTTCCAACTTGCTATTATTTGCTTCTAGTGTAGTCTTTATTTCAGATATTGTATTTTCATTTTTGACTGGTTCTTCTTTATTATTTCAATGTCCTTTTAAAAACTTATTTCTTTATTTATGTGCTAACTGTGTCCATCCATTGTTTTTTGAGATCTTTCAGCATTCTAATAATCATTATTCTAAACTCTGCTTCTGGTACGTTGCTTATATACATTTCACTCAGCTATTTTCTGAGGGTTTCTCTTGTTGAGTAGTTTGAACTGCACTTTTCTCTCTTCCCATTTTGTCTGTATTGCCCTGGACTTCCCTGATTGGGGCCTGGGGTAGGTCAGTTGGGGTCACTGCCTGTGACTTGTTCTTATCCACTTTTTGTAAACTACAGGTTATCCAGATATTGTGGCTGCCTCTGCTGGGTCCAGATGCCATTGTAAATATCAGCTGCACTCCTAGGCTTACTTTTATCTACTCTTGGCCTGGGAGAAGTTACTTTAAAAGTTCAAGTTCCCCTAAAATCTGCTTTCTGTTGTCTTTTATTGCTGGCTACTTGTTGGGCTCAGTACTGTAATTCAGTGATTAGGTACAGTATTAGATTTGGCCTACTTCTTAGCCTCAGGTGTCTTTCTATCTAGACATTTTAGCTCCTGTTGTGTGGTCTGCCTACCAGGCCACCGCTGCTGTTGCTCTCCTGGGCTTTTGGGCTCAGACACTGCTGGTTCCAGCCCACCTTCGCTACTGCTGCTGCCCTGGTTGGGCTCTCACATGCCCGCGTGCCCATTTGGACCACTTCCAGGACTGTTTTGATAGGGTCAGATCTCAGTGGCCCCCTCGGACATTATGTGTCCCTGTTTGGATCTCCACCAAGGTCACCCATGCAGACGTTACTGCTGAGGGCATGTCAACACCTTCAGCAGGTTTTCACGCCTGCTTGGCTCCCCGTGGCTACCAGGGAAATTCTGCCATAGCTGGAGGACTTGCACACACCCGCACTTCCCTACTCAGTTGCCACTGGGGCTCCACCTTTGCTTGGATCACTGCCAAGGGCACGCCCTGCCTCAGGCCAATATGTATGCCTGCCTGGCTCCCCATGGCTGCCAGGCAACTTCCACCTTTGCTGGGGGGCTCATGCATGCTCACACCTCACCCCTTTGTTGATTCTCGGGCCTCAGCATTTGCCTATGACGGGCCACTCAGGAAGCAAGGGTGTGTGTGAGCCTAAGTTTTCCCAGCAGCAACAGTGGTCCTGGGCTCCATGAGCTGACTTATGCGTTCTCACTGGAACCTCCACAGCCACATCATGCTGTCTCTGGCCTGTCTGCCCCGGGCAAGCACTCAGCAGTGCAATGGGTGGTGTGGCTTCTGCATTCCTTATTTGTGTTCCTTACATGGTGCCTAGTGCTAAGCACCTTTGTTCTAGCTAGGGTAGGGGAGCCTCTGGTGATGGGGCACTTATTCTCCTTTGTTGGTGATGCTGGTTCACTTTAAATCTGCAGAATTATTCAGCCCAGGGGTTAGGGTGTCCTTCTGGAGCCCCGGGAAAGTGACTGTGAGTGAGGTTCTCTATGCAGTTTCTTTAATACAGAGCCTGTGTCTGAGAGTCCTTCCTCCTTCTCTCAAACCTTGTCTAGGCTTTTTTCTCAGCCAAATATAGTACGTCAGCCCCTTCCCAGCTCTATGGCTCTAGGCTGGGATTCTGATTTTGGAAATAAGAACCTGCAACTCACTGAAAAGCTCTCCCTTTTGTGAAAATTCCTGCTGGGCACTACTCCCCAGTCCCTGCTCCCCAGTACCAGAAGCAGGGTAGCCTCTTCTGTGTCTCTGCCTCTCCTACCAGATTCAGTGTAGGTTTTTTGGTGGTCCTTGGTTGTAGAATACTCCTAGTTCAGTCCAAAATTTTTCTTTCATGATGAGTGTTCTCAAATTTAAGTTGTAATCCACCTTGGTTCTGAGAAGTGGGAGTTGGTGCATCTGCCTGCTTCATGGCCATCTTCGAAAGTGTGCCCCCAAATTTTAAACTTTAATAAGCATAAGTCAAATAAACATTTTATTAAAACATAAATTCCAACATTACTGAGTACATGTTCAGTTTATTATATCAATGCACTCAAAATTTTTGGCTAATTATTATATATATAAGAAAATTTTAATTATGTTAATAAAGAAGAACCTATTGGAGAATTTAATACATAAATGCAAGCTACATTTTTTTTAGCATAGATACATTTTTATATAACAGTAGGGTAGAAATTTATATTGCAAAACTATAGTGATAAAATAATGTATAATAAAAAATTAAGTATATTTTATTATTTGATTTTTGATAAATCTAGATTTTTGTATTTGGTTTTAGGTTAAATGAAAGCATTTCAGTCTATTTACCTCTCTGTTATATATGCTGTTTATTCTAATTAACATTAAACCCAAGGCTGACCACTCTGACATCCTCACTGCTTCTAGTGGCTTCCTCCACCTATCAATCAAACTGCATATGTTCCAGGAAATGGCACACATTATCTTCCTTTTAACAAATGGGAAACAGTTGGAAATGTACACGTGAGTCAAAATCTATGGCAATCTGCCTGACCTGTTGTGGCGCAGTGGATAAAGCGTCGACCTGGAAATGCTGAGGTTGCCGGTTCAAAACCCTGGGCTTGCCTGGTCAAGGCACATATGGGAGTTGATGCTTCCAGCTCCTCCCCCCTTCTCTCTCTCTCTGTCTCTCTCCTCTCTCTCTCTGTCTTTCCCTTTCCTCTCTAAAAAAAATGAATAAATAAAAAATTAAAAAAAAAAAATCTATGGCAATCTGATGTTAAACATAACTGACTTTTCTTTATTCATTATAATCAATCACATATACTAGTGTTCTCTTCCATTAAACAGAATTTTTAAATGTATCTCTCCATTGATATGCCACAATACATGTATCACCATTTACAGATTTTACATTGTCCATTGATTTTTCTTAGTTTTTAGTTCCCTACTATTACAAAAAAAAAAAAAAAAAGAAAGAAAAGAAAACTCAGGAAAGAGCTAGAAATGGAAACAAGTCTTTTTATTTTTTCAAGTGAGAGGAGGAGAGATAGAGAAACGATATCCTGCTTCTGCCCTGAATGAGATGCACAACAACCCTTGTCTGGAACTATGCTAGAATCAACCAAGGTATCCTAGGTGCCCAGGGGTTGATGCTGGGACCAACTGAGCCACTGGCTATCAATGGGGATAAGAAAAATAGGGTAGAGGGAGGGAGAGAGAAGCAGATGATTACTTCTCTTGTGTGCCCTGACCAGGGATTGAACACAGGACATCCATATGCTATGCCAACCTTTGATCTACTTAGCTGGCAGGCCAGGGCTGCAAACAAGTCTTAATTGCCATTTAAAAAATAAAGTAATTTGAATGCTTTTGAGGAAGAAGAGTTTTACTAAAAGTTTAAGAACATGGAATGGTATCAAAGGATATTTACAAAAATTATATACAGAGGAGTAACTTTTAGCAGAGCCTACATAAAACTTAATTATTTTAAAAGTGATGAGAGAATCAATATTCTATAAGTAAAGGGATAATTTTTCCCTTTGGCAAGATAATTAGTTGTCCTTGCTTTTTAAAGTATAAAAGTATTATAGAAAGGTATTTAATTGTTTTCTTTACCTGAAATTTCTTTCTAATCACCTAGTTATTCCTAGTTGAGGAGAAGCCAAGGGGAAGAAACAGAAATTATAACACCCACAAAGATTAACAGGAGTCTGATACAGCAGGGGTTTCATTAAAACATGTATTTATGTTTTTCATTTTTAATTAACTTTTAGTTTAAATAGAGAGCTTTTATTTAAAAATAACATTATTCATTAGATAAAGAGGAAAGGAAAAATAAAAATAGAGCCAACGCAAAATTCAAATAAAGGCAACAAGAGAGGGGGGCAAATGGTGTTCTTAGCACTAGACTTGAATTTTTAATGTGGAAATATTTGATGTAAATATGGGAACTATGTTTACTAGATCAAATTTTGCTAAATATGAGATTATGGTTTTATTTCCAGAAAATAGTAGCTATCAGATCTTGTACTGTTTTTTAAATTATATTTCTAAGTTAATTAAATTTTATCTTAATAATGCCATCTAAGTGAAAATGGCAATCATAAAATGTGTTCCTAGAAAGCTTTCAAATAATTATAGATAAATAACTGAATAATTTGTTTTACAGCAACTGTACACATAAAGTATAAACTATTATCTAATGTAAGTACATGTTTAGTAGTCAGACTTTATGCATTCACTTAATAATGAAATTGTTCTTTTTAAATTTGATATTACTTTATAGCAATATAACATGCAGAAATTTGTTATTACTTTGTAGAAAATTTTTAACTCACATATTTTAAAATCGGTCTTATATTTATATCTGTAAAAAATTTTTACTTTCACGTTCTCCACTTTATTTTGTCAAATAGATGTCAACTTTATGACTGTTTCAAAGACTCAAGGAACTGAGTGGAATTGACACATATAATACCTATGTTTTCAATAAATGTTTCATAAATTTGATTATCTTTTATAAATCAAATATTAAGAGTTTTAAATTCTGCTCTTATAAATTAAAAAAATATTTTAAAACTAAGCAATACTTGTCCACTTACTCTTCTCCATATCCATTCTGTTAATGAATAAAATGGTACTTTCAATTTAATGTCTCCCAAAGAGCCTTCAGCAGACTGAGTAACCCCTTGCTTGAGCCAGCGACCTTGGGTCCAAGCTGGTGAGCTTTGCTCAAACCAGATGAGCCTACATTCAAGCTGGTGACCTCAGGGTCTTGAACTTGGGTCTTCCATATCACAATCTGATGCTCCATCTACTGCGTCACTGCCTGGTCAGGCAATTTTAATCATTTTTAAAGCTTATGAATGTCCATGTCTAAGTTGGAATATTATCACTAAATTTCTAGGTTTTATTATAAACATTATACAAAATAATGTGTTTTAACGCATTTAATATAATAATGACAAAAGCATTCTAATCCCTGTAGGTCTTCTTTATTATATAACAATTTGGTGCCTCTGGAAATTAATGTTCCTTTAATATTTGCTTAATTACTTATTTAGATTGTAAGGTGAAGGGTGTATAAAACAACGGACAAGAATGATTACTGCTGATACCTTATAGCTTTCATAGTAAGAGCTATTCAATGCTGACTTCAGGATTACATACCCTCCATCTCATAAAAGATCTGATGTTAACACTGCTCTCTTTTCTATTAATATGGTTTAATACACATGTACTGTGACATAATATTGCTTTGGATATCACCTTTCATCTCCAATCCAAGAGCTCATAAAATTATTATTTTCATCTATATACTATACACTTCCTGAGAAAGCTTTTTTTCAAAATACCGTTTTGGGTTACAAATTATAGTTTCACAGATAGTTAACATCCAGGGATCTTTTAGAGACCATTTAAATTGTGGATTCTTTATTTATGAAAATGCCCTGCTCATCTGCACCTTAATCCAAATCTGAGTGCTGGATAAAAAGAAAGTGCATCTAAATGTTAAAACTCTTTCTCCCTGTACTCCCTTCCTTTCTCTCTCTTCCTGTTTCCTCTCATTCTCTTCTTCTTTCTAAAGAAAACCATGTGAACAAACCACTGGGGTGAATATGCACTTGTTATATTAAAGGAAGTATGAATGAAAACTGTTGAGCCAAATCAAATGTTTTGTAGGAAAGATATAATAAGTAGTAATAAAAATTATAACTGTAAGCAAAAGCCAGTTAATCAAAATTTTTGAAGGTTCAATTAATGAAATTAGAACTTTTCTTTTAAGAAAAAGGAAACCATTGAGTGTCTGTCTGAGAGTGAATGATGGGGAAGTTGGAATGGAATCATACAGTATTTCAGAAAGATTACTTCAAAAAGAAGAGTGATAGGTGACAGCCAGTGTAAATAATCAAGAAACAATGGTGACATTAACATTTTTTTATTGTCATGAACAAAGACCATCCCATCCACAATATTAGCATACAGTTATAACTGGGAGTAAAAGAAGAGAAGTTAAGGGTCTTGGAAGATGAAAAAGCAAATGGAGAGAAAACATAAGTGCAGGAGACTTTTCAGGAGACAGTATGTTTGTAACTGACTTCTTTTAGGAGAGAAAGAAAAAAAATCAGAAGGAAATTTAAGATTTTTACCAATATTCTTGGTAGAATTACTGTTACCATTGTAAAGAAAAATCTAAACACAAGCTTGTTTAGGGCATAACGTGATGCATATTGTTACTAATGTTATAAAATTGTCAAAAATAAAAAGGTTTGAAATGATATAATAAGAATAGAAAACAATATTAAAATAAACAGCAATTAAATAAAGACATGGTATAGATAAACAGGACTAGTACAGATTTAGAGAGAAAAATGTGTGCAAGCCACAACCAAAGTACAGTATTATTACTGAATATTAAAAAAAATAAATTTGAGATATGAAGGCATTAAAACCTCATGTAATACACAGAAGTAGAAAATAATTGTCTCCATATAAACATTCATTTCAAAAATAGCAATATCACTTTTTCATACATTATGTGGGCTGTTATTAGGTAGGTGATGCATAACTAGAAGTTATATTAACTATTTATGTTGTATAGAAGCAGTGAGCTTTTATTTTCTACTGGATATAAATGAAGAGATGCATCCATCCAAATATAGCAGAACAAGAATGCAGTGAATCCCTGGTGAACCAAGTTTTGTAATACATATTCATCCTGAGAGCATTCATACATTTTTTTTATGCTCACAAACATGTGTGGTTTTTTAGCTTACCAGACTCTGCCACAAGAAAGCTAAATAAAGCAACTAAAAAGAGCAGTTTTTAGAAGACTTTAGTCATTGAATATTATGGAGAAATACTATTGAATATGGGTTTCTTGATCCATCACTATTTGTATCATGAAATTTGTCTTCTTTTTATAACTACAACAAATATATATGAAGATGGTTTTGACAACCTTAGTAAAATGTACATTTGCCAAGAGAAAATTACTATAGTGTTATTATAAAATGCACTCTATTCTATATTTCTATAGTTGAAAGTATGCCCAAGAGATAATAATTGCATAGTTTTATTATTGTTCAATGGCATTCTATATATACCATGAATTTGTCATACCATAAAACTATCCCCCTTATTTCTTCACATCATTTTGTTTAATATCATCTATACAAACAACTCTACTGTGTTGACCAAAACTGATTCTGTTAATATACATATATTTAATGACAGATCAGCTAAAAAATATTTCAGGTAACCAAAGCAGAAAAAACCAGAATGTCAGTATGAAAAGCAAGGAAAATATAAGGCAACATATTGGTTAAACAAGAAAGAAAATACTGAGATGCCACTTAAGGGAAGTCAGTGAGACTAGAAATTAACAACTTCAGGAAGCTCCCACCACTGTGGACAGCAAGGACATGGAGAGATATCAGTGAGACTTGAACCCTGGGGCCAGTCACTGGACAGAGGCTGGAATCAGGTGAGTTTGCCTTGCTGGAGCAGATTTGAAGGAGACTTGATTTCTGCTGGAAATGCCTCCTGTGACAGAGCAATAGGTGGAGAACTGGCTCAGCTGCTCTGTTTCCAGCTTCTGATCCTTGGTCAGTGCTTGCCATAGGAGATCCCAGAAAAAAAGCAAGGGGACAAGGGACCCTGGAAAGAAAACTGCAAAGTTCAAGCTTGAGACAGTAAGCACTGAATATGAAGGGCAAAGAATAATTATGAGGGCAGAGAAATATACTCATTTGAATTCTGAGAAATATGTTATATACATTAATTAAACATTATAAAAATAAAAATACCTGAAATTTTGAGTAAACTTAAAAGTCCTAACATTAATTAAGAAGTTGAATTGCAGAAAAATGACACAATTGGATGTTATGACATAAGATGACTTCAACTCTTGAGATGGTTCATATTCACTGAAATATTTGGTTAATAGCAAATAAATGTGCTATGTTAAAATAATAACATCTTACTTATTCTTTTTATATATACAAAAACTTTTTGAGCTCATACTGAAATTTTATGAGTATATGTATATGGGTATGTGTTTATGTGTGCATGTGTATGTGTTTTATTTCTGTGTAGGAGAGAAATTTCTGTGTGGTTTAGCCTTGATCCATGATGTAGGACACTTTAAATTCAAATAGTGCTATTAAAGAAGTATACTTTAAATCAGTTTGATGTTATCAAGGCAATTTATTTTGCCCTCATACAAATATTAAGAATGATTTACAATGAATGTCCTTATCTCATAAAATAACTAAATGAGTTTTCTGCTTCAAAAGTATTTTAATCATACCAGTTCCTCTATTTATGCAACAATTTATGCTTTCTGTAACACAAGCATATCAAAATCTGTTATTTTTCATAACTTTTTTACATGCTCACTGTTTATAACAGTTTAATCTAATTAGTCTTTGTAGTATTTTTTAAGCCCAGTTGTGTATTTATCACAAAAGGTCTTATCTATATAACCATTATCATTAATCACATGAATTACTTGGCCTTTTTATAGCTTCCATTTTATTTGCTTTCTGCTCTTTCCTCAGAAGTAACTAAACCAAATGTTTTCAATTTAATGTGGCCTTTTCAGTAAAATTATCAAAACTCTATCAGACTTTTCTGTGTTTAAGCACATAATTTTGTATTCTTTTTACTGTTATAATAATAAAGTAATTTTGTTGGCTAAATAGGGATAGCTTAAATTCAGTACAAAATATCACAAAAATGTTAATAAAGCAGTAAAACTTGTATATGTGTTTTAATAACTGACAAGATCTCTTGTTATAATTATTTGTGCGTTCTTGTCAGGGTCTCAAGTCATAGGGCTGTCACATTTTCTTTTTTATTTTTACCATCTGAAAGTGACATGTCTTACAAAATATGAATAAATGTCACGTGTCAGAACACAGTTACATCAGTGTGCTAGGAGCAATTGCTGACAAGTGTTAGTGAAAAACAATGGCTGTACTCAACTTTAAATTGAAGATTTTTGGAAAAATGACACAACAATGTAATGGATGAACTGAGGCACCCTTTGTAAATTTTGATCTATCATGTCAATTAGCTTTGAAATTTGGCAAAGTCATAGATTCTTGGAGATATAGGGCAGGTATTTAGAGAAAACCTTGTTCAATTTTCTTAATGCAGTTATGAAAATATAGAAAAATTGGTTCTTAAGCTAATAAGCTACAGGTGTAAAGTTTACATGCCTAAGCTTGAGGGGGCATGAGGGCATCTGCATAGTCTTAAGCATTTGCCAGAGGCTTCTGCCTGTTGTCCTCAGAATTGCCACCTTTGCCAACATGCAGCTGGTCTTCAGGGGTCTTCTGAGTTTCCTGAAGGCCAGTAGAAGCCTCCCTAACCACCACTTCAAGAGCCCTTTCATCAGTGGCATGTCAATAAATTCTCATTGATATAACTAAAGCAGTTTTATTATTTGCTTTAATATATACTAAACATTTTAACTATATTTGCATATGTTTCTCACAATTTATTAAAAGCAAGAACTGATTTAAATTTCTTGGATTTTTAGTTACAACACTGTAAATGGAAAATATGTATTGAAACAGTTTGGAACAAAAAATGTTGAGTTTATATTAACATATATAAAGCCTTAAAAGAACTCCACATACAAGAAATATACCATAAATATAAAATATATATTAATATTTCATATTTCCAAATTTTATGGCTTAATTAAAATTTTATAATATGCCATTAAACTTACTAAGTGAATGTGTACATATACATACATGCACACAATACAGGGGGTCCTCAAGTTCTGACACAGTTTTGTTCCTATGACAGAGGCGTAACCTGAATTTTGGTGTAAGTTGAAACACACCCTAGCCTAACACAAATGAAACACTTGGGCTTTTAAAAGTCCAAATGGCATACTGGGGACACAACTCCCTCACTTATACCTGCATTACTGCATATGCTTCTGCTACGTGTAACCAAACTAGTTCACCCACATGGTCCGTAAGTATGATGCAAACGGAATAAGCTGAAACACTCATGTAATGCCAGTGGCCAAGACCAGGAAGGTTCACACTGGATTCAGGCAGATGGTAGAGGAACTGTGGAGCCAGAAAGCATTGGCCATACTGGTTTAATACAGTCTCACAACTGCAAACAAGCATACAGGCAGTGGAAAATTGCTTCTCCCACATACAAACAACAAAAATGGCCCCTCACATCAGCAGGAATGCAATCTGACATTCACAATCCTTCTCAAGCAAGCACCAATAGCCTTATATAGGTTATGCGCACGTGCTTCCGCCAGGTGCTTACGCACTAATCAAGCAAAGTGCTTGCAGCTGGTACACCAGCAAACAAGCCTAACACAACTACCCCACAACTCAAATATCAACTTTTTAAAGATTTTATGGGAGTAAGCATTGTAAACATGAAATTTCATATGTCAAGACTGTCATACCTGAGGACCCCATATTTATTTTAATCAAATAGTTACAATGGTCCAACATTCTATCATGCATACTTTTCACTTATTAACTTATTAAATCAAATATAAAAACAGTATTATTTACATTATTATTTGTTCATTTTCATCTAAAGAATCTGAGGCATGAACAGGTTAATTGGCATTTCTATATTAACATTTCAAAAACAGAAATTAAAGCCACTCAGCCTATGTCCTAAAAAAGTGCTCTTATCAGCAGATATACTTCCCCTCATAAAATATTTTTTGGTGAAGAGTTCGTATACAAATATAAATTTTTGAATTAGAGTCTATGTCTGATATTTATTTTAGCATGTTTTCTGCTGACACTACTGTCGGTTAAAAATATATTTGGGCGAGATTTATTTTCTGTCTGTCAGAAATTAAATGGAAGTGTGTTTTATCTATTGATATAGAAGAGGGACAGAGACAGTAAAACAACAAAACCCACCACAAGAAGAAAGTAACAACAGAATTCTGCTTGAAATTGTAGATTATAAGAAACTGGGTTAAAACTTTATTTGAAAAAAAATAGATAATAAATACATTATTTTTTGAAAATTCCTATTGTAATATTTTTAATATATATTTTGAAAACAAAAATATTGATTGTAGGCCCTGGCTGGTTGGCTCAGCGGTAGAGCGTCGGCCTGGCATGTGGGGGACCCGGGTTCAATTCCCAGCCAGGGCACATAGGAGAAGCGCACATTTGCTTCTCCACCCCACCCCCCTCCTTCCTCTCTGTCTCTCTCTTCCCCTCCCACAGCCAAGGCTCCATTGGAGCAAAGATGGCCCATGCACTGGGGATGGCTCCTTGGCCTCTGCCCCAGGCGCTAGAGTGGCTCTGGTCACCGCAGAGCGACACCCTGGAGGGGCAGAGCATCCCCCCTGGTGGGTGTGCCGGGTGGATCCCGGTCGGGCGCATGCGGGAGTCTGTCTGTCTCTCCCTGTTTCCAGCTTCAGAAAAATACAAAAAAATAAAAATAAATAAATATATTAAAAAAAAAGAATATTGATTGTAAATAAGAAATAGGGGTTGGCTCAGCGGTAGAGCGTCGGCCTGGCGTGCGGGGGACCTGGGTTCGATTCCCGGCCAGGGCACATAGGAGAAGTGCACATTTGCTTCTCCACCCCCTCCCCTCCTTCCTCTCTGTCTCTCTCTTCCCCTCCCGCAGCCAAGGCTCCATTGGAGCAAAGATGGCCCGGGCGCTGGGGATGGCTCCTTGGCCTCTGCCCCAGGCGCTAGAGTGACTCTGGTCGCGGCAGAGTGGCACCCCAGAGGGACAGAGCATTGCCCCCTGGTGGGCAGAGCGTCGCCCCTGGTGGGCATGCTGGGTGGATTCTGGTCGGGTGCATGCGGAAGTCTGTCTAACTGTCTCTCCCCGTTTCCAGCTTCAGAAAAATACAAAAAAAAAAAAAAAAGAAAAAAGAAATAAATAAAAAAGAAATAGGGGTTTAGAATGCATAGATCTATAGACAAATAGAAAGTTTTTGCAAAGTTATAACTTATATTCCTCTTCTGTATAGGATTTATAAAAACAGTGTGAGCCTGGAAGCACTGAACCTAGCAATTAGTGGAAGCATTTCTGGAAGAAAGGCACAATTATAACTTAGACTTTTAAAAGGATCTCATGTCACTTTTGATGGTACCATTGCATGACGGCCTGTCTCAGCAACTTCTGGACTACTCCAGTCACACTGGCAATGGAAAGGACAGAAGTTATAGGCATCATCTGTTGGCTGTTTATGTGATTTCTTTTTTTTAAACTCATTACTCAGTGCTCTCTCCTTAACCTTCCATTGATGTTTTAAATAATTCTATCATTCTAGACAGCTGCTTCTTGCAACAAAAAAATCCAGGTCTCACAATATATGTGGGACAATATATGGGGAGAAATTATTGATGAACTCAGCTGCTATGTCCTTTTTCATTAGGAATAGTATCATAGTACATTATTCAATGTAATGTTTCCCTAAGACATAAATCCACATAACATAAAGATCATAGCACTTTTTCTCATTTTGTTTTTCTCTTCATCTTAAACAGAAAAAGTGACATTCCCATGTCCAGCAGTTCCAGCGATGAGCTTCCTTGTGGGAAGGTGCTGCCTTGCTTTAACCTATTCCAGAAAGCATTGACAACAAGTGAAAATTACATGATTATTGGGCTAAAACATTGCTCTATGTTTTATATGTAGGAGTGTGTATTTAGATAAATATATATATCAATACAAATTTTTGTTAAATAATTCATAATCCAGTGTAGTAATTTTTCCCAATTTCAGGGCTAAGAATATCTGAATTAAAAAATATAGCAATTAGTAAATCCTATGTTTTAAGAAGTGAAATCTACTAAAAGCAAGAAAATGCTGCCACTAGTAGCTATAAACATATTGTAATTGCCTTAAAATGTCTATTTTATTAGTTCAGTGAAAGCTGTACCAAAATATATGTAAAAATATCTAGATATTTTCTTATCTAGAAAAAATAAGCCAGGCCATGATGTTATATAATATTTGGAAGATAGTATTTCTACACTGTTTCTTGTTTATTTTTACAAGCACCTTAAACTTTTATGATTACTTTTAGGATTCTTCTTTTAAACTACATTCAATTTTAGCTCATATATTTACATGTACATAAATGCATACTATATACATTACTTATATATTTATATAGACATACATATTAAACAGAGATATGTACACATGCACACACACATACACATATTTACATCTAGCTGTATATCTACATGGTTGTTTTAATAAAAGTAGTTTTTGAGGACTGATAATCTGGAACAGCAGATTGAACTATGAAATGTCCTGTAAAATACTAATAGAGTATAAATTCTAAAAAACTCTATTTTGATTGTATTATTATTTGAGTTAAATTGTATTAATTTCAAAGGACAAAAAAAGCAACATGACTAAAATAGGGATAACTAATAATTTATCCAGAATGACATTTGTGCTATACTGAGGTTCAACTTATCAATTTCTAAGGTCTTACTTTATTCAGAAGAAAGGAGAAAACAACCAGTGTTATATATAAATTCTAACTTTGCAGGGATGAATATATTTTTACAATACCACATGAAACAACAAAATTAGGATGTGGTTCTTGCTATTTTGAACAATGAGATAAAAACTCAATTGCTTCATTTTCACATGCAATAAATAAACAAGGAAGGCAGTAGATTGCAAATTTTGCCACAGAGTTTCTCTTTCTTCTCATTCCTTTGCAAATAACTTGCATCATGTGCAATCAAGAGGTGAAGTTTATTTTCATTGACTCTTAACATAACCATGACACTGGGTAATAGAAAAATAACAAATGTAGCATAAATAGAGACTTGAGGAGCCCTTGCAAGTTAGTATTTATTCTCCTAATGCACTTGTAATCTGTAAGCAGGTGAATGAATGCATGTTAGCCTGCTGGACAATAAGTAACCAAATGAAGAATGGTCCTAGTCAACAGCACTCCCAGCCAACCCTTTCATAAACCAGCTAGCCTAAGGCAGGAACCTGACAGCTTACCACTGGGAGAGGTGCCATAAGGACCACCTATTTGAGCTTAACCGAAATTGTCAGTCTGCAGAATTATGAACTAAATGAATGTTTGTCGTTAGGAGCCATTAAATGTATGATGTTTTACTAGCAGATGTGGTGGTGCAATGGATAAAGTGTCGACCTGGAAATGCTGAGGTCGCCAGTTCGAAACCCTGGGCTTGCCTGGTCAAGGCACATATGGGAGTTGATGCTTCCAGCTCCTTCCCCCCTTCTCTCTCTCTGTCTCTCTCTCCTCTCTAAAATGAATAAATAAAATAAAAAAATAAAACTAACTGTATGATGTTTTTAGCAAATTTAACTGACAGAAAGCCTGAAGATAAATAATAGGTCAAGGTGAATTCCATTCAAGCTACCTAGATAATACATTCTAGTAGATCCTCACAAGATATTTTGCACAGACTGAAGTGACTACAGAAGCATATACAAGTAAATTTTGCAGCTGTAGATATATATATGCATACATATACACACACAAAACACTGAAAGCTACTAGAATAATACTGAATCATCTCAGAAAACTTCATACACGCTACATATACTGCAGGAGTATAGGTAAGCAAATTGATGCTTTCCTGATCTGAATTTCTAAACATAGGTTTGGTTTGCTTCTGCAACAGTCTATATTCTAAGTACAAATGTATGAAAGATGCACGAAAAATGTGAAAAATAGGTGACTCACTGATTTTCAATAAACATTAATTATGTGTCCATTTATATTAGGCAGGGAAACCCTTTCAATGTGTAGTTTATATGTAATACATGTATATGGGTTATACATTATTTAATCTCTGTATCTACAACTGCAAAATTTTATATGATAATGAATGCATAAGCATGTTTCTGATATAAAGACAGAAGGTTCAAAACCCTGGGCTTGCCTGGTCAAGGCACATATGGGAGTTGATGCTTCCAGCTCCTCCCCACCTTCTCTCTCTGTCTCTCTCTCCTCTCTCTCTGTCTCTCTCTCCCTTTCTCTCTCCTCTCTAAAATGAATAAATAAAATTAAAAAAAAATTTTAAAAGACAGAGAAAGATCTTAATAAAAATCTATAAAAGATGTCTCAAAGTTTTTCTATAACTCCAGCTCTCTATATCTCACATTTATCTTTACTAAACTCAACAGCTGATGATTTTATTTTAAAGAGGTTGATGTCCATTCTTTACAAATTTTGAAACAAATTTATTTCTTAGTTTTAGGAAAAGATTATATAAAGAAGATCATAATATACTTTGGTTTTTGTTTTGTTTTTTGCTTATTTGTTTTTACCCAAGCTGCTTTACCATTATAAATCTCATATAAATTCAAATAATTTCCATCAATAATCTTTTTTTTAATTAATTTATTTATTTATTCACTTTTAGAGAGGAGAGAGAGGGGGAGAGAGAGGAGAGAGAGGCAGAGAAAGAGAAGGGGGGAGGAGCTGGAAGCATCAACTCCCATATGTGCCTTGACCAGGCAAGCCCAGGGTTTTGAACCGGCAACCTCAGCATTTGCAGGTCGACGCTTTATCCACTGCACCACCATAGGTCAGGCTCCATTAATAATCTTGTCTAAACAAAGAATTGTATGAAAATTTAAGAAAGAGAAATTATATTAAAAAGAATATGTTCAAATAAATAACATTTTGAGCAGATGATATTGCCTTACTAGATAGTACTATAATCATAATTCAGCTGTGTAAGTCCTATTATAAAGAAAATGAATTATGTAATATTGCTTTTAAATTAACATTGGCAATCTATCAATTATAAAACAACTTAAGATGACATCAGAGTAATGGTGGGGTAGGAAGCGATACCGATAAATCTCCCCCAAAACTCAACAAGATCTTCAATCAGAAACCAAAAAACCTATCCTTGGAGCCTCCAGATGTTTTGCAATACACCCAAAGGTATGATCGAGCGAAAAATTGGCTAAATATATAACCAAACCCCGAAGGAAATAGGGAGTAAGAAATGCTCCGCCTTCCTCACTAACCTAAACAGGGCGGCTTTCACTGGAAACTGAGAATATAGAAACTGAGGCGGGCAAAGGGGGTGAATAGATCCAGGCCGGGGCACAAACGGCCGAACCAGGCTGTGGCACAGAGATCCAAGCCAAGGAAAAACTGTTCCTGTGACAACCCGGGCAATAAAGCTAACACTCGCGCCAAACCCAGACAAAGAAAGACAAGCGGGGCAGCCATTTTACCTGATCTCCATATAGTGGGCAAGAGATTCCTTCCAAAGCCCCAGGAGGTTGCGCCCGTGTTATCCCACAGAGAGGCAGAGTCAGAGGCCTTTGTGTGGGCTGAAAGCCCCCAGGCTGCCCCAGCGCCCTGGGAAAGCCGCACATGGGGAGGGAGCGAAAACTAATTCCAACGCTGGAACTTTTTCATACGGATGGGGGTTTCACTCAGAGGGTGAGGCCGCTGGTCTGATATCCTGGACTGCGCATGCAGATAGTGAGCGAGAGATTCCTCCAAGTGCCTCAGCAATGCCTGCCTGTATTATCCCACAGAGGGGCAGAGTCAGGGGCCTTTGTGTGGGCCAAAAAAGCGGAATCTCGGGCTGCCCCAGCGCCCTGAGGGAGCCGCGCACGGGAAGGGAGTGAGAGCTAATTCCAACGCTGGAACTTTTCAGTGTGGGCAGAAGGGTTTCACTCAGAGGGTGAGACTTCCGGGCTGACATCCTGGTCTGCGTGCACGGAGAGTGGGCAAGAGACTCCTCCCAGCACCTCAGGAGTGGGAGCCCGTGTTATCCCACAAAGGGGCAGACACTGGGGCCTTTGCATGGGCCAAAAGCGGAATTTCAGGCCACCCCAGCGCCTTGAAAAAGCCGCACATGGGGACGGAGCGAGAGCCAATTCCAATGCTGGAACTTGTCAGTGTGGGCCGGGGTTTCACTCAGAGGGTGAGACTTCCAGCCTGACATCCTGGTCTGTGCGTGCAGATAGTGAGCGAGAGTTTACTCCAAGCGTCCCAGGAGTGGGTGCCCGCCCGTGTTACCAGACAGAGTGGCAGAGCCAGAGGTCTTTGAGTGGGTGGAAGCCCCGCCTGATTATGCTAGCAGCTCTGACTGACTGAGCCTTACCCAGAGCCCTGCACTGAGTGGGAATAGAGTGGGGAGTTGCCAGTTCTTTGAGCATCTTACTATCCAGGCAGAGGCAGCAACAACAACATAGCTGGATTATCAGGCTACTAATTGAGGAAGGAAAGACTAGGAGAGAGGCTCCAGGAACACGGAATCTCTCACTGTCGGAGCCTATAAATGCTAATGAGCCTCAACTGCCAACGAGACTGAAGCACAAAACATGACATCGCCATAGAGACTTATGAACCGCAAACCTCTACCTGAGCATGCCAAAGGGGCAGAACCTGGGGTACAGAGTCACCGACCAGAAAGAGGGAGAGAAAAGAAAAAGCAAGAAGATAACTTCTCAAAATCAAGAATAATCCGCAGACTTTATAACCTATCCCAATTTATTATATCTGTTCGTTTGTTTCTCTTATCTTCATCCTTGATTTTTTTTCCCCTCCTCCAATTTGGTCGTTTAACTCTCTATCGGTCTTACTCTCTCCTCTCTTTGAACTACACTACCCATAAGTGTTACATCTCGCATTATCTTTTCTTTCCACTTCCTTTCTCTCTATGAGGGTTGCACTCCAAAAACCTTAACTCTCTCTCTATCTCTCTCTCCTCTTTTTTCTTTTTTCTTTTTTAGTGGTTCCCACTTTTTTTTCTCTCTCTCTCTTTCTTTTCTCCCTCTATATTAGTTTCTTCCTTTCTCCTTTACATCTCCTCTCATTAAAACCTCAATAACAAACAAATAATCTTATCTGAGACTCAAACTTATGTTTGTGGTATTTTGGAAGGTTTTTACTTCACCTTTTTAACTCAATAGCAGGGCTCCCATCCCTGGCTCTCCATTTTATAAAGCTCTTGTTCTACTAAATACAATAGTAATTTTTTAATTTCTCCCCCCATTTTCCTGTTTCCCTCTTATTCCTCTCATCATAACTCTTAGGTAACCAACACCTAAATGCAAATAATTTTATTCTTGATCCAAATTTTTTTATTATTTGCTTTTTTTGGGTCCATACCCCCCTTTTTAATTTTTTTTATTTTTTTTAAATTTTTTTTCTTGCCCCTTTATTACTTTTCCTCAATTCAGGCCCTTCATTACAGACATTGTTTGTTCTATTAAATACGATATAATTCACAGTTCACCACAAGATTTTCTCAAAAAAGAGGGGAGAGGAGAGGAAAGAAAAAAAGGAAGGGGGGAATAATTTCCTTTTTTTAATTTTTATTTTATTTTTCTTTATTTCATTATTAATTTTAAAAAAACACAATTTTTTATTTTTTTATTTTTTTAGCTTTTTATTCTTTATTAAATCTCATTAATACTATCAACAAGACCACCCTCAGATGCCATTAAGGAAGAAAAAATCGAATATCATGGATACAAAAAAAAGAGAGGTAACACAGATAGATGAGGAAAAATCTATGGAGAAAAAATTTAATATATAGGAAAACTTGGAGCTAAATGACAAATAATTCAAGATAGAAATCCTAAAAATACTAAGAGATATACAAAAAAAAAACACACAGAAAGGCAATTTAGGGAGCTCAGAAAACAACTCAATGAACAAAAAGAATATATGTCCAAAAAAATTGAAACTATAAAAACAAATCAAAAAAAGAATAAAAACTCAATTCACGAGCTGAA
The DNA here is from genome assembly GCF_036850765.1 of Saccopteryx bilineata. Lineage (NCBI taxonomy): Eukaryota > Metazoa > Chordata > Mammalia > Chiroptera > Emballonuridae > Saccopteryx > Saccopteryx bilineata. The sequence goes on along the minus strand of NC_089491.1, from coordinate 208,077,630 downwards.
AAACGAGGTAACAAGCTTAGCTAATAGAACAGGCCAAATAGAAGAGAGAATTAGTGAAATAGAAGACAAGCAACTTGAGGCACAACAGAGAGAAGAAGAAAGAGACTCAAAAATTAAAAAGAAATGAGATAGCCCTACAAGAATTATCTGACTCCATCAGAAAAAATAACATAAGAATAATAGGTATATCAGAGGAAGAAAAGAGAGAAAATGGAATGGAGAACATACTCAAACAAATAATAGATGAGAACTTCCCTAGCCTGTGGAAAGAACTAAAGCCTCAAATTCATGAAGCAAACAGAACTCCAAGTGTTCTTAACCCCAACAAACCTACTCCAAGGCACATTATAATGAAATTGGCACAAACCAACAGCAATCAAAAAATTCTCAAGGCAGCCAGTGAAAAGAAGAATACAACATATAAAGGAAGGCCCAATAGATTATCATCAGATTTCTCAGCAGAAACTCTACAAGCTAGAAGAGAGTGGACCACAATATTTAAAGTGCTGAAAGAGAGGAACTTTCAGCCACGAACACTATACCCATCAAAGTTATCCTTCAAATATGAAGGAGAAATAAAAACAATCACAGATACAGAAAAGATGAGGGAATTTATCATCAGAAAACCCCCACTCCAGGAATTACTAAAGGGGGTTCTCCAATCAGATACAAAGAACAACAACAACAAAAAAAACCAAAGCCACAAGTAAAAGCTCCAAGAAGAACAAAATAAAACCAAATTTAAACTGTGACAACAAAAAGAAAGGGGAGAGAGGATGGAGATTAACAGTAGCAAAGGATGATGGAGTGAAAAAGTACTCACAAAATAGTGCACTACAATGAACAGGGTAGGAACACTTTTCAGTACTTAAAGTTAACCACCATTGAAAAAAGCACCACAGAAGCACATGAGATAAAAAAGATAGCAACAGAGAAAAGATGTATGGAATACAACCAAATAAAAACAAAAGATAGCAAAACGAAAGAGAAGGATCAAACAAGACACAAAACTAACAGAAAGCAATCTATAAAATGGCAATAGGGAACTCACAAGTATCAATAATAACACTAAATGTAAACGGATTAAACGCACCAATAAAAAGACACAGAGTAGCAGAATGAATTAAAAAAGAAAATCCAACTGTATGCTGCCTACAGGAAACTCATCTAAGTAACAAGGATAAAAACAAATTTAAAGTGAAAGGCTAGAAAACAATACTCCAAGCAAATAACATCCAAAAAAAAAAAGCAGGCGTAGCAATACTCATATCTGTTAATGCTGACTACAAGACAACAAAAGTACTCAGAGAAAAAATGGCCATTTCATAATGGCTAAGGGGACACTGAATCAAGAAGACCTAACACTTCTTAATATATATGCATCAAACCAAGGAGCACCAAAATATATAAGACAGCTACTTATTGACCTTAAAACAAAAACTGACAAAAATACAATCATACTTGGAGACCTCAATACACCACTGACGGCTCTAGATCAGTCATCCAAACAGAAAATCAACAAAGACATAGTGGCTTTAAACAAAACACTAGAGCACCTGGATATGATAGACATCTACAGGACATTTCATCCCAAAGTGACTGAGTATACATTTTTCTCCAGTGTACATGGATCATTCTCAAGAATTGACCATATGTTGGGCCACAAAAACAACATCAGCAAATTCAGAAAAATTGAAGTTGTACCAAGCATATTTTCTGATCATAAAGCCTTGAAACTAGAATTCAACTGCAAAAAGGAGGGAAAAATCCCACAAAAATGTGGAAACAAAACAACATACTTTTAAAGAATGAATGGGTCAAAGAAGAAATAAGTGCAGAGATCAATAAATATATATAGACTAATGAAAATGACAATATGACATATCAGAATCTATGGGATGCAGCAAAAGCAGTGATAAGAGGGAAGTTCATATCACTTCAGGCATATATGAACAAACAAGAGAGAACCCAAGTAACCACTTAACTTCACATCTTAAGGAACTAGAAAAAGAAGAACAAAGACAACCAAAAATCAGCCGAAGAAAGGAGATAATAAAAATTAGAGTAGAAAAAAATGAAATAGAGAACAGAAAAAGTATAGAAAGAATTAATAGACCAAAGAGCTGGTTCTGTGAAAAGATCAACAAAATTGACAAACCCTTGGCAAGACTTACCAAGAAAAAAAGAGAAAGAACTCATATAAACAAAATCCAAAATGAAAAAGGAGAAATCACCACGGACACCCTAGATATACAAAGAATTATTGTAGAATACTATGAAAAACTTTATGCCACTAAATTCAACAATCTAGAAGAAATGGATAAATTCCTAGAACAATACAACCTTCCTAGACTGAGTCAAGAATCAGCAGAAAGCCTAAACAGACCTATTAGTAGAGAAGAAATAGAAAAAACTATTAAAAACCTCCCCAAAAATAAAAGTCCAGGCCTTGACAGGTATACCAGCGAATTTTATCAAACTTCAAAGAAGACTTGGTTCCTATTCTACTCAAACTCTTCCAGAAAATTGAAGAAGAAGCAATACTTCCAAACACATTTTATGAGACCAACATAACCCTCATACCAAAACCAGGCAAGGATGACACAAAAAAAGAAAACTACAGACCAATATCTCTAATGAATACAGATGCTAAAATACTAAACAAAATACTAGCAAATCGAATACAACAACATATTAAAAAAATAATACATCATGATCAAGTGGGATTCATCCCAGAATCTCAAGGATGGTTCAAAATACGTAAAACGGTTAACGTAATACACCATATCAACAAAACAAAGAACAAAAACCACATGATCTTATCAATAGACGCAGAAAAGGCTTTTGATAAAATACAACACAATTTTATGTTTAAGACTCTCAACAAAATGGGTATAGAAGGAAAATATCTCAACATGATAAAGGCCATATATGATAAACCATCAGCTAACATCATATTAAATGGCACTAAAATGAAGGCTTTTCCCCTTAAATCAGGAACAAGACAGGGTTGTCCACTCTCTCCACTCTTATTTAATGTGGTACTATAGGTTCTAGCCAGAGCAATCAGACAAGACAAAGAAATAAAAGGCATCCATATCGGAAAAGAAGAAGTAAAGGTATCACTTTTTGCAGATGATATGATCCTATACATAGAAAACCCCAAAGAATCCACAAAAAGACTACTAGAAACAATAAGCCAATACAGTAAGGTAGCAGGATACAAAATTAACATACAGAAATCAAGAGCCTTTCTATATGCCAACAATGAAACAACTGAGAACGAACTTAAAAGAATAATCCCCTTCACAATTGCAACAAAAATAAAATAAAATACTTAGGAATAAATATAGCAAAGAATGTAAAGAACTTATATAATGAAAAGTATAAACCATTGTTAAGAGAAATCCAAAAAGATATAATGAGATGGAAGAATATTCCTTGTTCTTGGTTAGGAAGAATAAATATAATCAAGATGGCTATATTACCCAAAGCAATATACAAATTTAATGCAATTCCCATCAAAATTCCAATGACATTTTTTAAAGAAATAGAGCAAAAAATCATCAGATTTATATGGAACTATAAAAAACCCTGAATAGCCAAGGCAATCCTAAAGAAAAAAAATGAAGCTTGGGGCATTACAATACCTGACTTCAAACTCTATTATAGGGCCACGACAATCAAAACAGCATGGTATTGGCAGAAAAGTAGACCCTCAGACCAATGGAACAGAATAGAAAGTCCAGAAATAAAACCACATATATATAGTCAAATAATTTTGATAAAGGGGCCAACAACACACAATGGAGAAATAAAAGCTTCTTCAATAAATGGTGTTGGGAAAACTGGAAAGCCACAAGCAAAAGAATGAAACTGGACTACAGTTTGTCCCCCTGTTCTAAAATTAACTCAAAATGGATCAAAGATCTAAACATAAGACCTGAAACAATAAATTACATAGAAGAAGACATAGGTACTAAACTCATGGACCTGGGTTTTAAAGAGAATTTTATGAATTTGACTCCATAGGCAAGAGAAGTGAAGGCAAAAATTAATGAATGGGACTACATCAGACTAAGAAGTTTTTGCTCAGCAAGAGAAACTGATAACAAAATAAACAGAAAGTCAAGTAAATGGGAAAAAATATTTTCAAACAACAGCTCAGATAAGGGCCTAATATCCAAAATATACAAAGAACTCATAAAACTCAACAACAAACAAACAAGCAATCCAATAAAAAAATGGGAAGAGGACATGAACAGACACTTTTTCCAGGAGGAAATACAAATGGCCAACAGATATATGAAAAGATGCTCATCTTCTTTAGTTATTAGAGAAATGCAAATCAAAACTGCAATGAGATTCCACCTCACACCTGTTAGATTAGCTATTATTAACAAGACAGGTAATAGCAAATGTTGAAGAGGCTGTGGAGAAAAAGGAACCCTCATCCACTGTTGGTGGGAATGTAAAGTAGTACAACCATTATGAAAGAAAGTATGGTGGTTCCTCAAAAAACTGAAAATAGAACTACCTTATGACCTAGCAATCCCTCTACTAGGTATATACCCTAAAAACTCAGAAACATTGATACGTAAAGACACATGCAGCCCCATGTTCATTGCAGCATTGTTCACAGTGGCCAGGACATGGAAACAACCAAAAAAGTCCGTCAATAGATGACTGGAGAAAGAAGATGTGGACATATACACTATGGAATACTACTCAGCCATAAGAAATGATGACATCGGATCATTTACAGCAAAATGGTGGGATCTTGATAACATTATACGAAGTGAAATAAGTAAATTAGAAAAAAACAAGAACTGCATTATTCCATACATAGGTGGGACATAAAAGTGAAACTAAGAGACATTGATAAGAGTGTGGTTATTACGGGGGAAGGGGGGAGAGGGAGAGGGAAAGGGAGGGGGAGGGGCACAAAGAAAACTAGATAGAAGATGACAGTGGACAATCTGACTTTGGGTGATGGGTATGCAACATAATTGGAAGACAAGATAACCTGAACTTGTTGATCTTTGAATATATGTATCCTGATTTATTGATGTTGCCCCATTTAAAAAATAAAATTATAAAAAAAAAACAACTTACTGACTTGGAATCAAATTGTAATCCTAAATACATGCAGAAATTTGTTCTGGAGTCTTAAATATTTGCCACTAATTAAATATTTTAGTGAGTAAACTAAGGTATTTGAATGAACTAGTATGTACTTAACATTTAATTATAGACTAGTGTAGTATATAACTTCAATTTAATTTAAGATTTACAATGTTCTTCAAAATCAAGATCTATTATTTTATTTCTATTTTTATGCTTATATTTTATAAATTGATCACTAATAATGCTGAGTTCTGAATCAACAAATTAAAGGCAGTATTTTAATATCTTTTATAATAATCATGAGTGTTAAAGATATTAAAACCATAGTTTAGACAGGATTTCCAGAATGCTTGACAAAGAGTACAACAGATGTTCTCCCAGCAAAACCATTATTTATCTCATCAATTTATTTATCTTGTCTACAGAATTGAATGCTTCACCCAGGTCCTGTGATAGAGATTCCATCTACTATTACCACAGTACCTTATCAAAAACAGAAAAGATTTCTTGTTAAATAGAAATTCTGTTTCCAACACTAGATATGACATTTTCTTCTATATTTTCAATACTTTGTTATCTCATTAGATGAAAATTTACATTAATTTTATTTCCACCTATAACCTCATTTGCAACCATAATCTTTATGAGCTAGGTAAAATGAATTCTTTTTAGTCTTCTAAGTTCTAAACCATTGTTGAACTAAACTTTGTGAGTATGTAATTGATTCTTTCGGAAACATATAACACCACAAAAATAATCATCTTAAACATTAACTTAACTTCAATTAAAAAATAATCTCAATAATATTTCTTTTGTCTCAAAAATATCTTCCAAAAATTTTCTTTATCCTTTCAAGAGCAGGGTAATGGAGGAGGACAAGATGGTGATGGAGTAGGTGAACATACCAACTTCCACCTCCCAGAACCACAGTGGATTACAACCTAATTTTAAGAACCATCATCTGGAAAAACCAACTTTGGACTAAACTAAGAGGACTCTTCAACTAAGGAAAACTGAAGAAGGCACACTAAGACTGGTAGGAAAAGCAAAAATGCGGAGAGGGCTGCCCAGCTCCTGGAGCAAACAGCAGTCTGGAGAGACTCGTGTGGCAGGAAGTGAGTTAAGCAGAAAGGGGAGGATCCTGAGCCCCAGGAATAAAGCCCCAGCCTGCAACCCCAGAGCCTAAAAGAGACGTATGGACAGTATTTAGCTGGAAACAAGTCAGGATACTGTTTGTGAAAAAGAGACTGATTTCTCAGACCCAGGATTCTTCTGAAAGGGACCACACAGAAACCTCTCTCACAATCACTCAACTGGGATTCTGGGGAAAGGGGAGAGAGGAGAGGACTGGAGCAGCGAGAAGAGAGTGTAATCTCAGAGGCACAGGGAGGAACACTTTGAGGGACAACCACCCTAACCCCTGGGCTGAGTCACTCCCCAAATCTGAAGTGAATACTTCCCCTGGAAACAGCAATACCAGCAAAGGGAAGCAGGACACCAGCCAAACAAGGTCTCCTGTGATACTTAGTTGTTAGATTTCGGATCTACTGTATTGAATGTTAGGGTCTGAACTGCAGTGCCCCCTCACACATGGCTGAGGGCTTGCCCGAGGGCTGGCAGTGGCTGGACTCAGAAGCATGGTTCCATTGGCAAGGGCAGAAACTGGCAAAAACTGAGGCTCAGGTGTGAGCTCAGTTTGCTGGGCTGGGGTAGAGGGGATGCACAAAAGTGGTCAAGCCCAGATGCAGGCTGCCTGCAATCCAGCCTATGGGGGAAGGGAAGGAACCCCAGAAGGGGTGGAGACCCGCCCTTGAGCAAGGGTGCAGGAGTACAGGCTTGCCCTGCCTGCGGGAACTAAGGTTTGCAGCCTGACGCATGAGCCGGTTGCTTCCACAGGGGTGGAGCAAAAGCCCACAACAGGCAGCGTCCCACCACTGAGTGAGAGCACACAGCCCCACCTGACCCGTGGAGCCAAGACTTGCAGTGATCCCACAAGAGGGTTCCTCCCACAGGGGCGGGGTGAAAGTCTGGAACAGGCAGAGGCCCGCAGCTGAGTAAAGGTGCTCACCCCTTCCCTTAGGTCCAAGGCTTGCAGCCAGGTGCAGTGCATAACCCCACCCATGGGTGGGGCAAAGGCAGAAGCTACCTAGGTTTCTACACCCAAACACATGATCACAGCCCCTCCCATGAAGGAGAGGCAGAAACCACAGCAACAGCTGCAGTGGGCTGGTACCCACAACACCCATACTCCAATGCCCTAGACAGCAGCAACAAAGGGGGTGGTGGGCCTGCAAACAGACCACACCTAGAGAACAAAGAGGCCACACCCAATGGACTTCAGTGCTGAAAACCTTCATTTATACAGACAAAATTGGAAGGAAGAGAAATGCAACACAAATGAATCAAAAGAAATCCCCAGAAAAGGACCTGAATTAATCAGATATAACCAAATTACTGGATACAGAGTTTAAAATAACAATTGTTAGGATGCTTAAAGATCTTAGAACAAAAATGGATGGTTATTACAAAAACCTAAATAAAGAGATAGCAAATATAAAAAAGGACATTGAGGAGTGACGTCACGGAAATGGCGCCGTGAGCAGCGCGTCCGACAAATCTCCCCTAAATCACAACAAATTTATCAACTAGAAACAGAAAAATTTATCCTCGAAGCATTCCGGAGTTCCACACAAACTGAAAGCGAGAGGACTGTTATCACTTGAGTCTGAGAGACAAGGGTGTGGAGGAAGCTACCGCAGGGACGTTCATTCAAACCACGAGGGAGTGCGCCTGTGGTGAGTCAGCCCACACTCCGGAGCGGCGAGCAGCCGCAGGCGTGCGCCCGGTCCGGTTGCAGAGCGAGCACCGCCCACACTCAGGAGCAGCGAGCAGCCGCCGGTGCGCCTGGTCCGGTTGCAGAGCGAGCACCGCTAACGTTCCCAGCGGCCCGCGTACTGCGAGTGAAAGTCGCCAGCCACCGGTGCCAGGAGCACCCCATTCGTGCGCGTGCCCTGGGCATTCCACGCACCCAGAGCGCCCTACTGGCCCGCACACCCAGGGTGCCCCATTATCCTGCGCCTGGTGCGATCCAGCCGCCAGCGGCAGGGCGAGCGGGAGAGGCACCAGGGTGGTCTTCTACTTGGGAGATTCTCTCCATGGGCGGGGCACCTCACCCAGCCATTCAAGCTAACAATCTAGCGTTGGGGAAGGAGCGTGCTCAGGCAGTCTAAAATACCTTCAGGAGCACAGCTGCGACCCAATCACTGAAATTAGCTTAACCCATGAAATCTGCGCACCCTCAGTTCTAATTGATAAGATCTCTCTCAGTTCAGTGACCCAAGACAAGAGGTGTGATATTTTTTAGTGCCTCTCGCTAAAGGGGCGGTGGCAACTTCTGATTGATAGAGCCTCCATATTCAGGGATAAACGCTAACAAGAGGGACTTGGCAGATAATAAGATCTGTACTACACCAGTCGCAAGCAGAGACTAGTGCCTCTTCTTCCCAGCCAAAATAGGCTACAAAGTGTGGAAAGCCTGGGTTGCGAGGTCCAACTGAATGCTAGGCGCTGAACAGTCACCTTGACAACAATTTACTCCCACCCCCGCCTGATTACACTGGAGGCCCTGACTCTCAGAGCCTTTCCCAAAGCCTTGCACCGAGTGGAAATAGAGTGGGGATTTCCCAGCTCTTTGAGCCTCTTACTCCCAAGGCAGAAGCAGTTGCAGCCTTATAGTTGGATCACCAGGCTGCTAATTCAGGAAGGGGGGACTAGGAGAGAGAATCCAGGAAAGCAAACTCTCTCATCATTGGACCCTGCAAACGCCAACAAGCCTTGACTACCAGCAAGACTAAAGCCAATTATATGACATTGCAATAGAATCCCATCAACTGCAAATCCCTACCTAAGTGTGACACAGGGGCAGAGCCTGGGGTACAAAGTCACTGACCAGGAAGAGGGAGAGAAAAGAAAAGGAAGAAGTTAACCTCTCAAAATCAAAAAAAATCCAAAGACTTTACAACTTGTTCCACTAATTTTTTTTTTGTTGTTGTTGTTTGTTTCTTCTATCTTATTGCCTTTATTTCCTCCAACTCGGTCCTTCAATTCTCTGCCCATCTTATGCTGCCCTTTTCTTGAACTACAATACCCATGAGTGTTACATTTTATTTCTCTTCTTCATCCTCGCCCTACTTTAAGGTTATACTCCAAAACACTTAACTCTCACTCTCTCCTCTTTTTTTTTTTGCTTTATTTTGTTTTTTTCTCTTCCTTTTTTATTTCTTCTTTTGTTTTTCTCTTTTTCTTATTTTTTTCCTTTCTATTCGTTTTTTCTTTTCTCATTTTACTTTCCTCCCATTTAATCCTCAATCACAACCAAATTAGTTAATTTGGAACACAAGGCTTTTTTTGGCTTTATTTTTCTTTTTTGCTTTTCTTTTTGTTTTTTTTTTGTTTGTTTATTTTTGTGGCATTTTGGGTCCTCCCAACCCAAGGTCTCCATTGTATTTAGTCTTCGCTCCACTTAATACAACAGATTTTTACTTAGTATTTTTATTTTTTTCGTCTTTATTATTCTTTTTTTGGTCCTTTTTTCTGGTTCCCTCTTATCCCTCTCATTATATCTCTTAGTTGACCATCACTTACAAGGAAATCATCTTATGCTTGTCTAAAATTTTCTTCCTTTTTTTTTTTTTAATTTAGTAGGTCCCTACTCCCTTTTTTTGCCCCTTGAACTCTTCACCAGAAATCAGGCCCTCCATTATAGGCACAATATTTCCCTGAGGAGGGGAGAAGAGGGAAAGAGAAGAAAGAAAAAAGGGGGAAATAATAAATTATTACTTTTTTTTGTGGGGTGTTTTACCTTTTTTTTTTTTACTTTTTACACTTTATTAATTCTAATTAATGCTATCAACAAGAACACCCTCAGATGCCAATAAGAAAGAGAAAATAGAATATTATGGATACAAAAGAAAGAGAGGTAACACAAATAGATGTGCAAAAATCTACGAAGAAAAGACTTAACATATTGGAAGCCTTGGAGCTAAATGACAGAGAATTTAAAATAGAAATCTTAAAAATACTCAGAGATATACAAGAAAACACAGAAAGGCAATATAAGGAGATCAGAAAAGAACTCAATGAACACAAAGTATATATTACCAAGGAAATTGAAACTATTAAAACAAATCAAAGAGAAATGAAAAACTCAATTCACGGGCTGAAAAACAAGGTAACAAGCTTAGCTAACATAACAGCCCAGATTGAGGGTAGGATTAGTGAAATAGAAGACAAACAACTTGAGGCACAACAGAGAGAAGAAGAAAAAGACTAAAAAATAATAAAAAATGAGAAAGCCCTACAGGAATTGTCTGACTCCATCAGAAAGAATAACATAAGAATAATAGGTATATCAGAGGGAGAAGAGAAAGAAAATGGAATGGAGAATATACTCAAACAAATAATAGACGAGAACTTCCCAAGCCTGTGGAAGGAACTAAAGCCTCAAATTCAAGAAGCAAACAAAACACCGAGTTTTCTTAACCCCAACAAATCCACTCCAAGGCACATCATAATAAAGATGACACAAACCAATGACAAAGAAAAAATTCTCAAGGCAGCCAGGGAAAAGAAGAGTACAACATATAAAGAAAGGCCTATTAGATTATCATCAGATTTCTCAGCAGAAACTCTACAAGCTAGAAGAGAGTGGACCCCAATATTTAAAGCCCTGAAAGAGAGGAACTTTCAGCCAAGAATACTATACCCATCAAAGCTATCCTTCAAGTATGAAGGAGATATAAAAACATTCACAAATACAGAAAAGATGAGAGAATTTATCAACAGAAAGCCCCCACTCCAGGAAATACTAAAGGGGGTTTTCCAACCAGATTCAAAGAAAAAAAGAAAACAATACCACAAGTAAGAGCTCCACCAAGAACACAATAAAACCAAACTTAAACTGTGACAACAAAGGAAAAAAAGGGGGGAGAGGATGGAGATTAACAGTAGCAAAGGACGATGAAGTGCAGAAATACTTATAAGATAGGGTACTACAATGAATATGGTAGGTACCCTTTTCATTACTTAATGGTAACCACCCTTGAAAAAACCACCACAAAAACACTTGACTTAAAAAAGGTAGCAACAGAGGAAAGAAGTTTGGAGCACAAACAAACAAAAACAAATGATAGAAAAACAAAAGAGAAGAATCAAACTAGATATAAAACTAACAGAAAGCAATTTATAAAATGGCAATAGGGAACCCACAAGAGTCAATAATTACACTAAATGTAAATGGATTAAACTTACCAATAAAAAGACACAGAGTAGCAGAATGGATTAAAAAAGAAAATCCAACTATATGCTGCCTACAAGAAACACATCTAAGCAACAAGGATAAAAACAATTTCAAAGTGAAAGGCTGGAAAACAATACTCCAAGCAAACAACACCCAAAAAACAGCAGGTGTAGCTACACTCATATCTACTAATGCTGACTACAAGACAGAAAAAGTACTCAGAGACAAAAATGGTCATTTCATAATGATTAAGGGGAAGTTGAATCAAGAAGACATAACAATCCTTAATATATATGCACCAAACCAAGGAGCACCAAAATATATAAGACAGCTACTTATTGACCTGAAAACAAAAACTAACAAAAATACAATCATACTTGGAGACCTCAATACACCGCTGACGGCTCTCGATCGGTCATCCAAACAGAGAATCAATAAAGATATAGTGGCCTTAAACAAAATACTAGAACACCTGGATATGATAGACATCTACAGGACACTTCATCCCAAAGCGACAGAGTATACATTTTTCTCTAGTGTACATGGAACATTCTCAAGAATTGACCATATGTTGGGCCACAAAGACAATATCAGCAAATTTAGAAAAACTGAAATTGTACCAAGCATATTTCCTGATCATAAAGCCTTGAAACTACAATTCAACTGCAAAAAAGAGGGGGAAAAACCCACAAAAATGTGAAAACTAAACAACATACTTCTAAAAAATAAATGGGTCAAAGAAGAAATAAGCGCAGAAATCAAAAGATATATACAGACAAATGAAAATGAAAATACGACATATCAGAATCTCTGGGATGCAGCAAAAGCAGTGATAAGAGGAAAGTTCATATCACTTCAGGCATATATGAACAAACAAGAGAGAGCCGAAGTAAACCACTTAACTTCACACCTTAAGGAACTAGAAAAAGAAGAACAAAGACAACCCAAAACCAGCCGAAGAAAGGAGATAAAAAAAATCAGAGCAGAAATAAATGAAATAGAGAACAGAAAAACTATCGAAAAAATCAATAAAACAAGGAGCTAGTTCTTTGAAAAGATCAACAAAATTGACAAACCCTTGGCAAGACACACCAAGGAAAAAAGGCACAGGACTCAAATAAATAAAATCCAAAATGAAAGAGGAGAGATCACCACAGACATCATAGATATACAAAGAATTACTGTAGAATACTATGAAAAATTATATGCCACCAAATACAACAATCTAGAAGAAATGGATATATTCCTAGAACAATAGAACCTTCCTAGACTGAGTCATGAAGAAGCAGAAAGCCTAAACAGACCAATCAGCAGGGAGGAAATAGAAAAAACTATTAAAAACCTCCCCAAAAATAAAAGTCCAGGCCCAGACGGTTATACTAGTGAATTCTATCAAACATTCAAAGAAGACTTGGTTCCTATTCTACTCAAAGTCTTCCAGAAAATTGAAGAAGAAGCAATACTTCCAAACACCTTTTATGAGGCCAACATAACCCTCATACCAAAACCTGGCAAGGATGTCACAAAGAAAGAAAACTACAGACCAATATCTCTAATGAATACAGATGCTAAAATGCTAAACAAAATACTGGCAAACCGAATACAACAACATATTAAAAAAATAATACATCATGATCAAGTGGGATTCATCCCAGAATCTCAAGGATGGTTCAACATACGTAAAACGGTTAACGTAATACACCATATCAACAAAACAAAGAACAAGAACCACATGATATTATCAATAGATGCAGAAAAGGCTTTTGATAAAATAAAACACAATTTTATGTTTAAGACTCTCAACAAAAAGGGTATAGAAGGAAAATATCTCAACATGATAAAGGCCATATATTATAAACCATCAGCCAACATCATATTAAATGGCATAAAACTGAGAACTTTCCACCTTAAATCAGGAACAAGACAGGGTTTTCCACTCTCTCCACTCTTATTTAACGTGGTGCTAGAAGTTCTGGCCAGAGCAATCAGACAAGACAAAGAAATAAAAGGCATCCATATCAGAAAAGAAGAAGTAAAGGTATCACTTTTTGCTGATGATATGATCCTATACATCGAAAACCCGAAGGACTCCACAAAAAGATTATTAGAAACAATAAACCAATACAGTAAGGTCGCAGGATACAAAATTAACATACAAAAGTCCATAGCCTTTCTATATGCCAACAATGAAATATTAGAAAACGAACTCAAAAAATAATCCCCTTCACGATTACAACAAAAAAAATAAATAAAATACCTAGGAATAAACATAACAAAGGATGTAAAGGACCTATATAATGAAAATTACAAAGCATTGTTAAGGGAAATCGAAAAAGTTACAATGAGATGGAAAAATATTCCTTGTTCTTGGATAGGAAGAATAAATATAATCAAAATGGCCATATTACCCAAAGCAATATACAAATTTAATGCAATTCCCATCAAAATCCCTATGAGATATTTTAACGAAATGGAACAAAAAATCATCAGATTTACATGGAAGTATAAAAAACCCCGAATAGCCAAAACAATCCTAAGGAAAAACAATGAAGCTGGGGGCATTACAATACCTGACTTCAAACTATATTATAGGGCCACGATAATCAAAACAGCATGGTATTGGCAGAAAAATAGACACTCAGACCAATGGAACAGAATAGAAAGCCCAGAAATTAAACCACATATATATGGTCAAATAATCTTTGATAAAGGGGCCAACAACACACGATGGAGAAAAGAAAGCCTCTTCAACAAATGGTGTTGGGAAAACTGGAAAGCCACATGCAAAAGAATGAAACTCGACTACAGCCTGTCCCCGTGTACTAAAATTAATTCAAAATGGATCAAAGACCTAAATATAAGACCTGAAACAATAAAGTACATAGAAGAAGACATAGGTACTAAAATCATGGACCTGGGTTTTAAAGAACATTTTATGAACTTGACTCCAATGGCAAGAGAAGTGAAGGCAAAGATAAATGAATGGGACTACATCAGAATTAAAAGTTTTTGCTCAGCAAGAGAAACTGATATAAAAATAAACAGACAGCCAACTAAATGGGAAATGATATTTTCAAACGACAGCTCAGATAAGGGCCTAATATCCAAAATTTACAAAGAACTCATAAAACTCAACAACAAACAAACAAACAATCCAATAAAAAAATGGGAAGAGGACATGAACAGACACTTCTCCCAGGAAGAGATACAAATGGCCAACAGATATATGAAAAGATGCTCAGCTTCATTAGTTATTAGAGAAATGCAAATCAAAACTACAATGAGATACCACCTCACCCCTGTTAGATTAGCTATTATCAACAAGACGGGTAATAGCAAATGTTGGAAAGGCTGTGGAGGAAAAGGAACCCTCATTCACTGTTGGTGGGACTGTAAAGTAGTACAACCATTATGGAGGAAAGTATGATGGTTCCTCAAAAAACTGCAAATAGAACTACCTTATGATCCAGCAATCTCTCTACTGGGTATATACCCCAAAACCTCAGAAACATTGATACGTGAAGACACATGTAGCCCCATGTTCATTGCAGCACTGTTCACAGTGGCCAAGACATGGAAACAACCAAAAAGCCCTTCAATAGAAGACTGGATAAAGAAGATGTGGCACATATACACTATGGAATACTACTCAGCCATCAGACATCAGATCATTTACAGCAAAATGGTGGGATCTTGATAACATTATAAGGAGTGAAATAAGTAAATCAGAAAAAAACAAGAACTACATGATTCCATAATTTGGTGGAACATAAAAATGATACTAAGAGACATGGACAAGAGTGTGGTGGTTACCAGGGGTGGGGGGAGGGAGGACATTGGAGGGAGGGAGGGATAGAGTTAGGGGGAGGGGGTGGGGCACAGAGAACTAGATAGAGGTTGGCGGAGGACAATCTGACTTTGGGCGAGGGTTACGCAACATAATATAATGACAAAATAACCTAGACATGTTTTCTTTGAATATATGTACCCTGATTTATTAATGTCATCCCATTACCATTAATAAAAATTTATTGAAAAAAAATACCAAATGGAAACTCAAACATAAAAAAAATTTAAAAAAAAAAATAAATAAATAAAAAAGGACATTGAAATAAAAAAAAAAGATTCAGAAATGACAAATACAATATCAGAAATGAAGAACACAATGGAAGGAACTAAAAGTAGGATGGATGAAGCTGAGAATAAAATCAGTGAGTTAAAGGACAAGATAAATGAAGGCACAGAAGCAGAGCAGAAAAAAGAAAAGAGACTCAAAAAGTCTAAGGTAACTCTAAGAGACCTCTGTGACAATATGAAGAGAAATAATATCTGCATCATAGGAATTCCTGAAGAAGAAGGGAAAGAACAAGAGACAGAGACTTTGTTCAAACATGCCATAGCTGAAAACTTCCCTCAATTAAGGCAGGAAAAAGTCTCACAAGTTCAAGAAGCACAGAGAACTCCATTAAAGAGAAACCCAAGGAAATCTACACCAAGACAAATTATAATTAAAATACCAAAGCTAAGTGATAATGAGAAAATATTGAAAGCAGCTAGAGAAAAAAAGGCTATCATCTACTTAGGAGTCCCCATAAGAATGACTTATGACTTCTGACTTCTCAACAGAAACACTTGAGGCCAGAGGGAATAGCAAGAAATATTCAAAGTAATGAAGAATAAGAGCCTACAACCAAGACTACTGTATCCAGCAAGGCTATCATTTAAAATTGAAGGAGAAATAAAAAGCTTTGCAGAGCAAATTAAACTCAAGAAATTTACTACAACAAAACCAATGCTGCAAGAAAAGCTAAGGGGCCTGTTTTAAACAGATCAAAGGAGAAAAGCAATATAGAAAAAGAGGAATACAGTTTTAATGACTAAAATGACAATAAACTACATATCAATAATAACTTTAAATGTAAATGGATTAAATGATCCTACCAAAACACATTGGGTAGCTGTGTGGATAAGGAAACAGGACAAATACATATGCTGTCTACAAGAGATACACCTTAAAGCAAAAGATGCACATAGACGCAAGATAAAAGGATGGGAAATAATATTTCAAGCAAATGGAAATAAAAAAACATCTGGGTAGTAATACTTTAATATCATACAAAATAGACTTTAAAACAGAAGCTATGGTAAGAGATAAAGAAGGTCATTATATAATAATAAAGGAAGCAATCCAACAGGAAGATATAACCGTAATAAATATCTACACACCTAAAAAAGGAGCACCTAAATATATAAAACAGACTTTGATGGATTTAAAGGGCAAAATCAACAGCAATATTATAATAGTAGGAAATTTCAATACTCACTAATATCACTAGATAGATCCTCAAGAATGAAAATTAAGAAAGAAACAGCAGACTTAAAGGACACACTAGATAAACTCAATTTAATATATATCATCAGAACCTTTTACCCCAAAGCATCAGAATATAGATTCTTTTCAAGTGCTTACAGTACATTCTCTAGGATAGACCACATGTTAGGGTAAAAAAGTGGTCTCAACAAATTTGAGAAGATTGAAATCATATCGAAGACTTTCTCTGATCACAATGGCATAAAACTAGAAATCAACCACAACAGAAAAAATGAAAAATACTAAAACACTTGGAAACTAAATAGCATGTTATTAAATAATGAGTGGGTTAACAATGAGATAAAAAAAATAAAAAATTTCTAGAAATAAATGATAATAAGCATACATCAACTCAAAAATTATGGGACACTGCAAAAACAGTCCTGAGAGAGAAGTTCATAGTAGTGCAGGCATACCTTAAAAAGCTAAAAAAAAAAAAAAAAAGCTAAAATAGACAACTTGACCCTGCATCTAAAGGAACTAAAAAAAGAACAGTAAGTAAAATGGAGAGGTAGTAGAAGAAAGGAAATAATAAAGATCAGAGCAGAAATAAATGACATAGATGCTAAAGAAACAATACAGAGAACCAATGAAACCAGGAGCTGTTTATTTGAAAAGCTAAACAAGATCAATGGACCTTTAACCAGACTCACCAAAAAAAAAAAAAAATGAGAGAGGATTTAAATAAATAAAATTAGAAATGAGAGTGGAGAAATAACAACTGACACAACAAAAATACAAAATATTGTAAGAAAATACTATGAAGAACTGCATGCCAAAAAACTACACAACCTAGATAAAATGGACAAATTCCTTGAAACATGTAATCTTCCAAAAATTAATCTAGAAGAATCAGAAAACCTAAACAGACCGATAGCAACAAATGAGATTCAAACAGTTATCAAAAAACTCCCCAAAAGAAAAGTCCTGGGCCTAATGGCTTCACAAGTGAATGCTACCAAATACTCAAAGAATAACTAACTCCTATCCTTCTCAAGCTATTGCAAAATTTTCAAGAGGTAGGAAGACTTCCAAGCTCCATTTATGAGGTGAGCATAATTCTGATTCCAAAACCAAGCAAAGACAATACATAGAAAGAAAATTATAGGCCAACATCTCTGATTAATTTAGATGCTAAAATCCTCAACAAAATATAAGAAAACTGGATCCAGCCATATATGAAAAAAAAATCATACACAATAATAAAGTGGGATTTATTCATGGGAGAATAGGCTGGTACAATATTAGCAAATCAATTAATGTGATTTATCACATAAACAAATGGAAGAGAAAACTACACCATAATTTCGATAGATACAGAAAAACCATTTGATAAAATTCAGCACCCATTCATGATCAAAACTCTCAGCAAAGTAGGAATATAGGAAACATACCTCAACATGATAAAGGCCATCTATGACAAACCCACAACCAACAACACCATACTCAATGGGCAAAAATTAAAAGCAATCCCCTTAAGATCAGGAACAAGGCAAGGGTGCCCCCTTTCACCACTCTTATTCAACATAATTCTGGAAGTCCTAGCCACAGCAATCAGACAAAAAAAAGAAATAAATGGCATCCAAACTGGAAAAGAAGAAGTAAAACTATCATTATTTGCAGATGATATGATATTGTATACAGAAAACCCTAAAATCTCAAACCTGATAAATGAATTCAGCAAGGTGCCAGGATATAAAATTAATACTCAGAAATTAGAGGCATTTTATACACTAACAATGAACTGTCAGAAAGAGAAATTAAGGAAGCAATCCCCTTCACCATTGCAACCAAAATAAATTTAACCAAGGAGATTAAAGAGTTGTAGTCAGAAAATTATAAAACATTGATAAAAGAAATCAGGAAAGATACAAACAAGTGGAAGCATATACTGTGCTCATGGTTAGGAAAAATAAACATCATTAAAATGTCTATATTACCCAAAGCAATTTATAAGTTCAATGCAATACCAATTAAAATACCAATGACATACTTCAAAGATATAGAACACATATTCCAAAAATTTATATGGAACCAAAAGAGAACACGAATAGCCTCAGTAATCTTGAAAGTAAGAATAAAGTGAGAGGTATCACACTTCCGAATATCAAGTTATAATACAAGGCCATTGTACTCAAAACAGCCTGGTACTGGCATAAGAACAGGCATATAAATCAATGGAACAGAACAGAGAACCCAGAAATGAACCCACACCTTTATGTATAACTGATATTTGACGAAGAGGTAACAGCATAGAATGGAGTAAAGACAGCCTCTTCAACAAATGGTGTTGGAAAAATTAGACAGCTACCTTCAAAAAAATTAAACTAGACCACCAACTTACACCATTTACACAAATAAGCTCAAAATGGATAAAAGACTTAAATGTAAGCTGTGAAACCATAAGCATCTCAGAAGAAAACATAGGCAGTAAACTGACATCTCTCGCAGCAATATATTTGCCGATTTATGTCCACGGGCAAGTGCAACAAAAGATAGGATAAACCAATGGGACTATATCAAATTAAAAAGCTTTTGCACAGCTAACGACAATAAGAACAGAATAAAAAGACAAACTACACAATGGGAGAACTTATTTAACAATATATCTGATAAGGTGTTAATAACCAAAATTTATAAAGAACTTGCAAAACTCAATACCAGAAAGACAAACAATCCAATCAAAAAATAGACGAAAGTAATGAATAGACACTTCTCCAAAGAGGACACACAGATGGCCAATAGGCATATGAAAAAATGCTCAACATCATTAACCATTAGAGACATTCAAATTAAAACCACAATGAGATATAACCTCACACCAGTCAGAATGGCACTCATCAACAAAACAACACAGAATAAATGCTGGCGAGGATGCGCAGAAAAGGGAACCCTCATGCAATGCTGGTGGTAATGCAGAATGGTGCAGCCACTGTTGAGAACAGTATGGAGAATTTACAGAAAATTAAAAATCGAACTGCCTTTTGACCCAGCTTTCCCACTTTTAGGAATATACCCCAAGAACATCATAGCAGTGTTTCAAAAGGAGAAATGCACCCCTATGTGTATGGCAACATTGTTCACAATAGCGAAGATCTGGAAACAGCCCAAGTGTCCATCAGAGGACGAGTGGATTAAACAGCTTTGGTACATATATACTATGGAATACTACTCAGTCATAAGAAATGATGACATCAGATCATTTACAACAACAGAATGGACCTTGATAACATTATACAAAGTGAAATAAATAAATCAGAAAAAACTAAGAACTATATGATTCCATACATAGGTGGGACATAAAAATGAGACTCAGAGACATGGACAAGAGTGTGGTGGTTACAAGGTGGAGGGGAGGAGAGAGAGGGGGTTAGGGGAGGGGAGGGGCACAAAGAAAACCAATTAGAAGGTGATGAAAGACAATTGGACTTTGGTTGATGAGAATGCTGCATAATCAAATGTAAAAATAACCTCAAAATGTTTTTTTTCTGAACATATGTACCCTGATTTATCAATGTCACCCCATTAAAATTAATAAAAAAAGAAAATGAGCAGGTTAACATCTTATCTGATTGTTTTTTTTTCTGTCTAGTTTTTCTCTCTTTTCTTTTTCTGCTCCTGTTTTATAAACTATCACTTTTTTTAAATTTACTATTCATGAAAGGAGTGCTTGCTAAATGACTGATACATGCTGGACATTGTAAAAAATATCACAAAAACTTTTTAAGAAATAAAAAATTACCTGGCTTTCAAAAAGTTTACAGTTAGTAGGGCAATATTAGACCCATGATCATAATGTGAGAGTATGGAAGTTCTATGATGTCAAGGACCATGGCAGGGGCCCAGAGTTTCTGCTCACAGGAATGACTCAATACTAAATTTGTAAACATGGGATTCTTCTATTCTAAGGTTAATTATTTCCCATAAGGAGTTATGCTACACAGCCTTTTTATCAAACTAGAAACTTCAGAATTCTTTTAAGTTACTATTGATTGATAAAATTTTGTTTTGAATGCCTAGATGGGACAGCCTGAGGCTAGACATTTATTCTGGTTGTACTCCTTGAGGTTACACAGGTCTTTGTACTCACACATTCTTCTGATTGAATCATATTTTGCCTCTAACTAGACCTTACCTGAGGGCACATTTTTCACAGAACTGAATGGAATTTAACTGATTAGAATTAGAAATGTCCACCTGACTCAGGCAGATGGGTTTGGAAATAACATCCACAAGTTAGAGGGACATTTATAGTGATGACGTGTGGTTTGGAATTGCAATTTTAGAAAAAAAAAACAGATCACAGGATTGGATAATACATTAATTTTTAAAAACTAGAGGGAATAAAAATGAGCTGAGTAAAATTTTGAGGAAGCACAATAATTTCCTCTAGAAATTTGAAAATTTGTCTTATTTTGTCCCAAAGTACTTAGTGTTTCTTATGAAATTGGAATCATTTTGAAAGTGCAGAAGCTTCTGAAAGATGTTATGGCACAAGTTCAAAAATAAATTTTTCCATATATTTTATTGAAAAGTGTGATTTTACATCTGTACCAAAAATATTCTAAAATAACTAAAAATATAAGTTAAAAAGTTAAAGATAGTTCACGTATTATGTTGATTATATAAACATCTGTGCTGTGGACTAAATTGTGTCCCCCCAACATCATGAGGATGGGGACCACCTTATGAGATTAGTTGTCTAGTAGGTATATAAACAATAGAGAGCTTGGTCAGCCATCTGAGGACACAACCAGAAGGCACTGTCTGCAAGCTAGGAAGAGAATTCACATCAGAACCTGACCATGTTGGTAGCCTGTTCTCACACTCCCAACCACAAGAACTGGGAAAAAATAAATTTCTGTTAATCCACCGGTCTATGGAATTTGGTTATATCAGCCTCAGCAGACAAAGCTAATGGGATTGAAAAAAATAACTTAGTAAATATGACATAATGTCAGAAACCATGAGAGAAAACTAAGCAAATTTAATAAATTAATATAAATTGCATGGGGAGTTAATAACAATAACAAAATAATAAAATGGTGATATATAGAAAATGAATACATAATTAGACAATGATAGATTATATAGCTTGATGATAGATAGATAGATAATAGATAATTTGCCTATTAAGATGCCAAATGAAAATTTTGAAATATATGTACCTTCTATCTGTAGTGAAATTTGATCATTTACAATGTGGTAAGGAGGTTATGCCATGGTATTTCATTTTAAAGTACCTATAATTTCAAAGCTTTGCTTCTACTCAGACTGTATAACAGAGTGTGTATGTGTTAGTGTGTGCATGTGTGTGGGTTTATGTGTGTGTAAGAAAAAAGCAAAGTTTCTCAGTAATCTCTGCAAGATTATTTAAATATAATCCCAGAGACTTTAGAATATTTTCAACCAAAATTATTCATAAAATATTTTTCTGACTCCTTGAATTCTGAACATAATTAATTTATATAAAGATGAACAGGAGAGGTATTCTAGAGGACTCACTGCATGAGTAAAGCCATGGTACATTGAGGAGCATAGTGAAACTGTTCCAGTAGGAAGTCCTACCAATCACATACAGAGAAAATTGTTAAGGGGTAATATAAGTCTTACAAATAAATAATCTGGATAATTCTTATGATAAATTGTCCATTGATATGCTTGAGTCGATGATAAAAGTTATAACATTTAGAACTCAAGTAGAATATTTAGTTTCCTTTTAACTAAGGGGCAAAACAAAATTAACATTCAGACTCTCACAGTAGAAATATATAAATAGGCTTCTACTATCTAAATGAGAAATGCATATTAATCTATGGGTTCAACAGTGCAGATAATTGAGTTCTACTCTTAGCATTCACTGAACAAGTCCAGTTATCAAGGAGACATTCTTTCATCCCAGACCATAAAACTCCTTTGGCTCCTTAATACTTCCATACCGAGTTAGTGGGTGGACATTTCTGGTAGGCTGGGATGCCCAGTAGATTAGGTGCGCCATGCTCTCATTGTCTTGAAGTTGTCTATTTCAGGCTAGATACTACTATGGAAGCTGGGTTCAGGCCTCAACAAAAATGGAATTTACACATTAGCGTTCTTATTCTTGTTTTATTTCCAATGCCCATTTTTTTTATTATCTGTTTGATGACACACTTTTCCTGTTCCCTTCACTTTCAAAGATATCAGAAAAATTAATAAATTAAGTATATAAACTTACAAAATAAAAACAAGGGTGTTACGATTATAGTTCCTATTGAATAGCTAATATGTTTAAGGAGTATGAGGAAAATACACAGCTACTGCAACACAAATTTATTTATCAAAATATTATGCCACTATAATGAGATAATATTTCTTTATCTGTCCTCTTAGCTGAAACTACTTCTCTATAGCTTTAGCAACCACCCATCAAGTTTCACTGTTCACCAGATGCAGAAAGATTACTTGACTGAAGTAAGATTGGTAGTGAATGTGTGATCTGTTATGAGGCCTGTATCAGTACAGGCCTTATTGTATACAAAATATATATTCAAACTAACAGTTTTGAAAAGATAAAAGTTGATTTATTTCTCATAACACAGTAATAAGAAAGTAGGAATTATGGAAGTAAAACTAGCTCAGGATCTTTTGCTTGTTATCTTGTTATTCTATATTTCTAGATAATGCTTCATGATCCAGGATGGCATCTCTAAAGTCCTACCATCATAACACACAATTCCAGCAATAGAAAGAGAAAGTGTTTCTACAGAGAACTCCATACCAGTCAAGACTACTTTGCATCTATTACCTTCAGCACTTAATAGTATAGTCATACCTACATCAAACTGAAGCTGGGGAATGAAAGCTTTATTCAAATTGGAAATGTTACAGAATCAGAATCTGTTTTATCACTAATGAAAATGAGGATTGTGGTTATTAGGAAAAAACTAATTTTCACTGATCAAGCCTCCAAACTATGTATCTGGAACACATATCAAAGGGTAAGATAAGGCTTATGTTCACCATTTTAGGGGCATGGAAAAAGGATCCAATGACAATAACCACAATCATGTACTTAAGTACGTAACTTAACAATTTGATATCTTTAAGTGGTTTTGAATTAAGTAAATTGTATTCTCTAACCCACACATGTTTTATATGTTTATTCTTTTAAACCAGTGGTAGTCAACTTGGTCCCTACTGCCCACTAGTGGGCATTCCAGCTTTCACGGTGGGCAGTAGCAGAGCAACCAAAGTATAAATAAAAAGATAGATTTAACTATAGTAAGTTGTCTTATAAAGATTTATTCTGCCAAGCTTAGCGAAAATTTGACATAAAGTACTTGGTAAGTAATTATTATTATATGCTTTAACTTGCTGTAACTCTGCTTTATAAATTTTATAAAGTAAAGTTACTTCCCTACTTTATAAATCATCATTACTGTGGAACTAACTGGTAGGCAGTAAGAAAATTTTATTACTAACAGAGATACAAAAGTGGGTGCTAGGTATAAAAAGGTTGATGACATCTGCAGTTTAAACACTGGACAGTGATGAGTAGGTTTTCCCACTGCCTGTCTTGTCCAGATGGAATTCTTTTCATATGGCACCCGGACTCTGCTTTTCCTGTGTAAGGTTTTCCAATCTATGCTCTGACATGGAAAAATCACTTGAGGAACTTGGATCTAACACTTTTCACTGCGAAA
This sequence comes from Saccopteryx bilineata, assembly GCF_036850765.1. NCBI lineage: Eukaryota > Metazoa > Chordata > Mammalia > Chiroptera > Emballonuridae > Saccopteryx > Saccopteryx bilineata. Next base: position 208,053,152 of record NC_089491.1, on the reverse strand, counting down.
TACTTATATATTAAGACAGTGTTTGAAAAATAAAACCAGATTTAAGACTCAAGTTACAAGACTTTTATTGTTGATACTTTTTTTATCTTGAAGGGATTGATGCTATTAATTTAATAGTTTGTATCTACAAATTTATTGCATATAAAAATGTATCGCCAAATATATCAAAGCCTACTGTTTTTATACCCATACTTTTGAAATAAATAACCACTTATTCCCTTTTGATGGTGCCTTTGCTCATATTTACTCAGTATTAGACTTTCCAATATACTGATAAAATAATTTATTTATACCTTTTTAATTATTCTTTTCTATCTTAAAAAAATTAGGGTATAGTTGTTCAAAGCACATCCACAAAATAAATCTGTTTTATGATCATTTTATTTAGGACTTTGTCTTATGGGAAACTGAAAGTGATTACAGATTGTGGTACTGGGAAATGGCATTTTAAAAACAATGCTTTAAAAAGATTAATCTACTGGTCATAAGCAACAAAATTTGAAGGTTATTCAAAATAGATTTAGTTTTCATCACTAAATAAATGTTCTGGAAGGCATTAAATAAAAAATTCAGATATGGCAGAAATTGTTTTTGAATTAAAAATTTGTATATACCTAACCTTAGAAAAATATTTTAAGATTAATAATATATTTAAGTATCATATATAAACTTTACAATTTTAAAATGTACACTTAAGTTGTATCTCTCAAAATTGTAATGAACTGAAATACAGTAGTCTGATTTGCATAGTATATAATAAGGTTTAAAAAACAAATTCTAATATTTTTATATACTAATTAATAAATACTCTCTATAATGAATAAATTATTTAATTCTACAGTTGATACTAGGAGTAAGTTTTAAATAATTTATGGTTAAATTTTTCTAAGCTGTAAATTTAACAGAAACTCTTATATGTGTATCTTTATTTGTTTTTGTGTGTGTCTATGTTTAAACAGTGAAACAAAACCTGTTCAGCAAAGACATTTTTAAGTCTCTAAAATGATAACATGAACAAAATTTCCAACTGTTATCTGACCAATCTTGACACAGAAAGATAGACAACTGACATTATTTTTATAAAATTGCACTGATATTAACAAGAAATAACTTCTCCATATTACTGTTTTCAGTTCATGACTAAAGAATGAATAAAGTTCTCTTAAGTTTTTTTTTTACTTCACAAATGCCAATGCAACAATATTAGACAATTCTGAAGATGAATATGAAGAAAATATAATATCCAGAAGAGGAATTATATATAAAAGCAATTTTTTTCAGATTTTCATTTCATTTTCAATGTAATTACAATGTTATGAACTCTTTTACACAATTCCAATTTCACAAAATCTAATTCTCAGTGTAATTACTGCTTGTCCTAAATGGGTTCCTTGGCAACAAAGTCTGATACTTCCTACCTTGTTTCTATAGTGTTCATAAATCAATCATGATTTCAAATCATCAACTCTGTTTGAAACAAGATGCATAACAATGATGAAGCAAATATATTGCTCTGAGAGAAGTCGGAGAGCTTACTGCCTATGTTTTCTCTAAGATACTTATAATTTCACACCTTACATTTAAATCTTATATCCGATTTGAGTTTATTTTTGTGAATGGTGTAAGCTGGTGGTCTAGTTTCATTTTTTTGCAGGTAGCTGTCCTATTTTCCCAACACCATTTGTTAAAGAGGCTGTCTTTACTCCATTGTATTTCCTTACCTCCTTTGTCAAATATCAGTTGTCCATAGAGCTGTGGGTTTATTTCTGGGTTCTCTGTTCTGTTCCATTGATCTATATGCCCGTTCTTATGCCAGTACCAGGCTGTTTTGAGTACAATGGCCTTGTAGTATAACTTGATATCAGGAAGTGTGATACCTCCCACTTTATTCTTCTTTTTTTAAGATTGTTGAGGCTAATTGTGTTATTTTTTTTAGTTCCATATAAATTTTTTGAATATGTCATCTATAACTTTGAAGTATGTCATTGGTATTTTAATTGATATTGCATTGAATTTATAGATTGCTTTGGGTAATACAGACATTTTAATGATGTTTATTCTTCCTAACCATGAGCACGGTATATGCTTCTACTTGTTTGTATCTTCCTTGATTTCTTTTATCAATGTTTTATAATTTTCCAAGTACAAATCTTTAGTCTCTTTGGTTAAATTTTCTCCTAGGGACTTTATTTTTTTGGTTGTAATAGTGAATGGGATTGATTCCTTAATTTCTCTTTCTGACTGTTCATTGTTAGTGTTTAAAAATGCCTTTGATTTCTGAGTATTAATTTTATATCCTGCCACTTTTCTGAATTCATTTATCAGGTCCAGTAATTTTTGACTGAGACTTTAGGGTTTTCTATATACAATATCATATCATCTGCAAATAATGATAATTTTACTTCCTCTTTTCCAACTTGAATGCCTTTTATTTCTTCTTCTTGTCTGATTGCTGTGGCTAGGACTCCCAGAACTATGTTGAATAAGAGTGGTGAGAGAGTGACGTCACGGAAATGGCGCCTTGAGAAGCGCGTCCGACAGCTCTCCCCTAAATCACAACAAATTTATCAACTAGAAACAGAAAAATTTATCCTCGGAGCATTCCGGAGTTCCACACAAACTGAAAGCAAAAGGACTGTTATCACTTGAATCTGAGAGACGAGGGTGTGGAGGAAGCTACCCCAGCGACGCTCATTCAAGCCGCGAGGGAGTGCGCCTGCGGTGAGTCAGCCAATATACTTGGGAACCGCGAGGCGCCGCGAACGGCTGACGCGAGCCGCCACCACGAGCCACTGCGAGCAGCCGCCGCGAGGCGCCGCGAGCAGCCGCGTGCGCGCCCGGTCCGGTTGAGCACCGCTGACGTTCCCAGCGGCCCGCACACTGCGAGTGGGGGTCGCCGGCCACCGGTGCCCAGAGCGCCCCATTCGCGCGCGTGCTTTGGGCATTCCACGCGCCCAGGGCGCCCTACTGGCCCGCACACCCAGGGGGCTCCATTATCCTGTGCCTGGTGCGGTCCAGCTGCCAGCGGCGGAGCGAGCGGGAGAGGCTTGGGAGATTCTCTGCGTGGGCGGGGCACCTCACCCAGCCATTCAAGCTAACAATCAAGCGTTGGGGGAGGGGCGCGTGCAGGCAGCCTAAAATACCTTCGGAAACACAGCTGCGACCCAATCACTGAAATTAGCTTAACCCATAAAATCTGCGCACCCTCGGTTCTAATTGATAAGATCTCTCTCAGTTCAGCGATCCAAGACAAGAGGCGTGATATTTTTTAGTGCCTCTCGCTAAAGGGGCGGGGGCAACTTCTGATTGATAGAGCCTCCATATTCAGGGATAAATGCTAACAAGAGGGACTTGGCAGATAATAAGGTCTATACTACACTAGTCATAAGCAGAGACTAGTGCCTCTTCTTCCCTGCAAAAACAGGCTACAAAGTGTGGAAAGCCTGGGTTGAGAGGTCCAACTAAATGATAGGCGCTGAACAGTCACCTTGACAACAATTGACTCCCACACCCGCCTGATTACACTGGAGGCCCTGACTCTCAGAGCCTTTCCCAAGGCCTTGCACTGAGTGGGGATAGAGTGGGGATTTCCCAGCTCTTTGAGCCTCTTACTCCCCAGGCAGAAGCAGTTGCAGCCTTATAGCTGGATCACCAGGCTGCTAATTCAGAAAGGGGGGACTAGGAGAGAGAATCCAGGAAAGCAAACTCTCTCATCGTTGGACCCTGCAAACGCCAACAAGCCTTTACTTCCAGCAAGACTAAAGCCAATTATATGACATTGCCATAGAATCCCATCAACTGCAAATCCCTACCTAAGAGTGACACAGGGGCAGAGCCTGGGGTACAGAGTCACCGACTAGGAAGATGGAGAGAAAAGAAAAAGGAAGAAGTTAAACTCTCAAAATCAAGAAAAACCCACAGAGTTTACAACTTGATCCACTAATTTTTGTTGTTGTTGTTGTTGTTGTTTGTTTCTTCTATCTTTTTGCCTTTATTTCCTCCACCTCGGTCCTTCTATTCTCTGCCCATCTTATGCTTCCCCTTTCTTGAACTACACTACCCATGAGTGTTGCATTTTATTTTTCTTCTTCATCCTCACCCTCCTTTAACGTTATACTCCAAAACACTTAACTCTCACTCTCTCCTCTTTTGTTTTTTTTTTGTCTTTTTTTTGTCTTGCTTTATTTTGTTTTTTCTCCTCCTATTGTATTTCTTCCTTCGTTTTTCTCTTTTTCTTATTTTTTCCTTTCTATTCGTTTTTTCTTTTCTCATTTTACTTTCCTCCCATATAATCCTTAATCACGAACAAATTAGTTAATTTGGGACTCAAGGCTTTTTTTTGGCTTTATTTCTCTTTTTTGCTTTTTTTTTTTTCTCTTGTTTGTTTATTTTTGTGGCATTTTGGGTCCTCCCAACCCAAGGTCTCCATTGTATTTAGTCTTCGCTCCACTTAATACAACAGATTTTTACTTAGTATTTTTATTTTTTCTTCTTTATTATTCTTTTTTGGTCCTTTTTTCTGATTTTCTCTTATCCCTCTCATTATATCTCTTAGTTGACCATCACTTACAAGCAAATCATCTTATGCTTGTCTAAGGTTTTCTTCCTTTTTTTTTTTTTTTTGCATTTAGTAGGTCCCTACTCCCTTTTCTTTGCCCATTGAACTCTTCACCCCAAATCAGGCCCTCCATTATAGGCACAATATTTCCCTGAGGAGGGGAAAGGAGGGAAAGAGAAGAGAGAAAAAAAGGGGGAAATAATAAATTATTACTGTTTTTTTCTGTGAGGTGTTTTACCCTTTTTTTTTTTTTACTTTTTACTCTTTATTAATTCTAATTAGTGCTATCAATAAGACCACCCTCAGATGCCGATAAGAAAGAGGAAATCGAATATTATGGATACAAAAGAAAGAGAGGTAACGCAAATAGATGTGGAAAAATCTATGGAGAAAAGACTTAACATATTGGAAGCCTTGGAGCTAAATGACAGAGAATTTAAAATAAAATCTTAAAAATACTCAGAGATATACAAGAAAACACAGAAAGGCAATATAGGGAGATCAGAAAACAACTCAATGAACACAAAGAATACATTACCAAGGAAATTGAAACTATAAAAACAAATCAAACAGAAATGAAAAACTCAATTCACGAGCTGAAAAACGAGGTAACAAGCTTAGCTAACAGAACAGCCCAGATTGAAGATAGGATTAGTGAAATAGAAGACAAACAACTTGAGGCACAACAGAGAGAAGAAGAAAGAGACTCAGAAATAATAAAAAATGAGAAAGCCCTACAGGAATTGTCTGACTCCATCAGAAAGAATAACATAAGAATAATAGGTATATCAGAGGGAGAAGAGAAAGAAAATGGAATGGAGAATATACTCAAACAAATAATAGACGAGAACTTCCCAAGCCTGTGGAAGGAACTAAAGCCTCAAATTCAAGAAGCAAACAGAACACCAAGTTTTCTTAACCCCAACAAACCCACTCCAAGGCACATCATAATAAAGATGACACAAACCAATGACAAAGAAAAAATTCTCAAGGCAGCCAGGGAAAAGAAGAGTACAACATATAAAGGAAGGCCTATTAGATTATCATCAGATTTCTCAGCAGAAACTCTACAAGCTAGAAGAGAGTGGACCCCAATATTTAAAGCCCTGAAAGAGAGGAACTTTCAGCCAAGAATACTATACCCATCAAAGCTATCCTTCAAGTATGAAGGAGATATAAAAACATTCACAAATACAGAAGAGAGAATTTATCAACAGAAAGCCCCCACTCCAGGAAATACTAAAGGGAGTTTTCCAACCAGATTCAAAGAACAAAAGAAAACAACACCACAAGTAACAGCTCCACCAAGAACACAATAAAACCAAACTTAAACTGTGACAACAAAGGAAAAAAAGGGGGGAGAGGATGGAGATTAACAGTAGCAAAGGATGATGAAGTGCAGAAATACTTATAAGATAGGGTACTACAATGAATATGGTAGGTACCCTTTTCATTACTTAATGGTAACCACCCTTAAAAAAAACACCACAAAAACACTTGACTTAAAAAAGGTAGCAACAGAAGAAAGAAGTATGGAACACAAACAAACAAAAACAAATGATAGAAAAACAAAAGAGAAGAATCAAACTAGATACAAAACTAACAGAAAGCAATTTATAAAATGGCAGTAGGAAACCCACAAGTGTCAATAATTACACTAAATGTAAATGGATTAAACTTACCAATAAAAAGACACAGAGTAGCAGAATGGATTAAAAAAGAAAATCCAACTATATGCTGCCTACAAGAAACACATCTAAGCAACAAGTATAAAAACAAATTCAAAGTGAAAGGCTGGAAAACAATACTCCAAGCAAACAACACCCAAAAAAAAGCAGGCGTAGCAATACTCATATCTAATAATGCTGACTACAAGACAGAAAAAGTACTCAGAGACAAAAATGGTCATTTCATAATGATTAAGGGGAAGTTGAATCAAGAAGACAAAACAATCCTTAATATATATGCACCAAACCAAGGAGCACCAAAATATATGAGACAGCTACTTATTGACCTTAAAACAAAAACTAACAAAAATACAATCATACTTGGAGACCTCAATACACCGCTGACGGCTCTAGATCGGTCATCCAAACAGAAAATCAATAAAGATATAGTGGCCTTAAACAAAATACTAGAACACCTGGATATGATAGACATCTACAGGACACTTCATCCCAAAGCGACAGAGTATACATTTTTCTCTAGTGTACATGGAACATTCTCAAGAATTGACCCTATGTTGGGCCACAAAGACAATATCAGCAAATTTAGAAAAATTGAAATTGTACCAAGCATATTTTCTGATCATAAAGTCTTGAAACTAGAATTCAACTGCAAAAAAGAGGGGGAAAACCCCACAAAAATGTGGAAACTAAACAACATACTTCTAAAAAATGAATGGGACAAAGAAGAAATAAGCGCAGAAATCAAAAGATATATACAGACAAATGAAAATGAAAATATGACATATCAGAATCTCTGGGATGCAGCAAAAGCAGTAATAAGAGGAAAGTTCATATCACTTCAGGCCTATATGAACAAACAAGAGAGAGCCGAAGTAAACCACTTAACTTCACACCTTAAGGAACTAGAAAAAGAAGAACAAAGACAACCCAAAACCAGCCGAAGAAAGGAGATAATAAAAATCAGAGCAGAAATAAATGAAATAGAGAACAGAAAAACTATAGAAAAAATCAATAAAACAAGGGGCTGGTTCTTTGAAAAGATCAACAAAATTGACAAACCCTTGGCAAGACTCACCAAGGAAAAAAGGCACAGGACTCAAATAAATAAAATCCAAAATGAAAGAGGAGAGTTCACCACAGACATCATAGAAATACAAAGAATTATTGTAGAATACTATGAAAAGTTATATGCCACCAAATACAACAATCTAGAAGAAATGGATAAATTCCTAGAAAAATACAGCCTTTCTAGACTGAGTCATGAAGAAGCAGAAAGCCTAAACAGACCAATCAGCAGGGAGGAAATAGAAAAAACTATTAAAAACCTCCCCAAAAATAAAAGTCCAGGCCCAGACGGTTATACTAGTGAATTCTATCAAACATTCAAAGAAGACTTGGTTCCTATTCTACTCAAAGTCTTCCAAAAAATTGAAGAAGAAGCAATACTTCCAAACACATTTTATGAGGCCAACATAACCTTCATACCAAAACCTGGCAAGGATAGCACAAAGAAAGAAAACTACAGACCAATATCTCTAATGAATACAGATGCTAAAATACTAAACAAAATACTGGCAAACCGAATACAACAACATATTAAAATAATAATACATCATGATCAAGTGGGATTCATCCCAAAATCTCAAGGATGGTTCAACATACGCAAAATGGTTAACGTAATACACCATATCAACAAAACAAAGAAGAAAAACCACATGATCTTATCAATAGATGCAGAAAAGGCTTTTGATAAAATACAACACAATTTTATGTTTAAGACTCTCAACAAAATGGGTATAGAAGGAAAATATCTCAACATGATAAAGGCCATATATGATAAACCATCAGCCAACATCCTATTAAATGGCATAAAACTGAGGACTTTCCCCCTTGAATCAGGAACAAGACAGGGTTGTCCACTCTCTACACTCTTATTCAACGTGGTGCTAGAAGTTCTGGCCAGAGCAATCAGACAAGACAAAGAAATAAAAGACATCCATATCGGAAAAGAAGAAGTAAAGGTATCACTTTTTGCTGATGATATGATCCTATACATCGAAAACCCGAAGGACTCCACAAAAAGATTATTAGAAACAATAAACCAATACAGTAAGGTCGCAGGATACAAAATTAACATACAAAAGTCCATAGCCTTTCTATATGCCAACAATGAAATATTAGAAAACGAACTCAAAAAAATAATCTCCTTCACGATTGCAACAAAAAAAAATAAAATACCTAGGAATAAACATAACAAAGAACGTAAAGGACCTATATAATGAAAATTTCAAAGCAGTGTTAAGGGAAATCGAAAAAAACATTATGAGATGGAAGAATATTCCTTGTTCTTGGATAGGAAGAATAAATATAATCAAAATGGCCATATTACCCAAAGCAATATACAAATTTAATGCAATTCCCATCAAAATCTCTATGAGATTTTTTAAAGAAATGGAACAAAAAATCATCAGATTTATATGGAACTATAAAAAACCCTGAATAGCCAAACAATCCTAAGGAAAAAGAATGAAGCTGGGGGCATTACAATACCTGACTTTAAACTATATTATAGGGCCACGATAATCAAAACAGCATGGTATTGGCAAAAAAATAGACTCTCAGACCAATGGAACAGAATAGAAAGCCCAGAAATAAAACCACATATATATGGTCAAATAATCTTTGATAAAGGGGCCAACAACACAGAATGGAGAAAAGAAAGCCTCTTCAACAAATGGTGTTGGGAAAACTGGAAAGCCACATGCAAAAGAATGAAACTCGACTACAGCCTGTCCCCGTGTACTAAAATTAATTCAAAATGGATCAAAGACCTAAATATAAGACCTGAAACAATAAAGTACATAGAAGAAGACATAGGTACTAAAATCATGGACCTGGGTTTTAAAGAACATTTTATGAACTTGACTCCAATGGCAAGAGAAGTGAAGGCAAAGATAAATGAATGGGACTACATCAGAATTAAAAGTTTTTGCTCAGCAAGAGAAACTGATATCAAAATAAACAGACAGCCAACTATATAGGAACTGATATTTTCAAACGACAGCTCAGATAAGGGCCTAATATCCAAAATTTACAAAGAACTCATAAAACTCAACAACAAACAAACAAACAATCCCATAAAAAAATGGGAAGAGGACATGAACAGACACTTCTCCCAGGAAGAGATACAAATGGCCAACAGATATATGAAAAGATGCTCAGCTTCATTAGTTATTAGAGAAATGCAAATCAAAACTACAATGAGATACCACCTCACTCCTGTTAGATTAGCTATTATCAACAAGACGGGTAATTGCAAATGTTGGAGAGGCTGTGGAGAAAAAGGAACCCTCATTCACTGTTGGTGGGACTGTAAAGTAGTACAACCATTATGGAGGAAAGTATGTTGGTTCCTCAAAAAACTGAAAATAGAACTACCTTATGACCCAGCAATCCCTCTACTGGGTATATACCCCAAAACCTCAGAAACATTGATACGTGAAGACACATGTAGCCCCATGTTCATTGCAGCACTGTTCACAGTGGCCAGGACATGGAAACAACCAAAAAGCCCTTCAATAGAAGACTGGATAAAGAAGATGTGGCACATATACACTATGGAATACTATTCAGCCATAAGAAATGATGACATCAGATCATTTACAGCAAAATGGTGGGATCTTGATAACATTATAAGGAGTGAAATAAGTAAATCAGAAAAAAACAAGAACTACATGATTCCATAATTTGGTGGAACATAAAAACGAGACTAAGAGACATGGACAAGAGTGTGGTGGTTACCAGGGGTGGGGGGAGGGAGGACATGGGAGGGAGGGAGGGAGAGAGTTAGGGGGAGGGGGAGGGGCACAGAGAACTAGATAGAGGGTGTCGGAGGATAATCTGACTTTGGGCGAGGGGTTTGCAACATAATTTGATGACAAAATAACCTAGACATGTTTTCTTTGAATATATGTACCCTGATTTATTAATGTCATCCCATTACCATTAATAAAAATTTATTTAAAAAAAAAAGAAATGAAAAAAAAAAAAAAGAATAAGAGTGGTGAAAGGGGACACCCCTGCCTTGTTCCTGATCTTAAGGATTTTGCTTTTAATTTTTGCCCATTGAGTATGATGTTGGCTGTGGGTTTGTCATAGATTACTTTTATCATGTTGAGGTATGTTCCCTGTATTCCCACTTTGCTGAGAGTTTTGATCATGAATGATTGCTGGATATTTGCTGGTATATCTCCACGGGGAAGTGAAATAAAAGACAGGATAAACCAATGGGACTATATCAAATTAAAAAGCTTTTGCACAGCTAAAGACAATAAGAACAGAATAAGAAGACAAACTACACAATGGGAGAACATATTTGACAATACATCTGATAAGGGGTTAATAAGCAAAATTTATAAAGAACTTGTAAATATCAACACCAGGAAGACAAACAATCCAATCAAAAAATGGGCAAAAGAAATGAATAGACAGTCTTCAAAGAGGACATACAGATGGCCAATAGGCATATAAAAATGCTCAACATCATTATTCATTAGAGAAATGCAAATTAAAACCTCAATGAGATATCACCTCACACTCAGAATGGCACTCATCAATAAAACAATACAGAATAAGTGCTGGCGAGGATGCGCAGAAAAGGGAACCCTCCTGCACTGCTGCTGGGAATGCAGACTGGTGCAGCCACTGTGGAAAACAGTATGGAAATTCATCAAAAAATTAAAAATTAAACTTCCTTTTGACCCTGCTATCCCACTTTTAGGCATATGCCCCAAGAACACCATAGAAGTGCTCCGAAAGGAGAAATGCACCCCCATGTTTGTGGCAGCATTGTTCACAATAGCGAAGATCTGGAAACAACCCAAGTTTCCATCAAAGGACGAGTGGATTAAAAAGCTTTGGTACATATATACTATGGAATACTACTCAGCCATAAAAAATGATGACATTGGATCATTTACAATAACATAGATGGACCTTGATAACATTATATGGAGTGAAATAAGTAAATCAGAAAAAACTAAGAATTATATGAATCCATACATAGTTGGGACATAAAAATGAAACTCAGTGATATGGTTAAGAATGTGATGGTAATGGAGGGGTGGGGGGATGGGGCAAGGAAGGAGAGAGGTGGGATGAGGGGAGGGGCACAATGAAAACCAGATAGAAGGTGACGAAAGACAATTTGACTTTGGGTGAGGGTTATACAGCATAATCAAATGTCAAAATAATCTGGATATGTTTTCTCTCAACATTGTACCCTGATTTATCAATGTCACTGCATTAAATTTAATTAAAAAATAAAAAAATAAGAACAATGATGAAGCTACATAATTTTATTTTAAAGTACCAATTTCTCATGGACATTTTCTACTAATATGTTTGGTTTATTGTACATTGAAAGTATAGTTTATACCCTGTAATAATTTTAAACATTCACTTTTTTGTCCCCTTTGGAAAATTCAATTCTGTTTGATGGAACATGGAGGTTACATAAATTTAATATTTTGTATCACACTTGACTCTTTTCTTTTAAAGTAAACAATTTAGCTGCTGATCTATTTATTTTCACAAACTTCCTTCTACATAAATACTCTATATTTAGACTAAAATAAACTAAAGGTTAGGGATTTATCTATGTCATAGAAGAATATCAATTTTGTGTTTGTTTTCAGGGCATAGTTATTTTTTAAAAATGTAAACTTAATAATAATATAAATTCAAACATATTGTGAGTACTACCTGAAAGAATGTGCAATTTACTTATTTGTAGATAAATAGACATAGATATAGTATTCATATACATCTCTTTGTAACTATACATCTATATGTATATATAAATAAAATAACACTGCATAGAATGATGTAAATAGATAGGAAATGTATAGATAAAGAGATATCTATATGTCTATATACCTAGTTTTTCCTTTAATAATAGATATTACTAATTTTTACAGTTGTCATTCTGATTAATAAGTTTACTATTATGAGTAACCTAAACTGAAAAAACACTTGAATTTGTTTTATTGAGAATATAGCTTCAGAATCTGTATCTTACTGCATATTTAAAAGATGTAGATAGAAATAGTGTACCACCATCTTTTTAAAAACTTTTTGATTTTGATGGTAATGGCAGCAAGTAAATATTTAAAGTTTTGGAAATCACAAAATATTATTGAATTTTCAAAATATAATCTCTTTCTTGCAAATAACCCAGCTGCCTCAGATATTAAAGCAATTGCATCACATAAATTTTTTCAGTGATAAAGAGCAAATGAGGACCAAAAAACAAACCAAGAACAAAAAATACAGCCACATCAGGGGTTATAGACTAGGAAAACTTTTATTAGAAGAATATACATGAGGTTATATGATGAACTGTATGAGCTATGCAAAAAAGACATTATTATCCATTTTGCTGCTTAAAAATTAAAACCTTAAGAATAATAATAAAAGTATTTCACCAGGAAAAGATTGTGTATGCATGTGGTTTGGAGAGTTTTCTACTAATGAATATCAATGATGAACAAGGTTTACTTGTGAATTATTTCCACTGTTAAAGTATCCATTTATCTAAAAACAAGTTTTTCTACTAGTTCAGCTAGAAACTCAACTTTTCTATCAATAGCAGGAACAAAATCAGATTGCTCCCAAGATCTGCTTCCCTTTCTAAAGAAACATTAATCTTTGAAACCTGATTATAAACTTCTTTTTGTTTAGGCTTGATTTGTTCTCACATATGGAGATGAATTCCAGCACTGTGCCTTGGAAGTCAATTACAGTGACTGCATCTCAAACACAATGAAATAATTTTCTAGGGAATTAAGATGTATTAGTTGGTGAGAAAAATAAATTTTGAGTTTCCATGGCTATAAAAGATGTGAAATAGTTAAGCTTCCAGTGCTATCATCATAAGGTTTTTCAAAAAGAACTGATGTTTTGTCAATATTGATTCAAGCTTCTCAGTGTCACTGGAGTAAAAATAATAAAGTTCTTTTGCTTCATGGACATGAAGAAAAAAAACATTTGATGCATTCTTCCATTATTCAATGATAGCTATTACAAAGCAGAGAATAAAAATGTCAATTAGATGCTTGGTCTAAAGGGGAAGTATATGAGACTGTATAAAAATTTAGTGAGGGGAGACAAATAACTAAAAATAGAAAAATAAAATGAAACATATCTGAATGTCTCACTTCACAGATTAGAATAATGTACTCATTTTTCTTAAATTATAACAATTCTATACTTTTTATTTTTTATAGTTATGTTTTCAAACAACATGAGTTTAATATAAGATAAAGATGCAGAAAAATTTTGAAGTTTCATTGGAAAAAATAAGTAGTAAGATACAATTTAAAGTTACAAAGAAATTTTATAAACATTATTTCATCAGTTCATTAAAAATATGTTAGACTCAAACTGTAATTATTTCATTTTGTAAGGGTAAAAATCCAAGGACAACAACATTATCTGAATTTTCAGTGATGTTTTCCTGGAGACAATGCTAGAATCCAGCCCTTCTGAAAATGCCTTATACTCTACCTCTCTCTCTGTTTCTCTCTCTCTCTGTTGCTGTGGTAACAATAATTTAGTACTGACAAATTTTATGGAATAAGTGCTCCAATTAGAGTAAAAATAAAGATATATGTACTTAATGAAATTGTTTTAGAGTATTTTTAATGCTACATGTATATATATTTAAATATATGTAAATTATATATTTATATTAAAAATATATATAACCATTTATGTAAAACTACCAAAGGATAAATTTAATATGGTTTATGAAAAAGGATATTTTTAATTTAATATCTAATAATAACTTTAAGTTAAAATTATGTATATAGTTACAAGTGGATAATAAGCAATTCATGGACTTAAAATACAAGAAAAAGTAAAATAAAAATAAAAGAGAGGTAGTTTCACCTCATTCCAAATTGGAAGCATATGTTCATTTATTTTACAAATAAGTATATATAACACTCACTATATGGGAGATACTTCAAGATATTAAACATAAAATAAGCTCAAAGACTGCCCTCATGGAGATTCTAGTCTAATAAGGAAAAGAAATACCAAATGAATGAAGGCAAGTGTTATCAAAAGGAAGTGCAAGCTGCTCTTGGAATATGGAGGTCGTGAAATTTAACTAGACTTGAAAATCTGGTGGAGAGGAATTATTAGAAAAAAAAATTAGGAAGAGCTAGACACAAGTAGGAAGAATCTTTCTAGAACTAGAAATTGCAAGGCAGGAAAACAAAACATGCATTTGGGGAAATAAAAGTAGCCTGGCATTGGATGGATCTTAATGACAAGTAAGAAAAAAGCATGAATAAAGGTGAAGAGAGATGTGAGAATCAGATAATACAAGAAAATGGCATTTAGTGTTAGGTATTTTTCTTAAGGACAAAAAGAAAACATTGATCAATGTTAACCTGCAAATCCACAGGAACTAATTACTGTTTTTAGCAAAACTACTGTTGCTGCAGTATGTGTAATAAATTAAAAGGAGCAGCTCAATTCATGGAATTTCTAATTGGTAAAGTGTTTACATTAGCAGAGTCTATAGATGTGATAAATTACAGTGTTTTAGAATTTGCCTCAGTTCTTCCATTTTTTACCATCTTTATGACACTGAGTTAGATGTCTGTTTTTATGTTTCATAATATTTATGGTATTGTTTTCTTATTGGAGAATTGAGAAGTAAAATACTGTTATATTATCTGCCTATCACAAAAATATAAAAGTAAAGATATACCAAAAGGCCCCCATATTTTGAAAAAAAGTAAAGGAAGAATATGATATGTCATTAATATTTAAACTAACCTTGCACATAAAGTACACAACTAAAGCAAAAATGTGGAGACCAATCTCATTGACTTAATAAATTGCTTGTTTAGGAAGGTCTGCCTAGATACAGGATGACAGAAATGAGGTGATAAAAAGAAGAGAATGAGTAGTTAGAAGGATTTGTTATTGATGTTTAATTATTTTTTTAAGATGGAAAACACCAGACTCTGTTGAAATTGTTATGCTATAAAAAAAGGTGAGAGAATGAAGCTGAAGCTATAGTAGAAGTGGAAAGTTACACAAGATTGTAGAAAGATAAAGAGTTTGGAATCCAGATCACAAATGGATTAAGTTGATTTCTGGTAAGAGAAAGAAAAGTATCATAGGAAAGGCAATCAAGGTCCCATGATCTTAATAGCTACTCAATATATTTAGTAATCTTTAACTTTAGATTTGTTACCTGTACTTTGGATCAAGTATGCGTGAAAAAAATTATCTTTCCTAGGAAAAACTGATTTTACTGGTAATCTCTTAAAATTCTAGTCAAAATTCTCATGTAAATTCATTTTTAATAATGGCAGTCTTACCATTTGTAATTTATTAAGAAAGTTAGAGGATGACGTCAGAGTGATGGCGCGGTAGGAAGCGATACCGAAAATCTCCCCATAAACTCAACAAGTTCTTCAACCAGAAACAGAAAAACCTATCCTTGGAGTCTTCATATGCTTCACAACACACCCGAAGGTAGGATCAAGTGAAAGATTGGCTAGATATATGGTCAAACCCCGGGGGAAATAGGGAGTAAGAAATGCTCCGCCTTCCTCTCTAATCCAAACAGGATGGCTTTCACTGAGAACTGAGAATATAGAAACTAAGGCAGGAATAGGGAGTGAATAGATCCAGGCTGTGGTACAAACAGCCAAACCAGGCTGTGGCACGGAGATCTAAGCCGTGGAAAAACCTGGGCAATTCAAGCTAACACGCGCGCCATACCCAGACAAAGAAAGACAAGTGGGGCAGCCATTTTCCGCATCTCCTGGTTGGTGCGCACGTGGTTAGTGGGCAAGAGATTCCTACGAACACTTCAGGGGAGGACGAAGCCCATGCTAACCCACAGAGAAGCAGAGTCAGAGGCCTCCGTGTGGGCAAAAAGCGGCATCTCCTAGGAGCCCCAGCACCCTGAGGGGACCGGAAACAAGGAGGGAGCTGGAGCCAACTCCAATGGTGGAACTTTTCTGTGCGGGAGGAGGGTTTTCTCGGAGCGAGAGGCGTCCCACCTGAGCCTCATATTCTGATCAGCGCGCATGCACGGAGAGTGGGCAGGAGATTCCTCCGAACTCCTCAGAGGTGGGCGCCCATGTTTTCCCACAGAGGAGCAGAGTCAGAGGCCTGTAAAAGGACCAGGAGCGGAAGCCCCAGCACCCTGGGAAAGCCGCACGGGGACAGAGTGAAAGCCAATTCTAGCCCAGTAACTTTTCCGTGTGGGCAGAGGGATTTCTCGGAGTGAGAGGTGTCCTTCCTGAGCCTCATATTCTGATCAGCGTGCACACACGGAGAGTGGGCAGGAGATTCCTCTGAACTCCTCAGGGGTGGGCGCGCATATTTTCCCACAGAGGAGCAGAGTCAGAGGTATGTGAGCGGGCCAGGAGCAGAATCTCAGGCAGCCCTAGCCCCCTGGGAAAGCCGTACGGGGATAAAGCGAAAGCCAATTCCAACACTCGATCTTTTCCGTGTGGGTAGGAATTTCACTCAAAGTGTGACCTGGCTGGTCTGACATCCTGGTGGGTGCACATGAAGAGTGGGCAAGAGATTCCTCTGAACGCCTCAGGAGTGGGCACCCATGTTATCCCACAGAAAGGCAGAGCCAGAGGTCTTTAAGTGGGAGGAAGACCCGCCTGATTATGCTAGCAGCTCTGACTGACTGAGCCTTACTCAGAGCCCTGTGCTGAGTGGGAATAGAGTGGGGAGTTGCCAGCTCTTTGAGCCTCTTACTATCCAGGCAGAGGCAGCAGCAACCCCATAGCTGGATTATCAGGCTTCTAATTGTGGAAGGAAAGACTAGGAGAGAGGCTCCAGGAACACTCTCACAGTGAGAGACCCTCTCACTGTTGGAGCCTATAAACACTAATGGGCCTCGACAGCCAACGAGACTGAAGCCCAATACATGACATCGCCATAGAGAATTATCAACTGCAAACCTCTTCCAGAACGTGCCACAGGGGCAGAACCCGGGGTACAAAGTCACCAACCAGAAAGGCAGAAAAGAAAAAGCAAGACGACAACCGCTCAAAATCAAGAATAATCTGCAGACTTTATAACCTATCCCATTTTATTATATTTGTTCATCTGTGTCTCTTTTCTTCATTCTTGATTTTTTTTTCTATTCCAGTTTGGTCATTTAATTCTCTCTCAGTCTTGCTTTCGCCTCTCTTTGAACTACATTACCCATAAGTGTTACATCTCCCATTATCTTTTCTTTCTTCCTCCTTTCTCTCTATGAGGGTTGCAATCCAAAACCCCTAACTCTCTCTCTTTCTCTCTCCTCCTTTTTCTTTTTTCTTCTTTAAGTGGTTCCATCTTTTCTCTCTCTCTCTCTTTTCTCCCTCTATATTAATCTCTTCCTCTCTCCTTTACGTCTTCTCTCATTCAAACCTCAATAACGAACAAATTATCTTATCTGGGACTCAAACTTAAGTTTGTGGCATTTTGGAGGGTTTTTACTTCACCTTTTTAACACATTAGCAGTGCTCCCATCCCTGGCTCTCCATTTTATCTAGTTCTTGTTCCACTAAATACAATAGTAATTTTTTAATTTTCCACCCCTTTATCCGGTTTCCCTCTTATTCCTCTCATCATAACTTTGAGTCAGCCAACACCTAAAAGCAAATCATTTTATTCTTGACCCAAATTTTTTCCTAATTTGCTTTTTGTGGGTCTATACAGCTCCCCCCTTTTTTATATATAAATATTTTTTTCTTTTATTATTTTTTCTTTTTTTCCTTTTTCCTTTACCCCTATATTACTTCTCCCGAATTCAGGCCCTCCACTACAGGTATTGTTTGTTCTATTTAGTACAATATAATTCACAGTTCATCACAAGATTTTCTCAAGAAAGAGGGGAGAGGAGAGGAGAGGAAAAAAGGAGGGAAAGGAATTATTCCCTTTTTTCTCAAATTTTTATCTTATTTTATTTTTCTTTATTTAATGATTAATTTAAAAAACGCAATTTTTTATTTTTATTTTTATTTTTTATCGTTTTATTCCTTATAAAATCTCATTAATACTATCAAGAAAACCACCCTCAGATTCCATTAAAGAAGAGAAAATCGAATATCATGGATACAAAAAAAAAAGAGGTAACACAGAGAGATAAGGAAAAATCTATGGAGAAACACTTTAAGATATTGGAAACCTTGGAGTTAAATGACAGAGAATTTAAAATAGAAATCCTAAAAATACTCAGAGATATACAAGAAAACACAGAAAAGCAATTTAGGGAGCTCAGAAAACAACTCGATGAACACAAAGAGTATATCTCCAAGGAAATTGAAACTATAAAAACAAATCAAACAGAGATGAAAAACTCAATTCATGAGCTGAAAAATGAGGTAACAAGCTTAGCTAATAGAACAGGCCAGATAGAAGAGAGGATTAGTGAAATAGAAGACAAGCAACTTGAGGCTCAACAAAGAGAAGAAGAAAGAGATTCAAAAATTAAAAAAAATGAGATAGCCCTACAAGAATTATCTGACTCCATCAAAAAGAATAACATAAGAATAATAGGTATATCAGAGGGAGAAGAGAGAGAAAATGGAATGGAGAACATACTCAAACAAATAATAGATGAGAACTTCCCAAGCCTGTGGAAAGAACTAAAACCTCAAATTCTAGAAGCAAGCAGAACTCCAAATTTTCTTAACCCCAACAAACCTACTTCAAGGCACATCATAATAAAATTGGCACAAACCAACTGCAAAAAAAAAATTCTCAAGGCAGCCAGTGAAAAGAAGAATACAACATATAAAGGAAGGCCCATTAGATTATCATCAGATTTCTCAACAGAAACTCTACAAGCTAGAAGAGAGTGGACCCCAATATTTAAAGTCCTGAAAGAGAGGAACTTTCAGCCACGAATACTATACCCATCAAAGTTATCCTTCAAATATGAAGGAGAAATAAAAACATTCACAGATACAGAAAAGATGAGAGAATTTATCACCAGGAAACCCCCACTCCAGGAAATACTAAAGGGGGTTCTCCAATCAGATACAAAGAATAAAAAAAACAACAACAACAAAGCCACAAGTAAAAGCTCCAAGAAGAACATAAAAAAACCAACTTTAAACTGTGACAACAATAGGAAAGTGGGGGAGAGGATAGAGATTAACAGTAGCAAAGGGCGATGGAGTGCAAAAGTACTCACAAAACAGTGCACTACAATGAACAGGGTAGGAACCCTTTTCATTACTTAATGGTAAGCACCATTGAAAAAACCACCACAGAAGCACAGGATTTAAAAAAGATAGCAACAGAGGAAAGATGTATGGAACACAACCAAATAAAAACAAAAGATAGAAAAACGAAAAAGAAGAATCAAACAAGGCACAAAACTAACAGAAAGCAATCTATAAAATAGCAATAAGGAACTCACAAGTGTCAATAATTACACTAAATGTAAACAGATTAAACTCACCAATAAAAAGGCACAGAGTAGCAGAATGGATCAAAAAAGAAAATCCAACTGTATGCTGCCTACAAGAAACTCATCTAAGTAACAAGGATAAAAACAAATTCAAAGTGAAAGGCTTGAAAACACTGCTCCAAGCAAATAACATCCACAAAAAAGCAGGCGTAGCAATACTCATATCTGATGATGCTGACTACAAGACAGAAAAAGTACTCAGAGACAAAAATGGCCATTTCATAATGGCTAAGGGGACACTGAATCAAGAAGACATAACAATTTTTAATATATATGCACCAAATCAAGGAGCACCAAAATTTATAAGACAGCTACTTATTGACCTTAAAACAAAAACTGACAAAAATAAAATCGTACTTGCAGACCTCAATACACCGCTGTCGGCTCTAGATCGGTCATCCAAACAGAGAATCAACAAAGATATAGCGGCCTTAAACAAAACACTAGAGCACCTGGATATGATAGATATCTATAGGACATTTCATCCCAAAGTGAATGAGTATATATTTTTCTCCAATGTACATGGATCATTCTCAAGAATTGACCATATGTTGGGCCACAAAAACAACATCAGCAAATTCAGAAAAATCGAAGTTGTTCCAAGCATATTTTCTGATCATAAAGCCTTGAAACTAGAATTCAACAGCAAAAAAGAGGGAAAAAACTCCACAAGTATGTGAAAACTAAACAACATACTTTTAAAGAATGAATGGGTCAAGGAAGAAATAAGTGCAGAAATCAAAAGATATATACAGACAAATGAAAATGACAATATGACATATCAGAATCTATGGGATGCAGCAAAAGCAGTGATAAGAGGGAAGTTCATATCACTTCAGGCCTATATGAACAAACAAGAGAGAGCCCAAGTGAACTTCATAACTTCACACTTTAAGGAACTAGAAAATGAAGAACAAAGACAACCCAAAACCAGCCGAAGAAAGGAGATAATTAAAATCAGAGCAGAAATAAATGAAATAGAGAACAGAAAAACTATACAAAAAATTAATAGAACAAGGAGCTGGTTCTTTGAAAAAATCAACAAAATTGACAAACCCTTGGCAAGACTTACCAAGGAAAAAAGAGAAAGAACTCATATAAACAAAATCCAAAATGAAAGAGGAGAAATCACCACGGACACCCTAGATATAAAAAGAATTATTGTAGAATACTATGAAAACCTTTATGCCACTAAATTCAACAACCTAGAAGAAATGGATAAATTCCTAGAAAAATGTGATAACAACAAAGCCACAAGTAAAAGCTCCAAGAAGAACATAAAAAAACCAACTTTAAACTGTGACAACAATAGGAAAGTGGGGGAGAGGATAGAGATTAACAGTAGCAAAGGGCGATGGAGTGCAAAAGTACTCACAAAACAGTGCACTACAATGAACAGGGTAGGAACCCTTTTCATTACTTAATGGTAAGCACCATTGAAAAAACCACCACAGAAGCACAGGATTTAAAAAAGATAGCAACAGAGGAAAGATGTATGGAACACAACCAAATAAAAACAAAAGATAGAAAAACGAAAAAGAAGAATCAAACAAGGCACAAAACTAACAGAAAGCAATCTATAAAATAGCAATAAGGAACCTTCCTAGACTTAGTCAAGAAGAAGCAGAAAGCCTAAACAGACCTATTAGTAGAGAAGAAATAGAAAAAACCATTAAAAACCTCCCGAAAAATAAAAGCCCAGGCCCAGACGGCTATACCAGCGAATTTTATCGAACCTTCAAAGAAGACTTGGTTCCTATTCTACTCAAAGTCTTCCAAAAAATTGAAGAAGAAGCAATACTTCCAAACACATTTTATGAGGCAAACATAACCCTCATACCAAAACGAGGCAAGGATGGCATAAAATAAGAAAACTACAGACCAATATCTCTAATGAATACAGATGCTGAAATACTAAACAAAATACTAGCAAATCGAATACAACAACGTATTAAAAAAATAATACATCATGATCAAGTGGGATTCATCCCAGAATCTCAAGGATGGTTCAACATATGTAAAACAGTTAACATAATACACCATATCAACAAAACAAAGAACAAGAACCACATGATATTATCAATGGATGCAGAAAAGGCTTTTGATAAAATACAACACAATTTTATGTTTAAGACTCTCAACAAAATGGGTATAGAAGGAAAATATCTCAACATGATAAAGGCTATATATGATAAACCATCAGCTAACATCATACTAAATGGCACAAAACTGAAGACTTTCCCCCTTAAATCAGGAACAAGACAGGGTTGTCCACTCTCTCCACTCTTATTTAATGTGGTACTAGAGGTTCTTGCCACAGCAATCAGACAAGACAAAGAAATAAGAGGCATCCATATCGGAAAAGAAGAAGTAAAGGTATCACTTTTTGCAGATGATATGATCCTATACATTGAAAACCCCAAAGAATCCACAAAAAGACTACAAGAAAGAATAAGCCAATACAGTAAGGTCGCAGGATACAAAATTAACATACAGAAGTCAATAGCCTTTCTATATGCCAACAATGAAACATTTGAGAATGAACTCAAAAGAATAATCCCCTTCATGATTGCAACAAAAATAAAATAAAATACCTAGGAATAAACATAACAAAGAATGTAAAGGACTTATACAATGAAAACTATAAACCATTGTTAAGGGAAATCGAAAAAAACATTATGAGATGGAAGAATATTCCTTGTTCTTGGTTAGGTAGAATAAATATAATCAAGATGGCCATATTATCCAAAGCAATATACAAATTTAATGCAATTCCCATCAAAATTCCAATGACATTTTTTAAAGAAATGGAGCAAAAAACAATCAGATTTATATGGAACTATAAAAAGCCCCGAATAGCCAAAGCAATCCTAAAGAAAAGAAATGAAGCTGGGGGCATTACAATAACTGACTTCAAACTCTATTATTGGGCCATGACAATCAAAACAACATGGTATTGGCAGAAAAATAGACACTCAGACCAATGGAACAGAATAGAAAGCCCAGAAATAAAACCACATATATATAGTCAAATAATTTTTGTTAAAGAGCAACAACACACAATGGAGAAAAGAAAGCCTCTTCAACAAATGGTGCTGGGAAAACTGGCAAGCCACATGCAAAAGAATGAAGCTGGACTACAGTTTGTCCCCCTGTACTAAAATTAACTCAAAATGGATCAAAGATCTAAACATAAGACCAGAAACAATAAAGTACATAGAAGAAGACATAGGTACCAAACTCATGGACCTGGGCTTTAAAGAGCATTTTATGAATTTGACTCCACAGGCAAGAGAAGTGAAAGCAAAAATTAATGAATGGGACTACATCAGACTAAGAAGTTTTTGCTCAGCAAGAGAAATTGATAACAAGATAAACAGACAGCCAACTAATTGGGAAATGATATTTTTAAATACCTGCTGAGATAAGGGCCTAATATCCAAAATATACAAAGAACTCATAAAACTCAACGACAAACAAACAAACAGTCCAATAAAAAAATGGGAAGAGGATATGAACAGACACTTCTTCCAGGAAGAAATACAAATGGCCAACAGATTTATGAAAAGATGCTCATCTTCTTTAGTTATTAGAGAAATGCAAATCAAAACTGCAATGAGATACCACCTCACACCTGTTAGACTAGCTATTATTAACAAGACAGGTAATAGCAAATGTTGGAGAGGTTGTGGAGAAAAAGGAACCCTCATCCACTGTTTGTGGGAATGTAAAGTAGTACAACCATTATGGAAGAAATATGGTGGTTCCTCAAAAAACTGAAAATAGAACTACCTTATGACCCAGCAATCCCTCTACTGGGTATATACCCCAAAAACTCAGAAACATTGACTCGTAAAGACACACGCAGCCCCATGTTCATTTCAGCATTGTTTACAGTGGCCAGGACATAGAAACAACCAAAAAGCCCATCAATAGATGGCTGGATAAAGAAGATGTGGCACATATACACTATGGAATACTACTCAGCCATAAGAAATGATGACATCGGATCATTTATAGCAAAATGGTGGGATCTTGACACCATTATACAGAGTGAAATAAGTAAATCAGAAAAAAACAGGAACTGCATTATTCCATACGTAGATGGGACATAAAAGTGAGACCAAGAGACATTGATAAGAGTGTGGTGGTTACAGGGGGAAGGGGGAGAGGGAGAGAGAAGGGGAGGGGGAGGGGCACAAAGAGAACTAGATAGAGGGTGACAGGACAATCTGTCTTTGGGTGAAGGGTATGCAACATAATTGAATGATAAGATAACCTGGACATGTTATCTTTGAATATATGTATCTTGATTTACTGATGTCACCCCATTAAAAATAAATACAATAAAATAAAAAAAATAAAAAATAAAAGAAATTTATTGGGGGGGATTGCCTGAAATTTGTTATAAAATAAGTGACTTGATTTAAAGCTAATGACATTTCATGCCTAATTATATGACAGTAATATCAAAGTTTCATACATTTGGAAAAATGTTGCTAAAACAATTAAATGATAAAATATTACTAATATGAATTACTGTTAGTAAGCCAGAGTGAGAGTGATTAACTACATATATCAATCTAGCAGCTTTGAAAGTAATTATAGTTAACTATTTTTTTAAATTTTATTTATTCATTTTTAGAGAGGAGAGAGAGAAGTAGAGAGGGAGAGAGAGAAACTGAGAGAGAAGGGGGAGGAGCTGGAAGCATCAACTCCCATATGTGCCTTGACCAGGCAAGCCCAGGGTTTTGAACCAGCGACCACAGCATTTCCAGGTCGACGCTTTATCCACTGCGCCACCACAGGTCAGGCTATAGTTAACTATTAATGGAAGTATCCTAGTCAGATGGTACATTATTTCAGAATATAGCTCTTTTGTTCTACTCAACTTCATTTATCGAAAATCACTTTAACATACTAAATAAATAGTAACACACAAATTTAAATCTGAGTGAGATATTAAACTTTATCATTGCTTTAGGGAGGACTAAATCCCATTTCTGATCTACTATTTTTCTGAATCTTAATATTTATAATACAGGAAGAATGATGTCAAAATTCTCTGAAGCCTGGTTTCCTATGAATTGGTATCTGACTAAAAATTTGAGTTATTTCTGATGTACCACATGTCTCTCTAATTGTTCATCTGCAAATCCTGAATACCAAGAAGCCAGAAACATAATCACATATGATGGAAATATAAACTTGAAAAAGATCTGATTTGTAGAGAAGAACCTTTGTACTTTTCAGACATATAAGGCACTTTGACTTATTACCTCATTTCATAACAAAGATTGTACATGAATTGCAAATGATTGGGCATGAATTTCCTATTGCAATATTCTGCAAATAATTAACCTATTTTTATTGTGATTTAAAACATCATCTGTGGATCTTTTGATATCATTTGTGAGTTTACGTAGAAAAGAAAGAAATGTCAACCTATATTTATGTTCTAACAAAAGTGATGGAAAAACGTTATGACACATTCGGTCATTTTATTAGTTTTTTTTTTTTCCGGTCAGCAAAGCTTTCCAGAGATGTGTGAATTAATGTTTTTAGGGAAAAAAAAACATATTAACCACATAAAATAGACAGTTTGATGACATTGCCTACCTGCTCATGCATCAAACCAATGAAAGGCAATTTATAATTTTCTAGCTATGTTACATCACAGCCACCAAATGTTTGAACCACAGTGAAATGGCTACTAGAGCCATAATTTTGGGCATAACCATGCTAAAATGATTGATAGGTAAAATTGGATTTTTAGTGTGAAAGTCTCAGTCTGTTTAGGTCCAGAGAGTGAAATGGATGTATCAACCAAATGGGGTTTGAGTAACCACAGCTTCAAATTGACACCTCAAACTGATGCTCTGCTGTGACAAATTCAAAGGAAAATTTTGATTCTACTTGTTCTATTTTCTATGCTTGTCTGAATGCAGAATATCTTAGTAAAATCTACAGGAAAAAGAAATGTACCAGGAAATACCAAGGGAAACATTTTCCAGATGACAATATGCTAGGCTAGTAAAATGTAAATTTCTCTGAACAATGACAGAAAGCACTTTGTTGTCTCAACAATTTTATTAAACTTAATTTAAATTACACTAGATGTTTCCCAAACAATCTTCACAAATCTGATTACTGTACTTTCAAATATTAGCATAATTTCTGCATCTTTTTGTTTTCTGTCCAATTGTTTTACAGAAAAATGTCAAGGACTCACAGGAATGTAATACATTCTGATACTTTCTCTTTCACATCTTTTGTTTTTTTAGCTATCATGTGTTGGTGAAGTGGGGAAGAAATTATGGATATATTTATGTGTGAAAATGGTGGTTGTTTTCTGAGACTGTCAAAATTACAGAAATTTTTTTAAATGCAGAAATAATATTTTATAATTGCTTTTTTATGTATTGAGTTTATTGGGGTGAGAGTACTGAATAACATTATATGTTTCAAGTGTACAATTTTATATAATACATTATCTATATATTGCATTGTGTGCTCAATACCCAAAGTCTATAGTCTCCCTCTGTAACTAGAAAGAATTTAAAAAATAAGAATAAAAGGAATGTCAGAAAATATAAGGTTTATGTGGAATGCAGATAGGATGATTAAATCTATTTAGCAAACAAATTTGAAATGTCTTAATAATTTCCAAAGCCATATAAGATAAGCATATTAACACTGTATATGTTTGTTAACAGTGTGTGTGTGTGTGTGTGTTTATGTGTGTGTTCAAATCACATCGTCTAATATTATTTTGGTGACTTTTTTATGCATATTTACTTTTGCAATTAGTCAGTCATACATTAAACAGATCTTGAGCTTAGTTGTATTAGATATGATAAATATAAAATAAAATCAGTTATTAATGTAAAGTATAGTTATTAATGCCAAGTCACCTTCATTTGCTCATGTTAAAGATGTTAGTATATTTTGGATATCAGTTAATTAATTATATATCAAGATGAAATCATCTTGATCAATTCAAGATGAACGACTACTGAACAGTAAAACATAATCTCTTTAGAGGACCACAAAATTGTGTATCTTTACAAATCTAAGAGGAAAGTAGTGATCTTAAATTTTTTCCTTGAATCTCATTCATATGACTTAAAGACACAATATTTTACAAATTTAACTATGAGGCTGACACACTTCTTTGCTTGGAAGTATATACTGAAGTGGAAATAACAGATAATATATTGGCCTCATCTAAGCAATCACAATGAGGAACAACCAAACAGAGGTCACAATATGAGGACAAGAAAAAATGGCATATAATTTGAATTGCTATTTTCTTTATTTAGTAGGTCTTTGTTCAAAAAATACCTCTGCCCTCCTACTATAAAACAGAAGTGCTTGTTATCTATTGTCAAAATTAACAAAAGCATTTTTATATGTCAGAAGTACCACTTTTTTTCTTCACTATTAAAAGCCATCTATTGTAACATGAAACAAAATCTTTAAGCTTTCTAACACTCCAATGGGCTCCCTCTAAAAAGCAATTTATATCATCTGGCAAAGTCATTAAAGAAACTGGTCAAAATACAAGTGGGAAATGCAGCCCTATTGGGCCGAGTCTTTATGCTTCCATTTATCAGGAACACAAGGTCATATCATTGGTGTTGAGTATTAAACTTTGATTTTCCACTAGTCCCATAGCAATTGAAAACTTGAGGTGATCTAAAAAATGTTAGAAATATAACATACATATGCATTTTTTTAATTTTCTCTTGATTTGAGAGAGATAAAAATAGAGGGTGGGAGGAAAAAAGATGTGGGGTGAAGAAAGAGAGAAAGAGGATGCATCAACCCATTGTTTCACTTATTTGCATACTCAGTGCCCTGACCTGGAATTGAACTAATCAATCCCGAGACCTTGGAATGCTGGGATGATGCTCTATCAACTTAGTTGCCCAGCCAGGAAATGTAGGTATGTTTCTTAAAAGTGTGTATTATTCATTTTTTTTTTTTTTTGTATTTTTCTGAAGCTGGAAACCGGGAGGCAGTCAGACAGACTCCTGCATGCAGCCCACTGGGATCCACCCAGCACGCCCACCAGGGGGGATGCTCTGCCCATCGGGGCATCGTTCTGTTGTGACCAGAGCCACTCTAGTGCCTGAGGCAGAGGCCATGGAGCCGTCCTCAGCGCCCGGGCCATCTTTGCTCCAATGGAGCCTTGGCTGTGGGAGGGGAAGAGAGAGACAGAGAGGAAGGAGAGGGGGAGGGGTGGAGAAGCAGATGGGTGCTTCTCCTGTGTGCCCTGGCTGGGAATCAAACCCAGGACTTCCGCACGCCAGGCCAATGCTCTACCACTGAGCCAACCAGCCAGGGCCGCATGTGTTGTTTTTAATGATTATATGATATGAGTTTATTTCAATATAAAATATGTAGCCAAATAATTTTCCTGCAAATTAATATTGCAGCATGTTGTATATACATGGCATTTCATTAAAGCTTTTCTCTATGCGTTGATTTTAATATTCTAGCCTTTTCTGAGAAAAATACTAAAACACCGTGACCTAATGACCTAGCATTCGTGTGCCCATATAGTGAGTTTCTGGTAGAGTAGAAACTACACACACACACATATGCACACACATATGGGTATTTGTAAATTTAAATATTAAACTAGCACTACTATCCTTCCCTTCTCTTTTTTTGGAAATCCCTTTCTGGGATGTCTGCAGAAATTCAGGTTTTTCTAGGCTGTGAGCTCAGGAACAGTAAGGGCTTGATAGAAACAATGTTTCCTCCTGTTGAAGGGACAACCCTGACCAAGACAAGTTTCTAAAATTAGTATTAGATGTCTACAGAATAGAAAAACTAAAATGGACATCTATTAAATTCTATTTTCTTTTGCCCTTTTGTTTCTTATTAATACTTCTCTGACATAAACCTTCTTGATCTACCCTATTCACTCATAAACCTCTCTAATCACAGTCCATTAGGCCAGTCTCTCACTTTGGCATTAGGCCTTTTAATCCTGGTCTCCCTGCTCTCAACAATTTCTCCCACTTCCATGCCACCGCTTTAAAAAAAGTAAAAGAAACATATACTCACAGGCAGAGGTGGATTAAGATCAGTTGAAGCTCCGGGCACAGAAGAAAACATTGGGTCCCTTAAAAAAAAGAGAAAGACAGGGAAAGTAAAAATACATGTCAACTATATTTTTAAATAAATAAAAAATATTATGTACTATTAATGTTCTATTTCCAATAAAATTTGAATATATGAATAACATAATTAATAATAGCATAATAATAATCACACCAATTGTAAACTTGTACCTGATTAAAATTGCACATGAAACCAATCTTGGTGTCATTAGAAAAAAAGTGTAAAGTTGGGGTTTTGTGGGCTCTTTAGAAGTCAGGGCCCAGGGTGTGCCCAGTGCATCTGCTATTAAATCTGCCTCTGCCCACAGGCATACATTTTTAGTCCATGCCCTTTAATATGCTATTTATTAGCTAGTTATAGCAATAACTCTCCCTTCCAAAAAGTCATGTATACTACTGTAGACAAAAATGTCCAAGCCCAAAGTGATATACTTTTAAATATGTTTGCATTTCTAAGTGTGTACCACTAAGGAAGATAGAACTTTATAGGTGATTTTTTTTAGGTTCAGATGTTTTGTTAAAAATTTGAGGGAGGGTATTTTATTGAATTATTACATCACTAAAGTCATCATCAAAATAAACATTCTGATTATCTAAAACTAAAAATCTATAAAATGAAATTTCAGATTTAAAAAATATTGCAGTTCCTGGCTGCTTCACTCAGTGATAGAGCCTCTGACCAGCGTGTGGAAGTCCCAGGTTTGATTCCCAGTCCAGGCACACAGGAGAAGCACCCATCAGCTTTTCCATCCTTCCCCCTCTCCTTTCTCTCTGTCTCTCTCTTCCCCTCCTGCAGCCAAGACTCCATTGGAGCAAAGTTGACCTGGGTGTTGAGGATGGCTCCATAGCCTCACCTCAGGTGCTAGTGGCTCTTCGTGCAATGCAGCAATGTCCCAGATAGGCAGAACATTGCCCCCTGGTGGGTGTGCCAGGTGGATCCTGGTCGGGTGCATGCGAGAGTCTATCTTTGCCTCCCCACTTCTCACTTCAGAAAAAAAAATTGCATGAGATAACAGAAAAAAGGTTATTGGCTGCAGGCAGTTGGAAGGAAAGACTGGTAACATGGTAGGTCTATTTGGTTCTCTGTGAAACAGTCTCCAGATTGGGCTTAAACATGTACAAGATTACTAGAGCAAGTACCAGAGAAGAATAATGACTCAGGAAGCAGAAATGGGTGGGGTGAGCTATAAGCTACCTATAAAATTGAGAAGGAAAGAAAGAAACTGGGTAGAAAGGGCCTCCAGTTGTGGCAGGGTCCTGAAAAAGACTCAGCCAGACTAAAGGAGTGTCCCCAATAAATGATTCCTGTGTGAGGAGGCCTGTACCAGGAAGAAACAGTATGGACCTTCAGCTCTTTCTTGTGCTGTGAGCTCAATGGGAGAAACATGGCTGCAGCAGGAAAGTTGAGCTGAACCCAAGTTGAAGCAGCTGGTGCTCTAAGCTGACTACACTTATCACAGCAGTCCTCTTGAAGGCAGATCTGATCAGATATTCAAAGGACCCACCCAAGGCTGGGAGCACCCATAAACATTTAGCTATACAGAATATTTCAAAATTGGATATTTGAAAGTTGTATTGAAGTTCATAGGTGTTTAATTATACAATGCTAGTATTTTAATATGTAGCCCTGTTATTTTTTTACATAAAGTGATAAAAACTTTATACAAACTTTCAATTTTTTATGAGTGCAAAAAAATGTCCTTTGCTCATGGAGTTATGTTGTTTGCCAAAGAGTGACAAAGATGAGTAGTAGAAATCATTCAACACTTGTTTTCAATGAAAGGGTTTTAAATACCCTACAAATGGAATCAAATGCATTATTTCCTATCTCAAATCCTAACACCACTGCAAAAAACATATATATGCTTTCATTTTAAATTGTAGTCATCATTCTCTGAACGTTTTTGCCTTTATGTTTTTGTTTATGATACTACTTGCAGTTAGAATGCTTCTTTATTTGAAAAAATTATCAGAAAATTGTGCATCTTTTATGCTAGATTTTTTCCAGCACTATCAGAATTTGACACATCTTTTGTATCCAGGTACTATTTTTCTTATGTTCTTATATGGCATATTTATATATGCATGCCTTTTTTAAAATAGTAATTTGGCTTTATTTCTTGAAATTGTTTCAGCTGCTAAAGAAATATTAAGTGCATGTTCTATATCTTAGGCTATTTGGCATAAACTAGAAAATATCGACCTTTCAATAAAAACTCATGGACCAATAAATATTGATCAATAGCCCACATTGACTCAAACAATCCTATTATTTTAAAATATCTTTTAGAGTTTATGCTTCTGGCTGAATTGTTTGCTGCAGCACTGGTCCAAATTATAGTCATTGACAACACATAGATTATCAGGAAGTATCATTTATGAGAATTAATTTTTGACCCTTATATTCCATGAAATTATTTCTGTGAAAAAGAGGTTTAGAGTGTCTAATGGATTTGGCAATACTGAGGCATTTTGTGACTCTTCTAAGAACAGTGTCAGTAGAGAGGTTAAGAACTGAAGCCAGCCTGACTAAAGTGTATGAACCTGGAAGATGTCAATCATGACACTGAACTTGAATGAGAAAAGCTCCATAAAGTTATAACCTACTGTTGACTACACAAAAAATATGCAAAACAAACTTAAAAAAACATAAGAAATAAATTACCAAGAAAGAATAAAATGTTTCACAAACAAGATTTACTATTAGCTGATGAAATCAGATGTATTTTTGATAGAGTCAGATTTCTTGATATAAGACATAAAGAGGGTAAATTTTTTTGGATTTCAGTAAAAAACAGAGGCATGAGAACACTTCATATAGAAATTTAACATCACATGACACTGGATGCTCTTGTTCAAGATAGTCTGATTTGAACTATTTTCTGTTTCTAAATTAAAGAGATGAGAAAACTGATGTTTATATGGAAATAATTATGAAAATATAGACCAATCATATTTTTAAACCTTTTGTGACTCCAATTCTCGACAAAAATAACAAGTGTGATGCTTACTCTCCTAAAATATTCAACCTACCTTAACATTCAGACAGAACATGCTTAGTTTTTAATGAGACATCAGTCTTAGTCTTAATGCCCTATTAGCATTATAAGCAAGAAGAAAATATATATACCTATAACTCTCAGTATAAATCATGCCTTTTCCTCATCTTTAATAAAAGAGGGAGGCATCTTATATTTGAGCATTTCTTATTGTAATTACCCATATTCTTGTTTATTTTACTTACATTTAAAAAAATTATATTGGACTATAATTTACATAAATGAAATTTACTCATTTAAAATGTAAAATCTAATGGTTTTAGTACATTGATAGAGCTGGGAAGTTAACACCTTAATCTAAAGTTTGAATATTTTTATTATTCCAAAAAAATAGAACTTGCATTTACTGACAGTCCCTCCCCATTACACTCAGGATTCCCTCTCAATCCCCATCCGTTCCTGACCTGGGAGACCACTGTCTAATTTTCACCCATGCATTTTTTTCCTATTCTGGATATTTCATCTAAACAGAGGTGGATTAACGTCAGTTGAGGCCACAAGCGCAGAAGAAAATATTGGGCTCCTTAGAAAGAGAGAGAGAGAGAGAGAGAGAGAGAGAGAGAGAGACAGGAAAAATAAAAATATGTTAACCATATTTTAAATAAATAAAAAATATTGTGTACTATTAATGTTAAAATTGCGCATATAAAACCAAATTTGGTGTCATTAGAAAAAAGGGGTAAAGTTTTGCGGGGCCCTTCAGAAGTCCGGGCCCAGGGTGCACTTGCTCTTAAATCTGCCTCTGCATCTAAATGGAATTAAATAATATTAAAAGTAACTGTCTTAAATGTTTAAGAATGGTTATGTTTAGCTTAAATTGCTAACATTTGGTATTTTTTCACATTAGGAGTTGCTTATATTTCACAGGTGATACTTTTGTCAATTTCTTTAAAATAATCATTGCTCATATTCTTTCTGTAATAGGTATTATATAAATTAGTTACATGTTATATTAGTAGTTTTGCACTATGAAGCTTTGGGGTTAAATCACCTCAATAAATATCTCTTCGAGAAATGAGAAGAAAAAAATGTTTCCAAGTTATTATCTGCATTAAAAAATTAGCCATTGTTCACTATTGATTAAAGAATAAAATCACTTAAGAATATTCACAGTCTTGGCCCAAGCTGTTTGCCCAGTTGTGTTTTTTATATAAGAACAAGCACAGACAATGACTTGGCTGCATAGCCAGGCAACTGGAAAAAATAAGTTGAGAAGATTAAAAACAGTCAAGTCTGGGAAAGTAGGAGAATTCACTAGGGAGGTGAGTCCAAAGCAGGTATATCATGGTGTGTGTCATACCATTGCCTATCAGAGTATCTGGTACATGGAAGTTACAGAAATACTATAAATGGAGATAATTTATTCAAAGGAGGTGAGGCAGAATGTGTCCTCAGCATCCCATGCACAGTGGATGAGTGATGACTGGTTTGGAAACTATGAATAGGCTTCTTAGCATGTGCTTTACTCATCAAGGCTAATGAAAGTACTAACATGCTGAATGACCTGTGGGTGCCAGATATTTACACTGAACCTTCAGTTTGGTAAATTCCTGGGAATGACCATTCACTCATTTTCTAGTTGCTTTCACAGAAGCATAATAAACCTGACATACACAAACAGTAATGAAGAAGGTATTAATGTCCTCTCATCCTAGAGAAGGCAGTTATTCATCTTTCTGTGATGCCTCCATAGACTGAATCTGTTTTGTTTTATCGGCCCACAGTGCCTCTGCCAGGCTTTCAGAGCACCTGCGGTTCTGCAAACATTTACCTTGGACCAGAGAACCAATTTAGAGCTAAATTTTTTAAAGATATTTATTTATTTATTTACTTATTTATTTTTTTATTTACAGAGACAGAGTCAGAGAGAGGGATAGATAGGGACAGACAAACAGGAGATGGAGAGAGATGAGAAGCATCAATCATCAGTTTTTTATTGCGATACCTTAGTTGTTCATTGGTTGCTTTCTCTTTTGTGCCTTGACCGTGGGCCTTCAGCAGACTGAGTAACCCCTTGCTCGAGTCAATGACCTTGAGTCCAAGCTGGTGAGCTTTTGTTCAAACCAGATGAGCTGGTGCTCAAGCTGGCGACCTTGGGGTCTCAAACCTGGGTCCTTTGCATCCCAGTTTGATGCTCTATCCACTTCACCACCGCCTGGTCAGCCTAAAGCTAAATTTTTGACAGTGAATATAAAAACAAAACAACAACAACAACAACAAAACCCGGTATTAGTTATACTCTATCTGTCACCCAAGAGTGATTGGCCTGATGATATATGGAATAACCTTTCCACCTGAATGTCAGTCTGTGGATAGTGCTTTGCAGGGTTATCAATTTGTCCTCTGGAATGCAATTTAAATGTTGAACCAACTGAAACTATATGATTTTGTATCCTCAATTGCTGAAATATAGAGAAAAAAAGGATACAAGTAGGATTGACCCACTGATTATCACTCTCGGAGACCGATTTGAGAAGTTTAGGCTTTTTAACTCTGTGACTTTATGCTCTGAAGAGTTACAGGTTACAGTTCTCGAGAGTGGTGTAAAGCAGTGGTCCCCAACCTCCAGGCCACGGGCTAGTACTGGTCCGTAGGCCATTTGACACCGGTACGCAGAAAAAGAATAAGTAACTTACATTATTTCCGTTTTATTTATATTTAAGTGTGAATGATGTTTTATTTTTTAAAAATGACCAGATTCCCTCTGTTACATCCGTCTAAGACTCACTGTTGACGCTTGTCTTGGTCACATGATACATTTATCCATCCCACCCTAAAGTCCGGTCCATGAAAATATTTTCTGACATTAAACCGGTCCGTGGCCCAAAAAATGTTGGGGACCACTGGTGTAAAGTGTATGTGGGCTAGGTTTATAGCCATAGATGCAATCAGAATTTCTCTTATGCTAATACTATAATTGTCATCTAGTAATTTTATAATGTGCCTAATTTCCTTGCACAGGAATGCTGGTGTAGATTGTGGGTAGTAAAGTGAGCATTGGGGTGGATTGTTGGGCAGATAAAATATATTATGCTCACTTTGTTAAAGATGGCACTACCCATGTGGATACCCATCACCCAGGTGATGCTATTGGTTGCTCTTCTTGCTTGGGATGGGCATGATTATATTAATGTCTGTTGGGGGCGGGCTGTTGGCAGGCAGGATCCTTGTAGCCTGGCGCTTGGTTTTGGAACTCAGCCTTTCCCACCCTTTTTGATGTGGGGTGGTGCACTCTCATGAGGAATCTTATTATGCCTCAGATAAGTGACTTTGTATCAGAGACTTCCTTGTTTGTATATTGGATTAAAAACTTGGATTTCTACATTATAAAGTGGGGCAGACAGGAAGATTGCTCTGTCTTGGTTCCTGGGATTATCATTAGAGCAGAGAGCAGAGAAAGGCCACATGGAGGAGAGGAAAGAGGCAGCCAAGATGGTGGAGTGCCAAAGGAGAAGCCAATTAGTGCAGAGTTTGTGCAGAGAGAAGGAGATGGGGAACAAAAGAGAATGAGGCTGGTGAGGTAGACACTTTTGATTTTAGAAAATTTGGATAAGTCAGTAGTTTTATGAGCACTGAATGAGTGGGTTTTGGAGCCCAGTGTGTGTTATTACTTGCCTGCCAGGTGCAAGCTAGGATTAAAGATAATAGCCTAACAGTTTGTGGTTCTGTTGTTTCATTACCGTCTGTCCAAATCCAATGTGTACCTTCATGGGCCAGGCTGCTGTGGTTGTGGCCATGAATACTGGCTTTACATTTGGCCTACTCAGCAAAATTTAGAGATCAATATGGAGCCGCCACCCTTGAGGTGCATGGTAGAGAACTGGCTGCTGTTATGGTTCCGCATGGCTCTTCTTTTGGGGGCCATAGGTTGGCTGAATTTCACAGCCATGCATGAGGAAACTGAGAGCTCTGTGAAAGAGGCTGCCTGGGACCTGCAAACTGAGCAGTGGAAGGAGCTGGAGCAAATGTGGGAGAAAGAGATGCTGACCGTGGAGCTGAAGCAAGAACCGGAGAAGGCCGAGAAGGTTCGTGAGATTCACTTGGAAATGGAGCAGCCACTCAAGAAAGACACAGCTTTGTGAGTTGCAGCATGCCCTGGATGTTGTGGAGAGCCAGCAGCTATGGGATGCCGGGGTTGAGACCGGAGCTGGGGCTGCAAGACCTGCTGAGCAGAAGGTGGTGGCGGCCCAGGGCTCAAGCCCAGCAGCAGGAGCTGATGTTTTCATTTCTTCTTTGGAAAATGAGGAGAATTGGGCTGGAGTTGCAATCTGCAGTCTTCAGAAGATGAGAGCCCAGCAGCAAGGAGTTCTTACTATGCCCCTGGTACGTCTGTGATTTTGAGACATAAGGGTGGGTGCTACCATGCTTTCTGGAGCAGAGATGAAAATGCTGACTGCCATTGCCATGTGCTCCTCTTTGGGACAGTGTAAGATCTGCCAGGATGGCAGGAATGAGGGGGCTGGCTGAGGCCCTATGTGCTTGGACTGGCTTCCTGGACTATGACCGGAGTGAGCACTGGCTCATTTTTGGATGGACTTACAGATTTTGGACAATGTGAAATACCCTGATGGGGGCGGGGAGTGGCTTTGCTGGAAGCCCTACCTCTGCCCCGGGAAGCTTTTCTCATGGCTAGAAAGAAGGCTGAGGACATTTTGTGCTTTTGGTAAAGTGCTCAGACTTGTGAAATATACCTTTGTAATAGTTGAAATTGTATGATTTGTAATGTTGCTATAATCTGTGTAATGTGCCTTGCAACCATATGCAGCATTTAACCCACGGCAAGCCATCCATTCTGTATTTGGACACTGGGACCTTTGTGGGAAGGGGTGTGCATGAACCTACATCCATTTTTTACAATCAAAATGGAACTGTGTTTAACAGCACGTGGAAGTTCTATGTAACACAATGGGAGGGAAATGACATCCCGACCCCTAGGAGGAATCTCCTGTTTAAGACCCCCATTCTATTTCTTAACTAGACAAACATTACAGAAGCTTGCCTCATTGTTTAATACAGCTAATCTATTAGCATATAGTATAATAGGTATTATAGTTGTTTTACTTTTACTAGGGTTCTATTGCATAATGTGCAGCATTCGGAAGCTACAACAACAGCAAGCTGTCATTCATGAAGTCCAATTGGCCTTAATTAAAAGAGAAGGGGGAGATTTTGGTGGAGTGCAGAGCGCATTCCTAGCAGCTGTGGCTGATGCAATGCTGTGAGAATACTCCAGCTCCCAGAACCCTCCTGGGCATACCCAGGGAGAAAGCTTGCCCATCATAAGGAAGTGACTTAGCGCCTACCACGCAGCTCACTGATCTTTTTAGCCATTGTCTTTGGAGAATACGCTGTAACACCCTATAAACTGAACCCATGTATATAAGCTAGCTTACTTCCTGAATAAAGTGAATCTGCATCACTGAACCTGGTCCCCGGAGTAGGGTCTTTGCGTCTCCGTCATCCTCACCCCAGACAGGACTTGTCCACAACAAACTATATGATAATATGGAACTATAAAATTTGATTAAACATTTTGATGACTTTAAGTATAATCTTATTTTGGGAATAAATTTTTGTGAGGCTTGTGTCATTCAAGTTTCAATTCAAATACCCAAAGAAATAATATTGTTTCAGAGATTGGAGTATGGATAACTCTAAAATTTAAGGAAAAAGATTGATTTTTTCAGTATTTCAGTTTGTAGATATGATAGTCAGAATAATGATTCTTGCTTCCCCCAAAATATCCATGGCTGAATACCAAGGAATGTAGAAATTCTATAATAACTAAAAAGCAAGAAAATTAATTCTCACCTGTAGCTTACATAAAAAAGAGGTCTCCTAATACCTTTATACTAGCCCACTGAGACCCATTGTGTACTTTTGATAAAGCTTATAAGAAAATATGTTGGTTTATGATACTCAGTTTGTGCTAATGTGTTACAGAAGCAAAAAAAATTATTCAAGTAAATTTAAATCTATACCTTATAAATACATTGGTGCATGAAAAAAGTTGATGCAAAATATTTTATGGTTTTGGGAATAGTTGGTATCAAGATAAACTAAAATATATTTTGCTTGTGTTGTAGAGATGTGAGTGAAAACAAGTATTAACTAGAACAGGTGAATGTCCATGATAGAATGTGCATTTGTCAAGCAGTCAATAAGAATAATGCTGTGATGGGAAGGAGGTGATTGTATACAATTCCTCATAATGTATAATGCTTTTTAAACCTTTATTATGGGTTAAATTTTATTTTTCATAATTTATATATTGAATTCTAACACCTACTAACTCAGAATAAAACTGCATTTTGATATAGGGTCTCTAAAGATATAATTTAGTTAAAATGATGTCATTAGAGTGGACACTAACAAAATATAACTTGTATTATTATAAGAAAAGGAAATTAAAACATAGACATACATGCATATAGGGAGAATTTCATATAAACATGAAGATGGCCATCTACAAGCCAAGGAGAGAGACTTCAGAAGAAAACAACCTTATCCATATATTGATCTCAAACTTCTAGCCTCTAGAAATAGCTCTCCAGCACTGTGAGAAAATAAATAACAATTTCTGTTAAGCTACTTAGTATATGTTACTTTGTTATGCCAGTCTTAGCACACTAATATATTTTATAGATTCCAGCTATGGTAATATGTTGATGTTTTTCCTTTGCAAAGTTTAATTAACTTGTCACAGCATAATTATTTTAATACACCTCTGATAAGTTAGAAATAATGGCTTCTTTTTTAGTACAATTGATAGAGTTATAGATAGTTATACTTTTACAAAAATAAATTTCCTTGAATAATAGTACAAAACACAGTACTATTTAGGATTCAATTAATGTAGCCCAAGTTTGAATACCATGGATTTACTAAAGACATTTGTTCTTTCTTTAACTCTTTCACTTCCAGAAAGCAAAAAGATGTTGTCATAACAATTCTTTCCCATATTAAAGTATTATAAACTGGACAAAATATTTTTAAGAGGATCCCTGAAGCATGGCAGCTTCATTAAAGCCAGGGCAGAGACAGACAGATGTATGGATGCAGTGGGCATTCAGGAGGAGGTTGCAATATGCTTTTTTAGTTTTATAGGTAGAATAGTTTTGGTTTTTTTTAAGTTATGTCACTTTAATTTTTTAATTTGTACAAAAATTTACTTTTTTTCATTTTTAAATTTTATTTAGAAAATTAATTTTAACAGGATAACATTGATCAATAAGAGTACACAGGTTTTAGTTGAACATTTCTATGGCATTTGAAATTTTTATTTATTTATTCATTTTAGAGGAGAGAGAGAGAGAGATTGAGAGAGAGAGAAAGAGAGAGAGAAGAGGGGAGGAGCAGGAAGCTTCAACTCCCATATGTGCCTTGACCGGGCAAGCCCAGGGTTTTGAACCGGCAACCTCAGTATTCCAGGTCAACGCTTTATCCACTGCGCCACCACAGGTCCGGCTTTTTTTAACTTTTTTTTTAAAATTTTTTATTTATTTATTTCTATGGCATTTGAAGTGTTGATTATGTTGTATACCCATCACTCAAAGTCAGATCATTTTCCATCACCTTATATTTGTCCCACTTTAAACTTTTCCCTCTACCTCCTCTACCATCTCCATTACCCCATGTCCCCTTTCCCCTCCTTTGACAAAGGATGTAAGAGTATACAATGGAGCAGTGACAGTCTCTTTAACAAATGGTGTTGGGATAATTGGACAGTTACCCACAAAATAAATAAAACTACACCACCAACTTACACCATTCACAAAAATAATCTCAAAATGAATAAAAAATGTAAGTCATGAAACCATAATCATCTTACAAGAAAACATAGGCAGTAAGCTCACTGACATCTCTCACAACAATATATTTGCTGATTTATCTCCATGGGCAAGTGAAATAAAGGACAGGATGAACAAATGGGACTATATTAATTTAAAAAGCTTTTGTATAGCTAAAAACAATATGAACAAAATAAAAATACAAACCATACAATGGGAGAACATATTTGACAGTATGTCCGATAAGGGATCAATAACCAAAATTTATAAAGAACTTGAAAAACTCACCTCTAGGAAGATAAACAATCCAATCAAAAAATGCTCAAAAGAAACAAATAGACACTACTCCAAAGAGGACATACAGTTGGTCAATAGGCAGATAAAAAAATTCAGCATCACTAATCATTAGAGAAATGCAAATTAAAACCACAATGAGATACCACCTTACACCAGTCAGAATGGTGTTTATTAACAAAACAACACATAATAAGTGCTGGAGAGGATTTGGAGAAAAGGGAACCCTCCTGCACTGCTGGTGGGAATGCAGACTGGTGCAGCCATTGTGGCAAACAGTACGGAGATTCCTCAAAAAGTTTAAAATAAAACTGCCTTTTAACTCAACCATCCCACTTTTAGAAATATAGCCTAAAACTACCAAATCACTGATTCAGAAGAAGAAATGACCCCCATGTTTACTGCAGTATTGTTTATAATAGCCAAGATCTGGAAACAGCCCAAGTGCCCGTCAGTGGACAAGTGGATTAAAAAGTGGTGGTACATATACACATGGAATACTACACGGCCTTGAAAAAGAATGAAATCTTACCTTTTGAGACCACATTGATGGATGTGGAAACTATTATGTTAAGTGAAATAAGCCAGGCAGAGAAAGAAAAATATCATATGAACTGAGAAACAGAATAGAGGCAGAGGCGGGATTAAAGGGACCAGAGGGAAAGAGGACAGAGAGAAAGAGGATGAGAAGATCGGATACAAATCCTGGAGGGAAGGAGGAAGGGCAGTGTGTGGAAGGGGGTAAGGGGGATGTGGAGGAGAAAATGGGCGTGAGAGAATGTATTTGGTGGGCCACTTGAATCTATGTAAACACAATAAATTAAAATCAATTAAAAAATGACACAACCCTGGATATGGGCTCAGTACATAGAGTGCTGGCCTGGCATATGTACTTCCCCAGTTTGATTCCCAGTCAGGGCACACAGAAGGGGACCATTTGCTTCTCTCCTCTTTCCTCTCCCTGTTCTCTCCCTCTTCCTTTCCTGCAGACAGTGGTTCAGTTGATTAGATTGTCCCTTGTCCCTAAGGATAGCAC
Organism: Saccopteryx bilineata; assembly: GCF_036850765.1. Lineage (NCBI taxonomy): Eukaryota > Metazoa > Chordata > Mammalia > Chiroptera > Emballonuridae > Saccopteryx > Saccopteryx bilineata. The sequence goes on along the minus strand of NC_089491.1, from coordinate 208,012,077 downwards.
AGTTAAGCTATGCTTGGTTAGCTATCCATGGTTGAGCATTGGGTCCAGACAGGGGTTGTCGGGTGGATCCTGGTAAGGACATATGCAGGAGTCTGTCTCACAATCTCCCCTCCTCTTACTTAAAAAAAAAAGATGAAAAAAGAGGAGAAATAGAGCTTTAAATTAAAATGGCATACAACTAAGTTTTATTATGCATTTTTGAAGTATAAGAAAGATATAATTATTTTCTAATTTTTCATGCAAATAGCTTCCAAATGCCAACGTTTATTTATTTATTTTTATTTTTAAATGAGACAAGAAGAGATAGAGAGACCGACTCCCGCATGCATGGCTACCGGGATCCACCTGGCAACCTATGTCTGGGGCTGATGCTCAAATCAACGGAGTTATTCTCAGTGTCTTGGGCCAACACCACTGGAATCAATAGAGCCACTAGCTGCAAGAGGGGAACACAGAGAGAGGAGGTACATATTGGGGGAAAGAAAGAAATGGTAACTTTCTATGTGGACCCTGACCGGGGATCAAACCCAGGACATCTACACACTGGGCCATCGCTCTATCCACCGAGTCAAATAGTCAGGGCTAACATTTATTTTTTAGAATGTTGTAATATGCAAATAATATTTAGTTAAATGCCTTTAATTTGTTTTATCGAAGGCAGGTTCTAAGCAAGTTTTGTTGAGTACTGTGTCATTTCTACTATTATCTATTTTCTGGGGCCAAAATATTTTCATGTTAATTTCAGTTTCATAAAAGGGTTCTTAGCCTCTCAGATAGCTTTTATGTAAAGATTTCAGAATATCTCATTCTCTTCAAAAGCCACCTGTTCTGACTTCTGATTACTCAAGTACCTGCCCTCTGCTCTGAGACATCTGAAAAAATTGTATCACAGTTATGTTTAGTGAAAATATCTCCTCCCATATACACACAGATAAAACATATGTTTTAGTGCAGGGCTCTTAGATGTAACACGAGGCCTCCTATCTGCTCACTAATTTAATTAATATGACATGTTGAATTAATTTGCAAGAAGAATGTTTTCCAAAACCATACTTCTTCGAAAATACTGTTACAAATCATAGAAATCAGTATGCTTTAATGGTATTTTATCAACTTGCTTTATGCTTTAAATTATTCTTTCACTATACATTTAATATTACTAAAAGACTCTGTTGCCAAACAATGACTAGAGAAAATAAAATACAAAAGTATTTGTGCTCCTATACTCAAACAAGAAACTGGCATTATTTTGGAAAGAGAGAGAGAACAAAGAGACAGAGGAGGAAGACAGAAGAAGAGATATTTTGTTAGGAAAATATAATAAGTCAAGGTCTAAACTCTACATATGTGTTATATCTACTTTTAATTCTCATAAAAAATCATTTTTTCTTTTGAAAAATATTGTCTAATCATCAGATAAAAATGTAATGAAAACAGTGAACTAAAGCAATTTAGTATTTCAAGCTGCTATAATTTAGTGATAGAGATTCTTCTTATCCATTATAATAGTTATATTTCCTTAAGAATATGTCTGTATAAAAATGTAATTGTATACAGCTTGGCATATGTCAGTAGGTGAAAATTATAAACATGTAATTAAGGCAGTTCTTGAGCAGATTTTTTTCTTACTGACTAATGAAAATAATATTTATAAGTATTAACTGCTGAAAGTCTCCAAAATTTCCTTTGAGCCGGATTAATATTAAAAAATAAATTATCTTTGCAAATCAATAAACAACATAATTCTGGATAAAAAAAATTTTGTAAAAATACTTGAAAAAATATAACATCAACTCCTTTACTTTAAATATATATTGCTAATATCCTCTAAATTCATCAAAGTAAGAGAATGCTCCTTATTTTCTTTTATTTACACATTCCTTATGCATCATAAGTACTAAATAACTTCTGAATGAAAAAAATGTTGAATGAATTAAAAAAACTAACTTCTCTCTCACTGTTCACTTTCTCTTTCTAACACACCCACATACACATGAATAAAACAGAGTTGGAAAAATAAGAAGAGACATAAAAGCTTGGTTTATTATTAATACTTACATATTTTTTTACTGTACTGGTGATGTTTTCTTAAAAAACACAAAAGACAAGCTTTATATGATTTCTCTTTCCAACCAAGAAACATCTCACTATATTGTTTCACTGTTTTTGTGCAGCTGTTTTGGCACTTTAGCAATGAAACAGGCATTAAGTATATAACACTGCACAGTATGAATTTAGCAATGAAAAGCAGTAAATGTAAAAGTTCAGCTTTTTATTCACAATCTGTCATTCTTGTGTTAATGGATTTTTCTCTTATTAATAGCTACATGTAAATTTTTCTGTGGAAAGATCCAAGAAACAGTTTATATTAAAAAAATTTTAGGCCCTGGCCGGTTGGCTCAGTGGTAGAGCATCGGCCTGGCGTGCAGAAGTCCCAGGTTCGATTCCTGGCAGGGGCACACAGGAGAAGCGCCCATCTGCTTCTCCACCCCTCTCCCTCTCCTTCCTCTCTGTCTCTCTCTTCCCCTCCCGCAGCTGAGGCTCCATTGGAACAAAGATGGCCCCGGGCACTGGGGATGGCTCCTTGGCCTCTGCCCCAGGTGCTAGAGTGGCTCTGGTCGCAACAGAGTGATGCCCGGAGGGGCAGAGCATCACCCCCTGGTGGGCGTGCCGGGTGGATCCCAGGGTCGGACGCATGCGGGAGTCTGTCTGACTGTCTCTCCCGTTTCCAGCTTCAGAAAAAAAAAAAAATTAAATGTAATGTATAGGCAGAGATCTTAATTATACTTTAGCTACTTTTAAATTAATTTTACTTTTGTTTGTTTATTTGTTTGTTTTTGTATTTTTTGGAAGTTAGAAGTGAGGAGGCAGAAAGACAGACTCACGCATGTGCCCAACCGGGATCCACCCAGCATGCCTACTAGGGGGTGATGCTTTGCTTATCTGGGGCATAGCTCTGTTGCAACTGAAGCCATTCTTGCACCTGAGGCGGAAGCCATGGATCAATCTTAAGCACCCAGGCCAACTTTGCTCCAATGAAACCTTGGCTGCAGGAGGGGAAGAGAGAGGTAGAGAGAAAGGAGAGGGGGAAAGGTGGAGAAGCAGATGGGTGCTTCTCCTATGTGCCCTGGCTGGGAATTGAACCCAGGACTTTCACATGTCAGGCTGATGCTCTACCACTGAGCTAGCCAGCCAGGGCTTAATTTTACTATTAATATATCCAACTGGTCAAATAATTAAAATTAAAACAGAGTAGGTCAGCCTCTTGACAACAGCTTGTGTGTGTGTGTGTGTGTGTGTGTGTGTGTGTGTGTGTGACAGAGAGAGACAGAGAGAAGGACAGACAGACCAGAAGAGAGAGAGAGATGAGAAGCATTAATTCTTCCTGTGGCACCTTAGTTGTTCATTGATTGCTTTCTCTTATGTGCCTTGATGGGGGAGCTACAGCAGACCAAGTAACCCCTTGCTCAAGAGCAACCTTGGGCTCAAGCTGATGAGCCGCTCAAGCTGGCTATCTCGGGGTTTCAAATCTTGGTCCTCCACGTCCCAGTCCAATGCTCTATTGCTTCCTCCTGGTCAGGCAATAACCTATTTTTCTAACATCAATAACTTTCCAACTGTACACATACAGGTAATCACTTATTTTACGATTTGTGTATTCTTTCGAGATTACTTTATAGCATACACAATAAAACACAAGTATATGTTCTTAGTTTCCCTCCTTTACACCATAGAACATACACACTCACACACTATTTTACTTCTTTTATTCAGTAAAGTATTTGGGAGACCTCTCCACATCAGAACAGAAATATTTTTCTATTGTGTTCAACAGGTGCATAGTGGTTTATTATATGAATGTGAATTAATTTATATGAGCAGCACTCAAGCACTGATTACATAGTTGTTTTTAATCTTTTGTGAATTCAAGTAATGCTACACCAAAAAATTATATGCAAATGCTATTATATCTTTCAAGTGAGTCTTCTGCTATAGATATTTGCATGTATCTATAGATATTTTTACTACCAGGAATCATACCAATCTGCATACCCACTCACAATATTTAATATCTTTATTTCCCTAAAGCCTTGCAAAGTAAATGTATTATTAAATATTTATTTTTTATATATTAGATACATCACTCATTCTCAATCTTTGTAAGTACAATGTTTCTTTTTATTATAAAAGAAATGTAATGCTCACTTGTACTATGCTACAATGAAATTTACTCTGCTTCTCTAGCTACATAATTTCAATAATAAATCAATACAATGCTATAACTCTAATATCAGGGAGAGATAACAGAAAGAAACATAAGAAATGTATTTCAACATGCAAATATCCCCATGTGCCCGTTTTAGAAGTCATAAAGAAACAGTCATACTTATGTACTAATTAGAATGAGTATATTGACAGAAAAGTATGGAGTCAGTAACTCAGACACCTTCCATGACATTTGCATGGTTGATATCATATTGAAAAACTTCAGACAGCTCTTGATAAAGTTACAAAACCAAATTAAGCACTTCTGTTGAGTCATAAAATAATTCTAGTACTCAATGTACAATGTTGTATGAGTCTTCTTTTCTAAATATTTATTGACAATACAATACCTTAATAAAGATTCTAGACTCAAAAATTATAAGAATCCTTTCTTAATATATAAAAGTATGGCAAGAGATTTGAAAACATGTGAGACAACAGCTCTCTTTCTTCTTTATACTTTTATATCACTAATTACAGGGACTCAGCACCAATGCTCCCTATCATCTAAATATCTAGTGTCTTAAATTATTCTGCTAACTAAATATAGTCCCCCAAACTTCCAACATGCTCCATTGGTAACTAAAGTTGATGAGACAGATGAAAATGGCTTTTAGTTGTTTTGTATTGTATATCATAAATTAGAATTTCTTGGCTTGACAAAGATCCCTGTGGTAGACTGGGAAAGTATTTAGAAGTTTTTCCCATTTTTTGCCATTTTGAGACCATTTAGTTGTTTTCATGTTTTTCATAATCTAAATGAAGCAGGGTAAAAGCAAATGATTTGGTTTCCCACATTAAGAGAAGACGCTCACCTGATCAGGCGGTGGCGCAGTAAATGGAGCATTGAACTAGGATGTGGAGGACCCAGGTTTGAGATGCTGAGGTCGCCAGCTCGAGCGTGGGCTCATCTGGTTTGAGCAAAGCTCATCAGCTTGAGCCTAAGATCGCTGTCTCAAGCAAAAGGTCACTCGGTCTGCTGTAGCCCCCCCTCCCTGTCAGGGCACATATGAGAAAGCAATCAATGAACAACTAAGGAACCGCAACGAGGTATTAATGTTTCTCATCTCTCTCCCTTTCTGTCTGTCTGTCCCTATCTGTCCCTCTCTCTGACTCTCTCTGTCTCTGACACACACACACACACACACACACACACACACACACACACACACACACACGAGAGAGAGAGAGAAGATGCTCAACTGCAGGACCATATTTTTTGTTGAGGATTTCTAACATTTTCTACTACTTGGCCTTTTCATTTCCTCCTGCACAGCTTGTATGCATCTCAACTTTATAGAGATTTATGTACATTTTGGAATGCATGAATTATATATCTTCCAATTTCACTAAAAATAATGTTGAACATGTTTTTTGTCTATTTACTTACATTTTAATTGTTGCTTTTGTTTATATTTTATAATAATTTTATTTTTTTAATGGGGTGACATCAATAAATCAGGATACATATATTCAAAGATAACAAGTCCAGGTTATCTTGTCATTCAATTACATTGCATACCCATCACCCAAAGTCAGATTGTCCTCTGTGACCTTCTATCTTGTTTTCTTTGTGCCCCTCCCCCTCCCCCTTTCCCTGTCCCATTACCCCCTCCCCCCCATAACCACCACACTCTTATCAATGTCTCTTAGTTTCACTTTTATGTTCCACCTACTATGGAATAATGCAGTTCCTGTTTTTTTCTGATTTACTTATTTCGCTTCGTATCATGTTATCAAGATCCCACCATTTTGCTGTAAATGTTCCGATGTCATCATTTCTTATGGCTGAGTAGTATTCCATAGTGTATATGTGCCACATCTTCGTTATCCAGTCATCTATTGACAGGCTTTTTGGTTGTTTCCATGTCCTGGCCACTGTGAACAATGCTGCAATAAACATGGGGCTGCATGTGTCTTTACGTATCAATGTTTCTGAGTTTTGAGGGTATATACCCAGTAGAGGGATTGCTGGGTCATAAGGTAGTTCTATTTTCAGTTTTTTGAATAACCACCATACTTTCTTCCATAATGGTTGTACTACTTTACATTCCCACCAACAGTGTATGAGGGTTCCTTTTTCTCCACAGCCTCTCCAAAATTTGCTCTTACCTGTCTTGCTAATAATGGCTAATCGAACAGGTGTGAGGTGATATCTCATTGCAGTTTTGATTTGCATTTCTCAAATAGCTAAAGAAGATGAGCATCTTTTCATATATCTGTTGGCCATTTGTATTTCTTCCTGAGAGAAGTGTCTGTTCATATACTCTTCCCATTTTTTATTGGATTGTTTGTTTGTTGTTGAGTTTTATGAGTTTTTTGTATATTTTGGATATTAGACCCTTATCTGAGCTGTTGTTTGAAAATGTCATTTCCCATTTAGTTGGCTTTCTGTTTATTTTGTTATCAGTTTCTCTTGCTGAGCAAAAACTTCTTAGTCTGATGTAGTCCCATTCATTAATGTTTGCCTTCACTTCTCTTGCCTCTGGAGTCAAATTCATAAAATGCTCTTTAAAACCCAGGTCCATGAGTTGAGTACCTATGTCTTCTTCTATGTACTTAATTATTTCAGGTCTTATGTTTAGATCTTTGATCCATTTTGAGTTAATTTTTGTACAGGGGGATAAACTGTAGTCCAGCTTCATTCTTTTGCTTGTGGCTTTCCAGTTTTCCCAGCACCATTTATTGAAGAGGCTTTCTTTTCTCTATTGTGTATTGTTGGCCCCTTTATCAAAAATTATTTGACTATATATATGTGCTTTTATTTCTGGGTTTTCTATTTTGTTCCATTGCTCTGAGTGTCTATTTTTCTGCCAATACCATCCTGTTTTGATTGTCATGGCCCTATAATAGAGTTTGAAGTCAGGTATTGTAATGCCCCGAGCTTCATTCTTTTTCTTTAGGATTGCTTTGGCTATTCGGGGTTTTTTATAGTTCCATATAAATCTGATGATCTTTTGCTCTATTTCTTTAAAAAATGTCATTGGAAGTTTGATGGGAATTGCATTAAATTTGTATATTGCTTTGGGTAATATAGCTATCTTGATTATATGTATTCTTCCTAGCCAAAAACAAGGTATATTCTTCCATCTCATTATATCTTTTTTGATTTGCCTTAACAATGGTTTATAGTTTTCATTATATAAGTCCTTTACATTCTTCGTTATGTTTATTCCTCAGTATTTTATTTTTTTTGTTGCAATTGTGAAGGGGATTATTCTTTTGAATTCATTCTCAATTGTTTCATTGTGGCATATAGAAAGGCTATTGACTTCTGTATGTTAATTTTGTATCCTGCGACCTTACTGTATTGGCTTATTGTTTCTAGTAGTCTTTCTGTGGATTCTTTGGGGTTTTTGATGAATAGGATCATATCATCTGCAAAAAGTGATAACTTTACTTCTTCTTTTCCGATATGGATGCCTTTTATTTCTTTGTCTTGTCTGATTGCTCTGGCTAGAACCTCTAGTACCACATTAAATAAGAGTGGAGAGAGTGGACAACCCTGTCTTGTTCCTGATTTAAGGGGGAAAGCCTTCAATTCAGTGCCATTTAATATGATGTTAGGTAATGGTTTATCATATATGGTCTTTATCATGTTGAGATATTTTCCTTCTATACCCATTTTGTTGAGAGTCTTAAACATAAAATTGTGTTGTATTTTATCAAAAGCCTTTTCTGCGTCTATTGATAAGATCATGTGGTTTTTGTTCTTTGTTTTGTTGATATGGTGTATTACGTTAACCGTTTTGCGTATGTTGAACCATCCTTGAGATTCTGGGATGAATCCCACTTGATCATGATGTATTATTTTTTTAATATGTTGTTGTATTTGATTTGCTAGTATTTTGTTTAGTATTTTAGCATCTGTATTCATTAGAGATATTGGTCTGTAGTTTTCTTTTTTTGTGCCATCCTTGCCTGGTTTTGGTATGAGGGTTATGTTGGCCTCATAAAATGTGTTTGGAAGTATTGCTTCTTCTTCAATTTTTTGGAAGACTTTCTGTAGAATAGGAACCAAGTCTTCTTTGAATGTTTGACAAAATTCGCTGGTATAGCCGTCAGGGCCTGGACATTTATTTTTGGGGAGGTTTTTAATGGTTTTTTCTATTTCTTCTCTACTAATAGGTCTGTTTAGGCTTTCTGCTTCTTCTTGACTCAGTCTAGGAAGGTTGTATTGTTCTAGGAATTTATCCATTTCTTCTAGGTTGTTGAATTTAGTGGCATAAAGTTTTTCATAGTATTCTACAATAATTCTTTGTATATCTAGGGTGTCCGTGGTGATTTCTCCTCTTTCATTTTGGATTTGTTTATATGAGTTCTTTCTCTTTTTTCCTTGGCAAGTCTTGCCAAGGGTTTGTCAATTTTGTTGATCTTTTCAAAGAACCAGCTCCTTGTTCTATTAATTTTTTCTATAGTTTTTCTGTTCTCTAATTCATTAATTTCTGCTCTGATTTTAATTATCTCCTTTCTTCGGCTGCTTTTGGGTTTTCTTTGTTCTTCTTTTTCTAGTTCCTTAAGGTGTGAAGTTAAGTGGTTTACTTCGGCTCTCTCTTGTTTGTTCATATATGCCTGAAGTGGTATGAACTTTTCTCTTATCACTGCTTTTGCTGCATCCCATAGATTCTGATATGTCATATTGTCATTTTCATTAGTTTGTATATATCTTTTGATCTCTCCACTTATTCCTTCTTTGACCCATTCATTTTTTAAAAATATGTTGTTTAGTTTCCACATTTTTGTGGGATTTTTTTCTTTTTTTTTGCAGTTGAATTCTAGTTTCAAGGCTTTGTGATCAGAAAATATGCTTGGTACAACTTCGATTTTTTTGAATTTGCTGATGTTGTTTTTGTGGCCCAATATATGGTTAATTCTTGAGAATGATCCATGTACACTGGAGAAAAATGTATACTCAGTCACTTTGGGATGAAATGTCTTGTAGATGTCTATCATATCCAGGTGCTCTATTGTGTTGTTTAAAGCCACTATGTCTTTGTTGATTTTCTGTTTGGATGACCGATCTAGAGCCGTCAGCGGTGTATTGAGGTCTCCAAGTATGATTGTATTTTTGTCAGTTTTTGTTTTAAGATCAATAAATAGCTGTCTTATATATTTTGGTGCTCCTTGGTTTGGTGCATATATATTAAGAATTGTTATGTCTTCTTGATTCAGTGTCCCCTTAGCCATTATGAAATGGCTATTTTTGTCTCTGAGTACTTTTCCTGTCTTGTAGTCAGCATTATCAGATATGAGTATTGCTAAACCTGCTTTTTTTTGGATGTTATTTGCTTGGAGTATTGTTTTCCAGTCTTTCACTTTGAATTTGTTTTTATCCTTGTTACTTAGATAAGTTTCCTGTAGTCAGCATACAGTTGGATTTTCTTTTTTAATTCATTCTGCTACTCTGTGCCTTTTTCTTGGTGAGTTTAATCTGTTTATATTTAGTGTAATTATTGACACTTGTGAGTTCCCTATTGCCATTTTATATCTTGCTTTCTGTTAATTTTGTGTCTTGTTTGATCTTTCTCTTTCATTTTTCTATCTTTTGTTTTTATTTGGTTGTATTCCATACATCTTTCCTTTGTTGCTATCTTTTTTATCTCATGTGCTTCTGTGGTGGTTTTTTTAATGGTGGTTACCTTTAAGTAATGAAAAGGGTCCCTACCCTGTTCAGTGTAGCAAACTATTTTGTGAGTACTTTTGTACTCCATCGTCCTTTGCTACTGTTAATCTCCATCCTCTCCCCCCTTTCTTTTTGTTGTTGTCACAGTTTAAATTTTGTTTTATTGTGTTCTTCTTAGAGCTTTTACTTGTGGCTCTGTTTTTTTTTGTTCTTTGTATCTGATTGGAGAATCCCCTTTAGTAATTCCTGGAGTGGGGGTTTTCTGCTGATAAATTCTCTCATCTTTTCTGTATCTGTGAATGTTTTTATTTCTCCTTCATATTTGAAGAATAGCTTTGATGGTTATAGTATACATGGCTGAAAGTTCCTCTCTTTCAGGACTTTAAATATTGGGGTCCACTCTCTTCTAGCTTGTAGAGTTTCTGCTGAGAAATCTGATGATAATCTAATGGGACTACCTTTATATGTTGTATTTCTTTTCCCTGGCTGCCTTCAGAATTTTTTCTTTGTTGTTGGTTTGTGTCAATTTTATTATGATATGCCTTGGAGTGGATTTGTTGCGGTTAAGAAAACTCGGAGTTCTGTTTGCTTCTTGAACTTGAGGCTTTAGTTCTTTCTACAGGCTTGGGAAGTTCTCATCTATTATTTGTTTGAGTATGTTCTCCATTCCATTTTCTCTCTCTTCTCTCTCTGATATACCTATTATTCTTATGTTATTCTTTTTGATGGGATCAGATAATTCTTGTAGGGCTATCTCATTTTTTTAAATTTTTGAGTCTCTTTCTTCTCTTCTCTCTTGTGCCTCAAGTTGCTTGTCTTCTATTTCACTAATCCTCTCTTCTATCTGGCCTGTTATATTAGCTAAGCTTGTTACCTCTTTTTTTCAGCTCGTAAATTGAGTTTTTCATTTCTGTTTGATTTGTTTTTATAGTTTCAATTTTCTTGGACATATATTTTTTGTGTTCATTGAGTTGTTTTCTGAGCTCCCTAAATTGCCTTTCTGTGTTTTCTTGTATATCTCGGAGGATTTTTAGGATTTCTATCTTGAATTCTCTGTCATTTAATTTAGCTCCAAGGTTTCCAATATATTAAATTTTTTCTCCATAGGTTTTTCTTCATCTAGCTGTGTTACCTCTCTTTCTTTTGTATCCATGATATTCAATTTTGTCTTCCTTAATGGCATCTGAGGGTGGTTTTGTTGATAGTATTAATGAGATTTAATAAAGAATGAAAAGTTAAAAAAATCAAAAATCAAAAAGAGTTTTTTTAAATTAATAATGAAATAAAAAAATAAAATAAAATAAAAATTTTAAAAAAAGGAAATTATTCCCCCCCTCCTTTTTTCCTCTCCTCTCCTCTCCCCTCTTTATGAAAATCTTGTGGTGAACTGTGAATTATAACAAACAATGCCTGTAATGGAGTGCCTGAATTGGGGAAAAGTAATAAAGGGGCAAAAAAAAGGAAAAAAAAAAAAGAAAAAAGAAGGGAGTATGGACCCACAAAAAGCAAATAAGGAAAAAATTCGGGTCAAGAATAAAATAATTTGCTTTTAGGTGTTGGTTGAGTAAGAGTTATGATGAGAGGAATAAGAGGAAAACAGAAAAATGGGGGGACAAATTAAAAAATTACTATTGTATTTAGTGGAACAAGAACTAGATAAAATGGAGAGCCAGGGATGGCAGCACTACTAGTGAGTTAAAAAGGTGAAGTAAAAAAACCCCAAAATGCCACAAACATAAGTTTGAGTCCCAGATAAGATAATTTGTTTGTTATTGAGGTTTGAATGAGAGGAGATGTAAAGGAGAAAGGAAGAAGCTAATATAGAGGGAGAAAAGAAAGAGAGAGACAGAAAAAAAGAGGGAACCACTAACAGAAGAAAAAAGAAAAAAGAGGAGAGAGAGAGACAGAGTTAAGGGTTTTGGAGTGCAACCCTCATAGAGAGAAAGGAAGAGGAAAGAAAAGATAATGGGAGATGTAACACTTATGTGTAGTGTAGTTCAAGGAGAGGAGAGAGTAAGACCGGCAGAGAGTTAATCAGCCAAATTGGAGGAGGAAAAAACATATTAAGAATGAAGATAAGAGAAACAAACAAACAAATATAATAAAATGTGATAGGTTATAAAGTCTGCAGATTATTCTTGATTTTGAGAGGTTATCTTCTTGCTTTTTCTTTTCTCTTCCTCTTCCTGGTCAGTGACTCTGTACCCCGGGTTCTGCCCCTTTGGCACACTAAGGTAGAGGTTTGCAGTTGATAAGTCTCTATGGTGATGTCATGTATTGTGCTTTAGTCTCGTTGGCATTCGAGGCTCATTAGCATTTATAGGCTCCGACAGTGAGAGAGTCTGTGTTCCTGGAGCCTTTCTCCTAGTCTTTCCTTCCTCAATTAGTAGCCTGATAATCCAGCTATGGGGTTGCTGCTGCCTCTGCCTGGATAGTAAGAGGCTCAAAGAGCTGGCAACCTCCCACTCTATTTCCACTCAGCACAGGGCTCTGGGTAAGGCTCAGTCAGTCAGAGCTGCTAGCATAATCAGGCGGGGTTTCTGCCCACTCAAAGACCTCTGGCTCTGCCACTCTCTCCAGTAACACAGGCGGGTGCCCACTTCCAGGCGCTTGGAGGAAACTCTTGCTCACTCTCTGTGCGCACAGACCAGGATATCCGGCCAGCAGTTTCACGCTTTGAGTGAAACCCCCAACCGCATGGAAAAGTTGCAGTGTTGGAATTGGCTCTTGCTCCGTCCCCATGTGTGGCTTTTGCAACGCGCTGGGGCGGCCCAAGATTCCGTTTGGCCCACACAAAGGCCCCTGACTCTGCCCTTCTGTGCGATAACATGGGCGTGCATTGCCGAGGCACTTGGAGGAATCTCTCGCTCACTATCTGCTCGCGCAGACCAAGATATGAGGCCGGCTGTGTTTCCCTCTGAGTGAATCCACTACCAGCACAAAAAAGTTCCACCGTTGGAATTAGTTCTCGCTCTCTTTCATGCACAGCTTTCCCAGGGCGCTGGGGCTGCCCAGAGATTCCACTTTCGGCCCACAGAAAGTTCTCTGCCTTTGCCTCTCTGTGGGGTAACACGGTCAACCACTCCCGGGGCTTAGGAAGAAATCTCTCGCCCACTATCTGCGCACGCCGACCAGGAGATCGGTTAAAATGGCTACCCCGCTTGTCTTTCTTTGTTTGGGTTTGGCGCGAGTGTTAGCTTGTATTGCCTGGGTTGCCACAGGATCAGTTTTTACTCGGCTTGAATCTCCGTGCCACAGCCTGGTTCGGCCGTTTGTGCCGTGGCCTGGATCTATTCACCCCGTTTGCCCACCTCAGTTTCTATATTCATGGATCCCAGAGAAAGCCACCATGTTTAGGTTAGTGAGGAAGGCAGAGCATTTCTTACTCCCTATTTCCTTCGGGGTTTGGTTATATATTTAGCCAATTTTTCACTCGACCATACCTTCAGGTGTATTGCGAAAGATCTGGAGGCTCCAAGGATAGGTTTTTCTGTTTCTGGTTGAAGATCTTGTTGAGTTTTGGGGGAGATTTATCGGTATCGCTTTCTACCTCGCCATCACTCTGACATCCTCCTCCTGCTTTTGTTTATTTTTTAGAAAAAAAGGACAAAATGTTAACTTACAAAGCCATGTTTACACTGCAAGTCATGTTTATGATATTTTATATTTATATGATGCATTTTTTGTTTTCCTCTCAAAAAAAAAATGTTTATTTTTGAAAGAAATTATAACATTTAAGTCATCTTGAAATCTGAACCACCTCAAAAAGCATTATTTGTTTTACAAAGAAAGATATATGTCATAGTTTAAAATACAATATTGAACTTAATTGGGCATTTTCTTTCTTTGAGATACAGTCTATCAAAAATAATAGGTAAATATTTGTAATGAATTAAACTCTCCTGAATTTTTTTTTTCAGTTTGAGGTATGAGATAGTAATAATTGAAACCATCCACATTGTAGTAGGAATGTGTTTTTTTTTCAGTTTTTTTTTTTATTAAATTTAATGCAGTGACATTGATAAATCAGGGTACATATGTTGAGAGAAAATATCTCTAGATTATTTTGACATTTGATTGTGCTGTATACCCCTCCCCCAAAGTTAAATTGTTTTCTGTCATCTTCTATCTGGTTTTCTTTGTGCCCCTTCCCTCCCCTAACCCCTCTCTTCTTCTTCACCCCCTCCCCCAACCTCCCGCCCCTGTTGCCATCACATTCTTGTTCATGTCTCTGAGTCTCATTTTTATGTCCCTTCTATGTATGGATTCATCTTAGTTTTTTTTTTTTTTGATTTACTTATTTCACTCCGTGTAATGTTGTCAAGGTCCATCCATGTTATTGTAAATGATCCGATGTCATCATTTCTTATGGCTGAGTAGTATTCCATAGTATATATGTACCAAAGCTTTTTAATCCACTCGTCCTCTGATGGACACTTGGGCTGTTTCCAGATCTTCGCTATTGTGAACAATGCTGCCACAAACATGCGGGTGCATTTCTCCTTTTCGAGCCATTCTATGGTGTCCTTGGGGTATATTCCTAAAAGTGGGATAGCTGGGTCAAAAGGCAGTTCAATTTTCAGATTTTTGAGGAATCTCCATACTGTTTTCCACAGTGGCTGCACCAGTCTGCATTCCCACCAGCAGTGCAGGAGGGTTCCCTTTTGTCCACATCCTCGCCAGCACTTATTCTGTGTTGGTTTGTTGATAAGCACCATTCTGACTGGTGTGAGGTGATATCTCAATTTGGTTTTAATTTTCATTTCTCTAATGATTAGTGATGTTAAGCATTTTTTCATATGCCTATTGGCCATCTGTATGGCCTCTTTGGAGAAGTGTCTATTCATCTCTTTTGCCCATTTTTGGATTGGATTGTTTGTCTTCCTGGTGTTGTGTTTTTCAAGTTCTTTATAAATTTTGGTTATTAACCCCTTATCAGATGTATTGTCAAATATATTCTCCCATTGTGTAGTTTGTCTTTTTATTCTGTTCTTGTTGTCTTTAGCTGTGCAAAAGCTTTTTAGTTTGATATAGTCCCATTTGTTTATCCTGTCTTTTATTTCACTTCCCCGTGGAGATAAATCAGCAAATATATTTCTCGGAGAGATGTCGGAGAGCTTACTGCCTATGTTTTCTTCTAAGATGCTTATGGTTTCACGGCCTACATTTAAGTCTTTTATCCATTTTGAGTTTATTTTTGTGAGTGGTGTAAGCTGGTGATCTAGTTTCATTTTTTTGCAGGTAGCTGTCCAATTTTCCCAACACCATTTGTTAAAGAGGCTGTCTTTACTCCATTGTATTTACTTACCTCCTTTGTCAAATATCAGTTGTCCATAGAACTGTGGGTTTATTTCTGGGTTCTCTGTTCTGTTCCATTGATCTATATGCCTGTTCTTATGCCAGTACCAGGCTGTTTTGAGTACAATGGCCTTGTAGTATAACTTGATATCAGGAAGTGTGATACCTCCCACTTTATTCTTCTTTTTTAAGATTGCTGAGGCTATTCGTGGCCTCTTTTGGTTCCATATAAATTTTTGGAATATGTGTTCTATATCTTTGAAGTATGTCATTGGTATTTTAATTGGTATTGCATTAAATTTATA
This sequence comes from Saccopteryx bilineata, assembly GCF_036850765.1. Taxonomy (NCBI): domain Eukaryota; kingdom Metazoa; phylum Chordata; class Mammalia; order Chiroptera; family Emballonuridae; genus Saccopteryx; species Saccopteryx bilineata. Next base: position 207,996,585 of record NC_089491.1, on the reverse strand, counting down.
GATTGCTTTGGGTAATATAGACATTTTAATGATGTTTATTCTTCCTAACCATGAGCATGGTATATGCTTCCACTTGTTTGTATCTTCCTTGATTTCTTTTATCAATGCTTTGTAATTTTCCGAGTACAAGTCTTTAGTCTCCTTTGTTAGTTTACTCCTAGGTACTTTATTTTTTTGGATGTAGTTGTGAAGGGGATTGTTTCCTTAATTTCTCTTTATGACTGTTCATTGTTGGTGTATAAAAATGCCTCTGATTTCTGAGTATTGATTTTATATCCTGCCACTTTGCTGAATTTATTTATCAGGTCCAGTAGCTTTTTGACTGAGACTTTAGGGTTTTCTATATACAATATCATATCATCTGCAAATAATGATAGTTTTACTTCTTCTTTTCCAACTTGAATGCCTTTTATTTCTTCTTCTTGTCTGATTGCTGTGGCTAGGACTTCCAGGACTATGTTAAATAAGAGTGGTGAAAGGGGGCACTCCTGCCTTGTTCCTGATCTTAAGGGTATTGCTTTTAATTTTTGCCCTTTGAGTATGATGTTGGCTGTGGGTTTCTCATAGATGGCTTTTATCATGTTGAGGTATGTTCTCTGTATTCCCACTTTGCTGAGAGTTTTCTATGAATTTCTTTTTTATATCTTTTCACACTTTTTTTTTTAAATACAACTTTTTTTTTATTCATTTTAGAGAGGAGAGAGAGAGAGAGAGAGAGAGAGAGAGAGAGAGAGAGAGGAGAGACAGATAGAAGGGGGGAGGAGCTGGAAGCATCAACTCCCGTATGTGCCTTGACCAGGCAAGCCCAGGGTTTTGAACTGGCGACCTCAGCATTTCCAGGTCGACACTTTATCCACTGCACCACCACAGGTCAGGCTGCTGAGAGTTTTGATCATCAATGGGTGCTGAATTTTATCAAATGCTTTTTCTGCATCTATTGAAATTATCATATGGTTTTTCTCCTTTTTGTTTATGTGATGAATCACATTGATTGATTTACAAATATTGTACCAGCCTTCCTCCCCAGAATAAATCCCACTTGATCATGGTGTATGATTTTTTCCATATATTGTTGGATCTGGTTTGCTAATATTTTGTTGAGGATTTTAGCATCTATATTCATCAGAGATATTGGCCTATAATTTTCTTTCTTTGTGTTGTCTTTGCCTGGTTTTGGAATCAGAATTATGCTCGCCTCATAAAAGGAGCTTGGAAGTCTTCCTTCCTCTTGAATTTTTTGAAATAGTTTGAGAAGGATAGGAGTTAGTTCTTCTTTGAATATTTGGTAGAATTCCGTTGTGAAGCCATTGGGCCCCGGACTTTTCTTTGTTGGGAGTCTTTTGATAACTGTTTCTATCTTATTTGGTGTAATTGGTCTGTTTAGGTTTTCTGATTCTTCCAGATTGATTTTTGGAAGATTGTATGTTTCAAGGAATTTGTCCATTTCATCTAGGTTGTCTAGTTTTTTGGCATACAGTTCTTCATAGTATTTTCTTACAATATTTTGTATTTCTGTTGTGTCAGTTGTTATTTCTCCTCTCTCATTTCTAATTTTATTTATTTGAGTTCTCTCTCTCTTTTTCTTGGTGAGTCCACTTAAAGGTTTATCAATCTTGTTTACCTTTTCAAAGAACCAGCTCCTAGTTTCATTGATCCTCTGTATTGTTTCTTTAGCCTCTATGTCATTTATTTCTGCTCTGATCTTTATTATTTTCTTCCTTCTACTACATTTGGGCTTTACTTGCTGTTCTTTTTCTAATTCTTTTAGATGCAGGGTTAAGTTGTTTATTTGAGCTTTTTCTAGCTTCTGAAAGTGTGCCTGTAGTGCTATGAACTTCCCTCTCAGCACTGCTTTCACTGTGTCCCATAAATTTTGAGTTCTTGTATGCTCATTGTCATTCGTTTCTAGGAATTTTTTTATTTCTTCTTTGATCTCATTCTTAATCCATTCATTATTTAGCACCCTGCTATTTATTTTCCATGTGTTTGAGAATTTCTGAGCTTTTCTGCTGTGATTCATTTCTAGTTTCATGCCGTTGTGATTGGAGAAAGTGCTTGATATGATTTCAGTCTTCTTAAATTTGTTGAGAGCACTTTTGTGCCCTAACATGTGGTCTATCCTAGAGAATGTACCATGAGCGCTTAAAAAGAATGTATATTCTGCTGCTTTAGGGTGAAAGGATCTGAAGATATCTATTAAATCGAGTTGATCTATTGTTTCCAATAAGTCTGCTCTTTCTTTGTTAATTTTCTTTCTTGAGGATCTATCTAGTGATGTTAGTGGGGTATTGAAATCCCCTACTATTATAGTATTGCTATTGATCTCGCCCTTTAAATCCATCAAAGTCTGTTTTATATATTTGGGTGCTCCTATATTAGGTGCATAGATATTTATAATAGTTATATCTTCCTGTTGGATTACTCCCTTTATCATTATGTAGTGGCCTTCTTTATCTCTTACTATACCCTTTGTTTTAAAGTCCAATTTGTCTGATATAAGTATTGCTACCCCAGCTTTTTTTTCATTTCTGTTTGCATGAAATGTTTTTTTCCATCCTTTGACCTTCAATCTATGTGTATCTTTTGTTCTAAGGTGTGTGTCTTGTAGACAGCATATCTATGGGTCCTGTTTTCTTATCCACGCAGCTACCCTATGTCTTTTGATTGGATCATTTAATCCATTTACATTTAAGGTTATTATTGATATGTAGTTGTTTATTGCCATTTTCTTCTTTAAAGGTGTATTCCTTTTTTGCCTATATTTTTTTCCAACTTTGATCTGTTTACAACAGGCCCCTTAACATTTCCTGCAGCATTGGTTTGGTTGTAATGAATTCCTTGAGTTGTTTTTTGTCTGGGAAGCTTTTTACTTCTCCTTCGATTTTAAACAATAGCCTTGCTGGATAAAGTAGTCTTGGTTGTATGTTCTTGTTCTGCATTACTTTGAATATTTCTTGCCATTCCCTTATGGCCTCAAGTGTTTCTGTTGAGAAGTCGGATGTCATCCTTATGGGGGCTCCTTTGTAGGTGATAACTTTTTTTTCTCTTGCAGCTTTTAATATTTTCTCTTTATCGCTTAGCTTTGGTATTTTAATTATGTTGTGTCTTGGTGTAGGTTTCTTTGGGTTTCTCTTTAATGGAGTTTTCTGTGCTTCTTGGACTTGTAAGAGTTTCTCTTGCATTAATTTAGGGAAGTTTTCAGTTATGATATGATTGAACAAAGTCTCTATCCCTTGTTCTTTTTCTTCTTCTTCAGGAACCCCTATGATGCGGATGTTATTTCTCTTCATGTTGTTACAGAGCTCTAAGTGTTTCCTCTGACTTTTTGAGGCTTTTTTCTCTTTTCTTCTCTGCTTTCATGCCTTCATTCCAGTTGTCCTCCAACTCACTGATTCGATCCTCTGCTGTATCCATCCTGTTTTTAATTCCTTCCATTGTGGTCTTCATTTCTGATATTGTATTTGTCATCTCTGACTGATTTTTTTAATATTTCAATATCCTTTTTTATACTTGCTATTTCTTAATTTAGGTTTTCAAACTGCCCCTCCATTGTTGTTCTAAGATCCCTAAGCATCCTTACAATCATTATTTTGAACTCCACATCTGGAAGTTTGATTATTTCCATATCACTCAGCTCATCTCTCAAGGATGTCTCTTGTGGTTTCATTTGGGTTGCACTCCTTTGTCTTCTCATAATGGTGTTTTATTTGTAGAGTTGCTTGAGTCTAGGCTTGGTGTTTTCTGCCTCCTGTTTTCAGTTGTGTTATTTTAGGTCTTCTTGGATTGGTATCAGCTATTATTTGTAATCCACTTTCGGATTTGGGCAGCTTTGAAGTCTTAATTTGTTTGTTTTCTTAACAGGTGATAGTCTTCTTAACTGATCTCAGCAGGGGGCTTCCTTGAAACTGTAACCAGGAATGCTGTGGGTGTAACATGAGAAGCTGAAGGTCTGTTCCACCAACTAATCTCACTGGGGGCAGGGTTTTTTCTCAGCTTCAGTAGGGGGAGGTGTATCTCAGATCTCCATGGAGACCTGAGTTACTGCCCCTCCTCCCCACTTCTTGTTTTCAGCTGTGTCTTGTTGCGCTGATTGGAGCTGGATAGATGTCCGGAGATCTCTGATTTGGAAGCACTTCAGCTCTGTTTTGTGAAAGGTTCAGTCCCTCCCCCAGCTATGGCCACCTCCAGCATGAATGAGTCAGCTTTTTTATTTTGTTTCTTGCATACCTTAGCCCCTCACAGTCTGTCCCTCTCTGTCCTTTCCACTTGGGAGATAAGCTGGTCTGTTCAACCCACCTTGCACCCTGGTCGCCAGGTAAGTGGCTGTGAGCAGTAGTTTCTGCTCTTTTTCCTCTGTGAAATCCTCTCTGGGCTCTCAGCCTCACCCCCCCCCCCTGCTGTTCCTGTAAGCAGAGGAGATTCAGGCACTCCTTACCAGGTTTATTGTGGCTTCCTCTTTGCTCCTTGGTTTTTTGAGAGCTGTTCTTGCAGTTCAGTGTTGGTTTTTCATGCTGATTTTTCCTAAATTGATTTGTATTCTAGTTTGGTGTTGAGAGCTGGGCGTCTGTGTGTCCGCCTACTCCGCTGCCATCTTCAAAAAACCGGGAATGTGTTTTTGAGTCATTAATGATGGCATACTTTTTTTTTTACTTAGCATGCTAAACTTTTCCTGATAGACTAAGGATTAAAATAACTTCCAATATAAGTCAGTAACCTAAATATCACATTTTATTTATTATACTCAATCCATAAAATAAAGAAACTTATTTTAGAGAGAGTAGAGTTTCATTTCTAGAGTACATTCATAATATTCCAAGTATATACAGCTTATTCATACTTACAGCTGTCTCTTTCTCTCTCTCTCTCTCTTTTTTTTTTTTTGTATTTTTCCAAAGTGACAAGGGGGGAGGCAGTCAGACTCTCACATACGCCAGACTAGGATCCACCCAGCATACCACCAGGGGGCGATGCTCTACTTATCTGGAGCATTGCTCCGTTGCAGCGGAGTCATTCTAGCATCTGAGGCAGAGGCCGTGGACCCGTCTTAAGTGCCCTGGGCCAACTTTGCTGCAAGGGAGACTTGGCTGTGGGAGGGGAAGAGAGAGATGGAGAGAAAAGAGAGGGGAAAGAGTGGAGAAGCAGATGGGCTCTTCTCCTATGTGCCTAACTGGAAATCGAACCCAGGATTTCCACACATGGGGCTGATGCTCTTCCACTGAGCCAACCAGCCAGGGCTCTTACAACTGTCTCTTTGTAGAAGAAAGATCAATACTCATCTGAGGTTTTAAAATAAAGATAAAGGACAAAACACAGGGAAATATCACACTAACACATAATTGGAAATAGAATTTGAATGTTTTTCAGAGACAATTGTAGCTTTTCTTTTTTTCTTTTTTCTTTTTTTCTTTTTCTGAAGCTGGAAATGGGGAGAGACAGTCAGACAGACTCCCGCATGCACTCGACCAGGATCCACCCAGCACGCCCACCAGGGGCAATGCTCTGCCCACCAGGGGGCGATGCTCTGCCCCTCTGGGGCGTCGCTCTGTTGCGACCAGAGCCACTCTAGCGCCTGGGGCAGAGGCCAAGGAGCCATCCCCAGCGCCCAGGCCATCTTTGCTCCAATGTAGCCTTGGCTGCGGGAGGGGAAGAGAGAGACAGAGAGGAAGGAGGGGAGGGGGTAGAGAAGCAAATGGGTGCCTCTCTTATGTGCCCTGGCCGGGAATCGAATCCGGGTCCCCCGCACGCCAGGCCGACGCTCTACCGCTGAGCCAACCGGCCAGGGCCTGTAGCTTTTCTTATACACAGCACACATTTTCATTAACTAGGTTTCTTGGTAATAAATTGTATATCTACAAGGGCTTTGTTTGCATCGTCCCTATGAGATGGTACATTAAATTCAGAAACACGAATAAAAGTTACTTTAATATTAGGAAAGTACTGATGCAGCTGTTTTCTGGCAGTTCCAGTGATTCATAAAAAGTAATGCCAGCATGCCTTGGGAAAAGAGGTTATATTATCCTTTCTAAAAATCTAATACCAGTAAATCAGTTGCTGACTTCAGATTTCACAGAAAATCTGCCTGCTATTCCAGACAATGCTCAAGTTTAAAGTGATATCACTAAAAATAAAATCATTTACCAAATAAGAGATAGATATAACTTGAATAAAGTTTAAATACTTTTTAAGAATCATTATAGAAATTTTGGGTAATATAAGAGTTTTAAGATTTCATTATTTGGCCCTGGCTGGTTGGCTCAGCTGTAGAGTTTTGGCTCCAGCATGTGGATGTCCTGGGTTGATTCCTGGTAAGGGCACACAGGAGAAGTGACCATCTGCTTTTCTACCCCTCCCTTTCACTCTCTTGCTTTCTCTCTCTCTCTCTTCCCCTCATGCAGCCAAGGCTCAATCAGTTCAAGCTCAAGCGAGTTGGGCCTAGGCACTAAGGATGGCTCCATGGCCTTGCCTCAGGTACTAATATAGCTCAGTTGCTAAGAAATGGAACAATGGCCCTAGATGGGCAGAGCATCACCCCAGAAGGGGGCTTGCTGGTAGATTCTTGTCAGAATGTAGGTGGGAGTTTGTCACTCTACCTCCCTGCCTCTCACTTAATTAAAAAAAATCTCATTATTTAGAGAAGAATTTTTAATCAGTCTCATTTGGAAAGAGTCAACCAAAATGAAAATTAAACCAAGGGAATCATTCCTTAAAAAGGAAAATATGCAGAAGAATGATAGCTTGAATTTAATCAGTCACTTTTCAAAGAAGATAATATTTTTGTATATTTGTCTTTACAAAATCCTTATTTTGTTTGTAGAGGTAGATAATTGAGGGGAAATAATTACTTTTATATGTAATCATTGAGTTATAAATAGAGTCTGAACTAAAATGTGTCTGAACTCTAAGGATAGCAATATATTTAAAAAACTACCCTGTGTTATATGTTTTTTAAATTAATTTTAATGGAATGACAATCAATCAGGGCACATAGATTCAGAGAAAACATCTCTAGGTTATTTTGACATTTGATTATGTTGCATACCCATTACCCAAAGTCATATAGTCTTCCGTCACCTTCTATCTGGTTTTCTTGGTGCCCCCCTCTCCCCCCACCCCCTCCCTTACCCTCCCTCCCTGTAACCACCACACTCTTGTCCAAGTCCTTGAGTCTCATTTTTATGTCCCCCTATGTATGGAATCATATAGTTCTTAGTTTTTTCTGTTACTTATTTCACTCACTATAATGTTATCAAGGTCCATTCATGTTGTTGTAAAGGATCCGATGTCATCATTTTCTATGGCTCACCAAGGCTCCTTTGACCATGTAGAAACTTGGTTCATATACGGGTAGGTTTCTGATGTTTATTCTCCTTGCATGAATAACCTCTTGTCTTCTTTATCACATTCTACTACTTCTCCTCTATCAAACAAGTGTATTTATCAGCTATATTCTTTAGTTTGTATAATTTTTGTAACTTTCTACCTTTTCATTGTGGTTCCATTTTCACCCTTTTTATTTCCACCTCCCCCTAGAAAATAAAGATTGAAAAATTTCACATTAGTTACAAGTTTACTACTAATTTTCCAGAAAAAAAACTGCCTAAATATATGTGAACTTTAGTAATAAAATTAATAACATTCAAGAACTGGCTTTAGTTCTTGAACATAACGTAACATAGCATAACATTAAAAAAAATTATTTTCCAAACTCCCAGCTTCGCTTTCTGTGCCCTTTCATCTCTTTTTGTCTGTCCATATTGATATATATTTCTCTCATTTTTTATGGTTTGTAGTAGTAATTATTTTTCTCTAGAAAAAAATGTTAAATATTAATTTAAACTTTAATTTAAAAATGATTTCAACATTTCTCAAATTCTCAGCATATTTTTTAATTATAAGATTTAACTCCTGCTAAAGTAGTTGCATTGATCATATGAGTACTAGGGAGAAAGGATTTGAGAGTCAGGATGCTTCCTCAAGAATCCTGATATTAAAGCCCATAGCAATCATCTGCTTATAAGGTGAAATTTTTTCCTGTTAGCTGTTCCAGTAGTAACGCATTATACCCTAAAATGATTTTAAAAATTTAATGACAAAAGTCATTAAAATGGTGAATATTAGTCTCACTGGAAGAGAAATTACATTTGGCATTAAATGTTTAATTTTAAATTAATCTAATTAGGCCAATCTCTTATGTTTCATGCTACCATTTGTTTCATTTATAACAACACATGATATGATACGAGGAGAAATATTTCTGATTTCTTTAAGAAGGGTCAGAGCAGATGAGATTATTGAGTCAGTAAAGAAAAGCTAGTTATTGAATTATAAATTCTATAATTGGATCTATCTGGTTCTCTCTCCTCTGAGTGCAGTGCAGAGACATTAAACATTTCCATTCAGCCTCTGAATCTGAGTGTTTCATATCAGTGACATTATTGGCAGGCTTTTTACTGTTCTAAAGCACTGAATCTCTGGGGACAGCTTATTATAGAGAAAAGCAAGAAATGCTGAATCTTCACTATTTCTGTTTTAAAAATTGTATAATCAAAAGCCCTGTTTCTAGTAAGCTTAATAGGAAGGCTTCAATATGCACAGCTGTCACCTTGTAACTTGCACATTTTTATATACAAAATCAGAGTGGAGTGATTTGTCTGTGAGATTATTTCATGAAGTAGCTGAAGGAAGGAAACTTACCAAGTAAATATTTGTAAAACACACAAACTTTCTATTGTTAGGTTTTCAATAAAGAGACAGATCATAAGTCTATGACTATAGTTAAACTTTCTCAATATTTAGATACCAAATTTAAAATCATATAATATCTTACAGTAATAAGTGTTTAGGGTGTTTCTCATAGAGACATAATGGGTATTTTTTAACCTCTCCATTTATAATATTTTACTAAATGGAGTACTTGGAGAATATACTCCCACCATACCTATTATCAATATCAGTTTCTAGTCTAAAAATAGTCTTAAAAATAATAATACCAACATCTAATATGCTTTTTCTATGTGCCACATGCATTTTGTATTAGATCTTTTATTCCACACAACCTAAATGTAAATATGATTATTCCCATTTCACAGACATAAAAGCTGAGAATCAGGATAGCAATGTAAATTGCCAATTTCCAACAAGAAAACAGCTTTTGTTTTCATTGATTTTTCTTTATTGATTTTTTAAATAATTATGATTTCTGCTCTACTTGATATTTCTCTTCTTCTGCTTGCTTTGAGCTTGTATTGTGCTTTTTTTCTCATTTCCTGAGATGGAAGCTTTGGTTATTGGTTGTAGGTCTTTTTTCTTTTCTAATACATGCATTTAAGGTTATAGGTTTTCTTGTAAGCACTGCTTTCATAATACCACCCAAAATTTGATAAATTGTATTTTTATTTAGTACAATATATTTAATTTATTTTAATTCTTCTTTGACTTTTGTGTTTTTTCTGTTTAATCTTTATCTATTTTAGAAATTTCCATCCATTTTTATTATTTAAATTCACTGTGGTCTGAGAACATACTATTATTTTTTTTATTTCTGTTAAATTTGTTAAAGTATGTTTTATAACTAAGTGTTTCTTCTTTTTTTTAAATGTCCCATGTGAGCTTGATAAGAAGGTGTATTCTGCTATTGTAGAAGTATTTTATGAACAACTAGATTGCTTCATTTTGTGTTGCTATTCAATTTATATCTTTCCTAATTCTCTACTTGCTTTCTTTATCTATCAGTTGAAATGCTACCAGATTTTTACCTCACATATTTTTTTATAATTTTATTCAGAAAATTAAATTGAATGGGGGACATTAATCAATAAAAGTATAGAGGTTTCAGGTAAACATCTCTATAGCATTTGAACTCTTGATTGTATTGTGTTCTGTTGACAATGCATACAAGTTAAGAATTAGATTTCTTTATGGAGAATTGGCCCCTTTTTCATTATGTATTATTCTTTTTTATCCCTGATTATTTTCCTCATTCTGAAGTCAGCTTTGTCTATGATTCATGGGAAGACTCTAGATTTCCTTTGAGTAATGTTACCCTGACACATTTTTCTCCATGTCTTTACGATTAACCTTTCTGTCTTGTACCAATGTATAGTTAGGATTATTTTTATGTTCACCTAACAAGCTCACTAATTCAGTTGATATATTTAGATAATTCCTCTTTAAAGTAATTATTAATGTAATTGAATTATTATCTGCCATAATTTTAACTGCTCTCTATTCATTACATTTACATGATTTTTATATCTTCTTTTTTTCTGTCTTCTCTAGTTTTAATAAGCTTCTTATTTGATTTCACTTTCTCATTTAGCATATAAAATTCACTTCTTTTTCATATAAGTTTAGCGACTCACTGAGATTTTGCAATAACTTTTACAACTAATTTATGTTTACTTTTAAATAACACTGTACTACTTTATAACTAGTACAAGTAATTTACAACTATTTCCAATTCTTCCTTCCAGTCCCTTGTAACATTTCTCTTATCCATAGGAACATATTTTTATTATTATTTTGAATTAACAGTCATCTATCAGGTAAATTAAGACTAAAAATATAATATTTTATTTTACCTTCATTTATTTCTTTCTAATCCACATTCTTTCTTTATGTAGATCTATTTCTAAACTATATCATTTCTCCTCTCTGAGAGCCTCAGAGAGACATTTCTGGTAAGGAAAGTTCACAAGTAACAATCTCTCTCAGCGTTTGACTGAGAAAGTCCTTTCTTTGTCACTCCTGGAGGAGGATTTTGCTGGATACAGATTTCTAGATTGGTGGTCTTTTATTATCTACACTTAAAATATTTCACTTCACTCTTTTCTTGCTTATATGATTTCTGTTAAGAAGTCTGATAAATTCTTAGACTTGTTTCTCTATAAATAAGGTTTCATCTTTCCAACCCCCAGCTTCTAGGTTTCTTTCAAAATTTCTCTTTATTTATGGTTTTCTGAAGTTTGAATGATATGCTCAACTGTACATTGTTGGTATTTATTTTGCCTGGTTAATTTTAAGCTTCCTGTATCTGTGGTTTAGTGTCTCTCTTTAGTTTGGGAGACTTCTAAAACATTATTGCATCAAATATTTCTTTTTTCCTTTCTTCTTCTGGTATACTTATTATATATGTGTGTATTTTATAATAGTCTTTTAGTAATTGTATATAGTTTCTTCTTTTTTATTTTTCTTTGCTTTCATTTTGGTGATTTTCTTTTATATATCTTTTTTTTTTTATTATTTTTCTGAAGCTGGAAACAGGGAGAGACAGTCAGACAGACTCCCGCATGCGCCCGACCGGGATCCACCCGGCACGCCCATCCTGGGCGTCGCCATATTGCAACCAGAGCCACTCTAGCGCCTGAGGCAGAGGCCACAGAGCCATCCCCAGCGCCCGGGCCATCTTTGCTCCAATGGAGCCTTGGCTGCGGGAGGGGAAGAGAGAGACAGAGAGGAGAGCGCGGCGGAGGGGTGGAGAAGCAAACGGGCGCTTCTCCTATGTGCCCTGGCCGGGAATCGAACCCGGGTCCTCCGCACGCTAGGCCGACGCTCTACCGCTGAGCCAACCGGCCAGGACCTCTTTTATATATCTTTAAACTCACTGATTTATACCTTAGTTGTCATCAATTTACTTATGATCCTATCAAAAACATTTATTTCTATAACAATAAGTTTTTCTTTTTTTGGCATGTCCTTTTGACTCTACCTTAGAATTTTCAATTTTCTAGTTATGTTATCCAACTATTCTCTCATGTTGTCTACCTTTATACTAAAACCTTTAATATTAATCACAGTTATTTAAATTTCTGATATTTCCAACATCTGCGTCATACTTGAATCTGGTTCTGATGCTTGCTTTTTCTCATTAGGCTACATTTATTTCTTATCTTCTATCATGCATTACGTGCTTTTTGTTTATATGGTTTTGGGTTTTTTTTGAAAACCATATATGATTCATTGGGTATAGGAACCATGATCAATAGGTCTTCACTTTGAGATTTTAGACTTTTAGTGATTAAGAAAGTGGAAACTGAGTCTCAGATATCAAGTGTCTGTCTTAACATCATATCACTAACATAGACTCGAAGATTTAAAAGCAGTGTTTTTACAAGTGTATTTGCCATGTCACCAGCCTCAGTTTTGCCTCAGAACTTTCTAGGAGTACAAATTCTTGGACTCTCTTCTAAACCTACAAAATCAAAATCTCTGAAATTGAGACCCAACCATCTCTTTGAACAAATGAACTAGATAATATGTACACTAAAGTTGGAAAACCACAGTTTCAAAGCAATAAATCCCAATATTTATATTTGAATTCTGTATAACTGGAAAATTTATATAAAAAGCCACAATATTAAATATACTCATAAATACTGTTTTATACTGTGGTTTGCAAAGGAGGGGTACTATGACAGCACTGATGTATGGCTTAAAATATTAAGTTGATGGTCTACGGTTTCCAAACTGGGCCAATATAAATTCAGTAAATATAAGGAACTATTTAAATAAAGTCTTACATGTTCAAGAATTGTAAGAAGTGAAAAAGCCAAAGGCTAAAAGAATTAAGCTATTGGAACTAATTTACTATCGAAATGCAGCATTAAAAGCCAGCAAGGATTGTGGACAAAGATGTATAGCTAAGAGCTTTCACATTAGACCTACTGAGAAAATACTAGTCTTTATTTTAAAGCTTGGTTGCATGCTGAAAAACAACAGTTTAATTGGACTTTTAAAGCCCCAGAACAGTTAATACATTAATTTGAGATTGTCAAAAAAATACCATTTAAGTTATATCATTCACTTTCTACTGTAAACAAGAAAGATTGGAATATAAGATTGTAATTCCAAGTTTTTAAGAAATAAAAGTTTTATGTTTAGTTCTAAAATTTATTTCTTTTTTCTCTGCAACAGTAATTTGATAATTTTGTATTTACTTACCTGATTTAAAAGCCTTTGTTCTAGATTTTCTCTTCAAGTTATTTCCAGCCAGAACCCCCATATCTGTCTCTTATAATTGCAGTGTATAACCTCTTTTTTTAGGTGAAATTGGGCTCCTCACAATACATTAAGATTGTGACACATAAACATCTTTATGCCTTTGGTTTTCATTAATTCTTTGTTTTTATAATTGTTTTCTTTTTCTTGGCTAATTGTAACTCTTCGGCATAACAATAGATAACATTGTTCAATCATCACTTTACCTGAATTTAAAATTTACTGCCACTTGGAATAATTATTAAAAACATGAATGTGTTGCATCTTTACAGTTCATCATAGATTCCAGTGCTTTTAATGTTTAAGTCTTTTTTGTAAATAATATTTTTTTCTTTCTAGTGATTATAAAACTCTTTCTGGCAAAATATCAAACAGCCTTAACCTTAATTCCAAATCCATGCCTTTGACTCTATCAGGTCAGAATTTTTTTAAGTAATCAATTAAATAATAATAACCTAATTTTGAAGTGTGGTAATTTAATTTTAATTACTTTGTTCTATATAGAATATTAATTAATATCTCATATCCTATGATGTTTCTGTTTTTTGAAAACTGGAATGATGCTAATACTTTCAGTATCTCTGAAATATTTAATTCATCTTCGAGTCCAAGGAATATTGATGGCATATGATAAGTGTGGCTGTTATCTAGACTGCTGAAGTCATTAGATCTAAGTGAGCTCAATGCTATTCTGTTCCATGGGAATTTCATCTTAACACTATCTTTGCAAATAAATTTATCTTGTTTGTTTTATTTTAAACAACTCATTTTGCTCTATTGTTGAAAATTAACTGGGAGGCTGAAGGAAAAAGCAAGAAGACTAGTTTGAAGGCTATTGCAGTAAACCAGGTAATACATCATGACCTGGACAAGGTAGGAATTAGTTAAGGTTTACATATGTTCTGAAGGAAGAGCCAAAGTAATTCTTGAAGCAATTAATATGGCATGTGAGAAAAAGAGTAAGAGACATCTCTTAGGATTTTACCTTGGCAATAAAATTGCTGATGTTTAAAGTAGGTTTAAGGAAAGGGAAAGATCATGAGTTTAATTTTGTTCTTGTTAATGTTGAGATGTCTACCAATCATCAAAGGAAAGCAGACATGGGGTTATAGTTTAGAAGGGAGACTCAATATATAAAATTGAGAATTATTGGCAGTGATTATATAAAGCCATGGAATGTATGGCATAATCAAGTGTATGCATATACAAAGAAGAAAAAAAAAAGCCTGAAACTGAGTCCTAACTCTAACCTTAGCCTTAATCCTAATCTTAACTATTCAAATGTTTATAGGTTAGAAGTGACAAATTTTTCCTCTTTAACCAAATTCTACACTATCTCCCCTGATCATTTTAACTGGGTTCTGACTTTTAAACTTCTAAGTTTGTCTCTCCAGTGTCTTATTTTAGCAAGAATACCACTAAGTCACTAGCCAGAATTCCCTATCTTTGCTATTTGATCACCCTCAATATCTGATTGAGTTGCTCACTTGACACTAACCCCTTAGGCAATGTCTGATCACTCTGATCCCATTAAACAAAAATCTTGTTACTTTGGCCTGACCAGGCGGTGGTGCAGTGGATGGAGCATCAGACTGGGATGTGGAGGACCCAGGTTTGAAAACCCAAGGTCGCCAGCTTGAGCACAGATTTATTTTGTTTGAGCAAGGCTCACCAGATTGAGCCCAAGGCTTGAACCAGGGGTCACTAGGTCTGCTGTAGCCCCCAGTCAAGGCACATATGAGAAAACAATCACTGAACAACTAAGGTGCTGCAATAAAGAATCAATGCTTCTCATCACTCTCCCTTCCTGTCTGACTCTCTCTGCCTGTCACCAAAAACAAAACAAAAAAGCAAACAAACAAATAAAAAAAAAACTTGTTACTTTGGTTTAGCCAGAATCCCCTTTTAACACAGCCTTGTCTTTTCTTCTTAATTTTCAAGCACTGACACCACCCTACTCTGTGGTTGTAAATTCCCACTCGCCCACATTGGACTCAGAATTGATCTCAATCTCTCTCTTCCACTGCAAAACTTTATTGTAGAGGTCCTTATACCTGTGATAGTTTCTCCTTGAATAAACTCTGCCTTACAATTTTTAACAAGTGCTATGTTTCTTTTATAATTTTAATAAAGGAAAAGAAATGACCAGTTAAAGAGACTTAAGGTATAGCTTATATAATGCAATTTTAAATAGAAAAGTATTTAATTGCATCTTGTGCACCTAAATATAAATCCTCTGCAGCAAATATCTATAATATATATCCTTGTGCCACAATTCTTCGTTCAAAAAAATGGCCTGGCTTTTCTGATATAGAAATTCCTTGTGAAATAAAAACAGTGAAAAGAACTTTTGTACAAATAGTAACATGCAAGCTAAACTTTAACTCCCTAAAAGCAGTAGTCAGATGATATCTCGTAGAACAGTAGTCCCCAACCCCCGGGCCGCGGACCGGTACCAGTTCATGGGTCATTTGGTACCAGTCCACAGAGAAAGAATAAATAACTTACATTATTTTTGTTTTATTTATATTTAAGTCTGAACGATGTTTTATTTTTAAAAAATGACCAGATCCCCTCTGTTACATCCGTCTAAGACTCACTCTTGACGCTTGTCTCATAAGTTCAACAATTATATTTTAAAATACCACAGTTTTTACGCCAGTCGCATAATTTTATTTTGTGCATTTATCCATCCCACCCTAATGGCTTGTCCGTGAAAATATTTTCTGACATGAAACGAAAAAAGGTTGGGGACCGCTGTTGTAGAATACATCAAAAAGGACCCTTTGGCCTTTTAGTAAATTATGAAATGGAAAAGAAATTTTTTCATCTAAACTAAACTTACTGGAAGATCATTTATGCAGCAATATTTACTTGTAGAATGTGTTAAACTCAAGCTTGAAAAACACAACTTTCAGAAAAGACCCAATAAGGCATCTGGAAAGTTGAAGGAGGGTTTAGAGTCCAAAAAGCCAAGGGAAGAAAATGAATTCAAGAAGGTTGGAGTGCTGTTGAGTGTATCTTCATGAAGGCCTCAAAAATGACTATCTAATTTAGTAAAGTAAAGGTGAAGTGATTTTGATTGATTACTGAGAGTGAGAGCCATGTTAGGTGGGTTCAAGAAACAATGAGAAAAATTGGAGAGAATGTTCATTGACCACTTTTTTTTTATTGACCACTTTTAAAAGGAGTTTGGCTGCAAAGGGGAGCCAATAAAGGTGTATGCTGAGGAAAGCAGGGCCAAAAAGCAATTTTGCTAATATGAAATAATAATAATTACCATTTTGCATGCTATCAGGAGTGATTAATTATAGAGTGAAATAAGTTATGATAGAGTAGAAAGCAGAATTTATGGAACACCAACAATAATATTACTGAAACTTCAACCATTTTGCAGATTATTTTTCCATTTTATTTTTCTTTTTGTATTTCTTAACATGCACTTTAAAATTCTAAAAGATCATTCTTATCTCCCCCAAAAATAATGTACTTCAAATTATTCTAGCTATATCTTTCAAACACTATTGTCCTCTTCCTGTTTATTTAGTTTGTTTCCTTATAAACAAAGCTATTTAGAGCATTTTCAATCCTTTCATTTTCCTTTTCAAAGTGTCTCTTTTGACTCTCTTATATAAAGAATCTGCAACAGTGCTATTAGGGCAATGAAAATTTTAATTATCTCTATTGATATATTTGAGTTCCTTAAAATGAAAGATTAGGTAAAATAAATTATGAAAACATAATTTCCACTGCAATGAAGAGTGAATAAATGTACTTTCCTCAAATTCTTAGTTGGTGTTTATAATTACTTTTAGGCACTGTATTTAAATTGTACCTTGAATTAAAATGTTCTTACTAATTTTTAAGTAATCTGAAGCTAAAAAATGTTCTGTTTAATTTCATTCAAAGAAAATAACAACACTTTATATTTATTTGAAATGGGTTTTAATGCTTAACATTTTTTTCTCTCTGATATAACTAATTGCTTTAGTATACATGGAATATGACTCACTATCTCTGTGAAGGAAAGCTGAGTTGTTTATGTATATTTTTATTGTGGGCCCATATATATAATTTGTACAGAAAATATTTTTTTGGTCCTTATAGATGCAACCAATTGAGCTATCTACCAAAGACAGGTGAACAGTATTGTTTCAACATAACATAACTACACCATTACATTCAGAAAACTGTCCTTTATAAAATTTTATTTGCAGCAAATATGAAGTTGTTTTTCCTATACATAATGTATTTTTCTAATTTACCAATGAAAATTGCATCACTTTTTTAAGAGCTGAGGAAAGACTAATGCTAATCTTATCCTGGGGAAGAAGAAAAAGTAGGGGAGAGATTAACTAAGCCAAAAGAGGGTAGCATCATCAGAACATTTGAAGAGAAAGTTTCCTACTTAGAGCTGCAGGTTCTGCTGGAAATTAAGTGGATATCGAATTTGTGACAAAACTCTCACTAAGAAGCCTGCTCCTTAAGAAAAATTGAACAAAATATACCTGGCATGCATTTGTAAAATATATTTTTCTAAACATTAGAGTTTATCATTTAATTAACATGCTGAAACTATGACAACAAAGAATAAAGGCAATTTTTTAATTGTTAGAAACCAAGCCAAAGATAAGTGGAATAATATTTCTGCTTTCAATGTCATGAATTATAAAATAATGAGTCAGTTTTAAATAAAATTAGAAGCTTTTTATATTAAATGATGAGAAATTTTTGAAAACCATACCAAAATTGTTGTGACATTTTGAAAAGTATCTGATGGAAAGTTTAATAATTAAAACATGATTTGCAAGCAATATTAAATAGAAGACAATATTCAAAATCATGTTATATATTTAACATGAAATAATTAGATTATTTAAAAGTATATGTGGTATATCATGTCATGAAATTACAGTATAAATAAGAAATACACTGCTATCTCTCAAAGTTAATGAAAAAGCATGAAAATAGAGACTTCTATCAGTTATATATTTTTGAAGATTAATTATAAATATTTTGAGTCAGTAAAATAATTTTTATTTTTTAATAAATTTTTCATGCCTCCATCAGATTGGCAATTTCAAAATAATACTAAGTAGACAAAAGAGAAAATTAATTCTCATAAATTATTTTGCTTAAAACAACACACTGGTCTGTGTATCATTATTCATTAGTTGTTTTCAAGAAATTATTAAAACATATGTATCAAAATACGTTTATGTTTATATGTGCCTAATTAATGGTCAAGTTTTAGGACAAAGATATGTTTCTATCTTTGAACATTTTTTTGTATAAAATCTCTTTAACTTATGTCTGTACTATATGTTAAATATGTTCATTTGAAAACACTACAAAGTTTAAAATATTGACCTATTTTGTGTTTTAAAGTAAAGGATCAATATTCTTTGAATATAATTTGAAAGAAATCACTGCAGTCAAGCATTTTCAAATAATTTGGAGGAATAGAAAGAGAAAGCTAGAAAGATTTACCTTGCTTTAATGGCACAGGTGGCATGTCCTTCTTTCATTTTCATCATACTGTGTATATTACCTATCACTGTGCTGATTATACCCAATTTTAATTTTGAATTTTTTGGTAGTTTTACTTGACCTCAGGTTCCATTTGGATAACACCTTTGACTTTTTCTTCATCATGCCAGTGCCTAGCATAATACCTGACATAGAGTGGTTATTCAACAAACAACTCTTGAATAACTACATAACAGTTTTAGAATGTGAAGTGTAAGAGAGGTGAATGGTGAGATACTCAAAAGACTGTGAGCCACTATATTTGTCAATGAATATATTTCCCTTATATTACCGATTATATTATATTATATTATATTATATTATATTATATTATTATATTATATTATTATATTATATTAAATTTTATACCTAGGCCATACATCTGGTGCACTAACATGTTTCCATTCTTGATACTTTCATTTTCCCTGTTGGCAATGACCCAGTAAGGTCAGTTTATTTTAAATTTAATTCATGACATATCTAACCTCCATATGTTCAGGAATTCAGTGAAATATAGTTTGTTTGCTTTGCACAGATGCCTTGACAGCTTTATCTTCTTAAAAAAACTCCAAAAAATATTTATTTTTAACTGTGGTATAGTTTATACAATGCAATTTTAAATGGAAAAATGTATTTAATTGCATCTTGTGCACCCAAATATAAATCCTCTTCAGCAAATATCTATATATCCTTGTGCCACAATTCTTCATTCAAAAAAAATGGCCTGGGTTTTCTAATATGGAAATTCCTTATGAAATAAAAACAGTGAAAATGACTTTTGGTATAAATATTAACATGCAAGCTAAACTTTAACTCCCTAAAAGCAGTAGTCAGATGATATCTTGTAGAGTACATCAAAAAGGACCCTTTGGCTTTTTAGTAAATTATGAAATGGAAAAGAAAATTTTTCATCTAAACTAAACTTACTGGAAGACCATTTATGCAGCAATATTTACTTGTAGAATGTATTAAACTCAAGCTTGAAAAACACAACTTTTAAAAAAGACCCAATACAGAGTTAACTATTCCCATGTCTAAAATGGTTCCTAAACATTTGCACAGATTGAATATGTCTCCTATTAGCACATATGTAACATTTCAAAAAAACAAAACCATTGATAAATATGTGGATTTTAAACTGTATATGTGCATTAACACTTTTATGTCACTATCATTCCTCATTTTTATTTATTATACATAATTTTAATCAATGTCATCTTAAAGGTCCACTGAACAGTTTTATAAACTCAGTGTAGAATACTTTATTTACCTTGATGCGAATCTAGCAAACAATTCTCTAAACAGCTCACTTGCAATGTTGCTTCACCTGACATACTGCATACCATCCGGTATTTAAAGTAGGAGTTGTGGGAAAATGCCAGTGCACATTGAATCCATCCAAGCAATTCACTAATTCCTTTCATCTTTGGTAACTTGATGTGATCCCCATAGCAATAGATTGTCCTTTCATTTCCCAAGTGATTTCAGTTAAAAGGAAAACCTTTCTTCCCATATGACAACCCAAATAAATTAATAAAGACAATAAGTGTCATGCCATCTGCACCTTGCGTGAAGGATATTAATCAGTCCAGGCCTCCCAGCTGGATGCATTTTTAGTGTGTAGCCACCTGGAACATAAACAATGCCATAGATCAATGGAGGATATTGGGGCAAGATGGAAGTAAACCCTCTATCCTGCATTAAGCTGTTCTGCAAGAATTCCTGTTCACCACTGGGTTGCTTTGCAATATACTAAATATTTGTTCAATATTTAAATATATATATATTTGAATATATATATATATATATATATATATATTTGAATAGGCAACAGATAAGTTTTAAAAAGTTTTATTGAGCATAAAATAATTTCTAAATTAATAATAATGGAAATGTAAAAAACAATGGTAAGTTAATACTGTGGTAAAAGGAAAGTGTAACACCAAAGAGAACATGTGAAAAATTAATGGTGAAAAGTGGTGTCAGGAGGCTAGATATTCTGTACAGCACTCTTGATGAGGACAACTAAAGTTTTTTTTGTTGTTTTTTTTAAGATTTATTATTGATTCTTAAAAATCATATATTTTTTTCCTTTCTCTGAAAGCATCCTTTTCTGACTCAAGGAGTAGTTAAAAGTGTATTGTTTAGTTTCCAAGTGTTTGGAAATTTTCTTGTTGTCTTTCTATAAATAATTTCTAATATGATTCTATTGTTATCAGAATATACATTTGATCACTTTAATTCTTTAAAAATTTTTTGAGGATAGATTCATTGCTCAGAATATGGTCTATCTTAGTGAATGTTTATAGATACTTAAGCAGAATGTTTATTTTGTCATTTGGGGTTAAAATTTTTAATTATATTATGTGTATTTATAGCACTATTGAGTCCTATATTCTTCCTAATTTTTTGTTTTATCTTTTCAGTTGTTGAGAAAGAAATATTAAAGTCTCAACTATAATTATAGATTTGTCTAATTTTTTCCTCTGAGTTGTATAAGCTTTTTGCTTCACATACTTGGTTCTTCTATTATATCTTTATTTCTTTACTGACACTTTTTATGTTTTTATTCTTTAATCATGGTGATTATAATTATAATGATTATTTTTTATTATTATAATATTTTATCTCTGCTTAAACATTTTTCTCAGATGATTTTAATTCCTCTATCATACCTGTGCCTACCTTTTTCATTTGAGAACTTCTTGGTTCTTAGTATTATGATTCTTCATGAATTCTGGTCATTTCATATTTCAATAAGATCCAGAATCTCAGTTTCACAGTGTGATTCTAGATGTTATTTAAATATTCTACTTTAGCTGGACATCTTTGACACTACCCTGACAGGTGAAGCCTATACCTCATCTCTTACTGCCATGTAGGTAGGAAGTTCAGGTTTCCCCCTGATATTTACTGACATTGCTGAGGTTAGAGACATCATTACCACCTGGAAAAGATAAGAGTCTTGGCTTTCTAGATATATATCAAGACTGTATAGTCAGGAAAAAAGAAAACTCTGAAGCCACACCATTGGTTCAAGTCCTGGCTCTACCACTTACTAGTCACATGACCTTGGACAATTAACTTTTCAGGGATACAATTTCCTCATTTGTCACAAGGGGTTTTAGAGATACATATATCACCTACATCAGTGGTCACCAACCTTTTTTGGGACATGGACCAGTTTAATGTCAGAAAATATTTTCACGAACCAGCCTTTAGGGTGGGACGAATAAATGTATCACTTGACCGAGACAAGTGTCAAGAGTGAGTCTTAGATGGATGTAACAGGGAATCTAGTCATTTTTTAAAAATAAAACATCATTCAGACTTAAATATAAATAAAACGGAAATAATGTAAGTTATTTATTCTTTCTCTGTGGACCGGTACCAACTGGCCACGGACTGGTACCAGACCGCAGCCCAGGGGTTGGGGACCACTGACCTACATCATAGTAGTTTGTGAATAATAATAGTAAATCATCTGGTAAGTATTTAAAATAATGTCATACATGTGTTAACAATCAACTATTATTACAATTATTTTTCATCTGGATGACTAAACTACCTTAAAATTTTACTTGTTGATATTCTATCATTTTAAATCCATTGTAGCAGAACAGTACTATAATAATTTCTCATAACAAAAATTTGATTGTTACCTTTCTGCTTAGAATACTTTTCTGAACTCTATTTGTAATAAAATTGTTTGACAAACCTACAATCCCCTTGGTGAGCTGGCTCATGAATGTTTATTAGGCTCAACTCCCATCAGTCCTTGGACATCCTGAGAAGCAGACTCTGAGGTGGAGATCAATGTATGAGGTTGATGAGTAGGGGACAAAAATGAGACTGAACAGAAAAAGTTTAGCTGTGATACAGTCAAAAAAGAGACTTCAGATGAATTTGTCAGAAGCTCTGTAACTGAAATGAACTCTAGAGTTTCCCATATCAGTTGGAGATAGATTAGTGTTTACACTCTTATGCTTCAGAGTAAAGCATGATTTCTGTTGTCACTAGCTATTGTAGTCATTGGTTCTTCACATGCAGTATTATGTATTTTGTATACTGATGCAAAGAAGTTCCTCTAGATAAACAGCTTTCTCAAGTATAATACAAAAGAGAAGGAATATTTTCATCATTGCCCCTTACCTCACATTTAGGAGGATGGCCAAGATGAAATTGATCTTTGGACAAACTCTAGTGAAAAACCTGGTAAAAACTTCTCTCCATTTCAGAGGCCTACATCTATCATTTACAAACAAGATAATTGCTGATAAGATATTAATTAAATATTTTACTTTATGAATTTGGGAAATCAAGAGTCAGTATTCTTTATCTTTGTCATAGATAGTATGAGTCATGAAAACATTTTTATAATATAGTGCAAGATGTAAAGAGTAAAAAAAAAAGTCATGTGTTTTTCTTATTCCTGTTTATACCATATAAACAATCATTTTGAATGAAGGTTTAAAGTTTCCCATTGATACTGGCTAAAACCTATATTTATCATTGGTTAAAAAGAAAAAAAGCAATCTTGCATGCAACTAGCCAAGGAAACTCCTATATCTGACAGATGAAAATCATCCATTGCTCTCTGTTACACAGAGAAGCAAAAGGAAAAATATATCAATTACCAACTCAAAATTGTATTCTCCCACACAAAGATTGATTTTTCCTGTCTCAATAAAACCACTTAGAAATAGAAGTAACTACAAAACTTGCCTGCCTTCAATAGCAGTTTCTCTTACTAAGTGAAAAAAATTATTAAAGCCCGACTCAAGTTGTGCTAAACATATATTTTTGAATTAATTTTACAATCTTCTTTATTTAGACCAGGGGTCCCCAAACTATGGCCTGCGGGCCACATGTGACCCCCTGAGGCCATTTTTCTGGCCCCCCGCCACACTTCCAGAAGGGGCACCGCTTTCATTGGTGGTCAGTGAGAGGAGCATAGTTCCCATTGAAATACTGGCCAGTTTGTTGATTTCAATTTACTTGTTCTTTATTTTAAATATTGTATTTGTTCCCGTTTTGTGTTTTTACTTTAAAATAAGATATGTGCAGTGTGCATAGGGATTTGTTCATAGTTTTTTTAATAGTCTGGCCCTCCAATGATCTGAGGGACAATGAACTGCTCCCCTGTGTAAAAAGTTTGGGGACCCCTGATTTAGACCATACCTTTATGAAATGTTAGATCACAGACAATTCCTCAGTAAATCATCTCAGGAAGTATTTATACAAATTATAAAATTATCTTCTTTATGCTGTAGCCAACTGCAGACTATAAGAAGTAGTTCTACTAAAATAGTGATAGTAATAAATAAGATTATTTTTTAGAAATTCTTTCCACTTCTCCACCTTTATGCATATTTCACCTCCTTTGTTTTGGGGCTTGACCACATAACTTGTTTTGGCATCAAATTGGGTAGGGAAGTATCTTGGCACTTCCAAGCTGGGCTTAGACTATTTTTTTTTTGCCAATGTGGGATATTTAGCAGATACAATTTCTTGTAATATGTTTTGAGTTTTACTTTGAATTTCTGTCCCTTTGTTCCTTTCTCATCACAACAAAAAAAATGTATATGCCTGAGTTAAACTTCTGTCTCAAGAAAAAGATAAGGGACACGTGGAACAAAACCACATCCAGGAGATCCCAGTCTAAGTCAATCTTTCTTTAAGCATTTGGCAGACTTATGAGCTAAATGAGTCCTTATACTAGGGGTCCCCAAAATACTGCCCTGTGGGCTGCATGCGGCCTACT
The DNA here is from genome assembly GCF_036850765.1 of Saccopteryx bilineata. Lineage (NCBI taxonomy): Eukaryota > Metazoa > Chordata > Mammalia > Chiroptera > Emballonuridae > Saccopteryx > Saccopteryx bilineata. Next base: position 207,972,296 of record NC_089491.1, on the reverse strand, counting down.
GAGGCCATTTATGCAGCCCACCGCACTTCCAGAAGGGGCACCTCTTTCATTGGTGGTCAGTGAGAGGAGCATAGTTCCCACTGAAATACTGGTCAGTTTGTTGATTTAAATTTACTTGTTCTTTATTTTATATATTATATTTGTTCCCGTTTTGTTTGCTTTTTTTACTTTAAAATAAGATATGTGCAGTGTGCATAAGGATTTGTTCATAGTTGTTTTTTTTTTATAATCCGGCCCTCTAACAGTCTGAGGGACAGTGAACTGGCCCCCTGTATAAAAAGTTTGGGGACCCCTGGGTTATGCAGTGTGCTGATGGTGTTATATTGAATTGTACACTTGACATGCATGGAGGTAGAAGAGTGGTAAAAAAAAAAAAAACAGCCTAATTTACTACTATCACTATTTTAGTAGAACTACCTCTTATAGTCCATAATTGATTATAGCATAAAGAACATATGATTTTTTTAAAAAAGAATGAGTATCCAGAAGCTTCTACAGCAGATTGAGCTGTAAGACAAATAATATATATGTAATTTTCAAATCCAATAAAATATTCTTTTTTACATTAATTTTGTACCTCCTTTTATATGAGATAAATAATGTTCCTAGTTGAAATTTTTTTCATCAGTAAAAATTGGTTTTGTCTTATACCTTCCGGGTTTGATATAAGTCCATTTTATCATCAACACCGCTGAGGAAATAACAGGAGTAAAAAGGGTGAGAGGAAGTAGAAAATAATAAATTTATTAGTTTGTGGCACCATGCATACTAATGTAATTCTTCTTGGTCTTTTTCACCAGTCAACAACTACTAGTCCATTAAAAAGATGAAAGAGATGTTATTTCACTGACAGGTTTGTGTTGGACAGTTCATATGCCAGCTTTCCTAATAATTTTGTAGAGTTGAGTATAAGACTTTATAAAAACATCACTTAATTATCTATACCAATAATTAAATAAAATGAGTGACACAGTTACAGTTTGAATAAACAGTGAAGTTTATATAGGCAGTAAGTAAGTTTATCTTGTTTGATGTTAAAAGATGAGTATATATTAAAAAACTCAATTTACTTATTTGAGTATTTTTTGCTAAGTACGGTATATTACAAACCACTAATAGTTCACTAAGTTTCAAAATTAATTATCAAACTGAACAAATTAAACCAAAATAATGAAGGCTATTGTCACAAATAAAAATTTTAAAAATGTGTTTTGAAATCTTTTGTCAGAAATTGGTCACATAAGATTATGTGGTATCCATGAATCAAAGATTAGATTATATTTTTTCTACTATTTCTTATTCTTGAGGGGTAGAGAAAAAGAATGTTGAAATCAAGTAAATTTAGCAAGCCCATTTGAGCCCTACTACCTTAAACTATGTGAAAATAATGCAATAAAATATCATTTTAATAATATACATATAATACATAAGCCAGTTGGAGTATTTCTTGAATTTTTAGAATGTAGAGTATATCAGTATGCCATGCTCTGTTTTTTCTCTTCATCTTTGTATGGCTGATGAATTATTGTGCAAAAGATGACTAATGCTTGTGTCTTCATGGCTTATTGGAGTTCTTCCTTTGACGGTCTTTTATCCAATTACAATGATAATTGGAAATAGAAACCCTTCTTTATGTAGAACCATGATACCTCTTTCACTGAACACATTATTCTTTAACATAATTTTCAGTATTCTAGTTTATTTTGCCCGGTAGACTACAAGCACCTTATAGACAGGGGTCAAATTGTATTCAATTTATATGCCTAGTGCTAACATATTATCCAACAAATAATAAATACTTAATAAACTTTTGATATATGAATAAATGCCTTGAAAGAGTAAGGCAGCTGTTGGCAAAGTAAGAAATTAGAATTTTTTTTTATTATGTAGAAATAAGAAAATTTACTTATTTTGTCTAGAAATTACTTCAAGCCCAGTTTTATCATAACTTATTTTATTATTTCTATTGTGTAGTGGATGCAAAACAGAAACAACTAAAAAAATAAGAAATCAAAGCATCAACAAAAAGCTTTCAAATGTAACACTGTTTAATTTTGAATACTGGACCAAATTCTGAGTATGAACTATCAAAACAGCTAACTAACTGACATATGTATAGACTACATCTTCAAGATTTATTTACATGAGGATCTTTCTTGCAATGTGAATACAGAGGGATGCTGTACAAAGAGTTAACTTGGAGATAAGATTAGGGAAGGATGCAAGTGCCCTGTAAAGTGTGTTATCTGACTTTTAAAAACTGGGTTTTACAATTTATATTTAGGAAAAGTTACTTTGGTAGCAATGCAAGACGAAGGCCAGAAAAAATCTGAAGATCAATTAAAGTGTACCACTGAAATCCACTGAAAAGGCAACTAGATTTAAGGAGATAGAAGCTCAAATGAAGAGAATCCAAAGGTAAGAGCTACTTAGCAAATAAAACAGAATGCAAATTGTGAGCATTTTGGATGTGAGAAGGGAGTAATTGGGAAGTATTTAACATTTTGTATTTTTTTCTGTGCAAGGTATATGAAGTGGATTTATACACTTGTTCCAAAACATGCATATCAGTTTTCCAATAAACGCATTGGTGTCTATTTCTAAAATTAAATTTAACTGTAACTGATGTTAAATAAAATGTAAAATAAAAATGATTCTGTCCAACAATGAAATATTAGAAAACGAACTCAAAAAAATAATCCCCTTCACGATTGCAACAAAAAAATAAAATACCTAGGAATAAACATAACAAAGAACGTAAAGGACCTATATAATGAAAATTACAAAGCATTGTTAAGGGAAATCGAAAAAGATACAATGAGATGGAAAAATATTCCTTGTTCTTGGATAGGAAGAATAAATATAATCAAAATGGCCATATTACCCAAAGCAATATACAAATTTAATGCAATTCCCATCAAAATCCCTATGAGATTTTTTAAAGAAATGGAACAAAAAATCATCAGATTTATATGGAACTATAAAAAACCCCGAATAGCCAAAAAAATCCTAAGGAAAAAGAATGAAGCTGGGGGCATTACAATACCTGACTTTAAACTATATTATAGGGCCACAATAATCAAAACACCATGGTATTGGCAGAAAAATAGACACTCAGACCAATGGAACAGAATAGAAAGCCCAGAAATTAAACCACATATATATGGTCAAATAATCTTTGATAAAGGGGCCAACAACACACAATGGAGAAAAGAAAGCCTCTTCAACAAATGGTGTTGGGAAAACTGGAAAGCCACATGCAAAAGAATGAAACTCGACTACAGCCTGTCCCCGTGTACTAAAATTAATTCAAAATGGATCAAAGACCTAAATATAAGACCTGAAACAATAAAGTACATAGAAGAAGACATAGGTACTAAACTCATGGACCTGGGTTTTAAAGAACATTTTATGAACTTGACTCCAATGGCAAGAGAAGTGAAGGCAAAGATAAATGAATGGGACTACATCAGACTAAGAAGTTTTTGCTCAGCAAGAGAAACTGATATCAAAATAAACAGACAGCCAACTATATGGGAACTGATATTTTCAAACGACAGCTCAGATAAGGGCCTAATATCCAAAATTTACAAAGAACTCATAAAACTCAACAACAAACAAACAAACAATCCAATAAAAAAATGGGAAGAGGACATGAACAGACACTTCTCCCAGGAAGAGATACAAATGGCCAACAGATATATGAAAAGATGCTCAGCTTCATTAGTTATTAGAGAAATGCAAATCAAAACTACAATGAGATACCACCTCACTCCTGTTAGATTAGCTATTATCAACAAGACGGGTAATAGCAAATGTTGGAGAGGCTGTGGAGAAAAAGGAACCCTCATTCACTGTTGGTGGGACTGTAAAGTAGTACAACCATTATGGAGGAAAGTATGGTGGTTCCTCAAAAAACTGCAAATAGAACTACCTTATGACCCAGCAATCCCTCTACTGGGTATATACCTCAAAACCGCAGAAACATTGATACGTGAAGACACATGTAGCCCCATGTTCATTGCAGCACTGTTCACAGTGGCCAAGACATGGAAACAACCAAAAAGCCCTTCAATAGAAGACTGGATAAAGAAGATGTGGCACATATACACTATGGAATACTACTCAGCCATAAGAAATGATGACATCAGATCATTTACAGCAAAATGGTGGGATCTTGATAACATTATAAGGAGTGAAATAAGTAAATCAGAAAAAAACAAGAACTACATGATTCCATACATTGGTAGAACATAAAAATGAGACTAAGAGACATGGACAAGAGTGTGGTGGTTACCAAGGGTGGGGGGGGAGGGAGGACATGGGAGGGAGGGAGGGAGAGAGTTAGGGGGAGGGGGAGGGGCACAGAGAACTAGATAGAGGGTGATGGAGGACAATCTGACTTTGGGCGAGGGGTTTGCAACATAATTTGATGACAAAATAACCTAGACATGTTTTCTTTGAATATATGTACCCTGATTTATTAATGTCATCCCATTACCATTAATAAAAATTTATTAAAAAAATGATTCTGTATTGAGTGACTGGAAGGATAATTGTTCTCATAAAGAAGAGAAACAGATTTTATGACACATGATGTCATTGTCATTTATATTTAAATAATAGTAATTTTTAGCAGGAGCAAATTAAAAAAAGAGGTGAAGAGTCAATTTGACTATGAGTAAACCAGGTGGTTGATTATAATGCCAAGAAATAAAAACCTAATCCTTAAAAATGAGGCATTTATAATGTGTAGAAAACTCATCTTCCTCTCCAAAGATTAAAATAAGCTAATTAGAGTAATTTTTTATTCATTCTTCATGAACAAAATGGGTCTTTGTTCTGGTTTTTCAAAAGATAATACAGTCCAGTATTTTGGACTGTCTAAAATATAACTGAGGATTATTTTTAGTCAACACGTTAGACACATTGCTGTAGTTTGCATTTCCTAACAAATAAAATGAGTAGGTAGTAAATATAAAGTACAAAAACTGACATGAAAAAGAGGATTAATAAGAAACAACTGCCATTTACTTTCAAGTCCAATCACTCATTCTAAACAGAGCTCAAAAGTATTAGCTTCACAGTTTGAGTTTGGTGATATATATATCCTTAATGCTATGTTTTTATTGGGCCATACATTTACTTTGTATTCCAATGTGTACTTAATAAAAAGAAATTATAAAATGCCTTTTTAACAAATTCTGATACTAAAATTTTTATGTTCTAAGGCACCTAAAATTATTAGTAGTAATACCTCTTTATGAAAAAATGAAGATAATATCACCTCAAGATTATCGTATTCCTTAAATTAGACATTTTTTCAAGTGGAAAATTTATTTTAAAATATTTTATTATTAAATATATTTTTTTAGATTTCTTGTGATATAAGTTGTAGAAAAAAATGAAACATATTTAATGTGTACATTAAAGAGTGTGGACAGATGTATAAAACCATGATACTATTTACTAATATGATGATACAATTAATGTACTAAATATTTTGATAACCTCCAAAAACTTCCTTGTGTTTTCTGAGGATTCTTGATTTGTGAATAGTAAGAACATGAGGCTATATCTTTCTAAATATTTTAAAGTGCACAATCATTAACTGTACATACTATGTGATAGTACAACAGATCTCTTACATTTGTCCAACTTGCGTAACTGAATGTTAAAACCCATTGAATAACAATTTCTTATTTCCCCTCACCCTAGCAACAATCATTACATTCTTTGTTTCTATGAGTTTTATTATTTAGACAACTCATATATGTGGACTCAAGAGGTACTTGTCTTTATGTGACTGGATTATTTCACTTAGCCTAATGTCCTCTATGTTCATCTTTGCTTTCCAAATGGCAGAAATTCCTTCCACTAAATACATTCATTGTATGTAGGTAACACATTTCTTTTTTTATAAATTTTTATTAATTTTAATGGGGTGACAATAAATCAGGGTACATATATTCAAAGAAAACATCTCCAGGTTATCTTGTCATTCAATTATGTTGCATATCCGTCACCCAAAGTCAAATTGTCCTCCGTCACCTTCTATCTGGTTTTCTTTTTGCTCCTCTCCTTTCCCCTCTCCCTCACTCTCCTCTCCCTCCCCCATAACCACCACATTCTTCTCCATGTGGCTCAGACTCATTTTTATGTCTCACCTATGTATAGAATCATGCAGTTCTTAGTTTTTTTTATGATTTACTTATTTTACTCCCTATAATGTTATCAAGATCCATCCATTTTGTTGTAAATGATCCTATGTCATCATTTCTTATGGCTGAATGGTATTCCATAGTGTATATGTGCCACATCTTCTTTATCCAGTCATGTATTGAAGGGCTTTTTGGTTGTTTCCATGTCTTGGCCACTGTGAACAATGCTTCAATGAACATAAGACTGCATGTGTCTTTATGTAACAATGTTTTTGAGTTTGGGGGGTAAATACCCAGGAGAGGGATTGCTAGGTCATATGGTAGTTCTATTTTTAGTTTTTTTAGGAACAACAATACTTTCTTCCATAATGGTTTTATTATTTTACTTTCCCACCAACAGTGGATGAGGGTTTCATTTTCTTCACAACATCTCCAACACTTGCTATTACCTGTCTTATTAATAATAGCTAATCTAACAGGTGTGAGTGGTATCTCATTGCAGTTTTGATTTGCATTTCTCTAGTAACTAATGAAGATGAGCATTTTTTCATATATCTGTTGGCCATTTGTATTTCTTCCTGGGAGAAGTGTCTGTTCATGTCATCTTCATATTTTTTTATTGGATTGTTTGTTGGTTTGTTGTTGAGTTTTATGAGTTCTTTGTATATTTTGTATATTAGGCCCTTACCTGAGCTGTTGTTTGAAAATATCATCTCTCATTTGGTTGGCTGTCTGTTTCTTTTGTTGTCAGTTTCTCTTGCTGAGCAAAAACTTCTTAGTCTGATGTGGTCCCATTCATTTATCTTTGCTTTCACTTCTCTTGCCTTTGGAGTCAAATTCATAAAATGCTCTTTAAAACCAAGGTCCATGAGTTTAGTACCTATGTTTTCTTCTATGTACTTTATTATTTCAGGTTTTATATTTAGGTATTTGATCCATTTTGAATTAATTTTAGTACAAGGGGTCAAAGCCAGTGTTTCCCAACCTTTTCTGTGCCATGCCCCACCTTAACCTTTCTAAAATTTTTATGTCCCCCCCTACGTAACATACATAATTTTTAACATTAAAAAATTGATTTGTTCACTTAATAAACATAAATGATAGGTTCTAGGAAGAAATCACCATGAAATTGTTAACAAAACACAGTAAGTAAAATTTCAATACAGATAATGAAAAACAGAAATTTAAATTCCAAATAATTTTAATACAGATTTTTCTATATTAATTTATTATTTTAATTCAATGTGATCCTTACGCTTCATGCTTGCTGCACAGAGATTTTATATTAGGGTCCAATTTGGTTAGCTTTAGTCTCAAGTCTCCACGTTGTGTTATATCCAGCCGATTTCTTTTTTTTACCAGTAAATCATTTAGAGCACTAAATCCACATTCAGCTAAAAATGAAGATGGAAACGGTAGCAATAGTTTTCTTGCACATTTGGTTTGATTTGGGTATTTGATTTCTGTTTCCTCACAAAGCCATGCCATCGCTCCTTTGATATTAAATAAAGCTTTAACTGACTCATCATTTTGCAATTCTGTGAGTTCTTCTTGATACTGCATATTTGATATATCAGACAAATCCACTAACATTGGCTGCATCATCCATGTTGGGAAATCAATTTGTTTTAAATCAGAAAATCTTTCTTTTAAATCAGCCGATAGAATATTCAAATGATTGACAATAACAAGTAAAGCAGTATTACTTACTTCACATTTTTGGAGCCAATGAAACTGTTTAAAGTTTTTGTTGCTAACACAATATGTTTCTGACATAACTCAATATTGGTAATGAAACCAAATATCTTTGCTTTTGCATCAACAAGAGTATTATTTGTTCCTTGAAGTTGCTTATTTAATATATTTAGTGTTTCAAAGATATCGGCTAAATAACTCACAAGTGCTTTACCATCTATTGTTAACAGATACTTCATTTCAGGTTTATCACTTCAAAAATCACTAAGAGTATCAAACAGTTCCATAAGTCTTTTCAAACAGTTTCCTTTAGATAGCCATCTTACTTCAGTATGAAGTAAAAGTCTCACATGGTCTTCATTTTGTTCTTCACAAAATAGCTTGAAAAGACACTCACATTTAGCACTAGCTTTAATAGCATTAATATACTTTATTACTGTATGTAATACTTCATTCAGAACAGGCGAGATGTTTTTAGCTACCAAGTTTTCCCTATGAATAACACAATGCACAAGAATCATTTCTGGATTCGCATCTTTCATCAATTTTAAGCAGCCATTTTTCTTGCCCATCATATTGGGAGCACCATCTGCAGCACAAGATGTTATATTTTTCATTGGTATATCATTGACATCTAAGTAGTTTTTTAGCTTATTATATATATATCTTTGGAGGTAGTGGTGCTTTCTAACCTTTTACAGAACAACATTTCTTCAGCAAAATGTCCTTTATCAATATATCTTACGTAAGTTATCAATACGGCCTCACTGTCTCTCAAAGTTGATTCATCCATTTGCAAGGAGAATTTTCTTGTTTTCAGCTTTTCAATAAGTTATTTTTCAATATCCTCACTCATTTCGTCTATTCTTCTGCGAAAAAAAATTGTTACTGAGTGGCATAGCTTTTACATCTTTGTCATCTTTTTCAAGAACCGTTTTAAGAAATGCTGATATTGACGGATTTATTAAATTCTCTCCTATAGTGTGATTTTCTCCAGTTTTAGCGATGAATAAAGAAATTTGATAACTAGCCTAAAGACCACGATTATTAGTTGAAGTATGAGCAGAAAATAGAGACTTTAATGTTGTTCTTTTTTCAAAATTTTTTTTATAAAGTTTTTTTCTTTTCTTTTCTTTTCTTTTATTTTATTTTATTTTTTTAAATTATATTTTTTTAATGGGGTGACATCAATAAATCAGGATACATATATTCAAAGATAACAAGTCCAGGTTATCTTGTCGTTCAATTATGTTGCATACCCACCACCCAAAGTCAGATTGTCCTCCGTCACCCTCTATCTTGTTCTCTCTGTGCCCCTCCCCCTCCCCATTTCCCTCCCCCATTCCCCCCTCCCCCCTGTAACCACCACACTCTTATCAATGTCTCTTAGTTTCACTATTATGTCCCACCTACGTATGGAATAATACAGTTCCTGGTTTTTTCTGATTTACTTATTTCGCTTCGTATCATGTTATCAAGATCCCACCATTTTGCTGTAAATATTCCGATGTCATCATTTCTTATGCTGAGTAGTATTCCATAGTGTATATGTGCCACATCTTCTTTATCCAGTCATCTATTGACAGGCTTTTTGGTTGTTTCCATGTCCTGGCCACTGTGAACAATGCTGCAATAAACATGGGGCTGCATGTGTCTTTACGTATCAATGTTGCTGAGTTTTGGGGATATATACCCAGTAGAGGGATTGCTGGGTCATAAGGTAGTTCTATTTTCAGTTTTTTGAATAACCACCATAATTTATTCCATAATGGTTGTACTACTTTACATTCCCACCAACAGTGGATGAGGGTTCCTTTTTCTCCACAGCCTCTCCAACATTTGCTATTACCTGACTTGCTAATAACAGCTAATCGAACAGGTGTGAGGTGGTATCTCATTGCCGTTTTGATTTGCATTTCTCTAATAGCTAAAGAAGATGAGCATCTTTTCATATATCTGTTGGCCATTTGTATTTCTTCCTGGGAGAAGTGTCTATTCATATCCTCTTCCCATTTTTTTATTGGATTGTTTGTTTGTTTGTTGTTGAGTTTTATGAGTTCTTTGTATATTTTGGATATTAAGCCCTTATCTGAGCTGTTGTTTGAAAATATCATTTCCCATTTAGTTGGCTTTCTGTTTATTTTGTTATCAGTTTCTCTTGCTGAGCAAAAACATCCTTTTTTTTTTTTTAATAAATTTTTATTAATGGTAATGGGATGACATTAATAAATCAGGGTACATATATTCAAAGAAAACATGTCTAGGTTATTTTGTCATCAAATTATGTTGCAAACCCCTCGCCCAAAGTCAGATTGTCCTCCATCACCCTCTATCTAGTTCTCTGTGCCCCTCCCCCTCCCCCTAACTCTCTCCCTCCCTCCCTCCCATGTCCTCCCTCCCCCCCCACCCTTGGTAACCACCACACTCTTGTCCATGTCTTTTAGTCTCATTTTTATGTTCCACCAATGTATGGAATCATGTAGTTCTTGTTTTTTTCTGATTTGCTTATTTCACTCCTTATAATGTTATCAAGATCCCACCATTTTGCTGTAAATGATCTGATGTCATCATTTCTTATGGCTGAGTAGTATTCCATAGTGTATATGTGCCACATCTTCTTTATCCAGTCTTCTATTGAAGGGCTTTTTGGTTGTTTCCATGTCTTGGCCACTGTGAACAGTGCTGCAATGAACATGGGGCTACATGTGTCTTCACGTATCAATGTTTCTGAGGTTTTGGGGTATATACCCAGTAGAGGGATTGCTGGGTCATAAGGTAGTTCTATTTGCAGTTTTTTGAGGAACCACCATACTTTCCTCCATAATGGTTGTACTACTTTACAGTCCCACCAACAGTGAATGAGGCTTCCTTTTACTCCACAGCCTCTCCATCATTTGCTATTACCCGTCTTGTTGATAATAGCTAATCTAACAGGAGTGAGGTGGTATCTCATTGTAGTTTTGATTTGCATTTCTCTAATGACTAATGAAGCTGAGCATCTTTTCATATATCTGTTGGCCATTTGTATCTCTTCCTGGGAGAAGTGTCTGTTCATGTCCTCTTCCCATTTTTTTATTGGATTGTTTGTTTGTTTGTTGTTGAGTTTTATGAGTTCTTTGTAAATTTTGGATATTAGGCCCTTATCTGAGCTGTCGTTTGAAAATATCAGTTCCCATATAGTTGGCTGTCTATTTATTTTGATATCAGTTTCTCTTGCTGAGCAAAAACTTTTAATTCTGATGTAGTCCCATTCATTTATTTTTGCCTTCACTTCTCTTGCCATTGGAGTCAAGTTCATAAAATGTTCTTTAAAACCCAGGTCCATGATTTTAGTACCTATGTCTTCTTCTATGTACTTTATTGTTTCAGGTCTTATATTTAGGTCTTTGTTCCATTTTGAATTAATTTTAGTACACGGGGACAGGCTGTAGTCGAGTTTCATTCTTTTGCATGTGGCTTTCCAGTTTTCCCAACACCATTTGTTGAAGAGGCTTTCTTTTCTCCATTGTGTGTTGTTGGCCCCTTTATCAAAGATTATTTGACCATATATATGTGGTTTTATTTCTGGGCTTTCTATTCTGTTCCATTGGTCTGAGTGTCTATTTTTTTGCCAATACCATGCTGTTTTGATTATCGTGGCCCTATAATATAGTTTAAAGTCAGGTATTGTAATGCCCCCAGCTTCATTCTTTTTCCTTAGGATTGTTTTGGCTATTCGGGGTTTTTTATAGTTCCATATAAATCTGATGATTTTTTGTTCCATTTCTTTAAAAAGTCTCATAGGGATTTTGATGGGAATTGCATTAAATTTGTATATTGCTTTGGGTAATATGGCCATTTTGATTATATTTATTCTTCCTATCCAAGAACAAGGAATATTTTTCCATCTCATTGTATCTTTTTCGATTTCCCTTAACAATGCCTTGTAATTTTCATTATATAGGTCCTTTACGTTCTTTGTTATGTTTATTCCTAGGTATTTTATTTTTTTTGTTGCAATCGTGAAGGGAATTATTCTTTTGAGTTTGTTTTCTAATATTTCATTGTTGGCATATAGAAAGGCTATGGACTTTTGTATGTTAATTTTGTATCCTGCGACCTTACTGTATTGGTTTATTGTTTCTAATAATCTTTTTGTGGAGTCCTTCGGGTTTTCGATGTATAGGATCATATCATCAGCAAAAAGTGATAGCTTTACTTCTTCTTTTCCGATATGGATGCCTTTTATTTCTTTGTCTTGTCTGATTGCTTTGGCCAGAACTTCTAGCACCACATTGAATAAGAGTGGAGAGAGTGGACAACCCTGTCTTGTTCCTGATTTAAGGTAGAAAGTCCTCAGTTTTATGCCGTTTAATAGGATGTTGGCTGATGGTTTATCATATATGGCCTTTATCATGTTGAGATATTTTCCTTCTATACCCATTTTGTTGAGAGTCTTAAACATAAAATTGTGTTGTATTTTATCAAAAGCCTTTTCTGCATCTATTGATAAGATCATGTGGTTTTTGTTCTTTGTTTTGTTGATATGGTGTATTACGTTAACCGTTTTGCGTATGTTGAACCATCCTTGAGATTCTGGGATGAATCCAACTTGATCATGATGTATTATTTTTTTAATATGTTGTTGTATTCGGTTTGCCAGTATTTTGTTTAGTATTTTAGCATCTGTATTCATTAGAGATATTGGTCTGTAGTTTTCTTTCTTTGTGCCATCCTTGCCAGATTTTGGTATGAGGGTTATGTTGGCCTCATAGAATGTGTTTGGAAGTATTGCTTCTTCTTCAATTTTTTGGAAGACTTTGAGTAGAATAGGAACCAAGTCTTCTTTGAATGTTTGATAGAATTCACTAGTATAACCGTCTGGGCCTGGACTTTTATTTTTGGGGAGATTTTTAATAGTTTTTTCTATATCCTCCCTGCTGATTGGTCTGTTTAGCCTTTCTGCTTCTTCATGACTCAGTCTAGGAAGGTTGTATTGTTCTAGGAATTTATCCATTTCTTCTAGATTGTTGTATTTGGTGGCATATAATTTTTCATAGTATTCTACAATAATTCTTTGTATTTCTATGATGTCTGTGGTGATCTCTCCTCTTTCATTTTGGATTTTATTTATTTGAGTCCGGTGTCTTTTTTCCTTGGTGAGTCTTGCCAAGGGTTTGTCAATTTTGTTGATCTTTTCAAAGAACCAGCTCCTTGTTTTATTGATTTTTTCTATAGTTTTTCTGTTCTCTATTTCATTTATTTCTGCTCTGATTTTTATTATCTCCTTTCTTCAGCTGGTTTTGGGTTGTCTTTGTTCTTCTTTTTCTAGTTCCTTAAGGTGTGAAGTTAAGTGGTTTACTTCGGCTCTCTCTTGTTTGTTCATATAGGCCTGAAGTGATATGAACTTTCCTCTTATTACTGCTTTTGCTGCATCCCAGAGATTCTGATATGTCGTATTTTCATATTCATTTGTCTGTATATATCTTTTGATTTCTGCGCTTATTTCTTCTTTGACCCATTCATTTTTTAGAAGTATGTTGTTTAGTTTCCACATTTTTGTGGGTTTTTCCCCCTTTTTTTTGCAGTTGAATTCTAGTTTCAAGGCTTTATGATCAGAAAATATGCTTGGTACAATTTCAATTTTTCTAAATTTGCTGATATTGTCTTTGTGGCCCAACATAGGGTCAATTCTTGAGAATGTTCCATGTACACTAGAGAAAAATGTATACTCTGTCGCTTTGGGATGAAGTGTCCTGTAGATGTCTATCATATCCAGGTGTTCTAGTATTTCGTTTAAGGCCACTATATCTTTATTGATTCTCTGTTTGGATGACCAATCTAGAGCCGTCAGCGGTGAATTGAGGTCTCCAAGTATGATTGTATTTTTGTTAGTTTTTCTTTTGAGGTCAATAAGTAGCTGTCTTATATATTTTGGTGCTCCTTGGTTTGGTGCATATATATAAAGGATTGTTATGTCTTCTTGATTCAACTTCCCCTTAATCATTATGAAATGACCATTTTTGTCTCTGAGTACTTTTTCTGTCTTGTAGTCAGCATTATTAGATATGAGTATTGCTACACCTGCTTTTTTTGGGGTGTTGTTTGCTTGGAGTATTGTTTTCCAGCCTTTCACTTTGAATTTGTTTTTATCCTTGTTGCTTAGATGTGTTTCTTGTAGGCAGCATATAGTTGGATTTTCTTTTTTAATCCATTCTGCTACTCTGTGTCTTTTTATTGGTAAGTTTAATCCATTTACATTTAGTGTAATTATTGACACTTGTCGGTTCCCTACTGCCATTTTATAAATTGCTTTCTGTTAGTTTTGTATCTAGTTTGATTCTTCTCTTTTGTTTTTCTATCATTTGTTTTTGTTTGTTTGTGTTCCATACTTCTTTCCTCTGTTGCTACCTTTTTTAAGTCAAGTGTTTTTGTGGTGGTTTTTTCAAGGGTGGTTACCATTAAGTAATGAAAAGGGTACCTACCATATTCATTGTAGTACCCTATCTTATAAGTATTTCTGCACTTCATCATCCTTTGCTACTGTTAATCTCCATCCTCTCCCCCTTTTTTTCCTTTTTTGTCACAGTTTAAGTTTGGTTTTATTGTGTTCTTGGTGGAGCTGTTACTTGTGGTGTTGTTTTCTTTTGTTCTTTGAATCTGGTTGGAAAACCCCCTTTAGTATTTCCTGGAGTGGGGGCTTTCTGTTGATAAATTCTCTCATCTTTTCTGTATTTGTGAATGTTTTTATATCTCCTTCATACTTGAAGGATAGCTTTGATGGGTATAGTATTCTTGGCTGAAAGTTCCTCTCTTTCAGGGCTTTAAATATTGGGGTCCACTCTCTTCTAGCTTGTAGAGTTTCTGCTGAGAAATCTGATGATAATCTAATAGGCCTTCCTTTATATGTTGTACTCTTCTTTTCCCTGGCTGCCTTGAGAATTTTTTCTTTGTCATTGGTTTGTGTCATCTTTATTATGATGTGCCTTGGAGTGGGTTTGTTGGGGTTAAGAAAACTTGGTGTTCTGTTTGCTTCTTGAATTTGAGGCTTTAGTTCCTTCCACAGGCTTGGGAAGTTCTCGTCTATTATTTGTTTGAGTATATTCTCCATTCCATTTTCTTTCTCTTCTCCCTCTGATATACCTATTATTCTTATGTTATTCTTTCTGATGGAGTCAGACAATTCCTGTAGGGCTTTCTCATTTTTTATTATTTTTGAGTCTCTTTCTTCTTCTCTCTGTTGTGCCTCAAGTTGTTTGTCTTCTATATCACTAATCCTATCTTCGATCTGGGCTGTTCTGTTAGCTAAGCTTGTTACCTCGTTTTTCAGCTCGTGAATTGAGTTTTTCATTTCTGTTTGATTTGTTTTTATAATTTCAATTTCCTTGGTAATATATTCTTTGTGTTCATTGAGTTGTTCTCTGATCTCCCTATATTGCCTTTCTGTGTTTTCTTGTATATCTCTGAGTATTTTTAAGATTTCTATTTTTAATTTTATGTCATTTAGCTCCAAGGCTTCCAATATGTTAAGTCTTTTCTCCATAGATTTTTCCACATCTATTTGTGTTACCTCTCTTTCTTTTGTATCCATAATATTCGATTTCCTCTTTCTTATCGGCATCTGAGGGTGGTCTTATTGATAGCACGCAGGCTCACTCCCTGGCGGCTTGAATGAGCGTCGCTGCGGTAGCTTCCTCCACACCCTCGTCTCTCAGATTCAAGTGATAACAGTCCTTTTGCTTTCAGTTTGTGTGGAACTCCGGAATGCTCCGAGGATAAATTTTTCTGTTTCTAGTTGATAAATTTGTTGTGATTTAGGGGAGAGCTGTCGGACGCGCTGCTCACGGCGCCATTTCCGTGACGTCACTTCGAGCAAAAACTTCTTAGTCTGATGTAGTCCCATTCATTAATTTTGCCTTCACTTCTCTTGCCATTTGAGTCAAATTCATAGATGCTCTTTAAAACCCAGGTCCATGAGTTGAGTACCTATGTCTTCTTCTATGTACTTAATTGTTTCAGGTCTTATGTTTAGATCTTTGATCCATTTTGAGTTAATTTTTGTACAGGGGGAGAGACTGTAGTCCAGTTTCATTCTTTTGCATGTGGCTTTCCAGTTTTCCCAGCACTATTTATTGAAGAGGCTTTCTTTTCTCCATTGTGTGCTATTGGCCCCTTTATCAAAAATTATTTGACTATATATATGTGCTTTTATTTCTGGACTTTCTATTCTGTTCCATTGGTCTGAGTGTCTATTTTTCTGCCAATACCATGCTGTTTTGATTGTCATCGCCCTATAATAGAGTTTGAAGTCAGGTATTGTTATGCCCCCAGCTTCATTCTTTTTCTTTAGGATTGCTTTGGCTATTCGGGGTTTTTTATAGTTCCATATAAATCTGATGATTTTTTGCTCTATTTCTTTAAAAAATGTCATTGGAATTTTGATGGGAATAGAATTAAATTTGTATATTGCTTTGGGTAATATAGCCATCTTGATTATATTTATTCTTCCTAGCCAAGAACAAGGTATATTCTTCCATCTCATTATATCTTTTTCAATTTCCCTTAACAATGGTTTATAGTTTTCATTATATAAGTCCTTTACATTCTTTGTTATCTTTATTCCTAAGTATTTTATTTTTTTTGTTGCAATCGTGAAGGGGATTATTCTTTTGAGTTCCTTCTCAGTTGTTTCATTGTTGGCATATAGAAAGGCTATTGACTTCTGTATGTTAATTTTGTATCCTGCGACCTTACTGTATTGCTTATTGTTTCTAGTAGTTTCTTTGTGAATTCTTTGGGGTTTTCGATGTATAGGATCATATCATCTGCAAAAAGTGATACCTTTACTTCTTCTTTTCTGATATGGATGCCTTTTATTTCTTTGTCTTGTCTGATTGCTCTGGCTAGAACCTCTAGTACCACATTAAATAAGAGTGGAGAGAGTGGACAACCCTGTCTTGTTCCTGATTTAAGGGGAAAAGCCTTCAGTTTAGTGCCATTTAATATGATGTTAGCTGATGGTTTATCATATATGGCCTTTATCATGTTGAGATATTTTCCTTCTATACCCATTTTGTTGAGAGTCTTAAACATAAAATTGTGTTGTATTTTATCGAAAGCCTTTTCTGCATCTATTGATAAGATCATGTGGTTTTTGTTCTTTGTTTTGTTGATATGGTGTATTACGTTAACCGTTTTGCGTATGTTGAACCATCCTTGAGATTCTGGGATGAATCCCACTTGATCATGATGTATTATTTTTTAATATGTTGTTGTATTCGATTTGCTAGTATTTTGTTTAGTATTTTAGCATCTGTATTCATTAGAGATATTGGTCTGTAGTTTTCTTTTTTTGTGACATCCTTGCCTGGTTTTGGTATGAAGGTTATGTTGGCCTCATAAAATGTGTTTGGAAGTATTGCTTCTTCTTCAATTTTTTGGAAGAGTTTGAGTAGAATAGGAACCAAGTCTTCTTTGAAAGTTTGATAAAATTCGCTGGTATAGCCGTCAGGGCCTGGACTTTTATTTTTGGGGAGGTTTTTAATGGTTTTTTCTATTTCTTCTCTACTGATAGTTCTGTTTAGGCTTTCTGCTTCTTCTTGACTCAGTCTAGGAAGGTTGTATTTTTCTAGGAATTTATCCATTTCTTCTAGGTTGTTGAATTTAGTGGCATAAAGTTTTTCATAGTATTCTACAATAATTCTTTGTATATCTACGGTGTCCGTGGTGATTTCTCCTCTTTCATTTTGGATTTTGTTTATATGAGTTCTTTCTCTTTTTTCCTTGGTAAGTCTTGCCAAGGGTTTGTCAATTTTGTTGATCTTTTCAAAGAACCAGCTTCTTGTTCTATTAATTTTTTCTATAGATTTTCTGTTTTATAATTCATTTATTTCTGCTCTGATTTTTATTATCTCCTTTCTTCGGCTGGTTTTGGGTTGTCTTTGTTCTTCTTTTTCTAGTTCCTTAAGGTGAGAAGTTAAGTGGTTCACTTGGGCTCTCTCTTGTTTGTTCATATATGCCTGAAGCGATATGAACTTCCCTCTTATCACTGCTTTTTCTGCATCCCATAGATTCTGATATGTCGTATTGTCATTTTCATTAGTCTGTATATATCTTTTGATCTCTGCACTTATTTCTTCTTTGACCCATTCATTTTTTAAAAGTATGTTGTTTAGTTTCCACATTTTTGTGGGATTTTTTTCCTCTTTTTTGCAGTTGAATTCTAGTTTCAAGGCTTTATGATCAGAAAATATGCTTGGTACAACTTCAATTTTTCTGAATTTGCTGATGTTGTTTTTGTGGCCCAACATATGGTCAATTCTTGAGAATGATCCATGTACACTGGAGAAAAATGTATACTCAGTCACTTTGCGATGAAATGTCCTGTAGATGTCTATCATATCCAGGTGCTCTAGTGTTTTGTTTAAGGCCACTATGTCTTTGTTGATTCTCTGTTTGGATGACCAATCTAGAGCCGTCAGCGGTGTATTGAGGTCTCCAAGTATGATTGTATTTTTGTCAGTTTTTGTTTTAAGGTCAATAAGTAGCTGTCTTATATATTTTGGTGCTCCTTGGTTTGGTGCATATATATTAAGAATTGTTATGTCTTCTTGATTCAGTGTCCCCTTAGCCATTATGAAATGGCCGTTTTTGTCTCTGAGTACTTTTCCTTTCTTGTAGTCAGCATTATCCGATATGAGTATTGCTACACCTGCTTTTTTTTGGATGTTATTTGCTTGGAGTATTGTTTTCCAGCCTTTCACTTTGAATTTGTTTTTATCCTTGTTACTTAGATGAGTTTCCTGTAGGCAGCATACAGTTGGATTTTCTTTTTTAATCCATTCTGCTACTCTGTGCCTTTTTATTGGTGAGTTTAATCCATTTACATTTAGTGTAATTATTGATACTTGTGAGTTCCCTATTGCCATTTTATATCTTGCTTTCTGTTAGTTTTGTGTCTTGTTTGATCCTTCTCTTTCGTTTTTCTATCTTTTGTTTTTATTTGGTTGTATTCCATACATCTTTCCTCTGTTGCTATCTTTTTTATCTCATGGTCTTCTGTGGTGGTTTTTTCAATGGTGGTTACCTTTGAGTAATGAAAAGGGTCCCTACCCTGTTCATTGTAGCGAACTATTTTGTGAGTACTTTTGCACTCCATCGTCCTTTGCTACTGTTAATCTCCATCTTCTCCCCTCTTTCTTTTTGTTGTTGTCACAGTTTAAATTTGGTTTTATTGTGTTCTTCTCAGAGCTTTTACTTGTGGCTCTGTTTTTTTTTGTTCTTTGTATCTGATTGGAGAACCCCCTTTAGTAATTCCTGGAGTGGGGGTTTTCTGATGATAAATTCCCTCATCTTTTCTGTATCTGTGAATGTTTTTATTTCTCCTTCGTATTTGAAGGATAGCTTTGATGGGTATAGTATTCGTGGCTGAAAGTTCCTCTCTTTCAGGACTTTAAATATTGGGGTCCACTCTCTTCTAGCTTGTAGAGTTTCTGCTGAGAAATCTGATGATAATCTAATGGGACTTCCTTTATATGTTGTATTCTTCTTTTCCCTGGCTGCCTTGAGAATTTTTTCTTTGCTGTTTGTTTGTGCCAATTTCATTATGATATGCCTTGGAGTAGGTTTGTTGGTGTTAAGAAAACTCGGAGTTCTGTTTGCTTCTTGAACTTGAGGCTTTAATTCTTTCCACAGGCTTGGGAAGTTCTCATTTATTATTTGTTTGAGTATGTTCTCCATTCCATTTTCTCTCTCTTCTCCCTCTGATATACCTATTATTCTTATGTTATTCTTTTTGATGGAGTCAGATCATTCTTGTAGGGCTATCTCATTTTTTTTAATTTTTGAGTCTCTTTCTTCTTCTCTCTGTTGTGCCTCAAGTTGCTTGTCTTCTATTTCACTAATCCTCTCTTCTATCTGACCTGTTCTATTAACTAAGCTTGTTATTTCGTTTTTCAGCTCGTGAATTGAGTTTTTCATTTCTGTTTGATTTGTTTTTATAGTTTCAATTTCCTTGGACATATATTCTTTGTGTTCATTGAGTTGTTTTCTCAGCTCCCTAAATTGCCTTTCTGTGTTTTCTTGTATATCTCGGAGGATTTTTAGTATTTCTATCTTGAATTCTCTGTCATTTAGCTCCAAGGTTTCCAATATATTAAATTTTTTCCTCATAGACTTTTCCTCATCTAGCTGTGTTACCTCTCTTTCTTTTGTATCCATGATATTCGATTTTCTCTTCCTTAATGGCATCTGAGGGTGGTTTTGTTGATAGTATTAATGAGATTTAATAAAGAATAAAAAGTTAAAAAAATAACAATAAAAAAATAAAAAATCGAAAAGAGTTGTTTTTTTTAAAAAAAAATTAATAATGAAATAAAGAAAAATAAAATAAAAATTAAAGAAAAGGAAATTATTCCCCCCCTCCTTTTTTCCTCTCCTCTCCTCTCCCCTCTTTTTTGAGAAAATCTTGTGGTGGACTGTGAATTATAAGAAACAATGCCTGTGATGGAGGGCCTGAATTGGGGAAAGTAATAAAGGGGCAAAAAAAAAAAAAGAAAAAAGAAAAAGGAAAGAAAAAAGAAAAAAAAGAGCGTATGGACCCACAAAAAGCAAATAAGGAAAAAATTTGGGTCAAGAATGAAATGATTTGCTTTTAGGTGTTGGTTGTCTAAGAGTTATGATGAGAGGAATAAGAGGAAAACGGAAAAATGGGGGGACAAATTAAAAAATTACTATTGTATTTAGTGGAACAAGAACTAGATAATATGGAGAGCCAGGGATGAGAGCACTGCTAGTGAGTTAAAAAGGTGAAGTAAAAAAACCCCAAAATGCCACAAACATAGGTTTGAGTCCCAGATAAGATAATTTGTTTGTTATTGAGGTTTGAATGAGAGGAGATGTAAAGGAGAAAGGAAGAAGCTAATATAGAGGGAGAAAAGAAAGAGAGAGAAAAAAAGAGGTAACCACTAAAAGAAGAAAAAAGAAAGGAGAGAGAGAGAGAGTGTTAAGGGTTTTGGAGTGCAACCCTCATAGAGAGAAAGGAAGAGAAGAGAAAAGATAATGGGAGATGTAACACTTATGGGTAGTGTAGTTCAAGGAGAGGAGAGAGTAAGACCGGTAGAGAGTTAATCGGCCAAATTGGAGGAGGAAAAAAAAGTATCAAGAATGAAGATAAGAGAAACAAACGAACAAATATAATAAAATGGGATAGGTTATAAAGTCTGCAGATTATTCTTGATTTTGAGAGGTTATCTTCTTGCTTTTTCTTTTCTCTCCCTCTTCCTGGTCGGTGACTCTGTACCCCGGGTTCTGCCCCTTTGGCACGCTCAGGTAGAGGTTTGCAGTTGATAAGTCTCTATGGCAATGTCATGTATTGTGCTTTAGTCTCGTTGGCAGGCGAAGCTCAATAGCATTTATAGGCTCCGACAGTGAGAGAGTCCGTGTTCCTGGAGCCTTTCTCCTAGTCTTTCCTTCCTTATTTAGTAGCCTGATAATCCAGCTATGGGGTTGCTGCTGCCTCTGCCTGGATAGTAAGAGGCTCAAAGAGCTGGCAACTCACTACTCTATTTCCTCTCAGCACAGGGCTCTGGGTAAGGCTCAGTCAGTCAGAGCTGCTAGCATAATCAGGCGGGCTTTCTGCCCACTCAAAGACCTCTGGCTCTGCCACTCTGTCCGGTAACACAAGCGGGCGCCCACTTCCGGGGCACTTGGAGGAAACTCTCACTCACTGTCTGCGACCAGGATATCCGGCCAGCAGTCTCACGCTCTGAGTGAAACCCCCAACCGCAGGGAAAAGTTGTAGCGTTGGAATTGAGTCTCACTCCGTTCCCGTGCGCGGCTTTTGCAAGGCGCTGGGGCGGCTCAAGATTCCGCTTTGGCCCACACAAAGGCCCCTGACTCTGCCCCTCTGTGCGATAACATGGGCACGCACTGCCGAGGCACTCGGAGGAA
The DNA here is from genome assembly GCF_036850765.1 of Saccopteryx bilineata. NCBI lineage: Eukaryota > Metazoa > Chordata > Mammalia > Chiroptera > Emballonuridae > Saccopteryx > Saccopteryx bilineata. Next base: position 207,950,511 of record NC_089491.1, on the reverse strand, counting down.
TCGCTCACTCCTTATCTGCGCGCGCAAACCAGGATATGAGGCCGTCCGTGGTTCCCTCTGAGTGAAACACCCTCCAGCACGGAAAATCTCCACCGTTGGAATTAGTTCTTACTCCCTCCCGTGCGTGGCTTTACCAGGAAGAAATTCTCGCCCACTAACTGCGCACCGACCAGGAGACCGGGTAAAATGGCCGCTCTGCTTTTCTTTCTTTGTTTGGGTTTGGCGCAAGTGTTAGCTTGTATTGCCCGGGTTGCCACAGGATCAGATTTTCCTCGGCTTGGATCTCTGTGCCACAGCCTGGTTCGGCCGTTTGTGCTGCGGCAGCCTGGATCTATTCACCCCCTTTGCCCGCCTCAGTTTCTATATTCACAGTTACCAGAGAAAGCCGCCCTATTTAGGTTAGTGAGGAAGGAAGAGCATTTCTTACTCCCTATTTCCTTCGGGGTTTGGTTATATATTTAGCCAATTTTTCATTCAATCATACCTTTGGGTGTATTGCGAAGCATCTGGAAGCTCCAAGTATAGGTTTTTCTGTTTCTGGTTGAAGATCTTGTTGAGTTTTGGGGGAGATTTATCGGTATCACTTCCTACCCCGCCATTACTCTGACGTCATCTCCCTAAAGTTTTAAAGTAACTCAAATCTGAATTTACATGAGCACTATGTTTCGCCTTCAAATGCACCTCAAGACGACCTCATTTCATTGATTCGTTGGTCAAGCATTGCTGGCATAAAAGACAAAAAGGAATCCGCTCATCGTGAACAGCGAGTATGAACCCAAATTTTAAATATTCCTTCGAATATTGACGAGATTTTTTCTTGCTTGCACCACTCATTTTACTATGGGCTATAATAAAAATAAGATCAATTAAAAACTAATATTAAAATATGTGCTAAAATATATTCAATGTGACATAGAGTAAACGTATACTAAAAATTTATATTTCTTTAAATGTATATAACACATTTACTACACTACCACTGCAAATCAAAAGGTATCTATATTTTTTCCACTTGACAAAATTTTCTGGAAAGTTATGCTTCTAAAATTAAAATTGTCGTGCATGCAATATTATTGCCCCAATAATATTTATAAAATATTAGTGCTTTCTAGCCCCGATGCAAGAAGTACTTAATAAAGAGTTTAATATTGATAAAAATAAAATCAAATATTTACCAATTATATCTATACAATATATATATGTATATTTATTAAATCAACGAGCTTTTACAACAGTTTTGACTGACACTTATTTCAAATTAACACCAACTGAATGATGTGAAACACTACAGAAGTTGCCATGGGCCAATTAGGTGAGAATAACTGCGTTGTTTAGCAAGTTTTTAAAATGTCCGGGGTTCCTCGCGGCAGACAGCATGCTCCGCGGTGAACCCAGGATGAAGTTTACTTGATGACGCCAATCACCCAGTTGATCTTTTGGTCTCGTCAAATGAAATTATACTTAATAATTATTTACCGCAATTATTTAAGAATTGCATTTTTTGTTAAATTTGGCACCAATATCTAGCATTGCATTTAAATGGCCCAGGGCGAAAGAGTTAAAGTTGTGTCGAGTCCATTTTCAAATTGCCCCCCTTAACTATCGAATTGCCCCCCTATGGGGCGTGGGCCCCACCTTGGGAAACACCGGTCTAGGGAGACTGTTCTTCCCTTGCCTTGAAATTTGTCCATGACTTCACAAGAGAGGGTTGAGGGCTCCCACCTTTCTTCTTTTCAAGGTGAAACTAGAATACCTGACCTATGTGAATGCTCGTTAAAATGTGCTTACTGTTTTGTTCCAACTAGGAAGATTACTTGCTCGACTACTGGGATAAAACCACAATGTAAATGAGAAGCTTTGTGGATGATATGGTAATATATACTGGGTGGTGGGAAGAGAAATGATACAATTTAACACCCAATAAAATACATTTCAGTGTAAGGAGACACCCCAAGTAACTCGAATTACATCATTTCTAAAATATTTCTTTGTAAATTGAAAAAAACATTTATATATGTGGGCTTATGGAAGAATACTATTCAAAAATAACATTAAATACAAAATTCTATTTAAAAACAATATACAAACACAAATCCCATATATATGACTGCATTTTTAAAAAAACATTAAAAACATCTTTTATATAAAGTTTCTCAACATTAAAAATCACATTTGATACCTGTGTATGGTATCTATTCTGTACTTTAATATATATATTATTCAGTTCAAGAAAAGAAAGTAGACACAGACTCCCACATGCAACCAGTATACACACGGCCAGCCCACTATGAAGAGTTGCTCTGCCCATCTAAGATGTTGCTCTGTTGCTCGGTAATCAAGCTATTCTTGGTGTCTGAGGCAGAGGCCATGGAACCATTATCAGCACCTGGGCCAACTCACTCCAGTCGAGGCATGGCTCAGGAGAGGAAGAGAGAGAGAGAGAGAGAAAAGCAAGAGGGGAGGGGTGGAGGTGCAGATGAGCACTTCTCCTGTGTGCCCTGACTGGAAATTGAACCTGGAACATTCATATATTATACTAGGCCAACGCTCTACCACTAAGCCAATCAGCCATAGCTTAATATATTTCTTAACAATGTATTTTTCCATCATATAATATATTATTTTTATTTACTTTTTAAATAAATTAGCTCGTGATATTTTTTAAAGTTGCATATAACTGATAAATTTGAACATTTATTAACTTTCTTTGTGTGTCATCCTAATTTTAATAAATAAAATGTTCATTCCACAGGCACTAGGGTATGGAAAGTACAAGGAAAATTCTACTAAAAGAAAGATATTTTCATTTCTTTTTTCCAATTAAAATGGATATGATCTAAATATTTTTCATAGGTGCTATCTTTTTTTTAAAAAAAACTTTCTCAACAGATATGATAGCATTGCCTAACTAAAAGTACTGTAAGTTATATGCTTTCTCAATTTCATTCCAATATCTTACAGAATATAAATTTGCTTTATTAAAAATAAGAGCTTTAAAAAATGTAGTCTCACAAAAAAAAACACATACCAAAGACAGTTATAAAATTTCAAAATAAATTCTTTACAGAATTTGAGCTCACATTGTATATTTAATTCAGATCTTCTCATGCTTTTTATGGAGAAAATTTTCAGTTTCTTATGTGTACAATCTTGTTTTCAATGTTTGGCGTTTACTAAAAATCTCAAAAACTCAATGTTTAGAGTATTCTACTTGATTCTCTAATTTTAATATAGGTTTCTAAGTGATATTTTGAAAGCAACAATATTGAAAAATTATATAAAGATTTCAATAAATGTTTAGGGTATTTAGGTTGTTAGAGTAGCCCACATTTCCAAATACTTCTGATTGTGTACAGCCACATTGACAACATTTTTAATGTTTTTAGTATTTATTACCAACTTAATAAAACTGGAGTTCATTTACTTTTCTTATGCATGTATGCATATATATGTTTGTGTAGATACATCTAAATATATATGCATATATATATCAACACATATGAATATATTATGTTTGTTTCACAATCAGTTTTAAATGTCTACTTCACTTGTCTTTTAATTCAGTATAGTTGATCTCACCATTACTAATGTTAAGTTTTTTATTATAAAACATCAGTACATTTTATTTTTAATACTTGTTCTATTTAAGGATTTTCTTTTTTATTTTATTTATTCATTTTAGAAAGGAGAGAGGGAAAGAGAGAGAGAGAAGAGACAGAGAGACAGAGAGAAAAAAGGGGGGAGGAGCAGGCAGCATCAACTCCCATATGTGCCTTGACCAGGCAAGCCCAGGGTTTTGAACCGGCGACCTCAGCATTTCCAGGTCGACGCTTTATCCACTGCGCCACCACAGGTCAGGCTAAGGATTTTCTAAATACCCTCTCTGATGTTATGAATTGGTTGCTTTATTGTCCTTAACACAACTAATTTTTTTTAATTATTTTATTTATTCATTTTTAGAGAGGAGAGAGAGAGAGAGAGAGAGAGAGAGAGAGAGAAGGGGGAGGAGCTGGAAGCATCCACTCCCATATGTGCCTTGACCAGGCAAGCCCAGGGTTTCGAACCGGCGACCTCAGCATTTCCAGGTCGACGCTTTATCCACTGCGCCACCACAGGTCAGGCCACAACTAATTTTTTAATTCAAGCATCTGATCACACTATCAAAAAACCTGCTATCATTTAATTATTTGGGAATGCTTTCTTTTCACTCACTGAGGGCAACTCATTAATCAACATTTATTAATATTTATAATTTTGTATAACATTTAAAACATGCTTCCAACAATTTTTAATCATAAGCAAGTAAAATTATTTTACAAAACAATATATTGAAAAAGATAAGCTCATACTTCCAATATATTGTATAAATGCACTTTTAACAACACAGACAGGTCATTTGTTTGGACATAAATTTTCTTTTCTATACTTTCCTTTTTTTCCTCCTTTTTATTTTTTATTTTTGTTTTTTGTTTATTTGTTAGTTTATTGACCTATTCAGGTTCTTAATAAAATCTTGAATTAAATTTGTTAAAGATCCAAATGTATAAAGTGTAAGTAAAAATAAATAAATTTATATTTTATAATTTACTTTTCTTGAAAAATAATTTATAATTTCTAGGCTTATAAATATATAAGGAGTAATATTTTCAAATATATTGAAACATAATTTTTGATATCTTCTAACCTGTAGTTATGTCTTCTCATTTATAACAATTCCATTGGGCTTTTCTTTCTTTCTTTCTTTCTTTCTTTCTTTCTTTCTTTCTTTCTTTCTTTCTTTCTTCTTTCTTTCTTTCTTCTTTCTTTCTTTCTTTCTTTCTTTCTTTTTTCTTTCTTTCCTTCCTTCTTCCTTCCTCCCTTCCTTCCTTTCTTACTTCCCTCCTTCCCTCCTTTGTTCTTTCCTTCCTATTTCCTTCCTTCCTTCCTTCCTTCCTTCCTTCCTTCCTTCCTTCCTTCCTTCCTTCCTTCCTTCTTTATTTCCTGCCAAGATTTACCAAAGTCTAATCTATCCTTATGGTTTTTCAAAAAAAAAATAATAATAATAACTCCTGGATAGAATCTCTTATTTACCTTTATAATTGATTAGTTTGTATTTCTCATTGTGAAAACAGTTTGATCTTTAATTGAGAAGTTATTTACTCATTTTTCTGGCTACTTGTTGAATTCTTACATGTTTAAAGTTTTGTCAAACGTATACTGCATGAAAGACACTATATTAGGAGCTAGGGTTGGAACCCCAGACTTTATATCTTTAACTACAAATTTTCAAGTAGATGCCGATACTTTTTTTGCCAATTTTGTGTCTTCTGATTTTTATATACTTAATGACAGGACTACAATGTACTGGTTAAATTATATGCAAACTGTGTTTATCCTTGATTACCATGAGAAATAAAAAATCAATTTTTTATTTATTAATCTTTAAATTATTGTGTTTACATGGATTCAAGTGTCCCACTGAATATAATTCTCTCACCCCCACCCTTGTGTCCCTTTTTATATCCCCTTTGCTTCACTCCCCGTTCCTCCCTCCCCCCATCCCTCTAAGATTTTCTCTCCTGTTATCTATATTTCTGTGTTATGTATATATTCTTTCACTAATCACTTTACCTTCCCTGATCCCATTTTCTTTTCTCTGACAGCTGTCCCTCTGGTTGCTGTGACTCTGAAGCTGCCTCTATTCCATTACTTGGTTCACTTTGTTCATTAGATTCCACATATATGTGAGATCATTTGATATTTTCTTTCTCTGCCTGGCTTATTTCACTTAGTATAATAATCTCCAGGTCCATCCATGCTGTCAAAAAAGATAAGATTTCTTTCATTTTCACAGCCATGTAGTATTCCATTGTGTATATGTTCCACAGCTTTTTAATTCACTCATCCACTGATGGACACTTGGGCTATTTCCAGATCTTGGCTTCTGTAAACAATGTTGCAATAAACATGGGGGTGCATATCTGTGGACAAGTCCTGTCGGGGGTGAGGATGACAGAGACGCAAAGATCCAACTCTGAGGACCAGGTTCAGTGAAGCAGATACACTTTATGCAGGAAGTAAACTAGCTTATATACACAGGTTCAGCCTATAGGGTGCTACAGAGTGTTCCTCAAAGCCAATGGCTGAAAAGATCAGAGAGCTGCATGGTTGGCACTAAGTACCTTTCTTATAGCAGGCGAGCTTCCTTTCTGGGTATGCCCGGGAGGCTTCTGGGAGCTGAAGTGTTCTCACAGCATTGCATCAGCCACAGCTGCTAGGAATGCGCTCTACACTTCACCCACATCTCTCCCTTCTCTTTTAATTAAGGCCAATTGGACTTGATGAATGACAGCTTGCTGTTGTAGCTTCTGAATGCTACACATTATGCAACGAAACCTTAGTAGAACTGAAACTATAATACCTATTATACTATATGCTAATAACTAGCTGGATTAAATAATGAGGCAAACTTCTGTAATGTTTGACTAGTTAGGAAATAGAACGGGGTCTTAAACAGGGGATTCCTCCTAGGGGTTGGGATGTAATTTCCCACCCATTGTGTTACAGAAACCTTCTAGGTGCTGTTAAACACAGTTTTGTTTTGATTGTAAATAATGAACGTAGGTTCATGCACAACCCCTTCCCACAAAAGTCCCAGTGTCTAAACATGAAACAAATGGCTTGCCATGGGCTGCATGCTGCATATAGTTGCAAGGCACATTACACAAATTACAACAATATGACAAATCATACAATTTCAACAATAACAAAGGTACATTTCACCAGTCTCTGAGTACTTTGCCAAAAGCACAAAAGGTCCTCAGCCTTCTTTCTAGCCATGGGAAAAGCTTCCCAGGGCAGAGAAAGGGCCTCCAGCAAAGCCACCCCCCAACCCCATCAGGGTTTTTCATTTTGTCCAAAATCCATAAGTCCATCCAACAAAGGAGCTTGTGCTCACTCAGTCATAGTCCAGGAAATCAGTCCACGCACATGGGGTGTCTGCCACCCCCCCTCATTCCTGCCATCCTGGCAGGTCTTACACTGTCCCAAAGAGAAGCATGTGGCAATGGCAGTTAGCATTTCCATCTCTGCTCTGGAGAGCATGATGGCATATATCCCTATGTCCCAAAATGTCAGTGAACCCACCAGTCAAGCAGGCGCTTATTGCCAATAAGGCAAGAGTGAGGCCAAGAGGGAAGGCCCGTCCCTCACGTTGAAGAGCTCGGCCCCAAGTATTCAGGTCCCAGAGTAGCAAATCCTCAATCCGGGGATTGAGACCAGAGAAAATCTCCCAGTAAGTACAGAGATCCTTTTCACAAACTTCAACTCGCCTAATCTGCAATAGGGCATGCAGGGCTCAAGCCTACGGGACTCGAGAGTGGGGGAGAAGGTTTCCCATTGCAGAGGGTCATTAACTCATCCCTTGGATGCCAGTTAGGTCCATGCCCAATGTTGGGCGCCGGTTGTGGACAAGTCCTGCCGGGGGTGAGGATGATAGAGACACAAAGACCTGACTCTGGGGACCAGGTTCAGTGATGCAGATCCACTTTATTCAGGAAGTAAACTAGCTTATATACATGAGTTCAGCCAATAGTATGTTATAGCATGTTCCTCAAAGCCAATGGCTGAAAAGATCGGGGAGCTGTGTGGTTAGCGCTAAGTAACTTCCTTATAGTGGGCGAGCTTCCTTCCTGGGTATGCCCAGGAGGCTTCTGGGAGCTGAAGTATTCTCACAGCATTGCATCAGCTACAGCTGCTAAGAATGTGCTCTGCGCTCCACTCACACATATCTTCTTTTGAATCAGTGATTTGGTATTCTAAGAATATATTCCTAAAAGTGGAATAGCTGGGACAAAAGGCAGTTTCACTTTTAATATTTCGAGTAAACACCATACTGTTCCCCACAGTGGCTGCACAAGTCTGCATTCCCACCAGCAGTGCAGGAGGGTTTCCTTTTCTCCACACCCTCGTCAGCAATTATTGTGTATCATTTTGTTAATGAGCACCATTCTGAAATGTGTGAGGTGGTATGATATTGTGGTTTTAATATGTATTTCTGTGATGATTAATGATGTGGAACATTTCTTCATCTGCCTTTGGTCATCTGTATGTCCTCTTTGGAGAAGTGTCTGTTCAGTTCTTTTGCCCATTTTTTTTTTTTTTTGTATTTTTCTGAAGCTGGAAATGGGGAGAGACTGTCAGACAGACTCCCGCATGTGCCCGACTGGGATCCACCCGGCATGCCCACCAGGGGTGACGCTCTGCCCACCAGAGGGCGATGCTCTGCCCCTCCGGGGCGTTGCTCTGTCACGACCAGAGCCAATCTAGCGCCTGGGGCAGAGGCCAAGGAGCCATCCCCAGCTCCCGAGCCATCTTTGCTCCAATGGAGCCTCGGCTGCGGGAGGGGAAGAGAGAGACAGAGAGGAAGGAGGGGGGGGTGGAGAAGCAAATGGCCAGGAATCGAACCTGGGACTTCTGCACGCCAGGCCAATGCTCTACCACTGAGCCAACAGGCCAGGGCCTCTTTTGCCCATTTTTTAATTGGATTGTATACCTTATACCTTCCTGGTGTTGACTTTTAGAAGTTCTTTATAAATTTTGGTTATTAACCCCTTATCAGATGTATTGGTGAATATGTTCTCCCATTGTGTGAATTGTTTTTTTATTTAGTTCATGGTGTCTTTTTCTGTGCAAAACCTTTTTAGATATACTCCCATTTGTTCATCCTGTCCTTTATTTCACCTGTTGTCGAGATAAATCAGCAAAAGTATTGCAACGAGAGCTATCGGAGATTTTACTGCCTATGTTTTCTTCCAAGATGTTTACAGTTTCATGACTTACATTTAAGTCTTTAACCCATTTTGAGTTTATTTTTGTGAATGGTGTAAGTTGTTGGTCTAGTTTTATTTTGTGCATGTGCCTGTCCAATTTTCCCAACATCATTTATTAAAGAGACTATTTTTACTCCATTGTATGCTCTTACCTCCATTGTCAAATATCAATTGATCATAAAGGCATGGATTAATTTCTGGGTTCTAAGTTCTGTTCCATTGAACTGTATGTCTGTTCTTATGCCAGTACCAAGCTGTTTTGAGTACAATGGCCTTGTAGTATAACTTGATATCAGGAAGTGTGATACTTCGCACTTTATTCTTTATGTTCAAGATTGCTGAGGCTATTAGTTTTCTTTTTTGGTTTCATATAAATTTCTGAAATACTTGTTCTATGTCTTTGAAGTATGGCATTGATATTTTAATAGGAATTGCATTGAATTTATAGATTGCTTTGGGTAATATAAACATTTTAATGATGTTTATCTTGCTATCCTTGAAATGGTATATGCTTCTACTTGTTTGTATCTTCCTTGATTTCTTTTATCTTTAATGTCTTATAATTTTTTGAGTACAAGTCCTTTACCTCCTTGGTTAAGTTTACTTCTAGGTACTTTTTTGTTTTTGTTGTTGTTGCATTAGTGAAGGAGATTGTCAGCTTAATTTTCTTTCAGACACTTTATTCTTGGTGTATAAAAATGTCACTGATTTCTGAATATTAATTTTATATCCTGCCACTATGCCAAAATCATTTATCAGGGTAGTAGTTTTTTGACTGAGATTTTAGGGTTTTCTATGTACAGTATTATGCCATCAGAAAATGATAGTTTTGCTTCTTCTTTTTCAATTTGGATGCCATTTATTTCTTCTTCTTGTCTGATTCTTGTGGCTAGGACTTCCAGAACTATGTTGAGTAAGAGTGATGAAAGGGGGCAGGCACCCCTGTCTTGTTTCTAGTTTTAATTTTTGCCTATTTAGTATGATCTTGGCTGTGAGTTTTTCATAGATGGCCTTTATCTTGTTGATGTATGTTTCTTTTATTCCCACTTGGCTAAGAGTTTTGATCATAAATAGGTGTTGGATTTTATTAAATTCTTTTCCTGCCTCTATTGATATTATCATGTGATTTTTATCCTTCTTTTTGTTTATGTGATGAATGACATTGATTGATTTGCAAATATTGTACCAGTCTTGCCTCTCCAGAATAAATCCCTCTTGATCATGATGTGTGATTTTTTTCATTTATTGCTGAATCTGGCTTGCTAATATTTTGTTGAGAATTTTAGCATCTAAATTTATCAAGGATATTGGCTTATAGTTTTCTTTCTTTATAGTGTCTTTACCTCGTTTTGGAATGAGGATTATGCTTGCCTCATAAAAGGAGTTTAGAAGTCTTCTCTTCTCTTGAATTTTTTGAAATGTCTTAAGAATAGGTGTTAGTTCTTCTTTGAATATTTGGTTATATTCACCTATGAAGCCATCCAGTCCAGGACATTTTTTTTGCTGTGAGTTTTTTGATAAATATTTTAATTTCATTTGATGTTTTTGGTCTGTTTAGGTTTTTTGCATCTTCCCTATTGAGTTTTGGAAGATTATATGTTTTTATGAATTTATCTGTTTTGGCTAGGTTGTTCAATTTTTTGGCATACAAATCTTCTTAGTATTTTCTCACAATTCTTTGTATTTCTGTGGTGTCAGTTGTTACTTCTCCACTTTCATTTCTAATTTTATTTATTTAAGTTCTTTCACTTTTTTTCTTGATGAGTCTAATTAAAGATTCATCAATCTTATTTCCCGTTTCAAAAAACCTGCTCTTGGTTTTTTTTATCTTCTGTATTGTTTTTTTAGCCTCTATGTTATTTGTTTCACTCTGATCTTTATTATTTCTTTTCTTTTACTTCTGTTGGGCTTTACTTATTATTTTTCTAGTCCTTTTAGATGCAGGGTTAACTTGTTTATTTGAGCTTGTTCTTACTTCTTAATGTATGCTTGTAATGGTATGAACATTCCTCTCAAGACTCCTTTTGCTGTGTCCCATAAATTTTGATTTTTTATATGTTCGTTTTCATTTGTTTCAAGGAAATTTTTTCTTTCTTTCTTGATCTCATTCTTAACTCATTCATTACTTAATAAGATGCTAGTTAGCCTCCAAGTGTTTGAATGTTTTTTAGTTTTTCTACTGTAGTTGATTTCTAGTTTCATGCCATTGTGATCAGAGAAGATGCTTGCTATGATTTCAATCTTCTTAAATGTATTAAGACTCATTTTGTGTCCTAGCATGTGGTCTATCTTGGAGAATGTACCATGAGTATTTGAAAAAAAATGTATATTCTGCTGCTTTGGAGTAAATGTTTCTGAGTATATCTATTAAATTCTGTTAATCTAGTGTGTCATTTAAGGCCACAGTTTCTTTGTTAATTTTCTGTTTGGAGAGTCTATCCATTGATGTTAGTGGGGTATTAAAATCCCCTACTATTATAGTATTGCTGTTAATCTTGCCCTTTATTTCCATCAAAATCAGCTTTATATATTTAGTTGTTCCTATATTAGGTGCAGAAATATTTACAATGGTTATATCTTCCTGTTGGATTGCTCCCTTTATCATTATTTAGTGACCTCCTTTATCTCTTACTATAGTCTTTGTTTTAAAGTCTATTTTATCAGATATAAGTATGGTTATGCCAGCTTTTATTTCATTTCCATTTGCGTGAAATACGATCTTCCATTTTTTTTCACTATCAGTCTATGTGTATCTTTTGTTCTGAGGTGGCTCTATGTGGACAGCATATATATAGATCCTGTTTTCTTATCTGTGCAGCTTCTCTATGTCTTTTCATTAGAATATTTAATCCATTTACATTTAAAGTTATTATTGATATGTAATTGTTTATTTTCATTTTATTCTTTAAATCTACAATCCTCTTTTCCACAATTATTTTTTCTTTGCTTTTTATACAGCAGGACACTTAACATTTTTTGCAATACTTGTTTGTTTGGAATAACTTCCTTGAGATTTTTTTTGGCAGAGAAGCTTTCTATTTCTTCTTAAATTTTATATGATAGCCTTGCTGGATAAAAAAGTCTTGGTTGTAAGTTCTTGCTTTGCATTACTTTGAATATTTCTTGCCAATCTTTCTGGCCTCAAATGTTTTTTTTTTTTTTTTTTTAAAGTCAGATGTCATCCTCATGGGGGCTCCTCTGTAGGTAATTAACTTCTTTTCTCTTGCAGCTTTTAGTATTCTTTCTTTATCTCTTAACTTTGACACTTTAAGTATGATGTGTCTTGCTCTAGGCCTCCTTGGATTCCTCTTTAGTAGAACTCTCTTTGCTTCTTGAACTTGTGTGACTTTTTCCTTCATTAATTTTGGGAACTTTTCAGCTATGATTTCTTCAAACAGGTTCTCTATTCTTTGTTTGTTCTCTTGTCCTTCAAGAACCTCTATGATGGGGATGTTGTTTCTCTTCATCTTGTCACAGAACTCTCTTAGAGTTTTGTCAGACTTTTTGAGTCTCTTTTATTTTTGTTACTTTGTTTCCATACTTTTATTTATCTTGTTTTTTAAATCACTGATTCAATCCTCTGCTTCATCTAGCCTGCTATTAATTCCTTCTAGTGCAGTTTTCATTTCTGATATTTTATTTGTCATTTTGATTGTTTTTTTTTATTTCAATGTCTATTTTGATGTTTGTTAACTCTTTATTTAGTTGCTAATTATGTCCATTGATTGTTGTTCTAAGATCCTTGAGCATCCTAAAAATCACTCTTTTAAACTCTGCATCTGTGGTCTGGTTACTTCTATCTCATTCAGTTATTTTTCTGGGGATTTCTCTTGTTGATTCATTTATGTCGCATTCCTCTGTCTGCACATTTTGTCTGTGTATTATGTATTGCTGTCTGACCTTGAAATTTTTGTTTGGTCTTTATGAAGAAGATGGGCTCAGTGGAATTGTTCTTCAGGCCACTTGTTTCTCTTGTTCTAGGAATGCTTTTTGAGGGTACAATTTTTCCTCTTGTTATATGTGAGTATTAAATGCAGTTGGTCTTTTCATGGGTACGTTTATCTTTTCAGGCTGGCTGGCTCTAAGGGTCAACCTTGATTCTTTGTATTACACACTATGCAATGTCTGTCTTGTTGGGCATATTTATTCTCCAAAGTGTCTGGTGACTGCTAGACTCCACCTTTGGTTGTGCTTCTTGTGTAGGTAGTTGAGTCTAGGGTTGGTGCTGTCTGCCACCTACTACCATTAATGTTGGCTCTAGTTCTTCTTGGGTTGGTTTCATCTATTGTTTATAACCTGCTGTGAGATACCAGTCTGTAGCTACTGCACTTTTTGCTCTATATGTCTGTGTTTTCTGTGTCTGGGTACTATGGAAGGGTCCTACCTTTGTGTAAGGATCAGCTTCCTTATAAATGTCATTTCATAGAAATGACAACCACTTTCTAAAAGCCCCAAGCTCTGTAATATTTGTCTCCACGTTTTAGCTGCTCCTCCTCCTCTTGCAGCTGCCTGGCCTTCCCACAGAATCTACTGTATTAAGACTGTAGCATTCAGCGGTAGAGTGTCGGCCTAGCGTGTGGAGGACCCGGGTTCGATTCCCGGCCAGGGCACACAGGAGAAGCGCCCATTTGCTTCTCCACCCCTCTGCCGCACTTTCCTCTCTGTCTCTCTCTTCCCCTCCCGCAGCCAAGGCTCCATTGGAGCAGAGATGGCCCGGGCACTGGGGATGGCTCTGTGGCCTCTGCCTCAGGTGCTAGAGTGGCTCTGGTCGCAATATGGCGATGCCCAGGATGGGCAGAGCATCGCCCCCTGGTGGGCAGAGCGTCGCCCCTGGTGGGCATGCCGGGTGGATCCTGGTCGGGCGCATGCGGGAGTCTGTCTGACTGTCTCTCCCCGTTTCCAGCTTCAGAAAAATGAAAAAATGAAAAAAAAAAAAAGACTGTAGCATTGGTTCAGATTGGCCTCACACAAGCAACCCCTCTACAGGTTGCATGCTTGGTGTTTTAGGGCAACTGAGGTTGTGAATACAACATTTGTTGGGCCCCCTACTTCAGAAGTCTTTTGGTCAGGAGCTCAGTACAGGGAATGTTGGCCCCTACTTCAGAGCTTGATCCCTCAGCCATGGCTGGATACTCAAATTTTATTTCTTTCCACAAATTGAGCAGAAGGTTCAGACCAAGTGTGGTCAACAGTCTCCTCTGCAGAAGTTCTTTCAGCTGTTGAGACTGCAATCTTAGAGAGGAAGTCTGAGAAAGTCCTCTCCTGAGGCTGGCAGTGCCCCTTCTGAAGGTGGCTAAGCCCCTTGACCAGATGCAATAATAGGCTCACAGGGACCCACACTTTAAATGTCCATGTTCAAAGCCTCTTTCCCTTGACCCTGTGGAATATAGCCAAGCAAGACAGAATATCCAGTGCCCAGGCTGGCTGGCTGTGAAGCTCTACCCTATCCAATACACCTGAGTCACTATGCTGGTGCTGATCACAGAGAGTGAAACTTGCCTCAGCTGGGCCCGATGTGAGGAGCTTTTCCTTAGGATACCAGTCTAGCAAGGGTTGTTAGGTCCTTAAACAATACTTTCTGCTGCTGGCCCCTGAATGTGCCAGCCCTGGACCTCTCAAGTAGGAACCCAGCTCAGACCAGTGGGAGACACTGCCCATGACTGGCCCTCAGTAACCTTCTTGGAGTTACAAGCAATTCAGAGTTTGTGGCTGCCTCTACTGAACCCTGGTGTACACGGAAATACCAAGGTGCACTCCTTGGCTGGCTTTTACCCACATTGGGCTGACTCAAACAGCCAAGTTTCTTTGAGTCTGGACCTCCTGCAGCGTGTCTGCTGGCTGGTTGTTGGGCTCACCCACTGAAAAAACCTCTGCTAGAATCTAGAGCCTGCAGCAATTCAGGGATTAGGAAAGGTGTTGGGTGTGGCTCTGCCCCTTGACCCCTGTTGTCCGTGTGTCCAGACTTTTCACAGACCTCAGTAGGGTGTGGCCCTAGGAGTCCAGTGTGTGTGGCCTGAGACCCAGAGGTGTGTTCTTCCCCCTCTCAGGACAGTTTCAGCTGAGTCTCTTGTGAGGTGGAAGCAGTAGTCATAGACTCAGGAGAATGTAGGAGGGAGCTCCAATCTTAACACCAGAAAACTGAGTCACTGGTTCACCCCTTGCTTTCTGGTCTCTCAGATCAATCTGTTGCCATCCCTGGGGTAGGAGAGACTCCCGAGGTTGGAGCAGCTGCTTTGCTCCAAGTTAATGCCACTCAGAGGGGATTGCTTTACCCAAAAAAGTGGGCAACTGCAGTAGTGGAGTATGATTTAACATGGGTTCCGGGGGCTGTTCCCCACAGTGTCTCTCCCTGGGCCTCCAACTTTACACTCTCCTCCTGCAGCTCTCCCCTGCCAGAGCCCCAGGTAAGAGGCTTTGAACAAGGTTTTCAGTGCAAGCCCTTTAAAATAGATATTGTGTCTGAGAGGAGTGTCTCTTTCTCACAGACAGAAACCCATCTCTTTTCAGAGCTAAATGCTGTCTGGGTGCCCCTTCTAGGCTCTGGGGCTCTAGGCTGGGGCTCCTGGCCTGGTGATGAGCACCCACACTTCTCAGGGCAACACACTCCACCATGAGAGTCTCTCCAAGGCGCCACTTCCTCCTGGGAGTGGGGCAGCCCTTTCCACATCTCGTCCTTCCTATCAGTCTTGGTGTGGCTTCTTCAGTGATCCTTGGTTATAGGTTCCGCTTAGTTTAGTTCAAAGTTGTTTTTTTCTAGATGATTGTTCTTAAATTAAGTTGTAGTCCAATTTGTTCCTGGGAGGTGGCAGTTGGAACATCCGCCTACTCTGCCACCATCTTTCTTAGTCTCAGAAAATCAATTCTTAATGTTTAATTAACTATCTACCTTTTAGGTTACTGATATCAAACTACATTATTGCAAAATAAAAAGATATATATATATATTTATGATAATGTATTGAATAGTTATAGATTTATACTTTACAATAAAAATGAAAACTACAGCAAGATCAGATAGATACTCTTTTCT
This sequence comes from Saccopteryx bilineata, assembly GCF_036850765.1. NCBI lineage: Eukaryota > Metazoa > Chordata > Mammalia > Chiroptera > Emballonuridae > Saccopteryx > Saccopteryx bilineata. The sequence goes on along the minus strand of NC_089491.1, from coordinate 207,934,671 downwards.
GCTGATATTTCACATACATTTGAAAGATACTCCATATTCTCTGTTGACCTTACCGACAAGCAAGGTATAGATGTTACTAAGCCATTGTACAGTGGGCTGGGCCACCAAGTGAATGAGTGAAGCAATAATATTAAGTATGTCTCCCACAACCACCTAAGTCCTAAAATGGTAGCCTTCTCTGTTTTTTTCTATGTAAAATCATTTATCCTCCTCCTGCTCTCCTTGAAAGGGAAGTGGTACTTTGCTTCTGGAAAGTTATTTCTAAATGTCTTTTAAATTTAACAGTCTGTTAGTAAAGTGACTCACACAGCATCAGACAAAACCATGACAGAGATGGAAAATATAATGGGACCTCATTCATCTGTATCAACTCAGGTAATACAATATTTAATAGCAGCACTATTTTCAAAACCCGGAATAAATGTTTTGTCATAAAGAGACCAGGATGGCAAGTGTAAACAATGACTGTGCTGAAAAAACCAGAGAATATAGTCATAGTAGGGGTAAAAGAGAAAGACAAACACTATTATAGCCTCACTTGTAACCAAGTTCAGAAACAATAACTTCACCTTTATATTTCTGTGTGTGTTCTTATTGGTGTATCTACTGTGCAGACATTTATATAATTCAGTTTCCTCTTTTATCCATGCTTTTTGTCCACTATTTATATATAGATCTCTAGAAATTTATTTATTTAACCCACTTATTAGGAAATATTAAAATGATAATACATGCCACCTGATATTCTGGAACAGGGGATCATTTCTAAAAAGATAAGTGTAGTAACTGATGAGAAATTTAGTTGTTTCATCTTTGAAATAAGAACATGTCTTGGTATTTGAATGAGAGTGTATATATGTATGTGGAAAAAGAATTTGTGTCATTGTGCACTGTCAATCGGAAGAACTGTAACACATTTATTCCTTCTGCCATCAATGCTTCTGCTTACCTCATCTTCTATTTGGTTAACATCCAACCTATGAGACTTTGAAAGCAGAAAGTCAGTCAATCTGCCATTATAGACTTTAAAAATAACAGATATTTGCTTTTCTAGGCTTCCTTCCTAGGGCCTACATAGGTCCTAAAATTTATTAATAAAATGCACCTGCCAGATTTTAAAACAGTACTCAGTGAATTTTAAAAACTGGAGAAATGGAAAACTTTCACCAATTCCAGGGGTCACTCTGGCAATCTGGATTTCCTGCAGAGCCAGTCCCAGCTCTTATGGAGAGAAGGGCTGCAGTGCGTACCAGTCAGCATCCGGTGTGAGCCACAGGTCACCCTGCATCTGTCAGCTCTGCAGGGCACTTTGGGTTATTGTTCCCAACTGGATGTTCACCATGTCTGGTTCTCTGGCCTACCTGGCTATAAGTGATAACTTAGTGTTATTTTAATACATTGCTTTCCATTCTGAATAATCCACAAATGATTACAGTTGCATCTAACTAAGAATCTAAATATTACATGCTCCATTAATAATTCCTAGAGATAAGACTCAGGAATACATGAGGACATGTGTACATAAAGCACAAATAATATGCCAAAATCACTTTCTCCTTAAAAACACAACTACTTTATAACATTTTTATCCAATGGCAGACTTAGAACAAAGAGGAGTATCTTTTCTCTCTATTGTTAGTTATCCTTTGAAATGCAATCTTATTCACTATAGGTAGAGCAGTCATAGGCTTTTGTTTCTATACAGAGTTACAAATAAGCAAAAAAGAATAATGTTATTCATTACTATAAGGCATCCTTAAAAGTCTAGAAACAGGATTTTCACTCCTCAATTTACAAATAACTTTTCACAGAAATCCTTCTTAAACAATGTTTCTTGCCTGACCAGTGGTGGCACAGTGGATAAAGCATCAACCTGGAATGCTAAGGTCACTGGTTTGAAACCCTGAGCTTGCCTGGTCAAGTCACATATGAGAGTTGATGCTTCCTGCTCCTCCCCCTTCTCTCTCTCTCTCTCTCTCTCTCTCTCTTGCTCTCTCTAAAAATGAATAAATAAAATAAAATAAAACACCCTAATAACAATGTTTCTTCTCCTCAAGGTTTCATATTGAGACCACCATATTTCTGTCACATTTGTGATTGCCTCTTTCTAGGCCACCTGCCACTTACCCCAAGTGCTCTACAACAACTGTAGGGCTGATGCTTCAGATGACTTGGCAAATAAATTCCCCAGGAAGTGTTGTTCTTTGTTTTCATGCAGGAATTTCTGGGGAACAAAACCTTCCACACTTTATATAAGATATTAGCTCTCTCTGGGTAACATCAGCACTAGTGCTTTTCCCGATTCTGCTAAAAAATTTATGTCTAGCCTGAGAAAATATTAACAAAGAGAGAGATTGGTTTGTGAGCCACAAACACTGGAGTTATTTTGATTAGCAAGTTACCATAACCTCACGTATCTGCCTTTAATGTTTAAGGTGACTAAAGAAAGTTATCATAATCCCCTGTCTACTGCAAACAAATTTCTATCAATGAAATTGCTGTATCTAATGTTGGTTGGCTCACCTTAGCTCCCCCTACTGCTCAGATTAGTTCATGAAATTTTTATGTACTTGACCCTTTCTTTAGAAAAAAAATATAAATTTCTTGCTAAGAATCAGCTTCTATTAGAAGAGCTAACCCAATCTTCCAGACAAAAAAAAAAAATCATGGAGATTAGTTAGTTCTTTGTTCCGTGCATGGGACTGGTTTAAAATAAGTGGCAAACATCATACAGGTGTATATTTCATTTTCCCTCTGATTCCATTAATTAAAGTATTGGCTAACCAAACTCTCTGTTCATTCTATGCTGATTTTCCAACTCAGCAACAATGTTCTCAAGTTTTAAGGATAAATGTTATGTTCAGATATTCTATATTAGAACTGATTAGAGTACTCATATCTATAAATGAATTACCATTGGACTATGGCCAAGAGGGCATTAATTTGTGTAACATTTTGCCAAACAAATGTATCATTAACCTTTTAGTCAGGCATTCTGTACTAGGGAACCTGTAATACCCTTTACAAACATGAATGTACTAATGGACTTAATAATAACCAGTAAAGCCATATTTATAGAGAAGTGAGCTGCACAAGAATAAAAAAGGTCAGATTAAAATCAATTATCATTTTAAAATAAACACAAAATTTGATGTTACAGTGTATTCACAGCAACTGTTTCACATTTAATGTTCTTATAACAGTCAACCTAGTGTTTAGTGTTTTCTGTGGGTTCAGTTCAAGTGAAAGTAAATAGAAGAGAAAGCTGGAATGATTTTACTTTCAAAATTAATGCTGTTAGAGTATAATAACTACAGACAGGTAAACTAAAATAAGAGATTAGAAGGACTGAATATTTAAATTTAGTTATGTGAGAATAAATGCATGTGCCTATTTTCAAATACTGACCTTTTATTGGATTAGAAATAATTGCAATAATTTAATTGGACAGAATTTAATTGTTTTATAGCTATTATACAAATACTGCAAGGAAATCTGTCTCCTGTGATGCTAGAGGGACAAATCCCTAGTGAGGACTCAAGTCCCAAGTTAAGAGGGTTCTTGGCTTTGTGCCAAAATAATTTTAAAATGAACCTTTGTGTGACATAAAAAAAACATTTAATTGAGCAATGAGGACAAACAAGAAAAGACAAGAATCGTGGTGTCTCCTCACAAGAGAAGTAGAAAGACCACAACCTTCTCTAAATGTTGATCTTCTGTTTATAATTTCTGTGGAAAATTACTGATGTGGGGAAGTAGAGAATGGGGTAAGAAAAGCTGGGTTTAACTTTTTACCAGGTCTATCTGGTGGTCTGTTTTTCCTTTATGGTATGAGTAAAGATCTGTGGTATGTGCAAGCTATTGATAGTAATCTTGTCAAAAATTTTCTTTATTTTGCACATTTCTTGTGGCCTGATCTCATGACTAACCAAATTTCATATCTGGTGACACACAGCAGGCTCTGAGTCCAGTATGGTTTCATTTTGGCCTATTTCTTTGGTTCTCACGCCCATTTCTTTTATCACCTGAATACCAGTTGCAAAACCTTATTCATTACTCGTCTCTGGTAATCAGTGGCTCCCTCTTCTGCTAATCTCTGATTTTTTCAAACTCTGTTGTTTTCATAGCTTCTACATCACCTGTACATTTAGTTCCTTGCATTGAATTTCTTCAGTAGTAAGTACTTTCACTGATTTCAGCTTCCCTGATTAAGTCAGCATGATATATATCCACAGAATAGATGGAAATATTTGAGCCAGGCCAGAGAGTACTGAATAGTCTCAACTATATATACTCTAATAAAAACAAAACAAAATGAAACAACACACACACACACACACACACAGATACAGCTTAATATTATGTAGTTCTAGAGGATGAATGTGATGGAACATTACCTATTAAGGGCACATGAGGCAGGTTCACAAATTGTTATTCTGTTTTCTATAATCTCAAAAATATTCCAGTTTTTCTAACATGGTTTCTATTGATTTAATAAAATAAAACAATACATCTTCTTGTATTATCTATAATATTTAACATCCTGAGTCAAATTTAAATTCTGGAGTAAAATTAAAAATCTGGCAAACAGATGTCATGAGTACTCTCATAAGACTAAAATAATATTAGTACTAGAGTTGATATAACTATTCACTTTTATTTTATTTGGAAAAATACTGGTAATAAAAGAAAACATTCTTTGTGCCCTTCTAACTAACACAAGTCAATGAACAAACAAACAAACCAAACACCAAGATCATTTTAAAATACCTACTTTGGATAAAAATGTTATTACTTGAATATTTAATCTGCAAATAAAAAATAGTACATTATAAATTCATGTAAAAAACTGTCTAAGCCTAATGGAATCATATACCTTACTGTATATTAAAATTCTTTAAAAATTAAGATGGGATTTATATATATTGACAATATGATTTTGTCTCTAGAAAGCAATTGACTTTCTCTATAAAATTAAATGGCCTAAAGTCTGCTGTGAGACGATATTTCAAGGTAGAGATTTTTAAAACAATGGTTTGTACTTGAATGGTAAATAAATGAGAAAGTATACCTACATTACATCAAATATAAATGTATAAATATAACTAATTTCAAGTTGTTTAAAACATTACATTGTATATTTTTAAAATTTTTATTTGATTTAGTATATATGTGTAGCCTTATTTGCTGAAATTATCAGTTTCTTTTGCAAGAAGTAAATCTACTGTCACCTCATTATGGCTTAGAAAATATATTAAAAAAGATAAGCACTATATACTTCAAACATTTTGTCATATTTTAATACATACCTTTGTGAAAATTTCCCATTTGAATACCTTATTTTTAAATATAATTGTTTTCTAATGACATCAAAGTATTTCTAAAGAAATCTTTGTGAAATAAAAATTATTACATAGCACCCTTGAAAATAATTTTTAAACAATATAATGGAAATTATAAGTTTATGTTTTCCAAACTGATCCAATCTCTAGTAATGACTAGAGAGAGATATTTACAATAATTTATTAAGTAAGAAGTTAAAAGAAACACAAACAGCAACAGTAAAATTTTTATCAAGGTAATAATAGGAAGTATTTAATGAATATTTTAAAAGTATACTGTGTGGGTAGAGCACAGAGTGCATTCCTAGCAGCTGTGGCTGATGCAATGCTGTGAGAAACTTCAGCTCCTAGAAGCCTCCTGGGCCACACCCAGGAAGGAAGCTTGCCCACTATAAGAAAATCACTTAGCACCAACCACGCAGCTCCCTGATCTTTTCAGCCATTGGCTATGAAGGACACGCTGTAACACCCTATAGGCTGAACCCACGTATATAAGCTAGCTTACTTCCTGAATAAAGTGGATCTGCGTCACTGAACCTGGTCCCCAGAGTCGGATCTCTGCGTCTCCGTCGTCCTCACCCCCGGCAGGACTTGTCCACAACTGGCACCCAATGTCAGGCAGGGGCCTAACCGGCATCCAAGGGATGGGTGAGTGACCCTCTGCAATGAGAAACTTTCTCCCCCACTCTCGAGCCCCGCAGGCTCGAGCCCTGCACACTCTGTTGCAGAGTAGGCAAGTTGAAGTTTGTGAAAAGGATCTCTGTACTTACTGGGAGATTCTCTCTGGTCTCAATCCCTGGCTCCGGGATGCGCCTCTTTGGGACCCCAATACTTGGGCCCAAGCTTTCTGGCACATTCATTCGACCAAAGTACATAGAGGACAAACCTTCCCTCTTGGCCTCATTTCTGCCCTGCTAGCGATACATGCCTGCCTGACCAGTGCTCCTCCTGGGGACTCTCCGCCAGTTCTAAAGATATTGTAGGCTGCCTCTCTCTCTGAGGAGCCCCCACCTCCCTATTCACCCCCCTCCACTGAGAAGGAAAGTAGTTTAGTCTCTGAGTTTGACAAAATCGCGGGCCAGTGTGCAGAAACAAAACCCCCTAAAATGCTAACTGCACCATCAGCTCTACCGCTGGGAAAAGCGAAAGTCGCTACTTCCGCATTCCCTGCCAGGGCTCAGTGCCCCACACCAGCCTCTCAGATGCCATTTTCTACCCCAACTTTAACTCCAACATGTGTTTCTGATGCGGACCCATGGGCCAGTGTATATACCCCCATGTATCTTTTTTCTTTCTGTCTTGTTTATTTTTCAGTATCTCTCGCTCTGTCTCTACCCCACCCCTCTCTGAAATGACGCTGGAAGGACCCAGCCATGGCACAGTGGCAGGGATCACACACTTTTCTAACATAAGGGAGAGGTTATGCTTGTGTTTTAAAGCCAATTTGTGTCCCAGGAACCCCCCAACCTGCTTGACAGGGTTTCTTGGGCATCCACTAAATGGTTCAGTCTTCACCCATCCAAAGCCACAGCCCTGGCCTTCTCCACACTGATACGCCTGAAGGGAGGAGGTCCGCAGTGCTCCAGAAGAAGACCTCAGGAGCAGCATGCATGCCTTTTCATCTGGGGAGATGTGGAGGCTTTGGGGGGTGGGTGGGCCCAGAGAATGGCCCCTGGTGGGCCCCCAGGCCCTGGTGCTCTGTTCTTGCTTATGTGTGCTATAGTAACCACAGACTCCCAGATGCAGGCAGTGGCAGCCCGGGGCTCGAGCCCAGGAGCACAAGCTGGTGTTTTCAGATTATCTTGGAGGATGAGGAGAATTGGGCCGGAGTTGAGATTCGCAGACTCCAGAAGGTAAGCGGTGGCAGCTGTGGCAGGAGGATGAATGGAAGCCAGGCTTGCATCGCTGAGTGGCCACTGGAACAGCAGGGAGTGCCTAGCACTAAGTTGCTGGTGGGTTTGCTGACATTTTGGGACATAGGGGTGAATGCCATCATGCTCTCCAGAGCAGAGATGGAAATGCTGACTGCCATTGCCACGCGCTCCTCTTTGGGACAGTGTAAGACCTGCCAGGATGGCAGGAATGAGGGGAGTGGCTGCGGCCTCATGTGCATGGACTGATTTCCTGGACTACGACCTGAGTGAGCACTGGCTCCTTTGTTGGATATACTTACGGATTGTGGACAATGTGAAATACCCTGATGGAGGTAGGGGATGGCTTTTCTGGAGGCCCTTTCCATGCCCTGGGAAGCTTTTCTCATGGCTAGAAAGAAGGCTGAAGACCTTTTGTGCTTTTGGCAAAGTACTCAGAGACTGGTGAAATGTACCTTTGTAATTGTTAAAATTGTATGATTTGTCATGTTGTTGTAATTTGTGTAATGTGACTTGCAACCATATGCAGTATGCAGCCCATTGTAAGCCATCAGTTTCATGTTTGGATGCTGGGACTTTTGTGGGAAGGGGGCATGCATGGACCTACATCCATTTTTTACAATCAAAATGGAACTGTGTTTAAAGGCACCTAGAAGTTTTCTGTAACACTGGGTGGGAAATTACATCCCAATCCCTAGGAGGAATCCCCTGTTTAAGACCTCCATTCTATTTCCTAACTAGTCAAACATTACAGAAGCTTGCCTCATTGTTTAATCCAGCTAAACTATCAATATTAGCATATAGTATAATAGGTATTATAGTTGTTTTACTTTTACTAGGGTTCCATTGCATAATGCATAGCATTCAGAAGCTACAACAGCAAGCTGTCATTCATCAAGTCCAATTGGCCTTAATTAAAAGAGAAGGGGGAGATGTGGGTGGAGTGCAGAGCGCATTCCTAGCAGCTGTGGCTGATGCAATGCTGTGAGAATACTCCAACTCCCAGAAGCCTCCTGGACATACCCAGGAAGGGAGCTTGCCCGCTATAAGGAAGTGACTTACCGCCAACCACGCAGCTCCCTGATCTTTTCAGCCATTGGCTACAAAGGACAATCTGTAACACCCTATAGGCCTAACCTGTGTATATAAGCTAGCTTACTTCCTGAATAAAGTGAATCTGCATCACTGAACCTGGTCCCCGGAGTTGGGTCTTTGCATCTCTGTCGTCCTCACCCCCAGCAGGACTTGTCCACAATCTTGGATTTATAAGCTAATAAATAGCATTTGGATATTATATCAGTTCAATATATTATTGATAAAATAAGCAAACAAAATAGCAAAGAAAGCTCCAATTCTTACTTTGAAATATTATTCTTTATTCTCAATTATAATTAGCATATTTTAAATTATCTGTCCTTTGTCCCTAAAAAATTTGCTTGTATTTAAAAAGAAAGAAAGAGAAAGGTAACATCTACAAGTATTAAAACCAATGAAAATGCTTTTACTGGTTTTAATCACTTAGCCTTTTTAAATGTTGTCCTTTGAAACCCTGTTGAGGCAAGATGCAGTGAGAAATATTGGACCTATGGTTAAATAAGTTTAAAATATACTGTGCTGTATAGTTCTTACTGAACAGTTACTGAGTTTAAACACAAACATTTGTGTTTAAAAGGTTAAGGCAGCAATTTTCAACAGGTGTGCCCAAGAATTTTTAAAACATGCAATACCTAACTATTTAGTCAAAGATGCTCACCTCTTTTTCCTTAAGTTGACAAACAATCAAAAAAAAAAAAATGACAACAGCCAACACAATAGCTGTCCAGTGTGAATGAATCAAAATTACATATTTTTTTATATGTCAGATCAACAAAACATTTATTTTTTTGGTGTGCCACAGATTTTAGTAATTAGTCTATGTGTGTCATGATGATAAGGGTTGAAAATCACTCATTTAAGGTAATGATAAACCCAGTACCAAAAAGCTATTTGTGCTTAACCAAAGATATCTAACTTTATTTGAAACAAAATCTTGTTGTTACTTAGCAAATTTATGTAAACTAGCTTTTGAAATATATTTACTAAGTTTGCTGTACCATAGTTTATTCATGATTTATATTCTTTCTAAATAGTTAACTTCTATTTCTCATATAACAATGAGAGAATGTTAGTCTGCAGTATGAGTAATGGATTTTAGAAAATCAAATTTATCTTTCTTGAAACAATGAGATAGAGCTGGTGTCAAAATAAATATATGAAATTATTTTAAGAACACATTTGGCTGGGATACTTGAAGTGTAATGTCTAGGGTGCTTAAAAGCTTGGTACCATGACATACAGACAGCCTTTTGCAAAGACAAAGTGTTTCGTGAAGAAGCGGCATCTGGTTTCAGCTCAGCTGAAATGTTGTTTCCACAGGAAATATTGAAATGACATAATTGAATGGAATAGACTACTTGGGCTAATGTAAATTTCTTTAGAATTGAGTAAGATATCCTGCTTTCAGATTAATCATTATTATGTGATGTTATCCTCTTAGATTGGAATGTTAAGTTAAAAACCTGGTGGGTTTTTACTACTTCCATGAAAACGGAATATATATAACATAATCAGTTCTTTATTTGAGATAAAATCTGGAATTGCAAATAAATAAATAAATAAATATGATGATCAAGTTTTGTTAAAGAGAACTTGTCCAAAAATAATTTAAAAATCTACCTGACTTTGTTGCTGAGGAAAGACCATGGAAAGTATGAAAATGGAGAATTGAGTTTCAATATAAGGGAATTTATAACTCTTTGAATTATGAGGAATAAAACAGCTTTAAGAGTTTATCCCTACTTTCTTCTCTTCTCTCCTTTTATTTTTATTTTCTCCTTTGTTTCTGGTATGAATGTCACTGCAAAAAATGAAGGCTCTGTCAATGGTGTTGAATTAAGGGTCTCAGAAGCAGGAGCATGATTCCACACAAACAGTCCTTTAGAAATGTCAGTTTTATTAGTGCAAACCTATTACCAAGTAATAGACATAACACCAAAAATTCAGGAGTGCCACATAGAAAATAGATGAGAGAAAATAAAATAGTAAGAGATTAAGATTTATAGGCAAATTATTTTCTACCTGATTTGTGTTGTATTGTCTTGAAGCTGTAGTGTTGTCTGCATGTTTGCAAGTAATTTCAGCAACTGATTTATGTCTTCATCTAATTTCAAACGTATCCCTTCATAAAATGTCCACCTTTCTATAAATAGAGACATTTTCGTTACATCTTTATTAAGAAATGGGTAAAACATAGCTTCTTTCTCAAAATATATGCATATTTAAGAACATTGCAGTCCAGACAGTGCAGAAAAATTCATAATAAAATCACGGCGATGACATCTAATCAATCAGTGAACGTGAGTTATGTTTGTGTGTTAGCATTGTCTGAAGCAATAGGAAGCAGCTGAAATGATTTTAGACCATCTTCAGATTCTCTCTCCTCTGTGAGAAATGGAGAATGTCATAAGTAGATCTGAACATTCTACAGGCTTCCACTAACTGTAACATCTCATGGACATACAATATACACTATATAAACATCTGCCTCAACCTGGTCACATGTGCTCACACACATATGCATGCCCCCCCACACACACACACACTCAGAAACACAATCACACAACTGCAGGCAAAAAAAAAAAGAATGTGTATAAATGAAACAAAAATAAATCTCGAACAATTAAAACTATCCAATACTCATTTGGGCACTGGAGGCAAAATTGTGATTTGATTTTTTGGTAGTGATACACAAGGAACTTTAAACTATCAAAGCTAATTATTCCCTAACATTTTTCAACCCACCATTTTAAACTTAGAATTTCAAACTTAATTTATAGAGGATTTTAACATGAATTTTTCATTTGCACTAAAATTTACAAATAACCCTTTGGTGTTGTATACTGAACTTCCCATATTTCACCAAGTGTGAAATGTTAAGATTGCCTGATGAGCTTTTTATTAAGCTTTGATCTTTGCAATGGCTATATAATGTTGCTGTATTTACTTCCATCATTGTCTTACTGATTACATGTTAAAAAGGGAAATGCACATTCATCTAGCATTTTGAGGTCTTTTAAAATATTGAAAACATTAATAATTATAATGCTATTGTTTGTTGTTTACAGTATACAAGTATTATTCTATAAATTATATATTTATTAGTTTCTTCACTCACATAGTGTCAGATGTCCCATTTTAACAATGAAGGAGCTAAGGCCCAGAGATGTCAAGTAACTTCTATTATGACACACAGCTAGAAAATATACATTTCAAGACAGCCCTTTGATATGCAGGTATTCTGCCATCATATCGCCTGTCCAGAGAATAATGTATGGGACTTGGTCATATTCAAAAGTACAATTAATGGATTAAAACTCAACTTTTTGAAATGAATTAAAACAGGTACTCTTTTATGCCTAAATACAACCAATTACAAAAGGTAATCATGGTGTGGAAGAGCTAACAGGAGACTCCTTCCAAATGAAAGGCTTCTACCATCAATTCCATTGAATTTGGGGACCTTCAGCCTTCAACTCTTCAGAATATTGTATTTGTGGTGACAGCAGAGAAACTTTAACAAATGGTCATAGTGGAAATAGTAAAGTGCATCATTTCACTCATATTAGCTTTTTCAGTAATTTGTTTTTAGTGTTTATCAATGTTATTAAATCAGTTTCTTTTTTAAAAAATAAAACCATGGAAAGGCTATAATGAAAATAAAACACACATGGTGTCTTCTCTCTAGTGCCAACACCTTCCCAAAAGACAAGCACTTTCGATAATTTCTTGTTTCTACTATATTAACTCCAATTATTTAATTCTATGTACATACCCTTGTCTTTTGAATAAATGATACAGACATTAACTATTGTGAACTTCCTATTTCGGTACTTAAAAATTTAGCTTTTAAACACCACCTCTTTTTATCCCTTGGTAATAATTCATTAATTCATTTATTCAAAATAGTTATTGACCATTTTTTTGACAGTCACTTCTGTAGAACCATGAATAGTACCATAGAACTACAGTTCTATTGAGAAAAGGCAGGCAATAAACAAAAAGATCAATATGTCAAATAATGGTATATGCTAAAAGAAAAATAAAGTAAGATAAAGGAGTAAAAAGTAATGAGGTGGTTGGTTATAAAATGCTTCTTTTATAAGCTTACATTTGAACAAAAGTCTGAAAACAAAAATAAGGGCCTATGTGAATATCAAAGGAAGAGTCTAGGTACAAGGAACAAAAACTTAAAAATCTTTAAGGCAGAATTGTGGTTGGTATTTTCAAGAATTGATTATGAGACTGAGTCATGCAGAGACTGTGAAAGGGCAAATCAAAGAGCATAACATTAGAAAAGTCTTAGAGGTCAAATCCCCTAGGGCTTGGTAGGGATCTCAGTACAGCAAGGCAAACATACCAGTATATTGCCTCTTCCAGCACTTCCAACACTTCCTTTACCACTCCTACACTGGGACCCTTTTTCTTACTTTACTAGAAAACTGAAATCAATCAGCAGCTTCTCTCACTTATTTCTTTTTCCCAACTGCTGTTATAAAAGATAAAATGTCTTGGTTCACTCCTTCACTTGTATACTAATTTATCACTTCTAACTTTTTCAGACACTTCTCTACCAACTCTTTGCTATTTGTTATACATCAGTAATTTTTTCTCTCTACTGGATTACTCCCATAAGTATCCAAGTAAAAGGTTATGTCTCCCATTTTAAAAATAAAAAATATCAACCACAATAATAACACTTCTATTAGTCTCATTTTTCTTTCCAAGGACAGTCCTGGTCCTTGTCTTCTTTGTATCAAAACCCTCGAGTATCTGTTTATGTGTCCTGTTTCCAATTATTATATTATCTATCTATTTTAAACCCCCCATTCAAGGATTATTTTCTTGATATATGAAAACCTGGTAAACAGTTGATCTCTCCTTTTGTTTGATAAATTTTTTTCACAGAATATCACAGTAATATATATATATATATATGCTTTTAGTATATAAATTATATTTATTTACTATAGAGTATATAGATTATATATCACTTTTATACATAACTTTGATATATATATAAACACTATATAAAGATACTGTACATATAATCTTTATATATGTAACCTATGTATGTACTACCTGTCAATAACACTCAAAGTTATACATCTCAGCCTGACCTGTGGTGGCACAGTGGATAAAGCATTGACCTGGAAATGCTGAGGTCGCCGGTTCGAAACCCTGGGCTTTCCTGGTCAAGGCACATATGGGAGTTGATGCTTCCAGCTCCTCCCCCCTTCTCTCTCTCTCTGTCTCTCTCTCCTCTCTCTCCCTCTCTGTCTCTCTCCTCTCTAAAAATAAATAAAGTAAAAAAAATTAAAAAACAAACAAAAACAAACAAACAAACAAAAAAAGTTATACATCTCAATGTGACCACCGAAGGAGTCCTCAGAACTGATCTCTGGGACACTCCAAAAATTGAGTTATTATAGATGATGATAATCCAGCAAAGGAGATAAAAAAGATGGTTATTGTATTCATAGAAGAATCAAGTACTGTAATAGTAAATTGGGGGACCAAAAGAGCCATCAACTATGTCAAATGCTATGATAGATTGAGATGCAAATAATTAACCAGCCACAGAGAAAAATTGTTTTAATCTTGATAACTTTTCTGATGAGTGGTGAGGGTAAAGACCTTATTCTTATGGATTAGTGGTGAGAAAATAAGACAAGAGGAATGAAAACCATAGGTTCTAATGAAGTTTTGCAATGAAAAGGAATTGAGAAGTGAGACACCCAAAAGAGGTTGTGAGTCTGAGGGATATATCTATCTATCTATATCTATCTATATCTATCTATATCTATCTATATATCTATATCTATATCTATATCTATATCTATATCTATATCTATATATATATATATTTAATTTGGAGACTTAGAACATATCTATGTATCTGGGGGATATGTTTTATGGAGGGGAAACAGTTTGTTGGGAAGCAAAATGAAGCAATTTCAGGGTCAACATTTGTTATTCAGGAAAACATGGCAAGAATATAACTGACATAGACATATCATAAATGTTTAATTTTCTATATAAAAATAAGGCAAGTTTGGAGGAGTTTTTTTTTGTTTTTTGGTTTTTTTTGTACTTTTCTGAAGCTGGAAATGGGAAGAAACAGTCAGACAGACTCCCGTATGCGCCCAACCGGGATCCACCAGGCACGCCCACCAGGGGCGACACACTGCCCACCAGGGGGCGATGCTCTGCCCCTCTGGGGCGTCGCTCTGTTGCGACCAGAGCCACTCTAGCACCTGGGGCAGAGGCCAAGGAGCCATCCCCAGCGCCCAGGCCATCTTTGCTCCAGTGGAGCCTAGGCTGTGGGAGGGGAAGAGAGAAACAGAGAGGAAGGAGAGCAGGAGGGGTGGAGAAGCAGATGGGCGCTTCTCCTGTGTGCCCTGGCCGGGAATCGAACCAGGGACTTCTGCATGCCAGGCAGACACTTTACCAGTAAGCCAACTGGCCAGGGCCGGAGTTATTTTTTTAACATAGTAATATCACAACAATAATTTCTACTTAATAAACAGTGTTTATAATTATAATAAGTTGCAAATTTGAAAATATTTATTGATAAACTGGCATAATATAAATGTAAAATTTATCATATTGAGCTGATAAGAGATAATGCACAAATGTGAAATTTGATGTGCTGGAAACTGAGTGGTCTAAAATCCATAAGTAAAATATAATAAATCAAGAAAACTGAGAAAAAAATTGAATCTATAGGAAAATTTATTTCTAAACACAAACAAAAAATCATGAAATTGCTTAATTTTTCACTTTGAAGGCAACATAAGAAATTATACCAACAAGAAAATTTACAGAAATTGTTATAGGTAAAAGAGAATGTATAAAATAAATTGAAATAGTTAGATTTTATTGAAATGATTAGATTTGCCTTTTCAATAAAAGATAGCATTTTTGCTGCTATGATAAATTGGTTGTTTGGCCAAATCATTATATTGTTTTTCTCACATAACTTTTGTTTTTAGTGTTAATAATAGATTTGCTTTTTCCTCAGCTTGGTTGTCTTTGTCTTTATGAATATGTCTTCTTTCACATTCCATTAGTTGCTAAATAAAGTTTTCCAGAGGTCAATTTTTTTGGAAACACTGTATTGAGTACTTAATTTCCCAACTCAGGAGTCATTACTACCTGGTAGCTGCCGGCCTGTCATTCTGTGAATTCCTGCCGCTCCTTTCCTATACGGACTATCCTGATTACTCATTCTCAGGCTTACTTCTTTTTAAATGTAGCCCTTGTTTTGGTAAAATATACTCTCAAATATATTTCTGAGTCTCAGTGCATTGCAGGCAAATTAATTGAAACATGATTTATGAGTAAATCTTTATTCTACCTCCCACAACTGTGTCATATTTTGGCTATATATAAAATTCATGCTGAAAGTTACTCTTCCTCAGGCTGTTAACAGTCATTGCTGCATTTTCTCTCAGCTGCTCATGAAAAAAAGTCTGATGTTTGTCTTATTTCAAAACTTGAATATGATCCATGTTTTTCTTTCTTTGAATCTCTTTGTATCATTCCTTTATTTCAAGTATTGTGAAAGTTTATGATAATATACCTAAAATTTTCTGGAGAAAAATTGACTTATATTTTGTAGCTGTACAGGTTTGGTTTATCTCTAATCTGTAATATTAGCTATTAATTTGTATTAATTTCTTATATTTAAGATTATATTTATCTTTCAATTTGTATTAATTTCCTTTTATTCATGATTATAGTTATCTGTCAGTTTCATCAAAAATAGCTACTTTTTCCCTCATAGAATTACTTTTGGGTTATTTTTTAATATGCATTAAGCTGAAATCACATAAAAGAGAATATGTGGCCAAAAACTTAGTTTCTGGAATGATCTCTTTTCAGTCAAAGAGTTTCCAAAGCAATCTATAAACATTTTAGCCATGGCAAGGCCAAGTTTAGCACTGACTGGGTTAAAATATGTCATTTTTTTCTCTGCCTTGTGATACTCTTTCTTATCTTTCCAAAATATATAATCAAAATTGACACAGTGTTTTGATTTTTCTATTAATGCAAATCACTTAAATATGTGCATACATTGGCAATCTAAGTATCCACTTATTTGACATTTAACAAAGAGTTATTTCTTGTTCAATATCTAAAGTCTATTCACATATCGTCTCATATTTCATTACAATAATGTTTCTCTTTAAAACTGATGTTCTTTGACCTTTTACTACTGTTGTTTTTATTTTTTTAGCCCCTTCACAGCCTACTAAATTCATTTATCTTCTCTCAAGTTACTGAGCCCTGAAGGAAGTAAATTACTGTTATATTAATTTGTCTGTATTTCTTCCATTAAAAAACACATAAAAGTGTCTAACTGTAGAGAAATGCAAATTAAAACCACAATGAGATATCACCTCACACCAGTCAGAATGGTGCTCATCAACAGAACAACACAGAGTAAGTGCTGGTGAAGGTGTGGAGAAAAGGGAACCCTCCTGCACTGCTGGTGGGAATGCAGACTGGTGCAGCCACTGTGGAAAACAGTATGGAGATTCCTCAAAAAATTAAAAATTGAACTGCCTTTTGACCCAGCTATTCCACTTTTAGGAATATAACTTAACAACACCATAGAACTGTTCCAAAAGGAAAAATGCACCCCCATGTTTGTGGGAGTATTGTTCACAATAGCGGAGATCTGGAAAAAGCCCAAGTGTTCATCAGTGGACGAGGGGATTAAAATGCAGTGGTACATATATACTATGGAATACTATGGAGCCATGAAAAAGAAGGAAATCTTACTTTTGCAACAACATGGATGGACATGGAAACTATTATGTTAAGTGAAATAAGCCAGGCAGAAAAAGAAAACTATCATATGACCTCACTCATTTGAGGAATCCAATGAACAATGTGAACTAAGGAATGGAATTGAGGCAGAGGAGAGATCAAAGGGACCAGAGGAAAAGAGAACAGAGGGAAAGGGAATGATAGGATAGGATAAAGCTGATGGAAGGGAGGGTGCTGTAGGGAGGGGGGCAAGAGAGATGTTGAGGGGAATACGGGACCAACACTAGTGTAAGGTCGATGGTCATGTGGGGAACTCAGAGACCTGCAAACTTTGGCTGGGACCGCCCACAGCCAAGTGCGCCAAAAAAAACTTCCCAGGAACCCTTTGGAAAAAAGCCACACCTCCGTCAGCCACTGAGATTTCACTATGTCTTATTAGCTCGCTCACCCTAGGGACCCTTTAAATATCTTTCATGCGGGTCACCACTTGCGACTTCCCTGGCCTCCATCTTTCCTCTGGGCTAGGGAACCTCATCAGGCGGAAAGCACTCTGTACTCAATAAAGCCTTTTATTATTCCACATTTCATGGCTCCGGCCCCTTTCTTTCTCGGCGGGGAAAAATACCTTACAACTAGAATCTATGTAAACAAAATAAATTAAAATCAATTCAAAAAAGGGTCTAGCTATAAACATACTATTTCTACTTAATGCTCTGGGTGATCAAAGAAATCTTCATTTACCAGGTTTCTATGTAGATGTTGCCTTACTAAATGAATCTATCTTACTCTGTGAGCAATTTTGTATTTCGGTAATATTGATATAGTAATTTTAATTTTAAAAAGGAATATTTTGGCATAAAATTTATTGGAGAAATAGAGGTAAATTAAATATTACTATATTTTATATTCTCACAAGCTAGGAATATATGTTATAAACTTTAACAATTTATTTTCTCCCCAGACACACTTAGTATCCTGTATTAAAGTGCTTTGCTTTCATTATCTAAGTTTATTTTTTTCTGTTTTTTCTTTCTTCATTTGCTCAGGTAGTTAGTTACATTTAGGCACATTGAAATTAGATTTTAAAAAATTCACCCTTGATGTGCTGTGAATGTAGCATCATTGGATTACATTGAGTTGATAGTCAAAGTTAAAATCTTAATATAATGACAAGCAGAATAATGGAGATTTTGGTATTTAAAGAGATATTCAGTTTGTGATTACATATTTATCTAATTTTAGCATACTTATGTCTTTCTTGAAAATCTATCTTTTGGAGCTCTCAAATTTTTACATGACAAAACAAAGGCATATATCCTCAAAAACTTTTCCTGGTTGTTTCACCCTAGAAGACTGCTTTCTCCCTATAAAAGTCTTGTTTATATAACATTGTAACTGTTATTTATTTGTACTGTGCATACTGCCAGCTGCATCATTTGTCTTCAGAAGACATTTTTACCTCCTGACAAGGTGGTGGCGCAGTGGATGGAGCGTCGGACTGGGTCGCAGAGGACCCAGGTTTGAGACCTCAAGGTTGCCAGCTTGGGCACAGGCTCATCTAGTTTGAGCAAGGCTCGGGGTCGCTGGCTCGAGCTAGGGGTCACTAGTCTGCTGCACCCTCCCCATCAAGGAACATATGAGAAAGCAATGAACAACTAAGGTGCCACAACGAAGAATTGATGCGTCTCATCTCTCTCCCTTCCTGTTTGTCCATATCTGACCCTCTCTCTATCTCAGTCACACAAAAAAACAAAAACCAACAACAACAACAAAAAAAAAATGAAGACATGTTTTCCAATGAGGAGCCAGACCTAAAGAACATGTATTTCATTTATAGTTGCCTAAGAGCGCTCACCAAAATCATTGCTCCCTGGAAGGAGTCAGATCATCAAATCAATGAAAGAATAAGATCAATGTTTCTAGTATCATGTAATTGTGAACGAATGATCAGGATTTTAAGGTTAATCACAGAACATACTGTTAAACAACAAAGGTGTTTAAAGAACCTAAAGAAGGCATATATATGCACTCAATATTTGTCTTTTATTTGACAATACACTAAATACAGCATATTCAGCTACTATATCACTACAAACTTAGTTAATAACAACAATCTTTCTGTTGTTTTTACTATGGAATTCCTACTCAAAATTAATATATTCTCTAACATTAGTAAAATATTTAGTAATTATTCCTTATAACCATGTGCTTCTTTAAGCCTATTTTTTTTTCTTTAGAAGAGATGATTTCTATTTCTGTAGGATTCTCAAATAAAAACTGCTCATTTTTCTAGATCCCATCAACCTCAGAAATCTTGTCCTCATGCTAAACAGTTGCTTCTCACTCTCACTGTCTGTGGAGCATTCCATTTTTTAAAGTTCATGCTACTTGGTGTGCTACAATTGATAACTTCTGTTTCTAGCTATTCACTTCTTTGGTACACCACGTATTTATTAGAAACTATAATACTTGCCAGAGGACTACTCAGAACCCAATGCTTTTCCAACACCTTGAGTAATTTAATGTCAGTGTATTTTGAAATAAATCTAGTTGACTAAATTCTCAATTCTTTTATTACATTGGCAATATTTTCTATTTCCCTTTATACTTCTACTTTTTTGACTCAACATGGAGAATCTCATCCTTAACAGAATGACTTGATAAATGATAAATTTAAGAAACCCACTCACTGACCATACTGTCATTTCTTAGAGTTCAGTTGGTTAGTAATACCCAAGAACCATGCTCTTGCCACCTCCAATTTCTAAATATCTGTTGTTTATTCTTATATTTTAAACAATCCTTCTTTATTTCCCTCCATATGGGTATTATGCCCTTTCAAATAGACTAAGTTCCTTAGTACTGAATGGATCCAATTGTTACATTATTTTTTAACACACTCAAGATGTTAAGTGGTGCTAGAAACAAAGATTGAGTCAATTAGGTTAAACCCATGACCAATTTTTTTTTTTTTTTGTATTTTTCTGAAGCTGGAAACGGGGAGAGACAGTCAGACAGACTCCCGCATGCGCTGACTGGGATCCACCCGGCACGCCCAACAGGGGGCGATGCTCTGCCCACCAGGGGCGATGCTCTGCCCCTTGGGTCGTCGCTCTGCCGCGACCAGAGCCACTCTAGCGCCTGGGGCAGAGGCCAAGGAGCCATCCCCAGCGCCCGGGCCATCTTTGCTCCAATGGAGCCTTGGCTGTGGGAGGGGAAGAGAGAGACAGAGAGGAAGGAGGGGGTGGGGATGGAGAAGCAAATGGGCGCTTCTCCTATGTGCCCTGGCTGGGAATCAAACCCAGGTCCCCCACACGCCAGGCCGACGCTCTACCGCTGAGCAAACTGGCCAGGGCCCCATGACCAATTTTTTTTTTTTTTCATTTTTCTGAAGCTGGAAACAGGGAGAGACAGTCAGACAGACTCCCGCATGCACCCCACCGGGATCCACCTGGCACGCCCACCAGGGGCGACGCTCTGCCCACCAGGGGGCGATGCTCTGCCCATCCTGGGCGTCGCCATGTTGCGACCAGAGCCACTCTAGTGCCTGAGGCAGAGGCCACAGAGCCATCCCCAGCGCCCGGGCCATCTTTGCTCCAATGGAGCCTTGGCTGCGGGAGGGGAAGAGAGAGAGAGGAAAGCGCGGCGGAGGGGTGGAGAAGCAAATGGGCGCTTCTCCTCTGTGCCCTGGCCGGGGATCGAACCCGGGTCCTCCGCACGCTAGGCTGACGCTCTACCGCTGAGCCAACCAGCCAGGGCCCCATGACCAATTTTAATTAACCTTCAATACTGTTCATCAGTTCTATATTTCTTCCAATCAACAATTTTCAGCCTTTGTAACTAGTTAATACTTCTCCACTCAAGGTACACCTCCAATTCCCACAGTCCTTCAACACTATTGGAAGAAGACTGCTTTCTGCATCATTAAAAACATATAAAATTATTAGTAAAAATACTCTCATCTTTCCATAAACAAAACCAAAATCTACTTATTTGAGATGTATAATTTATATACAAGACCATTTTCTCTAAAGGATCTCTGTACAGATCTACCATAAACTTAATAATGATTCCATTCATTACTTCCTGTCCTTCTAGCTTATTATTTTCCATTCTATAAGCTTATTCCCATGATAATTCAAATATATTCTAGACTCTCTACATTTACACTATCCCAACACCAACTCCTCTTTTTATCTACTGCCATAGGTCTCTCCTCCCCATCAAATCAAAGTTGTCATTATTTTTAATTCTTTAAAGTAGCTTGTTTTCATATTCTTATCTTCTTTTTCTCAGTCAGTTCCCATTTATACTCTGATCCCAATCATTTCATTGAAATGATTTTAAAAACCTAAATATGATTTAAAAATCACAGTATTTAAAGAAAATGTATTCTTTGTCTTGTTTAAGCTGTGGTAGTAATTGATGTTATTTACCACTTTCTACTTCTGAGAGAGTCCCCGTTTGCTTTTGTGGCATGCATTTGTCCTGGTTTTCTTTTTGTGTTTGGTCACTATTTCATTGTTCTTTGTAGGCTCTCTTCTTTAGATCTCAAATTCCAGGCTTAGTACTACTTTCTTCTGATTATTTCTGGTTTTATGAATTTAGAATCTCAATAATGTAGCTAGTGGTCATTTTTCTATCTGCAGTCCAATATTGCCAATTGCCTATTACATACCTATAATTTACAGCTACCTAAAACTCACTATTCCCTAAACAGACTACACTACCTTTATCACCAATCCATTCTTCACATTTATATTGTATTTTTAAAAATATTACTAATTATTAAATACTTACTGCTATATCCTGTGTTGATTAAATAAGGAGGAAATGCTCTCATTATTTGCAGTTTACTACAACTTAGAGAAAAGAGATAGATGTGGCAGTTGGTCAGAATCAGGAAAAAAGCACAGTAGCTATTCAGAAAAAGATATCTTTGAAAACTTAATTTGTCAGAGAATTCTGTTTTATTTCATCTTTTAATTTTTTTGTCTGTTCCATTTAATAAGCATCTGTGCCATGCTATCTTGTACTTGTTATATCATGTAGAGGATGCCATAAGATCATTAAATTTCATTGTATAGAAAGTTTTTAAAAAGGTAATGAAAAAAGGTATTTTAAATTCCAATAATAATTTACTTATATCTAAATATGTGAAATATTCATATGAAATAGACATACAGCTAAGTTTTAAAAAATAGTGAATGTATTAAAATTTTAGAACATGCATTTCAAAAATAGTAAAAAAATAAATGGTTGATCAAATAAAAAGAAGGAAAATCAAAATTCAAATTATGAGATAGTGCTATAACCATGTAGGCACATTTAAATCTACAATATCAAATGTTTACAAGTATGTGCAAAAAAGATAGCACTCATACTCAAGAGTAAATTAAGAAATGTGTTTTGCATAATAGGCCATTTTTATGAAGCAGAGCAACTCCACTTAAAGGTCTTTATTTTGTCTAGATAAATGCATGCATGTATGCATTGTTGGACATGCAGTAGAATGTTATATAAGTAAAATAAAAGATATTACCTCAATATCGAACAATACTAGACTTAAAAAGTATTTTGTGATATATGTATAGATTAGAATAGTATTCAGACTGAAAATAAATGAAAAACAGTTGTATGGAGCAATAAAAGGAAAAGTATAAAGCCACAGAAGGATTTATAAAATATAATTAAATTTATGTAAAGTTTAAAGACATGCACTACCTAATAATGTGTACTTCAGGAAAGATGAGTAATTGAAAAATTATTAAATAAAAACAGAATGATTAAAAGGTAAATAAAGATAATGTTCAACTTTTGTGGAGAGAAAAGATATATTATTAAGGGAAAGGGATAATATTAGGATAAAAGGGCTTCTAAATTAAGAATAATGCTGTGTGTCTTAATTTGAATGATGTGCATCTTGGTGTTTATTTTACTGTCATTAACCATATTCTAGGTTTTGTAAAGTTGTGTGTGTGTGTGTGTGTTTGTGTGTGTGTGTGGGGGGGTGTATATTAACTATCATTACAGGCATGATCATGTTAATATGACCAGTGTCCAAAAGAGTTAGAATCAGTTAATACTTAAATTCAGTATCACTTATAATTTTCATTTTCAAATGTATGTTTCAAAATTAAATTACACTCTTTATTCTCCTAATGAGGATCCAGCAAGAAGCTCAATTATATATTGATTTTATCTTTGTGTTTTAATGACCTCTCAATTATCAATACTTGGAACTAATTGCTTTAGGAATAAATGAACACAATTTGGCAAATGCAACACCTACTCAAATATCATAGATTTAAAGTTTGAAATGGAACTCAAACATTTCAAGTTTCAAATTCCATCTGTTACTATAAAAAATCAATTCCTGGTTCAAGAGGAAAGGCATATTTTTGCTAAGAATCTGTGAGCATCTAACACACTCTATTTTCAAAATATTTGACTAATTGAGTTGTGTGATGATTCTAAAACCCTAAATACTTGATTCAAAGTCAAAATAATATATTTCGTTTTAGGAGATTTTTTCTTATAATTTAAAATAAAATTATCCTATAATTTTTAAAATGTTTAAATACTTAGTAGTATGTATCCTTCATACTTCTAAATCATCTGTGACTTGATTGAGTTCTGGCAGCTGTCAATGGCATACACATTAACAGAAAAAATTGAATATTTTCTATTACCATTTGCATGTCTAAGCCTTATCCTCTTCATCATCAAAGAATAACAGAATATAACATATGTGAAATAGATTATTACATCTTCCTAAAGAAAATTATACTGTGATTTAGAATTCAAGAAAAATAGTTAATTGTCAGACTGTCCATTTAAACTAATGTGCTGTCAATAAATGCAAAACCAAAGATTCTAGGGGTGCCCTCCTGGTCATAAAAATTAAAATTGCTATATCAAGCTAAAAAGCTTCTGCACAGCAAAAGAAACTGACAACAAAACAAAAAGGCAGTCAACCAATGGGAGATGATATTTACAAACAACAGATCTGATAAGGAGTTAATATCTAAAATATATAAGGAACTCACAAAGCTCAGCTACAGACAAGCAAACATCCAATTAAAAAATGGGGAGACCTGAACAGACACTTCTTTCAAGAATATATACAAATAGCCAACAGGTATACAAAAAGATGCCCATCTTCATTAGCTTTTACAGAAATGCAAATCAACTACAAAGAGATACCACCTCTCACCTTTTAGATTGGCTTTTATCAACAAGGGAGGTAATAATAAGTGTTGGAGAGGCGCGCAGAGGTCCCCAAACTTTTTTACATAGGGGGGCAGTTCACTGTCCCTCAGACCGTTGGAGGGCCGCCACATACAGTGCTCCTCTCACTGACCACCAATGAAAGAGGTGCCCCTTCCGGGAGTGCGGCGGGGGGAGGGGGGGTGATAGATAAATGGCCTCAGGGGGCCGCATGCGGCCTGCGGGGGCCATAGTTTGGGGACGCCTGCTAGAGAAAAAGAAACCCTCATTCACTGCTGGTGGGAATGTAAACTGGTATAGCCATCATAAAAGAAAGTATGGTGGGTCCTCAAAAAATTAAGAATAGAATTATCATATGACCTAGAAATTCCTCTATTGGGTATTTACCTGAAAAACTCAAAAACGTTGGTACATGAAGACATATGCACCCCTATGTTCATTGAAGCACTATTCACAGTGGCCAAGACATGGAAACAACCAAAGTGTCATTTGATAGAGGATTGGGTAAAGATAATATGGTTGTTATACACAATGGAATATTACTCAGCCATAAGAAATGATGACATAGTGCCATCTATAACAACATAAATGGACCTTGAGAACATTATACTAAGTGAAATAAATAAATCAGAAAAAGCTAAGAACTATATGATGTCACACATAGGTGGAATATAAAACTGGGACTCATGGACATAGATAGTGAAGTGTCTACCAGGTGAAGGGAGTAGTGGAGGAGGAGGTTATGGGAGAGGAGAATAAAGAACAAATATACAGTGATAGAAAATGATTTGACTCTGGGTGATGAGCACACAACACAATCAACAGTTCAAATGCTATGGAAGTATTTACCTGAAATCTATGTACTCTTATTGAACAATGTCACCCAATTAAATTTAATTTTCTAAATAAAATTTAAAAATAAATAAATAAAATTGCTAATGCAGATCATGTTCAATACATTATTCTAAACTCTATATCTAATAACATATTTAATAGTTTATGCTCCCTACTAGATCAGTGCTATTATTATCTGTTCTTGGCACCTGAGACAACTAAGGCATAATGAAATTACAAGAAATCTCCCAAGAACACAGTATGGCTACCAGGATTCAAACACAACCAACCAGGTCTTAGGGTTCTTTCCCCACTCTACATACATACTTAGTTCCTTTGTTTCATTTGAGTATTTTCTATTCAAAGAGGATTCTTTTCAGTAAAAATTATAATTCATAGCTATAAAGATGGTATAGAACTTCATGATTGCTTGAATTATAAGCAACAGCTTAAAATTACTTTTTATTTTCAGTTTATTGGTGATGTTGTTGCTCAATAAGTAAATGTAGTTTAAGTTAATAACACATCCTGAAACTATGTATATATGATACATCATTCACACTGAACGTGGTAAAAAATGGTGGCTTGTGTTCAAAAAAATATATTGTACTTGCACAAATTGGAAAAATCAGTAAATGCTAGATGTTCCAAAACTGTCCTAATGTAAGTGAAGTCCACACCATGGTAAGTAATATTCCAGCAGGTGACAAAGTGATTCTACTATGCTTATATTTATGTAGAATCAAAATTTAGTAACAATGACAACCTTAGGGAAACTTAAATATATCTTTTTTGTTTTGGTAATAGGGACATCAAAAACTCTGTGTATTTCACCTAAATTAAGGTAAATTTCTGCAGACTTGATGTAGCAATCTTACACTGTTTACAGATTTATCCCAATTATATTTTATATCCCTTGGTGGAAAGATGTTTCAGAAAAGAGAGAGAATACCAGGTTGGGAAATGGGAAATTGGTTTAATGGGTCTTTACAAATTTTATTTCTTTTCACCTTATAGTTTGGGAATAGCTTTAAAGATGTTTTCTGGGTCTTGTGTGAATTTCCAATCTTGAGAAATCATTTATCATTCAGTGTTCTGTGGTGCTTTTACAGAAAGAAAGCATAAATAAACCTCTAAAAGCTGCTTTCAGATCAGTGCTGACAAATGCTTCTCCCTTGCTTCTTGGTAAAAATGATGCAGACTTCTTAAGTGATCTCATTCCATTATTTGAAAAGATAAGTTTTAATCCACTTCTGTGAGGAATGGAAATACTAGTGTGATGCAACAGACAGAAACACAGCAGAGTAGTGAGATAGTTTCTAAGAAAAAAAAAAGCTACCTACAGAAACATTTGGCCTTGCCTGTACCTAACACGCTTGAAGTTAATTTCTTAATTAATTCACCAACGAGTGGAAATTCAGCCCCTAAAAAGGCTGATACTGAATTTTTATCTGATGATATAAACCCAGACGTTGCTTCACTGTTCTTCAAAAAGAATATGGTTTGAGGACTCACTGAATTCTTAAGTAAATTTGAGAAATTGCAGTTTGGAACTTTAATGAAGTGACAGTCAGTTTCATTTAGCGTCGTAGATAACTGGCATAATACATAAAATCCCAATATCATTTTTTATAACTTCTCATGAGTGATTTGTGACATCACAATTTTAGATAGAATTCCTTAATAAATAGCAAATGTTTTGAATATAAAATTTTGCCATTTTTAGATCTGTAGAGTATTAGAGTCACCAGCTGCAAAATATAACTACAGATCTATACCAACAGGGAAAATTATATAAAAATATTAAAAATGGTTTATGCTTTATAATTTTCTGAGTACAAGTCTTTAATCTCCTTGGTTAGATTTATTCCTAGGTACTTTATTTTTTTGGTTGCAATGGTAAAGGGGATTGATTCCTTGATTTCTCTTTTTGACAGTTCATTATTAGTGTATAAAAATTCCTCTGATTTCTGAGTATTGATTTTATATCCTGCCACCTTGCCGAATTCATTTATCAGGAGAAATCAGGGAAGATACAAATAAGTGGAGGCATATACCATGCTCATGGTTAGGAAGAATAAATATCATTAAAATGTCTATATTACCCAAAGCAATTTATAAATTCAATGCAATACCAATTAAAATAGCAATGACATACTTCAAAGATATAGAACACATATTCCAAAAATTTATATGGACCCAAAAGAGAACACAAATAGCCTCAGAAATCTTGAAAAGGAAGAATAAAGCAGGAGGGATCACACTTCCGGATATCAAGTTATATTATAAGGCCATTGTACTCAAAACAGCATGGTACTGGCATAAGAACAGGCACATAGATCAATGGAACAGAACAGAGAACCCAGAAATTAACCCACAGCTCTATGGACAACTGATATTTGACAAAGGAGGTAAGGAAATACAATGGAGTAAAGATAGCCTCTTCAACAAATGGTGTTGGGAAATTTGGACAGCTACCTGCAAAAAAAAGAAACTAGACCACCAACTTACACCACTCACAAAAATAAACTCAAAATGGATAAAAGACTTAAATGTAAGCCGTGAAACCATAAGCATCTTAGAAGAAAACATAGGCAGTAAGCTCTCTGACATCTCTCGCAGCAATATATTTGCTGGTTTGTCTCCACAGGCAAGTGAAATAAAAGACAGGATAAACAAATGGGATTTTATCAAACTAAAAAGCTTCTGCACAGCTAAAGACAATAAGAACAGAATAAAAAGACAAACTACACAATGGGAGAGTAGATTTGACATTGCGTGTGATAAGAGCTTAATAACCAAAATTTATAAAAAACTTGTAAAGCTTAATACCAGGAAGACAAACAATCCAATCCAAAAATGGGCAAAAGAGATGAATAGACACTTCTCCAAAGAGGACACACAGATGGCCAACAGGCATATGAAAAAATGTTCAACATTACTAATGATTAGAGAAATGCAAATTAAAACCACAATGAGATATCACCTCACACTAGTCAGAATGGCGCTCATTAATAAAACAACACAGAATAAGTGCTGGTGAGGATGTGGAGACAAGGGAACCCTCCTGCACTGCTGGTGGGAATGCAGACTGGTGCAGCCACTGTGGAAAACAGTATGGAAATTAAAAATCGAACTGCCTTTTGACCCAGCTATACCAATGTTAGGAATATACCCCCAAAATACCATAGCACTGTTTGAAAAGAAGAAATGCACCCCCATGTTTATGGCAGCATTGTTCACAATAGCAAAGATCTGGAAACAGCCCAAGTGTCCATCAGAGGACTAGTGGATTAAAAAGCCTTGGTATATATATATACTATGGAATACTACTCAGCCATAAGAAATGATGACATAGGATCTTTTACAACAACATGGATGGGCCTTGATAACATTATACTGAGCAAAAGAAGTAAATCAGAAAAAACTAAGAGCTATATGATTCCATACATAGGTGCGACATAAAGATGAGACTCAGAGACATGAACAACAATGTTGGGGATACAGGGTGGGGGGAGGAGAGGAAGGGAGTTGGGGGAGGAGAGGGGCACAAAGATCATGGCTTTTCAGCATTTTCCATATTCCCCCTTTAATCTATAGACAGGCAGCAAATATTTACTTATGGTGTTTCCACTATAAAGACTGCTGTCTTAGGGACAAATGCTGATGAACTATTTCAGCATTCCTCCTTCTTTAAAGACTTATATATCAACATAGAGCTCCATGTTTCATAGGACATACTCAAGCTCACTCCATGCTCCCCGGAGCTTTAACACAAGGGAATGCCCCCCCCTTTTTTTTTCTCTTTTCTTTCTCTTTTTTTTTTCTTTTCTTTCTTTTTTTTTGTTTGTTGTATTTTTTCTTTACTTATTTTTTGTATTTTTCTGAAGATGGAAATGGGGAGGCACTCAGACAGATGCCTGCATGTGCCTGATCGGGATCCACCTGGCATGCCTACCAGGGGGGAATGCTCTGCCCATCTGGGGTGTTGCTATGTTGCAACCAGAGCCATTCTAGTGACTGAGGCAGAGGCAATGGGGCCATCCTTAGTGCCCGGGGTGGCTTTGCTCTGGTGGAGCCTTGGCTGCAGGAGGGGAAGAGAGAGACAGAGAGGAAGGAGAGGGGGAGGGGTGGAAAAGTAGATGGGTGCTTCTTTTGTGTGCTCTGACTGGGAATCGAACCCAGAAATACTGCACACCAGGCCAATGCTCTACCATTGAGCCAACCGGCCAGGGCATAGGAATGCCCTTGTTGATCAAGCTACCCAAAAGAAAATTATATGGGGCAACCATGACAGACCGAGCAAGTCAGCCTCATACTATTCATCACCAGAACGCTGCAGCCCGGTGTAAACAGTTTCAACTTTCTCGGGAAGCAGCACGACAGATTGGGAAATCCTGTGCAAGGGGTCCTATACTGCCCCTTCATTTGGAGTTAACCCTCAAGGACCCCTACCAGGACAACTTTGGCAGATGGATGTTACTCATATACCTTCATTTGGCAAACAGTCGTATGTCCACATTACAGTGGATATTCCGGATGTATAGTAACCTCTGTCAGAACAGGAGAGCTGCTAAGCATGTTATAGCTCATGATCTGTATGCATTGGTCTATTATTGGATTTCCTAAACTGGTTAAACAGAAAATGCTACTGCATATGGAGCAAAAACATTTACTGTATTTTGTCATGCTTACAATCTTTAAAGTTAAGGTATTATTAAAGTGTACCCAGCAAACATTTTAAGGTCAATTAAAAAAATTTTTTTTTAAAGGGGGTAGTCATATCCTGGAATCCCTACGGGTCTACCATATCATGCTTTTTGCTTAAAAAAAATTTACATTTCTTTTGAATGCTGATGAACAGGAGACACCAAATCTTTTTCGCCTGCAAACTACTACCTTCTTTATTAGATCCAGCTAATAACACTGTTTTGTCTTTTTCCAAATAGCTCCAGATGTATGGAAAAGATTTATAAAGGCGGAGGGGGAGCCTCAAACCCCTCAGCGAGATCTTCTGAGCATGGCTTTTAAGATACCTAGAGGCAGAAAAATCCCAATAGTGATCAGGGGAACTACCAGCTTTTAGGATACACCCTTAAAGGCTCCAACACCCCAAAGGGGTCTCATAGGATGCCATCTGGGTCCTGCTTCAATAGTGGAAAGGAAGGTCATTGAGCTAAAGCCTGCCAGGCTTACATGCCTCTGCTGTGAGGAAACAGGGACACTGGAAGGTAGGCTTCCCCCTCGCTCCTTTAAGGGAGGGTTCAGTATCTTCCAGCCCTGCTCCAGCCACTTATGACCTAACCTTGCCCAGAAAGCTGGGGCTTGCCACTGAAGGCTGAAGGTGCCCAGGGCCATCGGCCTTATCTACAACACTGTGGATGAGCCTAGGGTATTTCTTCCAAGAAGCAGGTAAACTGATCTCATTTGCACAAGGGCCACTTAACTATGTTTTGCCTGAATAGTCAGGTTTTTTATTCTTCCTTCAAAGATCTGTGTTGTGGGTGTTGATAGTCCTATGTTCTGCTGCTTTGCTTAATATATAGTGTTTCCTTTATCCCTCCTACCTTAATGCCCCACTCATATTTCAGGCTGGGACCTACTCCTAATTTAGAGCTCTCTTTCCCCCTTTTGTTAACTTCTATTATGAATCTACTTTTGCCACCCAGCTTAGGGTATGCCAAGGTTCTCTTTACCATGCCACAGTCGCAGACTCCAGGGAAAAGCAACCTGGTCTCATCTCTCCAGGCAGAGGAAAACAGAAGCTCCATATCCAGGCATGCTGCAAATGGCTTTTCCAGTCTACCTGGATCATTACCAGCTAGAAGCAGTGGTCACTGGGACTTGGACATGAGCTCCAAAGTATAGAATGGTGACAACAATTCCAGTGCCATGCGGACTTTTCCTGGATGTGGACTTTTCCTGGACTCCTGCTCCCTGTGACAGCTCCTAACAGACTGAACTGTGGTTGGGTTGCATTTTTCATGGATTTGGCATGGTGATGGGGCCAACTTGGACTTGGTGAACATGTTAAGGACACTACTCTTTTATGGATTCTTGCTGTATTGGCCAAGAGTCTGCTTAAAGGCTTTTAATCACTGTAAAAAAAAATAGAAGACTGGATAAAGAAGATAGGGCACATATACACCAAGGTATACTATTCGGCTAGAAGAAATGATGACATCGGATCACTTACAGCAGAATGGTGGAATCTTGATAACATTATGCAGAGTGAAATAAGCGAATCAGAAAAAAACAAGAACTGCAGGATTCCATACATTGGCGGGACATAAAAGCGAGACTAAGAGACATGAACAGGAGTGTGGTGATTACGGGGGGTGGAGGGAGGGAAGGAGGGAGAGGGGAAGGGGGAGGGGGAAGGGTACAAAGAAAACTGGATAGAGGGTGACGGAGGACGACCTCTCTTTGGTTGATGGGTATGCAACAGAACTAAATGACTAGACAACCTGGAAATGTTTTATTTGAATATATGTACCCTGATTTATTGATGTCCATTAAAATAAAAATTTATTTATATAAAAAATGGTTTATGCACCAGGATACAACTCTTCCTCCTAAATCACAATAAATAAATTTGATTTCTATCTCACTGAATCCTTGTAGACCTTGCCTCCTTCTCCAACTCCCCAGTCAGATGCACATATTACATTTTTCAAAAGCTTTGTCCAGCAAACAGTGGGGTTAATTTGAAACTGGACAGAGATAATAAAGAAAGCAGTGTTAAAAGATGCTTTCAGAGTCACTATTAGCAAAAATGCCCTCCTTATATGACATTTTTGGTAAAACAATATCTTATCAATACTAAATTCAATAGAACTATCTAGACATTCTCTTTGCAAAAAAGGTCCTACTTTCTCAGAAAAAAAAAGTCTTTTTAGTGAAAATAAAGGTACTTTATTCATTCTTTTAAGGGACATTTGACATGCACATCAGTTTATTATGGAAGGCTGTGTTCTGGAAAAAAATAATATTATAAAAAACTTTTTACAAAGGTGATCAAATAGAGAATATTTTTAAATGTACAAAACAATGCTTAAAATACAAAATAGAATATAATGTGTCATTAGAAAAGTATTAACATTTTTATGAATATCTCAAGAAAGAAGAATAAATCTTGGGGCTTTTCAAAAATTTAAGAAATTTCATTGACTTTCCCACTGAAGATTTAAGGAAAGGCATTCCAGGTCAAATTAATAAATTAAAATACAGGCTTATATACCAGAAAAGGAAAAACTACAGAGGTAATTTAAACTCTGCTTGGGGTATGTGTCTATCACATAGGAAAGTAAAGGGAAAGTTAATATTAGACTGTCAGTAACAGTATGAGGAAGTTAGACTGAATAAAGAATGCAAAGTACTGTGGATGGATGGATGGATGGATGGATGGACGGATAGTATGATGAAGATATTTGATAAATTTGATACATAACACAGCATTATAGAAAGCAGGAAAGCAAATCCTGGCGGGAAGATGGGAGAGCGTTGGGGGGGAGGGGAGCAAGGGGGATATTGAGGAGGAACATGGGGGGGTGTATTCAGTGGGACACTTAAATCTATGTAAACACAATAAATTAAAATCAATAAAAAGTGATATTTGATAAAGATTATAACATTAAGGACATTAATTTGGTAAATACCAAGAGTAAACTAAGAAAACACAGATGGCAACATACTGAGGAGGCTGTTACATAATATGATGATAATGTTATTTACCTAACTAAAATAATAATAGAATTGAGAAATAAAATTAAAGATAGAAAATACATAATTGACATAGACAGGAGATACAGTATAAGTTTAATGAAATTGAAATACTAAAGTATTACTCCAAGATTAATTATCAGTTCTACATTCAATCACCTATCAAATTTTTAATAATGTAAAATAATTTAACATAGACTCTAAGTGCCTAAAGTAAAACCCATATGCACAATGAGGCTAAGAATAATGTTTTTTAAAGACTGTTTTATTAGATAGTATTCTTCCTTATTATTGAACATTGTTTAGGGTTTTGACTAAATCATTAAAATTAGATTGTGCAGTAAGTTCCTGAGTTACAAACATCCGACTTATGTACAACTCATACTTATCAAAGGAGCGCCATAAGAACTATTGGTAATCACTGGCAGTTGGACATCAGTAAAAAAGACACCATCGAGTTACTCTACTCTCATGGCAAAGAACTTAAGGGGCACACAATAGCATTTGGGGGGGGGAAGGGACCTAGAAACTCCAGAACCAAAATAATTTTCTACAAAAGTGTTAGCTGATGCCTTTTATTTTACTGAAGCAAACTAAAGATCCTGAAACAAAGAGGTGCACCAAAGTTTACCATGCAGTTACCAAAGGCCTGGGATGCTACAAGGATGTTTATAATGAGGGAAAAAAAGCAAAACAAACAAACAAAAACCCCCTCTGCACAAACCTCCCTGATGGCTACTTCAAGAAACTGACTGCAGCAGCAAAATCAAACACTGACTCTCTAACACCAGTCCCACCCTCTCAAACAAGTTCATCATCTTCTGTATCTTCCAAGGTTGTTTAAGGTTGTATTTGAAAATGTTTAAGTATTTATATCTACAGGAAGGTAAAAATATAAAAACTATGTTAAGACAAACATCTAAGTTGCATTTAAGAGGTAAATATATCTGTTCCAATTTATATACTAATTCAACTTAAGAACAAACCTACAGTATCTGTCTTGTCTGTAACCCAGATACTGCCTGTACTTATAAGTATCACTACTATAGCAAATTAGAAAAGATTCTCATCCACTGTTCTAATTTAAAAATTATCAGTAGTAAAATTATATGGAAATAGTCAACCTTCCCCAAGTCAGCAACAGTATTTGAATCAGAAAATTGACATCACTTGATTAATAGAGTCAAGAACTGCTATACTAGCAAATTTAACACAGACATTCGAGCAGTGGATGTCAATGGTGAAAAAAATCATTGATCTAACTGTCCTCCTTTTTATAAAATTACCATTCTTTGCTGACCCTGTTTAGCAAAATCAATGACCTAAGTTCTGACCTTCCAATTCAGACACACTGGGGAAATGAAAGCAGATTCCAAAGGCATACAACAGTTTCCAGACATATAAAATTTGTTTTCACCTTGAATTAACAAGAGATGGAGGGCAGTAACCAGTATATGACCCAGAATTAATGATTTGATATCACCTATCTTGTGTTTTGTGAAAATATATTAAAGGACAGCTAGAATGTCTTATCAATGTCTGAGCAAATAAGGAGAAGATCCTTGGGGAAGAGTAAATCAACCTAGTGCTGAAAAGCAATTTGAGGTTAATTGTCCTATCTCGAGGCAGAGTTCCTAGTTCTCCAGTCTCCAGGGCAGAAGTTGAAACATTAGTGAAGAAGGGATATTACTCCAGGAGGAAGTATAATGACTCTACTTGGTAAATCTGTGATTGCAGAAGCAATGATGTGTTAAATGATGCATAATCCCCAAGAGGAAACTCCTGATCCAGAACTCAGTAATGAAAGTTAGATTAGGGACAGAGCCATCTCAGTGCCCTCTCCTGCCAACATCACTAGTGTTCAGGGAAACTGCAGAAACAGGTGGTCTTCACCCTGAAAAACTTTTCATACTGAATGATCCAGTTACCATCTAGTATATGCAATGACTTAGTGGGAAAAAGAAAACATATAGAAACATTAGCTTCTTATGAAATTATGTATATTAATTTTGGTATAGTTTTATATATGTAATGTAAGTTACATATATGCACACATATATAAATAATATACAGATATACAAATCATCATCCAGTGGGAACCGAAGAGAGTGACATTTGGGATATGTGTGAAATATTGTATAACTGGATGTTACATGCGATTTAAGAAATTTTAAGAAATTTTATTTTCATACACTGCTCTTAATATGTACATGTTGAGTATTTTTAAAATGTATTTTGATATATCTAAGAAAGAATTTTCTCAGGTTCTCCTTGCTAAAGAACTGGGACAACTTATTAATGTTTCCTGAGCACAAAGTAATCTCTGTTGCCAAACTATTAAATAAATAAAATTGATTCCTATTACAGCTACAACACCATTCACAAAGTCATCTCAAAGATGACTCAAAATGATGAATAATAACATTTCTTATATCTTTGATTTCATTATTATTTTTTTAAGTTTGTTACAGCTAAATAATCAGAGTACATTATTTGTTGAAAAATACGACTGAAAAAATATACCTATAATCAGTTTTTATCATATTCAAAAAATTAATTATATTTGAGTTTGCAAATGAACTTACTGTTTATTAACATCTTTATCAGCCTTGATAAGTGATATAAACTATTTGTATTTGTAAGAAGTATTGAGTTAAATGTATTTTATCGTTTTAATGTAATTTAACTTTGTGTTAGTTTTAAAATAAATATCTAAACTATTTTATCATAATTTTTATATGAGAAATTTTCATATTATAATAAAAATTTCATATTTATTGCTCCTTTATTGCTTAAACATTGTTCCCATCTTTCATATAACTGTAATTTTTTTCTGTTTATTAACACTCACTTTCCTAAGTCTTTTTGAATATTTTACTCAGGTTTCAAACTTCTTAGCTAAATACATTTATTGATATTTATTATTTCATTGTTTTTATTTTTGATTCAGTGACTTCTTCCTTTTAAACATGCTACTAAATACTGCTCATACATTTTACTTTTAATTCTAAAAAAAATAACAATTATTAGAATTTTTTTCAAAGTTAGAAGCAGAAAGGCACTCAGACTGACTCCCACATGTGACTGACCGGGATCCACCTGGCAAGCCCACCAGGGGGTGATGCTCTGTCCATCTGGGGCATAGCTCCATTGTGGCTGCAGCCATTCTAGCACCTGAGGTGGAGGTGATGGAGCCGTCCTCAGTGGCAGGGCCAACTTTGTTCCAGTGGAGCCTTGGCTGCAGGAGGGGAAGAGAGAGAGAGTGAGGAAGGAGAGTGGGAAGGGTGGAGAAGCAGATGGGCGCTTTGCCTATGTGCCCTGGCTGGGAATTGAACCTGGGATGTCCACATGCCAGGCCAACACTCTACCACTGAGCCAACTGTTCAGGGCAGAAATATTTTCTCTTAGGTTATAGTGATAGTTCCATCACTTCTCAAATTTGTTTTGAATGACAATATTAAGAGGACACAAAAAAGTAATGTTCTGGGAAAATTATG
This sequence comes from Saccopteryx bilineata, assembly GCF_036850765.1. Classification (NCBI taxonomy): domain Eukaryota; kingdom Metazoa; phylum Chordata; class Mammalia; order Chiroptera; family Emballonuridae; genus Saccopteryx; species Saccopteryx bilineata. The sequence goes on along the minus strand of NC_089491.1, from coordinate 207,898,302 downwards.
CAGTCTAACAAGGCAAAGTTCTGTAATGATAGTTAAAAGATTCATTTACTATAGCTTCTAAGAACTTTTAATTTGCTAAATTGTATTGTGAAACTTTTTTTAGGTTTTATTTATTGATTTCTAGAAAGAAAGGGAGATAGAGAAATATTAATTTGTTGTTCCACTTATGCCATAATTGGTTGACTCTTTTTTTTTTGATTGATTGCTTGATTTTAGAGACAAAGAAAGAGAGAAACATTCATTTGATGTTCCATTTAGTTGCACATTCATTGGTTGTTTATATATGTACCTTGACCAGGATGGACCCACAACCTTAACATGTCAGGACTACACTCTAACCAACTGAGCTACCTGGCCAGGGCCTATATTGTAAATCTTAAAGAGAGAAGATATTAATTAATGTCACTTCAGTAAATTAATAAAAAAACTTTTTAAATATGTTAAAGAATAAAATATAATACACAGAAGATTTTAAAGATTTAGTATTAAAAATGAATGTAAAATATCTAGTTAATATGTTTATATTGATTACTTTTTGAAATAATAGTTGATATACATTAAATTAAATAAAATATACTATTAATTTTGAAAAAGAGCAAATAGATTATAAAATATTTGAATAAAATACTCTGTTTTTACAGAATCTCTTGTAGAATAAATAGTTGTTAAACACATTTAATAAAATAATACAGTTGGAGTACTAACATTTTTTTAAGGAACACAGGTAAAAAATTAAGTACTATACTTATTATACTTAACTATTATTTGCAGTGGTTTTTATCAACTTTTACCTTTTGCTACATGATCATTCAACATTCATCCACTGTCTCTTTCTTAGCATTAGGGATACAAAGATAAAAAAAAAATTATCACAAGGAATTTAAAAGGAAGTATGCATTATATGACAGATTGTATGCATTATATGACAAATTTTTGAGTAATTTTTTAAACATGTACATGTGAAAGAAAAAGAGAGAGTGAGAGGGACAGACAGGGACAGACAGACAGGAAAAGAGAGAGATGAGAAGCATCAATTCTTTGTTGCAGCACCTTAGTTGTTCATAGATTACTTTCTCATATGTGCCCTGACCTGGGGCTTATAGCAGATCAAGTGACCCCTTGCTCAGCCATCAACCCTGGGCTTCAAGCTAGAGATCTTGGTCTTCAAGCCAACAACCTTTGGGCTCAAACCCACCACCATGGGGTAATGTCTATCAGCCCATGTTCAAGCCAGCAACCTCACAGTAAAGCCGGTGATCCTGTGCTCAAGTCACTGACTTTAGAGTTTCGAACCTGGGTCCTCTGTGTCCCAGGCCAATGCTCTATCCACCATGCCACCACCTAGTCAGGCTTTGAGTGATATTTTTGAGTAATTATTTTGAGTAAAATTTTTGAGTAAATATCTTCAAGTACTTATTATAAACCAGACACTATAATAGAATCTAGCAATAAAATTTAAAGCGAAACCAGACATGGCTTTTGAACTGATGGATATAATAACTCAGTAGGGAAGGTAGATAATAACCAATCAAAAATACAGGTAAACTAAAAATATATTAAATCTGAGAAATACTATTAAAAAGTGATGAGAACAGGAGAGGAGGAAAACTGCATTATTCTCTGAGAACGTGTAATAGAAACTTTTGAGTTAATTATTATTAACTAGAGAGAAAAATAAAAATATTTCTAGCAAAGTACAAGTGGATACTGTGAATATAGTTAGGAATAGTTTCTAGACAGTAAAGAACTGCCAGTTTATTAAAGAAGTTATTATCAATTTTAACTTATCTCAATCTTTGGGTATATGTATTTTGATATTACCTGTTATGAAAATAACAAGTATGCCAAAACCACATGTGCTTTATACAAAAAAATATTTGTCTTGAGAAAAAGTAACTGTATGTGTACATTACTTTTTACTTTGAGCTAAGCTAGCTCTTGTTCAGTGTTGAGTTTGGCTAACCTACTCCATAATATTGCTGCCTTAGCATCCATTTTGTGTGGCCAAGTGTTGTTAGCAGGGGCTTTGAATTGACACTCGAGTGTACCACACAAAGTCACAAATAAGCATAAGTTCTGATATAACTCTACAGCTGTCCTTGTGATAAGTATTTTCCCCCATATCCCAGGGCCTTCCCCTTGTAAACTCCTTTGATAAAATGCCCAGAAAGATTACCAAAAGTACAAGATATCACTTGATTCATTTTGAAACAAAATGCTCTTCCAAGTAGCCAAATTTAAATTATCATGATTTTGTTTGTAATTCTTTCCAGTAAAATCTATTTTGTGAAAAAATTTGTTTGTTGGGAATCCCCAAGATTACTCTTAAATTCGATGATACATAGAACTCAGCATATGGTCATACCCATGGATAAGTTTATTACAGCAAAATGATACAAAGTAAAATCACCCAAGGGGAAAGGATAAAAGAGCAAAATCTCATCATTTTGAGCAAAACAGCTGATAGTATTTTTTGCTAGTGATAAAATCTGAACTGTCAAGTGAAAAATAGTACATTGGAAAATCTGTTTTTATCACCAAGTCTTTGACAGTGTCCCATACTTAAATATTTTTTGATCATATTGTAAGCATTAACAAATGTATTTGTATATTGTATAATAAAGTGCATCAGCATTTTGGAGATCTGTATAGCTCAGGGAACTGATACTTTCCAAATGACCAATGCATATGTTACAAATTAATGGATGGTTAAAATATTCAAAGCACAAGAAAGACCAATGAGTTCTAATGCTGAAGCATAGAAAGTTATTGCTATGGTTTCATATTCCACAATGCAAACAATCAGTAAGAAACTATCACTTGTTGAGTTCTGGTTTTACACCAGGAAATTTCAACAATTATCTGAAAGTGATATAAAAAAACAAAGTGTTTCAAACTATACAATTATACATTTCATATATGATATCATAAGTGGAATACAGAAGCAACCATGAGAATCCAGCTGTCTTCTATTAAACATATAAAAAAATAAAGGTAATGCTTATTTTCTCACTATTTTTTGTCTTTGCAAAGATAACTTTTTAGCATAAAAGTATCTCATGTTAATATGTAATGAAATTTTTATTTTAATATAAATTAATAAATGTTTTATAACCTTGGCTGGATTGCTCGGTTGGTCTGGAAGCACAGAGGAGCAGCCTGATGTTCCTGTCTCTCTCTTTCTCTCTTTCTCCCACTTTCTCTCTGCCTAAAATCAATAAATAAAAATTTAAAAAATATATGAACAAGAGACTCATAAAAATAAGTAAATAAATAAATATTTTATAAATACCTTACTTATGTTTTCTAATGCAGCACACATATCAGTAGATAAAATTCACATAAGCAAAAGTTCTTTGGAATTGATCATTTTTAAGAGTGTAAATAAACTCTGAGATCAAAAACATTGAAAATCATTGATGAAGAATGGAAAAATTGATACCCAGAAGCAATGTAGGGGATTATGATAATATCCCCAAAGTGATGTACAATGATTTAAATTAGACAGTCATAATAAACAAGGAAAGGAAAACATGATTTAGAATATTCATAAATAAAAATATTCAACTGCAATAACTGATTAAACATCTGGGTAGAAGATAAGGTAAAGGTTGAGCAAAGCCAACTTTGTGAGTCCGTGTGATGAAATAAATGTCATTAGCCAAATTAGGCAACAGAGATGTGTTTAAGTGTAAAACAAAGCAGCGTTAACGGACAATAGAATTCATATACCTTTCTGTACAATCCTTCAAAACATGTAGCAGCACACAACTAGGTTAATTTGGTTATTGATTTCTATTGTAAAGATGGAATTTTTTGTTAAAGCTATCATTCATCAATATTAGGATATTTTATATATTATTGCAGACATAAGAATAAATAATAAATATAATGTTTATATATAATTATATTACTTTTTGCTGTAGAGCTTAGATTCCCAACTCAAAGTCTACATTCAGTTCACTTTTGCAAATATTCCTTTCATGATTTTATTGGCATATTTTTATTTTGTTATTCTTAGAATTACTGGTGGTATGTCATCCTTGAAAATCGTTGATTATGGTTAACACTTGTAGCCGAAGGCATTTCCTAGAGTAGTGATAAATTTTTTGTTTTTGTTTTTTATCCAGAAAAATACAAGATTTTCTGATAGCTTAACTTTATATTTTAGGCTGATATGGCAGATAATTATTTGTGCATAAAATTGCCTTAACAAAGTGAACAAATTTGGGCAATGTTTGGGGTGTCCGTAGTCAGAAATAATCTCTTTTAAGAAATGAAACCAATTAAAAGATTCCTTCAGTTTCACATACCTTAAGATTGTATGTAATGCTGAAGATTTAAAAAGAAAAAGGTTACTTTGCTTGACACAAATATGTAATTGCCAATAACTTGGCAAAAAGTTATATTTTCTCTATATGCTTGTCAATCTTATCACCTTGATTGATGATTTAAGTGAACAGAGATCAGGTGTAGTGTGTATCTAGAAATCTGAAAGATCAATAAATTAAACTGCTTTAACATTCACTTTATATGGAATACTATTAACATTTGCATTGTTACCCAATAAAATGTCATTTTAAAATTGTATTTTTAGAATGCATGCTTCTAATTTCTGTGTAAAGTGATTTAGTTGCTCAAGAAATATTACTACAGATTATTATAATATCAAGTAGTTAAACTTAAAATACAGTGATTTAATGTGTGTATACAGATACATGCATATACATATATAGAGATAATTTTCCTGTTTGAAATATTAATTTTCATAAAAATATGAAATTTATTAATGTAGGGATAAAAATTTGAAGCCATTAAAATCATATACTCACCTTAAGACACTAATATATGATATGTTTATTTTAGCTGCATAGTTTGAGCTTACTCAACTTCCTAAATAAATACTAGTGTAAAAAACAAACAGAAGAAAAATAGTCAAATTCCATGTAAAGATCAAAGCCTATCAAATTAAGGAGGTGGTGAATTTTTTTATTCAAAGCAAATTTTTGATACTATAAAAATTACCAATGAGTAAGTCAATACCAGGATCCCAGAAGTAACTCATATTTAACAATTAAGAAATAAAAAGAATATTATGTTTCTGTCATTGTTTACATATATTTGTCTTTAAGTCAAAGTGAAATTGAGCCTCTCTGACAATACTTACCAATTTTAATCTCAGAAAATTAAATAGAGTTATTAGTGAACATAAATAGACATTCAGTTTTTACAAGTTACTTAAGATTCATGAATGCTATCTGACAGAAATCTAACTCAAATTAATTTAGGAAAAACAAGAAACATTTTTTTCTCAGAGAACCTAATAAAAATGTAAATAACCAAAACACAGAAGGCAAAGATGAAATAGGCGTATGAACAGCTGGACTAGGGTATGCAGTATAACTAGGTTTTATATTAATTTGTTTTTCGTTCAACATGCTGGCTTCATCTTCTTTCGCTTTAAAATATTTTTCTCTAAACAGTAGGAAATATAACCACTGAAAACTCAACTGTTTTTATGATTTGCAACTTTCACCAACATAAAGAAATTATCTTAGATATACATTGAGAACATTATGGTAAGTAAAATAAGTAAATCAGAAAAGTTAAGAACTATATGATTTTACATATATGATGGATATAAAAATGAGATTCGTGGACATAGACAAAATAGAAGTGGCTATCAGAGGGAGGGAATTGTGTGGGAGAGGAGTAAGGAGGGACAAATACATGGTGATTTGGAAAATGATTTCATTTTGGGTGATGAGCACACAACACAAACAACAGTTCAAATGCTATAGAAATGTTTACCTGAAACCTATGTATTCTTATTGACCAATGTCACCTCATCAAATTTAATCTCTAAATAAATGAAACAATTAAAATTTAAAAACAAAGAAATTTCCTTTCTTCTAGAATAATTGTTTGAAAAATTTTGAAGAAAACTTTGAGGAAATTTGGCCATTGCATGCCTTTGGGTTAACCAACTATCATTAGTATACTCTATTTCATTTACTCATGTATTAAAAATTCTACTCAAAGGCTGAAGTATATGGGGCTTACTCATTTGAATGAAAGGCTATTGTAGAGAAAAGAAAAATAACGTGTCTGGTATTCAACCACCACAACAGGTATACTATATTTTTCTGCTGTTTCACAAACCTAGGGAAAAATTATATTGACACTTGCAGTTACGTACCAATATTTCTCTACCTTTTTTATTACCTGTATTTTAGAAGTTCCAATCATCTTAAAATACTACCTTAATATTTCTCTGAAATATCAAAATTTAACGTATGTGCATCCCATGAGCTAGTTTTTTTTGTCAGCATTCAAATACAACCCACAGTATTTTTCTTTGTTGTTCAAATTCCCTTTGATGGTATCACTTCTTTATGACACTATCCAAAGAAGTTGTTATACCATTGTTGCCTACCACTGGAAAAATGAGTGTAGCTGCTAAAGTCCTTTAACAATATTATTGAACATTCTCATATTTTTATGTCATGGGTACAATGTTTATCCCAAGGTAGCACATCTTCCATCTTAAGCAAAGCTTTTGGCACCAAAGATAGTAAAGTCAATTAGTCTCAATATTTAAAGCAACAGAAGATAGGTTTATTCTTTCCAGTAGAGCAATAGGACTTTACATTTGGTTTTAGCAGGTAGAGCAATGGACATAGTAAATAAGGCAAGTACCAGAGAAGGCACATTTCAGACCAGTGGAGCCAATCAGTCCAGGTCCTTTTTGGACAAAACAGAAGTTTTGTCTTTATCCCAAAATAAATTATTTGTATTTTATTATGTAAAATATAGACATTGTAATTGGGAGCAACTGAGGCATAAAACTTTAAACACTAAAGTGAAGTCACCATAATTTTAGCATTTGTCTGCCTGGACAGAAGCATCACCCTGAGCTGCTACTTCCTTTCACTAATTAAAAATTAGTGATATGGTGTACCAAATACACATAGCTCTCACCCAGCCCTCCCCAATAATATGATCAATCTGTAGGAAAAAAATCAAACAGTAAGGGCAAAGGATAGAAAAATGTGTAATAACTACCTACACTAAAAATCTATAATTTCGCCTATAAATACATTAAACACACAAAAAACATCAATAGCTAAAAAAGGAGCAACAGCATTAAAAGTAAGACCAAGATAATAAAACAAAGAATTGATCCAGGAGAAATCAGAGTAATAAATATAGAGATGAGGAAAGCACTTAAACTAATTAGAAGTAAATATATAAATGTTAGGGGCAAAAGATCAATTAAAGCAGTAGCAGGACTTAAGAAAGTGTACCAGAATATAAAGCAAATACTGAAAGTGATAAAATAACTAACTGAAATTTTAAGAGTATGAGATATTAATCCAAAAAAATATAACGTAGTTTCTTTAAAAAAAGACAGAAAAATAAAAAATAATTTTAAAACATATGAGAAAATAAAGTGTTCTTAATTTCTCAAGAAGATGTTAGTTTTTAGATGAAAAGGTCTCACATGGTACCAGCATGGAAAAAATTATTTCACACCTAGAAATGTTACTGTGAAAGTTTACAAAAAGGATAAAGATAATACTAATAAAAATAGAAATAATAATTCAGGTTATAAATAAAGAGAAATAACCAGATTGACATAATTTTATCGGAAAGTAGAATATTAGAAAAAAATTGTCATTGATATGGAAGTGGCATGTTAAAGTGATTTTAACACTAAAATATTACATCCCTGAAAGTATTAACCAAGAGTAAATTTGGAATAAACACACTTTCTGAAATAAAAAGTTTGAGAATTGTATAGCTTTAACAAAATCTAAATAAGAAACATATGCATGCTTTTTATACATATCCCCAGACCAATTCTAAAATGTATATGAAAATAAAAAGGTGAAGAACTTTTACTACATGATATCAAAGCTTACTGTAAAGTTAGAGAAATCAAGAAATATTATATTAGCATGAATATGGGCAAACAGATCAATGACACAAATAGAGTATCCAGACATAAAATAAACACATATATGATTGATTTTTGAAAAAGAGGATAGTTGAAATATAAAATGGTACAGCCACTTTGGAAAGCAGAAAAGTTTTTGTTTTTGTTGTTGTTTTTAAGAAATTAAACCTAAATCTGCCATATGACCTTGTAATTACACTCCTAGTATTCTTACCCCAAATAAATGAAAGCATTTGTTCATAGAAGAACTTGCACACAAATGCTCATTAAAGTCTCTTAAGAGTTAAAATTTGGAAGTAACCAAAATGTTGAACAGCAGTCAAAGATGATATATCTGCATAATGGAGTACTACTCAGCAAGAAAAACAAAGAAAATATAGAACAATTACATTGATTGAAATAAGTTAGCTCAACTTGGCCAGTTTGCTCAATGGTAGAGTGTTGGCCGGGCATGTGGATATCCTGGGTTTGATTCTCAGTCAGGGCACACAGGAAAAGCCACCATCTGCTTCTCCACCTCTCCCTCTCCCTCCCCCCTTCTCTCTCTCCCTTTCTTCTCCTTCCACAGCCATGGCTCAATTGATTTCAGTACATTGGTCCCAGGTGTTGAAGATGGGTCCATGGAGTCTCTGCCTTAGGCACTAAAAAATTGCTCGGTTGCGAGCATGGCCCTAAATGGGCAGAGCATTGGCCCCAGACGGGGTCTGCCAGGTAGATCCCAGTAGGGGCTCCTGCAGGAGTCTGTCTTTCTATAACCCCTCCTCTCACTTGGAAAAGAAGAAAAAAAAGAAAGAAGTTAGAGCAAAGGAAAGAGTACAAACTGAAAAATTCTATTTATACAAAATTCTAGAAAATTTAAACATAGTGACAGAAAACAAACCAATGTTCCCAGAGAAGTGAGTTAAAAGGAAATAATGGATGGATCATGATGCCAGAGCAGGGTGATATTACAAAAGGAAAAGGCCAAAAGAAACTTTTGGGGATGAGAGATATACCCATTACCTTGCCCAGGGTGGTGATTTTACAGATGTACATATCTACACTCAAACATCAAATTGTACACTTAAAATAGGAGCAGTTTTTAAAAAGTATATAAAATATGACAATTTTAAGTCCAAGAAATAAGAAAAATTCAAATAAATTTATGAAATATTATGATTAAGAAAAAGGATGATCTCAATACATGAATTCCTGCTATCTTTTTGTCAATAATAGAAAAGCAAAGCAAATTCCTTGGTAAACAAAAATCTGTTCAAGAAATGCCACATACCAAGTGAACAGCACTGGGCCTGTCTGAACTGGTACATAGAAAAAGGAGAAAGAACCTTCAGCATTTGACAAGTCAGAGAGAATTGCATTTTTATAATCCTAAATTGTTCAAATGATTTTTTTAAATGTTATGCTCAAACACTATTCCACAAAGCACAAAATTTAAATTTAAAATTTACATAAAAAATATAGTATTTTGCCCTGGCTGATTGGCTCAGTGGTAGAGCATTGGCCTGGCGTGCAGGGGTCCTGGGTTCGATTCCTGGCCAGGGCACACAGGAGAGGCACCCATCTGCTTCTCCACCCCTCTCCTCTCTTTCCTCTGTCTCTCTCTTCCCCTCCTACAGCTGAGGCTCCATTGGAGCAAAGTTGGCCTGGGTGCTGAGAATGGCTCCGTGACCTCTGCCTCAGGCGCTAGAATGGCTCTGGTTGCAACAAGAGCAACACCCTAGATGGGCAGAGCATCGCCCCCTGGTGGGCATGCCATGTGGATCCCGATCAGGCACATGCAAGAGTCTGTCTGCCTGCCTCCCCTTTTCCAGCTTCAGAAAAAAAAAATACAAACCAAAAAAAAAAAATAGTATTTTAATGTCACCCCATTAAAATTAATAAAAAAATAAAATAAAATTTGAAATTACAATGTAATTGATAAAAGATGAGTGACAGTTGAGGGAGGAGAACACAAGATTAAAGAACAAAATGTGCTAATCTGACAAAATAAAAAGATATTATCTAGAAAACCAAAAAAAGTGTATTTATATAGAGTTAGGTGAAAGGAAAGTGGAGTGGGCATAGAGTAATGGGATTTGGTTTCTGATATTTTAGCAGACAGGTACAAGGCATTTTGCAAAATGAATAGACAAACATATATATATATATATATCCAAAAATTATATTCCAAGGAATAATATTAAGATATTAAGATAACAAAACAAGCTGAATATGGTGGTAGTAATACTGGGAATAAGAGCAGTGGGGTGTTTGGGCGTGTTTCTCTCTCTCTCTCTCTCTCTATCTGTGTATAGAATTTTTCAACACCATATAATTATTTTAATCACACATACTTATATATTATAAAACAAAAAATAAAAAATTGACAGTGTTTTATCATTAATGGCCACACCATTATTTCTCCAGATGTGAACCAATTTCCCTGATATTTTAGATGAGCCAATCAGGTTCATCGGAGACTCTCTGTTACATATATATATATTTTATATATATATATGAAAAGAGTGGTAACACTTATTTATATGCTTCCCGCTTTGTTTACAAGCTTTACCTATTGATATTGTTAATAAAAATATCACCTTGTTCAATTATGTTGTACCATGTATTAGTCATTTCTTTCATATCACACTTTCAATGGTAATTTGTATATCATATTCATCCCCAGAGCAAAACTCTAAATTCCATTAGAGCAAAAGGTATGTCCTATATTTCTTTATTTCTCTAGCAGAGAGGAGGATTTTAAGGGAGGAGGTGAGAAGGGTGGGAAGAGTAGAGAAGGTATAAGGAAAAATAGTGAGTAGTGTCAAGGGATTAAAAGAAATGGGTTCCTTGCCATTATACTCAACCCTAATTGCTTCCTCTGGAAACACTGTTATGGCATACTTAACCTGCTCGGAAAAGTTATACCGTCCCCCAGGCTTGATTCTGCTTCAAGCCTATGAGCCTTATTTAACCAAATTTTAACCTTTGTTTAAAGGAAGTTTTAAAGCTGTAGGACAGAGACGTCATGTAATATTCCCTGGGATAACACTGCAACAGGGCAGATTTAAACCTGTGTTCTAAGAGACAGGGGCAGTTTGAAATATCACAAGGAAATCAACAGGCATGGGCTTCAGAGCCAGCCAGGGAAAGTGCAGTCATGAATAAAAGCAAGTTTGGAGGCATTTTTTTCCCCTTTTATCTTTTCTTCTCCAATTTCTGAAAAAGGGAACATCTATATCTGGTCCTTTACACAGCCTGCGGAGCGCTAATGACTGCTCTGCTAGGGAAACCTAGTGAGCTGGAGGTAGAAAATAATGACTATCGGGCAGAAAGTGTCATCCAGGAGGTCAAAGAGCAAAACTTGTAAGGTTCCCACATCTGAATGAAATACCATCCCTGTGCAGCAACTGAAGTGGGTTCAGTCTGACACCAAAGTAATTTGTCTCGAAGCAGCTTCTGCTGAAGTAGAGAAACTCATATTACAGTATTTGTGACTCAGGTGGGTTCAAAGGGTCAGTGATCAAATGGCAGTTACACACTTCCCATAAATTCATAGATCTTAAAATAAAGATGCTGGATCACAAGTGCATGCTCTGTTTTTTGTTTTTTTAAAAAAATTCACAAACAAGCATTATAATATCTCAATGTATCATTTTCCAAGTTCATATATAACATTATTAAAATGGCAAAGTTTACAGCATTTCGAATTTGATGTCATCAGATTTAAATCTAAGTGAAGGAATGCATAATAAAGGACTTAGAATGAATGAGTTTTGCACACAGGATGCCTTTTGATTTTGGCATTTATTAACTGTAGCTCATTGAGGATTATTGTGATATAAAATAGGTCTCTTAATTCAGTTGTTTTAGATGAGAATTCACAAGTCCGTTATCATGCTAGATTGATCATTAGTTTATAAGCATCTCATACAACATTTCAATTCCTTTTTGATATGTATAGACATTAATCTCTCAGGGGCAAAAAGAACTCATCAATGAGCTGTCATCACCTTACGTCACAAAAACAACGATTTTTCTTTCTACACCTCAGCCTTTAGGTGCTGAGGGTGGCAGATTGCATAGACAAAGAACTTTTATTTGAGTTTTTACACAGATATGGCAGTTAGTGGGCCAGCTTAAAGATGGAGAATAAAGGATAAAAGAATTGTCTAAATATGTGGCTATTTGAGAAGAAGAAATAACCTTTGATAGAATCCTTTCTAAATAACCTTAATAAAGACAAGGAAAAAGAAAAATTGTGATTATCTAAGGAGTTAATTTTTTTCAAGTTAAGTAAAATTACCAAATTTACCAAATTTTCAAATTTACTTTGTTAAATTTGAAATCAAATTATTCATAAATGTATCAAATAATGATATAGTACAATATACAATATTTATGAAGCGCATAAGACATTGGTTATATATGAAGTAACAGTTAATTATATCAATGATTCACTGAGGTAAGTTTATTAGACACATTTGTTGATGAGAAAATTGAGATTTATAAAACGTATAATTATATAACTTGTCCAAAACTTCTCAGCTGTGACTACAAGCCAGGCAGATTTCACAGCCCTTATCCCTAACCATGACCTTGTGTTGCATCCTTTAGTAGAGATTCTAAGTCCATTGCCATACTGCCCCGAGGGACAACAATTGTAAGCCTTTGTTAAGTTTATTGTATATCCCTCCATATTTTGTAATTTACACATTTTTATAAATTGATGTATCTTTATGGACAGATAGGAATCTCTGTTTTTAATTTAGACAAAATATACCATCACGTAAAACATCAGAGACAGCTATATATCTTTATTTCAATACACGGTAATCCAGGGGTCCCCAAACTTTTTACACAGGGGGCCAGTTCACTGTCCCTCAGACTGTTGGAAGGCCAGACTATAAAAAAAAACTATGAACAAATCCCTATGCACACTGCACATATCTTATTTTAAAGTAAAAGAACAAAATGGGAACAAATACAATATTTAAAATAAAAAACAAATAAATTTAAATCAAGAAACTGACCAGTATTTCAATGGGAACTATGGGCCTGCTTTTGGCTAATGAGATGGTCAATGTGCTCCTTTCATTGACTACCAATGAAAGAGGTGCCCCTTCTGGAAGTGCAGCGGGGGCCGGATAAATGGCCTCAGGGGGCAGCATGTGGCCCACGGGCCATAGTTTGGGGACCCCTGCGGTAATCAATGCTCATTATTTCCCTGGCTGCATATCAAAATTCCCAACATGTGACTGTGCAAAACTTCACTTAAATAAAATCCTGTAGTTGAGTATTGAAACTGTTTTGTATTTTTTGCTATTTACATATGATCTTGTTTTAAAAATCTATAATTAAAAATGTATATTTAGCCTGACCAAGCGGTGGCGCGGTGAATAGAGCGTCAGACTGGGATACGAAAGACCCAGGTTTGAGACGCCAAGGTTGCCAGCTTGAGCGTGAGCTCATCTCGTTTGAGCAAGGCTCATCAGCTTGAGCTCAAGGTCACTGGCTTGAGAAAGGGGTCACTCTCTCTGCTGTAGCCCCCAGTTAGGCACATATGAGAAATCAATCAATGAACAACTAAGGAGCCGCAACGAAGAATTGATGTTTCTCATCTCTCTCCCTTTCAGTCTGTCTGTCCCTCTCTCTGACTCTCTCTGTCTCTGACAAACATACACACACACACACACACACACACACACACACAATGTATATTTATGCATTCTAAGGTCCATTTACAAGTTAAATAATTTTTACAAGGTTAAAATTATGCAGGTATTTCAAAATGTAATTGTTGCAGTTTTCTGCAACTGATCTAATATTTCTCATGACTACTACTCTATAACATCTTAGGTTCTTCTGGTTTAAATCATCCCCTTTTTATGACTGTTACAGACTAAACTGTATTCCCTTAAAATTCATAGGTTGAAGCCCTAACCCTCAATGTGACTGTATTTGGAAATAAGGTAAAATGAAATCTAATAGGACTGATGTTCTTATAGGAAAGGCAGGGGAACCAGGAGTGTGTGTAAACAGAAGAAAAGCTAAATGAAGACACAGCACCAGAGCAAGCCAAAGAATTCTTACCAGAAATCACCCTGCTGCTACCTTGATATTGGACTTCCAGCTTCAAGAACTGTGAGAAAATAATTTTGTTTTTTAAGCTACCCAGTCTGTGGTATTTTGTTATGGCATCTCAGCAACTTAGTATAGATGACTTAATCCTTCTGATAAATGCTTCATCTTTAATAGATCTGTATTTTCCCCTTTTCTTTTTAAAAAGTAATTTGATATATTGGGGCATGGAAATGGAAGCTTATGTGATTTGGTCCCTGTAAGAAATAGTGGGCTTCATACCTCTATATCTATCTAGCTTTGATTTTGAGTGGTTGGTTGAATACAGTCCTTGCCCTTCAGTCTGCTGAGGTTCAGTGGTTTCATTTCCTCAATTGGAGGTCCAACTAACTGCCCAACCTGCCCTTGTCTACAGTAGATAAGGTACCTTCTTTTCAGTGTCATCTGCACATCCAGCTCTCAAGACCATGATATCTGGAAAATTTTAGATCCTAGGTTCAGATGAGTCAAGTCCGCTACCTTAGGCTACTGTTTCTACATGTTTTTGTTCTACTAGTTGGTTCTGGCCCATAATCTTCATGTTGGTTTGTTCCATTCTTAGAAACAATTTGTAATTGTCATTCTATATTTAGTACTACCAAGCCAACTTTGTTATTTTAACAAAAGAATCTCATTTTTAAAGTTCTGTTATTTTTTAAAACATGATACTTTGGGAATTTTTATCTGAAAGTATTAATGGACATATTCATTATTTCCCTCCTAACATTATAACAGACTTCAATTTTAATATGTAAAACCTTCAGCTTTTTCCTATTTCTTCTCTATAAAAATAAGAACAATTAGTGCATTAGTAAGACTGGTTAACATTTTTTTTTAAATATGCACATTTAGCTGCTATATTTGTGTCAGTTTCAACATAATGAGGTTTATAATAAGATGTTTTTCTGGGAGTTATAAAATATTAAAAAGTTGAAATTTACAGTCTCAATTTAAAAAAATCTATACATGATTTCATTTAAGGTTCCATATCATATTTAATTATTCTAATAAATTGGCTTACATTTCTAAGAATCATAATTACATACATTCTGTGGTTAATTATATATATGTAAATCTGTATATATAAATATATAATGAACTAGAACTACATAATTTATAATACCAGATGTTTTTTCTCTGTAGCAGTGTGAAAATGTGATATTTTGATCATTTGAACACTACAAACTATATTCAAACTAGAATCTAAGATTGTTAATATTAAAAATACCATGTTTTCACTGCAATATTTTGCATCTTTATTTTCTTTATTTTCAAATTCTTTTTTATTCTTGTATTTCTACCACAGTGAAAATTCAATTTTATTTACATTTCTGTGGTCATGTTTCCCCTTATTTAGAGTAATAAATGGAAAACCTAAAACATGAATAAAACAATGTATAGTATACATTAAAAATAAATGATAACATTGTCTTTTTTATTAATTTTAATTTATTGTGTTTACATAGATTCTAGTGTTACACCAAATGCATCCTTCCTCCCCCATGTTCCCTTCAAAATCCCCCTTTCCCCCCTCCCTATAATGCCCTCCCCTTTTTTCTCCAGGATTTGCTTTTCTGCTCTCTGTAACACTGTGTTATGTATATATAATTTCACCAATCTCTTTCCCTTCTCTGATCCCATCCTCTCATCCCCTTTCCCTCTGTCCACTTTCTCTCTGGTCTCTTTGATCCTGGCTCTGCCTCTATTCAGTTCCTCAGTTCACATTGTTCATTGATTTCCTCAAATGAGTGAGGTCAGATGATATTTGTCTTTCTCTGCCTGGCTTATTTCACTTAACATAATAGTTTCCAGGTCCATCCATGTTATCGCAAAAGGTAAGATTACATTGTCTTTTAAAAGAAAAAAATTATAGAAGGTGCTAAGAAAGCATATAGGGCAGTTATATTTTAAAACAGAACATAATAAAATAATTTCAGCACATAAAAATGTAAAATATGAGATATTTTTAAAAATAAAGATTAGATGTATAGTTTACCTGGTAGAAAAAAAAAAACATCATCAGACCACAAAACAAGAAAGAGAGGGACTCCAGAAGCAGCAAGGCCCAGGAGCCTGAGGCTGCCCTGAGGGTGTGAGTAGTTGCCAGTGACAGGCTGCTTTGTTTCAGTGGCCACATGAGGGTGACAGGAGACAAAGCCTCAGGCTTTTGCATTAAGCCAAGGTCCCTAAGTGCTCCAACTTCAGTGCTACAAATGGAAAAGACATTTGTCTGTTTTGGCTCTTTTTATGGATGGAAAGAAACAAGAAAAACAGTGTCACCTTAGAATTTTCAACAACAAGCTGCCATGGTCCATGCAGAACTCAATTAAATTCATTCTTGCTGTATGATCCAAGAGTTAATTAAGTTTCAGTAAGCGGCAATTCCATGCATCATTATTCAACCAGAAAATATCTTCCAAAGTGGCTGTAAATTAAATAGTTAATGGTGATATGCTGGTAGCATTGGCATTGGCATTAAGATTGTTAATAAATTCTGGTCAAATGCCTATTACCACTTTGCTTTTATGTGATACTGCTGGTCTTAGCCAACATGGTACAATTAAAGAAACAAAATAATACAAAATAAAATAAACATTGTAAACCTGATAAGAGAATAAAGAATGATTTTATGACAAAATTACATAGAGATCAAATAAAACATAGAAAAAATTTGATTGGTATGCAAAATAATTTATATAGATTCACTCTTCCAGAAGATGGAGCATAATCCCCTCTCTCTGAGTGTGGGCTGGATTTAATGACTCACTTCTAAATAATTGAGTGTGACTGAGGTGAAATAATTGAGTGTGACTGAGGTGAAACTTAACTCTGCAGTTCAGACTCTTGACAAACATTGTCAGCAGGTGGTCAAGGTTAATGCCATCAGTGATAAATAATATTGATATTAGATACTTGCTGACGTGATCTTATCAGAGGGATATTTTACCTGTTATTCTTCTCCAAAACTTCTATCTCCAGACTGATCATGAGGGGAAAAAAATCAGACAATCCAAATTGAAAACATCCAACAAAATACCTGTCCTAGCCCTGGCCAGTTGGCTCAGTGGTAGAGCATCGGCCTGGTGTGCAGGGGTCCTGGGTTTGATTCCCAGCCAGAGCACACTGGAGAAGCGCCCATATGCTTCTCCACCCCTCCCTCTCTCCTTCCTCTCTGTCTCTCCTCCCCCTCTCCTTCCTCTCTGTCTCTCTCTTCCCCTCCCGCAGCCAAGGCTCCATTGGAGCAAAGTTGGCCCGGGCACTAAGGATAGCTCTGTGGCCTCTGCCTCAGGTACTGGAATGGCTCTGGTTGCAACAGAGCAATGCTCCAGATGGGCAGAGCATCGCCCCCTGGTGGGTGTGCCGGGTGGATCCCGATCGGGCACATGCAAGAGTCTGACTCCCTCCTCCTTTCCAATTTCAGAAAAATACAAAAAAAAAAATACCTATCCTGTATGCCTCAGAACTGTCAGACTGTAAAGCCAGTGGCTGCGGCCACCATCATAGTAGCCTGGCCCATGCAGGTTCACATTGGATTCGGACAGTCAGTAAAGAAACAACGGAGCCAAAAACTGATAGGCCATCATCTTTAATCCCAGCTTGTACCTGGCGGGCAAGTAAAAACATACACTGGGCTCCAAAACCCACTCACATTCAGTGCTCACAAAGCTACTGACTTATTTGAGTTTCCTAGAATCAAAGGTTTCTAGCTCACCAGACTTATTCACCTCTGTTCCCTATCTCCTTCCTTCTTCCTGCACAAACTCTGCACAAACTGGCCTCTCACTCAACACTCCACCATCTTGGCTGCTTCTTCTGGATTCTTCCACGTGGCCTTTCTCTGCTCTGCTCTCTAATGCTAATTTCAGGAACTGAGAGCAAGCTCCCGTTCTGCCCCCATTTTATAGTGTAGATTCATAACCTTTAATCCAATATATGAAATAGGGAAGTCTCTAATACAAAGTCACTTATCTGGGGCATGATGTGATTGTACCACCCCGCATTAAAATGGGTGGGAAAGGCTTAATCCTAAAACCAAGCCCCAGGCTACAAGGATCCTGCCTGCCTACAGCCTGCCCCCAACACACATTAATATCACCTGGACAACGGCCTCCACGTGGCAGTGCCATCCTTAACAAAGTGAGCATAATATATTTTATCTGACCAACACAGACCATCAAAAGAAAAAGACTAAGAAACTGTCACAGTCCAGAAGAAGTTAAGTAAGCATGATAGCAAAAGAAAGCATGGTATTCTGGATTGGATTTTGGAGAAGAAAAGAAACATTAGTGGAGAAACTAGTAAAATTCTAATAAAATAGGAAAGTTTAGTTAATGGTGATGTATCAACATTGATTTTTCAGTTGTGACAAATGTAGTTGTGAGGTCAGTGACCGCTGTGGCCATGCACGTTCACATTGGATTTGGACAGACAGTAAAGGAACTATGGAGCTAGAAAATGGTGGGCTATTCCATTTATTAAAGTCTCATAATGGCAGATAAGCTAACAGGCAGGGAAGACTGCTTCCCTTTCTCTTAGAGTTCCCAAGCCCCTCAGCACTCCAGATTCACTGGACTCTTTCTCCAGATTCCCCTTACTCATAGGCCCACACCAGCCTCAGCACTCCCCAGGCAAACAGGCCAGGCGGAAATACCCCTTCTCTAGCAAACAATAGCAAACAATGGAGCCTCCCTATGAAGGCAGGTAATCCACAATTTGCAAACTGCTGCCCTGAGAGCAAGCACCTGCAGCCTTTCACAGACCACACAGACTTGGTGCTGTCCCAAGTCAATGCAAAATGTAAACCAGCAAACCTAACTCACTTGTTTCACACTTAAAACACATTGGTTTGTCCAACAGTAGCATAGTTATGATTTCAGCAAATGGGAAAACTCTTGAAGGGTGAGGAGCCACTGAGCCACTTCACCCGCAGGTGTTGTAAAGTACCAAAAGCTACAGAATTAGCTTATAATATTTTGGGAGGCTTGAGAAACATTTTGTTGATTTGGGTTAAGATGTGCATAGAAATTGTGAGAATAGTCTCTGTACTGTGTCATTGGCATAGTCAGGATGGTCCTTGCATTGTATTGTAAATGCAAAAGGGAGGAAAACATGGATCCCCAGACATTCCACCATGCCTGTGGGGAAAAGGGTGAATGGCTAGCCAGGTACAAGGAGAGAAAAGCCAAAATAAACCTTTTCTCATAGCAATGAGCCATTTGCGGGCATTTGTCCCCACCGAAACTACTTCTCCTATGTAAAT
Source organism: Saccopteryx bilineata (assembly GCF_036850765.1). NCBI lineage: Eukaryota > Metazoa > Chordata > Mammalia > Chiroptera > Emballonuridae > Saccopteryx > Saccopteryx bilineata. Next base: position 207,878,983 of record NC_089491.1, on the reverse strand, counting down.
GCGTGTGGTTAACACGTGTGACTCAGTACAGAGAGATAGCAAGCAGATGAACACTAGATAATATAGGAATGCCTTTTAATATGTAAAGAGACATCTTTCTACCATTGTGTTGGCTTGTAAACTTTGTTTTCCCCAAAAGGATGTATGGCTTGCAAATTGAACGTGGTCCTATGATGTTAAAGGGCATATGACTATAACCAATAGTGGTAAGGGGCTCCTAATTGCAATTTTTGCTTCTGTACTTCCCACTTACAAAACTCCTTCCCCTACAAAACTATAAAAACTAAGTAGAACAAAGGGCTGGCGTGCTTTCCTTCAGAGTTCTGTCGGAGTAGCCACCGCTTGGCCAAGCTAGACAATAAAGCTTTGATGTGTAACCGACGGACCATGTTCCTATCTTCAATGTTTTGATTCCCTCCAAATTAGACTTAACAAGTCTATGCATATATTGGCAAATATGACTATAATTATTTATAAATAAAATATTTATTAAAAATAAATTTTGATTATATTCAAAGTAAAAGCCTCCATTTACTAAAGACCTATAAGAAAGTAAAATACTATATAGAAGGATACATTGTTAACATCCAAGTCATTAACAGTGATAACAGAAAATAAAGTGGAGTAAGCTTTGCTAAAAGAATCACTTAAAATGGAGCCAAGAGAACTTTGAGGAAGTGGAGCTGTGCATGGCTCAGGTCTCAGTTCTCAGAACTGTTGTTAAGCTGCTGAACTGTTGCTAAATTCAGCTCAAGTCTAAACTGCAAACATTTTGGATGGACATATATGGACTTTCTGTCTAGCAGTACCCTAGCAACCAAGCACATATAGATTAGTGTAGCTGCAGTTAAGCCAGCACCAATAACAAATCTTAAAAAAGCAACCTACGAACCTGTATAGCCAGTAACCACGGCTGCCATCAAAGCCACCTGGCCAACGCAGGTTCAGGTTTGATTCGGGCCAATGGTAACGAAACAGTTGAGCCAAAAGCTGGTGTTCCATTGTCCTTTATTCTACACTTGTACCCTACGGGACAGTATATATATCCACTGGGCTCCAAACCCCACCCATTCAGCGCTCAAAAAGATACTGAGTCATCTGAGTTTCCTGGAATCAAAGGTTTCTACCTCACCAGTTGTAATCACCTCTATTCCCCATTCCTTCTCTAAGCAAACTGGCTTCTCCTTCCCCTAATCTGCCATTCTGGTTGCCTCCATGGACTCTTCTTCTCTACAAGCTCATAATCACTCTTCCCTGGAAAAACATGATCTCTCTCCAAATGGTCTCCTAGAGCCACTATTTAAAACGTTTTGGCTTGAAAGCCCATCCCCAACACACATTAGCACAGTACGCCCCTTCCAAGCATGAAGGGCAACTAATATTATCACCTGGGCAAACAGCATGCACATGGGCAGTGCCATCTTTAACAAAGTGAGAAAAAATAACTTTATCTGCCCAACAGAACCCCACTGGAATGTCTTTCTCCATTGCCTTTGTAAACTTCTGCCTCCTTTTTTTCCTGGACCAGGTTTTAGATTGTTATCTAAATTTGTATGTTGGGCAGATAAAATATAAATGCATTTTTTTTTGTATTTTTCTGAAGCTAGAAACAGGGAGAGACAGTCAGACAGACTACCGCATGCGCCCGACCGGGATCCACCTGGCACGCCCACCAGGGGGCGATGCTCTACCCCTCCGGGGCGTCACTCTGTTGCGACCAGAGCCACTCTAGCGCCTGGGGCAGAGGCCAAGGAACCATATCCAGCGCCTGGGCCATCTTTGCTCCAATGGAGCCTCAGCTGCGGGAGGGGAAGAGAGAGACAGAGAGGAAGGAGAGGGGGAGGGGTGGAGAAGCAGATGGGTGCTTCTCCTGTGTGCCCTGGCCAGGAATCGAACCCGGATCTTCTGCACGCCAGGCCGACGCTCTACCACTGAACAAACCGGCCAGGGCCTAGGGCAGATAAAATATATTATGCTCACTTTGTTAAAGACGGTGCTGCCCACATGGGAGCCCATCGCCCAGGTGATGGTATTGGTTGACTTTCTTGCTTGGGAAGGGCATGCTTATATTAATGTGTGTTGGGGGCAGGCTGTGGGCAGGCAGGATCCTTGTAGCTTGGGGCTTGGCTTTGTTACTTAGCCTTTCCCACCCTTTTTGATGCGGGGTGGTGCACTCTCATGAGGAATCCCATTATGCCTCAGATAAGTGACTTTGTATCAGAGATTTCCTTGTTTGTATATTGGATTAAAGGTTTGGATTTCTACACTATAAAGTGGGGCAAACCAGGAGCTTGCACTCTCTTGATTTCTGAGATTAGCATTAGAGGGGAGAGCAGAGAAAGGCCACATGGAGGAGGCCAGGAGAAGCAGCCAAGATGGTGGAGTGCTGAGAGAGAAGCCAATTTGTGCAGAGTTTGTGTAGGGAGAAGGAAGGAGATGGGGAACAGGGGTGAATAAGTCTGGTGAGCTAGAAACCTTTGATTCTAGGAAACTCAAATAAGTCAGTAGCTTTGTGAGCACTGAATGTGAGTGGGTTTTGGAGCCCAGAATGTGTTTTTACTTGCCCGCTGGATGCAAGCTAGGATTAAAGCTAATGGCCCACCAGTTCTTGGCTCCATTGTTTCATTACCGACTGTCTGAATCTAATGCGAACCTGCATGGGCCAGGCGGCTGTGATGGTGGCCGGGGCTACTGGCTTTACACTGTGTGTCCTGGATTGCAAGCCCAAACTCAAATAAACTTTTTTTTCTTTATTGCAGCTTAAATATTTAGTTAACAGTAGCCAAAACCTGTAATTATTATTATTATTATTATTTATTTTTTTTTTTTTGTATTTTTCTGAAGCTGGAAATGGGGAGAGACAGTCAGACAGACTCCCGCATGCGCCCGACCGGGATCCACCCGGCACGCCCACCAGGGGGCGAAGCTCTGCCCACCAGAGGGCGATGCTCTGCCCCTCAGGGGTGTCGCTCTGCCGCAACCAGAGCCACTCTAGCACCTGGGGTGGAGGCCAAGGAGCCATCCCCAGCGCCCGGGCCATCTTTGCTCCAATGGAGCCTTGGCTGTGGTAGGAGAAGAGAGAGACAGAGAGGAAGGAGAGGGGGTGGAGAAGCAAATGGGTGCTTCTTCTATGTGCCCTGGCCAGGAATCGAACCCAGGTCCCCCGCATGCCAGGCCGACGCTCTACCGCTGAGCCAACTGGCCAGGGCCACCTGTAATTATTGACAAGAAAAAGAAAATAGACAAAAAGAAAAATGAGTAAAAGGTATTGACAAATATTATACATATAAATATTTTACATAAATTGTAAAGATGCTCAAACTTAAAATTAATAGTTTAATTAAGTTAAAATATTAAAATTAAAAATCATAATCATATACAATTTGCCTTTAGCATATTGGTAAACAATACTGAAGTGAATAATAACTGGGACTGATGATTACCCGGAGTTCCTAGAGATTATATTTTCCTTATGGAAGAATTCATTGACAGAAAAAATTTGGGAAACAGTTTGACAGTTTTTGTAACATGAAATATATGCATGCTCTCTGACACAGCAATTTCATTCCTAGATATATAAATTCAGTGTTCACCATGAGTCCTGATAAAATGCATTATAGAATCATCAGAAATACAGAAACTTAAAATATCTGAATTTTCAATCAGGAGTAGAATGGATAAAAAAATTATTTATACACATGAATACTGTACAGTGATACATACTGACCAGATATGTAAAGATAAATGACTCTTGCAATATAACATTGAACAATATAATCAAGTTTTTTAAGGACTCATATACTGTAATTCTACTTATTTATCATGCAGAAATAAGCAAATAAGTATGCAAAACTACAGTGAAAAGCAAGATAATATTAAATAGAATATTCAGAAATAGGGATAGCTCAAGGGGTTAAGCATAAGATGTGATCATGGAGAGGTTTCAAAGTCATCATCAATATTTTATAATCTATAACTAGCTGGTAATATATAGTAACTTATTTATATTTTATTCTAAAGTCCCTTATCCATTCTCCATGTAAATGTGTGAAAGGAATCATTATAACACAGTAAAGCAAAAATCAAACAAGCTACATATGTTCTACTTTTAAAACTTCTACCAATTCAAAAAGATAATATTTTAAGCAAAATGTAAAGTAATAAGAACATATCACTGCTACATTGAAGATCAAAAATAGAAAGGTTAATTGAAAACTGATTTATCAAGAGAACAAGATTAATAGATCAAACTTTTCTTCAAATGTAAAAATTAATTATCCTATGGACAATACTGGCAATACTAGTGAAATTTTATCTCTCAAAGATGTAGTATAAATTAGAAACAATCTCCAGTAAGGTTCCTGCTTAAATAAAGAAAACCTTAAAAACACTTTGCAAAAGGAAGACATGTTAAGAAAGAATAGAAAATGTCTTAAAAATACAGAAACAGCCAATTAAAGGTTTAAACTTTTGGCCCTAAAGAATGTCATGTGGTTAACAAATGGTCACAGAAATAATAATAATAATAATAATAATAGAAACAATTAGACCTATAAGCCTCTGGTCACTTCCCTAATATGACTAGTGTGTTGTTTTGTTTTTGTTTTGGGGAAGCAGCAAAGTTATACTCAGAGACTGCGTGTCTGCCAGAATTTTATTTAACATAGGTTTGCTGTGGGAATTATAATAATTTCACAAGTAAACAGCAAGATAATATTTCTTAATAAGCTAGATAAAGAGATAAGAGGAATAAAGTCCAGATTTTAACAGAGATAAACCTTCTTTTATCAGGAGGCTCTCAGAGGAGACAAAGACCTAGCGACTTACTGACCTACCAACTTACTGACCTTCCGACCTAGACCTACCGACCTACCGACCTACCGAGTGCTGATTTCCAGCTGTCAGAACAAAAGGAAAAAAGGAACAGTCCCACCTCCCTTCTGCTTGAACATCTTGCTAGAGAATTAATGTCGGGAGGTGGGCTGACTTCTTTCAGGTAGCCACTGTCAACCAAAGAGTCGCCTTGGCCACCACTGGAGCTAAATACTCAAAAGGTCTTCAAAGAGTTTTAAGGATAGCAAAGAGTCGGTCTCCTTGCCCAACCCAAACTCTCAAATCATCCTCACCAACTCTCAGCATGTCCCCTTGCTGTAGTTGCTTCTCTGCATGTTCTGACAGATAAGCCCCCAGCTGGGCCCCTCAGCAACTGAGCTGCTTGCTGACTGTTCAGGGACAACAGATGAATGACACAACTTACTCCATTCTTAGAATTACATTAAAGCAACCTTGTTTGGTTGGTTCTTTTTGTCATGAACAAGTAGACTAGAACAGCTTCATTTAAGTCATAACAACTGGATTTAACTTATATTAAACCTATATACAATAAATAGGACTTAAAATATTTAAGAAAACTGAAACAAGTTTGCCATCTTAGATTTAACAAGTCACATTGCTTTGCTGCAGGTCATAAAATGTGAGGAGCTACTCGCCATGGACCAGATCCTAAAGAGCTTTTAAATAATGTCAAGAGCCTGACCTGTGGTGGTGCAGTGGATAAAGCATCAACCTGGAATGCTGAGGTCGCCAGTTTGAAACCCTGGGCTTGCCAGGTCAGGGCACAAATGGGAGTTGATTCTTCCTGCTCCTCCCCCTGTTCTCTCTATCCGTTTCTTTTTTCTCTCTCTCTCCCCCTCTATAAAAGTGAATAAATAAAATCTAAAAATATATAATAAAATAAATCCCTTTTAAAAAAAAGTAATGTCAAGAGATTTTTTTTTAAGGGCAAGGAGAAGCCTCTTTAGCCAAAGAATAGTTATATTTATTGCCACAGTAAAAAATTTAAGAGCATTAAAATGTGAATACATTCAATAGTTATTAAAAATATGCTTAGGTGTAAAGCCAGTAGCCATGGCCACAATCACACTAGCCTGGCCCATGCAGATTCACATCTGATTTGTACAGATGGTAATAAAACAATGTAGCCAAGAACTGGTGGGCCATTAGCTTTAATCCTAGCTTGCACCCAGCAGGCAAGTAAAAACACACACTGGGCTCCAAAATCCACCCATTCAGTGCTCACAAAGTACTAACATATCTGAGTTTCCTAGAATCTAAGGTTTCTAGCTCACCAGCCTTATTCACCACTATTTCCATCTCCTTTCCCTGCACAAACTCTGCACAAACTGGCTTCTCCTTCAGCATTCTGCCATCTTGGCTGCTTCTCCTGGCCTCCTCAACATGGCCTTTCTCTGCTTTTCTCTCTCTGCTCTCTCTTCTAATGCTAATATCAGAAACCGAGAGAGTGCAAACTCCCGGTCTGCCCCATTTCATAGTGTCGAAATCAAAACCTTTAATCCAATATACAAACAAGGAAGTCTCTGATACAAAGTCACGTATCTGAGGAATAGGATTCCTCATGAGAGTGTACCCCCACATCATGCAATCAGTCAAGGGTGTGGGGAAAAGCTTAGTCTTAAAACTAAGCCTTAGGCTATAACCACTCTGCCTGCTTACAGCCTGTCCCCTACACCCAATGCAAACTTAAGCCAGCAAACATATATATCACATTTAAAAACTTATTTGACCAACAGTAGGAATTCTGTATTGGTTGAGAATCTTATAATTTAATAGGACTAATTTTAAGTAATTTTATTTATATCACAAACTTTATATTTGCCTAGTTTGTCCCTTAATAATATATTTTTGATTGTATATTTTTTAAAGGTTTTTTTCATAAAGACTTTTGGGATGGATTATGTTCTGACTTTGCCATAGTACTATAACTCAGCAAAAATGACTTCATTCAAACTGCACAGTAGTTTATAGATTTAGAAAGTGCTCTATTAGACATGCTATGTTATTTTTAGTAGATAAACATAGGGAGATATTTGATTGGAGATGATGAAGTTCAGGATATTTCCATGTTTATGCACAGAGTACACAGCTGCACGGTGGGAATTTCTTTATGTAAAGATTAATTTCTCTGCACAGAGGCTTTAGGGCAGGGTTTTCTTGAACTAATCTACTCTCTTTTAAAAGTGAGAAATTTATCCCCAGGTATATTTTTGTTAAGCATGTGTGCATATGGGAATGAATGGCTGAATTTATCAATAACTACAGACAGAGACCCTGGGGAAATGTTAAACATAATGTGGAGATATAAATAACAATAGGAAACAAGGTACAACTGACCAATTTTTCACTCAACAAGTGACTTATATGCAACTTACTAGGAAACAAATTATTGCCTTCTATGATAGTTCATCATCCAACTGGTTTCACATTTTAGATTCTCTAAGCATATACAGTTCAGTAAAATCTATATTTACTTGGGCCTCTGGCAAATAATTTGAGTAATAAAAAGTAAAAAAAAATATTTTAAAACTTGTGTTTTTTTTATCTGATACTAATAGAGTTCATGAGGAAAATGTTTTTAAACAAAAAATTAATTATCTTTGTCCCATGCCCCCGAGAGGTTACCATCCAAACAACTGACGTTATTTTACTAGATACATGTCCAATTATATTTCAACATCTTTCTCTATTTCAAGATTTTTCTTATGTGTAATTATGCGTGACATGTATGAGCATGTAAAACACATGTATACCTTCTAATGATATTATTAAAAATATATACACTTTTGAAATATGATATTTAAGTATATTAAGCATTTTAAGAAAATATTTAAAATATTCATTATAGAAAATGAGATGAAGCTAATATTTAGTTTTATTTTGTCTAAATTTTATAATACTGACAGAGAATGAGATGCTGTTATATTAGTAGGTGGCAAATAACCATGCTTAAATATTTTAAAATGTTTTTATGTCCTATGATTTTCAGTTACAAATGTCAGTTTGAGTGAAATAACATTTTTCCTCAAATAAGGTGAACATTTTAACCTCTGAGTGACTGTTACCTTACCCTTTGATTAAATGGTCCTGTACTCATTGCATATACATAGGAGGAGTAAAATTTCACCCTCACTGCTTAATAGTAATTGCATTTAAAATGCTCCATTCTTTTTGATGAGAAGCATCAATTCTTTGTTGCGGCACCTTAGTTTTTTGTTGATTGCTTTCTCATATATGCCTCAACGAGGCGGGGGGGGGGCTATAGCAGACCAAGTGACCTTGGGCTCAAGCTGGTGAGCCTTGCTCAAACCAGATGAGTGCGCGCTCAAGCTGGTGATCCCGGGTTTCCTTCCCGTCCCAGTCTGACACTTTATCCACTGTGCCACCATCTGGTCAAGCTAAAGTGTTCCATTCGTTAGTTACTAGTCAACCTATAAGAAAATAGGTTTTTTATGGACTAGAAAACAGTATAACTTGGTAAGATCATTTACAAGTATAATTCAAAAGGGATTCCACAAAAGGGAGAAGACTATGTGGATTTTTCTCAGAACAATGGTTTAACCATGAGATTGTTCAAGCTGAAGGAAAACAAAGCAACTTTGTAGAATAAGTTTTAGTTAGAGATCCCATTGCATTATAATTAAAAATTAGTTGATTAAACCAATTTAATAAGACTCTTTAGCCCCTATCCTGCTTGTAAGTTTGGGGAGTTTTATCCTTCTCCCATCTTCCCCTTAGATGCTTATCCACAAGGAGCATACCCATGCAATACTCAGCATATACTTATACTAATTATTCACTGTTCATCTGAAATACACATTTAACTTTTCATCATGTATTTTATCTGACAACCCTATATATAATACAGAATAGGAGAATTTAAGAGATGGCTTCTGAAAGAAATAATCATTTAAAGTAAAACCAAAAATATAAACTAGAAATTGGAGAAAAGGGGTAAAAAGGAAACAGTCTTGGGTAGTTGAATAAACTCAAGTGGGAAAGAAAGAACTGCATGTTTCTGTAACTGAAATATATATTTTTTCTTGTAACAAAAAAGAAAATAATATATAAATCAAGATCAAAAATATAATTTAGAATAAGGCATTTTCAGGGAAGAAGAAAAATTGGAAGCATAAACGAACCAGCTTTTAGAGAGAGAGAGAAAGAGAGTAGTAGAGACTCTATTTCCCAATGGTGATATGAAAACCATAGTCTGTGATAGGCCTCCTAAGAATTTTGAATTCAGGTTTATATCTCCTTAGGCAATAATTAAATGATAAGTGAGATATAAAATATAACTATGTTAACAATTTTGTTTCCACTACCTGATGATTAAATTCTCAAATTGGCTATAGATCCTCTCAAAGGCAGATGCTCAAGTACCTTTGATTACTCCAGTGAGTAGTACTCCAGTGAGTAGTACTCCAGTTGTAGTCCATGATACTTAAATAAAATAGGTTGCCTTTTTTGTGTAGCAAACTCAAATGTGCATTCATGCAAAGCATTTGTACATTGTTCCGGGACCAGATTAAGGTAAATTACTCACAGATTTTACATGTATGGCAGTATGGTTATTTTTTGAAACAGAATAAAAATATATCATTGGTTTGGAATTAGAACAAAAGGATCTGATCTTTCCATAATATCAAGGTATGTGGGGGGAATTTTTTAGATAAATGACAATGTGAAAACATGGATGCTATTGTTAATCATTGAGATGATTGTAATAAACTTAAATAATTTCATGGAATGTACACTGAATAGCAAATCTCATTTCTCTGAAAACCTTTCAACATATAAAGTTGTATCCACACAGAAGGGTATTCTTTTTGGCAGCTTCAGATTTTCTTATGTAAATATGGAAACATTATTCTTTGCCTAATATATTATTAGACAGTTCCTGTGTAAATTAGATTTTGACCTACACAGAAAAGAAAAGCAGAAAAATATAGGGCAATAGGGCACATGAGTACTCAGTCTACACATTTGTCTACATTGTATTTTTGGTAGTTTTTCTTTATCAGGGAAAGACAAAATCATTTTAGAGTCTAGTTGTTTACATTTTGTTACCTTGAGCATATTAACATTTGAACTGTTTAGATCATAAATGTTGACTTGCTCCTTGTGTCAATATTTTATCTAATAAAATAGTTTTGCTTAGAAAAGGAAAAAAATGCACTTGTTAAACAAATCAGCAAAAGTTAACCTTTTTCATCTCATGGCACACAATTAACATTGCACATCACACCAAAAATATATTTTGGGCTAATCTGGCAAAAAATAGGTATACTTTTGATTCATTCACATTGGACAGCTTTTTTTGTGTTGGTTGTTGTCATTTTTTTTAATTTGACAGTCTAAAGGAAAAGAGGTCAGTACCCCTGACTAAATAGTCAGGTATTGCATGTTTTAAAAATTCTTGTGGCACACGAGTTGAAAATTGCTGCTCTACGTAGTCAATAAAGTGCTACCTAACACGAGAAAAACTAAGATATTAAGTGGTCAACTTCATGAAACAGCCTAATGTTTAACAATAAAGTTTTATAAAATTGGCATTTCCATTCTTAAGAATTGCTGATTAAATTAGATTATATAACTCTTTTTAGAAAATAGGAGAATAAAAATGATTTAAACTGAGTGGAACGTGGTCAAATTTTAGCAATCACAATTGTTCAGACCTTAACATCTATTATAAATTCCAAGCAAACTGATATACACAATTTGGGAATCAGATAGATGGAGATTAAGTATCAGCTTCCTTATGATACAATATAGAACATAATTTAAATTTGCGGGCTTTTGGACTTCAAAAGTACCTTCCTTGTCCCAATCCCCAAATTTGACTAATTTTCTGAGTAACAAGACTATCTGTATTCCACACATTGCAGTAAAGGAAATTAGTACTTGAGCCTCGAGTACAACTCTCTTCAAAGAGCAGTCTGTAATGACCTGTGCAACACACACTCAGTCCATCTGCCAAAGAAAAGAAAATGTCCTTTAGAACAGGGTATGTGACATGTGAACAGAAGATAAAAATGTTTTCCCCATGTCTTTTTCCCCTTAAGGAGTGAATCCCAATGGTCTGCCCAACTCCCACAGGAAAAAAAAAGAGAAAGTTTGCTGTGAACACCTTTAACTTTAGGGCCATCTAGGAGTATCTCTGGTCCTCTAAGCATAGAGGGGTTTACCAGATGTGTCATTACCCATTGTATTATATATTTAACCTTTGCCTACACACTACATTCTTCTTTCAAGAATACAGAAAACTTAAACCAGGAGCCAGTAACAATATTTGTTAATCAAAGGGAAAATTTTTATTTTGGTTCATTGAAATTATGTTTCAAACTATTGAGCTAATTTGAAGAATAACTCCCTTTATTTAAAAACAAACACACTCTGGTACTTGTGTGAGTTTTATAGATGTTCTAACAATGCTATACATTGTTCTCTTTCCATTCCTCTTCTTTTCTTCCATTGACTATATTCTTTCATTTAAACCCAGAAGGCTAGTTGATTTAGAGGTCCCCTCAAAAGTATGTTGAATGATTTTGGGAAATGACAGGATACCTATTTACAGTTCTGCATTTAAACTTTAACAAGAATATGCTTCTCAGTTCTAGGAACTTGATGAAAATACAAGAAGCCTGAAGTTTTGTGGGGTTTAAAAAGTCTAGGTGGTCTGACCTATAAAATTAGAAACAGAACAGTAAGTGATGTTGGAAATGTTACTATAAAACATTTGTTCTCCTTTCAGATAGTTCCTATTTTCCTAAGAACCGCTTAGGATTTCTGTCCCTTAAAGGCATAGAAAGTTTTTCACAGATTTGAAGAAAAATACAACTAAGATTTCATGCACTTTTCTACTGCACAAATTGCATTCCTCTAAGCAGCTTTCAGCCAAAAGGCATGCATTCCATTCCTTAGTGATAAATTTTTACTCCACTGCCTGCAGCTAACATTATGGAACTCTTTCTAAATTGGATACAGGGCTTAGCTATAAGAATCCCCAGATGGACCAAGGCTCTTGTAAAATGATGAGAACTTGAGGGGAGGTGGCAGGAAATGACTCACTGTCTCACTGTCTAATTATTCTGGCTTCTAAATTCCTAAGAATGCCAAGTTTATTACACATTGCTTGTTTAACTTTATAATCATCATCCAAGAAGAATTTGCCATGTTTTTAGGTATATTTTTATGTTTTTGCTTTGCAGGAGTTTTTAGTTTTGTTTTTAATAATCATAAAATGTTTATTTCATTTTGTACATTTACCTTCTCAGTTTACAAGAGTCAATGGGTACATCAAGGAGAGGATTTAAATATATCTGGAAAATTTATTACCTCCCCTTTCTATTAATGCTAAAATATTTGTATGGCTTTGATGAAAGTGAAGTCTTTATAAGCTGGACAAAGTATGTTTGGTTGGGATAATATATTAATAAAAATTTATCTGTCCAATACTTCTATTTTTCTAGACATGATTAAGTGTACATAGTGCCAAGCTAAAGTAAACTGTAGTACTAATATAGATATATTGTGACTCCCTTAATCTCTCCTTCCTGTAGTGTCTCCACTAGTATACTTCAGATGTTGTCTCATGTGGGTCTGCTAAAATTAAAATAATACATAAGCATTTTTTTAAAGTGAGAGGCAAGGAGGCAGACAAACTCCCATATGCGCCCCTACTGGCTCCATCTGGCGATACTCTGTGCATCTGGGGCCATGCTCTGTTGCTTGGGAACCAAGCTATTTTAGTGCCTGAGGCGAGGCCATGCAGGCATCCTCAGAAGGGGGGCCAACTCATTTGAGCCATTTGAGCCCTGCCTGCAAGAGGGGGAGAAAGAGAGAGATAGAAACAGGGAGAGGGGTGGAGAAGCAGATGGTCAGTTCTCCTGTATGCTCTGACCAGGAATTGAACCTGGGACATCCGCATGCAGAGCGACACCCTACCACTGAGCAAACCAGCCATGGTGTATATAAGGATTTCTAATTTTAATATATTTAGAAATACTTTTCAAAAGTTTAAAGCCATTCACATTATTCATTCTGCATAACTAAAATTTTGTACATTTTGACCAACATATTCACATTTCCTCCAACTGTCAGCCTCCTAGTGCCTGGTAACCACCATTCTACTCTTTGCTTTTATGAGTCTGGCATTTTTAGATTCTATATATAAATGATTCTGTGCAGTACTTTTCTTTCTCTGTCCTGCTTATTTCACTTACCATAATGTCCATCAGGTTCATCCCTGCTTTTACAAAAGGTATTTCCTTCTTTCTTAAAGCTATCCTGTTTCACATATGTACCACATTTTCTTTATTTACCTAAGTGATCACTATGTTCTCACTTGTATACTCACTTTTAGTAATAAATGCAAAGTTGATTTTTTTCTAATTTATTTTTAGTATTCAAACATAATTTATACCTTAAAAAGTAGTATGTACCAGTTTTCAAAGATTTTCATAGATATAGTTTATTTCATCTTTTCAAGAGCCAAAATATTTGGCAAATGCAACTATGCTTATTTTCCACGTTACAGAAAAAAGTTTCAGAAAATTTGTAATCTTTGTCTATGATCATTCAGTTAATTAATGAATGTTAGAACTTGGTTTTTAATTTATCTCTGAATATAAACCCAGTGAATTTTCTGTGAAATCCCATATTTCTAAGTTTATCTTTATGATTATATTTTATATTTTCTGTCAACATGTGTTGCCTGGCATTGGAAACTGTGTTTGAAACTTTTCATATTCAATAACCATGCTTATTTCAGAAACAAAATACTTTATAAAATTTGAAAATTAAACAAATAATTTTTTAAATATTGAATCTTCATTAATATAAATAATTTTTATAGCATATTATCTACAGATTTCATTTTTATGATTTTTCTTTTTACATCAAGAACATATTTTAAAAGAGTGAAAAAAGCTGCTATTGCACAAAAAAGAATCATAGTGTATCTTGGTCTGAATGATTCCATAGATCAAAAAATTTACTGTCAACTAATGAAAATGACTTTAAAAAAACTTGGAGAAGTATTTCCATTTTAAAATAGCCCCAGGTACTGCCCAACTCAGTGAAAACATCTTAAGGACAAATGCATAAATGAGTGCTAAGGTCTGTTTGTTTTTGCTCATTCTTCTATTTGAAAGCTTAGTCTACATATCATTTTTTTTGAAGAATTATTTGATGGATTGTAAAGCATTCAAAGTATAGAAGGGACACACTAAGAAAAAGCACCTGAATTTTAGCTTTAAGAACTTACAAAAGAAAGTGCAGTGGTGTGAAAAGAATGTGAATTTTGGAGTCAGATAAATTTAGGTTTTAAACATAAACCTTCTAGTTATTAATTTGTCTATCTTTTTATTTTTATTTTAATGGGGTGTCATTGGTCAATCAGGGTACATAAGTTTAGAGAAAACATCTCCAGGTTCTTTTGACATTTAATTATGTTGCATACCCCTCACCCAAAGTCAAATTGTCTTTCGTCACCTTCTATCTGGTTTTCTTTGATCCCCTCCCCTCCCCTACGCCCTCCCTCCCCCCCCCCAACCACCACACACTTGTCCGTGTCCCTGAGTCTCATTTTTATTAATTTGGCTATCTTAAATATAGTCCTTAAACTTTCTACAATGTCATACCTCTGTTAGAAATATATTCAGCTACAAATTACAGAAACACCATCAAAACAAATATGCAAATGTGGCTTAAACAGAATACACATTTATTTCGCTCACTGCGTTTAGAGGAGTTTCTGAGCCTCCCCATTCAGGCTTTCCGTCTGGTTCTAAACAGGAGAAAAGGGCCTGGCAGAGGAATAAGAACAAGATAAAGACTCCTTCCCTGAGAAAGGAAGAACTACAGAGAAAACCAATCATAACCAGTCATGAGGCCACTACACTCAGCAAGGAAAGCTGAGGTATCATGCCTTTGAGCCAGCACTTGATTCTGCTGCCCCATCCGCGAGTCTGCTCCCCATCCCTCAAGGAGGAATGGGAGAATAGCGACAAAAAGAACAACATGCAAGGCCAGCCTTACCCAACATCTTTCACTGATATTGAGAACTCTAATGCCTGGCTCAAAAAAACAAAATGGAGGTTATTTAGACAAAATTTTTAAAATTTTCATGTACATGAGTTTTGAATGCCAACTAAAAGTTTTATACTTCTAGTTTGTTCATTATAAAATGTCTCAGAGATTAGAAAGCTGAAAAAGTGAGATTTTAATATAAAACCTAAAAAAATTACAAAATTGAATACTTATAGGATGTTTATCATGTATTTATTTGTTTATGCAATGATTATTTACCTCGTGCTTAAATATGCTAAGCATTGCAGGGACTGAAGGTACAACATTAAATAAAATCATAATCTTCCTTGCTCTTGTGGGTTTCAACAACTAGAGCAGTGATTTTCAACTGGTATGCAGCAAGAATTTTTAAAACATGCAATACTTCATTATTTAGTCAGGGGCACTGAACTCTTTTCCTTTAGCTTTTTAAATAAAAAAATGACAACAATCAACACAACAATATCTTTCCAGTATGAATGCTCTGTCTTAAACCAAAAATATTTCATATAATAATGTTTCAATTATTGGTCAAATTACATAATAAGATTGTGTCTTATTGGTTAATTCTTGGTACCAGAAATTCTTATCTACAAGTATAGGTACCTGATTTTGAACAAGTCACTTTGGAGCAAAAAGGAGTAGGTAGTTACTATTATTATTAATTTTTCTGTAAATCAATCAAAATTATACCTATTTTTTGTCAGATTGGAAATATATATATTTGTGTATCGCATAATTTTAGAAATCAGATTTGTGAGCCATGAGATGAAAAAGGTTGAAAATTGCTGATCTCACATTTATTGTACTATGATCAATTATGCTCAAAATTATATATTATCTTCTAATATAAATTTCTAAATGTATTTGATTCTGCTTCTAGATACTATCAAGTCCTTTAATCTTAGGTTTTTTTGTTTGATTGTTTGCTGCTTGTTTGTTTTGACAGAGACATAGAGAGAGTCAGAGAGAGGGACAAATAGGGACAGATAGCCAGGAAGGGAGAGAGATGAGAAACATCAATTCTTCCTAGCAGCGTCTTAGTTTCTTAGTTGTTCATTGATTGCTTTCTCATATGTGCCTTGATGGGGGGGGCATTACAGCAGAGCAACTGACCCCTTTCTCGCTCATGCCTTCAAGCCAGCAACCATGGAGTCATGTCTATGATCCCATGCTCCGGCCAGCGAACCCGCGTTCAAGCTGGTGAGTGGGCGCTCAAGCAGGTGACCTCGAGTTTTGAACCTGAGTTCTCTATATCTCAGTTCAATGCTCTATCCAGTGTGACACTGCCTGGTCAGGCTTATGCAGTTGTTATTAAAACCTGATAAGTGGGCCCTGGCAGGTTGGCTCAGTGGTAGAGCGTCGGCCTGGCGAGTGGGGGACCCGGGTTCGATTCCCGGCCAGGGCACATAGAAGCGCCCATTTGCTTCTCCACCCCCTCTCCTTCCTCTCTGTCTCTCTCTTCCCCTCCCGCAGCCGAGGCTCCATTGGAGCAAAAGATGGCCTGGGCGCTGGGGATGGCTCCTTGGCCTCTGCCCCAGGCGCTAGAGTGGCTCTGGTCGCGGCAAAGCGACACCCCGGAGGGGCAGAGCATCGCTATCTGGTGGGCAGAGCGTCGCCCCTGGTGGGCGTGCCGGGTGGATCCCGGTCGGGTGCATGCGGGAGTCTGTCTGACTGTCTCTCCCCGTTTCCAGCTTCAGAAAAATACAAAAAACAAAAAAAAAAAACCCTGATAAGTGAAAATTGATTAGGTTATCTGAATAAGTTTTCTATTTTTATAACAAACTATCAAAGAGTACACAGCTTAAAACAATAGAAATTTATTCTCTCACATACCTGGAGGATAAAAGTCTGAAATCAGCATCACTAGGCTGAAATCAAGACTTTAGCAAGTATCATTCCCTCCTGAGACTCTAGGAGAATTCATTTTTTGGATTGTGGCAGTGCTTGTGGTTACCTCTCTCCAGTCTGCTTCAGAAGCCACATTGTGAAAAAATTCCCCTCTATCTCTTTCTTTGAAATGTTCATGTGACTGTACTTGGAAGCCCACCTGAATAATTCAGAATAATATTTCCATCTCAAGTTTTTAATTTGACCATATTTGCAAAGACTCATTTTGTGTGTGTGATCTTTCTTTCTTTCTTCTTTCTTTTTTTTTTTTTTTTTTTTTAGAGAGAGAGTCAGAGAGAGGGGTAGATAGGGACAGATAGATAGGAATGGAGAGAGATAAGAAGCATCAATCATTAGTTTTTCGTTGCAACACCTTAGTTGTTCCTTGATTGCTTTCTCATATGTGCCTTGACCGAGGGCCTTCAGCAGATCTATAACCCCTTGCTCGAGCCAGTGACCTTGGGTCCAAGCTGATGAGCTTTTGCTCAAACCAGATAAGCTCGAGCTCAAGCTGGCGACCTCGGGGTCTCGAATCTGGGTCCTCCGCATTCCAGTCCGACGCTCTATCCACTTCGCCACTGCCTGGTCAGGCTGTGTGTGTGATTCTATATCTCAGTTCAATGCTCTATCCAGTGTGACACTGCCTGGTCAGGCTTATGCAGTTGTTATTAAAACCTGATAAGTGGGCCCTGGCAGGTTGGCTCAGTGGTAGAGCGTCGTGGAAAAACAGTATTTTTTTCTTTCCATTTTGTTTTTTAACTTCTTTATGAACATTGCTATACACAGCTTTGAAAACCTCACTACCTTGGTTCAAATATTTCTCTTCCCCTTGCTAATTGTATAACTTTAAGAAAGTTATTTAAACTTTATGTATTCTAGTTGCTACACTTTTAGTTAAAATATTTATCTTATTATATATATTTTCCTAGTAAGAGAGAAAAATCTAAGACAAAAGTTGAACATAACAATGATAAATGTGTGTTAAATATCTTAAATAAACAGGATAACTTAGAATTTTCCTTAGGTTCATGTATAAAATTTTATGTTTTAAGTAGTTACTGAGAAATTCATGTATTCCAAAATTATCTTAATTCAAAATACTTGGAAAATACTCATTTCATCAGAGTCAAATTTGAAGTAGAAAGTGTAAAGTAAAAAAGACAACTCATAAGCTGTTTTCTAAACATTATCTAAATAGTCCAAATAATTTGAAAAAGATGAAAATAATTATATTTATAATTTATTATAAGATTAAATTTTTATTGTCATGTTTTAGTCATCTCTTTTTTTTGTGACAGAGACAAGGACAGAAAGAGAGAGGGACAGATAGGGACAAACAGACAGGAAGGGAAAGAGATGAGAAGCATCAATTCTTCATTGCAGCACCTTAGTTGTTTATTGATTGCTTTCTCATATGTGCCTTGACGGGAGGGGGGTGGGCTCCAGTGGGCCAAGTGACCCCTTGCTCAAGCCAGCGACCTTGAGTTCAAGCTGGTGAGCCTTGCTCAAACCAGATGAGCCCGCACTCAAGCCAGAGACCTTGGGGTTTCGAAACTGGGTCCTCCACATTCCAGTCCAATGCTCTATCCACTGCGCCACCACCTGGTCAGGTTAGTCATATCTCTGTATTTCCTAATTTCTGCTTCAATATATGTGTTAATGTATTCATTAAATACTATATAGTTTAGTATTTTTAATGTTTCATTATTTCTTTTGTCTTTAATTACAGCTATACCAATATAATCAAAATAGCTCAATCTAATTATTAGTTTTTAAATTCACTTGTGGCCTTGGCCAGTTGGCTCAGTGGTAGAACACAGACCAGTGTCCCAGATTTGATTCCTGATTGGGACACACAAGAGAAGAAACCATGTGCTTCTTTACCCTTCCTCCCTTACTTCTCTCTCTCTCTCTCTCTCTCTCTCTCTCTCTTCCTCTTTCTCAGCCATGGCTCGATTGGAGTGAGTTGGCCTCTGACACTGTGGATAGCTTCTGCCTCAGGTGCTAATAAGAACGTAGTTACTGAACAACAGAGCAACACCCTAGATGAGCAGAACATTGTCCCCTAGTGGGCTTGCAGGAATCTGTCTCTGCCTCCCCTCCTTTCACTGAAAAAATTTATTTGTAATATTTGATAAATAGTATATAAAAATAACTGCAAAAAAGGGACTATGCAAATTTTAGAGATATGTAGGTTTAAATTATTACTTTATAAAATTATAGAGAACAAAATTTAAATACGCCCCAAATGCATCCACTAATAACTTGGATAAAAGAAAATCAATGCTTCTAATAGTAGAAAAAGAAAAAAAAGCAATACATAAGTGCAGATGATTCTTTGTTATGGCAGACTGCTCTGTAAATTTAGAAATATATGAGGCATCTATGGTTTCTGTCTTCTATATGACCATAGCATTCTTCCCCCTAACTACTTTTGATAACCAAAACATTCTGCAGACTATAAAAATGTCCCCTTGGGGGAAAGTCATCACCTTTGAAAACAATTAATATAGGAAATAAGAGTTTTGCCATACTAAACAAGGAACTTAGAATTAAAGAAATGACATAATTCTGTTAAATTGAAGGTTGTTTACATAATTTATACTATCATTTTCAGATTACTGAAAGTAAAAGCCAGTGTGTCTTATTTCCTAGCATTGCTTTAAAAAAAATCTTATGAAGGTTTAAAGTAATTATTGATTTTATATCTTGTTTGGTTTAGTTTAAATCTTTGACAGACATGACCAGTTATTATGTGATACACTTGATAAAAAATAGTAATGTCTTAAAATATTAAGGCAGAATTTTATTTATTTATTTATTTATTTTTGTGGCAGAGACAGAGTCAGAGAGAGGGACAGATAGGGACAGACAGACAGGAAGGGAGAGAGATGAGAACATCAATTCTTCGATGTGGTTTCTTAGTTGTTCATTGATTGATTTTGCATATGTGCCTTGACTGGGGGGCAACAGCAGACTGAGTGACCCCTTGCTCAAGCTAGTGACCTTGGGCTCAAGCTGTTGAGCTTTGCTCAAACCCAGTGAGCCCGCGCTTAAGATGGTGACCTCGGAGTCTCAAACCTGGGCCCTCCGCATCCCAGTTTGATGCTCTATCCACTGCACCACAGCCTTTTCAGGCTGAGGCATGATTTGATGCTAGAGTAAATATTAGTGGTTTTCAATGATAATTATTTCAACAATGTAACTTGAAATACCTCTTTAAATAATAAATTATTTTATAATTTCAGACAACATAAGCCAAGAAATCTACATAAAAGTGCAACATATTTTAATAAAATATTTTATTGTATTCATGGTGGATATTTTGTTTGTTTTTGGAATGTGAAATTTTCCTCTGTTTCATATTTTCTGCTCAAAACTTTCCAGAGATCCATAACCCTGGTCTTTTTGTGTTCCCTGTCATTCTTTCCAGGAGACCACGTGTGACTTCCCTGATTGGTGGAGAACTGAGCCTGGGCATTTCTCCTCTCTCTCTTTTGCTAATCCTCCTGCTTGGCAGCATGAGCTTTCTTCTGTAAAATCTAGTATTGTGGGACCCTGGCAGGTTGGTTCAGTGGTAGAGTATCAACCCGGCATATAGAAGTCCTGGGTGCAATTCCTGGTCAAGGCTCACAGGAGAAGCAACTGTCTGCTTCTCCTGCCCCCCTTCTTTCTTTCTCTTCCCCTCCCACAGCCGTGGTTCAATTGATTCGAGTACATTGGCCCTTCACACTGAGGATAGCTCAGTGAAGCCTTCCCTCAGGCACTAAGAATAGCTCAGTTGCAAACATGCTCCAGCTGTGCAAAACAGTGGCCCAAAACAGGGGTTGCCAGGAGGATCCTGGTCAGGGCACATGTGAAGTATATCTCCCTCTCCTCTCATTTAAATTAAAAAAAAAATCAAAAGTTGTGGGGTAGCCCTGTGATTATCTGGCTGTACTAATGCCTGGCTGAATATGTACCAAGTTCAGAGGTGACATGTTTGGAAGCAGAGACGTTTATCCAAGAGTCTGGCTTTCATTTAGCTGGCACTAATGTCTGTCAATTGCTTTTGAACATAAGTTACAGAAAACAGTGCTCTTTAATGAATTTTAAGTGAGTTTGGCAAAGCTTCTCATCCTAATAGGAGCTATTTCATGAGAGAGTCTCTATTGTAATATCTTTAATTTAAAGACAGAAAACAGAACTGTTTATTAGAGATAAGGGAAAATAATATTTTTATATAAATTGATCTTTGAGGGACTTAGAATTACATTGTTTTCAAATAAGAATATGGTAATGTGTGCTGCCATATAAAAACAGGCTATTTTAAATCATACATCTATATATCAACAATCACAAGTCTTGTTGACTTTTTTAATTACAAGTTTATCATGCAAATAAATTATTTTTAATTAAAAGAAAAAATGAAAAAATATATATTTATAATTCTACTGTTTTAACTAATGTATTCAAACCAATATAAGTTTAAAACTCCTGGTGTTATAAAATCATTTTATGCAGTTTGCATTTAATGCTGTCTTTTGGTATTTCCTTTCTAATAATTATTCACTGGGTCAATTTATGTAGATCCTACATGCTAGCTCTCTTTCTACATATTATTAAATATATATAAATATTAATCTATTACCAATATAATTCAAACTTTCTTCCTAAATGAAAAGTTATGAAAATATTTATTTTTATACCATCTAGCATATTATTAGACTAAGAAGTAAGTTAAGAATTGGTTTGAGCTGCATTTCCTACCGCTCATGTTCATGGTTGCGGGTGGCTGGAGCCGATCACAGCTGTCCTCCGAGATAACACCAAATTTTTATTGGATAATGCATAACGTTCACTAGTCGTTGTGAGGTCAGGAAGTAAACTTCCCTCCTTTTAATCAAGTAATCAGCTAGCTAATTGCAGAAACCCTTTTGACAAAGAAGATGGCTAAAAGAAAAAATGATGAGGAGAGAGACAAGATGGCGCTGGAGTAGGCGAACGTACCAGCATCTACCTCCCAGAACCAATGTGGATTACAAACTAATTTTATGAACTATCAACTGGAAAAACCAACTTTGGACTAAACTAAAAGGACTCTTCAGCCCAGGAACGCTGAAGAAGCCACCCAGAGACTGGTAGGAAAAACGGAAACGCGGAGAGGGCTGCCCAGCTTCTCGGAGCGAACGGCAGCAGGGAGAGACTCGCGTGGCGGGAAGTGAGTTTAGCAGAGGGGAAAGGGCCCTGAGCCCCAGGAACAAAGCCCCAGCCTGCAGCCCCAGAGCCCAGAAGAAGCATAAGGACAGTATTTAGCTGGAAACAAGTCAGGATACTGTTTGTGAGTCTGATTTCTCAGACCCAGGATCCTTCTTAAAGGGACCACGCAGAACATCTCTCTCACAAACACTCACCCGGGGCTCCTGGAGACGGAGGGAGAGGGGAGAGAACCACAGTAACAGGAAGAGAGTGCAATCTAGGAGGCATAGGGAGAATCATTTTTGGGAGATAGCCACTCTAACCCCTGGGACGAGTCACTCCCCAAAGCTGAAGTGAATATTTCCCCCGGAAACAGCAATACCAGCAAAGGGAAGCAGGAGAGCAGCCAAACAAGCTCCCCCGCGGCATTCAGAGCAGAGTCGCATAGAAGGAGGGAGCTTTCGGGTCTACGGTAGTGAGTCTTAGGGTCCGAGCTGCAACGCCCCCACCCACACGGCTGAGGGCGCACTGGAGAGCGGGCGGCAGCGGGAGACAAAAGCGAGGTTCTACTGGCAGGGGCGGAAGCCGGCTGGCCACCAGTGGGCTCAGGTGTGAGCTCAATCTTGCCCGGCTAGGGAGAAGGGGGCATGCAAAAGCGGCTAAACTCAGCTGCCGGCAGCCTGTAACCCAGCCTCTGGGAAAAGGGTGGGAAACCCAGAAAGGGTAGAAACCAGCCCCGGAGCAAGGGCAGAGGAGCACATCCCTGCCCCGCCTGTGCAACCCAGGCTTGCGGTCTGACTTGGTAGCAGGCTCCTCCCGCGGGGGTGGAGCCGAAAGCCCAGAAGAGGCGGAGTTCCACTACGAAGCTGAGCTTGGGCACGCAGCCTTTCCTGGTGGTAGAGCCAAGGCTACCAGCTGTTCCTTGAGTGGGATCATCCTGCAAAGGCAGGGCGAAAGCTCGGAAACAGGCGGAGACCCGCAGCTGAGCAAAGGTGCTCGCCAGTGCCATCAGGACCGAGCATAACATCACAGACGGGGGCGGGGCAAAGGCCAAGGCCACCAACCCTTGTGCACCCGAGCATGTGATCACAGCCACTCTCGTGAAGAGAAAATGTGGAGGCAGAGAAATACAACACAAATAAACCAAGAGAAATCCCCAGAAAAGGACCTAAGTGAATCAGATATAACCAAATTACCAGATGCAGAGTTTAAAATAACGATTGTTAGGATGCTCAAAGATATTAGAACCACCATAGATGGCCATTACGAAAACCTAAATAAAGAGATAACAAATATAAAAAAGGACATTGAAATAATAAAAAAGAATCAGACAGAAATGACAAATACAATATCTGAAATAAAGAATACAATGGAAGGAATTAAAAGCAGGATGGATGAAGCAGAGAATTAAATCAGTGAGTTAGAGGACACAATAAATAAAGGCATGGAAGCAGAGCAGAAAAAAGAAAAGAGACTCAAAAAGTCTGAGGAAACTCTAAGAGAGCTCTGTGACGACATGAAGAGAAATAACATCCGCATCATAGGGGTTCCTGAAGAAGAAGAGAAAGAACAAGGGATAGAGACTTTGTTCAAACATATTATAGCGGAAAACTTCCCCCAATTAAGGCAGGAAAATATTTCACATGTTCAGGAAGCACAGAGAACTCCATTAAGGAGAAATCCAAAGAAACCAACACCAAGACACATCATAATTAAATTACCAAAGCTAAATGATAAAGAGAAAATATTAAAAGCTGCTAGAGAAAAAAAGACAATCGCCTACAAAGGAGCCCCCATAAGGATGACTTCTGACTTCTCAACAGAAACACTTGAGGCCAGAAGGGAATGGCAAGAAATATTCAAAGTAATGCAGAACAAGAACCTACAACCAAGACTACTTTATCCAGCAAGGCTATCATTTAAAATTGAAGGAGAAATAAAAAGCTTTACAGACAAAAAAAAACTAAAGGATTTCACTAAAACCAAACCAAGGCTGCAAGAAATGCTAAGGGACCTGTTGTAAACAGATCAAAGGAAAAAAAGAATATAGCAAAAGAGAAAAACAGTTTTAAAGAAAAAAAATGGCAATAAACAATTACATATCAGTAATAACCTTAAATGTTAATGGATTAAATGATCCGATCAAGAGACATAGGGTAGCTGCGTGGATAAGAAAACAGGACCCATACATATGCTGTCTACAAGAGACACACCTTAAATCAAAAGATGCACACAGACTGAAAATAAAAGGATGGAAAAAAATATTTCACGCAAATGGAAATGAAAAAAAAGCTGGGGTAGCAATACTTATATCAGACAAAATGGACTTTAGAACAAAGACCATAGTTAGAGATAAAGAAGGTCACTACATAATGATAAAGGGAGCAATACAAAAGGAAGATATAACCATTATAAATATCTACGCACCTAATATAGGAGCACCTAAATATATAAAGCAGACTTTGATAGACTTAAAGGGCGAGATCAACAGCAATACTATAATAGTAGGAGATTTCAATACCCTATTAACATTATTAGATAGGTCCTCAAGAAAGAAAATTAACAAAGAAACAGCAGACTTAAAGGACATATTAGATGAACTTGATTTAATAGATATCTTCAGAACCTTTCACCCTAAAAGAGCAGAATATACATTCTTTTCAAGCGCTCATGGGACATTCTCTAGAATAGACCACATGTTAGGGCACAAAAGCGGGCTCAACAAATTTAAGAACATTGAAATCATATCGAACACTTTCTCTGGTCACAATGGCATTAAACTAGAAATCAACCACAATATAAAAATTGAAAAACATTCAAACACTTGGAAACTAAATAGCACGTTATTAAACAATGAATGGGTTAACATTGAGATCAAAGAAGAAATTAAAAAATTCCTAGAAACAAACGATAATGAGCATACATCAACTCAAAATTTATGGGATACAGCAAAAGCAGTCCTGAGAGGGAAGTTTATAGCATTACAGGCATACCTCAAGAAGCTAGAAAAAGCTCAAATTAACAACTTAACCCTGCATCTAAAAGAACTAGAAAAAGAACAGCAAGTAAAGTCCAGAGCTAGTAGAAGGAAGGAAATAATAAAGATCAGAGCAGAAATAAGTGACATAGAGGCTAAAGAAACAATACAGAGGATCAATGAAATCAGGAGCTGGTTCTTTGAAAAGGTAAACAAGATCGATGAACCTTTAACAAGACTCACCAAGAAAAAAAGAGAGAGGACTCAAATAAATAAAATTAGAAACGAGAGTGGAGAAATAACAACTGACACAACAGAAATACAAAATATTGTAAGAAAATACTATGAAGAACTGTACGCCAAAAAACTAGACAACCTAGATGAAATGGACAAATTCCTTGAATCATATAATCTTCCAAAAATCAATCTGGAAGAATCAGAAAACCTAAACAGACCAATTACAACAAATGAGATTGAAACAGCTATCAAAAAACTCCCAAAAAAGAAAAGTCCTGGGCCTGATGGCTTCACAAGTGAATTCTACCAAATATTCAAAGAAGAACTAACTCCTATCCTTCTCAAGCTATTTCAAAAAATTCAAGAGGAAGGAAGACTTCCAAGCTCCTTTTATGAGGCGAGCATAATTCTGATCCCAAAACCAGGCAAAGACAACACAAAAAAAGAAAATTATAGGCCAATATCCCTGATGAACTTAGATGCAAAAATCCTCAATAAAATATTAGCAAACCGGATCCAGCAATATATGGAAAAAATCATACACCATGATCAAGTAGGATTTATTCTTGGGAGGCAAGGCTGGTACAATATTCGCAAATCAATCAATGTGATTCATCACATAAACAAAAGAAAGGAGAAAAACCACATGATAATTTCAATAGATGCAGAAAAAGCATTTGATAAAGTCCAGCACCCATTCATGATCAAAACTCTCAGCAAAGTGGGAATACAGGGAACATACCTCAACATGATAAAGGCCATCTATGACAAACCCACAGCCAACATAATACTCAATGGGCAAAAATTAAAAGCTATCCCCTTAAGATCAGGAACAAGGCAGGGTTGCCCCCTTTCACCACTCTTATTCAACATAGTTCTGGAAGTCCTCGCCACAGCAATCAGACAAGAAAAAGAAATAAAAGGCATCCAAATTGGAAAAGAAGAAGTAAAACTATCATTATTTGCAGATGACATGATATTGTATATAGAAAACCCTAAAGTTTCAGTCAAAAAACTACTAGACCTGATAAAAGAATTTGGCAAGGTGGCAGGATATAAAATCAATACTCAGAAATCAGAGGCATTTTTATACACTAATAATGAACTGTCAGAAAGAGAAATCAGGGAATCAATCCCCTTTACCATTGCAACCAAAAAAATAAAGTACCTAGGAATAAATCTAACCAAGGAGATTAAAGACTTGTACTCAGAAAATTATAAAACATTGATAAAAGAAATCAGGGAAGATACGAATAAGTGGAGGCATATACCGTGCTCATGGTTAGGAAGAATAAACATCATTAAAATGTCTATATTACCCAAAGCAATTTATAAATTCAATGCAATACCATTGAAAATACCAATGACTTACTTCAAAGATATAGAGCACATATTCCAAAAATTTATATGGAACCAAAAAAGAACACGAATAGCCTCAGCAATCCTGAAAAGGAAGAAAAAAGCGGGAGGTATCACACTTCCAGATATCAAGTTATATTATAAGGCCATTGTACTCAAAACAGCATGGTACTGGCATAAGAACAGGCACATAGATCAATGGAACAGAACAGAGAACTCAGAAATAAACCCACAGCTCTATGGACAACTGATATTTGACAAAGGAGGTAAGACAATACAATGGAGTAAAGACAGCCTCTTCAACAAATGGTGTTGGGAAAACTGGACAGCTACCTGCAAAAAAAATGAAACTAGACCACCAACTTACACCACTCACAAAAATAAACTCAAAATGGATAAAAGACTTAAATGTAAGCCATGAAACCATAAGCATTTTAGAAGAAAACATAGGCAGTAAGCTCTCTGACATCTCTCGCAGCAATATATTTGCTGATTTGTCTCCACAGGCAAGTGAAATAAAAGACAGGATAAACAAATGGGACTTTATCAAACTAAAAAGCTTCTGTACAGCTAAAGACAATAAGAACAGAATAAAAAGACAAACTACACAATGGGAGAATATATTTGACATAGCGTCTGATAAGGGGTTAATAACCAAAATTTATAAAGAACTTGTAAAACTTAATACCAGGAAGACAAACAATCCAATCCAAAAATGGGCAAAAGAAATGAATAGACATTTCTCCAAAGAGGACACACAGATGGCCAATAGGCATATGAAAAAATGTTCAACATCATTAATGATTAGAGAAATGCAAATTAAAACCACAATGAGATATCACCTCACACCAGTCAGAATGGCGCTCATGAATAAAACAACACAGAATAAGTGCTGGCGAGGATGTGGAGAAAAGGGAACCCTCCTGCACTGCTGGTGGGAATGCAGACTGGTGCAGCCACTGTGGAAAACAGTATGGAGATACCTCAAGAAATTAAAAATCGAACTGCCTTTTGACCCAGCTATACCACTGTTAGGAATATACCCCAAGAACACCATAGCACTGTTTGAAAAGAAGAAATGCACCCCCATGCTTATGGCAGCATTGTTCACAATAGCAAAGATTTGGAAACAGCCCAAGTGTCCATCAGAGGATGAGTGGATTAAAAAGCTTTGGTATATATATATACTATGGAATACTACTCAGCCATAAGAAATGATGACATAGGATCTTTTACAACAACATGGATGGGCCTTGATAACATTATACTGAGTGAAAGAAGTAAATCAGAAAAAACTAAGAACTATATGTTTCCACACATAGGTGGGACATAAAGATGAGACTCAGAGACATGAACAACAGTGTTGGGGTTACAGGGTGGGGGGAGGAGAGGGAAGGGGTTGGGGGAGGGGAGGGGCACAAAGATCATGGCTTTTCAGCATTGGCCATATTCCCTCCTTAATCTATAGACAGACAGCAAATATTTACGTATGGTGTTCCCACTATAAAGACTGCTGTCTTAGGGACAAATGCTGACAAACTATTTCAGCAGTTCCTTCTTCTTCAAAGACTTATATGTAAACATAGAGCTCCATGTTTCATAGGACATACTCAAGCTCACTCCATGCTTCCTGGTGCTTTAGCACAAGGGAAGGCCCCCCCCTTTTTTTTTTGTATTTTTTTTGTATTTTTTCTTTTATTTATTTATTTTTTGTATATTTCTGAGGATGGGGATGGGGAGGCAAGCAGACAGACTCCTGCATGCGCCTGACTGGGATCCACCTGGCATGCCTACCGGGGGGAATGCTCTGCCCATCTGGGATGTTGCTCTGTTACAACCGGAGTCATTCTAGCGACTGGGGCGGAGGCCATGGGGCCATCCTTAGTGCCCAGGGTGGATTTGCTCCGGTGGAGCCTTGGCTGTGGGCGGGAGGAGAGGGACCGGGAGGGGGGAGAGGGGGAGGGGTGGAGAGGTAGATGGGCGCTTCTCCTGTGTGCTCTGGCCGGGAATCGAACCCGGGAATCCTGCACACCAGGCCAATGACTCCGACGGGTCTACCATATCATGCTTTTTACTTAAAAAAAAAAAAATTACATTTCTTTTGAAAGCTGATGAACAGGAGACACCAAATCTACCTTCTTTATTAGATCTAGCTAATAACACTGTTCTGTCTTTTTTTCCAAATAGCTCCAGATATATGGAAAAGATTTATATAGGCGGATGGGGATCCTCAAACCCCTCAGCGAGATCTTCTGAGAATGGCTTTTAAGATACCTAGAGGCAGAAAAAGCCCAATAGAGATCAGGGGGATCTACCAGCTTTTACGATACACCCTTAAAGGCTCCGGCACCCCAAATGGGTCTCATAGGATGCCATCTGGGTCCTGCTTCAATAGTGGAGAGGAAGGTCATTGAGCTAAAGCCTGCCAGGCTTACACACCTCTGCTGTGAGGAAACAGGGACACTGGAAGGTGGGCTTCCCCCTCGCTCCTCTAAGGGAGGGTTCAGTCTCTTCCAGGCCTGCTCCAGCCACCTATGACCTAACCTTGCCCAGAATGCTGGGGTTTGCCACTGAAGGCTGAAGGTGCCCAGGGCCATCGACCCCATCTACGACACTGTGGACGAGCCTAGGGTATTTCTTCCAAGAAGCAGGTAAACTGATCTCATTTGCACAAGGGCCACTTAACTATGTTTTGCCTGAATAGTCAGGTTCTTTATTCTTCCCTCAAAGATCTCTGTTGTGGGTGTTGATAGTCCTATTTTCTGCTGCTTTGCTTAATATATAGTGTTTCCTTTATTCCTCCTACCTCAATGCCCCACTCATATTTCAGGCTGGGACCTACTCTTAATTTAGAGCTAACTTTCCTCCTTTTGCCAACTTGTATTATGAATTTACCTTTGCCACCCAGCTTAGTGTATCCCAAGGTTCTCTTTACCAGGCCACAGTCACAGAGCTCCAGGGAAAAGCAACCTGGTCTCAACTCTCCAGGCAGAGGAGAACAGAAGCTCCATATCCACGCATGCTGCAAATGGCTTTTTCCAGTCTACCTGAATCATTACCAGCTAGAAGCAGCGGTCATTGGGACTTGGACATGAGCTGCAAAGTATAGAATGGTGACAACAATTCCAGTGCCATACGGACTTTTCCTGTGGGGAACTTTCCTGGACTCCTGCTCCCTGTGACAGCTCCTAACAGACTGAACTGTGGTTGGGTTGCATTTTTCAGGGATTTGGCATGGTGAGGGGGCCAACTTGGACTTGGGGAACATGTTAAGGACACTACTCATTTATGGATTCTTGCTGTATTGGCCAAGAGTTTGCTTAAAGGCTTTTAATCACTGTAAAAAAAATAGAGGACTAGATGAAGAAGATGGGGCACATATACACCATGGTATATTATTCAGCTAGGAGAAATGGTGACATTGGATCACTTATAGCGGAATGGTGGAGTCTTGGTAGCATTATGCGGAGTGAAATAAGCGAGTCAGAAAAAAAAACAGGAACTGCAGGATTCCATACATTAGTGGGACATAAAAGCGAGACTGAGAGGCATGAACAGGAGTGTGGTGGCTATGGGGAGTGGGGGGAGGGAAGGAGGGAGAGGGGGAAGGGAGGGGGAGGGGTACAGAGAGAACTGGATGGAGGGTGGCAGAGGACGATCTCTCTTTGGGTGATGGGTATGCAACATAACTAAATGACAAGATAACCTGGAAATGTTTTCTTTGAATGTATGTACCCTGATTTATTGATGTCACCCCATTAAAATAAAAATTTATTTATATATAAGAAAAAAAAAGAAAAAAAAAAGAAAAAAAAAAGAATTGGTTTGAAAGTATGATATAAAATGATAAATTATTATATTTATTCATATGCATTATTAGAACAAATTAAGTTGTTTTCTACACCATAGTTATGCGGAAACAAAAGCAATCTTTTAAATTATTTTTAGTAAAGGTCTATTTATCTAATTTTTTACTGTTGCAAATTAAGTTACTTGAAGAAAAAGAAAACAACCCAAATAGAAATATCTTGGTAAGTTTTTAAAGTATAAAAATATTCATATTAAAGAATAAGTTTGAGTTACTAATTACATGGTCATGAACCATTAGAATATTTGTCAATAGACAAACTTTCTCCTATCCCTACTTCTTCAAATCATATTTAACAAGGAAAGATTTAGGTTTAATAATAGAACTTATATACTTTTATATTCAGGAAATCAAGAATATGCAGATGTCATATGCTATACCATAGCAGGTGTCATGAATTACTCAAAGTACTTTGCATAGCATGTGTGTGTGTGTGAGTGTGTTTATGTGTACTTAACTAAAAACAATCATGTAAACAGGTATTACTCTATTATTCCCTAAAGACCAACCAAATTCAATAATTCTCTGAGGTAAAAATGATCAAGATATTACTGGTATGTAAAATGCAACTTGTCAAACTCCACAACATATCTTTATTTAAAGCTACTCACTGAACTTCAAGGGTACTTGACAAGTAAATTATGTAATTGTGAATCTGTGGACACAAGCCAATTCAGAACGGTCTTCTGAGTTGCGATTAATTTTGAAATAGCACTTATTGATTGTAAGTAGACATTATTGAGTATCCCCTTTAATTCTGTTATTTCCTATTTTGTCACCCCTCCCTCTTTGAGTTTACTAATGCTGATGCAGTGACTGTAGCTGCATAAAAAATGAGAGATTTGCAACCATGTAAAGAGTCCTGCTGACATTATGAAAATTCAGGAGTGAATATGTAGAAATTCGGAAGTCAAACAATCAGTTTGTGTAAAATGTGTTTTTTATGTGTTCTATCTTGTTGAGTGGTATTGGAAGTATTAAATAATTTAAAAGGTTTGAATATATTTTCAATAGCTGTTTTTTTTTGCGGGGGGGGGGGCTTTTATTTATTCAGAGACTCAAGAAGCCTTTCAGGATAAGTAAGAATGGACTGATTCCTACAACTGCAAAAAAAAAAAAAAAAAAGACCCAGTATGCAGAAGAAAAATGATGTGACTCTGTGGTAAAGAAATTTTACCATATTTCTGTCTTGCAGTAAAATTTTCACTTCTGTCCAATATTTAGTTTTAGGAAGTATGACTCCTAGCTTTCCAAACCAAGTATGCTAGAAATATCACCTGTCTTCATCTTCTAAAAATCAAATGTATTTCAACTTGGCAGCTTTATCCTGATGGACTAAAAAAATTGGGGGGACTCTTCCTTAGCCATCAGGATAGTACGCAATTGTGTGATTTATAAAACTCTAAAGCATTTGTCATCTGTCATCTAATTTCAAAGAAATAACTGATTTACCTCCATCACATGACTTTTTCAGTTCTGCAAACTTTATGCTTTTGTTCCATATTCAAGAATCTAAAAACCTCTTAATTCTGGCTATGATTCTATGTCCACAAGATCACATACCTCTCTTTATCAGAGACCTTATCAACTTGTTTGGGATCGTCCAGGATGACTACTTATGTAGAACCATGATATATAGGCCTCTTCCTCCTTGTCACAACCTAGGGTAACATATGAATAATATATGTGAAGCCTTATAAAGAGAAATAGGAAGATAAATAAAGGGCTAGACATGAATATCCAAAACATTATCCAGCAACATTTTTCTGTACCATATTCACTATAAAAATTTACATTCCTTTCAGATATACTTTTCAAGATAGTTAAATTGAGATTTTCTTGCTACAAAAAGATTTCTCTAAAGTAAAGTTAGTTACTCAGGTTGCACACCATTATTATTATTATTATTATTATTATTATTATTTTGCATGTCTTTTGGTGTGACAAAGATTGAAACTTGCTACATTACAAATGGTAAAAAGTAGAAAGATAAAAACTGGTGAAGGGGGTCAGTGTTGATGAAAACTGTTGGAGGAATGTTATAGACTGAATGTTTATGTTACCCTCACATCCATATGTTGAAACCTAATCCCCAATATGAAGGTATTAAGAATTGTGGCCTACAGGAAACAATCAGGTTGTGAGGGTGAGGTCTTCATGAAAGGGATTAGTGCCTTTATCAGAAGAGGCCAGAAATCTATCTCTCCCTCTTTCTGCCACTTGAGGATACAATGAGGAGACAGCTATTCACATACTGAGGAGGGGCCTCACCAGAACCCTAATATACTGGCATACTGGTTTTGAACTTCTAGCCTCCAGAAGTATGGAAAATTTCTGTTGGGTATAAGCCACACAGTCTACAGTATTCTGTTACAGCATCTGAACTCAAACAGGGAGCATACATTTTATTTATTTTGATCATAAAAGAGGTTGGTAGAAAGGAAGTGTCTGCACAATTGTCAATTTTCTTTACAATAGCAGCCATATATTATGAGAACTACTAATAATCATATTCTATAATTCAAAAACTTTAACACCAAACTTTAATTACTCACTTCAGATGGGACCATGGCAGATGATAGACATGGTTTCAATGGCAATACCAGGGATCACAGAGGACCATGTATAAGGGCTCTTTATTGCAAAACATAGTACCTGAGACATCCAGATGAGCTAACCAAGAACTCATTCCACTTCCTCCTATTACAATTTCATATTTTATAGGCCACCTTTTTTATGACTCTTATGCATTTTACATGCCCACCTTTTCTGAAGTCAATTTTTAAAAATATTTTTATTACTATTACTCTGTTCCTACTTCAATATTGATATACTGTGCATTCCAGTATTGCATATTATGTGTGCATTGGGCAGTGGGGCATATAAAATGTGATTATTATTTTATAGGCCAAAAGACTATAAAGTTATATTCAGACATGATAGAGAGGGTTGTGCATCCTTCTAGAATTCTGGGTAATGAACTGGGCTCAGCAGCAGATGGGTGTTTGAATTGTTTACTTGGGGAAAGGGTAAGTATATATATATATATATATATATATATATATATATATATATATATATATATATATATATGATAGGTGTGCACAAATATCTGAGTGGCCAGAAGGGTGAACTGCAGCCGAGTTTGACAGTTGTCACAATATCTTCTTCTTTTCTTTCATAGGAATATGATATTAAACTTTTCTGACCCTTTGGATGAAATCAAGGTGGTGTTTGCAACAAACCAACAGGCTGATGACCCCCAGAACCCTGTGTTATGGCCAAGGTTGTATAAATCTGCAACCAGAATCTGCAAAGCATATTTTTGATACCATAGCTTCCTGATAATGACAGAGGTAAAAGGTTTCTTGGCAAATCAGTTCTTAGTTGCATTTCTGGTAGTTATTTTTAAAGACAACAATATGCCCAGAGCCACACTGTCCAGTTCAAAGGTCAATAGCCATATGTGATTGTTGAGTGCTTGAAATCTTGTTGTTCCAAATTGAGATATACTATAAGTGTGAAAAACAGAACAGACTTCTGAGATTTAATACAAAAAAGTAAAATATTTTTATATATTAATAATAAAAATATT
Source organism: Saccopteryx bilineata (assembly GCF_036850765.1). Taxonomy (NCBI): domain Eukaryota; kingdom Metazoa; phylum Chordata; class Mammalia; order Chiroptera; family Emballonuridae; genus Saccopteryx; species Saccopteryx bilineata. Next base: position 207,844,954 of record NC_089491.1, on the reverse strand, counting down.
TTTGATATATTAAGTTATATAATATAAAAGTTAATCTTATTTTTTTAGTTTTTAATGTGATTACTGTATAATTTAAAATTGCATATATGGTGCTCATCATATTTCTATTGAGCAGAACTTGCCTTAGACCTTCGAAAGATTTTTTTTAACACAATCTCTTATTAAGTTTCATGGTTCCATTTATTGCAAGAGATAGCTTTACACATGCTATTTTATAAAAGAGAAAAAAATCATCTTACTTAGAAGCTAAAAAAATTATTTTTAAAAATTTTATCAAACACAACTTGGAAAGAAACTAGTTTTCATTTTGAAAAAAAAAAAATTCTTAAAATATGCCAGTCATCCTGACCAAGTGGTTGCACAGTGGATAGAGCGTCGGACTGCAATGTGGAGGACCCAGGTTCGAGACCCCGAGGTTGCCAGCTTGAGCGCGGGCTCATCTGGTTTGAGCAAAGCTCACCAGCTTGAACCCAAGCTCACTGGCTTGAGCAAGGGGTCACTCGGACTGCTGTAGACCCATGTGAAGGCACATATGAGAAAGCAATCAATGAACAATTTAGGTGTTGCAATGAAAAAGTAACAATTGATGCTTTTCATCTCTCTCTGTTCCTGTCTGTCTGTCCCTATCTATCCCTCTCTCTGACTCTCTCTCTGTCTCTGTAAAAACAAATAATATGTATTATATATATATATGCCAGTCATATCACATTTACATAAAATATAAATAAAATACATCTATAGATGTAGAGTTAAAATATACAGATGTTCAATGGCATATGTAAGTTCTGAAAGCTCTTGATGTGCTAAAAATTACATAAATTAGTAGTTAATTATTTTCTGAAGGACAATGTCAAAATGATAGATAGATAATTCTGATTATTGAATCTTCTCAGCCAAGCATAGAAGAATGAGTCGGATCAATGAGTCAGGGTGATGTTTTTATGTACCCAATGTTTTCATCAATATTTTTCTCTGGTCCTTTCCTTCTCTATTAGTTTCCTTATTGTGATAATAATTAAAATAAATAGTTTACCAAATAGTTATTAAGCTGGACTTTCAAATAATCTTCATAAAAAGAATAAAAAAGGTAATAAGCATTAATTAATGTCGTATTTATTGTACTACCAAAACATCTGTTTATATCTATTTAATTCTTTGTCTTTTAAGCATAGGAAATCAAAAAATATTTGCCCTTGCTTCTTACATACTTATCAGGGAACATTTTCAATCAGTATTTCTTATATATGTTATTCATTTTTTTATGGAAGACAAATTGTTTTTTCCCCTATTAAGCAAAATCATGATATTCATTAATTCATTTTTTATTTTATTTTATTTTATTTTATTTATTTTATTTTATTTTATTTTATTTTATTTTATTTTATTTTATTTTATTTTATTTTATTTTATTTTATTTTATTTTATTTTTCAAGTGAGAGGAGGGGAGATAGAGAGACAAACTCTCATATGCTCCCTGACCAGGATCCACCCAGCAACCACTGTCTGGAACTGAAGCTCTGTCCATTTGGGGCCATGTTTGCAACCAAGTTATTTTTAGTGCCTAAAGCAAAGGCTCCTTGGAGCCATCCTCAGTGCCCAGAGCCAATGTGCTCAAACCAATAGAGCTATGGCTGCAGGAGGGGAAGAAAGAAAGAGAAAGAGAGAGAAGGAGAAAGGGGAGGAGTGGAGAAGCAGATGGTTGCTTCTCTTGTGTGCCAATGCTCTACCTCTGGGCCAAAAAACAGGGCCTCAATTCATTTATAAGAAGTAAAATAAGAAGTTATCAGGTCTCTGTCTTGCTGGAAGAGGATAGGGTTTCATATCTGACTGCAAGGGAAGCAAGATTGACACCTCTTATTCATGGCTGTCATCTAAACCCAGGTCTCTTAAATTAAGCAAGTACAGTCCAGAAGTTAATAGCAACATGAAACATATTTAAAAAAAAACAGTAATTCCAGAAGGTACAATGATAGATATGAGTAATCTATCTAGATGAGAAATCCATTACAAATAATTTTCCCATCATACAATCAGCAAGAGAGAACATTGGCAGCATTTCATGAGCCATTTTTGGTTGGATTACAGAATTCTCTTTGTATTAAATCCCTGAGGTTTTATTTGAGGGGATTTGGGTGGTATGATATATTGCCCTCGATTGTTAAAGAAACATAGGTAGAATAAACAGGTTATTATGAAGAGATTTGAAAAGAAAAAACTGTTTTTCTGCTCTACTGTTCATTCTACTCACAGAATTCTTCACTCTGACACTTCTCCTCACCAAGTGTAAGAGAACAGTTTGTAATTGTTACTGTAGTTTTTACATATTTTTAAATCCGTTTATTTATTTAAATAATATTTATTGACCATTTATTTTAACCCTCCACCTGACACTGATCTTAATGTTCTGGGAAATAAAAATTTTGAGATAGTTCCTGACATCTAGGATCATATATACTCTTATTGATTTACACTCAAAGAACTCAGCGTATGTGTTCTGTGTTAATTACTCTTTCCATAAGAAATTACTCATTGCCTATTTTCTGTTTGGTTAGTTTAATGTTATGAAGCATTTTCTTATTTGCAGCCATTTTAAAATTGCAGAGTTGCACCAAATTAGACAATGTTTATTAGCACTAATATAATGGTCTTTATACACCTCTGACTTGGTACTTGGTTGTTCCCATCGAACATCAGACCTAACAATGTCTTATATTGGTTCTAAGTTAACATCAATTCTATTTAGGTTTAGTTCCTGGAAATTGTGGAGTTTTGTTTATCCCGACAATAAGCTAAACATGTGAAAGCATCCATGCTTATTTTTGATGTTAAGTCCTTTCTTCTTCTATTTTTTCTTCCTTTCTTCTTTCTTTTTATTTTTAGAGGCTTATTTCATTTAGTTTGTGACATCAATGTAGATGTTTAATGATAAAAGCAATCACAAAAATGGTTTAAATACCATTGCTAATGGCTTAAACCATTAGCAAATGTAGTCCATTGAAAGTTTATTTAGATAACAAATATGGTTCTAATTTTGATTAATTTTAGACAAAGTGCTAGATTTAATAGAACAGTATTACTAGAGAGAAGTATTTTTTAAATATTTTCTTCTGAAATCTGATGATTATTATATAAAACTTTAATCATACAATACTCTGCTAAAACTCTCCTTTCTCTCTCACGTACACACTTTCAAACACAGATACCCACACACACACACACACCTTCCATAGCCTTCAGGAAATTCTACTCCTTTCCCCGAGTGCTGAAAAATTAAATCATTTATAAACTCACTTTTTGAGGAGTATATATAGATATTTCTTTTGGGAACCTATTGTGATAGAAAACATTTTTTTTTCCCGAAGTTGGAAACCGGGAGGCAGTCAGACAGACTCCCGCACGCGCCCGACAGGGATCTACTCGGCATGCCCACCAGGGGGTGATGCTTTGCCCATCTGGGGTATTGCTCTGCTGCAATGAGAGCCATTCTAGCGCCTGAAGCAGAGACCACAGAGCCATCCTCAGTGCCCGGGCAAACTTTGCTCCAATGGAGCCTTGGCTGCGGGAGGGGAAGAGAGAGACAGAAAGGAAGGAGAGGGGGAGGGGTGGAGAAGCAGATGGGCGCTTCTCCTGTGTGCCCTGGGCGGGAATCAAACTCCAGGCCGACGCTCTACCACTGAGCCAACCGGCCAGGCCGAAAACATTTTTGAGATGATGTTTTCCTGGGTTTAAAAAATCTAAGATTGTTGGCAAAATGTGGGAGATTTTGAAGTCTTTTTTAGAAATAATAGGTTCAACTATTTTTATGTGATGTTAAAGTATGAATGAATCCATTTGACTATTTGAAAGAATATTTCCACTAAATATTTTACAATTCTTTAGAGAAACAGAAACATCCTTTTTGCCCTATTTGATCTTTTGCAGACTATTCTCTCTGGTCCAATTGATTTTTCAAGATCTTTTCTTTTACAAAAGAATATGTCAGCTCTCAAGTGGCCAGTAGTGCTTTTTATCTGATGTGGCCTCTTTCAAACCCACAAGCATTTTGGGGTTATCAGATCTACTTTAAAATGCTGCCCTTCACCTGTTCAATTTAATGCTTGCTCAGGAGGGAGCTGTAGTATTGACTAAGGCTGTGCGACAATGAAGCCTGGAAAATAAGAAAAGAAAGAAAGGCAGGCCCAAGCTAAGTAGAATATTAACTCCACCTAAGATTATGACACATTTACAGAGCATCAGACCTAATCATGTTTTTATGCAGTTAGCCAAAAACAGAATAATCAGAGATATTTATTCAGGAAGGAACACTATTTTTTAGTTTTGAATAATTTGCTACTCTTTTCTCTCTTAAAAATTATGTGTAGTGATTAGTTTTCATCTGGGCAGGCAGGCATTCTCTCTTAAAAGTTAAAATATGTCCTCCTTGCCATGGCCGGTTGGCTCAGCGGTAGAGCGTCGGCCTAGCGTGCGGAGGACCCGGGTTCGATTCCCGGCCAGGGCACACAGGAGAAGTGCCCATTTGCTTCTCCACCCCTCCGCCGCGTTTTCCTCTCTGTCTCTCTCTTCCCCTCCCGCAGCCAAGGCTCCATTGGAGCAAAGATGGCCCGGGCGCTGGGGATGGCTCTGTGGCCTCTGCCTCAGGCGCTAGAGTGGCTCTGGTCGCAACATGGCGACGCCCCAGAGGGGCAGAACATCGCCCCCTGGTGGGCAGAGCGTCGCCCCTGGTGGGCGTGCCGGGTGGATCCCAGTCGGGCGCATGCGGGAGTCTGTCTGACTGTCTCTCCCTGTTTCCAGCTTCAGAAAAATGAAAAAATATATATATATATGTCCTCCTTCATAGAAGAGAATAGAAACCAGAAAGAAAGATGTAGCTTTTGCCTTGTCTGATGCTTAAAGGATGTTTATTAAACAAAATAAATAGACTAAGGCCATTTTCACTGGTAGATAATATTTCTGTGTTTTGTATTGACTGAAGAGGAATTAATATGGGGCTCCTTTCCAATATTCTTTCTAATGGACCTTCTCTGTCCTCGCTAATCACCTAGTTAAGTCTCAGGACAGTAAAACTTGCTTCTAATTTACAACCAGATTAGTAAATGGTTACTGCTTTTCTGTTTGTGTTAGAAAGTAATTTTACTTCCTTAAAAAGATAACTGTCTCATTCTTTTTAAAGAATTAAGAAAATGGAAAGAGAATGAAAAAACGGAAGGAAAGGAGAAAGAAAGAGAGGGAAGGGAGTCTGACTATAATTTATGCTCAGGAAAGGAAGCAACATTTGCCATTTCAAAATATGCCTCTTTGTATATTGACTATTTTCATTTAATTTCTTTATTTTTTAATTGATTTTAATTTATTGGTTACATAGATTCTAGTGTCACCCCAAATGCATCCCCTCTTCCCCTGTATTCTCCTCAACATCTTCCTTGCCCCTCTCCCATAGTGCCCTTCTCCCTTCCCTTCAGGTTTATCCCATGCTATCATCCCCTTTCCCTCTGTTTTCTCTCCATCTGGTCCCTTTGATCCCTCCTCTGTCTCAATTCTGTTTCCCAGTTCACATTGTTCATTGGATTCCTCATATGAGTGAGGTCATATGATATTTTTCTTTTTCTTCCTAGTTTATTTCACTTAACATAATAGTTTCCATTTCCATCCATGTTGTCGAAAAAGGTAAGATTTCCTTCTTTTTCATGGCCCCATAGTATTCCATTGTGTATGTTCATTGCAGCATTGTTCACAATAGCGAAGATCTGGAAACAGCCCAAGTGTTCATTAGTGGATGAATGGATTAAAAAGCTATGATACATATATACAATGCATATCGACTATTTTTATGTGGTTATTTTTAAGAATCAAAGGGCAAGGAAACCTCTGACCTCCCTAACTGCCTAAAAGGAATTTAGATAGAAGACTTGCTCCAGGAAGGGAGATATCATCACAGATAACCATAGTTGAATATGATCCACTAGGTGTGATAAACAGGGAGGAGCTAGCCATGCCTCTTCCATCCAAGTCCTCTCTGTGTTGCATTGTTAAAGAAGGCCCAACAAACATTTATTTACCAGACCTTTGCTTTCCTAGCTCCATGTAAATTGCCTTCCTGTTCTTTGAAGTTTCAAACCAGTACCCCCACCCCTTTCTACTTAGCTCAAAGTGGCCCATAAGCCTTAGCTGGCCAATGTGTCTTTGGCTCTCATACTTGTATAGCACTGCCATATGTACACAAGTATTAAATTTGGTTATTTTCTATTAATTTGTTTCATGTTAATGTTATTATTAACCCAGCTAAAAGAATTATGAAAAGTAGGAAGAAATTATTTTTTGCATCCCCACGCATGGAAGCCATGCAGCTTAGTATAAAAGATCATGAGATCTTTCTCTCAAGTCTGGGTTATTTCACCATTGTTCTCATTGGGGAGCAACCTAAGATTAGGCAATTTCTTTTGTGACACATTCTATGATAGTGAGAATCTGCAGACATAAAGAGATAATTTGTATATAAATGGTGCATAAAGTATATATTGCTGTGAAATGATCCCCTACCACCAGTTCCAGAAAATACAAACATCCTGTCAGCCAAGCTAAGTGGTTATCACACAGAAATAGCCTTAGGTTAATATTTTCCCAATTCTCAAAAAATCATTCACCAATATAATGTTCTCCATTTTCAGCCTTTTAAGTCATTTGTTTTCTTACACACTACACAATTGTTACTTCTATCCTAATAAGTGACCAAAAACTAATAGAATGCTCTAAAACTGATAGACTTAGACACTCTGCAACCCTTCTTTCCTGTTCCAAATGAATAGAAATTGCAGAAACAACATAAGAAGCTGTTTAACATAGCTTATTTCTTACCATCATGCAGTGAGCTGGTATAAATTTCCGACAGCTTTAGGCACACATACACACACAGCTATGCACACATTTTAATATAAAATTAAACTTTTAACTAATAAAGGGAATACCTCAATGCATGAAATAAGAATAAATTTAAAATTATAAAAATCAAGAGAGACTAAAGTCTAAGGACTTGTAAAGGAGACAGAGATGCCTATACAGATTTATGATTAGAACCTGGAAAATGTAGAATTTTTTTTTCTTTTAGGTCAAAGAAGGAGAGATAGTGAGGCAGACTCCTGCATGCACCCCAATCAGGATCCACCCAGCAATTCTATCTATGGTGGATGCTCCAGTACTGAGGTATTTTTAAAATCTGAGGCTCCTGTGCTCCAACAGAGCTATTCTCAGTGCCTGGGGCCACATTCAAACCAATTGAGCCATTGGCTGTGGGAAGGGAAGAGGGAGAGAAAGGGCAGTGGGAGGGAGAGAGATGCAGATGGTCAATTGTCCTGTGTGCCCTGACCAGAAATCAAACCCAGGACATCCATATGCTGGGCTGATGCTATGTCCACTGGGCCACTGGCCACTGAGAATGCAGATTAAATTTCTTAGTGAAGAGCTTGTTCTCTAGTGTTTAGACTAATAGAACAAGCTTACCTCAAATTGCAAGGAGTCAATGCTAACTATTGATAAATAAAAAAAAAATCCTCCTCAGATAACTTTAGGAAAACAGAAAGCATATTTGTGATAAATCCTTCAAAGTTGGGAAAGCAGAAAAAATGATGCCTGAGTTACCCAGGTTTGAGAAGCCTGAATTGATGATACCCCAACAGTATAGGAATTGTAAAGTATGGCAAATTTATTTATAATTATGATGCACCTTAGTGGCTCAGATTTATATTTTTGTTATATATTTAGTCAATTATGCACCAAGATTTATTAAATGAAGTGTCTTTTCTAAACAGAATGCAAATACTCATATTGCAATATATTATTTTCCCTTTTTTCTCATTTATACTGGAATATATTCTGAGTTCTCAACACTCTTCCACTTATTTGTTCATTTAATTTTATTGTATTCTGATGTCCTATTACCCCCAAATACTACAGTGTTATATTATCCTACATAAGTCTAATACACCTATCAAAATGAGTAATTTCTATTGATATATTACCACCATCTAATCATCAAACTTCACTTAAGTCTTGACAATTGTTGCAATAATGTCTTTTATAGTCAAAGAATCCAGTTGTGAATCATAACTTGAACAGTTTAAAACAGTATCTTAGCCTAAATTTAATGTTCATCATCTTGATACTTTGATGTTTACAGCCAACTTTTTTTGTAGACTCCGAGTTGTCTGATATTAGAGTCAGTTTATCTATCTCCAACCGAAATAGAGTTATATTGTATTTTCCTCTTTCTTTTCAATTCAATTATTGAATACATACTGTTTTGTTTGTTTGTTTTTCATTGCTAATAATGTTCAATGTGATCACTTGATCAAGATGATGTCTGATAGACTGCTTCCTGGTTTGACTCCAATATCCACAGTAGACTGCCTCTCTCATTCTGCTCAGAGTCTGAAAACACACTTGGGGACATCCAGCCTTGTAAACCTCTCTGCTCCCTGCTTGTGCTTCAATACCCTTTCCCTCCTCCTTAGTGTCTCTCATCCTCACTCTGCTTAAGTTCTCAATCTGTGTATTAGGCTACCATCTGAGTTTAATGTCTTCTTCACCCTACTTGTTTTTAGACAGCCCATGACAGATGCTAGCCATCATGTTGTTCAGACTCTGAAACCCTCCCATACCAGGCAAATCCTTTCTATGCACGCCCTCTTTTCCATGCTCTAACTCCCCGTGTAAGATGCCCTTCCTTAGAGACACCTCTCATGCTCTGCTACACCTGAATGCTGTAAAACTGAATTGTGAACAAAAGGAAAAGAAAGAGGAAAATTTGGGCTGTAGTTTTAGAGAATATTAGAGCAACTTCTTTTTTAGCTTTATATTTAACATATTTGCATATTAGAAATACAGATATATCTGGAATTGTTCTTGTCATCTTATTGTTAACATACTGTGATTTTTCATTACTATTTTACCCCTTGTTTTCTTTTTCATGTTATGCTAATCCTTTGTTTTCTTTTTCCCAAAGTTCTTTCCATAACTTTGAAAACTCATATGTGCTGTTTTATTATTGTAATTAAGAAACATAGTTGAGATAAAATTAACACACAGTGAAACAAATAGATCTTAGCAATGAAACCTAATGAGTTTTGATAAAAAGATACATCATGTGACCAAAATTCTGATCAAGGTGTAAAACACTTTCATCCTTCACTTTCCTCATGTCCTCTTTCGGTCAGTTCCACCATCCACAGGCAGCCATTGTGCAGGTAGGGAGTGCCATAAAATAGTTTTGTCTTCTACTGAACTTAATCTGACTTGGAGTCAGCAGTGTAGGCTGTTAGAGGACTGACTCCTTCTGCTGGGGCAGTTTTGCTGATCATTGCTGGCACTGGTGGTACACATGCAAGTTAATTGATCTATATTGGTCTTTGCTAGAGTGACTACTGCCTATGTCTGATTAGTGAACAGGCAAATTTCTCAGGCTATTTTGCGTAGAAGGCAGGGGACTTAGAATTTCTTTTATATTTTGAATATTACAGCTAATATTAATATTTCATATATTAAGGTTAATTCACTCCATTGCCAAACCCCAAACTAATTCACAATGCTTATACTCTTAAATACATGAAGGTTATTGTTGGTCAGATAAAATATATTATGCTCACTTTGTTAAAAACAGTGCTGCCCACGAGGAGGCCGTCACCCAGGTGATATTAATGTGTGTCTCTGTGGGCAGGTAGAATCCTTGTAGCCTGGGGCTTGGTTTTGAGATTAAGCCTTTCCCACCCTTTTTGATGTGGGGTGGTACAATCCAATCATGCCTCAGAGAAATGACTTTGTATTAGAGACTTCCCTATTTTGTATATTGGATTAGAGGTTGTGAAGCTACAATATAAAATGGGGGTAGAACGAGAGTTTGCTCTTGGTTCCTGAGATTATCATTAGAAGAGAGAGCAGAGGAGAGCAGAGAAAGGCCACGTGGAGGAGGCCAGGAGACGCAGCCAAGATGGTGGAGTGCTGAGTGAGATGCCAGTTTGTGGAGAGTTTGTATCTGGAATAAGGAAGGAGATGGGGAACTGAGGAGAATAAGGCTGGTGAGCTAGAAACCTTTGATTCTAGGAAACTCGGATAAGTCAGTGGCTTTGTGAGCACTGAATGTGATTGGGTTTTGGAGCCCAGTGTGTATTTTTACTTGCCCGCCGGTGCAAGCTAGAATTAAAGACTATGGCCCATCAGTTCTTGGCTCCGTTGTTTCTTTACCGACTGTCCAAATCCAATGCAAACCTGCATAGGCCAGAAGGCTGCTGTGATAGGGGCCCTGGCCCTGGCCCTGCCTGCTGGCTTTACAGTTATAATTTGTTATTTTAATTGGCAGTGTTTTTACAATATAGAGGTATTTTAAATCAAATGAAAAGGTTTAGAAGGGAATCACACACACACACATAGAGATACTCACACACACTATGTAGTTCCTTTCTGGAAAGTGTTAATATGTTAAAAGACCAAAAGAATCTCTTGTATTTTTTAAACTTGTAAATCTTTAATTGGAAAGTAATTGTATACATATATAGACATCTGTTTTGGTTAAAAGAGACTGCAAATTTTTTAATGTGCATGTTATCATCTTCTAGTAGGAGTGAAGTCAATGCTCTCACAGAGGGGGACTTTATCTCATCTGACAGGAAAAGATAGTCCAGGATATTGATTAGAGGAACAGCTTGGGGAAGTGACATTCACAGTACAATGGATTAAGTTTAATGAGAGGACTTGCTACTTATCAATAGAGGGATTAACCTTATCTCCACATTTGTTGGGGCATTATTGTGGAAAATTTAAAGTAGATTAAATGATTTATTGACTACCCATAAGTGTTGGAATAAGAAAAACAATAGTTTTCTTCTGATACAGAATTGTGTTCAGAATCCTGAACACATTTATCTGTGTTTTAGCCTTTCATATACCGTAAGGTTAAAAACAAAAAACAAACAAACAAAAAAAACCTGAAACATCATTGCCAAATTAAAACTGAATTTTAATTTTAGGATAAAATACATAAACTATTTGTCTGTTCTTTAAATATTATGTTAAAATCTGTTCAACAAAACATTCATAATACATTTTCTTAGAAAACTTGACCCAATAAATATATTTTAGACAAAATTTTTATTACTGAGAAATAAAGAGAAAATAAGATATCTAGTCAGGTCACTTTTCCAACATAGCAATATTAGTAACAAAAAAAAGTAATCTTTCTAGATCATGAAAACATTAGAGTTCTTAAAGATTTTGCTAACCTTGGTTCTGTCATTAATTCAAATGGAGAATGCAACCAAGAAATTAAGAGAAGACTGAAACTGATGAGCAGCAATGAATAATTGGGAAAGATTACCAAAAGCAAAAATATGTCATTAGAGACCAAGACTAAGATTATTTATCAAATCAGATGACATGTAAAGGTATAGAGAGAATTCTAAAGATTCCACCCAAAACTACCAGAACTGATAAATTAATTCAGTTAAAGTAGCAGGATACAAAATAAATATCTAGAAATAAGTTGCATTTTTATACACCAATAATAAACTATTAGAAAGAGAAATTAAGAAAACAATCCTATTTATAATTGCATAAAAAAAATAGCTAGGAGTAAATTTAAACAGGGATATAAAAGACCTGTATTCAGAAAACATAAGACATTGAAGAAATTTAAGAAGACACAAATAAGTAGAATAAGCTTATAGATGAGAAGAACTAACCTTATTAAAATGTCCATGCTACCTAAAGCATTCTATAGATTCAATGCAATTCTTATCAAGATATCAATATCATATTCCACAAAACTGGAAGAAACATTCCAAAAATTTACACAGAACCTCACCTTCAAGTGTATTACTTAAGTTTTTTTTTTATTTAAATAGGGCTGTAGTTATACATATATGGTTTAGAGTGAATGATATTAATAACACATGTGTAAGGTAACCTAATTACAAAATAAATTCAGTAACACAGCTTTTATAGAAAGACTATAATTAATAGTTATAAAGAAAATATTAAAAATAATAATAACTAATTGCATGCAACAGAGTGAACATTGTGTCAGGAATAACTGTCATATTCATTAGCATTCAGTTGACAGTGGATACATTTTTTATTGCTATGTAAATAAAAAACTACATTTATCTGCTAAATGTGGTTTAGTACTGGCACATTCATGCCTATGAAATGCAGTCACAATGACAGTATGAGTGATGTTGATCTAATTAGCCCATTAAATCCATATTATATGTGAAGAGGAGCAGAATGTTCATTTTCTAGTTATTAATTCAGATTAACTAAGAAGAGTGGAGAATAAGAAAGTATGACATTTTCTGTGCTGCAAGAACTTTCATGGAATTTCTATGAAATTCCAGTAGCTGTGTTCAGTTTTTATATGAGAACAAGGAACAAAGTTAATTAAAAACAAAACTTGGTTGAAAGAACTGAGAATTATTTTCAAGAAACTGGAGACTGAATAAAAACATGTAGTTTCACACAGACTTAAACTCTAAGAGAAAATGTTGTTATAAATGATGTATTCTGTAACAGTGTATCAGTGAGAAACTTTCTGGATTCTTCAATAGTCAGGTATAAAATGTATCTATTCCTTACTGTCTAACAATCTAGGCTGTCTGCTACTAGAGCTGTTTCCCAGTTCCTGGTTGGCTGCTTATGGACCCTTCCTTTTCCCTTTCTATACCCCAAGGTTTCAGTCTGTTTTTGTTTTCAGAGCACTTACTTCCATCTGCTGATTTGAAGCTTCCCAGCAAAAGCAAGGCTGTGGAGTAAAGTATATTTATTTCCATATATCTCTTTCCCTGCGAACCTTAAGTAAGCACCTTAAATTTCTAATTTCATCAGGAGCTGATCATGATATGAATATCACCAACAAAAAAGAAGGTGCATGTCTTAGCTGGCCTTCTAACAAAAAATATCATAGAATGAGTGGCTTGAACAGGAAAACATCTGTTTCTCACATTTTGGAGTCTGGGAAGTCCAAGATCAAACCTTTTAGTTATCATATGGCAGAGAGGGAGAGAGAGAGAATAAGGGAGAGAAAGAGAGAGAGAGGGCTCTGGCCTCTCTTCTTATAAGGACACTAATCCCATCATGAAAGCCCTACCTTTACAGCCTAATTTAATTACCTCCCAAAAGGCCCACCCACAAATACCATCACACTAAGCGGCAGGGAATGAACATATACATTTAGGGGAGACACACACATTCAGTTTATAATGGCACACAAATTTAAGAAATATTAACACATCAAAGTAATTTATTACTGACTTGCTCACATGGACCTGGAAGCGTTTCCCAGGAGATTCTGAAAAATAGACTAAAATTTACAATTTGCTTTACTGGCCTCTTTTTCTGTTTGCTTTTTTCCTGCAACATTATATGAATTAATAGATACATGCTATGGGCCAGACAGTGATAAGTGTGAATTAAACATTTTCTGACTAAAGACTCACTATTTTGGGTCAGAGTCTAGAAGGAAATCAAATAAATAAATTTACATCTAAAACACATTCTATACTATGAACTCCATTAGGAGTGTTTAAAAATATATTTTAGCATCAATAGTCCACTTTGATTCTCCATGATCCATCATTAGTTTTCTGCACAGGACAAACAGGTGAGTTAAGTGGGGATATGGTAGGTTATCATCACCCCCGCATCTTTATGTCCTCAGTGATGGCTATAACTTCTATAACCCCTACAGGAATGCAGGATTGCTTTTGGTTTACTAGTTTCCTAGAGACAGAAAGAGTAGCTTGCCCTTGAGCTTTCCTACCATAATATCCCATACTTCACAGGTCAGGAAGCCAATGCAAGGATTCTGCCAGCTACTGAGTATGTCTAATCTAATTTATAGACTCTTCAACTAGGGAAATAGCCATGGCTGCAGTCAGGTCCCACTGAACTTACTGTGGGACAGACCTGACCTAAAACTCTATTGATGACCTGACCTCCATCAGCCCCTACTCTAACCGGAGAGCTACAGTGAGTGATCTTTTGGGTCTCCTGGAATTAGTGTCAGTTCAGAGCCAGTGTCCAGTAATCCTCAAAAAGTATGATTACTCCCTTTTCTCCAGTGCAGTTACCCTGTAAAAGGCTGTAGATCCCTTCAGGGAGGGCTGGGAGAAAGGTTAACTGTATAAAATGTTGGCAGTGTAACCGTGTCCTTCCTGGAGGAGAGTCCAGGAATACTACCTCCCTTTATTTGAAGTGTTCTTGGTCAGTAAACCGGATTAAATCTGGAAATTGATTAAGAGGTTGTAACACTCTGTGTTTTTGGTTTAAGTTAGACTGCTGCTCTCTTAACCTAGGATTCTTCTTCTACTATACAAGTTCAAGCAAAAATATACAACATTGTCCATCAATTCCACTTCTAGAGCACCATGATAAACTAGCCACCCCTGTGTCTCTGTGAGTCAGATTATTTGGATTGTCACTTTCATTCTGCTGTCTTTTGTGTTAGCCATGCCCACTTTGACTTTGTTAATTAAGTGCTAACACTTGCCTCTGTCTCCCTGGCATTCAATTACCCCATTATATTTAGATTTCCAATTAAGTAGCAAGAGTTTCCATGATTTCTTTTCTATAAAAAATATATGTCTCTCTTACTTTGTGTCTGATTCTGTCTCAGACACAGAGTAAGAGAGAGACAGAGATGAAAAATGAGAGAGAATTATTTATTTCACTTTAAAGATTTGGCTCATGTGATTGTGACTGATTTGGCAATTCTGAAATCCGTGGGGCAGGTTCGTAAACTGGAACTCAGGCAGGGTTTCTATGTTATAGTCTTGAGGCAGGATTTCTTCTTTAGAAAACTGCTATTTTTGCTCTTAAATTCTTCAACAAATTTAATAAGGCTCAGCCACATTATGGAAAGTAAGCTACCATACTTAACGTCAATGTTAATCTCATCAGACAGTAACCTCTAGATTAGTGTTTGGCCAAAGAGCTAGGCACCATAATTTAGCAAAGTTGACACATAAAATTAATCATTGTAGTGTATAAAACATTCAATATAGATATTTGTTTTCTATCTTTCTTTACTAGATATTTAATATTTAGAGGAGTTTGTAATTTTTTTATTTACTTATTTTTAGAGAGAGGGGAGAGAGAGAAAGAAAGCAAAAGAGAGAGAAGGGGGAGGAGCAGGAAGCATCAACTCCAATATGGGCCTTGACCAAGCAAGCCCAGGGTTTCAAACTGGCAACCTCAGCATTCCAGGTCAATGCTTTATTCACTGCACCACCACAGCTCAGGTGAGAAGTTTGTAATTTTGCTGTAGAAGTCATCTTAATGATTTTATATTGATGAAATATTCTCTTTATTTGGCTCTCTAAATCCCTTTAAAATGAAGTTGTATACTCTTTCTCCCTTCCCCAATAAGTATACCACCACCCACATTTAGTAAGTATTAATAGCTTTCATTTATTTATTTTTGTTCTTCTTTTTTTTGTATTCTTCTGAAGTTGGAAACGGGGAGGCAGTCAGACAGACTCCCACATATGCCCGACCGGGTTCCCCCGGCATGCCCACCAGGGGGCGATGCTCTGCCCATTTGGGGTGTCGCTCCATTGCAACCAGAGCCATTCTAGCGCCTGAGGCAGAGGCCACAGAGCCATCCTCAGTGCCCGGGCCAACTTTGCTCCAATGGAGCCTTGGCTGTGGGAGGGGAAGAGAGAGACAGTGAGGAAGGAGAGGGGGAGGGGTGGAGAAGCAGATGGGAGCTTCTCCTGTGTGCCCTGGGCGGGAATCAAACCCGGGACTCCTGCATGCCAGGCCGATGCCCTACCACTGAGCCAACTGGCCAGGGCCTGTTTTTGTTCTTTACATGTGTTTTATTTTTTAGTCTTTGATTTGTTAACATTAAATAATACTCTCTGACACCTAGCAATTATAATGAGGTGATCAGCAAATCAATTTTACTTTCTAGCTAATTACCAGGCACATTTTCTTCTATTTTGTGTTAGATGAATGATTTCCACTTTGTCAGAAATACACACTTTGCAGTTCATTCTATCAACTCTAGTCTTCCTTGTATTTATTTGTTAGATAAGCAATTACTCTTTTCACCTGGGTTTATCTTCTCATAATATTCTTAAGAAGGTTCCTACAAAGAATCATCACTAAGTTTCTTGCTTATCCAGAATGTGTTTTTGTTTTTAAGCTTCAAGGTATATTTCCCTTGCCTCACAATTTCTTTCTTGGAGTATCTTATAGATCTTTCCATTTGCACTCTCTCCTAAGTGGAATGTGATTACAACTGGGGCAAACTTTCATTTTAAAATGGCGACTACTTATGAGTTACCACAAAAAAAGAAAAAAAAGGAACAATTCTAAAAAGGAATAGGACATTATAACAATATAGTAATTACACTGGGATTACAGAGGTGAAACTCAACTGTCTTGTGCAAATCAGGACTAGTAGAGTTTCATCCAGAGATAAATATGATTTATTAGTACATGGAAAAAAGTTATAGATACATAAGGAAATGAGACAGGAAATGAGAGGTGTACAAAAATGAGTGAGGTATTTTAAAAGCCCACAGAGTATACCTTGAATTCAATCCTTCAAAAATGATCTGTTGAAAGTATAGGTGAGCCTGACCAGAAGGTGGCACTGGGACTGGGAGGACCCAGGTTTGAAACCCTGAAGTCACCAACTTGAGCATGGGCTCATCTGGTTTGTGCAGGCTCATCAGCTTGAGGCCAAGTTCACTAGCTTGAGCAAGGGGTCACTCAGTCTGCTGTAGACCCATGGTCAAGACACATATGAGAAAGCAATCAATGAACAACTAAGGCGCAGCAACAGAGAATTGATGCTTCTCATCTCTTTCCCTTTCTGTCTGTCTCTCTCTGTCTCTGTCACAAAAAAAAGAGAAAGAAAAAAAGAGAGAGAGAGAAGGAAGGAAGGAAGGAAGGAAGGAAGGAAGGAAGGAAGGAAGGAAGGAAGGAAGGAAGGAAGGAAAGAAGGAAAGAAGGAAAGAAGGAAAGAAGGAAGGAGGAAAGAAAGAGAAGGAAAGAAAGAAAGAAAGAAAGAAAGAAAGAAAGAAAGAAAGAAAGAAAGAAAGAAAGAAAGAAAGAAAAAGAAAGAAAGAAGGGAAGAAAGAAAGAAGGGAAGGAAGGAAAGAAAGAAAGAAGGGAAGGAAGGAAAGAAAGAAAAAGAAAGTGTGGGTGAAATTTCAGAGTTTTCTTGATCTGAGACAAGGAGCTTGGAGCATTGTACTTCTATAAACTTTTGTCATTGTTTAAGAGCTCTTTACAGGAGGACAGCACTTCTGAGGCAATTGTTCTCTACTTGTGGAGGCAAATCTGGTTCTCAACACCTGTATACAGAGTTGCAAGTGCTACTCTCAGAAATAAAAACATATATGACAGCTTCATGGAAACAGATGTGGAAGGGTTCTGATAAAATATGAGTGGAGCACTAACAAATCCTGTTGTTCAAATTTAAAGGGCACTCATTGTAAGTCACTCTATTCTTCAAATTGTGGCTGGTTACTATATGTTTCCAGGAGGAAACCATACAAGAAAAGGGTGAGTGGCTCTTCTGCAATGCCACTCTGGGCCATAGGCATTTTCATGGTACTTCTCTTGTATTTATTTTTGTGTGTCTCCCTGTGTGCATGTATGTGCATATGGTAAAGTAAGGCTTCTTTCCCTCTGTCCTCAAATATATTTACGTGTGTCCTAGGATAAATTGTTGAAAGCATTGTTATATTCTTATTAAATAACCATGACACTACTGTCAAAAACAAATTAAGCATGTAAGCCTAAACTTATTTCTGGATTTTCTCCTTTTTCATTCTCCATAAGTTCAGTTTTCCACAAATGTTTATGTCTGTCTATGCTATTCTGTCTTGATATCTGGTTGTATAAAAGACTATGTAGTGAGTTCTGAAATAAAAAGATGTTGCTCCTCTGATTTTTGTTCTTTCTTCTAATCATTTTGGATATAACAGATTTTTATGAATTTTTATGTAAAATTTAGAATTGGCTTGATAATTTGAATTGGACTGAGTTTGCATTGAATCTATAAATCAATTTGGGGAAGGTTAATATCGTAATAAGTCTTCCATTCTGTGAGCATGCTATGTTTTAACCTACTTAGATATTTATTTTGAAAAAAGGGTGAAGATTTTAGTGAACTACTATAACATATATTTGCTAAATTTATTTTTAAGTATTCAAAATTGGATGTTATTATCAATGACGTGTGGTAACTTGTATGAAACATTTTCCCTTTCATATTGTACTGGGCTAGAACTTCCATACAATGTTGAATTGCAGTGGTTAGAAAGGATGTTTCTGCTTTGTCCCAGAACTTAGAGGGAAATAATTCTATTTTTATTTAGGATCAAAGTCATTCAGTATAAACTATGCAGTCCCACAGGGTTTCATGATCAGAAAGTTCTTATTTTTAGTTTAATGTACTTTTGTCACTGCTTTGAAATTCTTAATAATTTGATCTTGGTATTTGTCTTTTATAAATGAAGTTCAGTTAGGATACTGGAGTGCGACAGTGATCAGGAATTGTGGAAGATATGCATATTCACTCTTTCTTGCTGTTCCATTCACATAGAGTATTTGCAATACCCATAAGCACAGGATTCCAGTGGACACACCATGCATGAATGTTCAACAAGGCTCAAAACAAGTATAAGATAAGCATCTTAGATCTATGAACGAGTGAGTGGTGATTGAAAACCCAGAGAGACCACACTTTCTATTCAAACTGGAACTTGCTTTGAATGCAGAAAGCGAGTGATGACTTTTAAGAAATGCAAACAATGCAGAAACCCTAGAATGTCATTTCTCTCACTGTTTCTTATTTTGGAAATAATGACAGAAGGAAATAAAAATATTACTCATAATAATTCATTTGCCATTCAGTCTTTCTTTTTATTTTTTCCACCTATTCTTTGTTTGTTTTTTTTGTTTGTTTGTTTGTTTTCATTTTTCTGAAGCTGGAAACAGGGAGAGACAGTCAGACAGACTCCCGCATGCGCCCGACCGGGATCCACCCGGCACACCCACCAGGGGCGATGCTCTGCCCACCAGGGGGCGATGCTCTGCCCATCCTGGGCGTCGCCATGTTGTGACCAGAGCCACTCTAGCGCCTGGGGCAGAGGCCACAGAGCCATCCCCAGCGCCCGGGCCATCTTTGCTCCAGTGGAGCCTTGGCTGCGGGAGGGGAAGAGAGAGACAGAGAGGGAAAGTGCGGCGGAGGGGTGGAGAAGCAAATGGGTGCTTCTCCTGTGTGCCCTGGCCGGGAATCGAACCCGGGTCCTCCGCACGCTAGGCCGACGCTCTACCGCTGAGCCAACCGGCCAGGGCTACCTATTCTTTGTTGTTGGTGTTTACTCTCTCTCTGTTAGCCTTTTGGATTGAATATTTTTGTATTTCATTTTACATTATTAGCTAATCAACTACTATAACTAATTTTATGGTTATTTTGATGTTTACAATATATCCTCATGTTATTAGTTTACTTTCACATAATATTTTACCACATAAACAAACAACATAAAAAGTCTATTATGTCATAATGGCAGTAAAAAAATGAAAGAAAATTTATGTATTGGTAATCATTATTTTTTGTGTATATCTCAGTTTATCCACCGTCATTTTCCTTGTTTGAAAATTTAAATTGCAATACGTTCAATTTAGTTGGTGATAAATTTTCCCAAGCCAAATCTACTTCCATAAACTTTTATATTCCTGAACCCTTATTTTCCTGAATTTCTACCTCATCTCAGTGAGATCATCATGCTATACTTTGGGTACCACTCTTCTTCAAGTTCAAGAAAGTCCCTTCAGACTGAAAGCCAGAGTATTGGAGAGCTTACCTCGATTCTCTCCCTTCTTTTAGAGATCATCGTTCTACATTGCTCATTATCCAGTGTCTGAAATATTCATATATTTCATCCAGTTTCCTAGTTGTTAAAGGCAAAAGGACAAGTCCATTCCTAGTTATTTTATCATAGCCTAAGGCAAATTATTCACTTTCTTTTGATGAATTTATTATTCTGGTATTTTAGAATTCGTTTTGCTCTCACCACTAACTCCTAACTTCTCTCCTGCACTTTCCACTTCTGTTTCTTTGTCTATTCTATCCCAGCTTTGACCACACAGTTCCTAATCTGTCTGGTGCCATCTTTTTCAAGGAGCACATTTGATTAGGTGATGTCTAAGATTTCTGCCATCCTTGTCTCTCTCTATCACAATAATACAGCTCTTCTCCCTTGTTTTTAGTCAAACTGTGTCCCTTCCAACCGAAATTTATGTACTTTATAGAGATAATCATGTTAAAATGAGGTCACTAGGGTAGCCTTAATCTAATGACTGGTGTTTTTAGAATGAGGGGAAATTTTAACAGACACAGAAAAGAAGAACGTCATGTGGAGAGACACAGGGTAAAGACGGTCACCTACAAACCACAGAGAGAGGCCTGAAACAGATCCCATCCTAACAGTTTTTGGTTTATCCTTATTTCCTGGCTTCTTAGTGTTAGATATCATAGAACACAATCTCTGATTCTTCTCTTCTGTAGCTATCCAAACATCTTTTGATTTCATATAACTATATGGCTTTAATCACTATCTATATGCCAAGTATTTGGCAGATTGATATATCCAATGCCGTCCTCTCTGCTGAGCTGCAAGCATGGGACTCCGACTATTTGATGTCTATTAATTTGGAACATTGAAATGCATAGACTGTGTAGAACAGTAGTTTAATGTTTAGCTATATGTCTAAATGCTACATTGTACTACTTTATAATACATGTTTGTATAATGATTAACACAAAATTATAACTTGTTTATATTTTACATTTAACCTGAGATAAATTTTGTAGACTTCCATAAATTTGTGTATAAGGGTATGTTATTACACACACACACACACACACACACACACATATATATATATTCCCCTATATTCATGGGATATAACAATATATTCTTATTACATATAATATATGTGCATGTGTAAGCATACATATATATGCACTTTTTTATATATTGCAGTAATTTCTATAAATTAGATGTATCTTTTTATGGAATGAGTGTCAGTACAGAGGTAAAATGTTTGCATTTTTTTATTGTCATACAAGAAAAGGACAATTAAAATAGAGAATGTCACATATGACCTCAATGCTGAGACAGCATATGTATAAGAAAATTAGATCATGAATGTAGTTCATAATACAACAGTCATAATTAAATTGTATTTACTTATTAATAAAAATGAACACTGGTATTATAATGCACCTTCACCTACATAAATTTATATTTGTGTAATTCTATCATCCAGAGTTTGAAATTTAGACTATTGAGATGTCTATATTTCATAGAAACAATAAAGCAATTTCAATTCTATAAATTAAAGTGCAACAACCTTGAAATAGGCCTTAAAATCTTCCTATAAAGTATATAAATGAAACTGTATTGGCCAAAAATAATGATTTCTGTTTCATGAGAAAATTTTAGTGACTTTATAATATTTGGCTTTTTTCATCAATTAAAGAATTTTATGCATCTTAGTTATAAAAAGATGTGGCCAACATAGACTTGTTATATATAGTAAGAAATAGTAGTAGTTTTCTGTTAAAATTAGCAGCATCATTCTGAAAAATTTAAAACTCACTAATTATCTACAAAATACAATAAAAACTGTCTATATTAAACTTTTTCTATTCAGTTTTCCAGCAACATACCCAAAATTTAACAGTGAATTAATGTATAAAATACATTTTTGCTCTATCCACTTTTAGTTCTTCAGTTTATCTCTGTTAGACACCTGAGCTTGCTTCTTATAAATAATATTTCTAGCATATACTCAAAATTATGAGAATTTATGGCTTTTCAATGCTACAGTTTTGTAAAGTGATATGTTATGTTACAAGACTTAGAACTAAATTAGAAAAAAATAGTTTTCATATTGACATGAAATTACTTTAAAATTGTGATTGTTTTATCCAGTAGTAACTCTATCGGGTATTGAATATCAACTTCACTAATGAGTTTTAAGCTGTACATTCAAATGAATAGTTCCGTTATTCCTATATGTTAACAGTTGTCTCTTAAAATAATTACTATTTAGGTTTGTAAAGTATTCATTAAATGTCTGCCAAATTAGTTAAAAATCATAATAGATATTTAAAGGGTTCTTAAAAACTGAAACAGAAATTATATTTGATTATACATAACTGTAGGTTTATTAAAACCATTTAACTTATGTGTTACATAATTTGAGAAGAACCCGGATTTTAATTGCATATTTGCAAACTGCTAGCTTGCTTTGTTAAATATTCATTTTATCCAATGCAGTAAAGGGTGAGTGAGGTATGACAATATCAATTATTTTTGTAAGCAATTATTCACTGTACTTCATGGGATTAAGTGATTTAACAAATCCAAAAGCATATTATGTCTAATAATGAGGTCATATGCAAAAGAAATAAAAAAATATTTATATTGAACATATATCTTCAATTCCTTGACTTACCACCCCAACCCCCCAAAAAGAGCTTCTTGATAGGCCAAGAGGCATTATCTTTCCCACCTTTCAGATTACTGATGAATATTGATGCCATTACTGCTAGCTGAGATAAAAAATAATTGGTATCAAATTATGACTCAGCACTTACTGTCTTGATTCTAGAACGTATAGCCCAAGTTGCCAATGAAGGAGCATAATTCCCCTTTAATTATCTCTAATAAGCAGTTGCTTGTTATCACAGAAGTTAAGTGGGGATTAAAAGAGAGTAAATTGCACTTTTATGCCTTGAAGTGCCAACTCATCTTGAAGTCAAGATTGGTAAACAAATGTAAAGAGATGTAAGATTGTAATTTGGTTGCAGATTCAATTCAGTAGATGAAGTGCCTCCAATGGCAGGCTTTTTAGAGGCACTAAAACTCCTTTGCGAAGGTATCCACTTTTAGTTCTTCAGTATATCTCCATTAGACACCTGAGCTTGCCTCTTGTAAACCTGAAGAAGAAAACATTCTGCCGAGAAGAACTTTATTTATATATCATTTCTTCTCTAAATGTTTTTCTTTCTGGAAACATTTGCATTTAAACAAAATTTTGACTTCTTTGGAATCCATCTGCCTACACTAACCTTATATTTTACCCCAACATAAACATCACCTGTGAAGTATGTTGTAAATACTCTTGCTGTTCTCTGTTCTTCATTTTGCACATATCCACTTAAAGTCATGGTAAAGATACAGCTTGGCCCATTTAACTTGGGACACGGCACTAGGATCTTTAGTCTCTCCAAGTATTCTTTCTTATAAAAGATAATCTGAATGACAGAGTAGGATTCACAACCCATTTAGTATCTATGGGTCCATTATAAAGAAAACTTAGTAAAGATAAAGAGAACTTATACCAAATGATAATGCAGACCTAAATTGTCATAACAACCCACTGGATTTTCTCCATCTCATCAGAATTCCCTAAATTTAAGTTATTCCAAATCTCAAGAAGTCTCTACATCTTTTTTTCTATTTGACTATCTTCTCATTTAATCATTACAAATAAAGTAAAACCTTTGGGACCAACTCACCACTTATGTTTTGCTTCAACCCTTGGCTGGGGTTAGTTAAGACCATATTTGGCAAGTGCTGTTTACCTTCATGTGTTTTCAACTTGGTGAAAGTTGAATGTACTCTGTTCAAAAGGAAATTATTTTTTCTTAGGAAAATTATTTAAATTTGTTGCTGATATTTTTTAAATGGAAACTTTCATAATAAAAAATCTAGATTTCTTTTGATTTACTGAATATCAGAAAAATAAGCACAGCCTATTCTGCATATGAATTTGAGTGGTTTTGAACTTTGGCTATGACCCATTACACTAGGCAGTGTCAGAGTCACATTATTCCTTAACATCACTTCAGTGATTATGAGGCAATGAGTTGACCTTTGTAGTCACATTTGCACTGTTTTTTCTTTTACACATAGTTCTTTTCATGGTTTACACTGCTTGTTTCTCCCCTGTAGGTGTCCTCCCTTTGACACCTGCTTAGTTGATTATCTCCAGGTTCAATGCTGAGTACTGAAGCATGTTTACCATGGAACAGTTTCCTTTAATGAGTACCAATTCCCAGGTAGGGACTCTAGCAATGTGTTCATATCATCTTACATTTCTGTAAAATCTGACAAAATAAGACAATTTCACATTTTTTATGAGGTCTCTGAAAATTCTGTTAAGATTCAGTCTTCCCAAACCCTGGCTCCACCACTGACTGTTGTGGAAATGAAATTCTAATCCTAGTCACTGGTAAAATGGAGTGAAAATTTCTAATGACAGAATATTTTTTCATCTCCTAGGAGACAGTTTTTAATAAATTGGACAAATTAATGATATGATGTTGCATAGAACAATTTGAAGAAAAATAAATACAGGTATCATTTGCCTATAAAATGTGTTATTTTTTGCTGCAGACATTAAAATAAATGTAATCTCCGACCTCTTTGTTAATAAAAGGTGAGAAATACAATCCTGTGAAAATTAAGAATTAAGTTTGTGCATGAAAGTACAATTCTAGTGAATCGGGGATAGATACATTCTGTTTTCACTTTTATCTGACTCTCATTGATAGAATCACTCGGAGTCTGAAAGACCGGTGTAATAGGCTTTATTGAGAGAAAACCTGTCAGGATGTCTCCTAAGGGAGAGCAGCCCTGGTTCTCTAACAGGTAGAGTTAAATAGGGGATCCGAGGGTGAGGACTGGTTGTCATTAAGGGAAATGTAGCTTTCAGTGATTTATGTAACAATAATTGTAAATAAGCTAGGGGACCTTCTACGCCTGGGATAGTCACCCGATGCCCAGGAGGTGGTGACCTGGAACATCCAATTTTTCAGTGACCCTTTGTCCACTTAAGGGAGGAGGGGGTCATGGTCCCCACCTGCAAACCTATCACTCATTAGAAGTACTTTTTGTAGATACAGTTTGATAGGCAATGTATTTAAAGCAGGTAGATGTTTGGATTTTTTAAGATTCAAGTGAAAGGAAATATCGATATAAAACCAAATAGAATCTCCCAGCCCAGTAAGTTTCAGAAATGATTTTGTAGCAATACTGATATTCACTTCTATAATGATTCACTTTTGAAGCAGTACATTGATATTCTTAGGTGTTGAAAAGCAAGGCCATAAAGAAAGAACTAAGAATGAAATTAACTAGGTTACAATCAGAATATAAAAAAGCAATTTTAAATCACATCAATTATTCTGGAAAGGATTCTTCAAAATATAGATGCTTTAGACAAATTCTAAAGGGTATTTATTTACAAGTGAACTAAACAAGAAAAAGAGGGTTATAAATTAAGGCGAGAGGATTTATGTAGGATTCGTATACTAGATTTAGTGAGAGGCTGCTACAAACAGTTTAACAAAGATACAATGATAAGTAGTCAGATACTAATGTTTCAAGTGAAAATGAGGCTCTTCTACATGGTCACAAGAAAAGCATTTTAAGGATGAACATATCAAAAGATGAAGTGTGGTAGTAAGATTTATTGAAGTTGGAGGAAACACAAAGAACTGCCCCTGGGTGCGCAGAGTTTTATCCATAACCAGGTTGCAAGATCTGTCTGGCTGAGGAAGCAGTCCAGTCTGGTCTTCACAAAGCCGACAGGAAGGGTTAGTGTCCGGAGATGTTGCGCCATTACCCTGCATTGGCAGGACATCCAAAGTTGCTGTAGTTCAGTTTAGTCTATGCAACAGCTTAATCCAGTTCAGGCTTTGTACCGGCTGCGTTCTGGCTGGTGCAGCACTGTGCTGCACCCAGATCTGCACTAGAAGCCCATCCACTCTCCAGCCAGCAGCTGAGAAAGAATGTGGCAGAATGAACCAGGAAACGTGCTTTGATTATATACTGGGGAACAAATTTTTTAATATAATTTTTTATTAATTTTAATGGGATGACACCAATAAAGCAGGGTACATATGTTCAAAGAAAACATCTCCAGGATATCTTGTCATTCAAATATGTTGCATACCCATCACCCAAAGTCAGATTGTCCTCCATCACTTTCTAGCTGGTTTTCTTTGTGCACCTCCCCCTCCTCTCCCTCTCCCTCCCATAACCACCACACTCTTGTCCATGTCTCTTAGTCTTGTTTCTATGTCCCACCTATGTATGGAATCATGCATTCTTAGTTTTTTCTGATTTACTTATTTCACTCCTTATAATGTTATCAAGATCCGTCAGTGGTGTATTGAGTTCTCCAAATATGATTGTATTTTTGTCAGTTTTTGTTTTTAGGTCAATCAGTAGCTGTCTTATATATTTTAGTGCTCCTTGGTTTGGTGCATATATATTAAGAACTGTTATGTCTTCTTGATTCAGTGTCCCCTTAATCATTATGAAATGACCATTTTTGTCTCTGATTACCTTTGCTGTCTTGTAGTCAGCATTATTAGATATGAATATTGCTACACCTTTGTTTTTTGGATGTCATTTGCTTGGAATATTGTTTTCCACTTTGAATTTGTTTTTATCCTTGTTGATTAGATGTGTTCTTATAGGCAGCATACAGTTGGGTTTTCTTTTTTAATTCATTCAGCTACTCTGTGTCTTTTTATTGGTGAGTTTAATCCATTTACATTTAGTGTAATTATTAACAGTTGAGGGTTCCCTATTGCCATTTTATAAATTGCTTTCTGTTAGTTTTATATCTTGTTTAATTCTTCTCCTTTGTTTTTCTATCATTTGTTCTTGTTTGGTTGTAATTCCTCTGTTAGTAACTTTTTTAAGTCATGTGCTTCTGTGGTGATTTTTTTCAGAGGTGGTTACCATTAAGTAATGAAAAGTGTACCTACCATGTTCATTGTAGTACACTATCTTATGAGTGCTTCTGCACTCCATTGTCCTTTGCTACTGTTATTCTTCATCTTTCTCTCCCATTTTTTTTGTTTTTGTTGTCACTGTTTAAATTTGGTTTTATTGTGTTTTTGGTGGAGTTTTTACTTGTGGTTTTGTTTTATTTTGTTCTTTGTATCTGGTTGAAAAACCCCCTTTAGTATTTCCTGAAGGGGGGGTTTCTGATGCTAAATTCCCTCATCTTTTCTGTATTTGTGAATGTTTTTTATTTCTCCTTCGTATTTGAAGGAAAGCTTTGATGGGTATAGTATTCTTGGCTGGAAGTTCCTCTCTAGCAGAACTTTAAATATTGTGGTCCACTCTCTTCAAGCTTGTAGAGTTTCTGCTGAGAAATCCAGTGATAATCTAATAGGCCTTCCTTTATATGTTGAATTCCTCTTTTCCCTGGCTGACTTGAGAATTTTTTCTTTGTTGTTGGTTTGTGCCGATTCCATTATGATGTGCCTTGGAGTAGGTTTTTTGGGTTATGAAAACTCAGTGTTCTGTTTGCTTCTTGAATTCGAGGCTTTAGTTTTTTCCACAGGCTATGGAAGTTCTCATCTATTATTTGTTTGAATATGTTCTCCATTTCATTTTCTCTCTCTTCTCCTTCTGATATACCTATTATTCCCATGTTAGTCTTTTTGATGGAATCAGACAATTCCTGTAGGGATTTCTCTCTCTCTTTTTTTTTTTTAATTGGAGTCTCTTTCTTCTTCTCTCTGTTGTGCCTCAAGTTGCATGTCTTCTATTTCACTAATTCTACCTTCTGTGTGGCCTGTTCTATTAGCTAAGCTTATTACCTCATTTTTTAGCTCGTGAATTGAGTTTTTCATCTCTGTTTGATTTGTTTTTATGCTTTCAGTTTCCTTGGTAATATATTCTCTGTGTTCATTGAGTTGTTTTTTGAGCTCCCTAAATTGCCTTTCTGTGTTTTCTTGTATATCTCTGAGTATTTTTAGGATTTCTATTTAAATTCTCTGACAATTATTTCCAAAGTTTCCAATCTATTAGTTTTTTTCCATAGGTTTTTTGCTCATGTATCTGTGCTAAATCTCTGTCATTTGTATCCATGATATTTGATTTCCTTTTCCTTAATGGCATCTTAGAGTGGTTTTGTTAATAACACTAATGAGAATTAATATATAATAACAAGTATATATATATATATATAAAGTAAAAAAATTATTATTTTTCTTCCTTTTTTCTCTACCTCTTTGAGAAAATATTGTGAAAAACTGTGAATTATATTGTGCTAAATGGAACAAAAACTACCTATAATGGAGGGCCTGAGTTGGGGAGAAGTAATAAAGGGACAAAACAAGACATAGGGACCCACAAAATACAAAAAAAGAAAAAATTTGGATCAAGAATAAAAGGATTTGCTTGTAAATGGTGGCCAACTGAGAGATATAATGAAAGGAATAAGAGGGAAACAAGGAAAAAAAATACTACTGTATTAAGTGGAACAAAAACTAGATAAAATAGAGAGCCGGAGTTGGGTGGAATGTCAATGAGTTAAAACGTGAAGTAAAAAGCACCCAAAATGCCACAAAGAAAAATTTGAGTTCCAAATAAAATAATTTGTTCGTGAGTGAGGATCAAATGTGAGGAAAAGTAAAAGAGAAAAGAAGAAATTAAGAGAGAGAGAGAAAAAAGAGAAAAAGGGAAAAAAGAAAAGAAGAAAAAATAGAAAAAAAAAGAAAAAGAGAGTTAAGGGTTTTGGAGTGTAACCCTCATAGTGCCATTTCTCTGATGTCCTGCCAGGGAACAATTTTTTTTGTACATTTCCTGTTGCATGAGGTTTTAGAACTGTTTCTATATATTTCTGCTGATTCACTGATTTCAAATCTGAAATCTGTTTTTTGGTGCATGCTCTAGTTTTTATGCAAGTTTAATTTCTTTTGTTATAATTAATAGCATGCTTTGGTTTTAAAATTGGAGTTAAAAGGCAATGACTCTTGGATTGAACATAACCACAAGGCAATTAATATTTTACAAACATCACTTTTCATAATTGTAGTTGGGTTTTGTTGTTGTTGTTGTTGTTTTGTATTTTTCTGAAGCTGGAAACTGAGAGGCATTCAGACTCCTGCATGTGCCCGACCAGGATCCACCCAGCACACCCACCAGGGGGCAATGCTCTGCCCATCCGGGGCATTGCTCTGTTGCTACCAAAGCCACTCTAGCACCTGAGGCAGAGGTCATGGAGCCATCCCCAGCGCCCGGGCCATCTTTGCTCCAATGGAGCCTCAGCTGTGGGAGGGGAAGAAAGAGACAGAGAAGAAGGAGACGGGGAGGGGTGGAGAAGCAGATGGGCACTTCTCCTGTGTGAGAAAATGCTTCATGACTGGACAAAAGGAAAACACAAAGGAATGTCTTTTGGTATTCTCATGGTTTGGCATGAACCTAAGGACCACAGCAGTGACTGTTATTTCTGTCTGATCCATACAAAGGGCATCAGCAAGAAAAAACAGCATGTGATCACATATCCTAATAATCCTTCAGCAATACAACCTATCCCACACTCTGAGACACTCCTGGTTCCAGTTTTCAGTGGTTTTATTTCTTCTAAGGATGAAGAAAGAGAAGATGGTGATCAAGTGTATTTTGATAAGGTGCATGAGGAAATTAAAATGGTGAATCTGAAGGGTCTTCTTCTGATGTCAAGCAGTCATTAACCTCTCAGTAGTTTAGCTAACTGAATTGTATGACTTAGTAAGAGATTTGGGTCTATCAAAGAAAGCAGCTGAGTTATTATCCTCCAGGCTTCAAGAAAAGAATGTACTTCACTGGTCAGCTAAAGTATTCCATTTCAGGAAGCGTGAACAAATTTTTGTGGACTTCTTTCTGAAGACAAATACTTTGTTTACTGTCATAATATCAGTAGTTTTCTCAGCCAGCTAGGTGTTACCCCTTACAGTCCAACAGAATGGTGGCTATTTCTTGACATCTCTAAACAGAGTCTGAAATGTGTTCTCCTACACAACAGTAATGTTTATGCAGCGATTCCAATTGGTTATTCAACTCATCTGTGAGATTATAATGACATAAAAACTGTCCTCAACTTTCTGAAGTATGATGAGCATACCTGGATCATTTGTGTGTATCTTAAAATGGTAAATTTCCTGCTAGGATAACAGAGTGGTTTCATGAAGTATCCTTGCTTTCTGTGTTTGTGGGACAACTGAGCTCGGGAGAAACACTGGACACAGAAGGAGTGGCCGAAACATGAAGCTGTGGAAGTAGGGATGAAAAATATTGTGAATGCACCTGTAGTTAATAGAGACAGGCTCATTTTCTCCCTACTTTATATCAAACTTGGCTTAATGAAGCAGTTTGTTCAGACTTTGAATAGTGAAAGTGAATGCTTTCAACATATTATTTCTGCTTTTCCTGCCTTGCCTTCGAGAAGATAAAAGCAGGTGTATTTGATGGACCTCAAATTTGAACCTCATATGTGATGAAGAATTTTCCAGGAGGGTGAATAATGAGGAGAAAGCAGCATGGCAGTCTTTTGTGGCAGTTACGAAGAACTTCCTTGGCAACAAAAAAGCAGAAAACTATGAACTTCTGGTTCAAAGGATGCTGTTGGCTTTTTGCGACTTCGTATGTAACATGAGCATTAAGATTCCCTTCCTGAACAGTCACTTTGATAAGTTTCCCAAAAATCTTGGAGTGATGAGAAGACCACTGCTGGAGCATCAAACGAGATTGTCCTCAACAAGTACACAAACGCAAGAGTTACAAATGCAAATTTTTTGCCTGAGTAGAATTTAAATTTTTTGCACAAATTTTATGATTAAAATAAGTGTTTTAGTATGTTCTATTTCAAAATTGTAGACAAATTCTTATGCAATCATATCTTTTAGTATATTAGTGTATTTACTGCACTATATAAATGCAGTAAGAATTATATAAATTATATTTTCACGAAGATGATGCCCAAGAAGACATTCTACTTTATTATGTTAAACTAACTGTTGAAAATTTTACAATAAGATGAAAATATAAAATCTTGAATTGCAAAGAAACTGTAGCTTACAGAAAAAAACTAATGTCAGATTTGAGATCAGAACACTCAAATTAGGTAAGAACAAGTATTTTTGTGGATGTAACAAAAATTTGTTCCCCAGTGTTATATTACTTCTTGCTTTCAAACTAACCAATCTCTTTCCTGGCTCTTCCTTGGTTTGTGTTGGGTTCTCCTCCTGTCCATCATCTTTCTTAGATCTTCCAGGTTTCATACTCTCATCCAATATGATCCTTTTCTCGGGCTAGACACCTCCCTTCTAAGGTCACCATCTTGGCTGCTACTATGCATACACCCAGCAGAGTTATTTCCCCTTTATTATTTTTTCCTCTCCCTCCATCATCTGGATAATAGCTGGTTTTGCTCTGGGCAGCCCATTGAGGGATTAAGTCCATTCCAGGGAGGATGCCTTGTTCCCCTGGGAAGCTGTGAATATTATTATACTTTCTTAGTACATCAGGCTTAATGTCTGACTCAGCTCCCTAGTTTATTAGGGTTAATATGTGATTTTTTTCTCCTTTTCTTTATTCATACTAACCAGCTACCTGCACTAACACTACCACCAGAAAAAGCTGAAGATATGTAAATCAGTTAATTGAAAAAATCAAAATAGATTAAATTCAACGTTGGCCGTAGAGAATGTATACATAGAAATTTCCATTCAAGTCCCTCCTTTTATGTTGAATTTATCTTATTAAAGTGTGTCTGAGTAGTTTCCCTGACCTATCATGATTCAAATATCTTTATATAAGCTACACTATATATCCTCAAAAAATTTCTTAAAGTTTTTTAAATGAAGAGTAAGTTTTATTTTATATCTTTAATGAATAATATATAAAAGCCTCTATTTTTGCTAAATACTGAGGAATGGGAAGTTACCATAAATAGACACTTTTAGTTTTAAAAACTTGAAGGATACACTTTGTTGCAAGCTCTGAGAATTACCTGCCTTAAGTCTTTTTTTCTAAAAAGTGGTCAGGTAATTGTATTACATTAATAGTTTTTCTACCAATCTCATATTAAAAAAAATAAATCATAGAATTATTCCTAGGATGCTTTCTGTTGTCCAACAATAATCCTATGGCTTTTTAAAAATTGTTTATGGCTCACTTTTTGAGACCTGTGGGCTATGATTTTGTGTGTCTCTACAAAAGGGCATTGATTGCTCTATTTAGAAATCATTTTCAGCCTGACCAGGCGGTGGCGCAGTGGATAGAGCGTCGGACTGGGATGCGGAAGACCCAGGTTCGAGACCCCAAGGTCACCAGCTTAAGCACGGGCTCATCTGGTTTGAGCAAAAGCCCACCAGCTTGAACCCAAGGTCGCTGGCTCCAGCAAGGGGTTATTCGGTCTGCTGAAGGCCCGCGGTCAAGGCACATGTGAGAAAGCAATCAATGGACAACTAAGGTGTTGCAACATGCAATGAAAAACTAATGATTGATGCTTCTCGTCTCTCTCTTTTCCTGTCTGTCTGTCCCTGACTATCCCTCTCTCTGACTCACTCTGTCTCTGTAAAATAAATAAATAAATAAAAAAATTAAAAAAAAAAAAAAAAAGAAATCATTTTCAGTGGTAAGTTGAGTGTTATTTACTATGACCTTAGTTTTCATAACTTCCTTAAAGACAGTCTAGGCTAGGAACATGATTTCTGATGGCTCTCTTTGAATTGACGCAAAAAAGGCTAGAAATATATTTCTGTAATAAATTGTGCAATATTTCCTTTTAACTTGTCAACCCCTCTTTAATACTGCAACTTATCCATCAAAACCAGTTCATAAGATGAAAAATAAATGTCACATAAAGGTGAGGTCTTAAAATTCACTTGTAGAGTGTATCTGTATCTTAAAGGAGATGGACAAAATATAGTTGAAAAATAAACCTTAAAACCACTGCTAAATATTGTGCTTATTAAGCAGTTTGTGTGTGCGCGTGTGTGTGTTCGTGTGCATATGGTATTGTTATTTTGCTATTCTTAACCACAATTCTGCCACATTTTAAAATCTATATTATGGTTGCTGTGGGAAATCTAATGGTCAATGGAAAGTGGTGAAAGAAAAATCAGGAAAACTATGTGGAAAAGTTGAGATAAAATTGTTTTCTGAACCATAGAATCGGTTGTTCTAGAGATTTCTGATGAATCACACTGTGATTTGATCATAAAATCATTGAAAAATAATCTTTTAAAGAAATGACAACCGTGCCTATAAGTGTTTGTTCTTCCAGATAAAATGGTGCTTTGGAACTTTTAAATTAGAAATGTAAATCTATTTCTAGATTGTTTAAAAAGGAATCCTTGTCTGCAAACATATCCTGATATGCTAGTAACCTTTGCTGGAGTAACAAATAATCCCCCAAATTTAATATCACCCAGAGATATATTTCTCAGTGTTAAGATCATTTTAACACTGTTTTGGACATTGACATGTGGTTATTAACACTGTTAACATTTTGAGAAGCAGTATGACATACATTTGGAAATTCTTGGTGTTTCTACTTTGTTAACATTTGTTTGTGTGCATCAGAAATTATTTCAAAATGGAAATTGAAAAATAAAAATGAAAAAAAAAACAAAAATTATAATATACCAATATAAAGTGAAGCTACAAAATAAGAAAATATTCCAGGCATTAAAGTCTTCTTGCAGAATGTTCCTAGGAGAACTAGTTCTATGAACAATGTCACTAATAACTTGGGATGCATCTATCTCCTGTTTATTCTCTACTGTGTGGACCTTTCCATTCCATTATAAGTACCATATACACATTCATACTACCTATCCTTTTTATTAAATTACAATTTGAAATTTTAAAGCTACCTTTCAAGACTAACAGCTATCACAGCTTTGATAACAGTTATGAAAACAATTTATTCTTATGAAAAGTTCATTCTCAATGCAAAAGAATCATCTTTTATATAGCCTCATATTTTATTTCTCTCAATTATAAATAACTTTTCACTAAATCAGTGTGAGTTGACAATAGTTTTAAAACATACTGTTGTGAAATATGATTTACCATTCATTTAACATTTCCAATATGCATATTCACTGTAAAGAAAAATACTTGCCAAGTACAAAATGCCACATCAAAGGTAATGCCAAACACCTTTTTATTGTGGTACAGTTTTTAAAGGTGTGGCTTACTAAATTAGCTTTAAGTTCAGTGCAGAGTTATAGCAAACAATGACTTTAAAAGTTGCAAATACTGAGTTTCCTTCTCGTAAACTTGGTAGTCAGGGTTCCTACTGCAGCTCCACAAGCGCCACGCTCCTTCACATTGTTGCTTGGCCAACTCTACTTTCTAACTTCCCCATGTGGTCCAGAGTCAATGCTCAATTGCTAGTCATTGTGGTAGCATTCCAGCTTTCAGGAAGGAGGAAACGATAAAAGAAAGTATTCCTCCATAGACTTGTTTGCATATTTGTTTATGTCTCACAGGCTAGAAATTAATTGCAGGGTCACAGCCATATGTGAGGGAGACTGAGCAGTGCAGTCTGTTCAGAGCAGCCAGGCACATGGGTATTCTATTACTCTTTAAAACTAGAATAGATATTGGGAACAATGAGTAGTTTTCATAAAAAATCACTGAATAAATATGTAGAAAGATGAAAAGATCTATAATCTGTCTAAATAAGAACTTTATTCCATGCATAATTTTTAAGTAATTTATAACTGAAAATATTATGTAATGGCCCTTTTGTACAAAATAGCAGATATACTGTCACTTATAGTTAGGGTCCATCCCCTGTCTTTAAATTTAAAACTCTGCTTAAGATGTTTATTCACTTAAACTAGAAATGAGTAAGACCATTAAAAAGAATTATTGCATCCCATTATTACAGAATATAACACAGTTCCAGGGAAGAAAAATAGTTATTACAAACAAATATTTGATTAATCCATTGAATGTGTCCAAATGTATGATGCAGAACACATTTATTACAGAGCCATATTTGTACAGCATTGTGCACACATCCTGTTTTTCTAACCTATCGTCTTTTGGACAGCTTCATGGTACATGCCATAGAAATATGTCATTATAGACTTTAATTGCATGCACTTATGGCTGCTGCCATCATAAGGATAAAATGACTAATCACTTCTGTACTTAGTGAACATGAGAGCCTTTTAAATTTTTCAATCTTCTTCATTTTTCCATATGATTCATTTGAATGCACAGAAGTACATTTTGATTGACTATCTTCCTTTCTATTTCAGGGTTAAACTAAAAGCCAGGGCATTTATCAACAAGAAGAAAAATCCACTTAGCATACAATATACCTGGGAGTTACAACATTGAATAAAACTAGCTGATGTAGTTGACAGATCTTTGTAGTGTTTTAAATAAAGTGACAAAGATATATCATATGTTAAGTACAGTATCTCCATTTTTCAAAAAAAAAATGTAGTTACATGAGTTTAGAAATAAAAGAGGATATTTGGTACTTTTAAGATGCTTTTAAACAAAACTGTGAGAGGCTACTCTATCAAAAGTTAAATTGAGCAGTAAACAAACTTCCTGTATTTTTTTTAAATGTGCTCTGTTCAATTCTTTGTTAGTGTTTGTGATCCCTGTTTATTATCTATGTTTTCAAGTTGGCTGTGTTCTGGAACGTTGTTCCCTGTGTTGCTCTAACTACTTTCAGTTACTCTGGTGAGAAATATGTATTATCAAAAGCAGTGTCCATCAGAATCCTGTTTCTAGCATGTTAGTCAAAGCTTGACAACTAATTTTTTTTTGACAACTAATTTTTTAATGTTAATTTTTAATTTATTGTGTTGACATGGTTAATGACTAATCTTAGATGTCTGCCTTTTAAAATAAATTTAAGGATTTTATTTCTGCTATCTAGTCATACCAAACCATACTTATTTCTGGGTTGCTTAATTGAAATGCCTGTAATGTTTTACAGCAATGATCAGCCTCTGAATGGGAAATACTCTCTTGTGAAAAGAGAAAAAAATCAAACGTGATGGTGTCACAGTTGACAAATGAGATCAGAGAGACTTTAGGCTAACTCTTACCTCTGCAGGTCCCACTGTCACACTCATTCTGGGAAAACTGCAACATTTCTAGCATAGTTGCTCCAGGCAACATCTTACCTGATAGAAAAGGATACCAAAAAGTTTCAAGTAGCAGCTCAGATTATCTAATGCCTATCCCAGCAGAGATACAGCTAGACCCATAGATCAAAGATCAAAATACCTTGTGAGAACACAGTACAATGAAATAATTCAATGGATACAAAGGGTAAAGTTCAAATGATGTTGAAGTGCAAAAATATTACTAATATAATTTGAGAATTCCTTGGTATGTCAACAAATTATTACCGAATAATGATTCAGTAAGTGATTTGCTAATTAGGAGGTTAGCTTTAATTATAAACAGAACCTACTTTAGCTTTATCTCATGCTTCATAGTAGTCTTGGAAATTCAAATGCATACTGAAAAATCTGTGGGACCACAAATCCTAATATGAGCCTCACAAATAAGCAAACTCTCCTTACTGGAATGTAACCCTTGTTCAGCACATATGCAAACTTCTTCATTGTGATTGTTGGTGTCCTTTTACCATCTCCATGGCTGCTTTATTCAATTTGTATTGTTAAAAGGTAGTATATACAATATCTGTCTCAACAAATTTTTATTTCAGAAATAATGAATATTCCTTAAATTGCACATATATAATAATGTACTTCTTTACAAAGGAAGCATTCATGATATCTAAAATATTCATTCTTAGAAAGCAGTCGAATAACATGTTCAGTGAGAGGAGAGACCATACTTTTAATAGTTTTCACGTTTTGATTAGTAAGAAATACAATACATTTTTTTTTCTATTTCATGTAACTTCTAAAACATCTGATCTCTCAGAGTCACAACTCTTAATCCCAATGCCCACATAACTCCTACTGCAGAAGTTAAAAATTATATCTGTCATCCTGAAAAAGTCCTCTGGATAACTCAGCCGTAATCTTATATTTTCCTCTGGAAGCACAAACAAAATGATGTATTTTTGAAGCACAGCTTTACCACTTGCTACAACTATACAGGGTGTAACATGGTGAATACCGTCTGAATGACTTTTTACAATTTCAGGCTCACCCAAACATGCATTCTCCAAATGCAAATTTCTCTGCATCCTCTGACTAAAACTATGGCTAGTCAAAATCTGTGTCAATTATTTTGCAATGCACAATAACCCTATATATGCCTCTAGTCAATACAACATTTTCACTCATTCAAAACTGTACTGAATACTACAGTGAAATGGGAGCAGAGACACAAGGGCTTACTTTGAATGATTGCATTGAGTGAAGATTGCTTTAGGAGCATGTTAATATTAGTCTGAGATATATGCAGGTGAAAAATGATTTGGAATTTAATAGATCCAAGAACCTCTGAAACAATATATTCATCACACATTTGTACAAACACGTGCCCAGTGCATTTTGGAAATTCCGCTTCTTGGAAAATACAAATTAATTATATTTGTGTCATCACCATAATAAAAAATTGCAAATATTCAAAATAAAATTTTTGACATTTATGGGAACCAAAGATAGGAAACAGCCAGACTAGTCAGTAAACATATTTTTGAATTGAATTCTTTTTCTAAACCGGTATCACTGTATTTTTGTTCTTGTTATAAACAAGACAACTTCAAATTTATGCTTGTTTATAGATAATTATATTCTATTTTAAATCTGAACTTATAATTTCCTTAATTGAGCAGTAACAACTATTTTTCCAAATCTATTGTTATCATGATTTTTGTTTTGTGTGCAACAGAGACAAAGAGAGAGACACAGAGACAGGGATAGATAGGGATAGACAGATAGAAAGAGAGAGAGAGATAAGTATCAATTATTTGTTGCCACACCATAGTTGTTCATTGATTGCTTTCTCATATGTGCCTTGACTGGAGGACTACAGCAGGATGAGTGACCCCTTGCTCAAGCCAGTGACCTTTGGGCTCAAGTCTTGGGCTCAAGCCAGCAACCACGGGGCCATGTCTATGATCTCACATTCAAGCCAGCAATCAACATCTATGTTGCATCTATGATGCACTATCAATTCAACATCTGGATAACCTGATTGCTCATGTGACATTGTTTTCTTAGCTCATTATTACAGCAAATTGTCAGTATAAGAGAACTGATTACTTACTTCTGTTTCTGTGCTTATAGATGCCTAAGTAAACAGACAAAAAAGATTATTTAAAATACATTTGTGGTAAACAGAATAATACCCCATCTCATCTCAAAGATGCCCATGGCCTAATTTTTGCAACCTGAAAATATGTTATGTTATGTGGCAAAGAACTCTGCAGGTGGAATGAAAGTCACATACCTTAGTGAGGGTAGCCTGGATTACCTGAGTATATTCAATAGACCTTTGAAAAGTGGAAAAGGAGGGCAGAAAGGGAAAAATATGTAAAGATGGAAGAAGCAGGGTGACTCAAAGCATGAGAGGAAACTAAGCAGTCAGTGCTGACCCTTAAGATGGAGGAGGACTGCCAAAACCATGCAGTGTGGATGTCTTCTAGAAGCTAAGACGAACGTCCAGCAAGGAAGAAGCACCAGAGACACAGCCCTGAAGACTGTTGATTTTGTCCTTGTGAGAGTCTAACCAGAGAACCTGTGGAGCCATGCTGTTCCTGGATGTCTGTCCATGGAAATTACACATAATAAGTGAATTTTGTTTTAATCTATTATATTTGTGGTAATTCATTATGACAGCAACAGAAAATTAATACAATATATGGCTAACCAGCTTTTATCCCTAAGAATTAGTGGTCAGTTATGACCTAAATAGTGATTGTAGATATCTACTCTTGGTTATACTCTAATACTTGTTAAGCTTCTGTATTTACAAAAATAACATTAATTTTAGTTGTAAAAGTCTGAATTTATATGTAATAATAATTCAAGATAATTTATTATACCATGTTTACATAAGTGTACAAGTAACTATAGTAGTGCAATGTTCCCGCCAAAACAAATTTTGCCAAATTTATTAGCTTAAAACCACAAATGCATTGTCTTACATTTCTATGTAAGTCTAGTGTAGCTCCTAACATTTCCCCACAGTTTTGGTCTCCATCCCATTCTGTACATTGATTGACATTGCTGAATGTGCAGAGTAAAAAATCCAGAAAAAAAATATTTCCCTCTCTTTACAGAAAACAGAAAGCAATTGAAGCATGTGTGTGAAATAAAGATTCCTCTGTGAGGTAATAACTGATCTCTCAGTAATGTTTACTATTTTACATCTTAGAACATTTTATAGAACTTATTCTAATGATCAAAATTAGCAATGAGGTTAATACCTTTTTGTTAAAATACTATATTTAACATACTGTTTTTCAAAAGTATACATACTTAAATTTAAAAAAATTCTAAAAACATCTTGATATACTTCTTGTTAATATCATGTCCATTTATAAGATATTTTGCAACAAGTAATTTAAATACCTATTTAAAAAACTAGAAATTATCCTGAGTTTTGTTGTCGAAGATCACCAATTTATAGTATTTAAAAATAATTGCAGATTATAATTGCATTCCATTTTCTTTAGAGTATGAGTGGATATAGTTAATTTTATGTGGGTACTACTTTTACAAAAATATACTTGGCTTTGTATTTACTTCACTCCGGTATTAAACTAATAATACAAAGTATTCTCTATATTAAAAACTTATGAGCCTGACCGGGTGGTGGCGCAGTGGCTAGAGCGTCGGACTGGGATGCGGAAGGATCCAGGTTCGAGACCCCGAGGTCACCAGCTTGAGCGCGGGCTCATCTGGCTTGAGTGAAGAGCTCACCAGCTTGGACCCAAGGCCGCTGGCTCCAGCAGGGGATTGCTCGGTCTGCTGAAGGCCCACGGTCAAGGCACATGTGAGAAAGCAATCAATGAACAACTAGAAAGTCGCAACGCGCAACGAGAAACTGATGATTGATGCTTCTCATCTCTCTCCGTTCCTGCCTGTTTGATCCTGTCTGTCCCTCTCTCTGACTCTTTCTCTGTCCCTGTAAAAATAAAGAAATAAAAAAAAAAAAAAAAAAAAAAAAAAAAACTTATGAGAAATTTTAAAATGTAACATTGAACATTTAATTCCCCAAAAAGCTTTATTAATTTTATTTATGAAAGAAGTAAAAACAAAATTACTGTTAAACAATGATTCAGTCAACACTTGCTTTGTGCTCCTAATACCTGATGTTGCAATGGACTCCAGGTATTTAGAAAAAAAATTGAAACTACAGTAACTATCCATAGCATTGTTTATTGTAGTGTTAGTATATTATTAATACAATCTAATCCTTTCTTTGGTAAAGATATTTTTTTTTTGGTAAAGATATTTTCAATAACACAGACATATCTAATTTGATATAAGCTGTTAGCATGTTCAAGAAAATTATTTACTCTGTGTGATAATCAACTTAACATGTCAATCCCATGGGGCTAAGAGATGCCCAGATAGCCATTTCAATTCCCTGTGTTTAAACAACATAAAGGAAAGCATATGCTGTACAAAGACTCATACACAGATGTTCATGATACCATCATTTGTAATAATAGTTTAAATGAAAAACAATTGAAGTTTTCATCAGCAGGTGAATGTATAAACATGCTTTCATATATTTGAGCAATGAAATAACTACATATCAAAAAAATAATAAACTTTTGTAACATGTTACAACATAAGTATATCTTAAACAATTATGTTTAGTGAAAGAAGCTAAACAACAAAAAAGTAAATACTGTTTGATTCTATTTACATAAAGTTCTAGAAAATGAAAACTAATTCACAGTGACAGAAAGTTGACCAATGATTGACTGAGGTTGAGGGTAGAGTAGAATGGATATAGTTAAGAATGAAGGATTACTATGTAGCACAAGAAAACTTTTGATGGATATTATATATCCATTTATCTTTATTTTGCAGGTGATTTTACAGGAGTAAAAATCTGAAGAATATATTAAAATGGCATTTTAAAACTGCAATTTGGCCCTGGCCAGTTGGCTCAGTGGAAGAGCATCAGCCTGGAATGCAGGAGTTCCAGGTTCGATTCAGGCCGGGGCACACAGGAGAGGCGCCCACCTGCTTCTCCACCCTTCCCCCTCTCCTTCCTCTCTGTCTCTCTCTTCTCCGGCAGCCAAGGCTCCATTGGAGCAAAGCTGGCCCGGGCGCTGAGGATGGCTCTATAGCCTCTGCCTCAGGTGCTAGAATGGCTCTGGTTGCAACAGAGCAATACCCCAGATGGGCAGAGCATCACCCCCTGGTGAGCATGCCAGGTGGATCCCGGTCGGGCACACGCGGGAGTCTGTCTGACTGCTTCCCTGTTTCCAACTTCAGAAAAATACAAACAAAACAAAACAAAAAAAAACAAAACAAAAAACTGTGCAATTTATTTGTACATCAATTGTATCTTAATCAAGTTAATAAAAAAAACCTGGTAATAAATGATACTTAGATGTCTAATTTAAGTAAGCAAAATGCTTCCATATAATCTTGGGTGAAATACTAACTGTAAGAGAATTTGCTATCAACAGTGAAAACACATTTTTGCTGTAGGCAAATAAGCTTTGTGTATGTGATGTCTTGAATATACATCGACTGCTTTATGATGTTACACAGAATTTTAAAACTGTCAGCAGAATAGGTGGAAATATTTAAAGGTAACTCATTTTCTTGGGTGAAATTTCTAGAGAATGATAGTGGCAAAGTGTATTAGAATGTTTTATTCCAAAGACAGTTATATTTTAATGGTGAGTGAGGAGCACCTTGATAGGGTCTATGGGACCCTATAGAATCTTTTATTTTAGAGTTTCTATCTAATAAATGAGATTTATTATACCAGGGAGATAATTAGCATTGGCTCTTTCAATACACTGGACCTGAGAATGTG
Source organism: Saccopteryx bilineata (assembly GCF_036850765.1). Classification (NCBI taxonomy): domain Eukaryota; kingdom Metazoa; phylum Chordata; class Mammalia; order Chiroptera; family Emballonuridae; genus Saccopteryx; species Saccopteryx bilineata. The sequence goes on along the minus strand of NC_089491.1, from coordinate 207,803,108 downwards.
AAAATTCATGGTATTTTGAGTTCCATAAATAAGTAATCAAATACATTATTTTAGGCCCTGGCTGGTCGGCTCAGTGGTAGAGCATTGGCCTGGTGTGCAGAAGTCCCGGGTTCGATTCCCGGCCAGGGCACACAGGAGAAGCACCCATCTGCTTCTCCACCCCTCCCCCTCTCCTTCCTCTCTGTCTCTCTCTTCCCCTCCCGCAGCCGAGGCTCCATTGGAGCAAAAGATGGCCCAGGCGCTGGGGATGGCTCCTTGGCCTCTGCCCCAGGCACTAGAGTGGCTCTGGTCGGGACAGGGCGACCCCCCATGGGCAGAGATTGCCCCCTGGTGGGCGTGCCGAGTGGATCCCAGTCGGGCACATGCGGGAGTCTGTCTGACTGCTTCCCCATTTCCAGCTTCAGAAAAATACAAGAAAAAAACAAAAACAAAAACAAAAACCCAAATACATTATTTTAGAAAGTATGTATTTCCTAACATTTTAATAACAGCAAAATTTGTATAAATCCTTTTAATTCTAGATTTTAAAAACACACACCTGCATTATTTATTTAATATGATTAAATTTAAGCTCATGAGTATAATGTAAAATAATGCATAGCTCAGTAATCTTATTTTAAGACCAAGGGAATTTCTCTGAATTACTATATTTTCTTGGTTTAAATTTATTAAGTTGCATTGGCAAACATTATCATTAAAAATGTAAGGTTCTCAGTTCAATATTTACAAATAATGGTGTAAAAAATGACTTCATTTACTTAGATATTCAGTGCTCTTAAGAGGGAAAAGAAGTAGATATAAAATGTCACACTTTGAATCCCTTTGAAGTTTCATACTTTTGAATAACTTTTGAACATTCATGTGAAAAGTTTACTCCAAAATTAAAAAGTTCCATCGAACTCAAAACTTTGAGAGAAGAAAATAATTATTATTTTATAACTATTTTCTAAAGTGGACCTAGTCTCCAAGTATAAAAAGTTATTTATCTGAGTATTTTATTTATATCATATAGTCTCTATCTGAAGATTTTATATTTTATAGCATATGTTTCCTTCTCAGTCTGTATTTTGTTACACACCTATTATGATATAATATTGGAATTATACAGGACATTGAATAACTCTCTATTATTCCACCTCCTGAGCTAAAAGTGAACTTTTCCTTGTATTTATCACTAAGATTTTATCCATGGAAAATCATTACCACAAAAAAGAAGAAACTTTCTAATTTCTTCCCTCCAATAGTTGTCTCAATTTAACCCTTTTCAAATGGAAAAAATATTATAATTAATATAAAAATAAAGCAGAAACATTTAAAAACAGAGCTATCACCTAAGAACACCATGTCTACTTAATTTCCAGTTTTATTCTCTAGTCTTTTAGCTATCATTGAACTCTCAGCTTTTAGAGCTAGGTACATAATGAATTTCATCCTTTCAATTAATTCTAATAAAATAATAGAGACTACCAGTACAACAACATGAGAAAGATTCCATGGCCATAATGGCTTTTCTGTCTGTTGGCGGAGAAGTAGTTGTTCATGTGCTATTAGCATCCCCTGTTCAAGAGCCACCAACACTCAAGCTGTATTTTCAGTTTATGTTTCTTGCATAAAGGATGCTAATGTATTGCATTAATTGTGTTTGAATGGGTTTATTGTTATAGTCTAAAAACTGAATACCATGGTTCTACCATCCAGACAATATACTTTTGGGTGAAGTGCTGTGAGTTCCCTGTTCAATGTGAATCACTGCAAGGAACTCTGTGAGTATACATTTTCTAAAAATCAAAGATGAAATGGAGATTCCTCACTAAATAAAAGATTACTATTTCTTAAGGAGAGCCAACTCTCTTACCAAGATAGTAGAGAAAAACACTTACCAACCCCTAGCCACATTTAATGAAACTGAGCAAAGTTCTAGGACACAGTGATATCCACTTTAAAGTTGCCATTCAGTGCATTTGAATAAAAGGCAAATATATACTGTGTACTAAAGTTATTAAACTTTACTATACTATGTATCAATTATATATTTTCTTTAGTTGATGTAAAAATATTTTATACTTATCACATAGTAATATTTTAAAACATAAATCCTACCTTTTTATATACAGTATATATTTTATATTTGAAATTCTATCAATCTGAGTCATATAAAATATAGAATTCTGTACACCTTTACTAATAATTACCCTATGTAAGTATTAAAAATGATTTTAACATTTCAATTTTTAATGGGATTCATTCTAAGATTTGTATCTGAGGAGTATTTCAAACAATAAACAATTTTAAGAAAGCTTTCATTTTGTATGGCTTATTTTATCTTATGACTTTCTTACATTATTTTCTCTCTTTTTTTCTTATTAAATGAGAGGCAGGGAGGCAGAGACAAACTCCAGCATGCACCCCGCTCAGGGTCTACCTGGCAAGCCCCTAAGGGGCAATGGTCTGTTCACCAAAGGCCGCTGCTCCTTTGCTCGGAAATCTAGCATAGAGCCATTCTCAGTGCCCAAGGCCAACTGTTTGAGCCATGGCTGCAGAAAGGAAGGAGAGAGCAAGAAAGGAGAAAGAGAGAGAGAAAGAGAAAGAGAAGGGATAGGGGTGGAGAAGCAGATGATCGTTTCTCCTATGTGCCCTCATGGAGAAATAAACCTGGGACTTCCACAAGCTGGGCCGATGCTCTACCACTGAGCCAACCAGCTGGGGCCTCTTACATTATTTTCAAACTGTTTTCTGATTTTGAAAAGTCATTATTTAATTTTTAAAATTCTTATAAATCTTTTTCTTCCTGGAAAAATTATTTATTAGTATGAAAATATTGCCAAAACATATTTTTAAGTTTAATGTTTAGCCTCAAATTAATAGTGTTATGAAAGGGTATCCATTCTGCATTATACTATGAAGGATTCTTCTTATAGATTATTATTTTAGGTCATTTTTTGATGTTTACTTTCTATCATTCTAAACATTTAAAAGCTAGTGTAAACAGCAATTTGGCAAAAATATTTATGAGAACATTTTTAATACATTTTTCTCTGAATAATAATAATACTTTTTTTTTTAATTTAATCTGAAGCTGGAAACAGGGAGAGACAGTCAGACAGACTCCCGCATGCGCTGGACCAGGATCCACCCGGCACGCCCACCAGGGGGAGATGCTCTGCCCCTCTGGGGCGTCGCTCTGTTGCGACCAGAGCCACTCCAGCACCTGGGGCAGAGGCCAAGGAGCCATTCCCAGCGCCCGGGCCATCTTTGCTCCAATGGAGCCTTGGCTGCGGGAGGGGAAGAGAGAGACAGAGAGGAAGCAGGGGGGGGGGTGGAGAAGCAAATGGGCGCTTCTCCCGTGTGCCCTGGCCGGGAATCGAACCTGGATCCCCCGCACACCAGGCCAATGCTCCACCACTGAGCCAACCGGCCAGGGCCTAATAACACATTTTTAATACATTTTTCTTTCATTCACTTGGCTTTGCAATAGATCAAGTTTTAACATTAAAATTTGCATGTAATTTACATGTCATGACAATGCATTGCACTTATCGAAGTCTCTACATTAAAAAAAAGACTTACTTTACCTTTTGAAGCAGTAAACTCCCAGAGATTCCAAGATGGTGACAAAGTAGGAGAACATTCCAACAGCCACCTCTCAGGATGAAATTGGATTATGTGGGACAGCTGTATTAGGCTTCCTCATGGGTTTACCAGCTGCAAGCACTTTGCTTGATTCGTACATTAGCACGTGGCAGAGGCATGAGGCATGTGTACAGAGCCTATATAAGGCTATGGGTGCTTCCCCTGGGTAGCAACTCTCCTAGATCACTCTGCTACCACCGCGAGATGCAGTTTTACTTGCTCCCTTGCCTTTCCCTTACTGCAAATAGATTTTCCTTTGCTTATTAGCTCTTTCCCTTTTGTTGTTTACTTGCTCACCTGTTGTCCCAGTAGAGCCTGAGCTCTATGTATATATGTATATCAGGTGTCCACAATTCAACTTCCCCGCATAGTGGGACACGCCTGCTAAACACCAGGGCTGGTGGCCTCTTTGAGACTACTCTTGAGGTGGCTATGAGGATTCTACTTATCAGTGCCAAGACCAATCACCACCAGAGGAAAGACACAATCACCACACAAATTAGTTGCAAGAATCACACAGGCAGTTTATAACTCACAAATCCTTTTGGTGTGCCTGGGTACAGCATAAGGAGGCCTCAGCGGTGTGCTTCTCTCAGCTGTCCTTGGTCAGAGTGGTGTGGAGACAGTCCATGTTCAATGTTGGAGTCTGAGCGACTCCTGTAGCAGTGGGGGGGGTGACTTTGATTTATAGTACCTTTTCTGGCCTATCCCTTCCAAACAGGTGTCAATCTATAGGATTATTACATCAACCACCTTTTTGGGGTTCCTAGCAGAAAGCCCTTTTTATGTTAATTTACCAAAGTGTCACATCAAGCCACTTTTAAGGTGTTCCTAGGGAAGCTTCTTATTTATGTTAACCTACAGAGTTGTCACATCAAGCCACTTCTTATCTATATATAACTTCACATACACACTAACTGGGCCCTGTGTGAAAGGCAGAGTCTGCCTATCATATCTGTACACATAAGATTAATTCCTATCCAGATGGCATAGCGTTACTAACTTGACTTAAAGGATTTTAATATATTCTAATTATTTCTATATATTTTTCATAATTTTCTATATATCTATATATTTAATTACTATAACATTATATTACTACAACACCTGTCTTTGAAAACCTCCAATAAACAGATATGTCCTGACATTTTCCGGCTCCACAGTTTCTCTACCATCTGCCCGAATCCAATGTGAACTTGCCTGGTGTTGGCCACCAACATGAGAGATTACAATTTGATTTAAGAACAATCATCTTGAAAAACCAAATTTGGAATAAACAAAGAGGATTCTATAACCAAGGATCACTGAAGAAGCCACACCGAGACTGGTAGGAAGGGCAGAGACGTGGAAAGGGCAGCCCCGCTCCCAGGAATGATGGATGGCGAAGAGTCCAGAGGGACTCTCACTGCAGGGAGGTTAGCCCTGTGAGGTGTGCGTCATCAGCCTCAGGCCCACTGACCCAGCCTAGAGCTCCAGAGCCTATAAGAGGTGCCCAGACAGCATTTGGAGGTGAAAAGAGCCAGGGGTTTCTGTCTGTGAGAGAGACAGAGCTCTCAGAGATGCAGGATTTGGATTAAAGGGCCAGCACAGAAAATCTCATTCACAGCCATTTAACCGGGACTCTGGTGGAGGGAGGGCTGAGAGGACTAGAGCTGTGTGAGGAGAGTGTAAAGTTGCAGGCCCAAGGAGAGACACTATGGGGAATGGCCACTGGAATCCCTGTGCTGTCATTCTCCAATACTAGAGTCACCATCTTTCTTGGGTGAAGCAATCCCCTCTGAGCAGTATCAGCCTGGGGAACAGCAACTGCCCAACCCTTAGGAGTCTCTCGCCCCACCCATGAAGACTGGGTCATTCTGAGAAATGGGGAAGCAAGGGGCATGTCAGTGAATCAGTTTTCTGGTGTTGAGGTTGGAACTTTCCTTTATACATTCCCATGTCTATGACTGGTACATCCATATCATGGGAGACTCAGTAGAAACTGTCCAGACTGTGAGCAAACCACACTTCTAGGTCTCAGAGGCCACACCCACCAGACTGCTTGGGTCATACCCTACTGAGGTCTGTGAAAAAAGTCTGGACAGACTGACATCTGGGGCCAAAGGGCAGATCCACAACCATTCATATTTCTTAATCCTTGAATTGCCCTTGGCTCTAGAATCTACCAGAGATTATTTTCAGTGGAAAAACCCAAAAAGCAGCCAGCAGACAGAAGCTGCAAGGGGCCAAACTCAGGGAACACTGGCTTTTTAAGCAAACCTTCCACCAGGCCCAGAGTAGGTAAAAGTAGGCCTAGGTATATGGCTTGATATTTTTCTGTGCACCTGGGCCCAGCAGAGAGAGCCACAAACTCTGGATTGCTTGTAATTCCAAGAAAGTTGCTGAGGGCCAGTCATGGGCAGTGTTTCCCATAGGTCTGTGCCAGGTGCCCTCCAGGAAGGACAGTACTGGCACATTCAGTGGCCAGCTGCAAAGATCATCAGTTCAGGACCTACCAAACCTTGGTAATGGTATATCCTAAGGAAGGAGTATCCAAATGAAAGCACAGAAACAAAGCAGCAAAATGAAAAGATGCTTACAAAGATGGAAGAAACTCTTAGAGACCTAACAGACAACATAAAGAAAAACAACATCCACATCATAGGGGATCCTGAAGGAGAAGAGAATGAACAAGGGATAGAAAACCTGTTTGAAGCAATCATAATTAATTTTTTTTCTAAATTGTTGAAGGAAAGAGTCAAATAAGTTCAAGAAGCACAGAGAAGAATATAAGTAGGCCTATGACAAGACACATTATAATTAAAATGCCAAAGTTAAGTCACAAAGAGAGAATACTAAAAGCTGCAAGAGAAAAGCAGTTAATTGCCTACAGAGGAGCCCCCATAAGAATGTCATCTGACTTCTCAACAGAAACAATTGAGGCCAGAAGGGATTGGCAAGAAATATTCAAAGTGATGCAAAGCAAGAACCTACAACCAAGACTACTTTATCCAGCAAGACTATCATTTAAAATTGAAGAAGACACAAAAAGCTTCCCAGCCAGAAAAAAAAAAAAACCCTCAAGGAGTTTATTACAACCAAACCAATACTGCAAGAAATTTTAAGGGGCCTGCTGTAAAAAGAACAAAGGAAAAAAAAATCAAGAGAAGGAAGATTGTAGATTTAAAGAATAAAATGGCAATACATAAATACATATCAATAATAACCTTAAATGTAAATGGACAAAAGACATAAGGTAGTTTCATGAATAAAAAGCCAAAACCCATACATATGCTGTCTATAAGAGACCCACCTCAGAACAAAAGATACACATAGACTGAAAGTGAAGGGATGAAAAAAAGTATTTTATGCAAATGGAAATGGAAAAAAAGCTGGAGTAGCAATACTTCTATATGTTAAAATAGCCTTTAAAACAAAGGCTATACTAAGGGACAAAGAAGGTCACTACATAATTATAAAGGGAGCAATCCAACAGGAGGATTTAACCATTGTAAATATACAGTTCATAAAAATTTGGGGATATTTCAAAATGAATATGAAGTGATAAAAAAAGAAACCTTATTTTTTTAATTAAACAAGAACATCAAAAAAGCAAATGACAAGTCAAACAGAGATGTTCAATTATTCAAATGACATGCAAAACCAACTTTTATTTCATTGGTGAAAATGCACTATACAAAAGGCTGAAAGTACTAGAATATTTGTGCATTTCTTGATCCCCTAATTTTTTTGAGCAGTGTATATAAAGAAGATTTTGATGGCCATAAAGGGCGAGATTTACAGCAGTACTATAATAGTAGGGGATTTTAATCCCTTACTGACATCAATGTATTGATCCTCCAGACAGAAAATTAACAAAGAAACAGAGGACTTAAATGACACTCTATATCTACTGGATTTATTTGATATATTCAGAACCTTTCACCTCAATGCAGCAGAATATACTATAATTGTTTGAAGTGCTCATGGTACATTCTCTAGGATAAACCACATGTTAGAACATAAAACAAGCCTCAGTAAATTTAAAAGTATTAAAATCATATCAAGTATTTCTCTGATCACAATGGCATGAAACTAAATTAGCATCAACTATGCTAGAAAAACTAAAAAACATTCAAACACTTGGAGGCTAAATATCATGTTATTAACTGACAAGTGGGTTAACAATAAGATCAAGAAAAAAATAAAAATTTTCCTTGAAACTAATGAAAATGAACATACAACACCTTAAAATCTATGGGACATAGCTAAAGCAGTCCTGAGAGGGAAGTTCATAGCATTATACGCATACCTTAAAAAGCCAGAAAAAACTCAAATAGACAATTTAAAAGGACTGAACCTGGAAGACGCACAGACTCTCAGCTCACACCACCAAACTGGATTACAAACTAATTTATGACCAATCAGCATGAAAAACCAACTATGGACTACAGGAACAGTTCTCAAAAACCAAGGAGCAAAGAAGAAGCCACAAAATACCTAGTAGGGAGGGCCTGAATCTCCCCTGCTTACAGGAACAGAGGGCGGGTGAGGCTGAGAAATGCACCCCCATGTTTATGACAGCATTGTTCACAATAGCGAAGATCTGGAAATAGCCCAAGTGTTCGTCAGTTGACAAGTAGATTAAAAAGCTTTGGTACATATATACTATGGAATACTACTCAGCTATAAGAAATGATGACATCGGATCATTTACAATAACATGGATGGACCTTGATAACATTATATGGAGTGAAATAAGTAAATCAGAAAAAACTAAGAACTATATGATTCCATAAATAGATGGAACATAAAAATGAGAATCAGAGACATAAACAAGAATGTGATATTAATGGGGGGAAGATGGGGAGAGGGAGAGGAAGGAGAGAGAGGGGGTGGGGGGAGGGAAGAGGCACAAAGAAAACCAGATAGAAGATGATGGAAGACAATTAGAATTTGGGTGAGTGGTATGCAACATAATCAAATGTCAAAAAAATCTGGAGATGTTTTCTTGAACATATGTACCCTGTTTTATCAATGTCACTGCATTAAAATTAATAAAAATAAGATAAAAAAGAACTGAACCTAAAGAAGTAGTAAAAGAACTATAAATATAGCCCAGAGGAAGTAGATGAAAGGAAATAATAAAGATCAGAGTGAAAATAAATGACAGAGACTGAAAAAAAATAACAAACAAACAATGAAACCAAGAGCTAGTTGTTTGAAAAGGTAAACAAGAATGAAAAACCTTTAACCAGATTTATAAAACAAGGAGATAGAGAACTCAAATAAATAAAATAAAAAATGAAAGTGGATAAGTAACAACTGACACCTCAGAAAAACAAAAGATAGTAAGAAAATACTATGAAGTTCTCTATGCCAAAAATTGGACAAATAGGTGAAATGGATAAATTCCTAGAAACATACAATCTTCCAAAACTCAATAGAAAGAATCAGAAAACCTAAACAGACCAATTACAAAAAATAAAATTGAAGTAGTTATCAAAAATCTTTCAGCAAGCAAAAGTCCTGGACCAGATGACTTCACAGGCAAATTTTAACATTTAAAGAAGAACTAACACCTATTCTTTTCAAACTATTTCAAAGAAGTCAAACCTGACCAGGCCAGGCTTTGGCACAGTGGATAGAGCATCAGACTGGGATGCAGAGTACCCAGTTTCAAAATTCCAAAGTCGCCAGCTTGAGTGCAGTCTCATCTGGTATGAGCAAGGTTCACCAACTTGAGCAAGGGGTCACTTGGTCTGCTGTCACCTCCCGGTCAAAGCACATATGAGAAAGCAATCAAGGAACAACTAAGGTGTTACAACAAAGAACTGATGCTTCTAATCTCTCTCCTTTCCTGTCTGTCTGCCCTTATCTGTCCCTCTCTCTGTCTCTGTCAAAAAAAAAAAAATTCAAGAGGGGGGAAAACTTTCAAGCTCCATTTATGAGGACAATTCCAAAACCAAGTAAAAACACAACAAAGAAAGAAAACCTAAGCCAATATCCCTGTTGAACATAGTTGCTAAAATTCTCAACAAAATATTAGCAAACTGGATTTAGCAATACACTAAAAAAATCATAAATCATATCAAGTGAGATTTATTCCTGGGAGGCAAGGCTGGTTCAATATTTGCAATTAGTAAATATGATGTATCACATTAAAAAAAGGAAATATAAAAATCACATGATTTATATCAATAGATGGAGAAAAAGCATTTGATAAAATCCAGCACCTATTTATGATCAAAGCTCTCAGCAAAGTAAGAACACAGGGAACATACCTCAACATAATAAAGGCCATCTGTGACAGACCGACAGCCAACATCATACTCAATGGACAAAACTTAACAGCAATCCCCTTAAGGTTAGGAACAAGTCAGGGGTGTGCCCTTTCACCACTCTTATTCAACATAGTTCTGGAAGTCTTAGCCATAGCAATTAGACAAGAAGAAGAAATAAAAGGCATCCAAATTGAAAAAGAAGAAGTAAAACTATCATTATTTTTTGATGGGATAATAGGTACATAGAAAACCCTGAAATCTCAACCAAAAAAACTACTAGACCTGACAAACAAATTTGTCAAGGTGCCTGGCGTGCAGAAGTCCCGGGTTCGATTCCTGGCCAGGGCACACAGGAGAAGTGCCCATCTGCTTCTCCACCCCTCCCCCTCTCCTTCCTCTCTGTCTCTCTCTTCCCCTCCCGCAGTGAGGCTCCATTGGAGCAAAGATGGCCCGGGCACTGGGGATGGCTCCTTGGCCTCTGCCCCAGATGCTAGAGTGGCTCTGGTCACGACAGACCGACACCCCCTGGTGGGTGTGCCGGGTGGATCCCGGTCGGGCGCATGCGGGAGTCTGTCTGACTATCTCTCCCTATTTCCAGCTTCAAAAAAATACAAAAAAAAAATTTTTGTCAAGGTGGCAGAATATAAAATTAATGTTTAGAAATCAGTGGCATTTTTATACATTAACAATAAATTGTAAGAAAGAGAAATTAAGGAAACAACCCCCTTCACTATTGCAACAAAAAAATTAAGTACCTAGGAGTAAATTTAACTAAGGAGGTAAAAGACTTGAACTCAGAAAATTATAAGACATTAAAAAAATAAATCAAGGAAGATACATACAAATGATAATATATATCGTGTTTATGTATAGGAAAAAAATCATTAAAATGTCTATACTCAAAGTAATTTATAAATTCAATGCAATGCCTATTAAAGTACTGATGTCATACTTCAAAGATACAGAACAAATATTTCAAAATTTATATGGAACAAAAAAAGAACATAAATAGCATCAGCAATCTTGAAAATGATGAATAAAGTGGGAGGTAGCACACTTCCTGATATCAAGTTATGCTACAAGGCCATTATAATTAAAACAGCTTGGTAGTGGCATAAGAATAGGCATATAGATCAATGGAAGAGAACAGAGAACCCAGAAATAAACCCACAATTGATATTTGACAAAGAAAGTAAGAGCATACAATGGAGTAAAGACAGTCTCTTTAATAAATGATCTTGGGAAAATTGGACAGGTACATGTCAAAAATTGAAACTAGACCAACAGCTTATACCATTCACAAAAATAAGCTCAAAAGAAATAAAAAACTTGAATGTAAGTTACAAAACCATAAAAATCTAAAAAAAAAAAAAAAACAGAGACAGTAAACACTCCAATATCTCTCATAGCAATATTTTTGCCAATATGCCGTAGTTCTCAATATATAATATACACCCTTTTTTGAAAATTTGGGGGTCTAAAAACTAGGTACATCTTATACAGTGGTTGTAGTTTTTATGCTTGCATTTCTTGATTTTTCTTGCTTGTTTTTGCACTCATTGTTTTAGATTATTTTTTACTTGCATTTTCTGCTTTTTTGCAATTGTCTTTGCACTCATTGTTTTGCACTTGTTACCGGTATGTTATAATAGGTTACATTTTGCCACAACCTGCACAGAAATGGCTCAGAAAAGATACTTGTACAGTGCTGAATTCAAGGTAAAAGTGATCCAGTTTACAAAAGTGAATGGAATTCATGCTGCTGAATGTAAGTTTGGTCCTCCTCCAACTGAGAAATCAATCTGAGACTGGCTACAGGAAGAAGAAACCCTACTGAAAACGCCATGGCAGAAAAGAGAAGCAAGTCAGCAAAATGGCCTGATTTAGAGAGAGAATTGAAGATATGGATTCAAGAACAAAGGGCAATTGGAATTCCTGTGTCCACAAAGATGGCTCAGCATGAGGCAGGAAGAATTGCTGATGAAAAGAAGTTACTGATTTCAAAGGAGGACACAATTGGTGGTTCAGGTTCATGAAATGGAATGGACTAAGCATCCCTACATGCACCAAACTTGCCAAAAAGATGCCTGAAAGCTATGAGCAGAAGGTCCTTGAATTTCATCTTTTTGTCATTCAATGTCGGAAGACACATCAGTTTGAGTTGGGACAGATTGCAAATATGGACAAAGTCCCCCTTCAATTTGATGTTCCATGTAACAGAAGTGTTGATAAAAAGGGGTTAAATATGTAACTGTGAAGACAAGTGGACATGAAAAGAGCAGTTGTTCTAGCTTGTTGTGCTGATGGAACCAAGCTGCCCCCTATGCTGATTTTCAAATGCAAAACTGCCAAAAGAAGACATTCCTCGAGGAGTGATTGTCCACACTCATGATAGGGGTTGGATGGATCAGGATAGGATGAAGATCTGGTTTGAGAAATTTTGGATAAAGAGACCAGGTTGGCTTTTATGCAAACCTGCCCTATTGGTGCTTGATCAGTTCAGGGCACACATAACAAAAAACACTAAGAAGATTGCTGCAGAGCAAAAAACAAAACTTGCTGTCATATCTAGAGGCTTGATATCCCAGTTCCAACTGCTTGATGCCAGCATTAACAAACCCTTCAAACCTGCCATGAGAGACAAATGGAACCAATGAATGAAGTTTTCTGGGGACAATCTGACACCAGCAGGAAGAGTGAAGAAACCAACTATAGGAGAAGTTTGTACCTGGGTAAAAAGATCCTGAGATAATATTGAGATTGAGATCACCGTCAAGTCATTTAATAAGTGTGGCATTTCAAATGCCATGGATGGAACTGAGGATGATGCAATATATGAAGACAGTGATTTATCATCAGACACAGATGAGGACAACCTAATGGATGGGAGTTTTGACAGTGATGAGGAGTTCTGTAAATTTTTTGATGAATAAAACAAGTTCAATAATTTTATGTAATATATATATATTTTTAATTTTGTGCCCCCAAATTAAGGTGTGTCTTATACATGGAAAAATACAGTATCTCCACAGGCAAGTGAAATATAGGACAAAATAAGCAAATGGGACTATATCACCTAAAAAGGTTTTGCACAGCAGAAGACACCATTAACAAAATAAAAAGACAACCCACAGAATGTGAGTACATATTCGCCATCACATCTGATAAGAGGTTAATAACCAAAATTATTAAAGAACTTCTAAATCTCAACACCAGAAAGGTAAACAATCCAATTAAAAAATAGGCAAAGGAACTAAATAGACACTTCTACAAAGAAGACATACAGATGGCCAATAGCCTTATGAAAAAAAAAAATGTTCAACTTCACTAATTATCAGAGAAATGCAAATTAAAACTGCAATGAGATATTACTTCACAACTGTCAGAGCAGTGCTCATCAACAAATCAATACACAGTAAATGCTGGTGAGGGTGCTGAGAAAAGGGAATCCTCCTGCACTGCTGGTGGGAATGCAAACTGGTACAGCCACTGTGTAAAAAAATATGGAGATTCCTCAAAAAATTAAAAATGGAACTGCCCTTTGACCCAGCTATCCTACTTTTAGGAATATAACCTATGAATGCCAAATCACTGATTCAAAAGAAGAAATGCACCCCTATGTTTATGGCAGCCTTGTTTACAATAGCCAAGATCTGGAAACAGCCTAAGTGTCTGTCAGTGGACGAGTGGATTAAAAAGCAGTGGTACATATACACAATGGAATACTATGTGGCTGTGAAAAAGAAGAAAATATTATCTTTTGTGATGATTTGGATAGACCTGGAGATTATTATGCTAAGTGAAATAAGCCAGGCAGAGAAAGACAAATTTCAGATTCCACTTGTATGTGGAATCTATTGAGCAAGGTGAACTGAGGAACAGAATGAGGCAGAGGCAGGGTCACCCGAGCAGAGGGACAACTGTTAGAGGGAAGGAGGAATGGGGGATGGGATCAGAGAAGGTGAAGGGATTAGTGAAATTATATATACATAACACAGAGATACAGATATAAGGACAGCAAATCCCAGAGATAAGTGGGGGGAAGGGAGGTAAGGGGAGGAAGGCAAAAAAGGTATAAAGGGCACATGGCTTGGGGTGATGGTGTTATATTTGAAACCTAAATCCATGTTAACACAATAAATTAAAATTTAAAAAGCAGTAAACTCCCTTAAACCCTGTTCAGGTACATAACTTTATTACAATTGCAGCATAAACATCATGCCTAAGAAATTTAAAAAATTAATAAGTTAGTAGTGAATAATGTTAACACATAGAAAAGTATGATGCTGTAGGAGGATCTTAGATTTAATCTAGTCCAACCATGTTTCTCACAAGCAGGTGAATGCCATGACAATATTGATTTTATAACCATATTCTAAGTTTTGAGAGGTGAGTGTAACAGGAATAGAGAAGGACATATGAGATTGAGCAAAAGTGTGCCTGGTGGCAGGAAAATCTGAAGGAAAAAAGAAAATGATCCAGTTGAGAAAATATGAGAATGTGAACAAGGAAATAAAAATCAGAATGAGTAGAACAGATAGCTATAGACAATATTAGCAGCAACACATTTTGAAATATTAATGTGTAAACTTAAAAGTAAGAATTGGGGACAAATAGAAGTTTCTATTTTTTTTTTTAAACAGGGGAGATGATGGTTCCATTCCTTGAACTAGGAAAGAGGAGAAAGTTACAAGCTAGAAGAAGTCAGCAATTGTTACACTAAGTTTAAATGTAATAGTCATGAAAAGTGTTAGAAGCCTAAATAGATATGGGGAGAATGAGTGAAAGTTTGGGAAACATCTTTAACAAATGAGAGCCTAAGACACCAAATAAAATTGTTCCAATAGAGCAGAGGTAGCCAACCTTTTAATACCAACCGCCCACTTTTGTAACTCTGTTAGTAGTAAAATTTTCTAACCGCCCACCTGTTCCACAGTAATGGTGATTTATAAAGTAGGAAAGTAACTTTACTTTATAAAATTTATAAAGCAGAGTTACAGCAAATTAAAGCATATAATAATAATTACTTACCAAGTACTTTATGTTGGATTTTCGCTAAATTTGACAGAATAAATCTTTATAAAACAACTTACTATAGTTAAATCTATCTTTTTATTTATACTTTAGTTGCTCCGCTACCACCCACCATGAAAGCTGGAATGCCCACTAGTGGGTGGTAGGGACCAGGTTGACTACCACTGTGACAGAGTATGCAGAATAAGCAAAGATTTACATCTGAGACTTAGAATGCCAGTTATTACAGGATATATTTTATGTGTGTTTGCATGTTGAGAGAAGATATTAATAACTGGAGTAAAAGTATGTAAAATTGAGACAAATTTCCAAGGAGAAGGCAGAGAACAAGATGTCATGCCCAGTAAGTGAATTGCATTTAGAATAGAGGGATGTCTTTTATTGAGATTGGCAGAAAGTAGGCATGCCAAACTGCTGGTATAGATATATGTGCAAGAGAGTGGGGAGAAATTTAAAGAAATTCCTGCCTGGTGGATTTCATTTTTCTAGAAAAAAAAATGAAACAGAATAACCTAGTAAATATAAAGAGGCAAAGTTGAAATTATGTGCTTTAAAAACATAGAAGCTGTAAAACAGTTGTTAATGTTAATAGGATAGAAAACTTCACATAAACATGCGGTAAGGTGGCCCAGCATGTTGAAGGCCCTGGGAAGGTCCTAACCCTCATATATGTCATGATAAATATATTCAAGATTATATAATTTTCTCCAATAAAATTTAGCTATTTGGTTGTGGGATTAAATTCTTATCTGTGTATCACTATCTTCTTAAATATCTCTATTTCCAATAATCAAAGATGCTTCTGCTTTTGAGTAGCTGAGATTTTAAAGTAGCAGAGAGTATTAAAAATTTAATCGTGGGCCACATAAACTCATTATGTGGGCTGGGTCCAGCCCAGAGGGCCATATGTTGGCCATGCCTGCCCTATACTCTCTAAATCTTTTAGCAATACGATATGGACAATTTAGTGACTTAACATATTTACAAGCCTGATGCAGAATAACTAATATAAAAAAAAAAATGTGTACATGGTTTAAAGTCACGAGATCAGGGTTTTAGTTCTGGTTCT
Source organism: Saccopteryx bilineata (assembly GCF_036850765.1). Classification (NCBI taxonomy): domain Eukaryota; kingdom Metazoa; phylum Chordata; class Mammalia; order Chiroptera; family Emballonuridae; genus Saccopteryx; species Saccopteryx bilineata. The sequence continues at coordinate 207,787,112 of NC_089491.1, read as the reverse complement.
GATATTTGCCAGCTGACAAAGGGGGAAAAACTGTTGATTTTCTCCTCAGTGTCTCTGTTAAGCAAAATAATGGTTTTTAACTCTTTAACAACCCTCAGATTTTTCTTACTTCTATTTGTCTAGGTTGCTGAAGCAGAATCCTAGATATTATATATTTTAGAGATATGTACATTTATTATTGCAGATGACTTGAAAAGTGAGTAATTGCACATATATGTAAGACAAATGTTTTATAAAATACAAATTCATCAAGCTGTCTTTTTATATTTTATGTTATATGAATTAATCTGTTTATACAATTATTCACAAGAATATGATTTATTTACTCAGAATCAGTGAAGACTTGAACATATTTTTCTTCCTGAATTTAAGAATACTAAATCAGACACTCCTGTTTTATATATTGTGATATCACTGAATAAACATCATATATGCTTATGTCTTGAATAATTTACATCAAGATTTTCATGTGCCAAGTTTCTTTACATTATTTTTATCATATTTTGTTTTCATGTATTGCCATATATACTCAATTATAATTTTTGTTGTTACAGGGTTTAAATGCTAGCAACCAGATAAGTTATATGTAAGTTGACACAAGATTATCATTTTCTCTAGAAAGATATCCCTTAAAAAGTATTCGTTACCCTGAGTCGGCAGTGACGCAGTGGATAGAGCATCAGGCAGGGACCCAGAGGACCCAGGTTCAAAACTTTGAGGTTGCTGACTTGATGTGGGCTCATCTGGTTGGAGCAAGGCTCACCAACTTGAGCCCAAGGTCACTGGCTTGAGAAAGGGGTCACTTGGTCTGCTGTAGCCCCCCAGTCAAGGCACATATGCAAAATCAATCAATGAACAACTAAGGTGGTACAATAAAGAATCAATGCTTCTCATCTCTCTTCCTGTCTGTCCCTATCTGTCCCTCTTTGCCTCTGTCACAAAATATATATATATATATATATATATATATATATATACATATATATACATATGTATATATATGTGTATATATATATTCTTTAGGTGTTTAGGCAGCAGATGGTGTTTACTAAATTAAACTCCAATAGCAGTCATGCATAAACGATGATTAAATTTTAAATCAAATCATGTTCTCAGAAGTATCTTGATATCATGTTTTATTTGTTAATTGTACTCAGAATAGTTCAAGTGTTAGACATAATCAATGCTATTTTGTGTGTCTACATTTAGTAAGAAATATTCATTTGTAAGCTTTTACAGATAATCAGCAAGAAATAGAATTATCAAATTTTGTTTACTCATTCATTCAACAATATAAAATATATTGAGCTTTTAGTATGTGTCAAACTTCCAAGCAGGTAAAAAGGATAAACATGAATGATTCTTCCTTTTAGGAACAAAACATCTAATCTAATAAGGAAGTTAAAATATAATCACCAAAAATGTCTCTATGGCATATTCATCAGAACATGCAGAACTAATAGTCATTGTACAGTGAAGAAGATGAAGTACATTTGAGGGTAGGTCAGAGATTGATCATGAAAGGTAAGTAGGAATTACTGGGAAGACAAAGCAAAGGCAGATATTCAAAGCAATGAGAATTCCATAAATTAGATCAGAAATAGAGTATCCAAATTAAAAGATCAGCAAGTTCTTTTTCTTAGCAAACATAATGCAACATTTATTGTACACTTTCTATAAGGTAAGGATGTGGATGTACTAGAATTCTCATACACTCTTTATGGTAATGTAAAAATGGCATAGCCACTTTGTAAAATTGTTGACAATTTGTTAAAAAATTAAACCTGAATCTACAATATGTTCTAATCTTTTAACTTCTTGGCATTTACTCAAAAAAAAGTAAAAATAAAAAAAGGAAGCATATATCAAGGCAAATACTTCTGCAAAATAATTACAAAAGATTTATTTGTAGTAAGCTGAACTGAAACAGCTTAGATGTTTGTCAACATGTAAATGGTTAAACAAATTGTGTACTATTCATGCAGTAGCATACTGTAATAGAAAAGAAATTATCTTTAATACATATGTCCATAAAGACAAACTAAAATAATCACAATTAAGCAAAGAAGTCAGTGCAAAGGCAATAATTTATTTCTTATGTTTTATAGAACTTAAAGATAAACCAGTAAAATGTCTAGACCATAATATATGATATACCTTTATAACAGTTGTTAAGAAAGGAAGCTCTATAATAGTTTGGCTACATTAAAATAGAGGCCAATGTATTAGTGATAAATTTGGCTATATTAAAATAAACACCAATGTTAATCAAGTCTATCATTAAGTCAGTGAAAAGACAAAACAAAGAGTGAAAGAATACATTTGTAACACATATAATTAAAAAATGTACAAAGTGTAAGGTATTTTTCCCCACCAAGAAGGAAAGAAGGGGGGTTCGGAACCACCAAGTGTGGAATAGCAAAAGGCTTTATTGAGTACAGCGCATCCCACCTGGCAAGGTTCCCTAGCCCCAAGGTAAGTTGGAAGCCAGGGAAGTTGCATGGATTAAACTGCGTGGGAGATATTTAAAGGGGTCCCTCTAGGGAAGTCAAGCTAACATGATATGGTCAAATCCCACTGGCTGGTAGACGGTCGCTTTTTCCAAACGGTTCCTGTGAAGCCTCTTTTGGCACGCTTGGTTGTGGGCGGTCCTAGCCAAAGTTAGTGGTTCTGAGTTCCTCACGTGACCACCACCCATTATACACTGACCTTACATTCTGACCTTTTGTGTTAAATAGAAAAATGGGTGCCGTTTATTATCTGGCTACTTCCTGCTGATTAGGGGTGTCATGGGGAGGGGGAGATTGGAAGGTGGTGGCTTTGAGGGGTGTCAGGGGGAACATCTGTGTGGCCGTGAGTTGAGAAACTTTGCGGATGCGGTCCTGTAAGGATTAAAAAAAAGAGGAGTAATGGGGGATTTGCAGGGTCCAGCCTTTTGGTGAGCTGGAGATGGATGGAGTCCAGTGGTTCTGACTGCCAGTGGGTCCTGTAAGGAGGCAAGCTTGAGGCAGAACTGCATGTCAGGAGTGGTGTAAAAAGGGGAAAGGAAGAGGGTCCCATCCATTCCCATAACTGAGACCTATGAGGGAATTAGAGGTCCAGAGTGTGATAGCAAAAAAAGAAGATAGCCCCTATGTCCACAAGAAATGAGATGGACTTACCCACTAGTTGCAGCATACCCTGGGTTCTCCGAGTCCAGGCCGTGTCCTAGGAGTTTGAGCGATGCACCCACCAGGCTGGATTGGCCTTCCCATTCAGGCGGCTTGTCCTCCACGTAGAGGCGCTGAGGAAAAGCCTGTTGCCCAAAGGGGCAATCACTCCGCCAGTGACTGGGCTGCTTGCAGTTAGGGCATGGCTCAATGGGCAGCCACTGACAGGGGCCCTGCCGTGACCAGTGGTCCTGCTTGCCACACTTAAAGCAAGCTGCTGGTGGCTCTGCTGGCCTCAGGGTTGCCACAAGAGCCGGGGTTTGGAGCATTACCTTCTGCTGCATGTGGGCCTGGCAAACAGCCTTGGCCTGTTTCTACTAGTTGGGACCGTTAAAAACTAAATGCCATGATCACAGGTTCCAGATAGGGGTTTGGGGGTTGAGAATAAAAGGAGGAGGGCTCATGTGGAGCTCAGCACCCAGATCCTGCAGGAAATGCTGGAGCCAAAGGCAGGGCAGAGCAGGAACTTCCTGCAAGAAAATTGGGGTTGGACGTCCTGAAAACCAGTGTAAGAGCCAATGCCAGGCTAAGAAAGGCCTGACGGAGGCGGGACTAGAGAACACAGTGAAGGGAGGGGCCAGTAAGGGAGGAGAAAGAGAGATGGTAGTGGTGAATAAGAAACAGGTTTTTGAGAAGGGAGAGGAGGGGGCTCTCAGAGGGAAGAGACCTGAGCACAAAAGAGGTCCGCAGAGGGACCAGAGAAAAGTCCCGAGAGAGGGGAGCCCCTGGGGGTCAGACAGGAGGGAGAGAGAGTTGGGAGTCTGCAGAGAAGGAAAGATTAGGAGTGGAGGTTTTAGGTGAGGTTTCTCTGGCCAAGAAAAGGCCTACGCAGTGGAACAGGTGGCACAGAGATTAAGGACAGGTGTGCAAATAATTAGAAGCCGTGTATGTAAGAGATCCCCAGTCAGTTCCCAGCTTTTTTGGTGATAGTTAAATTGGTGAGGGTGTTAACACCGAAAGTCCCTTCAGGAGGCTAATTTAGTGGGTTCTGTGGCCTGGCCACAGCGGAGAAGAAGAACAGTTTCTTCTTCTTTAAGGAGGGAGATTCCTGTGCCCCCACAGCTGCCCTCAGTCCTCAGAGTGGTCATGTTTGAGTATTAGCGTCCTAAAAACTCAAGGTCTGGCCACGGACATAAAAGGGAAAGTGGATGTGCTCTGGACGTCTCCAAAGCACACACACTCGGATGGACGGAAAAGACTTCCCTGATGTAGGTACGGTTTCGGAAAGGGAGTCTCGGAGGAAAGAACTGAGAGGAAGGTGGAGGCAGGGGACTTACCACACCATGCACTGAAGTGGATGAAGGTCGGAGATCCTGGTTCTTTCTCGGAGAGGATGAGGAAGAGAAGCGGTCCTTGTGGACTTCTAACTCCTTCCGGGTTTTCGGCACCAAAATGTAAGGTATTTTTCCCCGCCGAGAAGGAAGGAAGGGGGGGTTAGGAGCCACCAAGTGTGGAATAGCAAAAGGCTTTATTGAGTACAGAGTGCATCCCCCCCCCCCCCCCGCAAGGTTCTCTGGCCCCGAGGTAAGATGGAGGCCAGGGAAGTTGCACAGATTAAACTGCGTAGGAGATATTTAAAGGGGTCCCTCTAGGGAAGTCGAGCTAACATGATATGGTGAAATCCCACTGGCTGGTAGACGGTCGCTTTTTTCCAAATGGTTCCTGTGAAGCCTCTTTTGGCGCACTTGGTTGTGGGCGGTCCTAGCCAAAGTTAGTGGTTCTGAGTTCCCCACGTGACCACCACCCATTATACACTGACCTTACACAAAGCACATAAACTTTTCTTTAAAATCAAAAGAAAATACAAGCGAATAAAGAAATAAACTATCTTGAAAAGAAACTCACATAAAATAGTATCCAAAAAGACAATTAGCAAACATATGAAAATGTGCTCAATATTTATAATAATCAGGTAAATATAAGTTGAAATCAAAGTGAGATGTTACTATATATTTACCAAAATGGTTGAAATGAAATGTTAGGCAATGCTAAATTTTGACAAGGATATAAAACAGTTGAAAATGCATATGCTATCATTGGGCATGTAAATCTTAGAACCACTTAGGAAACTTTTAAGTGTTTGTTACATATTAAAATTGAACCTATGCATACCTAAAGCTCTTTTCTTTCTCTCTCTGTCCCTCTCTTTATGGCTGTCTAACCATCTCATAATATACAACAAAAGGCATCAGTCCATTAAGAAGAGAGTGAATTATTTGTATTTGTGTGTTTTCATTTATTTTGTATTTTGAACAGAAAAAACAATACAAATGAATGTCAACAAAATAGATAAATTTTACACCATAAAACATTGACGAAAGAAGCCAAATACAAAAGAGTACATACTGTAGTAACACAGTTACTTCGATCTCAGAAAGAAGTAAAACTATCCTTTGGTGCTAGTGGTTACATGTTTGATGGATGTGGATGTGATATTTGAAAAGAAAGAGAAATAACATTCAGGGATGATAATAGCATTGTATTTCTGACCTCCTTGTGTGTAACATCGCTGTTTTTACTTTTTATTAATTTTTGCAATAGCACTTATGTTTGCAACATTTTGTATACATGATTATAAAATAAAGTCTTTTTTGTGTGTGGAAGTCTGTCATAAGATTTTTTTTTCTAATCACAGAAAAGAATAAAAATACAAGAATCATGAGAGAGGAAAGCATAGTTATGAAAACAGAATGACTGATGCATAGTCTAAGACTAAGGTGTTTCTGAGGCAGAAAGCCTAACAGCTTAGGAAGCAATAATCATTTATATGCTAGCTGAAAACTTGCAAAGGTTAAAAATATAAAGAACTGACTTCAGAAAGCAAATGGCAGAAAAATATACGCTTACTTGTTTCACGACTCTTTACCATCCCTATCATACTGCTGTGCATATAGCACATACAATGCCTTACTTTTAGTCCATTATCTTCAGGGGTTTTGTTAATGGTTATGTTGAACATGGTAAACAAAAGTTTAAGAACATTTAAAAAAATATTTTATTTATTCTTTTTTCGAGAGAGAGGGGAGAAAGAGAGAAGAAGGGAGGAGCAGGAAGCATCAACTCCCATATTGCCTTGACCAGGCAAACCCAGGATTTCAAACCAACCACCTCAGAGTTCCAGGTCAACGCTTTATCCACTGTGCCACCATAGGTCAGGTTGGAAAACAAAATTTTAATCAACACATACATCATTGTTTACTACTTAGTTATGAATGCTTAAATTTCCCCATTCAAATAGATTTATAATTACATTTATAATCAGGACTTCTTGTTGGAACTTGAACTCAATATAGATATAACACTAAACACATATGTGATAAGAGATAACAGCATCTCCTTGTTCACAACTTCTGAAAATATTGGCATAAACTTTATGTATATATTCTAAATCACAGATTTCCATTGTAAAGTGTATGCTCAGGTGAATAATGTAGATATGTTCATCATGTCTGATAAGCAACATCAATTGTCACTTCAAGTGTCACATTTCTAAATCTCAACACTTTAATACAAGTCCTCTTGCACTGGGTGTCAATGTATTAGCAGATCAATCACTCTCATCCAAAAATCCTGCAGCCCAATATCCACAGGGAAAAAAGCAGCATAGGACATTGGGAAACCAGAGGTAACAGACTTATGTACACAAAGTATGTGAGAGATAGGAACTGTTCAAACTACAGGTTTTCACCCATTAAAATCTCCTGTATATAACAAAGCAAACGAGGGAATATCTATATCTATACTTAAAATCATTTGTGTTCTTACACATTATATATCATATATGATTTTATATATGTATGTATATGGAATGGTTTAATTATAATTCACTTTTTCTTTAAGTAATGAGTGTCAGATAGTATTGCCTAAGATCAACATTACAATGCTTACTATTCATTAAGATGACTTAAAACATTACCTTAATCTCATTCATAGATACTGCTAAGTCCACTCTCCTTAAAGTGCATTTGGCACTTGCTTTTTTTTTTTTTTTTTTTTTTTAATTTTTAATAAATTTTTATTAATGGTAATGGGATGACATTAATAAATCAGGGTACATATATTCAAAGAAAACATGTCTAGGTTATTTTGTCATCAAATTATGTTGCAAACCCCTCGCCCAAAGTCAGATTGTCCTCCGTCACCCTCTATCTAGTTCTCTGTGCCCCTCCCCCTCCCCCTAACTCTCTCCCTCCCTCCCTCCCATGTCCTCCCTCCCCCCCCCACCCTTGGTAACCACCACACTCTTGTCCATGTCTCTTAGTCTCATTTTTATGTTCCACCAATGTATGGAATCATGTAGTTCTTGTTTTTTTCTGATTTGCTTATTTCACTCCTTATAATGTTATCAAGATCCCACCATTTTGCTGTAAATGATCTGATGTCATCATTTCTTATGGCTGAGTAGTATTCCATAGTGTATATGTGCCACATCTTCTTTATCCAGTCTTCTATTGAAGGGCTTTTTGGTTGTTTCCATGTCTTGGCCACTGTGAACAGTGCTGCAATGAACATGGGGCTACATGTGTCTTCACGTATCAATGTTTCTGAGGTTTTGGGGTATATACCCAGTAGAGGGATTGCTGGGTCATAAGGTAGTTCTATTTGCAGTTTTTTGAGGAACCACCATACTTTCCTCCGTAATGGTTGTACTACTTTACAGTCCCACCAACAGTGAATGAGGGTTCCTTTTTCTCCACAGCCTCTCCAACATTTGCTATTACCCGTCTTGTTGATAATAGCTAATCTAACAGGAGTGAGGTGGTATCTCATTGTAGTTTTGATTTGCATTTCTCTAATAACTAATGAAGCTGAGCATCTTTTCATATATCTGTTGGCCATTTGTATCTCTTCCTGGGAGAAGTGTCTGTTCATGTCCTCTTCCCATTTTTTTATTGGATTGCACATGCAAAAGAATGAAACTCGACTACAGCCTGTCCCCGTGTACTAAAATTAATTCAAAATGGATCAAAGACCTAAATATAAGACCTGAAACAATAAAGTACATAGAAGACATAGGTACTAAAATCATGGACCTGGGTTTTAAAGAACATTTTATGAACTTGACTCCAATGGCAAGAGAAGTGAAGGCAAAGATAAATGAATGGGACTACATCAGAATTAAAAGTTTTTGCTCAGCAAGAGAAACTGATATCAAAATAAACAGACGGCCAACTATATGGGAACCGATATTTTCAAACGACAGCTCAGATAAGGGCCTAATATCCAAAATTTACAAAGAACTCATAAAACTCAACAACAAACAAACAGGCACTTGCTTTTGACCAAGAAAATGAGGAACAAAAGTGGCGCCAATGACTTCCGGGCTTAGGAGGAAGAGGTGATGCAACCTCTGCATTGTTCACTGGAAGCCTAAAGCTGAAGCCTTGAATTGTCATGCAGGAAATCTAATAGTCTTAAGGCCACCAAGGTGGAAGGAAGCCTGGGTCACATGGAGAGGCCAAAGTCCTCTCCACACCAACAGTCCAGCTGAGATGTAAGTGAACAGCTAGCAACAACCACTAAACATGCAAATGAATATCTCTTCACGTTATTCTATCTCCAAGCAGTCGAGCTCACCCAGGCTTGAAGTCCTTTCACCTGAAGGTCCAGCCAGTGTGGAGCAGAAATGAGCCACCTCCACTGTACCCTGAATTTTTGACCTTGGAATAGATTATGAAATAAATGTTGTTTTAAGCCACTAAGTTTTGGGGCATTCAGATATGCAACAACAATACCTAAAAAAAAAAAAAGAAAAAAAAACTTATTAATTATATTTGAAAATCATTCATGAGAATGTGTAACTCAATTTCAACTATTTTAAGGTGAGCCAATACAAGTTTAACAGTATTTCAGTGGGATAGTTACTCTTGGCCAGTGACTATTTGTTTTGAGTTTATGATACTGGCTCTCAGTGAGCGTTTATGTGTTTAAATTTTCATAATTTAACAGTGAGCGTTTATGTGTTTAAATTTTCATAGTGACAATATGGAGATATCAAAAATTTAAGAACTAATATGAATGAGGATAGAATTATGCTTAAGAAGAAACAAACTTTTCTTGGTTAGCTTTATTCAAGAAATAACTAATTCCAGAGATATAAAAGTAAAAGTAATTCTTAAACTAAAAACATACATGCCAAATACAAATATTGATCGACTTACGACCTAAGCAACTAATGACCATTCAATTTTACAACCACAATCGCTAGCCATGACTGCTCCGCGTCTGGAAGCTCAAGCGTTGCCCAGCTGGGCGCACAACAGTGCGGACCAGCTTCTGGCAGCACTACCATCTCCACGTGCACCATTTCAACTGTTATCCCAGACTCGGTACAGCAATTTGTGTTTTGTGTCTTGAATATTTTTCATCAAACCCCTCCCAAGATGTCTACCAAAAGGAAATTGTCTTTGCAAATATTAAACCAGTTGTACTGGTAATGCAGTGTTTTACTTAATCCTGATGAATGTAAAAATAAGAAACAAAATGGTGTAGAGATGATACAAATGGCACAAAATGAACAAAGAAAGTTATGATATATCACAATAATGAAAGAAAATTATAAAATATGACTTAAAGATTTTTATAACATAATTTCACATATATATATAGCCTACTCAACTTATGACCAAATCATGTTAAGACCGGTTTGTCAGAACCAATTGTGGTTGTAAGTCAAGCAGAAACTGTAATATATTTCTTGAAAAGAAAAAAATGCTTTTGTTGAGGGGGAAAAAATAGTAAATTTAGTTTGTATGGAGTAGTCTACAAATAATATCAACACAATAATTTACTTGCCAAATTATAATTATCACATATGTTTTCAATGAACACTAAAATTATTTTAATGTATACCAAAATAGTTTATTTATAACTTTTTCTCAACATATTTGCAAATTTGTAAGAAAGAATAGCATGCAAGCAAATACATTTTATTTAATTAAGTAGCCCATTGTCTGAATTTTCAATAAGTTGAGTCTATTCATACACAAACACACACAGGCACACACACTTTTACACACATACAACTAAGGATATGGTAAACATGGTAGTAAACATCCAAAGATAGTACCAAATAGTTTGATCTAGCCAATTTTTGCCATTTGGAAATATAGACATAAGCTTGTCAGATTTCCAAGATCTAAAAGTAATCCTTAATCAATATTTTACTATGAAATAAGCTGTTTATTTATCTTAATTTTGACTCTTCATTAAATCAGTGTTCTAAGCTGACAGTTTGAGTCATCGATTATGAGATTTAACATGACCACTAAATGGCACAAGTAAGGCAATAGCAAAAAGATAAAAAATTAGCATAGTTTGAGGCCCTGGCCAGTTTGCTCAGTGGTAGAGTGTCGGCCCGGCGTGCAGAAGTCCCGGGTTCAATTCCCAGCCAGGGCACACAGGAGAGGAGCCCATCTGCTTCTCCACCCCTCCCCCTCTCCTTCCTCTCTGTCTCTCTCTTCCCCTCCCGCAGCGAGGCTCCATTGGAGCAAAGATGGCCCGGGCGCTGGGGATGGCTCCTTGGCCTCTGCCCCAGGCGCTAGAGTGGCTCTTGTCACGACAGAGCGACCCCCTGGAGGGGCAGAGCATCGCCCCCTGGTGGACAGAGCGTCGCCCCCTGGTGGGCGTGCCGGGTGGATCCGGGTTGGGCGCATGCGGGAGTCTGTCTGACTGTCTCTCCCTGTTTCCAGCTTCAGAAAAATACAAAAAAAAAAAAAAAAATAGCATAGTTTGAGAGAGAAGCCTGACTTAGTTACCTGTGTATTAGTAATCAAACATGGTTGTCTGTAAGTGAGAAAGAAAAAATTAATTACCCCTTTTCATCTCAAGGTAAAAAACTGGCAGAATATAAGTCAGTATCAGAAGGCAAATGTGGCTCAATCATGAGAAATGACTTGGTGCAAATCAATAGTGATGGCAGAATGGAGGCAGAGCCTAGACGAACCACTGATGTCACCATTTAAATTGAGAACCCCAGACAATGAAGAATGTTATCTGGCTGCCTATTTAATATTCCTTGCTGCAAAATAAAGCTTGCGACCCTGGGCAGAAATGCAATCCTCGTGATACTGAGTGCCTGGGATGCTTCCATGTCTGTTAGACAGCTGTATAAAATTGGTTCTGTATCCAAGGCCAGTTTACCTTTATGCTTCTTTTATCTGTATGTGTGTTTTGCATGAACTTGTAAAATTTAGGAGAGAATGTATTACTACATTAGAGGAAAATGTAGCTCTTCCGAATAGACTGAAGAAAATTAGGTTTCTGCAGTTAGGAAATTATAAATATGTATTTAGGAAGTCCCTATATAAACTTTGATGAAGTGTACTGATGGCTTTTTGCTCCAAGAAAAAGAATCTGTACATGATAAAAGCAATCAGGACTTCCAGCTTCAATTTCAACATGGAAAGAATTTGAAAGTCATCATATCTATCTTTACATGAAAAAAGGTGAACAAACTGAAAAGCAATAACTTTTGTCACATTCATCTGAGAATTGCAGCGGATCTAGGGAGACAGATAAACAGAGAGAAATAAGCCCAATATTACACCTTTATCAATTCATTTGTTGGCAGACTGTTACCTTATCTTGGCTATCCTGAATAATGCTGTAATAACATGAGAGTGCAGATATCTCTTATATCGTGTTTTCCATTTCCTACTGATATATACACAGATGTAGGATATCTAGGTCATATGGTACTTCTTTTTTTAATTGTTTGAGAGTTATTTTGTTTGTTTTTTGTTTTGCTTTTACCATTGAGTGGTATGAATTTTTTTAATATATTTTGGATATTAACTGCTTGTCAAATATTTGACTTGCACATATTTCCTCCATTTGCTGGATTGCCTTTTCACTTCATTGATAGGTTCCCTTGTTGTGCAGAACTTTTTAGTTTAATATAGTCTCTCTTGATGACTCTTTTACTCCTGAAGCACAATGAGAATTGTAAATAATAACTTTATTTTAATTATACCAACAACACTCAAGTACTTCCTACAGTTTTTGTGTTATTTTTTTCTTTTTCCTTTTTTTATTTTCTTTTGGCTTGTTTGTCTATGTTACAGGCTACTAAATTGAGAATGTGTGGACCCTGGCTGGTTGGCTCAGCAGTAGAGTGTCTGCCTGACTTGTGGAAGTTCCAGGTTCAATTCCTGGTCAGGGCACTCAGGAGAGGTGACCATCTGCTTCTCCACCCATCCCATTTTCCTTTTCTTTCTCTCTGTCTCTATGTCTCTCTTTCTCTCCCGCAACCATGGCTCGAATGGTTTGAGAAAATTGGCTCCAGGCACTGAGGATGGCTCCATAGCCTGGCCTCAGGTGCTGAAATGGCTCGGTTACCGAGCATTGGAGCAGCAGCCCCAGATGGGCAGAGCATTGCCTGTCAGAGTTTTGCCAGGTGGATCCTGGTCAGGACGTATGTGGGAGTCTGTATCTCTGCCTCCTTGCCTCCCCACCTCTCACTTAATAAAAAAAGAGAGAGAGAATGTGTGTGCTATAGGATATTGGCTCTGTGCTATACTGCATGAGAATGAGATATGGGAGACCTTTCATTAATACTTTTCTCAATTAGTGTTAGTCTATTTGGATGTTTTCAATAACTTCTTGGCACTCTGCAGTAATTGTGGCAGCTGTTTCTATTCCTTTTCTATGTTAAGATAATGACCTTATAGAAATTTAGTGCATTGTGAATTCTCTAATAAACAAGTTGATATGCATTTTCACAGTAGTTTATAAAAATGCATAATATGTCAAATTTGCAACAGATCAATTCAATTCTTATGCAATTATGCTACTGTAATGATATGGAAAATGTTTATATAATCCACTGACATAGAAAACTTCAATGTTACCACTGATATATAGGGAGTATTTATTACTTATTAGCTAATAATATTATTTTGGTGAGGATTGTTTTATTCTTCCTTGGTAAACCTGTTATACAATTCTATAGACACAAGAATTAAAATCATCTGTACTTTAGAAATCAGCATTATTTTATATAGGATAAAATGTCACTAAAGTTTACTGCTAACAGAAAAAAACTTCTAACATTGGATAAAGAACAAATCTCCCATGCACTTTTTTAATTTTAGTTTTTAGCATCAATGAGTATGAACTTTGTTATATTGAGAGTACAAAAAACAAGATTAAAATGCATTTCTCAGAAATAAAAGAGAAAGCTGTTAGAAGAAACAATTTCAAAAATTAAAATATGGTAAAAACAAAATTGATTTAAATTAATAAGTATTTACTTTAATTCACACATTATAGGCATAAAAATAGAACAGGTAGATTAGAAAGAAAAAAACTTAGAAAGAAGTCCAAATAAATGAACTGGGGGGGGGGGTTGAAGGAGAAACAACAATTAGTTTGAGAACAAAAAAATTAGAAAAAAAACACTATCAAATTTAAGCCAAAGAAAATGTAGAAGTCATAAAAAAGAAGAATAATTAGAAAAATAATATATTAAGGTAGTATAATACAATATCTTGAAAAGGAGAAAGAAATACTGGTAGAAATGTATCATTGGAATACAGGATTGTATCATGAGAAGGATGGCAAACAATAACTGTCACAAAAGAATGGAGACCACTATAGAGTTTTGTCTGTTTTATATTTTCTATCAGGCAATCACATAAAAAAATATTCCAAACTATCTTTAAAATGTAAAGGACATTCTGTAAAACTTCCAGTCATTTTATCAGGTTAGCAAAATCTTATCTCCAAAACTGAATAAAATATAGCTCAGAATACAGACCAGTATTATTTATAATAATGTTTAAAAAGAATCAACAGGATTAATACAGAGTTCTTGTATGAGGCTCCTCACCACAAAACTGAAACTTAATACTTAACTAAAGTTTCAGCCTCCCCTAGAAATGAAATCTTAAACCAGTCAACCTGGAATTATCTGGTCAGCAAGAATGAGGTAATCTCCTAATAGAACTGGCTATCCCTTAAAAAAAAAAAAAGGTGACCTTGCCACAATCAGCTCTTTGCTCATAAAAAGTTTTTCTCCTACCCTCTTCTGCCAAAAAAGTCTTTCATTTGGAGCACCTTTCTATATGCTAGACAGGACGCTAAATCATTGAATAAAGCCAATAAGACTTTAAAAATTGACTTAATCAAATTTTGCTTTTTAAGGAAACCAAAATTAAGAACAAACACTATATACTGTATAAGAAAATTTGCATCTTAAGTGTACTAGATAACACTATCCTTAAGATTATTTATTCCAGAAACAAAAATATGACTTGATATTTAAAAACTATTTTTTGAAGGATATCACACAATAGATTAAAGAAAGAGTCAAATTTACTGCTCATAAAAATTAGGGAATATTTTATCATTTTATATTCATTTTGAAATACCCCCTAATTTTTGGAAGTAGAAAAAATAAAACATCATAAGAAAAAATGTGAGACATTTTTAAAAATTTGACATTAATTTTTTTATGATTAATTATTAATTGAAAAAAATAGAGATATTTTTGTAAGATACAGAAGAAGCTTCATTATTTATCAAAAGTGAGGGAACAAAGATGGGGACCAAAATGATTGTGGAAACAGAACATGCCCATCTGTCCTTATGGAAAAAAGGGAGGTTGACAACTGTTGTTGCTGTAAGGTGCATCTCCCTGTTCACAGGAAAAATTCAAGGTGTAGCAACCAAAACCTCCCAAGCAGAAGCCATGACCAAAGATTTTGCCATACAATCATTAGGTCCTTTTCAGGGCCACCCAATAAATATGTGAGTGGTGTAACAAGTCAGTAAAAACCAGTCATTATCCTCTACTATAACAGAATGACTACACACTTCCAGTAATATCCATCCCATTTCCTGGTATTATTGGGTTGGTTTTATTTAAGGTGATTGTTCTGTTTCCAACATGGGGTGCCTGGGGAGAGCCACATGAGCCCCACCATGCCAAAGCTGAGTGTATCATCCTCGGCTCTAATTGTGTTATTTTTAGACTCTTTTCTGTCAGCAGTTTGATGGGTTGCCTATGTAGTTTGATTGACAGAAAAAAAAATCCATGTCTAGGGTTACTGAGAGTATGTGAAATGGACCAGGCCTCTGGATCAATATTACTAATATCAGGTAAATTAAGAGTACTAGTCCTAGCATGTTCTTCCTTAATATATTGCTTTAGGTTCTTCTAATCCCCTCCCTGGAGTGATGATACCCACAATGACAATCCTGATGAGTTAGAAAGAGGCCCATATTTCCAACAGTTGGGTTGGTCTCTTGTTGGACAGATGAGTGAGCCCAATGTAGAAAGATATTTCTATTAGGTCTCCATCCTGTGACCAGATACCACAAGTACAGCAGAAGTTTAAAGTTGAAGAGACAGGTATTTAGTAGGAAGTTATATGGGAATGTCTTTCTCTTCTATAAATATTAAAATGTTGTCCTAATCCTCAGGTATTAATGTGGCTGCAGCTTTAGGAATCTGACCTGGTTGTACATATCATACATGTTTTCAGGAGAGGAAGTAATGTCAGACAGAAGGAGATGGACTAGGGCAAGATATGTCAGACCAGGATCCCCAACTTTGCCCTCTTTCAATGGTGCATGTTTCATTTTAAGAATGTACTTCAACAGATCCATGTTGCAGCAGGACAATAGGATCCCAGTGGAGACTGAGTCATTCCCTCTCACCCAGAGGTGTGCAGTGACTTGCCCATTCTGGTGAGACAATACACTGTACATTTCCAGTAAATGACTTTTTTCCTAGGAGTGATGGGCTTCGTGTTCTCAGCTGCATGGCAGATTGATCCACAGTGAGAGTCAAGGCCATGGCTGCTTCCCTTAAATTCCATAACTTTAAGGCACTGGGTATCTTGGCAGGCATCCCCAGTTATATAAGGCAATTGGACTTATTGTTTGATCATTCAAATTTACTAAAGCCGTGTTTAAAATGTGATAAGAGTTCACCCAACAAAAATGATGAAATTGGCTTAGTTATTTAATTCCAATATTAGCTTGACCACACATAAAATTTCTTTCTCAATATCCCTTTTCCATAAACAAGCAACCTTTCATACGCCCTCTGTAATACCCATATTCTTTTCAGTTTTTTTCTTATCTTTTTCTTTCTTATTTAAAAAATTCACTTTAGGACAAAATTTTTTACAAAAAAAAAATGCTTTTTATATTTTTCCTTATCCAAAAAGTTTATTTAATAAAATTTTATAAAATAAAAATTTTAATAAAGTTTATATAATAGTTTATTTTTCTTTCCCTCAATAAAAATGAATCTCCTTTTTTATATCTTCTTTTACCAAAAACATGCATTCTACTTGCCATATACAGTCATTTTCTTTTACCTTTGTTATTCTATAGTAGTTTTATTTAAAAAAACACACTTTTTTAAAAATTAATTTTGGAAAAGAAACTTCTATAGCAATCTGTATTTTTTTTTTTGTCTCTGTGGGCACTGTTTCTATTTCAAAGACACAATAAGGTTTATAACCTCAAGGGACAGAGAAAGACAACTTCAAGAAACAGAAGAATGCAAGGTTTCTCTTAGAAGTTTTAGTGCCTATCAGAAGTCTAGGGTAATTGTTACATACTTAAATTTTTCCTTTGTGGTAGTGATCAGACTGCCACTCCGTTTATTTCAAGGTCTACCGCTATAACATCATCCCCTTCACACGCCTTATTTTCTCAGAATTCTACTTCTTAAAGTTTCAATCCCACTTTGTCACAAACACTCAAACCTTAACTGAAGACACTTTGTGCCCTGCTAGATTTGCAAAAGGGCATGCTACTTATTATCCTGCCCTCCCGCCTTATCTACTAGCCTTGAAGCAAGTACAGTAATGGACAACTGCATGTCCTCTAATTGTAATTTTTCTTTCTATTCTCTAATTTGAGTTTTGGCCTGTCGTTGGGAATTGGTGACCAAACTGCCCACATTAGAGGCCAGCCCACTGCAGCAGCCATTTGTTTCCCTTCTTTGACACAGTGCCTTATGAGTGGTTGCCCAAACATGAGCATTAAAGCAACCTTCATCCTGCACTCAAATGCAAGTTCACAAGTATCTAACTTATGGGGCAACCCTTCCCACACAGAAATCAGTGACCAGCATGGTATATTCAACAGCAGATGCCTCTTTCCCAATGACTATTTCTTTGTTCTCATGGCTGGTTGGTTAACTGTTGGGTCACAACCTCCTCAGAAGCTTCCTAGGTGTGATCTAAAACTGGCTCTTTACTCAGAGGGGAGGGAGAGATGGAAGAAAGAGGAAAACTATCTACATAGGTAAGAGGCAGGTTTAATAAACAAGAAAACTTCTGAGGCTTGAGTTAGGAGGCTGAAAGATGAGTAGATTTCCGTGCCTGACCACTAGAATTTTAAAGACTTATATGGAGGTCTTAACTGGGTTCAGTCATACACCCAGGTCAGATATTTTAAACACCACATTTCTATATCAAGGCTATATAGTTAGAGCAGCTTCTGTGAGCTGGAAAGTCAAGAGAACACACATTCCATGGATAGAAGAGGGAAGGAGGAGCCTCCAATTGCCTGGATCCAGCTTCCGGGCCAACTGGCCATCATGTCTTCTTGATGAGCTCCTCTATCATGGAGGGGACTTCTGGTATTATTTTAGCATCTATCTTTAGGTCACTACAGGTCTGCAAAAAAGGGACTTTCATGAAGCTGAGGAAATAACAGGAAAAGAGATGTACATCCAACATTTCCCAGATCTTGCACAGAATGGGAGACATTTGAGTTCACAACAGGCAGAGTAGAGAGTGATCATATTATGGTGTTTCCTTCCAAATAACAGATTCTCTGCTTTCATGTTTCTCTCTTTTTTTAATGTCTTCTCATTTATTTATTTTAACTCAGTTCACACAGTTTGGATTTGCCACCATGGCCCAGAGACTCAGATAATTTATCTTGTCAGCAGTGCCTGAGCACAAATTGACTGAAAAGAAAAATAAATCTCAAACTCTTTCCACTGAAACATTTTGTTGTTGTTAAATAAAACATTTCTTCTCTCTGATGATGGCCATTCAGATTGTTCCTTTGATATGGAAGTCCATAGATCAGAGCAGAGACAGGTTTCTACTCGTGATGAGCATACATGTGTCTTCTGTTAAAGCAAGTGCTGAAACTAACCCTTCTGATGATGTATTTAAGATAAAATATATCTCTCTCCTTTCATGTAGTAATTTATTTTATATTTTTATTCTAAGAAAAGAAGGCGGCTCTGTAGTACTACCTTTGGATTACTATGATTTTATTTTTCTCTCTCTAAATGATCTATTAGGATTAGAAGACCCTAGAATTCTCTTGAAGACAAGAACCATATCTTATTCCTGTGTTCTTTGCTTGGAACTCATTAAATCTTGTCCAAATTAATTGGAATATACTAAACTCCTATGCCCTAAATATAGTATCTGGAATAAATAAACATTTCTGAACTATGAAAAAACAATTTGTGTTAGTTCCTTGAGCCATCGTAGAAAATTACTACCAACTTGTTCACTTAGAACAACAGAAACTTATCTCTCATAGTTCAGGAGCAAACAAGTCTGAAATCATAATATTAGCATGATTGATTCCTTCTAGGGTGCCATGGCTCTGTTAAAAGATAAACTGAAGTGTATTAAATTTTTAAAAGCTTATTTGAGCAAAAATCAATTGGAACCAGACAATGACAAACTATAAGTGATAAGGAGCTCTCCACCATCAGGAGCTAAAGAAAAGTCTTTATAGAATAGACATGGAAGCAAAGCAAGGAAATTGATTAACTGTAGTTTAAGTGGTTTACTTATATGGGAAGGCCTAGTTGGCTGTTTGTGACTGGTTGTCCTTAGGTTCTGATTTTTTAACCTTGAAGCTTTTACAGGCTTATCTTTTGGTTTGCTTTCCCAGGTTACTAAGCATTAGAGCTACCCCAGCCTAATGGCTTCCTTGTTTAATTAGTTAAACACCTCTTTTCTAGCTTTTGGCTATTTTAGGTAAGCCTTAAAACTCCTTGACTTGTAGGTGACTTAGTTCAACCACTATTTTCAACCTTGTATGATATTCTTTATGTGTGTGGCTTTACATGGCCTTTTTATAAAGACACCAGTCATTGGATTTAAGTCCTATTTTAATCCAATATGGTCTTATCTTAATTAGTGACATCTTCAAAGATCTCATTTCCAAAGAGTCACATTCTGAGATTCCAGCTGAACATGAATGTTGGGATACACTATTCAAACCACTACATAGTGTAAGTGCACTTTTTTACACTTGAAAAAATATATATTACCTGGCTTATTGTACATAAAAGATAAGAATTTACTGAATGATATTGTTCATAAATGTCTTATTGTTTAATCTATAAAAATGATTATAAATCTAAGAATATATTTATTAAGCATCTTCTTCATAAAATTCATTCAGTGGATAATGTGTGCAGATTATTATGGGGAGTTTTTAATTATGCATAATCTAAAATGTCTATGAATCAATTCAGAGTGTGCTTATATTTTTATCATCTGGCAAGATGTTATGTGACCTATAAAATGGTTCTTGTTAAACAGCTACTCTATTTCCTTTTGCAATCTAGATTTGAAGCTGATAATTTACTTAGATCACAAAACATAAGGTGTGTACATGATTTGTTTTATTTTACCAAATATGCTTTTTACTTTAAATGAAGTCCCAAGTTTGAGAAGTAGTTTTAATTTGAGGGAATTTTTATATCTCATCTACTTTTTTTTTATCTCACAGGTCAGGTTTTATTTATTCATATTAGAGAGGGGGCAGAGAGAGTTAAAGTGAGAAAGGAGGTGGGGAGGAGCAGGAAGCATCAACTCCCATATGTGCCTTGACCAGGAAAGCCCAGGGTTTCAACCCAGCAACCTCAGAGTTCCAAGTCAACACTTTAATCACTGCTCCACTACAGGTCAGGCATTCTCATCTACTTTTATAATAG
Organism: Saccopteryx bilineata; assembly: GCF_036850765.1. NCBI lineage: Eukaryota > Metazoa > Chordata > Mammalia > Chiroptera > Emballonuridae > Saccopteryx > Saccopteryx bilineata. The sequence goes on along the minus strand of NC_089491.1, from coordinate 207,766,961 downwards.
TAGTTTATAATAGTGTTTCTTTTTTTTTTTTTTTTTTTTTTTAAATTTTATTTATTTATTTATTCATTTTAGAGAGGAAAGGGAGAGACAGAGGGAGAGAGAGAGGAGAGATAGAGAGAAGGGGGGAGGAGCTGGAAGCATCAACTCCCATATGTGCCTTGACCAGGCAAGCCCAGGGTTTCGAACCGGCGACCTCAGCATTTCCAGGTCGACGCTTTTATCCACTGCGCCACCACAGGTCAGGCCAATAGTGTTTCTTTCTTATAAAAAATATTCTTATTTTTATAAAAACATAATATTTTAAAAACATTTATTTTTAACAGGGTAACTATAAGATGAACAAAGTAGTTTAATTTTAGGTTAATCTTCACTTGACTCTTGGACACCAACAAATTAATAAAACATTGCAACAAAGTGACATATATATTTTTTCTAATCTCTGTAATAATTTAATATTTTATTATGCTTTTCTTATTTATAAAGCTCTGATCATCTGTTCTATATCAGAGCTTTAATACTAATAAAACTATAATGTCTTAAGACTTTTAATCATTTAGAATAATTGCTGTTTTCCAAGTGTTACTTATATAATATCTCTGAAGAGCATACTCCTAAGTTATTTCAGAGTACTGTAAGTATTTTCACGGAGCTGATTACTACTTAAATTCTAGACCCACGTGAGGAGAGAATTACACTAATAGGAAATTGTTATAATAATATTCCCAGTGTACTTTAGATGGAGGAACATTGATTAGCTGGGCAAATATCTTCATATTTAAATATAACATTTCAGTAATTGTCATGAATAATTCTTTAGCTGTTCAAAATTATATCAACATTTCCTACCTATGATAGATGTCTCTAAATGCTTGTATGACTGCTTGTATATAATTGACATTTTCAAGTAATCATTAATCATGTTTTCACCTTTATTCTAAATAAGTCCTGGTTTAAACAATAAATTATGTGACCAATTACTGATACTATTGGCTTTTTTCTATAAAGCATGAAAGTTTAATATGTGCCAAGAACTGTTCCTTCACACCTGGAGAGTTGAACCCATAATAAATTCTGTTTACCAGCAAGAGTCATCCTAATTGGTTCAAGGTAACCTACATATTCACCCTTCTCTATTCAGTAGCACAGGCAGATTCCAAACTATTACATAAGTAAAATTGAAGAACAATGCCTTTCCCTCAACGAAGATTTTATTCCAACTTAATAGCCAGCCATCTTTAGCTCTTTTAATTATAGCCATCTTTCACTCTTTTAATTTTTATAAGAACAACTATTACCTATTGATAACTAGAACAAGAAAAATAAAATTATAAGTAACTTGTATTTTTAAATGTTTTCCCCAAATATGTTTCAAATGCACACACTGCTATCACCTCAGTCTGAGCCAGCATAATTTCCTTTGGACTTCAGGAGATGTTTCTAGGCTCTGGACATGCACTGTCAGCATCTTTATATTTGTGTTTTCTGAAATCTCATTGTTGTACTCCTGTGACCCTGCACCTTACTCATAATATACTCTGCCCCATTACTCTTCATAATGACCAATTAATTCTCAGTACGGATCCAAATCCCCCATCTCTCCAGTTTCATGTACTGTAATATTTCTGCTGTCTGCACTCCAACCCTTCAGTCTTCTTGCAGATTTCTGAGGTGTCATACTGTCTTCTGCCTTACTCTTTGTACATGTATTTCTCCTTGACTATATTTATGTCTTTCGAACATCTACTTTATCACCTCCAACCTATTGCTTATACAATTTCTTTTCTCAGATTTAACCCAATACTTAAGAAAACAGCTTCCTGTATAAGCAGTGATGAGACAATATTGCATGATTTGAAAAACTCATTTACCTCTCTCTTTTTGGTATGTTCATAAAGAGTTATCTCAGTTGATCTAAATAGTCTATAGAAAGAAACCAAAGCCATTGCCTGATGTCAATGTGCCTTGCATCAAGGATACATCCTGGTATGGAGGACCTGTTGTTGGGGTGCAGATTTTGGGTATTAAAATGCAATTCTTTGCGGATTTCTTGACCAGTGTCTTGTGTTCTAGATGTTCTCAGTCTCTCTTGGGCTATCCTAATTAACAGGTTGTGGGGATGAAGTTTGTTCTCACACTTAGAATGATCTCAGCTAGGCACTCAGGATGCTTTCTCTCTATTAAAACCTTGGCCAGGACACATGCAAATCATTGCTGCTTGGTCTAGGCTGTGAAATAATGAAAGTTCGGGGGACTGTGTGTCCCCTGCTACTTCTCTGCTTGTAAGTTTTCCTTAATATATTTAATGTTATATCTGTAACTTGTAGTGCTAAGGTTGTGTGTCCATGACCCTGTGTACAACAGACAGCTTTATCTATTTTATATCTTCATGACACATTTTCTTTATCATTTACTATAGTCTCAGTTGTTACATTTGAGCATAATTTGAATAATGTCTGTTGTTATATTTGAATTTATGCTCCATGAAAGAATGGGAGAAGAAATGTTTTGTTTTGTTTTACTTGTATCCCAAATTTCTGGCACTGTGCATTGTACATAGTAAAGACTAATAAGCATTCTGAAAGAACAAAATGTGTGAAAAAATAACATTTAACTCAATGAAATGAGTGATATAATAAATATTTGCAAATGAGATGACATTTCAATGTCTTTCAAGTTATCCCACAATGACAGTAATTAATTATATTCTTCTACCAAGAAAAAAGGACAGTCTTAAGTGTTTGGTGATATGAATACTTTTTAATAACCTGATGTTACATAGATCATTTAAATGATATAATTTATCAATTAGAGCTATAAAGGAGGAGAAATGATGCCATATTTGTCTTCATTTCAAAGAGAGGTGATGATATCAGTGAGAAAGTTGATAAACTGTTTTAAGATATTTCAAAAAAGGAAGATGAAAACATATTATATTTAAATACTATCATATCACAAACCCTTTAAAGAGCACTTTGCATAGATTCTCTAATTTAATTTAGTACATACCACAAAAAGTCCTCAATGAATATTTATTGATTTATGTATTAATGAATAATATAATATATCTCACAGCAGTACAGGGAGAAGGTGTAATAAAAAAATTCAAAGTGTTTGTTCCTAAATTTAAAATTTTACTTGTCTTAATTTATTGTTAAAATAATGAGGCACAGAAGTTTTGTATTATAAAACTTATTGTAATTTCCTTCTTATATATTAGAAATATATATTGGCTATATATTAATCAAAACATTACAATATGAGTTTTTACTCATTTCTCAAAATGGTTAGTAATGTTATTATAAAATCTTTGAGTTTCTTTGAATTCACTGATCATTAAGATTTAAATACCATTGCTACTTTTGCCAATCTCCTTTATATCATTGTGATAATATATGAAATAATCCTATATACATCATAGTTTATTATGTTGATAACAAATAATAAATGTTATACAACCTCAGAAAAACTAAATGTGAAATTTAAGAATATGAATAATTAAAAAAAAAAGCAAGAAAGAAAAACTTGAATACTTCCAAAGGGGGAAAAAATGTCAACTAGCCAGGAGGAAAATTTATAAGGGCATTGCATTTTTCAAAATACAGGTTATATTCTAGAAGACATACAACAATATCTTTAAATGTTCTGAAGGATATTCAATCTTGAGTGGCATACTATATAGATTGTAAGTTCACATGTTTTATCCAGGCATTAGCTCACTCAATTTATTTCTCTTCATTTATTTATTGGAAGGATGCTTGAGAATACATTTCAGAAATTAAACTTAGAAAGAAAATTTGAGATTGATTAAAAAAATTGAGATTATCAAGGGGAGCCATAGGATGAGTGGTACAGCAGCAGTAGGGAGAAAAGAGCCTGGGAATCTCTCCATTTAGGCTACACCATCCAAAACACCTGTCCAGACAAGTGATAGATCTGATGTGATAAAACATTAAAATGTTATCGACAGTCTTAAAAGATAATAACTTGATACTGCTGACATGGGAAGAAATTATTTAAATAAGATGCCAATGTAGTGACCATAAAGCAAGTAATAAAATCAAGCAAACAGTATTAAAATAAAGAAATAAGAACTCCTAGATATAAAATGACAAAATAGATGATTCAAAATGCAATCTAGTCAATGGAAGTGATTACTTGTAACACATTGAAACAAATCTATATAAAGAAGTTATTGTCAATCAATTAGAAATTTTGCAGAAAACCCAATAAAAATATGAACAGAAAGGTAGATAGGGACTTTATAAAAAGCTCATAAAAACACCCCAGATATATAAAAAGATGTTCCAATTTTTTTATTAACTAGAAATAATATAAATTAAAACCAAAGTAAAATGTCACAACTTATCTACAGAATATACAAGACATATGAATAAAAATGTTATATGTTGAGTGACGTCATGGAAATGGCGCCGTGAGCAGCGTGTCTGACAGATCTCCCCTAAATTACAACAAATTTATCAACTAGAAACAGAAAAATTTATCCTCGGAGCATTCCGGAGTTCCACACAAACTGAAAGCGAAAGGACTGTTATCACTTGAATCTGAGAGACGAGGGTGTGGAGGAAGCTACCGCAGGGAACTTCATTCAAGCCGCGAGGGAGTGCACCTGTGGGGAGTCAGCCCACACTTGGGAGCCGCGAGCAGCCACCTGCGTGCCCGGTCCGGTTGCAGAGTGAGCACCGCCCACACTCGGGAGCCGCGAGCAGCCGGGCGCGCGCCCGGTCCGGTTGCAGAGCGAGCACCGCTAACGTTCCCAGCGGCCCGCGCACTGCGAGTGAGAGTCCCCAGCCACCGGTGCCGGGAGCACCCCATTCGCGTGTGTGCCCTGGGCATTCCACACGCCCAGAGCGCCCAACGGGCCCGCACACCCAGGGTGCCCCATTATCCTGTGCCTGGTGCGATCCAGCCGCCAGCGGCAGGGCGAGCGGGAGAGGCACCAGGGTGGTCTTCTACTTGGGAGATTCTCTCCGTGGGCGGGGCACCTCACCCAGCCATTCAAGCTAACAATCAAGCGTTGGGGGAGGGGCACGCGCAGTCAGCCTAAAATACCTTCGGGAGCACAGCTGCGACCCAATCACTGAAATTAGCTTAACCCATGAAATCTGCGCACCCTCGGTTCTAATTGATAAGATCTCTCTAAGTTCAGCGACCCAACACAAGAGGCGTGATATTTTTTAGTGCCTCTCGCTAAAGGGGCGTGGGCAACTTCTGATTGATAGAGCCTCCATATTCAAGGATAAACGCTAACAAGAAGGACTTGGCAGATAATAAGATCTATACTACACTAGTCGCAAGCAGAGACTAGTGCCTCTTCTTCCCAGCCAAAACAGGCTACAAAGTGTGGAAAGCCTGGGTTGAGAGGTCCAACTGAATGCTAGGCGCTGAACAGTCACCTTGACAACAATTTACTCCCACCCCCGCCTGATTACACTGGAGGCCCTGACTGCCAGAGCCTTTCCCAAAGCCTTGCACTGAGTGGCGATAGAGTGGGGATTTCCCAGCTCTTTGAGCCTCTTACTCCCCAGGCAGAAGCAGTTGCAGCCTTATAGCTGGATCACCAGGCTGCTAATTCAGGAAGGGGGGGCTAGGATAGAGAATCCAGGAAAGCAAACTCTTTCATCGTTGGACCCTGCAAACGCCAACAAGCCTTGACTACCAGCAAGACTAAAGCCAATTATATGAAATTGCCATAGAATCCCATCAACTGCAAATCCCTACCTAAGTGTGACACAGAGGCAGAGCCTGGGGTACAGAGTCACCGACCAGGAAGAGGGAGAGAAAAGAAAAAGGATGAAGTTAACCTCTCAAAATCAAGAAAAATCCACAGACTTTACAACTTGTTCCACTAATTTTTTTGTTGTTGTTGTTTGTTTCTTCTATCTTATTGCCTTTATTTCCTCCACCTCGGTCCTTCTATTCTCTGCCCATCTTATGCTTCCCTTTTCTTGAACTACACTACCCATGTTACATTTTATTTCTCTTCTTCATCCTCACCCTCCTTTAAGGTTATACTCCAAAACACTTAACTCTCACTCTCTCCTCTTTTGTTTTTTTTTTTTTTTGTTTTGCTTTATTTTGTTTTTTTTTCTCTTCCTTTTTTATTTCTTCCTTCGTTTTTCCCTTTTTCTTATTTTTTCCTTTCTATTCATTTTTTCTTTTCTCGTTTTACTTTCCTCCCATATAATCCTCAATCACGAACAAATTAGTTAATTTGGGACTCAAGGCTTTTTTTGGCTTTATTCTTCTTTTTTGCTTTTGTTTTTGTTTTTTTTTCTTGTTTGTTTATTTTTGTGGCATTTTGGGTCCTCCCAACCCAAGGTCTCCATTGTATTTAGTCTTCGCTCCACTTAATACAAGAGATTTTTACTTAGTATTTTTATTTTTTTCTTCTTTATTATTCTTTTTTTGGTCCTTTTTTCCGGTTCCCTCTTATCCCTCTCATTATATCTCTTAGTTGACCATCACTTACAAGCAAATCATCTTATGCTTGTCTAAAATTTTCTTCCTTTTTTTTTTTTTTTTTTTGCATTTAGTAGGTCCCTACTGCCTTTTTTTGCCCCTTGAACTCTTCACCCCAAATCAGGCCCTCCATTATAGGCACGATATTTCCCTGAGGAGGGGAGAGGAGGGAAAGAGAAGAAAGAAAAAAGGGGGAAATAATAAATTATTACTTTTTTTGTGTGGGGGGTGTTTTACCTTTTTTTCTTTTTCTTTTTTTTTTTTTTTTACTTTTTACCCTTTATTAATTCTAATTAGTGCTATCAACAAGACCACCCTCAGATGCCAATAAGAAAGAGGAAATCGAATATTATGGATACAAAAGAGAGAGAGGTAACACAAATAGATGTGGAAAAATCTATGGAGAAAAGACTTAACATATTGGAAGCCTTGGAGCTAAATGACAGAAAATTTAAAATACAAATCTTAAAAATACTCAGAGATATACAAGAAAACACAGAAAGGCAATATAGGGAGATCAGAAAACAACTCAATGAACACAAAGAATATATTAGAAAGGAAATTGAAACTATTAAAACAAATCAAACAGAAATGAAAAACTCAATTCACAAGCTGAAAAACGAGGTAACAAGCTTAGCTAACAGAACAGCCCAGATTGAGGATAGGATTAGTGAAATAGAAGACAAACAACTTGAGGCACAACAGAGAGAAGAAGAAAGAGACTCAAAAATAATAAAAAACGAGAAAGCCCTACAGGAATTGTCTGACTCCATCAGAAAGAATAACATAAGAATAATAGGTATATCAGAGGGAGAAGAGAAAGAAAATGGAATGGAGAATATACTCAAACAAATAATAGACGAGAACTTCCCAAGCCTGTGGAAAGAACTAAAGCCTCAAATTCAAGAAGCAAACAGAACACCGAGTTTTCTTAACCCCAACAAACCCACTCCAAGGCACATCATAATAAAGATGACACAAACCAATGACAAAAAAAAAATTCTCAAGGCAGCCAGGGAAAAGAAGAGTACAACATATAAAGGAAGGCCTATTAGATTATCATCAGATTTCTCAGCAGAAACTCTACAAGCTAGAAGAGAGTGGACCCCAATATTTAAAGCCCTGAAAGAGAGGAACTTTCAGCCAAGAATAATATACCCATCAAAGCTATCCTTCAAGTATGAAGGAGATATAAAAACATTCACAAATACAGAAAAGATGAGAGAATTTATCAACAGAAAGCCCCCACTCCAGGAAATACTAAAGGGGGTTTTCCAACCAGATTCAAAGAACAAAAGAAAACAACACCACAAGTAACAGCTCCACCAAGAACACAATAAAACCAAACTTAAACTGTGACAACAAAGAAAAAAAAGGGGGAGAGGATGGAGATTAACAGTAGCAAAGGACGATGAAGTGCAGAAATACTTATAAGATAGGGTACTACAATGAATATGGTAGGTACCCTTTTCATTACTTAATGGTAACCACCCTTGAAAAAACCACCAGAAAAACACTTGACTTAAAAAAGGTAGCAACAGAGGAAAGAAGTATGGAACACAAACAAACAAAAACAAATGATAGAAAAACAAAAGAGAAGAATCAAACTAGATACAAAACTAACAGAAAGCAATTTATAAAATGGCAGTAGGGAACCCACAAGTGTCAATAATTACACTAAATGTAAATGGATTAAACTTACCAATAAAAAGACACAGAGTAACAGAATGGATTAAAAAAGAAAATCCAACTATATGCTGCCTACAAGAAACACATCTAAGCAACAAGGATAAAAACAAATTCAAAGTGAAAGGCTGAAAAACAATACTCCAAGCAAACAACACCCAAAAAAAAGCAGGCGTAGCAATACTCATATCTAATAATGCTGACTACAAGACAGAAAAAGTACTCAGAGACAAAAATGGTCATTTCATAATGATTAAGGGGAAGTTGAATCAAGAAGACATAACAATCCTTAATATATATGCACCAAACCAAGGAGCACCAAAATATATAAGACAGCTACTTATTGACCTTAAAACAAAAACTAACAAAAATACAATCATACTTGGAGACCTCAATACACCGCTGACGGCTCTAGATCGGTCATCCAAACAGAGAATCAATAAAGATATAGTGGCCTTAAACGAAATACTAGAACACCTGGATATGATAGACATCTACAGGACACTTCATCCCAAGCAACAGAGTATACATTTTTCTCTAGTGTACATGGAACATTCTCAAGAATTGACCATATGTTGGGCCACAAAGACAATATCAGCAAATTTAGAAAAATTGAAATTGCACCAAGCATATTTCCTGATCATAAAGCCTTGAAACTAGAATTCAACTGCAAAAAAGAGGGGGAAAAACCCACAAAAATGTGGAAACTAAACAACATACTTCTAAAAAATGAATGGGTCAAAGAAGAAATAAGCGCAGAGATCAAAAGATATATACAGACAAATGAAAATGAAAATACGACATATCAGAATCTCTGGGATGCAGCAAAAGCAGTAATAAGAGGAAAGTTCATATCACTTCAGGCCTATATGAACAAACAAGAGAGAGCCGAAGTAAACCACTTAACTTCACACCTTAAGGAACTAGAAAAAGAAGAACAAAGACAACCCAAAACCAGCCGAAGAAAGGAGATAATAAAAATCAGAGCAGAAATAAATGAAATAGAGAACAGAAAAACTATAGAAAAAATCAATAAAACAAGGAGCTGGTTCTTTGAAAAGATCAACAAAATTGACAAACCCTTGGCAAGACTCACCAAGGAAAAAAGGCACAGGACTTAAATAAATAAAATCCAAAATGAAAGAGGAGAGATCACCACAGACATCATAGATATACAAAGAATTATTGTAGAATACTATGAAAAATTATATGCCACCAAATACAACAATCTAGAAGAAATGGATAAATTCCTAGAACAATACAACCTTCCTAGACTGAGTCATGAAGAAGCAGAAAGCCTAAACAGACCAATCAGCAGGGAGGAAATAGAAAAAACTATTAAAAACCTCCCCAAAAATAAAAGTCCAGGCCCAGACGGTTATACTAGTGAATTCTATCAAACATTCAAAGAAGACTTGGTTCCTATTCTACTCAAAATCTTCCAAAAAATTGAAAAAGAAGCAATACTTCCAAACACATTTTATGAGGCCAACATAACCCTCATACCAAAACCTGGCAAGGATAGCACAAAGAAAGAAAACTACAGACCAATATCTCTAATGAACACAGATGCTAAAATACTAAACAAAAACTAGCAAATCGAATACAACAACATATAAAAAAAATAATACATCATGATCAAGTGGGATTCATCCCAGAATCTCAAGGATGGTTCAACATACGCAAAACGGTTAACGTAATACACCATATCAACAAAACAAAGAACAAAAACCACATGATCTTATCAATAGATGCAGAAAAGGCTTTTGATAAAATACAACACAATTTTATGTTTAAGACTCTCAACAAAATGGGTATAGAAGGAAAATATCTCAACATGATAAAGGCCATATATGATAAACCATCAGCCAACATCCTATTAAACGGCATAAAACTGAGGACTTTCTACCTTAAATCAGGAACAAGACAGGGTTGTCCACTCTCTCCACTCTTATTTAACGTGGTGCTAGAAGTTCTGGCCAGAGCAATCAGACAAGACAAAAAATAAAAGGCATCCATATCGGAAAAGAAGAAGTAAAGGTATCACTTTTTGCTGATGATATGATCCTATACATTGAAAACCCGAAGGACTCCACAAAAAGATTATTAGAAACAATAAACCAATACAGTAAGGTCGCAGGATACAAAATTAACATACAAAAGTCCATAGCCTTTCTATATGCCAACAATGAAATATTAGAAAACGAACTCAAAAAAATAATCCCCTTCACGATTGCAACAAAAAAAATAAAATACCTAGGAATAAACATAACAAAGAACGTAAAGGACCTATATAATGAAAATTACAAAGCATTGTTAAGGGAAATCGAAAAAGATACAATGAGATGGAAAAATATTCCTTGTTTTTGGATAGGAAGAATAAATATAATCAAAATGGCCATATTACTCAAAGCAATATACAAATTTAATGCAATTCCCATCAAAATCCCTATGAGATTTTTTAAAGAAATGGAACAAAAAATCATCAGATTTATATGGAACTATAAAAAAGCCCAAATAGCCAAAACAATCCTAAGGATAAAGAATGAAGCTGGGGGCATTACAATACCTGACTTTAAACTATATTATAGGGCCACAATAATCAAAACACCATGGTATTGGCAGAAAAATAGACACTCAGACCAATGGAACAGAATAGAAAGCCCAGAAATTAAACCACATATATATGGTCAAATAATCTTTGATAAAGGGGCCAACAACACACAATGGAGAAAAGAAAGCCTCTTCAACAAATGGTGCTGGGAAAACTGGAAAGCCACATGCAAAAGAATGAAACTCGACTACAGCCTGTCCCCGTGTACTAAAATTAATTCAAAATGGATCAAAGACCTAAATATAAGACCTGAAACAATAAAGTACATAGAAGAAGACATAGGTACTAAAATCATGGACCTGGGTTTTAAAGAACATTTTATGAACTTGACTCCAATGGCAAGAGAAGTGAAGGTAAAGATAAATGAATGTGACTACATCAGAATAAAAAGTTTTTGCTCAGCAAGAGAAACTGATATAAAAATAAACAGACAGCCAACTAAATGGGAAATGATATTTTCAAACAACAGCTTAGATAAGGGCCTAATATCCAAAATTTACAAAGAACTCATAAAACTCAACAACAAACAAACAAACAATCCCATAAAAAAATGGGAAGAGGACATTGAACAGACACTTCTCCCAGGAAGAAATACAGATGGCCAACAGATATATGAAAAGATGCTCAGCTTCATTAGTTATTAGAGAAATGCAAATCAAAACTACAATGAGATACCACCTCACCCCTGTTAGATTAGCTATTATCAACAAGACGGGTAATAGCAAATGTTGGAGAGGCTGTGGAGAAAAAGGAACCCTCATTCACTGTTGGTGGGACTGTAAAGTAGTACAACCATTACGGAGGAAAGTATGGTGGTTCCTCAAAAAACTGCAAATAGAACTACCTTATGACCCAGCAATCCCTCTACTGGGTATATACCCCAAAACCTCAGAAACATTGATACGTGAAGACACATGTAGCCCCATGTTCATTGCAGCACTGTTCACAGTGGCCAAGACATGGAAACAACCAAAAAGCCCTTCAATAGAAGACTGGATAAAGAAGATGTGGCACATATACACTATGGAATACTATTCAGCCATAAGAAATGATGACATCAGATCATTTACAGCAAAATGGTGGGATCTTGATAACATTATAAGGAGTGAAATAAGTAAATCAGAAAAAAACAAGAACTACATGATTCCATACATTGGTGGAACATAAAAATGAGACTAAGAGACATGGACAAGAGTGTGGTGGTTACCAGGGGTGGGGGGAGGGAGAACATGGGAGGGAGGGAGGGAGGGAGAGAGTTAGGGGGAGGGGGAGGGGCACAGAGAACTAGATAGAGGGTGGCGGAGGACAATCTGACTTTGGGCGAGGGGTACGCAACATAATTTAATGACAAAATAACCTAGACATGTTTTCTTTGAATATATGTACCCTGATTTATTAATATCATCCCATTACCATTAATAAAAATTTACTTAAAAAAAATGTTATATGTTAAGAAATAAATAGGGCCCTAGAAATTCACATGAAATATTTGAAGTAGTATATACTGATACCTTCATAGTTGTAAACTGTTTGCCAATACTGGAAAAATTCGACTTTTGAAGTTTACAACAATATTTATTTTAGACAAATTTATTCTTGGCCAACAAGTGATCAAGAATTATATTTAGGCCCTGGCTGATTGGCTCAGCGGTAGAGCGTCGGCCTGGCGTGCGGGGGACCCGGGTTCGATTCCCAGCCAGGGCACATAGGAGAAGTGCCCATTTGCTTCTACACCCCCCCTTCCTCTCTGTCTCTCTCTTCCCCTCCCGCAGCCAAGGCTCCATTGGAGCAAAGATGGCCCGTGCGCTGGGGATGGCTCCTTGGCCTGTGCCCCAGGCGCTAGAGTGGCTCTGGTCGCAACAGAACGACGCCCGGAAGGGGCAGAACATCGCCCCCTGGTGGGCAGAGCGTTGCCCCTGGTGGGCGTGCCGGGTGGATCCCGGTCGGGCGCATGCGGGAGTCTGTCTGACTGTCTCTCCCCATTTCCAGCTTCAGAAAAATACAAAAAAATAAAAAATTTAAAAAAATTAAAAAAAAATTATATTTAGAAATTAGGGCTGATTACAGTGTAAATAGTTCCTCTTGGTAAGGCCACTGGGGGAGATTTTGTAAAAGAAATGTATTCAGGAAAATAAAAATATGATCATCTAAGCTAGCATAGTGTTAAATCTAATAAAGGACTTAAAATTTTATCAACAAATCAACTTGGCTATCCTTCAGTCTGTCCCATGCACAGAACGTTTTATTGAGCAACATCTTTTATTCTTTTGGTCATTTTTTTAAACTCAAATATAAATGCATTCTCTGCTCTTGTGTGTTAATTTCGTCAAAAGAAAAAAACAGATATCAAATTATAAATCCTACACTAGACCATTAAATATGCTTTAATTCTAGATTTCCAAAAAGAGGGTATGTAGAAAATGGAGTTGTGCCACACCCACATCCCTCACACTTACCATTTCAAAGCACCTCAGCCTCACTATAAACTCTTTGCCTGAGGTATTATTGCTCTAGCCACAAGAGCCTATCATCCATGCTTGTGTAAGACAATCTGACAATACTGGACAATTATCCTTTTGGGGTTGCTCTCAGATAAGACAAATGGGTATTGCAGAATAAATATATTTGCAGAATAAAAACATATTTGTCTTTCAGGTCAGAAGAAAAAGCTGTCTCTTATGTTCAATACTACTCCTTATGTTTCTCCAGTGGGAGTAATCTATAGTTACCCACAATGGTCACATTCTTGATAATACACCATTTATTGTCTTCCTTTTTTCCCCATTCTCAATTGTCTCTCACTACTGGTGTTTCTTAGGAGTACTTCCCAAATAAAGTAATTGCAGGGAGGTTGGGTTGAGCTACCTACTTTCTCAGAGAGATCTTGGATACCCAGTGGTTTTGAAATAAATGAATTATAAATAAGCTACTTTAACTAAGTTCTCACCCAAAGGCAATATTCAATAATCATAGTAGACAAAATGTTTTTGTTTTTTAACTTTCTTCTACTTCCTTCATTTACTATGTTTTGTCAGACATGTTTTTATAAATTCATTTTTGACTGATAATTTTTGGCTTTCTAATGTTTTGCATAAGTAAGCTCTTAAAAATATGCGTGCTTTTGATTGGCTATTGATACAGAAGATGAGATACTACGAACCTATTTTTTTTTTCTGAGAGTGACTCAGTAGTTTCATTGGAGAGATACTCAACTTTAAGAATCTGTAGAATATTTTTTTCCTCTCATGTTCAATCTATCATGAAACTGAAACTGAATATCATGAAAGTGAAACATCAGCTTTTATAAATATCAGAAGTAGTTATCCAAAAAGTAAAAGTTATCGTACTAAAGCCTATCTATATTTCAAAGTAAATCTAGTGGTCATGAACTCTTCTTGCTTATGAAAGTGAATAAAATTAAATAGTAATTCCAGGTAAGAAATAAAAGTTTGAAATCTCAATAGATCTCATGGCAATATCTATATCCAAAAAGGAACAGATACTGTGATTTCACCATGTGCCCCAGATGAAAGATAACTAAAATGGTTTTGATGAAATATTCATGTTTATATATTCACTGAAGAGTAGCTCAAAGAAGATTTCCCAGGAAAAGCACCATTTAAACTGAGAGAAATCAAATAGCTCTTGGCCAAATAAAATGTTGTTTTCAGAAAAGTTCAGAGGGAAAAAATTATGTGAGAAAGCCTGAAGGTAAATAGGACTAAGAAGCATTTTAGGAAAGAAGAGACAGTTTGATACATCTGTGCTGTTGGGGGTAAAGGACAAGGGGACATGAGGATCCTATTTTTCATGTGTGGTGGTTTCTCTTAGGAATTTAGATATTCTAAAAAAATCAAAGGAAATGTATCAAAAATCTACAACAGACCCAACTCATGTAAGCCTTTTTTGGAAAAAAAAAAGGACCCTACATATGTTATGTTTTATTTAATTTTCCAAAATCTCTCAACATATCAAAACATTTTGATTTACTTCTTAACTACAAAATGGGTCCCAAATGCTGCTTGACATATACAAACACATTTCTCTGAACCCAACTGCTTACTTGAAAGGCAGAAGACAGTTTATCTGGTTCTTATGAGGATTCGTACTCCTTTAAAGGTCAAATGCCTGTGAGCACATTGGTTTCTGGTCAATATGTTTTTCTCTTGAAAGTATAAAGCGTAAAAGAGCTACCTGAAATGAGTAGCCCCCTGTTTTTCTCAGCTGTAATGAGAATATGTAATGACTGAAAAACAAAAATTACAGAAGCTGAGCTAATTTTCCTCTGCTGTTGAGACAGCATTTGGCCCTTAGCAGTTCAATACTGTACCCCCAGTCTGTATAAAAAATTCACAGTAGCCATTGAGTTATAACTCTTATGGTGAAGCAAAATTTAGTAAGCTAATATCTGAGATTTGGATACTTAGAGAAGCAAAGTTTTAAAGTCTCTTTTTTTTATTTCAACTGTCAAACTTTTTAAAAAGTGTCAAAGATTTTGACTAATTCTAGAATAATATAGATACTATCAATGTGAAATATTTTCTATTTTATTTAAAAAGAAAAACCAACAAAGTGACTCTAGAATAGTGTAATGTTACAGTAATATAATGTTGTAGTAATAAAATATATAGAAATATAAAAAATATAGAAAATATATAGAAATAAATTAGGATATAATATTAAAAGCTATTAAGGCAAGTGAATAAGGCCATGCCATCTGAGTTAGAGATAATCTAGTGTGTACAGATATGATAGGCAGACTATGCCCTCTGCACAGGGCCCAGTTTGTGTGTGTGTAAAATTATATATAGATAAAAAAGAGCTCCCTGCAAGGAACTCCCTAAAAGTGGTTTATGTGATAATCCTGTAGATTAACATCCTCATTAAACTGAGGAGGTCCCAGCGGCAGTCAGTCATCCAGACTCCATCGTTAAACGTGGATTGTCTCCATGCTGCTCTCACCAAGGACAACTAAACGGAGCATGCCAACAGAGACTCCTTAAGCTGTACCCAGGCACAAAAAAAGGATTTGTGAGTAATAAACTGCCTGTGTGATTCTTGCAACTAACTTGTGTGTTATTTGTGTCTTTCCTCCAATGGCAGTTGGTGTGGGCACTGATAAGTAGAATCCTCATAGCCACCTCAAGAGTAGTCTTGAATAGGCTGCCAGCCCTGCTGTTAAGGAGGAGTGTCCTGCTGTGCGGGGAAGCAGAATCAGGGTCGCCTGATCGACATAGAGCGTGGGCGCTACCAGGACATGTATTTTGAACCTCAACCAACTAACTAGCCAGAGTATATAACCTAGAACAATCAAGAATTTACACAAACATTCAGAATATTTTCCAGAAATATATATTTCTTAAGCATTGGCTACTCAACTGTTGAAAAAAGTAGGATACAAGGTTATATGTCCTCCAGGAAATACATATATGCTTTAGTATTTGCATATTAAGTCACCACAGATTCAGAATTGTTTTTGAAGGGTTCAAATTCTGTCACCCAAAGCTGCTTTTTTAGGGATATTGATATTAAACTGTTCATTAGGAAACAAAAGACTTGAGAAAAAAACCAGTGACCCTCCTCTCTTTCCTGCCTGGGATATCAGACAGACCGATCTGCTTCAGGAAAGAGATTTTAGGTTGTTTTCCTTAGCCTAATTTGAATGAAGTATGATAAGTAGAAAGCTTCAGGCAGGGACCTGTTAGCTACACATGCCCCTGTGTCCTATTGTTTCTGGGTCACCTGGAGGGAATTTTTGGCCATGTGTGTCCAACTCTTTCCCGACTATCTCTAAATCCCCCATTCTCTATTCTGACATTAATACCCATTACCTCCCTTTTCTTCTTTGTCCAAAATGTCTTATATGCCTGTGGACAAAAAAAAGGAGGCCACATACTAACCCTGACAAACTCAGGGGTGGCCTACATGGTAGGCCTTATAAACTCAGAGAGCTAAAGTAACCACAGAGACAGTCTAAAGTGAAAACTTGGAAAGGAAAGGAAAGGAAAGAAAACAAAAGGAAAGGAAAGGAAAGAAAAGGAAAGGAAAGGAAAGGAAAGGAAAGGAAAGGAAAGGAAAGGAGAAAGAAGAAAGAAAAAGAAAGAAAGAAAGAAAGAAAGAAAGGAAGGAAGGAAGGAAGGAAGGAAGGAAGGAAGGAAGGAAGGAAGGAAGGAAGGAAGGAAGGAAGGAAGGGGAAGGAAAAGGAAGGAAGGAAGGAAGGAAGGAAGGAAGGAAGGAAGGAAGGAAGGAAGGAAGGAAGGAAGGAAGGAAGGAAGGAAGGAAAAAAAAGCGAGTCATGATGAGTAGTCAAGTCCCCATCTTCCCTGACAAAGGTTACCCTTTGGAATATCAAAATACTTTCCTTTTTCCAGACCCATCTGGGCACAATCTCAGAGCTCCTCTCTGGATGCTGTAAATGTTCACTGTTAACCATCTTGTACCCACCAATGTAAAAGAAGTATTTGTCTCTTCCTTTTACTTTTTATGCATTCTCAGAGATTTTCATTCTTTGTTTCCTCCAGCTTCCCTACTCTACCACCGATGAATTTCATGTAACCCTCCTTCTGCCTCCTCCTTTGATTATAAAGGGCAAAGCTGCCATTCTGTGGAGTATTTTCTCAATCTCTTGAGATTTTGCTTCCCAGAATTTATTGTCAGTTTGGCTCAGGTAAACTCATAATAGTTCTCTACAGGTTCAGACATTTTTCAAAACGACATACCTGATATTGCCTCACTAATTTGGAATTTTCATGGAACAATCATGTCTGTGTGAATTCCCCATACTCATGTATTAAACTTTGATTTTCTTCTGTTAATCTGTTTCTGTTAGTTTAGTTATTAGCCTAGTCAGAAGAACTTTGAAAATGGTAAGAAACGTATTAATTTTTTTAGCCCCCTCCCCTCAGTTTATCTCCATTTCAGGATGTTTGAGGCTGCTATAAATATAATCTCCACAGAGAAAGTTTTACTAAACTTTCAATGTATTATATCTATTTTGGTATGTTCACTGAGTTTTTAAAATAAAATAAAATATAAAAAGCGAGATCAAGCAAAACAGTCTTTTCTGACTCTTTCATACTCATTTTGCGATATGATTGAAAGACAAGAAAATGGGCAAACAACATTTAGCAAAGTACTTTTTTTTTAGAAATTAGAAAGAAAAGAATAAATTCACCAGACTTAGTTGTCATTAAAACACTAAATGCTATCTCTAAAGCATACCTTAAATCAATGTCTATATCATTGGTTGCCATCATATCAGGCTTGAAATGAAACATTTATAGGTTGGTTTTATTGGCCCTCAGGAAAAAATTTTAATTGTCATTGGTATTTGATTTTAATGAAGACTCGGTATTTCAATCATCTGTGAAATTATATGCCTTAAATGTAAAGCATATTTTGCTTTGTTTTGTTTTCTTTTCTTTTTTGAGTATTCTGTCACATGGCCTGCCTTAAATGAGAGAACCATTTAGGGAATTTGACTTAATTATTTATGGCTTGACATAAAAAAAAGTGTCATTTAAAGGTGAAACCCCTACAGAAATCAAAATAACATTTCCAGCTGGCAAATAATACAGAAATGCAATTCAAATAATTAATTATTTTACTTATTGGGTTTATTGTACACCTAAGCTTTTTACCTAGAAATAAATCATTTGACACTAAGCACTTTCAATTGTTTTGATAAAAAATGTGATTTTACTGAGTCACCAATATAATCTGGCTTCAAATGTAAACCGTATCAGCTAAGTAAATCATTCAAGTTTTTTTAAGAGCAGAGCCTTTGTATTAAAATGCATTAAAAACTTATGAGATAGACACACAGTAAGGAAGTTTTTTTAATTTACATGATCATAGAATAATTTTCTCCCCATTGGACATCTTATTACTATCATGTGATTTTAATTCTTAATGAAGCTCACTGTATATGAGAAACTGTCTCTTCATTTCTCCTGAATATACTACAAACATTACAGACTCTTGAGTTGGTTTAGACTCTTCTCCACTCTTTCCTTTATCTACCTATATTTGGACTATTATATATTCCAACTTGGCTGGTATTTACTATATACTGAAAATGTTCCTTAAAGATATTTAAAAGAGAAATAACAATTCAGTCAGCTTAGTGTATAAAGAATAAGCTGGAATCCTTCATTGCTTTAACTTCAAACATTGGGTTCCTATACTGTAATTGTTTTTTAATAGAATATCTTTTCTGTAATAGATATTTTTAGAATTTATGTAACTTGTTTAGTATAGTATTTATAAATCTTAAAACAAAATAAAAATAAAATATTTTATTTAACATAGAACTAGATCTTTTAAGGACTAAATAGGTACACAAGGAATGAGATAACATCTAGAAAAATATATTGTCATAAAATGAAATCCTGGAATGTAGCTTTGAGATTATCCAAATATGCTTCTTTATTTTAAAAAATGAGCTGTATATATGAGACCTAGAAAGGTTACATATCTTAATCTGACATGAAAATATATTTATTTTATCACAAATAAAATGTGTCAAGTATTTTTAAAATAATCAATACTTGTGGTTTTAGTTACTGGTATTACTATAACCTATGGTTGAGTTTAGTATTAGTATTAATATAATAATACCATTATTTATATGGTTTGGGTAGATAAGATAGAGCTGATGAAGATAGATTTTTACTATGGCTTACAGTCTTTTTTCTCTTATAAAATGATATTTTTGTGGTACTATAGTAATCTGCGTCTCACAAAACTTCACAGCCATATGGAAACTTAAAAGGCTTGTACATATTCCTGACAGGTAGCAATTGCATATTGAAGATCTGTAAAGGCACAGAATTGAATAAGGAAAGAAATGAGAGGGTGTAAGAGTAACAATGTAGGAAAATTTGACTCACCATGAAGCAGATTCACTGTACTGAAAAAATGAGGGCCAAAACAAATCCTTCCTAGAATCTGCTGACATGATGGCATGTCTTATTTCATGCACCACTGAGAGACAATGCAGGAGTTCAGAGTTAATGTTCATTGGCACTTTCTTTCCTGCTGATATGAGAGCCTTCATTACTGTGTGTAAATGCACTGCAGCATTCAGAATCATATTCCGTGGGTTGTAATTTTATTCTGACATTATTTGGTCTCTAAAATGGGTGCACAGCTTTGTGACAAGAATTCAGTTCTGTATTCCATGCTTTAAAAAAAAGGCTGTAAATTTGCAGCAAAAAAAATGTACAAAATGACTTCTCCTGCATAGAAATGCTATAGATAGGCAAAGTATTGCCAATATTAATGAATGAAGTTTTTGTGATGACAAGCGAAGTGTAAAGAATATGGTCAAACATGGGTTCAAATGCCAATCCTATGGTTCAGTAATGATTTTATGTTAAGAGAGCGATGTTTCTTGCCCCAGGTTTGGCATGTGTAAATTACAAATAGAAATGCCTCCCTTGAAGAATTATTGTGAAGATTAGAAATAGTTAATATCATACAGTGGCATGACTAGAGCAGTTCAGGTTTAGAAATAGAACTTATATGAGTGATATAGCATAATCAATTCATTACAAGGATTAAACCTTAACAATTGTGGAAACTGATGAAGAGGTTTATGGAATTAGCTTTTCATCCATTTGATTCTGGCCAGTCCATGTGCCAAGAGAAACATACACAATTTATTTAGCATTTTAGACTTCTTTGGGTGTGGCAATTTTGAGCCAATCATTGGCTTCTAAAAGCCACATGTTTATTTTCTTTTTATGGAGTCATTTTATTCAGCAGAAAAGATTTTATTGCTCACTGCATTAAATGACCTGCTAATCAGACTAGTGATTTGGTCTTTGATACAAGGCTAAGTTGTATTTGGCTTTTGTCATTCAAATATTTTCTCAATTTTATTTTATTTTATTTTTCAATTACAGCTGACATTCAATATCAATGTTATATCATATTTTAATGTTTGCAATTGACAAGTTGTTCTACAAGTCTCTGAATTTCTGGACCTTATTTTTATTAGAAGAGCATTTTTATGGCAATATTCCTTTTATACATTTCATGAGTGAAACACCGATTGCCCTTTACTCCTCCTTGTTTTCTCAAGGATGTTTGTACATCTAACAGCCTTGGAAGATATAGTGTCCTCCTTCCAAAACAAGTAATAGATGTGCTTACTATCTGGGATAATGAAGAGAAAGTCTACTGAAGAGAAAAGGACAAGTGTGTTTACTGTTTGTCACAAAATATGTATGTTTCCTAAGCTAGAACTTTCTCTCCTGTCACGCAACCCATTGCATGTGCAGATATCATCTGCCCTCTTCCCAGCAACTGGTGAGAATCATAGCTCAAGATACTGATATGACTATGACTCCATGATGACAAAGCAAAGTGTTATACCTGTCGCTGTTCCGCTCTGCTTGTTAATTCCAGTTTTGCTTTTGTGGCTTTGCTTGCTTTTTGTATCAGCCAAGGCTATAGAGGGCCCCAAAGACTTCCAGCCAGGGCTCAGACTTTGGACTGTTAACTCCTCTGGGCCCACTGGTGTAATAAATTGGTTCTCCAACAGTCTGAGTGTCGAGTGTCACTTGGCTTCTTGGATGTTCCAGTTCATTTTAACAACACTGCCCCAAAATGCGGATGCCCTGGCTGCTACTATCTCTAGAACTTTGTCTCTTATCTGAAGGTCTCATGTCTTCTGCCAATATCTCCCCATGAAATTGTGACAGAATAAGTACTATATAATCTCAGAACTCTGAAAGTTCTTAATATTTTCCTGTTATTTCTGCTTGCAAGCTGGTCTTTTTTTTTTAACTTTCTTTTAGTTTTTTGTTTTGTTTTGTTTTGTTTGTGTGTGTGTTTGTGTGTGTGTGTGTGTGTGTGAGAGAGAGAGAGAGCTCATCTCTTTTATGCACTCTCTTGTCAGATGTAGCCAATGACACAAAATTCTACTGATATGTTGCTTTCCAATTTCTTGGTCTGAAGTTGTCCAGTACTTTACTGCTTTCTAAGTTATCACAACATTTTTACCAAATGATTTCCAATGAATTATATACACTTCCTATCATCTGATTAGTTCCTCCTCACACTCTCTCTGGTCCCTAAAGCAATCTCACACTTTGTTTTTGTTGTTGTTACATCAGAAATCCATCTCCAGTGCCACCAGTTTCCCTGATCCTCTGAGTTAGTTCTCAATTCACCATCTATTTTCTATCTTTCAGAAAAACTCTAAAAATTTAAATTATTTCATTATTTTTTAGTGTTGTGCATATACCCTATTTAAAATATCATTTTAGTGGAATTTAAATAAGGGCTTGATGATGAACACTACATTTTTTTGTAACACTTTGTTTTTTTTCTTGATTCTTTAGTGCTGTTAAACCTTTCATTTCTTTGTGTTACAAAAATATTCTTGATGTAGGATTCTTATTTTAGCTAATACTGCTGAATAGAAAGGAGGAAGATATCTAATGTACACAAACTTTTTTGTTTTGAAGTAATTTTCTAGCAGAAATGTTAAATTAAACTCTAACTATAGATTGCTCTGAGCTTTTATGAAACAAATGCTAAAGAACACTTATTAGCAAATTAACTCTGGTGTTTATATGATACAATACTAACCTAACTTGGTTACTTGAAATTATTGTATTTTTTGCTCCATAAGAAGCACTTATTTCCCCCCAAAAGCAGAAGGGAAAATGCCTGTGTGTCTTATAGAGCAAAAAATATGGTATTTTGTTAAATATTTTAACACACCATTTGGTTTAGAATTTTTTTTTCTTATTTTCCTCCTTAAAACCCTATGTATGTCTTATGGTCAGGTGCATCTCATGGAGCAAAAAATATGATAAATATTTTCAACTAGGGATTCACATTATTTGAAATTGTATTTGTTTCTACATATTTCATTTATTAAAACTTTAGTTATTTTGTAATTTATTTTAATTATAAATTTCAAACCCTATATATGGCCAGTTGGTGCAGCCATCACCACTGTGGCCAAGCAAGTGCAGGTTCCCATTAGATTTAAAAAAACTGCAGAGCCAGAAACTAGTGGACCATTCCTTTATTCCAGACTCACACCTGGCAGGTGAGTAAAAACACACAGGGCTCCAAAATCCACTCATTCAGCACTCAAAAAGCTATTGACACATCTGTGTTTTCCTAGAATCAAAGGCCACCCTCACCAGTCTAAGTCACCTCTGGTTCCCCATCTGCCAACATGGCTTCTTTTTCTGCAAAACTGGCTTCTCTCTCCTTCCCTTCCATCTTGGCTTTTATTTCCTCCTTCTTCCTCACAAACTTTTCTTGGTGTGAAAACCCCTCCTCCAGCAACATTAGCATAACAATGGCCCTTCACAAGCAGGAAGGTAATTACCAGTTTCACTGATCACATATTGGGGCAGCCATTTTTAACAATAAAAGTGAGCAAATTCAAATAACACAAATTTTACAAACTCATTTGCCCAACACCCTGTTTGAAGATGCAATGAAAAGAATGACTTTAGGCCCTGGCCTGTTGGCTCAGTGGTAGAGCGTTGGCCTGGCGTGCAGCAGTCCTGGGTTCGATTCCAGCCAGGGCACACAGGAGAAGCTCCCATCTGCTTCTCCACCCCTCCCCCTCTCCTTCCTCTCTGTCTCTCTCTTCCCCTCCTGTAGCCGAGGCTTCATTGGAGCAAAGTTGGCCCGGGCACTGAGGATGGCTCTATGGCCTCTGCCTCAGGCACTAGAATGGTTCTGGTTGCAACAGAGCAATGCCCTGGATGGGCAGAGCATCACCCCCTGGTGGATGTGCCTGGTGGATCCCAGTCCGGTGTATGCGGGAGTCTGTCTGACTGCCTCCCCGTTTCCAGCTTCAGAAAAATAAAAAATAAAAAATAAAAAAAAGAATAACTTTAAATATTCCAGCTACTCTCAACTATAAATGCAGTTATGAAACAAAACCAGAGCTATTTAAAACATATTTAATACTGAGACTGAGATTATCAAAAAGAAACTTGAATTTCTGTTGTCCTTTGTTTAGCACCAGCAACCGCTAAGCTTCATTTCCTGTCTGTCATGGTAAATCTTATCGAATCCAAACCCAAATGCATGTGCCTTCTTGCTTATTTTCACTTTTACACTGGGGGTAGAAGAGGATGCCACTTTCAAACTTTAAGACTGGTAGATATTGCTGTTACAAAACACCTGGACACTTGGTATTGACCCTCTCTGTTCTAGTCCTCCTCCGGAGCACCCTCCTGAGCCTTTTGCTTGGGGATTTTCCTGCCTGTGCAATAAAAAACTTTGATCACACCAAAAGACATCTGGTCTAGGGTCATGAGCTTTGCCTTCTTAACCTGACCTGAGAAGCAAGTTTCCCCACACTACAGTGAGGGGTTACTGTAACACTGATAAATGTGGAAATAAGAGATTTACAATAAATTATTTTATATTGCTAAATATATATATATTATGTGTATATGTATATACACATATATTTACATTTTTTACCATCATAAAGAATTTTGTTTTATAAACAACTAAATTTTCATGATCTATATATTTTATGTAGCAAAATTGCTTAATTTCTTCAATTGGATTCTTTTTAAATGGAGAAATAAGTAATTTTTTATTAAATTAGAGAGTTATGGATCAGTTAATTGCATTAGAACTCTTTAAAATACATAAAAAGAGGTACCAGTATCTGCCTAAATGATATATGATTTTCTAAACATGTAGTACTTGATCTGCTAATTTTTTACTGTAAGTTTGATAATCAACAAATATTTCTTTGTATATAAATTATCTTACCTTATTATTATTATTACCAGTTAAATATTCTACTTGAAAGAAACTTTCTGATCATGCTTCAAGCTTCTTTACTCACAAAGAAAAATAACATTTTAAATATTGATTGAATCTATGGCACGCCCAGCAACATACAACTACAGAAATTCTTTCTTCCCATTGTCAAAGTCTTAGTCTCTTACAACTTAAATTAAACTTTTAATATTATCTCACCAACAGTCCTTTTATGTATTTTAAGTATTTATAATGTAATTACCCAATCCATATCTTACTAGTGAAGGCAAAACTAAGAAAATAATTTTCTAATTAAAGTGTGAGCATATGTCTTCCACACTTCTACAGATTCTTCACTTTTTGTCAAATTTGCTCAGAGACATTCTACTTTTTATTATTCATGATTTGAGAATGAGGGATATCCCAACAATAGCTCACACAGTGTATTCATATCTTGTCTCACACTTCTACTCTGTGAATTAATTCTAATGAATATGGCTAGCAGAATCCAGTCATGTTATTTTGGCTTTCCTTATAGAGCCCCTCCAAAGGCCACCTCCTAGAAAGAGGACCAGAAAGAGGACATAAAATGGATTTTGTATACATGGCCATCTCTGGTGTCCACCTCTAAGGATGGGGATGTAGAATTGTATTCACTCTTAGTGATTCACTCTAAAGCTTGCCTCTCAGGGGAACCTCATTGCTGAGAAGCCCACGCACTGAGTATTCATTGTGCCTGCATTTCTGCCTTTTCTCATTCCAGAGCTTTCATTATTTGCAGACTTCAAACAATTGCCCATCTTTAGGAGCTTGTTCTCCTTGGTTTTCTCCCTCCAGCCTGGTGACCTGTATATTTTTTCCTAAATATACTGGCTGCTTTGATTTCTACAAGCTAGTCTTGATGCCTTCCCTTGCTACTGAGAGGCAGTATAGAAACAGAGAGATTTTAGAGGCAGATAATGTAGGTCTTAATCCCATTTTTAGCCATTACCAACTGCGTAAACTTTTCTTTACTTTCTTATTCATAAAATGGCAATAAAGTTATGAACTTGAATCTCAGATTTGGTGTGTGAACTCAGTTACTTAATAAAGTATTTAGAAAGGAGTTGAGGCTTAGAGTTAGTTTTGTCCTACATCTGTGTTAATGCATATTAAAATTCCAATAAAATAGATATCTTTTGTCATTTCTTCTTACAACCAATAATTCCAACTCAAGATATAACTTTTCTCCTTTGTATGATTTTTATATTATAAAATTCTTTTATCTGGACCCTAGAATAAAACTTTATTCATTGTCCATTATGACAATCAGAAATCAAGTAGGTCACAGTTTATTCAGGCTGCAACTATTCTGGCTAAAATTAGAGAGAATGTTTGCAACTAGATAGCAATAATAAAATTAAAATGCAAGAAAATAGAACACAGTAAATAATTAAGAAAATATGATTCTAACTACAAAGAATCACTAAGAGAAATATGCTTTGGTGCCACTTATCTAAATGAAGAAATCCCATAGTGCGTGATTTTTATTTATTGAGTTATTTTGTTTATTCAGACTTTTACACTTCATGCACATGTCACTATATTTACTTTTTACTCTTTGACAGTTTCAGGTGTATTTTTTTAAAAGACAACTACCACATCTACCTACCCAGACTTTCTAAAGATTGATTTAACACATACTGTGTTTCTCACAGTAAGAAAAATGTGTAAGTTTTAAATGATTTTTAAATGAATCAAGCCAATATCCATAGTATGAATACGTGCATTTCAGTGCAATTGCATTTATTCCTTACTCACTTATTAAATATTATTGTGCATATATGCATAAGGTTTTATGATAGGTGCTGGGAATATAAAGAAAAATAAAATGTTTTTGATTTCAAAGAATGGATGGCCTATTAGGTAGGAGAAATAAGAAATGTAAGAGTACATACATGTGACCTAGTATGGTTAAGATTATAATAAAGATATGTACAGGTAAATTGAAGGAATAACTTTATATATAATAGTAAATCAGAAGCCATTGCTCAAAAAATGGAGCTTGAGCTGTGATTTGTAGAGTTTGTTATTTCTTACTCATTTGCTTTTTTACATATATTCTATAATTTAAAAAATCAATGACGAACAGCTCTTAAAAATAAACTGTGTGTGTGTGTGTGTGTGTGTGTAGTGACAGAGAGAGAGTTAGAAAGAAGGACAGATGGGGGACAGGCAGGAAAAGGAGAGAGATGAGAAACATCAATTCTTCATTGTGGCTCCTTTAGTTGTTCATTGACTGCTTTCTCATATGTGCCTTGATTGGGGTAGGGGGGAGCTACAGCAGAGTGATTGACTTCTCACTCAAGCCAGGGACCTTGGGCTCAAGCCAAGAACCTTGGGCTTCAAGCCAGCATCGTTCGGTCTCAAGCCAGGGACCATGGGGTCATGTCTATGATCCCTTGCTCAAGCCAGAGACCTTGGGTTCAAGCTTGTGTGCCTTGCTCAAACCGCTGAGCCCATGCTCAAGCTGGTGACTTCGGGGTTTTGAACCTGGGTCCTCCACATCCCAGTCTGACACTCTATCCACTGCAACACTGCCTGTTCAGGCAAAAAGTAAAGTATATTTTAAAAAGAATTAATGGCTCTCTTTATACTCCTAAAGGAAAAAGGCCATTGTACTCAGAAAATCTTCATCTCTGACTTGCATAACTGGACGTGGTAACCCCCTCATCATGACACCATTTCAATTAATCACTTTTAAAAGGAATGAAAGAAATTTCCTCTTATTTTTTTCTTCCATGTCAGTAAACATACACAAAACTTCATTATGATTTGTATAACCTCTAGTTTCTGCTATTGCCGTCCTTCTTCCATAGCTCATGCTTTCACTCAGCACTCAGTACTGAATAAAAGCCAACAACACCCCTCCCTAGAGCTTAGAGCCCATAAGCACATCACCAAGTAGGAGGTGCTGATTTTCCATTTTATCTTTAAGCTTTCATTTCTAACAACTGACATCGAATTAGGTCCCCCAGACTAAGGATAGTGAATTGGACTCATATACAAACTCATGTTGACACTAGGCATAAGCATATTTAGAACTGTCTGTAGATTAATTTCTCTCCCTTACTTACAGTGGTTTAAGAGTCTCAAATTCAGAATCACGTCTCTTCTATGTTCATTATTCCTGATGCATTTCTACATTCCCTACACCTGGAGTATAGCATTAACACCCATACAAACCAACTCGCATTCAGTGGTAACCATGATGGCAGCGTTCAAAATGTCCTCTGGAAATGAACTTTCTGAAGTTATTATTTTGCTGAATCCAAATCCATAAATATGAAATGATTTTAAACAGTTCTGTTTTTATGTATTGAAATTGCGTTCTAGTAGATCTTAGTATCATGAAATTCTGAATATGTTTGTGTTTAAAATTCCAAGTGTTGCTGTATTTAATCAGATGTTTTCTATCAATAATTATTAATAATTTTCACACAATAACTACTATATAATGTTTTTTTTGAAATTATGGTATATTGTCTCACATGTTTTTTTTAATTCTATATATCTGATGAGATCAAATTACTCAAAACATTGTCTACAAGTTCAAACATTTAAAACTACATTACCAAATAATTTTGCTTGATAAAAGTTTGAATTCTTAAAATAAATTGGGCATGTTATCACCAACTTTCTAAATATATTGGCAATCTCATGCTCTACTTCTTTAATGTATTTATATTTTTAATAATGTATTTCTTAAAGTTTCACAAATATTTCTTTTTCCAAATATAATTTTGTATTTATTGCACCTGAGAATTCGACAGCATTAATTCTGGAGAGACTATTACAATGTTCTAGTGATAAAATTATACTATTTACAATAACTGCAGATAAAGATGTTATTATTTGAATAGCAAAATAGTAAGAAACATCAAAGGTATGTTGATTCTACTCAGCTCTGTGTTAATAGCTCTGTGTTAATATCTCCTTATACACTTTTTAGAAAAAAGATTAATTTGTGCTTACTATTTTTGAAAAAGATATTCTTAACTTTAATTTTTGATAAGCAATGCAAAGAAAAATCAATATAAATGTTCTGGGGAAAAAGTTACACTTGAATATGAGTTCTAAAATCTAAGAAATATACACACAACAGACTATTTCAGTGACTGCACATTTTGAATTATAAATTGCTTGATATCTCTTTTTTAAGCTCACAAATTACATGCAGAAACCCAATTTTTGATTTTCATATTTGAAATCCATAGAACATAAAAAATACACAGTATAAAAGTATTTCTATTTCCATATAACCTAGTTCATAAAATAATTTTGTGTCATTTTTATATGAGACAAAGCTTTTTGGAAGATCTATGATTAGGGCACCCACATCAACGCTTTTAAATTGCTGTGGGTGTAGTTCTGATAAACACTCAGCAAACAGATGGCTAATCCTCTGAATGACATTATTCATGTTAAAGAAAATGGCTTTCTGACAATCATAATGTAGCACCTGCTCTGGCTTTATTCTTTTAATGGCAGAGGAAATTCAGGATTTGGTGACACTGCCAACTGCAATATCAAGCTTATATTTGATGACTACCTTATAAGGGAGGAAATCACTAATCAATTAGCAACAATTTCTTATTTTATAATGCTCATCACAAAGCAGAAATAAAATTTAATTTGTGAAATTATTCATATACATTTGTTTATTTAAAAAAAGAGAAAGCCTTTATGTACATTTTGGTAAGCCTTAGGAAATAACTTTTTTCCCCCAAAGCAAGAAAAAGCTAAATTGAATCAATTACTACTGAAATTTTAAAAGAAAAAACATTCATATCACAATGTTCAATTTGTTCTTATACATGTGCTACTAATTTTCCAACGTTATTTTAAATATCTCTTGTCATAGCACATTTTTACAGTTAACTTCCCCAAATAATTTATTTATTTTAAGTCTCTCCTGGCTATTTTCTCCTAATGATTACTCAGACATATTACTGCACCATTATGACCAAAAGTACATCTTCAGGAAGAACTGACCCTAAAGGTTTTGAACTTACCACTGTCACCAAAGGCTGAGTATATTGACATTGTATTTGATGCACTTGTCTACTTTAGAATACATCATCAATAATTAGTAAAAATAGGTTTTAGTGGGGGTTTTGCTATGTTATTAATAAAAAATTTATTTCATGGTGTCTTTTCCATATGGAAAAGTATCCATTGAACTTATGCATATATTTATAGTTTCATTTTTAAATTTTTTATACTTTTTAATTATAGTTGACATATATTATATTCATTTTACATATACAATTTAACAATTAGACATTTGCATAATTTATGAAGTGATCATATATATTTATAGTTTTAGACTGAGACTTCATAATGATGTTTTAAACCATATTTTGATGTGTTATGCACATAAATGAAATAATAGCATGAAAAACAGGCCTTTAACATACTGAAAGTTAAAGAAATTAGTCACTTTAATATCACCTTTACAAATATTGAAACTTAATGTCTAAAATGAGTAAGACAAATCTTTAAATATGTATTTCTGTCTACCCTGGAAGAAACAAATAGTATGCTGCTTTTACATTCTAAAAATCCTGGGCGGCGCATACCTAGTTTAGAATGTCAATAATTCACAGTCCAGCCAAGCAGATGGTTGGCCTATTTGTGGTTAAGTGACAAATTGGGAAAATTTTGAATGTCACTTAAATTCTATTGAAATTCTTTCTCTCCTCCCCTTCAAGAAATTGATCTTTTAATGCCATTTACATGCAGTACATAAAGTTTTTTTTAACCTAGCTTAAGGGCTATTTCTTAAGAGTTAACTTTTTACTTTAATTATTATAAAAATTAAAATAATAGTAGAAGAATTATAAATAATGTAAAATTCTTCATATATAAGATTTGGGATATAGGAATGTTCAATCTTAAGATAAGAGTGTCTTCAAAAGTATTGTCACTGTTGTTTGTAATTGATTGCCTCTGTCTTAGGACCAATTTGGCTAGTATATGTGAAATTATGGTCTGAGGAATAGCATAGTGTTTTCTCATACCACATTTCTCTGTGTTGGAACAGTGTTTTTTGAGAAAAAATTTTACTTACCTTGCAGATTATTTTTTAGACACAACCTTGCATTGTAACATTTTCTTTACCTCCACCTCCTAGAGGTTTCAGATTTCATTGGGATTTGCCATTCTAATTTTTCTAGATTGATTATCAAAACACATAAAGCTACCTTTAATTTTCAATGCTAAAGATAATGTACTCTAGCCCTAGCTGGTTGGTTCAGCAGTAGAGTATTGGCCATACCTGTTGAAGTCCCAGGTTCAATGCCCCAGTCAGGGCACACAAGAAAAGCGATCATCTGCTTCTCTCCGCCTTTCCCATCTCTCTTTCATTCTTTCTCTCTCTCTCTCTCCTTTCCTCTCTTCCCCTCCTGCTGCCATGGCTCCAATAGTTAGAGCAATGATGGTCCCCCCGCACTGAGGATGGCTCTATGGCACGGCCTCAGGCACTAAAATGGCTCAGTTGCCACACAACGGAGCTGCAGCACAGCAGGGCAGAGCATCTGCTGGTAAGGACTTGCTGGGTCCCGGATGAGGTGAATGTGGGAATCTATCTCTACCTCCCCACCTCTAATTTAATAAAGAAAAAAAAATAATAATGTACCCTAAATTTACCTCAAGAATGTCAAGTACTGCAAAAAATAATTGGGTCATCTTGAAAATATGGCCATCAGTTTCTTTATAATAGCATATTTCAATGAGTAAATGATTTTTTTTTCCGAATGTACTCTTTGCTGATTTCAGGCTATTACCAGACATTTGTTTGTATATTGTTCTCAACAACCTGACTGTTTCTATTTTTTCACTGTTTGGAAAGATTTCAAATCATTTCTTACCGTGTGTGTGTGGGGGGGAGGGTGTTTCTCATTAATATCTATGATGTCAAGTGCTTTTTGGAAAGTATTAGTTTTTTTAATTTACTTTTAACCTTTCTTTTCCTTTATAGAGACCAAACTTACTCATAAGTAAAACCCTTCATTTATATTGGGATTTTCACTCTTCAATCTTTAAACTCAAGTGCCTGAAATATTTCAAGTTGGGTTGGTTTATTCCTTCTCATTTTAATTATTAGCTTATTTTAGATATCAAATATTATTAGTTCTAAGATAACCAAAAATAATCTTTATCTCATAGATATTGGCAATGTGTTCAGCTACAATTATTCAGTCTACATTTTTATCTTTTTGTGGAATTAATTGCACAAGCAGAACTTTTTTTTTTTTTACAAGGACAGAGAGAGTCAGAGAGAGGGATAGATAGGGACAGATAGACAGGAACAGAGAAATGAGAAGCATCAATCATTAGTTTTTTGTTGTGCATTGAGATACTTAGTTGTTCATTGATTGCTTTCTCATATGTGCCTTGACCATGGGCCTTCAGTAGACCAAGTAACCCCTTGCTCCAGCCAGCGACCTTGGGTCCAAGCTGGTAAGCTTTTGCTCAAACCAGATGAGGTCCTGCAGGCTACAAGCAGAACTTTTAGAGGCAATATAAAATAGTTTCCCAAAGTTTAAATATGCAACAGCTATCTATTTCTTTCCTCCACTAATTTTGGGAGTGTATTTAAATTTGTCAAGAAAATTCTGAAATCACTGATTATTTAAACTTCATGCTATTAATTATGCTTTAATAATTTAACATTTATAACATTTACTTTAATATAAGCATATCTTATTTTAGAGAAGAGAGAGAGAGAGAGAAAGAGAAGGGAGGAGGAGCAGGAAGCATCAACTCTCATATGACCAGGCAAGCCCAGGGTTTCAAACCGGCACTCAGTGTTTCAAGTCAATACTCAATCCACTGAGCCATGACAGGTCAGGCCTCTAATTCTTTAGCTATCCATTATTCTATCGAGCTTGCATTTTTCAGAAAAGGATTCAAAGTCTTTTTTATTAAAAATTGTGTTAGTCTAGTATCACACTTACCTAGTTCACAAAAGTGTTAGCCCATTTGCTAAAAATTCATAATATTTAATGTTCCTAAAGTGATTCGAACTTCAATTTTAATATTTCTGTTCCTATTGGAATAGACCTTTACCAGGCCAGAAAAATTGGTATCAGCCTTCATTCCTTAGTGTCCCACACCCCAGATATATATTGTCCATTTAAAATGTGTCTCCACTCTGATCAGCTTTCTTCTATACTTTTGCTGCTACCATGCAGATCATCACCAGCTTTCTCTTGAACCACAGCAATAGTCCCTGAATTGGAATATTTATTTCCTTTCTTGCTGTTTCATTCCAATTAATTTTCTGCATAATATTTAGAATAATTAAACAAAATAAAAAAAAAACAAAGCAAACAGGAAAAGTATGAGTTGTATCAGGTCACTGGTCTATGAATAGTGTTTGTGTGACTTCCTTTTGCCTTTACAGCACTATATTATCTCTCCTTAAATGTGTCTTAGCCCTTATCTTGAATTACTCTGCCATACCCATGTCACTACTCTCCAGCTCTACTTCCTAATGATAGTCATTGTGTGTGCTTCATTTTTATTATTTTTCACTTCTCAGACTAGGTGGGATCTGGAATCTCAGAAACTTGACAGAATGTATTAAATTGCAGTTATGATATGACACTAAAGGAGGGCTGCCTACAATCGAAGAGCAACTCAAGCTTCCATTAGCAGTGTGGCCTTGAGAAGTTTCCTGTTCCTCTGTATTGCATTTGTTTCACCTATAAAATGAGGATAATAATATTGCCTGCCTTAAAAAAAAAGGTCACAAGAAATAAATAAGCTAACATATGTAAAGGATTTTGAAGAATTTATAAGGTAGTTTAAGTACTTATTAAGTGACCTTTATTAAAGGTCAGTTATTACAGTTTTATCTCAGTAAAATGTTCTTGATGATTCCCTTGGTATATCTTAAAATATCAATAATTATATAATACAGCTGACACTAAGAGCTCTTGCCTAGTTTCAGAGAATGACCCCTCTGACAAGATTCTAAATCTAAACCCTGATTTTTAAATTACATTAAATTTTCATTATGTAGGTATTTCCCTCTTTACATATGTATAACTTACACAGCCCACTGAACTTGAAAGTTCCAGGCAAATAAATACTATGTTTGCTTTGTTTATCACCATATAACTGGCACCTAAAACACTAAAAAAAGAAACAAGATAAGGTCAATAAGTAATAAGTAAATGCTACTGGTAGAATTGAATTTCCTTAAGCAATTAAGTGGGGCAAGCTTTGAGATTAAAGTATGAACCCCTAATAGGACAGGGAAAGCAATCTGTGAACGTAACAGAATTGGCTAAAGAAGACAAATTTGGCAGGCAACTCTTAGCAATACTTGAACTTTCAGTCAAGATACCAACAAGCAGTTCTATGGTGTTCTTAGGGTATATTCCTAAAAGTGGGATAACTGGGTCAAAAGGCAGTTCGATTTTTAATTTTTTGAGGAATATCCATACTGTTTTCCACAGTGTTGCACCAGGCTGCATTCCCACCAGCAGTGCAGGAGGGTTCCCTTTTCTCCACATTCTCGCCAGCACTTAATCTGTGTTGTTTTGTTGATGAGCACCATTGTGACTGATGTGAGGTGATATTTCATTGTGGTTTTAATTTGCATTTCTCTAATGATTAGTGATGTTGAGCATTTTTTCATATGCCTATTGGCCATCTGTATGTCCTCTTTGGAGAAGTGTCTATTCATTTCTTTTGCCCATTTTTTGATTGGATTGTTTGTCTTCCTGGTGTTGAGGTTTACAAGTTCTTTATAAATTTTGGTTATTAACCCCTTATCAAACGTATTATCACATATGTTCTCCCATTGTAGAGTTTGTCTTTTTATTCTGTTCTTGTTGTCTTTAACTGTGCAAAAGCTTTTTAATTTGATATAGTCCTATTTGTTTATCCTGTCTTTTATTTCACTTGCCCGCAGAGATAAATCAGCAAATATATTGCTGCGGGAGATGTTGGAGAGCTTACTGCCTATGTTTTCTTTTAAGATGCTTATGGTTTCATGGCCAAAAGGAGAAATGTACCTCATGTTTATGGCAGCATTGTTCACAATAGCAAAGATCTGGAAACAGCCCAAGTGTCTGTCAGTGGATGAGTGAATTAAAAAGCTTTGGTACATATATATGATACTATGGAATACTACTCAGCCATAAGAAATGATGACATCGGATCATTTACAATAACATGGATGGACCTGGATAATATTATATGGAGTGAAATAAGTAAATCAGAAAAAAACTAAGAACTATACAAATCCATACATAGATGGGACATAAAAATGAGACTCAGAGACATGGACAAAATTGTGATGGTAACGGGGGGGAGGGTTGGGAAGGGGGCAATGAGGGAGAGAGAGGGGTTGGGGGTGGGGTGGGGCACAAAGAAAACCAGATGGAAGGTGACAGAAGACAATTTGACTTTGGGTGAGGGGTATGCAACATAATCAAATGTCAAAATAATCTGGAGATGTTTTCTCTAAACACATGTACCCTGGTTTATCAATGTCACTGCATTAAAATTAATAATAATAAAAATAAAAAAAAAAACAAAAAAAATATCAACAAGCAGATTAAATGAAAGGATCCAACTGATACATTGGTGGGTGATAGAGGTGGTGTAGGAGGTATCTGTCAGTATTCAGTAGGAAAACTCTAGACAATCTGTAAATAGTGAGCATGTGTCAAAAGTGTAAATCTCTGATCATAGAGCTGTTAAGTTCTGAGTCAAGTAAAGTACTAACAACAGGGAATGAGACTTAGGAAAACCAAGTAGAAATTAGTGTATCAGGTGAAGATTTT
This sequence comes from Saccopteryx bilineata, assembly GCF_036850765.1. NCBI lineage: Eukaryota > Metazoa > Chordata > Mammalia > Chiroptera > Emballonuridae > Saccopteryx > Saccopteryx bilineata. Next base: position 207,731,573 of record NC_089491.1, on the reverse strand, counting down.
GTCATAAAATGTAAAATGAAAGCTCAAAGCCTAAGTATATTGTGATGATTGCAAAATGCTGACCAACAAAATTAAAGTACTATATTTCTTTTAATAGTAATGGAACTTTTTTTTACCTTTATTTGTCTTATGTCCTCAATGAGGAACATTTATTTAAGGAAACTTTTTGTATGAACCATACTAGAACACTAAAAAAGCAAATGAGAGAAACTTTCTTTCTGAAATGAAAGAAGTTACATTTAATGTGTATTTTGCTTGATGATTTCATTATGCTTCAGTTCGTCTTTGATTTTCTCACTTCACTTAAATTGTTGTAGCAATTTTTCTTTGCTCTACATCCTCTGCCAAACAGCTGATCTTACTTGAATTAAAAATACAGCTGTCTTCATCAATCTTTCATGGTATATATGGATTTAAAAAATAAATTTCTAAGTAAAAAAACTCATGACATTATTTAGCCTGGGAGCTAAATCTAGATCTGCTTGTTGTGATGTAGCTGGTTCCATTCCCATGCAAATTCTGCTTTGTTCTTAGTATTGACATTTTCCTCCATTTCACAGTTGGCAGAATAAAATCATAGATTAAAACATTACCAGTAAACTCCCATTACATTAAAGCAAAAGCTCAAATAATCCTAATTATAACTATTAATATATAATCTACAAACAAATGCTAATGCCATTGTTAGTTTGTGTAACATGTCGATCTTTTCAATTTATATATCTTTTCTAGAATTCTGTTTTCACTTTCCTATAGTTACGAAGTTTATGCAGAACTATCCAAATGCCTCTATGACTTAACTACAATGTGCATAAGACATTAAAGATAAAATATAAAACAATTAAGTTAGTATTTAGCATTCATTTTCTTTTTATGTTTAAAAATTATTCTGGATTGTTTGCTTGTTTGTTGTTGAGTTTTATGAGTTCTTTGTATATTTTGGACATTAGGCCCTTATCTGAGCTATAGTTTGAAAATATCATCTCCCATTTAGTTGGCTGTTTGTTTTGTTGTCAGTTTCTTTTGGTATGACTGAAATATTGTCAAAATAAAGTACATCTAAATAAAAAATAAATATAATGACACATTTCCAAATTTCCAATAGTACTGGATTTGTGAAGAAATACATGCTTTGAGTACATTCTTATTTTCAAATTTTTAAATATATCATTATACTATATATTTTACTGAGATCACAGCTTTCTCATTTAGAATACCCTCAAATATATTATTAATGTATATTAAATTGATAATAACCTTGTCTCCACTACATACCAGTTTATAAAGAATGACATTCCTATCTGTCAACTAATTGCACTAATAAACTTCATTGTGGTGGCATAATTAATAGACCATAATACTGAAGAAGGCGACACATCTTACTTTTTTAGAACTCTGAACTTGGAACTTGAAAGAAAAAATAGGTGACTTGTACCAAAATTTTCATCTAGAATAATATCTAGTAGGCAGTTAACTGAAACGATGTTCTTTTCTTAAACAACAATCAAATAAAAATGATTAATTACCATTTTTTATAGGTGTAATTGGAACCTAAACTCTAGAGACAGTGTAAGTAGTAAACCGCTGGTATTGTTAGTCTGTTTCACTAGCTGCACTTTAAAATTATAGCTACCAAATTGACAAACAAACAAAAGACTGAATTGTATAAAATATATTATTCCAAATTTTGAAATTTTTATTAACATTTTTGGTGATTCTGTGTTATTAAAATAACCATTCATTTAAAAGTAATCAGATATTTAATTCACATATGTTTAGATAATTAGAACTTTTTTATTTATTTTTTCTTTTTTTAAAGCTGGAAACGGGGAGAGACAGTCAGACAGACTCCTGCATGCGCCCACCAGGAGAGACACTCTGCCCACCAGGGGGCAATGCTCTGCCCCTCCAGGGTGTCGCTCTGCCGAGACCAGAGCCACTCGAGCGCCTGAGGCAGAGGCCAAGGAGCCATCCCCAGCGCCCGGGCCATCTTTGTTCCAATGGAACCTTGGCTGCGGGAGGGGAAGAGAGAGACAGAGAGGAAGGAAGGGGGGTGGAGAAGCAAATGGGCGAGGAGAAGCAAATGGGTGCTTCTCCTATGTGCCCTGGCCGGGAATCGAACCCGGGTCCCCCGCACACCAGGCTGACGCTCTACCGCTGAGCCAACAGGCCAGGGCAATTAGAACTTTTAAAACTAAATATTAGCCTGACCCACGGTGGCTCAGTGGATAAAGCATTGACCTGGAATTCTGAGGCCTCTGGTTCAAAACCTAGGCCTTAAAACCTAGTAGGATAATGCTTCCTACTTCTCTTTCTACCCCTTCTCTCACACACTCTCTCTTAAAATCTTTTTTAAAAATTTTTTTTAAAAAAACTAAATATTAAATGTCATAAATTTGTTTTAGAATTTTTTAAGAATTATTTTTAAATTTGTTATCTCTGACTGCCTTTTCTAAGATCATTTACTTTAGCTCAATAACATAAGTTGTCTCTGCTAAAATTTAACCATTTAGAGGATTTTGTGAAGTAATTACAATGCTTTAAAATAGAAAACAAACATGATGGTCAAATTTACACTTATATCTTGAGACATTATTTTCAAACAGAATAGTTTTAACTGTATCTTCAAACACAAGAATTAAGGTTAAGAAATTAATTTTGCATAAATATAATAACCTGAGACTTGGGTATTTTGTTTGGAATAAAACAAATATAAATGTTAATCTATCCATATATAGTGTAGAATTTAAATATTAAGGTAAATTTTAAAAGGCAATGTATCATTTAATAATTATAGATAGTACATATAAAGTCACATTTAATCTGAAGACCCACATATTTAATAATTGTTTTTCCTGTCTTTCATTCTGATACCATCCCACTTTACTGCCTGTTAAGGTTAATTTTAAGTGGCAACTTAAAGAGCGTTTTGGTGTGAGAGTAACATTTAAGTCAGTGAATTTTGAGTAAAGCAGATTGCTTTCCATAATGTTTTTTTTTAATTTATTTATTAAATTTACTGCAGTGACATTGATAAATCAGGGTACATTTGTTGAAAGAAAACATCTCTAGATTATTTTGACATTTGATTGTGCTGTGTACCACTCCCCCAAAGTTAAATTGTCTTCTGTCACCTTCTATCTGGGTTTCTTGTGCCCCACCCCTCCCCCAACCCCTCTCTCCTTCTTCACCCCATCCCCCTCCCCCAACCCCCACCCCCCACCCCTGTTGCCATCACATTCTTGTCCATGTCTCTGAGTCTCATTTTTATGTTCCTTCTATGTATGGATTCATATAGTTCTTAGTTTTTTTCTGATTTACTTATTTCACTTTGTATAATGTTATCAAGGTCCATCCATGTTATTGTAAATGATCCGATGTCATCATTTCTTATGGCTGAGTAGTATTCCATAGTATATATGTACCAAAGCTTTTTAATCCACTCGTCCTCTGACGGACACTTGGGCTGTTTCCAGATCTTTGCTATTGTGAACAAGGCTGCCACAAACATGTGGGTGCATTTCTCCTTTTGGAGCCGTTCTATGGTGTCCTTGGGGTATATTCCTAAAAGTGGGATAAGCTGGGTCAAAAGGCAGTTCGATTTTCAGTTTCTTGAGAAATCTCCATACTGTTTTCCACAGTGGCTGCACCAGTCTGCATTCCCACCAGCAGTGCAGGAGGGTTCCCTATTCTCCACATCCTCGCCAGCACTTATTCTGTGTTGTTTTGTTGATGAGCGCCATTCTGGCTGGTGTGAGGTGATATCTCATTGTGGTTTTAATTTGCATTTCTCTAATGATTAGTGATGTTGAGCATTTTTTCATATGCCTATTGGCCATCTGTATGTTCTCTTTGGAGAAGTGTCTATTCAACTCTTCTGCCAATTTTTGGATTGGATTGTTTGTCTTCCTGGTGTTGAGATTTACAAGTTCTTTATAAATTTTGATTATTAACCCCTTATCAGACATATTGTCAAATATGTTCGCCCATTGTGTAGTTTCTCTTTTTATTCTGTTCTTGTTGTCTTTAGCTGAGCAAAAGCTTTTTAGTTTGATATAGTCCCACTTGTGTATCCTGTCTTTTATTTCACTTCCCTGTGGAGATAAATCAGCAAATACATTGCTCCGAGAGATGTCGGAGAGCTTACTGCCTATGTTTTCTTCTAAGATGCTTATAGTTTCACGGCCTACATTTAAGTCTTTTATCCATTTTGAGTGGTGTAAGCTGGTGATCTAGTTTCATTTTTTTGCAGGTAGCTGTCCAATTTTCCCAACACCATCTGTTAAAGAGGCTGTCTTTACTCCATTGTATTTCCTTACCTCCTTTGTCAAATATAAGTTGTCCATAGAACTGTGGGTTTATTTCTGGGTTCTCTGTTCTGTTCCATTGATCTATATGCCTGTTCTTTTGCCATTACCAGGCTGTTTTGAGTACAATGGCCCTGTAGTATAACTTGATATCAGAAAGCGTGATACCTCCCACTTTATTCTTCTTTTTTAAGATTGCTGAGGCTATTCCTGTTCTCTTTTGGTTCCTTATAAATTTTTGAAATATGTGGTCTATATCTTTGAAGTATGTCATTGGTATTTTAATTGGTATTGCATTAAATTTATAGATTGCTTTGGGTAAAATAGACATTTTAATGATGTTTATCCTTCCTAACCATGAGCACGGTATATGCTTTTACTTGTTTGTATCTTCCTTGATTTCTTTTATCAATGCTTTTTAATTTTCTGAGTACAAGTCTTTAGTCTCCTTGGTTTAGTTTGCTCCTAGGTACTTTATTTTTTTGGTTGTAATTGTGAAGGGGATTGTTTCCTTAATTTCTCTTTCTGACTGTTTATTGTTGGTGTATAAAAATGCCTCTGATTTCTGAGTATTGATTTTATATTCTGCAACTTCCCTCTCAGTACTGCTTTTGCTATGTCCCATAAATTTTGAGTTGCTGTATGCTCATTGACATTCGTTTCTAGGAATTTTTTTATTTCTTCTTTGATCTCATTCTTAATCCATTCATTATTTAACAACCTGCTATTTAGTTTCCATGAGTTTGAGAATTTTTGAGCTTTTCTGTTGTGGTTCATTTCTAGTTTCATGCCATTGTGATCAGAGAAAGTGCTTGATATGATTTCAGTCTTCTTAAATTTGTTGAAAGCACTTTTGTGCCCTAACATGTGGTCTATCCTAGAGAATGTACCATGAGCACTTGAAAAGAATGTATATTTTGCTGCTTTAGGGTGAAAGGATCTGAAGATATCTATTAAATCAGGTTGATCTAGTGTTTCCAATAAGTCTGCTGTTTCTTTGTTAATTTTCTTTCTTGAGGATCTATCTAGTGATGTTAGTAGGGTATTGAAATCCCCTACTATTATAGTATTGCTATTGATCTTGCCCTTTAAATCCATCAAAGTCTGCTTTATATATTTGGGTGCTCCTGTATTAGGTGCATAGATATTTATAATAGTTATATCTTCCTGTTGGATTACTCCCTTTATCATTATGTAGTGGCCTTCTTTATCTCTTACTATATCCTTTGTTTTAAAGTCCAATTTGTCTGATATAAGTATTGCTACCCCAGCTTTTTTTTCATTTCCGTTTGCATGAAACGTTTTTTTCCATCATTTTACCTTCAAACTATGTGTGTCTTTTGTTCTAAGGTGTGTCTCTTGTAGACAACATATGTATGGGTCCTGTTTTCTTATCCACGCAGCTACCCTATGTCTTTTGATTGGATCATTTAATCCATTTACATTTAAGGTTATTATTGATATGTAGTTGTTTATTGCCATTTTCTTCTTTAAAGGTGTATTCTTTTTTTTTTTTTTTCTGTATTCTTTCCCACTTTGATCTGTTTACAACAGGCCCCTTAATATTTCCTGCAGCATTGGTTTGGTTGTAATGAATTCCTTGAGTTGTTTTTTTGTCTGGGAAACTTTTTATTTCTCTTTCGATTTTAAATGATAGCCTTGCTGGATAAAATAGTCTTGGTTGTAGGTTCTTGTTCTGCATTACTTTGAATATTTCTTGCCATTCCCTTCTGGCCTCAAGTGTTTCTGTTGAGAAGTTGGATGTCATCCTTATGGGGGCTCCTTTGTAGGTGATAACTTTTTTTTCTCTTGCAGCTTTTAATATTTTCTCTTTATCGCTTAGCTTTGGTATTTTAATTATGATGTGTCTTGGTGTAGGTTTCTTTGGGTTTCTCTTTAATGGAGCCCTCTGTGCTTCTTGGATTTGTGAGAGTTTCTCTTGCATTAATTTAGGGAAGTTTTCAGCTATGATATGATTGAACAAAGTCTCTATCCCTTGTTCTTTTTCTTCTTCTTCAGAAACCCCTATATGTGGATGTTATTTCTCTTTATGTTGTCACAGAGCTCTCTAAGGGTTTCCTCTGACTTTTTGAGTCTCTTTTCTCTTTTCTTCTCTGCTTTCATGCCTTCATTCCAGTTGTCCTCTAACTCGCTGATTCGATCATCTGCTCTATCTATCCCGTTTTTAATTCCTTCCATTGTGGTCTTTATTTCTGATATTGTATTTGTCATCTCCGACTGATTCTTTTTTATACTTGCTATTTCTTTATTTAGGTGTTCATAATGATCATCCATTGTTGTTCTAAGATCCCTAATCATCCTTACAATCATTATTTTGAACTCTGCATCTGGAAGTTTGATTATTTCCATATCACTCAGTTCATCTTTGAAGGTGTCTCTTGTGGTTTCATTTGGATTGCACTTCTTTGTCCTCTCATTGTCTGTTTTTGGGTTTTTTATTTGTAGAGTTGGTTTAGTCTAGGCTTGGTGTTGTTTGCCTCTAGTTTTCAGTTGTGTTATTTCTAGGTCTTCTTGGGTTGGTATCAGCTGTTATCTGTAATCCACTTTCAGATTTGGGCAGCTTTGAAGTCTTGATTTGTTTGTTTTTTTAACAGGTAATAGTCTTTTTACTGATCTCAGCAGGGGGCTTCCTTGAAACTGTATCCAGGAATGCAGTGGGTGTAACCTGAGACTCTGAAGGCCTCTTTGGCCAATTAATCTCTCTGGGGGCAGGGTGTTTTCTCAGCTTCAGTAGGGGAGGTGTATCTCAGATCTCCATGGAGACCTGAGTTACTGCCCCTCCTCCCTACTTCTTATTTTCAGCTGTATCTTGTTGCGCTGATTGGAGCTGGATAGATGTCTGGAGATTTCTGATCCGGAAGCAATTTAGCTCTGTTTTTTGAAAGGTTCAGCCCCTCCCCCTGCTATGGCTGCCTCCAGCATGGATGAGTCAGCTTTTTTAGTTCATCTCCTGCATTCCTACCCCCTCACAATCTGTCCCTCTCCCTGTCCTTTCCACTTGGGAGATAAGCTGGTCTTTTCAACACACCTCGCTGTCTGGTTGCCAGGCAAGTGTCTGTGAGCAGTAGTTTCTGCCCTTTTCCCTTGTGTGAGATCCCCTCTGGGCTCTCAGCCTCACCCTCCCCTCCGTTCCTGTAAGCAGGGGAGATTCAGGTGCTTCCTACCAGGTTTTTTGTGGCTTCCTCTTTGCTCCTTGGTTTTTGAGAGCTGTTCTTGTAGTTCAGAGTTGGTTTTTCATGATGATTTTTCCTAAATTGATTTGTATTCCAGTTTGGTGGTGAGAGCTGGGCGTCTGTGCGTCTGCCTACTCCACTGCCATCTTTTCCTATCCTGCTTTTCATAATGTTGATGAACCTCATACAATCAGTTAAAGGCCTACATAGAACAAAAAGACCAGCAAGAGAGAATCTTTTTACAAACTGCCTTTGGACTTTACTTACAGCCTGGGCTTTCCTGGGTTTCCAGGCTCCTAGCCTTCAAAGTGAACTGCTGCAGCTCCTTTCCTGAGTCTCTATCTGCTGCCTCCTACCTGCAAACTTTGTACTTGTCAGCCTCCAGAATTATGTGAGCTGATTCTTTACAATAAGTCTTTCTATATATACTGCTCACAAAAATTAGGGGATATTTTATTGCTTCATATTCATTTTGAAATAACCCCTAATTTTTGTGAGCAATATATGTGCAAACATCCTGTTGAGGCTGTTTCTTTGGAAAGCCCTAACTAATAGACTGGCTTATATGGTTCAAGTCATAGAAACTCTAACGTCTAAGGTATTTGAGGTCCATTGGGTAAGTCCTATTTGTACCTCCTTCCTCAGATCCTTAGATTTTAACTATTCTCTCTGTTAAATGCCCACATCCTTCAAACTTGTAATGTATTATCTTAATAATTTACTCTTTACTTTTTGAGTTTTTGATTAGATATGCTTAAAATGTGTTGCCAATCACTATAGTAGGGCTCAAGGGGGTAAGTAGATAAACAATCTAGATACATAATCATACATTTTAAAAATCAAATGTCTCATTGAGAAAGATTGGTTGTGAACATATTTGTGGTGTGACTCAACCTTAAACTCTGAAAATTATCTTCTATCTTCAAATATGAAAATGAATTAACATCATATGATATTTCTTATGAAAATGAAGCTGTATATTTAAATCTACTTATAATCAGTATAGTAAATTGCTGTGTCATAATACTTAGAATTGAAAGAAAACTTTGAAATCACCTAATGAACTTTACACACAATTTACACTCATTACTTTTTTTGGTATTTTTTTTCTAGCAGTTACATAAGTATAGCTAACTCTTTAAAAGCAAACAAATGGAAACTCAGAGAAGAATGGATTTTAAAAAGTGACACCCAGATGGTCAAATAATATTGTTATAAATATGTCTTTTATTACCTCTTAGATTTATTGATTTAATCAGCAGGTATCATTTTTATAGCTTAGCAAAAATCACCACCAGAAGCTTTAGATAGTAATCCACTACCCTGCCATCTAGTAAAAAAGTGACCCATTTTCTAAAAACATGAGAAAACTTTTTTAGCCTGGTTTAATCATATATCTTCCTGTGATCACCTTTATGGTCAGCACAACCCAAAACAGATGGATTAACTATAAAAGATTTGGTTAGGGGAGGAGAATGAATACTTGTATTATATACCAAAAATAAAAATAAAAATGCTGATTGTGGAAAAGTATAGGTATGCCCACCTACAGACATAAAACCTAGCAGGCTCATGTGGAAAAGCCAAAGGACACTTGTGTCCTTTGATACCTCTAGTGGTGACATCTAGCCCTCCTCTCTAGTCTTTTTGGTTAATATTCAAACTTCATTTAATTTGGCTTTAATGCTTTATACTTGCACTCTCTGATCAATTTAAACATGCCCAGGAAACCTAAAAGGTAAAGAGCAAAGTATAAATTGTTCACTCACTGGCCAGTTGGCTCAGTGGTGGAGCGTCGGCCTGGCATGCAGAAGTCCTGGGTTCGATTACCGGCCAGGGCACAGAGGAGAAGCGCTCATCTGCTTCTCCACCCCTCCCCCTCTCCTTCCTCTCTGTCTCTCTCTTCCCCTCCTGCAGCGAGGCTCCATTGGGATGGTTCCTTGGCCTCTGCCCCAGGCGCTAGTGTGGCTCTGGTCGCAAAAGAGCGATGCCCCAGAGGGGCAGAGCATCGCCCCCTGGTGGGCGTGCTGAGTGGATCCCGGTCGGGCGCATGCGGGAGTCTGTCTGACTGTCTCTCCCCGTTTCCAGCTTCGGAAAAATACAAAAAAAAAAAAAAGAAAAAAAAATTGTTCACTCATTCAAGCTTAAGATTATCTTACTAGACTAGTGTGGTAGACCACTGAAATTAATGGACATTAATTGGATTACTTTCTCCTTTGGAAGTGAAGTAATGTCAGGTGGTTAATAAAGTCAGTGGAGTAATAAGGTACACTTTCTTAAGATTAGAAACCTTTAGGAAAAGAGAGAAAAAATATTTCCTTGAGATGCTATCTTTGAGAAGATCGAAAAGTATGACACCAGTCTCAAATGGAGGTAAGTGTTGATCTTATATTAAAAGCCAGATATTTAGAGAAACAGTGGAAACAATATATTGCAAAGATTCAGCTCTTTGGTAGTTGTGATAGTAAAAGCTTTTGGAAGCAATATTCTTTGTATTTTTCTTTTCTCAGTGCAAAGGAAAGCATAATCATCAGAAGGAGAATTTTGGGTAGGTTTGGAGATGTGAAAACAGGGAAGACAATGAAGTAGTTGACTAAAAGGAGCTACTGTGGTCCACTTGATATAAATGGTCATGAAGGTGAAGTGAGACCAGACAGGCTTATTTATCTATAAAGAAATAAGAAAAATGTTGGATTTTTGATTAACATAAAATAAAAGAAGGAATAAAAATGAATTAAAGAATTTAGCTACAATGTCTAAATATAAACTATGTGATTTAAACTGTGTGAGAAGAAAGTAAGAAAATAATTCTCAATAAAAAATGCAGCAGGTTCAGTGAACTGTAGATACTGGTGAGGTCTGAAAGATTTGATATTAGAGAATATGTTGTGCAAAGATTAGAGGTGTTCAGAAAGTGAACACATAAATTGATCCTGAGGTTGGTAAAGAGTTGTAGTTATTGCTGATAACAATGCCTAGGACATTGTGAGAATGGGGGATAGACCAATAGACTGATCTAGATTGGAAAGATCATTGGAAGAAAAGAAGGCAAGAGAATGAGCATACAAACATTTGAAAGATACTGATATGGACGTATAGATATGAATTGTAACAGCAGTAGTATTGACGGGATGGCAATGACTCAAGTACAAAAATCTTTAAGAAAACCATGGAGTGTTTGTGAGTTGTAAGAGGAGGGGCCCTATGTAGGGGAAGATAACTGCAACTAGGACAGATATTCCCTCGTATCCTCAGGTGACTTGAGATTCAAAGAAGGAGAAAAGAAGAAAGGCCTGAATATACAACAAAAAGCAAGAACCTTTTATTCTTCTTCAAGATCTATGGTATTAAGAACATGATAGAAAAACATCACCAGTTAAGAGGACCCCTAAGTAAGTGTTCCCAGCAGAGCCAAGATTCTCTTAGAGCAAAAAGTTAAGTAGTTACATGACATAACATACATGTGATTACTATTTATGCATTTGAAACACTAAGTTTTTGAATTGATCACTCTATTTCAAAAGATTTTAGTACATTTCTTTAGGGGAAAAACTGTTTTTTACAGGGTAGGTGCCAAGTCTATGAGACCGAAGGAGATATGTAGGTGTATTTAAGCTTATAAAAAGATCTTTTTGTAATAATATGATTTTGACATTTTTGACATATAAACTGCACATGAATTATTATTCAACTGTTCCCTTTAATTAAATACTTTGAAAACTAATTGAACAAACATCAGGGAGTAGAAATGAAACCTCACATACACTCATCCTCAGTCATTTGCAGGTCATAAGGGTGGCAATAAATTAAAATGTTTATGAAAATTTGGATCTGAATGTAAATTTATGATCATCATGCTTTCAGATTTGTGGATTTAAAATTTAATTGCATATTTAATACCTTTTACTTTCATCACTGAACACAGTTTTCTGAAAATCCAGAATAATCATCATTACCTTTTGGGGGTTCTAGTTTAAATTAATGCCTTAACTTTCCTGAAATAAAATCTTTAAATAGTATTAAGTGTGAAAATGATAAATTTAGTAAATACTAATGTTTAGTGAAAAGAGGTCTTTCTAAATAATGTTAGTAGAATTACTTTGGCTATCTTACATTTGCCTAACCAAAATAAAAAGTATCTATATAGAAATACAATCAACAGTTAAGTTTAATTCCTTATTTTCCAATAGAGATTAGTGAGCTACCTTATTATTTGCTTCTTCTAAAATGATTTTCTAAATAAAATAATTCTGCAGAACATTGACATACAGCTCTCTTTTCTTTAGACTAAGCACTTAGTGACCCATATAACCATCTCAAAATTTCTTTAAGGAAACAGCTGTAAAAAATTGATAAAACATGGTCTTGTGCTTTAGCCTTGCTAGAGAGGTTATGTTAGAGATGAAACAAGTTGGCCTAAAAAAATAGAAAATATAATACTTCCATATAATTGTAAATGGACGGTAATCTCTACTTGTCTAAGAAACTGAACCAATCAATCTGTGAATTTTGGAAATTATGAATGCTCTTCACTTCTGTGCAAACCTCAGCACTTTTTTTAGGTTTTAGCACTAACATTTCTGACTCAGAGTTATGTATTTACAATTCTTCTTTTTGGTTATAAATTAACTCAGGAATACAATGACTTGGATATTGAACTTAATTTATAACTATTCTAAGTCATTTTTTAAGAGGGCTTCTGTTGAATGTTTCTTGTGTTGTTGTTTTTTCCAGGACAACCAACATGAAATCAATTCAACAAATGCATATTGAGTACCATTTTTATTCAAGTCACTGGATAGAACAGGGTAACAAAAAAAAAATCTATGAAAACATACTCATTCCACATAGCTACTAAAAATCCTTCCCAGGAGATAGAAAATGCATATACATATTAAGAACATGGGGATCACTGTATCAGAATCTCTATGTTATTTATATGTATATATTTTAATCACTTGGTGCCTTTTATATGATATTTCACTTATCTCTCATCCTAAAAGTTTTGAGAGCAGGGGCAATTTATGTTTCTATTGTGTGTCTTCACCCTCACTTAGAATTTTGTCTTGCATGTAAAACAGTGAATATCTACCTTATAAATAATTCACTATATGTTTTAATGAATAAAAAAATATAGTTTGGATCCTCCCAAAATAACATTATAAGATAAATAAAACATACCAGAGATTTATTGGGAAAATTTATAAGATTAACACCTATGGAAAAGACGGGGAGGAAGCAGAACTAGGCAGGGAGAGGTTTTGTTCTGAGATGCAGTCTCAGTGAAATACGTGATCTAAAACAGGGGTCAGGAAAACTTTTGGCTGAGAGAGCCATAAATGCCACATATTTTAAAATATAATTCCAATGAAGAACTGTATGCCAAAAAAACTAGACAACCTAGATGAAATGGATAAATTCCTTGAAACATACAATCTTCCAAAAATCAATCTGGAAGAATCAAAAAACCTAAACAGACTACACTAAATGAGATGAAATCAGTTATCAAAAAACTCCCAACAAAGAAAAGTCCTGGGCCAGATGGCTTCACAAGTAAATTCTACCAAATATTCAAAGAAGAACTAATTCCTATCCTTCTCAAGCTATTTCAAAAAATTCAAGAGGAAGGAAGACTTCCAAGCTCCTTTTATGAGGCAAGCATAATTCTGATTCCAAAATCAGGCAAAGATAACACAAAGAAAGAAAATTATAGGCCAATATCCCTGATGTATATAGATGCTAAAATCCTCAAAATATTAGCAAACCGGACCCAACAATATATGGAAAAAATCATACACCATGATCAAGTGGGATTTATTCTTGGGAGGCAAGGCTAGTACAATATTCACAAATCAATCAATGTGATTCATCACATAAAAAAAAGGAAGGAGAAAAACCACATGATAATTTCAATAGATGCAAAAAAATTTTTGATAAAATCTAGCACCCATTCATGATCAAAACTCTCAGCAGAGTGGGAATACAGGGATCATACCTCAACATGATGAAAGCCATTTATGACAAACCCACAAACAACATCATACTCAATGGGCAAAAATTAAAAGAAATCCCCTTAAGATCAGGAACAAGGCAGGGGTGACCCCTTTCACCACTCTATTCAACATAATCTTAGAAGTCCTAGACACAGCAATCAGACAAGGAGAAAAAAATAAAAGGCATTCAAGTTGGAAAAGAAGAAGTAAAACTATCATTATTTGCAGATGATATGATATTTTATATAGAAAACCCTAAAGACTCAGTCAAAAAACTACTGGACCTGATAAATGAATTTAGCACAGTGGCAGGATATAAAATTAATACTCAGAAATTAGAGGAATTCTTATACACCAACAATGAATAGTCAGAAGGAGAAATTAAGGAAACAATCCCATTCACTATTACAACCAAAAAAATAAAGTACCTAGTAGTACATTTAACCAGGAGACTAAAGACTTGTACTCAGAAAATTATAAAACATTGATAAAAGAAATCAAGGAAGATACAAACAAGTGGAAGCATATACCGTGCTCATGGTTGGGAAGAATAAACATCATTAAAATGTCTATATTACCCAAAGCAATTTATAAATTCAATGCAATACCAATTAAAACATCAATGACATACTTTAAAGATATAGAACACATATTCCAAAAATTTATATGGAACCCAAAGAGAACATGAACAGCCTCAGCAATCTTAAAAAAGAAGAATAAAGGGGGAGGAATCACACTTCCTGATATCAAGCTATACTACAAGGCTACTGTACTCAAAACAGCCTGGTACTGGCATAAGAACAGGCACATAGATCAATGGAACAGAACAGAGAACCCAGAAATAAACCCACAGCTCTATGGACAACTGATATTTGACAAAAAAGGTAAGAAAATAAACTGGAGTAAAGACAGCCTCCTCAACAAATGGTGTTGGAAAAATTGAACAGCAATCTTCAAAAAAAATGAAACTAGACCACCAACTTACACCATTCACAAAAATAAACTCAAAATGGATAAAAGACTTAAATGTAAGGCATGAAACCATAAGCATCTTAGAAGAAAACATAGGCAGTAAGCTCTTCGACATCTCTCGCAGTGATATATTTGCTGATTTATCTCCATGGGCAAGGGAAATATAAGACAGGATCAACAAATGGGACTATATCAAACTAAAAAGCTTTTGCACAGCCAAAGACAAAAAGAAGAAAAAGACAAACTACACAATGGGAGAATATATTTGACAGTGCATCTAATAAGAGGTTAATAACCAGATGACGTCAGAGTAATGGCACGGTAGGAAGCGATACCGACAAATCTCCCCCCAAACTCAACAAGATCTTCAACCAGAAACAGAAAAACCAATCCTTAGAGCTTCCAGATGTTTTGCAATACACCCGAAGGTATGGTCGAGCGAAAAATTGGCTAAATATATAATCAAACCCCGAAGGAAATAGGGACTAAGAAATGCTCCACCTTCCTCACTAACCTAAACAGGGCTGCTTTCACTGGGAACTGAGAATATAGAAATTAAGGCAGGCAAAAGGGGTGAAGATATCCAGGCCATGGCACAAACGGCCGAACCAGGCTGTGGCATGGAGATCCAAGCTGAGGAAAACTGTGCCTGTGGCAACCCAGTCAATACAAACTAACACTCGTGCCAACCCAGACAAAGAAAGACAAGTGGGGCAGCCATTTTCCCCAATCTCCGGGTCAGTGCACGCAAATAGTGGGCGAGAGATTCCTCCGAGTGCCTCAGCAGCAGGCGCTACTGTTACCCCACAGAGAGACAGAGTCAGGGTTCTTTGTGTGCGGAATCTCCTGGTTGCCCCAGTGCCCTGAAAAAGCCATGCACGAGGAGGGAGTGAGAGCCAATTCCAAAGCTGGAACTTTTCTGTGCAGGCGGGGGGTTTTACTCAGAGGGTGAGGCAGCCAACCTGATATCCTGGTCTGTGTGCAAAGAGAGTGGGCAAGAGACTCCTCCCAGCACCCCGGTAGTGGGCACCCGCCCGTGTTACTGGACCCAGTGGCAGAGCCAGAGGTCTTTGAGTGGGCATAAGCCCCACCTGATTATGCTAGCAGCTCTGACTGACTGAGCCTTACCCAGAGCCCAGTGCTGAGTAGGAATAGAGTGGGGAGTTGCCAGCTCTTTGAGCCTCTTACTATGCAGGCAGAGGCAGCAGCAACCCAATAGCTGGATTATCAGGCTACTAATTGAGGAAGGAAAGACTAAGAGAGAGGCTCTAGGAAAACAAACCCTCTCATTGTCAGAGCCTATAAATGCTAATGAGCCTCAACTGCCAACGAGATTGAAGCACAATACATGACATCACCATAGAGATGTATCAACTGCAAACCTCTACCTGAGTGTGCCAAAGGAGCAGAACCTGGGGTACAGAGTCACTGACCAGGAAGAGGGAGAGAAAAGAAAAAGCAAGAAGATAACCTCTCAAAATCAAGAATCATCCGCAGACTTTATAACATATCCCATTTTATTATATTTGTTCGTTTGTTTCTCTTATCTTCATTGTTGATTTTTTTTCCTCCTACAATTTTGTCGTTTAACTCTCTGCCGGTCTTACTCTCTCCTCTCCTTAAACTACACTACCCATAAGTGTTACATCTCCCATTATCTTTTCTTTCCTCTTCCTTTCTCTCTATGAGGGTTACACTCCAAAACCCTTAACTCTCTCTCTCTCCTCTTTTTTCTTTTTTCTTCTTTTAATGGTTCCCTCTTTTCTCTCTCTCTCTCTTTCTTTCTTTTCTCCCTCTATATTAGTTTATTCCATTCTCCTTTACGTCTCCTCTCATTCAAACCTCAATAACAAACAAATTATCTTATCTGGGACTCAAACTTATGTTTGTGGCATTTTGGGGGTTTTTACTTCACCTTTTTAACTCACTAGCAGTGCTCCCATCCCTGGCTCTCCATTTTATCTAGTTTTTGTTCCACTTAATAAAATAGTAACTTTTTAATTTGTCCCCCATTTTCCTGTTTCCCTCTTATTCCTCTCATCATAACTCTTAGTTAACCAACATCTAAAAGCAAATCATTTTATTCTTGACCCAAATTTTTTCCTTATTTGCTTTTTGCGGGTCTATACCCTACTTTTTGTTTGTTTTTTGTTTTTTGCCCCTTTATTACTTCTCCCAGTGCAGGGCCTCCATTACAGGCATTGTTTGTTCTATTTAGTACAATATAATTCACAGTTCACCACAAGATTTTCTCAAGAAAGAGGGGAGAGGAGAGGAGAGGAAAAAAAGAGGGGGGAATAATTTCCTTTTTTAAATTTTTATTGTATTTTATTTATCTTTATTTAATTATTATTTTTTTAAAGAAACAACAACTCTTTTCGATTTTTTATTTTTATTTTTCTTAAATTTTTATTCTTTATTAAATCTCACTTACACTTTCAACAAAACCACCCTCGGATTCCATTAAGAAAGAGAAAATCGAATATCATGGATACAAAAGTATGAGAGGTAACACAGATAGATGAGGAGAAATCCATGGAGAAAAAATTTAATATATTAGAAACCTTGGAGTTAAACAACAGAGAATTTAAAATAGAAATCCTAAAAATACTCAGAGATATACAAGAAAACACAGAAAGGCAATTTAGGGAGCTCAGAAAACAACTCAATGAACACAAAAAATAAATTTCCAAGAAAACTGAAATTATAAAAACAAATCAAACAGAGATGAAAAACTCAATTCACGAGCTGAAAAATGAGGTAACAAGCTTAGCTAATAGAACAGGCCAGATATTAGGTAGGATTAGTGAAATAGAAGACAAACAAATTAAGGCACAACAGAGAGAAGAAGAAAGAGATTCAATTATTAAAAAAAATGAGATAGCCCTACAGGAATTATCTGACTCCATCAAAAAGAATAACATAAGAATAATAAGTATATAAGAGGGAGAAGAGAGAAAAAATGGAATGGAGAACATACTCAAACAAATAATAGATGAGAACTTCCCAAGCCTGTGGAAAGAACTAAAGCCTCAAATTCAAGAAGCAAACAGACCTCCAAGTTTTCTTAACCCCAACCAACCTACTTCAAGGCATATCATAATGAAATTGGCACAAACCAATGGCAAAGAAAAAATTCTCAAGGCAGCCAGGGAAAAGAAGAATACAACATATAAAGGAAGCCCATTAGATTATCATCAGATTTCTCAGCAGAAACTTTACAAGCGAGAACAGAGTGGACCCCAATACTTAAAGTCCAGAAAGAGAGGAACTTTTAGTCTAGAATACTATACCCATCAAAGCTATCCTTCAAATATGAAGAAGAAATAAAAACATTCACAGATACAGAAAGATGAGAGAATTTATCATCAGAAAACCACCACTCTAGGAATTACTAAAGGGGGTTGTCCAATCAGATACAAAGAACAAAAAAACAAACAAACAAAACCTCAAGTAAAAGCTCCAAGAAGAACACAATAAAACCAAATTGAAACTTTGACAAAAAAAAAAGGGGGGGGGAGAGGATGGAGATTAAAAGTAGCAAAGGACGATGGAGTGCAAAAGTACTCGCAAAATAGTGCGCTACAATGAACAGGGTAGGAATGCTTTCCATTACTTAAAGGTAACCACCAATGAAAAAACCACCACAGAAGCACATGATTTAAAAAAGATAGCAACAGAGGAAAGATGTAAAAAATACAACCAAATAAAAACAAAAGATAGCAAAATGAAAGAGAAGGATCAAACAAGGCACAAAACTAACAGAAAACAATCTATAAAATGGCAATAGGGAACTCACAAGTGTCAAGAACTACATTAAATGTAAACGGATTAAACTAACCAATAAAATGGCATAGAATAGCAGAATGGTTTAAAAAAGAAAATCCAACTGTATGCTACCTACAAGAAACTCATCTAAGTAACAAGGATAACAACAAATTCAAAGTGAAAGGCTGGAAAACAATACTCCAAGGAAATAACATCCAAAAAAAAGCAGGGGTAGCAATACTCATATCTGATAATGCTGACTACAAGAAAGAAAAGTACTCAGAGAAAAAATGGCCATTTCATAATTGCAAAGGGGACACTGAATCAGGAAGACATAACAATCCTTAATACAATATATATGCACCAAACCAAGGAGCACCAAAATATATAAGACAGTTACTTATTGACCTTAAAACAAAAACTGACAAAAATAAAATCATACTTGGAGACCTCAATACACCGCTGACGGCTCTAGATCAGTCATCCAAACAGAGAATCAACAAACATATAGTGGCCTTAAACAAAACACTAGAGCACCTGGATATGATAAACACCTACAGGACATTTCATCCCAAAGTGACTGAGTATACATTTTTCTCCAGTGTACATGGATCATTCTCAAGAATTCACCATATGTTGGGCCACAAAAACAACATCAGCAAATTCAGAAAAATCAAAATTGTACCAAGTATATTTTTTGATCATAAAGCCTTGAAACTAGAATTTAACTGCAAAAAAGAAGAAAAAAACCCCACAAAAATGTGGAAACTAAACAACATATTTTAAAAAATGAATGGGCCAAAGAAGAAATAAGTGCAGAGATCAAACGATATATAAAGACAAATGAAAATGACAATATGACATATGAGAATCTATGGGATAAAACAAAAGCAGTGATAAGAGGAAAGTTCATATCACTTCAGGCCTAAAAGAACAAATAAGAGACAGCCCAAGTAAAACGCTTAACTTCACACCTTAAGGAACTAGAAAAAGAAGAACAAAGACAACCCAAAACCAGCCGAAGAGAGGAGATAATAAAAATCAGAGCAGAAATAAATGAAATAGAGAACAGAAAAACCATAGAAAAAGTTAATAGAACAAGGAGCTGGTTCTTTGAAAAGATCAACAAAATTGACAAACCCTTGGCAAGACATACCAAGGAAAAAAGAGAAAGAACTCATATAAACAAAATCCAAAATGAAAGAGGAGAAATCACCACAGACACCGTAGATATACAAAGAATTATTATAGAATACTATGAAAAACTTCATGCTACTAAATTCAACAACCTAGAAGAAATGGATTAATTTCTAGAAAAATACAACCTTCCAAGACTGAGTCAAGAATCAGCAGAAAGCCTAAACAGACCTATTAGTAGAGAAGAAATAGAAAAAAAACATTAAAAACCTCCCGAAAAATAAAAGTCTAGGCCCTGACGGCTATACCAGCGAATTTTATCAAACATTCAAAGAAGACTTGGTTCCTATTCTACTCAAAGTCTTCCAAAAAACTGAAGAAGAAGCAATACTTCCAAACACATTTAATGAGGCCAACATAACCCTCATGCCAAAACCAGGCAAGCATGACACAAAAAAAGAAAACTACAGACCAATATCTCTAATGAATACAGATACTAAACAAAATACTAGCAAATCGAATACAACAACATATTAAAAAGATAATACATCATGATCAAGTGGGATTCATCTTGAATCTCAAGGATGATTCAACATATGTAAAACGGTTAATGTAACACACCATATCAACAAAACAAAGAACAAAAACCACATGATCTTATCAATAGACGCTGAAAAGTCTTTTGATAAAACACAACACAATTTTATGTTTAAGACTCTCAACAAAATGGGTATAGAAGGAAAATATCTCAACATGATAAAAGCCATATAAGATAAACCATCAGCTAATATCATATTAAATGGCACAAAACTGAAGGCTTTCCCCCTTAAATCAGGAACAAGACAGTGTTGTGCACTCTCTCCACTCTTATTTAATGTGGTACTAGAGGTTCTAGCCAGAACAATCAGACAAGACAAAGAAATAAAAGGCATCCATATCGAAAAAGAAGAAGTAAAGATATCACTTTTTGCAGATGATATGATCCTATACATCAAAACCCCCAAGGAATCCACAAAAAGACTACTAGAAACAATATGCCAATACAGTAAGGTCGCAGGATACAAAATTAACATACAGAAGTCAATAGCCTTTCTACATGCCAACAATGAAACATTTGAGAATGAACTCAAAAGGATAATCCCCTTCACGATTGCAACAAAAAAATAAATAAAATACCTATGAATAAACATAACAAAGAATGTAAAGGATTTATATAATGAAAACTATAAACCATTGTAAGGGAAATTGAAAAAGATATAATGAGATAAAGGAATATTCCTTGTTCTTGGTTAGGAAGAATAAATATAATCAAGATGGCCATATTACCCAAAGCAATATACAAATTTAATGCAATTCCCATCAAAATTCCAATGACATTTTTTAAAGAAATGGAGTAAAAAATCATCAGATTTATATGGAACTATAAAAAACTCAAATAGCCAAAGCAATCCTAAAGAAAAAAAATGAAGCTGGGTGCATTACAATACCTGACTTCAAAGTATATTATAGGGCCACGACAATCAAAACAGCATGATATGGGCAGAAAAATAGACACTCAGACCAATGGAACAGAATAGAAAACCCAGAAATAAAACCATATATATATATATATATATATATTCAAATAATTTTTGATAAAGAGGCCAACAACACACAATGGAGAAAAGAAAGCCTCTTCAATAAATGGCGCTGGGAAAACTGGAAAGCCACATGCAAAAGAATGAAACTGTATTATAGTTTGTCCCCCTGTACAAAAATTAACTCAAAATGGATCAAAGATCTAAACATAAGACCTGAAGCAATAAAGTACATAGAAGAAGACATAGGTACTAAACTCATGGACCTGGGTTTTAGAGAGCATTTTATGAATTTGACTCCAAAGGCAAGAGAAGTGAAGGCAAAAATTAATGAATGGGACTACATCAGACTAAGAAGTTTTTGCTCAGCAAAAGAAACTGAGAACAAAATAAACAGACAGCCAACTAAATGAGAAATGATATTTTGAAACAACAGATCAGATAAGGGCCTAATATCCAAAATATACAAAGAACTCATAAAACTCAACAACAAACAAACAAACAATCCAGTAAAAAAAATGGGAAGAGGACATGAACAGACACTTCTCCCAGGAAGAAATACAAATGGCCAACAGATATATGAAAAGATGCTCATCTACTTTAGTTATTAGAGAAATACAAATCAAAACTGCAAAGAGATACCACCTCACACCTGTTAGATTAGCTATTATTAATAAGACATGTAATAGCAAATGTTGGAGAGGCTGTGGAGAAAAAGGAACCCTCATACACTGTTGGTGGGAATGTAAAGTAGTACAACCATTATGGAAGAATTATGGCGGTTCCTCAAAAAACGGAAAATAGAACTACCTTATGACCCAGCAATCCCTCTACTGGGTATATACCCCCATAACTCAGAAACATTGATACGTAAAGACACATGCAGCCCCGTGTTCATAGCAGCATTGTTCACAGTGGTCATGACATGGAAACAACCAAAAAACCCATCAATAGATGACTGGATAAAGAAGATGTGGCACATATACACTATGGAATACTACTCAGCCATAAGAAATGATGACATCGGATCATTTACAGCAAAATGGTGGGATCTTGATAACATTATACAAAGTGAAATAAGTAAATCAGAAAAAACCAGGAACTTCATTATTCCATACGTAGGTGGGACATAAAAGTGAGACTAAGAGACATTGATAAGAGTGTGGTGGTTTTGGAGGGAGGGGGGAGAGGGAGGGGGAAAGGGGGAGGGGGAGGGGCACAAAAAAACTAGATAGAAGGTGACAGAGGACAATCTGACTTTGGGTAAAATGTATGCAACATAATTGAATGACAATATAACCTGGACATGTTATCTTTGAAAATATGTATCTGATTTATTGATGTCGCCCCATTAAAAAATTACAATAAAATAAATAAATAAATAAATAATTTTTTAAAAAAATGTTAATAACCAAAATTTATAAAGAACTTGTAAATTTCAACACCAGAAAGACAAACAGTCCAATCAAAAAATGGGCAAAAGAAATGAATAGACACTTCTCCAAAGAGGACATACAGATGGCCAATAGTCATATGAAAAAATGTTCAACAGTACTAATTATTAGAGAAATGCAAATTAAAACCATAATGAGATATCAGCTCACGCCAATCAGAATGGCGCACATCAACAAAACAACACAGAATAAGTGCTGGCAAGGATGTTGAGAAAAGGGAACCCTCCTGCACTGCTGGTGGGAATGCAGACTGGTTCAGCTTCTTTGGAAAACAGTATAGAGATTCTTCAAAAAATTAAAAATCGAACTTCCTTTTGACCAAGCCGTCCCACTTTTAGGAATATACCCCAAGAACACCATATAATGGTTCTAGAAGGAGAAATGCACCCCCATGTTTATAGCAGCATTGTTCACAATAGCAAAGATCTGGAAACAGCCCAAGTGTCCATCAGAGGACAAGTGGATTAAAAAGTTTTGGTACATATATACTATGTAATACTACTCATCTATAAGAAATGATGACATCGGATCATTTCCAATAACATGGATGGACCTTGATAACATTATATGGAGTGAAATAATTAAATTAGAAAAAAACTAAGTATTATATGAACCCATACAAAGATGGGACATAAAAATGAGACTCAGAGACATGGACAAGAATGTGATGGTAACAGAGCATGGGGTGGATGGGTGGGGAGGGGATGAGGAAGGAGAGGGAGGAGGTGGTGGGAGGGGAGGGGCACAAAGAAAACCAGATAGAAGGTTACAGAAGACAATTTGACTTTGGGTGAAGGTTATGCAGCATAATCAAATGTCAAAATAATCTGGAGATGTTTTCTCAGAACATATGTACCCTGATTTATCAGTGTCACTGCATTAAAATTAATAAAAATAAGATAAAAAATAAATAAAATTTAATTCCATGTGAGCCGTACAATGACCCATGTCCATTATGCATTATCAAATAAAAATTTGGTGTTGTCCCAGAGCACAGCTGTGATTGGCTCCAGCCACCTGCAACCATGAACATGAGTGGTAGGAAGTGAATGGATTGTAATACATAAGAATGTTTTATATTTTTAATGTTATTTGTTTATTAAAGATTTGTCTGCAAGCCAGATGCAGCCATCAAAAGAGCCATGTCTGGCTCACGAGCCATAGGTTCCTAATCCCTGATCTAAAAGGAACTCTTTCAAAGTTGGCAGCACTTGGAAAAATGGGGCTGGGTATTCTATCAACATGGTTTTTTATTTATTTATTAAATTTAATGCAGTGACATTGATAAATCAGGGTACATATGTTGAGAGAAAACATCTCTAGATTATTCTGACATTTGATTGTGCTGTATACCACTCCCCCAAAGTTAAATTGTCTTCTGTCACCTTCTATCTGGTTTTCTTTGTGCCCCTCCCCTTCCCCAACCCCTCTCTCCTTCTTCACCCCATGAGCCCTCCCCCCACCCTCCATCCCCCACCCCTGTTGCCATCACATTCTTGTTCATGTCTCTGAGTCTCATTTTTATGTCCCTTCTATGTATGGATTCATGTAGTTATTAGTTTTTTTTTCTGATTTACTTATTTCACTCTGTATAATGTTATCAAGGTCCATCCATGTTATTGTAAAGGATCCGATGTCATCATTTCTTAAGGCTGAGTAGTATTCCATAGTATATATGTACCAAAGCTCTTTAATCCACTCGTCCTCTGACGGACACTTGGGCTGTTTCCAGATCTTCGCTATTGTGAACAATGCTGCCACAAACATAGGGGTGCATTTCTCCTTTTGGAGCCGTTCTATGGTGTCCTTGGGGTATATTCCTAAAAGTGGGATAGCTGGGTCAAAAGGCAGTTCGATTTTCAGTTTTTTGAGGAATCTCCATACTGTTTTCCACAGAGGCTGCATCAGTCTGCATTCCCACCAGCAATGCAGGAGGGTTCCCTTTTCTCCACATCCTCACCAGCACTTATTCTGTGTTGTTTTGTTGATGAGCGCCATTCCGACTGGTGTGAGGTGATATCTCATTGTGGTTTTAATTTGCATTTCTCTAATGATTAGTGATGTTGAGCATTTTTTTATATGCCTGTTGGCCATCTGTATGTCCTCTTTGGATAAGTGTCTATTCATCTCTTTTGCCCATTTTTGGATTAGATTGTTTGTCTTCCTGGTGTTGAGATTTACTAGTTCTTTATAAATTTTGGTTATTAACCCCTTATCAGACATATTGTCAAATATGTTCTCCCATTGTGTAGTTTGTCTTTTTATTCTGTTCTTGTTGTCTTTAGCTATGCAAAAGCTTTTTAGTTTGATATAGTCCCATTTGTTTATCCTGTCTTTTATTTCACTTCCCCATGGAGATAAATCAGCAAATACATTGCTCCGAGAGATGTCGGAGAGCTTACTGCCTATGTTTTCTTCTAAGATACTTATGGTTTCATGGCCTACATTTAAGTCTTTTATCCATTTTGAGTTTATTTTTGTGAGTGGTGTAAGCTGGTGATCTAGTTTCATTTTTTTGCAGGTAGCTGTCTAATTTTCCCAACACCATTTGTTAAAGACGCTATCTTTCCTCCATTGTATTTCCTTGCCTCCTTTGTCAAATATCAGTTGTCCACAGAACTGTGGGTTTATCTCTGGGTTCTCTGTTCTGTTCCATTGATCTATATGCCTGTTCCTATGCCAGTACCAGGCTGTTTTGAGTACAATGGCCTTGTAGTAAAACTTGATATCAGGAAGTGTGATACCTTCCACTTTATTCTTCTTTTTTAAGATTGCTGAGGCTATTCGTGTTCTCTTTTGGTTCCATATAAATTTTTGGAATATGTGTTCTATATCTTTGAAGTATGTCATTGGTATTTTAATTGGTATTGCATTGAATTTATAGATTGCTTTGGGTAATATAGACATTTTAATGATGTTTATTCTTCCCAACCATGAGCACGGTATACGCTTCCACTTGTTTGTATCTTCCTTGATTTCTTTTATCAATGCTTTGTAATTTTCTGAGTACAAGTCTTTAGTCTCCTTGGTTAAGTTTATTCCTAGGTACTTTATTTTATTGGGTTGTAATTGTGAAGGGGATTGTTTCCTTAATTTCTCTTTATGACTGTTCATTGTTGGTGTATAAAAATGCCTCTGATTTCTGAGTATTGATTTTATATCCTGCCACTGTGCTGAATTCATTTATCAGGTCCAGTAGCTTTTTTATTGAGACTTTTGTGTTTTCTATATACAATATCATATCATCTGCAAATAATGATAGTTTTACTTCTTATTTTCCCACTTGAATTTCTTTTATTTCTTCTTCTTGTCTGATAGCTGTGGCTAGGATATCCAGGACCACGTTAAATAAGAGTGTTGAAAGGGGGCACTCCTGCCTTGTTCCTGATCTTAAGGGTATTGCTTTTAATTTTTGCCCATTGAGTATGGTGTTGGCTGTCGGTTTCTCAAAGATGGCTTTTTATCATGTTGAGGTATATTCCCTGTATTCCCACTGTGCTGAGAGTTTTGTTCATGAATCGTTGCTGGATTTTATCAAATGCTTTTCTGCATCTATTGAAATTATCATATGGTTTTTCTCCTTCTTTTTGTTTATGTGATGAATCACATTGATTGATTTACAAATATTGTACCATCCTTGCCTCCCCAGAATAAATTCCACTTGATCATGGTGTATGATTTTTTCCATATATTGTTGGGTCCGGTTTGCTAATATTTTGTTGAAGATTTTAGCATCTATATTCATCAGAGATATTGGCCTATAATTTTCTTTCTTTGTGTTGTCTTTGCCTGGTTTTGGAATCAGAATTATGCTCGCCTCATAAAAGGAGCTGGGAAGTCTTCCTTCCTCTTGAATTTTTTGAAATAGTTTGAGAAGAATAGGAGTTAGTTCTTCTTTGAATATTTGGTAGAATTCTGTTGTGAAGCCCTCGGGCCCTGGACTTTCTTTGTTGGGAGTTTTTTGATAACTGTTTCGATCTCCTTTGTTGTATTCGGTCTGTTTAGGTTTTCTGATTCTTCCTGATTGATTTTTGGAAGATTGTATGTTTCAAGGAATTTGTCCATTTCATCTAGGTTGTCTAGTTTTTTGGCATACAGTTCTTCATAGTATTTTCTTATAATATTTTGTATTTCTGTTATGTCAGTTGTTATTTCTCCTCTCTCATTTCTAATTTTATTTATTTGAGTCCTCTCTCTCTTTTTCTTGGTGAGTCTAGTTAAAGGTTCATCAATCTTGTTTACCTTTTTAAAGAACCAGCTCCTAGTTTCATTGATCTTCTGTATTGTTTCTTTAGCCTCTATGTCATTTATTTCTGCTCTGATCTTTATTATTTTCTTCCTTCTACTACATTTGGGCTTTACTTGCTGTCCTTTTTTTAATTCTTTTAGATGCAGGGTTAAGTTGTTTATTTGAGCTTTTTCTAGCTTCTGAAAGTGTGCCTGTAGTGCTATGAACTTCCCTCTCAGCACTGCTTTCGCTGTGTCCCATAAATTTTGAGTTGTTGTATGCTCATTGTCATTCGTTTCTAGGAATTTCTTTATTTCTTCTTTGATCTCATTCTTAATCCATTCATTATTTAACACCCTGCTATTTAGTTTCCATGTGTTTGAGAATTTTTGAGCTTTTCTGCTGTGATTCATTTCTAGTTTTATGCCGTTGTGATCGGAGAAAGTGCTTGATATGATTTCAGTCTTCTTAAATTTTTTGATAGCACTTTTGTGCCCTAACATGTGGTCTATCCTAGAGAATGTACCATGAGCACTTGAAAAGAATGTATATTCTGCTGCTTTAGAATGAAAGGTTCTGAAGATATCTATTAAATTGAGTTGATCTAGTGTTTCCAGTAAGTATGCTGTTTCTTTGTTAATTTTCTTTCTTGAGAATCTATCTAGTGATGTTAGTGGGGTATTGAAATCCCCTACTATTATAGTATTGCTGTTGATCTCACCCTTTAAATCCATCAAAGTCTGCTTTATATATTTAGGTGCTCCTATATTAGGTGCATAGATATTTATAATAGTTATATCTTCCTGTTGGATTACTCCCTTTATCATTATGTAGTGGCCTTCTTTATCTCTTACTATATCCTTTGTTTTAAAGTCCAATTTGTCTGATATAAGTATTGCTACCCCAGCTTTTTTTTCATTTCCGTTTGCATGAAACGTTTTTTTCCATCATTTTACCTTCAAACTATGTGTGTCTTTTGTTCTAAGGTGTGTCTCTTGTAGACAACATATGTATGGGTCCTGTTTTCTTATCCACGCAGCTACCCTATGTCTTTTGACTGGATCATTTAATCCATTTACATTTAAGGTTATTATTGATATGTAGTTGTTTATTGCCATTTTCTTCTTTAAAGGTGTATTTTTTTTTTTTTTTTCTGTATTCTTTCCCACTTTGATCTGTTTACAACAGGCCCCTTAATATTTCCTGCAGCATTGGTTTGGTTGTAATGAATTCCTTGAGTTGTTTTTTTGTCTGGGAAACTTTTTATTTCTCTTTCGATTTTAAATGATAGCCTTGCTGGATAAAATAGTCTTGGTTGTAGGTTCTTGTTCTGCATTACTTTGAATATTTCTTGCCATTCCCTTCTGGCCTCAAGTGTTTCTGTTGAGAAGTTGGATGTCATCCTTATGGGGGCTCCTTTGTAGGTGATAACTTTTTTTTCTCTTGCAGCTTTTAATATTTTCTCTTTATCGCTTAGCTTTGGTATTTTAATTATGATGTGTCTTGGTGTAGGTTTCTTTGGGTTTCTCTTTAATGGAGCCCTCTGTGCTTCTTGGATTTGTGAGAGTTTCTCTTGCATTAATTTAGGGAAGTTTTCAGCTATGATATGATTGAACAAAGTCTCTATCCCTTGTTCTTTTTCTTCTTCTTCAGGAACCCCTATGATGCAGATGTTATTTCTCTTCATGTTGTCACAGAGCTCTCTCAGAGTTTCCTCTGACTTTTTGAGTCTTTTTTCTCTTCTCTTCTGTGCTTTCATGCCTTCATTCCAGTTGTCCTCTAACTCGCTGATTCGATCCTCTGCTCTATCTATCCTGGTTTTAATTCCTTCCGTTGTGGTCTTTTTTTCTGATATTGTATTTGTCATCTCCGACTGATTCTTTTTTATACTTGCTATTTCTTTATTTAGGTTTTCATACTGACCCTCCATTGTTGTTCTAAGATCCCTAATCATCCTTACAATCATTATTTTGAACTCTGCATCTGGAAGTTTGATTATTTCCATATCACTCAGTTCATCTTTGAAGGTGTCTCTTGTGGTTTCATTTGGATTGCACTCCTTTGTCTTCTCATCCTCTTTTTTTTGTTTTATTTGTAGAGTTGGTTGAGTCTAGGCTTGGTGTTGTCTGCCTCTAGTTTTTAGTTGTGTTATTTCTAGGTCTTCTTGGGTTTGTATCAGCTGTTATCTGTAATCCACTTTCAGATTTGGGCAGCTTTGAAGTCTTGATTTGTTTGTTTTCTTAACAGGTGATAGTCTTGTTTACTGATCTCAGCAGGAGTTTCCTTGAAACTCTATCCAGGAATGCAGTGGGTGTAACCTGAGACTCTGAAGGCCTCTTTAGCCAGCTAGACTCACTGGGGGCAGGGTGTTTTCTCAGCTTTGGTAGGGGGAGGTGTATCTCAGATCTCCATGGAGACCTGAGTTACTGCCCCTCCTCCCCACTTCTCATTTTCAGCTGTGTCTTGTTGCGCTGATTGGAGCTAGAGAGATGTCTGGAGGTCTCTGATTCGGAAGCACTTCAGCTCTGTTTTGTGAAAGGTTCAGTCCCTCCCCCAGCTATGGCCGCCTCCAGCACGGATGAGTCAGCCCTTTTAGCTCCTCTCCTGCATTCCTTATCCCCTCACAGTCTGTCCCTCTCCCTGTCCTCTCCACCTGGGAGATAAGCTGTTTCTTTCAATGCACCTCGCTCCCTGGTCACCAGGTAAGTGGCTGTGAGCAGTAGTTTCTGCTCCCCTCCCTCCGAGATCCTCTCTGGGCTCTCAGCTCCCCCCCTTCCATTCCAGCAAGCAGAGGAGGTTCAGGGGCACCCTACCAGGACTCCTGTGATTTCCTCTTTGCTCCTTGGTTTTTGAGAGCCATTCTTGCAGTTCAGAGTTGGTTTTTCATGCTGATTTTTCCAAAATTGATTTGTATTTCAGTTTGGTGGTGAGAGCTGGGCGTCTGTGCATCCGCCTACTCTGCTGCCATCTTTTTCTCTCTCTATCAACATTTTAATCAGTCACCGATGTGGTCTGCAAGGAGTGCATATGGTGAGGTTTTGCTCTAGATGGTACATCACAAGACTCGCACAAATAAAATCTATCGTTGATTCATCATATCTTTAGCATGCTAACAGATACACAAAGCATGGTGGAGAGTCAAAGGAAAGAAAGATACAGATAGAAATATTAAGAAAATTTTCGTGAGGCCTTTTGCATTAGAGCAACGTATTTTTGTGCTCAAAATGCCAGCTGAAGAATAGTCATGAATGCAATGGGTACATGGCACAGAGAGAATCTTCTGATTAAGTAAACTGCCTGAGCAAAAGCATAAAAAGGGAACTAAACAGGAAGACAAAAAAGAGAAAATATATTTACTTTAGTTGTGTATTAAAGGAAATTTTAGAGGGGAAATCAGTAAACATAAATAAGGGTTATATTATGCTGATATAACCGTGAAGTTCATTCAGATCTACTGTATTTATTTCTCTTTTGTTTCATTTTTTCCATTAATTTAATAGAATATCAGTTTTATTGTCCTTGTTTCTTTATAATATTTTGAAGTCAATAGGCCAGAAAATAATAATTAAATAAATTCCTTGTAAATAGAATGGCAGTAATCAAAGTAAAAAGTAATAGAAGGAAAACAAGAGACATTGCAGAGGTGACACGTATCTTGGTAGTTACATTGTACTTATGGAAAGTAAAAATACTTTTGAACGAGGTTTCTGGCTTAGGGGTTGGAGGACATTGATAACATCAGTAGAATACTAACATTTGAACCTAAGTCCCAAGTCCAGTATCCAGAGATCATACTTGCTCCTGAGGTTGCAACTGCTTTTCACTCTCATCAGCTTTCTGGAAACTGCTGGGTCCACTGGGACCAGAGTTGAACCAGGACTTCATTAGTAACACAGAAAGCCCAAGCCAACCCCAACTCTGCTAAGAGTTTGACTCGCTGACTGTTTTAAAAATTGCTCAGTTTCAATATTCATCCCCTACTTGTTATGCTGGGTTCCTCCTCACAATTTTGATCTTTCCTTCAAATCTCACACTCATTTTTTTTTTCACTTCTCACAGACTTCTCACAGCTTTGTGATTTCTGAAACCATTACTCTATGTTTGGAGTTATTTGTATCAGCTGGCAATATCTTCTCATCTGAGGCCTGCCCTCGATGTACAAAATAGCTTCTTAGCTAAGAGAAGCAGGTGGGAAGGGGAGGTTAAAAAGACCTATCTTTCAGCTGAGGCAGCCCCATTTAGGGATATTTTCCCTTTTTTTCTATTAACATGGATTCTCATGATTTCCTAAATGCACCATTCTTCCTCTCCTCTATGCCTTTCATGAGCTGCTTTTTCTGCCAAAAGCTTTTCTCCTTTTCCCAGTCTGGCTTCTTCTCAGTCTTTATTTGCCTGAGTTTTTCATGCTCTTCCTACTTTAACTTTGATGGAATTCTTTTTGATATTTACCTTTCCTTATAGAGTTAGATTTCCTTTCTCTATGGTTGAGAATGCACTACCCAGAAATTAATGGAATATTTCTTTTTCTGAGTTTTACTTACTGTTTCCAAAAAAAAAAACTATGAAAAAATTAAAATATCACATAAACACATTTTTATAGCAATATCAACAAATAACATCTTGATTCCCTGAGGGTAATATATAAATCTGTGATTTAAACCTTTGTTCTGAACTGAATTTATACTCAGCCACTTGCACGCCCAACCTCAGGCCCCTCTGCTGGAGGGAATGTGAGGTCTCTGAGGCCACAGGCTACACTGTAGAGCAGAGGTCCCCAAACTTTTTTTACACAGGGGGCCAGTTCACTGTCCCTCAGACTGCTGGAGGGCCGAACTATAAAAAAACTATGAATAAATTCCTATGCACACTGCACATATCTTATTTTAAAGGATAAGTCATTTTATCTGACCCATCATACAACTAAAAAAGGAGGTACAACACTTTGTGGACCTCTTTTGATTTTGGAGGCAGAATATTCCTGATTTGGATCTGTTCCTCTGGCTTATTTACTGAGTAATCCCAAAAGCAGCTAGTTTAGAGTGAGGCCCAGAATAAGAGAAGCCTCTGCAACAGGCCCAGATTGTTGTACAAGCTGCTCCGCTGCTTGACTCATCTGATCCAGCAAAACAGAGGTGCTTGAAATGCCAGTGCAGACAAGGATGTTCATGGGAGCCTTTGGCAAGTCCCTGTAGGTGAATCACAGCACAGGCACTTAAATTTTTGGATTAAAGCCCTGCTATCTTCTTTGGATCATTACTATTCATTTAAGAAATAGCTTTTGGCCTACTACCAAGCATTAGGAGAGACTGAACGCTTAACACCATCCTGGAGTGGCTGGTGTAGACAGAATGGTAAAATGACCTTTTGAAGACTTAATTATAGTGCCAGCTAGGTGAGAATACCATGCCATACTGAGGTGAGGTTCTAGAGAAAGCTGTATATGCTCTGAATCAGCAGACAGTGTTTGGTGCTGTTTTTTCCATAGCCAGGATTAATCAGCCCAGGAATCAAGTAGAGATGAGATTTCACTGTTACCCCTAGTGAGCCATTAGCAAAATATTTGTTTCCTGTTCCCATTGCTTTATGTTCTTCTGTCCTAAAAGTTTTTGTGGCAAAGGAAGAAATTTTTTTCAACATTTCCCCATAGATACCAAGGGATAACAGTAGTTATAAATACCAGCTGTGAGCATGCAACCAGTTGCAGAAAGAAGGACTAAAATTGTCAGGAGTATTTATTCCTTATTTTGTTATAAATATGTTAGGATGTGTATGTATAAAATATCTTTGTTTTCTTCTCTCTCTTATTCTTTTATTATATAACATAAGATATATTGACTATATCATAATATTTAAGTAGTATCAATTTTACATCATAGCATTTAAATTACAGCAAATATCACTGAAGGACTTTACTTCCTGTTGGAGATGTGTTGAGTGCATTTTTGGTTGTACACAGGATGGTTGTATCATGTTAAGTGGATTTATGACCTTTTTATTGTTTTTATTTGGAGGTCAACTATGATTTAATGAGATGGGTGTGGGGGCCATGTTGTCAAGGAGTAGATGTCAATTTGACTGGGCTATGGGGTGCCCAGATATTTGGTCAAACATTATTCTAAATCTGTGAAGGAGTTTTTGGATGAGATTAACATTTGAATTGAAAGTCTGAGTAAAGCAGATTTTTCTTTGGGTTTCATCCAATCAATTTAGACCTGAATAGAACAAAAGTTTGACCCTCCAGAGAGTAAAAGAAATTTCTCTTACCTGACTGCCTTTGAGTTGGGACATTGTTTTTCTTGCCTTTGAATTAAAACTGAAATATTGGCTTTTTCTAGATCTTAAGCCTACCAACCTATGGACTAGATAGATGCTCTTTTGGCTTTCCTGAGTCTCCAGCTTGCTGATTGTAGATGGGGCTTATTAGCCTTTATAATCATATGAGAAAATTCCTTGTATAATCATATGAGAAAATTCCTTATATTCTCATATAATCATATGAGAAAATAAATCTCTCTCTCTCTCCCCTCTTTTTTCCACTCACTATATTTATTTTTTGTTCTCATTTATCCTGTTTCTCTAAGAATACTGACTACCAAAATACAGAGGCTAATAATCAATCTTTTTTTAAAAATCAATCCAGCATTTCCATCAACATTTGCCAACTCTACTTCTAGTGAAAACTATAAAACCTTAAGTAAAATAAAGGAAATTTAATATTGACATGGTTCTAAATTAAAAGGTTTAAAAAAGTCATAAGAATGTGTCAAAATGCAATGGTATATAAAACTGTAAAAGTCTCAGATATGTCTTTGCAAAAAGCTCTAATTAATTTTGCAAATGCAATGAATTATTTTCTCTAAGTATAAATGTGAATTGTGGTAAATGACTACCAGAATAAACCACTCAAAGTCTCTTTGGCCTCAGAAATCTTTATTTCTCATAGGGATTGACTGAGCAGGAACTGAGACCATTCTGAAACTTTCAAGTATAAATGTGGTGTCAAGGTCACCTAGTCGCCAGACTGTCTCAGACACCCCTATTGCTTTGCCCAACTCCTGCGGCCTCCTGTCCTTTCTTGTGAACAATACACAATAACACTCACTTTCTTTATTTCCTGGTCTATATTTTAAATAACTCCCAGAAAGATCTCATTTGTTCTCTTGTTAAAGACTAAGTAGTCTTGTGATTGGTATTATATAACTATTTACGGGAATGGAACATTATCTCCAGTCTTGTGAAGCTATGCCATCCTCCACCCTATTAGCTGTTGTAAAAGTCTGATGAAATCCTGAGTTTATTATCACACACACAAAAAGAATCTCTTAGCTTTTAGATCCTTTCTATACATATCTTAGGTGATGTATAGGTCTGAATGACTCAATTTTCTATTCATCACATTTTTTAAGCACAGAACATGCAGTAAGTTGGTTGGCTGGGGTTGGAAACAAGAGGGGGCAATTTTAAGAGGACATTTTTTACCTTCTACATTAGATTGTGTGATGCTTAAAAAAGAAAGTTAGGGTTGGAAGTGAAAAGTTGATTAAAAGAAAAATTTGTGGAGAAAATAAAATCTAATAATGTAACAAAATATATAGATTTTAAAAACTACTGTTCCTTTTGTAGATTCCTCCATGATCAGTTCCATCCAAATATTCAAAAAGTGACATTTTATATGGATATTGCATTGTATGTATACACATATTATAAAAATATTAAAATGTATGTTTTGATTGTACTTTTATAAATTCACTTATATTTTAGATGCTATAATAAACTATTTTAGAGGGAATTTACTGATAAACTTTTGACAAAGTGAGTTACCATGCATACTTTATTTGTCTTATATATGCCAGTTAACCTAATATTTTTATTGGTATGATTAAAATTGTCAATGACTTTGAAGTGACATGAGCATATTATTGTGTTTGTTCTCACCAGATATTCCTCATGTACCTTTGATGTATTTAGAAGGCAGGAACAATGTCAACCTGTTTGAGATTCAACACTATACATGACATTATATTGTGCTGGATGCTCAGCAATGTTATTTGACTGTGGCAATTCAAATTATCACAACAATAAAAATTGTCATACAAAAGTAGTAGGTGTTGCCAGAGCAGTTGATAAAGTACTGCCTGTCAACATTTACTCAAATCATATATTGTTAACTTTATTAATAAAACTTTGTAAAGTCTTATCAGTACTGACCTCTGGCATTGACAGTCACTGTTTTATTTTCCATATTTTTATTAGAGAGTATACTCTGTGCTCAGAAAAATAGTTGTAAAAATAGTTTTGAATAAAAATGGCTAAAGGGGAATAAATTAATGTTTTAAATTAGTTTAACCTTTCAAAAATATTTTTAAATGTCCAGCTCACAAAGAATTAGACCTTCAATTAAGCAAAGGAAAAGAAAAAAACCTCATAAACACAGACAACAATATGGTGATTACAGAAGGGAAAGGGCAGTGAGGGGGTGTTGAAGAGGATAAAGGGGGGATAAATGGTTATAAAAAGAGACTTGATTTGAAATAGTGAACACACAATATAATATAGACAGGATGTACACCTGAAACTGGTATAATTTTATAAATTATCACAGCAATAAATTTAATAAAAATAAATAAATAAAAATAAAAATTAAAAAAAATTTGACTTTTGTCATAATCCAAAGACTTTAGGCCCTGGCCGGTTGGCTCAGTGGTAGAGCATTGGCCTGGCGTGCGGGAGTCCCAGGTTCAATTCCCAGCCAGGGCACACAGGAGAAGCGCCCATCTGCTTCTCCACCCCTCCCCCTCTCCTTCCTCTCTGTCTCTCTCTTTTCCTCCTGCAGCTTGGAGCAAAGTTAGCCCGGGCACTGAGGATGGCTCTGTGGCCTCTGCCTCAGGTGCTAGAATGGCTCTGATTGTGGCAGAGCGACGCTCCAGATGGGCAGAACATCGCCCCCTGGTGGGCAGGCCGGGTGGATCCGGTCAGGCGCATGCGGGTGTCTGACTGACTCCCCATTTCCAAATTCAGAAAAATAAAAAACAAAACAAAACAAACAAACAAACAACAAAGACTTTGTGGGGTTTTTTTTCGATCTTTTTTTTTATTAATTGTAATGAGGTGACATTGATAAATCAGGGTACATATGTTCAGAGAAAACTTCTCCAGATTATTTTGACATTTGATTATGTGGTATACCCCTCACCCAAAGTCAAATTGTCTTCCATCACCTTCTATCTGGTTTTCTTTGTGCCTGTCCCCTCCCCCCCCACCCCTCCCTGACCTTTCTCTCACCCCTCCCCCTCTCCTCCCCTGGTTACCATCACATTCTTGTCCATGTCTCTGAGTCCCATTTTTATGTCTCATCTATGTGTGGAATCATATATTTCTTAGTTTTTTCTGATTTACTTATTTCACTCAGTATAACGTTACATATATAATATGGAATACTACTCAGCCATAAGAAATGATGACATTGGATCATTTTCAATAACATGGATGGACCTTATTTGTGTTTTTGAAGGTTAAGATTACTAAAAATTAATGATAGGCTACACAGTGAGGGAAAAGAATATTTTATATGATTTACAGTGGGTGGATCAAGGCTAACTATACATTCTTTTTATATCATATATACACAGATGTTTTATGAAATAAATTGAAACTATATACATAGCTTCCAAGAAACAAATCTGCACATCTTTGTGGTAAAGTAATTTTAATACATCAACTTCTTATACCAAGGATAAGGGAAAATAAATAAATAAATAAATAAAGTGATCATTTCTAAAAAGTTAGTATTTGTCCACATTTACTCTATTGCTATCTAAAAGAAGATGGGATCAAGATCTTTTCATTGTTAGAGCCATTGCATATCACTAATTTTTTTCCTAAGTATAAAGTATTCAAAAAATATTCACCTGGCTTGCATAGTAGCCACACATATAAAATTTGAATGCTGAACTGGAATCAGATAGGAATCCAATCAGTTCTCAAAAACATAGAAATGATTTGTCTCATATTTCCATGCTCTTTAAGATGAATCACATATCCTCTTTTTTTTAATACTACATAGGCACTAAAAGAAAAAGAAAGTCAGAATTTAATAAACACATCAACCAAAGATTTCATATTTGAATCAGAGAGAAAGGCTGTGCCACTAATGAAAGTTACAGAGGTGCTGATTTATTTTTCTTGTAACCAAATTATAGAGTTAGCAGAAAGGTCAGTTAATAAGCAACTGCTTTAAGATGATGCTTACTCACCATCACAGTATAGATCTATAAATGATTGTTTTTTGAAAGCAGACAGCCATTAGTCAGTGGAGAATCATGTGACTGATCCTCACTTGTGCTTTTAAGTTTACGGTCTAAGCTAGTGAAAATATTTTCTTGGATTAGCAAGCCAGGCTAATGTGAACTTTACAAAGTAAAAGGTTGAAGAAAAGTAGATGAATTTTTTCCCTGAAGATCCTCCCTTACTAAAGAGTAAAATTTTTATGAATTTAAAACACTTTATTATAATATTTACTATTTTTCTTATGTTTCCTATAATAAGAAATTATATATATAAGTATTTGAGGTTTTTCTCCAAAGGGTGGTACTGTAGTCCTAAATATTTAGATACTGAGCATATAAATACATTGAATACATGTTAGTAGAACCAGAGGCTTAAAAATAAATATTTTTAATCCTGATATTTCCAGTAAGGCCTGAGCCATCTCACGTGGAAAAAGGTAACTAGTCTGCTGCTGAAACTCTCTGTATCTCTTATCGTGATCCTGAGAGGGTTCATTTAGCACTGACAGTTCTAAGGATGCCTCCTACTTCCCGGACCTCATTAGTGAGCTGTCTTGATTGTTTACACCCTCGATTGCAAAAAGCACTCACTTTCTTCAAGGGAAATCTGTTTTTTATTTGTATTGTCGGATTTTATATTCCCACATGTAATGTAAATAAAACAAGTAAAATGTAATAGTTTCCAACAAAATTACTTTTAAATATTCAAAAAACACAAGTTTGGAAACAATAAATGGTAATTTAAATATGTAAATACTCAAGACTTTCAGATAAGAAGAAAGAAGATGACAAATGGTAAAGGCAATATCTATCCAAAAATTGGATATTAAATGTCACTAATGAAAAACACCATTTAAGTATTGGAAAAGTGCAAATTTTCAGCATGGTAAAATGGAGAACCTAATCTAAAATTTGGTCCCTAGACTGAAGAGTAGCACTTTGAATGCTGTTCATTTTTGTAAGGAATTCTTTGGTTGACTTAATGTTCTTAAATAAAATGAGGAAAAATCTCATCTCTTTATTATTATTTTGTCAGAAAACATTGAATAATTTTAATACCATGACAGAATTATTAGATTGAAGATTTTTAACATAATTTAGACATGGATACCAGAATTCTACATAACTCTCTTCCTAGATTAGAAAAAAAAATTGAAATCATTTGGATTGTTTTCTCAGTATTATTTGGTATAAAGAAAAACAAATAGAATAGTCTATTAGAAAATTGTTTCAAAGATAAGTAGGATTTTTAAAAACTATACTCTTGAAATAGTTTTGTTTATAATTTTTTTGCATGTTTGCTACGTTATGCTTAATACCTCCATTAAGATGTGTGTTTATATGATGCTGAGATTAAAACAAATACAACTTCAGTGACAAGTTCAGGATGATATTCAGAAATAAACTTTTTTACCAAATTAATTGAAACCTGCCACGATGTAATAACGATTCCTACAACAAATTTAGATATGAATAGTATATGTTTGGTGTCTATTTTTGAATCATGAGTCAAATGTCATAGATTACAGTACTTCTTCATGTATAAAATGCTCCCATGTATAAGATGTACCTTAATTTTGGGGCCCGAAATTTGAAAAAAAAAATGCATTGCATAAAGTTATTGAACTCAAGTTTTATTCATCATAATATTCATACAACTCTTCATCACTGTCAAAACTCCCATCCATTAGTGTGTCCCTCATCTGTGTCTGATGATAAGTCACTGTCTTCATATATTGGCTCATCCTCAATTCCATCTATGGTATTTAAAATGCCTCATTTCTTTTCTTTTTTCTTTTTTTTTTTTTTTTTTACAGAGACAGAGAGAGTCAGAGGAATAGACAGGGACAGACAGACAGGAATGGAGACAGATGAGAAGCATCAATCATTAGTTTTTCGTTGCACGTTGCGACTTCTCAGTTGTTCATTGATTACTTTCTCTTATGTGCCTTGACTGTGGGCCTTCAACAGACTGAGTAACCCCTTGCTGGAGCCAGTGACCCTGGGTCCAAGCTGTTGAGCTTTTGCTCAAGCCAGATGAGCCCATGCTCAAGCTAGTGATCTCGGGGTCTCGAATATGGGTCCTTCCACATCCCAGTCCAACACTCTATCCACTGCGCCACCACCTGGTCATGCTGAAATGCCACATTTCTTAAATGACAATGATCTAAATCTTGATATTATCCCAGGATCTTTTCACCCAGGTACAATGAGGGCAAAGACAAGTGCAAAAAGCAGGAAATTAAAGATCTACAATAAGCACAAAACCAAGCATGAAAAATAGAAAATGCAAGTAAAAAAGTCTACAACCATTATATAAGACACATCTAGTTTTTAGACCCCAAATTTTTTGAAAAATGGTGCATCTTATTTATGGGTAAATATGGTATGCATGATCTAAATTTATCTGAAATGTAATTATGCCCTTTAAGTGGAGTCACATCAGAAAGCTTTGTGTAAAATATTAAAGAAGGTAAATGATGAATCACTATTTCAAATTGCAAGTTAGTAAATTTATCATAATAATCATGATAACCTTAATAATGTTTGTCTTTCCATGCATCAGAGACTAGAGAAACCTTAAATGTTGAAGTAATGTAATTGTATTCTCTGATGATAGCCCCTATGGTCTAATACATCCACCTACTCCTCTCAGGACCAAGGTCACACAGTTCAAAGTAATGTTACTCTAAAGTACCAAAAACTTGCCTATGTATTTACAGCTTGTTGTCTGCTGAACTCATGGCAAACTAAAATAAGACTGACTTAGAGGAAAGCCAACTGGCTGATATAGAAATCAGATGCTAAACTTGATTTAGAATCTCTTTTAAATAAATTCGACAGCATTCTATGGGCTAACATAACCCTTGTGCAATAAAGTAACAGACAAGAATACCAGTATAGTATGTATGTAAATGAGCACAGTTGTATTTTAATTCTGTAATTTTTTTTTCTATTTTAAAAACCCCATCTAGATTGGCATATCTACTGTGAATCAATGAGGCGTAACAAAATTTTTGGATTTCTCAGGAAGAGAGGTGGTTTGGGTAATGAACTATAAAAGTATATATAATTGAGATATTGGCAGTATGTTTTAGCTTAAAGTAGAAATCTTCATTGTGCTACAGATAAGTGGGAAGATTCCTTTCAGTATATAGGCAGTAAAAATTTGGCTATCCAAAGGCATAGACTATAAAACAGCGTTTTCCTTCTTAACACTTTTTGTTTGCTTGTTTTTAAGCTAAAATGCCAGGGAATAAAAGAAATTTTAAAAAATGTGTTTAAAAAAAGTGAAGTAGCAGTGGAAATTATAAATGGTCACTCCAGCAAACACACTGATAATATAAGGAAATGGGTAATTAACAACCAGAACTAAGAAAGAAATAATGCAGTTCACTTAATTCAGGAAAGATCAGAACATTTTATAACTTACATTTGATTGAGGGGGAGGATGGTCCAGTCAAGTTATCTGGGAGTTAAGAAGTCTAGAAGTGCTTGAGTGAAATTTTAAGTACCCTTAGGTCAGATTAAACACTAAACGTTGGATAAACTACTTTATTAACATTGCATAATATTGCTGCTGTTGACTTCAATATACAGGGGATCCTCGAGTTAAGACACAGTTTCGTTCCTATGACAGTGATGTAACCCGAATTTTGGTGTAAGTCAAAACTGCTGAGACCAGCTCGGCAATGGGTGTGCACAAAAGGAAGGCGCTGCAGGACTTAAGAAAAAGCGCACAGGACACAACATAGAGAAAAGATGGGTACAGGGGTCTCCCAGCCTCTAGGACTGATAGCCCTGATCTCTGCAGCCTCATCATATTTATTAGTGTCTTTGCTCACCAAGAAAATTAGCAGAGCCTGGGTGGGTCAAATTAGCCTAGAATGGATTCAGGTGCAGAGAAGGATAATTAACTAATAGCTTTCAGGCATGCAGGAAATGGCTATAGGGATCAGCTGCTTGCTGGGGGAACATTCTGCTCCCTGAGGACTTGGTGTTACAAATTCCGCAACAAAGACTTGTCTCAGGACAACAGTCTAATTCCCGGCCATTTTCCTACACGAAACATACCTTAGCTTAAGTCACTTACCGATCGTAACACAGTTGTAAAATTAAAAGGACATAAATATATTGTATTGTACACTGCACTGTAGTAATAGAATAAGTGAGTGTAAAAAATAATTTTCTTACCTTTATTCCTGTGGTTGGCTTGCACACTGGAAGGGGAATTGCAAAATGAGAAAGAGTGGCCTATTGGGAAGAGGGAGCTGGAGTGTTTGGGTCAGATGAATTAGGGTTGCCTAAGGAATGTGCAGGAGACACTGGAGATGATTCTACTTGCACTACAGGTGTTTCAACTCAAAACGCAGCTGATGTAGATAGAGGGTGCAGAATCTGTTATAGAACTCTCTACCTCTTAAAGAATTGTTCCTGGCCGGTTGGCTCAGCGGTAGAGCATCGGCCCCACGTGTGGAAGTCCCAGGTTTGATTCCCAGTCAGGGCACACAGGAGAAGCACCCATCTGTTTCTCCACTGCTCCTCCTCTCCTTCCTCTCTGTCTCGCTCTTCCCCTCCTGCAGCCAAGGCTCCATTGGAGCAAAGTTGGCCAGGGCGCTGAGGA
Organism: Saccopteryx bilineata; assembly: GCF_036850765.1. Lineage (NCBI taxonomy): Eukaryota > Metazoa > Chordata > Mammalia > Chiroptera > Emballonuridae > Saccopteryx > Saccopteryx bilineata. The sequence goes on along the minus strand of NC_089491.1, from coordinate 207,690,033 downwards.
TAGCTCAATGACCTCCACCTCAGGCACTAGAATGGCTCTAATTTCAATGGAGCAATTATCTGCAGGTGGGCAGAATATCACCCCCTAGAGGGCTTGCCGGGTAGATCCTGGTCAGGCACATGAGGGAGTCTGTCTGACTGCCTCACTGCTTCTCACTTCAGAAAAGTACAAAAAAAAAAAAAAAAAAGAAAAGAAAAGAAAAGAAATTGCTCCAAGCTAGTCTGGAACTAGTTTACCCATGTAGTCCATTAGTATGTCGGTAATGGCATAAGCCAAAACACTCACATCTCAATTTTTTTTTAAAGTTTTTATGGGAATGAGCATCATAAATTTGAAACATTATTATGTCGAGACTGTCATAACCCAAGGAATCCCTGTATGAGTTTTGAATTTACTGCATTCAAAAGAATATAGTAAAAGTTAAACTATACTGTTTCTAATAGATTAGTATTTAGTCTCTATTAATGAAAATACATGTCTGCATTAATCAGACATGATCAATAGTGATCAATGCATTGTAAAACTGTCTTCCTTTGAAGGTAACTAAATTCTTTCTAAGAAAAATGAGCCTGGGTTTCTCTATGTGGCTTTAAAACTTTAGAAAATGCATTTAAAATTTTTTTCTACTCTAAATAGAATTATAGATTCTCCCAGACCTTATCAGTCTATTGGTTTTGATGAGGTTCTAGCAAGAAAACAAAACAATTTACACATGAACTCATATGACCCCTGGAACATGCTTCCTTGGTCGATCCAGATCATTGCATTAGACTTCTGCCTTCTAAACAATTTACAGGTCAGTATCCTGTTTACCCTCCCACAGAGTTGATTCTGTTAGACCTTTTTCAATCTATCAGACACATCTGTGGATGTCTGAGACACATTTGTGGATGTCAGAACTCAAAAATAAACAAAGTTCAAACCCCTTGTCATGAAGTCCTTGGTCCCACTCAAATGGGAACATTTACAAAATAAGTGTTTAAGTGACATCAAATATTTTTTGATAATTAATGAACACTGGCTACCAAGACCACACAGAGAATGTGTGTGTGTGTGTGTGTGTGTGTGTGTGTGTGTGTGTGTGTGTCAGAGACAGAGAAAGTCAGAGAGAGGGATAGGCAGGCAGGAACAGAGAGAGATGAGAAGCTTCAATTCTTTGTTGTGGCTCTTTAGTTGTTCACTGACTGCTTTCTCATGTGTACTTTGACTGAGGGCAGGGGGCGGGGCACAGAGCAAGTAACCCCTTGCTCAAGCCAGTGACCATGGAGTCATGTTTATGATCCCACGCTCAAGCCAGCTACCCCACACTCAAGCTGGTGAGCCCACGCTCAAGCGGGCAATCTTGGATTTTGAACCTGGGTCCTCTGCATCCCAGTCTGACATCTCAATTTCTTTTTCTTTTTTTTTATGTGAGTGTCAAAAACTCGAAACATCGTATGTTGAGATTATTGTAACCTGAAGACCCCCTGTACATGTTCTCCATACTATTTCTTCATCATTTTGTCTCTATATTTTATTATATATACTCTCACTTTAAAGAGAGAGAGATCTAAGTTTGAATTTGACTTTGCAACTTAAGACTCTTTGTGGATTTAAAATCTTTACCTATATCTATGCTTTAAAATCTTTACCTATAATACTTGGGCAATAATGTCTATATCATAATATTGTCTGAATATGGTTTCTTATTTTGAATGAATCAAAAATTAAAATTCAATAAATGGTAGTTATTACTATTATTAGCAGTAGTCATAGTGTTATTAATGTACTAGTCTCTGATTCCAACCAGATATATAAGCAGAAATATTGTGTGCTGGGGGACTCTTACAATAAATATTCCTCTTTTTTGCAGTTGAATTCTAGTTTCAAGGCTTTATGATCAGAAAATATGCTTGGTACAACTTCGATTTTTCTGAATTTGCTGATGTTGTTTTCGTGGCCCAACATATGGTGAATTCTTGAGAATGATCCATGTACACTGGAGAAAAATGTATACTCACTCACTTTGGGATGAAATGTCCTGTAGATGTCTATCATATCCAGGTGCTCTAGTGTTTTGTTTAAGGCCAATATATCTTTATTGATTCTCTGTTTGGATGATGGATCTAGAGCCGTCAGCAGTGTATTGAGTTCTCCAAGTATGATTGTATTTTTGTCAGTTTTTGTTTTAAGGTCAATAAGTAGCTGTCATATATTTTGGTGCTCCATGTTTTGGTGCATATATATTAAGAATTGTTATATCTTCTTGATTCAGCGTCCCCTTAATCATTATGAAACGATCATTTTTGTCTCTGAGTACTTTTGCTGTCTTGTAGTCAGTATTATCAGATATGAGTATTGCTACGCCTGCTTTTTTTGGGATGTTATTTGCCTGGAGTATTGTTTTCCAGCCTTTCACTTTGAATTTGTTTTTATCCTTGTTGCTTAGATGAGTTTCTTGTAGGCAGCATACAGTTGGATTTTCTTTTTTAATCTATTCTGCTACTCTGTGTCTTTTTATTGGTGAGTTTAATCCATTTATATTTAGTGCAATTATTGACACTTGTGAGTTCCCTATTGCCATTTTATATATTGCTTTCTGTTAGCTTTGTGTCTTCTTTGATTCTTCTCTTTCGTTTTTCTATCTTTTGTTTTTGTTTGGTTGTATTCCATACATCTTTCCTCTGTTGTTATCTTTTTTAAATCATGTGCTTCTGTGGTGGTTTTTTCAGTGGTGGTTACCATTAAGTAATGAAAAGGATTCCTACCCTGTTCTTGTAGTGCACTATCTTTTGAGTACTTTTGCACTCCATCGTCCTTTGCTACTATTAATCTCAGTCCTCTCCCCTTCTTTTTTTTTGTTGTTGTCACTGTTTAAATTTGATTTTATTGTGTTCTAGGTGGAGCTTTTACTTGTGGTTTTGTTTTGTTTTGTTCTTTGTATCTGATTGGAAAACCCCCTTTAGTAATTCCTGGAGTGTGGGTTTTCTGATGATAAATTCCCTCATCTTTTCTGTGTCTGTGAATGTTTTTATTTCTCCTTCATATTTGAAGGATAGCTTTGATGGGTATAGTATTCTAGACTAAAAGTTCCTCTCCTTCAGGACTTTAAATATTGGGATCCACTCTCTTCTAGCTTGTAGAGTTTCTGCTGAGAAATCTGATGATAATCTAATGGGCCTTTCTTTATATGTTGTATTCTTCTTTTCCCTGGCTGCCTTGAGAATTTCTTCTTTGTCTTTGGTTTGTGCCAATTTCATTATGATGTGCCTTGGAGTAGGTTTGTTGTGGTTAAGAAAACTCAGAGTTCTGTTTGCTTCTTGAATTTGAGGCATTAGTTCTTTCTACAGGCTTGGGAAGTTCTCATCTATTATTTGTTTGAATATGTTCTCCATTCCATTTTCTCTCTCTTCTCCCTCTGATATACCTATTATTCTTATGTTATTCTTTTTGATGGAGCCAGACAATTCCTGAAGGGCTTTCTCATTTTTTTTTAAATTTAGTCTCTTTCTTCTTCTCTCTGTTGTGCCTCAAGTTGCTTGTCTTCTATTTCACTAATCCTATCTTCTATCTGGCCTGTTTTATTAGCTAAGCTTGTTACCTCATTTTACAGCTCATGAATTGAGTTTTTCATCTCTGTTTGATTTGTTTTCATGCCTTCAATTTTCTTGGTAATATATTCTTTGTGTTCATTGAGTTGTTTTCTGAGCTCCCTAAATTGCCTTTCTTGTTTTCTTGTATATCTCTGAGTATTTTTAGGATTTTTATTTTAAATTCTCTGTCATTTAGTTCCAAGTTTTCCAATATATTAATTTTTTTCTCCATAGATTTTTCCTCATCTATCTGTGCTACCTCTCTGTCTTTTGTATCCATGATATTCAATTTCTTTTTCCTTAATGGTATCTGAGGGTGGTTTTGTTGATAGTATTAATGAGAATTAATAAAGAATAAAAAGTTAAAACAATAAAAATAAAAATAAAAAAGAATAAATAAAAAAAATTATTATCCCCCTCCCTTTTTTTTCCTCTCCTCTTCTCTCCCCTCCTTGTTGAGAAAATCTTGTGATGAACTGTGAATTATATTTTGCTAAATAGAACAAAATCTACCTATAATGGAGGGCTTGAGTTGGGGAGAAGTGATAATGGGGCAAAAAAGGAGGTATGGACCCACAAAATGCAAAGAGGTAAAAAATTTGGGTCAAGAATAAAATGATTTGCTTTTAGGTGATGGTTGACTAAGAGATATGATGAGGTGAATAAGAGGGAGACAGGAAAAAGAGGAAAAATTAAAAAATTACTATTGTATTTAGTGGAGCAAGAACTAGATAAAATGGAGAGCCAGGGTTTGGAGCACTGCTAGTGAGTTAAAAAGGTGAAGTAAAAAAATCCCCAAAGCACCACAAAGAAAAATTTGAGTCCCAGATAAAGTAATTTGTTTGAGATTGAGGATTGAATGAGAGAAAAATTAAAGGAGAAAAGAAGAAACTAATATAGAGGGAGAAAAAAAAAGAAAGAGGAAAACACAAAAAGAAGAAAAAAGAAGAAAAGGAGAGAGAGAGAGAGTTAAGGGTTTTGGAGTGCAACCCTCATAGAGAGAAAGGAAGAAGAAAGAAAAGATAATGGGAGATGTAACACTTGTGGGTAGTGTAGTTTAAGGAGAGGAGAGAGTGAGACCAGCAGAGAATTCAGTGACCAAATTGGAAGAGGAAGAAAATAATCAAGACAAGAAGATAAGATAAACAAATGAACAAATATAATAAAATGAGATAGGTTATAAAGTCTGTGGATTATTCTTGATTTTGAGAGGTTATCTTCTTGCTTTCTTTTTTCTCTCCCTCTTCCTGGTTGGTGACTCTGTACCCTGGGTTCTGCCCCTGTGGCATGCTTAGGTAGAGGTTTGCAGTTGATAAATCTCTATGGCGATGTCATATATTGGGCTTCAGTCTCATTGGCAGTCGAGGCTCATTAGCATTTGCAGGCTCTGCCAATGAGAGAGTCTGTATTCCCTGAGCCTTTCTCCTCGCCTTTCTTTCCTGAATTAGTAGCTTGATGATCCAGCTATGGTGTTGCTGCTGCCTCTGCCTGGAGAGTAAGAGGCTGAAAGAGCTGGCAACTCCCCACTCTATTCCCACTCAGCACAGGGCTCTGGGTATGGCTCAATCAGTCAGAGCCACTAGTATAATCAGGTGGAGCTTCGGCCCACACAAAGACCTCTGACTCTTCCCCTCTGTCTGGGAATACGGGCACCCACTCCCATGGGAATCTCTCACCCACTATCTGCACTCGCGGACCAGGCTATCCAGCCAGGTGCCTCTCACTCCCTGTGAGGAAAAGTTCTAGCGTAGGAAATTTTTCTCCCACTCACTCCCTGCGTACTGCCTTTCAGGGTGCAGGGGTGACCTCAAGACTCTGGTTTCAGCCCACAGAAAGGCCTCTGATTCTGCCCCTCTGTCCGGGAACATGGGCGCCCACTCCTGTGGGAATCTCTCACCCATTCTCCGTGCTCACCGACCAAGAGATCAAGCCGGCTGTCTCTCACTCTGGGTGAGGAGCCCCACCCGCATGGAAAAGTTCAAGCGTAGGGAATTTCATTCCCACTCACTCCCCATGTGCTGCTTTTTGGGGTGCAAGGGCAACTCCTAGACTCCAGTTTTGGCCCACAGAAAGGCCTCTAACCCTGCCCCTCTGTTCAGTAACACGGGCACCCACTCCTGGGACTCTAGGAGGAATCTCTCACCCACTATCTGCAGGCACCGACCAGGAGATCGGGGCAGATGGCTGTCTCAAGTGCCTTTCTTTGTCTGGATTTGGTGCAAGCTTTGGTGCAAGCATTAGCTTGTGTTGACTGGGTTGTCACAAGCACAGTTTTTCCTCGGCTTGGATGTCCATGCCACAGCCTGGTTTGGACGTTTGTGCCGCAGTCTGGTTCTGTTCACCCCCTATGCCCACCTTAGTTCCTATACTCTCAGTTACCAGTGAAAGCAGCCCTTATTTAGGTTAGTGAGGAAGGCAGAGTGTTTCTTCCTCCTTATTTCTTTCAGGTTTGATTATATATTTAGTCAATCTTTCACTCCAACATACCTTTGTGTTTAGTGTGGAACTTCTGGAGGCTCCAAGGATAGATTTTTCTGTCTCTGGCTGAAGATCTTGTTGAATTTTGGGGGAGATTTATTGGTATTGCTCCTTATGGTGCCATTTCTCTTACATCATTGTCCATCCAATAAATATCCCATCATAACAAATCTCTTGTGAAATAGTACCAACTCTCTCCTTTGACATACTGCTTATAAAGGATCAATAAAAATAAAAATCTGAGGTATGTATTTAGTTGTTAACATATAAGTGATATTTAAAGCTATTAACTAGGAAAAGGATATAAATATAGATGAAAATACTGCTGTGTGTCGCATCAGATCCTTAATTAACTGAGCTCAACAGATGCACCCCTCCAGGCTCATTTCTTTCTATAAATGTCAAGAGTTTTCTTTGACTAGCAGAATTACAATTCATCATTTGGTGTAAAGCTCCATATGACTTATAATACTTTCTTTATTATGAAATGACTTCCAATATCCTATCTAAAGGCACTTGTACCACTCTGTTACATATTAGTTTGCATGCATTTGCACCTGCAAGATATTGAGTTTCTTGACAACAAGAACCATATATTTTTGTCAGCATAATTTCAAAACCTTAGTACAATGCCTGGCACAAAAACTATAATCAACTAATGTTTGTTGAGAACTTTTTTTCTACATCACTAAATTTATGGTTAGGGTTTTTATATATGGTGTTAAGTAGATTGTGTTCCAAAACAATTTGCTAAATGAATAGTGGTTTAGATGATATCCTAAAGGGAATATATAAAGGAAAAATAGAAAACATAAATCAGAAAATTAAAAAAATATATAGGTCTCTTTTCACATTTTGGATATTTCTTGAGGTAAAAAGGAAGATATCATTTGAGACTAAGTTTCAAAAGTATCAAAAAATATGGAGGAGACACAATTGTATAATCATCTAGTAACTGTTATGGCAAAGTGGAGAAACTAATCAGAGAAAGAAAAATTATAAAATGCTATATGAGACTTTAATGCTCAAAAATACATTACTGAAATTTCATACACAACTGAAGTAATATCATCAAATTTCTTACTGAATGCTCTACTTTGAAAATCAAATGTAAAATCAATATTTAATAGTTTAATGAAATAAAATTTATGTGAGTAGTAATAAAAATCAATAATAATATATTGTGCTAAGTGATCAAGAAATAAAATAAAACCGTACCTAATGCTTTACCATAATTCCAGTAATTGTTTTGAGTATCTAATTTAAAATTGTTAATGGAGACTATAAATAAAACATATCATATAATAATCAATCTAATTCAATATATCACTGCTCTTTCCATTTGTTATCTTCATTTGTAAGAACTGTAATTTTGCATTTTTTTTTAGATGTGAGGAGGGGAAACAGTGAGGTCAATTCCTGAATATGCCCCTTCTGGGGTCCACCTGCAACCCTATCAGGGACAATGCTCTAGTACTGAGCTATTTTTAGTGTCTGGGGCTGATATGCTCCAATGGAGCCATCTTCAGCTCCCAGGACCACACTTGAACCAATCAAGCCACTGGCTGCAGGAGGGTAATAGGGAGAGAAGTAGAAGAAGGAGTCTGGGAAAAGCAGATGGTTGCTTCTCCTGTGTGACCTGACCTAGAATCAAACCCCGGAAATCCATACACAGGGCCAATGCCCTATTCACTGAGCCACCAACCAGGGCCAAATTTTGCATTTTACTTAGGTGAAAGATGATTTGGAAAAATAAAACCATTTGGAAGAAAAGTAACAATATAACTAACTTTATCCTGACCAGGCAGTGACGCAGTAGATAGAGCGTCGGACTGGGATGCAGAGGACCCAAGTTTAAAACCCCAAGGTCAGCAGCTTGAGCACAGGTTTATCTGGTTTGAGCAAGGCTCACCAGCTTGAGCCCAAGGTAGTTGGCTTGAGAAACGGGTCACTCAGTCTGCTCTAGCCCCTCCCCCCAGGTCAAGGCACATATGAGAAAGCCATCAATGAACAACTAAGGTGCCGCAACAAAGAACTGATGCTTCTCATCTCTCTCCTTTCCTGCCTGTCCCTATCTGTCCCTCTCTATCTCTGTCACAAAAAACAAGCAAACAAAAAAAAAACTTTAAAGGAAATACTGCTATTTCATTATAAATGTATGTATTCAAAGGTATACATTTGAAATGGGGAATAAAGAAGTTTTGAGAGTCCCACTTTTGAATGCATAATTGGTTTTGATTTGTGTCCAGCTGCTTTTCAAGGATAAGCATTCCCAGAGTCAGGAAAATTAGAAAAGTATTGGTGTTAGTTAAATATAAGCTAGTAGAACACACATTGCCTACCAAAACTTTAGTTTGCCTTAGTTTAAAGGGCAATTAAGAGCTTTGTTATTTCATTAGAGTTTAACATACAGCTTAAATGGATAAATTAGTTGTTCTTTAACATCTTTTAAGTAACTCAAAAAGCTGATCACTTTCAATGACAAACTGAAGATTTCACTCTTCCAAATATTGATATTTGATAGATAGAAAGACTGTGACATATTAGGTATCACTGTAGGTATTGGGAATAAGAAATGGAAATCTAAGCAAGATCTCTACTCTCATGGTAATATTTCTAGTGAAAATTTAAAATAACTTAATTAACAAGAAAATATTATGTAGCAGGAAATGCTGTCAACAAACTGAAGTATGGTGCTGTAGTACAGAATGTTGGTGGGGAGCTGTGTAAAATTTAGATAGTTGGTAAGAAACACCTCTCTGAGAAGGTGGTATTTAAACCAAGATCTGAAGAGAAGGGTTATTAACTCCTACCTACCTCTTAACAAAGATCTTAAGAAAAAAATAATAAAACTTGTGAAAAGCAAACAGACAAGCAAACAAAAATACACAGAAGACCCCTGTAGCAAATGTGATTCTGGTTTCCTTGAGCAAATCAATGAAAGCCAGGCAGATTGGAGCAAAGCGGATCAGAGTTTTGTGTAGAGCACAGAGGCTATCATCAGAGACTGGGTTTTATTCTATGGAGTTGAAAGACTTCAAGCAAGAGTAACATGTTAGATTTATATGTTTAACAGTTCTCTGTGTGAATTAATAAGAAGGAACAAGAAGTGAAGAAACCAGCTAGATGACTATAGTTCAAACAAGAGATGGTAAAGACATATATAATGATTACAAAGAATATAGACAGCTGTTAATACATTTTGGTACATTTTCAGAGACAGAATGAGTCATTTAAATTCAGTTATTCTTATGTTTGCTTAACCAGCACCTGGCAGTTTTTTTTTTTTTTTTGAAAGAGGTCTAACTTACTCCTTCAGTGATAGAATTGATCTAATAACCTATTCTTTGCATTCAGTTTATCACACATTAATTCTAAAAAATAATAATAATAAAAACTGCTTTTGCTCAGGAGGGACAACCATATAGTTTGTTTATCTTGTCCCACAGCTATGTGAATTTACCTGCTACCTATTAAAATGTGTAAATATGTAAATAAAATTTATTTACGGCGTCGGCCTGGCGTGCAGAAATCCCAAGTTCGATTCCCCGCCAGGGCACACAGGAGAAGCAGCGCCCATCTGCTTCTGCACCCCTCCCCCTCTCCTTCCTCTCTGTCTCTCTCTTCCCCTTCTGCAGCCAAGGCTCCATTGGAGCAAAGATGGCCCGGGCGCTGGGGATGGCTCCTTGGCCTCTGCCCCAGGTGCTAGAGTGGCTCTGGTCGTGACATAGTGATGCCCTGGAGGGGCAGAGCATCGCCCCCTGGTGGGCAGAGCATCGCCCCCTGGTGGGCGTGCCGGGTGGATCTCGGTCGGGCGCATGCGGGAGTCTGTCTATCCCCGTTTCCAGCTTCAGAAAAATACAAAAAAAAATTATTTTCTTTAACCTATAATATAATTTGATGACAGCAAAGAATTGATCAGTGTGTTCTTAAGATATCTCTTGTTGGGCTTTTGATAGATTATTAAACTAGAAATTATTGTATTTAATAAACAATAGATATAATGAAGTGTATACCTGCACTAGTATAGACCCAAATTCTAAGCATCTCTATTACTATGGTATTTTCCAGCTAAATTATATGACATTCAAGGCATTATCTGCAATTAGAATAACTTGACTCCTAGGCTGTCTTCAACATCCAAAGAGAAGAGGGGATTTCATGCACTGGCATGTAACAACTTAGGATACTTTCTATTACATTTTCTATTACATATTTGGTGTGAATATGTACTAATAAGTTGCACCTGCTTTTTCTTCTATAACTTGCTATTTATTACTTCAAGAATGCTTCATTTGCAACGACCATTCAGAATACAGTATCTACAACTATAGAAACACAGCGATTCTAATCTTACTGTGTCGGAATAAGACACTAATTTTATACTTAAGTCATGTTAGATATAGACTGAGAAAGAAATTTTTTAAAAAAGGGAAAATGATAATAATGAAGAAACATACAGATTTGAGGAAGACTTTTGGAAGCTCCTCAAAATGCAAAAATCTGTAAGCTGCTATTATTTCTTAACATCTTGGCAGATTGTCTCATAGTGCTTCTTTACATATAACTTATAACATAAGCATATATTTAAAGAATATTTTTAATACATTTTTCTTGGTTATTCACATAAAACAGCCACATGATTATGCCAATCACATAGAATTATAAATATGAATATAAAATCCAACAGCCATTGACTATTTACTCTTATTCCTAGAGAAGAACATAAACACTCTTTAAATAATGAATACAATAAAAAAATTTTGAAAAGTACTTAAGAAACTGTACTAGAATGAATACCATGTGGGAAAGTTCACTTGAAAACTGTTACCCAATTAAAACTTTGAAAACAGCATAATTTAAGCCCAGATACAGTTTTCCCCAAGAATTATATACCATCTTCAAATCAGGTAATCATATGAAATGAGGTTGATTATATGCAAGGATATTCCTGGGGCTGTCCAATACGTTGGAACCAAAATAAAATCTACAAACATCATCAGTAAGTTTGATTCACAACAGTTATGTGGGATACATAGATATTATGCAATCTTAATATCTTTGTATAACTATTGCTGCTAGATTTTATTGGCTTAGGATTTCAACATGTTACCCATATATTAATAATAATTATTCTGAATAACAATACATATTAAACAGTTTAACAGTGAAATTGAGCTATATTTTAGTAATTGCAATAGTTATATATATGTGTGTGCACATTCAGAGGGACAGGACATAATTCACTTCTTGAAATACTATTTAATAGATTAGACAGTAATTTCTAAGAAAAAATACCATTATTTGTTTCATATTAACATTAACAGGTATTACTTATCTTTAATAAGTTGAGCTCATCTTGACTATCATGTCAAATTTATAACTAAATTGAACCATTATATGCCCTTTGATGAATCATAGATATTAAAGTATTTTATTCTTGTTTTACACTAAAATTGTTTCATACTACTACAGAGATTACTTAAATGTTTTATATATAATAAATTATATTAATATAAATTGAGATAAAGATATATATCTTTAAATGATATGGCATTTGAAACATGGCACATAATATATCTATTATACTCAGTATAAAGTCATGCATTTTTGGAATTTGCAATTAATTTTAAAATAATAACTACCATGTGCATTTAAAAATGAGTCACACCATGTAGAAACAAAAGAACAGATCATATATGTCTTTCTTTGAAATATACAAAATGTCCTCATTTTTTATATTTATACCTTGCTTTTTTATATTTATACCTTTTTATATGTATATCTTGCCCTGCATTTAGTGTTATCTTGATTATAAAAGTTTGCTCTTAAATAGAAAGATAATGTTTGATTAACAAAAATTTTAATTTTTTTATCTTATGTCTGAGTGTTAGATGTATTTTTCTTTTCATTTATTTATTTATTTAAAGTTATTAACCTAACAGTGGAACCAACATATTTTGAATTACAAATAAACATCCAAGAATATTCAAATACAAGCACACCATAACAAGAGAATTATAATTTGACAATAATTTTGTGTTTAGGAACAAATTAAAAGAATATTATGAAATAATAAAATTTACCTTCTCATTATAAAATTTTCCAGATTTTATTGTACAGTGGAAAAAATTGACAATTTTCCTGTGATTGGGAGGTTTTGGCTAGAATAAATTAAGGCTTAAAATTTTCCAGAGAAATGCTATTGTTAGCAATAAGTATATTCTTGCCAAGGTGTGAGTGGCATGAGTCATCTTGTGTAATGACTGATGTATTACTCCAGCAGTCAGGTATCATCCAGCCTGAATGTGGGAGTACTGATGAATTTGGCAGGGACAGCTGTGTGTCTGGTTAGAACACCGTGAAGCTGAGATGATTGATACCGTCTGAAACAGACCTAATCAATGTGAAGATTCTTTTCTTCATGACCTAGGCTTTCAGATCTTTTAGAATGAGGCTCAAACTTAAAGATAGATATTAACAAATGCAGTATCTTTCCACTCCTTAATAATAATACATCCATACAAACTAGTCAACCGATATACTGGTCACAGAAAAGACAACCGAATGCTACCAACTGTTTCCTTCCTAGTAACATAAAGCTCATATAAAACCATTACTTTATATCTTAGCAAGCTAAATGTGAGAAAAAGTAACATGAAAGTAACATGTAAAAGGACAAGTTCAGTGTTTAAGAATACTGCCATTCATCATATATACTATTTTAATCTTCTTTTAGGTTCTGTGGCAAGCTAACAGTGCCTTCACAAATGGGTGGGTAGCATATATTTGGTGCAGGGAAATAATACTAAGTGTTTCAGTTTAAAGTAAATATCATTATAAATTACCTTTCATATTCATATATTTTAAAATCTGAAAGGAGCTTCTAAAGACATGAGTAACAAAATATTTCAAATTCAAAATTTAAATAAATTTGATTTCAAATAAATATGGTTTCAAATTAAATATTTTAGACAATTGAGACAAATATCAGAATTAATAATCTAAGAATATATAAAATTATGAGTTTCATCTGAGTCAGAATGAAAAGCTTTTACTAAAAGTTGAATTCTCCTTCAGTTCTTCCTCTGAAATCAATGTAACTCAATATTTTTCTTGTGATATTAATAGGCTTTCATGGGAGACCAAATGCACAGACACAAAAACACACACAGCCAATAAGAAATTTGGGATTAGCAAGAACAATAATTTAATACTCACCTTTAGAGCATCTGTTTACTTAGCAAATGTATGTCAAAACAAAACAGTAGCCAATAGAAGCAGTTCCCACTGGCCAAAGGTAGAGAGCCATTTAAGCAATAAAATAAAGTAGTATTGGACTATAAGCCAAAATATAAAATAAACATTAATGAGTCCATACTGAAATGAATGATTGAATAAGTAAATGATTAGAGGAAAATAGATGACTAGAGGAAAATAGATAAATCTCCCTTGCAGATACTCATAATTTTTGTATATACTCCTCCCTCAAGGAGATGAGGCATAACTCCTCATTCTTAAGTGTGGGCTATCCTTGGTGACCTCCTTCCAAAGAAGACAGCATGAGAAAGAGGATAAAAGTGTAACTTTACAATGGGGAAGGCTCACAAGCACCATCTCAGCCAATTTATCAAAATTTAACATCAAAAGTGATGTCATGTTGACAGTATGTATCCTTACAATTATGTTACAAAAATGGTTATTTATCTCTGTAGTCATCTTCCCAAAAAACCCGTAACCTCACTCTAATCTTGAGAAAAAATTCTCCCCTTTTATCCCCTCTACCTCCCTTCTTTTTTCCTCTGGCTATTGTTATCCTGTATTCTGTATACATATATACATGTTGTTGGGTAGTCCCTTCACCTTCTTTGATCCAGTCCTATCTTGTTATTTTGAAAGAACAAACAATAGATCCCAGGCGGGATAGCTCAGATGATTAGAGCATAGTTCCAAAGCACAGAGGTAGCTGGTTTGATCCCTGATCAGGATACAGCTATTCCTGTCTCTCTCTCTCTCTTTTCCTCTCTCACTAAAATCAATAAATAAATTTCTTAAAAAAAAAACAAGTGATAGAGCATTTAACTAATCTAGGTAAAATACACATAAAACTTTAGCTGTACTAAAATGTGGAAATAAGCTTTATAGCACAATGTTATGACTATTATCAGAATAATCAGATTTTATCTGCTCTGCTAAAAATAAATATGTATTATACTTCATCTTTATTTTGCTCTTTATTAAGCAAAAAATTTCAAAACTTCAGATTGATCTGTTAATCAGTAATCTGTGTTAAATGTATTAAAAGTATAATATTTAATATAGTAATATTAAATTTAAAAATCAAAATCATTTAAAATGTCATGATTGTATTTGTAATAATAATTACATGATTTACACAATAGTGACCAATTGTTCACTAAATTAATTTTTAAAGATAATCAAACCATATGGTTAAATGGAAGATTTTACAACTAGCATCTAAAAGTGACAAGGGCAACATCATAGCAGAAGATTTGACATTGAGCTTAAGATGATATATTAAATAATTTGAATTATTCTATTGTGAGAAAACATTTTGGCAGGTATCATTAACTAAGGATGTTTCAAGGAGGCTTATTTTGACTTGGGGACCCTGGAAAATGAAGCAGTAATATAAAATCAGGCCCTGGAGACAAGGGATTTAAGATTCAAGTCAAAAATGTCTCTCAGCTAAACTGCAATAGGGTTAAATGAAATCAAAGTAACCGTTCTTGAAATAAACTCACAAGTTCATGCAGGATACTGCCAAATACCTTCTTCTGAAAAACTTTTGAAAATGTAAAATAATAATGAATCCCTAAATTGTTTGTAAATGTCTGCTCTGCATACGCCTTCACTTGGATGAAAACAGGAATCAACAACAATGCTGGGTGGCCCTCCCTCTCCAGGGCGAAGTTTGGAACTAGAAGTGGCTCTCTTGTGTGATGTCCTCAGTCTCAGTGCTGTGAGGGGCCTATCTGTTCCTTTTATCAGGAGAGCTGTGCACAGTTATCATTGGCTGGCAAAAGGATACCTGTCATGATGAACAAGGTTCTGATGCTCCAGAGAATTCTTTGTCTCTCTGTCTTAGCTCATGTTTGGAACAATAAAGAAGCAAAATGATATAGCCATTCGTTTTTCATTTCATTTTCCTGCTGTAATTCAGATACCAGCATCCCAGCTGGTAGAGACTGACAACTCTGACAAGCATTTCGGCAAAGGTTCAAAAGCATTTCTCTTAAGGATAACATTGGCTTTGGAGATCACCTTTGTACCTGTGACACTAATAACAAAAGGTAAAGAGTGTAACATATTATCTCACTTTATCATCTCAAACAGCTAAAAAGATTCCTAACCAAACCTTATTTGGCCCATTTTTTATAATGACTCAATTTATGCAGCACTTCAGTTTAATCCTCTCTCCAAAAATATTATGAAAAGCAATGCTTGATAAATTACTTACCACTTGATCTTGAAGTCTTAATTATCAAATTCTTTAATGTCACTTCTTAGAGTAATGAGACTTTGCCACTCATTATGCAATTTCCATTATTGTGATATTTTTGTGAATTAAAGAGAAATTTAGGCTGCATAATATTTTATTGACTTGCATGTTCTTCTTGCATATGTAGATTATACACCATCTATGTTTGGGACATTAAACTATATCACTCAGATATAACAAACAGCTACATCAGAACGGCCAATTACTTTACTTTTAGCAGTTCCATATGTCATGTCAGTTTGCTTGAGACTGTTGAACTGATAGAATCCTTAAAGATGCTTTTCTTTAGTAATTACAAATAATACCAAATTGTTGTTTAATTTTTAGAAATAAGAGTCATATAAGAAAAAAGAAAACAACTTTTTAAAAATTTTCTTATGTTTCAGCACTCAAATAATAACAATGGCATATTTGAGTCTAATTGAAGAGCACCTTATTGATGACTGAAGTTTTTAAGATTTGGTACAGAATTTTCTAGGCATTAGAAGCTTCTTGGTTGTCTTCTTTTTTCTTATTTTATTAATTTGGTAGCATTTCAGGCAGTGATCATATCATTTTCACTAGTTTTTCTAGATCATATTAAACATATTTTAGAAATGCTATTTTCCTTCTTTCATGACTTTCTCTCTACCCAGATATTCCAACTCCCTCTTAATTTTCACAGAATCCACCATAAATTTGCACATGTGTGCATGTGTATATATGTGTGTGCATGTATGTGTACTTATCAGCTCTTCCCCAGTGTTGTGTTTTCTTGGGGTTTTTTTTTTGTCTTTAGAGTCAGGGCCTAAAGCAGCAATTTTTAACTGTTTTCATCTCATGGCACACATAAACTAATTACTAAAATTCTGCAGCACACAAAAAAATATAATATACAAAGTACAAAATACTTTTAAAAAGTATAATTTTCATTCATTTACAGCAGAAGGTTTTTGTTGTGTTGGTTGTTTTTTTTTTTAATTTGACAATCTAAGGGAAAAGAAGTCTGTGCCTTTAATTAAATAGTCAGGTATTGCATGTTTTAAAAATTCTTGTGGCACACCAGTAGAAAATCACAGGCTTAAAGAAACCAATTCCATGATGATCTATTTTGCTTTCGTATATTCTTTTCCCTGAAGAAAGTTTATGTCTTTGCTTTGCTGATATTGTTATTATGCCTAAGGTATGTAGGATGCTTCAAGGAGAGAGTGAAATGTAAATAGATAGTTTGGAAGTGTGGTGGAATTTGAGATCATTCAATTTGTTGAGTCATCTCAAATTATTGTTAGAAGCATGCACTTGATTTTTTTGTTTGTTTGTTTTGTTTATTCAGTAAGAGGAGGGGAGGCAGAGAGACAGACTCCCACATGTGCCCCAACAGGATCCACCCCACAAGCCCAACAAGGATGATGCTCTGACCATCTGGGGCATTGCTTTGTTGCTCAGCAACCGAGCTCTTCATAGTGCCTAAGTTGGAGGCCATGGAGCCATCCTCAGCACCTGGGCCAACTCTCTCCAATTGAGCCATGCCTGAAGGGGGGAGGAAAAAGAGAGAGAGACAAGTGAGAGGGGGAGAGGTGGAGAAGTAGATGGGTGTTTCTCCTATGTGTCCTGACAGGGAATTGAACCCAGGACATTTACATGCTGGGCTAACACTCTACCACTGAGCCAACTGACCAGGATCACACTTAGGGTTTTAAATTTAAAATTTGCATTTATTTAAACAGCTTGAAAAAGCATTCAGACAACAGACTGTGTATTTGACCTTAAGACTAATTGAGTGTTTCTTTTGAGGAAAGACCTAAAACCTCCCCACCCCAGAAGCCAGCCTTGGCATCTCTACTATATAGATTATAAAAGACACAGATTCTGGGATCCCAGTAGTCATGTTGACCTTTGAGCACCACTCACTGCCATTTCATGGGCAGAGGACATTTCTGCTCTGATCTTAGAGGAAAAGATTTGATAGCTTTCTGACATTGCTTACTCCAGGGATGTACCATCTCTATCTGTTCTGAAAGATACTATGAATCCCTTAGTATTTTGTTCTGCCCATGCCAGATGTAAACAAGGTATCTAGTAACTAACACCAAGACTAGATTCTAAACATATAAAAGTGCTTACAGCCACCTAATAAAGAGTGGTTGCTTCCACTTCAACCTTAGCTCTACCATTCAAGAGTTGCCTCATGAGTGTATTGTAAATATATCATAAACAATCTGAATTTGCTTTGACAGTGTATTGAGAGATTTGTCCAAGAAACTCTGTGTTTGATGGTCCATGAGTGCCCTCCGCAGGGTGCGATGAAGACTCTTTTTATTGTTGTCTGTTTAATTTTCTTGAGTGTTCTGTCTCAGATCATTTTTATATTAGGAAAAATTCATAAAGGCTTGAAAAAAATTAAATTTCTTGATCTAATTTAGTGAAGGTTTAGTCATTTAAGTTAGGAAGTAAAATGTCAGCGCCAGGCTAACGCTCACTCCCATTGTATATCATCTTGCTGCATCCAATTGCTTGATAAGGAGCTTCTGGAAAATGTTACTTTGCTTCTTAAACAACAGATAATGGATTTTTAATAGTTTTTTTCACCTGTTCTTTCTGTAGAAAATTAAGTTAGGAACGCAAATGTTGGCAATTACTCTTGTACTCCCTGGCATTTGTTTGGAACTTGTACTTAACAAATGGACGGCAACATTTATATTTCTCTAGACCCCTTAGTCCAAGCCCTTGCTTAGATTCTTCATGAAATACAGAGACATGCTTCCTCCTGCCTCCTTCAAGGAAATATTATGGGACAGAATTTAATTAAGGGATAGCAAAGATCCAACTTTGCTATGTAAACTATTAATTTGAGATGGATAGAAAAGAGTATATACCTGTAATATGCAATGTGTACGTTAGAAAGAAATTCCTTTTGAACAAAGAGTCAATCTTGAAGAGACTCATTAGGCAAACTCAATTGAAGAGAACCCAATGTTTTGATGGCCCTTTGAAAATAACCACTGAGAATTGTATTATCTGAAAAATAGAGGCTGAACAATAACAGTCATGTTCCTCTAAATATTAAAGGTAAAAGCAGGCTTGTTGCCATGTCATATCAAACATGAGCTAGCCCAGGAGAGTTCCACTTTCTCCCCAGTCTGATCAAGCCTGAGGATCAGCAGCAATGCTATACAGCCCCTGCAGACCCAGGCTTGCTCTCGGAGTTCTTGACCGGAACTGGTCTTTTCACAACTAAAGCCACACACAGTGGCCTAGAGTGACATGAGCAATAGATCCCTGTTTTCTAAACACACACACACACAAACACACACCACACACACACAAACACACACCACACACACACACCACACACACATACACACATGATACTGAGTATTGACTAAAATAGTTACTAAAAAATTCAATTTTCTAATTACAAGAAGGACAAAGTTAAAGACAAAAATAAGAAGGCTGATCAAAGAACTGAGTTCTATCATGACTAAGATACCATTTAGAACATCTTTTAAAGATAGACTCAAGCATTTTAGTTAATTTCACAATGACAGCCAATATCAACCTATAAATTAATTTAAGAAATTTGAAGAAAAGCATCACCAGAGAGAGCTCTGTTGGTTTCAAGCTTCACAGCAAGGCATGCTTATTGCTTGATTAAATATTAATATGATCAGAAGTCATGCTCTGGTAAAATTCCATTAGTAACACACAGTGGAGTAAAAACATTCCACTTCAGCATTATTTGTAATGTATCTAGAATTATGTGACTAACAGCTAAAATATGAATACTTAATTTCCTCACATATAGAAACCAGAGTCTAGGGGAGATTTAATATGCAGGACATAAAGAAGGAAGAGTTCCATTCTTCTGACAATCAGATGTGCAAAATCATATTTCAAGTGTAAGTAGATGAAATTGAAGTTAAATACATGTGTCTGTATTAACCAATCAACCGTTATTATTATATATAATTAAGTAGACTTGAATTGTAGTCTATTATAAACTGGTGATTAAATGGTAAGAAGGGAAATTCAAAGACCTGGCTCTATTAATAACTTGCCATGCAAACATGGGTAAATGACGGAGGTTCTTAGTACCATCTCTCTACGGGTAACATCAAGAGAATACCTATCTGGACCTGGTAGTTTTAGAATACTTTAATAAGGAATGCCATTCCAAATGAGTGAAGAGTTAAGAAGAAATATGGAAAAGATTTGTAATAACTCTACAAACAACATAAAGGTTTGCTTCTCTATGGTGTCAGTGACATTTTCTCCAAATATGATATATAAACTTAACAACACTGAATTATTAGTAAAAAATGTATTATGCAATTAAGAATTAAAATCAAGATTTACAAACTCTTAACTCTTTAAACCTATTTTTTCTTATTACGGTCTCAGGTTAAGATATCCAGAAGGTTGAATCACATGTAATTTAGAGTCAGACACCTCTTAAAACCTGTTACATGTATATTTTTTCCTTCTGTAAAAATTTGTTTTGCTTCAAAGGCTTAAATAGAAAGCATTGTGAAAAATAATACCTTTTTTAGTTGTACCTTGAATTGAATGGGTTTGAATGAAACTGGGAATTATATTATTACTTGAGAGGTAAGATAAGACTCCACTACTGGTTTTCCCAGTAAGAATCTGGAGATTTAAATGAACAAGCTACATCTCTATGTTAAAACAAGATATAATTCCCTTAAAATGTATACTTCTTTCTAAATTGCATAAGGAAATAACTGCATGTCACAGAAGACTCAGTATCAAATGTATGTCATGTAGGAGTAATTCCTTTCAGTTGTTCTAACATGTTGCTCTTTTAAAGGGGCCCATGACTCCATAAAGGAGCTGATTAACAGTCCTAAAGACCTCTCGCATCTGTGTACTTATAACACAGGCATCTGCTGTGCAAAGGATTCCACAAACCCAGCATTTATATGCGAACTGTACACATCCCAAACTGATGACAACAGGGTATTTGTTGCACTTGTTTCCAGGATAACAGTATTTTACAGGATTCCCACTTATCCTGCTCAGTGCAGAGCTGCCTTGGAATTGCCTTCAAAGAGACTTTGTCTCCATCTGTGAGATGAAGGTGTGCTAATCCTTGTCTCCATCCAACGCTGTGATGGCAGCTGCTAATGAGCTGACTCACCTCCACAGGGCAGACCTAAATTTATTTCTGCCATCCCCCCAAGGGAACTGTCAACCCGAAGTATGAGTGTGAAGGCAAGAAATGACTGCCCCTTCCCGGAAGCATGGCACTTGACCACAAGTACTGGTGTGATTGTTACAATAAAGGGTGGGCAATGATGGTGGGAAATCGAGGCACCTGTGCTGGTACTGCAATGTCAGCAATGTGCTTCCCAGCTTTTCCAGTGGCCTTGTCTCCCTGCTATGCTCCCTGCATGTACCTGCGACTTTTGGTTTGGTCAGCTGTGCTTGTTCCTTATTGCAGA
This sequence comes from Saccopteryx bilineata, assembly GCF_036850765.1. Lineage (NCBI taxonomy): Eukaryota > Metazoa > Chordata > Mammalia > Chiroptera > Emballonuridae > Saccopteryx > Saccopteryx bilineata. The sequence continues at coordinate 207,669,019 of NC_089491.1, read as the reverse complement.
TTTCAAGTGGGGTGCCCTTTCCACAGGCCTGCATTCCCTTGTTCCCAGTCAGCCATTGACAATGAAGAATTCTAATAGAAGCGACTGGGAAGATAGAAACATCTGTCTGAGATCACTGGTGAAAGAAAAGTTGTGTACCAGTACCACTCATGCAATGAGACTATGACTGGCAGGTGTCCTTTGTTCACTGAGTCACATGCCAATCATTACTGTGTAGCAGAGACAGGCAGGTCAAGAAGACCTGATTCCAAGGGACGATTAGATAAATTCTTCTGAGATTGGAGCGAATTGGTGATGGTCAGTGTGCTTCTGGTTCTTTATTTTGGAGATTGTTATGTTTCGTTAAGAGGTAAGAGTGCTGACTAATGTTATAGGAGGTGACACAATTGGTTTTATTTGAAATGTGATGGGCAGGAAAAGTAAAGAGGGTGTATGTGATTAGTGTCTATTGAATAATGTTTTATAAATTTCTGTACAATCGTTTTTTAGGAGGTCAATATTTCCCATTTCTCCAAAATTCCTTTTATGTTTATCCTTATTCTCAATCCACTTAAAAGACAGATAAAGGAGTTTCCTATGTACTTTAGTTTTTCTGCACTCTACTTTGGAATTTTTATATAAAAAGACAGCTGAGGTAGTTGTCTCAAATTATTTTAGAAATCAGGCACAGCCCTGGCCGGTTGGCTCAGCGGTAGAGCATCAGCCTAGCATGCGGAGGACCCAGGTTTGATTCCCGGCCAGGGCACACAGGAGAAGTGCCCATTTGCTTCTCCACCCCTCCGCCGCGCTTTCCTCTCTGTCTCTCTCTTCCCCTCCGGCAGCCAAGGCTCCATTGGAGCAAGAATGGCCCGGGCGCTGGGGATGGCTCTGTGGCCTCTGCCTCAGGCGCTAGAGTGGCTCTGGTTGCAACATGGCGACGCCCCGGATGGGCAGAGCATCGCCCCCTGGTGGGCAGAGCGTCGCCCCCTGGTGGGCGTGCCGGGTGGATCCCGGTCGGGCGCATGGGGGAGTCTGTCTGACTGTCTCTCCCTGTTTCCAGCTTCAGAAAAATGGAAAAAAAAAGAAATCAGGCATGATATAAATTAAGCAAATAATTAATTAATAAATGTTAACACATTCAGTGTATTCCAATATGCACAGGGTAGAAAGAGAATGAGCTGTCTGTCTTACTGCAGATATCACACTGTCGATGAAATTTGACATTTATACCACTTTGGAAGCTAGCTCGCTGTCGATTTGTATTGGACTTAGAGTTTTAATAAAGTTTAAGGCTTTTTCACCCATTTTTAAAATTTTCTATTTCGTTACATAGGCTTTCCCTTATTGCTCTTACATATTGCCTTATTAGATTCACCTTTTAGATCCAACATGTCAAAATATTTTTGGAATCTAATGATAAGTCCAAAATTCTAGGTTTCAAAGTGCCATGGTCTCCTGACAGGAAACCATTCTGCTCTGCTTGTCAATACAAATAAGAGATCTAAATTAAGTTGCAATAATGACCATTTGTATAAATATAGCTATTGTAGTAGGTATGAATTTTTTCTGTATGATTCATCAGGTTCTTCTTTGCACATTATCCATCCCACTCATCCCCTTTCAACCCTTCCCTACTAGACTGAGTAAAGGAAATGTGTCTTACTCAATCTTGTATGCCTGGCAGTATTTATATTAACAGTGACTTACATAATATTGATTTAAAAATGTATTCATTTAACCACTCAAAAGTATATCTTGAACTCTTACTCTGACTTACAAACTATGCTATGTGCTTGTTCTATAAATGTGAATAAGACACAGAATTGGAGAGCAGGAATTCACAGTTCCAGTGAGGAGACAGGCACAGGGAAAACTATGAGACAATTCAAAAGTACATTTATTGTCAAATGTTAAATTGAGTTGAAATAATACTGTCTGCCCATCTCCTTAATTATTTTTAGTCCTCAATTTCCAGAATAATAAATGGTGATAGGAGGTCCACAGGCAATCAATCAACCCCTTTCTCACCCTATTCCAAGTTCTTCACAAATATCTCCTCAACCATAAAAGGTTTCCAATGTATTATATTAATTTATTCAATCATATTAATAATTAGTATTTAGATAAACAATTGATTTCCTGCATCATTCTTTTTTTTTTTTTTTTTGTATTTTTCTGAAGCTGGAAACGGGGAGAGACAGTCAGACAGACTCCCGCATGCGCCCGACCGGGATCCACCCAGCACGCTCACCAGGGGCGACCGCTCTTCCCACCAGGGGGCAATGCTCTGCCCCTCCAGAGCATTGCTCTGCTGCAACCAGAGCCACTCTAGTGCCTGGGGCAGAGGCCATGGAGCCATCCCCAGTGCCCGGGCCATCTTTGCTCCAATGGAGCCTTGGCTGCGGGAGGGGAAGAGAGAGACAGAGAGGAAGGAGGGAGGGTGATGGAGAAGCAAATGGGCACTTCTCCTGTGTGCCCTGGCTGGGAATCGAACCCGGATCCCCTGCACGCCAGGCCGACGCTCCACCGCTGAGCCAACTGGCCAGAGCCTCCTGCATCATTCTTATTGCAAACCTAAATTTTCCTAAAATGAGCTCTTCTTGTCTAGATCTTAGAAATGTATAGGATTTCCCAAAGTATCTACAATAAAATTTTGCTAAACTTTTTACCACTATTTTTTAAAGTAAAATCTTACTGAATTTTTAAGGTTTTGTCACAAAGTACAATTGAATTGTTGGGAAGAAATGAATGTATGAGCCTTTCTCACATAAGAACCTAAGGAGAAAAAAAATACAGTGTATTTGTTACTGTTCCAAAAGTGAAAGACAAATAAGAGCTTTTGCCCATGGAAAGTAATAAAATAAGTATAATGATAAATTTATATATTTACTATATTATTGTCAAGTACCTATTATATATTAAGCATTAAACTGAGACCTAGAGAAACAATAACATGATCCGTCCTCAATGATCTGAGTTAAATAGGGGAAATAGGCCCAGGGACAAATGAAGACACTGTATTTTACCAGCAGAAACAGAAATATGTGCAAGGTTTTTCTAGAAACACAGAAGAGGCACACAGCCTGTTTGTAGCACCATGTCAATGTGAAGAGGTAAGTGTCAGGAATGTCATCTCAAGGGGGCCCTTGAGCTGAGTTTCATATACTGGAATCTTTAGTCCTGCTAACAGCTGTTGAAAGGGCCTTTCCTTGCAGAGGAGGCAACACGTGGCTAACTAACATCAAAGAGGGATGTAAGTCTTAGATTCAGGAAGATCAGTTTAGGAAGGAATGGTAGGAGTTGTAGGAAAATATGATGTTACCTGAAATAGGACAAGAGGTAGAAGTACAGAGAGCAAGGGTTTGAAATGTTTTAGATGTTTTGATCTAAGAGGAGGAAGGTTTCAGGATAATTCCCACCTTTCCAAATTATTAGGTAGATGGTGATTTCCAAGCATAATTTTCAACCCAGCACTGTAATTAGTTAAAATTTAGCAGAATTCTTATCTCTTAAACTCTCAGGATCACCACAAACCTTGAAAAGGCCATTACATCTCTTTGAATGCACCTTACAAATTTTCACATCCTATGTATGGTATGGCATGGGAACAGTTTAGGAAGAAACTTCATTTAGAAGTTTAACACAAATATGGGCAATTTCTATTTTCCTAAATATCATGCTGAAATAATTCTTTCAGAAAAGAAACATTAGGGGCACTGTCTCTGTTATTCAGCTCATACTGGTGAGATATACATGTATGTAATGAATATAATTAAGATCTTTTACAGCCATAATTGAGTGTAAAATGATTCTTTCATAAGAGAATTACATAGTTTTAACTCTTAGAAATAGTTTGTCATAATAGTCCACAACTGGAACCTTAAAAATACATAAAATAAAATTCCAGTGTAGTTAAACCTAAATAATAATTAATAGTTTATAAAATTAAATGAGGTTGTTTTTTTTTACCTGATAGTGGAATAGTACCATATATACCATAAATCTTGTGAACATCTAAGATAAATTTCATAATGTAACACATTTATTATAACCCTAAATAAAATATGTCCACAATCACATTCCTCATCTCCTCCACTGTTTCCTACCCATTTAATGTCATCATAGTTGTTTGCATCATCACCCAGGATTAAAAACCTTGGAATTATCTTGAGTTACTGTTCTTCTAGAATTTGGTGTAAATGTTTTTCTGAAGAAGGATAATGAGTCAGGATTAGGAAAGGCCAGTCACGACTTGATGCAAACAAGGTACAGGAGTTCAGCCAGGCAGTCTATACACGTCGGCATAGCCCACACCAAGCTGGAGAAAGCAATTTAGTACTAAAGTAAGCAATATTTGATCAATGACAATTTAAGTACAGGAAGTCAGAGCATGGTAGTCAATCAGCTGGACAGGTAGTTTGGGGATCAAAAGTACACAGGTAAGGAGTTCCTAGAAAAGTTGCTGGATGAGCAAGTAGTCAGAAATGAGAAAATTCATAAGAAGCAAAGAGCAGAGCCAGATCAGAGGGTCTGTCTCCAGATCAGCTCAAGAATCAGAAAATTTGACAGGCAGGAAATTTCACCCGCAGGTCTCCATGCAATCCTAATAAAACACAACCGGCAGGTTTGATGCTTTGTTTCTTATAAATTACAGAATATTTTCAACTTCTAATGTTTGGCTTTTAAAAATGAAAATATTAAAAAAATGAATAAAAACCCATAAAGCCAAAATGACAAAAACAGGTAGGTTTAGAATTGATCAAAAAGCTCTAGTATTTGACTCTTTTTCAGGATTACAGATGGCTCAGTATGCTCTTCATTTGTTATTTGAATTCGATAAGCAAATGAACAGAACAGTCTCAATGCAACTGTAATTCACACAATAGAACCTGGATTTTTATTCAGCACTGAATATCAGGAGAAAACAGTCAGGAGAAGTTACCTTGTGTGCCCCTATTTTTGTGTGTGGGTATGTCATCAACACAAAGATGACTGAAGCAATCCTGGTTTTTATTGATTGCTTTGGCCCATGTATAATTGCAAAATACATTTGAGATTGCTAAGAATATCCACATTGAAACTCACAGTCCAATATATCTCTTATGACAATGTAAGGCCAAGGGTCACTGCCATTGTGGCCATGCACATGTAGGTTCTCATTGAATTTGGACAGATAATAAAGAAATAGTGGAGCCAGAAAATGGTTGGCCATTCCTTTATTCAAGTATCACACCAGCCAATGACTAACACACAGGAAAAACACTTCTCTTTCACTCAGGGCCCCCAGAATCCTGACACATTCTCCAGTTACACAATCAGGAGAACCTTCTCTGGTTTTTTCTAGAATCAAAGGCCTCACCAGACTCAGCAGAGTTCGCAAAAGCCTCTCAGCTCTGGTTCCCTATCTGTATGCCTTCTCTTTCTCTGCACATGGCTTTTTCTTCCACACTGCATTACTTCTACTCTCACTCTGCAAACATGGCTTCTTCCTGCCTCTTCTCCTTCTTCTCTTCTCTTTTTCAAAACTTTCTGGTGCAGTCTAACCAGGCAGTGGTGCAGTGGATAGAGCGTTGGACTGGAACATGGAAGAGACAGGTTTGAGACTCCAAGGTCATCAGTTTGAGCACAGGCTCATCTGGTTTGAGCAAGGTTCACAAGCTTGAGCCCAGGGTTGCTGGTTTGAGCAAGGGATCATTCACTCTGCTGGAGCCCCCCAGGCAAGGCACATATGAGAAAGCAATCAATGAACAACTAAGAGGGTGCAGTGAAGAATTGATGCTTCTCATCTCTCTCCCTTTCTACCTGTCCCTATCTGTCCCTCTCTCTGTCTCTGTCACTGTGGACAAGTCCTGCTGGGGGTGAGGACAATGGTGATGCAAAGACCTGACTCTGGGGACCAGGTTCAGTGATGCAGATCCACTTTATTCAGGAAGTAAGCTAGCTTATATACATGGGTTCAGCCAATAGGGTGTTACAGCGTGTCCTTCATAGCCAATGGCTGAAAAGATCAGGGAGCTGCGTGGTTAGCACTGAGTCACTTCCTTATAGCGGGCGAGCTCCCTTCCTGGGTATGCCCAGAAGGCTTCTGGGAGCTGGAGTTTCTCACAGTATTGCATCAGCCACAGCTGCTAGGAATGCGCTCTGCGCTCCACCCACATGTCACCAAAAAACAAACTAAATAATAAAAGCTTTAAAAAAAACTTTCTCGTGAGAAAACCTCTCCTCCAGCAAATATTAGCAAAACAATGGTCCTTCCCAAGCAGGAAGGTAATTTGCAATTTCACAGACCACATATACCTGGCACTGCCCAGCCCCCCCACCCCCCCCCTTGCAAACTATAAACCAACAAACATAAAAATCATAGTTTACAAGCTTATTTGACCAACAGATGATGTCCTAGGTGATTACATCAGCTTGCCTCCTCGGTCCCCTCCATCTCCTCTGACATTCACTTTTTTTTCTTCTCTCTTTTTTTCTCTCTGCCAGCAGGCATGCAGCATGCTTCCTAATATTTCCCAAATAGAACACATTTTTTCCTAAGTATCACAACACAACATTTTCTAACTGATCTATGTTCTGTTGTAACACAATATTTAAACCTAATAGTTGTTCCTTAAATTCTTAGTCTCTGATTTGATTTCCTTTCAGTGCCTGTATTCTCAAATACTGCTTTACTCCAGTTTTGATTTCCTCTGCTTTCCATTCTGAACCCACCAACCTCTTCCTTCTTTCTTTAGCACTTTGAAGAAATGACACTGTTCCATTTTGCGTTGACCTGTTCTTAATTACTGACTTCCACCACATTTTCTCTCATCTCTCTTGACCTATTTTTAGTTAACTTTCCTTCCGGTTCTTTAATCTCACCTTTTTGATGCATATCTAAGATAAAAATATTGAACAATTCCATGGTGATTTTTTTCTTTCTCTAACTATTAAATGCAGATTAACCCACTTTTTAGCCCATAGTCCCTTATTTTTTTTCCTTTTCATGCAGAAATGTATACCCTCCTGCTGATTAAGTTGGCATTTCTAAATATAACCATTGCATCAATACTGACAATCTAAGCCCTTCTCTGCAGCTCTGTCTTGCATCTCCAAGGAGAATTATTATATTATAATCAATGAAAGACATTTTGATATATCTAAAATTAAACAGATTTTTCTGTCTTTTATCTTTGGTACATTTCAATTCATTTTGTTTCGTGTCACATGGGTTTAAATTCTCATGTCCACTTCTCATCTTCTCTCCTTCCTGAGACCACCTCATTTAATCAACCAAAATTCATACTGTTTCCTGTTTTTAGACAGCGTTTATTTTAGTCCTTTCTTTTCTGCATTCATCAACACTGTCTTTGTTATGGCTCATGCTATCTCAAGTTTGTTCTTTGAAACAGATACTTCAAACAGAGTCTCACACTGAAGTTTCTCCTCATAGGAATCTGTCTTGAAAATGGATTGATCTAAACTCGGCTTTGATCATGCCATGCATCTGATTGAAATACTTTCAATCAAATCAAAGCATCTCAGCCTAAAATTCAAAATTTCCCACAATATATCTCTAATGTATCTTTCAAGATTTTTTCAATGACTCCTTCCTACCCCTCCTCCTGAACACAAATATTTGTACTAACTACCCCTGTTTGTGTCTACACCATCCAGATCTGAGTCATCTTCTACACTGTCACATCCTTGCCACCCATCTGATTTTTTCCTGAAATTGTTAAGGCAGACTGGAATGTCCAAGAAGCCAAGCTACACTCAGAGATTTGGAGAATCAGTTTACGACACCAGCAGCCCCAGAGGAGTTAACACTCCAAAATCTGAGCCCCAACGAGTGGGCTTTGGGGTTTTTTATAGTCACATGGTTACTGTGCAAGAAGCAAGCAGGTGGGTTTACAGAGGAAAGAAAAAGGAAAAACAAACAAAAGCAGGAATTGCCAGAAACGGAACAGTCATGTCAGCAACACTAAAAGCCATACCATTGTAACATATCAGTAATGGCCTTATCAGGAACAGTCACGTTTGCAATATGTCACTATCAGCCATAGCAGTTTCACAAGAAACCTCTGGAGAAGAAAGAACATAGATTTCAGGATTGCAATGTAACAGCCATATCAAAATTTCAAGACCAAGTTCAAATTTCTCAGATTTCAACTCAATAAGGAACTTAGTTTACCTCAACCCACAATGCCTCATAAATTCCATATATACAACACTGAATATTTTTCACATAATCATGCAATGTGTGCTATTTTGACATATATGTTGTTGGTCAAATAAGTTTGTAAACTATGATTATTATGTTTGCTCACTTATAGTTTGTATTGGAGGCTGGGAAGCTCCAGGTATATGTGACCAGTGAAATTGCAAATTACCTTTCTGCTTGGGAAGGGCCATTGTTTTGCTAACATTGCCTGGAGGAGAGGTTTTCACACTAGAAAGTTTTGAAAAGAGAAGAAGGAAAAGAGACAGAAAGAAGCCATGTTTGCAGAGTAAGAGCAGAGAGAATGCAGAATGCTGAAGAAAAAGCCATATTGGCAGAGAAGGGAGAAGGTATGCAAATGGGAAACCAGAGTTGAGGAGCTTTTGCAAGCTCTGCTGTTGGCCAGTGTGAGACTTTAAAAAGAAATGGCCCACTGTATGGTCAGTAGTCATCACTGTCATGGGCATTCATATACAGGTTCCTACTGGATTTGGACAGATGGTAAAGAAACAGTGGAGCGAAAAATTGGTGGGCCATTCCTTTATTTAAGTCTTGCACTGGCCGATGAGCAAACAAGCAGGGAAAACACTTCCCTTTCACTCAAGGCTCCCAAAATCCTGACACATTCTCCGGTTTCACAACCAGGAGACTCTTTCCTCTCCAGTTCTCCTAGAATCAAAGGCCCCAACAGTCTCAGCAGAGCTTGCAAAAGCCCCTCAGATCTGGTTCCCCATCTACATACCTTCTCCCCTCAGGGAGCTCTGAATGGAAAGTTTTCCCGCTGGGTGCAAGGTAGGATTAAAACTAATGGCCTGGCCCTGGCCGGTTGGCACAGTGGTAGAGTGTCGGCCTGGCATGCGGGGGACCCGGGTTCGATTTCCGGCCAGGGCACATAGGAGAAGCGCCCATCTGCTTCTCCACCCCCGCCTTCCTCTCTGTCTCTCTCTTCCCCTCCCGCAGCCAAGGCTCCATTGGAGCAAGGATGGCCCGGGCGCTGGGGATGGCTCCTTGGCCTCTGCCCCAGGCACTAGAGTGGCTCTGGTTGCAGCAGAGTGACGCCCTGGAGGGGCAGAGCATCGCCCCCTGGTGGGTGTGGATCACGGTCGGGCGCATGCAGGAGTCTGTCTGACTGTCTCTCCCCGTTTCCAGCTTCAGAAAAATACAAAAAAACAAAACAAACAAACAAACAAAAAACAACTAATGGCCCACCAGTTCTTGGCTTCACTGTTTTATTACTGTCTGTCTGAATCAAATGCAAACCTGCATGGGCCAGGCAGCTGTGTTGGTGGCCGCAGCTACTGGCTTTATACAAACTCTACGTGAGCAAACATAAAAATTGTATTTTACAAACTTATTTGACCAACACTCACCATTTTTTTGCTCCACTGTTTCTTTACTGTCTGCCTGAATCCAATATGAACCTGTTTGTGCATGGCCATGGAGATGGCGCCGACTGGCCATACATATGTCTTAACTCTATTTCAATAATTTTACTTTAGAGAATGTGTCTTATATCCCTATATTAGTCATTTAGTATTAATTAATAGTAAGCACAGTGATTTTTGATATTTTATTGAAGATCATACTTATTGATGAAACAAGATAAATACATTTCATTTTCTTTCTTCAAAATTGGTGTTATATGAGTGCATATCATCTAGAATTTAAGTTTTCATAGTTTTTCTTTCAATCTCAAAGAAATAATATTTCTTTATCTTCATTTTTATCCCTAGGTATGCAAATACCTCATGCATATTCACTCTCTAACTTTGAGAAGTGTGGACAAAAAAAAAAATAGAAAGAAAGACGGGGCCACAACTAAACCTGACAGGCTCAGGTGGGCCCTACATGATGGCCTTGCAAACTTGGAGACCTAAAATAATCACACAGGATGGTCTGAAATTAAGACTATCTAAACAAAAGGATTTATGGTGGGTAGTCTTGTGCTAGGGAGGTATTTTTCTTTAACAAAGGTCACTACTTACCTTAAGCAAACTTGTTTTTTGTCCTTTGCATCTACAATAGAGTACTTAATAGCATGCTTTTGAAATGAAAGAGTCATCCTTTTTTCCTGCCACCTCAGGGCAGACACCTCACCAAAGCAGGAACCAACAAACTCCCTTATTACTTTATTATTATGTTAATTAACTATTACCTATCTTACCCTTGCCTATGTAAAAGAACTTTCAGTATATGCATTTTTACTTTTAAGGTGACCAATCATCTTTCTTTTGTAATTGTCCTTCCCTCAAAAAGTATCCTCCTACATGACCTCCTTTTTGATATTGGAAGACTAATCTGTAAATGTCCATTTTGATTCACACAGAGTCGATCCATTGCATGTGATGTGATGTGTTTGTATTAGACATGACGATTCGTCAAGGATTAATACAGTGTGGCGAGATGTGATTATGAGACACATATGCTCCACATGGGAGACCTTGAGAAAGCATGCAACATGCCAAGCGTGCAAATGGTTTTGTGTACTTCTTACTGAAACACTACACAGCACATACAACATTGTAGACACACAATTATCAGTATATTTCTTTCTCAGTGAATATTCAATCATAGGCAGGGAAGCACAATTTATTTTTTATTAATTCATTATCTATTTAATAATTTCCAAGTATGTATAATTTTATTTACAAGAATTTTCCTGAAATTTGAGTTTTAAAGTAGAAATCTAACCTTAAACTATATCTAATAGTAACAAATTATTGATTAAATAGTTGCACAAAACAGATGCTTTTAAATTAGAAAATGATAAATACACCTGAATATCATGCCAAATTAGTGGTTTTGTTTGATATTTAGTTTTGTTAATTTAGCTTCTGGAAAATTCACCTACCATGATGTAACATTTTCAGTTCCTAATGTTCTTGCATTGTTCATATAGCTCTATATTTTATTTTTAATTTTTAATTTCATTTAAGGGATGGAAAAATCAAAAAAGAGAAAATGCCATTTTAATGATAAATTGAAAAAGGAATTTCCATTCCTCATATCAAAGGAAGATGTCATTGTTTTCTGCAACATTTGCAGCAGAGAATTTTGTATTACAGTTGGAGGCAGAGCAGCGATAACAACACACTTGAACACCAACAAACATAAACAATCATTAGATGCATCAGCTTCCATTTGTAAAGTAAAAAGTTTTTTTAAACATCGAGTTATTCTGAAGATAGAAAACAGTTGGCTACAATGGAGGGAACATTTGCATTTCATACCATAATTCACAATCAAAGTTTTCATAGTATGGATTGTACAACTAAATTATTGAAAAAGTTTCACAATGCAAAATTTTCATGTGCCAGGACAAAGTGTGAGGCTATTTGGAAATCAGTATTTTAAAATTACTGTGACAAATTATTTACAGAGAACTTGGAAACTGCAGCATTGGTAATGATTTTATCTGATGCATCAAATTATAATGAAATTAAATTGTATCCAATAATACTAAGGTATTTTAATGTTACCAAAGGCATTCAAGTAAAAATTCTAAATTTAGAACCCATTAAGGGCGAAATTTCTGAAATTTTGTCAAAATATCTATACAGAGTAATGAATGAAAACAATTTGAAATCCAAAGTTGTTGCACTAACAGCTGATAATACAAATACAAATTTTGGTGGGCAAAGACGCAAAGGGGTGAATAACTGTATGTAAAATTACAAGAGTTATGCCAAAAGAAAATACTGGGAATAGGCTATAATGACATATTTTGTCAAATGCAATCAATACAGCATCATGTGTCTTGCCAATTGATGTAAAAGTAACAATAAATATAATTTATTTGCATTCTAGTCATTTTATTGTTTGTGTTGCTGCTTTAAAAGAATTTTGTGAAGAAGCAAATGTGGAATACAAAAAAGTTTTAGGGTATTCAAAAGTTAAATGGCTTGCTCTAACACCTGCTATAGAGCATGTTCTACAATTATTTGAGCCTCTTTATTCACATTTTTTAAGTTTAGACAAATAACCTAAAATCCTGGAATCATTTTTTAATAATAAAATATCTGAGATATTAATGTATTTTGTACATAATCAAGCATTTATTTTTCAAAAAATGATTCAAAAGATTGAAAGTGAATACATTTTAGCTATGGAAGTCAGTCTTATTTTGATGACTTTATCCTTCAATATAAATCTCGTTTTGAAGAAAAATTTCTTCCTTTAATTATAAAAAGAAAATTGTCATACTTAGAGGAATCAAATCCGGGCATAACAGAAAAGTTTATCAAAGAAGTGCAGAATTTTTACCAGATATATTTTCAATATATCGAAGAATGGTCTGAAACAAACATCATGGGAAGTGAGTTTTTGTTTGTTTGTTTGTTTGTTTTTGTATTTTTTCTGAAGCTAGAAATGGGGAGAGACAGTAAGACAGACTCCCACATGCGCCCGACCGGGATCCACCCCGCACGCCCACCAGGGGGCGATGCTCTGCCCCTCCGGAGCGTCGCTCTGCCGCAACCAGAGTCACTCTAGCGCCTGGGGCAGAGGCCAAGGAGCCATCCCCAGCGCCCGGGGCCATCTTTGCTCCAATGGAGCCTTGCTGCGGGAGGGGAAGAGAGAGACAGAGAGGAAGGAGAGGGGAGGGGTGGAGAAGCAGATGGGCGCTTCTCCTGTGTGCCCTGACTGGGAATCGAACCCAGGACTTCTGCACGCCAGGCTGACGCTCTACCACTGAGCCAACTGGCCAGGGCGGGAAATGAGTTTTCAATGGTGTTTTTTTTACTTTATCACAAATATATTGGACAGATATTGAATCTTGTCCTGAGTTTTTATCTAAAACCAGACATCAAAATAGATGACAATTGTCTCTTTGAAAAAATTAGAAGACTGAATGTATATTTAAATTCTGAAAAATTAATATAATGGGAAAATGAACACGTCAAGATTGATAAAAGATGGGTGGAAATTTTCAGCCATTTCAAAAATGAACATATTCCATGTGAAAATTTACTTATTCTTATTCAATTTACATTGTGCTATCCTGGAACTAATGCAGCAGTTGAAAGAATTTTTTCAATTGCTAATGATTCTTGGACAAGTGAGAAATTGAGATTGAATGTTGATCCTCTCGCTGCAGCACTTGCCGTAAAATTCAATATGAAGGATATTTCTTGTTCAAATATTTTCAATATAGTGTTACAAGATGATACATTGACAAAATATATTCACTCAATAGAAAAGTACTTTTTTCTTACAATTATTAAAATTAATAGACATGTAAACATAATTATAAAACTATACAAATTTTTTATTATGCATTTATCATATTATATTGTATTATTGTTGCAATGAATAAAATGTTTCTTTTATTTATGATACTGTTTTCTTCCATTTATTTTTGTCCTACTTTTCATTGTAAAAGAGTTGATTATTTTTATCCAATCCCAGAGATTTTCCACCTTTGCTTTCTCCTGCCTTTCTAATCTATTACCAATACATTTTAGGTAACCCCTATTATGTCTTCCTCTTTGATTCTAATGTAAATAAAGTAATAAAACCACCATTTTCTGGAGCATCTTCTCAGTCTGTTGACACTTTGCTTCCTGGCAATTGTAGACAGTTTGGCTCAAATGAACTCATAAAAATTCTTATAGGTTTGGAAATTTTTTACATTGACAAAAGCCAGGACATTCTGTACCACTCTGACTTCCTTTTAAAAATTGGTGTTTATAACACCCATCTCTACCTTCTCAATGTGGGATATAAAGATGGCTATATACTGTATTATAAATACCCCAAGCAGAGCTACTGTGGAGTGAAATAAATATCTACTTTATGTGGGTTTTTTTCCCTAAATGTACATCTCTAAGACTAGTAAAATTAGTTTGATGGAAGTACCAACTTAGTGCTAAAGTTTTCAAATTATCTGATAAATAATATTAACTGTAACAAGTTTTTTTTTCTTTTAACGTATTTTATACAACAATTTAAGTTTGCTACATTGAACCTGAGGTTTTAAATCTTCAGTATTTATTATAACTTCAAGTTGGTTTGATATAGAGCAGCAGTGTCCTCTAGTGGCTACTTTCTTTTCAGAAGCTCCAGACATTTTTATTATCTTGTTTCAACCACTGTTGACTAATTTATCATGTCCTCTGGTGAAGTTTGTCACAAATTATGTTTTTTAAAAATTGTCTAGTCTTAGGAAAATATATTAAAACATATATAACCATGAATTAAATTAAAGAATTTACAGTTCTTTTAATGTAGAAATCAAATCTCTAGAACATTTCTGACAACTTTCCATCCAACTAGTTACATTTTCTTGCTAAATAGAACTAGACATATAAAACTTTGAGGTAGCTTGTAAAAGTCATTTTTTATTTACTCCATCTATGAAAATTGTTATATAAAATGGCTAACGTGCTCATGGAAAAAAGAAACAGCCTGATAAGTTCAAATATTTACCCCTTATTACTAAGTTGCCTAGAATAATAAATACATTCAAATAATGGTTCTTTTCCGGGGGCTTATTTTTATATCTAAGAAAATGATTAGCTATCTATTTGCAGTTGTATCCAGTTAAGTAAATATTTATCACCTGTCTATTAGAGCTTGGTGGTAAAATACAGTATATTAACAAATATGCTGCAGTCATAAAGAGTATTTCTTCAGTATTTGTTTTATTAAGGTAATACCCTATAATTATTCCATTAAGTTCTTGAGTATCAATAATGTTTTTACTGAAAAATAAGATAACTAGAGGTTAAAAAGTTTAAAGTATGCTCAAGTGCATTTTAAATATCAAGAACAAAACCCTGCTATGCACTCAGCATTTAAACCTTAGAATACCTGTCAACTTGTCTGATTGTAAAAATACATGTTTATAAACACAAGTACATATATGCTTTAATAAAAAAATGTGAAACATAATTCTGTAAGAAGTAGGATTTTTAGGGCTTTCAGGCTGTTGGGCAAATAAGTTTGTAAAATAAGATTTTTATGTTTGTTCGTTTATAGTTTCCATTGGGAGCTGGGCAGCACCAGGTATGTCTGTGAAACTGCAAATTACCTTCCTGCTTGGAAAGGGCCATTGTCTTGCTAATATTTTCTGGAGGAGAGGTTTTTGTGCCAGAAAGTTTTGAAAAGGAGAGAGAAGAAGAGAGAGAGAGAAGCCATATTTTGCAGAGTTGAGGGGCTTTTGTAAGCTCCGCTGAGACTGGTGGGACCTTGATTCTAAGAGGAATTGGAGAAGATTCCCCTCATTGTGGAACCAGAGAATGTGTCAGGGCTTTGTGAGCTCCGAATTAATGAAGAGGGATGTGTTTTCCCTGTGTGTTTGCTCACTGGCTGGTGTGAGACTTTAATAAAGAAATGGTCCACCATTTTTTGGCTCCACTGTTTCTTTACTGTCTGCCTGAATCCAATGAGAACCTGCATGTGAATTGCCGCAATGGCGGCAGCCTCTGGCCATGCACAGGCCCTGCTTGTCATTTTGAGAATACATGATGCAAACTTACATTGTTTTCATTAGCTCTTTAATCTTAAAAAAAAAGTTGTGAACAAATAGTCTATTACTGTGGATCTATTTTGTTAATGCATTCAAACTGCAGATTTGGCTACATGTGACTTCCATGAAATAATTTTCAAGTTTTCATGGTGCTGGGAATCTTCCATTTACCTCTTCAGACCCTCTCTTCACCCATTACAACTTGCTCTGTGCACTGAAAGGTTGACAGGTATGCACTGCAGAAGTGGTCTTTCCTACCTTCTTGTGGCTTCTGGGAGATGAATGAAGAGAAAGAAAGATTTAGCCTCCAGCTCCCCTTCCTCTTGGGTTTTGCTTTGTCACACCACCAATATAGCTCTTGGCAGGTAGCCATCTCCACACATCCTTCTCTGTCTCTGTGTTCACATAACTTCTTCCTCTTCTTCTCTCTTCAGCTCTTGCCTTGCCAAGAGCGCTGTTATGCATTGAATTGTGTTCCCCCAAAATTTATGTATCGAAGCCCTCACATTCATTACCTTAGAACATGAGTGCATTTTGAGATAAGGCCTTTAAAAATGATTAAATTAAAGTGGATCTGTGAGTGTAGGGTCTATTTCTATCTGATTGATGTCCTTATAGAAAGAAATTAAGACAGACAAAAGAGACCAGGGATGTAGGAACACATGTAGGTCTTGCTAAGGCACAGGGAGAAAGCAGCCATCTTCAAGCGCAGGAGAGAGGCCTCAGGAGAAATCAACCCTGCCGGTGCCTTAATCTTGGACTTCTATCCTCCAGAACTGTGAGAAAATCAATTTCTGTTGTTTTAGTAACCACTATGGTATTGTGTTATGGTTGCCCTAACAATCTAACACAAATACCCTCATCAAACTACCAGTTGTAGCTTCCTTACACATTGATCTCATTTTTGTAAACACAGTAATGCATAGTTTACCAAGAGAGATACCTTCTGAAAAATCTATCCCTAGGCAATTTCATCCTTGTGCAAACATCACTGATTGGTCTTACAAAAATCTAGGTGGTATTGCCTGCTACACACCTAAGGCTATGGTATAGCCTATTGCTCCTAGGTTAAAACCTCTACAGAATATTACTATACTGAATACTGTAGGCACCTGTAACACAATAATAAGTACCTGCATATTTAACCATATCTAAACATACAGAAGGTACAGTAAAAATAAGATATAGAAGATAAAAAATGAGACACTAGTATTGGGAACCTAAGGGCTTGCAAGACTAGAAATGACTCTGGGTGACTTGGTGAGTGAGCAGTAGTGAATATGAAGCCCCAGTACATTAATGAGCTCTGCTGCAGACTTTATAAACACTGCATCAGCATCAGTACAAGCACACAAGCAATGTCTTGTGCTATGACCTTGCCACAGCTATGGTTTCAACAGGCAATAGGAACTTTTCAGCTCCATTGTAATCTTATGCAATCACTGTCACATGTAGGGTCCATCATGACTGAAACATTATATTAGGCATGACCATCATCACTTTGTTACATTGTCCTGAATACCTAATTACAGTGTGCCACATAATTTCAAACTGATTCACCCCTCTATGTATTAATTAGTCTTAGTTTAAAAAAATAATAGAAATGATAATGTATTTGTTTCTTAGGGCAGTTCTGGTTACCAGAAATCTGAAATCAGATGTCAACAGAGCCTTACCCCCTCTGGAATCTCTAGGAGAAAACCCTTTTTGTGCTTTTTCCAGTGTCTTATGGCTCCACATCTTCTTAGGGCTGCAGCCTTCCAAGCTATGCCTTTGTTCTTACATGATTTCTCTCCCATGTCTTCCCTTCATTTCTCTTTTAAGCATACTTCTTACTGAATTGAGGGCCTAACCTAATTAATCACTGCATCCTTATCTTAATATCTGCAAAGACCTTTCTTTAATTTTCTTTTATTTATTTATTTACTAAAGATCACATTTATATGTTTCAGGTAAAAATATCTTTCGGAGGACCATCATTCAACTTACTACAATAGATAAATTAATCTCAAAAGGAATTTAATATATTTTTGCTGATGCCTTCTATTTAGTATAGTATCTTTCTTGAGAAGAAGAATAAAGAAAAAGGATTATTATTAGAAAGCATAGAATCCCATTGAATTAGCTAGGAGTAGGGATAAGAATAATGCTCATACGTGACTTGCCTTTCTTAACTCAAAATAAGGTACATGAGCACATGGAAGATATGAAAAATGTTAACTGAAATGATTTTAATTAATGGAGTATGTATTTAGCACATTTTAATCAGTATATAAGAAACAAGACTTATTTAAGAAGAGCATCTGTTAACTTATACACAGTGTTTTTATACCTGTTATGTTCAAGACATGCCTTGTCAAAAGAAAAAAAAAAACTATGGTTCTTAAGAATTGATATTAGAAATTATAAAATAATAAGAATTAAAATTTTAAGTTTATTTGATGCAATCATTTGTTTTAGACATTAGAAAACAAAATCTCTGTTCATAAAGCATTTTAACCTGGACATAATTTTCTTACTCCAATTCCACCACCCATTAATTCTTTTATATTAACTGTCTTACATTTATTTGGAGGAGGGACCATTGAGAAAACAGAACACATAAATATTTTCTTTCTATAAAAACTGATCATGTCTAAAGGGAGAGATATAAACAAACAGAACAAAATTAATCTCTTAAAACTGTAGATGTTCGAGAGTAATGGCAGGGTAGGAAGTGATACCGATAAATCTCCCCCAAAACTCAACAAGATATTCAACCAGAAACAGAAAAACCTATACTTGGAGCCTCCAGATGCTTCACAATACACCCAAAGGTATGGTTGAGTGAAAAATTGGCTAAATATATAACCAAACCCCGAAGGAAATAGGGAGTAAGAAATGCTCCGCCTTCCTCACTAACCTAAACAGGGCGGCTTTCTCTGGTAACTGTGAATATAGAAACTGAGGCAGGCAAAGGGGGTGAATAGATCCACGCCGCGGCACAAACGGCCGAACCAGGCTGTAGCATGGAGATTCAAGCCGAGGAAAAAACTGATCCTGTGGCAACCCGGGTAATACAAGCTAACACTCGCGCCAAACCCAAACAAAGAAAGACAAGCGGAGCCGCCATTTTACCCAGTCTCCTAGTCAGCATGCGCGCAGTTAGTGGGCGAGAGATTTCTTCCTAGGCCCCGGGAGTGGGTGCCCGTGTTGCCCCACGGAGAGGCAGGGTCAAAGGCCTTTCTGTGGGCCGAGGGCAGAGTCTCTGGGCAGCCCCAGCGCCCTGGGAAAGCTGCGCATGGGAGGGAGTGAGAACTAATTCCAACGGTGGAGATTTTCTGTGCTGGAGGGAGTTTCACTCAGAGGGAAACGCGGCTGGCCTCATATCCTGGTATGCGCGCACAGATAGTGAATGAGAGATTCCTCCGAGTGCCTCGGCAGTGCACGCCCGTGTTATCGCACAGAGGGGCAGAGTCAGGGGCCTTTGTGTGGGCCAAAGCGGAATCTCGGGCCGCGCCAGCACCTTGCAAAAGCCGTGCACGGGGACGGAGCGACACTCAACTCCAACGCTGCAACTTTTCCCTGCGGTTGGGGATTTCACTCAGAGTGTAAGACTGCTGGCCGGATATCCTGGTCGCAGACAGTGAGTGAGAGTTTCCTCCAAGCACCCCAGAAGTGGGCGCCTGCCTGTTACCAGACAGAGTGGCAGAGCCAGAGGACTTTGAGTAGGCGGAAAGCCCGCCTGATTATGCTAGCAGCTCTGACTGACGGAGCCTTACCCAGACCCCTGTGTTGAGTGGAAATAGAGTGGGGAGTTGCCAGCTCTTTGAGCCTCTTACTATCCAGGCAGAGGCAGCAGCAACCCCATAGCTGGATTATCAGGCTACTAATTGAGGAAGGAAAGACTAGGAGAACACGGACTCTCTCACTGTCGGAGCCTATAAATGCTAATGAGCCTCGACTGCCAATGAGACAAAAGCATAATACATGACATTGCCATAGAGACTTATCAACTGCAAACCTCTACCTGAGCATGCCAAAGGGGCAGAACCCGGGGTACAGAGTCACCGACCAGGAAGAGGGAGAGAAAAGAAAAAGCAAGAAGATAACCCTCAAAATCAAGAATAATCTGCAGACTTTATAACCTATCCTATTTTATTATATTTGTTCGTTTGTTGCTCTTATCTTCATTCTTGATACTTTTTTTCCTCCTCTAATTTGGCCGATTAACTCTCTGCCGGTCTTACTCTCTCCTCTCCTTGAACTACACTACCCATAAGTGTTACATCTCCCATTATCTTTTCTCTTCTCTTCCTTTCTCTCTATGAGGGTTGCACTCCAAAACCCTTAACTTTCTCTCTCTCTCTCTCTCCTTTCTTTTTTCTTCTTTTAGTGGTTCCTTCTTTTTTTCTCTCTCTCTCTTTCTTTTCTCCCTCTATATTAGTTTCTTCCTTTCTCCTTTACATCTCCTCTCATTCAAACCTCAATAACAAACAAATTATCTTATCTGGGACTCAAACTTATGTTTGTGGCATTTTGGGGGGTTTTTACTTCACCTTTTTAACTCACTAGCAGTGCTCCCATCCCTGGCTCTCCATATTATATAGTTCTTGTTCCACTAAATACAATAGTAATTTTTTAATTTGTCCCCCCATTTTTCCGTTTTCCTCTATTTCCTCTCATCATAACTCTTAGACAATCAAAACCTAAAAGCAAATCATTTTATTCTTGACCCAAATTTTTTCCTTATTTGCTTTTTGTGGGTCCATATGCTCTTTTTTTATCTTTTTTTTTCTTTTTTTGCCCCTTTATTACTTTTCCCCAATTCAGGCCCTCCATCACAGGCATTGTTTGTTATAATTCACAGTTCACCACAAGATTTTCTCAAGAAAGAGGGGAGAGGAGAGGAGAGGAAAAAAGGAGGGGGGAAATAATTTCCTTTTTTTAAATTTTTATTTTATTTTATTTTTCTTTATTTCATTATTAATTTTTTTAAAAAAAAACAACTCTTTTTGATTTTTTATTTTTTTTATTATTTTTTTTATTTTTTAACTTTTTATTCTTTATTAAATCTCATTAATACTATCAACAAAACCACCCTCAGATGCCATTAAGGAAGAGAAAATCGAATATCATGGATACAAAAGAAAGAGAGGTAACACAGCTAGATGAGGAAATATCTATGGAGAAAAAATTTAATATATTGGAAACCTTGGAGCTAAATGACAGAGAATTCAAGATAGAAATCCTAAAAATCCTCCGAGATATACAAGAAAACACAGAAAGGCAATGTAGGGAGCTCAGAAAACAACTCAATGAACACAAAGAATATATGTCCAAGGAAATTGAAACTATAAAAACAAATCAAACAGAGATGAAAAACTCAATAAACGAGCTGAAAAACGAAGTAACAAGCTAAGCCAATAGAACAGGACAGATAGAAGAGAGGATTAGTGAAATAGAAGACAAGCAACTTGAGGCACAACAGAGAGAAGAAGAAAGAGACTCAAAAATTAAAAAAAAATGAGATAGCCCTACAATAATTATCTGACTCCATCAAAAAGAATAACATAAGAATAATAGGTATATCAGAGGGAGAAGAGAGAGAAAATGGAATGGAGAACATACTCAAACAAATAATAGATGAGAACTTCCCAAGCCTGTGGGAAGAACTAAAGCCTCAAGTTCAAGAAGCAAACAGAACTCTGAGTTTTCTTAACCCCAACAAACCTACTCCAAGGCATATCATAATGAAATTGACACAAACCAACAGCAAAGAAAAAATTCTCAAGGCAGCCAGGGAAAAGAAGAATACAACATATAAAGGAAGGCCCATTAGATTATCATCAGATTTCTCAGCAGAAACTCTACAAGCTAGAAGAGAGTGGACCCCAATATTTAAAGTCCTGAAAGGGAGGAACTTTCAGCCACCAATACTATACCCATCAAAGCTATCCTTCAAATATGAAGGAGAAATAAAAACATTCACAGATACGGAAAAGATGAGGGAATTTATCATCAGAAAACCCCCACTCCAGAATTTACTAAAGGGGGTTCTCCAATCAGATACAAAGAACAAAAAAAAAAAAAGCCACAAGTAAAAGCTCCAAGAAGAACACAATAAAACCAAATTTAAACTGTGACAACAACAAAAAGAAAGAGGAGGAGAAGATGGAGATTAACAGTAGCAAAGGACGATGGAGTGCAAAAATACTCACAAAATAGTTTGCTACAATGCACAGGGTAGGGACCCTTTTCATTACTCAAAGGTAACCACCATTGAAAAAACCACCACAGAAGCACATGAGATAAAAAAGATAGCAACAGAGGAAAGATGTATGGAATAAAACCAAATAAAAACAAAAGATAAAAAAACAAAAGAGAAGGATCAAACAAGACACAAAACTAACAGAAAGCAAGATATAAAATGGCAATAGGGAACTCACAATTATCAATAATTACACTAAATGTACATGGATTAAACTCACCAATAAAAAGGCACAGAGTAGCAGAATGGATTAAAAAAGAAAATCCAACTGTATGCTGCCTACAGGAAACTCATCTACGTAACAAGGATAAAAACAAATTCAAAGTGAAAGGCTGGAAAACAATACTCCAAGCAAATAACATCCAAAAAAAAGCAGGTGTAACAATACTCATATCGGATAATGCTGACTACAAGACAGGAAAAGTACTCAGAGACAAAAATGTCCATTTCATAATGGCTAAAGGGACACTGAATCAAGAAGACATAACAATTCTTAATATATATGCACCAAACCAAGGAGCACCAAAATATATAAGACAGCTACTTATTGATATTAAAACAAAACTGACAAAAATACAATCATACTTGGAGACCTCAATACACCGCTGACGGCTCTAGATCGGTCATCCAAACAGAGAATCAATAAAGACATAGTGGTCTTAAACAAAACACTAGAGCACCTGGATATGATAGACATCTACAGGACATTTCATCCCAAAGTGACTGAGTATACATTTTTCTCCAGTGTACATGGATCATTCTCAAGAATTGACCATATGTTGGACCACAAAAACAACATCAGCAAATTCAGAAAAAAGAAGTTGTACCAAGCATATTTTCTGATCATAAAGCCTTGAAACTAGAATACAACTGCAAAAAAGAGGAAAAAAATCCCACAAAAATGTGGAAACTAAACAACATACTTTTAAAAAATGAATGGGTCAAAGAA
The DNA here is from genome assembly GCF_036850765.1 of Saccopteryx bilineata. NCBI lineage: Eukaryota > Metazoa > Chordata > Mammalia > Chiroptera > Emballonuridae > Saccopteryx > Saccopteryx bilineata. The sequence goes on along the minus strand of NC_089491.1, from coordinate 207,646,170 downwards.
GAAAGAAGTGCAGAGATCAAAAGATATATACAGACTAATGAAAATGACAATGCGATATATCAGAATCTATGGGATGCAGCAAAAGCAGTGATAAGAGGGAAGTTCATATCACTTCAGGCATATATGAACAAACAAGAGAGAGCCCAAGTGAACCACTTAACTTCCCACCTTAAGGAACTAGAAAAAGAAGAACAAAGACAACCCAAAAGCAGCCGAAGAAAGGAGATAATAAAAATCAGAGCAGAAATAAATGAATTAGAGAACAGAAAAACTATAGAAAAAATTAATAGAACAAGGAGCTGGTTCTTTGAAAAGATCAACAAAATTGACAAACCCTTGGCAAGACTTACCAAGGAAAAAAGAGAAAGAACTCATATAAACAAAATCCAAAATGAAAGGGGAGAAATCACCACGGACACCACAGATATACAAAGAATTATTGTAGAATACTATGAAAAACTTTATGCCACTAAATTCAACAACCTAGAAGAAATGGATAAATTCCTAGAAAAATACAACCTTCCTAGACTGAGTCAAGAAGAAGCAGAAAGCCTAAACAGACCTATCAGTAGAAAAGAAATAGAAAAGAACATTAAAAACCTCCCCAAAAATAAAAGTCCAGGCCCTGATGGCTATACCAGCGAATTTTATCAAAAATTCAAAGAAGACTTGGTTCCTATTCTACTCAAAGTCTTCCAAAAAATTGAAGAAGAAGCAATACTTCCAAACACATTTTATGAGGCCAACATAACCCTCATACCAAAACCAGGCAAGGATGGCACAAAAAAAGAAAACTACAGACCAATATCTCTAATGAATACAGATGCTAAAATACTAAACAAAATACTAGCAAATCGAATACAACAACATATTAAAAAAATAATACATCATGATCAAGTGGGATTCATCCCAGAATCTCAAGGATGGTTCAACATATGTAAAACGGTTAACGTAATACACAATATCAACAAAACAAAGAACAAAAACCACATGATCTTATCAATAGACGCAGAAAAGGCTTTCGATAAAATACAACACAATTTTGTTTAAGACTCTCAACAAAATGGGTATAGAAGGAAAATATCTCAACATGATAAAGGCCATATATGATAAACCATCAGCTAACATCATATTAAATGGCACTAAACTGAAGGCTTTCCCCCTTAAATCAGGAACAAGACAGGGTTGTCCACTCTCTCCACTCTTATTTAATGTGGTACTAGAGGTTCTAGCCAGAGCAATCAGACAAGACAAAGAAATAAAAGGCATCCATATCGGAAAAGAAGAAGTAAAGGTATCACTTTTTGCAGATGATATGATCCTATACATCAAAAATCCCAAAGAATCCACAAAAAGACTACTAGAAACAATAAGCCAATACAGTAAGTTCACAGGATACAAAATTAACATAAACAAGTCAATAGCCTTTCTATATGCCAACAATGAAACAACTGAGAAGGAACTCAAAAGAATAATCCCCTTCACGATTGCAACAAAAAAAATAAAATACTTAGGAATAAACATAACAAAGAATGTAAAGGACTTATGTAATGAAAACTATAAACCATTGTTAAGGGAAATCGAAAAAGATATAATGAGATGGAAGAATATACCTTGTTCTTGGCTAGGAAGAATAAATATAATCAAGATGGCTATATTACCCAAAGCAATATACAAATTTAATGCAATTCCCATCAAACTTCCAATGACGTTTTTAAAGAAATAGAGCAAAAAATCATCAGATTTATATGGAACTATAAAAAACCCCAATAGCCAAAGCAATCCTAAAGAAAAAGAATGAAGCTGGGGGCATTACAATACCTGACTTCAAACTCTATTATAGGGCCACGACAATCAAAACAGCATGGTATTGGCAGAAAAATAGACACTCAGACCAATGGAACAGAATAGAAAGTCCAGAAATAAAACCACATATATATAGTCAAATAATTTTTGATAAAGGGGCCAACAACACACAATGGAGAAAAGAAAGCCTCTTCAATAAATGGTGCTGGGAAAACTGGAAAGCCACATGCAAAAGAATGAAACTGGACTACAGTCTCTCCCCCTGTACAAAAATTAACTCAAAATGGATCAAAGATCTAAACATAAGACCTGAAACAATTAAGTACATAGAAGAAGACATAGGTACTAAACTCATGGACCTGGGTTTTAAAGAGCATTTTATGAATTTGACTCCACAGGCAAGAGAAGTGAAGGCAAAAATTAATGAATGGGACTGCATCAGACTAAGAAGTTTTTGCTCAGCAAGAGAAACTGATAACAAAATAAACAGAAAGCTAACTAAATGGGAAATGATATTTTCAAACAACAGCTCAGATAAGGGCCTAATATCCAAAATATACAAAGAACTCATAAAACTCAACAACAAACAAACAATCCAATAAAAAAATGGGAAGAGGATATGAATAGACACTTCTCCCAGGAAGAAATACAAATGGCCAACAGATATATGAAAAGATGCTCATCTTCTTTAGCTATTAGAGAAATGCAAATCAAAACGGCAATGAGATACCACCTCACACCTGTTCGATTAGCTGTTATTAGCAAGACAGGTAATAGCAAATGTTGGAGAGGCTGTGGAGAAAAGGAACCCTCATACACTGTTGGTGGGAATGTAAAGTAGTACAACCATTATGGAAGAAAGTATGGTGGTTCCTCAAAAAACTGCAAATAGAACTACCTTATGACCCAGCAATCCCTCTACTGGGTATATATCCCAAAAACTCAGAAACATTGATACGTAAAGACACATGCAGCCCCATGTTTATTGCAGCATTGTTCCAGGACATGGAAACAACCAAAAAGCCCGTCAATAGATGACTGGATAAAGAAGAAGTGGCACATATACACTATGGAATACTACTCATCCATAAGAAATGATGACATGGGCACATTTACAGCCAAATGGTGGGATCTTGATAACATGATATGAAGGGAAATAAGTAAATCAGAAAAAAAACAGGAACTGCATTATTCCATACGTAGGTGGGACATAAAAGTGAAACTAAGAGACATTGATAAGAGTATGGTGGTTACGGGAGGGAGGGGGGAATGGGAGAGGGAAAGGGGGAGGGGGAGGGGCACAAAGAAAACACGATAGAAGGTGACAGAGGACAATCTGATTTTGTGTGATGGGTATGCAACATAATTGAACGACAAGATAACCTGGACTTGTTATCTTTGAATATATGTATCCTGATTTATTGATGTCACCCCATTAAAAAAAGAAAATTATTGAATGCAAAAAACAAAAAACAAAAAAAAATGCTGTAGATGTTCAATTATGGCCAGAGAAACATATTCCTAGATAGTTTTACTATTATTGTTCTTTTGAAAAAAATTATTTTTTCATAAGGACTTATGGTGGAAGGGAGTTCTATCAGCTTTTCAAATATTATGTTGTCAGGACAGATTGTTTAAAATGTTATCATGGTACTTAGCAAATGCAAGATGTTCTAATAAGCAGTTCGTAAAAGTCCTAGTCCTACAATGTTCATTGCTGATAAATAACTGCATAGCATTCTTGTTTTAATTTTATTTACTCTTTATTTATGCTTATTTCCTTTTTTCTCAAGTAGGAAATTAAGAGAATATTATTCTCTTACCTCTGACATGTTTACCTGAGATTTGATGATGCTTTAACATTTCAGACATAATGTTTACATGGCAAATATTTTGAAAAGAATAGACTTAATGGTATGTGAGGAATTATTAGCTAGGGTTAATGTTGCTTCAGGACTATTTTACTCTACATATTTAGAATATAAGTCCTTCAAATAAAATTATCTTTCATCCATTTTAAGACTTCTTTTGAACGCAGTTGACTTTATAGTGGTATTTACAAAAAGTAATGGGTTTAAGATACTTTTATTTTTATTTTATTTATAAGTGTTTCTTAAAGTTTTCCTTCCTCCCCAGGAGAATAAGACATCAGCACTAAGCCAATTTGATGTCTGATACTTCAAAAACTTACCAAATAGAAAGAAAAAGTAGAAAGAAATCAAAGCATTTCCTCTTGGGAAGCTGTTAATATTTGGTATAGATTTGATTCATACACAAATTCAGATATTTCTGTTACTTTCATAGTCATCAAAATACCTGCTGAAAAATTGCATGTGCTGAATATTCCTTGAATATTTTTGCAGGAGACTGGAATTGACAACAAGCATTCTGGTTCAGTGATTTTTTTTTATGCTTAGTGTGACTTGTAGCTCAGGAGGAAGACATCATACCATATGGGTGTGAAGTCATTAAATCTTTTACAATTGGACATACAAGTTAACTTCATGACTGATTCTTTATTTACAAGGAAATATGTCTGCCTAACCAGGTGGTGATGCAGTGGATAGAATATTGACCTGGAATATTGAGGACTCAGGTTCAAAACCGTGAGGTTGCTGGCTTGAGCCAGGATCATAGACACGATGCCATGGTCACTGGCTTGAGCTCAAAGGTCGCTGGCTTGAGCTCAATGTTGCTGGCTTGAGCAAGAGGTCCCTCCCCTCGCTCTGCTGGAGCCCCCAGTCAAGGCACTTTTGATAAAGTAATCAATGAACAACTAAGTTGCCACACTATGATTGATGTTTCTCATCTCTCTCCCTTTCTGTCTGACTCTGTCTGTATGTATGTCTGTCTCTTTTTTTCTCTCCCTCTCTCACTCACTAAAAAAATAAAAATTAAAAATAAATAATGTCTGATTAGAAGTTATCACTAAATATATGAAAATACAAGGTATTTTATATACAATCAACTTGTAGTAACAGTGATAGATGTCATGTTTAGTATCAAAACAGAATATATGAACAGCCATCGAAGTCATTGATTCACTGAAATGTCAGGGGTGTGAAAGCCACAAATCAAACAGTATCCCTTTCATTTCTTCATTATTTAGGAGAGTAAACTTTGCACCAAAAAGAGTACAGAACATATTCATTTCTAGAGGTATCAAAATAAGATGTGCTTAATATTTGACAATTCCACAGAAAAGCTGAACACCACTGGCTTCTCCTCACTGAACCATGAACATATCAATGCAAATTTCAGGTAGGAAAACTTCGGCCTTAAATATTTGTAAAACTCAGAGTATAAACACAATGCACAAAAGTTATAAGAGTATAGTCATATCTAGTTCAGGTAGTCCCACATTTCCACCATGCCCTGTAAAGACTCTAGCAAGCCTCCACTTTTTCTCCCAATAATGCCTGTTATTGCTTTTTGGTACTTTGTTCTCCTCCAACTCTAATCAGAATAAACAATTCTCTATTCTTTGTTCTCACTTTTTTTTTTTTTTACAGAGACAGAGAGAGAGTCAGAGAGAGGGATAGACAGGAACAGACAGACAGGAACGAAGAGATGAGAAGCATCAATCATTAGTTTTTTGTTGCGCATTACAACACCTTAGTTGTTCATTGATTGCTTTCTCATATATGCCTTGACCGCAGGCCTTCAGAAGACTAAGTGACCCCTTGCTTGAGCCAGTGATCCTGGGCTCAAGTCGGTGAGCTTTTTGTTCAAACCAGATGAGCCTGTGCTCAAGTTGGTGACCTTGGGGTCTCGAACCTGGGTCCTCTGCATCCCAGTCCGACGCTCTATTCACTGCGCCACCGTCTGGCCAGGCTGATTTCACTTTCTTTATGTGATCGGCCAATAGTATATTCCTTAAAATAATTTGTGTTGATATATTTCTAAGTGTTAAATGTGTCTTTGTGTCCACTCACTCCCACTCGCAGCACAATGCTTGACACTCAATACATTTTACCAAAATGATGGTAAATCTAACCCTAATGAAAACAAACCTGATGGTTTGTTTTTATTCCCACACTGCCTGTAAACAGTTTCTGAATCTTGGGCAAGTGATTCGTTTTCCCTACAGCAAGCTCCTAATCAGTAAAATAAAATGCTTTAACTAGCACTAAAATTCAATGGTTCCAAGTTAAAAATGTTCCAATAAAAAAAAAATTCAGACTTACAATTTCAGACTAAACAAAACTTTGTCTCTGGAAAGAGTATTTAGGGCTGAGGAAAAGAAAAGATTTTGCCTTCAAAATCTCAGCGAAAATATGTGTCTTTAACATGAGTACTTAAAATCAAAGGTTTAGTGATCATTATAACCAGCAGCTCCATATGTATGAACTAGGTAGCACCACACTGAAAGCCAGTTGGTTTGGGAAAGCAACATTTGATCATAACCACCAACTGCGTACGATATATGATGATTAATAAAGCAAGCTTACTGCATATTTTTCCCCAATGTTTAGCTGTAGTTATTAGTGGCTGCTTACCTCCCCGCCTCTGGCAACATTGATGTCTCTGGAGCTCCTGAACCCATTTACTTCGTACTCACTGTTTGCCTCACTGCCTGCAACTGTATTAATATTTCCCAGAAGAATTCATTTTCATCAATTACGGTGGAAGTTGTAGTCACAGTTCTGTGACACATCAGCATTACTGCGAGCAGACAAAAAAGACATAGAATAAAAAAGATAAAAACAGACTCAGCTCATGAGTCATTGCAATTAAGATGCTGAGAGATATAGGAAGAGGAGAAAAATAAAGTGTATTTCTACTTTACAAGGCAAATTATTTGATACTGAAGGTGTTGCTAGATACAGAGTATAATAATGATTTCTGTAATGATAAACGCATGTAGGGTTAGTTACACTTTCAGAATGAAATTGAACAGTGAGAAAGGTATACAATATTGGAGAACTAGATGAATAATTTCAAGTTTTTAGTTGTGACTCCTCTGAGTTTTAGTTATACAGGGTTGATCTTCTTCTTAAAATCTTGTGTTAAATATTTACTCCAGCTACCATAAATTATCTGTAAAATCAGAAGTGCCATGCATTGATAAACATTAAAATGTTCCTAAAATTTAAATAATAATTCTAAAAATAAAAAAATAATACCTTTCTATATTTTTATTATGGTTATTTATGACTTAAATGGACCCACAGAATTTTAAAGGTAGAAGAATCTCTGGATATCATACAACTGCATTATTTCATTAATGATAAAACTCAAATGCGTTATCTGGGGACTAAGGGTAAATTAGAACTAATCATAATAACTGTATTTAATACTGTAACCTGCTCACCCCTGAATACTTCTGGTCTACATTGATCTATGCTTTCTTTATTTCTTTTTTTATTTTTTTAATGAGGAGATGACAATTTGGTTCTAAAGCTTAAAATTAATGCAAAAGGCTATGATAATTAAGATAATCTTGAAGAATAAAAACAAACACAGAAATATGTATACTTACAGATCTGTAATTTATAAATGTACAATAATTAAGATGCATGGTGATGGTGCTTGACAATGAAGGTAGAAATAGATAATGAGAACATAGTACACAGCACAGAAACTGACCAAAACATGCACGATATGATCACCTTATTTATGAAAACTGACTTGCAATGTTGTAGAATAAGGTCATTCTTCATAATAGATGGCGCTAGCTCAATTGGAAGTTTAATTGGAAAAACATTATACCTTGATTCCCACATTACATTGCATACAAAAATATACCACACAGTTTGCAAACCTAAATATAGAAAGTATAAAAATGAATAAATCAATACATAAATATTTCTTTTTTAAGTAAATCTTTCTGAGTGGGAAAGATAGATTTAAGATTAGAAACAGATTTATAACTGGCCCTGGCCGGTTGGCTCAGCGGTAGAGCGTTGGCCTGGCATGCGGGGGACCCGGGTTCAATTCCAGGCCAGGGCACATAGGAGAAGTGCCCATTTGCTTCTCCACCCCCCCTCCTTCCTCTCTGTCTCTCTCTTCCCCTCCCGCAGCCAAGGTTCCACTGGAGCAAAGATGGCCCGGGCGCTGGGGATGGCTCCTTGGCCTCTGCCCCACGTGCTAGAGTGGCTCTGGTCGCGGCAGAGCGACACCCCGGAGGAGCAGAGCATCGCCCACTGGTGGGCAGAGCGTCGCCCCTGGTGAGCGTGCCGGGTGGATCCCGGTCAGGCGCATGCGGGAGTCTGTGTGACTGTCTCTCCCTGTTTCCAGCTTCAGAAACATACAAAAAAAAAGAAAGAAACAGATTTATAACCTATTTTCTCCCTTATTGGGAATACCTGATAAAGAAAGAAATGGTCTGATCAAATAATCTGGCAATTATGCAGCTAAACAGGTGTACTGGTAAAGGATTGCTTACATCTTGCATGTTAAAAGTAAACAAGAACATGTTCTAATGTGAGAGAGAAAGGGCATTTGGTGGGTAGTGAGCAGCAATAAAAAATGACCTCCTAAAAGACCAGGCATGTTTTTTTCACTGCCTATATCTTCTGAATTAGTAATTTGGTCATGGTTAAGATTATTTTTGGGAAGGGGGAGGGGCACAAAGAGGGCTAAATGGAGGTTGACAGAGGACAATCTGACTTTGGGTTAAATGTATGCAACAGAATTGAATGACAAGATGAACTGGACATGTTTTTTTTTAATATATGTACTATATGTACCCTGATTTATTGATGTCACCTCATTAAAATAAAAATTTATTTATTAAAAAAAGATTTTTTTAAAAATTATATTGCATCTGATTTGATTATTTAGACTTTACTATAGACAAAGATTTCTTAGTTCAACAGGTAGCAAATCCCTTCTCAAAATTAGCAAATGTGCCATGTATATAGTCACGTAATGGAATGCTACATAGACGGAGAATGAACAATCTACAACTATCAGTAATGATATTACAGAAATAGCTTTTTGAAAAGAAAGAAGTGAGCAAAGGCACAAAATCATATATACTACAGATTTCAAGCACAAATTTCAAAATTATTTAATTAATAAATTTATCTTGTGGTTAGATGTCAGAATATTGTTTATCCTTCAGGGCTCATTATAGGATGTGGACACAAGGCGGGATTCTAGGATGTTGGTAACATCTCTCCTTAGACTATGGTTATGGTTCTACCTCTTGAAAATTCATAGAGGTACATGTGATGATTTGTTTACTTTTTTTGTATGATTATCATGTTTCAATGTAAAAAAAGATTAAACTATTAAAGATATAAAAAAATAAGGTGAGTTGTCATCAATGACACAATTACCTTAATATTTAAAAAATGGCTAAAGTAATATCTAGCTCTTGTTCTATTATTTTTATTATGTATACATATACAAATATACATACACATATTACACAAACACACAAGTTTTAAAGAAGAATTTTTCTTGCACCTTTCTAATGATTTTGAGGAGTTTGCCAACAAAATAGTGTACAATATAAATACATCTAAAAGGGAAAATTTGCATAGAACACCTTTAAAGACTTGCCCTGGGTTACAAAAATATAATGATGTAACAAATGTCAAAACAAAAAATCTAATGTTAGAATCAAAGAACTAAATCACAAAGAGCTGCTAAATATCAGAGTACAGTCTATTTTAACTGAGAAATAGACCAAGGTACAGAGTACCTAACTGCTGTTTGGAAAAGAAATAGATAATAATAACAATTACAGACTACCTGAGCCTTTTTCCTGCTTGAAACTCACATTTTGTCTGAACTCTAGTGAATTTTGACTAAAATTAAAGAGAATAGAAATATATATTCAGAAACTATTTTTTGTAAGAAAGGCAAGGGAAAGTAAATGTTACAAGTAAAATATTAATAAATTTGGTAAGGATGTAGAAATTTTATATAATTATGATAATGAAGTAAGATTGAGGATTTCTATGATTAAACTATAGAATCATAGTTTAATCAACAGGTAGCAAATTCCTTCTCAGAATTAGCAAATGTGCCAATCACAGCTATTTGCTTATAGTGCTAATCACAGTTATTTGCAAAGAATGAACTTCATTATTTGAGACCCAAGTATTAGCCATAAACTAAACATACGAAAAAAAAATAGGCAAAGGGCTTTTAAAAATTCTATTTTTTCTGATGTTCACTAAAGAAATAGGTCTATATTAGTAGATTCCAGAGCATTAGGATAAAATTAATTAGCAATGAGACAAAAGATATTTAAGTTGAATTTAAGAAAGAATGACTTCCTTGAAAAATATTGCATCTTGAAGTTACCAACCAGAATAAAGTGGTAAGTGTTCATCCTTAAAAGAATAAAAAGCTAATTTATAAAATTTCAAAATAGATTTCAGAATGTTTTTAAAAATAAAATGGGTTTGGAAATGCTAACTGTTTATTTCTTTAGCATTTGGACTTCAGGGAGCTGGTAGAAAAATGAGAACTACATTGAGCACAGGAGATGAAACCATCCTCATTATGGACTTTAAAAAAATCTCCACACAACACATTTACCTCAGATTTTGAAATTATATCATCTCTTTATATACACTCCAAAAAAGATATACTATACTTAGAAATGTAAAAAGATTGATTTAAATATATACTTTCTGAATCATTTTTCAGCCTTTTGGCTGAGATCAAGTGTGTGTAATTATACACTTTCTTTAATCTAATGTATAAGGATGGCTTCAAAATCAAAGTTCAAATGCTATAGCTGTCTGTTAAGCTCAGTTTATCAGTTATTTATATTATGAATCAAAAATATTATATAAATAAGAAAATAAATTTAAATAAAGTGGAAAATGTCATTTTAGTTTAAATACACTTAAAACAATGAAAAGTCCAAATATATGTACACTGCTTACAAAAATTAAGGAATCAGGGAATGTGCAGATACTCCAGTATTTTCAGCCTTTTGTCTAGTGCATTTTTACCAATGAAATAAAAGTTGGTTTTGCATCTCATTTGCATAATTGAACAACTTTCTTTGACTTGTCATTTGCTTTTCTGATGTTCTTATTTAATTTAAAAAAATCAAATGCTTCTTTTTTATCGAATCATATTCATTTTGAAATATCCCCTAATTTTTGTGAGCAGTATATATAAATAAAGTTATAACTATCATAGGTAAAATTACAGCAACACTAATAGAATTCCCAAAGCTAAGTAAACTAAAAAATTATATAAAACAAAAATTATTACTATTCATTTATATCTGAAGAAAAATGTGTTTAATTTATGAAATAACTATTTTTCTCAGAGGTTGCTTCATATTTTCACTCAACCCCCTGCTCCCTCTGTATTTGACTAGATCAACTAAGATTCATTTCTATAGGAACCAGATCTGCTCTATGGTTATAAAGTCCTGAAACAGAACCTTGATTAAATGAGGTTTGCATTGTAATGCTTGCCTATTATTGCTGTATACAATTTAGGGAAAGTGGTTAACAACAAAATAGCAGAAAAGAGAACAAAAAAATTGAAATAACAAAGGCAGAATTTTACCAATAGAACTAGATATGGGGCTGGACAAATGATCATAACTAAGACTTGGCTTTTTCTTTTAATTGGATAAGAAATATTTATTTTATTTTTATACTTGAATTTTATTGGGTTGACATAATTATACAGGTTTACCTGACCAGGCAGTGGTGCAGTGAATAGAGCTTAAGAATGGGATGCGGAGGACCCAGTTTCAAAACCACGAGGTCGCTGGTATGAGCGTGGAACCATAGACATAACCCCAAGGTCTCTGGCTTGAGCCCAATGGTCAATGGCTTGAGCAAAGGGTTGCTCATTCTGCTGTAGCCCACCACCCCTGTCAAGGCACATATGAGAAAGCAGTCAATGAACAACTAGAGAGCCACAATGAAGAATTGATGCTTCTCATTTCTCTCACTTCCTATCTGTCTGTCCCTATCTGTCCCTCTCTCTGTCTCTGTCACACGCAAAAATAAATAAATAAATAAATAAATAAATAAATAAATAAAAATAAATAAATAGATAGATAAATATACAGGTTTATTTTATAATCTATCTTCCTTAGATTTCACTTTTGACACATTGATCATTTGCATACAAAGTGTATAAAGTAATTCTTCCTCGCCCCTGCCCCTGATATCAAGCATGTATCAGCAAAAGAGACATGGACAAGATAGATACCTTTACAAGTAAATATTATGTGTAGCATAATAAATCATACCTTTACTCTTTGATTTATTAGGAAAAATAGATTATATATACTATTTATAAACCTAGTAAGTTATAATAAAGGAATTAGTTGTTTTTATGAATATTTTTTTTATTTTATCCTCACAACAATTAAATATATGATCAAAGTCTGTATAATGAGCAAAAGGAAGCCCAAGGCAGTCAAAAGAACAAATTAAAGTCAGCTGCCTAGTGATCAAGTCAGGGAGGAACTATTAGAAATACTACTTTATAAAAAAGGAAACAGTCTTAAAAAGATTGTGTAGCTTTCCGGCAGTTGCTATTTTAAATGGCAGAGCCAGGATTCAAATCATGGTAATTAGACCCCAAAATCGACTACATCTACCATTATTCCTTACTTCCTCCCATTACAGATCTCTGGTTTTAAGTTTGAGTTCAAGACCATAATATTCAGACTCAACTGAGTTCTATTGATGGAATTATTGATGACTCATGATGTTAATAAGAACACATATTTCCTTTTATTCTTTCATTATATGTTATCTTCCTGATTAGTGGCAGTCATTTTAAAAATAATGACTAAATAGATAACCTCCACTGACCCCTAGTAATGCCATAATAAGAGGAGGTAGGAGTTAATGCCCTTTATCTTGTTTACTTGCTTTGAGTTGAGCATTATTGAAGCAGAGTCATGAATTAAAACCTCATTTGCATCACATAAATTTTCCAAACTTAATTGATACAGATTTCTGTCTTAGATTCAAGCTGGCCATTTTTTTTTCTGACAAATAACTGAGGCTTTTCACAAGGGAGGCAAGAAGAGCTCATGCAGATAAACCCAGGACATTACACTGGCAAAACCACTCCAAGTCCATCCCCTGAAGACATTCAATCATTTCCTCTTGACACCTGTAGCTTTAGGTAGAATTTAATCTTAGTTAAAGTTAAGAATATGTCATATGGGAGAGACAAGATGGTGCTGGAGTAGGCGGACGTACCAACAACTACCTCCCAAAACCAAAGTGGATTACAAACTAATTTTATGAACTATCATCTGGAAAAAACAACTTTGGACTAAACTAAGAGGACTCTTCAAGGAACACTGAAGAAGCCACACTGAGACTAGTAGGAAAAGCGGAAACGTGGAAATGCGGAGAGGGCTGCCCAGCTCCCCGGAGCGAACGGCAGCAGAGAGAGACTCACATGGCATGAAGTGAGTTTAGCAGAGGGGAAATGATCCTGAGCCCCAGGAACAAAGCCCCAGCCTGCAGCCCCAGAGCCCAGAAGAGGCTTAAGGACAGTATTTAGCTGGAAACAAGTCAGGATACTGTTTGTGAGAAAGAGTCTGATTTCTCAGACCCAGGATCCTTCTTTTTTTTTTTTTTTTTTATAAATTTTTATTAATGTTAATGGGATGACATTAATAAATCAGGGTACATATATTCAAAGAAAACATGTCTAGTTAATCTTGTAATTAAACTATGTTGCATACCCCTCACCCAGAGTCAGATTGTCCTCCGTCACCCTCTATCTAGTTTTCTCTGTGCACCTCCCCCCTCCCGCTAACTCTCTCCCTCCCTCCCTCCTGCGTCCTCCATCCTCCCACCCCTCATAACCACCACACTCTTGTCCATGTCTCTGAGTCTCGTTTTTATGTTCCACCACTGTATGGAATCATGTAGTTCTTGTTTTTTTTCTGATTTACTTATTTCACTCCGTATAATGTTATCAAGATCCCACCATTTTGCTGTAAATGATCTGATGTCATCATTTCTTATGGCTGAGTAGTATTCCATAGTGTATATGTGCCACATCTTCTTTATCCAATCTTCTATTGAAGGGCTTTTTGGTTGTTTCCATGTCTTGGCCACTGTGAACAATGCTGCAATGAACATGGGGCTACATGTGTATTTATGTATCAATGTTTCAGAGGTTTTGGGGTATATACCCAGTAGAGGGATTGCTGGGTCATAAGGTAGTTCTATTTGCAGTTTTTTGAGGAACCACCAAACTTTCCTCCATAATGGTCGTAATACTTTAGAGTCCCACCAACAGTGGATGAGAGTTCCCTTTTCTCCGCAGCCTCTCCAATATTTGCTATTACCTGTCTTGATAATAATAGCTAATCTAACAGGGGTGAGGTGGTATCACATTGTAGTTTTGATTTGCATTTCTCTAATAACTAATGAAGCTGAGCATCTTTTCATATATCTGTTGGCCATTTGTATTTCTTCCTGGGAGAAGTGTCTGTTCATGTCCTCTTCCCATTTTTTTATTGGGTTGTTTGTTTGTTTGTTGTTGAGTTTTATGAGTTCTTTGTAAATTTTGGATATTAGGCCCTTATCTGAGCTGTTGTTTGAAAATATCATTTCCCATTTAGTTGGCTGTCTGTTTATTTTGATATCAGTTTCTCTTGCTGAGCAAAAACTTTTTATTCTGATGTAGTCCCATTCACTTCTCTTGCCATTGGAGTCAGGTTCATAAAATGTTCTTTAAAACCCAGGTCCATGAGTTTAGTACCTATGTCTTCTTCTATGTACTTTATTGTTTCAGGTCTTATATTTAGGTCTTTGATCCATTTTGAATTAATTTTAGTACACGGGGACAGGCTGTAGTCGAGTTTCATTCTTTTGCATGTGGTTTTCCAGTTTTCCCAACACCATTTGTTGAAGAGGCTTTCTTTTCTCCATTGTGTGTTGTTGGCCCCTTTATCAAAGATTATTTGACCATATATATGTGGTTTATTTCTGGGCTTTCTATTCTGTTCGATTGGTCTGAGTGTCTATTTTTCTGCCAATACCATGGTGTTTTGATTATTGTGGCCCTATAATATAGTTTGAAGTCAGGTATTGTAATGCCCCCAGCTTCATTCTTTTTCTTTAGAATTGCTTTGGCTATTCGTGATTTTTTATAGTTCCATATAAATCTGATGATTTTTTGTTCCATTTCTTTAAAAAATGTCATAGAAATTTTGATGGGAATTGCATTAAATTTATATACTGCTTTGGGTACTATGGCCATTTTAATTATATTTATTCTTCCTATCCAAGAACAAGGAATATTTTTCCATCTCATTGTGTCTTTTTCTATTTCTCTTAGCAATGCCTTGTAGTTTTCGTTATATAGGTCCTTTACATTCTTTGTTATGTTTATTCCTAGGTATTTTATTTTTTGTGTTGCAATCGTGAAGGGGATTATTTTTTTGAGTTCATTTTCTAATATTTCATTGTTGGCATATAGAAAGGCTATGGACTTTTGTATGTTAATATTGTATCCTGCGACCTTACTGTATTGGCTTATTGTTTCTAGTAATCTTTTTGTGGAGTCCTTCGGGTTTTCGATGTATAGGATCATATCATCTGCAAAAAGTGATACCTTTACTTCTTCTTTTCCGATATGGATGCCTTTTAATTCTTTGTCTTGTCTGATTGCTCTGGCCAGAACTTCTAGCACCACGTTAAATAAGAGTGGAGAGAGTGGACAATCCTGTCTTGTTCCTGATTTAAGGTGGATAGTCCTCAGTTTTACACCATTTAATATGATGTTGGCTGATGGTTTATCATATATGGCCTTTATCATGTTGAGATATTTTTCTTCTATACCCATTTTATTGAGAGTCTTAAACATAAAATTGTATTGTATTTTATCGAAAGCCTTTTCTGCGTCTATTGATAAGATCATGTGGTTTTTGTTCTTTGTTTTGTTGATATGGTGTATTACATTAATCGTTTATGTATGCTGAACCATCCTTGAGATTCTGGGATGAATCTCACTTGATCATGATGTATTATTTTTTTAATATGTTGTTGTATTCAATTTGCCAGTATTTTGTTTAATATTTTAGCATCTGTATTCATTAGAGATATTGGTCTGTAGTTTTCTTTCTTTGTGCCATCCTTGCCAGGTTTTGCTATGAGAGTTATGTTGGCCTCATAAAATGTGTTTGGAAGTATTGCTTCTTTTTCAATTTTTTGGAAGACTTTGAGTAGAATAGGAACCAGGTCTTCTTTGAATGTTTGATAGATTCACTAGTATAACCGTCTGGGCCTGGACTTTTATTTTTGGGGAGGTTTTTAATAGTTTTTTCTATTTCCTCCCTGCTGATTGGTTTGTTTAGGCTTTCTGCTTCTTCATGACTCAGTCTAGGAAGGTTGTATTGTTCTAGGAATTTATCCATTTCTTCTAGATTGTTGTATTTGGTGGCATATAGTTTTTCATAGTATTCTACAATAATTCTTTGTATATCTATGATGTCTGTATGATCTCTCCTCTTTCATTTTGGATTTTATTTATTTGAGTCCTGTGCCTTTTTTCCTTGGTGAGTCTTGCCAAGGGTTTGTCAATTTTGTTGATCTTTTCAAAGAACCAGCTCCTTGTTTTATTGATTTTTTCTATAGTTTTTCTGTTCTCTATTTCATTTATTTCTGCTCTGATTTTTATTATCTCCTTTCTTCGGCTGGTTTTGGGTTGTCTTTGTTTTTCTTTTTCTAGTTCCTTAAGGTGTGAAGTTAAGTGGTTTACTTCAGCTCTCTTTTGTTTGTTCATCTAGGCCTGAAGTGATATGAACTTTCCTCTTATTACTGCTTTTGCTGCATCCCAGAGATTCTGCTATGTCGTATTTTCATTTTCATTTGTCTGTATATATCTTTTGATCTCTGCACTTATTTCTTCTTTGACCCATTCATTTTTTAGAAGTATGTTGTTTAGTTTCCACAATTTTGTGGGTTTTCCCCCTTTTTTACTGTTGAATTCTAGTTTCAAAACTTTATGATCAGAGAATATGCTTGGTACAATTTCAATTTTTCTAAATTTGCTGATATTGTTTTTGTGGCCCAACATATGGTCAAATCTTGAGAATGTTCCATGTGCACTATAGAAAAATGTATACTCTGTCGCTTTGGGATGAAGTGTCGTGTAGATGTCTATCATATCTAGGTGTTCTAGTATTTTGTTTAAAGCCATTATATCTTTATTGATTCTCTGTTTGGATGACTAATCTAGAGCCGTCAGCGGTGTATTGAGGTCTCCAAGTATGATTGTATTTTTGTCAGTTTTTGTTTTAACATCAATAAGTAGCTGTCTTATATATTTTGGTGGTCCTTGGTTTGGTGCATATATATTAAGGATTGTTATGTCTTCTTGATTCAGTGTCCCCTTAATCATTATGAAATGACCATTTTTGTCTCTGAGTACTTTTTCTGTCTTGTAGTCAGCATTATCAGATATGAGTATTGCTACACCTGCTTTTTTTGGTGCTGTTTGCTTGGAGTATTGTTTTCCAGCCTTTCACTTTGAATTTGTTTTTATCCTTGTTGCTTAGATGTGTTTCTTGTAGGCAGCATTCAGCTGGATTTTCTTTTTTAATCCATTCTGCTACTCTGTGTCTTTTTATTGGTAAGTTTAATCCATTTATATTTAGTGTAATTATTGACACTTGTGGGTTCCCTACTGCCATTTTATAAATTGCTTTCTGTTAGTTTTGTATCTTGTTTGATTCTTCTCTTTTGTTTTTCTACCATTTGTTTTTGTTTATTTGTATTCCATACTTCTTTCCTCTGTTGTTATTTTTTTAGTCAAGTGTTTTTGTGGTGGTTTTTTTTAAGGGTGGTTACCATTAAGTAATGAAAAGAGTACCTACCATATTCATTGTAGTACCCTATCTTATGAGTATTTCTGCGCTTCATTGTCCTTTGCTACTGTTAATCTTCATCCTTTCCCCCCTTTTTTCTTTTGTTGTCACAGTTTAAGTTTGGTTTTATTGTTTTCTTGGTGGAGCTCTTACTTGTGGTTTTGTTTTGTTTTTGTTCTTTGAATCTGATTGGAAAACCCCCTTTAGTATTTCCTGGAGTGGGGGCTTTCTGATAATAAATTCTCTCATCTTTTCTGTATTTGTGAATGTTTTTATATCTCCTTCGTACTTGAAGGATAGCTTTGATGGGTATAGTATTCTTGGCTGAAAGTTCCTCTCTTTCAGGGCTTTAAATATTGGGGTCCACTCTCTTCTAGCTTGTAGAGTTTCTGCTGAGAAATCTGATGATAATCTAATAGGCCTTCCTTTATATGTTGTATTCCTCTTTTCCCTGGCTGCCTTGAGAATTTTTTCTTTGTCATTGGTTTGTGTCATCTTCATTATGATGTGCCTTGCAGTGGGTTTGTTGGGGTTAAGAAAACTCGGTGTTCTGTTTGCTTCTTGAATTTGAGGCTTTAATTCTTTCCAAAATCTTGGTAAGTTCTCATCTATTATTTGTTTGAGTATATTCTCCATTCCATTTTCTTTCTCTTCTCCCTCTGATATACCTATTATTCTTATGTTATTCTTTCTGATGGAGTCAGAAAATTCCTGTAGGGCTTTCTCATATTTTATTATTTTTGAGTCTCTTTCTTCTTCTCTCTGTTGTGCCTCAAGTTGCTTGTCTTCTATTTCACTAATCCTGTTTTCTATCAGGGCTATTCTATTAGCTAAGCTTGTTACCTCGTTTTTCAGCTCGTGAATTGAGTTTTTCATTTCTGCTTGATTTGTTTTTATAGTTTTAATTTCCTTGGTAATATATTCTTTGTGATCATTGAGTTGTTTTCTGATTTCCCTAAATTGCCTTTCTGTGTTTTCTTGTATATCTCTGAGTATTTTTAAGATTTCTTTTTTAAATTCTCTGCCATTTGGCTCCAAGGCTTCCAATATGTTAAATCTTTTCTCCATAGATTTTTTTACATCTATTTGTGTTACCTCTCTATCTTTTGTATCCATAATATTCTATTTTCTTTTTCTTATTGGCCTCTGAGGGTGGTCTTGTTGATAGTATTAATTAGAATTAATAAAGAATAAAAAGGAAAAAAAAGGAAAATACCCTACAAAAAAAAGTAATAATTTTTTATTTTCCCCTTTTTTCTTTCTTCTCTTCCACTCTTCTCCCCTCCCTAGGGAAATATCGTGATAACCTGTGAATTATTTTATGCTAAATGGAACAAAAACTGCCTATAACAGAGGGCCTGATTTGAGGTGAAGAGTTCAAGCGGCAAAAAAAAAGGGAGTAGGGACCTACCAAATGCAAAAAAAAAAAAAAAAAAAGGAGAAAATCTTAGACAAGCATAAAATGATTTGCTTGTAAGTGATTGTTGACTAAGAGATATAATGAGAGAGATAAGAGGGAAACAGAAAAAAGGAGAGAAAAAGTAATGATTAAAGAAGAAAAAAATAAAAATAAATATAATAAGTAAAAATATGCTGTATTAAGTGGAGCGAAGACTAAATACAATGGAGACCTTGGGTTGGGAGGAATACTAGTGAGTTAAAAAACAATGTAAAAAGTACCCAAAATACCACAAAAGCAAACAAAGGAAAACCAAAAACAAAAGCAAAAAAAAAAAAAAAAAAAAGAAAGAACCAAAAAAAATCCTGAGTCTCAAATTAAATATTTTGTTCGTGATTGAGGATTGAATGGGAGGAAAAGTAAAAGGAGAAAAGAAGAAACGAATAGAAAGGAAAAAATTAAAAAAAGAGAAACAAAGGAAGAAAGAAAGGAAAAGAAAAAAAAACAAAAGGGGAGAGAGTGAGACTTAAGGGTTTTGGAGTGTAACCCTAAAGGAGAGTAAGGATGAAGAAAAGAAATAAAATGTAACACTCATGGGTAGTGTAGTTCAAGAAAAGGGAAGCATAAGATGGGCAGAGAATAAACCAAGGTGGAGGAAATAGAAATAATAATAAAGGCAATAAGATAGAAGAAAGAAACAACAACGATGAAGAATTAGTGGAACAAGTTATAAAGTCTGTGGATTTTTCTTGATTTTGAGAGGTTAACTTCTTCCTTTTTCTTTTCTCTTCCTCTTCCTGGTCAGTGACTCTGTACCCCAGGCTCTGCCCCTGTGTCACGCTTAGGTAGGGATTTGCAGTTGATGGGATTCTATGGCAATGTCATATTATTGGCTTTAGTCTTGCTGGTAGTCAAGGCTTGTTGGCATTTGCAGGGTCTAACAATGAGAGAGTTTGCTTTCCTGGAGTCTCTGTCCTAGTCTCCCCTTCCTGAGTTAGCAGCCTGGTGATCCAGCTATGAGGCTGCCACTACTTCTGTCTGGGGAGTAAGAGGCTCAAAGAGCTGGGAAATCCCCACTCTATCCCCACTCAGCATAAGGTTCTGTGTAAGGCTCTGGCAGTCAGAGCCCCCAGCGTAATCAGGTGAGGCTGGGAGTCAATTGGTGTCAAGGTAACTGTTCAGTGCCTAGCATTCAGTTGGACCACTCAACCCAGGCTTTCCACACTTTGTAGCCTGTTTTGGCTGGGAAGAGGAGGCACTAGTCGCTGCTTGCTGTATGGATCTTAATATCTGCCAAATCCCTCTTGTTAGCGCATATCCCTGAATATGGAGGCTCTGTCAATCAGAAGTTGCCCCTGCCCCTTTAGTGAGAGGCACTGAAAAATATCATGCCTCTTGTCTTGGATCACTGAACTGAGAGAGATCTTATGAATTAGAGCCCCGTGGGAGTGCAGATTTCGTGGGTTAAGCTAATTTCAGTGATTGGATCCGCAGCTGTGCTCCAGAAAGTATTTCAGGCTGCCTGCGTGCCCCTCCCCCAACGCTTGATTGTTAGCTTGAATGGCTGGGTGAGGTGCCCTGCCCACAGAGAGAATCTCCCAATTAGGGAAGACAGCCTTGGCGCCCCTCCCGGACCACGGCACGAGGCACGCGCGCAGTCCCTCAGGGCACACCGGTGGCTGGGATCTCTCACACGCAGTGCGTGGGCCACTGGGGACGCAGGTGGTGCAAGGGAGCTCACTCTACGACTGGACCACGGCACGGGGCGCGTGCCCGGTTTCTCAGGGCACGCTGGCGGCTGCTCGCAGTGCCCAGGCTGCTGCTCCGAGTGTGGGCGGGCAGTTGCACGCGTGGGTTGACTCACCACAGGCGTACTCCCTCCTCGGCTTGAATGAACCTCCGTGCGGTAGTTAGCTTCCTTCATGCCGTCAGCTCTGACCCGTCTCTCAGACTCAAGTGATAACCGTCCTTTCACTTTCAGTGTGTGTGGAACTCCAGAATACTCCGAGGATAAATTTTTCTGTTTCTAGTTGATAAATTTGTTGAGATTTTGGGGAGATCTGTCGGATGCGCTGCTCACGGTGCCATTTCCGTGACGTCACTAGGATCCTTCTTAAGGGGACCACGCAGAACGTCTCTCTCACAACCACTCACCTGAGGCTCCTAGGGATGGAGGGAGAGAGGAGAGGACCAGAGTAACAGGAAGAGAGTGTAATCTAGAAGGCACACGGAGAAACATTTTGGGAGATAACCACCCTAACCCCTGGAACGAGTCACTCCCCAAAGCTGAAGTGAATATTTCCCCCGGAAACAGCAATACCAGCAAAGGGAAGCAGTAGAGCAGCCAAACAAGTTCCCCCGCAGCACTCAGAGCAGAGTTGCATAGAAGGAGGGAGCTTTTGGGTCTACAGTAGTGAGTCTTAGGGTCCGAGCTGCAACGCCCCCAACCATGCAGCTGAGGGCGCGCCAGAGGGTGGGTGGCAGCGGGAGACAAAAGCACAGTTCTGCTGGCAGGGGCAGAAACTAGCTGGCCACCACTGGGCTCAGGTGTGAGCTCAATCTTGCCCAGCTAGGGAGAAGGGGGCATGAAAAAGCGGTCAAGCTCAGCTGCCATCAGCTTGTAATCCAACCAGCGGGAGAAGGGCGGGAACCCCAAAAAGGGTGGAAGACCAGCCCCTGAGCAAGGGCACAGGAGCACAGCCTTGACCCGCCCATGAAACCCAGGCTTGTGGTCTGACTTGTTAGCTGGCTCCTCTCATGGGAGTGGAGCCAAAAGCCCAGAAGAGGTGGAGTTCCGCTACTGAGCTGAGCTTGGGCACGCAGTCCTGCCCGGTGGTAGAGCCAAGGCTAGCAGCCGTTCCTCGAGTGGGCTCCTCCTGCAAAGGGCAAAAGCTGGAAACAGGCAGAGACCTGCAGCTGAGCAAAGGTGCTCGCCAGTGCCCTCAGGACCAAGCATAATGTCATACACGGGGGCGGAGCAAAGGCCAAGACCACCAACGCTTGTGCACCCAAGCACGTGATCACAGCCACTCCCATTAAGAGAAAATGCGGAGGCAGAGAAATACAACACAAATAAACCAAGAGAAATCCCCAGAAAAAGACCTAAGTGAATCAGATATAACCAAATTACCAGATGCAGAGTTTAAAATAATGATTGTTAGGATGCTCAAAGATATTACAACAATCATAGATGGCCATTACAAAAACCTAAATAAAGAGATAACAAATATAAAAAAGGACATTGAAATAATAAAAAAGAATCAGTCAGCAATGACAAATACAACATCTGAAATAAAGAATACAATGGAAAGAATTAAAAGCAGGATGAATGAAGCAGAGAATCAAATCAGTGAGTTAGAGGACACGATAAAGGCACAGAAGCAGAGCAGCAAAAAAAAAAAAGTCTGAGGAAACTCTAAGAGAGCTCTGTGACGACATGAAGAGAAATAACATCTGCATCATAGGGGTTCCTGAAGAAGAAGAGAAAGAACAAGGGATAGAGACTTTGTTCAAACATATTATAGCAGAAAACTTCCCCCAATTAAGGCAGGAAAACATTTCACATGTTCAGGAAGCACAGAGAACTCCATTAAGGAGAAACCCAAAGAAACCAACACCAAGACACATCATAATTAAAATACCAAAGCTAAATGATAAAAAGAAAATATTAAAAGCTGCTAGAGAAAAAAGACTATCACCTACAAAGGAGCCCCCATAAGAATGACTTCTGACTTCTCAACAGAAACATTTGAGGCCAGAAGGGAATGGCAAGAAATATTCAAAGTAATTCAGAACAAGAACGTACAACCAAGACTACTTTATACAGCAAGGCTATCATTTAAAATTGAAGGAGAAATAAAAAGCTTTACAGACAAAAAAAAAAAACCTCAAGGAATTCACTGCAACCAAACCAAGGCTGCAAGAAATGCTAAGGGGCCTGTTGTAAACAAATCAAAGGAAAAAAAGAATACAGCAAAACAGGAGTACAGTTTTAAAGAAAAAAATGGCAATAAACAATTACATACCAGTAATAACCTTAAATGTTAATGGAATAAATGATCCGATCAAGAGACATAAGGTAGGTGCGTGGATAAGAAAACAGGGCCCATACATATGCTGTCTACAAGAGACACACCTTAAATCAAAAGATGCACACAGACTGAAAATAAAAGGATGGAAAAATATATTTCACACAAATGGAAATGAAAAAAAAGTTGGGGTAGCAATACTTATATCAGACAAAATGGACTTTAAAACAAAGACCATAGTTACAGATAAAGAAAGTCACTAGATAATGATAAAGGGAGCAATCCAAAAGGAAGATATAACCATTATAAATATCTACGCACCTAATATAGGAACACCTAAATATATAAAGCAGACTTTGATGGACTTAAAGAGCGAGATCAACAGCAATATTATGATAGTAGGGGATTTCAATACCCCATTAACATCATTAGATAGATCCTCAAGAAAGAAAATTAACAAACAAACAGCAGACTTAAAGGACATATTAGATCAACTCAATTTAATAAATATCTTCAGAACCTTTCACCGTAAAAGAGCAGAATATACATTCTTTTCAAGCGCTCATGGTATATTCTCTAGAATAGACCACATGTTAGGCCACAAAAGCGGTCTCAACAAATTTAAGAAGATTGAAATCATATCAAGCACTTTCTCTGATCACAATGGCATTAAACTAGAAATCAACCACAATGAAAAATTGAAAAACATTCAAACACTTGGAAACTAAATAGTACGTTATTAAATAACAAATGGGTTAACATTGAGATCAAAGAAGAAATTTAAAAATTCCTAGAAACAAACGATAATGAGCACACATCAACTCAAAATTTATGGGACACAGCAAAAGCAGTCCTGAGAGGGAAGTTTATAGCATTATACCTGAAGAAGCTAGAAAAAGCTCAAATAAACAACTTAACCCTGCATCTAAAAGAACTAGAAAAAGAACAGTAAGTAAAGCCCAGAGCTAGTAGAAGGAAGAAAATAATAAAGATCAGAACAGAAATAAATGACATAGAGGCTAAAGAAACAATACAGAGGATCAATGAAACCAGGAGCTGGTTCCTTGAAAAGTAAACAAGATCTATGAACCTTTAATGAGTCTCACCAAGAAAAAAAGAGAGAGAATTCAAATAAATAAAATTAGAAACAAGAATGGAGAAATAACAACTGACACAACAGAAATACAAAATATTGTAAGAAAATACTATGAAGAATTGTACGCCAAAAAACTAGACAACCTAGATGAAATGGACAAATTCCTTGAATCATATAATCTTCCAAAAATCAATCTGGAAGAATCAGAAAACCTAAACAGACCAATTACAACAAATGAGATTGAAACAGCTATCAAAAAACTCCCCCAAAACAAACGTCCTGGGCCTGATGGCTTCACAAGTGAATTCTACCAAATATTCAAAGAAGAACTAACTCCTATCTGTCTCAAGCTATTTCAAAAAATTGAATAGGAAGGAAGACTTCCAAACTCCTTTTATGAGGCGAGCATAATTCTGATTCCAAAACTAGGCAAAGACAACACAAAAAAGGAAAATTATAGGCCAATATCCCTGATGAACTTAGATGCAGAAATCCTCAACAAAACATTAGCAAACCGGATCCAGCAATATATGAAAAAAATCATACACCATGATCAAGTGAAATTTATTCTTGGGAGGCAAGGCTGGTACAATATTCGCAAATCAATCAATGTGATTCATCATATAAACAAAAGGAAGGAGAAAAACCACATGATAATTTCAATAGATGCAGAAAAAGCATTTGATAAAATCCAGCACCCATTCATGATCAAAACTCTCAGCAAAGTGGGAATACAGGGAACATACCTCAACATGATAAAGGCCATCTATGACAAACCCACAGCCAACATCATACTCAATGGGCAAAAATTAAAAGCAATCCCCTTAAGATCAGGAACAAGGCAGGGGTGCCCCCCTTTCATCACTCTTATTCAACATAGTTCTGGAAGTCCTAGCCACAGCAACCAGACAAGAAAAAGAAATAAAAGGCATCTGAATTGGAAAAGAAGAAGTAAAACTATCATTATTTGCAGATGATATGATAATGTATATAGAAAACACTAAAGTCTCAGTCAAAAAACTACTAGATCTGATAAATGAATTTGGCAAGGTGGCAGGATATAAAATCAATACTCAGAAATCAGAGGCATTTTTATACACTAATAATGAACTGTCAGAAAGAGAAATCAAGGAATCAATCCCCTTTACCATTGCAACCAAAAAAATAAAGTACCTAGGAATAAATCTAACCAAGGAGATTAAAGACTTGTACTCGGAAAATTATAAAACATTGATAAAAGAAATCAGGGAAGATACGAATAAGTGGAGGCATATACCGTGCTCATGGTTAGGAAGAATAAACATCATTAAAATGTCTATATTACCCAAAGCAATTTATAAATTCAATGCAATACCAATTAAAATACCAATGACATACTTCAAAGAGATAGAACACATATTCCAAAAATTTATATGGAACCAAAAGAGAACACGAATACCCTCAGCAATCTTGAAAAGGAAGAATAAAGCGGGAGTTATCACACTTCTGGATATCAAGTTATATTATAAGGCCATTGTACTCAAAACAGCATGGTACTGGCATAAGAACAGGCACATAGATCAATGGAACAGAACAGAGAAACCAGAAATAAACCCACAGCTCTATGGACAACTGATATTTGACAAAGGAGGTAAGAAAATAAACTGGAGTAAAGACAGCCTCTTCAACAAATGATGTTGGGAAAATTGGACAGCTACCTGAAAAAAAAATGAAACTAGACCACCAACTTACACCACTCACAAAAATAAACTCAAAATGAGTAATATACTTAAATGTAAGCCGTGAAACCATAAGCATCTTAGAAGAAAACATAGGCAGTAAGCTCTCTGACATCTCTTGCAGCAATATATTTGCTGATTTGTCTCCACAGGCAAGTGAAATAAAAGACAGGATAAACAAATAGGACTTTATCAAACTAAAAAGCTTCTGTACAGCTAAAGACAATAAGAACAGAATAAAAAGACAAACTATACAATGGGAGAATATATTTGACATTGCGTGTGATAAGGGGTTAATAACCAAAATTTATAAAGAACTTGTAAAGCTTAATACATGGAAGACAAACAATCCAATCCAAAAATGGGCAAAAGAAATGAATAGACACTTCTCCAAAGAGGACACACAGATGGCCAATAGGCATATGAAAAAATGTTCAACATCACTAATGATTAGAGAAATGCAAATTAAAACCACAATGAGATATCACCTCACACCAGTCAGAATGGCGCTCATCAATAAAACTACACAGAATAAGTGCTGGCAAGGAGGTGGAGAAAAGGGAACCCTCCTGCACTGCTGGTGGGAATGCAGACTGGTGCAGCGACTGTGGAAAACAGTATGGAGATTCCTCAAAAAATTAAAAATTGAACTGCCTTTTGACCCAGCTATACCACTGTTAGGAATGTATCCCAAGAATATCATAGCACTGTTTGAAAAGAAGAAATGCACTTCCATGTTTATAGCAGCATTGTTCACAAAAGCAAAGATCTGGAAACAGCCCAAGTGTCCATCAGAAGACTAGTGGATTAAAAAGCCTTGGTATATATATACTATGGAATACTACTCAGCCATAAGAAATGATGACATAGGATCTTTTACAACAACATGGTTGGGCCTTGATAACATTATACTGAGCGAAAGAAGTAAATCAGAAAAAACTAAGAACTATATGATTCCTTACATAGGTGGGACATAAAGATGAGACTCAGAGACATGGACAACAGTGTTGGGGTTACAGGGTGGGGGAGGGAAGGGGCACAAAGATCATGGCTTTTCAGCACTTGCCATATTCCCCCCTTAATCTGCAGTCAGACAGCAAATATTTACTTATGGTGTTTCCACTATAAAGACTACTGTCTTAGGGACAAATGCTGATGAACTATTTCAGCAGTTCCTCCTTCTTCAAAGACTTCTATGTCAACATAGAGCTCCATGTTTCATAGGACATACTAAAGCTCACTCCATGCTCCCTGGAGCTTTAGCACAAGGGAATGCCCTTTTTTTTTTCTTTTTCTCTTTTCTTTTTTTTTGTTGTTTTATTTTTTTCTTTTATTTATTTATTTTTTGTATTTTTCTGAAGATGGAAATGGGGAGGCAGTCAGACAGACTCCCGCATGCGCCTGACCGGGATCCGCCTGGCATGCCTACGGGGGGGGGGGGGATGCTCTGCCCATCTGGAGTGTTGCTCTGTTGCAACCAGAGCCATTCTAGCATCTGAGGCAGAGGCCTTGGGGCCATCCTTAGTGCCCGGGGTGGCTTTGCTCTGGTGGAGCCTCGCTGTGGGAGGGGAAGAGAGAGACAGAGAGGAAGGAGAGGGGGAGGGGTGGAGAAGTAGATGGGCGCTTCTTTTGTGTGCTCTGACTGGGAATCGAACCCGGAAATACTGCACACCAGGCCAATGCTCTACCACTGAGCCAACCGGCCAGGGCCTAGGAATGCCCTTGTTGATCAAGCTACCCAAAAGAAAATTATATGGAGCAACCATGACAGACCGAGCAAGTCAGTCTCATACTATTCATCACCAGAACGCTGCAGCCCAGAGTAAACAGTTTCAACTTTCTCGGGGAGCAGCATGACAGATTGGGAAATCCTGTCCAAGGGGTCCTATACTGCCCCTTCATTTGAAGTTAACCCTCAAGGACCCCTACCAGGACAACTTTGGCAGATGGATGTTACTCATATACCTTCATTTGGCAAACAGTCGTATGTACACATTACAGTGGATACGTATTCCGGATCTATAGTAACCTCTGTCAGAACAGGAGAGGCTGCTAAGCATGTTATAGCTCATTGTCTGTATGCACTGTTCTATTATTGGATTTCCTAAACTAGCTAAACTGAAAAATGCATTTACTGTATTTTGTCATGCTTACAATCTTTAAAGTTAAGGTATTGTTAAAGTGTACTCAGCAAACATTTTAAGGTCAATTAAAAAATATTTTAAAGAGGGTAGTCATATCCTGGAACTCCTATGGGTCTACCATATCATGCTTCTAACTTAAAAAAAAAATTACATTACTTTTGAATGCTGATGAACAGGAGACACCAAATCTTTTTTGCCTGCAAACTACTACCTTCTTTATTAGATCCAGCTGATAACACTTTTGTCTTTTTCCAAATAGCTCTGGATACATGGAAAAGATTTATATAGGCAGATGGGGATCCTCAAACCCCTCAGCAAGATCTTCTGAGCATGGCTTTTAAGATACCTAGAGGTTGAAAAAGCCCAATAGAGATCAGGGGAACTACCAGCTTTTAGGATACACCCTTAAAGGCTCCAATGCCCCAAAGGGGTCTCATAGGATGCCATCTGGGTCCTGCTTCAATAGTGGAAAGGAAGGTCATTGAGCTAAAGCCTGCCAGGCTTACATGCCTCTGCTGTGAGGAAACAGGGACACTGGAAGGTAGGCTTCCCCCTCGCTCCTCTAAGAGAGGGTTGAGTCTCTTCCAGCCCTGCTCCAGCCACCTATGACCTAACCTTGCCCAGAAAGCTGGGGTTTGCCACTGCAGGCTGAAGGTGCCCAGGGCCTTAGGTCTCATCTACAACACAGTGGACGAGCCTAAGGTATTTCTTCCAAGAAGCAGGTAAACTGATCTCATTTGCACAAGGGCCACTTAACTATGTTTTGCCTGAATAGTCAGGTTTTTTATTCTTCCCTCAAAGATCTCTGTTGTGGGTGTTGATAGTCCTATTTTCTGCTGCTTTGCTTAATATATAGTATTTCCTGTATCCCTCCTACCTCAATGCCCCACTCATATTTCAGGCTGGGACCTACTCCTAATTTAGTGCTCTCTTTCTCCCTTTTGCCAACTTCTATTATGAATCTACCTTTGCCACCCAGCTTAGTGTATCCCAAGGTTCTCTTTACCATGCCACAGTCGCAGAGCTCCAGGGAAAACAACCTGCTTTCATCTCTCCAGGCAGAGGAGAACAGAAGCTCCATATCCAGGCATGCTGCAAATGGCTTTTCCAGTAACCTGAATCATTACCAGCTAGAAGCAGCGGTCATTGGGACTTGGACATGAGCTGCAAAGTATAGAATGGTGACAATAATTCCAGTGCCATGAGGATTTTTCCTGGATGGGGACTTTTCCTGGACTCCTGCTCCCTGTGACAGCTCCTAACAGACTGAACTGTGGTTGGGTTGCATTTTTCAGGAATTTGGCATGGTGATGGGGCCAACTTGGACTTGGTGAACATGTTAAGGACACTACTCTTTTATGGATTCTTGCTGTATTGGCCAAGAGTTTGCTTAAAGGCTTTTAATCACTGTAAAAAAAAATAGAAGACTGGATAAGAAGATGGGGCACATATACACCATGGTATACTATTCAGTTAGAAGAAATGATGACATTGATCACTTACAGCAGAATGGTGGAATCTTGATAACATTATGCGTAGTGAAATAAGTGAATCAGAAAAAACAAGAACTGCAGGATTCCATACATTGGTGGGACATAAAAACGAGACCTGGCCCTGGCCGGTTGGCTTAGTGGTGGAGCGTCGGCCTGGTGTGTGGGCCACCCAGGTTCTATTCCCGGCCGGGGCACATAGGAGAATCGAACCTGGGATTCTCAACCCCCCTCCTTCCTCTCTGTCTCTCTCTTCCCCTCCCACAGCCAAGGCTCCATTGGAGCGGGGATGGCCCGGGCGCTGGGGATGGCTCTGGTCGCGGTGGAGCGATGCCCCGGAGGGGCAGAGCATTGCCCCCTGGTGGGCAGAGCGTCGCCTCTGGTGGGTGTGCCAGGTGGATTCCGGTCAGGCACATGCGGGAGTCTGTCTGACTGTCTCTCCCCGTTTCCAGCTTCAGAAAAAAAAAAAAACGAGACTAAGAGACATGGACAGGAGTGGGGTGGTTACGGGGGGTGGGGGTAGGGGAGGAGGGAGAGGTGGAGGGGGAGGGGTACAAAGAAAACTGGATAGAGGGTGACCAAGGACGATCTCTCTTTGGGTGATGGGTATGCAACAGAACTAAATGACAAGATAACCTGGAAATGTTTTCTTTGAATATATGTACCCTGATTTATTGATGTCACCCCATTAAAATAAAAATTTATTTATAAAAAAAAAATGTCATATATGTGCGGTCGATTGGCAATGGGGTAAGGTCACATGAGGAAACACCCATGCCCATGACCACCAAAAGAAATGGCCCAGGAGCATTTTGAAACTGTCAGGCAATGAAATTTTGCCACAACATATCACTCCACCACCACCCTTCCAATGCTATAAATTACCCTGGGCAGGAGAAGCTGCGCAACTTCCCTGGCCCCTGTCTTGCAGACCAGTGAACCTGGCCCAGGGGCACTCTAACTAAAGCTTTTGCTTGTCCACAGTTGGTAACTATGTCCTTCTTTCTTTCCCGGTGGAAAATATCTTACAATATATACCTTCAAACTTTTGTGTATGTAAGGTTTATATAACATAATCCCACATAATCTTCCATAACCAGGCCTAGTTGGATTATAGAAAGGCTACTGAAACCTCTGGGGACTGTTGCACTGTAAAACTGTCATTATCAACCTGGGGTACCACCCAAAAGAGTCAGTACAAGTCTCTGCAAGATGAGGCAACACCTATAGATGAATTAGACTGAGAGGTGTCCCAGAATGTGGAAATCTCAGTGCAAAAACATAGCATAGTTCTGCACAAGCCTAGAATGGTTAGTTGCAGTATTATTATGACACATAGTTGAAGGAAATGGAGAAATTTAAAGTAAAATAATTTGGAAAAAACTAATTGAAGCTGTGATATGTGGCTAGGGCTGCCTTGACAGAATACCACAAGTTGGGGAGCTTAAACAACAGAAATGTATTTTCTCATAGCTCTGAGCGCTAGTAGTCACAGAGTAAGGTTTCAAAAGGTTTGGTTCTTTCTGAGGCCTCTCTTCTTGGCTTGCAGACAGCTAGCTGTCTTCTATCTGTATCTTCACAATGTTGTCTCCGTGCATGCACATGTCTATTGCCTCCTCCTCAAAATTGAACAAATATGTTCAAATTTCCTCTTGTTAGGACATCAGTCATACTAATTAGGCATCATTCTAACAACACTATTTTTATTTAATCACATCTTTAAAAACCCAAACTCCAAATATAGTCACATTCTGAAGTAAAGGAGGTAGGACTTCAACATATGAATTTTGAGGGAACACAGTTCAGCCCATAACAGAAGCAGTCCAGTATTTAAAATGCTCTCACTTTGATACATTAAAAAAAAAAATTTTGTCCTCTAAGGCAAAAATTTGATCATCAGAAAATTATCATAATTGTATTTGTGACTCAAAACTATCCCACTGAATATGCTGCCCATTGTGAACTAAACAAATTTAATCAACAGCTGTATGATCAATTTTCAGAAATATTGTTTCTGAGAGGAAATTTTCACCTGATCACCAATACTGTCATTTCCTAAGAGTTGGTAAATTACGAATAGATCACTCCTGACATTAAAAATTAGTGTATGTGTTTTTGTATATGAATGCAGTATGTATACATATGTGTTTCAATTATATAAAATCTTCAAATTTAAGGGCCGTTAATATTTGTGCAAAAATAATAATGAAGTGAGTCACTTTAAAATGGAGTCAGAGCTGCCAACCCGGACAAACTGCTTTTAAACATCTTGTGTCTCAAACCTTTGGAATGTTAAAACAGAGCAAACTCACCTTTTCAGCGGACCTAAAGCAACATTGTATCCCAAAGAACTATTTGCAAAGATAACAAAAAAATCAGGTGTTATGATTAAAAGACTGATGATTACTAGAATGAAAATTAGAGACATTGTTTAGACTTAGCATCACTATGTTAGCTAATCTGAACCAACAGAAATGCTTTCTTTCTATTGATGCGATTGCTTTTCTTCCTTTTCATATAAATAACCCTTGCCCTTGTCTCCTAATCTGAACACTCTTTGGACTTCTATCTGAATCAGTGCTTCCTAAATAGTTTTATTCTCTCTCTCTCTCTCTCTCTCTCTCTCTCAAATAAGTGTTTGTTTTCTCTCACTTTAAAATGCCTTTTATTTTTTGAGGAAAAAATAAAGGCATTATAAAGAGAGAAATCAGAGAATAAGATTATAGCTGATGACAAATAGACAGATACAGAGTTAGAGATAGGGATATATGCAGATATCCATACTTTCAAAGAGGGGAGTATTAAAAGAGAAAAATGGTAATTTTATAGTGAAGAAACCTTATTAAAACTCCATTAACCAAATAATGAAAGTTAACATTACCAGTAAATTACATGAAATCCATGAAAAAAATCACGCATTCCCTGATACTACGTAATGAAATAATTTCATCTCTGAATTCTTTCCAAAAACCTATGGCCCCAGTCTAATCATGAAGAAAACATTGGAAAAATCAAAATTGGGAGATATTTTATTTAATTCCTGGCCAATATTCCTCAACTGTGACAAGAAAACAAAGAAAGAGAGAAATTTTCACAGATCAGATGAAACTGGACACACATAAAAATAAATAACTCATGGTATCTGAAATGGGCTTTAAAGCAGAGAGAAGACATTCATAGTAAAAGTGAAGTCTGGAGTTTAGATAAAGTAATATTCCAATGTTGATTTTCTACTTTTGACAAATGTACCATGACTATATGATAATAATAGAGGAAATTAGTCAAGACATACATAAACCAGAATTCTCCATATTACCATAGTCAAGTTTCTGTAACTATAAAATTATTTCAAAATGAAAAGCTATTTTTAAAAATGTGATAGCCTAGAAGATGGAATAAACATGAATCAAAGTAAATGCATGGGAAAAATAGCATAGCCATTATTGACTTTTGCCAACCAAACCCCTTCATTATTGTCCTGGAAAGAAGACCTACCCCAAATGTGGATATTAATCATATCTTCTCCATTCTTTTTTTTTTTTTTTTCTGAAGCTGGAAACGGGGAGAGACAGCCAGACAGACTCCCGCATGTACCTGACCGGGATCCACCCGGCACGCCCACCAGGGGCGACGCTCTGCCCACCAGGGGGTGATGCTCTGCCCCTCTGGGGCGTCGCTCTGCCGCGACCAGAGCCACTCTAGCGCCTGGGGCAGAGGCCAAGGAGCCATCCCCAGCGCCCGGGCCATCTTTGCTCCAATGGAGCCTTGGCTGCGGGAGGGGAAGAGAGAGACAGAGAGGAAGGAGGGGGGGTGGAGAAGCAAATGGGCGCTTCTCCTATGTGCCCTGGCCGGGAATCGAACCCGGGTCCCCCGCACGCCAGGCCGACACTCTACCGCTGAGCCAACCGGCCAGGGCCTCCATTCTTAAGTATGAAACTAGTATCTATCCATTCCCAACTCTTAGAATGGGCATGTATCTTAGACTTGAGAAGCAATCTAAGACATTATCACAGTGATGGTAATTAACTCAGAAAAGACAAGCAACCCACATATGGTGCATGGTTTTAATAATACTCTTAGGGTCAGGAAAGTAAATCTTGTATTTTCTCTGGATTTACACTTTAATAAATGTAATCTTGGATCTCCTAGGAACCAAATGTCACTATGAAAAATAATAGATCAACAGAGACGAGCTACAACTCTACCACATGCATTTCTTGATGGGACCCAACATGACCTGAATGACATGGACTATATTTCTCCTCATTTTCTGCTTAGACTAGTTCAATTTTTATTTTGTTCCTGGCAACCAAAATCCCTTAAGGTTAAGTGATATCTATGATAATAAACTCTATCATTTTTATGTACTTTGTAGCTACAGCTTTGATGACCTTTTTTGACTTTCAATTGTTCATTCAAATCACAAGAAAAATGTAGAACAGCCTAAGGTTCAATGAGAAATCTGAGATGTGTGATTAGAAACCTAACTCTAATTCATACCTTACTTCTGGGAGTTAATTATGATTGGTCTAAGCCAGTGATTATTAATCATAAAAGTATATCAAAATTATTTGAAGAGCTCATAAATTTTCTGCAGGCTATAATGCCAGAGTTTCTAGTTTGATAGGATTGGTTTGGGATCTGAGAATTTGGATTTCTGACAAGTTCCCGAAGATGACACTTTGAGAAACATTGGTCTAATCATATAATATAGTATTTATATTTGGTCCTCATGATCCTCTGTGACCCAACAAGGGGCTTCCAGAAATGTTTTCATTGTTTTAAGAAAGATGTAGCAGGGTAACAGAGCCTTCTTGTCTTAGTGTGGAGTCTCAAGTTGGGATAGTGATAAAGAATCAAGAGAAAAAGCCAAGAGAATTACCAAAGTACCTATTCAATGACTTGATCAGCCCAAGGTACCTATTTAATGCCTTGATGAGTCCTGGAACTGACTACTTTCAGAATTCTTGATATGATTAACAAATCAAAGTCATTATTATCACCCAACCATTAGTCAGGCATTTTGCTTCTTTTAGCTAAATGTTCTGCTTGGAAATGTTTACAAATGGTCTACTGTAACTGAGATAGAAAGCACTTTTCTGACTGTCTTCTCCACCCCTCCCCTTCTCCTTCCTCTGTGTCTCTCTCTTCCCCTCCCGCAGCCAAGGCTCCATTGGAGCAAAGTTTGCCTAGGCGCTGAGGATGGCTCGGTGGCCTCTGCCTCAGGTGCTAGAATGGCTCTGGTTGCAACAGAGCGATGCCCCAGATGGGCAGAGTATTGTCCCCTGGTGGGCATGCCAGGTAGATTCCGGTTGGGCACATGCAGGAGTCTGTCTGACAGCCTCCCCATTTCCAACTTCAGAAAAATACAAAAAAAAACCACACCCAAAAACTGACACCTGAGGCTAAGGGGCAAGCTACATCCAATACCTTACCTAACCTTTGATTTATAGTACTGAGCCCAACAAGCAGCCAACAATAAGAGATGGCAGAGCCTGACCAGGTGATGGTGCAGTGGATAAAGAGTCGGACTAGGATGTGGAGGACCCAGGTTTGACACCTCGAGGTTGCCAGCTTGAGCACAGGCTCATCTGGTTTGAGCAAAGCTCATCAGCTTGGACCTAAGGTCGCTGGCTTGAGCAAGGGGTTACTTGGTCTACTATAGCCCCACGGTCAAGGCACATATGCAAAAGCAATCAATGAACAACTAATGTGTCGCAATGAAAAACTGATGATTGATGCTTCTTATCTCTCTCCATTCCTGTCTGTCTGTCCCTATCTGACTCTCTCTCTGTCTCTGTAAAAAAAAAGAGAGAGAGAGAGAGAGATATCTCAGAGAGCGGATCTCAGGGGAATCTGAACATTTAAATAAACATCTTCCAGGTCAAAAGTACATAAAAGCCAGCATATGAGTGCAGATGATATTAACAATGATACCTGGGCTCAACAGAGGCAGCCACAGGATCTGGATTGTCTATTGCTCCAAAAAGACAAATAAAGGCAAGGCATAGGCATTCATACCCACTGGTCTGCTCCAGGCTCTGGCCCAGAATGTCCAGGGATGGAAAATCCAGAGGCCAGATATGGAGAGCATCAGTTCAGGACCTAACAACCCTAGCTATAGTGATATCTTAAAGAAGGGCTCCTCACACTGGACCCAGTTAAGATATAGACAACAACGATACAAATAGCAAAAAGAACAGTGCCCAGAGCACAGATTGATATTTGACAAAGTAGTTAAGATCATATAATAAAGATAGTCTCTTTAACAAATGGTGTTGGGAAAATTGGACATCTACCTGCAAAAAAAAATGAAACTAGACCACCAACTTACGCCATTCACAAAAATAAACTCAAAATGGATAAAAGACTTAAATGTAAGGCATGAAACCATAAGCATCTTAGAAGAAAACATAGGCAGTAGTAAGCTCACCGACATCTCTCTCAGCAATATATTTGCTGATTTACCTCTACGGGCAAGTGAAATAAAGGACAGGATGAACAAATGGGACTATATCAAACTAAAATGCTTTTGCACAGCTAAAGACATATGAACAAAAGAAAAAGACAAACCACACAATGGGAGAACATATTCAACAATATGTCTGATAAGGGGTTAATAACCAAAATTTATAGAGTTGTAAAACTCATCATCAGGAAGATAAAGAATCCAATCCAAAAATGGGCAAAATAAATGAACAGACATTTCTTTAAAGAGGACATACTGATGGCCAACAGACAGATGAAAAAATGTTCGACATCACTAATCATTAGAGAAATGCAAATTAAAACCACAATGAGATATCACCTCACACCAGTCAGAATGGCGCTCATTAATAAAATAATACATAATAAGTGCTGGCAAGGATGTGGAGAAAACAGAACCATCCTGCACTGCTGGTGGGAATGCAGACTGTGCAGCCACTCTGGAAAACAGTATGGAGATTCCTCAAAAAATTAAAAATGGAACTCCCTTTTGACTCAGCCATCCCACTTTTATAAATATATCCTAAGAACACCAAATCACTAATTCAAAAGAAGAAATGCACCCCCATGTTTATGGCAGCATTGTTTACAATATCCAAGATCTGAAAACAGCCCAAGTGTCCATCAGAGGATGAGTGGATTAAAAAGCAGTAGTACATATACACAATGAAATACTATGTGGCCGTGAAAAAGAAGAAAATCTTACCTTTTGTGACAACATGGGTAGACCTGGAAACTATTATGTTGAGATGTTGAGTGAAATAAGCCAGGCAGAGAAAGAAAAATATCATATGACCTCAAGTCATTTGAGGAATCCAAAGAACAATGTGAACTGAGGAACAAAATTGAGGCAGAGGCAGGATCAAAGCTACCAGAGGAAAAGTGGACAGAGGGAAAAAGGATGAGAGGATGGGGTCAGAGAAGGGAAAGAGATTGGTGATATTATATATACATAACACAGTTATAGAGAGCAGAAAAGCAAACTCTGGAAGGAAGGGGGGCATTGGGGGGAGGGGGGAAGGGAGATGTTGAGGAGAACACGAGATTGGGGGAGGACACTTGAATCTATGTTAATACAATAAATTTAAATCAATTAAATAAAAGATATATCTATCTCCCTCAAAGATTAGAAATACATTTTTTCTACCACATATCTAAACATAGTTTACTAAGGAGAAAATCTGGGGTTGCAGTTTAAAATCATAAAATAATGCATGCTAAAAATATAGAGTAAATGTGTCTTTTCTTGTCAAAGAATATTTATAAAGCCCACTTAGGAGAACATCATTTCTCAGGATGTTCTAAGTTCCTAAGTCAGCAATTTAATAGAGAATATTAAGAAATATGATTCAGCCCTGGCCGGTTGGCTCAGTGGTAGAGCGTCAGCCTGGCATGCAGGAGTCCCGGGTTAGATTCCCGTCCCAGGCACACAGGAGAAGCGCCCATCTGCTTCTCCACCCCTCCCCTTCTCCTTCCTCTCTGTCTCTCTCTTCCCCTCCCACAGCCAAGGCTCCATTGGAGCAAAATTGGCCTGGGTGCTGAGGATGGCTCCATGGCCTCTGCCTCAGGTGCAAGAATGGCTCTGGTTGCAACAGAACGACACCCCAGATGGGCAGAGCATCACCCCCTGGTGGGCATGTCGGGTGGATTTCGGTCGGGTGCATGTGGGAGTCTGTCTGACTGCCTCCCTGTTTCCAACTTCAGAAAAATACAAAAAAAAAAAAAAAAAAGAAATATGATTCAGATTGCTGTAAAGTGACCAGCGAGTTCCAAGGAGATACTAGACTTACAGAAATATTGGAGGAGTTTATTCCAAGCTAGTGGCTGCTGGTGTTAATTAGTCCCAAATCAGCAGCCCTGAGGGGCAAGAGTCAGATTTATATAAGCAAAAACCACAACAGGTGCAAAAGCTGTTATTCATAAGCAAAAACTAGCGGATACTTAACAGGTTAGTTAATCTCTACT
The DNA here is from genome assembly GCF_036850765.1 of Saccopteryx bilineata. NCBI lineage: Eukaryota > Metazoa > Chordata > Mammalia > Chiroptera > Emballonuridae > Saccopteryx > Saccopteryx bilineata. The sequence continues at coordinate 207,608,251 of NC_089491.1, read as the reverse complement.
TTGCAAGCTCTCTCAACAGTTGACACCTTTTGCTAAAAGTACATCTTGTGGTTTCTAGCTCAGTTTGCAACTTTGCACAGAAAAATTTTCCAAGTGGGGGTTACAGAAAGTATGCAAAATATAAAAATTGGCATTTACTTATGCTAACACTTTTTCACTTTCTGAGCACCTTGCCACAACATAAAATAATTTTATGTCATAATTTCTTTCATTATATATAATTTCTTAATACTGTGACTGTTCCTATAATTCAGACTTTTATATATATATGTATATATGTGTGTGTGTGTGTATGTATATATATTTATTTATTTATATATATAAAATCCTACTCTCACTTCCTTGGGACATTGAAAAATAAAATTTTCATTAATTTTTAACTTACTATATTCTGCATTACCATACCCTTGGCAATTAATGTTGCATTTTTATGTTTATGTCAATAGAATTAAATCTTACTTTAATAGTTGTAGATAAGGATTATAATTTTAAATGAGAAAATAAAATCTGTACAAAGTCCAACAAGTAATCTTGTTAAAAACCATTTAAAAGTCAAAAGCTCAAACTACTACAACTATAAATCAAAGTAATTGTTCCCTTGTTTGTATTACATGGCTTTGTGTCTAAAATTATAGCCCTTGTTAATAGCGATTGATAAAATTAGTAGGGTTCATCCTAATAAACTATTATGGTTTACTAAAAATCAACAGAAGAAAAATAATTTTTTTGGATTGAAATTTATTTTTTTTTGTATTTTGAAATGATTGGGAGAATAATTATATTTTTATTGTAAGAAAATATTGACTCTTACAGCTTTTAATTTTTTTGCTTCAGAACAACAAACATTCTGAAGAGAGATTTTTATTTTACCTACAACTTTACCTTAATTTTAGAAGTTTGTAACATTTGCCTGACTTCTCAGAATTAGCATGACTGAAATCAAACAAAAATTTGACTATTCTTTCTACTGAATATATTACATCAAGCCATAATAATATACAACCTATATTGGAAAACAAAGCAAAACATTTAGGTTCTAGCTCTCTTGGAAAGAAGGTTACAATTTTAAGGGTCAGCATGAGAGGGAACTTGCACGGAGACACTCTATGTGAATGGCTCACATAGTCCTAGACCAGGCTGCTATGTGGTTTCATCTTATAGGAAGTAGGCATCTCAGGAGGCTTCTATAAGAAACTTTCCTAGATAAAGATCAACTTATTCAAAACATTTATAAGAAAAACACATAACCTGGAAAGGGATTAAAATATATATATATATACACACACACACACACATATATATACACAAACTCAAATAAATTTATAAGAAATACAATAAAAGGAAAGGTAACAAAAAGAATAAAGGATTGTAGTTAGAAAGGGCGAAACCAGGCCTGTGGCTGACCCCTTTATGTAATTACAAGGTTGTGTTTAGATTTCTATAGCAAGCTTTTCCTGATTATAATCAATACCAATGATTGGCTTTGGTCATGGTTATAGAAATAGCCTTCAGACTTTATCAATAAATGTTAAGGACAAATTTAAGGGTCATAATCACAAAATGCACATTTTATAAAATAACATTCTACTGAAAAACCTGAGCTAAATTTTAAACTAAACTACACTTCTTGTCCTTCTGGTCAATGACCTAGCACTTTGATAAAGTCACCCTTGCTTAACGAGCTTCTGATTTTTACATTGCAACAGAATCTCAGTTTTAGATAAGAACACTTTATTATTCCATTTAAGTCATTTATTACCTCTCTCCCTTGAGACTTCATTCATTGGGTTAGGACCACAGCTTGACCAGATCCCTTATTTAGCCCTTTAAAGTGATGGTCATAGAATTTTATTTGGATACAAACAATATCCATTTCATAGACATATCACTGTAATCATATGCATAATTGAATGTGTTTCATGAATCATGTATGTTATTGTGCTTTTATATTAAAATAACTATTTAGAATTCACATTCTCAGAGAGGTCATTAATAGTCTAATGCAGCGATTTTCAACTGGTGTGCCACAAAAAGTTTTTAAAGCATGCAAAACTTGACTATTTAATCAGGGGCTCTGATCTCTTTTGCCTTAGATCGTCAAATAAAAAAATGACAACTGCCAACACAATTGCCGGTTGGTGTGAATGAATCAAAATTACACTTTTTTTTTGTGAGACTTGTAAAAAGTATATTTTTTGGTGTGCTGAAGAATTTTAATAATTAGTTTATGTGTGCCAGGAGATGAAAAAGTTTGAAAATTGTTTGTCTAACATAATTAGACAGTAATTTTTCTTATTTCCCCAATCTCACACATTTCTGTTTCTTGACCTTAAATTAACATTTGAGCAATTCCTTTTTCTTTTCCCTTAGAGCTACTATATTTTGTATGTTGTGTATTATTCCCATTGCATCTCTGGGCATGTTTCCTCTTTCTAGTTCTTACTTCCTGTCATAAACTACTTTATTATTGGCCTCCTTGCTTATGTTCTTTGCACTTAAACCATTTATTTAGACTTATCCAATACATTATTTACTGTGGTGTTTTGTGAAATTATTTTGAGATTTGGTACTTGAAAATCATGGAGTTAATGCAAACTGACCTTATTAAATGTTTACATATGTATCACACCTTTGGCTTTAAATTATTTCCATTACCCTGTGTTCTGTATTATTAGAAATATTACAAAAGTCTTTGACTACCTGAGTTGATTATGACATATTAAAAAAATTCATTTCTAGAATGTAACTCATTTATTTAATTCCAAGCTAGTTTCTATGAAGACACTACGTACAAACTATTTTCATTACTTTTACCTCCAGCTTCTAACATCTCTTTTCATTGAGCAAAAATATTTGTTTAGCTATGCAAAAGTAAAATTACAGGTAATTGCTGATACAAAGGTGTTACCCATGTAACAACTATGTGTTAACATTTAGACAATTTATACTTTCCTTTTTGTTTGTTTGTTTTGTATTTTTCTGAAGTTAGAAATGGGTAGGCAGTCAGACAGACTCCCGTATGCGTCCAACTGGGATCCACCCAGCATACCCACCAGGGGGCAGTGTTCTGCCCATCTGGGGCGTTGCTCTGTTGCATCCAGAGCCATTCTAGCACCTGAGGCAGAGGCCATGGAGCCATCCTCAGCGCCCGGGCCAACTTTGCTCCAATGGAGCCTTGGCTACAGGAGGGCAAGAGAGAGACAGAGAGGAAGGAGAGGAGGAGGGGTGGAGAAGCAGATGGGCGCTTCTCCAGTGTGCCTTGGCTGGGAATCAAACCCGGGACTTCTGCATGCCAGGCTGATGCTCTACTACTGAGCCAACTGGCCAGGGCTAGACAATTTATACTTTCTCTCTTGATTTTATATTTCTCTTCTGAGTGATAACCACTTCCAAAGCAATGTCTGACTGAAGCAAGTTAATCTTCAAAATAGATGAATCATGCTTTCACTCCCTAGAGTTTTTATTTTACTTCCCATTGTATCAGTTTGCATCATCTCACCATTACACAAAAGGATAATGACTGTATTGTCTTGCCCTCTACTCTTACTCCACAAGAGGACCACAGTGATTGTTAACTTGTTGACCACACACCCATCTCCTATTACTGAATGCATTTAATTCTATTGTCCTTTATTTTAAACATGCGGCCAAGATGGAAAACCCTTCTTGCCTTCTGCTTTGTGGGGAGCGAGATAGCAAAGGTCTGCTAGAGCAGGCAACTTGCCTTGATTGATATTACTGACACATGTCCATGAAGACTTTTCACACTCCAAGCGATTTTGCCATTTGAGTGACTGGTTGCAAAAATCTCAATAAATATTACCAGCTTTCAAATATATGTATTATTTGTAAGAAATGTTTAAGACACTGTATCTATATCATATGCTTATTCATTGGTATATACTTCTTTCTGTACTATATGTTTGCTAGATTAAATGAACATTACTTGTCCTTTAAGAAACATGAAAAAATATCAACACATCATGCTGTTTTTTCCTGCAGAACCTAAAGCCTGAGAAAATTGCAGTTACTACAAGAATTACAGAGATTTAGACCATTTACTTTTATTTGCTTGTTCAAAGTGATTAAAATAAAACACAACAGCTAAAATAACCACGAAACTGGTGACTAAGTAGAGGAACAATTTATTTTATACAATAACACACACATGCTATAGATAGAAAATAAAAGGTATACTCATTCGTAGACGGGATTACAAAGCCACTAGTAGAATACTACATTGCTTTTGTATTAAAACAGCCTCATTTCTTTTAGGAGATAACTTGCAACCTTGATACAGTTCTATTGAACTTCAGACTATTGAAACCTAACACTTATGCCCTTGACAGCAAGAAAAATGAGTTCCATCTCTGCTCATTCACTCTGCAGTTTGTAGCACTGTGGAATGTGGTCTTTTGGCTCCATTGTTCATATATCTATCATCCATGGGTAAGAAAGATTTAAGAAGTCTTGAAAAAAAATCTTAATTTTTATAGACCTTTCTACTTCCCAACTCATCTTTTTAAAGACATAAAGGTTGGTTTCCTAGAAAATCATCCTATGAGTACTTAACATTATAAAGTCCATTAGTGGAAAAGCCTGAACTTACATATTTTGAATTTTTGATACTGCATTTTGGGCATCTCTGGCTTAACTTTTTTGAAATATTGAATATTCAAGATAATATTATTTACCCCTGTATTGCCTGTTCTTTTATATTTCCTTTATCCTTTCTTCTCTTCCTAATGCCAATAAAGTTTATTGCTTTTAGTAACTGCATTCTGCATTTTAAAAAAAAAGTAAAATACAGAAGCTGTGCTGCTTCCAAGTGAGATGTATCCAGAATCAATGGGGAAGGCTTGTCAGTATAAATGTGCATTATAAGTGAACATAAACACTTTGAGCTACACTTGATTTATACATACTGATCAGCTTCCTAAGTGTCACAGAGAGATACAGGTCAGAGTATTTTAGGCCAGGGTATAGCCCATGGAAATAATGAAATATGTAGTTCTTAGAAATTTTCTGCAATATTATAAAAATTTTATAAAGAACAAGAAAGCTTATATATATATATATATATTTATTTATTTATTATTTATTTTATAAATACATGATACCAATTACCACATTTATTTAAAGCTAACAATGATTTTTGTAGTATCCACCGGGGTACAAAACAGATATCAGAGACTTTCAGGAATTTAGATGAAAAATTTATTGGCCAAGCTTTTAACCTGTGCAGGGGCAGACTCTCGGGTGTCTCAGGGACACTATACTCTTAAAAGTCACAGATGAGAGCCGCGCCCAAACGCTTACAAACTAGGGCTTATATAAACTGAGCAAGCAAGCAGTTTCCAAAAGCAGACTTGGCTATTAGCTATTGGCGGGGGGGCGGGGGGGGGGTCACATGGCATAGTAACATAGGGCAGGCAGTGGAAAAGTTTTAAAACTGTTAAAACTGTTACAAATCTAGATAAACAGGATATGGGGGCTGGGTCAGCTCTAAATTCCTTGTTCCTTATGCAACCTCTCATGCAACCTTCAGGGTAAGGCAGGTCCCTACATTCCCCCCCTTTTCTTAGACATGAGTTAAACCTTTGACTCATTTTCTTCCCCTGCTAGGAGCGTGTAAGGCTGAGAAAGAACCATGAGCTTAACAACTTCTATTCTTTCTTTGATGAAACCTAAAACCTTGTTTAGGATTATTGGTCCAATTGTTAGTACTAATAGAAGGACTAAGAGGGGTCCTGCTATGGCTGATATCAAAGTATAGTTAACCAGGGAGAAGTTTGGAACCATGATGCATACCAACTTGTGTTGTCTTCCTCTTTTTCTCTATCTCTTAACCTCTTCGTAAGGGTTCTTATATTTTTCTCTAATTACTTCGAAATGATTAGCATAGAAACAGCATTCCTTTCCTAAAGCTGCACAAAGGCCTCCTTGCTGGAGAAAGAGTAAATCAAGTCCTCTCCTATTCTGCAGGGCAACCTCAGCTAATGAGTCTACTTGGCGCTCTAAATATATAACTTGATTCTGGAGTATGGACAGGTCCTTAGAAAAGGTTTGTGATAAGCGTTTAAGGCTGTTTTCACTGTAAGCATATGCACTGGCCCCCACTGCAGCGGATCCTATGACTCCTAAAGTGGCTATTATAGGGATGAGGAGGGGAGCTCTCCCTACTCGGCTTGTGGGGGCCACTAACAGATTTGGATTTCCCTCATACAAGTACACCTGTGGGATTATGTATGTGCTTATACATAATGTTGGACTGGTGGGAATGATGCATTTATAAATTCCTTGGAGGCAAACAAACCATAATCCATCAGCTGCCTTCATTATGGTCAAATCTTTTTGATTAGTTGGCAGGGCCAATTTTTCTTGGCCTAGACAGTATTTGCTGCAGTTGGAGGATTCTAAATTAAAATTAGCCAGCAAGTAACATGTTCCCTTCCCATGAAATCTTGCTAGAGTGAGGGAGCTGTCTGTCAAACAGTCATCTACTTCTTGGCCCTTCTCAGAGCTTGTCCCGGTTAAGGGATTTTGTATGGGTGCATTTGGGCTATCTTGGGTAGTGTTGGCTCCAACACCTAAATAGAAGAGAGGTCTTTTCAGCAATGTACAACTGGAAAGGTTTGGCCATATCTGGTAGTGCCAATGCCGGGGCAGCTACTAGGGCTTCCTTCAGTGCCTGGAAAGCCTTCCTTTCCTTGTCTGTCCAAATAAACTGTTCTTCTTTGCCCCATAATAATTCGTGGAGGGGCCTGGCCAACTCTGCAAATCCTAATATCCAGAGTCTGCAATATCCTACTGCACCCAGAAATTCCCGCACTTGCCTTTTGTTAGTGGGTTCTGGGATCTGCAACACAGTCTGAATCCTTTGGCTGGATAATGTCCTTTGTCCCCCTTGTAAGTTATACCCCAAGTAACTTACAGTTTGGGTGACAATCTGGGCCTTCTTGGCAGAGACTCGATAACCCATCTGCTGGAGATCCTGCAGTAGGTCCAAGGTGGCCGTCCTGCATTGCTCTTCTTCGGCTACAGCGATGAGGAGGTCATCCACGTACTGTAGCAGTACAACTGATGGATGGTCAGCTCGGAACCCCTGCAAGTCTTTGCTCAGAGCTTTATTAAAGATAGTGGGAGAATTCTTGAACCCTTGGGGAAGCCTGGTCCAAGTATACTGTCCCACTAGTCCATTTTCTGTATCATTCCATTCAAAAGCAAATATGTCTTGGCTTCTGGGGGCTAGTGGGATGCAGAAGAAAGCATCCTTCAAGTCCAATACTGAATAATATGTAAGCGTAGGGGGCAATGAGCTCAACAGGGTATAGGGGTTTGGCACTGTGGGGTGTATAGTCTCTACCCGGGCATTGACTTCCCGCAGGTCTTGTACCGGGCAATAGTCCTGGGTCCCAGGTTTTTGAACCGGTAACAAAGGCGTGTTCCAGGCAGACTGACACTCCTGGAGGATGCCTGCTACTAACAGCCGCTTTAGATGTTGTGCTATACCCTGCTTGGCCCGCGCTGGAACGGGATATTGCTTCACCGGCACAGGGCTAGCGGTGCTTAACAGCTGCACTATAACAGGTGGCTGATGGGCGGCTAGGCCTGGCGGGTTGGTTTTAGCCCACACTCCGGGTACCTTTTGCCTTAGTTCCTCTGGGACCCCGATAGATTTGTCCTTACCTCCCTGGAGGGCTGCTATCAGGTATTCTTCTGATATGGGCACTGTTACCTCTAGGCTTCCTTTTTCCCGGCCACTGTCTTCTTGTTTGAAGGTGATCGTGGCATGAAGCTTCTGTAAGAGGTCTCGACCCAGGAGTGGGTAAGGACAATCTGGAATGACTAGAAATGAGTGGGTGATGGTGCCGCAGCCTAGATCAGTGATCCTAGCAGTGGCCCGTGGGTAGGATACTGCTTTTCCTGTTACCCCGACTACCTTCGTGGTTTCTTTTTGTATTTTTCCTTGTGGACTCTTTAAGACTGAATACGTGGCTCCTGTGTCGACCAGGAAGCTAGTAGGCTTTCCTTCGACTGTTAAGGTGACCATGAGCTCCTGGGAGCCAACAGGGATAGAGCCCTGGCCCCGTCAGTCCAATTGGAGCAGTACCTGTGATTCCCGGTTGGGCCTTTCAGCCCGCCGTTTAGGGCAGTCCTTCTTCCAGTGTCCCTTCTCTTTGCAGTATGCACACTGGTCCTTGTCTAGTTGCCTCTGCGGTGGGCCTCTCCCCTTACCTCGATGTTGCTGCCCTTCTTTTCCCTTTCTTTCAGAGCTGTTAGCAGCAAGGAGGATTTTGACAGCCGCTTTTCCTAATTCCGGGTCATCCCTATTTACATATACTTTCTGAGCTATTTCTAACAGCTTACTTCTATTTTCTCCTTCAAATCCCTCTAACTTTTGAAGCTTCTTCCTAATGTCTGATGCTGCTTGTGTCACAAAAGCTATATTCACTAACCTGCAATTTTCTTCAGCCTCTGGATCTATAGGGGTATAAACCCGGTAGGCCTCCATTAGCCACTCTAAAAATGTGGCGGGGGACTCTTCCCGTCCCTGGATAACCTCACTTACCTTACTAAAATTAGTAGGCTTCCTGGTTGCTGCCTTCAGTCCCCGCAGTAGAGCCTGGCAATACTGAGAGAGTGCCTCCCTTCCCCTGCTAACATTGGGGTCCCAGTTTGGTGGTTGTCTAGGGAGGACATCCCCTATTCCCTTTCTGTTCCCCCATCCTCTAGGAAAGCCTTTTCCGCTTCCTGGCTTATGCGGTTTCTTTCCTCTGTGGTGAACAAAGTCTGCCAAAGCTGTTGACAATCATCCCATGTCGGTTGATGGGTTCTAAAAACAGTCTCAAGTAAAGAGATTAACCCTTGAGGTTTTTCTGAGAACAAGGGATTTTGGTGCTTCCAATTTAGAGGTCACTAGTGGAGAAAGGCACATAAATCATAGGAGAGGGGGCCCTTGGGCTGGCTTCTAGTGACGGGGGTGCGCCCCTAAGAGGCAAAATGGCAGTGGCTCCCACCTGAGGAGGAGGCAAAATGGCAGCGGCTCCCGCCTGAGGAGGAGGCAAAATGGCAGCAGCTCCCACCTGAGGAGGAGGCAAAATGGCAGCTGCTCCTGCCTGAGGAGGAGGCAAAATGGCAGCAGCTCCCGCCTGAGGAGGAGGCAAAATGGCAGCGGCTCCTGCCTGAGGAGGAGGCAAAATGGCAGCAGCTCCCGCCTGAGGAGGAGCCAAAATGGCAGCTGCTCCCGCCTGAGGAGGAGGAACCGAATAGCTTGTCCCTTCTCAGGTGTGTGGTGGACTCAAAAATCTATTTTCTTCCTGCTGTGTGGAATCAGGTTCGCCCTGTCTCCAATAGGGAGGAGGGAAGTTTACTGGGTCTAAGGGATCCTCTAGCGGTTCAGGCAAGACAGGGTAAATTCTAGATGACTGTACATTAGACTGCTTTGGGGGGTTGGTTCTCTCTTTTACTTCCTTGCTGCTTTTCCCTGTCCTCTGGTTACTTGCAGTAACACATATCGCCCTTCTCTCTCTCTTGCCCTTCTTTAGATACTTTCTGATATACCTGGGTTTCTCAGTAGCAATATCAACCCACACATCAATATACAAATATTGGTTCAGGTGGGGCACCTGGTAGATAATAGCTTGAACAGCAAACACTATAAGGAGATCAAAAGTTCCCTCAGTGGGCCATCCTACATTGAAGGCGGACCATTCTAACTGACTTAGGGTCCGCAGGGTCTCTCGGTCTGGAGGTGGTCCCCCATACCCTTGGGCTCTTTTCTGAAAATCAGAGAAATTGTTTAGCAGGCACTCTAGTGGAGAACCGGGTACAGACTCTTGTTGTCCCATTTTTCGGTTCTCAATTTGAATCCTCTTCTTTTCTGCTTCCTCAATGAAAACCCACACAAGAACAACAATACTAAAAAAATATATAAACAGACTTAAACACACACAAGCAAGTTTTTCCTTCGGATTTCTTCTTCTCACCTGTCTTACATTCGACTCAGGCATTCGCACACAGCCAAACCGCAGCGCAGCATAGCGCAGAAATTCCTAATGTGACCGGTCACCTTTTTACTGATACAGATAACTCAGGGAGCAGCATCCTGCCCTTTCCCCTGAGTGCCTGGGCTGGTCTCTGACAGCGTCCTGTCTACTGCCACAGGCTGCAAATGCTCCAGAGCCAGAAACAGACTACATGGGATCCCCAGCAAAACTTACCCAGCTCGAGCTATCCTTCTGGCCTCTGACCAAAGGTCCCACCGAAGGGGATCCCGGGTGAGCCACTGGGGTACAAAACAGATGTCGGAGACTTTCAGGAATTTAGATGGAAAATTTATTGGCCAAGCTTTTAACCTGCGCAGGGGCGGACTCTCGGGTGTCTCAGGGACACTGTACTCTTAAAAGTCACAGATGAGAGCCGCGCCCAAATGCTTACAAAACTAGGTCTTAAATAGGCTGAGCAAGCAAGCAGTTACCAAAAGCAGACTTGGCTATTAGCTATTGGCGGGGGGAGAAGTCACATGGCATAGTAACATAGGGCAGGTAGTAGAAAAGTTTTAAAACTGTTATAAATCTAGATAAACAGGATATGGGGGCTGGGTCAGCTCTAAGTTCCTTGTTCCTTATGCAACCTTTCATGCAACCTTCAGGGTAAGGCGGGTCCCTACAATTTTATTCCTGTTTGAGTTTCCATGGCATTGAAAAAATTCAGAATAATTTTACTTATTAATAATATGAAAAAATAAATTTACCTTTAAATTTAATTAAAACATATACAATTACATTGTATTTGTAGAGATAGTATACAGTACTGAATCTGAGATACTCTCATGACTAACAGAAATAAAATTAATAACTTAAAATTTTACAACATACTTGTGCCTTTCTTCAAAGAACAGTTTATAGGAAAATCCAATTTAACTTTGCCCACTAATAACATTAAGTCTCCACCAAAATCTATTATAATACATGACTTTTGCACTAAATACTTCTTCCCTGTCTTAAATCAAGGTTTTAAGTATTATAAAAAATATTATAGTCATAGTTTATATGAAGAGCAAAACACATAGATCCAGGTGGAATTACATGGTGATTTACTACACAGGTGTTGGGCAAACAAGTGTGTAACAAGTATCTTAGGTTTGCTCACTTGTATTTTGCCTGATTGGTGCATGAGCACAAGGCAGCTGCATATGTATATAGTCTATGTAAAGCTGCAGGTGCTTGCCCTCAGGGCGGCAGACTGTAGATTGGGGATTGCCTGCCTGCTTGGCATGGGCAATCGTTTGCTATTGTTTGCCAAAAAAGGGGCTTTTTCCCCCCACCTGTTTGTCTGGAAGGTCCAGAGAAAGAGAGAGAGAAAAGCAGTGTTCCTTGCCTGCTTGCTTGTCTGCTGTTGTAAAACTCTAATAAATGGAATGGACCACCATTTTTTGGCTCCACAGTTCCTTTACCATCTGCACGAATCCAATGTGAATTTGCCTGGCCTTGGCCACCAGCCGTACAATTGGTTTTAAATTTTTCACAATTTTTTTTGAAAATCTAAGTATAAAGTTTAATATTTTATCTCCTAACATAACAAATATAATTTATGAAATGATTCTTCTCTTATGATAAAATGCTCCCAGCAGACCAAAGATAACAAGCTAAGTTTCAGAACTTAAGATATCAACTTCATAATAAAAATTAAATATGAAAATATAAACCATAAACTCTAAAAATCTGAAGCCTAAATTTAGTTATTCAAGCACTTAAGAAGGAAGTGACTGCTTTCTTTTATTACAAACATTCATTTACATCCAAAGGAATTCTGTAATCATCCTTGCCTTTTTTCTGTGTCCAAGCTTTAGTTCGAAACTAAAGGGAAGCCTATATGGTATTTATCTTTCTTTGACTGGCTTATTTTACTTACATAATATTCCCCAGGTCCATCCATGTGGTTGCACTTATATGTGGAATCTAATGAACAAAATAATCTAACAAACAAAATAGAAGAAGAGGCATAGATACATGGAACAGACTGACAGCTGTGGGGGTGCTGGTTGGGAACCTGAGTGGAAAGGAAGGTGAAAGAATTAAGTAAAAACATAAACATTATATGTATAATATATATAAAACACATAGATACAGACAACAAACTGCATGATGATAGCCAGAGGGAAAGGGAGGTGGGTGGACACAGAAACAGACTTTACTTTGGACAATAGGTGCACAATGCAGTGTGCAGATGATGTTTTGTTGAGTTATATACTTGAAACCTGTATGTTTTTTTTAACTAATGTAATCCCAATAAACTCAATAAAAATAAATATTGAACATTAAAATTCTAAACTAAAAATTAATTAATTAATCATTAATTAAAGGGAAGCTGATGGAAGTGTGGCTGGAGGTAGGGCTACGTTTGTTAGCCAGGTGGCCACAAGAGAAGCATGTGACTTTCTGCTTTATTATTTATACAAATTTTATTAGCAACAGAATGATTTCTCTTTCAGGCAGTGGAAGTCATAACTTTAGACCATGCCTGAATATTTGTTTTGCTTTTGCAAATGGAAAGTGATTACCAGAACATATTTATTGAAACCTAACAGGACACAGCTTGCCCTGTGAAAGGTAGAATTAATTATGGTACCACCTTAAAGTCTCACAGAGGGTAAATTAAAAAGCATAGGACTAAGTGCATATTCAGAGTAGACTTACTCATTTATTGTTCAATGAAATAAAATGAAGCATTGAATGTGGATAAAGGAAACACATCCTGTTTTGAAGCAGCTCTTATTTTTCAAGCTGTCTCATTTCTCAATTTGTAAGTCTTATATAAGACTTGTAAATGTCTATAATGGAAAAGTTCTTAGAAATAATGACTGAAGCAGATAAATAACAAAAACCTTTATGTAGAAGGGCTAGATGTTTTCCTGGTTTATTTTATTCTGTATATGCAGGAAAAATTAAAGGTTCCTGAGAAGTTTGGAAAGGCTAAGCCAGGAAGAGACACATCAGTCAAAGAATCAATGAATCAACAGAGAAGTATCACCTTTAGTAACCAGCAACTGAGGATAAATTAGATATCAACCTGAATTAGCTAATACATCTCCACAATAAAATTAAATTATTTCTTTTTCTAGGTTATTGAGGTATAATTGGAAAATAAAATTTGCATATATTTAGGTTGTGTTGCATGATTTTCTGTTTTGTTCAGGGTGTTTGATTTCATAGACATTTACAATCAACTTAACACATTTGTTACCTCACATAGTTAATTTTTTCTGTATATATGAGGTTAGAATAATTGAGATCTACTCTTAGCTAATGTCAAGTATACAATACAGTATTACTTACTATAATCACTATGCTATACATTATATCTCCAGAACTTACCTATCATATAACTAAAGGATTGTACCCTTTGATTAATATCTAATTTTCTTCACCCCCCCCCCCCCAGTCCCTGGCAACCACCAATCTAATCTCTGATTCTGAGTTCAACTTTTTTTTACATTCTGTACACATTAATAAACAAAGACACAGGGAAAGTTTCTAGAACAGAAAATCTCTATACATGGAATAAGGAAAGACAAAAGAAAGAGGCTGATCGCTTCAGTCTGGCAATTCATAGAGTTTATTAAAGGAAATTGACATACAAAGTAAATCGTAGGTGGCTGAAAGACCAACTAGGTCCTCCTGCTGTTTAACAGACACCAAAGAATCATATAGGGCAAAAGGAGCTAGTCATGGGTTCTAGTGTGTGAATGCTACCAGCTACTAAAAACTACATGCTTGACCAAGTCAAGACATTGGCTTGTTCTAGGGACCAGCATGTAGCGAGAGGCAAGGGAGGGAGTCTGACTTATGTCAAAATTAACATTGATTATGTTCAGACAGTCTTAAGCAGAGGTTTGTGGGAAGCAATATGACTTAGGTCTAGTTTACCGGTCTGACAACAGTCACGTCAATGATACACATAAATGAGATCACACAGTATTTGCCACTTAGTCTGGTTTATTTCATGTACCATAGTGTCCTCCAGGCTCACATATGTTTTTGTAAATGTCAGGATATCCTTCTTTATTCATGTTTAAATATACTCTTTGTATGTTTATATACCACAAAATGGCAAACAGGTACAGAAAGGTGCTCAAAGGCTCTAATCATCAAGGAAATGCAAATCAAAACTACAATGAAATGTCAATTCACTCCTGTTAGAATGGCAAGTATCAAGAAGCTAAGTGATAATAAGGGCATAAAGAAAGGGGAATGTCAATTGGTATAGCCATATAGCCATTTGGAAAACAGTATGGAGATTCCTCAAGAAATGAAAAATAAAAATACTGTGTGATTCAGCAATCTCACTTCTGCATATATATCCAAAGGAAATGAAATCAGTATCATAAAGACATAGCTTCACTACTATATTCATTACAGCACAGTAGTCCAGATATGGAAACAACCTTAGTGTTCCTGGAAGAAGGAATAGATAAAGTAATTGTTTATTTTACCAGTGAATGTAATGCCTGGTAAGGACACAGAAGGGAAAAAGGAGAGCAGAGAGGCTAAATCAGCTACTGAAGTGCAGGAGAGAAAACTTTCCCATTTGCCCTTTCTAGGTTTTTTGGTATCTTTAATTATTAAATTGATATGACAAATTAATAGAAGAAAAAATTAATTTTATATGTATGGGACCCCCAAAGATAGAAGGTTCAAAGAAAAGAACAAAGTAAGCAGCTTTGGAATCCTTTTGACAAAGAAACAGTACATTTTTGATGAACTGACAAGACAAGGGGATTTGGGCTTGGGGTAGCAAATTAATGAAGTAAGAGGTTTGTTTATACAGTCTTTTCAGATTTGAATTCTTCTTCTCTGGCAAAAAGGATGCCTTTTATCCTCCTAGAATAGATAGAACACTTTCACATGAGAGATTTATTTTCTGCTTTCGGGGGACAAAAAAGGGTCTGCATGTCCTTCTTGCACTGGCTATTTCTTAATAAATTTTAATTCAAAATAATCAAAATGCCAAGGTGGCATATTTTGGGCTGGCATATTCTGCTCTCTATTGGAAGGGAGCCCCTTTGTTCCCTGTCTGTAAATGAATGGGTTGGAACAGAGAACATCAATTATCCCTGTCAGCTTTCTAAATCTTTAAAGAGTGAAATATGAAAACGCAATTTTTTTTTGTATTTTTCTGAAGCTGGAAACAGGGAGAGACAATCAAACAGACTCTCGCATGCGCCCGACCGGGATCCACCCGGCACGCCCACCAGGGGCGAAGCTCTGCCCACCAGGGGGCGATGCTCTGCCCCTCCGGGGCGTTGCCCTGCCGCGACCAGAGCCACTCTAGAGCCTGGGGCAGAGGCCAAGGAGCCATCCCCAGCGCCCGGGCCATCTTTGCTCCAATGGAGCCTTGGCTGCGGGAGGGGAAGAGAGAGACAGAGAGGAAGGAGGGGGGGGGGGTGGAGGTGGAGAAGCAAATGGACGCTTCTCCTATGTGCCCTGGCTGGGAATCAAACCCAGGTCCCCCGCATGCCAGGCTGACGCTCTACCGCTGAGCCAACCGGCCAGGGCCGAAAACGCAATTTTAATTCAATGTGTAACCACTCTGAAAATAGAAATCGGTAGAATTTATTTAAATTAATCAAGTGTAGGTCCTATAATTTTGTTATTGTTATGTAAATGAGTTCTCATTATAATTTGCACAATTTGCCTGAGATCTCTCTCTCCTCCTTCCCCAGTTTCTCTTCTTCTCTTCTGTTTTAAGAAAACTAAAATTATAGAAATTATAAATTGTGAAATATTTTCAGTTCTTTTTGAATTATTTAATTATAATCTTTTGTTCTGTTCCTTTGCCCTCTTAGCTTCATTTACTGGTGGTATCCACAAGGTAATATGGTGAAATAATATCTTTATCATGTTGTCAACTTGCAACACACATCTTAAGTCCCTGGCTTTGATTCCTTGTTGACCACACCTTTTCCTTCATACAAACAGGCAGGACTTGGCACTTATGATTAAACCTATCTTTCTCAGGAAAGAGAAATCTGTTCTGTGTCTCCTCTTTTCATCTCTCCTCTAACCATTTTTCAATTTAAAAAGTTTTTAAAAACTCTGATGTACTAATTATTCTTCATTAAAAATATTAAAGGTGAATCATGCTATGTGATACTTGCATCTCAATATTAGCTTCATGAAGTTTACTACTCAATAGACTCCCTTTTGTTCTCACATTGTAACTCCATGATGAGAAAGCAAGACTTTGTTTATTTGTTTTGTTTTGTTTTATCTGAGATTTTTCTTGTTGCCTATAATATCAAAGCAATATTTTTTTAACTAAAAGTCATTTCACATATTAACTTGCTCTTTCTTGCATGTCTCATTTTTTTCCCTTGATCAAACTTTAAATTCCCACCTTAATAAATTTTTTAAAATATATTTTGCCTGAAATTTTCAAAACTTTTTATTTTACTATATTTTAATAATATGTGAGGTAGTATTCAAAGACTATGATGTTCTTTCCTCATTTATGGACTTTTACAAAAACAATAGTTAATTGATTGTGTTTAAATAAATTTTCACCTCTAAACAATTATTTTCTTATTAAAATACCAATGACATACTTCAAAGATATAGAACAAATATTCCAAAAATCCACATGGAACCAAAAGAGAACACCAATAGCCTCAGCAATCTGAAAAAAGAAGAATAAAGTGGGTGGTATCACACTTCCTGATATCAAGTTATACTACAAGGCCATTGTACTCAAAACAGCTTGGTACTGGCATAAGAACAGACATACAGATCAATGAAACAGAACAGAGAACCCAGAAATAAACCCACACCTTTATGGACAATTGATATTTGACAAAAGAGGTAGAAGCATATAATGGAGTAAAGACAGTCTCTTTAACAAATGGTGTTGGGAAAATTGGACAGCTACCTGCAAAAAAATGAAACTAGACCACCAACTTACATCATTCACAAAAATAAACTCAAAATGGATAAAAGACTTAAATGTAAGTAGTGAAACCATAAGCATCCTAGAAGAAAACATAGGCAGTAAGCTCTCTGACATCACTTGCAGCAATATATTTGCTGATTTATCTCTACAGGCAAGGGAAATAAAGGACAGGATAAACAAATAGAACTATATCAAACTAAAAAGCTTTTACACAGCTAAAGACAATATGGAGAAAATAAAAAAAACAAACTACACAATGGGAGCATATATTTGACGATACGTCTGATAAGGGGTTAATAACCAAAATTTATAGAGAACTAGTAAAACTCAACAGCAGGAAGATAATCCAATCAAAAATGGGCAAAAGAAATGAATAGACACTTCTCCAAAGACAGCATAAAAAAGGTCAATAGGCATATGCAAAAGTGTTCAATGTCTCTAAACATTAGAGAAATATAAATTAAAACTACAATGAGATATCACCTTACATCAGTAAGAATGGTGCTCATCAACAAAACAACATATAATAAGTGCTGGCGAGGATGTGGAGAAAAGGGAACTCTCCTGCATTGCTGGTGGGAATGCAGACTGGTGCCGCCACTGTGAAAAACAGTATGGAGATTCCTCAAAAAATTAAAAATGGAACTGCCCTTTGACCCTGCCATCCCACTTCTAGGAGTGTATCCCAAGAACACCACATCAATGATTTAAAAGAAAAAATATAGTCCTATGTTTATGGCAGCATTGTTTACAATAGTGAAGATCTAGAAACAACCCAACTGTCAGTCAGTGAACGAGTAGATTAAAAAGCAGTGATACATATACACAGTGGAATACTAAATGGTCATGTAAAAGAAGAAAATCTTGCCTTTTGTGACAACATGGACGGGCCTGGAAACTATTATGTTAAGTGAAATAAGTCAGGCAGAGAAAGAAAAATATCATATGACCTCACTCACTTGAGGAATCCAAAGAATAATGTGAACTGAGGAACAGAATTGAGACAGAGGCAGGATCAAAGGGTCTAGAGGTAAAGGGGATGAGAGGATGGGATCAGAGAAGGGAAAGAAATTGGTGAAATTATACACTTTTAACACAACTATATAGACAGCAGAAAAGCAAATCCTAGAGGGAAAGGGGGAGGGCCTAGCAAGGAAGGGGAAAGAAGGATGTTGTGGGAACACAGGGATCAGGGGGTTGCATTCACGGGGACACTAGGATCTATGTAAACACAATAAATTAAAAAAATTAAAAAATATACAATTCAGCCCTCTGAGGTGAGAAACCTGCATTAAAGATGTCATGGGAATAAGCCCAGAAATTCCAAACAGAAACTATTAGACTATATTATACTCTTTCATATGCAGCAAAAGTTTGTAGAAGCAAATTATTTTAATTTATCATAATTTGCCACACTGAGTATTGATTGTGTATTGCTATTGTACATAATCATGAATAGTATTTTAATGCTATTTTAATCTTATTTCAGTATTTCTTTATTTCTTTTCTGAAATCCAATTAATTATATGTACTGCAGCAATCTGCAACCTTGAGTGCTAACAATTTGTCTCTTTACAGGAAGAAAATGTATTTTCTTTGTGTTATCAATGCTGTACAATAATCTTAATTGTGACTTTCCCCATCACTTGAATGTTTACAATAGCATTAGAATGCATAAATTAAAGTCATATCTGAATTATTGACAAAAAGAGAAAAAGATATAATGACTCTCACATTAGTTAAAAAACTGACCTTAAAAAATTGGGTATATACTAATTAAAGGAGTGTTCCATAAAAATTATATGAATAACATATTTATACATAATTTTATAAATTAATAGAAATTTATAGATTTATGAAATTTTATAAGTAATTTTAACAAAGACATAGATATAAAGTCTCCTTTCCAGAAAGAAAGGCTGTACCTATTTTATAACACATTGAAGTGAATTCCAGACAAGCCCAATATCCAAAGTTAATTGATTACTTTAAAAGGGCACTGAAAGTAAGTCCATTTTAAGTTATGACCAAAATTACATAATAAATAATTAAAAGGAGGGATGGAATATCTGACTGAAAAATTATTGTGAAAAAACTAAAAACTATTAGACAAATTTTATTTCTCTACCTATTTCATAAAACTTTGTTTTAAACAGAAATTATTTCTGAGAATGGAAACTGAAACAATGAACTGTTAATTTTTTCCTCCCTAAAGCAAAGGAATTGGGTAGAGATTTTAATTATCAATGAAAAAGATGAGTAAGGTATATTAATATTCTTTTAAATGTTTTAATTTTTCAGTTATAGTTGACATACAATATTATATTAGTTTCAGAGTCAACATAGTGAATAGACATTTGTATAACTTATGAAGTGATCACTAATTTTAGTACCCATTCTGCATCAGACATAGTTATTATAATGTTATTATTTTATATCCTGTGACTGTTTTTATAACGGGCAATAGGTATATCCTAAATTAGTATTTCTTATGAACACATAATTCAGTGAATAAAATAATGATTAGCAGTGGATATAGGTTAATTTTATGAATCAATCTTTCTAGGACACAGTGCCTAGAGAGGTGATCAAAGATTATTCTGGATGTTTCAGTGAGAATGTTTTTAGATGAGATAAATACTTAAATCAGTAGACTTTGAGTAGAGCAAATTGCCCTGAGGTAGGGCCTTATTCAAGAAGTTGAATGAAAGAAAAAACTAACCTCTCTTGAACAAGAGGGATTCTATAGTACACAGCCTTCAAACAAACTGCAACACTGGCTATCTCTTGGGGTTTCCAACCTGATGGCCTACCTGAAAATTTTCAACTTGCTAGCTTCCATTTTTGTGTGAGCAAATCCCTTAGAACTACATAGACACACACACATATTCTACTGGTTCTATTCCAGAGAACTTTGATTAATACATGGTGTAAATAAATAGTTGAATAATTTAAGTAAAGTGTGATAAATGCTATTACAGGAGCTTATTTTAAAAACTACTAAATTTACCATTTAGAGAGTAATGGCGTGGTAGGAAGCAACACCGATAAGTCTCCCTCAAAACTCAACAAGATCTTCAACCAGAAACAGAAAAACCTATCCTTGGAGCCTCCAGAGGTTTCACAATACACCCTAAGGCAGGGGTCCCCAAAATTTTTACACAGGGGGCCAGTTCACTGTCTCTCAGACTGTTGGAGGGCCGGACTATAAAAAAAACTATGAACAAATTCCTATGCACACCACACATATCTTATTTTAAAGTAAAAAAACAAAACGGGAACAAATACAATATTTAAAATAGATAACAAGTAAATTTAAATCAACAAACTGACCAGTATTTCAATAGAAACTATGCTCCTCTCACTGACCACCAATGAAAGAGGTACCCTTCCAGAAGTGCCGCGGGGGCTGGATAAATGGCCTCAGGGGGCCGCATGTGGCCCGCGGGCCGTAGTTTGGGGACCCCTGCCCTAAGGTATGGTCAAGTGAAAAATTGGCTAAATATATAATCAAACCCCAAAGGAAATAGGGAGTAAGAAATGCTCTGCCTTCCTCACTAACCTAAACAGGGTGGCTTTCACTGGGAACTGAGAATATAGAAACTGAGGCGGGGAAAGGGGGAAAACAGATCCAGGCCGCAGCACAAACGGTTGAACCAGGCTGTGGCACAGAGATCCAAGCCGAGGAAAAACTGTTCCTGTGGCAACCTGGGAACACAAGCTAACACTCGCGCCAAACCCAGACAAAGAAAGGCAAGCGGGGCAGCCATTTTCCCTGATATCCTGGTCGGCGCGCACAGATAGTGGGCGAGAGATTCCTTCCAAAGCCCCGAGAATGTGCGCCCATGTTGTCCCACAGAGAGGCAGAGTCAGAGGCCTTTGTGTGGGCTGAAAGCGGAATCTCTGGGCCACCCCAGTGCCCTGGGAAAGCCACGCATGGAGAGGGAGCGAGAACTAATTCCAACCCTGGAACTTTTCCGTGCAGGAGGGGGATTCACTCAGGGTGAGCCAGCTGGCCTGATATCCTGGTTGGTGTGCATGTAGAGTGAGAAAGAGATTCCTCCCAGCATCTCAGGAGAGGGCGCCCGTGTTACCCCCCAGAGGTGCACAGTCAGAAGCCTCTTTGTGGGCCAAAAGCGGAATCTCCAGGCCTCCCCAGCACCCTGGGAAAGCCACGCACGGGGATGGAGCGAGAGCCAATTCCAATGCCGGAAGTTTTCCATGCAGGTGGGGGTTTCACTCAGGTGAGATTGCTGGCCTGATATCCTGGTCTGCGCACGAAGAGAGTGAGCGAGAGATTCCTCCGAGTGCCTTGGCAGTGCCCGCCCATGTTATCCCACAGAGGGGCAGAGTCAGGGGACTTTGTGTGGGCCAAAAAGCAGAATCTCAGGCCAACCCAGCACCTTGAAAAAGCTGCGCCCGGGGACAGAGCCAGAGCCAATTCCAATGCTGGAACTTTTCCATGCAGGTGGGGGTTTCACTCAGAGTGTTAGACTGCTGGGCTGATATCCTGATCTGCGTGCACAGATAGTGGGTGAGAGATTCCTCCAAGTGCCTCGGCAGTGCGCGACCATGTTATCCCACAGAGTGGCAGAGCCAGAGGTCTTTGAGTGGGCGGAAGCCCTGCCTGATTATGCTAGCAGCTCTGACTGACTGAGCATTACCCAGAGCCCTGTGCTGAGTGGGAATAGAGTGAGGAGTTGCCAGCTCTTTGAGCCTCTTACTATCCAGGCAGAGGCAGCAGCAACCCCATAGCTGGATTATCAGGCTACTAATTGAGGAAGGAAAGACTAGGAGAAAGGCTCCAGGAACACGGACTCTCTCACTGGCGGAGCCTATAAATGCTAATGAGCCTCAACTGCCAACAGAACTGAAGCACAGTACACGACATCGCCATAGAGACTTATCAACTGCAAACCTCTACCTGAGCGTGCCAAAGGGGCAGAACCCGAGGTACAGAGTCACTGACCAGGAAGAGGGAGAGAAAAGAAAAAGCAAGAAGATAACCTCTCAAAATCAAGAATAATCCGCAGACTTTATAGCCTATCCCATTTTATTATATTTGTTCATTTGTTTCTCTTATCTTCATTCTTGATACTTTTTATTCCTCCTCCAATTTGGTCATTTAACTCTCTGCCGGTCTTACTCTTTCCTCTCCTTGAACTACACTACCCATAAGTGTTACATCTCCCATTATCTTTTCTTTCCTCTTCCTTTCTCTCTATGAGGGTTACACTCCAAAACCCTTAACTCTCTCTCTCTCTCTCCTCTTTTTTCTTGTTTCTTCTTTTAGTGGTTCCCTCTTTTCTCTCTCTCTCTCTTTCGTTTCTCCCTTTATATTAGTTTCTTCCTTTCTCCTTTACGTCTTCTCTCATTCAAACCTCAATAATGAACAAATTATCTTATCTGGGATTCAAACTTACATTTGTGGCATTTTGGAGTTTTTTTTACTTCACCTTTTTAACACACTAGCAGTGCTCCCATCCCTGGCTCTCCATTTTATCTAGTTCTTGTACCACTAAATACAATAGTAATTTTTTAATTAGTCCCCCCATTTTCCAGTTTCCCTCTTATTCCTTTCATCATAACTCTTAGTCAACCAACACCTAAAAGCAAATCATTTTATTCTTGACCCAATTTTTTTTCTTATTTCGTTTTTGTGTGTCCATATGCCCTTTTTTTTTCTTTTTTTTTCTTTTTTTTTTTCTTTTTTTTTTTTTTGCCCCTTTATTACTTATACCCAATTCAGGCCCTCCATTACAGGCATTAATTCTTCTATTTAGTACAATATAATTCACAGTTCACCACAAGATTTTCACAAGAAAGAGGGGAGAGGAGAGGAAAGAAAAAAAAGGGGGGAAATAATTTTCTTCTTTTAATTTTTATTTTATTTTTCTTTATTTCATTATTAATTTTTTTTAAAAAAAACAACTCTTTTCGATTTTTTATTTTTTTCATCTTTTATTCTTCATTAAATCTCATTAATACTATCAACAAAACCACACTCAGATGCAATTAAGGAAGAGAAAATCGAATATCATGGATACAAAAGAAAGAGAGGTAATACAGCTAGATGAGGAAAAATCTATGGAGAAAAAATTTAATATATTGGAAATCTTGGAACTAAATGACAGAGAATTTAAGATAGAAATCCTAAAAATCCTCTGAGATATACAAGAAAACACAGAAAGGCATTTAGGGAGCTCTGAAAACAACTCAATGAACACAAAGAATATATTTCCAAGGAAATTGAAACTATAAAAACAAATCAAACAGAGATGAAAAACTCAATTCACAAGCTGAAAAAAGAGGTAACAAGTTTAGCTAATAGAACAGGCCAGATAGAAGAGATGATTAGTGAAATAGAAGACAAACAACTTGAGGCACAACAGAGAGAAGAAGAAAGAGACTCAAAAATTAAAAAACAAAAAACAAAGATAGCCCTACAAGAATTATCTGACTCCATCAGAAAGAATAACATAAGAATAATAGATATATCAGAGGAAGAAGAGAGAGAAAATGGAATGGAGAACATACTTAAACAAATAATACATGAGAAGTTCCCAAGCCTGTAGAAAGAACTAAAGCCTCAAATTCAAGAAGCAAACACAACTCCAAGTTTTCTTAAACCCAACAAACAAACTCCAAGGCATATATAATGAAATTGGCACAAACCAACAGCAAAGAAAAAATTCTCAAGGCAACCAGGGAAAAGAAGAATACAACATATAAAGGAAGGTCCATTAGATTATACCAGATTTCTCAGCAGAAACTCTACAAGCTAGAAGAGAGTGGACCCCAATATTTAAAGTCCTGAAAGAGAGGAACTTCCAGCCATGAATACTATACCCATCAAAGCTATTTTTAAATATGAAGCTGAAATAAAAACATTCACAGATACAGAAAAGATGAGGAAATTTATCATCAAAAAACCCCCACTCCAGGAATTACTAAAGGGGGTTCTCCAATCAGATACAAAGAACAAAAAAAACAACAAAGCCACAAGTAAAAGCTCCAAGAAGAACACAATAAAACCAAATTTAAACTGTGACAACAACAAAAAGAAAGGGGAGGAGGTGATGGAGATTAACAGTAGCAAAGGATGATGGAGTGCAAAGTATTCACAAAATAATGCACTACAATGAACAGGGTTGGAACCATTTTCATTACTTAAAGGTAACCACTATTGAAAAAACCAGCACAGAAGCACATGAGATAAAAAAGATAGCAACAGAGGAAAGATGTATGGAATACAACCAAATAAAAAAAAGATAGAAAAAAGAAAGAGAAGGATCAAACAAGACACAGAACTAACAGAAAGCAATATATAAAATGACAACAGAGAATTCATGAGGGTCAACAATTACACTAAATGTACATGGATTAAACTCACCAATAAAAAGGCACAGAGTAGCAGAATGGATTAAAAAAGAAAATCCAACTGAATGCTGACTACAGGAAACTCATCTAAGTAACAAGGATAAAAACAAATTCAAACTGAAAGGCTGGAAAACAATACTCCAAGCAAATAACATCCAAAAAAAAGCAGGAGTAGCAATACTCATATCTGATAATGCTGACTACAGGACAGCAAAAGTACTCAGAGACAAAAATGGCCATTTCATAATGTCTAAGGGAACACTGAATCAAGAAGACATAACAATTCTTTTTTTTTTTTAATTATTTTTATTTATTTATTTATTTTAGAGGAGAGAGAGACACACACATACACAAAGAGAGAGAGAGAGAGAGAGAGAGAGAGAGAAGGGGGGAGGAGCATCAACTCCCATATGTGCCTTGACCAGGCAAGCCCAGGGTTTTGAACCGGCGACCTCAGAGTTCCAGGTTGACGCTTTATCCACTGCACCACCACAGGTCAGGCCTTGACTTCAATACATAACAATTCTTAATATATATGCACCAAAACAAGGAGTACCAAAATATATAAGACAGCTTCTTATTGACCTTAAAACCAAAACTGACAAAAATACAATCATACTTGGAGACCTCAATACACCGCTGACGGCTCTAGATCGGTCATCCACACAGAGAATCAACAAAGATATAGTGGCCTTAAACAAAACACTAGAGTACCTGGATATGATAGACATCTACAGGACTTTTCATCCCAAAGTGACTGAGTATACATTTTTCTCTAGTGTACATGAATTATTCTCAAGAATTGACCATATGTTGGGCCACAAAAACAACATCAGCAAATTCAGAAAAATAGAAGTTGTACCAAGCATATTTTCTGATCATAAAGCCTTAAAATTAGAATTCAGCTGCAAAAAAGAAGAAAAAAAACCCACAAAAATGTGGAAACTAAACAACATACTTTTAAAAATTAAATGGGTCAAAGAAGAAATAAGTGCAGAGATCAAAAGATATATACAGACTAATGAAAATGACAATACAACATATCAGAATCTATGGGATGCAGCAAAAGCAGTGATAAGAGGGAAGTTCATATCACTTCAGGCATATATGAACAAACAAGAGAGAGTTCAGTGAACCGCTTTACTTCACACCTTAAGGAACTAGAAAAAGAAGAAAAAAGACAACCCAAAACCAGCCGAAGAAAGGAGATAATAAAAATCAGAGCAGAAATAAATGAAATAAATAACAGAAAAACTATAGAAAAATTAATAGAACAAGGAGCTGGTTCTTTGAAGAGATCAATAAAATTGACAAACCCTTGGCAAAACTTACCAAGGAAAAAAGAGAAAAAACTCATATAAAAAAAAAATCCAAAATGAAAGAGGAGAAATCACCAAAGACACCGTAGATATACAAAGAATTATTGTAGAATACTATGAAAAACTTTATGCCACTAAATTCAACAACCTAGAAGAAATGGATAAATTCCTAGAACAATACAACCTTCCTAGACTGAGTCAAGAAGAAGCAGAAAGCCTAAACAGGCCTATTAGTAGGGAAGAAATAGAAAAAACCATTAAAAACCTCCCCAACAATAAAAGTCCATGCCCTGATGGCTATACCAGCAAATTTTATCAAACATTCAAAGAAGACTTGGTACCTATTTTACTGAAAGTCTTTCAAAAAATTGAAGAAGGAGCAATACTTCCAAACACATTTTATGAGGCCAACATAACCCTCATACCAAAACCAGGCAAGGACTGCACAAAAAAAGAAAACTACAGACCAATATCTCTAATGAATACAGATGCTAAAATACTAAACAAAATACTAGCAAATCAAATAGAACAACATATTAAAAAGGTAATACATCATGATCAAGTGGGATTCATCCCAGAATCTCAAGGATGGTTCAACATACATAAAACGGTTAACGTAATACACCATATCAACAAAATAAAGAACAAAACCACATGATCTTATCAATAGATTCAGAAAAGGCTTTCAATAAAATACAACACAATTTTATGTTTAAGACTCTCAACACAATGGGTATAGAAGGAAAATATCTCAACATGATAAAGGCCATAGATGATAAACCATCAGCTAACATCATATTAAATGGTACTAAACTGAAGGCTTTCCCCCTTAAATCAGGAACTAGACAGGGTTGTCCACTCTCTCCACTCTTATTTAATGTGGTACTAGAGGTTCTAGCCAGAGCAATCAGACAAGAGAAAGAAATAAAAGGCATCCATATCGGAAAAGAAGAAGTAAAGGTATCACTTTTTGCAGATGATATGATCCTATACATCAAAAATCCCAAAGAATCCACAAGAAGACTACAAGAAACAATAAGCCAATACAGTAAGGTCACAGGATACAAAATTAACATACAGAAGTCAATAGCCTTTCTATATGCCAACAATGAAACATTTGAGAACGAACTCAAGAGAACAATCCCCTTCACAATTGCAACAAAAAAAAAATAAAATACTTAGTAATAAACATAACAAAGAATGTAATGGACTTATATAATGAAAACTATAAACCATTGTTAAGGGAAATCAAAAAAGATGTAATGAGATGGAAGAATATACCTTGTTCTTGGTTAGGAAGAATAAATATTATCAAGATGGCCATATTACCCAAAGCAATATACAAATTTAATGCAATTCCCATCAAAATTCCAATGACATTTTTTAAAGAAATGGATCAAAAAAATCACCAGATTTATATGGAACTATAAAAAAACCCAAATAGCCAAAGCAATCCTAAAGAAAAAGAATGAAGCTCGGGGCATTACAATACCTGACTTCAAACTCTATTATAGGGCCAAGACAATCAAAACAGCATGGTATTGGCAGAAAAATAGACACTCAGACCAATGGAACAGAATAGAAAACCCAGAAATAAAACCACATATATATAGTCAAATAATTTTTGATAAAGGGGCCAAGAACATACAATGGAGAAAAGAAAGCATCTTCAATAAGTGGTGCTGGGAAAACTGAAAAGCCACATGCAAAAAAATGAAACTGGACTACAGTTTGTCCCCCTGTACTAAAATTAACTCAAAATGGATCAAAGATCTAAACATAAGACCTGAAACAATTAAGTGCATAGAAGAAGACATAGGTACTAAACTCATGGACCTGGGTTTTAAAGAGCATTTTATGAACTTGACTCCACAGGCAAGAGAAGTGAAGGCAAAAATTAATGAATGGGACTACATCAGACTAAGAAGTTTTGCTCAGCAAGAGAAACTGATAACAAAATAAACAGACAGCCAACTAAATGGGAAATGATATTTTCAAACAACAGCTCAGATAAGGGTCTAATATCCAAAATATACAAAGAACTCATAAGACTCAACAACAAACAAACAAACAATCCAATAAAAAAATGGGAAGAGGACATGAGCAGACACTTCTCCCAGGAAGAAATACAAATGGTCAACAGATATATGAAAAGATGCTCATCTTTGTTAGTTATTAGAGAAATGCAAATCAAAACTGCTATGAGATACCACCTCACACCTGTTAGATTAGCTATTATTAACCAGACAGGTAATAATAAATGTTGGAGAGGCTGTGGAGAAAAAGGAACCCTCATACACTGTTGGTGGGAATGTAAAGTAGTACAACCATTATGGAAGAAAGTATGGTGGTTCCTCAAAAAACTGAAAATAGACCTACCTTATGACCCAGCAATCCCTCTACTGGGTATATACCCCCAAAACTCAGAAACATTGATACGTAAAGACACATGTAGCCCCATGTTCATTGCAGCATTGTTCACAGTGGCCAGGACATGGAAACAACCAAAAAGCCCATCAATAGATGACTGGATAAAGAAGATGTGGCACATATACACTATGGAATACTACTTAGCTATAAGAAATGATGACATCGGATCATTTACAGCAAAATGGTAGGATTTTGATAACATTATACAAAGTGAAATAAGTAAATCAGAAAAAACCAGAAACTGCATTATTCCATACGTAGGTGGGACATAAAAGTGAACTTAAGAGACATTGATAAGAGTGTGGTGGTTACAGGGGGAGGGGGAGAGGGAAAGGATTATGGGGAGGGGCACAAAGAAAACTAGATAGAAGGTGACAGAGGACAATCTGACTTTGGATTATGGGTATGCAACATAAGTGAACGACAAGATAACCTGGAGTTGTTATCTTTGAATATATGTATCCTGATTTATTGATGTTGCCTCATTAAAAATAAAATTATTAAAAATAAATAAATAAATAAAAATAAATAATATATATACTATAAATACATATTATGTATATACTATATTATATATATTTCAAAAATTGAAAGAGAAAATGTAACATTATGCAACATTTATGATTAAAATTCTTAATGAACTGAATTTGATAAATGAAATCTATTAAAAACATACTGTTAATATCATATTTAATGGTAAAGAACTCATTCTCATTATAATTGAAAACAAAATGATTTCCCTTCATTTTATTAGAGATCCAATCCAATGCAATGAAGCAACAAAAAGAAATACAAGCCATAAACATCAGAAAGTAATAAAATCAACTGGAGCCTAAAAAATTATTGTTTACATAAAAAATGAGAAATCTATCAAGAAACTACAGAAGTAATATGATTTTTTAAGAGTCATAGAATAAAATGTCAAATTGTAAAAATCAATCATATTCTTATATTTTATCAATAAATTTAGAAATTTTTAAAAATTCACATGAAATAACATCCAACAAAATTCTTAGAAATCAATTTAGCTAATTATGTGTAAGACCTCTACACTAAAAATTATAAAACATCTCTGAGCTAAATATGTGACAACCTAAACAAATGGAACAATGTATTATGTTCATACATTAGAAAAAGTAATAATTTTAAGATGAGAATTTTCCCCATTGATTGATATATTCAAAACTACCCTAATCAAAATTGCAGCATGGTTTTTAAAAAATGGAAATTGGCAAGCTGGTTTTTAATTTTGTATGGAAATTAATAATACCAAAATTATTAAAAACAGAACAACACATTTGCAGGATTTACACTACTTAACATATGTATTTTCTTTAAATTTGTGGTAGTAATCAAGAGATGAGAGATTAGTATTAGGATAGACATAGAGGTAACTAGAACATATTGCAGGGTCCAGAAAAAGGTGCATACTTATAAAATCAATTGAATTTTGAAAATTTGTCAAATTTATTAGAGAGAATTTTATGTCAATAAATCATACTGGAATAAATGGATATCTATATAAAAAAATGACCCTAACTTTATATAAACTATATGCCTCACACTGAACACACATTAAAACATAATCAAAAGTGCATCATTGACCTAAACATAAATGGTACACTTGAAAGATGTTAAAAGAAAACAAGCAACATGTTTAATATTTGGGATTGACAAAGAAATATGACAGAGAAATTTGACTGTGAAATTTTAAATGTTACAATCTCTATGTTCCTCACTTCAGAAAGCTCATATGATCAAGAGAAATACTGTTCGTGGCACCTCGGGCCCCTGTGTTAGTCTGCAATTACTCCTCAAACATGAGTTTTATTTAAGAGAAAAGCCATAGGTCTGGTTGGATTGAGTGTCTTCTATAGGTGTTATAGAAATGACATTCAGAGCTCTCCCTCAATCCCCTAATTGGCTAGGAAATGCATAGCTTTTGCTATGAGGTGTTAATTCTGAGCCTTCTTATTGTTAGAGACAGGTTCACCTCCCACTCATTTAGCAGCTGCTGCATATCAGAAAGTTCCCAAATGGCCATATTTTGTCCAACTACTTTATAAAAACAGTTTCCTTTATCCCTCCTACCTCAATGCCCCACTCATATTTCAGGCTGGGACCTACTCCTAATTTAGTGCTCTCTTTCTCCCTTTTGCCAACTTCTATTATGAATCTACCTTTGCCACCCAGCTTAGTGTATCCCAAGGTTCTCTTTACCATGCCACAATCGCAGAGCTCCAGGGAAAAGCAACCTGCTCTCATCTCTCCAGGCAGAGGAGAACAGAAGCTCCATATCCAGGCATGCTGCAAATGGCTTTTCCAGTCTACCTGAAACATTACCAGCTAGAAGCAGCGGTCATTGGGACTTGGACATGGGCTGCAAAGTATAGAATGGTGACAACAATTCCAGTGCCATGAGGACTTTTCCTGGATGGGGACTTTTCCTGGACTCTTGCTCCCTGTGACAGCTCCTAACAGACTGAACTGTGGTTGGGTTGCATTTTTCAGGAATTTGGCATGGTGATGGGGCCAACTTGGACTTGGTGAACATGTTAAGGACACTACTCTTTTATGGATTCTTGCTGTATTGGCCAAGAGTTTGCTTAAAGGCTTTTAATCACCGTAAAAAAAAAATAGAAGACTGGATAAAGAAGATGGGGCACATATACACCATGGTATACTATTCAGCTAGAAGAAATGATGACATTGATCACTTACAGCAGAATGGTGGAATCTTGATAACATTATGCAGAGTGAAATAAGTGAATCAGAAAAAAACAAGAACTGCAGGATTCCATACATTGGTGGGACATAAAAGTGAGACTAAGAGACATGGACAGGAGTGTGGTGGTTACAGGGGTGGGGGGAGGGAATGAGGGAGAGGGGGAGGGGGAGGGGTACAAAGAAAACTGGATAGAGGGTGATGGAGGATGATCTCTCTTGGGGTGATGGGTATGCAACAGAACTAAATGACAAGATAACCTGGAAATGTTTTCTTTGAATATATGTACCCTGATTTATTGATGTCACCCCCCCCCAAAAAAAAACAGTTCCAACTCCTCTGAGCTCTATTTTGACTTTGATTAAAAGATACCCAACAACCATTATTTGGTTTTATCTACTAAGAACCCCTTGAGAGTTTCATCTTGAAATCTCAGAATCGTGGCAAAGTGTGCATTATTGAGTCAAACGACTAACACTTGCCACATTGAACACAGATTTCAAAGCTACACTTTGTCATTCCTCTTCAAAAGGTACCACTCTCATTTTTTCACAGCCTGCCCAGGCACTCTACTTCCTCAGTTCTCTTTCTGTCCCTTCTCATGCATGGTATTCCAATAGCCATTTCCAGATAGTGTCTGAGTGAGCTGAATGACAAGACAGAAGTCCAAACAGCTTAGTCTCAGTTCTCCTTATCCTGTTGTTTTAACTGAATTACTTTTATCCGTATATTTAGAATTAGCCTTGTAAATTATGTATTGCCTAATCACTGAGGCATACACCTGAAATGAATATAATAACGTATATCAATAATAATTGAAAAATAAAAATCATTGAAAAAAACAATTTTTAATTAAGCCTTGTTGCTGATTAATGGACAGAGAAGGGAGGGGGTAATAGCACGAACGAAACATCCATCAAATCCCAGGCTTCAGTTGCAATGCAGGATTTTCTCCCATTGTGGATAAAATCTTTCTTAATAAAGGCTATGACTGAAAGTGTAAGAAATTGGTAGTCACTTCTCTTAATAAAGCTTAATAATTTGGGGGCCCCTAAACTTAAGTTGGGAATTTAAAGTTTATTAAAGTACTCAGTACCCAAAATGTTAAACAAATAAATAGCTTATATTAATTATGCCTGATTCACTGATAAGAATCCAATCATCAGGGGTGACGTCATATAAATGGCGCCGTGAGGACACGGACCAAAAAAATCTCCCCAAAATTTCAACAAGTTCATCAACCAGAGACAGAAAAATCTATCCTTGGAGCATCTGAGAGTTCCATACCCTGAAGGCGAAGGTAGGATTGAGCGAAAAATTGGCTAAATATGTGATCAACCCTGAGGGAAATAAGTTGGACAAAGAAACTCTCTGCCTTCTTCACCTGAGCAAGGCTGCTTTCACTTGGAACTGAGAGTCAAGAGGAGCTAGGGGTGTGGAGGTAGCTAGGCTGCAGCGTGGACGTTCGTTCAAGCCAAGGAAAGAGTGTGCCTGTGGTGAATCAGCCCATGCAAGCAAATGCCCATGCGCCATGCCCTGAGCATCCCAGCCGCCCACCCACGCCCCGCGAGCCAGCCATGAGCAGCCCAGCCCCCCCAACCCCCACCCCCGCGTGCCAGCCGCTAGCAGCCCTGCCACCCACTTTGTGAGCAGCCCAACAGCCCGTGCACGTGGAGAGCAACCACCCACATGAGAGTAATTGCCCGCGCCACGAGCAGCAGCTGCCAGCGGTGCACAGGGAGTGCGCCAAAGCAAACTTCCCTATGCCTGAGCTTCTCTGGGTGGGTGGAGCACTTCACCCAGCCATTCAAGCTAACAATCAAGCGTTGGGGGAGGGGCTCGCATGCAGCTTGCAGTTCATTCTGGAGAAATTCCGTGGATCCAATCGCTGAAATTAGCTTAACCCACAAGCTGCTCACCTCCCAACTGACTTACGAGGCTCTAATTGACAAGATTTCTCTCAGTACAGCTATCCAAGACAAGAGGCGTGATATTTTTTAGTGCCTCTTGCTAAAGGGGTGGGGGCAACTTCTATTTGGCAGAGCTTTCATACTCAGGGATATATGCTAAAAAGAGGGACTTGGCAGTGTTAAGACATCCTGTACGGCAGGCAGCGAATAGTGCATTTTCCTCCCAACCAAAACAGGCTACAAAGTGTGGAAAGCCTGGGGACAGGGGTTCCACAGAGTGCTAGGTGTGCTGAACAGGCCTGGAAGCTCAGAGAAAGTCACCTTGAGAGCAATTAGCTCCCAGCCCCGCCTGGTTATGCTGGCTGCTCTGACTGCCAGAGCCTTACCCAGAGCCCTGCATTAAGTGGGGAGAGAGTGGGGATTTGCCAGCTCTCTAAGCCTCTTACTTCCCAGACAAAGGCAGTGGCAGCCTCATAGCTGGATCATCAGGCTGCTAATCCAGGAAGGAGAGACTAGGAAAGAGGCTCCGGGAAAACAGACTCTCTCATTGTTGGAGCCTTCAAATGGTAACAAGCCTTGACTACCAACGAGACTGAAGCCAAATATATGACATTGCCGTAGAGTCTCATCAACTGCAAATCCTAAGTGTGCATAAGCGTGCCACAGGGGCAGAGCCTGGGGTACAGAGTCACCGACCAGGAAGAGGGAGAGGAAAGAAAAGGGAAGAAGAAGTTAACCTCTCAAATTCAAGAAAAATCCATAGACTTTATAATTTGTTCCACTATTTTGTTTGTTTGTTTCATATTCTTGCCTTTACTAGTATTATTTTTATTTCCTCCACCTTGGTCCTTTTATTCTCTGCCCATCTTACTCTTTCCTTTTCTTGAACTACACTACCCATAAGTGTTTCATTTTATTTCTTTTCTTCTTCCTTACTCTCCATGAGGGTTACACTCCAAAACCCTTAACATTCTCTCTATCTCTTTTTGTTTTTTTTTTTCTTTTTCTTTTTTTCTTCATTTCCTTTTCCCCTTTTTCTTGTTTCTCCCTTTCTATTACTTTCTTCTCTTCTCCTTTTAATTTTCCTCTTATTCAATCCTCAATCACAAACAATTTAATTTGGGGCTCAAGATTTTGTGGCATTTTGTGGCATTTTGGGTGCTTTTTCCTTTGCTTTTTAACTCAGTAGCATTCCTCCCAACCCAGGATCTCCATTCTATTCAGTCTTTGCTCCACTTAATACAGTAGTTTTTTTTCCCTTTTTCTGTTTTCTCTCTTATCCCTTTCATTATATCTCTTAGTCGACCATCACTTATAAGCAAATCATTTTATACTTGACCCAAATTTTTTTCTTTTTTGCATTTTGTGGGTTTCTACTTCCTTTTTTGCCCCTTGAACAGTTCCCCCCAACTCAGGCCCTCCGTTTCAGGCAGTTTTTGTTCCATTTAGCATAATATAATTCACAGTTTATCATGATATTTTTCTAAAAGGAGGAAAGAGGAGGGGAAGAGAAGAAAGAAAAGGGAAGGGAAATAATAAATTATTATTGAGTTTTTTGTGTTTATTTTCCATATTTTTTTCTACTTTTTATTCTTTATTAATTCTCATTAGTGCTACTAACAAAACTACCCTCAGATGCCATTAAGAAAAAGGAAATCAAATATCATGGATACAAAAGAAAGAGAAGTAACACAGACAGATGTGGAAAAATCTATGGAGAAAAAATTTAGTATATTGGAAACCTTGGAGCTAAATGACAGAGAATTTAAAAAAGAAATCCTAAAAAAAACTCAGAGATATACAAGAAAACACAGAAAGGCAATTTAGGGAGCTCAGAAAACAACTCAATGAACATAAAGAATATATTACCAAGGAAATCAAAAATATTAAAAAAAATCAAACAAAGATGAAAAACTCAATTCATGAACTGAAAAATGAGGTAACAAGCTTAGCTAATAAAACAGGCCACACAGAAGGTATGATTAGTGACATAGAAGTCAAGCAACTTGAGGCATGACAGAGAGAAGAAGAGAAAGACTTAAAAATTTAAAAAAAATGGGAAAGCCCTACAGGAATTGTATGACTCCATCAAAAAGAATAACATAAGAATAATAGGTATATCAGAGGGAGAAGAGAGAGAAAATGGAATGGAGAATTTATTCAAACAAATAATACACAAGAACTTCCCAAGCCTGTGGAAAGAACTAAAGCCTCAAATTCAAGAAGCAAACAGAACACGGAGTTTTCTTAACCACAACAAACCTACTCCAAGGCACATCATAATGAAAATGGCACAAACCGACAAAGAAAAAATTCTCAAGGCAGCCAGGGAAAAGAATACAACATATAAAGGAAGGCCTATTAGATTATCATCAGATTTTTCAGCAGAAACTCTACAAGCTAGAAGAGAGTGAACCCCAATATTTAAAGTCCTGAAAGAGAGGAACTTGCAGCCAAGAATACTATACCCATTAAAGTTATCCTTCAAGTACGAAGGAAAAATAAAAACATTCACAAATACAGAAAAGATAAGGAAATTTATCATCAGAAAACCCCCACTCCAGGAAATACTAAAGGGAGTATTCCAACCAGATCCAAAGAACAAAACAAAACAAAACCACAAGTAAAAGTTCCACCAAGAACACAATAAAACCAAATTTAAACTGTGACAACAAAAGCAATAAAAGGGGGAGAGGACAGAGATTAACAGTAGCAAAAGATGATGAAGTGCAGAAACACTCTCAAGATAGGGTACAACTATGAATATGGTAGGTATCCTTTTCATTACTTAATGGTAACCACCCTTGAAAAAACCACCACAAAAGGACATGACTTAAAGAAGTTAGCAACAGAGGAAAGAAGTATGGAATACAAACAAACAAAAACAAATGATAGAAAAACAAAAGAGAAGAATCAAACAACATACAAAACTAACAGAAAACAATTTATAAAATGGCAAAAGGGAATCCACAAGTGTCAATTACACTAAACATAAATGGATTAAACTCACCAATAAAAAGACACAAAGTAGCAGAATGGATTAAAAAACAAAATCCAACTGTAAGCTGCCTACAAGAAACACATATAAGGAACAAGGATAAAAACAAATTCAAAATGAAAGGCTGGAAAACAATACTTCAAGCAAATAATATCCAAAAAAAATCAGGCGTAGCAATACTCATATCTAATAATGCTGACTACAAGACAGCAAAAGTACTCAGAGACAAAAATGGTCATTTCATAATGATTAAGGGGATGCTAAATCCAGAAGACATAACAATCCTTAACATATATGCACCAAACCAAGGAGCACCAAAATATATAAGACAGCTAATGACTGACCTAAAAACAGAAACTGACAAAAATACAATCATACTTGGAGACCTCAATACACTGCTGACAGCTCAAGATCGGTCATCCAAACAGAAAATCAATAAGATATAGTGGCCTTAAACAAAACACTAGAGCACCTGAATATGATAGACATCTACAGGACACTTCATCCCAAAGCTTCAGAGTATACATTTTTCTCTAGTGTACATGGAACATTCTCAAGAATTGACCATATGTTGGGCCATAAAAATAACATCAGCAAATTCAGAAAAATTGAAACTGTACCAAGCATATTTTCTGATCATAAAGCCTTGAAACTAGAATTCAACTGCAAAAAAGAGGAAAAAAACCCCACAAAAATGTGGAAACTAAACAATATACTTTTAAAAAATGAATGGGTCAAGAAGAAAAATAAGTGCAGAGATCAAAAGATATATACACACAAATGAAAGTGGCAATACAACATATCAGAATCTATGGGATGCAGTAAAAGAGGGAAGTTCATATCACTTCAGGCCTTATATAAACAAACAAGAGAGAGCCCGAGAGAACTACTTAACTTCACACCTTAAGGAGTTGGAAAAAGAAGAACAAAAACAACCCAAAACCAGCCAAAGAAAGAAGATAATAAAAATCAGAGCAGAAATAAATGAAATAGAGCAGGGGTCCCCAAACTTTTTACACAGGGGGCCAGTTCACTGTCCCTCAGACCGTTGGAGGGCCAGAAAATAAAAAAAACTATGAACAAATCCCTATGCACACTGCACATACCTTATTTTAAACTAAAAATACAAAACGGGAACAAATACAATATTTAAAATAAAAAACAAGTAAATTTAAATCAAGAAACTGACCAGTATTTCAATGGGAACTATGGGCCTGCTTTTGCCTAATGAGATGGTCAATGTGCTCCTTTCATTGACCACCAATGAAAGAGGTGCCCCTTCCGGAAATGCAGCAGGGGCCGGATAAATGGCCTCAGGGGACTGCATGTGGCCCGTGGGGCATAGTTTGGGGACCCCTGAAATAGAGAATAGAAAAACTATAGAAAAAAATTAATAGAACAAGGAGCTGGTTCTTTGAAAAGATCAACAAAATTGACAAACCCCTGGCAAGATTTACCAAGGAAAAAAGAGAAAGAACTCATATAAACAAAATCCAAAATGAAAGGGGAGAAATCACCACGGACATCGAAGATATACAAAGAATTATTGTAGAATACTATGAAAAACTTTATGCCACTAAATTCAACAACCTAGAAGAGACAGATAAATTCCTAGAACAATACAACCTTCCTAGACTGAGTCAAGAAGAAGCAGAAAGCCTAAACAGACCTATTAGTAGAAGAGAAATAGAAAAAACCATTAAAAACCTCTCCAATAATAAAAGTCCAGGCCCAGACGACTATACTAGTGAATTCTATCAAACATTCAAAGAAGACTTGGTTCCTATTCTACTCAAAGTATTCCAAAAAATTGAAGAAGAAGCAATACTTCCAAACACATTTTATGAGGCCAACTTAACCCTCATACCGAAACCTGGCAAGGACAGCACAAAAAAAGAAAACTACAGACCAATATCTCTAATGAATACAGATGCTAAAATACTAAACAAAGTACTGGCAAATCAAATACAACAACATATTAAAAAATAATACATCATGATCAAGTGGGATTCATCCCAGAATCTCAAGAATGGTTCAACATACGTAAAACGGTTAACATAATACACCATATCAACAAAACAAAGAACAAAAACCACATGATCTTATCAATAGATGCAGAAAAGCCATTTGATAAAATACAACACAACTTTATGTTCAAGACACTCAACAAAATGGGTTTACAAGGAAAATATCTCAACATGATAAAGGCCATATATGATAAACCATTAGACAACATAATATTAAATGGCACAAAATTGAATACTTTTCACCTTAAATCAGGAACTAGACAGGGTTGTCCACTCTCTCCACTCTTATTTAATGTGGTGCTGGAAGTTCTGGCCAGAGCAATCAGAAAAGAGAAAGAAATAAAAGTCATCCATATCGGAAAAGAAGAAGTAAAGGTATCACTTTTTGCAGATGATATGATCCTATACATTGAAAACCCCAAAGACTTTACAAAAAGATTACTAGAAACAATAAACCAATACAGTAAGGTCGCAGGATACAAAATTAACATACAAAAGTCCATAGCCTTTCTATATGCCAATAATGAAATATTAGAAAACGAACTCAGCCCTGGCCAGTTGGCTCAGTGGTAGAGCGTCGGCTTGGCATGCAGAAGTCCCGGGTTCAATTCCTGGCCAGGGCACACAGAAGAGGTGCCCATCTGCTTCTCCATTCCTCCCCCTCTCCTTCCTCACTGTCTCTCTCTTCCCCTCCCGCAGCCGAGGCTGCATTGGAGCAAAAGAGGGCCCAGGCGCTGGGGATGGCTTCTTGGCCTCTGCCCCAGGTGCTAGAGTGGCTCTGGTCATGACAGAGCGAAGCCCCGGATGGGCAGAGCATCGCCCCCTGGTGGGCATGCCGGGTGGATCCCGGTCGGGCGCATGCGGGAGTCTGTCTGACTGCCTCTCCCTTTCCAGGTTCAGAAAAATAAAAAAATTAAACAAAAAAAAAGAAAAAAGAAAGTGAACTCAAAAAAATAATCCCCTTCATGATTGCAACAAAAAAAATTTAAATACCTAGGAATAAACATAACAAAGAATGTAAAGGATCTATATAATGAAAACTACAAAGCATTGTTAAGGGAAATTGAAAAAGATACAATGAGATGAAAAAATATTCCTTGTTCTTGGATAGGAAGAATAAATATAATCAAAATGGTCATATTACCCAGAGCAATATATAAATTTAATGCAATTCCCATCAAAATTCCTATGACATTCTTTAAAGATATGGAACAAAAAATCATCAGATTTATATGGAACCATAAAAAAACCCAATTAGCCAAAGCAATCCTAAGGAAATAGAATGAAGCTGGGGGCATTACAATACCTGACTTCAAACTATATATTATAGGGCCACGACAATTAAAACAGCATGGTATTAGCAGAAAAATAGACACTCAGACCAATGGAACAGAATGGAAAATCCAGAAATAAAACCACATATATATAGTCAAATAATTTTTGATAAGGGGCCAACAACACACAATGGAGAAAAGAAAGCCTCTTCAACAAATGGTGCTGGGAAAACTGGAAAGCCACATGGAAAAGAATGAAACTTGACTACAGTTTGTCCCCTTGTACGAAAATTAACTCAAAATGAATCAAAGACCTAAATATAAGACCTGAAACAGTAAAGTACATAGAAGAAGACATAGGTAATAAACTCATGGACCTGGGTTTTAAAGAGCATTTTATGAATTTGACTTCAAAGGCAAGGGAAGTGAAGGCAAAGATAAACGAATGGGACTACATCAGACTAAAAAGTTTTTGCTCAGCAAGAGAAACTGATAACAAAATAGACAGCCAACTAAATGGGAACTGATATTTTCAAACAACAGCTCAGATAAGGGTCTAATATCCAAAATATACAAAGAACTCATAAAACTCAACAACAAACAAACAAACAATCCAAAAAAAAAAAAAAGGGGGAAGAGGACATGAACAGACACTTCTCCCAGGAAGAAATACAAATGGCCAACAGATATATGAAAAGATGCTCAGCTTCATTAGTTATTAGAGAAATGCAAATCAAAACTACAATGAGATACCACCTCACACCTGTTAGATTAGCTATTATCATCAAGACAGGTAATAGCAAATGCTGGAGAGGCTGTGGAGAAAAAGGAACCCTCATTCACTGTTAGTGGGACTGTAAAGTAGTACAACCATTATGGAAGAAAGTATGGTGGTTCCTCAAAAAACTGAAAATAGAACTACCTTATGAGCCAGCAATCCCTCTACTAGGTATATACCCCCAAAACTCTGAAACATTGATACGTAAAGTCACATGTAGGCCCATGTTCATTGCAGCACTATTCACAGTGGCCAAGACATGGAAACAACCAAAAAGTCCTTCAATAGAAGACTGGATAAAGAAGATGTGGCACATATACACTATGGAATACTATTCAGCCATAAGAAATGATGACATCGGATCATTTACAACAAAATGGTGGGATCTTGATAACATTATATGGAGTGAAATTAGTAAATCAGAAAAAACCAAGAACTACATGATTCCATACATTGGTGGGACATAAAAACGAGACTAAGAGACATGGACAAGAGTGTGGTGGTTACCGGGGGGGTGTGGGGGGGCAAGGAGGGAAGGAGAAGTGGGGGAGGGGAGGGGCACAAAGAAAACTAAATAAAAGGTGACAGAGGACAATCTGACTTTGGGTGATGGGTATGCAAGATAATTGAATGACAAGATAATCTGGACATGTTTTCTTTGAATATATGTACCCTGATTTATTGATGTCACCCCATTAACATTAATAAAAATTTATATAAAAAAGAAAGAATCCAATCATCTTTCAGTGGTTTTAACCGACTGGCATTAAAAATTGTCACCTTCTCCTTAATGATCTATGTCCTCCAAGAGTAGAAGGTTTAGTTTTATTGCCTGTTTACCATCAAGTTCTTCTCATAAAAAGTGAGCGATTTCTTATCAGTCCATTTTATCTTCATTGCTGAAACAATTTTTATACTTCAGGATTTTAAATTCACTTGCATTATTAACGACTATTGTAAGATTTTACTTTCACAAATATAACAATATTAAACACTGTTTCGTGTCCTTAAATCTTTAGGGCAAGAACATTGAACAATTTCCAGTATATAGCTACACCACCTAGAGCTCTTAATGACAACCACATATCAGCACCCTTCCAAAGTTAGTGGAGACATGAGAAGTTGTTTACGTCTACATGCTCTGGGACAGAACTTTATTTCTCCCTAGTGAGTTGGGATAAGGGAAAAACATGTGTCTCTAATATTCTTTCTGGCTTAATTAAACAGAAAAACCTTAAATATTCTAGTGCTGGTGACATCCCCATGCCCATTTTCTTCTTCATGTACAACCCTGTATGAAAAATTATCACAATAACAGACCACACAGGCTGAAGCATTTGGTAGAAACAATCTGCTCAGCAAGTTACATGTAATTTCCTCAATTCTTTCAACAATCCTCTAAAGTGGTTACAATCCTTCTCTATATTTCACAGTGAGAACACTGAGGCTTCCATGGGTCAAGTAATTTACTAAAGGTACTAAAGGTCTCACAGTAAGGGACACAGAACACATTCAAGTACAAGTCTGTCTGATTCCAGAGCCCACTTTCTTAACCACTGTACTATATTGATTGCCTAAATGTGATGAGCTGCAATACAGAAAATTTAAATTAAATTTTCAGGCTACTTACACATCTTATAATGTGGAACAGTATTTTTTACATTGAAGAGCATTACCTATCTTTTGAAATAATTACATCATTTTTAAAGAAAAAAATATAAATCTCTGGAAAAAAATTTTAATTTTTATGCATGTATATCAAGGATAATATGTTTATTCCAAGTATAAACTGATTGCTCTTATAAGCAACAGTAGTATTACTTATGTATTAAATTAGGCTTTAAATTTATGGACACTATTCAGCTTTATCTAAAAATTTTAATAAGCTATTTTGTTAGAATCTTGCTAAGTATTTGTACTGTTTCTGAAACATTGAGAACTGTAGCTGGCCAAATAACTGGACTTTAACTAAACTTAAATTTAATAAAAGAGAATTCTAAGTAACATTATTTTAATTTTTAATTTAAGAATCTATTTGACTAATACTTTCTAAGATTAAAAAAAAATTGCCTAAGTAGTTGTTCAATGAAACTATGATGTTGGATAGTATTCTATTTTAGGATTTGGAAGTGAATGCTAAAGTTCTACAGATCCTCCTGGAGGAGAAAATTAATCTCAGGATGCCCTGAAAATATTGTACTGACTCATTGAATTCCCCTCTTGTGAGTTCTTTAACATTATCTATTAAATAGTTCTGTATTATCTATTCAAAAGGTAATTACATTTATTTTTATTTCTTTGAAGAAAAATAATTATTTGACTTTTCTATTTAAAGGTTTTACTTCCCATATTAATTATATTCATTCAATTTTACTCAAAAAATTCATTTTCCTTTAAGTAACTTGCAAAAAGGATTGGTTTATTCCTTTTAGTAATCTACAAGCAGCCAGAATTTAATTCTTCTTAGGAAACCAAATCAAATTTTATCTAGATTGTTATTCAACATTATACAAGGACAGACATTTTACATGTCTTTCCTTTTATGGATTTGATTTTATCTTCTTAGTTTTTAAATTAGTTATCCCTTC
Organism: Saccopteryx bilineata; assembly: GCF_036850765.1. Classification (NCBI taxonomy): domain Eukaryota; kingdom Metazoa; phylum Chordata; class Mammalia; order Chiroptera; family Emballonuridae; genus Saccopteryx; species Saccopteryx bilineata. Next base: position 207,565,872 of record NC_089491.1, on the reverse strand, counting down.
TTTTCTAAAATATCATAGAGATTTAAATAAGTACTTTTTCCTCAAAACTCTCTGATTTTCACTGTTGATATCTGACATAAACCAGAGTCTTTGTTGAGGAATGAAGGCTGTCTTTCTTCCTGAACCCAGAATGGAAGGGTGAGCAGACATTTTTCTTGCAAAGAGCAAATGTTCAAAAGTGAATGCTGCTAAGTGAAGAATTCCAAGGTCTGGGGCACTTCATAGGAAGTTAAAAACTGAAGTTCTAATATTCTAGCAAGTAGAGGACATGACTTCATCAGCACAGACATTTCCTGACTGTAGATATATTTTTCATGTAACTCAAACATTGATGAGAAAATATCTAGAACCTATCTAATAGCTTTCCATGAGGGAATACAATTACATGATCTCACCAACAATCACAGAGTCCTATCAATATATTAAAATTGTTTTCACATGCCCCAAAGAAGAGCTACATATTTTTATATTAAATGGTTTTGGGGACAGAAGAACATATTTTATCTTAACTGAATATATTAATTATTCAGAATTCTGATGAAAGAAAGATCCCAACAGGGTGCAAGAGTATCACATTAACAAGGAAAAAACTGATGCATTCAATGACTAAGCAATTTTTCTAAAAAATGAATTTCAGAATGTCTAAATTTTAATCAGTGTTTATATTGCAGTATATCTATCCTCTTTTCAGCTTTGTAAATCAAACTAAATTTCTTATGTGTAATTGTCTCCATTGTTATAGAATCAAAGACACCAAATATCCCAATATTAAATTTTCAATATTTATATCTCTAACTTTGATAACTAGGTCTCAAAAAACTAAAATATGAGACTGCTTTTTACTGGCTCATAGTATCACTTCTGTATTAAAACTGTCCAATTAGTTCACATTTATCTATATATTCCAAGTCAATAAACAGAACTCAAAACCAAAAAAAAATTACTGAATTTTAATATAGCATGATTTCACTTTCTGTGTGTTTTGTGTACACTTTGAGTTCTAAGTAGTAAATAACTTGGAAAGTTATTTTTACTCCTTATATTTATGTGTGCTAATTTCAACTAACCATGCTTAATAAATTATAGGCCCAAAGAATCTCATTGTATGGACTAAGGCTTAACCATGTTGCTAATTCATTCAACTACTATATACTTGGAGGTACCATCACATTAATATTAACTTATCTACTGCTAACTGATCTCCCTCCTAGAGTTGCAATGTGGGAGGTAGCACTTGATCCTGCACTGGTTTCCAGAAAATGTATGGGTAGCTTTAGTTTAAGGAAAATAATAACAAATCTTCTCTTAATTGAATTATATCAATTAAGAAGCAAAAATTAAAAAGAAAGTTAAAATTACAACTAGGAGAACAATTATGACGCTAATGTGGATTGATAGTAATGATTGGCTCTAAACTCACCTGAGCCAAAACTTATAGCCTATTACTGTTTTCATCTTGAACTGCCATATGAAAACTTAACATTTTCTACCAGGGAAGTTCAGAAAACAGTGGAAGAGGAGAGAAAAAGTGAATTTAATAACAATTAAAACATGCTAGCTGTTCAAAGAAGCACAGTTCTGTTCTATTGTCATTGTAGAAAATTGCTGATAGAAAGACAACCTAGTGTTCAGGTAAGCACTTCCATAACCCTCCTATAATGCTGTTCCAAGTTATCTTGAAGATATCAGTGTTGCACATTGGGAAACCAAGATTCACCCCTCTTAAGAAGATTATTAGCTTTCATTTGGGGAAGCTTTATTTTCTAAAAATGTATAAATTTGTAGTTGTGTATATCATGACTTATATAAACGAGACGTGTCAGAGAAATCTATTATCAATTTATTAAAATAATAATAGACATTTAATTCAGTAGATATTTTTGTGAGCTGCTTGAAACTAAAATAACTCCATAACACTTGGTAAACTGATAACATTGTTTGATATTTTATTTTATATTATCCTTTTCATGTTCACTATGGGTCTTTTATAAAGAAATGCGCCTGACCTGTGGTGGCGCAGTGGATAAAGCGTCAACCTGGAAATGCTGAGGTCGCCGGTTCGAAACCCTGGGCTTGCCTTGTCAAGGCACATATGGGAGTTGATGCTTCCAACTCCTCCCCCCTGTCTCTCTCTCCTCTCTCTCTCTCTCTCCCCTCTCTTCTCTCTAAAATGAATAAATAAAATAAATTTTAAAAAAAAAGGCCTGACCTTTGGTGGTGCAGTGGATAAAGCCTCAACCTGGAATGCTGAGGTTGCCGGTTCAAAACCCTGGGCTTGCCTGGTCAGGGCACATATGGGAGTTGATGCTTCCTGCTCCTCCCCCTGTTCTCTCTGTCTCTTTCCAATCTCTCTCTCTCTAATAAAAATGGATAAATAAAACCTTAAAAAAAAAAAAGAACCCCCATGCATTAATAAAGGACATTAAAAAAAAAAAAAAAAAAGAAAAAGAAATGCCTTTTTGCCTAGGCCTGGACTCACAGGAAACTGAAGAACTATATTATAATAAAATTCCTAGCAAGGTCACTCTCTCTGAAGGGAAAAAGATGGATTCATGTTAAAAACACAAAAAGTAGGTCAATCTTTTGCATGAGTTTGATAGAACATTGCATTGTATGTTGTGCCAGTGATTGACCAGAGATTATCTTAAAATGAAGAGGATCAGTCAGAGTAATGGCGGAGTAGGAAGCGATACCGATAAATCTCCCCCAAAACTCAACAAGATCTTCAACCAGAAACAGAAAAACCTATACTTGGAGCCTCCAGATGCTTCACAATACACCCGAAGGTATGGTCGAGTGAAAAATTGGCTAAATATATAACCAAATCCTGAAGGAAATAGGGAGTAAGAAATGCTCCGCCTTCCTCACTAACCTAAACAGGGCGGCTTTCTCTGGTAACTGTGAATATAGAAACTGAGGCGGGCAAAGGGGGTGAATACATCCAGGCCGCGCACAAAAGGCCGAACGAGGCTGTGGCACGGAGATCCTAGCGGAGGAAAAACTGTTCCTGTGGCAAGCCGGGCAATACAAGCTAACACTCGCGCCAAACCCAAACAAAGAAAGACAAGCGGGGCAGCCATTTTACCCGTTCTCCTGGTTGGTGCGCAGTTAGTGGGTGAGAGATCTCTTCCTAAGCCCCAGAAGTGGGTGTCTGTGTTGCCCCACAGAGAGGCAGGGTCAGAGGCCTTTCTGTGGACCGAAAGCAGAATCTCTGGGCAGCCCCAGCGCCCTGGGAAAGCCGTGCACGGGAGGGAGCGAGAACTAATTCCAACGGTGGAAATTTTCCGTGCTGGTGAGGGTTTCACTCAGGGAAACGCGGCCGGCCTCATATCCTGGTGTGTGCGTGCAGATAGGTAGTGAGCGATTCCTCCGAGTGCCTCGGCAGTGCGCGCCCGTGTTATCGCACAGAGGGGCAGAGTCAGGGGCCCTTGTGTGGGCAAAAGCGGAATCTCGGGCCGCCCCAGCGCCTTGCAAAAGCCGCGCACGGGGACGGAGCGAGAGCGAATTCCAGCGCTGCAAATTTCCATGCGGTTGGGGGTTTCACTCAGAGCATGAGACTACTGGCCGGATATCCTGGTCTGCGCGCACAGATAGTGAATGAGAGTTTCCTCCAAGCACCCCGGAAGTGGGTGCCCGCCTCTGTTACCGGACAGAGTGGCAGAGCCAGAGGTCTTTGAGTGGGCGGAAAGCCCGCCTGATTATGCTAGCAGCTCTGACTGACTGAGCCTTACCCAGAGCCCTGTGCTGAGTGGAAATAGAGTGGAAAGTTGCCAGCTCTTTGAACCTCTTACTATCCAGGCAGAGGCAGCAGCAACCCCATAGCTGGATTATCAGGCTACTAATTGAGGAAGGAAAGACTAGGAGAAAGGCTCCAGGAACACGGACTCTCTCACTGGTGGAGCCTATGAAAGCTAATGAGCCTCAACTCCCAACGAGACTAAAGCACAATACATGACATTGCCATAGAGACTTATCAACTGCAAACCTCTACCTGAGCGTGCCAAAGGGGCAGAACCTGGGGTACAGAGTCACCGACCAGGAAGAGGGAGAGAAAAGAAAAAACAAGAAGATAACCTCTCAGAATCAAGAATAATCTGCAGACTTTATAACCTATCACATTTTATTATATTTGTTCATTTGTTTCTCTTATCTTCATTCTTGATACTTTTTTTCCTCCTCCAATTTGGCCGATTAACTCTCTGCCGGTCTTACTCTCTCCTCTCCTTGAACTACACTACCCATAAGTGTTACATCTCCCATTATCTTTTTTCTCCTCTTCCTTTCTCTCTATGAGGGCTGCACTCCAAAACCCTTAACTCTCTCTCTCTCCTTTCTTTTTTCTTCTTTAACTGGTTCCCTCTTTTTTTCTCTCTCTCTCTTTCTTTTCTCCCTCTATATTAGTTTCTTCCTTTCTCCTTTATATCTCCTCTCATTCAAACCTCAATAACAAACAAATTATCTTATCTGGGACTCAAACTTATGTTTGTGGCATTTTGGGGGTTTTTTACTTCACCTTTTTAACTCACTAGCAGTGCTCCCATCCCTGGCTCTCCATTTTATCTAGTTCTTGTTCCACTAAATACAATAGTATTTTTTTAATTTGTCCCCCCATTTTTCTGTTCTCTTATTCCTCTCATCATAACTCTTAGACAACACCAACACCTAAAAGCAAATCATTTTATTCTTGACCCAAATTTTTTCCTTATTTGCTTTTTGTGGGTCCATACCGCCCCCTTTTTTTTTTTTTCCTTTTTTTTTCTTTTTTTTTTTTTTTGCCCCTTTATTACTTTTCCCCAATTCAGGACCTCCATCACAGGCATTGTTTGTTATAATTCACAGTTCACCACAAGATTTTCTCAAGAAAAAGGGGAGAGGAGAGGAAAAAAGGAGGGGGGGAATAATTTCCTTTTTTAAAAAATTATTATTTTATTTTTCTTTATTCCATTATTAATTTTTTTAAAAAAAAACAACTCTTTTTGATTTTTTATTTTTTTAACTTTTTATTCTTTATTAAATCTCATTAATATTATCAACAAAACCACCTTCAGATGCCATTAAGGAAGAGAAAATCGAATATCATGGATACAAAAGAAAGAGAGGTAACACAGCTAGATGAGGAAAAATCTATGGAGAAAAAATTTAATATATTGGAAACCTTGGAGCTAAATGACAGAGAATTCAAGATAGAAATCCTAAAAATCCTCCGAGATATACAGGAAAACACAGAAAGGCAATTTAGGGAGCTCAGAAAACAACTCAATGAACACAAAGAATATATGTCCAAAGAAATTGAAACTGTAAAAACAAATCAAACAGAGATGAAAAACTCAATTCACGAGCTGAAAAACGAAGTAACAAGCTTAGCTAATAGAACAGGTCAGATAGAAGAGAGGATTAGTGAAATAGAAGACAAGCAACTTGAGGCACAACAGAGAGAAGAAGAAAGAGACTCAAAAATTAAAAAAAATGAGATAGCCCTACAAGAATGATCTGACTCCATCAAAAAGAATAACATAAGAATAATAGGTATATCAGAGGGAGAAGAGAGAGAAAATGGAATGGAGAACATACTCAAACAAATAATAGATGAGAACTTCCCAAGCCTGTGGAAAGAACTAAAGCCTCAAATTCAAGAAGCAAACAGAACACCGAGTTTTCTTAACCCCAACAAACCTACTCCAAGGCATATCATAATGAAATTGACACAAACCAACAGCAAAGAAAAAATTCTCAAGGCAGCCAGGGAAAAGAAGAATACAACATATAAAGGAAGGCCCATTAGATTATCATCAGATTTCTCAGCAGAAACTCTACAAGCTAGAAGAAAGTGGACCCCAATATTTAAAGTCCTGAAAGAGAGAAACTTTCAGCCACGAATACTATACCCATCAAAGCTATCCTTCAAATATGAAGGAGAAATAAAAACATTCACAGATACAGAAAAGATGAGGGAATTTATCATCAGAAAACCCCCACTCCAGGAATTACTAAAGGGGGTTCTCCAATCAGATACAAAGAACAAAAAAAAAACAGAGCCACAAGTAAAAGCTCCAAGAAGAACACAATAAAACCAAATTTAAACTGTGACAACAACAAAAAGAAAGAGGGGGAGAAGATGGAGATTAACAGTAGCAAAGGACGATGGAGTGCAAAAGTACTCACAAAATAGTTTTCTACAATGAACAGGGTAGGGACCCTTTTCATTACTCAAAGGTAACCACCATTGAAAAAACCACCACAGAAGCACATGAGATAAAAAAGATAGCAACAGAGGAAAGATGTATGGAATACAACCAAATAAAAACAAAAGATAGAAAAATGAAAGAGAAGGATCAAACAAGACACAAAACTAACAGAAAGCAAGATATAAAATGGCAATAGGGAACTCACAAGTATCAATAATTACACTAAATGTAAAAAGATTAAACTCACCAATAAAAAGGCACAGAGTAGCAGAATGGATTAAAAAAGAAAATCCAACTGTATGCTGCCTACAGGAAACTCATCTAAGTAACAAGGATAAAAACAAATTCAAAGTGAAAGGCTGGAAAACAATACTCCAAGCAAATAACATCCAAAAAAAAGCAGATGTAGCAATACTCATATCGGATAATGCTGACTACAAGACAGGAAAAGTACTCAGAGATAAAAATGGCCATTTTATAATGGCTAAGGGGACACTGAATCAAGAAGACATAACAATTCTTAATATATATGCACCAAACCAAGGAGCACCAAAATATATAAGACAGCTACTTATTGACCTTAAAACAAAAACTGACAAAAATACAATCATACTTGGAGACCTCAATACACCGCTGACGGCTCTAGATCGGTCATCCAAACAGAAAATCAACAAAGACATAGTGGCCTTAAACAAAACACTAGAGCACCTGGATATGATAGACATCTACAGGACATTTCATCCCAAAGTGACTGAGTATACATTTTTCTCCAGTGTACATGGATCATTCTCAAGAATTGACCATATGTTGGGCCACAAAAACAACATCAGCAAATTCAGAAAAATTGAAGTTGTACCAAGCATATTTTCTGATCATAAAGCCTTGAAACTAGAATTCAACTGCAAAAAAGAGGAAAAAGTCCCACAAAAATGTGGAAACTAAACAACATACTTTTAAAAAATGAATGGGTCAAAGAAGAAAGAAGTGCAGAGATAAAAAGATTTATACAGACTAATGAAAATGACAATACGACATATCAGAATCTATGGGATGCAGCAAAAGCAGTGATAAGAGGGAAGTTCATATCACTTCAGGCATATATGAACAAACAAGAGAGAGCCCAAGTGAACCACTTAACTTCCCACCTTAAGGAACTAGAAAAAGAAGAACAAAGACAACCCAAAAGCAGCCGAAGAAAGGAGATAATAAAAATCAGAGCAGAAATAAATGAATTAGAGAACAGAAAAACTATAGAAAAAATTAATAGAACAAGGAGCTGGTTCTTTGAAAAGATCAATAAAATTGACAAACCTTGGCAAGACTTACCAAGGAAAAAAGAGAAAGAACTCATATAAACAAAATCCAAAATGAAAGAGGAGAAATCACCACGGACACCGTAGATATACAAAGAATTATTATAGAACACTATGAAAAACTTTATGCCACTAAATTCAACAACCTAGAAGAAATGGATAAATTCCTAGAACAATACAAACTTCCTAGACTGAGTCAAGAAGAAGTAGAAAGCCTAAACAGACCTATCAGTAGAGAAGAAATAGAAAAAACCATTAAAAACCTCCCCAAAAATAAAAGTCCAGGCCCTGACGGCTATACCAGTGAATTTTATCAAACATTCAAAGAAGACTTGGTTCCTATTCTACTCAAAGTCTTCCAAAAAATTGAAGAAGAAGCAATACTTCCAAACACATTTTATGAGGCCAACATAACCCTCATACCAAAACCAGGCAAGGATGGCACAAAAAAAGAAAACTACAGACCAATATCTCTAATGAATACAGATGCTAAAATACTAAACAAAATACTAGCAAATCGAATACAACAACATATTAAAAAAATAATACATCATGATCAAGTGGGATTCATCCCAGAATCTCAAGGATGGTTCAACATACATAAAACGGTTAACGTAATACACCATATCAACAAAACAAAGAACAAAAACCACATGATCTTATCAATAGATGATGAAAAGGCTTTCGATAAAATACAATACAATTTTATGTTTAAGACTCTCAACAAAATGGGTATAGAAGGAAAATATCTCAACATGATAAAGGCCATATATGATAAACCATCAGCTAATATCATATTAAATGGCACTAAACTGAAGGCTTTCCCCCTTAAATCAGGAACAAGACAGGGTTATCCACTCTCTCTACTCTTATTTAATGTGGTACTAGAGGTTCTCGCCACAGCAATCAGACAAGACAAAGAAATAAAAGGCATCCATATCGGAAAAGAAGAAGTAAAGGTATCACTTTTTGCAGATGATATGATCCTATACATCGAAAACCCCAAAGAATCCACAAAAAGACTACTAGAAACAATAAGCCAATACAGTAAGGTTGCAGGATACAAAATTAACATTCAGAAGTCAATAGCCATTCTATATGCCAACAATGAAACAACTGAGAAGGAACTCAAAAGAATAATCCCCTTCACGATTGCTACAAAAAAAATAAAATACTTAGGAATAAACATAACAAAGAATGTAAAGGACTTATATAATGAAAACTATAAACCATTGTTAAGGGAAATTGAAAAAGATGTAATGAGATGGAAGAATATACCTTGTTCTTGGCTAGGAAGAATAAATATTATCAAGATGGCTATATTACCCAAAGCAATATACAAATTCAATGCAATTCCCATCAAACTTCCAATGATGTTTTTTAAAGAAATAGAGCAAAAAATCATCAGATTTATATGGAACTATAAAAAACCCCGAACAGCCAAAGCAATCCTAAAGAAAAAGAATGAAGCTGGGGGCATTACAATACCTGACTTCAAACTCTATTATAGGGCCACGACAATCAAAACAGCATGGTATTGGCAGAAAAATAGACACTCAGACCAATGGAACAGAATAGAAAGTCCAGAAATAAAACCACATATATATAGTCAAATAATTTTTGATAAAGGGGCCAACAACACACAATGGAGAAAAGAAAGCCTCTTCAATGAATGGTGCTGGGAGTACTGGAAAGCCACATGCAAAAGAATGAAACTGGACTACAGTTTGTCCCCCTGTACTAAAATTAACTCAAAATGGATCAAAGATCTAAACATAAGACCTGAAACAATTAAGTACATAGAAGAAGACATAGGTACTCAACTCATGGACCTGGGTTTTAAAGAGCATTTTATGAATTTGACTCCAATGGCAAGAGAAGTGAAGGCAAAAATTAATGAATGGGACTACATCAGACTAAGAAGTTTTTGCTCAGCAAGAGAAACTGATAACAAAATAAACAGAAAGCCAACTAAATGGGAAATGATATTTTCAAACAACAGCTCAGATAAGGGCCTAATATCCAAAATATACAAAGAACTCATAAAACTCAACAACAAACAAACAAACAATCCCATAAAAAAATGGGAAGAGGATATGAACAGACACTTCTCCTAGGAAGAAATACAAATGGCCAACAGATATATGAAAAGATGCTCATTTTCTTTAGCTATTAGAGAAATGCAAATCAAAACAGCAATGAGATACCACCTCACACCTGTTCGATTAGCTATTATTAGCAAGACAGGTAATAGCAAATGTTGGAGAGGCTGTGGAGAAAAAGGAACCCTTATACACTGTTGGTGGGAATGTAAAGTAGTACAACCATTATGGAAGAAAGTATGGTGGTTCCTCAAAAAACTGAAAATAGAACTACCTTATGACCCAGCAATCCCTCTACTGGGTATATACCCCAAAAACTCAGAAACATTGATACGTAAAGACACATGCAGCCCCATGTTTATTGCAGCATTGTTCACAGTGGCCAGGACATGGAAACTACCAAAAGCCCGTCAATAGATGACTGGATAAAGAAGATGTGACTCATATATACTATGGAATACTACTCAGCCATAAGAAATGATGACATCGGAACATTTACAGCAAAATGATGGGATCTAGATAACATGATACGAAGCGAAATAAGTAAATCAGAAAAAACCAGGAACTGCATTATTCCATACGTAGGTGGGACATAAAAGTGAAACTAAGAGACATTGATAAGAGTGTGGTGGTTACGGGGGGGAGGGGGCAATGGGAGAGGGAAAGGGGGAGGGGGAGGGGCACAAAGAAAACAAGATAGAAGGTGACAGAGGACAATCTGACTTTGGGTGACGGGTATGCATCATAATTGAATGACAAGATACCCTGGTCTTGTTATCTTTGAATATATGTATCCTGATTTATTGATGTCACCCCATTAAAAAAATAAAATTAAAAAAAAAATGAAGAGGATCAAAAGAATCAATCAATTCTTAAGAATTATCACACATAACTAGAATTTCACACTGAGGTCCAAATATGAGACCATTTCCCTGGCTTTGTTGTTGTTTACAGTGTATACGCTAGATCAGTGGTCTCCAACACCTGGGCCCAGACCGGTACTGGTCCGTGGGCCATTTGGTACCCGTCTGCAGAGAAAGAATAAATAACTTACATTATTTCTATTTATTTATATTTAAGTTTGAATGATGTTTTATTTTTAAAACATGACCAGATTCCCTCTGTTACATCTGTCTAAGACTCACTCTTGATGCTTGTCTCAGTCACGTGATACATTTATCCATCCCACCCTAAAGGCAGGTCCGGGAAAATATTTTCTGACATTAAACTGGTCCATGGCCCAAAAAAGGTTGGGGACCACTGCACTAGATGAATCCTTAGATCCTAGGCTCGTGTTTACCTCTGTTTCTCCTGCCAGATGTAATAACTCTAGTGTTGTATTTGAAAAGGCTGGAATTTATATATATACATGGCAATTGAACCCCTAAGGCTGACACCAGAGGATGCAAGGAGAATACTGATATTTAAGGCTGCCATGGATTTCTCTCACTGCAGGAGAGAGTTTAAGTGGGTCATGGCCCAAAGGTATTGAACTCCTTCCCTGGCTGACAGCTATTTACCAGGGCACAGTCCAGTAAAGCAAGAAGAGGATTAAGAAGCTCCAGTTGATCAGAAAATAGCATTCAAAGTTGAAACCTGTCTCAACTCCCAGGACTCAGCTTTTGAAAATCTTTTAGTGAAACCATTGTCTGGGGATGGCATAATCACAGAGTCGAATAAGAAGATTTAAAATTCTTAAGCAGAGAAAAAATGCTGAGATGCTAAGTTTTAAGGGTTTGTAGAAAAGAGCCAGGTGCAACTGAATCATAGGGAATTGTCATTGATCCTTTAAAACTGTTCTCAAATGTTTCAGAATAAAATAGATCTTTTCATTATGCAACCCAAGATGGAATATATATGTGAGAGAAATATGTGAAATAATGGAATGTGCATTCTATTAAATTTGAAATAATTAATTCAAACAGCCTATTTTAAAAATATGCAAATAAGATTATCACTAACCTGAAAATTCATGTGCATTGTATATCAAAGAATGCAAGAATTTGTATTGAATGAGCTCTGTTCTGTGGCTGTTTATTCCCTTAGAGTTTTTATTTAATCAATTGCTTCCACAAGTTGAAAATAAAAGACTTAAGCAAAATGCAAGTGATGGAAACAAAGACTAAAGAAAAACTGGACTGAATCTTACAAAAATTATTTTTTCTTTTGTATTTTTTAATTAAAGTGCTATTCTTCCATTTGGGATAGACTTGTTTTGATAGGAAAGATTGGTTCATTTCTTGAATCAACTCAGAGTGAAGATATTTCCCATTGAAGCCTATGTAAAATGAACTGAGAGTTATTTAATAATTACAGTGAAAAAGCTAAGTTTTTCATCACTAATTTTGAAAGTTTGGTTTCAAAAGAAAAGTGACAGTACTAAGTTCTAAACAATTTACATAAATTAACTCAATGACAATTATAAATACCTGTTCAATGATTATCCACATCTTATAGAGAAATAAACATAAAAGTTCAATAATTTCACCAAAGTCACATAGTCCACTTTGTTATATGACAGAACTTGAACTTAAGAATATCAATTCTTGTTTACACATGGTAAAAGGAGAATGTTGGTAGAGCATAAAGTGGTCCTCAAGTCAGAAGACACATGTGTGTGCATTTATTTTATAAGTGACCTCAACTCTGAGCTAGTTCCCATCTATAAAATAGATTGACAATCCCTATCTCAGTGTTACTGTATGCATCAAATAAGATTAAATAAGTGAAAGGTTGTTTTGTTGAACTACTAAATTCTGTATTTGATATAAAATTCTGTTTTCCATATAACTGTACAGTTTTAAAGCTCCTGAAAGGTCATAATTTATTTGATAAATACTGTCCTCTTCCTTTTTCTTTCCTAAGCGAAGGAACAAAAAGAGCAACAGTTTTGTTTGTTGTTGTTTTTTTTTTCACATATAGCTTTTAGGTCACAAAGCATTATATATTTTATTAGTAGAGCATCTATTCTTCTTTTATAAACTAGGTTTATATATATAATTCACCTATGGGAAGAGCATAATTATCAGATATATTTTGAGAGTTTTGTTTCAAAAAAAGGAATAAGATACATGCTGAAATATATCTTAAAATATGATCAACTTTCAAAATATTGATAGAAATATTTAATTTACATTAATATATGGGAGTTTTGTTTGTTTGTTTGTTTGTTTGTTTTTGGCTTACTAAGCCTAACAGCAAAAAACAGTACAAAATAAGTAATCAAAACAATGGATATTTTTACTTTTATATAAAAATTGTGAAAAAATGCAAATATAGTGGGTTTGGGGTTTCTGATTATTAGAATGGGACCACAGTAAAATCTTTAAATTTTTATAAATGTATCATGTAATAATACTGTTGCCATTATAAGACATATTCTAATAAATTCAGGTTTTATCATCTCCAATGTTCAAAATTTTGATATTTTGTTTCAAAATCCAACCAAATTCTAAAAGAGAATCAGACCTCACTGATTCCTCAAAATGTAGTGTGTATCTTTTAAGAGTATTGTATCTATTGCCTCCTTTAATCATCATATAGCTCTAGGAGGAAAATGTTATTACTATTCCTGCTTTGAAGATGGTGAAAATGTGGCAGAAAATTTACTTAGGTTGCTCATGTTTTTAGATCTTGTGAGCATTAAGTCAAGTGAGAGGTGTGCAATGAAGAGGTCTGGCTTCAGATTTAGCATTCCTAGTGACTTTCGATGGTAAACTGTATCAATCTCTAAGAGCAATTAAAAACAAAGTCATGATCTATTTTTCTGACGCATCTGCTGTTATGCTCAAAAGATGCTTAGACAACAAAGAGCCTGTGAACCATGTAAGAAGACTTTACTAAAAACCACCTTCTTGAATCATTATGTCAACTAAATCAGAATGCTTGGAATTGGGTCTGGGAATCTACATAGCTGAAAAACCAATCATACTTGACCAAAATGCCCAGCTGATTCTGAAACATGTGAAATTCAAAAAACACTATATGCTAAATTGAACAATGTCTATGGTCTCAGCCTCTAAACATGCATAGTAGGCAAACTCAATAAATATATTAAAAATGAAATAGATTATAAAAGAATAAATCAGTGTATCCATAAAACACTTTCTCCATAAATCAATAACAAATAAAAGCAAAACTATTTGCTATTGTTATAGATGCTTCATGCATATATGTTAAATCAAACCAACTTTCTTGGTTTCTTTCCTCTCTCATTCTGCTTTATCTCTCCTGCCACAAAGACAACCATTTTCATCCACACTTCTAGAATTTATGAAATAAGGATGGGAAAGTATATAATTTTTGAATATACTTACCTGCTTTGAAAAACAAAATAGAAATTCCCTACAGACCTATATCAAGCACCATACTTAATGTTTTAGAATTCAACATAGAAAGGGAAAATAAAAATTCTCTCATTTTTTTGGGGGGGAGAATTTAACTTTTATTTATTTTTATTTTTTCCTTTCAAAAATTTTTTTTATTTAATTAATTGTGTTTACATAGATTCTAGGGTCACCCCAGATGCATCTCTTAGGAATATATCCCAAGAACACCATATTACCAACTGAAAAAAAGAAATGTACCCTCATGTTTATGGCAGCATTGTTCACAATAGCGAAGATCTAGAAACAACCCAAGTGTCTGTCAGAGGATGAGTAGATTAAAAAGCTGTGGTACATATATACAATGGAATACTCTGGGGCCATGAAAAAGAAGGAAATATTACCTTTTGTGACAACATGGATGGACCTGGAAACTATTATGTTGAGTGAAAAATTCTCTCATTTTTAAAGATAAAAATACTGTAATTTTCACTACCAACTTTCTCAAACAACTGTATTTTTCACTTTATTTTTAATTTCTCCAATAATCTTGAAAGTTACATTTACATATACAACTAAGGATCCCAATACAAAAATTTTCACATGACCCTAGGTGATATCTCTTTTCATATGAATTCTGGACTTAGTATGATCTATTGAAATGATCATTAGAGAAGTTATCTGCAGCTTTCCTAAAGATAACTGAGTTAATTATATGTTAGATACTACATGACGATGATACAGGTCTTCCAGTAAAAACCCAAATTTGGAAGGCCAACCACAGACAAACTGTTTTTCTAGATAATGAGATTGAGCATCACAGATAATTTTGATTGTGTCCAGATAGTACTGATTATTAATGGTTCTGCCCTACGTTAGTATACCAGAACCTGGGCCCAAAGACATCCTTTTATTGACCTATAAGCTTAAATATGTCTTAGACTGTTTGGATTACTATAACAACACACCATAGTCTGGATGGCTTATAAACAACAGAAATTTATTTCTCACAGTTCTGGAAGTTAGAAAATTAGAGATCAAGACACCTGCAGATTTGCTGTATGGTGAGAGCTCCTTCCTGCTTCATAGATTACTGTCTTCTCCTTGTATCCTCACATGAAAAAAGAATGAAGGAGTCTGCTTCATTATATTATAAGAACATTTATCCTATTTCTGACTTCTCAACACTCATGACCTAATTACCTTCCCAAAAATCGTACCTCCAAATGCCATCATACGAGGAAAAAATTTTCCATATACACAAACATTCAACTCATAACAGTAAGTTAAGTTCTTACATCAGATGGTTCTCTATTAAAATGTTGTGTTAATCTGCCATGTGTTTGTTTGTTTTAGTTTAGGAGGAATGAAAATTTGTAAGGTCGGTGTATAATGGGAAAGGTCAGACCCACGAACTTTGGCTAGGACTGCCCACAGCCAAGCATGCCTAAAGAGGCTTTGCAGGAACCCTTTGGAAAAAAGCGACCGTCTGCCAGCCAGTGAGATTTCATCACGTCATATTAGCTCGACCACCCTAGGGACACTTTAAATATCTCCCACATGGGTCACCACTTGCGACTTCCCTGGCCTCCATCTTTCCTCAGGGCCAGGGAACCTTTCTGAGAGGGATGTGCTCTGTATTCAATAAAGCCTTTTGTTATTCCACACTTCGTGGCTCCGGCCCCTTCCTTCCTTCTCTGTGGGAAAAAATACCTTACATTTTGGTGCCAAAAACCTGGGAGGAGTTTGAAGTCCACAAGGACCACTCCTCTTCCCGTCCCTTCTGAGAAAGAACCAGGATCTCCAACCTTCCACCCACTTCGGCACACGGTGTGATAAGTCCCTTGCCTCCATCCTTCCCCTCAGTTCATTCTGCCAAGACTTCCTTGTCTGAAATCGTAGCTACGTCAGGGAAGTCTTTCTGTTTCAAGTGCGTGTGCTTGCAGAGACATCCGGAGCACATCCACTTTACCTTTTCTGTCCGTGGCCAGACCTTAAGTTTTAGGATGCTGATACTCAAATCTGACCACTCTGAGGACTGAGGGCGGCTGTGGGGCACAGGAATCTCCCTCCCTAAAGAAGAAGAAACTGTTCTTCTTCTCTGCTGTGGCCAGGCCACAGAACTCACTGAATTAGCCTCCTGAATGGAGGTGTTAACACCCTCACCAATTTATTGCCAAAAAAGCTGGAAACTGTTTGGCGATCTCTTACATACACAGCTTCTAATTATTCACGCACCCGTCCTTAATCTCTGTGCCACCTCTTCCACCACGCAGGCCTTTTTCTGGCCAAAGAAACCTCACCTAAAACCTCCACTCCTGATCTTTCCTTCTCTGTGGACTCCCAACTCTCTCTTCCTCCTGTCTGATCCCCAGGGGCACCCCTCTCTCAAGACTTTTCTCTGGTCCTTCTGTGGACCTCTTTTGTGCTTGGATCTCTTCCCTCTGAGAGCCCCCTCCCCTCCCTTTGCAAAAAACCTCTTTCTTATTCACCACTACCATCTCTCTTTCTCCTCCCCTGCTGGCCAGGGGCCCTTCCCTTCTCCACTGCGTTCTTAAGTTCCTCCTCCATCAGGCCTTTCCACACCTACTACTGGCTCTTTACCCCAAGGCCCAACCCCAATTTTCTTGCAGGAAGTTCTGGCCCTGTCCTGCCTTTGACTCCAGCGCTTCCTGTGGGATATGGGTTCCAGGCTCTGCACGAGCCCCCCTCCTCTTATTCTCAACCCCCCCAAACCCCTATCCAGGACCTGTGAACACGGTATATAAAGTTTTTAACAGTCCCAACTAGTAGAAACAGGCCAAAGCTGTTCGCCAGGCTCATATGCAGCAGAAGGTAACACTCCAAACCTCGGCTCTTGTGGCAACCCTGAGGCCAGTAGAACAACAGAGGCAAGACACAGGAAATGCCCGACTCAAATCCAAGCCACAAAGAGAAACCCCTCCAGCAGCTTGCTTTAAGTGTGGCAAGCAGGACCACTGGTCCTAGCAGGGCCACTACCAGCGGCTGCCCACTGAGCCCTGCCCTGATTGCAAGAAGCCCAGTCACTGGTGGAGCAATTGCCCCTTTGGCGCTTTCCTCAGCGCCTCTATGTGGAGGACAAGTCGTCCGAATGGGAGGCCAATCCAGCCAGGTGGGTGCATCGCTCAAACTCCTAGGACATGGCCTGGACTTGGAGAACCCAGGGTATGCTGCAACTAGTGGGTAAGTCCATCTCATTTCTTGTGGACACAGGGGCTACCTTCTCTTTTTGCCATCACACTCTGGACTTCTAATTCCCTCACAGGTCTCAGTTATGGGAATGGATGGGACCCCTTCCTTTCTCCTTTTTACACCACTCCTGACATGCAGTTTTGCCTCAAGCTTGCCTTCTTACAGGACCACTGGCAGTCAGAACTATTGGACTCCATCCATCTCCAGCTCACCAAAATGCTGGACCTTGCAAATCCCTCTACTACTCCTCTTTTTTTTTTTTTTTTTAATCCTTACAGGACCGCATCTGCGAAGTTTTTCCAGTCACAGCCAAACAGATGTTCCTCCTGACACCCCTCCAAGCCACCACCTTCCAATCTCCCCCTCCCCACGATGCCCCTAACCAGCAGGAAGTAGCCAGACGAATAAACTGCACCCTTTTCTATTTAACACAAAAGGTCAGAATGTAAAGTCGGTGGATAATGGAAAAGGTCAGACCCGCAAATTTTGGCTTGGACCGCCCACAACCAAGCGCACCAAAAGAGGCTTTGCAGGAACCCTTTGGAAAAAAGCCACCGTCTTCCAGCCAGTGAGATTTCACCACATCATATTAGCTCGACCATCCTAGGGACACTTTAAATATCTCCCACACAGGTCACCACTTGCGACTTCCCTGGCCTCCATCTTTCCTCGAGGCCAGGGAACCTTGCTGGGTGGGATGCGCTCTGTACTCAATGAAGCCTTTTACTATTCCACTCTTCGTGGCTCCGGCCCTTTCCTTTCTTCTCGGCGGGGAAAAATACCTTACACAATTGACCATCTGAAAATAAAAAATGAACAGTAATAATAACGATATAAGAATAAATTCTGTGCTTCTCATGCTCAGAACTATAAACCTACTTTTTTTAAAACTATCAACCTTGTACTTTGAAATCTTGGTCTCCTAGCTGAATGATGTATAGAGCTGATGTAAGTTATCCCAAACTCATCTTATTTTTAAAAAATGTAATTATCATGGTAATGTACTTTGGCATTGTGTCATGGAAGTGAGTTTCCTCTCTCAAGGACACATAGGGAAGTTGTATGTCAATTTATTTAAAATACAAATAAGTATTTTATAACTTAATTGCCATTTGGAGTAAAAGTTTGCAAGAGTTAATGGAAAGGTATGTAAGGAGAAAAAAAACACAGAAAACATTTGTTTGGTTCACATAAATACTCCTGTGGTGTCAGAATGTTTCATTACCATGATAAACAATCTGCTAGCAAATACACCATGTACACCCATGCCAAGAGCTGGTGAGGGGCTGTTAAGCCAATAGCCACGGCCACCATCGCAGCCACCTGGCCCATGCAGGTTCAGGTTTGATTTGGACAGATGGTAATGAAACAATGGAGCCAAGAACTAGTGGGCCATTACCTTTTAATCCTAGCTTGCACTCAGCGGGCAAGTAATATGCACAGTGGGAAAACACTTCCCTTTCCATTCAGGGCTCCCAAAGCCACTGACTTATCCGAGTTTCCTAGAATCAAAGGTTTCTAGCTCACCAGCCTTATTCACCTCTGTTCCCCATCTCCTTCTCTCTGCACAAACTGGCTTCTCCTTCAGCACTCCACCATCTTAGCTTCTTCTCCTCTCCTGCACGTGGCCTTTCTCTGCTATCTTGCATGGGCTCCTCTGCCCCATTTTACAGGGTAGAAATCAAAACCTTTAATCCAATCCAACAAACAAGGAAGTCTCTGATACAAAGCCACTTATCTGAGGCATAAATGGGATTCCTCATAAGAGTGTACCAGCCCCCACCATGCAACAGTCAAGGGTGTGGGGAAAAGCTTAGTCTTAAAATTAAGCCTTAGGCTATAACGACCCTGCCTGCTTACAACCTGTCCCCCACATTCAATGCAAACTATAATTGAGCAAACATATATATCATATTTGCAAACTTATTTGACCCACAGTGGCAAAGTAGGATAAATATCATTTTTGGGAAAGAGCTATAGTTGATGGAGATAGCAGAGAATATGTGGAAGTAATTTCTTTTTATGAAATTGGTCAAATAATACTCAAGAGGAAAAAAAAGAGTTCATTGATATTAAAATTTAAGCTGCAGGCACTAGAGATAGGAATTTTAACATTAGAAAAAATGTAAGACTGGTGCCTACCCCCATCATGGCCAGGCAGGTTCACACTGGATTCAGGCAGACAAAAAGAAACAGTGGAGCCAAATAATGGTGGGCCATTCCTTTATTAAAATCTCACACCGGCCAACAAGCAAACACATAGGGAAAACACTTCCCTTTCAGTCAGGGCTCCCAAAGCCCTGACACATTTTCTGGTTCCACAACCAAGAGAATTTTCTGCAGTTCTTCCTAGAATCAAAGGCCCCCACAAGCCTCAATAGGGCTCCCAAAGGCCCTCAACTCTGGTTACCCATTTGCACTTCTTCTTCCCTCAGCAAAAACTGGCTTCTTCTTCAGCACTTTGGATTCTCTCGGCTCTCCCTGCAAAACTACCTGGGCCCACAAAGTCCCCTCTTTCAGCAAACATTAGTAAAACAACGGCCCCTCCCAAGCAGGAATGCAATTTGTAATTTGTAATCAACCGCCCTGCTCTGAGGGCAAGTACACACGTGGCTGCCCAGTGCCATTTTTTAACAATAAAAGCGAGCAAACTAAAAAAATACAAATTTTATAAACTCATTTGCCCACAAAAAGGTAATTACAGTAAAGTTAAGATAGCAGGAAGAGGAAGATAAAGGGGGAAAAAACATTGTGTTAAATTAAGGACTATACTCACCAGATGAGGGGATTTAATAAAATTAATGTGGTTTAAAGTTGACAACTTTTATAATTCTACTTTTATGCAAAATTTTCTGAATGTTCAATTATTCAAGTAGCTCTTCTTAACTATTGCCTTTAGGGAGTGCATTCATTATTTTGTAAGTGAAATAAGTATGTTTTAAGCAGAAAAATGCTATATTATTAGCAATAATTCTATTATCTTGATTTCCTTTCTAATTATATCCTTAAAGAATTTCAGAAAAAAATATTTCAATAAAAATGCTAGTTAGCATTTATATGAATAGGTTATGAAAAGAATTTAACAAAGCATTATTTGACGTTCTAAAATGCACAGTAATTCAAAATGCATAAACACTGTCTAATAGTTTATCAAATGAAACCACTTTTCATACTATTTCACATTTTAAAAAGGGGGGTTACTTATGATATTAAGTAATACATTGAAGTATAACTCATATAATTCTATAATTCATCTTGATTCATCAGGGATTCTGATCTATACCAGATCTGTGAAACTAGCAGGGAAATGGAGCTTCCAGCATTGAGAAACTCAAATGTTTTCTTCTTACAGGTCACATACACAGGCTCTTTGTATGGAGCCCCGTGAAAGATGTAGTACTATGATTTTATCTACATAAAGTCCCACATCTGGAGGATTTGTCTATAACCTTCCCCAAGCTCTTTGCCCAGGAATTCAGTGGTTCCATTGTGCTCTCTAGTTACAGGTCTTTAAAAACCACCCCTGCCTTTTCCTAAATATCCCCCATGAAAACATTCTGCATCCTTTATAGCCATTATCTCAAACCTATCATTTTCATTCTCAAGAGATTTGGGTAAACTTCTCTGAACTAGGTTACACTGCAATCCACTCAAAATATTTTACACTTTAATAGGAAACTTAAAGGCAATTCCCAGGGTCTGCTCATTCTATAATTTTACCTCTAAATCTAACTACCTCTAAATCTAACATTCTTCTTATCTATACATAAATCCAGTTAATATATATCTCTCTTTAGCCTGACCAGGCAGTGGCGCAGTATATAGAGCATCGGACCTGGAGGCAGAGGACTCAAGTTCGAAACCCTGAGGTCACTGGTTTGAGTGCGGGCTCACCAGCTTGAGCACAAGGTCGCTGGCTTGAACATGGGGTCACAGACATAAGCCGTGGTCACTGGCTTAAGCCCAAAGGCTGCTGGCTTGAGCAAGGGGTCACTAGCTTTACTATAGCTCCCCAGACGAGGCACATATGAGAAAGCAATCAATGAACTAAGGTGCTGCAACCTGCCTTTCTGTTATGAATTGTTGCCACTTTGATCAAATGCATTTATAAGTTTTAATGTCTAGAAATAACTCTCTTTTAAAAATCTCATATTTTCTCTGAAAAGATGATAAATGTTCAAATTAGGAAAAGTAATGCAGTAAGTGTGAATATTCTGGGATATATATTTGATACTTTGATGACTCTAATACTTACACATTTCATATTAAAATAAAAAACTTATTTATTATTTTTATTTGAAATTATTACAAAACTTCATTATATATACTAAAAAAATAAAAAGACTGCATCATGGAGAGAATAAAGACTGCTGGGTGATTCTGCCTTGTTATCATCGACTGAACTGTTCTCTTGCTGATTATCTCTGGGCACATCTTCAAAACTCACTGAAGTACAGTTTCTCCATCAACAATATGATCACAGAAATTATTGCTTCCTTTTAAATGGTGGTATTAGAGAATTAATCAAAACATTTTCATGTAATGAACTATTTAAATGCAAAGCATTATAACAAAAAAAAGTCATTTGCCATGTGTAAATTTATAAAAGCAAATATGGAAATGAATATGAGTAATTCTCCAATGGCCAGCAGTAATTCCTAAGAATCATATAAAAGATTTTATCTGGAATTGGATATAAAAGGAGAATTGACATTAAGAGCAGATTATTTTCAATGGTGTTTAACCATAGCAAAGAAGATTTATACAAAAAAATACAGAGCACAGATTAATTAAAAGATTTCAAAGAAAACCATATGGATTAAAGGGCTTCATGACTTTAACAAAGAACAAACAAATGTTTTACAACATTCCACTTGAATGCATTTTTTATGATAATTTGAAGCTATTAATTAAATCTAGTTCAGTATTCTTCTCGTAGTGAAATTTCAACTTCCATTAAATCATGCTGCAAAATCAGGGTGTGCAACCATATCTGAAACAGAGGTTTTCTGCTTTGGATCTATTTTCTAAACAAATGCTTACTGTTTGGTAATTTTTGACCCTACACTACCCAAATTCCTACAGTAAATAAAAAAATGCATACATGCTTACACATGTGGTTTGCATATATTCTGAGTGTTATTTGTTACTAGATGTTTGTGTTTTTTTTCTGTTAATGTTCTAATTGAGACTCAGAACAAAGTGCAGTGATTAGGGTTGGCAGGTTTTACAAAATGCAGTGAAATGAAGATCCTGGAGAAAGACTAAAGCTCCAGACAAGTATAAAGCAATATTTGGTTGTTGCTTAACCACTTTCAAACATTTCTCCTTTTTTTAATATTTTATTTATTGATTTTAGACAGAAAAAAAAGGGGTGGGGGAAGAGCGGGAAGTATCAACTTGTAGTAGTTCCTTCTTATATGTGCCTTGACTGGGCAAGCCCAGGGCTTTTATTTTACCATTTGCTGGCATAAGAAATGATCTGGAGAGGAACTGATACCTATGTTTACCTTTTCTTTAATAATTATAATTCTAAGATTTTATGTAAAGAAAGTAGAGTAAGATGATGGGGATAGATTTTTCACATTTTCAAAATGAGATAAAAGTTTATTACAAAATCTCCACAAAACTTCACAACAAATTCTTAATCATAAGGTTCTATGAAAATGTATAAATTTATTACCAGTGACTAGGAAGTACATTTGTCTATATCTGACCTTTATCAAAATCTAAGGTAACTACCTTTTTTTGGATAAGCCTAAACTTTGTTATTTTAAGATGAATAAAGCAAAACTTCCAAAACATTAATTAGAACTTCTCTTGCTCTCTTATCTTCAACATAAGAGTGTACAAAGTGTACAACACATGTATAGTATCAAATTAGCTTCATTCTGCTATGCCTGGAACCTCTTCTTGTTGCATTGATCAGAGTGGTTCAGACTACTCCTCCCAATCCTTTGGGATATTGGACTGCATTAAAACCTAGTCGGACAACTATTCTCAGCAGTGGTTAGGTCTGGCAGTGACTCCATTATCCCATTGAAGGGATGTCTGGTGGGCAGGGCAATTGTTGCTATTTCATATTCACATTTAAAGAGTAAACTTGTACCCTTTCTAACTGACATTTTTTATCAGGTTATCTTAAGTTTCACATGTTCAATTTTTTTGCCATAATGAGAACATTTTTCTGAGAAATCTTTGTGTGGCTTACTTGATAAAAATAGTTAACAGTCATAAGTAATTATTTTCAACTTTTTTCTGAGAGCAAATAATTATTTGACAATCAGTGAGCATAAAGCCATACATGAGAACTTGATTATTTTCCCTACTACCTAAAGTCTCATGACATGTACTAATTTGCTAGGGCTGCCATAACAAAATACCACAAATTATGTAGCTTAAAAAAACCAGAAATTTATAATCACCCTATTCTGTAGGTGAGCTGTCTGAAATCAAATAAATGTCAGCCAGCTCTGTCTCTCCAAAGCTGTTGGGGAGGATTCTGCTTTGTTTCACTCAGGTTCTGGTAGCCCCAGGTGTTCCTTGGCTTGTGACAGGATATCTTCAATCTCTTTCTCTGTCTTCATGTCTCATTCACCCTATATCTCCATGTCTTCATAAAGCCATTTTTCTCATGATACCGATCATACTGAATTAGGGCCCCCCTTCTCCAATATGATCTCTCCTTTACTAAATACATCTGCAATAGCCCTGTGTCTAAATAAGGTCACAATGTAAGGCACCGGGGGTTAGGACATCATATATTTTGGAGGGGATGACATAATTCAACCCATAACATGATACAAAACTAAATTTACATCATTTTTCTGAGGTTACTAAATGTTACATAACTAGATCATTAGATTGTTGAAAGCATAGTGTTTCCAACTAATAAAAGAGTTCAAAAAGAAGTCTTTTCAGAGGAAAGAACTCTTAGACTATGTCTTAAAGCATAAATAGCAGGACCCCAGGTACAAAAGAGAAATGGAAGACAACTTTAGACTAAAAAAATGCTTTATATTAATGCATGACATCATAAAAAGTAAAATATATTGAAAATACACATTATTCAGATTTAAAGTTTTTATATAAGTGGCAGGAGCTAAAGTTTAAGATAAATTTAAGAATTTTCCTTGGTAAGTCTTGCCAAGGGTTTGTCAATTTTATTGATCTTTTCAAAGAACCAGCTCCTTGTTCTATTAATTTTTTCTATAGTTTTTCTGTTCTCTATTTCATTTATTTCTGCTCTGATTTTTATTATCTCCTTTCTTCGGCTGGTTTTGGGTCGTTTTTGTTCTTCTTTTTCCAATTCCTAAGGTGTGAAGTTAAGTGGTTCACTTGGCCTCTGTCTTGTTTGTGCCTGAAGTGATATGAACTTCCCTCTTAGCACTGCTTTTTCTGCATCCCATAGATTCTGATATGTTGTATTGTCATTTTCATTTATTTGTATATATATTTTGATCTCTGTGCTTATTTCTTCTTGACCCATTCATTTTTTAAAAGTATGTTGTTTAGTTTCCACATTTTTGTGGGTTTTTTTCCCTCTTTTTTGCAGTTAAATTCTAGTCTCAAGGCTTTATAATCAGAAAATATGCTTGGTACAACTTCCATTTTTTGAATTTGCTGATGTTATTTTTATGGCCCAACATATGGTCAATTCTTGAGAATGATCCATGTACACTAGATACATTCTCAAAATGTATACTCTGTCTCTTTGGGATGAAATGTCCTGTAGTTGTCTATCATATCCAGGTACTCTAGTGTTTTGTTTAAGGCCAATATATCTTATTGATTCTCTGTTTGAATGACCGATCTAGAGCCATCAGTGGTGTATAGAGGTCTCCAATTATGATTGTATTTTTGTTAGTTTTTGATTTAAGGTCAATAAGTAACTGTCTTATATATTTTGGTGCTCCTTGGTTTGGTACATATATATTAAGAATTGTTATGTCTTCTTGATTCAGCGTCCCCTTAATCATTATGAAATGACCATTTTTATCTCTGAGTACTTTTGCTGTCTTGTAGTCAGCATTATCAGATATGAGTATTGCTACACCTGCTTTATTTATGTTATTTGCTTGGAGTATTGTTTTCTACCTTTCACTTTGAATTTTTTTTTATCCTTGTTGCTTAGATGAGTTTCTTGTAGGCAGCATACAGTTGGATTTTCTTTTTTAATCCATTCTGCTACTCTGTGCCTTACTATTGGTGAGTTTAATTCATTTACATTTAGTGTAACTATTGACACTAGTTGGTTTCCTATTGCCATTTTATACATTGCTTTCTGTCAGTTTTGTTTCTTGTTTGATTCTTCTCTTTTGTTTTCTATCCTTTGTTTTTGTTTGTTTGTATTCCATAATTCTTTCCTCTGTTGCTATCTTTTTAAATCATGTGCTTCTGTGGTGGTTTTTTCAAGTGTGCATACCATTAAGTAATGAACAGGGTTCCTACCCTGTTCATTGAAATGCACTATCTTATGAGTACTTCTGTACTCCATCATCCTTTACCACTGTTAATTTCCATCCTCTCCACTTCTTTTTGATTGTTTTTGTTGTCACAGTTTAAATTTGGTTTTATTGGTTTTTTTGGTAGCGCTTTTACTTGTAGTTTTGTTTTGTTTTGTTCTTTGTATCTGGTGGGAAAATCCCCTTTAGTAATTCCTGGGGTGGGGATTTTCTGCTGATAAATTTCTTCATCTTTTCTGTATCTGTGAATGTTTTTATTTCTCCTTCATATTTGAAGGATAGATTTGATAGGTATAGTATTCTTGGCTGAAAGATTCTCTCTTTCAGGACTTTAAATATTGGGGTCCACTTTCTTCTAGCTTGTAGAGTTTCTGTTGAGAAATCTGATGATAATCTAATGGGCCTTCCTTTATATGTTGTATTCTTCTTTTCCCTGGCTGGCTTCAGAAAATTTTTTTTTGTCATTGGTTTGTGCCAATTTCATTATGGTGTGCCTTGGAGTAGGTTTGTTGGGGATAAGAAAACTTGGAATTCTGTTTGCTTCTTGAATTTGAAGCTTTAGTTCTTTTCACAGGCGTGGGAAGTTCTCATCTATTATTTGTTTGAATATGTTCTCCATTCATTTTTATCTCTCTTCTCCCTCTGATATACTTATTAGTCTTATGTTATTCTTTTTGATGGAGTCAGGCAATTCCTGTAGGGCTTTCTCCTTTTTTTTCAATTTTTGAGTTTCTTCTTCTCTCTAGTTTCTTGTCTTCTATTTCACTAATCCTCTCTTCTATCTGGCCTGTTCTTTTAGCTAAGCTTGTAACCTCATTTTTCAGCTCATGAATTGAGTTTTTCATCTCTGTTTCATTTGTTTTTATAGTTTCAATTTCCTTGGTAATATATTCCTTGTGTTTGTTGAGGGGTTTTTTTGAGCTCCCTAAATTGCCTTTCTGTATTTTCTTGTATATCTCTGAGTATTTTTAGGACTTCTATTTTAAATTCTCTGTCATTTAGCTCCAAGGTTTTCAATATATTATATTTTTTCTCCATAGATTTTTCCTCATCTATCTGTGCTACCTCTCTGTCTTTTATATCCATGATATTTGATTTTCTTTTCCTTAATGGCGTTTGAGTGTGGTTTGTTTGATAGTACTAATGAGAATTAATAAAGAATAAAGTTTAGGCCCTGGCCAGTTGGCTCAGCAGTAGAGTGTCGGCCTGGAGTGTGGGGGACCCAGGTTCGATTCCCGGCCAGGGCACATAGGAGAAGTGCCCATTTGCTTCTCCACCCCCTCCTTCCTCTCTGTCTCTCTCTTCCCCTCCCGCAGCCAAGGCTCCATTGGAGCAAAGATAGCCCGGGTGCTGGGGATGACTCCTTGGCCTTTGCCCCAGGCACTAGAGTGGCTCTGGTCACGGCAGAGCAACGCACCGGAGTGGCAGAGCATCACCCCCTGGTGGGCAGAGCATCGCCCCTGGTGGGCGTACTGGGTGGATCCCAGTCGGGTGCATGCGGGAGTCTGTCTGACTATCTTTCCCCATTTCCAGCTTCAGAAAAATATGAAAAAAAAAGAATAAAGTTAAAAAAATAAAAAAATTATTTTTCTTTTTTTTCCCTCTTCTCTTCCATCCTTCTTGAGAGAATCTTGTGGTGAACTGTGAATTATATTGTGCTAAATAGAACAAAACTACCTCTAATGGAGGGCCTGAGTTGGGGAGAAGTGATAAAGGGGCAAAAAAGGGGGTATGGACCCACAAAATGCAAAAAAAGGAAAAAATTTGGGTGAAGAATAAAATGATTTGCTTTTAGGTGATGATTAACTAAGAGATGTAATGAGAGAAATAAGAGGGAAACAGGAAAGATGGAAAAAATAATTAAAAATTACTATTGTTTTTAGTGGAGCAAAAACTAGATAAAATGGAAAGCCAGGGTTGGGAGCATTGCTATTGAGTTAAAAAAGCAAAATAAAAAACCTCCAAAGCACCACAAAGAAAAATTTGAGTCCCAAATAAAATAATTTGTTCATGATTGAGGATTAAATGAGAGGAAAAGTATAGGAGAAAAGAAGAAACTAATATAGAGGGAGAAAAAAAGAAAGAAGAAAACACAAAAAGAAGAAAAAAAGAACAAAAGGAGAGAGAGAGAGAGTTAAGGGTTTTGGAGTGCAACCCTCATAGAGAGAAGGACAGAGGAAAGGAAAGAAAATGAGAGATGTAACACTTATGAGTAGTGTAGTTCATGGAGAGCAGAGAGTAAGACCAGTGAGAATTAAATGACCAATTTTGAAAAGGAAGAAAATAATCATGACAAAAAGATAAAAACAAATGAACAAATATAGTAAAATGTGATAGGTTATAAAGTCTGTGGATTATTCTTGATTTTGAGAGGTTATCTTCTTGCTTTTTCTTTTCTCTCCCTCTTCCTGTTCGGTGACTCTGTACCCCGGATTTTGCCCCTGTGGCACATTTAGGTAGAGGTTTGCAGTTGATTAGTCTTTATGGCGATGTCATATATTGGGCTTCAGTCTCGTTGGCAGTTGAGGCTCATTAGCATTTGCAGGCTCTGACAATGAGAGAGTCCGTGTTCCCCAAGCCTCTCTCCTAGTCTTTCCTTCCTGAATTAGCAGCCTGAGGATCCAGTTATGGGGTTGCTGCTGCCTCTGCCTGGAGAGTAAGAGGCTGAAAGAGCTGGTACATTTCCTCTCTATTCCCACTCAGAGCAGGGCTCTGGGTAAGGCTCAATCAGTCAGAGCTGCTAGCATAGTCGGGCGGGGCTGTGAGACAACTGTTTTCAAGGTGCCTTTCTATACACCTCTAGGCATGTCCCAAATGCCTCAGCACTCTGTGGGATCCCTTTCCCCAGGCTTTTAGCACTTTGTGACCTGTTTTGGCTGGATAGAAGATGCCCTAGTCACTGTTTGCAAAGCAGGAGGACTTACAAGCTGTAAAATTCCTCTTTTTAACATATAGCCTTGAGTATGCAAGTTCTGCAAATCAGAGGTTGCCCCCACCCCTATGTGCATAGCATAACAAGAGTTACTAAAAAAATATCTCACCTCTTGTCTTAGATCGCTGACCTGAGAGAGATCTTGTCAGTTAGGGTCACATAGGTCAGTTGGGAGGTGAGCAGACTGTGGGTTAAGCTAATCCTTCATGGGTCTGTTAGCTTATATGGCTGGGATAGGCGCCCCACCCACCTGGAGAAGTTCAAGCATAGGGAATCTCGCTTTCACGTGCTGCTTTTCAGAGTGCAGGGGTGACACTGAGAGTCCAGTCAGAGCCCACACAAAGGCCTCTGACTCTGTCCCTCCTTCTGGTAACATGGGAGCCCATTCCCAGGGGAATCTCTCACCCACTCTCCATGATCACTGACCAGGATATCACACCGGCTGCCTCTCGCCCTGGGTGAGATGCCCTCCCTCCCGGGAGAAGTTTGAGCGTAGGGGAATTTTGCTCCTGCTCACTCCCCACGTGCCGCTTCTTTTAGGACACAGGGTGACCCTGAGACTCCAGTTTCGGCCCACAGAAAGGCCTCTGAATCTGCCCCTTTGTTCGGTAACATGGGCACCCACTCCCGGGGCTCTAGGAGAAATCTTTTGCACACTATCTGTGTGCACCAACCAGGAGATCGGGGCGGATGGCTGCCTCACTTTCCTTTCTTTGTCTGGGTTTGGCACGAGTGTTAGCTTGTGTTGACTGGGTTGCCACAAGCGTAGTTTTTCCTTGGCTTGGATGTCTGTTCGGACGTTTGTGCTGTAGCCTGATACTATTCGAACAGCCTGGTTCAGATGTTTGTGCTGCAGCCTGGTAATATTCACACCCTATGCCCACCTCAGTTCCTATACTTTCAGTTCCCAGTGAAAGCAGCCCTTATTTAGGTTAGTGAGGAAGGTGGAGTGTTTCTTCCTCCGTCTTATTTCCTTTGGGGTTGATTATATATTTAGTCAATTATTTGCTCGATCATACCTTTGCATTTAGTGTGGAACTGCTGAGGTTCCAAGGATAGATTTTTCTGTCTCTGGTTGAAGATCTTGTTGAATTTTTGGGGAGATTTATCAGTATTGCTCCTTACGGCGCCATTTCTCTGACGTCACTCTTGAATTGTTTTTCAATAAATGTTATACTAATTGTTCTAAAAGCAAAGTCATAAACATACTTTAAATCATGGAAATATAGGTCCCCTTTGCATTGTAAAAATTCAATCTTGTGGAAATGCCCAGACCACATGTTCAGAAAAATGTATTTTAGAAACATTTAATAGGTGTACAATAAGTAGGGTTGACAACATAGATACCCTATGTTTTCTAGAAGGAAGAACTTGCAAAAATATATTAAATATTGCATTAAGAAATACGTTATATGGAGAATTAATTTTTAATTAGGTTACATATTCAAGTTATTCTTCCGTGGTTTAGGTGCCTTTATAGGGTGAATACAAGTATATTTGGGGGGAAATTTTTATTAAGGAAAAAAAGAGAAAATGTTCATAGTCATTAAGGAACAATTTTATTTTCCTCTCAAGGTGGTGGTGAGTCAACATGTTTAACTACTTCCCTTAAGTATTAGACAAGAAAAATAAAGAAGCTGGAGAAAAATGCTGAAACTGTTGCTCAAAAAAAGTGCAATCAAGGGAAAGAAACATAAAAGACATTTTTAGCCCTGGCCGTTTGGCTCAGTGGTAGAGCATTGGCCCAGCGTGCAGATGTTCCAGGTTCGATTCCCAGCCAGGGCACACAGGAGAAGTGCCCACCTGCTTATCAACCCCTTCACTTCTCCTTTCCTCTGTCTCTCTCTTCCTCTCCTGCAGCCAAGTCTCCATTGGAGCAAAGTTGGCCCAGGTGCTGAGGATGGCTCCATGGCCTCTACCTCAGGCTCTAGAATGGCTCAGGTTTCAATGGAGCAATGCCCCAGATGGGCAGACCATCACCCCCTGGTGGGCATGCTGGGTGGGTGTCAGTCTGGTACATGTGGGGATCTGTCTTGCCTTCCTGCTTCTCACTTCAGAAAAATACAAAAAAAAAGACATCTTTACCTGATAATGTCAGTATGAGACTATACGGAGGAAAATGCCAGCCTGACTAAACTACAGCACATGCAGAAAAAAGTCTGCAAAATAAGTTAGCAGGATCACTAGCATAACCTCAAACAGGCCAGGAGAAAGCAGTAAGAGTCAAGTCTTGGCCAGCTGTAGGGCATCTGCAGCCTGATGGAGCATAAATTCTTATTCTATAAACTGATGCAGTAGAACATAATCCTTTGTCTCTCTTTCCTGGGAGTATCCTCAGCAAAGAAAGAAAGCCAGCTGGACAATTTCCTAGTAAACACATTAAAAATAAATCATCCCATGCTTTTGCTACTGGAGGAGTCCCAATCTATCAACTGCTTTTAGATAGATTGATTTATTGTCAGACTGTACGTGGTAAACAAACCTGGTATCTATAGACATATAGAGTACAGCTGCTACAGAAACGTCTCATAGGCTACATAATTGATGAGAATAAAATGGAGATGTTTCAATACAAAAAGTACTCTTTTTTGTGTAAGCCAGGTAGCTGCATATGTTATTAGAGACTTTATATGACAATATGGATCAGATGCACCCTGATGCAGCAAGAAGGAACTGCATGAGCTACTTTGGAGGTCTAGGACCTCTCACTGCTTTGTCTGGGCCTCAGATGACTCATATCTATGAAATTATTAGTAAGACTTGAAACTAGGGAAGATTACAAATGTGTGCAAGGCTGATTCTGACAGTTCAATAATTTATGTTAGCTCACCAGCAAACATAGCAGAAGATGGACAATGGTGAGCATCTTCCATTTAATATGTATGACACAAGCAAAGTAAACATACTGCCGAAATGGCTCCTAAGAAAGACATACCATTTGGACAAGCTGAGAAATGCCTCGATGGGATTGTTGATCCAAGAGAGATGAAGAATGAATCTATCCACATAGAATTAGAATTGAATCTTCCTTCTCGGCCTTCATCATCTTATTTGCTACCAAAATTTTAACAAGACCCATGAGCAAGCACTATAAAATGACCCAAAGGAACAAAGAATTTTCTTCTCTATTTTATCTGAACTAAACATTTTGAAGAGAGAGAGAGACTATTTAATCTGTTAATATCAAAATAATATGGAACCTCTTTCAAGCAAAAATAGAAAAGTCACTCATGTTGGCATATGATGTTATTAATTAGCATGGATACACAGCTAACAAATGGTTTAGTTTGTTACCCAAATTTTATTGCCCCATTTTTTGAGTTTATGAAGAAATGCAGGTTTCACAAAGACTGAGAGTGTTGCTGTAAGATTGATGGATACCATGTCACATCCATCAGGGATAATAAACATAACAGATGTTTCATGAGGTGATAATGCAAATACATATATTTTTAATTATTTAGATTTATGCTTTGGTGGACTAAAACTATAAATCAAAAATAATTTGAGCAAAAATATGTTTTTAAAGTTCTTAATGAATGTGTGAAATATCAAAGTGTTCATGATAATAAAGTATGTCTGATGATTTTGGTAAGAAAACCAGTTGAAGTTGCAAGTGTAACACAAGTGATTTCAGCCTAGCGAAACTAGACTTGGAAACTTGGCTCATCTAAGTAGGACTTCAATAAGGGCATGCCAGTCATTTATAAAGAAAGTAAGATGTTGTTAGAGCTGAGGAATCAATGTAAATGTCCCACTTTAAGATACTAAAGAAAATATTTTAAATATTTAAAAAGATAAGCAGAATGAAATGTCCATTCTTGTTTCTTCAGTAACAGTGGTATTGGATTCATACTGACAAGATTCAGGAAATACATAAATGTCACCTAGTACCAAGTTGATTTACCTTTAAGAAGGATATGAAACAAGCCACACTGCATGTAGTGGCTATAATTAGCAGAGGTCAGTGACTCCTAGACACAGAATAAAACTTTTCTAAATCATTTTACATTTGGAACATGAGTAGGTTAATAAGAGAAAAGGCCGGCTTGGTGGGCACCACCTCTGTACAGGGAAATCAGTAGCTCTGAAATTCCATTAGCCCTTATACCTTGCTACTCATATGGCTTCCTTGGGCTGCCTCGTGCCACGTTCCAGTGTAGCTGCACCTCATTGAGTTCCAGTGACTCATTGCTTACAGACTTCCCAATAAGAATTTTGATAACACAGAACACATGCAGAATTGGCAGAGTATATTCTGCAGTTTTTCTCACATTTTATTTTTATTATATAAATGTTCCTTAGTTAGTGTTGCAAAAGGAATTTGACCAGAGAAAATGTCACAAATCGGATAGTAAATCTTTTTTACAGAGAAATATCTCATTATTAGTTTCAATTAGATTAATGAAAGAGAAATGTTGAGACAATTAAAAATTGTTTTCAGCCTGGTCAGGTGGCAGTGCCATGGATAGAGCATCAGCCTGGGATGCTGAGGACCCAGGTTCTAAACCTTGAGATTGCCGACTTGAGCACAGGCTCATCGGCTTGAGCATGGATTTACCAGCTTGAGTGCAAAGTTGCTGGATCGAGTGTGGGATCATAGACATGATCCCATGGTCACTGGCTTGAGCCAAAAGTCACTGATTTGAGCCCAAGGTTGCTGCCTTGCGCAAGGGGTTGCTGGCTCAGCTATAGTCCCCCAGTCAAGGCACATTTGAGAAAGCAATCAATGAACAACTAAGGTGCTGTAACAAAGAGTTGATGATTCTCATCTCTCTCCCTTCCTGTCTGTCTGTCTATCTCTATCTCTCTATTGCTCAGATGAAAAAAGCATATATATGCTTTTTTAATATATAAACATCTAAGTATTCAATATTATACATATGAAAATAAATTAAAATTTAAAAGGCATAATAATAGCCTGACCAGGTGTGGTGCAGTGTATAGAGTCTTGGCCTGAGATGTAGAGGATCCAGGTTTGCAACTCAAGGTTGCCAGCTTGAGCATGTGCTCACCAGCTTGAGCACGGGGTCACTGACTTTAATGTGGGATCATAGATATGACCTCATGGTCACTGGCTTGAATCCCAAGGTTGCTAGATTGAGCTCAAGGTCACTGGCTTGAGCAAGGGGTTATTTGCTCGCTGTAGCTCCCAGACAAGGCACATATGAGAAAGTAATCAATAAACAACTAAGGTGCCACAATGAAGAATTGATGCTTCTCATCTCTCTCCCTTTCTGTCCATCTCTTTCTGTGTGTGTCTCTCTCTCAAAAACAAAACTAACAAAAAAAGGCATGATAAAATATCCAAAAGCTACCCCATATATGAATTGGGAATTCTAAAAAAAAAAAAAAAAAGGATTGAATAAATAATAGAAGAAACACTTCTTTGATTTGAAGAAAAATTTGAGTAAACACATTTATTTAGTGAACTTCACATTAGAATATAAATTCTCAGGCACATCATAGTGAAACATTTTTGAAATTTAAGGATCTAGGAAGAGAGGATTTAAGCAAAATACCATGGCAGATGCGATCGTGCCATGAGTACTGCTCGGTCTTGAATGTTACCAACATCTGCTCCTATACAAGGCAATCAAGAACAGTTAGAACTGTACACATGTAACAATATCTTTGATCAAAAGAAGCAAATGAATGAAAACATCCTGTCAGCCTGGGCACTGTCTGGGCAAAGGAGCCCTGCTGGGCAGCACTGTTTCCGATACTGAAATACGAATAAATGATTTGGGCTGCAGTTCAAGTCCTTTACCAGATGGGACTTAAACAAATGGCTTATTTACATAAAATAGACCCAAGAAAGGATCTTTCCACATCAGAACACCTGCTTTATGATAGGTATAGGTAAGAATTTTCTTCTTTTTCTCTTCAGCAAGTTGACTTCATTCTCTTATAACAGCAAGCAAGATGGGGAACATGGACAATTGGTATGTTATGATTGGCTTAGAAAGTTAGACTAACCACACGATTTATTGTCTAGGGCTATGCATGTTACACCCTGATCAATTTTGGGGTTCTGTTAGCAAAGGACAAAGAGGGACAAAATTTAGTTATGCAACGAACACTGCCATAGACAAACAAATGAACAAGCAGTGGGCAAGAGTAGAAACCATTCTAAGAGGGTTGCTGCCACGTACAACTTACCTGTTAAGTTGATGCTTAAAACCAATCACTTCCTTGTAAGAACCAACTAACCAACGGAACAAGACTGATTTACAATAAAAGGGTTTTTAGAACATATTTTATTCTAAACACAAACTCCAGATGGGCTTAAATAATCATAGCATGGTAAATGTTGGAAATGAGAGAGTAAAAATTTCTCTTCTTTTTAAAAAATATATTTGTTTTATAACATTTAGTTTTTTAGAAAATTATTCTTTTTACTTCCTGTGCTAAAAAATTATATTATGACATGTTGATAAGCTAGGAAAACTGAAATATATTATCATGATTCTATTCATTGGTAAACTGTTTGGCAATGCATTTCCTACCGCTTTATTTTTCGAATTTTATCAGTGAAAATACACAATTTTGTCATGACAGAAGTCTTCGGTAAGCTAGGAAATTATATAAACTGAGTGCAATACATTTTTTTTTTAGTAAATTTATTTATTTATTTTTAATTCATTTTTAGAGAGGAGAGAGAGGGAGAGAGAGGAGAGAGAGACAGAGAGAGAGAAGGGGGGAGGAGCTGGAAGCATCAACTCCCATATGTGCCTTGACCAGGCAAGCCCAGGGTTTCGAACCGGCGACCTCAGCATTTCCAGGTCGACGCTTTATCCACTGCACCACCACAGGTCAGGCCTAATACATTTTAATAATGGAATAAATTTTACTGAGATTACCTAATTATCAGAAAGGTGGTTTTGATAAAACTGAGAAAAAGAAACTTCTCTAATAAGAAATTGGAAGTCATTAAATTCAACTCCTTACAGAACTGCTTGCTCTACATATCACAACATTGCTTATGAAAGCAAAATTCTGTAACTGCCTCATCTCCCAAAGTTTGGATTCTGAATCTGCCACTCTGACTTGCTCAGTGACAATGAACAAGTTAATTAACCTCTCTATCCCTTGGCATATTCCTCCATAATAAGGGAATCATATTAATTCCTGACTCACAGAATGCATATCTAGATTAAATGAGGCAATATTTGCAAAATGTAATTCCTTGTGGTGTCTGTCACACAACTATATGTGTGCATATATATATGTATGCATATAGAATTTCTAAATAATAGTTTGGAAAATAGAGTAATTGTGTGTTCTTGAAGTTGGAAAGGAAAACAAAGACAACATTACAGAAAAAGCATATGCAGAATAAAAAAGTTTTTTTGCAAATATTTAGAGAAGAAATAAATATATGAGTAAAAAATGTTCTGTTAATGTTTGTTACATTCCTAGTATAGAGCCTGGCAACAAGTTAAAAATAAATGTCAATGTCTTTCACTGTCTCTTTTCCCACTAAATAATGTGTTTTTGCTATGTTTTATTCAGGTTATTAAAGGTTTTTGACACCAATCCTTCTTGAAACTCAGAAATATACATGCAAATGAATCATCAAAATATCCAAGAGAAATGTCTACAAGTATGTTTGGAAAGTTTTTGAATGTAAAATAAGGCAAAACCCTTTTCTATTAAGATAACATGATCACAACAGCTGAAACTTTGAGTTCTTATCTTCATATAAATTAAAATTGTTTAAATTATTTATCGATGTCACTACATAGTAGTTGTTAAGTATTAAGAAATAACACAATTCACACATTGTAGAAGACAAAGTCAAAAACGAACACAACTCAGAGACATGGAGGAGACTTGGCTTTCCTGACACAGGGATGTTTTAGGTTACTGACAGACGCCTTTGCTCAGAGAAAATTTTCATTATAAGATTTATTAATGGCCCTGGCCGGTTGGCTCAGTGATAGAGAGTCGGCCTGGCTGCAGGAGTCCCAGGTTCGATTCCCACCCAGGGCACACAGGAGAAGCACCCATCTGCTTCTCTACCCCTCCCCCTCTCCTTCCTCTCTGTCTCTCTCTTCCCCTCCCGCAGCCAAGGCTCCATTGGAGCAAAGTTGGCTCGGGTGCTGAGGATGGCTCTGTGGCCTCTGCCTCAGGCGCTAAAATGGTTCTGATTGCGGCAGAGCAACACCCCAAGATGGGCAGAGCATTGCCTCCTGGTGGGCATGCCGGGTGGATCCCGGTCGGGCGCATGCGGGAGTCTGACTGCCTACCTGTTTCCAGCTTCGGAAAAATACAAAAAAAAAAAAAAAAGACTTATTAATGTACCAATCTCTTGATTTTTAAATTATTTTTAAAGAATATAAGAAATATTACAATCTATACAGTCTTCCTGAAAGCATATTCAAAGGGAAAACAGCAAATACAATTTGAAAACCTAACTATCTGTAATTTTAAATCAGATTTTTTTTAATTCTTTTTTTTTCTTTTTTGTATTTTTTTGAAGCTAGAAACGGGGAGAGACAGTCAGACAGACTCCCGCATGCGCCCGACTGGGATCCACCCAGCACGCTCACCAAGGGCGACACTCTGCCCACCAGGGGGCGATGCTCTGCCCCTCCCGGGCGTCGCTCTGTTGCGACCAGAGCCACTCTAGCACCTGGGGCTGGGGCCAACGAGCCATCCCCAGCGCCCAGGCCATTTTTGCTCCAATGGAGCCTCGGCTGCGGGAGGGGAAGAGAGAGACAGAGAGGAAGGATGGGAGTGGAGAAGCAAATGGGCACTTCTCCTATGTGCCCTGGCCGGGAATCGAACCCGGGTCCCCCGCACGCCAGGCCGACGCTCTACCGCTGAGCCAACCGGTCAGGGCTTTTTTTTGTTTGTTTTGTTTTCTTTTTGTTTTTTTCTTTCTTTCTTTTATTTTTTTTAGGGTGTGGGGAAAAGCTTAGTCTTAAAACTAAGCCTTAGGCTATAACCATCCTGCCTGCTGACAGCCTGTCCCCCACACCCAATACAAACTATAAGTGAGCAAACATTTATATCATATTTAAAAACTTATTTGACCAACAATGGCATTCTGTTAAGCTTTGTTTTGCCTCCATTTTCATGTCTGTTGTATTTACATTTAAGTTTTAATTGATTCTTAGCCCTGAGAAGATTTTGTGAAGGCTTTTATTTTTAAAAGAAATTAAAAAGCGACATTTAATATATACCAATTAACAAAATTCTTCTTCCTGCAATGAGAAATAAAATTTTGTCAGTGCAATAACACCTGACTTAAAACTGTCTACTTATTTGACACCATAAACCAAAGATGTTATCTTAGAAACTTGGGAAAAGGACATCATCTGGAAAGAGCCAATGAAAGAAATTAATTCTTGGGTCCTAGAGTTGCCCAAACAGGGGAAGGAAGGAGCCTGAGGCAAACATGAAGTGGGTAATATTATGTAAGTTTATTAGAAATAGCATGTTGTAATGCCAGGAGCCGCCA
This sequence comes from Saccopteryx bilineata, assembly GCF_036850765.1. Classification (NCBI taxonomy): domain Eukaryota; kingdom Metazoa; phylum Chordata; class Mammalia; order Chiroptera; family Emballonuridae; genus Saccopteryx; species Saccopteryx bilineata. Next base: position 207,527,868 of record NC_089491.1, on the reverse strand, counting down.
TTGTTGCCATTCACGTGCAGGTTCCCATTGGATTGGAAAAGACGGTAAAAAAATGGCAGAGTCAAAGGATGGTGAGCCATTCTGTTTATTGGTGTCTCACCAAGACAGAAAAGCCACAAGAGCAGAAAACCTGCTTTTCCCATGAAGGGCAAGGGATCAGGGAGGCCTCTGCAATGGTGATGGCAGGAACTGAGCTAAATCAGATTTGACTGTGGAAGTCTTTCTAATCAGGAAGATCTTCTAATTGTAACAAAACATGGTTGGCCCATCAACATAAATGAAAATTTCAATAAAAATAATGTTTTTCTGCTGGGGTACAGCTACGCTAGTGTTGACATTCCAAAGATATTGTCTTTTAATTCTGGCTTCTTTGTAAACTAATACAATTCTGTACTGTGTTAGTCAGCCATTAATAGGGATTTCTTTTCCTTTAAAATCTCTGACACTGTACTTTTTTACATTCTTGTTAAGGTTCATTTGTTTAATTTCTTCATTCTTTCTACTGCTCCATTTATTTCAAGAAACTTAAATAGCATGTAATTTGCAGGCACTCTTACTTCTCTCTACTTCCTTTGTCTAACTGTTGGACCCTCAGCTCTTTTCTAATCAGCTTATAGCTCATAACTTTTCACAAAGCATAACGTGTTCATTGGAACAGCCCTGCCCCTCACCCCACACTGCTTCCTTTGTCAGTTTTTTACATGAATCTGCAGAGTTGACATTCCTTAGCTCTGACTCTGAATTAAACTTATATGGACTTGCTTATTTTTGCTTCTTATTTTAAGCAGCAGAAGATCATAGGTTTTATGAATCAAAAGACTAATGAGTCTATCTGTCATGTTTTGTAAGAATGCCACAGTGAATCATTTTTTCTGACTTTAACTGGCACTGGGAAATTACTACATGTAAATAGACACACTGAAACATCAAAACAAGAGGGTTGCATACAGGAATTTCTCTATAGTTTCTCCACAATGTTTGGCTGGACTTAGAGCTTTATTAGACAATTGGGAGAAGTTTGGGCACTAGAGTTAAACAATATGTTCAGGTTGTGAAGTTGAAAAGGAGTATGAAAAAGTTGGAAAATATAATCTTCTCTCAAGTTAGCAGAGGTTTTGATGTTTGGAAATTATTGCTTAGGTAAAAGGAAGCTTAAAGAGTAACATTATGAACATATTGGTAAAGAATATTTAAAATACTTATTTTAGAGGTAGAAAATACAATGGCTTTCCATTTGAGAACTTGTAAAGCAATTCCCTTTCCATTAAAATATTAGGCACATTATTGATGCCAAGCTAAAACAATTTCTTATTTAATAAAACCACTCTTAAATCTCTCTTTCTTTATTTTGTCTTGCGTTAATAGTTCAATAAATTTTTAAGAGAGAGAATAACTATCAGAATGATGTTAAACATTTGATTATCATGTCTTTGACATTATGCTAGACAAATTAAGGCACAATCTGTTAACATCAGGGAAGATTTTCTTCTATAGAAAATCAATATCTTAGCTTTATAGAAATATGTATCAGTGAGGGTTCTCTATTAGGGAAGCAGAAATACTGAGCAGTATGGAATAAGGAATTTATTTTAGGGATGAGACTCCACACCATTATGAGAGAACCCACAAAAAGAAAGATCAGGAAAAGTGAGATTGAAAGGCCAAAAAGAAGTCATTAACAGGGAATCAGAGATAAGAGTAAGTGAAGTCTATAGAAGTCTGTGACCTCTGCATTTGGAAGTGGACAGGCTATATAGATCAGCTGGGTTGGCAATTGTGAATAGAAACTGTACCTAAAATGATATAAATGAAAGACATATATGAATCTCTAAAAACAAACTTAAACTCATGAAGATAACCAGAACTCTTAGTTGTCATTCTGCTGTTCTTGTTGTTTCTAACCACAGAGGTAGCCCTGGGTGATGTGAAGGAGAAGTTGGAACCCTTCACCTTGGCACTGCATACAAGTCTGGACCACAAACCAAAGAACCTAAAGGAGCTTTCTGCTGGCTCCAGCCCTCTGCCAGTAAACTGAGCTAATAGACCAGCAACAACAGGAGACCTGCAGTGATGCCTAGAGCCCAGCACCAACCTCTTAGCTTACTAGCTACTATTTCACAAGTGCCTTCTAATTCTCATGAATTTCTCTTGTAGTCATCCAAGCCAAGAGCCATACAGAGAATGGTATTTGAAAAATAAAATTAGAGTTTAGCTAAACTATTGAGTGTAGTTAGTGTTTAAGTCCAGACTACATGCATCAATATCCCAAAACTGGGGCTTATTAGTTCTGATACTTTGGGCTAGTTACTGAAAGGTTCCATAGCTCAGTTTCTAGTAGAAACATTAAAACAGAAATAACTTTACCACCTAACCCAGAGTTATTGTGAAATTTAATAATTAAACACATAAAATCCCTAGAATTACACATACCACAGTATAAGACTATTACATGTAAGAAATTATCTGTTTTTACCACATTTTACCCTATTTTCAAAATAATCTTATGAATTGATGTTCCAGTACTGCTCACAAATGATATGTTTTCTTTATGAGTTAGAGCATACTGTGATGTTTAAAAATCATATTACAAAATATCAAGACATCAAGGGTTTCATCTTCTCTTAGCTCTCTATTAAAGGACAATACATTGCTTTCAACCCTCTCCCAGAAGTAAGGTACATCAGTAGTCTGATAAGTCTTTGCCCAAAGCTGGCATCGTAATTTTCAGTGGGCATAACTAGAGGGATATGTCAACAATAGCTTTTCTTGGGGCAGTAAAGTTTGAACTTAAAGCAGGTGATGAAATATACTCACAATCTCCATTAGACTTAATCCGTTATCTTCCTGGGCAAAATTTTATACCAGAAAAATCCTACTCACATCTAAACAAAGAAACAAATCATTCCATAAACAGATTAAGGAGAAATGCCTTCAATACACTGAGTACAGTCTCCAAAGAAAGGCATGGAAATTGTATATGTTATCTATTTTTCTTTAATGAAACTGTGTCATTATCTTACAAAAAGCATGCTCACCTCTGGCATGCCTAAATGAAGATCACTGGGTGTAATTTTATAGGCAAACCTTAAAAAAAGGAAAGATTATCACGTGACCAGGAATAAGAATATCTGGTCTCAAAGGAGAATTTCTTTGAGGCTTTCCTTAACATTTAGGTGATTATTGTCCCTACTATATTGATAAGGAAACTGACTTTCAGGGAAGTTAGGTAAAGACTATCCATTTTTTTTTTTGTTAGTGATATAAGGCCAAGATTTAAACTGTCAATAAAAAAATTTTAAAAAGATATTTTAGAGTTTTTTCTTTCATTCAGCTTTTTAGGAAAAAACAGCCCCCATTTACATATATTTATTGGTCATGACTGAGAAAACAAATGAGCAACAGACACATTTAGTTACCTTGTAGCTGAAAAAAAGCGGCCTGGATACTCAGTGGCTGTTATTTTTATATTGTTAGACAAGCTGAACTTTTCCGAACAACAACTCTGCTGAGGGAAGATAGACTTCTTAAACTTTTTTCTAACAAATTCCTTGAAAACAGACACAGCATTATTGAGAATTATATTACGTGTGTGTGTGCATGTGTGCGTGTGTGTGTTTGTATGAATGTTATGATTCTGAGTATGTGGTTGTATGTGTATGTGTGCAAACGAGTGTTTATACATGTGTAGACTAGAGTTCTGAATCACACATATAGCAGCTTATGATGACAACATTCTAATTCTTTTCTTGATATGGATCAATTCACACTAAGCAAGATTACTTCCTGACAATTTATTAGTATCATTTCACTTAGGAATTAATTTTTTTTTTCTAGATCAGATACATTTAGAAGATACAGATGTCTGAGGGGTTTAGGCTCTATTTTTATCTCATGGTTATTGAGCTTGGATTTAATTAAATTGTGAACAATCCAAACTTTGTTCAGCATAAATACTAGTTTATGTAGTAAGAATTTTAAAATGTTTCTAAAGTGGTTATTTTTTGTAGTCTCCTGCTGCTGAAAAGAAATTCATTAGATATTTTAATTGTATGCTTTAATTACACATTTTATTTACATAACTATGTGTTTGGATCTCCCCACAAAAATCTCTCTTTAGTCTTTATCTCCAGTTTCAATCTGGCAGCACCTGCTTATTTGCTCCAGCTGACCTTTCTATATATGGGAGACAATAGTTGGATTAAGCAAAATGTTGAAATGGTTTATTGTTTCCTTCTTGCCTTCACAATGTGGATACTTTTTGATTAAATTTTAATAACACATTTTTGGTGAAAAAAGGTAAAAGATAATTTAAAAGCATAAATGTCAAATCAACAGTGATCAGATTTAAATGTCTAAAATCCTGAAACTAGCTTTTTGAGGTTTATAACCTCGCTAAAATGTCACAATCAAAATGCCTTTTTTAAAATTTCAGTTTATTCTGCATTTACTCAGTTAAAATAGCTACTGTACACATAAACACTCATTTTATAATTAATCAAAATATAATTGATCTGATCATTTTAACACTATCCATATAAAGTTGATTAACATAGTTTATTTCAAATCAATACAGTGTGAGTAGATAGGCTTTGTCTTCAGAACTAATATTTTATAACCTCATTAAAACAAAATGAAATGAAGATTATAGAGATAAGTACATCTAAGGTCTTAACATGACAGGACACGTGTATATTTTTGAATGAATGAATTTATCATGTTCAATATCAAGAGCTAAAAATAGTGAAAGCCATGTAGATATTTGAAAGTCAAAAACAGACAACAGCAAGACTGATTTTTAAAATGCTTTAGAGCATGCTGCAAAAATTTTGTGAACTTATCAAAGAGTTTCACATCTTGGCTCAATATTAGAACTTCATAAATTAAATGATATCATCTCCACTTTATTAATGATACAGATAAATAACAGAGAGCCAATGATCTTTAGAAACCATTTCAAACCAGGGAGATGTCACATTGTGCTCTCCAACCAAATGTCTCATGTTAATAATAGAGCCACACATTTCCACTGTCCAAAAGATATTTAAGATTATCTTAATTTTAATATAGTATATATTGAAAATTAAATATTAAAATAGGGTGTAAATACTTTAAAATTTTAAGAATTAAGAAAATTTTAAAAGACACTAAGAAAAAAACCAACATGGATTTCTTAGTATTCTAGTGGTAGTCTACTAAGTTTAGAGCTAATACATTCTTACATTGGGATAATTACTTATAGAAAAGAAAAAGTGTCATTAACACATTGTAATAAAATAATTGTTACTTGCAAGTAAACAAATATAGTTTCTAAAGATATTATTTTTAAATTTTATAAAGTGCTTTATTAATTAAATTTAAATTTCCATCATAACTCATAGTTACAGATTTGTTGTACAATACCCCCTAACCTTTATCCATAGAGGATATGTTCCAAGACCCCCAGTGAATGCCTGAAAACGCAGATAGTATAAGACTTTATAGACAGTATGTTTTTTCCCATACATACAAATCTATGATAAGTTTAATTTATTAAACACAGTTAGAGATTAACAAAAACAAACTGATAAAATAGAAAAGTTATAACAATGTATTCTAATAAAAGTTATGTGAATGACTTTGGCACCAATATTAAGTAAGATAAGGGTTACTTGAACACAAACACTGCTATTTGGTGACAATTGATCTGATAACTGAGACAGCTACTAAGTGACTAATAGGTGGGCACACAGCATGGATATTCTGGACAGCAGGAAGAGTCGTGTCCTGGGCAGGATGAAACAGAAAGCCCAAGATATCATCATGCTACTCAGGAGAACACACAATTTATTACTTAAGAATCATTTATTTCTGGAATTTTCATTTCATGTTTTTGGACCATTGGTAACTAAAACCTGGGAAAGAGAAATCATGGATAAAGAGAAACTAAGACAGATGTTTGTTTTACTCTCCTGTAACAGTACAGCTAAGAAAAGCTACTGCCGGTGGCTAGCTCTATCATTCACAACAAACAGCTGCTAAATAGCTATTACTCATTTACTAGCCCTCAAAAGAAAACACAATTTCCAACAAACTTCCTTACAGAGATGATCCAGAGGTTGCCCATATCATTTTCTGCACATCTGGTCAGCCCTGATCCTAATCATACAACCACTAAACTGAAAAAAAACCCTGAAAACCAGTGGCTGTTGCTGGTGGCTCACAGCTGACGTTAAAGAGTTCCATTCTGATGAGGAAAGGGAGCGTGACCACCACGATTATGTTCGTATGAAATTTTTCTTGTTTTTACACAATATCGCCAAGGAGCTAATGTAAGGAATGTAACTTAGCACGTTATTTTCCTGTTCAATTTCTTATGTGCAACCAATTTTTCACCACGTTCATGCCTCTATCATTGACTCAACAGTCCTTAAATAATGACTTAACAATAAAGCTCCATTTTCAGTTACTGTAAGTTACTTTATTTTTATTCCCAACTTTTAGCAGTCACAACAACAAAGACATAATTCTGATTACAGTAGAACATCATTTAACCAAACACACACTACATACCTAGCCTCTTTCATGTAGGAACTGATATTCTTAATAATAAAGAAGCAGACAATAGCCATAAAAAGATGCTTTGCATTTACCTAGCACAGAATAGTATCCAGTGATTTATTTAGGTGGTACCTAAAGAGACATAGTGATAGAACTAAGGTATAAATTTTCTCTTGGGAATTTGAGGCCCAGACCAAGCCAGGAAACTTCAATTTCCTTAACTATATACTCCTTTAATTGAATCTCATCTTTATTCTTTCACTTCAGAAAGAAAAGATGAGGTTTTTGGAAATTTTTTTTAATAAGACAGTGAAAACTAAGCATGTTGATATGGAAAACTTATTCTGAGAAAATAGTAAATCTGGCTACAATACTTTGGTGATGATAGCTGGGCAATTAGATGGAGGAGCCCTGGGAAAATTTGACAAGCAGGCAGCCTCTCATTCAATATTAAAAAATGTCTTTTGACCCCCAGGCACTAAGATGGTTAAAGTTAAAAAGTAACATGGTGAGAAGATAAATCCTGCCTGAGCTACAGATGCAGCTGGCACAACAATATAACATCATGGGGCTGTGAATTGGTTAGAATTCTGTATACATAGGGGGCTTCTATAAAAATGACCTAAACTAGCAGCTGATAGGGAAGAGCATGCTGATATATTTTCAAAGCTCCCTACTAACCAACTAAGATGCTATAAAAAATGTGGTAACCCCCCACTAGGAAAAACCAATCTCTCTCAGCCTACCTCATTTTTCTTTCCTGAAATGTAGGTCTATTTTTGAATACTGCAATGAATAGAGTTCTCTCCTCTGAAACAGTTAAGTGCTCTGTAGTTCAGCATGTTCTGGTTATAATACCTTTTATTTAAAAGTTTCATAATCCACTTGACAGGCAAAAAGAGATTAAGGAGACAGGCTTGGTGAGAGTGACTTTCTTATGGGCAGGTAAGAAGCCACCTGTGGTGGTGGAACAAAGAATGAAGAGCTGGGAGGCAGCATTTGCATTAGCACAGGGCAAGTAAATATGACTTCACTGCTGTCAGACAAAATGGGGATAAAAAGAAGCTGCAAGGAGAAAGAAGGGTCAGTCGCACACATGAAGGAAAAGATCCTAGGAAAATGTTTTAAAAGATGTAGCCTCGCATAGGTGATTGTTTAGGTGGGTATCTGAAAGAAATCTGGAGAGGAGAGGCTTTTTAACATGAGGAGACATAAATCATATACTTTCCTCAGGAAGAGATCATGTAAATCATAGTCATGAGATTTTAGAAATAAAAGTGTTCTGAGGATCAATAACTTTACTCTCCAGATGAGAAAACTGAAACTCAAAATGAGCTTTAGTGAATCACTCACAGATGTCTCATAAGGGTCATTGTCTATATGTAAAAATGAGTCTATGGTCTCAAGCAAAAGCATAAAAGCATACACTTTGGCATGGCAAATACATTTTTTAGCAATTGAAGGAGTCCAGATTTACAATTAATTTTAAACTGAATATTCCACTGTTAGTCAAATAAGTTTGTAAACTATTTTTTATTATTTTTATGTTTGCTCGCTTATAATTTGTATTGGGGCCTTGGCAGCACCAGGTATATGTGATCTGTGAAATTGCAAATTACCTTTCTGCTTGGGAAGGGCTATTGTTTTGCTAATGTTTTCTGGAGGAGAGGTTTTCAGCCAGAAAGTTTTGAAAAGATAAAAATGGAGAAGGAGAGGCAGAAAGAAGCCCTATTTTCAGAGTGAGAGAGAGATGCAGAGTGCTGAAGGAGAAGCCAGTCTGAGCCGAGAGGCTTTCAGAGCCCTACTGAGGTTTTGGGGGCCTTTGATTCTAGAAGAAACTGGAGAGGATTCACATGGTTGTGGAACTGGAGAATGTGTCAGGGCTTTGGGAGCTCTGAATGAGTGAAAGGGAAGTATTTTCCCTGCCTGTTTGCTCATTGGTTGGTGCGAGACTTTAATAAAGGAATTACCCACCATTTTTTGACTCCACTGTTTCATTAGCGTCTGCTTGAATCCAATGTGAACCTGCATGTGAATGGTAGTGATGGCGGAGGCCCCTGGCCTTATATCCACCATGTAGCATTAGGTAGAGCTTTCTTTACTCTGAACCTAACCGTTGTAGAGGAATCCAACTTTTGTTTGATGAAAATGTTAGTGCAAGAGATTATTATTAATTCAAAGATTGTTTACTGTTTCTTTTGTTTTCATGCATCCTTCTGTAAAGTAGTGTTCAGCTGTTAAAATAAAACACAGAGACCAGCCTTGAAAATGCCCTGAACAGACAAAACAGTTTAGTCATACAAACAAAACTTAATTCAGCGTATGTTGCAAGACGAACTTGAACAGGGTCATTTCTTGTTTATTTCTCTGGAAATCACAAGCAAACTTGTACTGTTTCCCAAGATCAATATGAGGAAACCACTGAAAATTCAAATATTGTAACTGATCACAATGAAGAGTAAACAGTCACTGCTGTCTCACTCTACAACCTGCTTTATAATATGGACCCCTGGGCAGCCTCCATGTTTTGGTTTGAGTGCTCCTAGTTAGCAAACTGTCTTTGCAGTGTGTACAAAATAAACATTACTAATTACTACCTCTGTGATTCACTGGTTACACTTCAGCTATTTCTGAACTTTTGAAACAGCTGAAAATATTTTTATATAAATGAACTAAGTATATTGTTTACTCAGACATTTTCAGAGCCAGGAAGCTTTAATATTACATCTAAATTAATTTTCAGTTAAAGTTTTAGTTGAATAAAATGGATGTAGTCTTTACATCAGAAATTATATTGGACAGATTTTGGAGTAAAGTCCAAATTGAAGCTGACACTTAAAACATTGTTGTCTAGAATCTAATTAAATGACTTAAAATTAGTTATAAGCTAGTCAAAAACTCACAGGCAGAAAAAAAATAGCAGCACAAGCAAAACAGAACAACAATGAAAACAAAGTTCATGGCACAAAATTTGTCCAATAACAAGAATTTAAGCAATGCAACATAACTTTTTTTCTATTATTGACCTACAAACCCTCTCCTCCCCATCAGAATGCTGAGAAGAACTCAAAAAAGTTCTAATTTTTATTACTTTTCTATTTGTAGAAAAGCAGGTTAAATTGGTGAGCAGGCAGTCTTAACAAATATCTCAGGCCACAAAACCCCTAGTCAGCAATGCATAATAGGAGATCTCAGTGGGAATAAGAGGAAACCATGGGGTCTTGTGATTTTCTCAATGCTATTTATCAAGTTGTAGGGAACAGTATGCAGCACGGTGGCATCCTACACACAATCGAAACAGAATAAAACCGCATTAGTAAAATGGAACCTTACTTAGTACAGGGTGTTTAACAAAATTGAAGAAGAAAGAAAGGTATATGGACCATCATACAAAGGCTGGATGGAACCTCACAAGAGTTTGTCGTCCTCCTCCACCATTTTACTGCAACCCCTCAGTTTACAGAAAAGAAAAAAAAGTATTAGTATACATTCTTCAACCTGTAGCCTCTACAAATGCAAGAATTCACCAGCTTTATGGGAAAGCTAAGCAACTTCACCTAGTGGAACATAAAGCAGGAACAAGAAATAGCATGGAGTCATGTAACTATACCTCGAATTTATCTATAGAATCTTCAAAAGGATTCTTAATAAGCAACATAGTTTTTGGGGGGTTTTCCTAGTATGTTTGAAGGCAGCAATATTTTATTTTTATTGAAATTTTATAATTACTCCCAAATTTGAACATCTATTAAGGTTGAGCACTTACAGATATTTGTGAGTTTGTGTTTTGTTTCTATGGCTGGTTTTGTGTTTTTGTTAAATGGCTAGGTTTGTATTTTATGTGTTAATTAGAAGTTCTTAATCTTTTTTTCCTTAGTCTGTCCTTTTATTTTTAGTTTAAAAAGAAACTCCTCTTGTACCCCATCAGCAGAAAGACATATTTCTACATTGTCTTCAAATACGTTCCATACCTGACCCAACCCGGGGAAAAACAAACAAACAAACAAAAAAACAAATACGTTCCATACTTTTTATGTACTTAAACTCACTTAAAATACATTTTCTTTATGATGTGAGATAAGGATCTAATTTTATTTATCATGAGTAAATAACAAACCAACCTGCATCATTATTGAAGAGTCATCCTTTCTGCATCTATTATTAGCAACATTGTCATATTGATATATGAAGTTTCCATATGTAAATCAAGTTGTCTGTGGCTCTTTATCATGTGGAGATATTTGTCCATTCCTGGACCACAATCACATACTCTTTATTAAAACTCTGTAATGGGTTTTGCCATCTGTTAAGGCAAGTTCTATTTTATTTTGGTAACTTTTTAAAATTTTGAGACATATGATTAGTTCCTTTTCACATTAACCAATTTGTTTGATTTTAGCTTGTCTTTCATAAATTATTTCACTTTTTAAAGAAAGCTATTCAACCACTCATTTGAACATATTAAGTACAAGTACTCAAAATAAATAATCAGAGGAAAATTTATAATTTAAATGCTGATTTTACTTTTGAACCTGAGTACATCATTTTTGGTTTTCAATATTTTATTTAATATATTATTACCCTGTGCTTGGAGCAGAATATGTAAACTCATTTTGCTATCTATTACTTCTCTTATAAATATTGAAAAGAAATATAATAAAATCCTTTTGAAAAGTAATTGCAACTGTATCAGCTATAATGAAGAACACAGTAATTGTGTTCTCATCTTGTTGGCTGGCTAGATTCAAGAGTTATTCTCCAAGTTCTAATTCTAATGGTCTGGCCTTTTATTACAGTCATCTGCTGGAATAGAAGTAAAAGGAACCTCTCTCAACTTCATCAATGCTATCACTAATTTCATATATATTTTTAAAGTGCCTAATAATGCAATCAGCATTAATTCAGTTAAATAGTAAAGCCAATAGCCATGGCCACCATCACAGCAGCCTACCCAGTGCAGGTTTGCATTAGATTCGGACAGACAGTAATGAAACAACGGAGCCAAGAACTGGTGGGCCATTACCTTTACTCCTAGCTTGCACCCACCGGGCAAGTAAAAACACACACTGGGCTCCAAAACCCACTCATTCAGTGCTCACAAAGCTACTGACTTAACTGAGTTTTCTAGAATCAAAGGTTTCTAGCTCACTAGCTTATTCACCTCTGTTCCCCATCTCCTTCTCCTGCACAAACTCTGTACTAACTGGCTTCTCCTTCAGCATTCTTCCATCTTGGCTGCTTCTCCTGGCCTCCTCCATGTGGCCTTTTTCTGTTCTGCAAAGCATGGGCTTCTCCTAGAACGTAATCACTCTTCCCCTGGAACAGTGTGTTCTCTCTTTCTTTTAAAACCTTTTGGTGTGAAAGTCCTCCCCCAACACATATTAACATAATCCTGCCCATCCCAAGTAATCACCTGGACAACGGGATTCCATGTGGGCAGCGCCATCTTTAACAAAATGAGCATAATATATTTTATTTACCCAACATAAATAAAAGCATAAATATATTTCATTGTTATAAAGTACTGTATCCTAAATTCTGAAAGGCACTGTACCTCATTTCATTGAGTTCACATAGAGACATCCAGTCCAGATGAATTTGGAAAAGTTTTATTGAAGGAGGAAATTTATTAAATATGCCAGCCACATATATTTTACATGGGGCAGCAATCCCAAATCGTGTGCCAGATTAATATATAACCAGGGGCTGGTTATATACCCTTAATTATACATGGGTGGGGGAAAAGCCTGACATCACGGCATAAACTTATAACCTTTGTTTTCACCTATATAGGTTTGGGAAAAGGATGAAGGGAGGGGGGATGGGACACAATTCATTAGCAAGTTTATAACATTTGTCTATAGGATTCATAAAAAAACGTTTCTACATATTAAAACTTGCAAGGTAACATAATAGTAAAAATATCACTCTACATATTAAAAGATATTCCTATATTTTCTAGTGTTCACCTGTCATTCTTTTGTTCAGATACACACACACACACACACACACACACACACATTAACTACACGCTTTCAGGAGGGGAGGGGTAGTTTTCATGGGGACAAATGCCTTTAAATGGCCCATCAATATAAGAAAATGTTTTTTTGTTTGTTTGTTTGTTTGTTTTTCTGAAGTTGGAAGCGGGGAGGCAGTCAGACAGACTCCCACATGTGCCGGACCGGCATCCACCCGCATGCCCACCAGAGGGCGTCATTCTGTTGCAACCAGAGCCATTCTAGCGCCTGAGGTAGAGGCCATGGAGCCATCCTCAGCACCCGGGCCAACTTTGCTCCAATAGAGCCTTGGCTGTGGGGGGGGGGAAAGAGAGACAGAGAGGAAGGAGAGGGGGAGGGGTGGAGAAGCAGATGGGTGCTTCTCCTGTGTGCCCTGGGCGGGAATTGAACCCAGGACTCCTGCACGCCAGGCTGACGCTCTACCACTGAGCCAACCGGCCAGGGCCTATAAGAAAAAGTTTAATTTAATCTTTTCTCTTCCTGCACCTAGTTAGCTATTCACTGGCTTCCTCACAGGTGTGTGGGAGGAAGGTCAGAGAATCCAACTCTCCTTCCCCTCTGCATTTACAATACAATGCCATCAGCCATCCTGGTTTTAATTCTAATCACACAAGTATAAAGATCATTTTCAAAATCTCTCTGCATGCCTAGCCCAAATTAATAAAATGTTCTTTAGCTTCCTAAAATATTGATATTAATTCTGTAACTTTTGATACCTTACAACACCATGACATACTTTTTTTTAATATTTTACTTCTTATGAGCAAGGCTTTTAAAGTGCAAGAAGAAAAGTAGCTATTGCTCATTGTAGCCAATTATAATATGCCACAATTTTAATGTGGTAAGCACTTCTGATCTAGGACTTTGTTATCTCTTGCAAGTTTTACTTACCAGGACAAGAGACAAGTGGGTTTAATTCAGAATAGGTTTAATTTTATTTACAAGAAGGGACAAAAGAAGTTTTACAGTTTGAGTATGCAAAACAAAAATTGTTCTGAGGAGCCACTGCACCACCTCACCCGCAGGTGTTATAAAGTACCAAAAGCTACAGAATTAATATTAATATTTTGGGAGGCTTGAAGAACATTTTATTAATTTGGGTTAAGGTGTGCAGAGAAATTGTGAGAAATAATCCCTGTACTGTGTGATTGGCATGACTAGGATGGCCCTTGGCATTATATTGTAAATGCAAAGGGGAGGAAAACATGGATTCCCAGACATTCCACCACGCCTGTGGGGAAAGGAGTGAATGGCTAGCCAGGTACAGGGAGAGGAAAGCCAAAATAAACCTTTTCTTATAGCAATGAGCCATTTGCAGGCATTTGTCCCCACAGAAACTACCTCTCCTATGTAAATGCATGTGGTTAACACGTGTGACTCTAGACAGAGAGATAGCAGATAAACACTAGATAATATAGGAAAGCTTTTTAATATGTAAAGAGACATCTTTCTACCATTGTGTTGACTTGTAAATTTTGTTTTCTCCAAAATAATGTATGGCTTGCAAATTGAACATGGTCCTGTCATGTTAAAGGACATATGACTATAGCCAATAGTGGTAAGGGGCTCCTAATTACAATTTTTGCTTCTGTACTTCTCACTTACAAAACTATAAAAACTAAGTAGAACAAAGGGCCGGCGCGCTCTCCCTCAGACCTCTGTTGGAGCTGCCGCCGCTTGGCCAAGCTAGACAATAAAGCTTTGATGTGTAATGGACGAACCTTGTTTGTGTCTTCAATGTTTCGGGTCCCTCCGGATTGGGCTTAACAGTTCTTGTATTATATTTATCAATTCTTTCATTATTTTTCATACAAACAACTGTAAATCTACTTTTGCTCCATGCTGTATTTAAATTTTAGATTCATTGTGATTTAAGGTATGACAGTTCCAATGACAAGCTGTAATTAACTCGTCAGAAAACATTCTTTTTTTCTCAGAAAGCATAGATCTACAGTTACAAGTGCAGTTATCATAATCTGTTCTCTTGTTATAATAGGTATATTTTTAGAAATAAAGTCCAGGTAAGTGAGCAATACCTTCCCTACCTAAAACATTTTCTTAAAATAGAAACAAATACTTGATTCCTTGCACAGCAGCTACTCCCATTCATTGATAACTGCAAGCAGCCATAAAAAGTAGCCATTTGATGTCTGTTGAAGTGGACTTTCCTTTAGGTTAAGTCAATACTACCTTATACTGCATAACTTCACTAAGTCATATAGTGGAAATTATGAATTTTATGATTGTTTCAATAAGAAATATATATTCATATATTGAATATATATATATATATATATATATATATATATATATATATATAGAGAGAGAGAGAGAGAGAGAGAGAGAGATGTTAATATTCACATATATGTTAGGCTTTATATATACCTGTACATAAAAGTTATTTTTAGAATGTCTACACCCACACTGAACAGGAGAAATTTCTTAATAATGACCTGAGTCAGAGCATAAAATGTTGATCTGTTAAGAACTCTATAAATACCAAAGGCATGTGACTAATGACTAATTTGTTTATCATGAATTTCATATTTTCCATAAATGGTTTTCAAGTATTATTTGTGTTTACAACAGGTTTTTAATTTCATTCATTTTGACCAATGATCTGTTCAGATGACATTTACAACTCTAGGCCTCTCTTAGCTCATTTATATCTTCTTAAAGATTAACTGCCTTTTAAAATCTACTTAACATATATAGACATAATGTTGCCCTTTGGACACACACCAAGCATTTACACTGAATAGTCAGACTAGTGTAAATTTAGGTTGTTGTTTTCCAAATCCTTTTTGAAAATTTAGAGATTTTTATTCTCTAGTTGGTGCAAGTTTTTATCTTCTCTCAACAGTATTTAAATTAGCCTATCTTCAGAAGCCAAAAATGGTGTCAAAAAGAAGTGCAACTTCAAAGCATCATTCTCTCACCATCCACGAAACTGTCTTTGTAGCTCTCATTGTCATTTTGGTGGTTCTCTGTGCTGGATTAATCTCAGTGGCCTGGCTGGCAATCAAGGAGTCAGAAAAAGGTAAGTCACATGGAACTGGCTACTAAAGGCACTCTCAGATAATGTACCCACTGTAATCTCTGTTTTCCTGTCAGCTTTGTTGCACTTTCATGACCAGATACTTATATTTCATTCAGATGTTTGGCTGTAGTTCACTTTGTAGAATGTTAGAAAAATTAATTGGTTTATAATTAGAAACTTAATTCAGAATTCAAACGTGAAACTAAGTTTTTAAAATAAAAGTGTTATGTATGTTTCTTAGTTTCAACCTATAACAAAGTAGGTTTTATAGCCTGTGGATTGATTCTGATAGAATTTAAATTATAAACATATTTAAAATGTTGACAAGTTGATAAATAAACAAAGATAAAGAAAAGTATTATTTATTTCTAGAGAATGACATCTTCATTCTCTTACTAGGCTAATGAATTTACTTGCAACAATATAAGGGAATGTGGATACAAATAGTGAATTATAAAGGTCTGAAGCTATGTGGGAGGCAAATTGTGATAAAAAGAAAAAAAACAAACATAGAAGAGGTAACTATTATTTAGAGCTAAATGTATGTACCAACAATTTTTCAAGAATTTTCAAATGTAGTCTCTTGTTACAATAAACATGAGTTACCCTCATTATATAGGTAATGAATCAGAGACAGAGAATCTAAATCACTTGTTTAAATTTGCATCATTACTATGTAGTGGATGATTCCAAACTAGACACTACAACTCAATAACTTATTCTCTAATATACTATTTATTTACTTATCATAAACTTTAAAAAATTACTAGCATAGCAACAACTTGAGTATTCAGATAATTTTTCTGAGAAAGTTTCTACATTTTTAAAATTATAAATTATGATCATGTTTCTGAAAGCTCACAAGATTAAAAACTTTTCATGTAATTTGGGTTTTACTAAGAAAATTCTCAGTTTTAGCTATTTTCCTCTAGTAAATGAGTAATTTAAAGTAAAATAGAATAAATATTAATTGTAGTTTAACAAAATAATTCTAGTACAATTTCTGGTTTATATAAACACTACAGACATATACAAGGGATATATTTTAGAGCAAAAGATCTTGTGGATATTTTATATGATTATATAAACAATTAAATAAGTTATAAAGGTTCACTTAGACTTATAGAAAAGGAATCACTTTGGTCTTATTTAAATGCTGTAAGTCCTGGCCAATACTTCAATTGGTGAAAGCATCATCTGGATACACCAAGGTCCAAGTTCGATCCCCCATCAGGGCACATACAACAATCAACCAATGAATGCACAACAAAGTGAAACAACAAATCAATGTTTCCATTTCTCTCCCCCCTTTTATTCTCTCTAAAATAAATAAATAAATAAATAAATAAATAAATAAATAGTAAATGCTTCAAGGGTATTTGGAAGTCCATTGGACTTAGATCTCAATAAAGATACAGAAGTAACTTTTCTTATAAGTAAAAAAAATATATATCTATAAATGTGAATATAATTTAATAGTGAACAACTTAATATAAAAAGTAATTTAAGTTAAATATAAAATAAAAGACAAGATGCCTGTTCAGGTGGTGATGCAGTGGATAGAACACCAGCGTGGGACACAGAGGACCCAGGTTCGACACCTCGATGTCGCCAGCTGGAGCACCGGTTCTTCTGGCTTGCACACGGGCTGATGCAGAGTTGCTGGTTTGAGCATGGGATTATACACATGACCCCATGGTCGCTAGCTTGAGCCCAAAGGTCACTGACTTGAGCCCCAAGGTTGCTGGCTTGAGCCCAAATGTCACTGGCTTCAGCCCAAGGTCACTGGCTTGAGCAAGGGGTCACTTGCTCTGCTGTAGCCTCCCTGTCATCGCACATATTCGAAAGCAATCAATGAACAATTAAGGTGCCACAACAAAGAATTGATGCTTCTCATCTCTCTCCCTTCCTGTCTGTCTGTCCCTATCTGTCCCCCTCTCTGTCACTTTCTCTCTCTCTCTTGAAAAAATAAAAAAGACAAGAAGACATAGACATACTACTTTTTATTTTTTTATTTATTTAAAAGAAAGAGAGAAAAGGAGTGAGAGAGAGAGAAATACCAATTTGTTTTTCCACTTATTTATGCATTCATTGGTTGATTTTTGTATATGCCCTGACCAGGGATCAAACCCACAACATTGACATAACAGGTCGATTGACTAAGCTACCCAGCAGGAGCAAGACACACTACTTTTAGTACACATTGTTTTACACTTTATTGGAGATCATTTTAGACATACAAAAAAGTTGCAAAAATTATTGAGTTTTATACAACCATTGCCCAACTTCCCCTAACATCAATGTCTTTTATATTCATAGCACAATTATGATAGCCAAGAAATTAGCATTGGTATAATATTATTAACTAAACTGTACACTTTATTTAAATTCTACTAGCTTTTTCCATTAATGTCCTTTATCTGTTGAGGACCCAATGCAGATTTCTACATAAGATTTAATTATGTTTCCTTAGTCTCCAATTTATGACAGAATTTCTTGTTTTTTCTTATCTCAGTTTTTCTTTTTTCTTTTTTTTGTTACATTTAAGCATATAAATCTAAATGTAATATAAAATGGTATAAATAATATATGTTACATCAATGATAACTATTTAAACTAAACATACATTCCTGGTTTCAAATATTATTCCTAATATTTTTTATGAACTAGAAACCTTGTTGTTAATATATAATAGATTCTGGCTTCTAGAGTTTGTCAATTCTATGCCCAAATTCCGTATCTGTCATTTATGACCTCTATTAGTTCAGGAAATTTTCTTAGTGAATCTAAGCTCCAGCTTTCTCACCAAGTCAAAGAAGAAAGACTATCTTTTCATACCAGGTCAATGTGAGAATTATGTATTTATTACATTTATTAGTGATTTCATCATTGTGTAAATTTTAGTTGAAACAATTCATTTTAAATATAAATATATCAAAAAAAATTCCAATAAGGACATTATGTGGGACTTAACAGAACATTTTAGAGCCCATATTTGTATTCAATTTGTTAGCTTTTTCCTTACATTTTAAAATATTGTGATAATACAATATATTGTCTGCAGCATTCTCAATAACTCCCTTAATAAATACATTCACCATCTAATGGCAGAAGGTCATATGTGCCAATTTCTTAATTATTAGAATGAAAGAAGTAGCTTCAAAGCTATGTTTCAAAGTAGTACACACACTGAAATCTTCATAGCAGTCCACATGTAGACTATCAGCAGTGCCCCTGGATCCTAGGTGTTCAAGAAGTAACTAAGAACAATGATAAAACTTGTAATGGTCCAGCTTTTACCATGTTTCCCTGAATCCGTCCCCATAATTGATGGAAGCTGATCATCCCTGTATTTTTAAACAAGAAACTCAATAGTAAAAAAGCTTAAAAGTGTGGTGTGTGGGTTAGACTTCAAAGAACAAGAAAAAAAAATTAATAGGCTAGAGAAGAAATTTAATTTTTAATCATTTAACACAACAGATAAGAATAAAAGCAACTGGTTGTGAAATATGAGGACTGCAAAGAAAAAGAAAAAGAAAAGAGCAGCAAAGAAAAAGCAAAAAAAAAAAAAAAAAAAAAAACACACACACACACACAAAAAAAAACCCAAACCCTGCAGGACAAGCACATGAAGCAAGAATTTTATGTCTGAACTGGAATGTGCATATTATCTTATAGAGTTCACACTTTAAGTGTTTTATTCCTTAATTTATTTAGATGCTGTGTTTTCAGAAAGTCATGAAGCCACAGGGACAATGAAAATAACATCCGGAGCTATGTATAATCCTAACTTGCAAGACAAACGCTCAGTGGATTTCAAAGTTCTTGCTTTTGACCTTCAGCAAATGGTAAGAGACTTGCTTCAGCTGGTTTAAAATTTCATAACATAGTTTCACTAACTACTTGCCAAAAGATACACAGATCCTGTTTTCTTACTTTGAAAAAAAATAGTAAGTAAATGTAATATGCCAAGGATACTTAAAAGTATGAGCCTCACCACCACAGAGAAGAAAATTGCCCCTAATCTAGATCTGAGTACAATTTAAAGACTACTATTTAAATTTTTAACACAAGTTTAAATCTCAAATTTAATATGCCTTTTTAAATCTTTTCTTTTTTTTAGATAGATGAGATATTTCAATCAAGTAATCTGAAAAAGGAATATAAAAACTCAAGAATTTTACGATTTGAGTGAGTACAGCTCAAAATTTTTTTCTATTGGTAGAAAGGAAACAGTCACAGGATAGTGATATATTTGCTCACATTTGTAAAATAATGTTCCTACTTTTAGAAGAAAATAGAATATTTTAAATGTTCAACATTGTTCAAAAGATTGATAAACTTTCATATGAGAAGCAAATAGTATTAATAACTCTGACTAATTGATCTTATGTTCTCATGTTTCTCCCTTCTGAGTGTAAAATCTTGCTGAGGCACATGAAAAGTACTGAGGTTAAATGTGTGCAGAACAGAGTCCGATTTGCTATCAACATATGTAAGAAGCTTGCTTATTATACTTCATCTACATTTTAAGTTATAAGAAAGATAAGATTTGTTTATTTGTACCCAGAGGGCATAAGACTGTACCTAGAATAAAGAGAGTGCTCAATAAATGAATAAATCTTAGATTAATAAGACTATTATATAATTCTACTATGGATACTTATATCAGGAGTTTTCTTCATGGCAAACTACCAAAAAGGCCTGAGGAGTAAGAAAATGAATCAGCAGGAAGTTATGATGCCAGTGAGAATCTATAAAACTAAGTTAATAGGGAAAGAGTCAAAGAAATAAATTTCCATTAAAAAAAATAGAGGAACCTACTCTCTTCTACAGAAAGAGTAAACCTGGGACAGTAGAAAGACCAAACAATGAAAGCCAGGATTAAGCTGGAGGAAGCTGAGTTACCCACCTAAACATTTAACCAAGCTGGGCTGATGGCAATATACCAGACTTGCAAATACCCATCTCACATATTCTTTTACAGTGGAGGTAAATAAGTGTTCATATTAGGTAGGGCTGCTGGTGCCTTGCAATTGAAGGTAGTTATTACAGTCAAGGAGGATGGACAATAAGAAAACTCCAAGCCTACAACTTCAAATGAAATCACAATATAAGAGTGCCAGACCAGAGAGCAGTGGCCTCATTATATGTTTTCATGACAATGTAAAGTCACTACCTATAAAATATAGTCATTCATCTTACTCTTATCCATTAATCACTTAAACATGTACATCATTTACAATGTACTATTTAATGTTACTAGGGTAGGACACAAGTAGGTTTACAGTTGTTAAGTACGTGAAATGGTTTATTCTTATATTATTATTTATTTATTATTGTATTGTTTTCCATACAGCAACTGTCAGTCAACTTATGCCCCACCCTGTAAGCCTAGGAATCTGACCAGCACCTTTTCAAGCAGAACCATATGGAACTCTAAGTCATTAAAGAAAGCCAATCAGCCTGACTTTACAGAAAGGCTAATGTTCTTTCTCAGATCAGGAGGACCCACTGGATCAGAGAGCCTGCAGACAGATACTTTGTACATGGTCTACCAGAGTCCTAAGAATAGTGAAAGTTCTCACTTTTTAGTTACCACATAGAGGTAGGAAGGTCAAGGCAAAGGCAGAAATTATGTTTAGAAAAACGACACAAAATCAAATGATTACTTAATGTGCTTTTGCCGTTTCCTGTTGGAACAAAACTAATTCTATCAGTGGAAGGCACAATGAAAAAAAATACAGGGATTCATCTTTTTGTATAAAAATATGAGTTTAAAAAAATCTCCTTCTGTCATTCATTCTTCCTTTCTATTTTTCTCTTTTTTTCTCATGTATCATTCTTTACTTCATTGCATATTCATGACATCTTAGTCCAGTAGCCAGCCAGCTCTACCCCATCTTCTGTCTTTATTCCTATCTACAATACAGAGGCTTCAACTCCTGGTTACCAAGCTTATTACCTCTGATAGTGCCCTTTTTCCTTAGTCCAATATCAGGATTAGAAGGAGACAAGTGAACTCTCAGGAAAGGTGAACTCATGTTTCTCAAAGTGCTATTTTTAAATATTTACTTATTTATTCTGTGAAATAAAAACATGCATTACACACACACACACACACACACACACACACACACACACACACACACACACTGTATCCATAAAGTCATGGTACACTTTTGACCGGTCACAGGAAAGCAACAAAAGAGGATATAAATGTGAAATCTGCACCAAATAAAAGGAAAATTCTCTCAGTTTCATACCTATTCAGTGCAGTTCGATGTGGGTTCACACAGATTTTTTAGGGCTCCTTAGGTAGCTATCCTGTATAGCCCCTACAGACTTGTCACTGACTGATGGCCTACAAGAACGGGGTTTCTCCACCAAACTGCCAGTTTCCTTCAACTGCTTATCCCACCGAGTAATGTTATTCCTATGTGGTGGCACTTCGTTATAAACGCGCCAATATTAATGTTGCACTTTGGCCACAGATTTGAATTTAGTGAGCCACAGAACACACTGAACTTTCCTCTGTACCGTCCACATCTCGACTGGCATGGCTATGGGCTGCTCCGTTGTATACATGGTGTTACATCATCATCTGCGCATGTGCACATGCTGCCACATCATCCTACAGAAACTGGGAGGGTTTTCCTTTTATTTGGTGCAGATTTCACATTTCTATCATCTTTTGTTGCTTTCCTGTGACTGGTCAAAAGTGCACCATGACTTTACGGACACACTGTGTGTGTGTGTGTGTATTAACTTGAAGTTATTTGTCTGCTTTGAAGTGAATGGAACTAATTTCTTTTTTCCAGTTTTGTAGAGGATTGAGTGTGGAGATCTACATTAAAGCATTAATTCAAATTCATTTCTCCAAAGTGTTAACTCCAAGGGCCTTGGGCAGAGGTATATCAGGGACCTGCCTCTCCTTCACCTGGCTCTGTCCAGTGATATCTGGGCAGAGTCCAGAGGCACAATATTCATTGCAGGACTTATTGGGAATGTTTTTCTAATGCGACTTTTCATGTTCACATATCATATATGCTGGATAACTTTAATTTTACTCAATTGAGAATATTTGCTGAATATAGACTTTTATAAATAGTCCTGGTGGGTTACCAAAACCCCAGCATTTTCTTTAATATTTAATAAGTAATCTTATTTCTCTGGATGCTAAAATCACTATATTTGAAACTGTAAATAATTACAGCTGAGGAATTTTTTTCTCTTTCTTTATAGCTACTTAGGAGACCAATATAATCCCTAAACCTTGTTACATATTTTATAGTGATTCTTAAATAATGTACTTCATCAGTGTAGAACTACCCTAGTTGTATTGAACTACTTTTAACTCAGAAGTGAGTTTTTAGAAGATGGAAAATAATTTTATGCAAATGTCTGTAAGATAAATTGCAAGAGGGCACCTTGGGAGACTGAGAAGGGTAGGAAAAGATTTTCAGAAGCAGGGAAGAACCTAACAAGCAAACATTTAAGATTACTTCAAATAATCACATATACAATGGCATATTTCACTCAGAGGAACAGTGGCAAATTCCTAAGTAGCTTTATAACTTATTTGAATTATAAACTTCAATTAATAAAATCAAAAAACAAATAACTGAGGTCCCAAATAACCAACAATATCCACACTGTCTGTGAAACAATATAAAAAAATCCCTTAAAATGCTTATTTTCTTTTTTGATGCTGACTTCAATTAAAGTCCTACCACATGCATATGTATGTGGTCAAATTATAGCACTAAGAAAACACTTGGTCATTAACCTGTCTTTTATTTCAGGTCAACTACCGCCTTCTTGTCAAAGTGTGTGTGTGTTGGGGGGCACTCAGCAGGTCAAGCAAACCCGGGCTCCACTTTGGTAACACTTCCTGCTGTTCTGCTTCATGGATAGTGCTTTGACTCAGAGAGTGTTTAGCAGCTGATACTTTTAATAAAGTGCTGTTTACCCTCTATGGCAATAAGCAATTTACTCTGACCTTTGAACACAGATAAGTCACAAAGTTAGTAAAGGAAAGACTTTGTTTACTCAGCAACCATAGAGGTTATAAATAGCTTTAAAGAAATATAAGAGATAAGAAATATTTTGATTTATTGCATACAAGCTCTCTGGACAATGATAAGAAGTATTTGCCTTAAAAGAAAAGTTCAGATAGTCTACTGGAACAAACATTTTACAATGAAAATGGTCATTGTTTTTGTTTTTGTTTGTTTGTTTTGCTAAAGGAACAGTTCTGCACTTAAATAAAATCAATTTCAGAGCAGTGATATAGATCATTAATAAACTACTAAAATAACAGTTTTAGCATTCTTATTACATGAAACACAAATGTTTATTACAGTTTCCTGATTTCTGTATATATCTCTCTTATCTCAACATTTACACTGAATAAGAAGACAAATTTTGAAGAATACAACTATAAGTGGATATAGAATCTGTAACTCCTATCCTCGCAAAGCATAAATTATTAAAGGCAAAGTATAATTCACAAGAAAACACATCTTTCATACAAAAATGTTTTATGCCTGAGGATGAACTAATGCAGTTACTTTCAACTTAGTGAAGGAAAATTCCAGATTTGTACTTTCCTTACCAAAAATATCTTACCTCTTCTACTCCCTTAAAAAAAATGGCCCTGGCCAGTTGGCTCAGCAGTAGAGCATCGGCCTGGTGTGTGGAAGTCCCAGGTTCAATTCCCAGCCAAGGCACACAGGAGAAGTGCCCACATGTTTCTCCACCCTTCCCTCTATCTTTTCTCTCTGTCTCTCTCTGCCTCTCCTGCAGCCAAGGCTCCATTGGAGTAAATTTGGCTCTGGTGCTGAGGGTGGCTCCATGGCCTATGCCTCAGGTGCTAGAATGGCTCTGGTTTCAGCAGAGCAACGCCCCAGATGGGCCAAGCATTGCCCCCTGGTGGGCATGATAGGTGGATCCCAGTCGGGCATATGCAGAAGTCTGTCTGCCTTCCCCTACTTCTCACTTTGGAAAAATACCCCCCAAAATATAAATGTTGAGTCAAATTAAACACGTGGAAATTACATAAAGAGAAAACTCAAATTTAGTCAAAATTAAAACTACTGTGCAACCAAGGATAAGGAGAAGATGTAGAATGGAAGGCAGAGATTTTAATGGATTTGTTCACTCTTATTTTAACTCTATTTAATCCTGTTCATTTAACTATCTGAGAGATGAGGGTGGTTGAGACAGAAGAAGGAAGAAGAGAGGCAAAGAGGGTAGGGAGACAGAGGAAGACAGAAGAGAGAAGATTCTATCTTGTGAAAATGAGGGTTGTAAAATCTCTATCCTGCCCCTCTCCCAAAAAATAATACAACTAACTATTTTCCTGATCTATTTGGTTATAAAGTTCAAAAAATTCACAATGCTATTGACAGAGGTAATATTGGGAGTGGGGAATAAGAATAGTATATAAAAACCCATCTGGGCGACATTTGTCTCTGGATTTCATCCTATCTCTGATAGCTGTATAACTCTAGGCAAAGTTATCTACATTACTCTGAGCCTCAATCTCCTTTTTGCTAAAATGACAATTCAGTCAACACCAGGTTCAAAAATAGAGATTTCCCTTTTCTGGAGTTTCTGTTGAAATAAATATGTGATGAGGCCTGAGAGTTGTGTTCCTATTAGAATTAAATTCAAATTAACAGAATATATTACTAAAAGTGTTTTAAACAATGTGTTTAGCATTTGACATCCCAGGATACCTGAAGGTTTCACTAGAGGTTAATTCAGTGGCACAATAATTCAGTGGCATAATCAATATATTATGTGCTTTCTTTTTCATTTTGCTATATTTAGTTTGTTGACCTTAGCTTGCTTCATGGTACCAAGGTAGATGTGACAGTTCTAGCAAACACGTACAGACATTGTAATGTTCAACAAATAAGAGCAATGGTCCACTATAAACCATTATTTTATTTGACATGAGAAAGTTTTCTGGGAGTGTCTTATCATTGTCCTCTCACATTCAATTGACCAGGGTTTGGTCATATGCCCATGAATAAAATTATCATTGACATAAAAAAGAGTTGGAAAAACCATCACCTATTATTAAAAAAATGGAGAGTTATTCTCAAATAAAATTAGCAAATAATTGGAAAGTTAAACATTATAAGATTTAAAAATTATTTAATAGAGGTCAAGTACACAATGATGGAATCTGAGTATCCTGTTTATTTCAAAAATGAAAAGTCAAAACTACACTGAGAGGAATTACTTCTGCTAAACTGTAAACTTGAATAGTACACAGACATTATGAAGGAACATACTATCCAATGGAGATGATAATCTACTCTGATCTTTCAAGAACATTTTGATTCTATATATAGTCATGAAGGAATAAAACAACCACATTTATTCTAAATAAGATAGATATGTGGACAGATACACAAAGAACTCCTTCAAGAAGATCATTAATTTATAAATATCGTAAATATATGAGCATAACTGCCTAAATTTTGGAACTAGCAAATTTACCATTCAAAATGTGGTTTCACCTAGTTTAGTTAAGGATCCAAGAAGACCCTGAGGACCCCAGTTTACTGAGAGCTACAGAATGAAGATCAGAGCTAAAGTTTATCTCCCAAATGATTGTACCCTGAGAGCATAGCATGAGGGAAATAGAAAGGTAGGTAGGAGAGGAAAATCTCTCAAGTATCCCTACTGGACCAAAAAGTATTCATTTTTGTTTCTTTACATTATAAGCAAGTAACCAGTGAATAAAAAATGTTACGTGCATGCTGCAGAGCAGGGAATAAAATAAAAAGGAAGATGACTCAGGCTGTACCATTGAACTGCAATGCTACGGTTTAAAATGACAGAGGCAAGATAATCCTGACCCTTAACAATAAGATGAATATCCTGTAGATCCCCAATAATCCAGGTATTCTTATCTTCTTTTTATCCCTTAAAATAGAGCATATTTAGACATTTTATATTAAAAATAGAGAAAGACGTAGCTATAGAGTAGTTGCTATACACTTGCTATCAGGTCTTCATAAACTATACAGGAAACTTTTCGATAAAATCAAGGACACTACCATAGACTTTTCTCTACTTAGCAATCATCTGTGAGAAATTACAAATCCAAACCTTTCATTTCTTCCAATAATAAAATAAAAGTAAAGGTCATGAAACCATTTTATTTGGTTCAATTTGACACAAGTGACTCTGGGAAACAACCTGGCCTGGAAATTTATGTGCTGATGTGGATGGAACTCTGAAAACTCAGATTCCAACTCTGGATCTGTCTTTGTGCTCTTGGGGGAAAAGAACATTCAGTCTTTTAATTCCTTTTCTTCCATCTGTAAAATATAGATAATATTTGATATTACCTTGCACAGGTGTAATGAGGATTAAAAGGTGATAACCCAAGAGAATTTCAAAGACATCTTATATGAATTGGGTATAAATCACCAGAAGAAGGCTGACTTTTCCCTCTTATGTCATCTTTTGCTTTGCAGAAATGGCAGCATTATAGTCATATTTGACCTTTTCTTTGCCCGGTGGGTGTCAGATGAAAATGTAAAAGAAGAACTGATTCAAGGCATTGAAGCAAATAAATCTAGCCAACTGGTCAATTTTCATATTGATTTGAACACCATTGATATCACAGGTATCTGTGAACATTATTTGATTTCTTTGAATCATTAAGCTATGAAATTAAAATTGTAGTGATACCAGGCAGCAATGGGATCACCCTTGACTTCAGGAACATGTCTTATTGCTCGAGGTAACACATTTATCTGAAAAATGTGAAATACTGAGAAACTGTATTTGAAGAAATAGATCAGTGAGGAAAAGTATATAAAGTATCAAATATCAAAAAGTTTCTAAAAATATTGGCATTCATTAATTTTGTGGGTCTTATCACATTCTTGGCATTAGTTCAGCTTACCCTGACTTTCCAGAAACCCTCAATCCGAAAGTGACACTCATTAGTTTATGAGTCATAGACATTATTAGATTACAAAGTCAAATGGCAAGTCCAGTGTCTAATTGAGAACTTAGAGAAAGGAAATGAAGGGTCAATGATTTTTATTCAACCTGGTTACTTATTTATATAATAAGAGAACTTTATTTTCAAAATGACAAATAATTTTAAGATAATAAGTCAAAGGTGGAGGATTATAAGGAATCAATAATAATAGCAGACTATATGTCTATTAATGCTTATTCTAAATTTTTCATTCAAGGTATTCCCTCATTTAATTCAAAAATATTACACGGTATGCTTATTTTATTTGAGAACAATAATAATTGTCCAGGCCCGTCTGGCTCCACAATCCCTTATGTCCAAACTTTGGGGCCAATTATGTTTTAGAATTTAGAAATTTGGGATGTTAGAAAGCTAATCAACATACAAAAATCCACATCAAGTGAAATAACGGCAAATTCCAGATAGCCTAAAGTCAGTTAAAATAGCTTTGCTATAGAATGAGATCAGTCAATGTAGGTTTGCCTCTAAAGCAAAATTATAAAAACATGCAGAATTGTTGTATTCTGTTTGGATTTTGAAATAGTAGATATGAAATTGTGGGCCTTACTTCTTTTATAACATTGGTTCATCAAACAGTTTCCTCTTTCACTAAGTCTCTTGCTATATATCCTGTGGTACCTGTTTGGTGAGAAGACGACTAATATTCTTAGTGTCTCCTCTACTGATGGTACCCTTGGGCACAGCTCCCGGAGCAGAGACTGTTTTAGCTCTGTCTGATTTGGATGTGTTGAAAACTACCGCCAGCTATTATTAGCTAGAACAGATGCATTACCTATCAACACATTTACTCCTTATTTCGCTCCTATGACATTATGTCTTTACTACCCCCATTTTGCAGAGAAGACCAACACAGATAATTTTGGTAAACTGCTTTAAATCACATAGCTATCTAGAGTGGGATCAAGGTTTCTAACCTAGGTGATTGGATCCTAATGTTTGTGCTCTTAATCATTATATTAGATTTTGTTTGTAATGGTTTTATCTTTAAACAACATTGACTGACTTTTTTCAATGGTCAATTTTCTTCCAGAAACTTGACTTCTTGCTATCTTTATTTAAATGTGCATCAGTTTTTGTAGCTCTGCTATGGCAAATTAATTGACAGGTATGCTCAAGCTTATTTTCATGACTTGCCTCAGGGCTATTTGTAGTTTTTAATAAATACTTATTTATTCAATAAAACTACATCCTTCGAGTTAATTTGGAATAAGTACCATAAATGCAATCACCTATATCAAAACATCAACTCAAGAATATGCTCTTCAGGTTACACTATGTTACAACTTTTTATAAACATGATACCAAGCTTAATTTTAGGTGTTTAAGTTTAATATTCATTTGTATCATGTAAATTTTTAAGTTTATTACATTTTTAAGTCAGTTAAGAGTTTTACAAATACCTTGGATTTTTACATGGTGTACTGTATAACTAAGCGTAAAAAAATTAAAATAACTTCTATGTGAAAAACTGGTATAAGCCTTCTTCTGCATCGATAATCTACTACATGTCATTTATGAAACTGCTTTGGATTTTGTATAATAAGACAATGCAGAAATGAAAAAAAAACTGTGTAGTAAACGAATTAGTAGAAAAGAACATACCTCTTAACTCACTTACCATAAACACAATTTTGAATAAAAACAAATTCATTAGAGGGCTTTTTATATGAAATGTTTTGGTTTCCTTTATATCTTACATTGTTGCTATTGTTTTTTAATGCAAAAAATACATATACTTTTAAAATTATTAAACATGTTAAAGAATAAAGAAAATAGCTATTTTTTTTGTATGTGAAAAGCACTTTATACTTAGATAGTACTCACTTCTCAGAAGATATTATGTACAAGATTATTTTGCTGTCTTCCATATGTTTCAATGCAACACCATTGGGCCTAAGTCTGACAAGATCTGGTGTGTAATATTATATTAGCTACCTTAAATATATCCTTTATAGTTATGATGAATAAATATACATTTTTATAAAAATAATTAAAATAAAACAAATTGGCAAATAGGCAACTTTTATACAGAAAATATACAGATTCTGGAAATTCAACAAATGTATCACAAATAATATTAAGAACATTTAACATGAGATACATAAGGTAAAACAAGAATTCTAAAGGACTAGATGCCCTTTGAATGAATATCCCACCTTACTCAATGTTTTGTAATACATATATATTATAAATCTAAGCTTTAAAACAACTTTACTTTATTATAGCATCTTTGAAGAATTTCTCTACGATGAACCCTGCAACAACTTCAGGTCAGTACTATGACATTTTAAAAACTAACTTGGTGACCATAAACTCTAAACTAACTTGGTGATCATAAACTCCATGACATTAAAGAAGGATTATTGTTTTCAGTGGCCTTTTCTGAGACAATTACTCTTTATATTAAAATGTAATAAACATACATTTTGTAAGGAGTAATATTGTTCATAATACTGCAGAGCCCTTAATGCTTAGTTATAACTGCCAAGAATATGCATTTCCAATTTCATATTTTAAACTATATATACACATGTATACATGGGTTGGTGTGAGTCAGTCATGCAGCATGTCTCTTATCTCTGAAAATCTGTTTTTAATGAATAATACATTTTTATGAATATTTCAGAAGTCATTCCAAGTATCAAACTTATATACAAATTATTTTTAAAGTGAAAAGAGTGTGTGTGACCCCAAAATAAGACTCTGATCATACAGTCTTAGAGATAAAACCATAACATTTATAAGGTCACTGGCATGAGGGAAAGAAAGTTTCACAATGTATTGCACTCTTTGGAAAAAATAATCTCAGGCTTAATGTTAACTTTGTTCTATTCCAATATTTTCCTCATGCTATCTTTCTAACTACAATTGGTAACTACTGTTCTTTAAATTTATCAATAATTTTAGAACC
This sequence comes from Saccopteryx bilineata, assembly GCF_036850765.1. Lineage (NCBI taxonomy): Eukaryota > Metazoa > Chordata > Mammalia > Chiroptera > Emballonuridae > Saccopteryx > Saccopteryx bilineata. Next base: position 207,497,326 of record NC_089491.1, on the reverse strand, counting down.
AACTGAGTTATCTTAAACCATAAAATTATTATTATGTAGAAATATATCTTAAATTGAAATCATATAGGAAGATTAATCCTGGTTCTTCCAACTACCTGAATCACTGAGCATGTCTCTTTACCCTTCTGAAAATTTCATAAATTGTGAATAATACAATTTTTCTGAATATTTCAGAAGTCATCCCAAATATAAAATTTATATAAAAATGACTTTTAAATTAAAACATGTAGGCCCTGGTTGGTTAGCTCAAAGGTAGAGCATCAGCCCAGCATGTTGATATCCTGGGTTTGATGTCCTGTTATAAAACTTGTTATAAAACATAAAGATTATCTTTATGTTTTATGTCTTCGTATTATCTAAAATCATGATCATTTTTATAATATTTGAAAGCTCCAATTTTTTTTAAAAAAAGTATCTACTTGAGCCAGGCACTATGTTTTAAAAACACTACTTCATTTAATTCTTAAAATGATCCTGTAGAGAGGTAATAATTTTTCTACTTAAAAAGAGTCACACAGCTATTAAGTGTCAAACTCAGGAATTCAAAGCAATTCCTTTGGTCTCCAAAGCCTATGGTCTAAGAGCATATCCCAAACTTCTATTTCAGATAACATCAGATTAACCTTGAAGATTTAAATCTACAGCCATTACAAAGTTAATGAATCCTATGTTTAGTTATTATTGATAATTTAAAAATATCATCTTCTGTACCTAAAAAATAAAGATGACTTAAAAATCTAAAAACCTTCAATCTACAATTCTAAAGATCAATGAAAACAAAAACTTTACTCTTAGATCCAGATGCAGATAATGTATTCTTAAGTTAATAGATACTAATAATTCACAGTAATTAAAAAAACTGTCAAGTTAAATGTTAAACAGAAAGAATATACAATAAATTCTTAATAATCAGTTTAAAATATAATAGTTGTTTTAATGTCATTTATTTTTACAGGCAAGCTAACAACCAACAGTCCTCTGGCAACCCCAGGTCAGTTGTTTTTTCGGGTTTTTTTTTTGTGACAGAGACAAAGAGAGACAGAGAGAGGGACAAACAGGAAGGGAGAGTGATGAATAGCATCAGTTATTCATTGCGGCACCTTAGGTGTTCATTGATTGATTGCTTTCTCATATGTGCCTTGACAAGAGGACTGGGGGCGGTGCTACAGCAGACCAAGTAACCCCTTCCTCAAACCAGTGACCTTGGGCTCAAGCTGGTGAGCTGTGCTGAAACCAGATGAGCCTGCACTCAAGCTGGCAACCTCAAGGTCTTGAATCTGGGTCCTCTGCATACCAGTTCAACACTCTATCCACTGCACCACTGCCTGATCAGGCCCACATCAGTTTTAATAATTTTTTTTTTTGTTTAAAAAAAGTTTTCATAATGTTTCATTTTAAGCTCCTGAGAATTTTCTGATAATACAGCAGTTAATATTACCCTTATTTTATATATAAGAAAACTGGAGCTTAAAATTTTGCAGTTTTAGCTCAAGATTTCACCAAAAGTTCACAATATATTTTGGGCTAATACCTATATTAGCTGACTTCACTCCAGTTCTCTATTAGAACTGTGGTTATTATGTATTGCTAAGAATACCAACGGTGGGATCAAAATGTAGGTTTCACCAGATGTGAGGTATTTTTCCTTTAATTATTCTCTCTGCATGCAAGTTAGACATGCTTGTTCTCTCTTCTGTTGACTTGAAAAGTAAAACAGCCAGTTATTTTACACAAAATAGGTTTACCCAGAAATTTCCAGAGGAATTGCAATCTGGGACATGCAAACTATACAAACCAAGAAAATGTTACTTTATAGAGAAAAAGGAGGAGTTAGGAGAGGCTGTTATAAATAAGATGCCATTGAAAGACATGGGAGTTTGAAGTATATAGTGGTTTCCCATTGTTTGGTCATGGTGGTTTATCATTGGCTAGGCCTGTTGCTGGGCAGGGAGAAAATCTTTCTGCTACTAAAATCTGCAAGGTACAGTGAGTGGTTGTGTGTGTGAGAGCCCCACCTGCAGGGCTTTCTGACTTCATTTTAAATGAGGTTTTAAAATTTTATTTTCACACCTCTTAAGACCAGTCCTGGTTGGCAAACTGGTACCAAAGTAGCCTTGGATTCATTTATTCAACAATTTTTCATGAAGTATCTACTTTGTGCCATCCTCTGATATGTATTTTTTTAAATTTTTATTTATTTATTTATTCATTTTTTAGAGAGGAGAGAGAGAGAGAGAGAGAGAGAGAGAGAGAGAAGGAGAAAGGGAGGAGGAGCAGGAAGCATCAACTCCCATATGTGCCTTGACCAGAGAAGGGCAGGGTTTTGAACCAGCAACCTCAGTGTTCCAGGTAAACAATTTATCCACTGCACCACCACAGGTCAGGCTGATATGTATTTTATTTTTGATGTGAAAATTTATCTGGATTTCTAGTAATTATCTACTGTTCTTTTGTTTTTCTGCTGGTTAACTAAAGTAACTTCCATGGACCTAACTTAACTGCTATGTTGAATGGTCTGCATGTGCCTCTAGTCTCTTCAGGTCAACTCCATACAGGCAATATTTCATGGATCTTCAGCTACTGCCATTTTTGTGTTATTAAAATTTATGTCATTTTTATATATGTACAAGGAAAGGACCTATCTGTATAAATTCCTTTCTGGGTAAGATTGAATAATTCTTGTATAAAATAGTTGATGTGATGTATGAAAAGCGAAGTGACGTATGAATCATTAAAATGTTTTATTAAACAAATCATCACAACTTCAAATCCATAGAGATCTTTCATGTTAAGATAAGCCTGCTTGGTGTTGTATTTAGTTGTTATTCATACAGCCGCACAACATAAGGGAAAAATAAAACTGCTTTTCAGCTCATAGTCCCTTCTCCATTGTGGAAGATTATGGTATCTAAAATCACCATTCAACATACTTTCAAAGAATAGTTTTAGGATTAATAGTGGTTAATTTCTTTAGCCTAACTGAAAAAAATAGCTTGAATATGTTTCAATTTATTTATTTCCAAAACTTGGAAAGTCAGCAACACATATCCAAATTATTACCCTGTTCTCTATTTGTCCATCTGTATATTGATTCATTGAATAATTCATATAACTCAGAGTTATTGAGGACCCCTTTGGTATATAAAATGTCTTAAAGAAATATATGGAAAAACTTAAGCAGGGAAATCAATGTCAAAGCAAGAACTCCTTGGATTTAAAACAAGTTTTCTTACTTACTATCTTGAAGACAGACCATTAAAAATATGAGAAGTGGCTGAACCATATGCCCATTTTTCTCCAAAGGAAACAATGATTGAGGGACAGAGAACATAGGTAATATTTTTTTTCTCCTTGGGAATGGAGCAGAAATCTCCTTTCTTAGAAGAAAACTGTAGGAATAGGATGAGCATACATTTAGTCTTACCTTTTGCACATTAAGCAGTTGTTATTCAAAATGAAAAACAAAAAGTAGCATACAATATTCAATCATTGAAAAGGCACAGTGAGCCCACCATTAGCTAATTTCACCAGTTACTCTATATGTAATGTTTGGCAAGCTATCTTTTCTTTTCAAACTTTAAAATTATTGTCTGAAAGATAATTAAAACATATACCTTAAAGAATGGTCATGAAAATTAAGAGAGATAATACAGATACCACATTATGGTCTCAATTTATGACTAGCATAAAGGAGAGACACAACCAATGTTGCATCCCTTTTCTCTTCCCTATTCTGACTTAGAAAAAAATGCAACTGGATATGTTTTCAAAAAGAATTTTCAAAAACGAAACTAAGGTTAAAACAAGATGATTGTACTCAGTAATGCTCCTTTTAATCTGATCATTTATTTGACCAAACAACTCCATTTCTGAAGCTTCTTCTTATTAAAGACTGTTTTGTACCTTAATCAATCCTCAGAGAATTACAATGAGGTAAATAGGTGACAACCCCTCTTTTACTGGATCCATGAGTCCTAAATCATCTTTCCCATGTATGCCTTTAATCCAGCAAGATACACTATAGATTTATAGAGGGGAACAAAACAATTAAAATTGAAAACTGCAGTTTCCAAACCATAATATATTATGAATATGCTTTTCAAGGATGTTAAGTTTATTTTCATTTTTATATGCCTGGAACACAGAGTTTGAGAAAAATCAACAAATGCATGCATCATATATCTGGCATTAATACTATTATAAATTCTGCCAAAGAAAATTGTGTTCTATTGTTTAACTGTCTTTGTTGCCAGTTACCGTAAAGTTGAACTCATTTGGAACACTAGAGGAGAGATGAGAAGGAGAGTTGCATTACACTGATTGATTTCTTGGCTGCCAAAGAGCACCTAGAGGGATTGTTTTGGGCAATAGTTAAAATGCTTGAAGGGTTTGCAGCATACAGCTTGTTCTTGTCTTTTGTTACTTACTGTGCAGGCAATGAATGCAGAAAAACAAAGTTTCACCATCACAGGCTTTCTCAGTTTCATACAAAATGCAATGTTGCTACAATTCCACTAAGAGGAAGGGTTTGGGAATTGAAGAAAAATAATTGGATGACTTAATGAAGAACATAAAATTGGGTCAAGAGAAGCTAAGGTAAAATTATATTCCTCAAAGGCCCAGAACTGTATCACAGAGTTTTTCTGACACCAAATGCATTATGACTTTGTTTTTCTTTGTCTGCATTTAAAATAACAACACATATTTATTGCTAAGCAGTCAAGACATTTCTATGCACATGATATTAGAACTGTTCCAAGTATCTTTCCACTGTAATTTCATTTGGATTGACCATCCATAGTCCTGCTAAAAAGATTACATTTATTCCATCAAAGCAGATGAGAATATCTGTAAGGTGATATCTCTTTTTTCAATACTGTATCCTAAAATGAACTTGGTCTCTAAAGGTGGGCATTTTAGGTTTAGATTCTACCTCCACTACTAAGTAAGCTATAAGGCTTTTGGCCTTCATTTGTCTCAGCTTTTGTCCACTAAGCATTATTAGTCCCATTTAAATAACAGAGAAAATAAATATCTAAGATTTCAAAATGTGATTTTCAAATTATTACCTTCCATGTAACACTTATTATTATTATCATCATCATCATCATCATCATCATCATCATCAAGTGAGAGGCTGGGAGGCAGGGAGACAGAGATACAGACTCCCACATGTGCCCTGACCAGGATCCACCTAGCAAACCCACTAGAGCAGGGGTCCCCAAACTATGGCCCGCGGGCTGCATGCGGCCCCCTGAGGCCATTTATCTGGCCCCCGCAGCACTTCCAGAAGGGGCACCTTTTTCATTGTTGGTCAGTGAGAGGAGCATAGTTCCCATTGAAATACTGGTCAGTTCGTTGATTTAAATTTACTTGTTCTTTATTTTAAAGATTGTATTTGTTCCTGTTTTGGTTTTTTTTACTTTAAAATAAGGTATGTACAGCGTGCACAGGGATTTGTTCATAGTTTTTTTTTTTTATAGTCCGGCCCTCCAATGGTCTGAGTGACAGTGAACGGGCCCCCTGTGTAAAAAGTTTGGGGACCCCTGCACTAGAGGGTGAAGTTCTGCCCATCTGGGGCCGTCACTCCATTGCTTGATAACCGAAATATTTCAGCACCTGAGAAGAGGTCATGGTGCCATCCTTAACACCCTGGACCCACTTGCTCAAACCATTCAAGCCATGGCTGCAGGAGGGGAAGAGAGGGAGAGAGAAGTGGGAGAGGCAGAGAAGCAGTTGGTTACTTCTCCTGTGTGTCCTGACCGGGAATCAAACCTGGGGTCTCCATATGCCGGAAAACACTCTACCACTGAGACAACTGGCCAGGGCCACATGTAAGACATTTTATTACTAGTTTGAAAGAAAAATAATGGATTTCAGCCTCTTTATCTTCCACATGCCAAGCAATTACAGGTCTTTACAAGGAGGCTCAGGGGGTTCCTCACCCTAAACCACTAGAAATTATTGTGACTTTGGAGCATGATGAAGTAACAACATTGAGTTTATTCGAAATCTTTCATGATACAAATATAAATGGAAAATTAAAACCTTTCATCTGCAGAACTCCAATTAATACTAATTTACTGGTAGACTTTCATAATTAATATTAAGTGAAATTAATATTAAGAAGATAAAATACCATCTAGATATAAGATAAGTGCAGGTCTCTTCCTATTCAAGGTAACAGTAGCTAATAAGCAACTTGATCAGCTTCTAATAAACTGAACTAATTAATATTCCCTTAATATACAACTATTTCACTTCTTAAATATTCTTTGTTGAGAAATTCAGTGCAGACTTAGAAAAAGAAAAAGACAAAAGCAAAAATTAAGGAATGAGATGGCAAAGGATCACAAGTCAAATAATTCTACTTTTAAAATAGGTCATTTAAAAAAAAACTGGCATTTGGTTAATTTCTGCAACAGATAATGTTTTAATCAATGATTTGTTGTAAATTGTCATCATATATGTGTTTCTAAGAAGAGGTAAAAATTTGGTCTGGTCTGACCTGTGTTGGCGCAGTGGATGGAGTATTGACCTGAAATGCTGAGGTTGCCGGTTTGAGACCCCAGTCTTGCTTGGTCAAGGCACATGTAGGAGGCAAATGCTACAAGTTGATTTTTCCCTTTCTACCCCCTTTCTAACATTTTACAAAGACGAATAACTCCCTTAAGGTTTGGCACCACACTTTCTCTGTCTTCCATGACTTTCACACACATCCCACCATTCAGAAAAGTTAGAGTTATCTGTTTTCCAGTATATTAATGTTCTCTTGTCAAACCATGTATTCAATATATACATTCTATAGACCTCTCTTCCTGGTACATTTCTAGGCATCCTTTAAAACCTATTTTATGTAAAGATGCTTACAGTCTATTCCTCAAAATAAAACAAATGTCTAATTCTTGGTGTTCTCATAGGACTTTTTTGTATATCTTTAAAAAAAACTGACCCAGTCTCTCACTAAACTCCAAGCTCCATGAGACTAGAGTTTCTTACTTTTTTAAAATTTCCATCCTTTAAAGATTTGTGACACAAATAAATAGACAATAAATACTTGTGGAGTGAGTGAATAATCATTAATGACATCAAAAGATCCCAAGTGGTGTCCCTTACCTGTGTCGTTCTGAGGTTGGATCTATAGAGTTTAACAGGCAACAGACAGAGATGTGAAGCATCTGGAAGTAAAGTACCCATGGGAAGCATTAAAGGAGACAAAGCATACATCTCCCTGGTAATATCTCAAAATCTATTCTTTCAAATACTGAATAGTTAGAATTCTAGTAACTACTGTTGAAATGAGACATAGAGTTTCTAGAACAAAACTCTTACGTTGTTTATTCATTTAGCAAATATTTATGGAATACTATTGACACTAACTTTTATTAATCAAGGACTTAATATTTAAGGATGCTCTTTACAACAACTATCTCATAGATGTTAACAGTTGTAGTATACAATTGAGTTCAATCAATATCACTTTTATCTTTTTTTAAATCTTAAATGGGAGTATTCTGTCATTTGGTAATGGTTCTAATCTTTATTCTGTTTGATTTTTAGATGTTAGGTGATCAATGAATTTTCCAATAGTTTATATCCATTTTTCTGTTTGTTTGTTTTTGTATTTTTCTGAAGTGAGAAGCAGGGAGGCAGAGAGACAGAATCCCACATGCGTCCAACCAGGATCTAACCATCAAGCTCACTAGGGGGCGATGCTCTGCCCATCTAGGGTGTTGCTCATTGCAACTGGAGCCATTCTAGCACCTGAGGCAGAGGCTATGGAGACATTCTCAGTGCCCGAGCCAACCCTGTTCAAATAGAGTCCTGGCTGTGGGAAGGGAAGAAAGAGACAGAGAGAAAGGAGGGGGAGAATGATGGAGAAGCAGATTGGCACTTCTCCTGTGTACCCTGGCTGGGAAATGAACCTGGGACTTCCACACACTGGACAGACCCTTTACCACTGGTTTATGTCCTTTTTAATTGAAGTTAATTACAAAAGTCTAATGCAGTTGTATATATACTCAGCAACCTTGTCCATGAATGTTCCAAAATAAGTATTACTTCAGTAGATCCATTGAATTAGCATTTTTATTTTACTAATTAATTTCATGGAGCATTAAGAGAAATTTCAGAATAAAATGTTTTTAAAGTCCAGCAGATGGCAGAATAGTGCTGGTTTTGAGATTAGAACAATAATAATAATGTTATTGAGCTTAAAGATTTTTCAAAAATTTTAAACCGTTGTTGTTATTCTAATCATAGACAAAATATTTAAATTTTCACATTGCTCTAAAAAATAAAAACACATGTCTTTATCTGAGCATGAAACAATGTCTTTTTTAGAATTGCACCTAAAATTTCCAAGTTAATTTCCAGAAGTGAACTATATTTCTTGGTGCATCTCTCTATGTAAGTACATGGAAGAGGGGCAGGTGAAGGACTAGACAGGTTGATAGGTGCACATTGATCAGATGCTGGCAAGAGTATGGCACAGAACTCTTCAGGGCCATGTCTTTCCTGTTAAGATCCTCTGACCCAAGAAGCAAACACATATTAAAGGAAATAGTCATTGGTCTTTTCCAATGCTCAATATAGCGATGTGCTTAGAATTTTAAGTGTTTGATTTTACTATAAAATGACTTTTGCTGACAATTTTTTTTTTTTGCAGAATGAAAACTTTGACTTCAGCCACAAAATTTTCAAATAATTTGTTTATAAGTGAATGAAGTGATTACTAATGCAAATGATGTGAAAAATATTCCAATAATTTTTCCCATATATAACAATCCTAGGAAGTGTTAACATTAAGGGTCAATTGTCAAAACTGTAGTATTGATTTACAAGGTTAAAATCAACAAGGTAAAATTTTCATTTAACATCCACAAAGAAATTTTTTTCAAGATGTAAAATTCTCAAATTTTACAAAATGATTCATTCATTAAACAAAATAAATATTTCTAGTGGAAACTGGAATATATTCCTATAAGTAAGAAATGACAGCCTGAATAGGTGGTGGCGCAGTGGATAGAGCATCTGACTGGGATGTGGAGGACCCCGGTTCAAGACCCCGAGGTGAACAGCTTGGGCGCAGGCTCATCTGGTTTGAGCAAGGCTCACCAGCTTGGACCCAAGGTCACTGGCTTGAGCATGGGGTTACTTGGTCTGCTGTAGCACCACGGTCAAGTCACATATGGGAAAGCAATCAATGAACAACTAAGCTGTCGCAACAAAAAACTAATGATTGATGCTTCTCATCTATCTCCATTCCTGTCTATCTGTCCCTATCTATCCCTCTCTCTGTCTCTGTAAATAAAAAAAAAAAGAAAGAAATTACAAACCTAAATGACAAAAATGCAAAATAAATATCCAAACATTGTACCTATGGTGAGAATTAAATCGAAGATGCGGTAAACTTACAAACTCCATCTTTTTTCATAAGGAAATATATCAGTGGAGTGCCTGCCTGGTTCAAGACCATGTGCTGATGCTGTAAAATGTATCGCAATTGATTCATTTTGTGATGGAGAATCAAACTGTCCAGATGGTTCTGATGAAGACAATAAAACTTGTGGTAAGTAATGTTTGTCTTTATTTCTCCCCTCCTTACTTTACACTGTTGACTTTAGAACACCAAAACCTGCGGAGAATTCTTAAAAGAGTTTATTTGAGCCAAATTGACACAAATGCCAAGAAACAAGATCTCAAATGATCTGGAGAAGAACAATTTTGCCATGTCTTTTATGTATTTGAAATAAAAGAGAGAACATAAGTAATATTAAAGACATGGGAGAAAGCAAGCCAAGCATCAGATTACAGAATAGTTACAATTATGTGCTCTTGTACTTAAGAAGGAGGGGCTAGTAAGGGTGATCACATATTAGAAAGAGGGGTCTGAAAAGTGGTATTTCAAAGGTATATTAACTTACATGCCCAGAAATGATAGACAGTTTGCTTAAGGCAAAGATAAGCCTTTTACTTAAGAAATTGTATGCTAGGCTTGACTATACACCATGACCTGCCCAGTTATGAATTTATGATCAGATCACCCCGTGAGGTTACTTGTCATAACCATATATAGACCTAGACCTTAGACAATGCGCACACGTGCGCGCGCACACACATACGCACACACACACTACTCATATAACAGAAACTGCTAGAGAATAAGATATCTCAATAGCTATGATTATAATTTAATACAAAATCTAAAAAATAGTTATATTAATATTTTTCTAAACTTTATTATACAATATTAAGTTGAATTAATAAAACAATTTATTTGATGATGTCAGAAAGTATATTGTGTTTAATAGTGCCTGTCATACATGGGGGAAGAGAATGACATTTTTTATCCCTTATTAAACTATTGCAAAGTAATTGTTACGAATTTGAATGCTTTTTTGTTGTTGTTTTTTCTACCATGATAATATCAGTCTTTGTTTTCCATTTCACTGGTCCCTAACTCTGTAATTGTTCTTCTTTAATTTTGATTGTTGCTTTTATTTGCCTTGGGCTGCCAAAACAATAAACAGACAAAAAGTGTACTGACTGAGTTGTAGTTCTATAAATAATGGAAATCAGTTTTGAATAAGATCTTAAAGTATCATGAATAAAACATCTGTTTTATTTGTAAATTTTGACATCTGTTAATAACAATACTGTTATTATTAATTAGCACTTAAGTAGTACTGACTATATGCCAAGCGTGGATGTAATTGATTTAAACATATTTACTGTTTGACTTATTTCTTCATTTTTTAGCTGAGTAACATATAGATGAAAGTTTACCACATAAGTATAAACACAGATTGATAAACATTGTGAAGACATTTTTGAATAATTTCAACCTATAATTTGTTCTTGAAAAATTAACACCTAGCATGAATTGAATAATCTTTTGATGTGATTCATAATGTTTTAACATTGCCCTTAAGCACATTAGTTTCTGAGTGTATAAATTCTGTAGTTACTATTTGCTACAATTTGCTCTTCTGTTGTTTCATTTTATTCTTCCTGCTTGACATTAATGGAAGATGAATGTTCCAATAACAACCAAAGTTTTAAAAATCACCTATCTACTTGTTACATACTTTAAAAGACAGAATTGGTCAGTTTCCCAGCACCAACTGAAAAAAAAAAGTTTTTTTTTAAGCAACTTGACTAAAGAGGCTTCTACTAAGAAATCCTAATTCAAATGTTCTTGGACAAAATTCAACCCTTTAAAGTTTAACTGCCTACTTTGAAGTGTACTCAGAGCATATTGGAAGAAAGTGCAGGCTACAGAATATTTTTTAATCTATTTTATATAACTAAGTTACTCAAAGAAGAAGAAAGAAACATTATTTTTTTTGCTATCATTTGCAGGCTGTTTCCAAAATCTTTTCAGGGAGAATATGATACAAGTGTGCCATCATGAGGAAATATCTGTTTTTTATTTATATTTCAAAAATAAAAGTATGTCAAAGTGAGATGCACAGCTTTAAGCCTGTATAATGATAATCAATAACTTCAAGTGAGGAAGGAGAGTGTGTAAAATGAATTTCAGAAAATGAACTACAGCTATAATTTGGTCTTTACTGTCATGGAATTAATAATGTTTATGATAAATTATACTGCTCACAAAAATTAAGGGGTATTTCAAAATGAATATGAAAAGATATAAAAAGAAACATTTTATTTTTTTATTAAACAAATACATCAGAAAAGCAAACAAGTCAAAAAAAGTTATTCAATTATGCAAATTAGACACAAAACCAGCTTTTATTTCATTGGTGAAAATGCACTATACAAAAGGTAGAAAGTACTGGAGTATCTGCATGTTCCCTGATTCCCTAATTTTTGTGAGCAGTGTAATATCAGTGCATATGAAAAAATAACAATAGACGTATCTTGCAAGAACAACATGTCCTAAAATAAGTTGTAAAGCGATGAATTACTTTTCCTGAGCTACTATATACTTGTGACTTGAGTCTCAGTATTAGAACTGAATTAATTCTCTAAATTTGTGTCAAGGATAAAGTGCATTATTACTTTTCAGTATATTGGAGATTTTATATTAAATAAACTTTAGTATCAACTTGCCATTTGTGTCACTAATTTTCTTAATCCCATGGATTCTTGTTTTCTTTTTTTATTATCATTCTTTTCATTATTTGTATTTTAAAGTTGATGTTGTATCTATTTTGGAAAATAAATACAAAGAATTTGTGGATAAGGAAGTGGACAAATCAATCTATTAACTTATAATAATGCAGCTAGACTTCAGGCATATAAATTGTTTTACTTATCATTTACTCATTAATTGGTGAGCCCAAAAGCTAGTGACTTCCCCTCAGCACTAACATGAGTAACATTTCTACATGAAGGTCATTGTCCATCAATCTACATTCACAGAGAAATTAATTTAAGAGGATTCTTTATGAAATCAAGTTAGCTTCTCTCTCTCCCTTTCTCTGTCTTTTTTTCTCCAGTTGTGAGCTTTAATTCTAGTTCATGTTATTAATAGAGACACATTAATGTTGACTTCCTCTTTTAGTCTTTAGTTATTTAGGTTTGCATAATTTATAGCTGACTATAGCTGAGCCAAGATTTCTTTAAATTGTTTTCCTCTTCTGATTAGAATTGTATCAGCAGGAAAGTTGACTTTTTAGCTGACCTGTGAGAAGGAAACATGCTGACTCACAGCCTTCAGGTCTACTTGGAAGCTGGCAAGTATCTCCACATATTGCTTGCATGCCGCTATGTGTGTGCACTATAGACCAGGGTGGATGGGCATAGATCCCAGCCACCCAAGTTTCATTTGAACAGCCTGGCGATTTCAGTGCCCTCTACAAACATACAATTTGTAAACGTTACGCCAGCAGAGGGAGCTCTCAGTGGGCCCTAAGAACGTACCTTTATAAATCCCATCTCATTACACACATTTCAGATAGCAAAGTAGAACGGCTGATATTATTTGACAGATTCATTTATCTCCCACGCAGAATTTTTTTCTGATACTGCACCGGAAAGCACTTTGTAGTCTAAAAAGTTATAACACTGAATATCCAGTAATCCTACTCAGGGAGCCACAGGCGGGTTAGTATCTGGTTTCCCAAAAGGTTATATTGCTTCATTGCCTTATGTAAAATAAAGATCCCCAGAAACATCCTGAAATTAACTGAGAAAATACACTTTAAAAGCCCTTAGCACAAACCTCAATTTTGAAATAATAATATTTTGACATTATGAATTTTGCTATTATAAATAGGTCAATCCTATTGTAATTTTACTTTAAATACCTTCAGGAATATACTTCTTCTTTTTTTTTTTTTTTTTTTAGGAATATCCTTCTTAATCTTTACTCGCATGTAGGAATTCACCAAAGTCCCTTTAGAGCAGAATTTGACCCTTAGACAATCCTTTCCCACTAAAACTCAGCAATTTCATAGAGAACACTGGACAGTTGTCTTATTGATCACATTCTTTAGAACAGGCTAAATACTGTGATAGACAATGTAAACAATTTCAGACAATAGTGGTTTATTTATAATTTAGATCATTGTCCAAGAAAGGTGTCAGAGGGCTGCACTCTTATGTAAGCATTCAGGATACCAACTCCTCCACCTTCCCCTCTGTCCCATGTTCTCGCCTAGATCCTCTGCAACCTACTGAAGAACAAAAGAATGCTACAGAGATCTATTTAGATCTCACATCTGGAAACAAACAGAATTATTTCCTCAGTAGTTTACTGACCAGACTCAGTCATGTGAACCTGTTGTGGAAGGTGCAGTTAAGTCACATGCCTAGGAAGGGATTGAAGCAAGGTATAGCCAACCTAGAACAATCTCTGCCACTAGGAACATACCGTAAACTTGGCTTTTTTTTTGAAAACTTTGAATCCTGTTGTGAAGCAAACAGCTGTTGATTCCTTTCCCAAAATATTTGTAGTGAATGGATACAAAGAATTACTAACATATACCAGCTTTGTAAATTGGTTTTACAAGTTCTTCAATTGGTCATGTTCAGTTCCCTTTGATACTCTATCTTTTTTATTTTTGCCTCCTCTTGTTTGTTGACGAGTGCTGTTGCAAATGTGAGCTATATTTTAATTTTAAGAACACTGGGAGAAATAGAATACTTTATAAATTTTAGCAGTTATATCATAGAGCTGGTAGGATTGATTGTTCTAACTTGTTGAACATCAACTATTTACAATAGCAATGGACTGTCTTGCATTGTTTATAATCTTGGAGTACATACATTCTCTGACAAATTATGATAAAAAAGCTCTATATACCACATAAAATACAAGCAGAGAGTATTCATACTTCTTACAGTCATTAATGACAAGTGATCAAGTATCCCAATTATTTGGCATAAGTTTAGTTATGGTAGGCAGGGTTGAATGTGAAGGGGATTTTCTTTTGTGTCTAGAATATCATTAAGCTCTGTATTAAAAAGTCATATATTTTACTATTTATCTTCAAATCATATAGATTAGCCTTATTCATTTTTGTTTGCTCCAGTATTATATAAAAGGAGATTAAGTTCTCTCATTAAGCCATAATTTTCTCTATTTCCTCTCATGAGGTTTGTAACAGATTTTCAGAGTTCATTTCGTGCATCTTGATTTCTTATCTTTTCTGTTCTTATTTTTTGTTGTGCTGTCTTCTGCTGGGAATCAGGGTATCAAGTCGTAATCCAATGTAATCAATTCTGAGGTCATCATTCTTGAAAAGACTTTAAACCTAAGTGTCTATTTACCAAAGTAATTTTTATGCATTATAAAATTAAACTAAAAGTAGCTAAAAGTTAACCAAAAACATTGTTTTTCTAAGATTTGTATGTGCTGTTCAATTCTTTAAATTTTTTTTGCCTGTAAACAATATTAAATGGCCAGCTACTATAGCTTGTATTTTATAACTTAGCAGAGTTGCTGTATAACATTGCAATGGACTTTTCATCCATAATTTAGAATTAGCTTATTCAGCACTCAGATTCCAACAGTAGCAATTTAATTTTGATAAATTTCTTTGACTTCACTACCCTCCATCAGTGCTTCTGGCATGTGAGGAATTAAGAAAATGACACAGTCTAAGAGTCTTTTTATAATATGCTATCAACAGAACTAAGTATATAGATAATAATCTAAAAAAAACCTAAAGATTGTGAAAATCAAATGGTTTTGTGTGTGTGGCCCATACTATACATAGCAAGTATTAAAAAAAAAGCTACAAAGTGAGGCTCATGGGTCATGTTTTCAAGATGATTTTAATCTAGTTGAAAATGATTAAAATATAAATGACAGATGTCTAATATGCATAACATTGAATAGAAGTACATGAAATAAATGTGCTATAAGAATTAAAAGAAGAAAATGAGGAATCGTGGAAACTAGACATTCATAAGCATTGAATAAAAATACTGAGCGAGGATAGCAAGTTCATGCGAAAGGGGTGAGAATAATGAGGTAAAACCAATTGAATGAATGGCATTCTCTACAGGTCACTCACATCATATAATTCATTTGCCTGCCATGTTCTGATTATTTCAGGCAGACACAGCACTTACTACATATATTTGAAATGCACTTTAGCTCCAACTTACTGAGGAAAATAAGACAAAAAGTTAATAGCTATTTTTCTAAATTAAAAGAATAAAATTCAGATATAGTTGCTTCCTTACAAATATGAAAGAATATACTAAAAAAGTAACTAAGGTTTCAAGTGCTTAGAAAGTAGATGCTTTTTTTAAGGACTCTATGATGGGGTGCATTAGAGTATTTGAAAATAGCCAATGGATTTTAAGCATGCAGTCTACTCCCGTTAGATCATGTCACTTTTTTCAAATAGCCTCGTACAGGTTCAGTCAGGAGTGCTCTATGAAGTGTTCATTAGTCAATTTAAATCCTGTTTCATTTGAGAAATCTTACCAAGACTATTTTTGTCTAACATTAGTTGCCATTTTTTACAGCCACAACTTGTGATGGAAGATTTTTATTGACTGGATCTTCAGGGTTCTTTGGAGCTACCTCTTATCTAAAGCCTTCTAAATCAAGTGTTGTTTGCCGGTGGATTATACGGTAATATGCCGTTTTCTACTCTCTGTTCTTCAGTCATAAAGTCATTCTCTGATGCAATGAGTCTTACTACCTTTAGTGATGTGTTACTTTTTTCACAATTATTGTTTTCATTAACATAAAGCAGAGCCTTCCCACTGATAACCAGTCCAAGAAGTTTCACTTTTGTTTTTAATCTTTGAAAACGGTCTTCTGTCTTATGAACTATACTGTCTATGAATTAGGGTCATCTCATTGGGCTCTGTAGCAAGTATTATTTTTCTGTGGTTGGCACAAATCAACTGCTGCCAAATTAAACAGCACATGTGTTTATCTGTGTTTTACAAAAAGCGGTATGTCACGTCATATACATTCTGACACCAGAATAGTTCCTTCCTCATTACAGCAGCATCTGTATGCAAACCTCCTGTGGTACGACTTAGCCATGGCAGACTAAGAGCAGGGGCCTCCTCTACATACATTGTTTTTACTGTATCTTGAATAACATTTGGATCAGTTGCTATATATTTTACCTCCAAGCTCTTAATTCAAGTGAACAGTCCAATCATTATGATGACCAAAATAATCAAATTGCTGATGGCTGATCTACCTTAATATTCACCTAAGCATTTTTCACACAGGAGTGTTGCCTGATGTTCTTCCTGGATATTCTAAGGAAAAAATAATTTTTACTCAATTATAAGGAATACTGAGGCCCAGGCCGACACTAAGTGGTAGAGTGTCGGCCTGGCATGTGGAAGTCCCGGGTTTGATTCCTGGCACACAGGAGAAGCAACCATCTGCTTCTCCATCCCTCCCCTTTCTTTCTCTTTTTCCCCCTCTCTCTCCCCCTCCTGCAACCATGGCTCAATTGATTTGAGCAAGTTGACCTCAGGCACTGAGGATGGCTCCTGGCCTCCACCTCAGATGGGCTAAAAATAGTTCAGTTGCCAAGCAGCAGAGGAATATCCCAGATGGGTAGAGCATTGACCCATAGAGGGCTTGCCAGGTGGATCCTGTCTGGGGTTCATGTGGGAGTCTGTCTCTCTCTCTCGCCTGCTCTCACTTAACTAAAAAAAAAATAAATAATAAAAAAAATACTGAAATGAACACATTGCAATTTTTTAAAAGTGTACAGTATTTCTCATGGACTTAGCATGTGATGTAAATCTCCAAAATATATATATTCCCTATTAAGCCACAGAGCATTTTTCCACACAGAGCATTCAGTATGTGTTCTATAGGATTTACTTTAAGAAATGATATACTGGTTAGTTCATTTCATTAACAGCTGGATGCGCTTATGGGTTCCCAATCTTACTTACTGTAAAACACTTTTAATCATTGTGATAATTCACTAGGAAATGAGGAGAATCAATATAACAGCAGATTAAAGAAGATGAAATGGCAAGGCTTCTGGTTCCTGCCAAAGAAATGGGAGGAAATGGCCCCATAGAGTCACAAGTGTTGTTTTCTTGTGTAGACATATCCCAGAGATGAGATGGGGTGTGAAGGGAACATTGTTCTAAACACATTTGCTTGGCTATATTCAGGGAAAGAGCAACATCCTGTTTCTTTAAATGGTTTCTATTTTGGAGCTAAACTCCATGAAAGTCATGTAATATAACTCAGAGCATAATTTCCTCTGTTTTCATGTTCTATGCAGCATGTTGTTTGTGTGCCAAAGATATGATTTTTTATTTAAAATGGCAATTCTAATTCTAGCCAAGTGAAAAATTAACCAATTTGGTGGATGTGTTTTCAACATAATTATATCACATTTAAAAAGAATCATTTATAAGTGACAAATATTATTAGCATTGTTCATAAGTAAAATGAAAAATATTCTATTCCTTACTCTAAATATCTACAGAGAAAGCCTTAGAAAAACCTTAAATTTTATCTTCTGAAAATAGAAAAAGCATGAATACTAAATGATGTCTTCATGCAATCTTTCAAATTTTATTAACGCCACATAAAAAGAATGTAATTGTTATATTCACGTCTTAAAAAAGCTAGGTCAAATTTACAGGGCTTCTAAGCAGAACACAATAAACTTTGCTTTAATAGTAATATCATTTACGTAATAATGACACTATGTTAATTAAGGATTTGTATTGTTCTGTTCTTTCTATTTCCTTTATATAACTTAATTTTTAAAAACTATTTTAAAAAGTCCATCATTAGTTCAGGGATAATTTTAAAACCCAAAGAATTGCCTGACCGGGCGGTGGTGCAGTGGATAGAGCATTGGACTGGGATGTGGAGGACCCAGGTTCGAGACCCCGAGGTCGTCAGCTTGAGTGTAGGCTCATCTGGTTTGAGCAAAGCTCACCAGCTTGGATCCAAGGTTGCTGGCACGAGCAAGGGGTTACTTGGTCTGCTGTAGCCCCACGGTCAAGGCACATATGAGAAAGCAATCAATGAACAACTAAGGTATCGCAATGCACAATGAAAAACTAATGATTGATGCTTCTCATCTCTCCGTTCCTGCTTGACTGTCCCTGTCTATCCCTCTCTCTGTCTCTTTTTCTGTCTCTGTAAAGACAAAACAAACAAACAAACAAAAAACCCAAAGAATCTAAATCATTAACCTAAAGAAATATTGTTGCTTCGTGATAAAATTATGATTTAAAATAACTATATAAATAAAACTTTTTCTTCTTAAAATTGATTATTGTTTTAGAGATGAATTGTGTACTAAATAGCCTGACCTGTGGTGGCAAAGTGGATCAAGCGTTGACCTGGTACACTGAGGTTGCCGATTCGAAACCTTGGGCTTGCTTGGTCAAGGCACATATGGAAGTTGATGCTCCCTGCTCCTCCCCCCTTCTCTCTCTCTCTTTCTCTCTCTCTTTCTCTCTCAGTATCTCTATCTCTCTCTTTCCTCTCTAAAATGAATAAATAAATAAAAATTAAAAAATAAAAAAGAATTGTACTAGATAACTTTTTCCTAATGGTGATCAAAGTTGGAATAAGGACGGTAGTTTTTCCTACAAAGTCGAAGATCCATTATTTTTTAATTATTTTTTAAGAGTTCTAAATTTATTCATTTTTGAGAAGAGAGAGAGAGTATGAGAGACCAGGCAAGCCCAGTGTTTCAAACTGGCAACTGCCACGTTCCAGGTCAACACTTTATCCACTATGCCACCACAGGTTAGGCCTAAAAGATCCATTAAATGGTGGAGAAATTTTTAAAAGGCAAATAAACTATATTTTGGGCTATATCAGTCCAGCCTTAGAATTATAGTAAGGCCACATTTAGCAGAGTGTCAAATATTAAAAATGTGAGCCCTGGAGACTGGCTTCTTCAGAGTCAAGATGTGTGATCCCAAACAAATGACTAAATAAAGCTCTTTGACCAAAACTTTCCACATATATAGAATTGAATATCTCTAATTACGGGAGCCAAAATCATAATAAATGTAATAATAAATGTAGACTGTTTAGCCACATATTAAGTGCTCAGTAAAAGTCACAAAATGATTAGCTATTGATACAAACATGCAAAATGTATAATTAATTTAGAAATGTACCCATTTTCTTCAAAAAAAAAAAAAACCCAGAAGGTAACCACAATATCTAATATTATAGAAACATCAGATATTACATTCTCTAATTAATCTTACCTTTATAAATTCCTGTTTGTATTGCAAGCAAGTTGACTTTTCTGAATCAGAAGAAAGTACTCTTCTGATCTTTTCTACCATCAATGATCTATTTTAAAAAAAACAAAGGAATCCTGAGCACAGCGGTTCCGAGGGAGCTTCTCTTGCATTCCTTAATTTCATACTTTGAAAACAACATCATATAAAGAAAAACTCACTAAATATATATATTCTTGTCTGGACACATCTAACTTTTAAGTAAAAGAACAGAAATCATCCCTGAAGTCTGTTTCATTTCTTCTTCCTCTGCCTTCTTCAGCTTTAACAATGTGTTTCCTAAAGGTCTCATCAGCAGGTTCCCTCCTTCCCCGGGCACTGACCAGAGGCAGAACGTAACAGAAATGGCTGCACCATCATTGGCCTTGCTCTCTTTTTCTCATTCTGGGCTGGAAAGGGCTGCTGTCCTTAACACTGGTCTCCTTTTCCCCCTGCCAACCTCCCACCATTCTCCGATATACTGGAGAATAGCCCACGGGTGTGACATCTCTTGCATCTACCTGTCTTCCTCCAGTGGCCCTCAAACCTAAGAGCACATCACAATTCTCCTGGAGTACTTTTAAGTCTATACATCCCAGAATCTATGCCAGAACTGCTGAATCTGACATCTGGGTTGTGGTCTATATGTCGATATTTATTAAAAACAACCCACTGCTGTTCTAACTTACTTTCCTTGCAGCAAATATTGGTCATGTCCTAAAAACCTGGACTTCTGCTTAAGTGTCATTTAATCCTGTCCTGATAGTCATTGTTATTTTGGGATCATGAACTCCACTCTTTGAAAACTAAATTCCAGCCCCTGACCAGGATTCTAATCAGCGTTTGACAAAACTAAGGTCTTGCTTTAAATGAACATTTGCATAAAATAAAATAACTCTATTTTGGCTGAATGTATTCAATTTCCTAATTTAGCTAAGGGACAAATGATAACTTACTGAGAGACCAAGCTTGCCCTGCCCTCGGTTAGTAGGCCTTTGTCTCCAATATCCTCCACAATGAGCAGTGTAGGCCAGATCACTTCTGGAAGTCCTGCTTGTCTTTGAGGACCAGCTCTTTCCCTGTCGGTCCCTATTTTCAGCCCTTCTGATCCTTAGCAAATTCAGTCATGACCACCCCTGCCCTGTTTATCTTTCCCTTACCTTCCAAGGAGTCAGGAGGACACGCTACCCCCACAGTACTCAAATTACTCACATTTCTGATCCTGCTACTTCAGGGATTAAGGGAGTTGTAATAGAAGTTGTCCTAAACACCTTTCTCCCAAATTTAATATCTGAAAATACAATCATATTTAAATATTAAATTAAAACTTTCTAATGAATCTGTTATACTTTCCATTCTATTCTCTTGCAGTGGCAGCTTAGTAGATTATTTTTTATTTCTATCAGAAAGCATGTGCTAGTGCTTGCAAAGTATTGGAGAATATGAGAATGAATAAATTAATTTCACATTTAAGTCTTACAATTTCTGGTAGGCAAGACAAATTAGTATATAACTAACAACTACAATGGAAATGGATAACAGAAGGTTCCTACCTAAAGGAGTACCAACTGATCAAAATCCATACACTTTAAAAAATGTTCTTGCCTATTCTTTTTGTTTTAAAAGTAAATACTGAATTCTTTAAAGTAAATACAAAAATGCAGTAAGTTAGTATAATGTAAAATATAAACAATTTGTTTTAAAACTGTGTCAAATAAGAAAATACTTATATATCTTACATTGGGCTATTTCATAAGGCCTTCAAAAATTTTTTAAATTAAATTATCCAAATTTTAAAAATTAACTTGATAGTATAATTATATATTCTTCCTATTTTGTATGCTATACATATATTGCTTTTTACAGTAAATGTAAGAGCAATACTGCTCACAAAAATTAAGGAATATTTTAAAATGAATACAAAGCTATAAAAAAGCAGCATTTGACTTTTTTTATTAAACAAGAACATCAGAAAATCAAACGCTAAGTCAAAGAAAGTTGTTTGATTATTCAAATGAGATGCAAAACCAACTCCTTTCTTTGGTGGAAAGGTACTATACAAAAGGCTGATAGTATCTGCACTTTCCCTGATCTCTTAATTTTTGTGAACAGTGTAGGTTAGCTCAAATTCATCTAAAAATTAGTCTGAAATACCTATTAAAAATACATTGAAGAGTAAGATAGTACCATAGGAAGCCCTAGCTTTTGTTCACCCACAGAAACACCAATTTAACAACAATAATACATTCACGAGTAATCCAGAATCCAATTAAGAAGTTGCAATACCCAGGAGTCAGCACAAAACCAAGAACAACAACATTGAAATGGGCAAGGTCAGGATCATTGTACTCCCGTCAGCTTCTCCCCAGAGCCAACACAGCTCTATACCAGAACATCTGGTCTTGGCTCACTACTTCCCACTTGGAAGGAAAGAGAAAAGAGAAGCAGGTGTACAATACTTTAGCTTTTCCAAGGGCTGCACAAGGGACTAGTTTGCTTGCTTTGTATAAAGCATTGATGGAACCGGCATAGTTCAGATGCCTGAGGGATGCTGAGAGTGAAGAGGCACAGGGGCGGCTTGCTGTGGCCAGCATGGTTTGACATTATTAGGCAATGGTGCAAAATTCAAGGCTGCTCTCTCAGGATGGACAGAGAGAAGTACAGCATGTTTCCAACATTGTAAATGTTCTAGGGGTTGTCCCAGGGACTGTTATTTGTATCTCGTGATTCAAGGTGATGAGCCTGAATACTTTGAATGGCTGGTGACTGCAAAGAACAAGGGAGAATGAGAATCAGGTGGCTTACTGCTATAGAATTAGAGAACTTGCAGTGCTACATATAGACACCAGAGGTAGCAAGAAATTAGGAAGTCCTGAAAAAAGAAACCTGCAATCCTGTAATGCAGTGGTTCTCAAACTTTTTGAAGTCAAGGCAAATTCAAAATCCTACAGGTAATTGTAGGCAAACTATATGCAAATTTCTGAGAAATATGTTA
Source organism: Saccopteryx bilineata (assembly GCF_036850765.1). NCBI lineage: Eukaryota > Metazoa > Chordata > Mammalia > Chiroptera > Emballonuridae > Saccopteryx > Saccopteryx bilineata. The sequence continues at coordinate 207,474,648 of NC_089491.1, read as the reverse complement.
TAATAATTTAGTCAAATAATAAAGAAAAAAATATAAAGTCCAAGCATGCTTTTATGGTAATTAAACAAAATAAATATGACAAAATTAAATTTATTCTGACATTAAAAAACTTTTATGTTACTTTTTTTGAGTTATGCTTTTTATAATTCATAAAAAAGAGGGCTTAAAAATGACAAAAATGTTATCTTTTTTATATATATAGATGCATTCTTAGTAAGATTTAGAAAATTTTGCAAGTCCCAGGGTGAATGTGTTGGTTTTTTCATTCTTGTGTTTATGAGAAACATGAGTCTGATGTGTCCTAGCAATTTATTCAATGTTTGGGCATATATTTGAAAGGCAAACTCTCATTTCCTCATCAATACATTGAAAAATTTCTCTTTTTACTCTTAATTGTGTTGAGAGCAGAAAACCCCCATCATACACTTTAGACCAAACAAAGGATAGAAGAAACTTGCCTCCAGTCTTTGCGGGGAACATGGTGGGTAGTGTAAAAAATCCAGCACCACAGCTTAACAGCCTTTTGCAACCTAATCAGGCAAGTGAGGTGAGGGGTTGGGCAGACTGTCAGCTTACAGCCAATTCCCCACACCTCTGTCCCCCCAAAATCTAAACTCCAAATCCCTGTTGGTTTGTTGGTCCCTAACAGGCACATATTTCTCTGGAATACCATAGGGTGCACCTGGAAATCTTCTAGGGTGCACCAATGCACCCAAGTGCACACTTTGAGAACCATTGCTGTGATGGCTCTTGACAAATCAATGGGTCTTAGAAAAAATCAAAAAGAAAATCAGAAAATATCACTAAATAAATGAAAAGAAAGCACAATATGCTAAGAATTACATACTAAGATGGAGAGAAAGCAGTATTAAATGAAATATTTATGACAATGAACATCTACATTAAAAAACCCAAGATCTCAAATGATCAAACTAACTTTACACACCAAGGAACTAGAAAAAGAACAACAAACTGAGCAAAAAGTTAGCTGAAGGGAGATATGATTAATATTAGGGAAGAAATAAATTAAAAAGGGCACACAAAAATTATTTTAAATAATGAAGCTGAATTTTTTTTGAATCTTAACAAAATTGACAAACATTGAGCTAGATTAAGAAAAAACAAAATCAGAAATGAAGAAGATATTACAACTGATGATGCTATAGACATTAACTGTAAGAGACTACTGTGAATAATCATACACCAACAAATTAGATAACCTACAAGAAATGGACAGATTCCTACCAACATACAGTCTACCAATACTGAATAATAAAATAATACAAAATCTAAATAGATCAATTACTATTAAGGAGTTTTAATCATATAGTATATATAACACATCTGAAGTATTTAGACACATAGAGATAGAAAGTAGAATGGTGATGGCTAGGGCCTGGGAGAGGTAAAATTGGAAGTTACTATTCAGTGTGTATAGAGTTTCAGTCATACCAGTTGAAGAAATTCTAGAGACCTGCCATGCAATATTGTGATAGTTATCAATACTGTACATATACTTAAAAATGTAAGAGTGTTGATCTCATGTGTTTTTAAAGTACAATTAGAAAAATGCATTCAAATTCTAGGATGCATTAATAGCTGAGACAGTGGATAAGTGTGCTAATCTATTTTTTTATTTTATTTTAGTGTAAACCAAGGACTTTCCATTAAACTGAGCTTCAGTTCCTTTAACATATATTATACAGACACATTAAACCTTTATGAAGGTGTGGGTTCAAACAAGATTTTACGAGGTAAGTTAAAACAAATATACAATCCATAATCAGAATGAAAAAACATGAGATACTTTTTGGAGTGACATGTTTTCTCTTTATTTTGAACTAAATATAGAACCAAGCTTCAAGTTGCGAAAAAGAATAAACAAAACTTGTCCTCATAAAAATTAATAACTCAGTGCCCTGTGTAATCAGTCTTCTTGTAATCAAAGTTACTATTTCACATGCTTCTCTTATAACCTATATTATTTTAAATCATGTAAAATTTTCTAAAAAACTATAATTATATCTTTAGTTACTATATTTTGTTTGACTGTAACTTCTTCCCAGTAAACAAAACTCAGACAAACACTAAAAATGACTATACTGTTTGTCTCTGACATTGCATAGTTTATACACTCATAGAATTCTTTTTCCTGTTTTTAATATGCACTTAGATCCTCCTCAGTCTCTTGTGGGACTATAACTATTAAAGTGGATTAGATGATGACTAGCAAGGATGTAGGCTCAGCAAATGATAGGTGTGGGTAGTTTTGTTATTACATAACCATTTGTCATTATGTGCATGGACATTGAGGGAATCTGAGAGGACAGGAAATCACTAAATTATATGAACCCACCCACTTTATTCCATCTGACCCCAAAATGACAGTGAACAAACACAGGAGTGAAATTTCATGAGAAAATAGAATAAGGATGAAGAAGAGAATATGGAAATGGAATCAAGGGAATAGTTTCCTCACACTTTGGAGAAATAGTCAAACTGAGCTAAAATGAGGTTGCAAATGTCACCTGTTGTTAAAGTTTATATTAAAACTGCATTTAATTTAATAATTTTCAGCTTTTAAATTGTGCCTATTAGAAATGAAAAGTAGATTTTAGCTAACAAATGTTTTTGATTGAGTTATTGATTTGAGAAGTATTTAAGTACATGATAATAGTATGTACTTTTTATTGAGTGTTATTGGTAAGACACTCACAATACTGAGTGCTGTTTGTGGATATTCTTATTTAATATTTTCAATGAATGTGCAAAGTATGCATCACACAAAAGGAAAATGAGGTGTAAGAAGTTGAAAGACCACAGTCCTTGGAGCTAGTTAAGGTTGGAGGCAGAAATCAGACCCAAAATCTATGATGTCAAACACAATACATTTCTTTATTGTGCTTTAGAAGCCCCAAGTACAAATATAATAATGAGTGTACATGAAACAGATGAACTCATGGTAAGGTTAATAAATAGACCAAGACATTTCATAATGTATTTATTTCTGTAGTTGATAAATCTAGTTCCTTAAAATTATGTCAACATAAATATTTACATAGATGGACAAATAAACCAGTTTATAGAAATTTCTCCAAGAGCTAATGTGATAATAATAATAAATTTTAACACACATTAATTACTGGCAGTGTGCCAAGTAGTGTTCTCAGCACTTTTAGTTAACTCAATAAATGTTCTCAATAAATGTACATAATAAACTATAAATATATTATGTAGGTGCCATTATAATCTCTACTTTACAACTAAAGAAAACTAAATTTGTAGAGATTAACTGTCCAAAAGTGATAGGTATGAAGAACTTGGGTTCTTTGCTCCTCAAATACCTTGATTTGCTTAATGTTATTTTTATTTATTTTATATGGTTAAATTATCAGAAATTCATAAATACATCTTAAGCATAATGATGTGAACAATTCTCAAATAATTATGGTAAAATACAATAAAGTAAATATTCAATTATAAAAATGTATGAAAAGGTATTTAAATTATAACAAATAGGTAATTTAATTTTTAAGGTCTCCCTAAAATATAAACATATTTTTAAATTTTGAAAGTTAAATAACTTAATTTTAACTTGGAAAATATAAGAAATGACATTGATTACTAAAATTACATTAGAAATTAAATTTAAATTTAAATTATATTTAAAATAAAAAATTATACCTTAGCCTAGCATTTAACACAATACTTAAAATATTATAAAAACTTTGTATTTGTTGATTTAAGTTTAAACAAACAGGTTTATATATCAAGATATAATGTATAATTAATGAATATCAATATCCAACATATTATATCCATCAAGAGTGCCACTGAACAAGTAGCATATTCCGATTCAACCAGAAGCCATTGCCCCAAACAATTTCATTGTTATAGAAAAGAAAACAAGAAAAAGAGAGGTAGATGGCTTTGGCACAAAGTTTCTAGAATATTCACATCCTTGGTTTTTTTGTTTGTTTGTTTTTTGTTTTTTTACACAGACTGAGAGTGAGTCAGAGAGAGGGATAGACAGGGACAGACAGACAGAAAGGAAGAGAGATGAGAAACATAAATCATTAGTTTTTCATTACGCGTTGCAACACCTTAGTTGTTCACTGATTGCTTTCTCATATGTGTCTTGACCGCGGGCCTTCAGCAGACCGAGTAACCCCTTGCTGGAGCCAGCAAACTTTGGTTCAGGCTGGTGGGCTTTTGCTCAAACCAGATGAGCCCGTACTCAAGCTGGCGACCTCGGGGTCTCAAACCTGGGTCTTCTGCATCCCAGTCCGATGCTCTATCCACTGTGCCACCGCCTGGTCAGGCATATTTACATCCTTTAAGCCAGTGGTCCCCAACCTTTTTTGGGTCATGGACCTGTTTAATGTCAGAAAATATTTTCACAGATAGGCCTTTAGGGTGGGACGAATAAATGTATCACATGACCAAGACAAGCATCAAGAGTGAGTCTTAGACGGATGTAACAGAGGGAATCTGGTCACTTTTTAAAAATAAAACATCATTCAGACTTAAATATAAGTAAAACGGGAATAATGTAAGTTATTTATTCTTTCTCTGCATACTGGTACCAAATGGCCCACGGATCGGTACTGGTCTGTGGCCTGAGGGATGGGGACCACTGCTTTAAGCAACTAGATGCAAGTGCACTGCAAAGATTATGAAAATTATTTGGGTTGTACAATTATACATGCTGGAAAAGGAGTCTAAAGAATCAATTTGAGAGAAAATACTGGAAGAATGACATGCAATGTTTTTGAGAAAAGAGTAAGATGTGAATCAACACTTGTTCGTGATGTTCTTTCTTTCAGATTCTATTGAAATTATTATGAATGATTCACTTTTTTTGCCAACTTCTACGTGATAAGCACAGAATTTTAATAATTCATAAAAATATCTTTTTTTAGAATTCAATAAATAACTGTGGTGCTTTGTCTCCAATCTGCAAGTGTACTTTTCAGAAAACTAAATCTGATGCCCAGTTCAGATTATTAAACTAAAATGCTAAACCATAGTTTCTTACCCCTTTTTTCATTATCACTCTTACTAAATATTTTTAGATCTTTTTAAACAAATTACTATCTCATAAAATTTTAATAGTTTAAATATTCTTTATATTTGTGTGCATACTATATGTATATCGGGACTTCCTACATTTAAAAGTTAAGATTTTTTTCCCCTGAGGACCAAATTTTACCCCTATAGAGGCAATATCATTTCCTTCAAGAGAAAATGAGAATGTATGTGCTAAATTATAAATTTGTATAAAGCAAATGTTAAAATAATTTTGTAAATCATCATATAAGTAAGTATTCTTTATATCACCAGCACAATTCTAACCCTTGAGAATTAAGACCCCTAGAGTCAAGAAAAAAATGATAAAAAATAATATGAAATAGAAATAATGTAATGAATACAAGTGAATATAAAAAAATCACTTTAAAGTAGAAAAAAATTCTTAAGTCCTAAGGCGTATTTTGAGGTCCTACAGTTATATGTATAGAGAACCAAATAAATATTACTATTTCTATTATTGTGACTGAGTTTAACCCCTGTTAGCATAGCATGATAAATGCCTGACAGAGCCAAACTAACTTTATTTTATTATTATCTAGCTTGAATGTTTTTCAATAAAGAATGTGTATATTTATATATATATATATATATATATATATATATATGGTATATGTTCCTAATAATTAAAAATAAAATATAGTTTTTTCAAGTTATAAATATATATAATAATTTGATTTTCTAATGCTTAAGAGAGAATCATTTCAATTAAAATAAATTAATCAAAGGATTAATGTTTTTAGTTACTAAAAATATTATACAGATTGTGGTATTAGACAAATTGATAGATCAATGGATTGATCAATAAATGAATGACTAGATGGCTTTGTACATTCATTTCTTTTGTAGTTTCTATCTCGGATACTGATCCTGGCACAATTAGAATCTTTTCCAACCAAGTTACCGCCACTTTTCTCATAGAATCAGATGAAACTGACTTTATTGGATTTCATGCAACCTACACTGCCTTTAATAGCAAAGAACTTAATAGTAAGTATTGTTTAATCTTTAGCCTTTAACTCAAAAGATACTTTAATATTGTAATGGAATTTTAAAAGTAGCAGAACCTGAAAGTTTAGAACTAGTTTGTAATCTGTTCTATTATGCAAGTTCTTTAATGAATATCTCCTATATATTCCATTCTCTGTTTAATAGTTAGAAAGAAATAAGAAATTAAAAAATACTTCATGTTCTTCAAAAAAATCAAATAACCAGTTCTAAGAAAAAGATAAGTCAATATAATAATAAAAGGTTATATAAGGAGACAAGATGGCGATGGAGTAGGCAGACATACCAACTTCTACCTCCCAGAACCAATATGGATTACAAACTAATTTTAGAGAACCATCATGTGGAAAAACCAACTTTGGACTAAACTAAGAGGACTCTTCAACCAAAGAACACTAAAGAAGCTACACTGAGACTGGTAGGAAAAGCGGAAATGCGGAGAGGGCTGCCCAGCTCCCTGGAGCAAACAGTAGCCAGGAGAGGCTTGTGTGGAGGGAAGTGAGTTTAGCAGAGAGAGGAGGGTCCTGAGTCCCAGGAACAAAGCCACAGCCTGCAGCCCCAAAACCTAGAAAAGGCGTATGGACAGTATTTAGCTGGAAACAAGTCAGGATACTGTTTGTAAGAAAGAGACTGATTTCTCAGACCCAGGATTCTTCTTAAAGGTACTGTGCAGAACACTTCTCTCACAACCACTCACCCGAGGCTCCAGGGGACAGGGAGAGAGGAGAGAACAGGAGTAGTAGGAAGAGAGTCTAATCTAGGAGGCACAGGGAGAAACATTTTGAGAGACAGCCACCCTAACCTCTGGGGGAAGTCACTCCCCAAATCTGAAGTGAATATTTCCCCTGGAAACAGCAATACCAGCAAAGGGAAGCAGGACACCAGCCAAACAAGCTCTCCCGCGGCACTCAGAACAGAGTTGTTTAGAAGGAGGGAGCTTTCTGGACTACAGTAGTGAGTCTTAGGGTCTGAGCTGCAGCGCCCCCATCCACATGGCTGAGGGCTTGCTGGAGGCGAGCGGTGGCAGGACACAGAAGCATGGTTCCGTCGGCAAGGGCAGAAGCCGGCTGGCCACCACTGATGCCCAGGTGTGAGCTCAGTCTTGCTCAGCTGGGGATGAGGGGGCATGCAAAAGTGGTCAAGCCCAGCTGTGGGCGGTCTGTAATCCAGCCTGCAGGGAAAGGGCAGGAGCCCAGGAAGGAGTGGAGAGCCGCCTTTGAGCAAGGGGGCAGGAGCACAGCCTTGCCCTGCCTATGGAACTGAGGCTTGTGGCCTGACTTGTGAGCCGGCTCCTCCTGTGGGGGTGGAGCCAAAAGCCTAGAACAGGTGGAGTCCTGCTATTGAGCATGGGCACGCAGTCCCACCTGGCCTGTGGAGCTAAGGCTTGTAGCTATCCCACGAGCAGGCTACTTCTGCAAGGGTGGGGCAAAAGCCCGGAAACAGGTCGAGACCTGCAGCTGAGCAAAGGTGCTCACCCCTACCCTCAGGGCCAAGCATAATGCCACCCACGGGGGCAGGGCAAAAGCCAAGGCCACCAGAGCTTGTACACCCAAACACGACCTCACAGCCACTCCCATGAAGGAGAGGCAGAGAACACAGCAACAGCCTCAGTGGGCAGACAACAGCAACGGCCATACACGAATGCCCTAGGCAGCAGCAGCAGAGGGAGTGGCGGATCTGCAGACCCACTACACCTAGGGAACACAGAGGCCACACCCAGTGAACTCCAGTGGCCAAAACCTTCTTTTACACAGACAGAAGGAGAGGCAGAGAAATGCAATGCAAATGAATCAAAAGAAATACCCAGAAAAAGATCTGAATGAGTCAGATATAACCAAATTACTGGATGCAGAGTTTAAAATAATGATTGTTAGGATGCTCAAAGATATAAGAACAACAATAGATGGTCATTATGAACACCTAAATAAAGAGATAGCAAATATAAAAAAGGACATTGAAATAATAAAAAAGAATCAGTCAGAGATGACAAATACAATATCAGAAATCAAGAATACAATGGAAGGAATTAAAAGCAGGATGGATGAAGCTAAGAATCGAATCAGTGAGTTAAAGGACAAGATAAATGAAGGCACAGAAGCAGAGCAGAAAAAAGAAAAGACTCAAAAAGTCTGAGGAAATTCTAAGAGAGCTCTGTGACAACAAGAAGAGAAATAATATCCACATCATAGGGGTTCCTGAAGAAGAAGAGAAAGAACAAGGGATAGAGACTTTATTCAATAATGTCAAACCTGAAAACTTCCCTCAATTAAGGCAGAAAAACATCTCACAAGTTCAAGAAGCACAGAGAACTCCATTAAAGAGAAACCCAAAGAAATCTTCACCAAGACACATCATAATTAAAATACCAAAGCTAAGTGATAAAGAGAAAATATTAAAAGCTGCTGGAGAAAAAAAGACTATCACCTGCAAATGAGCCCCAATAAGGATGACTTCTGACTTCTCAACAGAAACACATGAGGCCAGAAGGGAATGGAAAGAAATATTCAAAGTAATGCAGAACAAGAGCCAACAACCAAGACTACATTATCCAGCAAAGCTATCATTTAAAATTGATAAAGAAATAAAAAGTTTTCCAGACAAAAAAAAAACAAAAAAAACTCAAGGAATTTACTGCAATCAAACCAAGGCTGCAAGAAATGCTAAGGAGCCTGTTGTAAACAGATCAAAGGAGAAAAAGAATATAGCAAAAGAGGAATACAGTTTTAAAGAATAAAATGGCAATAAACAATTACATATCAATAATAACTTTAAATATAAATGGATTAAATGATCCAATCAAAAGACATAGGGTAGCTGCATGGATAAGAAAACAGGACCCATACATATGCTGTCTACAAGAGACACACCTTAAAACAAAAGATGCACATAGACTGAAGATAAAAGGATGGAAACATATATTTCACACAAATGGAAATGAAAATAAAGCTGGGGTAGCAACACTTATAGCAGACAAAATGGACTTCAAAACAAAGTCTATAGTAAGTGATAAAGAAGGTCACTACATGGCCCTGGCCAGTTGGCTCAGTGGTATAGCGTCGGCCTGGCTGGCAGGAGTCCCGGGATCGACTCCTGGCCAGGGCACACAGGAGAAGCGCCCATCTGCTACTCCACCACCCCCCTTCTTCTTTTTCTCTGTCTCTCTCTTCCCCTTCTGCACCCAAGGCTCCAGTGGAGCAAAGTTTGCCCGGGTGCTGAGGATGGCTCCATGGCCTCTGTCTCAGGTGCTAGAATGGCCCTGGTTGCAACAGAGCAATGCCCCAGATAGGCAAAGCATCGCCCCCTGGTGGGCTTGCCAGGTATCCTGGTCGGGTGCATGTGGGAGGCTCTCTGACTACCTCCCCGTTTCCAATTTCAGAAAAATACAGAAGAAAAAAAAAGAAAGAAATTCACTACATAATGATAAAGGGAGCAATCCAACAGAAAGATATAACTGTTATAAATATCTATGCACCTAACACAGAAAGAAGCTCCTATATATATAAAGCAGACTTTGATGTATTTAGAGGGTAAGATCAACAGAAATACTATAATAGTAGGGGATTTCAATATCCCACTAACATCAGTAAATAGATCCTCAAAAAGGAAATTAACAAATAAATATTAGACTTAAAGGACATACTAGATCAACTCGACTTAATAGAAATCTTCAGAACCTTTCACCCTAAAACAGCAGAATATACATTCTTTTCAAGTGCTCATGATATAGTCTCTAGGATAGACCACATGTTAGGACACAAAAGCGGTCTCAACAAATATAAGAAGATTGAAATCAAATCGAGCACTTTTTCTGATCACAATGGCATGAACTAGAAATCAACCACAACAGAAAAACTGAAAAATACTCAAAGACTTCAAAACTAAATAGCATGTTATTAAATAATGTATGGGTTAACAGTGAGATCAAAGAAGAAATTTAAAAATTTCTAGAAATGAATGATAACAAGTATACATCAACTCAAAATTTATGGGACACAGCACAAGCAGGCCTGAGAGGGAAGTTCATAGCATTACAGGCATACCTCAAGAAGGTAGAAAAAGCTCAAATAAACTACTTGACCCTACATCTAAAAGAACTAGAAAAAGAACAGCAAGTAAATCCCAGAGCTAGTAGAAGAAGGAAATAATAAAGAACAGAGCAGAAATAAATGACATAGAAGCTAAAGAAACAATACAGAGGATCAATGAAACCAGGAGCTGGTTCTTTGAAAAGGTAAACAAGATCGATGAACCTTTAATCAGACTTACCAAGAAAAAAAGAGAGAGGACTCAAATAAATAAAATTAGAAATGAGCATAGAGAAATAACAACTAACACAACAGAAATACAAAATATTGTAAGAAAATACTATGAAGAACTGTACTCCAAAAAACTAGACAACCTAGATGAAATTCCTTGAAACATATAATCTTCCAAAACCTAATCTGGAAGAATCAGAAAACCTAAACAGACTAATTACAACAAATAAGATTGAAACAGTTATCAAAAAAATCCCAAAAAAGAAAAGTCCTGGGCCTGATGGCTTCACAAGTGAATTCTACCAAATATTCAAAGAAGAAATAACTCCTATCCTTCTCAAGCTATTTCAAAATTTTCAAGAGGAAGGAAGACTTCCAAGCTTTTTTTATGAAGTGAGTATAATTCTGATTCCAAACCAGGCAAAGAAAACACAAAGAAAGAAAATTATAACCAATATTCCTGATGAATTTAGACGCTAAAATCCTCAACAAAATATTAGCAAATCAGATGCTGCAATATATGAAAAAAATCATACACCATGATCAAGTAGGATTTATTCTTGGGAGGCGAGGCTGGGACAATATTTGCAAATCAATCAATGTGATTCATCACATAAACAAAAGGAAGGAGAAAAACCACATGATAATTTCAATAGATGCAGAAAAAGCATTTGATAAAATTCAGCACCCATTCATGATCAAAACTCTCAGCAAAGTGAGAATACAGTGAACATACCTCAACATGAGAAAGACCATCTATGACAATCCCACAGCCAACATCATACTCAATGGGCAAAAATTAAAAGCAATTCCCTTAAGATCAGGAACAAGGCAGGGCTGCCCCCTTTCACCACTCTTATTCAACATAGTCCTGGAAGTCCTAGCCACAGCAATCAGACAAAAAAAAAAAAAAAAGAAATAAAAGACATCCAAATTGGAAAAGAAGAAGTAAAGCTATCATTATTTGCAGATGATATGATATTGTATATAGAAAACCCTAAAGTCTCAGTCAAAAAGCTACTAGACCTAATAAATGAATTCAGCAAGGTGGCAAGATATAAAATTAATATTGAGAAATCAAAGGCATTTTTATACACTAACAATGAACTTTCAGAAAGAGAAATTAATGAAGAAATCCCCTTAACCATTGCAACCAAAAAAATAAAGTACCTAGGAATAAATTTAACCAGGGAGATTAAAGACTTGTACTTGGAAAATTATAAAACATTGATAAAAGAGATCAGGGAAGATACAAATAAGTGGAAGCATATAGCGTGCTCATGGTTAGGAAGAATAAACATAATTAAAATGTCTATATTACCCAAAGCAGTTTTTAAATTCAATGCAATACTGATTAAAATTCCAATGACTTACTTCAAAGATATAGAACACATATTCCAAAAATTTATATGGAACCAAAAGAGAGCACGAATAGCCTCAGGAATCTTGAAAAGTAAGAGTAAAATGGGAGGTATCACATATTTGGATATCAATTTATACTACAAGGCCATTGTACTCAAAACAGCGTGGTACTGGCATAAGGACAGGCATATAGATCAATGGAACAGAACTGAGAACCTAGAAATAAATGCACACTTTTATGGACAACTGATATTTGACAAAGGAGGTAAGAGCATACATTGGAGTGAAGACAGCCTTTCAACAAATGGTGTTGGCAAAATTGGAAAGCTACCCGCAAAAAAATGAAACTAGACCACCAACTTACACCATTCACAAAACTAAACTCAAAATGGATAAAAAAACTTAAATGTAAGCCGTAAAACTATAAGCATCTTAGAAGAAAACATCGGCAGTAAGCTCTCTGACATTTCTTGCAGCAATATATTTGCCAAATTATCTCCACGGGCAAGTGAAATAAAAGACAGAATAAACAAATAGGACTATATCAAACTAAAGAGCTTCTGCACAGCTAAAGACAATAAGAACAGAATAAAAAGACAAACTACACAATGGGAGAATATATTTGACAATACGTGTGATAAGGAGTTAATAACCAAAATATATAAAGAACTTATAAAACTCAATACCAGGAAGACAAACAATCCAATCAAAAAATGGGCAAAAGAAATGAATAGACACTTCTCCAAAGAGGACATACAGATGGCCAATAGGCATATGAAAAAATGCTCAACATCACTAATCATTAGAGAAATGCAAATTAAAACCACAATGAGATATCACCTCACACCAGTCAGAATGGCACTCATCAACAAAACAACACAGAATAAGTGCTGGCAAGGATGTGGAGAAAAGGGAACCCTTCTGCACTGCTGGTGGGAATGCAGACTGCTGCAGCAACTGTGAAAAACAGTATGGAGATTCCTCAAAAAATTATAATCAGACTGCCTTTTGACCCAGCTATCCTACTTTTAGAAATATACCCCAAGAACTGCATAGCACTGTTTGAAAAGAAGAAATGCACCCCCATGTTTATGGCAGCATTGTTCACAATAGCGAAGATCTGGAAACAGCCCAAGTGTCCGTCAGTAGACAAGTGGATTAAAAAGCTTTGTTATAGGCCCTGGCCAGTTGGCTCAGCGGTAGAGCGTCGGCCTGGCATGCGGGGGACCCGGGTTTGATTCCCGGCCAGGGCACATAGGAGAAACGCCCATTTGCTTCTCCACCCCCCCTCCTTCCTCTCTGTCTCTCTCTTCCCCTCCTGCAGCCAAGGCTCCATTGGAGCAAAGATGGCCCGGGCGCTGGGGATGGCTCCTTGGTCTCTGCCCCAGGCGCTAGAGTGGCTCTGGTCTCAGCAGAGCGACGCCCTGAAGGGGCAGAGCATCACCCCCTGGTGGGCAGAGCATGGCCCCTGGTGGGCGTGCCAGGTAGATCCCAGTCAGCGCATGCGGGAGTCTGTCTGACTGTCTCTCCCCGTTTCCAGCATCAGAAAAATAAAAATAAATAAATAAATAAATAAATAAAATAAAAAAAAGAAGCTTTGTTACATATATACTATGGAATACTACTCAGCCATAAGAAATGGTGACATGGGATCATTTACAACAACATGGATGGAACTTGATAACATTATACTGAGCGAAATAAGTAAATCAGAAAAAACTAAGAACTATATGATTCCATACATAGGTGGGACATAAAAATGAGACTCAGAGACATGGACAAGAGTGTGGGGGTTATGGGGAGGATGGAGGAGAGGGAGTGGGTTGGGGGAGGGGCAAAAGACAACCAGTTAGAAGGTGACGGAAGACAATTGGACTTTGGGTGATGGGAATGCAGCATAATCAAATGTCAAAGTAACCTAGAGATGTTTTCTCTGAACATATGTACCCTTATTTATCAATGTCACCCCATTAAAATTAATTTTAAAAAATTAAAAATGACACTACCTTTATCCCAGAAATTCTACTTATGGAAATATATCCAAAGAAACTCAAAACACTAATTTGATAGAATATATGCACCCTTACATACCCTGCAGCATTATTTGCAATAGTCAAGATTTGGAAGCAGTGTAAGTGCCCATTTGCAGGTGAGTGGACAAAAAGCTGTGGTATATTTACACAATAGAAGACTACTTGGCTATAAAAAGGAAGGAAATCTTACATTTTGTGACAGCTTGGATGGACCTGTAGAGTATTATGCTAAATAAAATAAGCCACTCAGAGAAAGACAAAAAAAAAAAAGGATATACACTGTAAGAATTCAAAGTAAAATTTTAAAATTAATATAGGTTTAATTCTGTGAATGTTGTACATTAACTTAATTTTGATTAAGTATTAAAGTTGTAATAGAAATAAAACAAAATATGAGACAAAATTTATATAGGTAAGCCAGTGGAAGTAAGATATAAAAATGAAAGACCAAGAAACTTGTCTTTGTTGAAGTTTTAATGGAGTATAAAGAGGATATTATTCTAACACAGTTGGCAACAGAAAGCTGTGGTTTTTTAAAAAAAATAATTAAATTTAATAAAACTGTTAAAAAGATTAAAAAGAAAGATTTTCTGCATGCCACTTAATTATAAACTCTATTAGGTTAGATTATTTTCAATGAACTCTATTATAACTAGTCACCTGTCAACTAAATTTGAAGTATTTTCTTTTAATTCACAGATTATGAGAAGATTAACTGTAATTTTGAAGATGGGTTTTGTTTCTGGATCCAGGATCGAAATGATGATAATGAATGGGAAAGGGTTAAGGGAAGCACCTTTCCTCCTCTAACTGGACCAGATTTTGACCATACTTTTGGCAATGTTTCAGGTATAACTCATATTTAATTCATAAACCAAAAGGAAATGATGTGTGCTAATCATCAGTTTAAAATACAAGACAGTTTTTCAGATTATCTTGGACTAATAAATGCATTTAAATGAAAATAGTTATTAAATATTCAGGCAAGTAAAAGTGAGTGTTTCAAAATCCATATTGTTTACCCTATATATGCACAAGATGTTGAAAAGTGCACAGAGGCCATTAGAGACAAGAAGACTTGAGTTGTCATCTTAGATTTGCCACCTATCATTAATTAAGTGAACTTATGTGAAGTAATTAACTTTTCTGAACTTTGTTCTACTTTGTCTTAATTTCATTTTATGATTGTTCATTGTTAATGTATACAAATACAATTCATTTTTTATATTCATCTTGTATCCTGCAAAGTTGTTATTAAGTCTAGTAGTTTTTAAGAATTCCTTAGAATTTTCAATATACAAGGACATGCCCTCTTGATATAGAGAAAGGTATACTTCTGAGAAGCTATTTTAGTCTTTAAATATTGTTATAATAGGACACCGCAGATTGATTGACTTAAACAACAACATTTATTTTTTACAGTTTTGAAGTCCGGAAGTCCAATGTCAGGGTGCCAGCATGGTATGGTTCTGGTGAGAACCCATTTCCTAGTTCACAGGCAGTTAGTCCTCTTAGTAAGAGAAAGAGAGAGAGAATGAGAGAAGGAGAGACAGAGAGAAGTTCGGGAAGGATTAGAGGAAAGAAGAAAAGAAAAGGGATGAAAAAGAAAAAAAGTACTCACCCTGTTTCTCTCTATAAGGTCACTAATCCCACTCTGAGGCTCAAACCTCAAGACATAATTACCTCCCAAAGATTCCATCTCCAAATAACCATCATATTGGGAATTACAGTTTCAACATATAAGTTAGGAGTGGGGTGGCCACAACCATAAAGTCCATAGCAGAAGGATTAAGGAATGGCTCATTCTAAAACATGGTCTTAAAAAAAGTGTTGTGATCTATAAGTACATTAGATATTAGAATTGGATTTTCAGTGAAAACATTAATGTTGGTGACAATAATATTTGACTGATAAAACCAGAAATCACAGGGAATTATCATGAGACAAGGAACTCATAATGAAAAAACTTGGAAGCATGCATTTATAATACTAAATCTATTCACCGAATAGAAAGTACAAATCTAGAGGTAATGTAGATATTACAAAAAAAAATATTTACAGAGGATAGAATAGAAATTTATGCATTTAGATAATTTTCTTAAACAAAATGCCTCCTACAGTGTGATTTGTTTATGGGTTACTGATCAGAGTATGAGGAGTATGATTCAATTCAAAAAACACATATGGACAGGGACTTGAGTGAATGGGGAGAGGGAGGAGGTGGGGGAAGGGTGTAAAGAAGGACAAAGATAAGTTGACAAAAAATGATTTGACTTTGGGTGATGGGGTTACAGTTCAAATGCTATACAAATGTTCACCTGAAACCTATGTACTCTTGTTGATCAATGTATTCCTGTTGAAATTAATTTTCTAAATACATTTTTTTAAAAAAGCTCATAACAAAACCTTCCTCTAGTACACATGATTCTAAGCATTGAGAACACAGATCATATATCACCACTTCTAAGAATTTTGTCCAGACGTTCCAAATTAAAATACTCCTTTAAGTTAAGGTCACCTCTTCTTTTGTTTTTCTTATTACGTGGCTTTATATTAGCTTTCTTATTTGTCTTTTCACCATTGTGTTCTTTTTAGGATCAAGGACGTTGTCCTTTTTTATCTTTAAATTCTTAGTACATTTTTGGGCCCTGGCCAGTTGGCTCAGCGGTAGAGCGTTGGCCTGGCGTGCAGGAGTCCCAGGTTTGATTCCCGGCCAAGGCACACAGGAGAGGCACCCATCTGCTTTTCCACCCCTCACCCTCTCCTTCTTCTCTGTCTCTCTCTTCCCCTCCTACAGCTGAGGCTCCATTGGAGCAAAGAATCTGCTTCTCCACCCCTTGCCTTCTCCTTCTTCTCTGTCTCTCTCTTCCCCTCCTACAGCTGAGGTTCCATTGGAGCAAAGATGGCCTGGGCACTGAGGATGGCTCTGTGACCTCTGCCTCGGGTGCTAGAATGGCTCTGGATGCAACAGAGTGACGCCCCAGATGGGCAGAGCATCGCCCCCTGGTGGGCATGCTGAGTGGATCCTGGTCGGGCACATGCAGGAGTCTGTTTGACTGCCTCCCCATTTCCAGCTTCAGAAAAATGAAAAAAATAAATAAATAAAATAAAAAAATTCTTAGTACATTTTCAATGTCTGATCTAATTAATATATATATAAAATAATTTGTGAATATATGAATGTAAAACTTTGACTCAAGTAATTTCTGAATGAGTTGACAGAATGAAATTGCTCATAACGTAAAAAGAATCTGAGCATATGTGCATTATAATTTATTACACTGGGGAGCAAATTTTTTTCATTTCCTATTGCATGAGGTTTTAGAACTGTTTCTATATATCTCTGCATCGCTGATTCAAATCTGAAATCTGTTTTCTGGTGCATGCTCTAGTTTTTATGCAATTGTAATTTTTTTTTGTTACAGTTCATGTCATGCATTGGTTTTTCAATTGGAGTTAAAGGGCAACGACTCTTGTATTGAACATAACCACAAGGCAATTAATGTTTTACAAACATCACTTTTACATAATTGTAGTTTCTAAATGTAAAAAATTATTATCTGATAAAAACACACTCTTATTTTGTGTTAAGATTGAATCATATCTTCTTCAAGTTGGTAAATGTAAGAGAAGTGCTGACACCTTCTGTTATATATGTGGCTGTTACACACTTCAATGTCAAAGGCGCAATATTTCATCATTTGTGACACATGCATATATTGCCTATTTTCAAGTTCCCCTTGGCAATCAAGACAAGAATTGGGCTTCTCATATTGTGTGTCATAATTGTGAGGAAATGCTTCATGACTGGACAAAAGGAAAACACAAAGGAATGCCTTTTGGTAGTCCCATGGATTGGCGTGAACCTAAGGACCACAGCAGTGACTGTTATTTCTGTCTGATCTATACAAAGGGCATTGGCAAGAAAAATCAGCATATGATCACATATCCTAATATTCCTTCAGCAATACGACCTATCCCACAATCTGAAACACTGTCAGTTCCAGTTTTCAATGGTTTTATTTCTTCCAAGGACGAAGAAAGGGAACATGATGATCAAGTGTATTTTGATAAGATGCATGAGGAAATGGTTGTAGAATCTGAAGGGTCTTCTT
This sequence comes from Saccopteryx bilineata, assembly GCF_036850765.1. NCBI lineage: Eukaryota > Metazoa > Chordata > Mammalia > Chiroptera > Emballonuridae > Saccopteryx > Saccopteryx bilineata. The sequence goes on along the minus strand of NC_089491.1, from coordinate 207,456,786 downwards.
CTGATGCCAAGCAGTCATTAACCCCTCAGCAGTTTAGCCAACCCGAATTGAATGACTTAGTAAGAGATTTGGGCATATCAAAGAAAGCAGCTGAATTAGTAGCCTCCAGACTTCAAGATAAGAATGTACTTCACCGGTCAGCTAAAGTATCCCATTTCAGGAAGCATGAACAAATTTTTAAGAAATTTCTTTCCGAAGACAAAACACTTTGTTTACTGTCATGATATCAGTAGTCTTCTCAGCCAACTAGATGTTACCACTTACAGTCCAACAAAATGGCGGCTATTTCTTGACATCTCTAAATGGAGTCTGAAATGTGTTCTCCTACACAACGGTAATGTTTATTTAGCGGTTCCAATTGGCTATTTAACTCATCTGCGAGAAGATTATAATGACATAAAAATTGTCCTGAAGTAAGAGAAGCATAACTATATCATTTATGTGGATCTTAAAATGGTAAATTTTCTGCTAGGACAACAGAGAGGTTTCACGAAGTATCCTTGCTTTCTGTGTTTGTGGGACTGCCAAGCTCATAAGAAATACTGGACACAGAAGGAGTGGCCGAAACATGAAGCTATGGAAGTAGGAATGCAAAATATTGTGAATGAACCTGTAGTTAATTGAGACAGGATCACTTTCCCCCACTTCACATCAAACTTGGCTTAATTAAGCAGTTTGTTCAGGCTTTGAATAGAGAAAGTGAATGTTTTCAACATATTATTTCTGCTTTTCCAGCCTTGTCTTTCAAGAAGATAAAAGCAGGTATATTCGATGGACTTCAAATTCGAACCCGCGTAAGTGACGAAGAATTTGCCAAGAAGATGAATAAGGAGGAGAAAGCAGCATGGCAGTCTTTTGTGGCAGTTACGAAGAACTTCTTTGGCAACAAAAAAGCAGAAAACTATAAACTTCTGGTTCAAAGGATGCTGTTGGCTTTCTATGACATTGGATGTAACATGAGCATTAAGATTCACTTCCTGAACAGTCACCTTGATAAGTTTCCTGAAAATCTTGGAGCTGTTAGTGATGAGCAGACCACTGCTGGAGCATCAAACGAGATTGTCCTCAACAAGTACACAAACACAGGAGCTTCAAATGCAAAGTTTTGCCTGAATTGAATTTAAATATGTTTTGTGCAAATTTTATGATTAAAATAAGTTTTTTAATATGTTCTATTTTGAAATTGTAGACCTATTCTGATGGTATATTTTTTAGTGTATTAGTGTATTTACTGCATTATATAAATTATTATATTTTCACAAAGATGATGCCCAAGAAGACATTCTACTTCATTATGTTAAACTAACTGTTGAAAATTTTACAATAAGATGAAAATCTAAAATCTTAAATTGCAAAAGAACTTTAGCTTACAGAGAAAAACTAATGTCAGATTTGAGATCAGCACACTCGAATTAGGTAAGAACAAGTGTTTTTGTGGATGCAAGAAAAATTTTGTTTCCCAGTGTTATTATCGGCCACTTTTACAAAGATCAAGATTCTCATTTATGGTCTGACCAGGAGGTGGCTCAGTGGATAGAGCATCAGACAGGGATGGAGAGGACCCAGGTTCTAAACCCCAAGCTCACTGGCTTGAGCTCAGGCTCATTTGGCTTCAGCACAGGCTCACCAGCTTGAGCATGGGATCACAGGCTTGAGTGAGGAATCATAGACATGATCCCATGGTCACTGTCTTGAGCCTAATGGTTGCTTGAAGCCTAAGGTAGCTAGCTTGAGCCCAAGGTTACTAGCTTGAGCAAAGGGTCACTCACTCAGCTGTAGCTCCTAGTCAAGGCAAATATGAGAACGCAATCACTGAACAACTAAGGTGCTGCAAAAAAGAATTGATGCTTCTCATCTCTCTCCCTTCCTGTCTATCTGCCCCTGTCTTTCCCTCTCTCTGTTTCTTTCACACACACACACACACACACACACACACACACACACACAAGATTCTCATTTTTGTAACTCGTAAAGTAAATGAGCGATTTAATGTCAAATGTGAGTTACATCTAGTAAGAGACATTAAAGAGTTAATTTTTTTTTTTTAGGGCAGAAATGTATCTGACTAATCCATATTTTTTTAAACAATGGCATCCCAAAAATAACACAATGTTATACATTGTACTTTTTCAACTTGAGGAAAATATTTCTTAAAAGAAAATAATTACTTTTAATCTATTTTTATACTCTTCATTAAGAGCCCCATTCAAGATATTCTATTCCTTTACTCAAGAAAAAATTTCTGGGTCCCAGGCCCTATTCAAGCACTCAAAATATATCTGTGAACAAAATAAACCAGCTTTTCTGCCATGATGGAACACATTCTAGCAAAGAAAAACAGAAAGAAGCCATATGCATGACAAGTAATTACATTTTGGGGGTATATTAAAGGTGAATGAGTATTCCAGGAAAAATGTAGAGTTTGAGGAATAAGAAAGGCATGTGTTGAAGTACTCTATCAAATGAAAATAGGGTGATCAGGTTAGGGCTCATTGGAAAATAATGACATTTGAATCAGAACTTTAAGGAATTGAAGGAATTGGAAATATAGACTTATCTCAGACAGAGGGAACAAAACGAGCACTGGCTCTACAGGGAGCATGCCTGACTTATCTGGAAAAAAGCCAGGAAGCCAACCAGCATGGCTAGAGTCATGTAAATAAGCCATTAGGGTCCAGGTAATAATGGGTCTTCTATGGTTTGGGCTTTTTTACTCAGTGATATGAGCAGCTATGGAAGATTCTTGAGCAAAAACATGATAAGAGTCACACTAACAGGTAGGATAGTTTCTGGAAGGGCATTGGTGTTGTCATCAAGACGAATGGAAGGTTATTCCCTGAGCCAGAGAAGAGAACATGGGGTTAACAGATTATAGGGAGCAGATGTAGTGAGAAAAAGGTCAGATTCTGTATAAAATCTGAAAGTTAACGAATCCTGCTAAATGAGTTACCAGTGTGGACCTATGAATAAAAATATATACATACTTTGCATAAATAGCCAATCCTGTTAAATCAAACATGTTTAGTATAAAAATTATGACATTCACAGTCTTAATTAATCTTCTTTGAATAAATTATTTCCCAGAGCTTTATCCTCCATGAATAAATTTGTAATCTACACACCTAAAGACTAACTCCAAAGTGATAATCACTATGGCCCTCTAAGAAGACTGACCTGAAACAGTCAAAAAAATTTGACCATCTTTTTCCTTTACTGTAATAAAAAAATATCCTTTTTTTTAAAGAATGTACCACACTGAACTAGAGTAGGAAATATAGGAAGCATTTATAGCTGCAGCTATTCATGATGACAGGTATCTCTATATGTGTTTGAAATATTTGATGTTCAAATTATCATTTTTGTTTTTTATGTCAGCAGAATAAGAGATAAAATAATTTCACTGATATTTGAGGAATGTAAGTACATTGCAGGAGGCAAATGATTTCAGCTTGCCAACAGGTTAAATAACTAAAAAAATAAAATAAAACTGACCAAAGTGTAGCAAGTTAAATGTCTGGTGGAGGTTTTAAACAGCTGGGTCAGAAATAGAGTCTCAGGACAAAGTCATGTAGAGGGAGTTATTTAACGTGAGACCAATCAGAGCTATTCAGGGCCCACCAGAGGCGGCAGCATAATGAGAATGGATGACAGGTCTTAATAGGTTTCTCTAACTCTGGTACCAGTGATTTTATAATCTATCAGTCATTTCCCCCCAGGGGTGTTTTTCTTCCAAACTGCTTTTTTTTTTTTTTTTTTTTTTAATGTTGGAACATACTACCTCTGAAATGGAAGAGAGTTAAATCTCTCCTGTTTTTTGTTCCCCTTATCCATCCAGGGGTTTTGTTCTTTGCCTTCACTCTAAAGGACAGGATAGTAAATGAAACAGATAAACTTTGAATTAGCATTCCTTTAGGGATGAACATCTAAGTCTCTTAACTTGTTAAATTCTGAAGCGCTTGCTCCCTCCTGGTGGAACAGCAGCTTCTAACTTTCTGCACTGTACCTCTTAGATGCAAAGAGAATTGAGGGAGATCGTGCAATGTCTTGGAGTGCTCAGAAATAACCCATTTATTCAGAACATTCAGGGTAAATGAGATTAGTAACGTGAACATTTACTTCAGAAGTGTAGAGGTCACTGAAGGGCTGGACAAACCAAAGAAAAATTTCTTAATTGGTCTTTCTCAATGAAATCATTATTGCTTCTAATGCTTGGAGGTTAGCATAGTGTGGTAGTAAAGATCATTAAAATAGAGATCTGGAAGTCTTAGCTAGGTTTAAATTTCAGCTCTGCCATTTCAACAAGTTATCTGTCTTCTCTCTTGTGCCTCAGTTCTCTCATCTGGACAGTGGCATTGATAATAGAACCTGACTTTAGAGGCCTGTTATGAACATTAAATTGATTATTATGTTATAAAAATAGAACAATGCCTGGAACATAAAATGTGCTATATAAATTTTGTAATTATAACAATTTCTTTTCATGCCACAAGTATTCAACAGACACAAATTGGTTTTGATACTGTTCTAAGAAGTGTACTGGGGAGGAAAATACTAGTTATCATTTTTAATTTTCAAAAATATATTAAGTCATTTATGTATCTGCATTTCATTTAGTATATAAAGTTTTGATAAAATTTGTATAACTCCAGTGTTTTCAAAGTAATTATCTTTATTTCCGTATGTTTCCTTTGATGCTGAATTTTAGAAAATAATATCACTTTCTAATATTGATAGAATCTATATTTGTATTACTCTCCAATCTAAAACTTTCAATATTTATCTATTAGTTCAGTTGGATTAACATATGCACTCACAATTTAGAGTCATTTATATCAGCCTATTTTTTCCTTGAGAGGGAACTTTAAGTTTCCAGAAAGTTCCACTCTCTTCAGTTGCTGCTGTCTCTACATTAAGATCAGCACTTTTTCTCTTTAATTAGAAACTTTAATGAGAGAGGTTAGAGTCAGTTCATGGAGAAATAAGCAGAAAAGAGAGGTAGAAGGATGTTGTAAGAAAGGCCTATGCTTCAAGAAGGAGGTTCACTGTGTGCTTAAATTAACAAAATGTATTCAATTTTCTGGGTTTTAAACTGACTCAGAGGTTAATTCCAAGAGCTCTCAAAGACATTCAAGAAAGTCAAAGAATTTTAAAAGAAATTACTATTAGGCATAAAAACTTTTGGGAGACAGAAAAACAGAAAAAAAGGTTATAAATTTTCTGGGTCTTGAAAATTTTAAATAATCTTATTTTTTAGATGTGCTTCATGTAAACAGATTCATTATAAAAGCTATGACTGGAAATAATATTGAAGCCATAACACAGAAGACCCAAACATCAGAGTGAATTTGTACTTGGTTTAGTAGGAAATAACGAGAAGGTAAAAGATGTTGAATAAGGAACCAATTAAATTATGCAGAGCAGGCATTATTCAGCAATGATGTAGGTGAAAAAATTTTTAGAGAGAGAGAACTAGGACAAAGACAGACATGGAAATAAATAGTAACCATGATGGTTTGACTTAAGTCAGAGACCTAATAATTAAAATGTTCCTACTTCTCCACCTGGTGAGATACTCCAATAGAAATACCGTGTGGACTTACAGTTTCCATTCTCTGAATTGGTGTTTTTCAACTGCCGTCCATGAACTGGTGTCAGTCCCCAAGAAATTTTGTGCCTGTCCACAAAGAATTAACCACCTTGATGGTGTTTGCAGATTGCAGGCCTAATGATCTTAAGTGAATTCACTTATACTCAAGGTAATTTCTGCCTTAGCAGTCCCTGAAATGATTTTCTTATTTTTGCTGGTTCCCAGTGGAAAAAGGTCATAAACCACTGCTCTAAATGGAACCAACTCAATTTACAACTGAGAGTTTACCAAATGGCGGAATAAGCCATTATTGTGTCATATTAAAATTATTGTCAGCAAAAGGGATGGGTAATCAAGAAGACAAGAAAGGCATAATAGTGGCCTTTCAGTATTTGTAGAGCTGACAAATTTATCTTATCCTTAATGGGTCCAGGAGGGTAAATGAGAAACAACAGGTTTACAGTAATTTACTATTTTAAAAAAAGAGGTTTACTAATTATGTTGAACTGGAGTGGCTGCCTTGTAATGTAATAATTCTTGCAGCATTTGACCTGTGCTAAACAGAGGTCACATGACCCCTACAGGCAAAATGTTGTAGAGAAAATATAAGGACAATTGGGTAGTTGGACTATGTAAATTTTTATGTAAACTACAATTCTCTACTTTTAAAATTTATAATTTTATAAAGAATTTCCTTTTTTCTTAATTTGTTAACTAATGAATTTAAATATTATCACAGAATTTACCTTGATATAGATTATATTCCAAAATATATAATTCTATATGACATTTACTATGCTTATTTTAACATTTTTATTTATGCAAAATTTATTAAGGTACTACAGGCTATGTAATTATGTTTTATCTGGGAAATTATATAACATTTATAACATCATGATATCTTAATCACACTAAAATGTCCTAATATATTGCTGCTTAATAAGTAAACAATAGATTTAAAATATTTAAAATCATAACAAATTGACTATGAACAAAGCCAAACATAAATAAAAGCACAATGTGTATTTATATTATATAATTTCAGCTAAATAGAAATATTTTTGAACTGGCTAAATATTTCAGTACTTAATTTTGGCATTCGGTAGTTTTTAATTATTTCTTCCTTAACTATATTCTAAGCAACTAAATGTAAGGTCAACTCAAAAGGATTTGGGAGTTAGGCATTTAGAGAGTGAATTCTTAAATATCTCTTCTATTTCTATGCTACTTTTGTTAATAAGTTTAATAATGAAACATTAAGTACATAGATAAAATAAGTATGCATGAACTATTATAGCATTATATGAAATATAAGTAATGTGTTAAAAACATAAAATGTTAAACACACATTCTTTTCTATTTTATATTTTGTAATCTAATTGCAAAGAATGCAAGCATATTGTATTTATTAAGATATTTGACCAGAATTTCACCTTGATAAAATAATTTTTTATTCTGAACAGTTTTTGTCTCCCTGGTCTAAATATGCTATGATAGATCTATAGGCAGTTCTACTAGCATTTTTCTTTACGTATTGTCCTTACTCTGTGTGTTATAAATAAATGTTTCAATATTGTTTACAACATTGCCTATAAACAAGTATGTTGGAAAGCATAAGAGAGAAGATGCTGGATTTCAAATAAACATCAAATTTTAGCATTTTATAAAGAATAACATTTCAATAAAATTTGGTTTCTCTAATATTTTATCATTTTATATTCTGTTACATGATTCTTATTTTCTGTCATAATGTATAAGCTGCAAACTAAGAATAAAAAAATTTAATACCCCTAAGAAAATGTTCAAAGTGTTCTCGCCCCAATAACTTCTCCCACACTAAATTATTCAAACTATTGGTTGGAATAATGAATTTCATATCAGAGAGCACATTATTATTTAGAAAGCTTTTATGTGGATTAGCATGTTACCTGCTTTGATTTGATTAGTCATCATTCAAAGTGATATGGAAGATGAAACCATTATAAAATTAAGTAACTTATTTAGATAAATGCAGTATAGTCAATGGAATAAAAATGACCATCTTTGAAACTCTTAACTTTGTCTTCAAATCTGTATTTAAATATTTTCATGTATCAGGAGTTATTCCACCAGTATATCTAATCCCCTTCAATGGATGATTGTCTCTAAAAAGTGAAATGATTAAAACCTTTTATAAATGGAAATCAAAGTGGCATTTGGACATGATAATATGATCAAACAATCATATGGAACCAATAAGTCAAAGTTTGTTGTACTCTCAGTAGTGCTCCAGTTTTTTTTTTTTTTTTTTTTTTTTTGTGTGTGTGTGTGTGAGACAGAGAGACAGATAGGAACAAATAGGCAGGAAGGGAGAGAGATGAGAAGCATCGATACTTTGTTGCAGCATTTTAGTTGTTCATCGATTGATTGCTCATTGATGGCTTTCTTATATGTGCTTTGATGGGGGGGGGCTTTAGCAACATGTGACCCCTTGCTCAAGCCAGTGAACTTGGGCTTAAACTGGTTACCCTTGCTCAAACCAAATGAGCTGGCACTCAAGCTGGTGTCCTTGGAATTTCAAACCTAGATCCTCTGCGTCCCAGGCCAATGTTCTATCCACTGTGCCACTGCCTAGTCAGGCAGTAGTGCTCCAGTTTAAGGGTTTTTTTTCATCAGCTGGGAGCTAGAGTTGAGGTGTGATTTTCCTAAATAACATGCCTTATGCCAGAGACATCACCTTCTGGGTTTCAGTCTAGTATCCTTTCCACTCTACATAAATTTATTTTCTTATATTTCACCTAAAAGTTGTTTTTTTTTTTTTGCTTATGAATATCTCACATATTGAAAATGCTAATGATTAATTGAAGTAAAACTTTTTTTGTTGTTTTCACAGGATTTTACATTTCTACCCCAACTGGACCAGGAGGGAGACGGGAAAGAGTAGAACTTTCAAGCCTCCCTTTGAGCCCCACTGTGGAACCCATCTGCCTTAGTTTCTGGTATGTAGTAGGCACATGTTAAATACCATTCAATGAGTAACGTATCTTTCTTTTCTCATGGTGCCAAACTATGATTTCACTATGATGATATCTCAAGTTTTAATGAACTTGCCATTACTTTTCAAATTGATAAAGAAGTAAAATGTTGGGGGACTTCTTGCCCCGTCTCCAGCAATTCCCTTAACCCAAGGAAACAGTGAGTATTTCAAAGACACCATAAGCTATAGAAGAACCAATAAATGTCTTTGTTCTAATGTTTAGAAATTCAATAATTTTTGCTTGTTTCCAAACTAGGTATTACATGTATGGTGAAAATGTCTATAAATTAAGCATTAATATCATCAGTTACCAAAACATGGAGAAGATAATTTTCCAAAAGGAAGGAAATTATGGGAAAAATTGGAATTATGGACAAGTAACAATAAATGAAACCACAGAATTTCAGGTTGGCAAAATATTTTGTGTTTTATTATTATGTATATGTATTCTAAAAATAGTGATACAATTATAGTTTATGGTAATATAATGAAAAAAATAGTTTATTTTCTAAATACAGCCAAGTCATTTTCTCTACTTTCATAATCTATCTTCTTTTAAAAAAACTTTAAGTGTTTCTATTTTTATTTATTCATTAACTCATTAAAAACCACTTATTGAAGGACAGTTATGAGTACTATGAATGTTCATGTACGTCCTCACTCAAAGAGTTAACAAAAGACTCACTACTCAAAAAGTTAAAAATGTCATAAAATCCTTGGAAACCTGTAGGATATTTTAGGTTTGTTTGTTGGGGGGGGGTTGCAATTTTTTTAGCACAATCTGTGTCCTCCTATGCCCTTGCCTGCTTAACTAAGACTTTCAATTTTTTACAAACACCACCTAGATCAGCCCAGCATTTTCTAGGCAATATCTTTTCTTATTAGAACATCCATACCTACTGGTATTCATCTACGCCAGGGGTCCCCAAACTACAGCCCGCGGGCCACATGCGGCCCCCTGAGGCCATTTATCCGGCCCCCCGCTGCACTTCCGGAAGGATCCCTCTTTCATTGGTGGTCAGTGAGAGGAGCACATATCACTTGTTATGGCTAGCAGTGACAAATATGGAACTGGATATTGACCATCTCATTAGCCAAAAGCAGGCCCATAGTTCCCATTGAAATACTGGTCAGCTTGTTGATTTAAATTTACTTGTTCTTTATTTTAAATATTTTATTTGTTCCTGTTTTTTTTTTTTAACTTTAAAATAAGACATGTGCAGTGTGCATAGGGATTTGTTCATAGTTTTTTTTTTTATAGTCCGGCCCTCCAACGGTCTGAGGGACAGTGAACTGGCCCCCTGTGTAAAAAGTTTGGGGACCCCTGATCTACGCCATCCTACTCTGACTTTATCTCCATTCATTTTCTTTAGAAACAAATTCCATGAGCTATATCACTGGGAAATCTCCAATCATTTATTTCACATTAGGGTGAATTAATTTTGCAGATAACAGCTTAATATGTTCTGTTCTTAAGGGTGTTTGCAATTAAAATATAGGGTAGTAAAGGCTAATAATTTGACCAAATTGACAGTTTTTTAATTGGGTAACTTCAGACAAGAAAGTGTAACTTCCAGGCAGTCTGTTTGGGGATAGATATTGTCATCAGAAGCTTCAGTTTTTTCCTATGACTTTGTATAAAGCAAGCGATAATCATCTGTATTTCTCTGATCTTCAGATTCTATCCTTTAATTCTGTGAAGTTTGGTTTTTGTTGTGGTTGTTTTTTTTATCCCATGTTTGAGTGTTTCCTGATAATTCAAGGAAGGGTAAAAGAAATGGGGCCTCAAGGGAAGGCAGAGATAGCAGAAGCTGGAAAGTGAGTAAGTACTGCAGTGGTCAAATCTGACTCAACTCACTGAGCATGTTTTGTTTTGTTTTGTTTCTTTTAAGTAATAACAGGAACAATTTTTTCAAAGTTAGCTCATTTTTCAGAGTGAGAGCGTTAAATTCTAAAAATGTTTTGATCTTTTTTTTTTTTTCCTGAAGCTGGAAACGGGGAGGCAGTTAGACTCCCGCATGCGCCCGACCGGGATCCATCCGGCATGCCCACTAGGGGGCGATGGTCTGCCCATCCGGGGCGTCGCTCTGTCGGGACCAGAGCTACTCCAGCGCCCCGGGCAGAGGTCAAGGAGCCATCCCCAGCGCCTGGGCCATCTTTTGCTCCAATGGAGCCTCAGCTGCAGGAGGGGAAGAGAGAGACAGAGAGGAAGGAGAGGGGGAGGGGTGGAGAAGCAGATGGGCGCCTCTCCTGTGTGCCCTGGCCAGGAATCGAACCTGGGACTTCCGCACGCCAGGCCGACGCTCCACCACCTGAGCCAACCGGCCAGGGCCTAAATGTTTTGATCTTGGTTTTGCCACTTTATTGTGAAATCTTGCACCAATCATGTTAATTTTTAAAAAATTCATCTTGTATTACATGAAAGAGAAAAAAAAATCCTTTTTTGGAATAATGCCTGGCATGAAGTAGGTGGAATGTATATATAAAATTCATGATTGTGTAATAATGTTGGAAATATTAAATAAGATAATGTATATATGACATGTGCCTAGCATAGCAATGAGTAGAAAACATACTCAGTTTCTTTCTTTTCTGTCCTACACAGTAGAGGATTCAGAAAAGTCCAGTTAAAAATATTCACTGTCCCTAGAAACTTAGTATGTTTCATATGACTTTAGACTTTTCTCACAAGTCTGGGTCTGTGTTGTTTTGTTATCACCCTCACAAAGTATCTCACACCGGCTCTCCAAGGGAACTATAACCTGTACCAGTTGGCCCTAAATTATCATAGTTTCCCCTGCCCCCCTCTCCTCCAATTTAAATGACCTAATCACTATATATTCTCTTCAGGGCTTACATGCTCTGAGAAGGCAGACAGCTACTAGGATTTCTAACATTGCTGCGGGAGAATGTAGGAGAAATTTCCTCACCCCTGTCAGACATTATATGTGCACGACAGATAATGGAGTATGATAGCATCATCAGAGAGAGGCAGAGACAAACTGTGGCAATATTGGCTAACTCAGAAGGAAGACATTATTGAAAATTTAGGTTAGTGTGAACACTAAACACAGGAGGTGGACTCAGCAGAAGGATCTTGAGAAACATCAGTCTTTCCCTGTGCAGTTAGTAACTTGTTCTCAGATGTTTGAAGATGGCTGTATTGATTCTCCAGAGAGTACTGGGCCACAAGAAGAATCAAATTAGGGAATATTAGAGTAGAATAACTTAATATGTTTCTATGCATTGCAGGTTTCTTTTAATGCTTTTAAAAACAAGCTCCTGAGTGATATAGCATTGGATGACATTAGCTTAACACATGGAATTTGCAATGCAAGTCTTTATCCAGAACCAACTTTGGTCCCAACTCCTCCACCAGAACTTCCTAGTAAGTAACCTTAACACATATTTTCATTAATTAAATCATTAATATTTTCAGGTAGATAATTTTTTGGCTTATTTCCTTATCTCAGTCTAATATTTTTTCACTAGAAATCAAAGATTTTAAAATATAAGTATATTAGAAGCCAGTAAAATATTATATGTTATATACCTAAACCCAGAATGAGAATCACTCAGTACATTTTTTTTTTTTTGTATTTTTCTGAAGTTGGAAATGGGGAGGCAGTCAGACAGACTCCTGCATGCTCCCGATCGGGATCCACCAGCACGCCCAACAGGGGGCGATGCTCTGCCCATCTGGGTTGTTGCTCTGTTGCAACCAGAGCCATTCTAGCACCTGAGGCAGAGGCCATGGAGCCATCCTCAGCACCCGGGGCAACTTTGTTCCAGTGGAGCCTTGGCTGTGGGAGGGGAAGAGAGAGACAGAGAGGAAAGAGCGGGGGAGGGGTGAAGAAGCAGATGGGTGCTTCTCCTGTGTGCCCTGGCCAGGAATCGAACCCAGTACTCCTACACGCCAGGCCGACACTCTACCACTGAGCCAACCGGCCAGGGCCTCAGTACATTCTTATACATCATATTTATGACAATTTTAGTGATTTTTCATTTTTAAAATGATGAAGGTGCTGATATTTATTTTGTTTTCATTAGAATATAAACTAATTCTGTATTGGCCATGTAACATGGCCTATAGTCTTTGTGAAAAAAGCATTGATTCTCAAAGCTTTCTTAAGGAGTAATATTAAGATTCCAAGAAGAATTTGGTTGAGCCAGAAACCCACCCAACCCATTTCCAGAATAATTTAATAATAATGATTGGGCCTGGACTTTGAATATACAGACCTAGATGACCCAAAAGAGTTTTGTCCTGAAGTGGTGACTCCTTAAAGCCTTGCAATATGCTCCCTTCACGGAGACACTAACATGTCGTTGTTAAGCAGTGACCAGGGTTTCCAGTGTCCCATGGGTTCTTTCACTCAAAAGAATAACATGGAGCCTGAGTCTCCCTGTGTTCTGAAGTTAAATTAGAAATACAACATTTAAGAAGCAAAAGGACATCATTGTTCATCCTATCCATGTGAGAGGAGACAATGACTTCATATCACATTCAGATGATAGGATTTGACAGAAAAAAATCACAATGATAGTGATATCAAACACCCACTGTCCTTTCATTGGAATGATTTCACTGCATTGTAGCTTCTCCTGTGAAGACTTCCCTCTTGTCTTTGAAGCATGGTGGCTGGAAGCTGACCTGGCTCTGCAGCTTCTCTGTGCCAAACTCTATGGATGCTTTTGCTCTGTCAGCGAGCTGAGCTTATGACAAGCACTTTCTCCAGGTCCCATTTCCTTCCAAGCACAACTTGAAAGTTCCCATATTCACATCAGCAAGTCAGATGGGAAAATTATCCAAGTTTGGTCCTACTTCTAAAACTATATATTCTTCTGCTTTCCAATCCTTAAGTAAAAAAAAAAAAAAATCCAAAAAAATTTTTAGATGAGTTGTGTTAACTCAAAAGCTCTAAAGATAAATGACCAGTGTTTGAAAACACATAACAAATGAACAGCTGTTAAGATGAAGGTAGCATGAACATTATCATACTGCTCTCATGGGACCATTTCCCACCAAAATGCTAATTTATAATTACTGTCTTATGTATCAACATATTGAGATGCTAGTAGTGGTTGTACATAAATTCCTCAATATTTCAAATACTCATTCAAATTTTATAAATATCTGCTATGTACAAGATACCACATGAGAAATGGAAGATATGTAACATTAACAATGGGTACATGAAAAGATGAATAAATATAATTTATATGAATAAATACTAAAAGCAATATATAATTACATGTCCCTAAAAGTAATAAATGAAAGAAGTAAATGATAGAGGACTTCAGAGAAGACCAAGTGACTGGAGAAGACTTTAAAGAAGCATTAAGATTAAGAGGCCAAATACAGGAAAGTACCATGCATTCAAATTTAATTATATTGGCCACAAACATGTATCAAGAAGTAAATTTTTTGGCCCTGGCTGGATAGCTCAATGGTAGTGCATCAGTCTAGAATGTGGAAGTTCTGGGTTCAATTCCTGGTCAGGGAACACAGGAGAAGCGACCACCTGCTTCTCCTGACCTGCTCCCCCATCTTTTTTTTTCTCTTCTGCAGCTATGATTCGATTGGTTCAAGTGCATTGGTTAGGGTGCTGAGAATGGCTCTATGGCCTGGCTTCAGGCCCTATAATAGCTTGGTTACCAAGAAATGGAGCAGCGGCCCAGACAGGCAAAGCATTACCTAAGGGGGGCTTACCAGGTAGATCCCAGTCAGGACACATGTGGGAGTCTGTCTCTGCCTCCTTGTCTCTTAAATAATAATAATAATAATAATAATAATAATAATAATGAAAAATAAGTGAATTTCTTGACACCAAACTCTGGGTCTAATTCACCTTTGTTTCATGAATGTCTGACTGGTTACTGATATTACATAATAAATGGATAATGAAGAAAAATTATTTTATTTTATTAGATATGAACTTAACCTCCCTCTCTCTTGCTCCTTCTCATCTGTATATTTTTCTTGAGATTATGAACTTGTGTGTGTTTTTCTGAAGTGAGAAGCAGGTAGGCAGAGAGACAGATTCCTGCATTGCCCTACCAGTATCCACCCAGCATGCCCACCAGGGGGCGATGCTTTGCCCACCTGAGGCATTGCTCTGTTGCAACCAGAACCATTCTAGCGCCTGAGGCAGAGGCCATGGAGCCGTCCTCAGTGCCCAGGACAACTTTGATCCAATGAAGCATTGGCTGCTGGAGGGGAAGAGAGAAATAGGGAGAAGAGGAGGGGTGGAGAAGCAGATGGGTGCCTCTCCTGTGTGCCCTGGCCGGGAATCGAACAGGGACTTGCACACATTGAGCCAATGCTCTACAACTGAGCAAACTGGCCAGGACCTTGCAATATGAATATTTTTGTCAAACAAAATTTGATATAGAACTAAAGCTTGGAAATAATGATGGAGATGAAAGTGCGAAAAATATCATCATGAATACAATTATTTGGGCCTTGTAATATTGTTTAAAAATTATTGCCTCACTTTATTTTGTGTAGGTATCTTGCACTTTACCTGCTTATTGTCTGAAATATTTTGTGCAGCAACAAAAAGCATTATAATTATTAAAATCACTGCAGGTTTGATAAATAATTCCTATGGAAACCATGTATTAGCAATATCTTGCTATTTTGACATTAGAATTATTTAAAACAATAGTTTCTTTGTAATCCTTTCTGCCAGCATGTTCTTCTATTTACCAGTATGTGGTCAAAAAGAAGAATTTTCTAAGTGTAAAAAATATAGTCATAGGTTTGATATTTTAAAAGTAGCAAAATCTCATTACCTAAAATAAATATTTGAGATAATCTTTGTATATAATATCTTACATATAAATATAACTTTAAATATTATTTCTCATTTTAAAACTGTATCTATATAATCTATACAGTCCTCATATCTATTTCATTCAGAAAGAAAGATAACACCTCAATGTCAAGGAAGTATGATATCCCTGCGTATTTTAACAATAAAGAAATTATAACAGTAGAATAACACATCTGATTTTAAAATATAAACTTTGGAATTTTCCCAGAGTGTACTTGTTCCAGTTTCCAAATGTTTCACTTCAAGGCAATATTTAGCACAGCAGAAAATGTTAATTACCATCAAATGCATTCTGAACAATTTCAATCCAATGCCATTTGCAATTGGTTCAATGAAATTCTTGTTTGAGCTGAGCTTTTCTCATTCCAGATGACTGATTTGTTTAAGCAGAAATAAAAGAAATTCTTGGACAACTGACTAATAACCTTCTTTTAGCTCTTATTGAGCATTTAAATAAGAAAAGAATTCCAGACAAGTAACTGACTAGAACAGACCATTTTCCTCCCTTGTTTCTAGGGATCCATGTTGAGCTTAGTCAAGCTAAATGTAAGTTCAGTTTTCATAACCGCAGGAATTCTTCCATTTTGATTTCAATCGCTCTACATTGTTGCCCTAAGACAATGACACAAATCATTTAAATGTGGAGATTGTATTGAGAACAATTTAAAAAGAAAATATTTTATTACACAAACATCTTGCCATTTTGGAGCACAATTGGGGTGATCCATAAGACACCTACAATAGAATAGGAATGTACAAAAAGAAACCCACTTTTTAGTCCCTTGGCTTATTCCTTTGGCTGTTATAAGTAAATAAGATAAAAAAGGACAAACATAGTTTTAGCTATTTTAATAATCATGCATTATTTCTACAGTTATCTTCTATTTGGCCATTCTTAGGCCATTTTCCATTTCCAAAGACAAAATTAAAGTTAATTTGCAAAGTTTTGTATGTTTGATATTATACTGAGAGCTAAAAGAGTCTAACTTCGGTTTTTCATGTAGAAATGAATCAGTAGTCATCGACCTCTCTTGCAGTTGTTGGCTATATTGCAGCAGAACTGCTTGCTTTTCATATTTTTATTAGTGTGACTTGATATTCAAACCCCTAGAGAATGACATATTAAGTTTACTCATGTATTTCTGTATCAATATGTTTGTAGTTGCTTTATTTTTGTATCTTTTTACCTTTAAAACTAATAGCCTATTTATGACAGCTATCATTGGCTACATTGCTATTAATTACAAATACAACTTAAGCCACAAGAAATGAACATTTGAAATTTATTGTCATAAATTCAGTAAAAATATTGCCATCCTGATTGGACATTATAACCTGTTAATAGAAATATAAATTTTCATATACTGAGCACAGATTTTGATGAAGAGTTTATGTTATAAACTAAATTTCAAAAATGTTTTTCATAATACTATACAACTATGTATTATTATGATAATTTTTGTTTTACCAAATATCTTTCATTGGAACCCTTTTATCACAAATGAAAACTGGGTTCTCCTGCTTTTCATCATATAATAAATACCTCCACATTGACACACATCTCATAGATGCCAGAGACCCCAAAAGGCACAGTAAGAAATTAATCAGAATGCAAATCTTTGAGAGAAGAGCTCCAAGAAAAGAAAAATGAAAGAATTTAATGACTGTAAATGCATAGAGTTCCTTGTCCTGGACAGGTTATTTAACTCTCTTCTTCTGAGTGGAAATGGTTTACCTAATAATATAGCATGACTGTGATATCCAGAATTAAATTTCATGAGGCTTTGGCTCCTCTATTAAGAAGCACATGCTACATTTCCATTATAGTAACAGCACCATTCAAATAAATCCTGTCATCAAATGTAGACTGGCTAAAGGGCTTATGTCAATTCCCTACACTCAGTTCTATTCAGAGTAATTGATATTTCTTATCAAGATCAGAGCTACATCTTTCTGGTTAGTTATTTTAGATGAAATTATATTTTAAATGCATTTCAAAAGTACTTCTAAATATTTTTAAAAGAATTGATTTTCCAAGACTCCTGTTTAGTGGAGAAATACTACATAAACTATCCGCCTTGACAAGCATAACAGTTACACTTGACAACATTTGGGTTCTGGCTGTGTTTAATCAAGTCCCACATACTCATTTACATATAATATGCTGGTGAATGCTCAGTTTTGTAAAAATTCAATTCATTCTCTACAACATCAGCTAGAAAGAGAATGTGATTTTGAAGAAATTTTGCTATTCCTTAAACAGAGAATGATTATAAATTCAACAACAACAGCAAATAAAACAAAAAACTCCACTGGCCACACTGGCCACAGCTAAACTTGTGACCTTGAAAGATCTGGTTTTCCCCAGTCTTTAATCTGTAGTGTTGTTCCATCCCTGCAGTTATACTTTCTCTTCCTTGTGAGTTTTGCTGAAGATTGAAGGAAGCATTCAGGGTACTTAGAATTATTAAAATTAAATTAATAGGAGTGAAGAGGTTGTAGTAGAGTCTTCTACAGAAACCTTTGTGAGACAGTCACACAATCAAAAACAGGAATAGCTGTTGTAGGAGCATATGATGCCCTTAGCCTCTCTCACCCTTTCCAGGTAACAACCTGCCCTTATTCCCACTATCACTCTGTATGGCTCAAATATCTTTTTCTACACCCTGTGTACCATGCTTTCCTCCTTCCCAATCTATCAACAATTGACCTTGTTTGTTAGTGCTTTCATTTATGTTCCCTTCTCCCTCCTTCGCTCTGTCTTTACCCATCTAAGGATATGTCATATACCCATCTAGTACCACATGTTGAAATTTAGTCTAAACTCTGCCTGTGGCTTAGACCAGATGGTCAAAATGATTCAGAGTTTAATCAACCAAACAAGAGATAGTAATATGCTGTGGAGTGAGCTTGTGATGAACTGAGTTGAAGTTTTGACTTTGACACAAAGTGAAGGTGTACAGTGCCAACAAGTAACTGAATGCCTCCAATGCTCAAACTGTCCACTTAAAATAGAAACAATACTAGTAATTACCTAATCCATGCATATACATTGAAAACCAATACTGAATATGCCAGGTAATATGTACGCACTTTTCATATATTATGTCTGATTTTCACAACCCTGAAAATCTCTAATATATTGATATATCATTTAATGTATGTAAAAACAGTCTCAAACAAAAAAATAACTGAAGTGATCATTTTAATCCACCAGCTCTAAAACATCTTCCTTTTATATACCATGTTCTTTCTGCAAATGAAAGTGTATTTATGGAAATACTTGCAAAAGAAAAGTTCTTTTTTTTTTAATTTATTCATTTTAGAGAGGAGAGGGAGGGAGGGAGGGAGGGAGGGAGGGCGGGAGGGAGGGAGAGAGAGAGAGAGAGAGAGAGAGAGAGAAGAGGGGGAGGAGCAGGAAGCATCAACTCCCATATGTGCCTTGACCAGGCAAGCCCAGGGTTTCGAACCGGCGACCTCAGCATTTCCAGGTCGACGCTTTATCCACTGCGCCACCACAGGTCAGGCGCAAAAGAAAAGTTCTTATAAAAGGTTGTATTATTCTTGCTAAGCTCACCTGGGTCTAAATTAGTCTGGCCCAGGAGGACATACAAGGCAGATCAGTGCTCCCACCCAGCATAACAGGATAGGTTGGCAATGATACCACCCTCAAGCCACAGCAACTGTTCTCTGCCTCATCAAACACATTCTGAACCCAAATCTAAGAGTCTTATTACATACAAATTTGAACGGTGTACATGGCTTTCAAAGGCTCTACATAAATAAGATAGATGATATGTAAAAGAGGAATCAAAGAAGAGGGTATGACTGAGGAACTGCCATAGGTAGAGAGACATTTAATTATCCCTCCTAAATCTGATTCTTTATTATTGGGAGTAAATAATTCCAGTGGAGATCCTGCTTTAATAATAGGAAAAATATATACTTTTCTTGGTTTTCTATATTCTTCAAATTGGATTACTTTTATGACTTAAAAGTAAGATGATAATAAAAATGAGAATTGGGATACTAAGTGTAGTTTATGGATTTTTGTATTACCTTAAAATTTCCTGCTAATAAGCAAGAAGATAAATATATAAACTATGTTGAGAATTTCATCAATGTAATCTCCCTATTTAAAGCATCACCTTTTTATGTGAAGAATCTGTATTCTATTTTGCTGACAAATTTTCATTACGCTCAGTCTTAACTTGACTCCTGGACAATGTTGGGTAACAGATCACTCTACGACAATTAAAAAGCAAATTGGAGCTTCAGCTTAGCTCTCTTTCCAGACAGTCAAATATCTCAATAAACAGGATGATAAATATTCCCCTCTAAAAAAAAGTAGAAAAAAGACAAGGAATAAAAACAAGTGACAAGAGTAGTGATTTACTAGGTCCTTCTCATAAGAGAGTGGAAGATACAAGATTTGTTCTATTGCAAAGAATCATTTTCTCCTTTATTACATATGGTTAATACTTCACTCATGCGCCTATTTATAAAAGATATTTCCATTCCCAAATAATTTTGGAAAATGCTGTGTACTGTTATGCCCTCTTGGAGATTCACAAAGAACAGAGGAATATTTAAGGTTTTCAGACATTCTTCACTAACAAGAACTATTTACCTGTATTTTTTCTTAACTTAACTTGCAAGTTATTTCCATACACAAACTCTAAAATTAATCTGTCAAAACTAAGAACTGCAATTTTCTAACAAATAGTATTATCTCTCCAAAATAAACATTATGTTACTAATGATTTTCCATTGTTTTCCTTTTCAGCGGATTGTGGGGGACCTTTCGAGCTGTGGGAGCCCAATACAACATTTACCTCTATGAACTTTCCAAACAACTACCCTAATCAGGCTTTCTGTAAGTCATTTCTTTTCCAGGCCATGAGAAACAATTATATCTATAGTTTCCCCTTGACATAGCAAAGTAGATTACAAATTTGTTATATCTGGATACATCTGCCAGGTTTATGAGATTGTTCATTATAATGATAACAGCAAGAATAACAACATTATTATTTTTAAGCAAGTATTTCAGGCCAGGCACTGCATTAGTGCTTACTATCCATTATTTTAGTCAATCTTCACAATAATTCTTTGAAACAGGTACTATTATAATTCTCAAATTTAAAGTTTGAATAAAACCAGTAAGTGGAAGAGCCAACCTTACTCCAAATCACACTCTTTGGGTATACATATAATGCTTATGGTGTATATAACAAGTTTACAATTTCATAGAGTAAAATCAGTGAAAAGTATAAATAGCAAAGAGCTAGTTGTGATGTCTATACCTTTCGTACATAGATACTAGATTTAATACAGTAGCTAGAGTGATGTGCCTAGATTCCCAGTATAAAAGACGAAATAATAAAAAGTCATAAAAGGAAATCTAAGTCTAGTAAGGTGAGTTAGCTAAAACTTCACAAAGCCTATCATTCTTCCTAAATAGAAAAGTTCATTAAAGCTGGGTAGAGATTGTGTTAAAGATGCAGATTCCCAGCCCATCCTACAAAGATTCCACCTTGGTCTGGGAAACAGATATGGTTTTTCCATGGTCATACCTCATTAGCACCACTAAGATCTAAATGTCTTCTACCAGTAAAAGAAATGCCCCACTGAAAGTTGGAAATGTGTTGCTAGAAAATGTCTGCTTTTCTTGCTTCAAATGATACAGAGATAAGTATCACTTTCATAGAATGATAGACTCACTATTAGCCTGACCAGGTAGTGGCGCAGTGCACAGAGTGTCAGACTGGGATGCAGAGAACCCAGGTTCGAAACTCTGAGGTTGCCGGCTTGAGCAAGGGCTCACCAGCTTGAGCACAGGGTTGCAAGCTTGAGCATGGTATGACCCCCATGGTTGCTGGCTTGAGCCCAAAGGTCATTTGTTTGAAGCCCAAGGTCAACGGCTTGAGCAAGGGGTCACTCGCTCTGCTGTGGCCCCTCCATCAAGGCAAATATGAAAATGCAATCATTGAACAACTAAGGTGCTTCTCATCTCTCTCCCTTCCTGCCTGTCTGTCTCTATCTATCCCTCTGTCCCGTCACAAAAAATAAAAATAAAAAAAATAGAGTCACTATTATCGGGAGCTATCTGATTCAAAAAAATAATAATAAGTAGCCATTAATCTAATTTGAACTCATTTGGAGAACCAGAGAGCATCATCTTTAGTTCTCATTAAGTCATTTTAAAAACATATCACTTGTACAAAGTAACGATCTAAAAAAACTTGAAAACCAGTGAAACACTGAAAGAACAATTTGGATAAATTTGTTAAATGTAATGATTTATTCAACCAGCACTTTATTTGTTAGGCACTGAATAAATAAAGGCAAAACAAACATAATTCAGTCTAGATGAAGGTTCAGGTAAATTTTCAGGCATTACAAAATGTCCATGACACTGTTATAATGAGGACAAAGGCAGAATGCAGTGGAAGGAGGTGAGAGGTAGACAACACACAGGCAGTATAAAAGTAAGGATATATAATTTTTTTTTTTGAAATATTCAAGCAAAATGAAGGAGTGGTAATAAATGAAGTTGAGGTGGAAAGGAATTTCACACCATGTTAAGCAGCTTGGATTTTATTCTGATAGCTCTGGGGAGACTTCAAATGGTTTACATAAAAATAGTAATAAAATCAAGCTTGCATTTTAGAATAATCCATCTGGCTTGTATGATCAGACATAGATGGCAAGGGGAGAGCCATCAGCATCACCAATTAGGAAATGAAAAATAACAGTGACTTTGACTAATATAGTGGCAGTGAGACTCAGAAGTAAATGAGATCAATGGATGTAGACAGTAATTTTGGCTGGCCTGGATGATGGATTAGCTGTGGTAGGAGGAAGGAGGTCAAAGAAGATGTGGAGGTTTCTGGTGTAGACAACTGTGAGTGGATGATTAGTGGTACCATTTACTGAGACAAGAAGAGAAATGAGTTTAGGAAGGAAATAATTCTGTATTCTGTTTATTGCATGTTGAGTTTGAGATACATACATCCATACACAATATATAATTGGATAAACTTATCTACTTCTCAAGAAAGTGCAGAAAATACAGACGTGGAAGTCATTACTGCGTTCACGAAATGATCTTCCTTAAGAGTGAATGAGAACACATTCAGAATGAGGAAAGGGCCCAGAACAGAGTCTAGAGAATGAACTGTCTAAGGAATCAATGAAGAAAATGGAGTGTTTACTGATACTAAGCCTGGTAATTTTGTTCTGTTGTGTTTTGTTTTCAAAACGAACTACCAGTAAGCAACCTGTATAAATAATGGTGAAATTACTTAAAGAAATAGTAAAGTTTTCTAGCCCAAAAAACTGCATATTAATTACCTCATTTCCCTCTAAATTGAACCATGGAAAGTGAAACTAGAATATTAATATCTTTGATATTTATAAAATTTACATTGTAGGAGCAAAATACTACTTGTAAACTTTGATTAAAGTATTTTATTTTATATAAAATAAAACAAATTTAATTACAGTAAATAATTTCAAATAATACTGAAATTTCACTATAAATATTCCTGATTAGACCAGTATATTTCCTCACACACAAATAGTAAAAACCAATAGTTTGGAGTATTAGTTTTCGAAAAATGGAAAAAAAACTTTGAAAGTGTTTCAAAATTTTCAAGAGAATGTAGTTTTTAAAAGAAATAAAAAGAAATGTTCTGAACTACATGTTGTTATTTATTATTTTTAAGGTGTTTGGAATTTAAATGCACAAAAGGGAAAGAATATACAACTTCATTTCCAAGAATTTGACTTAGAAAATATAGCAGATGTAGTTGAAATCAGAGATGGCGGAGAAAATGATTCCTTGCTCACAAGTAAGTCTGCAGTTTAAATACTGTGAAGGTCGTATGGCTCAAGATATTGGACTGATAGCATTCTCAATGAATGTAGTCATTCTTTTACAACTACCAAACAGTAGAGTAACAAGTCATATTTTCTGCTAAGCACTTAATTTGGAAGGTATTTGCAATGATGATAGAATAATGTTCTTTTTGAACATTCTTGGAAAACCAAGATTAATATTTTTGTGTCAGCAGCTCCTACTCTCTGGTGTTAATTCTCTACAATACGCATTACACCTTAGAGACTAAGAACTAAGGATATCTACCGTATAGTTTTCTATGCAATATGTGCACATCAGGTGTTCAAAGATAACTATTAAGTTAAATTTCATTTCTAACTTAACAAAACAAATTATGTTTGTCTTGAAAATTTCTTGAAATAATTTTTATTTTATATTTTATTATTTTGATTGCCTATGTTTCTAGTAAAAGCTGCTTCTAATAAGTCTCTGAGAAGATTAAAAATTGGCCAAATTTGATTTTCTCCCACAGTCTACTGATCATTAATTTTTTAAATAAACATGGGGAAAATGTACTCTTCTAGAGAATTTTTTTTTTTTTTCCGAAGCTGGAAACGGGGATAGACAGTCAGACAGATTCCCGCATGCGCCCAACCGAGATCCACCCGGCACGCCCACCAGGGAGCAACGCTCTGCCCACCAGGGGGCGATGCTCTGCCCCTCCGGGGTGTCGCTCTGTCGCGACCAGAGCCACTCTAGCGCCTGGGGCAGAGGCCAAGGAGCCATCCCCAGCGCCCAGGCCATCCTTGCTCCAATGGAGCCTCGCTGCGGGAGGGGAAGAGAGAGACAGAAAGGAAGGAGGGGGGGGGTGGAGAAGCAGATGGGCGCTTCTCCTATGTGCCCTGGCTGGGAATTGAACCCGGGACTTCTGCATGCCAGGCCGACACTCTACCACTGAGCCAACAGGCCTGGGCCTAGAGAAAATTATTGTACTTAGATTATAAAAATACATGTTGACCTGATAAAAATCTATCCATCAAATATACTAGCTAATATCTTATTTAACTGATATCCATGTTTAAGAAAGACATACCCATGTATAAAACACACCTTAATTTTGGGGCCCAAAAGTTGGAAAAATAAATGTATTACATGAAGTTATTGAACTCAAGTTCTATGTATCATAAAATTTATACAACTCCTCATCACTGTCAAAACTACCATCCATTATCTTGTTCTCCTCTGTGTCTGATGACAAATCACTATCTTCAACAATGAATGCAAAAACAAGCAAAAAAAGAAAAAAAGCGGAAAACCCAAGTACAAAAATCTACAACCATTGTATAAGATGCACCCAGTTTTTAGACCCCAAATTTTTCACAAAAATATACGTCTTATACATGGGGAAATATATCTCTAGATAACTCATAAATTAAGGTATGAAAATGTATTAATATAAATGGTCAACTGGAATGCATGAAAAACACACTTTACAATAAAGGCATTTTATCTAACTAGTATGAGTGCTTTGGACTCATATTAACCATTTCCTATAAAATCTAGCCTAATGCACTCAGGTTGCAATTACATGAACACTACGACCAATGAATGAAGACTGCAGAATGCATTTTCCTGTGGGAGACTGCAAGCTGGCAAAGCCCTTGAAATTTTAGGCTTAGCCAAAGGCTAAATAAATTATTCCCCGACACCTCCATATTGGCTATGAAGCTGAATGTTTGTATTCATCCCATCCCCCCACTTCACTTGCTTGCTTAAGTTTCTAGAAGCACTTTACATGCCCTTCTTCTTACCCTTTGTTTGTTCTGATGTTGGTTGATTTCAGTTATGCAGGATGAAGGGTTTCTGTACTTGGGAGAATTCTTGGGTTGCCTTGAAAATGTGACTTTATATCAGGGATACCTTTCATTTGCTAATGATGTTGTTCTGCCGTATAGATAAAGCAGTTTGAAGGTGGAGACTCGCTTTTTGCAAGCTTTCTTGGCATTGCAAAGAGACGTCCTGATCCCATCCTTTTTTCTCTCTGAGTTTATTTCTTCATTCCATACCGTTCTCACTCAGGACCTGGACAATTACTAGCCGCACTGTCCACAGCACTTTCCATAGTAATGATGGGGCAGAGGGGTGGCGAGGGTTCCCCATCCATAATAATCCATCACCTGTTATGTGTGTTCCTTCAGGAAAATTCTACGAAGTTCTAAAATACGAGCTTCTTGTGAGAGGATTTTTAAAACTACACATGAAACAAATAAGTAATGAAAGAATCAGTGGGCCCAGAAGATTAGTGTAAAAAAAATTGAGGGATTTCAAATTTGATTTTATTATGTACAGATATAAATACACTTTGGATAATTTTCCCAGTTTTTAGTTATATTATCCGTCTAACAAAACCTTCAGTGTTCTCATGATCTAAGAAAACTGTTTTTTTATGATTTTAATTTGTGTTTACATAGATTCAAGTGTCCCACCAAATATATCACCCCCCACCCCCTTATTCCCCTTGGCCCCTCCATGACCCTCCCCCCCAATGCCTTCCCCTCTTCTTTCCAGGATTTGCTGTCCTGTTCTCTATAATGCTGTTATGTATATATAATCTCATTAACTTCTTTCGCTTCTCAGATCCCATCTTCTCATCACCTTTCCCTCTGTTCACTTTCCCTCTGGTCCCTTTGATGCTGCCTCTGCCTCCGTTCCATTGCTCACTTCACATTGTTCATTGGATTCCTCAAATGAGTGAGGTCATATGATATTTTTTTTCCTCTCTGCCTGGCTTATTTCACTTAGAATAATAGTTCCAGATCCATCCATGTTGTTGCAAAAGGTAAGATTTTCTTCTTCCTCACGGCCACGTAGTATTCCATTATGTATATGTACCACTGCTTTTTAATCCACTCGCCCACTGACAGACACTTGGGCTGTTTCCAAATCTTGGCTATTGTAAACATTGCTGGAATAAACATGGGGGTGCATTTCTTCTTTTGAATCAGTGATTTGGTATTCATAGAATATATTCCTAAAAGTAGGATAGCTGGGTCAAAGTGCAGTTTATTTTAATTTTTTGAGGAATCTCCGTACTGCTTTCCACAGTGGCTGCACCAGTCTACATTCCCACCAGCAGTGCAGGACGGTTCCCTTTTCTCCGCACCCTCTCCAGCACTTATTATGTGTTATTTTGTTAATAAGCATCATTCTGACAGGTGTGAGGTGATATCTCATTGTGGTTTTAATTTGCATTTCTCTAATGATTAGTGATGTTGAACATTTTTTCATATGCCTATTGGCCATCTGTAGGTTCTCTTTGGAGAAGTGTCTATTCATTTCTTTTGCCCATTTTTTGATTGGATTATTTATCTTCCTGGTGTTGAGTTTTACAAGTTTTTATGAATTTTGGTTATTAACCCCCCTTATCAGACGTATTGGTGAATATATTCTCCCATTGTGTGGGTTGTCTTTTTATTTTGTTAATGGTGTGTTTTGCTGTGCAAAAGCTTTTTAGTTTCATATAGTCCCATTTGTTCATACTGTTCTTTGTTTCACTTGCCAGTGAAGGTAAATCAGCAAAAATATTGCTACGGGAGATATCGGAGAGGTTATGGCCTATGTTTTCTTCCAAGATGTTTATGGTTTCACGACTTACATTTAAGGTGTTTTTTTTTTTGTTTTTTTTTTTTGTATTTTTGTATTTTTCTGAAGCTGGAAATGGGGAGGCAGTCAGCAGTCAGACAGACTCCCGCATGCGCCCAACTGGGATCCACCTGGCATGCCCACCAGGGGGTGATGCTCTGCCCATCTGGGGTGTTGCTCTGTTGCTACCAGAGCCATCCTCAGTGCCCGGGCAAACTTTGCTCCAATGGAGCCCTGGCTGTGGGAGGGGAAGAGAGAGACAAAGAGGAAGGAGAGAGGGAGGGGTGAGAAGCAGATGGGCACTTCTCCTGTGTGCCCTGGCCGGAAATTGAACCCGGGACTCCTGCATGCCAGGCCGACACTCTACCACTGAGCTAACTGGCCAGTGCCACATTTAAGTCTTTTATTCATTTTGAGTTTACTTTTGTGAATAGTATAAGTTGGTGATCCAGTTTCATTTTTTTTGAAAGTACCTGTCCAATTTTGCCAACACCATTTGTTAAAGAGACTGTCTTTACTCCATTTTATGCTCTTACCTCCTTTGTCAAATATCAATTGTCCATATAGGTGTGTTCTCTGTTCTGTTACACTGATCTGTATGCCTGTTCTTATGCCAGTACCAAGCTATTCTGAGTAAAATGGCCTTTAGTATAACTTGATATCAGGAAGTGTGATACCACCCACTTTATTCTTCTTTTTCAGGATTGCTGAAGCTATTCGTGTTCTTTTTTGGTTTCATATAAATTTTTGAAATATTCGTTCTATATCTTTTAAGTATGTCATTGGTATTTTAATATTGAATAGTAACTGCATTGAATTTATAGATTGCTTTGGGTAATATAGACATTTTAATGATGTTTATTCTTTCTATCCATGAACACGGCATAGGCTTCCACCTGTTTGTATCTTCCTTGATTTCCTTTATCAATGTTCTTTAATTTTCCAAGTACAAGTCTTTAACCTTTTTGGTTAAATTTACTCCTAGATACGTTATTTTTTTGTTGTTGTAATAGTGAAGGGAATTGTTTTCTTAATTTCTCTTTCAGACAGTTCATTGTTGGTGTATAAAAATGGCACTGATCTCTGAATATTAATTTTATATCCTGCCACCTTGCTGAATTCATTTATCAGTCCAAAATTTTTTGACGGAGACTTTAGGGTTTTCTAAATACAGTATCATATCATCAGCAAATAATGATATTTTTACTTTTTCTTTTCCAATTTGGATGTCTTTTACCTCTTCTTCTTTTCTGATTGCTGTGGCTAGGACTTCTAGAACTATGTTGAATAAAAGTGGTGAAAGAGGGCACTCCTGTCTTGTTTCTAATCTTAAGGGGATTGCTTTTAATTTTTGCCCTTTGATTATGATGTTCGCTTTTGGTTTGTAATAGAAGGCCTATATCATGTTGAGGTATGATCCCTGTATCCCCACTTTGCTGAGAGTTTTGATCATAAATGGGTGCTGGATTTTATCAAATGATTTTTCTGCATCTATACATATTATCATTAGATTTTTGCCCTTTCTTTTGTTCATATGTTGAATCACATTGATTGATTTGTGGATATTGTACCAGCCTTGTCTCCTTGAATAAATCCCACCTCATCATGATGTATGATCTTTTTTTATGTATTGCTGAATCTATTTTGCTAATATTTTGTTGAGCATTTTAGCATCTAAATTCATCAGGGATATTGGTCTATAGTTTTCTTTCTTCATATTGTCTTTGCCTGGTTATGGAATCAGTATCATGCTTACTTCATAAAAGGAGTTTGGAAGTCTTCTCTCCTCTTGAATTTTTTGAAATAGCTTGAGAAGGATAGGAGATAGTTCTTCTTTGAATATTTGGTAAAATTTGCCTATGTAGCCATCTGGTTCAGGACTTTCATTTTTTGGAAGTTTTTTGATAACTGTTTCAATCTCATTTGATGAAATCGATCTGCTTAAGTTTTTTGATTCTTCTATATTAATTTTTGAAGGATTATATGTTTCTAGAAATTTGTCCATTTCGCTTAGTTTGTCTAATTTTATGGCATACAGTTCTTCATAGTATTTTCTTACAAACCTTTTTATTTCTGCTGTGTCTGTTTTTACTTCTCCTCTCTCATTTCTTTCCTTTTTTCTTCAGAGACAGAGAGAGAGTCAGAGAGAGGGATAGATAGGGACAGACAGACAGGAACAGAGAAAGATGAGAAGTGCAATTTTGTTCGACACCTTAGTTGTTCATTGATTGCTATCTCATATGTGCCTTGAATGTGGGCCTTCAGCAGACAGAGTAATCCTTTGCTCAAGCCAGCAACCTTGGGTCCAAGCTGGTGAGCTTTTTGCTCAATCCAGATGAGCCTGTGCTCAAGCTGGCAACCTCGGGGTCTCGAACCTGGGTCCTCCGCATCCCAGTCCAACATTCTATCCACTGTGCCACCTTCTGGTTAGGCTCCTCTCTCATTTCTAATGTATTTATTTGAGTCCTCTCTCTTTCTTTCTTGGTGAGTCTGGCTCATCTATCTTGTTTACGTTTTCAAAGAATCAACTCTTGATTTCATTGATTGTACTTTTAGACTCTATGTCATTTATTTCCACTTGATCTTTATTATTTCCTTCTTTCTACTTCCTCTGGGTTTCACTTGATGTTTTTTTTCTAGTTCCTTTAGATGCAGGGTTAAATAGTTTATTTGAGCTTTTTCTTGCTTCTTAAGATATGCCTGTAGTGCTGAGAACTTCCCTCTCAGGACTGCTTTTGCTATGTCCCACAAATTTTGAGTTGTATGTTCATTTTCATTTGTTTCAAGGAAATTTTTGATTTCTCCTTTCATCTAATTGTTAACCTATTTGTTATTTAATAACATGCTATTTATTTTCCAAGGGTTTGAGTGTTTTTCAGGTTTTCTATTGTAGTTAATTTCTAGTTTCATGCCATTTTGATGTAAGAAGAAGCTTGATATGATTTCAACCATCTTAAATATGTTGAGATTCATTTTATGTCCTAGAATGTGGTCTATTTTAGAGAATGTACCATGAGCACTTGAAAAGAAGGTATATTCTGCTGAATTAGGGTGAAAGGTTCTGAAGATATCTATTAAATCCAGTTGATCTAGTGTGTCCTTTAAGTCTGCTGTTTCTTTGTTAATTTTTTTTCTTGAGGATCTATCCAGTGATGTTAGTGGGGTATTAAAATTCCCTACTATTATGGTATTACTGTTAATCTCACCCTTTATGCCCATCAAAATCTGCTTTATATATTTTGGTGCTCCTATATTAGGTGCATAGATATTTAAAATGGTTATATCTTCCTGTTGGATTGCTCCCTTTATCATTATGCAGTGACCTTCTTTATACCTTACTATACCTTTATTTTAAAGTCTATTTTGTGTAATATAAGTATTGCTACTCCAGCTTTTTTTTTTATTTCCAATTGCATAAAATATTTTTCCATCTCTTTACTTTCCGTCTATGTGTATCTTTTGTTTTGAAGTTTGTCATTTGTACACAGCAAATGTATGGGTCCTGCTTTCTTATCCACGAAGCTACTCTATGTGTTTTGATTGGATAACTTAACCATTTACATTTAAGGTTATTATTGATATGTAGTTGTTTATTGCATTTTATTTTTTAAATCTACATTCTTCTTTTACTAGATTTTTCCTCCCTTTGTTCTATTTACAGAAGGCCCCTTAACCTTTCTTGTAGCATTAGTTTGGTTGTGATGAATTTTCTTGAATTATTTTTTTATCTGGGAAACTTTTTATTTCTCATTTAATTTTAAATGATAACCTTGCTGGGTAGAGAAGTCTTGGTTGTAGGCTCTTGTTTTGCATTACTTTTAATATTTCTTGCCATTCCCTTCTGGACTGTAATGTTTCTGTTGAGAAGTCAGATGTCATCCTTATTGGAGCTCCTCTGTAGGTAATAGACTGATTTTCTCTTACAGCTTTTAGTATTCTTTCTTTATCTCTTAATTTTTGTATTGTAATTATGATGTGTTGATGTTGACATTGTTGGGTTCATCCTTAATAGAACTCTCTGTGTTTCTTGAACTTGTGTGACTTTTTCCTTCATCAATTTAGGGAAGTTTTCAGCTATGATTTCTTCAATCAGATTCTCTATTCCTTGTTCTTTCTCTTCTCCTTCAGGAACCCCTATGATGCGGATGTTATTCCTCTTCATGTTGTCACAGAGCTCTCTTAAGAGTTTCCTCAGACATTTTGAGCTTCTTTTCTTTTTGCTGCTTTGCTTCCATCCTTTTGTTTATCTTGTCCTCTAACTCGCTGATTTGACCCTCAGCTTCATCCATCTTGTTTTTAATTCCTTCTAGTGTGGCCTTAATTTCTGATATTGAATTAGTCATTTTTGACTGACTTTTATTTATTATTTCAGTGCCCTTTTTTATACTTGCTATCTCTTTATTTATGTGCTCATTATGTCCATCAATTGTTGTTCTAAGATCTTTGAGCATCCTAACAATCATTATTTTAAACTCTGCATTTGGTAATTTGGTTATTTCCAGCTCTTTCAAATCTTTTTCTGGGGATTTCTCTTGTTGATTCATTTAGGTTGCATTTTTCTGATTCCCATTTTTTCTGTGTATAAGATGGGTGTGGTCACAGGAGTTTGATGGGTGTGACCTCTGTGTTCTCTAGATGTGGTCTATCTGCAGCCCACCACCCCCTCTTACACACCTTGGGCGTTCAGGCATGGGTGTTGCTGATGCCGGCCTGCTGAGGCAGTCACTACAACTTTTGCCTCGCCTTTGTGACTGGGACTGTGTTTGCCTCCCTGGGCTGCAAACCTTGACCAACATGGCCTCTGCACTACCCTTGAGGGCAGGACTATGCTCATGTGCCTAGGCTGCAAGCCCTGGCCGACCCTCAACCTTCGCCCTGCCCCTGCATGTGGGACTGCATTCACACATTTGGGCTGCAAGCCCTGGCCTGCCCCCTGCCTCTGTCCTGTTTCCACAGGCAGGACTGCACTCCTGTGTCTTGCCACTGCCTGCCCTCTGGCAAGCACTC
Source organism: Saccopteryx bilineata (assembly GCF_036850765.1). Lineage (NCBI taxonomy): Eukaryota > Metazoa > Chordata > Mammalia > Chiroptera > Emballonuridae > Saccopteryx > Saccopteryx bilineata. The sequence goes on along the minus strand of NC_089491.1, from coordinate 207,424,852 downwards.
AAATTGTGGGGGTGGTGATGTAGCTCAGACCTCAATACTCAATACTGTATCCCTGATGGCTCCCTGCTTCTAAGCAATTCTTTGCTCTGACTGCAGCAGGAAAGCTTCTCTTTGGCTAGTGACCTGCTTCCCTTTGCTGGTATTTCTGGTTTCAGGAAAACTATTCACTTTAGATTTGGGGAGTGACTCAGGCCAAGGGTTAGGGTGGCTATCCCTCAAAGTATTTCTCCCTGTGCCTCCAAGATTACACTCTCTTCCTGCTACTATGGTCCTCTCAGCTCTCCCTGTCCCCAGGTTCCCGGGTGAGTGATTGTAAAAGAGGTTTTCTGAACGGACCCTTTACAATGAATCCTGGGTCTGAGAAATCTGTCTCTTTCTCACAAACAGTATCCTGGCTTGTTTTGCAGCTAAATACTGTCCATTTGTCTCTTCTAGGCTCTGGGGTTGTAGGCTGGGGCTTTGTTCCTGGGGCCTAGGACCCTCCCCTCTCCACTGAACTCACTTTCCACCACATGAGTCTTTCTGCTCTTCCTACCTCGTTTCTGCTCTTCCTACCAGTCTCAGTGTGGCTTCTTCAGTGGTCCTCGGTTAAAGAGTCCTCTTAGTTTAGTCCACAGTTGGTTTTTCCAGATGATGGTTCTTAAAATTAAGTTGTAAACCACTTTGGTTCTGGAAGGTGGAAGTTGGTATATCCACCTACTCCATTGCCATCTCACTGCCACCAAAAACTGATATTTTGAAATCATTTCATCTCTTTTAATTATGAAAATTATTGAAAAATAAATAAGAATTCCATAAGGATCTCAGAATCATAGTTTTCAAATTTGTTGGTAAGAAGTTCTTTTGAAACAAAATTGCTGTTTTGGCCAGTTAGCTCAGTGGTAAAGTGTCAGGCTGGTGAGTGCATGTCCGGGTTCAATTCCAGTTCAGGGCACACAGGAGTAGCAACCATCTGCTTCTCCACCCCCTTTCCTCCCCTTTCTCTCTCTCTCTCTCTCTCTCTCTCTCTCTCTCTCTCCTCTACTCTTGCAGCCAAGTCTCAATTGGTTCCAGTGCATTGGTCCTAGGTGCTGAGGATGACTCTACTGAGGTGCCATCTCAGGTGCTAAAAATGCTTCAGTTGTGAGCATGGCCCCAGGTAGGGTTTTCCAGGTAGATTCTGGTCAGGGTGCATGTGGGAGTCTGTCTCTCTATTTTTCCTCCTCTCACTTGGAAAGGAAGATAAATAAATATATACATACATACATAAAACAAAATTGCTTCCAGGGATTCCAAAATATAAATTATTTCATAATATGAGCGCAATTTTAATTAACTAAGCCTCTATTGTTTAGTAAGGAGTATTTTATTATGTAAGCATTAAACCTAAGGGTTAGTGCAAAAAATTTTGAAAACCATCATTAAGGTTTATATAATCTGTTTCTAATTAATCCATCCTTCAGATCAGGTTAAGGATTCGGCTCACCTAAAATGTCAAATAATCTTGACCAAAATGACTAAGGGAGACTATAATTTTCATTGTTTTATAATGGTCTTTTGAAACAACCAAATAATTATTTTTCTGTGATAACATGAGTTTAAATAGTAATGGTACTAATCAGCCAAATAATGTATGAATAATCCATCATTAAATTATGGAGCCACAGAAACCTCAAATAATATTGAAAAAGATCAGTATAGAAGTTGGTTTCCAACAGGAAGTGTCCAAAATGTAAAAGAATGTACACTTTGCACACAACTGAGAAAAATGGTATTTTTCCTTCTCTCTCCAAAGGATCATCTGACTGATTCTTTTGTTTTCCTTTGGAGCAGCTGTGTACACGGGGCCGGGTCCAGTAAAGGATGTATTCTCAACTACCAACAGAATGACTGTGCTTTTTATCACTAACAATGTATTGACAAAAGAGGGATTTAAAGCCAACTTCACTACTGGCTACCGCTTGGGTCTTCCAGGTAAGTGCACTTGGATTACCTGTTGCATTGTAACTTCTGGAGCAAAAGAGTAAAAGCATATAGGACTTCAAGGCCTGAGTATAATTCAATGTTTGCATTCTAAAACACTCATTTTCCTTGTCATAACAAAGATTTTCTTTCTCCCTGTCCATCTATTTAATCACTATCTGAATTTGTTTAAAGCAGACATCCACACCATTTTTCAGCAGATCTGTCTGCACTCTTCTGATGTGTAAAGAGTTATGAATTTTATTCACCAAAAAGGTCATTTTAAACATTAAAAATGGGATTGTTGGTAGTGTGAGGAAGAAGGACTGTCTGTCACATTCCCTTTGCCAAGAACATTTTTAGAGAACAGCAGGGAGACAGGCAAGTGAGCTATTTGAATGCCAACAACATCCAATTAAAATATTAACATCATTAACTTCTTAGAGACAAGCAGGAAAAAGCCAGACTATGAAAGATGAAAAAATTTGAAGCTGAGTTTTGCTGGTATGCACAGCCCTCTTACCTTATGTTTTTATTATATCCATAACTTAATTAGGAGGGGATAAAAACCAAAATTGGTTCCTTCCTGAATATTAAGTCTATGATATGATTCTCTGAGAGAGAATCTACAGAGAACTTTTTCTTGCTTGCTGCTCCTCTTGGACTGTGATTTTTCTTGTGTTACTGCCCACACTGTGGTTCTCTCTAGGTACAAATATGTCAGAAAGACAGAATACAGGTTACCTCCTCCATCTATCTTTCCCTTCCATAGGAGATTGTGGTCAGTTTGTATTTACTTAGAGTGTCAAGAAAAGAGTAGGCTTAAAGCTATTATCCTCACCTTGCCTATTATATAATCCTAGGTCCATCTGTACAAAATAACTGTTTCTCCACTCACGACTGGCCTAGAACATTGACTGCATTCCAGAGAGTTATATGCTTTGAGTTTTATAGCAAATAGGGAAGTTGGCCTGTATCTTGTCTACCTTTGCCTTGAATAGAAGTCACAACAATTTTGAGAGTCTGTAAAGGGTGTGCAGGAAACAGACAAAGCCATAATTTGAAAAAAAAAAAAAAAGATGGACATTTCCAAAATAAAAAAAACCAAATGAAACTAACAGTGAAAGGTATTATGGGGGAGGGGAGGATTACATAATTCCTGGATATGATTAAAGTGACCTAAAAATTACAGTCTTCTTGTTATCTGTAAAATATGAATAAGGAGGAATTAGTGTTATGACTTTCCTATTTAAATTTTTAAATTGCAAGAGGAAAACATTGGGTTAAATTCCTAAGCAGAATAAATGTAATCATTTTCAAATATGTTAAAATCAGACAAGCTTTATATTTTGCTCATTTCATGATGAATTTTTAAAAACAGTATAGTGACATTTCTAAGTTTTTGAGGAAAAACTGCTGTATAATAAAAATCTATAGGCATCACTATCATTAATGTTTGAATGCAATATTTCTGTGCTCAGTTTTGCAAAGTATCTGAAAATAGAGTCATCAAATACCTAATACCTATTCTACTAGAAGGGAGGGCCTTCTGCTTTTTTCCAAGAATATTGTCATGGAAAGAGACTTTTGAAAAAAATTATTATAGTTTTAAGGAAATGTAAATGAACATTAAGACCATTTCAACTATAAAACGCTAATAGCTCTAACCAATTTTGAAGTAAATGTATTCATAAATCTAAACAATTGAAATAATTGTTGGACATCCCCTTACCTGCAAAAGAAAAAAACATCTAAAATTGTAGAGAAATGATGTCTTTAAATACATATTTTAAATTGTAAATGAGGAGGGAGGAAAGAAATAGAAAAAGAATAGCTTCTGAAAAGGCAGACAGCAACAAATGTCTTCCATTAAATATCTTGTACAGTTACTGGTTTTCATCATATCCTTATAATGAGATAAATAAAACACCAAGGATTTTGAGAAATATTATAAGCAATTTTTACTCAAGAGAAAAGCCAAAGAGCATAATATATTGTTTCCAATAAAAAATAAATACCAAATTTATGGGGTAGTAGTTGTTTGTATTTGTTTGCCCTTTAGCTAGATTTTAGCTGTTACGATGATGCTGTTTAGAAAGTGAATCATTTAGAGAAAATCCCCTTGGTTTAAGTTAGAGTGGAGTCTTCCATTACCATCACTAGGTAGTGAATATGCTGAGAATGTGCTTTTACATTCTTCCTTGACACGTGACAAATGTTGCCTGAGATCAGAAAATTGAGTGATTGAGTGGTCATCAGCACAATCTCCCAGAGAGATTTTTAACACAAAAAAACCTGAGAAGCAATTATAGAAACGGGGAATTGGCAGTGAAAGAAAATCAAGCTGGTAATGGAAAGAGAGGTTGGACATACAGATCTGTTTATACTGGTGCCCTGCTTTGCTGGTCATTGTGAAAAAGTATAAACAGGATATCATTACTGTTCAGCTTTTATGTGCTTCATTTATCTTCCGAAATATTTTGTGGACAACATCCAAAACCTTTAATTGAAATGTAAAACAATTATATAACATAGTTTTTTATCCCTTTTCTTAATCTTATTTGTTTATTTATTTATTTATTTTACATTCAACTACAATGTATGAAATGCAAATTTATCAGAATTGGTCTCCTATCAATGTCTCCACATTTCTCTTTCCCTAATACGAGGGTTTTCATTTGGAATTTAGTAGTGCTTTTCAGGCAACTGTGAAAGTGGCAACTGTGAAAAACCTTATTACATTTAAGGTTTCAGAACCCTCCCTAGATTGAGTGGCACGTGCCTCAGAGATCAATTCAGTTCAATTTAAAACTAAGCATATGGAACTAACTGAGGCAGGGCTACTGGAGACTTCATAAACAGATGGGGAAATCCAATTCTTAGCAATATCTCTTTTTCTCTCCCTCACTGTTGAGCACAAAGCAATCAGAAATGATATTTCAGAGGCCACAGAGAGTTAAACTTTCCAATTAAAGACTTCTTAATGAAGCTGAACTACTATATGTTGCTGCTAAAAATCCGGATACTATTCATGCATGTAAAGAAAATTGTGAAAGGTTCATTTATACATCTCCTCAGAAGTTATCATTTCTAGTCAGTTCAGCAATGATAGATTGTTTTGACCCATTCAGCACTTTTTTTTTTCATTCAATCCATTTCTCTTACAGAAACAAGTTAATTTTTCTGAATTCTTAGAGGATAACCTAAACAGCTTTCATTAGAGCACAAAAATGAATTACAATTTTCAAAACTTTATATATGCTTTCATTCATATTTTAGTTCAGATATTTAAATTTCCATTCAACCAATATGTGCTTTTCCAATTAAATATAGCTTGACTACACTAGTTAAAGATCACAATTATCAATAGATTTATTTACAGTGAAATTACTAACATTGAGAACTCATTTTGACATAATGATTTTAACAAGCTATGAAAACAAACTAATAAGATAATTTAAAAATAATGAGTGGTGACTAACATTCTCTAAGTATATTAAGACATTTGATTATAGGCATGTAATTAGGCTGCCAACTTTTAAAATACATATAACATATTAAATCAGAAATCTTAAATAAAATATAGAAACACAAACACATGTATACCTAGTTATAAGCCTTCTATTTTCTAAAGGAAAATAAAGACTAGAAAGAAGAAATATAAAGTTAGTTAAAATATTAAAGTTTTCCTGTAGAATATTTAATTGTCTTCACCCATTTATCATCTTACTAATCTGGTTAAAAAACATGTTTGTGAAACAAACTGATAATTATATTTACAAGAACCTCCTTAATAGTATTATATTTGATATATTACAACCTACTTCTCTCATGAGGCAACAATTTTTAGAAATAACCAGCCAGTTCATGTCGTCTTTAAACTATTTTTTTATTAAAGTAAATTAGATTTGGGTTGAAAAAATATAAATTTTTTCAAAGTTGAAAATAAAGTATGCAATAGCTTTAATTATTGTTGTAAGATACCTGGAGGAATGGGTTAGGTATGATTTCTTGTTGTTTGTATGATTATGTGGAGGGGAAAGGAACACAGCTGCCACTTGGAGGTAAAAATGTTAATTTAAAATTATCAGTGATTTATTGATGTCGCCCCGTTAAAAAAATAAAATTATTAAAAAAAATAAAAATAAATAAAATAAAATTATCAGTGAAAAAGATGATATTTTAAAATGTTACCATTTTTTGTTAACAATATTATTTATTGAGCATTCAGTGTATTCAAACTGATAGACTAAATATGTTTTTTAAAACTTTATGAATACATCTAAGACATAATAGTTGTTCCATATGAAAGTCAAGAAAACTGATTCTCAGATTAATTTCTAGTTTGTGCTTGGCATTTTGTCAAGCCCTGTGCATATAAAGATAAAGAAACAAGGTATTATGGGTGTTGCAGCTAGTATATTGCATAGGCAATTTAGAGAATGGACTCACTGAGAGTATAAACCAAAAAAGCTCTATTTTTCTACATCTACTTTATTTCAAATCTTCCTTTTTGCCCTCAATATTTCAGGCGGATCTCTTCACTTTGCCAGTTATTACAGGTATTAATTTTTTTAACTGGGTAGTCAAGACTCATTTTTAGAAAATAAAATGTACTGTCAAATAAGCATCAAATATTTAATATCATCTAATTCAAAGGTTTTTTATTTCCCAAATCAGGTACAATCTTTAGCCTAATAACTTAAGGTAGAGAAGGATAGAAATATTGCCTTTGACTCATTGTCCACTTTTATTTTCCTTCCATCTTCCCATACCTAAGCTCCAGTACTGAGAAAGAGACAGATAGGGGAAAAAAATCTATCACCTCTGTAATTTTGTTTTAGCTCCCAGTGGCTCCCAGTCAAATGCTGGCTCCTTTGTGGAACAGAGTAGTGGGTTTTTTGAAGCATTCCTCTCTCCCCCATTCCCCAAGACTACCTCACTATAGAGAAGGGTAATATTCTTCCTAGTTGATCTCTTATAACTGGACTCAGCTCCTAATTCCACCTCAGGCCCCATTGCCCCACTTCTTTGTCTGGAGCCTGCTTGTCCTCAATTATAATTTTCAGTGTCCATTGGCCAAATGGAAACTGATGCATGGCATTGAAATGCAAGTTATTTCACTGTTACCCTTTCTCTTAGTCCTAACCTCTATCAGGGGAAGTTCCAACCAAAATTCTAAATTCTGAATTCATTACTTGAAAAGTGAACACCAATTTTTATTTATATAGATGTCTGAAATTCTTCACTATAGTTTAGCTTAGTCTGCTATTAAAAAATAGCTGAAGTTAGTCATGAATTCAATTTTTTTGGTTTTGACTAACATTTCTTATCATGGAATAAAATGTGAGGTGGCTGGGCAGGAGTAAGAAAGAATGGGGTGGGAAAGAGCAGAACATAAGAGGACAAGAGAGAGAGACAAACAGGAAGGGAGAGAGAGATGAGAAGCATCAATTCTTTGTTGCAGCACCTTAGTTGTTTATTTAATGCTTTCTCATATGTGCTTTGATTGGGGGGGGGGGCTACAGCAGTGCGAGTGACCCCTTGCTCAAGCCAGCAACCTTTCGGCTCAAGCCAGTGACCATGGGGTCATGTCTCTGATACCACACTCAAGTCAGCAACCCCGTGCTCAAGCTAGTGAGCCCGTGCTCAAGCCTGATGAGCCTGAGCTCAAGCCCGAGACCTCAGGGTTTTGAACCTGGGTCCTCAACATACCCAGATAACACTCTGTGTGCTGTATCACCACCTGGTGAGGCTAATAATTATTTTTTACTATAGTCACACTTGGAAAAACATTCTGAAAACCCCAGCACTAGTCTTATGGAAATACTGGTGCTTGTTATTTTAGTGTGATAATGATACATTTTCAGCTGAGAGTTCCTTCGGGGCAGCCCTCACTTGTTGTGCTAGATAGCACCATTTTCCCCACTTGAAACCACTCCTCTTCAAGTATTCTATGTAGTCTATTTTTTAGGGGGAAAAAATTCTAATTATTGTTTTTAATAAATAAAAATAGATGATGGGCATTGATAGTTGCTAGACCAGTCTTTTTATTTGTTTTTGTTTGTTTATTTTTAGTAAATACTATATGGCTAGAGTAACTTTCTCTTTAAAGTATAATAGTATTATCAATGCTCTAAGATTTGATTGATGCTATCACTTAGATTCTAAACAAACAGAAATTATTCCTTTTAAGTGCTATTATTTTTGGTCATCACAAATTGAGAAAGTCTGTGGGATTTAGTTTGAAGCCATTTTAATTTGAATTTTGTCTCCCTGAAAACAGTATAATTGTTTATAAATAGTTTTTGCTAATAACGTTCAAAATACAGTGTTTCTTGCTCCTTATTTTTATCAAGTGCTTTTGCTTTCTCATTATAATTGTCCATGTGCCATGTAAGAAAAGAGCTATTAGGCTGCTCCATTACCCAAACACCATCTTCCTTCTCAGGGGATCCAAATTCCATGTGATCCTAATCAGAAACCCTAGTGTCAGCATGTAGCTATCTTTCCCGTCATAAGTAGAAAAATATCTTGAGGGGAGCAAACCCCTTCTCTCTCTGTCAGATGAGGGCTGTCTCCTTAAGACCAAATAAATAATTCCAGGAAACAACAGCACCCACTCCCTTCAAACAGTGGATGTTTCCAATAGGCCTGTTTCGGTACAACTCAAACTTTGGAAACCATCAATTGCCTCCAGATCTACTTAGTTCCTTTCTTGTCCACTCTCTTCATTTTCATTCTCCTTCTTCTTGTGCCAAGCACATTCCATGAACCTCACCTAGCTTTATTTGTTTGGAGTTCAATCCCCACATTCTTTTCAAATTACTGTTATTGTTGAGTTTCCATTTCCTCGTGACTACTTTTCCCCACCTGTCTATGCTTTAATTGTGCGCACTGTTTCCTGGTCCAGCTTTGGTTCCATCAGAAGACAACCTCCACATTTCTATAAAAAAAAAGGTTGTAGGTATAATCTTCATGGTTAAGCCAGGAGATCTTTTTAAGCTTGTGTAACAGTACAATGATTGCTGCTTATATGTTCATTTCCAGGTGGAGGAGTTTATTGAAGAGGGACTAACAGAGATTGTGAGGGAGGGGTGTGTGCTGACCATGCTCTGCTGCAAAGGAGATGCTTAAGGTTTTATCCACACTCTTTTCAAGTCATATCTCTGGCATTGACACCACTATTTTTTGAGGCATTCTGAGCAACTAAGTGAATAGTCTTATTTCAAAGCAAGGCAGTTCAACGTGTGCCGCTTAAAATGGCTTGTCTAAAGAGACAGAAATGGGATTGATATCTACAATTTTTTACCCTGTATAATAAATATTCTTTCCCCATAGAACCCTGCATGGAAGAAAGTTTTCAGTGTAAGAATGGAGAGTGTGTTCCACTGGTGAATCTCTGTGACAGTTTTCCACACTGTAAAGATGGCTCAGATGAAGCATATTGTGGTATGTTTCACTCTTAGGAAAATACTTTTATTACTTTAGTCTCTAAATTTGGATTCTACAAATGTGAAATAAAGATTATGAATGTGTTTCTTAGGACATGTTTTGATGCTGTGGGTTATAAACATCTGCCAGGGATTTCAGCCCCAGTCTAGTGTTGGCTCCAATGACTTTTTGTTTTGTGTTGTTTAAACTTACTATACTTAATAACTTTAAGTCTAGGACAACCCATATTTAGGTAGAAAGCATATAATACCACAGAGAGGCAATAGGCCAAACCAGGCATGTAAGCACCACTCTTGTTGATTATCATGTATACAGAGGCACCAGCATCTTTATTTATAACTGATCTTAGACTTGGCTCTTTGCATTACTGTTTCTTCATTATCAACTATATCTCCTGCCTTCACTCTTCAAGTGAGACCAGAATAATGGTCTTCCAGAACTCTATAATATCCTGAGTAATGGCTACTTTTTTTATATCCTACTTTTCTAAGCAAGTACTTAAAGCTACTTATTCTGTGCTATGAACTGTAACTAAATGCAATAAAACAGTCTTAACATAATAAGAATTAGCTCTATTTCAGCCATGAGAAAACTTGAGTTTAACTTAAGTTAAATTAAGCCACTTGGGTAACTTTAATGGCTTTCAAAGATCTCACACCTAGAAAAAGTTGTGTTTTCAACCTAAATCAGTCTAATCCTAAAGTCAATGCTCTTACTCTTCTCATAATAGGGGGAAAAATGTGAACAGCATTCACTTACAGAATTCCAATATGGTGCTTATGGGTAAAACTACCTTTGGTGATTTTTTTTTGTTTATTTCATAAACTAGCTTAGCTAGGCCCAATCCCTACTTAGCCATTAATGGCTATAACATGCTGCCTGAAATGGTTGTAAGCTGATGAGGAAGATGATGGAAACCAAACAGTAAAAAAACAAGAGCTAGGAAAATGGTTTCTGGAGAAAGAAATAGGAAAAATGCCTAAAGTTGTCCCTGTACATGAGTTTCCTTTCTCTTAGGGACTAAGTGTATAAAATATTCCCTTCCCAGATAATTTATTCTGCTCATTTGCTGTTTTGATATGCAGTTAATTTGCATATATCTACCTTTTCCATTTTTATGGTTATATAAAGAGAGAAATTAAGTCCACCCAATTTGTGTTTCCAACTTAGGCCTTCCAATGGGCTCTTAAGAAAATTACAATAAATCTGTAAATTCGAAAAGCTTAAGAACATTGCACATGTAGTTCAAAGTCCATCATTTACTTTTATCAATTTATGTCAGAATGACCCTGTGTTTAATCTCTTTAGTGCGTCTTTTCAATGGCACACTGAACAACAATGGTTTGGTGCAGTTCAGAATCCAGAGTGCATGGTATGTAGTATGTGCTGAGAACTGGACCACCCAGATTTCAAATGATGTCTGTCAGCTTCTGGGACTTGGGTAAGTAATTCTACCCAGCTATCTTTTAAGAAATTCGCAGACTTTTTTATTGGTATCCAACTTGGTTCATAAAGATAGTTAAAAATGGCCCTGGCCAGCGTGCTTAGTGGTAGAGCATTGGCTTGGCATGTGGATGTCCTGGGTTTGATTCCCAGTCAGGGCACATGGGAGAAGTGATCATCTGCTTCTCCATCCTTTTTCCTTTCCTTTCTCTCATTCTATTTCTCTCTCTACCCCTCCCACAACCATGACTCCGTTGGAGCAAGTTGGCTCCAGGATGGCTCCATGGCTTTGCCCCAGGTACTAAAATAGGTTGGTTGCCAAGTAATGGAGCAACGGCCCCAGATGGGCAGAGCATCACCCCATAGGGGGCTTGCTGGGTGGATATCTGTCAGGGCACATGTGGGAGTCTGTCTCTCTGCCTCCTCACTTCTCACTTAAGAAAAATTTTTTTAAAAAGATACTTAAAATTTATGGAAGTTAAAAAAAAATGTATTTACAAAAGGTGAAAATTAAAGACATTTTCATAGGAAAAAAATAAAAATAAAAAATGTATTTACAAAAGGTGAAAATTAAAGACATTTTTATAGGAAAAAAATAAAAAAAATGTATTTATAAAAGGTAATAATTAAAGACATTTTCTTAGAAAAAAATAAAATAAAATAAATTATAGAAGTTATGAATTTAGAAAATATACATGAGCAAAAGGAAGAAAAAAACCTTGATTACCCTATTCCAAAATATAACCACTATTAATAGCTTTTTAATAAATATGATTTAAATATGAGTATGTAGAAAGATAATGAAATTACACAAAATAGTACTTAAGCTGTTTTACAGCCTACTTATACATGAGCATTTCTCACATCATTAAATATAGTCTATAGATTATTATTTTAATAAATTAAACATTTCATTTTATATTGTATCATAATATTTATAACTGATCACAAGCATGCAGAAACATTTTTTTTATATTTTTGTAACATGTTTACAATATGGCTTTTTTTTTTCTTTTGTAAAGTTTGTAGTAGAGTAAGTGCTGTGAGGAAGCATATGTGAAATTATAAGACTTTTCCAAGAAGGACAATGCAAGTGATAATTCCATATTAATGACTCAGCTAAAAAGGATTATACTTCTTAGTGTAGTGTCATGATATGTTATACGAGGTATAAAAGTTTACCATAATCATTTTTTACCTTCCCATCATTTTCAAATGGATTGAGGTAGAAAGTGAAAGGTAATAAGTACTAATACTTTGCTTCTTTTATTGTACAATAGGTCACCTTTAATTTGATATTCATGGTTTGTGAAATTTAACCATATTGGGTCACATATGGTTATTTTATCATTTATAGCACTATGGTATTACAATTTGCCTTGTTATATTAAACTATGAGGCTATAAATGTAAGAGCCATGTCTATTTTATCCATTATTGTTTTACTAATATCTGGACTTATCCTTATCTTAAAATATAGGTGCTAAATAAAGATTTGCTGAAGCAATAAATAATTCATTCTACATAAATATATGTATATGTACATATAAATGTATATCTATTCATATAGAAATATGTCAAAAATTGTCCAGTTATGCCATTATTGTTATTTCTGTCTTGAGCTGGAGAATAATTTTTTAATTTGTTCTAAAAAACAATATAAAGTTGCAAAGGAAAATAATTTAAGTTCACATCCACATATATCTTAACAATTCGTAAGTCATCAAAATCAAGTATACTTGATTGCTTTCCTTATAAGGGCCCTTTTTTCAAAGTAATTAATAATTTATATTTATGCTATACACAGATTTTCAAAATTTATTTTTAAATGTTTATTTTTTTAACCCAAAACATATTTCAATTAGAAATAACATCTGTATAATGGTTAGGTCTTCGTGTAACCCAGAATAACTGTTTAACTTCTTGCAGACCGGGTGAGCTATCTTTTACATTATTGTCAAGTGCCTGACAGCCACAAACAGATGTTTTACAACGAGGAAATGTGTTGAGGTCCCAGGTAGTGTCAGAAATGCTCCATAAGTTCTTGCAAGTGGATTGAAAGTTTTTGACTCCCTTTACCTCCTAAAATACTGCTCAATTAGAATGGAAACTCCTCAACTTCATTTAAATGCTGTCAGGCTCAGTAGAAAATCAGTTTCTATCATGGGCAAAGAAAAGAAGTGAAGTTTTATCATCCATTATGAAATAATTAGCAGTTTGGTTTGTACCCATTAGTTAGAGGGTACTCAACTTCCTGCACTTTGTATATATTATCCTTTTTGTTATGCATTATGCTTGTATTCTAACAAAAACCTTTTCACCATGGGGGGCTTTGAGACACACAGAGTCATTGAGTGAATTGCAGGGGAATAGTATTTATTTTTATGAAGCATCAACCAAACACTGAAACAGTTATTTTTTTTATTTTCACTTCAAGTAAAGCAAAGATAAATGGCATTGATTCCAGGTTCTTACTTTAATGTTGATTTTAGTTCAGTGGTGAGTTTATACAGGTGAAGCCCTAGAAAGTTATTTGCTTCCACTGCTAGAATCACCAATAACACTAAGAAGCTGATTTATAGAATCAGGAACTTAGTAAGGAGCAGGCTAAGGAAGTTGGTAACTTGACCTTGTTTCCACAGTTGATGAATCTGAATGCTGTGTATATGAACATATACTGGGCTCTCACTGCACAAGGACTTGTGATCCAATTTCCCACCTTTCTAAGCATCACTATATAATTATAAACAAGAGTTTTTTCTACTGTGCTTGTGAATCTCAACTAAATTGTTTCTTGGAAGTTATATGGAATTAAGATGAATCATTTATAAAGATCAGAAAGACCAACACCTTCTTTGACAGATGTTTGATGTAGAGAATTTGAATGAAATATGTTGGGTGATCACATCATGCTGATTTCTACAATCACGTGAGAGAACGTATTGGAAAGGAAATATTTCTCATTACTTTTTTTTTTTAAGTGAGAGGAAGGGAGATAGTGAGACAGACTACATGTGCCCAACTGGGATCCACTCAGTAACTCCTGTCTGGGGACAATGCTCAAATCAACCAACTATCCTCAGCCCCAGGGCCTACACTTGAACCAATCAAGCCACTGACTGTGGTAGGAGAAGAGAGAGAGTTGGGAAAGAGGGAAAGGAAGATAAGCAGATGGTTGTTTCTCATGTGTGCCCTGACCAAGAATCAAATCCAAGACATCAACATGCTGGGTCAACACTCTATCTATTGATAGGTATCTATCACATGGGCAATGCCATTTTTAACAATAAAAGTTAGCAAACTCAAACTCTATCTATTGAGGCAACTGGCCCCAGGCCATTTTATTACTTTTAACAGTTGTTAATATAAATAATACTATTTTGATTACTCCCAGATCAGAAATTAAAGCATTAGCAATGATATTATGTCTGTTCCATGGATGACTAAGACATTATTTCTGCTTCAAATGTGGTGAGGATAGACACATAAATATATAATAACAGTATAATGTGATAAATTCAATGTGCTCTAGGAGAACCTACTCAATTTGTGTGTGTCAGGAAAGGCTTTCTAGAAAATGGCCTGAGCTGAGTGGATGACAGCCAATTCCAAATAATGGTGTCCTTTCTATTTACATGTTTTTCTCCAGTCAGATTTTACTTTCTAGTTCACTGACCTCATTTGCAATCCTTCCATCGGGAGTCAGGGAAAAAGAACAAGACTTTTCAGCATGTGTAGAGCAAGCAGCATATCCCACTGCCTCCAGGGCAATATCTTTGATGAAGGTCAGGCACTTGCTTTCTTCAGAAATGAGTTGGGTAATCTTTGCAAAGACTTTAATCTTTGGGCCTGCACTTATTAAATAGTCTCCGTAGCACCCTATAATTGAAAGAAAGTTATAGCCTTAGTGAGAATTTGTCTGGACTGGCACATGGTAATGCAAAGGAAACTCAGCGAATTTAAAATGATGTGTTTGGTACACTGGAAAGTAATTTAAGAGTCAATTTATTAAAAAGGCAGTAGTCTCTCAAGATTATTTATGCAGATAGGCTACAAAATGCAAGTCCCCAAAGATTCTAGTAAATCGTAGGAGGCAGATCTCATCAGCTTTCTCCTTTTTAAATGAAACATTCTCATTCCCTGCCATTTATAGCATGCATAAGTAAAAAATACTTTGGACAACATTTTCTTGTCTCCAATCAAAGCAGGAAATAAAACATTTTATACTGATGCAAGAATAAGTGTTAAAGAAACTTTGAGTAGTGATTTTTAAAGTGATAGGTCTTAGTGAAGCATACTGGCCTGTGGCTTACCCAGTGAATGAACCACACAGTCAATTTTTCTTGCTAAATCATTAACAACTAGAAGTCATCAGGGTGGTATGGCTTTACAGAATTTAGGAAATACTAATGTATTAAAAATAGGTTAGTTATATGTATCTTTATTAGGCAGCATATGGAGAGTTGATGTTCATTTTTAAATCTCATAATAATCTTGTGTTAGATACATACCTGTAAGGCCAGGGGCCACCACCATCATGGCCATTCACATGCAGGTTCAACTTCACATTAGATTCGGGCAGAGAGTAAAGAAACAGTGGAGCCAAAAAATGGTGGGCCATTTCTTTATTCTAGCCTCACAGTCGGTTGGCGAGAAACACACAGAGGGAAAACACTTCCCTTTCCATTCAGGGCTCTGAAAGCCACTGACACACCTGGGTTTTCCTAGAATCAAAAGCCCCCGTGAGTCTTAGTCACCTCTGGTTCCCCATCTGCACATCTTCTCCCTCCTTTTTGCTCTCATCCTGCAAAAATGGTTTCCTAGTCTCTGACCAAACTGGCTGCTTTCTCTTTTCCTGCCATCTTGGCTTCTTCTTCCTCAGCACACTTCCTTCTCTCTGCTCTCACTCTCCAAAAATGGCTTCCTTCCTCTTCCCCTCCTTCTACTTTTAAAACTTTTTGGCACAAAAACTGCACCTCCAGCCAACATTAGCATGACAATGGCCCTTTCCGAGCAGGAAGGTAATTAGCAGTTTCACCTGGGCAGCACTATTCACATGGGCAATGCCATTTTTAACAATAAAAGTTAGCAAACTCAAAAAATACAAATTTTACAAACTCATTTGACCAACAATACCTTTAATTCAAATATCAGAAACATTAAAGGAGTTTCTCATTCTCAAACCCAATGTAAGAAATGGAATTATTTCATGTTCTTCCATTTTAGAAGTGTTTTGAAAATGTTAGGGTGTGGGGTAAAAAAAAAAATTTTAAAGTCTTCCAAATAATTGGAATATAATGATTTAATTTTCTATGTAAAAACAGCAAATTTGTAACTACAATGTAGCACTAGGTCCTTGAAGCTGAAAACAGACTCTGGTTTCCTATTAGTGTAAGAAGTTGGTGGAGGAGTAAGTGTTTTTGTTCTTACCATTGACTCCAATTTTTCAGCTATGTGGAAAAAATCAACACAAAACAACAAAGATGGGAAATAGTAGGGAAAATATATAAATACTACCTCAAATATAAGTGATTTTTATTTTGTTAACTTTACACAGAAATCATTATATTATATTTTCTGTTATTTTTCATTTGCAAGTTCAGCACTAAATTTTAAAAAAATTTTTACTATGTTACTATGTTCCTAGTGTGGGATAGAAGGTGGTGGGGGGACTGACGGCAAGATGGTGGGAAATATTATTTTACTTGGTTTAATTAACCAAACTAAAAGTTCACTATTTGCCTCAAGTACAGATTATAAGTTTGACATTTTTTCTATTTAAAAATAGCAATACCTTAATTCAAAATAAGTAAGAAGAAAATATTTAATAGCAAAGCACAGTAATTTTATAACTTTCTAAGATTAATATTTTATAGGTTTATTTTCTAACAGGATTGGAAAAAGGACAGTGGTTAGTTAATTATGTCTGCTACAGGCAAGAGTGTGAAAGCAAATATGCCACTAATTTGTAATGCAAAAGCTATGTCAGCAGCTCCCGAGCCTGGTTATACATTAGGATCTCTTAGTTTTGGTCCCGACAGCAGACTCAGGATGGCCTAGGTCAATGGCTCTTAAAGTGATTTTAGGTCCAAACAAACAACATGTGCAACACTTGAGATGCATGTAAAAAATGCAAATTCTAAAACTCTACCTTAGACTTACTCATCAGGAAGTTAGAGTAGGGCCAGAAATCTCTGTTTGAATTAACCTTTCAAGTGATTCTGATGCAAACTAAATTTTGAGAACCGTGATCTAGGGTGAGCATCCTTGTCTTTAACCTTCCTTTGTGTGTGTCATGGACACTCTTAGTAGTCTGGTGAGACATATCTACCTCTTCTTATGTTCATATATTTAAATGTATAAGATAAAATATACATAATTACAAAGGAAACTAATCACATTGAAAAATAAATATCAAAATAGTGTAAATATGATATGGTTTTATATATATATATATATATATATATATATATATATATATATATATATATATATATATAATTTTTCCCCCTGAATTGAAAAGCGGGGAGGCAGAGACATAGACTCCTACATGTGCCCTACTGGGATCCACCTGGCATGCCCATCAGGGGGCGATGTTCTGCCCATCTGGGGCATTGCTCCGTTGCAACCAGAGCCATTCTAGTACCTGAGGCAAAGACCATGGAGCCATCCTCAGCACCTGGGCCAACTTTTGCTCCAGTGGAGCCTTGGCTGTCGGAGAGGAAGAAAGAGATACAGAGAAAGGAGAGAGAGAAGGGTAGAGAAGCAGATGGGTGCTTCTCCTGTGTGCCCTGGCCAAGAATAGAACCTGGGACTTCCACATGTGGGGCCACCACTTAGCCCAGCAGCCAAGGCTATGGTAATATATATTTAAGGGATTAAATAAGATATACTTGTTATTATCATGATTACTGTAAGATTGAAGGTATGCATAAATGATATTTTTAGATAGGTATAACAACTGCAATATAATATGAAGATATCTATAATTTGTTTCAGTGATAAAATTATAGGTGCTGCCAATAATATTGTTGTTAGTCACCTACATTTGTATCAGAAGGAAAAACTAATTAGAGGTTATTAAAAATAAAGATGTAATGATTTCTCATCCAGCTATAAGCTCTTACATTTTATTCAAACAACTAAGGGCTCCATTGACCTCAGCCTCAGATCTTGGCTGGTGTGAGGCCCAGAGGTTTGAGTCTTTACAGAACCCCAGGTGATTCTTATAGAGCAAAGGAATCCACGAAACTTTGCATGCTTGTTTTGGTAGAACACATAGGACTTGTCCACAACATCTAAATTAGTACAATTCTCATTGTCTTGAACTCTTATTTTGACTTATACTCTATGGGTATTTTGGAACCTCAGAAGGATTTGTGTGGCAAGGAATTACTGAGAATATATATAACTGTATATACATAATGGGTAAGAAAAATCTTTTTTTCTATTTTGGTATAATTGTGAATAGCCTACCAATAAATCATCTGCAATATAAAGCAATTTAGTCTATAAAAGTCTATTACAGCCTGCCCAGGCAGTGGTGCAGTGGATAAAGCGTCAGACCAGGGTTGAGACCCCGAGGTTGCCAGCCTAAGCATGGGTTTATGTGGTTTGAGCAAAGCTCACCAGCTTAGAACAAATGTCGCTGCCTTGAGCAAGGGGTCACTTGGTCTGCTGTAGTCCCATGGTCAAGGCACATATGAGAAAGCAATCAATGAACAACTGAAGTGCCGTAATGAAAAATTGATGCTTCTTATCTCTCTCCCTATCTGTCCCTCTCTCTGATTCTCCCTATGTATCTGTCAAAAAAGAAAAAGTCTATTACAGATTTTTTTTACTCAAAAACATTTTATTTACTCAAAGTCTATTTCATAAAAACAAAAATTGTTTTCTCCAAGCTAGTATTCATGACTATTCCCTTAGATCTTGCCAGGTGGGGAGGGGGTAGCTTTCGTATTCTAAAATTGAAACAGGTAAGGACAGGAGAAAACTCTCACTCCATGAAATGAATAACAAGTTTTCTTGTTAATTCTATATCCATTTCTAAAATTAATTCCAACTGCTCAACCTGCAAATATGTTATATATTCTATTAGACAAGGGGCAATTTAGAGTAAAATTGATAAAAACCTAATCAAATAATATAGCCTCTTCCTCTTTTTCTTTATTATTTTCTTCTTTCTCCTTTCTTTATTTTTGCCCACTTCCTCATTTTCTTATTTTCCTTCATTTCCTTTTCTTCTCTTTCTTCTTCTTCTTCTTCTTCTTCTTCTTCTTCTTCTTCTTCTTCTTCTTCTTCTTCTTCTTCTTCTTCGTAACCTTGCCTATTCAAAAGTATATGTAGTAATATTAACAAACTACTAGACAAAAATAAGGTACAAATTTAAAAAGGAAGTTAATAAAACATTCAGAGTTGGAATAATTACTAATATTTGTATCTGAGATTTCTGAAAACCCACTCAAAAAGAAAAACATTAAAAGTCACATAACTTTTATTTATTTAAGTCCTCTCTCTTTTTTTCTTGGTGAGTCTGGTTAAAGGTTCATTGATCTTGTTTACCTTTTCAAAGAACCAGCTCCTGGTTTCATTGTTCCTCTGTATTGTTTCTTTAGCCTCTGTGTCATTTATTTCTGCTCTGATCTTTATTATTTCCTTCCTTCTACTACCTCTGGGCTTTACTTGCTATTCTTTTACCAGTTCTTTTAGAGGCAGGCTCAAGTTGTTTATTTGAGTTTTTTCTAGCTTCTTAAGGTAGGCCTATAATGCTATGAACTTCCCTCTCAGGACTGCTTTTGCTGTGTCCCATAAATTTTGAGTTGATGTATACTCATTATCATTCGTTTCTAGGAATTTTTTTATTTCTTCTTTGATTTCATTGTTAACCCATTCATTATTTAATAACATGCTATTTAGTTTCCAAATGTTTGAGTATTTTTCAGTTTTTCTGTTGTGGTTGATTTCTAGTTTCATGTCTTTGTGATCAGAGAAAGTGCTCAATATGATTTCAATCTTCTTAAATTTGTTGAGACTGCTTTTGTGCCTTAACATGTGGTTTATCCTAGAGAATATACCAAAGCACTTGAAAAGAATGTATATTCTGCTGCTTTAGGGTGAAAGGTTCTAAAGATATCTATTAAATCAAATTGATATAGTGTGTCCTTTAAGTCTGCAGTTTCTTTGATAATTTTCTTTCTTGAGGATTTATCTAGTGATGTTAGTGGGGTATTGAAATCCCCTACTGTATTCTTGTTGATCTAAATGAAGGTGGAGAAATAACAACTGACACAACAGAAATACAAAATATTAGGCCCTGGCTGGTTGGCTCAGTGGTAGAGCATCGGCCTGGCATGCGGGGGACCCGGGTTCGATTCCCGGCCAGGGCACATAGGAGAAGCACCCATTTGCTTCTCCACCCCCGCCCCTCCTTCCTCTCTGTCTCTCTCTTCCCCTCCCGCAGCCAAGGCTCCATTGGAGCAAAGATGGCCCAGGCACTGGGGATGGCTCCTTGGCCTCTGCCCCAGGCGCTGGAGTGGCTCTGGTCGTGGCAGAGCGACGCCCTGGAGGGGCAGAGCATCACCCCCTGGTGGGCAGAGCACCCCTGGTGGGCGTGCCAGGTGGATCCCGGTCGGGCACATGCAGGAGTCTGTCTGACTGTCTCTCCCTTTTTCCAGCTTCAGAAAAATACAAAAAAAAAAAAAAAAAAGAAATACAAAATATTATAAGAAAATACTATGAAGAACTAGACAACCTTGATGAAATGGACAAATTTATTAAAACATATAATCTTCCAAAAATTAATCTGGAAAAATCAGAAAACCTAATCAGACCAATATGATCGAAACAGTTATCAATAAACTCTGAAAAAGAAAAGTCCTGGATCTGATGGCTTCACAAGTGAAGTCTATTAAATATTCAAAGAAGAACTAACTTCTATACTTCTCAAGCTATTTCAAAAAATTCATGAGGAAGGAAGACTTCTAAGCTCCTTTTATGAGGCGAGCATAATTCTGATCAAAAATGAGGCAAAGACAATACAAAGACAGAAAATTATAGGCCAATATCCCTGAAAAATTTAGATACTAAAATTCTCAACAAAATATATATTAGCAAACCAGATCCAGCAATATATAAAAAAAAATCATACACCATGATCAAGTGGGATTTATTCTTGGGAGGCAAGGCTGGTGCAATATTTGCAAATCAATCAATGTGATTCATCACATAAACAAAAGGAAGGAGGCAAACAACATGATAATTTCAATAGATGCGAAAAATACATTTGATAAAATCCAGCACCCATTTATGATCAAAATTCTCAGCAAAGTAGGAATATAGGGAACAAATCTCAACATGATAAAAGCCATCTATGACAAACCCACAGCCAACATTATACTCAATGGGCAAAAATTAAAAGCAATCTGCTTAAGATCAAGAACAAGGCAGGGGTGCTGCCTTCACCATTTTATTCAACATAGTTCTGGAAGTCCTAGCCATAGCAATTAGACAAGAAAAAGAAATAAAAAGCATCCAAATTAGAAAAGAAGAAGTAAAATTACCATTATTTGCATATGATATGATATTGTACATAGAAAACCCTAAAGATTCAGTCAAAAAACTACTGGACCTGATAAATGAATTCAGCAAGGTGGCAGGATATAAAATTAATACTCAGAAATAAGAGGCATTTTTATACACTAACAATAAATTTTCAGAAAGAGAAATTAAGGAAGCAATCCCCTTCACCATTGAAACAAAAAAAAAAATCAGTACCTAGGAATAAATTTAACCAGGGAGATTAAAGACTTATACTTGGAAAATTATAAAACATTGATAAAAGAGATCAGGGAAGATACAAACAAGTGGAAGCATATACCATGCTCATGGTTAGGAAGAATAAACATTAAAATGCCTATATTACCCAAAGCAATTTATAAATTCAATGCAATACTAATTAAAATACCAATGACTTACTTCAAAGATATAGAACACATATTCCAAAAATTTATATGGAACCAAAAGAGAACACGAATAGCCTCAGCAATCTTGAAAAGGAAGAATAAAGTGGGAGGTATCACACTTCTGGATATCAAGCTATATTACAAGGCCATTGTACTCAAAATAGCCTGGTACTGGCATAAGAACAGGCATATAGATCAATGGAATAGAACAGAGAACCCAGAAATAAATCCACACTTTTATGGACAACTGATATTTGACAATGGAGGTAAGAGCATACAATGGAGTAAAGACAGCCTCTTTAACAAATGTTGTTGGGAAAATTGGATAGCTACATGCAAAAAGTAAAACTAGACCACCAACTTATACCATTCACAAAAATAAACTCTAAATGGATAAAAGACTTAAATATAAACCATAAAACCATAAGTATCTTAGAAGAAAACATCAGCAGTAAGCTCTCTGACATCTCTCGCAGCAATATATTTGCTGATTTATCTCCACGGGCAAGTGAAATAAAAGACAGGATAAACAAATGGGACTATATCAAACTAAAAAGCTTTTGCACAGCTAAAGACAATAAGAACAGTATGAAAAGGCAGACTACCAATGGGAG
Source organism: Saccopteryx bilineata (assembly GCF_036850765.1). NCBI lineage: Eukaryota > Metazoa > Chordata > Mammalia > Chiroptera > Emballonuridae > Saccopteryx > Saccopteryx bilineata. The sequence goes on along the minus strand of NC_089491.1, from coordinate 207,402,439 downwards.
AACATATTTGACAATACCTCTGATAAGGGGTTAATAACCAAAATTTATAAAGAACTTGTAAAACTCAATACCAGGAAGACAAACAATCCAATCAAAAAATGGGCAAAAGAAATGAATAGACACTTCCTCAAAGAGGACACAATGATGGCCAATAGGCATATGAAAAAAATGCTCAACATCACTAATCATTAGAGAAATGCAAATTAAAACCATCATGAGATATCACCTTATACCAGTCACAATGGTGCTCTTTAACAAAACAACACATAATAAGTGCTGGCGAGGATGTGGACAAAAGGGAACCCTCCTGCACTGCTGGTGGGAATGCAGACTGGTGCAGCCACCACTGTGGAAAACAGTATGGAGATTCCTCAAAAAATTAAAACTCGAACTGCCTTTTGACCCAGCTATCCCACTTTTAGGAATATACCCCAAGAATGCCATAGCACTGTTTCAAAAGAAGAAATGCACCCCCATGTTTATGGCAGCATTGTTCACAATAGTGAAGATCTGAAAACAGCCCAAGTGTCCGTCAGAGGACGAGTGGATTAAAAAGCTTTTGTACAGGTAGGTATACTATGGAATACTACTCAGCCATAAGAAATGATGACATCGGATCCTCTACAACAACATGGATGGACCTTGATAACATTATACTGAGCGAAATAAGTAAATCAGAAAAAACTAAGAACTGTATGATTCAATACATAGGTGGGACATAAAAATGAGACTCAGAGACATGGACAAAAGTGTGGGGGTTATGGGGTGGGAGGAGGAGAGGGAGGTGTTTGGGAGGCGAGGGGCACAAAGAAAACCAGTTAAAAGGTGACAGAAGATAATTGGACTTTGGGTGATGGGAATTTAGCATAATGAAATGTCAAAGTAACCTTGAGATGTTTTCTCTGAACATATGTACCCTGATTTATCAATGTCACCCCATTAAAATTAATTTTTAAAAATGTTAACCATATTTTTAAATAATATAAAAAAAATTAGGGGATATTTTATAGCTTCATATTCATTTTGAAATATCCCCTAATTTTTGTGAGCCCTATATAAACCGCCAAATGCCTCCACACATTCTGAGAAAAGCTTACAGCATTTAAGAAAAGATCCAAATAAATTAACAGGAGGAAACAGATAATAAAGGAAGCAAAAGATCTTAAAGTACACAAAGAAAAAAAGAAAAAAAATCACATAACTTTAATTTTGAGAGAAGATACATGCTACCAGTTTCATAAGGAAAACAGATTTCTCCTGACATTAAATTTTAAGGGAAATATTTGACAAATGTCTTTATAAAGAAGTAATGCATTGAAAATATCTGTTTTGAGAAATCTTCACAGTAAATGTGGAGGTGTATGTTATATGCCTCTTATTCAACAATAAATACTAATGACAGCTGAGAAAAATAATGTTATAATTTGTTGGAGAGCAGGAGAGAATTCCCCCACTCTACCCTTCCTTAGTTCTTTTGATTGGGCTTGTTATAAAATACTAAAATGATACAGAGTGGATTAACAGGAGAAAAAACAACTTCATATGTTGCACACAGGAGAATCACAATATGAAGCTCAGATTATAAAATGAGACTCAAAGTATTAGGTTAAAGCTGCAGGTGGCCAGACCACTGGGGCAGGGGTAGCCTCCTTTCAGCTTTTCTTGGTAGCTGGCAGGTCGGACAATCCCCAGACTGGGTCTGATGGAGGGAACTCCAGGACTGCTTTGTCCCATATGGGTAAGCTGACAGGCTAAACCTCTTTCCAGGTCTATGGGTGGGCACCGGGGAGAGCTGGACTGAAAACACAAGGCTGGTGTGTTCCAAAAGGATTGTTTATTTAAAACACTTGGGTGCAAGCTTGCCAAGATTGATGCAACTGCCATGCTGGCCCCGAGGAGGGTTGGACAAAGGTATCTACAGTTTAGGCAGGGGTCTTGGAAAAGCGGCTGACGTCACTGCCTCTATAGGTACAAAATCATATGTTTTCATATGTGGATTGGAGAGGCCCCACAGCTTCTCCAAATTGTTTCTCTCCCGGGTCAGCTGTCTAAAGGAGGCCTGTGCTAGTTCAAAGGTCCCGGACCAGCTGGGGCAGGATGAGGTTTCAAGCAAGCCAGTCCCCACTCTTCCCACTGGTTTGCACTGCCCCTGGAGGTGGGGGTAGGGATTAGTCCCTTAGAAGACTGCTTATCAGAAGACAGTGCCTAATGTGGGACCTGTAGGTAGGCTTTTATAAACACTTATTGTGATTTAAACTCTTCTAATTGTTAGGTCTCTTTCCCTGACTTTTGCAAAAATAAACTATTTGTTATATTTCAAAGTGAATGCCAGAAAATCATTAAACGAGAGAATAGCAAGCCAATTAACTACAACCTCACAGTAAGGGTAGGAAGATGTGCTACATTGAGCCTGACTGAGAAATTGAGTGAGGGGAATTTTAGTTTTAAAGGGGACTCTGGTTTTAAAAGCTGCCCTGAACCCAAACCATACATAAAGAAAGAAGTGGCAAAACTAGGCACCTTTCTATACTTTTTAGACAAAGGAACAATAAATTTGTGAGAAAATGACAAGACATTATGGTAGTGCTCATTAGAGAGGAGTCTAAGTAGGTTGAGGTATTCATTAGTGAAAATCTAAATAAAGTTTGGGTTTGGGTAATAAATCAGTAAAGGTATTACTAGGTTTGTTTATACAGGCCTTTGGACTCTGGATTTTATAACCCTTGTAATGTGGTTGTCTCTCAGTCCTTAAGCAGGAAGTCTCCTATTATGGAGATTTATTTTCTGTTTTTAAGGGGACAGAGGAGAGGCAGAGAGCTCTTCTTGTTCTTGCTGCTTTTCATGTGATTTTAGTTCTAAATAACAAATATGCCTTGCTCTGGCCGGTTGGCTCAGTGGTAGAGCATTGGCCTGGTGTGCGGATGTACCGGGATAGATTCCCAGCCAGAACACACAGGAGAAGCACCCGTCTGCTTCTCCAGCCCTCGCCCTCTCGCTTCTCTTTTTTTCTCTCCTCTCCTCCTGCAGCCATGGCTCAATTGGAGTGAGTTGCCCTGGGCACTAAGGATGGCTCCATGGCCTCCACCTCAGGCACTAAAAAATGGCTCACATTGCAACAGCAAGGGCCCCAGATGGGCAGAACACCCTAGGAGGCTTGCCTGGAGGATCTCAATCAGGGCGTATGCAGGAGTCTGTCTCTGCCTCCCCTCACTAAAAAAAAAGCAAGCAAACAAAAAAAAAAAAAACATGCCTTTTGTGGATTACCTTGGGGGAGCCTGCCCCACCCAACAAAATGAATCAAGACTATATGACAAGGTACTACGACCAGGTTGTCCAAATGTTGCCCAAGGATCCTGTCTCAGACGACCTTCCCTAAGAATTATTTCTTTCAGCCATATTTTCGTAGAAGATGCCGAGAGTTTGTTTCCTTCCTAATACCATTATATCTGTAAGGTAGCAGAGAGCAGCTATAGACTAACCCATCAATTTCTCTCTTGTTCTTAATAGGTAGCTTGCACAAAGGAGGAAATTGATTCAGAGATGGTCATTTTTTCTGTTGGCAATTCTTTCCTTTTCTGTGAAAATTTAAAATTAATTAAACTTACCTGTTTGTGAAAAGCTATCCTAGTATTGGGTGAGTGCTGGGTGTGTTGCTCTAAATGTGGCAAATGAATAAGCAATTGTAGTTGAAATGTGTCTAGCTTGGTCGAGTGTTTAAGAAACAACACCCATGTCCTGACTCTTCTAAGGAAAGGCTTTTCCATCCTTTTCCTTAAATCCTTTCAATTCGCTTATCCCCAGCCCATTCAAATATTCTTCCTTACCTTCTTCCCTGCCAAGTCATTCCTCTACTTTCCCTCCAATCTGAAAGGGAACATCCATTCTTCTTCAAAAATAATTATTTTCAGACTAATCTCATCTGGCTCAATTCATTACTTAAACTTTTTTGGGGTGTGAAATGAGCTACCGAGTCTGGCTGCATCATCTTCAGCATTGGTTATTCTTTTTCCCCCTAATGTGTCTATAAGCTTCACACATACCTACCTAAGCTCTTGCTTTAGGGTGAAATTCTTATCACAGCTCACAGTTTGAGGAGCGAGACAAAAAAGAGAAGCCTATGCAGGGCCTGAGAAGAAAAGCAGAAGATTTAATGTGGTGCAAGACGCCTTAGGAGAGTCTTCCTTCTCTTCCTTGAATTCAGCTAGGAGTATATTGTATTTTTATAATCAGTATACAACCTCAAAAATAATAATAGTGAGCTGCACCTATGTGCTTTCTTTCCCCCACATAGAATAAGGTTTCCCTGAAGCCAAGGGAGCCCTTGGAGGATGCAAAGCCTATAAAAATGGCAGTAAAGCTTTAGAAATAGATAGGCAAGAGGCATTAGCATATCAAAAAGGCAATGCTATCTGGGTTTTTCTATGTAATACCAAACTGTCTACTGATTGCAAGCACCTATGCAAATAGGTAGTAGAGTTATCTAACTCTGCAGAGCTGGAAGCTGTTTTTGGACTTAAAATATGCCCATTCTAGTGGTAATCTTGACAGAGTGCCACTCTAAAACATAGCAACTAATTTCTCACAAGGAAACAAAACTGAGACAGGAATTCAGTTGAATGTTTTATCTTTGCAGACCTTAATCCAGTGGTTCTCAAACTTTTTGAAGTCAGGGCACATTTAAAATTCTACAAATAATTGTAGGCGCATCATATACAAATTTCTGAGAAATATGTTATAATAATTAAGTCAAATATTAAAGAAAAAATATAAAGTCCAAGCGTCCTTTTATGATAATTAAACAAAATAAATATGACAAAATTAAGTTTATTCTGACATTAAAAAACACGTTTATGTTGCATTTTTTGAGTTATGTTTTTTAGAATTCGTAAAAAAGAGGGGTAAAAAAATTTTAAAAATGACAAAAAAGTTATCTTTTTATATATACAGATACATTTTTAGTAAGATTTAGTAAATTCGGCAGGTCCCAGCATGAATGTGTTAAGTTTTTTCATTCTTGTGTTTATACAAAATATGAGCCTGATGTGTCCTAGCACTTTATTCAATGTTTGAGCATGTATTTGAAAGGTAAACTCTCATTTCCTCGTCAATACATTGAAGAATTCCTCTTTTTTTATTCTTAATTGTGGTTGAGTGCAAAAAATCCCTACCATACATATCATCTTAACTTTAGACCAAAGGACAGAAGAAACTTGCCTCCAGTCTTTCTGGCGATCATGGGGGTAGTGTAAACAATCCAGCACCACAGCTTAACAGCCTTTTGCAACCTAATCAGGCAAGTGAGGTGGGGGGTTGGGCAGACTTTCAGTTTACAGCCAATTCCTCACACCTCTGTCCCCCCAAAATCTAAACTCCAAAAACCCTGTTGGTTTTTTGGTCCCTAACATATTTCTCTGGAATACCATAGAGCTCACCTGGAAATCTTCTAGGGTGTACCAGTGCACCCTAGCACACACTTTGAGAACCACTGCCTTACTGTAATGTCTTCCCTCTCAAAATTTAATTTTCCAGTTGTTATAAAATATTGTTTTTTAAAAATAGTGACAACATAAAATGGCCAAGAATGTTTTAAATATACTTTTATTATCTCTATCATTTCTTAAAATATAAAATAATTTAAACATTTTTGACCATGTGTATTCTGTTTACTCTGACTAAAAACTACAATAAATTGTGTTCAGTCCAAAAAAAAAAAAGAAAAGCCTTCAACTTGGCAGGATTTCAAATGCAGGAGGGAGTCTGTCTCAAGTTAAATTCCCAATTCTAATATCAGCACTGATAATAAGAAATGTAATAGGACCTGGTAGCCTATATACACCACTTCTAGATTGCTCATATCAGTATTTCTAACAAAAATGTAATTATTTATGTGGTTATACATTTTTTCAAAAGAAGTTCTTATCTAATTATTCTAAATAATCCAAAAGAACATATCTGTACTATGAACTATTTTCTCATGTAAAGTTTGAGACAAAATATAGAGAAGATAATCTCAGGATATAAGGTATTAAGTGTGTGTGTGTGTGTGTTTCATATGCATACATAATTTCTATTTTTCTCTTCCTGACAGTGAAATCATCACTATGGAATAGTATTTGAGCATACTAGGGTAGAATAATTAGCATTTACTAGATTCTTTATTTTTTAAAATACATTTCTTATTTATTATTGTCTTTATTCTTAAGGCTTTGTATCTAGTCTTCTTTAATGTAGAATAAGCTTATGTTAAAAATATACCTGCCAATCTCATCATAGGGCAATGCCAGTGGTGAATATGTAATAAAAAGATAAATAACTGCCTGACCTGTGGTGGTGCAGTGGGTAAAAGCATTGACCTGGAACGCTGAGGTCGCTGATTCAAAACCCCAGGCTCACCTACCTGGTTAAGGCACATATGGGAGTTGATGCTTTCTGCTCCTCCTCCCTTCTCTCTCTCTCTCTCTGTATCTCTTTCTCTCTGTTTCCTGTCTCAAAAAAATAAATTAAAAAATCTAAAAAAAAGGAAAAAAAAGATAAATAACTGATTTATGAATGATTTTTCCAATTTAATTTTGTTCAGATTTTGTTTTAATTTTCAGAGAATTTAGTGCATATTCCACAGGGTCTGTCTTAAAAGATATAGCCAAGGAATGGAATAAAGACAGCTTGAGATAATGGAAGTGTCTTAAATCCACATCTCTGAGCCATATTTTTTAATGAGTTACCATTCAGGATGTGCCAGTAACTCCTCACTTAACATTGTCGATAGGTTCTGCAGCTTTAAGTGAAATGAAGTTTAATGAAACCAATATAAGTATAGGATAATTCATTGATTTTCAACTAGTGTGCCCCACAGTGCACTGGTGTATGGCAATTTTTAAAACACGCAGTACCCATTTAGTCAGGGGCACTGACCTCTTTTCCCTTAGCTTGTCAAATAAAAAAAAATGACAACAGCAGACACAACAATAACTTTCCAGTATGAATGAAACAAAAATATACATTTTATGTCAGATCTGCAAAAGATGTATTTTTTGGTGTGCCGAAGAATTTTAGTAATTAGTTCATGTATGCCATGAGATGGAAAAGGTTGAAAGTAGCGGGCTAATTGATATCAACAAGATTTAAGTTCTTGACATCTCATGAATGTTATAATGAAATGACAATAAACAAAATGACTGAATAATGGACATGCTATATTTATGAGTGCTGTCGAATGACAAAACTGAAATAATTTAGTAATGAGTTTAACGTCTTGAAGTTTTATATTAAAACATTCATTTTTTTTGTATGGAATTTTATAATTTCTTTCAATGGCCACAGCATTGAATAACTAAAGTTTGGTTTGTGATTTTTTCAAATTCTGTTTTTGTATTATCTATGTGTGTTTTCCCCTAGGAGTGGAAACTCATCAATGCCAGTCTTCTTTGCAGGAGATGGACCATTTGTGAAATTAAACATAGCACCCAATGGCAGCTTAATACTGACACCAAGGTGAATCCCCAAACCTGTTCTTGGACAAGTTACTCATGTACTAGAAAGAAGACAGATTTTGAAGCCAGTCAAATTTTAATTGCATCACCTACTTTTACTTAACTTTTTATTCTTCAGATAATCTCAAACAGTCTCTAATTGATCCTATCTGATATCATTTCCTAACCTCCATATAAATGGTAAGTCAAATACGATATTACATATGTAATTATTTAGCTCACTGATAGCGATCCAATAAGTTCTAATTTTGTATCCTTTTCATTCATATCCTTAGATTCATAAAAAAATAAATTCCATTTAAAAAATCATGAGAATTGGGATAAATTGCTCAGATCAATGAGAGCAACAAAATTTAGCTATCATCAAAAGAGAAGAAAAATCCAAGATGGCAATGGAGTAGGCGGATATACTAACTTCCACCTCCCAGAACCAAAGTGGATTACAACTTAATTTTAAGAACCATCATCTGGGAAAACCAACTTTGAACTAAACTAAGTGGACTCTTCAATCAAGGAACACTGAAAAAGCCATGTTGAGACTGGTAGGAAAAGTGGAAACACAGAGAGGGCTGCCCCACACCCCAGAGCCAATGGCAGCTGGAGAGACTTCTGTGGCAGGAAGTGAGTTTATCACGAAGGGGAAGGACCTGAGCTCCAGGAACAAAGCCCCAACCTGCATCTCCAGAGCCCAGAAGAGGCGTATGAGCAATATTTAGCTGCAAAACAAGCCAGGATACTTTTTGTGAGAAAGAGACAGTTTCCTCAGACCCAGGATTCTTCTAAAAGGGACCACGCAGAAATACTTTTTCACAACTACCCACCCGAGGCTCTGGGGGACAGGGAGAGAGAAGAGGACTGGAGTTGCAGGAAGAGAGTGTAATCTAGGAGGCATAGGGAGAAACACTTTGAGGGACAGCCACCCTAACCCCTGGGCTGAGTCACTCCCCAAATCTGAAGCAAATATTTCCCCTGGAACCAGCAATACTGGCAAAGGGAAGCAGGACACCAGCCAAACAAGCTCTCCGGCGGCACTCAGAGCAGAGTTGCTTAGAAGGAGTGAGATTTTAGTACTACAGTAGGGAGTGTTAGGGTCTGAACTGCAGCACCCCCACCCACACTGCTGAGGGCAAGAGGCTTGCTGGAGGGCAAGAAGCGGTGGAACGTGAAAGTACGGTTCTGCTGTCGGGGATGGAAGCTACACTGGCCACACCTGAGGCCCAGTGTGAGCTCAGACTAGCCAGGCAGAAGCAGAGGGGATGTGCGAAAGCAGTCTGGCCTGGCTGCGAGCCTGCCTACAACCCTGCCTGCAGGAGAAGTGGGGAAGCCTGGAACCAGCGGAGATCCGCTGCTGAGCAAGGGCACGCGGGTGCGCAGCCTCACCTGTCCTGTGGAGCCAATGCTTTCAGCCCTAAGCACCAGCCGGCTCTACCTATGGGGGCGGGATGAAAGCCCAGGAAAAGGCGGAGATCCGCAGCTGAGCATGCACCCGCAACCCCACCCGGCTGGCAGAGCTGATGCTTGCGGCTGGACGCAAGAGGGGGCTCTGACTGTGGGGGCAGGGTGGAAGCCCAGGAACAGGCAGAGACCTGCAGCTGAGCAAAGGTGCTCACCCCTGCCCTTGGTGCCAAGGCTTGTGGCCTGTGCGTGGAAGGCAACCGCATCGACGGGGCAGGACAAAGGCCAAGACTGGCTGAGACTTGTAGAACCAAGCACATGAACACAGCCCCTCTTGTGGAGGAGAGGCAGAAACTGCAGTGACAGCCGCAGCAGGCCCGCACTGGCAACAACCATACTGGAAAATCCAAGGCAACAACAGAGGGGGTGGCGGGCCTGCAGACAGACCACACTGAGGGAAGACAGAGGCAACACCCATTGGACTCCAGTGGCCAAATCCTTCTTATGCACAGACAAGATGAGCAGGCAGAGAAATGCAACCCAAATGAATCAAGATAATCCCCAGAGAAGGACCTGAATGAGTCAGATATAACCAAACTACTGGATGCAGAGTTTAAAATAATGATTTTTAGGATGCTCAAAGAGCTTAGAACAACAATAGATGGTCATTACAAACACCTAAATAAAGAGATAGCAAATATAAAAAGGGAATTGAAATAATAAAAAAGAATCAGTCAGAAATGACAAATACAATATCAGAATTGAAGACAATGGAAGAAATTAAAAGCAGGATGGATGAAGATGAGGATTGACAGTGAGTTAGAGGACAAAATAAACAAGGGCACAGAAGCAGAGCAGAAAAAAAAAAGAGACTCAAAAAGTCTTAGGAAAGTCTAAGGGAGCTCTATGACAACATGAAGAGAAATAACATCCGGATCATACGGGTTCCTGAAGAAGAAGAAAAAGAACAAGGGATAGAAACTTTGTTCAATCAAATCATAGATGAAAATTTCCCTAAATTGAGGTAGGAAAAGGTCTCACCTCAAGAAGCACAGAGAACTCTATTAAAGAGAAACTCAAAGAAATCTACACCAGGACACATCATAATTAAACACCAAAGTTAAGTGATAAAGAGAAAATATTAAAAGCTGCTAGAAAGAAAAGGCTATCACCTAAAAGAAGCCCCCATAAGGATGACATCAGATTTCTCAACAGAAGTACTTGAAACCAGAAGGGAATGGCAAGAAATATTCAAAGTAATGCAGAACAAGAACCTACAATCAAAACTACTTTATCCAGCAAGGCTATCATTTAAAATTAAGGGAGAAATAAAAAGCTTCCCCAATCAAAAAAAAAAAAAAAACTCAAGGAATTTATTACAACCAAACCAATGCTGCAGGAAATGTTAAGGGGCCTGTTGTAAATAGATCAAAGTGGGAAAAGAATATAGCAAAAGAGAAATACAGCTTTAAAGAATAAAATGGAAATAAACAACTACATATCAATAATAACCTTAAATGTAAATGGATTAAGTGATCCAATCAAAAGACATAGGGTAGCTGTATGGATAGGAAAACAGGACCCATACATATGCTGTCTACAAGAGACACATCTTAAAACAAAAGATGTACATAGACTGAAGTTAAAGGATGAAAAAAAACATTTCATGCAAATGGAAATGAAAAAAAAGCTGGTATAGCAATAATTATATCAGACAAAATGGACTTTAAAACAAAGAATATAGTAAGAGATAAAGAAGGACACTACATAATGATAAAAGGGAGCAATCCAACAGGAAGATATAACCATTAAAAATATCTATGCACCTAATATAGGAGCACCTAAATATATAAAGTAAACTTTGATGGATATAAAGAGCGAGATCCACAGCAATACATTAATAGTAGGAAATTTCAATACCCCACTAACATCACTAGATAGATCCTCAAGAAAAAAATTAACAAAGAAACAGCAGACTTAAAGGACACACTAGATCAACTCAATTTAATAAATATCTTCAGAACCTTTCACCCTAAAGTAGCAGAATATACATTCTTTTCAAGTGCTCATGGTACATTCTCTAAGATAGACAACATGTTAGAGCACAAAATAGGTCTCAACAAATTTAAGAAAATTGAAGTCGTATCAAGTATTTTCTCTGATTAAAATGGCATGAAACTAGAAATCTACCATAACAGAAAAACTGAAAAATACTCAAACACTTGGAAACTAAATAGTATGTTATTAAATAACAAATGGGTAAACAATGAGATCAAAGAAGAAATAAAAAAATCCTAGAAATTAATAATAATGAGCATACATTAACTCAAAATTTATGGAACGCAGCAAAAGCAGTCCTGAGAAGGAAGTTCATAGCATTACAGGCATACCTTAAGAAGCTAGAAAAAGCTCAAATAAACAGTTTGACCCTGTATCTAAAAAAAATCAGAAAAAGAACAACAAGTAAAGCCCAGGGATAGTAGAGAAAGGAAATAATAAAGATCAGAGCTAAAATAAATGACATAGAGCCTAAAGATACAATACAGAGCATCAATGAAACCAGGAGCTGGTTCTTTGAAAAGGAAAACAAGATCGATGAACCTTTAACTAGACTCACAAAAAACAAACAAACAAAAAAAAAACAACAGAGAAAGGACTGAAATAAATATATAAAATTAGAAATGAGAGAGGAGAAATAACAACCAACACAACAGAAATACAAAATGTTGTAAGAAAATACTATGAAGAACTGTATTCCAAAAACGAGACAACCTATCTTAAATGGACAAATTCCTTAAAACATACAATCTTCCAAAAATCTATCTAGAAGAATCAGAAAACCTAAAGAGACCGATTTCAACAAATGAGATTGAAACAGTTATCAAAAAACTCCCAACAAAGAAAAGTCCTGGGCCTGATGGCTTCACAAGTAAATTCAACCAAATATTCAAAGAAGAAATAACTCCTATCCTTCCCAAGCTATTTCAAAAAATTCAAGAGGATGGAAGACTTTGAAGCTCCTTTTATGAGGCAAGCATAATCCTTTTTCCAAAACCAGGCAAAGACAACACAAAGAAAGAAAATTATAGGCCAATATCCCTGATGAATATAGATGCTAAAATTCTCAACAAAATATTAGCAAACCGGATGCTGCAATATATGAAAAAATCATACACCATGATCAAGTGGGATTTATTCTTGGGAGGCAAGGCTGGTGCAATATTTGTAAATCAATCAATGTGATTCATTACATAAACAAAAGGAAGGAGAAAAACCACATGATAATTTGAATAGATGCAGAAAAAGCATTTGATAAAATCCAGCACTCATTCATGATCCAAACTCTCAGCAACGTGGGAATACAGGGAACATAACTCAACATGATAAAGGCCATCTATTACAGACCCACAGCCAACATCATACTCAATGGGAAAATATTAAAAGCAAGCCCCATAAGATCAGGAACAGGGTAAGCGTGCCCTGTTTCACCACTCTTATTCTTATAGTCCTGGAAGTCCTAGCTACAGCAATCAGACAAGAAGAAGAAATAAAAGGCATCCAAGTTGGAAAAGAAGAAGTAAAACTATCATTATTTGCAGATGATATGATATTGTAAATACAAAACCCTAAAGTCTCAGCCAAAAAACTATTGGACCTGATAAATGAATTCAGCTAGGTGGCAGGATATAAAATTAATACTCAGAAATCAGAGGCATTTTTATAGATTAACAATGAACTGTCAGAAAGAGAAATTAAGGAAACAATCCCCTTCACTGTTGCAACCAAAAAAATAAAGTACCTAGGTGTAAATATAACCAAGGAGATTAAAGACTTGTACTCAGAAAATTATAAAACATTGATAAAAGAAATCAAGGAATATACAAACAAGTGGAAGCATATACCGTGCTCATGGTTAGGAAGAATAAACATCATTAAAATGTCTACATTACCCAAAGAATTTTATAAATTCAATGCAATACCAATTAAAATACCAATGACATACTTGAAAGATATAGAACACATATTCCAAAAATTTATATGGAACCAAAAGAGAACACGAATAGCCTCAGGAATCTTGAAAAGGAAGAATAAAGTGGGAGGTATCACACTTCCTGATATTAAGGAAGGCTACAAGGCCATTGTACTCAAAACAGCTTGGTACTGGCATAAGAACCTACATATAGATCAATGAAGCAGAACAGAGAACCCAGAAATAAACCCACACCTTTATGGACAACTGATATTTGACAAAGGAGGTAAGAGAATACATTAGAGTGAAGACAGCCTTTCTTTTTTTTTTAATAATTTTATTTTTTTAATGGGGTGACATCAATAAATCAGGATACGTATATTCAAAGATAACAAGTCCAGGTTATCTTGTCATTCAATTATGTTGCATACCCATCACTCAAAGTCAGATTGTCCTCTGTCACCTTCTATCTTGTTTTCTTTGTGCCCCTCCCCCTCCCCCTTTCCCTCTCCCATTCCCCCCTCCCCCCCGTAACCACCACACTCTTATCAATGTCTCTTAGTTTCACTTTTATGTCCCAACTACGTATGGAATAATGCAGTTCCTGGTTTTTTCTGATTTACTTATTTCGCTTCGTATCATGTTATCAAGATCCCACCATTTTGCTGTAAATGTTCCAATGTCATCATTTCTTATGGCTGAGTAGTATTCCATAGTGTATATGTGCCACATCTTCTTTATCCAGTCATCTATTGACAGGCTTTTTGGTTATTTCCATGTCCTGGCCACTGTGAACAATGCTGCAATAAACATGGGGCTGCATGTGTCTTTACGTATCAATGTTTCTGAGTTTTTGGGGTATATACCCAGTAGAGGGATTGCTGGGTCATAAGGTAGTTCTATTTTCAGTTTTTTGAGGAACCACCATACTTTCTTCCATAATGGTTGTACTACTTTACATTCCCACCAACAGTGTATGAGGGTTCCTTTTTCTCCACAGCCTCTCCAACATTTGCTATTACCTGTCTTGCTAATAATAGCTAATCGAACAGGTGTGAGTTGGTATCTCATTGCCGTTTTGATTTGCATTTCTTTAATAGCTAAAGAAGATGAGCATCTTTTCATATATCTGTTGGCCATTTGTATTTCTTCCTGGGAGAAGTGTCTGTTCATATCCTCTTCCCATTTTTTTTATTGGATTGTTTGTTTGTTTGTTGTTGAGTTTTATGAGTTCTTTGTATATTTTGGATATTAGGCCCTTATCTGAGCTGTTGTTTGAAAATATCATTTCTCATTTAGTTGGCTTTCTGCTTATTTTGTTATCAGTTTCTCTTGCTGAGCAAAAACTTCTTAGTCTGATGTAGTCCCATTCATTAATTTTTGCCTTCACTTCTCTTGCCTGTGGAGTCAAATTCATAAAATGTTCTTTAAAACCCAGAAGACAGCCTTTCAACAAATGGTGTTGGCAAAATTGGAAAGCTACTTGCAAAAAAATGAAACTAGACCACTAACTTATACCATTCACAAAAATAAACTCTAAATGGATAAAAGACTTAAATGTAAGTTGTGAAACAATAAGCATCTTAGAAGAAAACATAGGCAGTAAGCTCTCTGACATCTCTCGCAGCAATATATTTGCCGATTTCTCTCCACGGGCAAGTGAAATAAAAGACAGGATAAACAAATGAGACTATGTCAAACTAAAAAGCTTTTGCACAGCTAAAGACAATAAAAGCAGAATAAAAAGACAAACTACACAATGGGAGAACATATTCAACAATACTTCTGATAAGGGGTTAATAACCAAAATTTATAAAAACTTGTAAAACTCAACATCAGGAAGATAATCTAATAAAAAAAATGGGCGAAAGAAATAAATAGAAGCTTCTCCAAAGAGGACATACAGATGGCCAATAGGCATATGAAAAATGCTCAACATCACTAATCATTAGAGAAATGCAAATTAAAACCACAATGAGATATCACCTCACACCAGTCAGAATGGTGCTCATCAACGAAACAATACAAAATTAGTGCTGGCGAGGATGTGGAGAAAAGGAACCCTCCTGCACTGCTGGTGGGAATGCAGACTGGTGCAGCCACCACTATGGAAAACAGTATGGAGATTCCTCAAAAAATTAAAAATCGAACTGCCTTTTGACCCAGCTATCCCATTTTTAAGAATAGACCCTAAGAACACCATAGCACTGTTCCAAAAGGAGAAATGCACATCCATGTTTATGGCAGCATTGTTCACAATAGCAAAGATCTGGAAACATCCGAAGTGTCCATCAGTGGACACTCAACATCAGTGGATGAGTGGATTAAAAAGCTTTGGTACATATATATTATGGAATACTACTCAGCCATAAGAAATGATGACATCGCATCATTTACAACATGAATGGACCTTGATAACATTATACTGAGTGAAATATATCAGAGAAAACTAAGAACTATATGATTCCATACATAGATGGGACATAAAAATGACACTCAAAGACATGGATAAAAGTATGGTGGTTCCGAGGGCAGGGGCAGGGTTGGGATATGGTGAGAGGTGGGTCACCGATTAGTAGGTGATGGAAGACAATTTGACTTTGGGTGATGGGTATGCAACATAATCAAATTTCAAAATAACCTGGAGGTATTTTCTCTGAACATATGTACCCTGATTTATCAATGTCACCCCATTAAAATTAATAAAAAGTAAAGAGAAGGAAGAGGGGAAATTCATGGAAATCTTTTCTCTGCCTTAGTAAATAGACATGGACAGACCGTGAAACAGTTCACACTTATAGTTGTACCTACATATTCTCTTTTGCTCTTTAGCATTAGGTTCACATTTATAGCTTTTGTTAGTGTTTTACAAAGCAACATTTTTTTCATATTTAAAGATCTGTTTTAGCTTAGATTATGTCATTTCTCCTATCTGAGCATTAACAGTGATTTTTGTTGAAACTGACTTCTAAATCTTACAGTTCCATCAAAGGCCAGCTGCTGGTAGGGAAAAGTAACTACAGGAAGATGCTGGAAATACAGAAAAGTGTTCAAGATGTCATTGCTGGTGCATTAGCTTCTAGTGTTTTGTTTTACCAACTTAATGGTGAAAAATAAAATTATTCAGTGATTAATGAAAAGTTACCATTTCTGTGAGACCACCCAGTAACAGACTGATAAAGAAGCATTTTTTGTACCAAAGGGTTTTACAGTGGAGTGTTTTATACAAACGTTTGCTAGGTCTTGAGATTTTTAGTCACATGGGGTAAAGAAAGCATTCACAAACAGACTTCTAGATTTCCTTTCAAAAGACATGTCTAAATTTCTATTACTGTTTCAATGTGTAGACTGCTTAAGTCTGCACATTGAGATTTTCTTTTAGTTATATCTTAAAGACATTCAAAAATGATTTAAAAAAAACAAAGGAAAAATATTTAAAAATGTATCTTAATTAGATACATGTTTCAGAGAAAAATTAGGTCATTCTATGCATATCAACAGAATGCCGGTTACATCTTACCATGATATCCCTATTGTATGTGTGCTTGTTATTAGAAAGAGACACCATTTAAAAACATAGATACTTAAAACTTTCATAACATCCACGAGCCAGAGAAGTCCTTAACCTTTGCTTTGATTATCCATGCTATACTAGACTAGTGAAAATCAGACATATATACATTTATTTAGTTAAGAAGTTAATTAATGTACGTATAAATTTATTTATTGCATTTGTTGACCTGTGAAACTGGTGCTTTTGAAAACACACTTGCACTAATACTTGTGATAAAGAAATAGAAAAGGAAGAGAATATTAAAGATAATTCTTGTAGTTATGATAATCTACTGACCTAAAGCCTTATTTTTTTTCTCTGATTGTGAGGCATATGCAAGATTCAGACTACTATTTCCCACTGGTGGGAAAAGGCCGTTCGGAAAGATACCAGCAATCTGACCTGATGTAACTAGAAATGCACGATTCATGTAGCTGCTATACTTTTTTCCAATTCTTCAGACAATTATAGTAGCAGTCTTAGAAGTGAAAAAAAAATGGATTTAATATATATTGATCAACACTGTGTTCTAAACATGTAGCTAGAGCCAAAATACCAATGTTTTGTTAAACACTGTATTGAATGCCTATCAAGTGACAGACACTATGGTAGGAATATTGCAGAGGTTATTATCAGTTCATGCCAATGTTCTATGGCATAGGTAACATTGCTTCACTAGAAAGATGAGAAAACAGAAGTCTGGTGTTAATAACTGACCTGGACAAGTAAAGCCTGTGGGCAACAGAGAGATTCTAACTCAAGTCATTTTGACTCCAAAGCCTTTTACTTTTTTACTCTATTGTGCTATCTTCTAAATTCCACAAAGCATCAGCTCACTTTAAATAGCAGTCCTGGAAACGAGAAAGAAAAAAAAAAATGTTAAGGCTTTTCAATAACATAATAATGTTAAGGCTTTTGTTGAACATAAACTGGGAAAGAATTGAGTTCACAGTATTGCTCTCTCACTGGGCTGAGGAAGGACACAGGATCATGACATTCTCTTTCTTCTAGTCCAGAGGGATAACCTAGCTCTGACTCCAGGGGCAAAGGCAAGAACAGTAATTCTGTTTCTCTCCAATCTCTTTAACTAAACCCGTAAAAGAGTGGATTCACTGCTCATTCTGACCAAGTTAAACAACTTCCTCCTCTGTATTGAGACACTGCTTATGTGTATATTTGCATATAAAAATTTTTTTTAAATAATTTTATTTTTTTAATGGGGTGACATCAATAAATCAGGATACATATATTCAAAGATAACAAGTCCAGGGTATCTTGTCATTCAATTATGATGCATACCCGTCACCCAAAGTCAGATTGTCCTCTGTCACCTTCTATTTGTTTTCTTTGTGCCCCTCCCCCTCCCCCTTTCCCTCTCCCATTCCCCCCTCCCCCCCGTAACCACCACACTCTTATCAATGTCTCTTAGTTTCACTTTTATGTCCCACCTATGTATGGAATAATGCAGTTCCTGGTTTTTTCTGATTTACTTATTTCAATTGGTATCATGTTATCAAGATCCCACCATTTTGCTGTAAATGTTCCGATGTCATCATTTCTTATGGCTGAGTAGTATTCCATAGTGTATATGTGCCACATCTTCTTTATCCAGTCATCTATTGACAGGCTTTTTGGTTGTTTCCATGTCCTGGCCACTGTGAACAATGCTGCAATAAACATGGGGCTGCATGTGTCTTTACGTATCAATGTTTCTGAGTTTTGGGGGTATATACCCAGTAGAGGGATTGCTAGGTCATAAGGTAGTTCTATTTTCAGTTTTTTGAGGAACCACCATACTTTCTTCCATAATGGTTGTACTACTTTACATTCCCACCAACAGTGTATGAGGGTTCCTTTTTCTCCACAGCCTCTCCAACATTTGCTATTACCTGTCTTGCTAATAATAGCTAATCGAACAGGTGTGAGGAGGTATCTCATTGCTGTTTTGATTTGCATTTCTCTAATAGCTAAAGAAGATGAGCATCTTGTCATATATCTGTTGGCCATTTGTATTTCTTCCTGGGAGAAGAGTCTGTTCATATCCTCTTCCCATTTTTTTATGAGATTGTTTGTTTGTTTGTTGTTGAGTTTTATGAGTTCTTTGTATATTTTGGATATTAGGCCCTTATCTGAGCTGTTGTTTGAAAATATCATTTCCCATTTAGTTGGCTTTCTGTTTATTTTGTTATCAGTTTCTCTTGCTGAGCAAAAACTTCTTAGTCTGATGTAGTCCCATTCATTAATTTTTGCCTTCACTTCTCTTGCCATTGGAGTCAAATTCATAAAATGCTCTTTAAAACCCAGGTCCATGAGTTGAGTACCTATGTCTTCTTCTATGTACTTAATTGTTTCAGGTCTTATGTTTAGATCTTTGATCCATTTTGAGTTAATTTTTGTACAGGGGGAGAGACTGTAGTCCAGTTTCATTCTTTTGCATGTGGCTTTCCAGTTTTCCCAGCACCATTTATTGAAGAGGCTTTCTTTTCTCCATTATGTGTTGTTGGCCCCTTTATCAAAAATTATTTGACTATATATATGTGGTTTTATTTCTGGACTTTCAATTCTGTTCCATTGGTCTGAGTGTCTATTTTTCTGCCAATACCATGCTGTTTTGATTGTCGTGGCCCTATAATAGAGTTTGAAGTCAGGTATTGTAATGCCCCCAGCTTCATTCTTTTTCTTTAGGATTGCTTTGGCTATTCGGGGTTTTTTATAGTTCCATATAAATCTGATGATTTTTTGCTCTATTTCTTTAAAAAATGTCATTGGAAGTTTGATGGGAATTGCATTGAATTTGTATATTGCTTTGGGTAATATAGCCATCTTGATTATATTTATTCTTCCTAGCCAAGAACAAGGTATATTCTTCCATCTCATTATATCTTTTTCGATTTCCCTTAACAATGGTTTATAGTTTTCATTATATAAGTCCTTTACATTCTTTGTTATGTTTATTCCTAAGTATTTTATTTTTTTTGTTGCAATCCTGAAGGGGATTATTCTTTTGAGTTCCTTCTCAGTTGTTTCATTGTTGGCATATAGAAAGGCTATTGACTTCTGAATGTTAATTTTGTATCCTGCGACCTTACTGTATTGGCTTATTGTTTCTCGTAGTCTTTTTGTGGATTCTTTGGGGTTTTCGATGTATAGGATCATATCATCTGCAAAAAGTGATACCTTTACTTCTTCTTTTCCGATATGGATGCCTTTTATTTCTTTGTCTTGTCTGATTGCTGTGGCGAGAACCTCTAGTACCACATTAAATAAGAGTGGAGAGAGTGGACAACCCTGTCTTGTTCCTGATTTAAGGGGGAAAGCCTTCAGTTTAGTGCCATTTAACATGATGTTAGCTGATGGTTTATCATATATGGCCTTTATCATGTTGAGATATTTTCCTTCTATACCCATTTTGTTGAGAGTCTTAAACATAAAATTGTGTTGTATTTTATCGAAAGCCTTTTCTGCATCTATTGATAAGATCATGTGGTTTTTGTTCTTTGTTTTGTTGATATGGTGTATTACGTTAACTGTTTTACGTATGTTGAACCATCCTTGAGATTCTGGGATGAATCCCACTTGATCATGATGTATTATTTTTTTAATATGTTGTTGTATTCGATTTGCTAGTATTTTGTTTAGTATTTTAGCATCTGTATTCATTAGAGATATTGGTCTGTAGTTTTCTTTTTTTGTGCCATCCTTGCCTGGTTTTGGTATGAGGGTTATGTTGGCCTCATAAAATGTGTTTGGAAGTATTGCTTCTTCTTCAATTTTTTGGAAGACTTTGAGTAGAATAGGAACCAAGTCTTCTTTGAATGTTTGATAAAATTCGCTGGTATAGCCGTCAGGGCCTGGACTTTTATTTTTGGGGAGGTTTTTAATGGTTTTTTCTATTTCTTCTCTACTGATAGGTCTGTTTAGGCTTTCTGCTTCTTCTTGACTCAGTCTAGGAAGGTTGTATTTTTCTAGGAATTTATCCATTTCTTCTAGGTTGTTGAATTTAGTGGCATAAAGTTTTTCATAGTATTCTACAATAATTCTTTGTATATCTACGGTGTCCGTGGTGATTTCTCCTCATTCATTTTGGATTTTGTTTATATGAGTTCTTTCTCTTTTTTCCTTGGTAAGTCTTGCCAAAGGTTTGTCAATTTTATTGATCTTTTCAAAGAACCAGCTCCTTGTTCTATTAATTTTTTCTATAGTTTTTCTGTTCTCTAATTCATTTATTTCTGCTCTGATTTTTATTATCTCCTTTCTTTGGCTGCTTTTGGGTTGTCTTTGTTCTTCTTTTTCTAGTTCCTTAAGGTGGGAAGTTAAGTGGTTCACTTGGGCTCTCTCTTGTTTGTTCATATATGCCTGAAGTGATATGAACTTCCCTCTTATCACTGCTTTTGCTGCATCCCATAGGTTCTGATATGTCGTATTGTCATTTTCATTAGTCTGTATAAATCTTTTGATCTCTGCACTTCTTTCTTCTTTGACCCATTCATTTTTTAAAAGTATGTTGTTTAGTTTCCACATTTTTGTGGGATTTTTTTCCTCTTTTTTGCAGTTGAATTCTAGTTTCAAGGCTTTATGATCAGAAAATATGCTTGGTACAACTTCAATTTTTCTGAATTTGCTGATGTTGTTTTTGTGGCCCACCATATGGTCAATTCTTGAGAATGATCCATGTACACTGGAGAAAAATGTATACTCAGTCACTTTGGGATGAAATGTCCTGTAGATGTCTATCATATCCAGGTGCTCTAGTGTTTTGTTTAAGGCCACTATGTCTTTGTTGATTCTCTGTTTGGATGACCGATCTAGAGCCGTCAGCAGTGTATTGAGGTCTCCAAGTATGATTGTATTTTTGTCAGTTTTTGTTTTAAGGTCAATAAGTAGCTGTCTTATATATTTTGGTGCTCCTTGGTTTGGTGCATATATATTAAGAATTGTTATGTCTTCTTGATTCAGTGTCCCCTTAGACATTATGAAATGGCCATTTTTATCTCTGAGTACTTTTCCTGTCTTGTAGTAAGCATTATCCGATATGAGTGTTGCTACACCTGCTTTTTTTTGGATGTTATTTGCTTGGAGTATTGTTTTCCAGCCTTTCACTTTGAATTTGTTTTTATCCTTGTTACTTAGATGAGTTTCCTGTAGGCAGCATACAGTTGGATTTTCTTTTTTAATCCATTCTGCTACTCTGTGCCTTTTTATTGGTGAGTTTAATCCGTTTACATTTAGTGTAGTTATTGATACTTGTGAGTTCCCTATTACCATTTTATATCTTGCTTTCTGTTAGTTTTGTGTCTTGTTTGATCCTTCTCTTTCGTTTTTCTATCTTTTGTTTTTATTTGGTTGTATTCCATACATCTTTCCTCTGTTGCTATCTTTTTTATCTCATGTGCTTCTGTGGTGGTTTTTTCAATGGTGGTTACCTTTGAGTAATGAAAAGGGTCCCTACCCTGTTCATTGTAGCAAACTATTTTGTGAGTACTTTTGCACTCCATCGTCCTTTGCTACTGTTAATCTCCATCTTCTCCCCCTCTTTCTTTTTGTTGTTGTCACAGTTTAAATTTGGTTTTATTGTGTTCTTCTTGGAGCTTTTACTTGTGGCTCTGTTTTTTTTTGTTCTTTGTATCTGATTGGAGAACCCCCTTTAGTAATTCCTGGAGTGGGGGTTTTCTGATGATAAATTCCCTCATCTTTTCTGTATCTGTGAATGTTTTTATTTCTCCTTCATATTTGAAGGATAGCTTTGATGGGTATAGTATTCGTGGCTGAAAGTTTCTTTCAGGACTTTAAATATTGGGGTCCACTCTCTTCTAGCTTGTAGAGTTTCTGCTGAGAAATCTGATGATAATCTAATGGGCCTTCCTTTATATGTTGTATTCTTCTTTTCCCTGTCTGCCTTGAGAATTTTTTCTTTGCTGTTGGTTTGTGTCAATTTCATTATGATATGCCTTGGAGTAGGTTTGTTGGGGTTAAGAAAACTCGGTGTTCTGTTTGCTTCTTGAATTTGAGGCTTTAGTTCTTTCCACAGGCTTGGGAAGTTCTCATCTATTATTTGTTTGAGTACGTTCTCCATTCCATTTTCTCTCTCTTCTCCCTCTGATATACCTATTATTCTTATGTTATTCTTTTTGATGGAGTCAGATCATTCTTGTAGGGCTATCTCATTTTTTTTAATTTTTGAGTCTCTTTCTTCTTCTCTCTGTTGTGCCTCAAGTTGCTTGTCTTCTATTTCACTAATCCTCTCTTCTATCTGACCTGTTCTATTAGCTAAGCTTGTTACTTCGTTTTTCAGCTCGTGAATTGAGTTTTTCATCTCTGTTTGATTTGTTTTTATAGTTTCAATTTTTTTGGACATATATTCTTTGTGTTCATTGAGTTGTTTTCTGAGCTCCCTAAATTGCCTTTCTGTGTTTTCTTGTATATCTCGGAGGATTTTTAGGATTTCTATCTTGAATTCTCTGTCATTTAGCTCCAAGGTTTCCAATATATTAAATTTTTTCTCCATAGATTTTTCCTCATCTAGCTGTGTTACCTCTCTTTCTTTTGTATCCATGATATTCGATTTTCTCTTCCTTAATGGCATCTGAGGGTGGTTTTGTTGATAGTATTAATGAGATTTAATAAAGAATAAAAAGTTAAAAAAAATAAAAAATCAAAAAGTTGTTTTTTTTTAAAAAAATTAATAATGAAATAAAGAAAAATAAATTAATAATTTTTAAAAAAAGAAAATTATTCCCCCCCTCCTTTTTTCCTCTCCTCTCCCCTTTTTCTTGAGAAAATCTTGTGGTGAACTGTGAATTATAACAAATAATGCCTGTGATGGAGGTCCTGAATTGGGGAAAAGTAATAAAGGGGCAAAAAAAAAAAAGAAAAAAAAAGAAAAAAGAAAAAGGGGGGCGGTATGGACCCACAAAAAGCAAATAAGGAAAAAATTTGGGTCAAGAATAAAATGATTTGCTTTTAGGTGTTGGTTGTCTAAGAGTTATGATGAGAGGAATAAGAGGAGAACAGAAAAATGGAGGGACAAATTAAAAAAATACTATTGTATTTAGTGGAACAAGAACTAGATAAAATGGAGAGCCAGGGATGGGAGCACAGCTAGTGAGTTAAAAAGGTGAAGTAAAAATCCCCAAAATGCCACAAACATAAGTTTGAGTCCCAGATTAGATAATTTGTTTGTTATTGAGGTTTGAATGAGAGGAGATGTAAAGGAGAAAGGAAGAAACTGATATAGAGGGAGAAAAGAAAGAGAGAGAGAGAAAAAAAGAGGGAACCAGTAAAAGAAGAAAAAAGAAAGGAGAGAGAGAGAGTTAAGGGTTTTGAAGTGCAACCCTCATAGAGAGAAAGGAAGAGGAGAAAAAAGATAATGGGAGATGTAACACTTATGGGTAGTGTAGTTCAAGGAGAGGAGAGAGTAAGACCGGCAGAGAGTTAATCGGCCAAATTGGAGGAGGAAAAAAAGTATCCAGAATGAAGATAAGAGAAACAAACGAACAAATATAATAAAATGTGATAGGTTATAAAGTCTGCAGATTATTCTTGATTTTGAGAGGTTATCTTCTTGTTTTTTCTTTTCTCTCCCTCTTCCTGGTCGGTGACTCTGTACCCCAGGTTCTGCCCCTTTGGCACGCTCAGGTAGAGGTTTGCAGTTGATAAGTCTTTATGGCAATGTCATGTATTGTGCTTTAGTCTCGTTGGGAGTCAAGGCTCATTAGCATTCATAGGCTCCAACAGTGAGAGAGTCCGTGTTCCTGGAGCCTTTCTCCTAGTCTTTCCTTCCTCAATTAGTAGCCTGATAATCCAGCTATGGGTTTGTTGCTGCCTCTGCCTGGATAGTAAGAGGTTCAAAGAGCTGGCAACTCCCCACTCTGTTCCCACTCAGCACAGGACTTTTGGTAAGGCTCAGTCAGTCAGAGCTGCTAGCATAATCAGGCGGGCTTTCTGCCCACTCAAAGACCTCTGGCTCTGCCACTCTGTCCGGTAACAGAGGCGGGCACCCACTTCCGGGGTGCTTGGAGGAAACTCTCATTCACTATCTGTGCGCGCAGACCAGGATATCCGGCCAGTAGTCTCACGCTCTGAGTGAAACCCCCAACCGCATGGAAATTTGCAGCGCTGAAATTCGCTCTCGCTCCGTCCCCGTGCGCGGCTTTTGCAAGGCGCTGGGGCGGCTCGAGATTCCGCTTTTGCCCACACAAAGGCCCCTGACTCTGCCCCTCTGTGCGATAACACGGGCGCGCACTGCCGAGGCACTCGGAGGAATTGCTCACTTCCTATCTGCGCGCGCACACCAGGATATGAGGCCGGCCGCGTTTCCCTGAGTGAAACCCTCACCAGCACGGAAAATTTCCACCGTTGGAATTAGTTCTCGCTCCCTCCCGTGCGCCGCTTTCCCAGGGCGCTGGGGCTGCCCAGAGATTCTGCTTTCGGCCCACAGAAAGGCCTCTGACCCTGCCTCTCTGTGGGGTAACACGGACACCCACTTCTGGGGCTTAGGAAGAGATCTCTCGCCCACTAACTGCGCACCAACCAGGAGAACGGGTAAAATGCCTGCCCCGCTTGTCTTTCTTTGTTTGGGTTTGGCGCGAGTGTTAGCTTGTATTGCCCTGCTTGCCACAGGAACAGTTTTTCCTCCGCTAGGATCTCCGTGCCACAGCCTGGTTCGGCCTTTTGTGCGCGGCCTGGATGTATTCACCCCCTTTGCCCGCCTCAGTTTCTATATTCACAGTTACCAGAGAAAGCCGCCCTGTTTAGGTTAGTGAGGAAGGCGGAGCATTTCTTACTCCCTATTTCCTTCAGGATTTGGTTATATATTTAGCCAATTTTTCACTCGACCATACCTTCGGGTGTATTGTGAAGCATCTGGAGGCTCCAAGTATAGGTTTTTCTGTTTCTGGTTGAAGATCTTGTTGAGTTTTGGGGGAGATTTATCGGTATCGCTTCCTACTCCGCCATTACTCTGACGTCATCCTCGCATATAAAAATTTTAACAAGACAAAATGTTGGAAAATGAAGTAGAAGGTTCAGCTTAATTTTCTGGCTAAGTTACTTAAATTATTACTAAAATATCATCAGTTTATACAGCCTTATCTAATATCTATAAATGAATCTTTTTGAATATGGATTTTTACCGGTGAGTAGTATCGATATAGAAAGAGTTAGGATAAAACTCAACCCATTCCCAAAATTAATTCTCTCTCAACCATGACAAGATAACATAAGGGGATTTAAGCAAGGCTTCTTTTTAGCAGAATTCTGAATATGTATTGATATATCTGTATTTAGATAGACATACACACATGCACATTGTTTATTAATAAAATACATTTCTTTATATTTCCATTAAAACTATCTCCTATTTTAAAGAATAAGTCAATAAGATCATATGAATGCATGTGGTTTCAAATTAACCTTATCATGTATGATATTTTCCAGAAATATTGAATTATTTGGTTAAACTTCTGATCTCATATGAATCTTGAATATTATTTTGTGTTTTTTTCCTAAAACTTCAAGCACTGAAACAACATGAACAATAGATGTACTTAAAATATATAAATAGAAATTATTAAAATGATTCATGTGTGAATGTGTGTGTTTTAAATTTGACTAATATCTGCTGCAATGATGGCATCAGGAAATATCAAGGCAAGTACTTTAATTCCTTGTATTAGACTGCAACCTAGTGGTTAATAAGTGTAACATATATTAAAACATTTTGTTTAAATTTTTATTTAAAATAGAAGTCTTGGCTTTAAATAAAGTTGATATCTAAGTACTTAAAGTGATAGTAAGTTATTAAAGTATTTTTGACTAGAATTTATTTTTTATTTGTGTGTATATATATATTATATATATATAATATATATATTATATATATATTTATCTCCCTTGAAAGTGAGAGCTGTGATTTATTCCTCATTAAATTCCCTGAATGAAGTGCACAGTCTTGTGCACAGTCTTGCACACAGAGTGAGAAAATGGCTAGTTGTCTGATTAGAAATATTGAAGCATATTCTGTATTATGGAATAATGAAATCTAAGGTTGATTCAATCTAATAAACAATAGCTATATCTATTGAGTGTTTATTGTGTATAAGGCACGATAATAATTCCTTTGACAATAATTTTTACTTCCCAGAAAATTTCAGTAAAGTACCATAAGTACCATTGTCCCTATTTTATGGTACATTTTAAAGGGTACATTTTATGGTAAAGCCTCAGAGATATTGAGTATAAATCATTAAGTATAAATGGTAAAGGACCCAAGTTCAGTTCTATTTGACTTTACACGGAGGATTTGCTGCTTTATAGTTCAGCCTTCCCATATTGCATATATAATACTTACATTTAAAAGTTAATTTAACTAAAAATGTTAGGATAACTTGCATTATGTTATGCTTTAAAATATGAGGTGCATAATTTCTGAAATATCATTGTTCTTCTATTGCAGTAAACAATGTTTACAGGATTCAGTGATTCTGTTACAATGTAACCATAAATGTGAGTAAATATTTTGTCATGTTTTCTCCCAAGCGTCCAGTTTAAAATTCTAAATAGAGCTGATATGTTACCTAAAGTTATTTTGTAGTGATCCACTCAATTTCCATAATCAGAAAAAATTAACAAAATAAAACAGATGCTCTTTTTTTCAATTATTTTAATAGCATGTGGGGAGAAAATGGTGACTAAAGAAGTCAGCCCAAAGATTGTTGGAGGAAATAATGCCAAAGAAGGAGCCTGGCCCTGGCTTGCTGCTCTATATTATAATGGCAAACTGCTCTGTGGCGCTTCTCTCATCAGCAACGACTGGCTGGTGTCTGCAGCCCACTGTGTGTATGGGTGAGTGTGATGTCACAGTGTCCCTTCCCAAATGAGATGACCACAACACACATTGCATCTCATTTCGTGTAGTCTCACAAATCCATCTCATCAGCAAAATTTTCCCACTGTGTATAACATTATAAATTTTCCAATCATTGTCTCATTGAAATTATGTATAAAACAAAGTTTAATTCACAATTATTCTTTCTGAGATAATTACATTAAGAATTGTTTCCTATATAGATAAGAATTGACAAGTAAGGGGTTTCGGGTTTTTTTTTTATATTTTTATTAAGTTAGAAGTGGGGAGGCAGTCAGACAGACTCTGCATGCTCCCGACCAGAATCCACCCAGCATGCGCCCAACCAAAATCCACTGGGCATGCCCACCAGGGGGTAAAGCTCTGCCCATCTGGGGCATTGCTCGGCTGCAATTGGAGCCATTCTAGTGCCTGAGGTGGAGGCCATGGAACCATCCTCAGCGCCCAGGCTAACTTTGCTCCAATGGAGCTTTGGCTGTGGGAGGCGAAGAGACAGAGAGGAAGGGGGGGGGAAGGGTGGAGAAGCAGATGGGCACTTGTCCTGTGTGCCCTGGCCAGGAATCAGACCCCAGACTTCCACACGCTGGGATGATGCTCTACCGCTGAGCCAACCAGCCAAGGCAGACAAGTAAGCATTTTTAAAGCTGTAAAATTAGCATTTAATGTATAAATTGTACTGGATAATATTCAATTCAGCCAATATGTAATGTAAATAGATTGTTAGCATCACAGAAGCTCTCCAGTTACAAATAAATTGTGCTCTAAATATTCCTGCATAACGACTTAATTTTGAATTAGGATGACATGTTTACTTTGTTCTCAAGGCAGATGTCTTTATGCTGTGAATAACTAAAACTTAAAATTAATATCAACCATATCTAATTCTTTTTTCTTGGTAACATAACAAAATACATGGGGAATTTTAGGATTTATTCTTCCTCTCAAAGCAGCTATTCCTAAAGCAATGCTATGGGAGGAACCAAGTAGGTAGAGGGGCAGGGAGCAAAGGAGGAGAAAATAAATACTCCTGGGCCCAACGAGTTGCTAATTCTCTGCTTCTGCATGAAAGAAGGAACCCCGTTAGATATTTCCATTCCAGTAGTTCTGAATTAGGTCAGATAAAAAGCTGGCTTCCTCATAGAAAATCCATTAGCCCTCCGCTAGGATGATTTCTCAATCCTTATTAAGTAGAATACTCCAGAAAACGGCCTTCCCCATGAGGATTGCAATGCACATCTCCTAAGGACATCCAGAATCTCTGAGAAAATAACCATGTGAGCTCAGAATGGAATATGAAACTGTAGTTAATCAGAATTAAAGACTGAACTCCTCATCAACAGAAACATTGAAACTTCTTGGATAGATGGAAAAAACTGTCCCACAGAAGTTTTTGAAATTTGTTTGAGAGATAGGGAGGACCAGGGAAGATGAATATTTAAGGATTGACTCTACACCTAAGTACCCATTGTAGAGAGTGAGGGTAAATTCAAATTCATAACCTAAGGAACTTGGCAAGGAGGACCTTCCGCCCGATCACGGGTTGGTCAATTAACTGAGCCTCGATATAACTGTCCGTGGTGCTGACTATCTAGGTCTAAAGATATCTGATTCTATGCCCTGATCCTTGTAACTCAGTGATTAAATTACAGCCTTTCTCATATCTAAGACACATATTCTTGACTTGCTGCTTCCTGATAAGTTACTTTTTAAGCTATTTTCAACTAGAACATAACAAACATCCATAACAGTCAATTTTCCCATTCCTTGTTAAACATGTCTTTAACTTTTACCTACAAATACTCTATGCCTTGGGCATATCACAGATGGGTAACCTATACCCGATGTTGCAAGTAAAAGGTTTTCTGAACTAAAGATTCAGTGTTTTCTGTTGCAAAAAGCTAGGATTTAGAAAGTTAGAAATCTTATGTATTAACTTGGGACTTGGTAAATCTGTCTGTTTGATGTTCTTGCATAACGTATACTTTCTAAATGTCAACCAAACTTGCAGTAATTTTAGCAACATCTTTCAATTATATACCTTACAGATGTACTTATTGCAAGTCAAGGATACCAGTATTATATCTTTTTAAAACTATGAATATATGAAAAGCAGTTTCATCTTATATAAACACATGTTCACTCATATAGGACATAAAACATCTTTTCACAGACTTTCAATTTGAACATAGGCAAACCAAGGTAACCTGTAATAGAATCATGATGAATTTCAACTTAGTTTCACCATGCTTGCAATTTTACCTTCCTCAGCCTTCAGTGGAATTAGTTCTTCTTTCTCCAGCTGCTAAGGTTTCAGTTTCTTGGTTTTTACTCCATGCCTCTAAGCCAGCAAGAAAATTTCTGATATTATTTTAGATAATTGATCAAAAATTATTTTTATCAGTATGCCAATACTGTCTATTTGTCTTTTAAAATTCCTAACTGTGCCATGAGATGCTTAATTTTCTAATACATAAAAGGATAATTCAAAATCAAGCTACTTACTGAAATCATACTACACAAATGACTTGTCTCAGTGTAAATCTCTTCCAGGTCTTTAAATCTGCAGGTGTATAATGGTTTAATTGGACAGCTATGCTCTGATTACATTATCATTGTCCAGACTCCCATTCCATCCAGCCTCAGTGTTCCCGGATGATACTGTGCTTATTGTTTCTCTATCGCAGACTTGTCTTCTTTTCCAACATTAAAAAAGAGATTTGGAAACTATGGGCCAAGTTTTCTGTGGTTTAAAGGTAATTTGTTGACATCAAACCAGATGACAGAACTTTGATTCTACCTATGCTACTGATCTCTTACTACTTAGTATCTCTGCATTTCAGTATCCTCATCTGTACGGTGTTCATAAGATATCTGCCTCCTAAAGCAATTGTCAGAAAAAATTAAGAAGCTACAATTCGTTTACATAATGTGAATATAAATGTGCAATGAAAATTTTATTGTGCTGCTATTCCTACACCAAAAAGGCCCATGAAAAAAAAAGTTTAAGTCTGCCTAAATGACATTAAGCGTATTTATTTTATCAATATTATATATTGATATAATTTCAAAACACAAAATTGAAAATAATAATAAAACAAACTTTTATAATTTCACACTCATTCACTAATTGTTTGAATTTAATGCTGTAAAAACTTTCTTATTCTTTCTCTCCGATTGGAGAATTTTTTCCTCAACCATTTGATAATAGGTTAGACATTGTGTAACATTAATGTGACACATTCTTAGTGATTTCCAAATTATTATTGTGCTACATAGAAAATGGCCTGTTTTTCATGCTTTTATTTCTCTTGAATGTATAAGTAGCATTGTGGGAAGAAAATATCTCTTCAATATGTATCATTTGCATTTCTCTATCAAGTCATTCCAGAAATGTTTCCATGTCTATGTAATTAACTTAATAAGTCCAACACCATGTTAAACTAGGTATTTGCAACTATTAAGAATTAAATCACTAGCTCAGTCATAATCGAGATTATTGAATTTTGACTTCATTATGAATATAGCTTAATTGGCTTAATTCCAGCTGTTTACTGGTAATTTTTTGGAGTGAAAATGCTTCTGGCCAAATAGTGCACTTAAAAGTTTTTGCCTATTATCAAATTATAATATACCATTCAATTCCTTTTTTTATTAATTTTAATGGGGTGACATTAATAAATCAGGGTACATATGTTCAGAGAAAACATCTCCAGGTTGTTTTGACATTTAATTATGTTGTATACCCATCATCCAAAGTCAAATTGTCTTCTATCACCTTCTATCTGATTTTCTTTGTGACCCACCTCTCCCCCTACTCCTTCCCTTTCCTCCCTCCCCCCACCCCCGGTAACCACCACACATTTATCCATGTCACTTAGTCTCATTTTTATGTCCCACTTATGTATGGAAATATACGGTTCTTAGTTTTTTCTGATTTACTTATTTCGCTCAGTATAATGTTATCAAGGTCTATCCATGTTGTTGTAAATGATCCGATGTCATCATTTCTTATGACTGAGTAGTATTCCATAGTATATATGTACCACATCTTCTTTATCCAGTCATCTATCGAAGGGCTTTTAGGTTGTTTCCTTGTCTTGGCCACTATGAACAATGCTGCAATGAACATGGGGCTGCATGTGTCTTTATGTACCAATGTTTTTGAGTTTTGGGGGTATACACCCAGTAGAGGGATTGCTGGGTAATATGGTAGTTTTATTTTTAGTTTTTTGAGGAACCACCAAAATTTCTTCCATAGTGGTTGTACTACTTTACATTCCCACCAACAGTGGATGAGGGTTCTTTTTTTCCCGCAGCCTCAGCAACACTTTTTATTATCTGTCTTGTTGATAATAGCTAATCTAACAGGCGTGAAGTGGTATCTCATTGTAGTTTTGATTTGCATTTCTCTAATAGTTAATGAAGATGAGCATCTTTTCATATATCTGTTGGCCATTTGTATTTCTTCCTGGGAGAATTGTCTGTTCAGGTCCTCTTCCCAATTCTTTATTGAATTGTTTGTTGTTGAGTTTTATGAGTTCTTTGTATATTTTGGATATTAGACTCTTATCTGAGCTGTTGTTTGAAAATATCATCTCCCATTTAGTTGGCTGTCTATTTGTTTTGTGTCAGTTTCTCTTGCTGTGCAAAAACTTCTTAGTCTGATGTAGTCCCATTCATTTACCATTGCCTTCACTTCCCTTGCCTTTAGAGTCGAATTCATAAAGTGTTCTGTATAACCAAGGTCCATGAGTTTAGTATCTATGTTTTCTTCTATGTACTTTATTGTTTCAGGTTTTAAATTTAGGTCTTTAATCCATTTTGACTTAATTTTTGTATAAGAGGACAAACTGTAGTTGAGTTTCATTCTTTTGCATTTGGCTTTTCAGTTTTCCCAGCATCATTTGTTGTAGAGGATTTCTTATCTTCATTGTGTGTTGTTGGCCCCTTTATTGAAAATTATTTGACCATATATATGTTGTTTTATTTCTGGGCTTTCTATTCTATTTTATTGGTATGAGTGTCTATTTTTCTGCCAATACCATGCTGTTTTGATTGTCATGGCTCAATAATATAATTTGAAGTCAGGTATTGTAATGCCCCCAGCTTCATTCTTTTTCCTTAGGATTGCTTTGGCTATTCGGGGTTTTTTTTTTTTTTTTATAGTTCTATATAAATCTGATGATTTTTTTTGTTCCATTTCTTTAAAAAATGCCATTGGAATTTTGATAGGAATTGCATTGAACTTGTATATTGCTTTGGGTAATATGGTCATTTTGACTATATTTATTCTTCCTATCCAAGAACAAGGAATATTTTTCCATTTCATTGTATCTTTTTTAATTTCCCTTAACAATGCTTTGTAGTTTTCATTATATAGGTCCTTTACTTCTTTGTTATGTTTATTCCTAGGTATTTTATTTTATTTTTTTGTTGCAACCATGAAGGGAATTATTTTTTTGAGTTTGTTTTCTGATGTTTCATTGTGGGCATATAGGAAGTCAATGGACTTTTGTATATTAATTTTGTATCCTGCAACCTTACTGTATTAGTTTATTGTTTCTAGTAATCTTTTTGTGGAGTCTTTTGGGTTTTCAATGTGTATAATCATATCATCTGCAAAAAGTGAAACCTTTACTTCTTCTTTTTCAATATGAATGCCATTTATGTTTTTTCTTTTCCGATTGCTCTGGCTAGAACTTCCAGCACCACATTAAATAAGAGTAGAAAGAGTGGACAACCCTGTCTTGTTCCTGATTTAAGGGGAAAAGTCCTCAGTGCTATGCCATTTAATATGATGTTAGCTGATGGTTTATCATAAATGGCCTTTATTATGTTGAGATATTTTCCTTCTATACCCATTTTGTTAAGTGTTTTAAACATAAAATTTTGTTGTATTTTATTGAATGCCTTTTCTGCATCTATTGATAAGATCATGTGGTTTTTGTTCTGTGTTTTATTGATATGATGTATTACATAAACCATTTTCCATATGATGAACCATCCGTGTGATTCCGGGATGAATCCTACTTGATCATGATGTATTATTTTTTTTAATATGTTGTTGTATTCGATTTGCTAGTATTTTGTTTAGTATTCTAGCTTCTGTATTCATTAGAGATATTGGTCTGTAGTTTTCTTTTTTTGTGCCGTCCTTGCCAGGTTTCAGTATGAGGGTTATGTTTGGTCTCATAAAATGTGTTTGGAAGTATTGCTTCTTCTTCAATTTTCTGGAAGACTTTGAGAAGAATAGGAACCAAGTCTTCTTTGAATGTTTGATAGCATTTACTAGTACAGACTGTCTGGCCTTGGACTTTTATTTTTGGGGAGTTTTTTAATAGTTATTTCTATTTCCTTCCTTCTTTCAGGTCTGTTTAGGCTTTCTGCTACTTCATGACTCAGTCTAGGAAGATTGTATTGTTCTAGAAATTTATCCATTTCTTCTGTATTGTTGAGTTTGGTGGCATATAGTTTTTCATAGTATTCTACAATAATTCTTTGTATATTGATATCTGTGGTGATTTCTCCTCTTTCATTTTGGATTTTGTTTATATAAGTCCTGTCTCTTTTTTCTTTGGTGAGTCTTGCCAAGGGTCTGTTAATTTTGTTGATCTTTTCAAAGAACCAACTCCTTGTTTTATTAATTTTTTTCAATAGTTTTTCTTTACTCTTTTATTTATTTCTGCTCTGATTTTTATTATTTCCTTTCTTCTGCTGGTTTTGGGTTGTCTTTGTTCTTCTTTTTCTACTTCCTTAAGATGTGAAGTTAAGTTGTTTACTTGGGCTCTCTCTTGTTTGTTCTTATAGGCCTGTAGTGATATGAACTTCCCTCATTTTACTGCTTTTGCTGCATCGAAGAGATTCTGATATGTCATATTTTTATTTTTAATGTATCTTTTGATCTCTGTACTTATTTCTTCTTTAACCCACTCATTTTTTAAAAGTATGTTTAGTTTCCACATTTTTGTGGGTTTGTTTATCTCTCTTTTACGGTTGAATTCTAGTTTCAAAGCTTTATGATCAGAAAGTATGCTTGTTATAATTTTAATTTTTCTGAATTTGCTGATGTTATTTTGTGGCCCAACATATAGTTAACTCTTGAGAATGTTCCATGTACACTAAAGAAAAATGTATACTCTGGCACTTTTGGATGAAATGTCTTATAGATGTCTATTATAGCCAATTGTTCTACTGTTTTCTTTAAGGCCAATATTTTTTTATTGATTTTCTGTTTGGATAAATGATCTAGAGCCATCAGTGGTGTACTGAGGTCTTCAAGTATGATTGTATTTTTGTCGGTTTTTGTTTTTAGGTCAGTCAGTAGCTGTTATATATATTTTGGTGCTCCTTGGTTTGGTGCATAATATTAAGGAGGATTATGTCTTCTTGATTCAGTGTCCCCTTAATCATTATGAAATGACCATTTTTGTCTCTGATTATCTTTGTTGTCTTGTAATCAGCATTGTTAGATATGAATATTGCTACAATTGCTTTTTTTTTTTTGGATGTTACTTGCTTGGAATATTGTTTTCCAGCCTTTTTCTTTGAATTTGTTTTTATCCTTGATGCTTAGATGTGTTTCTTGTAAGCAGCATACAGTTGGATTTTCTTTTTTAATTAATTCTGCTACTCTGTCTTTTTATTGGTGAGTTCAAAACATTTACATTTAGTGTAATTATTGACACTTGAACGTTTCTTATTGCCATTTTATATATTGCTTTCTGTTAGTTTTGTATCTTGTTTGATTCTTCTCTTTTGTTTTTCTATCATTTGTTTTTATTTGGTTGTAATCTATACTTCTTTCCTCTGCTACTTTTTTTTTTAAGTCATGTGCTTCTGTGGTGGTTTTTTCAGGGGTGGTTACCATTAAGTAATGGAAACGGTACTTGCCATGTTCATTGTAGTACATTATCTCATGAGTGCTTCTGCACTCCATCCTCCTTTGCTACTGTTAATCTTTGTCCTCTCCCCTTTTTGTTTTTTTGTCACAGTTTAAATTTGATTTTATTGTGTTCTCAGTAGAGCTTTTACTTTTGGTTTTGCTTGGTTTTGTTCTTTATACCTGGTTGGAAAACCTCCTTTAGTATTTCCTGAAGTGGGGGTTTTCTGATGATAAATTTCCTTATCTCTTTTGTATCTGTGAATATTTTTATTTCTCCTTTGTATTTGAAGGATAGCTTTGATGGGTATAGTATTCTTAGCTGAAAATTCTTTTCTTTTAGAATTTTAAATATTGGGTTCCACTCTCTTCTAGCTTGTAGAGTTTCTGCTGAGAATTCTGATGATAATCTAATAGGCCTTCCTTTATATGTTGTATTCTTCTTTTTCCTGGCTGCTTTGAGAATTTTTTCTTTGTTATTGGTTTGTGCTAATTTTATTATTATGTGCCTTGGAGTAGGTTTGTTAGGGTTAAGATAACTTTGTGTTCTGTTTGCTTCTTGAATTCGAGCCTTTAGTTCTTTCAAAGGGCTTGGGAAGTTCTTGTCTATTATTTTGAGTATGTTCTCCATTCCATTTTCTCTCTCTTCTCCTTCTGATATATTTATTATTTTTATGTTGCTGTTTTTGATGAAGTCAGACAATTCCTGTAAGGCTTTCTCATTTTTTTTTTTTTTGGTATTTTTCTGAAGCTAGAAACGGGGAGAGACAGTCAGACAGACTCCCGCATGCGCCTGACCGGGAACCACCCAGCATGCCCACCAGGGGGTGGTGCTCTACCCCTCCGGGGCATCACTCTGTTGTGACCAGAGCCACTCTAGCACCTGGGGCAGAGCCAAGGAGCCATCCCCAGCACCCAGGCCATCTTTGCTCCAATGGAGCCTGGCTGCGTGAGGGGAAGAGAGAGACAGAGAAGAAGGAGAAGGGGAGGGGTGGAGAAGCAGATGGGTGCTTCTCCTGTGTGCCTTGGCTGGGAATCAAACCCGGGACTTCTGCATGCCAGGCCGATGCTCTACCACTGAGCCAACTGGTCAGGGCCGCTTTCTCATTTTTTTAATTTGTGAGTCTCTCTTCTTTTCTGTTGTGCCTCAAGTTGCCTGTTTTTTATGTCACTAATTCTCACTTCTATCTGGCCTGTTCTATTAGCTAAGCTTGTTACCTTGTTTTTCAGTTAATGAATTGAGTTTTTTATCTCTTTGATTCATGTTCATAGTTTCAATTTTCTTGGTGCTATATTCTTTGTGTTCGTTGAGTTATTTTTTGAGCTCTCTATATTGCCTTTCTGTGTTTTCTTGTATATCTCTGAGTGTTTTTGGAATTTCTATTTTGAATTCTCTGTCATTTAATTCCAAGGTTTCCAATCTATTAAAATTGTTTTCTATAGATTTTTTCCTCAAATATCTGTGCTACATCTCTGTCTTTTGTATCCACGATATTTTTTTCTTTTTTTTTTAATGGTCTCTGAGGGTGGTTTTGTTAATAGCATTAATAAGAATTGATAATGAATAAAAAATTTAAAAAATAAAAAAAAATTATTTTTTTTGAGAATATACTGTGAAAAACAGAATTATATTGTGCTAAATGGAACAAAAACTAGAATGAAGGGCTTGAGTTGGGGAGAAGTGACAAAGGGGCAAAAACAAGGAAAGAACCCATAAAATGCCACAAGAAAAATATTTGGATCAAGAATAAAATAATTTGTTTGTAAATGATGGTTAAGTGAAAGAGACAAGAAGAAAGCAAGAAAAAGAAAAAAAATACTATTGTATTAATGGAACAAAAACTACATAGAATGGCAAGCCAGGGTTGGGGGGAATGCTAATGAGTTAAAAAGCAAAGTTAAAAGTACACAAAATGCCACAAAGAAAAAATTGGAATCCAAAATAATATAATTTATTTGTAAGTGAGGATCAAATGAGAGAAAAAGTGAAAGAGAAAAGAAGAAACAAAGAGAGAGGGAGAAAAAAAATAGAGTTAAGGTTTTTGGAATGTAACCTTCATAGAGAGAAAGAAAAAAGAAAAAAAAGAATTGGTAATGTAACACCTATGGGTAATGAAGTTCAAGATGAAGAGAAAAGAATATGATAAAAAGAGGATAAAAGGACCAAGGTGGAAGAAAAAAATAAAGGTAAAAAAGTGGAAAAAGTTATAAAGACTGTGTATTATTCTTGATTTTGAGAGGTTATCTTCTTTCTTTTTCCTTCTTCTCTCTTTTTTTGGTTAGTGGCACTGTACCCCAGGCTCTGCCCTTATGGCACGCTTAGATAGAGATTTGCAGTTGATGTGTTGCTATGGTGATGACATATACTAGGCCTCAGTCTCATTGGTAGTTGGAGCTTGTTAGTGTTTGCAGGCTCCAATAATTGGAGAGTCTGTTTTCCCAGAGTCTGCCTCCAAGTCTCTCCTTCCTGAACCAGCAGCCTGGTTACCCAGCTGTGAAGTTGCCCCTGCCACTGCCTGGAGAGTAAGAGGCCCTTAGAGCTGGCAAATCCCCAATCTATCTCCACTCAATGCAGGGCTCTGGGTAAGGCTTTGCCAGCCAGAACCGCCAGTGTAATCAGGCAGGGCTGGGAGGCAGTTGCTCTCAAGTTGTCTTTCTATGAGCCTTCATGCATGTCTAGTATGCCTCAGCACTCTGCAGGACCACTCTCCCCAGGCTTTTTGCACTTTGTAACCTGTATTTGCTGGCAGGAAGATGCCCTAGTTTCTGCCTGCAGAACAGGAGGTCTTAAAAGCTGTCAAGTCCCTCCTCCAGGTCCTTTTAGTGCACAGCCTTGAGTATGAAAGCTCTGCCGACCAGAGCCACCAGCTTAGGCAAGTAGGGGGCTAATTGACTTTTGTTCAGCCTCCTTTCTAAGGTTCCCAGATATATTTAGTTAAATTTGCCTTAGCGTTCTGTGGGACTGCTCTCTGAAGGCTTCTCCCTTGTTAAAAAGCCTACAGCCTCGCATGCCCAACTTCTGCAGTGTTCTCTGAGGTCTGTTCTTTAGAAATGTGTTTTTCACCCTGTATCAGCTGGCAGGTAGTTGCCCCAGCTACTGTGTGCAGAGCAAGTGGCCCTAAAAATATCACATCTCTCCATTGGGTTCTCTTAGATCACTGACCTGAGAAAGAAGACCTTGTCAGCCAGAGCTGCTGCTGGTGTAAGCCAGCTGGGCAGTGAGCAGACTGTGGGTTAAGCTAATTTCAGCAATTGGATCTGCAGATCTGCTCTAGAGACTGTTTGCAAGCTGCCTGCATGCCCCTCCTCCTAACACTTCTGTATTTTTTCTTCCCTGGGAATGTGCTTTGTTAGCCTGTATGGCTGGCAGAAGTG
Source organism: Saccopteryx bilineata (assembly GCF_036850765.1). Taxonomy (NCBI): domain Eukaryota; kingdom Metazoa; phylum Chordata; class Mammalia; order Chiroptera; family Emballonuridae; genus Saccopteryx; species Saccopteryx bilineata. Next base: position 207,363,913 of record NC_089491.1, on the reverse strand, counting down.
CCCCGCCTGGAGAGGTTTGAGTGTAAGGAAGTCGGCTTTTGCGCACTCCCCATGCACTGTTGTTCAGGGAGCAGGGATTACTCTGGTTGCAGCCCACGCAGAAGGCTATTGCTGACAGTCTCCAACCCTGACCCTCTGTCTGGGAATGCAGGTGCCCATTTCCAGGGTCCTAGGAGGAACCACTCGCACACTGTCTGCACTTGCCGACCAGGATATCAGGAGTAAGCAAGGCAACTGCTCGCCCACCTCTGCCAGGGTCCACCACTGGTGTTAGTTCCACATGGACTGAGCTGTTGCGGGCACACTCTCTCCTTGGCTTGAACGTCTCTGCTCCAGCCCAGCTCTTTCCATGCCCCCTGCCCTCACTTTCTCTCAGTTACAAGTGAAAGCAGCACTTGCTCAGGTCAGTGAGGAAGGTGGAATGCTCCGTTCTCCATCTTATTTCCTTCAGGGTTGATTATATATTTAGCCACCTTTTCGCCTAATCATATCTTTGTTCAGTATATGTGTATTTCAGATGCTCCTGGAATCGTTTCTCTGTCTCTAGTTGTCAAACTTGTTGAAAAATCTGGGAGAGGTATTGGGAGCCCTCCTCATGGCACCATTTCTCTCAATCCCCCATACCATTCAATTCAATCTGGCTTATAACACAAATGTTATTCATTACTAATGTTTTATTGATGGCCAACATTGCATGTGGGAAATTATTCAAGTTCATTGTAGATTGAAATTATTCCAGTTTATGTTAGATTTTAAACATTGTAATAGGTTTTATTGCTTATCTTAAATCTGTATCAATTCAGTGACACTCTAAATGGAAGAATGTTCCTGAACCTCCTTCCATTATTGCAATAGCTGTTGTGGTTGTCTGAAGAAACTTGGACTAAGATGCCATCTCCACCATGGAATATACACTAAAACAGTGCTTCTCAAACTGGTCAGACATTAACATAAACTGGATGTCTCATTTAAAATTAGTTTAAAATTAAAATCCCAGGCTCTCTAAGCCAAAGATAGAGAACTGGGGGTAGAATGAGTATCAGTGTTATTATAGGTGATTCAAATGTGAAATCAAATTTGCGAATTATAATCTGAATGAGAGATCAAGAAAAAGTTTATGAGATGTGATAGAGATTAGCACTAATTAAGACTTCTGTGAGCTGATAAGAAAGATAAAAATTAAAGGAATATTTTAAAGGAAGAATCTTTCATAAAAAAAACAAGAATATTTTAGGCCCTGGCTGGTTGGCTCATTGGTAGAGCGTCAGCCTGGTGTGCAGGAGTCCCAGGTTCGATTCCCAGCCAAGGCACACAGAAGTGCCCATCTGCTTCTCTACCCCTCCCCCTCTCCCCCTCTCCTTCCTCTCTGTCTCTCTCTTCCCCTCCTGCAACCAAGCCTCCATTGGAGCAAAGTGGCCCAGGTGCTGAGGATGGCTCTGTGTCCTCTGCCTCAGGTGCTAGAATGGCTCTGGTTGCAACAGAGTGATGCCCTGGATGGGCAGAGCATCACCCCCTGGTGGGCGTGCATCCAGGTTGGGTGCATGCAGGAGTCTGTCTGACTTCCTCCCCGTTTCCTACTTCAGAAAAATACAACAACAACAAAAAAGAAGATTTTAGCACAAGAGCACATAGTTCTGAAATATCTTTAACAAAGATCTCTAGAAAGTAACTATGGTGGATGGAGAGTTTCTTATATCTCTTTCTTATAATCTTTAGGAGAAATTTAGAGCCATCTAAGTGGAAAGCATTCTTAGGCCTGCATATGACATCAAATCTGACTTCTCCTCAAGTAGTAACCCGACTGATAGATCAAATTGTCATAAACCCACATTACAATAAATGGAGAAAGAACAGTGACATTGCCATGATGCACCTTGAATCTAAAGTGAATTACACAGGTAAAACAAATCACTTTTTGTCATCTTAACTGCCTAAATTAATTCAAAATTAGATTTGAAATATTATCAGCATGAATGCATTAATAGTCCATAAAAGTTTAATAATTTGTTATAAAATGTATTATAACTTAAATGGAATTAGAGAATGAAAGAGAAATACATTAATTTACCTTTGAAATTCAACTTTCTAGAAAGTTGACCAGTAGAGGAACGCTCTCAGAGACCTCTATAACCTCAAAGGAGCATTCCAGAAAAAAATAAGCCAAGGTATAATGCATGTCATCTCTATTTCTCATGTGAAAGAAAGGCAGGTTCACCACCACAAAGGCCAGAGTAGGACATACAGAGTAGGGAAAAAGTAGATTTACAGTTGTTCATATGAAAAATAATACCATAGTAAACAATAATACAAGAATAAACTGTGTTTCACATACTCACAACTGTAAGCCCACATTAAGCCCACCCTGTATGTGCTAAGAGTGAAGTAAGAATTCTTATCCATAGAATAAAATTTTAAAGAAGATTCAATAATATTAATAAAGTGGCAGATGGAGGACTTCCTCTGAATACATAAATAATGTACAAGAAGTCACCTGAAGAGTGAACTTCATCCTGAAAGGCTCTACTCAACTCCAATCTTCATTCTGAGGACCGTTCCAAACAAAATTAGGGGAAAGTGCTGGTACCTCCCTGCTCATACAGAATTTGACGTCCATGTGTAATATAGCAGATAAATAAGGGAGACAATTACTGTTGTTAGTTCCATAGCCCTATCCTCGAGAGTAAGCACCGTGACTTACTCATTTCCCTGTCTGTCCTAGGACTTACATATAGTGGATGCTTTAATAAATGACAGGTGGCTTATAAATTCTTGAGGAAGGTCAACAATTTACAAAAAAGGCTTAAAAGTCAGTGACCAATGCTAATGCTTCTATAAGTGCTTAATAAAATAATCACCTAAAAGCTTTTTTAATGTGAGGTATAGAGAGAGAATTAAAAAAAAATACCTTAGAAAATTTGCCCGACTTTCTGTTAATTGACCCTGAAACACAGCCTTCACAAGATTTTTACAGAACTAGCACTGCTTTCTGTTAAGTCAGTAATTATTTAAAAATCAAATATAAATGATTAAGTCCAGATCTATGACATCATTTATGTTATGAAAGAGTAATTAGGAGACAATGTAGAGGATCCTAAAAGAATCACTGATGATACCTAATTCCTTGTCAAAAAAGTGCTGCTTTGAACTGCTTCTTTCCCACAAGATTGATATCTAAAAAATATCCAGGGTGTATAAAACAAAAATACAAATTGTTTCAGATGAAATGCTAAAAATGACTGATTTTTAAAACTTGTTAGAGATGCATGAGAATCTATTCAAGTTTTTGTTTTGTTTTTCAGATTATATACAACCTATTTGCTTACCAGAAGAAAATCAAGTATTTCCTCCAGGAGAAATTTGTTTTATTGCTGGCTGGGGAAGGCTTGTTCACCAAGGTAAATTATCAGGCCCATAAAAAAGAAAATGTTTACTTGAAAAAGCATATGTTATTGCACTATCTTGTGACTGTTTTCAACATTTTTTGCAACTCTCATGCTATAACAATTTTATGCAGTATCTCTTAAAAGCATTGTCAGGTTTATCTTCATATATTGTATATTTGTACAGTTAAGAAATATTTTCCAAATTGTATAGGGCACATTATAAAACTATAATCCTTACTAGAGGGAAATTCAAGTATCCCCCAAACTCAATACTAATTTTTGTATTATAAAAACTGATAAAGAGCCTGACCTCTGGTGGTGCAGTGGATAAAGCGTCAACCTGGAAACACTGAGGTTGCCGGTTCAAAACCCTGGGCTTGCCTGGTCAAGGCACATATGGGAGTTGATGCTTCCTGCTCCTCCCCCTTCTCTCTCTCTCTCTCTCTCTCTCCTCTCTATAATGAATAAATAAAATCTTAAAAAAAAAGTGAAAAAAAAACTGATAAAGAGAAAAGATACTTTAATTAAAATGAACATAACCAAAGGTTTCAAAAATTTTTGTAAAGCTCATTCATAAAGTGGCATCAAAAGCCACATTTTTAGCTTTCACATTTCCTAAATCAATACAACTATCTTTATTTATCTTCCAAAAATGTCTCACATTTTCTAAAATGAGAAAGAAATCCCTTGTAGCTTCAAATGCTGATTCTGCCTACTGACAAAAGGACTCAGTTAGATACGGTGCAAATCTTACATTGAATGGTATGAAATGATATACCATTGATTCACTAGCATTATTTAATAACCTGTTTTTCAAACACACACACAAAAATGCCTATCAATAATAAGTATACATGATTTTTAAAAAGCATTTCAGTACTTTATGTTAAATGTAACTGTCTCACTGATGTCTAAATTTCTCATAATAGTTGCTCATCTAGGACAGAGTTTTGACTATTTGATAATAGTTAAGCAAAAGGAAAAGTCACTATAGTCTGATGAAGAACCTGGCTCCTGAAGCCACAACAGATCACAGATCATAGCTACAATATTTACAAATCATAATTGTATTTAAGATGTGTTTTGCCTGACCAGGCGGTGGCACAATGGATAGAGCATTGGACCAGGAAGCAGAGGACTCAGGTTCAAAAACTTGAGGTTGCTCACTTGAGCTCAGATTCGCTCTTGAGCTTGAGTGTGGGATCATAGACATGACCCCAGAGTCACTGGCTTGAGCTCAAAGATCACTGGCTTGGGCCTGGGGTCGCTGGTTTGAGCAAGGGGCTACTTCCTCTGCTGTAGCCCCCCACCCCCATCAAGGCATATGTGGGAAAGCAGTTAATGAACAACTAAGGTGCGACAATGAAGAATTGATGCTTCTCATCTCTCTCCCTTCCTGTCTGTCTGTCCCAATCTGTCTCTCTCTGTCACTGTCACCAAAAAAAAAAAAAGAAAGAAAGAAAGAAAAAGATGTGTTTAAATCTTGTGGAGATTGCAGGTCCCAGAAGCAAAGCATCCACAGCCAAAATATCCTTACTTCTTGTAAAAGAAAGCATAAAGTCTAAGTCAAGCCCTTGTCTGAGAATTTCGATAAAGGCTCCTCACTGCAATCTCATTATGTTGCTGAAAATGCCTCATATCTATTGTCCATAAAATGTATTAAAGTCAAAGACCCTACATTCTTTTATTTCCTCCACTTGAAAAATGTCATGATTTATTAAATTTGAAATATAAAGAGTAAAAATGATTCTTAGATGTGTTCTCTAACAGATTTCAAACTAGAAGACATTTATAACCACAATGTAGACTTTCCAAAAGAAATTATCCAATAATGAGTAAATTTATGGCTCTTTATTCCATAGAAAATTGGTATTCTTTTCCAGAGTTGATCCTTAATGTTACTAAAGATATGCAGGTAATTGACTTAAGAAAGGTCTCTAGGAGTTATATGGAGCCAAGAGAAAAATCTGTATCTGAGGTCAATTTCATTTGGGAATAAAGACCTGGACCATGTTTAAATACTTCCTAGGTGACTGCAATTTGGAAGAATTTGAAAACTTTGTGTTATGGTTTCCAGCTACTTCATTTTATAAAATCTCAACATCTTCCCAATTTGCGTATTTCACACTGAGTAATTTTGCTAGAAAAACCATGAACATATTGTTTAGCAAGAACAAATGAAATGATATTAGTTGGTTAAATTAAGGCAATTAGTAAACTTGAAATACATTTACTGACTTTCATTTGTATGTAAGTATGTATATGTTAATCATTCTCATGGTAATTTATGTTGACAAATAAATATTAAATGCAAGAACACTGCTCAAACTTTCCTTTACCAAAGAGTTTTATCATACAACCAACCAACTTTTATTCCTTGACAAGCAGCAAAATGCATTTTGATTTTTATTATGAAACAAAAGTCTCTCATCCCATCCTTGATCTTCATAAAACAGATGAAAGTGAGATGCTGAATTTTCTAATACCTCTTCAATTTATATCCTTAAAGTTCATTGTTAAACTTGAAAAGTTATCTAGTGATGCGCTGCTGAAAATAGCCACTTGTAACATCTTCTCCCAACTCCATGATCATTGTCATGCTGGTACCTTGAAATCAGTTGTGGTTGGAATATTTAGACCAGGCAAATTGGCAAACAATATATATATTGATGCTTTTTTTTTCTTGAAAATGAGTCATTAAACATTTACCAACACACCACTGAGTTATGCTTATCTTGCTTTGCACCTTACACACACACACACACATACACACATGTACACAAACACATTTGTTTCCTGTCTTTTTAGCTGGAGAAATGGTCATATATGTATATTTTTACAACCCAGACTGGCAGATGTACTGACATATCCTCAACTTTCTGCCTCTCTTGAGAAGCCAAATAAAATTGTTAATTATTAGAAATTGCTTATCATGTACCTTTTCTGGGCCACTAGACACCTGCTTGTTTCACTCCCTCCTGGGATTAGTATTTCAGTAAAGAATGGTTCATGATGCCAGTAGATGAGTCATTTGTAAAAAGCATGGAAGTACACTCTGCTTTCAATTGCCTCCTTTCTCTTCACCTGCACATGGATGACAAGCTGAATGCGCTTAAATCAGAGCACAGCTCATCCGAGCTTTATCTTCTCTTCAGTGTGCACCTGCTCCATTACACAGTATCACAAGGAGCTGAATGCCATTTTAAGGGAGCATCTCTTCAGGTGCCAAATAAAAAGCACTTGTGGACTTCTGAGCCATTGTTAATTTCCATGAATAAAACTCTGTGTTGGTAGGCTTTTCCCTCCACCTCTCATCATGAGCAATATTGTGACTGTTTAAAATTACTGAACATATTAAAAGACTGTCCACTATTCCTGCTAGCCCTTGGGAACCAAAGAAGGGCTATACATCCATTGGGAAAAACCCACAGATGGCTTTATTATGTGCTTTAGAGTAGAAGGTTTAGCATTTAGTTCCATTATATATACACCCAGTACCAGATAATGAGAGTGAACTGTTGAAATAAATAAGACTGATGGTGGCTTGTTCACTGATGCATGTCAATCACTTCTGCCTGGCTGCCTGCATTATCCATTTTGAACAGGTCCTACTGCAGACATATTGCAAGAAGCTGATGTTCCTCTCCTATCAAATGAGAAATGCAAACAACAGATGCCAGAATACAGCATTACAGAAAATATGTTGTGTGCAGGCTACGAAGAAGGAGGAATAGATTCTTGTCAGGTAAATATATCAAACTGCTCATGCTACATTTCCAGAAAGCATCACGATCTAATGATTTTATTGTTAACAATAATCTTCAGGGTCTCAACTTCTTTTTTTTTTTGTACACAAAACTGTGACTCTTGGCTTTTATGTGTGGACTTTTTACTTAGTTCTCTTGGGTAGAACTGAACATTAGAAACTAATTTTTACTAACAGAGTTATAAATAAACTGTCTTTAGGGACTAGGCATAAAATGTGAAGATGGCAGCCAGCCAGGTAAAATACAAAGTTGTAGGCATGGGGTGAGCTAGAGAGAGTACACCTTAGCCAAAAGCATTTTTTTTAAATTTTAATATTTTAAAACCTTATGCTGGCTTAAAACAACCAAAAACTAGGTCTCAGGGCCAATTTGGCTTATCAGCTTCTAATATTCAACTCTGATTTAGAATATGGTCCAGAGGTCTAGTGACCTGAAATAATTTCTTGGATGAAAACAAAACTAGATATCCTGGTTAGAGCCAGTTAACAGTTAACTCCTTGCAAGAAAGTAAATAAAGAATTTACTCAATAGCCCGGCATAAACCTGGCTCTGGAGTGCCTATCTTGGAATTTTCATATTATCTTTTATATTTCCTTTTAGAGATATAATAACATGAACTCAGTGCATCTCAATACTACAATATACTTCAAGTACCAATAGCTTTGGATTTGTGTGACTTTCAGAGAAAAGTCTTACCCACAAACTACTTTCAAAGAAGACAGAAATGTCTTGTTGGTTTTTTTGTTTGTTTAATTGAGAGGGAGATGAGATAAAGAGACAGATTCCCACATGTGTTTCGATCAATATTTACCCGGCAACTCCCATCTGGGACCAATATACAAACCAACCGAGCCATCCTCAGCACCTCGGGCTGATGCTCAAACCAATTGAGTCACTAGCTGCGAGAGGGGAAGAGAGAAAGATGGAGAGAGAGTCACTTCTCATTTGTGCCCTAACTGGGGATCAAACCCAGGACATATGCATGCCAGGCCAATGCTTGATCCACTGGGCCAAATGACCAGGGAACCAGAAATGCATTACTACCTAGAAATGGCATAGCCATCTATTTAGCTGCATAAATTCCACATACACCCAACAAATAAAAAGTAGATTCTGTTAGATTTTACAATTATAATTAATTCTTAGGTGCAGCATAGAGTAAACATAAAGAGCATGGATTCTGTGCTCAAACCACTCTTACTTGACCCTTATTGGTAAGAGTTTGGGAGAGTCATTTAGATCTTATTGAGAGGTTTAAATGAGATAAAACATGTAAGGCACTAAGTAAGCACTCAAAAATATTAACAGTTCTATTATGATACTTTGTAAGTAAATTTTCTGGCATGTTTTTGTATCTGAAAATTAATAAAATATGAATGCAGTAACATCTACTGGGTTTGAATGCACCTGATAGCAGTACTGAGCAAACAAATAACTAACAAATGCAGACACAGCAATATATACTGTGGGAAAGCGGTTTCACCTGTTCAAGTTTGAACAATTTATTACATATATTAACATATAAATGTTGCACTAATTTGACTTGATACAAGACTTTTTAACAGACACTTAAGTAGCTGAATCTGTATAGCTGTTTTCCAGTTAAATTAATGTCTCAAGTCATGTAAACTAAACTTTGACATAATTTTGATTAAATAGGAATACTTTATTTTAAATTATGAATGTGTTATCATTGACACATCACTTAACTAAATTCTTTGAAGCATTATTTCAGCTCCTGTAATGTTGCCCTATTAGTCATTCACACGTTCTTGAATATCTTCTGGTTTACCAAAGGCTTGCGTTTGTGAGACACTTGTCTGGATTTTAAGGCACCATGAATGGCTGTAGAAGGTCCTCTCTAATGAAAACTGACTTAATGGCACAAAGAGAAAGCCTGCTTTGCTAACTATTTAGAGCCTGGCTGTATAGCAGTGGTTTTCAAAGTGTGGCCCTCAGTCCAATAGAACAGCATTACCGAAAGTGTCATAGTTGCAAATTCTCAGACCCCACCACAGAACTGCTGAATCAGAAACTCAAAGGGTGGGGCCTAGCAGTGCGTGTTTTTCTCATGTCATCCAGTGATTCTGATGTCCGCTAAAGTTCAAGAACAACTACTCTCAATGAAAAGTCATCAACTTTTACACTCAGGTAGTCAAAAAAGGTAGTGATTTTGTTTTTCTTTACAAATATAGCATCGAGGTGGAAACATAAAATTTTGGCTAATTTTTTATGTTCTGGACATTCACTCATATTTTCAAAGTACATACACTTCCTCTGAGATTGTGGGAGAAGGAACTAGCTCCACTGAACACACCAGAAAATTAAGACCAAGAGAATTTATATAACTGAACTGAAATGGTGTGATTAGAACATGGGAAGCGATAGAAGGAGATACAGGTCTCTCACCAGACAGACAACCCAGCTGTTGGGCACCAAGCCGACTGGTGAATACTTCAAATAACTGCGGCTAACCCAATATGAACTTGGTAATTTAAAAATCTTTGTTCATGTAATCAGTGTCTGGTTTCTGCTGTCTGTTTAAAAATTTAAGTTATTTTAGAAAAAAAAGAAAAAATAATAACCCAAATGACTCTTTTTAAAAAACATCAAAATAATTGACATTTGTTTTTAATAATTTCTAATTCACATATAACTTCGAGTCTATAATTATTCTTACCTTGGATTGACTGTGCTCCATAAATATTTCTGAACCCATATTATGAACTAAGGACTTGGAATGTTGAAATAAAAACCATAGTCCCTGCCTTCAAACAGCTTGCACACGTTTGTTCCACACAGAGTGGAGGTAACCTATATTTTCCAGTGCAATTTATGCTCCTCTGTACCCAAGAGTGAAAAGGTGCTTTTATAGGCCATATTCTTCCCCTTAAATATAGGTCCCAAACATAGTAATGAATCAGGAAAAAAGCCTCTCAGGATATTTCTAACATCAAGCCTGGGCTGAAATCTACTATTCAACGATTTCAAACAAAATACATAGGTTTTAAATTTCTTTGTAAGTACATAAAAAGGCAGATTAATTTAAAACTTTTTACACAATTAACATAAAAAATACTTGTCAATTTTGTCATTAATTATGGTACAATATGTTTGCATTATACTCATTTGAATTACACAGGAATAATCATGAAATTAACTCTACTAGGACCTGCTGTAATTAATATTTATGAAAATTAAAAACATTTCACTATTTGAAACCTCAGATGAAGCATGTGTTCTTATCACTAGAAATTATCATAGTTTTGCCTCTTTCAGTTGAAACATTTCATTTCAAATCTGATTGCTTTTGCCTAATGCTGAAAAGTTAATGCTACCCAAGAGAACAAAAATCAACTTTATGTGTGAGTTTTCAGTTTTTCTAAAGTACATAATACAGAAAAATTTTCTTTTCCACAGATCACTTCATAATATTAAGAGCACATTTTCTATAATCAACAAAATCAGCATTTAATAAATATTTTGGTTGAAATGATTCTCTAAGTTGTGCATTAGAGAATTTTGTAGTGCACATTAAAATGCCATAATAAGCCCTGGTCAATTAGCTCAGCAGTAGACCATCGACTTGGTGTGTGGAAGTTCCAGTTTTGATTCCCTGTAAGGGCACACAGGAGAAACAACCATCTGTTTCTCCAACCCTCCCCCACCTCCCTTCCCTTCCTGCAACCATGGTTCGAATGAACAAGTTGACCCCCAGCACTGAGGATGGCTCTATGGTTTCACAGGCAATAAAATAGCTAGCTCAATGGCAAGCCTGGCTCAAGTTGTGAAAGTCCAAGGTTTGATTCCCAGCCAGGGCACACAGGAGAAGCACCCATCTGCTTCTCCATCCCTCCCCTTCTCCTTCCTCTCTGTCTCTCTCTTCCCCTCCCACAGCCAAGGCTCCATTGAAGCAAAGTTGGCCCAGGTGCTGAGGATGGCTCCATGGCCTCCGCCTCAGGTGCTAGAATGGCTCCAGTTGCAACAGAGTAACATTCCAGATGGGCAGAACTTCACCCCCTAGTGGGCATGCTGGGTGGATCCTGGTCAGGCGCATGTAGGAGTCTGTTTCTCTGCCTCCTCGCTTTTCACTTCAGAATAAATGAAAAATAAATAAATTTTAAAAATAAAATAAAATAGCCCAGTGGCTGACCAATGAAGCAGCAGCCCCAGAGGAGCAGAACATCAGCACCAGACAGGAATTATTGGGTGAATCCTAGTCAGAATGCATGTGGGAGTCTTTCTCTCCATCTCCCTACATCTTAAATAAAATAAATGCCAGAATAAAGTCAAGAAACTCTTGTTATAAATGTGCATCAAAAATTATACATAAATGATTTTTAAATTGTCTTAGTTTCTCTGCGTTCTAACTGAGCAGCAAAAGGTTTTCATTCTTGACCTATGGTGATGGTAAGAACGTATGCATACAGATGACTTACAATTAAATCATATTTTTCATCTCTATTTCTGAATTGATTTGCTAAAAACAATATTGTGTATTTATATCAATTGACTACACACTTATAATTTTCTTTTGTAATTTACTATTTAGGGGGATTCTGGAGGACCATTAATGTGCCAAGAAAACAACAGGTGGCTTCTGGCTGGTGTGACATCATTCGGATACCAGTGTGCCCAGCCTAATCGCCCAGGAGTATATGTCCGGGTCACAAAGTTCACAGAATGGACAAAAAGTTTTCTCCATTAGTATGTTTCCTAAACAAAACATGGAAATTAGGCCATTTTCTCATTCCACTCTAAAAAGTGTGGAAATTAATAGTTTTGTAAAAAAGAGTTTTTAAAAGCCCTTATTCATACCAAACTACTAAAATCATGAGAGGAGAGAAAAAAAACACAAAATTAGTCTTTACAATACTAATTAATTTAAAATAATACATTTTTTGCCTGACCAGGCAGTGGCTCAGTGGATAGAGCGTCAGACTGGGTTGCAGAGGACCCAGGTTCAAGACCCCGAGGTCGCCAGCTTGAGCATGGGCTCATCTGGTTTGAACAAAGCTCACCAGCTTGGACCCAAGGTTTCTGGCTTGAGCAAGGGGTTACTCGGTCTGCTGAAGGCCCGCAGTCAAGGCACATATGAGAAAGCAATCGAACAACTAAGGTGTCACAACAAAAAAACTGATGATTGATGCTTCTCATCTCTCTCCATTTCTGTCTGTCCCTATCTATCCCTCTCTCTGACTCTCTGTGTCTCTATAAAAATAAATAAATAAATAAATAAATAAAATAATACATTTTATTGTGAACAGCTATTTTAAAGATATAATTTTCTTTGTTATTAATCACTTTTATCACATTCTCTTATTTAAAGGAATGTTATTTTAAATCATTTATTCACTTAAGACAGTGTAAGCAATGTTAGAAAAAGTAAAATAGACTCTTTAGCACAAGGTATGTTATTGTTTGAAATAAACTGCCAGAAATGATCTAGTTCCAGCTTAAATTGCTATCATCAGAAACTCTATAGTTTTCCTGCTTTTCTATTCAAATGCAATTCAGTTCATTTTGAACATATCCTTAACAATTCCCCTACTCATAAAAATTATATATTGTAAGCTCATGTCACAAACCTCCACTAAATTGATTGAACATTCCTCCCAAATAAGCTAATTAAAAAGCAAACAAGCACAAGTCTGTATATTGCCCTAGTATAAAAATAGAAGGTAAATATAATGATATTATATTTCTTTTATTGGATCTTTTATTACCTGGGTTATTTATACTGTCCACTTATTTCAAGCTAGTATTTTCAGTTTTTAAAAAAATTATGCATATTTAAGAAATCCAACTATTAAAATATTTTTTCCAATTTATGTGTGTTACAGTAGATGTTTCTAACATGTGCAGAACACAGCTGCCAGAAGGCCAAAAATGTGAAATAAATTAATTTGTTTCACTGTTTTAATCTCTTGGATCATTTCCAGAGTAAGTGTAAACTTCAATTTAGCATACCACACAAAATATATTGACTTATTTGGAAAGGCCACATTCATACCTACTTAATACAAACATGCGCGCGCGCACACACACACACACACAATTTTTACATGAGTCTATATGATGCAAAGTTATAGAAGAGAGAATAAGGTTTAAAGGAGTTGAAAGACGAGATCTACCAGCATAGACTGGCCTTTTAGAAGAAAAAAACATGGGTTATGCTCAAAGGAATGATCATTATTGATGAACTGAAGCGCCATTGGGGAACACTGTGTAAATGGGAGGGACCCTGAAAGTTCAGCGAGGGGAGAGTAGATAATCATGTGTTGTCATGAAAGATTCTCGGTACCAGTCAGAGAATAAAGAAAAAATCATATAAAGAAGGTGTGGTCACATGATTGAGGACTACAAACTCCTGGTAAGCAATTGTGGAATTTAGTTTTAGGACATAAATCAGGAGTCTCTGAGCATACTATTGTTTTTTAAGACCTTTCCAATGACCTGTTCATGATAGCTAGGAAGGATGGAACAGCAAGGGGTAAGCAGCGTTATTTTGATTTTACTCCCGGAATATTATTCCTGAATTTACCTGCATTTCAAAACACCTATTAAGAACTATACTCTGAAAATGCAAACACCCACAACAGATATACACACCATGAAGTCCTTTTTATTTTTCAAATGTCAGTTAAGATTTTAAGAAACCCTTAAGACAGTCTCACAGCCATCTTCTAAAAAGAGGGAAGTTCACTGTTCCACTCCTACTAACTTAGGAGTTTAGTAATGACTAGTACCAGAAGTGTTATTCAGGCCCGGATCAAGATAAAAGGCAAAACCAAGGCCCTTCGCCATAGCTTTGCCTCTCTTGCATGCAGCTATTGTGATCAGAGGAGGCAAAGACAGTGGGGGAAAGCCTGATCTCCTTCTAATGAGCCCTGACTATAGGATGACAGGCACAGTGGGAGCTTGGTGGGAAGAGGTAGATCCCAGCAGCTGGCCTCCCATTCTGCCCAGAAAGATGGGGAGCCAAGAAAAGAAAGAGGGCTGCTAAATGTGGGTGGATCTAGGCTTAGCATGCAGCTGCCTATTCCCTCAGTCTCTACGCAGCTGAAAAGATGCCAATGCCACTAACTTCTGTTTTGCCCTTTAGTTTTGTCAACCAGCTCTAGATGTGTATTGCTGAAATGAAAACTATTATCTAACTGGAAAGGACTGCAGGGAAAAAAAAAAGAGATGAGGTTTAAAATGCTTTATAACCACCCTTTTTATTCTTACCACTTTTAAACAGTAATGTGTTATCATTTTCATGGATTGACTCACACCTCTCTTGCATTTGGTTCACTTGAAAGATTTAGATGAGATGAATGATCATTCTTCAGAAACAAGAACTTTTTATTTGGTTAAAAGGAGTACAGGGACATGTGAATACGAGATAGTTACAACTCTCTCTGGAGAAGGAGCCACAAGCATTGGAGACACAAGGAGATAAGACAGAGAGGCCCCAGTTTATTCTCCCAGCCAAAACTTCAACAGTGAACACATGATCATTGATGCCCTTTGGCCATTTTCCACACTAACTCATAGTTTCTTTCCTTGTTAAAATGTTAGTATGCTTTGCTACCACACCAATGTGACCACTCACCTGGTCCCAACTGTAAAACCCTTGTATTGAGCTGATAGATGCTAAATCGAGCTAGAAAAAAACCTTAGACAAATGATACAGCTCTCTGCCTCCAGTTTCATTCCCAAACCCCAAACAAACCCTCTGCTTTGTGGTCAAGGGAGGGGCCAAACTGATTCTAGAACCTTCAGAGAGCTACTTGTGGTTATTTAGGCAACATGTGAAGACATATGATTTATATTGTATATACCACTTTTTTTTGTTCTGGATTGAGTACACTATTTATACAGTTATTAACAAAGTTATTAAAAATCTGTTGAATTTTAAACTAAAAATAATTATAAGGCACATGTCTTCCACAAATGAAATTAGACAATTCTTGCCTTTAAGTAAAATATTTTAGTGTATTTACACCACAGTTAATGAAATAGCTTCTTATTTCTGAAGAGATTTCCTACACATTCTATGGTAATATATTTATGTGTGTGTGAATTCAGTTGACACAGTGATAAGTTTCTTTAATCAAAACAGCATGTGTTGAAAACAAAACACCATAAAAATAAATATTAGAACAGTCCATTTTTATCAAACACTTATGTAAGGGTAAAATATTTTTGCACACTGTAAATTTCAATGCAATTTACATTACATTAACTAGATTACAACCTATGAAAGGTAAAAATAACGAAAATAACTGCTTCCAACACACATACTTCTGATGTGTTGACAGCAAGTTTATCTGCACAGTCCATTCCATTTACTTGAAGTTTGGGTGCATCATTTAGCAAAATAAGCATGTCTCACTCCATTATCAGCACAGCATATTTTGTAAATGAAATAAACATAGAAAACTCATTTTAATATTTGCCTCGAGAGGGCGCTTACAGTTCACCTTGCAGATCCTCTGAGATTTCAAGCCATTCCAAGCTATGGTTGTGATGCCATTCCTTATATAGATCCAGATTACAAAACTCTGGTTTCTTTTCTGGAGACAAGACAATAATTTTTTATATTTCCATGCCACTTTCTTTTCTCGTGCTTTTTGAAATCCACAGTGTGGACTGGTTTGGGCTAGTTTTTGTTCTTCCTTTACTGAAAAACATAAGAAGAAGTAAATTCAATGTATGAGACTTCTTATCAAGCTAGGCATGTCTTTGTCCAAGCTGAGGGGATCCCAGAGTCATGTTATAAAAGGGTCCTTCTTTTCTTACCAGCTTATTTTTTCATTCCTACAAAAAATTCTAGATTATTTCAGTATGTAAAGAAGGTAAATAGTGCATATGAAATAATGAAAGAATAAATAAAATAGATGATGATTCTCTGCTGGATTCTTCATGGTTTAGAGTTCAGATACACATAGACAAACACACACATACACACACACACACACACAAATGTGTCTGACACAATGCCAACATTCTCATTGTAATCAGCAGTCACTGTCTTTGTTCTATGATTTTTGAAATGTTGTTTTTTGACTAGTCCTCCATTAACATACACTGTATTTAAGGCTACATCATCAAAATAGTGCTTTTCTCCTAAATATAAAGATCTTCTTATTCACCTCCACCCATCACACATAACTCTGAGTCTCAATGCAAATTGTATAATTCATCAGAAAATAATAAAGAATCAGATGTTGATAACTAACGGGTATCTGAGTTTCCTTAGACCTGACATTGAACTTCATTCTCCTCAGGTGTAGAGTTTGGGCCATATTTCCAGCATGTACCTCGGGCTATGTTGTCTTCCAACTCTCCAGCAATGGCCACTTCTCAGGCTCCTGAAAAAGAGCCTGTTCCTGAGTATACCTGTCATCTCCTACTAATCAAGCACTAGATTACTTTTGGTCTAGTTCCCTGAGAATGAACCCTCGCCTGCATCACTAACCACTTCTTGTTTCTCTCTATTGTGTTCTGTACTTCCTCCATCCCACGGAAAACCATTCCGACACCCTCTTTTCCAATTCCCACAAATATAACTTCTACCCATGCCATTCACTCTCCATCTACATGACCTTGCAGAACTCCTTCAAAGAAGATAAAAACAAAGCTCTTCCTGAACAAACATGAGCAATACATCTAACAAATAAAAATAAATCAAGCAAAGTTTATGAAAAAACCATGACTATTTGCCTGTGTGGGCGGTGGAGCAGTGGATAGAGCATTGGACTGGGATGCGAAGAACCCAGGTTCGAGACTCCGAGGTCGCCAGTTTGAGTGCAGGCTCATCTGGTTTGAGCAAAGCTCACCAGCTTGGACCCAAGGTCACTGGCTTGAGTAAGGGGTTACTCAGTATGCTATAGCCCCTCCGTCAAGGCACATATGAGAAAGCAATCAATGAACAACTAAGGTGTCACAATGAAAAACTAATGATTGATGCTTCTCATCTCTCTCCATTCCTGTCTATTTGTCCCTATCTAGCCCTCTCTCTGTCTTTGTAAAAACAAACAAACAAACAAACAAACAAAAAAACATGACTTTTTTATAGTGGTGAAAACATGGTTAAGTTATTAATGTAGTTTCTGTGTAACATTAGTATTGCATTTAAAAAGTTACTACCAGTTAAGGAAACAAGAGTTATTATTTTGAACATGTCACAGAATGACAGAAATCATCATGTGTACCAGATTGGAATTTAAACTTTCTGCAAGGCACTCAGATGATAACGGTGTTGAGTCTTTGATGAAGTTTCTCCTTGCTTTCCTGGAAGAAAGGAAAAGGGGAGGATCTAAGAACGAATGAATTAAACACTATAGTTAATTCCGGCATCTAGAGGTACCCTATTTTGGTTTTATTTTCTCACTCTGAGAATTTTAAACAATGAAAACTTCATGATTTCCAAGATGGAAAAACCTGGAAGACTTCTGAATGAAAAGCCTCAACAATAACAAAAAATGTGGAAGAAGGAAAACAAACATTAGAAAAAACTCAGTTATTGGCATTTTAGTCATTTTTTAATCTTAGAAATAAGAAAGTCTACATAATATTTTTCAAGTAATTTTTCAATTTGACTTGTTATTCACAGCTCTTCTTTAATAACTGGCTGTTTTATGGGGGATGCATATCAAATCCTCCCTTTACATTACTTTCTATAATGATAAATCATCTCTCCATAGTCTAAGGAGTTAAAGTAAGAAACTATATATTTACTATTGTCTTTATTCTATACAAAATATTGAAAATCAATTTTAACTGTGTTTCACATATAAATTGGAAGGCCATGGAGACACAAAATATAGTATTAATTTGCCAGGTTTTAAGCATTATTATTTAAAATATCTTATTGAAACAAGTAAATCACTGGCTAGATCTTTTTTAAGATTTATGTGAATTTTAAAATTTATATTTATTTAAATTTTTTCTGGGACTTTTTCAACTTAGTAGATTCTTTGAGGTTTATTGCAGGGAAAGAAGAAAATGAATTAACATCAAAAGAGACAAATGACTTATTTGCAGATCCTTCACTGATGAGGGGCAATCTCTTAATCAATTTTTATTGAAAACACTGACAAAAATGTCTAGTCCAGCTATTTTCCATCTTTTTCATCTCGTGGCACATATAAACTAATTAGTAAAATTCTTTGGCACACCAAAAATATATATTTGCTGATCTGACAAAAAAAAAGTATGATTTTGATTCACTGTTGTGAATTGACTATTGTCATGTTGGCTGGTGTCGTTTTTCATTTGATAGTCTAAGTGGAAAAAGGGCAATATAAAAGAAGGCTATTATTTGAAATTTTGAAAAGATACTACAAAGTATACCTATAAAAATCAAGTCTTGCATTCAACTTGATGTAAAGAGTGAAAGGTTTAACATCAATGCTTATACTAAATAAACAAGGCACACAGTATAGTCATGTATGTTGTAAGCTTACAAGCATTCAGATTTCAGATGCAGCATACACACTACTCTGAGTCCCAACACAAATTGCGTAACCAATCTAAGCCACCATCTTCTCAACAGCAGAACCAAAGCTGAAGGGTACCAACTTCCTATGGCTTGTTGTTTAAATGAGATAATGCATGAATCCTGTGAAAAAGTCTATCTTATCAAATTGTACATACTGGATTGATACCTCCAGATACAAAAATCAGAACTTTCTAAGGACACATCAAAAATATAATTTATGCTAATTTAAAAAATTTTCAAGGTGAATGACATACCTTTTATGCAGCATCTGGAAACAGCAGGTTCCAAAAGCAACCAGTATCAATAAGAGCAGTGGGATTGTTGGTATAACAACATAAATTAGATTGGGAATTATGCCTACAAAAGTCAAACAGTCTTCATGTAAAAAGACAGCTGAGACAGAATTCTAATACCAAAGGTACATAAAAGTTTCCAAATATTTAAGGTAAAATAAAATCATTTATCAATAAATACATTCTAAGCAAAGTTCTTCCCTAAATACCAAATAGTCTAATGACATAACATATTCATGTTTGTTAAATATCAGAAACAAAATCATACTGCACTGGTTGCCATGCTCTTATTCAATGTCTGTATTTCCAAAAGTATTATTAAATCTGCTATTCAGACAAGAGCTAATTTTCATAACATATTAATAAGCTTAGCTATCTCACTTCGCTAATCTTTCTTAGTTCTTACTTAGAGGACTAAGCACTGATTATTAAAGAACAGTAATCATTGTTAAAATAACTGTTGATTTATTGGACATGTAATTATCCTAACCAATAAGTTCAGTGCCATGATGCTACACAAGGCTCCCTGGGATTAAATCAAAATATGTAAATATTAACTGATGATATAGTCATAACATACACAAGACACAAGACTTCAGCAGCATAAAGACTTGATCTTAATTAAATTCTAAAATGAATCATTTTTAATCCTAATAATGTTGGATATTGGTAAAATATAAAACTGAAGTCCCAGACAGCATAAAATTATTTTATTAAACATTTTATTCAATGTCATGGGAGAAAAATATTCCTAATATAATTATTTACTGATAAATTTAATTAGGATCAATGTTTTGAAGGGTTTAAGTCAGATATCTGAAAAATGAAGAGCACTAAGTTTTAATGTTATATCTATACAGGAAAAATAAATCAAAAACTTTGAATTTAGCTAGCAAATCAAAAGCTGTTATCATTATTAACCTAAATAATTCTAGCCAAAGTGAACCAAATTTAGAGTAAACTAGACATTTAACTGCCTACCCTTCTTTTGTTAACACAAGAAAATGGATTAGCTGAGGTCCAGTGATGCATTCTTTTAAGGATAATTCGCTGTTTTTCACCAACTCTTGAGCCTCCTGCAGATAGCACGTGGCTTCAAGAATTTAAAAAATTCATGAAATATTTTCTTTCCTTTTTAAAATACCATCATGATCTCTTATATATATTAGTAAAAAAAAAAAGAGAGAGAGAGAGAGAGAGACAGTATTGCTTACACTTTCATGGATTTTGGATAATCTGTGGAAAGATTGTGAGACCTTGAGTCTTTGGCTGAATCCTCACACATCAAATAAGTTAAATCAATGTTTCTGTCCAATTTGGATAGGGCTGTGCTAGAGCAATTTCTAAATAACATGCACTTTGCATTGGGATTTCATTGCTTCTTTTGCAGACAGTGTTGTGTTAGAAGCAGCTGGGTAGAGACCTCATTGTACACGTTCTGCCCACTCTGCTGTTCAGTGATGTCACTTTGGTAGCTTGAAATCAGCCAGGGAGTACTTGCATCACAGGAAATTCCAAAGTCTACCAATCAGGCTTTTTATTTTACACTCACCTCACCCCAGTCCATATTTAAATGTTTACCTGCTCTCCACTGTTTGTAGGCCACTGCATGTGCCAACTTGTATCGCAACTCCTACATGTTATTGGGAAAGTTCCTTATAGATCCAGATTATAATAGGGATTGCTTAGTTGAGTACTAGGTACATCCAGTCAGAAGAAAATAAAAGAGGTTCTTGTATACAAAAACTAGCTTATCATCATTTGTTCTAATCTAGTTCAAAAGTAAATTCCCATAGGGCTGTATTTAATATACCACTTCACCAAGCAACAAGAAAAGTTGGGGTTCACCAGAAGCAGAATTTAAATGTACAGTTTCTGTTCTTCATAGAGGAGTGAAAGACAGGGGAATGAATTACCTGCTTCAGTAACAACTACATTTTGATGGGTGTCTCCTGTTTGGTTTGTAAAATAAGTCTTTTCTCCAGGAGCTGTTGGAATAATCTCTGTAGATAATAAGTACAGACACCATATGTAATGATAAACAAGAGAAATACAAATATAGATGTAAATAAAAGTTTATTATAAAACCATATAAACAGCAGAGTTTAGACTTCTGAACAATTTATGGGTAAGAATTATATTTGGAATTTAAAATGGCCTGAAATTATCTAACTAGAAAGTTGACATTTAATTATCTCAATCTCAAGCATCCACCTGGTGAATCCTTGCAACCCATAACAATGTGTCTGTGTAACACAGCCTGCTATCGACAATGATGATAAAGCAGGCACGAAGCTAGGCAAAGAGAAGCAAGAACCTATGACCGTAGGAAAGTGAGCCACTAACTGCAATTCAATGGCAAGCAAAGATAATTTTGGTACTAATATCAGTGCAATATTTAGGGTTCTGTTCACAATAATAATCAGCAGAAGATTGTATATGGATTGCATTTGGACTTGATGATTCAAATAATAATGTTCTAAGCACATTTCTGTCCTATACAAATAATACCATCTTTACATTTGCTTTCTAATAACCTACCTCTTTAAGATAGAATAATAAACTAAAGATTGTGAGTTGTTTCTTTTCCAGGCTTTATGAAATGAGATCTCTTCAATTGCCATGCCCTTAAAAATGCTGAAATATCTTACCATGACTAAGTATGGCTCTATTACCCAATTTTTTTTTCTAGGTCTTATTTGTTAAATTAAGTTCAGTAAATATAAATTAAATTAGTAAGAAAATACTTTGTACATTTGTTTTCATTTGTCCCCCTCCAAAATAATTTTCTATTTATTTTTGTCATATGATGGGAAAGAAAGCACAAATGCAGCATCTTACATTCGTTTCAGAATAGTAAATCCTTTTAATGTAATGTTTACTACTCTCATTTGACCACACAGTCTCTACTCATAGAAAGTTTAATCATATACTATCCTACAATAGTGTTTATTCTTCTTGTAGACATATTTCACCCCAACATTTTAATAGCCTCCTCTAGGTTTCAGGTACAATCTTATCCCACCCTCCTTCTTCTGCAGAAGTTAGACACTCTATGCTTATGATCAACTGGTATTTGTGGAACAAATAAAACAGATATTGTGTAATTTATCAACACTAAACTGGTTATTTTAAAAGTAATTTTAATAAACTTTAAGTTATTGCAGTTGCTGATAAAGTAACATTTTAGAAACATAATCCCATACATGCCATTTTTAATGTTAAGAACAGGAATAATAATGCAATTTTAATTTTTAAAAATTTATTGATTTTATAGAGAGAGGAAGGAAGAGAGAATAAAACAGCAATTTGTTATTCCATTTGTTTATGCATTCATTGGTTGATTCTTCTATAGTACCTTGACTAGGGATCAAATGCACAACCTTGGTATATCAGAACAATGTTTTAACCAACTGGGCTACCCAGCCAGGGCTTATTATATAATTTTAATAAATGCAAAAATTAAATTCAGATGTATCACTATAAAAATATTTGGGTAACATTGGTAGAGCCAAAGAATACATACAACTCACAGGACAGTAACAAAAACAGTGGTGAAGAAAGTGAGTAACCTCAGAAGTAAATTATTCAGTTTCTGTTTAGCTAGGTTAATTTTTTACCACTTTGGATATGATTAGACATGCTTAGGGTCAAATTGTTCATATAAAAGTTCAGAGAAGAAGACAATATTGTATTAAGGTTATATAATATACTATTTCATTCAATAGTTTTGAGTACATATAGTTACAAATTAAACTCTCAGAGAATTTCAAATTTATATTTTTCTAGGAAAAGAATAAAGACAAAGAACAGAAGAGCATAACAGAGTTTGCTTTGTAAAGGTGTCTGGGAGAGTAATGATGGATTTAGCAACCTGGGGGTTGCTAGAGAATAATTTCACCAGAGACAGAATCTTGGCTAATATACTCAAGAGCAAGATAAACAGGACAGAAGAATAAATCTAATCCAAATAATCTCTTGTGGTTTACAGTCTTATGAGAAAAAAAGAATCATGTTAATTTTAAAAGAATAATGGAAATAGCAGTACTTGATTATAATTGCCTTCCATGACCACATGAGGTCAAGCAGACAGAAGAGTTAAAATAACACTTCCAAACACTGAAGAGACAAACAGAAAAAGAAAAATCTCAAAGCCTAAGTATCTATCTTAACATTCTTAAATGATTTCAAAAAATGAGTTTACACAGTTTTGCTTAGTTTCTCTCTGGGTCAAATATCAATTCAATTGAGCTGTCTGATTCAAAATAATTCAAACTTACTCTTTCCACAGGAAACCACACTGGTGTAGCTCAAGTCAATGCAATCCTTTTATTTGCTGCATATGGCAAAAATTGGAGACTTTAAGCGATAACTGATTAAGAAATTATATTTCAAAGAATGAGAGTCATAGCAAGAACATGGTATATGCCCCCACGTTTTTCACTGTGGATGGTCCAACAAGTTATGACCAGTTCAACATTCACTAAGGAGCATGTTCCAAGTATCATGCCATGAAATAATGAGCTAACGTTCCAAAAGGTTCTTTTGATCTCTTAAATTTCCCAGATAATCACCTAAAGAACAGTTGCTCAAATGTATAACTCTATAAGTGCTTTGGTGACATACCTCCTTCCCACACACACTGTATTACATATTTTTAAATAGATGTTTATTTTTCATTAAATCTACTTACAAAAGCACAATTTGACCTTAATAATAGAAATGAATATTTTCTCTTAAAAATACCTCTCCAGATGTTCCTAGTTACTCCCAA
Source organism: Saccopteryx bilineata (assembly GCF_036850765.1). Classification (NCBI taxonomy): domain Eukaryota; kingdom Metazoa; phylum Chordata; class Mammalia; order Chiroptera; family Emballonuridae; genus Saccopteryx; species Saccopteryx bilineata. The sequence continues at coordinate 207,340,205 of NC_089491.1, read as the reverse complement.
GTTCTATTTCTAGGGACTGTAGTTTCTATTTCTAGTTTCTCTGGTTTCTATAGCTTCTAGTTACTCTAATCCCATTTAACCCATTGGGCCCTTGTTCTGTAGCACACAGTCAGTACACTGAATGATATGACAAGTTGTAAAGTAATTCCATGTTTTATAGCAGATCATAAAAAAGAACCAAAGAAAGCAAAGTTTAAAGATAAAAATATAAGCAGAGATGCACAAATTCTGCTGTAACAATGCATCAGACATCCTACCTGGCTCATACTTGCAGATGTAATTGTGCTTCATGTTGCACCTGTCGTCATTCCACTGGTAAAGGTAGGGACCCCCTAGGCCAGGATTGGCCGTCGGTTGATGATACATCACCACACACTTTTCACTTCCACAGGAAGGTTCGTCAGTGTACCAGTTTCTGCAAATACAGGGTGGGGCAAAAGTGGATTGACAGGTGATTGTATGGAAAATAATACAATGATTAATCAATAATAATACAAGAATAAACTCTGTGTTTTGCAAATTTACAACTGTAAACCCACTCTGTATAGAGCAGCAGAACACTTGTGAGCGACTTCGCCCACTCAATTCTGGCATGCTGTTCAGATACCTCAGGACCCGACTCACCGGTAATGGGAACTGCTCCCATCGGACCACTGGTAGAGATCTGGGCAGGCACCAGAGGCTTGCCCCTCTCCATTTCTCCAAAGGCCGATCCAGAAATCACCATCAGAAATTCCTGTGCCTGGCTTGGTTAGGTTTTGCAACATGCTTTCTATTAACTTTTGCTCCACTTCATTCTCCAGGCTGAGAAGAGCTCCCCCCTCACTCTCACAAGCCAGGCGAGCCTCCTGAAAGCTCACACGGCTGGACAGTTCATGGAAATAGGCCATTTTGTAGCAGGGGTGCTTGTAGTCAGTGAAACACACTTTTTGGCCTAAAACAGACACATAAAACATATGAAAACTTAAATACACAAGCAACAAAACAAAAAAGTCTGATTTTAAAAACTCTCAAAATTGAATTTCACATACACCTAGATATTAAGCAGAATAAATTTTCCTGATGACTGAGTGATGTAACACAAATCAGCATGATTCTATCGGGTCATAATGAAGCCACTGTGTATAGGATTTAGCTAACTCTCCAGCAATGGAATTTCCACTGTTTACACCCTCCTCCTTGGACCACCAAACATGGAGGCCAAGTTTGTGGAAACTCTCCCCAGTGGTCATGCTCTTTTATTTATTTTTTCTCATTATTTTCTTTGGTCCTCCTCTGATCTCTGGTTGTCAACTTTAAAAGTTGCTACAAATCCTTCTCTATCACTGTTCCTTTTTATTCCAACCTACTGTCTATGACCTTCACTGCTCTTCTAGTCTTTATCTGATTTCAGCTTAGGTTCCTCGTTAGAAAATAATCTTACTGTTTTACGTTAAATTACTTTATGCTAAGAAATTAAGGCACAGCTATACTGCTTTCTTACGATTCATCTGCATCAACATTATTCTTATTGAGACTGTGGGCTTTTTCCACTATGTATTTAATTTTGTAGCCAATCAAGAAAAGTTTTCAGTAGTGGAGGACAGGGGTCTTTACTATACCTAAACACTGGCTGAAAAATAAAGTGTTTAAGCTTTGCATTTTTAATTATAGTACAGTATATCACACTGAGCTAGTGATGGTATCATATCCATTCTCCCCTAGAATCAGCAATTAATGGCCTATGATGACACTCAGAGACAGGAAGGAGCAGAAATCAGCAGACCGCCATTAACTTCACAACAGTCTTTGAGTGATAAGCATTCAATAACTTGACACAAGCTGAGAACAACCAACTAATAAAATGGCAGTTCCAGCAATGCAAGTTAAGAAAGCCAGTTGTCCTTTGTCTCATTAACTGTGATCTGGACCCAGGAACAACTCATAGAATAATATGAACAAATTAACAGACTGCTCCCAACTAATTGTTAATGAAAAATAACAGGCTAGTTGGAATGCCCACAGGAAACTGGAATTAAAGAGGTTTCAAATGGACAAATTAATCTGAAACATTCTTTGAGAGATGATGATGGAAGTCCCAATGGTTGATTCTAATATAATTATTATTTTTTAAATGTCTTTTAGTTTATTATTAGGTTTTGTGATGACTTCACTATTTTAAAGTGTTGTTTCTGGTTATATTCTAACAATGACATCAAGCCTAGTGATTTTCATGCCTCTATTTTTATTTTATTTTATTATTTTTACAGAGACAGAGAGAGTCAGAGAGAGAGATAGAAACAGACAGACAGAAATAGAGAGAGATGAGAAGCACCAATCATCAGTTTTTATTGTGGCACTTTAGTTGTTCATTGATTGCTTTCTCATGTGTGCCTTGACTTTGGGGCTACAGCAGACCAAGTGACCCCTTGCTCAAGCCAGTAACCTTGGGTCCAACCTGGTGAGCTTTGCTCAAACCAGATGAGCCTACGCTCAAGCTGGTGACCTCGGGGGTCTCGAATCTGGGTCCTCCGCATCCCAGTCTAACACTCTATCCACTGCTCCACTGCCTGGTCAGGACATGCCTCTATTTTTAAATCAAGCTGTTTCCATTTTCATCTTCGACATCCTTTACATATTTCTAAGTTTCAAAATATCTAAATGCATTCCCCTGAGGTTTCAATCTGTTTAGTTTTTCATTCTAAGGCATCTCAGACTTGGATTGATTCCAGCACTTTCAAAATATTACACTTGTCCAAGAAGATTGTTTTTGCAAGATGTCAAAAAGCCAAATTAAAAAAAAAATTAACCAAAAGTTTTAATAAATAAAAATGATTTATGTAACTAGGCCAGCACACATTCAGAGGATACATAGGTATGATTTATTTTCTAAAAGTCTCTGCTCATTACCTTTCATACATTATAAAATAAATGCTACACTGACTTATTACTTATGTGAGGACACAAAAATGATCAACTTGTTTATAAAATTATAATAGCATTTTTAATTAAATGCATGAGAGAGCTTCAAGTGTCATGAGGAAATTCCTAACACCACCCATTAGTTATTAGCAGAGTAGTAAATGTTAGTTTGTAGAGAATTAGCAATAATAAGAGAAAATCCATAGACAGGGGTTGTATTATACTTAAAATAATTAACAACTACTATTGCATGGGTCCTGGATGATAGCCAGCCTTGCCAGTTGCCATGGCTGTGGGGGAGGGAGTGTCCCAGGGTCGTGGGTGAGAGAATGGAGACCGCAGGGGCTGCCTCATGGAAGGATTCTCAGAGGATCAGGACATTGGCCAATTGCCAACTACAGATAGACATTAACTCCAAAGTGTATTGATTAAATATCAGATGCATCCACAGATTTTGAACTGTAGAGTCACTAGCACTTCAGATCTAACAAGATAGTTTTTAAGAAATTATGGAAACATTGCAGTTTTATATATATATATGTATATATATAATACACACAGATATAAATATAGATATATAGATTAGATATATAGATATCACAGTTAGCTAAAGCTGACACTGTGAATTTCCTTACATCCAACTGTACTTCACTACCGATTTCCACCTTATTGGGCAAATTTAGTCCCAGTTGTAGCAAAACCAGCAAAAAATCAAGCTATTGAATTGCTCGCTGTCATTTCAGCTGATCACACTTGGCTGGACTCGCAGTAGAACTGCAACATCTGGGAAACAAATGTCGCCTTGATTTTCAGAAAAGTCCCATTAATATGGATCTTCTGGAAGCAACTTTCCCACTTCTGTAAAGGCTAATGTCCTCAAAGAGCCCTTATGGTCACCTCCCTTCTTGTCTCATTCTGTGAGATCACAGAAAGGATGGCCTCTCCTCTTCCTTTTAAACGTTATATTTAGATAAATTTCTCCATCCACTGTTTTGAAAGACAGAAATTCTAGTCTTCCATCTACCACATCTAATCTTCCATCCACTATTCCACTGCCCATAACATATTCAGATAACTGTATAATAGTTTTTACTGCATGAAGGCTACTTCAAAACTGTCTAATAGTAATTCACTAAATGGTACTTAGCATCTGTAGTGAGAAATATTATTTGATTGGTGACTTATTTATGAGAGAGATAAAAGACTTTCTACCCAGGAGTCTACACGCATTGGTTTCACACACACACACACACACACACACACACACACACACACACGAACCCATGAACTTTTATTTAGAGACAATTCTTAATGTCGACTATTAAAATAAACATTGCCAACCTATATCAGAGATTATGCTACTATTTCCATGAAAAATTGATTTTGTCTTCTTTCTTAGTCATTAAAATTCTTTTAGAGTTAAATATTGGCAGAATTTTAAATGCGTTTGGCGATAACGTAAAAGAGAGGCAAACTCTTAAGTGCGCTGCAGTTTACTTTGTTTGGGGTTTTTTCCTGAATAGAAAGGATCTAGGATTTGGTTCTATTTTGCTTACATGTATTAACTTTCTGACAAGTAAGACCTCAGTTTGTTAGGAAAGTAATAATATTTTCTTTATACCTCACAATGTAATCATGTATTATCACTATTAAATACATACTGAATTTATATCACATTATTCAATAAATGCAGGAGGCCTTCTATGAATTCCTATTTTTTACTTATGACCTACCTTTGGTTGCAAAGAAAACGTTGTACAAAGGAGGATCCACATGACAAACCCAAACCAGATTGACTGGCCTTTAAATATTTTATCAGCATCCCAGAAAATAATCTGTTTCTCACAATTCTTTCTTACCTCCTCAAAATCACACTAAGTATACAGATACCACAATACACAGGTAATATGACCTCTGATGGCAATGTCAACACTCTTGAACTAGAAAGAAAGGGAAAACCACTGAACTTGTGTTCTGCTTTCCATGTTTGATTGATATTATACCAACTTCTTAAGAATTTCCCTTTATTAAAAAAAGTTTTGTTATAATAAAATTTATTTTTGCCACAGAGATTTTATAATAGAGTGAACTGCACAGAGCACTATTAAGGTTGTGCTGAAATCCATTTTCCTACATAGGTAAACAAAACCAAAATTATAGTCTTGGGTCATTTTATGAATGGTGGTGGCAGCTGCAAGCCCTACCTCTCCAGCTAGGAAACACAACATGCCTCTTGACAAGAAAATGAGATTCATTTTTAAAAAATCTTAATATTTAAAATCAATATCTAAATAACAAATGGTAAACCAAGGAAGATTTCAAGCATTCAATCAGTCAGAACTGGACTGGAATCCCAGAGCAATACTTGAACTGTGAAAACATTGGGAATTACTAAACTTGCCTGGCCTCAGTTTTCTTACCTAAATAGTGAAAATAGTTATGAGTTCGAAAGAAATAACGATAATAGTAGAAAGACTGACACTGATCAATAGATTAGCATGCACGGCCTCATTGCTAGCACAATCCACACCTTTGGGTAAATTAGGAAAAAAATCTCTCCTGGTGATAGAGGCTGTTCAGGAAGAAAAAAGTGTTTCCCTCTAGGGGGCGTTAGCTTCAGGCACAGGGCTTGCCCCTCTGACTCTCCTCTGGCAATGTCCCAGAATGCACTCCTGTGCATTACACAACTTGCACAACTGTGTCCAACCCCTTTCTCCTTCCACCAACTCTATGCTGTGGTGCTCTCATCCCATTTTTAAAACAAAGGAGAACAAAGGAAGTTAAGTAATTTCCCCAAATCCATTCAGTGAATAAGTGGTAAAATCAAGGTTTAGAACCACACAGTCAGGCTGGACAGTTCATATGTTTACCTAGAGTTCCATGCAGCCCCCAGATATGTCTCAAATATAACACTTTTTTTCTAAGTGAAAGATCTCATAAATAAAAGATTGATGAATATGCACATTATTCATGTTTTTTCTGTTATAATTATGAGCATTGATCCGTTATTGAGTCCTGGGTGGCTAATACATACAAGGAGTTGTGCCTTCAGCGTGTTTCTTAAGATGATGGTGGATTTTCTATTACTGAACATTTAGCCACAGGATTAATATTGGAACATTGACCGTATATTTTCAGAACGTATATGTCCTTAATGACTGTTTTATCGAGCCCTTTTATTTTCCAAATAAAACAAACAAGACCCAAACTGATCCTCCCCCACCCATTACAAAGAGGATAACATTAATCAAGTTGTCAGGCCATTTTCTATCACCAGTAATATTCTGGAACAGTGAAAGTAACAGTGTCTCCTGGCAGTGTGCACTTCCATCCACCTGACTGTGAAGTGCCTAGCACAAAAGACAGTTGCAAAGAGTAAAAATTGCTAGTGAGAACAACAGATGAATATCTGCATGGACCCCTTTATTAAATAACACTGTCTCTTTTCTAATGTTAATGGAATAGATATGCCATCTCCAGGAAAAAGAGTTATAAAAACAAAACCATAAAATGCTGAAAAACAGCTGTTAGGGATTAATGGCTATGACAAATGTGTAGTTTATTAAATGACTAGTAATAAGATTAATTTGTTCCTTTTTTGCCCAAGAGATACCTAAAGTAATTGCCTCTTTGAAAACTGCACCGTCATCACTTTATGCTTTTGATGATGTCATGGGATAACAGTTTTTTGTATCTCCTTTGCTATGATATTAATCTATAGCCTACTGAATGCCACCTTAATTTTGCAATATTCTGCGGCATCTGTATGATTAAAAGATAGGTCTCTAAATCAACCAGTCTGCTAAGCAAAATGTTTGCCAATTTTAATAAGTTCAAGTTAATATGCATTGAAATGTTCTGCAGAAATGTGGAGGTGCCGTGGAACACACTTAATGCCACTTTGCAGCACTAACAGGCTGAGGAGTCACTGCTGTGGGCACTAAAGAGAGAGAGAGTAAAAAAAAAAAAAGAAACATTACTTCAACATATTTTAAATGTTTAAAAATATCCACGTGCTCTTCTAACACATTTCCCATCTTACAAGCCTGAATTTTGAACTCTTATTTTTCACATGTATCTATATCCCCATAAGTAAAATCTGTTTGCCTTTGTCCTAAAGATTTCATTACCTACCTGTCACTTGCCCTAATCAAATGACTACATCCCCCACAAGTACTCACTCACATCTGTGTTCAGCAACAAATCAGGACAGGTCTAAGGCCCTAAAAATAATTTCCAAATTAGAATTATAAATGCACTAAACACTCACATTGTTATCCTCATGGTTATATATTTGTATTGTTTATTCATGCATCAAAATAAGCTTGACCATTAACCTGTAAAAACACTTTTCTACTGCTGCTAGATGCTATCAACTCTTACAGGGAGGATTATGATGATGTTGTCCGAAATGCTATTTCTTTTTAAAATATGTTCACTTCTTTTATAAATAATGCTCTCAGGTTTTAAGAAGATGCTGTACTTTAAAGAATTGGAAAGTATTCTATTTGTATATTTTAAAGTACTAAGATAAGAATTCCTATAAAGGATTATTTAAGAGTTCCTGTCATTTTTTTAGAGTGATAATTTTGGTATACTACCTAGAAATTATTAACAGTTGTATTGATATTTAATAAATAAAAAGTATATTCCACACAAGTATGTTGCTAATAATGGTCCTAAAGAACTTGTTGCAGTCAACAGACACTTGAGAATTTTGGTAAGTGGTCCCCAGTGGCATGACAAAGTTGATGCACCGATCAAACTTAACATTCACCAGGCAGATATTAGGCCTACTACTTCCAAAATGTCCAGATTTAAACTGCTTTGTACTCATGCCATTAGGTTAAAATACATATTTTAAAAAGCTAGTCTGCAAAGAATGAAATTTCAAATCCATTTATAATGCTTAAATGTCAATGAAAACTTTTATGGCCAAAGACAATTATATTATTCATAAGAAAAACTTAATTGTTTCAATATCAAGTAAACGTTGTTATTTATGCTAAATCAAATAGATCATATTCAGTTAATTAGAAATTATCCAGATGTCACCTATAAGATGTCTATAAATAGGAGGAAAACACAGCAAAAGGTTTGCAACAATTTATGTAATATAAAAAAGAAGAATTTAACTTTCACTAACAATTTTTGAATTCTATTTTCATATATCTTTTTTCCTCCCTTGCAAAGTTTAAAGCATACAAACAAGAACATACCAAAAGAATACTGTTTAATTCAAAGAAATGTTTTTATGTTTTTAAAAACACTTTATGCTCAAAGCCTGGTCTTTGCTGTTCATTCATTTGCCAGAATAATTCTGATAAAGACAGTCAGATATGTAATTCACACATTCAGATGAGTCCAAATAGTAAACTCTTTCCTCAAAGTTAAATTATGGGGGAAAGGAGTTAATGGTATGGCTTGTATAACATCCTTTAAGTTGATACTATGAAGTTTTCATTTTATAAATATTAATAGCCTGATTGTCTTCCAAAAAAAGTAAGCAGCATGCATTTCCAAATGACATTTCACAATATATTTAACTCCAGTGCTTGCAGAGTGCCAAAAAGTGAGTATAGAGTGAATGATAACTAGATATTTAAGAATTCTATTCTGAAGGTGTAGAGCATCACTTATTGCTGAGGAGAAGATCAGTAACAATTAAACTAATATGCCAGTTTCTAAAGGTCTGGCTTCATTACTGATTAAGTTGCTGCCATGTCATCTATACCTCTAGTGACACCTGTTATAAGATGCACAGAATGTGAAAGGGAATTTGTGCTTTTTACATTAAAACCTTCCCTCACTTAAAACACACGACCATTTACATTAAAAAAATATTCATAGCAACATTTTAATTAGCATCACAAGAGATTTCAATAAAAGAAGCTCTTTTTGCTTAATTTTCAGTAAGACCCTACTCATGCATCCTAAGCTTTTGAGAATCTTCACGTTTTGTAAGAGATCTCTCCTCCTCAGAGTAAGAAAGGGTGAATCAAATGTAAGTTGCTCAACAATAGGAGAGTGAAAGTCGAAGAAAAATTAAAATCGAAGCGAACGCTGGGAAGCTTGCCAATTCTGGTCCTTTCCCCTTGCAACTCACTCCACCGACCTCATCCTGAGCCTACTGTGTGCACGAACCTACAGCCGTCACCACGTACATATCAGCCAAACTCTAATCGACTTCATTTTCTGAGAAGTCCCCAACATGGAACGAGGTGTGCAAAGGAAAGGCGTACACGCACCACGACCCCGTATTCTTTGTCTGCCCTCCCGAGAACAAAGGCTGCGCGCCCAGGGTCGGTGAGCGACACTCAGCGAACATATCTGGTCTTAGAAATCCTCCCAGTGAACATGGCGTGGGGACTGAAGTGGAGCCTGGCCAACAGGGGGTGGCATTCCTGCAGCAGCTCTTATGTCCCTGGGCTCCCTCTGTTTCTGCCGTACCCCACCCTGTCTCAGGTGCCCAGCCCTGCCCTACAGCTTTCTTACAAAGAAAGAGGAAATAAATTACTCCGGGAAAACGCTGCGCTGCTCCCGATGAAGGACAGCTAGTCTCGCAGCTACTGAACCAGGCACTTAGGAAAATTTTAAACTCTGTACGTGTTTCGGGAGGCGTAGGAGAACGCAGAGCACCGTCTGTTTACCACGCTTCCTCCCAGTCCCCTACCCTACACAGGTTTCCAACCCCGGGGACAGCCTACAGCCCAGGGCGGCCAGTGGTCCCTCTCCCTGCTCGTCCGCTAGGCAGAGGGCGGTCCCCAGACTCACCGCTGACCACCCGACGACAGAAGACTCCGTGGCCGCAGAGTAGAGCGGCGCCCAGCAGCAGCGAGACTACGCGGCTCATCGCGGAGCAGCAGCAGCAGCAGCAGGTGTTGCGCGTAGCGAAGGCGCCCTCTGTCCGCCGAGTAGCCGGGACTCTGACCCCGAGCCTCCCTGCCTCCCCGCGGGCCCTACTCCCGCCGCCCGAACCCAGCCGCCCGGTCCCCCGCACGCATTGCCAAGCGCGCTGGTGCCGCGCGCGGGTGTACTGGGCTAGAGCGCACGACCCTGCGGCACGCGTTCAGAGAGAGGAAACAGAAGTTAGGGGGGCCCGTGTCCGTCCCAGGTATGCAGCAGAATCCCCGGCATAGACCCCACCCGCCCACTTTGATCGTCTCCCGGGCCTCTGGCGATAGAGGAGCTGAATCCTTGCGCCCTGGTCGCAGATCTCCGGGCAGCAGCCGCAGCAATGAGCTGGAAGTGCAGTCTTATATACCTACACCCTGAGGTTCCGGCCCCTTGCTAGTAACAATTTTTAACTGCTTCGTCTCTCCTGCCTCGCGGAGCATCCCAGCCCCTCCCCTAAAACTGAAGCCACTTTGAAAACAGTCCACTCAGCAGCACCGCCTCCTCCACTCCACTCTTCCTGGTCTCCTCTTTCCATTTGTGAACGGACCCAAAGCTCATTTGTGTAAAATGTGACAGCTTTGCTATTAAACTCTGGCAAATGTTGGACCCATTTGGTTTTCTCAAAGATTAATTTCCACGGGGATGCCAAGTTGCAGGGCCTTCCTTTTTTGTGCTAAATTGCTTGATCACATGTACTGCTAGACGCAGGGCAGCCACTATTTTAGATTGATGGAATGGGAGCCAAAACCTGTTCAGTGAATTATATATGGCAGGTTTTTTCCCTCACCTAAGTTCTGCAAATAGATGATGAGTTCCAAGCAGGTTGTTTGACTAAATTGCCACAGGAGTAAATTGAGAAGAATATTTGAAGCGCGGTTTTTCCAACTGGTTTCAATCTTAGTATTTGAAGCTCCAAAGAAAAACATCAAGGCAAAGTAGATATTCTGAATACTTGGGGACTTCCTGCATATAAATGTATGTGTTTCTTTGCACTCATCTATCAGTAAGCTATGGTTTGCATTAGAAACAAGACACATTCTAAAACCTACAAAGGCATTTTCCTATAACTGGGTCAGTCTTTATGATAAGTCTACCCAAGGCTGCTAGCGTTTCCTGGAGCATTGGAAAAAAAGTTCATAAGAGTTTCATCTATAGTCCAAGATAGGAACCTTGAGGATGCTCTCATAATGCACTTCAGTAGAATTGGCATTTGTCCATTATATTGCTTTAAGTGCCCCCAGAGTTTGTTAATTAAAATATTTTTTAATGCACAAACTTTTCTATAACACTTCCCTGTCTTTATTTTTTTATAAGCGAAGCACACTACAAACATTTGTTAGACTGCTTTCTTGAAAAAGGTTAATCCTGCTACAGTAAGGACAAGCCTTGCAGAATAAGAAATTTTAGCACTTCAAAAGAACTGAAACATTATTAAACCTACCCTACTCAAAAAGTAGAATTCCAGAATAATTATAACTATGTCTGCCACTTTATTTTTTCCTTGCATAATCATGAAAACACTGATTTAATATCAGGCTGTGGGCAATTAATAAATCTTGTAGAGGGTATGGATTTTTGAATTTCACCACTAGCTATATGGCCAAAATCTTGAAACAAGCACTAATGGGATTTTGAATGCAAAATGATAACTAGTAAATTCTCAAGGCAATGAAGGATTGCTCCGCCCCGTGAGCCCTTTCAAAAAGTGCCATTGGAGTGGTTGTGGTCAGAATTGCTCCAGGGGCTCACAGTCCAGTGTGGAGAAAAAACATAATAATGACTGCATGTACAAATACTACAATGAAAGGGTGAATGGGTGTTGTGGTTAGCACAGAGGTATAAGGTATTTTTGCAGGAATTTTGTAGCAGCAGTCCAGATTGAGGGTGCTTATCCTCAATGGCTGGTGACCTGAGATACTTCTCCAAATGCCTGCACAGCTTGGGCTCTGAACGGGAGCCTCTTTCTCCTGTTACTCCATCCTACTCCTAGATATTAGTGTAGTCCAGAGCTATCAGAAAAAGGTCCCTGTTTGAGAAGGAGTATCTGTAGATTATAACATAAGCAATGATATAATTTCTTACAGATTAGCAGATCCTTAAATGTCCCCAATATCTGACATCTGAAAAACCAGTAAGTCCTTGAAGCCATTATTGGCTAGGGGAACCTCGTGGTTTTTGTACTTCAGAAAATCCAAATTATAACAACTGTATATTCAATAGGGTTGTACAGATGTCCTAAAATATATTTTCTTTATGTTAGGATTTTATCAGTTCAGGGTGGCCATATTGTTTTACTAGGGCTGCTCAGCAGTTATTCAGATAGATGTTTGACTTACTAGGAAAATAAATTATTAAAAATTATTTTTAGATATATGTTTTTAAGGGGACTGGTTGATAAGACCAGCTTTTTTTCTTTGTTTCTCCATCACTAGAAAACATATGGATGGACCATCACTAAATTCAGAGAGCACATTTTGGGTCATCTTAAATATAGAATATAAATGGTACTAGATATTTGTTTGGAGTGTATGGTGTGGGGTACCTCCCATATAATTGTTTTCATATAGTGTAATAGAAAATACACAACAAAAATTTTCAACAAAATTGCATTTAAAATAAAGTTCTTGGGCATTAGAAAGAAAACAATATTCATTAATTATATATTTTAACATATGACTTTCATTGTTTTTCCCTAAGGTATCACCAGAAACAAGTGACTTTCTCATTCATAGCAAACATAGTTCAGTTCCACATTAGTGGAACAAAATGAGGATTTTAAGAAGTGATTTCAGATTAATCAGGAGATAAGGAGTCCCTTAAGAGCATGGCTGGGGCTTTGTGAGGAATGTTTGCCCAAGCATAGAGCCAGGCCTCCAGTGGCTCTGAAACTAAGTGTGACCATACCACATGACTGGACACTGGCAATCAGGAAAGAGGTCTACCATAAGATTCTGTGCTCAATTAAAAAATGTTTTTTCAAATAAAAAATTCACACTGATTAGGATAAGGAGGTCAACATTGATTCAAAAACTTAAAACACATCACTTCAAGTCCTGAAATACAAAAGTGACCTCAGTATCGTGGATCCCAAGGAAATCTTCAGCACACATCAAGGGCTGAGTCTCCAGCGTCTCTGAGACATCAGTGAAGCAACATTCAGAATCCAAAGTTTTGAAAAGTGACATCAGGGTCCTTAATAGTACGCTATGGAATTGGTATTTCCCAAATATATAAATTAGTCCTCTCCCCACACCCTTTGAGATGTCTGCAATTCCCAGCAAGCATCTGTTTCACATGCGCGTTAATAAGTCCCCAGGACAGATAGTCTGAATTCCAGGACAGACACTGAATATAGTGCCTTCAGTGGCTTCTCACTTCAGTTTCTGTCACAGCATGATTCATTCATGTGTCGCAGAGCAAGAACTAGCATATATGGTTGCCTTATTCAGGTTGGCTGCTATGAAAAAGTAGTATAAACTGGGTGCCTTATAAACAACAGAAAGTTATTTCTCACAGTTCTGGAGACTGGAAATGTGAGAGTAAGGTGCCAGCATGTTTCAGTTCTAATGAGGTGACACTTCTGGGTTCTTCTGGATTACAGACTGCTGACTTCTGGAAATATTCTCACCTAATGTAAAGGAAAGAGGGTCAGTGGGCTCTTTGCAATCCATTTTATGAGGGCAAAAGTTCCATTCACGAGGTCTCCAATCTATTGACCTAATTACCTCCCCAGGAACCCACCTTCTAATACCATTACATTGGGGATAGAATTCCAACATATGAATTTGGGGGGATACATATGTTCAGTCCATGGCAATGACCTACAAAGAGGATTTGTTACAGTGTTTAAAATTATTACAACTGCCTTGGCCAGATAGCTCAGTTGGTTGAAGCATTGTCCCAAAGCATAGAGGTTGCTGGTTCGATCCTTGGTCAGGGCATATACAAGAACAGATCAATGCCCCCTCCCTTTATCTCTCACTTCCTCTCCTAAAATAAATAAAATAAAAATTTTTTAAAAATTATTACAACTTTATAGTCACATATTTAAAATGTTCATAGATTCCAACAATAGTTTATTCATTCTATCACATTTTATTTAATGATGGTTAATGATTCTCCTAAGCATTACCAATAATATTGCCAGGTAATAATAAACCAAATATTTGAAAGTAAAAAATAAAATAAAATAAAACCATTACTACATGACCACTTTGGTAGTAAGCAAAACTATTTATTTATTTTGTCCTGAATAATGGTTAGTTGTCAATTCCAGGGACCTAGCACTGAATCCAGAGTTATTCCTCCCAAATAGCACCTTGGCATCTGTGTGGGCATGTATCTGGCTCCAGTGCAAGCATGAGCAGTTGGCCAAATTCCCCTGAGATTTACTTTTTCTCTTCAAAACATGTCTGTGCTATAAAACACATGACCTACTTCATTCAAAAACTAATTCTGCTCTTCCTCATTATCCCAGAAGTCTTAGCCATTACATGGCTAGCTAAGGGAGTGCTACTGCAAAATGTTGTTAGAAAGTTAATGAAGCATTATATACACTGCAAAACATAATTTCCTGTCATTTGAAATTTAAATTTAGGAACTATGGAGTCTCTTACATTCTCTGACCATTCAGGTGACATGTTAAAAATACTTAAGGAACTCCGTTACCAGTGACATATCTTAGATCTGAAGAATCATATGAATTTATGATTCATGTCTAACTACATATCAACTCAGCAAATTAAAATTTCCTTTTAGTGCTTTCTGATTAATTTAAATGATGTAATCAAATATCATTGTTATAACTCTAGCATACGCCAATACTTTTTATTCTAATGTTGACTTGGTTACTAAATTAAGGCTTAATATACATTAATACAACAAAACAAAATTGAGATAATTCAACCAAAAAAGCTATAAGCTAAAGGTATACTTGCTTCAAGTGTCCAGCCTGAATTATGCAGGTGTGCAACTGACAAACTCCTCACCAAGTATAGTTAGTGCCTTGAAAAAACTATTTGGCTAACAGAAACATAAATATAAATTCTCAGTTGATAAGATCTTAGACAATTTTCCACTCTTTTTTTTGTTTTCATTTTAGAATAGAAAAAGAATGGGCTGGAGAAGTTCTGTATTTTCCTGATGAATGGCATTCTGCCCCAGAAAGTCTTAATATTTTACACATTTTTCAATCTTAATCTTTATATAAATTAAGAATTATCCCCAGCCTGACCTGTGGTGGCGCAGTGGATAAAGCGTCGACCTGGAAATGCTGAGGTCGCCAGTTCAAAACCCTGGGCTTGCCTGGTCAAGGCACATATGGGAGTTGATGCTTCCTGCTCCTCCCCACGTTCTCTCTCTGTCTCTCTCTCCTCTCTCTCTCCCTCTCTGTCTCTCTCCCTTTCTCTCTCCTCTCTAAAATGAATTAAAAAAAAAATAAAATAAAATAAAAAAAAAAAGAATTATCCCCAGCCAGAATGTAATTTTTATCTGCATATATGCAATAAATTTATAAATATGTATAAATGTTAGTAATAATATTTATTTTTTATTATTTTATTTATTCATTTTTAGAGAGGAGAGAGAAAGGAGAGAAAGAGAGAGAGAGAAAGAGAGAGAGAGGAGAGAGAGAGAGACAGAGAGAAAGAAGGGGGGAGGAGCTGGAAGCATCAACTCTCATATGTGCCTTGACCAGGCAAGCCTAGGGTTTTGAACCGGCGACCTCAGCATTTCCAGGTCGACGCTTTATCCACTGCATCACCACAGGTCAGGCAGTAATAATATTTAAATGTCACTAAATTAATAGAATGGTTTCTTGTATATTTTTGATCAATAGTTACTGTACAATTGTTATTATATAGTGTCTTAGAAACATATTTATATTAAAAATAAGGCTTCATACTCAAAGAAGTTGGAAATCACTATTTTTCTAAATTTTCTACAATTAGAAAATCACTGTTTTTCCTTCCTTTCTTCCTCCATCACTCTCCACCTCCTTTACTTGTTCCCTCTTTACTTCCCTTTCTCTTTCCTTGTTTTTCGTTCCATAAAAAAGATGTTGATTTATCATGAATGGATAAATGCTATTATTTGGTTTCCAAATTAATCAGAAAATAAGAGTCCTGGAAACTTTTTTATAGTACTTTGCATAACAGATGGACATACTGCAGATGTCTATAAACATAACATAAACATAAACAAAAAATCTAAACAAAGCAAAATAAAATCAAGTGTCAAGGTGAGTGAAAGAAAATCCAATTAGACTGACCAGGTGGTGGCGCAGTGGATGGAGCGGCAGACTGGGATGTGGAGAACCCAGGTTTGAGACCCCAAGGTCGTCAGCTTGAGCGCAGGCTCATCTGGTTTGAGCAAAGCTCACCAGCTTGGACCCAAGGTCACTGGCTTGAGCAAGGGGTTACTCGGTCTGCTGTAGCCCCACGGTCAAGGCACATATGAGAAAGCAATCAATGAACAACTAAGGTGTCGCAATGAAAAACTAATGATTGATGCTTCTCATCTCTCCGTTTCTGTCTGTCTGTCCCTATCTATTCCTCTCTCTGTCTTTGTAAAAAAAAAAAAAATCCAATTAAGAGATTGTAAACCTATAAATGAATATTTGATGAACTAAGTCTTTTTCTGTAAAAGCACTCCATTTTAAAAGGGAAATTGTACCATGAAGAAACATAGCTAAAAACCTACAAAACATAAAACATGCCTTTATGGTTTTCACAAATATTCAGTGTTTTTCCAAATATATCGAGTGACTATTACACAATAGTGCCAAAGAACAATGAACTGGGCTACGTGGAATGACAGATAAAGTTAGAGGGATTTGGGGGAAATAATCAAGTATTAGGACCAAAAACTCAATTTAAATATCCTTCTGGAAGTACATCTGTCACTTCATTAGCTGTTCAGACACTGTTTTTAAGGGTGAGCGGTTTACGTATTGAATGCATGTATATACCGCAGTATGCCGAATGGAATTTTTTTTTTCTCTGAAGCTGGAAACGGGGAGAGACAGTCAGACTGACTCCCGCATGCACCAGACCGGGATCCACCTGGCATGCCCACCAAGGGCGACGCTCTGCCCACCAGGGGGCTATCTCTGCCCCTCCGGGGCGTCGCTCTGCCGCGACCAGATCCACTCTAGCGCCTGGGGCAGAGGCCAAGGAGCCATCCCCAGCGCCCGGGCCATCTTTGCTCCAATGGAGCCTTGGCTGCGGGAGGGGAAGAGAGAGACAGAGAGGAAGAGGGGGTTGGGGGAAGAGGGGGTTGGGGGTGGAGAAGCTAATGGGCGCTTCTCCTATGTGCCCTGGCCGGGAATCAAACCCGGGTCCCCCGCATGCCAGGCCGACGCTCTACCGCTGAGCCAACCGGCCAGGGCCGCCGAATGGAAATTTGGGGGATGGTGAGGAACACTGTCAAGTAACTCATAGATATCAGCATCCATAAATGTCTCTTTAACCTATAGGCTGAACTCTTTTAAAAATAAAAGTTAACTTTTATCTATAATAAAGTTTAAATATTCTGCTTTCCAAAAAATGCTCCTTTAAAATACAGTAAATCTAAAAGAAAAGGGAAAAAGAACAAAAGTAAGTACATTTCTATCATCAAATCCTTTATACCAAAGTAAGTAAGTAAGTAAGTAAATAAATAAATAAATAAGCAAACCCTGTTACATAAGGCATTGGTGCTATAATATTTCTCTTCAAAGAGTAGACACAGGATTCATGAGGCAGATTTAATTTTCAGGAGTTTTCACGACATCAGAGAGGCGGGAATTCATTGTGAATGTATTAGCTAAGGACCTCCTCTCTTCTAATGGAGAGGAGTCATTTAATCTGAGCCTAAAAATCAAGTAAATGGTTTATATATTTTAATATTTATGAAGTTAAATACTACAACTATTAGAAAAAGATATGTTTCTTTTTTTTTTGAAGTGAAAGGAAGGAAGAAAGGGAGACAGATTCTCACATGGGCCCATTTGAGATCAACCAGGCAACCCCTGTCTGTGGTTAATGGCTGACATTCAAATCAGCCTAGTAATCCTCCTCTGCACCTGGGGGCGATGTTCTACCAATGATGAATGAAGGGAAGAAGGAGAGAAGCAGATGGTTGCTTTCCACATGTACCCTGACCAGGGGTTGTACCTGGGATGGCCGCACTCTGGGCCAATGCCAGGGCACATATAAAGTTCTTAATACAAAACTGGGATAACCATTGTGGATTTAGGTTTATCGCCACTGGGGCTTATAGCATATAACTAATGATTTGAAAAAAAAACCCACTTATCTTTAGGATAAAATGGAGGACCCTCTCTATATTTTAATCAGCTCCCCATGCATCTATATCAACCCCTCCCTAAATACTGTACCTTACTCCACATGGCTTATTCTGACATATTAAAGACCACTAGGACCTTGTGATCTTCCCCAAGACTCTACATTGTTTTCCTTAAACCAAGTTAGTAGTTTAAGGGGCTAAGAAGCTCTTTAGACGATCATAAAAGAAATAAAGACACTGACTGACTTTCTGCATCTATCTAGAGCTACAGAAAGACCTTCCCTGACCACATAATCAAAATGACTTATTTATCAAGCCCCATTTTGTTTCTGTGACTGCATTAGTTATTCATTCAAAAAACATTTACTGGGCAAATATTGCACTTATTCTATTAAAAGAGTGCACTTGTTTACTTGTTTAATGTTTGTCTCTCCACACTAGATTGTAAATTCTGAATTGGTTTTATTCCCAAGGTACATGATAAATATTTATCAAATAAATAAAGCATGAAGAAATATGTGAATTAAGTTTTTAAACTTCACCTGCAGCTCACTTTTGGAACTTCTGCCTCATCCTTTTCTGTTCTCAAGAAGAGCATAAAATATGGGCATAAAGAGGAACCTCCCATCACTACATTCAGCCCAGGGAGGACAGTCTCACCCCTTCACACTTCCTTATTCCTATGGCAGAGAAGAAAGACATCTTCAGCAATTCTGAACAACCCTCCAAAACCTTACTTTTCTTTGCTGAAGAATATCAGGATTGCAAAGGAAGAGGTTTGCTATTGTAATCCATGTCACTTGCGTTTTAGAATCTTGGGTTAAATATCCCACTCCTGTTTTGCAGTAACTGTGGAGTCGCCCTCAATTTAGCTGTAGGTATTTTTGTGAATGAGTACATATGAATCCAAAATGTGCATTCTTGAATGAATCAGATGTGCATTCTTAGAAGATGATGTTAGAGAGTCTAAATTTTGTTTTTCTACCTCCACACAGTTATATCCCCCCATGAGTAACATTTTCCATGAATATATTGAGAGCACATTCTTAATTGTATGGCAAAGTCCTACTTTGCCCAGAACAGTAGGTGTTCATAACTTGATATTTTCCATGTGGCTGACTATCACTTCCTGCTTGAAATTTATTTTTTAATTGCTAGAAAAAGTAGTTCTTCTCATTTATTTTTTAATATCACACTATATTTCTTATTCAAAAGTTAGTTGGGTACATTATGTCTTTTTATGTGCAAACACCAATCTCCTTTAGGGCAGAATCCATGTTTTAAAATATCTTGTTTCCCAATGCCTAACAGTAGGAATTCAATAAATGTTCACTTCAATGACAGTAAGTGGTTGTTGGTAACCATTTAAGTAACATCTGAAATAAAGATAATACAATTAAAAGAAAAGACAGGAAACAACATAGCCCTTCATCTTTAATCCCCCCAAATGTTCATCTTTCCATTCTCTTAAAGCCTACAAATAGCAATGACAGAATAAAATTTTACCTTTCTGAATTCTAATACAACCACATTTTTGAGGACATCATATAAATATAAATTAAAATATATCATTCATTGTTTAAATGGCTACCTGACATGCATGTAAAAATTAATAAAATTTAAAATAATTTTAGCTTGGCCTGTGGTAGCGCAGTGGATAAAGCATCGACCTGGAATACTGAGGTCACAGGTTCAAAACCCTGGTCTTATCAGGTCAAGGCACATACAGGAATCAACTACTAAGAGTCAATGCTTCCTGCCGGACCAAGCAGTGGCACAGTGGATGGAGCTTCAAACTGGGATGCGGAGGACTCAAGCTCGAGACCCTGAGGTCGCCAGCTTGAGCGTGGGCTCATCTAGTTTGAGCAAAGCTCACCAGCTTGGACCCAAGGTTGCTGGCTTGAGCAAGGGGTTACTTAGTCTGCTGAAGGCCCCCCAGTCAAGGCACATATGAGAAAGCAATCAATGAAAAATTAAGGTGTCACAACGAAAAACTGATGATTGATGCTTCTCATCTCTCTCCATTCCTGTCTGTCTGTCCCTATCTGTATGTCTCTCTGACTCTCTCTCTGTCTCTGTAAAACAAAAGAGTTGATGCTTCCTATTTTACTCTCTCTTTTCTCTCTATCACTTTCTAAAAATTAATTAAAAATAAATAAATAAAATATTTTTATAATATTTAATCAAACTGCCCAATCTTTTTGAGTTATGAAACTTGTGCTCTTTTGTTGAGCTTCACGGTTACAAAGTCCTAGTGTGGCGTTGAGGTAAAACCTAAAAGAAATAGAAAACACCTAAGTCAAGTAGTTTAATGTTCATACTTCCTTCCAAAGAAACCATCGAGCTATTTTGTGGAACCCTTAGGATTTATAAAACCCACTCTGAAAAGCAGAGCTTCTAACGATAAATAGCGATAATATCCTGAGCTATGGACCAAAATGTTTTGAATCTACTAAAAACAATCAGAGTTCAAATAGGTAAATAAGGCTTTTGAGATTCATAAAAAATGGAGAAGAGGATATCCATTTCATTTCATAAACAACAAAGGATGCAAATGTACCAGCAATTCTAAATTTACATGATTTTAGGGGGGAATAACTCACTTTGAACATGATAAGAATTCCAAATTCCTCCCTGAATTTATAAAAATTAAAAAGGAATACCATCTAGCTAAATATGAACTATTTGTCTTTTCTGCCTCACCTTTAATGTTTTACTTTCATATTGCTGTTCTAGGTTGTCATAGCAACAAAATGCTATTTTCAATAAGTTTGGTAGAAAACCTGTTCAGAAAACCTAATTTATAATAAGTAGAATACATTCAGTTGGTTGCATGTATGACAGATTTTTTTCAATTTTTAAAAGAAAGCATTTGATAATATTATTTCTACTGACTACTACTTCTTAACTCAGGGGTCGGAAACCTATGGCTTGCAAGCCAGATGTGGCTCTTTTGATGGCTGCATCTGGCTTGCAGACAAATCTTTAATAAAAAACAATAATAATAACATTAAAAATATAAAACATTCTTTTGTATTACAATCCATTCATTTCCTACTGTTCATGTTCATGGTTGCAAGTGGCTGGAGCCAATCACAGCTATCCTCCAGGACAACACCAAATTTTTATCAGATAATGCGTAATGTACCTGTGTCGTTGTATGGCTCTCACGGAATTACATTTTAAAATATGTGGCATTCATGGCTCTCTCAGCCCAAAAGGTTCCCGACCTCTGTAACTGTTTTGTGACATAAAGTAACTCTTAAAGTGCATAGACAATAACAGGAGTAACTCCAAGACAGACATGCTTAAAGTCAATCTAAAGAGTTACCTGGGATTTAGATTTTAGATTCCCCCTGCCCCAATTATCCTACACACCATCAACACATTTTTTTTGTCTGAAATATAGACTTCTCATAAAGTCATTATTTTAATTTCTTAATTTGCTTCCCCAGTTAACATAAAAATTCTTGCAGAAAAATATAATACAAAAATTAGCAGGAAAATATTTGCATATAGCCACCACCAAAAACTCCTACTAAAAAAGAATGCACGGGTTTTTACATATTCTACTGCAAAAGATTTCAATTTATTCTTTCTGGTTGATAGAATTTTGAATTCTTTTATCCTACCTTCAGAACCCTCCAAAATTTTACCCTATCTTTCTAGATTCACTTACACTTCCTACTCTCATAAATCAGCTAGCAAATGAGCCAGGTGACCAACAATCTTTCTTTATGTTTTCTGATCTGTATGTATACTTCTACAATTTCCTTCACCTTTGATTCTGGTCTTTTTTGCTACACTTATCCTATACATTGGCTTTTCTTTCCTCAAAAAATAACATCTTAGACCTCTCATGTTCTCCAAACAGATAACACTTATTCATTTAGTCCTTGAATAAACTGTACTTTGTAGAATGTTTCATACTGTCTATTCTCATAAATTACTGTTAGACCCATATATTTTACCTTCTAAACTGGAAGGCAAGTTCATTCAGAATCAGAAACATGTCTTGTATGCCTTTTTCCAGCCCAACACCAATATTGAATATTTTATTTAATAAAAAAAATACCTTGAGAGTGGAAGTCATGATCCAGACTCATCCTGCCTTCCAGTGACACATGTTGATAGCTCACTTTGTACCCATACACCATCAGATATATGGGAGCATTTTGGGGATTAAAGATGAAAGGACATATTGTTCCCTGTCTCTTCTTTTGAATTGTATTATCTTTATCCCAGATGTTTCATAAATGGTTACACACAATCACTTACTTCATGAGTTATCCATGAAACGAGACCTTAGTATATACTCAAATTGTACATAAGAAAACTGCGGAGAGGATAAGGGAAAGAATACCAGAAGCTGCTGTTTCTGTTTTGCTTAACCACCAGGCAGGCCATCTTTAGGTTTCATGACAAGTCAAGGAAAAGAAAACATTCTATATTCTTGGTTCCTTTTCTTACACACCTAAGGAAGTCACCTGATGTCATTCTAGATACCTGATTACCTAAACATGTAACCTTCTGTGGGGAATGGTCTCCATTCATCTGGCAAATATCCACTTCCCACTCACACAGGGCAACTCCGACAGTAACCACAGTGTAAAAGTAGACTGAATGAGAACACATTTATTTTCACACAAGGCAGCTTATGTATTGTCTTTAAAGTAAAAAAAAAAAAGCAGCAAGGTGTGATTTGCTTCCTTATATTAATTCCCACAATACCAAGAGCCTTGGGCATAGCAAATTTTTCCTTATTCCAACATTTTGAAAGGTTTGACTCTATTGTTTTACTATATGAATAGAACAATTTGGAATCTCATTCTTCAATATACTGCCAAAGACTTAAAATATCACACATTCTTTATTATGTGTTTTATGAAAGTTGTGGTCAAAATATAGACAGTATTTTATTGACTTAAACTTTTAAACTTTGATAGATTAATTATTTTAAGTCACAGTGTAAAGTAATAAATAATACAATTGTGAATATAAAATCTTTTCTTTGGTACCTCAGAGGAACAGAAAAGGAAATGCACGAAGTCTTACCAGAAGTAGTTTATAAGTATTATGAACTGAGGCCAAATTATCTTATTTTAAAAAGATCCAAAATTTCTTACTTGGTGATTTAGTAAAATATTATCTGGGCTGTTAAAGCTAAACTCACATCTTCACACTATATACTTTTATTGGAAACTCTGAGACTAATTTGGTCCTCTTTTACTTAAGAGATATTAATAATAATAATGATGATGATGATGTCAGATTATAGTTACTATGTCCCAGGTACTGTTTTGAAAGGTTTATATTGTCAACTCATTTCATCTTCACAAAAGTCCTACAACACCTTTTATCTCCATTTTTGCTTTTTAAATATTTTAGTTGGTTAACATTGATTTTATTTTTAGTTGAATATATTTTAATTAAATGCATTGGGGTGACAGTGGTTAATAAAATTTACATAGGTTTCAATTGTATATAATACATCATCTTTATATTACATTGTATGTTAATTACCCAAAGTAAGTCTTCAGTCACCATACATTTGACCCCCTCTACCCTTTGCTACACCCCCACTCCTTTTCTCCTCTGTAAAGTACCATACTGTTGTCTGTGTCTATTAGTTTTCTTTGTCTTGTTTGTTCCATCTGTTTCTTTTGTTTCATATCCTACATATGAGTGAAATCATATGGTTCTTGATGTTTTCTGTCTGACTTATTTTGCTTAGTATGATATTCTCAAGATCTCTCCGTGTTGTTGCAAATGGCAGCGTCTCCACTAAGACGGAATTATTCTAGCTACGTCACAGCATAGCTGGACTTCCACACCATTTTCTTACATAAACGATAAGTTTTCCCGTCACGATAACACAGGGTCACTGAGGCAGTCCTGGCTGTGATTCAGCTAGCAGTCCATGGAGAGCACTGTGGGGCCCACTTCTTCCCTGTCTTCCGAACACTAGTCAGGGCCATCTGTAAATGGCCCGAAGAGCAAATGGGTACATGTGAGTATGGATGGAAAGGAACAGGGAAATGTGACCTTTGGGGGACCAAGAAGGGAAGGCAACTGCTCCACGCTGAGCAGTTTATTAGTCACTGTGCTGCCTGATCAGTTCACTCATCCTAGGAACTTTGAGATGAAAGCATGGCTGTCTCTCTGGTGTAGATAAGGAAAGCAAATCCCACAAAGTGAGCGTGGTGTGAAGCCTGGTTCTGTGATTCTGAAGCTGGAGGACTTCTCCTGTGGTCTGCGGTGGAGAGTTAAGAAGAAAAAAGATACACAGACCAGTGGTTTTAAATCTTTATACACTTGGAACAAGTAACCTACCTAGTCGGAAATAAAAAGACACAATGAACAAAGTTTATATAGTGCAACACGGTACAAGCTAGTGTTTGATTTTCAAACTCCACATGCATTAAATACCACGTTTGTCTGAATGTTGCACATGATTTGTATATGCTCTGATTGTGCAAAAGGTTGTTCAAAGAAGCCTACAAGTTCCACAGATATCTAAGATGAAGTCAATAGTATTTTCATTGATTATACTGGCTGATAAGTGACAATCACCCTGAGCATAAGCAAATTCAACTAAGATCATTGGGTCTATAATCTTCATACAACATCAGGTGGTAAACAATTTTGCAGACCAGCACAACTTTTCTGGCAAACCAGCACCAGTCCACGGACCAGCAGTAGAGAGACACTGACATAGATGATGAAATGAAGCTGAAAGTGACCTTGAAAAGATATATTTCAAATATTCATTTTCATAGATTTTAAAACTAAAGTAAGACAGAGCCACATGATCATGTCTCCAAAGCTCCAACCGGTGTATCAAATGGTCAGTTCAATGCTCTTTCTAGCACGTTTTCCAAAAAAGCTTGGGCATTCACTGGAAGCTATAGCCAGAAAAAATGCTTAAATTAAGTCAAATGGAAGGAAGCATGGCTGTGCCAAGTCATAGAATTAGCATACACCCAATGGCCGGCAGCCATGGAAACAATTTTGCTGAGTAGGTTATAAAATAAATTGACTACTGCAGGGCACTGTTCAAGCAGTGACATTCCATGATGCTGAAACAAAAAATACTGAGTACTTTAGTGGGCTGGCAGGGAGAGGAGTTGTCAGTTACTTGATCAAAATCTCCACTAGAAGTACTGTAACTTTATTGTAACACTGATTAGTACTTATTTTTCTTTAAGATATATACTTTATTGAACTGGTCTCAAGTCAGTATACAGGTGAAGTCTGGTTGCCACCACAACTCAACCCAGTTCCTGGGAGACCAAAGCTTTCATACACCTCATGTAGGGGAAAGAAAAGGGGGTCGTGATGACTGACCATTCAAATTAAAACAACAAAAAGTACAAGTATTAAGGCAAAATTTTAAAAATCTGAATTATATAATTTACGCAAAAGCAATTCCATCATCACCCTTCTCTGTGTGGACTTGGGAGACAACTAGCCCTTCTTAGGGAGAAGTGGGAGGCTTTGGGGCAGGCAAGAGACTTCCTGTAACAAGGTATCTCATGATATTTGGAATAACTATTAAAAAAAAGTACAATCAGAATCCTTGGCCTAATTGTAGTTTGGGAATGCTTGCTCCAACAGGCTACAGTCACCTTCACTGTATCAGCTTTTAAATCTTGAGTCAAGCACAAAAAAAAAATCACAAAAACAACAATAACAAAACAAATAAAGCCATGCCAATCCCATTTTTTTTTGTGCAAGTTAGGTTTTCTCAAGAAATGTGTAACCAACAAAGTAACAGTCTGACATAAACATTTGTGGTGGACAGCAAAGGGGCAGGATTCATCGTACTCCTGCTTGCTGATGGCATCAGCTGCAAAGTGGACAGGAAGGCCAGGATGGGGCCGCATATCCACAAAGAGTACTTGTGCTCAGGGGATGCAATGATCTTGATCTTCATTGTGCTGGGAGCCAGGGTGGTGATCTCTTTCTGCATCCTGTCAGCAATGTCTGGGTATATGGTGGCCCCACAAGACAGCACCATGTTGGTATAGAGGTCTTTACAGATGTCAACATCACACTTCATGGTGGAACTGAAGGTAGTTTCATGGATGCCACGAGATTCCATGCCCAAGAAGGAAGTTTGGAAGAGGGCCTCAGGGAACCACTCATTGCCAATGGTGATGACCTGACAGTAGGGTACCTCACAGCTTTTATCCAGGGAGGAGAAATGGGTAAATGTGAGTTTATTCACTGGAGGCTGCCATGGCCAACTCCTGCTCAAAGTCCAGGGCAACAAGGCACAGCTTTCCTTTGATGTCACACATGATACCCCTCCCAGCTGTGGTGGTCAAGCTGCAGCCATACTCCCTGAGAATCTTCACAAGATCCCTGCCATCCAGGTTCAGATGCAGGATGGCATGGGGGAGGGCGTGCCCCTCATAGATGGGCACATTGTGGGTCACTCCACCATTGGAGTCCACAATGCCAGTGGTAGAGTCAGTGGCGTACAATGACAGTGCGGCCTGGATGGCCACATACATGGCTGGGTGTTTCAGGTCTCAAACATGAGCTGGGTCATCTTCTTACAGTTGGCCTTGGGGTTCAGGGAGGCCTCTATTAGCAGGAGGGGGTGTTCATTGGGGACCACATGCAGCTCATTGTAAAAGGTGTGATGCCAGATCTTCTCCATGTTGTCCTAGTTAGTGATGATACTGAGCTCGATGGGGTACTTCAGGATCAGGATGCCCTTCTTGCTGTGGGCCTCATCACCCACACAGGAGGCCTTCTGACCCATGCCTACCATCACTCCCTAGTACAAGAGAGGGGGTGAAGATGTGGCACTATACGATAGAGGGGAAGACAGCCTTGGGGTTACTGTCACCCACAAAACTGGCTTTGCACATGCCAGAGCTGTTGACCAGGAATGCAGCAATATCATCAACCATGATGAGCTGGAGGTGGTAAAAACCAGCAAAGGCAGAATGAGGGCGAAGGCAAAGGGCCTGTGCTGCTGGTTAGAAGTGGTCTGGGCAGTTTAATTGGAACTTTTTTAAAATTTAAAAGCTGAGTTAAGCTGTTTCTTCAAAGACAAAGTGCAGCAAACATATTCTCTTCAGTGAATTACAGTATTACCAATCAAAAGACCATTTTTGTCTTCATATTCCCATGGTGTCTTGTTCGTAGTTGGGGTTATATAAATGTTTGTTGAACTGAATTAAAGTCACTATAAAGACTGAAATGCCTGTGCAGGAATAAGTGCAGATATTCTAAGAGTAAGTGAAAGAAAAATCAAAAACTAAAAAAGCATTTGTATTTCTAGTAGTTTGTATTTATGTTCTTTTATAGCTGGTTTTTGGAAAAGTCATTACCATAAAAATAACTTTGGTCAATAATGACAGAAATTATGCCAAAATTATAACTCTGCTTCCTCAATGAATCATAGTCATATATTTAAATTCTTGACTGGTTATTTAATGCATAAGCCTGTTATTAAGAGGCCTATTAACCTACCTTTCAACTCTAGATAATCTTCTTTACACAAGCTTCTTATTTTCAAAATAATACCAGAGATAAACTTTGTTATGTTTCTTTGAATTAATGAGTATGTCACTCATTTTGTCTTTAAATATTTTATAATAAATTATAAAGCCATATTCTATAGCATCAATGAGCACTACAAATGATGAAATTCAAATACTCATACACCTAAATACTTGGAATTCTGTTTCATTATTTCCCCTTCCCCTTTCTGGTAATTACAGAAATGTAAAGGTATTTTGTTTAAAAGGTCACAGTTTAACAAGGAACTAATAATGCTAATTTTGTAATTCTGAAATGCATAATTGCTTCATTGAAAATAATCTTTTCAACATAATGAAAAAAATAAACATCTGTGGCCTACACTTTGAGTGATTGACACTGTATGGTTTTAATTCTTCACAGTGCTTTTCTCTGCAAGAAATTTTCTAGCAAGGAAAATTCTGTGTGGACCTAGAACTGTGAGAATCCTGAATGGCTTTGGGAAAATTATCTAAAGAAACAAAGAAGCAGTTATTAATGGTAATACTTTCTTCTTTAGGTAACTTCAGACACTTCTTCCCCTGAATTCCACAGCTACATATTATTTGGCTACAACCACTTAATCATATGAGAATAATTGTATTTCATTCACAAATATCTACTCTTCTCTTAAACCTTCTATGGGAGAAGTAAAATCCCCCATTAACTGATTTTGGTTTGGGGCACATGACTTAGTTCGGCCAACAGAATGTGAGGAGACATAGGTCATATGTCATATCCAAGCAAAGACAAAATGCTTGTGGGTGCTTTGTCTTGCTCTCTTGCACTTCTAATCTCTCCACAAAGAAAGTTTCCCAGATAGCAACTGCTACTTCAGCGTGGGTCGCAGGGTAACAGACATGTAGTTCCATCCTGATTCCCAAGGAGAGTCCGCAACCAATCCACAGGACCATTTGCGAGGACTGTGAGTTTTTGTAAATTAGCAGCATGCTTTAATCTGTTGTTATGAAACATTGGTAAAGCAAAAGCAAAGTAATATAGAAATACGTATCAGTAGTGGGTTGTTGCCTAAAGGAAAATGTCAAATTTATGACATTGGCTTTGGGGATCAGATGTGGGTAAACAGGAAACTGCATTTTTGGAAATTATCCCGTCTTATTCCACCACTGAATGTTGGTTGGGGAGGAGGGGCAGAAATGATGTAGAGATTATTACAAGATATTTAACTTCAAGTCTGATGTCATAAAACTTTGAGAAAAAGAAGAATTCTTCACTGGCTGAAAGTAATTATATTTTGTAGGTGCAAGAAAGGAAAGCTAATATTTGTTATCCAAAGAACAAATTATGAATAGATTGTTAATTTTATCACAAATATTCATTCTTCCCACTCCACCAGTGAAGAAGTATACTTTTTCACCCTGTTAATATTTAGCTTGATTATGTGGTTTCCTTTCACCAAAGAAATATGATAGAAGATGACATAAAACCTATTCTGACAGAGGCATTAGACATGCTTATGTATTTTGGTTTGGTTTCTTATCTATTCCGTTCTGCTATGAGAACAATATGCCCTAGGTGGCTAGTGTTCATTCAGCTTGCTTCTCAGAGTGACAGATATATTGAACACTCCTACGTGTACCCAGAGCCCATAGCAGAGATGCCTCAGCCATCTTGCAGACCGGTAAGAAAAGAATAAATGCTTTCTGATGTGAGTTACTGAAGTATTGGGATTGTTTGTTATGCAATGGTATCATAGAAAATCTCATTAGTATATAATTCCATTAGATTGTCAAATAATCACTCTATACTCATAAGAAAGCAAAACTTATATATCATCTGATTTCACCTGATCTTGACTTCTCTCTACTTTCTCCTATTTTCATATATTTATATTTGAAATTTATATAGTTCTATTTGTAGTTCTGCTTTATCATGATACAAAGACATACTTTTCTTTCTTGGTGTTTTCTGTTTTAACATACTTCCCTTAGACATCCAAGGGACTTCAGGGGAGTCACATAGAAATTGTTGAGCTTCACAAGGTCAATCTTGATATTTCCAAAAATATACTTTTATAAATATTTAATCTGAAGGAATTTGTTTGTATGGCAAATTAGAAAGGTGTTGCTAAAAACTGTGCTTTAGCCTCTACTTTAGGTGAGCTAAAACACATAACAGCAAAAGCTTTGTGATTGTATCTAGTCTCATTATTTAATTACCCTATATATGTTTTCTCTCATTATATAAATGTACTTATATATACACATTTAGATTTATATAACAATTTCATTGAAAGAAAGCATCTTCTGTTTTACAATAATCCTAAATCTCATGACATAGCTAAAGAAAGAAATCTTTGCAAATCAATCAGTTTAAATGAAAGAAGTAGATATTAGGGATTTAGAATTTAAGAGTTCGAGCTGCTCACAGAATTAACAAGAGAATTTGATTGGTTCCTAAGCACCTTTTCATGCCAGAGTAGACACCGGGGAACTGCAAACACAGCTGGGATACTTGGATTATGTGTGTGACAACCCCCCAAGGAACTGCCAGCCAGATGCCCACAGTAAAGCCAGAGTTCCTTGTGTAGCACAGACATGAAACCGATGATGCATCCGCAATGCAGCCACTGAGATAAAAACCATCTGTTGGTTTATTCATCCACCATGTTGTCACTGTAGCTGTGCATTAAGAAAAAAAGATGTCATAAAAAGCAATTTAATGTGGGCAGGTTTTTGATATGCAGACACACTCTAATGACTATACACATCTATAAATTTAAAACTATCTATCACAGTGCTGTTATGTGTTGCACCATCCACATATGTGGCCACAGCCTCTTGAAAAATTAAAACTATTTTCAATTAGGCAGCCATTAAATTAAGTTATTACTATGAAATGTTGATATAGGGTGTAAGAAGCCTTGAAGAAAGTTAGTCAGATTAATAAGTTGTTTTTTTTTAATTGTGAACATGCCCTGGCCAGTTGGCTTAGTGGTAGAGCATTGGCCTGGCGTGCAGCAGTCCCAGGTTCTATTCCCGGCCAGGGCACACAGGAGAAGCGCCCATCTGCTTCTCCACCCCTCTCCCTCTCCTTCCTCTCTGTTTCTCTCTTCCTCTCCCACAGCCAAGGCTCCATTGGAGCAAAGTTGGCCCGGGAGCTGAGGATGGCTCCATGGCCTCTGCCTCAGGCTCTAATGGCTCTGGTTGCAACAGAGAAATGCCCCAAATGGGCAGAGCATCACCCTCTGGTGGGTGTGCTGGGTGGATCCCGGTCGGGTGCATACGGGAGTTTGTCTGACTGCCTCCCCGTTTCCAACTTCAGAAAAATACAAAAAAAAAATTGTGAACATATGTCACTACCATACAGAATATCTAAGTTTGTCTCTTTCAAATGAAAGATGCAAACTGAAAAATTAAATGGATCAACCATAACCAACTTATTGAGTGGTTATAAACAGTAATACTCATAATAGTGACTCCAATACAAAAGTCTTGGTGTTCTAGAAGTTATAGGTGTTTCAGAAATATAGAACTTGGAAAAATATACCTGTTTTTATCAAAAAGCAATATTTTTATTCAGATGTTATCATTCACTATCTTTTGCTTTGCAGATATATCTACCCAGTAAATTTTCCAGTTAACCTATATCATAAGCAAGTGAATAATAACATTTATGAATCATAAAAATTTAGATAAATTTTTATACAATTTTATAATTGATACTAATAACCATCCAGGGTCTTAGATACTATCATCTGTGTTTAATCATGAGACACTTGAGATGTGCATAAAAATATGTCCCTGTACTCCCATCCCAATACACAGCTGGTCACTAGAGGAATCTAGATTTGAATCTATATTTTCCAAGTCAAATTCACTTGCCAATAGGTGATTTTATTTACTAGTTGATAGGACAAAAGTTAAATAATCATGACATACAACAAATATGTTGTAATTCTTATTTATATTAAGTGAGAGGCGAGGAGGCAGAGACAGATTCCTGCATTCACCCCTACCAGGTTCCGCCAGGCAAGCCCCTACTAGGCGATGCTCTGCTGGGCTGGGCCGCAGCTCTGTTGCTTGGCAACTTTGCTCCAAACATTTGAGCCATAGCTGCAGGAGGGAAAGAGAGATAGAGACAGAAAAGGGGGAGGGGGAAGGGTAGAGAAGCAGATGGTCGTTTTCCCTCTGTGCCCTGACTGGGAATCAACACCCGGGACTTCCACTTGCTGGGCTAATGTTCTACTGCTGAGCCAACTGGCTAGGACGGTAAAATTTTAAACAAGTTTTTTAAAATGTAACTGGTGGGAATGCAGACTGGTGCAGCCACTGTGGAAAACAGTATAGAGATTCCTCAAAAAATTAAATATCAAACTGCCTTTTAACCCAGCTATCCCACTTTTAGGAATATACCCCAAGAACACTATAGCACTGTTTCAAAAGAAGAAATGCACCCCCATGTTTATGGCAGCATTGTTCTCAATAGTGACGATCTGGAAACAGCCCAAGTGTCCGTCAGTGGATGAGTGGATTAAAAAACTTTGTTACATATATACTATGGAATACTACTCAACCATAAGAAATGGTGACATCAGATCATTTATTACAACATGAATAGACCTTGATAACATTATACTGAGCAAAATAAGTAAATCAGAAAAAAACTAAAAACTGTATGATTCCATACATAGGTGGGACATAAAAATGAGACTCAGAGACATGGACAAGAGTGTGATGTTTACAGGGTGGGGGGGAGGAGAGAGAGGGGATTGGGGGAGGCAAGAGGCACAAAAAAAAAAAAACACAGCTAGAAGGTAACAGAAGACAACTGGACTTTGGGTGATAGGAATGCAGCATAATCAAATGTCAAAATAACCTGGAGATGTTCTCTCTGAACATATGTACCCTGATTTATCAATGTCACCCCATTAAAATTAATTAAAAAAATAAGAATACTAAAAAATTTTAAATAAATAAAAAAAGTGACTATCAGACACAGGAAATCTTGACAATTTTAATGTTAACCTTGATTTTAGAGCAAAATAATTTATTTATTTATTTATTTATTTATTTATTTTTGAACAGAGACAGAGAGAGGGACAGATAGAGACAAAAAAAAAGAAAGAGAGCCCTGGCCGGTTGGCTCAGTGGTAGAGCGTCGGTCTGGCATGCAGAAGTCCCGGGTTCGATTCCCAGCCAGGGCACACAGGAGAAGCGCCCATCTGCTTCTCCACCCCTCCCCTTCTCCCTCCTCTCTGTCTCTCTCTTCCCCTCCCGCAGCCAAGGCTCCATTGGAGCAAAGATGGCCCGGGCGCTGGGGATGGCTCCTTAGCCTCTGCCCCAGGCGCTAGAGTGGTTCTGGTAGCGGCAGAGTGACTCCCCGGAGGGGCAGAGCATCGCCGCCTGGTGGGAAGAGCCTCGCCCCCTGGTGGGCGTGCCGGGTGGATACAGGTGGGGCGCATGAGGGAGTCTGTCTGACTGTCTCTCCCCATTTCTACCTTCGGAAAAATACAAAAAAAAAAAAAAAAAAAAGAGAGATGGGAAGCATCAATTTTTCGTTGTGGCTCTGTGGCTCCTTAATTGTTCATCGATTGCTTTCTCATATGTGCCTTGACCAGCAGGCTACAGCAGAGCAAGAGACTCCTTGCTCAAGCAAGTGACCTTGAGCTCAAGCCAGCGACCTTGAGCTTCAAACCAGCCATCTTTGGGCTCAAGCCAGCAACCATAGGGTCATGTCTATAATCCCACGCTCAAGCCAGCGACCCCACGGTCAAGCTGGTGAGCCTGTACTCAAGTCAGATGAGTTTATGCTTAAGTTGGCGACCTCGGGGTTTCAAACTTGAGTCCTCCTCAACTCAGTTTAATGCTCTATCCATTGTGCCACTGCCTAGTCAGGTGTAAAATAATTTATTTTATCACAATTAGAAAATTTTATATTTTTGAGGCCAATTATTTTCCTTAAAATTTGTTTGGCAAGAAGATGCAATGTCACTAATCATCAGAGAAATGCAAATTAATACCACAATGAGATATCACCTCACACCTGTCAGAATGGTGCTCATTAACAAATCAACACACAGTAAGTGCTGAATAGGGTGTGGCCAAAAGGAAATCCTCCTGCATTGCTGGTCGAAATGCAGACTTGTGCAGCCACTGTGGAAAATAGTATGGAGTTTCTTCAAAGAATTAAAAATGGAACTGCCTTTTAGATCCAGCTATCCCACTATTAGGAATATATCATAAGAATACCAAGTCACTGATTCAAAAGAAGATATACATTATCCTGTTTATTGCAGCATTGTTTACAACAGCCAAGATCTGGAAACAGCCCAAGTGTCCCTCAGTGGACGAGTGGATTAAAAAGTTGTGGTACATATACACAATAATACTACACAGCCGTGAAAAAGAAGGAAATCTTACCCTTTGCGATGGCATGGATGGACCTGGAGATTATTATGCTAAGTGAAATAAGCCAGGCAGAGAAAGACAAATATCATATTATCTCACATATATGTGGAATTTAATGAACAAAGTGAACTAGGAATGGAATAGAGGCAGAGGTGAGTTCACAGGGACCAGAGGGACAGCTGACAGAGGGAAGGGGGATGAGGGGATGGGATCAGAGAAGGTGAAGGGATTAGTGAAATTATATATACATAACATAGAGATACAGACAACAGGA
The DNA here is from genome assembly GCF_036850765.1 of Saccopteryx bilineata. Lineage (NCBI taxonomy): Eukaryota > Metazoa > Chordata > Mammalia > Chiroptera > Emballonuridae > Saccopteryx > Saccopteryx bilineata. The sequence goes on along the minus strand of NC_089491.1, from coordinate 207,305,939 downwards.
CAGCAAATCCCAGAGGGAAGTGGGGAGCAAGTCAGTGGGAGGGGGGTAAGGAAGGTGTAATGGGGGACAAGTGGATGGGAGTGAGAGAGTTATATTGAGTGGGACACTGGAATCCATGTTAAAACACTCAAGAAATTAAAATTAATAAAAATTAAAAAATAATAATAAAAAAATAAAAAAATAATATAAAAAGTACTCACCCAAAAGAAGATGCAGATAAATAAAAATAGCTAACTCTTAAAATTTTTTTAGGTTTCAATATAAAAGGGTTAAACTTTTCTTCTGAAATGGTAATGAAAACTTACCTTTATATCTTTATCTCTTCTCTAAAAAATTTTTTTTAAGGTTTCTTGCTTTAAAGTAAACTTTCCACTACTACTTTAAATGTATGAATTTATATATTTGTTTTTATAATAAATGATAGAAAACATGGGAAATTCCAGAGGACTATAATAAAAAAATCAATTTATATAAAAAAATTAAAGGTTTTATAGCAACATTTCTATGATTATTGTTAAGAAACAAGAAGACTATGTTCTACTTAGTGTATAAAATGCAAAAAAATTTCTTTCAATCACAATGCATTTCATATAACTTAAAATACTGAATCTATTCCTTTGGAACTCTGGGAAAAATAAATAATTTACCATCACAAGCAGGAAGAGAAAGAATCTTTATAAAAACTATGTACCTCAGTTTCCCCAAAGTTGGCAGCCCTCACAGTCATTAAAAAGATGTAACATTTTTTTGCCTGACCAGGCAGTGGCACAGTGGATAGAGCATTGGACTGGGACACAGAGGACCCAGGTTGGAAACCTCGAGGTTGCCAGCTTAACCACAGGTTCATCTGGTTTGAGCAAGGCTCACCAGCTTGAGCCCAAGGTCGCTGGCTTGAGCAAGGGGTCACTCAGTCTGCTGTAGCCCCTGGTCAAGGCACATATATAAGAGAAAGCAATCAATGAACAACTAAGGTGCCGCAACGAAGAATTGATGTTCCTCATCTCTCCCCCTTCCTGTCTGTCTGTCTCTATCTGTCCCTCTCTCTGTCTCTGTTACATACACACACATATACACACACACACATCAAAAAAAAGATGTAACATTTTTAAAATTAAATTGATTGGGGTGGCATTGGTTAATAAAATTGTATGGGTTTCAAGTGTACAATTCTATGATACATAGTCCGTATATTACATTGTGTGCTTATTATTCAAAGTCAAAACTTCTGTCGCCATATATATACCTGATCCCCATTACCTTTTAGATTCCATTAGGTTCTTCCTGCCTTTTCTCTGTGTTGGGTTCCCATGCTAACCCCTCCAGGTGGAGTGTATTGTCTGTGAATTTTAAATAGATATTGAAGACAAATGTTCCTAAAACATAAATAAATAATATCTTAGGAGAGTTACTGTATGTTTGCCTGTCATTTATTTAATTTTGAGGAGGCAGTCTACATTTTTTATTAACTTGAAATCATAAAGATAATTACCATGAAGTATCTTCTTATTCCAATTTTGTTCCCAATTTTCCTGGTTCCCACCCAATGCCACTAAAAATGTCACTCTTAGTAGTCTTTTGTATTCTCTCATATACATTTTAAGCATATATTAGAAAATTAAGTGCAAGTTTCTGTCACTATTGAAAAATAAAGAATTCTGGCCCTGGCCGGTTGGCTCAGTGGTAGAGTGTCGGCCTGGCGTGTGGGAGTCCAGGGTTCGATTCCTGGCCAGGGCACACAGGAGAAGTGCCCATCTGCTTCTCCACCCCTCCCCTTCTCCTTCCTCTCTGTCTCTCCCTTCCCCTCCCACAGCCAAGGCACCATTGGAGTAAAGTTTGCCCCAGCGCTGAGGATGGCTCTGTGGCCTCTGCCTCAGGTTCTACAATGGCTCTGGTTGCAACAGAGAAATGCCCCAAATGGGCAGAGCATCACCCCCTGGTGGGTGTTCCGGGTGGATCCCGGTCAGGCACATGCGGGACTCTGTCTGTCTCCCCGTTTCCAGCTTCAGAAAAATATAAAAAAAAAAAAAAGAAAGAAAAATAAAGAATTCCTATGAATCCTTTTCTAAACTAAATGACCTAAAGCAAAGAAGCAGTTATTAATTTGTTTTAATTAAATTTATTGGGGAGACATTGTTTAATAAAATTGTACAGGTTTGAGGTGCACAATTCTATAATACATTATCTGCATGTTGTAGTGTGTGTTCATCACCCTAAGTCACCTTGTTCCATCACTTTTTTTTTTAATAAATTTTTATTAATGTTAATGGGATGACATTAATATTTCAGGGTACATATAATCAAAGAAAACATATCTAGGTTATCTTGTCATTAAATTATGTTGCATACCCCTCACCCAGAGTCAGATTGTCCTCCGTCACCCTCTGTCTAGTTTTCTCTATGCCCCTCCCCCTCCCCCTAACTCTCTCCCTCCCTCCCTCCTGCGTCCTCCCTCCCCCCACCCCTGGTAACCACCACTCTCTTGTCCATGTCTCTTAGTCTCGTTTTTATGTTCCACCAATGTATGGAATCATGTAGTTCTTGTTTTTTTCTGATTTACTTATTTCACTCCGTATAATGTTATCAAGATCCCACCATTTTGCTGTAAATGATCTGATGTCATCATTTCTTATGGCTGAGTAGTATTCCATAGTGTATATGTGCCACATCTTCTTTATCCAGTCTTCCATTGAAGGGCTTTTTGGTTGTTTCCATGTCTTGGCCACTGTGAACAGTGCTGCAATGTTGTTCCATCACTTTTTATTCCCCCTTTATCCTCCTCTACCTTCCTCCAACCCACTTTCTCTCTGGTAATCCCCACCATTGTTATGTATGTGTATGAGGGTTTGTTTTTTGTTTTGTTTTGTTTTTTTTTTGCTTAATCTCTTCACCTTTTTCACCCATCCTCTCCAACCCCCAACTTCTCTGACATATGTCAGTCTTTTCCTATCTATGAGTCTGTAATTTAAAAGCAAAATCCTCTTCAGATTTCTCTTAGTTAATAAAACAGGTACTAATGTATAAAATGATGAGGACTCTCCAAAGTGAGAAATACTTGTACATAGTCTCTCTGCTTCCTCACTATTTTTCATTCAAATAAAGAATAACATACACTTTATTTTCTGTTAACTTTTTTTAAATCCCAAAAGTTTGAAGATTTTGCATTAATCTCACAAGATTATTCTTTTAAATTGCTAAAATAGAATTTGAAGTCAGAGACTGGAATACCTCCAGCTTTGTTCTTTTTCCTCAGGATGGATTTGGTTATTTGGGATCTTATGTGGTTTCATACAGATCTGATCTTTTTTTTATCTAGTTCTTTAAAAAGTGCCATTGGGATTTTGACAGAGATTGCATTAAATCCATATATTGCTTTGGGTAATATGGCCATTTTATTTATTTGAATGTTCCAATCCATGAATATAGATATCTTTCCATTTCTTTGTGTCTTTTTTTATTTCTTTTAATAATGTCTTATATTTTTCATTTCCTCTGTTAATTTTATTCCTAGGTATTTTGTTCTTTTTGTTACAAATGCAAAATAAATTACTTTTTTCTATTTTTCTTCCTGAAATTTCATTGTTAGCATATAGGAATGCAATAGAATTTATATATTGATTTTCATATCTTGCAATTTTATCCTATTTACTTATTGTTTCTAATAATTTCTTGGTGGAACCCTTAGGGTTTTCTATATTAGAAATCATGTTGTCTACAAAAAGTGATTGGCCCTGGCCGGTTGGCTCAGCGGTAGAGCGTCGGCCTAGCGTGCGGAGGACCCGGGTTCGATTCCCGGCCAGGGCACATAGGAGAAGCACCCATTTGCTTCTCCACCCCTCCGCCGCGCCTTCCTCTCTGTCTCTCTCTTCCCCTCCCGCAGCCAAGGCTCCATTGGAGCAAAAGATGGCCCGGGCGCTGGGGATGGCTCTGTGGCCTCTGCCCCAGGCGCTAGAGTGGCTCTGGTCGCAATATGGCGACACCCAGGAGGGTTGCAACATGGCGACGCCCAGGATGGGCAGAGCATCGCCCCCTGGTGGGCAGAGCGTCGCCCCCTGGTGGGCGTGCCGGGTGGATCCCGGTCAGGCGCATGCGGGAGTCTGTCTGACTGTCTCTCCCTGTTTCCAGCTTCAGAAAAATGAAAAAAAAAAAAAAAGTGATAATTTTACTTCTCAATTTCCAATTTGAATGCCTTTTATTTCTTTCTCTTGCCTGATTGCTCTGGCTAGATTTCCAGTACTATACTGAATAACAGTAGTGAGAGTGGGCATCCTTGCCTTTTCCTGATTTTAGAGGAAAAGCTTTCAATTTTTCACCATTGAGTATGATATTAGCTGAGGGTTTGAATAAACAGACAGTCAGACCAATGAAACAGAACTGCGAGACCAGAAATAAATCTACATGTATGTGTGCAAATAATTTTTGACAAAGGAGCAAAAAACATACAATGAAGAAAAGAAACCCTCTTCAATAAGTGGTGCTGAGAATATTGGAAAGCCACATGCAAAAGAATAAAACCAGAGTGCTATCTGTCACTATACACAAATATTAACTCAAATTGAATCAAATACCTAAGCTAAATACAAGACTTGAAGCAATAAATTACATAGAAGAAAGCATAGATACTAAAATTGTGGACCTTGGTCTTAGAGAGAATATTACGAATTTGACCTCAAAGGCAAGAGAAGTGAAAGCAAAAATAAATGAATGGGACTACATTAAATTAAAACAAGGTCTGCACAGCAAGAAAAACCATTAACAAACTAAAAAGATAACCAACTGAATGGGAGATATTAGCTAATAATACCTCATAAAGGTGTTAATATCCAAAGTATATATAGAACTCATACAACACAAGAATAAATATTTTTTTAATTTAATTGCTAAAATATGCTTTATTTACTTTAACAACATGATGGTCTTGCATGTCTCTAAAAGTACTTGAAATGTTAACTAGAATAATAATGCTTAATCAAGTTGCATAATCAGTTTATCAGACTTTTTTTCCACTGGTGGGCAATTAAGTACAATTATATTTTCAGTGAACATACATGCATTTAATTCAAATGAAATATACCACCTTTTAATAACTGCATACTTACGATTATTACATGACTAGCAACAACTATTTTATGCAATAGACAAATCATAAAATGAGTATATGTGTGAGTGTGAGTGTGCAAAATTTTTCCATTTTAAACGTAAAATTCATGAAGCATAACATACATACAGAAAAGTGCACAAATCATAAACTTCCAGTCTGTTCATTTTTTTTATTTTTTTTATTTTTTTAATGGGGCAACATCAATAAATCAGTATACATATATTCAAAGATAACAACTCCAGGTTATCTTCTCATTCAATTATGTTGCATACCCATCACCCAAAGTCCAATTGTATTCTGTCACCTTCTATCTAGTTTTCTTTGTGCCCCTCCCCCTCCCCCTTTCCCTCTCCCTTTCCCCCTCCTCCCCGTAACCACCACACTCTTATCAATGTCTCTTAGTTTCACTTTTATGTCCCACCTACGTAAGGAATAATGCAGTTCCTGTTTTTTTCTGATTTACTTATTTCGCTTCGTATCATATTATCAAGATCCCACCATTTTGCTGTAAATGATCCGATGTCATCATTTCTTATGGCTGAGTAGTATTCCATAGTGTATATGTGCCACATCTTCTTTATCCAGTCATCTATTGACGGGCTTTTTGGTTGTTTCCATGTCCTGGCCACTGTGAACAATGCTGCAATAAACATGGGGCTGCATGTGTCTTTATGGATCAATGTTTCTGAGTTTTGGGGGTATATACCCAGTAGAGGGATTGCTGGGTCATAAGGTAGTTCTATTTTCAGTTTTTTTGAGGAACCACCATACTTTCTTCCATAATGGTTGTACTACTTTACGTTCCCACCAACAGTGGATGAGGGTTCCTTTTTCTCCACAGCCTCTCCAACATTTATTATTACCGGTCTTGCTAATAATAGCTAATCGAACAGATGTGAGGCGATATCTCATGGCAGTTTTGATTTGCATTTCTCTAATAACTAACAAAGATGAGCATCTTTTCATATCTGTTGGCCATTTGTATTTCTTCCTGGGAGAAGTGTCTGTTCATATCCTCTTCCCATTTTTTTATTGGATTGTTTGTTTGTTTGTTGTTGAGTTTTAGGAGTTCTTTGTATATTTTGGATATTAGGCCCTTATCTGAGCTGTTGTTTGAAAATATCATTTCCCATTTAGTTGGCTTTCTGTTTATTTTGTTTTCAGTTCCTCTTGCTGAGCAAAAACTTCTTAGTCTGATGTAGTCCCATTCATTAATTTTTGCCTTCACTTCTCTTGCCTGTGGAGTCAAATTCATAAAATGCTCTTTAAAACCCAGGTCCATGAGTTGAGTACCTATGTCTTCTTCTATGTACTTTATTGTTTCAGGTCTTATGTTCAGATCTTTGATCCATTTTGAGAGAATTTTAGTACAGGGGGACAAACTGTAGTCCAGTTTCACTCTTTTGCATGTGGCTTTCCAGTTTTCCCAGCACCATTTGTTGAAGAGGCTTTCTTTTCTCCATTGTGTGTTGTTGGCCCCTTTATCAAAAATTATTTGACTATATATATATGTGGTTTTATTTCTGGACTTTTGATATTGTTCCATTGGTCTGAGTGTCTATTTTTCTGCCAACACCATGCTGTTTTGATTGTCGTGGCCCTATAATAGAGTTTGAAGTCAGATATTGTAATGCCCCCAGCTTCATTCTTTTTCTTTAGGATTCCTTTGGCTATTGGGGGTGTTTTATAGTTCCATATAAATCTGATGATTTTTTGCTCTATTTCTTTAAAAAATGTCATTGGAAGTTTGATGGGAATTGCATTAAATTTGTATATTGCTTTGGGTAATATAGCCATCTTGATTATATTTATTCTTCCTAACCAAGAACAAGGTATATTCTTCCATCTCATTATATCTTTTTTGATTTCCCTTAACAATGGTTTACAGTTTTCATTATATAAGTCCTTTACATTCTTTGTTATGTTTATTCCTAAGTATTTTTTTTTTGTTGCAATCATGAAGGGGATTATTCTTTTGAGTTCGTTCTCAATTGTTTCATTGTTGGCATATAGAAAGGCTATTGACTTCTGTAGTTAATTTTGTATCCTGCGACCTCTCTGTATTGGCTTATTGTTTCTAGTAGTCTTTTTGTGGATTCTTTGGGGTTTTCATTGTATAGGATCATATCATCTGCAAAAAGTGATACCTTTACTTCTTCTTTTCCGATATGGATGCCTTTTATTTCTTTGTCTTGTCTGATTGCTCTGGCTAGAACCTCTAGTACCACATTAAATAAGAGTGGAGAGAGTGGACAACCCTGTCTTGTTCCTGATTTAACGGGGAAAGCCTTCAGTTTAGTGCCATTTAATATGATGTTAGCTGATAGTTTATCATATATGGCCTTTATCATGTTGAGATATTTTCCTTCTATACCCATTTTGTTGAGTCTTAAACATAAAATTGTGTTGTATTTTATCAAAAGCCTTTTCTGCATCTATTGATAAGATCATGTGGTTTTTGTTCTTTGTTTTGTTGATATGGTGTATTACGTTAACTGTTTTACGTATGTTGAACCATCCTTGAGATTCTGGGATGAATCCCACTTGATCATGATGTATTATTCTTTTAATATGTTGTTGTATTTGATTTGCTAGTATTTTGTTTAGTATTTTAGCATCTGTATTCATTAGAGATATTGGTCTGTAGTTTTCTTTTTTTGTGCCATCCTTGCCTGGTTTTGGTATGAGGGTTATGTTGGCCTCATAAAATGTGTTTGGAAGTATTGCTTCTTCTTCAATTTTTTGGAAGACTTTGAGTAGAATAGGAACCAAGTCTTTTTTGAATGTTTGATAAAAATCACTGGTATAGCCGTCAGGGCCTGGAATTTTATTTTTGGGGAGGTTTTTAATGGTTTCTTCTCTACTAATAAGTCTGTTTAGGCTTTCTGCTTCTTCTTGACTCAGTCTAGGAAGGTTGTATTTTTCTAGGAATTTATCCATTTTTTCTAGGTTGTTGAATTCAGTGGCATAAAGTTTTTCATAGTATTCTACAATAATTCTTTGTATATTTATGGTGTCCGTGGTGATTTCTCCTCTTTCATTTTGGATTTTGTTTATATGAATTCTTTCTCTTTTTTCCTTGGTAAGACTTGCCAAGGGTTTGTCAATTTTGTTGATCTCTTCAAAGAACCAGTTCCTTGTTCTATTAATTTTTTCTATAGTTTTTCTGTTCTCTAATTCATTTATTTCTGCTCTGATTTTTATTATCTCCTTTCTTCGGCTGGTTTTGGGTTGTCTTTGTTCTTCTTTTTCTACTTCCTTAAGGTGTGAAGTTAAGTGGTTCACTTGGGCTCTCTCTTGTTTGTTCATATAGGCCTGAAGTGATATGAACTTCCCTCTTATCACTGCTTTTGCTGCATCCCATAGGTTCTGATATGTCATATTGTCATTTTCATTAGTCTGTATAAATCTTTTGATCTCTGCACTTATTTCTTCTTTGACCCATTCATTTTTTAAAAGTATGTTGTTTAGTTTCCACATTTTTGTGGGATTTTTTTCCTCTTTTTTGCAGTTGAATTCTAGTTTCAAGGCTTTATGATCAGAAAATATGCTTGGTACAACTTCGATTTTTCTGAATTTGCTGATGTTGTTTTTGTGGTCCAACATATGGTCAATTCTTGAGAATGATCCATGTACACTGGAGAAAAATGTATACTCAGTCACTTTGGGATGAAATGCCCTATAGATGTCTATCATATCCAGGTGCTCTAGTGTTTTGTTTAAGGCCATTATGTCTTTGTTGATTCTCTGTTTGGATGACTTATTTAGAGCCGTCACCTTTGAGGTCTCCAAGTATGATTGTATTTTTGTCAGTTTTTGTTTTAAGGTCAATAAGTAGCTGTCTTATATATTTTGGTGCTCCTTGGTTTGGTGCATATATATTAAGAATTGTTATGTCTTCTTGATTCAGTGTCCCCTTAGCCATTATGAAACGGCCATTTTTGTCTCTGAGTACTTTTGCTGTCTTGTAGTCAGCATTATCAGATATGAGTATTACTACGCCTGCTTTTTTTTTGGATGTTATTTGCTTGAAGTATTGTTTTCCAGCCTTTCACTTTGAATTTGTTTTTATCCTTGTTACTTAGATGAGTTTCCTGTAGGCAGCATACAGTTGGATTTTCTTTTTTAATCCATTCTGCTACTCTGTGCCTTTTTATTGGTGAGTTTAATCCGTTTACATTTAGTGTAATTATTGACACTTGTGAGTTCCCTATTGCCATTTTATATCTTGCTTTCTGTTAGTTTTGTGTTTTGTTTGATTCTTCTCTTTTGTTTTTCTATCTTTTGTTTTTATTTGGTTGTATTCCATACATCTTTCCTGTTGCTATCTTTTTTTATCTCATGTGCTTCTGTGATGTTTTTTTTAATGGTGGTTACCATTAAGTAATGAAAGGGGTTCGTACCCTGTTCATTGTAGCGCACTATTTTGCGAGTACTTTTGTACTCCATCATCCTTTGCTACTGTTAATCTCCATCCTCTCCCCCCCCTTTCTTTTTGTTGTAGTCACAGTTTAAATTTGGTTTTATTGTGTTCTTCTTGGAGCTTTTACTTGTGGCTTTATTTTTTTTTGTTCTTTGTATCTGATTGGAGAACCCCCTTTAGTAATTCCTGGGGTGGGGGTTTTCTGATGATAAATTCCCTCATCTTTTCTGTATCTGTAAATGTTTTTATTTCTCCTTCATATTTGAAGGATAGCTTTGATGGGTATAGTATTCATGGTTGAAAGTTCCTCTCTTTCAGGACTTTAAATATTGGGGTCCACTCTCTTCTAGCTTGTAGAGTTTCTGCTGAGAAATCTGATGATAATCTAATGGGCCTTCCTTTATATGTTGTATTCTTCTTTTCTCTGGCTGCCTTGAGAATTTTTTCTTTGCTGTTCGTTTGTGTCAATTTCATTATGATATGCCGTGGAGTAGGTTTGTTGGGGTTAAGAAAACTCGAAGTTCTGTTTGCTTCTTGAACTTGAGGCTTTAGTTCTTTCCACAGGCTTGGGAAGTTCTCATCTATTATTTGTTTGAGTATGTTCTCCATTCCATTTTCTCTCTCTGATATACCTATTTTTCTTATGTTATTCTTTTTGATGGAGTCAGATAATTCTTGTAGGGCTATCTCATTTTTTTTTAATTTTTGAGTCTCTTTCTTCTTCTCTCTGTTTTGCCTCAAGTTGCTTGTCTTCTATTTCACTAGTCCTCTCTTCTATCTGACCTGTTCTATTAGCTAAGCTTGTTACTTTGTTTTTCAGCTCATGAATTGAGTTTTTCATCTCTGTTTGATTTGTTTTTATAGTTTCAATTTCCTTGGACATATATTCTTTGTGTTCATTGAGTTGTTTTCTGATCTCCCTAAATTGCCTTTCTGTGTTTTCTTGTATATCTCAGAGGATTTTTAGGATTTCTATGTTGAATTCTCTGTCATTTAGCTCCAAGGTTTCCAATATATTAAATTTTTTCTCCATAGATTTTTCCTCATCTAGCTGTGTTACCTCTCTTTCTTTTGTTTCCATGATATTTGATTTTCTCTTCCTTAATGGCATCTGAGGGTGGTTTTGTTGATAGTATTAATAAAATTTAATAAAGAATAAAAAGTTAAAAAAATTAAAAATTGAAAAGAGTTTTTTTTTAAAACAATTAATAATGAAATAAAGAAAAATAAAATAAAATTAAAATTAAATAAGGGAAATTACTCCCCTCTCCTTTTTTCCTCTCCTCTCCTCTCCCCTCTTTCTTGAGAAAATCTTATGGTGAACTGTGAATTATAAGAAACAATGCCTGTAAGGGAGGGCCTGAATTGGGGAAAAGTAATAAAGGGGGGGAAAAAAAGAAAGAAAAAAGAAGGATGTATGGACCTACAAAAAGCAAATAAGGAACAAATTTGGGTCAAGAATAAAATGATTTGCTTTTAGGTGTTGGTTCACTAACAGTTATGATGAGAGGAATAAGAGGGAATCAGAAAAATGGGGGTACAAATTAAAAAATTACTATTGTATTTAGTGGAACAAGAACTAGATAAAATGGAGAGCCAGGGATGGGAGCACTGCTAGTGAGTTAAAAAGGTGAAGTAAAAAAATCCCAAAATGCCACAAACATAAGTTTGAGTCCCAGATAAGAGAATTTGTTTGTTATTGAGGTTTGAATTAGAGAAGATGTAAAGGAGAAAGGAAGAAACTAATATAGAGGGAGAAAAGCAAGAGAGTGAGAGAGAAAAAGAGGGAACCACTAAAAGAAGAAAAAAGAAAAAAGAGGAGAGAGAGAGAGTTAAGGGTTTTGGAGTGCAACCCTCATAGAGAGAAAGGAAGAGGAAAGAAAACATAATGGGAGATGTAACACTTATGGGTAGTGTAGTTCAAGGAGAGGAGAGAGTAAGACCGGCAGAGAGTTAATCGGCCAAATTGGAGGAGGAAAAAAAAGTATCAAGAATGAAGATAAGAGAAACAAACAAACAAATATAATAAAATGGGATAGGTTATAAAGCCTGCAGATTATTCTTGATTTTTAGAGGTTATCTTCTTGCTTTTTCTTTTCTCTCCCTCTTCCTGGTCGGTGACTCTGTACCCCGGGTTCTGCCCCTTTGGCACGCTCAGGTAGAGGTTTGCAGTTGATAAGTCTCTATGGCAATGTCATGTATTTTGCTTTAGTCTCGTTGGCAGTCGAGGCTCATTAGCATTTATAGGCTCCACCAATGAGAGAGTCCGGGTTCCTGGAGCCTTTCTCCTAGTCTTTCCGTTCTCAATTAGTAGCCTGATAATCCAGCTATGGGGTTGCTGCTGCCTCTGCCTCGATAGTAAGAGGCTCAAAGAGCTGGCAACTCCCCACTCTATTTCCACTCAGCACAGGGCTCTGGGTAAAGCTCAGTCAGTCAGAGCTGCTAGCATAATCAGGCGGGGTTTCCACCCACTCAAAGACCTATGGCTCTGCCACTCTGTCTGGTAACACAGGCGGGCGCCCACTCCTGGGGCGCTTGGAGGAAACTCTCGCTCACTATATGCGTGCGCAGACCAGGATATCAGACCGGCAGTCTCACGCTCTGAGTGAATCCCCCAACCATATGGAAAAGTTCCAGCATTGGAATTGGCTCTCGCTCCATCCCCGTGTGCGGCTTTTGCACGGCGCTGGTTTGGCCCGAGATTTTGCTTTGGCCCACACAAAGGCCCCTGACTCTGCCCCTCTGTGCAATAACACGGGCGCGCATTGCCGAGGCACTCGGAGGAATCTCTCGCTATCTGCGTGCGCAGACCAGGATATCAGGCCGGCCGCCTCACCCTCTGAGTGTAAACCCCACTAGCATGGAAAATTTCCACCGTTGGAATTAGTTCTTGCTCCCTCCCGTGCGCAGCTTTCCCAGGGCACTGGGGCTGCCCAGAGATTCTGCTTTCAGCCCATACAAAGGCCTCTGACTCTGCCTCTCTGTGGGGTAACATGGACACCCACTCCCGGGGCTTTGGAAGAAATCTCTCACCCACTATCTGCGCACGCCGACCAGGAGATCGGGTAAAATGGCTGCCTCGCTTGTCTTTCTTTGTCTGGGTTTGGCGCGAGTGTTAGCTAGTATTGCCCGGGTTGCCACAGGATCAGTTTTTCCTTGGCTTGGATCTCCGTGCCACAGCCTGGTTCTGCTGTTTGTGTCACAGCCTGGATCTATTCACCCCCTTTGCCCACATCAGTTTCTATATTCACAGTTCCCAGAGAAAGCCGCCCTGTTTAGGTTAGTGAGGAAGGCGGAGCATTTCTTACTCCCTATTTCCTTTGGGGTTTGGTTATATATTTAGCCAATTTTTCGCTCGACCATATCTTCGGGTGTATTGCGAAACATCTGGAGGCTCCAAGGATAGGTTTTTCTGTTTCTGGTTGAAGGTCTTGTTGAGTTTGGGGGGAGATTTATCGGTATTGCTTCCTACCCCGCCATTAATCTGACGTCATCCTCCCAGTCTGTTCATTTTCACAAAGTGAGAACACCTGTAAAAACTAATAAAGAAATAGAATATTTACCAGCACCACTGAAGCAGCTTTAATGAAAAGAACAGGCAGAGGTATTATATGAACTAAAAACAGGAGAATAAATACCTTATCTGAAAAGTTGGAGAAAAGAAAAATTATGAAACTTCTCAAAATTATAACTGCAATACTTCACCCTCTGTCTATACTCTCCAACCATCTCAGCCTTCACACTAAATGTTATAAAAACCTTCATGTTTGAAACCACAGGAACGTGCAGGTTTAAAGAACAGGGCATACTCACAAAGGCCAATAAAGTCCATGTTCCCAATCCCAAGAAAATTTAATAAAGTCCATACTAATTTGTGTCCAGAATTTAAATCTCAGAGACTAGATCCAAAATGGAGGGTCAGGAAGTGCCAGGGCTTCCTTCCGATGGGCAGCAGCGCTCGGCAGTTTTTGGACATTTGGGCAATAAGAACAAAGAGAAGAGCTGACCATTACTGAATATTTTGCTGTGACATAATCTGTTCTGAGTACCTCACACGATTATTTTATTTAATCATTATATTAGCTCTATGAAGGAAGTATAACTATCATCCCCATCCTAAGGATGAGCAAAGTAAGGTAAAGAGGGGCTAGTGCAGCGGTAGTCAATCTTTTTATACCTACTGCCCACTCTTGTATCCTGTTAGTAGTAAAATTTTCTAACCACCCACCGCACTGGTTCCTCAGTAATGGTAATTTATAAAGTAGAGAAGTAACTTTATAAAATTTATAAAGCAGAATTACAGCAAGTTAAAGCATATAATAATAATTACTTACCAAGTACTTTATGTCGGATTTTCACTAAGTTTGGCAGAATAAATTGCCGGGGTCCAGCCCTGGGGGGGGGATCCAGGGGTCCCACAGGAGGAGACGGCGTCGGCAAAAATGGAGTGAGAGAGCTGAATTCTTTTCTTTCTCTTTATTCTCTGGTTAACATTTACTGCCAGGCATCTCTGCCAAATGCTAGTATAGCTCTCTTTTTATACACGCACACCGAGTTACAATCACATGGTGTTAATTATTGTTTTTGTTTCACTATGTTTGCATGTTTCCAGATAACAGTTAATTTACATCTATGAGTCACAAACCAGGTAGCAAATCATTCAAAATACAAAATAACTTGAATAGCGGATAACAACTTTAGTAAAAGCTTTTAGAGTATTAGTTCTAAAAGGCTTGCCTCTAAAGAAATTAACATAACATTAAGAATAGCTTTCACCCAAAGATATGCAGAGTGCATTTGCAAGATAGCCCAGCAGCAACACAAGACATTCCATGGATTTCCCTACATTTTTCTCATTATTACAGAATTTTGGAAAGTATGTAAATTTCATGAGAACATCTCATTGAGAAAGCCTAGCAATTGCCTTTAGTCAAAAGACAATTTTCTTAGTAAAACATTCTTTTCTTGCTGACTACGCTCTCATCCTAGGCCACACAATGGGCCATTCTACTATACCTTACCTAAGATACTATTGTCTAGTCAAATATTACTTATTTATTATATTTAAACACTAGTTAAGTTCTGACTCTATTCTTCTCAGAATATACCACTATTTGCAGATCAAATAAGCAGGAAGAAAGGAATGTTTCTCTACTTATCACATGAAAAGGCTAGGGAGGAAAAAATGTTAAGTGAAGGCCGAAGGGTGCTCTGTGCACAGCCACTGCCTCCTAAGTCACAATTTATTTTTTTAACATGATTAAGAAGGAATTCTCCTACAGACTCAACCCTTTACGAGGGATATCATAGCCAGCCTCTTATGTCTATGAGCCCAGTTCAAGGGGCTTACAGGCTTTTCTGTGGAACTCACACCCTCTGTCTCATATCCAAAGAAATCACTACGAATCTACAGGGAAAGCACGGTATTATTATCCCTGTGCCACAAATAATAGCACACACCCAGAAAAGGGGGGATATAAGGCCAGATTAATTCAACAAGTCAAAGGGGGAAGTATCGTTGTGCCTTTCCTTTGCGGTGACTTTGTCACCCCACAGCCATTAGTCTTCACTGCAGTGACTTTGTCACCCTGCAGCCATTGGTCTTCTCTGCTGTGACTTTGTCAATCAGCAGTTTTTTATCTTCTTCTGCTGTGACCTTGTCAGCCAGCAGTTGTGGATCTTCTTCTGCTGTGACCTTGTCAGCCAGCAGTTGTGGGTCTTCTTCTGCTGTGACCTTGTCAGCCAGCAGTTGTGGATCGGCTCCCGACAATAAATCTTTTTTTTTTATAGGGACAGAGAGAGAGTCAGATAGAGGGATAGATAGGGACAGACAGACAGGAATGGAGAGAGATGAGAAGCATCAATCATCAGTTTTTTGTTGCGACACCATAGTTGTTCATTGATTGCTTTCTCATATGTGCCATGACCGCGGGCCTTCAGCAGACTGAGTAACCCCCGCTTGAGCCAGTGACCTTGGGCCCATGCTAGTGAGCTTTTTTTGCTCAAGCCAGATGAGCCTGTGCTCAAGCTGGCAACCCCGGGGTCTCAAACCTGGGTCCTTCTGCATCCCAGTCCGACACTCTATCCACTGTGCCACCGCCTGGTCAGGCCAGAATAAATCTTTATAAAAGAACTTACTATAGTAAAATCTATCTTTTTATTTATACTTTGTTTGCTCTGCTACCACCCACCACGAAAGTTGGAACACCCACTAGTGGGCAGTAGGGACCACGTTGACTACCACTGGGCTAGTATGACAAAGGCAATTTGGAATGGGTCATCTAGCTCGGAGGTGTCAGAGGCAGGATGGAAAGGCAGGCGATCTGATTCCAGAATGGCTGTGACTCAGAATGAGTCTCTGAAAGAAATCTGGGGAATCTAAGAATCAATTTGGTAAGGAGTAGTAGAGTATTTGAGACACCTCACTTAAGAAGGATATGGAGTCCAACCCAGTATTCAGTCTCCAGATTTAGCATGGTCAGTATTGAGCTCCTTCTTGGTTATTCCACTGTGACCCCCTCTAACACAGTTCCAATAGTTTAGACAGTCTACCAAATTGAAGTAATTTTCCTCTAACAATTGATGTTCTGTCAGTCAATATGCATGATAAATTTCAATAGTTTTAAACAAGAAAAGTTTGTTTCTTGATCATAGAATTTGATGTGGGTAAAGCAGACTTTATCTTCCAGTTAGACCATCTGTCATTGGTGGTCACTTTGGAAAACAGAGAGGAATGGAAGAAGCACACCTACTGAGAACCACCTCAGCCTATAAGTCCTAACTACAGAGGAAACTGAGAAATATACAGAAGTATGCATGGGTATTGGGTGAACCTTAACTGCCTAACACAAGAGGCTTACTCTTTAGAAGTTACAGACATTCCTGTTACTGGTCCCTGTTCTGGAGAATTGATCTTAGCATTCTAGTAGTTCAAATGTGAGTCTCAAATTTCATTGGCCATTTCTCTGGGACATTTCCAATCCTTATACAAATTATATTTCTGGTGGGGAATGGTGTGATATTCCCGTGTGGACATGACCCTCTTTAAAAAGCTACAACTATATTTAATATACTTTAATTTTGTAATTTAAAAAAATTCCTATGATTTTTCTCCTGGTGTCAAAAACAGCACTTTATAGATGTTGGAGATATAACAAGTCTAGAAAATGGACTGATTGAGCTATTCTAACCAACAGCATTGGTTCTAAATATACATGACTTTTACTGGTTACCACTCTGCAATTACTAAGCATTTTCTCCTACTTATGTGGTTACATGCCTTCTAATCATCGGCTCTTTTTATTTTTGAACATGGTTCTACTCAAATCCTCTTCAAATAAAATACTAGTTTCATACCACTAATACAGAAATTTATTGGCAGTAAGCTTCTGCACATCTGTGTATTTAAAGGGTTCTTGGAAGTTTTGTCATTCTTAATTCTATTTAAAATTTATCATCTGACTGCATTTTCAAAGCTGAACAATATTAAAAGTATCTTTATTATTTCCTTAAAAGAAGTTTAATAATAATTTCATCCAGAAGAAGATACAGCTCCATCCTCCCCATGCAGAAAGACCAATTTAGTTGAAACTTCAAGTGGTGTTTGAAGGTATACATACACTAGAAATAGTGAGTTTATCAGATGCAGGCTGCTTCTGGATTTTTCTTTTTCAAGATGGTTCCCAGAGTACCTTATCAAGCTCTGGTTTAGTGTTGATGCAGAGGATTCTTAGTAAACTATTTTTCGAGGACATTAGCAAGGGCTCCAAGATTCCAGAACTAATAAAATCCTTGAGTATAACTGTTAGGAAGAAGTCTAAACCAGGTGGCAAGTTCAAGAATTAGTCTCTGAATCAAGGATGATTTGGGACCTAACAAATTAAATATATATACTAAAACATTTATACACTACATACACACACAAACACACACATTTACATGCATCAGCTCAAACTAAATTAAGGCAAAAGAGGCTTGAAAGTCAAGGAACTGAACTAATTTTATGTATGGCTAGATCAAGGGATTAAAAAGACCTCAAGGCCATACTATTTTATATAACTCTCTGCTTTGCTTGGTGTCACTCTTAGACATTTCTCTTTACATGTAAAAAATGCTTGCAATCCTGATTGTTCCTGAAATCATGCTGGTAAAGATTAATTGCACCATCTCCTAAGGTGGGAGTTGGTAGGTATGGGGGCTAGTTCCACCCACACTGGGCAAGACTATTACGGAATGATAGGAGTTTCACAATGAAGGTAACACTAAGAAAAAAAATTCCCCACAGAGCGTGGAAATTAAAGGATATGAGCCTGAACTTTCTCTTCCCTACATGAATTACCTGGAGAGAGCCTAAGTCTGGAGAGAATAGTGATGCAAGATGCTTCCTGGTCATGGATAGCAACTTCAGAACATAGCATAATCTTTGCAAAATTATGTTTAATTTTCTTAGGCTTATTGTGATTGATTTACTACAACTCTCTTTGCTCATATTTTTTTCTGTTTAATATCACTTTCAACTTACCATCTTTATCTTTTTGGATTCTGGATTTTTCCTCTTACTGTACATATGTTTTCAATTTTACATTCTTGCTATTTCCATACTGTTTTTTAAAGTACCATTCAAACAATACAGTTATAGCAGAGGCAGATGTGAGGTTGGTCTGTGCTATAAATCAGGATATTATGTGGCTGTCTTATGAGTGATATTGGCCAAAATCCAAATACTGTCCGCACTCAGCTGGCCCTGCAGAGATTCTTCTAACAACTAATAACATCTAGAAGAATTGGCAAACTTTACTTATTCAATACATGTTGAGTCAGTGTTTATCTTTCATTTTTTTTCTTATGTGATTTATTTAACTATAAAATTAATCTACAGGCCCTGGCCAGTTTGCTGAGAGGATAGAGAATCAGCCTGGCACATGGACATCCCAGTTTTGATTCCAGGTCAGGGAACAAAAGAGAAATGATCATCTGCTACTCTCTCCTTACCTCTCCCCATCTCTCCCTCCTCCCCTGTCGCAGCCAGTGGTTTGATTGGTTAGAGCATCAGCCTGGGCACTGAGGATGGCTTGGTTGGTCCAAGCACATTAGCTTCAGATGCTAAAAATAGCTTGATTGATTTAAGCATCGGACCCAGACGGGGTTTGCCAGGTGGATCCCAGTTAGTGCGCATGCAGGAATCTATCTCCTTTCTTCACACTTTAAAAAATGTAATCCACAAATTCAGTGACATTAGCTGTCCCCCAAACTTATGTATGAAGTACTGGGAGCCAGATAGACTAAGTAACCTATCTCAGAACAATATGTGATAAGAACAATTTGTGTAAGTACCATGTAACTTGATGGAACAGACATTTACTGATGCTAACTATATGAAAACTACTTTGCTAGGTGAAAGGGAGATAGATAATTAAGAAATCATTTCTATTCATCCTAAGCACACAATTTATCTGGAAAAATAGAAAAAAAAAAACCCCAAAAAACAAAAAAAACTGAGCCATAGCATGAAAGAAGTAAAGTAACAGGAAGTTCAGAAGCAGGTGTGATTCACTATTAGCAATAGAACTGGTAAAGCTTTAAAAATGAGGTGATGTTTAACATTCCCTTAATGCAGCAATTTTCAACTTTTTTCATCTCATAGCACAAATAAACTAATTACTAAAATATATATTTTTTCAATCTGAGAAAAAAATAGGTATAATTTTGATTCATTCCCATGTACAGCTTTGCTGTGTTGGTAGTTGTCATTTATTTATTTGACAAGCTAAGGAAAAAGAGCTCAGTGCTTCTGACTAAACAGGTATTGCATGTTTTAAAAATTCTTGTGGCACACCATCATGTCTGCCATGGCATGCCAGTTGAAAATTGCTGCTAAGATTTTAAATGTCAAAGAAGGGAGAATTCTGGGCTAATGCAGTAATACAAGTCATAACTAGAGCCAGGGAAAATTTAAGAAAATTGGAATTGGGAAAGAAAACATGTGATAATAAAGTTGGCATTACAACTTTATTAGATTCCACAAATAAAAAGAAAAAACAAGTTTCAGTGATCATTGATATTTTTTGAGGAGAGACTTGCCATTACTCTCCTTATATCTTAGAATCCTTAGTTTGGTCCTATCCCAAGAGAAACCAAGATTCTCTCTCTTCTCCCAACATTCCCTTTCTTTCTTTTTGTTTTTTTAAGTGAGAGGAGGGGAAATAGTGTGACAGACTCCCACATGCTCCTCAACCAGGATCCACCTGACAACCTCATCTGGGGCCAATGCTCAAATCAACCAAGCTATTTATAGCACCTGAGGCTGATGCACTGGGACCAACCGAGCCAACCTCAGCACCCAGGATTGATGTTTGAAGCAATTAAACTACTGATTGTGGGAAGGAAAGAGGGAGAGAAGGGGGAGAGGGAGTAGAAGAGAAGCATATGTGCTTCTCCTGTATGCCCTGACCAGGAATCAAACCCAGGATGTTCATACTCTGGTCCAAAGTTCTATTCACTGAGCTAACCAGCCAGGGTCTCTCCCAACTTTCTCAATTCAATTCTTTGTTTATTACCAAACTGGGAATACTGCACTGCTTAAACCCTCACAGTTCATGAATAAATTCATTTTGACCTGACCCATTGGTTGGGCTCAGTTCTTGTGCCAGTGCCTTGATTTTATAAACAAAACTCTAGCCTGACATGTGGTGATGCAGTGGATATTGTCAACCTGAAATGCTGGAGTTGCTGATTCAAAACCACCTGGCACATGAGAGAAACAGCTATAAATTAATGCATTCCTTTCTTTCCTCCCCAACTCCTCTCTCTAAAATCAATAAATAACAGTTTAAAAAATATGTATCTCTGTATTGGTACAGTGCTAATTGAAATCTCCACGGTCTATGTTATATAGTTTATAAGATACACACTTATAATTAGATCAGATGCCCCAGGTTCTTAGAATTCGGTCTTGTTTACCCCATTCTTGTTCAGATTTATACTTAATCTCAGCTAGGCTTCCTTCACATCTATGCCTACCCCAGCACATTCATTTCTTTTAGCTTACTACTAATTTCTTTTACCTCTAGGTTCAGCCCACCAAATGATTGGTAACATGTTAAAATACCCAAATGTTGGTTGCAGTAATGGACAACCAACACAGAAAAAGGGGAGAATTAGACATTAATACCATTCTGTTGTGTGGTTAGTAAATACAAAATAAGACAAAATGATCTATCACTTTGGAATATTTTTTTGGATTCTAGGTCAGAATAGATCCTTTTCCAACTTCTCTTAAATTACAGACATTTTGATCATGCTAATAATTATTTCATAAACAGTAAGTAGTGTGTCTTGATACAAGCCAAATGGATACTAAAGGTTGAAAACATCCAAATAGCAAGCACCATGGTTGACTAAATATAAGAGTGTCTCAAAAGAGGTACTTTTGATCAGATCATTACTAACAAGTCCAGTAATATGTGCCACAGGAAGCATTTTTCATATATGAGAAATTGGACACAGATAATTTGCTGGATATCTAACAACTGAGAAAACAAACAAACTGTTTCATCTCTGTTAGTCTTTCCTGAATATTGAATGCAATCAATATATGTGATTGCTCTTTAAATAATAATGTCAAAACTTCCTCCAAATAACATGATGGTCCTAGGCTTTTACTCTCATCTTAGATTGTATGTGAGCTAAAATAAGCACGGTGTTTACACATTTCACTGCAGAATCACTAGCAATTTCCTTTGGAAGGCAAAATATTTTTTATTTTATTTTATAATTTTATTTTTTTAATGGGGCGACATCAATAAATCAGGTTACATATATTCAAAGATCAACAAGTCCAGGTTATCTTGTCTTTCAATTATGTTGCATACCCATCACCCAAAGTCAGATTGTCCTCTGTCACCTTCTATCTAGTTTTCTTTGTGCCCCTCCCCCTCCCCCTTTCCCTCTCCCTTTCCCCCCTTCCCCCGTAACCACCACACTCTTATCAATGTCTCTTAGTTTCACTTTTATGTCCCACCTACGTATGGAATATTGCAGTTCCTGGTTTTTTCTGATTTACTTATTTTGCTTCGTATCATGTTATCAAGATCCCACCATTTTGCTGTAAATGATCCGATGTCATCATTTCTTATGGCTGAGTAGTATTCCATAGTGTATATGTGCCACATCTTCTTTATCCAGTCGTCTATTGATGGGCTTTTTGGTTGTTTCCATGTCCTGGCCACTGTGAACAATGCTGCAATGAACATGGGGCTGCATGTGTCTTTACGTATCAATGTTTCTGAGTTTTTGGGGTATATACCCAGTAGAGGGATTGCTGGGTCATAAGGTAGTTCTATTTTCAGTTTTTTGAGAAACCACCATACTTTCTTCCATAATGGTTGTACTACTTTACATTCCCACCAACAGTGGATAAGGGTTCCTTTTTCTCCACAGCCTCTCCAACATTTGCTATTACCTGTCTTGTTAATAATAGCTAATCTAACAGGTGTGAGGTGGTATCTCATTGCAGTTTTGATTTGCATTTCTCTAATAACTAAAGAAGATGAGCATATTTTCATATATCTGTTGGCCAGGCAAAATATTTTTAATGTAATATTGTTATGGAAGTGTAACATATAATTTATGTATGAAGAAAGAAAGAATAAAAGGGGGTCAGATGACATCTGTTCTCACTTCAACAGAATACTTACAGAAAGCTTTTTATAAATTTGTTTCTTGGTCATATATCTTACTATTGTCCAAAATATTTATCTCAGTATATTTTGGAAAATTAATGTTTTATCAATAGTTTACATACATTTTTTAATTTATTTAGGACATTTTTGTTTAGCTGTGGCATTATTGATGAATTCTTTTAGTACAATGCTTTCATATTTCTCATGAAAACATGCAAAGGGTCATTAAATTTAAATAGTCTATAGCAAAACTGTTAATGTGTTTTTGTACTGTTTTAACTCTGAATGTACAGATTTTCAAAGTCAGAATTCTCCTTGTGTTTAGTAATCAAACTTGCCTTTGTTGTCATGGTCAAAAGTAATCTTTTCAAAATGTGATATATGGGTCAATGCCTGTATCTAAAACCAGAGTCTTTTATTGATCTATTGATTTTTGAGGGCAATTATGGTGGTTTCAGACATTAAAATTGCTATTAACCACAATATTGTTGGGGAAGTAGCAAAGCCATGCTATTTGTTAACATTCAGACTAATATTTATCGACTTTTTTCAACAATAAATATAAACCACTAGACACCAGTGTTTATCAACTATTTCTTTTCAGACAATATGGCACTAGCAAAAAAGATATTCAAAATGTGTGTTGCGTGACCAACCCTATGCCTGACATAAAATTAATTACTGTTTTATTTATGTTCCTACAGCATTCTGTATATGCCTCTGATGGAAAAAATTATTACCCAATATATTATGTATATTTTTGTGCATGAATTATAAGTTTCTTAAATTCCAGTGGCACATGTAACAGTGTTATTCCTGAATATTTTTCAGGGAATATATATTTTCAAATGAATGAATTTCTGATGGACAAATTTCAACCAGCCAGAAAACAAGTCTAGAGAGGCACATTCAATAACACTTGGTGACAACTGAAAAGTTCTAGATCAGGGCTGACCAGGAGAGGAACCACTAACCACATGTGACAAATGCAGACTTGATCTGGCTACTGCCACTGAATTTTAAATTTTAGTCAGTTTTAAAGAAGTTAAATCAAAATATAAAGAGACATCTAGTTGGTGGTGACTGTATCATATAGTACATTTTTAGAGGTTCTTTGAGGAATAAAATTTGGCAATCTTTCAAAAACATAGATAATTCTCTTTCTTGAATGTTGTCAGTAAATCAGAATCGTAAGTGGGAATTCAACCAAAGATCTCCCTATAGCTATGAGACACATGTCATAGACCAGTTTTCATTGACAAAGACCAAAAACACAAATTGCTAAATAATGAGACAACCAGATATAAAGACCCCAAAATAGATGACTTTTGCGATTAGTTAGTGAGCCGCAGAGCAAAAAAACAACTAAAGTAGAAGCAAAAAATTAATCGCTAAATTACATAGCAATAATCAACTAAAATATAACAAAGAGATATGATTCCTCTCAAAGAAAGAAAGAAAGAAAGAAAGAAAGAAAGAAAGAAAGAAAGAAAGAAAGAAAAGAAAATTAAATGCAAGAGTGTTGTGGTCACCTTGGCTGGTTGGCTCAGCGGTACACCTGGCGTGTGGAAGTCCTGGGTTCGATTCCTGACCAGGGCACACAGGAGAAATGCCCATCTGCTTCTCACCCTTTCTCCTCTTCTTTCTCTCTATCCCCCCCCCCCCACAGCCAAGGCTCCATTGGAGCAAAATTGGCCTGGGTGCTGAGGACCACTCCATGGCCTCCACCTCAGGCGCTGGAATGGCTCTGGCCAAAACGGAGCAATGCCCCTGATGAGCAGAGCATCGCCCCCTGGTGGGCATGCTGGGTGGATCCTTGTCTGGCACAAGTGGGAGTCTGTCTGACTGCCTCCCCATTTCTAACTTTGGAAAAATACAAAACAAACAGACAAATAAATAAATAAAAAAGAATGTTGTGGCCAGCATATTTGGCCACTAAAGAGCAGTGACCTTTTTCAGTGTTTACTCATCTTGAAACACACAGATCTCAGGCATGAATTCCAGAATATACTAGTAGGCTAACCTACACTACATGAAGACTATGTGTCTTGACACCAAAACTTTCCTAGACCTGTTCAGACTCTAACGCTAACTTTTTTCCTTTGGACCCATTTCTTGGTCATTGATTGTTTTTAATTTAATTTACTTTACTCTGAGTTCATTCATTCATTCATTCATTCATTTAATAAATAGTTATTGAGTATCACCTACAAAGTCCCTGTATCCTAGAGCTTAGAGTAGGGGATACAGAAAATGAACAAACTACATAATTAAAATCTATCACATGCAGCTCTGGCTGGGCCTTTCAGTGAAAAAAGCATCAACCCAGTGAGCCAAGGATCACCGGTTCCACCTGCAGTCAGGGCCCAGACAAGAAGCAATCGGTAAGTGCACAACTCAATAGAACAACTAAGTGAAACAAGTTGATGCTTCTCTATCTCTCTCTTACTCCACCACACCTCTTCTCCCTTTCTCTCTCTTTCTTTCAAATCAATGGAAAAAAATACATTACACGCTAGTTAACGATATGTGTTATGAAACAAAATACGGTTCAGCTAAGGGATTGAACAGACTAAATGAGTCTATGGGAGATGTGAGAAAGGGGACTCAACATTTTTAACCTGAAAAACTGAACAAGTAAAGTGGTATTTACTGAGATGGACATAACTGGAAAGTAGTGATTTGGGGAAGAAAAGTCAGCATCTAAATTTTGAATTTGTTAGATTTGAGATGTTTCTTAGAATCTGTGATTAGTCATTGATTTTGAAGATTCTAAAGTTCAAAAGAAAGGCTGGAACTACAGATATAAAACAGAGTGTCATCAACATCCAAGCTATGTATGAAAGGTATTAGGTATTGAGGAAGACGTCAAAAATAGGGAGAGTCATCAATGTGTGATGAAGGTGAGGTGAAAGGTATTCTCCAGGAAAGCCATGAATCCTAAAAACAGAAAAAATATGAGAAGCTAATTTGCTTATTGGCATCTGAGATCATCACAGTACAACAGATAAGAGTTGTAATAATAACCCTGAATTTCTCAAAGAAGAAAAACATTGCATAATGTTAAAGTATATGTTCATTAAATTGAAAAAAAACAAATGTATTTCATTTTTGAAAATGTTCTATAAAGGTTAGCATATAAACATTGTATTAATGAAAACTTAATTTCAGTAACTTGGGAAAGCTGTTATCCTGGGATATATTGCTACCATTCCAAACACTGAGCTGTTGTTATTATTACCATTATCACTACCACCTGAGATATGTGGGACAAGACAATTAAGAAATTCTTAGGACAGCAAATGTGTTCCTTGTTTTTCATTCTATTCCTTTCCCCATATGCTTAATAAGCTTCTGAAAAGTTCAGAATTATACATACTAATCTACTGTTCATCTATTATTTGATCCTATCATCTGTAGCTTGAAGAAAATATTTTTTGACAGTATATGAAAAACAAAAACAAAAACCCAAGTGAACCCTATTAAGTAAACTAAACCCTGTGTCTCACTGGAAGTAGCAATGGGATATTTTCAGTGGAGATCTTACACAGGAGTCTGCTATACAGGGATCAACAAGGGAAAACAGCTGTTTTCTCTTTAGGAAGTACAGTCTCATTACGATCATAGAATAATAGTTTCCAAGAGTTGCTTTGTTTGCATCCATCAGTGAAGGTGGGAAGGGAAATATTTTAAAAGTTATATGTATGTTATGAAAAGAAAATGTTATCTGTGTTATTACAAAAAGCAATTCAAATTCTAATGTTTTGAAATTTAGTCAGGGGTGTTGAGTGTTTTTAAGATACAGTATGAAATGGAAATAAGAAACTATAGTGGGGAAAATGCCCTAGGTTTTCTATTGAAAATATGTTAACTGTCATAAAATGACAGAATCTGACATTTAATGTAGTTGCAATATGTTTGTGGAGGTATGAGTATCATTACCATCTTCCGTTTACCTATTCCCCAGATAATTATAGTACTCATTTGAAAACAAGCTTATAGGACAATGGTTTGTTTTAAAGTCCAGCATCCATAATGAGATCTTAATAGTTTCTGCGAAGATGCCAGTCTCAATGAGTTTCTTTACCATTTAAATAGTTATGATAATTTAAAAAGTATATAGGCTCTTAATTAGTAAACTGTAGAGATGCCTTGAGAGTTTATCCTAAATAAAGTTTTAAAAATTAATAGAACATGCAAAAAAAACATGCAGGATTTTACTTTTTTTCAGTGAGCTGATATTTTTTTAAAGCTTTTTGTCACTAACTTCTCTCCTAGTTATCACTTTTTAAGAGTTTTAAAAATGAGTAATGGTAGACTTTATTAATATGTTATTTTAACTGAAATATTTTTGTTGAGTCTATTTCCCAAAAACTATAGCAATTTTTGAGTAAAAACAGAATGTATCTTGGCCGAGGTAGCTCAGCTGTTTAGAGCTTGTCCCGATACATCAAGGTTACAGGTTCGATCCCTGGTCAGGGCACATACAAGAATCAAACAATTAGTGCATAAATAGGTGGAACAACAAATCAATCTCTCTCTCTCTCTCTCTCTCTCTCTCTCTCTCTCTCCCTATCACATAAATAAATTAAAGATTTAAATAAAATAAAATGAGAAGCTAAATAATGGGACATTTTGATTATTTTGGCATGTATTCTAAGATTTATATCAGCTCCTTCAAGATGGTATTTTTCTATGAGAAAATCTATGAAGATAAGAATGGAGTCCTCATTAATATTTTATAAGGATCAATCAGTCATACCTTTGTTATCAAGCAAGCTACCTAGGTTGTCACAAATACTAGACTGCATTCCTTTCAACTGAAATTATCTCAATTTAGTGGCTAAACTGAATATCTGATGCTGAGCACAGTATAGTAATAGATGCCTATGATTAATATAAAAATAGTTATGCATTACTTTCTAAATATATATTTGGTTATCAAAACCTCCCAAGATACAAGTTAAATAAGAAGAAATAATTTTAAAAGACTTTTAAATGAAAAATTTGAGAATGGCAGAGTTTCGAGGAGCCATAATTAAAGACTTCAAATTGATATAATGAAAAATTCTTTATAGGCCCTGGCCGGTTGGCTCAGCGGTAGAGCGTCGGCCTGGCGTGCGCGGGACCTGGGTTTGATTCCTGGCCAGGGCACATAGGAAAAGCGCCTGTTTGCTTCTCCACCCCTTCCCCTCTCCTTCCTCTCTGTCTCTCTCTTCCCCTCCCGCAGCCAAGGCTCCATTGGAGCAAAGATGGCCCAGGCGCTGGGAATGGCTCCTTGGCCTCTGCCCCAGGTACTAGAGTGGCTCTGGTGGCGGCAGAGCGACGACCCGAGGGGCAGAGCATCGCCCCCTGGTGGGCAGAGTGTCACCCCTGGTGGGCGTGCCGTGGATCCCCGTCGGGTGCATGCAGGAGTCTGTCTGACTGTCTCTCCCTGTTTCCAGCTTCAGAAAAGTACAAAAAAAAAAAAAAATTCTTTATAACTTCACTTTGCAGGAAATAAAACATGTAGCTAGAAACAAAACTTGAAATTATAAATCCATGGTGATGTTTTTCATGGCAATTTAAATGTAACTTAGAAGGAAGAATGTTGAAGTATTTAAAGTGAACTATTTGCTTAGTTTTTATATATACATAAATTTTTACTTATAAATATTTTTGGTAATCACTTAAGAATATTATAGAATGTCATTCCAAATTTGGTTGAAAAGATGATTCAGCCTCTTAGCTGACTTTACTCCCTCCTGTGACAAAAGCTCCTAGATCCTGAACCAAATATAATATTTTATGTAAAATACTTAAAAATAAAAATAAAATGTAAATAAATAAATGGCTCATAAAAATAACTTTGATTCTATCTTGGCTTTTCCCCACACGATCACCAAAAATACTATATCTGAGCCACAGTCCCTGTAAACACAAGATCACTTAATAAGTGAACAATTTTGACAGTTTAAAATTTTATTTGATTTGCAAAGCCAAGACTTACTGAATTTAAAATTCAGAGTTTCATTTTATGGTTGGTTCATTCTTGACCATCTAAAATACCATTTTTGATTTATATCAAGTGACATTCTTTAACAATGTTTTTGCAAATGAATTTCCCTTTAAATTATTCAGGCTAATTACTGGCAATGAATGATATGAATGATAGCTAGCTTTGGTAGATGTAGACATATGGAGAATATTTACTGCCAATGTTAAATTGTATAGGATATTATACCTTTAAGAACCACCATGGACAAAGACAAATAACTAATATTACTATGTTGAAAATCAACAAACATTTTTCTTAGCGTCAGTTCATTCCATTAAAAGTGAAAAGATTTATATAAAATTACTAAAAAACATGAAGCAGCGAATTAGGGTCATTCTATGGTTGCACATTTCCTTTCAATTGAGATATTACCAGTGAATCATTTTAACTTAAAATGCACTAAACAACTAGTTCAAAATCTAACTAACCTATCATTTTTTTCAGAGATTATTAGAATAAAAATGTAAGTTTTTAACAATCAAAATAAACTGTTATAGCACCTTTATGAACTTTAATAAAAATTATTTACAAAATATAAAATTCATCAAAATGTGCTTCTGCCTTTCTCTGGTATATAAGAAAGGAGTCTCAACATACAATCCAAACCGATTCAGAACAATCTCTAAAGTCCAAATGATCCTCTTCATTTAAAGAACAGAACTTTTAGGATGTGGATTAAGTCTAACAATTTATTATGTCAGTGGTTTGCTGTTGAATTAGAAATGGTTCCTGTCCTAGTTTAAATTTTCAAAAAAAGAAAGTAGTTTTCAGTGCTTATGAAATGCTTGGCTGTTCATTTCCTTAGCCAAGAAAGTTCACTAAGTCAGCTTATCTCTGTGGCAATCAAATTAGAAGCCTTTTTTGTTATTAAATTAGCACCAAATTCACAAGCAAATTACACTTCTGGGATAAGATTCAAATGTCCAAAGGCTAAATTTTGATTACCTTTTGTCAAATCAAGTAAATTATTTTATACCATGAGTTTATTGAAATAAAAATTAAAATATAAACATTTAGCAATTCCTATTCATTAAAACTAAGCATTGCAATTTTTATGTATTAACTTGCTTTAAATAAGAAGAGATTGCCAATAATAATAAAAAGATCAGTGACTTTATTTATAGGTCTAAATTCAGCTTCATTCAACTGATAACCAGGTTCTTTATATCACTATGCTACTGAGAATGAAATATTAATTAGATAATATTCAGATATTAAAAATGTTCTGTATTTGTTTACTAAGACTGCCAAAACAAATTACTACATACTAGGTGACTTAAAATAATTGAAATTCATTCTCTCACAATTCTGAAGACAAGTCTCATATCAAAGCTTAGGTAATACGATGGCCCTTCTGAAGGCTCTAAGGAAGAATTCTTGGCTTCTATATAATTTCTGATGGCTTCTATCCATCCTTGACATTCCTTGGCTTGGAGCTGCATCACTCCAATCCTTGTCTGTGTCTTCACATGCTCTTTTTCTGTATGTATCCTTTCCTCTTCTTCTAACAACACATGTCATTGAGCCCTGGCCGGGTAACCCAGTTGGTTAGAGCTTCTTCTTGATAAGCCAAGGTTGTGGGTTCAGTTCCCCAGTCAGGGCACATACAAGAATGAACCAATGAATACATAAATAAGTAGAACAATAAAGCGATGTTTCTCTTTCCCTATCTCTCTCTCTAAAGTCAATAAATAAAACATTTCAAAAAAAGAACACGGGCCCTGGCTGGTTGGCTCAGTGGTAGAGTGTTGGCCTGGTGTGCGGAAGTCCCTGGTTCGATTCGGGCCAGGGCACACAGGAGAAGCGCCCATCTGCTTCTCCACCCCTCCCCCTCTCCTTCCTCTCTGTCTCTCTCTTTCCCTCCCGCATCCAAGGCTCCATTGGAGCAAAGTTGGCCCCGGCACTGAGGATAGCTCTGTGGCCTCTGCCTCAGGTGCTAGAATGGCTCTGGATGCAACAGAGCGAAGCCCCAGATGAGCAGAGTGTTGCCCCCTGGTGGGCGTGCCAGGTGGATCCTGGTTGGGCGCATGCTGGAGTCTGACTGCCTCCCCGTTTCCAACTTCAGAAAAATACAAAAAAAAAAAGAAAAGAAAAGAAAAGAACACAGGTCATTAGATTCAGGGACCACTGTGAGATCCTTACTAATTATGTCTGCAAGGACCTATTTTCAAATAAGATCACATTTGTTAGTATTGGTATTTAGGATTTGAACATATCTTTTAGGGTTATACAATTCAACCCACTACAGGTCTTAACTAAGTAATTAAAATAAAAAATTAAGCTGATTCAATTCCTTTTCTATTCTAAGAATTCTTAAAATTTTCCTAAATGTCTAAAATGTGTGAGATATGTGAGAAATGAGATGAGGGGAATATTATCTAGCAATAAAAAGAGGAAAATTAGTTATCTTTGTTTATAATTACTTATATGTTTGCCTTAATATCTCTGAAATTTATTATATTTCTAATAAGATAAAGAGAGGAAGAATTATCTTATACCCACTGATAAAAGTACATTCCTTATGAAAGAAACAAAAAGAGCAGATGGAAATATTCTGCTTTAATGTTACTACCTTGAGGTAAACAGCTTACTTAGAAGTTCAATTTGATTACTAAATTCATTTATAGTTCAAATTTTATACATTTTGTCATTATAGTTCATTAGATAACTATACCATTTATCTTTTTGTTATTTAAGTCAATAGACTTTATTGTCTTTATAGTATTATGACTATGCAGATTAAAACAATTCCTTTTAAATATACTGAATAATCAACACAAAGCCCAAAATTTCTAATGCTAAAATCCAAAAACAGTGGCAATCCCAGATGCTGGCAGGGATATAGAACAACAGGAACCCTCGCTCATTGCTGGTGAGAATGAAAAATGGTACAGCCACTTTGCAAGACAGTCATTTCTTTCAAGTTTCTTATCATTAGAAGCAACAATCACACTTCTACATACTTACCCAAATGAGCTGAAGACTTATAGCCACATAAAAACCTGCACAAGAATGATTTTAGAAGCTTTATTCATAATTTCTCCAAACTGGAAGCAACCAAGATATCCTTCAAAGGATGAATGGAAAAGCAGACGGTGGTGCACTCATTTAGTGGAATATTATCTAGCAATAAAAAGAAATGAGCTACCAAGCTACAAAATGACATGGAGAAAACTTAAAAGGATATTGCTAAAGTGAAAGAAGCCAATCTGAAAAGGCTACATACCATATCTCATATATAACATTATAGTAAAAGTAAATCCATGTGGACCATTAAAAAAAATCAGAAATCATCCAGATTCAGGGTAGGAGGGGACAGACGAATAGGTGGGGCACAGGGGATTTTTAAAGCAATGAACAATTCTGTATGATACTGTAACAGTAAATGTATGACATTACACATTTGTCAAAAACCACAGAACAGACTGAACCCTGATAATGAAATTTACTTCATAATAATGTATCAATTTGGTTCATCAGTTATAACAAATGTTTCATACCAATCAAGATGTTAATAAACAGGGGACACTGTGGAGAGAATAAATAAATTTTCTGTTCCCAATTTTCTGCAAAGCTAAAATTGTTTTAAAATTTGAGTCTATTAATAAAAAGATAAAAACAATAAAGTTGTGAGGTTTTTTATTCTAAACCAAGTTTGACTTAAGCAATGCAGCCCTTAACAGGTATCTGGGATTGCCCTCCTGACCAATGATGCCAGGTTTATGAGCAAGTATTTTATTTTCTTCTTGTCTATGTTTTCTGGAGCCCTCTTACCATGATTTCTAAAAGCCACCCAATAAATCAACTCTCTTATTTGAGAAATAAATCTCTGAATATAAACTTATTAGCATTTTAGATTTTCTATCCAAAAGGAAATTACTTAACCAATTTGTTTTAATTCCTTGGCCTGTAGAATCTCTCTTAATCTCTTTAAAATGGTATTAGACAGGGACTTAAAATTTCATTTAAAAACATACCACTTCCTATTAATTTTATAATACCTTATATCCAAGAAAAATTATATATGCTAAATGACAGCATCGATACTCTGTGTTTAATTTTTCATTTCCTCTGTATTCTTTGTATTCATTAAGGCAGAGCTGTCCAATGCTGAAGAATGTACTTTTTCCTTTTGGTCATGTTATCACTGCCATTTTTTAAGAAAAAGATTTCCATATCTGTGTAGAATTCATGACATTAATATAAAAAACCTGCCTTGAGTTCACCAAATCCTAACACAGAAAAAAAACATTTTTTTTAAAGAATGCTTTTTTACTCTTCTATAATACTACCACAAACACTGCCAAAATTTTGACAGTGCAAAACACAAAAAAACCTGCTGTTCAGAAACTTTAAGATTTTGTTTTGATTTGGGGGGATAAACTATGCCCAAAACAATGTCAAATCATATGAACTATATTTATTATGGTCATATGAAGTTATATTAATTTTTTTGTGTATTTTTCTGAAGCTGGAAACGGGGAGAGACAGACAGACTCCCGCATGCACCCCACCGGGATCCACCTGGCATGTGCACCAGGGGCGATGCTCTGCCCACCAGGGGGTGATGCTCTGTCCCTCCGGGGCGTCGCTCTGCCGCGACCAGAGCCACTCTAGCGCCTGGGGCAGAGGCCAAGGAGCCATCCCCAGTGTCCGGGCCATCTTTGCTCCAATGGAGCCTTGGCTGCGGAAGGGGAAGAGAAAGACAGAGAGGAAGGAGGGGATGGGGGTGGAGAAGCAAATGGGCGCTTCTCCTGTGTGCCCTGGCCGGGAATTGAACCCAGGTCCCCCACACGCCAGGCTGACGCTCTACCACTGAGCCAACCGGCCAGGGCCTGAAGTTATATTAATTTTTATATTAAATAACTATAATGCTGTCTGCTATTTTTAGACATCTTTATTTTATAATTAGAAAACTTTATAAATTATAGTTTAGTACTTGAGATGTAAAGAGGAAACTAGTATAAGTAGTTGGTTAAATTACAGTCTATTTTAACCCTGATGCAACAGTCAATGATATTCTGTGAAATAAGGTATATACACTATCTGTTGATTTTCCATAATCCTAAAACCAACAGAAAGAAAGCCTTCATAAACTATTATGTCTACCTGAGGAATATGGGAGTTCTTTGTATAACATACTCTACAGCATCTAACTGAAAAATCTAATTAAGTAGAACTGCAGATGCTAAAAGAACCTATGTGCTTTCATACATCTCTGTGATTTGCTGACCTGTAGATAACGTTTCAATTGGCTATTATTTGCTGACCTATAGATAACTCTGCAGTTTATTTCTGTGATTTGCTGACCTGTATATAACTTTCAGCTATTTTCAAATAAATAATAAAGTCCACTAATAATAATGGCTTTTTATTAACTAAATGTCCTGCAGTTGGCAACTCAACTGTGTATCTCTTTCCTTAATGGTGACCCCAAAATGCTTAGGTAAGTTTGAATTTTCATGAAATATTTATTTGGTTGCATTTGAAAATTATAGTAATGTGGATAATAGTGAAGTATACAAAGTTTCCCTTCCAGTTTTTACAATTGCTTTATATTTCTTACATTTTATCATCCTTGGCCATGGTACACTTTGCCTCCATCATCATTTTGTTGGCTTCCTCGAAAACCCCTTGTGGCATTCTATGTGGCATCCAGTGAACTAGAAAATTGTGTATTTTCCCCAAGACATTTTGGCGAGGGCATAAGCCCTCAGCCAGCACAGGCAGCCCCAGGTGCAGGCTGCTGCACATTGAACAACACAGATCTACCTGTGCTTAGCAGCCATGGCCAAGTCAAAGATCACAGGAAAAAGAGACAGTAGTTATAGGAAATCAATCATGTTGGGTTAAAATAGGCAGTATAAATACACTTCCCCAATTAAGTTATTCCTTTATGTTGTCTTGAATGATTCATCTTTAAGGCCAAGGAATACACTTTGGAGGAGCTGAATTCCAATTTCTATTGTTTGTTCATAGGCTCAAAGATCACACCATCATGTAGTCTTACTTTATTTCTAAATGGTTTTTGTGTACATGAAAAAGGAAACTTCCCAAGGTTGCAGCTTTGTCCGCCATAAGTGATTCCTCGGAAACAGGTAGTAGAAACAGCTAGTGTGTCACAGGATTAGAAAGGTCTGCCTATGAGAGATGCCCTAAGCTTTATTATCAGATACAACCCACATTCAGTTCAGTACTTGGTGCCAGTAACAAGGGGTTTACAAATTTTTTTTAAATTAGAGATTTTCTAAGTAGGCTGGATTGAAAACAAAACCCCAAGTAAGAACTGTGATGGTGGTTTCCAACAGTACACATTTTAAACTTTGCAAGAAGACATTTTTACAAATACTCTTCTCAGAAAGAGGGTGGAATATGCCCATCCAACAGTCACAACATGGACTTCTCCAGTAGAGTTCCAATTTATTTTCAAGCTATAGATTACAGACAATTGACATCCTGTCAGAAACAACACTGAAAAGGTATCCTCAGATATCACTGAGCCCTTGTTATTATCCTTCATAAAAGATAGGATATTCTGGAAGCAGAAATTGGCCTCAAGCATAATGCTCTGGAAGTATCACGTTCAATATGCTTGTTTTCTAAACTTAGTGTGATTGAGGCAAGTACTGTGATAATTTTTT
This sequence comes from Saccopteryx bilineata, assembly GCF_036850765.1. Taxonomy (NCBI): domain Eukaryota; kingdom Metazoa; phylum Chordata; class Mammalia; order Chiroptera; family Emballonuridae; genus Saccopteryx; species Saccopteryx bilineata. Next base: position 207,271,060 of record NC_089491.1, on the reverse strand, counting down.
GTCTTATAAACTCTGGCCTCATTCAAAAATCAAGCATGTCAGAAATTTCATTTTGCAAATGTGAAACTCCCTGAGTAACTGAACCGAGTGCAGGTGGATAGAACTCCCATGGTGGCTGTAGACAGAGCCCCATTTTCTCCCTGCATTGAGAATGTCTCTGGTTGAGACTCAACAGAGAAAGACAATGGAGAAGCTTCTGGACTTTTCACTCACAAAAGGAAGAGCACTCAAATTTGTATTTCAATCCTTTGGCCACTAGACCTTCACTTGCAAAGGGAATTAATATCTGGATATTAACTTTTTCCATGAAATTGATGAGTGAATGTTTATTCAAATTTGTTAAGAGTCCTGTGTTGTTAGTATTTTATTACTAGACTATAGCATTTTTTTTATTTTATTTACTGATTTTAGAGATAGAAGAAGAAAGAGAGAGAGAGAGAGAAAGAGAGAGAGGAAAAAACATGATTTGTTGTTCCACTTATTTATACATTCATTGGTTGATTCTTATATGTGCCCTGACCGAAGACCAAACCTGAAAGCAACCTTGGGGTAGTAGGACAATACTCTAACCAGCTGAGCAACTGGGCCAGGCTATAAGCACTTTTCTTGAAACATCTTTTGCCACATTTCATTAAAGAACTGCTGATGTAACTAGACAAAATATTAGATGAGGATTTTTTTTAAAAAAATGGTCAGTGTTAGTTACACAGTGATCATGGAGTAAATTTCATTACTATCCTGTCCTAACCATTTTAGAGCCTTTTGGTTCCAGAAACATATCCAAAAAGGCCATGGCTGGATTCAGGGAAGTGGCTTCATGAAGGAGGCAGCCAGAGTATCCTTTGAGATTTGGCTGACTTCCTCTCCACAGGATGGACAGGTAATTTTAGCACTAGGGAACTTCAATTTCTGGATAATAACCCCCCTGTGCATACTATCTCCTCTCTTAGAGGAAAACATTTGAAGAAAAAAAAACTTTTTGCATATCTTAACAGAGAATAAAAGTTTGATAAATACTAAGAGAAAAAGAGTCTGTTTTCTTCCATACAAACGTTGATCAGAGAGTGTAATATTCCTGGCCTTTCTCCCACCCTTAACTCACTCTGCCTTTGTCTATAGGATGAAGATCTCCTCTGCTTCCACAGGAGCAGGATTTGGCCTCTAAGATAGGAGCCTTCTTTCTGATCCTGTTTTGCCAGAACTGAATAGGTACATCTCTGATTCTAGGTTTCATACTCTCTACCTTAACCTTTAGTAGCAACAAAGTTGATGTTTCAGATTTATATTTCCCGTACTCTTTTTTTTTTGGATTTATCATAATCTGTTTGATATCCTCAAAGACCTCAGTGAACATGTACTCAGTCTAACATCTTAAAACATATCTCCTAATAGTTATGTTTAATTAGAATAGTTTTAAATTGATTCTCCCAAACGTATTGACTAATACTGACCAACACCACCACAAATTAGCATAGGGATGCATACCTCACATGTCATCTCTCTGGGTAATGTGGTCTAATTGCCTCATTTCTTGCTGACATGAAATATGCTATTCACACAGCACTGAGAATATGTCTAAAAAAATTAAGCTAATCATGTCGATCCCCTTAAAATTCTTCAATAGTAAATAAAATCCCAAATCCTTACAAGCCTTTCTAGACACACCTTCCCACAACTTTCTTCAATTCTGTTTAACCACACTGAATGTTAGTTTCCCATATATACCCAGGTTCTTTTGCATCTAAACCTTTGTACAAGAGGTTGAAATGTAAGGCCAACACCTCCACTTCTTCCTTCACCTGACCACTCTCGCTCATCCTTTGCAGCTCCTCTTAACCCTTCACCAGGACCCCCAAACCTCAGTCTAGGTGCTCTCTCACTGTGCGCCTTCAGATGCAGCCCTTAATCCCCTTTGCCTCTTCCCACTTTGAACTGAAATGGGCTAACACTGGTGGGAACCCTCCTCTAGTTATGAACATCACCACAGCAGGGAACTTGTGGTTTATATTCCCACAGTTTAGCACAGGTCTTAACACATAGTGTTTGTATTTCCTAAAAGTATTCATAAAGACTAGGAGGAGAGGAGCACCGCTACCAGGAACAGCGGCATTGACAATGGAAGCTGACTTGGGGATTGAGGATAATCATTTCAGTTTAGGGACACATTGAGATTGAAGCAACACTGGAACTGCCAAGGGAATGATTTGGTACAGATTTGGCAATACAGAATTAGGCTTCTGATTACAGGCATGGGTTTCAGTCATGTGAGTGTTTGCGATGACTGAAGTGCTAAAAGCAAACTAGGTTCTGAACACAAAGAGAAAACAGTGATGCAAAGCTTTAGAAGAGATGACAGAAGTGTTTCCTAACATACAAAAATCAGTTCTATAGCCTAGTGTAGATATCAACATTTCATTTGGCTTTCTGTTATTAATATAATGGTAGAGTCATTTGCTGGCTAGCTTGAAAAATCAGCTGCTATAAGGAGTATTGTTTTTTATTTTGAGGGAAAGTATAGATTGATATTAAAGTACAAACAAATCCAAAATTATTCTGATTATTATAAAATTCAATAATTCTTTTGATATTAATATATACTTAATAGTATGTATTTAGCACATTAAAATAATATCTTTAAGATTCTAGAATATTTTACAAATTCTCTTTATGGAATCCAGGCTGAAACGGATGTAGTCACATGAAAATGAGAAAATTATTGAATAAAAGAAAAATATTTGTGATAAACATAAAAATCAAGTTTTTTAGGATACAATATTTTATGTGCAGATATTTAGAAGAACATTGTCTTTCATTTCTAGTTTCACACCATGTTTTCAGTAAATGGCCAAAAATGAATTGAAGGGATTTTTATTTCCCTAAACAACTCCTCTTTCCCAAATGGATTGATACTGATTTTGTAAATGCTTCTCACCTTCTTAAAAATAATGTGTTTCTGTCAGCTACACATGCCAGTCACCACTTACCATTAATTGTACCATAGCAATTCCATAGGAAATGGAAATAAACATTTCTAGTAGAAGAGAGAAAATACACTTTTGAAAAGTCTTTCATATCAATAAGGGAAAAAAATTTCCTGAGATTTAAAATGTTATTATCTTTTTCATTGCATCTTAATAAGTTTCATGTTGAAAATTTTACATCCATAGCAAGAGTAGTTTGAGACAATTTGTAATAAACCATAGTATAAAAGAATATAATTTGAGCTGATTAGAAAACCTCAGATGCCAAGGATTAGTATTGATAACAGGCATGATGTTCTTGTTGTTACTGTTAATTTTTCACCTCAAGTGTAAAGCTGAGACTGATGCAGATGTTTAGTAAATGAAGCTACTGGAAGCCTAAAATGCAGTTTAGTGCATCAAGGAAAATATATTTGTAGAACCAGAAAGGGCTCCGATCATCATTCTGATCAACAGCCTCATATTCCATGTCAAAACTAAGATGACAAGGATATACAAGAATGTGTATACATCACACAACATCTACCATGCTGAGAAGGATCACACGTGCTCCTGACCTTCTCCTCAGAACCTAGATGGAGTAGAGACAACATGCCAATCACTGCCAATCTGCATTATTTTTTGTGTAGCCATTAATAAAGAAGTTTATTTCTTTATTCTTTAAATACTTTTTTTGTGCCAGGTAACTACTGACTGGGGCTAGAGTGGTGAACCACACACATAATAGATAATATCCCTAATTTTCATGGTCTGTCTTCATTAGGAAGAAATTAAAAGTCAACAAATTATATGAAAATCATAATCATATAATAAATAATATATTATGTATATTAGATATAATTATATAATCTATAATATAATAAATAATATGAAAATCAGCACCAGGAAGAGAATTGAAAGAGAGGGATATAATTTTTTTCTTTTTTTTTTTAGTAAGAGCAGGAAAGGCAAGGACAGACTCCCACATGTGCTTCAATCAGGATCCACCTACTAGAGGGTGATGCTCTACCCATCTGGGGCCCTTGCTCCATTGCAATAGGAGCCATTTTTAGGGCCTATGGCAGAGACCATGAGACCATCCTCAGCTCCCAGGGCCAACTCGCTCATGAGCGATGGCTGCAGGAGAGAAGAGAAGATGGAGAGAGAGAGAGAGAAGTGAGAAGGGGAGGGGAAGGAGCAGATGGGCACTTCCTCTGTGTGCCCTGACTGGGAATAGAACCCAGGACATCCACATGCTGAGCTAAAGTTCTACCACTGAGCCAACCAGCCAGGGCCTGAAATAGAGGGATATAATAAAGAAGGACTTGGGGTTACTTTAAATTGGGATTCAGGAAAAGCCTCTCTTAGAGGTGACATTAAGATATAACTTGATCCTGGCTGGGTAGTTCAATTGGTTTGAGTGTTGTTCTTATACACCAAGGTTGTGGTTGTGGGTTTAAATCAACAAATGCATTAATAAGTGCAACAACAATTTTTTTTAAGTGAGTGAGAGAGAGAGAGAGAGAGAGAGAGAGAGGGAGAACAGGACAGACAGGGACAAATAGACAGGAAGGAAAAGAGATGAAAAGCACCAACTCATTGTTGCAACATCTTTAGTTGTTCATTGATTGCTTTTTCATATATGCCTTGGCCAGGGGCTCCAGCCAAGCCAGTAACCCCTTGCTCAAGCCAGCAACCTTGGGCTTCAAGCCAGCAACCTTTGGGCTCAAGCCAGTGACCATGGAGTCATGGCTATGATCCCACACTCAAGCCTGAGACGCCATGCTCAATCTGGATGAGCCCGTGCTCAAGCCAGCAACCTCGGGATTTCAAGTCTGGGTCCTCTGTGTCCCAGGCTGACTGTCTATTCACTGCGCCACCGTCTGATCTGGCCATAGTTTCTTAGTGAGAATAATGGACAGACAGACAGTAATAGTGAAAGCAGGGTCACTTAGGTGGCTATTTGTATTATTATGGTAAGAGAATATCATGCTTCGCACAGGACGCACAGATGAGATAAAGAGAAGTGTGAGTGCATGCAGGATATCCTACCGAGAGAGGTTGGCTGGGTCTGCTCTACTGAGGGCAGCAGGGGACCAAAGAAAAGCGAGATTTCTACTTGAAAATTGTAAGGATGGATGATGGTGCCATTGACCAGAAGAGATAAATCTAAGAAGGAGCTTTCTCAGGAAGGAAAGAATTCTTAGCAGGTCTGAATAGCAAATTCCCTTCTAAGAAACCAAGAAAGTTTGTAGGTTCTCACCAACAATACAACTTTTCTTTTTATTTATTTTATTAAGAAATAAGTTCTACTTCTGCTACTAAATGACATGCTTCCTGAGCCCTTTTACTGAGACTTCTTTTAAATGAAAGCTTTACTATATTCTGAGATTCTAAGAACTATTTAAAGCAATCAGCACCTTTATTTGTAGTGGTGTCCTTTCAATCTCATGGGAGCCATTGCTATATTTGTCAATTTTTGACACAAACCACAATGGAATAGGATAATCTGGATGACCAGACAATTACAAAACAAAACAAAACACTGAGTAGCTTTCCTCATAAAGGATGTGTCTCTTGTTGCACGAGTGCAGTGAAATTATTCATAAGATTGTGTGGACACCTAGGCTTACACATCTCATACCTCATCTTTAAAAGTCACCACACTGGCCCACCAAACATATTTGTAAAATACAGAAGTAAAATATAAGACAGAAGGGCATAATAAACAAATAAATGAGAGAACTGCAAAATATATAAAAATTTCACGACACAAATAATTTCTAACTTGCATAATTCCTGTTTTGCAATGCTTCTAACAACATAGGGGACACACAAAACCATGAAGAAAAAACTACTTCAGAATGCAAATGTGCTTTCACTTTTCTATTACATTTGAAAGTTCACTCCGTTTAGTCAGTCTGCAGTGCCTAAGGGTAGGTTGTGCAAAGTACTTTGTGAGTGACAAGCTGACATTATCAGCTCATTCTCTCCATACAATTCAGCACTCACCAATCATCTCCGTCCTCCCCAGTTTTGTGTCAAGACTAAGACTAGATTGAATTAAATGAGAATTGTCTTACTGTGCACTGCCACATAGGACGAAAAGGTCTCATGAACCTGCTACTGTCCATCACTGTGAACATTGATATCAGATGGCATGCTCAACTCAAAAAGCAAATGTTTGAATCTCATTTTCTTGTGGGATCCTAAGGTTCTGTGGAACCGTGGTTAAAAAAACAACAGTCTATTCACACACACACACACACACACACTTTTATAAACCTGAAATTTCTGGGTTTATGGAATGCAGCTACTCTGAGGTGAAGGTTAATCAAACCAGCAGCAAGTATAACTCAGTGGTTTCCTTAAATGGTTTCTTAATCATATAGGTAGTGCTCATCAGCTGCCCCAAAATCAAAATATATTCTGGCTTGGAAAAGAGTATTTAGGAAGCTGCCTATGATGACGTGAGGCCTCCCAGATTTCAAGGTGCCTTCTGGTACTGCTTCTTTCTTCTACTAATTCTTAACCACGAATAAAGGTTGGTTTTGAGTTAGATTTACATTTTGTTTGAATTGCTATGGAAAATTTTAACTCCTCACTGACAGCAGGCTCAATAACTGCTTAGCAGGCTGTTTCTCTACTCCCTGATTCCTACTAACTGCTTTTTTAGCTTCTGAACCCATTGCTTCTTGCTTGCAGTCACTTGGCAGTTAGGACCAGAGAGTCCCCACAATTTGTGACCATTAACTTGCTAAATCAAATCTTTGCAGAGAATCTAAAAACCCTCAGACTCTAAAAGCTTAAAGTACAGACCTTTGGGTATTAGTTAACCCGTCTGGTCCCTGCTAGAGTAATAAACTGGTTCTCCGCCACCAGGAGCGCTGCTTGGTCTTTTCTGTCAGGTGAGATTTTCTGCAACAGAATGAGATTGACAATGTAACCATTTGTGATAATGCAAGAGAAAACAAAATGCTTTATTTTAGTTTTGTTAAGTTTGAAAAACCTACTAAATCACCATGTTGCATCATCAAATAAATAGACATATGGATTTGCAAGCCTGAAGTTACAGTGTACATCAACAAAGCAGACTTAGATGGGGTAGTCAATGAGAATGACAGATTAGGATACTGTTGTGAAGTTCGAGAGAAAAATGTGTTCTCAGAGAAAGTGGTCCATTTTAACAATGCTGCTAAATATCAAGAAAGAGGAGGAGTCTGTTGGATTCAAAAGCATAAGCAACCCTGATAAGAGCAATCTCAGCATAATGTTGGGGTCACTCTACTGATTTGAGACAGTATGTTAAGGAAGTGGAGAAAAAAAGACTTCACGTCAAGGAGGTGTCTTTATTTACAAAGAGGATAGCAAAGAATGTTTTCAGCTGATGAAAATGAAACAAGCAATATGAAGCCAACAGTGTAAGGACAGCAGGGATGATTTCACAATTTGATGCCTTAGTAAATCATGAAAGAATAAGATTTATAACAGAATGGCGATAATTCCACTCCAGGTAATAGAAAGGCAAAGAGCACAGATGGTTATTTTGTGGTGAGAATAAAAGGGAACTCATGTCAGCCTCTATTTTCTCACTAAACACTAGACAAGATTACGAGCTAAGACAAGGATTCCTGTAGGAGGTATGAGTGGATGGGAGAAGAAAAAGGGTAGCAGTAAACCTTTACATCACAACAATTATAACAAAAAAAAACCCAAAACACAATGTGATGAATGCCATGAGAGATAACATTAAGTGCTGCAATGTCATCAAAGAAACAGATCAAATCCAAAAACAAGTACAAGGATTTTAAAGAGGGGGAAGCATTTGGACTGAGTATTAAAGGAAGTAGGATTGCCAGAGATAGACATGATGTGGGAAATGCAGTCCAGGGTGCTTTTACCAACTTTTTTATAAGTACAGGAAACACAGTTTCCATTGGGAAAAATAATAATCAGGCTTTCAAAAAGCTATGATTTTGCTATTGCAAAAGAAAACTCACATTCAAATGACACAAACCACCACAAAATTCTATTGAACGGTGTTTGGTTTTCTTATTGTTTTTAAATTCCTAATGTTGAACAGAGAGAGGGTATCTGGCCTATTTTGTAGCCATTTGCCTAGTTTGCATAATAGAAATCAAAGATGCACCTTTCCTAAAGGATTTTTTGTTATTTTAGTGTGCAGAGAATGATGGCATTTTATATGCCCAAATACCACACGCACCAGCCAATGCAGAGGAAAGCTCTGCTTCCTCCTGTTCATGACTCTCAGGAGCTTAAGTCACTAACGTTCTTTCATTGCAAGGTAGTTTAGGGAAAAAAGGAGATAAAATTATTCAGAAAAGTCAGGGGTGTCTCATGAACATCAAAGGCAGGTATTAGAGTTGTCTTCTGAAGGACTAGAATCTTAATCTCTCTCTTTTTTCTTTCCTCACCTCCCAGATCTTTTACTTAAAATATCTTGTTATTTTCTTTCTGCACATAGATGACATGGTACAAGATGGTTATGCTACAATTTCTAATTGGTACAATCTATTTCAAATTATGGATGAATTCCCTTGGATCCAGTTTTAAATTTCTAAATTAATACAGTAATATAAACAAATATAAAATAAACAGTTATTGAAAGGAGCATCTCAAAAACCCTTATTAACAGCTGGGGGGAATGGGAGAGTGAATTCTTGGGCACAGAAACCCTAGGATAAATCTATTTCAAATACCTTTTAAAAATGGTATTTTTTGAAATTTTATTTAGAAAATTAAATTTAACAGGGTGACATTGATCAATAAGAGTACATAAGTTTCAGGTAAACATTTCCATAGCATTTGAACTATTGATTATGTTGTATACCCCTCACCCAAAGCCAAATCATTTTCTGTCACCTTATATTTGTCCCTCTTTACACCCTTCCCCACTATCTCTCCCCACCCCCCCTCCCTTCCATCCTCCTCCTCCTAATAACCACTTTGCTTTTATCTATGTCTATGAATATCAGTTTTATATCCCACTTATATGTGAAATCATACAGTCCTTAGCTTTTTCTGATTTACTTATTTCATTCAATACAATGTTCTCAAGGTCCATGTTAAAAATTTTATTTTATTTATTTTTTTCCTTTTTTTTTTTTTTTTTTTTCTGAAGCTGGAAACAGGGAGAGACAGTCAGACAGACTCCCACATGCGCCTGACCGGGATCCACCCGGCACGCCCACCAGGGGCCACGCTCTGCCCACCAGGGGGCGATGCTCTGCCCACCAGGGGGCGATGCTCTGCCCATCCTGGGCGTCACCATGTTGCGACCAGAGCCACTCTAGCGCCTGAGGCAGAGGCCACAGAGCCATCCCCAGCGCCCGGGCCATCTTTGCTCCAATGGAGCCTTGGCTGCGGGAGGGGAAGAGAAAGACAGAGAGGAAAGCACGGCGGAGGGGTGGAGAAGCAAATGGGCGCTTCTCCTGTGTGTCCTGGCCGGGAATCGAACCCGGGTCCTCCGCACGCTAAATTTTATTTTAAAAGCAACATGAGTTTTTAATGGTTGTCCTCTCTTCAAAAAACCTTTGGGAAAAAAAAGTGTTTGGATTTCATCAATATGGCATTTCATCTTCTTTTCTGTGCCTTAGACCAGTGGTCCCCAACCTTTTTTGGGCCACAGATCGGTTTAATGTCAGAAAATATTTTCACGGACCGGCCTTTAGGGTGGGACAGATAAATGTATCACGTGACCGAGACAAGTGTCAAGAGTGAGTCTTAAGGCCCTGGCCTGTTGGCTCAGTGGTAGAGCATCGGCCTGGCATGCAGGGGACCCGGGTTCGATTCCCGGCCAGGGCACATAGGAGAAGCGCCCATTTGCTTCTCCACCCGCACCCCCTCCTTCCTCTCTGTCTCTCTCTTCCCCTCCCGCAGCCAAGGCTCCACTGGAGCAAGGATGGCCCGGGCGCTGGGGATGGCTCCTTGGCCTCTGCCCCAGGCACTAGAGTGGCTCTGGTCGCGACAAAGCGACGCCCCGGAGGGGCAGAGCATCGCCCCCTGGTGGGCAGAGCGTCGCCCCTGGTGGGCGTGCCGGGTGGATCCCGGTCGGGCGCATGTGGGAGTCTATCTGACTGTCTCTCCCCGTTTCCAGCTTCAGAAAAATACAAAAAAAAAAAAAAATCTAAAAAAAAAAAAGAGTGAGTCTTAGACGAATGTAACAGAGGGAATCTGGTCATTTTTTAAAAATAAAACATCTTTCATACTTAAATATAAATAAATGGATATAACGTAAGTTATTTATTCTTTCTCTGTGGACCGGTACCAAATCCCATGGACTGGTACCGGTCCGTGGCCCAGGGGTTGGGGACCACTGGCTTAGACCATAGGTTATAGGTTTTAATTTCAGCTTTGTAGTGGCAGCAAGCTATCCTTTTAGTCCCCCTCTGTACACCTTCACTAAAATTAATTTTTGCTGCACAAATGTGAAGAGAAGGTGACCGGCAGGGCAGCACCCAGAATACTTTGTCTTGACTTAGTCCATAGAATAAAACAACAGTCAAATGATCAGAAGTTTTTGCCTTTCTGTTATAGTAAAAGGAATAAAGTAATACTATGAAGGGTTAATGCAATTGTTTTTATTTTGGAATCAGTTTACATAAAACTGTAATTGTCTGAAAGAGTATGATTTCCTTTTTCCACTTACATACAAGAGATATTAAAATTGAATTTTTATGCCTTTCTTTAAGTGTACTTTTTGTTAGGCTCTATTAAGATGTGGACGATAAATCATGCAGAGCAAGGTGTATCTGAAACAGAACTTCAGAACCAACAGATTCATTATGAAATTCAACCAATCAGAGTGTCCCTGGGGGACTTGTTATGGCCAAAGAGAAAGAACTAAGGCCCTAGGGACAGCTAGACCTGGGCTCAAATACTGCATCTGTCTTTACCTTATTCTTTTGAGGTAGTCATGGTGATATCCTTAAATTATCTGAATGTCAGTTTCTTTATTCATTATGAATTTAAAAATTGGTGTTCAGAAAAATGCGCATGTGAAATTAAAACCAGTAATTGTCTGTTGCCAGTGGGAATGTAAAGTGTGCTGCTGCTTTGGAACTCATTCTGATACCTCCCTAAAAGGTACGAGAGAGTGAATGTGGGACCCAGCAATTCTAATGCTAGGATGGACACCCAAGAAAACCGAAAACATATTTGAATTCCAAAATGTATTCACTAATGTTGATAGCAGCATTATAATATACAGTCAAAAGTAGAAACAAACTACATGTCTATCAGTAGATAAACAGAATGTGATAAATTCATTCAATGACATATTTTTCAGCATTAAGATGAATGAAGTATTGATATATGCTACAACATGGAGGAGTCTTGAAAATATTACCTTAAGTGAAAGAAGCCATTCACACACAAAGAGACATATATTATGTAATTTTGTATATATAAAATGTCTAGAATAGGCAAGTCTATAATGACAGAATGAGGATTACCAGTTGCCTATGGCTGGGGGAGAATGGCAATAGTTGACAGTTAATAGGTGCAGGGTTTCTTTGGATTTGATGAAATAGCCTAAAATTACATTGAACAACTCTATGACTGTACTAAAACCCATTAAATTGTATACTTTAAGTGGGTAATTTTTATGGGTAATTTATATTTCAATATAATTCTTTTAAAATTATATTTCAATATAATTATATTTCAATATAATTCTTTTTCAAATTATATTTCAATATGATCATGTATAAACATATACAATCAATTCATGATTTATTTGTGCCAGGCTAAATTTTATATATGTACTTTCCCTTCATATTTCTATTAATATCACTTCATCTTACCTTAGAATAAGCAGAAATACAATAGAAAATGCTTTAAATAATATTAGTTATTGACTAGAAATAATGCTATTAATAAAAATGTATTGCTATGAATTACAACTTATTTGTCATTACTCTGTTTCAGGCACTGGGCTAAGCATTTTGTATTCATTAATTAACATCCATAATAATCCTAGAGAGGTAAGCACCATTAATCCATTTTACCCATGAGGAGGTTAGAGCTAAGGAAACTTTCATTAATTGCACCAATTTATAAGTTCAGTAAATAACAGAGCTGATAAACCCAACTGTAGCTAATTCCATGGGCCAGACTCTTGAACAGTAAGTAGCCTCCCCTGCAGTAAACCTTATGAGTTATGTATTTGGCTATAAAACTCCTTGCTTGATCATGCCTTTAGAATTTCCCCTAATATTTTAGGTGAATTTATCATGTAAACCAGACTGAATAATGTTGTATCTTGGGTAGATTTTCAGTACCCAGGAAAATACATAGAAGTTACAGTTGTAGCTTTTTTTTTTAATGATGATATTAAGCATGTGACCGATGAAAATGAAATAAAAAAATAAATTGTTCTGGTAACAGACTAGAAAGATGAAGCTGAGAATCATAATAAATACCAGAAAGAATGGCAAAATTTTACAACCTGCTCAATGTGAAATGAACTCGAAGAGGAATAAACAGGAAAAAGAACAAAGGGATTATAAGTTAATAGACATTTATTTCTCAAGTTAAATGAATGCCACCCTATGGTTTATTCACAAATGTTTAGATTTTAAGATTGTCTCTGCTTCCTGTTGGTTAATTAATGGCCCTCTATTAATACTTCCCAGCACCTCTAATGGACACAAATCTTATTTGACTTAAGTGGAACCTAACTTCTAACTTCATTTCCCAAACCTATTTCCCCTACTGTGTTTGTAAATTATTACCCATCTACAGCTCAAGACTCTGGAAATAATTGATTCCTTCTAATCCCTTACTCCTATCACAACCTAAAGTATTTTTATTTTCTTTCTGCAATGAATGATGCATCTATGTTCTTCCTTTTGCCTTCCTCATGTTGCCTGTCCTGTGGGTCACATCCTCATTACATTTAGTCCACTCTCTTACTTGTTATCCCTGCGTCTTCTCTCTCTTCTCCTTTTCCTACTTCATGCTGCCCCAAAAGTAATTTTCTTACATTACAACTTTTATCATAAAATTTCTCTATTTAAATAAACCTTTCTTGTGTTGCCAATAAAATAACCTGTTTAACTTTACTTTAAAAATTCATTTGCTTCAAGCACACATCTGCAATGCTTATTAATCTTTGGAAACACTAGATTTTGCTTGATCTCAAGGATAATCGATGTTATCAGATAAGGAGCCCCTAAAAATCTTACACAATGGCTACTTTGAAGGAATTCTTTTTGCCAACACAAGGAAGGTTATGGTTCATTATATCATATTTTGGGGGGGAATAGGGATCTCATTCATTCATATGTATTTAACTATAATCTAAATATATACTGTCATTTCCCAATTTTTCTCTATGCTCAGGCTCTTCCTAGTATTGCAGGAATCAAAGGAGGACAAAACCGCCCAGACAACTTGATGAAGCAAGAAGGATTTATTAAAACCAGTAGAGCACATGAGGTTTGTAGTTCCAAAACACGGGCTCCCCGAAGTTGATGTTCTTACAGGTTATATACCTTTACAGTATCTAAGCAATGAGCATGTGATTTCTTTGTTTAAGGTTTCACAGGACTCAAGAAGAGGAGAGGGGAAGCTTTGGTGGAGTCAGCAAGGGGGAACGGGTTTCCAGATCACTAGCCATAGTTACCTACAGATCCTGCTATTCTTGCTTTGTATTGTAACTATCAGATATAATTAATTTATTACTGGCTGACTCGGTTACCCCTGCTGTCTCCTTTCTCTTGTATTCTTTTCATTTCTTCATTCTCAGGGAAGACGGGGCTTGCCCCTCCTTCCTCACTAGCTTCAAATTTATGTATTCAACTACCTAACTGATATCTCTGGAAATAGGCCTAAAAAATTAACAAAATTAACATATCTAAGCTGATTTTCCCCCTCCACCATCAAGAGGACTTCCCCTACTACCACTATATCTTCTTTAGCTTTTTTATAATCCAAAGCCTTTTGTGTCTTAATAATCTTTCACATGTTCAGAATGCTCTGCCAGCTGCTCTCTGGTTCTTTCTTAAAATTCAAGAATAGTTAGAATGTCACCTCCTCAAAGAGGCCTTTCCTACTGACAATAAAATGCAATAGTTTCTCTGATACTTTCTCAGTATTCTATTTCACAAAATTGATTATAATAGTTCTATCTCACAGAATTTGTTACAATATGTCATTCATTTATCAGTTCCTTTTTTTTGTCTATATCCATTATCGGTTTATAAATTCTATGAGGGCAAAGATCATATCTTTCTTGTTCAGTATAGCTCCAGTGACTTGCATAGTACCTGGTACATGGTAATATCTTTGAAAACATTTCCTCAATGAATAAAAAGATGCAAAAGAAGAAAAATCAGTAGATGACTATGTTAGATATCATTGTAAGTGAGAATTCCCTTACTAGCTACTTTTAAGCTACATCTGTACTGCAGTTTGGGAAACCTCAATACATAAAAGCAGAAAAGTCATATTGTAATGTAATTGCATGAACAAAAGATAACTATTTCAAACAATATTCATTTTGGTTTAAGTGCTTTACAGATATAACTACTTATGGAATAGCACTTAATATTATATACATTTTACAATTAAAACAACTGAATGGAAGTTCACACCTCGTCCAAAGTCAGAGTTAAGAGTAAAAAATCCAGGATTTGAGCACAAGCAGTCTTGCTTAGGAGTCTGCGTGCTAAACCACAGTAATTTTGCCAAAATACCTCTATATCTAGGCATCTCTTTTAGTATATTTATTGTAGTTTAATTTGGGCTGGAGGAGCAAAGTGCAAGTAAGCCCTCAGACTACATCTGTAGTATAGAATGAAGTACAATCATATCCCATCCAGGACTGATGAACTCTGCCAGGTCAGAGCATGGCTGTGTTTTTTCCATTACTGACTTAAATGGGATCTGTTTGGGACCCTTCTAATTAGAAAAGGCCATTTCATCATTTTCAATTTTATTTTGCACAGTCATATATTCATCCATTAGTTATCTTCAAGAGCTCTGTCAGCAAAAACTCTATCTTCAAAAACTGATGAGGAAAAGCTTATAAACTTGGCCTTAAATGTGAAAATTAATGGCTAAGAGCAACTGTTTCATAACCCAATGTGAGTCTTAAAATATTTTAGAATTACTGATGCCATAAAAATTCCACTCAATTAGAACTTCAACATTAAGAGTCGAGGAAAACTAGTAGATATTGAATCCAATTCTTGGAATAGCACTTTACCTAGTATAAAAAATTAATTGCAAGAAATAATTCCTTTGTATACAACTTAAATATAAATTTTAAATACAATCGCCATATCTAAGTGTTGCATTTTAAAAAGAACTTCTGTTATCAAAATGTGAATGTTAGTTAAAGGGATAATTATCCTGGATGGGACTGCATAGCACATAAACTATTTAACAGTGGATAGAGTTTAGAGCTATAGAAAGTCAGGAAGATACTCTCCTGGCTGGTGTCAAAAAAGCAAACTGCTGTGTTTTGCTATGTCCATGGAAAGGGGTGGCCTTTAGGAGCTGAGAACCTCATTCTTTCAACTACAGGGTACTGAACTCTGTGGACAGTCTGAATGAGCTTGAAGAGGACCCCATGCCTTCAAGTCCAAGATGATATCTTGAGTTCAGCCTTGAGACCCTAAGCAGAGGACCATGTTGAGCAGTGCTCAGACTTCAGACCTACAACATGGCGACATGATAAATACTGTAAACCATAGCATTTGTGGTCATTGTACAGAATAAATAAATAAATAAATAAATAAATAAATAAATAAATAAAAATAAAAACTAATATACTAGAAGACGGGACATCTGGAAATCTATTCCTTCTTAGAGCAATAAGAACACTAAACAAAATGCTCAAAATAACTTTAGAGCTCTGGAAATAACCAAATACTTGCACCAGTATGAGTTGAGTTTTATTCCAGAAACATAGCTGCTGAATCCCGGTAAGAACAGTTGCCCTTGCTCTGTTTTAACTTGCATTATCCCATCATCTTCTTCTCAGCTTTGCAGTAGCTTTGAGAAGCAATAGTATTATAATGTAGATAGCTGTGAAAATCGGTAGCCTAGCCATCACTGGGTGGGGCAAACAGCTTTAGAACTGTTCTCAACCAAAAAGCCTTTTCCCAGAGAACTGTCACTATTTGACCATTCTGATAATTCCCTGGAGATCTACATTCACAGGAATTGTCTTTGTGTGACTTGATTTAGAACTCTCTCAGTGAAAACAGCTTTTCTTCAAGGTTTTTTTATCAGAAAAAAAATATCAGTTGCAACTAACACCACACCTGCTTAAGTCAAAAATAATAATCAGAGCACAGGAAACTTTAACGGAGCGGGGAGGTCTAAAAGGTAAAACTGTGGAATGAGAACTGTAGGAAGATTTGAAATACTCTGAAAAATTCCTGGGAGTCTAGAAGGTCATGAGAATATGATCATGCCCGAAAAGCCCATAACCTCTCACCTGTAGTTTTTTTGTTTTGTTTTGTTTTGTTTTCTTCTGAAGCTGGAAACGGGGAAAGACAGTCAGACAGACTCCCGCATGTGCCCGACCAGGATCCACCCAGCACACCCACCAGGGGCGAGGCTCTGCCCACCAGGGGGCGATGCTCTGCCCCTCCGGGGCGTCGCTCTGCTGCGACCAGAGCCACTCCAGCGCCTGGGGCAGAGGCCAAGGAGCAATCCCCAGAGCCCGGGCCATCTTTGCTCCAATGGAGCCTTGGCTGCAGGAGGGGAAGAGAGAGACAGAGAGGAAGGGGGCGGGGTGGAGAAGCAAATGGGCGCTTCTCCTATGTGCCCTGGCCGGGAATCGAACCTGGGTCCCTGCACGCCAGGCCGACGCTCTACCGCTGAGCCAACCGGCCAGGACCACCTGTAGTTGACTTTAAAGGACCTACACAAGGGAGAAGTAGAAGGTAATGAAAATTATAAACTGATTGAGCAATTTAAGGTATGACCCAGTGTTCAGAGTCCCTTAGAAAAGAGTAGGAACTTACACTTTCAAGACATTTAAGGAAAACTCTCCAGTAATTAGCTGATCACTAACTGAGCAGAGAATCAGTGGCCACACACAACAAAGAACACAAGACAGCAGCATCAACAGCAAATGATGGAGAGAACAGAGAGAGGGAGGTCTAAGTTTGAGATGTCACATTATTCAATATGTCCAATTTCCAGAGGGATAAGTGAAAAGGAGAAGGAAGTAAGAAGACAAATCGCCAATTACAAAAATAGTCACAGGGACTGGCCTGTGGTGGCACAGTGGATAAAGCATTGACCTGGAATGCTGAGGTCACTGATTCAAACCCTGGGTTTGCCTGGTCAAGGCACATATGGAAGTTAATGCTTTCTGCTTCTCCACTCCTTCTATTTCTCTCTCTCTCTCTTTCTCTAAAATGAATAAATAAAATGTTAAAAAATTAAAAAAAAATAGTCACAGGATGTAAAGTACAACATAGGAAATACAGTAAATAATAGTGTAATAACTATGTAAGGTATCAGATAGATACCAGACTTATCAGGGTGACCACTTTGTAATTTATATGAATATATAATCACTCA
This sequence comes from Saccopteryx bilineata, assembly GCF_036850765.1. NCBI lineage: Eukaryota > Metazoa > Chordata > Mammalia > Chiroptera > Emballonuridae > Saccopteryx > Saccopteryx bilineata. Next base: position 207,253,532 of record NC_089491.1, on the reverse strand, counting down.
CAGTATGTCAACTATAATTAAAAAATAAAAAAATTAAAGATAAAATGTCCAATTTCAAAGCAAGGATGTCAAGACATGCAAAGAAACATAATAGTATTAGATAAACCAGGGGAAAAAATTAATCCATAGAAAATGTCCCAGAGAAAACCCACATAGTGAAGCTACTAAATGAAGATTTTAAAATAGCTTTCATAAATATATTGAGAGAACTAAAGAAAACCATAATGACTTAAAACCAAAGGAAAGTATGAGAAAGTTTCCTAAAACACAGAATATCCATATATAAAAATAACAACAATAATCAAATAGAAATTCTGAAAACCTTACCTTTTGTGATGGCATAGATGGACCTGGAGATTATTATGCTAAGTGAAATAAATCAGGCAGAGAAAGACAAATATCATATTATCTCACTTATATGTGGAATCTAATGAACAAAGTGAACTGAGGAACAAAATAGAGGCAGAGGCGGGGTCACAGGGAGCAGAGGGACAGCTGTCAGAGGGACGGGGGATGAGGGGTTGGGATCAGAGAAGGTGAAGGGATTAGTGAAATTATATATACATAACACAATAGATACAGGTAACAGAACAGCAAATCATAGATGGAAGGGGGGAGAGAATTAGGGGGGAGGGGGAAAAAGGTGTATAATTGGGGACATGGGGGTAGGGGTGAGGGTGTTCTATTGAATGAATCCATGTTAACACAATAAATTAAAATGAACAATAAATTTTAAAAAACCCAATATACATTCTTATTAAAGTTAACAAAACAAAAATTTCCAACTTAACCTCCAATCTAATATTCACCTTGAAATAATGTTGCAAGTCATATTCTCCAAAAAATGGCCATACTAGTAATTTTAATTCGGACACTTTTAGAACCTTCTCATTCCTTCATCAAGTGGTAGAAATTATTTTCACTGTATTTGAAACTTGGTAGATTTTTGTGACAATCTTCATAAAGACTATAGAAATGACACCCTATGAATTCTGAGGTTAGGTCCTTATAAAGCAGTTTGGCTTTCACCTGGTTCTCTTCTCTTGAGACACCCATTCTTGGATGCCAGCACCATGTTGTAAAGAAACCTATTGTCCAGACTTCCAGCCACTTCTGTTGCTATGTGTAGAGAGGAGATGAGGTGTCCTTGCCAACTACTGCCCAAATTGAGGATCTGTGAGCAAAACAAATGTCATGGCTGTTTTAAAACCATTAAGTTTTAAGATTTTTTCAATGCAGTTATACCAAAATAAGTAATAAAATGAAGATAACATTTAAAATTTGAGAGGCAGAATTTTCTTTATTTGAAATGGTAAATTATATCATTCTAGAACAAAAATTAAAATGAATCAACTAAAATGAAATCAAATATAAAATATTTAAAGTAGACTTTGTACTGGTTAATTTTATGAGCCTAGAGATAATAATAATGACTTCTACAAGTACAGTGGTTCTTAAGAGGGGTTGACTTTTAACCCCAGAAGGCAATTGTAAATGTCTGGAAACATTTTGGCTTCACAATTTGGAAAGTGTTACTAGCATCTAGTGGGTGGAGGCCAAGATAATGCTAAACATATTCAATGCACAGGACAATCCTCTACAATATAAAGTTATCTGGTCCAAATATCAACAGTACCAAGCTTGAGAAACAAAGTACTAATGTAATGATAATGGACATGGAAATAAGTGGGCATATTTAAAGCACATTTCAGAGGTAACAGAACTGATTGTGTGAGATGACAGAAAGGGAGGAGCAATGGTAACTCCTGTATTTTGGCCTGAGTGGCCAGATAGATGGTGGAACCATCTCTAAGAGGGGGAGAACTGAAGCACAAAGATTTCTGTCTTTGAAATAATCGACAGCTTTGTTTTAGACAAATTTAAGTTTGAAGTGCCCATTAAAAATTCAAGTAGATTTGACAATTAAGAAGTTGGATACACAAGTTTGGATCTGTGAAAAGACCAAGCCTAATGCTAAGGTGACCAATTGTTCTCCTTTAGGGAGGACAGTCCTTTTGTAAGTTCCATCCTCCCTCAAAAAGTGTCCTTCTACAGGTCCTCCTTTTTGATATTGGAAGACTAATCTGTAAATGTCCATATTCGATGGATGCAGAGTCTATCCATTGCATGTGATGTGACGTATTTGTATTTGACATGACAATTCATCAAGAATCAGTATAGTGTGGCGAGACACAATTATGAGACGCATGCGCTCCGCACGGGGAGTCCTTGAGAGAGCACACAATATAGCGATAGCGCCAATGACTCTGTGTACTTCTTACTGAAACACGACAGGGCACATACAACATTGTAGACTCACGATTATTTCTTTCTCGTGAATATTCAATTATAGATAGGTAAGCACAATTCACGTTTTATTAATTCATTATCTGTTTAATAATTTCCAAATATGTATAATTTTTTTACAAGTATTTTCCCAAAATTTGAGTTTTAAAGTGGAAATCTATCCTCAAACCATATCTATTAATAACACATTTTGATTAAATAGTTGCATAAAACAGACTTTTTCAAATTAGAAACTGATAAATATACCCAAATACCACTCCAAATTAGTGGTTTTGTTTGATATTTAGTTGTGTTAATTTAACTTCTGGTAAATTTACCTACCATGATGTAACATTTTCAATTCATAATGTAGCTCTATATTTTATTTTTAATTTTAAATTTAATTTAAGGGATGAAAAAATCAAAAAAGAGAAAATGTCATTTTAATGATAAATTGAAAAAGGAATTTCCATTCCTCATATCAAAGAAAGGTACCATTGTTTTCTGCAATATTTGCAGTGGAGAATTTTGTATTGCAGTTGGGGTTAGAGCAGCAATAACGAAACACTTGACCACCAACAAACATAAGCAATCATTAGATGCATCAGCTTCCAGTTGTAAAGTAACAAGTATTTTAAAAACTTCAAATTATTCTGAAGATAGAAAACAGTTGGCTGCAATGGAAGGAATATTTGCATTGCATACCATAATTCACAATCAAAGTTTTCTTAGTATGGATTGTACAACTAAATTATTGAAAAAGTTTCACAATGCAAAAGTTTCATGTGCCAGGACAAAATGCGAGGCTATTTGGAAATCATTATTTTAAAATTACAGTGACAAAATACTTACAGAGGACTTGGAAACTACAGCATTTGTAATGATTGTATCTATGCATAAAATCATAATGAAATTAAATTGTATCCAATAACACTAAGATATTTTAATGTTACCAAGGGCATTCAAGTAAAAATTTTAAAGTTAGAATCCATTGAGGATGAAACTTCTGAAATTTTGTCAAACCATCTATACAGAGTAATGAATGAAAACAATTTGAAATCAAAAGTTGTTGCACTAATGGCTGATAATACAAATACAAATTTTAGTGGGCAAAGACACAAAGAGGTAAATAATGTATATGTAAAATTACAAGAGTTACTCCAAAAGAAAATACTAGGAATAGGTTGCAATGCATATATTTTGTCAAATGCAATCAACACTTTTTCATGTGCCATGCCAGTTGATGTAGAAGTAATAATAACTACAATTTATTTGCATTTTAGTTGTTTTACCATTCATGTTGCTACTTTAAAACACTTTTGTGAAGAAGCAAATGTTGAACACAAAAAACTTTTAGGATATTCAAAAGTTAGATGGCTTGCTCTAACACCTGCTATAAAGCATGTTCTACAATTATTTGGGCCTCTCCGTTCACATTTTTTAAGTTTAGACAAATGTCCTAAAATCCTGAAATCATTTTTCAATAATAAAATATCTGAGATATTAATGTATTTTGTGCATAATCAAGCATTTATTTTTCACAAAATGATTCAAAAGATTGAAGGTGAACACATTTCAGCTACAGAACTTAGCCTTATTTTGAAAGATTTTATCCTTCAATATAAATCTCATTTTGAAGAAAAATTTCTTCCTTTAATTATAAAAATAAAATTGTCAGACTTAAAGGAATCAAATCTGGACATAACAGAAAAGTTTATCAAAGAAGTGCAAAATTTTTACCAGACATGTTTTCAATATATCAAAGAATGGTCTGAAACAAACATCATGAGAAATAGCAGTTTTTGATGGTGTTTTTTTACTTGATTGCAAGTATATTTGACAGATATTGAATCTTGTCTTGAGTTTTTATCTAAAGAAATGCCAGACATCAAAATAGATGACAACTGTCTCTTTGAAGATATTAGAAGACTGAATGTATATTTAAATTATGAAAAAATAATACAATGGGAAAATAAACATGTCAAGATTGATAAAATATGGGTGGAAATGTTCAGCCATTTTAAAAATGAACACATTCCATGTGAAAATTTATTTATTCTTGTTAAATTTACATTGTGCTGCCCTGTAACTAATGCAGCAGTTGAAAGAGTTTTTTCAATTGCTAATGATTCTTGGACAAGTGAGAAATCAAGATTGAATGTTGATCCTCTAGCTGCAGCACTTGCCGTAAAATTCAATATGAAGGATATTTCTTGTTCAGATATTTTCAATATAGTGTTACAAGATGATACATTGACAAAAAATATTTATTTAATGGAAAAATATTATCTAAATGAGTACTTTTTTCTTACAATTATTATTAAAATTAATAGACATGTAAGCATAATTACAATATAAAATATTACAATGTTTTTATTATGCATTTATCTTATAATGTATTATTGTTGCAGTGAATAAAATGTTTCTTTTATTTACGATAGTGTTTTCTTCAATTTATTTTTGTCCTCCTCTTCATTGTAAAAAAGTTGGTCACCTTACCAATACTATACCCTTAGAACCTTTAGAATATTTCTCCTTCAATTCTCACAACAATCTTATAACATAGGTGTCGTTCTCATCTAGCGTTGTAGGAACTGGAGGTTCAGGGAGACATTAAATCATTGACTTAGTTGTTGCCAAGTCTAACATTTGAAACCAGATGCATCTAACTCTAAAACCTTTGTTTTAACCACCAAGAACAAAACCTGAAGTGACTACACCAACTGAAAAAACCTGACTTCTACGTTGTATAACAAAAAGCACAGAATGAAGAGTATTATTGGGTATCAGATCCCAGACTTTTGTCAGTGGTCTAGAATCCTATTGTATATATACTACAGTCATTTCTAAGTGGAGCTGTATATTTTGTCTTGCTTTAGATGGCATTCCTGGCTTCATGCTTGAAATCAAAGTATTTTAATTAAATCTCTCATAGATTTGAATTTACTTGCCATCTGGAATGCAGAAGCAGCTCAGAGACTTTTAACTTAATTAGGGTACAAGCCCTTTTGTTTGGCCCCCATGCTGTTTGGCAGCCCTGGTCCTGTTGCCTCTGTCTGGGACAAGCTTCTCTCAGACTTCAGTCAGCAAAATGAGACATCAGGAAAAGTGCTGATGCCTGAACCACTGCAACTCAAAACCACTTAATTAATATACAGGTTTAATGCATTTGGTAATTAAAATTTAATTCTTTTAAGATGTACAATAGAAACAATTCCATTTGCAAGCATTTAATCCATTGTGCTGCTAAGAATAAAGTTGAAAAGGGAATTGAAATGAAGTTGTTCCTCCTTTTTAAGCATTAATTACACCCAGATCAGTAAAATGATAGCATGTACTTAGCCCTGATTGATCACCATTCTTGCTGAGTTGTGAAGCTTCTTTTTTAGAGACAACTTTTTTAATCACAGAAAACCTGTGTGTGCAGAGAAGCCCCTATAAAATACACTTTGTCAGTAAAGTATAAACAGTATTTGAAGAAATTTATGTTATCCCCAAACAAGCAAACCAAAACTCAGCATGAGGATTTAAGTTAATAAATGGACTATGGTCCAAACCATATTTTCTTCCTCCTGATATTTTTAAGTTTAACTAAATTACCAAAAGATATCATAATATTTCACTTTAAAAAATCCAGTACTTATTTAGTAAGAAAGTTTAGAGCCTAATGAAATTTTGATCCCTACCTATATCCTACTCTAATACAAAAAACCAAAATGTCTTACTTTGTTCAACTCAATATTTTCGAGCTATAAAACTATTTTAAAAAGTGACACCCGGGGGAAGTGCCGTCATGGAAATGGCGCCGTGAGCAGCGTGTCCGACAGATCTCCCCAAAATCACAACAAATTTATCAACTAGAAACAGAAAAATTTATCCTCGGAGCATTCCGGAGTTCCACACAAACTGAAAGCGAAAGGACTGTTATCACTTGAATCTGAGAGACCAGGGTGTGGAGGAAGCTACCGCAGGGACGTTCAAGCCGCGGAGGGAGTGCGCCTGTGGTGAGTCAGCCCACACTCGGGAGTGGCGAGCAGCCGCCGGCACGCGCCCGGTCCGGTTGCAGAGCAAGCACCGCTAACGTTCCCAGCGGCCCGCGCAGTGCGAGTGAGAGTACCCAGCCACCGGTGCCTGGAGCACCCGATTCGTGCACGTGCCCTGGACATTCCACGCACCCAGAGCGCCCTACTGACCCGCACACCCAGGGTGCCCATTATCCTGCGCCCGGTGCGCCCCAGCCGCCAGCGGCGGGGCGAGCGGGAGAGGCGCCAGGGTGGTCTTCCCTACTTGGGAGATTCTCTCCATGGGCGGGGCACCTCACCCAGCCATTCAAGCTAACAATCAAGCATTGGGGGAGGGGTGCTCAGGCAGCCTGAAATACCTTCGGGAGCACAGCTGCGGACCCAATCACTGAAATTAGCTTAACCCATGAAATCTGTGCACCCACGGATTCTAATTGATAAGATCTCTCTCAGTTCAGCGATCCAAGACAAGAGGCGTGATATTTTTTAGTGCCTCTCGCTAAAGGGGCGGGGGCAACTTCTGATTGATAGAGCCTCCATATTCAGGGATAAATGCTAACAAGAGGGACTTGGCAGATAAGATCTATACTACACTAGTCACAAGCAGAGACTAGTGACTCTTCTTCCCAGCCAAAACAGGCTACAAAGTGTGGAAAGCCTGGGTTGAGTGGTCCAACTGAATGCTAGGCGCTGAACAGTCACCTTGACAACAATTGACTCCCACCCCCGCCTGATTACACTGGAGGCTCTGACTGCCAGAGCCTTTCCCAAAGCCTTGCACTGAGTGGAGATACAGTGGGGATTTCCCAGCTCTTTGAGCCTCTTACTCCCCAGGCAGAAGCAGTTGCAGCCTTATAGCTGGATCACCAGGCTGCTAATTCAGGAAGGGGGGACTAGGAGAGAGACTCCAGGAAAGCAAACTCTCTCATCGTTGGACCCTGCAAACGCCAACAAGCCTTGACTACCAGCAAGACTAAAGCCAATTATATGACATTGCCATAGAATCCCATCAACTGCAAATCCCTACCTAAGTGTGACACAGGGGCAGAGCCTGGGGTACAGAGTCACCGACCAGGAAGAGGGAGAGAAAAGAAAAAGGAAAAAGTTAACCTCTCAAAATCAAGAAAAATCCACAGACTTTACAACTTGTTCCACTAATTTTTTGTTGTTGTTGTTTGTTTCTTCTATCTTATTGCCTTTATTATTATTATTTCTATTTCCTCCATCTCGGTCCTTCTATTCTCTGCCCATCTTATGCTTCCCTTTTCTTGAACTACACTACCCATGAGTGATACATTTTATTTCTCTTCTTCATCCTCACCCTCCTTTAAGGTTATACTCCAAAACACTTAACTCTCACTCTCTCCTCTTTTGTATTTTTTTGTTTTGCTTTATTTTGTTTTTTTCTCTTCCTTTTTTTTTCTTCCTTCGTTTTTCTCTTTTTCTTACTTTTTCCTTTCTATTCGTTTTTTCTTTTCTCATTTTACTTTCCTCCCATTTAATCCTCAATCACGAACAAATTAGTTAATTTGGGACTCAAGGGTTTTTTTTGGCTTTTTCTTTTTCGCATTTGTTTTTTTTTGTTTGTTTATTTTTGTGGCATTTTGGGTACTTTTTACATTGCTTTTTAACTCACTAGCATTCCTCCCAACCCAAGGTCTCCATTGTATTTAGTCTTTGCTCCACTTAATACAACAGATTTTTACTTATTATTTTCATTTTTTTCTTCTTTATTATTCTTTTTTTCCTCCTTTTTTCTGGTTCCCTCTTATCCCTCTCATTATATCTCTTAGTCGACCATCACTTACAAGCAAATCATCTTATGCTTGTCTAAGATTTTCTTCCTTTTTTATTTTTTTGCATTTAGTAGGTCCCTACTCCCTTTTTTTGCCCCTTGAACTCTTCACCCCAAATCAGGCCCTCCATTATAGGCAGTTTTTGTTCCATTTAGCATAATATAATTCACAGGTCATCATAATATTTCCCTGAGGAGGGGAGAGGAGGGAAAGAGAAGAAAGAAAAAAGGGGGAAATAATAAATTATTACTGTTTTTTTGTGGGGTGTTTTACCTTTTTTTTTTTTTACTTTTTACTCTTTATTAATTCTAATTAGTGCTATCAACAAGACCACTCTCAGATGCCAATAAGAAAGAGGAAATTGAATATTATGGATACAAAAGAAAGAGAAGTAACACAAATAGGTGTGGAAAAATCTATGGAGAAAAGACTTAACATATTGGAAGCCTTGGAGCTAAATGACAAAGAATTTAAAATAGAAATCTTAAAAATACTCAGAGCTATACAAGAAAACACAGAAAGGCAATTTAGGGAGATCAGAAAAAACTCAATGAACACAAAGAATATATTACCAAGGAAATTGAACTATAAAAACAAATCAAACAGAAATGAAAAACTCAATTCACGAGCTGAAAAACGAGGTAACAAGCTTAGCTAACAAAACAGCCCAGATTGAAGATAGGATTAGTGAAATAGAAGACAAACAACTTGAGGCACAACAGAGAGAAGAAGAAAGAGACTCAAAAATAATAAAAAATGAGAAGGCCCTACAGGAATTGTCTGACTCCATCAGAAAGAATAACATAAGAATAATAGGTATATCAGAGGGAGAAGAGAAAGAAAATGGAATGGAGAATATACTCAAACAAATAATAGACGAGAACTTCCCAAGCCTGTGGAAAGAACTAAAGCCTCAAATTCAAGAAGCAAACAGAACACCGAGTTTTCTTAACCCCAACAAACCCACTCCAAGGCACATCATAATAAAGATGACACAAACCAATGACAAAGAAAAAATTCTCAAGGCAGCCAGGGAAAAGAAGAGTACAACATATAAAGGAAGGCCTATTAGATTATCATCAGATTTGTCAGCAGAAACTCTAAAAGCTAGAAGAGAGTGGACCCCAATATTTAAAGCCCTGAAGAAGAGGAACTTTCAGCCAAGAATACTATACCCATCAAAGCTATCCTTCAAGTACAAAGGAGATATAAAAACATTCACAAATACAGAAAAGATGAGAGAATTTATCAGCAGAAAGCCCCCACTCCAGGAAATACTAAAGGGGGTTTTCCAACCAGATTCAAAGAACAAAAGAAAACAACACCACAAGTAACAGTTCCACCAAGAACACAATAAAACCAAACTTAAACTGTGACAACAAAGGAAAAAAAGGGCGGAGAGGATGGAGATTAACAGTAGCAAAGGACGATGGAGTGCAGAAATACTCATAAGATAGGGTACTACAATGAATATGGTAGGTACCCTTTTCATTACTTAATGGTAACCACCCTTGAAAAAACCACCACAAAAACACTTGACTTAAAAAAGTTAGCAACAGAGGAAAGAAGTATGGAACACAAACAAACAAAAACAAATGATAGACAAACAAAAGAGAAGAATCAAACAAGACACAAAACTAACAGAAAGCAATTTATAAAATGGCAGTAGGGAACCCACAAGTGTCAATAATTACACTAAATGTAAATGGATTAAACTTACCAATAAAAAGACACAGAGTAGCAGAATGGATTATAAAAGAAAATCCAAGTATATGCTGCCTACAAGAAACACATCTAAGCAACAAGGATAAAAACAAATTCAAAGTGAAAGGCTGGAAAACAATACTCCAAGCAAACAACACCCAAAAAAAAGCAGGTGTAGCAATACTCATATCTAATACTGCTGACTACAAGACAGAAAAAGTACTCAGAGACAAAAATGGTCATTTCATAATGATTAAGGGGAAGTTGAATCAAGAAGACATAACAATCCTTAATATATATGCACCAAACCAAGGAGCACCAAAATATATAAGACAGCTACTTATTGACCTTAAAACAAAAACTAACAAAAATACAATCATACTTGGAGACCTCAATACACCGCTGACAGCTCTTGATCGGTCATCCAAACAGAGAATCAATAAAGATATAGTGTCCTTAAACAAAATACTAGAACACCTGGATATGATAGACATCTACAGGACACTTCATCCCAAAGCGACAGAGTATACATTTTTCTCTAGTGTACATGGAACATTCTCAAGAATTGACCATATGTTGGGCCACAAAGACAATATCAGCAAATTTAGAAAAATTGAAATTGTACCAAGCATATTTTCTGATCATAAAGCCTTGAAACTAGAATTCAACTGCAAAAAAGAGGGGGAAAAACCCACAAAAATGTGGAAACTAAACAACATACTTCTAAAAAATGAATGGGTCAAAGAAGAAATAAGCACAGAGATCAAAAGATATATACAGACAAATGAAAATGAAAATACAACATATCAGAATCTCTGGGATGCAGCAAAAGTAGTAATAAGAGGAAAGTTCATATCACTTCAGGCATATATGAACAAACAAGAGAGAGCCGAAGTAAACCACTTAACTTCACACCTTAAGGAACTAGAAAAAGAAGAACAAAGACAACCCAAAACCAGCTGAAGAAAGGAGATAATAAAAATCAGAGCAGAAATAAATGAAATAGAGAACAGAAAAACTATAGAAAAATCAATAAAACAAGGAGCTGGTTCTTTGAAAAGATCAACAAAATTGACAAACCCTTGGCAAGACTCACAAAGGAAAAAAGGCACAGGACTCAAATAAATAAAATCCAAAATGAAAGAGCAGAGATCACACAGACATCATAGATATACAAAGAATTATTGTAGAATACTATGAAAAATTATATGCCACCAAATACAACAATCTAGAAGAAATGGATAAATTCCTAGAACAATACAACCTTCCTAGACTGAGTCATGAAGAAGCAGAAAGCCTAGCCCTGGCCGGTTGGCTCAGCGGTAGAGCGTCGGCCTATCGTGCGGAGGACCCGGGTTCGATTCCCGGCCAGGGCACACAGGAGAAGCGCCCATTTGCTTCTCCACCCCTCCGCCGCGCCTTCCTCTCTGTCTCTCTCTTCCCCTCCCGCAGTCGAGGCTCCATTGGAGCAAAGATGGCCCAGGCGCTGGGGATGGCTCTGTGGCCTCTGCCTCAGGCGCTAGAGTGGCTCTGGTCACAATATGGCGATGCCCAGGATGGGCAGAGCATCGCCCCCTGGTGGGCAGAGCGTCGCCCCATGGTGGGCGTGCCGGGTGGATCCCGGTCGGGCGCATGCGGGAGTCTGTCTGACTGTCTCTCCCCGTTTCCAGCTTCAGAAAAATGAAAAAAAAAAAAAAAAAAAAAAAAAAAAGAAGCAGAAAGCCTAAACAGACCAATCAGCAGGGAGGAAATAGAAAAAACTATTAAAAACATCCCCAAAAATAAAAGTCCAGGCCCAGACGGTTATACTAGTGAATTCTATCAAACATTCAAAGAAGACTTGGTTCCTATTCTACTCAAAGTCTTCCAAAAAATTGAAGAAGAAGCAATACTTCCAAACATATTTTATGAGGCCAACATAACCCTCATACCAAAACCTGGCAAGGATGGCACAAAGAAAGAAAACTACAGACCAATATCTCTAATGAATACAGATGCTAAAATACTAAACAAAATACTAGCAAATCGAATACAACAACATATTAAAAAAATAATACATCATGATCAAGTGGGATTTATCCCAGAATCTCAAGGATGGTTCAACATACGCAAAACGGTTAACGTAATACACCATATCAACAAAACAAAGAACAAAAACCACATGATCTTATCAATAGATGCAGAAAAGGCTTTCGATAAAATACAACACAATTTTATGTTTAAGACTCTCAACAAAATGGGTTTAGAAGGAAAATATCTCAACATGATAAAGGCCATATATGATAAACCATCAGCCAACATCATATTAAACGGCATAAAACTGAGGACTTTCTACCTTAAATCAGGAACAAGACAGAGTTGTCCACTCTCTCCACTCTTATTTAACGTGGTGCTAGAAGTTCTGGCCAGAGCAATCAGACAAGACAAAGAAATAAAAGGCATCCATATGGGAAAAGAAGAAGTAAAGGTATCACTTTTTGCAGATGATATGATCCTATACATCGAAAACCCGAAGGACTCCACAAAAAGATTATTAGAAACAATAAACCAATACAGTAAGGTCGCAGGATACAAAATTAACATACAAAAGTCCATAGCCTTTCTATATGCCAACAATGAAATATTAGAAAACGAACTCAAAAAAATAATCCCCTTCACGATTGCAACAAACAAAATAAAATACCTAGGAATAAACATAACAAAGAATGTAAAGGACCTATATAATGAAAATTACAAAGCATTGTTAAGGGAAATCAAAAAAGATACAATGAGATGGAAAAATATTTCTTGTTCTTAGATAGGAAGAATAAATATAATCAAAATGGCCATATTACCCAAAGCAATATACAAATTTAATGCAATTCCCATCAAAATTCCTATGAGATTTTTTAAAGAAATGGAACAAAAAATCATCAGATTTATATGGAACTACAAAAAACCCCGAATAGCCAAAACAATCCTAAGGAAAAAGAATGAAGTTGGGGGCATTACAATACCTGACTTTAAACTATATTATAGGGCCACGATAATCAAAACAGCATGGTATTGGCAGAAAAATAGACACTCAGACCAATGGAACAGAATAGAAAGCCCAGAAATAAAACCACATATATATGGTCAAATAATCTTTGATAAAGGGGCCAACAACACACAATGGAGAAAAGAAAGCCTCTTCAACAAATGGTGTTGGGAAAACTGGAAAGCCACATGCAAAAGAATGAAACTCGACTACAGCCTGTCCCCGTGTACTAAAATTAATTCAAAATGGATCAAAGACCTAAATATAAGACCTGAAACAATAAAGTACATAGAAGAAGACATAGGTACTAAAATCATGGACCTGGGTTTTAAAGAACATTTTATGAACTTGACTCCAATGGCAAGAGAAGTGAAGGCAAAGATAAATGAATGGGACTACATCAGAATAAAAAGTTTTTGCTCAGCAAGAGAAACTGATATCAAAATAAACAGACAGCCAACTAAATGGGAAATGATATTTTCAAACAACAGCTCAGATAAGGGCCTAATATCCAAAATTTACAAAGAACTCATAAAACTCAACAACAAACAAACAAATAATCCAATAAAAAAATGGGAAGAGGATATGAACAGACACTTCTCCCAGGAAGAGATACAAATGGCCAACAGATATATGAAAAGATGCTCAGCTTCATTAGTTATTAGAGAAATGCAAATGAAAACTACAATGAGATACCACCTCACTCCTGTTAGATTAGCTATTATCAACAAGACGGGTAATAGCAAATGTTGGAGAGGCTGTGGAGAAAAAGGAACCCTCATTCACTGTTGGTGGGACTGTAAAGTAGTACAACCATTATGGAGGAAAGTATGGTGGTTCCTCAAAAAACTGCAAATAGAACTACATTATGACCCAGCAATCCCTCTACTGGGTACATACCCCAAAACCTCAGGAACACTGATACGTAAAGACACATGTAGCCCCATGTTCATTGCAGCACTGTTCACAGTGGCCAAGACATGGAAACAACCAAAAAGCCCTTCAATAGAAGACTGGATAAAGAAGATGTGGCACATATACACTATGAAATACTACTCAGCCATAAGAAATGATGACATCAGATCATTTACAGCAAAATGGTGGGATCTTGATAACATTATATGGAGTGAAATAAGTAAATCGGAAAAAAACAAGAACTACATGATTCCATACATTGGTGGAACATAAAAACGAGACTGAGACATGGACAAGAGTGTGGTGGTTACCAGGGGTGGGGGGAGAGAGGACATGGGAGGGAGGGAGGGAGAGAGTTAGGGGGAGGGGGAGGGGCACAGAGAACTAGATAGAGGGTGGAGGAGGACAATCTGACTTTGGGCGAGGGGTATGCAACATAATTTAATGACAAAATAACCTAGACATGTTTTCTTTGAATATATGTACCCTGATTTATTAATGTTATCCCATTACCATTAATAAAAGTTTATTAAAAAAAAGTGACACCCATTAAGATCCTGTAGAACTAATATTAAAAAAAAAATACTCAGAGAAAGTAGCCTTTTTCTCCCAAACTCTGACATTCGTTCATTTAGTGGTGCTATTAAAGTGAAACTAGAGCACTTTAACTGCCTTATAGTAATCCATCTATTCAATAAATATTCACTTATTTATATTCACAAGTCATTTATAAAAAATATTTATAGCTGCACTATTTTTAGTAGTCCAATACTAAACATCTCAACATTCTTCAACAGTAGAATGAATACATACATGTGGTATAAGCATTCGATGGAACACCGTACAGCAATGAAAATGAATGACTGACAGACATGGTAATATGGACAAATAACATAGAGATAATATTGGATCAATAAAGACACAGAATGCATATATATGATTTTATTTACTAAAAGTTCAAAAACAAGTGTTATGGGTTGAACTGTGCCTCCTCCCTCCTACATTGAAGTCCTGACCTCCAGCATCTCAGAATGTGACCTTATTGTAAATAGGGTCCTTACAGACATAATGAAATCAGATGAGGTCATCCTGGATTGTAAGGACCCCTAATCCAGTATGACTAGTATTCTTATAAAAGGGGAAATGGACACAGTGACCTACACACTGGAAAGACTTCATGTAAAGACAAAGGCAGAAATTGGGGCAAAGCTTCCACAAGTCAAAGTATGCCAAATATTTCCAGCAGACCCCCAGAGGCTAGCTAGGAGAGGGGCATGGACAGAATCATCCTCACAGCCTTCAGAGGAACTAATGCTGCAGGTGGCTTGACCTTGGACTTCTAGCTTCCAGAACAGAGAACAGTTTTTGTTTAATCCACCCAGGTTTCATTACTTTGTTATAGGAGCAAAATTAATTCACTGTATTAAGTCAAGATAGTAACTATCTTTAGGGGGAGTTCGGAGGCATGGAACAGTAGTAATTTATAGAGAAGATGAAAGAGAAAAAGTGATGTGCTTTTGAGGAGCTAACAATTATCTTCATCTGAATGAAGGTTACGTGTGTGCCATTCTGTGAAAGCTCAACTAGCTGTACACTTAGGATTTGAGCACTTTTAAGTTGTAGGTTTTACTTTGGTAACTGGTCTGTTTTTGTTTTTAAGATTTTATTTATTGATTTAAGGAGAGGAGGGAGAGAGAGAGAAAGGTTTGGAGGAGCAGGAAGCATAATTTCACAGTTGCTTCTCATATGTACCTTCAATGGGCAGGCCTGGAGTTTCAAATGGGAGACATTCCAGGTCGACACTTTATCCACTGTGCTACCACAGGTCAGTAACTGGTTTTTGTGTGTTTGTTTTTAAGAAATATTTACCAGTATACAGAAACTCTCAGCCTAGAGGGAGATGCAGCCAAGGCAAGGGGAAATTAGCGTAGAGAAATCATCTCTGTTGAAGGATTCAATACAAGTGCAGGAGAAGCACACAGAATCTTCAGGGTTTAGAGGCATCCAAGGAGAGACTTTCCAAAAGAGCTAAGACAGAAAACTGGGACTTGAAGAATGGGTACAAACCAGTAAGATGAAGGAGTGGAATATGAGTTTTGGTCAGAGAAAACAGCATGTGAAAGAATAGAGTAAAAAAGTAAAAAGTAAAAATAAGTGAAAAAGAGCATGACTCATTTAAGGAAGTAAAAGTCATGCGGTGTGGCTGAAGCTCAGATGGAAGGTGTGGAGGACACGAGGGACCTGGGAGAATGGAGCTGTGGGAAGAAGATGGAGGGCTTGGCAAGAAGCCATAGTGCATGGCAGGCATCACTACAATTCATTGAAAATCAGGTCATTTTCAGTATTGTTTATTCAAATATCAGAAAATAACCTGTATAACTGAGATGCAAGAAGAAATTGAACTGTTCAAATTCCAGAAAAGTATTCTTTGTTTAAGCTAATCACAGGGTAGATTTCACATTTTAGAAAGAGAATCAGGATTAAAGATGGGGGGTGTATATTTTATACCTTTGTAAAGGAATAATATATGTTCACTTAAAAATAATTTAGAGGTATTCTAAGAGCATTAAAATTAAATGCACCTGTCTTTGAGAAGCTGTTTTCCAACCTACTAGCCAGGTGGCCCTACATAGCTGTGTCAAGACGTTCACTTCCCAATTTGGGCTCTAGAGAAAATAATAACTCTTTTCTCATGGGCTCTTAAAAAAATAAATGAGATATACAAATAAAATACTTGTACTAGTTTTCTACTGCTACCATAACAGATGGTCACAAATGTAATGGCTTACATAAACACAATTATTGGGGATCAAATAAGTCAACAGGGTATTTTGCAGTTTGGATATCTAGGGGACAGAGGTGTTGGACCCAACCCCCCCACCTCACCTGCCTAATTAAGTTAACAAAGGGCTGTGCTTCATTACTTGTCCTGCCTGCCCATGTTCCCTGGAAGGGTTGGAAGCTAGTTACTTCTTTGCTTAAAAGTTAAGAAGAGTGACGTCAGAGAAATGGCGCCGTGAGGAGAGCTCCTGATACGTCTCTCTGAAATTTTAACAAATTCAACAACTAGAGAAGAAAAACAATCACAGGAGCATCTGAAATACACATACATCAAACAACCGTACAATTGGGCAAAAAGGTAGCTGAATATATAATCCACTTGAAGGAAATAATATGGAGAACGGAGTATTCCACTTTCCTCACTGACCTGGGCAAGGGCTGCTTTCACTTGGAACTGAGAGGAAAAGAGGGCTGAGGGCACGAAAAACCTGGGCTAGGGCAGAAACATCAAGCTGGGGAGAGGGTGGGCTGGTTGCTCAGCCCATGTGGAGCTAATGCCAGTTGCAGACCCTAGCAGAGGTGGGCAAGCAGTTGCCTTGTTTACTCCCGGTACCCTAGTCAGCCAGCACGGGCAGTGTGCGAGTGGATCCACCTGGTGCTTCGGACATGGGTGCCCGTGTTTCCGGACAGAGTGGCTGGGTCAGAGACTGTCAGTAGTGGCCCTCTGTGTGGGCTGTGACCAGAGTTTCTGTATAATCCTGGCTTCCCGAATAACAGCACAGGGGAAGTGCACCAGAGCTGGCTTCCCTACACCTGAACCTGTCCAGCAGTGGCGCCTCTGCCAGCCATATAGGCTAACAAAGCACATTCCCAGGAAAGAAAACTGTGGAAGCACCAGGGGGAAGGGAGCACAGGCAGTTTGCAGGCAGCTGGCAGGCAGCCTCTGGAAAGCAGACCCATGGAATGCTGAAAAGAGCTTAATCCGCAGTCCGCTCACTGCCTGGCTGGCTTATGCTAGCAGCTCTGGCTGATGAAGCCTTCTTTCCCAGGCCTGTGATTTATTTACATGATCCCAGAGGAGGGACTTGATAGTTCTTAGGGCCTCTTGCTCTGCAGGCAGTGGCTGGGGCACCTTCACAGCTGGGTCCCAGGCTGCAGGTTCAGGACAGAGAGATTTAGGAAGAGGGTCAGAAAAACCATACTCTCCCATTGTTGGAGCCTACAAATGCTGACAAACCCCACCTACCAATGGGACTGAAGCCTAGTTTATGTCATCACCATAGTGACACATCAACTGCAAATCTCTGCCTAAGAGTGCCTCAGGGGCAGAACCTGGGGTATAGCACCACAGGCCAAAAAGAGAGAGAAGAAAGAAAAAGGGAAAAAATAACTTCTACAAACCAGGAAAAATCTACAGTCTTTATAATGTTTTCAATTTTTTTCTTGTATTTTTTATCTTTTTTTTCCTTCTACCTTGGTCATTTTATCCTCTTTCAATTTTATTCTTTTCTTTTCATTTTGAACTTTATTACCCATAGGTGTTACATTTTCCAGTCTTTTTTTTCCTATGACTGTTATATTCCAAAAAAATTAACTCAATTTTTTCTCTCTCATTCTCTTTCTTTTTGTTTCTTCTTTTCTTTTTCACTTTTTATCTCATTTGAATCTCATGCACAAACAAATTATTTTATTCTGGATTCAAATTATTTCTTTGTGGCATTTTTGTGTGCTTTCTACTTAACTTTTTATCTCTTTAGCATTTCCCCCAACTCCGACTCTCCATTCTATAGTTTTTGTCCACTTAATACAATAGAATTTTCACTTTCCACTGTATTTTTTTCTTTAATCTCTTTGTTTCTTCTCTTCTCATACACTATTTCTCTCATTCAACCGTCATTTATAAACAACTTATTTTATTCTTGATCCAGATTTGTTCATTATCGCATTTTATGGGTTCTTGCCTTATTTTTGCCTCTTTGTCATGTCTCCCCAACTCAGACCCTCCATTCTACATATTTTTATTCCACTTAGCACAATAGAATCTTAAGTTTTACACTACATTTTCTTTAAAAAAATTTTTTTCTAATCAACTCTTATTAGTATTATTAATAATACCACTTTCAAATGCCATAAAGGAAAAAGAAATAAAATATCATGGATACAATAGACAGAGATGTAGCTCAGATAGATAAGAAAAATCCACAGAAAAAAAATTCAGTAGCTTGGAAACATTGGAGTTAAATGACAGAGAATTTAAAATTGAAGTCCTAAAAATGCTCAGAGATATACAAGAAAGAACAGAAAGGCAATTTAGGGAGCTCAAAAAACAATTCAATGAACAGAAAGAATACATCTCTAAGGAAATTAAAACTATGAAAATAAATCAAACAGAGATGAAAAACTCAATTCATGAACTAAAAAATGAGATAACAAGCTTAGCCAATAGAACAGGCCAGATAGAAGGTAGGATTAGTGACATAGAATACAAGCAACTAGAGGCACTACAGAGAGAAGAGGAGAGAGACTCAAAAATTAAAAAAAAAAATGAGAAAGCTTGACAGGAATTGTCTGACTCCATCAGAAAGAGCAACATAAAAATAATGAGTATGTCAGAAGGAGAAGAGAGAGAAAATGAGGTGAATAACATATTCAAAAAATAATAAATGAGAACTTCCAAAGCCTGTGAAAAGAAATAAAGCCTCAAATTCAAGAAGCAAACAGAACACCAAGTTATCTTAACCCCAACAAACCTACTCCAAGGCACATCATAATAAAATTGGCACAAATCAATGACAAAGAAAAAATTCTCAAGGCAGCCAGGGAAAAGAAGAATACAACATATAAAGGAAGGCCCATTGGATTATCAACAGATTTCTCAGCAGAAACTCTACAAGCTAGAAGAGATTGGATCCCAAAATTTAAAGTTCTGAAACAGAGGAACTTCTAGTCAAGAATACTATACCCTCAGAGCTATCCTTCAAATACAGAGGAGAAATAAAAACATTCATAAATACAGAAGAGATGAGGGAATTTATAACTAGAAAACCCTCATTTCAGAAAATACTAAATGTGATTTTTCAACCAGATACAAAGAACAAAACAAAACAAAACTACAATTAAAAGCTCCACCAAGATCACAATAAAAACAAGATTAATCTGTGACAACCAAAACAAAAAAGGGGAGAGGACAAAGATTAACATTAGCAAAGAGGATAGAGTGCAGAAGTACCCATGAGATAATGTACTACAATAAACATGATATGTATCTTTTCCATTACTTAATGGTAACTACCCCTGAAAAAACCACCACAGAAGCACATGGCTTGAAAAAAGAAGTAACAGAAGAAAGAAGTATGGATTACAACCAAACAAATGACAGAAGAACAAAAGAGAAGAATCAAACAAGATACAAAACTATCAGAAAGCAATATATAAAATGGCAATAGGAAACCCTCAAGTATCAATAATTATACTAAATATAAATGGATTGAACTCAGCAATAAAAAGACACAGAGTAGCAGAATGGATTAAAAAAGAAAATCCAACTGTATGCTGCTTACAAGAAACACAACTAAGCTACAAGGATAAAAACAAATTTAAAGTGAAAGGTTGGAAAACAATACTCCAAGCAAATAAAATGCAAAAAAAAGCAGGTGTAGCAATACTCATATCTAACAATGCTGACTACAGGATGGCAAACGTAATCAGAGAAAAATGGTCATTTCATAATGATAAAGGGGACATTGAATTAAGAAGACATAACACTTCTTAATATATATGCACCAAACCAAGGAGCACCTAAATATATAAGACAGCTACTGACTGACCTAAAAACAAAAACTGACAAAAATACAATCATACTGGGAGACCTCAATACACCGCTGATGGCTCTAGATCATTCATCCAATCAGAAAATCAATAAAGAAATATTGGCCTTAAATGAAACACTAGAACAATTGATTATGATGGATATCTACAGGACATTTCATCCTAAAGTGCTAGAGTATACATTTTTCTATAGTGTAGATGGAACATTTTCAAGAATCAATCATATCTGGGCCACAAAAAATAACATCAACAAATTCAGAAAAATGAAAATTATACCAAGCATATTTTCTGATCATAAAGCCTTGAAACTAGAATTCAGTTGCAAAAACAGGTAAACAAACCCACAGAAATGTGGAAACTAAACAACATACTTTTAAAAAATGAGTGGGTCAAAGAAGAAATAAAAACAAAGATCAAAAGATACATACAGTCAAACAAAAATAACAATATAACATATCAGAATCTCCAGGATGCAGCAAAAGCAGTAATAAGTGGGAAGTTCATATCACTACAGGCCTATATGAACAAACAAGAGAGCCCAAGTAAACCACTTAACTTCATACATTTTAAGAAACTACAAAAAGAAGAACAAAGACAACCCAAAACCAGCAGGAGAAAGAAATAATAACAATCAGAACAGAAATAAACAAAATAGAGAACAGAATAACTATAGAAAAAAATAATAAAACAAGGAAAAGTTTCTTTTAAGAGATCAACAAAATTGTCAAACCCTTGGCAAGACTCACTAAGGAAAAAAAAGAAAGGGCTCATATAAACAAAATCCAAAATGAAAGAGGAGAATACACCACAGGTATCATAGATATACAAAGAATTATTGTAGAATTCTATGAGAAACTATATGCCACCAAATTCAACAATCTATAAGAAATGGATACTCTATGCATGAAGAAGCAGATACTCTAAACAGACCCATAAGCATGGAGAAAATAGAAACAACTATCAAAAACCTTCCCAACAATAAAAGTCCAGGGCCAGACAGCTATACTAGTGAAGTATATCAAACATTTAAAGAGGACTTATTCCTATTCTACCCAAAGTCTTCTAAAACATTGAAGAAGAAGCAATACTGCCAAACATAATTTATGAGGCCTACATAACCCTCATACCGAAACCTGGTAAGGACAACACAAAAAAAGAAAACTACAGACAAATATCTCTAATAAATAAAGATGCTAAAATACTAAACAAAATACTAGCAAATTAAATACAGCAACACATTAAAAAAGTAATTCATCATGATCAAGTGGGATTTATCCTAGATTCACAAGGATGGTTCAACATATGTAAAACGGTTAATGTAATATACCATATCAACAAAACAAAGAACAAAAACCATATGATCTTATCAATAGATGCAGGAATGGCATTTGATAAAATACATCATTTTATGTTTATAACACTTAACAAAATGGGTATAAAAGGAAAATATCTCAACATAATAAAGGCCATTTATGATGAACCACCAGCTAACATCATATTAAATGGCATGAAACTGAGAACTTTTCCCATAAGATCAGGAACAAGACAAGGTTGCCCACTCTCTCCACTCTTATTCAATGTAGTGCTGGAAGTGCTAGCCAGAGCCATCAGACAAGAGAAAGAAATAAAAGACATTCATATTGGAAAAGAAGAAGTAAAGGTTTCACTTTTTGCAGATGGTATGATCGTATACATTGAAAACCCCAAACACTTCACAAAAAGACTACTAGAAACAATAAACCAATACAGTAAGGTTGCAGGATACAAAATTAATATACAAAAGTCCATTGCCTTCCTATATGCCAACAATGAAACATCAGAAAACAAACTAAAAAAAAATCCCCTTCATGGTTGCAACAAAAATATTAAAATACCTAGGAATAAACATAACAAAGAAGTAAAGGACCTATATAATGAAAACTACAAAACATTGCTAAGGGAAATCGAAAAATATTTAATGAAATGGAAAAATATTCCTTGTTCTTGGATAGGAAGAATAAATATAGTCAAAATGACTATATTACCTGAAGCAATATACAAATTTAATGCAATTCCCATCAAAATTCCAATGTCTTTTTTAAAGAAATGGAACAAAAAATCATCAGGTTTATATAAAACTATACAAGACCCTGAATAGCCAAAGCAATCTTAAAGAAAAAGAACAAAACTAGGAGCATTACAATATCTGACTTCAAATTATATTATAGAGCCACGATAATCAAAACAGCATGGTATTGGCAGAAAAATAAGACACTCAGACCAACGGAACAGAATAGAAAGCCCAGAAATATAACCACATTTATATGGTCAAATAATTTTTGATAAAGGGGCCAACAACACACAATGGTGAACAGAAAGCCTTTTCAAAAAATGGTGCTGGGAAAACTGGAAAACCACATGCAAAAGAATGAAACTCAACTACAGTTTGTCCCTTGTACTAAAATTAATTTAAAGTAGATAAAAGACCTAAATATAAGATCTGAAACAATAAATTACATAGAAGAAAACATAGATACTAAACTCATGGACCTTGGTTATAAAGAGCATTTTATGAATTTGACTCCAAAGGCAAGGGAAGTGAAGACAAAGATAAAGGAATGGGACTACATCAGACAAAGAAGCTTTCGCACAGCAAAAGAAACTGACAACAAAACAGACAGCCAACTAAATGGGAGATGATATTTTCAAACAACAACACAGATAAGAGCCTAATATCCAAAATATACAAAGAACTCATAAAACTCAACAAAAAACAAGCAAATAATCAAATAAAAAAATGAGAAGAGGACATGAACAGACACTTCTCCCAGGAAGAGATACCAATGGCCAACATATATATGAAAAGATGCTTAGCTTCATTAGTTATTAGAGAAATGCAAATCAAAACTACAATGAGATACCACCTCACACCTGTTAGATTAGCTACTATCATTCAACTGGCAGTCTGACTATAGCTGGGAAACATGCTCCTATTTCAAAAAGTTTTATTTACTGATTTTAGACACAGAGGGGAAGGAGGAGAGAGGGAGAGAGCAAAATATCAATTTGCTGCATTACACATCCATGCATTCATTGGTTAATTCTTGTATGTGCCCTGACTTGGAATCGAACCCACAATGCTAATGCATCAGGACAGTGCTCCAACCAACTGAGCTATGTGGCCAGAGCAAGATGCTCCTTTTTTAAGGTTTCATCTGATTGGACTTGGCCTTTCTGGATACTCATCTCACAGCCCTTAACCTAATCACATGTACAAAGGCCTTTTACCATTTAAAGTAACATATTCACAGGTTCTGAGAGTAAGGACATGAATTTCTTGTGAAAGGGAGTATTATTAGGCCTACCACAATGCTGAACACAATACCAAACTACAAGAGATCCTCCAAAATTGTCTTATATTTAAACTCATTCTTTTTCCAGTTTTATTGAGATATGATTGATATATAATGCTGTAGTGGTTTTTTTTTAACAATCAAGTCATGGATATGTAAAATTCACCCCAATAATATTTTAAGTTGTCCTACTAACCTAAGGATTTCAATGTCTGAAAAGGCTTCTTCTGAAAAAAAATCTCAGAACAGCAGACCTCAAATGGTGGTGGGCAAAACAATATAGCTCCCAAATGAAATTATCAACATTTCCAACCTTATAGGATAGTCATGCACAGGACAGGAAAGTGTCCCTCCTCCACTCAAAGAATTATTCAGCATGGAATGTCAATACTTCCATGGTTGAGAAACCCTAGTATTATACAGCAAGAAAACCATTAGAGTGCATTTAAACACAAATGTTTGTATGTGAAGCAGCCTCTGTCACCTATATCCACTAGATGTCATTAGCACTCCCTCTTCACTGTGATAAGCAAACGTCTTGAATATTGCCAAATGTCCCCTGGTGATCAAACTGCCTGCAATGGAGAACCATCGCTTTGAATGAAAATATATAGGCTCTCTGGTTAATAGAATCACATTTAAGAAATAGCACAGAAAACAAAAGCCAGAACACACTGCCAAAGTGTTTGTAAAAAATAAATCTACTTGTGAAATATGCTACATCCATTTGCCTAGATGCACAACACACTAATAAAATTCAAGAGTAAATACACGTCTGATGCTTGCTTTTCTTGAAATGTCATTTTTCTCAGCAATATTGCCTGAGTATGTAGGTGAAGTAAACAGAAAATGGAAATGGAAAATGCAGGTGCAAAGCAACACAAGAGTATCTGTTTTCTAATTAAATCTTTTGACTAATCTGTACTTCTGTCTTACAGCTAGCAAAGCAATCGCAACGAAGACTTTTTATATGTAGCACTTTCTGTTGGCCTTTTTAAAGTTCCAGGCAAATGCTAAAAAGGGCCATCTTCATGCAACAGTGGGGGTTGTATAGAGAAAGAGTGATTGAATAGTATTTAAGATTGAAAGAAAGAAAATGATCTACACAACACCTACTGTAAGTCAGACCCTGAATATGTCCTCTTTCATGAAATGGAGTAATTGTCTTCCATTTTCACTCTCACCACTTAAAACAACTTAGTTCCACTATCTCTAGAAGTCCTATTAATGATGAACATTTGAATTTTCAAGAAGACAAAAACTTCTTGAAAATCATCTTAATATTTCTTCTAATTTTTTAATTTATTATTGACTTTTTACTTTTTCTCTAGAATATATGTATTTTCAGTTTTCTAACTTATTAATGATACAGTAATTATATGCATTTATTTTGGCAATATGAGCTTTTAAATGGTAAAACCAGAAAGTCAGACTTCATTGATACTATATCCATTCCAAAACTAGGTCTAGCCAATATAACATACAACTTTAAAAGACCCATGTACACATTGGACTTTATCTAGTAATTACTGCAGATGATGAGACAGTTTTGTATTCACATATTTTATTCACATGTTATGGTCCAAATGAGAACATCTGCCCAAATGCATCATGGGCAGGCCATCTGTTGTTTGGCTGATACAACTTGCCTGAATAAAGAGAAATAAAGTCTTCATAGAGACACATACAAATATATTTTTAGTGGAATATATCTACAATGTTACTAGTAAACTGAAGGCTATAAGTGTCATTGTATTTTTCAACTTAATATTTGTTCTCATTACAATTATTAAACTGTCATTTTTTTCTTTTTATTACAAATAAAGTTTTTTTTTTTCAGAATAGTTCCTAAATGTGTGATGATGGGTAAGCTAGACACACTGTAGCTAGAAAAATATCCTCAAATGGATAATAAATATGGACCATAAACTGTGCAACACATTGCACTTTCAAAAATAGCCTCAACATATCTTTTATCTCACACACCCCTGCTCCTCTATTATGACCCTGGCACTCCGCCAACTGAGTGATATGCCTATATCCACTCCCCTCGAATGTGAGCAGGTGGATGACTAGCTTGTAACCAACAGAGGTGGTGACAGTCATGGAAGTGGCACCATATGGTTCCTTAGGCAGCTTCCACCTTCATCAATTAAACACTTGCACTTGCAGTTGTAACCTTGAGCTTACAGGTAAGCTACTATGCCGTGAGGAATTCAAGCCACCCACGATGCCAGGATAGGCACACTGATGGACACTCTAGACTTTTGAATCCTGCCAGGCCAGTAGCTACATCTACAAGCTGTCAGATGACTAAGCCTCAACCATCAAATTAACCCCCCTGCCAGCTGTTGAGTCCCCAGGTACTGTGGAACAGAAACAAGTCATCCCCACTGTGCTCTTCAAGAATTCCAATGCACAGAAGCCATAAGCTACATAAAAGCTTGTTTTATACCAATCAGTTTGGGCTGATTTGTTTCACAGCAACAGTCACAAGAACCACTAGGCTAACATAAGCAAATACTTCAATATGATACACATATCAAATGTAACACGAATAATAACATCAATCCATGAGCAGTATTAAACTTCACTGATACCACACTGACTCAGAAAGTAGACTTTAAAATCAGTCCCCTACAAATTTTGCTTTACCAGTTATATGGTAGTAATTTTTATTTTTGTAAAATAAAAACAATAAAATACAATAAAAAATTTTAAATCCTGCCCTGGATGGTTAGCTCAGTGGTAGAGTATTGGCCTGGCATGTGGATGTCCTGGGTTCAATTCGCAGTCAAGGTATACAGGAAAAGCATCCATATACTTCTCCACCCTCTCACTTCTCTCTCTCTCTCTCCTTCTCTCTCTTTCTTCTCCTCCCCTCCTGCAGCCATAGCTTGATTAGAGTGAGTTGGTCCCAGGCACTGAAGATGGCTCCATGGCCTCCACCTCAGGTGCTAAAAATGGCTCTGGTTGCAACAGAGCAACACCCCAGATGGGCAGAGCATTGCCCCCTGGTGGGTTTGCTGGGTGGATCCCAGTTGGGGCACATGCAGAAGTCCATCTCCGCCTCCCCTCCTCTCACTAAATTAAAAAAAAAAAATTCTTTAAACCCTGAATGTAAAGGCTATTGCTAATTTTTAATTAGAGCAATTTATTTTTCTTTCACAGATGAATTAATTGAAGACAAATTTCTTTTTAAAGTCTTTTTACCCATACAAAGTTTTAATCAAATCTGTTAGGTAGAGTGAGTAAGTAACCTTGGTTATCTCTTAGAGCCCAAGATCAAAAGAAATATGTTAGGCCACCCTTCATCAGAGAATCTTCCAGTTGCTCTCTGGGTACCCAACACTAGAGACAGTTCAGCAGTAGTAGCATTTGGTCTCTGACATGACTTTAAAAGCACTCCTTTTTCTTAATGCCTTTAAATTACTTGGTTCCAGGATTTCCTTTTAGTGGACTGATGACCCCCTGAGACTTTAAAGTTATTTAATATAAATGGCCTTATTCTGGCATTGTTTAACAATTTAAGCTAGGATCAAAAGGACCAGAATTGAATCAGTAGCTTTCTTTCAAGACTGAAGTACTGGAGCCTAAACGTTCAGTTTGAAAGGACATCTGTAGTCAAATCATTGTTTCCATGGCTGCTTTCCTCATGCTGATGACCTGAACGAGAGCCAATTGCAGAAGACTGTTTAATAACCTACTGACCGACAGAAGTGTTCCATGAATAACACGATTGGTTAAACTCAGTGCCCTTGTATTTATATCACAAGGTTTCTCTAAAAACCTCAAAATTCTTCCTTTGTATTTTATTGTACTGTACTTAAATTTAAATTATTCCTCGAGGATATGTTGAGAGTGGATAGCACTTATACCCAGGTGAGAACAAAGTTTGCAGAATGAGTAGGGAAGGATTTCTCCCCTGGCTTGTGTGTCACAGCACAGGAAGGCCAACTAGAGTAGTGCTCCTAGCCTCTTTCCCCAATCCCGTCACTCCCTCCTATCCAGAGGGAAATACAGGGAAAACTTGGAAGGAAGCAGTCAGTATATCTCCAGGGCTCATAAATTCTGGGGTTTTCCATGCCATTGGGATTATAAGGACAGGTTCTCCCAAGAGAAGACTAGACACTTGGCAAACTTGGGGACTGGGATTGGATAGGTCTGACTTATTAGCCTGTACTTTTATATCAGATTTATCATTTTTATCACTGATATTCTGTTCTCATCAACATTTATTTTACCTCTCATTTGATTCTGAATTCTGGGGAACAGAAATATTATAAGCACTCTCTGCTAACACTATCTAGCATCAACAGACACTACACAGTAAATATGTCAGTCTAATTCTCTATTCCAGGTTAATTCACAATACAGAGTTGCTATATGTCTCTTTCAATTTTCTCCTTCCCTACCATTAATTTAAGGTTGTTCTTTGGGCTGCAGCTACGGCCTCCCTATATGGTGGTGGTATCTGTGTGTCTGTCCACCATTATCATCCCAGTATGATTCTCACAACTTTCTCAAATATAATCTTTGCATATCTCTATCATATCATTTCTTAAATGAACTTGACCTTTTCTTTCATCAACCTTAAACTCTCAGAGAACATTAAGTACACCATTCTTGTTTTTATGTTTCCCATATTTAATGAGGAATATTAATCACTGAAGGCATACCATAGAATTTGTTAATTCAGGCATAAAGGGTGTGGTAGGTAGAATTCTATAAATGTACCCCAAGTTCCTGTACTCCTAATTATTCAATCAAACATTAATCTAACTACTGTGATGAAAAGACTGTCGATGAAATTAAGGTTACTCATCAGCTAACCTTAAAACATGGAGATTTATCTTGGATTCACCCAGGTAGACCCAATATAGTCATGTGAGCCCTTAAAAACAAACAAAGAAGGCATAAATGTCAGTTATAGATATATAATATATATAGTAGAAGAGGGAGACAGAGGAGACATGAAGCAAAAAGGGAGGCCAAGTAGATTTAAAACATGAGAATGACTCACCCACCCATGTGAGTTGAAGATAGAGGAAGGTAACCATGAGCCAAAGGATTTGGCAGCTCTTAGAAGCTAAGAATGACCCCAGCCAATAGTCAACAAGGAAGGGGCCTCAGTTCTACAGTCTCACGGAACAGAAATCTGCCAACATTCTAAATGAGCTCAGAGGTGGACTTGTTCCCGGAGCCTTCAGAAGGAAAATCAGCCTGGCCAGCACCTTGATTTTGGCCTTAGGAAATCCAAAGCAGGGAACCAGCTGAGCCAAACTGTGCCTAGACTTTTAGTCTTCTAAACTGTTAGAAATAGATGGGGTTTCTTTTAGCTGCTTAATTTGTAATTCTTTAGTATGGCAGCAAGAGAAAACACAGAGCATGTAAACCAAAATAATAATGATCAGTTGTGTGTAGGCCACTATACTCAAAGAAGATAAATATATAAATCACTGGTGAATGCCAAGACCATGACAGAACCCCAAATCAGGGTTGATCATCCTTGCTAATGATAATAACTATTTCACTTCTTAACTAATTGTCAAAAGGCTTATTAAGAGTTTCACAATTATTGTAACAACTTGAATATGAATATGTTCGTGTATGAGGAAGAATTCTAAGATGGCCCCCAAGGTCCCCATCCCTGGTATGCATGCCTTCCTCTTGAATGTAAGATTTGTCTGTCTGATGGGCTATCTGTTCTTGATTTTGTTGCATCATATAAGATCAGTCAAAGCAGACTGGAATGGAAATTCCCTTCTGGGCCTGAAGAAATAAGCAGTCACTTTTTCAGAGGGTGACGGGGCTAGGACCTGAGAGAGGCCTCCAGGAACTGACAGCAACCCCTGGCCTGTATCCAGCAATTAAATAGAGACTTTATTTCTAAAACTGCAAGGAACAGAATTCTTCCAAGGACATCAATGATCTTGGAAAAAGACGATGAGCTCCAAATGAGAATCCAGACCTTGGCCTACACATTGACTTCTGTCTAGTGAGGCTCTGAGGAGTGGACTCAGTTGAGCAGTTCTCAGACTTTGTAACTCAGCACTGTGTGATAATAAATTGGTGTGCTTTAAGCCATGAAGTTTGTGCTGGTGATTTATTATGCAATATAAAACATAGATTTATTTGTTTTGTTCAGACCCATCATTTTATAGACAATGATAAAAAGGGCAACAATCCTTCAGAGGCAAAACCACCATTAAGCTGCAGAGCTGGGAGGAAAAGCCAGGTTTTGGCGTAGTGCTTCCATGTTGCCAACAATAGAGCATGTGCAGTAGTGTAGCGAGGGGGGGCAAGGGGATATCATGTCCCAGGCGCCACTCGCAGAGAGGCGCCAAATGGTCTCCAAGACAAACAAGAAAAGCGTAGTAGAAGGGGAGGGGGTGCCAATAAAGTGTTGTGACCCGGGCACCAGTTATGTTTCCTACACCACTGAACATGTGTAATAGATTCGATATTTTCATCGAGATGGAAGTTTGAGACTAACATTGTATACTCAGACTTTATAGGACCAAAAGAACTCAGAATAGTTGAAAGACTAAGATCTTTCTTGTTGTCCATAAGCAAAAGCAAAAGAAGGATTTTAGTGTGGGCGAACCCATTAGATTTTTCTTCAAAAAAAAAAATTCAAATTTTATTTTTTTTATTATTAATTTTAATGGGGCGACATTGGTAAATCAGGGTACATACATTCAGAGAAAACATCTCTAGGTTATTTTGACATTTGATTGTGCTGCATTCCCATCACCCAAAGTCAAATTGTCTTCTGTCACCTTCTAACTGGTTTTCTTTATGCTTCTCCCCTACCCCAACCCCCATAACCACCACACTTCTGTCCATGTCTCTGAGTCTCATTTTTATGTCTCACCTATGTATGGAACCATACAGTTCTTAGATTTTTCTGATTTACTTATTTCACTCAGTATAATGTTATCAAGGTCCATTCATGTTGTTGTAAATGATCCGACATCATCATTTCTTATGGCTGAGTAGTATTCTATAGTATATATGTACCAAAGCTTTTTAATCCATTCGTCCACTGATGGACACTTGGGCTGTTTCCAGATCTTTGTTATTGTGAACAATGCTGCCATAAACATGGGGGTGCATTTCTCCTTTTGGAACAGTGCTATGGTGTTCTTGGTGTCTATTCCTAAAAGTGGGATAGCTGGGTCAAAAGGCAGTTCGATTTTTAATTTTTTGAGGAATCTTCATACTGTTTTCCACAGAGGCTGCACCAGTCTGCATTCCCACCAGCAGTGCAGGAGGGTTCCCTTTTCTCCACATCCTTGCCAGCAGAGCGCCATTCTGACTGGTTGAGGTGATATCTCAATGTGGTTTTAATTTGCATTTCTCTAATGATTAGTGGTGTTAACTTCAAATTTTCTATGAATGTTTTGACAGCTATGGTTCTGAGGACCTTCTAACACCTCGTGGCTTGAACACCAGTGTCACAGAACACCTGGGTGTGCATCTCCTAGACAGTCTTTCATTAACACTTAGGCATCAGGAGTACAGATGTGAAGATGGCCCATTCAGTGAAGGACCTTTTCCTGAGCCTGACCATAACTGCCAATGATTGCTAGACAGATTAGCACTAAAAGAGGGCAAGAGAACAACTCTGAAGAGGACAGCTTTCCTCTTTTTGTTTTTCCCTTCAAATGCATTAGGGCTGAATCCTGAATCTGACTCTCACGGTTATGTTTTACTTCTACAAATCAGGAAGAACTTTAATAGGACAGGGAAACAAATTCAAACAGAATGTTCAGCAGGGAAAAAAAAATTCTCTAATGAGATAGTAGAAAGGCCTGTTGTTAAGAGCAAAACTATTCACGCCAGGCAAAAGAGCCTGCTTTAAAAATAAATTGGCACCCTTATCACATGATCAACAGGTGGGAAAGTGGTCTCCATATAAATATTTCTCCTTTGACAGACTAAATTTTGAATTAAGATTTAAACGTAATGTATATTTGAAATAAATTTTTATTTGAATGTTGACAAGTTAGAAAAACAAAGATATTATTAATAAAATGTTTTTCAATGTCAGTAACTAAACTGCTCAATTGTAGGGAGTTTTAAAATGTAATGAAATAGTTCCAACATAAATGTACAGAAATACTTTAAGGACAAGAAAGGAATCATGGAGAAGAAAATAATTCATATTGGAGGCTGGCTTATGTGGCTTTACACCTCATAAATGACTCTATGGTATGCACTGTATCCATTTTCCAATTAAGAAATATTGTGTGCATGTACATAATTACATAAACATCTGTAAAACCTATAAATTCTCGGCAAAAATCCCTTTTTAATTAAATTTTATCTGACCAATTCTCTTAAGTCTTACAAAATATTCTTCTATATGTATAAAAATTACATTAAGTGACAGTGCTACATTGCCTAAGAGATCTTGAAAACAGTATTATTGTTTTATAATGATATCTTTTAAAAAAGATAGCTTTTAAAGATACATATGTTTTTTATGAGATTTTTAATTAGGTTTCTGGAGACCTAAGTTTTATTTTTTCTGTGAGTTTGGTTGTTTTGGAAACAAATAAAAAATATCCATTCTCTTATATAAAAATCTCTACCAAAAATAAGTGGTAACAATGTGGATGTAATGATGAGTTACTTGATATTAGTTCAAACCATCATGATTGTCATCATTATGTGATAATAAATGACAAATAGTGACATCTTCATAATGTAGCTGCCAAGAAACTTGCTTTTCTTGTCTGGCCTTCTCCTGCAAAATAGTTACCAGAGGCCCCCACATATTTCCCTTTATGGTTTAATTTTCAGAAGAGGGGTACATGCCTACCCCTAAAACAATCACTGGTAAAAGGGGATTCTCGCTGGTTTAAATCAATAATGACTTATCACCTGAAGCTGAGAGGAGGTACTTACAAGATCATGTGCTCACCACCCTATACTGAAAAAAAATAGGTTTCAGCAAGAAGTACTGGAGAAGCTACCACATTCACGTATTTGCACATTGCCCGTGGCCCCTTTCCTGCTACAACAGCACAATGGAGTAGATGTGACAGGCTGTATGTAGGGCCTACAAAAGCAAACATAGTCACCACCCAGCCCTTTGCAGAAAGAAAATGTGCCAGTCTGTGCGATGAGGCAATCAATAGCATCTACCATAATTTACATGGCAAAGACCAAAAAGTCCTAGAACTCCCTACTATAATAAAAAAATAACAGATTATGTCTATCATCCATCCATAGAAAGACTTACTGCTTTAGAAACTTGTCCATGTACTTAGCTGGCTTAGCCAGTCATTAGGCACTTATTTAGCAGAATTAGGAATGCAGTAAGAAAGAACAGGAAGCAATGTAAGGACAACCAGAATCGGCATAGGGAGGGGTCTTTCTCGGGGATATAGGAGTCTCTAGCTACATCCGAGACCACCAAGAGTCTTCTAGAGAATAGCTTGCTGAGCCTGCAGTACAGATCATGCCTCTTCTCTGTACCCCTGTTCTGTAACCAAACCAAAACATTACTCTAACAAAGTGGAATTTTCCAAATAATTTTTAAACTCAAATACAAACATAAGAATTCAAACACATGTTGTTAAAGCCTGTCCAGCAAGACAGCCCCAGAGGATTGCAACATATTTAAAACATATCAAAACTGTTTCCAATGGTCAGAACATGAAGCTTCTTTCCCTTTGCCAAGTGGAGTACATAAGGCCAAGAAGGTGAAGCTAAGAGGACCAGAAAAGAATGAGAAAAAATAATGAGTCACTTTTCTCCCTCTTCCAAGATCCCCAAACACTAGCAATCAGAGAGGAAGAAGGCAGACATTTCAGGTTTGATCAAAATAACTTTAGTCAGAAATGCTAGGAAAGCCAACAAGCTGGAAATCATTTTGATGGAGTCAGTAAAAAGAGTAGATTCCAAAACAGTTTTCTTTATAATATTTAATACAAGAAAATAACAAGACAAAGACTTAGATTAATTGCTTTTTTGGTGTAAAAGAGATCAAAGATGTCAGCCAGCAATGTGTAGGTACAACACGCTAATGAAACCTCATCCCCTGATTTGAAACTTTTCCTGATGTACATGAGATTCTTTCTCAATGTGCACAGTCACTAACTCACAGATGCAGCTCTGAGTTCTGGGTCAGGGGCCTGGAGCAGTTATGCACTTGTGTGTGTCCATGTGTGCATGTATGTAAAGATCTTTCTCTTGAGGCCCTGGCCGGTTGGCTCAGTGGTAGAGCATCGGCCTGGCGTGCGGAAGTCCCTGGTTTGATTCCGGCCAGGGCACACAGGAGAAGCGCCTATCTGCTTCTCCACCCCTCCCCTCTCCTTCCTCTCTGTCTCTCTCTTCCCCTCCCGCAGCTAAGGCTCCATTGGAGCAAAGATGGCCCGGGCGCTGGGGATGGCTCCTTGGCCTCTGCCTCAGGCACTAGACTGGCTCTGGTCTCGACAGAGCGACGCCCCAGATGGGCAGAGCATCACCCCCTGGTGGGCGTGCTGGGTGGATCCCAGTCAGGCACATGCAGGAGTCTGTCTGACTGCCTCCCCGTTTCCAGCTTCAGAAAAAGACAAAAAGAAAAAAAATAAAAGATCTTTCTCAGTCATCAACAGAATCACCTCAAAGCAAAAGGAAAATTAACCGTCATTGGGTTTCTTTGATCATTAAACACACTCAAACCAGACTTCCAGGCTCCAAACTGGATGCTTCTGGGATTCTTTATGAAGTTTTAGAAACACAATGATATAAATGATACAAAACAATGGTACAAAATTTGGTGGAACCCCAGGCTTTCTTTCTTGAACACATTGAATCTGAATGAAATAGCTTATTGCCTCATTATAACAGTTCCCCTCCACTGGAGGCTAAAGAACTGAGATTTAAGAAAAAACAACTTTTGGTTGTTGATCAATCTTTTTGACACCTAGGTTCAAGATGAGCTCAACATGATACTTTCTGCTGCTTCCTAATGAACAGTATTTAAAAAGTGTTCTATTTCATTTAGCTAAATATGATCCCTTAGTCCACAAAATGTCTTCATAGTAAATAACAGATTTTCAACAGGAAAACAAGCACTTTCTAAGTTCTTGTTATCACAAAATAATTGAATTTAAATGAACTTAATCACAATTGACATGCAAAGATAAATTTATCTTCAAAGCTTCAAAGTTACAGGTTTTCACTTAGAAACAATGGTGTTTTGAACCTTTACTTTGTTAATGTGATTCTGAATATAACCTGCTTTCAGTTAGGCATTTTATAAACATTTCTATTACAGAATTCCTCATTACCTACCACTTCCTAAACTTGTTTGCCCTGCTTACTCTGAATTCAGTAATAGTGTAAAAAATAAAAATAAAAAAAACATTTTCATACACTGGAGAAAAATGTTACATTTTCTTACTAAACTCGAGGAAAGAAAAAGGTGAGATTTAACATTTTGAACGATATAAATATGACCTAAAACAGATGTCTAAAATGTGCTTCCTAGATAAAAAGTTATGAAAGCTTGTTGCATTATGAAATATGTAAGTGGGATCTACGTGGTCTACGTGTGAATGTAAATCACTTCCAGTTAAGCACTTACTGAAATTGCTTTATATGATTTGGACTAAAAAATACTGCAAGTGACACAGACACAGGTTTAAAGTGAGCCAACCTCCATGTATATGTGGCCTTAAGGTTAGGTGCATGTATAAAATGAAGAGTGATAACTAGAGAACAAGCTTGATGTGGAAGCAGCACACATTCTCCTAATGGTAGAACTACATTTCTCCATTGTTTCACATTAGTACAATATTTCACATGGCATTATAGTTACTTAAGCTAAAAGGTTAACAGAAAAATTTCTAGAAGTGACACAATGCAATGTAATTCTCGGATATGAAGAACTATCTTCTGAGATATCAAATAACTATGGTGTGATTCCTTTTCATTATGAACGATCACAGAAATTTAAAGTAAAATTTTACAAAGAAACCTATATACCTAGCCTCAGGCACACTATTGTTCAATCAGAGATAATGTTATTGACCACTCAAGTAGTCCAACTAACTACAAGCAAATAAATATCTTTCAGATAAATCTGGGTAGCTAGCAAATTACTAGACCCATTCTGCAAGTCCTAAAAATCTTGGTTATGTTAACATTTCAATAAAATCAATTAGGTTTTGTTAGAAAGGTTAACAAAACTATAATATCATAATAGAAAAAGAGGAAGGAAGAAATACTCAATTATATTGAATAAATGTTGAATATATAATTTGGTAAAAGGCTAGCCTAATTAATAGCCATATGCAGAAAGCAATTTTTCATAAATTAGAATATTATTATTTAGAAACATCTCTGTAAATTATCTGGATACCCAAATAAATACACATTGATTAATAACAGCCAACCATTGTATAGCATTTAACAAGTTCTGAACACATATTTACATATTTTGCATATTTGAAATAATTTTATCTCAAATGATTTAAATATTTTAAATCATTTTATCTCAGAACAACACTACCAAGTAGAAGTTATTATTATTCCCATTTTATAGATAAAGAAACTGAGGCACACTGAGTTTAATATCTTGCTGAAAGTCAGTTAATATTTGGAGAAACAAAAATTCAAATTCAGGATATCTTTTTCCAGAATTCATGGCCTTAACCACAAAAATTTTAAAACAACAATTTATTTGCAATAGTACTCATTGACAGAAATAGATAAGATAATTCATCCCTCTGTATGAAAATTATTACTAGCCATAAAAATTAATATCATGAGACATTTCTATTTCTTATAATGTTGAGTATGGTAAATATATAGATATTGGAGAAATACTGGAGACTGGAGAAAAATAAGAGGGGCCAACTGACACAAACATTTCAGCTAAATATAGACATGGTTATGCATTCCCCCCCTTTTCTCAATATGTATGGAGTGCTTAAAAGTGCTTAATCCAGAGAATGTGCTCCTAGCACTTAGTGCTTTGACAAACATTGGATTTATGTAGCTATCAATTCATTTATAAAGTGTTTTCCCCTGGGATTTACTAGAAGTCAATCAATGCTAGCCACTGAAAAAGAACAAAAATATGGAAGGGGGAAATGGTTAATTAATTGGGCTGTCTGAGTTGCTGAATCTTCTGGCTTTTAGTGGAATCTTGACTACAACTCAAGAAGTTATGCTTCTTCTGTTCTGAAACACATCTATGCAAGGTATCTAAAACCTTAGTAATTTCTATATTTGAGTAACCCTAACATAGAAATGCATGAAGCACTTAAGTATTCTGCAACCATCAAATGCAGAGCAAATGCTGGTCAATCAGACAGCTCTGCTTACTGCATATTGACCCAGGCATTCATCCAGCTATTGTCTGCATATATTTGTCAGAAAACCGTATAACACCTGACAGTTCTCCTAGCAGATCTGCATACACGTTTCATAAGAAAAGACCATGTGAACACCGGGAAACTCCAGACTTGAAAATTCTTTGAATAGAATATAGATGGTGGAAAAGAGAACTCCAGGGGAAATGGCCACAAAAAGGCCTCACTGGAGATATGAACCAGGTAGATTTACCATAACCATGGTAAATTTGGTCACCAATCTCTCAAGGCCAGAAACTGGGACATGACACTATGACCAGAAATAACTGAGAAAATTACTTTAACCTCATTCTCACAAAATAGATGCATAATGAAGAATGCCAGCTTATTAATTCACAGTGGAGGGTGCCACTTCTTTTTTTTTTTTTTTTTTGTATTTTTCTGAAGCTGGAAACGGGGAGAGACAGTCAGACAGACTCCCGCATGCGCCCGACCGTCCGACTGGGATTCACCTGGCACGCCCACCAGGGGCGATGTTCTGCCCACCAGGGGGCGATGCTCTGCCGGGACCAGAGCCACTCTAGCACCTGGGGCAAAGGCCAAGGAGCCATCCCCAGCGCCCGGGCCATCTTTGCTCCAATGGAGCCTTGGCTGCAGGAGGGGAAGAGAGAGACAGAGAGGAAGGGGGGGGTGGAGAAGCAAATGGGCGCTTCTCCTATGTGCCCTGGCCGGAAATCGCACCCGGGTCCCCCCGCACGCCAGACCGACGCTCTACCGCTGAGCCAACCAGCCAGGGCCGGAGGGTGCCACTTCTAATGTCCACATTTGCTCTTATATTTACAGCCAGTCATTGAATCAGTAGGCTGATTGATGACAAAGAATTAAGGCAAAGCCCAAGGACTGACATAGGTCACACTAGACTCAAGCCATTATGAGGTCTAAAGAAATATTTCTGCCTACAGCAAAGAGCATACTTTGCTCATAAAAGAGATGAGTATCCCAAGGGATGAGTCATACCTTTCTTACTGGACAATTCTGGAGTGGAAAACCCAAATGTCTCTCTAAGAAGATATTCTCTGTACAGGCCGATTCATTTGTTCTTTAACTACATAAAAATGTAGTAAAATGTACATAAAAATGTAGACTAAGTAAGTCCACAAAATATGATTTCTATTCTCAATAGTTTTTGTTTTGTTTTAGTATCAAATGTGAATGTTTCTATTATCTCCAAGTTCTTTGGAGGCACCTTCTTAAAACCCTCATTGTTCATTCCCCCTTACATAATATGATTGGCATGGGAGGTTGGAGAAGTCAAGTTTTAAGTGAAGACAAGGTCAATTCACAGCAGATGAACACTTGGGCAACTACCATCAAAGTCTCCATGGAGGCTAGTCAGAGTCCATGTAGTTTTTTGAAATGCTTAACTCTCACCCTTAGTTTGTTTGTCTCTCTGGATTATATATGGGTTTGCAAAATAGGTTTATTGTTGTTCATATGGAAATACTACAAATAAATAATAATAGAAGAACAAACAACTGTAAACCTACTTTTGCCCACCCCTATATTTCTTCTGCTGATCTATAAAATCCATGAGTTTCCCCCACCATCATGTCACCATTTTCTTTTATCTTTCTCCTACTTTTTGGAGGATATGGAGATTTCCTCCAATAAAACTGCCACCACACCTGTAAAGATAATCTGTATTTCAAGCACTAACAGTTCACAGCATTTCAGAACAAGCTCTTCCGATAATTTAATGAGCTAGGGAAATATTGGCAAGCCACCAGCAAAATCAAACAGGAAATAATAGTATATTAGAAGGATTTATATATTTTCTAAGTATAAAATCCAAAGCATATAGAAAGGGCAGCAATCCTCAATTTACCACTGTCCCCTCTGAAGATTACAGGCCTTTTAAACTTGAGGGATTAATAAGTATACCACCCATTTAGTAAGAAAGTGATTGAAGTGTAAAGAGCGTAAGTCAGCCTGACCTGTGGTGGCTCAGTGGATAAAGCGTCAACCTGGAAACACTGAGGTTGCCGGTTCAAATCCCTGGCTTGCCTGGTCAAGGCACATATGGGAGTTGATGCTTCCTGCTCCTCCCCCTTCTCTCTCTCTCTCTCATCTCCCCCCTCCTCTCTAAAATGAATAAATAAATTAAAAAAAAAAAATTTTTTTAAGGCCTGACCTGTGGTGGCGCAGTGGATAAAGCGTCGATCTGGAAACGCTGAGGTCGCCGGTTCGAAACCCTGGGCTTGCCTGGTCAAGGCACATATGGGAGTTGATGCTTCCAGCTCCTCCCCCACTTCTCTCTCTCTGTCTCTCCTCTCTGTCTCTCCCTCTCCTCTCTAAAATGAATAAAAAAAAATAAAAAAATAAATAAAAATAAATTAAAAAAAAAAAAAAAAAAAGAGCGTAAGTCAATTGTCCAAAAGTCAAGAAGCTAATTACCCTTGCCTTCAAATGTTTCAAATCCTTTTAATCTTTGCATTTACCCTCAGATCCTAGAAGAGTGTTTTGAGACAGTGGATTCTAAAAAGATGCTCTCTTCCTAGAAATCTAGCTTTAAAAAAAAATAGTCTGGGAAATCAGAGGAAAAGGAGACATTTACTAACACTTTGTTCCTGTGAATTGAAGGGGCACAAGAGGGAACTGTGCATTGAGATAAGGAGCACAAAAGTGATTGGAACAAATAATTCAATTAAGATAACAGAGCCCTTTTTAGCACTATAATCCACGGGACATTTCCTCAGTTCTCCCAAGTTGTTAGAGTCATTAAGTACTGCTCCAATCATTAAATACTGCTCCAATTTCCTAGTCCTATCCCTACCTTTTTCTTTTCAATTCCAGACATTCACATATTGGATTCTTTAAAAAGTAATTACCATATTTTTCTCTCCATAGGACACACTTTTTCCCCCCAAAAGTGAAGGGGAAATGCCCGTGCGTCTTATAGAGCAAAAAATACAGTATTCTATTAAATATTTTAACACACCATTTGGTTCAGAATATTTTTTTTATTTTCCTCCTTAAAACCCTAGGTGTGCCCTGGCCGGTTGGCTCAGTGGTAGAGCGTCGGCCTGGCGTGCAGAAGCCCCAGGTTCGATTCCCAGCCAGGGCACACAGGAGAAGCGCCCATCTGCTTCTCTGCCCTTCCCTCTCTCCTTCCTCTCTGTCTCTCTCTTCCCCTCCGCAGCGAGGCTCCATTGGAGCAAAGATGGCCCAGGCGCTGGGGATGGCTCCTTGGCCTTTGCCCCAGGCGCTAGAGTGGCTCTGGTCGCAACAGAGCGATGCCCCAGAGGGGCAGAGCATCGCCTCCTGGTGGGCAGAGCGTCGCCCCCTGGTGGGCATGCCAGGTGGATCCCGGTCGGGCACATGCGGGAGTCTGTCTATCTCTCCCTGTTTCCAGCTTCAGAAAAATACAAACAAACAAATAAACAAACAAACAAAAAACCCTAGGTGTGTCTTATGGTCAGGTGTATCTTATGGAGCAAAAAATATGATAATAAACATCATTAAGAGAAAAAATACTACATATTACATAGAGCAAGAATTAAACTTAAAGCCTAAAATAGACATTGAAATTTCTTAGATGTTTTCAGCTACAAAACTTATTACCTTTATCTGCAATCACTGATGTTTTCTAAATGGGTTGATAAAATCTCAAGGTACCGGAATTTAGCTCCCAAGTTTCTTAGGATTCCATTGCACACAGCAAATCTTGGATGCAGCCAGGAGCTCATGGTCAGCTCTGTCTGGGATGAGCCATTAGATATCATATAGCCATTCCATTGGCTCTGGTTCTGCTCCCAGATTACTTGGGCTATGAACTTTCATGCCTCAAATTCCAATAATAAATTTCATACCACAAAACTCCACAACATTACCACCAAAGTAAAGGGAACTATATTGCTTTCACTAATAATTACCTTTTTTCTCATTTTCTTTTTTTAATCTTGTTTTTATTAATTTTAATGCAGTGACATTGATAAATCAGGGTACATATGCTCTGAGAAAACATCTCCAGATTATTTTGACATTTGATTATGCTGCATACCCCTAACCCAAAGTCAATTGTCTTCTGTCACCTTCTATCTGGTTTTTTTTTTCCTTTTCTTTTTGGCCATAGCATCAACTTCTTCTCCTGTAGGTTCTCCAATGGCCCTTCACCCTCCTCAGTCAGCCCTTTGTGGTTGACTCTCTTTATATTCTTTCCCCACATCCCAGCCTCACCATGCTTGTATTCTCCAGAGTATAGAAATTCCCACGTACACAATTGAACATCAGATGCAACTATGTTTATATAGTCATGCACAACAGAACAACAGAAATGCATTCTGAGAAATGTGTTGTTTGGCAATTTGGTCATTGTGTCAACATCATAGACTGCAGTTACACAAATCTAGATGTTACAACCCTCTACACACCTATATTATCTGTTACAGCCTATTGCTCTTATACTACAAGCCTGTATAGCATGTTACTGTACTGAATACTGAAGGAAATTTTAACACAATGGTAAGTATTTGTGTACCTAAATATATCCAAACACAGAAAGGTTTCAATAAAAATCTAGTATGAAGATAAAAATCGCACACCTCTATAGGGCAGTTACCATGAACGGAGCTTGTAAGACTAGAGTGGTCCTGGGTGAGTTAGTGAGTGAGCGGTGAATAAATGTGAAGGCCACAATATGACTGTACATTACTATAGACTTTATACACACTGTGCACTTAAATGACACTAAATTTATGGAACAACATGAGATTAAGTCAAGTGCAAGAGATGCAGCAAACAGGAGATGCATGAGGTTGCTGCCGGCATAAAATGGCATACTGAGTTTTCTTTCTTTATTTTTTTTACTTTTATTTTAAAAAAATTGTAATTGAATTTATTGGGGTGACATTGGTTAATATAAAATTATATATGTTTCAAGTGTAAAACTCTATACTATATCATCTGTATATGATATCGTGTGTTCACCACCCCAAGTCACATCTCTTTCCATCATTTTTTATCTTCCCCACAGCATACTGTTTTGCAGTAAACCTTTTTCATGAGTAGGAACAGTACACTGCAAAATAATGATAAAGAGTACCATATAGTAAAAACATAAATCAGGAACATAGTTGTTTATTAACAAATACCATGTGCTGCTGTACATATTTGTTTATACTGTACTTTTATACAAGTGGTAGCATAGCAGGTTTATGTACACCAGTGTCACCACAAACACAAATAATGTATTGCACTACATACAATACAAAAGCTACAACATCACTAAGTGACAGGAACTTTTCAGCTTCCTTATCATCATATATAGAACCACTATTGTATAAATAGTCTGTCCTTGACCAAAACATCACTATATGGCGCATGACTGTGGAGAGATAACTGTCAAATGACTGTTACAGTTTTATCTGGGCAAAAACAC
The DNA here is from genome assembly GCF_036850765.1 of Saccopteryx bilineata. NCBI lineage: Eukaryota > Metazoa > Chordata > Mammalia > Chiroptera > Emballonuridae > Saccopteryx > Saccopteryx bilineata. Next base: position 207,211,096 of record NC_089491.1, on the reverse strand, counting down.
ACACACAAATATACATACACAAATTCACATATTTACATGTAGGCTTGCAAACATGAGTGTGCACACGCGAGTGTGCACACACACACACACACACACTAGCTAAGATGTAGCATTATCTTCCATGAAACGTTAAAGGAAATACAATAAAATATTACTGAAACTATTTGTTAGCTTTTTCATTTCTACTACAGCTACATTTAAGTCCATTTTTGCCTATATCTGCAATTGAGAGTCCTGCTTAAAGAAATGAGGCATCAGCTCCTATTGATATATTCCTAGGTCTTGACTGAGAGCATTTCATCAGAGATGAGCTGCACCTAATGCAATCACCAGAATTAAAGCAGTTAAGAGAATGAAGCCTCCTGCCAAGAAAAATCAGCTGTATTGTGCTCTTGTTCACTTGCTATTCCAGAAAGTATATAACTAGTACTAATAAGTCACTGGCTGCAGTTCCAGAAAGAGCAGCAGGAGCAAAAATGCTGACCTCGGTACATTTGTCCTCACTTTACAATCCATGAAATTCTCACTGATTGATCTACAAGACAACACATCCATCCATTCCATTATGGTCCTTTGCAAGAGCCTTTTAGGGACTTGCAAAATCAATATAATTCTGTAAATAAAATGAATCTCCATCAATATGACTATAAATATGATAAAAGAAAAAGTTGTCATATTTTAACTGATAGTTATTTAAACCAAAATACATGGACGAGAGGGAAAGCGGATGAGAAATTCTATTATGATTCAATCTTACTTCAGGAAAATAATGTAATTATTATAAAAATAATAAGCTAAGGTATTATATTAATTAAAGTTTATTTAAAGCTCTTTAGGTTTCCATATTTTAAATTTAAGATGCATCAAATTATTTCTTTAAATTGGGTTTATATGAGACCAATTTCCATATACATACACACACAAAATAAATTAAATTAATGAGTACTTACCAGTATAAAAATGGAATAAGGGACACTTGTTTCAATTGATTATAATTCTGGAACTATTGTATAAATTTAAAAAGTTTTAAAAAGTGCACCTACACAGTATACAATTCTTTCTAAGTCATTTTTATACTGACGCTCAACTATTTTGGTCAAAGCACTGCAACTGTCCACAAAATCAAAGCTAATTACTCATTAATAACAGGAGTGAAATGCCAGATCTGTGGTGGCACAGTGGCTAGAGCATAGACCTGGAATGCTGAGGCTGCCCGTTCAAAACCCTAGGCTTATCCAGTCAAGGCACAGATAAGTAGCAATTATGAGTTGATCTTTCCCACCACTCCCTGCCATCTCTCTCTTCCTCTCTCTGTCTTCTCTCCAAAATAAAAAAATAAAATCTTTAAAAAAAATTAAAAAGAATAGGAGTGAATCCTAATTCCAAACCAAAATACTTTAATATTTTTATTCCTCTTCTCCCATGATGTTGGAGAATTGAGAGTTGGTTGTATTTGTGGATTAAAGCTAACCCACAAAGGAGATATGCTTTAAGGCAAAAATGGTAGTTTAGAAAGCCTTATTCATCCACTAATTTGTTTAACAAATATCCTTACTGAACGCCTGCTCTTTCTTGGGTGCTATACAAGGCCCCAGGAAGACAAAGTGAATGAGTTCTGCCTAGACTCACACAGTGTCTGCTCCTGTGTCAGTGAGAAATGACCTGCTCTAGCATAGCAGCATGATGTGCTATGACAGATGTCGGCAAGGCTGCTGTGACATCTCAGAGAAGATGGCAGGTTAGAAAAGACTCCCAAGAATGAAAACCTTGATGTAAGGGAAGACGCTGACTGTTAAGGGGAGATAAAAGGACAGACCTCAATAGGAACGCGATAACCTGTGAACTGAGAACGGAGGAAGATAACTAGATAAAGTGCTGGGCACTTTTTGTTTCCACAAGAGCAACTCTGTTTTTATCTGCTTTTTAAGTTTCATCTAAGAGTTATTTGAGTGAAGCTGCATACAAATAAAGAAGATCGAGAGCTTACAGTAAGGAGGAGCTTTAGGAGTCTGAAATAGCTGGAACTTGAGAGGGCATGTATAAAAATGGCAGAAAATTAAATTAACAGGGTTGTCAAAGGACAAACTGTAAACTTGACTAAATGGGAACCTAAGTGCAATAGGATGAAATGGAACTTTTAGAAAAGAATGAAAGACTAATCAGAACTGGCACCAACACATCTCAATAGAAAAAAATGAGACAGAGAGAAACATTCACTTACAATATGTATGGCTTCTCATAATGTAAGCATGGTTTGTGTGGGTCAAGAAAAAGCAAAATTTTCCTTAATCACAATAATGGTAAATCTATTGCTCCAAACAGAACAAAATCAAAGCCAGGCTAATTAAAAAAACAAACAAACACATATCTTTCTTATTTTAATTTTTTTTATTTGAATTTTCATCTTTATGTGGTATGTGTGCATCTTACATAATCTGATAAAGACTAATGCTCTGTAGTGGCAGACAGACCTGGAATTAAAGTCACTTTCCATTTCCTATAGACTGAATGTTTGTGTCCCCCCAAATTCATGAAATCTTAACCTTCAGTGTGATGTTATTATAAGGGAGTTATTGGGAGGTGATTAGGCCATGAGGGCAGAGCCTCATTAATGGGATTAGTGCTGTTATGACAGACACTTGAGTGTTCCCTTGTCCCTTCTAACATGTGAGGACACTGCAAAAAGATAGACATCCACAAGCCAGGAAGCAGGCCTTCACCGTACACCAAATCTGAGGGTGTTTGATCTTTGACTCCTCAGTCTCCATAACTATAAAGAATAAATTTCTGTTGTTTATAAGCCGCTCAATCTTGGGTATTTTTGATATAACAACTTGGAAGGACTAAGACACCATGCTACACCATTTATGGCTTGATCAGAGGAAAGGTCTATTAGCATTTGGCTGGATCTTAAAGTGTCATCTATATCTATAAGATTTATTACTTAATCTCCTCTTCTTGTGAGAGAACTAAAGAATCTTAAGGGAGGTTATAAGACTCCCAACAAGATGGATTTAAATAAATATCTGAAAAGAAAAGAATAAGTAAAAGACACTATATATCTCAGTCTGAAAAGGTTTTACTTTCATAATACAGAAGGCTACTAAGTCTATCCCATGTCTACCTTTGTTTCTTAGCTCATGTACTAATATTCTGAGAGTATTGTGGCCATTTACTTGCAGGGTCTGTATATTCTACATTGCAGTCCAGTGTGTTCAGTCTGAAGAAAATTTAAAAGGCAGGCTGGCCCAAGGAAGTGATGACAGACTTAGAAGCACAACGACAGAAGTGGGTGTCAGCTTCACCAAACTACCTCTATCTTTCTCTGGGTGGGGTATAGAATGAAGTCACCACTATTTATCAATAGCAGCCAAGAGATCAATATGCTAGAAGTGACAAGAATAGATCATCCAAGTATTAAAAAAAAGAAGTAAGTTCAGGAGAAGAAACACATGTACATCTGTATTACCAATAACACAAGTAACCTCATTGTGAAGGTGCTAGAGAACTACTGACAGATTTATGCAGCAGAACACAGATATGTATACATGTGAGTATCATATGTCCTCTCCCTTCCTATGAAATGTAGATCTTGCTTAGAAAGTTTATTCCCATTGCCAAAGCCAATTACTCAGTTGTATTTCTAGGTATAAATAGATTGATAGATGCACAGATAATTGACATCAATGATATAGTAGTAGATATAGATACATTCAAGAGCTATGAAGAGTCTGGGATTTTAACCTCCTGGTAAATGAATATATTCTGACACAGTGTCATTAATGCCTGAAGAAGACATCAGACTCTTGACTCAGAGACAGAAAACTTTATCACCCACAGCAGAGGAGGCAGTTTCCATTGGTGCAATGCCTAGTGAATGCTACACACAGAGCAGAAGAGTCATGAGCTCCTCCAATCTTGTAAACCTCCAATAGTATAAAGAAGACTGTAAGCAAAGTTGCCAAGTATTTGTATTGAAAGGCCATATATCTTCATTTTTCTGAACAGCAAATTTACCTATTATCAACCCAAGGAGACACTGGTTGCTACACAAACTTCCTATAAAGATTCTCTAGAATAAAAGCTAATGCAAAGTACACAGCAATAAATAAAGACATGTTGTGAATTATATATGTGTGCATGCATGTGTGTATGTGAATTTTCTCTGAATTACTTTGTAATTTTGAATGTTTAGTTCTTTAATTCACATGGATTTTAATTTTCTGTAATGTCTCATAAGACATTTTCTGTTACAAATAGTCAAAGCATCCTAAATGAAACAGAGCAGTGCACTATTCAAGTTATATAATTATGCATCTGTGTACACACAGGCATGAAAGGAGGCCAGAAACAATGAACTTGAAGTGGTTGGCAGTGGATGCCCACAGAAAGAGGAATAAGAAAGAATACATGATAAGGATTTTCATATTTTGCTTCAGTTGTCTTTATTGTTTGCCTTCTACACAAATAAAACTTTCATAGATCATTTAGGCATGTATTAGTCTGTTTTCCCTAGCTGATGCTGAGTTTACAAAGAATCCCAAATTTTCGGTACGTAACAACAATAAACTACTATCTCTAATCCAGTTGGGCAGGTTTATTATAGTTCTGTTCTACATTCCAGAATATAAGCTGAAAAATGTATAAGCTACCTATAGTATATGGTCCTCATGGCAAAGAAAAAAAAATCAGAAAACCAAAAACAGACCTTACATTTTCTGCATAACCCTGGCCTACATCCCTTTCTCATTCATACATGTCATTGGCCAAAGCGATGACCAGAAATAAAACCAGAGAGACAAAGTTGTGTACTCTATCTTCAGGGATGGTAAGAAACACAATTAGGAACAATAATAAAATAAAACCACATGTAACTTTTAAGAAACACAAAAGGTAATTCTTTTTTTAAATGATGGAAGAATAAAATAAAGAAAGAAGGGAATGAAGAAAAAGGGAAGGGAATGAGGGAAGGAGATTTGGCTGCTATGTTGGTACTAAGCTGCAGATGGACCAGAGACAGCGGCTACAACACGTCTGCTTGCTGCTGCCTACATAGTAAGTGACAAGAGACTGCTAAGAGGCATGTCCAGTCATGAGGTAGGGCCTGTGTTGCATTAGTTATTAGTAAAGAAACAACACCTAATATAATTTTAAAGGAAGATTAAATATTAAATATTTAAATTAAAGGATGGAAGTAACTAGCAAAATTGTTATTGAAGGTAAATTTTTCCCTGTGTAAAACTTAAATGTCTTTTTTCTTTTTTTGTGACAGAGACAGAGAGAGAAAGAGACAGAGAGAGGGATAGTTACAGACAGACAGACAGGAAGGGAGAGAGACACGAAGCATCAATTCTTCACTGCACCACCTAAGTTGTGCATTGACTGCTTTCTCATATGTTCCTTGATGGCAGGGCTACATCTGAGCCAATGACCCCTTGCTCAAGTCAATAACCTGGGGCTTAAGCCAGCAACCTTGGGCTTTAAGCCAGCGACCTTTGGACTCAAGCCAGTGACAGTGGGGTCATGTCTATGATCTCATGCTCAAGCCAGCAACTCCTTGCTCAAGGTGGTGAGCCCACACTCAAGCCTGAGACCTCAGGGTTTCGAACCTGGGTCCTCCGTGTCCCAGTCAATGCTCTATCCACTGCACCACTGCCTGGTCATGTGACACTTAAACTGTTTTCAAGTTTAACTTAAACAAGTCAGTAGAGTAGCACTCTCAACACTGTTATTTATAGTTACATAAATAAAAAAGGTTACACATTATAATGCATAACAAAGTTATAGGGATAAACTTATAGTGGAATGTTTCCAATTACTTGTGGTATTGTCTATCCAAGAAACAAATGTTTCTATCTCATTATATTAAGGTAATGGTGCAGAATGAATATCTGTGTCTGGAAAAAAATAATAAATTGAAGTCCCTGTCCCCAGCATGTTAATATTTGGAGATGGGGCCTTTGAAAGGTAGTTTTAAGTCAAAAGAGCAGGGCCCTGGACAGATGAGATTAGAACCCTTTCAAGAAGAGACTCAGAGAGCTTGCTCCATCACCTGAAAACACAACAAAGCAGGTGTGTGCAAGCCAAGAAAAGAGCTTGGACCATGCTGGCACTCCAATCAAATATTAACCTCAGAACTGTGGAAAATAAATTTTTTGTGTAAGCCACTCAGTCTCTGATATTTTGTTATGGCAGCTAGGGTTAACTAAGACAGATTTGTTAACAAAATAAATACAAGGCATACCAAAAAAAAAAAAAAAAAAAGCCCAACAACTTCAAAGTGTTTCAGTATTTGAAAGGATTCAGTAAGTGTGGAAATAGTTGCGATAAATAACACTCTTCTTTCGGAACCAAGCCATATTTGTCTATCCCAAAGAATTGAAAAAGCATTTGCAAAGCTGGAGTGTTTGAAAAATGTCATATATCTTTTTATAATTTGATCTTGTGCTTCCTTCAGTTAAATTGAAAACTAGATTTTTTTTTCAAACACATTGGTTAATGCATGGTATTATGGCTAATTCATTATGGCTCCTCATGCTACTGACCATTGAATAAATGAAAAATTGCATTTTGACTTGAATGTTGGCTGTTCAGTGCTCAAGAATCAGGCTTGTCAGCCCTCAGTCCCTGGACTTTCTATAATGATTTTCATTCTCATATACCCAGTCTATAACCTATTTAAAGTACAGAAACATGTCAGGCTATTATAATATCAATTTTACTAGTTAAGAACTGTTCTAGTTATAAACAAAGAGGGAGAGAAGATGGGATCAGTTTTACCAGCCACTATGTCATCCAGACTGTAAGTACTAATAATAATAATGAAAACAGTTACTAACATTTTTTAGCACTTTTATGTGCCAGAAATGGTAATAAGTATTTTATATAATTATCTAATCATTAAAATAACCCTCTGACACAATAGTGATTACTATCACTTTACAAATGAGGGAACTGAAGTTAAAATAAGAGGAGGAAACACTAAGGTACAAATACCAATTTACTCTCTATTCCATCTCTACTATAGTGAAAACCATTGAGCAGAAAGAAACTTCTTTGATTTCCAACATATGTTTGTTTAAGAATATCTCTGTCCTAGAGATATAGGCTCTATCAGGATTATGTGTGTATATGTGCACAAGTGCACACACAGAGAAAATATAGGGTTGCATTTATTATTTTTTGCTCTGCAACTGCCAGGCATTCATCAGCCACACTCCAGGAACATCACACCATTTCTGTACTATCGGAAACTTATCCCCATATGATTCCCCCAAGGAAAAGAATCCCATAAGGAGCATTTGATGAATGTCCTCCTACAGAGACTTTTAAATGGATTTTTACTTCTGCCTAAGCTGCTTCAGTTGAGGCAATGTTGAAGGAGGAGTAATGCCAGATGACCTGTTAGGGGCCCTTCCAAGTCTCAAGCTCTATTACAGAAATGCTAATATTCTGCAGAACACAAGAACCTTCAACATCTATTATTCAAATTCATGGAATTTCCTCTGGTGCTGTTGCATAACATTTCCCTTTTTAATCCATTAAATTATGCAATTTCCTTCCATTTTTTCCAGCCCACCCCACACCCCCCTTCTAATATGATGCATTTGGAATATATGCTGCCAGAATGAATAATTTTGAAAACTAATAAGGCTTGTCATAGAAAGTTTCAGCTTAGTATTTGAATAATAGAGCAATAAACCAGAGCATCATTCTATAAAGTAATAATGCAAAACTGAAAAAGAGTATATCTGTCCTCTGTCAGGTTTCTGGTGAGTGTTAATAAGAGATCTAGTCTTGAGATAAAATTATTTTTCTTACTGTGTTTTATAAGGTAGAATTTTATTCAAATAAACCCCTGTTGTTTTCTCTTGTTATCATTAAAACCTTTTTCATGAAAATTATTGCTGTGGAATATAGAGCATCTGATGTGAAGAAAATACAATCTGATACAAAACTAATTTGTTTATTAAATATATTTCGACTATCTTAGTACATATATCTTATGTGGCTAACCCTCCTCTAGGTGCACACTTCTCTACTATTAAAATCAACCCTGTGTTTTTAAAGTGTGTAATTAGGCCCCTTCAAAAATGGTAGACCCTGAGATCCCCTTGGTTTATCTGCACGCCATGGTCGACAAGGAACCAGCCTTTAATGACACAGTAGAAGGGACCTGAAGATGTCAGTGGAGTAGGCAGAGAGGCACAGACTCCCAGCTCAAACCACCAAACTGGATTACAAATTAATTTAGAAACAATCAGTGTGAAAAACCAACTCTGGACTACAAGAACAGTTATCAAAAACCAAGGAACAAAGGAGAAGACACACTGAGCCTAGTAGGGAGCACAGAGTAGTGGTAACTCTCTCCTGCTTATGGGAACAAAGGGGTTATGAGGCTGAGAGCCCAGAAGGTCTATTGTTCCAAGGAAAAGAATAGTAAATATCACTCACAGCCACTTGTCTGGGGACCCGGGAACGAGGTGTGTTGAAAGGGCTGGTTTATCTTCCAAAAGGAAAGAGGGGAGAGAGAGACAGTGACTGGCAGAGGAATGCATGGGATGACCTGAGAAGCTGACTCACCCATTGCTGGAGGTGGCCACAGCTGGGGGAGGAGTTGATCCTTCCACATAACACAAGACAAGTGGTTCCAGGTCACCCATCTCAAGATATCTCTCCAGCTCCAATCACCTCAAGAAGACACAGCTGAAAACAAGAAGTGGGGAGGTGGGGCAGTAACTCAGGTCTCCATGGAGATCCCTAATGAAGTGGAGACAGCACTCCACCCCCAGAGAGAGTAACTGGCAGATCAGGCCTTCAGAATCTCAGGTTACACCCACCACATTCCTGGATACAGTTTCAAATAAGCCCCCTGCTGAGATCAGTAAACAAGACTACCACCAAGATAATTCAGAAGGAAACAAACAAATCAAGACTTCAAAGTGGCTCTACTAGAAAAGCCAAATCTGACAGTGGATTACAAACAACAGCTGATGCCAACCCAAAAAGAACTAGAAATAACAAAACTGAAAATTGGGGGCAGACAACACCAAAATAGACTCAACCAGTCCTACAAACAACACACCCAAACACACAGACATAATGAAAAGACTGAGAAGTTCAATCCAAATCTCCAGAAAAGGAACTGAGTGATATGAAAATAACCAAACTGCCAGACACAGAGTTTAGAATAATGATTGTTAGGATTCTTAGGGATCTTAGAACATCAATTGATGATCATTACAAACACCTAAATAAAAAGATAGCAAGTATAAAAAAGGACATTGAGACATTAAAAAAGATTCCGTTGGAAGTGACAAATACAATATCAGAAATGAAGACCACAATCAAAAAAATTCAAAGTAGGATGGATAGAGCTGAGGATCGAATCAGCAAGTTGGAGAACAAGATGAACAAAGGCACAGAAGCAGGGCAGAAAAAAGAAAAGAGACTCAAAAAGTCTGAGGAAACTCTGAGAGAGCTCCGTGACAACATGAAGAGAAATAACATCTGCATCATAGGAGTTCCTGAAGAAGAAGAGAAAGAACAATGAATAGAAACTTTATTTAATCAAATCATAGCTGAAAACTTCCCTAAATTGATGCAAGGAAGGGTCTCACAAATTCAAGAAGCAAGGAGAACTCCATTAAAGAGAAACCCAAAAAACCTACACCAAGACACATCATAATTAAAATATCAAAGCTAAGCAATAAAGAGAAAATATTAAAAGCTACTAGAGAAAAGAAGGCTATCACCTACAAAGGAGCCCACATAAAGATGACATTTGACTTCTCAATGAAAACACTTGAGGCCAGAAGGGAATGGCAAGAAATATTGAAAGTAATGCAAAACAAGAGCCTACAACCAAGACTACTTTATCCAGCAAGCTATCATTTAAAATCAAAGAAAAAATAAAAAGCTTCCCAGACAATTAAAAGCTCAAGGAATCTATTACAACCAAACCAATGCTATAGGAAATGTTAAGGGGCCTGTTGTAAACAGATCAAAGTGGGAAAAGAATATAGTAAAAGAGAAATACAGCTTTAAAGAATAAAATGGCAATAAACAATTACATATCAATAATAACCTTAAATGTAAATGGTTAAATGATCCAATCAAAAGACATAGGATAGCTGCCTAGATAAGAATACAGGACCCGTACATATGCTGTCTACAAGAGACACACCTTAGAACAAAAGATGCACATAGCCTGAAGGTAAAAAGATGGAAAAAAATATTTCATGAAAATGGAAATGAAAAAAAAAGCTGGGGTAGCAATACTTATATCAGACAAAATGGAATTTAAAACAAAGGCTATAGTAAGATATAAAGAAGGTCACTATATAATGATAAAGGGAGCAATACAACAGAAAGATATAACCAACATAAATATCTACGCACCTAATATAGAAGCACCTAAATATAGAAAGCAGACTTTGATGGATATAAAGGGCACAATCCACAGCATTTCAATACCCCAGTAACATCACTAGATAGATCCTCAAGACAGAAAATTAACAGCCCTGGCTGGTTGGCTCAGCGGTAGAGCGTCGGCCTAGCGTGCGGAGGACCCGGGTTCGATTCCCGGCCAGGGCAGAGGAGAAGCGCCCATTTGCTTCTCCACCCCTCCGCCGCGCTTTCCTCTCTGTCTCTCTCTTCCCCTCCCGCAGCCAAGGCTCCATTGGAGCAAAGATGGCCTGGGCGCTGGGGATGGCTCTATGGCCTCTGCCTCAGGCACTAGAATGGCTCTGGTCACAACATGGCGACGCCCAGGATGGGCAGAGCACCCCCCCCTGGTGGGCAGAGCGTCTCCCCTGGTGGGCGTGCCGGGTGGATCCTGGTCGGGCGCATGCAGGAGTCTGTCTGACTGTCTCTCCCTGTTTCCAGCTTCAGAAAGATGAAAAAAAAAAAAAGACAGAAAATTAACAAAGAAACAGCAGATTTAAAGGACAAACTAGATCAACTTGATTTAATAGATATCTTTAGAACCTTTTACTCTAAGACAGCAGAATATACATTCTTTTCAAGTGCTTATGGTACATTCTATAAGATAGACCACTTATTAGACACAAAAGCAGTCTCAACAAATTTAAGAAAATATGAAATCATATCGAGCATTTTCTCTGATCCAATGGTATGAAACTAGAAATCAACCACAACAGAAAAACTGAAAAATACTCAAACACATGAAAACTAAATAGCACATTATTAAATAATGAATGGGTTAACAATGAAATCAAAGAAGAAATAAAAAATTCCTAGAAATAAATGATAATGAGCATACAACAACTCAAAATTTATAGGACACAGCAAAAGCAGTCCTGGGATGGAAGTTCACAGCACTTCATGCATCCCTTAAGAATCTTGAAAAAGCTCAAGTAAACAATTTAACCTTTCATCTAAAAAAACTAGAAAAAGAACAGCAAGCAAGGCCCAGAGGTAGTAGAAGGAAGGAAATAATAAAGATCATAGTGGAAATAAATGACATAGAAGCTAAAGAAACAATACGGAGGATCAATGAAACCAAGAACTGGTTCTTTGAAAGGGTAAACAAGATCGATGAACCTTTAACAAGACACACCAAGAAAAGAAGAGAGAGGACTTAAATAAAATTAGAAATGAGAGTGGAGAAATAAAAACTGACACAACAGAAATAAAATATATTGTAAGAAAATACTATAAAGAACTGTATGCCAAAAAATTAAACAACCTAGGTAAAATGGACAAATTCCTTGAAACATATAATCTTTTAAAAAGTCAATCTGGAAGAATCAGAAAACCTAAACAGACCAATTACAACAAAAGAAATTGAAATAGTTATTAAAAAGCTCCCAAAAAACAAAACTCCTGTGCCCAATGGCCTCACTGGTGAATTCTACCAAATATTCAAAGAAGAACTAACTCCTATCCTTCTCAAGCTATTTCAAAAAATTCAGGAAGAAGGAACACTTCCAAGTTCCATTTATGAGGCGAGCATAAATCTGATTCCAAAACCAGGCAAAGACAACACAAAGAAAGAAAATTATAGGCCAATATTCCTGATGAATTTAGATGCTAAAATCCTCAACAAAATATTAACACACCGGATCCAGTTATACATGACAAAAATCATTACCATCATGATCAAATGGGATTTATTCTGGGGAGTCAAGGATGTTACGACATTCGTAAATCAATTAATGTGATATACCACATAAACAAAAGGAAGGAGAAAAACCACATGATATTTCAATAGATGCAGAAAAAGCATTTGATAAAATCCAGCACCCATTTATGATCAGAACTCTGAGCAAAGTGGGAATACAGGGAACATACCTCAACATGATAAAGGCCATCTATGACAAACCCAAAGCCAACATCATACTCAATGGACAAAAATTAAAAGCAATTCCCCTAAAATAAGGAACAAGGCAGGGGTGCCCCCTTCCACCACTCTTATTCAACATAGTTCGGACGTCCTAGCTATAGCAATCAGACAAAAAGAAGAAATAAAAGGCATCCTAATTGGGAAAGAAGACGTAAAACTATCATTATTTGCAAGATGATATGATACCGTACATAGAAAACCCTAAAGTCTCAGTCAAAAAACTACTGGACCTAATAAACAAATTCAGCAAGGTGGCAGGATATAAAATTAATACACAGAAATCAGAGGCATTTTTATACACTAACAATGAACTGTCAGAAAGAGAAACTAAGGAAACAATCCCCTTCACTATTGCAACAACAACAAAAAAGTACTTAGGAGTAAATTTAACCAAGGAAGTTAAAGACTTGTACTCAGAAAATTATAAAACATTGATAAAAGAAATCAAGGAAGACACAAAAAAGTGGAAGCATATACCGTGCTCATGGGTAGGAAGAATAAATATCATTAAAATGTCTATACTACCCAAAGCGATTTATAAATTCAATGCAATACCAATTAAAATACCAATTGCATACTTCAAAGATATAGAACACATATTCCAAAAATTTATATGGAACCAAAAAATAACACGAATAGCCTCAGCAATTTTGAAAAAGAAGAATAAAGTGGGAGGTATCACACTTTCTGATATCAAGTTATACTACATGGCCGTTGTATTCAAAACAGCCTGGTATTGGCATAAGAACAGGCATATAGATCAATCAACAGAACAGAGAACACAGAAATAAACCCACATCTTTATGGACAATTGATACTTGACAAAGGAGATAAGAGCATACAGTGGAGTAAGACAGCCTCTTTAACAAATGGTGTTGGGAAAACTGGACAGCTACCTGCAAAAAAATGAAACTAGACCACCAACTTACATAATGCACAAAAATAAACTCAAAATGGATAAAGAACTTAAATGTAAATTGTGAAAACATAAGTATCCTAGGAGAAAACTTAGGCAGTAAGCTCACCGACATCTATCGCAGCAATATCTTTGCTGAATTATCTCCACAGGCAAATGAAATAAAAGACAGGATAAACAAATGGGACTATATCAAACTAAAAAGCTTTTGCACAGCTAAAGACAATAATAACAGAATAAAAAGACAAACCATACAATGGGAGAACATGTTTGACAATACATCTGATAAGGGATTAATAACCAAAATTTATAAAGAACTTGTAAAACTCAACACCAGGGAGACAAACAATCTAATCAAAAAATGGGCACAAGAAATGAATAGACACTTCTCCAAAGAGGACATACAGATGGCCAATAGACAAATGAAAAAATGTTCAATATCACTAATCATTAGAGAAATGCAAATTAAAACCACAGTGAGATACCACCTCACACCAGTCAGAATGGTGCTCATTAACAAAACAACACACAATAGGATAGGTGCTGGCAAGGATGTGGAGAAACAGGAACCCTCCTGCACGTTGGTGGGAATACAGACTGGTGTAACCACTGTGCAAAACAGTATGGAGATTCCTCAAAAATTTGAAATAGAACTGCCCTTTGACCCAGCCATCCCACTTATAGGAATATATCCCAAGGACATCATATCACCGACTGAAAAAGAGAATTGTACCTTCATATTTATGGCAGCATTGTTCACAATAGTGAAGATCTGGAAACAGCCCACGTGTCCGTCAGTTGATGAGTGGATTAAAAAGCTTTGGTACATATATACAATGGAATACTATAGGGCTATGAAAAACAAGGAAATATTACCTTTTGAAACAGTATGGAGGGACCTGGAAACTATTATGTTGAGTGAAATAAGCCAGGCAGAGAAAAAAATATATCATATGACCTCACTCATTTGAGGAATCCAAGGAATAATGAAAATTGAGGAATGGAATTGAGACAGAGGAGGGATCAAAGGGACCAGAGGAAAAGAGGACAGAGGGAAAGGGGATGATAGGATGGGATAAACCTGAAGGGAAGGGGGGAGGGCATTGTCGGGAGGAGGGCAAGGGCGATGTTAAGGGGAATAGGGGGAAGAGGGGATGCATTCGTGGTTACCTAGAATCTATGTAAACACAATTAATTAAATAAAAAAATAAAGGAAAAAATGACACAGTAGAAGAACAAGTGATCAATGAAGAGTACAAAATATGAAAAAAGAACACCCCTTTTCTTTATGATTTGGTGATGACCAGTTCTTTGGAGTGGCCCAGCTTACCTGCACAGTGGCTTCCAGATGTAACCAGACCAGAAGGGAAAGACTTCAACATTCATTGACTTGTCCTGGGTACAGACATGTTGGATATACAAAACCACCTTGTGATAGCCAGCATGCAGCTCCCTAAGATGATGCTCAGTTTGGTACTTCACACTACAACAGCGAAAAAGGAGAATTTGGAGATTTTGGCTCTGCTAGTGGAAAAAATGAAATAGAACTCAAGATCAATCACGAAAGAAAAGTAAACAAGGCACGTTATATGTACAGAACCCTTACATCATTGCAACAAAAACTCTATCCAGAGATGTTCTTGTTTTTGACTACGTAGAACATCCTGCTAAACCAGATCCTTCTGAGGAATGCATCCCAGACTTGCATCTCCATGGACATCAAAAGGAAGGCTATGAGATTTCTTGGAAACCAAATCTCAGTAGGCACTTAGTGTTTTAGATGACCATGCTATCTGCCTATGGGTCATTAGAGCTTTTCCAAAGGAAGGAAGGGTTGTGGATTCAAAGACCATCCTTACAGGGCGTATAGCAGTAGTAGAGAAAGTTTCCGGCTATCTACTCCATGAATCTCTGGGTCAGTTGATGAGGATCAGAAACATGATCTGGGATACCCATTCAAATAATACTTTCAAACCAAGCCATTCGGTTGATGCTCACACTGCTGATGTGAACTGACTTTCTCTCAGTCTTTATAGGAGTTCATTCTTGCCACAGGATCAGCTGAAAACACTTGTCTTGTGGGATCTGAGAGATATGAAGCTTAACTTTAACCCTTTGAATTACATAAAGACCAAATTTTTCAGGTTCAGTGGTTGCCTCCCAACAGGACTATTTTGGCTTCCACTGGTACTGATCATAAACTGAATGACTGGAATTTAAGTGAAATTGGAGCAGAATAATCTCTGGGAGATGCAGAACACTGGCCACCAGAGTGGTTTATTTATGGTGGTCACACTGCCAATATATCTGATTTCTTCTGGAATCCCAGTGAATCTTGAGTGATCTGTTCTGTGCCAGAAGACAATACTGTGCAATTGTGGTAAATGGCAGAGAATATTTATAATGATGAAGACCCCAAAGGAAGTGTCCTGAAGGACAGGCGTCTTAGATATTCAGTGTACTTCCTGTGATTTCAGACTCCTTTTTTTCCCCTCTCAACCCTGATGTAGATTCAACATTGGTTTTAAAACAAACTTCGGTCAGCTATCTCTCTGTAATATGTACCATCAACAATGCTATTAGTGTGAACTGAGGGGTGTTTTCTAAATATTAAGTGGTGGACTGAATTCAGCTAAGCGACAGACTTACACTTAAATTTTCTTCAAGAATTTTCTAGTAACCAAGTAAACTAGCCATCAAAAGAGGAGTATTGTGCGGTTATTTTATTTTTCTTCTGATGTTATATCTTTATTTATTTATTTATTTTTTTTTGTATTTTTCTGAAGCTGGAAACGAGGAGAGACAGTCAGACAGACTCCCGCATACATCCAACCGGGATCCACCCGGCACGCCCACCAGGGGGCGATGCTCTGCCCCTCCGGGGCGTCACTCTGTTGTGACCAGAGCCACTCCAGAGCCTGGGGCAGAGGCAAAGGAGCCATCCCCAGTGCCCCGGCCATCTTTGCTCCAATGGAGCCTCGCTGTGGGAGGGGAAGAGAGAGACAGGGAGGAAGGAGAGGGGGAGGGGTGGAAAAGCAGATGGGCGCTTCTCCTGTGTGCCCTGGCCAGGAATCAAACCCGGGACTTCTGCACGCCAGGCTGATGCTCTACCACTGAGCCAACCGGCCAGGGCCTGATGTTATATCTTTAAGTTTTTCAGAATCATTTAAATAAAGGCTAGAAGTAAGCAAGGAATAGAAACAAGTGAGGGTGGGTGTCTGGGCCACGAAGTGTAAGTATTGAGAGATATCATTTTTATTCAGGAATTAGAAGAGACTCAGGTCATATAAATTCCTACTCTAACTTCTTCACACCTGGCTTTCCAAGATGCATGTTTTCCAGTCTCCTCTCAGTTCCTGAGTTAAATCAGAACTATGTGTTCCTTCTTCCCCATATATTGTTGCTTGTTAGTATATTTCTTGAGCTGTTTTCATATTACTTCTTTCCTTTCTATAAAATGTTTTTTTTTTAAAAAACTTGGGACCATCAAGTTGTAAAGATGTATGTTTTTACGTAACAACTATACCACAGGCAGATTACCCAATACAGTTAAGAAGAGTGAATAGACAGTTTGTACTTTTCATTAACATAATCACTGGAAGGCAGCTGCTCCAGGAACACTCACCAAGCACCTGCTAAAGGGCCTCCCACCTCTGCCATGGCCAGGCTCTCTCGCAGATGCTACTGGGAGACCCGTAGCCACCCCAATGACATTTAATCAAAGCAGACTTATCCCAGTTGGCCCTGCATTAATCATGTGATTAAGATTTAAAAGAGGGGCTAGCCTATTCATAATAGCATCTAAACCAATAAAATATCTAGGGACAAACTTGACTACGAAAGTGAAAGATTAGTACAATGAAAACTACAAGACTTTGTTTAAAGAAATTGCAGCAGACACAAACAAGTGGAAAAACATTCTGTGTTCATGAATTGGAAGAGTTTATATTGTCTAAATGTCCATGCTTCCCAAAGCCACGGATTCAATGCCATCCCTATCAAAATTTTAATGGCATTTTCCACAGAATTAAAATAAACAAATTTCTATAGAATCACACACACACACACACACATACACATACACACAAAAAAAAATAGCCTCACAATCATGAAAAAGGAAAACAAGATGAAGGCACCATACTTCCTGATTTAAAACTGTACTACAAAGCTATAGTAATTGAAACAGCATGTACTGGTATAAAAATAAACACATAGGCCTGATCTGTGGGGGCACAATGGATAGAGCATCAACTTAGAATGTGGAGGTCACCGGTTTTAAACCCCAGGTTTGACTGGTCAAGGCACATATGAGAGTGTTGCTTCCTGCTCCTCCCCCTGTTCTCTCTCTCTCTCTTTCTTTTTCTCCCCTCTCTCTAAAAATGAATTTTAAAAAATCTAAAAAAAAAAAAAAGACACATAGACCAATGGAACAGAAAGCCCAGAATTAAACCCTTGCATATGCAGTAAACTAATTTTGATAAGGGAGCCAAGAACCTCCATTGGGGAAAGGAAAGTCTCTTCAACAATTGTTGGGAAAATTAAATAACCTCATGCAGAAAAATAAAATTGCATTCCTATCTTATACCACTCACAAAATTAAACTCAGATCAAAGACTTAAACATAATACCTCATACTGTAAAACTTTTAGGGAAGAAGCTTCTTAACATCGATCTTGGCAACAGTTTATTGAATATGATACCAAAAGCACAAACAACAAAAGAAAAACATCAACCATTGCAACTACATCAAACTTAAAAGTTTCTGAATGCAAAAAAAAATTTTTAATAAAAAAGAAAGCCTATGAAACAGGAGAGAATATTTGCAAACCATGTATTAAATAAAGGGTTAAAATTCAAAATTTATAAAGAACTCATATAACTCAAAACAAAAACAAAAAATTAGATTAAAAGATAAGCAGAGAAATTAAATAGACAAGTTTCCAAATAAGACATTCAAATAGCCATGAGGTATATGAAAAAGTATTCAATATCACTAATCATCAGGAAAATAAAAATCAAAACCACAATGATATATCACTTCAAACCCATAAGGATGGCTAGCATCAAGAAGACAAAAGATAATAAGTGTTAGTGAAGAAGTGGAGAAAAGACAATCTTTGTACACTATTGGTGGAATTGTATACATCCAGCCACTTTGGAGAACAGTGTGTAGGCTCTTCAAAAAAATTAAATATAGAACTACCATATGATCCAGCAATTCCACTTCTGGGTATATACCCAAAGGAAATAACAAATAATTGAGGAGATAGATGCACTCCCATGTTCACTGCAGCGCTAATTTACAGTAGGCACTATATTGAAACAATCTAAGTGTCTGTCCATGGGCAAATGGATAAAGTAAATTAATTAAATAAATAAAACACCATAAAGTTTACTGCTCATAATGATATTCAACCTTTTTAAAAAATAAATGCACCTTGAATTATTATAAGCCTTTGGTTAATTTCCATATTCTGGAAAAGTAGGTTCTGAGCATTTATGTCAGAGTTCTCATCGCTTTTATGGAATATGGGATTTAAGGAGGTGTTAGTCCACCATTCATTCTAGAAGTGCTTCTCCCTGGCTTCTTTTTGAGAATGATATTTATAGAATAATATGGCGCTGGAAATGTGCATTGTCATTGCTCTTTGGTCTTTTTTTCTATATTCTCTCTATGTCTAGAGCTAAGATATAAAAATCAATACAAATACTTCATAAGTTTAATACATTTTCTTCACATTTCAAGTTTAGAACTACAGGATTTTTACTTAACCTTATCGCCTTTGACCTATATTTAGTTTCTTCCATGATGAAAACCCTAGGTCTCAACAAAATCAATAAAATTTTTGTCTGCATTTCATTGGGATAAACTCCCAGAAGTTTATCCTTGTATCACTGTGTCAGAGGGTAAACTATATGTGGTTTTGCTAGATATTGCCAACTCCCCCTTGATAGAGGTTGTCCCAGTTTGCATTCCTACTGCAGACAAGAGCATGTCTGTATCCCACTGCCATACTAATATAATAAGTTGTCAAACATTTGTATTTTGTCAAAGCAATGATTGAGAAACCATGTCATAGTGTAGTTTTAATTTGAAATTCTCTTATTTAAAAAAAGTGTAACATATTTTTGTTAGGTTGAAAGCTATTAGAATTTTTTTTGTGAACTATCTGTTTTAAGTGCTAATTTGTTTTTTAATGAGGCTACTGGTTTTTTCCTTCTTTCTAAAGTTCTTTACATAAGTTGCATTTTTTTTAATTCTGTTGTTTTTTATTTTATTTTTGGTGCTCTTTTTCATGTGTAAAACCATTTTTAAATCATCAATTCATCAATATTTTCCTTCTAGGTATTAAGACATAGAAAAGTTTTTGCCACTTTTAGATTATAGTACTCATTTATGTTTTCTGCTAGTTATTGCATGATTTTATATTTTATATTTGACTGATTCGCTTGTAAATTTAGTGAATGGAATAGGAAGTGGATGAGGCAGAGTTCTTTTGTGGTTTTTTTTGCACTGATAGATTCCAAATATCCAGAAGAGTAGCTAGCACATAACAGAGACTCCAAAAATACTCCCTGAATGTGTCACTAAGTGAATTAAAAAAAAAGGTTATGACTAAACATGAATTGAATGACTAAAACATCACAGGTACTTAGATTATGTGGGTAAATCCTTATAACAACTCTCTAAGGTGCTTTTTGTTCACTGGATTTTAATTATTAAAGAGGACACAAGAGAGATCAAGCAGCTGTTTTAAGACTACACCACTAGAAAATGGTAGGGATGCAAATCATGTGGCATGCTTGATTTGTGTGGCCCCCAACACATGCATGAGCATAAAAATTCACTGCAGGGCAGGGTGCTTTCCAAGATTCTAGACCTGGATTTAGACAGACTTAAAGCCTGTACCCATATCTTTACCATTATCTAGCCCTAGCCAACTTATTTAACTCTCTGTGCCTTGGGATTCTGTTTTGTTTTGTTTTGTTTTAAATCTGAGATCACTGCACAAAAACAAGTTCATTGTAAAAACTAAATGTGAAAGTCTTAGATCATAGTACATGTAAGAGTTTAATAAATCTTAGTCATATTATTTATTCAGAAGATTACTTACTTTCTGTTTTCTACATTTCTTCTCATGGTTTGATCATCAAGGAACCAAAACATCCTCAAAGGGTTTAGTTATGTGCAAAGCAGGACATTTCTTCCCATGTGTGCTTGCAAGGGCATCAATTTTACATTGACTGTCTTTTTGATACTGTACATTTAAAATTCTCCCACTAAAATTCTTAATATTCTTCAAAAATCAAGCCCACTAAAAAGTTATAACTAAGGTAGCTCTCTTGTAGAAATTCAGTTAAAATACATTTGTGCATATGGAATTAGATTAGTCTATACTACTAGCTAGATTCCTTGTTTGACCCTCAAAGATAGACACAAGAAGGGCGTATTTCCAAGTACAAGGTTAGCAGTGACATAGCAAGATGTCCAAGGATGTTGGAAAGCATGATATTTGAAAAAGGTCAAAGAGAACAATGGGGTGGGGTCAAGGGAGCATCATCACCTGTTCTGAGCACTTTCTATTCACCCTTTTTATGAGGGAGTCCTGCCTCAGAGTAACAGGGATGGCTGAACACGTGACACCTGACACTGGAGAGTTGAGATAAAGAGAAGTTTATTAGACACAGCTCAGAGGGAAGAGGACACCGCATGCCATGGAGAGTCACAGAAGACTACACTCAGGAACAGATTGAAAAACCAGGGGTTGTGGGAGGTAGGTTCTGGAGTATCAAAAAAGCATGGTGCTTCCAGTCCTGGTGCGAGGATGTGACTGGCTTGTTTAAATAATTCTACAGGTGGGCAGGGAGCTGATGCCTTACTCACTGATAAGCAGGAACTTTGCCTGGTTTCCTTAATGAGGATATTCGCCTGGCTAGAGAACTTCATCCAACAAGAGCAGTGTAAGGTGGGAACTTGGAGTTAGGCCAGATGAGCCTTCCTGATGTCACCAAAGTTCAAGGCAGTACATAATGTTGGGCTTTAAGTTTAGGTCTTGAATCACATTATCTAGTGAGGGTGGGTGCCTAGTGGGAAAAGGATCCTTGAAAAAGCCCTGATGGAGAGCTTTAACTCACCCTTCTGCATAAGTCTGCCCTGTCTGTGATTATAGACACAGTCTGTGCATGAAAGAGTTTGGGCTTGGCCCTGGCCGGTCGGCTCAGTGGCAAGGCCTGTCATATGGAAGTCCCGGGTTTGATTTCCAGCTAGGGCACACAGGAGAAGCGTCCATCTGCTTCTCTACCCTTTCCTGTCTCCTTTCTCTCTGTCCCTCTCTTCCCCTCCTGCAGCGAAGGCTCCATTGGAGCAAATTTGGCCCAGGTGCTGAGGATGGCTCCATGGCCTCCACCTCAGGCATTAGAATGGCTCCGCAGCAAATAAACACACCAAACAGGCAAAGCATCGCCCCCTGGGGGTTATGCCGGGTGGATTCCAGTTGAGCGTATGCAGGAGTCTGTCTCTCTGCCTCCCTGCTTCTCACTTCAGGAAAATACAAAAAAAAAAAAAAAAAAAAGAGAGAGAGAGAGTTTGGACTTTTCCTCTATTGCTTAGTCAGATATCAGAGGTGTGGAGCCCAATATCTTCATCATGGAAAACCAACTGCTTATCTCAATAATCTCGTACATGAACCAAAATCATCCAAATAGAATTGTGTAAATTCATATATACATGCAATGATGATTAAATGCATATCTAGCTATGGGAGAGAATAGGTTGCTTTATATCAAATGGTAAATATAAATTAATGAAACCACATTAAGTTGACAGACACCTTAAAGAAGTTGGTAAATGAATAAGCCTCTAATGGAAGCTTCATTATTAGTACATTTATTTGATGAATGCTTTTAGTAACTATATAGCCATTAGCTTTAACAGTGTTGTATTTCTAATCTACATGTATCATCTCTCATGCAAACCACTGTTATTCTTAGGTAAGGTTATTTTCAATGTTTTATTCTTTGATGATATTACTTCTACATCTACATTAATAGCAGATTTCTATGGCATTGACAAAGCCTGTTAAAATACAAAAAAAGAAAAAGAAAAAGAAAAAGCAGAACTGTGTTAGTGGGTTGTATTTTTCTGTTCTGTTTTGTTTTTTTGATAATTATTGAGTTGCTAAACTTTGGCACAGACTTTTAATTATCCATTTGAGCTCACAGAGAATTTCTTTCAGAAAATGGAAAAACAGTATGTTAACTTTCTGTTTAAACTGCTCAAATTAGTTATCCTTCTTCAGTAAAAAAAAAAACTCTATATTTTACAAGCATATAATGTGGTATGTGGACTTTGTCTAGAAACTGTAAAAAAGTGTAAAATATTAATATATTAAAAGATTTTAAAAGAAATGTATGGACATTAATAATTTTGAATGCATTTAATCTTACATCTAATATTTTGTTTGTAGTTTTTTCAACAAAACAAATCAATGAAAATTTATCATTTAAATTGAAATAGTTTAGAAATTTATAACTTCATATTCTTCTATGAATCATAAAATTAAACTCTTAATCAATAGAGATTAAAACAAAGTAATCATTTTAGAAAATTTAAGATGATAGTTGCTCCTTAAATGTTATAAATCACCTGGGTTAACACACCTTTCATTTAATTAATAGGGGTAGATGATACACTGACAGACACACAGACAGACATACAGATATAGCATTTAATAAGTCTCTTACATTGATGATAAATATCTACATCCATGAAACTGATATTTTAAAAGATGGGAGAAAGGAAAAGTCAATGAGAAAAAATATTAACTAGTGACCAGTACTATGCAATTATTAAAATTAGATAATGCTAAAGAGTTCTCCACTTTAGATTGAGTGATCAGGAAGAGCACTTTGTAAAGTAATATGTTTAGCTTAGATCTAAATATAAAAAAAAAAGCATACAGATCAGGAAGAAGAGCATCCTAGTATGATGACTCTAAGACAGAAATCGGTTAAAACAATTAAGTCTAACATGGTTGAAGTATGATGTCCAATAGGGAAAGCAGTATGAAATTAGTCAAAGGTGTAAAGAATAGGCAGGATCTAGGTAAGCTTGATAATTCAGGGTAAGGAATAAATTTTAACTAAAAGAGTTGAAAACAAGTGTGACATGACCACTCTGGATCAACAAGGAGAAAGGATGGCTTGCAGGGCAGCAAGAGTCAAGCCAAGAAGCTGTGTCCAAAGGACCAGATACTGATAATGAGAGAAACAAAGGAATAAAAAATACCTTGATTTTTTTTTTACTTAAGTTATTTAAGAGAGAGATACACTACAGTATTTACTGAAATGAGGAGCAGGTTTGAGGGAACAGGAAAGTAAGAGATGAGAGTTTGGGCCAGATCAGGTTTGAGACACCTCTTTGACATTAGGTGCAAATGTTAAGTAACTGGTTGGGTTATATCAGTCTGGAATTCTTAATACAGTAGAAACTGAAACAATCTTCTTAAAGATGGTATTTAAAAACACAGAGATGGATGAAATCACCAAGAGAATATATAGAGAGAAGAGATGGATAGGTCCTGGACAGGGACCTGGGAAACTTCCCAAAGGAATCCCCAAAGACAAAAAAGAACAGCCAATAAATTAGAATAAAAAAATAGAAGAATTTGGGAAACTTGGAAAAGTTTAATGTTTCATAAATGTAATCCTTGCCTTATAATGAAAGGTAACTGGAAGACAATTGGCGATTTATTGTGTCATCTTCCCTGGGCTGGAAAGAAAGGAGATTTTCACTTTGTTTCCTTGGTGATAACTGTACTGGAGTATGAGTACATGCAGGAAAACAAATGCAATTGGAATACAGAAGTTTAGTTTTTCCTATGTATAATAGGACTAAAATGGATGAAGAGTTAAGAAAGAAGACCATTAGAGTTATATTACAAGGATGTTCACAGAGGCCTTTCTAATATTGATCAGACCAAAGTAAATAAATGTAATTACCTATGGACAGGGTAGGAAAACATTTAAGTGTGTGTGTGTGTGTGTGTGTGTGTGTGTATGATAGATGATAGATAGATAGATAGATAGATAGATAGATAGATAGATAGATAGACAGACAGACGATGGATAGGCATAAAGACATACAAACACACATACATACCCAAATACACATATTTTTAAACAAGATGGCACAAATAGGTTCATTTGGGTTTCCAATAAATGTTTCATATGAGTCAGTCTGACGTACTGTGAGGAAAGAGGACAAATCTAACCTGATGCAGGACAGGTAAAAGAAGTAGAATTGGTCCCCTCTACAGTTTCAGTTTGGAGATTTGTGAGTCTGATTAGAAATGCAAAGAATGTGGAGGACAAACAGCCACAGGAAAAAATGAACACAGCCAGTATTATCATTACTTTATTTCTCCCCCCCTAACCCCCATCACACACAGTAAGTCTGTCTCTGACACAAATGAGAAAAGAACCTTATACTGGACACGGCTTCATAATTTATAGTTAATAATACAATCAGCACCATGTAAAACAATTCTTGTTCTCAAAGGCCTACAAACACATATTTTTTTCCTTGCTCCTGTGGTGTTAGGACAACACAGGAACCACTAGAAAATATTTTCACATAGTCACAAAGGAAAAAGAATCTGCAACCACCAACTCAAAACATTCAAATTCTCGATCTCACTGCCAATGACAGCAGTTAATTTTAGCAGACCCTGATATATTTACTCATTATCTATAGCAATACTAATTATTCAAGAAAAAAATTCCTCTTGACGAGGCGGTGGCGCAGTGGATAAAGTGTCGGACTGTTATGCGGAAGACCCAGGTTCGATTGAGACCCTGAGGTCACCAGCTTGAGCACAGGCTCATCTGGTTTAAGCAAAGCTCACCAGCTTGGATCCAAGGTCACTGGCTCAAGCAAGGGGTCACTCAGTCTGCTGAAGGCCCACAATCATGGCACATATGAAAAAGCAATCAATGAACAACTAAGGTGTTGCAATGAAAAACTGATGATTGATGCTTCTCATCACTCTCTGTTCCTGTCTGTCTGTCCCTATCTCTCCCTCTTTCTGACTCTTTCTCTGTCTCTGTAAAAAAGGGGAAAAAAATTAAAAAAGAAAAAGAAAAAAATTCCTATAACTTCCGAACCAGGAGGGTTGGATCCTAGCTCCAGGTCTACCACAAGTGAACTGGGCCACCCTGAGTCTCTCATTTTCATGACCAAGAGCCTAAACAGCAAGAGGATTCTTGAGGTGCCTTCCAATATTCAAATGTAATTTCACAAGCTGAATAATTATCTATTTCTTTTTTTAAATTTCTACTTATTTCCATCACTCCTTTATGTTCCCTTTCCCCCACTATTACGTAGCCCTTCATAAACCCTTACCGTAAACTTGTGGCAGCTTTCATTGGGCAACTTCTTAATATAAAACAACCCTGTGTCATGCCCCAAAGCTGAGATCTGTGCTCCTCCTACCTGACCTACACATTCAGAAATCATCCCACTACCCCTTCGTATAGCTCTTAAGTCAACATCACCTTCTTTCTTACAGTATATGCTTTGAATGGGATTCTTCTCTCATTTTTGCATCTCTCCGAATATTGTAAACAGAGCTTTGAAAGAGCCTATGCTCAATAAATATTTATTGAATGGGTTAGGATAAAAACTCTCTTATCCAAAACAATTCATGTAGTTTTTCAATTAATAAAAAGTGTCAATGAAAGCAAATATTAATGATTGTCAATCATAAGGAACTCCAATGAGGTCCCTTATATTTTCTGTACAATTATAAACCACCATAACACACATCATACAATCTCAGGTTTCAGTTTCCTTAACATGAAGTGAAAACTTCAAGATTCCTGTGAAGCTAGCCAACTACAGAATTAGAATTTTCCTTAACTTGTAAGGATTCTTGCTTAAAGCCAATTTAACTATGATTTTTTTAAAAATTTACCCTCATCATATTTTCCAAATTCAATTTAATTTATAATAACAATGCTCTCCCTTTTACAATTCATATTTCATTATTTTATTAGATATTTAATTTGTCACAATTATAACAACTCATGTGTTTATTGTCTCCCCACCAAAATATAAGTTACATGAAGACACAAAATTTAAGCTCTTTCTGGGTATGGGGATTTCATTCACTCATTTTTGTGTGAATGAGTAAAATATAACTGGCATAAGCAGGACTGGATACAGACACAACTGACTATATCATGTACATTAAGCCAGCAGTCATGGTGGTGGGAGGGGCCTCTGAGCTGTAGGCCTTTGGTTTGTATCAGGCATCAGTCAATACATAATGAAGAAGGAACCAAGCTGTCACTTCATCTACTAGATGGTTAGAGGTTCCTTAAATCATAAAACTTCCCAATATTTATCTCATCATAATGCTAAGGAAAATGATACTGCTAGAAATGTTAGGATACATGATCCAATGCAACAGCCCCAAGAGCTTCAGCTGCCCAAACCTGTGCCCAACCAGCCCAAGAGCTGAGGGATTCAAAAACCCATCAGTGAACACTTGCTGATGCTGGGAAGCTCTAAATCTAAGCTTCTACTGTTATGACTCAGTAGCATCACCTACAGCACCACTGCTTTGCAGTTGATAGTTGCTTTATTGACAACCTAATGATAGGCTTCATCTAGAGCCTGACCAGGTTTTCATTCCCTTTGGCTTCTAGTATCCTGCTGTCTAACCCCTTCAGGGAACCACTGTCAGTGCTGCTATTCACTGGAGCTCTGGCTGTTACACAAACAGGAGCCCCATGGAGGCACCCGCAGGGCTTCCCTTGGTACTCCACTTTCCATTCATTTCCTTGCTCATTCGACAGGAACAGAGTGACTCCGTAACGTGCAGAGAAGGATGCTCCTTCTCTCACCATCACTGGAGGCGTAAAAAAGGCACAGCTTTCGTCTCCTAATTCAAAGACTAGTGGGATATGGAAGGTGAAACAGCTTGTGTTTGAGAGACAGACAAAAGGAGTGTTCTCACTGTAGAATCAGCCTTCTGCTGGTACAACAGAAGAAATATTCAATGAAGAACCAGGACCTGTCTGCTGGGGTGCCAGAATCCCTTCCACCACCAGCTCGCATGTGTTCTGGCAACTAGAGATTCTTGGACTCAAAAGCTGGGGACCCTGCCAGGCCTGAGGTGGCAGCCCTGTGCCAATGACCTGACTGCAGTGATGGCAGCCTCTCCAATTCTGGCCACCCCGAGTCCCCACTGGGGCCTGCCATGTGATTCCTACAGTGGGGCAGAGAAGCTAGAGGATGTCAAAATGCCCAAAATCACAAAAAAAAACCCACCTTCATGAAGGTAAGTTTTGCCTCACAAAGACAGGCATAACCTGGCACCAGGCTCAACCAGTGTGTCCCTAGTGAAGCAGGTGCCGCCTTGTGCCAAACACCAGGAAGCAAGGCCTTGCTAGACAGCTTGTGTTGCTTCCATTACTGTGAGGCTATTTCTGAGTTAGCTTATCAGTTCAACAAGGAGGAAGAGAGATTTATGAAGCAGATGCCTCAGAAAAGCCCAGCCTCAAGCAGATAATCCCTGGCTTACCCACTGTTACACGAGAAATAAAGGCATATGTTGTTTGTAGCCAGTCTAAGATGTGAAAGTCTCTTTCCACAAATGGAAATATTTTATGAGCTACTATTGAGAAACTCCAGAAACTCAGTTACGTCCTGTTACATCAATTCATTCACTTGGTATATATCTCACACGTGGAAAGCATAGGTGAGTGAAAGTCCAATATTGGCCCATAATTATACTTAAATACCCACCCAGCATAGCAGCTGTCCTAGCTTGAACCTAAACAAGATGCAGACCTTTGTTTCATGAGTGTGTCTGCAGAACTTGTGGGACAGAACAAGAGAACTTTATTCATAATATTATGGATGATCCTCTGGCTGAAAAACAAGTCCTGAAAGATGAAGGAGCCCAGCATAGTGAGTTCAATAAAGAAAAACTATGAAACTAAAACCCTTGGCCACTGGGAGAGGGAGAATCCTGAGCACACAGAGGTCCATTGCTTGAATGTGCTCCATGTCCAGTGTGCCACTACTCATGACTTAGACTTACAAAGTGAGAGATTTTAAGTTATTCTAAATACTGGTGAGCAAATAACAGAGTTTTCCTCACCTCCATTTTAAAGTATGTTACAAGAAAAACACCTTGTTTTATAGTTCTTGTGTTAGGAAGCCCCAGTCTTGAGTGATGTTTCCTGGCACAGCTCAGCTCTCACTATTGGCTGGGATTAGTGGGAGAGCTGGGTCCCACTCTCTCCAAATGACTTTTTCGAAGCACAACAGCTGGGTCCCAAAAAGAAGTATTCCAAGAGATAAAAGCAGAAATTGTAGATCTCTTTATGTCCAGCCTCAGACACTATACCACATCACTTCTGCTGCATTCTGGTGTTGAAAACAAGTCACAGAGCCAACTCAGAATCAAGGAGAAGAGGAAAAGAGAGCCTCTCAGTGGAAAACGTGCCAAAGAGTTTACGTTCATCTTCACTTTACCACAATGGGAGACACTCCCAGACGCATTTGATAATACTTCAAGAGAATTTTATATAAGGTCAATGCTTTACCTTAGTAAAATAAAGCAAAAGTCAGTGGAATTAGATTATCAGTATGATTGTAAACTTACCTATAACTAGTAAAGCCAGGGAAAATTGAAATAATAACAAAGCCACTTCCAATACACCTTAACTGTCTCTTGCTTTACCTAAATAAAGTATGCATAGCATCCCCAGTGCTATATCTTTGCCCATCCTCACAGCATACTCTCAGCCCAGAACCTGTCAAAACACATAGCACCTTACATTTTCCCCTTGCCAGCCTTGCAGATACCTAGGTTCTCTCCCTCCCACTTTTCATGCAGCACCTTAAGAAAGTATATTAACTCCAGCCTTCCCGGTCAAGTGAAAAAACTAACTTGTGTGTAAAATATGCTGTGTTCCTCTAGCCTTTTATTTCTTGGATTCAGAGTCCTTTCTAGTTATTGCACCTTTGCTTCCTAGAAAATAAATGCTCATTCACCTCTCTCCTTCCTGCCTTGCATGCAACAGAAGAGAAATAAAGCTCTTGCTGACTTAAACATAATTTTTTAATTATTTAAAGCATATGTTGCAACCCGGAACACCTAGAAAGATTTCCTGAACTTTAGAAAGGTGGTGGGGGGGAGACAGTAATGAAAGACATGAAACAGCAACCAGAACTGTAGCTGAAGTCATGTCAAAAAGAGAGTTTGGTGTAAACTTCATGCCAACTTGGACACCTCCTGCCATTCCTGGACCACTGTCACAGCTGCCCCTCAAAACTTGGTTTTGTTGCTACTGCTGCTACAGCTCATTGCTACCAAAATGGAGTCTTTATTGCCTTTGTATGCTTGAGTCATTAATTAATTACAGTCTCATGGTGACTATGTCACAGGTTCCCGTTCTAGCTGAAAGAAAGATTAGGACACCAAGTATCTGGTCCCTAGATTCTGTAAACAGAGGAAATGATCTCTGCCTTCTTCCATGACTCATGAGGTAGGCAATTCCCAAATATAAGAAAAAAGGGTTGGAGGGGCGGCGAGATGGCAAGGGAGTAGGCGGATGTACCAACTTCCACCTCCAAGAACCAAAGTGGATTACAACTTAATTTTAAGAACCATCATCTAAAAAAACCAACTTTGCATTAAACTAAGAGGACTCTTTAAACAAAGAACACTGAAGAAGCCACAATGAGACTAGTAGGGAAGGCAGAAATACGGAGAGAGCTGCCCAGCTCCCCGGAGCGAACAGTAGCCAGGAGGGACTTGCATGGCAGGAAGCAAGTTTAGTGGAGAGGGGAGGGTCCTGGGCCCCAGGAACAAAGCCCCAGCCTGCAGCCCCAGAGACTAGAAGAGGCATATGGACAGTATTTAGCTGTAAAACAAGTCAGGATACTGTTTGTGAGAAAGAGACAGATTTCTCAGACCCAAGATTTTTTTTAAAGAAACCATGCAGAAAACTTCTTTCACAACCACTTACCCGGGGCTCTGGTAGACAGAAAGAGATGAGAGGACTGGACTAGCAGAAAGAGAGTGTAATCTATGAGACACAGGGTGAAGCACTTTGAGAGACATCCACCCTAACTAACCCCTGGGCTGAGTCACTCCCCAAATATGAAGTGAATATTTCCCCTGGAATCCAGCAATACCAGCAAAGGGAAGCAGGACACCAGCAAAACAAGCTCTCCCATGGCACTCAGAGCAGAGTTCCCTAGAAGGTGGGAGCCTTAAGGAAAACAGTATTGAGTGCTAGGGTCTGAGCTGCGACACCACCACCCACACTGCTGAGGGTTCACCAGAGGGCGGGAGGCAGCAGGATGCCAAAGTGTGATCCTGTTAGTGGGGGAAGAAGCTGGGCTAGCCATGACAGAAGCCCGGCATGAGCTCAGTTTCGCCTGGTGGGGGCAGAAAGGGTACACAAAAGCGGTCTGGCCAGTGGAGGGCCTGCCTGCGGTCCTCCCTGCAGAGGAAAGGTGAAAGCCTGGGAACTTCAGGGACCCATGGCTGAGCACCGGAACCCAGCCTCACCCAGCCTGCAGAGATGGGGCTTGTAGTCCAATGTGTGAGCAGAGCTCCACCCACGGGAGTGGGGCAAAAGCCCAAGAATAGATGCAGACCCACAGTTGAGCAAAGGTGCTCAACCCAGCCTGCCAAGGCAAGGCTTGTGGCCCTGGGCACATGAACACAGCCCCTCCAGTGAAGGAGAGGCAAAAACTGCAGCTACAGTTGGAGCCAGCTGGTGCCAGCAACACCCATACCTGAACACCCAAGGCAGTGGCAGAGGGAGGCGGGCATGCAGAAAGACCACACCTAGAGAACACACCCATTGGAATCCAGTGGCCACACCCTTCTTATACGCAGACAAAATGGGAAGGCAGAGAAAGGCAACACAAATAAATCAAGAGAAATCCCCAGAAAGAACCTGAATGAGTTAGATATAACCAAATTATTGAATGCAGAGTTTAAAATAATGATTTTTAGGATGCTCAATGATCACAGAACAACAATAGATGGTCATGATGAACAACTAAATAAAGAGATGGTAAGTATAAAAAAGGACATTGAAATAATAAAAAAGAATCAGTCAGAAATGACAAATACAATATTAGAAATGAAAACGACAATGGAAGGAATTAAAATCAGGAGGGTTGAGCTGAGGATCCAATCAGCGAGTTAGAGGACAAGATAAATGAAGGCATGGAATCAGAGCATCAAAAAGAAAAAAGAGTCATAAAGTCTGAGGAAACTCTAAGAGAGCTCTGTGACAACATGAAGAGAAATAACATCCACATCATAGGGGTTCCTGAAGGAGAAGAGAAAGAACAAGGGATAGAACTTTGTACAATCATATCATAGTAGCTGAAATCTTCCCTAAATTGATGCAGAAAAAAGTCACACAAGTTCAAGAAGCACAGAGAATTCCATTAAAGAGAAACCTAAAGAAATCTACACCAAGACACATATAATTAAAATATCAAACCTAAGTAATAAAGAGAAAATATTAAAAGCTGCTAGAGGCCTGACCTGTGGTGGTGCAGTGGATAAAGCATCGACCTGGAATGCTGAGGTTGCCAGTTAAAAACCTTGGGCTTGCCCAGTCAAGGCACATATGGGAGTTGAAGCTTCCTGCTTCTCTCTCTCTCTCTCTCTCTCTCTCTCTCTCCTCTAAAATGAATAAATAAATAAAAATAATTTTAAAAGCTGCTAGAGAAAAAAAAAGCTATCAATTACAAAGGAGACCCCATAAGAATGACATCCAACTTCTCAACAGAAACACTTGAGGCCAGAAGGGAATGACAAAAAATATTAAAAGTAATGCAGAACAAGAGCCTACAACCAAGACTACTTTATCCAGCAAGCTATCATTTAAAATCAAAGAAAAAATTTTAAAAAAGCTTCCCAGACAGAAAAAAAAAGTAATTCATTACAAACAAACCAATGCTGTAACAAACTATAGAAATGATCCCTGAAAGTATAGTCTTAACCAATGCTGTAAGAAATGTTAAGGGGCCTGTTGTAAACAGATCAAAAGGGGGAAATAATGTAGCAAAAGAGAAATACAGCTTTAAGAATAAAATGGGAATAAACAACTACATATCAATAATAACCTTAAATGTAAAAGGATTAAATGACCAAATCAAAAAAGATAGGGTAGCAGCATGGATAATAAAACAGGACCCATACATATGCTGTCTACAAGAGACACACCATGAAACAAAAGGCACATAAACTGAAGGTAAAAGGATGGAAAAAAATATTTCATGCAAATGGAAATGAAAAAAAAAGACGGGGTAGCAATACTTATATCAGACAAAATGGAATTTAAAACAAAGTGAAGAGATAAAGAAAGCCACTACATAATGATAAAGGGAGCAATCCAACAGGAAGATATAACCATTATATATATCTACACACCTAATATAGGAGAACCTAAATATATAAAGCAGACTTTGATAGATATAAAAGGGGGAGATCAACAGCAATACTGTAATAGTAGGGGATTTCAATACCCCACTAACATCACTAGATAGATCCTCAAGAAAGATAATTAACAAACAAACAGCAGACTTACAGGACACACTAGATCAACTCGATTTAATAGATATCTTCAGAACCTTTCAACATAAGGTAGCAGAATATACATTTTTTTTTCAGGTGCTCATGGTACATTCTCTAGGATAGACCACATGTTAGGGCACAAAAGCGGTATCATCAAATTTAAGAAGATTAAAACCATATTGAGCATTTTCTCTGATCACAATGGCATGATACTAGAAATCAACCACAACAGAAAAACTGAAAAATACTAAAACACTTGGAAAATAATAGCACGTTATTAAATAACGAATGGGTTAACAATGAAATCAAGGAAGAAATAAAAAATTCCTAGAAACAAATGATAATGAGCATACAACAACTCAAAATTTATGAGACACAGCAAAAGCTATAATGAGAAGGAAGTTCATAGAATTACCATTTCTTAGGAAACTAGGAAAAGCTCGAGGAGACCTGAAGATGGCAGTGGAGTAGGCGGATGCACAGACTCCCAGCTCTCACCATCAAACTGGAATACAAATCAATTTAGGAAAAATCAGTGTGAAAAACTAACTCTGGACTACAAGAACAGCTCTCAAAAACCAAGGAGCAAAGAAGAAGCCCGAACAAACCTGGTAGGGAGTGCCTGAATCTACCCTGCTTACAGGAATGGGGGGGTGAGGCTGAGAGCCCAGAGGGGATCTTACACCAGGGAAAAGAGCAGAAAATACTGCTCACAGCCACTGGCCTGGTGAGCAGGGAGCAAGGTGTGTTGAAAAGACCAACTTATCTCCCAAGTGGAAAGGAGAGAGAGAGGGACAGACTGTGAGGGGCTAAAGAATGCAGGAGATGACCTAAAAAAGCTGAGTCATCCGTAATGGAGGTGGCCATAGCTGGGGGAAGGACTGATTTTTCCACAAAACAGTACTGAATTGCTTCTGGATCAGAGATCTATAGACATCTCTCCAGCTTCAATCAGTGCAACAAGACACAGCTGAAAACAAGAAGTGGGGAGGAGGGGCAGTAACTCAGGTCTCCATGGAGATCTGAGATACACCTCCCTCTACTGAAGCTGAGAAAGCACCCTGCTCCCAGAGAGATTAGTTGGTGGTAAAGGCCTTCAGAATCTCAGGTTACACCCATCGCATTCCTGGATACAGTTTCAAAAAAGCCTCCTGCTGAGATCAGTAAACAAGACTATCACCTGTTAAGAAAACAAACAAATCAAGACTTCAAAGTTGCCCAAAGCCGAAAGTGGATTACAAATAATAGCTGATACCAACCAAAGGAGACCTAGAAATAACACAATTGAAAACAGGAGGCAGACAACACCGAGCCTAGACTCAACCAACGCTACAAACAAAACACCCAAACACAGATAATCAGACGACAAAAAAAATGCAATCCAAATGAAACCACAAGAGAAACCATCAGGAGATGAACTGAGTGATATAGAAATAATCAAACTTCCAGATGCGGAGTTCAAAATAATGATTGTAAGGATGCTCAGGGATCTTAGAACGAAAATGTTTGTTCATTATGAACACCTAAATAAAGAAATAGCAAGTATAAAAAAGGATATTGAAATATTAAAAAAGAATCAGTCGGAGATGACAAATACAATATCAGAAATAAAGACCACAATGGAAGGAATTAAAAACAGGATGGAGAGAGCTGAGGATCGAATCAGAGAGTTGGAGGACAACTTGAATGAAGGCAAGAAAGCAGAGAAGAAAAAAGAAAAGAGACTCAAAAAGTCTGAGGAAACCCTTAGAGAGCTCTGTGACAAGATGAAGAGAAATAACATCCGCATCGTAGAGGTTCCTGAAGAAGAAGAAAAAGAACAAGGGATAGAGACTTTGTTCAGTCATATCATAGCTGAAAACTTCCCTAAATTAATGCAGGAGAAACTCTCAAAAGTTCAAAAAGCACAGAGGACTCCATTAAAGAGAAACCCAAAGAAACCTACACCAAGACACATCATAATTAAAATATCAAAGCTAAGTGATAAAGAGAAAATATTAAAAGCTGCAAGAGAAAAAAAAGCTATCACCTGCAAAGGAGCCCCCATAAGGATGACATCTGACTTCTCAACAGAAACACTTGAGGTCAGAAAGGAATGGCAAGAAATAGTCAAAGTAATGCAGAACAAAAACCTACAACCAAGACTACTTTATCCAGCAAGGCTATCATTTAAAATCAAAGGAGAAATAAAAAGCTTCCCAGACAAAAAACAACTCAAGGAATTCATTACAACCAAACCAATGCTGCAGGAAATGTTAAGTGGCCTGCTGTAAACAGATCAAAGTGGGAAAAGAATATAGCAAAAAAAGGAATACAGCTTTAAAGAATAAAATGGCAATAAACTACTACATATCAATAATAACCTTAAATGTAAATGGTTAAATGATCCAATCAAAAGACATAGGGTAGTTGCATGGAAAACAGGACCTGTACATATGCTGTCTACAAGAGACATACCTTAGATCAAAAGATACAAATACATTGAAGGTAAAAGGATGGAAAAAAATATTTCATGCAAATGGAAATGAAAAAAAAAGATGGGATAGCAATACTTATATCAGACAAATTGGACTTTAAAACAAAGGATATAGTAAGAGATAAAGAAGGTCACTACATAATGATAAAGGGAGTAATCCAACAGGAAGATATAACTATTATAAATATCTATGCACCTAATATAGGAGCACCTAAATATATAAAGCAGACTTTGATGGACTTAAAGGACGAGATCCACAGCAATACTATAATAGTAGGGGATTTCAATACCCCACTAACATCACTAGATAGATCCTCAAGAAAGAAAATTAACAAACAAACAGCAGACTTATTGGACACACTAGATCAGCGGTTCTCAATCTGTGAGTCGTGACCCAGCAGGGGTCGAACGACAAAACACAGGGGTCGCCTAAAGCCATCGAAAAATACATATTTATTATACAATACATTTTTAAATAAAATATGTATTTCTGATGGCTTTAGGCGACCCCTGTGTTTTGGTCGTTCGACCCCCACCAGGGTCGCGATTCACAAGTTGAGAACCACTGCACTAGATCTACTCGATTTAATAGATATCTTCAGAACCTTCCACCCTAAAGCAGCAGAATATACATTCTTTTCAAGTGCTCATGGTACATTCTCTAGGATAGACCACATGTTAGGTCATAAAAGTGTTCTAAACAAATTTAAGAAGATTGAAATCGTATCAAGTACTTTCTCCAATCACAACGGAATTAAACTAGAAATGAACCACAACAGAAAAGCTCAAAAATTCTCAAACACACGGAAACTAAATAGCAGGTTGTTAAATAAGGAATGGATTAAGAATGAGATCAAAAAATAAAAAAAAAAATTCTAGAAACAAATGACAATAAGCATATAACAACTCAAAATTTATGAGACACAGCAAAAGCAGTACTGAGAGGGAAGTTCATAGCACTACAGGCACACTTTCAGAAGCTAGAAAAAGCTCAAATAAACAACTTAACCCTGCATCTAAAAGAACTAGAAAAAGAACAGCAAGTAAAGCCCAAACGTAGTAGAAGGAAGGAGATAATAAAGATCAGAGCAGAAATAAATGACATAGAGGCTAAAGAAACAATACAGAGAATCAATGAAACTAGGAGCAGGTTCTTTGAAAAGGTAAACAAGATCGATGAACCTTTAATTAGACTCACCAAGAAAAAGAGAGAGAGGACTCAAATAAATAAAATTAGAAATGAGAGTGGAGAAATAACAACTGACACAACAGAAATACAAAATATTATAAGAAAATACTATGAAGAACTGTATGCCAAAAAACTAGACAACCTAGATGAAATAGACAAATTCCTTGAAACATACAATCTTCCAAATATCAATCTGGAAGAATCAGATAACCTAAACAGACCTATTAAACCAAATGAGATAGAAACAGTTATCAAAAAACTCCCAACAATAAAAAGTCCAGGGCCTGATGGCTTCACAACTGATTTCTACCAAATATTCAAAGAAGAAATAACTCCTATCCTTCTCAAGCTATTTCAAAAAATTCAAGAGGAAGGAAGACTTCCAAGCTCCTTTTATGAGGTGAGCATAATTCGGATTCCAAAACCAGGCAAAGACAATACAAAGAAAGAAAATTATAGGCCAATATCTCTGATGAATATAGATGCTAAAGTCCTCAACAAAATATTAGCAAATCCGATCCAACAATATATGGAAAAAATCATACAACATGATGAAGTGGGATTTATTCTGGGGAGGGAAGGCTGGTATAATATTTGTAAGTCAATCAATATGATTCATCACATAAATAAAAAGGAGAAAAACCACATGGTAATTTCAATAGATACTGAAAAAGCACTTGATAAAATCCAGCACCCATTCATGAGCAAAACTCTCAGCAAAGTGGGAATACAGGGAACATACCTCAACATGATCAAAGCCATTTATGAAAAACCCACAGCCAACATCAAACTCAATGGGTAAAAATTAAAATCAATCCCCTTAAGATCAAGAACAAGGCAGGGGTGCCCCTTTCACCACTCTTATTTAACATAGTCCTGGAAGTCTTAGCCATAGCAATCAGACAAGAAGAAGAAAAAAAGGCATTCAAGTTGGAAAAGAAGAAGTAAAACTATCATTATTTGCAGATGATATGATATTGTATATAGAAAACCCTAAAGTCTCAATAAAAAAGCTACTGGACCTGATAAATGAATTCAGCAAAGTAGCAGGATATAAAATCAATACTCAGAAGTCAGAGGCATTTTTATATGCCAACAATGAACAGTCAGAAAAAGAAATTAAGGAAACAATCCACTTCACTATTACAACCAAAAAAATAAAGTACCTAGGGGTAAACTTAACCAAGGAGACTAAAGACTTGTACTCAGAAAATTACAAAGCATTGATAAAAGAAATCAAGGAAGATACAAAGAAGTGGAAGCATACACTGTGCTCATGGTTAGGAAGAATAAACATCATTAAAATGTCTATATTACCCAAAGCAATCTATAAATTCAATGCAATACCAATTAAAATACCAATGACATACTCCAAAGATATAGAACACATATTCCAAAAATTTATATGGAACCAAAAAAGAACGCGAATAATCTCAGCAATCTTAAAAAAGAAGAATAAAGAGGGAGGTATCACACTTCCTGATATCAAGTTATACTACAAGGCCATTGTACTAAAAACAGCGTGGTACAGGCATAAGAACAGGCATATAGATCAATGGCACATAACAGAGAACCCAGAAATAAACCCACAGCTCTATGGACAACTGATATTTGACAAATGGTGTTTGGAAAATTGGACAGCTACCTGCAAAAACATGAAACTAGATCACCAGCTTACACCAGTAACAAAAATAAACTCAAAATGGATAAAAGATTTAAATGTAAGCTGTGAAACCATAAGCATCTTAGAAGAAAACATAGGCAGTAAGCTCTCCGACATCTCTTGGAGCAATATATTTGCTGATTTATCTCCACAGGGAAGTGAAATAAAACACAGGATAAACAAATGGGACTATATCAAACTAAAAAACTTTTGCAGAGCTTAAGACAATAAGAACAGAATAAAAAGACAAACTACACAATCGGAGAACATATTCGACAATACGTCTGACAAGGGCTTAATTACCAAAATTTATAAAGAACTTGTAAATCTCAACACCAGGAAGACAAACAATCCAATCAAAAAATGGGAAAAAGAAATGAATAGACACTTCTCCAAAGAGGACATACAGATGGCCAATAGGCATATGAGAAAATGCTGAGCATCACTAATTATTAGAGAAGTGCAAGTTAAAACCACCATGAGATATCACCTCACACCAGCCAGAATGGCGCTCATGAACAAAACAACACAGAGTAAGTGCTGGCGAGGATGTGGAGAAAAAGGAACCCTCCTGCACTGCTGGTGGGAATGCAGATTGGTGCAGCCACTGTGGAAAACAGTATGAAGATTCCTCAAAAAATTGAAAATCGAACTGCCTTTTGACCCAGCTATCCCACTTTTAGGAATATACCCCAAGAACACCATAGAACAGCTCCAAAAGGAGAAATGCACCCGCATGTTTGTGGCCACATTGTTGACAATATCGAAGATCTGGAAACAGCCCAAATATCCGTCAGAGGACGAGTAGATTAAAAAGATTTGGTACATATATACTATGAAATACTACTCAGCCATAAGAAATGATGACATCGGATCATTTACAATAACATGGATGGACCTTGATAACATTATACAGACTGAAATAAGTAAATCAGAAAAAACTAAGAAGTATATGAATCCATACATAGAAGGGACATAAAAATGAGACTCAGAGACATGAACAAGAATGTGGGGGGTGGGCGAGGGGGGGATGGGGCGAGGAAGGAGAGAGGGGGTGGGGGAGGGGAGGGGCACAAAGAAAACCAGATAGAAGGTGACAGAAGACAATTTGACTTTGGGTGAGGGGTATACAGCATAATCAAATGTCAAAATAATCTGGAGATGTTTTCTCTGAACATATGTACCCTGATTTATCAATGTCACTGCATTAAATTTAATTTTAAAAAATGGGGAAAAAAAAAGCCCTGGCCGGTTGGTTCAGCGGTAGAGCATCGGCCTGGCATGCGGGGGACCCGGGTTCAATTCCCGGCCAGGGCACATAGGAGAAGCGCCCATTTGCTTCTCCATCCCCCTCTACTTCCTCTCTGTCTCTCTCTTCCCCTTCCGCAGCCAAGGCTCCATTGGAGCAAAGATGGCCCGGGAGCTGGGGATGGCTCCTTGGCCTCTACCCCAGGTGCTAGAGTGGCTCTGGTAGCGGCAGAGCGACGCCCCAGAGGGGCAGAGCATCGCCCCCTGGTGGGCAGTGCGTCACCCCTGGTGGGCATGCCGGGTGGATCCCGGTCGGGCACATGCGGGAGTCTGTCTGACTGTCTCTCCTCATTTCCAGCTTCAGAAAAATACAAAAAAAAAATAGAAAAAAAAGAAACTAGAAAAAGCTCAAGTAAACAACTTAATCCTGCATCTAAAAGAACTAGAAAAAGAACAGCAAACCCTGAGGTAGTAGAAGGACGGAAATAATAAAGATCAGAATGGAAATAAGTGACATAGAGTGTAAAGAAACAATACAGAAGATCAATGAACCAAGGAGCTGGTTCTATGTAAAAGTAATCAAGATCAATGAACCTTTAAGCAGACTCACCAAGAAACAAAGAGAGAAGACTCAAATAAATAAAATTAGAAATGAGAGTAAAGAAATAACAACTGACACAACAGAAACACAAAATATTGTAAGAAAATACTGTGAAGAACTGTATGCCAACAAACTAGGCAACCTAGATGAAATGGACAAATTCCTGAAAAATATAATCTTCCAAAAATCAATCTGGAAGAATCAGAAAACCTAAACAGACCAATTACACCAAATGCGATCGAAACAGTTATCAAAGAACTCCCAACAAACAAAAGCCCTGGGCCCAATGGCTTCACAAGTGAATTCTACCAAATACTCAAAGAAGAACTAACTCCTATTCTTCTCAAGCTATTTTTAAAAATTCAAGAGGAAGAAAGACTTTCAAGCTCCTTTTGTGAG
The DNA here is from genome assembly GCF_036850765.1 of Saccopteryx bilineata. NCBI lineage: Eukaryota > Metazoa > Chordata > Mammalia > Chiroptera > Emballonuridae > Saccopteryx > Saccopteryx bilineata. Next base: position 207,170,612 of record NC_089491.1, on the reverse strand, counting down.
GCGAGCATAATTCTGATTTCAAAACCAGGCAAAAAAAAACACAAAAAAAGAAAATTGTAGGCCAATATCCATAATGAATTTAGATGCTAAAATCCTCAACAAAAATTAGCCAACTGGATCCAGCAATATATGAAAAAATATCATAAACCATGATCACATGGGATTTATTCTGGGGAGGTAAGGCTGGTACAATATTCTCAAATCAATCAATATGATTCATCGCATAGGCAAAAGATAGGAGAAAAACCACATAATAATTTCAATAGATGAAGAAAAAGCATTTGATAAAATCCAGCACCTCTTCATGATCAAAATTCTCAGTGAAGTGGGAATACAGGGAACATACCTCAACATGATAAAGGCCATCTATGACAAACCCACAGCCAACATCATTCTCAATGGGCAAAAATTAAAAGCAATCCATGTAAGATCAGGAACAAGGCAGAGGTGCCCCCTTTCACCACTCTTATTTAACATCATCCTGGAAGCCCTAGCCACAGCAATCAGACAAGAAGAAGAAATAAAAGGCATCCAAATTGGAAAAGAAGAAGTAAAACTATCATTATTTGCAGATGATATGATATTGCATACAGAAAACCCTAAAGTCTCAGTCAAAAAACAACTAGACCTGATAAATGAATTCATCAAGATGGTAGGATATAAAGGTAATACTCAGAAATCAGAAGCATTTATATACACCAACAATAAACTGTCAGAAAGAGAAATGAAGGGAAAAATCTCGTTCACTATTGCAACCAGGAAAATAAAGTACCGAGTAGTAAATTTAACCAAGGAGCTTAAAGACTTGTACTCAGAAAATTATAAAACATTGATAAAAGAAATCAAGGAAGATACAAACAAGTGGAAGCATACACTGTGCTCATGGTTAGAAAGAATAAACATCATTAAAATGTCTATATTACCCAAAGCAATCTATAAATTCAATGCAATACCAATTAAAATACCAATGACATACTCCAAAGATATAGAACACATATTCCAAAAATTTATATGGAACCAAAAAAGAATGCAAATAGCCTCAGCAATCCTGAAAAGAAAGAATAAAGGAGTTATCACACTTCCTGATATCAAGTTATAGTACAAGGCCATTGTACTAAAACCAGCTTGGTACTGGCATAAGAACAGGCATATAGATCAATGGAACATAACAGAGAACCCAGAAATAAACCCACACCTTTATGGACAACTGATATTTGACAAAGGAGGTAAAAGCATACCGTTGAGTAAAGACAGCCTCTTCAACAAATGGTGTTGGGAAAATTGGACAGCTACCTGCAAAAACATTAAACTAGACCACCAACTTACACCACTCACAAAAATAAACTCAAAATGGAAAAAAGACTTAAATGTAAGCCATGAAACCATAATCATCCTAGAAGAAAACATAGGTAGTAAGCTCTCCAACATCCCTTGCAGCAATATATTTGCTGATTTATCTTCATGGGCAAGTGAAATAAAAGACAGGATAAACAAATGGGACTATATCAAACTAAAAAGCTTTTGCACAGCTAAATACAATAAGAACAGAATAAAAAAAAAACTACACAATTGAAGAACATATATGACAATACATCTGATAAGGGGTTAATAACCAAAATTTATAAAGAACTTGTAAAACTGAACACCAGGAAGATAAACAATCCAATCATGCTAGGCCCACCTTTCCTAGCAACTCCTAAAGATGTAAGTTTAGGGAAGGATGGCATTGTGGCAAAATAGGCATATCTAGGCCCCGGCATGATTTTTGTCTTCAAGTCCTGCTGTGGCTAGCATCGTTAGCATCAAGTTGTAAGTCCCTTTATTTTTATGGGGCTTGCCTTTCCCACCTGTCATGCATGTGCCTTTCAAGGTGAAAACAGAAGGCATCTGATAGTGCCTGCTTTTAGAGTAGATACAAAAGGTTTAGCCAGACTGAGAGCTGCATCCCAGGAGCTAGGTTTCTCCCATTCCAGAAACCACATCTGGAAACTGCAGCTGCTATAGGAGCAACCATCTGATTTAGCTTCCTGCAATGCACTCTCATACTCAAAGTTATATCCAACCTCTGTAATAAGCAGGCTGGCTGATTAGAAGGAAATGGGAAGAACTTATTCCTATTTCTTTCAAGACTGATAATGGCACTGATGTTAGTGTTTCCCTTGGACGTACTACTTATCAGGAAGAGGGAGCTCCAGGGGTTTCCACTTGGTCCTTTTTATCATAATAGCTCTTGCTCCCTAGGCCAAGAAATAATAAGAGTAGATTCTGCCAGTAGCTAACAATATCCTTCCCTTCTATACACTCAAGTGCCCTATAGGACCTGGCAGATGGCAGATAAACCAAGACTTCATTTGTGTTCTGATTCCCAGCATATAGTGAGTCCCCAGGAATTACACAGATTAATAACAACAACAATAAAACACCTTTAAAAAATCTTTGTATTTTATTATTCTCTGTGCCAACCCAGGGTCTTTGAGCTACCTATAACTGATCAAGGACCTTAGAGGAAGGCTAGGAGTTATAGCCTCAGTTGGTACTTGTTATATTATCACAGGCTCCATCCACAACAGTACTATCCATGTTTTATTCAAGGGCTAGGGGTGTGTGAACTAAGGCCTGGAAATAAAAAATAGATTAATGGCTATCAAAAGATAAATCAAGTCAGACTTCTGTTCGCCAGACTTGGAAACTTTCCATTTATACAAAGGAAATAAGAGCTATGTAGACATCTCATCCAATTTAGTCCTAGAAACCCATGATTAATTTAGCAATACCAAAGATCCCAACTAGACCAATCACTGTGATTATCAGGTTTGACCTGCAAACTATGGCAATAATAGTGCCTTCCTTTGATTCTAGAAGTATTTCTAGTTGGCAACTGCTACCTGTTATCTTTGTTGAAGTTAGAGAGCCTACTTTAATGGCAATGTTTCCATTATTTATAGTTTGGAGAGAACAGCTACAAAAGCAACTTTCAAGTATGCTTGGTAAACAAGTATATTCTAGGACTCTTAGACGACATAATTTGGGGATGGGTGTGAATGAAGGTTGCACATAATTAATTTATTTCAACATGCCCATCAGTCATTGAATTTCTCCCATGTATTAATTCTCACATTAGAATCACCTAAAGATCATTTTTTCAATGTTATCAATACTAGGATCCTACCCCTGGATATTCAATGTGTTTGATCTGGGTTGGCATAGGCACTGCTATTTTCCAAACATTCTAAGGGATTCTGATGTAGATGCTGAATCGAGAACCACTGCTACCATTCCACTGTGGATCTGTGACTTGCAAAATATCTGGACAATTAAGTAGCATAATGATCAGGATTCTTAATTCAAGAAACAAAATCCAGCTGTGACTTAAGGAATGATACACAGTGAAATGATGTTGAGGATGTTGAAAATTGCTAGGAACACTGGAGAACCTGGCTTGGGGAAAGGCACACAAATAAAAAGGTAGGCATCAGTCAGAGTAAAATTTTGCAACAAAACAAATCTGGTGGACACATTTCAGCTTGCTCTACTACAGCTGGACATGAATACTAGAGGCTGCTCCTGCACACAACCATGCAGCTGTGACCACTGGTCTCTAGAATGTATATAATTTTCCAAGGCCCCGCTTCTTTATATCACTAGATCATGATTCTTCATATGAAACAGCCATGACTAATTAAGCCTAGGTCATGGGTTTACCCCTAGTTTCCAAGAAAGTGGAGAGAAAGGATATTTGCCCTTTTCAACTTCTTGTTAGGAAGTACTCTCTGAGTCTCACCAGGATTCAAGGTAAAGATCTTCAAAAACATAGAAAGAGGGTTCAGCTGCTAGGCAGTCTAAACCTGACAGATATTCCTTGTATCATGTCATAGCATCACACTGAAACACATCAGTTATAAAGCAGCATTAGAAGGTAAAAAATACTCTGTGAGTAGGAAATCTCAAACTTAGCTACTTTACACATTTAAGGTTAACCATATGGTTAGAAGTCTTTCTCAAGTATACTATACATCATCTTACACTTAAAGGAGACACAAAACAAAACTTAAATTTGTGTTACCAGAATCATTAGAAACAGTAATTGGTGACTTAGGATATAAATCAATAGTTACTGGGATGCTTACAGCCTTCTATTATCCCATTAAAATGTCCCAGAATGCTAGAGTTCTAAAGTCCTGTACTTCACACATTTTTCCCCCTTAACTTCCAAGTTTTTCAATTATGTCTCTTTTTAGCAGTTTACCTCTCTTCTTATTTTTTCTTCCCAATTTGCTGTAGGCTAGAAAAACAAATAACCATGAGAATTGGCCTACACTAAATTAAAGAGCCCACATGGTCTGAGCTTCAAGTATCTTCTGTGATTAAAATACAAAAACTCATTTGACCCCCTATCTTGAATGCTCAGGGGGCAGCTGTGCTTACTTCAGTGTTTCCCAGGTATCCTAGTGACATTGAGAAATATGATCTCCAGATGTAAGAAGAAAAAAGAAGATAATTTTCATTCATAATGATCTATGAGAGACACTTAAAAAGACATTTGTCTCATTGGACCTTCGCAAGAATTCTTTGGGGGTAGGTTGTACAAAAGGGGAAAGAGGAAGCTCTGAGGTATTGTGATAAATTAAGAGGTGGTGTCTAATCCCCTTCTTTCATTAATTTTGGCTGGATTTTGTGTCTCCCTGGATGGAAAGAATGTTACAGGCCGGATGTTCGGAATCTTCTAAGGCTAGGCCACACAAAACCTTGCAGCTCCTGCGTGGGTCCACTGGGATGTCTACTCTGGGAAAAGTCAGCTTGCCTAGAAGCAGATGAGCTTCCCTGACACTGACATGCTAGAGTGATGGCCATTGGCATAGTATTGACAAACTCCACAAATTCTGTTGGCCAGATCAGAGCAGTGCACCCCCCACCTGAACACCATGGAAAGACAGCCTGTGCCAGGTGGAGCTGGAGGAGCATCAGCTGTACCCACTCAAATTCCTGACCCACAAAGTCATGAGCCACTCGGTTTCTGTGTGGTTTTTCACACAACAAAAGATAAAAGAGATATTAAATGGAATGACTGGTTCATTGAATCAATTTGTATGCAAAAGAAGGCTCAAACTCAGATTGTTTTAACATCCAGGCCTATCATCATCCCTTGATTTCATAGGGCCTCCAGTGACAGTCAAGGATATTTACACTTTGAAACCATTTTTTAAATAGATAAAATGTTAGTCTATTTTTTATTTGATTATCTGATTTTGTTTAAAAAATTATAGCTTTAGAATATTTTATACTTTTTGACCAAGCATTGGCGCAGTGGATAGTGTTGGACTGGGATGTGGAGAACCCGGGTTTGAGACCCCAAGGTCACCAGCTTGAGCACGAGCGCATCTGGTTTGGGCAGGGCTCACCAGCTTGAGCCCAAAGTTGCTGTCTCGAGCAAGGGGTCACTTGGTCTGCTGTAGCCCCCTGGTCAAGGCACATATGAGAAATCAGTCAATGAACAACTAAGGAACCGCAATGAAGAATTGATATTTCTCATCTCTCTCCCTTTCTGTCTCTCTGTCCCTATCTGTCCCTCTCTCTGGCTCTCTCTATCTCTCCCACAGGAAAAAGAAATATTTCACACTTTCTCACTTCTTTAATTCTTACAAACATCCATTAAAATAAATATGATTTATATATTCTAAAAGAAGAAGCTACAAATAAAACTGTGCCTCTGGCCCTGCCCCAGCCAGTTGGCTAAGCGGTAGAGTGTTGGCCCAGCGTGTGGAAGTCCTGGGTTTGATTTCTGGCCAGGGTACACAGGAGAAGCACGTATCTGCTTCGCTACCTTTCCCCCTCTCCTTTCTCTCTGTCTCTCTCTTCCCCTCCCACAGCCAAGGCTCTATTGGAGCAAAGTTGGTCCTGGCACTGAAGATGGCTCCATGGCCTCTATCTCAGGTGCTAGAATGGCTCCAGCCTCAACAGAGACACGCCCAAGAGGGGCAGAGCATTGCCCCCTGGTGGGCATGCCACCCCCACAGTCACCCCTATAGCCACTTCTCACTTTGGAAAACTACAAAAAAACAAACAAAAACAAAAAAAGAGAAACTGTGTCTCCAGTCTAGGTTCTCTGACTCTAAAAAGGACATTCTTACCATTAAATTAAAATGCTTTTTCAGCTTCTCTGTCTCTTCCTCTTCCTCCAAGAGCCCACACTTCTTCCAAGAAAGTTAGTGAAGGCTCCATTCTTCCTTACCCAGCGGACCCAGCTCAGTTAGCCATACCCAAGAATGTGGGACCCCTGACCGCGAAGCACCCTCCCTCTGGGGCTGCCAGCAGCCGCAACAAAAGCACCTATCAGACGCGATAAACCAGCTCAGATCCGCTTCAGCGACATCTCCACTGTTGCTGATGCTCGGAGAACAAGCCCCGAACCACAAGGAATGGAGAATGATTCCAGATGAGAAAGGCCATGTGAACGTTACAAGTGACGATGTGACGATGCCACCATTCTGAAACAAATGTCAGTGTCACATCTAGCAGCTGGAATGCTGAGGGAGTTAACATACAGAAGCAGAAGATGGCACCACGTCCGTGGTCATCATTACTGGCTCTCTTAGATTCCTATACCAACCTTCTTCAGAAAGGAGTCTATCCAACTATCACTTCTGAGTCATTCCAGAAGGTTTTGGAAAGGGTATTTAAATCTTGACTGGCATGTCCTGACCTGTAGAACTGAGTGACAGAGAAACTCTGCTAAACAGCGTGACCACATTGAACTCAAAGGTTGTCTCTCAATAATCAAGTCTGGTTTTTCCAGTGACAGTAAATGCAGTGGTGAAAGTGGTTGCCCCAGCCACAGCCACTAGTGTAGGTCTTAGAGATATTAAAACTTGGTGGGACAATCAATGAATGACTCTGAGTTAGTGGGAGGGCTGGTTCTCATTCAAAAAATGGCAAATTCTGGTATAACTGGAGTCAAAAAGGCTAAGATTGGACTTACTCAGTTTGCTTGTCTGTTCCCAAAACAGATATGGATAATCAGATAGCACTTTCTATGTCCAGATGGACCAAGTGCTGGAAAGGAGAGATCCTATGTTCTAAACTTAGTGAAGCAAATGAAAAAACAGGATGTAATGTCCTTCTCAAATAGAAGTCTGTTCTAAGCAATGCTTTTAGTGATCTTGCATTACATTTCCTGAACAAATGAAGATTATGACAGTTAGGATTAATGGAAGAGCAGATATTAAATTCATTTGTAGGACACTGGAACAAAGCCAGTGGCTCATACAGACCAGTTCACTGCTGACATACTGGGACTGGTGGAGTTAGTTTAGGAGGTCAGTTTAAGTGGTTCTGGCAAACTGCTCAAGATTATAGGCTGCACAGCCCTGCAAAAACAGTCACAAGTCACATTCTGTTAGATACAGTTGTTACTGTATCTAACAGAATGGTTACTGAAGAAGCTGAGCACTCCATTCCTGGTGCCCTACATGTCATTTGCTGTTCAATGAAGAAGAGAGCTCTTCTGGCAGCAGGCAGTGCTCCAGAAATTGAGTTGGCCCCACAATTAAGTGAATTATCATGAAACTGAGTGGTATGTGGAATCCTACTGTGTTCATGTTTCTGCAGATGGAAGTCACTCCATCTACACTAACAAAAAATGTGGTTCTGATTCCCATTTCTACAGGAACAGAGCTAAGAAATCAGATGCCCAAGGAGAAAAAATCTACAGGAATTAATGTCCAAAAGGGTGGTATTTCCAATATTTCAGAGAAACAGCCTGTCTAGCCTTGGTTAGTTTTCGTTACTGCACTGACTCTCAGGACTGAAAGTGCCCAGCACATCTTGAAAATTGATGTGTGATAACCTAGAGGAAATGGACCAACTGGCACATCAGAGCACCAGGAGTGCAGCTGGCATGGAAGGAAGATCACCGGTGTTTCTTGTTGGGAGTATTGTTTCTTCTCTGGACTCCTGGGCTTGGTCTTCCAGTTTGCATTAACATGAAATTGTATTGACACTGTTTAATGAAAATATTAAACATTTGGTTTCAAAAATAAAAAATAAAATACTTCTTCATCGATTCTATACTTAGGTCCACTATAATAAAATTTTTAGAGAGCAAATAATCTATCTTCGGTTTGAATTCCAGGGGAAGGCTTAGTGTTATTGCTATCTTCATGCCAAAATAAAACTTCAGGATGAGAAAAAAAAGGAGTTTATGCCAAGGAAATTAATATTGTTACTTTCAATTCCAATTTTTAAAGTTTTAAAGTATCCCCTTTACCAAAGTTGCTCTTCTCTGCACTACATCGTCTGTCTTGCTATTCAGCAGAGAAATCCAGAAAGCATTTCTATCAGCAAAAGGTTCATTAGCTCCCTCAAATGTTAAAGTGATGTGGCTGATGGTGGTGGGCATTGATATTAACATTAAGTTCCATCCTTTCCAATTAAAACATTAGGCTTCTCTTTCTAGTAATTCTTTTAGACTCTAGCTGTTCTCTCACGTTCATTTTTTATAACCAGCGGTACTTATCTAAAAACTACATAATCAATAAATGATTTAGACAATTGTGAAGAACACCAGCTAATTCGTTAGAGTTTCACACCACACCTTTCAATCTTTTCAGTGATTTTTTAAACAACTGTTGTTAAAGATATCATTAATTGTTTTAAAACTTTCTTCAAAATTGAGCAAAAGAATATATATACTTTAAATAAACCAGAATAAAAATAGGCTTTCATTTACACTTTTTCTCATACAGATGATGAAACAGATATTGCTGATTGTCCCCTCAAGTCCTGCCTCATGATACTGATGTAACTAAGAAGTATATTTAGTCTCCTTGTGCAGTTAAAATCCAGCCAAAGCTTATGAACGCTCATTGTTCAGACCTCTGTTGTAATTTCCTATGATGAGCAGACTTAGAAAATGTTTAGGTAGAGGGACATAAGGCAGAATTCTGAAATGGAAAAAGGAAGTGTTAAGCCTTACTTATGTGATTGACAGGGATGAAAACTCAGAAGTTGTAAAGAATAATCTCCCTAGAATAGAAAGGTCTATTTGACTGAAATGAAATTCTACCCTAAGAGCAGACAAGGGAGATGAGGGCAGATATAAAATGCAAGTTGCATAGAGCTGTGTACTGTGACGTTGAGCTTGCACTCAAACACCTTTTTATTCTGGCAATATTTGTTGAATTATATAACATTCATGAGTATCAATTCATGGACCTGAGTAATCAACAGTTATTCATCTTCAATTATAAATTTTCTCTTTCAATTTTGCCTTTTTTATCCTTATTTAGTTTTGGGCCACTTTATTTGTCTCAATTAAATATATACTTTTCAAAATCAATTTGAATCATAACCAAAAAAATACAGATTTCATTATGGAAACGAAGTGTAAATTTCTTTCATTTTTCAAAGTGCTACACAGTAATTTCATTAATGTTACTTATCCTGGATGAGAAACTTTCTTATATACTCTCAAGTACAGACATAAGGAAAAAAATTGTGGTAAGTGGAAATAGACAAAGTTGAAAATATAGCTACTGGCTTCATTTCTTATGTTTCTGTTTTTCAGTATTGATATATTTTCAATTGTTATGATGATGTATTTCAAAGGCAGGTTAGACATCATTTTTTCACTATAAAATATTCAAATATCTCTCTTCCAGCTATCTGGATATTAAAAGGAAATTTCTACATATTTAGTACTGATAATCCTAAAGTGACTAAGACATAGAAATGAGAAAATAGAAAAATAATAAATAGAGGTTGAAAATTAAGATACCATATAGAGGTTCTAACTAAGAAAAGCAAACACTCTCTTAAAACTACACACACATAAAAATATATATACAGTATATAGTCATCCCTGGTCTAGTGCCTCAATTTACTACCGAGTAAAGCTAGGTCTTAAACACTTACTGACTTGAATGAGGCTACAAAATAAGAGTAAAAACCTTTAAACCACTGTTTCTGTATCTGATGGAATTCCCAAGACAAAAGGAGTTTCTCAAATACCACATACAGGTACTCTCAGAGATTATTTATATGTACACATACTCAGCAAGTTTCGGCAAAATCTTAATATAAAGTGCTGGTTGACTCCTTTCAGTTTGTTCCATTTTACTTTTTTGTGCTTATCAAAGCAATATATGCACAAGATTTATGATGTAGATCCACTCCTATCCATCCAACTCCATTCCTCCAAAGACTCAACACAAACTGTTTCTATTAGCAGTTGATCAGGTATCCTTGTATCTTTAAATAATATACTAACATTTATTTATCAACATTGGGCATTGTATACTGAATTCCTACTACACAAGAAAATATTTTAGCTCTTTTACAAACCAAACACCCACCCTCCTCTTCTTTCCATGTCTGATGTCAATCTTCTGGTATAATTATGTTTCTACTTTTAGTTCCTCTATTACATTTATGTCCCTCTTTTTCATTTACTGCACCAACCACATGTAGTCTATCCTAGTTCTATACTTATGATATTATCACTCCTGCCCCCATATCCTCACTTCTGTTTGCCTTCCACATTCAACTTCTATTAGCTGCAACTTTACTTTTTAAAGTTGTAAGGTTGATTATGTGTCCTTCCACACTTTATCTATAGTTCATTCAATATGTTGGACATGAAAAAAACAGCCATTATGTTATTCAGACTACATAAATATTTTCATTTAAATTTACATAGTATGTTATTATTAGTGCCCTTTCTTATAATTTTTTTTTTTTTACTTTTCTTAAAATCTGTAATTGTGGCCCTGGCTGGTTGGCTCAGTGCTAAAGTGTTGGCTCGGTGTGTGGATATCCTGGGTTTGATTCCCAGTCAGAGCACACAGGAAAAAATGACCATCTGCTTCTCCACCCCTCCTACTCTCCTTTCTCTCTATCTCCCTCTTCCCCTCCTGCAGCCATGGCTGGGGTGGACCAAGTTGGCCCTGGGCACTGAAGATAGCTCCATGGCCCTGCCTCAGGCATTAAAATAGCTCAACTGCTGAGCAACAAAGCAATGGCCCCAGATGGGCAGAGCATCACCTGGCAAGTGAATCTCAGTTGCTGCACATGCAGGAGTCTGTCTCTCTGCCTCCCCACTTCTCACTAAAGGGGAAAAAAAATTATAAAAAGGAATCTGTAATTGTTATTGTTTTCTTTCATACTCTGCCTTTCTCGTGTCCTTAGGTTTCTCTATTCTATACTATAAAATTTTACTATGCAAAACACATTATTTAGCTATCTCCTGTAGTTCATCCTTCTCCTGTCCCAATCAATTAAATCTATTTTAGTTTGCTTCACTGAAATCATCTGGGGATTCCATGCCACTGCTCTTCACAGTTGGATCTGAATTGAAGTCCTAGATCATATGCATCCTTTCATAGTTCACTCTTTCTCTTTATTTAAGCACATCTCCAAGCAACTATCAAAGTAGTGGTGTGAAAAAGGTTTCTGAATTAAATAAAATATATGCACATTGAAGCCTACTACAGACAATGGGGCAATATAGCCTATGCTTCACTTCTGCTTCCAAAGTCTCACACTGATGTCTCCTAGTGGTGACACTGAAAGTTAAATCTTGCTGGTAAAGGATTCTGGAAAGTAAAATCCCTAGACTTCTAAGCCTATTGCCCAAAAGAATATAGGAATGAATGCTTGCCTAAATATATACATGCATACATGTATGTACATATACATATATAGTTTTAACAGTAATTATTTATAATAAACATATATATGTATGTATATACAAATATATACATATATATATATGTAGTTATATAACACAGGAAGTGAGTAAGCAGAGTAAATGTTTCACTACCCATTGAAAAAAAATTGGCCTGACATAAGAGTAAAAGTCATGTAGGAAGGTAAGTTGAGTGATGTTGATTTGGGGTGGGGGATCTGCTCATTTAGCTCACTGGCAATGAACAGTCATTTTGACTAACTGACTTTTGCCCAAGTTCCCACAGATAATATTGGGATGCAAGCTAAAGACAGGTGTGCCTGACATTATAGTTTGGGTTAGGGTCCTAGTGGCTTATAGGGTAAACATAAGGAGAGGGATTTCTTGGAATTTGTTTTGAAATTAGTGGAACAACCCTTCTGATTTATACTCTCTAGAATTACTATACTGTAACATTTTTGCCCAGTATTACAGAAATGAATACTGTGGTTTTCTCAGAGGTTGGTGAAGCATCACTCAGTATAACTTGGAAGTGGTATCTACCCAGGTAATGGGAGCATGGAGAGAAGAGCATGCCCTCTGTCCTAGGGCTGGGAACTCCTGATTCTCTGTGAAGACAGTATTTGTCTTAGTCTGCTGGAGCTCCTAAAATATTTACCACAGGCTGGGTTGCTTATAAACTATAGCAATGCATTTCTTACAGTTCTGGAGGCTGGGAAGTCCAAGATCAAGGGCTATCAGATTTGGTATTGATGAGAGCCAGGTTCCTAGTAGATAGACAGCTGTCTCTTTGCTGTGTCGTTACATGATGAGAAGGGTAAGGGAGATCTTTAATAATGGTCTCTTTAGTAAAGGCAGCAATCCCATTCACGAGTGCTCTACCTTCATGACTAAATCACCTCTCCAAGGCTCCACACCCGAATGTCATCACATTAGAGATTAGGTTTTAACATATGAATTTTGGGATGACACAAACATTCAGTTTATGGTAGTGGAGAGTCTCATTTTGAATTGGAAGCTCATTCACATACTCATATTTAGGCAAAAAATACTGCTTAATTTTTCAAATTCAATCAATTTAGTGCCCACTTTTCTTTGGGGTTACATCTAAGTTTGAGGAACTGGTTTCCGAATATTCCATTAGTAGTCATATCTCTACGTCTCAAATTTGCCCCCTCACCCTTGGCACAGACATCTTCCATCACATCTGTTTCTCAGTCCTTGGTCCTTGCAGATGCATAAACTCTCCATTCTTTCTATAAGATGCTTCAAGTCTCTCTCCTCCTCTTCACCCCCTCCACAGTCAACAACAGCCTTTTACATCTAGACTTTGAATAATTCTTTCTGTGAATCACCATGGAAACTCATATTCTTGCTTTGGCCAGGAGTAGCTTTGTATCTCTCTGCATTTTTGTTTTTCTTTAAAAACTCTGATAATAGAATGTGAGGAGGAAAAGAGGGAAGAAGGAAATTTCAGGGAAATTGTGAGTAGTATTTCAAAAAGTACAATCTACCACAAGTTAGGCATCTTCTTCTTTTTCTTCTCAAGTGCTTGAATCAATTAGTCAAGTGAAAAATTAAAAATAAAATTTTGAGTACAGGGCAAAATACAGAAAATTTATTATCTTCATCTTATCTACTAATGAATAAATACGCAATGTCTTAATATGTACATATTTTCTTGTACACATTCCTAATTTATATTAAGAAGAAACTTACATAAAGGCTACATAACATTCCTCAGGATAGTAAACACCAGCACATCATAACAATATAACTTAGAAATTGTGAAAGAGTGCTCCAATTTTAAAATGATCACTGCTTAAAATGTTATTAATTTTTATTCATGTGGTTAGTGACTTGTTTCTATGTCAGTAGTTAGTTAGCAATTATATTTCATTATTCTAACAGCCAGTTAAGATTTCTTTCTAGAGATGACTATATAAAGGTTGACTGGCATATGAGAGCTTTTTCATCACTAAATCATTTGGAGAGAGTGGCTATTTTCTATATAATCAATTCCATAAGCCATTATACTGGTCAATAGCTTAGCAATTCATTCAGCAGTAAGACATTAGATTCATTTGTCTCAGGCATGAAAATAAAGTACTCTTTTCAACATTTAAGTGCACATACGAGATAAATTCCATGTCTAAGTAATACAAAATTAAAATCTTTTCATAAGAAAAAAGCCTCTAATTACTAAATATTATGAAATTTATTTTAACTCCTTTTATTTTAAAAATAGAAGTTATCACTTGGCTTGTGGTGGCACAGTGGATAGAGTGTCAACATGGAATGGTGAGGTGGCTGGTTCAAAACCCTGGGCTTGCCTGGTCAAGGCACATGTGACAAGCAACAAGCAAACAATGAACGACTAAACTGAAGCAACTATGAGTTGATACTTCTCACTGCCTCCTCCTTTCTCTGTAAAAATCAATAAATAAAATCTTTAAATAAATAAATAAATAAAAATAAAGGTTATCACTTTAATGAATTCCACCAAGATAAATACAATCTGCAAATAATATAGTCTTTGATGTACTATGTGAGTGAATGGAATATAAGTGAATTGAACAAAAATAACAATTCAAAATAAACATATTTGGGGGATGCCTGAGTTTAGGAGGTAAACCAAGTAAACTATCTCCTCAGGAAAAGAGATTTTTTTCAACCTTAGCCATTTTTTGTTCCCTAAATACTGTATTTAGAAAGAAATGAATTAAAATATTGCCTGACCAGGCAGTGGTGCAGTGGTTAGAGCATCAGACTTGGACGCAGAGGACCGAGGTTCGAGACCCTGAGGTCTCCAGCTTGAGCATGGGCTCATCTGGTTTGAGCAAAGCTCGCCAGCTTGAACCCAAGGTTGCTGGCTCGAGCAAGGGGTTACTCAGTCTGCTATAGCCCCCCCCCGGTCAAGACACATATGAGAAAGCAATCAATGAACAACTAAGGTGTCGCAACAAGAAACTGATTATTGATGCTTCTCATCTCTCTCCGTTCCTGTGTCAGTCCCTATCTATCCCTCTCTCTGATTCTCTGTCAAAAAAAATCCACAAAAAAAAGATCTTACTTTGAGAATTACACTTCTAAATTCAGGTAAATAATGCTGCTTGAATAATCATTAGAACACATGCAGTAAAAAGAGCAAATGAAAATATTCTTTATGGTTTAAGGTGAATACTTTAATCATAGACCTTACTGAAAGTTTACATCAATTTAATATAATCACTGGAAATACAAAAAGGCTTCATTCTTTGCCATATATTATTCATGCAAGAGATGGATGATGATTAAAGATAATCACTCAAGAAGACTGCAATTAATACATTTATTAAGGTAAAACTGCAATCTGAAACATTCCAAATGCAACCAATTTCACCCACTCCTGAAACTTTTATTCATTTTATGGGTGTCATTTTTAAAATTGATTGATTGGCATTAGTCTTAAATGTTCACTTTACTTTTACTTTAAAAACCTTTACATGAAGGATCTGCTGCGGCTTCTCCCGCCCCACGTGCATTTGGCCAGGAGTACCCGTGTGAGCTGCTGGTGCTGCTGTGGGTGCGGGTTGTCTTGGCGCAGAGTGTAGAGGCCCTGGGGGCACGAAGACATCATCATGGTTTTTTATAAGGTTGCAATAAAAGTATAATCTAAGATGGCAGCAGAGTAGGCGGATGCACAGACGCCCAGCTCTCAACACCAAACTGGAATACAAATCAATTTAGGAAAAATCAGCATGAAAAACCAACACTGAACTGCAAGAACAGCTCTCAAAAACCAAGGAGCAAAGAGGAAGCCACAATAATCCTGGTAAGGAGTGCCTGAATCTCCTCTGCTTACAGGAACGGCGGGGGGGGGGGGGTGAGGCTGAGAGCCCAGAGAGGATTTCACAGAGGAAAAAGAGCAAAAACTACTGCTCACAGCCACTTACCTGGCGACCAGACCAGCTTATCTCCCAAGTGGAAAGGACAAGGAGAGGGACAGACAGTGAGGGGCTAAGGTATGCAAGAAACGAAATAAAAAAGCTGACTCATTCATGCTGGAGGTGGCCATAGCTGGGGGAGGGACTGAACCTTTCACAAAACAGAGCAGAAGTGCTTCTGGATCAGAGATCTCTGGACATCTATCCAGTTCCAATCAGCGCAACAAGACACAGCTGAAAACAAGAAGTGGGGAGGAGGGGCAGTAACTCAGGTCTCCATGGAGATCTGAGATACACCTCCCCCTACTGAAGCTGAGAAAAAACCCTGCCCCCAGTGAGATTAGTTGGTGGAAGAGACCTTCAGCATCTCAGGTTACGCCCACAGCATTCCTGGTTACAGTTTCAAGGAAGCCCCCTGCTGAGATCAGTTAACAAGACTATCACCTGTTAAGAAAACAAACAAATCAAGACTTCAAAGCTGCCCAAATCTGAAAGTGGATTACAAATAATAGCCGATACCAACCCAAGAAGACTTAGAAATAACACAACTGAAAACTGGAGGCAGACAACACCAAGCCTAGACACAACCAACTCTACAAATAAAACACCATTATAAGAAGACAAAGGAGTGCAACCCAAATGAAACCACAAGAGACACCTTTGAGAGATGAGCTGAGTGATATGGAAATAATCAAACTTCCAGATGCAGAGTTCAAAATAAAGATTGTAAGGATGCTTAGGGATCTTAGAACAACAATGGAGGGGCAGTTTGAAACCCTAAATAAAGAAATAGCAAGTATAAAAAAGGATATTGAAATATTAAAAAGAATCAGTCAGTCAAAGATGACAAATACAATATCAGAAATGAAGACCACAATGGAAGGAATTAAAAACAGGATGGATACAGCTGAGGATCAAATCAGCGAGTTGGAGGACAACTGGAATGAAGGCATGAAAGCAGAGAAGAAAAGAGAAAAGAGACTCAAAAAGTCAGAGGAAACACTTAGAAAGCTCTGTGACAACATGAAGAGAAATAACATCCACATCATAGGGGTTCCTGAAGAAGAAGAAAAAAAACAAGAGATAGAGACTTTGTTCAATCATATCATAACTGAAAACTTTCCTAAATTAATGCAAGAGAAACTCTCACAAGTCCAAGAAGCACAGAGAACTCCATTAAAGAGAAAACCAAAGAAACCTACACCAAGACATATCATAATTAAAATACCAAAGCTAAGCGATAAAGAGAAAATATTAAAAGCTGCAAGAGAAAAAAAAGTTATCACCTACAAAGGAGCCCCCATAAGGATGACATCCGACTTCTCAACAGAAACACTTGAGGCCAGAAGGGAATGGCAAGAAATATTCAAAGTAATGCAGAACAAGAACCTACAACCAAGACTACTTTATCCAGCAAGGCTATTGTTTAAAATCAAAGGAGAAATAAAAAGCTTCCCAGACAAAAAACAACTCAAGGAATTCATTACAACCAAACCAACGCTGCAAGAAATGTTAAGGGGCCTGTTGTAAACAGATCAAAGTTGGAAAAGAATATAGCAAAAAAAGGAATACACCTTTAAAGAAGAAAATGGCAATAAACAACTACATATCAATAATAACCTTAAATGTAAATGGATTAAATGATCCAATTAAAAGACATAGGGTAGCTGCGTGGATAAGAAAACAGGACCCATACATATGTTGTCTACAAGAGACACACCTTAGAACAAAAGACACACATAGATTGAAGGTAAAAGGATCAAAAAAAACATTTCATGCAAACAAAAATGAAAAAAAAAGCTGGGTAGCAATACTTATATCAGACAAATTGGACTTTAAAACAAAGAATATAGTAAGAGATAAAGAAGGCCACTACATAATGATAAAGGGAGTAATCCAACAGGAAGATATAACTATTATAAATATCTATGCACCTAATATAGGAGCACCCAAATATATAAAACAGACTTTGATGGTTTTAAAGGGTGACATCAACAGCAATACTATAATAGTAGGGGATTTCAATACCCCACTAACATCACTAGATAGATCCTCAAGAAAGAAAATTAACAAAGAAACAGCAGACTTATTGGAAACACTAGATCAACTCGATTTAATAGATATCTTTAGATCCTTTCACCCTAAAGCAGCAGAATATACATTCTTTTCAAGCGCTCATGGTACATTCTCTAGGATAGACCACATGTTAGGGCACAAAAGTGCTCTCAACAAATTTAAGAAGACTGAAATCATATCAAGCACTTTCTCCGATCACAACGGCATGAAACTAGAAATGAATCACAGCAGAAAAGCTCAAAAATTCTCAAACACATGGAAACTAAATAGCAGGGTGTTAAATAATGAATGGATTAAGAATGAGATCAAAGAAGAAATAAAGAAATTCCTAGAAACGAATGACAATGAGCATACAACAACTCAAAATTTATGGGACACAGCGAAAGCAGTGCTGAGAGGGAAGTTCATAGCACTACAGGCACACTTTCAGAAGCTAGAAAAAGCTCAAATAAACAACTTAACCCTGCATCTAAAAGAATTAGAAAAAGAACAGCAAGTAAAGCCCAAATGTAGTAGAAGGAAAGAAATAATAAAGATCAGAGCAGAAATAAATGATATAGAGGCTAAAGAAACAATACAGAGGATCAATGAAACTAGGAGCTGGTTCTTTGAAAAGGTAAACAAGATTGATGAACCTTTAAGTAGACTCACCAAGAAAAAGAGAGAGAGGACTCAAATAAATAAAATTAGAAATGAGAGAGGAGAAATAACAACTGACACAACAGAAATACAAAATATTGTAAGAAAATACTATGAAGAACTGTATGCCAAAAAACTAGACAACCTAGATGAAATGGACAAATTCCTTGAAACATAAAATCTTCCAAAAATCAATCTGGAAGAATCAGAAAACCTAAACAGACCGATTACACCAAATGAGATCGAAACAGTTATCAAAAGACTCCCAACAAAGAAAAGTCCAGGGCCCGATGGCTTCACAACGGAATTCTACCAAATATTCAAAGAAGAAATAACTCCTATCCTTCTCAAACTATTTCAAAAAATTCAAGAGGAAGGAAGACTTCCAAGCTCCTTTTATGAGGCGAGCATAATTCTGATTCCAAAACCAGGCAAAGACAATACAAAGAAAGAAAATTATAGGCCAATATCTCTGATGAATATAGATGCTAAAATCCTCAACAAAATATTAGCAAACCGGATCCAACACTATATGGAAAAAATCATACACCATGATCAAGTGGGATTTATTCTGGGGAGGCAAGGATGGTACAATATTCATAAATCAATCAATGCGATTCATCACATAAACAAAAAGGAGAAAAACCATATGATAATTTCAATAGATGCAGAAAAAGCATTTGATAAAATCCAGCACCCATTCATGATCAAAACTCTCAGCAAAGTGGGAATACAGGGAACATACCTCAACATGATAAAAGCCATCTATGACAAACCCACAGCCAACATCATACTCAATGGGCAAAAATTAAAAGCAATACCCTTAAGATCAGGAACAAGGCAGGGGTGCCCCCTTTCACCACTCTTATTTAACATAGTCCTGGAAGTCCTAGCCTCAGCAATCAGACAAGAAGAAGAAATAGAAGGCATTAAAGTTGGAAAAGAAGAAGTAAAACTATCATTATTTGCAGATGATATGATATTGTATATAGAAAACCCTAAAGTCTCAGTCAAAAAACTACTGGACCTGATAAATAAATTCAGCAAAGTGGCAGGATATAAAATCAATACTCAGAAATCAGAAGCATTTTTATACACCAACAATGAACAGTCAGAAAGAGAAATTAAGGAAACAATCCCCTTCACAATTACAACCAAAAAAATAAAGTACCTAGGAGTAAACTTAACCAAGGAGACTAAAGACTTGTACTTGGAAAATTACAAAGCATTAATAAAAGAAATCAAGGAAGATACAAACAAGTGGAAGCATATACCTTGCTCATGGTTAGGAAGAATAAACATCATTAAAAAGTCTATATTACCCAAAGCAATCTATAAATTCAATGCAATACCAATTAAAATACCAATGACATACTTCAAAGATATAGAACACATATTCCAAAAATTTATATAGAACCAAAAGAGGACACGAATAGCCTCAGCAATCTTAAAAAAGAAGAATAAAGTGGGAGATATCACACTTCCTGATATCAAGTTATACTACAAGGCCGTTGTACTCAAAACAGCCTGGTACTGGCATAAGAACAGGCATATAGATCAATGGAACAGAACAGAGAACCCAGAAATAAACCCACAGTTCTATGAACAACTGATATTTGACAAAGGAGGTAAGGAAATACAATGGAGTAAAGACAGCCTCTTTAACAAATGGTGTTGGGAAAATTGGACAGCTACCTGCAAAAAAATGAAACTAGATCACCAGCTTACACCGCTCACAAAAATAAACTCAAAATGGATAAAAGACTTAAATGTAGGCCGTGAAACCATAAGCATCTTAGAAGAAAACATAGGCAGTAAGCTCTCCGACATCTCTCGGAGCAATATATTTGCTGATTTATCTCCATGGGGAAGTGAAATATAAGACAGGATAAACAAATTGGACTATATCAAACTAAAAAGCTTTTGCACAGCTAAAGACAACAAGAACAGAATAAAAAGACGAACTACACAATGGGAGAACATATTTGACAATACGTCTGATAAGGGGTTAATAACCAAAATTTATAAAGAACTTGTAAAACTCAACACCAGTAAGACAAACAACCCAATCCAAAAATGGGCAAAAGAGATGAATAGACACTTCTCCAAAGAGGACATACAGATTGCCAATAGGCATATGAAAAAATGCTCAACATCACTAATCATTAGAGAAATGCAAATTAAAACCACAATGAGATATCACCTCACAACAGTCAGAATGGCGCTTATCAACAAAACAACACAGAATAAGTGCTGGCGAGGATGTGGAGAAAAGGGAATCCTCCTGCACTGCTGGTGGGAATGCAGACTGGTGCAGCCACTGTGGAAAACAGTATGGAGATTCCTCAAAAATCTGAAAATCGAACTGCCTTTTGACCCAGCTATCCCACTTTTAGGAATATACCCCAGGGACACCATAGAACGGCTCGAAAAGGAGAAATGCACCCGCATGTTTGTGGCAGCATTGTTCACAATAGCGAAGATCTGGAAACAGCCCAAGTGTCCGTCAGAGGACGAGTGGATTAAAAAGCTTTGGTACATATATACTATGGAATACTACTCAGCCATAAGAAATGATGACATCGGATCATTTACAATAACATGGATGGACCTTGACAACATTATACTGAGTGAAATAAGTAAATCAGAAAAAAAAAAAAAAACTAAGATGAATCCATACATAGAAGGGACATAAAAATGAGACTCAGAGACATGATCAAGAATGTGATGGCAACAGGGGCGGGAGGTTGGGGGAGGGGGGAGGGAGTGAAGAAGGAGAGAAGGGTTAGGGGAGGGGAGGGGCACAAAGAAAACCAGATAGAAGGTGACAGAAGACAATTTAACTTTGGGGGAGGGGTATACAGAACAATGAAATGTCAAAATAATCTAGAGATATTTTCTCTCAACATATGTACCCTGATTTATCAATGCCACTGCATTAAATTTAATAAAAAAAAAACCTTTACATGAATACAACCTTGGATTCCAGATCAAAGTCACCAATATTTCATCTATTTCAAAAAGTTTTCCAATGTAGTGGCATTAATAATAGCTACTTCATTATCAACAGAGACCACAGACAGTCACATTGAGATGTGTCATAAGGCTGCATTGCGATGGTTTGTAATAGTTCCTGTCCCCAAAGTAATCCTTTATCTAATGTTATTGATACTGAAGAGGCTATATATTCATAAAAAGTCTTCCTAAGGCTTAGACTTTATATTTCAATACATAATCTTTAATCATGAGACATCAAAATACATAGAGATATCAATATTTTTTTCCAAATACTTTCCAGGCAACATCTTGTTTTTGCTAATTTACTATCAATATTTTGAGAAGTAGAAACTTTAATGTCTGCCAGCAGCTGAATACACAGTCATATAGTTCTGTAACTCAAATACTTTTAAAATCATTTGTATAAACAGGTTAATATTTTTTTCTATGAAAGAAATGAACTTTATTCATAAAACACATAAAGTTTTTACCATGTGTTGACCAATGGAGTAAAAACATGAATTGAGACAAAGTAAACTTTTTTATTTGAAGAGGGTTGTGACATATGTAATATATATTGTCAAAAACAAAACTTATTTTGGCTGTTAAATATTATATAAAATACAGGAATGTAAGATTTATACTAAATAAGATACAAATGTATATTGCAAAGATAAGTTCTCTGCCTACTCTTTACTTAGCTGGAAATCCATCCACACCTGAGTTTAGGGAACAGGAAAAAAGGCACTAAGAATCACTGATACAGGGAGTTACCTAAGAGTTTTGAGCCAGAAAGGAAACATACATTTTTAGGAAGATCACCCAGGCAACCACATAAAGGGTAGAACTGACGTAGTGATTACAGATGCTGACAGACCAATTATAAGGAGCTGTGGTTGGAGTCCAGAGTAGGATGCTCAGGGCTTGAATTAAAATAGAGAACTAAATAATGAGAAAGAGAAGTTACAATTGGGAAAAAAATAATTGAGAAAAACCTCCAGGGTTTTAATGATTTATTATAGAGTAGGAGAGGGAGGTTCAAATAATGGATACAATTTCACGAGTGTGGAATAATAAGTAAATATTGTGGCATTCATTGAACCAAGAAGCACAGAATGAGAACATAATTGGGGGAAAGACAAAGGTTCTATTTTAGACATAACATCCAAGTTGCCATAATTGGAGCTTAAAGAGTGAATGTTGGAGATCACCGGAGTGTAAATGGTAGTCAAAGTTATGGAGTTGATGTCATCTAACAGGAACATCCAGATGCACATAGAGGGCCAACAACACATTTCTGGGGTTGTGTTTTTGCATATGTTAAAAGCAGAAGTGCTAACAGTCTTTGTTCTGAACTATCTTCTCAAAAGTGTTTATACAGTCAATAACCTTAGAAGATAGAGTTAGTGTCTCCCTCTAAAACAGTAGTAGTCAACCTGGTCCCTACCGCCCACTAGTGGGCATTCCAGCTTTCATGGTGGGCGGTAGTGGAGCAACCAAAGTATAAATAAAAAAATAGATTTAACTAGAGTAAATTGTTTTATAAAGATTTATTCTGCCAAACTTAGCGAAAATTCGACATACAGTACTTGGTAAGTAATTATTATTATATGCTTTAACTTACTGTAACTCTGCTTTATAAATTTTATAAAGTAAAGTTACTTTTCTACTTTATAACTCACCATTACTGTGGACTCAGTGGATGGTTAGAAAATTTTACTACTAACAGAGATAAAAAAGTGGGCGGTAGGTATAAAAAGTTTGACTATCCCTGCTCTAGAGCATAAGGAGGTTTGGTTATCTTGGTATAACAAGATAATGTCTTTCTTCAGGGCGAAGATCAGGTCGGTCCATTACAAAATGTTTGGTTTCTAAGCCCAGGGCTCCTCTTCAATAAGGAAACTCACTGAGTGTTTGTGTCATCTTGTGGCAATTAGATCTCACAGAATGGTGCAGATGATTATTTTCTGCTCATTGCTATTGGGGTGAGTAAAAAGATTCTTTGTATCTGTCCCAAGAGTCACACAAAACTGTGGCAGGCTAACTTGCAAGTTAGGTAAAATCTCAGACTCTTCCTAGTTTTTGACATCCAGAAACCTCAACCTTTTAGGGTTAAAATGAAAGAAATTGTCTCATGATACTCTAAAGGGTCAGTCAACTAGGCAGAAAGAAATGGTGCATCATAATTTGGAAAAGAATTTTCAAGAAAGAAATTGTTCAATAATGCAAAGATGTCAAGTGAGATGAAAACTTTGAATGGTCAATTCAATTTAGTAATATCAACAGGAACACTTTCAAGGTGAAACAGGATACAAGAGCAAGGTCCAGCTGGACAGAGGGGTAAAGTTAAAAACAGAAGCAATACAGAAGAAATAAAACAGTCAAATGTGAATTAAACAATGAGACATTCCCCTATTGTGATTTAAAAATTAGATACAAAATTATGTAATTAAGAGAAAGAAAATTGCTAGAGTCCTGCATACAATTGAGACATTTTTAGTCTGAAAATCTTCATTTACAGGAAAAGAAATGTTACATATTATAACAAGTACATAATTTCCTAGCTTTTTAGTAACCTGAAATAAAATACAGAACCTTATATTTCACAGAAAATGTAATTTAGTAGCACAAATCATGAGTTGGGGACATAAAAAAAAGAAATTCTACATTTCCAAATAAAGTTAACTTTAACCATTTTAGAGTCAGTAATCAGTACCAAAATCCTACATAAACTCTGTAGCAAAATTAGCTATGGATTTATATAGTGGGCAGTCACTGAAATGTAACAATTAAATGCCTTTCAAATTTTCTAATGAAACAGAAAAATTGGATTAGGTTTCTTATATTAAATAGCAATGCATCATTACCAATTGCACACTTCCTCCTTCCCAAATGTGCCATCCTAACATTCGTGTTAAAATTTCATTTTTAATGCATTTCTTAATACCCTCAAACAATCAAACAAAATATTGTTTTAGCTTCTCTTGCCAAGGCAAATGAAAGCGCCATTTTCTCTAATATTCTATAAACTATGTCTCCCATATTGCATTTAATGCATGCCTCTGAATAATATATGATCACTTGTTTTGCTAAAACACTGTTCTCCTCTTAAGCTTCTTAAAAATTTTCATATAATGACATCTGCCTGGCTCGTTACTTGGGCTTCATCAGTAGTTTGATTGCTATCTCCAGTACTGCCATGCTTTGGTTAAAACCCTTCTCTTCTTGTTAAATAACACTCTACTCATCATCTTATCAGGAAAGAAATAAGATTACTGACACAAAATCTTAAGTATCAAAATAACATAGTTATTTATTCTCAAATATCCTTAAGTGAGCTATGTGCATTATATATGAATTATAGATGTTTATGTCTTCTGTGTATTTATTTATTCATTAATTCATTTATCTTACAATAATTTTTAGAATATATTATGAGCCAAGTAGTCTATTAGGACTTTAAGATACAAAGATGGAAGAGAAGGGCAATGCCTCAGGAGGCTTACAGTCTTTATAATGCATCCCAACACTGGACTGATAATTGTGGATTGAATCAGAAAGTAGGAATGATTGACTACCAAGAGAATCTGTGTTTGTGTTTGAATACATGTGTGCCTTTATATGTATGCCTTTGTGTTCAAAACAAGATATGGTGAGATAACCATGATAGTACTAGTGTGTAAAAGCATCGGTCTTTTCCATGGAGCTTACCTTTACAACCAATCCTCAAACCAATCCTCTTCAGTTAGTAGTGGCAATCACCCTTTTTAGGAGCATGAGCTGTATTTGATTCACAAATGACCTTCATTCAGACAACACACAACAATGGGATAATTGCCAGTATCACATATACAAATCATTTAAACTATAATTCTATTTGTGTTAATAGAAATATTCTTATTTATTTTGCTTTTACTTAGTTAACTATAAGCAACTACTGAAATATTAATGACAGACACTCATAAATGTTTAATTCAGGTTCATTTTTATTAATTTTATGAAAACCAGCTAAATACCTAGTTTGTGTCAGGTATCATATTAAGCACCAAGAATAAGTTACTAAATAAAAAGTGACAAAGTCCCAACCTTCTTGTAATGAGTGCCAAAATGGAAAAGCACTTAGAGGAAACTTTGACCAGAGCTGGAGGCCAATAGAAGAGTCTTAAAAAAGTGAAGCCTGATCTATAATCTCAAGGCAGAGTAGAAAGATAAGGTGAAAAAGAACATGAGTATAAGAGGGGAAATCATCTATAAAAAAAGGAATGACCTTTAATGAGAAGCAATTAATGACCAAAATCACACTGAGGAATAGAACAAATAGAACATAGGAGTGATAAATGTGAAAATAGAAAAGAGAAGCTGAGGAGGATGGATGCCAGGCTATGCATGGACATGAAGGTCTTGTCCAAATTTTTAGTCTTTATCCTAAAGGCCATATGAACTCATGATAGCATTTTTTTTTAAACTAAGTATTTTATTGAGGTATAATTGACATACAAAAAATCTACAACTTGTTGACTTTAGAGATAACTATACACCCGCCTGACCAGGCGGTGGCACAGTGGATAGAGCGTTGGACTGGGATGCGGAAGACCCAGGTTCGAGACCCCCGGGGTTGCCAGCTTGAGCACGGGCTCATCTGGCTTGAGCAAAAAAGAAAAGCTCACTAGCATGGACCCAAGGTCACTGGCTCGAGCAAGGGGTTACTCAGTCTGCTGAAGGCCCGCGGTCAAGGCACATATGAGAAAGCAATCAATGAACAACTAAGGTGTTGCAACAAAAAACTGATGATTGATGCTTCTCATCTCTCTCCATTCCTGTCTGTCTGTCCCTATCTATCCCTCTATCTGACTCTCTCTCTCTGTCCCTGTAAAAAAAAAAAAAAGAGATAACTATACACCCATGATACTATCACCAAGTCAATGCCATAAACATATCTATCACTTCCAAAGGTTTCCTCCAGACCTCTTTATTTTGTTATATGTTTTTTATGATAAGAACACATAAAATGAGATCTACTTCCTAGGAAAGTTTTAAGTATAAAATATAGTATTGTTAACTATAGGCACTATGCTATCTATACTTATTCATCTTATATAACTGAAACTTTGTACCCTTTGACCAACACTTGTTTGTTACCCCAGGCCTTGGCACACTGTTTTACTCTTTGTTTCCATGAGTTTTATTATTTTAGATTCCTCATATAAATGATGATGTAGTTTTTGTCCTATCACTGGCTTATTTCACTTAGCATGATGTCCTCCAGGTTCATCTATATTTTCACAAAAGGCAAGATTTCCACAAACAACTATTTCTTCAAAGTATTTTTAAGCAATATTCTTTTTTTTTTAATTTTTTTTATTATTATTCATTTTAGAGAGGAGAGGGAGAGACAGAGGGAGAGAGAGAGAGGAGAGACAGAGAGAGAGAAGGGGAGGAGGAGCTGGAAGCATCAACTCCCATATGTGCCTTGACCAGGCAAGCCCAGGGTTTCGAACCGGCGACCTCAGCATTTCCAGGTCGATGCTTTATCCACTGCGCCACCACAGGTCAGGCCTTAAGCAATATTCTTTACATATTCTTTGACCATATAAAAATTTTCTTTATATGTTTACAAACTGCAAATATCCTAAATATATTTTAATTAACTATTATTCAACCAATCAAAACCTAAAATCTTCATAAAAAATAATTTATTTTAAAATCATTGAGGTTATTTTTCTTTTTTCTCAAAGGGTATAAACCTGGTAGTTTTCTTGCAAACACACCTATTTTTACCCCATGGGCACATGATTGATTCTCTCTTAAATCAATTATTTTTCCCAAAGAAAAGTCTGTATACAAATAGAGACAGTATACTTTAAATTAATTAATGTCATGCTGTTTGTCTTCAATATGTCTTCAGTAGGAAATGAAAGGAAGTCAGTAAAGTGTGGCAGTATGCTTACTGAATCTTAATTACAAAGATCATTCTCCCACTGATATATCCTTCCAGCACTTTCTGCCATTTTCTCTGCACTTTTCTCTCTGAACTCTGAGTAAACCAAAGGCCTTCCACACTGATTCTTTGATCTTCAGGGATTCATGAATGATAAACACAGCTGGACAGTCAACAAAGGTCTAATTTGAAAACCATCCCTATACCTTCTCTTGTAAATTTTATTGGATCCATACTAATACCATCTCCAGTTTTTTGAAGTCTTGTTTCAGTTCAGTCATTATTATCAAACCAGCCATATCTTGATGCATTTGTCACTCACTCTCTATCTCTCTTCTTTTCTTCCAAAACTGTAATTGTAATTCTACAGAAGAAATTATGGCTTTCTGTAGGAGCTCTTTTTTTTTTTTTTTTTTTTTTGCTTTTTTCTTTCTTTTTTTCTTGATCTAGATCAAGATTTTACTTTTGGAGTATAGTTTATTTTTATTTCTCTGCAGCAAAATTAACATGCCAACCCCTAAAACTTAGATCAGTGTCTGGAATATTGCTTGTTATTTTCAAAAGTTTAAACTGTATGTTTGTTGATCAGTCTTCTTTGTAAGTGAACTCACACTCTTTATCAATCTTAGTTTGGTGAATCTTCATTTTTTAAAATTCTTTCTCCTCTCCTTCCTCCTGTTGCTCCAATGCCAACTTCATTGCTTTGTCTTCTCTCCAGACTCAATCCAGGGATTATTTCAATTACAAACATTTCATTATAATATGGCATGTCCTATGAGTCTATATTCAATGATTTTTTAATCACTGTTTTCTGCTAAACACAGTATATTTTATCATCTTCATTGTTTCAGCTATTTGACTTACATAAATACTGAGAACTAATAAAGTAGAATCACTTTTAACCTGGGTTGGGTCAAGTTTAGGCATAGTTAGAATAGTTCAGTATCGTAGTCAAAATCTACGCGTTTTAGATTTTTAGATCTTCCCTGATGCCTACCTACTTTTGCATTCATTCCCATCATCACCATCACTGCTATCACCAAAACTAAAGTGTAGAAAGTCTTTTGTTGGTGCTTCCTCTATTTTCATCCCATCCACTTCCACAACTGCAACTGTTTGAGCTAAAGATCTCACTATAATTCATATTTGACGCCTTTAACATATTTTGCTATTTTAGGAGCTTGATTGTCTTTGAGTAATACATGATTGAATAAAAACAATTTTAGACATGAAAGATCTCAAGAACTTTATTTCCAATGCACCCTTCATCAAGTAACTACCAAAAGAATTAAAAAAGTAAAAAAAGTATGAAAATAAGAGCTATATAAAAAAGAGGGTGGGGAGAGTACAAGCACTTCCCTGAGAAATAGGAAGATCCCCAGATGTAAGTCATGTAGTTGGCAGAAAAAGCAATCAACAATTCTATTGGGACAGTGTGGCACAATAGATAGAAAGAAAGCTATTATTACCACTCCATCACACTTTCTTTTTTTTTTCCATCACACTTTCTTTTTATCTTAAGGACAGAATGATCATGTAATTATAATCCAAAATCTTTTCTATACTTGGATTGTCATAATCGTGTTCTTTAAAATTCCTAATCTCCCACTATGTTCCACTACCATGGAACAGCTAAAGATTAGGGAAGTAGTATCATTTCAATATTAGTGGCTGACTTTCTTAACTGCCTGTTAGCCAGCCTCACACATGGATAATATCCTGAGGTCAAATTAACAATGACATAGTCATAAGACATAAAAAATTGGAAAAAAAGGTCTGTAGTATTTGCATTTGGTCTTAAATCTGGTATTTTATTACAATAATTCTGTCACAGTACTGGTTGGTTTGGTTTTCCACATGTCTGATCTCTCTCTCTCTCTCTTTCCATTTGTACATGTACATACATATATATACATAAACATACATTTTTATCACAGAAAGATATATATCACATGATATCATATATATTATTTGTGTTTGATAAGGTATATGTCTGTATGCATGATGTAATTGATATGTATCATCAATTATATAGCTTATATAATAAATTATACATATTTGTCATGTAAACCATATTTATCATATGATATATTACATGTGTGTATATGTGTGAAAGATGATGGATATACAGTGGTCCCTCATTAATCGCAGGGGTTAGGTTCCAGAACCCCCCATGATAGGCAAAAATCTGTGAAGTAGCGACCTTATATTTATTTTTAAGGCTTTATAACCCTCCCCACACTCTTATAAACTTTTCCCACATTGTTATTAACCTATCCCACACTCTTATAAACACTTTCTATGCTCTTAAACATTTTCTACACTCTTAAACCTACATAATTTCAACAACATAAAATTCTATATGGGCACTCACCAGTGAACATACTACAACTTGAATGAGGAAGATGATGATGAATTAGCTGTGCAGTACTGATGACGATAAAGAGGATGATGATGAGATGAATATCCTGCACAGCCAAGAAGAGCATTACAGCTCTTCTGAAGCCACTTCATCAGGCGCTTCATCAAATAGTGCAGTATCCATATGTGTGAGTTTTTGTCTACTCATCTGCTTTACTCTATACATTTTATTTCAATTTAATATTCTTTTAATATGTTTAAATTAATATTTTATATTGTTTTCAATTTTTTAGGCTAGAAAATGTTTATTTTACCACAAAAATAATTAAAGCAATAAATATATATAAATACCTATTTACTGCAAAATCCTGCAAAATAGCAAAAAATCTGCAATACAAAATTATATATATACAATTTAAAAATCTGCAATACAGTAAGACCGTGAAAAGTGAACTGCAATATGGCAAGGGATGACTGTATAGCTATAGAGAGGTAGAGATAGAATACAAATAGAGATGGAGATGGAGATAAAAGAGACAGGCAATAGAGATATATCTGTGATGAAAATGTGTAGCTCTAGCCCTGGCCGATTGGCTCAGTGGTAGAGCGTTGGCCTGGTGTGCGGGAGATCCGGGTTCGATTCCCAGCCAGGGCACACAGGAAAAGCACCCATTTGCTTCTCCACCCCCCCCTCCTTCCACTCTGTCTCTCTCTTCCCCTCCCGCAGCCAAGGTTCCATTGGAGCAAAGATGGCCGGGTGCTGGGGATGGCTCCTTGGCCTCTGCCCCAGGTGCTAGAGTGACTCTGGTCGTGGCAGAGCGACCCCCCCCAGGAGGGGCAGAGCATCGCCCCCTGGTCGGCAGAGCATCGCCCCTGGTGGGCGTGCCGGGTGGATCCTGGTCGGGCGCATGCAGGAGTCTGTCTGACTGTCTCTCCCCGTTTCCAGCTTCAGAAAAATACAAAAAAAAAAAAAATGTGTAGCTCTAAGTTTATTTATTCTGGTGCAGGCTGGCATAGGGCCACTTTCTTCTCTGTGTTTTTCCATCCTAGAAATGAACTATTGCATACTATTACCTCCTATACAATTTCCTACTTACCCTTTGTATGTGCCACTCTACTTCTAAGCGAAGCAGAAGAAAATTCATCCAAAATAACTATTAGGAAATAGATAGATGGATAGATAGACAGATAGAAATAGATAGAGACAGATAAATAAATTTCCTGTTTTTCTCTGAACATATGCTGCTATTGACTTGCTTTTGTCAGACTACTTGAAAGTTTGATCTAGGCAATGACCAAATGGAAGTTCAGCTATAAAATACTAATCTCATTTGCAGTGAAGTCACTGTAAAATTTGGTCCTTCCAGCCATCACAAATTAATCAGTGTCAGACCAGGTCAGTATTTTAATGGAAACTAAACAAACTATTTTGGCTGCTTTTGGCATTGGCAATCCTATAGGCAACAAAATGTCTTCTGAGGTCAGTACAGAACTGCGACATCAGCATTTCAATAAATAATACTTTCATTAGCAGTGCCAGCATCAATGAGGTAAAGATCCTATGATTCTTTGGCAAGAGAAAAAATAGTTCCCCTTTCTTATTTGCCAAGTGGTGTTTTATATTATTACATCTTTCCTCTTATACTATATTTAGCTGTTCATAATAGTCTACAGTCCGTTTCCTAAACTTTTAGGCAGAATTGTTCTGATGCAACTCTAGCATACTTAATTTCTTCAGAGGTGGTCTCCTCTTATATTCACCACTGATATACTGTGCAGTTTCCATATCGTATACAATTCATATAGAGCTTTGTTTGAAAACTGCTATATCGACCATAAATATGAATATTAAATTTATTGAGATGCATGCAATACACCTAATGAGAAATTTAGTATAGTCTTCAGTAGTTTCTATTTTATCAGTGTTTGAAACTCTATTTAGACATGGGTTTAAGAAATACATATATTTGTGGGGGTCTAAACGTTTCATTCCCTTAGCTTAAACTTGTCGACCAGAAAATTGCATTAATCAAATTAAAAGTGACAAATTTAATTCATGTTTCAAGGAGCACCTCTCAAAATAGGCTGGAGATGTTCCCCTCACTCAGGACAGTGGTGCCAAAAAGGTGTGCTATGAAGGACTAGAGCGAGGCTGAACAGGGCCAATATGTTTGCATGAAAGCACTTGGAGACACAATCCAACCTCCTTCGCAAATCTTTTTATATATATGGTAAAAATTCCTAGCAAAAAATTCAGGGACTTCTCATCCAGTTTGTACTTCCAACAAAGTGCAAACTTCATTCTTTCAACCAAGAAACTGTCCAAGTATTCTGTTATCTACCAAAAGAAGAGACCCAACTATAAAATGCAGCATTGGGAATTGAAAAGCATTGGCCTTAGAAATTAGAATTCCTGAGTTCTAGCACCACTTCCTGCACTAATCAGCTTGGCACATTTCACCTAAGTTGGAGCTCAGTTTCATCTGTGAAATAAAGAAATTAGTAAAAAAAAATCCTTAAAGTATAAAACTAGTCACTACTCAGAAAAACAGCTCAAATGCATGACCTACTGTCTTTGTGGGAGTAAATGAAGATTAGCCTTTGATAAGCACAAATACCAACATTTCTACTGATCTATCTAGTGATGGACTTCTGGTAAACCTCACTTTGGTCCTGGGAACAATTTAAACACTGAAAATAGTATCCTCCTGCCAAACAAGGTTCTAGAGAAGTTGAGAATGACAAAAGAGCAAAAATGGTTTTCCCACCTTTAAAATCATATTCAGCTTTTTATCATATCTACCCACTAATATAAGATGCTCTCTAATATATACCTTTTGACCCTTAAGTCCGCATTTGTTATTCATATTACATTCTAGTTTGTTTTCCTGGCAACTGTTTCTCATTACAGTATTTTAAAATTAAAAAAAAAAAACATATCAAACAATCCCTTCAAGAAGTATCAGGAAGCTATGTCAGCAAATCTCATCTGCAATATCAAAGTATTAATACTGAGTTTATATAGTCAAATTTGAATAGTCAGTTTAAAAACTTTATTTTGCTGGTTATGGTCTTATCACATAGTCTTCATTTGAAATATTTAATGATTTGTTAACTATGGTTTTATATTTCTAAATATTAAAACCTTTAATATTGATTCATGTATATACTTTTAATAAAACCTGCAACATAGTCTATTATAAAAGTACCAAATAATTCATTGTTTATACCTAGAGAGTCTAAAGCCTGAGTTAAGTAAGCTATCATTAAACAATAAATTCAAAAGATCCTCAAACTGGTATACCACTGAAAGATGACCTATGGAAATCTGTATTAGCCAAGCATGCAGATCAGTTCTTACCATTCTTACCATAGCACCTGGATGGCTATCAAATGAGAAATTTAGCATTACACATTAAAAGCATTGAGAAACACTGGTCTTTCATATCCATTTTTCCCTCCATCCTTTCCCCTGCCCAGCAATTTATTATTTAGCTGGTTTTAATATTGCATAAATATGTATTGTCTCATTCCTCTTTGCTCCAGATGCTGAGCTGTAATAAGATGCTGTTTCTTTTGTTATCTGTATACAGCGGCTTGCTTTAAATTATAGATTCTTTTTTAAAGATTTTATTTATTAATTTTAGAGTGGAGACGAGAGAGAGAGAGAGAGAGAGAGAGAGAGAAGGGGGAAGAGCAGGAAGCATCAACTCCTATATGTGCCTCAACAGGGCAAGCCCAGGTTTTCAAACTGGTGACATCAGCATTCCAGGTTGATGCTTTATCCACTGCATCACTACAGGTTGGGCATAAATTAATAAATTCTGAAATAGCTTACCTTGTATGTCTAAAATAAAAATATTGCATGTAAAAAAAGAAAAGAAACATTTAAAACTAAAAAAAAAAAAAAAGGCCTTGCTTAGTTTATGAAAAGACAAGGTTCTTTTTAAGGCCCCAACAGTTTTGGGAAAACAAAATGATTTATTTTCATCAACAGCAAACTTTTTATCATCCTATCTTTCTGCCCAGAGCATTAAATATTTAAGAAACTGTTAACAGTGAGTCTTTACTAAATCACTAAACTCACTAAATCACTAAAGCCATAGGAGCCAAACATGCCTTAAATCTCTGCCAGATTTATAATTTGCAAACTCATGCTAAAAGCATTTTGCTTGGCACTTTAAGTTCCAAAATACTCTTCTATTACATTTTTAAAATCTTGCATGACAGTCTTTAGTTTCAAATAATTTGCCACGGCCCCTCCAAGACATCCTTCATAAAAGCACCATCAAATTAAGTAGGAATACAAGACGAATCCCTTGACTGAGTCAGGGATACATGTCATGTATAAATTTCCAATATGTTCTATTGTATGGGAAAAAAAGACAGAGCCATACCTAAACTTTTAGTCAAAACTCAATTTAAAAGCGAGTTATTTAAACACACAGATATCATTTTAATTATGGACCACTAGATATTATTAATAAATGGATATATTTTTACTTCAATTTCAAATACTTTTTTTTTCCTGCTTTCATATATTCCTCTTCAAACAACTCTACAACCCTTCTGGGAAAACCTCACAGACACCTCAAACTCAACATGAGGAAACCTAAACTCTTAGATTTTGACACCCTATCCCAACCCCACTCTCTATATAAATTCTCCCCCCACCCCAGTCTACGCACTAACTTGGTCTCAACTGTGCAAACCTAGGAGTCATTCTTGACTCTATCCTCTCCTTACTCTGCACATCCATTTTATCTGCAAGTCCTGTCATTTTGGCTCTGAAAGCATTTCTTGAACCATCTATTTCACTCATCTGCATTGGCACTGCCTTCATCTAATCCACCATCACCATTGCCCTGAACTACCTGCCGCCTTTAAATAGGATCCCTGTGTCTATGCCATCCCCTTCAAGCCACATCACTGCAGCCACAGTAATACTAGATTTTTAAAACAAAGCTTTTTCTTGCTTAAACATGTCCAAGGTCTTCATATTGCAATTCACATGAAATCCAAACTCATTCCCAAGGCCTACAAGACTGTGCAAATCAAATATCTGATGGCCTCCCAACCGATCTCATTCCATAATCCTTTGTTCTCTATGCTTTGACCACTCTGATCCCCTCTTCATTTTTCTAAAACAGGTTCTCTCCCCTCAAAGACAATGTTCCTCCACAGAAGTACTTTTCCTAAGGATCTCATCTAAGCAAGGTTCCCACCACTGCCCCCATCTTTTTGGTCTTTATAACATGGCCCTGCCATTGCCTTAGTAGCACTTACCTTCATGTTTAAATATGTAGTGGTTTGTTTGCTTAACTCTTAAGTGTCTTTTTCCTCCATTGAGCTATTAGCTCCATGAGGGCAGACACCCCACTCTGTTGTATCACCTGTGACTAGCTCAGTGCTGATGCCTAATAGGAGCTCAACAAACACTGGTAGATGTGTGACTTTCACTGGTGCTAAGGGTGTCCCCCCAAATTCATGTGTTGAAATCCTAACTCCAAGTACCGCAGAATACAACCATGTTAGGGGACAAGGGGATAATTAAGTTGAAATGAGGGCATGAGGGTAGGTCCCAGTTGACTCTGACTGGTGTCCTTATAAGAAGAGGAAACATGGACACAGAAAAAAAAGGACACAAGGAATGTATGACACAGAGAAAAGACAATGTAAGGGAACTTCAAGAAGGTGGCCATCTGCCAGCCATAGACAGAGGCTTCAAAAGAAATTGAAATTTCCAACACTTTAGTATTGGACTTGGAGCCTCCAAAACTGTAAGAACATGAATTCCTATTGTTTATACCATCCAGTCCATGATATATTGTTATGGCAGCCATAGCAAACTAACACAACTGGAATTAAAATGGAAATAGAGAAACAAATCATATATTTCAAGTAGTATTGTTATATATTTGAGTCATATTTGACCGTGAATTCCAGATCTGTTCATTATGCAGTCAATCTGGTTAACAAAGACAGATAAATTCTAAAATTTTCCACTTGGATTTGGCAAACTTCTAAAACTTTCCACAATGATTTGTCAAACTTATGTATTTTTATCTGTATAAATGACAACTTCGACTAATACCATGCTTCTATAACACATTCAGGTCTGCCTCATCCATTCAACTGTTGACAAAATTATTCAGATGCATTACCATCAGCCATTACTGAGGCTGAAGCTCACAGACTATGCAAAGACTATGCCAGAACAACCCAGATCATAGAAATTCTTTCCAGAGAATAGTGATTTTGTATAGGATAATTGCGTTCATCCCAATTTTCAAATTAAAAAATGACTATATACTAAAGTACTTCTTAGTCTCCCATAAAAATCATTATAAACCATTTTATTTCAAATTTTTGAGGTCCTGAACATTAAAACAAATCGGTAGCTTATATGCTTGTATAGGTCCAGAACTGTCTGTGGAGACTGGGTTGCCTTCTATCCCTCAGCCTCACTACTTCAAAGTTGGATGTCAAACAGAAGTTGCATATGGTAACTACTGCAAATGCAAATGGAGCCAGAAAAAGAAGTTTTAGCCTACAGCATTATCAATATCTTTGTGCAGTTCTGATAAGTATAATTGCTTCTCATTTCAAAGTATTATTTCATCACTTGGCATGCCATTCATTTGAAGGTTTAAAGATTATAAATAGATTTTGTCATAGATTTAATAAGCATATATAATTATCTTGCCAATTTTATTGTCCATCGAGTTTAATGGATTTCAGAATGTTATTTCTCATTTTTGTTTTCCTTTGGTGCTTAAATTTTTTGTTTTTTGTTGTTGTTTTTAGCTCTTAGTATCTCCCAATCTTAAATATAGAGTTTTTCTAAATTCACAGATATGAAAGCAATAACCCTAATAAGATGTAGCTATGAGAAGTTATAGATCCTCATACCTATTTGGGGTTTCAAGAAAAAAAACCCGGCCTGACCTGTGGTGGCGCAGTGGATAAAGCGTCGACCTGGAAATGCTGAGGTCGCCGGTTCGAAACCCTGGGCTTGCCTGGTCAAGGCACATATGGCAGTTGATGCTTCCAGCTCCTCCCCACCTTCTCTCTCTCTCCTCTCTCTCTCTCTCCCTTTCTCCTCTTTAAAAAAATGAATAAAAAATAAACAAATCTTTAAAACAAAACAAAACACATAAATTACATTAAGAAAAAAAACCCCTCAAACTCCATTATCAATTCCTCTTCTTTTTCCGAGAAGGAAACTAAATGCTTGGCTTCTTTCACCTGATTGAACAGTTACCAATGTGAACTTCTTCCTCGATAAACAGTTTTGATACAGTCAAATACAATTAATTCCCACACTCTTCACAAGCACAGAACACAGTAGGTATTCATCAAGTCCTGAATGGATGTGAACAAAAGAAGTAATGTCTTTCTGCATACTGTGAAGACACAGAACAAACAAAACAATAAAGGAATGGCGGCCATATCCCTAAGATTGGTGGTTAGAGTTCTGGAACCCACATATCTTTTTTTTTAAATGGTCTCACCTGACCTGTGGTGGCGCAGTGGATAAAGCGTCGACCTGGAAATGCTGAGGTCGCTGGTTCGAAACCCTGGGCTCGCCTGGTCAAGGCACATATGGGAGTTGATGCTTCCAGCTCTTCCCCCCTGTCTTTCTCTCTTCTCTCTCTGTCTCTCTCTCTTCTTCTCTCTCTCCTCTCTAAAATGAATAAATAAAATAAAAATTAAAAATGGTCTCTTGTCATCACTGCTCACACTATGTAGTCTCATTATTTTCATTATAGTCGTCCTCCACCAAAGTGCTTTGGGTCAAACCAGGTGGCAGGATGCCTAAGTAGATAGCTTCTCTCCAAGTTTCTCTCTCTGTCTGTTTCACGTACAAGATCAGCTACCCATACTCTTAGTATATGTCATGAAAATGTGTGAGCCTGATTCTGACCAACACGAGGCTGGAAGGACTACTATATGTGGCACTCTTGCCTTTCCCAGTAATATTGGTTTTATATTTACTACAACAGTGAATGTAGGAAGGGACAGTGGGGCGTTCTTTCCTGTTTTGATCAGATGTTTTAAGCAGTCTAAAGTAATTAAATTAGTATAAAAGTTGCAAGTCATCAAAAGGAATTGGACCTATTTTAATAGTTGAAAATATTCTATTTTTAATATAAAAATATGTATTCAAACTCTGAGAAGGAATACCATATTCAAAGCTATGGTCTCTAGACCCTGTATCCTTCATTTTACATTAAATAATCTCTTTTACAATTATCACTGCCAGGTCTCCTATATATCTTCTATCACTATGACAACAAAGTAGTTCAGTTAATCTAATTATGCAATATTCAATTACCTGGGTTAGGGGGAAAAATATAGTTTCTTTTTCTGCCAGAGTCATTATTGATTAAATGGAGAAGGGTTAGAAAGAGAACCTATAAACCCAGATTTTCAGGCTTCTTGAGCCAAAATTAAAGTAGACTTTGGGCAAAAAGTTGATTCTTATAATTCTTCTAGTTGTATGCTGTAATGCAAGTTAGACCTCAACTTATAATTAACTCTCTAACCTGGGAATGATGTAAAAATATCAAATATGGAGACATGCAAATAAGCTTGGCTCTTGGAACCTTGCCCTTAAAGAACATTAATCTGTCTAATAATAAATGAAGGCAAGAACTAATTACTGCAGTGAATAGTTGTGAAGTGGTGTCCCTAAGAGATAAAATGGTTATCTTGTGAGGACTAAACTAAGAAAATCAAGTCATCATTAAATGTTAAAGGACATATTCATTTTTTTGAGCAATATACAAGTGCAATTAATCATGCTTTTAGCATACATTATCATAACTAGTGTGCCTCAATAACATTTCCATTTGGACTTTTAATCTTTAATTATGCAAGAGACTCCTGATTTCTACTTTTTTTGTATTTTTCTGATTTCTACTTTTAAAAGAGGGTGGCTTTTCATCTACTAGTGATCATCATTTCAGTAAACTTTATTGCTACTCATTTGTTTGCAATAAAATCTCAGAAGTCATCTTTGATCTCTTTCACCCAATCCATTATTATTTTGTCATTTCTGTCTCAAAATATATCTCAATCTGGTCTCCTCACTCCATCTTTAGGACAACCAGACTTGTCTGGGCCACCATCATCTCTCAGTTGGTCAACTACTACAGTTTTCTTCTTCTGTTCTCTCTACCTGACAGCCCATTCTCCACACTGTGGCTTTAATGTAGACCAAATGATATTCTAGATTAACCTTCCAATGGCTTCCCACAACTATTACAATAAAGTCCCAGCTCTTTCTCATGGTCTACCCAACTTCAGAATCTGATTTCTGACTGCTTCTCTAATCTACTCTCAGTCTCCTCCACCTGCTCAGTTTGTGTCCTCCTTCCTATTCTTCAAAACATGCCAACTATGTTAGTTCCCTAAGGCTGGCAAAACATATGACCACAAACTTAGTGCCTTAAAACAGCAGAAATTTAGCCTGACCAGGCAGTGGTGCAATGGATAAAGCATTGACCTAGGATGCTGAGGACCTAGGTTCAAAACCCCTAGGTTGCCAG
Source organism: Saccopteryx bilineata (assembly GCF_036850765.1). Lineage (NCBI taxonomy): Eukaryota > Metazoa > Chordata > Mammalia > Chiroptera > Emballonuridae > Saccopteryx > Saccopteryx bilineata. The sequence continues at coordinate 207,131,441 of NC_089491.1, read as the reverse complement.
CTTGAACACAGTCTCATCCATCTTTAGCACAGGCTCACCAGCTTGAGCATTGGATAATAGACATAAATAGAAAGCATGGCTTCTTGGGCTGTTTGTGCCCTGTGTACTCAGCACAAAAAATAAGCTTTGAGTCTCTCTGACTCTGAAACATCAGGGAATTCTGTGCTCATGGAGCATCTTGAATGAAATAGGAGAATGGAGTGACAAAAAAAAAACCAAAAAACAAAAAACAAACAAACAGCAGACATACATCTTGCATGTATCTGCTGTGCTCACAGACATGTTCCACTGCCCTTTCAAACCTCACAGAGAAAACATAAGTTCAAAGACAACGTGATTAAAAACTGCAACACTGCAACAGCAGAGCATTAAACCAAGATTGAGTACATTCTGAGCAGGGGCCCTGTGTGACTGCTGCTCTTGCAGTCAGCCCCAGTATTCTAGGCCAGCATACTGAGACTGTGGAGATGGATTCATCTAGAAATCATCTCAGTGACCTGAATCATTAAGAGGACACAATCAATTTCCCTTGCCCTGCACCTATGATGCAATCTTACAATTATAATTTGTCATCCATATACACTTTTTTCCAAATAGCAAAGAGTAAGTCATTCACTCAGAAGTTAACTTTCTCATTATAATTTAATTCTGTCATTTTGGTGTATGCAAAAGACTATTGTGAAACAAAGAAAATGGCCAGAACCCTGATCATACCTAAACACACTGCCAAAATCAAGTTTTATGGACCAAAAAAATAAATGAAGACTACATACTGACAATGACCAAAGCTGATAAGTTGAAAATTCAAAAGTGCTGCTCATTCATCTCCAAACAATCATCCAAGAACCATGTCTCCATTATGCCATCTTGTAGTCAAAAGACTTTTTCTATTAAAATATTTTACATGGAAGCTCACCAATATTATGTGATGTTCAAGTAATATTCATTCTGTGATATGAAGCACTTTTTAAACTAAATGTTTAACTTCTTAGTAAGCTGCTGGATGTATGGATTAAAGGGAAGATCACTTAGCTATGATTTTGCTCACCTGAATTATAGTTCCCAGACCTGCTTCATACTGGCAGGGTAACATTGGCAGTTTTAGAACTTCTCCATGCTTTGAATTCCTCATCTGAAAAATACAGGGTTTAAAATAAATAATCACTAATAACTCTTCCTGATTTAGAATTCTGTGATTCTATAGTGCCGGAGAAACGAGTTAAAAACAGAAAAGCATGTGCTCTTATCACCATAGCTTAATGCATGTGGATGCCTTCTACCCATCAAGGCCATTTCAAATAAATGAGATGAAGGGGATTTCTGAAAAAAAGTAAGTAGAAGAGGGTCATTCATTTGAGATACAATTAGTAAATGTATATTTAAAACTGTGTCATGTTCTGAAAATTCTTTACAGAAAACAAAGTAAATTATCCTCTCTTTTAAAAAAAATAAACCTAAAATCTTGAAAATAAAAATATTTCCAGAGGCTTTGCAGCAGGAATGTTTCAGGAATTTTTTTGAACCTTAGATGAGATTTTGAATGTATTGAATATACTATTCAATATTTGAATGTATTGAATATACTCTAGGACAATGGTCATTGGCTCCTGTAATAGTCTATCTAATGCTTCAGGCAAGAATGAGAAAAATATTTTTCTACCTCTCCAAATTTTGCCTAAGGATTTGTTTGTTTGTTTTATCTTTAGCTTTCTATGTTATATCATCCCAAATCTGGACCCCAAAATATAGCTTTATTAAAAAAAATAGCTTTATTTTATATGGTTATTGGCAATCTGTAGTAGATAGATTTGATGTTGCCTCTCTTTGACACATAAAAACTCATGCAGAAGAGTCATAAAATTTGTCACTAGAGTAGACTTAACTAAGTCCTTCCTTTGATATCCACTTGTGGATCATTAATCAAGGCATTTAACCTTTGTGAGCCTTAGCTTACTCCTTTTTAAAAGAGAAAGGCTTGAATTAGATGACTCATTTTATTCTATTGAAGCTAATTTAAAGTTCTAGGAATCTATAGTTTCTAATTTATATTTTCTATCATTTTGGCTTTGACTAATAATTTACATCTTAAATTATACTTAGATTTTTATAATTACAAAAATATATTTCCATGATTCATATCTGGATTGTAAGTAAAATATTATAACTCAAGTTCATACATATTCCTGTAAGTAGTAAGATGATGCTTTAACAAATAGAATTTCATTTCCAAAATAGCAGCCAATACTGTTTATTGAGTGATTTACATTAAGATATTTATATATATTTTAGTATTCAAAATATATTTTGATATGGTTATAGTTATTTCCATTGTAGAGCTGAGAAAACTGAGACACAGAGAGGTTAACTTACTTACTCAGGGCCCCAAAGCCAATCATTGGTGGAGTCAGGATTGTAACACTGGCCTCTGTCTCTATATGCCATCCTTGCAATTGAGTCTAGACTATGCCACCCGTGTCTGTCTATGATAGACAACAATGACAGATGAATAACATTATTTTCTAACCACAGATCAAACAAAATCAATGCAAGATACAGATTTTCAGCCCACAGGAGAAAGTTATATAATTTTTAAAGTATTATTATTTTATTTATTTTTTTTATTTTTTTTTAATTTTATTCATTTTTAGAGAGGAGAGAGAGACAGAGAGAGGAGAGAGAGACAGAGAGAGAGAAGGGGGGAGGAGCTGGAAGCATCAACTCCCATATGTGCCTTGACCAGGCAAGCCCAGGGTTTCGAACTGGCAACCTCAGCATTTCCAGGTTGACACTTTATCCACTGCGCCACCACAGGTCAGGCCCTATTATTTTATTTTTAATAAAATGAAGGAAATTATCACAACTAAAGCAAACTGAAGAGCATTTGAAACTCAAATCACATGACCAGAGTGAACTAAAAAGCTTAGTTCTTTTTATTTCCTCTTTCAAAGGCTCTAAAAGCACATGACCACATGCAGTAGACGAGTTATTACCCACTTACTCAAGAGAGGAGAAAAGGTAAGAAAATAAAGAAAAATTGTGCATTATTCTATACTTAATGTTTATCATGTCCTTTCTATACCACTTGAAAGTAGGGAAAAAAACTGTGTTTGAAATAAAGGGGTTTTGGCTAATATTGAAGGTACATTAACATAAAATGTCCCCAATTAATAAAAAGGGATGAAATTTGATTGCTTATAACAATCTTTTTATAGAAAAAATATAAATACCCTGTAGCTGAGCAGCAGTAGTATGAAATACACCTGTAAGCCATTAAGAAACCTTTTGTTACCAAATGCTGATGCAGCCCTGGTATCAGCAAATATATAATTGTGTTGCAGATATTCAAGGCTTATAGAAATTTGACAGAAAATTAATTGGTATCACCTCACCATAAATCTCAACAGTATTAGCTAAAATGCCAATTTTGTAATCACTTTTCATTAAAGCCAAAAATACTAATTAAAATTGATTTTTGCCTGTGCTTTGGTAAACGGATGCCAGTTAATGGCTTTCTGTTGTAATGCAGACCTTTACTTAAATTAATTTTGTATGTTTTCTCCTTTCTTTTTATAAAGATAATGAAGTGTGAAAGGATAAGAGATGTGGATATAGAAAAGGGCAGCTCACATGCAGGAAGGACAGTGAAACAAAGAGTGCCAGGGCTTCTGCTAATGTTAGCACAGCCATGCTCTTTCAGAACAAGTTTTTAATATGTTATTTCACATGAAAAAATAAATAATGCCTCTTAACACATAAGTGATAAGAATCTATTCTTATAAGTGATTAAATAACATATTTCTTTTGAAAAAATTTTCTGAATAAAGTTATATCCTTATTTGGGTAATGTGACCCCTTTGTAAAATATAAGCCCATGAACTTGGCCCACGTTAGGAGGGTCATTTGAACCAATTGAGAATAGTTAAGTCTCAATCTATGTCAAATGGAAGGTGATACATTCATAAATGTTAAATCTGTTTCATTAGAGCTAAATAGAAATATAACATACCATAAATCTTTTAAAGATTAAACCACAAAGGCTTTAATTGTTCTTTTAATGTTTTAATTAATATGTTACCAAAGTTGAGTTTGAGATGTGGGAGGCATCACAATGGGATAGATGAAGATGAGTAGTTGGGTTGTCCAGTAAGTAATAAGAGATACTGAGTCACTTATAGTCAAGTTCTCTGAGGAGCCAAAAATTAGAACCAGAAGCCACATGGGCAAAATCAAGTTCCGAGTTCTAAAATTCTGTTGATTAAATTCTAAGATCCCTAAAAGGTGGGAGTACATACATGGTGTCCAGATTCAGAGACCTGCATGTAACTTCTATTATTTTCTATTGGATTCTGTAAACTTGAGACTTTTACCTTATTCCCAGCCTCACCCCTAACCGTTACACTACAAATTTGCACTTTCTATTTTATTCTCATATAAAATCAAAACATAATTTTTCTTAAGATGTTAGGAGGATAGCAACCTTAATAAACAAATATACTCTGAGAGTTAATAAATAATAGTTGTAAATCTCTCAGGCTGATTTGCAATGTGCTAACACAAAGGAATTATTTAGTATGCCATTGACATTAGGGGAGCATAAATCCTGACGATTACAAATCTCCCAATCAGAATTATCACTATACCAAATAGCTTTCATCCCAAAATGGGATACACTAATGACTGAAATTTTCAGTTTGGGCCATGAGTTCATAACAAGAAAGTCTTTTTAGGCTCCCTGTAAACTTAGACAGGTATTTCCTTATGATCACTTCAGTCAAGTATACTTTGCTTACATAGCTAGGATCATATTTTAGTTTCTGATTTCTAAACATCACTAACCAAATATATAAAAGTTCTATACCTAAGATGACATGAAGAGGAGATTTATGATTGATGTTTATACTATATTATTTGTTGGACATCCTCAATATCTAAAATTCCTCCAAGCTTACATCATTAAGTAATTTTATATTCATCTTAATAATATAGAAAATAGCCAGATGATATCCAATGGCCATTGTATTGTTCTATTGTTCTATGCAGCTCTAATCTGAAGTTTGTGTGTTTAGTCATTTTCTAAGAAGTGTTCCAACAGTATAAATAATTTAGTGATTGTTAGTATTTTGCCATTTATTTCAAGTGGTCATCAAACATAGAAAAGGAGTCTATTAAACTGGGTTTGAGTAACAGAGCATAAAAAACACTCATCCTTTTCACTCGAAATAGAGCTAAACCAGAAAAGCAACAATTGAGTGAAATATCATGGAAAAAACTTTAATCTCCTTGATACAGAATCCAACTAAAACTACAATATTCAACTGGCTTCCTGAAATTGACTAAAAAACACCTATAGTGAATTTCTATCATCATCAGCACTTTTATTAAATTTGTCATTTTTATTGACCATTCAAATGCCTGAGGTTAATTTATGGTTTTTAGATGTGAGATGTATATCCTAAGCTCTTAGATATTTGAGAATGTCTTTACATTGTCAAAAAAACATAAAAGATAACTTGGCTAATGGCAAAATTTCAATTTTTCCCTCTCAAAAGTCTATCACTTCAACTCCATTTTATTATGGCATTTTGTGCTCAAGTGAAGTTGAGGCTAGCCATTTTTCTTTGTCCTTCTGGAAACAATCAATATTTTTCCCCCAAAAGAAGGAGGTGCCAGATAATTTTCTGACTTTATACCAAAAATTTTGTAAAACTGTATTCTAGATGTAAACTTTTGTCATTGGTTTTGCATAAATGGAAAGAAATTTTTCAATCAATATACTAATTTATTTTAATTTTAGTATATTTTCCTCACTTAGGACTCAAGTTATTGCTAAGTGTTCTAATGTTCACATGCCCTACAATTATCAAACATTCTACATATTCTATCCCTCCATATATCTTTATTTACTCACATTTCTTTTATACCTCTACCTTTATTCTCTTCACTCTTGGAGAGTTTCCTTAAGTGATATCCTCCATCACTATTTCAATTCATCCATAGAATCAATTCTGTTTTTCACTACATCCTTAAAATCTGTCACTTTCTCTTTGACTATCATATTGCCTTTCCATCTCAACCTCCATTTTCTGGATGACTTTATGTTTCTGTTTAATACAGACCCAATCTTCTTCATGATTTATAAGATAATAGCTCTAATATCTTTTTCTAAATCTCCGGATAGTCTTCTTGACTTTATTTTAGAATATATATCAGAGTTACCCAATTTAAAATGTTTCTTCCTGCTGGTAAAATTTAATTTTCCATAACTATATTTTCTAGAAGTCAAGAGTATATAGGTTTGTCCTTACTGTCTATTAATTTGTCCGTTAAATCTCCTTCTAAGACATAGAATAGCTTTATGTACACAGTTTCTAATTAACAGTATCTAGCAGGTTTACTTCAATGTAGGCCTGTTGGGGTAAAACTAAATCCTTTCTTATCCCTATTGTCTGATAGTAAAACAAACATTTAATATGAAAATATACAATCTCCAGAAAGTAATGCTACCAGAGTTCTTCATGCTTTGTTGAGAGTAACTAACCTTCTAAAATCAGTCATCGCAAAATATTATGTTCTTTGGCTTTCTAAAATCTGTGATCTTTGCATAAATAAACATTGATATTAATTGGATATTGCTCAACATCACAAAAGTAGTAAATTTTTTTTAATATTTTTCATATAAAGAACCCTACCTAGGATTCTGGCTATTATGAATGTACTCTGATGTATGTGCAACTTTTAATACTCTTATCTACTAATTCTATCAGCTGGCATTTCTAATCTACTTTTATTAGTTGATTTTTTTCTCCTCGCTGTGGACCATACTTTTCTCCTTTATGTGTCTGAATATTACTGATTGGTTACCAGATATGATGAATTTTATCTTGTTGGGTGCTAGTTATATATATACATATTGAATGACAAGATAACCTGGACATGTTTTCTTTGAATATATGTACCCTGATTTATTGATGTCACCCCATTAAAATTAATAAAAATTTATTTTTAAAAAAAGAGATAAAGCTATAACCAATGAGCTACTGGGCCAGGGCTAAAAGACAGTATTATTAATTATAGCCACCATGCTGTATATTAAAAAAAAAAAAAAGGTTGCGCATAACTATTTTTATATACTTAAGTAGAGGTAAGATTTAGCATTTTAAGTAGATATAAAAGATTAAAAGGACAAACTGAATTTTTGAAAAAAATCAATGTCTAAGAAAAAAATAACTGAAAGAATGAAATTAATAACAGATTCTGTTCTTCTGGAAAACCCTGACTAATTCAAAATCTTAAAAGCATCTAAAGTGAAAAAATTATATTATATGCAGAGAAATAAATATAAGAATGGTGGTAGATTTTTCACAGAAAATAATTTAAGTTTAAACAACATCTTTAAAACATAAAAAGAAGAAAATTGTCAGTCTGGAATTCTATACCAAGCAAAAATAAATTTGAAAAAAGTCTTTAAAAAAGAAGAAGAATGATATTAAATGGTCTTAACAAGGATATGAAGAGCCTAGATAACAGTAAACATGTGGACCAATATAGAGAATAATTTAAAATAAATGTGATTTTTTTCAGACCTCTGCTAGTAAATTTCACTCCCTGTAATGCTATAAAGTTTCATGCATAACTTAAAGTTTTCCCCTCTGCATCTTAATATAGGAGTGAGTAAAAAGATGCTTATCTAGAGATGACTGGTTTATCTAAGATGACCTACTACGGAACAGTAACTAGGTCTCTCTGAATTGCCTGAACAGTGAGCCAGCTGATACCATTGCATCCCCTTCTCTAGCCAAAAAAACTACACCTAAACTCAACATTCCATAAACTACCCACCCCCACAACCCCACACAAAGTACTGGCTGTAAATTTTCCCAACTTATACAAACAGCTGGTTTCTAAATCCAGCCTTCTGGTGATTCAGTCTGTTTGAATACCCACTGGCAATGTTGCTCTCAGAAGTGCCCTATAAGAAGACACAGTGATAGGAAAATGAACACACTCCATGCTAATACAAATCTACTCTGTTTCTATTAGATCACATAGGCCTTGGCATAATCTCCAAGTGTTAAAGAAAACACAGGTGCCACACGCCTCTTGCATTCTTAATAGTCCTTGATTTGTAGGCTTCCCCCATAAAGCTGTATCTTAACTCAGATTGTGTGACATTGTAGAAGTCTTCCCAAAGAAGCCTGAGATATGACAAGTGGGGGAGATGAGGGTGGGACTCAACCTGCAACATACCTATGTCTTCTATACCCAAAATGATCTACAGTGATGATATCAATCAGCACTCATTTTAGGTCACTTAGTAGACAGAAAGAAGAAGGTTTTATGGTCTCCAACTAACGTCTTTCTTTTTTTCTTTTTTTTCTTTTTTTTTTGTATTTTTCTGAAGTTGGAAACGGGGAGAGACAGTCAGACTCCCGCATGCACCTGACGGGAATCCACCCGACGGGGATCCACCCGGCGCGCCCACCAGGGGCAACGCTCTGCCCACCAGGGGGCGATGCTCTGCCCCTCCGGGGCGTCGTTCTGCCATGACCAGAGCCACTCTAGCACCTGGGGCAGAGGCCAAGGAGCCATCCCCAGCGCCCGGGCCATCTTTGCTCCAATGGAGCCTTGGCTGCGAGAGAGGAAGAGAGAGATAGAGAGGAAGGGGGGCGTGGAGAAGCAAATGGGCACTTCTCCTATGTGCCCTGGCCGGGAATCGAACCCGGGTCCCCTGCACGCCAGGCCGATACTCTACCACTGAGCCAACCGGCCAGGGCCAACTAACGTCTTTCAAAGTGTCAAGTAGGCAAAAGTTTTTTATGACATGATGAGAGAAATAAAGTCTAAAAAACACTTTATGCTTTCCTAGCATTACCATCATTATAAATTATAGAATTTATCTCATAAGACTAGAACATCTCAGCCTAATTATACCGTGCTTTCCTAGTGACAGTTTTAAAGGTGAAAATTCCCAGAAAGAAAACAGTCATACTACAAATGACAGGAGTAAGACAGTGGGCAGGCCTGCCAAGGCATTGTTTGGATGGGTCAGACAGGGGTTCTTAATTCAATTTCATAAACCCAATAGTCAGTGAGAGCTTCTCTAAGACTTTGGATTTAGGTTGATGTTCAAACTTATTTTGAGGTGCTGTGAGTTTTCTTCTTTGTTTCTGTGTTTTAATAGGCATTTTTGTGAGGGACTGTGTCAACAGACTTTATGGGTTTTTTTAAAATAGAGGTCTTTGAACTAACTTAGTGTGATGGGTTTTGATTCTCTTCTTTTAAGTTGATTTCCTTCCCAGAATGTTCTTATGGTCCCTCATGTAAATATATTATTGATGGCTCTGTCTCACCTATTCTTCAGAAATGGAGAATCATGAGAAAGAACTTTGATAATGGCAAAATACAAATGCATTATTACTCTTACAATTCTGCTGCTGGAATGAACAACTTTGTGTTCTAATCATACCTCAAGTCAGTGATTCACATCCTACAGTCAGAGTTATAGGTACCTAATGGCATCTTACCACAAATGAATCTACACATTAATTATTAAATTACAGTTGAAAATTATTTTATCACAGGATTATACAAGAAGAATCAATTTTTTTATCACCCAAAGAAAACAATAACATGAGTGATAGCAGAGAAGCAACAGGTAGACTGGATAAAGTATACCTATAAAAAATGGTGATTTTTCAAATCATAAATATTAGCCAATCAGTGGGCCATGAAGTCAATTGGTTGGCTTTGATCAGTATTCTTAAAAATAATAAATGAGAGAATAGAAAAAATAAACCTGGATTGCACACAATAAGAGAACACATGATTTTGAGTAGCTTCGGATATGTATAGTGGGTCTATCTAATATTTATTTCTCTTGGAAGAGGATGAGAAAAAGCCACTTTCCTAAAATGTGATACCAAGTAGGGTTCTTTTTCTGTTTCTGCCTTGGACACTGGTATGTTTACAAAATTAGATAATTTTACATATAGTTATATAATCTCTGAAAAAAAAGTTATTGAATTTTCCAAAAGACAATTGGCATCAATCAAATATACTGTTTTTAGTGACTGCACATTATTTCCCACTATAATGTACAATAATTTGTTTGACTGATTACCTGTTTGGGTACTTTGCTTTTTCCCAATTTTGTCATTAACAATCCTGTCAAAAACATCTTAAAATACACATGCCTTTAACTACTATGATTTTATTTCTGTGGGCTAGATTCCCATAAGTTGGAGTGCTCTTAACAAGGCTTATAAAATTACTTCTGAAGTCATTCCATAATGGCTTTCTATCTTTTTTTAGACTAGGTTTAGTTCTGTCTTTAAGTTTATTGATCTGTAGCAAATAGTATATTATCTTTTCTAAAGAATCTGGGTATAACAGTTTGGGATCTTGGTGGTAAGTAAAAGCAACTTACTTGGGTAACAAACTAACACTATCCAATTGGGAAATACATCAGTCATTAACACAACTGAGAGAGCACTGGGATATTAGACTCAGAAACTCAGAACAACGGAAGAATACATCCAAGTCTCACCATGAGTATACATTTGTAATAAGATATCTGATGCCATACCAATCACCATAGAGTCGGATATTCAACACTGATGCCTTAAAAGTCTTTAAATGTTAATAAGTCTAGTTCCTCCCTAAAGATTTCTAAATTGAGGTAGAAAATCCCTCTAGATGAGTCTACAACAGAGGCCATCTCACTAGTTTCTAGGGATCAGTCAGAAGGACTCTATGTCCCCCTTAGTTCCCCATAAAGAAGAATGATGCCTCCTATCCATTTTCTGATGTCTTCCAACAGCATTAGAGTTCATAAATTTCACTAATCAAGATCCATTTATAAACTTTTCATATTTACCATTCCAAACCAAAAAAGTTTAGGCCCTCAATACAACTTTTTCTGATACAGTCACTAAATCACTTACCTCGTCCCACAACCTCATGAATTATTTTATCTAGATTACGATTATTCTCCTATAATTTTTTCACTGTTTTATCTGAATATTCTACATCCAGTGAAGTAAATTATAAATTTTATTACAACCAATTTCTTGTAAATTAAAACATAAAAAGAATATAACAATAAAAAAGTAGAAAACTAGCTCAACTGACTAAAAATGTTAAAAACAGAGCAAAGAAGAAAATATAGGCATAAACTATAGTTTTCAATTCTGCAACTGGCCATGTTTTCTGTAATCAATATTTATGATTTCCCTCCTCTACTGTATACTTAATACAGGGTGGGGCAAAGTAGGATTATAGTTGCTCATGTAGAAAATAATGCAATAATCAATAAATAATGAAACAAGAATAAACTCTTTTATGTACTCACAACTGTAAACCTACTTTTGCCTCACCCTGTGTTCTCTTTGCTTTAAAACAGTATTTCTGGTAATCAAGATTATTTACTTAGGGAAACATCTCAAATTTTTATTTTGAAGGCATGAGAATCTTTATTGCTCAGCTTTGTTGTGGTAACAATTCCCAAATCTCAGAAGTTTACAAGAATATTTCTTTGTCAAGTTCCATGTAATTTGAAAGCTTGGGTTGACTCTGGGCTGACCATTTGCTCTGTCTCTTCTCACTGATTGATTCAGGGTGAAGGAGCAATCATCCAACCCTTTCTTGGTTTATTCTCTCTTCTCTCCCCAGCCTACCCACACTTCCAGTTCCCTCCCAGTCCCCAGGTAGGCTTTCACCCTCCTCTCTCAAATGAGACAGCTATTATTAAGCAGGTACAGGTTTAGAGTGAGGTAGTGAGGTCTTTGTGTTGAGTACAAAATTTAAAGAGCACCAAAAAATTCACCAATTAAGATCAATAATATTCATGAGATTAAGAAGTAAAAATTGCCAGTTATAAAGTACAGCATGGAGAATATATTCATAATATTTCCATAACTATGTACAGTGTCAGATGTGTACTAAACTTAGTAGGGTGATTACTTCACAAGGTATATAAATGTTGCACACTTAAAACTATATTTGAAACTATAACTGAAAAATAATTGTTTTAAACATCAAAATTAATGCAAAAAGTCACAATAAACTTATCAAATGTTTAAACACAGACACACTATTACTCCTGTTTCCTTTTGCCTCAGTCCCAACATGGCTCAGAACAGTACTAGTACCAATTCTAACATTACTTAAACTTTTGATATTGTGTTCATTGTGGATTATTTGCATTAATTTTATTTTTAAAATATTGTATTAATGGGAGAACATATTTGACAATACGTCTGATAAGGGGTTAATAACCAAAATTTATAAAGAACTTGTAAAACTCAACACCAGGAAGACAAACAACCCAATCCAAAAATGGGCAAAAGAGATGAATAGACACTTCTCCAAAGAGGACATACAGATGGCCAATAGGCATATGAAAAAATGCTCAACATCACTAATCATTAGAGAAATGCAAATTAAAACCACAATGAGATATCACCTCACAACAGTCAGAATGGCGCTTATCAACAAAACAACACAGAATAAGTGCTGGCGAGGATGTGGAGAAAAGGGAACCCTCCTGCACTGCTGGTGGGAATGCAGACTGGTGCAGCCACTGTGGAAAACAGTATGGAGATTCCTCAAAAATCTGAAAATCGAACTGCCTTTTGACCCAGCTATCCCACTTTTAGGAATATACCCCAAGGACACCATAGAACGGCTCGAAAAGGAGAAATGCACCCGCATGTTTGTGGCAGCATTGTTCACAATAGCGAAGATATGGAAACAGCCCAAGTGTCCGTCAGAGGACGAGTGGATTAAAAAGCTTTGGTACATATATACTATGGAATACTACTCAGCCATAAGAAATGATGACATCGGATCATTTACAATAACATGGATGGACCTTGACAACATTATACAGAGTGAAATAAGTAAATCAGAAAAAAAAAAAAAACTAAGATGAATCCATACATAGAAGGGACATAAAACTGAGACTCAGAGACATGAACAAGAATGTGATGGCAACAGGGGTGGGAGGTTGGGGGAGGGGGGAGGGGTGAAGAAGGAGAGAGGGGTTACGGGAGGGGAGGGGCACAAAGAAAACCAGAAAAAGGTGACAGAAGACAATTTAACTTTGGGGGAGGGGTATACAGCACAATCAAATGTCAAAATAATCTAGAGATATTTTCTCTCAACATATGTACCCTGATTTATCAATGTCACTGCATTAAATTTAATAAAAAAAATATTGTATTAAGATATCATTTATTGCATTAAAATGCTAAAATTTTTGGCACCAAAGGCAAGTCCTAGTCCTGGCCTTGTTATTTAAGATTACCAATATCACTTAAATTGCTAAAACCAATAACTCAATACTCAGGCCTCATCCTGCTTGACCTGTGGGCAGCATTGATACGGATGATCTCTGTCTTCCTTAAACACATCCTACAAGTGGCCTTGAGAACACAACCTTTTCAGATCTCCCAGTTCACTGAGCACTCCTCCTGAGCCTCCTGGGTTGGCTCCTTCACATAGAAGTGTTCACTTATCATTGGAAGGCCAATATTTCTGTGTTCAGAGATCTTCTCTTCATGATTTCTGCTCACTCTCTAGCTTAACTAATTGAGTTCCATGGCTTCAAAGATGCTTTCAATATAGAATGTAAGTGTACATACTTTCTTAGTCCATTCAGACTGTTATAACAAAATTCCATATATTAGGGTGGCTTATAAACAATGGAATTTATTTTTCACAATTATGGAGGCTAGAAGTCCAAGGTCAGGGTACCAGTGTGTTGGGGTTCTTGGAAAAGCCCTCCACAAGTTTGCAGATTTCTGACTTCTTGTGTCCTCACATGGTGTGAAGGCCAAAGGAATTCCCTCGGGTTCTTTTTATAAGAGCATTGATTCCATTCATGAAGACTCCACCCTCATGACCTAAGCATCTCCCAAAGGCCCCACCTCATTTCAACATGTGAATTGGGGTGGGGGAAACATAGAGACCATAGCCCTGTGAAGTCAAAACTTGCAAATCCAGCTGCCCTTTGGTTATCTTGTTCAACTGACTGTTTGCTCTTAGATTCATTCTCTGCATTCCTGTTTTCCTCCTTTCTGGCTTCCAGACCACTTCAACCAATGGATGACACTGGAAAAAGATTGAAGGGCAGGAGTAAAGTAAAAGATGGATTATTTCTACTCCTTCTCTGTTTCCTGTGGGTACTTCTCCATTGCTTCTGCTGCAGCTAGACTGCCCCACATCCACTGGGAAAACTTTGTCTTGCCTCTCCGACCACAGTGGCTCCAACTTTTTTGACTCTGGAAGTACAACCTCTTTTAGTTGTTCCTCTAGCCCAAAGAATAGGAGCCATTTCCTGCTGTGGCTAAGTTCAGGTCAGAATCCTTGATTGTTTTCTCTTATATGGCAAACTCAAGCTATCAACTAAATTATATGGCTCTACTTTCACAATATATCCAGAGTGCGATTATTTGAGTTGATACCTAAAATATGGTCAGAAGTGTCAGTCTGTACCAGCCCTTGCCAGCTGTGTCTTAATCATTGTAATTTTAGTCTCCTAACAGCATCTGCTTTTCCACTTAGTGCTTTCATTACATATAACCCAGAGTAGTCCTTTAAAAATATAAGTCAGATCACATCACATTTCGCACAAAATTATCCATCTGTTTCCCAACTCAGTCTGAGTTGCTGCCTCTCTCCTTGTCCTGCCTCATTCACTGTGGGTAAGCTACTCTGACCATCCCGAAATGCAGGTCACTGTTTTTCGCAGTCTTTGTATTTCCTCTTCCTAAGACTTGAAACTTTCTTCTCCCAGATATTTTCAGGGTGTGTTCCCTCACTTCCATCAGTTCAATCTAACTCCTCATGTGAAGTTACAATTCACCACGCCCTGACCTCCCCTTTTACCCTGAACTCAATTTTATTTGTCTGCATAGGACTCACCAGAATTTTATGTGTCAGGGATTCACATGCTTCTTTGTTTATTATTAATCTTTCCTCCCTAAAATATTAGCTCACAAGGACTGGAACCTTTTGTATTTTGTTTACTGATACATTTTTCTTCTGAGGTTACTGACACAAAATAGACACTCAATAGCCATTTTTGAATAAATAAATGAATGAACAAATGAATGAATGTCCATGTCATACCATCACATTTGAGATAACTGCTTTCCAGATCAAGAAGTGTAAAATAATCAATACAGTAAAACTATGTGTTGATGGACTTTGGAGGGTGTGATGCTAGCTTTTAAAAGCCCTGGTATTTTCTGCTTAGGAGAGTAAAAAAGAATAAGAAAAACAATCATTTTTCAGATAAATAATTGCATACCAGGTGTCAGGGTATGCTGATTTGCTTCAGTAAGGAGATCACATTTGAAACAGCAGCTGCAATTGAAGTAACCACCTGTCATTTTCTAGAACTCATCTATCTTCAGTACCAGCCATATTGTAAAAATAAATGATGATGGGGTATAAATCAACTGCCCACATCTTTCAAATAGTTGTGAGTGACACCAATCCCTGCTGTTCCTCAGTGATGCAGTATTGCTTGGGTCAAAATTCTATTTATCCAACTCTCCGTAAGCCCCTACCCTGACTGACAGTCTGCAGTAGCACTGTGAATCCTAAAAACTAGTATCTGCTCGACAGTATCAACTAATCATAAAAATGATATAGTGGTGACGGCAAGTGGAGACAGATTAATTTAGAGAATCTTAAAATGAAGATTTACACTGTAGGCTTGTTCTTCCTCAAGTACTTTAAATTCTCTTCCTTCATTGATACTGGGTCATAGGGTTGATTCATTTGACAATTAGTTCAAGGACTGTAGATTATCTAATAATGTAATTCATTAGACTTCAAATCAAGCAGAATCTTAGTAAATTGGTTTGCTTTTTAAATTTTTTGATTGATTGATTGATTTTTAGACGGAGAAAAATAGAAACAGAGAGAAAGAGAAACATTCATCTGCTTTTCCACCTGTTCATGCCATCACTGCTTGACTCCTTTATGTGACCTGACCAGGGATACAACCTGCAACCTTGACATGTTGGGAACGTGCTCTAACCAACTGAACTAACTACCCAGCCAGGGCCTAGTGCACTATTTTAATCTTCCTACCTGATACAGGATGCAGGTAAGCCATTCTTAGGCTAACTCTGTTGCTCACATTGTCAGTGACGGTAAAGGGCTACTCCCAGCTGTTGCTTCCCCGGAATCCAACCATCCCTGCTGCAGTCAGTGATGCAGGTTCACTTTCAGCATCACACAGCATGCTCCACTGACAGAGAACCACCTCTAAAGCCCCTTTCCAGGGCAATTCAAGTTTGCTCACAAGTTTATTTTCAAGGTCTTGGCAAATAAAGTATATCATGATCCCCACTGGGTCATATTACATAAATTCACCCCATTGTTTGAGTCTCCTGAAATTTTTTAACTATATCTTCTCCATTATTACCAAAGAATTTCTGGCATCTCTCTATCATTAAATATGGGCCAGCATTAAGTATTGGTTTTAATCAGCTGACCAAATAATTAAAATTATCCTTATAAGTGGGAATCAGGAAAGTTGTCTTCGTCAGAACTCTTCCCCAGATTAAAGATTTAAGGCATCTTCAAGCAAAAAAGAGAAAAACTCTTTCAGAAATGAATAAGAAGCCTGCATTGGTTGCTTAAAAATTTCAGTTTTAAACTGTCAATTTAACCAGTTTGCTTAAATGGTTGACCATTTAAGCTTTTTTTAAGTGCTTCACATGCTCCTCACTATTGCATCCTAATTCTCAGTGTCCAGATTTTTGAGTGACAAACATCATGGACCAGAAGCCAACTAATATACTAACTTAGCAGCTAATTGAATCAAGCTATACATTTGGTTCTTGACAAATTCAACCTAATGGCTACAATAGGTTACTGAATCTTTCGCAAGGTCATATGACATCCTTCATTGTGAATCTAGGCACTAAAACTTATCATTCTTCTTCTCTAATCTGTGCAGTACTATTTAAAGAAGCCTCACTAGTTCATACTCCTTGAACTCAACATACCTCTCCTCGTCGTTGAAGGCAGCAGACATTGGATCTCCCAAAGTTTTTACTTCAAAGGGTATTTTTTTTTTGTATTTTTCTGAAGTTGGAAATGGGGAGGCAGTCAGACAGACTCCCGCATGCGCCCGACCGAATGGGATCCACCTGGCATGCCCACCAGAGGGCGTTGCTCTGTTGCAACCAGAGCCATTCTAGCGCCTGAGGCAGAGGCCATAGAACCATCCCCAGTGCCAGGGCCAACTTTGCTACAATGGAACCTTGGCTGCGGGAGGGGAAGAGAGAGACAGAGAGGAAGGAGGGGGGGGTGGAGAAGCAGATGGGTGCCTCTCCTATGTGCCCTGGCCGGGAATCAAACCCGCCTCCTGCATGCCAGGCCGATGCTCTACCACTGAGCCAACTGGCCAGGGCTTCCTTCAAAGGGTATTTTATTATAAATGACCACAGGTAAAATTTTAAATAAGTGTTTTACTACTACATATAATGATTCTCTGTACTCCTCCCTAATCTTAAAAAGATTTTCATGCCTTTAGTCCCTACTGTGTCATGTTCTACCTATTTTCACTCCTGGTTGCAAACAACAGAAACCTACTCTGTTTTATTTACACAGAAAGAGATTTTCTGAAAAGTCACTGTATTAGTTATATATTGCTATAGTATACGAGGTTATCCAAAACTGAGCAATTGAAAACAATAAGCAGTTTTTGTCTCACAGTTTCTGTGGGTCGGGACACCAGGTATAACTCATCTGTGGAGTGTCTCTCAAGAGGCGAACATCAAATTCTCCACTGTGGCACTTTCAATCTTGACAAAAAGAGAATCTGCTTCCCAGCTCATCCACATGAGTATTGACAAACATCAGGTCTTTATACTTGCCTACTATAAACAAAGTTTCCTGAATTCTTGCTTTTTTGCATGTAATAGTAAGCAATGGTTATTATGAAGATGATTAAAATTCCAAAAATATGTGTGCTCATTCACATTTCTCTACCTTCAGTTGAACTCATTTAATTCTTCAGTTTAAAATTTTAAAATAAACTAAGAGTGGCTTAATCTGCCTTTGAAACAGATTCAAACAGGGTGTGAGACAAGTGCCTCAACAGAGTATTTGGTTGCCTACATAGTATGACTATAACACTATCATTTAAGGAGGGAATTCCTACAACCCCATCTTTTATTAATTATTCTCACTCATTTTATTTAGAGCTGAGATCACTATAAATACAGCTGTACTGTTAGGAGAGACATTATTGGTTCACTTATACCCAGATTAAAGGGACTGCTCACCTCATTTGCTAAGGAAGAAATTTAACAAGCCAGAAGAGTACAAAAGAAATTTAGAAAAGTGACAAAGAGAAGAAGGCATGTGGATGATATAACATGTTTGGCTCAATTCATAAGTTTCCATATCCAGTTCTAAAGTAACCATGCTCAGGAAATAAAAAGCAATAGGGAAGTTATAGAATCTTCTTTCCATTTTATCATAAAAAAGAGATAGGTCATCTGTTTAGCTTAGATAACAAAATATATATGTCTATAAACTGAGCTGGAATAAGTAAGTTTTTTAAAATCATTTACTTGGCCCTGGCCAGTTGGTTCAACAGTAAAATGTCAGCCCAGCGTGTGGAAGTCCCAGGTTTGATTCTCAGTCAGGACACACAGGAGAAGTGACCATCTGCTTCTTCACCCCTTCTCCTTTTCTCTGTTTTTCTCCTCCTTTCCTGAAGCCATGGCTCAAATGGTTTGAGCAAATTGGCCCCAGGCACTGAGAATGGGACCATCACTTTGTCTCAGTCACTAAAATAGCTCAGTTGCCGAGCAGTGGAGTAATGGCCCCAGATGGGCAGAGCATTGCCCAGTAGGAGGCTTGCTGGGTGGATCCTGGTCGCAGAACATGCAGGAACCTGTCTCTCTGCCTCTCCACCTCTCATGTAATAAAAAAAAGAAATCATTTACTCGATAATATTCAACAATTATTGACTGAGCATATATTGTATAGCGGTAACTGTCTAGGCACTGAGGATAAAATAGTTAACAATATAGGCCTAGTTTTTGATTATATGCAGCTTATATATAAAAAGAGATAATAAACAGGCCCTGGCCGGTTGGCTCAGCGGTAGAGTGTTGGACTAGCGTGTGGAGGACCCGGGTTCGATTCCCGGCCAGGGCACACAGGAGAAGCGCCCATTTGCTTCTCCACCCCTCCGCCGCGCTTTCCTCTCTGTCTCTCTCTTCCCCTCCCGCAGCCAAGGCTCCATTGGAGCAAAGATGGCCCGGGCGCTGGGGATGGCTCTGTGGCCTCTGCCCCAGGCGCTAGAGTGGCTCTGGTCGCAACATGGCGACGCCCAGGATGGGCAGATTATCGCCCCCTGGTGGGCAGAGCGTCGCCCCTGGTGGGCGTGCCGGGTGGATCCCGGTCGGGCGCATGCGGGAGTCTGTCTGACTGTCTCTCCCCATTTCCAGCTTCAGAAAAAATGAAAAAAAAAAAAAAAAGAGATAATAAACAATTTACATAGATGATAGATAATAGATAAATAGATGATAGATAGATAACCAGATAGATAGATGATAGGTAGATAGGTAGATAGATAAATAGATAGCCAGATAGATAGATAGATGATAGGTAAGTAGGTAGGTAGATAGATAGATAGAGATAGATAGATAGATATAGATAGATAGATGATAGATAGATAGATAGATAGATAGATAGATAGAAATGCTGAAAGGAAAAAAAAGCTGCTCTGAGAGGGAACAACAAGGAGAGGTAGCTAATTTACCTGAAGTGTCCAAAAATTTTTCCTACAGAGAGATGACATCTTAGTTGACACCAAAAATATGGGATTTCTTACCTTTTTAGTATTTTTATAGATATGGGTTAGAGGAACTAAAATGACTTTGGGATCCCAGAAAGATACAGAATTGAGAATCAAGCCGAGAGCAAACAGGCATTGGTTAATACCAAAAGCTCTCCCTCTGAGTGTTTCCTTCCAAAAACTCATTTCAAGATGAAATTCTCATTGTGTAACTTGAATCTAAAATCTATGAATTATATCAAACTTTATATAATTCACATGTGATTCTTCTCTGTATGTATAGACCAATATTATCATCACTAATAAAATATTTTGTTTGCTTTCTTTTAATGATTCCCAAATCTATAATTAGAAGAGACTTATTTCAGTGTGTGTCAATTTAGTTTAAGAAGCACTATAAAGCCCTGGCCAGTTTACTCAGTGGTAGAGCATCATCCCAGCATGTGGAAATCCCACGTTCGACCCCTGGCCAGGGCACACAGGAGAAGCACCCATCTGCTTCTCCACCCTTCCCTCTCTCTTTTCTCTCTATCTCTCTCTTCCCTTCCCGCAGCCAAGGCTCCATTGGAGCAAAGTTGGCCCGTGCACTGAGAATGGATCCATGGCCTCCACCTCAGGCACTAGAATGGCTCTGGTTACAACAGAGCAATGCCACAGAAGGGCAGAGCATCGCCCCCTAGTGGACATGCTGGGTGGATCCCGGTTGCGCACATGTGGGAGTCTGTCTCTCTGCCTCCCTGTTTCTCACTTCAGAAAAATTAAATAAATAAATAAATAAATAAATAAGAATCACTATAAGAAAACTAACTAAAAGGTATGCTATTTCTGGAAAGGAATTTTTAAAGATATTACTTGCTTTGTTCTTGAATCTTCTTTATTGAAATAAAAAATATTGTGAGACCCAATTTTAAACTTCACACACTTTAAAAATTGCAAGTTTGAAATTTGTCAAAAAAAGTAGTAACTGTGTTTAACCTTCTGACTATAAAGTTTCCTGTCGGCTCCTTGTAGTTAGCAAACTGTGCCATCCACACACCTTGCACATTGTTGGCACTAACTAAACACATGCTTATTTAAGGTTGATTTAAAGGAATCAAATAGAAATGATTTATATATGACATTCTATAATTCCTTTTACTCAGTCTCACACAAAAGAAAAAAGAATGTTGGTGTGTGAAGAAAGCAAAGAAGTACACTTTCTGAATCCTAATGCTTACAATAGAGGACAAGTCACATTTGTTACAACTCTACCACAGAGCGGAGCTACAATCTCACCAGGCATCTGTTCTATCTGCCATCAATTAGTTTAATGAAAACAGGCTAACAGTGCAGGAGTGATTAGCAGGAAAGATTAAATTCACTTTAGTTTTAATTACAATTCTTTGCCCTTAAAGTTTTATTGGCTTGAAAGTACCCCTACTGTTCCCTGTTTCTCCTCCACAGTTGATGTGCATTTCATTCTTTAACTTTTAAATTATTAATGCATTTTACTTGGTACTTATTTCTATTTACTAACTTTACCCACAAATGTTACTGATAGCCCCATATGCCAAAATAAGGAAAACTAAAGCTATTCAGACCTTACTAATTCAAATACAAATGACCTTTAGTAGCAAATGTGACATCTGTTATATGTAGAGGATTCTGAGATTTACATATTTGTCACTACATTTGTTTCATTCATTGACTTATTCATTCAATTATTCAGCAAATATTATTTTAGTCCCAAGCAAACAAAAATCTCTAACCTCACAGAACCTATATTATTATAGTGGCTAGAAATAAACCAATTTTATGAGCTGAAGTATGTCACCCAAAATTCAAATGTTGAAACTATAATCTCTAGTACCTAAGAATGTAACCATATTCAGAGATAAAGTCTTTAAAAAAGTTATAATGTTAAAATGAGGTCTCTAGGGTGGGCCCTAATCCTGTGTGATTCATGTCCTTCTAAGAAGAGGAAATCAGTGCACAGATTTGCACACAGAGAGGAAAGACCCTGTGAAGACCAAGGAAGACAGCCACATACAAATAAGGAGAGAGCTCCAGAATAAAATCAACCCTGTCAACACCTTGATCTCAAACATCTAACCTCCAGAACCATAGAAGAATACATTTCTGTTGTTTAGTCCACCCAGTCTGTGGTATTTTGTTATGGCATCCCCAATAAACAGCAACAAAAAAATCCTAAAGCAGTAAATTATATCATAATTGAGAAAATACAAACAGCAATAAGAGAGCTAAGAAGTAGGGGGACATTCATTTTTTTCCATCTCTTTATAAAGTATGGAAACTTACCAATTCTGTAAACAGAAAACCACCGCCAGAAGGGGTTTTTTTGTTTTGGTTTGGTTTTAATGGAAACAGTGAGAGAGTCAGAGAGAAGGACAAACAGGGACAGACAGACAGGAAAGGAGAAAGATGAGAAGCATCAATTCTTCTTTGCAGTTCCTTAGTTGTTCATTGATGGCTTTGGCTTTCTTATATGTGCCTTGACTGGGGAGCTACAGCAGAGCGAGTGACCCCTTGATCAAGCCATCGACCTTGAGCTCAAGCTAGTGACATTGAAATCATGTCTATGATCCCATGCTCAAGCCAGAGACTCCCCTCTCAAGCTGGGGAGTCCGCACTCAAGCCAGATAGGCCCATGCTCAAGCCGGTGACCTCAGGGTTTCAAACTTGGTGTCCTCCGTGTCCCAGTCTGACACTATCCACTGTGCCACTGCCTAGTCAGTCCAGAAGGGTTCTTGATGAGGAAAAAAATGTCTT
Organism: Saccopteryx bilineata; assembly: GCF_036850765.1. Classification (NCBI taxonomy): domain Eukaryota; kingdom Metazoa; phylum Chordata; class Mammalia; order Chiroptera; family Emballonuridae; genus Saccopteryx; species Saccopteryx bilineata. The sequence goes on along the minus strand of NC_089491.1, from coordinate 207,108,835 downwards.
CATATAACCGTACCAATTATTTTTTTCTCTCATTCTTCCCTTGTTAATAGCCATACAGCAAAATATCATCATTTATGAGTATGCTTTACAGCACTAACTTTTTCTAATGTGTTTAATATGTCATGGTTAAGTTAGCCAAGTAACCATTACTGAAACAGACTGACTGATAAAAATTTGACTAACTTATTTGAAAATTTTTCTTAGAAGACACATACATTTCTACTTTCAAATCTTGTTTTACATTGTGCTTTGAGTCTACAACTCAATACTTCTGAAACTAATATGGCAGAAATTATGGACAGCACAGCTACTTTAAAAACTGTGAGAAATTTTTTCCCTTTAAGGAAGCAGAAACTTTCTGGTGGGTAGAGTCTTTTTGGCTCTGAGAAATATGGTGTGCAGACTTAATCAAGCAAGTATAAGAGATAAGATATGGTCACTGTTCTTGAGTTTGGTCCATACATAAGTTAAGTAATACAAATGCATATATTTTAGCCTTGTGAAGTATTCTATTTCATAATGTCAAATACCCTGTCAGTCAGTGATGGGCAGTGCAGAAGCTATGTCTCCGAAGAAAGTCATCATCCTCTACAACTTAGCTAATTAAAATCTCACAATATTATAATAGCTCTGCATGAACTTTTCTAGGAGTGTGATTTTCAGTGAAACAGGACTACCAAAGACTGGCAAACTATTTCATGATATCATCAAAGAATGCTGTAAGGAACAATTCAGCAAATTTGGCCTCTACTTGATCCACCCCCCAACCACTGCCCCATCTTGAGGATACTATCATCCAGCTCCAGAAAAGAGCCAACCATATTTTTGCTATCTTCAGGTTTGCGTCTTTCCCATTAGGCAAGGAAACAAAGCACCAAATGTCCTCCTTTGAGTACAATCTCAGATTTGTTCACAAACCAGGCAATAATTTCATTATATTCAATTTGTATGTCCTCTTACTTGTATAGTCCTAAATAAACCAATTTAGAAATCTGCAACTTCTAAGTCCTACAGACAATTAAAACTCATGAGCTGTGCCTGGCCCTATCTATGTTTTCTCTTTCATTATTACGCCCACAGTTCAGTCTATAAATGTACAAAATTCAGAATCAAAGGAAGAAAAGATACCAGTTGTTCCTAAGCAACAAATAATTCCACATTCCTATTGTCATGGTGAAAAATATTTCCAAAATACATTGTAAGCATTTAAGTTTTAAATTTCTTCATTGGTAACTAAGTTAATTGGGAAAAAATAAGGAGATAATATTATGTGGCAATGCAGCAAAAAACAGTCATATTAGAATCTCTGGCCAACAATTTCAGCACAGTGAAAAAAAAAACATTAAAGACTGTAGAGCAGCCAAAGTTATTCACATGGGGAGGGGGCTGTCTCCTGCCTTCTCTTTACCACAGCTAATCACTAGCTTTTCATGCTTTGAGAAGTAGATATTTTGTACCTTTTCAATTCCCTTCTGAGGCATGTTTATATTGCACAGCACTTTTTTCCAGGAAAGCCATTTGTATACTTTTATTGATACAGCCTCTGCATGAGAAGGAGAGAAGAAATACAAAAGCATTCACACTCTGTAAATTAAAAATATTAAGGTCACAAAGGGTAAAGAGTAATTCCTGCTTTAATCCCTCTGACTCCCTTACCAATGTAATTAACAAAGGGCAGATGACAAGCAAGAGCACATCTACCAAAGACAGTCCAGGGCCCAAGGACAGAGGTGAGAGATGTTCTACCTGCCCTGGACAGCAGTGTCTTTATGGACAAGAGCGGGACCAGATGCACAGCCAAAAACTCCACATATTTTCACACAGGGTTCCTTCTCATTCCTGATTGAGCTTGTGGAGCCACACACTGGCACACAAGCTCAGTGCTCTGCCTGAGCTTCACTTGTTCCACCCTTGCCTCCTACCATCACGCAGCATGGCCTCCACCTTGCATAACGACCAGCTGGAAGCAGCTCCCTTAAATAACATCCCTCCTAATCCAGTGCCTACTACATCCAACTGACCACCCAGTTGTTCACAGAGGCTCAGCCTCCCCTGGAGAGCAACTCTATCCAGGGAATCTCTTTGTAGTGAGCCATCCACACCCCCTTATCCTCAGCTGTGTGGACAAGTCCTGCTGGGGCTGAGGACAACGGAGCCGCAAAGACCCGACTCCAGGGACCAGGTTCAGTGATGCAGATCCACTTTACTCAGGAAGTAAGCTAGCTTATATGCATGGGTTCAGCCAATAGGCTGTTACAGCGTGTACCTCAAAGACAATGGCTGAAAAGATCAGGGAGCTGCGTTGTTGACGCTAAGTCACTTCCTTAAAGCGGGTGAGCTCCCTTCCTGGGGATACCCAGGAGGGCTCTGGGAGCTGGAGTTTCTCACAGCATTGCATCAGCCACAGCTGCTAGGAATGTGCTCTGTGCTCCACCCACATCTCCCCCTTCTCTTTTAATTAAGGCCAATTGGACTTGATGAATGACAGCTTGCTGTTGTTGTAGCTTCTGAATGCTACACATTATGCAATGGAACCCTAGTAGAACTAAAACAACTATAATACCTATTATACTATATGCTAATGATTAGCTGGATTAAACAAAGAGGCAAGCTTCTGTAATGTTTGACTACTTAGGAAATAGAATGGGAGATCTTAAACAGGGGATTCCTCCTAGGGGGTTGGGATGTCATTTACCTCCCATTGTGTTACAGAGACGTTCTAGGTGCTGTTAAACACAGTTCCATTTTGATTGTAAATAATGAATGTAGGTCCATGCACTCCCCCTTCCCACAAAGATCGCAGCATTCAAACACAGAATAAATGGCTTGCCATGGGCTGCATACTGCATATGGTTGTAAGGCACATTACACAAAATACAACAACATGACAAATCATACAATTTCAACAATTACAAAGGTACATTTCACCAGTCTCTCAGCACTCTGCCAAAAGCACAAAATGTCCTCAGACTTCTTTCTGGCCATGGGAAAAGCTTCCTGGGACAGGGGAAGAGCTTCCAGCAAAGCCACCCCCCAACCCCATCAGGGTATTTCACATTGTCTAAAATCTGTTAAGTCCATCCAACAAAGGAGTCAGTGCTCACTCAGGTCGAGTTCCAGGAAATCAGTCAATGCACATGAGGCGTCAGCCACCCCCCTCATCCCTGCCATCTTGGCAGGTCTTACACTGTCCCAAAAAGGAGCACATGGCAATGGCAGTCAGCATTTCTATCTCTGCTCTGGAGAGCATGATAGCATTGACCGCTATGTCCCAAAAGGTCAGCGAACCCACTAGCGGCTTACCAGGCGCTCCCTGCCATTCCAGCAGCTACTTGGCGATACAAGCCTGGCTTTCGTTCATCCTCTCACCAAAGGGGTCGCCATTTACCTTCTGGAGTCTGTGAATCGCAATTCCAGCCCAATTCTCCTCATCCTTCAAAGATGAACTGAAAATATCAGCTCGCTCTGCTGGGCTTGAGCCCCGGGCTGCCACCGCCTGCATCTGGGAGTCAGTGGGTACTATAGCACACATAAGAAGAACAGAGCACCAGGCCCTGGGGCCCATCAGGGGAAATTCTCTGCCCCCTCCCCTTGCCAAAAGCCTCCATATTCCCCCAGGTGATGGGGTGCGCATGCCGGGCCGCAAGGTCTTCCTCTAGAGCACTGAGGACCTCTTCCCTTCATACGTAGTTGATGTGGAGAAGGCTACGGCTGTGGCTTTGGATAGGTGAACCACTTAGTGGGTGCTGAAGAAACCCTGTCAAGCAGGTTGGGGTGTTCCTGGGATCCAAATTGGCTGAAAAACATAAGCATAACCTCTCCCTGTGTTAGAAGAGGGTGTGATCCCTGCCACTGTGCCATGGCTGGGTCCTTCCAGCATCATTTCAGAAAGAGGGGCGGGGAAGAGAGAAAGCGAGAGATACAGAAAAATAGACAAGACAGACAGACAGAAAGAAAAAAAAACACATGGAGGCATATAGGCTGGCCCATGGGTCTGCAGCAGGAACACTTGTTGGAGAAAATGACATCTGAGAGGCTGGGGTGGGGCATTGAGCCCCAGCAGGGAATGCGGAAGTAGTGACTTCTGCTCTTTCTGGCGGCAGAGCTGATGGTGCAGTTTCTAATGTATCTAGTTTCGTTTCTGCATGCTCGGCTGCAAGTCCATCAAACTCAGTGGCCCAACCCTTTTCTTCCTCTACAGGGGGAGGCGAATACAGAGGTAGGGGTTCCTCTGAAAGAGGAGAAGCCTGTAGAACAGGGGTCCTCAAACTTTTTACACAGGGGGCCAGTTCACTGTCCCTCAGACCATTGGAGGGCCGGACTATAAAAAAAACTATGAACAAATCCCTATGTACACTGCACATATCTTATTTTAAAGTAAAAAAACAAAATGGGAACAAATATAACATTTAAAATAAAGAACAAGTAAATTTAAATCAACAAACTGACCAGTATTTCAATCCTATGCTCCTCTCACTGACCACCAATGAAAGAGGTGCCCCTTCCGGAAGTGCGGTGGGGGCCGGATAAATGGCCTCAGGGGGCCGCATGTGGCCCGCGGGCCGTAGTTTGGGGACCCCTGCGGTAGAACCTAAGGGACCGGTGGAGGGTCCCCAGCAGGAGCATGAGTGTATTGCCAATAAGGCAGGAGTGAGGCTGAGAGGGAAGGCCCGTCCTTCATGTACCTCAGCCGAACAAACACATCAGAGAGCTTGGGCCTAAGTATCCATATCCCAGAATGGCACGTCCTCAATCCAGGGATTGAGACCAGAGACAATCTCCCAGTAAATACAGAGATCCTTTTCACTAACTTCAACTCATCTACTCTGCAAAGGGCATAAAGGGCTCAAGCCTGTGTGGCTTGAGAGTAAGGGAGAAGGTTTCCCATTGCAGAGGGTCACTCACGCATCCCTTGGATGCTGGTTAGGTCCCTGCCTGATGTTGGGCACCAGTTGTGGACAAGTCCTGCCGGGGGTGAGGACGACAGAGACTCAGAGACCCAACTCCGGGGACCAGGTTTAGTGACGCAGATCCACTTTATTCAGGAAGAAAGCTAGCTTATATACATGGGTTCAGCCTATAGGGTGTTACAGCATGTCCTTCATAGCCAATGGCTGAAAAGATCAGGGAGCTGCGTGGTTGGTGCTGAGTTACTTTCTTATAGTGGGCGAGCTTCCTTCCTGGGTATGTCCAGGAGGGTCCTGGGAGCTGGAGTATTCGCACAGCATTGCATCAGCCACAGCTGCTAGGAATGTGCTCTGCACTCCACCCACAAGCTGGTCCCAGCCAATAGCTACAGCTAAGTGCTCAGGCCTGTAACCTGACATAGGCCAAACCCTCAAACACCAGTAAAGTGCACAGGTTATTGCTCCTTTTTAAATGTTCTTAGCCACTTCAGGGCTGGCCATGACCCATTCCTGTTCTCAGAAAGCTGTCAAATAATTTCTATTCAATCTTCAGTTAAGCACTTAGGCAATAATCAATAACCTTGATATATGCCTTCCTCCTTCCTTCCCCAATCCTGCCCTCTGGGCTTTTTCTTTTTTTTCTTTTCTTTTTTTTTAGTAGACAAGGTATGAGACTTCCTTTTGTTTTTCACTGCCAGATTGGTGGGAAGTCTTTACAGCAGCCCTATAGAGATAATGCTATGGCTCTACAGAAACTCTTTTGTATTTTCTTAGGCTGCAAAAACAAAATACTAGACTGGGTGGCTTAATCAACAGACATTGCAAACTTGACATTAAGATTCCAGCAAATGTGGTTCCTGGTCACTTCCCTCTATCTTCTGGCTTACAGACAGCCACCCCCTCTTGGTGTTCACTCTTGGCAGAGAGAGAGGGAGAAGAAGCAAGCTCTCTGGTGCCCCTTCTTATAAGGGCATTAATCCCATCACTAGGTCCCTACATTCACATTCAAATAAATAATACTCTTCCCAAGGCCCATCTCCAAATATCATCATATACAAATTGGCAGGAGAGTTCACAAAAACTCAGTACAGAACATTCCTTCAGTGATGTTTCCTCTCAGGGGATGACTTGGTTCTCCTTCCTCCAATGTCATACATTTTCCCACCCCTTACTCATGAAGTGGAGGCTCTCTATTCTTTACTGTGAGGTAGCAGGGAAAGCACAGAGATTTGGCATTTGACCTCTAAATATTTCTATTACACTAGTAATTAATTCTGTCACTCTGAAATCCATTCCCTCACTAACTTAGCTATATAGCATATATAGTAAGCAACTTTTATTTGACATCTTTAGGAGTCAAAGAGGAGGAATATTTAAATGTTTTATTAACATAACATCCAGACCTGGAGGACCCTCTATCCTAAATGACCTGATCTACTTTACTGCAGTGGGGCAAGACAAACAAACCTCCCATTACATGGTCTCAATTTGAATGGAAAATGGCCACCAGACAAGGTGAATCAGAAAACAGACAGTCGGGTGTGTGAATACAGAAAGCTCAATTTTTTGGTGATGACTGTGCCTAGGCCACAGTGAAACCCGAATGAGGCACCTCTTGATTGTCACTTAGCTTCAAAGATTTGGTTCTTCTTATTTTTCCTTTTCTTCCCTGGCTGCTGCTTCTCAGTCCCATTGGCTGGAACTTTCTCCTCCCACTCACCTCTAAATACCAGCATATCACTGAAGTCAGTATTCTTGTCTCTTCTAACTAACATTCAGACCTCACCAACATCATCCAAGGTCACAGTATTAAATGTCTCCTATATGCTGACAAACTCCAAATATATATCTGCAGCCCACCTTGTAACATTCCACTCAGTCTAAGCTAATAAATCTACAACAGTCCTCCACCTGCCCCATCCCACAGGCCACTTTTTCGGTTATGCTCATTTCATTAAAATGTGTCTGCCTACACCTGAATGCTTATCCGAAAGAAATCTAGGAGTCACCCTTAACTCTATGCTCCTTCCATGCCTCACAGCTCAGCCATCAGTAAATGTTATTGGCTCAGTTGTTAAAATATTTCCCAAACCTGACCACACTCTCTTATTTTAAGTGCTTCCATTCCGGTCCATGTCATCCTCATTTCTTACCTGGATCATTTCAATAATGTGCCAATTCATCAGCTTTGTGTTGGCACTCTTGGTCTCTTACAGTCTATTCACAAAACAAGCAGACTGAGATTTCACAACAAATTATCAAAACAAATTTCTGCTCAAAATCCTGTAACAGTAAAACTTAAAATTTGACATTCTTAAAGTATCCTACAATGAGCTCTAGTACCTCTGAACACTTCCATTTTAGCTATTTGTATTATTCGTTTCATTCAAGATCTACAGTCAAATGTTACCTAATTAGAGTGGCCCTACTTGATCGTTGTGTTTAAACTATCTTTCCTTTACAATACACTAACCCTTTATTCTTGCTTCCTTATTCTGAGTGCTGAATTATGTTATATATTTATTTAGTTACAAATTCTTTATGATCTATCTCCCCCACTGGAATGCAAACCCCAGGAGGTCAAAACTCTGTGTGTATTATTCACTGCTGTATTTCTAACACTTAGAATAGTGCCAGGTGCTCAACAAATACCTATTGATTGAATGATGTCTGAGTTTGTCCCAGTTGCTGTACAGCTACATAGACAAGGTGGCTTAAACAACAGAAATTTATTTTCTCACAATTCTGGAGGCTGGAACCCCAAGGACAAAATTCCAGCTGATTCAGTTTCTGGCAATAGCTCTTTCCTTGACTTGTAGACAACTACCTTCTTGCTATGACCTTTCCTTGGTATGCACACAGGGAGGGAGAGAGAGGAATAAGGAGAGGATTGATGAGGGGAGTTGAGGGAGAGACAGACACATAAATAGACAGACAGCTATTGAGTGCAAGCTTCCTGGTCTCTTCTACTAAGGAGACAACTCCTATCAGATCAGAGCACCACCCTAATGACCTCAGTTAATCTGAACCACTAGTTTACAGGCCTCATCTCCATATTTAGCCACAGTGGGGGTTAGGGCTTCAACATATGAATTTGGAGGGGGAGTGGAAAACAAGCAGGCAACCAACACTAAGAAAGAAACTAATGTCCTATTCTTAGAGGAACTGAAGGGTTTAAAGAATAAAATTTAATTTCATTTTAATCTCTCAAAATGAGAACACCAAGAAGAAAGGAAGGGGGGTGGGCTTCATGTCTTATCATGCATTACTCATGTAAATGATGGATGTTAAAGATAATCATTCAAATAGACTATGCTTAATATATGTATTAGGATACATATGCAATTTTAAAGCATATCAAAACAAAAAAAATTGATTAGTGTTTATAGTGGTCTGTTATACTGTAGTTATCTTTTTACCCCCTCTTTATTCTTTTAACTAGTTCCTTGACTTAGATTATAATTTTTTATTATTAATTTTTATCAAACTGGTAAGGTTCATGCCCAAATGACCAGCAACCCACAGGTATCTTTAAAAATCAGTACTTGTTTGAGCCATCTGCACAATTTCAAAACTGCTTTTTTAGGGAGAAAAATTGTGCCCAAACATAAAGTAACCTTAGAGTCTATTTTTTAAAGATCATATAACTATTTGCAATAATTCACCATCTCCTTCCCTGTAAGAGGATTATCTACCCTCATGTGAAGATTACCTACCTCCTCACATGGGAAACATAAAATTAGCCAGGTTTATGTGTTTCCATTAAGCTAGCTTCCCATACAATGGGGTAAAGATAGTCTATTAAATAAATGGTGTTGGGAATATTGGAGAGATACACACAAAAAAGTGAAACTAGACCATCTTCTTATACCATACACAAGAATAAACTCAAAATGGATTGAAGATTTAAATGTTAGACCATAAGAATCATAGAAGAAAACATACCAGAGAAAAGGGAGTTGGGGGGAGGTAGAAGAGGGTAAAGGCCGGATAAATGGTGATGGAGACTTGGGATGGGGAATGCGCAAGACAATATCACCCCCAATACATTTACTAGAAAAAAAAGCAAGGAAAAAAATCTCAGTTTTTGTTCCAACACTTCTTCCTAATAACTAATAAATTTGAATCAGTCACATAACTTCTTGACCACAAAATCCACAAGTATATAACTACTTGCTCAATTAGAGAATGTCAACTAAGTTATTCTATAATTCTATGTACATTAATAAAGATAAAAATGATTTCAGATTATTTTGAAAGGGATTCCTTATATTTTTTCAGTTTGCCCTGGATGGGTGGTTCAGAGGATAAAATGCCATCCTATCACATCGAGATCGCAGGTTTGATCCCTTATCAGAACACTTACAAGAAGCAATCAATGCATACACAACTTAAAAAATGGAATAACTAAGTGAAACAAGGAGTTGATGCTTCTTCCCCCCCCAATAAATGGGGGGTAGGGAAGTAGCAATAAAATATTTCAGCAGACCAGAGACAGAGTCATAGTAATATATTAGAAAGTTTAATCTAGAGTAACACTTAGTGAGAAATTGGAGGCTATTGCAGTAATTTAAGGGTGAAAGAAGTGTGTCACACAGATTGTCAATAGAAACTGAAAGAGGATTATTAAAGAAAAAAGATGTGATGACAAATGAAAGCAAAAGAGCAGTAGCCACAATGTCATTTAGTTTTGGTGTCTGTGAAGAAAATAATGCCACTGACTGAATGTCTGAATGCTTTCACCATCAGAGTCCAAATGATTTGCCACCAATCTTTTTTAGCCCTGTCAGTGTCCTCTATGTCTTTACCATGTCAAAACAGAGGAGATGCAACCTAGATTAATTTCAAATGGAGAGTTCAATCCACTTGTCAGATTAAAACACATTATTTTCCTTCAACTTAAAAACAGAGTATTAAAGATGCACCTAGAATTATGTCCAACACATAGTAGGCATTCAATATTTGTTGAGTGAACAAAAACCACCTGCCGTTGAGAAGTCCTGCAGAACAATTTTGCAAAACAGAAAATTTCAGAAATATATGCAGCACACCATATATATTAATTCCCTCAACTCTCCCTTGATAAACCTGCTTTACTGAAATGTCATTGTGCTTTACTATCATCAACAGTTTAAGAGGAAGAAGAACAATAACATCTTCCTATTTACCTGAGCTTTAAAGTTTTCTGACACATCCTGAGAGCAGGTGATTTATTCATAGCAAAACTGTAGAGCCAAGGGCTAAACTTCAGCTCCAGAGAACAAAATCAGCATGATCCTTTAAAAATAAAAGTTTGCCTTTCAGCAAGAGCTGTAGTTGACTTTTAACTATTTGGAACAAATTTTCCTCTCTTTATTAGTGGGAGATGGACATTTTCAGTAAGATAAAATAATAGCTATGTCATATTTTCAAATTCTTTCCCCTAAAATGTACTCAAAGGAACTATCCCTTTCCATCACTTGAATCTTCAAAACCGAAGTTTCAGCTTTTACATTAAAATATCCCATCTACCTTTCTTTCCTGGCCTCGCTGTTTATTCAGACCACAACACTGATTACAATCAACTATGTACCTGAACTTATGTCAAAAGAAAACACACACACAATGGGGGGGGGAAAGTAGACATATTATTTTACATTTTCTTCTCACTCTAAACTTATTTGTAAAAGTTCTGACATTTGCCATCTAATTAATATTAACACAAATTATTATTTGGACAGAAATATATAATATCATTTTTCTCCCCATTTACTTATGCTCACTATCACACACTTGCCTGAGTACAGAGTAAATATGAGAATTAGTAGCATTATAATAGATCTGGAAAATCCCTTTTAAATATTTTGCCTTACTAAAGTTATCCTGTACACTAGTGCTCCATTGACTAAAAATAACACCAAGTGTGTAATATATGTTTATATATGTATGTTGTCAATGACATGTCTTCAATATGCAGTTAGTAGAAATTATTAAGACACATAAGAATATTTAAAGTAATAAATTTCCAAGTTTTCTGTTATTAACAACCCAAATCAGATAGATTTATACTAAAAATATACCACTTAATCCATTATAGCTAATTTTATTAGAAATTCTTTTACGTCTGAATTAACTAAGTAATCTATCACTTTCTAGAAAGTGGAAGTTTTTAATGGAAGCTTTTTAAAAGTTGTCATAAATAATCTTTTCTTTTTCAAGGGGAATATCTTTGCCATATGCATCTACAAACATAGGCCCTGACATCTCAAAAAGGTGTTATAGAATTAAGGCTAAGAATTCTGAGGCTAGCTGCCTCTTTTATTTCTAGGATACCCCAAACTGCTCAGCAAGGTTTTTTTCAATAAAAATGAGGAACATGGATAAAAATTGATTCTAAATTTTCTATGAAAATTGTTAATCACTTATGAACTGCAACAGATGTTTGCCAGAGGGGTAGGGGGTGGGGGCAGGTTTAAAAGCTGAAGGAATTAAGAAGTACTAATTGGTAGTGACAAAATAGTCATGGAAATATAAGTTATAGCATAGGGAATACAAGTAATAATATTTTAATAACTATGTATGGTGCTGGGGAGTTCTTAAAATATTGGATACTTGAAGTTCTGTGTAAATTATAGGATTGTCTAACCACTATGCTGTACACCTGAAACTGATACAAAATAATATTGAATGTAAACTATAATAGAAAAAAAATTAGTAAGAAATAATTTAAACTGAAAAAAAAAAAATTTTGCCTTACTAAAAATCCTACTAACTTCACAATGGTCTTTTTTTGTTAAACATTTGGATAAATTCTCAGAAGTCAATGTTTTCTAAGAACACCATAAAGTGGTATTTGTTAATACTTTTACTTACGCTGTCAAAGAAGAATTTTGCTTTCTGAAAGCTAACTAAATCATTATGTTTTCTTCATTTTACCTTGCTTAAAAAAGCAGATCTGTCAAAATTTGATGGATCATTCATAATGCCAGTGCAGAAAAGCTTAAGAAGAAACATTAGAACATTTCAAAAATTTCAGACTTCCCTAAAAAGCAAGTTTCTTTTTTCATGTTTTGTTTCTATCACCCTCAAATAGCTGGTTTTCAAATGCTGCCTTTTATTTCCAGTTATAACCTGTGGACAAGTCCTGCAGGGGGTAAGGACGACGAAGACACAAAGACCTGACTCCAGGGACCAGGTTCAGTGACGCAGATCCACTTTATTCAGAAAGTAAGCTAGCTTATATACATGGGTTCAGCCAATAGGGTGTTACAACATGTCCTTCATAGCCAATGGCTGAGAAGATCAGGGAGCTGCATGGTTAGCACTGAGTCACTTCCTTATAGTGGGTGAGCTCCCTTCCTGGGTGTGCCCAGGAGGGTTCTGGGAGCTGGAGTATTCTCACAGCATTGCATCAGCCACAGCTGCTAGGAATGCGCTCTGTGCTCCACCCACATCTCCCCCTTCTCTTTTAATTAAGGCCAATTGGACTTGATGAATGACAGCTTGCTGTTGTTGTAGCTTCTGAATGCTACACATTATGCAACAGAACCCTAGTAGAACTAAAACAACTATAATACCTATTATACTATATGCTAATAGATTAGCTGGATTAAACAAAGAGGCAAGCTTCTGTAATGTTTGACTACTTAGGAAATAGAATGGAGGTCTTAAACAGGGAATTCCTCCTAGGGGGTCAGGATGGCATTTCCCTCCCATTGTGTTACAGAGATCTTCTAGGTGCCATTAAACACAGTTCCATTTTGATTGTAAAAAATAGATGTAGGTCCATTGCCGCGGACCAGCGCAGCTTCCAAATAACGGTGCGGAATTAAGGAAACACACTTTGTCAGAACAAAACCGATGGGACCGGGAGGACTCCTCAAACTGCCTGGCAGCATCTGAGTGCCTCACAGCCTCAGTTCGCTTTATTATATGGACCTATGCAAATCAAGGACCCTGATACAAAGTTGCACATCAAAGGCTAAGACAGGAACTCTCCCAAGGCAAAAACAGTATACATTAGTGAATTTTACAAACATCTGAAAACAAAGAGTCAGAGGAAGGGTATGTATATTGCTTCCTGCAACCCAAGGAAGGAAGTGGAGTGGGTGCAAACACAGAGCATCAAAGCCAAATATGGAGATGGAGGGGGTAGAACTTAAGCCCCCTGCCAAGCCTTGAATCTATAATGGCTTTTTGCCATTACCGGTCCACAACATATCCCCCTTTTCTTTTTAATTTGTGTGCGGAGATTTGCACTCATCTGATTTTCTAATTTGGAGGCAGACGGAGAAAATACAGAATAAACACAAAATTAGTATAGCCAATGCTAACAGATACCCAAAACAAGTATACTAATACATCACAGTAATTAAAGCCTTTAAGCAAACTCTTTAAGCTAATAATACAATAAGAATCTATAAAAGAGTAATGTCCTTAAAGTGTTCACCAAGTCCAAGTTGGCACCAACACCATTCCAAATCTCTGCAAATGCAACCCAACCCCAGTTCAGTCCATCAAAAACTGTCACAGGAGCAGGAGTCCAGGAAAAGTCCACTTTCAGAAGTCCACATGGCACTGGAATTGCTGTCACACTTCCACACTCTGCAGCTAGCATCAAAGTCCCAATGACCGCTGCTTCCCAGCTGGCAATGACCCAGGTAGACTGGAAAAGCCATCTGCAGCACGCATGAAGACGGAGCTTCCGTTTTCTTTAAACTGGAAAGATGAACCCAGGGGTCCTATACTGGAGCTTTACAGCCATGGAGTGGTGAGGAGAACCTTGGGATACACTAAGCTGGGTGGCAGAGGTAATTTTGTAAATTGGCAAAAAAGGAAAAAAGGAGCTCTGAATTAGGAGTAGGTCCTAGCCTAAACTATGAATGGGGCATTGAGGCAGGAGGAATAAAAGAAAGACTGTATATTAATCAAAGCAGCAGAAAACAGGACTATCAATACCCACAACAGAGATCTTCGAGGGAAGAATAAAAAACCTGAATATTCAGGCAAGACCTAGTTAAATGACCCTTGTGTAAATGAGACCAGTCTACCAGCTACTTGGAAGAAATACCCCAGGCTCGTCCACAGTGTCGTAGATGGGGCTGACGGCCCTGGGCACCTTTTAGCCTTCAGTGGCAAATCCCAGTATTCTGGGCAAGGTTAGGTCACAGGTGGATGGAGCAGGGCTGGAAGAGACTGAACCCTCCCTTAGAGGAGTGAGGGGGAAGCCTACCTTCCAGTGTCCCTTCTTCCTCACAGCAAAGGCATGTAAGCCTGGCAGGCTTTGGCTTAAATGACCATCCTTTCCACTATTGAAGCAGGGCCCTGATGAAGTTCCAGTTGGAGCCTCTGAGGGCGTATGCCAAGAGCTAGTATTTTACCTGATCTCCTTTGGGCTTTTTCGGCCTCTTGGTACCTTAAAAGCCATGCTCAGAAGATCTCGCTGAGGGGCTTGAGGGTCCCTATCTGCCTATATATCTGGAGCTATTCAGAAAAGAACAAAACAGTGTCATTAGCTGGAATCAAATAAAAGTTAAAAAAAAAAAAAAGGGTAGTAGTTTGCAGGACAAAAATTTGGGCATCTCTTGTACATCAGCATTCAAGATAAACTGTTTGAAGTAAAAAGCGTAACAGGGTAGACCTGCAGGAGCTCCAGGACATGACTCCCCCCCCCCTTTCTTTTTATATTATTTACAATTGAATTACACTTTACAATATTTTGACTTCAAATATTGCAAGAAATTCTTGACTTTGTTAACTTTTAACAAAAATAAGAGTAAAAGCACCTCCAAACAACATTCCCACACTTATCAAAACACCCCCTTAACATTAATTAACAGGCACTTTAGAGAGTACATATCAAAACTGAAAAATCCCATTGTGATCTTCATTATTCTTCTACAGCAAAAAAATCTTTACACCTTTATTATGTAAATCTATGCTGCTTCAAGCCTTTCACTTGCGGCCTGGAGCAGCCTGGCCAAACCAGCAAGTCTTTTGGATCCAAAATGAGCATGCTCTACTTATTCCAAACAAAATTATATTTATATAGGGAAATGAAATTATTCCCATTTTGTTTTCAATACTACAGCCGGCACTTCCAAAACTATTATTATCATTACTTTTCATGTAAGGACTTATTCAGGCCTTATAAACAAAAACACTTAGACATTAAACAAAGACTTCACATACAATCACACAAATCAAGAGTGAAACCCGGGGTTTTAGAGATTGAACTATGGCCTGCTTGATCTTAAGTAGGGCTATCTTAATAGGAACGTAATAAGGATATATACTAAACAGAGATCTCTCTCGAAAAATCTCAAGACGGCCGTATGAGATTTCTATTCAGCAATACCCAAATCAGGCCCCCCTTTCGCCCTCCTTTCAAGCAATGGATCAGGAAAATAAAATGATCTAAAACATTAAAAAAATTAGATAATAATTGAGAAAGGGAAAAGAGCATAGTAAGTCTTATGCAATTGCTCTTGTGAAGTGAGTCTCTCATCTAGAATCATGGTGTCTCACCAGTTGTTCAGGGATCCACCGAGGAGCTTCAGCAGACCTAGGAAAAACACACACATATCCTCGGCCCCATAAGATAACAGGGTCTGGCCCTTGCCAGATTCCTGTGAGTGGGTCCCTCCATCGCACTTCAGGGAAGGCTTTCCTTGCAGGGTTCCAGAGTCTCTCTGCTGCTGAATGACCCTGTACATCAGTATTCAAAAAATTTAAAGTGAAAAGAGCATGACAAAGAAGATTTGCAGGAGTTTGAGGGTATAATTCCCCTTTTTTAATTTTTTCCAATTGGTTTTTAAGTGTTTGATGTGCACGCTCTACAATGCCTTGACCCTGGGGATTGTAAGGAATTCCCATCCTTAGGTCAAGTCCAAAAGTCTGACAAAATGTAGTAAATGCTTTTCCTACATATGCAGGAGCATTGTCAGTTTTAATCAGTTTAGGAAGTCCAATAATAGAAAATGCATACAAGCAATGAGCTATAACATGTTTAGCAGCCTCTCCTGTTCTGGCAGAGGCTACTATAAATCCAGAATTAGTATCTACTGTAACGTGGACAAAGGATTGTTTGCCAAATGAAGGTATATGAGTAACATCCATTTGCCAAAGTTGTCCCGGTAGGAGTCCTCAAGGGTTAATTCCAAACGAAGGGACAGATTGTAATATAGGGCACCTTGGACAAGATTTAACAATCTGCCATGCTGCTTCCCGAGAAAGTTGAAACTGTTTACGCAGGGCTGCAGCGTTCTGGTGATGGATAGTATGAGACTGAATTGCTTGATCTGTCATGGTTTCTCCAATAATTTTCTTTTGGGTAGCTTGATCAACAAGGGCATTCCCTTGCGCTAAAGCTCCAGGGAGCATGGAGTGAGCTCGAATATGTCCTATAAAACACGGAGCTGTATGTTGACGTACAAGTCTTTGAAGAAGGAGGAACTGCTGAAATAGTTCCTCATCAGCAGTTGTCCCTAAGACAGCAGTCTCTATAGTGGAAACAACCATAAGTAAATATCTGCTGTCTGTATATAAATTAAAGGAGGAGTATGGCAAATGCTGAAAAGCCATGATAATGGCATGTAATTCTACTCTTTGGGTTGATTTTAAGGTGACTGTTTCAGTATAAAGCTGTCCATTGATTATTAAGCCTGCTATTCCTGAGCTGGATCCGTCAGTAAAGATTGTAGGTGCTTCAGGAATGGGCTCATTAACAATTGTCTTAGGAAATATAAAGGTAGTAATTAATGAAAATTGAACTATTTTATCAGCTGGGTAGTGAGAATCAATTTGGCCTGTAAAATTTGCAAAAGCGATTTGCCATTTTGTGGAAGTTTCCCAGAGCCATTGTTGTTGATCCTTTGAAAAAGGAACAACAATAGTCTGTGGCTCAAAACCTATAAGCTGCAAGAGTCGCCTACGCCCCTTGATAATCAAGGAGGCAACAAGATCAAAATATGGAGATAAAACTTTCTTAGGAGTAACAGCTAAATGAATCCATTCAATAGGACCTGAAGCTTGCCACAATAGTCCTGTTGGAGTGTAACTTGAGGGACATATTAGTAGGGCAATTGATTCCTCAGGATTTATGCGTTTTAGTTGTGCTTGCTGCAAGGCCTTTTCTACAAGCTTTAAAGCTTGTTGTCCCGCAGGTGTAAGTAGCCGAGGAGAAGCTGGTTCAGCTGAGCCTCTAAGAATATCAAAAAGTGGCTTCAGTTCTCCAGTAGTTAATTTCAAGGAAGGTCTAAGCCAATTAATGTCTCCTAACAGTTTCTGGAAATCGTTTAAAGTTTGCAAATGATCTGTCCTGATTTCTATTTTCTGTGGGCGAATTTGTTGTCCCTCAATAATTTGTCCTAAATAAGAAAAAGGTAAAGATTGCTGTACCTTTTCAGGAGCTATATAAAGTCCTGATTTTTTCAGAGAATATTCTAGTTGTTGCAAAATGGTCAACACAGTGTCTTTATCTGGATGAGCAATAAGAATATCATCCATATAATGAATTATGTATGCCTTAGGGTGTTGCCTTCGTACTGGAGAGATGGCTTGAGCAACATATTTTTGGCACAAGGTAGGACTATTAGCCATACCTTGAGGCAAAACTCTCCACTGGTATCGCTCCATGGGAGCCTGAAAATTAAGTGAAGGAACACTGAATGCAAAACGCTTGCAATCATGAGGGCTTAAAGGAATAGTAAAAAAGCAATCCTTCAAATCAACAACTATAAGGTGATAGTTCCATGGAATGGCAGTAGGAGAAGGAAGTCCTAGCTGGAGAGGACCCATAATTTCCATAGTCTTATTTATTGCTCTCAAATCTTGTAATAGCCTCCAGTTTCCTGATTTATTTTTAATGACAAATATAGGCGTATTCCATGGACTATTAGATGGTTCAATGTGCCCAAGCTGTAGCTGTTCCTGTACCAATTGAGCAGCTGCCCTAAGTTTCTCCTGAGAAAGGGGCCATTGGTCTACCCATACAGGATTATCTGATTTCCAAGTAATTGGGTCTGCACAGTGCATTCTTGGGGTAGCAGGAGCTACCAAGGCCCCTATGCAAAATTTTGATATCCTAATCCATGCCTTCTGGTATTGGGTGCCACTTCTATGGGGGTGAGAATTCCTTGCTGTACTTTCCCTAGACCCTTAGTGGGCAAAAATCCCTGATCAAGCATTTGAGTGCTAACTAAACTATTAGGACTGACAAGCAATGCCCCCATATTTTTCAAAACATCTCTACCCCACAAATTAACTGGCAATCCAGGGAGCACATAAGGCTGAAAAAATCCAGAATGACCTTCTTTATCTTCCCATTGTAAAAAACTAGAACTTTGTTGAGGGGATTTACTCTGCCCTATACCTTGTAATTCTGTGGCTGCTGCATGAGTGGGCCAGGAAGGAGGCCAATGTAGCTTTGCAATAACAGATACATCAGCCCCAGTATCTAAAAGCCCTTTAAATTTACGCCCTTGTATTGTTAGTTCCATTTCAGGGCGTTCCTGACCTATTTTTTGAATCCAATAGGCAGTATCAGTGGAGCCAAATCTTTGATTCTCTTGGGGTCCCTTTAGCAGGGTTTGGCCTTGTCTTAAAAGAGGTAAAATGATTAATTGAGCAATTTTCATATCAGGGGAGATAGTGACTATATTCCTCAAAGTGTGAGCCATTACTTTAATTTCCCCTGTATAATCAGAGTCTATCACTCCAGGAAGAACAAAGAATTCCCTCATAGTTAAACTACTTTTGCCTAACAAGATTCCTACTGTGTTACTGGGAAGTGGCCCAAAAATTCCAGTGGGTATGGCTTGAGGTCCCATCTCTGGAGTCAATACGAATTGGGAGGTGGGACTGAGGTCCAGTCCTGTACTGCCTGTTGTTGCCTGGGATAGTTGGGCAATGTTTGGCCTACTGGAATCTGAATTTGCTGAGGAAACACTGACATTGCCCCTATTGTTTGATGGGGCCGGGGAGGGCCCCATTGTCCGTTTCCCTGCCCTGCGGTAGTACATTTAGGCCTCCCCTTATTCTTCCAATGTTTCCCATGTCTACAAAGTGGGCAGAGGTCTGGAGCCTTAAGGGTTGGCTGTCCTTGAGGGAGAGGCCGAAACCAATATCCGGGGAAAGCAGGGCAGTTTTTAGCAAAATGCCCCGAACCCCCGCATTGAAAACAGTTTCCACGGGCAAAAGTACTTCCCTGACCTTCCTTCCTTCGCTTGTTCTGTCCTTTATCAAAATTTTGTCCTGGAAATCTTGCCTTATTACCTGTGGTAAAGGCAAGACCTTGCATGTATGAAGGCCCAACATCAGCGCAAATTCTAATATAATCCTCTATATCTCCCTTCTTGCGGTGAGGCCGAAGTGCAGCCTGACAAGCAGAATTAGCATTTTCATAGGCTAGTTGTTTTATTAAAACCTTTCCCACATTTTTATCCCCTACTCTTCTTTCAACTGCTTGAATTAGCCGTGAGACAAAGTCTTGAAATCGCTCGTCTGCACCCTGCCTAATTTTACCAAATTCTTCTGGTTTGGTCCCTGGAATAGGCAGGCATTTCCATGCCTGTGTGGCTAGCTAATTAATTATATCATAAATAGCTGGTCGATAATCTAATTGAGTTGCCGTATGGGCATACTGTCCTTCTCCAGTTAACATATCTACAGTAACAGCAACCTCCTCTTGCTGATTTTTCTCATCCAGCTCTATAGCCTTTTCATGAAAGTTTGACTTCCACAACAAATAATCACCCCCAGAGAGACAAGCACGAGCAATCGCCTTCCAGTCATTTGGGGGAAGAGCCTTTGCACTAATGGTATCTAATAAACCAAGTGTAAAAGGGGCAGTAGGCCCATACTGAGCACAAGCAAGTTTAAGCTCTTTCAGAGTTTTAAAAGGTACAGGTTCATGTTCTCGCACTAGTCTCCCTGTATCATCCTGTCTTTCCACAATAGGAAAACAGGCAAAGCCATCTATTGTTTCCCCTATATTTCGAGCCTGGTCTATAGATTGTTGGAGAGGAGATTTCCCAGATTTTGAGCTATAGACTATGGAATCAGCCCGATAAGGGAACGGAGGAGCAGAGGGTTGAATGTAGGAAGGAGCTGAGGGCAGCGGAGGCCCCACGGCTGAGGCAGCCATAGCCACGGATTTTTCATCCCCCCTGTCATCCTCAGACTTCAAGTTATCCTCATATTCACATCCCTCTGTTTCCGGCTTACCCTGATACTCTTCAGACAATGATTTGTCTTCATATGGAAACATTTTTACAAAAAGGTTCCTTACTTTTGACCCTATCTGTCCCATATTCTTTTACTCCCAACTACACTTTCCCCAAAAACTTTCTTTACTCACTGTGCGCACCTCACTTTGGGGAGTTCCGTCACCTTCCTTCAGTTTTAGTTTCCTCGTACTCAAGTCGTCTGTTCGGGCGCCACTTGCCGCGGACCAGCGCAGCTTCCAAATAACGGTGCGGAATTAAGGAAACACACTTTGTCAGAACAAAACCGATGGGACCGGGAGGACTCCTCAAACTGCCTGGCAGCATCTGAGTGCCTCACAGCCTCAGTTCGCTTTATTATATGGACCTATGCAAATCAAGGACCCTGATACAAAGTTGCACATCAAAGGCTAAGACAGGAACTCTCCCAAGGCAAAAACAGTATACATTAGTGAATTTTACAAACATCTGAAAACAAAGAGTCAGAGGAAGGGTATGTATATTGCTTCCTGCAACCCAAGGAAGGAAGTGGAGTGGGTGCAAACACAGAGCATCAAAGCCAAATATGGAGATGGAGGGGGTAGAACTTAAGCCCCCTGCCAAGCCTTGAATCTATAATGGCTTTTTGCCATTACCGGTCCACAACAGTCCATGCATGCCCCCTTCCCACAAAGGTTCCAGCATCCAAACACAGAACAGATGGCTTGCCATGGGCTGCATACTGCATATGGTTGCAAGGCACATTACACAAAATACAACAACATGACAAATCATACAATTTCAACAATTACAAAGGTACATTTCACCAGTCTCTGAGCACTCTGCTAAAAGCACAAAATGTCCACGACCTTCTTTCTAGCCATGGGAAAAGCTTACCAGGGTAGGGGAAGGGCCTCCAGCAAAGCCGCCCCTCACCCCCATCAGGGTATTTCACATTGTCCAAAATCTGTTAAGTCTATCCAGCAAAGGAGCCAGTGCTCACTCAGGTTGAGTTCCAGGAAATCAGTCAATGCACATGAGGATTCAGCCTCCCCCCTCATCTCTGCCATCTTGGCAGGTCTTACATTGTCCCAAAGAGGAGCACATGGCAATGGCAGTCAGCATTTCCATCTCTGCTCTGGCTAGCATGATGGCACCCACCCCTATGCCCTAAAATGTCAGCGAACCCACCAGGGGCTTACCAGGCACTCCTTGCCATTCCAGTGGCCACTTGGCAATGCAAGCCTGGCTTCCGTTCATTCTCCCACCGCAGCTGCTGCCATTTACCTTCTGGAGTCTGCAAATCGCAACTCCGGCCCAAATCTCCTCATCCTCCAAAGATGAACTGAAAACACCAGCTCACGCTGCTGGGCTTGAGCCCCGGGCTGCCACCGCCTGCATCTGGGAGTCAACGGTTACTATAGCACACATAAGCAAGAACACAGCACCAAGGTCTGGGGGCCCATCAAGGGCCATTCTTTGCCCCCCCCAAAGCCTCCACATCCCCTCAGGTGATGAGGTGTGCACACCGGCTATGAGATCTTCTTCTGGAGTGCGGAAGAACTCCTCCCCTCAGGTGTAGTCGGTGTAGAGGAGGCCAGGGCTGTGGCTTTGGATTGGTGAAGATTGAACCATTTTGTGAGTGCCCAACCAACCCTGTCAAGCAGGTTGGAGGGCTCCTGGGATCCAAATTGGCTGAAAAACACAAGCATAACCTCTCCCTTGTGTTAGAAGAGGGTGTGATCACTGCCATTGTGCCATGACTGGGTCCTTCCACTGTCATTTCAGAGAGAGGGGCGGGGAAGAGGGAGAGCGAGAGATACAGAAAAATAGACAAGACAGACAAACAAAGAAAAAAGACACATGGGGGCATATAGGCTGGCCCATGCATGTGCAGCAGGAACACATGTTGGAGTTAAAGCTGGGGTAGAGAATGGCATCTGAGAGGCTGGTGTGGGGCATTGAGCCCTGGTAGGGAATGCGGAAGTGGCGACTTCCACTTTTTCTGGTGGCAGAGCTGATGGCGCAGTTAGCAATTTGGTTGGTTTTGTTTCTGCACACTCAGCCACGATTTTGTCAAACTCAGAGGCTAAACCACTTTCCTCCTCAGTGCAGGGGGTTAATACAGAGGTAGGGCTCCTCAGAGAGAGAGGCAGCCTGCAATATCTTTGGCACTGGCGGAGGGTCCCCAGGAGAAGCACTGGTCAGGCAGGCATGTATTGCTAGCAGGGCAGAAATGAGGCCAAGAGGGAAGGCCTGCCCCCCATGCACCTTGACCAAACAGACATGCTGGAAAGCTCAGGCCCAAGTATCAGAGTCCCAAAGAGGTGCATCTTCAATCCAGGGATTGAGACCAGAGAGAATCTCCCAATAAGTACAGAGATCCTTTTCACAAACTTTAACTCGCCTACACTGCAATAGGGTGTGCAGGGCTTGAGCCTGCAGGGCTCAAGAGTGGGGAAGAAGGTTTCCCATTGCAGAGGGTTACTCACCCATCCTTTGAGTGCCAGCTTGGTCCCTGCTCGAGGTGCCAGTTGTGGACAAGTCCTGCCAGGGGTGAGGACCACCGAGACGCAAAGACCTGACTCCAGGGACCAGGTTCAGTGATGCAGATCCACTTTATTCAGGAAGTAAGCTAGCTTATATACACAGGTTCAGCCTATAGAGTGTTACAGTGTGTCCTTCATAGCCAATGGCTGAAAAGATCAGGGAGCTGCGTGGTCAGCGCTGAGTCACTTCCTTATAGTGGGTGAGCTCCCTTCCTGTGTGTGCCCAGGAGGAGGGTTCTGGGAGCTGGAGTATTCTCACAGCATTGCATCAGCTGCAGCTGCTAGGAATGCGCTCTGCGCTCCACCCACAATAACCCATGAATAATACACATTATTTAAAAACCTAACTTTTGGGAAAAATAAATAAAACAAGCAAATTGTATTTGTGGAAAAGTGAACTCCTGGTTAAATAAAAACAGATTTTAAAAAGGGGATAGAGAAGGCTGAGACTTTGAGACAGGATCAGGAGGGCTATTATGAAGAGTTTAAATATGGGACACAGATGAAGAAACAAATAAGTTGCAGCAATAATTGTCAAGAGTTCCAGCTGCAGGTTGGCTGCAGTTCTTCCTCAGATGAAACTTATCCATTTACTTGAGGGAAGAGTTGACCCACCAGGCAATGTCCGTGAATTGAACCACTTTTGTTTTTAATGATTCTATCTGTGGATAGTCCAGGTTGGCCACGTGAGAATTGGAATATAGAAAGGATTTCCAACTAGTGTAGTCTGTCTACCTGGCTGGACTTATTTTCCCTGTGTCATTCTTTTAGCCAATCTTATTGTGACTCAAATGGTGTTCTTTTGAAAGGCAAACCAGCCAACAATTCCAATATATTATTTCAATTAGGTTGCATGGTATTAAGAGTAAATTTGGGGTTTTTAAGATTTAGATTCTTTTTCACATTCTCCTCTTTTCTGCCTTATTACATACTGAATTATGTACACAGCATTTACTAAATGTGATTTCTGTACTTTACATTTTATAATCCACTTAATTGTGCTCATTAGCATATAGTAATCATTCCTCAACTCCTAGTTTTGTACTTTCAGGGAAAAAAGTATATTTATGTTTTGTTTTGGGTTATTTTGTGACAGAGACAGAAAGGGGGACAGACAGACAGAAAGGGAGAGAAACGAGAGGCATCAATTCTTCCTTGTGGCACCTTAGTTGTTCATTGATTACTTTCTCATATGTGCCTTGACTGGGGGGAGGGCAGCAGCAGAACAAGTGACCCCTTGGTCAAGCCAGAGACCTTTGGTCTCAAGCCAGCTACCATGGGATCATGTCTATGACTCCAAAGTCAAGCCAGCTAGGAACCCTGCACTCAAGCTGGTGAGCCCATGCTCAAGCCAAAAACCTTGGGGTTTTGAACCTGGGTCCTCTGCATACCAATCCAATGTTTTATCCACTGTGCCACTACCTAGTCAGGCAGTATATTTCTGTTTTTAATTTTAACTTTAGTTCCTTTTAAAAATGAAATAATATCTGTTGAGTACAAGTTCAAAATGAAGAAAACTAGAGAAAAAGTCATCATACATTTAGTAGAACTCCCACATTTTCAGCTATATAGTTTAAAATGCATAAAGTAATAAGGAACCAGTGGACCTAAACTATATAACTAAATGGAATTGTATTCACTCAGAGAATCATGAACACAGTTTGGAGGCAATTGTCTATAATAAAATATATATATATATATATATATATATATATATATATATATATATGAGAAGGCAATGCTTCCTTCAGTATAGCAAAAATTAGAAAATCAATGTACCAGACAGTGTGTTGATATTTTTCACTTTTACTCAGCACAGAATTCTATGCAGTGAATATATCTGAAACCTAATATTGTCTTAGAGTGAATATGTCTGAAACTCAATATTGTTTAAAGTGGGTTTATTTCAAAAAACATCATCAGAGTGCATTTCTGGAACATTTGATCTACTGTAATGAACCTTTTCACACATAACCAAATAAGGTTAATTTTGAGCCATTTATCTAGAACCAATATTCCAATGGAGTAACATAAAATAAAATATGATTTGGCCATTTCTATCATTATAGAAATTGGAGCGATTTACACAGAGGAAATTATAAGACTTAAATAGTGAATGTTTTCCAACTTAACATGTTATATATACTACCTCTAGCAAGCTTTTTCCCCTAAAATAATACCCCTGTTACTGATTTTTAAATTTTCTTGCAAATAAATGCACTTTATATTGTACAATGTAATGAAAGATTTGTGCATGAATTTGACCTTTAAAATTCAAGAAAATATTCTACTATTCTCTCACTCATCAGTTTTCAGCAGTTTCAAAATCCACATTAGGATTCTGCCTGAACCAATATTGATCCAAAGGATGTTGAATGACACAATTTCTATGTTGAAAATACAGAAACTCTACATATTTAAAAACTCTAATGTTCTATATTTGATGCCATCATATTTCTTCTATAAACTGAAAAATATTCCAGAAAGTTTCTTTGCTGGTATAACCTCTGCTACATGGTTCATTTATTTGCTGTATCTTAGCCCGAAGAGTACAATAGCAGTTCAATTTAAGGAGTTCCTCTTGGGAACTGTAGAATGTCTTAGGCAACTTAGATATTATATGCAATCAATAAATGTCTATGTTTCTTCACATCAATATTTCTCAAATGTTCATCACAATACATGCTCCTGATCAAAAGCTGAAAATGTAATAATTACATATTTGAATACAAAATATTTATGAAAATCAGTGCAAATAATAGCCTATCAGCTTGGTGAGGGCCTTATATCCCAAGTTCCTACTTTGTGTTTGGTTCATACTTAAGTATACATTAAATATATAGTAGCAAAATGCAGAAAACCTTTTATAGGGAAATATGTATATTTTCCAAAATAGATGCACATACTGGGATTGTTTCAGCTCTTAGAAAATGGTTATTTGATGAGGCTATAATCCCTATATTAGCACACTCTGGGTTCTGTGATGGTTGACCATGTTTGATTGACTTGGCTCTATAGACAACTACATCGTGTTCTTTCCTTTCTTGAACTCATTATTTTTCCTAATTTAGCTCAACAAATATTCTTCAAGTAGATTTTTGAAAATCCATTATGTATACATTTGCTATAGAATATTCTTGAATATTTTGATTTCTCAATCTTAATACATCAACACAAAATATTTGTTTAATGATGCACTGAACCCCAAATTTTTTTAAGAAAGCTCTCAGTCATTTGTTGATCAGCTTACAGTTAAATCTATAACACAAAGCCAAGAATTGTTAGCTGATGTCTACTCTTCAGTAGACAAGCTGAATGAGCTACTTAAGTGCTTCCCAAGGCTGCCAAATTGCAAACGGATGGCCAAGACCAGGGGCAACATTATAGTTGTGTCACTGGTTTTCTGGCAGTGAAGTTTTAAGTACTGGAAAGAGTTACCAAAGATGTGTATGAAACTATTTTTGGAAATTTTTCTCAATAGAAAGATAACCTTTGGTGAGATGTTCTAGGGGTAATCTTATCACTTTATCCTGAAATACTGCTAGCTCATTCTAAGAGCAGAAAGGAAAGAATTTTTAGCACTGAGTGACTGCTCTGAATCTAAATATTATTATAGACATACCTAAGTTCCCCCTCTTTTGGGTTTTGTTTTGTTTTATTGTTTCACCTCTCAGTGCTTCTGAATGGTAGGAGAGGTATGAGAGGCAGTAATGTATGTAAAGGAGAAGTGCTCTTTGCTGGCTCCTATCTGGAGCAAAAGCATGGGTGGAGAGAAGAGCTCTGTGTCTCCTGGAGTGAATGTGGATCTTGCCACCTCCTGCAAAAGCTCAGCTTTTTACCCAGAGTCAGTGATAGTTGAGGCTACCAAGGTGCCTCTGAAAGATGGGATGTAATTTACACAAAGATGCTTATGACTTAAAGGAATGTCTAGAACTGCTCTTTCCTAAATCTAGTAATCCTTCCACATGACTGTAATATAAATCTTTTTAGTTCTATGGGTTATAACAAACTCACAGAAATTCCTAATCAAGGGTATTTAAAATTGTCATATATCATCCCTGGCCGGTTGGCTCAGTGGTAGAGCATCGGCCTGGCGTGCAGGAGTCCCGGGTTTGATTCCCGCCCAGGGCACACAGGAGAAGCGCCCATCTGCTTCTCCACCCCTCCCCCTCTCCTTCCTCTCTGTCTCTCTCTCTTCCTCTCCCGCAGCCAAGACTCCATTGGAGCAAGGTTGGCCCGGGAGCTGAGGATGGCTCCATGGCCTCTGCCTCAGGCACT
Source organism: Saccopteryx bilineata (assembly GCF_036850765.1). Taxonomy (NCBI): domain Eukaryota; kingdom Metazoa; phylum Chordata; class Mammalia; order Chiroptera; family Emballonuridae; genus Saccopteryx; species Saccopteryx bilineata. Next base: position 207,081,919 of record NC_089491.1, on the reverse strand, counting down.
AGAATGGCTCTGGTTGCAACAGAGCAATGTCCCAGATGGGCAGAGCATTGCCCCCTAGTAGGCATGCTGAATGGATCCCGGTCAGGTGCATGCGGGAGTCTATTTGACTGTCTGCTCGTTTCCAACTTCAGAAAAAAAATAAATAAATAAAAATAAATAAATAAAATAAAAAATAAATTGCCATAAATCTTCCTACCAGTATAGAGTGTAATTCAAGCAAAATTCTTCATTTTATTAAGCAAATATTTTCTATTATTTACTATGTGCTAGGTACAGTTCTAAAATGTCTCGTAAATATAACCTTGTGTAAAAATCATCACAACCCTGAGTCAGGTAACATTATTATTATTCCTGTTTTACAAGTAAAAAATAAATAAATAAACACCTAAGGCAGGAAAAGTGAATATGAAATTTGTCCCAGTTATGCTGCAAGGAAATGGCAGAGTCAAAACCCAGATGATCTGGCCCCAGCACCCAGGCTCTTAACTGCTCCGCTACATGCCTATCTAACCAGTGATTCCTTATTTAACAAATGCCACGTGTTAATGGAAACAGTTGTATTTGAATTCACATTCTGTCATTTATCAACAACTCAACAAATTATTTGCTTTCTCTATGTGTAAAATGGGGTATAGTAGAACCTCCTTGCCCACAGAGGATACCAAGTCCCCCAGTGGATGCAGAAAACCACAGATAGTACCAAATACTACATACACTATGTTTTTTTCTCTACATATATACCTATGATAAAGCTTAAGAGATTAAAATAAACATCAATAACTACTAATAAAATAGAACAGTTAGACCAATACATTGTACTAAAAGTTCAATGAATGGCTTTAGAACAATTAGTAAGTAAAATAGGGTTATTTGAACACAAGCACTGAAATATTGCAACAGTCAATGGGGCAACCCAGCTACTAAGTGATTAAGGCAGGGGGAGTGTCTATAGCATGGACACACCGAACAATGGGATAATCCACGTCTAGGAAGGATAGAGTGACATTTCATTATTGCACTACACAGAACAGCATGACATTTAAACCTTATAAATTGCTTACTTCTTGAATTTTAAATTTAATACTTTCATGCTGCAGTTAAGTGAAACAACAAAGAGTGAAACCGCCAATAAGGGGGGACTACTGTAATGTGGCCTACTCAAATTAAATGGACTAAACGTAAAGATCAATTCAGCGTAGTTTCTCACACCTATTAAGTATAGCACAAATGGCTGTTGTTAGCTTTTTATCACATCATTGCAAACAAACAGTGATGGCAGGATTCCATCACACAAATAAAAATAATAATAGTGACTATATTTAGAACCTCTAATATATTTCTGACAATTTACCATTTCATTTAATCTTTGCAACAATGCTGCAAGGAAAACATGATTCTTGTTTGTATATTAAAAATATATGAGCCACCAAAACTAAATAATAAACCTGAGACTTATAAAGCAGTACAAGATTTTGTATAATATTTGAAAGAGAGAAAGAAAATAAAGCAGAGGTAACAAGAAAGTGACTGTTTCTACCTGAATAAGTGGTTCTAAAACACACAAATAAATAAATAAGCTGTAATAATTTAACTGTCCTAATTTGACCTGACACTTTTCCATTTAATTCAGATGATTGTAATGCTTTATTATCTAAAATCCATGGGTATATTTCAGGTACATCAACAAACATAATATTGACATCATTCTATTTTTATCTTCCCAAGATTATTTGTGCTGTAACTGATGGGCTATTGTTTTTGTTTTGTTTTGTTTTTTCAAAATCCTTGAAAAGATTTAATATAGTAGAAGTACAGTGTACTAAACTAATACATATTGATTTAGACCTTTGACACCACTCATAGAGTAGTAGAAACTAAAACCTTTTTTAAAAAACCAATTAACATATTAATCTTGATTGCAAAAGAGTTGTCTGATACAGCATCCATTAAACATAAGTAATTCAAAATATACATAATCAAATATGTATATTTTCTCCTCAAGCTAGCAAATATATATATGTATATGTATATGTATATGAAAATAGAAGAATTTTTTACTAATTTGCCTTTTTCTCAGGCCAACAATGTTTATTTTGGTCCAGCTATTAAAAATATTATCTACTTGATATTTTCCTAAGAAATCCTAATGAAACATTTCTCTTCATTGGTAAGTTAAGACAGAATTAAATAAATTTTGGGGCCCTGGCCGGTTGGCTGAGTGGTACAGTGTATAAATGTCCTGTGTTCAGTTTCTGGTCAGGGCACACAGGAGAAGTGACCATCTGCATCTCCACCCCTCCCTCACTTATCTCTTTCTCTCTTCCCCTCCCACAGCCATGTTTCGATTAGTTTGAGCTCATTGACCCAAGGCACTGAGGATAGTTTCGTGGAGCCTCTACCTCAGGCACTAAAAATAGCTCAGTTGTCAGCACTGGCCCAAGATGGGCAGAACATTGGCCCCAGAAGAGGGTTGCTGGGTGGATCCCGGTTGGGGTGCATGCAGGAGTCTTTCTCTCTATCTCCCCTCCTTCACTTGGAAAAAAGAAGAAAAAAATTCTTTCATCTGCATTTTAAGCTTTAGATAGAGTAACTAACATCAGTTCCTTCAATATACTATTAAATAAATGTTCTTTTATTAAATAAACATTATTAAATGAAATAACACATGTAAAATGCCTAACAGCTTGCTTATCATTTAGAAAGTAATTAATCAACATTGGCTTTCATTTAATATTATGGTTTAAATTGCTAATACATTTTTCTGAAGTCTTTATGGCCTGCCAACATAGACAGTATCAAAGGTACTTAATTTAAGTAAAAAAATAAAAGAATCTTTACTAAGAGGTGTGCCATTGCATGTTATCTGCCATTTGAGTAGAGTTTAGCATTATTCATGCATCAGAAGCTAGATGAAGCTGGTGAAAGTGAATGCCCAGATCTCTCAATTTTAACAGATTCTGTCTGTCCCCAAACAGAGTGAAATGTACTGAATGTGCCCCAAATCCAAATTCTGAAGCCCATTTCCCCAATGCAATGGTATCAGGAGCTAATTAGAATGGGATTAGTGCCTTCATAAAGTAGACCCCAGAGAACTCTCTCACCCTCTTTCTGACATGAAAGATAAAATGTGAAGACATCCATATGCAACTCAGAAGAGCCTAATCAGAACTTAACCTGCCAATACCCTGATGTTGGACTTCCAGCTTCCAGAACTGTGAGAAATAAATTTCTGTTATTTATAAGTCACCTAATCTATGGTACTTTGTTATATCAGCCCAAACTAAGATAGCACATTGATCCTAAAGATGGTGTCCTAGAAAACCTCTCTGTCCATCAGCACATATTTCTATGAGGCCTGTAAATATCTTTGAATGGAAGAAAGAATGTATTTTCCACCCCTTGAGGCTGTGGGACCCATTGTAACCTGAGTGTTAGAACCACAGCCAAAGTAGAAGTCCCTTCTATTTGGGGATAAAGTACCCATGATAAGTTCATTGAGAACCTAGTTCTGTGACACTTTTAGATAGCCTTGTATCAGGATCAGAAATTCATACATTCCCTATGTCTCTGAGCAGCTACCTACTACAATCTAGTCAGGGTCAGCATGTGAGGAAAGGGTTTAAAAATGGAAAGTAAATATTAAAACATTAAAGAAGAAAGAATAAAATATAAAAATTATTAAAAAGGTAAAGAGAAAAATGAAGGAAATATGAACCAAGCTGTTCCTGACATCTTTAAGACTGGGATTTTATCTATAAGAAGTCATTTCTCTACTGTCCTTAGTAGTAGCATGAAAAAATTCTTTTTTGTGTGTGCAGTTTCATATGTATATCTATGTATAACAGTTATATACTGTTTGCCTAATAATTACTGTGACTTATTGCACAGAAATATTCACCATTGTTTTGTTATGAAACATAATCTTTTTAAATTAGATTAAATAGCTAGGGTCATAATTATGTTTTAATCATTTAATTCATATAACTTGCATATTTAGAAAATAAATAGAATCATAAACTGATGTATCATTATATTCATGAAAAATAGATCATATTCAGGTATTTTCTGCAAAAGTGACCTATTTTATAACTATTAACTTTGCTTTTGCTTTTTGAGGGGGCAAAGAAATAGACTACAATGATAAAACTGTGGGAAATAATCAGTGGGAGAATAAGGCCAAAAGCATGGCATAAATTTTGTCCCTTCCCTATCTAGACCTTTTGTACAACTCATGAAGAACCAACATACCACAATGTAATATACTGTAATAGAAGTACTAAATGTATTTGCTGGCAGCAGAAACATGTGTCTATTCAGTAGTCTCTGAGTAATCCTTAGCACTATAGATCTGAATAAGCCATTATGGCTTTGACTGGTAAATGAGGCATGTCATTACACTGTATTTATAACAAAAATAAAGACATCCTTACAGACCATTTGCCTAGAGCCTCATGGACTCTTTAAGCACACCCCTAGGAAAGTCTTGCATGTAAGAAGCAAGGCCAATAAAACTGAAGTCTAGCATATTATCAACTTGTTATCAAAATTCCCTGAAGAAGGTGACCTTTGTTCTTATATATTCTGCCTCTGTTAACTAAAAATACCCTCTGGTTTTCAACTCAGCTATAGTCTTAAAAAACCAGTCGGCTCTCTTCTCTCTTTAACTCCACCTGACCTTACCCTGCAGTTGTTCTGTGGTCTCCGGGCACACGCCTGGACTTCCACACCTGCCTTTCAGTGTTATATGGTGGTCCATGCCCACCACTGACAAATGGCCTCTCATTCCTTACCTGGATTATTCCTGGGTTCTGACACTGTCATACATCGGATTTTTTAAAATTCATTTGTTTTGTTTTTTCTCTTTAAAAACCAAACCAAAAATCAGAATATGCTAAACTAATCTCAAAGATTAGGTTGCAGTCTATTTTTCAAGATATTCAGTGTTGAAAGCTGAAACCTATCCCAGGGAGGAGAAAACAAAACAAAAAAAAAAAGGTGTTCTGAGAGCAAGGTTTAGATTTTGAACTTTCAGCCTTATTATTGTTTATCAAAGTGTTGTCAGCAGAACCACGTTTCCCTCTCTGGTCCAGACCTCTTTAATAATTTGTTGTGGGGAAGCTAAGAAGGCTCTTGCAGAAAAATACTTCATAGAAACTTGGGTGAACCTCTTTCTTGTTCACTAAGGGAGTTTTTCAAGTTCACAAGAAAGCAAAAACTATGTGCTCCTTTTATCTGAATAATACTAGGACAAAAACACAGATTTAAAAGTGAATTCCTGGAATAAGAGACAAACATGAATAGCAACAGTAGCCAAGGAGGCATCTGGCCCAGTTACGGAACACAGAGTCACCAAAGTTCACATAGGGCATCAGGAAGCCAGGCAAGACAAGCAGGAGTGCACTCCCCAGCCCCAGATGTCTTAAGACTCAACCTCCATTAGAGTTTTCTTATAGTCACAATATTTCCTGCAGGCCAAGCCTATGCTATTCTTCTATGCATTGAGCATATAGCTAGTGCATTTCACCTTCATGGTTGGTTTAGGAAGATCTGAAGACACAAATATGTTAAAATAGGACTCAATCTCAGTTGTGACTGAGGCAGGCCCAGGGTCAAAAATATCGGTTATTATCACATTCCAAAATGAGTTGCTAGACCATAAAAATGTAACTACATTTAAAAAGGAGATGGTTAAAACTCAGATTTGCAACTTTTATTTTAGCTCTCAATTTAAGTATATATGATGTTGAAACTGGATATCTGAGATACTTTCTTTGGAAAAGAAAAATAATGGAGTACTATGGCTAGTTCTCTCTACCTTGGTGGGAGAAGAAGAGGGCATGTTTTTCCCTTCAACTGGAGCATGATGAAAAAAGATCCAAAGGTCCATGTGGAGAGGTTGGTGAATGTCTCTTAGCATGAGTAGCTGGAGAAAGAACAACCATATGTGAAGAAACTGCTTGGGAGAGAGCCCTGGGTGAGGGGAGGTCTGTGAAGATCCTATAACCTGCCATTTTAACATCTGCCAAGCCCAGAGAATGCTGACAACAGTCTAGTCAACTGAAACCTTTCTTGCTCCCTTCTTTAGCATAATCATGGCAGAGCCAGAAACACAGACAGTTAGAAAAGGAAGGAGAAGTAGAAACTCAGGGGGGAAAAGGGGAAGAAGTTGGTCATGACCCCCCTCCCTTCATGTAGGTTCTTGACTGCAGCTGACATCCTGGGAAAGGAAAAAAGCTTTGCCTTTAAAACAAAAATATTTGATTATTACCCATATCTAGACATACCAGTGATAGAAATAACTACTCAGAAGATTAAAGTCACCTGAGATTTTCTCTCAGGGAAACCAAGTAGCTAGTCTCATGGTATGGATTTGAAGAAAAGGTGGGAAATGAAACTGAAGTTGCTTTATAATGGACACTGGCAGTTTCATTTGATCAGTATTCTGCTTACAAAAATAATTCTTCATATTCTTGTCTCAGAATGAAATGTACAGTTTTGCACAAGCCAAAGAAATGGGTGTATTATAAACTGATTTTTTTCAGAATATTTAGCTAATAAAAATTCTCTACTGAAATAATTTTTCAATCTTTAAATTCCTCTCAGAGTGTATGGCAGGCATCATATAAAATTAGGTTTTTTTCAGGTCCTTAGTGGTTTTATACAAAGAATATAAAAATTTCTTCCTCAAATTTGGCAAAAGTGGTCGACTGGCCTATCATTAAGCACCTCCAGGTCCATGACTCTGTGAGGCATTTCATTCTTTGTTAGAAAATACTGATTATTAAAAATTCCTTCCTCATATTAAAGAGAAAAGCTAAACATTCAGCCCCTCCACTGCCTTGTCTGCTTGGCAGAAGTACGCTATTCTTTTGGTTCCCATTTCTGGGCCCCCTGATGTTTTTCTTGGTCCCCCAGAGTTGACCCAGTTTTTTTCTTCTGTGTTTCCACAGCATCTCTTCTTTACTTACACCATGCCACTTAGCAGTGCATCTCCTGTCTCGGTTGATGTCACTGGATCCTTCTCCAGACTAAGCAGCAGCTCTTGGTTTGTTAAGCCACAGTACTGGATCCTACCCAGGGTTCCAAGATAACCAAACATGGGCCTGCTCACAAGGATAAAGCACGGACATAGACGACATTAACATAAGCTAGATGGAAATAAGTGTCTAAGGAAGGTGTATATTCCTAAAAAACTATTATAACTTAGTTTTTCTCTCTTGCTGGAGTACCCTATTCTTCAGACAATATTTTACATTCTGCACTTCAATTTACCAACAATTTGTGTTTGATCATATCAAAAAGGAATTTTTTTCTGGCTTAGATAGCAGTTAAACCTTGAATCTGCAAGCAGTTGAAGACATCTGAATCTGATAATCAAAGACAGATAGTTATGTGCTCCTAGTGAAAAGGGCCACTGCACAGAAAATAAAACAATGAGGAGGAAGAGTAACCGAATCAGATGCCCCACAATGTGTACAAGGAGGAACAGGTCACTGAGCCCATCTGCTTCTCCACCCCTCCCCCTCTCCTTCCTCTCTGTCTCTCTCTTCCCCTCCCGCAGCCTAGGCTCCATTGGAGCAAAGTTGGCCCGGGCGCTGAGGATGGCTCTGTGGCCTCTGCCTCAGGCACTGGAGTGGCTCTGGTTGCAACAGAGCGACGCCCTGGATGGGCAGAGCATCGCCCCCTGGTGGGTGTGCCAGGTGGATCCTGGTCAGGTGCATGCAGGAGTCTGTCTGACTGCCTCCCCATTTCTGGCTTTGGAAAAATACAAAAAAACAAACAAACAACAACAACAAAAAAAACAAAGACCACAGCTCTTCTCCTAGCCCTGTCATTCTGTGATGTTCCCATTCCACTCACAGCCCTCTACCAGGGTTCATGCTATCAGGCACGAATTTAGAGCAGCAGCTTACTAGTAAACCTTGTATGTCCAGAGTCTCATAATGGTCAGGGTCTTGCTCTTATGCAACAATTCAGGTGGACATAAATTGTGAGAGTACAATAGTCTGAGTTATTCCCCCAAGAGTTATTTCCATTGTGTTGGAGACAGAGCCTTAAACTAAAGGAGTGGACCCTTAATGGAAGAATGCAGTTTCTCCTGGAAGACGAGAAGTCATAGGAACCTTCCTTTTTACTGCTTAATTCATACCCTGTAGTCACCATAAAATTGCAACATATGAGCCAGAACAATTTCTCTCAGGTGCTAATTGAAATCTAGACCAAGAAAAGAACTGTGTAGGGATGTAGTATGCCAGTAAACACAAACTTTCAAAATATTGAGTTGGAATAAAAATTACCTGTTATGGAAAATGTGTTAGGAACTCAAGAAGTGAAATTCTGATTTCTTTCTCCCTATATGTGATCAAGTAAGACTACAAAGACAACCTTCCTATCAACCAGCCTTGGAGGTTCAAATTGCCATTGTTAAATATTAAGAATAAGAAAAATCTCTGCAAATGGTAATAATAAAAATAACCCCGAAGAAATACTTGGGCCTGTGTCAGATGAACACATCTGTCCTTGTAATTTGGCTTTCATAAATATTTATTTAATTTCTCTTCTTTCATAGTCAGTTCTTATGCTAATAAATAATAAGATCATTATATGATATTTTATTAATCCTCACTCTTTTAGCATCCCTCAATATTCCCATACTCACATTGCAAAGAGGTAAATTGCTTAGCAACTCAAAAAAAGGTGGTTAGTATAAGGTAAAACCACATGTCTAGCCCTGAATTACATCCATGAGTCTCTCTCTACTTTCCCGTCACAGATGCTTTTGTCAAACTCACAGCATTTGAATATATACAAGTTTCTAAATGTTTGGTTAATTGTTCCTTCTCTTGCCTGACCAGGTGGTGGTACAGTGGATAGAGCATTAAACTGGGATGCAGAAGACCCAGGTTCGAGACCCCGAGGTCACCAGCTTGAGTGCAGGTTCATCTGGTTTGAGCAAAGCTCACCAGCTTGGACCCAAGGTCACTGGCTCGAGCAAGGGGTTACTTGGTCTGCTGAAGGCCCATGGTCAAGGCACATATAAGAAAGCAATCAATGAACAACTAAGGTGTCGCAACAAAAAACTGATGATTGATGCTTCTTATCTCTCTCCGTTCCTGTCTGTCCCTATCTATCCCTCTCTCTGACTCTCTCTCTGTCTCTGTAAAAAAAAAAAAAAAAAAAAAAAAATTTTATTTTTGTCCCCCTGGTCTCAGCTGACTGTTATTTCTGTTGGCTCCTTTAGGTGCCTTGGGACAACTAACATCTACAAGACTTAACCTGAGCCTACTAGTTGGAGGTCTCAGCTGTCATTGTTTCCATGGAAACTCAAATCAGATTGCCAAAAATGAGGTTAGTCATTTAAAAATCATATTAAAAAAAGAAATAGTGCCTACTACCACTGTAGTATTTAAAACAGTGCTTTGTTGAAAGCCATTTTCTTGTTTTTAAAAATTAAATACTGTTTCCATGGTAGCAGATTAATAAACTACAAAGACCAACCCAAGCTACAAAAGTTCTTTCTTTCAGCATCTACATTCAGTCTATTGTACTCATGAAACCTCTTGCAGTATGAAGCTCTCAACGTGCTTTTTTAAAATAACAATAAAGAACAACTTCATTTCTATTCATAGGTTTCCCATAGATGGAATGCATTAGTGAAATATAATGACATGAGGTGTTTTGTAATAATAACTAATATTTATTAACTGTCTACAATGGGACTGAAAGTGTCAAGGTGCTTTATATAAATGATCTCCAGTCCTCAATAGTATTGTCTCCATTTTACATGGAAACTGCAATTCATTGAAAGTCATATAAGTATTGACAAGGGAAGGAGCTGTGTGTTTCAAACTGAGATCTGGCCAACTGCCGGGCCAGGGCTCCTCCCTCATCCTGGTCAAAGTGAAGTACAGAACAGAGAGGAAACAGCTTGTCCCCAGCTTGGCTGCCAACATAAGCACGTGCACACAGTCACATACACACACTGCATTTCGGGACTCAGCCCACATAGTATAAATGCAGTGTGAAGAAATCGGACTGCTCAGAAGTGTTTAGGGACCATTAGCTCTTTTTCTGACCAGGTCATAAAAAGAATGTCCATGTGCTCTTAACACTCAAAAAAGGAACCTAGTTTCACAGAGCTTCAATCTTTCAGTGAAATTCAACTCAACATCCTTTCCTTCTTCACACCTCACTCTCTTACCAACAGCCACAATCTCCTATGTAAACTACAACCATGTCTTAGAGCACAATCTTCACAAATAACATAGTATGCTGGTTTGAATGAATGAATAACTTTTTTAAAATTCTTCATCAAGTAATGAAAATATTACTCAATTCAAATGACTACAGGAGGAATTAAACAAATATTTTACCCTGCAACAGTATTCTTCTGATTTACTCAAGAGTGTACATTTCTACTGCCTAATCAAAGGTATAGATGACCACACATTCTTCATAAAATTAGATAGGGCCAGGAATGGTCATTTATGTCTTATTCTAAATTATCAATAATTCCATCAGAGTTAAAAATAAACCCTCAAAATCTCTGAGGACATACTTAGGAGAAATTGGATACATTCAACATTAAAACAGCTGTTTTCCACATTTTTTCTTCAGGCAAAATGTAAATGGAAAACTGATATAACAGATTTGGTCTCCAGGCAAAATGAAATGGAAGAGTTTAATGTCAGCACAGGAAAAAGGGAGGAGGCAGTTCCCAAAAGAGCAACTCTGAGCTTACTTTTAATTTATGTCAATATTTTTCTATTAAAGTAGAAAATAAACAAACATAAAATAGAACATTTTTTAGAGGAGTAAAGTTGAGGCATCCCTGACATTCCAATGACACACTATTTGACCTCGAACTACTTGAATTCTTTGGAATAGGGTAAAGTGATTTCTGATTCAAAGAGCTTAGAGAATGTGGCATCAAAGGCCAGAGTGACATTTAATTTCAAAATAGAATTACAGTGTTTCTTTAAATCTCAAGTACCTCTCCAAACACTCTGAAGACCAAGACAAAATATAATTCCTCCAGGAAAGAAATAATTTCCAAACAAAATTCAAGTTGCCAATTGTAATTCATTATTATGAACAGTCAACTCCTTCAAATTTCAGATCCTTAGAAGTGATACTTAGAATTTACAGTCTTCTGTGCTCAGCCATATTGATAATCACCGTGGTAATCCAAATGAAGCAATAATAAACCAAAAATCTATAGTAATCAAGGAAATGTATTCCAAATGACAAGCAAAATATTTTTTCAAAACTTAGACTTAATTATACTTGCAAAGTTATAAATTAGAATTAAGAAAACAAAATAAAACTAGCCTGAAATAGAAATGGAAGAAACTATAGTTCTGTGTGTTTATTTACCAACAAATTTATACTAAGCAGAAAAAGAAACACTAAATAGGGAGCCTGTAATTAGAGTAAATGTTTGCTTACAAAAATAATTGTCCTTAATTCCCTTAAATATACTTCTAAAGTGAGAAATAGGTCTTCCCTCTTCTACTGCTCTTCTGCCTATGGTAGGCAGAATGGTCCCCCAAAAATGTCTATGATCTAATCCTTGGAAGCCATAAGTATGTTACAGCACATGGCAAAAGGGATTTGCAGTTATAATTAAGGTTACAGGTTTTAAATAAGGCAGATCCATCATGGATTATATGGGTGGTCTCAATCTGATTTCATGAATCCTTCAGAGTAGAGAATATTCTCCAGCTGGAAGATGAGGAAGACAAAGAAGATCAACGCATGAGAGAATTTAACACACTGTTGCTGGCTCTGAAATTCAGGTGCCTGTATGCAATGACCAAAGCAGGACCTGTTGCAGCTAAGAGCAGCTCTCAGCTGACAACTATTTCAGTCCTACAACCACAAGGAATTGAATACTGCCAACAATATGAATGAGCCTAGAAGTGGATTATTCCCATAGACTCCCTATAAGTGTCCAAAAGTTGGCACTTTTTTATTATTGAGATATAATTGGCATATAACATTGTGTACATTTAAGGTATACAACACAATCATTTGACACATTTATATTGCAATATGATTGCCATTGTGGCTTTAGCTAACACTCTATCACAGGGGTCGGGAACTATTTTGGCTGAGAGAGCTATGAATGCCACATATTTTAAAACGTAATTCCGTGAGAGCCATACAATGACCCATGTATGTTATGCATTATCCAATAAATATTTGGTGTTTCTCCGGAGGACAGCTGTGATTGACTCCAGCCACCTGCAACCATGAACATGAGTGGTAGAAAATGAATGGATTGTAATACATGAGAATGTTTTATATTTCTAACCTTATTATTTTTTTATTAAAGATTTGTCTGCGAGCCAAATGCAGCCATCAAAAGAGCCACATCTGGCTCACGAGCCATAGATTCCCAACCCTGCTCTATCACATCACATAATTATTATTTCTCAGAGGTTAGTGTCTTGATTTTGACCTTAAGAGACCCGGAGCAGAGAACCCAGCTAAGCCCACTAGAACTTCACATCTACACAACTGTAAGATAATAGCGTTATTTTAAACAACTAAATTTGTAGTAATTTGTTACATCAACAGTTGAAAACAAATATATCCTCAGCCCAAAAACCTATTCTCCCTCCACTTCCTATCTTCCATTTACCTTCTTAGAAATTAAAAGTAGCCAACCATGTCTTAAAATATAATCTCAAAGCATTTTATATCTTCATTGAATAATTAGAATATTTAATGTATATTCTTGAAAAGCATCTCCTGCTGTTTCTGGAAGATGCAAAATGGCAGAGTATAAGGAACTAAAAGGGGAAAAGGTGAGCAAGTTCTTTAATCTCCTCAAACTTTAGTTTCTTTATTTGTACAGTGAGAAGAATGCTAGCTTCCTGACAAGACTGAGGAATGAAGGGTTTCAAAAATGTAAAAGCTTATAGAAAATGCACAATCCATCTGTCTCCCCTACCATGGCCTTCTATAAAGCTTTCTGGAGGTCACAATCCCAAATTCAAGAAAGTGTTCTATCACACTATTGATAGGGGGCTGGTTAACACAATGAAGATTTACCTGACAAAGCTGGTAACAATGATTTAAATCTTTCTGGAAACCATTTCCAAGAACCTCCCCACAGACATCAGGCCTGATATCACACAAGCACTAACCGTTTACAAATGACTCATCACCTTTTATTTCAGTCTACACTGGCTTTCTTACAAACTGAATAACAAATAAAAATTTTGAAATGAACTTAATAAACTAAGAAAAACTAATAGATAAAAAAAAACAGGGGGTTGGGGGTGTCTAAAGATCAAAAGGAGTAATTAAAGACCAGGGCAGAATAGTAAAAGTTGAACAAATTAACAAAATTTGCCCAATTCTAATGAGAGAAAATTACACTTAATTTTATAGCTGAAAAGTTATCAGAAAAAAAATATGACTAAATCTTAACTTAGTGAACTGGTTAAACTTGGTGAATTATTAGATGAATTGATTACTGTAATGGAAAACTTGATTTTCAGAGATGTAACTAGCTTCTCAGTGGCACATGAAAGTGTTCAATAAATACTTGTTGAATAAATGGTGAGTATTGGTATTATGTTTGCCTTTAAATTTAGCTCTGAAATTCCTGGAATAATACATTATTATGATTAAAATTAAAAGAATTGATTATCTACCTGCTCCCTTTCCAGACATCTACTGTAGAAATTTGAAAAATAAGCAATTTTTTTCTTTTAATCTATCAGTTTTATATACTGCTCACAAACATTAGGGGATCAGAGAACATGCAGAAACTCCAGTACTTTTAGCCTTTTGTATAGTGTATTCCCACCAATGAAATAAAAGTTGGTTTTGCATCTCATTTGCATAATTAAACAACTTTCTTTAACTTGTCATTCTTTTTCTGATGTTCTTGTTTAATAAAAAAATCAAATGCTTCTTTTTTTTATTGCTTCATATTTATTTTTAAATATCCCTAGTTTTTGTGAGCAGTGTAGTTTTATCAAATTAACAAAATTCCATCTCTCACAGAAACTTTAGAAGATAAACTATACAAACTCTGTGAAAATACAAGTTATTATATTAAATTTAAGAACCAATCATGATTCAAAATTATTTTAAAATCTGTACTGGGCTTCCATAAGTAATCAAAATATTTGTTGAGTTGCTTGTTTGGGGTGTTAATAAGGAGTGTAAATTTTGAGAGGCCTTTGTGTCTTTTATTTATTAATGGTTCACTGTAATTCAATACAAAAATCACAGATCTTAGAGCAAAGGAGTCATCTGAACTTGGCCAGAGAACACCTCATTGAGAAAACTACATGGCATTAGCCCTAAAGGCTGAGGAGTTTCCCAATGAATAGTAAAGGAGGAGCAGTTCTGGCAGAATATTGCATAAGGAAGACTGGATTCAAGAAAATTCAGGAAAAATTTAGTGGGTTTGAGGAACTGAAAAGTAGCCAGTATGCTAAGAATATGGAAAGAAAAAAATAAAAATACCATGATAATATATGAAACCAGGCAGGAGTCAGCCACTGCAAGGCTTTGTAGGACATTGTAAAGCAGTTAGATTTTTTTTCCTATGTACAGTGTAAAACCTAGGTTTAGGGTATGTGTGTTAATTCTAAATTTTTCTTCTGGTAGTTCTATTTTAATGTTTCTCTTTTTTAAGAGTTGGGTATAAATTTTAAAGAATAATAACATATCTACAATCTATTAACATATATTACATATTAACTAACATGGAGAAGATGTCCCTGGTCTTTCTAAATGCAACTGGAAATCACTGTCTTGAACAATGAATAGATCCTCTGTATATATATTAAAAGGATATTTTAACTGCCTCTGCAGTAATGTATCATATCTTCTCTATAAAATCATTTGATATTTGGCAAACCTCATTGCCCTGATTTAATTCTTCTACATTTATTGATTCCTTATTGAGCCTTTCATTAGTGATTAAAGATGTTTTGTTTTACAAAAAATTATCTCTTTTGATTTCTCTTTTACCAAAATAATTTTCAAATACCCACCACATGGTATAAACTAATTCAATTTTCAAGATTTTAAAACCAATTTTTACTATTTTATCAAAAAATACTTTTAAATTTTTATTTCCTTTTCCAGTGGATGACCTAACTTAGAAGATATTGATATTTTAATTTAAAAAAATGTATTTATTGAGAGGTTGAGCCAAAAGAAAAGAATATCATGGACATGAACAACAGTATAGTTATCAGTGTGGGGGTTGGAGAAGGGTGTAAGGGGGATAAATGGTGATGGGCAAAGACTGGACTTGGGCGGAGGGCACACAATACAGTGTACAGAGATGTATTGTAGAATTGGGCACCTAAAACCTGTATAATTATGTTATGTAGTATCATTCCAATAAATTCAGTTAAAACAGAAAATTAAGGGATTAGTCCAAAGGAAAAAAATGTATTTATACTAAAAACCTCTATCAAACTGAGAGACATTCAACCCATTTGATTCTATACTAATCAGGTTGTTATTATAAATGTCATTTCTCTTTGTTGTTATTATTGTTTGTTTGTTCACAAAATTTTACTTACTTTTCAAAGACTTTGATAAGATTCAAAACTGTTTGGGATTAGTCGAAAAGTATAAGGCTACCAGATTGAGACATTAAAATAAGAACAAGGAGTATCTATTCCTGGAGGAATCTCTTTGTGGAACAGAGAAGCAGATAGGCCATTGTAAATTCTCATTACATTCATTAAATCTGGATTTTAACTAAGTGTACCCTACATATATTTTCCCAATCCATCCCTTAACTTGATTTTTCCATGGCTAAAGGTTGATACAAAGGAAAGAAGAAGGCGGAGAAGCAGGAGGAATAAAGAGAAGAATGTTGCTAATTCCTAAGCATTGCTTTGTCCATGGTGTATTTTTTGATAGCTATTAACCTAACAAGACAACTTAGTAAGAAGTCGGTACATTTTTTGGAACAGTATCCTTTGCCAATGCCTACCAATGAGATCCATTGGGCAAGCATGTCTTGGTCTGGATGGATCAACATGTTAGAAAAAGCCTTACTCTCTGTAAGTAAGGCATTATTCACTACATCATTTATGAAAAGGATGGAAGTATCCCACACACCTACTTTATTACAGTAAATGTTGAGGTTTGGCAGAATTTTTTTTCTTCTTCTGCCGATTTTGGAACAAACAGGGAAATAAGATAGAGAAAACATATCGATTAAAATAGAAATATTGGGTTTATTATTATAACCTGGTTGGAAAATGTGAATTTATTTCTGTGGTCAAAAGGCTTATTACCTCCCCTGTGCCCATACCACCACCACCTTCCACATACATACGGACTTTATACTTGATGAAGTCCACCAAATATAATTTTAAACCTGCACCGTAGCTGCACTTATTCAACACTGGTCACTCACACTGGCCCAGGGCAATATAAAAAGAAAGACAGAATTAGTTTCCAGGGTCCAATAGAGAAAATAGATCCAGGTGTCACTTATCAATTAGGAAACTCACTTCATTTCTTTGTTAGAAATGAATGGGGGGTGGGGAGGCCAGGAGTATTCCTCAGAAGTCCTTCCACACGGAAATACGAGGTAAATGGGAATGAAGTTCCCCCACCTGAAGCCAAACAGTAGAGCCCAAGAATATTTCAGATATTAAAAATTAAAAAACCATAAAGTAGCATCCACCTTTAGGACATCAAAATGCATAATGTATATTTAACATCATACTAATGCTTCAAAGAAATCTCCTGGGTAGTATATAACACTATTTCTAATACTGTACCATATCTCCAGGATTTAGGAAGAACAGGGAAAAGCCCCTTTTGTATTTATTATAAATTGCTCACAAAATAATATAATTAAATAGTTAACTTTAGTCTTCTCATCAAAAAAAAGTCTTATACACTATCACTAATAGAAATAAAACAGGGGGGTTCCTTTAAAAGAAAAATGTAAATGTAACATAAGCCAATATTTATTTCCTTGTAAAAACTTAATTCACCATTTAAACTGAAGAGTCACTAGTTTTGTTAGGTGCTTGTCAATTTGTTTCATATAAACTTTTTATATACCTAGTGGATATTTCAAATGGGATTCATAATGCAAACTTAGCATATCCCTTTTCCTCTTAATTTTTGTCCTTTCATATATATATTCTTTCCTCATAATGAAAATAGGAATTCATAAAATTCAAGATTTCAATTTCTATATTGCTGTAAAGTGCATTAAAATAATTTATACATTACTGACCTGTTTTTGCTTTTAATAATTTAACTTAAGAAATTACAATTGAATGTTTAAGATAGAACAACTACGAGAAGAAAATTACCCAAGATTTTGACATTTAAAGTAACTTATTTATGCTTCAACCTATGCATTGTAAGAGTTCAGGGAAGAAACAGCTTAATTTAATCATGTTAAGGAAAAGAATAAATGCGCAGTATTTAAAGAAGCAACTTAAACAGATACCCTAAGTGTCCACACTCCTGCAATATATATTTTCTAGACAGTTACAAGCACATCACTCCCAGCAAGCACTCACTCTGAAGCATAAAGAAACTCTGATTCCTAGTCTTTTGATTTCCAAAGTTGAAAGGCATTCAGTAACAGTCACTGAGTTCTGAAATGACACAAGTACCAGGTGCATGGGAATCAAAAGTGAGAATAAAATAAAGATCTCTCCCATCTAACAGAAATACCCTGCATGGTTAGAAATTCCAAATGAACTTTGTATTGATCCCACTGGTTATAATTCAGTAAACGCTTACTGGTGTTCACCATGTACTTGTCAGTTGCTAGATAACAGTAAAAATAAAAAAGGGAATTCAGAAATTGATAAAGCATGGGTCTTCCTAAATTAAGTGTATCCCAATTTCTTTGGGAAAAATATAATTAACAATATATATAATTGTTACCAATAATGTGTTTTATGTTCTATCTTTGATTTCTAAACAAAGCTTAAATGGATACTTATAAGAAAACTTGGCTATGAGCAGAAAGGACTGACTCCCAAATATAAGTCTTTTCTAGAATGATAGAACTTTGTGGTCTGATTAAGATTAGTAATATTTCAACAAGAGATTTCAATAAGTAAGACACATCATTCCATAATCATTGAGGCAATAAGTCAACACAAATGATCCTAGGAGCAAAAGGGTATCCCAGCCAATGTATACAGAAATTCAGACAATAACAGAGTTCATGCAGGTGACTCTAAACAGTGCAAAGAAACTGGCAGGCAAACTGTGGAGCACAGCTACCAAGATCTGAACCCATGTATAGGGTTCATAAGCTCATGATCTTTCTTCAAAGACAGGCAACAGAAGACAAGTCCAAGACCTTGAACAACTGCCTTGCATCCCTTCAATAGAAGACTGGATAAAGAAGATGTGGCACATATACACTATGGAATACTACTCAGCCATAAGAAATGATGACATTGGATTGTTTACAACAAAATGGTGGGATCTTGATAACATTATATGGAGTGAAATAAGTAAATCAGAAAAAAACAAGAATTACATGATTCCATACATTGGTGGGACATAAAAACAAGACTAAGAGACATGGACAAGAGTGTGGTGGTTACTGGGGGTGGGGGAGGGAGGGCGTGGAAGGGAAAGAAGGGAGATGGAAAGGGGGAGGGGGAGGGGCACAAAGAAAACTAGATAGAGGGTGACAGAGGACAATCTGACTCTCAGCGATAGGTATGCAACATAATTGAATGACAAGATAACCTGGACATGTTTTCCTTGAATATATGTACCCTGATTTATTGATGTCACCCCATTAACATTAATAAAAATTTATTAAAAAAAGAAATGGCACTTAAAGTGGGAACTAGATCTATCAACATGAACTCTTAGCAGATGGAGGTACACCATGCTTGCTGGCAGAGGGGTTCTGGAGCAAAGTGCTGCTAAAACTAAAAGAAAAAAAGAATTCATGGGAATTGATTAAAAAGGGGGAGCTGTAGGTAAAATAATTTTATTTTCTTTCTTTTATTCATTGAGAGGAGGGGAGGCAGAGAGACAGACTCCTGCATGCACCTTGACCAGGGTCCACCCAGCAAGTACACTAGGTGGTGATACTCTACCCATCTGGGGTGTTGCTCAGTTGCTCAGCAACCAAGCTCTCCTTAGCACTTGAGGCAGAGGCCATGGAGCCATCCTCAGTTCTTGGGGCCAACTCACTCCAATTGAGCCATGGCTGCAGGAGGAAAAAAAGAGAGAGAGAGAGAGAAGTGAGAGGGGTAGGAGTGGAGAAGCAGATGGGTGCTTCTCCTGCGTGCCCTGACCAGGAATTGAACTCGGGATGTCTGCACTCCAGGATAATGCTCTATCACTGAGAAAACTAGCCAAAGCAGTAAAATAATTTTTTTCTTCTTATAGTCTAGAGCCAGGACTAACTGCAAACAAAAACACATCAATTCCAGCCACCTGTTAAGCAAAGGAGGAAGAAACTACATGTATTGTCTTTGAGTTTTATACAAACTCATTCTAAGTACAGAGAAGAGATGATAGATAACAGAAAAAGACATACTATTAACATCAAAAGAAACATAAATGGGAACATGGATAAATCCCCTGGCATTTAGTAGCAGAGGCAGCTGACAGAACAAAACTATGAACAGGTCCCTGAATAGTTGGCAGGTATATGAAGTAGGCTCTACAGTTCTCTTTGACCCAACACACACAAATGCCTGCACTTGAGAAAAAACACACATTCCTCAGACACCAGAGCAAAAGATAGAATGGCCTCAAAAGGGTTCTGGGGCCAATTTTAACTTGCAGTTTCAAGAAATTATCTGACACCAGCTATGTGTCCTATAATTTGACTCAACTGTGCTGACCTGCCTAGAGATAGCATCAAGTTGCACAGGTTAAGGGCTCAGTCCCACAAGATTGCACCCCCCACACACATACTTTAGGTGCCATTCACAAGTCCAAAGTATCACCTGTGCTTTTGACAAAATATAGACCAGAGGTTTCCATAATCCTCTACTTCGGTGAGTATCACCTGTGCTTCTGACAAAATATAGACCAGAGGTTTTCATAATCCCCTACTTTGGTTTTATTCATTTGCCTGAGTGGCACACAGAACTCAGGATATTAGTTTATTTATCATATTAGTGGTATTACAAAAGAGATTAAGGAAAATAAATCAAGAGACAGATGAAATTGGGCAGCAAGATAGTGATGGAGTAGACGGATGTACTCACTCCCACCTTCTAGAAGCAAAGTGGATTACTACTTAATTTTAAGAATGATCATCTGGAAAAACCATCTTTGGACTAAGCTAAGAGGACTCTTTAACCAAGGATCACTGAAGAAGCCACACTGAGACTGGTAGGAAAAGCAGAAATGAGGAGAGGGCTGCCCAGCTCCCGGGAGTGAACAGTAGCCCGGAGAAACTTCCGCAGCAGGAAGTGATTTTAGCAGAGATGGGAGGGTCCTGGGCTCCAGGAAGGAAACCCCAGCCTGTAGCCCCTGAGCCTAGAAGAGGCATACAGACAGTATTTAGCTGTGAAACAAGCCAGGATATTGTATGTGAGAAAGCAACAGATTTCTCAGATCCAGAATTCTTATTACAGGGACTGTGCAGAAAACATCTTTCACAACCTCTCACCCGGGGCTCTGGGGGATGAGGAGAGTGAGAGGACTGGAGTAGCAGAAAGAGAGTGTAATCTAGGAGGCACAGGAAGAAACACTTTGAAGGACAGCCACCTTAACCCCTGGGCTGAGTCACTCCGCAAATCTAAAATGAATATTTTTCCTTGAACCAGCAATACCAGCAAAGGGAAGCAGGTCACCAGCCAAACAGAAGCTCTCTTACTGCACTTAGAGCACAGTCGCTTAGAAGCAGGGAGCCATCAAGGATACAGTGTTGAGTGCTGAGGTCTGAGCTACATCGCCACCCCCCACACTGCTGAGTGATTCGCTGGAGGGCAGGCAGTGGTGGGATGCAGAAACATGGTCCTGTCAGCGGGGGCAGAAGCTGGTGGCTGGCTGAGGCTGCAGCCTGGGCACAAGCACAGTACTGTCCACAGAGGCAGAAGCCAGGACTAGCCACAACTGAGGCCCAGCGTGAGCACAGTCCCGTCCAGCAGGGGCAGAGGCTGAGGGTGGCTGTGGCAGCGGAAGGGGCACGTGGAAGGGGCACATGAAAGTGGTCTAACTTGCATCTGTGGGTGGGGTGAGCAAGAGCAGTCACACCTACAGTCTCGCTAGCAGGGGCAAGGAAAAGCTGGAAACTGGCTGAGACCTGTGGCTGAGTGTAGGAGCACAATCCCATCTGTGGGGCTGAGGCTTGTGTTGCCAGCACACAAGCCCAGTCCTGCCAGTGGGGGCATGGCATAAAACAAGGCTGGCCAAGGCTAGTAGCCCAGATGCAGGAGCACAGAGCATGGTCCCACCCATGGGGTTGAGAAAGAGGCAGGGGTCCAGCCAGGACTTTCAGGCCAGGCACATGAGCACAGACCCACCCTCAGGGGAGATGCAGAGTCCAAACCAGCCAAGGCTTGTAGCCCAGGCATGTGAACACAGTTCCACCTTTGGAGGGCAAGGTGGAAACCACAGCAAACACTGAAATAGACCAGCGTTGGCAATGCCTGTGCCTGAACACTGGTGGTGGCACCAGGGACAGTGGCAGGTCTGCAGACAGACCACACATAGGGCACACAGAGGCCAAACCCATTGGACTCCTGTGGCCACACCCTTCTTAAACACAGACAAAATGGGAAGGCAGAGAAATGCAACACAAATGAATCAAGAGAAATCCCAAGAAAAAGATTTGAATGAGTTGAAAATAACCAAATTACCAAATGTAGAGTTAAAAATAATGATTGTTAAGATGCTCAAAGATCTTGGAGCAACAATGGATGGACATAATGAGCACCAAAATAAAGAGATAACAAGTATAAAAAAACATTAAAATAATAAAAAAGAATCAATCTGAAATGACAAATTCAATATCAGAAATGAAGATCACACTGTAAGGAATTAAAAGCAGGACAGATGAAGCTGAGGATGGAATCAGTGAGTTACAGGACAAGATAAATGAAAGCACAAAAGCAGAGCAACAAAAAGAAAAGAGGCTCAAAAAGTCGGAGGAAACTCTAAAAGAGCTCTGTAACAACATGAAGAGAAATAACATTCACATTGTAGCGGTTTCTGAAGGAGAAGAAAAAGAACAAGAAATAGAGAATTTGATTAAAGAAATTATAGGTGAAAACTTCTCTAAATTGATGAAGGAAAAAGTCACACAATTTCAAGAAGCACAGAGAGTTCCATTAAGGATGAACCCAAAAAGGCCAATACAAAGACACATCATAATTACAACACAAAAATTAAGAGATAAAAAAAGAATACAAAAACCTGTAAGAGAAAAGCAGTCTATTACCTACAGAGAAGCCCCCATAAGGATGACATCTGACTTCTCAACAGAAACATTAAAGGCCAGAAGGAAATTGCAAGAGATATTCAAAGTAATGAAAAACAAGAGCCTACAACCAAGACTTCTCTATTCAGCAAGGCTATCAGTTAAAATTGAAGGAGAAATGATAAGTTTCCTAGACAAAAAAAAAAATTTAAGAAATTCAATACAACCAAACCAATGCTACAAGAAATGTTAAGAACCCCACTGTAAACAGAACAATGGAGGGAAAACAATCTAGTAAAAGAGGAATGTAGATTTAAAGAATAAAATGCAATAAACAACTATATATCAAAAATATCCTAAACTGTTAATGGATTAAATGCTCCAATTAAAACACATAGAGTAGCTGCATGGATAAGAAAACAGGACTCATACATATGCTGTCTACAAGAGACACACCTCAAAACAAACTGAAAGTAAAGGGATGGAAAAAATATTTTATGCAAATAGAAATGAAAAAAAAATCTGGGTAGCAATACTTATATCACACAAAATAGACTTTAAAACAAAAGCTATAGTAATGGATAAAGAAGGTCACTTCATAATAATAAAAGGAGGAATCCAACAGGAAGATATAACCATTATAAATATCTATACACATAATATAAAAGCACCTAAATACATAAAACAGACTTTGATGGATATAAAGGGCAAGATCAACATCAATACTATATTAGTAGGAGATTTTAATACCCTACTAACATCAGTGGATAGATCCTCAAGAAAGAAAATTAACAAAGAAACAGCAGCCTCAAAGGACACACTAGACCAACTGGATTTAATAGATATCTTCAGAACCTTTCACCCTAAAACAACAGAATATACATTCTTTTCAAGTGCTCATAGTACATTCTCTAAGATAGTCCACATGCTAGGACATAAAATAAGTCACAACAAATTTAAAAAGATTGAAATCATATCAAGTGTCTTCTCGGATCACAATGGCATAAAATTAGAAATCAACTACAAAAGAAAAAATTAAAACCCTCAAACACTTGGAAACTAAATAGCATGTTATTAAATAACAAATGGCTTAACAATGAGATAAGGGAAGAAATAAAAAATTTTCTTGAGATTGGATGACATCAGAGTAATGGCGGGGTAGGAAGCGATACTGATAAATCTCCCCCCAAACTCAACAAGATCTTCAACCAGAAACAGAAAAACCTATCCTTGGAGCCTCCAGATGTTTCGCAATACACCCGAAGGTATGGTCGAGCGAAAAATTGGCTAAATATATAACCAAACCCCAAAAGAAATAGGGAGTAAGATATGCTCCGTCTTCCTCACTAACCTAAACAGGGCGGCTTTCTCTGGGAACTGTGAATATAGAAACTGAGGCGGGCAAAGGGGGTGAATAGATCCAGGCCGCGGCACAAACGGCCGAACCAGGCTGTGGCACGGAGATCCAAGCCGAGGAAAAACTACCTGTGGTAACCCGGGAAATACAAGCTAATACTCGCACCAAACCCAGACAAAGAAAGACAAGCGGGGCAACCATTTTCCCCAATCCCCTGGTGGGTGCGCGCAGATAGTGGGCGAGAGATTCCTTCCAAAGCCCCGGGAGTGGGCACCGTGTTGTCCCACAGAGAGCAGAGTCAGAGGCCTTTGTGTAGGCCGAAAGTGGAATCTCCAGGCCACCCCAGCGCCCTGGGAAAGCTGCGCACGGGAGGGAGCGAGAACGAATTCCAACGGTAGAACTTTTCTGTGCTAGTGGGGGTTTCACTCAGAGGGAAACGCGGCCGGCCTGATATCCTGGTCTGCGCGCGCAAATAGTGAGCAAAAGATTCCTCCGAGTGCCTCAGCAGTATGCACCTGTGTTATCACACAGAGGGGCAGAGTCAGGGGCCTTTGTGTGGACCAAAGAAGAATATCAGGCCGCCTCAGTGCCTTGCAAAAGCTGCACACGGGGACAGAGCGAGAGCCAATTCCAACGCTACAACTTTTCCATGCGGTTGGGGGTTTCATTCAGAGCGTGAGACTGCCAGCCTGATATCCTGGTCTGCACATGCAGATAGTGAGCGACAGTTTCCTCCAAGCACCCCGGGAGTGGGCGCCCACCTATGTTACCGGAAAGAGTGGCAGAGCCAGAGGGCTTTGAGTGGGCAGAAGCCCTGCCTGATTATGCTAGCAGCTCTGACTGACTGAGCCTTACCAAAAGCCCTGTGCTGAGTGGGAATAGAGTGGGGAGTTGCCAGCTCTTTGAGCCCCTTACTATTCAGGCAGAGGCAGCAACAACCCCATAGCTGAATTATCAGGCTACTAATTGAGAACGGAAAGACTAGGAGAAAGGCTCCAGGAACACGGACTCTCTCACTGGCAGAGCCTATAAATGCTAATGAGCCTCGACTGCCAACGAGATTAAAGCACAATACATGACATCACCATAGAAACTTATCAACTGCAAACCTCTACCTGAGCGTGCCAAAGGGGAGAACCTGGGGTACAGAGTCACTGACCAGGAAGAGGGAGAGAAAAGAAAAAGCAAGAAGATAACCTCTCAAAATCAAGAATAATACGTAGACTTTATAATCTATCCCATTTTATTATATTTGTTTGTTTGTTTCTCTTATCTTCATTCTTGATACTTTTTTTTCCTCCTCCAATTTGGCCGATTAACTCTCTGCCGGTCTTACTCTCTCCTTTCCTTGAACTACACTACCCATAAGTGTTACATCTCCCATTATCTTTTCTTTCTTCTTCCTTTCTCTCTAAGAAGGCTGCACTCCAAAACCCTTAACTCCATCTCTCTCTCTCTCTCCTTTTTTCTTTTTTCTTCTTTTAGTGGTTCCTTCTTTTCTTCTATCTCTCTCTTTCTTTTCTTCCTCTATATTAGTTTCTTCCTTTCTCCTTTACAACTCCTCTCATTCAAACCTCAATAACAAACAAATTATCTTATCTGGGACTCAAATTAATGTTTGTGGCATTTTGGGGGTTTTTATGTCACCTTTTTAACTCACTAGCAGTGCTCCCAACCCTGGCTCTCAATTTATCTAGTTCTTGTTCCACTAAATTCAATAGTAATTTTTTAAATTGTCCCCCCATTATTCTGTTTCCCTCTAATTCCTCTCATCATAACTCTTAGTCAACCAACACCTAAAAGCAAATCATTTTATTCTTGACTCAAATTTTTTCCATATTTGCTTTTTGTGGGTCCGTACCGCCTTCTTTTTTCTTTTTTTTTTTTTTTTTTTTGCCCCTTTATTACTTTTCCCCAATTCAGGCCCTCCATTACAGGCATTGTTTGTTATAATTCACAGTTCACCACAAGATTTTCTCAAGAAAGAGGGGAGAGGAGAGAAAAAAAAGGGGGGGAATAATTTCCTTTTTTAATTTTTATTTTATTTTTCTTTATTTAATTATTAATTTTTTAAAAAAAACAAACTTTTCAATTTTTTATTTTTTTAACTTTTTATTCTTTATTAAATCCCATTAATACTATCAACAAAACCACCCTCAGATGCCAATAAGGAAGAGAAAATCGAATATCATGGATACAAAAGAAAGAGAGGTAACACAGCTAGATGAGGAAAAATCTATGAAGAAAAAATTTAATATATTGGAAAACTTGGAGCTAAATGACAGAGAATTTAAGACAGAAATCCTAAAAATTCTCCGAGATATACAAGAAAACACAGAAAGGCAATTTAGAAAGCTCAGAAAACAACTCAATGAATACAAAGAATATAATTCCAAGGAAATTGAAACTATAAAAACAAATCAGAGATGAAAAACTCAATTCACGAGCTGAAAAACAAAGTAACAAGCTTAGCTAATAAAACAGGTCAGATAAAAGAGAGGATTAGTGAAATAAAAGACAAGCAACTTGAGGCACAACTGTTCAATTCTTTGGCATATATATATCTTATTATAAATCACAGTATCACAGCCTCATGATGAAGGAATTCAGAAACGAATATACTGCTTCACATTGTTACTGGAATATATATAAATTTGTTGAAAAATTCCTGCAAATATGGAGGACAAACATTGTTTTAGTATAAACCTTTGGTCTACTCATGGGTTCTAAAAGAACCTGGACTAAACTACATGGTTAAGTGACCATCTATTATGTGTCAAGCAACAAGGTAGGTACTGGTTATGCTATGATTTTGCCTTTCAAAAAAGGGCAAATGTTGGGCCAATAATAGGTATATAACAAATATTCCATAATTATTAATTGATTAATTGATTGATTGACCCTAGATCACTGGAGCTAACCTCTAGTTTCAAAATGAATGAACACTATGTACTTCGTTTTCTTTTTCCTTTTTTCAGATCCTAACCACACATCTGTTGCAAGGAGAGGTGCTTTCACAAGTAACAATAACATTGTTAAAAGGTAAGATGCATTTTGAAGAACACAGTGGAACTTACTAGGCTCATTGAGTTAAGCAAATTTTAGAGTTTGAGCTAAATCTTAAAGTCTCTATTTGGGTAAGATAACCCAGGCTCCTAGGAAGGAAATGGGGTAAGAAATCTGGGCATAAAAGAATAGACACTCTGAAGGTAAAATTAAAATGAGTCACAAAAGAGAGGATAATAGAGGGTGTACCAGGAGTACAATTTTTTTTTTAAGTACAGAAGAGTAAAATGAAATCATCTCCCTTTGGACTCCTTTGGTCTCCTTTGGATAGGTTTGTAGTCACTGGAAAAAAAACCCAACTAATTTCTATCATTGACAAGTGCACCACACTAATAGTTTCCTAGTTCAATTCTTTGGCATTACTTCAATAGTTGGAAAAATAAAAACTTTCATGCTCAAAATAAACTACAGTTATTTTCTAGCTACATGAAGAAGCTCAGAAAAAAAAAAATAAATCTTACCACTATTGAAGACAAATGAGATTTCTTTGGGACTTTTCTATCATCAGATATGAACCTGGAGCAAATGAAAACCAGCAGCAATAGAGGCCAGAAATATTTCAGGGAGTCACTAAATAGGAGCAAACACCTAAGAGGTCACCCTACATGATACTGTTTTTTTATATAAATTTTTATTAATGTTAATGGGGTAACATCAATAAATCAGGGTACATATATTCAAAGAAAACATGTCCAGATTATCTTGTCATTCAATTATGTTGCATACCCATCACACAAAGTCAGATAGTCCTCCGTCACCTTTTATCTAGTTTTCTTTGTGTCCCTCCCCTTCCCCTCCCCTCTCCTCCTTCCCTCCTTTCCCCCCCTCCCCCCCCCCACCCCCAGTAACCACCACACTCTTGTCCATGTCTCTTAGTCTCGTTTTTATGTCCCACCAATGTATGGAATCATGTAGTTCTTGGTTTTTTCTCATTTACTAATTTCACTCCGTATAATGTTATCCAGATCCCACCATTTTGTTGTAAATAATCTGATGTCATCGTTTCTTATGGCTGAGTAATATTCCATAGTGTATATGTGCCACATCTTCTTTATCCAGTCTTCTATTGAAGGGCTTTCTGGTTGTTTCCATGTCTTGGCCACTGTGAACAATGCTGCAATGAACATGGGGCTGCATGTGTCTTTACGTATCAATGTTTCTGAGTTTTGGGGGTATATACCCAGTAGAGGGATTGCTGGGTCATAAGGTAGTTCTATTTTCAGTTTTTTGAGGAACCACCATACTTTCTTCTATAATGGTTGCACTACTTTACAGTCCCATCAACAGTGGATGAGAGTTCCCTTTTCTCCGCAGCCTCTCCAACATTTGCTATTACCCGTCTTGTTGATAATAGCTAATCTAACAGGGGTGAGGTGGTATCTCATTGTAGTTTTGATTTGCATTTCTCTAATAACTAATGAAGATGAGCATCTCTTCATATATCTGTTGGCCATTGGTATTTCTTCCTGGGAGAAGTGTCTGTTCATATCCTCTTCCCATTTTTTTATTGGATTGTTTGTTTGTTTGTTGTTGAGTTTTATGAGTTCTTTGTATATTTTGGATATTAGGCCCTTATCTGAGCTGTTGTTTGAAAATATCATTTCCCATTTAGTTGGCTGTCTGTTTATTTTGTTGTCAGTTTCTCTTGCTGAGCAAAAACTTTTTAGTCTTATGTAGTCCCATTCATTTATCTTTGCCTTTACTTCTCTTTCCTTTGGAGTCAAATTCATAAAATGCTCTTTAAAACCCAGGTCCAGCCTGACCTGTGGTGGCGCAGTGGATAAAGCGTCGACCTGGAAATGCTGAGGTCGCCGGTTCGAAACCCTGGGCTTGCCTGGTCAAGCACATATGGGAGTTGATGCTTCCAGCTCCTCCCCCCTGTCTCTCTCTCTTCTCTCTGTCTCTCTCTCCTCTCTAAAATTAATAAATAAAAAAAAAGAAATAAAGTTAAAACCCAGGTCCATGTCTTGGCTACAAAAGGTGATAGGAATGTGTGGGGGACAAGCTGTAAGCTGACAAAGTCCTCATAGCCTAAGGTTTAGTTTAAGACTAAGCTCTTCCCCACCCTTTTAAGACTAAGATCTTCCCCACCCTTCTAAGACTAAGATCTTCTCAACACCCTTTTTATGACTAAGCTTTTCCCCACACCCTGGACTGTTGCATGATGTGGGTGGTGCACTCTTATGAGGAATCCCATTTATGCCTCAGATGTGTGATTTTGTATCAGAGACTTCCTTATTTGCATATGGCCCTGCACTGTACAATAAAGCACACCCAGGCTTTGTTTTGGGCTCTTGAAAGTTATGGGCTGGGCAGAGACCTACCAATCCCATCCTTTTACTCTCTGAGTTTATTTCTTCATTCTGCAGAGTTCTTAATCAGGACCTGAACAATTACTAGCTACACTGGTTCACAGCAGGAAAGGCCTTGAGACAATTATGGAGTTGTGGATACATACAAAAAACAACCAACAGGCCAAGTACCCAATGCAGAAGTTTATATACAGTTCTGCATACTTTGATTATAATCCATACTTTTAGTATTTTTTCTCTCAATAAATAAAAGCTGGACAAATGAGACTCAACCACCTTCCACCTAAATAGGTCAATCAAAAAGCTTTTTTAAACTCTAAGAAATGGGGGGCAAGGTAAACAATTTTTCCCTATTCCTGCCCCTGATAACCTAGCTCTTACAGACTCCTTCAAATTCCTCTTCTCAGTAATATCCACTGTGGCCTTGATTTGGAACTGTATTTCACAATCACTTCCAGGAATAAACAACACTTTCTCCATAACCCCTACATGTCATTCAAGACTAGAGTCATGAGCTTAAGTCTTAAGTTCATTTCCTGAGACCATGAGTGTCATCTTACCATCAGTTCTTTCAAATCAGAGACTGGCAGGTAACTACAGATACACAGATATGGATTTCACAAAACACACAGAATATTAAAATGTTTAAGAAATTATGTTTTAATAATGACATTCACAAGAACTGGAAATTACCATATTATGTCAGAAGAACAATCCAGCCAGTTTTCTGTTGCCAAAAATCAGTGTCCTAAATGTTTTTAAAAATCTGAAATTCCCTCAATAGCCATTTATAGCTCAGTCTTTGAATAGAATAAGTAATCTTGGCCCTGGCCAGTTGGCTCAGTGGTACAGTGTCAGCCCAGCATGTGGAATTCCTGGGTTTGATTCCCGGCCAGGGCACACAAGAGAAGCGCCCATCTGCTTCTCCACCCTTCCCCTTTCCCTTCTCCTTTCTCTCTATCTTTCTCTTCCCCTCCCACAGTGAAGGCTCCATTGGAGCTAAGTTGGCCTGAATGGTGAGGACAGCTCCATGGCCTCTGCCTCAGGCACTAGAATGGCTCCAGCCTCAACAGAGCAATACCCCAGATGGGCAGAGCATCGCCCCCTGGTGAGCATGCCAGGTGGATCCCAGTCAAGCACATGCGGGAGTCTGACTGCCTCTCTGCTTTTACTTTGGAAAAATACAAAAAATAAAAATAAAAAAATAAAAAAAACCCCAAAACAAAAATAATAAGTATTCTTAAATTAGAACTCTCTTGGTAATGTAACTCATTTTTTTTTTCTTTTATAACAAGGTGGCCCTGGGTCTTACATGCATTCATCTTTAATTTTCACCTTTATTAACTTTTATTAAGTACTTTTTTAATGTTGCATTCTTCTGACCGTTACTATGCTAGCCATTGTCAGATACAGTGGTAATGAGATGTGGGCCCTGTGCTCCAGGAGCTCAAACTCCATTGGAAGAATGTGATGTTCCACCATCTGGAAGTTAAGAATTAAAACAAGTACATTATAAAGGTATGAACAATGTGTGGCAGAAGCCCAAAAGAAATGGAAATTTGTTATAATGGAGGTGAGTGTGACAAAGCTGTCATCTGAAGGTTGAATAATCCATCAATAACAATTAAAATAATAATGACGATAAAGGACAAGAAGGGAGAAGCAGGAGAAGCAAAAGAAGAGAAGGAAGGAAGGAAACAAAGGAAAAGTATGAGTAAAGAAATAGAAAGATATAGCTGGACAATGTAATGTGTGAAGAGATAAGACAGAGAAAGGTAAAACCAGATGGGTTTACGGCATATGGTGAGTGTTGAGTTTGAAACTAATGAGCTTGAATTTTTTTTCAGCACATCATTAGGAGGACTTTGGAGGTTTATGAAGTGGAGAGTGAGGATTCCCCATTCTTTGTTTTAGAAAGAAAATCCTTATGACTGGAGACTGGCTGTGTGTGGTATGAAGAGGAAGGGGGGCTCAGTTCAAGCACTGCTAAATCAGAACAATGGCAATGGCAATGTATATGGGAAATTAATGGTTTTAGAGATGCCATGTAGATAAACTTTCCATGTGACATTAAAATGTAAATTTAATCATTGTATAAATAGTTTTTTCTGAGTCTAATGAAGCAGAAATTTTCAAATGATTGTTTATTGATTGTTTCCAGATGTCCTTGGCTTCTACTTTATCTACCTGTAACAAAGGAGAGTGCTAAACAGGAAGAGAGGAGAACCAGCAGTTGCCGACCTAACACATCTGTGGCACCATGACACGTATTTAAAAATGGCAATTGGCAGATATCTGGTCAACTTGTTCAAAATAGATCAAGAAAACCAGAAATAGAATATGTATACCAAAAGTTAACTAAGATATCCAGACAGATAGTCAACACTGATTATGTAGAAGGACCACAAAGTGAAGTGAGATGTTGGCACTCATTCACTGATAGTGAAAACAGAGATTCTCAGTCTGGAAATAATCCTCAACCTGTTAGAAACACAGGATTTAAAAAAACACTTTTAGAACAAACACTGAAATGAACTGGAACCAATACCTACATTAAAAGCACTACCCACAGACCCATTACTCTGAAAAAGGAAAAACATTCCCCTTCATAGCATCGCTGCCAGTTCACCTTCACTGACCTCTTTTTTAAACTAAAATGTTAGCATCTTCATTTTCTTAACAGAAATAAATTAATTATCTTTGGTTTAGGCATGTTCATGTATACATTTTAAGTAAGTACGTGTGTGTGCTTATATCTGTGATATGCATTTATTCATTCTAGAGATAATCTTTCTGCACTTCTAATTGATTCTTATTCCATAATATTTAGACAAGTTTATAGTTTTGTGTAGGTCATTCACATGTAATATATGAGACATAGGTATCTATCACTCTCGAAGTAAAATGGAGTTGATGCATCAATGGCAATTTTTTTTAACGTTAGTTCAGTTACAAAGGTAGCTCTTCTCTCCTGAAGGAATTTCAAAACCTGAATACTTGGTTAATTAGTATAACCTCTGATTTAACAAGTCTCTTGATTAAAAACTTTCACAGTCAAAGACAAATAACAGAGTATGATTATTCACTCTGAATACATTTTCCCATAATTGTAGATGCTTGTGTGGGTTTTTTGGCAAGTTGTTTCTATTGATGGGAGAATAAAAGCCATTAACAGATTAAACATAAAGTGATTTCATTTAACCAAATGCTCTTTATTTTTCTCATGCTTTTCTCTGAGTATTAATGCAAAAGGTCAGAAAAAGGTGAAAGGACAGGAGGGAAACAAGAGACAGAGCAGCACTGTCCCTTCATCTGTACAACAGGAAGAAGATGCAGATGCCAAAAGCAGAGAATAAAAGAGGAGAAAAACACCTTTTTCTGGCTAAAGAGATGATTTGGCTAGTGCAATCCTCTGAAATATTTCCAATACAACATTTTTCTATATAAATACCTATAATCTCTATCTGAAAAACAGTTTAGCAAATTAGAAGGTTTTTCACTAACTCGGTTTTGAGGTATAATCTGTAAAGTAAATAGCCATGGGTACCAAAAATGGCATCCTTGGTATATCCAATGTGAATAAAATAATGACCGAAGGAATCCCTTTTGTGAACACTTTTGGGAAGAAGGATTAGCTAACTACCTTTTCATAAAGGAGGTGTTTGTTAACTTTTAACAGTTATCACTAGATTTGTTAATAACTCACTACACTTGTGATAATGTAATCTATTTTTCCAAAGCCTTTTGTATTTCAGGGGACAAATACTACTTTATCAGCCGGCTTCCCCTTCAATTTTCCTGAAAGTTTCCTTTTAACAGCCACATCTGGCAATAAAATGGCTCCCATGCCCAGGGATTAATATTATGCATAATTTCTCACAGATGGCCAGCAAGCAGCCCACCCCAAGCAGCAAAGACTCATCCTCCAGGTCAGCCTGCCCATCTGCATCAAACCTCTGCAAGAGAACTTCGGATAACCCATGTCTCGGGATCACTGCCCAAATATACCTTCAGTTTGGGAGAAAACTGCTTTCAGACTGGAACTATGAATAAATTAGAACCTGACTTCTCATTCAGTACTTGAAACAGAATTGATAATACCTTCTATTCTTCACATTGGAGAAGAAAAGTTTAATTTATTGGAAAAAATAAGCTATTTAGTATTTCTATGCTTCAGAGTGAAAAAAAACAAGGCTTTTAGGAGGTTTATGTTACCCCATTATGAGAAGATAAATGTTCCTGATGCCACATTTTTGAGAAAAGCATAGAGACAATGTCACATTATTTTGGCTTTCCTACACTTTTGAAAATATGTCCCCAGATACCTACCATTGACCTTAGGAATCCAACCCCACATTTGGAAGACCCTGAATTTATTGATGTGGTTTGATCTACCCAGGACTAGGAAAAATCCTAGATATTTCAGTTTGTGGAACTGAATTTGTCTTGCTTCTAATTCTTTGTAACATCTCCAGTTCTTTTGATGTGAACACATTAAAGATGGAAGGAGAAACAAGGAACAATGAAAACCTTAAAGGAAGAAAACACCAGTCCCTTTCTTCTTCTCCAAGTAAACCCATTCACTGTTGTCTTTTGCTTTTATGAGCATTTATCATCCAAAGCTTGTTTACATTTGAGAAGCACAGTGGGACCAACTATCAGTCTTTCTGTAACAAAAACCATATTAGTGACATAATCCCATCTCTAAGACATAGGTTAAAGTTTTTGTTAAAGGATGTGTCTGTAGTCTCCTCACTGGAAATGGCTCTTAAGGATTAAAAATTGCATTTTTTAGGAACTGCAATGAGTCAGTAAACCAGGCTTCTTTCTGCTCAGAGGCAAGCACAAAGGTTGGCTGGGGATAGGTAAATTAAACAATATCTTTTCCCTAGTCACTGCTTCATTTACTGATTTTGTTTGAATACTTTCCCACAACATTTTCCCCCAGACGCCTCTGAAAGGGCTTTAAATAAGAATGCTTTTCTGTAAGCCATCTGGTGGCTTCCTGGAAAGCACCAGCACAAGATGTCCCTACTCACAGAGATTGATGAGATTCCCAGGGAGACCTTTCAGAGCTATTCATTTACAACAATATGCTCACTGTGGGCCAAACTTGCTTTTAGGTAGCTCTAGCCAAACTGATACCAATACAAGCAATCAACATTTCAAAAATAATGAGCTCAATTCTTGGACACAAAGAAGTGGTAAAAGAGCAGGCTACAATAACACCAAAGTCTTACACCAAGGGAAAGAGGTGAAAGCATTTCACCCAGAGAAGGTGAACATTCAGATGCAATGTACTGTTCACTCACCGAGCACTTATAGAGCACCTACTATGTGTCAGACATCAGTAGACCCTAGGAATGTGGAGATGACAAAGGCACAATCCTTGCACCTCAGAATCTCAGGGACTTACAGAGAGCCATATCGGCAAATATATTGCAGTTTAGTTTAAAAATTATTGAAATAATATCAGAAGTAAAACATAAAAGAAAGATGAATGTCTGAACTAATCCCAGTAAGAAGTAAACCTAACCAAAAAGACAGTATAAATTTAAGCGATAGAAACAATTATGTCTCATTCTTGAAGACACAGTGTATGTGGGAGGTGTGGGGAGAAGAGTATTCCAGCTGGGAAAGGAAGGGGGGACTACAGAAGAGAAACTCAGAGGAGAGATGGAGAGACATCAGTGTGTTAGTACAGGTTAAAGTCATGCAAAGGACCCATAGTCTGCTGTCTTGTAAGAAAAGGAAAAAACCAAGAACAGATCCGGAATAGCACCAACTTGTAGAGGATAACATAATAAGAAAGTCTGGTGAAGGAAACAGAGAAGTAACAGTAAGAAAGGAAACCAAAACAGTGGCTTCTGGGAAGCTGAAAAAACACCACATACACACACACACACACACACACCCCAAAAAACCCCCAAAAAACAGGGAGCAGTCAAATGTATCAAATGTCTCAAAAACTTTAAGATGAGAACTGAAAACTACTCCTGCAATGAGAAAATTGAGAAAATGGTATTAAAGTTTGCCAGGGCAGTCAAAAAAGCCTTAAAAGCAGCGATGCATGCTGGGCTCATTGGTGCTGGAGGAGCCATTTAACCTGTCATCCGAAATAATTGAAGAACTTCACAAATCACTCTGACTAAGAAACTGTAATATACACTGCTCACAAAAATAAGGGGATATTTTGAAATGAATATAAAATGATAAAAAAAAACATTTGAATTTTTAATTAAACAAGAATATCAGAAAAGCAAGCAAGTCAAAGAAAGCTATTTGATTATGCAAATGAGATGCAAAACCAAGTTTTATTTCATTGGTGAAAATGCACTATACAAAGGCTGAAAATACTGGAGTATCTGCACTTCCCCTGAACCCCTAATTTTTGTGAGCAGTGTGTATGCAGTCAGGCCAACTCTAAGAGACAGAGGTTTTGTCAACTTGCCCAAAATATTCTGAAACCTGTGCACTTAAATACCAGCAGTGCCGCTGTGCCTGTGGCCAGGCATTAACCCTTTCATTTGCTGCATCATAGAGAAGTATAGGATATCCCCAAGGGTAAGGGCTGCCACCTTGGGTGGAGGAATATATTGGCTTTTTACCAATAAAGCGTAAATACCTAATAACCTGTTATTTAATCAACATGTGAGACCACATTAGTGTGTACAGAGTGATCATTGGCTCCCAGATAACTAATAAGCAAGGCTGATCACACAGATAATTTCAATCTGTGGTCTAAGGTTTTTATTGGGTTGGGAAATAAGTTTGTAGCGTTTTTATATTTTCTTTTATTTTACGATTTGTTTGCTGTTTGGCAAAGGGTAAGTATTCATTCGATAAAACTCTTTCTGCTCTACAAAACTATGTTAATTGTATTTTTGAGTTATTTAATTTTTTATTAGTTTTGAGGCTTAGAAATGGAATACCCAGGAGGCAAAAATCAACATTTTCGACACCTGCTCTTCTTTGCTTTTCATCAAGGTCAAAAAGCTGCCGAAGCAGCCCAGGACATTTGCGATGTGTATGGAGAAGGTGTCATAGGCGAGTCTACAGCACGGAAATGGTTTGCAAAGTTCAAAAATGGCGACTTTGACGTTGATGACACGTGCCACAGCGGAAGGCCTTCTGAATTCGATGAACTGGGAAATGCTTGAAAAGAATGCCACGGTCAACAAGGAGCTCTACATTGCCCAGCTATACCACGTGAATGAGGCTATTCGACTTAAAAGACCTGATCGACATGGTCAAACCATATTCCTTCACGACAATGCCAGGCCCCATGTTGCACAAGTCCTCAAAGCCACACTCCAAGAGCTCGAATGGGAGGTCCTTCGGCATCCGCCGTATTCTCCGGACCTTGCACCAACCGATTACCATCTTTTCCGCTCCCTCTCAAACCATATGAAGGGCGTTACCTTCGATAACAAAGAGGTCCTTAAAAACTGGCTCAACAACTTCTTTGACACCAGACCAAGCGATTTTTGGCAGAACGGCATCAACAAATTGGTTGAGAGGTGGGAAGAGGTTGTAAACAGCAACGGCGAATATATAATTGATTAACTTATTGATATAATTATTGTTTTTTGTTTAAATAAAAGTCTTCGGTAAAAACGCTAAGAGTAGTAAGCAGTATTATATTTTTCAGTTTACTGTGTATCCTTTATTCAATATATACACCCTGGATATATTTTGCATTATTGCAGAATCCAACATTGAGAGAACTAAAATAGTTGGAAGACCACACCCTGTGACCCTAACTCCCACTCAGGGAAGTAAATTGTGCATATGTAAAACAACTGGTTGTGGTGACTAACAGCTAAGTATTAGTGTGGCAATGAGGGGAAAAAGTAAATTTTATATAAATTCTGGTGGAGTCAAGCTGAAGGGAGTGATCAAGGTGATGTAATGTTATTTAAGGAAGACATTAGAGCTAATGCTCATGCTAAAAAAGTAGCAAATATAACTGAAACTTTTTCTAGTCTTCTGTGCTCACATTTTGTCACTAAGTAAACAGGAGTAAAACTTTAGTATCAGTGATAACTCAAACCCTTCACTCAAAAGACCAGAATCTCATCCAAGCCTTTACTATACCTTATGGTAGGGCCCTGGAAAAGCAATATGACTTTTTATTTACTTATTTATTTTTGCCTCAGTTGGCCTTATATGTCAAAGGACTCCAGATTAGCTGATTTCTAATATCTCCTCCAGTTCCAGAAGCCTTATCTTCCACTTCTAAGACTCTCAGGCCTCTCTTATGAATAACAGGTCAGCATTAGTGCAAAGCAATTTGTATGTTTGAGCCACAAATGAGCATCTAGATTAAGATAAAGAAGTACTTGCAGTGCTTTGTCAATGACATCCCAAAGAGTGGATTCATGCAACCCTGCTACATCATCCAACACAGGATGGACTCTCTGCCAACTCTTCACCCCACAGTCATTGGCTCTCCATCATCTCCTCACTGTTCTCCAATCATGATGCCACAAAAGTTTTTGATAATACTTTATAGAAACAACTACTAATATCTGTTAAAGAGAAATAATCCTAATTTAATTTCCTGAATTCTAAATATAATTATACCAAATATATTTGTTATAACACTGAATCACCATTTAAAAATTAAAACTGCCATTTAAAAATAATACTCAAGTTATCCTAGGTGTGGAAATGTTAGGAAAATAATTTTCTGTCTGTCTTTCCTGATAAAACCTACTTTCTCTAAGTTACAAATATAAATGTCATTTGACTCAGACAATAACTTGCCAACTTTTGGAAAGTAAAATAGAAAAATGAGGTAATTTCCATTGAGTGAGTTAAACTTGTATTCTTTACAATAGATTTTTTTCTTACTTGTATTAAATAATGTGTTGTAGCCCTTGACTCTTTGTACATTTTCTTTTTTATTTGCTTCATCTTATTTGTTGAGAATTTTCTTCAGTTAATTCTCATGATAAAAATACATGATTTTAATCAAAAGTCAGAGTATAAAATTTCCTGAAAATTGTTTCTGAAATCAAAATGGCCCACTGATTAAGAACAGAGATTACCAAACATCTGTGTAGACACTGAAAACTGCTAATGAAATTATAAGGCCCAAAACTTAGTGAACCAAATAAAGTTAATCGTGAACTCTCAGAGACACACACACATTCTCCTTGAGCCAAGGATTCACCATGGATCTATGTTATTTCATAACCTGACCATTATTACTTCTAAGGCTACAATCAGAAAGATGCTGGAGATGTGGGATACCTTATATTTAAGATTCAAGCTAAGGGTAGATATATTTTGTAATAATAATTGTCATCTCAAGGGCTAATTTTAGTTATGCACCTTCCTCCATCTTTTCTTTTTTTCCCATTGATTTGAGGGAGAGAGAGAACCATCAACTCATCGTTCCACTTAATTGTTCCATTTTAGTTGTGTGTTCATTAGTTGCTTCTCCTATGTGCACTGACTAGGAATCAAACTTGCAACCTCAGTGCTCCAGGACAATACTCTATGCACATGCACATAGCCATCCAGCAAGGGCCCTTTTTTTTTCTTCTTTTTTTCTTGGTATATCTTTGTTTCCCTTTAGTGAGTATAACTGTATCTGTAACACAGAAATAGTGAGTGTTTTTGTCTTCATGAGCAAGAAATAAAGCACAAGTTTAAAAGATTTAAGTAAAAAAAAGCCATCCATAAAGCAGAGTAGTGTCAGCCAAAAAAGACAAGGAAATCAGGCCAAATGTACCCATCTTGCAACAAAACAGAGGAAACAAAATGAACCATTCTGGACCAAGCAAGGGACTTTGGGTTTAGCATTAAAAGACCCCTGTGCAGTCCCCCTATATTCAGGGCCTGGACTGAATGTCCCAGCTTACAGTTGAAGACTCAGTGCTAAACAAACCTGTCTTTCTTGTACTGCTTTCTCTTTATATATGTTTCCAGCAAGTTTAGACAAAAATAGCATCTTTAGACTCTTGCTTTCTCACTAAATTCCACTGACAACATCTTAATTTTAGATTTACCATCTTCCCTATTTGTATCCCTTTTGCTCTCAGCACTGGATGCTTGTTCCTACCAAGAGTTTGATGGAAACAGATGAGCATCTGAATTTCTTTTGATAGTTTTGCAAGCTGACTTTGCACATAGACACTGAACAAGTGCTTTTGAAGATCACATTTTTGGTAGAGAAATATTTCAAAAGTAGTAGAATACCAAGATGCAGTAGCAAGCAGTAGTGCCACTTGCCAGGGGTCCACTTATTTTTGGCAATGGTCTGACCTTAAAATACTGTATTCAGTGTTTGTCTTTGCAGTTTAAAAAAAGAATGTGAATAAATTTGAAAGAGGTTCCAGGAGAGCAAAAGGAAAAATATAGTAAGGAAAAAATGGAAAAATGTTATTTGGAGAAAAGATTAAGGATGCTGAGATTGTTTAATCTGGAAAAGGAAGTCCTATGGGAAGACTTAATGAGACATGTCACAGTGAGTAAAAAATCAACCCAATTATTCTCCATCTTGACCAAGAAAACAATGAGAGGAAATGTGCTCAAGTTAGAATAAGGGTGAGAAAGCTTGGTTAGGCAGAGGGAAAAAACTCTTGGCCTAAACACTGAAACTTTGGAGCATTCTGACAAAAAAATGTTGTGAAATTTCTTGGAAACATCAATAACAATCTGTACTAATTGATAAAAGTATTTCTCTGCTGCAAGAAAAAATTTAAATCAGATAACATCTTGAAGTCCCAGTTCTGGGATATTCATAAGAATTTAGCTACCTAAAAAGTAAGATCAGATAAAAATTCCAAAGCCAAAACCTTTTGTTCATAAACAGTATTTAACATTTGACTCCTCCAACTTTTATATTAAATTTTAAAAGCCTGAAGTTTTCACTAAAATTTATTTTATTTTTAGGTAAAAGGAGGGGAGATAGTGAGGCAGACTTCCACATGCACCCTGACCAGGATCCACCCGGCAACCCCATCTAGGGCTAATGCTCAAATACCAAGCTATATTTAGCACCTGAGGCTGATATGCTTCAACAAAGCTATCTGCAGTGCCCAGGGCCACACCGAAATCAATCAAGCCACTGCTTGTGAGAGGGAAGGAGGGTGAGATGGAGGAGAGGGAAGAGGGAAGAATCAAATGGTTATTCCCCTGTGTGCCCTGACCAGGAATTGAACCATGGACATTCATACACCAGGCCTACACACTATCCATTGAGTCACTGGCCAGGATCTATTTTATTATTTTCATAAGGTATCTTTGTTTCTTTTATTTTTAAAATGTATTATTTTAATAAGTATCTATTTTTAGTAGCTAGGACCTTGAGTTATTTGGGGGCCTTGTCATTATTGAAAAGACCATGAGGACAGTCTGGTTGATATAATATGAGATGTCCACATTGACTTTATCAAGGCTTATATTAAAAAGCATAAAAGAAAAACCATCTCCCACTTCTTATTAAAAGGTCAGCTGAAGGAGGAACATTCCTGAGTTCAGACAAGAAAACTTTTTGGGGGTTATCTGCAGGCTGACTCCTAAGGCAGAGGTCAGCATCCACCTTTCTAAAGGCAGGGTTAATTAGGGAACCTTTGGGTGGGAGTTGAGCAGTTGTTAAGGGAAAGAGGAAGAGTGGTTTTGGCCATTGACATCCGTTTACCCACACAGAGGTTAGGGGAAAGTTTTGTTTACCCACAAGGGTATTATGGAAAAGTCCTGCATCTGGATTAGTCAACCTGCATTCCAAGGGTGGTGATCTGAAACCTCTTATGGTTCAGGGTATGTAGGGGGAGGGGGTAGTTCATAGTATCAGGTGGCAACCCAATCACTTCCAAGATGAATTTCTCTCACCACATTATAACAGCCTACCCAGTGTGGTCTCCTAACACCTGAGTGACAAAAACATGAAGAAGATAAAGAGATGAAGCTAAAGAAAGCAAGAACAAGATCAGGAACTATGA
The DNA here is from genome assembly GCF_036850765.1 of Saccopteryx bilineata. NCBI lineage: Eukaryota > Metazoa > Chordata > Mammalia > Chiroptera > Emballonuridae > Saccopteryx > Saccopteryx bilineata. The sequence goes on along the minus strand of NC_089491.1, from coordinate 207,040,852 downwards.
AAGAAGAAGCATGAGAAGCTTGAACTTTATCTCTTTGGTAGGGAGGAGAGCAGACATGGAAAGATTTTAAGTAAAAAACTATCTATGTAATGTTTATTTTAATGTAATCATTCTGAAAGTGTGGAGAGTGGAATAGAGTGAAGTGTGACAAAGTGTGATATGGGAGTGGCTTAAATACGGTGGTGGCAGTCAAGACGAAGCATATCAGGGGATTTCAGGATATTCAAGAAGCACTGTGATTAATGGGATGATACAAAGGATCATCAAATGAGAGAAAAATCAAGGGCAGTCCTTAGGAATCTGATATATATAAAAATCATCTGGAGCATCAGACTGCCTCTTGTCTGTCTCAGTCACTCCAGCCCACAGGCACCAGGGGTACATTTGTGAAGACTCTGGCAGTAATAAGAATACCTCAAAAGCTTTGTCATCTTAAATCATAGCATTCAGTTGAACAAATCATTGGATTTCCTTTAACATAATTCTGAAACTCATTTCTGAGATATCTTTGCTTAATCTTCAAAACAACCCTATAAAAAGCTACCACAAAAGAAGTGGACACACCAACCTTGGAATCAGGAAGTGAACTTGCAAGCCTGGAGTCCAAATACCCAGACTTGCTCCCAGCACTTCAAGTTTCTGCAAAATACTATTTACAAAATTCAAGTGATTTTCCTCCATCAGTTCCAAGGGCAAATCAAACCCAACTACTCTGAATCTCATATGCAATAACAAATCCACTCATTATATGATTTTCAAGTTTATTTAGCAACTTGAAGATAAGCTGCTCTCAGGGATTTTACCTTTGTACTCCCCTGCCTACCTTCAAAAGGGTCGTCATGCAGAGTTTTAATGGAATCTGCCTAACACTCTCCTGTAAATCAAAGGTAAGTGTTTCCAAGAGGAAAGAGAAGTAATAAAACAGAAGAGCTCAAAGTCATTGTGTAAGAAAAAGGAGCAGAACAATCATATAGCATTGACATTTATGATAACAGCACAAACATTATAAAAGAAATACTTCATTCAGGGTTTGTTCTCAGGGAAATTTTCTGAGGCTGACACTAGGGATCAAGAATAGCCATTTAATTATTCACTGAATGCCATCTACATCAAAAATTAATCTCCAGAGACCTGGAGATGGTGACAGTGTAGGTGGAGATTACAAATTCCACATCCCAGAACCAAAGTGGATTACAGCTTAACTTGGGAACAATCATCTTGAAAACCCAACATTGGACTAAACTAAGAGGAATCTATAACCAAGGATCACTGAAGAAATCACACTGAGACTGTAGGAAGGTCAGAGATGTGGAAAGGGCTGCCCAACACCCAGGAGTGAGAGGTGGCCCAGAGGGTGTCTCATGGTGAGGTGGATTGCCTGGAGAGTTGTGGTTCCTCAGCCCCAGGACAGGAGCCCCAGCCAAGAGCCACAGAGACTAGAAGAGGCATATGGTTAGTATTAGCTGAAAGAAGAGCCAGGTTGCTGTTAGCAAGAGGGAGACAAAACTCTCAGATCCAGGCTATGTCTTAAAGGGACCACACAGAGATCAAAGAAGAAATAAAAAATTTACTTTAAACAAATGAAAATTAACATCAACAACTCAAAATTTAGAGGACACAGCAAAAGCAGTCCTAAGAGGGAAGTACATAGCATTACAAGCACACCTTAAGAAACAAGAAAAAGCTCAAATAAATAACTTAATCCTGAATCTCAAAGAACTAGAAAAAGAATAGCAAGTAAAGCCCAGAGGAAATACAAGGAAAGAAATAATAAAGATCAGAGCAGAAATAAATAACATAGAAGATAAAAAAAACAACATAGATTAATGAAACCAAGAGCTGGTTCTTTGAAAAGGTAAACTAGATTGATGAACCTTTAACCAGACTTACCAAAGAAAAAAAGAGAGGGCTCAAAAAAATAAAATTAGAAAGAAAAATGGAGAAGTGAGATGACGTCAGAGTAATGGTGCAGTAGGAAGTGATACCGATAAATCTCCCCCAAAACTCAACAAGATCTTCAACCAGAAACAGAAAAACCTATCCTCGGAGCCTCCAGATATTTCACAATACACCCGAAGGTATGGTCGAGCGAAAAATTGGCTAAATATATAATCAAACCCCGAAGGAAATAGGGAGTAAGAAATGCTCTGCCTTCCTCACTAACCTAAACAAGGCGGCTTTCACTGGGAACTGAGAATATAGAAACTGAGGCAGGAAAAGGGAGTGAATAGATCCAGGCCGTGGCACAAACGGCCGAACCAGGCTGTGGCATAGAGATCCAGGCCAAGGAAAAACTGTTCCTGTGGCAACCTGGGCAATACAAGCTAACACTCGCACCAAACCCAGACAAAGAAAGACAAGCGGGGCAGCCATTTGCCCCGATCTCCTGGTCGGCGCGCACAGATAGTGGGCGATAGATTCCTTCCAAAGACCCAAGAGTGTGCACCCATGTTGTCACACAGAGAGACAGAGTCAGAGGCCTTTGTGTGTGTCAAAAGCGAAATCTCCAGGCTGCCCCAGCGCCCTGGGAAAGCCACGCATGGAGAGGGAGCAAGAACTAATTCCAATGCTGGAACTTTTCCGTGCAGGAGGGGGATTCACTCAGAGGGTGAGGTGGCTGGCCTGATATTCTGGTCGGCGCGCATGGAGAGTGAGAAAGAGATTCCTCCCAGCACCTCAGGAGTGGGCGCCTGTGTTACCCCACAGAGGGGCAGAGTCAGAGGCCTCTGTGTGGGCTGAAAGCAGAATCTCCGTGCCACCCCAGCGCACGGGAACAGAGCGAGAGCCGATTCTAAAGCCGGAACTGTTCCGTGCGGTTGGGGGTTTCACTCAGGTGAGACTGCTGGCCTGATATCCTGATCTGGATGCGCAGATAGTGGGCAAGAGATTCCTCCAAGTCCCTCGGCAGTGTGCGACCATGTTATCCCACAGAGTGGCAGAGCCAGAGGTCTTTGAGTGGGTGGAAGCCCTGCCTGATTATGCTAGAAGCTCTGACTGACTGAGCCTTACCCAGAGCCCTGGGCTGAGTGGGAATAGAGCGGGGAGTTGCCAGCTCTTTGAGCCTCTTACGATCCAGGCAGAGGCAGCAGCAACCCCATAGCTGGATTATCAGGCTACTAATTGAGAAAGGAAAGACTAGGAGAAAGGCTCCAGGAACACGGACTCTCTCACTGGCAGAGCCTATAAATGCTAATGAGCCTGGATTGCCAACGAGACTGAAGCACAATACACGACATCACCATAGAAACTTATCAACTGCAAACCTCTACCTGAGCGTGCCAAAGGGGAAGAACCTGAGGTACAGAGTCACCAACCAGGAAGAGGGAGAGAAAAGAAAAAGCAAGAAAATAACCTCTCAAAATCAAGAATAATACGCAGACTTTATACCCTATCCCATTATATTATATTTGTTCGTTTGTTTCTCTTATCTTCATTCTTGATTTTTTTTATTCCTCCTCCAATTTGGTCATTTAACTCTCTGCTGGTCTTACTCTTTCCTCTCCTTGAACTACACTACCCATAAGTGTTACATTTCCCATTATCTTTTCTTTCTTCTTCCTTTCTCTCTATGAAGGTTGCACTCCAAAACCCTTAACTCTCTCTCTCTCTCCTCTTTTTTTTTCATTCTTTTAGTGGTTCCCTCTTTTTTCTCTTTCTCTCTCTTTCTTTTCTCCCTCTATATTAGTTTCTTCCTTTCCCCTTTACGTCTCCTCTCATTCAAACCTCAATAACAAATAATATCTTGTCTGGGACTCAAACTTATGTTTGTGGCATTTGGGGGGCTTTTACTTCACCTTTTTAACACACTAGCATTGCTCCCATCCCTGGCTCTCCATTTTATCTAGTTCTTGTTCCACTAAAAACAATAGGAATTTTTTAATTTGTTCCCCCATTTTCCTGTTTCCCTCTTATTCCTCTCATCATAACTCTTAGTGAACCAACACCTAAAAGCAAATCATTTTATTCTTGGCCCAATTTTTTTCTTATTTGCTTTTTGAGGGTCCATATGCCTTTTTTTTTTTTTGCCCCTTTATTACTTCTCCCCAATTCAGGCCCTCCATTACAGGCATTGTTTGTTCTATTTAGTACGATATAATTCACAGTTCACCACAAGATTTTATCAAGAAAGAGGGGAAAGGAAAGGAGAGAATAAAAGAAGGGGGTATAATTTTCTTTTTTTTAATTTTTATTATATTTTTCTTTATTTCATTATTAATTTTTTTAGAAAAGACAAATTTTTCTGATTTTTTATTTTCTTAACTTTTTATTCTTTATTAAATCTCATTAATACTATCAACAAAACCAACCTCAGATGCCATTAAGAAAGAGAAAATCGAATATCATGTATATAAAAGAAAGAGAGGTAACACAGCTAGATGAGGAAAATCTATGGAGAAAAAAATTAATATATTGGAAACCTTGGAGCTAAATGACAGAGAATTTAAGATAGAAATCCTAAAATTCCTCCAAGATATACAAGAAAACAGAAAGACAATTTAGGGAGCTCAGAAAACAACTCAACGAACACAAAGAATATATTTCCAAGGAAATTGAAACTATAAAAACAAATCAAACAGAGATGAAAAACTCAATTCATGAGCTGAAAAACGAGGTAACAAGCTTAGCTAATAGAACAGGCCAGATAGAAGAGAGGATTAGTGAAATAGAAGACAAGCAACTTGAAGCACAACAGAGAGAAGAAGAAAGAGACTCAAAAATTTTAAAAAATGAGATATCCCTTCAAGAATTATCTGACTCCATCAAAAACAATAACATAAGAATAATAGGTATATCAGAGGGAGAAGAGAGAGAAAATGAAATGGAGAACATACTCAAACAAATAATAGATGAGAACTTCCCAAGCCTGTGGAAAGAACTAAAGCCTCAAATTCAAGAAGCAAACAGAACTCCGAGTTTTCTTAACCCCAACAAACCTACTCCAAGGCATATCATAATGAAATTGGCACAAACCAACGGCAAAGAAAAAATTCTCAAGGCAGCCAGGGAAAAGAAGAATACAACATATAAAGGAAGGCCCATTAGATTATCATCAGATTTCTCAGCAGAAACTCTACAAGCTAGAAGAGAGTGGACCCCGATATTTAAAGTCCTGAAAGAGAGGAACTTCCAGCCACGAATACTATACCCATCAAAGCTATCTTTTAAATATGAAGGAGAAATAAAAACATTCACAGATACAGAAAAGATGAGGGAATTTATCATAAAAAAAAACCCACTCCAGGAATTACTAAAGGGGGTTCTCCAATCAGATACAAAGAGCAAAAAAAAAACAAAGCCACAAGTAAAAGCTCCAAGAAGAACACAATAAAACCAAATTTAAACTGTGACAACAAAAAAAAGAAAGGGGGGAGAGGATGGAGATTAACAGTAGCAAAGGACGATGGAATACAAAAGTACTCACAAAATAGTGCGCTACAATGAACAGGGTAGAAACCCTTTTCATTACTTAATGGTAAACACCATTGAAAAAACCACCACAGAAGCACATGAGATAAAAATGATAGCAACAGAGGAAAGATGTATGGAATACAACCAAATAAAAACAAAAGATAGAAAAACAAAAGAGAAGAATCAAACAAGACACAAAACTAACAGAAAGCAAGATATAAAATGGCAATAGGGAACTCACAAGTGTCAATAATTACACTAAATGTACATGGATTAAACTCACCAATAAAAAGGCACAGAGTAGCAGAATGGATTTAAAAAAAAACAAACTGTATGCTGCCTACAGGAAACTCATCTAAGTAACAAGGATAAAAACAAATTCAAAGTGAAAGGCTGGAAAACAATACTCCAAGCAAATAACATTCAAAAAAAAAGCAGGCGTAGCAATACTCATATCTGATAATGCTGACTACAAGACAGCAAAAGTACTCAGAGACAAAAATGGCCATTTCATAATAGCTAAGGGGACACTGAATCAAGAAGACATAACAATTCTTAATATATATGCACCAAGCAAGGAGCACCAAAATATATAAGACAGCTACTTATTGACCTTAAAACAAAAACTGACAAAAATACAATCATACTTGGAGACCTCAATACACCGCTGACGGCTCTAGATTGGTCATCCAAACAGAGAATCAACAAAGACATAGTGGTCTTAAACAAAACAATAGAGCACCTGGATATGATCGACATCTACAGGACATTTCATCCCAAAGTGACTGAGTATACATTTTTCTCCAATGTACATGGATCATTCTCAAGAATTGACCATATGTTGGGCCACAAAAACAACATCAGCAAGAAAAATCGAAGTTGTACCAAGCATATTTTCTGATCATAAAGCCTTGAAACTAGAATTCAACTGGAAAAAAGAGGAAAAAATCCTACAAAAATGTGGAAACTAAACAACATATTTTTAAAAAATGAATGGGTCAAAGAAGAAATAAGTGCAGAGATCAAAAGATATATACAGACTAATGAAAATGACAATACGACATATCAGAATCTATGGGATGCAGCAAAAGCAGTGATAAGAGGGAAGTTCATATCACTTCAGGCATATATGAACAAACAAGAGAGAGCCCAAGTGAACCACTTAACTTCACACCCTAAGGAACTAGAACAAGAAGAACAAAGACAACCCAAAACCAGCCGAAGAAAGGAGATTATAAAAATCAGAGCAGAAATAAATGAAATAGAAAACAGAAAAACCTATAGAAAAAATTAATAGAACAAGGAGTTGATTCTTTGAAAAGATCAACAAAATTGACAAACCCTTGGCAAGACTTACCAAGGAAAAAAGAGAAATAACTCATATAAACAAAATCCAAAATGAAAAAGGAGAAATCACCACGGACACCGTAGATATAAAAAGAATTATTGTAGAATACAATGAAAAATTTTATTCCACTAAATTCAACAACCTAGAAGAAATGGATAAATTCCTAGAACAATACAACCTTCCTAGATTTAGTCAAGAAGAAGCAGAAAGCCTAAACAGATTAGTGGAGAAGAAATAGAAAAAATTATTAAAAACCTCCTGAAAAATAAAAGTCCAGGCCTTGACGGCTATACCAGTGAATTTTATCAAACATTCAAAAAAGACTTGGTTCCTATTCTACTCAAAGTCTTCCAAAAAATTGAAGAAGAGGCAATATTTCTAAATAAATTTTATGAGGTCAACATAACCCTCATACCAAAACCAGGCAAGGATGGCACAAAAAAAGAAAACTAAAGACCAATATCTCTAATGAATACAGATGCTAAAATACTAATCAAAATACTAGCAAATCGAATACAGCAACATATTAAAAAAGTAATACATCATGATCAAGTGGGATTCATCCCAGAACCCCAAGGATGGTTCAACATACATAAAACGGTTAACGTAATACACCATATCAACAAAACAAAGAAAAACCACATGATCTTATCAATTGACGCAGAAAAGGCTTTTGATGAAATACAACACAATTTTATGTTTAAGACTCTCAACAAAATGGGTATAGAAGAAAAATATCTCAACATGATAAAGGCCATATATGATAAACCATCAGCTAACATCATATTAAATGGCACTAAACTGAAGGCTTTCCCCCTTAAATCAGGAACGAGACAGGGTTGTCCACTCTCTCCACTCTTATTTAATGTGGTACTAGAGGTTCTAGCCAGAGCAATCAGACAAGACAAAGAAATAAAAGGCATCCATATCGGAAAAGAAGTAAAGGTATCACTTTTTGCAGATGATATGATCCTATACTTCGAAAACCCCAAAGAATACACAAAAAGGCTACTAGAAACAATAAGCCAATACAGTAAGGTCGCAGGATACAAAATTAACATACAGAAGTCAATAGCCTTTCTATATGCTAACAATGAAACAACTGAGAACGGACTCAAAAGAATAATCCCCTTCACGATTGCAACAAAAAAAATAAAATACTTAGGAATAAACATAACAAAGAATGTAAAGGACTTATATAATGAAAACTATAAACCATTGTTAAGGCAAATTGAAAAAGATATAATGAGATGGAAGAATATACCTTGTTCTTGGTTAGGAAGAATAAATATAATCAAGATGGCCATATTATCCAAAGCAATATACAAATTTAATGCAATTCCTATCAAAATTCCAATGACATTTTTAAAGAAATGGAGCAAAAAATCATGAGATTTATATGGAACTATAAAAAACCCAAATAGCCAAAACAATCCTACAGAAAAAAATGAAGCTGGGGGCATTACAATACCTGACTTCAAACTATATTATAGGGCCACGACAATCAAAACAGCATGGTATTGGCAGAAAAATAGACACTCAGACCAATGGAACAGAATAGAAAACTCAGAAATAAAACCACATATATATAGTCAAATAATTTTTGATAAAGGTGCCAAGAACACACAATGGAGAAAAGAAAGCCTCTTCAATAAATGGTGCTGGGAAAACTGGAAAGCCACATGCAAAATAATGAAACTGGACTACAGTCTCTCCCCCTGTACTAAAATTAACTCAAAATGGATCAAAGATCTAAACATAAGACCTGAAACAATTAAGTGCATAGAAGAAGACATAGGTACTAAACTCATGGACCTGGGTTTTAAAGAGCATTTTATGAATTTGACTCCAATGGCAAGAGAAGTGAAGGCAAAAATTAATGAATGGGAATACATCAGACTAAGAAGTTTTTGCTCAGCAAGAGAAATTGATAACAAAATAAACAGAAAGCCAACTAAATGGGAAATGATATTTTCAAACAACAGCTCAGATAAGGGCCTAATATCCAAAATATACAAAGAACTCATAAAACTCAACAACAAACAAACAAACAATCCAATAAAAAAAAATGGAAAGAGGACATGACCAGACACTTCTCCCAGGAAGAAATACAAATGGCCAACGGATATATGAAAAGATGCTCATCTTCGTTAGTTGTTAGAGAAATGCAAATCAAAACTGCATTGAGATACCACCTCACACCTGTTAGATTAGGTATTATTAACAAGACAGGTAATAACAAATGTTGGAGAGGCTGTGGAGAAAAAGGAACCCTCATACACTGTTGGTGGGAATGTAAAGTAGTACAACCATTATGGAAGAAAGTATGGTGGTTACTCAAAAAACTGAAAATAGAATTAACTTATGACCCAGTCATCCCTCTACTGGGTATAAACCCCCAAAACTGAGAAACATTGATACATAAAGACACATGCAGCCCCATGTTCATTGCAGCATTGTTCACAGTGGCCAGGACATGGAAACAACCAAAAAGCCCATCAATAGATGACTGGATAAAGAATATGTGGCACATATACACTATGGAATACTACTCAGCCATAAGAAATTATGACATCGGATCATTTACAGCAAAATGGTGGGATCTTGATAACATTATACGAAGTGAAATAAATACATCAGAAAAAACCAGGAACTGCATTATTCCATACATAGATGGGACATAAAAGTGAAACAAGAGACATTGATAAGAGTGTGGTGGTTACGGGGGGAGGGGGGAGAAGGAGAGGGAAAGAGGGAAGGGGAGGGGCACACAAAAATCTAGATAGAAGGTGACAGAGGACAATCTGACTTTGGGTGATGGGTATGCAACATAAGTGAACGACAAGATAACCTGGAGTTGTTGTCTTTGAATATATGTATCCTGATTTATTGATGTCGCCCCATTAAAAATAAAATTATTACAAAAAGAAGAAGAAAAATGGAGAAGTAACAACTGACACAGCAGAAATACAAAGGATTCCAAGAAAATACTATGAAGAATTCCATGCCAAAAAATTAGAAAACCTAGGTGAAATGGGCAAATCCTTGAAACATAATCTTTCAAAAACCAATCTGGAAGAATCAGAAAACCTAAACAGACCAATTACAAGAGATAAGTCAAAACGGTCATCAAAAAACTCCCAACTAACAGAAGCCCTAAGCCAGACGACTTCACAGGCAAATTCTACCAAATATTCAAAGAAAAACTAACACCTATCCTTCTTAAGCTATTTCAAAAAATTCAAAAAGAAAGACTTCCAAGCTCTTTTTATGAGGCGAGCGTAATCCTCATTTCAAAACCAGGCAAAGACACTACAAAGAAAAAAAACTATATGCCAATATTCCTGATAATTTTAGATGCTAAAATTCTCAACAAAATATTAGTAAACCAGATCCAGCAATAAATTTAAAAAATCATACATCATGATCAAGTGGAATTTATTCTGTGAAAGCGAGGCTGGTACAATATTCGCAAATCAATCAATGTGATTCATCACATAAACAAAAAGAAAGAGAAAAATTGCATGATAATATCAATAGATGCAGAAAAAGCATTTGACAAAATGCAGCACCCATTTATGATCAAAACTCTCAGCAAAGTGGGAATACAGGAAACATACCTCAACATTATAAAGTCCATCTATGACAAACCCACAGCCAACATCATACTCAATGGGAAAAAATTAAAAGCAATCCATGTAAGATCAGGAACAAGGCAAGGATGCCCCCTTTCACCACTCTTATTCAAGTTCTGTAAGTCCTAGCCACAGCAATATGACAAGAAGAAAATATAAAAGGCATCCAAATTAGAAAAGAAGCAAAATATTCATTATTTGCTGATGATATATTACTGCACATAGAAAACTCTAAAGTCTCAGTCATAAAACTACTGGACCTGATAAATAAATTCAGCAGGATGGCATTATATAAAATTAATATTCAGAAATCAGAGGCATTTTTATACACCAACAGTGAACTGTTTAAAAGAGAAATTAAGAAAACAATCCCCTTCACTATTGCAACAACAAAATAAATAAAGTACCTAGGACTAAATTTAACCAAAAAGTTAAAAACTTATACTCAGAAAATTAAAAACATTGATTAAAGAAATCAAGCAAGATAGAAACAACTGGAAGAATATACCATGTTCATGGATAGGAAGAAGGAACATCATTAAAATGTCTATATTACCCAAAGCAATTTATAAAATCAATGCAATACCTATTAAAATATATACAAATGTCATACTTCAAAGATATAGATATATTCCAAACTTTTTTTTAATTGTATTTATTCATTTTAGAGAGGAGAGAGAAGGGAGAGAGAGAGACAGAGAGAGAAGGTGGGGAGGAGCTGGAAGCATCAACTCCCATATGTACCTTGACCAAGCAAGCCCAGGGTTTCGAACCGGCGACCTCAGCATTTCCAGGTTGACGCTTTATCCACTGCGCCACCACAGGTCAGGCTTATTCCAAACTTTTATATGGAACCAAAAAGAACACAAATAGCCTAAGCAATCTTGAAAAAGAAGAATAAGTGGGTGGTATCACACTTCCTGATATCAAGTTACACTACAAGATGATTGTATTCAAAACAGCATGGTACTGGCACAAGAACAGGCATATAGATCAATGAAACAGAACAGAGAACTGAGAAATAAACCCACATCTTTATGGACAATTGATATTTAACAAAGGAAGTAAGAGCATACAATGGAGTAAAGACAGTCTCTTTAACAAATGGTGTTGGGAAATTGGACAGGTACTTGCAAAAAAATGAAACTAGACCACCAACTTACACCATTTACATAAATAAATTCTAAATGGATAAAAGATTTAAATGTAAGTTATGAAACCATAATCATCTTGGAAGAAAACATAGGCAGTAAGCTTTCAACATCTCTTGCAGAAATATATTTGCTGATTTATCTCCACTGGCAAGTGAAATAAAGGACAGAATGAACAAATGAGACTATATCAAACTAAAAAGCTTTTGCAAAGCTAAAGACAATATGAGCCAAGTAAAAAAGACAAACCACACAATGGGAGAACACATTTGACAGTACATCTGATAACAGGTTAATAACCAAAATTTATAAAGAACTTGTAAAACTCAACACCAGGAAGATAAACAATCCAATCAAAAAATGAGCAAAAGAAATGAATAGACACTTCTGCAAAAAGGACATACAGATGACCAATAGGCATATAAAAAATGTTCAACATCACTAATCATTAGAGAAATGCAAATTAAAACCACAATGAGATACCAACTCGCACCTGTAAGAATGGCGCTCATTAACAAAATAACACATATTAAGTGCAGGAGAGGATGTGGAGGAAAGTGGACTTTCCTGCACTGCTGGTGGGAATGCAGACTGGTGCAGCCACTGTAGAAAACAGTATGGAGATTCCTCAAAAAATTAAAAATAAAACTACCTTTTGACCCAGCCATCCCACTTTGAGAAATATATTCTAAGAATACCAAATCATTGATTCAAAAAAAGAAATGCACCCCCATGTTTATTGCAGCATTATTTATAATAGCCAATATCTGGAAACAGCCCAAGTGTTTGTCAGTGGATGAGTGAATTAAAAAGAAGTGTTACATATACTCAGTAGAATACTACGTGGTCATGAAAAAGAAGACAATCTTACCTTTTGCAACAACATGGATGGACCTGGAAACTATTATGCTAAGTGAAATAAACCAGGTGGAGAAAGAAAAATATCATATAATCTCACTCATTTGAGGAATCCAATGAACAATGTGAACTGAGGAACAAAATAGAGGCAGAGGTGGGATCAAAGGGACCAGAGGGAAAGTGGTCAGCGGAAAAGGGGATGAAAGGATGGGATCAGAAAAGGGAAACAGATTAGTGAAATTATATACACATAACACAGCATTATAGAACACAGGACAGCAAATCCTGGAGGGAAGGAGGAAAGGACAAGGGGGCATCTCGCAGGGAATACAAGGGCAGAGGGGGGGGGTATTTACGGTGGGATACTTGAATCTGTGTAAACACAATAAATTAAAATCAGTAAAAATTTAAAAAATAATCTCCAGAAATATTATTTAATGCCATGACTTCAAGCAAATAAGGTTGTTTAAGAGAAAGAAACAAAGCCATAATTATTTTTTTTTTAACTGGCTGAACTTTGATCAATTGGTCAAGACAGTAGGCTAAAAATTTCTTTGATGAGAACTGCTATTTCATATAGAAGACCTTAATGGCATGTTTATTTATTAAAGATAATGTCAATCTGGCATAGAGATAGGAGGAGTTTAAATTTATATAAAAATTAAAATCTTTAGCAAAGTAAAGTAACAAAAAGTGTGCCATTTTCCCTTGTCAGACAAGGAGAACTGAGATTTTCTTATATCTTTGCACATTTTTCTTATTCCATTTACTCTCTACACTTTCTAGTTTCCCCCTATATATATTCCTTTATCTGTATTCCTTAGTAGTATATAGCCTATAATCATCTTTATGTCTTTGTTCAATCCAATCTCTGAGATAATATGTTCACCATGAAAATTTCTGCTTTATAGTTTCATTTTCAGTTGCTTCTAAATATGTCTTTCATCTTACCTTTCTGATCAGAAAGACATTTACACACTATAAAATGCTCCAATATTCCATCTACAGTTGATGAATTTTGTCAATTATATCCAGCCATGTATTTTTCTCCAACTGAAGATATAGAGCAATTCAATTATTTTGGCTTTCCTACTTCCCTTCTGCCATGAGTTTGGATGCTGTGGGATGACTCCCTTGTGATTGTTAGAATCCTTTCTGTCTCACTGAGAGAGTCAACTGTGTTTTAAATACTGTAGAGAATTTAACAAAATGTTTAACAGTTACACCTTTGATCTTTACCCTGAGGCCATTCCCTACTCTGAGAAGCTCTTCCAACCTGGTAGACAATTCTCACTTCATTTCCTCTTTCTCTCCTCAAAATAAGTCACCTAATAAAATCAAAATATTGCCTGGCCTGACCAGGCAGTGGCACAGTGGATAGAGCATCAGACTGGGATGTGGAGGACTCAGATTCAAAACTCTAAGGTAGCCAACTTGAGCAAAGGCTCACCAGCTGGAGCACGAGGTCGCTAGCTTGAGCGTAGGATCATAGACATGACTCCATGGTCACTTACTTGAGCAAGGGATCACTCGCTCTGCTGCACATCCCCCCCCATCAAGGCACATCTGAGAAAGCAATCAATGAACAACTAAGGTGCCTCAATGAAGAATTGATGCTTCACGTCTCTCTCCCTTCCTGTCTATCTGTCCCTTTCTCAGTCTCTTTCTCTGTGTGTGTGTTCCAAATAAATAAATAAAAATAAATTTAAAAATTTGCCTGGTAATCTCCTTACCAAGACCATAAATTTATTACATGTAACCCCTAGTTTTAAACTTGTCTCAGGAAAGAGTTTTGTCAATATTTTATCTAATAAGTCAACATTTTTTAAACCTCCAACAATAAATTCACTATTTCATATCTTTGCCACATTTTCAGCCACTGATTGTCAATATGTACCAAAGCCACAGCCACATATTTAAGGTTTTGTTACAGTAGTTCCCCACTTCTTGTACTAATTTTTATATCAATTACCTAGTGTTACATATTAAACAATTCTACTTAGTGCCTGAAAACTACAACTCTATTTGTGTGTTATGCTATGAACCAACAATCCAGGCTGAGCTCAGCTCAAAGGTTCTTCTGCTGGGACCATTCATGTGGTTGGACTAACTGGAGCTGAGTATCTAAAATGACCTGACATATGATTCACATGTTTGGCAATTGGTACTGACCACCTGCTGCATCTATCTTCTCAAGGACATCAGCCTAGGCAGGATTCTTCACTTCAGATCCGAAGTCTCACAACATCATTTCTGCCACATTCCATTAGTTAAAGAAAGCAAGTCAAAAGGCCAATCTAAACTCAGGAGGTAGAAAATAACCCCCTCTACCTCTTGATAGGAGAAGAACAATGTTTTGTTTTGTTTTGTTTTGTTTTGTTTTGTTTTGTTTTTTGGGGTTTTTTTTGTATTTTTTTTTTTGTATTTTTGTATTTTTCTGAAGCTGGAAATGGGGAGAGACAGTCAGACAGACTCCCACATGTGCCCGACTGGGATCCACCTGGCACGCCCACCAGGGGCAATGCTCTGCCCATCAGGGGGCGATGCTCTGCCCCTCGGGGCATCGCTCTGCAGCGACCAGAGCCACTCTAGTGCCTGGGGCAGAGGCCAAGGAGCCATCCCCAGCGCCCGGGCCATCTTTGCTCCAATGTAGCCTTGGCTGCGGGAGGGGAAGAGAGAGACAGAGAGGAAGGAGGGGGGGAGGGGGTGGAGAAGCAAATGGGCACTTCTCCTATGTGCCCTGGCCGGGAATCGAACCTGGGTCCCCCGCACACCAGGCCAACGCTCTACCGCTGAGCCAACCGGCCAGGGCCAACAATGTTATGTTTTAAAATGGAAGACATGCACAAAGTGACAGAAAAAAATTATTGCAGCCAACCTTTCAAATCTACTACTCACAAATGTTCATGTAATGTTTTCTAATCATTCAGTTCAAAGTATTTTCTAATGTCCATTTTGACCTCCTTTTTGACTGTTAAGTTTAGAATAAATGTTGCTTAGTTCACAAATATGTGGGAATATTCTGGTTATCTTATTTTATAGGTTTCCAATTAAAATTTTTTGTGATCAAGAACATATGTGGTATAATTTCAACTCTTTGAAATGTATATCCTTGCATGTGTTCTATCTTGGTGAACACTCAAGTTGCACATAAAAAGAAAACTTATTCTACACTGGTTGGGTTAAATGTTCTATAAACAAATAGGTCAATTTGATAGTAATATTCAAATCTTTTTTTTACTTTCTGATATTTTGTCTACTGGTTCTATCAATTATTCAGTGATGAAATATATCAGTAAGGATTCTCCAGAGAAACAGGACCAGTAGAAGAGAGAGAAAGAGGAGAAAGAGTGAGAGAGAGATGAGATGAAGTGATTTATTATAACAAAATGGCTCACACAATTATGGTGGATGAATAGTACCATGATCTGAATCTATAATCTAGAGACCCAAGGAAGTTTGTGATATAATTCCAATCTGACTCCAAAGGCCTGGGAACCAGAAGCATTAATGGTCCTAGTGCAAGGTTAGAATACTGATGTCCCAGCTCAAGGAGTCAGACAGAGAGGGCAACTTCTTCCTTTCTCTGCTTTTTTGGTCTATTCAGGCATTCAATGGATTGGATGATGCCCACCCACACTGATGAAGGCAACCTGCTTTACACAACCCACCATCCAAATTCTAACCTCTTCCAGAAACATCTTTAGGGCCAACCCAAAAATAATCTAGGGTTTTGCCACACTTACTCTTTTAGAAAATCTGTTTTTCCTTTGGTCTGGAGATGAGTCTCTACAGAATTCTGTGTTTAAGAAATCCCTGTATTGCAACTCACATGTTCTCTATGTGGTTATCTGCAAATGTCTGACCTTCACTTTGCCTCTCCCCCAGCTTGTTCCTCCAACTAGGAGCTAGACCTCACATATAGAAACAATGTGTCATCATGTGTCCCCTTTCCTTTGGATCTCTGTTCTATTTTCTGGTTGTCCACCCATCTCTCTGAATCATATCACTTTAACCAAATAATAGTTGAATAACCCTTTCAAGACAGTAACATTTACAGTTTCACGCTGAAGATCAGAAAAGAAAGGTAAGCACTAAGCATAATCTCTCTCATTTAAGCCCACAGTACATATAATTTAGCAGGTTTGTGACAAAGTTTGAGGCACAGGAATTTAGGCGTTCCTCTTCCTCAAAAATAAAGAGGAATCTCACTCTTCCCCAACCCCTCCAATATATTGGTTTTGTTTCATTGGCAGTTTCTGAGTGAATTAAATGGGTATAAAATGTCTTTTATCTACAGTTTTTAACCAGAAGTTCTTTTTTCCTTTTTCTTTTATTTTATTTATTTTTTTTCTGAAGCTGGAAATGGGGAGAGACAGTCAGACAGACTCCCGCATGCGCCCGACCGGGATCCACCTGGCACGCCCACCAGGGGCGACACTCTGCCCACCAGGGGGCAATGCTCTGCCCCTCCGAGGGGTCGCTCTGCCGTGACCAGAGCCACTCCAGCGCCTGGGGCAGAAGCCAAGGAGCCATCTCCAGTGCCCGGGCCATCTTTGCTCCAATGGAGCCTTGGCTGCGGAAGGGGAAGAGAGAGACAGAGAGGAAGTGGGGGGGTGGAGAAGCAAATGGGCACTTCTCCTATGTGCCCTGGCCAGGACTCGAACCCGGGTCCCCCGCACGCCAGGCCGACGCTCTACCGCTGAGCCAACTGGCCAGGGCCCAGAAGTTCTTTTTTCAAACAGACATATAATACTTCACTTGCAACTGAAAAGCCAAGCAGCTGACACAGTTAAATTGCACTTCCAGAATATATACGCTTTTACACTTCTTCATCTGACAATTTAATTTGAAAAATTTCTTGAGGCCAATGTATTATCCAGCATTACTTTGCCACTTTCTAGAAATCCAGTTCCAAAGTCGGCTCAATTACAACTGCAAACTGGAAATCCATTTCTTTCCAGAAATTATTCACAAGAAGAAACAAAGACTAGGTTGTCTGAATCAGCTCCATGTCTCCAACATGTCCCTGTTGCAACCGCATTAATGCTGCACTCAGTTGACACATAAAACCAGTGAGGTCAGTTCCCAATCAGAAAAGTTAAGCTGAAAATAATCAAATTGTACCATAATTACACATTCTAAGTTTATATTCAAATTTAACATTCCACAGTTACATGTATCTCATGGACCATGCATTTAAATGATAATACTGGGGAACAATTTTTTTTCATTTTTTGTTGCATGAGGTTTTAAAACTTTTTCTATATATTTCTGAATCACTGATTCCAAATCTGAAATTCGTTTTTTGGTTCATGTTCTATTTTTTATGCAATTTTAATGTCTTTTTGTGACAGTTAATTGCATGCATTGGTTTTTGAATTGGACTTAAAGGGCAACGACTCTTGGATAGAACATAACCACAAGGCAATTAATGTTTTACAAACAACACTTTTACAACATTGTAGTTGACTTTAAATGTAAAAAAATATCTGATAAAAACATTCCCTCTTATTTTTTTTAAGATTAAATCATAGCTTCCTTGAATAGGCATAAATGTAGGAATAGTCCTGACATCTTCTGTTATATATGTGGCTGTTACACACTTCAGTGTCAAAGGGGCAATATTTCATCATTTGTGACATATGCATATGTTGCCTATTTTAAAGTTCCCCTTGGCAATCAAGACAAGAATTGGGCTCCTCATATTGTGTGTCATAATTGTGAGGAAATGCTTGGTGACTGGACAGAAGGAAAATGCAAAAGAATGCCTTTTGGTATTCCCATGGTTTGGTGTGATCCTAAGGACCACAGAAGTGACTGTTATTTCTGTCTGACCCATACAAAGGGCATAGGCAAGAAAAAATGGCATATGATCACATATCCTAATATTCCTATAGCAATCTGAGACATTTCCAGTTCCAGTTTTCAATGGTTTTGTTTCTTCTAAGGACAAAAAAAGTGAACATGGTGATCAAGTATATTTTGATAAGATGCATAAGAAAATAGTTGTAGAATCTGAAGGGTCTTCTTCTGATACCAAGCAGTCATTAACCCTTCAGCAGTTTAGCCAACCTGAATTGAATGACTTAGTAAGAGATTTGGGCCTATCAAAGAAAGCAGCTGAGTTAGTAGCCTCCAGGCTTCAAGAAAAGAATGTACTTCCACTGGTCAGCTAAAGTATCCCAACTCAGGAAGTGCAAACAAATTTTTGTGGACTTTTTTCTGAAGACAAACACTTTGTTTACTGTCATGATATCAGTAGTCTTCTCAGCCAGCTAGGTGTTACCACTGACAGTCCAACAGAATGGTGGCTATTTCTTGACAGCTCTAAACAGAGTCTGAAATGTGTTCTACACCATGGTAATGTTTATGCAGCAGTTCCAATTGGTTATTCAACTCATCTGCGAGAAGATTATAATGACATAAAAATTGTCCTCGACTTTCTGAAGTATGAGGAGCATAACTGCATCATTTGTGTGGAACTTAAAGTGGTAAATTTCCTGCTAGGACAACAGAGAGGTTTCATGAAGTATCCTTGCTTTCTGTGTTTGTGGGACAGCCAAGCTCGGGAGAAACACTAGACACAGGAGGAGTGCCCGAAACATGAAACTCTGGAAGTAGAGATGCAAAAGATTGTGAATGAACTTGTAGTTAATCAAGACAGGCTCATTTTTCCACCACTTCCCATCAAACTTGGCTTAATGAAGCAATTTGTTCAGGCTTTGAATAGAGAAAGTGAATGCTTTCAACATATTATTTCTGCTTTTCCTGCCTTGTCTTCCAAGAAAATAAAAGCAGATGTATTCAATGGACCTCAAATTTGAACCCTCATACATGATGAAGAATTTGCCAGGAAGATGAATAAGGAGAAGTAAGCAGCATGGCAGTCTTTTGTGGCAGTTACAAAGAACTTCCTTGGCAACAAAAAAGCAGAAAACTATGAACTTCTGGTTCAAAGGATGCTGTTGGCTTTCTGTGACATTGGATGTTACATGAGTGTTAAGATTCACTTCCTGAACAGTCACCTTGATAAGTTTTCCAAAAATCTTGGAGCTGTTAGTGATGAGCAGGGAGAATGCTTTCATCAAGATCTGAAGACAATGGAAGAGCGTTTTCAGGGGTGATGAGACAGAAATATGATGGCAGACTACTGCTGAAGCATCAAATGAGATTGTCCTCAACAAGTACACAAATGCAAGAACTACAAATGCAAATTTTTGCCTGAATAGAATTTAAATAAGTTTTGTGTGAATTTTATGATTAAAATAAGTGTTTTAATATGTTCTATTTAGAAATTGTAGACAAATTCTGATGCAATCATATCTTTTAGTGTATTATGTTATTTACTGCATTATATAAATTATTATATTTTCACAAAGATGCCCAAGAAGACATTCTACTTCATTATGTTAAACTAAATGTTGAAAATTTTACAAGATGAAAACCTAACATCTTGAATTGCAAAAAAAACTGTAGTCTATAGCGAAAAACTAATGTCAGATTTGAGATAAGCACACTCGAATTAGGTAAGAACAAGTGTTTTTGTGGATGCAAGAAAAAATTTGTTCTCCAGTGTAATCTAGTTAACCTATGAGTGATGTCTTCACATTCATACCTAGAAATGCACTCCCAAATGGAAAAATGCTTTTCACAGCATTTTTCAAATACATACAAAAAGCAACCCCCATGTGAGAGCAAAAGTAATGTGTAATCAGTAACATAGTTTCAATTCAGTATTAATTATATTCCAATGTATGCCTCCAATTTAGCCAGCAAAGAAAAATTCTTAAAGATTATGTCCTGTAACAAAGAAGCTGTAACTAAATATGTTTAGATATGGAGGGTCATTCTTGTTGAACAGAATGAGTAGTTTCTGAAACAGTCTTAAAGATCGTTTTCATATTCAGCCTTGGCCAAGAGAGGCCAACTAATTAATTTTCAATGAGCTCACCCCATCCAAGATAAGGTTGATAATGAAGAAATCATTAAATCTCTATTTCTAAAATGTTTGTCTACATGCCCACCACTTTCACTTAACTACTAACTGCCTGTGGGTGTCAGCAAAAAAAAAAAAAAATGCAACATTTCTTATCAGAAATGTAGTGGGACAGGGAGAGGAGGCCCTGAATGTCTGTATAATGGTCATATAACGATTGATCTCTGAACTCCAGTTCTTTCTAACCTTGAAAAAGTTGAGCATTTTAGTAACTCAGAAGCAAACTCTAGGAACAAGGTAGCCTTTAAGAGTGTGCTACTCTGCATTAACCATTTACAGTCATTCAAGACTAATTCCCACACCAGGACAAATAAGCATACATAGTAAAGATAAAGTTCCATTTTTCTCACATCCAGAATTTATGATCTCACCTGGACAATTCAATTATTGTCCTAAGGAAGGGTCCTTTTAAAATAGTCACTTTGAAAAGACCCTGTGCCCTGGTTGGTTGGCTCAGTGATAGAGCATCGGCCCGGCATGTGGAAGTCCCAGGTTCAATTCCTAGTCAGGGCACAAAGGAGGCGTGACCATCTGATTCTCTTGCCCTCCCTTTCTCCTTTCTCTCTCCCTTTCTTCTCTCTTTATCTCTCTCTCTCTCTCTCTCTCTCTCTCCCTCTCTCTCTCTCTCTCTCTCTCTCTCTCTCTTCTCCTGCAGCCATGGTTTGATTGGTTCAAGTGCAGTAACCCCCGGTGCTGAGGATGGCTCAGTGGAGCCTCCATCCCAGGTGCCAAAAATAGCTCATTTGTAAGCATGGACCTAGATGGACAGAGCATCAGATGGTGGTTGCTGGCTCCAGATGGGGGCAGATACTGGTTGGGGAGCATGTGATAGTCTGTCTCTCTATGTCCCTTTCTCTCACTTGGAAAAGAAGAACAGAAGAAAGGAAGAAAGAAAGAAAGAAAGAAAGAAAGAAAGAAAGAAAGAAAGAAAGAAAGAAAGAAAGAAAGAAAGAAAGAAAGAAGGGAGGGAGGGAGGGAGGGAGGGAGGGAGGGAGGGAGGAAGGAAGGAAGGAAGGAAGGAAGGAAGGAAGGAAGGAAGGAAGGAAGGAAGGAAGGAAGGAAGGAAGGAAGGAAGGATAGAAGGAAAGAAAGATAGAAGGAAAGAAAGAAAGAAAGAAAGAAAGAAAGAAAGAAAGAAAGAAAAGAACCCTGAAAATTCATGTTTACTAAATAATTTTCAGTTTCTACACCTCATATCAAATAGTGTTGGGTCCTTATGTACAAATATATCTACAGCTTAAAAGAGAAAAATATCATTTTTAACAAGCACATTTCATCTTATTTTATAACCTGCTCATAATAACAGGGAGAAACTAAAATATGGCCTCCACTTACCTGGTCACTGCCCAGTTTTTCAGATATTTATAAGCAACATCAGCACTAGAGAAGAATTTTGCTTCTGGCTGTTGTTAGAGTGCATTATCGTTGTTTTGTGTGTGCTCATGACAAGCTAAAGACATTTCAGAGCATTGTTTTCAGGATTCAAGATTTTTAGATACTAGTAAAGTTACTTCTTTGTTTTTAATACTTTCCTCCTAGGAGGAGTCTTTAACTCAATTTGAATTCTGATCTGATCTTTCAGTGGTGAATCCAAACTATAGTTATTCCCTTTCTTCTATGCCATTTGAAATGCTGTTCTTCACCATCTACTGTCCTAGGACCAGTTATCTTACCCCAGAATATCTTAGGGTATAAATACCACATCAAATTCATGGGAGAAGAATGTCATCAAAAGGTTACTCTCAATGCATTTCTCCATTGAGAAAAGCTGTCCTTTATTGTTCACCACATCTATCATGATATGCTTCCTGCAGATTTATAAGAACTTTAATATCACAGTTTATGGCCCTACATTCCAATAATTTTCAGTTTAGACTATGAAGCTACTTACAAGGTATAAATATGTTCTTTGGTCTCCAAAGCTGCCCACAAGGCAAACAGGCCCCCTTTGCTGAAAGTGCTATCTGATAAGTCATGCTCCCTGTAAAACTGATAAGCAACACTCCCTGTACCAAAACTGATTGACCAAAACACTCTTTTTTCTGCAGACCTCACTGAGACTAGAACATTAATAAATGCTTGAACCTATGTTACTATGTATTACTCACTGTTCTTATCTCACAACCCCACCAATCAGAGAATGAATGTCAGTTTATGACACAGTTTTCCTGGCAGCCCCTCTCTTTGTTAGTGGCCCCTTGTAATGTGCATCTTCAAAAACTCTGCCCCATTACCCCCCATCCTCAGAGCTTGTTTTCAGTTCTTGACAAAGGCTATGTTCTCTGATTTGCAAATCATTATCGGGATAAAACTTCTTTTCTTTTAATTTCTCAAAAGGGTTTTCTGGACTTTTGTTTACATCAGCATTTCTGTTTCTGGTTTTTAGCAAACCCTGTCCTAAGACATTATGTGTCCATTCCTGGCCTAGCTAGGAAGGAACTGAGTACACATCTTAATATTAGACTAACTCTCCTTCCAACTAGAAATATTTCTTTGTGTATATATTTGCCTAATGTATAGAAAAGCATTGTACCTTTTTAGTTGAAATAAAAGAGTCCCAGAACACTTACTATACCAAAAACATAATGCGCAACAACAGAAACAGGTCCCAACTTGCAGTGTCCTCAGATTACCAACCTTTCTCACAAGTTGTGACCTAGTCATCTATAAGTCTGACATCCACATCTCAGAATGCAAGCAAGAATATAGAATTCAGAGCCTAATGCTCTGATGATGAGGTAACACAGACTTCTACTGTCAGTGATCCTCTGGAACCAAAACAGTATCTTTGTTTAAGCCTAATGTATAGTTTGGCTTTAAAGAACTGGGATCTTAATACCAAACTACCTTGAATACTTTTTCATTTATCATACGAAGCAGATCATGCAATTATTCTTATTGGAAGCTTGTCCAGATAATAAAGAAGTCTGTTATTAGCATAATGTTAGGTAACAAAAAGTATGGGTCAGCTGTAACCTTTTTGCAATATTAGTAGAGATAACAAAGATTCGGTATATGCAAGGAATTAGGATTACTGAAAAAGAAGAAAGCTCACTCTTTCCACGTATATACATGTATGTGTATATGTGTTATGTATTGTACATATTTTTCATAGGCTGTTCAAGCTTCCATAACTGAATACCATAGACTGGGTGGCTTATAAAGAATAGGACTTTATTTTTCACAGCTCTCAAGGCTATGAAGTCCATGATCAAGGTACCACCAGACAGTCCACTTCCTGTTCCTACACAGCCATCTTCTCTCTGTGCCCTCACATGGCAGAAAGGCCGAGGGAGCTCTCTAGAGTTTCTTTGATAAGGACACTAATCTCATTCTCATTAGGGCTCCACTTCCTGACCAAATCAGCTCCTAAAAGCTCCACCTCCAAATACCATGACAGTGGAGATTAGGTTTCAACATACAAATTTGGGGAGCAGGAACACAAATATTCAGTTTCTAGCAATATTTATATACCTACATATTTTATTTATTTATTTGTTTATTTATTTATTTATTTATTTTGACAGAGACAGAAAGAGGGACAGATAGCGACAGACAGGAAGGGAATGAGATGAGAAGCATCAATTTTTTGTTGTGGCACCTTAGTTGTTCATTGATTGCTTTCTCATATGTGCCTTGGGGGGGGCTACTGAAGAGCAAGTGACCCCTTGCTCAAGCCAGTGACCTTGGGCTTCAAGCTAGTGACTTTGGGCTCAAGCCAGCAACCTTTGGGCTCAAGCCAGTGACATGACCCCATGCTTAAGCCAGCGACCTCAGGATGTCAAATCTGGGTCCTCTGCTTCCCAGTTCGATTATCCACTGCACCACCACCTAGTCAGGCTATATCCACATATTTTAATCACACAAGAACATCATGACTACATATTAAAGCATTAAAATATAACAGATAAGATCAAAATTCTCCTTCAAGTAAGACTTTCCTCTTGTTCCCTGCCATCATGTTCCAGAATAACCTCTAGCATTGCAGCTTCCACTGTCACCCTCTTGTAATCCTGCCACCTCAATGTTATGAAAAGCCCAGTCTAATTCACCAGAAGATGAGAGCCAACATCCAGCACCAACTGCCACACATCTAAGAGGACTACTTGGACCCCACCGAGCCACAGTAGAGCCTTCAAATAACTACAGCTTGGATGATCCCAAGTGAAATCAAGATAAGACTGTCCCAGATTGCCAACCTACAGATAGTGAGACATTACAAACCATTTATTTAAGCCATCATGTTTCAAACTGCTTTGGAACATAGCAAAAAATAAGCAAAATGTATCCTTTGCCCATTTTTCTATTAGGCTAGTGATTTTTCCTTTTTAAAATATTGTTATAATTTTTTTCCCTAAAATCAACTTCTTTTTTAATTATATAATTGACATATAACACTATATTAGCTTCAAGTGCAAAACATAATGACTCAATACACCTTACACTGCAAAATGATCAACACAATAAGTCCATCACCATATATAGCTGCAAAATATTTTTCTTTTGATGAAAAAACTTTTAAGATCTACTTTTAGAAACTTTCAAATACACAATATAGTATTATTGACTTCAGTTACTATGCTGTATATTATAACACCATTGCTTACAGTATTAAAATCTACACCTTTTTAATGTTTCAAATATTTTTTTCTAGTCTATATGTTGTTGTATCAGTCAGCATCCATCAAGAAAAACAAAACCAGTAGGAGATATATATTACAGGGTTGTCGCAAGAAACTGGCTTATGCAGTTGTAAGAAATGGCTGGGTAAGCCCAAAATTCACAGAGCTGGCCTCTCCAAAAGAAATGGGGCTGCAATTCCTGGGGTAGAATGTCTTATCCTTCAAGGAAATTTTGATTCTGCTCTAAAGGACTTTCAGTGGACAAACTGAGTCAAGCCCAGCACATTATCTGGGATAATCTCTTTTACTCAAAGTCAACCAATTATGGAATTTAGTATCATCTTCACAATACCTTCATAGCAACACCACCTAGTTTAGCATTTGACTCAATAACAAATGAGAGGAGAAACCACCAGTCAGACAAATTTTAAGAGTTTAAGAAGCTTCAGGTTAAACTGTTTCCAATGCTGCAGGTCGTGTCTACTTCCCAGCTAGGGTTGGGACCTCCAGAAGCACATCAGAAGCATGTGCATTGGTTCATTAGCTTTGTGTCCTTGGCTTCTAACATAGCACACAGGCATTTAATAATCACTGTCAATTGTCTGACATCTGAATTAATGGAGGTGACAAACTTTTATAAAAAAAAACACAGAAAATTTTCCACCAATGAAAGTTACTTGAAAAGTTCCTCACTTTTTCATTTTGATAAGCCTTTCAAGTAACTTTCATTGGTGGAAAATTTTCTGTGTTTTTTTTTATAAAAGTTTATCAAAATGAAAAAGTGAGAAAGGGGAAAAGCTATCCAGAAACTGAAATCATAGTTTATAAAGAACCAAATGTAAAACTGAAATCTCAGCTTTGGTGGTTATGCAGATGGACTTCAAGCCAATGAGAAGGCTATCAGAACCACAGGGATATAAAATGTATCTGTGGGGAGACATTGTATTTTTATAGAAAAACAATGAGAATGGATTAGAGAGAACTCTAAGTACGACCTTGGGCAAATAATTTAATCCATAAAAAATCATAAATCTCAATCACCCTCCCTGCGAGCTTTTTTTCTGCCTGTTCCCCGGAATCTGAGCACTGCTGAGAGGAGACAAAAAGCCATCCAGACTGCACAACATGGGACACATCGCAAATTCCTGCCATCTGACTGAACACAGGCCCTCTGCCTTCAGCAGTCCTGTAGCCACACCTAGGTCGCTCCTCTTTGTGGTTAGTTGCAGAGTTTACAACTGTCTAACCACTTCACCGTACACTTGCACCTAGTGCATGTAAACTGTAATGGGAAAGTAAATTTTTTTAAAAGTAAAAACTGAATTAAAAAAACACACTTCTTTTCTCTCCACTGTTACCTGCCCCCTCTCTTAGCAAATGACTTTTACTTTAATAGAAAATTGAGGTCCCGAGGCCATCAAGCTTTTGTCTTTTATCAACCCCCATCCTCATCTTAGTGCATATCTATTTTTATATCTATCCTTTCTTTTCAACATTTTAATGGAATATGTTTTCCACCCCTCTCCAAAGATTACTCCTCTGTGGACGTCCTCAGTCCCATCCCTTCCCATCTCTGTGCACCTTAAACTTCCCAGCATCTTCTCCACACTGCTGGATTCCTCCACTTCTTATTTTCTCAAACATGCAAATACATAGTCTAACTTTAAAACAACAAAAACCATCTATTGACTCTGTTCATCAAGTACTGAAAACTTCTCTGAACTACCAAATTTTTCCAAGTGATCTTTGTGTGATAACTAGTTTCTTTAACTTACTTTATATCTTTAACTCTTTCAAAAGGATTTAAGAGTTTTTCTTTTATCTATCAAGTCCATCTTCTACACTCAAATCATTTTTGATAAATGACTTTTTTCGCCCAAACTGAAACCATTAAAGTCATCTTGCCAGTTTTCTCTAAATCTTCGCACCTCACAACCCATCAGTCACCGAGTCCTGTCAATTGTTCCTTGACATTGACTCTTAGATTTGTCTCTTGTTCTGCATTGCCTAAAAATCCCTGATGGTTTAGGCTTCAGATACTGAAACTGCCTACTAGCTAGTTATATAAGGTAGGAAATGCTGCCTCAATAAATGATCTCAAAATCTCAATGGTTAACAGTAAGAAGGTTTTATTTCAAGTTGGAGATATGCCTTGTCAAGGGGCTCTGTTTCATGTTTCTTCACACTGGGATTTAAGTTGATGGGCAGCCCTTGTCTAAAAAAAATTTGCGTCTCACCACAAAGACTCAACTTTCAAAGTCTTTGCTTGGAAGTGGCACTCATCCCCTTTTATTGCTTACAGAGAGCACACACATCTCCTTCCCTCTTCATGTTCTTCTCCCCACCTCCCAGCCCACCCCGTCCAGCACACCCACTTCAAAACCTACACACTCTCTAACATTCTCAGAATGTATTTCCTTGTATACATCGAAACATTCCAGATCCCTCCCCACGTATTCCTTCCTTGGTTATTGTTGGTGCTACACTGCTTAGCAATTCAATGTATCAGTATGCAATGCTAGTATAGATATGGCTAGTTTGAACATTAATTGCATCTGTATATCTAATTTCTCCAGCTATATTTTATATGTATATATTTTTTTGTGATCAAGGAAAATTCTTTATTATTAATTTTACTAGGGTGACATCAATAAATCAGGGTACATATGTTCAAAGAAAACATGTCAAGAACAATTCTTAACAGCTTCCAATTAAATTATGGATTCTGGCCCTGGCCAGTTGGCTCAGTGGTAGAGCGTTGGCCTGGACAGTGGATGTCCCAGGTTTGATTCCCAGTCAGAACGCACAGGAAAAGCAATCATCTGCTTCTCCACCCCTCTTATTTCCCCTACCCATTCTCTCTATCTCTATTTCTTCCCCACCCATAGCCATGACTCAATTGATTAGAGTGCTTTGGCCCTGGGCACTGAGGATTGTTCTGTGGAGCCTCACCTCAGGCATTAAAAATAGCTTGGTTGAGAGTATGGTCCTAAATGGAGAGCATCAGCCCCAGACGGGGATTGTTGAATGGATCCTGGTTGGGGAACATGCAAGAGTCTGTCTCTCTGTCTTCCCTCCTCTCACTTGGAAAAAAAGAACAAAAATATTATGGAATTTTGCCTATTTTGAAGCAATCCTGAATGTTTCTGACATAAAGAAATTTGTAATTTCTCTAAAGCACACCATGAGATGCGATGCCCCTAACCAGAGTGAGCAGGGTGGCCAATACAGTGGAAAATAAGTGTGGTTGAAAGTGTTGGTTCTAGAGAAAGACTACCTGGGTACAAATCCACGGCTCTACCACATCCTGGCTGGCTGACCATTAGCAAGTTACTTAAAACTTTTTTTATTTGCTACATTGTCTCTTATTTGATGACTATGTTAATATGATTATATCCTATTGATGGTTTAATGACTAAATGAGCAAACACATTAAAAATGCTTATACAATTGACTGGCAATGTATTAAGCCTTCATATAATGATTAGGTGCTGTTGCTTCTACAGTTAATGGGCAGGCTAAAACCTCAGTAGGGTTTTATTTTCTATTCTCATGAGCAAAAATAAAGCATATATTCTCCAGTGGTCCTTGCAAATCTGGTGTCAGGAAATACTTTCAAAATTGTCCCAATTTCTACTATGTTTCTTTTATTTCCCTTAAGACAGAAGACTGCCCAAAATCCATTCAAGGTATTCAATAAATATTTGTTTATTGGAATAACCTCCCATCTCTCAGCTTCCAAATCTTAAAAATGGGAATAACAGCTGAAAGGTTTAAATTACAAAATTATTTTAAATATACAATTTTGAATTTATTTTAGAAAAAGTGAAACAAAACACATGCATATAAAATTTTTAAGATAAAAATGAAAATGAGATAATTGAGGTGATAGAAGAAAGCAAAAAATAAAAGATTTTTTATATTCTCTTATTTAGCATTTTAGAAGGTAGAGGTAATTTGAGAATATTTATAAAGAAAATACAACAAACAAATATTAAAAGTGACCAAATAATATATTTTTGCTTTGAAGTTAGAAAAGCAAAAAGTGACACACTTTGAGACACTATAGGGAAAAAGTCAAGTTCTTATGATGACTTGAATATAAAGGGAGAAAGGACCATGGTTGAGAATAAGCCAAAGTTTAAAACATTTATGAAAACAATCTGTACTAAAATCTGGAAGATTTAGAGAACAAGGGTGGAGGTGGCAGGAGAGCACATTAAGGAAGAGAAAGAGAGAAAAAAGAATGACTTGAATGGTAATGAAAGAGCTCCCCATTGCCATGCACCAAATTCTATTAGGTACCAAAATAGCTCTCACTCCAGAGCTTTAGCAAGTTACTTTTCCTGTTCTCGGCATTTTCTGATATATTGTTTGTCCATGTATTCTATTTTATTTTACTTATTTGTACTTTTCTATGATAAAATAACTTTCAAATATGTCATTAAAATGGTAAGTTTTCAACTCAAGTGCAATGGGATTTAGAATGGATGAATCAAGAGTGATAATATTCAGATCATGAAAGTACACAATTGAAATCTGACAAAAACATTACATGGATGTATAAAAACATCCTGTGTTTCTGAAATATATGTTTACTTCAATAAAAAAAACATTGCATCAGACTTCTATTTGCAAATGTTCTTGACTGAGTGTGTTGGCTTTCTATAAAAGGGTGCATTTCCTTCCAACAAACCATTAGTTACCAGTGTTTGATATTAGAAATAGCTCCCTAGTGAAAAACAAAATTGTATCATCACTGGTTCTCACCTTTTGTTTTAAGTGGATTTTTAATTATTATGATATATATATGGGGTCCAGGGTGGAATCTGTCACTAATGCTATCTTAGTAAGGAAACTGAGACATAAAATTTATTTCTAAACCTACTTTAAAAAAATATATATTATAATACAGGCTTGAAAACATAACTCAGCATAGTAATGTAATGTTCATGGTTCAGAACTAAACAAGTCTCCATGCCCTTTCTCCTCCCAATACATTCATTCTCTTACTATTATTCCAAAGGCTTTCTGTAGTTTCCATGCAATGGAAGTGGAGAAGAGAGCTTCATTTTCTGAAAACATGACTATCCTTCTTTTCTTCTCCTACTCAAGAATGTTTTATAGTTCATCTTTTTCTGTAGCTTCAGCTCCAAAACTTTTTATATTATGGGCCCAAGATTACTTTTCCAACATAAACCCTCACTATTACCCAATTTGTATTCCTGTTCTGGTCCATTTTCTGGATGCACTATGCTCCTCACTTCTACATCTTTATACAAGCTGTCTATCCCAGCACACCTTCCCTTTGTTTCAGTATTCAGACCCTACCTGCACATCAGGAGTCAACTCAAGATCTCAAGGTCCCCATTCTGTGTGAAAGCCTTCCCCAGGGTTTCAGACTCATATTGACATCCTCGTCATCAGAACTCTTAATCCTGTGGCATGCCACTCACTCATTTGCTTTAGTGATCTATGCCTTTTGTGGTTACCTATGTTTTCATGTGTGATCATCTTGAGACTCTTGGGAATTATAAATTCATTGAGGGCAGGGGTGTAGTTTACCCTTCTATTTATACTGTGTAGTAAATTGCAATACATGACTAGCACAGGATTAGCAAAGAAAAAATGCTTAATAAAAATGAATAATGTTAATTCTTACACAACCTTACAGAGTTGAAAGGCTAGAACATACTGTCAAATCCTGACTTTAAATTGCTCATGATAGTCACCATGCCACTGAATCTGTTTTGACCCATAGTCAATTTGTTCATTATAATGTAAAAAGAATAATCAAATACTTCTGCCTGACTCCACCTGCACTCTTTCCAATACTAATAAGCTAAATTTCTCTTCATTAATTTAGCCTCACAAAAAGGTAAAGGATTTCTCTTCTGTACTTCAGACAGATAAAAGAGCAACTACATCTTTTAGTTAGTCTTTTAGGTTTTTATTCATCAATTAACAACTAGTTACTGAAAGCCTATCACATACAAAGAATAAACCTGCCAATGACCAGAATGCTAACATTCTATGACCCATTCCTTTAAGCCTTGAAAAATCTTTCAATCATCACAAATTCTCAATTAAATGCAAACATAGTAGAAAGAAAAAACATTTTGAACCACTATTAGTTAACACCTTTCCCAGGATCATCTGACTCCCTTTTGAGGATAAGAATGACACCTGGATAGCCAGAAACAGAGACGGCGCTGAAAGAAAATGTAGTCAATGCTACAGAAAGCCTCGCCTATAATCTGGTACTGAAAATGACAAAATCCCCTTCTATATTGATGGGCAGGAATATGTTCAACTCTCTCCCATTTCCTTTTTTCCCTAGGGCCAGTCTCCAAGTTTTCTTCACTCAGAGATTTATATATTTTTGAAGGCCTTTCTACCTGGGATAGATCACAGAAAGACAATTTCCAAAGTGAACCCAATAAAGTCAAGCAAAATCATCATCTGGTTATAAGTCAAGTAATTCAGTGGAGGGGGTGAAGGAGACTTACTTCTCTGTTATCCTCAGTAGCTGACTTGAACATTTGGCCTTGTTTAAACAGTGCCTTTTGAGACACAGCAAGTATAATTCTTTTGTCTAACCTAAAAAGAAGAATCTTTTCTTTCCACAAAGAAAAGGCTAAGCTTTCATAAAATGCCAATACAAATTTCAGCACATATTGGGTTTAATTGGTTGGACTAATATGAATGATTATCAGGTCTGGGAATGTCTGGGAATCTTCTTTCTAAGATTTTCATCCTCATCTCTGAAAACTGAGCTGTGCAGTTTTGCTGCCCTCTTGAGGACAATCAAGAGTCATTACATCTACTAATTGGACACTACCTTGGTACTCACATCACATTATATTTATTGAAACTGATTAAATTACTGACTATATTAATCAAGTCATAAATTAAAATAATTATTGTAATTTATATTATCTTCTAAACACCTCATAGAGCTTATAATCACTACATTACTAAACTTCCAAACTAACCAATACAAGTTTTGAGGCCTACAAGTTGTCCTTTATGGACAACTAGCACAGAATAAGCATTTACTCAAAGGCAGTTACAAAGTGTATTACCAACTTGTAGTCCTGTATTCTCTGCATAAAATGCACTGAATAAAATAACCCCAAATAGGAATCTTTCAAATTTGTTAAGAATAAATTTATTCCTGTATTTGCAGGTTAACTGAAAATTTGTGGATATTTTCTTGGAAATATGGCCATTTCTACAATTTAAATCTTTTTCTCAATTCACAAGAGTAGAGAATCAAATCACATAATAATTAGCTCCAGTTTAATTATTCAACAAGATTTATTCAGAAATTTTTATATGCTCTTTCTGAATTATGCCTAAGATTGTTCGAGAAACTGGTGAATTATTTGATTCTCTTCTGACTGCCCTGTGATACTCTGATACTTCAAGTGTGAGACAAAATTTACATACAGCGTGGAAGTCAGCCATCGGGTGGCCCTGGTGCATTTATCCACACTCTTTCTCCACCTGAGTAATCAAACCATTAATATTTATCACAAACTTTCTGCCTGTACCATTTGAAAGCTCTAAAATATTAAAGTGGAGAAATGGGGAGTTGACTTTTAGATTTTCTGCCATTTTCCCTATGTGTTATGATACTGAATAACTACTAAAAGTCATGTCAGTCAGCTATGCTGCTCCTCTGCAGAATGAATGAAACACAATACCTGTACCTGGATCGTTTTCAGTGCTTTCTTGTCCTCTTTCTTCCACCCCCGCCCCAGGTATCTAGTGCTATGTCCCTTCAGTGTCTTTGCCCAAATCCACCACTAAAATATTCTTTACTTGTCTTGGGCTCTAGACTACTCTTTTGATAATTCTTACTCCTAGGGTATCCACTCCTGAGTCCCACTTATACATGGGGATCTACTTGATAAGGTGGAATCAATTGTATTAATTCAGACCATGGGCTTAATGGATAACTGCTTAATACCTTTGCCTTCTTATGTAGCATTTTTTTTAACAGAGCCAAATAAAGAAGATTTTCATGGCGATAGAGAGGTTAAGAATACACACCTAGTTAATTTTACAAGATAGATATAATGGTATACAAAAAAAAGAAAAACAGACTATAATTTGCTCTCTGGACTCATTAAGTCTCACCCTGAATG
Source organism: Saccopteryx bilineata (assembly GCF_036850765.1). NCBI lineage: Eukaryota > Metazoa > Chordata > Mammalia > Chiroptera > Emballonuridae > Saccopteryx > Saccopteryx bilineata. The sequence goes on along the minus strand of NC_089491.1, from coordinate 207,007,677 downwards.
AACAGAAAAAGAAAACATCAAACAAATATTATTGCTTTCCTTTATTTTTGCTCAGCTAAAAAGTCCTTCAGTCTCTTTCAGATGGTGAAAAGTCCAGTCCAGTCTAATCACATAATTGCAACCTTCATTTAAAACTGTAACTCCTCCCACCTCTCAGCTCCATCATTCTTGGAAACCTACACTAGGGAAGTAGAATAAGGCTGGCTTTCTCTCTCATCCTTGCTCATCCTTTCTTGCTAGGCCAGGCCCAGGAAAGAGGAGTTGGAAGGAGAAGGCACTGTTTTTACATGATGGTATAGTTATGATTTTGCACTATTTCTCTCTGGTATTTAAGGCAGATTTTTCTCTAATGCGTTTTGGGGTCAGGCCCTCAGAGACCCTCTCAATGGGGCACATCACCTGCTTCTCCTCTGAACCCACATATTATTTTCCCTCCCTGAGGGTCTTGCTGTTCATGCTTCTCTTCATGTTTTCTTTCACCACTCACAGCAGTACTCCAGGGTAAGATGTAGAACAGTGCAGTAAATTATCCGTCGGGTGACCTTTCACCAGCCAGAGTTAGTAGATACGAGAGAGCTGGCAGACAAATCTCCTCTCCAGTCCTCCTTCAGATGGATTATTCTGAGGTACAGTTTTTCTCTAGAGACATGGACAAGTGGCCCACTGGTATATCACCTTGAATTTGCTTCTTAGCCTTCTCTGTCTGACTGCACAGGGGTATGCCTCCTCATTAAGCATTATCACCTTAACTTTGCCTAATACCCCATTTTTTCTTAATTGGACCCAAACTAGGGAGGAGAAGAACAGCACACCAATAATACTCTCAAAAGAATTTCTGACTTTCAGCTTAATAACCCCCAAAATCCCAAAGTTTAACACAAATGTCATACATGACATTTCAATGATAGAGGTACAATAAAGAGTTTGTTCCATCTAGTCTTTCAGGGACCCAGCTTCCTTCCATCTGGTAGCTATTTCATCCCCAAGAACCTCTGTCTTCCACCTGCCAAGAAACAGAGAAAGAAAGCACAAGGAATTGTGCATGAGAGGTTCAGAGGCCCAGCCTGTAAGGAGCACACATCACTTCTGCAAAATAATCTCTGTGTTAATTCTATGTGACAACTTGGAGGGCATTTTAGATAATATTGATGTTTAAATCTGTGAGCTTTGTGAAAAGCAGATTGCCCTCCATACTGTGAGTGGGCCTCATCCAATCAGTTGAAGACATAAGAGAACAGAAAGGACCAGCATCCCAGAGCAAGAAACAATTTTTCAGTAAACCATCTTTAAACTTTATCTGTTATACTGGTTCTCCAGTCTGCCAGCCCTGACTGCAGATTTTGGACTCATCAGCCTCCATAGTCTGGTGAATCAATTCTTCATAATAAATTATATGTATTCATTGGAATATATCTTGATAGTTCTGTTTCTGGAGAATCCTGACTAATACATCCCTCTGTCCAGAACACAGGCATAAGGCCCTACCTGCAAGGAAGCTTGGAAACATGGTTAGTATGCCCAAGAAGAAAAAAAGAGACATGAATAATGAGCACCAGAAATTTCTAAAATATACATCTGATCATGTAACTTTCTTGTGTTAAATCCATCAAAGACCATTGCCGTTGAAACAATATTTCAACTCATTATCAGGTGACAGGTTCCCAAGTTATAATCTTTGTCTACATTTCAAGCTAAGCTTCTGACCCTCTTACACTAGCAAAATACACTCCAATGAATTTTTTTCTGATGAGTCTAACCTTCTGTTGATTCAAGGTCATTCTTAATATGCTGATAATAAAGGCTAAAAATGAGTACTTATTACACTGGGGAACAAAAACACTTGTTCTTACCTAATTCAAGTATGCTGATCCCAAATCTGACATTAGTTTTTCTCTGTAAGCTACAGTTTTTCTGCAGTTTAAGATGTTATGTTTTCATCTTATTGTAAAATTTTTAACATTTAGTTTAATATAATGAAGTAGAATGTCTTCATGGGCATCATCTTTGTGAAAATATAATAATTTATATAATGCAGTAAATACATTAATACAATAAAGGATATGATTGCATCATAATTTGTCTACAATTTCAAAATAGAACATATTAAAACACTTACTTTAATCATAAAATATGCACAAAACATATTTAAATTCTATTCAGGCAAAATAATTGTGTTTGTAGCTCTTCCATTTGTGTACTTGTTGACGACAATCTCATTTGATGCTCCAGCAGTAGTCTGCTCATCACTAACAGCTCCAAAATTTTTGGGAAACTTATCAAGGTGACTGTTCAGGAAGTGAATCTTAATGCTCATGTAACATCCAATGTCGCAGAAAGCCAACAGCATCCTTTGAACCAGAAGTTCATAGTTTTCTCCTTATTCATCTTTCTGGAAAATTCTTCGTCGTGTATGAGGGTTCAAATTTGAGGTCCACTGAATACACCTGCTTTTATTTTCTTGAAAGACAAGGCAGGAAAAGCAGAAATAATATGTTGAAAGCATTCACTTTCTCTATTCAAAGCCTGAACAAACTGCTTCATTAAGTCAAGTTTGATGTGAAGTGGGGGAAAATGAGCCTGTCTCGATTAACTACAAGTTCATTCAAAATCTTTTGCATCCTTACTTCCAGAGCTTCACATTTCAGCTACTCCTTCTGTGTTCAGTGTTTCTCCCGAGCTCGGCTGTCCCACGAACACAGAAAGCAAGGATACTTCATGAAACCTCTCTGTTGTCCTAGCAGGAAATTTACCACTTTAAGATCCACACAAATGATCCAGTTATGCTGCTCATACTTCAGAAAGTCGAGGACAATTTTTATGTCATTATAATCTTCTCGCAGATGAGTTGAATAACCAATTGGAACTGCTGCATAAACATTACCATGGTGTAGGAGAACACATTTCAGACTCTGTTTAGAGCTGTCAAGAAATAGCCATCATTCTGTTGGACTGTCAGTGGTAACACCTAGCTGGCTGAGAAGACTACTGATATCATGACAGTAAACAAAGTGTTTGTCTTCAGAAAAATGTCCACAAAAATTTGTTTGCACTTCCTCAGATGGGATACTTTAGCTGACCAGTGGAAGTACATTCTTTTCTTGAAGCCTGGAGGCTACTAACTCAGCTGCTTTCTTTGATAGGCCCAAATCTCTTACTAAGTCATTCAATTCAGGTTGACTAAACTGCTGAAGGGTTAATGACTGCTTGGTATCAGAAGAAGACCCTTCAGATTCTACAACCATTTTTTCATTTATCAAAATATATTGTACTTGATCACCATGTTCACTTTTTTCATCCTTAGAAGAAACAAAACTATTTAAAACTGGAACCAGGAGTGTCTCAAAGTGTTTGATAGACCGTATTGCTGAAGGAATATTAGGATATGTGATCATATGCCATTTTTTCTTGCCTATGCCCTTTGTATAGATCAGACAGAAATAACAGTCACTGCTGTGGTCCTTAGGTTCACTCCAAACCATGGGAATACCAAAAGACATTCCTTTGTGTTTTCCTTCTGTCCAGTCATGAAACATTTCCTCAAAACTATGACACACAATATAGGAGCCTAATTCTTGTCTTGATCACCAAGGGGAAATTGAAAATAGGCAATATATGCATGTGTCACAAATGATAAAATATTGCGCCTTTGACGTTGAAGTGTGTAACAGCCACATATATAACAATAGGTGTCAGGACTATTCTTACATTTATGCCTACTTGAAGTGGCCATGATTCAATCTTAAAACAAAATAAGAGGGTGTTTATATCAGATAATCATTTTTTACATTTAAAAACAACTACAATTTGTAAAACTGATGTTTGTAAAACATTAATTGCCTTGAGTCATTGCCCTTTAAGTCCAATTTTAAAACCAATGCATGCCATTAACTGTAACAAAAATAAATTAAAACTGCATAAAAAGTAGAGCATACACCAAAAAATGGATTTCAGATTTGGAATCAGCAATGCTGATATATATAGAAAAAGTTCTAAAATCTCTTGCAACAGAAAATGAAAATAAATTGTTTCCCAGTGTTATCTGCCAAGCACTGTCTCAAAAAGAACTTAATTGTATTTCTCATTTAATTTTTACAACAACTCTGTGAGGTAAGTATTATGACTACCTTATAGGTGCAAAATATATGGCACAGAGAAGTTTGGTATTCATTCAGGGTCAGACAGCAATTAAAAAGTGAAAAGGATTTAAGTTCCTCACCTAACTTAAAAACCCCTTTCATCTCCAGTTGATCTTTACCATACTCAACCAGCATCAGCCCCTTCGCCTTCCTAACACCTTATTTTTAAGATGTCAATTCAAACCTCTCTTCTTGCAGAAGCCATTTATGACTCCATGAACTTCACCAAGTCTGCCTGATAACACTTTCATGGATCTTTTATCTCCCATATGATAGCATATTTATAATAACTACTTGTCTAATTGTTGATTGTCTCCTTTAGAGTTTAAGGTCAGTGATGAAAAAAGTATGCACATACACACACACCCTAGAGAGAAAGAACAACATATTTCATTTACAATAGAAACAGAAAGACAGCAAATGTAATATAATAAATATTTTTCATTTGCTCCTCTAGGTCCACTCTTTACCCTCAGTCTTAAGTCAGTTCAGGCTGTTATAGCAAAGTACTATTACCAGTCCAATGCCAAAACTCAAAAGATTAGCGTTTGAAGCAAGAAAAGTTTTATTGATCAAGAAGGTACCAACCAAGAAGGTGGAAGTCCTAGTGGTTCCTCAAATCCATTTTTTAAAAGTACAGTTCAATTTGACGTCACGGAAATGGCGCCGTGAGAAGCGTGTCCGACAGCTCTCCCCTAAATCACAACAAATTTATCAACTAGAAACAGAAAAATTTATCCTCGGAGCATTCCGGAGTTCCACACAAACTGAAAGCAAAAGGACTGTTATCACTTGAATCTGAGAGACGAGGGTGTGGAGGAAGCTACCGCAGCGACGCTCATTCAAGCCGCCAGGGAGTGTGCCTGCGGTGAGTCAGCCCATATACTTGGGAACCGTGAGCCACCGCGAGCGGCCGAGAGCCCCCGCGAGCTGCCGCGAACCCCCGCGAACCGCCACCGCGAGCTGCCGCGAGCCCCCGCGAACCGCCACCGCGAGCGGCTGCCACGAGCCGCCGCGCGCGCGCCTGGTCCGGTTGAGCACCGCTGACGTTCCCAGCGGCCCGCACACTGCGAGTGGGGGTCGCCGGCCACCGGTGCCCGGAGCGCCCCATTCGCCAGCGTGCCTTGGGCATTCCACGCGCCCAGGGCGCCCTACTGGCCCGCACACCCAGGGGGCTCCATTATCCTGCGCCTGGTGCGGTCCAGCCGCCAGCGGCGGGGCAAGCGGGAGAGGCTTGGGAGATTCTCTCCGTGGGCGGGGCACCTCACCCAGCCATTCAAGCTAACAATCAAGCGTTGGGGGAGGGGCGCGCGCAGGCAGCCTAAAATACCTTCTGAAACACAGCTGCGACCCAATCACTGAAATTAGCTTAACCCATAAAATCTGCGCACCCTCGGTTCTAATTGATAAGATCTCTCTCAGTTCAGTGATCCAAGACAAGAGGCGTGATATTTTTTAGTGCCTCTCGCTAAAGGGGCGGGGGCAACTTCTGATTGATAGAGCCTCCATATTCAGGGATAAACGCTAACAAGAAGGACTTGGCAGATAATAAGGTCTATACTACACTAGTCATAAGCAGAGACTAGTGCCTCTTCTTCCCTGCAAAAACAGGCTACAAAGTGTGGAAAGCCTGGGTTGAGAGGTCCAACTAAATGATAGGCGCTGAACAGTCACCTTGACAACAATTGACTCCCACCCCCGCCTGATTACACTGGAGGCCCTGACTCTCAGAGCCTTTCCCAAAGCCTTGCACTGAGTGGGGATAGAGTGGGGATTTCCCAGCTCTTTGAGCCTCTTACTCCCCAGACAGAAGCAGTTGCAGCCTTATAGCTGGATCACCAGGCTGCTAATTCAGAAAGGGGGGACTAGGAGAGAGAATCCAGGAAAGCAAACTCTCTCATCGTTGGACCCTGCAAACGCCAACAAGCCTTTACTTCCAGCAAGACTAAAGCCAATTATATAACATTGCCATAGAATCCCATCAACTGCAAATCCCTACCTAAGAGTGACACAGGGGCAGAGCCTGGGGTACAGAGTCACCGACCAGGAAGAGGGAGAGAAAAGTAAAAGGAAGAAGTTAACCTCTCAAAATCAAGAAAAACCCACAGACTTTACAACTTGATCCACTATTTTTTTTTTTGTTGTTGTTGTTTGTTTCTTCTATCTTTTTGCCTTTATTTCCTCCACCTCGGTCCTTCTATTCTCTGCCCATCTTATGCTTCCCCTTTCTTGAACTACACTACCCATGAGTGTTGCATTTTATTTTTCTTCTTCATCCTCACCCTCCTTTAAGGTTATACTCCAAAACACTTAACTCTCACTCTCTCCTCTTTTGTTTTTTTTTTTGTCTTGCTTTATTTTGTTTTTTTCTCCTCCTATTTTATTTCTTCCTTCGTTTTTCTCTTTTTCTTATTTTTTCCTTTCTATTCGTTTTTTCTTTTCTCATTTTACTTTCCTCCCATATAATCCTCAATCACGAACAAATTAGTTAATTTGGGACTCAAGGCTTTTTTTTGGCTTTATTTCTCTTTTTTGTTTTTGTTTTTATTTTTTTTTCTCTTGTTTGTTTATTTTTGTGGCATTTTGGGTCCTCCCAACCCAAGGTCTCCATTGTATTTAGTCTTCGCTCCACTTAATACAACAGATTTTTACTTATTATTTTTATTTTTTCTTCTTTATTATTCTTTTTTGGTCCTTTTTTCTGATTCCCTCTTATCCCTCTCATTATATCTCTTAGTTGACCATCACTTACAAGCAAATCATCTTATGCTTGTCTAAGATTTTCTTCCTTTATTTTATTTTATTTTTTTTTGCATTTAGTAGGTCCCTACTCCCTTTTTTTGCCCCTTGAACTCTTCACCCCAAATCAGGTCCTCCATTATAGGCACAATATTTCCCTGAGGAGGGGAGAGGAGGGAAAGAGAAGAGAGAAATAAGGGGGAAATAATAAATTATTACTGTTTTTTTTTGTGGGGTGTTTTACACTTTTTTTTTTCTTTTTACTCTTTATTAATTCTAATTAGTGCTATCAATAAGACCACCCTCAGATGCCGAAAAGAAAGAGGAAATCGAATATTATGGATACAAAAGAAAGAGAGGTAACACAAATAGATGTGGAAAAATCTATGGAGAAAAGACTTAACATATTGGAAGCCTTGGAGCTAAATGACAGAGAATTTAAACTAGAAATCTTAAAAATACTCAGAGATATACAAGAAAACACAGAAAGGCAATATAGGGAGATCAGAAAACAACTCAATGAACACAAAGAATATATTACCAAGGAAATTGAAACTATAAAAACAAATCAAACAGAAATGAAAAACTCAATTCACGAGCTGAAAAACGAGGTAACAAGCTTAGCTAACAGAACAGCCCAGATTGAAAATAGAATTAGTGAAATAGAAGACAAACAACTTGAGGCACAACAGAGAGAAGAAGAAAGAGACTCAAAAATAATAAAAAATGAGAAAGCCCTACAGGAATTGTCTGACTCCATCAGAAAGAATAACATAAGAATAATAGGTATATCAGAGGGAGAAGAGAAAGAAAATGGAATGGAGAATATACTCAAACAAATAATAGACGAGAACTTCCCAAGCCTGTGGAAGGAACTAAAGCCTCAAATTCAAGAAGCAAACAGAACACCAAGTTTTCTTAACCCCAACAAACCCACTCCAAGGCACATCATAATAAAGATGACACAAACCAATGACAAAGAAAAAATTCTCAAGGCAGCCAGGGAAAAGAAGAGTACAACATATAAAGGAAGGCCTATTAGATTATCATCAGATTTCTCAGCAGAAACTCTACAAGCTAGAAGAGAGTGGACCCCAATATTTAAAGCCCTGAAAGAGAGGAACTTTCAGCCAAGAATACTATACCCATCAAAGCTATCCTTCAAGTATGAAGGAGATATAAAAACATTCACAAATACAGAAAAGATGAGAGAATTTATCAACAGAAAGCCCCCACTCCAGGAAATACTAAGGGGGGTTTTCCAACCAGATTCAAAGAACAAAAGAAAACAACACCACAAGTAACAGCTCCACCAAGAACACAATAAAACCAAACTTAAACTGTGACAACAAAGGAAAAAAAGGGGGGAGAGGATGGAGATTAACAGTAGCAAAGGATGATGAAGTGCAGAAATACTTATAAGATAGGGTACTACAATGAATATGGTAGGTACCCTTTTCATTACTTAATGGTAACCACCCTTAAAAAAACCACCACAAAAACACTTGACTTAAAAAAGGTCGCAACAGAGGAAAGAAGTATGGAACACAAACAAACAAAAACAAATGATAGAAAAACAAAAGAGAAGAATCAAACTAGATACAAAACTAACAGAAAGCAATTCATAAAATGGCAGTAGGGAACCCACAAGTGTCAATAATTACACTAAATGTAAATGGATTAAACTTACCAATAAAAAGACACAGAGTAGCAGAATGGATTAAAAAAGAAAATCCAACTATATGCTGCCTACAAGAAACACATCTAAGCAACAAGGATAAAAACAAATTCAAAGTGAAAGGCTGGAAAACAATACTCCAAGCAAACAACACCCAAAAAAAAGCAGGTGTAGCAATACTCATATCTAATAATGCTGACTACAAGACAGAAAAAGTACTCAGAGACAAAAATGGTCATTTTATAATGATTAAGGGGAAGTTGAATCAAGAAGACATAACAATCCTTAATATATATGCACCAAACCAAGGAGCACCAAAATATATAAGACAGCTACTTATTGACCTTAAAACAAAAACTAACAAAAATACAGTCATACTTGGAGACCTCAATACACCGCTGATGGCTCTAGATCGGTCATCCAAACAGAGAATCAATAAAGATATAGTGGCCTTAAACGAAATACTAGAACACCTGGATATGATAGACATCTACAGGACACTTCATCCCAAAGCGACAGAGTATACATTTTTCTCTAGTGTACATGGAACATTCTCAAGAATTGACCATATGTTGGGCCACAAAGACAATATCAGCAAATTTAGAAAAATTGAAATTGTACCAAGCATATTTTCTGATCATAAAGCCTTGAAACTAGAATTCAACTGCAAAAAAGAGGGAGAAAAACCCACAAAAATGTGGAAACTAAACAACATACTTCTAAAAAATGAATGGGTCAAAGAAGAAATAAGTGCAGAAATCAAAAGATATATACAGACAAATGAAAATGAAAATACGACATATCAGAATCTCTGGGATGCAGCAAAAGCAGTAATAAGAGGAAAGTTCATATCACTTCAGGCCTATATGAACAAACAAGAGAGAGCCAAAGTAAACCACTTAACTTCACACCTTAAGGAACTAGAAAAAGAAGAACAAAGACAACCCAAAACCAGCCGAAGAAAGGAGATAATAAAAATCAGAGCAGAAATAAATGAAATAGAGAACAGAAAAACTATAGAAAAAATCAATAAAACAAGGAGCTGGTTCTTTGAAAAGATCAACAAAATTGACAAACCCTTGGCAAGACTCACCAAGGAAAAAAGACACAGGACTCAAATAAATAAAATCCAAAATGAAAGAGGAGAGATCACCACAGACATCATAGAAATACAAAGAATTATTGTAGAATACTATGAAAAATTATATGCCACCAAATACAACAATCTAGAAGAAATGGATAAATTCCTAGAACAATACAACCTTCCTAGACTGAGTCATGAAGAAGCAGAAAGCCTAAACAGACCAATCAGCAGGGAGGAAATAGAAAAAACTATTAAAAATCTCCCCAAAAATAAAAGTCCAGGCCCAGACGGTTATACTAGTGAATTCTATCAAACATTCAAAGAAGACTTGGTTCCTATTCTACTCAAAGTCTTCCAAAAAATTGAAGAAGAAGCAATACTTCCAAACACATTTTATGAGGCCAACATAACCCTCATACCAAAACCTGGCAAGGATGGCACAAAGAAAGAAAACTACAGACCAATATCTCTAATGAATACAGATGCCAAAATACTAAACAAAATACTGGCAAACCGAATACAACAACATATTAAAAAAATAATACATCATGATCAAGTGGGATTCATCCCAGAATCTCAAGGATGGTTCAACATACGCAAAACGGTTAATGTAATACACCATATCAACAAAACAAAGAACAAAAACCACAGGATCTTATCAATAGATGCAGAAAAGGCTTTTGATAAAATACAACACAATTTTATGTTTAGGACTCTCAACAAAATGGGTATAGAAGGAAAATATCTCAACATGATAAAGGCCATATATGATAAACCATCAGCCAACATCCTATTAAACGGCATAAAACTGAGGACTTTCTACCTTAAATCAGGAACAAGACAGGGTTGTCCACTCTCTCCACTCTTATTCAACGTGGTGCTAGAAGTTCTGGCCAGAGTAATCAGACAAGACAAAGAAATAAAATGCATCCATATCGGAAAAGAAGAAGTAAAGCTATCACTTTTTGCTGATGATATGATCCTATACATCGAAAACCCGAAGGACTCCACAAAAAGATTATTAGAAACAATAAACCAATACAGTAAGGTCGCAGGATACAAAATTAACATACAAAAGTCCATAGCCTTTCTATATGCCTACAATGAAATATTAGAAAACGAACTCAAAAAAATAATCCCCTTCACGATTGCAACAAAAAAAATAAAATACCTAGGAATAAACATAACAAAGAACGTAAAGGACCTATATAATGAAAATTACAAAGCATTGTTAAGGGAAATCAAAAAAGATACAATGAGATGGAAAAATATTCCTTGTTCTTGGATAGGAAGAATAAATATAATCAAAATGGCCATATTACCCAAAGCAATATACAAATTTAATGCAATTCCCATCAAAATCCCTATGAGATTTTTTAAAGAAATGGAACAAAAAATCATCAGATTTATATGGAACTATAAAAAACCCCGAATAGCCAAAACAATCCTAAGGAAAAAGAATGAAGCTGGGGGCATTACAATACCTGACTTTAAACTATATTATAGGGCCACGATAATCAAAACAGCATGGTATTGGCAAAAAAATAGACACTCAGACCAATGGAACAGAATAGAAAGCCCAGAAATAAAACCACATATATATGGTCAAATAATCTTTGATAAAGGGGCCAACAACACACAATGGAGAAAAGAAAGCCTCTTCAACAAATGGTGTTGGGAAAACTGGAAAGCCACATGCAAAAGAATGAAACTCGACTACAGCCTGTCCCCGTGTACTAAAATTAATTCAAAATGGATCAAAGACCTAAATATAAGACCTGAAACAATAAAGTACATAGAAGAAGACATAGGTACTAAAATCATGGACCTGGGTTTTAAAGAACATTTTATGAACTTGACTCCAATGGCAAGAGAAGTGAAGGCAAAGATAAATGAATGGGACTACATCAGAATTAAAAGTTTTTGCTCAGCAAGAGAAACTGATATCAAAATAAACAGGCAGCCAACTATATGGGAACTGATATTTTCAAACGACAGCTCAGATAAGGGCCTAATATCCAAAATTTACAAAGAACTCATAAAACTCAACAACAAACAAACAAACAATCCAATAAAAAAATGGGAAGAGGACATGAACAGACACTTCTCCCAGGAAGAGATACAAATGGCCAACAGATATATGAAAAGATGCTCAGCTTCATTAGTTATTAGAGAAATGCAAATCAAAACTACAATGAGATACCACCTCACTCCTGTTAGATTAGCTATTATCAACAAGACGGGTAATAGCAAATGTTGGAGAGGCTGTGGAGAAAAAGGAACCCTCATTCACTGTTGGTGGGACTGTAAAGTAGTACAACCATTATGGAGGAAAGTATGGTGGTTCCTCAAAAAACTGCAAATAGAACTACCTTATGACCCAGCAATCCCTCTACTGGGTATATACCCCAAAACCTCAGAAACATTGATACGTGAAGACACATGTAGCCCCATGTTCATTGCAGCACTGTTCACAGTGGCCAAGACATGGAAACAACCAAAAAGCCCTTCAATAGAAGACTGGATAAAGAAGATGTGGCACATATACACTATGGAATACTACTCAGACATAAGAAATGATGACATCAGATCATTTACAGCAAAATGGTGGGATCTTGATAACATTATAAGGAGTGAAATAAGCAAATCAGAAAAAAACAAGAACTACATGATTCCATACATTGGTGGAACATAAAAATGAGACTAAGAGACATGGACAAGAGTATGGTGGTTACCAAGGGTGGGGGGGGAGGGAGGACATGGGAGGGAGGGAGGGAGAGAGTTAGGGGGAGGGGGAGTGGCACAGAACTAGATAGAGGGTGACGGAGGACAATCTGACTTTGGGCGAGGGGTTTGCAACATAATTTGATGACAAAATAACCTAGACATGTTTTCTTTGAATATATGTACCCTGATTTATTAATGTCATCCCATTACCATTAATAAAAATTTATTAAAAAAAAAATAAAAAAAAAAATAAAAGTACAGTTCAGGGCTTTTTATGTCAGGCAAAGGGGAAAAGGGGAGGCAAGAGGTGGCAGATCACTTTAGATGTCTGGGCACGTACAGGGGTCCAAGGAAGATTGTGCAAATTATATGAACCCTGTCCCAAGGTTTCTTCAAATCTTTGTTAAATAATACATACTTGCCTTATATCCTCAAAAGAGTCACTTTCTGATAAGAGACTGTTTTTGTAAAAATTTAAGCCTCAAGAAGAATTCCTCTAATAAGTAGCATGTCTATATGCAAGACAAAGCAGAAACTATTAGCCCAAAGGCCTTGAGAACAAAGCAGGAGCCAGAGAGACAACATTTCACTGTTATAGTACATGAACTGGCTGGCTTATAAGCAACAGAAATTTATTTCTCAGAGCTTTAGGGGCTTAAAGTCTGAGATCATGGGGATAGCGTGTCTGATTCTAGTGATAACCCTCTTTTAGGTTGCACCAATCCCTTATCAAATCCATCCTCATAACAAAACTGCCTCCCAAATACTTCACCTCTTAATACCATCACATTGGGGGGTAGGTTTTCAACATATAAATTTGAAGAGGAACATGAACATTCAGTCTATTGTATCCTTCTTGACTCTAACTTGTGCCTAAGGAAGCTGACATTTAAGAGCCACATCTATTATTTTTCTTGTCTCTGGATTCTGGTGTGTTTGTTTAATGGGAGGGCACTGTCAGGTAACCAGATGGCAAGAAAAGGGCAATGTCAGGGTACCTGCTCCTTGGGTTTTCTCTGACCTCCTACAGATGGCCACAGCTTGGGTAGGACAGTCCTCTCATATAAATGCCCTTTCAGTGTCTGGTAGACATTCCTTACCCCACCTGCTATTCTCTGCTATCTCTTCTCTTGCAATATTCCACTCTCCCTTGCTGAGTTTCCTAAACCCTTTCCCATACCTTTGAAAACTGTCCCTTCAATAAACTCTCCTTCATTATTTCACTTAAGTTTTTGCTATCTCTTTCCTGCCAGGATCTTAATACCAATACACACATAGGAAGCTAAGTAAGAAATGTGTAAAATTGTATAAAGAAACTTTAAAACACTACTAATGGACACAAAAATGGGTGTGAAAATGGAAATGCATACCATATTATGGAACAGGAAGAATCAACATAATAAACATGCAAAACTACATTAATTAATCTATAATTTTACATTAATCCCAATAAAAATACTAACCATACTTTTAACTAAAGAAGCTCATCGCAAGTTTGTATAAAAATATAACATGCAAAAATAAAGAAAAAAATCTGAAAACAAAAATAAGAGTAACAAGGGGAAACTAAACTTACTGGTTATATTATAAAACTACAATATAGGTGTGGGCAAAAGTAGGTTTACAGTTGTAGTACACAAAACAGAGTTTATTCTTGTGTTATGTATTTTTCCACATAAGCTATATAAATTGACTTTTGCCCACCCCTATATTAAGATTAGTACAGTACCTACTCAAGAACTGGTTTAAAAAAAATTCATTGGGATACAACATAGACATAAGTAAATAAAATAATTCAGTATGTTATAAAAGTGTTATTTCAAATCATTTGGAAAACATGACTTGTTCAATGACAAAATTTCATAGTAAAACAATTTAGATGTTTTCTAGATTTTGCTGGCATTTTACTTGGAAACTCCCCAGAAACCAGCAATATATTTATTACTCAGAGATAGATGCTTCAGGTTGTCTAATGGCTGGCGCTAAAAAAACCAAACAATTATTCCATATTTCCCCATGTATAAGATTTTTGAAAAATGTGGGGTCTAAAAACTGGGTGCCTCTTATACAGTGGTTGTAATTTCTTTACTTGCATTTGACAGTGATGAGTTGTATGAATTTTACGATGAACAAAATTTGAGTTTAATAACTTTATGTAATACATTTGTTTTCAAATTTCAGGCCCCCAAATTAAGGTGCATCTTATACATGGGAGCGTCTTATACATGGGAAAATATGGTAATCAATTTGCAAATCTTATCAAGAACACATATTATCAATATTCATTTATGTCAATATAAATAAGTAAGTATAAAAATATCATTTTAAAAATTGCTTTGTGGGTGTGGGGATGCAAATTTTAACATATCTCTAAAAATCCACAGAAATACTAAAACACATTTGTGTAAGACATAAGAGAACTTATACATTCGACTATTCTGCCTTTGCTTTCAAGTCTCAGAACTTCAGTGAGGCTGCTAGAGCAACCTCTCATAATGCGAAATAAGTAAATCAGAAAAAACCAGGAACTGTATTATTCCATACGTAGGTGGGACATAATACTGAAACTAAGAGACATTGACAAGAGTGTGGTGGTTACGGGGGGGAGGGGGGAATGGGAGAGGGATAGGGGGTGGGGAGGGGCACAAAGAAAACAAGATAGAAGGTGACAGAGGACAATCTGACTTTGGGTGGTGGGTATGCAACATAATTGAACGACAAGATAACCTGGACTTGTTATCTTTGAATATATGTATCCTGATTTATTGATGTCACCCCATTAAAAAAATAAAATTATAAAAAAAAAAAAAAAGTTCCACAAGTTACAAGGACAGTAGAGGGCACAGAACAATCAACTAAGTGTCAGGAACTCGATATCAGAAACCTTTCTGTGCTTAACATAGACTAACTTCACTCTCACTCTCAAAAGTATATCGATTCACCATGGATTTTGCTACCTAATTCTCCAGAAGAATGGTTGAAAGAAAAAGTTAAACTCCAGGCAATTCATCCATGACACCTATGCACTCATCTAGGAACACTACCCGGGGACAGGTTCCAATGCAGTCATTCCATCTCTCACCCTACAGCCTCCTTTCTGCCTTATTTGCCCTTCACACTATTGCCACCCTACTCCAAATATTAGTTCCAGGAATTTCTTCAAATCCCAATTCTCAACACAGTTGAGGAAAAGGGCAGAAATCCCCAGCCATTACTACCATGGTCTGATGATCCATCTTCCCATTTCTTTATTTTAGTGATAAAAAAAACTACCCAATTAAAAAAAAAAAAAAAAAAACTATCCTTCATTAATCAATCAATCAACTGCTACTTCATTATGTCATTATGATCCTTACTGTTTTACTTAATCCTCCCTATTTCCCCCTCAGTCCCAACCCCCTTCTTACTATACCACCCACAGAAAGAACTTCCCCAATCACCAGCATGAAGTAGATTTTTCTCCATGCTGCCCTATTCCATCACACCACTGTTTAATTTTTTTCTTAATCTTTATCCCGATATAACTGTTCAATGTTTCTTGTTCGGTGTTGATGCTTTTTGTTTATAATCCCATAAGGTATTTTGAGCTCATAAGAGCAGGATCTTATCTACCTTATCTATCTCTTTGTCCTAGCATCTAGGCCAATGCTTGACAGTCTGTTGCCCTACTTGCAAGCCAATAAGTTAACCTGCCACCAATTCATGAATTCTGCAAGAAGCCACAAGACTCTGAATCAGAGATAAAGGGGCATTAAATAATCACAGTAATAGCAGTAGCCAGTGTTGGCTTTTTTGCATCAGTTTCCTGAGCCCCAAGTCCTGCAGGCTAACACCAAAAGGACCAGATGATGCTCACAAACACACAATACAAGAGAGGAACACTGAGTGTAGAGAATCCAAAAATGTTATAAGGGGTAGTAAGTACGCCTGCCCTTTGCTCCAAAAAAATTTCTACCTTTCTAGGCCATGGCTATATAAATATCCATAAAAGGATATTCTGAGACAAGGGGCAATCAGTGCTGAAACATAAGAAACCCATGGAAAACTATCTGCCAACAAGGAGAGAATCAAACATGTTTGTTGATTGAATTAATTAGAGCATCAATCCAGCATAGATGGTAGAATTAAAAGCATAAAATAAAATAGAAAGCCTCCTTCTTTCGTTCCCAAATACACCTCTTTACCTAGTGGTATGCTGGCCAAGTTTAACAACAAACTTTTGGAGGGGAAAGAGAGCCTTAATTTGTAGCATTTTTTAATTTTCTTGATAAAAAATTTCCACCATGACCAACTACAAGCTACTGATATCATTGGATGCAGTCAGTGAGAGATGTACAGTGTCATATACGGTATTTCCGCCATAACAGCAGCAACACAAAACCTGTCAATCAAGTCAGGGTGATTTACTATTAGTAAAGTAGTAAAAATGCAGTAAAATAATTAGAAAGTGATCAGTTTGAGTTTTAAAAACTATTTAATCGAAAGTTTATATGGTTTAATCTTTTAAATGCCTGTGTTGAACAACTGGCTCACAAAATTCTTGAAAATATAACAGTTGGCTCTGCAAGTGGGTACAAGCCATCTCTAGTACACTATAACCCTTACTGTTGTCCTTTACCCTTTCCCTGTCACTAGTGTTGTCTTTTTCCGCCAGTCCCATTTGGTATTTAATTTCTAGATCTTCTGTTTCTCTCAAACTTGGCTTCTCATGCAACAACTCAAGGCTGAACTGTGTCTCACTCCCTTTTACTAGCCCACCGCAACCTGGCCTTATTCCCAAGAGTTTCAGGTCTGTACTTCATCATTCCCAGCCCTCTTCCACTGAGACACACACACACACAGACATCGTCCCAGCTCATGGAAGCATCCTCAGAGAGGGATCCAGGGAATTGCACTTAGCCTTACTCAGTAATCATAGCTACAGCAGGGAAGAGGGGAATGGATTCCAAAATGATTATTTCAACATATTTTCTCACAAAATCACTGCCCCAATTTTTTTGTTAGGCTCTATTACTTTTGTGGCCATATTTTAACCACTTCTTGTATTATAATAGAGATTTATGAACAAATGTTAGATGTTATCTCATTTCTGTGTGTGTGTTTGTGTGTGTGTGTGTGTGAGAGAGAGAAAGACACAAAGAGAGAGAGACAGAGAGAGAGAGGGACAGATCAGGATACACAGGAAAAGAGAGAGATGAGAAGCATCAATTCTTTGTTGCAGCACCTTGGTTGTTCATTGATTGCATTCTCATATGTGCTTTAATGGGGGGGGCACTACAGCAGAGCAAGTGACCCCTTGCTCAAGCCAGTGATGTTAAATTCAAACTGATGAACTATGCTCAAACCAGATGAGCCCATGCTCAAGCCAGTGACCTTGGGGTTTTGAACCTGAGTCCTCTACATCTCAGTCCTATGCTCTATTCACTGCGCCACCACTCAGTCAGGTTATCTCGTTTCCTAATGAAAAAGACGTTTGGTTTTCCAAACTTAGAAAGGAACTTTGGGAACATACTCAAATGGAAAACTGCTTGATATATATTTATATATTTTTATTTCTTGAACTATGTCCACCAGAGGGCAGCAAAAAATTTAATATGTGAATAACATTTACTCAATACAGAAATTGAGAACAAGCCTGTACCTTTATCTGGTGATAAACAGAGAATTATTAGAGTCCTAAACAGCAACATTTGGGAGATGACATCAGAGTAATGGTGCGGTAGGAAGCGATACCGATAAATCTCCCCCAAAACTCAACAAGATCTTCAACCAGAAACAGAAAAATCTATCCTTGGAGCCTCCAGATGTTTCAAAATACACCCAAAGGTATGGTCGAGTGAAAAATTGGCTAAATATATAATCAAACCCCAAAGGAAATAGAGAGAAAGAAATGTTCTGCCTTCCTAACTAACCTAAATAGGGCTGCTTTCACTGGGAACTGAGAATATAGAAACTAAGGTGGGCAAAGGGGGTGAATAGATCCAGGCCGCAGCACAAACGGCCAAACCCAGGCTGTGGCACTGACATCCAAGCCGAGAAAAACTGTGCCTGTGGCAACCCGGGCAATACAAGCTAAAACTCGTGCCAAACCCAGACAAAGAAAGACAAGTGGGGCAGCCATTTTTCCCGATCTCCAGGTCGGCACGTGCAGATAGTGGGCAGAAGATAACTTCAAAAGCCCCGAGAGTGGGTGCCCATGTTATCCCACAGAGGGACAGAGTCAGAGGCCTTTCGGTGGGCCAAAAGTGGAATCTCTGGGCCACCCCAGAGCCCTGAAAAAGCCGTGCACAGGGAGGGAGCTAGAACCAATTCCAACGCTGGAACTTTTCCATGCGGGAGGGGGTTTCACTCCAAGTGTGAGGCGGCTGGCCTGATATCCTGGTCTGTGCGCACGAAGAGTGGGCAAGAGATTCCTCCGAGCACCTCAGGAGTGGGAGCCCATGTTATCCCACAGAGGAGCAGAGTCAGGGGCCTTTGTGTGGGCCAAAAGCAAAATCTCGGGCTGCCCCAGCACCCTGAAAAAGCCACGCATGGGGAGGGAGTGAGAGCCAATTCCAATGCTGGAACTTTTCTGTGTGGGTGGGGGTTTCACTCAGAGGGTGAGATGGCCAGCCAGATATCCTGGTCTGTGCACGCAGATAGTGAGCAAGAGATTCCTCTGACCGTCTCGGCAGTGCACGCCCATGTTATCCCACAGAGGGGCAGAGTCAGAGGCCTTTGTGTGGGCCAAAAGTAGAATCTCCAGGCCGCTGCAGTGCCCTGAAAAAACCGCGCACAGGGAGGGAGCGAGAGCCAATTCCAATGCTGGAACTTTTCCATGCGGGCAGGGGTTTCACTCAGAGTGTGAGACTGCTGGCCTGATATCCTGATCTGCGCACAGATAGTGAGCAAGAGTTTCCTCCAAGCGCCCCGGGAGTGGGCGCCCAACCATGTTACTGGACAGAGTGGTAGAGCCAGAGGTCTTTGAGTGGGCAGAAGCCCCACCTGATTATGCTAGCAGCTCAGACTGACTGAGCCTGTGCTCAGAGCCCTGTGCTGAGTGGGAATAGAGTGGGAAGTTGCCAGCTCTTTGAGCCTCTTAGTATCCAGGCAGAAGCAGCAGCAACCCCATACCTGGATTATCAGGCTACTAATTCAGGAAGGAAAGACTAGGATAGAGGCTCCAGGAACACAGACTCTCTCACTGTTGGAGCCTATAAATGCTAATGAGCCTCGACTGCCAACGAGACTGAAGCACAATACATAACATAGCCATAGAGACTTATCAACTGCAAACCTCTAACTGAGCGTGCCAAAGGGGAAGAATCCAGGATACAGAGTCACCAACCAAGAAGAGGGAGAAAAAAGAAAAAACAATTTGGTCGTTTAACTCTCTGCCAGTCTTACTATCTCCTCTCCTTGAACTACACTACCCATAAGTGTTACCTCTCTCATTATCTTTTCTTTCCTCTTTCTTTCTCTCTAAGAGGGTTGCACTCCAAAACCCTTAACTCTCTCTCTCTCTCCTCTTTTTTCTTTTTTCTTCTTTTAGTGGTTCCTTCTTTTTTTCTCTCTCTCTCTCTTTCTTTTCTCCACCTATATTAGTTTCTTCCTTTTTCCTTAACGTCTCCTCTCATTCAAACCTCAATAACGAACAAATTATCTTATCTGGGACTCAAACTTATGTTTGTGGCATTTTGGAGGGTTTTTACTTCACCTTTTTAATTCACTAGCAGTGCTCCCATCCCTGGCTCCCCATTTTATCTAGTTCTTGTTCCACTAAATAAAATAGTAATTTTTTAATTTGTCCCACATTTTCCTGTTTCCCTCTTATTCCTCTCATCATAACTCTTAGTAAACCAACACCTAAAAGCAAATCATTTTATTCTTGACCCAAATTCTTCCTTATTTGCTTTTTGTGGGTTCATACCCCCCCTTTTTTTTTTTCATTTTTCTTTTTTTTTTTTTTTGACCCTTTATTACTTCTCCCCAATTCAGGCCCTCCATTACAGGCATTGTTTGTTCTATTTAGTACAATATAATTCAAAGTTCACCACAAGATTTTCTCAAGAAAAAAGGGAGAGGAGAGGAGAGGAACAAAGGAGGGGAGGGAATAATTTCCTTTTTTAAAAAATTTTTATTTTATTTATTTTTTTATTTAATTATTAATTTAAAAAAACAATTCTTTGATTTTTTTTAACTTTTTATTCTTTATTAAATCTCATTAATACTATCAACAAAACCACCCTCAGATGCCATTAAGGAAGAGAAAATCGAATATCATGGATACAAAAAAAAAGAGAGGTAACACAGCTAGATGAGGAAAAATCTATGGAGAAAAAATTTAATATATTGGAATCCTTGGAGTTAAACGACAGAGAATTTAAAATGGAAATCCTAAAAATATTCAGAAATATACAAGAAAACACAGAAAGGCAATTTAGGGAGCTCAGAAAACAACTCAATGAACACAAAAAATATATTACCAAGGAAATTGAAAATATAAAAACAAATCAAACAGACATGAAAAACTCAAATCACAAGCTGAAAAATGAGGTAACAAGCTTAGCTAATAGAACAGGCCAGATAGAAGGTAGGATTAGTAAAATAGAAGACAAGCAACTTGAAGCACAACAGAAAGAAGAAGAAAGAACCTTAAAAATAAAAAAAAAATGAGATAGCCCTACAGGAATTATCTGATTCCATCAAAAAGAATAACATAAAAATAATAGGTATATCAGAGGGAGAAGAGAGAGAAAATGGAATGGAGAACATACTCAAACAAATAATAGATGAGAACTTCCCGAGCCTGTGGAGAGAACTAAAGCCTCAAATTCAAAAAGCAAACAGAACTCTGAGTTTTCTTAACAACAAAAAACCTACTCCAAGGCACATCATAATGAAATTGGCACAAACCAACAGTAAAAAAAAAATTCTCAAGGCAGCCAGGGAAAAGAAGAATACAACATATAAAGGAAGGCCCATTAGATTATCATCCAATTTCTCAACAGAAACTCTACCAGCTAGAAGAGAGTGGACCCCAATATTTACAGTCCTGAAAGAGAGGAACTTTCAGTCACAAATACTATAACCATCAAAGCTATCCTTCAAATACAAGGGAGAAATAAAAACATTCACAGATACAGAAAAGATGAGGAAATATATCATCAGAAAACCCCCACTACAGGAATTACTAAAGGGGGTTCTCCAATCAAATACAAAGAGCAAAAAAAAAAACAACAAAGCAACAAGTAAAAGCTCCAAGAAGAACACAATAAAACAAAATTTAAACTGTGACAACAACAAAAAGAAAGGGGAGGAGAGAATGGAGATTAACAGTAGCAAAGGACAATGAAGTGCAAAAGTGCTCACAAAATAGTGTACTACAATGAACAGAGTAGGAACCCTTTTCATTACCTAATGGTAATCACCATTGAAAAAATCACCACAGAAGCACATGATTTAAAAAAGATAGCAACAGAGGAAAGATATATGGAATACAACCAAATAAAAACAAAAGATAGAAAAATGAAAGAGAAGGATCAAACAAGACACAAAACTAACAGAAAGCAATCTATAAAATGGCAATAGGGAACTCACAAGTGTCAATAATTACACTAAATGTAAACGGATTAAACTCACCAACAAAAAGGCACAGAGTAGCAGAATGGATTAAAAAAGAAAATCCAACCGTATGCTGCCTACAAGAAACTCATCTAAGTAACTAGGATAAAAACAAATTGAAAGTGAAAGGCTGGAAAACAATACTCCAAGCAAATAACATCCAAAAAAAGTAGGCATAGCAATATTCATATCTGATAATGCTGACTACGAGACAGCAAAAGTACTCAGAGACAAAAAAATGGCCATTTCATAATGGCTAAGGGGACACTGAATCAAGAAGACATAACAATTCTTAATATATATGCAGCAAACCAAGGAGCACAAAAATATATAAGACAGCTATTATTGACCTTAAAACAAAAACTGACAAAAATACAATCATACTTGGAGACCTCAATACACCACTGATGGCTCTAGATCGGTCATCCAAACAGAGAATCAACAAAGATATAGGGTCTTAAACAGAACACTAGAGCACCTGGATATGATAGACATCTACAGGACATTTCATCCCAAAGTGACTGAGTATACATTTTTCTCCAGTGTACATGGATCATTCTCAAGAATTGACCATATGTTGGGCCACAAAAACAATATCAGAAAATTCAGAAAAATCGAAGTTGTACCAAGCATATTTTCTAATCATACAGCCCTGATACTAAAATTCAACTGAAAAAAAGAGGAATAAAATCCCACAAAAATGTAGAAACTAAACAACATACTTCTAAAAAATGAATGGGTTAAAGAAGAAATAAGTGCAGAGATCAAAAGATATGTACAGACAAATGAAAATGACAATATGACATATCAGAATCTATGGGATGCAGCAAAAGCAGTGATAAGACGGAAGTTCAGCCTGACCAGGTGGTGGCGCAGTGGATAGAGCGTCGGACTGGGATGTGGAAGGACCCAGGTTCAAGACCCCGAGGTCGCCAGCTTGAGCGCGGGCTCATCTGGCTTGAGCAAAGAGCTCACCAGCTTGGACCCAAGGTCACTGGCTCCAGCAGGGCTTAGGGGCTTACTCGGTCTGCTGAAGGCCCACAGTCAAGGCACATGTGAGAAAGCAATCAATGAACAACTAAGAAGTCGCAACGTGCAACGAGAAACTGATGATTGATGCTTCTCATCTCTCCGTTCCTTTCTGTCTGTCCCTGTCTATCTCTGCCTCTGTAAAAAAAAAAAAAAAAAAGAGGAAAGTTCATATCACTCCAGGCATATATGAACAAACAAGAGAGAGTCCAAGCGAACCACTTAACTTCACACCCTAAGGAACTAGAAAAAGAAGAAAAAAGACAACCCAAAACCAGCTGAAGAAAGGAGATAATAAAAATCAGAGCAGAAATAAATGAAATAGAGAACAGGAAAACTACAGAAAAAATTAATAGAACAAGGAGCTGGTTCTTTGAAAAGATCAACAAAATTGACAAACCCTTGGCAAGATGTACCAAGGAAAAAAGAGAAAGAACTAATATATAAACAAAATCCAAAATGAAAGAGGAGAAATCACCACGGACACCATAGATATACAAAGAATTATTGTAAAATACAATGAAAAACTTTATGCCACTAACTTCAACAACCTAGAAGAAATGGATAAATTCCTAAAACAATACAACCTTCCTAGATTTAGTCAAGAAGAAGCAGAAAGCCTAAACAGATGTATTAGTGGAGAAGAAATAGAAAAAATTATTAAAAACCTCCCGAAAAATAAAAGTCCAGGCCCTGATGGCTATACCAGTGAATTTTATCAAACATTCAAAGAAGACTTGGTTCCTATTCTACTCAAAGTCTTCCAAAAAATTGAAGAAGTAGCAATACTTCTAAATACATTTTATGAGGCTAACATAACCCTCATACCAAAACCAGGCAAGGATGGCACAAAAAAAGAAAACTAAAGACCAATATCTCTAATGAATACAGATGCTAAAATATTAAACAAAATACTAGCAAATCGAATACAACAACATATTAAAAAAGTAATACATCATGATCAAGTGGGATTCATCCAAGAATCTCAAGGATGGTTCAACATACATAAAACGGTTAACGTAATTTTTGATATCAAAAAAACAAAGAACAAAAACCACATGACCTTATCAATAGACGCAGAAAAGGCTTTCGATAAAATACAACACAATTTTATGTTTAAGACTCTCAACAAAATGGGTATAGAAGGAAAATATCTCAACATGATAAAGGCCATATATGATAAACCATCAGCTAACATCATATTAAATGGCACTAAACTGAAGGCTTTCCCCCTTAAATCAGGAACAAGACAGGGTTGTCCACTCTCTCCACTATTATTTAATGTGGTACTAGAGGTTCTAGCCAGAGTAATCAGACAAGACAAAGAAATAAAATGCATCCATATCGGAAAAGAAGATATGGTTTCACTTTTTGCAGATGATATGATCCTATACATCGAAAATCCCAAAGAATCCACAATAAGACTACTACAAACAATAAGCCAATACAGTAAGGTCGCAGGATACAAAATTAACATACAGAAGTTAATAGCCTTTCTATATGCCAACAATGAAACCTTTGAGAACAAACTCAAAAGAATAATCCCCATTGGACACTCAGTCCAATGGAACAGAATAGAAAACTCAGAAATAAAACCACATATATATGATCAAATAATTTTTGACAAAGGGGCCAACAACACACAATGGAGAAAAGAAAGCCTCTTCAATAAATGGTGCTGGGAAAACTGGAAAGCCACATGCAAAAGAATGAAACTTGACTACAGTTTGTCCCCTTGTACTAAAATTAACTCAAAATGAATCAAAGATCTAAACATAAGACCTGAAACAATAAAGTACCTAGGTACTAAACTCATGGACCTTGGTTTTAAAGAGCATTTTATGAATTTGACTCCAAAGACTAGAGAAGTGAAGGCAAAAATTAATGAATGGGACTACATCAGACTAAGAAGTTTTTGCTCAGCGAGACAAACTGATAACAAAATAAACAGACAGGCAACTGAATGGGAAATGATATTTTCAAACAACAGCTCAGATAAGGGCCTGATATCCAAAATATACAAAGAACTCATAAAACTCAACAACAAACAATCCAATAAAAAAATGGGAAGACGACATGAACAGACACTTCTCCCAGGAAGAAATACAAATGGCCAACAGATATATGAAAAGATGCTCATCTTCTTTAGTTATTAGAGAAATGCAAATCAAAACTGCAATAAGATACCACCTCACACCTGTTAGATTAGCTATTATTAACAAGACAGGTAATAGCAAATGTTGGAGAGACTGTAGAGAAAAAGGAACCCTCATACACTGTTGGTGGGAATGTAAATTAATATAACCATTATGGAAGAAAGTATGGTGGTTCCTCAAAAAACTGAAAATAGAGCTACCTTATGACTCAGCTATCCCTCTACTGGGTATATACCCCCAAAACTCAGAAACATTGATATGTAAAGACACATGCAGCCCCATGTTCATTGCAGCATTGTTCACAGTGGCCAAGACATGGAAACAACCAAAAAGCCCTTAAATAGAAGACTGGATAAAGAAGATGTGGCACATATACACTATGGAATACTACTCAGCCATAAAAAATGATGACATCGGATCATTTACAACAAAATGGTGGGATCTTGATAACATTATACAATGTGAAATAAGTAAATCAGAAAAAACCAAGAACTGCATTATTCCATACATAGGTTGGTCATAAAAATGAGACTAAGAGACATTGATAAGAGTGTGGTGGTTACGGGGGGAGGGGGGAGAGGGTGAGGGAAAGGGGGAAGGGGAGGAGGAGCACAAAGAAAACTAGATAGAAGGTGACAGAGGACAATCTGACTTTGGGTGATGGGTATGCAACATAATTGAAAGACAAAATAACCTGGACATGTTATCTTTGAATATATGTATCCTGATTTATTGATGCCGCTCCATTAAAAAAATAAAATTATTTTTAAAAAAGCAACATTTACTTCAAGTTTATGTTGCAAAATAATAATAATAATAATAATAATAATAATAATAAACTGATTTTATTTTTTAAGACTTAAAAAAAGCATGGATGAATAAATGTTCATATTTACTTTTTGAAACTTTCAATATTATAGAAAAATAGCATCAGAAACTAAAATTTTATGTTTTGCTTCAAACCCTCAATATTAACTTTCATAGTAGTTAAATATCCAGTTGGTTACTCATTGATCCATTTAACACATACAGTGGTACCTTGAGATATAAATTTAATAATCTGTAACTGAGCTTGTAAATCCGTTAACTCGTATATCAAACTACCGATACTGAACCTGTGCGCCAATGCACCAACTAGCGCCAGCTTCTAGAATCACAACTCGTATTTTGGAATTTCTTTTGAATCTCAAACAAAAATATGGATCGAGTCACAGATTTTATCTTAAAAAAATTGTATGTCGGTCTGTTCGTATCTCATGGTACTAGCTACAGTTAGAAATTAGATGTGAGATTATAGAAAGTGTGTGAAAACATTGTATTTCTGTGCTAAAATACATCTGGGGTAATCTGTAACATGGATATCTCAATTTATTTTGTAGTTATCTAAAATTAGGTCCAGACTGAGGGTAAACATGACAGGACACATATTAAACTCAAATTTTAAAGAAACTTCAATCATCTAGCTAACATTGACAGCAAGTCCAACTTAACTGCACATGTACAGGAGAGGTTACACTCGTGTCATAAGTTAAAATTAAAGATATTTCCTGCATTTCACACAATACTTGGAACAAGTATGTGCAGAATCAAAGGACCATTGGCAAACAACCAATATGTGTCCTGTTTCTGATATGCCTGGATCTCAATGCTTTAACTTAAGTCTGTAAAATGTAAAAGGAACAATGTGATGAATATGGACAACACATATCAGCTAATTTTTATACACATCACTCAAAGCAGATTTGTGTACAGTGTAAAATCTTTGAGTGAGATTGCTGAATTCTAGGTGAGGTATGTTTCATTTTCCACAAAGTGAATATGTGCAGATTTACAAGTGACTTGCTCATTGTATAAATGTTTACTTTAATATTAGGATATCTTGTGGAGCTTAGAATTAGCTACAGTTTTACAGTTGAGGGGGAATTACAAATAGTTTGGGAATTCATTGTATTTCTGAGCTATAATACACCTGGTGTCATCTCTAAGGTGGGTATCTCAATTTAGGTTGTAGCTATATGAAATTTGTTCCAAGCTGAGGGTAAACATAACAGGATACATATTGGTTGTTTGCCTATAGTCCTTTAATTCTGCAAATACTTGTTCCAAGTATTGTGTGAAATGCAGGAAACATCTTTAGTTTTAAATTATGACACAAGTGTAAGCTCTCCTGTACATGTGCAGTTAAGTTGGACTTGCTGTAAATGTTAGCTAGATGATTGAAGTTACTTTAAAATTCGAGTTTAACTTGTGTTTTCTTTAGGATACCTAATTCTGTTTACACAATAACGTCACACATTACCATCAGGAATCTGATTGTATATTGAACTCAATATGCTGGTAATGGTGCAGTTCAGAAATGAAGCACTTTTTAATTAAAAAAGGCTTTCTGTCACCTAACCGTGGAGGAGCTTTGTGAGCTGAAAATAAAGACAATTAATAAAGGAAAGGCTAAAGTTCATTTTAAAGCTGTGCCAAACATCCACACGAGTGAAGCTAATTCAAAACACTTGAAAATAATTTTAGCAAAAAATTCAGATACAATGAAAAGCTAAATCTGATGTGTAAAAGCATTAACCATTGCCTTGGAAAAATAGAGTTTCCTTTAAAGCATGAACTAATCTTGGTACAACTTCTTACGAAAACTATATTAACAGTAACTTGAAATCTCACCATTTCAGATTTGAGAATCTAAGCACAGCAGTGGATGTACATACTGTGTAACAAAACTTAGTATACTATCTCAGTTCCTAAGAGAAAACAAAGTATTGCCCAGCACTACCTTTCCTGAAGAGCAGACCACGGTGTAGCTCTCAAAAGTATTACAGTAACTATGACAAGGCACTGTTTCTGATACACCAGGAGCTGAATGTTCTGACTTAAGTCTGTAAAATGTGAAAGAAACAATGTGATGAATATGGACAATACATTTAAACTAATCCTTATACACATCACTCAAAGCAGATTTGTGTATAGTGTAAAATCTTTGAGTGAGATTGCTGAATTCTAGGCAAAGTACGGTTCATTTTCCACACAGTAAAAATGTACTGCTTTTCAAGCGATCTGTATGGTATTCTGTCAATTAGAAACATGAATGACTGAGAAAGACTTATGAGTTCACATTAATATTAGGATATCTTCTGGAGCTTAGTAATAGTTACAGTTTGACATTGGGGGTGAAATTGCAGAAAGTTTGGAAGAATATTGTATTTCTTTGCTAAAACACATCTGGGGTCATCTGTAAGGTGAGTATCTCAATTTAGGTTGTAGCTATATGAAATTTGGTTCAGGCTGAGGGTAAACATGACAGGACTCATATTGGTTGTTTGACAATGGTTCTTTGATTTTGCACATACCTTGTTCCAACTATTGTGTGAAATGTAGGAAACATCTTTATTTTAACTTAGGACACAAGTGTAACCTTTCCTGTACATGTGCAGTTTAGTTGGACTTGGTGTTAATATTAGCTAGATGATTGAAGTTACTTTAAAATTTGGGGTTAACTAGTGTTTTCTTTAGGGTTTCTTTCTTTCCTAACTCTGTTCACACAATGATGTCACACTTTACCATCAGGAATGTGATTGTATATTGAACTCAATATGCTGGTAATGGTGCAGTTCAGAAATGAAACACTTTTCGGTTAAAGAAAAGCTTTCTGACACATAACTGTGGAGGAGCTTCCTGGGCCAAAATTAGAGACAATTAAAAAAGGAGAGCCTGGAGTTCATTTTAAAGTGGTGCCAAACATTCAAATGAGTGAAACTAACTCAAAACACTTGAAAAAAATTTTAGCAAAAAGCCCAAATACAACGAGAAGCTAAACCTGATGTGTAAAAACATTAACCATTGCATTGGAAGAATAGAGTTCCCTTTAAAGCATGAACTAATTTTGGCACAACTTCTTACCAAAACTATATTAACAGTAATTTGAAATCTCACCATTTCAGGTTCAAGAATCTGAACACAGCGGTGGATGTACATACTGTGAAACAAAACTGAGTATATATACTATCTCAATTACTAAAGGAAAACAAAGTATTGCCCAGCACTGCTTTTCCTGAAGAGCAGACCACACTGTAACTCTAGCAAGTATTACAGTAACTATTGCACAGCACTATTTCTGATAGTCCAGGATCTGAACGTTTGGATTTACATCTGTTAAACGTAAAAGTAACAATGTGGTGAATATCCACAACACATTTCAACTACTCATTATACACGTCATTCAAAGGAGATTTGTGTACAGTGTAAGATTTTCAAGTGATATTCCAGGAAATTTGGCAAAGTATGTTTCATTATCCAGTGAAAATGTAGTACTTTTCAAGTGATCTGAATGGTGCTCTGACACTTCTGAATAGGAATGACTGAAAAAGACTGACCAGTGCACATTAATGTTAGGATATCTTCTAGAGCTTAGTATAATTTACAGTTTGACAATAGAGGTAGAATCATGGAAACTTTAAAAAACCATTCCATTTCAGTGTTAGGATACATCTTGGGTCACTTTTAAGGTAAGTTTTTCAATTTAGGTTGTAGCAATCTGACATTTGGTCCAAGCTGAGGGTAAATATGACAGGACACATATTGGTTGTTTTCCAATGGTCCATTGATTCTCGACATACCTTGACACAATTATTGTGTGTAATCTAGGAGACATCTTTAGTTTTAACTTATGATGCAAGTGTAACATTTCCTGTACATGAGCAGCTAAGTTGGACTTGCTGCTAATGATATCTAGATGATTGAAGTTACTTTTAAATTCAGGGATAACTTGTGTTTTCTTCAAGGTTCATAACTCTGTTTACACAATGATGTCACACTTTATGATCAGGAATCTGATTGTATATTGAACTTTGTATGCTGGTAACGTTACACTTCTAAAATGAAGCACCGGTTGCATAAAGGAATATTTTCTGTAACCTAAGCTTGGAAAACCTTTCTTAGCCAGAAATAAAGACAATGTTAACATGACAGCCTAAACATAATTTTAAAGCAGTACCAAACATACATTTAAGCAAAGCTATCTCAAAACAGTTGAAATTCATTTCAGCAAAAACCCTGATAAAACGAAACACAAAATTTGACGTGAAAAAAGTGTTAAACATTGTCTTAAAAGAGTATCGGCCCGCCCTGGCCGGTTGGCTCATGGTAGAGCGTTGCCCTGGTGTGCAGGGGTCCCAGGTTCGATTCCTGGCCAGGGCACACAGGAGAAGTGCCAATCTGCTTCTCCACCCCTCCCCCTCTCCTTCCTCTCTGTCTCTCTCTTTCCCTCCCGCAGCGAGGTTCCTTTGGAGCAAAGATGGCCTGGGCGCTGGGGATGGCTCCTTGGCCTCTGCCCCAGGCACTAGAGTGGCTCTGGTTGCGACAGAGCGATGCCCTGGTGGGGCAGAGCATCGACCCCTGGTGGGCAGAGCATCGCCCCCTGGTGGGCGTGCAGGGTGGATCCCGGTCAGGCGCATGCAGGAGTCTGACTGTCTCTCCCCGTTTCCAGCTTCAGAAAAATACAAAAAAAAAAAAAAAAGAATATCGTCCCCTTCACAGTATTAATTAATCTTAGCACAACTTATTATCAAAACTATATTAACAGTAATTAGAAATCTCACATCATTCAGTTAGAAAATCTAAGCAGAGTTGATAAATGTAAATCACTGTGTAACAAACTTGAGTACTATCTCAATTTCTTTTTTTCCTTTCTTTTTTAAGAAAATCTTTCAAATTTCTTTTGAAATACAAATACATGGTATAGAGAAAACAGCCACATGTAGTAATATACATGTATTAATATATAATGTGTATAATAATATGCAATTTCACCAGTACTATGCATGTCTTTGAATTTGAAACATATCTTGTAAGTATGATGCGTTCTAGTTTTCTACTTTTCTTTTAAATTTTACTAGGGTGACATCAATAAATCAGGGTACATATGTTCAAACAAAACATGTCCAGGTTATCTTGTCAATCAATTATGTTGCATACCCATCACCCAGGTCAGATTGTCCTCTGTCACCTTCTATCTAGTTTTCTTTGTGCTCCTCCCCCTCCCCCTTTTCCTCTCTTTTCCCCCCACACCCGTAACCACTACACTCTTATCAATGTCTCTTAGTCTCATTTTTATGTCCCACCTACGTATGGAATAATGCAGTTCTTGTTTTTTTCTGATTTACTTATTTCACTTCATATAATGTTATCAAGATCCCACCATTTTGCTGTAAATGATCCGATGTCATCATTTCTTATGGCTGAGTAGTATTCCATAGTGTATATGTGCCACATCTTCTTTATCCAGTTTTCTATTGAAGGGCTTTTTGGTTGTTTCCATGTCTTGGCCACTGTGAACAATGCTGCAATGAACATGGGGCTGCATGTGTCTTTACGTATCAATGTTTCTGAGTTTTGGGGGTATATACCCAGTAGAGGGATAGCTGGGTCATAAGGTAGTTCTATTTTCAGTTTTTTGAGTAACCACCATACTTTCTTCCATAATGATTGTACTACTTTACATTCCCACCAACAGTGTATGAGGCTTCCTTTTCCTCCACAGTCTCTCCAACATTTGCTATTACCTGTCTTGTTAATAATAGCTAATCTAACAGGTGTAAGGTGGTATCTCATTGCAGTTTTGATTTGCATTTCTCTAATAACTAATGAAGATGAACATCTTTACATATATCTGTTGGCCATTTGTATTTCTTCCTGGGAGAAGTGTCTGTTCATGTCGTCTTCCCATTTTTTTATTGGATTGTTTGTTTGTTGTTGAGTTTTATGAGTTCTTTGTATATTTTAGATATTAGGTCATTATCTGAGCTGTTGTTTGAAAATATCATTTCCCATTCAGTTGCCTGTCTGTTTATTTTGTTATCAGTTTGTCTTGCTGAGCAAAAACTTCTTAGTCTGATGTAGTCCCATTCATTTATTTTTGCCTTCAATTCTCTTGCCTTTGGAGTCAAATTCATAAAATGCTCTTTAAAACCAAGGTCCATGAGTTTAGAACCTATGTCTTCTTCTATGTACTTTAGTGTTTCAGGTCTTATATTTAGGTCTTTGATCCATTTTGAATTAATTTTAGTACAAGAGGACAAACTGTAGTTGAATTTCATACTTTTGCATGTGGCTTTCCAGTTTTCCCAGCACTATTTATTAAATAGGCTTTCTTTTCTCCATTGTGTGTTGTTGGCCCCTTTATCAAAAATTATTTGACTATATATATGTGGTTTTATTTCTGGATTTTTTCTTCTGTTCCATTGGTCTGAGTGTCTATTTTTCTGCCAAAACCATGCTATTTTGATTGTCGTGGCTCTATAATATAGTTTGAAGTCAGGTATTGTAATGCCCCCAGCTTTGTTCTTTTTCTTTAGGATTGCTTTGGCTATTCGGGTTTTTTTATAGTTCCATATAAATCTGATGATTTTTTGCTCCATTTCTTTAAAAAGTGTCATTGGAATTTTGATGGGAATTGCATTAAATTTGTATATTGCTTTGGGTAATATGGCCATCTTGATTTTATTTATTCTTCCTATCCAAGAACAAGGAATATTCTTCCATCTCATTCTATCTTTTTTTATTTCCCTTAACAATGGTTTGTAGATTTTATTATATAGGTCCTTTACATTCTTTGTTATGTTTATTCCTAGGTATTTTTGTTGTTGTTGTTGTTGCAATCGTGAAGGGGATTATTTTTTTGAGTTCATTCTCAAATGTTTCATTGTTGGCATATAGAAAGGCTATGGACTTTTGTATGTTGATTTTGAATCCTGCGACCTTACTGTATTGGCTTATTGTTTCTAGTAGTCTTTTTGTAGATTCTTTAGGGTTTGAGATGTATGGGATCATATCACCTGCAAAAAGTGATACCTTTACTTCTTCTTTTCCAATATGGATGCCTTTTATTTCTTTGTCTTTTATGATTGCTCTGGCTAGAACTTCTAGCACCATATTAAATAAGAATAGAGAGAGTGGACAACCCTGTCTTATTCCTGATTTAAGGGGGGAAACCTTCAGTTTTGTGCCATTTAATATGATGTTAGCTGATGGTTTATCATATATGGCCTTTAACATGTTGAAATATTTTCCTTCTATACCCATTTGTTGAGAGTCCTAAACATAAAATTGTGTTGCATTTTATTGATTACCTTTTCTGCATGTATTGATAAGATCATGTGGTTTTTGTTCTTTGTTTTGTTGATATGGTATATTACGTTAACTGTTTTATGTATGTTGAACCATCCTTGAGATTCTTGGATGAATCCCACTTGGTCGTGATTTATTATTTTTTTAATATGTTGTTGTATTCGATTTGCTAGTATTTTGTTTAGTATTTTAGCATCTGTATTCATTAGAGATATTGGTCTTTAGTTTTCTTTCTTTGTGCTTCCTTGCCAGGTTTTGGTATGAGGATTATGTTGGCCTCATAAAATGTGTTCAGAAGTATTGCTTCTTCTTCAATTTTTTGGAAGACTTTGAGTAGAATAGGAACCAAGTCTTCTTTGAATGTTTGATAAAAATTCACTAGTATAACCGTCTGGGACTGGTCTTTTATTTTTGGGGAGGTGTTTAAAAGTTTTTTCTCTTTCTTCCCTACGAATTGGTCTGTTTAGGCTTTCTGCTTCTTCTTGATTCTGTCTAGGAAGATTGTATTGTTTTAGGAATTTATCCATTTCTTCTAGATTGGTGAATTTAGTGGCATAAAGTTTTTTATAGTGTTCTACAATAATTCTTTGTATATCTATGATTTCTCCTCTTTCATTTTGGATTTTGTTTATATGAGTTCTTTCTCTTTTTTCCTTGGTAAGTCTTGCCAAGGGTTTGTCAATTTTGTTGATCTTTTCAAAGAACCAGCTCCTTGTTCTATTAATTTTTTCTATACTTTTTCTGTTTTCTATTTCATTTATTTCTGCTCTGATTTTTATTACCTTCTTTCTTTGGCTGGTTTTGTGTTGTCTTTGTTCTTTTTTTTTCCAGTTCCTTAAGGTGTGAAGTTAAGTGGTTCACTTGGGTTCTCTCTTGTTTGTTCATATATGCCTGAAGTGATATGAACTTCCCTCTTATCACTGCTTTTGCTGCATCCCATAGATTCTGATATGTTGTATTGTCATTTTCATTTTCTGTATATATCTTTTGTTCTCTGAGCTTATTTCTTCTTTGATTCATTCATTTTTTAAAAGTATGTTGTTTAGTTTCCACATTTTTGTGGGGGGTTTTTCCTCTTTTTTGCAGTTGAATTCTAGTTTCAAGGCTTTATGATCAGAAAATATGCTTGGTACAACTTCGATTTTTCTGAATTTGCTGATGTTTTTGTGGCCCAACATATGGTCAATTCTTGAGAAAGTATACTCTGTCACTTTGGGTTAAAATGTCCTGTAGATGTCTATCATATCCAGGTGCTCTAGTATTTTGTTTAAGGCCAATATATCTTTATTGATTCTCTGTTTGAATGACCGATCTAGAGCCATCAGTGGTGTATTGAGGTCTCCAAGTATGATTGTATTTTTGTCAGTTTTTGTTTTAAGGTCAATAATAGCTGTCTTATATATTTTGGTGCTCCTTGGTTTGGTGCATATATATTAAGAATTGTTATGTCTTCTTGATTCAGCGTCTCCTTAATCATTATGAAATGACCATTTTTGTCTCTGAGTACTTTTGTTGTCTTGTAGTCAGCATTATCAGATATGAGTACTGCTACGCCTGCTTTTTTGGATTTTTGTTGCTTGGAGTATTGTTTTCCAGCCTTTCACTTTGAATTGTTTTTATCTTTGTTGCTTAGATGAGTTTCTTGTAGGCTGCATATGGTTGGATTTTCTTTTTTAATCCATTCTGCTACTCTGTGTCTTTTTATTGGTGAGTTTAATTCGTCTACATTTAGTGTAATTATTGATTCTTTTGAGTTCCCTATTGCCATTTTATACATTGCTTTCTGTTAGTTTTGTGTCTTGTTTGATTCTTCTCTTTTGTTTTTCAATCTTTTGTTTTTATTTGGTTGTATTTCATACATCTTTCCTCTGTTGCTATCTTTTTTAAATCATGTGCTTCTGTGGTGATTTTTTCAATGGTGGTTGCCATTACGTAATGAAAAGGGTTCCTACCATGTTCATTGTAGTGCACTATTTTGTGAGTACTTTTGCACTGCACTGTCCTTTGCTACTGTTAATTTCCATTCTCTCCCCCCCTTCTTTTTTTTGTTGCTATTACAGTTTATATTTGGTTTAATTGTGTTCTTGATGGAGCTTTTACTTGTGGTTTGGTTTGGTTTTTTTCCTTGTATCTGATTAGAAAATCCCCTTTAGTAATTCCTGGAGTGGGGCTTTTCTGCTGATAAATTCCCTCATCTTTTCTGTATCTGTGAATGTTTTTATTTCTCCTTCGTATTTGAAGGATAGCTTTGATGGTTATAGTATTCGTGGCTGAAAGTTCCTCTCTTTCAGGACTTTAAATATTGGGGTCCACTCTCTTCTAGCTTATAGAGTTTCTGTTGAGAAATCTGATGATAATCTAATTGGCCTTCCTTTATATGTTGTATTCTTCTTTTCCCTGGCTGCCTTGAGAATATTTTCTTTGCCATTGGTTTGTGTCAATTTCATTATGATGTGCCTTGGAGTAGGTTTTTTGTTGTTAAGAAAACTCGGAGTTCTGTTTGCTTCTTGAATTTGAGGTTTTAGTTCTTTCCACAGGCTTGTGTAGTTCTCAGCTGTTATTTGTTTGAATATATTCTCCATTCCATTTTCTCTCTCTTCTCCC
Source organism: Saccopteryx bilineata (assembly GCF_036850765.1). NCBI lineage: Eukaryota > Metazoa > Chordata > Mammalia > Chiroptera > Emballonuridae > Saccopteryx > Saccopteryx bilineata. The sequence goes on along the minus strand of NC_089491.1, from coordinate 206,971,794 downwards.
TCTGATATACCTATTATTCTTATGTTATTTTTTTTTGATGCAGTCAGACAATTCCTGTAGGGCTTTCTCATTTTTTAAATTTTTTAAGTCTCTTTCTTCTTCTTTCTGTTGTGCTTCAAGTTGCTTGTCTTCTATTTTACTAATCCAACCTTCTATCTGGCCTGTTCTATTAGTTAAGCTTGTTACCTCGTTTTTCAGCTTGTGATTTGAGTTTTTCATGTCTGTTTGATTTGTTTTTATATTTTCAATTTCCTTCGTAATATATTCTTTGTGTTCATTGAGTTGTTTTCTGAGCTCCCTAAATTGCCTTTCTGTGTTTTCTTGTATATGTCTGAGTATTTTTAAGATTTCCATTTTAAATTCTCTGTCATTTAGCTCCAATGTTTCCAATATATTAAATTTTTTCTCCATAGATTTTTCCTCATCTATCTGTGCTACCTCTTTATCTTTTGTATCCATGATATTCGATTTCTTTTTCCTTAATGGCATCTGAGGGAGGTTTTGTTGATAGTATTAATGAGAATTAATAAAGAATAAAAAGCTAAAAAAAATAAAAATAAAAAATAAAAGAGTAAATAAAAAAATTATTATTCCCTCCATTGTTTTCCTCTTCTCTCCTCTCCCCTCCTTCTTGAGAAAATCTTGTGGTTAACTGTGAATTATATTGTGCTAAATAGAACAAAAACTACCTATAATGGAGGGCCTGAGTTGGGGAGAAGTGATAAATGGGCAAAAAAGGGGGTATGGACCCACAAAATGCAAAAAAGGAAAAAATTTGAGTCAAGAATAAAATGATTTGCTTTTAGGTGATGGTTGACTAAGAGATATGATGAGGAATAAGAGGGAAACAGGAAAAAGGGGAAAAATTTAAAAATTACTATTGCATTTAGTGGAGCAAGAACTAGATAAAATGGAGAGCCAGGGTTGAGAGCACTGCTAATGAGTTAAAAAACCGAAGTAAAAAAACCCCAAAACACCACAAAGAAAATTTTGAAACCCAGATAAAGTAATTTTTTCATGATTGAGGATTGAATGAGAGGAAAAGTAAAGAAGAAAGGAAGAAACTAATATAGAGGGAGAAAAAAAAGAGAAAAACACAAAAAGAAGAAAAAAGAATAAAAGGAGAGAGAGAGTTAAGGGTTTTGTAGTGCAACCCTCATAGAGAGAAAAGAAGAAGAAAGGAAAGATAATGGAAGATGTAACATTTATGGGTACTGTAGTTCAAGGAGTGGAGAGAGTCAGACGGGCAGAGAATTAAATGACCAAATTGGAAGAGGAAGAAAATAATCAACACAAGAAGATAAGAGAAACAAACAAACAAATATAATAAAATGAGATAGGTTATAAAGTCTGTGGATTATTCTTGATTTTGAGAGGTTATCTTCTTGCTTTTTTTTTCTCTCCCTCTTTCTCGTCAGTGACTCTGTACCCCGGGTTCTGCCCCTGTGGCACGCTTAGGTAGAGGTTTGCAGTTGATAAGTCTCTATGGCGATTTCATATATTGGGCTTCAGTCTCGTTGGCAGTAGAGGCTCATTAGCATTTGCAGGCTCCGACAATGAGAAAGCCCGTATTCCCGGAGCCTCTCTCCTGGTCTTTCCTTCCTCAATTAGTAGCCTGATGATCCAGCTATGGGGTTGCTGCTGCCTCTGCCTGGAGAGTAAGAGGCTCAAAGAGCTGACAAATCCCCACTCTATTCCCACTCAGCACAGGGCTCTGGGTAAGGCTCAATCAGTCAGAGCCACTAGTATAATCAGGCAGGGCTTCAGCCCACATCTGCCCCTCTGTCTGGGAACATGGGCGCCCACTCCCAGGGGAATCTCTTGCCCACTATCCATGCTTTCAGACCAGAATATCAGGCTGGCTGCCTTTCACTCCCAGTGAGGTGCCCCGCCCACACGGAAAAGTTTGAGTGTAGGGAATTTTGCTCCCACTCACTCCCCATGAGCTGCTTTTCAGGTACAGGGGTGACCCCAAGACTCTGGTTTCATCCCACAGAAAGGCCTCTGACCCTGCCCCTCTGTCCGTTAACACGGGCACCCATTCCCGGGGCTCTAGGAGGAATCTCTCGCCCATTATCTGTGCATGCTGACCAAGAGATTGGGGTGAATGGCTGTCCCAAGTGCCTTTCTTTGTCTGGCTTTGGCAGGAGCATTAGCTGATGTTGACTGGGTTGCCACAAGCACAGTTTTTCCTCAGCTTGGATGTCTGTGCCACAGTCTGGTTCAGACATTTGTGCTGTAGTCTGGTTCTGTTCACACCCTATGTCCACCTTAGTTCCTATACTCTCAGTTTCCAGTGAAAGCAGCCCTTATTTAGGTTAGTGAGGAAGGCAGAGAGTTTCTTCCTCATTTCCTTCGGGGTTGATTATATATTTAGTCAATTTTTCACTCAATCATACCTTTGCGTTTCGTGTGGAACTTCTGGAGGCTCCAAGGATAGATTTTTCTGTCTCTGGTTGAAGATTTTGTTGAATTTTAAGGGAGATTTATCAGTATCGCTCCTTATGATGCCATTTCTCTGACGTCATTCTCTCAATTTCTAAAAAAAAAACCCAAAGTATTGCCAAGCACTGCTTCTCCTAAAAAGCAGACCACAGTATAACTCTAGCAAGTATTACACTAACTACTGCATAGCACTGTTTCTGAAATGCCATGATTTGAACGTTTTGAAAAAGTCTGTAAAACGTGAAAGGAGCAATGCGATGAATATGAACAACGCATATCAGCTAATCCTGATGCACATCATTCAAAGCATTTCTGTGTACATTGTAAAATCTTCGAATGAGATTGCTGAATTCTAGGCAAAGTATGAAACATTTTCTGTTGGAGAGGCTGTGGAGAAAAAGGAACCCTCATACACTGTTGGTGGGAATGTAAAGTAGTACAACCATTATGGAAGAAAGTACGGTGGTTCCTCAAAAAACTGAAAATAGAACTACCTTATGACCCAGCAATCCCTCTACTGGGTATATACCCCAAAAACTCAGAAACATTGATACGTAAAGACACATGCATCCCCATGTTTATTGCAACATTGTTCACAGTGGCCAGGACATGGAAACAACCAAAAAGCCCATCAATAGACAACTGGATAAAGAAGATGTGGCACATATACACTATGGAATACTACTCAGCCATAAGAAATGATGACATCGGAACATTTACAGCAAAATGGTGGGATCTTGATAACATGATACGAAGCGAAATAAGTACATCAGAAAAAACCAGGAACTGCATTATTCCATACGTAGGTGGGACATAAAAGTGAAACTAAGAGACATTGATAAGAGTGTGGTGGTTACAGGGGGAGGGGGGAATGGGAGAGGGAAAGGGGGAGGGGGAGGGGCACAAAGAAAATAAGATAGAAGGTGACAGAGGATAATCTGACTTTGGGTGATGGATATGCAACATAATTGAACAACAAGATAACCTGGACTTGTTATCTTTGAATATATGTATCCTGATTTATTGATGTCACCCCATTAAAAAAATAAAATTATTAAAAAAAAGTATGAAACATTTTCAACAGAGTGAAAATAAACTGACTTCCATGTGAACTGCTCATTGTATCGTGCTGCCAAATATCCTCACAAGTGAAGGTAACTCAAAACACTTGAAACAAAATTAGGCAAAAAGCCCGGATACAACAAAAAGCTAAAACGTCCTGTAATGCATTAACCATTGCCTTGAAAGAATAGAGTTTCCTTTAAAGCATGAACTAATCTTGACACAACTTTTTGGCAATACTATATTAACTATATTAACAGTGAAATCTCACCATTTCAGGTTCAAGGATCTAAGCACAGTTGTACATGTACACACTGTGTAACAAAACAGAAGATCCCATATTAATTCCTAAGGGAAAACAAAGTATTTCCCAGCACTGTTTTTCCTGAAGAGAAGAATACAGTGTAACTCCAGCAAATATTACACTAACTATGACATTGCATTGTATCTCATATGCCTGGATCTGAACACTTTGACTTAAATCTGTAAAATATTTTAAAAATGTGATTAATATTGCCTACAAATATCAGCTAATTCTGGTACATATTACCCAAAGATAATTTGTGAACAGTGTAAAATATTTGAGTGAGATTGCTGAACTAGGCAAAGTATATTTCATTTTTCACAATGTAAATATGCACAGATTTACAAGTGACATGCGCATTGTATAGATGATCACGTTAATATTAGGATATTTTCTGACACTTATTATTAGCGACAGTTTTACATTTGGGATAGAATTATAAAACGTTTGGAAAAACATAGTATTTGTGAGCTAAAATACACCTGGTGTCACCTGTAAGAAGGGTATCTCAATTTAGGTTGTGGCTATCTGATAGTTTTTCCAGGCTGAGAAAAAAGAAAAAAGATATATATTGCTTGTTTTCCAATGATCCTTTGTTTCTACACATACCTTGTTCCATATATTGTGTAAACTATAGAAAAAAATCTGTAGTTATCACTTATGACACTACTGTTACCTTTTCTATACATGTGCTGTTAAGTTGAACTTGCTGTTTATGTTCGCCTGATGATTAAATTACTTTTAATTTCTGGATTTACCAGAGTTAATTTAGGGTGCTTAACTCTGATAAAAAATAATGTCACACTTCACCATCAGCAGTCTGAGTGTATATTGTTAATGGTGTATTGTTAATGGTGCAGTTCTAAAATGAAGCACATTATCGTATAAGGAAAACTTTCTGTCACTTAACCATGGACGTGTTTTCTGAGCCGAAATTAAAGACAATAATAAAAATCAGAAGCAGTACCAAATATCCACACTAAAGATGCTAACACAAATTACTTGAAATGAATTTAAGCAAAAAACCCGGATACAATAAAAGCTAAATCATATGTGTAAAAGAATTACCATTGCCTTGAAAAAATAGAGTTCCCTTTAGAGCATGAACAAATCTTTGCCTAACTTCTTGGCAAAACTATATTAACAGTAATTTGAATCTCACCATTTCAGGATCAAGAACTTAAAAACACAACAGTGTATGTACATACTGTGTAAAAAAACTAGGTATCTCATCTCAATTTCTAAGAGAAATCAAAGTATCCCAGTACCGCTTTTCCTGAAGAGCAGACCACGGTGTTACTCTAGCAAGTATTACACTAACTATTGCACAACACTGTTTCTGAATTGTAGTGATAAGAATGGTTTGATTTAAGTTGGCAAAATGAGAAAGGAGCAATGTGATGAATGTGGACAACGCATATCAACTAATCCTGATAAAAAATCACTCAAATCATTCCTGAGTACAATGTATAACCTTTGAGACAGATTCCTGAATTCTAGGCAAAACATGTTTAATTTTCAACAGAATAAAAATAAACTGATTTCTATGTAAACTGCTCATTAAATTGTGCTGCCAAGTATTCTCCCAAGTAAAGAAATCTCAAAACACTTTAATCGAAATTTGGCAAAAAACATAGATACAACAAAAAGCTGAAATGTCCTGTAAATGCATTAACCATTGCCTTGGAAGAATATAGTTACCTTTAAAACATGAACTAATCATGGCACAACTTCTAAGCAATACTATATTAACTATTTTAACAGTGAAATCTCACCATTTTAGGTTCAGGGATCTAAGCACAGTTTTACATATACATACTAAGTAACAAAACTGAGTATCCCATCTCAATTCCTAAGGAAAGAAAAAGTATTGCCCAGCACTGCTTTTCCTGAAGAGCAGACCACAGTGTAACTCTAGCAAGTATTACACTAAGTATGACACTGCACTGTATCTGATAGGACTGGATCCAAACAATTTGTCTTAAGTTTGTAAATAGTAAAAGAAACAATTTGATGAATAGGCACTACACATATCAGCTACTTCTAAGACACATCACTCAAAGTAGATTTATGAACTGTGTAAAATATTGAAGTGAGATTGCTGAATTCTAGATGAAATATGTTTCATTTTTCACAATGTGAATATGTAAAGATTTACAAGTGACCTACTCATTGTGTAGATGTTCAAGTTTATATTAGGATATCTTCTAGTGCTTATTAATAGTGACATTTTTATATTTGGGGTGAAATTACAAAAAGTTTGAAATAACACTGTATATATGAGCTAATATACACCTGGTGTCACCTGTAACCTGGGTATATCAATATAGGAGGTGGCTATCTAAAATTTTTTTCAGGCTCTGCAAAAAATACATAGCAGAACACACGTTGCTTGTTTCGCAATAATCCTTTGATTCTTCACATACCTTGCTCCTTGTATTGTGTTAACTGGAGAAAACATCTTTAGTTATCATTACCTTTCCTATACATGTGCTCTTACGTTTGACTTGCTGTTTATGTTAGCCTGATGATTAAATTACTTTTAAATACTGGGTTTACTGGTGTTCTCTTTAGAGTGCCTAATTCTGTTAACACTATGATGTCACATTTCACCATTAGAAATCTGATGTATACAAGTAATGGTGCAGTTCTGAAAAAAAAACCTTTTTGGTATAAGGAAGACTTTCTTTAACTAAAGCATTGAGAAGCATCCTGAGCCAGAATTAAAGACATTAAAAAGGAAAGCCTGAAGTTCATTTTATAGACGTGCCAAATTTCCACATTTCAAATTACTAGAAATGAATATAAGAAAAAAAAACCAAATGCAAGAAAACGTAAATCATAAATGTAACGGAATTAACCATTGCCTTGGAAAAATAGAGTTCCCTTTAAGGCATAAACTAATCTTGGCCCAACTTCTTAGCAAAACTATAATGACAGTAATTTGAAATTTCACTCTATCAGGTTAAATAATATAACAACAGCAGTGTATATACACACTGTGTAAAAAAAACTAAGTATCCTATCTCAATTCTTAAAGGAAATCAAAGTATAATTACCCAGCACTGCTTTTCCTAAAGAGCAGACCACACTGTTACTCTAGCAAGTATTACACTATTGCATGCCCTGTTTCTGAAAGGCAGTGATAAGAATGTTTTTATTTAAATCTGCAAAACGTGAAAGGAGCAATATGATGAATGTGAGAAACTCATATCAGCTAATCCTAATACAAATCACTCAAAGCTTTCCTGTGTACAGAGTATAACCTTTGAAACAGATTCCTGAAATCTAGGCAAAGTATGTTTCATTTCCAACAGAGTGAAAATAAACAAATTTCTATGGAATTGCTCATTCTATTGTGCTGCCAAAAATTCTCACAAGTAGAGGTAACTCAAAACACTACAAATGAAATTTTACAAAACACCTGGAAAAAACGAAAAACTAAAAGTTCCTGAAAAACTTGAACTATTGCTTTAGAAGAATAGAGTTTTTTTAAACCATGAACTAATCTTGGAACAATTTCTAAGCAAAACTATATTAATTTTATTAGAAGTGAAATCTCACCATTTCCAGTTCAAGGATCTACACACAGTTGTACTTGTAAATACTATGTATTAAACTGAGTATCCCATCTCAACTCCTAGGTGAAATCAAACTATTGCCCAGCACTGCTTTTTGCGAAGACCACCACAGTATAAATCTAGCAAGTATTACACTAACTATTGCACAGAACTTTTTCTGCAGTGCCATGATTAGAATGTTTTGATTTAAGTCTTCAAAATGTGAAAAAAACAATGTGATGAATATGGACAATTCATATCAACTAATCCTGATACAAATCATTAAAAGCATTTCAATGTACATTGTAAAAACTTCGAGTGAGATTGCTGAATTCTAGGCAAAGTATGTTTCATTTTCAACAGAGTGAAAATAAACTGATTTCCATGTGAACCTCTCATTAAATTGCCCTGCCAAATATCCTCAAAAGAGAAGAAAACTCAAAACACTTAAAACTAAATTTGTCTAAAAACACGGACACAATGAAAACCTAGAACTTCCTGTAAATGCATTAACCATTGCCTTGGAAAAATAGGGTTTCCTTTAAAGCAAGAATTAACCTTGGCACAACTTCTAAGCAATACTATATATACTATATTCACAGGGAAATCTCACCATTTCAGGTTCAAGGATTTAAGCACAGTTGTACATGAGCATACTGTGTAACAAAACTGAGTGTCTCTTCTCAATTCCTAAGAAGAGACAAAGGATAGCCCAGCACTGAATTTTCTGAAGAGCAGAGCACAGTGTAACTACCAAGTATTACACTAAGTATGACATGGCACTGTATGTCATATGCCTGGATCTGAAAGCTTTGACTTAAGTCAGTAAAATGTTAAAGTAACATATCAGCTAATTCTGATACACATCACTCAAAGCATATTTGTGAACAGTGTAAAATTTTCGAGTGAAGTTATTGAATTCTAGACAAAGTGTGCTTTATTCTTCACAACGTGAAATTGCACAGATTTATAATTGACATGCTCATTGTGTAGATGTTCACGTTAATATTAGGATATATTCAGGAGATTATTATTAGCGAGAGTTTAACGTTTGCATTGAATTACAAAAGATTTGGAATAACATTGTATTTGTGAGCTAATATACAACAGGTGTCAACTGTAAGGTGGGTATCTCATTCAGGTTGTGGCTTCCTGAAACTTTTTCAGGCTGAGGGAAAAAAAACATAAGAGGACAAGTATTGCATGTTTGAAATGATCCTTTGGTTTGGCAAATAACTTGTTGTATGTATTGTGTGAACTGGACAAAGTATATTTAGTTATCACTCAGGACTTTCCAATACATCTGCTCTTAAGTTGGACTTGCTATTTATGTTAGCCTGATGATTAAATTACTTTTAAATATTGTGTTTCCTGGTGTTATCTTTAGGGTGCCTAACTCTGTTAACACAATGATGTCATATTTCACCATTTAAATCTGATTGTATATAGAACCATGTATAAAAAAAAGGAGGCTTGCTTTCACTTAACCCTGGAGGATCTTTCTGAGCCGATATTACAGAAAATTAAAAAGGAAAGCGTAAAGTTACTTGTAAGGCAGTGCCAAATATCCACACAAGCGATGCTAACTCAAATTACTTGAAATGATTATTAGCAAAAAATCTGGATGAACAAAAGTTAAATCTAAGATGTAAAAGAATTAACCGCCCTGGCCGGTTGGCTCAGCGGTAGAGCATCGGCCTGGGTTCGATTCCCGGCCAGGGCACATAGGAGAAGCGCCCATTTGCTTCTCCACCCCCACCCCCACCATACTCTCTGTCTCTCTCTTACCCACCCCCACCCAAGGCTCCATTGGAGCAAAAATGGCCCGGGCGCTGGGGATGGCTCCTTGGCCTCTGCCCCACGCGCTAGAGTGGCTCTGGTCGCCGCAGAGCGACGCCCTGGAGGGGCAGAGCAGTGCCCCCTGGTGAACAGAGCATCGCCCCTGGTGGGCGTGCAGGGTGGATCCCGGTCGGGCGCATGCGGGAGTCTGTCTGACTGTCTCTCCCCATTTCCAGCTTCAGAAAAAAGAAGAAAAAAAAAGAATTAACCACTGCGTTGAAAAAACAGATTTCCCTTTAAAGCATGAATGAATCTTTGCACAACTTCTTAGCAAAACTATATTAACCGTAATTTGAAATTTACCATTTTAGGTTCATGAATCTAAGTACAGCAATGTATGTACATACTGTGTAAAGAAACTAAGTATCCTACCTTAATTCCCAAGGAAAATCCAAATATTGCACAAAACTGCCTTTCCTAAGGTGCGGCTTCAGTGTAACACTTCCAAGGACTACAATAACTATTGCTCAGCCCTGTTTCAGAAATGCCCTGATCAGAATGTTTTAATTTAGCTCTGCAACACGTGAAAGGAGCAATAGGATGAATGTGAACAATGCATATCAGCTAATCTAGATACAAATCATTCCATGCATTTCTGATTATAGTGTCAAATCTTCTACTGAGATTGCTGAATTCTAGGCAAGGTATGATTCATTTTCAACAGAGTGAAAATGAACTGATTTCCATGTTAATCTCTCATTATATTGCCCTGCCAAATATCCTCACAAGTGAAGAAAACACAAAACACTTGAAATGAAATATTGCAACAAAACTCCAGATACAACAAAAACCTAAAACATCCTGTAAATGCATTAACCATTACCTTGGAAGTATAGAGTTTCCGTTAAAGCATGCACTAATCTTGGAACAACTTCTGAGATATACTATCTATACTATATTAACAGTCAAATCTCACCATTGCAGACTCAAGGATCTAAGCACGGTTGTACATGAGCATACTGTGTAAGAAAACTGAGTATCCCTTCTCAATTCCTAAAAAAAGACGAAATATTGCCCAGCACTGCTTTTTTTGAAGAGCTGACAATAGTGTACTTCCAAGTATTACACTAAGTATGACACGGGATTGTATCTCATATGCCTGAATCTGAAAGATTTGACTTAAGTTAGTAAAATGTAAAAGGAACATTTTGATGAACATGGACTACACATATCAGCTAATTCTGATGCACATCACTCGAAGCATATTTTTAAACAGTGGAAACTCTTCCAGTGAGATTCCTGATTTCTAGACAAAGTGTGTTTCGTTCTTCACAAAGTGAATATGTACAGATTTATAATTGACATGCTCATTGTGTAGATGTTCATGTTAATATTAGGATATATTCAGGAGATTATTATTAGCGAGAGTTTAACCTTTGCATTGAATTACAAAAGATTTGGAATAACATTGTATTTGTGAGCTAATATACAACAGGTGTCAACTGTAAGGTGGGTATCTCATTCAGGTTGTGGCTTCCTGAAACTTTTTCAGGCTGAGGGAAAAAAAACATAAGAGGACAAGTATTGCATGTTTGAAATGATCCTTTGGTTTGGCAAATAACTTGTTGTATGTATTGTGTGAACTGGACAAAGTATATTTAGTTATCACTCAGGACTTTCCAATACATCTGCTCTTAAGTTGGACTTGCTATTTATGTTAGCCTGATGATTAAATTACTTTTAAATATTGTGTTTCCTGGTGTTATCTTTAGGGTGCCTAACTCTGTTAACACAATGATGTCATATTTCACCATTTAAATCTGATTGTATATAGAACCATGTATAAAAAAAAGGAGGCTTGCTTTCACTTAACCCTGGAGGATCTTTCTGAGCCGATATTACAGAAAATTAAAAAGGAAAGCGTAAAGTTACTTGTAAGGCAGTGCCAAATATCCACACAAGCGATGCTAACTCAAATTACTTGAAATGATTATTAGCAAAAAATCTGGATGAACAAAAGTTAAATCTAAGATGTAAAAGAATTAACCGCCCTGGCCGGTTGGCTCAGCGGTAGAGCATCGGCCTGGGTTCGATTCCCGGCCAGGGCACATAGGAGAAGCGCCCATCTGCTTCTCCACCCCCACCCCCTCCTTCCTCTCTGTCTGTCTCTTCCCCTCCCGCAGCCAAGGCTCCATTGGAGCAAAAATGGCCCGGGCGCTGGGGATGGCTCCTTGGCCTCTGCCCCAGGCGCTAGAGTGGCTCTGGTCGCCGCAGAGCGACGCCCTGGAGGGGCAGAGCATCGCCCCCTGGTGGGCAGAGCATCGCCCCTGGTGGGCGTGCAGGGTGGATCCCGGTCGGGCGCATGCGGGAGTCTGTCTGACTGTCTCTCCCCATTTCCAGCTTCAGAAAAAAGAAGAAAAAAAAAAGAATTAACCACTGCGTTGAAAAAACAGATTTCCCTTTAAAGCATGAATGAATCTTTGCACAACTTCTTAGCAAAACTATATTAACCGTAATTTGAAATTTACCATTTTAGGTTCATGAATCTAAGTACAGCAATGTATGTACATACTGTGTAAAGAAACTAAGTATCCTACCTTAATTCCCAAGGAAAATCCAAATATTGCACAAAACTGCCTTTCCTAAGGTGCGGCTTCAGTGTAACACTTCCAAGGACTACAATAACTATTGCTCAGCCCTGTTTCAGAAATGCCCTGATCAGAATGTTTTAATTTAGCTCTGCAACACGTGAAAGGAGCAATAGGATGAATGTGAACAATGCATATCAGCTAATCTAGATACAAATCATTCCATGCATTTCTGATTATAGTGTCAAATCTTCTACTGAGATTGCTGAATTCTAGGCAAGGTATGATTCATTTTCAACAGAGTGAAAATGAACTGATTTCCATGTTAATCTCTCATTATATTGCCCTGCCAAATATCCTCACAAGTGAAGAAAACACAAAACACTTGAAATGAAATATTGCAACAAAACTCCAGATACAACAAAAACCTAAAACATCCTGTAAATGCATTAACCATTACCTTGGAAGTATAGAGTTTCCGTTAAAGCATGCACTAATCTTGGAACAACTTCTGAGATATACTATCTATACTATATTAACAGTCAAATCTCACCATTGCAGACTCAAGGATCTAAGCACGGTTGTACATGAGCATACTGTGTAAGAAAACTGAGTATCCCTTCTCAATTCCTAAAAGAAGACGAAATATTGCCCAGCACTGCTTTTTTTGAAGAGCTGACAATAGTGTACTTCCAAGTATTACACTAAGTATGACACGGGATTGTATCTCATATGCCTGAATCTGAAAGATTTGACTTAAGTTAGTAAAATGTAAAAGGAACATTTTGATGAACATGGACTACACATATCAGCTAATTCTGATGCACATCACTCGAAGCATATTTTTAAACAGTGGAAACTCTTCCAGTGAGATTCCTGATTTCTAGACAAAGTGTGTTTCGTTCTTCACAAAGTGAATATGTACAGATTTATAATTGACATGCTCATTGTGTAGATGTTCATGTTAATATTAGGATATATTCAGGAGATTATTATTAGCGAGAGTTTAACCTTTGCATTGAATTACAAAAGATTTGGAATAACATTGTATTTGTGAGCTAATATACAACAGGTGTCAACTGTAAGGTGGGTATCTCATTCAGGTTGTGGCTTCCTGAAACTTTTTCAGGCTGAGGGAAAAAAAACATAAGAGGACAAGTATTGCATGTTTGAAATGATCCTTTGGTTTGGCAAATAACTTGTTGTATGTATTGTGTGAACTGGACAAAGTATATTTAGTTATCACTCAGGACTTTCCAATACATCTGCTCTTAAGTTGGACTTGCTATTTATGTTAGCCTGATGATTAAATTACTTTTAAATATTGTGTTTCCTGGTGTTATCTTTAGGGTGCCTAACTCTGTTAACACAATGATGTCATATTTCACCATTTAAATCTGATTGTATATAGAACCATGTATAAAAAAAAGGAGGCTTGCTTTCACTTAACCCTGGAGGATCTTTCTGAGCCGATATTACAGAAAATTAAAAAGGAAAGCGTAAAGTTACTTGTAAGGCAGTGCCAAATATCCACACAAGCGATGCTAACTCAAATTACTTGAAATGATTATTAGCAAAAAATCTGGATGAACAAAAGTTAAATCTAAGATGTAAAAGAATTAACCGCCCTGGCCGGTTGGCTCAGCGGTAGAGCATCGGCCTGGGTTCGATTCCCGGCCAGGGCACATAGGAGAAGCGCCCATCTGCTTCTCCACCCCCACCCCCTCCTTCCTCTCTGTCTGTCTCTTCCCCTCCCGCAGCCAAGGCTCCATTGGAGCAAAAATGGCCCGGGCGCTGGGGATGGCTCCTTGGCCTCTGCCCCAGGCGCTAGAGTGGCTCTGGTCGCCGCAGAGCGACGCCCTGGAGGGGCAGAGCATTGCCCCCTGGTGGGCAGAGCATCGCCCCTGGTGGGCGTGCAGGGTGGATCCCGGTCGGGTGCATGCGGGAGTCTGTCTGACTGTCTCTCCCCATTTCCAGCTTCAGAAAAAAGAAGAAAAAAAAAAGAATTAACCACTGCGTTGAAAAAACAGATTTCCCTTTAAAGCATGAATGAATCTTTGCACAACTTCTTAGCAAAACTATATTAACCGTAATTTGAAATTTACCATTTTAGGTTCATGAATCTAAGTACAGCAATGTATGTACATACTGTGTAAAGAAACTAAGTATCCTACCTTAATTCCCAAGGAAAATCCAAATATTGCACAAAACTGCCTTTCCTAAGGTGCGGCTTCAGTGTAACACTTCCAAGGACTACAATAACTATTGCTCAGCCCTGTTTCAGAAATGCCCTGATCAGAATGTTTTAATTTAGCTCTGCAACACGTGAAAGGAGCAATAGGATGAATGTGAACAATGCATATCAGCTAATCTAGATACAAATCATTCCATGCATTTCTGATTATAGTGTCAAATCTTCTACTGAGATTGCTGAATTCTAGGCAAGGTATGATTCATTTTCAACAGAGTGAAAATGAACTGATTTCCATGTTAATCTCTCATTATATTGCCCTGCCAAATATCCTCACAAGTGAAGAAAACACAAAACACTTGAAATGAAATATTGCAACAAAACTCCAGATACAACAAAAACCTAAAACATCCTGTAAATGCATTAACCATTACCTTGGAAGTATAGAGTTTCCGTTAAAGCATGCACTAATCTTGGAACAACTTCTGAGATATACTATCTATACTATATTAACAGTCAAATCTCACCATTGCAGACTCAAGGATCTAAGCACGGTTGTACATGAGCATACTGTGTAAGAAAACTGAGTATCCCTTCTCAATTCCTAAAAAAAGACGAAATATTGCCCAGCACTGCTTTTTTTGAAGAGCTGACAATAGTGTACTTCCAAGTATTACACTAAGTATGACACGGGATTGTATCTCATATGCCTGAATCTGAAAGATTTGACTTAAGTTAGTAAAATGTAAAAGGAACATTTTGATGAACATGGACTACACATATCAGCTAATTCTGATGCACATCACTCGAAGCATATTTTTAAACAGTGGAAACTCTTCCAGTGAGATTCCTGATTTCTAGACAAAGTGTGTTTCGTTCTTCACAAAGTGAATATGTACAGATTTATAATTGACATGCTCATTGTGTAGATGTTCATGTTAATATTAGGATATATTCAGGAGATTATTATTAGCGAGAGTTTAACCTTTGCATTGAATTACAAAAGATTTGAAATAACATTATATTTGTGAGCTAATATACACCTGGTATCACCGTAAGGTGGGTATCGCAATTCAGGTTGTGGCTTTCTAAAATTTTTTCAGGCTGAGGAAAAAAATATAAGAGGACAAGTATTGCTTGTTTGAAATAATCCTTTGATTCTGCACATACCTTGTTCCACATATTGTGTGAACTGGAGGAAGTGTCTTTAGTTATCACTCAGGACACTAGTGTTACCTTTTCAATACATCTGCCCTTAAGTTGGACTTGATGTTTATGTTAGCCTGATGAGTAAATTACTTTTAAATACTGGGTTTTTTGGTATTATCTTTAGGGTGCCTAACTCAGTTAACACAATGATGTCACATTTCACCATTTGAAATCTGATTGTATAAGAAATTTGTATACATAACAGTGCAGTTCTGAAATAAAGCCCTTATTGGAATAAGGAAAGATTGCTTCAACCTGACCATGGAGGATCTTTCTGAGCCGATATTACAGACAATTAAAAAGAAAAGGCTGAAGATTTTTGTAAGCAGTGTGAAATATCCAAATGAGTGAAGCTAAATCAAAATACTTGAAATAAATATTAGCAAAAAACCTGGATACAACAAAAGCTAAATCTAAGGTTTAAAAGAATTGACAATTGCCTTGGAAAACAGAGTTCCCTTTAAAACATGAGTGAATCTTGGCCCAACTTTTTAAAAAAAACTATATTAACTGTAACTTGAAATTTACTATTTCAGGTTCAAGCACAGGAGTGTATGTACATACTGTGTAAAAAAAACTAAGTATCCCACCTCAATTCCTAAGGAAAATCCAAGTATTTCACAACACTGCTTTTCCTAGTGTGCAGGCCTCAAAGTAACTCTACCAAGGAATACACTAACTATTGCACAGCACTGTTTCTGAAATACCATGATTAGAATGTTTTGATTCAGCTCTGCAACACGTGTAAAGAGCAATGGGATGAATGTGAACAATGCATATCAGCTAATCCTGATATAAATCATTCCCAGCATTTCTGATTACAGTGCCAAATCTTCCAGTTATATTGCTGAATTCTAGGCAAAGTATGAAACATTTTCAACAGAGTGAAAATAAACTGATTTCCATGTGAGTCCCTCATTATATTGTCCTGCCAGATATCCTCACAAGTGAAGGAAACTGAAAACATTTGAAATGAAATTTTGCAACAAAACCCCAGATACAACAAAAACCTAAAATGTCCTATAAATGCATTAATCATTACCTTGGAGGAACAGAGTTTCCTTTAAATCATGATCTAATCCAGGAACAACATTTAAGATACACTATCTATACTATATTAACAGTGAAAACTCACCATTTCAGTTTCAAGTATCTAAGTACACTTGTACATGTACGTACTGTGTAACAAAACTGAGTATCCCTTCTCCATTCCTAAGAAAAGAAAAGATATTGCCCAGCACTGCTTTATCTGAAGACCAGAAGACAGTGTACTAGCAAGTATTACACTAAGTATGACACGGTCCTGTATCTCATATACCTGGATCTGAAAGAATTGACTTAAGTACATAAAATGTAAAAGGAACATTTTGATGAATATGGACTACACATATCAGCTAATTCTGATGCACATCACTCAAAGCATATTTCTGAAGTGTAAACTCTTCCAGTGAGATTCCTCATTTCTAGATAAAGTGTGTTTCATTCTTCACAATGTGAATACGAACAGATTTATAATTGACATGCTCATTGTGTAGATGTTCATGTTAATATTAGGATATATTCAAGAGATTATTATTAGCAACAGTTTAACATTTGGATTGAATTACAAAAGGTTTGAAATAACATTGTATTTCTGAGCTAATATACACCTGGTGTCAACGTAAGGTGGGTATCGCAATTCAGGTTCTGGTTCTCTGAAATTTTTTTAGGCTGAGGGAAAAAAACATAAGAGGACAAGTATTGCTTGTTTGAAATGATCCTTTGATTCTCCACATACCTTGTTCCATGTATGTGTGAACTGGAGGAAGTGTCTTTAGTTATAACTCAGGACTCTAATGTTACCTTTCAATACATCTGCCCTTAAGTTTGACTTGCTTTTTATGTTAGCCTGATGATTAAATTACTTCGAAATACTGGGTTTTGTGGTGTTATCTTTAGGGTACCTAGCTCTGTTAACACAATGATGTCACATCTCACCATTTTAAATCTGATTGTATATAGAACTATGTATACAGGTAATGGTGCAGTTCTGAAATAAAGCCCTTTTTGTAATAAGGAAGGCTTGCTTTCACGTAACCATAGAAGATCTTTCTGAGCTGATATTACAGACTATTAAAAAGGAAAGCCTGAAGTTCCTTGTAAGACAGTGACAAATATCCACGCAAACATTGCTAACTCAAATTACTTGAAATGAATATTACCCAAAATCTGGATAAAACAAAACCTAAAGGTAAAGTACAAAAGAATTAACCACTGCCTTGGAAAAACAGAGTTCCCTTTAAAGCATGAATGAATCTTGGCCCAACTTTTTTAAAAAACTATATTAACTGTAACTTGAAATTTACCATTTCAGGTTCAAGAATCTAAGCACAGTAGAGTATGTAGATACTGTTTTAAAAACTAAGTATCCCACCTCAATTTCTAATGAAAATCTAAGTATTGCACAACACTGCTTTTTCTAAAGTGCAAGCCTCAGTGTAACTACCAAGGACTACAGTAACTATTGCTCAATATTGTTTCGGAAATACTGTGATTAAATGTTTTGATTTAGCTCAGTAACACGTAAAAGGAGCAATGGGATAAATGTAAACAATGCATATCAGCTAATCCTGATATAAATCATTCCCAGCATTTCTGATTACAGTGCCAAATCTTCTAGTTAGATTGCTGAATTCTAGGCAAAGTATAATTCATTTTCAAAAGAGTGAAAATAAACTGATGTCCGTGTTAACCTCTCATTATATTGCCCTGCCAATTATCCTCACAATGGAAGGAAACTCAAAACACTAGAAATAAAATGTTGAAAAAAAACCCCTGATACAACGAAAACCTAAAACATCCTGTAAATGCATTAACCATTGCCTTGGAAGAATAGAGTTTCCTTATAGCATGAACAAATCTTGGAACAACTTTTAAGATATACTATCTATACTATATTAACAGTCAAATCTCACAATTTTAGTTTCAAGTACCTAAGCACAGTTGTACATGTACATACTATGTAACAAAACTGATTATCCCTTCTTAATTCTTAGAAAAAGAAAAGGTATTGCCCAGCATTGCTTTTCCTGAAGACCAGACGACAGTGTACTACCAAGTATTACCCTAAGTATGACACGGCATTGTATCTCATATGCTTGGATCTGAAAGAATTTACTTAAGTTCATAAAATGTAAAAGGAACTTTTGATGAATATGGACTGCAGATATCAGCTAATTCTGATGCACATCACTCAAAGCATATTTGTGTATAGTGTAAAATCTTCCAGTGAGATTCCTGATTTCTAGGCAAAGTGTATTTCATTCTTCACAACGTGAATACATACAGATTTATATTTGACATGCTTATTGTATAGATGTTCACTTTAATATTAGGATATATTCAGGAGATTATTATTAGCAACAGTTTAAAATTTGCAATGAATTTCAAAAGATTTGAATATCATTGTATTTGTGAGCTAATATACACCTGGTGTCAACGTAAGGTGGATATTTCAATTCAGGTTGTGGTTCTCTGAATTTTTTTCAGGCTGAGGAAAAAAACATAAAAGGACAAGTAATGCTTGTTTGAAATGATCCTTTCATTCTGAACTTACCTTGTTCCATGTAATATGTGAACTGGAGAAGGACACTAGTGTTACCTTTTCAATACAACTGCCCTTAAGTTGGACTTGCTTTTTATGTTAGCCTGATGATTAAATAACTCTCAAATACTGGATTTTGTGGTATTATCTTTAGGGTAACTAACTCTGTTAACAAAATGATGTCACATTTACCATTTGAAATCTGATTGTATATAAAACTAGGTATATAATTAATGGTGCAGTTCTGAAATAAAGCCCTTTTTGGAATAAGGAAGGCTTGCTTTCACCTAACTGTGGAAGATCTTTCTGAGTTGATATTACAGACAATTAAAAAGGAAAGCCTGAAGTTCCTTGTAAGCAGTGCCAAATATCCATGCGAACATTGCTAACTCAAATTACTTGAAATGAATATTAGCAAAAAACCTGGATAAAACAAAAGCTAAGGTTTAAAAGAATTAACCATTGCCTTGGAAAAACAGAATTACCTTTAAAGCATGAATGTCTCTTGGCCCAACTTCTTATCAAAACTGTATTAACCCTAACTTAAAATTTATCATTTCAGCTTCAAGAATCTAAGCACAGCAGTGTATGCAGATACTCTGTAATAAAAACTAAGAATCCCACCTTAATCCCTAAGGGAAATCCATGTATTGCACAAGACTCTGCTGTTCCTAACGTGCAAGCCTCAGTGTAACTCTACCAAGGAGTACCGTAATGATTGCACAGCACTGTTTCTGAAATGCCGTGATTAGGAAGTTTTGATTTAGCTCTGCAACACGTGTAAGTAGCAATGGGATGAATGTGAACAATGCATATCAGCTAATCCACATACAAATCAGTCCCAACATTTCTGATTACAGTGCCAAATCTTCTAGTTAGGTTGCTGAATTCTAGGCAAAGTATGATTCCTTTTCAACAGAGTAAAAATAAACTGATTTCCATGTTAACCTCTCATTATATTGCCCTGCCAAATATTTTCACAAGTGAAGAAAACTCAAAACACTTGAAATAAAATTTTGCTAAAAATACCCAGATACAACAAAAACCCAAAACGTCCTGTAAATGCATTAAACATTGCCTTGAAAGAATAGAGTTTCCTTTAAAGCATGAACAAATCTTGGAACAACTTCTAAGATATAGTACTTATAGTATATTAACAGAGAAATCTCACCATTTCAGGTTCAAGTATCTAAGCACAACTTGTACATGTACGTACTGTGTAACAAAACTGAGTATCCCTTCTCCATTCCTAAGAAAAGGTATTGCCCAGCTCTGCTTTACCTGAAGAACAGATGACAGAGTACTAGCAAGTATTACACTAAGTATAACACGGTCCTGTACCTCATATGCTTGGATCTGAAAGAATTGACTTAAGTTCATAAAATGTAAAAGGAACATTTTGATGAATATGGACTACATATATCAGCTACTTCTGATGCATATCACTCAAAGCATATTTGTGAACAGTGTAAAATCTTTCGGTGAGATTTCTGATTTCTAAAGAAAGTGTGTTTCATTCTTCACAACGTGAATACGTACAGATTTATAATTGACAAGGTCATTGTGTAGATGTTCAAGTTAATATTAGGATATATTCAGGAGATTATTATTGGCAACAGTTTAACATTTGTGATGAATTACAAATGTTTGAAATAACATTGTATATCTGAGCTAATACACACCTGGTGTCAACGTAAGGTGGGTATCTCAATTCAGATTCTGGTTCTCTGAAATTTTTTTAGGCTGAGGGAAAAAACCGTAAGAGAACAAGTATTGCTTCTTTGAAATAATCCTTTAATTTTGCACATACCTTGTTCCATGTGTGTATGAAAGGAAAGAAGTGTCTTTAGTTATCACTCCGGACTCCAGTGTAACCTTTCAATATATCTGCCCTTAAGTTGAACTTGCTTTTTATAATAGCCTGATGATTAAATACTGGGTTTTGTGGTATTATCTTTAGGGTAGCTAGCTCTGGTAACACAATGATGTCACATCTCACCATTTTAAATCTGATTGTATATAGAACTATGTATACAAGTAACGGTGCAGTTCTGATATAAAGCGCTTTTTGGAATAGGGAAGGCTTGCTTTCACCTAACTGTGGAAGATCTTTCTGAGCCGATATTACAGACAATTAAAAAGGAAAGCCTGAAGTTCATTGTAAGGCAGTGCCAAATATCCATGTGAACATTGCTAACTCAAATTACTTGAAATGAATATTAGCAAAAACCTGGGTACAATGAAACCTAAAGGTAAGGTGTAAAGGAATTAACCACTGCCTTGGAAAAACAGAGTTTCCTTTAAAGCATGAATGAATCTTGGCCCAACTTCTTAGCAAAACTATATTAACCATAATATAAACTTTACCATTTCAGGTTCAAGAATCTAAGCACAGCAGTGTATGTAGATACTGTGTAAAAAAAACTAAGTATCCAACTTTAATTCCTAAGGAAAATCCAAGTATTGCACAACACTCTGCTTTTCATAAAGTGCAAGCCTCAGTGTTACTCTACCAAGGAGTACCCTAATTATTGCACAACACTGTTTCTGAAATGCCGTGATTAGGACGCAGGAGCAGGGGTCCTTGGAGTGTTGTGAGAAGGTCGGAGCCATTCTTAAGTGTTGCAGCTGCAAGTGCATGATGGATTCCATAGTAGGAGAGGAGGCTGTCTCCCCCTCATCAAGCAAGTGCGGGTTACAATAGGAGTAATGAGGGAGTAGTGGGGAGAGTGCAGGCAGGAGGGGAATATTGGCATCTGAAAGCAGCAAAGAGCTTCTGAAAGCAGTGAGACAGGTGAAGCAGGGAAGTGCTTGTTTTGCTGAAAACAAAGGAGAAGCCCTGTGAGACAGAATGGGACACAGAAAAGGAAGGTCATTTGAATCAGAGAGAGAGACGGGTAGTGCAGAGAAAAATTGGATTTGAAGTTAGAGTCCAATAGAGAGCAGCTTTCTGGGACCCAGTGAAGGTGCCTTGTGGCAGGGAAAATGACTCATCTGTGTAAAGAAATGAGGGAGTCTGTGGACGAGTTTACTCCTTTGAGTGAATGGACTCAAGCTGCATGACCGGAAGAGGGTGGGGGAGAGGTAAGAATTAGTCAGTGGGAATCCTACTTACAGAATCTTGTAGTCACCCAGGCCTTCTGTGGGGAAGGTCGTCCGTCCTATCTGGAGAGAAGATTTTACTTCTGTGTCCTTTTTTATGAAGGACAGAGGCACAGGTTGGTGGTGGGTTGACTGCACGTCCAAGGAGCAGGGTGTCCACAGGGCTAGTAGAAGAGAGTATGGGGAGAAGAAGTGTCCGTTGTATTGGGTATCTAAGGGTGAGTGCAAGAAGAGTCTGCCGGGGTAACAGGGGAGTGATATGGAGTTTAGATGTTTTCTTCATAAAGTTCCGAAAGGGTTGGTAAGTCCTGCTTGTATTTGGAAGTAAGTGGTCGGAAAGATTCTTTCAAGAAACACTGTTTTTATGTGCAAAGCAGGAATATGTGTTATTGTAGGAAGTGGAAAGGAAGACAACCTTAAAGCTCTTTAGTGGTATAATTTGTCAGGTATCTTCATGTCAGGGAGGAAAAGGAGGGGGTATTGTATAAAACACGTTACAGAAGGTGACAGAGAGTATATTTTTTCTTAGCAAATATATGCACATTTGGTATTGTTTTTGCTGTCTGGTTGTGGATTTCCAAGGGAGAGAGGGAGGAAGGAGGGAAGACAAGGGAATTCTTCTTGACCTTTGTTGAACCAATGAGGTCGTAGTTGCCCTTTTCTATTCTTTCAGGTTAAAAAAACCTGCTACAGGCCATGGTGATAGGGTTGACTGGGTAGAGAAGAAGTTTCTGTTTGATTCCCAGTCAGAGTACCCAAGAGAAATGGCTTTTTGGTTTGACAACCTGTACCTGTTCTTTAGTTTGTCTTTCTCTCCCTCAGCCAGTGGCTTACTGCTTTAAGGAAGGGGTGTGAGGATGGCTCGGTCATTCCCAGTGTCAGTGTCAGGCAGGAAAAATCAACTCTAGCATTAGTCCCAGATAGTTATTGATGTGTACATCCCTGTGTGTGGGGTGCATGTGTGTCTGCAACTCACCACATGTCAGTTAAGAAAGAAAGGAGAAACAGTGCATTTGGAGTGCGATTAGGGTGTGGTGCTCTAAAACAGGGAATGTCAGAAGTGTGAGGGAAGATACTTGAAGGTGATGCAGGATGTAGAAGGTGAATATTCGTTAGGTCTGCAGGGTCCAGCTCAGCAAGGCATTCCCTGTCAGGTTCCATTTCCAGTGGCATCCAGGGAAAGCGAAGTAGTGAGGTTTATGCTGACGTGAGGCTGAGTGCACTTGTGCTCTGTAATACAGATGTTGTGCAGGGTCTGTTCTGTCAGGGCTCCTGTTCACTATTCTTGCCCGTGTGTGTGTAGGAGGAATGCTGAACTGTTACTGCGAGTATGTAACAGTCTGTCTTCTTAGCAGCTGGGGACAGAGGAAGAAGGGTTGGTGCTTAGAGTGAAGGGAAGGATGAGAGAGTCCAGACAGGCCTATTTAGCCTTTCTGGGAAGTCAGAGCAAAGGGGCCTCTGGAGTCAATGTGCTGTGGGAGGCTGGGAAGGAGCTTTGTAGGAGGACCATGCAGTTTTGTCCCTGACAGGGAAAAAAGGTGCTTTTGGGGTTGTCTGTGGGAGTAAAAGAGGGCAGTGAAATGCACGAGTGAGGAAGAGAGGAGGGGGAGGGAGCCAGAGGTATCAGCACCCTCAGCGGGGTAGAGTTTCCTTGCATGCCCTTTTTCAAGAGGGGAGCTCTACAATGGGTTGAGCAGGGAAGGGATCATAGGGAAGGGGTCAGCAGAAATGCCAGACACTTACCAGGAGACTGTGTGGTGGGAGCTCTGGTTTATGTTGGTTTTCAAAGATTGCCAGGTAGTGGTGTCTGGAGGCGGAGCAGGCATAGCAGGCATTTGCTCTACACAATGTCCCCGTGGCTTCCACTCTGGTTACCTTTGTAGAAAGAAGTTGTTTTAGTGCAGCTTAGTTGAGATCATTTTTGAATAAGCTTCTATATCTCATTTCAGGTTGAGGGCTTATGACATTTTCAACTTTAGTAGAGAAAGCATGTGTTGGAAAGTGCTAGGAAGGGTATCGTTCCTACTATGGAGGTTTGTGAGTACTTCCTATAAAACTGGATAAGATAAGGCTATTTATTTGGAAGCGCAAGAAAGCTTCTCAGTTTTCGGTATGTATGTGGTCAGCAATGAAGAAGAGAGAGGGAGAGACAGAGGAAGGATGACTTATTCCGCAGTCATGTGGTCCCTGATTTATATTGATGAGTGGCCTGCAGTCATTGGATTCTGTTTGTCTTGTGAGCAGTTGAAGTGGTATCCAGTGAGCCTCCTCCCTGAGGTGCAGGCTCACACATTCACTGTGAAAAAGCCCTTATGGAAGTCGGAGATGATGGATCGCAGACAACATTTCATGCCATAGTAGTTGTTCAGCAGGAGGGAAAAGAGGATGAAGGTCAGACATGTATTGCTTATCAGTGAAGGAACTGATGGTGTTTCAAATGTCCAGCTGGTTCCAAAAATCTGAAGAAATATAGGTATGGTCTGTTGTGTTGTTTTTGGGTTTTTTGTTTTGTTTTGTTTTTTTGTTTGTTTTTTTGTAGTAGAGAGGGAAAGAAATCTGAGGGAAATCACTGTGTGAGATGAGATGGGAATTGAAAAGTTAGTGGGATGAGAGAGAGACTGCGAGACAAGGGTCAAGGATGGGGTAGAGGGTAGACGGGGCCACTGCGGCTCACAGTGAAAGCAGAGCCCAGTCACCCAAGGTATGCTGTGGTCAGAGGAAGCTTGTTGTCAGTAGTTTAATCTGTGGTTTACCCAGGGGGCTCGGAAGCAGAGGCTGAGTTTGTTGGGGAGAAGATTCCTGGCGTCTAGGAAAAGGGAGTTAAGTAGGTTCAGTTTTTACGGTTTCCAATAGAGAAACTGAAAGGAGTTGCCCCACTCCTAACAAGGTCTTAGACAGACAACTGTAGAAGGAGGGGCAGTGAAAGTTCATCTGGTATTTCCGAGGAATGTTTCTGGACTCACCTGGCCATGTCTGTCCAGTGTCCCCTGGAGACAGCACCGTGGGTGGAAAATCGTTTGTGAGGAGGTCTGATTGGAGTCTCGACTGTTTGTTTTTGATGTTCAGCTAGAGAAAGGGCCTGTTCTCTGCTGACGCACTGACAGACATGGTACCCCCAGTTTCCAGAGGGTGAAGTCCAGGAAAAGTAGTGGTGGGTGTGGACAGTCATTGGGGAGCCAGGTGGGAGGACTGAGAAGTGCGAATGGAGGACCGAGAGCAGGGAAAGACTGACATTGCTTTCTTGAGATCGTTTCTCGAAGGTTTTACCGGTTGGGGATTTGTGTCGAGTCGAGAGAATTGTTAACAAGTGTCTACTTTGAAAAGGGTGAAATGTTCTCTTTTCTCCAGAAGACTGTGATGGTGAAAGTGTCAGTCACTCATGGTCCCAGCTCACCGTCCCCGTGCCCTCCCCATCTCCAAGGGGCAGCTTACTTTCCGGTGTGTTTTCCTCGGAGCAGGATGGTGCTGGGTGTAGAAAGTACAGGGCAGAGACGAGGTCTTCGGGGACAGCTGCTGTCCGTGACCATCAGTCTGCTTCAAGGCACTCCTCGAGTGAGGGGGGGCTGGGGGCCGCGCTTCCCTTCCCTCCGCCTCCCCCCTGTGGACTTGTGACCCCAGCAAGTCCACAGTCTGCTTGCCACAGTCACGACTCTAGCCGGATTAGAGCCTGCGATGTCGATGTCGGTGGGAGGAATGGGAGGGGAGGTTCCAGAGCTTTTGCTAACTTACTGGTTTGCGTTGAGGTGTGTGCTCCCCGCTGTCCTGTCTTCCACACCTCAGCACCTCAAGTCCAGTCTCGAGTCCCGCGGAAGCCCGCCTGGCGTGAAGGGGCAGGAGATCGCTTGTAATGAAACACTTTCCCGGCGTAGGGCAGTAAGCATGAGTGCGAGGAAGTAAGATATGCTTACAAACAGTGTTCAGTTTTTGTTCCGTAGGCGTTTTGGGAAGACAGTGGAAAAGTGGGAACGGGAGAGGGGGGTAGGTCGTAGAATTCAGTGAAGTGTATGTAGTGTGTGAATTTTCTAACGGTTTGGCACGAGAAAGGTGGGTGGTGGTACCCTGCAGCCGGGAGGTTGGTCCACAGTTAAAAGGGAACTCATGGGGTCCCATTGCAGGGGCAGTAGAGGAGTCCGTGGGAGAGCAGGGTCCACCCATTTGAGCTAGTGCGTCTATAGGGGCGGGTGTGATCCACCAAACAGTGTCGGTGGCCTCTGCCAACACTCCAGGGCCAGTGAACAACTTGGTTGCATCCGTGGGGAAAAAAAAAACTGTCCTCCTGTGGTGTTGGAAAATGTTATTCAGATTACTTGTCCTTTTCCGTGTGTCCCGGGTGTGCAGAGTGTTGGAGTCGTGTTGAGTTTGTGAGGGAGAGATTTAGTAGTGTGAATACAAGGGAGATGGAGTCAGTGTTCATCGTTTCTAGGACTGAACACAGAGGGCAGGAAGGGTTTTGCATGTTGGAAGAAGGGTGCCCCCCAAACTGGGTCCCTGAAGCTCTGAGAAGAGGAGCTTGTGATGGGTGGTCTGACAGGGCAGCAGTGAAGTGACGTGCAAATCTGTCCCAAGAGGGCCCGGATGTTGGGTTGCAGGGACCTAGCACCGTGGAAGCTTTCTAAAATCCAGGGAAGTCGGTTATTGCCCTGTCTAGCGAGTTGGGTTCCTGGTAGAGGGAGGGGGACAAAGCAACCCCAGGGGAAGCTGAGGCCATTCAAGCAGGGGGCTGGGATGTATTAGTATCAAGGAAGAGAGAGGGTTAGGGTCATGGAGAAGTGAAGGGGTCATTGGGTCATGGCTCACCCAACGCTGTCTCATAGCTTTCCTCTGAGTGTACTCTTGTGGGTACATGATTGTGAAGAGGTCAAATTGGAGGCGATGCCATTTATGATGGGTCGCCTTTGCCTTGGATACTCATTTTCATGGGTGCTGGGAGGAGAGAGTGGAGTAAAGGGAGGTGATGGTAGTTTCAGGTAAGTAAGAGTGAAGGAGAGGGAATAGCGATTGGAGACGGAGCTGAGGGTTTCTTAAGGCAGACTTTCTGCAATGGGTAGTAGCATCTTGGTATGTTAGAAAGAAGTGTTCAGAGAAAAGCCTGCTTGTGCATTTTCTGTGAAAGAAGATTTATTTCATGTCTCATGGTCATTGCGATGGAAGAAATAGAATGTAGTGAATTTTCCCTCAGTGAAATTTGAATGTAGAAACAAGGAATTCTTCAGTGACAAAGATAGGTTACTTTTGTAATAAAAAACGTGCCATGGATTTGGATGGGAAGGCTGTAAGGGGAGAGAAGCATCGTACCGTTTACTTTCCGTGATTTTTTCATTCCGTGTTCCGAGGTTTTCTGTCAGCTCTGGTCTGTGTTTGGTTGGAGCCCACTGGGTGGACGCTTTCCGCCGGCACCCTGTCTGTGAGGGTGCACAGTGTGCACATGAAGACAGATTTGTCATGTTGTAGGAGGTGCACGTTGGTGTTCTTAGAACCAGGTCTTAGTCTAAGTTGCATGACATAGCTCTGTAGGAACGAGGGTGAGAGTGTGTTGGACTCTGAAGAAACTTTACATGTAAATAGGGGCTCTTACCTTTCACTATGGAACAATGGAGTCTTCAGGGAGGTTGTTCACTTTCGTTTGGTGGGAATGGTGCCCTTTCGTGGAGTCTTCAGTCGTCAGCCTATGAGGGATACATTCCCGCCAGTCCGACTGGGGCCTGCCGTTCCCACCAGCCTCGTTTGACCCATCATGGAAACTTTGCAGTTGAGTCTGGGCAGTGTCCAGGCCATCCCTGTGGGGAGACAGAAGCGAGGAAGGGTTTAGGCTGAGGGGGAGGTCTTGGAAGATTCTGTGGGGGCCACCGTGGCCGAGTGGGGGAGTCGCAGGGAGGGGAGCTCAGAGACGGGGTCAGGGGGGAGTCCGGAGCGCGGTGCCAGTGCCCGCTGCTGCCCTGGACACAGGTCCTGTAGGAAGGGAGAGGGTGCTGAGGGGAGGATGGGGAGGAAGGAGAGGAGAGGCACATGCTTAGTCTGTGAGTGTTCCTGAAAGGGGAGCAGTGGTGTGTGGGCTGTGAGGATTCTTAAGAGGTCAGGTGGTGGCTCTTAGGCTGGAATCTCATAGAATATTGAAATGAAGTAGCCCTGGGGAGGCTGTTCTCAGCTGGTTCCTCAGATTTTGAAATGGCATCTCTCAGGCTGTCTGTGGAGATAGGGCATTGTGTATTTCAGTGTCCACTGTGGGTTTTTTCCTGTTTACCTATTTTCAAAAGTTTTCCCAGTGTGCATGTCAAGAGAGGATCCTGAGTTTGGTGCCTTGTGGCTGTATCCCCATAGTGAGTCTTAGGGGGTTTGAGGACATATTTGCTGTGCAGTGGTGCTTCCATGTCTGATGGTGTGATGAGGACATGATTCCTGGGTCACTGTTCATTGCAGTCTGTCTCCTTGTAAATGTCACATAGAAAGGAGAACTTGAGAAGGCTGCAGCTAAGGTCTAGGAGGGATCCTGGGAGCCAAGGTGAGGGTAGGACATTGGGATTCAGATCTCGAGAGTGAGAGATTATCTTCCAGGCAGGTTATTTCACGTCCTGGGAATGGAGGAGGAAGCAAGGTGGAGATTGTAAAGGGCTGAGAGAGAGCAGGTGTTGAAGTGGAATCCAGAGCAGTGAGGGTTGCTGGAGTGAATGGTTCGTGAGCTTGGGACTCTCAGGGGGATTTTCTTAGGTGCTTTCTATTGCATTCCCATCAGTGACGATGGGCTAGGTTAGGGGGAGGATAGCTAATTCATTTAGGAAATTGTATGTCTGGGGCCTGGCTGCCTACATCTACTGCATCTACTGACAGATTTTGAAGGTCGGCATCCCATGAATGGGAGACTATTTGCTGTCGAAACTAGTTTTGGTGTGCACAGCGGAGCTTTGCTGGCACCTGCCTGTGATACTTTATTTCTTTCAGGATGATCTCTCTTCAAGTGACCATGGTTGGCACTAGACAAGTTTATGCTTTCTCAAGTCTTGTGTTTAGGTGGCACACAGTAGTAATGTATTTAGGTTTGATATCTCTGTTGCCATGTGTGTGCTTTTGGGGGGACTGTTGTGAGGCAAGGTGTATGTGAGAACACAAAAGTACAGTGCTTTGTGCCCATTTTTTGGGTTTTCACTGGTTTCTTTACTGTGTCCACACGTGATGTCTGTCCCCCACCCCCATCCTGTTTTTGTAGGGTTTGGTGTTACAATGCACATGGAATGTGGTGATGCAGGACTTTCTGTGATTTGAATATTCATTTTGAGTCTTGAAGATGCTGTCAGAGCCCATTCTGTGTATTAGATAAATATGCCCTCACCCCTTACAGCCTTCCCATTCAAATCCATGGCACGTTTTTTATTACAAAAGTAACCTATCTTTGTCACTGAAGGCTCCATGTTTGGATGAATACTGTTCTCTCCAGGCAGAATCAGTCCCATTGAGTGTCTGACTGTGGGGTTTTCTTAATTTGTGGAGACTGGATTCTGTTGGACAGAAGCATGTGGGCTTTTGCCCCTGTGAACCGTCCTGAGGTGATGCTGAGAGCAGGGAGGATCCAGAGAGATGTGTGTGCCTTGAGGACACTTGAAGAGTTCGGTGCTTTCACCTATGTATTGGTATTTTAAGCTTGTTGTTAAGGGTGGAAAGTTGGTGGAAGACATCATGAATAAAAATAAGAATTTATCAAAGTATTCAGTTGTTTGGTGGTTTGCATAGGCTTTTGAATTGAATGCAGATTGGTTGACTGAGAGGGACAAGGCTGACAGTGAAGTTGTTCAAACTGCGTGGACTCTGAGCCAGTGTGTGTGTTTCCAATGCCATGATTCCTGTAGGGTGAATGTGCTGGAACCTTGAAAAAGACATTTCAGTATAGAACAGGTGTCTCCTAGGTTGGATCTCTTGCTCATTCTTTTTATGCAGTTTTCTATTCCAGTGGTGAGCTTGGGAGGGAAGGAGAAGTTGTAGGTCCTCTTAGAGGTGTAGGGGTAGCCATACAAGCTGCAATGCCAAGGAATGGAAAATTCTTTTGTATCCTTCCTTATGTTTTTATTTGGTGTTTTTATTAGGGTAAAGAAGGACATGGACTGTATAGGTGAAGAGTTGAGGGATTTTTCAAGGACACGTGGGGCACATTGATATTGTAGAGATCACAGTGCTCATGGTGAGGGTCTCCATGATTCTAGAGTGAGGGTACGTTTTCCTTGGTCTAGGACTGTCCATCTTTACATGTCATTATTCCTGAGAAAGGGCACAGGAGGCTTCATCAGCTGTTCTTGTTTTTACCACGTACCATAAGCCTGACCATTGTGAAGTAGGTTGTCATGCTTCTTTGATGTTGAGTGTAGGCCCCATTTCCTGCTGTTGAAATGGACAGGAGAGTGTGTAGCGGTTGAGTATGGTTGGGTGAAGACATGAGCATTCTATTGACTGTGTGATGTTGAAGAATGGTCAAGTGCTCACAGGAAACAAGAGGAAGTGAAGTGTCTTGAGAAATAAAGTTGGTGTTGTGAGTCCTTTCATGCCTAAGTTAAAATGTGGTGACTTTCTTGGAATTCAAAGAGAGAGGTAGGAATTGGTTGTGTAGTGTTTCACAAGTCCTGCTAAGATTCGTCCCAGAGGATGTAGCTCATGGGGGGCAATCTTAAGGAGTGGGCCACCTGGGTAGGATTTGAAGTTTGAGAGAGGAACACTTAAAGCCATGAGGTGTGCAATGGAAACAGTGTGATGGAAAGGTGTATGCTGGGAAAGGTATCACAGAGCCCTATGGGAGGTTTGAGAAGAGGCAGTGATTTTTCTGTGTCTCCTGTGGTTTGTCATTGTGTCACATACTGTCCCAGGTGACTGTACTTATCCGGTAACATCCAATCTGATACTATCCAGGCTGTAGGGTATGTTATCAGCCCAGAAAAGGAGTCTTCATTGTTTTCAGGGTAGTCCACACTATGTTTTGGAGTTCTCAGCATGCAAGGTGTGTGTTGTAGGGGGAAGTACTGTTATTGAACTAGAGTTTGTGATAATGTCTGTTTTGTATTCCAATGGATTCTTTTCCAGCTGTTTTCACCCAGAAGGTGCTGTCATTCGGGGATCACTGTTTACATTCTATGTGGTGATCATCATCCATTATTTCTGTCTCCTCCCATAATGTTAGCTTTATGATAACCCCAAAAGGTCAGGGAGGAGTGCTGGTTATTTCTCGGGGGACAGTCAGGATTGCCAGAGAAACATAGACTTTGACGTTTCCATGAGTCCTACTATATGAAGTGATGTGGTTATGTCATAGTGCAATGTTACCGTGGTTCTGTCCAGGTATTATTAGAAATGTAGGTGTCATGCAAGTCTGGGTTCTACTGAGAGTTGCGTGGCAAAGCTTTCATGTTACAGGAGGATGTCCTTGTGTTTGTTGAACATTTATGATTTCTTATCGTCACTTTAAAGAGCAGGAGGAAGGGATCTAGAAGAAAATGTCCTTTTATTGCCATACTGAGTCGTTCAGCTCAGTTGGGCGTTCAGCATTGTTTCTCCCCTGTGCCTATATCGGTGACACTGTTGGTCTTTAGGCAGTTGTCTGTAGAATGTGTTAGTCTTGTTTTAGTGAATTCACCGTTCATGCCAGTGAGTGTGATATGGGTGTTTTGTGAGAGGGAGATTACATGGAGAGGTGCTGTTTCCAGAGAAAGGGTCCTTAGAAGATGAGTCTGTTGATGCAGAAAATGGTGAGGTCAGGTAGATCTTCAGTGTGCAGTGTGGAGTGGGGTCCTGTGGTTGAGGGATGCAGATCTCAGTATGGTTTTCTTCCGGATACAGCGGGAGCGACGAAGGTGGCTATACAGAATTCCTCCTGCGGAAGGTTTGCTGGTCGCCTTTTTACCAAGGTTGTAGATAGTGAGTGAGCCTCTGAGCAGGCTATTTCAGGCTGAATAGAATTGATGTCTCTGCCGCCCTCTTGTGGACACCTAGGGAAGAGCAGCCATCAATAGGGTACGTGGGCTTATCCTTTGGAAAGAATTTTGGAAATCACAAAGGAACCTGTTGTCAGTGAGGAGACAGGATGGCTTTGAGCTGTGGGGAGCGTTTCTGAGTCTAGGTATGTCTTTTCTATGGCATTTCTGAGTTTATTTTATGCATTGCCTTGTCATAGATTCCTCAGTGTTACTTTCATTCTTGTCGATAGTTGTCCTGTGTTATGTTTTGTTTATAAGTGGATCAGAAAGAAACATAAGGTCAGAGGAGAGGCTGCCACTCCCTTAGTGAGGAAGGCAGAAAACCTTTTTTAAGAAAGAATTGTTACCTTGCTTCTGTGTCATTTTGACCATTAGGTGGGTTGTTCCTGAGGATTCCTGATGGCCATGAGATGAGGAATTACATGTATTGATGTGATTATGAATAAGTAATATACTTGATGTCATCAGGTGCACGGGGTTTCAGTACTGATTGGGAAATTGAACTGGCTGGTGACAGTGCTCTGTGTTCTTTCCGTGTATGCTTTCTGCCTGGAGGTCTATTATGTTGCCTTGTGAACTTATGGCATGGTTGGATATTGCAGCATATTAAGTTTTTCTTTCTGTATGTATTGATTGTTCTATGGATATATGTTTCAGGTGTCTACTAATGTTTCCAGTTAAGGGTTTCTGTTGGAGTCCGAAAAAGTAGAGTAACAGGCTTTATTGAAAGGAAGAAAGGAACCCTGCCGGGCACTTCTCCATGGAGAAGAGTGCCGGTTACAGACTAAGGGCGAGTTATATAGTGTTTGGAAGAGCCTGAGGGGATACTGAGGCAAAAGTCCTGGTATGTCCAGAATGCTCCTCCTTGGGAGGCTTTGAGCATGTGGGTGTTGAATCAAAAGTCCTGGTATGTCCGAAGCCCCTCCTTGGAGCGGCTTGTCAGCTTCTTTGAATTTCTCTGTCTCAGGGGGTCAATAGTCCAGTAAGGGTGAGGTCTGACAGATAACTGAACTGGCAACCTCTGAATTCTAGGTCAACTCTTTAGCCACTGCACCACCACAAGTCAGGCCTTTGAGCCTTTTTTAGATGTTATACATATTTATAAGCTCACAATGTTTTTGCAGATTTGAGTTCTGACAGATTCTTCAAGAACAATTTCAGTCATTTGAATAGTTTTTACCTCTTTTTAAAGATCCTATATTTTTTCTGTTTTTTAACATCCTAGTAGACTTTTTACCATTGTCATATTTATGTTTTTATTTAAATAAGATATCCATTCTATGTTTTGTACATTGTTAAAACTACATTTAAATATCACAGGGGTTATTAATAGGAAGAAATGAGTAAACTCATGAAAAGTTATTTAGGTACTTATAATTTAATTCAGAAAGTGAAAATGACCACATCTTGTAATTGTGTTTGTTTCACATTGCCTTAGTTTTTGGAACAGCCTCCTTTAATATCCTATTTATAAAGTAACTATTGATATTTATGAATTATTTAATCATTTGTCCTTAGACGATGCCATCAGTTTAGTTTTGGCTAAAAGAAAGCTGCCTGTGTTCTGGGCCAGGTGCTTGGGTTGGTGTTCTCATTTCCATAGCACAATGGTCTGAGTCAGCCTCCATGTGAACATAACATAATGCAGTCACAGCTGCTTCATTTGTATCAGCTTTGAGCTTGGCTCTGAAAGAATTTAGGCACTAAAGTATATGCCAAGACAACCAGAAAACATAGCTAAACTGAAGCAGTAGCTCACTCTCTGTGCAACCCTCTTTGTGTTCTTGTCACAGGGATACCTGAGCATGCCCAATCAGATATATGTGTTAGACACAAAAGACTGTCAAAAGGTGAAACCTTTGCATAGTTTTCAGAAGAGAGTAATGCTTAGAATAATAAATGGAGACTAAGTTAAATCCCTGTGTAAAAAGAAGTGTTACATCCTTTCTCAAGTTTTGAGATTTCAGGCACAGTTAATATTGGTCTCTGTTTTGAATAGAATCCTCAATAAGATCAATACAATCTTTAATAAGATCTTTGTTTTCCCAAATTAAAAAAAGAGTCAGAAAGCTTCATGTTCACTTAAAGACCAGACAGTGGTCATTGTCCAAACCAGTGGATTTCAACTCTAACTATACCTTAAAAAATCACCCAAGGAACTCCAAAAACATTACTAATGCCTACCTTCCACCTCAGACCAGTTAAACAAAAATTTCTGGACTAGAACCTGATTATCTTTATTTTTTTTTAAACTTCCTGGAAGATTCTAACATGCACCCAGAGTTTGGAACTATTTGTCTAAATGATTGGTTAAAATATTAGGAACTCATTATAGTCAATGTCTTACCCATAGACATCAGTGCTTTCTTTTGTACCTTCAAGTCTGATGACTTTCTCACCGGCCTGGTGTTGCTCACAAACAGATCGCTGTGTTGCCTATTAGTTTTCCCTCTTAAATGTTTGCCAATGTCACTTCATAGAAGCAGTCTGTATTTACAAAACATTGGCTTCATTGTGGCATGGTGTAACCTCTGACAAGCCTGAGAATCTCAGTCTCAGGACTGAAATAGTCCTTTTGAATTTATAGTATTCAAGCTACTTAATGATTTCAGATTTTGATTTCTCATTGCTATTATATTCTAGGACCCTTGAAGTTCTATCCTCTACTGCTTAATAGTCTATATCCATTTTTCTCCCTTCTCTTTACTGACTATCCACATGGACTTAAAATCCATAATAGGATCATCCTGCTGATACCTCCTTTAATAAAGGGTATATTTATATTCATATATGTATGAATATATAATATACGAATATATTCATATTATATGTCTATCAAAATATTACTATCAGAGTTAAAAATAATGTAATAAACATAGGGATATCAGAAAAGAAAAATTATAGCCTGAAGTTATTAAATATTAACTATCCCTTTAAATCATTTTATAATCAGAAAGGGTGTAATTTTGGAGCACAGAAAAAAGAAGTAAGATTCATTGTGACTCCTTAAGGGGGATAGAGGGAAATGACAAATACCTGGAGGAAAAGGGAGCAGGAGTGGCAAGGATTGGTGCCATGATTCTAAACTTGAAACATTCAGAGAATGATGGAAACCTCCTCAATCTGTGGGCAGTCCTAGAAATAGGTTTGCCACAGTGCTAGCTGGTAGCGGGTCCAACCCACCCCACCCAGCAGACAGGGCTGTCTGGGAGAGAGGACGGGAAGGACTCACAGCTCACTTCTATGGGGAGTGTACACTAAGTCCCTTTGCCTCAAAGCATGAATATTTGTTTTCTGCTCTACCATTAAATGGAGGCTTAACAACTTTCATTTCACACTCAGAAGTAAACATTATGAAGGCATAATGCCTGCTTAAGGGAGCATATAATTAGCCACTATGTATAACTGGTATCGGATGCTTTTCTCTTTCATAGAAGTTAGGAAGCTAGAGAGATAGAAAGGAACCCTTGCCAACATCTTGATTTTGCTAGGATTAGCTGTCCAGAAAGGCAGTTTTGTACTTCTCAGCTGTTCTTGTGCTTGGAAAGGTACAGGCATTGCTGGTCACTGCTAAGGCAGTCGAGGTCCCTTTCTACCTCCAGGCCCTTTCATTCTATTGCCAGAGCCAGTACCATGCCACTGGATTTTAAATGCTTTATTTGTTTTATATTAATCAACTGCTAATTTTATTTTAAATGAACTTCATTTCAAATAGCTTATATAATTAAGATAGTACTATAATTTTTTTTGTCAGACCGTTGAGTGGCTATTAAAAGGAAAGGCTCCAAAAGAATTTGAATAGACATTTCTTTTTTTTTTTTTATAAATTTTTATTAATGTTGATGGGATGACATTAATAATTCAGGGTACATATATTCAAAGAAAACATGTCTAGGTTATCTTGTCATTAAATTATGTTGCATACCCCTCACCCAGAGTCAGATTGTCCTCCATCACCCTCTGTCTAGTTTTCTCTGTGCCCCTCCCCCTCCCCCTTTCCCTCTCCCTCCCTCCCTCCTGCATCCTCCCTCCCCCCACCCCTGGTAACCACCACTCTCTTGTCCATGTCTCTTAGTCTCGTTTTTATGTTCCACCAATGTATGGAATCTTGTAGTTCTTGTTTTTTTCTGATTTACTTATTTCACTCCGTATAATGTTATCAAGATCCCACCATTTTGCTGTAAATGATCTGATGTCATCATTTCTTATGTCTGAGTAGTATTCCATAGTGTATATGTGCCACATCTTCTTTATCCAGTCTTCTATTTAAGGGTTTTTTGGTTGTTTCCATGTCTTGGCCACTGTGAACAATGCTGCAATGAACATGGGGCTGCATGTGTCTTTACGTATCAATGATTCTGAGGTTTTGGGGTATATACCCAGTAGAGGGATTGCTGGGTCATAAGGTAGTTCTATTAGCAGTTTTTTGAGGAACCACCATACTTTCCTCCATAATGGTTGTACTACTTTACATTCCCACCAACAGTGTATGAGGGTTCCTTTTTCTCCACAGCCTCTCCAACATTTGCTATTACCCGTCTTGTTGATAATAGCTAATCTAACAGGGGTGAGATGGTATCTCATTGTAGTTTTGATTTGCATTTCTCTAATAACTAATGAAGCTGAGCATCTTTTCATATATCTGTTGGCCATTTGTATTTCTTCCTGGGAGAAGTGTCTGTTCATGTCCTCTTCCCATTTTTTTATTGGATTGTTTGTTTGTTTGTTGTTGAGTTTTATGAGTTCTTTGTAAATTTTGGATATTAAGCCCTTAACTGAGCTGTTGTTTGAAAATATCAGTTCCCATTTAGTTGGCTGTCTGTTTATTTTGATATCAGTTTCTCTTGCTGAGCAAAAACTTTTTATTCTGATGTAGTCCCATTCATTTATCTTTGCCTTCACTTCTCTTGCCATTGGAGTCAAGTTCATAAAATGTTCTTTAAAACCCAGGTCCATGAGTTTAGTGCCTATGTCTTCTTCTATGTACTTTATTGTTTCAGATCTTATATTTAGGTCTTTGATCCATTTTGAATTAATTTTAGTACATGGGGACAGGCTGTAGTCGAGTTTCATTCTTTTGCATGTGGCTTTCCAGTTTTCCCAACACCATTTGTTGAAGAAGCTTTCTTTTCTCCATTTTGTGTTGTTGGCCCCTTTATCAAAGATTATTTGACCATATATATGTGGTTTTATTTCTGAAGATTACTAGAAACAATAAACCAATACAGTAAGGTCGCAGGATACAAAATTAACATACAAAAGTCCATAGCCTTTCTATATGCCAACAATGAAATATTAGAAAACGAACTCAAAAAAATAATTCCCTTCATGATTGCAACAAAAAAAATAAAATACCTAGGAATAAACATAACAAAGAATGTAAAGGACCTATATAACGAAAACTACAAGGCATTGCTAAGAGAACTAGGAAAAGACACAATGAGATGGAAAAATATTCCTTGTTCTTGGATAGGAAGAATAAATATAATTAAAATGGCCATATTACCCAAAGTAATATATAAATTTAATGCAATTCCCATCAAAATTCCTATGGCATTTTTTAAAGAAATGGAACAAAAAATCATCAGATTTATATGGAACTATAAAAAACCCCGAATAGCCAAAGCAATCCTAAGGAAAAAGAATGAAGCTGGGGGCATTACAATACCTGACTTTAAACTATATTATAGGGCCACAATAATCAAAACTGTATGGTATTGGCAGAAAAATAGACACTCTTTAAAGAAGGTATGCAAATGGCCAATAGATATATGAAAAGGTGATCGACATCATGAGTCATTAGGGAAATGCAAATCAAAGCCATAGTGCAATATCACTTTGTACACACTAGGATGGCTATAATCAAAAAGAGACAATAATAAGTGCAGGTGAGGATGTGGGGAAATTGGGACCTTCATATCTTGCTGAAAGGAGTGTAAAGTGGTGCAGACATTTGGGAAAACAATTTGACAATCCCTCAAAGGGTTAAACATAGAATTACCACATGACCTAGCAATTCTATTTGAAAATTGAAAAGGTGTGCACACAAAATCCTGTACATGAATGTTGTAATAGCCCAAAAGTAGACACAACACAAATATTCATCAGCTATACCAAGTGTTGTCTGTCCATACAATGGAGTATTATTCCATCATAAAAATAATGAAGTACTGCTTCTCATGCTACCACATGGATGAATCTTGAAAACATTATGCTAAATGAGTGAAGTCAGACACAATGGGCCATAGATATATTGTATGATTCTATTTATATGAAATGTTCAGAATATACAAATCTATAGAAGAAGAAAACAGATTAAGGTTGCTAGGGGTTGAGATGGCATGTGACTGCTAATAGGTACAGAATGTCTTTTGGAGTGATGAAATGTTCTGAAATTAGACTGTGGTGGTGGTTATGCAACTTTTTGAATATGCAACAACCCCTAAATTGTATGCTTTAAAAGGGGGAATTTGATGGGATGTGTAATCTTGATTACAAATTGAAATGTTAATATTTTGGGTAGATTAGGTTACATAAAATGTATTTGCGGCCTGACCTGTGGTGGCACAGTGAATCAAGCATCAACCTGGAATGCTGAGATCACTGGTTCAAAACCCTTCACTTGTCTGGTCAAGGCACATATGGGAGTTGATGCTTCCTGCACCTCCCCCCTTTCTTTTTCTCTTCTCTCTCCTCTCTAAAATAAATAAATAAAAAAATTTTAAAAATGTATTTGAGGAGAAAAAAAGACAATAATATGACTTTCATTATATAGTGGCTACTTATTTTTTACAA
Source organism: Saccopteryx bilineata (assembly GCF_036850765.1). Lineage (NCBI taxonomy): Eukaryota > Metazoa > Chordata > Mammalia > Chiroptera > Emballonuridae > Saccopteryx > Saccopteryx bilineata. The sequence continues at coordinate 206,933,229 of NC_089491.1, read as the reverse complement.
TTTTTTAAGTGCTCATTAGTGATATTTTGCATATTTGCATTTTTACTACCATAATTTTGCCTGTTATAAGAAAGATAGTTCCGTACATTTTCACTCAAGCATATAGACATAGAAAGCATGACATTTGGTTTTAAAAGAAAAAAGGCAAATTATGACAGTCATATATATGGGGTATTTTTTTATTTCTATAAATTATTTACTTTTTATTAATTTTAATGGGGTGACATTGATAAATCAGGTTACATATGTTTAGAGAAAATATCTCCAGATTGTTTTGACATTTGATTGTGTTGCATACCACTCACCCAATGTCAAATTGTCTTCTGTCACCTTCTATCTGGTTTTCTTTGTACCCTTCCTCTCCCCCACCCCTTACCTCTCCTCCCCCGCCCCCCACCAGTTACCATAACATTCTTATCCATATCTCTAAGTTTTATTTTTATGTCCCATCTATGTATGGAATCACATAGTTCTTAGTTTTTTCTGATTTACTTATTTCACTCCATATAATGTTATCAAGGTCCATTCATGTTATTGTAAATAATCCGATGTCATCATTTCTTATGGCTGAGTAGTATTCCATAGTATATATGTACCAAAGTTTTTTTTTTCCCCATCAAAATTCAAATGTCTTTTTTGTTTGTTTGTTTGTTTGTTTTTTAGTTATTTATTAAATTTAATGCAGTGACATTGATAAATCAGGGTACATATGTTGAGAGAAAACATCTCTAGATTATTTTGACATTTGATTGTGCTGTATACTCCTGCCCCAAAGTTAAATTGTCTTCTGTCACCTTCTATCTGGTTTTCTTTGTGCCCCTCCCCTCCCCCAACCCCTCTCTCCTTCTTCACGCCCTCCCCCCTCCCCCCACCCCCAACCCCTGTTGCCATCACATTCTTGTTCATATCTCTGAGTCTCATTTTTATGTCCTTTCTATGTATGGATTCATATAGTTCTTAGTTTTTTTTCTGATTTACTTATTTCAGTCCATATAATGTTATCAAGGTCCATCCATGTTATTGTAAATGATCTGATGTCATCATTTCTTATGGCTGAGTAGTACTCCATAGTATATATGTACCAAAGCTTTTTAATCCACTCGTCCTCTGATGGACACCTGGGTTGTTTCCAGATCTTCGCTATTGTGAACAATGCTGCCACAGACATGCGGGTGCATTTCTCCTTTTCGAGCCATTCTATGGTGTCCTTGGGGTATATTCCTAAAAGTGGGATAGCTGGGTCAAAAGGCAGTTCCATTTTCAGTTTTTTGAGGAATCTCCATACTGTTTTCCACAGAGGCTGCACCAGTCTGCGTTCCCACCAGTAGTGCAGGAGGGTTCCCTTTTTCTCCACATCCTCGCCAGCACTTATTCTGTGTTGTTTTGTTGATGAGCGCCATTCTGACTGGTGTGAGGTGATATCTCATTGTGGTTTTAATTTGCATTTCTCTAATGATTAGTGATGTTGAACATTTTTTCATATGCCTGTTGGCCATCTGTATGTCCTCTTTGGAGAAGTGTCTATTCATCTCTTTTGCCCATTTTTGGATTGGATTGTTTGTCTTCCTGGTGTTGAGATTTACGAGTTCTTTATAAATTTTGGTTATTAACCCCTTATCAGACATATGGTCAAATATATTCTCCCATTGTGTAGTTTGTCATTTTATTCTGTTCTTGTTGTCTTTAGCTGTGCAAAAACTTTTTAGTTTGATATAGTCCCATTTGTTTATCCTGTCTTTTATTTCACTTCCCCATGGAGATAAATCAGCAAATATATTGCTCCGAGAGATGTCGGAGAGCTTACTGCCTATGTTTTTTTCTAAGCTGCTTACATTTAAGTCTTTTATCCATTTTCAGTTTATTTTTGTGAGTGGTGTAAGCTGGTGATCTAGTTTCATTTTTTTGCAGGTAGTTGTCTACTTTTCCCAACACCATTTGTTAAAGAGGCTGTCTTTACTCCATTGTATTTCCTTGCCTCTTTTGTCAAATATCAGTTGTCCATAGAACTGTGGGTTTATTTCTGGGTTCTCTGTTCTGTTCCATTGATCTATATGCCTGTTCTTATGCCAGTACCAGGCTGTTTTGAGTACAATGGACTTGTAGTATAACTTGATATCAGGAAGTGTGATACCTCCCACTTTATTCTTCTTTTTTAAGATTACTAAGGCTATTTGTGTTCTCTTTTGGTTCCATATAAATTTTTGGAATATGTGTTCTATATCTTTGAAGTATGTCATTGGTATTTTAATTGTTATTGCATTGAATTTATAGATTGCTTTGGGTAATATAGACATTTTAATGATGGTTATTCTTCCTAACCATGAGCACGGTATATGCTTCCACTTGTTTGTATCTTCCTTGATTTCTTTTATCGATGCTTTGTAATTTTCCGAGTACAAGTTTTTAGTCTCCTTGGTTAAGTTTATTCCTAGGTACTTTATTTTTTTGGTTGTAATTGTGAAGGGGATTGTTTCCTTAATTTCTCTTTCTGACTGTTCATTGTTGGTGTATAAAAATGCCTTTGATTTCTGAGTATTGATTTTATATCCTGCCACTTTGCTGAATTCATTTATCAGGTCCAGTAGCTTTTTAACTGAGACTTTAGGGTTTTCTATATACAATATCATATCATCTGCAAATAATGATAGTTTTACTTCTTCTTTTCCCACTTGAATTCCTTTTATTTCTTCTTCTTGTCTAATAGCTGTGGCTAGGACTTTCAGGACCATGTTAAATAAGAGTGGTGAAAGGGGGCACCCCTGCCTTGTTCCTGATCTTAAGGGTATTGCTTTTAATTTTTTCCCATTGAGTATGATGTTGGCTGTGGGTTTCTCATAGATGGCTTTTATCATGTTGAGGTATGTTCCCTGTATTCCCACTTTGCTGAGAGTTTTGATCATGAATGGGTGCTGGATTTTATCAAATGCTTTTTCTGCATCTATTGAAATTATCATATGGTTTTTCTCCTTCTTTTTGTTTATGTGATGAATCACATTGATTGATTTATGAATATTGTACCATCCTTGCCTCCCCAGAATAAATTCCACTTGATCATGGTGTATGATTTTTTCCATATATTGTTGGATCCGGTTTGCTAATATTTTGTTGAAGATTTTAGCACCTATATTCATCAGAAATATTGGCCTATAATTTTCTTTCTTTGTGTTGTCTTTGCCTGGTTTTGGAATCAGAATTATGCTCGCCTCATAAAAGGAGCTTGGAAGTCTTCCTCCTCTTGAATTTTTTGAAATAGTTTGAGAGGGATAGGAGTTCGTTCTTCTTTGAATATTTGGTAGAATTCTGTTGTGAAGCCATCGGGCCCTGGACTTTTCTTTGTTGGGAGTTTTTTGATAACTGTTTCTATCTCCTTTGTTGTAATCGGTCTGTTTAGATTTTCTGATTCTTCCAGATTGATTTTTGGAAGATTGTATGTTTCAAGGAATTTGTCCATTTCATCTAGGTTGTCTAGTTTTTTGGCATATAGTTCTTCATAGTATTTTCTTACAATACTTTGTATTTCTGTTGTGTCAGTTGTTATTTCTCTTCTCGCATTTCTAATTTTATTTATTTGAGTCCTCTCTCTCTTTTTCTTGGTGAGTCTAGATAAAGGTTCATCAATCTTGTTTACCTTTTCAAAGAACCAGCTCCTCGTTTCTTTGATCTTCTGTATTGTTTCTTTAGCCTCTATGTCATTTATTTCTGCTCTGATCTTTATTATTTCCTCCCTTTTACTACATTTAGGCTTTACTTGCTGTTCTTTTTCTAATTCTTTTAGATGCAGGGTTAAGTTGTTTATTTGAGCTTTTTCTAGCTTCTGAAAGTGTGCTTGTAGTGCTATGAACTTCCCTCTCAGCACTGCTTTCACTGTGTCCCATAAATTTTGAGTTGTTGTATGCTCATTGTCATTCGTTTCTAGGAATTTTTTTATTTCTTCTTTGATCTCATTCTTAATCCATTCATTATTTAACAACCTGCTCTTTAGTTTCCATGTGTTTGAGAATTTTTGAGCTTTTCTGTTGTGATTCATTTCTAGTTTCATGCCGTTGTGATCGGAGAAAGTGCTTGATACGATTTCAGTCTTCTTAAATTTGTTGAGAGCACTTTTGTGTCCTAACATGTGGTCTATCCTAGAGAATGTACCATGAGCACTTGAAAAGAATGTATATTCTGCTGCTTTAGGGTGAAAGGTTCTGAAGATATCTATTAAATTGAGTTGATCTAGTGTTTTCAATAAGTCTGCTGTTTCTTTGTTAATTTTCTTTCTTGAGGATCTATCTAGTGATGTTAGTGGGGTATTGAAATCCCCTACTATTATAGTATTGCTGTTGATCTCGCCCTTTAAATCCATCAAAGTCTGCTTTATATATTTAGGTGCTCCTATATTAGGTGCATAGATATTTATAATAGTTATATATTCCTGTTGGATTACTCCCTTTATCATCATGTAGTGGCCTTCTTTATCTCTTACTATATCCTTTGTTTTAAAGTCCAATTTGTCTGATATAAGTATTGCTACCCCAGCATTTTTTTCATTTCCATTTGCATGAAACTTTTTTTTCATCCTTTTACCTTCAATCTATGTGTGTCTTTTGTTCTAAGGTGTGTCTCTTGTAGACAACATTTGTATGGGTCCTGTTTTCTTATCCACACAGCTACCCTATGTCTTTTGATTGGATCATTTAATCCATTTATATTTAAGGTTATTATTGATATGTAGTTGTTTATTGCCATTTTCTTCTTTAAAGGTGTATTCCTTTTTTTGCTGTATTCTTTTCCCACTTTGATCTGTTTACAACAGGCCCCTTAAAATTTCTGCAACATTGGTTTGGTTGTAATGAATTCCTTGAGTTGTTTTTTGTCTGGGAAGCTTTTTATTTCTTCTTCTATTTTAAACAATAGCCTTGCTGGATAAAGTAGTCTTGGTTGTAGGTTCTTGTTCTGCATTACTTTGAATATTTCTTGCCATTCCCTTCTGGCCTCAAGTGTTTCTGTTGAGAAGTCAGATGTCATCCTTATGGGGGCTCCTTTGTAGGTGATAACTTTTTTTTCTCTTGCAGCTTTTAATATTTTCTCTTTATCGCTTAGTTTTGGTATTTTAATTATGATGTGTCTTGGTGTAGGTTTCTTTGGCTTTCTCTTTAATGGAGTCCTCTGTGCTTCTTGGATTTGTGAGAGTTTCTCTTGCATTAATTTAGGAAAGTTTTCAGCTATGATATGATTGAACAAAGTCTCTATCCCTTGTTCTTTTTCTTCTTCTTCAGAGACCCCTATGATGCGGATTTTATTTCTCTTCATGTTGTTACAGAGCTCTTTAAGTGTTTCCTCTGCCTTTTTGAGACTCTTTTCTCTTTTCTTCTCTGCTTTCATGCCTTCATTCCAGTTGTGCTCTAACTCGCTGATTCAACCCTCTGCTCTATCTATCCCGTTTTTAATTCCTTCCATTGTGGTCTTTATTTCTGATATTGTATTTGTCATCTCCAACTGATTCTTTTTTATACTTGCTATTTCTTTATTTAGGTTTTCATACTGACCCTCCATTGTTGTTCTAAGATCCCTAAACATCCTTACAATCATTATTTTGAACTCCGCATCTAGAAGTTTGATTATTTCCATATCACTCAGTTCATCTCTCGAAGGTGTCTCTTGTGGTTTCATTTGGATTGCACTCCTTTGTCTTCTCATCCTCTTTTTTGGGTGTTTTATTTATAGTGTTGGTTGAGTCTAGGCTTGGTGTTGTCTGCCTCTAGTTTTCAGTTGTGTTATTTCTAGGTGTTCTTGGGTTGGTATCGGCTGTTATCTATAATCCACTTTCGGATTTGGGCAGCTTTGAAGTCTTGATTTGTTTGTTTTTTTAACAGGTGATAGTCTTGTTTGCTGATCTCAGCAGGGGGCTTCCTTGAAACTGTATCCAGGAATGTGATGGGTGTAACCTGAGACTCTGAAGGCCTCTTTAGCCCGCTAATCTTGCTGGGGGCAGGGTGTTTTCTCAGCTTCAGTAGGGGGAGGTGTATCTCAGATCTCCATGGAGACCTGAGTTACTGCTCCTCCTCCCCACTTCTTGTTTTCAGCTGTGTCTTGTTGCGCTGATTGGAGCTGGAGAGATGTCCAGAGATCTCTGATCCGGAAGCACTTCAGCTCTGTTTTGTGAAAGGTTCAGTCCCTCCCCCAGCTATGGCCACCTCCAGCACGGATGAGTCAGCCCTTTTAGCTCGTCTCTTGCATTCCTTAGCCCCTCACAGTCTGTCCCTCTCCCTGTCCTCTCCACCTGGGAGATAAGCTGGTCCTTTCAACGCAACTCACTCCCTGGTTGCCCGGCAAGTGGCTGTGAGCTGTAGTTTCTGTTCCCCTCCCTCCGATATCCTCTCTGGGCTCTCAGCCCCACCCCTCCTCCATTCTGGCAAGCAAAGGAGGTTCAGGGGCTCCCTACCAGGACTCCTGTGGTTTCTTCTTTGCTCCTTGGTTTTTGAGAGCCATTCTTGCAGTTCAGAGTTGGTTTCTCATGCTGATTTTTTCTAAATTGATTTGTATTCCAGTTTGGTGGTGAGAGCTGGGCGTCTGTGCATTCACCTACTCCGCTGCCATCTTTTTCTTCCCAATGTACCAAAGTTTTTTAATCCACTCGTCCACTAACAGACACTTGGCGAAAATGTGGAGAAAAGGGAACCTTCTTGCACTGCTGGTGGGAATGCAGACTGGTGCAGCCACTGTGGAAAGTAGTATGGAAATTCCTCCAATTATTAAAAATCAAACTGCCTTTTGACCCAGCTATTTTACTTCTAGGAATATACCCCAAGAACACCATAGCACTGTTCACCCATATTTATGGCAGCATTGTTCACAAAAGCAAAGAACTGGAAACAGCCCAAGTGTCCATATATGGGGTATTTTTTAATTTTTGCAAATTTTCTTATCTGAACTCATTCATATCTTGTATACTTTATAATCTTTCTCATAAGTTCGTGTCTATTAAATAAACTGCTTGACCTTTTAATTGTGTATATAGTCCACCTCTGCCTCTGTATTCTTATACAATGTTTTATATGTGGGCTGGTTTAATGGGAGAATGCTGAGATTTCACATTAGAAAGATCTTTTTATTATTGTCTAGGAGTGAAATTAATGATCAACACATCAGGAAAGAGAAAGCGATGTTGTTTTGGAGAATCTTCTTCTAAACAGTCCTCTGTAGTGTACTCACACTTAGTTCTGATGTCCCATAGTAATTTAAATTCAGCTCACCCCAAACTGTATTCACTTGCATTTTCCCCAAAACTCTTTTTTGCCTGAACTTACAACTTTGTAGTACTACAAATTTCTTCAGTCCCCAGAGCCAAAAACCTAAGAACCATAGTATCCTCTTCTCCTTCTTCCCAAATTCTGTCATCAGATCTTTGTCTCTCTTCAAATTCATCCATCTCAGCCCGGCTGCCACTTAGAGACCTCAATTATCAGACTGTTATTCTTCCTCTGAACTAGTCCCAGACCCAGCTTCACAAACATGAGACCAGTGCAGTGCACAGAGCCTGCTGCCAGAGTTTAATTCTCTGTGGTGCCAGCTCAAAATTCTTAATGAGTCATCTTTGGATTTCTGTTTTGCTGGTGAAGTCCATGGAACAACGAGCAGGCACGGAGACTTGGAACCAAAGCACAGCTCCACCTCCCGCTGCCTTTCCGGGATGGAGTCTACACTGTCCACACACCAACCCTGGAAGCCCAGCCAGCCTCCTCCCTCTCTGCCATACCCAGCCACACCTGTCACTTTCTGACCCTGGCAAGGACCTGTACACAAACATAAGAAAAATATGGGTTGAAGTGTGCATTCTGTGGTGTCTCATCTCAGGAGAAAGGTTTGGCAGGACCCCCCTGGTCTCTGCCTGTCAGCTTCACTGATGTCTGGCAGGTGACCAGATGCCACAACTCAGTTGAGGTAGGCCTCTTGCCCATCCCCAGCAGGTACCTAGTGAGTTGCAGTGACAGCTGTGGAGAGGGGAAGGCCTGTCCCCACTTCCCTGCCCCAGGCCAGGGCATAGCAGGTAGATTTGGTGGCTGGGAGAGGCAACCTGGCAGCCCACGGGCCACCCCTATCCTGAGTCATGGGCTGTGGGGCCCTGGTGCAAAGGTCTGCACTTGCACTGCGCCCGAGGGAACATGACATTAAATAGCAAATTAAACACACCACAGCAGACAGAGAGAGAGAGAGAGAGAGAGAGAGAGAGAGAGAGACTGCTGAAGAAAGGAGGAAGTCTTCTATTTTAGTACCTTTAATGAAACTGTTTTTCTGCTTTTTGAATAATGGCCCTTGTATTGTACACTGAGCATCTCCAAATTGGCAGCTGGTCCCACCTAGTACAACAGAGACTTGACCTCCTTGCCTCCAGATCCCCCTCACCTACTGTAGCCTTCACACTGCTGCCAGAATGGCCTCTTCAGAATCTGAACCCAAGCATCACTTGACTCTGCCTTACTAGAAGAACTTGCATAGGTTTCTATGGCCCCGAACCAAGAGACATGACCGCATTTCGGACATTTTGTTTGGCTTGCACAGAGGGTTCTTTCTCCTCTCTTCTTTCTCTTCTTTCCTCCTTCCCTACCTTCCACCTCCCCCCCCCCCCATTTTAATGTCTTCAGACAGATCTAACTTTGCCTTAAGAAAGCACCCATTGCCAGCTGAAAGCTTTTGCTTTTAACTCCTGTTTTACAGAATGATGGAAATCAAAGCTTACTTAGCACAGAGGACATTTCATTGTCTACTTTTGGCTGCCCCTCCAGTCTCACTTTGTAATGCCCAGTGTCCCTATCCCCACCAGGTCTCTAAGCCTCCAAACTTAGAGTTCTTTATCAAACACAATAGTTCCCCAAACAAGTTTTCTCTGGTATCTTTGTCCATTTCTTCCTAGAATGGCCACCTTCTATGTTTCCTAAATGTATTTTCATCCTTTAAAACAGCTCTAGTTTCTTTCTATCTCTTCGAGGCCACATTAGCTTTAACCTGCTCTGTCCCTCCATAGGAGTCTGAACTTATCCATTGTAGTGCTAATACTTTTGTATTATGGGTCATTATTTGTATAGTTGCCTTCCTTGGTCTGTGATATTCTTCCTGGTGGTCTCCAGAATGGGTGAATAGACCTCATAGGGTACTCAGCGCAATCCATTAATGTTGAAAAAAAAAAGATGTTTTTAAATTTTCACTCTTTAAAAATTTTTGTTATGGAATGTTTTATAGTCATACATCAGAATATTCTGATATTTTATAGGTAAACAATTTTAGGAACATATTCCAAACAATATTGTACTCATTTGATGGGCATCACAGTTTTAGAAACCACTCTTCTAGAAGACCAGGACCACTGTTTATCTTACCCATCTTACAACTCCAGTGTTGACCTTTTCTTTTTCTTCCCTGTTTATGAAAACTCACTTATTACATAGATGCCATTGCTGATCACCCAAGGTATGCACAGTGCAGAAACATTAACCTTGTATACCATAGCGTCTTCTTCATTAGGTGATGGTTTAAAATGATGAACATTGTGTACAGTTCCTTAAAGGTCTACATTAATCTGTTAAGCAAAATAATATTAAGGGTGGAATGTAAAAAATAAATAATTTTCCTTCTGTGGAATGCCTGAGATATTAATGATAGAAAGAATGACTCATGGGGACTATCTTAGTTTGTTTCTCACTCAAGAAATAATTGGATGTGTAGGAATGGATGTGGTCTACCTCTCAAGTCTTTAAAAGTTAAAATTTTTTAAAAAAAGGCTGTACAGTATGACTGAAGGGAAGGTCAAAACCTCACTGGTCTGTCCGTAGCTACCTAAGCTCATCTCTTATGCAGTCAATGAGACTGCTATCACTCAAGAGAGTGACATTCAAGTCAGTGCCTGACAATAGTGTGGTGACTGTTGGGGGTGGGGGCTTAGGAGAGATAAGTATAGGAGGATGGGATAAGTGGTGATGTGCAAAGACCTGACTTGGGCTGGGATAAACACACAATATGGTATAGAGACATGTGTTATAGAATTGAGCACCTGAAACCTTTATAATTATGTTAATCAGTGTCACTCCAATAAAATTCAATTAAAAAATAAAATAAGAATAGATTTTACTAAAAAAAAATAATAATCAGGTGCCTGTAGATGGAAAAGGTGCTGTACTCTTCTGACCATGTGATCTAGAGCCTGCGTCACCTGCCTTTTTTAATCATGCCTGAAAACCAGTACAAGGAGTTTATATTTCAGCATTTAAGAATTTGTGCATAACCTGACCAGTGGCACAGTGGATAGAGCATCAATCTGGGATGCTGAGGACCCAGGTTTGAAACCCCGAGGTCATGAGCTTGAGCACAGGCTCATCCAGTTTGAACGTGGGGTCACCACATGAGCATGGGATCACCAACATGATACCACGCTCTCAGGCTTGAGCAAGGGGTCACCCTCTCAGCTTGAGCCCCCCAGTCAAGGCACATATGAAAAGCAACCAATGAACAACTAAAATAATGCCACTACAAATTGATGCTTCTTGGCCCTGGCCAGTTGGCTTAGCGGTGGAGCGTCAGCCCAGCATGTGGAAGTCCCGGGTTTGATTCCTGCCCAGGGTACACAGCAGAGGCACCCATCTGCTTCTTCACCCTACCTTCTCTCCTTCCTCTCTATCTCTCTTTTACCCTTGTGCATCCAAGGCTTCACTGGAGCAAAGTTGGCCTGGGCGCTGAGGATGGCTCCTTGGCCTCTGCCTCAGGTGCTAGAATGGCTCCGGCCACATGGAGTGGGCCCCAGACTGGCAGAACATTGCACCCTGGTGGGCATGGCGGGTGGATCCAGGTTGGGCGCATGCGGGAGTCTGTCTGACTGCCTCGCCTCTTCTAACTTTGGAAAAATACAAAAAAAAAATTGATGCTTCTCAACTTTCTCCCTTTCTGTCCATCTGCCCCTCCCTCTCTCTCAAAGAGAAAAAAATGTACATAGAACAGGCAAAGCAATAAGAACCATATTTTTAAACATATGTTCACCTAGCATCTCACTTGTGTGACTAAGAGCAAACTGTGCAATCTCCCCTAAGGCCTGTAAGGCCTTCTTTTATGACAATGAACTACTGCACTAATATTTTAAAGTCCTTGGAGGTTCACAGATAGAAAGGTACTATATATTAAGGACAAATTGTTAGTGGTTTGAGTCCTAAATTTATAATGGAAAAAGGTTTGCAGGCTTCAAAGCAGTATAATTAGGAAATAGCCTTGATAGGTTATAAAAATATACCTAATAAAATATTTTCCATGACAAACATTAGTAGAGGGGAATTATATTGTTTTACTTTGTACCTTTTGCTCACCATTTCTGTAAGGTGAATTTTAGGTGCATTTTTTTCACCAGAGGCAGTAAGAATTTTATTTTATTTTTAAATAATGAACAGACTCCAAAGCACACCTTCGTCTGTAGCACTGTTATTCTTAGAGACCTAAAAATGGGAGTCAGAATACTCCAATTAAATTCATCTAGTCCATCTCCCCTGACAATGAAAAAACATTTTTTCTGTTACATTATTACCTGCTTCGTTTTCTATTACATTATCTTCTGCTTCTATGATAACCCTGGGAAACTGTCCAGTAGAATAATAGACCTCACTTTGGGGGAATGTTCTTTTTCTTAGTTTGATCCATCATTTCTCTTTTATTTTAACCCTTTAAGTCACCATCTCCCTTAATATTCTTATTTTGAAGGTCAACAGTCTGCTAGTTATAAGAAAACCAACTTATCAATACATTTCATTAGCAGGAAATGAGGTGGCTTACAGAAGTGAATATTCCAGATATTAAACTTTTCCTTTTCAAATGCAATATTTGGTTTTCTCTAAATAATTTTGACATTTTTTTCCCTCAGATGTGTTAGATATTTCTCTACTTTTCTAAGTGAATTGAACTTTCCTTAATAATTCAATTTAACTATTTTAACATTCTGAAAATATAATTAGCCCATGACATGCTAAGCATTGAAGAAATACAAAGGTCAGGTCTATGTGTTTGCCTTCAGGAGGTGATATTCAGTAGGGAACATGAAATAGGAATAGAACATAGAACTAATGATTGGTCAAGGCAGAAATAAACAGTAGGACAAACAAAAGATCTTAAATGGGAAACTAGAGACTAACTCCTATTATAAAATGGAGAATAGTTTTCTGAGGGGTTGGGATTCAAAATAAATAATGTAAAGAAATTGCATAGCCTTTTGGAAAAAAGAAATATTAGATGTGTAGGTATCAAATTTACTCAAAATGGATTAGGATCTAAATATAAAAGATAGATAAATGATACAACTACAAGAAGAAAACATAGGTAAATTCCTCTTTAATCCTAATGTAGGAAAATACTTTCTGTAATGGTTACTGAACAGCTAGAAGCAAAAATATCTTAAAAATTGCATGGCAGAAAACATCATCACAAAGTTAAATGACAGCCAGCTGACTAGCAGAAAATATTTGCAATATATGAAGACTGTTAAAAACTAAGAAATAAAAAAACTAAAAACTAAAAAATGAATATTGAAAAACCCAATAGAAAAAATTGAAAATGAAAAAGATATGAATAGAAAATTTTTCAGTTGATGACGTCAGAGTAATGACGCGGTAGGAAGCGATACTGATAAATCTCCCCCAAAACTCAACAAGATCTTCAACCAGAAACAGAAAAACCTATACTTGGAGCCTCCAGATGCTTCGCAATACACCCAAAGGTATGGTCGAGTTAAAAATTGGCCAAATATATAACCAAACCCCGAAGGAAATAGGGAGTAAGAAATGCTCCACCTTCCTCACTAACCTAAACAGGGCGGCTTTCTCTGGTAACTGTGAATATAGAAACTGAGGTGGGCAAAGGGGGTGAATAGATCCAAGCTGTGGCACAAACGGTTGAACCAGGCTTTGGCACGGATATCCAAGCCGAGGAAAAACTGATCCTGTGGCAACCCAGGCAATACAAGCTAACACTCGCGCCAAACCCAAACAAAGAAAGACAAGCGGGGCAGCCATTTTACCCGATCTCCTGGTCAGTGCGCAGTTAGTGGGCGAGAGATTTCTTCCTAAGCCCCAGGAGTGGGTGCCTGTGTTACCCCACAGAGAGGCAGAGTCAGAGGCCTTTCTGTGGGCCGAAAGCAGAATCTCTGGGCAGCCCAAGTGCCCTGGGAAAGCCGCACATGGGAGGGAGCGAGAACTAATTTCAACGGTGGAAATTTTCCGTGCTGGTGAGGATTTCACTCAGAGGGAAACGCGGCCGGCCTCATATCCTGGTCTGCACGTGCAGACAGTGAGTGAGAGATTCCTCCAAGTGCCTCGGCAGTGCATGCCCATGTTATCGCCCAGAGGGGCAGAGTCAGGGGCCTTTGTGTGGGCCAAAGCAGAATCTCGGGCCGCCCAAGCGCCTTGCAAAAGCCGCGCACGGGGACAGAGCGAGAGCCAATTCCAACGCTGCAACTTTTCCATGCGGTTGGGGGTTTCACTCAGAGCGAGAGACTGCTGGCTGGATATCCTGGTCTGTGCACACAGATACTGAGCGAGAGTTTCCTCTAGACAGAGTGGCAGAGCCAGAGGTCTGTGAGTGGGCAGAAACCCCGCCTGATTATGCTAGAAGCTCTGACTGACTGAGCCTTACCCAGAGCCCTGTGCTGAGTGGAAATAGAGTGGGGAGTTGCCAGGTCTTTGAGCCTCTTCCTATCCAGGCAGAGGCAGCAGCAACCCCATAGCTGGATTATCAGGCTACTAATTGAGGAAGGAAAGAATAGCAGAAAGGCTCCAGGGACACGGACTATCTCACTGTCGGAGCCTATAAATGCTAATGAGCCTCGACTCCCAACGAGACTAAAGCACAATACATGACATTGCCATAGAGACTTATCAACTGCAAACCTCTACCTGAGCGTGCCAAAGGGGCAGAACCTGGGGTACAGAGTCACCGACCAGGAAGAGGGAGAGAAAAGAAAAAGCAAAAAGATAACCTCTCAAAATCAAGAATAATCTGCAGACTTTATAACCTATCCCATTTTATTATATTTGTTCGTTTGTTTCTCTTATCTTCATTCTTGATACTTTTTTTCCTCCTCCAATTTGGCCGATTAACTCTCTGCCGGTCTTACTCTCTCCTCTCCTTGAACTACACTACCCATAAGTGTTACAACTCCCATTATCTTTTCTCTCCTCTTCCTTTCTCTCTATGAGGGTTGCACTCCAAAACCCTTAACTCTCTCTCGCTCTCTCTCTCTCTCTCTCTCTCCTTTCTTCTTTCTTCTTTTAGTGGTTCCTTCTTTTTTTCTCTCTCTCTCTTTCTTTTCTCCCTCTATATTAGTTTCTTCCTTTCTCCTTTACATCTCCTCTCATTCAAACCTCAATAACAAACAAATTATCTTATCTGGGACTCAAACTTATGTTTGTGGCATTTTGGGGGGTTTTTGCTTCACCTTTTTAACTCACTAGCAGTGCTCCCATCCCTGGCTGTCGATTTTATCTAGTTCTTGTTCCACTAAATACAATAGTATTTTTTAAATTTGTCCCCCCATTTTTCTGTTTTCCTCTTATTCCTCTCATCATAACTCTTAGACAACCAACACCTAAAAGCAAATCATTTTATTCTTGACACAAATTTTTTCCTCATTTGCTTTTTGTGGGTCAATACCCCCTTTTTTTTTCTTTTTTTTTTTTGCCCCTTTATTACTTTTCCCCAATTCAAGCCCTCCATCACAGGCATTGTTTGTTATAATTCACAGTTCACCACAAGATTTTCTCAAGAAAGAGGGGAGAGGAGAGGAGAGGAAAAAAGAAGGGGGGAATAATTTCCTTTTTTTTATTTTAATTTTATTTTATTTTTCATTATTTCATTATTAATTTTTTAATAAAAACAACTCTTTTCGATTTTTAATTTTTTTAACTTTTTATTCTTTATTAAATCTCATTAATACTATCAACAAAACCACCCTAAGGTGCCATTAAGGAAGAGAAAATTGAATATCATGGATAAAATAGAAAGAGAGGTAACACAGCTAGATGAGGAAAAATCTATGGAGAAAAATTTAATATATTGGAAACCTTGGAGCTAAATGACAGAGAATTCAAGATAGAAATCCTAAAAATCCTCTGAGATATACAAGAAACACAAAAAGGCAATTTAGGGAGCTCAGAAAACAACTCAATGAACACAAAGAATATATGTCCAAGGAAATTGAAACTATAAAAACAAATCAAACAGAGATGAAAAACTCAATTCACGAGATGAAAATGAAGTAACAAGCTTAGCTAATAAAACAGGTCAGATAGAAGAGAGGATTAGTGAAGTAGAAGACAAGCAACTTGAGGCACAACAGAGAGAAGAAGAAAGAGACTCAAAAATTAAAAAAAATGAGATAGCCCTACAAGAATTATCTGACTCCATCAAAAAGAATAACATAAGAATAATAGGTATATCAGAGGGAGAAGAGAGAGAAAATGGAATGGAGAACATACTCAAACAAATAATAGATGAGAACTTCCCAAGCCTGTGGAAAGAACTAAAGCCTCAAGTTCAAGAAGCAAACAGAACTCCGAGTTTTCTTAACCCCAACAAACCTACACCAAGGCATATCATAATGAAATTGACACAAACCAACAGCAAAGAAAAAATTCTCAAGACAGCCAGGGAAAAGAAGAATACAACATATAAAGGAAGGCCCATTAGATTATCATCAGATTTCTCAGCAGAAACTCTACAAGTTAGAAGAGAGTGGGCCCCAATATTTAAAGTCCTGAAAGAGAGGAACTTTCAGCCACGAATACTATACTAATCAAAGCTATCCTTCAAATATGAAGGAGAAATAAAAACATTCACAGATACAGAAAAGATGAGGGAATTTATCATCAGAAAACCCCCACTCCAGGAATTACTAAAGGGGGTTCTCCAATCAGATACAAAGAACAAAAAAAAAACAGAGCCACAAGTAAAAGCTCCAAGAAGAACACAATAAAACCAAATTTAAACTGTGACAACAACAAAAAGAAAGAGGGGGAGAAGATGGAGATTAACAGTAGCAAAGGACGATGGAGTGCAAAAGTACTCACAAAATAGTTCACTACAATGAACAGGGTAGGAACCCTTTTCATTACTCAAAGGTAACCACCATTAAAAAAACCACCACAGAAGCACATGAAATAAAAAAGATAGCAACAGAGGAAAGATGTATGGAATACAACCAAATAAAAAAAAAGATAGAAAAACAAAAGAGAAGGATCAAACAAGACACAAAACTAACGGAAAGCAAGATATAAAATGGCAATAGGGAACTCACAAATATCAATAATTACACTAAATGTAGACGGAATAAACTCACCAATAAAAAGGCACAGAGTAGCAGAATGGATTAAAAAAGAAAATCCAACTGTATGCTGACTACAGGAAACTCATCTAAGTAACAAGGATAAAAACAAATTCAAAGTGAAGGGCTGGAAAACAATACTCCAAGCAAATAACATCCAAAAAAAAGCAGGTGTAGCAATAGTCATATCGGATAATGCTGACTACAAGACAGGAAAAGTACTCTGAGACAAAAATGGCCATTTCATAATGGCTAAGGGGACACTGAATCAAGAAGACATAACAATTCTTAATATATATGCACCAAACCAAGGAGCACCAAAATATATAAGACAGCTACTTATTGATCTTAAAACAAAAACTGACAAAAATACAATCATACTTGGAGACCTCAATACACCGCTGACGGCTCTAGATCGGTCATCCAAACAGAGAATCAACAAAGACATAGTGGCCTTAAACAAAACACTAGAGCACCTGGATATGATAGACATCTACAGGACATTTCATCCCAAAGTGACTGAGTATACATTTTTCTCCAGTGTACATGGATCATTCTCAAGAATTGACCATATGTTGGGCCACAAAAACAACATCAGCAAATTCAGAAAAATTGAAGTTGTACCAAGCATATTTTCTGATCATAAAGCCTTGAAACTAGAATTCAACTGCAAAAAAGAGGAAAAAAATCCCACAAAAATGTGGAAACTAAACTACATACTTTTAAAAAATGAATGGGTCAAAGAAGAAATAAGTGCAGAGATCAAAAGATATATACAGACTAATGAAAATGACAATACGACATATCAGAATCTATGGGATGCAGCAAAAGCAGTGATAAGAGGGAAATTCATATCACTTCAGGCATATATGAACAAACAGGAGAGAGCCCAAGTGAACCACTTAACTTCCCACCTTAAGGAACTAGAAAAAGAAGAACAAAGACAACCCAAAACCAGCCAAAGAAAGGAGATAATAAAAATCAGAGCAGAAATAAATGAATTAGAGAACAGAAAAACTATAGAAAAAATTAATAGAACAAGGAGCTGGTTCTTTGAAAAGATCAACAAAATTGACAAACCCTTGGCAAGACTTACCAAGGAAAAAAGAGAAAGAACTCATATAAACAAAATCCAAAATGAAAGAGGAGAAATCACCACGGACACCGTAGATATACAAAGAATTATTGTAGAATACTATGAAAAACTTTATGCCACTAAATTCAACAACGTAGAAGAAATGGATAAATTCCTAGAATACAACCTTCCTAGACTGAGTGAAGAAGAAGCAGAAAGCCTAAACAGACCTATCAGTAGAGAAGAAATAGAAAAAACCATTAAAAACCTCCCCAAAAATAAAAGTCCAGGCCCTGACGGCTATACCAGCGAATTTTATCAAACATTCAAAGAAGACTTGGTTCCTATTCTACTCAAAGTCTTCCAAAAAATTGAAGAAGAAGCAATACTTCCAAACACATTTTATGAGGCCAACATAACCCTCATACCAAAACCAGGCAAGGATGGCACAAATAAAGAAAACTACAGTCCAATATCTCTAATGAATACAGATGCTAAAACACTAAACAAAATACTAGCAAATCAAATACAACAACATATTAAAAAAATAATACATCATGATCAAGTAGGATTCACCCCAGAATCTCAAGGATGGTTCAACATACGTAAAACGGTTAACGTAATACACCATATCAACAAAACAAAGAACAAAAACCACATGATCTTATCAATAGATGTAGAAAAGGCTTTCAATAAAATACAACACAATTTTATGTTTAAGACTCTCAACAAAATGGGTATAGAAGGAAAATATCTCAACATGATAAAGGCCATATATGATAAACCATGAGCTAACATCATATTAAATGACACTAAACTGAAGGCTTTCCCCCTTAAATCAGGAACAAGACAGGGTTGTCCACTCTCTCCACTCTTATTTAATGTGGTGCTAGAGGTTCTCGCCACAGCAATCAGACAAGACAAAGAAATAAAAGGCATCCATATCTGAAAAGAAGAAGTAAAGGTATCACTTTTTGCAGATGATATGATCCTATACATCAAAAACCCCAAAGAATCCACAAAAAGACTACTAGAAACAATAAGCCAATACAGTAAGGTCGCAGGATACAAAATTAACATTCAGAAGTCAATAACCTTTCTATATGCCAACAATGAAACAATTGAGAATGAACTGAAAAGAATAATCCCCTTCACGATTGCAACAAAAAAAATAAAATACTTAGGAATAAACATAACAAAGAATGTAAAGGACTTATATAATGAAAACTATAAACCATTGTTAAGGGAAATCGAAAAAGATATAATGAGATGGAAGAATATACCTTGTTCTTGGCTAGGAAGAATAAATATAATCAAGATGGCTATATTACCCAATGCAATATACAAATTTAATGCAATTCCCATCAAACTTCCAATGACATTTTTTAAAGAAATAGAGCAAAAAATCATCAGATTTATATGGAACTATAAAAAACCCGAATAGACAAAGCAATCCTAAAGAAAAAGAATGAAGCTGGGGGAATTACAATACCTGACTTCAAACTATATTATAGGGCCACAACAATCAAAACAGCATGGTATTGGCAGAAAAATAGACACTCAGACCAATGGAACAGAATAGAAAGTCCAGAAATAAAACCACATATATATATATAGTCAAATAATTTTTGATAAAGGGGCCAACAACACACAATGGAGAAAAGAAAGCCTCTTCAATAAATGGTGCTGGGAAAACTGGAAAGCCACATGCAAAAGAGTGAAACTGAACTACAGTCTCTCCCCCTCTACAAAAATTAACTCAAAATGGATCAAAGATCTAAACATAAGACCCAAAACAATTAAGTACATAGAAGAAGACATAGGTACTCAACTCATGGACCTGGGTTTTAAAGAGTATTTTATGAATTTGACTCCACAGGCAAGAGAAGTGAAGGCAAAAATTAATGAATGGGACTACATCAGACTAAGAAGTTTTTGCTCAGCAAGAGAAACTGATAACAAAATAAACAGAAAGCCAACTAAATGGGAAATGATATTTTCAAACAACAGCTCAGATAAGGGCCTAATATCCAAAATATACAAAGAACTCATAAAACTCAACAACAAACAAACAACCAATCCAATAAAAAAAATGGGAAGAGGATATGAACAGACTCTTCTCCCAGGAAGAAATCCAAATGGCCAACAGATATATGAAAAGATGCTCATCTTCTTTAGCTATTAGAGAAATGCAAATCAAAACTGCAATGAGATACCACCTCACACCTGTTTGATTAGCCATTATTAGCAAGACAGGTAATAGCAAATGTTGGAGAGGCTGTGGAGAAAAAGGAACCCTCATATACTGTTAGTGGGAATGTAAAGTAGTACAACCATTATGGAAGAAATTATGGTGGTTCCTCAAAAAACTGAAAATAGAACTACCTTATGACCCAGCAATCCCTCTTCTGGTTATATACCCCAAAAACTCAGAAACATTGATACGTAAAGACACATGCAGCCCCATGTTTATTGCAGCATTGTTCACAGTGGCCAGGACATGGAAACAACCAAAAATCCCATCAATAGATGACTGGATAAAGAAGATGTGGCACATATACACTATGGAATACTACTACGCCGTAAGAAATGATGACATCGGAACATTTACAGCAAAATGGTGGGATCTTGATAACATGATACGAAGTGAAATAAGTAAATCAGAAAAAACCAGGAACTGCATTATTCCATATGTAGGTGAGACATAAAAGTGAAACTAAGAGACATTGATAAGAGTGTGGTGGTTACGGGGGGGAGGGGGGAATGGGAGAGGGAAAGGGGGAGGGGGAGGGGCACAAAGAAAACAAGATAGAAGGTGACAGAGGACAATCTGACTTTGGGTGATGGGTATGCAACATAATTGAACGACAAGATAACCTGGACTTGTTATCTTTGAATATATGTATTCTGATTTATTGATGTCACCCCATTAAAAAAATAAAATTATTAAAAAAAATAAAAAAATAAAAAAAATATTTAGACTTAAAAAAAAGAAAATTTTTCGAAACTATAAAAATTCTTTTGAACATATGAAAATAATGTTCAATTTATAATCAGAGATATGCAAATTAAAACAATAGAAGAGACTGTTTCACCTTTTAGTCTAATAAAAACTATAAGGTATGACAACAAAGTCAGTTAGCAAGGCTTTGGGAAACAGACATTCTCGTGTGCTACTGGTCAGAATGCAAACTGGGACAGCCTTTCTAGAGGGAATTTTGGCAAAACTCCATGTGCACTTCCCTCTTGACCCAGCAAGCCCACTTCCAGCAGTCTTTCCTGAAAATACACTTCCATCAGCAGGAAAATACACATGCACACAGTATTCCTTACAGCATTGTTTATGTTCGTAATTGCAAAATATTGGAAACAATCTTAATGACCACTCATAACAAAGTAATTTTATGAACTATGTATGGAAGCTAGAATAATGCCCATATTTATGTCAGTTTGAACAAAACTGACTCCATCTATCCATGTTTTTGCCATGCTGAGAACTCTGACCTAACTACTTCCAGCCAGCACCAGAGCCTCAAATTTAACAATTAGCTGTGTCCTGTAAGATTATACGATGCCGCTAACCATAAGGATTCCTGTCAATCTATGGTCAGAATGGCATAGCAATCAAGATAAGTATTGGCTCTGGCTTGTTGGCTCAGTGGTAGAGCATTGGCCCAACGTGTGGAAGTCCTGGGTTTGGTTCCCAGTCAGGGCACACAGAAGAGGTGACCATCTGCTTTTCTACCCCTCCTCCTTTCTCTCTCTCTCTTTCCCTCCCCCTCTCACAGCCATGGCTCAAATGGTTCAAACAAATTTGGCCCAGGGTGCTGAGGATGGTTCCATTGCCTCACCTCAGGAGCTAAAATAGCTCAGTTGCTGAGCAATGGAGCAGCCGCCCAGACAAGCAGAACATCCCCTGGTAGGGGGTTTGCTGGGTAGATTCCAGCTGGAGTGCATGCGGGAACCTGTCTCTGCCTCCCCACCTCTCACTTAATTGAAAAAAAAAAAGATACGTATCAAACTAGACGTTATCATTAATTCTAAGTGATTATCCTTCATAAGGCCGCTGGGTACCACTTTTTTTTCCTTTGTCCTGTCAATTAGTAGGTCAGCTATACTATAAAACATGAACTGTAATCACTGTCTAGTAGCAAAGAATAATCTGTGCACAATACTGGGTCATCTGTCCAATCCAACCAAATCTTCTGTAAATAAGTTAGCCTACTGTCAACTCTGTTATAATTAAAGGAGTAGCCTGCTTTGTTCTTCAATCTTTTTTTTTTTTTTTTTTTTTTTTACAGAGGCAGAGATAGACAGGGACAGACAGACAGGAATGGAGAGAGATGAGAAGCATCAATCATCAGTTTCTCGTTGCGCGTTGCGACTTCTTAGTTGTTCATTGATTGCTTTCTCACATGTGCCTTGACCGTGGGCCTTCAGCAGACCGAGTAACCCCCTGCTGGAGCCAGCGACCTTGAGTCCAAGCTGGTGAGCTCTTTGCTCAAGCCAGATGAGTCGGCGTTCAAGCTGGCGACCTCGGGGTCTCGAACCTGGGTCCTTCCGCATCCCAGTCCAACGCTCTATTCACTGCGCCACCACCTGGTCAGGCTTGTTCTTCAATCTTAAGATACTTTCTCAGTCTGGTGGTCACTGTACCTTAACTCCACCTTCAAGCAGATGTCTAAAGCCTAATACACAGAATCTGTAAATATGTTATCTTACAAGGCAAGAGACTTTTTTTTTTTGTATTTTTCTGAAGTTGGAAACAGGGAGGCAGTCAGACAGACTCCCGCATGCGCCCGACCGGGATCCACCCAGCACACCCACCAGGGGGCGATTCTCTGCCCATCTGGAGCGTCGCTCTGTTGCAATCAGAGCCATTCTAGCGCCTGAGGCAGAGGCCACAGAGCCATCCTCAGGCCCGGGCCAACTTTGCTCCAGTGGAGCCCCGGCTACAGAAGAGGAAGAGAGAGACAGAGAGGAAGGAGAAGGGGAGGGGTGGAGAAGCAGATGGGCGTTTCTCCTGTGTGCCCTGGCCGGGAATCGAATCCGGGACTCCTGCATGCCAGGCCGACGCTCTACCACTGAGCCAACTGGCCAGGGCAAGGCAAGAGACTTTTACAGATATGATTAAGGCACAAAACCTTGAGGTAGGAAGAGTACCCTAGATTAGTGGTTGGCAAACCGCAGCTCGCAAGCCATATGTGGCTCTTTGGCCCCTTGAGTGTGGTTCTTCCACAAAATACCATGTGCGGGTGCTGCCTCGATAAGAAATGTTTAAGTTTAAAGTTTAAACTTAAACTTAAACATTACCTATAAGTTTAAGTTTAAAAAACTTGGCTCTCAAAAGAAATTTCAATCATTTTACTGTTGATATTTGGCTCTGTTGACTAATGAGTTTGTCGACCACTGCGATTATCCAAGTGAGTCCAGTGTAATCATATGAGGCCTTAAAATCTGAGAACCTTTCAGAGAGTGCAATATTGCCGGCTTTGAAGATGGGGAAAGCACCATGAGCTGAGGAATGTGGGTGGCCTCTAGGAGCCTGGAAAAGCAAGGAACAGTTTCTACCCGAGAGCCTTCAGCAAGGAATACAGCACTGCCGGCGTCTTCTGTTAGCCAGGTGAGGCCCAGGGAGGACTTCTAACCTTCAGAGCTGTAAGATATAGATCTGTGCTATTTCAGCTGCCATGTTTGTGGTGGTTTGTTACAGTGGCAAGAAAAAGAAATACAGTGGGAAAACGTGAAATTACAAATTAAGCCTGTAATTTCAGTCTCTATGGTACCTATATTAATTTCCTAGTTTTCATAAGTATGCTGTGCTGATACAAGATATTAACATTAAGGGAAGCTGGGCAATGGAAAACTCGCTATAATTCTTTTTCAAGTTTTTTATAAATCAAAATTTATTTCAAATACAAAGGAAAAAAAATCAGGATTCTCTCATTTCTTGAGATCCTTCCCCTACTCTACCTCGTTAATATCTTACTCTCTGAAAAGACTGTCACTTCTTCCATACTATCTGTTTGTGAATTTCCTACCAAACTTTGAAATCAGTGGTTCCCAAATCATGTGTTCACATCAAGACTCGGTTACAATTTTTTAAGCAGATATATTTTTAATAGGTCTGTCAATCAGTTGGCAAATGGACAAATTTTGCTGAGTCCATAAGAGTCCATATGGCTTAACTCCATTTATATAATATATGGAAAAGATGAAACTGTAGGGACAAATCAGGTTAGTGGTTTATTAAGAGACAAGGGGCAAGCAAGGAATTGACTATTAAAAATTTTATGATTTGGGCCCTGGCCGCTTGGCTCAGTGGTAGAGCGTTGGCCTGGCGTGCAGGAGTCCTGGGTTCGATTTCCGACCAGGGCACACAGGAGAAGCGCTCATCTTCTTCTCCACCCCTCCCCCTCTCCTTCTGCTCTGTCTCTCTCTTCCCCTCCCGCAGCCAAGGCTCCATTGGAGCAAAGATGGCCCAGGCACTGAGGATGGCTCTGTGGCCTCTGCCTCAGGCCCTAGAATGGCTCTGAATGCAACAGAGTGATGCCCCAGAAGGGCAGAGCATCGCCCCCTGGTGGGCATGCTGGGTGGATCCTGGTTGGGCACATGCGGGAGTCTGTCTGACTGCCTCCCTGTTTCCAGCTTTGTAAAAATGCAAAAAAGAAAAAAAAATTTGTGATTTGGGGGATGACAGAAATGTTTTCTGTCTCAATTATGGTAGTATACATTTGTCAAAACTCATCAAGTGCCTGACCAGGTGGTGGTGCAGTGAATAGAGCGTTGGACTGGGATGAGGAAGGACCGAGGTTCGAGACCCCGAGGTCGCCAGCTTGAGCACGGGCTCATCTGGTTTGAGTAAAGCTCACCAACTTGGACCAAGGTCGCTGGCTCAAGCAAGGGGTCACTTGGTCTGCTGAAGGCCCGCGGTCAAGGCACATATGAGAAAGCAATCAATGAACAACTAAGGTGTCGCAACAAAAAACTGATGATTGATGCTTCTTATCTCTCTCCGTTCCTGTCTGTCTGTCCCTATTTATCCCTCTCTCTGACTCTCTGTCTCTGTAAAAAAAAAAAAAAAAAAAAAAAAAAGTTTTACTTTGCTTAAGAAAAGAGAATTACTGGATGCTTGCCAGAAATGCAGATAGATCCACAGGCAGAGATTCTGAAGTATTAGCTCTGGTGTAGGAAAACAATTTTAATTTATAATAGAACCTTTGTATTATTTCCTTTGGTGTTTGAAACTGCAAAACAAACACAAGGACACCTCTCCAAACCTGAAAGCCCCCCTAAGGGAGAAATTACCCACACTGAAACTTCTGGGTCACTGCAGTGCACCTTGCGTCTCTTTATGGTTTTTGTTTCCTGAAGTTTCCCTTCATGTTTGGATTTTCAGTAACTGGAAGCTTAAGTAAATATTGTATGATGATTGGAAAATGGAGTTTAGCATTTCCAGTTACCCTTCCTTTTCCTGTTTCCCTGTTAATTTTCTACAATTAGATTTCAGTCAACATTTATTGAATATCTACAAATTCCTAAGTTATATTAAGACAGTAAGAAAAGGAATAATTTATATATGACATGACCTTCTTCTTGGATAATTACAGTCTATAACATGAACTGCTAAACTATGCAAAATACACAGATTAATTACTAATTAAACAAATTTAAAATGCAAGAATGTAAACAGTTCTCACCTGGGTCCTTTCTAGTTGATGATGAGGTGGCATTTCCTGAGTGTGAGTCATGTAACATTTTAAGGAACTGCTATTAAAATTACTTAATCACTTAAAATTGCACAGTCCCTTGTGTGGTCCCTGATATGAAAGATCAGACAGGGTTAAAGCAGGGCTCTGCTGCACATCTTTGTGTTCTTTGCAGAAGGTGATGACATGTTTCTCTGCCTTTACTGCTCCGTGTCTTAAGGGAACAGCAGAAACGCTAGGTCACCAGCAAGTCAGAGTCTCCTGTCACCACCACTGAGACTTTGGAGTGCAGTTGCCTGGCAGTATTTTATTCCAGTTACCAATCATGCCCTGATGGCCAAGTTCAGTCTTCACGGCTTACTCCAATTTGCAAGTGGTGAACAGCTTTTATCATTGTCTTTAACATTTACCAAGCTACCGAGAAAGGCAGCATTTGGCTTTTTCTTTCCCTAGCAGTTGCTAATTTTAAGACTTATTTTGATAGAAAATAGTGAGTACCAGCTAATTAAAGTTATATGAATTGCGAAGACAGCATTGGTGTTTAAAATGATAAGCTTTATGCTTTCCTAAAGAATTGTAGATGGTAGCATCAGCATTTCAGAGGACAATTGGATGAGGTAAGACTTCTTTTGAGGGTTTTATTAATATTCCTTGAGATGAGATTGCTGTAAGTTAGAAGGCTGAAGTCAGTTCATTTATATTCTTTTCCTTTGTTTCCACTGATGCTGTTGGATTTTTAGAGCGCTTATAGGAGCATTCTTTAGTCTTCACATCAACATAAGACATACATAGGAGAACTTTATGTGAGCGAGAGAAAAACATCTTCCTCTTGCCATCCATATATGGATTTTTTTTCTCTAAGTGACCATAGAATAATTTACATATAAAATAAATTCTATAGAATTTCAATTTTACTTAATTATATAGGTAAGTCATATAGGCACATTTTTCTAAGTAGGTTGTCCTACTAGTGTTTTGTTAGTTTGTTTTGTTTTCTCATATTTTTGAACTGTCATACTGCATTTCTGCATCTTTGTGGTATATAATTCTAGAATTAGATGTGTGTAGAAATTAAACATCATATACATGGGGAAAACACATTATCCTATAGTTCCTAGAGTATTAGAATTAGAAAAATGAGAGAAATTAGACTGTGGGAAAATGAGCATTGTATGGAGGTTAAATAGCAGAGGTTCCAGAGGCAAACTCCTGGACTTGAAGTTCTGCTCATCCCTTCCCAGACCGGTGACCTGGAACATACCTTCTCTGTGTCTCAGCCATTGATATGTGAGCTACTGTGGGTGGAGAAAATACACTGTTTCTATATTGCATATTCTTGCTCAAAACTGTATTAAATAGATACACGTCTAATTTCATAGCTTAAAGTATTTCAGAAAAGCACATGCTTGTTTATTTATGAGTGCTTGAATGGTCTTGTCCCTCATTATTGATTTCCTTAGAAATCAGAGGGAAAGGTGAAGTCCATAACTGTGGTCTACAGGATCTGCATGCTGTCGCCACCCTGCTTCCTCTCTGACCTCATTTCCCACAACCCTTCCTACTGTTTTCTCCAGTCCAGCTGCACTTTCTTGGCTCTTTCTTGAGCATAGTAGGCATGCTTCTGCCATAAGCTTTTGCCCAGCCTGTTTCTGTTGCCTGGAATGCTTTTCCTGTCTCATATCTGCAGACTGACTCACCTTCTTCAAGTCTCTTCTCTCTATATAATCTTTTTTTGTAAGACCTGCCATGACTACCTTGTGTTCCCAGCTCTCCCTGGGACCTGGTTCTCTTTTTCTGTAGTGCTTATCTTTTACTAATTTATTGTGTTCTCTGTTTATTGTCTTATCTCATTTCACCAGTATGTAAGCTTAATGAAGGCAAAGATGTTTGCTTGTCTTATTCACTGATACATCTCAAGTACCTAAGTATCTGGAAAATAATATTCTAGGTTTAAATCCTAACTCTTCGTTTATTAAATGCTTTATCTACAGCAAATTACCAAATACCTACCTACTTTGTGGAGGTGTTTCTTTGATTAAACGGCCTTACATATTGAAAAGCACCTTCAGTTCTTGATACGTAGGAAGACTTCAGAAAATTATTTCAGTCAACGAATGTTCATGGAACATTAATAATGTGTGAAGCCTCAGTATAGGCACTGGTATCCATCACTGAACAAAACAGCCCAAATGCCCTGGTCCTGTGAAACTTACTTCTAGTTTCCTTCCCTTCCTTTGTGGTGGGGGTCTCTGGGAGGAAGAATCATGATTCCACCATTCTATCCATTAGTCTCACGCTAGATCCATATTCTGTTAATACTTTCAAGTACCCATTGTTCATTACTGTAAAAGTACTTTTGCATTCAGTTATTTTTTTCTTTGGAAGGTTTTAGAAAAAAAGTGTTTCTTAAATCATCATTTTACAGATAAGAAATAAGAAACCTAGAAATTGAGACTTGTCTGAGGTCATTCAACTAAGAGAAATTGGAGCCATGATTTGAAGCAACACTTTCTGATTCGGAGTTCTTTGCTCATTCTATGATGGCACTTGTAGCAGAAACACCATGATGGTTTTTATTCATTCCACTGCCTATTTTATTTCAGTTCTACAAACATTCATGAAGCCCCTATTAAATGCCAGATCTCAGACTTGCCCTGGAAATGCAAAGACTATTTAGTCCCTGCCCTGAGGAGTTCAGAGTTTAGTCTTCCATATTAGGCACATAAGTAGGCATGCAGCGTGCTAAGTGTAACTCTAGTGCTATTTACTTGGAAGCAGAAAAGGGCCACCTAATCTAGAGCAGGGTCAGGACATGTCAAAAAGAGATATACTGGAGGAGATCATCCCTGAGCTGAGTCTGAAAGAGTGACTTGGCCAGGGACAAGGCAGGAAATAGGAGCAACAGCAGAAATGCATGATGAATGTAGTGAACTGCAGTGTAAAGCATGAAGCAGGGAATGGCCAGGAATCAGTCTAGGGGGGTTAGTAGCTAACAAGATGGAACCATATCCTATAGGCAGAGCTCCTACCCAGACTACTCTTGCAATAACTCAGGCCAATGGGAATAATAATTATACATTTATAGCTAAGTAAACCACCTTCCTAATTTTATTTTTTGCTATTCCTATCATATATGAGCTAGTGCACACCCTGTGTATTCTCACCTCCATGCCATTTCTTATGCTTTACTCCTCGGCACCCCCAAGTCCAAACCCAGCCTATCCTTCTGATCTAGCAGCATGTTCCACTTCTTCCTTTGAACTTCCCCTTGTTTCTCCAGATGATATATAACCTCTTCTTTCTCTGAATTCCTGAAATTATTTCCTGTGTACCCCTCTAAAATATTTGATACCATATTTCATCAACTCTAAGTGAACACATTTGTTCACTTTTAAACAGTGGTCCTTAACCTTTTTTGGGCCATGGACCGGTTTAATGTCAGAAAATATTTTCACGGACCGGCCTTTAGAGTGGGACGGATAAATGTATCACGTGACCGAGATAAGTGTCAAGAGTGAGCCTTACATGGATGTAACAGAGGGAATCTGGTCATTTTTTAAAAATAAAACATTGTTCATACTTATATATAAACAAAACAGAAATAATGTAAGTTATTTATTCTTTCTCTGCAGACTGGTACCAAATGGCCCATGGACCAGTACCAGTCCATGGCCCAGGGGTTGGGGAGCACTGCTTTTAAACATTGTTGTAGATTATTCTTTGAAGATATACTGTGTCATAATTATTCTTAAAAGAATCAGGAATGATTGTAAAAAAAATGAAGAACAATTTCATGAGTCAAAAAGTAGTTCAGAGAATGAAGAAGCCTTAAGAATACTTTAATCAATTTATTTTACATATATTCTTTTTATGTAGACACTATGTGGTATATCACAAAACCTGCCTTAGTAAGTTTTTAAAGAAGTTCTTTAATACAAAATAAAAAGTCTAAGTAGTAAAGCATTGTGTTATAATTTAATTGGCAACTTTTTTTAGCATACATAAAATAGTGATGTGACAACTGGCAGTATACTAGATTCAAAGATATAGGATAACTTTTATATAAAGATTAAATATTCCAGGCATTGAGAACATGTACCTTTCTAATCATGTCATATATATTTAGTTTCTAGATCCTATATTATACAAGCTCCTTGGTGGTAGAGTTTGTGTTTGTTTTATCTTTGAATTTATTGAAATACCTGGTACGGTGCTTTTCAACAAATAGATATAAAGTAAATATTTATTAAATAAGTAGATTAAAATATAAACTATGCTATAAGTGCCACAATGGGTCAAGTTGAAGTAACTGTGTGAGTAAACATCTAATTCATTCTCAGTTAACTGCTTAACTGTATTCTTGTTAGAAATTTATTTACATATGGTATTTAGTCAAGCCTTGGTCTGGATCTCACCTTAGGCTAGTGGTTTTTGATGATCCATAAACAAATTCTAGTAGAATTCTATAAACCTAGGTCTGGTTTGCTGACAACATTTCTGAACATATGTGGTGACTAGTCCTTGTTGACTAGAGAATGTAGTACATAAGGCTTTGCCTTGGAGAACAAATGACAATGACTTTCCCTACCAACACTGATTGTACAGGAGACCAGACAAATACTTGTCTCTAAGAAATATAGCACTTTAAAAAACAGCCGAGTTTTCTTCTCTCCAATCAATCTCTGTAAACTTGTAATAAAAAACACAGCCGAGGGGATAAAAAACAGCCTAGGGAATTTGTCTATGTGATATTTTCTAGGAGTTTTTGCTTATTCTTTGGGGTACAAGACAAACATAAGAATGACATAAGCATTTTTCTTTAGTCAGAAAAATAGACTTATTTTGATTTAAGTTTTTCCCCCATTTTTTTTCTAATGGAGGGAGAAATGCCTGTGTTTTTACAAAACTCTTGGCATAGACAAGCACTGTAGGAGTGCACTATACTGTTCATTAAATATTTTCAGTTCTCTTTTTAGATACATGATAAGATGGTACATCCTTTCCTTGTTAAAATTAGGTGTGGCCATGTGACCATTTTGTCCAATGAAATGAAACCAGAAGAGACATGAAGTTTTAAGAGCAGGTACATAATTTGTCTTATTTTCTTTACCTTGCTGCAGCCACTATGGAAGCACACGGATGGAGCCTCTCTTAGCCAGAGTCCCTGTGTGAGGACAGTATAAAGCTGGGCCCCCAACTTCCTTAACTGATTTGTTTACAGACATGTAGCATGTTTTATGCCATTGAAAATATGGAGTTATTAGATATGTACAACCTAGTTTATACTGGTAATACAGTCTTCCGCCCCAAAACAGTGGGTATGGTGGTAAGTAAAAGAATATGTAAGATTTGACATGCTGATATTGTCCTACTATATTTTTTTCTTCCTTATGGAAATATTTTCTGGACACAGTTTCTTTAAGGTAATGATTATTTCAAGGTGACTGTAGTCATTTTTCATGTGTCAAAATACTTCTCTTTGAATTACAACATTTTCTCAAGGCATTTTGATTACTTGCATAGGATGTCCTTTGATCTTCCAACAACAGAATTGTGTCCTGAAAGCAGTGATCATCATCATTCATCATTGCATTTGTTCGTTTATTCAACAAACTTTTATTGAAAGCCCATTATTTGCCAGGTGCTAAGATTAGGAAGATGTTTAAGGAACTCTAAGTAGCTTTGTGGGAAGTGACAGGAGGCAAGCAGAGGCCAAGAACTATAAAGGACTTTGTACTTCAGAAGTTTAGATGCTTCTGTGGTTTCATAAATGAGACCCATTTTATTTAAAATAGTTTACATTTAAAAGTCAGTTTTATAAATATCATATTCAACTTGATATAGACCAAATTTTAATGCTTTTGAGACCACCCACGTATTACTCTGCACTGTTTACTTTCTTTTTTTTAATTCCTCCAGTGTACCAAGTACCTTCTCACCTCAGGGCCTTTGTACATGCTGTTCTCTTTTCCTGTTTTCCTTTAATTAACTTCAGAAAATTACTGGATGCTATTTCAATAGAAATTGCTGACACCATCTTCATAGAAAGGAGTGTATTTTTCTATACTATCTTGTTATGTTTTTAAAAATCTATTATTAGAGTTAGTTTCTCTACTATTGCTAGCATAGAAACTATGTAAGAAGTAAGAAATTAAATGCTATCAAAAAGTTTAATTATCCCAATCAGGATAGAAGAAAAAAAATTGATCTCATTACCATGTGATTTCAAGCAACTATTATTGACAAACTAAAAAATTAAAAGTTGAGGTCTGGCCCTGGCCGGTTGGTTCAGCGGTAGAGCGTCGGCCTAGCGTGCGGAGGACCCGGGTTTGATTCCCGGCCAGGGCACACAGGAGAAGCGCCCATTTGCTTCTCCACCCCTCCGCCGCGCTTTCCTCTCTGTCTCTCTCTTCCCCTCCCGCAACCAAGGCTCCATTGGAGCAAGGATGGCCCGGGCGCTGGGCATGGCTCTGTGGCCTCTGCCCCAGGCGCTAGAGTGGCTCGGGTCACAACATGGCAACCCCAGGATGGGCAGAGCATCGCCCCCTGGTGGGCAGAGTGTCGCCCCATGGTGGGCGTGCCGGGTGGATCCCAGTCGGGCGCATGCGGGAGTCTGTCTGACTGTCTCTCCCTGTTTCCAGCTTCAGAAAAATGAAAAAAAAAAAAAAAAAGTTGGGGTCTGTTTCTGGTCTTCATTTAAAAATCTGAATATCATTTGCAAAGGTAGTGTAGAAGGGAATAGACAGGAAGGTTCCCCCCTGGTTCTCTCTCCCATCACCTCTGCCTTTTCATTCTAGGGTTTCTTCAGCAAGCATCTGAAAGGCTCTATCAAAAGGACTAAAAGCCAATCCAAGCTTGACAGAAACACGAGCTTTCAGCTTCTATCTCTTCGCAATATGATGACTGGTAGGGTGCTAA
Organism: Saccopteryx bilineata; assembly: GCF_036850765.1. Lineage (NCBI taxonomy): Eukaryota > Metazoa > Chordata > Mammalia > Chiroptera > Emballonuridae > Saccopteryx > Saccopteryx bilineata. Next base: position 206,901,200 of record NC_089491.1, on the reverse strand, counting down.
CTTGCTTAAAACAGAAAAAGCAGCTTTGCAGTAGGTTTTGAGAAGACATGTTTGTCTTCTCTAACTTTGAATCAATGACAATTGGAAATATCCAACACAAAATTTACATTTTTGTCTTGCTCCTACTGAGGCAAGATTCATAATGTTGATTCAAACACCCAGCCTGTATAAGAATCTTACAATATTGGAGAGTGTGTGGCAAATACATAGTGCTGTTTCTGTGGAGTCAAATTCTAGTGGTCAGAGTGAGGTCTTTCTCTCATAGAATGACTATACTGGATGATGATGATAGCTAACATTTTATGAGCACTATATACACATTATCTTGTTTAATCTTTATAACAATCCTGTAAGATATTAAGTTAACCTTTTATAATCATATAAGCAGTTCAGTTATCTTGCCGAAGGTCTTACAGCTTCATAAGAAGCAAAAATGGTATTTGAACTTGGGTCGTTTGGCTCCAGAGTCTATGCTCATCACTGCTGTGTTCTTTGTGTACAGCACATGGAGTTGGTCTCACTGTTTTGCAGTGATGTCTAGAAGATATGTATGAAAAGGACGCCTGCATTTCTTGAGTAAACCACAATGCTTATCTTGCTAATGATAGCAACCTCCTAAAATCATTGAATGTGTGCTAGCGTGAACACATTTTTAAATACTTCATGTTCCATTGATAAATAAAATATAGGAAATTGTATTTTTTGTATCTTGACATATCACCACGATCACTGGTATTATTGAGTGCTTACTGTGTGCCAAGCACTTTTGTCATAATCTCTTATATTATACAATGCTAGGTACTACTGTTGCTGCCCTTATTTTACAGATGAGGAACTAGGGCAAAAGAGACTGAGAGACTTGCCCAAAGTCACACAGCTAGTAAGTAGTAGTAGAGCTTGAATTTGAACTCATATCTGCCTTTTATATTTGATACTCATTTATACATGGTTTATTTTTTTGTTTTCAGTAAATCCATCGTTTTTAGTTATCTGCAAAACAAACTTCGGGAATATAGATTATAATCTTTATAATGGAAGATTATAGACTTGCCAGAATTACTCCGCTTATTTGTAGATGAAGAAACTGTCCCTCATACTGAGTTGATAAGAAACTACTGTTTTATCTGCTCCTCTTATCCCTGAAACACATTAGAGATGCTCTGTGAAATTTACAAGTCTATTCAATTTGCGGTGTAATCGTATTGTTCATTATCTCTTTTATACCTCTGTATTAAGGTAATTGTAAAAAACTGATCTTTTTCTCATATCTCTTCTTTAGATTCCTGTTATTCTGCAACTTTCATCATTATAAGAATTCAAAGCATTTTATGAATAAGTTTTAATAAAATGGAATGACAGATTTTTTCAGAATATTGGCTTTTAAGAACAAGGATGTTGTGCAGCAACTAGAACACTCCAAGCTCAGCAGCCAGTGTGCTAAACTCTGCAACCTCTGTGTAAACGTGGGAGACAAGGTGGTTTTATAGGAGGTGTACTTTATATTTCAGACTTGCACTAAATATCACTTTCTTACTTTCAAATAAAGTACTCTCTTTTACTCCATTTTGCTTTAAGTACCCTACAGGAATTCTTGGATTGGATTACCAAAAGATTATATTCTGTAGGGTCTCTCACATTGCTACTATGTAGTTGGTGCCCTCCTAGTGATCTGAATTCATTATATGTGTCTTCCATGCTGTTCTGCTTCAATCAATAGCAGTATTTTTCTGTCTCAAATACAGCATAATAAAAAGGCACTAGCAAATTTTATTTTGAGTATTAGACAACCCTTTTTTATTTGCAAAGTCCATTTGAATCATATATCCTGTACAGGCATTATTCAAAAGCTTTATTCTTCATGCATAAGGATGTGCTCACAAGAGTTTGAAATGTATTACAATTTTTAAATAATAGGCTCCCTTGCCTTGAGATCATCTGAAGACAAAGATAAATAGAATGAAGGTAAAATATGTGAATCACTGAGTTCTTTGAATTGATACCCTTACAGATATCCAAGGACTTTTTGAAGACCCTTGGTTTTCTTGGGCCATGTACATCAATTCCTGAGGTCAGGCCATTTCTTTCAAAATGACATATAGTGTCTAAATCAAAGTAACCAAAGTATTTCTATTCTTATGTTCAATCTATGGAAACTCTAGGTAAACCTAGTAAGCAGCCCTTTTCTCAGTTTTTAAATTGTACAGTAAAATATGCATATATCTTTGTTCTTTTTTTTTTTTTAAGTTTCAGTACAAAAGTTCAGGTTAAAAAAACTGAAGTCCCTCTTCACCTTCCCCCATCTCTTCATCTACCTCATTAGAAATTTGTATATTTTAAAACTGCTTTAAAAATCCATACATAAATGCACATATATGTATGTTTTGCTTGTTTTTCTATAAGTGGGATTGTGACTTGCTTTTTTTTTTTTTTGCTTTTTTTTTTTTGCTTTTTTTTCATTTTTCTGAAGCTGGAAACAGGGAGAGACAGTCAGACAGACTTCCGCATGCGCCCGACCGGGATCCACCCGGCACGCCCACCAGGGGCAGTGCTCTGCCCCCCAGGGGGCGATGCTCTGCCCATCCTGGGCGTCGCCATATTGCGACCAGAGCCACTCTAGCACCTAAGGCAGAGGCCACAGAGCCATGCCCAGCGCCTGGGCCATCTTTGCTCCAATGGAGCCTTGGCTGCGGGAGGGGAAGAGAGAGACAGAGAGGAAAGCGCAGCGGAGGGGTGGAGAAGCAAATGGGCGCTTCTCCTATGTGCCCTGGCCGGGAATCGAACCCGGGTCCTCCGCACACTAGGCCGACGCTCTACCGCTGAGCCAACCGGCCAGGGCTGTAACCTGCTTTTTATTATAAATATTTAGGACAACTTATTATGTCAGCATGTCAGCACATGTAAACTACATCATCTGTTTAATACCTGCCGTCTTACTATGCTAGTTTTTTGTAACATTCATACTTCTCCGTTGATTGATGTTTAAATTGTTCTCCTTTTTGACACAAAATAAAGATGTGATGAACATTTTTGAACATGTACCTTTTTGTCCCAAGGTGATTGGCTCAGATTTCTGAAGTAGAACTACTAGGTATAGATTATGGACTTATCAAATTGTTCTTTTAAAAAGCTATACTAATTTCCATGCCCACCAGCAGATTAAGGTCACTCTTGTCTTTCAAACAACTGTTACATGTGATTGATACAATGGATGAATAGTAATAATAAACATGTATGTATATAGTATTTACTCTGTGCCAAACACTGTTCTAAGCATTTTACGTAAACTAACTCATTGATAATCTCAACAACCCTATGAGGTAGTTATTCTCATAACCTCATTTTGAAGATGAGAAAACTAAGACAGAAATTATTAAAAATTGCACAAGCTCACACAGCTTAGAAAATAGCAGAACTGTGGTTCAAATCCAAGAAGTCTGGCTCTAAGTCTACATTCTGACTTAAACTTTATGCTATATTGCCTCTCCAAGAAGAGGCTGGGGAGTGGGGATTTTTTTTGTTCTAATTTGTATTTCTCTAATGCCTAGTAAGTTGAACATTTTTTCATGTTTTTGTCTTTTATGACTTGCCTCTTCATTCCTTTGCTCATTCTTCTATTAAGCTCTTGTCCTTTTTTTTTTTTTTAATGATTTGGAGTAGTGGCTTCTTATTGCAATAAGTTCTCACTGAACCTTATTGATAGGTTCTGCAACTTTAAGCTTAATGATATATAAAGAAACCAGTTTTACCCTAGACTAATTGATATAAACAAGAGTTAAGTGTGACAGGATCATGGGGGGAGGGCTTTTCTAAATAAACAGTTTGTTGCTCTTCAAGATTCTGATAAGTGTTGGGAAAGGAAAAAGGTTTAGGCAGATGTTCATAAGAAACAAAGTGAGGAATTTAATAATTGAGATATTTCTTAATTATTGTTGTATGGCACTCCCCCTCACAGCTCAGCAGTTTAAAGTGACAATGAGCATTCATGATCTCACAAGAGTTCTGTGGGTCAGAATTTCAGGACCCAGTTAGCAGGTTGGTTCTGGTGCAGGGTGTCCTAACAGTGTAGTCCAGATGCCAGCCATGCTACAGTCACCTGAAGGCTGTTTGGGGAAGGAGGATGACTCACTCTTATGACTCTTGTTAGACTCCATTTCTTTACTGGCTATTGGCAGGAAGGCTTAGTCCCTAGCTACATGGACCTCTCTGTAGAGCTGCCTGAGTGTTCTCAAGGCATGGCTACTGTGTCCCCTGGAGTGAATGTCCATAAGAGGAGCAAGGGGGAAACTCAGTGCCTTTTATGACAGTCTCGAAAATCATATACTGCTTTATTCTATTCCTTAAAAGGGATTCACTGAACTAACCCAAACCCATAAGGGGAAGGAAATTAGGCTTCTTTTTTTTTCATACCCTAAGGTTAAATTTACTACCCCATGGAATTTCTCACAGGTAAAATATTTAACGGTATTGAGATTATACACAGGGTTGAAACAAAGACAGCATACATATTTTTTTTAATTTCACTTTTAAGTTACAGTTGGCATTCAGTGTTATTTTATAGTTTCAGGTGTACAGCATAGGGTTTAAACCAGTGGTTCTCAACCTATGGGTCGCGACCCCAGCGGGGGTCGAACGACCAAAACACAGGGGTCGCCTAAAGCCATCGGAAAATACATATAACCGCTGGGTTAGACAGTTATGTAATTGATAGTGATTTCCCCAGTATGTTCAGGACCCACTTGGCACCGTACATTGTTATTACAGTATTATTGACTGTATTCCTTATGCTGAACTTTAGCCTTCACTTTTTAATGGGAGGAATGCTAAGGAATTTGAATCCTTCCATTGCAAGGTCTTATGAATTTGTATAGGATAAAGACTGCTCTCTAGGAATATTACAGTCCTAGTTGGGAAAGCTAGGTATATATAAAAACATATGATATATTCCCAGAGTACCTGTGAATTGCTTTTTCAAATTAACATTGCCTCAGTATTGTTCCAATTTATTAACATTAATTGGAAAACATTAAAAATCTTGTTTCTTCATTAAAAAAATAAAAAAACTATGCCATTCCTGAGTATCTGTTAGTTGAACTCCTTAGGGTAAACTCAGAAATTCTGTAATTTACCTACTTGATCTACCTATTATGCCAAATGTATAAAGTATAGAAGAGAAATAGCAACATTTTAAATATACCTTATGAACTCTTTGAGTCTCAGAAGGAATAGCTAGCCATTGCTCCTTTAATTATCCTAATTAGCTAATTGCTAATGTAAAAGAAGTACAGATACCAAATGAGCTTTCTGAATGCAGAGTTAATTATCCAGACTCTCAGTTTATAGATCTTTATGTAAACTACTGTCCTTTTTGTGGCATTGAATTTAATTAAGCATTTCCTCCTAGTAAGATCATTTCTGTTTAAACAAAGAGGCAATATAGTGTAAAAGAGGGTAGGTTTGGGATGAGATGAATTTGGGCTTGAGTCTTTACTTTGTTCTATATTACCAGTTTGACCTTGGACCATCTATTGAATCTCTGAGTCTATTTTCTCGTCTATAAAGAATCTATTTCCTCCACTATTTCTGAGGCTTATTGTGAAGATTAAATGGAATTCATGTGATGGGTTGCCTTTTAGATACTCAGTAAATCTTAGTTACCTTCATTTTACTCATTTCCCTTCTGGATTGAAGAGAATAGCAGCAAAGATTTCCTGGAGATTTATTTAAACTGAGACCTAAAGGCCCAGCTCTATCCTGGCAGTGGGGATAACATGTACAAAGCAATAGGTGAAGTCAAGCTTGACAGTTGTAAGAACAGATCAAAGGTTTTGTTTCCTACACATAGTGGGTGTAAGTTTGGAGAGGTAGGTTGGAGCCAGATCTTAAAGCCTCTTGGGGATTATGGCAAGCATTTATTTGCATTTAATTCTGAATATAGTGGCAATCATTGGAGAATTGAAATCCATGAGGGCTGTAACTCTTTGATTTCCCAGATTTTGAGACAGTAGGCTGCAGTTAATTCTCAAGGAGATACTTAACTTTTCTTTTATTCACAAACTGAAGTTCTTATGTGTATGTCTTGGTTTCAAGATTTTTTTGTTAGTTTTTTTCAAAGTCCAATGAATAAACTTTTGTAGAAGAGATTCATGTAGATCTATGATCCTGTCTCAGTAAGAACTTGAGAACAACTGCAGGGACTGAGATATAACCTCCCCCTCATCTGTTCTGTTTGTTTCTGCTTCCAGAAGTTATTTTTTCCTCTACCCTATTTTTCCAGTTACTGCATATTTAAGGAAGGTTAGGGATTGAGCATTTGAAGTAAGTTCTGCTATCTCCCTCTGTTGTTTTTCTGTAGAACATTGCACAGTTTTTACTATTGGCTAAGCAGACTTTCTGGAACCCTTCTAAGGCGCATATACTCCCATTGCCTTTTCTCTTCATGCTAACAACATTTGATTGCTATGCCTCTATCATTGGGATACATGGTATAAGATAATATTGGGGGAGTTTGTTTATTAACCTATTAACTCTTAACTCTTTTTGAAAGTTTGGAAATTTTATTTAACAGAATGAAAAATCTTGTCAGCACCTTTAAGAAGAGAGTCAACCTTAGATACTGACACTTTCAAATAGTCAAATATTTCATTCAAAATAGTCAACAGCAGAGTTAAGGGTTTTGTGAAATGATTTATATGTGACCAAAAAATTATGGCTGTGACGTGAATGCTTTGGTAAAATCAGTACCAAATACTTTTCTAACAAAGTAAAAATATATAATGTGTTTAGATTGGGTACTATTTCTCTTCACCATTTCTTCTCTTCTGGATTACCAAAGACATTGTGGAAACAGAGATGTACTCACTTCCCTCCCACTCTTCACTTTCCAGAAGCACCCAGGAGAAGGGCTAGGAGTTTCGAACCTGGGTCCTCTGTGCCCCATTCTGATGCTCTATCCACTGTGGCACAGCCTAGTCAGGCCTAATCCCCCCCCACATCTCCCATGTAAACACTCTTGATAGGGTTAACAGGAAGCTTTAAGGTCAACAGAGTTTGGGATATCTGCAACCCCCTTTTCTCATGCCCCTCTATTCCTACATGCTTTCCCTTCCAGTTGGGCACTGAGTACTCTCAAGTGCCCTTTTACATTTGTCACTCACTAATTCTCACTTGAAGGGATCAATTGAAATCGTTTGCAACTTAGAATAAATTGAAATCAATATAGCATCTTATGGCTGCCTGATATATCCACGCAATGAAACTGATCCTTAACATTGGCATATATTTTGGGAAGTAAAATCTTAAAATTAGAACATAAAAATGACAAAAAGCCAGAGTATTCTGAAGAAGCAGTTTGGGTAGAACATCTGAAAATTAGTGTTCATCTAATCAGTATGAATATTTAGGAAAACCTTTTTTTTTTTTTTTAAAGAGACATTAATCAGTATGAATATTTAGAAAAACATTTTTTTTAAAGAGACATAGAGTCAGAGAGAGGGATAGATAGGAACAGACAGACAGGAATGGAGAGGAATGAGAAGCATTAATCATCAGTTTTTTGTTGTGGCACTTCAGTTGTTCATTGATTGCTTTCTCATATGTGCCTTGACCGCGGGTCTTCAGCAGACTGAGTAATCGCTTGCTTGAACCAGTGACCTTGGGTCCAAGCTGGTGTGTCTTGCTCAAACCAGATGAGTCTGCGCTCAAGCTGCCGACCTCGAAGTCTTGAACCTGGGTCCTCCACATCCCAGTCCGATGCTCTACCCCACTGTGCCACCACCTGGTCAGGCAGAAAAACCTTTAACTACTAAAATAAAAGAATTTTAAAATAGCACATGTATATCAGGTCTTAAGATAAAGTTTAATACATTTGATCATATTAAAGGATACAAAGCACAGTCAGTCTAACCAAATTTCAGTCATGCATTTACATAAATTACTAAATTAAGAAAAGAAATTGTACACTTAAACATTCTTTTTTATCTAAAAAGAAATCATTAAATTTACAGATCAACAATAAAAACCAGTTCTCTGCATTTACCACTTCAAGATACAATTGTTCTATTTTAAACATAACACAAATACACTTGTTAGAATTTATATGCATTATACATATATTATATATTACACAGATAGTGTGTATACATATGTAGTGTTTGTACAGATCGATAAATACATATACATGGTTGTGTGCACACGTACAGATACATACAGATTGACGTTAGGCCATCTAGGCTATTACTGCTGGATTCTGTTGAGCTGAATTGGAGCTGGTTGGGTGTGATTAATGTCTTTTGTTTCAAACATGCTCATCATACCCACTGGGCTCCCAACTCCCCACTACAAATGTCCTCACCTTTTCTGTGTCACCAAATCATGCCAGGCACTTAGATAAATATTTGTTGAATTAATGAATGGAGTAGATGGCTGAATAATAAAAGATTGATCAAAGAGAAAGACATATTATAATAATGGTTAAATTAACCAGATTAATTCAAATTTTGAGAGATTATCTGAGCCAATGACTTAGCATGTTACTTTTCATAAGAACATCTATAGAAATCTCACTAGTACATTGTTAACTTTGCTTCCTCAAATGTGTACCGCTTTTATACTTATTCACACAGCGTTTTCCCTCTTCTTAACAGGAATTCAAGCAAGGGTTGTTGTTGGTTCTGGTATCTTCTGTGTGTGAGATTATGGACAGATTGCCCTAATAGTCAACAACCTGAAGGAAAATGAACAACTAGGAAAACCAAAATGTATTAGAAGAATGATAAGGTTAACTAGTCTTTAAAACTGCACAGAATGAATCACAGATAAAGCCCAGAAAGACAAAGGGTTTTCTTTTCAGATTTTTCTTATGCTGATTTATGGATAATAATTTGGTAATTTTTTCATTTTATTTAGATGGGTTTCTTTTAAATAAACAGTATTTTCACATATCCTAGGGAACAAAACTCCAAAAATTCCATAAGACCTTAGTGACATTGATCCTGTTACCACCTAAGTTTTGGTGAAATGCATGTCTAAGAGTGTCTATCAGTATATATGATGAGATACGGGAATGATCTGGTACCCAATAAGGTTGTCAACTTGACTTCTCAATAATAATATTCTGAATAGAATGTATTAATGCATTAAATAGTATTAAGTTCTACTATACATGAAATCTTATTTTGTTCTAGGAAAGTCGTGTCTGAGATTTTAAGAATATGAGATAAAGAAATATCCAAATTATATTTTGGGCATAGACTGTATCAAACCTGATTATAAATTGTTCATGTGAATGGAAACTGTTGAGTAGTGACTTCTGAGTTCCAACGGAAATGTACAAGAATTAGTTTCTAACTGTAAAGACAGTTTATTTTCCATTTAGCCATTAGGAGCTGCTCCTTACTCTTAACGTTCTGTTCTTGCTATCCTGTGTGCTAACATGTTTTTTTAACTTTAAAAGATAGTCAACTGAAATAACTCACCCAACTTTTAAGTTAATTTACTTATATATGTGTATATGTATTTTGATTTTAAGTAATAAATCATCTACAAATGCAAAAGCAACCTGACTGAAGCATGATGTCTGACTTTGTGATGCATAAGATGTAACCTTAGAATTCATTTTGATACTTTATATTTGTAAGCCACTATGTGCAAATAAATAAATAAATAAATAAATAAATAAATAAATAATAAAAGGCACTAACAGGTTTTAAACATAATTTTGTTGATACAAAGGGTCTATTACTTATTTTTTATTTTTCAAACCACGTTATATATGACCTATATAAAAGAAAGCAAAGTAAATGATGGCTCTATCTTGGGTCTGTTTTTAAGGAAGGATTTAAAAAAAAGTGCTAATCTGAGAAATGAGCAGATCTCTTGCAGCAGCTGGGAACCACACCACAAAGGGCAGAAGCACTGCTAGCCTCTCCCTTTCATGCTTGTGCAGGCAGCCCACTCCCCTAAACATCTATTCTAAGGTCGTTTCCAAAACTTAGGAGGAGACACTTAAGAGAAAGAAGTGTTAAAATTAGCTAGGACCAGTGCTTGACAGGCTCTAGAGTCATGTTTTTAGTATTTTTAATATGGGAATGCTTTTATTCTTAGGTTTCCCACTAGCTTTGACATGGTGTGAAGTGTTGGAGGTATGGCTCATCCGCGTTGGTGTGGTGAAGAGAAAAAAGGTAAGAAAGCAAACTTGCACTTCTTCTGGAAATTCTAAGGAGGAGATCTTGTCAGGTACTGCCAGCATTCACAATAATAGGCCCACTAACTTCTGGGGGGAAGTAGAGAAATACATTTTCTGGGCATGAAACTTTTGTCTGAGCTCTCTACAAATTCAAGTCTCCTCTGGGCTGGGGAAAAAAGATTCGGAAGTCTCCACTGAGGAACTATTTCTTATCCTCTTCTCATAGATCTGATATAACCTTCAAAGTAGACTGCATAGATGCACATGGTTGTTGCTTGAATGGGGAATGGCTACTAACATTCCCTGCTGCTAGATGAAGCTCTCTCCTAGGGATCTTTTCATGTCTTTCTTGTATCAGTGATGGAACCTCAGCTGAACTGGAGCATCTGGGCTGGTAGTCATTTCTGCTTTGGGTCACTTCTTTCAATGACTGTAATAGATCAGTCTGGTTTGTTCTTACTTATCTTTTGTTCTTGGTGACATGGATAGAGTCTGAGCAAATGTGACACCAGGGGAAGGCATTTTTCAGGACAATAAATAAAATATTGTCACCAGCAAAATCAATAGCAACCTATCCAAGGACATAATCCTTTTGGGTGTATTGAGGACCTGTTTTGTTAAAAAAAAATAACACAATAGAAATTGATAAGGGAGAGGTTCAAAGAAAGAAGGCTCTAAGGGTTGCCAGAGGAGAAAGAGAGAAATGGATATCACAGGTAACATTTTTCAGAGATGCTCAGAAACTTTATTGATCAGCACTTGTCAACTGCCTGTGGTATACCTTAGTTTTCCTCTTAAAAATTTGGACTTGGTTTCTCTTTTATATTTGAAAGCTAAGAAAGTTAGACTAATGAGTTTATATTAATGTGTACTTTAAAACACCTTAGATGTAACATCTAACCTCATGTCTTATACCTAGTGGGCTCTGTTGTATAGTTTATGATTCAGAGAGAAACAATATCAAAAAGAAGGACATTAAAATTGTTAGTACATTAATATGTAATTACTGAAGTAGGTAATGAAAAAGAGTTTTCTTATTTAGGTTGTGTGTATATGATGTATGTGTGGGGTTTTTTGCTCTTTCTTTACAGGATAGCCCATTAATCTGAGATAGCATCTGAGTATTTTTTGTGATAAAATAAAATATATAGTTTATAATAGCCACACTGAAACAAAATGCCAAGAAGAAAAGGCATGAATGAAATCATTTTTATCATCACTCAAGCTTCTGAAATTGTCCCTTCTTTTCACTTTAATGACATGCCAGCTCAGTTTTCTTTATAGAACCATCAAGAAAACAAGGTTTTATTAACTAGGACGAGAGTTTGGTGGCAGAAGTAGTAGAAAGTTTGTTCCCACTCTTTATAACTTACCATAGCAGCATTTCATATCACAATGACACCCAAATCTTAAACTCTAGAATGGACAAAGGCTTAACAATATACATTTTCTTATGTCACTGTTCTAGCTTTATCTCACACATCTGCATTCACACCAAGGACATTTTTCTCCTATTTTGACTATGCGCTTGATGAACTGAGTCAGTGTTGATGATGCCATTTGTGTGATGAAACAAGAAATATTCCTTTGCTCTGACTTTGTAACCACTTTCTATCTGTCTGTCCCTGTGAATCAAGTAAAACAATTCTCCAGTCATTATTTTAAAAATCTGCTTGAAAGAAAAAGGTCCAGAGATTTTTTAAATGACCACTGAGTTTAAAATACACAGCCATCAATTAACATCTCTATTTATTTATGTCTCTGCTAAGAACAGAGAAAGATGACTGCAACAATTTGCCTTTCTTTGCCTGGGCATCATATCCACGGATCTCACTATCTTCTTTTTAGAAGATTGTGCTCTTTTATTCTAATGACTCACAATGAAAAAAGCAGGGGACATAGGTTTTTCTAAGTCATCTGAAACTCACTTGGGAAAAGACTGTGTCAAAAATCTGGGTCTGGTAAATTTAATGTAGATTTTTTTTTTGTATTTTTCTGAAGCTAGAAACAGGGATAGATTGTCAGACAGACTCCCGCATGTGCCCGACCGGGATCCACCCAGCACGCCCACCAGGGGGCGACGCTCTGCCCATCAGGGGACAATGCTCTGCCCCTCCAGGGCGTCACTCTGTTGCGACCAGAGCCACTCTAGCCCCTGAGGCAGAGGCCAAGGAGCCATCCCCAGAACCCGGGCCATCTTTGCTCCAATGGAGCCTTGGCTGTGGGAGGGGAAGAGAGAGACAGAGAGGAAGGAGAGGGGGAGAGGTGGAGAAGCAGATGGGTGCTTCTCCTGTGTGCCCTGGCCAGGAATCGAACCCGGGACTTCTGCACACCAGGCCGATGCTCCACCACTGAGCCAACCGATCAGGGAAAATGTAGATATTTTTAAATAGGAGAACGAGTGGCCATAGAACACCTTCTTTTGGAAGGATGATTTTGGAACAGATCTAAAGATTAAGGATGTAAGAAGAAACGTGGCTTTTTTCAGATTTTGCTGTGTGGATAACAGTATCCTTATTGTTGTCATTGAAACTATGACTGGGAGAATGTGTAATAAAACTGCACAAGCCAACAGATTCAGATAGCTGGCTTCCTCACAAGAAGCTCACACTTTGTTAATGTCACCATGTTGAATAAGGGACGATTAGATGGTAAAGGTCCATTTACAAAAATGGTTGTCAGGACATTTTTTTAACTGTAAAACTTTCTGTGATGGAATTTAGTAAAAGGACTAGGAGGAGAAAGCAGTGGAGACAGAAGACTGCTATATATTAACCTATAGATGCAGGCTACCACCAGGTTTATTGCAAGATTTGTCACACTGTTGAGCCAATGAAGTGTTAGTGTGACTGGAAGGGACCACCCCTTCTCTGGGGCAAGAGGGCAATTTGGTCTCCATGCTCATTTAATCTTGAGACTTCTTTGAATGGACTGTAAATTGAATGTAAATTATGTAAAATTATGCATGCACTTTTTAATGCAGGTTAATGTTCCCTAAGAACTGAACCAAGATTTCTCAACCCATTTCAATTTGACATGAGGTCACTTGAAACTGAAGTAATCATATATGGAAGACAAGGGCAGTGTACTTAACCAGTCTCTCCACATTGTGGTTTCTGCATAAATGCACACTGTGCTTTAACTGCAACTCTCCTGCTTTAAAACAAAGGAGAAATACTAGTTACAAGATTTTATTCTTTTTCATTGAGGCTCATATGCCTAAGAGTAAGGTTTGGAAAGTCAGCCCATGCTGCATAATCTCTGCTACTCTCCAGTTAGGTTCTGAGAGGACAGCTGTTTATTGCAGGGAAACCCGTCATGGGTGTGCACGTGTCAGGGGGTGGCTGTTTTCTCAGTAGTACAAAGAAGCCTTATAATCTTGTTATAATCCAAACTTGGGGAACTGGCTTTGAAAACTGGTAAGAAAAAGGTCGATCAGAATGTTTTGCAATTGTAAGTCAGAACATAGCATTTCATTCAAAACTTGAACAGAACATTTACAGACATGTATTCAGACATTAACCAAAGAGGATTTTCATTGAGTTCTAAAGAAACATATAAATGAAAAGTCATATTTGACAAGGATTCTTATATTAAAAATATGCACAAGTGACAGCCAAGGTTTGTTAAGAATGAGAGAGCTATTCTCCAGTGAGGTTCAATTGAATAAGCAATCTGTAATATTATAATCACATGTGCTTGACAGTCTTGCTATGGTGAAAAGCACTGTACAAATGTTTAATGCCAAAATTTTATAAGGATTGGCTTTTTTTTTCATCTGTCACTAATGATTTCATGTTGGCACAAGGATAGATTGCTAGATTAGATCCACAGTACATTTAAGACTGTTTGCTTTCCCACTCCCCTTCTTTCCCATTAGGTTGGTGAAAAATGTAACTTTAGTATTTTATAGGGCAGGATAAAGATGTTTCATCTAGGTGATGTCTATATTATAAAAATAAAATAAAAGATATAAATATGTATCACAAACCCAGTGCCAATTGTTAAATAAAATATACAATAAGAGCAGACCTTTTAGGAAGATTGGTTTTTAGAATATGCTCTTATGATTTAATTATAAAACACTTGTAAACAATCTTAACATTAAGCTAGAGTAACCAAGTTTCTATTCCAATAAAAGGTAAGTGCATAACATTCTGTAATTGGATACAATGATCAAAATGAAGATTATTGGGGAACCTGAAGATGGCAGCAGAGTAGGCAGACACACAGACTCCCAGCTCACACCACCGAACTGGATTACAAACTAATTTATGAACAATCGGTGTGAAAAACCAACTCTGGACTACAAGAACAGCTCTCAAGAACCAAGGAGCAAAGAAGAAGCCACAAAAAGCCTGGTAGGGAGTGCCTGCATCTCCCCTGCTGTCAGGAACAGAAGGGGGGTAAGGCTGAGAGCCCAAAAGGGCTCTCACTTGAAGGAAAAGAGCAGAAAATACTGCTCACAGCCACTTGCCTGGCAAGGAGGGAATGAGGTGTGTTGAAAGGGCCAGCTTGTCTTCCAAAAAGAAAGGGGAGAGAGAGAGACAGATGGTGAAGGGCAGAGGAATGCAGGGGATGACCTGAGAAGCTGACTCACTCAGTGCTGGAGGCGGCCATAGCTGGAGGAGGGGCTGATCCTTCCACAAAACAGAAGACTGAAGTGCTTCCGGGTCACAGATCTCCAGACATCTCTTCAGCTCCAATCAGTGCAACAAGACACAGCAGAAAACAACAAGTGGGAAGGAGGGGCAGTAACTCAGGTCTCCATGGAGATCTGAGATACACTTCCCCTACAGAAGCTGAGAAAACACCCCGCCCCCAGAGAGAGTAAATAGCAGAAGAGGCCTTCAGAGTCTCAGGTTACAGCTACCACATTCCTGGATACAGTTTCAAATAAGGCCCATGCTGAGATAAGTAAACAAGACTATCTCCTGTTAAGAAAACAAACAAATCAAGGCTTCAAAACGGCCCAAGTTCGAAAGTGGATTACAAATAGTAGCTGATGTCAACCTAAGAAAACCTAGAAATAACACAATTGAAAACTGGAGGCAGACAACACCAAGCCTAGACTCAACCAGCTCTACAAAAAAAACCACCCAAACACACAGACATAATGAGAAGAGAGAGAAGTGCAATCCAAATGAAACAACAAGAGAAACCTCCAAAAAATGAACTGAGTGATATGGAAATAACCAAACTTCTGGATGCGGAGTTAAAAATAATGATTGTAAGGATGCTTAGGGATCTTAGAACAACACTGGATGGTCATTATGAACACCTAAATAAAGAAATAGCAAGTATAAAAATGGATATTGAAATATTAAAAAAGAATCAGTCAAAGATGACAAATGCAGTATCAGAAATGAAGACCACAATGCAAGGAAATAAAAACAGGATGAATGGAGATGAGGATTGAATCAGTGAGTTGGAGGACAATTCAAATGAAGGCATGAAAGCAGAGAAGAAAAAAAAAGAGACTCAAAAAGTCTGAGGAAACTCTTAGAGAGCTCTGTGACAACATGAAGAGAAATAACATCTGCATCATAGGGGTTCCTGAATAAAAAGAGAAAGAACAAGGGATAGAGACTTTGTTCAATCATATCATAGCTGAAAACTTCCCTAAATTAATGCAATAGAAACTCTCAGAAGTTCAAGAAGCAGAGAGAACTCCATTAAACAGAAACCCAAAGAAATCTACACCAAGACACATCATAATTAAAATACCAAAGCTAAGTGATAAAGAGAAAATATTAAAGGCTGCTAGAGAAAAAAAGGCTATCACCTACAAAGGAGCCCCCATAAGGATGACTTCAGATTTCTCAACAGAAACACTTGAGGCCAGAAGGGAATGACAAGAAATAGTCAAAGTAATGCAGAACAAGAACCTACAACCAAGACAACTTTATCTAGCAAGGCTATCATTTAAGATCAAAGGAGAAATAAAAAGCTTCCCAGACAAAAAAAAAAAAAAAAAAAAAAACCTCAAGGAATTCATTACAACCAAACCAATGGTTCAGGAAATGTTACTAGCCTGTTGTAAACAAATCAAAGTGGGAAAAGAATATAGCAAAAGAGGAATACAGATGTAAACAATGAAATGGCAATAAACAACTACATATCAATAATAACTTTAAATGTAAATGGATTAAATGATCCAATTAAAAGACATAAGGTAGCTGCATGGATAAAAAAACAGGACCCGTACATATGCTGTCTACAAGAGACACACCTTAAAACAAAAGATGCACATAGAGTGAAGGTAAAGGATAGAAAGAAAACATTTCATGCAAATGGAAATGAAAAAAAAAAAAGCTGGGGTAACAATAATTATATCAGACAAAATGGACTTTAAAACAAAGGATATAGTAAGAGATAAAAAAAGGCCACTACATAATAATAAAAGGAGCAATTCAACAGGGAGATATAACTATTATAAATATTTATTCACCTAATATAGGAGCACCTAAGTATATAAAGCAGATGTTGATGAATATAAAGGGCAAGATCCACAGTAATACTATAATAGTTAGGGATTTCAATACCCCACTAACATCACTAGATAGATCCTCAAGAAAGAAAATTAACAAAGAAACAGCAGACTTAAAGGACACACTAGATCAACTCAATTTAATAGGTATCTTCAGAACTTTTCACCCTAAAGCAGCAGAATATACATTCTTTTCAAGTGCTCATGGTACATTCTCTAGGATAGACCACATGTTAGGGCACAAAAGTGGTCTCAACAAATTTAAGAAGATTGAAACCATATCAAGCACTTGCTCTGATCACAATGGCATGAAAGTAAAAATCAACCGCAACAGAAAAACTCAAAAATTCTCAAACACGTGTTAACTAAATAGAAGGTTGTTAAATAATGAATGGATTAAGAATGAGATCAAAGAAGAAATAAAAAAATCCCTAGACACAAATGATAATGAGCAAACAACAACTTAAAATTTATGGGACACTGCAAAAGCAGTACTGAGAGGGAAATTCATAGCACTACAAGCACACTTTAAGAAGCTAGAAAACGAGGCCCTGGCCAGTTTGCTCAGTGGTGGAGCGTCGTCCTGGTGTGCAGAAGTCCCGGGTTTGATTCCCGGCCAGGGCACACGGGAGAAGCACCCATCTGCTTCTCCACCTCTGCCCTCTCCTTCCTCTCTGTCTCTCTCTTCCCCTCTGGCAGCCAAGGCTCCATTGGAGCAAAGATGGCCCAGGAGCTGGGGATGGCTCCTTGGCCTCTTCCCCAGGCGTTAGAGTGGCTCTGGTCACAACAGAGCGATTACCCGGAGGGGCAGAGCATCGCCCCCTGGTGGGCAGAGTGTCACCCCCTGGTGGGCATGCTGGGTGGATCCCGGTCGGGCGCATGCGGGAGTCTGTCTGACTCTCTCTCCCCCATTTCCAGCTTCAGAAAAATAAAAAAAAAGAAAAGAAAACGCTCAAATAAACAACTTAACTCTGCATCTAAGTGAACTAAAAAAAAAGAACAGCAAGTAAAGCCCAAATGTAGTAGAAGGAAAGAAATAATAAACATAAGAAAAGAAATAAATGACATAGAGTATAAAGAAACAAAACAGAGAATCAATGAAACTAGGAGCTGGTTCTTTGAAAAGGTAAACAAGATCGATGAACCTTTAACTAGACTCACCAAGAAAAAAAGAGATAGGACTCAAATAAATAAAATTAGAAATGAGAGTGGAGAAATAACAAATGACACAACAGAAATACAAATTATTGTAAGAAAATACTATGAAGAACTATATACCAAAAAACTAGACAACCTAGATGAAATGGACAAATTCCTTGAAACATATAATCTTGCAAAAATTAATCTGGAAAAATCAGAAAGCCTAAATAGACTGATTACACCAAATGAGATCGAAACAGTTATCAAAAAACTCCCAACAAGCCTGACTTGCAATGGCGCAGTGGATAAAGCATCGACCTGGAACACTGAGGTCGCCGGTTTGAAACCCTGAGCTTGCCCAGTCAAGGTACATATGAGAGTTGATGCTTACTGCTCCTCCCCTCTCCCTCCTTCTCTAAAATGAATAAATAAAATCTTAAAAAAAAAATCCACAACAAAGAAAAGTTGGGCCTGATGGCTTCACAAATGAACTCTACCAAATATTCAAAGAAGAACTAACTCCTATCCTTCTCAAGCTATTTCAAAAAATTCAAGAGGTAGGAAGACTTCCAAGCTCCTTTTATGAGGTGAGCATAATTCTCATTCCAAAACCAGGCAAAGACAACAAAAAGAAAGAAAATTATAGGCCAATATTTCTGATGAATATAGATGCTAAAATCCTCAAAAAAATACATATTAGCAAACAGGATCCAACAATATATGAAAAAAATCATAAGCCATGATCAAGTGGGACTTATTCTGTGGAGGCATGGCTGGTACAATATTCACAAATCAATCAATGTGATTCATCACATAAAAAAAAGGAAGGAGAAAAACCACATGATAATTTCAATAGATGCAGAAAAAGCATTTGATAAAATCCAGCACTCATTCATGATCAAAACTCTCAACAATTTGGGAATACAGGGAACATACCTCAACATGATAAAAGCCATCTATGACAAAGCCACAGCCAACATCATACTCAATGGGCAAAAATTAAAACAATCCCCTTAAGATCAGGAACAAGGCAGGGGTGCCCCCTTTCACCACTCTTATTCAACATAGTCCTGGAAGTCCTAGCCCTAGCAATCAGACAAGAAGAAGAAATAAAAGACATTCAAGTTGGAAAAGAAGAAGTAAAGCTATCATTATTTGCAGATGATATGATATTGTATATAGAAAACCCTAAAGTCTCAGTCAAAAAACTACTGGACCTGATAAATGAATTCAGCCAAGTCGCAGGATATAAAATTCATACTCAGAAATCAGAGGCATTTTTATACACCCACAATGAACAGTCAAAAAGAGAAATTAAGGAAACAATCTCCTTCACTATTAAAACCAAAAATATAAAGTACCTAGGAGTAAATTTAACCAAGGAGACTGAAGACTTGTACTCAGAAAATTATAAAACATTGATAAAAGAAATCAAGGAAGATACAAACAAATGGAAGCATGTACCGTGCTCATGGTTAGGAAGAATAGCATCATTAAATGTCTATATTCCCCTAAGCAATTTATAAATTTAATGCAATACTAATTAAAATACCAATGATATACTTTAAAGATATAGATCACATATTCCAAAAATTTATATGGAACCAAAAAAGAACACGAATAGCTTCAGCAATCTTAAAAAAG
This sequence comes from Saccopteryx bilineata, assembly GCF_036850765.1. Classification (NCBI taxonomy): domain Eukaryota; kingdom Metazoa; phylum Chordata; class Mammalia; order Chiroptera; family Emballonuridae; genus Saccopteryx; species Saccopteryx bilineata. The sequence goes on along the minus strand of NC_089491.1, from coordinate 206,881,743 downwards.
AATAAAGTAGGAGGTATCATACTTCCTGATATTAAGTTTTACTAGAAGGCCATTGTACTCAGCCTGGTATTGGCATAAGAACAGGCATATAGATCAATGGAACAGAACGGAGAATCTAGAAATAAACCCACAGCTCTATGGACAACTGATATTTGAGAAAGGAGGTAAGGGCATACAATGGAGTAAAAACAGCCTCTTTAATAAATGGTGTTGGGAAAATTGAACAGCTACCTGAAAAAAAAGAAACTAGACCACCATCTTACAACATTCACAAATATAAGTCGAAATGAATAAACAACTAAAATTTAAGCTGTGAAACCATAAGCATTGTAGAAGAAAACATAGAAAGTAAGCTCTCTGACATCTCTCACAGTGATATGTTTGCCGATTTGTTTGATATGTTTCACTCCACTGGCAAGTGAAATAAAAGACAGGATAAACAAATGGGACTATATCAAACTAAACAGCTTTTGCACAGCCAAAGACAACAAGAACAGAATAAAAAGACAAACTACACAATGGGAGAACGTATTTGACAATACATCTGATATGGGGTTAATAATTTGTAAAGAACTTGTAAATCTCAACACCAGGAAGATAAACAATCCAATCAAAAAATGGGAAAAAGAGATGAATAGACAATTCTCCAAAGAGGACATTCAGATGGCCAATAGGCATATGAAAAAATGCTCAACATCACTACTCATTAGAGAAATGCAAATTAAAACCACAATGAGATATCACCGCACACCAGTCACAATGGCGCTCATCAACAAAACAACACAGAATAAGTGCTGGCGAGGATGTGGAGAAAAGGGAACCCTCCTGCACTGCTGCTGGGAATGCAGACTGGTGCAGCCTCTGTGGAAAACAGTATGGAGATTCCTCAAAAAAATTAAAAATCGAACTGCCTTTTGACCCAGCTATCCCACTTTTAGGAATATACCCTAAGAATACCATACAACTGTTCCAAAAGGAGAAATGCACCCCCATGTTTATGGCAGCATTGTTCACAATAGCGAAGATCTGGAAACAGCCCAAGTGTCTGTCAGTGGACAAGTTGATTAAAAAGCTTTGGTACATATATACTATGGAATACTACTCAGCCATAAGAAATGATGACATCGGATTATTTACAATAACATAAATGGACCTTGATAACATTATATGGAGTGAAATAAGTAAATCAGAAAAAACTAAGAACTATATGAATCCATACATAGATGGGACATAAAAATGAGACTCATAGACATGGACAAGAATGTGATGGTAACGAGGGGTGGGGGGGCAAGGACCATAACTTAATGGTCTTTTACTGATAGGTTGAATCTGGAATGTGCAGCCTTGTAGAAAGAATCAAATTCCTTGAATACATTTCTTATGCTTTGAGGAGACAGGGCCATTTTAACCTTTGCAATGAGAAGAAAGGAAAAAAATACTTCTCCTGAGAATGCATTGTCAATGTATGTGTCTCAAACTCTAAGTATCTAAATTTATAATTTTTTACTTCACACCCAGCAGTATTTGAACATCATTGCATGTCATGGAGGAAAATCCATTGTTAAAGGAGAGAGGGACCCTGAAATAAATCTCTGCTCTCTGAGCACCTGTACACGCAGTTGATGGTTGACAAGGGAGTGGCAAAAAGGACTTAAAAATCTCCTATATGCCCTTAGATCAGCGGTTCTCAACCTGTGGGTCGCGACCCCGGCGGGGGTCGAACGACCAAAACACAGGGGTCACTGATGGCTTTAGGCAACCCCTGTGTTTTTGTTGTTGGACCCCTGCCAGGGTCGCGACCCACAGGTTGAGAACCGCTGCCTTAGATAATTGCTTTTTCCCTTTTTATTTAATAAGACCCACAAAGAACCCTGTTTGTAGTGCACTGTAGCCAGAAAGCAAACAGTTAAGTTAGAGAGGCATTTACGGGGTGTCTGGAAAATGCTGACACTTGGGGAGGGCTTTGCAAACACGAAGTCATTGGCTGGTGTGGAATCTCAAACCCAGCTCTGGGAATTTAGAAAGATGACCTGTTTTTAATTTTTACTTTTTGAAAGGGTGTAATTATTTAAGACTTTAATGTTTCTGGCTAACTTATATATGTGAACTGTGTACATTAAGAAAAATGGGGCCTGACCGGGCGGTGGCGCAGTAAATAGAACATCAAACTGGAATGCAGAGGACCCAGGTTCAAGACCCCAAGGTCGCCAGCTTGAGCGCAGGCTCATCTGGTTTGAGCAGAGCTCACCAGCTTGGACCCAAAGTTGCTGCCTTGAGCAAGGGGTTACTTGTTCTGCTGAAGCCCCATGGTCAAGACACATAGGAGAAAGCAATCAATGAACAACTAAGGTGTCGCAACAAAAAACCAATGATTGATGCTTCTCATCTCTCTCCATTCCTGTCTGTCTCTCCCTATCTCTGTCTCTGTAAAAAAAAGAAAAGAAAAAAGGGGAAGATTTTATTTACTAGTTCAGGAGCAGACTAACCATCAGTATTATTGTAAATGACTGAATGCTGAATACCCAACAATTCTAGAAGAAATAACTTGCTGTTAAGTTCTTGAGTTCCTAAGGACTGTCCCATGCCCAGTCTTTTCTGGGACAGTGGAGATACTCATAGATTCTGCAGAAGCCCCTTCCCATCCAGGGCTGCAGCAGCACGTCCCTGTGGGGATGCAGTAGCCATTGCAACAGAGGTGGGAGCACTCAGATGTGAGCATCTGGGCGGGTTGCACTGCTTCTCTGCACTACTTGGGCACCAGAGGTCTGTGCCAGAAAACAATTAAAGGTGTATTGTGCTTGAAAATCAATGCTGGAATGTAATCTACTGATTTTGTAGTTTACAAAGCATATTTCTTGCTTACTAAGCAGACCTTTCTTTTAAGTGACTCAGAAAGATTGACAACTTTTAAGAATAAAAAATAAACACTGGTGGAGGGAACAAACTACCTAGTTTTGAACCAAAGAGAACATAAACCTTGTAAGAAACTTGATTGTAATAAAAATTCATTGGTTAAAAATGTAATTATATTATATTGATATTTTACACTTGCTGGTTAAGAATGTCTAGCAATGACAATTAAAAAAATAAAAGATGTATAGCTGTTTTAAATCATTTTTTCCAGATCTACACTAATTTTTAGGAACAGCATCTGGGATAGGTTTTACTTGTGATTGGCATATTTGGCAATGTCACAGGGCTGAAGGCATTTGTCTAATTGAGTGCTGGTCACCTAAAATTTTGGGAATCTATTTTTGTTTCAATGTTACATTTCATTTGAGCTAATTTGTTTAGACTAATTTTTTAAAGGATATCACACTGTGTATGTGAATGTGTGTTCTATTGACTCAAAATTTAAACTCTATGCAAAGAATAAATTATATCTAGATGTGTACATATACATTTAAAATTTTAAGTTTTGTCCTGCTGTAAATAAAAGGACTGTTATTCATAACAAAGAAAAACATCTTATCTTCCAAGTAAAAACTTATAGATTTTCTATTACTTCTTCTGTAACTGCCATCAATTAGAGAGTGATAAAGATGCCTTCAGAAGAGTTTCATAGTTTTGGCTGTTTTTGAAAGAAGAAGCTGTCTTTCAAGCTGGGTCAGACTGAAATCATGGTCACAATTAACTACTCACTACCTAATAATCTTTGGGGGGAAAATATGCAGCCCTGCACTTCCTATCAGCCCAGTCACCTGGGCCCCAGTGTGGTGAGAAAGCTCTTTCTGGTTAAGGAATGTATACAGACAAGCCACCACCAAATTGCCATCATTAGGATGGCCAAAACAGTTGTAGTCCTTAAGAACCATATCAAAGAAGGTGGTAATTATAGGTCAAAATCACCTCAAGAAGTAAAAAATGCAGCTTTCTGAGAGAAGCAAATAATCAGAGTCCTTTAGACTCAGTCTTCCTGAGACAGGTCATCCTGTTAGGCCCCTATTGGGCACTACAAATGGCAATAATAATTTGGGGCCTGACCTCAGGCTGTTTCTACCTTGACCCAAAACCATATTAAAAATATATAGTGACTTCTTCAGCTCCTCTCTCCAAACAGAAGTCCCAATTGAAGTTGAAAGCACTGTGTTTTACAACCAATGTGACAATCCAGGAAATCCTCTTAAATCTATTCACCCTTTTATGTAAGTCTAAAAATGGTCAATTTCTAGAAAAACCCCTAAGGCATTCCATGGACTGACCATATTTTTACTCAGACAACATTAATGAATATTTTTCCTGGGTTTCCCAAGGGTGTCTTCCTGGGAGTATGGGTTGGGTAGCACAAGGTGGAAAAATGTTAAGTGGTTGTGCCAAAGAAAGTGAGGGCATGATACCCGCCTTCTTCTCCAGTTGTTGATTAGCCCAAGTCTGCTCTTTCTTCCTCATATAAAATTCTTACTTTGTGAGTTGATGGCAGCGTTTTTGACCATCAGAAGAGCCATTTTTCAGTAGCCAGGAAGTTCTTCTGAGTCATAGGCCATGGTCATTTATCAGGTGGCATTAACTAAACAGGTGTTCAAATTCCACTGGCAACTGAAATTCTATTTATTTGATTCCAGTTGTTATTTACTCATTCGCCCTTTTTCTGACTCGTTCAAGAAAGAAGACCCAGAAGTAGAGCGCATCAGAAATATAACAGTATATGTGATGCAGAATATGCAGGCACCTAGCTCACATGCTACCCAATGATATGGCTTACACCTGAGCAGATGAATCTATAGAGGAGACGCCATTTAGGTCAATAATGTAGGTGGCTCAGATTAAAGGACAGCAACTAGAAGACAGTGTAAAGCAGAGTGTAGGGTGTTGATTAAGGTGGGACTTCACTGGGGAAAGGAACGCAGACAAGAGGATAGGGTCCCATTCTAAAGAGTAGTTCTTCAGGGTGGGCATTTATCTGATCCTTGTTTCCACTCAGACCCTCCAATTAGAAGCTTTGACTGTTTTTCACCAAACATTCATATATATATATGGAAATACAGATGATGGATGAAATTCTAAGTTGTTTTTCTGGCTAAGATTTAGTAAATGCTTATCTACCTATGGATAAAATTATTTCATATTTGAGTTTGTTTACTTTAGCTTACATAAGAGATTGTGGCTGTCCTATATATAAATATTATGAGTCCCTTAAGTTTTTATTAAAATACCTGGGAGAAAATCATCTTTTTCTTCTTCTATGAAGTTGACAACTAACATTCCTCACTTGGCCTGTCCAGTAAGTCCCCTCTTTCTCTTTTAAATTGTTATTCTATGGAAAGACTTGAGTGTAAAAATTATGTAAAACAGTGCCTGTTTCTTGTAGGACTCCACTTCCCTTAAGAAATGAGTTACCCTCCTTTTTTCCCTTCCCCATTGGAATGAAAGCTTTCTGAGGACAAAAACCATATAGTCAATCCTCTTTAAGTCCTGAGCAAGCACTGTGCTCATCATGGTACTGAAACACAAACCAATCATAATTCTGACCCTCATAGAGAAACCATGGGGAAGACAGATGTGTAAACGCAAAAGTGTCAATCAGCGTGATCTTTGTTATGATATGCATGCAAATGAAGTAACACAGGAATACAGACTAGGGAGCCATTAGTATAGGATTGAGGGATAATATTAAAAGATGACATTTAAGCCAGCAAACTGTTTAATCTCCTTCAACTACTTATATTCATAGGAGCTAGGAGAATATGACATAGTCATTCAATGAATGCTTGTTCAATTGAACTGAATGCATATAGTAGAAACTTTCTCTAATACTTTTTCTGAAACAAACTTCAATTCCCAAGTTTTGATGTTAGACTTTTTGATTCACATGTCAATGTTGACCAAAAAACTAGCCATTATATAAGCAACAGATTATTTTAACTTGACTAAAATGAATTAATAAAAAAAGATTGTGATATGCAGTTTTTTATTTAAAAATTACTGCTTCCTCCTACAAGTATCTTTTTACAAATTTATGTGTCTGTTTTATGCAAGATTAAATCTCCTTTTATCTCAAGTACTGCAATATCTGATGATATACTGCCTTGCAAAAGGAGTGTAAGCTCTGTAGAAGGTCTAATACTACTAGACTTCATTTATTGTCCCAGACAGGGCAGAAACATGGGAATTAGAAAAAATGCTGTTAAGAATTTTTGACTCTTAACAAATGAGTCTCATTTGAAAAATATATCCTTTACTATTCACATTCTCCACTTTATATCTTTTTAACAGATGCCATTTGTAAGTAGAAATTCAACCAGGTTTTCATATCAATCTGTGCAATTACTCTAGGAACTGATATTCCAACATGTAAAATGGATAGCTTAAGAAAGAGTATAATATATAGTACAAAGCAGAAAATTTCTTTGAATGCAGTGGTCATAGACATCACATCTCCAGGAAATGAGATACATATAAGAAGAATTATGTAGCCATTTAAAAATAATATTGTTATTTAGATCATTTTTTATAAATTATTATATAATATTTTCCATTCATTTTGAAATAGGTGATGGCTCCACATAGCATTGTATGGATTACAGAAATATGGTTTATACATAAAAGTGCAAATCTTTGTAAAGTATGAATAAAATTCCAGTTATGCTTTGGCCATACCTTATATTATGTATGCATGTGTGTCCATTTATTAGAAATTTTTACTTTGCTCTCATCCCACTTTTTTGCAATACATCTTTAGAATTTCAGATGCTGTATGGCACCTTAGAAAGGATTTGTTAGTTGAAAAGGTACTGTGCACCACAACAAACACTATGGTACATTAAGAATAAAACAAAACCTGGCAAAGCTATCCATTTTAGTTCTTGGATATGTGGAAAAAATAGTAATAGCAAGAATGTGGCACATGCTTCCTTGACTTTTAGGCTTCAAATCCACCATACTGAATGAATTTTTATAGGGCATATACTTGTTCATGACCTCTAGTGTTAAGAAGTTCTGTCATGTTTGAAAACTAGTCCCTAGTGGAGCCCATGTCCCTGTTAATAGCTGAAAGGTCAATGGAGCTGCTAAAAAATTTGTATTATTGTAAGGGTGGCCATGAAAACACCGCCTGCAGCAAGAGGACTTGGCAGCTGGGTCAACAGGCACTGTGGGGATTTGTCAACCTAGGGGGCCCACTTGCATAAAACTTTGGTGAATTGGGACTAACCTGGCTTCCTGGGGTAAAGCCACTCCATTATGCATGACTTTCTCTGGGATGGTCGAGCAGCCTGCTGACTCACTGAGACATATGGAAAGGACAAACAGAACCGATTTTACAAAGTGATTTTCTTTCTTTTAAAGCACTCTTCAGTATCCAGTATAATAAGAAGTGAGATAAAGATATTTTAAGAAAATAAACAAAGGGCAGTCTGTGGAGCCACAGAGCAGAGCAGTAGGGAGGAGGTGGGAGAGGCAGTTGCTGATATTGGTCACACAGGAGTTCAAGGTACAGCATTTCTGTAAAATGACCTCTTAAGCCTGGAATTTGCATTGTTAAACTTACAGACCTCTTAAGGGAATGGTCCATTTGACTTGGTTGGGTAACAGATAAGCAACATGTTAAAAATACAGTATGAGGCCCTGGCCGGTTGGCTCAGCGGTAGTGCATCGGCCTGGAATGCGGGGGACCTGGGTTCGATTCCCGGTCAGGGCACACAGGAGAAGCACCCATTTGCTTCTCCACCCCCCACACCCCCTCCTTTCTCTCTATCTCTCTCTTCCCCTCCCGCAGCCAAGGCTCCATTGGAGCAAAGATGGCCTGGGTGCTGGGGATGGCTCCTTGGCCTCTGCCCCAGGCACTAGAGTGGCTCTGGTCGCAGCAGAGCAACCCCCCCCCCGAGGGGCAGAGCATCGCCCCCTGGTGGGCAGAGCATCGCCCCTGGTGGGCGTGCCAGGTGGATCCTGGTCCGGCGCATGCGGGAGTCTGTCTAACTATCTCTCCTCGTTTCCAGCTTCAGAAAAATACAAAAAAAAAAAAAAAAATACAGTATGACTGCATAGGTCAGTGTTTCCCAACGTGGGGCAATTCGATAGTTAAGGGAGGCAATTTGAAAATGGACTCAACACGACTTTAACTCTTTCGCCCCGGGCCATTTAAATGCAATGCTAGATATTGGTGCCAAATTAAACAAAAAATGCAATTCTTAAATAATTGCAGTAAATAATTATTAAGTATAATTTCATTTGACAAGACCAAAATATCAACTGGGTGATTTTTCGTCGTCAAGTAAACTTCATCCTGGGTTCACCGCGGAGAGTGCCGTCTGCCGCAGGGAACCCCAGACGTTTTAAAAACTCACTAAACAACGCAGTTATTCTCACCTAATTGGCCCATCGCAAATTCTGTAGTGTTTCACATCATTCAGTTGGTGTTAATTTGAAATAAGTGTCAGTCAAAACTGTTGTAAAAGCTCGTTGATTTAATAAATATACATATATATATATTGCATAGGTATAATTGGTAAGTATTTGATTTTATTTTTATCAATATTAAACTCTTTATTAAGTACTTTTTGCATCGGGGCTAGAAAGCAATAGTATTTTATAAATATTATTGGGGTTATAATAGTGCATGCACGACAATTTTAATTTTAGAAGCATAACTTTCCAGAAAATTTTGTCAAGTGGAAAAAATATAGATACCTTTTGATTTGCGGTGGTAGTGTAGTAAATGTGTTATATACATTTAAATAAATATGAATTTTTAGTATACGTTTACTCTATGTCACATTGAATATATTTTAACACATATTTTAATATTAGTTTTTAATTGATCTTATTTTTATTATAGCCCATAGTAAAATGAGTGGTGCAAGCAAGAAAAAAACTCATCAATATTCGGAGGAATATTTAAAATTTGGGTTCATACCCGCTGTTCATGATGAGCTGATTCCTTTTTGTCTTTTATGCCAGCAATGCTTGACCAACAAATCAATGAAATGAGGTCATCTTGAGGCGCCTTTGAAGGCAAAACATAGTGCTCATATTAATTCAGATTTGAGTTACTTTAAAACTTGAAAGAAAAATTTTGAAAAAAGAACAACATTCAAGTCTTTATTTACTGCTCATACTTCAACTAATAATCATGTTCTTGAGGCTAGTTATCAAATTTCTTTATTCATCGCTAAAACTGGAGAAAATCACACTATAGGAGAGAATTTTTTTTTTTCATTTTTTTTTTCTTTTTCATTTTTCTGAAGCTGGAAACAGGGAGAGACAGACAGACTCCCGCATGCGCCTGACCGGGATCCACCCGGCATGCCCACCAGGGGGCAATGCTCTGCCCACCGGGGGGGATGCTCTGCCCCTCCTGGGGGTCGCCATGTTGCGACCAGAGCCACTCTAGCACCTGAGGCAGAGGCCACAGAGCCATCCCCAGCGCCCAGGCCATCTTTGCTCCAATGGAGCCTTGGCTGCGGGAGGGGAAGAGAGAGACAGAGAGGAAAGCGCGGTGGAGGGGTGGAGAAGCAAATGGGCGCTTCTCCTGTGGGCCCTGGCTGGGAATTGAACCCGGGTCCTCCGCACGCTAGGCCGACGCTCTACCGCTGAGCCAACTGGCCAGGGCCAATATAGGAGAGAATTTAATAAAACCGTCAATATCAGCATTTCTTAAAATGGTTCTTGAAAAAGATGACAAAGATGTAAAAGCTATGCCACTCAGTAACAATTCTGTTAGCAGAAGAATAGATGAAATGAGTGAGGATATTGAAAAACAACTTATTGAAAAGCTGAAAACAAGAAAATTCTCCTTGCAAATGGATGAATCAACTTTGAGAGACAGTGAGGCAGTATTGATAACTTATGTAAGATATATTGATAAAGGACATTTTGCTGAAGAAATGTTGTTCTGTAAAAGATTAGAAAGCACCACTACCTCCAAAGATATATATAATAAGCTAAAAAACTACTTAGATGTCAATGATATACCAATGAAAAATAGAACATCTTGTGCTGCAGATGGTGCTCCCAATATGATGGGCAAGAAAAATGGCTGCTTAAAATTGATGAAAGATGTGAATCCAGAAATGATTCTTGTGCATTGTGTTATTCATAGGGAAAACTTGGTAGCTAAAAACATCTCTCCTGTTCTGAATGAAGTATTACATACAGTAATAAAGTGTGTTAATGCTATTAAAGCTAGTGCCAAACGTGAGCGTCTTTTCAAGCTATTTTGTGAAGAACAAAATGAAGACCATGTGAGACTTTTACTTCATACTGAAGTAAGATGGCTATCTAAAGGAAACTGTTTGAAAAGATTTATGGAACTGTTTGATACTCTTAGTGATTTTTTAAGTGACAAAGCTGAAATGAAGTATCTGTTAACAATAGATGGTAAAGCATTTGTGAGTTATTTAGCCGATATCTTTGAAAAACTAAATATATTAAATAAGCAACTTCAAGGAACAAATAAAACTCTTGTCGATGCAAAAGCAAAGATATTTGGTTTCATTACTGATATTGAGTTATGTCAGAAACATATTAACAACAAAAACTTTAAACAGTTTCATTGGCTCCAAAAATGTGAAGTAACTGATACCGCTTTACTTGTTATTGTCAATCATTTGAATATTCTATCTGCTGATTTAAAAGAAAGATTTTCTGATTTAAAACAAATTGATTTCCCAACATGGATGATGTAGTCAATGTTAGTGGATTTGTCTGATATATCAAATATGCAGTATCAAGAAGAACTCGCAGAATTGCAAAATGATGAGTCAGTTAAAGCTTTATTTCATATCAAAGGAGCGATGGCATGGCTTTGTGAGGAAACAGAAATCAAATACCCAAATTCAACCAAATGTTCAAGAAAACTATTGCTACCATTTCCATCTTCATTTTTAGCTGAATGTGGATTTAGTGCTGTAAATGATTTACTGGTAAAAAAAAAAAAAGAAGAAGAAGAAGTCAGCTGGATATAACACAATGTGGAGACTTGAGACTAAAGCTAACCAAATTGGAACCTAATATAAAATCTCTGTGCAGCAAGCATCAAGTGCAAGGATCACACTAAATTAAAATAATAAATTAATATAGAAAAATCTGTATGAAAATTATTTGGAATTTAAATTTCTTTTTTCATCATATGTTTTGAAATTTTACTTACTGTGTTTTGTTAACAATTTCATAGTGATTTCTTCCTAGAATCTATCATTTATGTTTATTAAGTGAACAAATCAATTTTTTAATGTTAAAAATTATGTATGTTACATAGGGGGGGACATAAAAATTTTAGAAAGGTTAAGGTGGCACATGGCACAAAAAAGGTTGGGAAACACTGGAGTAGGTAGTAATGAATCAACAGGAGTAAGAATAAGTTTGTTGCACATATTTCTGGAGAATTAAGCCCAGAAATACAGAATGTCTGTAAAGTCATGGTGCACTTTTGACCAGTCACAGGAAAGCAACAAAAGATGATAAAAATGTGAAATCTGCACCAAATAAAAGAAAACTCTCCCAGTTTCATACCTATTCAGTGCAGTGTGATGTGAGCTCACGCACAGATTTTTTAGGGCTTCTTAGGTAGCTATCCCATATAGCCTCTACAGACTCATCACTGACTGATGGCCTACCAGAACGGGGTTTCTCCAGCAAACTGCCAGTTTCCTAAAACTGCTTATTCCATCGAGTAATGTTATTCCTATGTGGTAGTGCTTCGTTATAAATGTGCCAATATTCATGTTGCACTTTGGTCATGGATTCAAATTTAGAGAGTCACAGAACACACTGAATTTTTCTCTGTACCATCCACATCTTGACTGGCATGGCCGTGGGCTGCTTTACTGTATACATGGTGTTACATCATCATCTGCACATGTGCACATGCTGCCACATCATTCTACAGAAACTGGAAGGGTTTTCCTTTTATTTGGTGCAGATTTCACATTTCTATCATCTTTTGTTGCTTTCCTGTGACTGGTCAAAAGAGCACCATGACTTTAGGGACACACTGTATTTTAGGAACAGAAAAAAACAGTCATTTGGTTTAAGTTCAGCTGAAACAGAAATGAAAGAATCTTTGTCAAAAGTGCAAAAGAAAAAATTGTGTTCTAGAACAATAAAGCTTGGAAAATTCATTACTCTATTAGAATTCTTTAGTTTCTATTCCCCAGGAGCACTGTTGGATCCTGGTTTCATGCAGAGCAAGCATCTGAAGCATGTCCTGGATATTGGAAAACTAGGTATGAGGAACTTGTTAAAGCTTGTGGACACTTTTACTCTAATTTTTGAATAAACACAATCTTAAATGTTGAGCGATCATCTGAAAATAATGCAATGCATGGAATGAGCATCAATAATGCTGAAGAATTAAATATATTCAATTATATATGTGTGTATATATATGTTTTAAATATATTATTTAATAATCTTCATAGCACTGTACAGAAAGGAGGCAGGGCAGAGCGATCATTAACACTTATCAACGGGCAAAGGGACCTACAGTGAAAAGTCGCTGACTGTCCCACACTAAGGAAATTTCAGAGAGAAGACTCACTCTCTGTCCTTGCAGGACAGATTTGCTCCTACTCTTACTGCTCTCAGATGGCACGACTAAGTGAAACTAAGAAAACTGCCCAGCTCTTGGGCTCACTGTATTGGAATCTGGTTTCGGGAACTGCTGGCCAAAAGAGCTCCCAGATAGGGCATGGAGAAGCCAGTAGCTCAGACTCAGGGCACCCAGTGAGCTGGATCAGCAGGCTAGGTGATTGGTATGGACTTGATCCTACCTGCGCTCCACCAGGAGGTGTGATGGCTCCACTTCAGAAAGATGATCTTGAGGGGTGGCCAGTATTCTAACATGGAGGCAAAATTTATCCCTTTTCTGCTTTTTCCTTAAATGACTCCAGAGTTCTAGCCTTAGAAAAACTTGGTTATATTCTCACTGAATTTTCTTTCTTCCTTTTTCTTTTCATTATAAATAATGGCATTCAATTTTTATGTTATCTTGCCTTGCTTTTCTAAGGATGTCCACTGTAAGTGACTGTACACTTATGTAAATGAATATGTAACATGTAGTCTTAGACCACATAGTTCTTACACACTGAGGCGGTAATGCAGAAACCTTGCCTGCTTTTGCCAGAGTGACTTAAGAACATTGCATATGATTTATAAACTGCCTTATTTTTCTTCAATGTGAGTGTGTATGTGTGTGTGTCTATGTAAGGAAAAAACATTCTACATTAAGAAAGTAACTTCTATGACCTCTAATATAGAATATAACATTTTTATAACTTGCTGTTCTTCTCTTCCAGGGCCAGGAGTCAACTGATGTTTGACAGTCATTCTGAAAACATTATTCTAATAAATCTGGGGTTCCTCCACAAGAATACAAATTCACCTCAGAATTTAATTTGAGATAGATTTTTGATATAACCAAAAATGTCTATACGTATATTGCTTTTTCAGTTGATGAGGCTCTTTCTTCAATTTCTTCCTCAAAAGTTTTAGAAAAACAGTTTTGCTTTGAAGCAGACATCCTGAAGACTGTGAGGCTAGTCATTAGCTTGTGTTTTCAAAATAACCCCACTCAGATACACGAAAGTGTGTGCTTATATAGAAATTCAACTCATCTAGGCAGAAATACTGTAATAATAAATGTTGACATTCAAATCAAAACAGCACAATGCTCCCAACAAGTGTTTATGAAAACATTTGTTTTCTTACAGTTGGTTTAATTTTGAAATTCCTGTCCATGTCTGGATACAAGGATGGTGTCTTTGGGACTCTGTTACTCCCCTCACCTCCTGAAAACCAAACACACATCTTAACCCTGGCCCCACACATTTCATGACTTACCAGAAACAGGCACCTAATGAGAAGTCAGGCCTTTCAGGTATGTCACTCTGAGACCACCCTATGAGAGGAGGCCCTAAGATCACAAAGCCAAGGTCCCTTATGGCAATTCTGTTAATTAGACACTAATAATGGGTTGAAGATGTAAAATTCACCTCCGTGCACTACCAACAGACTAAACAATCCAGATAAAGAGGGAAAGATTTTTGTGAGGAGGAGGGAACATTAAATATAACACCACCAGGAAGCATGCAAAAGCAGATCCATTTGGATAAATGCAACAGGATAACAATGGCCTGAGATCCCAAGTAAATCCCTCAACCTCAGTATGAATCAGTTTAATGTGGGTATTTTATAAATTGACATTAGGTTGCATTTTTCATTCTTCTTATTGCCAACTTCAACAGTCACTGCCGTGTCTGATATAATTTTCATTTATTACTTTGCTTTTCACAAAGAGAACACTGGTTTCACACTCAAGGGCAAAAAGAATGCCCCTACAATGCATAGATGGATACTTGTGTTATTGTGAAAAAAAATGTGTAATTAACTGAGAAGGAATGCTATGACTGTAAGGTAGATGCCCATAAGTGATACTGCAAGAGAGACCATTTAGAACCAAGCATTTTTTCTTGGCTTCTGCAGTACCGATGTCAACCTCTGTTTTTCTCAGAAAAGATAGTGTTCTGTGGTATGGTCAAGGGACACAAATCTCCATTCTGTGAGTCAGTGACTTTTTCAGATAAGCATACCCAATTTAAAACTTGCAGATGATGTTTTGAATACATAGCTATATTATCGCTTTCAGTGTTGTACCCAATCCACAATTCCATGTGTTTTCATAGAGGCACATAATCCAAATAAGTTTTTGAAAAGTTTTATTAAAGAAGGAAATTTATTAAATATGTTGCCACATATCTCTTACATGGGGCAGTTCCAAAGTCCCAAATTGTGTGTCTCATTAATATTCTAGGGGTTGGTTATTGTTGGTCAAATAAGTTTGTAAATCGATATATATGTTTGCTCGCTTATAGTTGCATTGTGTGTGGGGGCAGGCTGTAAACAGGCCAGGTCATTATAGCCTGAGGCTTAGTTTTAAGACTAAACTTTTCCCCACACCTTTGACTGTTGCATGATGTGGGAGATGCACTCTTATGAGGAATTCCATTAAGCCTCAGAAAAGTGACTTTGTATCAGAAACTTCCTTGTTTGTATATTGGATTAAAGGTTTTGATATCTATACTGTAAAGTGGGGCAGACCAGGAGCTTGCTGTCTCTCAGTTCCTGCTATCACCATTGCAGTGGCCTCCCTGATCCCTTGCCTTTCATGGGAAATGCAGGTTTTCTGCTTTTTCCTTGTCTTCTCTTGTGGTTTGCCTGTCTTGGTGAGACACCAATAAACAGAATGGCCCAACATCCTCTAACTCTGCCATTTCTTTACCGTCTGCCTGAATCCAGTGGGAACCTGCATGTATATGGCCACAATGGTGGTTCCTGGCCATACAACTGACATAGTTTGTGGCAAGATTTGGAGATTGTTACGGGGTCGCCAACCTTGAGCGGTAGGGTAGAAGACTACTTGCTGTTCTGGTTCCCCATGGCTGTTCTTTTAGGGGCCATGGGCTGGATGTTTTTTACTCAAGAGGAAACCAGGAGTTCTGTGTGAGAAGCCATCCAAGGTCAATAGCTTCAGTATGAATTACAAATTGAATGGCAGAAAAGGCTGGAATTGGAGCAAGCACTGGAAAATAAATTACAGATTCATGAGTTGTAGTTTGCCCTGGAAGCTGAATGTTTGCACCGGCAGTTGTTGGAGAAACAACTACAGATTCAAGAGCTTGAGTCTCAGCATCTGCCCAAAAGCCAGCAGCTTCCAGAGCCTAAACGGTCGCCAAATGAGCAGCAGCATCCATGCCAGTGGAGTGTCTTTGTGTCAGCGGGAACAGGTGCTTGCTACTTCTCTTCTGAGGATGAGAAGACTCAGGCTGAAGCTGCCATATGCACACTGAGAGTCTGACCAGTGGTCACCAAGAAGGTAAAAACCCAGCAGCAAAGAGTCCCTCAGGGGCATCCACAGCCTCCTGCCCAGGTAATGGAACAATCTATGGTTTGGCCCTATTCCTAGGCAGAGCTGATGGAGTTGGGGGCACAATTTAGGCAGAAGCCTACTGAATCCCTGGTAGCCTGGTTACTACGATTATGGGACATAGGGGTGGGTGGCATCATGGTCTCTAGAATGGAGATGGAGAAATTGGCTGCCATTACCACACACTGCTCCTTGAGGCAGCATCTTTAGAACTGCCATGGCAACCCAGGGGACCATACCCTATTAGAATGGGTGATGGCCACCATTTATATGGTCTGGCAGAATGCTGGAGAATTTTCCGGGGCAGTGAGTTGGTGGCAGTGCTACAGTGAGTTAGTATAGGTCCTTTGGGAACTAGCTATAAAGAATACTGTTTTCAACCCTGGGTCCCGTGGGCCAGATGAGGAAGGGGTTACCACAAAAATGAGGAAATTTATCCTTGCTAGTGCCCCATCAGCCCTTTTTGGGTCACTTGTGGCTATCTTGGACACCTGTGTTGGGCAGCCCATCAATGCAGTTACACAGATGGTAGCAGATTTGGGAGAGCTGGAGACCGCTCGGGATCATAAAGCAGTGAAGGTTGCTGCCTATGTTGCCACTAACTAACAAGGGAATCGGGCCTATAAAGGTTACCTGAACGCAGATGTGGGTAGATTTTATTGCAGCTGGAGCAGATAATGGGAAATTGGATGACCAGTCTAATAAAATTATTTTGGAGCTTTGGCGGCAGCTTAAACCAGAACAAAAGTTCCAGCCACTAATGTGAAAGACCCCAGCAGCTACCAATAAAATGTTTGGTGCGTGGTCAGCTCAGTTACAAGATTATATGATAGAGACAGCCGAGGGAGAGGAGAACTCCCAAGACCTATTGTACCAGTTTGAATAGGAAAAGGGCTGAGGGACCCATCTAATGGAAATATGTGGGGACAGGAGGCCACACACAGAACTGGTTATCCACTGGTCCCCTTCCAATGTACAAGAGGTGTTGGCCTTGGTGGATACACTTGCAGAATGTTTCTGTTAGAATCCATCAGAGTCCAAAAAGACCAGTGTAACAGGCTTTACTGAAAGAAAAAAAGAACCCTGCCGGACTGACTCATGAGGGAGAGTCATGCCAGGCATAGAGAAGACTATGGTTTTTTAAAAGTTAGGGGAGGGGTGTAGGAAGGGCTGTTTGGTTTTCAATTATCCAGGACTTCTCAGTTTGTGACATCAGACATTCCTTTGTGGTTGGTCATCTGCTGCGAGCCCTGAAAAGAGATTTACTGGCAGGGTTAAAGAAATGAAACTTAAGATTCCAGACTATTTGATATATAAAAATAGGAAAGAGAGACCTCAAGGGAAAAGGGACAAAGGTCATTATCTTCTGTAACTTCTTCCTTCTGAGTAGGGGTGGTGAGGGGTTATGGACTCTCTAACAATCACTCTCAGTGAGGAGTAGAGAGATGCAGTGATGGTTTCTTCTCAGGTACGGGTGTATTTATAGGGTTCCAGATTTTTCTGTTTCATGAGGGCAGGTTTCAGGGTTGGTGTGTAAAGTTAGGTAGATTTTTCCAATTTTATGATTGGGGAAGGTCAGCATGTGGTTCTGTAAGAAACTAGTGAACAAACGTAAGAGGCAGGGTCCAAAAGTTAGAAAAATATATAGGAGAGTGAGTGGACCAATGAAAAGCAAAAGTCAAGACACCCAGTTTGTGTGAAACCACTGATTTCATGACTTGGTTTGTTTTTTATGAATTCGCTGAGCTTCAGAGAGAGAGAGAGGGAATATGACAGGGCAGTGGCCAGTCCCCCTACCCCTAGACCTATTTTTATAGAAATTTTTAAAGCAACAAGAAGAGGAATTACCTGTATAGCTTGTTTGGTCCTTAGAATGACGGATAGTGTACTAGGAACTGGAAGAGGCTCATGAGGTGGGATTGGGTTGATATTTGGGGTGAGATAAATTAGGGTACAGGTTTCTGTCCAATTAGTAGGGAGACACATATAGGTGTTGGTCCCACACGAGTAGAAAGCCCCTGATTGGGTGAGGCAGGCTGAGAGGTGAATAGAGAGTAGAAAGACAAGGGGTCAGTTTTGTTTCTCTGTTTCTGAGCTCCAGATGGTCAGGGTGGAGGAAAGAGCTGCCCCAATAAGTGGGGAAAGTAAAGGATTGTTAAGTAGGGTGATTAATTAAACATTCTTTGAAAACCAGTTTTCTGACTGTTCAAATTCTTTTTTCTGTGTACAAACCTCTTACAACCTACACAAACCTTCTACAACTTACATAAACCCTCAGCTTTCATGAACTTTCTTATCTAGAAATAACTGGCTTTCATAACAACTTACTTTTTTTTCTTTCAAAAGTAATTCCATATTTTTTACCTTCTATTATCAAAACCATACAATTCTTTTCTAGTCAGAACTCTTGATTTAAAAATCTTTAACCTTTAGTGACAAGTTGACTTTATTTTTACCCTAGTTTCCCTTTTCCCAAAGTCTGATTAAAAGAGTTGTTAGTTTCTTCATAAATTCACCATACATAGACCAACCAGCTTCTGGTTTGTGGTTGGAGTAAGGCATGCCGTTTTTCTAGTTTAGCAGCAGTGGGAGTTGTCAGGATCACAGTTTATGAACCTGTCCACATGAAAGTCCGTCCTTGGGTGATGTAATGCTGGAAGTGCCTCTTGGACAGTCTTTGAACAGTTTGTTGAGTTACATGTAAATCCTTCAAGTACTTAAAGAAAGGTGGTTACATTTCTTTTACAATTTGATTCATGTTATTTATTTGTGTGGACCTTTTGGTACCTGTGGGCACAATGTAACTTCAAATTAGTTTCTAATTAATACTGGAATGGGCAAGCAATTCCTTAACATGTTAACATAATTTCACTAAGTTTGAGAAATGTCCTAAAGAACAGGAGTAACACATATTCAGGAAAGTCCACAAGGCATTGGAGTTATGGTCACATTTCTACACTTTGCAGCTAGAGTTTAAGTCCTAGTGACCACTGCTTCTAGCTGGAATTAGCAGCAGGTCCCAGCCTACAATAGGCATGGGGCATTGAGACAAGAGAAATAAAGGAGACACTATATACATTAAATAAAGCAACAATATCAGCCTGTCAATACCCACAGTAGAGATCTTCGAGGGATAAATAAAACTCAAATATTCAGGCAAGGTATAGTAGATGGCCCTTGTGTTTACAAGAAATGAGATAAGTTCCTCTGCTACTTGGAAGAAATACCTTAGGCTCATGAACAATGTCTTTGGGATTTCAGTGGCAATTCCCAGCATGCTGGGCAAGGTCAGGTCACAAGTAGCTGGAGCAGGGCTAGCAGAGACTGAACCCTCTGTCCATGGAGAAGGGGGCAGCTTACCTTTTTATGTCCCTCTTTCCACAGCAAAGATGTGTCCCATAGTGGGGTCGAGAAGCCTCGCAGGCTTTAGTTCAATGACCTTTCTTTCCACTCTTGAAGCAGGGCCCTGATGGAATCCTATGAAGCCCTTTAGGGTGCTGGAGCCTTTAAGAGCATATACCAAAAGCTGATATTTCCTTACCTCTTTTGGGTCTATTTGCCTTTTCTGTTACTCCCTTGGCCATTATAGACCTTAAAAGCCATGCTCAGAAGATCTTACTGAGGGGCTTGACTAAGAGAGCAAAATTGGGAATTCAGTTTTTAAAGAAGCCTATTAGACTGAGGAAAGAAAGGATTTGATTTGCAGTGGTAGATGGTTGGAGACTGCAAAGGGTCTTAGTTCTAGCTAAGGTGAGACCTCAGTTGGGGGTTAAGATGACGTCCAGATAGGCTACAGACTAACAGTGAAGTTGAGCTTTAGCAGAGAAGACAGGATATCCCTTCATGGTGAGGAAGTTAAGAAGGGTGGCGGTGTGTCCCCTTGAGGCAGGCAGGGAGGGGTTGCAGAGGAGTAGGTTATTTACATATTGTAAGAGAGTATTAGTTTCAAGATTGCATGCTGCTAAATCCTGAGCTAATGCCTGCCCAAACAGGTGTTGGCTGTTTCTGAACCCCAGGGTTAAGACAGTCCACATAAGTTGCTGAGCTGCATTAGTGTCTGAGTCAGTCCAAGTAAAGGCAAACAGAAAGTAAGAGTCAGGGTATAGAAAAATGGTAAAGAAGGCATTCTTGAGGTCTACAACCTTGAAGTGAGTGGTGTTTGACGGAATGTGTGACAGTAACCTGTAGAGATTAGGGAATACTGGATTGAGAAGAATTACTGACTCATTGATTATTTGTAAGTCTTGTACAAGGTGATAAGCCCCTGAAGATTTTCGAACAGAAAGGATGGGGGTATTGCAGGGAGAGTCCATGGGAATGAGTAAGCCTTGATTTAAGAGGCAGCTTAATAGACAACTCTGCCTTTTTAAGTTTTTCAACATGACAGGGAGTTGTCAGCATAGAGGGAAGGAAGAGAGAAAGCAGATGGATGGACAGCATGAACAGCTGAATGGAAAAAAGGAGGGTCAGAATCTGAAGGAGGAGGAGGAAGAGGAAGTTGAAGTGCTGGTGGTGGTGCCATGTAGTCAGAGGAGTTAAAAAGATTAGAGCTCTGAGGAGAAAGGAGGGGATGAGAGAGAGAAAGACAGAGCCACAGTCTGCAAAGAGGGAGAAGAGGTTGGAGAGAGGCAGAGCCGCAATCTGTAAAAAGGGAGGAGGGATTGAAGAAGAAAAAGCCACCGTGGCCGGTGAGGAAGAGGGAGGGGACAAATTATAGGAGGAGGCCAGATGAGAGGCTCTGGGGCCTGAGGGACAGAGTGGTCTGTGGAATCAAATGAATCAGGAGAGAAAGTAAGGGAAAGGGAGCCAGCTGTTTTACAGGGAAGGATTTGGTGTGCATTCAATGCTTTGGTGAGAAGAACCTGATAAGTAGAGCAAGAAACACAGAGTAAAGAATGAGAGTGAAGGTAGAAGAAAGCCTGCACATAAGGAATCTCTGAGACCTTTCCAGTCCGGTGCCAGAAATTATTGAGATCTTTGAGTGTACTGTAATTGAAAGTAGTATTTATATTGAGGCCGTGTCATCCATGAGGACGAGTTTGACGAGATTTTTTTAACGGGCATCCTGAAGTAGTAGTCCCAAAGGAGTTGTCTCTGAGGCCTGAGATTGGGAGGAGCTCATTTTAGGCTGAGAATAAAAAAAGAGAAGAGTGTCCTCAAACTTCTTAAATTATTCTGAGTAGAGTAGAGTGTGTGGGACGTGAGAAAACTGATCCTCACCAGAAACCTCAGTTCCAGAGTAGTAGAAAGCAACCTGACTAGGCATCTAGACTTTTGAGGAAGTTCATAGAAACAGGCTGCTTGGAGTAGGAGCCTCCCAAACTGTGATATTTAGAGAGTAGAGTGAAGGTGAGGAAAGGAGAGTAGCCTACCAGAGATTGGAAAAGAGCACATATTTTCTACCAGATGCAAAGTTTAAACTAATGATTGTTAGAATGCTTAGGGATTTTAGAACAACAATAGATGGTAATTACAAAAACCTAAGTGAAGAGATAGCAAGTATAAAAAAGGATTTTGAAATATTAAAAAAGAATAAGTAGGAGGTGACAAATACAATATCGGAGATGAAGAGCACAATGGAAGAAATTAAAAGCAGGATGGATCAAGCTGAGGATTAAATAAGCAAGTTGGAGGACAAGATAAATGAAGGCATGGAAGCAGAGCAAAAAAAGAAAAGACACTCAAAAAGGCAGAGGAAACTCTAAGAGAGCTTTGTGACAACATGAAGAGAAATAACATATGCATCATAGGGGTTCCTGAAGAACAAGAGACAGAACAAGGGATAGAAACCATATTCAATCAAATGATAGCTGAAAACTTCCCTAAATTGATGCAAGGAAGGGTCTCACAAGTTCAAGAAGCACAGAGAACTCTATTAAATAGAAACCTAAACGAAAGCACATCATAATTAAAATACCAAAGCTAAGTGATAAAGAGAAAATATTAAAAGCTGCTAGAGAAAAAAGGCTATCACCTACAAAGGAGCCCCCATAAGGATGACATCTGACTTCTCAACAGAAACACATGAGGCCAGAAGGGAATGGCAAGAAATAGTCAAAGTAATGCAGAACAAGAACATACAACCAAGACTATTTTATCCAGCAAAGCTATCATTTAAAATTGAAGGAGAAATAAAAAGCTTCCCAAACAAAAAAAAAAAACCTCAAAGAATTCATTACAACCAAACCAATGCTGCAGGAAATGTTAAAGGGCTTGTTGTAAACAGATCAAAGTGGAAAAGAATATAGCAAAAAGAATACAACTGAAAGAATAAAATGGTAATTAACAACTACATATTAATAATAACCTTAAATGTAAATGGATTAAGTGATCTAATCAAAAGATATAAGGTAGTTGCATGGATAAGAAAACAGGACTCGTACATATGCTGTGTACAAGAGACACACCTTAAAACAAAAGATGCACATAGACTGAATGTAAAAGGACAAAAAAAAATATTTCATGCAAGTGAAAATTTTAAAAAAGCTGGGATAGCAATACTTATATCAGAGAAAATGGACTTTAAAACCAAGGCTATAGTAAGAAATAAAGAAGGTCACTTCATAACGCTAAAAGGACCAGTCCAGCAAGAAGAGATAGCCGTTATAAATATGAATGCACCTAATGTAGGAGCACCTAAATATATAAAGCAGACTTTGATGGATATAAAGGGTGAGATTAACAGCAATACTATAATAGTAGGAGATTTCAATACCCCACTAACATCACTAGATAGATCTCAAGAAAGAAAATAACAAAGAAACATTAGACTTAAAGGACACACTAGATTAACTCTATTTAGTAGATATCTTTAGAACTTTTCACCCTAAGGCAGAAGAATATATATTCTTTTCAAGTGCTCATGGTACATTCTCTAGGATAGACCACATGTTAGGACACAAAACAAGTGTCAACAAATTTAAGAAAATTGAAATTATATCAAGCATTTTCTCTGATCACAATTGCATGAAACTAAAAATCAACCACAACAGAAAAACTGAAAAATACTCAAACACATGGAAACTAAATCACATGTTATTAAATAATGAATGGGTTAACAATGAAATCAAGGAAGAAATAAAGAAGTTCCTAGAAATGAGTGATAATGAACATAAAACAACTCAAAATTTATCGAACACAGCAAAAGCAGTCCTGATGGGAAAGTTCATAGTACTACTGGCATTTCTTAAGAAGCTTGAAAAAGCTCAAATAAACATCCTAACCCTTTACCTAAAAGAACTAGAAATAGAACAGCAAGTAAAGCCGAGAGGTAGTAGAAGAAAGGAAATAATAAAAATCAGAGCAGAAATAAATGACATAGAGGCTACAGAAACAATACAGATGATCAATGAAACTAGGAGATGGTTCTTTTAATAGGTAAACAAGATCGATGAACCTTTAACCAGACTCACCAAGAAAAAAAGAGAGAGGACTCAAATAAATAAAATTAAAAATGCATAAATAACAACCAACACCATGGAAATACAAAATATTGTAAGAAAATACTGTAAAGAACTGTATGCTAAAAATTTAAACAACCTAGGTGAAATGGACAAATTCTTGAGACATATCCTCTTCCAAAAATCAATCTTGAAGAATCAGAAAACCTAAACATACTGATTATAAAAGAAGACATTGAAACAGTTATCAAAAAACTTCCTAAAACCAAAACTCCTAGTCCCGATGGCCTCACTGGTGAATTCTACCAAATATTTAAAGATGAACTAACTTTTATCCTTCTGAAGCTATTTCAAAAAATTAAAGAGGAAGAAACACTTCCAAGTTCCTTTTATGAGGTGAGCTTTATTCTGATTCCAAAACCAGGCAAAGACAACACAAAGAAAGAAAATTATAGGCCAATATCTCTGATGAATATAGGTGCTAAAATCTTCAACAAAATATTAGCAAACTGGATCCAACAATATATGGAAAAAATTATACACCATGATCAAGTGGGATTTATTCTGGGGAGGCAAGGATGGTACAATATTTGTAAATCAATCAATGTGATTCATCACATAAACAAAAAGAAGGAGAAAAACCATATGATCATTTCAATAGATGCAGAAAAAGCATTTGATAAAATCCAGCACCCATTCATGATCAAAACTCTCAGCAAAGTGGGAATACAGGGAACATACTTCAACATGATAAAGGCCATCTATGACAAACCCACAGCCAACATCATAATTAGTGGACAAAAATTAAAAGCAATTCCCCTAAAATCAGAAAAAAAGCAGGGGTGGCCCCTTTCACCACTCTTATTCAACATAGTACTGGAAGTCCTAGTTACAACAATCAGACAGGAAGAAGAAATAAAAAGACATCCAAATTGGAAAAGAAGAAGTGAAACTATCATTATTTATAGATGATATGATACTCTATAAAAAAAAACCCTAAAATCTCAGCCAAAAAACTACTGGACCTAATAAACAAATTTAGCAAGGTGGCAGGATATAAAATTAATACACAGAAATCAGAGGTATTTTTATACACTAACAATGAACTGTCAGAAAGAGAAATTAAGGAAACAATCCCCTTCACTATAGAAACAAAAAATAAAATATCGAGAAGTACATTTAACCAAGGAGGTTAAAGACTTGTATTCAGAAAATTATAAAACATTGATAAAAGAAATTAAGAAAGACACAAACAAGTGGAAGCATATACCATCCTCATGGTTAGAAAGAATATACATCATTAAAATGTCTATATTACCCAAAGCAATTCATAAATTCAATGTAATACCAATTAAAATACCAATGACATACTTCAAAGATATAGAACATGTATACCAAAAATTTATATGGAACCAAAAAATAACATGAATAGCCTCAGCAACTTTGAAAAAGAAAAATAAAGTGGGAGGTATCACACTTCTCGATATCAAGTTATGCTACAAGGCCACTGTACTCAAAACAGTTTGGTACTGGCATAAGAACAGGCATATAGATCAATGGAACAGAACAGAGTACCCAGAAATAAACCCACATCTTTACGGACAATTGATATTTGACATTGGAGGTAAAAGCAGACAGTGGCCTAAAGACAGTCTCTTTAACAAATGGTGTTGAGAAAACTGGAGAGCTACCTGCAAAACAATGAAACTAGACCACCAACTTACACCATGCACAAAAATAAACTTAAAATGGATAAATGACTTAAAAGTAAATTGTGAAACCATAAGCATCCTAGAAGAAAACATAGGCAATAAGCTCACCAAAATCTATTGCAGCAATATATTTGCTGATTTATCTCCAAAGGGAAGTGAAATAAAAAACAGGATAAACAAATGTTAATATATCAAACTAAAAAGCTTTTGCACAGCTATAGAGAATATGAACAGAATAAAAAGAGAAATCACAGAATGGGAGAACATATTCGACAATACATCTGATAAGGGATTAATGACCAATATTTATAAAGAACTTGTAAAACTCAACACCAGAAAGACATACAATCCAATAAAAAAAATGGGCACAAGAAATTAATATACACTTCTCCAAAGAGAACATACAGATGGCCAATAGACAGATGAAAAAATGTTCAACATCACTAATCATTAGAGAAATGCAAATTAAAACCACAATGAGATACCACCTCACACCAGTCAGAATGGCACTCATCAACAAAACAACACACTTTAGGTGCTGGCGAAGATGTGTAGAAAAGGGAACCCTCCTGCACTGCTGGTGGGAATGAAGACTGGTGCAGCCACTGTGGAAAACAGTATGGAGATTCCTCAAAAAATTAAAAATGGAACTGCCCTTTGACCCAGCCATCCCACTTTTAGGAATATATCCCAAGGACACCATATCCCCGACTGAAAAAAAGAAATACACCCCCATGTTTATGGCAGCATTGTTCACAATAGTGAAGATGTGGAAACAGCCCAAGTGTTGTTCATCAGTGGATGAGTGGATTAAAAAGCAATGGTACATATATACAATGGAATACCATGGGGCTATAAAAAAGAAGAAAATGTTACTTTTTCCAACAATATGGAGGGACCTGGAAATGATTATATTGAGTGAAATAAGCCAGGCAGAGAAAGAAAAATATCATGACCTCACTCATTTGAGGAATCCAGGGAACAATGTGAACTGAGGAACGGAATTGAGACAGAGAAGGGATCAAAGGGTCCAGAGGAAAGAGGACAGAGCAAAAGGGGATAATAGAATGAGATAAACTTGAAGGGAAGGGGGCAAGGGCACTGTAGGGAAGGGGGCAAGGGAGATGTTGAGGGGAATAGGGGGTAGGGGGATGCATTCGGGGTGACCTTAGAATCTATGTAAACACAATTAATTTTAAAAAAATCACAGATACACCTCCGTAGTGTTAGGGAACCCATGTTTGCATATGCTGAATACTGCTTGCTGAGGAAGGACCTGGTATGTCATCAGAGGTCTAGTGCTTCTGCGCTTGGATCCATATTACCGTTTTCTTACTCAAGTGCCACCACCTACAGGACACGTTGGGTGTTGCACCTGACCTCATCTCCCTGCCTGCAGTCCTGATTAAGTATTTCACCTCCCTGGAATGCATAGAGGAGTGTCTTCTCTGCCCAGAGAGGTTGGGATGAAGGTGCTGTGGAGGGGGACCTGTTCTCTCCTCTTAGCCAATGAGAATTACACGTTTATTGCCAGTAGTTTCAGTGCTTCATCCAGGGATTCCTCCACAGGGTGAGAGGGCATAGCAGTCTTATGACAGTGAACCCCTGTATTCCCCAGAGAGGTGTGTTGGAATAGTCAGTGCAGTAGAATGTGCACTGACCACACATTCCAGGATTTCAGGAGGGGTCCCTGTAGAGTTGGTGTGCCATCTTTCCCTTTTGGTCTGCCTGCCCCAGTGCTTATATCCTAGGGCAGGTTAGCCCCTACGAGTGAATTCCTGTCGGCTCCCATGTCAGACCTCCATGTTCTCTCGGTAATCTCTCAGAACTGCAGGACTGAGGTTCTGTGGCATCACTACTCTGCCTTCCTGTAATCTGTCCACTCACGGTCAAAGGATATGGTCATGATTTCTCACTGATGTTTTCCCAGGGAGCATGCTTTCCTATCCCCCTTGTGACCCAGTGACATGGTAGCAGGATGTGTCTTCTGAGTGCCTCACCTAGATTACCCAACTCCATATATGAGACCTGCAATTGCATGTTCACATGGTGGTGCATTGGATAGACCAACAGACTGAAGGCCCTGGGTCAAGACCCCAAGATTTATACCCTGAGCAGTGGCTCATGCAGCTTGAGTCCTGGTTCCTCAGCTTTACTGTGGGCTCTGTGGTTTGAATGTAGGGTCATAGACATGAGTTAAGATTGCTGGATTGTTCCCAGGGGTCATCAGCTTGAAGGCTGAGGTTGCTGGCTTGAGCAGCAGGTTCCTTGCTGCACTGTAGGTTCCCCCCTTCATGATAGATATGAGAAAGCAATTGATGAATAGGTAAGGTGCCTCAACTAAGAATAGGTGCTTCCTATTTCTTTTCCTTTATGTTTGTCCATATCTATCCCTTTCTTGTTCTCTCTGTCTATGTCAAAAGAAAAATAATGGTACCATGCAAGAATCATCCTCTTTCATTCATTTCTAAGACTCAAAATGGAAGTGACAGGTGACCTGACTTTTGGTGGGGATCACAGGTTAAATGATAGGGCTGTACACTTTCTGAGGTCATTCTTTTCTAACTATTAACATCATTCAGAAGTCCCATGACTGGGCTTTGTAGTCCTTGACAGTGTGATCTCTTCTCACTCTCTGACCTCTGCTGCCTGACACTGTATTTTGAGAAAAGTGCCTGAGAGGAGGGCACTTGAACAAAGGAAACATTTCTGGTGCCCTCTAGTGGACTCTTGAGAATAGCGCTCCTTCAAAGAAAGTGTGCCATTTGCGGGTATTGGTTCATGTGAATACATAGATGTCCCTGAGGTTTCCCACATAGTGAAGAAGTGATTATGGTGTCATTGTGTATGTTCAAATTTTGTGTACAATCCATAGTAGGACTAATAGGCTATGAGAGATTGATTGCTGTGACATAGCTACTTTCTGAAACTGCTGTAGTGCTGACATGGAGGCTATGTTCTTAAAAAGGGAAGGAATACTTTGCGTCACTCTTGTTTACTTTTCCTGTGTAGAACAGTAGAGTGTGCTGGGACCCCGGATCCTTCTGACCATTACCTCTGTGTTAGGTCTTTGCCTTGGCTTCCTATAGGTGCCTGCTTGCAAGTATAGCTTCTTTAATTTAGTTTTCTTATTTTTTATGTAGTTATTCTTCATTCACTTTTGTACTTTCTTATTTTCTATTGATTCATTTTTTTCTTTATTTTTTCCCTTTATTCACTTATTAGGTTATTTAATTAATTAGTTAATAATTTTGATTCCCTTCCTTTGGTTGTTCCCTCACTACCTTCTTAGGTAGTAGTGAGTGTCTTGCCACTGTGCCTGATTCAGCTCTTGCAGGGGGGATCTACTCTTTGCTCTTCATCTTTCAGTTTTTACCGTGCAGCAGACATCCTGTTCATAGCTGTGAGATCTTTGCCCGGAGAATATTCTTTTTGGGCTAAAGTGAATAGGGCAATTTTTTTGGTGTGTGCTCTATTTTTTGGTGTGGTTCTATCTGAGGCTTTCATGGAGTTCAATTAACATAAACTTCTATTTTTATATTGTGATGTATGGAACTAACATGAAGGGTTCCATCTCAGCGTGGGTCACCCTGTTTCTAAGTTTTGATCTTTGTGGCCAGAATCATGTCTGGGGAAGAACTTTAGCATCAAAGCCCTCAGTCCTCTGTTTGGCCTCGCAGTGCTCCTCAGAGCCTCCATTGAGCATGTGGGTCCTGAATTTTGCGGTGGTGCATGTTTTGTGTCAAGCCTTCTCCTGTTAGTCTGATGAATGAGAACTATAGGCTTGGGATCTTCTGGTCAGCAAGTGTGGGATCCCTTGTTGCACAGTGATGCATGTTGCCATGCATTCTGCATTTGGGGAATATCACTTGAATAGGGGTCAATGGAAAAGGATACATTTTATTGCTGCCCTCTTGTGGGGAATTGAGAATAAATAGCACTTCGCTAGAAGAAATTTTTTTCACCCTTGTTGCTGTTTTGCAAAAATAGTTTTGAAGGGCCATTCCAACTTTCTTCTGCGTTGTCTGTGAATGTGTCAGAGGAAGGGTTCCAGCCAGAGAACATGGATTCTTGTACATGATGCCATGCAGAAATCAGTCACTGCACAGTCAAACTGGATGAGCATTTGCCGAATCCAGTGACCTTGGGGTTTTGATACCAGGTCTTCAGAGAGTCCGAGGTTCACGTACTCTCCACTGCATCATCACCTGGTCAGGCTGTTCTTCAACTTATTTCAAACGGTGAGGGGAAAATAAGACCATGTTAGTAAACATCTTGTTGGCGTTTTCATTTATATCCCAAAAAATTTATAGACATCTTTGGGATATTCTTTGTATACTCATTTTTATGAGTTTGGTTAGATTGAAAATTAAAGCAGTAATAGTATTTTTAATATGTTCTGTGAGTTCAAGTCTGCCAGCATGGTGTTCCAAGAATGAGAAGCTTTTTGTAAGTGATATCATGTCCCTTTAAAGTCACCTGAGAGATACAGTCGGGCACTTGTTCAACATGTTAAGAAGCAGGTCTGTAGGTGATGGATTTTGGAAAGTAAAATATGAAAAATATCGGTTTTACTTCCATTTTAGCACCAGTAGGAAAGATTGAGTTATGAGCCAAAAACAGTTGTCTATAGGGGTTTCAGTGGGATGAGGCATCAGATACACTGTTCCCTAAGCAGGTAGGGTGTTTTGGATCTTCCCATTTGACCCACAGGGCACTCATGCTGCCAGTTGTCAGGGAATGCTTAGGATGGTGGTGTCCAGTCAGGTTGTTTGTGAGACAGTGCTGTTGCTTCAGACGGTCCAGTGTACAGTTGCTGAGGCAGTGAAGCACATCTGAGCAGCCTCCCCAGAGGTGTCTGTATGGAGATGGAACATGTGTGAATGCAAAATAGAGGAGAAATTGAGGCAGAAAGACTGTCAGTCAGTAAGGGGCCAGTAGAGCAATGGGGCTGCACATTAAGTTGTGTTGCTGTTGCTTATATTTCATTTATTGATTTTTAGAGAGAGCGTATTGGGGGAGAGAAGGAGAAGTAAACCAATTGCTGTTCCATGTAGTTCTTTCTTGGCATTCCCATTGGTTGCTTCCTGTACCTGCCTTGGTTCACGATTAAGCACATCACCTAAGGTGGACAGGACAGCACTATGTGCAGCCAGCCACTGTGATTTGGTTTCTGCACTTTAAGTCTCGGCCTCCAGGCCACTTCTTCTAAGACAGGCATTCCCGGGTCATTCGTGTCTGCTCCTGACAGCATTCTGTTGTTTTCCTGCATAGTAGTTGCCTGAACGTACAGTGGTATCTTTATTTCTTTATTTTCCCCTTAGCCACCTAAACCATGAGCCACAGGACATCCTGAGTGTGCTGTGTGCACATCGTATGCCAGTGTCTATGTCTGACCCGGTACTGACCTAATTTACTGACTTAAAATATGGGCAAGTGAAGCACCTCCCTCAGCAGGGCTCTGAGTGGAAAACCCTTAAAGAAACAGTAGCATCGCCAGCCGGTTCCAAAGTAACTTTGGGGACAGTTCTTCTTGTCCTGTCTGGTGGAAGATCTCCGCACCCCTGGGACGCCGCTGCCAGGCAGCCTACCCCAGGAAGCCTCCTCAGCAGAGGCCTCACTGTGGCATGGAAATCCGCACTAGCCGGCCCATTTAGAGACGCTCCTCTGGACCTCCGCCCCTCCCTCGTTCCCCCATCCACTTTGTGGCGTGAGCCCCAGCGCTCAGCGTGGACGTGGAAGCATCTATACGCTGTTGAGGGGCAGGATTCCTAAGGGCGGAACACTGGACAGAGCAGCTGAGGTGGAGATCTCGGCGACGAACACTCCTATGGAGAGCACGGTGACCTGTAGCACGAGCACCTGAGGAGAAGGCAGCAAGTCCGTGACAGGTGACAGGGAGGCAGAGGAGGAGGAGGCACAGCTCCCCCGCATCCCTCCCCCCCCCCTGGAAGAGCGAGGAAGGGCCGGGGCCTTGCCAGGGGAGGGTCATTAAGGAGGCGGCTGCGAATGTGGCTGAGGTCCGAGCAGGTCGGGACCAGAGGCGCACAGGCTGAGAAGGGAGGGCAGACAGGACTGTCCTTGGGGGGCCAGGAAGAGGGGGGTGCATGAGAGGTGCTGAGCGAGGAGCTCCGGGAAGAGGTTTAGGGAGCGTTCGCTCAGAGGTGAGAGGGGTCCAGGCAGATGGGAGGATTGGCTCGGAATGAGAGACAGCTGAGTCATATGTGCCCGATGTGGGCCCGAGGAGATCTGACCTGAAAGAAACTCTTGTAGGGAGAGGGACGGGATATGAGATGTCCACGTGTCCATGGCAAGGGAGGTTTGGGGGTGGGTCTCCCCTCTGCCGGTTGAAAGGCCGAGAGAGCAGAGCGGAATGCGCTGGGTCACAGATGAGTTTTGGTTTTTTGGTGACAGAGACAGAGTCTGAAAGAGGGACAGACAGGAAGGGAGAGAGATGAGAAGTATCAATTCTTTGTTGCAGCACCTTAGTTGTTCATTGATTGCTTTCTCATATGTGCCTTGACCAGGGGCTACAGCAGACTGAGTGACCCCTTGAGTGACCCCTTGCTGGTGCCAGCGACCTTGAGCCCAAACTGTTGAGCTTTGCTCAAACAGATGAGCCCGTGCTCAAGCTGGCGACCTCGTGGTCTCGAACCGGGGTCCTCAGCATTCCAGACCGACACTCTATCCACTGCGCCACTGCTTGGTCAGGCCCTGCAGGTGAGTTTAATATCCAGTCTTTCAGCTTCTCATGGGTGGGGCAGGGCAGGCATGAGGACGTGGTCAGGCAGGTCTGAGGTGTTGGAGTCTGCGGCAGCTGGGGTCCGAGAGGATGCATTGCGAGAGGCTCCTGGCTCACCTCCACCTCAGTTTCCTCACCCTCTGGTGTTCATGGGGCACAGTAGGAGGAAAGGGCTTTTCTTGTTCAGAGCTGCGTGGGAAAAATTAACCCAAGTCGTGTGTGTGGGAGCCACCTGTGCCACCAATGAGGGTCCGTAGGTTTGAGGAAGGGTGCATATAGGACCTGACTGCATGCAGATGGGGAAGGTTATGAAACAAGTTTCCTAATTCCTAGACCCTTGCTGTGCAGTTGCTGATGGTGGGAGGGGTCCCTATGCACCTCACAAAACCTGTATTTGTTGCTACATTTATGTCTTACTAGGTGTAACTTTGTTAGATGAGTCATTTTCTGTATTTTTAAAGAAAGGGAAAGGCCTGAGAAAACTCGAGGTAGTTGTGGTTTCAGCCCATGAAAGGAGGATGCAAATCATAGTGTTTGGATGCAGCAAGAGCCTCCAGTGTGTCCCCTAGGGCAGTGATTTTCAACCTTTTTTGAGCCGCAGCACAATTTTTACATTTACAAAATCCTGGGTCATGCCACCTACCAAAATGACACAAAATAACACTCTAACACAGTACATATTATACATATAGTTAATAATATAGTTTCTAAATGTATTTATACTCACATAGTGTGAAACCTGGGCCTGTTTTGATGAACACAAAAGGGATATCCTGGCAGGAATGGTAGAAAGACACACATGAAACTCTTCCTCAACAGTTCTCAGTCTCTCTGTGTTTTTAGTTTTTATCGCAGTCAAGCTTGAGAATCTCAGCTCACATAGATATGTGGTTGAAAACGGGAGCAATGTCAAAATAGCTTTGTTGGCCAGAATGGGGAACTCCTTGGCAACAGATAACCAAAAACTATCCAAAGGAAGATCAGCAAACTTTAGCTTTAAACCACAATCTTGTTTCTGTTCAATGAGTTCCTCTTGCTCCTTTAAAGTCATGTCCTTTCTAGCAACGGATACTGAGCTGTATGGGTCCCTAACCCAGTCAAAGCATTCTGTGAAGGCTGAAGAGAAATAAAATGACAATGTCTTCTCAAGAGTTTTCAGATGTCTGCCAATCACCTCGCACATTGCAGCAGTGTTGCCATCATGCTGTTTCTCGGTGAGCGGGAACATCTCAAGGTTGCCACGCTGCACATGTTGTTGCTAGAGGAATCCGTTCATTTTATCAGGCTTGTAAGCAGGTTTTGATTTTGGCCTTGCATTCATGTGTTCAGTTCATTCAGATAATGAAATATATCAGCCAGGTATGCCAGCTTTGCACACCACTCATCACTTGAAAGCAGCTTTGAGTAATCGGACCTCTTGTTTGTCAGAAATACTTTAAGTTCCTCTTGCAACTCATACACATGGGCCAGCACTTTGCCACGCAACAGCCACCATACCTCCGTGTGGAGCAATAAGATTTTATGTTCCGCTCCCATTTCTTTACACAAAGATGCAAATAAGCAACATCTCAAAGGTCGCATCTTCACAAAGTTCACTATGCTCACAACATCATCCAACACAGGAGCTAGAACTGCTGGTAAGGTCTTTGCAACAAGGGCCTCACGGTGCAAAAAACAGTGTGTAACAATAACATCTGGGTTTCTTTCTTTGGCCCTACTTATGAAGCCTTTGATGTGCCTGACCATGGCTGCGGCTCCATCAGTGCAGACACCTGTGCAGTTTTCCCATGTAAGCCCGCTTTTATCAAGATATTCTGACATGACCCGAAATATTTCCTCTCCTGTTGATTTTTCTGGCAGTGCCTTGCAAAATAGAAAGTTTTCTCTAATGGCTTCTCCATCCACAAAATGCACATTGGCCAAGAGCTAACAATGTCCACTAATATCTGTCGACTCATCAA
The DNA here is from genome assembly GCF_036850765.1 of Saccopteryx bilineata. Lineage (NCBI taxonomy): Eukaryota > Metazoa > Chordata > Mammalia > Chiroptera > Emballonuridae > Saccopteryx > Saccopteryx bilineata. The sequence goes on along the minus strand of NC_089491.1, from coordinate 206,848,069 downwards.
GTTGCAAGGCAAATTTCTTACTGATGCACACCTTTTCCAAAACAACAGTTTCAATGTCCACAGACATGTCATCAATACGTCTGGCAATTGTGTTATCTGAGAGAAGCACTTTAGCTATCTCTTTGGCTGCAGTAGGGCCAAGCATCTCATTGACAATGGCTTTACAAGCTGGCAGTATTAATGTTTCTGCCACAATGTGGGACTTTTTGATTTAGCTATGAGTTCAGCAACAAGGTAGCTAGCTTTGAGGGCTCTCTCGTTTACCTTTGTGGTTTTTCTCAAAAAAGTTGCCCGTTTCTCAGTTTGTATGTAAGTGTACAAAATAGTCCATCGGCTTATTTTGAATGGAAGGGTGTTTTATTTGGAGATAGCGTTTAAGCTTGCTTGGCACCATGGTGCTATTAAGCTTCTCACCACACACCAAGCACAGCGGAGTCAGTGCTGTCTCATCCCCGGTGAAAGTAAATCCAAATGAAAGATAGCTTTCGCTATATTGCCTAGAACTCACCAACCTGTCTTTTTTCTTTTGTCAACAACTCATACTAGGGCCTTCATCTGGGTCAGAATTTTGTCCAGGGCCCTGTTCAGCATTTGCATATTCCCTTCTCAAAAACTTCTCCATCACTGTCACTTGCTCATCTTGCTGAGATCCCAGACTGTCACGAATGAAATATGCCTGGCAGAGGTCCTTTAAATAAATTACATTTATTAAAAAAAAATTAAATAAAAAAGGATAACCCCCTCATATATACAGTCCCATGTAACATCCCTCATATATACAGTCCCACATAACATCCCCTTGTATACAGTCCCATGTAACCTCATATATACAGCCCCATGTATCCCCTCATATATACAGTTCTGCTATTAGATACCGGAGCTTTCATTAAGGTTATGGGTTCAAATCAATTTGGCAAATACTCTCTCTATATAGAGACTGGACAAAATCAATTTTAGAAAATGTTGGGTACTTGTGTAACATCATAAGTCCTCAGAGCATCTCTACTGTCAAATTGAGAAGTTTGCTTTCTAGGTAAGGATTCTGATAAACACTAGAGTTCTCCCTGAGGTTGTGGGTTCAAATCCCATGGTCAGCTGGGTGCAAGGACCTTGGTTCTGTCTGTTTTGATGGTGTATATATAGAGATTTGAGCTCTTTAAGAAGACCCTTCAGGAGGCCATATACAATATAGATAACATTGTGATGCATTGTATATCACCCTCTGTGGGGGCCTCTTTTAAAAAGAAAAAGGTCAAATATCTATATACACCATCAGGATAGACATAACCAGCTGAGGCTGAGGCTTCATCTAGTGGTGGAAACATTTACCTCCAGTCCTGACCAGTATATTGATATAGGTGTAAGTCATGTTAAAGTTGTCAAAGCTTGAAAGGTAAGAGGTAGAAGTGAGGTCATGAGAGGAGTTGGCCTAAGTAGTTCTGTGAGTTAAAAGTACACTGATGAGTCAGTAAAATAGTAACATCCATCTTAGCATTTAAAATGAGTGTAGGTCTGGAATGCATGCTGTGGTAGTAACTCTGGTTAATCATTACCTGTGCTTCATGTAAAATATCTGGGTCAAAGTCTTTATTTTTGAGGAGGAAAACTAAATTTAGAGGGTGAATTCTGGAATCTAGTGAAGATGAAGGATTGGAAGTGATCGTACACAGGTATGAAAGTGATTTTTGTGTTAAGAAAAGAAGCAGTGATGGAGAGATGCTTAGTCTAATTCTGTCCCCAAGTGATTCTACTCCTTAGTGTTTGGGGGTGTCTTGTCACCCCAGGGCAGTTGATTGCAATCATGGCAAGATGGGAGGTTTTGTGTTTGTTGTTGTTCAGCTTTGGTTTTAAGTATCTATGGTGATATTTAAAGAGAGAAATTGTATTTCAGATTTGAATTTAAAATGATTTGCTGTTTGTATTCTAGTTTAGGCTTCTTGTTCTATGTAGATTAGAGTCTGTGTTTTGATCATCATGGATCTTTTGGGCTGAGTCCATCTTTGTTCCAGGTGAAGGTCTGTGTATTGTAGGTAATTATGTGCTTTTGTTCTTTCTAGTCAGTGCTTACAAATAACACCCAGCCTTCAGCACTCCTTACAATACAAAATGGCACTTTCGTGATCATGGTTGAATATGTCCCAAGGGCATATTCATCTTTGGTTCAGAAATATGGCAAAATTATCAAATTTCTGGAGAGCAGAATGATAGGAATGCAGCACTTTTTTAATTTCTGCATTGAAAGTATTTCCTAACTTTACCAGTGATTTATGTTAGGCTGTGTGTGTGTGTGTGTTTAATGATGTGTCTTTAAAAAGATGTAAACATGACAATACTGTTATTACCTTTACTTACAGGTTTCTAGATGGAAGGTGTGATGAGCCATAAAGAGAGCATATGTAATTGAATTGAAATGTCTAGAAAGGTGGTTTATCGTTCAGTAGAGTCAGTTTTTAAAGAGTTATAAGCATTCTTGGAAAGCATGTTAGATGTATTGCTTGGGATGGTGGAATAGTTATGTATCTTGAATTTTATTTATAAATTAGAGGTCTTTCTTTATATCCTTACTGACTTTTTTGTGGAGGACTGCATTAGTTTTGAAAGGTGTGCCATATCCCTGAATGAGAGAAATGTGTTAAGTCACTTTCTATACTTATAGATTTTTCTCATTTCAGTCTTAGGTCCATGATTTATTATTTGAGTTTCATTATACTGGTTTGTTATGTATTGCATTGAAGTTATATATTTGTGGTCATTGGAATGTATTGAAATAAATTTCTGTCCATATTTTGTAGGACCACCTTTTGCTTTTCAATGTAGTGTATGATATTCAAATATGTTTTGGTTTTGATTCCATTTCTTTTTATTTCTTGCTGTGTTATGGTATAGGTAGCTTCAGTATTTTCTATTAGTTGTGTATGTCTCTTAACATCTACAGAAAGTGATTTTTGCAGATAGTAGGATGAAGGGGTGTTCTATTTTTTCTCACATAGCTGCTGTGACACCAGTTACTTTATGAAAAAACATTTCCTATGATGTAAAGAGAAACTTTAATGGTATAAGAATAGAGATGAGCTTGCATTTAGTACTGCAGGTTCCGTTCGAAGAAGTAGGCTATGTATGTATATCAGTAAGGAAAAAGATGTTTGTTTGTTTGTTTGTTTTTTACAGAGACAGAGAGAGAGTCAGAGAGAGGGATAGATAGGGACAGACAGACAGGAACACAGAGAGATGAGAAGCATTATTCATCAGTTTTTTTGTTGTGGCACTTTAGTTGTTCATTGATTGCTTTCTCATATGTGCCTTGACCAGGAGTCTATACCAGACTGAGTAACCCCTTGCTCAAGCCAGCAACCTTGGGCTCAAGCTTGTGAACCTTGCTCAAACCAGATGAGCCCGTGCTGAAGCTGGCTACCTCAGAGTCTCAAACCTGGGTCCTCTGCATCCCAGCCCCATGCTCTATCCACTGCACCACTGCCTGGTCAGATTGTTTTTTATTTTAAAAGTAATGTAGTATACTTTGAATTAGACTGAGGATCAGGGTTCGGGATTATAGGTTTATTTGTTGTTTGCTTTATATTGTAGAGGAACTGAAGCTATGTGAAACTAGTAGATAGCAGTGTTCTGTGGTCTCTTAAAAATTGTTTTGAGAAGAAGTATATTTTTAGATAGAAATCTGTGTTTAATTCTACCAAAGCAAAAGAATATCAGTTAGGGGGAGAATGCTAGATTGTAGAAAAATAGGAAGAAAGATTGTTAGTGACATTCAGAAACAGTTGTGAAAGATTAAATATAGTTGAGTCATGAGGAGAAGTAGAGATCCTGATATGATCAGTCTGATTCATCAGAGAGTGATTCAGTGTTCAAGTTGTGAGATGTTCCTTGCCTCTTGGATTTTCTGGGGCATGATCTTAGGCTAAGATCCTATTCAGCCATTTTTGAAGATGGTTTGAAATTGTTTTTTCTCAGGTGTCTGCTTCCAGGTGGGTAGGTCAACCAAGAGAGTCAGTATTTGTGATCTATGATTCCAATTGACCTGCTGCTTGTATTCTACATTTATATGGTGCCATATAAAATAGGTGTGAGTTCTGAATAGCATTGATGTTTTCGGCTGGGTCATTCTTTGCCCTGAGTGAACATCCTCTAAATCAGTGTTTCCCAACGTGGGGCCCATGCCCCACAGGGGGCAATTCGATAGTTAAGGGGGGCAATTTGAAAATGAACTAAACACGACTTTAACTCTTTCGCCCCGGGCCATTTAAATGCAATGCTAGATATCGGTGCCAAATTTAACAAAAAATGCAATTCTTAAATAATTGCGGTAAATAATTATTAAGTATAATTTCATTTGACGAGACCAAAATATCAACTGGGTGATTGGCATCAAGTAAATTTTGTCCTGGGTTCACCGCGGAGAGTACCTTCTGCTGTGGGGAACCCCAGACATTTTAAAAACTCACTAAACAACGCAGTTATTCTCACCTAATTGGCCCATCGCAAATTCTGTAGTGTTTCACATCATTCAATTGGTGTTAATTTGAAATAAGTGTCAGTCAAAACTGTTGTAAAAGCTCGTTGATTTAATAAATATACATATATATATTGCATAGATATAATTGGTAAGTATTTGATTTTATTTTTATCAATATTAAACTCTTTATTAAGTACTTCTTGCATTGGGGCTAGAAAGCAATAGTATTTTATAAATATTATTGGGGCTATAATAGTGCATGCATGACAATTTTAATTTTAGAAGCATAACTTTCCAGAAAATTTTGTCAAGTGGAAAAAATATAGATACCTTTTGATTTGCGGTGGTAGTGTAGTAAATGTGTTATATACATTTAAATAAATATGAATTTTTAGTATACGTTTACTCTATGTCACATTGAATATATTTTAACACATATTTTAATATTAGTTTTTTTGTTTGTTTTTTTGTTTTTTTTATTCATTTTTAGAGAGGAGAGAGAGAGGGAGAAAGAGAGACAGAGAGGGAGAGAGAGACAGAGAGAGAGGAGGGGGGAGGAGCAGGAAGCATCAACTCCCATATGTGCCTTGACCAGGCAAGCCCAGGGTTTCGAACCGGTGACCTCAGCATTTCCAGGTCGACGCTTTATCCACTGCACCACCACAGGTCAGGCTAATATTAGTTTTTAATTGATCTTATTTTTATTATAGCCCATAGTAAAATGAGTGGTGCAAGCAAGAAAAAAACTCGTCAATATTCGGAGGAATATTTAAAATTTGGGTTCATACCCGCTGTTCACGATGAGTGGATTCCTTTTTGTCTTTTATGCCAGCAATGCTTGACCTACAAATCAATGAAACAAGGTCGTCTTGAGGTGCATTTGAAGGCAAAACATAGTGCTTATATTAATTCAGATTTGAGTTACTTTAAAACTTGAAAGAAAAATTTTGAAAAAAGAACAACATTCAAGTCTCTATTTACTGCTCATACTTCAACTAATAATCATGTTCTTGAGGCTAGTTATCAAATTTATTTATTCATCGCTAAAACTGGAGGAAATCACACTATAGGAGAGAATTTAATAAAACTGTCAATATCAGCATTTCTTAAAACGGTTCTTGAAAAAGATGACAAAGATGTAAAAGCTATGCCACTCAGTGACAATTCTGTTAGCAGAAGAATAGATGAAATGAGTGAGGATATTGAAAAACAACTTATTGAAAAGCTGAAAACAAGAAAATTCTCCTTGCAAATGGATGAATCAACTTTGAGAGACAGTGAGGCAGTATTGATAACTTACGTAAGATATATTGATAAAAGACATTTTGCTGAAGAAATGTTGTTCTGTAAAAGATTAGAAAGCACCACTACCTCCAAAGATATATATAATAAGCTAAAAAACTACTTAGATGTCAATGATATACCAATGAAAAATAGAACATCTTGTGCTGCAGATGGTGCTCCCAATATGATGGGCAAGAAAAATGGCTGCTTAAAATTGATGAAAGATGCGAATCCAGAAATGATTCTTGTGCATTGTGTTATTCATAGGGAAAACTTGGTAGCTAAAAACATCTCGCCTGTTCTGAATGAAGTATTACATACAGTAATAAAGTGTGTTAATGCTATTAAAGCTAGTGGCAAATGTGAGCATCTTTTCAAGCTATTTTGTGAAGAACAAAATGAAGACCATGTGAGACTTTTACTTCATACTGAAGTAAGATGGCTATCTAAAGGAAACTGTTTGAAAAGATTTATGGAACTGTTTGATACTCTTAGTGATTTTTTAAGTGACAAAGCTGAAATGAAGTATCTGTTAACAATAGATGGTAAAGCATTTGTGAGTTATTTAGCCGATATCTTTGAAAAACTAAATATATTAAATAAGCAACTTCAAGGAACAAATAAAACTCTTGTCGATACAAAAGCAAAGATATTTGGTTTCATTACCAATATTGAGTTATGTCAGAAACATATTAACAACAAAAACTTTAAACAGTTTCATTGGCTCCAAAAATGTGAAGTAACTGATACCGCTTTACTTGTTATTGTCAATCATTTGAATATTCTATTGGCTGATTTAAAAGAAAGATTTTCTGATTTAAAACAAATTGATATCCCAACATGGATGATGTAGTCAATGTTAGTGGATTTGTCTGATATATCGAATATGCAGTATCAAGAAGAACTTGCAGAATTGCAAAATGATGAGTCAGTTAAAGCTTTATTTCATATCAAAGGAGCGATGGCATGGCTTTGTGAGGAAACAGAAATCAAATACCCAAATTCAACCAAATGTTCAAGAAAACTATTGCTACCGTTTCCATCTTCATTTTTAGCTGAATGTGGATTTAGTGCTGTAAATGATTTACTGGTAAAAAAAAAAAAAGAAGAAGAAGAAGTCAGCTGGATATAACACAATGTGGAGACTTGAGACTAAAGCTAACCAAATTGGAACCTAATATAAAATCTCTGTGCAGCAAGCATCAAGTGCAAGGATCAAACTAAATTAAAATAAATTAATATAGAAAAATCTGTATTAAAATTATTTGGAATTTAAATTTCTGTTTTTCATTATATGTTTTGAAATTTTACTTACTGTGTTTTGTTAACAATTTCATAGTGATTTCTTCCTAGAACCTATCATTTATGTTTATTAAGTGAACAAATCAATTTTTATTGTTAAACATTATATATGTTACATGGGGGGGACATAAAAATTTTAGAAAGGTTAAGGTGGGTCATGGCACAAAAAAGATTGGGAAACACTGCTTTAAATCCTAGATATCAGGGGCTCCTTCTATGCACTGCTCATTAGTAATGCTCACCTTCAACACCCCAACCCCTAGTGGAAAGTGTGAAACTTCACAATCTTAGCCAAACATGCCCTCAGGGAAAATTCACATTTGGTCCAAAAAAAGCACTGAAGCTGAAGCCTTTACAATTTGTGGAATCAGAAATGTTCATGATGAAGCAGTTGTGTTACCTTTCTGTTGAAAATATTTTTTTTTTATTTTTCTGAAGTGAGAAGAGGGGAGGCAGACAGACTCCTGCATGTGTCAGACCAGGATCCACCTGGCATGCCCACCAGGGGGCAATGCTCTGCCCATCTGGGGCATTGCTCCATTGTGTACAGGCCACTGTTATGGTCAGCTCATTCTAGCGCCTGAGATGGAGGTCATGGAGCTGTCCTGAGGGCCTGGGCCAATTTTTGCTCCAGTGGAACCTTGGCAGCGGGAGGGGAAGAGAGAGACAAAGAGAAAGGAGAAGGGGAAGGGTGGAGAAGCAGATGGGTGCTTCTCCTGTGTGCCCTGACTGGGAACCAAACCCAGGAATTCCACACGCTGGGCCAACAGTCTACCACTGAGCCAACTGGCCATGGCCAAAAATATTTTCTAACTGTAGTAGTGATTTATTTTGGGCCTTTTTTTAGACGTTGATTTGAAAACACATTAGTATAATGATACTGTAATGACCTTTTCTTACAAGTTTGTAGAAGGAAGGTGATGAGACACCCAGAAAGTCCATAGAACTTCAGGGACTCTTAATTGGTAGAAACTTGTTTTATCATCTGTGCAGTCATTAAAAAAAAAAAGTTCTAAATGTTTTTGAACATCAGCTTTACTGTTTAGTTTTAGAGTTCTAGTGGAGCATTTATGTATATCAGATATTCTAAATGAGACATGGTTGCAGGAGGGGAAGAGAGAGAGAGACAGAGAGAGAAAGAGAGAGAGAGAGAAAGAAAGAAAGAAAGAAAGAAAGAAAGAAAGAAAGAAAGAAAGAAAGAAAGAAAGAAAGAAAAGTGATAGGGAGAGGTGGAGAAGCAGATGGGTGCTTCACTTGTGAGCCCTGACCAGGAATGAAATTCAGGATATCCACATGCTGGGCCAACACTTTACCACTAAGCAAACTGGCCAGGACCAGTTCTAGTATGTATCTTGACAGGGTGGACCAAGCCAGGGTTTTCAAACCTGTGACCTCAGAATTCCAGGTGGATGGTTTATCAACTGTGCCACTACTGGTCAGCCCCCGCCCCCCACCATAGAGCCTAGGATGTCAGCACTGTGGACGGTACTGTATCCACTGAGCCAACCTGGCTGGGCGCAGTTAATCTTTTTTTTTTGTATTTAGATAGAATAGTTATGTACAAATGTTATTTCTCCCCTACTTAATTTTTTAATTTGCAGTATATTTTAGGTGATTGTCATGTGTCATCAAAGTATATGACATGCAGTAAGGATTGTTTCATTGTTGTAGTTATGGAAGAGATAAAAAAAATCATTAGAGCTTGGAAGGTAAAAGGAAGAAATGAGGTCATGTGAGGTTTTGGCAACATCCATCTCTTTTGTAAGTTATAAGCCAAGTAATGATGAAATGAAGTAGTGACAGCTATGTTTAATTTTCAGTGAGTTTAGGGTGGGGATGCAAGGTGTAGTGGAAATTCTAAGGACCATAAGTCATCACGTGCTCCAAGGAGATCATGGGGGTCGGGGGCTCAAAATGTGATCAGAGTTTTCATTTTCTTTTTTTTTTTTTTTTTTTTTTTGCAGATCACTGGACTTTATTAAGATAAAATCATTACTAATTACGTAGAAGCTACTTGCCTAACCAAAATCCATGAGGTTCACATGAACTTATAGTTATACAAATAAGAAACAAAGGCATGTTCAAAATCATGAGGAAATATCCTGAGCCCAGATGATGCCCACGGGTGAATGCATCTGCACATTTATTTCAAGCTGTTAAAGAGTTTATGGGCCACACAGTGGTCCCTTGCATGCAAGAAATCAAAGAGCTCCTCTGTGCAATCCTCCTCTGTGTTTGACCTGGAGGATACATGCTCATCACAGAGCTCTAGCCACTCCCGGGCCTTTACCCATTTTTCCAACTGCTCACATTGCTCTCTCACTGTTGTCAGTGGATCCACTAATTCCACCTCCTCTTCCTCCTCCTTGGGATCTCCGGACCCGGTTAGCATTTTTCGCTTATCCTCCAGCCCCATGTCCAGCTATGGTTCTGAATTCAACACCAGTACCAACACTGGCACCTATTCCACCTCAGAATCAAGAAGGACTTGTCAGAGTTTTCATTTTCAATGAGCAAAAGTTTAGAAGGTAAAATGTGGAATGTAAAAGAAGAATGTAAGTAATCTTAATAAACAGTGCCGAGTGAGTGATTTATGATTTATGAAAAGAAGCAGCGATGTGGACATGTGCACTGTGGTTCATCACAGTGGGATTAAGTCTCCTCAGTTGTGAAGTCCTCCTCATCTCTCTCCTGAGTGTTCTCAGCCTGGGACACTGTGCTGCAGGGATTGCAAGATGAATAATTTTGTTTATTGTTATTGTTTAAGTTTCAGCTTCCATGTGGGTCATTGAAGAGAGGTATGTTATTTGAGATCAAGGATCAGCAGCATGACCTGCTGTTTGTATTGTATGTTACTCTTCATCCAGTGTAATGTAGAGTAGGGTTTGTTCATCTTCTGGTTACAATTGAGCTTTAAGGGCAGGGTCATTGTGTGTCCTGGGTGAACATACTGTGCATTGTAGGTGTTCCTGAGCAGCAGTTTCTTGTATTCAATGCTTGGAAGTAACTCCTAAGTAAAGCCCCACTGTCTTAAAAATATTATGTGCCGCCATGTTTGCCTGGCATATTGCCCTTTGGTCCTGAAAATACTGCCAAGGAAGCTTTGAACAATCGGATCTTGGAAATAGAATTTTCATCATCCTTTGAAATTATTTTCTAAGGGTAGCATTGAGTTATTTAGGGTTTTGGGTTTTTTTGATGTTCATTTGAAAACATGTTTATGTAGTGATATAGTCATTAACTTTCTTTATAAGGGTCTCTGTGGAGGGTCCCCAAAGTTATAAAGAAAGATCATGTAATTTTAGTATATTGAAATGTGTAGAGAGCTTGCCTATTGTTCCCATTGGGTTAGTTTTTAAAAAGTTGCAAGAATTCTTGTAAAGTATGGTAGAGTCGACTATTTAGGGTATAGTGAAACAGTTATGTATATGGAATGTTATGGGCTATTTAAGTTATTTAATTGTTTATTTTTACTTCATTACAGAATTTTGGATTGCTTGTATCAGTTATGAAAAAAATGCTCCATTGCCAATTCATAGGGGTGTGTTGAATCTTCTTTTATAGCTATGAATATTTCTATTTTGCTTTTTAGGCCAGTGGTGTATGATTTGACTTTGTTATGAATTGCATGTGAATGGAGACATTCCTGCGGCACTGAATTTATTAGAGTGAATTAGTGTTCTTTATTTGTAGGAACATTTTTCGCCTTAGAATCTACTGTATGTCATGTAAAATTCTTTTGGTTGTTGTTTTCAATTCTTTTAATGTGTTGCTCCTTTATGTCATAGATAGCTCCAGGGTTTTCTATTAGTTGAAGGTGTATATTAACACTTAGAAAAAAGTGATTTAAGTGGTTGGAAGGATGTAGGGGTGCCATTTATTTTCTTATATGGTGTGTGTGTGTGTGTGTGTGTGTGTGTGTGTGTGTGAGACAATGACAGAGAGGGACAGACAGACAGGAAGGGAGAGAGACAAGAAGCATCAGTTCTTGGTTGTGGCACTTCAGTTTCTCACTGACTGCTTTCTCATGTGCCTTGAACAGGGGGCCACATAAAACCGAGTGACCCCTTGCTCTAACCACTGACCTTGGGCTCAAGCTGGTGAGCCTTGCTCAAACCAGATGAACCCACACTCAAGCTGGTGACCTCGTGTTTCAAACCTGGATCTTCAGCGTCCCAGTCTGAAATTCCATCTATTGTGCTACTGTCTGTTGAGGTTTATATGGTTGTTCTGATACTAGTTATTATATTATAATTTTTTCTTTCATGTAAAGAGAACCCTTTGTTATATATAACGAGTGTTTGAATTTGCATTCATTAATGTGACCCAACAATTAGGCTATTAATATTTATTGATTAGGAATTAACACAGCGGTTTATTTTGGTAGCTATATGCTACAAGGAATTATTCAATGCAGTGTTTGTTTCTTCCATTCATTGCTTTTCGTATACTTTCCCTATATTTTGTATTTTAATAGGTAAAGTGAAACTAAGGCAAAAGCACTATTAAAAGTCTTGGTGTTGTTTTCATGTATGATAGAATGAGTTTATAGACATGTTTGGGAAGTGATTTTATGTAAAATTGTTTATAAGTTGATTAAGAAAGTAAATAACCTGACCAGGCAGTGGCACAGTGGATAGAGTGTCATACTGGGATGCAGAGGTTCGAAACCCTGAGGTTGCCAGCTTGAACGCAGGCTCTTCTGGTTTGAGCAAAGCTCACCAGCTTGATCAAGGGGTCACTTGGTCTGCTGTAGCCACCCCCCATCTCTCTCTCTCTTTCTGTCTGTCTGTCCCTATCTGTCCTTCTTTCTGACTCTCTGTCTCTGTCAAAAAAAAAGAAAGAAAGAAAATAGGATGAGAGTCATTAATATTGGAAATGAATGGTCTAGGTAGAAGATTCTCTAGGAACAGGAAGTATTTTGCAATAAAGTAGAACACCATTTAGGTCAATTGGCAATTGTGCAAAAATTGATAGAGGAACCCGTAGATGGTGGAAGTAGAAAAGAAAAAGACTAGTGTAATCGATGATCAGTTACATTATTGAAGCCATTTTACAGAGCTTGTCATGAGTCATGAGAAAGCATGGATGCTTCAAAACATCATGTAGTTTGCACATGATTCAGTGTCAGTGTACTAATGTGTTCCATGGTCTTTGTCCTGAATAGGCAGGGTGGAGGGTTCTAAGTGGCCTCTGTAATCTATGTGATGCTTCTTCCTTGATCCCATAGTCTGGAAGTGTAGCCGAAGGCCAGGATAGGTCTACCTCATTAGGATGTGTGCCAGAGACACTTAGTGCTGCATAAAATCCCACATAGCTGAGATAGTTGTGTGTACTTCAGCATCTACCCCAGAGGAAATGGTCAGGCAGTGTGTGTTGGAGCAACAGAAAAGCAGAAGAATGCCATAATAAGAAAAAAATTTTTTGTAAATATTGAACTGTATTATGTGGTGTAGTGTAATTTGAATGAGGGTGAGAATAAGGATAAGGGTTTCAGAATATAGGGATTTTAATGCTTTGGTTTCTTTAGTAGGGGAAATGAAGGACTTTGAGAGTAGTAGCAAAGTTTGATTTGTGATACAGTAGAAGTTTTACCAAGCAGAAGTCTGTTTCTAGACAGGAATTTGTTCATGGTTTCAGCAAAGAAAAATAATACAAGTTTAGAGAGTGAATGCTAAGATGTAAAAGAGTAGGAATAGCCCCCACACACAAAACCGAGGCTTGTGGCCTGATGAAGGAACTGGCTCCACCTGCGAGGGTAGAGCAAAAGCCCAGAATAGGTGGAGTCCTGTGACAGAACATGGGCACACAGCCTTGCCCAGGGTGAAGGCCAAGGCCAACAAGGCTTGTACAACCAAGCACATGATCACAGCCACTCCTGTGAAGGAGAGTGGGCAGGCACCAGCCCCAGTGGGCAGGCACCAGCAATACCCCTACCCCAATGCCCTAGGCAGCAGCAGAAGAGGGGTTGGTAGTCTTGCAAACAGACCACACTTTAGGATCACAGAGGCCACACCCACTGGACTCCAATGGCCAAAATCTTCTTTTACACAAACAAAATGAGAAGGCAGAAAAATGCAACACAAATGAATAAAGAAAAATACCCAGAAAAGAACCTAAATGAGTCAAATATAACCAAATTACCAGATGCAGAGTTTAAAATTGCTCAAAGATCTTAGAACAACAATAGATGGTCATTATAAAAACCTAAATAAAGAGATAGCAAGTATAAAAAAAGGACATTGAAATAATAAAAAAAATCAGTCAGAAATGACAAATACAATATCAGAAATGAAGACCACAATGAAAGAAATTAAAAGCAGGATGGATGAAGCTGAGAATCAAATCAGCAAGTTAGAGGACAAGATAAATGAAAGCACAGAAGCAGAGCAGAAAAAAGAAGAGACTCAAAAAGTCTGAGGAAATGCTAAGAGAGCTCTGTGACAATATGAAGAGAAATAACATCCGCATCATAGGGGTTCCTGAAGAAGAAGAGAAAGAATAAGGGATAGAGACTTTGTTCAAATTTATCATGGCTGAAAACTTCCCTAAATTAAGGCAAGAAAATGTCTCACAAGTTCAAGAAGCACAGAGAACTCCATTAAAGAAAAACCCAAAAAATCTACACCAAAACACACTATAATTAAAATATTAAAGCTATGTAATAAAGAGAAAATATTAAAAGCTGCTAGAGAAAAAAAGGCTATCACCTACAAAGGAGCCCTCATAAAGATGACTTCCGACTTCTCAACAGAAACACTTGAGGCCAGAAAGGAATGGCAAGAAATATTCAAACTAATGCAGAACAAGAGCCTATAACCAAGACTACTTTATCCAGCAAGGCTATCGTTTAAAATTGAAGGAGAAATGAAAAGCTTTTCAGACAAAAAAAAAATTCAAGAAATTACTACAACCAAACCAATGCTGCAAGAAATCCAAAGGGGACTGTTTTAAACAGATCAAAGGGAAAAAGACTATAGCAAAAGACGAATACAGTTTTAAAGAATAAAATGGCAATAAACAACTACTTATCAATAATAACCTTAAATGTAAATGAATTAAATGATCTGATCAAAAGACATAGGGTAACTGGATGGATAAGAAAACTAGATCCATACATAGAGGTCTACAAGAGACACACCTTGAAACAAAAGATGCACATAAACTGAAGATAAGAAGATGGAAAATGGAAATGAAATAAAAGCTGGGGGAGCAATACTTATCTCAGACAAAATGGACTTTAAAACAAAGGCTATAGTAAGAAATAAAGAAGGTCACTATATAATAATAAAAGGAGAAATCCAACAGGAAGATATACCCGTTATAATTATCTATGCACCTAATATAGGAGAACCTAAATATATAGAACAGACGTTGATGGATTTAAGGATGTGAGATCAACAGCAATATTATAATAGTAGGGGATTTCAATACCCCACTAACATTACTAGATAGATCCTCAAGAAAGAAAATTAACAAAGAAACAGCAGACTTAAAGGACACACTAGATCAACTCGATTTAATAGATATCTTCAGGACTTTTCACCCTAAGGAAGCAGAATATACATTCTTTTCAAGTGCTCATGGTACATTCTCTAGAATAGACCACATGTTAGGACATAAAATCAGTCTCAACAAATTTAAGAAGATTAAAATCTTATTGAGCACATTCTCTGATCAAACGGCATGAAACTAGAAATCAACCACAACAGAAAAACTGAAAAATACTCAAACACTTGCAAACTAAATAGCATGTTATTAAATAATAAGTGAGTTAACAATGAGATCAAAGAAGAAATAAAAAAATTTCTAGAAATGAATGATAATAAGCATACATCAACTCAAAAATTTATGGGACACAGCAAAAGCAGTCCTGAGAGGGAAGTTCATAGCATTACAGGCATACCTTAAGAAACTCGAAAAATTTCAAATAAAAAACTTGACCCTGCATCTAGAAGAACTAGAAAAAGAACAGTCAGCAAGTAAAGCCCAGAGGTAGTAGAAGGAAAAAAATAATAAAGTTTAGTGCAGAAATAAATGACATAGAGACGAAAGAAACAATACAGAGGATCTACAAAACAAGGAGCTGGTTCTTTGAAAAGGTAAACAAGATCAATGAACCTTTAACCAGACTCACCAAGAAAAAAAGAGAGAGGACTCAAATAAATAAAATTAGAAATGAGAGCGGAGCAATAACAACTGATACAACAGAAATACAAAATATTGTAAGAAAATACTATGTAGAACTCTATGCCAAAAATACTAAACAACCTATGTAATGGACAAATTCTTTGAAACACATAATCTTCCAAACATTAATCTGGAAGAATCAGAAAACCTAAACAGACAAATTACAACAAATAAGATCAAAACAGTTATCAAAAAATTCCCAAAAAAGAAAAATCTTGGGCCTGATGGCTTCATAAGTGAATTCTACAAAATGTTCAAAAAAGAACTAACTCCTACCCTTCTCAAGATATTTCTAAAAATTCAAGAGGGAGGAAGACTTCCAAGCTCCTTTTATGAGGTGAGCATAATTCTGATTCCAAAAGCAGGCAAAGATAACACAAAGAAAGAAAATTATAAGCCAATATCCCTGAGGAATTTAGATGCTAAAATCCTCAACAAAGTATTAGCAAACCGAATCCAGCAATGTATGAAAAAAATCATTCACCATGATCAAGTGGTATTTATTCTTGGAAGGCAAGGCTGGTACAATATTTGCAAATCAATCAATGTGATTCATCACATAAACAAAAGGAAGGAGAAAAACCACATGATAATTTCAATAGATGCAGAGAAAACATTTGATAAAATCCAGCAATCATTCATGATCAAAACTTTCAGCAAAGTGGGAATACAGGGAACATACCTCAACATGATAAAGGCCATCTATGACAAACCCACAGCCAACATCATACTCAATGGGCAAAAATTAAAAGCAATCCCCTTAAGATCAGTAACAAGGCAGGGGTTCCCCCTTTCACCACTCTTATTCAACATAGTTCTGGAAGTCCTAGCCACAACAATCAGACAAGAAAAAGAAATAAAAGACATCCAAATTGGAAAAGAAGAAGTAAAACTATCATTATTTGTAGATGATATAATATTGTATATAAAAAACCCTAAAGTCTCAGTCAAAAAACTACTGAACCTGATAAATAAATTCAGCAAGGTGGCAAGACATAAAATTAATACTGAGAAATCAGAAGCATTTTTATACACAAACAATAAACTCTCAGAAAGAGAAATTAAGAAAGCAATCCCCTTCACCATTGCAACCAAAAAAATAAAGTACCTAGGAATAAATTTAACTAGGGAGATTAAAGACTTATACTCAGAAAATTATAAAACATTGATAAAAGAAATCAGGGAAGATACAAACAAGTGGAAGCATATACCATGCTCATGGTTAGGAAGAATAAACGTCATTAAAATGTCTATATTACCCAAAGCAATTTATAAATTCAATGAAATACCAATTAAAATACCAATGACTTACTTCAAAGATATAGAATACATATTCCAAAAATTTATATGGAACAAAGAGAGTACACAAATAGCCTCAACAATCTTGAAAAGGAACAATAAAGTGAGAGGTATCACACTTCCAGATATCAAGTTGTACTACAAGGCCATTGTACACAAAACAGCCTGGTACTGGCATAAGAACCGGCATATAGATCAATGGAATAGAACAGAGTACCCAGAAATAAACCCAGACCTTTATGGACAACTGATATTTGACATAGGAGGTAAGAGCATACAATGGAGTAAAGACAGCCTCTTCAACAAATGGTGTTGAAAAAATTGGACAACTACCTGAAAAAAAATGAAACCAGACCACCAACTTACACCATTTACAAATATAAACTCAAAATATATAAAAGACTTAAATGTAAGCAAAACCATAAACTTTTTAGTAGAAAACATAGGCAGTATGCTCTCTGACAATCAAATAAGAATTCAAGTATTAGGATTAATTAAAGTTATATGTAATACTTGTGTTTCTGTGTTGAAAATTGTCTTGTTTATGTGTAAAATATGCTCAAATTTGTAAAACTAAGGAATTAAGTAAAATTAAGTCATTTTAAGAATTTATCTCAAGCTGCTTCAGACAGTTGGCTGCTTGTAAGGCAGCATCCTGAAAAAGGAGGCACTGAGGAAAGTTGGAATTTAGTTCCTCTGATGCCCTATAGTAGACTTAACTATACAAAAGACTTTTAGGTATAGAAGCTAATGCATCTGATATTACTAAGCAACATTAGTTTTCTTTTTAGCCCACTTAGGTAGTAGTCACTAAGCTTCATGGCTTAGGGAAAGTCCCTAAAATAAGTTCTAAGATTTTTTTTTACAATAGGAAAATAACAAGGATCATTTGGCCTCTAATAAAGAAAAACATTTATGTTATAAATAATTAAAAGAGCAACTTTTTAAATTACAATCTAAACTTCTGACAAGGAGTTTTTTATACTCACTATGACCAAATTTTTGTCAAAGCTCTTAAAGAGTTCAAAACAGCTTGCTTCCAGTATAAAACTAACTGTATTCATATGCAAGAACTGCTATCCTTCTTCATGGACTCTAAATGTTTTATTTCAAAAAATTTAGAAATGTTAGCTTGGACTGTTCTTTCAAAAGCAAAAGTATTACAATTTATGACTTAGAAGAATCAGGCTTGTATTCAAGGTAATTAAAATGCTAATGCTAACCCTCTTATTAATATTATACAAGATGAACTTTTTAGATGAACAGTTTACTAATTTACAACAGCAATGTAGGCAAAATGTAGAGCTGCAGATTTGCTCTTATCTCCACAAATACGAGAGACCAATAATACCTTCCAGAAGATTGAAGCCTTGGCATGAGTTGGAAATAGAAAAAAAGGAGATTTGATAATTAAATAATTTACCCAGGAGGCAAAAAAGCGTTTTTGTTTTTGTTTTTTCTTTGTATTTTTCTGAAATTGGAAACGGGGAAGCTGTCAGAGTCCCGCATGCGCCCGACGGGATCCACCCGGCATGCCCACCAGGGGGCGATGCTCCGCCCATCCAGCGCATTGCTCTGTTGCAACCAGAGCCATTCTAGTGCCTGAGGCAGAAGCCATGGAGCCACCCTCAGTGCCTGAGCCAACTTTGCTCCAATGGAGCCTCGGCTGTGGGAGAGGAAGACAGACAGAGAGGAAGGAGAGGGGGAAGAGTGGAGAAGCTGATGGGTGCTTCTCCTGTGTGCCCTACCTAGGAATCGAACCCGGGACTCCTGCATGCCAGGCCGACAATTTACCACTGAGCCAACTGGTCAAGGCTGAACTAACTATTCTTACTAAATTTATATTATTTCCATAAGTACTGTTGAATAGCCCGACACGGTATCAACATTATGTAAATCAACCTTTAAAATTTGTCAGAAATATCCTCAACCTTTAATAATCCATTATATAAATGACATATTTATAGCTTGTAAAAATAATGCTGAACTTTCAGTCATCCTTAAAAATTCTTCTGAAATCTTAAATCAGTATAGTTTAATTATAGCTGAAGACAAAATTTAAACATCCTGTTCTATTAACATTGTTACTGATTCACAATATGTAGAACATAGAGTTAAACTTATAAAAACTTTATATTTTAAATGATAGTTGTAGATTGCACAAATTGTTTCAAGAGTTACAACTTTTATTATAAAAATGAAATTCACCTGTCTATATAACTCACATTTATTCTCATAGCATTACCAGGACCTATGTCTACTACAAATAATAAAGGTAATCAATTACTCATTGAATCAATAGAAATAGCTACTAAGTTTTATGCAAAAACTTATACAAATAGAAAAGGTTTAATACAAAAATTTTAAATAGCCAGGCAAGAAGCTTGGAATATTGTTAGAAACTGTCCTCAGTATAGTATTATAAATGCTCCTCCATTACTGAGAGGAATGAATCCTAGAGGACAACATAGTAATAACCGGTAGCAAATAGATATTGCTCATATTTTTTCTTTTAAAAAACTATCTTATATACAGTTCTATTAATATTTATTCTTTCTTTCAATAGGACACACCTTTGCCTAGAGAAAAGGCTAATTGTGTCATTCAACATCTTATTGAAGCTTTTAATATTATAGGCATTCCTAAAGCAATGAAAACTGCCAATTGTCCTGCCTATACATCTACTAAATTTCAACAATTTTAGCATTTTAAAATATTAAACATACTACTAGAATTCCATATAATCCACAAGGACAAGTGATTATTGAACACAGTAATTGCACTCTGAAAAATATGTTACTTAAACAAAAAAGGAGGGAGAAGGAAGATTATTTTCTAGAATTATGTTACACAAAGCTTTATTTACTTAAAATTTCTTAAATACAGGAGAAGATAATTTGACTGCTGCAGACAGACATTGGACAAAAAATAACAGTTCTAAGATTAATCAACCTGTGCATTATAAAAGTGAGTTGGAGCAATAGGTACGTAGTGTAGTACAACATTGGGGAATAGGGCTTGCTTGTATCATTGCAGAATCCAGTTAAGTCCTTTGGAGTCCTGCTTGCAGAATTAAACTGACAACATGAATAAGAAGAATAGATTCTTTCCATATCTGCCCATTGCTTAGATGGAAGAAATAAATTTCAAAGAAGAATCTTAAAGGTACTAGTGCTTGGTATTAAAAAAGCTAAAATACCAAGTTGGGGTCAACTTAAAAAACTAATCTTTAATGGTAAAAAAATGCTACAAACTACTAAAAAAGAAGAAAATGCTACTAGCCTGTTTTTAGCAGTGATTGCTTTGGTAACAATTCCGGTAAGTAGAGCTGAAAAGTTTAGTTATTAGGCATATGTTCCTAATCCTCCATTAAGTAAAGCTATTCATAAGGAAAATAGTGCCTTTCCTATTTTTGTTAATGACTCTAATTGGCTTCCAGGACCTTTTAATGACAGAGATCCTTTAACACCTTCAAAAGAAGGCATAAAATTAGAAAATTATACAACAGGAGTTGAGGGATTACCTATATGTATAGGACATGAGCCACATTGTTTACACATAGAAGCTCAAGCTTGGCTCTCTATTGTGAAAAATAACAGAAAAGGAAAAAAAACATTTGTTACAAGGATATAGGTTTAAAAATAATACATTAGTACATAAAATGTTATAGATTAAAGCCCTCATAGCTCTGCCCAAGTTAAAGGGCAGTATGCTGATTTAAGGTGGCATAAGAACAATGGTTTAATTACAGCTGGTGATAAAAGTAATTATACTATCATATAGCACAGAGGAGGGATGTCACCTCAAGTTCCTCATATAAAATTTCAACCTATACAATATCATTTGTGGAAAGTAGCCATGGCACTTAAACATATGTCAGCATAGAAAGAAAAAATCTGGAGAAATTATGCTTCTAATCATATTATGATAATCTTTAAGAAAAATGAAACACATTTTATATCTGCTTGTGTTAGATTGCTTTATATGTTTGTTATAGGTGAAACCAAATAGACAGCTGAAAATTATTCAATAACTTGCAATGAGTATTTTTTATACATGTATTAACTCTTCTATTTTTTTTTAATAAAAATAGTCAAAGTCTTTACATTTTAAGAACCAGAACAGGAGTCTAGATTCCAGTACAGATGCATTGGATATGGCAGGATTCCCCTTCCATGACGCTGTTACAACATCTTATTAAGTCCTTGAAGCGAACCAAGAGACTAGTTAGACTGATCATCACCATTATTATGGGACTAATAACTGTAACCACCGTGGCTGCTGTATCTGGAATTATGTTACATCAAAATATACAGACTGTGGTCTTTGTACAAAAATGGCATGAAAATTCTGAACAACTGTGGACTTCTCAATAACATATAAATAGTAACATTAATATTAAAATTAATGATTTAGAACAGACTATAATAATGTTAAAAAAAAACCAAATTGTTAACCTGCAAAGACAAATTAAGCTAAGATGTGATTAGAATGTAACTACTAGCCTGACCTGTGGTGGCGCAGTGGATAAAGCGTCGACATGGAAATGCTGAGGTTGCCGGTTCGAAACCCTGGGCTTGCCTGGTCAAGGCACATATGGGAGTTGATTCTTCCAGCTCCTCCCCCCTTCTCTCTCTCTGTCTCTCCCCCCTTTCTGTCTCTCTCTCTCCCTCTCTCTCCTCTCTAAAAAAAAAAAAAATGAATAAAAAAAAATTTAAATAAAAAAAAAAAAAGAATGTAACTTCTTTTTGTGTTACCCCTATTCCTTAAAATCATACTTATTTCCCTTAGGAAAATGTTAAATGATAATATGACTAAAGAAATCATTGAATTACAAAGACATATTCATGAAGCTTTTCAAAGAAAATTAGAAATTTTGACAGGTTAACCTATATTGGAGGAGTTAATAAATAATTTATCACAATTAAATTCTATTTAATATATTAAAGGATTTTTGGGATCCACTGTGGGACTGTTTATAATAGTATTAATTCTATGTTTTCTTTTATATGTAGTCTCTTGACAAATCAAAACAAGAGAAATAAGGGATGAATAACAGAAGGCTGTGTTTTCTGTAGTACTTCATAACATTCAGCATAAACAAAAAGGGGGAAATGTAGTGGAATAACCCATTGCATGGCCTTGGATGGGAACATAGCCAACAAGAAAAGAATGTTTTACCAAGAGAACTGTTTTGTGACTTGAAGGCGGGTCACTGAAACAGGTCTATGTGACTGAAGGCAGTTGCTGGGCTTTTCTCAGTAAAACATTCTCATAAGATTTCTGTTCCTTTCAAGGTGATTCCTTGAGATAAAGAAAGGAATGTTGTGGGAACCATAGAAGCAATAGCAATTAATGCCTTTTGATATTATATTTTTATTAAGCTATCATGCATGTGTACTCCATCTATCTTTAAGTAAAAGTTATGTTTGATGTTATGCCAATTTCTCAGTAAACAGGCTTTTTGAAATCTTGTGAATAAAAATAGGACACAGCGCGAACTCAGGGCCATTTTCCTAAGTGAGCAGTGGTAAAAGTCCACAATGATTTCGTCTGCTGATCTCTCTCTCTCTGCACCCTCGACTCACAACAACAGTGGAGGGAAACATT
Source organism: Saccopteryx bilineata (assembly GCF_036850765.1). Lineage (NCBI taxonomy): Eukaryota > Metazoa > Chordata > Mammalia > Chiroptera > Emballonuridae > Saccopteryx > Saccopteryx bilineata. Next base: position 206,825,916 of record NC_089491.1, on the reverse strand, counting down.
TAATGTGGCAATGTGAAGAAAATAAAACACCTCATTTGTGGCATAGCAGAAGGAGAGAGAGCAGCAAGTCCCATGTTCTGTAGGGTGACATGGCGTTGGAAAAAAGGAACAGACTCAGTAAGAGCACACACAGTCGGGGAGTTACTCATGTCTGTGGAGGAAGGTGGATCCTTTTTTTCAATCCATGTCAAGGAGGGTACAGACAGGATGTTCAGAAAAAGCAGAGGTGCTCCAAGTGTGTGAGAACGTCTGAGTCATTCTGAGAGTTCCATAGCCAGAAATCTATAAATCAGTTCATAGCTGGATATGAGGCCCTGTCATGTCCTCAGGGAACAAGTGTGGGTTGCATATGAGGAATGGAGGAGCAGTGGAGGGAGCGTAGGTGGGGAGCATCATGAGATCGGAGGCAGCCAAGTGTCCCAGGGAGAGAAGTGATCCCAGGAGAGGTCATTGTCCCTGGCAGGAAAGGAGGAGCCCTGTGAGACAAGGTGGGACAGGGGAAAGGGTGTATTGGACTGTGTTGAGGTAGAATATGGATTTTAAATCATAAACACATAGTTAATGGCTTTCTTGGACTATGTTAAGGATCTGTGTGATGGGGTGAATGTCTTGTATGCCTGATACAGAACTATGCGGGAGCCTGTGAACACCTTGCCTCCCATGAGAGAGGGCAATGAAGTAGCAGTGTCACAAGAGTTGTAGGAAAGGAGTCCGTGAAATAAGTCTGTGGGGATCAGACTTACCACATCCTTCTGTTAGCTCGGGTCCAGAGGGGAAGGCTGTGTGTCTCTTGCAGAGAAAAAAAGTTTTCTTACTTGTCAGTTTAAATGGGGTGCGTGATGGTGATCATTCATTGGACTATGCACCTGACTCACGGGTCTCCTCACTGGTAGTAGGAGAGAGTGTAAGAAAAAGAAGTCTCTGTGATAGAAGTCCTCCAAGGATGCCTGCAAGAGAAAGGTATGGGTTCCAGTGGGAGGGTGGTAGAGTTAGGGTTTGATTTTTTTAGAAAGTTTACCAGGGTTTGGTAAGCTCTGTGTGTATTTGGAATGAAGAGGTTAGGAGAACTCTTTCTAAATGTTTTCTTTTTTTTGCTGAAAGCATGGATGTGAATCAAGGTAGATATTGAAAAGGCAGACAGTTTTCAGGCTATGTTAGGCTTTTCAACTGTCAGATACCTTAATGTGAGTGAGGAACATGCATTCATAGTGGTACAAGTGTATGGTATACTGGAAGGAAAAAGAGAAAGGCATAGAAACTTGAGATTTGTCCAGTTGTAAACATGTCAGTGTTGATTTCTCATTTTCACCAGTTGAAAGAACATGCTGCAGGTCCTCACAGAGCAGTTCAATGTATAGAGCATGAGTCCTATGAAAGTCCTGGATTGGATTCACATTTAGGGCATAAAAGAATAGGGGCCTTGTGTTCCTCAACTGCTCCATCTCCATGGTTCTGTTTCCAGCAGGTGGACAGTGGCTGTGCCCATTGGAGAGGAGGCAGTGAGGGTACCTTGGATAATGCACATGTCAGCAACAAGTGGGGAAAGTAGGACCTTGTAATTTAGCATCATTTGCAGGTGGGGTTGCCAGGAGGCTCTTTGATGGGATGTGTATGTGGCATTCTGTGTCAGTGTTTTCTCACCTGCCACTTAAGGATAACACTTAAGGACAATTGCACTAGGGCAAGTGCGATTACGGTGTGTTGCTATAGAACGGAGTGTGGCGATGGTATAGGAACTCAACTGGTGACGGTGGATTATGGGGATACTGAATAGTAATTATGTCTGCAGGGTACAGTCCATGAAGGTGGTCCCTGGCTGGGTTACAGTTTCAGTGTCATCACAGAAAATGAGGTAGTCAGGTGTGGTGATGTGAGACTGAGTCCACTCCTGTTCCCTAGGAATGACAATGTGCAGGGTTCCTGCGATCTTGGGTTTGCAGAGGGATTGTCATTCATGTGAGCATTCTTGGACGTGTTCATGGGGGATGTGACAAGCTGTGAGTGCAGGCATTGCACAGTCTCTATTCTTTGCACTTGGGGTCAGAGGAAGAAGAGTTGTGGTTTAAGATCGAGGGAAGGATAAGAGAGTCTGGATGGGACAGCTGTACCTTTCTGGGAAGTAAGAGAGAAGGGGGATGTGGAGTCCATTTCCTGTGGAAGAAAGGACACTGTCCTCCATGCGTGTGATGCATTTGGGTCCCCGAGAGAGGAGAGGAGCAGCTTTTGGGCTTGGTGGTAGTTAAAGAGGGGAGTGAGGTGGAGTGAGGGAGAGAGAAGGGGAGGGAAGGAGCTATATCAGTTGGTCTTGAGGGTAGATCGTGTTAGAAGTGACCAGACAGGGCCCTTGAGGTAACTTCCTGATTGCCCATAGGGTGATTGTGTGGGCCTATGAGTCCTTATCATTAGGGTACAGCTCCATCATGAGGATGGATGAAACAGGGAAGGGACCGGCAGCTGTTCCTGAACCCTAATGGGCAATAGAGTGTGTTCTGAGCTGTAGGTTCTGTTGTTATATTGTATGAAGAGTGCCACCTAGTGGTGTCTGGAGGGGGAGCAGGGAACGGAGGTCTTGGCTTTCCCAAAATGTCCCCGTGGCTTCCTCCGGGGCTAACTTTTTTAGAAAGAATTTGTTTTAGCATAGCTGCATTGAAAATATTTTAGAATAAGCATCTGTATCTTTTGTCAGGTTCTGAGGTTATGGAATTTTAAAGTTTAGCATAGATTTTGCGTGTTAAGAAGTGCTGGGAGGGGGTGTGGTTCCCATGGAGGTTCTGTAAACAGTTGCTATAAGAATCGAGAAGGTGAGGGTATTTATTTGGAAGCACACGGAAACCTTAATTGTTTTTGGTGTGTTATCAGTGGCGAAGGAGAGATGGAGAGGAAAGCTTACCTGTTTCATAGTTGTGCGTTTTCCGGTATCCAGTGATAGGGGATTGACATGGTGTCTAGTGAGCCTCATCCCTAAGGCTCAGGCACAGGCACTCATTGTGAGAAAGCAATAATGGAAGTTGGAGGAGATGGATCAGCCGACCTCGTTTCATGGCAGAGGAGTTGTGCAGCGGGAGGGAAAGAGAGGGTGAAGGCCATGCTGGTAATAGTGTAATAGTGTACTAGTGGATGCTGTTTGAGATGTTTATTTAGTAGGTTCAAAAGAACAGCAGAAATGTATGTAGGGTCTGTTAAATTGTATGGAGAGGTGGAAAAATCAAAGGGAAGTCACAGTGTGGGAGGAGAGAGAGAAGGGTCAAGGATGGGGTCGAGGGTAGACGGGGTCATTGTGGCATATAGCAAAAGCAGAGCCAGGTCACCCAAGGACTGGTGCGGTCAGAGCAACTTCGTTTTTCGAAGTATGGTCTGAGATTTACATAGAAGGCTCAGAAGGAGAGTTTGAGGAGCAGAGTTTTTGTGTGTAGTGAAAGGGAGTTAAATAGAAAGACGGCTTCTTCCAGTAAAGGTGCTTGTAAGGACCCTGAGTCTCTTGTGCAGCTGTCCCAGAGCGAGCAGGCTGGAGCGAGCAGGCTGGAGGCAGCCTCCCCTGTGGTGGACCGACCTTAGTCGCAGCCTCAATTCCAACCAGGAATTTAGCCTGCGGGTTTGGTGAGAGGAAGGGGAGGGGAGATCCCAGAGCTTTTCGTACTTACTCATTTGTGTTCAGGTGTGCGCTCCCCAAAGTCCTGCACATCACTCCCAAAGTCTAGTCCTGCTTGAGCCAGCCGTGAGTGGAGGGGCCAGAGAGCCATTGTACTCCGCCATTTTCCCAGAGTAGGTCAATAAGTGGGAGGGTGATGGAGTAGGTTGTACTTAGGAACAGTATTTTGTTTTTTCTGTACGTAGGTGTTTGGGGAAAAACGGGGATGGAGGGTGGTGGAGAGGGGTTAGGTCCTAGATTTCAGTGATATGGTCATGTGTGACTTCTTTTAAGATATGGCATGAGAAAGGTGGTATCTCACCCTTCAGCAGGGAGATTGGTCAGAAACTGAAAGGTACCTCACCGGTCTCCATTGCAAGGGTAGTGGAGGACTCCGTGCTAGCGCAGGGCGAACAGACACAAGCTGAGTACTTACTGTTGCAGCCCAGCAAGAAGTGTCTTGTGGCCTTCCTTGGAATTCATGGCCAGTGAGTCACCTGGTCAACCTCCCTTGAAAAATTTGCATATTCATGTGGTGTGAGGAAATGCTAACATTTAGGTTTCCTGTCCGTTTAGGTCTGCTCCTGGTGTGTGGTGTGTCAGAGTCTGGTGGAGTTCATGTGGGAGATACTTAGTAGTGTGGATCTAAGGGATTCTGAGACAGTGTTCATTCCATGTAGGAGTGAACACTGAGGGAAGGGCTTAGGACATGGGGAGGCATAGTGCCCAGGTTGGGCTGTTGAGCATCTGAAGAGAAGAGGAGCCCTGTGATGGGCAATGAGCAATGAGCATTGTAAATGGGGAGAAGTGAGGTGACACGCAGTTTTGTTTAGACAGGGTCAGGAGGTAGGGCTGCATTGGCCTAGCAAGGCACAAGGTTTCCATAATCCAAGGAAGGTGGTTATTGGCATGTGTGCTGAGTTTGGTTACCTTTGGAGAGAGAAAGAGAAAGCAACACATGGGGCAGCTGAGGTTACTCGAACTGGGTTCTAGGCTGCATCAGTGTCAAACAGGGTGCTGGGCTGCATCAGTGTCAAAGAAGGGAGAGGGTTAGAGACATCTTGAATTGAAGGGGCCATTGGATCTACACTTACCCGATGCCAGTCTGTAATGCTCCTGAGTGTATTTTTGTGGGCACATGGTTGGCTGTGAGGAGGTCTAAGTGGAGGCAATGTACTTCCTGATAGATTGTTGTAAGGTGCCAAAAGCTACAGAATTAATATTAATATTTTAGGAAGTTTAAAGAATATTTTATTGGTTTGGGCTAGGCGTCCAAAGAGAGATTTTGAAAATAATTCTTATATTTGTGTGATTAGCATAAGACCAGGATGGCATTGCGTTGTAAATGCAGAAAGAGGAAGGAGACTTATTTTCCCTGACCTTCCCCCATACCTTTGGGGGAAGGGTCAATGGCTAGCCAGGTGTAGGGAGAAAAGAATTAAATCTTTTCTTGGGCTGATGGACCATTTGCAAGCATTTGTTTCCATGGAAACCACCCCTCCCCTCCTAAAAGCCTATAATTAATGTATGTATCTCTAAACAAAAGGTATAAACTTATGCTGTGATGTCAGGTTTTCTCCCCTCCTATGTATAATTAGGAGTATATAAACAGCCCTTGAACTGATTTTGGGGGCTGCACAATTTGGGTCTGTTGCACTGTGTTAGCCATATGTGGCCAATATATTTAATAAATTTCCTCCTTTAAAAAACTTTTCAAAAACTTATTTGGACTACGTGCCTCTACAAACACCCGCGGATTTGTGGATTTAGTTACTTTACAACATTTGGCACCCACGCTGGCCCTACAGTGTTTTACATCACTCTGTAGAGGCATCCCGAATCAGACGGACTCTATGGGGAGCTGCCCGGCCCGCTTGAGAGCTGAGGAGAGGCGTGCCACCTGAAACTTCCAGGGCTCCCCGTCTTCCTGTGGGGTTTGGATAGTTCTCTGGTAGACACGCCCAGTTCCCTAATTTGACAATTTGGACTATTCGGCAGAGAAATAAAGGAGGTAAGAAAAACAACTCTTTCTGCTTTACTGATTTTTTCTGGCTTTCCTCTGAATACTTGCTTTCGCTTTTTGTCTGAGACTAGTAGTGGTCAAATTTGTTTGGGACTAGAATGTGGGTAAAGTGGATTTGGGGCTTTGCTGATTTGGGACTCAGAGTATGTGGAACCCCGGTGGAGTAAGTAGGGCTTTCAAGACTATTTTGCTGTCTGTAGCTAGTCTATAGTCTTTATGTTTTGATCTGCCGCGAAACAAATCAGACGTGGTTGTAAGTTCGCACAGGCTTTTCAAGACTGAGACATTGGTGGAAAGTTTTTAAGTCCTGCCTTGGACTCTGGGGGATATATGCTCATACTCTGGAAGCACAGTTAGTAGGAACTGAAAATGACCAGGTTCACCAGCTTCTATGGCGGTTTTGTGTTTGCACATTTGGTCATTATTAGGAACTGAGTAGACCAGGTCCACCGGTTCTGCTTCAAGCCTTCAGAGACATCGGGTTCTTTAGAAAAATAGAAGTGGAGCAATTATCTCTAGGAAGGCTAATGGAGGTTGAGTCCATCCAGGATTAGTCAGTCTTGCATCGCACTGAATCAGTGGAGGCTGAGCTAACCTGGATTGATTAATCTCGACCCAAGACTTCCAAGAGACGTCTCTGTGTTTGTTGAGATCTCTTTGTTCTCCTTACTCTTAAATTCTAAAATTTTGGGGTTTAAGTTTAAAGTCCCTGCAGAATGTGGCCTGCTTGCATCTGAGAGGCGAGGTGGGGGAGCCCTTCCTTCCCTCATCTATGAAAGCGCACTCTTGTGTGTTTGTATATAAATCCTTTGTTTAATTTTTAAATGTGTCTGTTTTAGTCTTTTGTGTTAAAACTGGAAGCTTCTGACTATAAAGCAATCTTAAATGGCAAACCATTATTCTTTTTTTTCTCAAATTAGTTTTGGGGAACCCTTCTAGGTTTCTCTCCTTATCCTGTGTAATAATAAACATCTCTATAGTCAAACACCTTTTATTCTGGGTGCTAGTTAACTATCTGTCCTATATTTTTGGTTTATTGGTGCACTAATTCTTAAATTATCCTGAAACAAGTTTCAGTTTTGTAATAAGTAATAGCAACCAGGAATTCTAATCTCTGGATAATAAAGACAGTCTGGAGTATAGTAATTGGGAACCCAGGTTGTCCCGATCAGTTTCCATACATTGATCGGTGGCTAAATTTAACAATAAATCCACCACAGTGGCTTAAAACATGCTCAATACAAAGCGGGTGCCATGTCTTCTTGGCCGTGCAAAATCTGAGTAAAAAACAGGAAAAAAGAATAACTAAAGCAATAGTAGCAGCATTCCAAGTGACAAACTATTCTTAGAATAAGGAACCCTCGGAGGAGAGAGGAGAGTTCTCCAAGGCACATAAGGACATAGCAACCCTTAAGAATTATGAGGACGTCGGCCTAGCGTGCGGAGGACCCGGGTTCGATTCCCGGCCAGGGCACACAGGAGAAGCGCCCATTTGCTTCTCCACCCCTCCGCCGCGCTTTCCTCTCTGTCTCTCTCTTCCCCTCCCGCAGCCAAGGCTCCATTGGAGCAGAGATGGCCCGGGCGCTGGGGATGGCTCTGTGGCCTCTGCCTCAGGCGCTAGAGTGGCTCTGGTCGCAATATGGTGACGCCCAGGATGGGCAGAGCATCGCCCCCTGGTGGACAGAGCGTCGCCCCTGGTGGGCGTGCCGGGTGGATCCCGGTCCGGCGCATGCGGGAGTCTGTCTGACTGTCTCTCCCCGTTTCCAGCTTCAGAAAAATGAAAAAATGAAAAGAAAAAAAAAAAAAAAAAAAAAAAAAAAAAAAAAAAAAAAAGAATTATGAGGAAATTAATGTAAATTCTGGATAAAAAAATTTTAAAAAATAGGACTAAGCTAAAAGAGAATCAATGCACATATTGTAAGGAAAATGGACATTAAAAAATTAAATGTCCCATATTACAAGCAGCCGTGGGAAATAAAAAAAACAAAACCGAGTTGGGCCGCAGCTGAGGAGAGGCAGATGTAGGCATGGTCTCTCCCCTCTCTGTGGTTCTCTGGTCTCCGCCATTGTCCTGTATCTAAGTGGCAGGCCGACTATAAACAGCCTGCTGCCTCCAGGCGTATGGTTAGGCTAGGATTTGCCCTGCTGTATGGGTGAAGTGACAGGAAAGGCAATAAAGTAAGGATAAGGTAACTAAAAATATAGAATGAAAACTAATTTCAAATGTCCACCTACTGACCAAAAAAAGTTTTACCCATTTGGAAAATGCAGGAATAGTATTAAATTGAAACTTTGCTTTAGAAAAATATTTATTAAAAAAAAAACACAAAACCAGGTAAAAAAGATTTAAAAATTAACAAACCGTAGGTGTGGACTTTGCTAGTTAACTGATGGTTTCTTAAATTAAAATACAACTCCAGAAGGAGTGATAAAAGCATGAGTAATAGAATTATGGATAAAATAAAAAATAAGCCCTTTGTGGGTTTAGAATAGTGGCTTGTTGCCCTCCACTGATGTATAAAAAATTATAAAAGAGTTCCGACTCTCTCCCATGGGACCAAATCGGGTTGTAGGGTCCCCTCTAAGTTTTCCCTACCCTTCCCCAGTTCCTTCATGTGGCATAGTTGTTATATAATGTGGGAGGCATGAGATTCATGGGAGAGACCCACTGTTTTAGCCATAATAGTAAGGAAAAAAAAAAAAAAGGAACCTTTCAGGGAATTATGAGAAAATTGGAAACCTCAAGCAGCCTAAAAGCAGCCCATTATTAGAAACGTAAATTTATAAAAATTATATTTCATTTACTTATTTTATTATAAGAAATTAAGCTAAACAGATGCTGGGGGAGGAAATAAAAGTCGGCTTGGTTTTGGCAATGCTAGGTCCAAATGCCTGCCCATCCGCACCACCTCTCCCAAGACAACCCTGTCCTTAATTTGGCAATAAAGGAGAAGGGAACGAAAGTTCTGATAGAATGCTGCTTTGAGACTGAGCTCATAGCCTTGACGCTTGGCCAGGCTGGGGTTCATGTCAGCCCTCAAGTTGTGCAAAGAGGGACAAACACATCAAATGTCTCTTGCTTTTCCTCTCTCCTAAGAACTCTGGCCAGCAAGCTGCCATTCGCAAACAGCTTGCCGGTCACAAAAGGCTTTTTTGCCCTCTTAGGTATAGGTCTCTAACAAAATGCCAAGTGTGGGTGATGCCTCAATAGGGAAGGTGCCTGCATATATAGTTTAAATTTAAAATTTGGCTCTTAAAAGAAAATTTAGTTATTGTACTGTTAGTAATTGGCTCTATTAACTAATAGGTTTTCCAACCACTGGGTTGAGTAGTGACTTATTGTTTCCCCACTGTTGTATTAAAAAAGGGAAAAAAAAGGGTAAAAGTGGCAAGCTCTTAGTTCTTGGAGTCTGCTTCTTCCTCTAGCATCCATCCCACCCATCATAATTGATTCAATAGTGTAAATTACTGTAGGTCAAAAGAAAGTTAATATATCTTTGCCAGCTGGGTAGTTTGTACCAAGAATCCCTTATTGTGTAAAAAAATATTTTCCATCTTAAAATGTAATTGTTATTTTGAAGGCCTTTTGTTAATTCTTTATTTGCTGTTTTATAGCCCTATAATATTAGAATCTTAGTTTAAATATTAAAATTTTTTAATAATGTCTTTTTTTTAAATAAATTTTTATTAATGTTAATGGGATGACATTAATAATTCAGGGTACATATATTCAAAGAAAACATGTCTAGGTTATCTTGTCATTAAATTATGTTGCATACCCCTCACCCAGAGTCAGATTGTCCTCCATCACCCTCTGTCTAGTTTTCTCTGTGTCCCTCCCCCTCCCCCTAACTCTCTCCCTCCCTCCCTCCTGCGTCCTCCCTCCCCCCACCCCTGGTAACCACCACTCTCTTGTCCATGTCTCTTAGTCTCGTTTTTATGTTCCACCAATGTATGGAATCATGTAGTTCTTGTTTTTTTCTGATTTACTTATTTCACTCCATATAATGTTATCAAGATCCCACCATTTTGCTGTAAATGATCTGATGTCATCATTTCTTATGGCTGAGTAGTATTTCATAGTGTATATGTGCCACATCTTCTTTATCCAGTCTTCTATTGAAGGGCTTTTTGGTTGTTTCCATGTCTTGGCCACTGTGAACAGTGCTGCAATGAACATGGGGCTACATGTGTCTTCACGTATCAATGTTTCTGAGGTTTTGGGGTATATACCCAGTAGAGGGATTGCTGGGTCATAAGGTAGTTCTATTTGCAGTTTTTTGAGGAACCACCATACTTTCCTCCATAATGGCTGTACTACTTTACATTCCCACCAACAGTGTATGAGGGTTCCTTTTTCTCCACAGCCTCTCCAACATTTGCTATTACCCGTCTTGTTGATAATAGCTAATCTAACAGGGGTGAGGTGGTATCTCATTGTAGTTTTGATTTGAATTTCTCTAATAACTAATGAAGCTGAGCATCTTTTCATATATCTGTTGGCCATTTGTATTTTTTCCTGGGAGAAGTGTCTGTTCATGTCCTCTTCCCATTTTTTTATTGGATTGTTTGTTTGTTTGTTGTTGAGTTTTATGAGTTCTTTGTAAATTTTAAATATTAGGCCCTTATCTGAGCTATTGTTTGAAAATATCAGTTCCCATTTAGTTGGCTGTCTGTTTATTTTTATATCAGTTTCTCTTGCTGAGCAAAAACTTTTTATTCTGATGTAGTCCCATTCATTTATCTTTGCCTTCACTTCTCTTGCCATTGGGGTCAAGTTCATAAAACGCTCTTTAAAACCCAGGTCCATGAGTTTAGTACCTATGTCTTCTTCTATGTACTTTATTGTTTCAGATCTTATATTTAGGTCTTTGATCCATTTTGAATTAATTTTAGTACACGGGGACAGGCTGTAGTCGAGTTTCATTCTTTTGCATGTTGCTTTCCAGTTTTCCCAACACCATTTGTTGGAAAAGAGGCTTTCTTTTCTCCATTTTGTGTTGTTGGCCCCCTTATCAAAGATTATTTGACCATATATATGTGGTTTTATTTCTGGGCTTTCTATTCTGTTCCATTGGTCTGAGTGTCTATTTTTCTGCCAATACCATACAGTTTTGATTATTGTGGCCCTATAATATAGTTTAAAGTCAGGTATTGTAATGCCCCCAGCTTCATTCTTTTTCCTTAGGATTGCTTTAGCTATTCGGGGTTTTTTATAGTTCCATATAAATCTGATGATTTTCTGTTCCATTTCTTTAAAAAATGTCATAGGAATTTTGATGGGAATTGCATTAAATATATATATATTACTTTGGGTAATATGGCCATTTTAATTATATTTATTCTTCCTATCCAAGAACAAGGAATATTTTTCCATCTCATTGTGTCTTTTTCTATTTCTCTTAGCAATGCCTTGTAGTTTTCATTATATAGGTCCTTTACATTCTTTGTTATGTTAATTCCTAGGTATTTTATTTTTTTTGTTGCAATCGTGAAGGGGATTATTTTTGTGAGTTTGTTTTCTAATATTTCATTGTTGGCATATAGAAAGGCTATGGACTTTTGTATGTTGATTTTGTATACCGCGACCTTACTGTATTGGTTTATTGTTTCTAGTAATCTTTTTGTGGAGTCCTTTGGGTTTTCGATGTATAGGATCATATCATCAGCAAAAAGTGATACCTTTACTTCTTCTTTTCCGATATGGATGCCTTTTATTTCTTTGTCTTGTCTGATTGCTCTGGTCAGAACTTCTAGCACCACGTTAAATAAGAGTGGAGAGAGTGGACAACCCTGTCTTGTTCCTGATTTAAGGTGGAAAGTCCTCAGTTTTACGCCATTTAATATGATGTTGGCTGATGGTTTATCATATATGGCCTTTATCATGTTGAGATATTTTCCTTCTATACCCATTTTGTTGAGAGTCTTAAACATAAAATTGTGTTGTATTTTATCGAAAGCCTTTTCTGCGTCTATTGATAAGATCATGTGGTTTTTGTTCTTTGTTTTGTTGATATGGTGTATTATGTTAACCGTTTTACGTACGTTGAACGATCCTTGAGATTCAGGGATGAATCCCACTTGATCAAGATGTATTATTTTTTTAATATGTTGTTGTATTCGATTTGCCAGTATTTTGTTTAGTATTTTAGCATCTGTATTCATTAGAGATATTGGTCTGAAGTTTTCTTTCTTTGTGCCATCCTTGCCAGGTTTTGGTATGAGGGTTATGTTGGCCTCATAAAATGTGTTTGGAAGTATTGCTTCTTCTTCAATTTTTTGGAAGACTTTGAGTAGAATAGGAACCAAGTCTTCTTTGAATGTTTGATAGAATTCACTAGTATAACTGTCTGGGCCTGGACTTTTATTTTTGGGGAGGTTTTTAATAGTTTTTTCTATTTCCTCCCTGCTGATTGGTCTGTTTAGGCTTTCTGCTTCTTCATGACTCAGTTTAGGAAGGTTGTATTGTTCTAGGAATTTATCCATTTCTTCTAGATTGTTGTATTTGGTGGCATATAGTTTTTCATAGTATTCTACAATAATTCTTTGTGTATCTATGATGTCTGTGGTGATTTCTCCTCTTTCATTTTGGATTTTATTTATTTGAGTCCTGTGTCTTTTTTCCTTGGTGAGTCTTGCCAAGGGTTTGTCAATTTTGTTGATCTTTTCAAAGAACCAGCTCCTTGTTTTATTGATTTTTTCTATAGTTTTTCTGTTCTCTATTTCATTTATTTCTGCTCTGATTTTTATTATCTCCTTTCTTTGGCTGGTTTTGGGTTGTCTTTGTTCTTCTTTTTCTAGCTCCTTAAGGTGTGAAGTTAAGTGGTTTACTTTGGCTCTCTCTTGTTTGTTCATATATGCCTGAAGTGATATGAACTTTCCTCTTATTACTGCTTTTGCTGCATCCCAGAGATTCTGATATGTCGTATTTTCATTTTCATTTGTCTGTATATATCTTTTGATCTCTGCACTTATTTCTTCTTTGACCCATTCATTTTTTAGAAGTATGTTGTTTAGTTTCCATAATTTTGTGGGTTTTTCCCCCTCTTTTTTACAGTTGAATTCTAGTTTCAAGGCTTTATGATCAGAGAATATGCTTGGTACAATTTCAATTTTTCTAAATTTGCTGATATTGTCTTTGTGGCCCAACATGTGGTCAATTCTTGAGAATGTTCCATGTACACTAGAGAAAAATGTATACTCTGTCGCTTTGGGATGAAGTGTCCTGTAGATGTCTATCATATCCAGGTGTTGTAGTATTTCGTTTAAAGCCCCTATACCTTTATTGATTCTCTGTTTGGATGACTGATCTAGAGCCGTCAGCGGTGTATTGAGGTCTCCAAGTATGATTGTATTTTTGTCAGTTTTTGTTTTAAGGTCAATAAGTAGCTCTCTTATATATTTTGGTGCTCCTTCGTTTGGTGCATATATATTAAGGATTGTTATGTCTTCTTGATTCAGTGTCCCCTTAATCATTATGAAATGACCATTTTTGTCTCTGAGTACTTTTGTTGTCTTGTAGTCAGCATTATCAGATATGAGTATTGCTAGACCTGCTTTTTTTGGGGTGTTGTTTGCTTGGAGTATTGTTTTCCAGCCTTTCACTCTGAATTTGTTTTTATCCTTGTTGCTTAGATGAGTTTCTTGTAAGCAGCATACAGTTGGATTTTCTTTTTTAATCCATTCTGCTACTCTGTGTCTTTTTATTGGTAAATTTAATCCATTTACATTTAGTGTAATTATTGACACTTGTGGGTTCCCTATTGCCATTTTATAAATTGCTTTCTGTTAGTTTTGTATCTTGTTTGATTCTTCTCTTTTGTTTTTCTATTGTTTGTTTTTGTTTGTTTGTATTCCATACTTCTTTCTTCTGTTGCTACCTTTTTTAAGTCAAGTGTTTTTGTGGTGGTTTTTTCAAGGGTGGTTACCATTAAGTAATGAAAAGGGTACCTACAATATTTATTGTAGTACCCTTTCTTATGAGTATTTCTGCGCTTCATCGTCCTTTGCTACTGTTAATCTTCATCCTTTCTCCCCCTTTTTTTTTTCTTTTGTTGTCACAGTTTAAGTTTGGTTTTATTGTTTTCTTGGTGGAGCTGTTACTTGTGGTTTTGTTTTCTTTTGTTCTTTGAATCTGGTTGGAAAACCCCCTTTAGTATTTCCTAGAGTGGGGGCTTTCTGATGATAAATTCTCTCATCTTTTCTGTATTTGTGAATGTTTTTATATCTCCTTCATACTTGAAGGATAGCTTTGATGGGTATAATATTCTTGGCTGAAAGTTTCTCTCTTTCAGGACTTTGAATATTGGGGTCCACTCTCTTCTAGCTTTTAGAGTTTCTGCTGAGAAGTCTGATGATAATCTAATAGGTCTTCCTGTATATGTTGTATTCTTCTTTTCCCTGGCTGCCTTGAGAATTTTTTTTTTTGTCATTGGTTTGCATCATCTTCATTATGATGTGCCTTGGAGTGGGTTTGTTGGGGTTAAGAAAACTCGGTGTTCTGTTTGCTTCTTGAATTTGAGGCTTTAGTTCTTTCCACAGGCTTGGGAAGTTCTCATCTATTATTTGTTTGAGTATATTCTCCATTCCATTTTCTTTCTCTTCTCCCTCTGATATACCTATTATTCTCTTGTTATTCTTTCTGATGGAGTCAGACAATTCCTGTAGGGCTTTCTCGTTTTTTTTAATTTTTGAGTCTCTTTCTTCTTCTCTCTGTTGTGCCTCAAGTTTCTTGTCTTCTATTTCACTAATCCTATCTTCTATCTGGGCTGTTCTATTAGCTAAGCTTGTTATCTCGTTTTTCAGTTCGTGAATTGAGTTTTTCATTTCTGTTTGATTTGTTTTTATAGTTTCAATTTTCTTGGTAATATATTCTTTGTGATCGTTGAGTTGTTTTCTGATTTTCCTAAATTGCCTTTCTGTGTTTTCTTGTATATCTCTGAGTATTTTTAAGATTTCTATTTTAAATTCTCTGTCATTTGGCTCCAAGGCTTCCAGTATGTTAAATCTTTTCTCCATAGATTTTTCCACATCTATTTGTGTTACCTCTCTATCTTTTGTATCCATAATATTTGATTTCCTTTTTCTTATTGGCATCTGAAGGTGGTCTTGTTGATATTTTTAATTAGAATTAATAAAGAATAAAAAGGGGGAAAAAAAGGAATAACACTCCACACACAAAAAAAGTAATGATTTATTATTTCCCCCTTTTTTCTTTCTTCTCCTCCCCTCCTCTCACCTCTTTAGGTAAATATCGTGATGACCTGTGAATTATATTATGCTAAATGGAACAAAAACTGCCTATAATGGAGGGCCTGATTTGGGGTGAAGAGTTCAAGAGGCAAAAAAGGGAGTAGGGACCTACTAAATGCAAAAAAAAAAAAAAAGGAGGATATCCTAGACAAGCATAAAATGATTTGCTTGTAAGTGATGGTCGACTAAGAGATATAATGAGAGGGATAAGAGGGAAACAGAAAAAAGGAGAGAAAAAATAATACTTAAAGTAGAAAAAAATAAAAATAATAAGTAAAAATCAGTTGTATTAAGTGGAGTGAAGACTAAATACAATGGAGACTTTGGGTTGGGAGGAATGCTAGTGAGTTAAAAAGCAATGTAAAAAGTACCCAAAATGCCACAAAAACAAACAAATAAAGGAAAACCAAGAACAAAAGCAGAAAAGAAAAGAAAAAAAAACAAACAACAAAAACAAAAAAACTTGAGTCCCAAATTAAATAATTTGTTCGTGATTGAGGATTAAATGAGAGGAAAAGTAAAAGGAGAAAAGAAGGAACAAATAGAAAGGAAAAAATAAGAAAAAGAGAGAAACAAAGGAAGAAAAAAAGGAAAGGGAAAAAAACAAAAAAAAAACAAAAAGAAAACAAAAGGGGAGAGAGTGAGAGTTAAGGGTTTTGGAGTGTAACCCTAAGGGAGAGTAAGGATGAAGAAAAGAAATAAAATGTAACACTCATGGGTAGTGTAGTTCAAGAAAAGGGTAGCATAAGATGGGCAGAGAATAAAAGGACCGAGGTGGAGGAAATACAAATAAAGGCAATAAGAAAGAAGAGAGAAACAACAACAACAAAGAATTAGTGGAACAAGTTATAAAGTCTGTGGATTTTTCTTGATTTTGAGAGGTTAACTTCTTCCTTTTTCTTTTCTCTCCCTCTTCCTGGTCGGTGACTCTGTACCCCAGGTTCTGCCCCTGTGTCACGCTTAGGTAGGGATTTGTAGTTGATGGGATTCTATGGCAATGTCATATAATTGGCTTTAGTCTTGCTGGTAGTCAAGGCTTGTTGGCATTTGTAGAGTCCAACAATGAGAGAGAGTTTGCTTTCCTGGAGTCTCTCCCCTAGTCTCCCCTTCCTGAATTAGCAGCCTGATGATCCAGCTATGAGGCTGCCACTGCTTCTGTCTGGGGAGTAAGAGGCTCAAAGAGCTGGGAAATCCCCATGCTATCCTCACTCAGTGCAAGGCTCTGGGTAAGGCTCTGGCAGTCAGAGCCTCCAGCGTAATCAGGTGGGGCTGGGAGTCAATTGTTGTCAAGGTGACTGTTCAGCGCCTACCATTCAGTTGGACCACTCAACCCAGGCTTTCCACACTTTGTAGCTTGTTTTGGCTGGAAAGAAGATGCACTATTCACTGCTTGCTATATAGATCTTAATATCTGCCAAGTCCCTCTTGTTAGGTATATCCCTGAATAAGAAGGCTCTGTCAATCAGAAGTTGCCCCCGCCCCTTTAGCGAAAGGCACTGAAAAATATTATGCCTCTTGTCTTGGATCGCTGAACTGGGAGAGATCTTATCAATTAGAGCCCCGTGGGTGTGTAGATTTCGTGGGTTAAGCTAATTTCAGTGATTAGATCCACAGCTGTGCTCCAGAGAGTATTTCAGGCTGTCTGCGCGCCCCTCCCCCAACGCTTGATTGTTAGCTCGAATGGCTGGGTAAGGTGCCCCGTCCACGGAGAGAATCTCCTGACTAGGAAAGACAGGTTTGGCGCCCCTCCCGGACTGCGGCACGGGGCACGCGCGGGGCTTCTCAGAGCACGCCAGTGGTGGTCGGCACTCCCCGGGACGCGGCTCGGGGCGCGCGCACGGCTTCTCAGAGCACGCTGGTGGTGACCGGCACTCCCTTGGATGCGGCTCGGGGCGCGCGCGTGGCTTCTCAGAGCACACTGGTGGTTGCCGGCACTCCCCGGGATGCGGCACGGGCAGCTGCATGTGTGGGTTGACTCACCACAGGCGTATTCCCTCCTCGGCAACAGTCCTTTCGCTTTCAGTGTGTGTGTGGAACTCCGGGATGCTCCGAGGATAAATTTTTCTGTTTCTAGTTGATAAATTTGTTGAGATTTTGGGGATATCTGTCGGACGCGCTGCTCACGGCGCCATTTCCGTGACGTCACTTAATAATGTCTTTTTATGTAATACTTAGTTTATTATCATTTTCAACAATATTGTTTTATATTAAGTAATATAAAAAAAGTCATGTCCTAAAACTCTTGTAAATATATTTTATCATACTTTTGTTGAAAGTTATTTTGAATGCTAATGTACTAAATTATATAGTGGCAGAGAGACTCTGGAATTCTAAAAGAGACACCAAAAACTTGTTTTCTTAATTTAATCTAGCTACTAATGTTGTTTTTTCCTTTTCCAAGAGTTTATATATACAAAAAGGACCCTCAAGCCCCTCAATGAGATCTTCTGAGCCTGGCTTTTATTTATTTATTTATTTATTTATTTATTTATTTATTTATTTTGCAGAGTCAGAGAGAGAGTCAAAGAGAGGGATAGACAGGGACAGACAGACAGGAATGGAGAGATGAGAAGCATCAATCACCAGGCATCTCAAGTCTGGCTCTGGCCGCAGTTTGAGGCAGGGCCCCTGGGTTGTGGTGTACTCTATCAGAATATGTCCAGGGTCCCACCTCAGATGACAGTTGGTGCCCTGGGTGTGGCGCCTGCCTTCTGGCAACAGGCCTCTGTGGTCTGATACCATTTTTCAGTTTCTGTCAGGGGATGCGTAGGGATTCTAGGGTGGTGGTCAAAGGGTAGGTCTAGGGCTTGTGGCTTCTGCAATAGGGCTACGGTGTTAGGTGCTACTGGAGAGGTATTAGGCTTGGAGGCAGATGGGAGAGTTTCTCCTGGAGGGGGAGGGGTGAGGGTGAGTGGGCAGGACTAGGCTGGGGAGGGCGAGGCAGGGTGTTCTGATCTTCTCCCCCACCCCCTGCTCTGAGTTCTTTCTGAATGACTACTTGGTCTGTGTCACAGCACATACCCCGATAGCTGCCTTTGGAATAGACAAAGGACAGAGTTAGTAAAGACTGGGACTAGATATTGATCCAATCACTGAGCCCCAAGGTGAGGAGTTTCCTTGGTCTGGCCTGCTTCATTTGCATATGAAGAGCCACTCCTGGAAAGGAAGGCATTCCAGGCTGGGGCATCTGAAGAGGTTGGATGCCTGTCAGGCTGCAAAGGAATCAGGCGGATGGAGCTGCGGAGGTTTCTGCTGTGGTCAACACAACACTGTAGAGTCTTGTTACCTTTCCATGGTGAGTATCTTTGTCGTGGGATTGTCTGGAAAAGTAAGACTGCTGTACATGGGTGGGTCTGACTCATGGCGCTCAACTGATGTGATTCCTTGGACAGTGCATCCAGAAAGGTTACACTTGGGGTGTTATGAAACTAATGCTCACCGATGGAACTCTACCGGCATGTTTCCTTCCTGCCCCTGTGTTCAGAATGGAAAGAGCATTCCTGGGTCTTTGGAAGGGGGTGTCTTCTGCGAATGTGGAAGTGTTTTCAGTGAGGAGGATATGGTCTGCCAGACATGTGAGGGTGCTGTGCTTTTGATTTCATTTCTTTTGCGTTGCTTCTGTCCGGACTCAGATTGCAGTCTGTGGTGTTATTTCGATGAGCGTTCTCTGACTGCTCCTTGTAGAGAATTCCCACGTTACTATATTCCTGGTGCCCATATTCTGTGTACTGGGAACTAAGATGATGTTTAGGATTGTTATCCTTTGAGGTGCGTGTTGGCCATTTTATTTTCCTGTTGAGTAGATGTCCTTGAGAATCACTTCAAAGTGTGGCTCTGCACTGCCCTCCCGTGGACATGTGTGGGAATCGCATGGAAGCCTGTGTTGTGAGAGGGATGCATTGGCTTTGTTGTATTTATTCAGTTGTATTGGTTTCAGTCTTGTCTTAAAGTTTTTTGGTATCATTGATGATGCCTGTCTAGTGTCTGTGGATGGGATGCCCCAGAGAGAAGGGCGGAAGAAGGAAGAGTTATCTAGCTTGAGTTGAGAATGCAGAAAGTAGGGACATGGAAGGAAAAAGGTTGTGACAGACTAGATCCCAAGAGGTAAGATGTTGCTGTTGCATGAGGAGTTTGGTCTTTCACAGTGCTCTCTGTTACTATCCACAGATTTCAAGAAGTTCTGTGGGTACTGAACAGGGATCAGGATGTTGTGAATTTGCTTCTTAATCTCATTCCATCCGCTTATTAGGTGCCTTCTTCCAGAGCTTGAGTGATGGGTCCTTTCTGTTGCTGTTCTGTTAGCCTTTAAGTGTTGTGATGCGTGATGGCAGGGCTTCCTTAGAGGTGCGTTTGGGGAGCCCTGTTCATACTGTCTTCTTTTTTTCATCTGGTTTCCTGATTCCTCAATTCACTGAGGTGGTGAGAGAAAGTAAAACTCATCTTCCTGAATGGTTCTGAATAGTCGATTCACAGATCGATTTAGCTTCCCAGCTACTGTGCTCTGGATTTGAATTGCTGCCACCCTCCTGTAGATATCTACATGTTATTGTCATTCAGCAGGTCCCTTGGTAGGTGGCTGATTGCGCTGTGGAAATATGGCAGGCAGTTACATTCCATGTACATTTTCCGGATAGCGATGTGTTAAACCGAGAAATACAGTTTCTTGGAGGTCCCTTGCAACAGTCTTCATAGTCTGGTGTGGACTGACAATGCTTTACAAGTGAGAAGTCCCAATGCAAGTGTGAGCCTGAGTTCTGCTGTCAGACCTGACAAGGTACTGATCATTGCTTGCTGTCTCATTGCAGAGACCAGAGGACTTGCCTTTGTGATATGGACAGCTGTGACAGTGCTGCCTCCTTGCCCTTCTGTACCTGTGAGATCATCTTCTAGCACAGGTAAGACAAATTTTATTTACTTTCCCTACACGTTCCTGTGCAGCATTGCAGGGTCATTTGGGATCAGGAGGTTTTGCACATCACACCTCTAAGCTGTGTCTTCACCTTGGCTTTACAAAGTAATTCCAAAGGTAGGGCAGGGTCATCAGTTTCTGCCTTTGTTCCTTTGCTTGCTATTCAGCATTAAAATAAGAGTGCATGTATTATTACATTGTAGTTCAACTCCCACATTACCCATCTGGTGGTCTTAAATGTTTCGATTTCCAACTTTTTGGGAATGCTGTCTTGGCTGCAGAGGTGGGTTCTTTCTGTAGGGCCTTTGCTTTGCAGTTATTTATGTTCTTAGAATATGTGTGTCTAGTGTCTTGGGAATTTTTTGGTTTGGCTTTCTGTCCTGGTTGCCTGTGTAAGCTGCAGATTTAGGTGTTTCTGTTTGCTGTGAGGCAGGAAGGTCTGATGTCCTACTCGGCCATCTCTTCTCTGTTCTTCTGGGTTCCTGATCTGGATGTTGTCTGGGTATTGTCTTTGAGTGAGAGGTACTTCAAGTTCAACTTCAACTGTGTTTTCAAGCATTATCAAGGGATAAGGGTATGTGCCTAGGTTCTACATATTGGTTATGCTGTCTTGGTGCCACTAAGCTTTCTTTGTCCAGTGAGATGCCTCAAAACTGATGTGGCAGCATCCTCTCCTATCTCTGGGAGGTATTCTTGGTTGTAGGTTCTTGTTCTGCATTACTTTGAATATCTCTTGCCATTCCCTTCTGGCCTCAAGTGTTTCTGTTGAGAAGTCAGATGCATCCTTATGGGGGCTCCTTTGTACATGATAGCCTTTTTTTTCTCTAGCAGCTTTTAATATTTTCTCTTTATCACTTAGCTTTGGTATTTTAATTATGATGTGTCTTGATGTCGATTTCTTTGGGTTTCTCTTTAATGGAGTTCTCTGTGCTTCTTGAACTTGTGTGACTTTTTTCTTCATTAATTTAGGGAAGTTTTCAGCTATGATATGTTTGAACAAAGTCTCTATCCCTTGTTCTTTCTCTTCTTCTTCAGGAATCCCTATGATGCAGATGTTATTTCTCTTCATGTTGTCACAGAGCTCTCTAAGAGTTTCCTCAGACTTTTTGAGTCTCTTTTCTCTTTTCTGCTCCAGTTCCATGCCTTCATTCAACTTGTTCTTCAACTTGTTGATTCAATCCTCAGCTTCACCCATCCTGTTTTTAATTCCATCCATTGTGGTCTTCATTTCTGATATTGTATTTGTCATCTCCGACTGATTCTTTTTACATATTTCAATGTCCTTTTTTATACTTGATATTTCTTTATTTAGTTGTTTGTGTTGACATCCATTATTGTGCTAAGATCCCTAAGCATCCTTACAATCATTATTTTAATCTCTGCATCCGGAAGTTTTGTTATTTCTATATCACACAGTTCAATTCTTGGAGGTTTCTCCTGTGGTTTCATTTGGATTGCACTTCTCTGTCTTTTCATTATGTCTGTGTGTTTAGGTGTATTGTTTGTAGAGCTGGTTGAGTCTAGGCTTGGTGTTCTCTGCCTCCAGTTTTCAGTTGTGTTATTTCTAGGTCTTCTTGGGTTGGCATCAGCTGTTATTTGTAATCCACTGTCAGATTTGGCTTTTCTAGTAGAGCCACTTTAAAGTCTTGATTTCTTTTTTTTCTCAGTTTTCTTAACACAGGATAGTCTTGTTTACTGATTTCAGCAGGGTGCTCATTTGAAACTGTATCTAGGAATGCAGTGGTTGTAACCTGAGACTGAAGGCCTGATCTGCCAGTTACTCTCTCTGGGGGCAGGGTGTTTTCTCAGCTTTAGTTGAGTGAGGTGTGTCTCAGATATCCATAGAGACCTGAGTTACTGCCCCTCCTCCCCACTTCTTGTTTTCAGCTGTGTCTTGCTGCACTGATTGGAGCTGGAGAGATTTCTGGAGATGGGTGGCCTGCAACCACTGTAATCTTGTGTTATGTGGGGGGATCAACCCCTTCTTCCACTATGGCCATCTCTAGCACTGGAAGAGTCAGCTTCTCAGGTCATTTAATGCATTCCTCTGCCCCTCATCTTATGTCTCTTGCTCTTTCCTTTCCTTTTGGAAGACAAGCCTGCCCTTTTTAACACACCTCGTTTCCAGGTTCCCAGGCAAGTGGCTGTGAGTGATATTTTCTGATCTTTTCCTTGGAGTGAGAGCTATTCTGGGCTCTCAGACTCAGCCCCCTCTGTTCCTTTAAGCAGGGGGACTCACTGCTCCTCGGCACTCCCTACCAGACTTGGTGTGGCTTCTTCTTTTCTCCTTGGTTTTTGAGAGCTGTTCTAGTAGTCCAGAGTTGGTTTTTCACTCTGATTGTTCCTAAATTAATTTGTAATCCAGTTTGTTGGTGTGAGCTGGGAGTCTGTGCATCTGCCTACTCCACTACTATCTTCCTGACTGTTTATTTTTCAAAACAGTATTTTGGTAGATTCAGTGAATATAGCTGAGAGATCTTTTATTCATCAGGAATAGAGAAATTGGAGAACAAACAAAAATCAAAATCATTAGGAGTAAGTCTCTGAAGGAGAAAAGAGAATAACCTTCTTACGTCCTCTTCCTCTCACTTTTAATATAAGTGAATCAGAGTTTTCTAGGCTTCTCTTAGCCTCTATATGTTTTTGACAAGCAACAATTTTAATGAGCCAGCTCTGCTTTATGCTCATCTTTTTTTTTGGTGTTGAGAGTCTAGCCTGTAATATCATGTCTAGAGACTTGTGGAGAAAATGAGGTGTCTGGCCACTCTAAGTATGTTACAAATAGATAAAAGTTACAAGATAATTTGCCAAGGTTAAGATTAGACCCTAATGCAGTGGATAGAGAATCAAACTGGGATGTGAAGGAACTAGGTTCAAGACCCTGAGGTCGCCAGCTTGAGCGTGGGCTCATTTTGCTTGAGCAACAACAAAAAAAAGCTCACAAGCTTAGACCCAAGGTCTAAGCAAGGGATTACTTGCTGAGACCCAAGGCTCGAGCAAGGGATTACTCAGTCTGCTCAAGGCCCGTGGTCAAATCACATATGAGAAAGCAATCAATGAACAACTAGTGTGTCTCAATAAAAAACTGGTGGTTGATGCTTCTCATCTCTCTATTCCTGTCTGTCTGTCTCTATGTATCCCTCTCTGACTCTCTTTCTGTCCTTGTAAAAAAAAAAAAAAGATTAGAGCCTAAGACCTCAGAAAAATGGAAAGCTAACATTTTGAAATAAGAATTAGACCTGTGACCTTAAATTAATTAAGCCCATATTTTTTAATGGGTTAAGCAAACTAGTTCAGAAAATAAATGATCTTAGTCACAGGAAGTTGGATTGGTTTTCCTAGTTTTGATTTATTTATCTCCTTGCCTCCAGAAAAGAGAAAATTAAGCCATACCATACAATTGATCATCTATATCTTTCTTCAAGTATTTTAGGACATGAAGTGCAGGAAGTTTTAGCTAGGGATCTGCTTCAATACTACTAACAAATTATAATCATTCACATGTTTGTTTAACATAACTTACATCACTATTCTGACATTTTAAGTCTATTTCCTTGTCATATTCTTATAGAAGATGAAAGGCAATGAGCATGTTCTGTAAAATACTCAACTACAAGATTATTAAACTATTCTCCTCTCACTTCTCTTTCAGTTTAAACAATACTTAAAAATAATTATTGAAAAATATGTAATACTTTAAAAAATATTTTCTGTATCAATTTATTTTTAAATTAATTGATTTTATGTCTTAGGGAAGTTTTAGTTGTATAAAGCAGTTTTAGAACTCTGTACTTCTAAGAAAGTATAGAGCATTTCCATCATTAATTTTTTTTATTTAACCACATAGTAAAACCTTACTCTTGAAAATGTCAGTAAAGAATTTAAGTTACACAATAAAGTCATATGTATTAAAAGTAAAAGAAGCTAGAAAAAATGGGATGTTCTCCTTCAAATAATAGTGTATACCTAAATTGTACTACTTGACATTATTAAAGTCTATAAAGACAGAGTAAAATGTTAAAAGATCTCCAATGGCCTCACTAAGTTTTCATAAAAATGTAATTATCCATCTCTATGTACAGCTGAAGGAAAATCAATTATACCTATGCTTATACATATTTCATAGAAAGAATTGGAACTGTAGATATAATTTCTAACCTATACTTAAATACTAAGAGATATTGGAAGGAAAAGGTTGCCAAATAAATGCAGTCCATCACAATATGTATTTTTCATGATTATGAGCTTTTTCAGCACAAATTTACATTTAATTATGTATGTATGGTGAAATGTATTTCTCTTTCATATGAAATAAATTCTTAGTAAAATTTGTATAAATTCTAGGTCCTGATTATACATTTTTGATGATGACTGATTTGCATTATAATCTCAGATGATTTTTATCTGGCACAACTGGCCAATTTCTAAATAGCATCTACAAGTCATTACCTGAGATAGATTGTATAGTTAAATTTTATAAATCCTTAGAAAATTTGCAGACAAAATAAAAAGGAAAACATTTTAATTCTTACTTTAAGACTTCTATCTTGCTTTTCTATTCTGAGACACCTTTGCTCAGCACTGCTTTGGTGGTGCTGTGTCTGAGATAGAATTTGTGCAGCTGGAACAAAAATCAGAGTTTTCAGGTATTCTACCTTGAAGTAAATTATTTATTTGTTTATCAAACTCTCTTATATATCCAAAATAAGCCAGATACTAAAAAATCCTGAGGAATAGAATGAGAAATAAGTCAGGAATGTGCATAAAAATAAGTAAAATGACAAAGCCATATCAAACTAAGCTTTTTTAGTAGTTTAGTTTTGGAATTTTTCTATGGAATTAATATTAGGGACATCAGAAACAATTATTCAGTCTGCTGAAGGCAATTCTGTGCTGCTTTCAGACCCTTGATTTGAGTGATAAAGGTCAGCCACTCCAACATCAAGGTGGAAAGAAAATGTAGAAATGAGAGAAAGGACCCAAATATTAGCCCAGTGGTGCCCCTCCATGATCATAGAAGTTTGGGGAAATATTAATTGATTACCATGGTTCAATTTTCTTACTGTCTTTTTTTTGTGGCAGAGTCAGAGAGAGTCAGAGAGAGGGACGGACAGATTGGGACAGACAAGAAGGGAGAGAGATGAGAAACATCAATTTATTGTTGCGGCTCCTTAGTTGTTCATTGATTGATTTCTCATATGTGCCTTGACCGGGGGGCTACAGCAGACCAAGTGACCCCTTGCTCGAGCCAGTGACCTGTGCTCAAGCTGGTGACCTCGGGGTCTTGAACCTGGGTCCTCCACATCCCAGTCCGATGCTCTATCCACTGCACCACTGCCTGGTCAGGCTTTCTTACTGTCTTTAATTAACTGCATCCCCCACATAGATACACAGTGCTTATATGGGTTGGATGCTGGCTACTTGGACTGGATGGTAAAGGGTGTAAAAAGGGTGTACCTGTAGGTGGCTGTTCTTATTATTTGTGTTTTTTTCTCTCTCAATGAGAATGTTATTAATTTTAAAGTGTTTTCAACTGTAAAGTAGAACAGGAGTATGCCCATACCTCCCAATTTATGTAACTGATTTAAGGAATTTAATCATAACTAGATCCATTACATCTCCAACAGTAACAACTTTCCTTAGCTGGGGATTCTGAACGGGGACATGACAACTTTAATGTCCTCTACCTGTGTCTTTACTGTGATGTTATCAAAAAAAACTTCAGGGAAAAAGCAATGAAGGGAAAGTCAAGTCTGTCAAGTTTGGTGTTATTATTAAAATAATCTTAATACATGGCCATTAAATTGAGTGTTCATTCTTTCTATCCATGAACACAGTATATACTTCCACTTGTTTGCATCTTCCTCAGTTTTTTTTTTCAATGTCCTATAATTTTCTGAGTACAAGTCTTTTACTTTGTTGGTGAATGTATTCTTAGGTCCTTTACTTTTTGTTGCAATAGTAAATGAGATTGTTTTCTTAATTCTCTTTCTTATAGTTTATTATTGGTATATAAAAATGCTACTGATTTCTGAATATTAACTTTGTATCCTGCTACTTTACCAAATTAATTTATTGGGTCTTGTGGCTTTTTGGTGGAGACTTTAGGGTTTTCTATGTACAATCTCATGTCATCAGTAAATGACAGTTTTAATTCTTCTTTTCCAGCTTCCTTTTATTTGTTCTTTTTGTCTGATTGTTGTTGCTAGAACTTCCAGTATTCTGTTAAATACGAGTAGTAATAATGGGCAGCCCTGACTTGTTACTGCTCTTTATTTTTTATTTTTTGACAGAGACAGAGAGAGAGTGTCTGAGAGAGGGACAGATAAGTATATACAGACAGGAAGGGAGAGAGATGAGAAGCATCAATTATTTGTTGTGGCACGTTAGTTGTTAATTGATTGCTTTTTCATATGTGCCTTGACCAGGGAGCTACAGCAGAGTGAGTGACTCCTTGTTCAAGTCAGCAACCTTTGGGCTCAAGCCAGCGACCATGTGGTCAGGTTTATAATCCTACACTCAAGCCAGCAACCCTACACTCAAACTGGTAAGCCCACACTCAAGCCAGCAACCTGGTTTTGAACCTGGGCCCTCTGTGACCCAGTCCAATGTTCTATCCACTGCGCCAACACCTAGTCAGGTTTATTACTGACCTTAAGGGCAGTGTTTTTCATTTTTTCTCATTGAGTATGATGTTGGTGATAGGTTTGTGATATATGGCCTTTATTATATTGAGGTATGGTGCCTTTCTTCCCACTTTTTTGAGAGTTTGGATCATAAATGACATGCCCAAGATCACATAGCTACTAGGTGATAAAGCCAGAACTTAATTCAAGATTTCTTCTTCCAATTCTTTCTTTTTTTACCACATGCTACAGCTTAACATTAAACCCCAACCTTTGCCACACAGACACAACAGTGTGATCTGAAGTAGAATAGCACGCAAAGCGCACATGCCCTGTCATAATTGCTACCTGTGCAGTGGAGCTAAACAGGCTGTTGATGACAGTAACTCACTATAAACCAAGGGGAAAGACCCAGTTTTGATTCCTGGTCCTGCTATTTACTAGGGATGTGTGTGTGTGTGTGTGTGTGTGTGTGTGTGTTTAAATAGACTTTATTTTATAGAGCAGTTTTAGGTTGACAGCAAAATTGAGCCACAATGCAGAGATTTCCCACATACCCCCACCCCTATACATGCACAGCCTCCCCCATTATCAATACTGGGCATCCGAGTGGTACATTTTTTACAATTGGTGCACCTACACAGAGATAGCATTATCACCCAAAGTCCTCAGTATAGATTAAGGTTCACTCTTGGTGTACGTTCTATGGGGTTTGACACAGAATGTCATGAAACAGTGATATAAATAACATTGCTTAGACTCTAAGTGCTGTTAGGAACAGCAGGGGAGGAATTGCTTGTCAAGGGGCAACTGAGAGCACTTGGCACAAAACCTTTTTAGCAGGGCTGCTCACAAATTAAAAACGAGGCATGCTAGAGTTTTGCTCTTTTAAATTTCACCCCCCCTGTGTGTTTGAGCTCCTCCCCCGTCCCCTGTGAAAATGGGGATCATAGTATCTAACTTACGAAGGTTATTGTGAGGATTAAACTAAATCAGATCATGGATGTAAAGCAAATCACCTGCCTTGCACAGAGTAAGAACACATTAAATGGAGCTAATATGAATTTTTGTTTGAGAGTTATCAGTGTAAACCTAGCTGTTTAACCCTCCTGAATATTTCCCTTGTTCTCCTTTACCTTAGCCAGAGCCTCTAGTCTGAGCCAAGATAATTCTACAGAGATGAGTTCTAGTGGTTCCTTAAATATATCAGTCCACAAAGATTCACTGCGCTGCTAAGAGGAAATTCAATTTTAAGTTTGGTTCTTGGAGGAGGCAGGGCTAAGTGAAGCAGGGATAAAATGCACAGATGTTTACCAAACCCTCAAGTTGGGCCACAGGACAGGAAGGTTCTGATGTGGACAACTTGCCAAAAGAAGCAGAAGGAGAACAGAAAGTGCAGAAGGGTTGGGGGTGAGTTGCTACTTGAGTTACTGTGAATGTGAAATAAATGTTTTCAATGAAAGTTTAAAGGAGACCTTTAATACTGCAAATGGTAGAATATGCAAACCAAATGAGTCTGCACACATATAGCCCTTCTGCACACATCTGGGGGAACTGAAAGGAACAAAACTCCAGCATTCTAATTTGTTACCAGCCCTGAGGAAAAGGTTTTGTGCCAAGTTGCTCATTGACAACCAATTCCTCCCCCTGCTGTTCTTAACATTTAGAGTCTATACAATAGTACTTACACCTCTGTTTCATATACAACCAGTCAGTAAGCTTGTTGAGAACAGGAATCATGGCTTCTACTTCTGAACCTCACATAGGAGTTGGCCTGACAGACAAGCACACACAGTGGGTGATCCTGCATTTCTGCATAGTGTTGTGCTAATGTTCTCCAACCAACAGAAGACAGAGACATTCTTGTTAGAAAAACTGTGGGTAACTCAGGCCTGAGTGAGAGCGTACAGAACTGGAAGTTCAGTTTCCTCGGTATTTGTCATAATGTGACATCAGTTGCTTTGTGATCTCAAGTGAGTCATTTTCTCTGTTACCTTAGTTTCACTCATTTGCAAAATGGGGAGTACAATTTTATAAAAGACTTATACTCACCTTTTTCCTGATTAAAAAGTAATATATGTTCATTTTGGAAAACATAGAATATACAGAAGAGTAAAAGATATAATAAAAATCACCCAAAGACAAACACTATTAATATTTTGGTTTATTTTTTCAATCTTTTCCTTGTGTGTGTGTGTGTGTGTGTGTGTGTGTGTGTGTATGCATGTGCTTTTTCCCAGAACCAGCTACATAATTTGCAATGCCCAGTGCAAAATGAAAATGTGAAGCCTCTTGTTCAAAGAGTATTTCAAATTCTAAGGTGGTGACAGTAGAGCATTAAACCAAGTACATAAAAAGGGCATAAATGATGATAGAAGAAGACTTGACTTGGGGTGATGAACACACAATACAATATACAGATGATGTACTATAGAATTGCACACTTAAAATCTATATAATTTAATAAATGTCACCACTGCCTGACCAGGCAGTGGCACAGTGGACAGAGCATTGGACTGGGATGCAGATGACCCAGGTTCAAAACCCCGAGGTCACCAGCTTGAGCATGGGCTCATCTGGTTTAAGCAAGGCTCACCAACTTAAACCCAAGGTCGCTGGCTTGAGCAAGGGGTCACTTGGTCTGCTGTAGCCCCACGGTCAAGGCACATATGAGAGAGCAATTAATTAACAACTAAGAAACCACAACAAATTTATGCTTCTTATCTCTCTCTTCCTGTCTGTCTGTCTCTATCTTGTCCCTCTGTCTCTGTTTTTGTCACCAAAAATAAATAAATAAATAAATAAACATCACTCCAATAAATTCAATTAAAAATAAATTTAAAAAAGAAAAAACATATACAGAACCTTCTCAACACAGGGCTTTGTGTGACTACACAAGTGTATGCCCAGGGAGTTGGCTCTTTATTTTTCCTTCTCAAAATAATAAGAAAATCATTTATTGACTGCTTTCTGTGTGTCAAATATTTTACCAAAATTATTTCTAATTTAACTTAATTTTCCCTAAGTAAATGTAATTCTTTTCCCATCCCCTTCATTTTGCAGATAAAACATCTGGAGATGTTTTCTTGGAACATATGTACCCTGATTTATCAATGTCACTGCATTAAAATTAATAAAAATAAGATTAAAAAGGCTTCTGTAAATTCCCTTATTTTTCACAACAAAACTTGTATAAGTTTCTGTCTTTTTTTAAAAAGATGTTATTTATTGATTTGAGAGAGAGAGAGAGAGATAAGAGCAGCAAGCCTCAACTCATAGTAATTGCTTCTCACATGTGCCCTGACCAGGCAAACCTAGTGTTTTAAGCCAGTGACCTCAGCATTGTAGGTCAATCAATGCTTTTTCCACTGAGCCACCACAGGTCAAGCACTTCTTATATTTCAAATAATTTTGGTTAAGAACCATGTTTGTGTACATATACTCATTTTACAAGTTAACTCAACTTTATATTTACTCTAATATCTTCTCACTCAATGCTTTTTAAAAAAAAAAGTTTTTAGAAATTCCTTTATGATGTTCCAGTATATGCAATTCTAGTTACAGAGCAATCTGGTTGTAATGAGATATAATTGGTAAGTAGTAAGCTGCACTTGTTCAGTAGTATCTAGGTGATTGTCTTCCACAGAACAAGATTCAAAGTTACATCTCTAAGTTTCCTAAAGTGAAGGCTGTTTATTACATCCGTGGATGTCAAAAGTCTCTGCTCCTGTATAGCTAGAGTTAATAATTACAATGGTGAGTCTAAGATAGGGAGGGTTTTTTACTTTTATTTTAAGATAATACCAGACTATTCCAAGAATAGTCAAAGAATTCCCATATAGCTTTTACCCAGATTCTTTCAACACCAACATTTTTCACATCTGTTCTATTACTCTATACATATTTACTTACTCTGTGTGTGTGTGTGTGTGTGAGAGAGAGAGAGACAGAGACAGAGACAGAGAGAGACAGATAGGGATATAGAGGAAGGAAGAGAAATGAGAAGCATCAATTCTTTGTTGTGGCTCCTTAGTTGTTCATTGATTGCTTTCTCATATGTGCCTGGAAGGGGGGTGGGGTAGGATAGGGGATGGAAGGGGGGCTCCAGCAGAGTGAGTGATCCCTTGCTCAAGCCAGCGACCTTGGGCTTCAAGCCAGTGACCTTTGGGCTCAAGCCACTGACCATGGGGCCATGTCTATGATCCCACATTCAAACCAGTGACCTTAGAATTTTGACCTGGGTCTTCCAGATTCCAGTCTGACATTCTATCCACTGTGCCACCACCAGGTCAGGCCCTATTTACGTACTTTTTTCCCCTAAAGCATTTGAGAATGAGCAACAAATGTGATGCCTCTTTACTTCTAAATATTTTAGTATATATCTCCTAAAAATATGGACATTCTTAACATATCCATAGTACTGTTGTCAAAATCAGGACATTAACACAGAAACAATACTATTTTCCAGTTTATAGACCCTGTTTGGATTGTGCCTCAACTCAGAGTGCTCTTTATCTCATAGAAAAACTTGGATCACGTGCTGTATGTAGTTGTCTTGTCTCCTTAATCTCTTTAATCAGGACTAGTGTTTCAATCTTTGTCATTCATTGCCTTGACATTCACAAAGACTTCAGGTCAATTATTTGACCCTTGATCTTCCTTCATTATCAGCTTCTGATTATGCACATATTGGTATGTTCTTGACGTTGAATCCTGCCAGGAGACACATGATGGCAATGTGTCCCATTACTGGTGACATTGATTTTGATCATTAAGTTAAAGTGATGTCTGCTAACTTTCACTCTCATAAATTACTTTATGTCTCTGTGGAACTGCTAACTTTCACTCTCATAAATTACTTTATGTCTCTGTGGAATTAAGTATTTTGCAGGGAGAAATTCTGAAACTATGTAGAAGTCCTATTATCAAATTTTCACCGTCTAGTTTTAGCATCCACTAATTGATCCAAATTCAATTTATGACTAAATCAAGTATTATTACCATGATGGTTACCAAATGGTGATTTTCTGATTCATAACTCTCCCTACATTTATTACTTGTAAAATAGAGCAGTCCCTTCTCTACCAGTTATCCATTTATATTAGTATGGACTCCTGGGGTCTTATTTTAGTCAATGAGTTAAAATCTAGCATTACTATCATTATTTATTTTGATGCTCAGTTGTCCCATACATGCTGTCTTTTGAGTACTTTTGCCCTGTCCCCTCCGTTTTCAGTGCTTTCTAAGCCTCTGGCACATCCAGATATTCTGGGCATCTCATTTCCAAGCGAGTAAATAGACTAAACAGAGGTGGAGGTGAAGAGAACCAGTTTTAAAAGTAGATACTTAAACACACAATACTTCAAGGCACAGCCAAGGCAGAGGGCACATTAAATCTCCAACTCTCAGAATTGTGTCCAGTCCCTTAATTTCCTAGAGGTCTCACACTGTGCTGTGTGTGTGTGTGTGTGTGTTTATGACACATGGAATTTTGAGCATAGTTGGAACTTGCTTACCTCTCAAGTTGTCCCATTTTGGCATTCCCAGACTTTTGATTTATAGGAGTTTACAGAGTCAGTATACAACAGAGAACAGCGATAATCTGTCTATGCTAAATCTCATTTAAACAGAATTTCCACTTAATTAATTAGGGCTCTCTTTTTGATTAACTGGACATGTGTTTATTCAAAAACAGTTAACTCTAGTTAGCACTTGTCTTATATCTTATGTCTAACATCTAACTTCACATTAAAAGGAGGCAGATTTCTGTTTAATATCTGACATGAATCCACCAGTGATTACTAATTATTTGTGTAACAGACTATCTTATAGAAGACAGCAGTTAATCACTGCAGCTAACCAAGCCAAAAGCATATATTTAGGACTCCCTCCCCATGGGAGATTAAATATGAATTCTGTGATTCAGTACATTAACACATTCACTAAAAAATTACACTGCAAAAATATTACAATGTTGAAAATTATAGGGAAAATGTGTACTGTAAGTCAGGGTATATATTGGTTCATGATGCTTTTAGTGTCTTAAATTTTTTTTCACAGCTCCCTAGACGGAAAGTTTCTTTTATTCTGTTACAACTTGTTATGTTACCTAACAGTTTCTTTTATAAAGTAGTTTGGTTAGAATAATTTAAAAGGCAAAAGATTTATGCGATCTGAAGAGAAACCAGAGTATTAGAATAATTTAAGAGTAGCTGTTCTCATGGCATTCCACAGAAGTCACTGTGTTTACCTTGAAAATGTACACTCTGGGGTGCTCTGATGCCTAGGGCTGCTCAGCTCACACTTTGGAAACTCTAGCTATAACAAAAAACATTTAAATGAAGTTGTATGTCTTATGTGGTTTTAATTATAGAAATTTGTGTATGTGTAAACAAAGACTAGAAGGTACAAAGTAAAGCAATTATGCCAGGCTTATAGATGATTTAAAACTGTTAAACCCTTTAAAATCATGTTTCCTTTCTGATTTATTTTCTTATTCATGGCCTCTGTGTGCTATCGAGGCACTTGGTCTTTGTTCCTCTCTACAAAAAAGAGATGTAGGGATAACAAAGCCTTCTTTTAAATTCTGGGACAATACTAGTTCAGGAAATTTTATTGCTATGAACCAAGACTTTTGTGATTAAAATGAAGTGTGTATTCTCTTCAAGGACCATAGAGTGTTCTGACTAATTATAGGAATGGTGTGTATGGGAAGTGGCCTACTATGGAGGTGTTTGCTGTCGTTCCTTGGATGACAGCGGGAAGCTCCTTTGCCTCCTATGGTATGAAGGCTCTGGGTCACAGCAGTATCGTAGAGTGGGCACAATCATGGGCTCTAAAGTCCTGCAGCCTGGGCTTAAGTGTTGTAGGCTTTGTGACCCTGAGCATGTTATTTAGTCTCCCCATCTGTCAATTAAGTCAATACCACCTGCTTCACAGTGTTAATAATGGAAGAATGAAATAAGATAGTGTGAGTAAAGCATTTATTAGAACAGTGCCTGGCACAATAAATATGTTAGAAATGTTTTGTGTGGAAGCTGTGACAAGCCTTACACATTTAGCGAGATGTTAGTAATTCTGGTGCAGGTTTTGTCCTAACCAAAATAGAAATGTAGAAAGCATTTATAGTGTTCTCAATAAGAAACAAAGTTTACCTTCTTCTTCTTACCTTTCTACTTATAGTTTATACCACTGGAATAACTACTTAAGATACTGACACATGGCTCCCAGTCATTCCCTCATTTAGTAGCTGGGTAATATATCATTTTACTAGTGGCTTTTCTTTTAAGAAAGACACAAATTAAAACTATTTGAATTTTCTTATTTTATTCAGATGATCCCTTTACCTAAAAAGTTCATTCAGGTGGACAGAAGGATGGAAATAAAACACAACTTCAGGAGGGTGGACTTGGGTTAAGTGGGAGTGTCCTAACACCATTAGGAACAACTCAGTGAAAACTGAAAATAAATTTTTTATGGTAGTCACAGGAAACCTCTGTTACTCTTCTATTATTTTCTTTTATAGACTCAGAGACTTGAAAAAAAATCACTGATATTTAAATTATATTGTCCAATGGTAAAAATATTATAGCAGTCACAATACTAGAACTTAAGTGCATTTTCAGAATTCTGGGTAAAGAGCCAGGTGCTTGCTTTGTATTGTAAAAGGTCAAAATTTTATTTCCTAAAAACTTTAAAAGCTATCTTTATAAACATGATGTAAGGCATTGGAGAGACTAGTTTAACACATGAATAGATTGTTGTATAGATTTTATTTTATATATATCAAGAAAAGTGCAGTTTCATGCCAAGTGAAACCTGGAATTTTTGCAAGCCCACAGTTAAAAGATCAGGTAGCCATAGGTCTTAGTGGGGGTGTCATGTTTTTGTGTATTTCCTTACTCTCAGGTGACTGAAAAGCTAGCAAAATATATATTAGTCTTAAAGCAAATTCTGGAAGTTTGTACTTTAAATCAATCTTTGAAATACCTTATTTTCTTGGGTTTTCCCCTTTTTTATGTAATGTGAATAAAAAGAAGGAAGTGATAATTTAACATAAGCTTTATATGGATTCCAGAGTGATGTTAGCATCATGGCAGAATGAAGAGGTTTCTTTGTTTCTCGCCTTAAAGTTACAACAAGTTGGACAACTATGGTTCAATAAAGGATTCTCTGCTCAACACACACACATCTGAGAGATCCATACATAAAAGACTTCCAGAGAGGGGCAGAACAAGCAGGGGAGGAAGGTCTGGCAGGGGTCAGAGATGGGAGCCACAGAAACAGTCTGTTCCTCACCACTGCCCCCACTGATGCAGTAGTGGAAGAGTCAGGCTGCAGCCCTCACTGCAGCCGAGAGGGTAGGAGGGGCAGAAGCAATGTTCCAGCCTGAGTGGCCAGTGTCCATTGGGGCTAAACCAAGTGACAGGTAGAAACATGGTACAGCAGTATGGCAGCCACAGAATAATGGCCATTATCAGCAGGGAGGCAAAGCCATAGACTTGGGAATCTATCTCCCCTTTCCTGTCCCATACTCATCATAACAGAACACAGCAGAGGCAATGCAGACGAAGAGTAAGGAGCAGGCAGGAACATTCAAGTCTCAGATTTGCTTTGTAATCGGCATGTAATTTTAAAGCAGCTTCCAGTTCTGTGCCACCTCTCAAATGTTCATAATTTTTCAGACTGTGATGGGCCAACTACAAATCCTTCTCCAGACAGCTTTTGGGCTGAGAGTTTGGTAGTGATCTACTAGGTTTGAACTGTGGGAGGATAGGGAAGATCATTAAATAACATCGACATCCCAAGGGCAAAGCTTCTAGGCACAGGCGGAATGGTGGCTCTCTGCATTTATAAAGCAGTGGATCCAGAAAGAAACACCAGCCATCTGTGCGGAGGTTAAGGGGGTGTAGTGGGTTCACAATTTGTCTCACTCCTAGAGGAGAACTCTAAAGGCTATGACACAGGCAGAACAACATTTGGTTACACCTTTAATACCCAACCTTCCATAATGGTTGTAACTTGTCTGTCTATGTGAAACCATTAGGCAAAGTCAACAAGTGAATAAATGTTTTTCTAAATAAAGAGGAACTTAAAAGGAAGAACAAACATATTTTAAGATCTACTCAAATTTAAATGTTTTCAACAAAGGTAATTACTATCTGGTAGCTATTATCTGGCTTTATAAATTAATTATTTACCATGCAGCAAATACATGCCTCAGTTTGGAATGGAGGACTTCATGAACATGGTCTGCTGTTTGCTACAACTCTTAAAAATAAGTATCAAGATTCAGCTTCCATGAGACTCGCCCAGGACTAAAATGGCACAGCCTGTTCAGGTCTACCAGCAATCACATATACCTGGAAATTAGAAAAAAAGAAAGAAATAGAAAAACCATAATTATCTCTCTAACTAGAGGGTTTATATCAAAGGCCTGTTTGTAGATACTCAGTTAAGTAAGTTATTTATTTCGAGGCTCACCCTGAATTTCCCTGTTAGAAGAATAGCAAACACTTGACCAGATTAATTTGGTGGGCTGAAATAGTAAAAGAACTTCCACACCTGTGAGCTTGGATAACAGACCACACAGTGGCCTATTAAACAATCCCATTACAAACTGGGAATCTTATTTCTTAACAGAAATCCATTGAAATGTGGCCTGTAGCAAAGAGACAGCTTCTCCTGGTGAGTGAATCCAGAAAGTTGAGATACTGGAATAAAATTCCCAAGAAGTACCATTTATTCTGCACAATGATAGATGTCTTTCTCTGCAGCTAAACCCACCAGGTACCACCATGAGCCCCCAGCTTGAAGGCACTAGGAATGCAATTGACATTTGAACACAGTTAATTAGAGAAACACTCTGGGCCATTTTTCGCCAGGCACTCACACTTACCAAAGCAGTCCAAAAGAGAAATAACCATGTTGTATCTGAGCATTTTCTATACAGCTGAGGTCGCCACTCTGCCAGGGGGGTCTCTCTGAAAAAAAAAAAAAAAAGAAAGAAAGAAAAAAAACCTCTCAGAAAAATAAACGAAATAATTAAGGAAAAGAAGATAAATAACCATATGGGTTTCTTCTGGAAACTGAACCCAAACTTACTCGAAGACTGCTTAAAGCAACCAATGTTGACGGGGCCGCCTGCAGCTGTCATGGAGATGTGCAACACCTGTTCTGTGCGGAGCAGATGTGAAGTCCCCAGTTGCCAAGTCCTTACCTGGAGATGCACCTGAAATGGCCCAAATTCCTCTCCCAGCCTCTCTTTCTTCTACTGCAGCTTGTGAGTGCGATGCGAACTCTCCTTCACCAAGGTGTCCCCAGGACTCCGCGGCGTCTGGCGGGATCTTTATCCGCGAGGACTCGGGGAGACGAAAGCGACCCTACCGGGCAAGTGAGTGCAGAAAGGGCCCGAGGCTCCCTAGTCCGTGGTACCTTCCCCCAAGCAGGCGCTTACCAGGCACTCCGCACAGAGGCGCACCTTGCTGCGCTCGGCGGCCGGGGACCGGAGCCAACGCAGCGCCAGTGGCGAGCGAGCCCGTGGCCAGGCGGCCGGCGCCACCGACTTCGCGCTTGGCGCGGTCCGGAGCGGCCTGGGTCCCAGCGTGCACAGGCCCTCCAGTCTCATTCAGCCGTCAGCGGAGCCCTCTCTTGCTCGAAAGAGGCCCTGGACTCTTTCTGCCTGCCGCACTGTAGGATGCCCATTTGTCCCACTAAAACACAGAGGTTCCCGGCTGGCCCTGCGCCGAGCCCGGCTCCACCACTACCCCGGGCTGGTGCCGCTGGGGACTCGGGAGGTGGAAAGTCTCAGCAAACTTGTCCTGAGCGGGGAGGACAGGTAAGGCTGTATTACTCATAACGAACATGTAAGTGGCACTTAACCCCGAGCCAGAATCTATTCTAATTGCTTTACAGGTGTTATTAAATAATCAACACAACTATTGTTATCCCTAAATTGGAGATGGTGGAAATTGAGGCACAGGACAGCGCTCAAGGAGACACTACTCAAGGTGGTTCTGGGCAAACTGTCTCTCATTTAACGGACTATTCTACCAAATGGTGGACCCGAGGCTGCTGGCTGTTTCTCACAAACTCTGTCCCTCTGGTTCAAGGAAGTACAAGAAGAATTATAAAAATCATGGGGAGCCTGAAGGCTACCTGGGTGGTGGGGACCGGGGTGGGGGGAGTGGGAGGGGGGAGGTGATGCTGAGAAGTGAAGTGGGATGAAAAAATTTTAGGTTCTGCTCTTTCCTCCTACATTGCCTTGGGACAATGAGGGCGGTCTTTATTAGGAAGTTTCTGTTTCCTTTCAATACTGCTTCTCCCGGAGGCTAGAACCATGGCCTGAAGAAAAATCTGCTGTGGTGTCAAAAAAATGAGAGTGATAGAGGTAGAGATGGAGAAAGTGCATTGAACAGAGAATGTGGAAACCTAGTTACCAGCTGTAGGCAAATCTCCTTTTTCTCTGGGCCTCTTTGTAAAAGAAGGGAGGAGAGCCAGGTTCTTCTGAGTCTCCTTCCAGCTCTGAAATTTATTATTTAAAATCACAACAGCATAGGTGTGATTTTAAATAATAACACATTTTATTATTTAAATAAATAATATTGAAATCATTAATAAAAACAAAAGATTCTCTGAAAAGAGAAAAAGGCAAGCTGATATAAGACAAAGCAATGAAATACATTGGAGATAAAATATGCAAAATACCTAGCATATAGTAATGCCACAATTATGGATGGTATGACCCCACCTCCCTATTTTGCCTTTTTCCTCTCCCATGTTTCTTAGTTTTTCTTTTATTTTTATTTTCATCTTTATTCTATCTCCAGATACTCATATCTGATACTGGTACTCACTCTGTTAGACACTTGCAGGTAATAATGAGGTTATTAACCTTAGACTGTGTCCTGAGGAAGCCCTTGCATTGAGGGTTAATGCAATTGACACTTTCTCACAGTAGGTGGCACTAATCCAGTGGCTATGTAGCCAGACCAGCCTTATATTAGTCTGGAATTTTTCCCATTGATTCTAAGATCTCTTCCCACATTTTTATTTAGGTGTTTTGTTTGTTTTGCTTTTGTTTTCCTTTTTCACATTTCCAAAATTCTGAGTCATCTTACACTCAATATATGGGTTTACTGTAGAGTTTTATGCCCCTGCAAGATGTTATTAAATTGATGTTGCTTCTTATTAAATCTAACATTGTCTTAGAGCAGATGGCAGTCAATGTATTATAAAACTTACCATTATGTGGAATCAATTAATTAACTGTAAAGAATATGCAAAATCACTGAACATAGGTTCTTAGTAAAAAATTCAAAGTGAAGTATGGTTGTCTGAGAATCATGGAAGCCTGGAATTGGACAGAGTCAGGTGTATGAAACCAGACTCCAATACTTACCAGTTGTGTGATCTTGGGCAAATTTCTTACCTGTATAAGCTTCAGTTTTCTCCTCTTAATAATGGTGATAAGAGTGACATTGGAAGATTGTTGTTGTATGCCTACCCCATAATTTGGCTCAAAACAAATTCAGTAACCTCTAGCTAATGTTATATAATTTTAAAAAGCTTAAGTTAACAATGAAATAGAAAACATACACCTGTTAATTTACCACAAATAGGGAGAATGCACCTGCAACTCAATGAATTAGCTGATTGGAGACTGAATATGAGCCCTGGTTCGGCACTTGTCCTAGATTGGCACTGCTTTGTCCTCTGCGATGCTATCATTCTTGGAACAGAATCCCCTGAGGTATTTGTTAAACAAGCATACTAAATTAAACTCTCTGGAGGTAGAACACAGAGTGTCTTTTAAACAAGTTCTCCATATTCTTTGTAGAGACACTAAATAATGTCACTAACCTAGAGTGTGATTTCCTCTAGACTAGTGTTAGGATCACATCAATTTAGCTTAATTTCTGCAGTACTTGAATGATATCCTTATTTTGATTTGTTTATTGGGTGGTAGAAGGACAAAAGTTAAGGACAGCTCTGGTTCCTTGTTTTTTCTGCTTCCCACCATGTTCTATTCATCTTTCACAAATCAGTTCCATTTGTAGTGGTGTCTACCAACATTATGAGTGGATCTTGAACTTACAATAAGAAGATCAAAAGATTCTGGAGATCTTATGCACAGCACAGTGGTTATAATCAATAATGCTTAATTACACACTTCAAAATTGCTTAGAGACTAGATCTTAAGTGTTCTCATCACAAAAAATAAGTGGTAATTATGTAATGAGATAGAGGTGTTAGCTAACAGTATGATGGTAATTATATTGCAATACATAAATGTATCAAATCAGCGTGTACACCTTTAAATTTCACAATGTTATATGTCAAGTATATCTCAATCAAACAAAACCAACCCCTGTTAAAAAAAATAGTAACAGGTCTTGCATAAAGGTAATGCCAATGATAAAGTGTCATCTTTTTCATGCGCAATAATTAGAAAATGAGAATTCTAGACTGATTAGTGAGAGCTCTAGATACTGAAGTTTAAGTATTTAAATGTCTACACTGTTTTAACGTTTTTGATGAGAATTATTCAACAAATACTGTTTGTTGTTGGCTTCCCAGATTCCAGGCTCAGGCTCTTTCTCAATACACAAAACACAAGGAAGAGAACACATGGCTTTTGGAGCAGGGAGAGCTACCTGGGTCAGCTCTTCACACATAACAAGGTTTCTGGGAAGAGGGCCTCCCAGCTCCCTCTGGTCCCCTCAGTCATGCCTGGTTTATGGGCGTGTGTCTTTCCAGGTGCTGCGCAGGCAGTTGTTTGGTGGTCAGACTTCCAAGGCTCCGGTAATATTTATGATGCCCCTCAAAATAGCAAGTTGCTTGCTGAACTGAACTGAACTTCCTCCTCACATATTTTCCTTGAAGCCAACTTAAGGTGCCAAAAAGCTTGAATATATAAGCTTGTATATCTATAAATGTGTGTGTGTATGTGTGTGTGTCTGTGTCTGTGTGTACACATTTGGTAGGAGGTCTACCAGTATCACTTTATGTACTTGGTCTACCACGCTAGGTCAAAATAGTTTTCTAGGACTAAATGGCAGAAGACAAGGCCACAGTGGAGTGAGTGCTGGATATTAGCTCAGAATGGGGCAGTGGAGAACTCTAGGCTGAGAGCACTTGCAGATGTGAGTTAATACTGACTATAAGAGAATGCAGCTGTTATTGTCATGTGGCAAAAGCACTCAGCATTTGGGAAAGTATAGGATACTGTCTCCTGTATGGGTTGGCATACTTATTTACTTGTATAGCATATTATTTCAGAGACAAATAGCATTATAATGAAAGAGTACTAAAGCTTCTTCAAAAGAGGAGTGATATGTGTGTCTCAACTTTTTAATTTCATAGGATCATTATTAGAAACATAAAATATTATACTATGTGATCATTTTTAGAATTATTGTGAGAAATGAGTGTGGGATGATGGTGGGCCACTTGTCCTACATTAAGTGACTCAGCCCTCTCTGTGCCTGGCATCTCTGTCCCACTCATGGCTTTGCTCCTACTTTATGTGCCTCTTGCTCCTTCTGTCACCCTTCTGCTCTATGATGTCTCCTTCCATTTCATTAGCTCCACATCTTTTTTTTTAATTGAGGTATAATTGACATACAATATTATATTGATTTCAAGTCTATAACATGATTTAATATTTGTACAAATTACAAAATGATCACCCCAATATGTCTAGTTAATATGTCATCATATGTGGCTATAGAATATTTTTCTTGTGATGGGACCTTTAAGATTTACTCTCTTAGCAACTTCCAAATATAGAAAACAGAGTTAGTAACTAGCTATCATGTAATATCCCATGACTTTTTTTATAACTGGAAGTCTGTACTTTTTGACCCCCTTCACCCATTTCACTATCTGTCTTTTCTTATTTCTTTCATCTCTCATTCTGAATTTTAAAATCTTAGATATGTATTTAGAGCCATTTCTAATCAATGAGAATGCACCCTCTATTATAATTAAGACAGTTAAATAAATTTTTCCTCACCCAAAACTTCTCTTCATCTTTTGATGATTTACTGATTAGTATTTATTTCAAAAGGCATAGAACTGATGAGATAATATACATAAAGATATTGAAACAGCCAATCAACATAAAGAGCATAAAAGCAAAAGCTTTTTTCTGTATATATTTGAATAGCACACAAAGGCTCTGGAATCTACCTCATATCTATCTACCCTGACATATGTAGGGTTTTGTTTTGTTTTGTTTTAGATAAAAGAAGGGGAGATAGTGAGGCAAACTCCTTCATACACCCCAACTGATATCCACCTGGCAACCCCATCTAGGGACAATGCTGGAGTACCAAGCTATTTTTAGCACCTGAGGCTGATGCGCTCCAACAGATCCATTCTCAGTGCTTGTGGCCATGCTATATTGAATTGAGCCACTGGCTGTCAGAGGGGAAGAGAAAGAGAAAGGGGAGAGGGAGGGGGGAGAAGCAGAAAGTCATTTCTCCTGTGTGCCCTGACCAGGAATTGAACCCAGGAGTCCATATGCCAGGCCAATGTTCTATCCACTGAGCTACCAGCCAGGGCCCATATGTAGGTTTGATAATGCACTTTATTACATCTCTGTCCTCTGCATATCTCCAGCTCTTCCTGGATTTTTTAACTGGTTCTTGTACTCCAAGCTTCGCTAGTACTTCTGAATTAGTGTTGTTCCAGAGTACAGTTAAGGGTGGCAAAGGCAAGAGTGCAATGGTCATAACTCCATTGGCCATTCAAGTAGTTCAATGTGTTTCTCAAATTGAAATCAGTTGGCTTAGGGAGCCTGTATGAGCATTGGGATGAATGTCAGGCTCTCCTACTGTTCTAGCTTGCAAATCTCACTATCAAAATGTCAAAGTGAACTGGATAAGCAAATGTGGGCCCCATCTGTCAGGCAGGACCAAAAGCTCCTCACAGCTGGGGACAGTGATTCCCACCCCTCAGGCTCCAAGGCAGAGTTATGGGTGTGGCCTCCTCTCCCATCTGCTTGCCCAGCACTACCTGTCATAGGGCAGCCAGTCCTCTGGGGCAGGGCCGGGACCAGGATGAAGAGAGTGAGACGCACAGGGTATGTGAGAGCCAGGGCTTCTTAAGTGCTGCACCCAAGGCACCTCCCCTGCCTCGGTCTTATTCTGGGGACTTCCAACTGTCCATATTCCAAACGTTTGGAATTTAACCCTGAATATGGAACTAAGGAACTTGAAAAAGAACACATGACTCTCATATCCTAATTGGTTATTAATCAGATAAAACAAATGGCTTAGAGAGCTCTGCCCTCTAGTTATAGCCCACATCTCTTGGACAACACTTTCATTAGCTAATTGTTTAGTTAAGTGGAACTGATCAGAATTTATTATCTACAGTAGATAAAAGTCCTATTGTGTTATGTTTGGATGTGCATTCTCTAAGGAAAGGGGAGGACACAAAGTGAAACTAAAGTGGGACAGGAAACCATGTCGAGGAAACTAAACCCCTTGAAGATGTGACTGCTTTCAGAATCAATTGCAATTTTAAACTAAATGCAATGGGGTTGTACGTCTTGGCAAAATAGTCTTAAAATGTATCTAAATGTAAATTCAGGCAAGAACATGTCAAATTCTAAAGAGTCAGGGGAGGAGTCTGTGCCATTAAAGGAGGACTGGTGTTGTCAGCTGGCCACACACAAACATTGATGAAATAGTAATGTAACGAGAGGACAGTTCCCTAGAGCAGAATCCATGGCCTAACCACAGGGCATATGACATGCACATAAATTCAATATGTATTATAAAGAGAAAGAATAAATAAACAATAATAACTAAAGTCAATCCTGTCAGAACAGGCTGCACATAAGTAAACAAACATATAAAAGAGAACTATAAATAAATAATGGTAATAAATAAAGAGGAAGAATCAATATAAATTCTCATCTCACACCATGGCTCCAAATGCACTCCTGATGAACTAGAGTTAAACAGACATTGCATCACAGAAAAGTCTACATGATCATAAAGCTTGTAAGGGAAAACAGTAGAACAATGGGCAAAGGAAGAAGTGACCAATTCACAAAGGAAGACACACAAAGAAATAAAAATGCATATGGGAAAATGCCAACTCCTGATATGAAAATGAAAACAACAGTGATAAAGCCTAAACTGATATGACCATCTTCAATATACACATTTAAAAATAAAAATGATCCATTGTTAGGGAGACTGTGATGTGATAGGTATGCTCACACTTGGAAGAAATTGATCTGTGATTATCTTTTGAGCACTATCCATCTTTTAATATCTCCTCTCTCCTTTGCATAGACCACTGGAAAACAGACTCTTGTATTGGCTCACCCCTAATAAAGGTACCTCTGGGTAGCCCCAAATGAACTACAGAATAATAATTAACAGTTCAAATTCTGAAGTTCGGTTATCTACTCTGTCTCTTGCAGGTTTTGTGATATTGGGCAAGTTACTTACTTTCCAGCTCTCAGTTTTCTTATCTGTAAAACTGGCATAATAACACCTTCCTCTTTGCTGTGGGAATTCAATGAGATTGTATATGATGGACCTAACACAGCACCTCATACAGAATAAGTATTCAGTAAGTGCTGGTTGTAGCTTTTCTTCTTTCCCCTCTTCACCCTAACCTTCCCACTTTTAAA
This sequence comes from Saccopteryx bilineata, assembly GCF_036850765.1. Classification (NCBI taxonomy): domain Eukaryota; kingdom Metazoa; phylum Chordata; class Mammalia; order Chiroptera; family Emballonuridae; genus Saccopteryx; species Saccopteryx bilineata. The sequence continues at coordinate 206,781,822 of NC_089491.1, read as the reverse complement.
AATACATTTTTAGCTGTGTTTGTTTTTACAAACTGCTTCAAATCCTTGTTGTAACAAGACTTCATGTAAATTAATAATCCACTTTGACAGTGCCTTCTTAAAGATTTGTATAATTTAGTCAGGGCCAATGCAGGAGAGTAATTAGATAAGGTCAATTGTGATATGGCAGCATTGATTCTAAGACTTAAAATGCTCATTGCCTTTAACAGAGCAATTTCATATTTTTTTCATATGGTAGTTCTATTTTAAAATATTTTTTTATTTTTAATTTATTGTGTTGACATGGTTTCAAGTGTTCCACTCAGTATTATATTTTGACTCTACACATAAAAACACTGAGATAATTTTACATGCAGAAAAATCTCATTCACAAAATTATTTGTAACATTTAAAACTTGAAAACAATCAATGTCCTTTAAAAGAGAAATGATAAATTATTTACATGAGAGAACTTTAGACAGTCACAAAAATAATGTTCTTGAAAATTTTATGATAACATGGTAAATGTTATGACATAATACTGGGGAGGAGGCAATTTACTTATTTGTGTCTGTAATATGACCACATCAACCTATGATAATCTATTTAAAAAGACTGGAAGGAAATATATTAGCATATTAATAATACATTTGGTGCAGAGAAACAATGGATGATTTCTAAATCTCTTTTCCATGTGTTTTTTTTAATTCCTGGTTTTCTTTCATAATGAAATGCCCACCTACACACAATGCCATTTAAGGCCTCTGTTCACAACTCATGAGTAAACACGAAGGGACAGCTCGGTCTGAACAGTTTTCTTTAGAAAGGATGTCATCATCATCCTGAAAAATGCAGTTGCCTTTGGGATAGGGGAGTAGCTTTGGGGGCTGTATAATGGGGCAATTTAATGTAGACTCCTGTCAGTGGCCTTGCTTGGACTGAAAAATAAGAGAAGGCCAACACCCTTAGAGAAGAGGGTGGGGAAGCAAATTTTTGCACCAGTTGCAGAAGTTACAAAAATTCCAAAACAGGGAAATGGGATTCCGGAGCCAGATCCATTGCCTAACTTGGGGAGGCGAGTGGAGATCTCTCAAACCTTATCTCTTTGAAGAAGTCAGCAAAATTCAATCAAACGTGTTGTTACTATCATTCCTGTTTTAGAATTGTTTATTCTGTAGCCTAAAGTCCTCAAATTAAAGACATTTTAAAACCCAAAGATAGAATTATATACTTTTAAATTTTATGGTGCGTGTTGTATGTTCTGATTATAAAATTTAAGAATACAAAATGTAAAAATTAGTTAATCAAATTTATTAGTCACCCCAACATCCAGGAAATGGTCACTGTGAGTTAAGGTGTATCATATGAAATGCCTGATTCTTTCTGATATATGATATAGACAGAGCTAATATTTCTTGAGTGATTACCAAGTGATTGGCACTACTTGGAGAAGTTTATATATGCTAACTAAGATAATCTTCCAGCAATCTTGTGAGGTAGGTTTAATACTTAGCCCCATTGCACTGATGAAGTCCAAGACTATGCAGGAGGGAAGTGGCAGGGCCAGGATGTGGAACCCAGCCGATTTTTCTGGCTGCAAGTCTATGCACTTAACCTCTTTCTCCATGGCTTCAATATATTCATAAATACACATTTACCAAGGTGGGAATATAATATCTTATAACCAGCTTTTTCTTTTTAATGTAGTATCTGAACATCATGTCAAATCAATATAGATAAATATACTTCAGTATTTTTAAGAGCTGTATCATATTTTATTTCATGATTATCACATAATATATTCAACCATAACCCATATAGTTGGATATTTATATTTTTTTAGTATTATAAACATCAACAAAATGCTCATCCTTACATGCAAATGTGTATTTGAAAGATTATTTTATTAGGATAAATCTTTTGATGAGAAAAATCCAAGTCAAAGGGAAGATTTTTAAGGCTATAAATACCTGTTACTAATAGGCCCTCAAAAAAGTTGTGCCCATTTACATTTATTTTCACAACACAGGAGAGTGTGTTTTCTTACATTCTAGAGTGTTTTCAAGCTTTTGCACCTTGTTTACTGTAGGAAGTACATTTTATATAGCAAGTCAGTATACACACACATTTAAAAAAGTTCACTGTGTTTCTGACTAAGATGCCATGACGTCTTCTCTTCTCTCCTCACTTCTCCCTTTATTTCCTTTCAAAATTTCTTAAATGTTAGATGATAGTCCACTAATTACATGATCTACAAATGGGTAATAAAATCACAGTTTGAAAAGTCACTATGTCCATGCTTGGGTGTTCTCATTCTTTCTAATATTTGCCAATCTAATAATTTGAGAAAATGACAAGTAATTGTTTCTACTCGAGAGACTGAAGACTGAATATTTTGGAAAATCATGTTTTTGGAAAGGATAAACTATAATCCTTCTTTTCTCAGTTTCTGGAGTGCATTAAATTTTTTTTAATTCAGTTCTTTACTTAACTGCTGGATCAAATCTTTAGAAATTGTGTCCAAGTATCAAAACTTGTGGCTAAAGCTGAGAACAAGGACTGTAGATATAGCAAATTAGAGATTTATGTGATGGTGTCGTTATTTAATAAAACTGCTAAGTTGTCGTTTTATAAAACTGCGTTTGTTTTTATATTCTTTTGAACTGGATATTATTTTAAAATTTGATTGACAGGAATTTAAACAAGTAAATATTATTAACTTTCTAAAATTGTTCAATAAGAGTTTTGACTTAATAAGCACATGTCACTTCCAAGGGTCACTCTATTTAAATTTAAGTCCTCTCATATTTTTTGCAAGCCTGTTATATGCAAAGCATAGTGTCAGACCTGTGGGGTTAGATTCTCTCTAGCCTGTGCGTGCAAATAGCTGTCACACCAGGAGGAGAGTAATAATTTCATAATCATCTGCATTTAGGAATCAGACCATTAAAAACTGTTTTCAGTATCCTTGTAGGATATAGCTCATTTATGACAGTTTTTACTATTTACACCAAAATGCAACTAGAAAATTTGAAAACTCTTTTAGCTGGATTTGAAAAGACTCTGCCCTTTGAACTCTACAAGTTTTAAAAAGATGGTCATCTGAAGGTACAACTGAACTTCAGCTTAAGCATGGATTTAAGGGTTCTGTGTTTGGCTTATGAGCTGTCAGCTGTACAATCACAGTTATGTTCAGTTGTTTGGTTTAGTGGTGAATTAAAACAACAAAACACATGGGAGATAGTTTAGATTTTCATGAATAAAATCACATGGTGGGAAAACCAAGGTGCCAGTTAGTATTTCAGAGTTTCATCAGATAGAGCGTTCCAACTGCTTACTGGACAATCCACATAGATGGTCCTCTGCAACCCCAAAGTTAATGTATCTTCTCAAAATAGTTCTTAACTCCCTCCTCTCTCTTCTCAAAACCCATCTACTATTCTCTAATTATGGCAGATTGGACAGTTGTGTGTTTTGATGTAAGACAGAGTCTACTTTACATCTTTGATGCTGTATTCTTATTCACAAGAGGCTCCCAGGGGGCCAGTAGGACCAGCGTCTGGTCACAGAGCTGTCACCTGGTGAAGCAGGACAGCAGAGTATTGTGTCTACAGCAGGTGTCACCCTGAGGGCTGGCACAAGTAAGAAATACAGATTCCAAAAGGGTTACACAAATTGGTGAATAACCAGTGACTAGTGTTCTTCCATGGCATCTGTCTTTATTCTGCCATTGGCCATACTTGGCAATTCCTAAGTCTCCAAGTTTCTCCATTACTGCTTGCTCCCTTAGACATGTGCTGCAGCAGAAAAGCTTTGTGTTTGAGCAAGTTTCTGAACTTTCTATGCTTCAGTGAACTCATCTATGAATAGTGGATAAATGAGAGCCCTTTAGAGCAGGGGTCCCCAAACTAGGGCCCGCGGGCCACATGCAGCCCCCTGAGGCCATTTATCCAACCCCTGCTGCATTCCAGAAGGGGCACCTCTTTCATTGGTGGTCAATGAGACCACCGCAAAGCGCGGCATCGCTCACGTACAGTACTACTTCTGGTGACGCGGGACGCACGCCTCACGGCTCTGGAAGCGCATCATATCACTTGTTACGGCTAGCAGTGACAAATACGGAACTGGACATTGACCAGCTCATTAGCCAAAAGCAGGCCCATAGTTCCCATTGAAATACTGGCCAGTTTGTTGATTTAAATTTACTTGTTCTTTATTTTAAATATTGTATTTGTTGCCGTTTTTTTTTTTTACTTTAAAATAAGATATGTGCAGTGTGCAAAGGGATTTGTTCATAGTGTGTTTTTTTATAGTCTGGCCCTCCAACAGTCTGAGGGACAGTGAACTGGCCCCCTTTGTAAAAAGTTTGGGGACCCCTGCTTTAGAGGGAGCTAGCTCTGGTGGCCAGTATCAGATCCCCTCCACACACCCAACTGGGCAAGTGCCAGTGATCTCAAATGATTAAGTGGAGTGGCCAATCAGAGAATTGCAGTGTAGTAAAAAATGGGCATGGTTCACTTCCGTCCCCTGCCATCTTCTCCCACAGTGTAAAATGTTCACCCTTTGGAGCAGCATAGCCTTTGGCAGATAGATATATAGCAGGACAGTTGTGGACCTTGTCAGATGGTGGATCAGCTGCTGTTTCCACCTGCTCTTCACCTGCTTCGGGAGAGGAGACTGCCAGTCACCTAGGCAAAGATCCAAAAGCCTGGCAATAGTGCTCAGGCTTAAAGTATCAGAGGGTAGGTTTTCCTCTTGTTGGCCCTGGCCACCAGAGGTCAATGATCAAGTCCTCAAACCCAGAACTGGAAAATGAAAAACAAGGGAGAGAGAGCTGCATCCTGTTGGGTCACATCCTATTCATGATAGCAGGAAGTGGGGTTGCAGACCAAGATGGTTAGAAAAAACATGACATATGATACATTTGCACGTTATGTGTGCATGTATGTTTGGGTGTACAATTTTTTGAGACACTGAGTCAAAGTTCACGTATCATGCCTTTGGGAAATTCCTCAAGCCTCTTGTGAAACCTGGCTAAAAGCCATCTCTTAGTCATATGACTGTGCTTGGTTTAGAATCATGCAAATCTAAGAAACAGGAAAAAAATACCCTATATGCTATTTGAAAACTAGTCACAAGGACACTGAGGGTTTCCTCCACAAATAGGAATGCAACGTCAGAAATTTCTCAATGGCAGCCTTAGTGAGTGAGATTGTGTATTTCATCCAGTAATGGGAACATTGGTGCCTGCCTCAAAGGAAAGGGTGGACTGTCCCACCCGTGGGCAGCCCATGGGGCATTGCCTGAGAAGCATTAGGTTTGTGTGGACTTCCCTGAGCACAGTGCTGCCTGCCCAAAGCACCACTTCTCTTCCCTTCATTGAAAGGTTTTAGCTGACAAAAGAGACTCAGAAATAACTGAAGTTCCTTCTGGTCATTTCTCCTTACCTCCACTGCTCTCATTCACCTTGTCTTTCTTCTCTCCCCTTCTCTTGAATGTGTTTCAGGTGAAATAATGGTCTGACGATTGCACAATGCTTCAATGCTGCTTTGCATGGGGGTTAATTAAGAAAAAAGTATTGCCATCTTTTGGGTTTTTTGTTAATAATTAGCATCCTTTGAGAGGCCCCTTCCATCTCTGAACTATCTATAACTCAGGACAGCAGTACTTTGAAGGCAAGTCAAGCAGTCAGGCAGTGGCGCTCAAACTTTAGACTACTGGTCCCAAGAATCTGCCTTTTAAAATTTGAAAACCATGGGGTTTGTAATTAGTACTCAATGATTTGCTGACTTTCTCTTTGGATTTCACTTCGTCTATGGTAGGTAATCTAACACAAATACTGCATATAATTTTGTCACAAAATAAATTTGTTTTTACTTATCCATATGTTTTTCTCATTCTGGTAATATATATAAACTTTTAACCTATTTACATGATCATAATAAATACTGTATATTTTTTCACCTAAATTCATGTATATGAGATGCTTTTTTAATTTTTTACTTTTTATTTTTTTGAGCGAGAGAGGAAGAGAGATGAGAAACATCAACCTGTAGCTGCCGCACTTTAGTTGTTCATTGATTGCTTTCTCATATGTGCCTTGACTGGGGGGCTCCAGCTGAGCCAATGACCCCTTGCTCAGACTAGCAACCACTGGGCTCAAGCTGGTGACCATAGGATCATTCTGATGATCCCATGCTCAAGTCATCGATTTTGCACTCAAGCTGGTGAGCCTGCACTCAAGCCAGCCACCTCAGAGTTTGGAACTTGGGACCTCAGCATCCCAGGTCGATGCTCTATTCACTGCACCACTGCCTTGTCAAACAAGAAATGCTTTTTAAAAAAAGTAATGACAAATAGGCCCATTCTTGTTGTTCACAGACAGAGAAATACAGTGACCACATGATAAGTTACAGGTTTTCTGGCTTTTTTCTTGGCATGTCCAACATCTTTAGCATTTCAGCTCGGTCTTTAAAAAATTTGAGCATATGGCCTGACCTGTGGTGGCAGAGTGGATGGAGCTTTGACCTGGACTGCTAAGGAACCAGGTCCAAAGCCCTGGGCTTGCCTAGTTAAGACAACATGTGAGAACCATCTATGAGTTGATGCTTCCCATTCTTCCCTCTCTTCTTTCTCTCTCTCTCTCTCTCTCAAATCAATAAATAAAATCTTTTTTTAAAAAAAAGGAGCATATGATCACCTTAAAAATATATTGCGTGGGAGATAACTGGTACGTAATTCCAGACTTGCCAAGATGGATAGATGTGGCACCAAATGCTGCAGTCCTTAGAGAACCTCCGTATCTGGGCAGGTCACCAGACAAAAGTCTCCTCTTCTGTTGTCATTGTCCTTTCAGGTCATAACTTTTCTTTTTTCTTCTCACTATTCCCAACCACTTCTTCCTCATAATCCTTTGTAAGTCTAAGCACAAGGATCCTACTTGCTACTCCTTTCGTGCTTGTTGTGTAACAGGCAATGGGCTAAGTTATTTATGCAGCTATCTCACTTCTCACTCCTTGATGATAGAGGACTACTATCCCCACTTTACAGAGGATGAAACTGCTAGTGATTACATCCCTCACTCGAGAGCAGTTGTTAAGGGATGGAACTACTGTTCCCACACAGATCTTTGCAATTAGATCTTTCTAATAATAAATCAGAATCTTTCAAAACACTGTACTGCCTTTCAATGTGGAGCCTGAGACAGAAATTTTAGAAAAAGAAAGCATGTTTTAGAGTTGGGAACTTATTCTTTGAATGATACAATCTCTCTCTCACACACACACCTTATTTTTCTTTTGTTTTTGTATCTTGAATTTACTGTCACTGTCTTCTACAAGCTGGGGACATTCATGAACAGACATAATTGGTTAGAAAATATAGTTTTATGTAATAGAAAAAGATATTGTCAGAAATTCAAGTTTCTGGTTGTCTGGTTCCTCATTTTTTCATCTTTTGTAAATTATTTGATTGGTTCCATTCAGAATACAAAATTAACTGCCTGGAGGATAAATATAACTGCTTTTGTAGTTTTATGTGATACAGCAACAATATATTGTGCTTTTTTGTGGAAAGATCTATTTTTAGAAAGAATGCAAGGCACCCTTCGCATTATGAGTAATAACTATTTGAGAAGATGAAACTTATGACAGATGCTCACTCAAAGCACTTCTTTGGAAGCCTTAAAAATTATTTGCTACACAATTTGTACATGTTATTTTTTGTGACTGTATGACCTCATTTATTAAAAAAGAAAATACTCAAAGAAAAAATGTAAGGGCTTTGAGAATTCCTTTTACTTCTTGTACAATGATTATAATTTCTACGTACCAAGTTAGGTAGAAGAAACATCTTTCTATCATTGTCTTACAAAAAATAAAAGCTATAAACCAGGAATGGAAACTGCTGATCTCTACATACCCTTCTGCTCTCCCTTAGGCAGGAGGTGGTATCTGTGGGTAGTATTTGAAGTCTATAAAATGAAGCCACTGGTCGACCATGGATGGAATAATCCTGAGAGCAAGGGAAGGAACCTTTTTCATTCTGATCCTTAAATTCATGACATTTACTTTTAATTCTTGGTATAATTCTTCCCAGGTTGAGAAATTTATTTATCTAACTCATATATAGTTAGAACTGATTCTCTACTGTGCTTGAAGTATACAAATGGTTAAACAAAATAGAAAAAAAAAACTAGAATATGAAATTCTAAACTTTGTGAGTAATGGTTTTTTAGAATTATATAGATGAACACCAAGAAAATTATAGTGATGATCCCTGAGTTAGGGGAGTGGTCTCTTTCACCTCTAAGATTATTTCATTTTATGACTTTTTAGTCTTCTAGGTCTGATATTGTCTTTCAGGAGACAATAGTCAGCCACCAAGAAAGAATCTCAGAGAAGTTTGACTAAAATAATCTACTGAAAGCCCAGTGGCAGTCTCCTTCCTGGAGAAGCAGTGCTGATAGTAGCTGGGAAGAACTGGTAGACCTCTTAATGAAAAACAAATTTAAAGCTATAACTATCATTATTTCCATTGGATAAATAACCATTATCTTGAGTAAAAGTGACATTTCATCTAAAACCCACTACTGGTAAATAGAGCCATGGGGTTTTTGCTACTAGATTTGGGCAACTCTTCCAAGAATTGTGTATTTTGTTCTGAATTCCAATGCACAACCTGTTAGGTATAGTTTGGTTCTGATTTAATCCAGCTGTCTTACTTGAAGTGATAATTTAATCAATGATTCAATTCAGTTGAAATTTATATATTTTGAAAGAAATCAGAAACATGATTTGATTTGGGTTTTCTACTTTATAAAAATTTAAAATATCTTTTAAATTCCTCACAGAACTCTCCAAGATTAAAAGATTTGCAAGGCATGGACAAATGAGCCATTTAGGTTTACCCAGGGTTTCCAAGATCCCAGAACTCAGATCCTAGGTAGCACTGCATCTGGAAGGCTCACAGAACAGTCTCCAGATAATGGCGTCATGGTCAACTTAATTTCATCCCTACATTAATGGTAGTAAGACAATACAATTAGAAATCTAAAATCTTCTTATGGTTTTTTCAGTCTCTAAAATGCAGTGATCTTGGTTCCAAGCAATCATTGCTATAGATATGGAGACAAGATGGTACATAAAGCAGTGGACTCATGCCTGAATCTCATGATTATTGTGGATTCTTGTATTCTGACCTAATGACTGAGCACTGACCTAATATCCAAGTGGGATATTAACAAAGCAGCAAAGATTGTGAAGGAGGAGGAATCAAATGCACTTAACATAGGTTTTGTATTTTCAAAATAAGTTATAAAATGATGCCAGCAAGTGGCCAGCTTTTGTTCAAAAATGACTCTGATAGTAAAAAGGATAGGATTTCTGCTTGGGGAATATCAAAGCTGATGAAAGAGGTATAAATTTAAATCTACAAGTCAAGTATGTAAAAATTAGTTCTGTTTTTAAAAACAGCTTTATTGAGGCATGTAATTCACCCACCGCAATTGCACAGTTTGATGATTTTAGTAAATGTATGTAGATCTACCTCTATGTGCTACACTACAATTCAGTTTTAGAGCACTTCCATCACCCCCAAAAGTTTCTATTTGCCTGTCTGCTGTCCTCTCTTTTATTCTCAGCCCCAGGTAACTACTGATCTGCTTTTTGTCCCTATAGCTTTGTTTTTTCTAGGAATTTCATGTAAAGAGAATTGGGCAATGGGTAGTCTTTTGTGTCTATTTCTGTAACATGATGTCTCAAGCTCATCCATGTTGTTGCATGCACCTTTCAGTTCAATGCAATCTTGCTGTGTCTTCTGGTGGAAGTATTTTCCCCTGGGAACCAAGACCACTAGACCAACAGAGAATTAGATTGTGAAGACAGGAAGCAAACATCTTCCTGATGGATCACTAAGAGTAATAGTAAGTGGTGCCACTCCAGTCTTCACCCCTTAATTCCTGGACCTGTGAATCCTAGCTGTAGAGGAAATAGCACTGTATATTGGATGCTAACTATATAGCCTTCTGAGAAACTTGCTCCAGCCCTGCAAGGTATTACCACCTAGCTGATCCTCTGAGTCTTTAAAAGGCCAACACACCTACTTCAAGATGGTGGGGAACATGGTAAGACCAGTTAATTCCATGAGTATGAGCCCATTGCTGCACTTCATTTGCTGTGACACGAGTGCCTTTGTCAGAGACAAGGCTGTGACAATGCCATGATAGTAGGTAAGGCATTCTATAAGTTCCCAGGTGACAGTTATGGTAGGAGCACCATGTGCAGGTACTTTCTTAGGATAAGTGAGCAGGTCTCACATGAACAACCCACTCCCCCATTCCAGTCTCCCTAAGCTTTAGGATACTTTCTTTTCCAAGGCAGTTCTGGCATTTTAACTATCATTCACTGTAGACCTCTTTTTGGTCCATGTTTCAGCCAACCAACCAACTGAACTGCTAGAGCTCTTTCTAATCACACAAGCCACATCATTGAACCCAGAATCTCTGCTTAGTGGCCCCATATTAATAAATTTGGTTTGATCCCACTTCATGTTCTTTATACCATTATGTCACCCCTTAGTATCTATTCCACACACATTCCAAGATGCCTGTCTGTCATACAGCATTGGAGAAGTCGTACAGCACCCCTCCTCCTCATGGGTCACACTTTGTTTTGCATCTTTCAGGGCTGGCTGGAACTTGAATTTAGTTACAGGCCTGGAAGTAAAGAGGGCTGGTGGAGTGGGTTCTGAGTTGAATTGGCCATATCTTGTAAGACTGCTATCTCAGGAAAGGCTGATATGGGTTCCTCAGGCAATGCAGGGTTAATATTCTCAAATGGGGGTAGAAAGGCTGTTTCTACTGCAAAGTAGAAGCATTTGAGTCCCTGTGTTACTTGACTAGTAGGAAATTTCAATCTAGTCATTCTAAGGACTCAGCCTTGTTGTGGGTTTTATGTACCATGGCTTTCCGGAGGCTCCTTTAGTTCTAGGCTGCCTCTGATTACCCTTGCTCTTGCTCTCCATTGCCTGCAGGGTCAAGCCTGGGATCTTTGGTGAGTCTGCAAGCATTTAGCCATTCCTCTCTGGAGTCTTGTCACCTCCTTTCCAGTTCCTGGAATCTATTTCCTACCTCTCTGATCTCAAGAAGAAGAGAGATTTCTATGCTCTAGAACTGTCTGCTTTCCACTTTGCCAAAATCCCCTTTCAAGAAATTACAAAACTTGGTTTCCTGATTAAAAGATATAGGGAGATACAGGAAACATGAGCACAGTTAAACATTTTAGGATGCTACCTTTTTGTGGAGATGAGCTACCAACATTTCCGAAGATAGAATGGAAGACTTCCTAACATTTTTAGAGAATTTACTTTCTCTAAATACATAATGTCCCCTCAGATCTAGATGCTCTTCCTCCCTTTATCTCCTCCATTCCTAGCCTCTGGAGCAAAGGATTATGCTTGGGAAATTTGTTAGTGTTGTAGCCTGTGTGACTAGCTCTGGTGATAAATCTTGTGTGTGACTCGTGAGGATGACTGGCATCCAAAGTAAATAGTGATTGCTGTCGGGAAAGTCAGGAGGGCTGACTGCCCTTCAGCTTTCTGACTGCTGAGTGGGTCCTCGGGACTCTGCTTGAAGGCTGGCCCAGGTCTCTGGGCAGTGCTTGTTGGGCCCTTTATCTTTCTCAGTTCAGACCTTGGCAACTTTGCTCTTCCCACAGGGGAGTGGAGTCTCCTCTCCCCTCATCAGGGTGACAGCAAAATGTTTCTGGGCCCCACACACTGCTTGCTTTGGAATCTCCCTGTCAGCCTAGCACCTCAGGCTGTGTTTTCTGGGCAGCATCTCAGGCTGTGTTTTCTGAGTTGTAGAAGGCAGAAGAAGGTGATTCTCTGCAATGTACTAGGAAAGCAGAGCACCAGGGTATAACAACTGCAGTTATTCAAGCTTCTCTTGCTCATTTATTTGTCTATACCTCTGTTTTTGACATTTACTCAGCCTGGAATGCCTTACCTTAGTCTCATTTTGTTCTGGTGAAATTCTTAGTTTTCTTTAAGGTTCAACATAAACATCATCTCTTCCAGGAAGCCACCACCCCTTTCCCCCAACCCTTTGCTTCCTTAGTATTGGCTATTAGCTCTGTTTTAATACTTAACATATTGTATTATAGTAAGTTATTTACCTGCCTAAGTTTGAGACCTTTGTAAAAACTCTTTGTTCTTCGGGTCCAGGGTGGTGCCTGACATATCGATGATGATGATGATGATGATGATGGTGATGGTGATGATGACAATGATGATGGTGGTGATGATGGTGATGATGGTGGTGATGATGGTGATGATGGTGATGATGATGATGATAGCAATGGTGATAATGATGATGGTGATAATAGCTATTATTCATCATAAGCTTAGCAGTTGCAACACACAGTGCTAAGAGCACTACACATGTTAAATCATTCAGTCCTCATCACAATTCTAAGAGTAGCTATTGGTATTATTCTAATTTAGGGTGAATTTTTAGGAACTTCTTATGTGGAGATACAGAAGAGGATTTCAGTTTAAAGAACAGCAGGATCGAATGTTACAGGAAAGCATGACTTGTTGATAGCAGGATGAGAGTCCTGGGAGGGGGCACAAAGGGAAACAATGAGACTGGAAAGCTGAGCTGGTACTATATTGTAGAGGGTCTTGGATGTCCTGAGGCATTGCACCTTCTTGGTAGACAGTAGGAAGCCATCAAGGCAGGGCCAGAGTGATCTAGCTGGAGACTGGAAACCAGTGGCAAGTTATGGCTGTGACCTAAGTGAGGCTCAAGCGTTCATCACACACTTCCTGGGGACCTACTGAGGGTGAGGGACCACAGTAAGGGATAGAGTCCAGAGACAGGGGCACAGAGCTGAGCCTGCAGGGCTCTCACAGTCGGGGGCCAGCAACAGAGTTGTAGGTGCCATCATTAATGTCTGCACAGAGATTGGTGGGCACACATAGAAAGGAGGGTACAAGGCCCCTGGGGCCGGGGGCATCAAGAAAGCTTGCTAGTGGAGGTGATACTTTAACTGAGACTCTAGTTACCAGGCCAACAAGGTAGTGGTGGGGGTTGTGGGTGGAGAGGTGAAGGAGAAGGAGGCATAGGCAAGAAGAAAGCATGGAGATGTCAACAGCAAGACCTGTTAGTGACCCACTGCCTTTTGTTCATTTTATAATGCTTATTTTGATTACTTAAGTAATGCTTGGTTATTGTAGAAAATGTGTCCAAAATAGAAAAACAGAAAGAATAAATCTATAATCTCACTACTTAGAGATAACAGTTTAAAATTAGGTATTGTCCTTGCTGGGTAGCTCAGTTGGTTAGACTCAGCATTATCCCGAAGCATCAAGGTTGCGGGTCTAAACCTTAGAGCACATGCAAGAATCGACGGATGTATGCAAAAGTAAGTGGATCAACAAATTAATCTCTGTCTCCCTCTCTCTTTCCCTTCCTCTCTCTCTAAATTCAATAAATAAATAAAATATTTAAAAATAAAATAAATAGCCTGACCTGTGGTGGCGCAGTGGATTAAGCGTCGACCTGGAAATGCTGAGGTCGCCGGTTCGAAACCCTGGGCTTGCCTGGTCAAGGCACATATGGGAGTTGATGCTTCCAGTTCCTCCCCCCTTCTCTCTCTCTCCTTGCTCTCTCTCTATCTCTCTCTCTCTCCTCTCTAAAAAAAATGAATAAATAAATAAAAATTAAAAAAAATTAAAAAAAATAAAATAAAATAAATAAATTCAGGTAAATATTGTTTGTGTGTGTGTACATGTGTGTTTGAATAATAATAAATGTGTATATATATACATACTAGAAAGCCCGGCAGTCATATGAAATGACCACTGTTCTAGATATTATAAATTGTAATTAAAATGATTTGTGCAAAGGTGTCTGCTAATTCAAACTGAATTACCCAGGGCAGGCAGCGAGAACGCCCCTTTGCTTAGTGCCCCATGGGGTTTCCCCCTTCTACTTAATTGCTTAAAGTAGAGTGCAATGAAGGAAACCACTGGCGGTACATTTCTTAAGAGCCACTGCTAGCTCAATAAATAAAGGTGATTTAAATATGTTTTAATCCTTTTTGCATTTCAGTCAGCATTACTCTGTTGTTTTTTTGCACTTCTCTCCTGCCTTTGTTCAAGGGACTCATTTTGTCAAGACAGGCTTTTTTGTCTTGCATCTGAGGCAAGCCTTGTTTCTCTATGCTCATCAGTCTCATTTTGCCGAGAAAGATGCATTTGCTCTGCGACTGAAGCAAGCCTTGCCTTTCTCTGCTCAGTGGTTTCTTTTTGTCGAGAAAGCCGTTTTTGTGCAGCTTTAGCTCCTTTTCTCTCCTCTTCAGTGCTGTATTTTCTAGGAGGCATTCTTAAAAGAAATTACGTTAAGACATAGATTTTATGTAAAGCAGATGATTGCCAATGCAAACAAATGTTCACCTTCCCCCTGACCCGCTCAATTTGCATTCAGCCATGGCAACTTCACCCCATTGGCTAGTACAGTTACGCAAGCAACCAATAAGCTATCGGCAACAAACAGACACTTAAGCCACATATGATAAAGATATGCAAATACATACATATGTAAATGTAGCAATAAATATGAAAGTATAAGTGTATATGCTAAAACCTCTCCACTTTATCTCTGTCTTATTGAATATCTTGCTCTACCAACTTTAGGGATAAAATGAGTTGACATGTCTTTAATGTCCAAACAATACTGATTTAGGACACCCATCACTCCAGCCTAATAAGAGGTCTAGTCTTCCTTGGGGGTTCCTGAGTAATTCCTAGGACTAGTCAAGAGACCCCGACATAGTCTTCAACCTGTCCCAATGGCACTGCTCTCTGTCTGCCTCCTGACTTATGTCTAAATTTAAACAGGAAAGGGAAATATGGGTAGAGAATTCATTCCAGCTGGAATAAAAAGGCCTCCTTGGGCCAACAACTGTGTCTTTCTTGTCCACTGCTATACCCTCAGTGCTTCAAATAAAAACCACCAAATAGTAGGTGTTCAATAAATATGCTGAGTCAGTGAATGAATTCAAACTTCCACTTGTCTTATGCAACAAACATTTACTGAATATTTTTAATGTGCTGAATTTTGTGCTGGGGATGGGGGCTGTACATGTAGACAATGTGAAACTTTCATCTATAATATAATAAACATAGCTTAAAGATAAACAGCTTTTGAAAACAAACTGAGCTTCCATGAGAGGCAGTCAGCTTCTCAGCATGGGAGGAATTCAAGCAGACTACTGACCAAAGTTGTAGAAGAAATTCTTGCATTGGGAAGAATTCTGGACTAAAAGACCACTAATTATCTTTGCAAATGTAAAATTTTATGATTGAATAAATTTTAGATAACCTTTCCTACTTATTAGTCATAATAACTAAACAGATTACAGAAGGGTGCCAAAGGAGATATATTTATGAATAGAAAGTAATGTTCTGATGGGATCCAAATGTTTATTGATGATAATAAATGAGATTTCTTAAGAAGGCTGCAGGATATTACTTTCAATAAGAGACACATCATTTTTAAATAATGGAATTTAGAGAAGTATTAAATTATAAAATGTGTTTAAATATATTTCTTTAATTCCATTCATTTACCATATTCAAATCCCATATTTACAGACAAAACAGCCAAGAACTAAATAGCACAAGCTTTTGACAAATTTTTGAGAAGTCTGAAGATTTTTACTTTGGTTATTGAAAAATCTGACTTGAATACTTTGAGACAAAAATTTCAATATGTTGCTCTTATAGACTTGGGATTCAAAATTCATTCATTTATTCCTTCATAGAAATCTCTATTGGGAAATAAAAGAAAGATAGTCAACATCACTAAGTTTAAGATACTGCAGGCTGAGAAATACAAATAAGTCCAAAAGGAAAATGAGACAAAGTAAGATATAATTTAATAGCTTTTTAATTTTTAAAGTTTTTTTATGGATTTTAATTTATTGTGTTTACATAGATTCTAGTGTCCCCCCCCAAAATGTATCCCCCCCGTGGTCCCCTCAGCATCACTTTTGCCCCCTTCCCTGCAACCCCCTCCCCCCTTCCCTCCAGGATTATCCCATCCTATCATCCCCTTTCCTTCTATCAGCTTTCCCTGTGGTCCCTTTGATCCCACCTCTGCCTCTATTCCAGTGGTCCCCAACCTTTTTGGGCCACAGACTGGTTTAATATCAGAAAATATTTTCACAAACTGGCCTTTAGGGTGAGTGGGACGGATAAATGCCCAAAATAAAATTATGCGACCAATGTAAAAACTGTGGTATATTTTTTTAATTTTAATTTTTATTTTTTTACAGAGACAGAGAGTCAGATAGGGACAGACAGACAGAAACGGAGAGAGATGAGAAACATCCATCATCAGTTTTTCATTGCGATACTTTAGTTGTTCATTGATTGCTCTCTCACATGTGCCTTGACTGGGGGGCTACAGCAGACCAAGTGACCCCCTGCTCGAGCCAGCAACCCTGGGCTCAAGCTGGTGACTCTTGCCCAAACCAGATGAGCCCGCGCTCAAGCTGGGGACATTGGGGTCCCGAACCCGGGCCCTCTACATCCCAGTCCGATGTTACATCCACTGCGCCACCACCTGGTCAGGCAAAAATTGTGATATTTTTATATATAATTGTCAAACTTACAAGACAAGCATCAAGAGTGAGTCTTAGATGAATGTAACAGAGGGAATCTGGTCATTTTTTAAAAATAAAACATTGTTCATACTTAAATATAAATAAAACGGAAATAATGTATGTTATTTATTCTTTCTCTGTGGACCGGTACCAAATGGCCCACAGACCGGTACCAGTCCATGACCCAGGGGTTAGGGATCACTGCTCTATTCCATTCCTCAGTTCACATTGTTCATTGGATTCCTCAAATGAGTGAAGTTATATGATATTTTTCTTTCTCTGCCTGGCTTATTTCACTGAACATAATAGTTTCCAGGTCCATCCATGTTGTTGCATGGTAAGATTTTCTTTTTCATGGCCCCATTAATGACTTTTTTAAAGTTTTATTTTATTACAAAGGGATAATCTATAACATCCATTAAATAAGAAAATTAAAAACTGGAAATAGTAGAAAGATCACCCCAATCATATCATTTAATAATAAACTAGTTAATATTTTTATTATATGCTTTTAGTGTTTTTATGCATGTAATTTTTATATAATTATATTGCTATAGAGGCAAGTTTTAAAAATTGTTTATTGATTGATTTTAGTGAGAGAGGAATGAAGAGAGAGACAGGAACATTGAACTCTTTCTGTATGTACCATGACTAGGGACCAATCTGGCAACTTCTGTGCTTTGGGACAGTGCTTTGACCAACCAAGCTGTTCAGCCAGGGATATAGAAGCAATTTTAAACTTTAAAATACAGGTAATCATCTTTGGCAAGCCAGTGGGAATTTCTTTGTCCAGTGGAACTTAAACCTGATCCCCTTGAATATGGGTGTCTTGGCTTTCCTTTGTGGACCTTAAATAGAACTCTTTTGAATTGAAATACAAATTATAACATATAGGTTATGTTTAAACTACACCCAAGTGGATTTTAAAAATAAGAATTTTTTTTAAAAAAAAATATGACTTAATTGTTAAATTAGATCTCAGACATCTAAATGGTCAGAACCAACAATTGTGGACGTTGCTCTTAATAGTACACAAACAGCCTCAATCATAACACATAATGATTAGTCACATTTTGTTTAATGACCATCTTGCTTATTAGATGCTAACCCCCATGAGTCCAGGGCACAGAGGTCTGTCCAGTCCACAGCAATAAGTGCCCTGCTTATTGTCTGGAGCAAGCTTGGTGCTTAGTTAATATAATTTGAGTAAGTGAATAAATGGTTCATTCACTGGGAGTTCTGGGAGTGGCCCATCCATCCTCAAGCACCTTATGGAGCACCTGCCATGTGCCAGGCATGGTGCTGGGCACCAGAGACACAGGGTTATACAGATGGAACCTGCCCTGTGGAGGAGCTGGCTGGCTTGTGGAGAAGAGGCGAGGACCTCAGGCAACTTTGCAGTGGGTCTCTTACCTGTTGTTTATTTTGGAAACTTCCTTTACATTAAGGCAATGTTCACTGAAGCCACAAATATAGTGACAGGTGGGCTTGTGAGTCCTTCACAAATTGGGGCTGGGGCGAACTGGTTTCTCCAGTTTGGAGGGATGTGGAGAAGGAGCACTCAGGAAGAATCATGGTCTCCCTTCTCTATAGTAGGAGGCCCTGGGCTGTGAGGAGGCAGCAGTGTAACAGCAAACAGGCCCTGCTGGCTGAGTTCATCACCACCGAGCTTTGTGGCAACAGGAAGCTCAGCCAATGCTCTTGGCCTCAGGTGACTTACCTCCCTGGAGGTGATGCAGAGTAAATGTGGCTTCAGGTACAGAGGGCGATGTGGGCCACATCGTCCTCGCTCCCCACCATCCCTTCTTGCTCTCCTCTCCTATGCATCGTCTTCCCCAGAGGAAGCCCTTCCAGCCATCTGCACCTTGTTGGCAGGGACACTGACATGTCCTTTCTCCTCCTTGGAGGACATGGAGGCTGTGGCTATGCTCCCAGCTGCCCCAGGCAGGAAGAAGAAAAGTCAGACCTGGGGGTAGAGGCAGGACTTGACCCACATCCACTTTGCTGGGCCTAGCAGCCCTTCCGGGCCCTGCAGCTCAGCACCCTGTGCTGGCCAGTCTTGTCCCATGGGGCACTGAGCCTCCCAGGTGGCTGACCTCAAAGACCTGCTGTGCTCCTTCCTGTCAGCAGGTCTTCATTCTAGGCCACATTCATGTCACATAGGCCTAGGCAATGACTAGGCAATGTTCCCCCTCCCCTGACTCAACGGCAGGTGAGTGCATCAGAGCCAGAGCTGCAGGTGGAGGCCTGGACTGCCCTCAGGCAGGGTTAAAGATGAGGAAGGGGCCAAGTAGAGGCTGCCCTGCATCTCCCTCAGCTCCGGAGGACCCCCAGAGTCTATCTCCCTGTGAGGCAGACAGCGATGAAGAGAAACACAACCAGCATGAGGCCATTAGCTACTGCTGCAGGCCTCAGACAGGGAGCTCCCTCTCTCAGACCTAGGGAAGGCAGATAGGGGAGGAAAAGTGGCCTTCCTAGGCTGGGTTCCAGAGGAAGGTATGCATCTTAACCCATGTAGTTGTACCTTTCAACAGTAGTATAGTTTAAAAATGGAGAGATAATACTATAAAAAACTAGAGTTGGGGCCCTGGCCGGTTTGCTCAGTGGTAGAGCGTTGGCCTGGCATGCAGGAGTCCTGGGTTCGATGCCTGGCCAGGGCACACAGAAGAAGTGCCCATCTGCTTCTCCACCCCTCCCCTCCTCCTTTCTCTCTGTCTCTCTCTTCCCCTCCTGCAGCCGAGGCTCCACTGGAGCAAAGTTTGCCCGGGCGCTGAGGATGGCTCTGTGGCCTCTGCCTCAGGCACTAGAATGGCTCTGATTGCGGCAGAGCGATGCCCCAGATGGGCAGAGCATCGCCCCCTGATGGGCATGCTGGGTGGATCCTGGTCGGGCACATGCGGGAGTCTGATTGCCTCCCCGTTTCCAACTTAAGAAAAATACAAAAAAAAATAATAATAAAAACAAAACAAAACAAAAAAAAACTAGAGTTGAGATGGATGAGAAAATGAGTTCTGTTTGTTGAAAATAATTTTGAAAGCAAAGAAATAACTGCTCATTTCCTTAAAAGTTTTAATTCAGCACTAATTTCACCCAATATTATTTAAAGATAAAATATTTGGCCTGACCAGCTGGTGGTGCAGTGGATACAGCGTTGGCCTGGGATGCAGAGGACCCAGGTTCGAAACATCGTGGTTGCTGGCTTGAGCGCAGGCTTACCAGCTTGAGCATGGGGTCGCTGGCTTGAGCATGGGATTATAAACATGAACCCAAGGTCACTAGCTTGAGCAAGGGGTCACTCACTCTGCTGTAGGCCCCAGTCATGGCACATATGAGAAAGCAATCAATGAACAACTAAGGTGCCACAATGAAGAATTGATGCTTCTCATCTCTCTCCTTCCTGTTTGTCCCTATCAGTTCCTCTCTGTCTCGCTTAAAAAAATAGACAAAGTGTTTGAATGTTCAGATGTATCAGTCCATATGTGAAGCAAATAAGAAAGTTGTTATTATCTTTTTTTTTTTGATAGATTAAGAAACTGGGGCTACAGAAAAGCCATAAGATCTCCTTGTGGGCAAATGTCTAGTCCACCTTGAGTTGATTCTTGAGGACTGTGGTCATGAATGAGGTCTGAGTATAGCAGAATTCCTACACATGGTAAGTTCTTTTTTTTTTTTTTTATTTGTTTATTTTTTTACAGAGACAGAGAGTAAGTCAGAGAGAGGGATAGACAGGGACAGACAGACAGGAGTGGAGAGAGATGAGAAGCATCAATCATTAGTTTTTCGTTGCACATTGCGACACGTTAGTTGTTCATTGATTGCTTTCTCATATGTGCCTTGACCGCAGGCCTTCAGCAGACTGAGTAACCCCTTCCTGGAGCCAGCGACCTTGGGTCCAAGCTGCTGAGCTTTTTGCTCTAACCAGATGAGCCCGCGCTCAAGCTGGCGACCTCGGGGTCTCGAACCTGGGTCCTCTGCATCCCAGTCCAACGCTCTATCCACTGCGCCACCACCTGGTCAGGCCACATGGTAAGTTCTTAATGAATGCCCACCAATCAGTTCCCTCCCCCTTTAAATAATCTCTCCTGGTTTTATGTACTTTTTCTCTATAGCATTAATTACAGCCTCCAATCATGTACTTACTCATCATTTGTATCATGTCAGTCCTCCCACACCTACTTCAGAATGACAGAGACCAAGTCTGGTTTACTCAACACCATGCACGCCTAGCAAAGAACCTGCTCACTGGAGGGCCTTGCAAAATAAATGCTAAATTAAAAAATAGAAAACTGGTCTTCTCATAGCAATTCTGCACAACTGTGACTCTTGATCATGAAACTTTTCTGCCTCCTTTGCTAATCAATTAAATCAGAATAATATCCTTTCTCAAAGATCAGTTGCGGCCCTGGCCGGTTGGCTCAGTGGTGGAGTGTCGGCCTGGTGTGCAGGAGTCCCGGGTTCGATTCCCGGCCAGGGCACACGGGAAAGGCGCCCATCTGCTTCTCCACCCCTCCCCCTCTCCTTCCTCTCTGTCTCTCCCCCTCCCACAGCTGAGGCTCCATTGGAGCAAGATTGGCCCGGGCGCTGAGGATGGCTCTGGCCTCTGCCTCAGGCACTGGAGTGGCTCTGGTTGCGATGGAGTGACGCCCCGGATGGGCAGAGCGTCGCCTCCTGGTGGACATGCCGGGTGGATCCCGGTCGGGCGCATGCGGGAGTCTGTCTGGCTGCCTCCCTGTTTCTGGCTTCAGAAAGGTACAAAAATTTTCAAAAAATAAATAATAAAAAAAGATCAGTTGCCTCTCTCTAAGTTGTGAATGCTATTGCTTGGAAACCATTGCTTTTCCCACAGATGTTCTAGGCTGCTACATACTTGGGAACCACGCCAATTTAGTCTCTTTCTCCACCCATAAATTAATTGGAAAGAAGATGTTATTATTGACCCAATAAAATTAAAGGAGTAGCAACCCTTTGAAGGTTATCATTTGGTGATCAATCATTTGTCTAAAATCTTGAACTCTTTCTTTGCCACACATGGAGTCAGGCACTTGGGAAGTGCCCACTCAGAAGCTGTTCTAAATGCAGACTCTAGCACATGCAGGTAACAAGGACATGGTGTGTCAGTGCCATGGGAGGCAGGCCAGCAGCTCAGGGAGAGGCCTTTTGATCTCCAGAGAGTCTTGAAGGACAAACACAAGTTAACCAGTAAAAGAAGGTGCTCTAGGTGGAGAGGACAGGATGTTGAAAGCCACTACAGTGTGAAAACTCCCTGCAAGTTTTGAATCCATCTCTGCATGTTTTCTTAGGGTGTGTGTGTGATTTAAAGGTTACTGTTTATAAAGCGTTGACCTGGAAATGCTGAGGTCGCCGGTTCGAAACCCTGGGCTTGCCTGGTCAAGGCACATATGGGAGTTGATGCTTCCAGCTCCTCCCCCCTTCTCTCTCTCTGTCTCTCCCTCTCCTCTCTAAAATAAATAAAAAAAATTTTTTTAAAAAAATAAAGGTTACTGTTTATTCTTAATCTCGGCATCCATGTTTGGAGGTGTTTTTTCCATGTGACAATGGGCTCTCACCTTGAAGTGTCCACAAGAGCAGTCAGCAGTCACCTATGTCTCTGAGAAACCACACTCTTGGCCAGCTGACTCCAGTGGGGGAGAGATGTTGTTGGTTAAATGAGTTTGTAAAATTTATGTTTTTTGAGTTTGCTCACATTTATTGTTAAAAAATGGGGCTGAGCAGCCATGTGTGTGCTTACCCTCAGAGCAGGGCAGTTGATTGCAACTTGCAGATTGCATTCCTGCTTGGGAAGGGCTATTGTTTTGCTAACATTTGCAGGAGTATGGGGTCTTTGTGGGCCCAGCCAAGTTTTGCAGGGAGAGCAGAGAGAATGCAGCTTGATGAAGATGAAACCATGTTAGCAGAGAGAGAGAGAAGGTGTGTAGATGGGGAACCAGAGCTGACGGACTTTGGGAGCCCTATTGAGGATTGTGGGGGCCTTTAATTCTAGGAAGAACCAGAGAATGTGTCAGGGCTTTGTGAGCTCTGAATGAGAGGAAAGCAGTCTTCCCTGCCTGTTTGCTCATTGGCTGGTGCAAGACTTTAATAAATGGAATGGTCCACCATTTTTTGGCTCCACTGTTTCTTTACCATCTGCCCAAATCCAATTAGAACTTGCATGGCCACGATGGCGGCAGCCCCTGGCCTTACAGACTTCATCTTTTCTTCAGCTGTTTCCTATCACAAGGATCCCAAGAGAGTACTGTGCTTTTCTATTTACCGTTAATTTCAGGGTCTTTCTATTTTTTTTGGAAATGGAAAGACTTCTTGCAAAGCCCCACCAGCAGTGGTGGGAACTGGAGTGGGGTGTCCAGGAAGAGGTGAGTGGGCTGAACCTTGGGTGTTCCCAGAATGTCAGAATCGAAAGAAGTTGAAGTGGGCAGCTTGACTGGCCTTTCCTAACACTGACGGCTGAAACCTCTGTGGAAAAGTGCAGTAGGCTGCATGCTTGCCCTGTGGAAGGATCCAGTCTGGGCTGGTTTCCAGTAGGGTGGACCCCTGAGCAGCAGGTTGGGAGAGGCACACCCAAAGCTCAGCAGGTTCCCCAGCACAGCAGGCTGCCTTGTTTCCCTTCAGGGCTGGTCTGCTTTGGTTGACACTGATTACTCTCACAAAGAAATGCAAGGGCAGGGTTTTATTCACAGGTGCAAAACAGTAACGCCTGGCTTCCATGAGATCAGTTTGCTCCCAGCTGGAAGGTGTCTCTTCTCACTCAGGCTAACTAAGGTGTTTTTATCACTTTGGTTACAATAAACTGGTCAGTGGCCCAATTTGTTATTAAGGCTCTTGAGGGTGTCCACATTCTTGAGTGTCCAGCCCTGCCCAGAAGCTCAGGGTTTGTCCCAGTGAACTAATGTTCTCATCACTAGTACTTTCTAATAAGCTCAGAAAAACAGTTCAATGATTTAAAACATTTAACAAACCTAATTCGGAAAAGTGGGCACTTGAACTTTCTACTCAATTGATGATCCTTTCTCTCTAGTCAGGTCTTCTCAGGATTGTAAGAATGAGACAGTACTCAAACACCAGGTGTGCAGGCTTTATTAGAGGAGAAAGACCTGCTGGGGCACTCCTCTGGGAGAAGTGCACCGAAACAGACTCTGAGGCAAATTTTTTATAGGGTTAAGGGAGAGCTTTGAGTAAATGTGTGTTGTGTCAGCAGTTCTGGTACGCTCCCTTCTGTAGTTTTTCGAAATCAGCTTCTTGGAATGCTTCTCCTTGGGATGGCTGACCAGCTTCCTAGAACTTTTCTGTTTCAGGGGCGATTCTCCAGTAAGTAAGGGTGGGGTCAGATAGACAAATGAAACAGCAAAAGGGCAGTTTTGAAGTTTTGGTAAATTCATGTATCTATCATTTCTCAACTCTGTGGTATGATAAAAGAAAAAGAGGTGGGGGGGAAGAGAAAAAAAAGGGTATTTGGTCTAGGAAGGAGGTTTGTCTCAGATCAGCCATCTTCTGGAGCTACTTCCTGCTGTTATCCCTATTGGGGCCTCCTTCGTGGACCTCTCCCTGGGGCAGTTGGAGTAGGGGTTGCAAAAGCATTTGATTGTAGGTAATCCTGGAGATTACTCTGATTTGGGCCTGTAGGAACTTGATAAAAAAGGGGGAAGGTATTAATATTAGGCACAGAATTAGGATTGGTCCCATAATTGGTACTAGCATGGAGAACAAGGGGTTTTTCCATCATTGTTCGGAGTAGGGGTTGGTTCCGGCCTGACCATTGCAGATTTGTTCTTGAAGTTTTTGGGGAGAGTTGACATTCTCCTCGACCAGGCCAGACTCGTAGATGTAGTAGCAACATTGTTCCTGTAAAAAGAGACAAGTACCGCCCTTCTCTGCTGTTAGTAGATCTAAAGCCCTTCGGTTTTGTAGGGCGACCTGAGCTAGAGAGGTCAGTTGTCTCTGGAGGGAGGCTACAGAGGTGGCTGAATTATCAAGGGCCTGTTCCAGGTCTGCCTTTAGTTGGTTAGTAGTCCATATACTATGGCCCAGGCCAGCCCCACCTATTCCTATAGCCACTATAGAGGTGGCAAGGGTAAGGCCAAGGAGGACCAGGAGGAAGGCAGCCCATTTATTTCTACCTGTCCTCAGCTGGTTTGAGAATTCTTCCTCTCCATAATATGTTAATTGTGGTGCAATTATTACCAGGACACAAGGGAGGGGGGAAAAGGCGTTCACAGTTTTTAGAACAGTTCTATTGCACCAGAAGTGAGCTCCGTTAGGGCTGGTTAGAGAAGTTTTGATTGGGATAATATTATTACATGATGGGGTGGGCCAATTAGTGTAGCAGACATTCAGAGTTGAAGTGGAGTCTTCTAAGAAGAGAGGAAGGAACTCCATAGAGAGAAAAAGGGTCTTGAATTTTGGTGGTGTTAAGTAGATATGGTAAAGGAACTGTGGTGATGGGAGGTTTGTTTAAAAATGCACAGAGAAAGCAGTGAGAAGTGTTGTATACAGAAGTGAGATTGAGAACTTGGATACCCTGCTTGATGAGTCCTAGCCATGAGAAGGGTCAGGAGTAGGGGTTAGATGCTTGTGTTTTAAGTTTATTCTCATGGGTAAAAATAGAATTAGTTAGCTCCTCTAGGTTTTGTAGGAGATTTTTCCCTCACTCATTGTTGGTTTAAAGAAAGTATTCCAGAGGGGTTCTGTGATGATGAGGATCAGAAGATAGAAGCTGTTATGCCTCTCTCCCAAAATGGGGCCCAGGGGTCGTTTATAGTGAAATTGAAATAGTCTGTAGAGGGAAGGGGTTAGAATTCGCAGCTAGTGATTATGGCCTCTTTGGGTCCCCCAGGGCATGCCCCCCAGGGTCCAGATTTTCTGACAGAGCAGTGTGGTTTGCTTTGTATAAAAGAAAAACATAAGGTAGGATCTGAGGAGGTAGATTTTTGTAGGGATTGAAGATTTTGTAATAGAATTGGGACAGTTATGGAAGATTGGCACCCTGCATGGGAACAATCCACAGTTCCAACTGTATGTGGAGGTTGTGGTGAATATGAAGGCCCAACAGTTTCATTTATGAAGAATCTCCAGACATTCTGTTGGCCATAGGATTGGGAGCAAGAGAATGACAGAAGAGTATAGAGCAGGGGTCCCCAAACTTTTTACACAGGGGGCCAGTTCACTGTCCCTCAGACCATTGGAGGGCCGGACTATAAAAAAGAAACTGAACAAATCCCTATGCACACTGCACATATCTTATTTTAAAGTAAAAAAAAATAAAATGGGAACAAATACAATATTTAAAATAAAGAACAAGTAAATTTAAATCAACAAACTGACCAGTATTTCAATGGGAACTATGAGCCTGCTTTTGGCTAATGAGATGGTCAATGTCCAGTTCCATATTTGTCACTGCTAGCCGTCGTAACAAGTGATATGACGTGCTTCAGGAGCCATGACGCATGCGTCCCGCGTCACCGGAAATAGTACTGTACGTGAGCAACACCCTGCTTTGCAGTGCCGCCACATACAGTACTCCAGGAGCTCTTCTCACTGACCACCAATGAAACAGGTGCCCCTTCCTGAAGTGTGGTGGGGGCCGGATAAATGGCCTCAGGGGGCCGCATGCGGCCCACGGGTCGTAGTTTGGGGACCCCTGGTGTAGAGAGCTAAGCCGACTTGGCACAGAAGTGGGCTCATTCCTCCGGAATAGAGGAGTGTTTGAGAGTTAGAGGTACTGTAGGGGTGGACAGATAGGATTTAGGAGGTTTGCTAATGTAGGGTTTGATATGAGAGAGGTGAGTCCAGTGGGTATCTCCTTCCATTTTAACAGCTGTGGGAGAACTGAGGATGACTGTGGGATCCCGTCCAAACTGGTTGGAGTGGTGTTTTTCCTTGGGTCCTCTTGTATACCTGGTCTCTGGGCAGAAGGGAAAAATGTGTTTTAGTTGTGGGGAAAGGTTGGGGTAGCAGTTTGTTGACCTCAGTGTGTAGGTTGGCTCGCATGTGAGCCAGGGCAGGAAAGTAGGACCCTATCACCAGATCAGAGGGTGTAAAGGGACTAGAGTCTAAGACAAAGGGTTTATCATACATACATAATCTCAAAGGGGCTTAGGTTCAATGGTTTCCTGGGCATAGCTCAAATTCTCATGAGGGCTAAGGGAAGAAGCTGGGGCCAAGGTAGGTGTAGTTCCGGATGAGTTTTGTGAGATGATTTTTGAGGACCTGGTTTGCTTATTCAACCTTCCCTGAAGACTGAGGATGGTATGAAATATGTAACTGCCATTTGAGTTCTAGGTAGGATGAGAGATTGGGTGATGTGAGAAATGAAGGCAGGGCCATTGTCAGATTGAAGCACAGAAGGGAGACCAAATCGGGGAATAATGTGTTCAGATAGGATGGTGCCAACAGTGCCAGCATCTTCCTGTTTAGTTGGGAATGCCTCAATCCATCCTGAAAAGGTATCTACTATGGTGAGGAGGTATTTGAATCCCTTATATTTAGGCATATGTGTAAAGTCTATTTGCCAATTATGGGCTGGTAATTGTCCCCAAGCCTGGTGGGCAGGGAAAGATTTGGGATGTATTCCTTCCTGTGGGGTGCAAGAGGTACAGATATGGCAAGATGAGGTTATGTGTTTTAAAAATTGTAGAAATACTATTACCCGTGAGGAAAGAGGAGATGTAGATTAGAAGAGGTTGGTAGCCTACATGGAAAGACTCATGTATGGACTGTAAGATAGTCTCAGTCTGGGATTGTGGAAGGAGGAGTTTTCTATCCTTGAGAAACCATTCCTCCCTTTTTGGGAGAGAGGAGTAGATAGTTTTCTCCTTAGTGGAATATTGTGGAGTAAGTGAGGTGAGGAAATAAATTTGTGAATTAGGAGACTGGGTTGTAACCTTCCTGGCTACCTGATTGGCTAAGTCATTTCCAGTGGATATAGGAGAGGTGCTCTTCTGATGTCCCTTACAATGAATAATAGCTGCTTGTTTGGAAAGTAGAGCTGCATTTAAAAGATTTTGTATGGGCCCTGGCCGGTTGGCTCAATGGTAGAGCATCAGCCTGGCGTGCAGAGGTCCTGGGTTCAATTCCCGGCCAGGGCACACAGGAGAGGCACCCATCTGCTTCTCCACCCCTCCCCCTCTTCTTCCTCTCTATCTCTCTCTTCCCCTCCCACAGCGAGGCTCCATTGGAGCAAAGATGGCCCGGACACTGGGGATGGCTCCTTGGCCTCTGCCCCAGGCGCTAGAGTGGCTCTGGTCACAACAGAGCTATGCCCCAGAGGGGCAGAGCATCACCCCCTGGTGGGCAGAGTGTAACCTCCTGGTGGGCGTGCTGGGTGGATCCCGGTTCGGGCACATGCGGGAGTCTGTCTGACTGTCTCTCCCCGTTTCCAGCTTCAGAAAAATACAAAAAATAAATAAATTAATTAATTAATTAAAATAAAAAAAATAAAAAAGATTTTGTATGTATGTGTGGTTTTGGAGGAGATCGCCTTTGGTAGTAAGGAATCCGCGCTCCCTCCAAATAGCTGCAGCTGAGTGAAGAATATGATAGCAATATTTTGAATCTGTATAAATATTAGCCATTTTGTTAGAGCTGAGAGTCAGAGCTCTTGTAAGAGCTATAAGTTCAGCCTGCTGTGAGGTAGTACCCTGTGGTAGGGGCTGAGCCTCGAGGATGAGGTGTTGGTCAGTGATGATTGCATAGCCTGCCTGAGTGGGCTGTTGTCTGGTCTTAAGTGCGTTCCCGTCAATGAAGAGGGTGAGGTCTGGAGTGGGAAGAGGTTTAGAAGAGAGGTGAGGGAAGGGAATAGCAAAACTTGTGAGAGTTTCGATGCAACAATGTGCTGGGGGTAAGGAGGAGGTAGGGAGGAGTATAGCCAGATTTAGACTAGAACAGGGCTGGAAAGAGAATTCGGGATTTTCAAGAAAGATGATATGAACTTGTAGTCGAGAGGGTGATAAATGGGCTAAGGCCTTATGAGTAACAAGGTCCTGTAGGTTGTGAGGAGACCTGATGATGACCTTTTGTCCTAATGAGAGCTTTATGCTCTCAAGGGCTAACAGGGCGGCTGCTGCCAGCTCTGAGGCAGGGTGCCCATCCCTTACAAGTGGGGTCAAGCTGTTTAGAGAGATAAGCAACTAGTGCGAAGGAGGGTCCCTTTTGATGTCCAAAGGCTCCAAGGGCAAGCCCTTGTTTTTCCGTAACATAGAGTATGAATTCTGAGTTTAAGTCTGGAAGTTGTAAGGCAGGGGCTTGAAGGAGAGCCTGTTTGAGTTTAGTGAAGTGTGTTTGTATTGGGAATTTAGGGTCTAGGGTTTCAGTGAGGTTCCCTTTAGTGGCCTCGTAGAGAGATTTTGCTAACAGACTGTAGTTAGGAATCCATGATCTGAGGAAACCCACAATTCCCAGGAGGGAGAGAAGCTCCTTTTTGGTAGAGGGTGTTGGTATGGAGGATATTAAATGTTTTCTATCAGTGGTGATGGCCTTTTTTCCTGGGGTCAACTCTAACCCCAAATATATGACCTGTGATAGGAAGGGCTGTGCCTTAGCAGGAGCTACCCAATAGCCTAGGTGAGCTAAGAAATTGAGTAGTTGAATAGTGTCTGATTTAGAAATTTCCAAGGATGGACTGCAAAGAAGTCCATCATCAACATACTGTAAGATGGTGCTTTGGGACAAAGTTAGTGATTTGAGGTCATTAGCTAATGCCTGTCCAAAAAAGTGAGGGCTATCCCAGAAGCCCTGAGGTAGGACTGTCCAGTTTAGTTGTTGTGAATATAAAGTGTCAGGATCAGTTCAAGTAAATGCGAAAAGATTTTGACAGTCAGGATGTAAGGGAATAGTAAAGAAGGCATCCTTAAGATCTAACACTGTAAAGTGTGTAGTATTGGCGGGTATGGTAGATAGGATAGTGTATGGGTTAGGAACTATGGGAGTGATGGGAAGAACTGCCAAGTTAACGGCTCGCAGGTCCTGCACTAGCCTATAAGTGCCATTGGGTTTGACTACCAGAAGGATAGGAGTGTTATTTGGTGAACTGGTAGGGATAAGAAGTCCTGCATTAAGGAATTTTGTGATGAGTGGTTTTAGTCCTTGGAGGTGTTTGTGGGAAATGGGATATTGGGGTACATTAGGAAAGAGGTAGGGATCCTTAAGAGAGATTTGGACAGGAGTATGATGTCTAGCTATGGATGGGTGTTGAATGTCCCAAACTGATGGGTCTACTAGAAAGGGAGGAAGGAGAGGAGAGAGAAATGGAGAGTCAGTAAGGTAAGGTGATGAACCACTGGCCAACAAAAGGAGAATATTGGAAGTTTGTTGTTGTGATGTTTGAGTAGAGCTAAATGAAAATAATTGGAGTGGGGTATTGAGTTTAGTTAGAATGCCCCGTCCTAGTAATGAAGTGGCACATTATGGAATAACTAGAAATTGATGTGTGAATGATGTCTGGTCTATCTGGTCTAATATGCAAGTAAGTAGTGGAGTTATAAGAGGGCTAGTACGTAGACCTGAGACCCCGACTATGAAAGTATTAGATGGACTCAGAGGTCCTCCGAATTCAGGGAGCGTGGAGTAGGTGGCCCTGGTGTCAATAAGGAAGGAGATTACCTTACCCACTACACGAAGTTTTACCCTGGGCTCACTGTTGGTGATTCATACTGGGGCCAATGTCCCAGGGCCTCCTCATTCCTCTGTTGCCAGGCCTAGAAAATCAGTCACTGACTGGGTATTAGTGGGGAGGTTTGACCGGATCCCTCCTGGTGACAATGTGGGCAAGGCCCTGGCGGTGGACGAGGATTAGGACATTGTTTAGCCCAGTGTCCAGGTTGACGGCACTTTAAAGCAGGGACCCGGTGGCTCAAATTTGGAATATTGACCCTGGAAGGGTTTGGTCTTTGAGCCCATAATAATAGGGTTCCCTTTTAGGGCCTTCACTAGTATTAGGTAATTCTCCTGATTTCTCTTTTGTTGTTCCTCCTTTTCCGTGTCCTCCTGATTCTTGAAGACCTCAAAGGCTAGATTTAAGAGGTCTCTCTGGGAAGTCTCAGGCCCCATCTCAAGTTTCTTAAGCTTGTGCCTGATGTCTGGAGCAGATTGGGAGATAAAGTATGAGTGTAAGAGGGTGGTCTCTGCTGGAGTTGTTGGGTCTAGGCAAGTGTACCTTTGAAAGGCCTGTGAAAGGTGTTCTAGAAATTTTCCAGGGTTCTCTTGGGGCCTTTGAATGATTTCTTTAATTTTGTCATAATTGACAGCCTTATTGGCAAGTTGGGTGAGGGCATATTGTAGGTAATCAATCATTTGATCTCTGAATTTTTGATCGGCATGATTGAGCTGGTAATTCCATTTGGGATCGTCTGAGGGAATAGCTAGACAACCCATGGGGAGGCTGTTGTTCCTACTGTTTGCCTCATCTGCTATTTGTTGGGCAGTGGTCCATATGCAGTCCTTGTTGCTGGCCGACAGAGAGGAGGTGAGAATAGTACTTTAATCATGCCAGGTTAAGTCATAGGAGTGGGTAAGGTATTTGAATTCCTTTATGTAGGTGTCTGGGTCTGAGGAGAATGACCCTAGGTGGCACTCAATTTGGGCAAGGTCAGAGAGGGAGAAAGGGATAGTGACCCTAACAATTCCCTCAGCTCCTGCAACTTTCTGGAAAGGGTACATGCCTGGCTGGGGTGGTTTAATTGGGCATAGGTGAGGGGGAGAAATTGGAGGAGAGGAATTAGGAGAAGGAGGTAATGGAGTGTTTCAGGTGATTGTGATTGATAGGGAGGTGGAGCAGTAGATGAAGGAGATGGAGGAGCAGGTGTGGAAGGCATAGCAGAGTGGTCTTGAGGGTCAAAAGTATCAGATGGAGGGTCAGAGAGAGGAGAATGGGTAGAATATGAGAAGTTCTAGCCAGGAGAACTTGATAGGTAGAGCATGAAGAGCAAAGAGAAGGTCTAGACCAGAGATAGAAGGACTACATGTAAGGGATTTTTGATGCCTTCCCCATCCAGTGGTAAAAATTGTCAAGATCTCTTAGGATGTTGTAATCAAGGGTTCCATTCTCTGGCCAGTGGGAGTCATTGTCTAACTTATATTGAGGCCAGATGGTATTACAGAGGAAGATGAGTTTTTTTGGTTTGAGGTCAGACAGGCCAAGTTTGGTGAGATTTTTGAGTATACAGCCAAGGGGAGGCTGGCCGGACAGTTTGGACTGAGAGGAGCCCATAGTAGAGGAGGCTGGTGAGAGAAGGGGGCATCCCCGCCTTCAGTCACAGTTCCCAGAGGAGACAATCTCTGTAGAAAGAGAGTCTCAGACAAGAGGCCGTCACCCCAAGGCTGAGATCCCGGGAGTAGGACAGTGGCCTGGCTAGGCACACCTAGACTTTTGTAGAAGTCCAGTAGAGAAGTAGAGGCAGACCACCCATAGATATGGTGTTCAAAGTCAAAACCATCCGACCAGGAAGAAGTGTTTTTAGAGAGAAATTTGGAAGCCAACCAGGGAGGAGGGAGGAAGAAACTCCTTACCTTCCTGGTCCAGCAGGGTTCAGGACAGGGTCAGACTGCCGGTCGCTCAACCATGCTCACACAGCTGAACAAAATCAGGGAGTTTGCCCAGACAAACTGCTGCTGTCCACTGCTTCCCTGGTTGTAAGTTCGGTTGGCAAGGGGATCGTCCAGGCAGCCAGTGACCTGTCCCGGGTTTCGGCACCAGATGTAAGAATGAGACGGCACTCAAACACGAGGTGTGCAGGCTTTATTAAAGGAGAAAGACCTGCCGGGACACTCCTCTGGGAGAAGTGTACTGAAACAGAGTCTGAGGCAAAATTTTTATAGGGTTAAGAGAGAGCTTTGAGCAAGTGTGTGTTGCGTCAGCAGTTCTGGTATGCTCCCTTCTGTAGATTTACGATATCGGCTTCTTGGAACGCTTCTCCTTGGGGTGGCTGACCAGCTTCCTAGAACTTTTCTGTTTCAAGGGCGATAGTCCAGTAAGTAAGGGTGGGGTCAGATAGACAAGCTGAACAGCAAAAGGGCAGTTTAGAAGTTTTGGTAAATTCATGTATCTGTCAAGGATCTTAGATGCAGTAGGATGTTGCTCTGTTTTTGATCTCATCTCTTGTCATGTCTCCTTTCTCCTGAACTGAAACCACAGACGGAAGGGACCACAGGATGAATTAGTTCACCACCTGCATTGTACATATAAGCACACAGGCCCGGAGACATGAAGAGTTACTGGTATGCCTGGGATCATACAGTCAGTAAGTGGAGGGGATGTACCCAGCTCTTTTGTGATACCCAGTACCATGCTCAGTTCACCACCCCATGCTCCCTCCATTCTGATGTCCAGCCCTGGGGATTTTATTGCATTCTTCTTCTCATCCCTTAGAGCAGTGGTCTCCAACTTTTTTTGGGCCACAGACCAGTTTAATGTCAGAAAATATTTTCACAGACCAGCCTTTAGGGTGAGATGGATAAATGTATCACGTGACCAAGACAAGCATCAAGAGTGAGTCTTACATGAATGTAACAGAGAGAATCTGGTCATTTTTTTAAAAATAAAACACTGTTCAGACTTAAATATAAATAAAACAGAAATAATGCAAGTTATTTATTCTTTCTCTGCATACCAGTGCCAACTGGCCCACGGACCGATACCGGTCCGTGGCCCAAAGGTTGGGGACCACTGCCTTAGAGGTTTAGTAAGCAGAACACAGTGTTCCTTACTGTTAGGCCAGGAGCCACCATTGTGGTCATTCACACGCAGATTCCCATTCGATACAGGCAGACAGTAAAGAAATGGTGGAGTCAGAGGATGGTGGGCCATCCTGTTTATTGGTGTCTCACCAAGACAGGCAAACAACAAAAGACAAGGGAAAAGCAGAAAACCAGCTTTTCCCATGAAGGGTAAGGGATCAGGGAGGCCCCTGCAATGGTGATAGCGGGAACCGAGAGAGAGCATGCTCCTACTCTGCCCCACTGTATAGTATAGAAACCAAAAACCCTTAATCCAATATACAAATAAGGAAGTCTCTGATACAAAGTCACTTATCTGAGGCATAATTGGATTCCTCATGAGAGTGCACCACCCCACATCATGCAATCAGTAAAGGGTGTGGGGAAAAGCTTAGTCTTAAAACTAAGCCTTAGGCTACAATGACCTGGCCTGCTTACAGCCTGTCCCCCACACCCAATACAAACCACAAGCAAGCAAACATATATATCATATTTAAAAATGTATTTGACCAACATTCCACACCTTTTGCTCACTTCACAATATAAACCACAGGTATCTTCCATGATGGTCACTGTGCAAGGATTAGGATACATTGCATAAACAGAAACAGTACCAACTACAGCAATAAGATAACAAATCAAAAGCTATGGGTAAAATGAGAGAGCTGTCAGCGGCACCAAGAGAGGGAAATCTTTTTCCTCTTGCAGAATACAGGCCAGAGTTTTGTCTGCAGACAGCACTGTATCTGCATCTGAATAGGGGCGGCTGCCCAATGCAGGAGGGCCTCTACTGGAGCTGGGCTCACTCGTCGAGGTCTCTCATTCAAAACCCAGAGTAATGTCTATAAGCAGCATGTCCATTCAGTAAGTGAGCCGGTGCCACCCTCCTGTCACAGTCTCTGCTTTAAGAGTCCATTATACCACTCAATGATACCAGCAGCCAGGGGGTGGTGGGGAACATGATACTTCCAGTCAACCCCCAGCTTTTGAGCCCATTGCCTCACTGTTGAACCAGTGAAGTGGGTACCATTGTCACTTTCAAGGACCAGGAGTCGCCGATATGCAGCACTGAGGTGGCCCAGAGCCTGAATGATTGCCCTCTGGTCGGGATTATGAGCGGGGTAAGCAGCAAGCAGCCCAGTGGCAGTATCTACACAAGTGACTGCATACCAGTACCCTTCTGACTTTGGTAAGGGTCCAATGCTGTCTATCTGCCATCGTGTCAGTGGAACATGACCCCTCTGGATCTGTCTAAGTGAGACCAGTGGTCTCCGAGGGTGCTCCCTGGAACATACTGCACATTGCTCACAGGCTGCAAGTACCTCTGCATAGGACACAGGCAAGTTTCAAGCCTTAACCGGAGCCCACATTTTTTTCTGTCCCACATGGAGCAGGCACTGGTGGAGCCACTGCGCCACATCACCTGCAGGTTCAGTCTCCAACCACCACACCCTTGCCAGCATATCTGCCTCATCATTCCCAGGATGGGCTAGAGGGGCATGCCCTGTGACATGATATACTGTCACCTGCTTCTGGTGTCCTATTTCCCATAAGTCCTGCCACATGGCCTGACCCCATAGTGGTTGGTACATTACCATCCACTGGCTAATGTACCAAGTAGCAATCCAAAGGGTCAGTCCACAATAGACAGCCCGGCTGTCAGTACAGATTACCAGAGGTGAAGGTTCATTATGGGCAACTAGCAAAACAGCTCTAAATTCTGCCCATTGACTGCTTTGGCCTGTACCCGTGTCCATCCAAATAGTCTCAGTGGCCGAATAGAAGGCTATAGCCATCGGTTGGCCCCTGCTGGAACTATCAGTATACCAGGCATCCTCAGGGATGGGCACCCACCCCTCCTGGTAGGGATTGACTTCAGGTTCTGCCTCCTGGGCTCCAGCTGCACCTGACTCTAATGTCGCATAGGTGATTGAACTGCAAGACTTCCTGCAGTTCTGCCCTCAACAGGCTGGTGCTAAGAGCACAGCGTTATTGTAGGTAGGCACCCCACTTTGCCAAGGTGGACATTTGAGCCATACCATTATGTGGTTTGGTTGCTGTTGGGCAGATAAAATATATTACGCTCACTTTGTTAAAAATGGTGCTGCCCACGTGGAAGCTGTCACTCAGGTGATACTAATGTGTGTTGGGGGCGGGCTGTGGGCAGGCAGGATCCTTGTAGCCTGGGACTTGGTTTTAGGACTAAGCCTTTCCCACCCCTTTTGATGTGGGTTGGGGTGGTACGATCCCATCATGCCCCAGATAAGTGATTTTGTATTTGAGACTTTCCTACTTTGTATATTAGATTAAAGATTTTGATTTCTACACTATAAAATAGGGGCAGAACAGGAGCTTGTTCTCTTGGTTCCTGAGATTAGCATTAGAGAGCAGGGAGCATAGAAAGGCCATGTGGAGGAGGCCAGGAAAAGCAGCCAAGATGATGGAGTGCTGAGTGAGAAGCCAGTTTGTGCAGAGTTTATGCAGGAAGAAGGAAGGAGATGGGGAACAGAGGTGAATAAGTCTGGGTGAGCTGGAAACCTTTGATTCCAGGAAACTCAGATAAGTCAGTAGCTTTGTGAGCACTGAATGAGTGGGTTTTGGAGCCCAGTGTGTGTTTTTACTTGCCCGCCAGGTGCAAGCTAGGATTAAAAAAGATGGCTCACCAGTTTTTGGCTCCATTGTTTCTTTACCAACTGTCCGAATCCAATACAAACCTGCATGGGCCAGGAGCTGTGATGGTGGCCTTGGCTACTGGCTTCACAGTTGCCCAATCTCTCACCCATCCTGCAATAGGGTATGTTGCCTTGACTATAACTGGTTTTGTGGTTGTAGTACTCTCAGTGTCCAGGAGGGCAGCATACACAGCTGCCAGCTGCTTCTTCACTAATGAGTAATGAACTTCAGCACCTTTCCATAATTGGGGAAGCGCTCTGTCCACTGCCACAAGCCCCAACCAAACCCCTCTGAGGTTACATGAACATCCAGCTCACAGGACCTGGCAGGATCAAACACAATCAAGGCCTGTGCCACCTTGACAGCTCTCTTAGCTGCTGCAAATGAATCTTGTGCCTGCTCAGTCCAATCCCCATGAACCCCCTTTTGAATAAGGTTATACAAGGGGCATAGTAACTGAGCCAAATGGGGTATAAATGTTCACCAGTACCCCAACAAACCTAAGAATTCCTGTAACTGTTTTACTTTAGTGGGCACAGGGTATGCTTGAATCTTATCTATAACTGCATCAGGGATAACTTTTGTCTTACCCGACCAGACAACTCCCAAGAATTTAACAGATAACCCAGGTGTAAAGCCAGTGACCGCGGCCACCATCACAGCCACCTGACCCATGCAGGTTCGCATTGGATTCGGACAGTCGGTAATGAAACAATGGAGCCAAGAACTGATGAGCCATTATCTTTAATCCTAGCTTGCACCTGGCGGGCAAGTAAAAACACACACTGGGCTCCAAAACCCACTCACATTCAGTGCTCACAAAGCTACTGACTTATTCGAGTTTCCTAGAATCAAAGGTTTCTAGCTCACCAGGCTTATTCACCTCTGTTTCCCATCTCCTTCCTTCTCCCTGCACAAACTCTGCACTAACTGGCTTCTCACTCAACACTCCGCCATCTTGGCTGCTTCTCCTGGCCTTCTCTACTTGGCCTTTCTCTGCTCTCCTTTCTGCTCTCTCCTCTAATGATAATATCAGGAACCAAAAGAGCAAGCTCCCATTCTGCCCCATTTTATAGTGTAGAAATCAAAACCTTTAATCCAATATACAAAATAGAGAAGTCTCTAATACAATGTCATTTCTCTGAGGCATGATGGGATTGTACCACCCACATCAAAAAGGGTGGAAAAGGGCCCTGGCTGGTTGGCTCAGCAGTAGAGCATTGGCCTGGCATACGGGGGACCCGGGTTTGATTCCTGGCCAGGGCACATAGGAGAAGCACCCATTTGCTTCTCCACCCCCACCCCCTCCTTCCTCTCTGTCTCTCTCTTCCCCTCCCGCAGCCAAAGCTCCATTGGAGCAAAGATGGCCTGGGCACTGGGGATGGCTCCTTGGCCTCTGCCCCAGGCGCTAGAGTGGCTCTGGTCATGGCAGAGCGACGCCCCCTGGTGGGCGTGCCGGGTGGATCCCGGTCGGGTGCATGCGGGAGTCTGTCTGACTGTCTCTCCCCGTTTCCAGCTTCAGAAAAATAAAAAAAAAAAAGGGGGGGGTGGAAAAGGCTTAATCCCAAAACCAAGCCCCAGGCTACAAGGATTTTGCCTGCCCACAGCCCACAGAGACACACATTAATATTACCTGGGCAACGGCCTCCATGTGGGCAGCACCATCTTTAACAAAGTGAGCATAATATATTTTATCTGCCCAACAATCCACCCCTATGCTCACTTTACTACCCACAATCTACACCACCAGCATCCCTGTGCAAGGGAATTAGGCACATTACACAAATTACAACAGCACAAATCATACAGTTTCAACAACTACAAAGGTACACTTCACCAGTCTCTGAGCACTTTGTCCAAAGCGCAAAATGTCTTCGGCCTTCTTTCTAGCCATGGGAAAAGCTTTCCAGGGCAGGGGAGTGCTTCGAGCAAAGCCGCCCCCCACCCCCATCAGGGTATATCAATCACATTGTCCAAAATCTGTAAGTCCATCCAACAAAGGAGCCAATGCCCACTCCAGTTGTAGTCCAGGAAATCAGTCCATGCACATGAGATCTCAGCCACCCCCCTCATCCCTGCTGTCCTGGCAGGTCTTACACTGTCCCAAAGAGGAGCACATGGTAATGGCAGTCAGCATTTTCATCTCTGCTCCAGTGAGCATGTCCAGCCCTATGTCCCAAAATTGCAGACCTACCAGGGCCGTAGTAGGTGCTCCTTCCAGCTGGGTTCTCATCTTATGGAGACTGTGAATTGCAACTCCAGCCCAATTCTCCTCATCCTCCAAAGAGGAACTGAAAACACCAGCTCCCACTGCCAGGCTCAAGTCCTGGGCCGCTGCTGGGCTCGAGTCCTGGGCCGCTGCCGGGCTCAAGTCCCAGGCTGCTGTCACCTGCTCCACAGACCTTGCAGCTCCAGCCCTGGCCTCAGCCTCAGCCCTGGCCTCCTGCCACTGCTGGCTCTCCACAACATCCAGGGCAATCTGCAACTCACAAACCTGTGAATCCTCCTCCAGCAGCTGCTCCATTTCCAGGTGAATCTCGCAAACCTGGTGGACCTCCTTCTCCAACGCTTCCTCCAGCTCCAGGGTCAGCACCTGTCTCTCCCACATTTGCTCCAGCTCCCTCTACTGCTTGGTATGCAGTTCCTGGGCAGCCTCTTCCACAGAGCTTTTGGTTTCCTCACTCATGGCTGTAAAGTCAGCCAGCCTACGGCCCCCAAAAGGACAGCCATGAGGAACCATAACAACAGGCCATCCTCTACTCCACCACTCAATGGGTCCTTGTGGATCTGTATCGAATCCTGCCGACTATGCCAAATGTAAAGCCAGTAGACGAGGCCATCATCACAGCCACCTGACCCATGCAGGTTCGCATTGGATTCGGACAGTCGGTAAAGAAACAACAGAGCCAAGAACTGATGGGCCATTATCTTTAATCCTAGTTTGCACCCAGCGGGCAAGTAAAAACACACACTGGGCTCCAAAACCCACTCACATTCAGTGCTCACAAAGCTACTGACTTATTCGAGTTTCCTAGAATCAAAGGTTTCTAGCTCACCAGGCTTATTCACCTCTGTTTCCCATCTCCTTCCTTCTCCCTGCACAAACTCTGCACTAACTGGCTTCTCACTCAACACTCCGCCATCTTGGCTGCTTCTCCTGGCCTTCTCTACTTGGCCTTTCTCTGCTCTCCTTTCTGCTCTCTCCTCTAATGATAATCTCAGAAACCAAGAGAGCAAGCTCCCGTTCTGCCCCCATTTTATAGCGTAGAAATCAAAACCTTTAATCCAATATACAAAATAGGGAAGTCTCTAATACAACGTCACTTATCTGGGGCATGATGGGATTGTACCACCCCACATCAAACAGGGTGGGAAAGGCTGAATCGCAAAACCAAGCCCCAGGCTACAAGGATTCTGCCTGCCCACAGCCCACAGAGACACACATTAATATCACCTGGGCAATGGCCTCCACGTGGGCAGTGCCATCTTTAACAAAATGAGCATAATATATTTTATCTGCCCAACACCAAGTCCTTATAATTTGTTCTGTTGACTGCCCAACCACATGCTTTCAAATGGGATAGCAGGGTAGGGACTGCTTGCTCCAATTCTGGAAGAGAATCAGTAGTTAGCTTAATATCATCAATATAATGGTACATGCAAACTGCCTCGGGCTGTTTCCATTTAGCCAGGTTAGCAGCCACCAGCCCATGGCACAAGGGGGGCTGGGGTAACACTGTAAATGTCCATTGTCTCCCTTCCCAACTGATGGCAAATTGGTCTTGACTCTCTGAAGCTATATCAATACAGAAAAAAGCATGGGCCAAGTCTGCCACAAAGTGGTATGTCCCCAACTCATGGCTTAGCCCAGGGGTCCCCAAACTACAGCCCATGGGCCGCATGTGGCCCCCTGAGGCCATTTATCCAGCACCCGCCGCACTTCCGGAAGGGGCACCTCTTTCACTGGTGGTCAGTGAGAGGAGCACATTGACCATATCATTAGCCAAAAGCAGGCCCACAGTTCCCATTGAAATACTTGTCAGTTTGTTGATTTAAATTTACTTGTTCTTTCTTTTAAATATTGTATTTGTTCCCATTTTGTTTGTTTTTTTACTTTAAAATAAGATATGTGCAGTGTGCATAGGGATTTGTTCATAGTTGTTTTTTTTTATAGTCCGGCCCTCCAATGGTCTGAGGGACAGTGAACTGGCCCCCTGTGTAAAAAGTTTGAGGACCCCTGGCTTAGCTGATCCATCATGTCAGCTATCAAGGGAACAGCAGCTTGCAAAGGGGAAACGACTTTATTAAGTTCTCTGTAATTTACTGTCATTTTCCAGGTTCCATCTGGTTTGTGCACAGGCCATACTGGGGAGTTGTAAGGACTGTGTTCTGGCCAGATGATCCCCACCTTTTCTAGTTTGAGGACTGTCCCTGTGACTTCTTCATAACCACCTGGCAGGCAGTACTGCTTAGTGTTATTCACATGCCGAGGAATGGTTAATTGCAAAGGGGAATGTGATGCGTGTACCTGCAACACTGCCTTCACAGCCCTGTCCGCAGCCAGAACTCCCCAGCTATAGTTTCCAACCACAGTCCTTGCAAGACATCTACCCCCAAAATATATTCAGGAATAGCAGATACATACACCTTATATGGCTTAGGACGCAGTCTTCCTATCCCCAATGAAATAGTTATTGGCTTCACTTGACAGTTTGGCCCCCATAACCATCAATGGCCACTGGGGTCCCAGCAAACCACTCTGGGTTCCCATATGGGAGGGAACATTCTGCACCCGTATCCATCAAGGCCAACACCCATTGTACTTTGAAAGGGGACCAGTGGATAGCCAGTTCCACGTGTGGCCTCCAGTCCCCGCCCATCCCCGTTAGATGGTTACCTCGGCCCTTTTCTTATTCAAACGGGTACATTGGGTTTTGGGAGTTCTCCTCCTCCTCAGCCATCTCTATCATATACTCTTGTAACGAAGCTGCCTGAGCACCAAACGTTTTATTGGTAGCTGCTGGAGCCTCTCGCCTCAGTGGCTGGAACTTCTGTTCTGGTTTAAGCTGCCGCCAAAGCTCCAAAAGAATTTTATTAAACTGGCCATCCAATTTCCACTTATCTGCTCCAGCTGCAATCAAATCTACCCACATCTCTGTTTGGGTAACCTTTACAGGCCCGTTTCCCTTTTTAGATGGGGGGGGCAACATAGGCAGCAGCCCTCACTACTTTATG
The DNA here is from genome assembly GCF_036850765.1 of Saccopteryx bilineata. Classification (NCBI taxonomy): domain Eukaryota; kingdom Metazoa; phylum Chordata; class Mammalia; order Chiroptera; family Emballonuridae; genus Saccopteryx; species Saccopteryx bilineata. The sequence goes on along the minus strand of NC_089491.1, from coordinate 206,740,543 downwards.
ATCCTGAGAGGCCTCCAGCTCTCCCAAATCTGCTACCATCTGTGTAACTGCATTGATGGGCTGCCCCACATAGGGGCCCAAGATAAACACAAATGACCCAAAAAGGGCTGACGGGGCACTAACAAGGACAAATTCCCTCATTTTTATCGTAAGCAGTTCCTCATCTGGCCCACAGGACCCAGGGTTGAAAACAGCATTCTTCATACCTAGTTTCCGAAGGACCTTTACTAACTCACTGTAGCACTGCCACTGATTCATTGCCCCTGGCAATTCTCCAGCATTCTGCCAGACCATACAAATGGCGGCCATCACCCATTCTAATAGGGTATGGTCTCCTGGGTTGCCACGGCAGTTCTGAAGATGCTGCCTCAAGGAGGAGGGTGTGGTAATGGCGGCCAATTTCTCCATCTCTGTTCCGGAGAGCATGATGCCATCCACCTTCTGTCCCATAATCGTAGTAAGCAGGCTACCAGGGATTCAGTAGGTTCCTGCCTAAATTGTGCCCCCAACTCCATCAGCTCTGCCTGGGTATAGGGCTGGATCACAGAATGTTCCATTACCTGGACAGGAGGCTGTGGATGCCCCTGAGGGACTCTTTGTTGCTGGGTTTTTACCTTCTTGGTGATCACTGGTCAGGCTCTCAGTGTGCGTATGGCAGCTTCAGCCTGAGGCTTCTCATCCTCAGAAGAGGAGTTGCAAGGGCCTGTTCCCGCTGACTCAAAGCCAATCCACTGGCACAGATGCTATTTCTCCTTTGGTGACTATTTAGGCTCCTGTGGCTGCTGGCTTTTGGCCAGAAGCTAAGACTCGAGCTCTTGAGTCAACCAGTGCAAACGTTCAGCTTCCAGGGCAAACTGCAACTCGCGAACCCGTAATTCCTTGTCCAGTGCTCGCTCCAATTCTAGCCTTTTCTGCCATTCGATTTGTAATTCATACTGAAGCTTTTGAGCTCCGGCAGCTTCTTGCACAGAACTCCAGGTTTCCTCTTGAGTAAAAAACATGTAGCCCATGGCCTCTAAAAGGACAGCCATGGGGAGCCAGAGCAGCAACCAGTTCTCTACCCCACCTATCAAGGGTGGCGGCCCCATACCAATCTCCAAATCCTGCCTCAAACTATGCCAGGAGCTGCCATCGTGGCCATTCACATGCAGGTTCCCATTGGATTCGGGCAGATGATAAAGAAATGGTGGAGTCAGAGAATGGGCCATCCTGTTTATTGGTGTCTCACCAAGACAGGCAAACCACAAAAGAAGACAAGGGAAAAGCAGAAAACCAGCTTTTTCCATGAAAGGCAAGGGATCAGGGAGGCCCCTGCAATTGCAATAGCAGGAACCGAGAGAGAGCATGCTCCTGGTCTGCCCCACTTTAGAGTATAGAAGCCAAAATGCCTTAATCCAATATACAAATAAGGAAATCTCTGATACAAAGGCACTTATCTGCGGCATAATTGGATTCCTCATGAGAGTGCACCACCCCACATCATGCAATCAGTCAAGGGTGGGGGGGAAAGCTTAGTCTTAAAACTAAGCCTTAGGTTACAACTACCTGGCCTGCTTACAGCCTGTCCCCCACACCCAATACAAACCACAAGCGAGCAAACATATATATCATATTTAAAAACTTATTTGACCAACACATACGTGTATAGTATGTAAGAAAAGTGTTGCCTAACTTTTTATTTGGTTGGGGTTGCGTAGTCAACTTTCAGTAAATGCATTAGGAATGTGTGGGGAAACTGCAAGGCATCCTCCATGACTTCTGCATGATGTTTTCAAGGCATGGGGCAATGATGTCATTCATTCTTGAACACAAGAACAAACCGAGCTCGTTTTGAAGGTCTAGCACAAAGGCTAGAATTTTTCTGCTGACCTCATGCACTGTACTCAGCAAAAGTCACACAGCCAGAGAGGGACTGAGCCTGCAGTTAAATTGACTGTAACCCCTCCAACCCAGAAATGTCTGGAGACACAGCAGGAGGGTTCCTGGAATGGAGGCCATTGAGCTGCTGTCTCTTGACTGACTCTAGGCTTCTGTTCTCCATGTTCAGATTCCCAAAGGGCCAGGCAAACACTTCTTTGTGTCTCCCTACTTCTGTTTCCACCTTCACATTCTATCCTCAAGAGAAGGCGAAAAAGGGACGAGATCCAGCCTCCCTCTCCTGCCATCTTGATGTTTGGCACCAGGGGCCACAGCAAGGAGGATGGACAGGACTCTGGTGTCATAAGCTGAAGCACGGTCTCAAGTTTCTGGCACAGAGGTTTGAAACACAGCTGCCCTTACTCCAGGCAGGACAAAAGGATGTTGTTTACCAACACTGAGTCTCTGAACTCATTCTCTTGACATTTGAGAAGTCACTCTCTGGGAATAAAACTTATGGAGAAGGAATTTTTTTATCTTTTACACACATCTAGGTCAAATTTATTTTTGCCAAGTATAATAAATATAATTTATCCTCCCCTGATCTTAAACAGACATATTCCAGAAACATTTTGTTTGTGTCTTTATAAGATTGCTTTGCTGTCTTTGGTGCCTGGTTAAAAAAAAAAATGTGGCACTTTAGTAGTGAAAACCTTGGACCAGTGTCTGAGCAATATTTACACAGATATTAGATTTCATTTTATTACTGGTTTTTGTTTTTTTTTGTTTGTTTGTTTGTTTTTAATAAATTTTTATTAATGGTAATGGGATGACATTAATAAATCAGGGTACATATATTCAAAGAAAACATGTCTAGGTTATTTTGTCATCAAATTATGTTGCAAACCCCTCGCCCAAAGTCAGATTGTCCTCCGTCACCCTCTATCTAGTTCTCTGTGCCCCTCCCCCTCCCCCTAACTCTCCCTCCCTCCCTCCCATGTCCTCCCTCCCCCCCCCACCCTTGGTAACCACCACACTCTTGTCCATGTCTCTTAGTCTCATATTTATGTTCCACCAATGTATGGAATCATGTAGTTCTTGTTTTTTTCTGATTTGCTTATTTCACTCCTTATAATGTTATCAAGATCCCACCATTTTGCTGTAAATGATCTGATGTCATCATTTCTTACGGCTGAGTAGTATTCCATAGTGTATATGTGCCACATCTTCTTTATCCAGTCTTCTATTGAAGGGCTTTTTGGTTGTTTCCATGTCTTGGCCACTGTGAACAGTGCTGCAATGAACATGGGGCTACATGTGTCTTCACGTATCAATGTTTCTGAGGTTTGGGGGTATATACCCAGTAGAGGGATTGCTGGGTCATAAGGTAGTTCTATTTGCAGTTTTTTGAGGAACCACCATACTTTCCTCCATAATGGTTGTACTACTTTACAGTCCCACCAACAGTGAATGAGGGTTCCTTTTTCTCCACAGCCTCTCCAACATTTGCTATTACCCGTCTTGTTGATAATAGCTAATCTAACAGGGGTGAGGTGGTATCTCATTGTAGTTTTGATTTGCATTTCTCTAATAACTAATGAAGCTGAGCATCTTTTCATATATCTGTTGGCCATTTGTATCTCTTCCTGGGAGAAGTGTCTGTTCATGTCCTCTTCCCATTTTTTTATTGGATTGCTTGTTTGTTTGTTGTTGAGTTTTATGAGTTCTTTGTATATTTTGGATATTAGGCCCTTATCTGAGCTGTCGTTTGAAAATATCAGTTCCCATATAGTTGGCTGTCTGTTTATTTTGATATCAGTTTCTCTTGCTGAGCAAAAACTTTTAATTCTGATGTAGTCCCATTCATTTATCTTTGCCTTCACTTCTCTTGCCATTGGAGTCAAGTTCATAAAATGTTCTTTAAAACCCAGGTCCATGATTTTAGTATCTATGTCTTCTTCTATGTACTTTATTGTTTCAGGTCTTATATTTAGGTCTTTGATCCATTTTGAATTAATTTTAGTACACGGGGACAGGCTGTAGTCGAGTTTCATTCTTTTGCATGTGGCTTTCCAGTTTTCCCAACACCATTTGTTGAAGAGGCTTTCTTTTCTCCATTGTGTGTTGTTGGCCCCTTTATCAAAGATTATTTGACCATATATATGTGGTTTTATTTCTGGGCTTTCTATTCTGTTCCATTGGTCTGAGTGTCTATTTTTCTGCCAATACCATGCTGTTTTAATTATCGTGGCCCTATAATATAGTTTAAAGTCAGGTATTGTAATGCCCCCAGCTTCATTCTTTTTCCTTAGGATTGTTTTGGCTATTCGGGGTTTTTTATAGTTCCATATAAATCTGATGATTTTTTGTTCCATTTCTTTAAAAAATCTCATAGGGATTTTGATGGGAATTGCATTAAATTTGTATATTGCTTTGGGTAATATGGCCATTTTGATTATATTTATTCTTCCTATCCAAGAACAAGGAATATTTTTCCATCTCATTGTATCTTTTTCGATTTCCCTTAACAATGCTTTGTAATTTTCATTATATAGGTCCTTTACGTTCTTTGTTATGTTTATTCCTAGGTATTTTATTTTTTTTGTTGCAATCGTGAAGGGGATTATTTTTTTGAGTTCGTTTTCTAATATTTCATTGTTGGCATATAGAAAGGCTATGGACTTCTGTATGTTAATTTTGTATCCTGCGACCTTACTGTATTGGTTTATTGTTTCTAATAATCTTTTTGTGGAGTCCTTCGGGTTTTCGATGTATAGGATCATATCATCAGCAAAAAGTGATAGCTTTACTTCTTCTTTTCCGATATGGATGCCTTTTATTTCTTTGTCTTGTCTGATTGCTCTGGCCAGAACTTCTAGCACCACGTTGAATAAGAGTGGAGAGAGTGGACAACCCTGTCTTGTTCCTGATTTAAGGTAGAAAGTCCTCAGTTTTATGCCGTTTAATAGGATGTTGGCTGATGGTTTATCATATATGGCCTTTATCATGTTGAGATATTTTCCTTCTATACCCATTTTGTTGAGAGTCATAAAAATAAAATTGTGTTGTATTTTATCAAAAGCCTTTTCTGCATCTATTGATAAGATCATGTGGTTTTTGTTCTTTGTTTTGTTGATATGGTGTATTACGTTAACCGTTTTGCGTATGTTGAACCATCCTTGAGATTCTGGGATGAATCCCACTTGATCATGATGTATTATTTTTTTAATATGTTGTTGTATTCGGTTTGCCAGTATTTTGTTTAGTATTTTAGCATCTGTATTCATTAGAGATATTGGTCTGTAGTTTTCTTTCTTTGTGCCATCCTTGCCAGGTTTTGGTATGAGGGTTATGTTGGCCTCATAAAATGTGTTTGGAAGTATTGCTTCTTCTTCAATTTTTTGGAAGACTTTGAGTAGAATAGGAACCAAGTCTTCTTTGAATGTTTGATAGAATTCACTAGTATAACCGTCTGGGCCTGGACTTTTATTTTTGGGGAGATTTTTAATAGTTTTTTCTATTTCCTCCCTGCTGATTGGTCTGTTTAGGCTTTCTGCTTCTTCATGACTCAGTCTAGGAAGGTTGTATTGTTCTAGGAATTTATCCATTTCTTCTAGGTTGTTGTATTTGGTGGCATATAATTTTTCATAGTATTCTACAATAATTCTTTGTATTTCTATGATGTCTGTGGTGATCTCTCCTCTTTCATTTTGGATTTTATTTATTTGAGTCCTGTGCCTTTTTTCCTTGGTGAGTCTTGCCAAGGGTTTGTCAATTTTGTTGATCTTTTCAAAGAACCAGCTCCTTGTTCTATTGATTTTTTCTATAGTTTTTCTGTTCTCTATTTCATTTATTTCTGCTCTGATTTTTATTATCTCCTTTCTTCGGCTGGTTTTGGGTTGTCTTTGTTCTTCTTTTTCTAGTTCCTTAAGGTGTGAAGTTAAGTTTTTTACTTCGGCTCTCTCTTGTTTGTTCATATAGGCCTGAAGTGATATGAACTTTCCTCTTATTACTGCTTTTGCTGCATCCCAGAGATTCTGATATGTCGTATTTTCATTTTCATTTGTCTGTATATATCTTTTGATTTCTGCACTTATTTCTTCTTTGACCCATTCATTTTTTAGAAGTATGTTGTTTAGTTTCCACATTTTTGTGGGATTTTCCCCCTCTTTTTTGCAGTTGAATTCTAGTTTCAGGGCTTTATGATCAGAAAATATGCTTGGTACAATTTCAATTTTTCTAATTTTGCTGATATTGTCTTTGTGGCCCAACATATGGTCAATTCTTGAGAATGTTCCATGTACACTAGAGAAAAATGTATACTCTGTCGCTTTGGGATGAAGTGTCCTGTAGATGTCTATCATATCCAGGTGTTCTAGTATTTCGTTTAAGGCCACTATATCTTTATAGATTCTCTGTTTGGATGACTGATCGAGAGCCGTCAGCGGTGTATTGAGGTCTCCAAGTATGATTGTATTTTTGTTAGTTTTTGTTTTAAGGTCAATAAGTAGCTGTCTTATATATTTTGGTGCTCCTTCGTTTGGTGCATATATATTAAGGATTGTTATGTCTTCTTGATTCAACTTCCCCTTAATCATTATGAAATGACCATTTTTGTCTCTGAGTACTTTTTCTGTCTTGTAGTCAGCATTATTAGATATGAGTATTGCTACACCTGCTCTTTTTTGGGTGTTGTTTGCTTGGAGTATTGTTTTCCAGCCTTTCACTTTGAATTTGTTTTTATCCTTGTTGCTTAGATGTGTTTCTTGTAGGTAGCATATAGTTGGATTTTCTTTTTTAATCCATTCTGCTACTCTGTGTCTTTTTATTGGTAAGTTTAAGCCATTTACATTTAGTGTAATTATTGACACTTGTGGGTTCCCTACTGCCATTTTATAAATTGCTTTCTGTTAGTTTTGTATCTAGTTTGATTCTTCTCTTTTGTTTTTCTATCATTTGTTTTTGTTTGTTTGTGTTCCATACTTCTTTCCTCTGTTGCGACCTTTTTTAAGTCAAGTGTTTTTGTGGTGGTTTTTTTAAGGGTGGTTACCATTAAGTAATGAAAAGGGTACCTACCATATTCATTGTAGCACCCTATCTTATAAGTATTTCTGCACTTCATCATCCTTTGCTACTGTTAATCTCCATCCTCTCCCCCCTTTTTTCCTTTGTTGTCACAGTTTAAGTTTGGTTTTATTGTGTTCTTGGTGGAGCTGTTACTTGTGGTGTTGTTTTCTTTTGTTCTTTGAATCTGGTTGGAAAACCCCCCTTAGTATTTCCTGGAGTGGGGGCTTTCTGTTGATAAATTCTCTCATCTTTTCTGTATTTGTGAATGTTTTTATATCTCCTTCATACTTGAAGGATAGCTTTGATGGGTATAGTATTCTTGGCTGAAAGTTCCTCTCTTTCAGGGCTTTAAATATTGGGGTCCACTCTCTTCTAGCTTGTAGAGTTTCTGCTGAGAAATCTGATGATAATCTAATAGGCCTTCCTTTATATGTTGTACTCTTCTTTTCCCTGGCTGCCTTGAGAATTTTTTCTTTGTCATTGTTTTGTGTCATCTTTATTATGATGTGCCTTGGATTGGGTTTGTTGGGGTTAAGAAAACTTGGTGTTCTGTTTGCTTCTTGAATTTGAGGCTTTAGTTCCTTCCACAGGCTTGGGAAATTCTCGTCTATTATTTGTTTGAGTATATTCTCCATTCCATTTTCTTTCTCTTCTCCCTCTGATATACCTATTATTCTTATGTTATTCTTTCTGATGGAGTCAGACAATTCCTGTAGGGCTTTCTCGTTTTTTATTATTTTTGAGTCTCTTTCTTCTTCTCTCTGTTGTGCCTCAAGTTGTTTGTCTTCTATTTCACTAATCCTATCTTCAATCTGGGCTGTTCTGTTAGCTAAGCTTGTTACCTCGTTTTTCAGCTCGTGAATTGAGTTTTTCATTTCTGTTTGATTTGTTTTTATAGTTTCAATTTCCTTGGTAATATATTCTTTGTGTTCATTGAGTTGTTTTCTGATCTCCCTATATTGCCTTTCTGTGTTTTCTTGTATATCTCTGAGTATTTTTAAGATTTCTATTTTAAATTCTCTGTCATTTAGCTCCAAGGCTTCCAATATGTTAAGTCTTTTCTCCATAGATTTTTCCACATCTATTTGTGTTACCTCTCTTTCTTTTGTATCCATAATATTCGATTTCCTCTTTCTTATCGGCATCTGAGGGTGGTCTTATTGATAGCACTAATTAGAATTAATAAAGAGTAAAAAGAAAAAGAAAAAAAAAAAAAGGGTAAAACACCCCACAAAAAAAAACAGTAATAATTTATTATTTCCCCCTTTTTTCTCTCTTCTCTTTCCCTCCTCTCCCCTCCTCAGGGAAATATCGTGCCTATAATGGAGGGCCTGATTTGGGGTGAAGAGTTCAAGGGGCAAAAAAAGGGAGTAGGGACCTACTAAATGCAAAAAAAAAAAAAAAAAAAAAAAAAAAAGGAAGAAAATCTTAGACAAGCATAAGATGATTTGCTTGTAAGTGATGGTCAACTAAGAGATATAATGAGAGGGATAAGAGGGAATCAGAAAAAAGGACCAAAAAAGAATAATAAAGAAGAAAAAATAAAAATAATAAGTAAAAATCTGTTGTATTAAGTGGAGCGAAGACTAAATACAATGGAGACCTTGGGTTGGGAGGACCCAAAATGCCACTAAAATAAACAAACAAGAGAGAAAAAAAATAAAAACAAAAGCAAAAAAGAGAAATAAAACCAAAAAAAAACCTTGAGTCCCAAATTAACTAATTTGTTCGTGATTGAGGATTATATGGGAGGAAAGTAAAATGAGAAAAGAAAAAACGAGTAGAAAGGAAAAAATAAGAAAAAGAGAAAAACGAAGGAAAAATAAAATAGGAGAAAAAAACAAAATAAAGCAAGACAAAAAAAAAACAAAAGAGGAGAGAGTGAGAGTTAAGTGTTTTGGAGTATTACCTTAAAGGAGGGTGAGGATGAAGAAGAAAAATAAAATGCAACACTCATGGGTAGTGTAGTTCAAGAAAGGGGAAGCATAAGATGGGCAGAGAATAGAAGGACCGAGGTGGAGAAAATAAAGGCAAAAAGATAGAAGAAACAAGCAACAACAACAACAACAACAAAAAAAAATTAGTGGATCAAGTTGTAAAGTCTGTGGGTTTTTCTTGATTTTGAGAGGTTAACTTCTTCCTTTTTCTTTTCTCTCCCTCTTCCTAGTCGGTGACTCTGTACCCCAGTCTCTGCCCCTGTGTCACTCTTAGTTAGGGATTTGCAGTTGATGGGATTCTATGGCAATGTCATATAATTGGCTTTAGTCTTGCTGGAAGTAAAGGCTTGTTGGCGTTTGCAGGGTCCAACAATGAGAGAGTTTGCTTTCCTGGATTCTCTCTCCTAGTCCCCCCTTTCTGAATTAGCAGCCTGGTGATCCAGCTATAAGGCTGCAACTGCTTCTGCCTGGGGAGTAAGAGGCTCAAAGAGCTGGGAAATCCCCACTCTATCCCCACTCAGTGCAAGGCTTTGGGAAAGGCTCTGAGAGTCAGGGCCTCCAGTGTAATCAGGCGGGGGTGGGAGTCAATTGTTGTCAAGGTGACTGTTCAGCGCCTATCATTTAGTTGGACCTCTCAACCCAGGCTTTCCACACTTTGTAGCCTGTTTTTGCAGGGAAGAAGAGGCACTAGTCTCTGCTTACGACTAGTGTAGTATAGACCTTATTATCTGCCAAGTCCTTCTTGTTAGCGTTTATCCCTGAATATGGAGGCTCTATCAATCAGAAGTTGCCCCCGCCCCTTTAGCGAGAGGCACTAAAAAATATCACACCTCTTGTCTTGGATCGCTGAACTGAGAGAGATCTTATCAATTAGAACCGAGGGTGCGCAGATTTTATGGGTTAAGCTAATTTCAGTGATTGGGTCGCAGCTGTGTTTCAGAAGGTATTTTAGGCTGCCTGCGCGCACCCCTCCCCCAACACTTGATTGTTAGCTTGAATGGCTGGGTGAGGTGCCCCGCCCACGGAGAGAATCTCCCAAGCCTCTCCCGCTCGCCCGCCGCTGGCGGCTGGACCGCACCAGGCGCAGGATAATGGAGCCCCCTGGGTGTGCGGGCCAGTAGGGCGCCCTGGGCGCGTGGAATGCCCAAGGCACGCGCGCGAATGGGGCGCTCAGGGCACCGGGGGCCGCTGGGAACGTCAGCAGTGCTCAACCGGACCGGGCGCGCGCGCGGCGGCTCGTGGCGGCCGCTCGCGGTGGCGGTTCCGCGGGGGCTCACGGCAGCTCGCGGTGGCGGTTCCGCGGGGGCTCGCGGCAGCTCGCGGGCTCGCGGCGGCTTGCGGTTCCCAAGTATATGGGCTGACTCACTGCGGGCGCACTCCCTGGCGGCTTGAATGAGCGTCGCTGCGGTAGCTTCCTCCACACCCTCGTCTCTCAGATTCAAGTGATAACAGTCCTTTTGCTTTCAGTTTGTGTGGAACTCCGGAATGCTCCGAGGATAAATTTTTCTGTTTCTAGTTGATAAATTTGTTGTGATTTAGGGGAGAGCTGTCGGACGCGCTTCTCACGGCGCCATTTCCGTGACGTCACTCGGTTTTTGTTTAACATAGAATCTTCAACAGGACTACACACTTCCTGTCCTAAGGAAGCACATGATCTGGTGATGCCATTGTGACATCACTGGGTATTATTGTGGACATTTTGCAAATGCCGCTGTACCCCCAAAAAGAAAGGTTAATGCATGTAATGTCATCCATTACAATTTACATATTAATTTAGAAAAATAGGGGCGATAAATTGTCTGGAGATTTATTATTCTTGGCATTTGTTGTTCTCTCTGTGAAAAAAAGTTTTATATTGTGTTTGTTTGTTTGTTTTAAACTAATCCTCCCCAAAAACATTAAATATGGCTGGTAGAAATAAACCTATACTTTATAAAGGGCAATGAGCATTTGAAAACATTGTCAAGCAAAGTAACAATGTAAACTCTGTTCAATGATGAGTCTTGCAGCAGGGTGCTCAGTTAGGTGAGGAAGTAACAAATGTTAGAGAGGTAAACAGAGTCCAGGGGAACTGACCCAGAGGTTCTCCAAGAGCTGTTGGTAGCACAAGAATATACCTTCCTTCCTACTGTCAGTATTGGCTAGGGATGCATGGGTCTGGTGGTTCCATTGGCAGGAGGAACATGACCATCACCCACCCCAAGCCCTTTCATAATTTCCAGGGAACCTGCAGCTCTCAAGCCAGTCAAGCTCCACTAGACTCAATGTGCCTCCCAGGATCTTTTCTGCCACATGGGAAAAAGGATCAACAGCCAAATGTGGATAAGGGAATGTAAAGTGAAGACTGGAACTAAACATTGCTCAAGTCAGAAAACTGACATTTTCAGAGTCCACATTCCTGCACTCATGGGTATAAATGGAAATTGACCTTTAGAGTATACTAGTCATTTTGGAAGAAACAGCAAGTGGCCCTTTTCTCTATTAGGCTGACCAGTATGGTACTGCTAATCTATGTCCCCATTTCAGAATACCTTGGGAGTAAATTTTGTTCATTGCTATATCTATAACACCTACAGCAGTGACTGGGAAAAAGTAGGTACTCAATAAATATGTATAGGAGTAAAGGAATACTTGATCAAAAGAGAACATTCATGCTATCAGGATGAATGTGGGGCTGGGGAATGTGTTCCTAGAACCCTGCACTGGAGCCTGAAATGCATTTTTCTATGGAAGTAATATCATATATAGTGACTGAAAGTAATTGAAATAATGCTCTTGGCACCATGGTTACTCTGGCATTTATGGCTTGAACTGAGTCTTCATACAGTATGTGACAGTTTCCATGGGAAAATGCATCTGAGTGTCAAGAATTTGCTTATAATTGTCTTGAGAAACACAAATTGTCTTGAGTTAAGACCTTTCTAAACTCTGGTTAAACAGTGGCTGTTTTGCAATTTGTGTACAAATAAAGCATTGCTAGAAAACCTGACTGGCCTTTTTTGTGTGTGGTTTGTTCCTAGCAGGAGAAATGGTATAGTATCAGGAATGTAGTCTTAAAGTTTATAGACCACTATGCGTCTGTGACATTTTTTTTTTGAGTGACCCAGGAAGATCAGATTATCTTAAATGGGCCAGAAAATTGTTCTTTTTAAAGTATGTTAATATCTCAGATGCTCTGGCTGAACAGAATGTGGCTCAGAAATATCGGGCCACTAGCAGTCACGACTTTCAGTGAACTGCAGATAAACCAGAGCAAATCAGGGTATGATCCCATGAGATCATAAGGCAGGGCATGAGGCTACTTAATTAGCTCTTGAAGATGGCTGGACCATCACACATAACAAATAGCATTGCTGATAATGATGCTGGTTTGAGAAATATTCTCTTTATAGGCTTGTTCTAGCAACCCAACTTGCTTGCCCAGAGATCCAGGTTAGTGTGAATAGAAGGCAGTCTCAGATGGCACCTGTATTGAAGCCATAGACATTCAGGCAGAAGCCTGGTGCCTTGTTCTTCTGTATGAAGACCCTGAGGCCTTGAGGCAAGGAGGAGAGTCTAAGGCTTGCTGGACATTAGACAGTGTCGCCCTGCTGATGAGAGAATTGCATTGGCTCTGAGAAAGTAAGGGACTAACCACTCAGATATATTTCCTGGGACATGAGAAAGGGAATGGCAGGTCTTCGCAGGGATCAAAGAAGCAGAAATCTGAGAGTAAGAGACATTTTAAGTGGTTGGAGAGGTTATGGGATGTCATTAAGTATATGGGGAATCCGGGTAGGTATAAGGGAGAGCACTGACCTCTTGAACAAAGGCAGTACCAATAGTCACTGTGTCCCCCATCAGGGGCTCCTCTGATAGTGTCCAAAACCATGAAGGGAGTCACCCATCTGAGCAGAGACACTGGTACTGCGTTAGCTTCACTCTCAGGTGGGCTCTCAAATGTTGGCAAAATGAGCATCTGTAGTTCATATCCCACCAGCTTTGTTATCAAAGTGGGAAGAGTATTATTCTTCCCAAGAGAACTGAGTGAAAGTTCTAAGACCAATGCTCATTGTCCCAGCCTAGGTCATATAGTATGGCTGTGATCCTGATCAACTATGGTTGGGGCAGGTAACCATTTTCAAGAGCTTGGATTGGGATTGGGGGAGAAATTGTTTTCCAGGAAAACTGAGTTCCTGTCAACTAAGAGGAGGGCATGAGTGCTGAGAGCAAATATATCATGTTTCTACACTTTCTGACTTGAATATATGATGTATGATGTAGTATAAGTCAAAGCCAGAACTTACATGAAGGTCCTAGGGCTTTCTTATAGCTGCCAATGTTCCTAGAAAGTGTAGGGGTTTTCCCTGAACTGTTCTAGAATATTTCTTAAGAAATAAAGTATGCTTTAACACTTGGCTCTGAAAGATCACCATGTGATTGACAAATATATGGACTGGAAATCAGGGGGAAGGCAAGCAGGAAGCTAAGAGAAAATGCTGCAGGATTACTTAGCATAAAGGAGAAAGTGAAGCAACAATTGAAATTATAAAAGGTTTTTTTGTAACAGCAAGAAAAGTATTATGTAGCATGTGCTTTTATACAGCCTAATGATAACCCAAGTAATTTCTATTATTGTGATAGTCTTAGATAATGGTGACTTTTTAAAATTTCTTCTTTCTCATTTTCTAATTTATGAGTTAATCTAGCCTTATAGTCAGATTCTTCTCCATCAGTAAGTCCCTCATTCTTCAGTGAACCCATTCTTCAATGGTTCTTCTTCAAAGAGTCTTTCCAAATTCATGTAGGGAGAGATCCCTTTCTCTTTGTCTTGTCAGCTTCTCTGCCATTTGTACATACCACTACGACAGCACTTGTCACATTGAACTGCAATTTTATTTGTTCAAAAAGCTCTGTCAGGTAAGAGCTATGAGATTTGAGGTGCATCATTTGACTTCTCAGAAACCCAAATGGGGACAGCAGTTCTGTCCACACAAGGTGCTACAAGAATTAAATGAGTTGATGCAAGAAAAGCACTTAGCATGATACCTGACACATAGGGAGAGCTACAAAGGTATTATCAGTGAGCATTTTAGTGTTTATTTTTATTAAAACAATAGTAATTATTATTATGCCCTTTACTGGATGGCGAACTCCTCCAGGGCAGGGACTTATTCTAACTTCTAGTAGGTACTCTATATAAGTGGGAAAAAAAAGAAAAAAAAAAAGGTAAGAGAAGAAGAGATGGAGGGACAAGGAAGGAGGAGGGGAATATGGAGACACTAAGAAAATAGCACTGCCAGGTTTGTCTGGGAGTAAAAACCAATGTGCCTACAACTACCCTTTCACAGATAGACTGAAATTAGTTTGTTTTGGGCTCATTAGCTTGAAATCAGATTTAATTACTTTGGAAATGGCTGAACATTTCTGAGCCTATCCCCTTGGGTCAATATCTTCTGCTGGTATTCCAGCAGAAGTTCTGAGCAGGGTTTCCTATTTGGGTCATTGAACAGGAGCAGGGTTGCCCATTTAACAATCTCAGGGAAGACAGACTTCTGTAGGGAGAGACTGTGTGTCAGGGTCTAATTTTGCTTTGGGCCATAGCCTTGTCCATCCAGTGACCCACCACTGTACAAAGTTGTTTGACTGTCCAGGCTTTCCACTCTGTGTCAGTGACAATTTGCAGAAGTTCCCTGGGAGATTCAAAAGCCCATAAATGAACCAGGATGGTAAAAATTGGAAAAAGTACAAGTGAAATAATAATATTTATGGAGATCAAACCAAAGCAACATTAGGATGCTGCGGAGAAGTCCACTCCCTCCCCAAAGATATTATAAGCTTCCTGTGAAAGAAACAGACCAGGTTTGGTTTTAAGGGAGAAAATAATTTCATATTTTGGTTTTAGTACACAATTTCTAAGTAGCTAAATTGTCACACTTAAGAAGAAAATGAAAAATACAACGATCAGAAATGTGAAACCCAATGTTCTTTAAAAATGCCTTTATAATTATCCATGGAACAAATTTCTTGTATGGTGAAGGAAAAATAAATTTGTCATCTTTCTGGCAGCCTAAAACTACTTGGCTTCTAGTTTCTAAAGGAGTCATTTAGCTAATTGGAGAGTAACCCAGCTGCCCCATCAAACACCCACTGCCCACCTGGTGCTGGGGGAGCCCTCCACGGTAACTGAAGGGCACCCACACGAGTGTGGCTCTGTCTGGTCCCTGCTGGAAGCTGCTGCTCAGCAAGTGTGAGGTGAGCCGAGGCCCGGCCGGGAGAGAAAGCAGCTGCCCATTTTGCTGTTAGGCTCTCCTCTGCCCCTTCTCTTTCCCTAAAATATGGAGACTTCTTCCTGCCAAAACAATGTCCTCGCTTATGTAGATGCAAGAAGAAAGACAGAAAGCCACTCCACGTTGTTTTGCCTGGACATTCATCTTGAACTCCCAAAGGAGCATTTAATGCCCTGTGGAAGCAACTGCCTCCCATTAAAGCAAGCTGCCCTGCTGGGGCCGGACTGCAGTGGACCTCAGCTTTGCGCCTTTGAGGAAGAGGCAGTCTCAGGGCCCGTCCACTTTCTCAGGCCCCAAGGTCCGGCAGAATAGGGCGGGGCCGCGGGACCATTGTAGACACTGCCTAGGATGCCGGTTTTAAAGGAGTCCTGACACCCCGCTAGAATAAATGAAATGTGATGTCAGTTAACTCAGGTTTTTTCTTACACCTGTTCCTGAGAAAGGAAGCAGCTCTTTGCTGCAAACTTCACCTTCATGGGTCTCATGGGGCGGTGCTTTCTGTGACGTCTCCACAGGACAGCAGGCCCAGATGGCCCGGCTTCTGCGCTTTATCATGTCCTGCAAAACAGTCTGGCTTAGACAACTGCCCTTAATAAGTGTCTGTAGGCATTCTTTTGTCTTAAGCATGTAGAATGAAGTATATGATTTTTATTCATAGAACTTTCTTGCCTCCCACTAATGTTGAACAGAGACACTCTCAAGGGGAGAAGGGGAGGGACATTAACTGTCTCTGGGAGCCCCTGTGTCACTGTCTGGTTCTGCTGGTGTGATTTGCTTGGTTAGTGGGTTCCTTCTCCATCCTCAGCAGCTAGTGGTGGACCACTGGGAGCAGAACATCTGGTCTCCAGAAGCCAGATGTTCTGGTGAGTGCTTTCTTACTCTCATGGTAGAGTGGCCAACCATCCCAGTTTTTTCCTAGACTAAGGCTTTCCAATGCTAAAACCAGGAAAGTTCCAGAATAAGTTGGTCACCTTATTTTAGGTCAACTGGTACCTTGGGAGGCAGCAGAATAGTTGGTTTGCCAGTGGGCTCTGTAGCCCACCACCTGCATCAGGGTCTAGCTTCATTATTTAATTTGCCATATAACCGTGGGCAAGTTACCTCACCTCCCTGCTTCTCAGGTTTCACACCTAAAAACTGGGGAAAATAACATTTATCTCTTAGAAAGGTTGTGAAGACAAAATAAAATAATGTATGTAGAGTGCCTCTCAGTTTGCTGGGCACATAGGATGTGCTCATTAG
Source organism: Saccopteryx bilineata (assembly GCF_036850765.1). NCBI lineage: Eukaryota > Metazoa > Chordata > Mammalia > Chiroptera > Emballonuridae > Saccopteryx > Saccopteryx bilineata. The sequence goes on along the minus strand of NC_089491.1, from coordinate 206,724,171 downwards.
TGCTAACTATTGTTATTGTAGTAATTATTATGATGTGAAGATAGAACAGCAGTGGTGAGATGGACAATCCTATGGGAAAAACACCAACTAACATAACTGATGTCAGACCTATCAAGAAACCATCAGATCACATTTGTGACAGCTTAAGAATGTTGAAAGGTATGGGACTGTGTTTTTCCTTTTGGAAACTCTTTATCACAAAATGGATTTTACTTTGAAAAGTGTGGGTGCCTATAGGGGTAAGTTTCAATCATCTGGGCAATCCAGGCAGATGGATTTCTTGAATAAGAAAGATGTACAGCCAGTAGCCACCATCATTGCAGCCATGCAGGTGCAGATTCCCATTAGATTTGGACAGACAGTAAAGAAACAGCGTAGCCAACAAATGGTGGGCCATTCCTTTATTCAAGTCTCACACTGGCCGGCAAGAAAACACACAGGAAAAACACACTTCCCTTTCATTCAGTCAGAGCTCACAAAGCTACTGACACATTATTCAGTTCCACAGCCAGAAGAATCTTCTCCCATTTCTCCTAGAATCAAAGCCCTCACCTCTGGTTCTCTATCTGCCAACATGGCTTCTCACTCTGCAAAACTGGTTTCTCTTTCTCTCCCTGCCACCTTGGCTTTCTTCTCCCTCCTTCTCTCCTTTTAAAACTTTTGTGGTGCCAAAGCCTCTCCTCCAGCACACATTAGCATAGCAACAACCCTTCCCATGCAGGAAGGTAATTAGCAGTTTCACAGATTACATACCTGGCACTGCCCAGCACCATTTTTTTAACACTAAGAATGAGCAGACTCAAAAAATACAAATTTTACAAACTCATTTGCCCAACAAAAGGTATGCATGTTCAACTCTCTGCAGACCTCCAAGGCCCTTGCTGGGGCACCAAGGCCCAAGGGGGTTTCAGGGGAACCTGTGGCTCATCAGCTGTCCAGGACATGGCATCAGGCTGCACCCTCTTGGCATGTGCTGTGGGAAACCTCGCAGCACCAGCACTGGGGCTCCAGCACATGTGTATTAGATCAGTGTTAGCAGAGTCTGCTTCTGAAGCTCTTATTTCCTGTCATTTGTTCTGCAAATTTTTGCTGAGTCATTTGACCTCATGGATCTTATGAAACAGTAATCACATGACCAGAGGAAACTGTTGTGGACCCACACCTGCCTGCAGGCCCATATTTTTTTCAAACTCCATTCAACCAATATTCACAGATCACATACTGCACACCCCTATTGAATTAGGGACGTAGAGCTTACTAGGACGGATATGACCTGGCTTTGTCCACAAACTGCTGGCTTTCTAGTGAGGATAGGTCCATATGCAAGGACTGCAGTAAGACCTTAAAAAGTATTACAAACTATAAACAGAAATATAAACTGTATGACCAGGAAACGCAGAGCAATTCACTAGGGAGAAGTGCAAAGGAAGGCACATCTGGGTAGGCTTTGGAAGAAAAGTAGATGAAGTGGGACTTTGACAGGCTGAGAAAGGGAAGAGAGTGTGTCATAAGCCAGAAAAAGAGGGCAAGTTCATGGCAGCATGTCAGGCAGCCATCATGCTTGACAAGACTACCAGAGGCACAAAGGTAGTTCAGAGGAGAGCAAATAGGCAAGCTCATGGAGGATGTGGAATGAATGAAGACTGCAGAGTTTTCTCTTTACTCTATATAAAAGGGAAGGTTTTAGAGCAAGAGGGTGGTATGCTCATGGCTAGGCCTTAGCAAACAAACTGGTCAAGGAGCCAGTCTGTTGGCAGTTGTATGTAGGATGCAGAAAGACAGAAAAGAGCAGACGTATTAGTTACAGAATGCAGGTAAGACTTGATGGGGGCCTGAACTTTGGAAGTGTCAGAGAGAATGGAAAGGAAGGAAGAGAAGAGGCTATAAGAAACCTTTGGAAAGTAGAGAGGATTCATCTACATCCAAATTTAATGAGCAGGGAGGAAGCAGCAAAGAATAGAAAAGCAAATGGATAACCAAGATGGCAGGTGGTGACCATGAAGAACATGGGATTGCTTAGCCTGGAACAAAGGTTGGACAGCAGCACCTCAATGATAACTTGTATGTATATGAAGGAGACCAATAACAACCATTTCCTGCTCTTCTCAGAAAGAGGCTCAAGTTAAGGACTGAAGAATTTAGAGGGCATATAAAAAAGAATTTCCCAGTGGAAACTTGCCTTATAGGCACCCAAACATTTTAAGGTAAAATCCATCTTGTGAGAAAGTTTCCAAACGGAAGATCATAATACCACACTCTCCCACCTTCTTAAGTTGTGAATGTGACCTGACTGTTTCTTGATAGCAGGAGATGTTTTGCCTTCAGAAAGGGCTTTGTTTCTGAGCTTAAATCTCTGCTCCATTGCCTGGGAATGGGAAGAGAGTCACTTGCCTGGAAATCAGATCAGTCCCTCTTTGGTCAGCGGTTTCCTCTCAGATCAGAAACGTTAGTATCACTGTTACTTTAAGAAAAAAAAAATAATGGGTGTGGATTCACCACTGGAAATAGCTGTACTAAATTTTTTGGTTAATTTAAAATAAGTGTATACTGAAAATGACAGGTACAAATTGCTTTGTAGTTGTGCAGCTATCAAATTCAATTCTCTTGAGATAGCTCATACCACAATGCCATTTCAAAATAGCTTTGATAGATAAAGGGGCATATCAGAAGCTATAGGCCATCTTGAGTCACCCAAGACAGAATATGACTGAGACTCATGGAGTCCTGAGAGCTTCTGCCTTTCCCTGAATTGAATGCCTTCTCTCTCTGCCGGCTGACCCTCCCCCTTCAGCCACCGCATAGGGCCCCAAAGGACCTGTGCACACATTAAGGAGCCAGAGACAGCCAGATCATGCCTTTCTATCCCCATTCCATCTTTGGGGACTCCCCCAGCTGGCTGAACAAGGTCACATAGCTCAAACATAGCAGCTAAAAGGTGCACACTGCTGTGGACAGAGTGGGGGCAGTTCTCAGGGAAGAGTGTCATTGACTAGACAACTGCCTCCTAAAGTCCCTTTAAAAATTGTCTGAGTACATGGCAGAATATTTAAAATGTAATGACTAGGAATATGTTAATAAGCCTAAAAAACTTCTAGCACAAAATCATTTAGAAAGGTCACCATCCAGGATTGTAGGCTCATATGATGCAATTAAATTATCTATTAATGTGGTCAGCAAAGAAAACACTGGCTGACCTTTGACATTCTTGAAACTTAGGGAGACTCAACCGGTCATTACCGTTTTGTAAACACACAGGAACCACTGCTTTTGAACCTTCTTCAAGCATTGAGTTGTGGCAGCTTTGTTTTGATCATGTCATTTGCCTTCTCAGACATCATATGTGTTTCTATTTAAAGTCATCTGAAAACTTTTTCCTGAGAACTTCAAGGCCCATCCCATCACGGCTCACTATACTCCATCCCAACATATTCACTTTCATTCTTTTAGCATATCTCCTGTTATAGCCAATCTCAGTAATTTCAAATTCAAGCAGGTTGTATATTAAATTCCTGCATTTCACCACTGAAGAATTTCTTCCATTTTTTCCCTAAAAAATTTATAGTTTTGTTGTTACACTTAAGTTTGTGGTGTATTTTGAGGTAATTTTTGAGTAAGGTTGGAGGTGTAAATTAATATTGATTGATTGATTGATTGACAATGGAAGTCCAAGTACTCCAGCACCATTTATAGAAAAGGTAATCTTTTCACCTTTTAGTTGCTTTTGCACCTTTGTCAAAAATCAGATGGGCATATTATGGGAGTCTATTTCTTGGTTCTATTTTATTCTATTGCTCTATTTATCTATCTCTCTGCCAAATTCCACAGTATATTAATTACTTAAAATTATATTAGGTCTTAATAATGGATGAAATGATTCTTCCACTTTGGTGTCTTTTAGGATTGTTTTAGCTATTTTAGAATCTTTTCCTTTCCTTATAAATTTTAGAATATGTTTATACATATTTACAAGAATATTTCTGAGGCCCTGGCTGGTTGGCTCAGCGGTAGAGCATCGGCCTAGCGTGCAGAGGACCCGGGTTCGATTCCCGGCCAGAGCACACAGGAGAAGCGCCCATTTGCTTCTCCACCCCTCCGCCGCGCTTTCCCTCTCTGTCTCTCTCTTCCCCTCCCGCAGCCAAGGCTCCATTGGAGCAAAGATGGCCCGGGCGCTGGGCATGGCTCTGTGGCCTCTGCCCCAGGCGCTAGAGTGGCTCTGGTCGCAACATGGCGACGCCCAGGATGGGCAGAGCATCACCCCCTGGTGGGCAGAGCATCGCCCCTGGTGGGCGTGCCGGGTGGATCCCGGTCGGGTGCATGCGGGAGTCTGTCTGACTGTCTCTCCCTGCTGCTAGCTTCAGAAAAATGAAAAAAAGAAAAAAGAAAAGAAAAAAAAGAATCTTTCTGAGATTTTGACAGAAATTATATTAAACCTACAGATCAATTTGAAGAGAATTGACATCTTTCACTATGTTGTGCCTTCTAATTCATAAACATGGTATGCCTTTCCATTTATTTTTTACATACATACACTATAGATTGTTTTGTCTAGTGTGTATATAACTATTTTATTTTCTTTATAATGACTATAAATGGTATTGTGTTTTTAATTCTGATGTTCTTATGTTTATTGTTAATGAAATGTAGTTGATTTTTGTTCGTTTATCTTGGACTGCCTTCCTAAACTCATTTATTAATTATAAGAGGTTTTGTTTAGAGAGGATGTAGATTCCTTGGGATTTTCTCTGTAAATAATCATGTCATCTGCAAATAGGGTCAGCTTTATTCCTTTCTTTGTACTTTGTACACCTTTTCCTTTTTTTCTTAACTTATTGCTGTGGTTAGAATTTCCAGTATTATGTTAAATACTGTTACCAGTCTTGGAAAGAAAAATCTCAGCCTTTCATTAAGTATGATGTTAGCTGTGGGGTTTTCAAATATAACCCATATCAAGTTAAAGAAGTTCCATTCTATTCCTAATTTGATGTGAGTTTTTATTAGGAATGTTATTAAATTTTGTCAAATGCTTTTTTTTGCATCAGTTGAGTTAATCAGATAGTCTCTTTTGAGTCTATAAGTATGAAGAATTACATTACATTGATTATTATTCAAATATTAAACCATCCTTCATTCTTGGAGCAAGTCAATTTAGCCATAGTGGAATTGTTTTTCTCATATATTGTTGGTTTTTATTTGTTGAATGTTTATTTAGAATTTTTTCTGCTCCTATGTTTATGAGGCCTATTGATCTGTAGTTTTCTTTTTGTCTGTTTAGCTTTTGTATCAAAGTAGCAATGGCCTAATAAAATAAATTGAAAAGATTTTTCTCTTCTTCAATTTTCTGGAAGAGGTTTTATAGAATTGGTCTTATTTCTTCCTTAAATATTTGGCAGAATTTTCAGTGAGGCCATTTTTTCTTAAACTTCTTTTTAGAAAGATTTTTGGCATTGGAGGAGAATTGCAAGGGTCAGCACTTCTGGAATGCAAAAGATAAGCCTCAAGATGGGAAAACCACCTTCTTGATCATGGTATCTCCTCTGCCAGGTAAGTATCTTTTTGGAAAGATTCTAAAGCATAGATTCAATTTATTTTATAAGTATAACAGTTATTTTTACTTATTTGAGTGAGCTTTTATAATATGCATCTTATAAAGAATTTGTTCATTTCATATACGTTGTTGAATATTTTAGCATAATATTTCTTTATTTTTAATATCTACAGCATCCAAACTGATATCAAATTTTTATTCTTTTTTAAAAAATATTTTATTTTATTCATTTTAGAGAGAAGAGAGAGAAAGAGAGAGAGAGAGAGAGAGAGAGAGAGAGAAGGGGAAGGAGGAGGAAGCATCAACTCCCATATGTGCCTTGACCAGGCAAGCCCAGGGTTTTGAACCAGAGATGTCAGCATTCCAGGTCGATGCTTTTTCACTGCGCCACCACAGGTCAGGCCTCACACTCTTATTTTTGATATTGACAATTCGTGTTTGTCTCTTTTATTCTTATCAGTCTAGCTAGAATTTTTTTAATTTTATAAATCTTATTGAGCCAGATATTTGTTTCAGTGTTTTTTTCAATTGTTTTTCTTTTTTTCCCACAGCTTTTTAAATTAACTAAAGTTTATACTCTATTTAACTTTCTTTAGTTTTCACCTGATTTCCTGCTCCAGCATTTCATCCAGGATACCACGCCACATTCAGTTGTCACCTGCAAATAGTTTCTTTCTTTTAAGACAGTTTCTCAGACTTTTCTTTTGACTATTTTGAGGAGTGCTAGGCAGGAGTTTCATAAAATTTTTTGTCAATTTGTCTAGTGATTAATGTCTAAAGAGTTGTCTAATGCTTTACCATTATTATATTGAGTTATGAGGTTTTGGAAGGAAGACCACAGTGGTGAAGAGCCATTTTCATCACATAATATCAAGTGTACATACTATCAACATGTCTTATAACTGTTGATGCAAATCCTAATCACCTGGTTAAAGTAGTATTTGTCATGTTCTTTTACACATTCCTTCCAATACTATACTCTTTGGGAGGAAATCACTGTGTTCAGTCCACATTGAAAGAGTTGGCAGTTATGTTTCAATTTGAGAGCAGAGCATATGCATAAATTATTTGCAATTCTTTCCCCTTAATGATTTTTCTCTTCTTCTCCATTTATTTATTTAATAACTTATTTATATCAGTTTTGACTATGGCTATTTATTTTATACTCCAGTACTACAATATTTATTTTATTCCTCAAACTGTTCCAGCTTTGGTGATTGGAAACATCCTCAGTTGGTCCCTGTTTCCTTTTCACATACCCTCATTATTGTTGTTGATTTTTTAACACTCCCTTACTCTCTATCACTACAAAATACTCTAGAATCATCTTATTTATTTCCCCTTAAGTCCTAGAATCAGCAGTTTTCCCAAATTTTTTTCTTTGTTTGTTTTTTTCTTTGTTTGTTTTTTTTAGAATGTTGCAACAGCAGAGGAGAGGGGGTCAGGTTGGGAGAGTGCTTTTTTTTTTTTATTTTTTTGAAGCTGGAAACAGGGAGAGACAGTCAGACAGACTCCCGCATGCGCCTGACCGGGATCCACCCGGCACGCCCACCGGGGGCGATGTTCTGCCCATCCTGGGCGTCGCCATGTTGCGATCAGAGCCGCTCTAGCGCCTGAGGCAGAGGCCACAGAGCCATCCCCAGCGCCCGGGCCATCTTTGCTCCAATGGAGCCTTGGCTGCGGGAGGGGAAGAGAGAGACAGAGAGGAAAGCGCAGCGGAGGGGTGGAGAAGCAAATGGGCGCTTCTCCTGTGTGCTCTGGCTGGGAATCGAACCCGGATCCTCCGCACGCCAGGCCGATGCTCTACCGCTGAGCCAACCGGCCAGGGCTGTTTTTTTAAATTAAAGAATGATATTAGAAATCAAGATCTGAATACAAGGTATGCCTATTGCTACTGAGGTGTCAGTGCTTCTAGGCTCTCTCAACTGACAAAGAAAGAGAGTGTATGTGTGTATACCAACCCTTGTATATATACACATCTGTAGACATTTGTATATATAACTATCTGTATCTATAGTAAATAAATATGAACTCATGTAGAGTCTCTAACTCTAATCTTTACCATATGGAATATTCTAGTCTCTTCCCTTTACTTTCTGTAAGCAAGCAAACTCCTACTTCAACAGTAAAAAGCTTGCTCCCACCATCCATCATCCATTTAATTAATAGTTTAATTCTAGTATACATATATAGCAATATCAGAGTGGTTAGGCTGTACCCCTTTGAGAAACAACCAACTAGAGTGCAATGTTTATATACCATTTTTCCCCTCAAGTCATAGGTTCCACTCATTTCCAAAGTTACTTATATCAAATACCTTTCCCCTACCCTCTTTTTTATGATTTTTATATGATCTCTAGTGTTTTCTTCTGTTTACACTGCTTTTTAATTTTTTCTCTTTCTTTTTTTTTAAGTTTCTTAAAGTCAAAGCTGAAATGAGTGATTTGTGACCTTTCTCCCTTTTCTAATATCAGCATTTAGTGATATAAATTTCCCACTATGTGCTGCTTGAACTGCATCCCACAAATTTTAGCATACAGAGTGAGGCAGAAGTACTTTCACATTGTGAGTACACAAACCACAGAGTTCATTCTTATATTACTATTTATTGATTATTGTATTATTTTCCATATGAACAACTGTAAACCTACTTTTGCCCTTTCCTGTACTGTATTTTTCTTTTTATTCAATTCAAAATATTCTCTAATTTCCCTTTTGGTTTATTTTTTGAGCTAGAAGCTATTCACAAGTGTGTAACTTTGTTTCCAAATATATATTTGGGGATTTTCCAGATATCCTTTTTGTTATTGATATCTAATTTAATCTCATTTTAGTCAAAACATAATTATATGGTGACCTGAAACCTTTTAAATTTATTGAGACTTGTTTATAGTTCAGAATATGGTCAACTTTTGAAAATGTCTCATATGCACTTGATGAACATGTATTCTGTTTTGCAGTGGAATGTTCTCAAGATGTCAGTTTGGTCAAGTCAGTTGACAGTGTCTTCAGGGCTTACATATCTTTAGTGATTTTTTTCTATTTTTATCAGTTATTGAGTGAAGTTTTTTTCTTACAATTTTACCCATTTTATTTATGTGTTTTGAAGTTTGACTGTTAGAGATATAAACATTTATAATTCTTATGTCCTCTTCATAATTTTATGCTGACAACATTAAATGACCTTTCTTATCCTTGATAATATTTGTTGCTCTAAAATTTTATTTTCTCATATTACTATATCCACTTCAGTATTTTTATTGTTTTTATTAGTGTTTACATTCTTTTAATTTTTACATTTGTGTCTTTTTATTCAAAGAGAGTTTCTTGTAGACAGTACAGAGTTTAGTCTTTCTTTGTTATATCCAATGAATCTACATCTTTTAATTGGGATTTTAGAGCATTTATATTTAATGTGTTTATTGATAAGATTGAATTTAACTCTAACATCTTGTTGTTTGTTTTCTATTTGTTCCTATATTTTCTATTTGTTCTATATTTTCTTCTTCTGTTTTTTGGGCAGGATTAATTCAGTATTTTTTATTAATCGATTTTTACCTCCTCTCTTGGCTTATTTCCTGTAATTCTTTATTTTAGTGTTTGTTTTAAGGCTGGTACTATAGATGCTATTATTATTAGTTACTTCTAATACTTTATCTATAAGATCCATGATAAGGAGCCAAAAATGCTTTAGGCTAGTTTTAAACAAAATAGTGAAAACTTGCTTTTTTAAAAAAGTAAGCTTGGTTAAAGTCAAAACACTCTAATTAAGTGAACTTAAGTCAGAATTAAGATGTGGAAAGAAATGTGTGCATGCGCATATGTGAATGATTATGTTTGTAAGAAGTTTAGATAATCTGACTTTTGTACTTTTACAAAACAACAACAAAATTTATATAATTAAAATATATATAAAAATAAAGCTTTCCTTCTGCCATCAGCCATTCACTCAACAAATTTTGTGAGTGCCTAATACAGACCAAGTATGAAACATTTTGACTACTCAACAGGTAACCAGCATTGCCCTGATACTTTGGGGGTTAAACAATAAATAAAAACAACTTTGTAAATAACTTTCTGGAGGAACTTGCAATATGATAAAGGGGATAGCCTATTTCTTCAAGTAGAGACCTGTTGCAAAAGCACAACACAAACTTTGATACCTACCCCTGGTTGACTGCACTGGGTTAAAAGTGTGGTCAGAATGATTCCACTGAATGAAGTCTTGGGTGTCCTTTAAAAATCACATATAAGCTTGATCAGGCAGTGGCGCAGTGGATAGAATGTCAGACTGGGATGCGGAGGACCCAGATTCAAAACCATGAGCTTGCCAGCTTGAGCACAGGCTCATCCAGCTTGAGCAGCATCTCACCAGCTTGAGCACAAGGTCACTGGCTTGAGTGTGGGATCATAGACGTGATCCCATGATCACTGGCTTGAGCAAGGATTCACTGGCTCTGCTGTAGACCCCCAGTCAAGGCACATAAGAGAAAGCAATCAATGAACAACTAAGGAGACTAAAGAGTCACAACAAAGAATTAATGCTTCTCATCTCTCCCTTTCTGCCTGTCTGTCTCTATCTGTCCCTCTCTCTGTTTCTCTCTCTGTCTATGTCACAAAAGAATAAATAAAATAAAATAAAATCACATATAAAGCTCATAAATCTAACAGGACTTTCCACATCAATGTCATTTATGTTTCCTGATAAAACATGTGGCAAAAGTTTAACCTTGTTCTTTTATTCACTTCTTAAGAAATATTTATCAAGTATCTCCTTTGTCCATGATTAGGCAGGTGCTGAGGATGAAGAGGTGAACAAAGAAGACCCCTCCCTGCTTTGTGACATGCAGTTCAACATGGCCCCATCATCAGTGTTCAGAGGGACAGGGTGGCTGATCTAATCTGCATCATGGCAGACCCAGGTGTTCAGACAATCAAACATCTGCCATTTGAAACAGACAGAAACATATTTCATGTGATTGTAGAGGATCGTCTCACATCAGGGAGTTGAAATTAGGGAGGCATTTAGACTCAGTATTAGCAAGATCACCTCTCCAGTCAGAACAGTCTAAAGATAAACTGGCCTTTCTTGAAGCATAAAAGAGTCCTGTCATTAGAGCTGTTCAAGCTCTGGCTTAATGACCACTTGATAAAAATGTTGTAGAGCAAATTCAGATGTCAACTGGTGGGAGTGCTACGGGAGAACCTTACAATTTCATTCCAGCTGGACAGCCTGTGATCTCACGAACTCCACTGCCCTTGGTTCCCCATGCTCCGGCATTTTCTATCTGTGGCTGGGAAGCAGGCTGGGCTCACCTCACTGCCTCCATTCAGTGCTCTTCCTGGGAGTTGCAGCAAAGGGCTGGGCAGCCGAATGCTACCCAGGCAGGCAGGCAACATGCCCCGGGGTCTGTGTAGAGTCCTATACCCTTAAGACAAGTTGCTGCTCCACACATCATGTACCCATCCCAACTATTCCTCCCTCAGTCCCAACAACCCCAGCGGATTTCTTCTTTAGGTGACCCTGGGGCCACCCAGCAGAACAGGCTGTTTTATAAGTGTTTCTTAGTCCAAGTTTGTACTTTCTTTCAAAAGCCTTTCAAAGTTTATTTCCCTTCCTTTTTAATTAACTTGAAAACAGCAAATTGTATTTTGCCAAGAGATAAAAAAGTCCTTTGCCCAGAGATTTTCTTTTCAACTCAGCCCTTAGTAACACTGTTCTGAGTGGGTTTCTAGGCTGGCCCAGCACTGGATCTACTAATGAGATCACTCACTGCACTTAAGAAAGAACATTTAGAACTTGCAGCCTTGATTGGAGAACTAACTACCCTGTCTCTACCTCTGTTGTATTTACCACGTGGTGTAAGAAATGCTTATGGTATGTGCATGTGTGTGTGTACAGTCAAGGGCACATCCACTGTTTGGTCAAGTGGTGAAATAGACTGTCATGACAAAATGTGGTTTGTGGACCGGCAGACCCAGTATCACCACATTAAACAAACTCAAATCAAATGCCTTAATATGATACCGAATACAGTATACCCATGGTGATCTAGCTCCCAACTTTCTCACTGTTTCTTCTGCTCACACTCCTATCCTCCCTCCATAATCTGCCAAGTCATTTGAAATTCTTACTTTTAGCAATACTACTTATGTCTCCAGGAAATCTGGTTAAAAGGAGTAGGTGCCCTGGGATGAGTTTCTCATTAACCTATTAGTACCCATCCTGGCAGGAATTGCTTCATTACATGGTCTAGCAGAAAGCCTATATTCTAGAGTAGAAATAGGATGGGGCCTAAAACACGCACATTTTGATGGAGAAGAGAGGCAAAGCAAAAGGTCTCATGTGGCAGAGACTAGGAAGGAAGACAGGGCAATGCGGGGCCCTACACGGCAGCCCTAAGAATGAAATGAAAGTGTGAACAAGTGGTAAATATGTGCATTTTATGCTTTCTCTCATCAAGGGTATTTCCAAGATGAATACTTGGACTACCCTCCCAGAATCCCAGGAGCAACAAAGCAAAGGCTCCCCACCCAGTGCTGCTGCTCAGGTCCTACTTCATATAGATAAAGCAGAAGAACCACAGAGGTAATACCTGCTGGCCTCCAGATGTAGCCTGGGCTCATTTCCAGGAGTCCCTATAGAGACTTTAATATAGAATGGCAGAAAGACACTGGGCTTAGAGACAGAAGATTTGGCTCTGGCATGAACCAGCTCTGAGATTTGAGGCCAGCCTCAGTTTCCATTCTGTCAAATGACAACAGACTTCTGCATCTGCCCTCTGGCTGACTTTACACCCTGCTGTTACAACTACTGCTCATATGCCAATGTCTCCCAAACCCAAATGGCCAAGCCAGACCCCTTCCCTGAGTTCCTAAACCCTGAATTCAAACTTCCCCAAATGCCTCTATTTGGGATTCACAGGCCCTAGCCCTCAGCATGCCCAATCGATCTGCTCGCCTTTCTTTCCAAATCTGCATCTCTTCCTAGTTACTCTTAGGTGAATGGCTCTGTTCTCCATCCATGGGCCCAAAAAGGGAGCTGAATGTTTATCCTAGCCTCTCTTCTACCTGTCAGTCACAAGTCCTGTATAGTCCTCTGAAATACCTCTTTAATCCATTCCTACTCCCCACCACAACGCCATTCCTCTGAATGGAAATCCCATCGTCTCTCTCTCTCTGGGACCACTTCAGAATCCTCCTGTCTCACCTTCAGTCTGGCATTCCCCACCACACGGTTACTTTTTCTGAACTGCAAATGTCATCTTGTGCTTCTCTTAACACCCCTAGTGGATTGCTTATTTACTTCTTGGGGTATAACTCTGAACTTAACATGTCCTAAAATATACTTACCTGTGATCTGGTCCCCAAGTTCCTCTCCTGACTCATCTGCTCACCTTTCCTCCTCTGCTTTATGCTCTACCTCAAACCACACAACCATTACTCAGAGTGCCACAGGTGGGCTAGAGTTTCTCTTTCATAACTTGAATGTCCTGCTCTTTTGCCTGGCATTTCTTTGCCCCCCTCCTCGGCCTGCCCAGCCCCTACTTTCCCATTAGGACCAAGATCCAATCTCTTCCTCAGGAAACTACCCTGGTCCACCTGAGCCGGAGGAGATGCTTCAAAGTGCCCTCCTCTCGGGGTACCTATCATATTGAGTGGTGACTACTGTACATTGTCTACGTCCTTCGGGGTCTCTGAGCTCCTTGAAGGTGAGCAGTCTGTCTCAGTGGCCTCTGTCTCCCTGGTGCCTGGTATGATGCTGAGACCCCTATTTGTCCTTGTTGGATGCATGAATGAATGAATGAATGAATGAATGAATGAATGAATGAATCTCTGTCACCTCACAGAGTTCGAGTGAGAATTAAATGATGGTGTGAAAATACTCTGCAAACTCTAAATGGGTTAGAACTATTTTTGAACATCAAAGGATGTAGGAGGGAAATGAATGTGCTGGGTAGACCCTCCCCAGACAGAGAAACAAGAAAGATGTTGGGCTGTGATGTCTTAGAGAGTCAGGAGAATGCCAGGACAGGTCTGAATACAACACGTGACCCAGGACCGCTAGAGAGAGGAAATGAGCATCTTGAGCAATCACTCTGGATGACATGTGTTCAGGGGTGATCGTGCTGTCCAGCTCTGATCTGGTCATGTAGCACAATCTGTCACTCAATTAGACATTCAAGCAGTGTGTAAACATATTTATAGCTTGAAACCAGAGCTTTCTTATATTTGTGTCACTCTTTATTAAGTGGATAGAACATGCAGACCTTTGGAACAATAAACACATAGTCTTTATTAAAGATGTAGACTGAATTTTGATGGCATTTTGGCAGAGGCCCTGGGGAATGTCCATGTTCTCCTTGCCAATGTTGACTTTGTGTGTGTGTGACAGAAAGAGAGAGAGAGAATGACAGCTAATGGAAAACAAAGCTCTGCAGTTTTGTAACTTCTACTCTACTCTGCACCATTCCCACCCTGTGGAGCAGAGTTTGGGTGAAGCTGAATTAGAGCACACAGTTAAGGCTAAAAAGGCCTCCCATTTCCCTCTAGTAGTGAGTACACCTCTCTGGCTCTCACCATTTCCTGAGGCTGAAGAGAGATAGCAACAAAGACAGAGATAGAGAAAAGTAGGCAGGCCCCAATGTAGGAGCAACAAAGAGATGGGGGGGGGGTGGCTGGTCACAGATGTGGGGACGTTTGTTTAGTGCTGAGTGAATAAGTCCCTGCCAACTTACAAAGAGGATGTAAAAGCTGCACCATTGATGGCCTGACTGGTGGTGATGCAGTGGATAGAGCATTGACCTGGGATGCTGAGGACCCAGGTTCAAAACCCTGAAGTGGCTGGCTTGAGCCAAAGGTCGCTGGCTTGAGCAAGGAGTCACTGGTTCAGCTTGAACTCCCCTGGTCAAGGCACATATGAGGAACAATTAATGAACAACTAAAGTGCCAAAACTACATGTTGATGCTTCTCATCTCTCACTCCATCGTCTTTCTCTCTCTTCCTTCCTGTCCTGTCTCAAAAAAAAAAAAAAAAAAAAAAAAAAAAAAACCTGCACCCTTGATGGCTTTGGTAGTGCAGTCATATTAGCAATAATATTCACCTTGAAGAAGAATCAGAAGGCTGTCAACAAAAAGTAGAGTTTCTCCCTCTCTATAGCCCCCCCATGGGGAAAATCAGGCCCCTCATATATTTGGGAAAGCAGTCAGAGGACTAATTGATTAATTATTAACCATGGGTGCTTATTCAATACTGTTATAAACTGAATGTGTCCCCCCAATTAGTATCTTGGACCCTTAACCCTCAATGTGATTGTATTTAGAGACAGGGCCTTTAAGGAAATAATTAAGGTTAAATGAAAGTGTAAGAATGGGGTCCTAATCACATAGGACTGGAGTCCTTATAAGAACAGGGAGAGACTCCAGAGATCTCTCTCTACACATACATGCTGAAGAAGGGCCAAGTAAGGATACACCAAGTTCTGTATAACAGGAAGAAAGCCCTCCCCAAAAACCAACTCTGCTGGAACATTAATCTTGGGTTCAGACCTTCCAGAAACATGCGATTCTGTCACGGCACCCCTAGCAGACTGATACAGATTTCTACTATGTGCAGAAATTTTGGCCTTTGAGGGTTGCAAAAAAGGGTCCCTTTTAGGGATCGATTGCTTCATTGGGATTTCCTTGCTCAAGTGCCCTTCTTTGAGTCTCCTTAAGTAGGTGTTTCTTCCAGTGACAATACAGTTTAAGATAAAAGTGTGATCTTCCCAAGAAGTTTTGAGAGAAGGCACCCCTCATCTTTCATTAAAGACTGCTCTCTCTCTCTGGCTCCTCCTTTTCCTGCTTAAATTCAAAATGTTGTGCACCCATGAGGTGAGTGGGAGAAGAATCATTCTCAAACTTCTGCCACCCAGACTTGCTGCAAACAGACTCATGTCCGCATGGCTCCTGGAAGGTTGAGGGAAGACATGGGCTCTGAATACTTCAGACCTGCCCAGTTTGCTGCATGGTCACATCAAAATGCCTTGTGTTCCTTTGAATAAATCTCCTAAGAGACACATACATGACTTCAAGTTTTCTCAACATTATCATGACTTTAAAAAGGTTTATTTTTCATAAAAGTTTTGATGCTTTTACCCAAATAGAGAGCTATATTCAAAGGGTGCTTAAGTTATTCAAATAAGCTACCATGAGCATGATTCTAGCTGCAGGATGTAGAGAGGATTCAGTTTATGGAAACCAAGGTGTGGGTCCCTGGGCTGTTGACAAAGTAAGCACTGGAAACTGCTCCTGTGCCTACCAGCTGCAGGACTGGTGCTGCTCACAGGAACTTTCACAGGTAGGTCCTGCTGCGGAGTGGAACATAGGGCAGGGGTGCCAGCCTGACATGTACCAGAGGATGTTGATGGACAAGCAGAGTTGACTGCAACCACCACAAGTCCCACATGGGCAACTCTGAGGACAGAGAACCAAGTGGGAGTCAGAATTTCTACTTGGTGGTAAGAGGGAAAGCTAACTTAAGGAAAGAATGTCAGTGTAGTACTTCCCTTTCCTCTTCGCCTTTGATTTCTCAACAAAGTAAGGAAGGAGGAGCAGGAGGGAAAGTTGGAGAAAGAGAACAAATAGCTCTACTTTTGTGGATTATGAATTCATAAAGAATGATGAGTTACTGCTCACAGGTATTAAGAGCTTGGGATTGGCATGTCTTTGCAACTGACATGGTTTGTGTAGGGAGCCGAAGTAAAACATCTGGACTTGAATGATTCTGGAACCATTCATCATGTAAATGGGCTAACCCCAGAGCTATAAATGACTTCTCAAATGTGAAAGATATTCAGTCTCACTAAAAGTTATAGAAAGGCAAATGAAAGGTAAGGTATAGTTTTGTTTTCCTGAGGGTTTTTTTTTTGTCTTCCAAAGATTAAAGTGTTTAACAGTACCAATTTGGTGTCCAGTTCAGACACGTATTTCCTTCCCTCCCCCTCAGAAACAGCAGTGAAGATGTGCAAAAGGAAATAAATCCACAGTGTGCAGTGTGCAGCATGGGCACATCAGTAGAGCTGTTGATAGCTTTCAAGGATGGCCAGAGTTCTTGAAAATTTAAACATTTTAATAAAAGGGATGAAATACAATGTTGAAGAAATGTTCCAGAAAGTACAGCAATAAGAGAGAGATGGAAAATATGAGGGAAAAGTTAAAATACTTGTAGGATTGATTCAGAAAGTCCAACATCTGTCCAGCAGGAATTCCAGCTGAACAGAGAAATTATCAAAGGAAAGACAAGAGTTTTCAAATTGGAAGAAGACACTTAACATTGAGCATTTATAAATTTATAAATGTACTTTGTGATAAAATTTAGAACATGAAATATAAAGAGAAGATTCTCAATACTTCCAGGGAGTAAAGATAGGGTACCATGAAAGAATAAGAATTAACATGGCCTTGGCCTTCTTGTCAGTAATCCTGGATGCCAGAAATGTAACCTAGAAAAACAGTGCTTTTGTATCACTAAGTGATTTTTCATCTAGAAATACCAACTTACCCAAGCTACTCGCCACACATCAGGGCAAAAAGAGAGTGTTTTGGAACCACATTACTTAATTCTTCAGTTAATAATATCTATACAGTTGACCCTTGGTATCCTTAGGAGATGTAGGGAATCTTGAATGCTTAGGTTTTAGGATCCCTTGCAGATACCAAAATCTTCAGATGTTCATGTACCTTATATAAAACAGTGTAGTTAGTCCCTGCATATAATCTGCACACTTCATCACAAATACTTTAAATCATTCCTAGATTACTTATATTACCTAAAAGAATGTAGATGTTACATAAATAGTTTTTGTACTGTATTGTTTAAGAAATAATGACAAGAGGCTCTGGCCGTTTGGCTCAGTGGTGGAGTGTCGGCGTGGTGTGCAGGAGTACTGGGTTTGATTTCCGGCCAGGGCACACAGGAAAGGTGCCCATCTGCTTCTCCACCCCTCCCCCTCTCCTTCCTCTCTGTCTCTCTCTTCCCCTCCCGCAGCCAAGGCTCCATTGGAGCAAAGTTGGCCCGGGTGCTGGGGGTGGCTCTATGGCCTCTGCCTCAGGTGCTAGTATGGCTCTGGTTGTAACAAAGCAACACCCCAGATGGGCGGAGCATTTCCTCCTGGTGGGCATGCCGGCTGGATCCCGGTCGGTCACATGCGGGAGTCTGTCTGACTGTCTCCCCGTTTCCAACTAAAAAAAAAAAAAATAGAAATAATGACAAGAAAAAAATTTGTCTGTGGTTAATACAGATGCAACCAGCTTAGGCCTACCTACATATTACATGTCAGCAGGAACTTACCATTTTTTCCCAAATACCATATTTTTTGCTCCATAATATGCACCTGACCATAAGAGGCACCTAGGGTTTTAAGAAGGAAAATTAAAATATTTTGAGTCAAATGGTGTGTTAAAATATTTAATAAAATATACCACAAAAATATTCCAACAATGTAAACTCAACAGCAGCATTAACAACCATTAGCACTGTTATTAACAAATGAGGATAGACTTTAATGTTCAAATGCTCCTCTAGTTGTCCGGGAACCCCAGGGACTCATCATCACTGGTGTCCACTGGTGTCAGAATTTAAGAAGCTCAGTTAGTAATGAAAGCTGAAATCTGGGTGGCCTCACTGTGGGGGAGAGTTCCTTTTGATATGATGAAGTGGCAAGTTAATGACTGAGACTCTAGAACTGTGTTGGTGCTTTTTGTCTTTGGGGATGGTTTATGCTGTTAGGGATGAGTGTTTAAAGCCTGGGGGTGGGATGGGGCCAGGGTGGGAATTGTAATGTCATTTACAAGAGCCATAGAGGCAGATTTACAAAGTGACAAAGAATCCAGGGGGTCTTGGCTCAACTCAGTGGAATCCAGCAGCCTCTGTAAAAGCAGGTAATGTGGATCTAGGGTGCCATAGATGACTCCTTGAAACGAGATTCTCACAAACTGAATCTATCTGTGTGACTTAAATCCTAGAAAAGGAGGTACTTAGTAACCAAAGTGGGGATGAAGTGAAAGTGAAAGTTTGTAGGAGAATGAGAAGGCGATGCCCTGAGGCTATCTAGGCATGAACATTCCAGGCAGACAGTGGAATAAGTGCAGAGATCCAGAGGTGGTACCTGTTGTGGGTGGCAGAATGTCCAGGAGGTTGTGGTGTGACTGAGGGCATGTTTGTGCAGAGGCCGAATGAGAGGCCTCATGCTGGCTACCATGCTGGCTGGGCAGGGCACTAGATTGTGCAGAACCTTGGAAGTCAGTGTAAAAATTCCACCTTTTACTCTTAGAGACCTGGGAAAACTGAAGGGTTCTGAGCAGAAGAGGTCCAGCACCTCAACCACACTTGGAAAGGACTGTTGCTGCTCCTGTGTTAACAAATTAGAGGAGAAAAGACATGTCAGTTGAGACACCAGAGGTGAGGGCAGGAGCAGTGGAAGAAGGGCAAGAAGTGGCTGGATTCCGTTTCTACTCTGAAGATGGAACTAGTAGACTAGATAGGGACATGGCATTGGTGGAGGGTGGGGTTGTGGGAGGAGCACAAACACTCCAAGGTTGTGGACCTGTCAGTGGCAGCAGTCAATCTTGAGAGCAGGCAGATGATCATGCAAAGACAGCTATTTGAAGGTATTTCTGTGAAGAGGAGCAGAGGAATGATAGGACCAGGACTCCTTATGGTTTATGTTGGGTGGCAGCCAGGTCCCTGGAGAAAGTAGGACCTCGGGAGTGTCCAGGCAAGGTGGCACAAGGCAAGTCTAGGTGCTCATCATGGCCTGAGTACACTGCACAGTTGCTTTGGGTACTTTGGGTCTTCCAGGGACAGCTGAGAATAGAGAGAAGAGATGCTGGAGTTTGGAGATCAAGGAGAGGCTTCAAAGTGCTAGGGAGCTGGGTTTATGGGTGGACTTGGTGGGTGACAGCCACAAGATTGAATAGAACTGGTTTTTCCAGGTTGGAGGAGGCAAACAGTGTGTGCAAAGGAGTGACTATAAGGGGGAGTCAGAATCTGACAGTTGGGATGAAAAGTGAGGACTTGGGAGGCTATAAGAGAGGGTCAGTGGGAAGGTGGAGCAAATGTGGACAAGCAGGGGAATGGTCCCCAAAGAGTTACTCAGCAGGGGAACCTTCCACCATTATTCAGAAACAAGAGGCAACAAATGTCTCATCCAGTTTGGGCTTGGCTCAGGTCCCTGCAGATAAACCACACTTGATTACCATGTAATAAAGTATTTAAACAGGTACATTTCTCTTTATTTCTAGCACTGCGGTAGAACTCTTGGGGGTAGCTAGTGTTGCATCCACCGGGTACGAGAACAAACATCGGAGACTTTCAGTTTAGATGTTACTTTATTGGCCTGTTTAACCTGCACAGGGGCAAACTCCCAAGATGTCTGGAGACACCGTACTCACAAGGAACTGCAAACGGGAGTCGCGACTGGCGCTTACAGCCAGGCCCTTATATATCCTAAGTGAGCAAGCATTATACAGAAGCAGATGTGGCAGTTAGCTATTGCTAGGGAGGTCGCACACAGCATAGCAACAGGGGCTGGGTTTAGCTTAGTGGTGAATTTCAAACATAAACTTCTTTGTTCTCAGCCTCACAGGGGCCCTATCAGCACTCCCTGTTCCTGCTCCTTCAATAGTTACACTCTGGCAGCTACAGCAGGGCCCTATCAGCACCTCCCTGTTCCTGCTCCAAAATGTTACACTCTGGCAGCCACAGCATGCCTCCCTGAATTTAACAGCTAGTATTTGTCTTTGTGTCTTGTCTTTGCCTCTGACTGAGCTGCTGGCTGACGGGACTTGTGAGCGCTATTCATCAGGGCAGCTATGGCCTTTTTGTTGTTCATTTCTGTCTATAGCAGCCCAAGTTATTTTCCCCCCATGATGAGTTCTTTAAAAATTTAGATTATATTATACTCTTACTTTCTTTGAATGGCTTTAAGTTGGAATTAAAACAAAAATAAAATCCAAACTACAGACCTTGATGGGACCCTACCTACCTGCCCCTAAGTTCACACCAGCCACAATGACTCCTCATTGCCCATCCATGTGCCATGCTTGGTCTCATGTAGACATTTGCCTGCACTGCTGTGTGTGGAATGCACTTCCTCAGGGTTCTGGCATGTACCCCAGCACATGTGGAGGTATGAGGGTGCCCTTTTACAGCTGTACCAGTGATGGGGGTGCTATTGGCATTTAGCACTATAGTACACAGGACAATCCCACCTAATGAGCATTCTTTCTTCTAAAATGCCAACCTGGCCCTTGTTGAGGGACACAGCTATACCTTCCCATGGCTGAATCATTAGGCATCTGCTCCCATGCATTTCCCTGACTATACTCACCAGATCCCAGATGTCACCATTTTCTTTTCTTAAGAGCACTTCGTACAATCTGAAGTCATTTATCTTGTCATTATCTATCTCTGCCCCCACAATGTAAGGTCTTTGAGGGCTTATCTCTGGGTCTATCTACAATAATGCTTTAAAATATAATGAGCTTGCCTGACCAGGTGATGGTGCAGTAAATAGAGCGTTGGACTGGGATGCAGAGGACCCAAGTTCAAGACCCCGAGGTCACCAGCTTGAGCGTGGACTCATCTAGTTTGAGCAAAGCTCACCAGCTTGGACCCAAGGTTGCTGGCTTGAGCAGAGGGTTACTCAATCTGCTGTAGCCCCATGGTCAAGGCACATATGAGAAAGCAATCAATGAGCAACTAAGGAGCCACAACAAAAGACTGATAATTGATGCTTCTCATCTCTCTGCATTCCTGTCTGTCTGTCCCTATCTATCCCTCTCTCTGACTCTCTCTCTGTCTCTGTAAAAAAAATAAAAATAAATAAAGTACTCTTTTTTTTTTTAATAAATTTTTATTAATGGTAATGGGATGACATTAATAAATCAGGGTACATATATTCAAAGAAAACATGTCTAGGTTATTTTGTCATTAAATTATGTTGCGTACCCCTCACCCAAAGTCAGATTGTCCTCCGCCACCCTCTATCTAGTTCTCTGTGCCCCTCCCCCTCCCCCTAACTCCCTCCCTCCCTCCCATGTCCTCCCTCCCCCCACCCCTGGTAACCACCACACTCTTGTCCATGTCTCTTAGTCTCATTTTTATGTTCCACCAATGTATGGAATCATGTAGTTCTTGTTTTTTTCTGATTTACTTATTTCACTCCTTATAATGTTATCAAGATCCCACCATTTTGCTGTAAATGATCTGATGTCATCATTTCTTATGGCTGAGTAGTATTCCATAGTGTATATGTGCCACATCTTCTTTATCCAGTCTTCTATTGAAGGGCTTTTTGGTTGTTTCCATGTCTTGGCCACTGTGAACAGTGCTGCAATGAACATGAGGCTACATGTGTCTTCACGTATCAATGTTTCTGAGGTTTGGGGGTATATACCCAGTAGAGGGATTGCTGGGTCATAAGGTAGTTCTATTTGCAGTTTTTTGAGGAACCACCATACTTTCCTCCATAATGGTTGTACTACTTTACAGTCCCACCAACAGTGAATGAGGGTTCCTTTTTCTCCACAGCCTCTCCAACATTTGCTATTACCCGTCTTGTTGATAATAGCTAATCTAACAGGGGTGAGGTGGTATCTCATTGTAGTTTTGATTTGCAAAAAATAAAGTACTCTTTAAAAAATATATAATGGGCTTGGAGTGACTGAGTAAATGCATGAATGAACTTTTTTTCTGTGGTTACAATATGACTTAATTCAACAAAAATAAACAATGTACAAATGTAATGTAGGGTATATATTTAGTAAAGTTCATTTTCTTCTAATAACTTTTAGTTGTTAATCTTCTGGAAAAAATTTTTACATCCAGAGTCTCAAAACAAAGTTTATGAAGCCCCACATTCAGTGGTTCCAAATGAACATGTGGTTCTTTTGAATTCTGTGACAAGACACAGATCAGCTACTTAAGCACCCATTAAAGGAAAATAAGTTCTAAAAAAGAATGTTAGTATGCACTGACTGAAGCTCCTCGCTCACCTGCTCTCCCAGCTCACCAACTTTTTCTTGTAGGAGAATTTCCATGTTCTTCAAAATCACTTCCCAAATCTTTTATGCTCTATTCTGTGCCTTTAAGCTGTTTTTTTATGTTCTTCCTGCCACAAAAGAAGATTACAGACAGTATTTTACTTTCTTTGGGGGGGGGGGAGCAGAGGAGATAGCGAGGCAGACATTACATGTGCCCCAACTGGGATCCACCTGGCAACCCCGTTTGGGGCCAATGCTTGAGTACTGAGCTGTTAGTTTAGTACCTAAGACTGACAAACTTGGACCAAACAAGCCATCCTCAGTGCCTGGGGCTACCCTTGAACAAATTGAGCAACTGGCTGTGGGAGAAGAAAATAAGGAGGAGAGAGGAAGGGAGAGAAGAATACTGTCATTACTCCTGTGTGCCCTGACTAGGAATCGAACCTGGGACATCCACTGGCCAGGGCTGTATTTTACATTTTGAAAGAGTCATCTCAGGCTTATTTACTTTAGAGTGGAAATTAGCTAAAATTTGCAAATTTAATAATATCTATAGATAATTTTTAATCTGTATAGAATAAATTTTAAAATGTCACATGCCACAAAACTCATTTCTTTTTGTATAGTTGAAGAAGCCATGGCCAGATATCTCAGTTGGTTAGAGCATCATCTGGATACACAAAGGTGGCCAGTCTGAAACCTTCTCAGGACATATGCAGGAACAGATCAGTGTTTGTCACCCTTTCTCTCTCTTTCTAAAATCAATTTTAAAAATTTTAAAAAAGAAGCACTTCCCTGATTGCTCTGTTGACTAGAGCATTGTCCAGAAGCACAGAGGTTGCTGGTTCAATCCCTGGTCTGGGCACATACTGGAAAAGATTGATGTTCCTGTCTCTCTCTCTCTCCCTTCTCTCAAATCAATAAAATAAACAAACAAACAAAAAGTAATTACCAGGCTGCTTTGTCATAAAAATGTAATCATACATGACTTCAAAGTGAGATCCCCTAAATGCATTTCAACATATTTCCAAAGATTTTCTGATTTTTTTTATTTCTGTCAGTAACCTGTCATAATTTACCATGATTCTAGCTTAACATTTTTGCACAATACTGAAATATTATTCTTTGTAGAACATATGCCTTACAGACATTAAATTTTGCCCATCTTGGAATTCTTTCTCTAACTTTTCCTCACGAAGGCACCCAGTGCAATCTGGCTCCAGATCTCCACAGCCCTCCTGCCCTGGACTTTTCCTCATGAACTGCATTGTGACATTTTAGGACTGAATTGTTTTCTCAAGCTTTTAACTTAAACACTTACACAGGGTTTACACAGACAGTTTAAGAAGTTTAAAAGTGCTTACTCATTGATGCCTTGCAATAATGTTTTGAGATGGGTACCATGAGTATCTGAATTTTAAAGGTGAGGAAATGGAGCAGAGTTGAAGTAACTGGCCCACGGCCACTCATCTGGGAGGTGGGAAGCCAGGATCCCAATTCCTGCACTCTGTGCTTTGAGCCCTGTCCTGCTGCCCTTTAAGGCACTGATAGTCTTTCCACCTCTCTAGATGCCTAGTGCAGCACCTGGCACACAGCAGCCTCCCAAGTCTATGCTGTTCCCTTGCTGACTTCTTGTTTCACTACCCTCTTCCTCCCTTCCTCTGATCAATATTCTTAAACATGCCAAATATACACCTACCTCAGGGCCATTGTGCATGCTGCTCCTGCTGCCTAGAGTCCTCTTTCCCAATGTGTATGGCTTTTTGCCTCAACAACTTCAGGTACTGGCTCAAGAACCACCTTCAACAGCTATCCTATTTAAAATTGCAAATACTCCATTCCAAAGTACTTATCATTATCTGACATGCTGTCCACATTATCTATTTTCTATTTTCATTTTTTGGCTCCCTACCCTCACTAAAGTAGAGGCTCCACAAGGGCACAGATTTTTGCCTTGTGTCATTTCTGTATCTCCAATACCTAGATCAGTGTGTCCCCAGTAAGTAACTTCTGCAGTCCTATGTACCTTTGGGTGGATTTTTATCCAGTCTACATAATGGTGTTAAAAGTCTTTAAATTAGGCACATCATTTGGAAATGGGGTGTTCATGAAAAAGTATTTCTAGTTTTTCTTTGAAATCCAGAGAATCATAATGCTGAGGCTTGTGTTCCTGCATAGGCTGTACAGGTGGGACCATCACCCCTCGTCTCACTCACAGACTGTTCATCACTACCTTTCAGGCCCTGTTACCATTTAATACATGGCCCCTAATGTTTAGCTATGGAGCCTTCTGCAGATATATACAGCTCCCAAGGACACACTGCATCTGGGAGGAACTATGGGCCCCAGGCTGAAGAGACCTTCAGGATTAGCTCACTCTGCTCTTGATGAGGTGTGAAACCATCTCCAAGAGGCTTACCACCCCTCCCTTATTCTTTCTCAGCACTTGTTAGAGTCCCTAATTATTCACAGTGAAAATCAGGGCCCTACATTACCATCTTTCAGGCCCTGTTAGCATGAGGCCCTGTACAACCAGTCCTCATGGAGTTAGAATGGCTGTTGAGCTGTCTTTCCTTTGGCAATGGGGCAGTTTTGGCTGAGTGACCAGCAATCCATTTTTGCCCTTTTTGTCTCCATCAGCTGGAACCTCAGGCCCTTGTCTCCATGCATCACTGTGCTTCTAGCCCTCACTTTCTCCTGTAGGCTGCACTCCAGGCAGAGCTGCTGAGCTGCCCACTGTTCCCATTTCAGCAGTTGCTGCATCTCAGCCATGCGGCCCAGAGGCATACTCTGTTCCACCTGCCTTTGCAGCTGGTGGACCTGCAAGTGCTGTCCAGGAGTGTAAACTCTCAGCCTCAGGTTGGTTCCTCGCAGCTGTACCAGAAAAATGCCACGGCAGCTTTGGTGTGACTGCTGAGAGCTACACAGTCACTGACAATTATGGAAGACTTTGTTTATGGACTTCCTTCAACTACCAGGACAATTTATGCATCTTCTCTGTGGTCCCTGCATCTGAAGCAAAATGCAAGACTTATAAAGAACCTATCATTGGAATTTTGACAGCAAAATTTCCATCTAGCCAGAGTTTCGGCATAGTGAGAGTCAGAATGACGATGATGAGATGCCACTTTGGACCTGTGGGAAGATCATGGTACATTCTGTCCAGTTTTACCTTCCAGCATACCTTACTGGAGTCTGATTATTGCTGGATATGGTAATTACCCTTTAAGTGGAGTTCACACTCCTAAGATCTCAGTGAGGCCAGAGTCACAGAGGGCAATTAACACAGTGAATGCAGAAGGGGACATGAGAGCAGGTGTGGAATTAAGTCCCCCAGCCACCGAGGACAGCACAGAACTCTTGGAGTTAAAGTGATTATGATTGAACTGCACATCACGTGACCAGTATTTTTAGTAAGCAATCAGGGGGTCAGATGCAAACACCATTTAATTCACCCTGACTCTGGGGGCTTCATCTAGAATACACATCATTTCCTTGGCCCCTGAAAGAACTGGCCACATCAGCCCTCACACAGTTCTGAGGCTCCATCAAATGTCATTCTTAGAAGGACATTTCAGATCTTGCTCCCTAGCATATATCATCATTTTGGAGCAATCTTATTATTCTTTTTGTCACATTTAGGCCAGGTCTCAAGCCACAGGGTCAGAGAGAAAAGGAAGATGCCCACTCCAGCCACACAATGGCAGGAGCGAGGCTGTGATTCCTTTCAACAGTCACTGTGTCAACTCATGTCTCAGAGGCTACGTCATCACTAACACACAGCTGCTCTGTAGAACAGGGGTCATCCTGAGATGCACCTGCACATGGAAAGCTTCCAGGAGGACAGCTGCCATGCTCTTTTGGGAGAGAAAGAGAAGGAAGAACCAGTGCTCAGGCACCTCCACCAAAAATTGCTTTCTCTCGAGTTTTCTGCTTCAGACAGTCATTCTCCAGTCACCCCATCCAGAGCTCGATTCCCATCTCAGGCCCCATGACTCCAAGTGTCAGAGTGCTTAGGCATCCCAATGGTACTTCTACTCTGTCACCTTCTACAGCCACTGTGCTCTGAACTCTGGAACCTGACAGCAACTTTTTCTGTGGGGAAGCTGCTGCAGGCTCAGCATGGGAGTCCCTGCAGACCTACTTTGCAACTATCTGGTCAATTAGCCCATAAGTACCCTTTGAATTCTTGCCAGTTCTTTCCATCTGCCTCTTCTTGGAAGTGAGATGCAGATGGAGCTGGCCCAGCTCCAGCGGCCACAGCTCCCTTTCCTGTTCCTCTGAGCTTTCCCATTGACAGGTGGGGGCTGTGCTGTCCCCCCACTGAGAGGTAGGCCCTGAACCCTCCCTGTGAATCCAGGCTAGACTAAACACAAGGTTGAATTTGGTCACCAGGCTTATAAAATAAAACAAAAAACAGTGCTGGGACCTACCATGGCATCACCTGAGCTGCTCTCCTGTTAGTGCCTGTCCAACCTACTTGGCTCTGTGACCTCTTAGACCTTCCTCAGCATCACCCACATATGATAACACTGGCTTCCTCCCACATATGCGCACACACCCTCACCACTGCACACTCAGAGGGGCCTTAACTAGTCTTAGATGCCTCTACTTTCCTCCTCTGGACTTTCATCGATGTGGCTTGGGTGGGGGGAGATCTAAATCACAAAGAAGCAAACACCAACTCATGTTGCAGCAGAATTGTTTATGTAAGGTATCTTCTGCTTGTGATGCTGGTTGACTCCTTAGCCCCAAAGAGTTCAAACTGGCCAGTTGGCTCAGTGGTAGAGCATCAGCCTGGCGTGTGGATGTCCCAGGTCTGATTCCCAGTCAGGGCACACAGGAGAAGTGACCATCTGCTTCTCCACTCCTCCTGCTTCTCTCTCTCTCTTCCCCTCCCACAGCCATGTCTTAATTGGTTTGAGCACATCTGTTCCAGACTTCATGGAGCCTGTGCCTCAGGTGCTAGAAATAGTTTAGTTGTGAGCATGGCCTCAGATGGGAAGAGCATCAGGCCCCAGGAAGGGGTTGAGGGTAGATTCCAGTCTGGGTATATATGTTAGTCTGTCTCTCTATCTCCTCTCCTCTCACTTAGAAAAGAAAACAAAGGGAAACCCCAAATACAGAGAAACCTCTAGGAAAGCACTTTTTTGAAGTAGGAAAGCTAACAGTCTACCAAAGCCCCCAATAAACCTGGGCTTACACCTCTGCAACCTCAAGCATCTTACTCTCACACCAGGTGACCATTGCCAAGTCCATCAGTGGGGCCAAAAGTCAGTAGGGGATCCTGCAAAGAATTTCAGCAGAGGGGAACAATTGCCACACTTAAGTGCAGTTGGTGCTGGAACAGGTCAGATCAGTTAAAGACCCCTTCCCTGCTGTGCTGGGGGTGGGTAGCCTCTCCCATGGCCCCTCTTCTCTCCCTACAGCTCCCTGGCCCTCCAAAGCACTCCACATCTGAGTCTGGGGTGTCAGTACTCAAGACACTTGTTATCACACACTCTCTGAGCTGTGACCATGATAGTCTCAGGCTCTGACATTCCTGATTCATGTGTTCAAGTTCAAGTTTGAGTTTCTTAATTTGATCACCCTATTTTTAAAAAAAAAATCTCACAAGTATAAGAAATATCGTAGCAGTTTGATTAAGAAACTTCAGAAAATTACAGACAAGCAAAAATTGAAAAATTTAAATCCCCATGACCCCTGCAGCTCAATGACCACACTTGAGTTGTGCTGTCATCCTTTAGCCCTTCCTCTACAAACCGCATTTCTACCAATGAGACGGCACAATGTCAAGTGCTGAGCTTTTCTTCTTACTGTGTCTCGATTATCTCCCCATTACATTAAATATTTGAAAACATGGTTTTAAACACTTGTTAAAACTTACTGTCTCGCCTAACCAGGCAGTGGTATAGTGGATAGAGCATCGGACTGGGATGTGGAGGACCCAGTTTTAAAACCTCAAAGTCACTGGCTTGAGCACGGGCTCAACCAGCTTGAGTGCAGGCTCACCAGCTCAAGCGCAGGGTCACTGGATTGAGCGTAGGATCATAGACATGAACCCATGATCACTGGCTTGAGCCCAAAGGTCGCTGGCTTGAAACCCAAGTTTGCTGGCTTGAGCCCAAGGTCATTGGCGTAAGCAAGGGGTCACTCTGTCTGCTATAGCCCCTTGGTCAAGGCACATATGAGAAAGCAATTAATAAACAACCAAAGATCTGCAAGGAAGAATTGATGCTTCTCATCTCTCTCCCTTCCTGACTGTCCCTCTCTCTGTCTATCACACACACAAAAATTACTGTCTCATACTATAAATTGTTGATGGTTGATTCAAGCATATTCCAATTTTGTTTTTGCCATTACAAATACCACAGAAAGGAAAACACTTCCAGCTGAGCCTGATTTGTGGTGGCACAGTGGATGAAGCATCAACCTGGAATGCTGAGGTTGGCCGTTCGAGGTCAGGACACATGTGAGAAGCAACTACTATAATTTGGCACCTCCCCCTCTCCATTTCTATCTCTATTGTCTCTAAAATCAATAAATAAAAACTTTAAAAAAGAAAATAAAGCTTCCAACGAAGTCCACAGTGCTCAGGTAAAAGTCCCATACATAGAATCATGAAGTCAAAGGGTAGTGACACTCTTGAAGCTCTGATACATATTTTGCCAAACTGTCTTCCAGAAAGGTTTACTAATTTACTCTTTTACCATCAAAATTTAATTCCTTTCTGCTGTCTTTCTAGGTACTTGGGATTTACAAAAGCTGCTGAAGTCCACATATTTTCTAGGTCTTTGCTGTTAAGCTCCTCACTTCAATTGTAGAGCAGTGCCTACCTTTTGCCACATTAGGGCTACTCCTAATGGATTTTAGGCCACTCCTCTGATGTGCCCACTCCTCTTTACCCCACTACCCTCCCTGGCCACTACTCATCTGCAACTCCTCCCGGTGTCCAGCCCTATCCAGTCTCTGTGTTAACAGCTGAATGGTGATGCAGTTTTTCTCAATTTGGGACTGCTGGATGGAGGCCTTATCTCCCAGCTGAAGGACCCTGTGGTTGAGCTGAAAAAATCTATCTTTGCATTTCTGACCCTAGAGCAAATGAATTGAAACAAATGAGTTTTTTTCTTTTGTTTTTTAGTGGGGAGGGCTGGGGGGACAGACAGACAGAAAGAGAGAGATGAGAAGCACCAACTCATAATTGCAGCACCTTTAGTTGTTCACTGATTGCTTCTCATATGTGCCTTTACTGGGGGTTTGGATGGGGGTTCCAGCCAAGCCAGTGACCTCTGCCAACACACAGTCAGGTGAAAGGTATTTTTTTTTAAAAAAACAGCAGCTCAATTCAGATCATTTCAATGGATTTCAACCAGGGATTGTTTCTGGGGAACATTCGTAATGTCTTGAGACATTTTTGGTTACCACAGCTGGGGAAAAGAGAACGAGTACTATTGGAAGCTAGTGGATGAGATACTCAGCACCCTCCATTATAGAACAATCTGGCCTAAATAGCAATAATGCAAACATAGGAAACCCTGATCTATCCCCCTCATAAATAAGATGGTCAACCAGAGGTGGTTATATGCCATAAAGATCCAAATCACTTTTCTGAAAACCTTTCATAATTTTCTCATTTCTTCCACAGTTATTTCTAACATTATTTTAAGTAATTTAAAGGAAAAATAAACCTGCCTGGCCTGTGGTGGTACAGTGGATAGAACTTCGACCTGGAATGCTGACATTGCCAGTTTGAAACCCTGGACTTGCCCCTCATGGCACATACAACAAGCGATCAATGAACAGTGCAAGTGAAACAACTATGAGTTGATACTTTACACACCTCACCCCTTTCTTGCCTCTCTCTGTAAAATCAATAAATAAAATCTTTAAAAAAAATTTTTTAAAGCCCTAATTAAATTTGAGATATATAACTATCTTTAAAGTCTTCTTTAATCTTTGTCATTAAACATCTAAATGTAGCTTTCTGTAGGGAATAAGCATTGGTTAAATTGTATATTTTCTTTTTCTAAAAATCCATCACCTAGTAGACAGTGGATGCCAAACAAACACTAACTGGTGGATGAGCAAGTGCACTAGAAGTTGAAACAACTAAGAAGTTGGCCCTACAGTCTTTCACCATGAAAATTCCAGTTAATGTCTACTATTTTTCCATGCATGTATTTTTTAAATCTTATTTTTATTAATTCTAATGCAGTTATATTGATAAATCAGGGTAACTATGTTCAGAGAAAACATCGCCAGATTATTTTAACATTTGATTATGCTGCATACCCCTCACCCAAAGTCAGATTGTCTTCTGTCACCTTCTATCTGTTTTTTTTTGTGCCCCTCCTCTAGCCCTACCCCCTCTCTCTCCTTCCTCGCCCCCTCCCCACCCCCCACTCCACCCCCTGTTACCATCACATTCTTGTCCATGTCTCTAAGTCTCATTTTTATGTCCCATCTATGTATGGGTTCATATAGTTCTTAGTTTTTTCTGATAAACTTATTTTACTCCGTATAATGTTATCAAGGTCCATCCATATTATTGTAAATAATCCGATGTCATCATTTCTTTTGGCTGAGTAGTATTCCATAGTATATATGTACCAAAGCTTTTTAATCCAATCGTCCTCTGACGAACACTTGGGCTGTTTCCAGATCTTCGCTATTGTGAACAATGCTGCCATAAACATGGGGGTGCATTTCTCCTTCTGGAACAGTTCTATGGTGTTCTTGGGGTATATTCCTAAAAGTGGGATAGCTGCATCAAACAGCAGTTTGATTTTCAATTTTTTGAGGAATCTCCATACTGTTTTCCACAGAGGCTGCACCAGTCTGCATTCCCACCAGCAGTGCAGGAGGGTTCCCTTTTCTCCACATCCTCGTCAGCACTTATTCGGTGTTGTTTTGTTGATAAGCACTATTATGACTGGTGTGAGATGATATCTCATTGTGGTTTTAATTTGGATTTTTCTAATGATTAGTGATGTTGAGCATTTTTTCATATGCCTATTGGCCATCTGTATGTCCTCTTTGGAAAAGTGTCTATTCATTTCTTTGGCCCATTTTTTGATTGGATTGTTTGTCTTTCTGGTGTTGGGATTTACAAGTTCTTTATAAATTTTGCTTATCTGACATACTGTCAAATATGTTCTCCCATTGTGTAATTTGTCTTTTTATTCTGTTCTTCTTGTCTTTGGCTGTGCCAAAGCTTTTTAGTTTGATATAGTCCCATTTGTTTATTCTATCTTTTATTTCACGTGCCTGTGGAGATAAATCAGCAAATATATCACTGCGAGAGATGTCAGAGAGCTTACTGCCTATGTTTTCTTCTAAGATGCTTATGATTTCATGGCTTTCATTTAAGTCTTTTATCTATTTTGAGTTTATTTTTGTGAATGGTGTAAGTTGGTGGTCTAGTTTCATTTTTTTTTTTTTTTTTTTGCAGATAGCTGTCCAATTTTTCCAACACCATTTATTAAAGAGGCTGTCTTTACTTTATTGTACGCCCTTACCTCCATTGTCAAATATCAGTTGTGGGTTTATGTCTGGGTTCTTCGTTCTGTTTCATTGATCTATGTGTCTGTTCTTATGCCAGTACCAGGCTGTTTTGAGTACAATGGCCTTGTAGTATAACTTGATATCAGAAGTGTGATACCTCCCCATTTATTCTTCTTTTTTAAGATTGCTGAGGCTATTCGTGTTCTTTTTTGGTTCCATATAAATTTTTGGAATATGTGATCTATATCTTTAAAGTATGTCATTGGTATTTTAATTGGTATTGCATTAAATTTATAAATTGCTTTGGGTAATATAGACATTTTAATGATGTTTATTCTTCCTAACCATG
Source organism: Saccopteryx bilineata (assembly GCF_036850765.1). Taxonomy (NCBI): domain Eukaryota; kingdom Metazoa; phylum Chordata; class Mammalia; order Chiroptera; family Emballonuridae; genus Saccopteryx; species Saccopteryx bilineata. The sequence continues at coordinate 206,691,748 of NC_089491.1, read as the reverse complement.
AGCACCATATATGCTTCCACTTGTTTGTATCTTCCTTGATTTCTTTTATCAACCTTTTATAATTTTCTAAGTACAAACCCTTAGTCTCCTTGGTTAAATGTACTCCTAGGTACTTTATTTCTTGGGTTGTAATAGAGAGGGGATTGTTTCTTTAATTTCTCTTTCTGACTGTTCATTGTTGGTGTATAAAAATGCCTCTGATTTCTGAGTATTAATTTTATATCCTACCACTTTGCTGAATCCATTTATCAAGTCCAATAGTTTTTTGACTGAGACTTTAGGGTTTTCTATATACAATATCATATCATCTGCAAATAATTATAGTTTTACTTCTTTTACAACTTGAATGCCTTCTATTTCTTCTTCTTGTCTGATTGCTGTGGCTAGGACTTCCAGAACTATGTTGAATAAGAGTGGTGAAAGAGGGCACCTCTGCCTTGTTTCTGATCTTAAGGAGATTGCTTTTAATTTTTGCACATTGAGTATGATGTTGGCTGTGGGTTTCTCATAGATGGATTTTATCATGTTGAGGTATGTTCCCTGTATTCCCACTTTGTTGAGAGTTTTGATCATGAATAGGTGCTGGATTTTATCAAATGCTTTTTCTGCATCTATTAAAATTATCATATGGTTTTTCTCCTTCCTTTTGTTTATGTGATGATTCACATTAATTGATTTGCAAATATTGTACCAGCCTTGCGTCCCCAGAATAAATCCCAATTGATCATGGTGTATGATTTTTCCCATATATTGTTGGATCTGGTTAGCTAATATTTTGTTGAGGGTTTTAGCATCTATATTCATCAGGAATATAGGCCTATAATTTTCTTTCTTTGTGTTGTCTTTGCCTGGTTTTGGAATCAGAATTATGCTCACCTCATAAAGGGAGCTTGGAAGTCTTCCTTCCTCTTGAATTTTTTGAAATAGCTTGAGAAGGATAGAAGTTAGTTCTTCTTTGAATATTTGGTAGAATACACTTGTGAAGCCATCTGGCCCAGGACTTTTCTTTGTTGGGAGTTTTTTCATAATTGTTTTGATCTCGTTTGGTATAATCAGTCTGTTTAGGTTTTCTGATTCTTCCAGATTGATTTTTGGAAGTTTGTATGTTTTAAGAAATTTGTCCATTTTATCTAGGTTGTCTAGGTTTTTGGCAAACAGTTCTTCATAGTATTTTCTTACAATATTTTGTATTTCTGTTGTGTCAGTTGTTATTTCTCCACTCTAATTTCTAATTTTATTTATTTCAGTCCTCTCTCTTTTTTTCTTGATGAATCTAGTTAAAGGTTCATCAATCTTATTTACCTTTCCAAAGAACTAGCTCCTAGTTTATTCATACTCTGTATTGTTTCTTTAGCCTCTATGTCATTTATTTCTACTCTGATCTTTATTATTTCCTTCCTTCTACTAGCTCTGGGCTTTACTTGCTGTTCTTTTTCTAGTTTTTTTAGATGCAGGGTTAAGTTGTTTATTTGAGCTTTTTCTAGCTTCTTAAAGTGTAGCTGTAGTGCTATGAACTTTCCTCTCAGTACTGCTTTTGCTGAGTCCCATAAATTTTGAGTTGTTGTATGCTCATTATCATTCGTTTCTAGGAATTTTTTATTTCTTCTTTGATATTGTTCTTAATCCATTTGTTATTTAACAACCTGCTATTTAGTTTCCATGTGTTTGAGAATTTTTGAGCTTTTCTGTTGTGCTTGATTTCTAGTTTCATGCCATTGTGATCAGAGAAAGTGTTTGATATAATTTTAATCTTTTTAAATTTGTTGAGACCACTTTTGTGCCCTAACATGTGGTCTATCCTAGAGAATAGTACCATGAGCACTTGAAAAGAATGTATATTCTGATGCTTTAGGGTGAAAGGTTCTGAAGATATCTATTAAATCCTGTTTATCTAGTGTGTCCTTTAAGTCTGCTGTTTCTTTGTTAATTTTCTTTCTTGAGGATCTATCTAGTGATATTAATGGTGTATTAAAATTTCCTACTATTATAGTATTGCTGTTGATCTTGCCCTTTATATCCATCAAAGTCTGCTTTATATATTTAGGTGCTCCTACATTAGGTACAAAGATATTTATAATAGTTATATTTTCCTGTTAGATTGCTCCCTTTATCATTAGGTAGTGGCCTTCTTTATCTCTTACTATATTCTTTGTTTTAAAGTCCATTTTGTCTGATATAAGTATTGCTACTCCAGCTTTTTTTTTTTTTCATTTTTGTTTGCATGAAATGTCTTTTTTATCTTTTTACCGTCAGTTTATGTGCATCTTTTGTTTTGAGGTATGTCTCTTGTAGACAGCATAAGTACAGGTCCTGTTTTCTTATCTATGCAGCTACCCTATGTCTTTTGATTGAATCATTTAATCCATTTACATTTAAGGTTATTATTATTTTTTTTTTTTTTACAGAGACAGAGAGAGAATCAGAGTGGGGGATAGTCAGGAACAGACAGACAGGAATGGAGAGATGAGAAGCATCAATCATTAGTTTTTCATTGTGCATTGCGACACCTTAGTTGTTCATTGATTGCTTTCTCATATGTGCCTTGACGGTGGGCCTTCAGCAGCCTGAATAACCCCTTGCTCGAGCCAGCGACCTTGGGTCCAAGCTGGCAAGCTTTTTGCTCAAGCAGATGAGCCCATGCTCAAACTGGCAACCTCGGGGTCTCAAACCTGGGTCTTCCGCAACCCAGTCTGACACTCTATCCACTGCGCCACTGCCTGGTCAGGCCATTTAAGGTTATTATTATTTTTATTTATTTATTTATTTATTTATTTATTTTTGTATTTTTCTGAAGCTGGAAACAGGGAGAGACAGTGAGACAGACTCCTGCATGCGCCCGACCGAGATCCACCTGGCACGCCCACCAGGAGCGACGCTCTACACACCAGGGGGCGATGCTCTGCCCCTCTGGAAAGTCGCTCTGTTGCGAGCAGAGCCACTCTAGCACCTGCGGCAGAGGCCAAGGAGCCATTTCCAGTGCCCAGGCCATCTTTGCTCCAATGGAGCCTCGACTGCGGAAAGGAAGAGATAGACAAGGAGGAAGGAGAGGGGGAGGGGTGAAGAAGCAGATGGGTGCTTCTCCTGTGTGCCCTGGCCGGGAATCGAACCCGGGACCTCTACAAGCCAGGCTGACACTCTACCACTGAGCCAACCGGCCAGGGCTCAAAGGTTATTATTGATATGCAGTTGTTCATTGCCATTTTATTCTTTAAAGCTGTATTCCTCTTTTGCTATATTCTTTTTTCACTTTGATCTGTTTACACCATGCCCCTTAACATTTCCTGCAGCATTGGTTAGGTTGTAATGAATTCCTTGAGTTTTTTTTTTTTTTTGGCTCTGGGAAGCTTTTTATTTCTCCTACAATTTTAAATGATAGCCTTGCTGGATAACGTAGTCTTGGTTGTAGGTTATTGTTCTGCAATACTTTGAATATTTTTTGCCATTTCCTTCTGGCCTCAAGTGTTTCTGTTGAGAAGTCTGATGTCACCCTTATGGGGGCTCCTTTGTAAGTGATAGTGTTTTTTTCTCTAGCAGCTTTTAATATTTTCTCTTTATCATTTAGCTTTGGTATTTTAAATATGATGGGTCTTGGGATAGGTTTCTTTGGGTTTCTTTTTTTTAATAAATTTTTATTAATGTTAATGAAATGACATTAATAAATCAGGGTACATATATTCAAAGAAAACATGTCTAGGTAATCTTGTCATTAAATTATGTTGCATACCCCTCGCCCAGAGTCAGATTGTCCTCCGTCACCCTCTATCTAGTTCTCTGTGCCATTCCCCTTCCCCCTAACTCTCTCCCTCCCTCCCGCCTACGTCCTCCCTCCCCCCACCCCTGGTAACCACCACACTCTTGTCCATGTCTCTTAGTCTCATTTTTATGTTCCACCAATGTATGGAATCATGTAGTTCTTGTTTTTTTCTGATTTACTTATTTCACTCCATATAATGTTATCAAGATCCCACCATTTTGCTGTAAATGATCTGATGTCATCATTTCCTATGGCTGAGTAGTATTCCATAGTGTATATGTGCCACATCTTCTTTATCCAGTCTTCTATTGAAGGGCTTTTTGGTTGTTTCCATGTCTTGGCCACTGTGAAAAGTGCTGCAATGAACATGGGGCTACATGTGTCTTTACATATCAATGTTTCTAACTTTTGGGGGTATATACCCAGTAGAGGGATTGCTGGGTCATAAGGTAGTTCTATTTGCAGTTTTTTGAGGAACCACCATACTTTCCTCCATAATGGTTGTACTACTTTACAGTCCCACCAACAGTGGATGAGAGTTCCCTTTTCTCCGCAGCCTCTCCAACATTTGCTATTACCCGTCTTGTTGATAATAGCTAATCTAACAGGGGTGAGGTGGTATCTCATTGTAGTTTTGATTTGCATTTCTCTAATAACTAATGAAGCTGAGCATCTTTTCATATATCTGTTGGCCATTTGTATTTTTTCCTGGGAGAAGTGTCTGTTCATGTCCTCTTCCCATTTTTTTATTGGATTGTTTGTTTGTTTGTTGTTGAGTTTTATGAGTTCTTTGTAAATTTTGGATATTAGGCCCTTATCTGAGCTGTTGTTTGAAAATAACATTTCCCATTTAGTTGGCTGTCTGTTTATTTTGATATCAGTTTCTCTTGCTGAGCAAAAACTTTTTATTCTGATGTAGTCCCATTCATTTATCTTTGCCTTCACTTCTCTTGCCATTGGAGTCAAGTTCATAAAATGTTCTTTAAAACCCAGGTCCATGAGTTTAGTACCTATGTCTTCTTCTATGTACTTTATTTTTTCAGGTCTTATATTTAGGTCTTTGATCCATTTTGAATTAATTTTAGTACACAGGGAGAGGCTGTAGTCGAGTTTCATTCTTTTGCATGTGGTTTTTCAGTTTTCACAACACCATTTGTTGAAGAGGCTTTCTTTTCTCCATTTTGTGTTGTTGGCCACTTTATCAAAGATTATTTGACCATATATATGTGGTTTTATTTCTGGGCTTTCTATTCTGTTCCATTGGTCTGAGTGTCTATTTTTCTGCCAATACCATGCTGTTTTGATAATCGTCGCCCTATAATATAGTTTAAAGTCAGGTATTGTAATGCCCCCAGCTTCATTCTTTTTCCTTAGGATTGCTTTGGCTATTCAGGGTTTTTTTATAGTTCCATATAAATCTGATGATTTTTTGTTCCATTTCTTTAAAAAATGTCATGGAATTTTGATGGGAATTGCATTAAATTTGTATATTGCTTTGGGTAATATGGCCATTTTAATTATATTTATTCTTCCTATCCAAGACAAGGAATATTTTTTCATCTCATTGTGTCTTTTTCTATTTCTCTTAACAATGCCTTGTAGTTTTCATTATATAGGTCCTTTACATTCTTTGTTATGTTTATTCCTAGGTGTTTTATTTTTTTTTTGTTGCAATCGTGAAGGAAATTATTTTTTTGAGTTTGTTTTCTAATATTTCATTGGTGGCATATAGAAAGGCTATGAACTTTTGTATGTTAATTTTGTATCCTGCGACCTTACTGTATTGGTTTATTGTTTCTAGTAATATTTTTGTGGAGTCCTTCGGGTTTTCGATGTATAGGATCATATCATCAGCAAAAAGTGATACCTTTACTACTTCTTTTCCGATATGGATGCTTTTTATTTCTTTGTCTTTTCTGATTGCTCTGGCCAGAACTTCTAGCACCACGTTAAATAAGAGTGGAGAGAGTGGACAACCCTGTCTTGTTCCTGGTTTAAGGGGGAAAGTCCGCAGTTTTGTGTCATTTAATATGATGTTGCCTGATGTTTTATCATATATGGCCTTTATCATGTTGAGATATTTTCCTTCTATACCCATTTTGTTGAGAGTCTTAAACATAAAATTGTGTTGTATTTTATAGAAAGCCTTTTCTGCATCTATTGATAAAATTATGTGGTTTTTGTTCTTTGTTTTGTTGATATGGTGTATTATGTTAACCGTTTTACGTACGTTGAATGATCCTTGAGATTCAGGGATGAATCCCACTTGATCAAGATGTATTATTTTTTTAATATGTTGTTGTATTCGATTTGCCAGTATTTTGTTTAGTATTTTAGCATCTGTATTCATTAGAGATATTGGTCTGTAGTTTTCTTTCTTTGTGCCATCCTTGCCAGATTTTGGTATGAGGGTTATGTTGGCCTCATAAAATGTGTTTGGAAGTATTGCTTCTTCTTCAATTTTTTGGAAGACTTTGAGTAGAATAGGAACCAAGTCTTCTTTGAATGTTTGATAGAATTCACTAGTATAACCGTCTGGGCCTGGACTTTTATTTTTGGGGAGGTTTTTAATAGTTTTTTCTATTTCCTCCCTGCTGATTGGTCTGTTTAGGCTTTCTGCTTCTTCATGACTCAGTCTAGGAAGGTTGTATTGTTCTAGGAATTTATCCATTTCTTCTAGATTGTTGTATTTGGTGGCATATAGTTTTTCATAGTATTCTACAATAATTCTTTGTATAGCTATGATGTCTGTGGTGATCTCTCCTCTTTCATTTTGGATTTTATTTATTTGAGTCCTGTGCTTTTTTTCCTTGGTGAGTCTTGCCAAGGGTTTGTCAATTTTGTTGATCTTTTCAAAGAACCAGCTCCTTGTTTTATTGATTTTTTCTATAGTTTTTCTGTCCTCTATTTTATTTATTTCTGCTCTGATTTTTATTATCTCCTTTCTTCGGCTCGTTTTGGGTTGTCTTTGTTCTTCTTTTTCCAGTTCCTTAAGGTGTGAAGTTAAGTGCTATACTTGGGCTCTCTCTTGTTTGTTCCTATATGCCTGAAGTGATATGAACTTTTCTCTTATTACTGCTTTTCCTGCATCCCAGAGATTCTGATATGTCGTATTTTCATTTTCATTTGTCTTTATATATCTTTTGATCTCTGTGCTTATTTCTTCTTTGACCCATTCATTTTTTTAGAAGTATGTTGTTTAGTTTCCACGTTTTTGTGGTTTCCCCCCCTCTTTGTTGCAGTTGAATTCTAGTTTCAAGGTTTTATGATTAGAGAATATGCTTGGTACAATTTCAATTTTTCTAAATTTGCTGATATTGTCTTTGTGGCCCAACATATGGTCAATTCTTGAGAATGTTCCATGTATACTAGAGAAAAATGTATACTCTGTCGCTTTGGAATGAAGTGTCCTGTAGATGTCTATCATATCCAGGTATTCTAGTATTTTGTTTAAGGCCACTATATCTTTATTGATCCTCTGTTTGGATGACTGATCTAGAGTCGTCAGCGGTGTATTGAGGTCTCCAAGTATGATTGTATTTTTGTCAGTTTTTGTTTTAAGGTCAATAAGTAGCTGTCTTACATATTTTGGTGCTCCTTGGTTTGGTGCATATATATTAAGGATTGTTATGTCTTCTTGATTCAGTGTCCCCTTAATCATTATGAAATGACCATTTTTGTCTCTGAGTACTTTTTCGGTCTTGTAGTCAGCATTATTAGATATGAGTATTGCTACACCTGCTTTTTTTTGGGTGTTCTTTGCTTGGAGTATTGTTTTCCAGCCTTTAATTTTGAATTTGTTTTTATCCTTGTTGCTTAGATGTGTTTCTTGTAGGCAGCATATAGTTGGATTTTCTTTTTTAATCCATTCTGCTACTCTGTGTCTTTTTATAGGTAAGTTTAATCCATTTACATTTAGTGTAATTATTGAACTTGTGGGTTCCCTATTGCCATTTTATAAATTGCTTTCTGTTAGTTTTGTATCTTGTTTGATTCTTCTCTTTTGTTTTTCTATCATTTATTTTTGTTTGTTTGTATTCCATACTTCTTTTCTCTGTTACTACCTTTTTTAAGTCAAGTGTTTTTGTGGTGGTTTTTTCAAGGGTGGTTACCATTAAGTAATGAAAAGGGTACCTACCATATTCATTGTAGTACCCTGTCTTATAGTATTTCTGCACTTCATTGTCCTTTGCTACTGTTAATCTCCATCCTCTCCCCCATTTTTTTCTTTTGTTGTCACAGTTTAAGTTTGGTTTTATTGCATTCTTGGTGGAGCTGTTACTTGTGGTTTTGTTTTCTTTTGTTCTTTGAATCTGGTTGGAAACCCCCCTTTAGTAATTTCTGGAGTGGGGGCTTTCTGATGATAAATTCTCTCATCTTTTCTGTATTTGTGAATGTTTTTATATCTCCTTCATACTTGAAGGATAGCTTTGATGGGTATAGTATTCATGGCTGAAAGTTCCTCTCTTTCGGGACTTTAAATATTGGGGTCCACTCTCTTCTAGCTTGTAGAGTTTCTGCTGAGAAATCTGATGATAATCTAATAGGCCTTCCTTTATATGTTGTACTCTTCTTTTCCCTGGCTGCCTTGAGAATTTTTTCTTGTTATTGGTTTGTGTCATCTTCATTATGATGTGCCTTGGAGTGGGTTTGTTGGGGTTAACAAAACTTGGTGTTCTGTTTGCTTATTGAATTTGAGGCTTTAGTTCTTTCCACAGGCTTGGGAAGTTCTTGTCTATTATTTGTTTGAGTATATTCTCCATTCCATTTTCTGTCTCTTCTCCCTCTGATATACCTATTATTCTTATGTTATTCTTTCTGATGGAGTCAGACAATTCCTGTAGGGCTTTCTCATTTTTTATTATTTTTGAGTCTTTTTCTTCTTCTCTCTGTTGTGCCTCAAGTTTCTTGTCTTCTATTTCACTAATCCTATCTTCTATCTGGGCTGTTCTGTTGGCTAAGCTTGTTACCTCGTTTTTCAGCTCGTGAATTGAGTTTTTCATTTCTGTTTGATTTGTTTTTATAGTTTCAATTTCCTTGGTAATATATTCTTTGTGTTCGTTGAGTTGTTTTCTGATCTCTCTAAATTGCCTTTCTGTGTTTTCTTGTATATCTCTGAGTATTTTTAAGATTTCTATTTTAAATTCTCTGTCATTTAGCTCCAAGGCTTCCAATATGTTAAATCTTTTCTCCATAGGTTTTTCCACATCTATTTGTGTTACCTCTCTATCTTTTGTATCCATAATATTCGATTTCTTCTTTCTTATTGGCATCTGAGGGTGGTCTTGTTGATAGCACTAATTAGAATTAATAAAGAGTAAAAAGTAAAAAAAAAAAAAGGGAAACACTCCACAAAAAAAAAACAGTAATAATTTATTATTCCCCCTTTTTTGTTTCTTCTCTTCCCCTCTTCTCCCCTCCTCAGGAAAATATCGTGATGACCTGTGAATTACATTATGCTAAATGGAACAAAAACTGCCTATAACGAAGGGTCTGATTTGGGGTGAAGAGTTCAAGGGGCAAAAAAGGGAGTAGGGACCTACTAAATGCAAAGATAAAGGAGAAAATCTTAGACAAGCATAAAATGATTTGCTTGTAAGTGATGGTCGACTAAGAGATATAATGAGAGGGATAAGAGGGAATCAGAAAAAAGGAGTAAAAAATAATAAAGAAGAAAAAAATAAAAATAATAAGTAAAAATCTGTTGTATTAAGTGGAGCGAAGACTAAATACAATGGAGACCTTGGGTTGGGAGGAATGCTAGTGAGTTAAAAGCAATGTAAAAAGTACCCAAAATGCCACAAAAACAAACAAAAGAAAACCAAAAACAAAAGCAAAAAAAAACAAAACAAAAAAAACTTGAGTCCCAAATTAAATTATTTGTTCGTAATTGAGGATTGAATCGGAGGAAAAGTAAAAGGAGAAAAAAAGAAATGAATAGAAAGGAAAAAATAAGAAAAAGAGAAACACAAAGGAAGAAAAAAAGGAAAAGAAAAAAAAAAGGGGAGAGAGTGAGAGTTAAGGGTTTTGGAGTGTAACCCTAAAGGAGAGTGAGGATGAAGAAAAGAAATAAAATGTAACACTCATGGGTAGTGTAGTTTACGAAAAGGGAAGCATAAGATGGGCAGAGAATAAAAGGACCGAGGTGGAGGAAATAGAAATAATAATAATAATAAAGGCAATAAGATAGAAGAATCAAACAACAACAACAAAAAATTAGTGGAACAAGTTATAAAGTCTGTGGATTTTTCTTGATTTTGAGAGGTTAACTTCTTCCTTTTTCTTTTCTCTCCCTCTTCCTGGTTGGTGACTCTGTACCCCAGGCTCTGCCCCTGTGTCATGCTTAGGTAGGGATTTGTAGTTGATGGGATTCTATGGCAATGTCATATAATTGGCTTTAGTCTTGCTGGTAGTCAAGGCTTTTTGGCATTTGCAGGGTCCAACAATGAGAGAGTTTGCTTTCCTGAAGTCTCTGTCCTAGTCTCCCCTTCCTGAATTAGCAGCCTGGTGATCCAGCTATAAGGCTGCTACTGCTTCTGCCTGGGGAGTAAGAGGCTCAAAGAGCTGGGAATTCCCCACTCTATCCCCACTCAGCGCAAGGCTTTTGGTAAGGCTCTGGCAGTCAGAGCCTGCAGCGTAATCAGGCGGGGCTGGGAGTCAATTGTTGTCAAGGTGACTGTTCAGCGCCTAGCATTCAGTTGGACCACTCAACCCAGGCTTTCCACACTTTGTAGCCTGTTTTGGCTGGGAAGAAGAGGCACTAGTCGCTGCTTGCTGTATAGATCTTAATATCTGACAAGTCCCTCTTGTTAGCGTATATCCCTGAATATGGAGGCTCTGTCAATCAGTAGTTGCCCCCGCCCCTTTAGCGAGAGGCACTAAAAATTATCATGCCTTTTGTCTTGGATCGCTGAACTGAGAGAGATCTTATCAATTAGAGCCCCGTGGGTGTGCAGATTTTGTGGGTTAAGCTAACTTCAGTGATTGGATCCGCAGCTGTGCTCCAGAAGGTATTTCAGGCTGCCTGCACACCCCTCCCCCAATGCTTGATTGTTAGCTTGAATGGCTGGGTGAGGTGCCCCACCCATGGAGAGAATCTCCGGAGTAGGAAAGACAGCCTTGGTGCCTCTCCCACTCACCTTGCTGCTGGCGGCTGGGGTGCACTGGGCACGTGGGAGAATGAGGCACCCTGGGTGTGCGGGTAAGTGGGGTGTTATGGGCATGTGGGTGAGTGGGACGTTCAGGGCATGCGCGCAAATGGGGTGCTCTGGGCACCGGTGGCTGGGGTCTCTCACTCGCAGTGCACGGGCCACTGGGGACACTGGTGGTGCAAGGGAGCTCGCTCTGTGACCGGACCGCAGCACCAGGTGCGCGCGGTTTCTCACGGCATGCTGGCGGCTGCTCGCAGCGCCCAGGCTGCCGCTCCCCAAGTGTGGGCGGGCAGTTGCACGCGTGGGTTGACTCACCACAGGCGTACTCCCTCCTTGGCTTGAATGAACATCCGTGCGGTAGTTAGCTTCCTCCACACCCTTAGCTTTGACTCGTCTCTCAGATTCAAGTGATAACAGTCCTTTCGCTTTCAGTTTGTGTGGAACTCTGGAATGCTCCGAGGATAAATTTTTCTGTTTCTAGTTGATAAATTTGTTGAGATTTTGGGGAGATCTGTCGGACGCTCTGCTCACGGCGCCATTTCCGTGGCGTCACTTCTGGGTTTCTTTTTAATAGAGTTCTCTGTGCTTCTTGAACTTGTGAGAGTTACTCCTGCATTAATTTAGAGAAGTTTTTAGCTATGATATAATTGAACAAAGTCTCTATCCCTTGTGCTTTCTCTTCTTCTTCAGGAACTCCTATCATGTGGATGTTATTTTTCTTTATGTTGTCACAGAGCTCTTTAAAATTTCCTCTGACTTTTTGAGTCTCTTTTTTTTTTCTCTTTCTGCTTTTATGCCTTCATTCCAGTTGTCCTTCAACTTGCTGATTCAATCCTCAGCTCTATCCATCCTGTTTTTAATTCCTGCCATTGTGGTCTTCATTTCTGATATTGTATTTGTTATCTCCAACTGATTCTTTTTTAATATTTCAATATCCCTTTTTATACTTGCTATTTCTTTATTTGGGTTTTTGTAATGATCTTCCATTGTTGTTCTAAGATCCCTAAGCATCCTTACAATCATTATTTTGAACTTCGCATCCAAAGGTTTGGTTATTTTTATATCACTCAGTTCATTCCTGGATGTTTCTCTTGTGGTTTCATTTGTATTGCACTTCTCTGTCTTCTCATTATATCTGTGTGTTTGGGTGTTTTGTTTGTAGAGCTTGTTGAGTCTATGCTTGGTTTTGTCTGCCTCCAGTTTTCAGTTGTGCTATTTCTAGGTCTTCTTGGGTTGGCATCAGCTATTATTTGTAATCTACTTTCGGATTTGGGCTGCTTTGAAGTCTTGATTTGTTTGTTTTCTTAACAGGTGATTGTTTTTGTTTGCTGATCTCAGCAGGAGTCTTATTTGAAACTGTATCCAGTAATGTTGTGGGTGTAACCTAAGACTCTGAAGTCCTCATCTGCCAGTTAATTTCTCTGGGGTGGGTTTCTTTCTCAGCTTCAGTAGGGGGAGGTATATCTCAGATCTCCATGGAGACATGAGTTACTGCCCCTCCTCCCCACTTCTTGTTTTCAGCTGTGTCTTATTGTGCTGATTGGAGCTGGAGAGATGTCTGGAGATCTGTGACCTGGAAGCACTTTGTATTTTTTTTTCGTGGAAGGATCAGCCCCCCACCCCAGCTATAGCTGCCTCCAGCACTGAATGAGTCAGTTTTTCAGGTCGTACCCTGAATTCCTCTGCCCCTCTCTGTCCATCTCTCTCTCTCCCCTTTCTTTTTGGAAGACAAGCAGGCCCTTTCAACACACCTCATTCCCTGGTCACCAGGCATGTGAGCAGTATTTACTGCTCTTTGCCTTGGAGTGCAATCTTTTCTGGGCTCTCAGCCTCACCCCCACTCTGTTCCTGTAAGCATGGGAGATTCAGGCACTCTCTACCAGGTTTGTTGTGGCTTCTTCCTTGCTCCTTGGTTTCTGAGAGCTGTTCTTGTAATCAGATTTGGTTTTTCATGCTGATTGTTCATAAATTAGTTTGTAATCTAGTTTGGTGGTGTGAGCTGGGAGTCTGTGCATCTGCTTACTCTGCTGTCATCTTCAGGTCTCTTCCATGCATGTCTTATTCTCTTTTTTTCCTTTTTTCCCTGACCAGGGATCAATTTCAGGATGTCCAAATGCGAGTCTAACACTCTATACACTAAGCCAGCCAGCCAGGGCCCCACTTTCAATTCTTTTTTTTTTTAAGTTCTCTGTGTGAACATATGTTTTTAATTAAGTTGGACATAAACATAAATGTGGATTTGTTGGGTCATATGGTAACTCTAGTTAACACTTTAAGGAACAGCCAAACTGCTTTCCAAAGCAGCCATACATGTCTTGTTCTAGGCCACCTTTTTGCTTATTTGCTTTTTTCCACAAAAGTCAGTGCTTGAGGCCTTGTGTCAGCAGCTCTCCAGTGTTCACCCAGTGGCACCCTGAGCCAGCTCCAGCACTCTTGGTAATGTGCACACTTGTCGGGAGCCGACCCACAACTGCTGGCTGACAAGGTCACAGCAGGAGAAGACCCACAACTGCTGGCTGACAAGGTCACAGCAGAAGAAGATCAAAAACTGCTGATTGACAAAGTCACAGCAGAGAAGACCAATGGCTGTGGGGTGACAAAGTCACTGCAGTGAAGACCAATGGCTGCGGGGTGACAAAGTCACCACAAAGGAAAGGCATAATGATACTTTCCCCTTTGACCTTATATCCCCCCTTTTTTGGGTGTGTGCTATTAATTATGGCACAGGGATAATAGTACCATGCTTTCCCTGTAGATTCGTAGTGATTTCTTTGGAAATGAGACAGAGGGTGTGAGTTCCACAGAAAAGCCTGTAAGCCCCTTGAACTGGGCTCATAGACATAAGAGGCTGGCTATGATATCCCTCATAAAGGATTAAGTCTGTAGGAGAATTCCTTCTTAATCATGTTAGAAAGAATAGATTGTGACTTGTGAATGGGTAGGAGGCAGTGGCTGTGCACAGAGCACCCTTTGGCCTTCACTTAATTCAACATTTTTCCTCCCTAACCTTTTCATGTGATAGAGTAGAGAAACATTCCTTTCTTCTTATTTGATCTGCAGAGAGTGGTACACTCTGAGAAGAATAGAGTGTGTTGCTGCTGGGCTATCTTGCAAGTGCACTCTGCATATCTTTGGATGAAAGTTATTCTTAATGTTATGTTAATTTCTTTAGAGGCAAGCCTTTTAGAATCTTGTGAGAAAAAGTAGGACACTGCATAAACTCAAGGCCATTTACCTGAGAAAGCGGTGGTCCATTGTTAGTCGTCTGCTAAATCTCTCTCTGCCCCTTAACTCACAACAGCAGTAAAGTTAGTTAACTATTAGTACTAATACTCTTTTACTGATGCTTTTACTGATGTTGTTATCGCTATTCAAGTTATTTTGTATTTTGAATGATTTGCTACCTGGTTTGTGACTCATAGATGTAAATTAATTGTTATCTGGAAACATGCAAACATAGTGAAACAAAAGCAATAATTAACACCATGTGATTGTAACTCAGTGTGCGTGTATAAAAAGGGAGCTATACTAGCATTTGGCAGAGATGCCTGGCAGTAAATGCTAACCGGAGAATAAAGAGAAAGAAAAGAATTCCGGCTCTCTCACTCCATTTTTGCTGACGCCGTCTCCTCCTGTGGGACCCCTGGATCCCCCCCCCCCGGGGCTGGACCCCGGCACACACCTCACTCACAAGGGCTGCAAACAACCACATTCATGTTTTTGAGGGTTTGAAAAGCGCACACTGAAACCTAGAAATTGTTGATTATTCAAGCTTAGTGAGCGCACTAATTTATCTTGACAATTTCTCATTCTCTTCTCTTTAAATTGTCACTTTGTACTTTCCTGAGAATCAAAAGGTGTTTCCGCATGATAAGTTCATGGCAGTTACATCTGATATAAAGCTTATTGTGTTTATAACATTTTATTGAAAATAGTTTCTTCATTAATATTTTATTTATTGATTTGAGAGAGAGAGAGAGAGAGAACAGCATGGGGTAGGCAGAGGAGAGGAAGGGGAAGCATCAATTTGTAGTTGCTTCTCTTATGTGCCTTGACTGGGCAAACCCAGGACCTCAAACCAATGACTTCAGCATTCCAGGTAGATGTTTTTTTCACTGAACCACCACAGGTCAGACTGGAAAGTTTCTGGGGTTTTTTTCTTCAGTTATAGGTTACATTCAATATTAAATTGTATTAGTTTCAGTTGTATGGATTAGTGGTTAAATAATATATACTGCTTTCAAAAATTAGGGGATATTGCAAAATGAATATGAAGCAATAGAATTTCTCCAAATTTTTGTGAGCAGTATATTTTACAAAGTGTTCTTCCTGATATATTCAGTACTCACCTGGCACCATAGGTATTATATTACTGACTACTTTCCTTATACTGTACTTTATTGCCCCTGACTATTTTGTAACTACCAATTTATACTTCTTAATTTCTTCACTGGCTCTGGCCTGTTGGTTCAGAGGTAGAGCATCGGTCCAGTGTTTGGAAGTCCTGGGTTCAGTTCCTGGTCAAGGCACACAGCAGAAGCAACCAACTGATTTTTCTACTCCTTCCTCTCAACTGCGACCCCTCCTGCAGCCTTGGCTCAAGTGAGCAAGCTGGCTCCAGGTGCTAAGGATGGCTCCATGACCTTGCCTCAGGTGCTAGAGTGGCTCCATTGCCAAGGAGCAACCCCACATGGGGGTTAGGATATTAGGGTGGATCCCAGTCAGGGTGGATGCAAGAGTCTGTATCTTTGCCTCCTTGCCCCCCACTTGATTTAAAAAAATTTTTTTTCCAACTTTTTCACTCACTTGCCCAACTCAAATCCCTTCTGGTAACTCATTTGTTCTCTATGACGCTGTCTTTTGTTTGTTCATTTGTATTGTTAGATTCTACATACTAGTGAGATCTTGTAGTATTTGTCTACTCTGACTTTTTCACTTAGCATAATTCCTTTTAGGTCTGTCCATCCTGTAGCAAATGATAAGATTTTATTTCTTTTTTATGGATGAGTAATATTTAATTGTATATGTGTAGCACATATTTTAGCCACCCATCTAATGATGGGCATATGGATTGCTTCCTTATTTATTATAAATAATGCTGCAATGAACATAAAGATGCATATATTCTTTCCATTTAGTGTTTTTAATTTCTTTAGATATATACCCATATATGGAATTCCTGGGTCATAAGGCGGGTCCATTTTTAATATTTTGAGGATTCACCACATTGTTTTCCACAGTGGCTGAAACCAATCTGCATTTGCACCAACAATGCACAAGGGTTCCCTTTTCTCTATATCCTTGCTGACAATTGTTTGATATTTTGATTATCATCCTGACAGGTCTGAGGCAATAATATCTCATTATGGTCTTAATTTGCATTTCTCTGATGATTAGTGACATTGAGCGTCTATCTTTTCACCTGTTTATTGGCCATCTGTATTTCCTATTGGAAGAAGGGTATATTCAGGTTCTCTGCTTTAAATTTAACTGATTAATTTCTTGGTGTTGACTGTATGAGCTCTATAAATTTTGGATATTAACACCTTATGGGATGTATCATTAGCAATCTTTTCTCCCATTCAATGTTTCTTTATGTTTTGTTGATGGTTTTCTTTGCTGTGCAAAAAACTTTTAGTTTGATGTAGTCCCATTTATTTTTCTTTTGTTTCCCTTGCCCAAGGAGATAAAATCACAAAAAAATATTAATAGACATGTCAGAGATTTTACTGGCCATATTTTCTTCCAGATTTTTTTTATTTCAAGCATTAAATTTAAACATCTAATCTATTTTGACATCATTCTTGTGTGTGGTGTTAAAATGTGGTCTACTTTCACTTTTTGCATGTATCTAATTTTCAGAATATTATTAATTGAATAGACTGTCTTTACCCCATTTTAGCTTCTTGCTTCCTTTATCAAATATTTATTGAACATTTAGGCATGGGATGATTTCTGGGCTCTCTACTTTGTTACATTGATTCATATGTCTATTTTTATGCCAGCACTATGCTTTTTTGATTACTATAGCCCGTGGTATAGTTTGATATTAGGTAGTGTGATATCTCCAACTTTTTTTTTTGTTTCTCAAGATTGCTGTGGCTATTTGTGGGTTTTTGTGATACCATATACATTTTTGGATTACTTCTTCTAGTTCTGTGACATTAACTTTTGTTAGCATTTTGATAGAAATTGTGTTGAATCTACAGATTGCTTTGGGTATGTGGACATTTTAATGATGCTAATTCTTTCTATCCATGAAAATGGTATATGTTTCCATTTATTTGTATCTTTTTCACTTTCTTCAGTGTCTTATAATTTTTTGAGTGTATGTCTTTTACCTTCTTGGTTAAATTTATTCCTAGGTACCTTGTTTATTTACTGCAATTATAAATGAAATTGTCATAGTTTCATTTTCTGATAGTTTATCATTGGTGTATAAAAGTAAAACCAGTATCTGAATATTTATTTTGTATTCTGTTACTTTACCAAATGTATTTATCAGTTCTAGTAGTTTTTTGGTAGAATGTTTAGGGCCCTCTACATACAATATCATATTATCTACAAATAATAAATTTTACTTTTTCCATCCAACTTGAATGCCTTTTATTTTTTTCTTGTCTGATTGCTGTAGCTAGGGATCCAGGTACTATGTTGTATAAAAGAGGTGAGAGTTAATATCCCTATCTTTTTCCTCCTCTAAAGGTAAACACTTTTAGCTTTTCCATGTCGAGTATGTTACCTGTGGATTTGTCATATATGGCATTTATTATGTTGAGGCATGTTCCCCATTCTATTCCCACTTTGCTGCGTTTTTATCAAAAGTGGGTGCTGGGTTTTGCCAAATGCCTTTTTTTTATCTATTGGAATGATCATATGATTTTTATCATTCATTTTATTTATGTGGTATTTTACATTAATTGATTTGCAAATATTGCAACAACCTTGCACCCTAGGAATAATTTCCATCTGATATATTCTTTTAAAAATTTTAATGAATTTTTTTAGACCATGATAATTTCAACTCTCTCTGACTTCTATTTTTTTTGACAGAGATAGACAGACAGAGGGAGGGACAGATAGGGGCAGACAGACAAAAAGGGAGAGAGATGAGAAGCATCAATTCTACATTGTGGCACCTTAGTTGTTCATTGATTGCTTTTTCATATGTGCCTTGACCAGGGGACTACAGCACAGCAAGTAGCCCCTTGCTCAAGACCTTGGGCTCAATCCTGTGACCCTGGACTTCAAACCAGTGACCTTTGGGCTCAAATTAGTGACCATTCTATCATGCCTATGATCCCACACTCAAGCCAGTGACCTTGCACTCCAGCTGGTGAGCCCATGCTCAATCAGTGACCTTGGGGTTTCAAATCTGGATCCTCTGCCTCTGAGTCTGATGCTCTATCCACTGTGCTACCACCTGGCACATCTATTCTTTGGGTGTCATTTATACTGTACATGAGTTCATAGAATAGTCCTCTCTATATTTAACTTATAAGTGAATAAACAGATGTGAATGGTCAAGACTCTAAAAGCCACTGGGTTTGAAAATTTTCTTGAGTGAATGAGTTCAACTTCAGCTGGACACAGTCAAGGCACATATGAGAAAGCAATCAATGAACAACTAAGGTGTCACAATGAAGAATTAATGCTTCTCATCTCCCTTCCTTCCTGTCTGTCTGTCCCTATCTATCAATATCTTTCTCTCTGTCTCTCTCTCTGTCTTTGTCTCTCTCACACACACAAACATACACACACACACACACACACACAAAAGGAATTTCTGAGAAATCATAGAAATATGGATTGGTCTGAATACTGGTCATGATTAAGTTTCTTAAGTGTGATAGCAATACTCTAGTTAAGTAGAAGATGCACTCATTTTTAAAAGACACCTGTTGAAATATTTTGGAGCAGAGTATTATTATATCTGTTACTCACTCTCAAATGGTTCAGAAAACACATATATAGACAAAAGTACAAAAGCAAATATAAACAAATGACTGAAGCACATATTACAGTTAACAACTGTTAAATTAAGGTTGTTGTATGTGGCTGGTCAGTTTATTATCATTTCAACTTTTCTGTGTATTTACAGTTTTACATTAACAAAAAGCTGAAGGAAATAAAGCAAGTGGATGCCTATAATCCATTTACAAATGTGTCCTCAGATAAGCTGGAATGGGGTAAGGGTCAGGCAGCAATCTGAGCCCAGAAAATCCCCAAATAGATCATTTATAAAAAATATTTTTCCTCAGGCAAACATAGAGCCTGAAGTTTTTATTTTAAATCAATCCCTGAATTATTCTCCTAATGGAGGAGGCCCAAGCAAGGCTACCACACATGTGTGGAAGCAAACACCCAAATATGTGAGCCAAGACAAACCACTCACCACAAGCAGTCAGTCTGAGGCAGTCTCCATAGCTGTAACCTTATCAGCCATGCATAGGAAGAGGTGGGCCAGGAGAGAAAAGCTGTGGGGACTTATCTCAGGGATGGAGCAGGGATTTAAGAAGCTGAGGGTAGCAAAAACACTCCTAGAACTAATTAGTAAGCTCAGCAATGGGCAGAATACAAGACCAAGAGATAAAAATGCATTGTTCAAGTCTATGTCCCAACTGTGAACATGCAGAAACCAAAATTAAAAACAGTACTATTTGGGATTTCTGGTCTGGCATGTAAAGAGCTTTAAAATCATTATTTCCATCTCCTAATAAGAATAAAAGTGGAATAAACTAAAAACCAACAATGCTTCTTAGCCGCATCAGATAATTGAGGTCACAGGGCAAACCAATACCCTGAAAACTAGAGATGCAGGCAAAGAGATCTGCTATTTACCAGGAGCAGATGGCTGGAGCCTGGAATACAGTGGGACACTGATGCTGTAAGGATGAGTGCTGGGGGCTGTGCCTGAACTGGCTGGAGTCAAAAAGTCATAGAACGCCAGGCTCAGGGGAGCCTCCCACTTTCCCAAACCTCAGGAAACTCTTACAGTTAAGATCAGAGAAAAATGTCCTTTCGCTTCTAACAAGTAGACAATAAAGTGACTGCTACTGACTTTATTATGTCTCCCCCAAATTTATATTGTAGACCTAACCCCCAATGTTACTATATTTGAAGATAGGACTTTTGGGAGGTAATTAAATTAAATGAGCTCAAAGGATGGTGTTCTAATCTGATAGTACTATGACCTGATAAGAAGGAAAAGAAGAGACAGTCTCTCCCTCTGTGTGCACAGGACAGTCCTGTGCAGACAGTGAGAGGGTAGATGTCTGCAAGCCAAGGAGAGAGTTCTCAGCAGGAGCCAAATCAGCCAGCACCCTTATCTGGGACTTCTGGCTTCCAGAACTGTGAGATAATAAATCTTTGTTGTTTAAGCCCCAGTCTGTGGTGTTTTGCAGCCCTAGCAGACTGATACAGTGGCCATTTTGAAGTATATTCACAGCACTCTGTTCTTCTCTGGCTCTTAGAGGAAACTACTTTCTCAGAGTGGAACCAACATAGGGATACCCAGTGGCCAGAATAAAAGAGCACCACAACCAAATGCTGACAAGGATAATATGGAGGAACTGTATCACCAACAATTTCCATATTGCTGGTGGAATGTAAATTGTTACAGCCACTCTGGATAACAGTTTGGCAGTTTCTCATAAAACTTAACATGTAACTACCACATATACATAGCTCAGCAACTTCACTGTTGGGCACTTATCCCAGTGAAATAGAAACTTACCTTTGTACAAAAACCTGCACAGGAATATTTATAGCAGCATTATTTGTGATAGCCCAAAACTGAAATCAGGCCAGCTATCCATAAAAATATGAGTGTTAAAACAAACTTTGGGCCTGACCAGGCAGTGGCTCAGTGGATAGAGTGTTGGACTGGGATGCGGAAGGACCTAGGATCAAGACCCCGAGGTCGCCAGCTTGAGCACGGGCTCATCTGGTTTGAGCAAAAGCTCACTAGCTTGGACAGAAGGTCGCTGGCTCAAGTAAGGTGTTACTCGGTCTGCTGAAGGCCTGCGGTCAAGGCACATATGAGAAAGCAATCAATGAACAACTAAGGTGTCACCACAAAAAACTGATGATTGATACTTCTCATCTCTCTCCATTTCTGTCTGTCTGTTCCTATCTATCCTTCTCTCTGACTCTCTCTGTTAAAAAAAAATCAACGGTGGGACATCAGTACTTTCAAATGTTATTCAGCAATAAAAAGAAGCTATACTACTTGGATGACTCTTTAGGGTTATAATATATGTGCACAGCCAGTCTCAAAGGTTATATTCTATATTATTCCTTTTATATAACACTTTGAAATCACACAATTTTAGAAGTAAAGGAAATATTATTGGTTGTCAGTGGTTGGGGTGGAAGTAGGTGGGCAGAAAAGAGGTGGGAATGGTTATAAAAGGACAACATGAAGGGTCCTTGTGGTGTTAGAACTTCAGTATCTTGACTATGGTGGTGGATACATAAACCTACATAGGAAATAAAGTTGTGTGGAACTTACAATGACACACACAATTACACAATTATAGCTGGTGAAATCTGAATGAGATCCATGCATTGTATCAATGTCAATAGCTTGGTTGTGTTATTTGTAACAGGCTGATTTATGTCCTCCCAAAATTTACATATTGAAGCCAAAACCCCCAGTACCTTAGAATATAACTATATATTGAAGGGCCACAACTCACTCTCAAATCTTTCAGAAAAAAGTTCTTTATTTCCTTTTCGTACATTTGAAATTATTTCTAAAAAAAATGGAAAAAAAGGAGGGTGTGGCATTAGCTTCATGCCAGGTGTGGATACTTGATCTGTTTACTGAGCATTTCAAAGAAGGCCTTCTCCTTGTCTCTGTTTACAGCTTCCAATTCCTTTCTGTTGAAGAAGCAAAATTAACATATCACTTGGACCAGCCAATTTCTTTTTTCCCAGTCATCACCCAATGTAACTGCAGCCTTGGATGTGTAGCCACACAACACTATCACACCAGCTCCTTATACCCTGCAACCACTCTGCCTGTTCTACACTATACCAGCTGCGGCTGCTGACCAATGTGGATCCCAGTCCTCAGAACCAGAAAACACTGCCACAATTACAGAACATCTTTCATGACATTCCTCAATTCACCCATTCATTCCTCTTCAGCACAGCCTGAGACTACTCCCTACCAGCAGCATAAAGACCAAAATGGCCTTACATTCAAGGAATTCTTGTCCAAGGGGTGCAGGAAGCAAACAAAAAAAAATGGTTTCTAAATTGAAAAAAGAACTTTAGTTTTCAGAATTGCTACAACATCATAGCAATCAATTACTGACTACCTGCTTTGCAGTTCACATTTTAATTAATCATCATAGCAACTTTATCAAATCAGCACCACATTCTCAACATTTTAGAGCTGAGTTAATCTTTAACTTCAGTGTTGAAAAGGAGAAAACCACCTGTCCTTGGATAAAATAGGGCAATTGTGTGAACAGAACTCCACTGAGAGTTTTTCTCTGTTCCCCTCAACCCAACACTCTCTCAGCCTCAGTGCTCACATCTTTGTGCCTTTTATCCATACCCACCTCCCCACCCCTGACTCTGACTCACTAAAGTCAATAGGCCAGAAACAAATTTTGGAGGAAAAAGTATAGCTGAAGCCATTATGAAGACATGAATGAACAGGATTTACATGCCCAAAAAGGTATTATGGACACTACTCACCCCTACAAAAATACCTGCTGCCTCCCCCACCCCTTAGCATAATGTGGAGTGTTTCTGTAGGGGTGAAAAGTGTGTGCACATGGATTTCAGAGAGATGCAGGCTTGTACTGGAGCTGCACGCTATGGTGGTGACTTCCTGACTCATTCACGCACTTTCTAACTCAAACTTCTGAGACTAGGCACTCAGGAATGAAGGTGGCTGCCAACATTTTTAAGAAGGTATGAGCCCTTTCATGCATGTCCAGGCTGGTCAGAGGTCAGCACAGCTCACCAACTTAGGGTATTCTGGAATGTGGGGTTGATCTGTGAACACATCCCATTTTCTACAGCAATAATATCTTCTAGAGAGATGACGTCAGAGTAATGGCATGGTAGGAAGTGATACCAATTAATCTCCCCCAAAACTCAACAAGATCTTCAACCAGAAACAGAAAAACCTATCCTTGGAGCCTCCAGATGTTTCACAATACACCCGAAGGTATGGTCGAGTGAAAAATTGACTAAATATATAATCAAACCCCAAAGGAAATAGGGAGTAAGAAATGCTCCACCTTCCTCACTAACCTAAACAGGGTGGCTTTCACTGGGAACTGAGAATATAGAAACTGAGGCAGGCAAAGGGGGTGAATAGATCCAGGCCGCGACACAAACAGCCGAACCAGGCTGTAGCACAGAGATCCAAGCCGAGGAAAAACTGTTCCTGTCGCAACCCAGACAAAACAAGCTAACACTCGCGCCAAACCCAGACAAAGAAAGACAAGCGGGGCAGCCATTTTCCCTGATCTCCGGGTTGGCGCCCACAGATAGTGGGCGAGAGATTCCTTCCAAAGACCCGGGAGTGGGCGCCCATGTTATCCCACAGAGAGGTAGAGTCAGAGGCCTTTGTGTGGGCCGAAAGTGGAATCTCCGGGCTGACCTAGCGCCCGGAGGGAGCCGCGCACAGGGAGGGAGCGAGAGCCAACTCCAATGCTGGAACTTTTCCTTGCGGGAAGGGGTTTCACTCAAAGGGTGAGGCGGCCGGCCTGATATCCTGGTCTGCGCGTGCAGATAGTGAGCGAGAGATTCCTCCGAATGCCTCGGCAGTGCCCGCCTGTGTTATCCCACAGAGGGGCAGAGTCAGGAGCCTTTGTGTGGGCCAAAAGCGGAATCTCGGGCCACCCCAGCACCTTGAAAAAGCCGTGCTCGGGGACGAAGCGAGAGACAATTCCAATGCTGGAACTTTTCCATGCGTGTGGGGGTTTCACTCAGAGGGTTAGGTGGCCGGCCTGATATCCTGGTCTGCATGTGCAGAAAGTTCGTGAGAGATTCCTCCAAGTGCCTCAGCAGTGCATGCCTGTGTTATCTCACAGAGTGACAGAGCCAGAGGTCTTTGAGTGGGTGGAAGCCCCGCCTGATTATGCTAGCAGCTCTGACTGACTGAGCTTCACCCAGAGCCCTGTGCTGAATGGGAATAGAGTGGGGAGTTGCCAGCTCTTTGAGCCTCTTACTATCCAGGCAGAGGCAGCAGCAACCCCATAGCTGGATTCTCAGGCTACTAACTGAGGAAGGAAAGACTAGGAGAAAGGCTCCAGGAACACGGACTCTCTCATTGGTGGAGCCTATAAATGCTAATGAGCCTCAACTGCCAACGAGACTGAAGCACAATACACAACATCGCCATAGAGACTTACCAACTGCAAACCTCTACCTGAGTGTGCCAAAGGGACAGAACCCGGGGTACAGAGTCACCGACCAGGAAGAGGGAGAGAAAAGAAAAAGCAAGAAGATAACCTCTCAAAATC
Organism: Saccopteryx bilineata; assembly: GCF_036850765.1. NCBI lineage: Eukaryota > Metazoa > Chordata > Mammalia > Chiroptera > Emballonuridae > Saccopteryx > Saccopteryx bilineata. The sequence goes on along the minus strand of NC_089491.1, from coordinate 206,667,350 downwards.
AACAATAATCTGCAGACTTTATAACCTATCCCATTTTATTATATTTGTTCATTTGTTTCTCTTATCTTCATTCTTGATTTTTTTTTCCTCCTCCCATTTGGTCATTTAACTCTCTACCGGTCTTACTCTCTCCTATCCTTGAACTACACTACCCATAAGTGTTATACCTCCCATTATCTTTTCTTTCCTCTTCCTTTCTCTCTATGAAGGTTGCACTCCAAAACCCTAACTCTCTCTCTCCTCTTTTTTATTTTTTCTTCTTTTAGTGGTTCCCTCTTTTTTTTTTCTCTCTCTCTCTCTCTTTCCTTTCTCCCTCTATATTAGTTTCTTCCTTTCTCCTTTATGTCTCCCCTCATTCAAACCTCAATAACGAACAATATCTTATCTGGGACTCAAACTTATATTTGTGGCATTTTGGAGGGTTTTTACTTCACCTTTTTAACACTCTAGCAGTGCTCCCAACCCTGGCTCTCCATTTTATCTAGTTCTTGTTCCACTAAATACAATAGTAATTTTTTAATTTGTCCCCCCATTTTCCTGTTTCCCTCTTATTTCTCTCATCATACCTCTTAGTCAACCAACACCTAAAAGCAAATCATTTTATTCTTGACCCAAATTTCTTTCTTATTTGCTTTTTGTGGGTCCATACACTCTTTTCTTTTTCTTTTATTTCTTTTTTTAATTTTTTTTCCCCTTTATTATTCTCCCCAATTCAGGCCCTCCATTAAAGGTATGGTTTGTTCTATTTAGTACAATATAATTCACCATTCATCACAAGATTTTCTCAAGAAAGAGAGGAGAGGAGAGTAGAGAAAAAAAGAAGGGAGGGAATAATTTTCTTTTTAAAAAAATTTTTATTTTATTTAATTTTTCTTTATTTTATTATTAATTTTTTTAATAAAAACAACTCTTTTATTTTTATTTTTTAACTTTTTATTCTTTACTAAATCTCATTAATACTATCAACAAAACCACCCTCAGATGCCATTAAGGAAGAGAAAGTCAAATATCATGGATACAAAAGAAAGAGAGGTAACACAGCTAAATGAGGAAAAATCTATGGAGAAAAAATTTAATATATTGGAAACCTTGGAGCTAAATGACAGAGAATTTAAGATAGAAATCCTAAAAATCCTCCGACATATACAGGAAAACACAGAAAGACAATTTAGGGAGCTCAGAAAACAACTCAACGAACACAAAGAATATATTTCCAAGGAAATTAAAACTATAAAAACAAATCAAACAGAGATAAAAAACTCAATTCACGAGCTGAAGAATGAGGTAACGAGCTTAGCTAATAGAACAGGACAGATAGAAGAGAGGATTAGTGAAATAGAAGACAAGCAACTTGAGGCACAACAGAGAGAAAAAGAAAAAGACTCAAAAATTAAAAAAAAAATGAGATAGCCCTACAAGAATTATCTGACTCCATCAAAAAGAATAACATAAGAATAATAGGAATATCAGCGGGAGAAGAGAGAGAAAATGAAATGGAGAACATACTCAAACAAATAATAGATGAGAACTTCCCAAGCCTGTGGAAAGAATTAAAGCCTCAAATTCAAGAAGCAAACAGAACTCCAAGTTTTCTTAACCCCAACAAAACTGCTCCAAGGCATATCATAATGAAATTGGCACAAACCAAAGGCAAAGAAAAAATTCTCAAGGCAGCCAGGGAAAAGAAAAATACAACATATAAAGGAAGGCCCATTAGATTATCATCAGATTTCTCAGCAGAAACTCTACAAGCTAGAAGAGAGTGGACTCCAATATTTAAAGTCATGAAAGAAAAGAACTTTCAGCCATGAATACTATACCCATCAAAGGTATCCTTCAAATATGAAGGAGAAATAAAAACATTCACAGATACAGAAAAGATGAGAGAATTTATCATCAGAAAACCCCCACTCCAGGAATTACTAAAGGGGGTTCTCCAATCAGATACAAAGAAAAACAACAACAAAAAAACAAAGCCACAAGTAAAAGCTCCAAGAAGAACACAATAAAACCAAATTTAAACTGTGATAACAACAAAAAGAAAGGAGGGGAGAGGATGGAGATTAACAGTAGCAAAGGACGATGGAGTGCAAAAGTACTCACAAAATAGTGCTCTACAATGAACAGGGTAGGAACACTTTTCATTACTTAAAGGTAACCACCATTGAAAAAACCACCACAGATGCACATGAGATAAAAAAGATAGCAACAGAGGAAAGATGTATGGAATACAACCAAATAAAAAAAAGATAGAAAAACGAAAGAGAAGGATGAAACAAGACACAAAACTAACAGAAAGAAATCTATAAAATGGCAATAGGGAACTCAAATAATTACATTTAGTGTAATTATAATAACTACACTAAATGTAAATGAATTAAAATCACCAATAAGGCATAGAGTAGCAGAATGGATTAAAAAAGAAAATCCAACTGTATGCTGCCTACAAGAAACTCATCTAAGTAACAAGGATAAAAACAAATTCAAAGTGAAAGGCTGGAAAACAATACTCCAAGCAAATAACATCCAAAAAAAACCAGGCATAGCAATACTCATATCTGATAATGCTGACTACAAGACCGAAAAAGTACTCAGAGACAAAAATGGCCATTTCATAGTGGCTAAGGAGACACTGAATCAAGAAGACATAAAAATTCTTAATATATATGCACCAAACCAAGGAGCACCAAAATATAAAAGACAGCTACTTATTGACCTTAAAACAAAAACTGACAAAAATACAATCATATTTGGAGACCTCAATACACTGCTGACAGCACTAGATCAGTCATCCAAACAGAGAATCAACAAAGACATAGTGGCCTTAAACAAAACACTAGAGCACCTGGATATGATAGACATCTACAGGACATTTCATCCCAAAGTGACTGAGTATACATTTTTCTCCAGTGTACATGGATCATTCTCAAAAATTGACCATATGTTGGGCCACAAAAATAACATCAGCAAATTCAGAAAAATCGAAGTTGTACCAAGCATATTTTCTGATCATAAAGCCTTGAAACTAGAATTCAACTACAAAAAAGAGGAAAAAAATTCCACAAAAATGTGGAAACTAAACAACATACTGTTAAAAAATGAATGGGTCAAAGAAGAAATAAGTGCAGAGATCAAAAGATATATACAGACAAATGAAAATGACAATACAACATATCAGAATCTATGGGATGCAGCAAGAGCAGTGATAAGAGGGAAGTTCATATCACCTCAGGCATATATAAACAAACAACAGAGAGCCCAAGTGAACCACTTAACTTCCCACCTTAAGGAACCAGAAAAAGAAGAACAAAGACAACGCAAAACCAGCTGAAGAAAGGAGATAATAAAAATCAGAGTAGAAATAAATGAATTAAAGAACAGAAAAACTATAGAAAAAATTAATAGAACAAGGAGCTGGTTCTTTGAAAAGATCAACAAAATTGACAAACCCTTGGCAAGACTTACCAAGGAAAAAAGAGAAAGAACTCATATAAACAAAATCCAAAATGAAAGAGGAGAAATCACCACGGACACCGTAGATATACAAAGAATTATTGTAGAATACTATGAAAAAATTTATGCCACTAAATTCAACAACCTAGAAGAAATGGATAAATTCCTAGAACAATACAACCTTCCTAGACTGAGTCAAGAAGAAGCAGAAAGCCTAAACAGACCTATCAGTAGAGAAGAAATAGAAAAAATCATTAAAAACCTCCCCAAAAATAAAAGTCCAGGCCCTGACGGCTATACCAGCGAATTTTATCAAACATTCAAAGAAGACTTGGTGCCTATTCTACTGAAAGTCTTCCAAAAAATTGAAGAAGAAGCAATACTTCCAAACACATTTTATGAGGCCAACATAACCCTCATACCAAAACCAGGCAAGGATGACACAAAAAAAGAAAACTACAGACCAATATCTCTAATGAATACTGATGCTAAAATACTAAACAAAATACTAGCAAATCGAATACAATAACATAGTAAAAAGATAATACATCATGATCAAGTGGGATTCATCCCAGAATCTCAAGGATGGTTGAACATACGTAAAACGGTTAATGTAATACACCATATCAACAAAACAAAGAACAAAAATCACACGATCTTATCAATAAACGCAAAAAAGGCTTTTGATAAAATACAACACAATTTTATGTTTAAGACTCTCAACAAAATGGGTATAGAAAGAAAATATCTCAACATGATAAAGGCCATATATGATAAACCATCAGCTAACATCATATTAAATGGTACTAAACTGAAGGCTTTCCCCCTTAAATCAGGAACAAGACAGGGTTATTCACTGTCTCCACTCTTATTTAATGTGGTACTAGAGGGTCCAGCCAGAGCAATCAGAGAAGACAAAGAAATAAAAGGCATCCATATCGGAAAAGAAGAAGTAAAGGTATCACTTTTTGCAGATGATATGATCCTATACATCGAAAACCCCAAAAAATCCACAAAAAGACTACTAAAAACAATAAGCCAATATAGTAAGGTCGCAGAATACAAAATTAACATACAGAAGTCAATAGCCTTTTTATATGCCAACAATGAAACAATTGAGAATGAACTGAAAAGAATAATCCCCTTCAAGATTGCAACAAAAAAAATAAAATACTTAGGAATAAACATAACAAAGAATGTAAAGGACTTATATAATAAAAACTATAAACCATTGTTAAGGGAAATCAAAAAAGATATAATGAGATGGAAGAATATACCTTGTTCTTGGTTAGGAAGAATAAATATAATCAAGATGGCCATATTACCCAAAGCAATATACAAATTTAATGCAATTCCCATCAAAATTCCAATGACATATTTTAAAGAAATGGAGCAAAAAACCATCAAATTTATATGGAACTATAAAAACCCCGAATAGCCAAAGCAATCCTAAAGAAAAAGAATGAAGCTGGGGGCATTACAATACCTGACTTCAAACTATATTATAGAGCCACGACAATCATAACAGCATGGTATTGGCAGAAAAATAGACTCTCAGACCAATGGAACAGAATAGAAAGTCCAGAAATAAAACCACATATATATAGTCAAATAATTTTTGATAAAGGGGCCAAAAACACACAATGGAGAAAAGAAAGCCTCTTCAATAAATGGTGCAGGGAAAACTGGAAAGCCACATGCAAAAGAATGAAACTGGACTACATTCTATCCTCCTATACTAAAACTAACTCAAAATGGATCAAAGATCTAAACATAAGACCTGAAACAATTAAGTACATAGAAGAAGACATAGGTACTAAACTCATGAACCTGGGTTTTAAAAAGCATTTTATGTATTTGACTCCAATGGCAAGAGAAGTGAAGGCAAAAATTAATGAATGGGACTACATCAGACTAAGAAGTTTTTGCTCAGCAAGAGAAACTGATAACAAAATAAACATAAAGCCAACTAAATGGAAAATGATATTTTCAAACAACAGCTCAGATAAGGGCCTAATATTCAAAATATACAAGGAACTCATAAAACTCAACAACAAACAAACAAACAATCCAATAAAAAATGGGAAGAGGATATGAACAGACACTTCTCCCAGGAAGAAATACAAATGGCTAACAGATATGTGAAAAGAGGCTCATCTTTGTTAGTTATTAGAGAAATGCAAATCAAAACTGCAATGAGATACCACCTCACACCTCTTAGATTAGCTATTATTAACAAGACAGGTAATAACAAATGTTGGAGAGGCTGTGGAGAAAAAGGAATCCTCATTCACTGTTGGTGGGAATGTAAAGTAGTACAACCATTATGGAAGAAAGTATGGTGGTTCCTCAAAAAACTGAAAATAGAATTACCTTATGACCCAGCAATCCCACTACTGGCTATATACCCCAAAAACTCAGAAACATTGATACATAAAGACACATGCAGCCCCATGTTCATTGCAGCATTGTTCACAGTGGCCAGGACATGGAAACAACCAAAAAGCCCGTCAATAGATGACTGGATAAAGAAGATGTGGCACATATACACTATGGAATACTACTCAGCCATAAGAAATGATGACATCGGGTCATTTACAGCAAAATGGTGGGATCTTGATAACATTATATGAAGTGAGATAAGTAAATCAGAAAAAACCAGGAACTGCATTATTCCATATGTAGGTGGGACTTAAAAGTGAAACTAAGAGGCATTGATAAGAGTGTGGTGGTTAGGGGGGTAGGGGGGAGAGGGAGAGGGAAAGAGGGAGGGGGTGGGGCACAAAGAAAACTAGATAGAAGGTGACAGAGGACAATTTGACTTTGGGTGATGGGTATGCATCATAAGTGAACGACAAGATAACCTGGAGTTGTTGTCTTTGAATATATGTATCCTGATTTATTGATGTCACCCCATTAAAAAAAATTATTAATAAAATAAAAATAAAAATAACACCTTCTAAGGCTAAGCTCCTCTACAAAGAGTGAAATGTGCAATAGGCTGTAAGTTCTGAGTGGAACCACTGAGAAAGGGCCCTTACCTTTGTGCATTATTTGTTCTTTCTCTAGATTCAAGCTCTTGCTAAATTCTGCCCAGCTCATTTTTCAGCACTGTGTTTTCCTCAGAAAGCCTATTTAGCTCAATTCTGCATGAAAAATAGAAAAGAGAAAGAAGAGTGGAAACTCCAGCCACCAGGATCATATGCAGTCCACACAAGTCTAATTTTGAAGTTGAAAGTCATGGCAATCCTGCAGTCCACATTTCCCCTTCCCTAGAGCTCACTCTTCCTTTTTCTCTATCCAGTGTTAACACCGTATGTGTTGCATCTCCCTAGAAATAAGCCACAAGAAACAGAGCTTTCTAAGCTTCCAAAATGGTCACACAATAAAAACTTACTAATGTATTTGGTACCTTGGTTCCATTTACCTTTTGTTTATAGCTGACCTGTTTCTGCATCTTATAGCCTCTAACTCAGTGGTAGTCAACCTGGTCCCTACCGCCCACTAGTGGGAGTTCCAGCTTTCATGGTGGATGGTAGCGAAACAACCAAAGTATAAATAAAAAGATAGATTTAACTATAGTAAGTTGCTTTATAAAGATTTATTCTGCCAAACTTAGCGAAAATTTGAAATAAAGTACTTGGTAAGTAACTATTATTATATGCTTTAACTAGCTCTAACTCTGCTTTATGAATTTTATAAAGTTACTTCCCTACTTTATAAATCACCATTACTGTGGAACCAGTGGGTGGTTAGAAAATTTTACTACTAACAGAGATACAAAGTGGGTGGTAGGTATAAAAAGGTTGACTACCCCTGCTCTAAGTGAAATGTGTCCATGGTTGGTAGCAATGGACAATGTTGGTGTGAGTCCTTAGGTCAGTGGTTCTCAAAGTGTGTGCTAGAATGCACTGGTGTGCCCTAGAAGATTTCCAAGTGTGCCCTATGGTATTCCAGAGAAATTAATATGTTCCTTTTGGGGACCAAAAAACCAACAGGGTTTTGGAGTTTAGATTTTTGGGGGACAGAGATGTTGGGTCTTCAAACTTTAAGCTGACAGTCTGCCAACCCCCTACTTTACTTGCCTAATTAGGTTGCAAAAGGCTGTTAAGCTGTGGTGCTGGATTGTTTACACTAACTGCCATGTTCCCCATAAAGACTGTAGGCAAATTTTTTCTATCCTGTCTTTGGTGTAAATTTAACATGATATGCATGGTGGGGGTTTTCTGCACTTGGTCAAAATTCTTGTGTTGCCTTGGAAACATGATCAAAGATCTCATTGATTTGCTAATGACCCACTTTGCCCTATAAGTAAAGCAAGATGCAGTTTGGGGGTGCACTTTGTTCTTGCCAGCAGCAAATTACAGGGCCCTCCCAACCTTGTATTTTTTTAATTCTGCACCGTTCCCACTCGGGACCTGGAATTACTAGCTGCACTAGTTTGTGGCATGTGCCCAGATATAAAAATATATATATTGTAGTTACTCTAATATACCATTTCATTTCAGAAATACTGCCCTTTTTGTTAACACATCATTATTATATTTATTATTAACACACATCATTATATTATTTTTAGATAAATACACCCAAATAAAGTTAATAGATTTCTCAAAAAGAAGTGTGATATTGAAGAATCCAATTCTGGATGTGAGCAAATGTTAAGTGTAAATAAAATAGGACTTGAAGGATGATGGGAAAAATTTAATTTATAGCATTTTTCTTCACTTAACACTGAACAATATGATTGGATTAGAAACCCGTTTATGGAAGCTTCAAGTAATTTTGTTTTGTTTTGTTTTTATATAAATAGATTTTTATTTTAATGGGATGACATAAAAAAATCAGGGTACATATATTCAAAGAAAACATTTCCAGGTTATCTTGTCATTTAGTTCTGTTGCATACCCATCACCCAAAGAGAGATCGTTCTCTGTCACCCTCTATCCAGTTTTCTTTGTACCCCTCCCCATCCCCCTGTCCCTCCTTCCTTCCCCCCACCCCCCATAACAACCACACTCCTGTGCATGTCTCTTAGTCTCACTTTTATGTCCCACCAATGTATGGAATCCTGCAGATCTTCTTTTTTTCTGATTCACTTATTTCACTCCGCATAATGTTATCAAGATTCCACCATTCTGCTGTAAGTTATCTGATGGCATCATTTCTTCTAGCTGAATAGTATACCATGGTGTATATGTGCCCCATCTTCTTTATCCAGTCTTCTATTTTTTTTACAGTGATTAAAAGCCTTTAAGCAAACTCTTGGCCAATACAGCAAAAATCCATAAAAGAGTAGTGTCCTTAACATGTTCACCAAGTTCAAATTGGCCCCATCACCATGCCAAATCCCTGAAAAAATGCAACCCAACCACAGTTCAGTCTGTTAGGAGCTGTCACAGGGAGCAGGAGTCCAGGAAAAGTCCACATCCAGGAAAAGTCCTCATGGCACTGGATTTGTCACCATTCTATAATTTGCAGCTCATGTCCAAGTCCCAATGAATGCTGCTTCTAGCTGGTAATGATTCAGGTAGACTGGAAAAGCCATTTGCCGCATGCATGGATATGGAGTTCTCCTCTGCCTGGAGAGATGAGACCAGGTTGCTTTTCCCTGGAGCTCTGCGACTGTAGCATGGTAAAGAGAACCTTGGGATACACTAAGTTGGGTGGCAAAGGTAGATTCATAATAGAAGTTGGCAAAATGGGGAAAGAGAGCTCTAAATTAGGAGTAAATCCCAGCCTGAAATATGATGGGGCATTGAGATAGGAGGGATAAAGGAAACACTATATATTAAGCAAAGCAGCAGAACATAGGACTATCAACACCCACAACAAAGATCTTTGAGGGAAGAATAAAAAACCTGACTACTCAGGCAAGACATAGTTAAGTGGCCCTTGTGCAAATGAGATCAGTTTACCTGCTTCTTGGAAGAAATACCCTAGGCTCGTCCACAATGTTGTAGATAGGGCCGACGGCCCTGGGCACCTTCAGCCTTCAGTGGCAAACCCCAGCTTTCTGGGCAAGGTTAGGTCATAGGTGGCTGGAGCAGGGCTGGAAGAGACTGAACCCTCCCTAAAGGAGCGAGGGGGAAGCCTACCTTCCAGTGTCCCTGTTTCCTCACAGCAGAGGCATGTAAGCCTGGCAGGCTTTAGCTCAATGACCTTCCTTTCCCCTATTGAAGCAGGATCCAGATGGCATCCTATGAGACCCCTTTGGGGTGTTGGAGCCTTTAAGGGCATGTCCTAAGAGCTGGTAGTTCCCCTGATCTCTATTGGGCTTTTTCTGCCTCTAGGTATCTTAAAAGCCATGCTCAGAAGATCTCACTGAGGGGTTTGAGGATCCCCATCTGCCTATATAAATCTTTTCCATATATCTGGAGCTATTTGGAAAAAGACAAAACAGTGTTATTAGCTGGATCTAATAAAGAAGGTAGTAGTTTGCAGGTGAAAAAGATTTGGTGTCTCCTGTTCATCAGCATTCAAAAGAAATGTAATTTTTTTTAAGTAAAAAGTATGATATGGTAGACCCATAGGATTTCCAGGATATAACTACCCCCTTTAAAAAAAATTTTTTTTAATTTACCTTAAAATGTTTGCTGAGTACACTTTAATAATACCTTAACTTTAAAGATTGTAAGCATGACAAAATACAGTGAATGCTTTTGCTCCATATGCAGGAGCATTTTCAGTTTAGCCAGTTTAGGAAATCCAATAATAGAATAATGCATACAGACAATGAGCTATAACATGCTTAGCAGCCTCTCCTGTTCTGACAGAGGTTACTATAGATCCGGAATATGTATCCACTGTAATGTGGACATACGACTGTTTGCCAAATGAAGGTATATGAGTAACATCCATCTGCCAAAGCTGTCCTGGTAGGGGTCCTTGACGGTTAATTCTAAATGAAGGGGCAGTATAGGACCCCTTGGCAGGATTTCCAAATCTGCCGTGCTACTTCCCGAGTAAGTTGAAACTGTTTACACCAGGTTGCAGCGTTCTGGTGATGAATACTATGATACTGACTGGCTCGGTCTCTCATGGTTGCTCTATATAAATTTCTTTTAGGTAGCTTGATCAACAAGGGCATTCCTAGGTCCTGGACAGTTGGCTCAGTGGTAGAGCCTTGGCCTGGTGTGCAGGATTCCCAGGTTCAATTCCCAGTCCGAGCACATAGAAGAAGCGCCCATCTATTTCTCTACCCCTGCCCCTCTCCTTCCACTCTGTCTCTCTCTTCCCCTCCCGCAGCCAAGGCTCCACCAGAGCAAAACCACCCCGGGCACTAAGGATGGCCCCATGGCCTCTGCCTCAGTCACTAGAATGGCTCTGGTTGCAACACAGCAACACCCCAGATGGGCAGAGAATTTCCCCCTGATAGGCATGCCGGGTGGATCCCGGTCAGGCGCATGCGGGAGACTGTCTGACTGCCTCCCCATTTCCATCTTCAGAAAAATACAAAAAATAAATAAATAAAAGAAAAAATACAACAAAAAAATAAAGAAAAGAGAAAAAAAAAGGAAAAGAAAAGAAAACAAAAAAAACGGCATTCCCTTGTGCTAAAGCTACAGGGAGCATGAATGAGCTTGAATATGTCCTATGAAACATGGAGCTCTATGTTGATATATAAGTCTTTGAAGAAGGAGGAACTGCTGAAATAGTTCATCAGCATTTGTCCCTAAGACAGCAGTCTTTATAGTGGAAAAACCATAAGTAAATATTTGCTGTCTGTCTATAGATTAAAGGGGGAATATGGCAAATGCTGAAAAGCCATGATCTTTGTGCCCCTCCCCTCCCCCAACCCTCTCCGTCTCCTCCTCCCACCCTGTAACCCCAACACTGTTCTCCATGTCTCTGAGTCTCATCTTTATGTCTCACCTATGTATGGAATCCTATAGTTCTTAGTTTTTTCTGATTTACTTCTTTTGCTCAGTATAATGTTATCAAGGCCCATCCATGTTGTTGTAAAAGATCCTATGTCATTATTTCTTATGGCTGAGTAGTATTCCATAATATATATATATATATATACACACACACACACACACACACACACACACACACACACACACATACCAAAGCTTTTTAATCCACTCATCCTCTGATGGACACTTGGGCTGTTTCCAGATCTTTGCTATTGTGAACAATGCTGCCATAAACATGGGGGTGCATTTCTTCTTTTCAAACAGTGCTATGGTGTTCTTGGGGTATATTCCTAACAGTGGTATAGCTGGGTCAAAAGGCAGTTTGATTTTTATTTTCTTGAGGAATCTCCATACTGTTTTCCACAGTGGCTGCACCAGCCTGCATTCCCACCAGCAGTGCAGGAGGGTTCCCTTTTCTCCACATCCTCGCCAGCACTTATTCTGTGTTGTTTTATTGATGAGTGCCATTCTGACTGGTGTGAGGTGATATCTCATTGTGGTTTTAATTTGCATTTCTCTAATCATTAGTAAAGTTGAATATTTTTTCATATGCCTATTGGCCATCTGTGTGTCCTCTTTAGAGAAGTGTCTATTCATTTCTTTTGCCCATTTTTGGATTGGATTGTTTGTCTTTCTGGTATTAAGTTTTACAAGTTCTTTATAAATTTTGGTTATTAACCCCTTATCAGACGCAATGTCAAATATATTCTCCCATTGTGTAGTTTGTCTTTTTATTCTGTTCTTATTGTATTTAGCTGTGCAGAAGCTTTTTAATTTGATAAAGTCCCATTTGTTTATCCTGTCTTTTATTTCACTTGCCTGTGGAGACAAATCAGCAAATATATTGCTGCGAGAGATGTCAGAGAGCTTACTGCCTATGTTTTCTTCTAAGATGCTTATGGTTTCATGGCTTACGTTTAAGTCTTTTATCCATTTTGAGTTTATTTTTGTGAGTGGTGTAAGTTGGTGGTCTAGTTTCATTTTTTTGCAGGTAGTTGTCCAATTTTCCCAACACCACTTGTTGAAGAGGCTGTCTTTACTTCATTGTATTTTCTTACCTTCTTTGTCAAATATCAGTTGTCCATAGAGCTGTGGGTTTATTTCTGGGTTCTCTGTTCTGTTCCATTGATCTATGTGCCTGTTCTTATGCCAGTACCATGCTGTTTTGAGTACAATGGCCTTATAATATAACTTGATATCTGGAGTGTGATACCTCCTGCTTTATTCTTCCTTTTCAAGATTGCTGAGGCTATTCGTGTTCTCCTTTGGTTCCATATAAATTTTTGGAATATGTGTTCTATATCTTTGAAGTAAGTCATTGGTATTTTAATCGGTATTGCATTGAATTTATAAATTGCTTTGGGTAATATAGACATTTTAATGATGTTTATTCTTCCTAACCATGAGCACAGTATATGCCTCCACTTATTCGTATCTTCCCTGATTTCTTTTATCAATGTTTTATAATTTTCCGAGTACAAGTCTTTAATCTCCTTGGTTAGATTTATTCCTAGGTACTTTATTTTTTTGGTTGCAATGGTAAAGGCAATTGATTCCTTGATTTCTCTTTCTGACTGTTCATTATTAGTGTATAAAAAATGCCTCTGATTTCTGACTATTGATTTTATATCCTGCCACCTTGCCGAATTCATCTATCAGGTCTAGTAATTTTTGGACTGAGATTTTAGGGTTTCTATATACAATATCATGTCATCTAAAAATAATGATAGTTTTACTTCTTCTTTTCCAATTTGGATGCCTTTTATTTCTTTTTCTTGTCTGATTGCTGTGGCTAGGACTTCCAGAACAATGTTGAATAAGAGTGGTGAAAGGGGGCACCCCTCCCTTGTTCCTGATCTTAAGGGTATTGCTTTTAATTTTTGCCCATTGAGTATGATTTTGGCTGTGGGTTTGTCATAGATGGCCTTTATCATGTTGAGGTATGTTCCCTGTATTCCCACTTTGCTGAGAGTTTTGATCATGAATGGGTGCTGGATTTTATCAAATGCTTTTTCTGCATCTATTTTAATTATCCTCTGGTTTTTCTCCTTTCTTTTGTTTATGTGATGAATCACATTGATTGATTTGTGAATATTGTACCAGCCTTGCCTCCCAAGAATAAATCCCACTTGATCATGGTGTATGATTTTTTTCATATATTGCTGGATCCAGTTTGCTAATAGTTTGTTGAGGATTTTTGCATCTAAGTTCATCAGGGATATTGGCCTATAATTTTCATTTTTGTGTTGTCTTTGCCTGGTTTTGGAATAAGAATTATGCTCGCCTCATAAAATGAGTTTGGAAGTCTTCCTTCCTCTTGAATTTTTTGAAATAGCTTGAAAAGGATAGGAGTTAGTTCTTCTTTGAATATTTGGTAGAATTCACTTGTGAAGTCATCAGGCCCAGGACTTTTCTTTTTGGGGAGTTTTTTGATACCTGTTTCAATCTCATTTGTTGCAATCGGTCTGTTTAGGTTTTCTGATTCTTCATGATTGATTTTTGGAAGATTATACGATTCAAGGAATTTGTCCATTTCATCTAAGTTGTCTAGTTTTTTGGTGTACAGTTCTTCGTAGAATTTTCTTACAATATTTTGTATTTCTGTTGTGTCAGTTGTTATTTCTCCACTCTCATTTCTAATTTTATTTATTTGAGTTCCCTCTCTTTTTTTCTTGGTGAGTCTGGTTAAAGGTTCATTGATCGTGTTTATCTTTTCAAAGAACCAGCTCCTGGTTTCATTGATCCTCTCTATTGTTTCTTTAGCCTCTATGTCATTTATTTCTGCTCTGATCTTTATTATTTCCTTCCTTCTACTAGCTGTGGGTTTTACTTGCTGTTCTTTTTCTAGTTCTTTTAGATGCAGGGTTAAGTTGTTTATTTGAGATTTTCTAGCTTCTTAAGGTATGCCTGTAATGCTATAAACTTCCCTCTCAGGACTACTTTTGCTGTGTCCCATAAATTTTGAGTTGATGTATGCTCATTATCGTTTGTTTCTAGGAATTTTTTAATTTCTTCTTTGATCTCAATGTTAAGCCATTTGTTATTTAATAACATGCTATTTAGTTTCAAAGTGATTGAGTGTTTTTCAATTTTTTTATTGTGGTTGATTTCTAGTTTAATGCCATTGTGATCAGAGAAAGTGCTCGATATGATTTCAATCTTATTAAATTTGTTGAGACCGCTTTTGTGCCCTAACGTGGTCTATTCTACAGAATGAATCATGAGTGCTTGAAAAGAATGTATATTCTGCTGTTTTAGGGTGAAAGGTTCTGAAGATATCTATTAAATCGAGTTGATCTAATATGTCCTTTAAGTCTGCTGTTTTTTTGTTAATTTTCTTTCTTGAGGATCTATCTAATGATGTTAATGGGGTATTGAAATCCCCTACTATTATACTATTGCTGTTGATCTCGCCCTTTAAGGCCATCAAGGTCTGCTTTATATATTTAGGTGCTCCTATATTAGGTGCGTAGATATTTATAATGGTTATATCTTCCTTTTGGATTGCTCCCTTTATCATTATGTAGTGACCTTCTTTATCTCTAACTATGGTCTTTGTTTTAAAGTCCATTTTGTCTCATATAAGTATTGCTACCCCAGCTTTTTTTTCATTTCCATTTGCGTGAAACATTTTTTTTCCATCCTTTTATCTTCAGTCTGTGTGCATCTTTTGATTTAAGGTGTGTCTCCTGTAGACAGCATATGTATGGGTCCTGTTTTCTTATCCACGCAGCTACCCTATGTCTCTTGATCGGATCATTTAATCCATTAACATTTAAGGTTATTATTGATATGTAATTGTTTATTGCCATTTTTTTCTTTAAAACTGTTTTCCTCTTTTGCTATATTCTTTTTTTCCTTTGATCTGTTTACAACAGGTCCCTTAGCAATTTTTGCAGCCTTGGTTTTTGTTGCAGTGAATTCCTTGAGTTTTTTTGTTTGTTTTTTTTTTTGTCTGTAAAGCTTTTTATTTCTCCTTCAATTTTAAATGATAGCCTTGCTGGATAAAGTAGTCTTGGTTGTAGGTTCTTGTTCTGCATTACTTTGACTATTTCTTGCCATTCCCTTCTGGCCTCAAGTGTTTCTGTTGAGAAGTCAGAAGTCATCCTTATGGGGGCTCCTTTGTAGGTGATAGTCTTTTTTCTCTAGCAGCTTTTAATATCTTCTCTTTATCATTTAGCTTTGGTATTTTAATTATGATGTGTTTTGGTGTTGGTTTCCTTGGGTTTCTCCTTATTGGAGGTCTCTGTGCTTCCTGAACATGTGAAATGTTTTCCTGCCTTAATTGGGGGAAGTTTTCTGCTATGATATGTTTGAACAAAGTCTCTATCTCTTGTTCTTTCTGTTCTTCAGAAACCCCTATGATGCGGATATTATTTCTCTTTATGTTGTCACAGAGCTCTCTTAGAGTTTCCTCAGACTTTTTGAGTCTCTTTTCTTTTTTCTCCTCTGCTTCCATGCCTTTATTTATCGTGTCCTCTAACTCGCTGATTCGATTCTCTGCTTCATCCATCCTGCTTTTAATTCCTTCCATTGTATTCTTTATTTCAGATATTGTATTTGTCATTTCTGACTGATTCTTTTTTATTATTTCAATGTCCTTTTTTATATTTGTTATCTCTTTATTTAGGTTTTCATAATGGCCATCTATGGTTGTTCTAATATCTTTGAGCATCCTAACAATCATTGTTTTAAACTCTGCATCTGGTAATTTGGTTATATCTGATTCACTTAGGTCCTTTTCTGGGGATTTCTCTTGGTTTATTTGTGTTGTATTTCTCTGCCTCCGCATTTTCTCTTTACGAGAGTCGCTGTGATCATGCGCTTGGGTGTACAAGCATTGGTGGCCTTGGCCTATGCCCCGCCCCTGTGTGTGACTTTATGCTCAGTCCTGAGGGCACTGGCGAGCACCTTTGCTCAGCTGCGGGTCTCCACCTGTTCCCGGGCTTTCGCCTTGCCCTTGTAGGAGGAGCCCATATGAGGGACGGCTGCTAGCCTTGGCTCTACCGCCGGGCAGGACTGCGTGCCCAAGCTCCCAAGTAATTTTGGTTTAACATTAACAGAAGAAGAACTAGCAGCTATATTCACTGATTGTAGACTGATGATTAAACAGAAGAAATTGTCTCTTGAAGCCTTTTGGATTTCTATAAAAGAAGAATATGTGGCAATATCTTAAAAAGCTTTGAACATTTTAGTACAATTTTCAACATCCTATTTTTGTGAATTAGGATTTTCTACCCTCAACACAATTAAGAGTAAAAAGAGAGGAATTCTTCAATGTATTGACAAGGAAATGAAAGTTTGCCTTTCAAATATATTCCCAAACATTGAAGAAATCACTAAGACACATCAGGCTCATGTTTCTCATAAACACAAGAATGAAAAACCTTAACACATTTGCGCTGGGACCTGCCAAATTTACTAAATCTTACTTATTTCTTATCCTTCTTTTTTACAAACTCTAAAAATCATAACTCAAGAAATGTAACATAAAAATGTTTTTTAATGTCAGAATAAATTTAATTTTGTCATATTTATTTTGTTTAATTACCATAAAAGCATGCTAGAACTTTATATTTTTTTCTTTAATATTTGACATAATTATTATATTTTTCAAAAATTTGTATATAGTGCACCTACAATTATTTGTAGGATTTTAAATATGCCCTGACTTCAAAAAGTTTGAGAACCACTGGTTTAGGGCCTGGGTCCTCTGTATTTCAGGCTGATGCTCTATCCACTGCACTAGTGCCTGATCAGGCTATATTTTCTCTTAATGGGTGAAACAGTTTAGAGGTAGTGAGGTTTGCTAGAGCAGTTAATGGCTCAGGGGCCCAAGCATGAACACCACTGCAGCACAGGTTGCATCCCTTGTATTTGTAACACTTTAGGGAGGTTTTGGAGAAATTAGAGGACTCAAATGTTAATGTTGTTAAATGAAAGCATAAAGGGCAATTTTGCTACCAAATGACTGGGAAAGAGAGACAGTCAAGGAAGTTTATCTGAGGAATTAGAGAGCTACAGATATAGGATATGCCTGTAGGAGTGTCTTGTACATTGAGGGGTTCCCAGGATTCAGATGGCAGATCCAACACTGAGTTAAATTTTCCCCTGCCACTATAACTCTGGAGGCATTTGCTTGAAAACCAGAATCCCCAAATCAAGGTGCAAGGAGGGGAATAGTAAGTAAAAGTATGGGTAAAGGTGTTTTCATTTCTGGGTTTTCTCAGTTTAAGGATATAGACACAGTTCCTGATAGGTGTGGTCTGGAAAGTTCTCCTGGAGGACCTTGTCCCAGGCTAACATTAGAATAGCTAAGAGCACTTGGTTTTTAGTTAGCCATTTTAAAGAGTCTAGGGTATAGTCTTAGAGACCCTCTAGTAAAAAATCATAGAACTTCCCTGCCTTAGATACCATGTAGAACTAGCGGCCCAGTTTTTTTTTTTTAATAATTTTATTTTTTTAATGGGGTGACATCAATAAATCAGAATACATATATTCAAAGATAACAAGTCCAGGGTATCTTGTCGTTCAATCATGTTGCATACCCATCACCCAAAGTCAGATTGTCCTCCGTCACCCTCTATCTTGTTCTCTCTGTGGCCCTCCCCCTCCCCCTTTCCCTCTCCCATTCCCCCCCTCCCCCCAGTAACCACCACACCCTTATCAATGTCTCTCACTTTCACTTTTATGTCCCACCTACGTATGGAATAATGCAGTTACTGGTTTTTTCTGATTTACTTATTTCGCTTCGTATCATGTTATCAAGATCCCACCATTTTGCTGTAAATGTTCCGATGTCATCATTTCTTATGGCTGAGTAGTATTCCATAGTGTATATGTGCCACATCTTCTTTATCCAGTCATCTATTGACGGGCTTTTTGGTTGTTTCCATGTCCTGGCCACTGTGAACAATGCTGCAATAAACATGGGGCTGCATGTGTCTTTACGTATCAATGTTTCTGAGTTTTTGGGGAATATAGCCAGTAGAGGGAATGCTGGGTCATAAGGTAGTTCTATTTTCAGTTTTTTGAGGAACCACCATACTTTCTTCCATAATGGTTGTACTACTTTACATTCCCACCAACAGTGGATGAGGGTTCCTTTTTCTCCACAGCCTCTCCAACATTTGCTATTACCTGTCTTGCTAATAATAGCTAATCGAACAGGTGTGAGGTGGTATCTCATTGCCGTTTTGATTTGCATTTCTCTAATAGCTAAAGAAGATGAGTATCTTTTCATATATCTGTTGGCCATTTGTATTTCTTCCTGGGAGAAGTGTCTGTTCATATCCTCTTCCCATTTTTTTATGGGATTGTTTGTTTGTTGTTGAGTTTTATGAGTTTTTTGTATAGTTTGGATATTAGGCCCTTATCTGAGCTGTTGTTTGAAAATATCATTTCCCATTTAGTTGGCTTTCTGTTTATTTTGTTATCAGTTTCTCTTGCTGAGCAAAAACTTCTTAGTCTGATGTAGTCCCATTCATTAATTTCTGCCTTCACTTCTCTTGCCTGTGGAGTCAAATTCATAAAATGCTCTTTAAAACCCAGGTCCATGAGTTGAGTACCTATGTCTTCTTCTATGTACTTAATTGTTTCAGGTCTTATGTTTAGATCTTTGATCCATTTTGAGTTAATTTTTGTACAGGGGGAGAGACTGTAGTCCAGTTTCATTCTTTTGCATGTGGCTTTCCAGTTTTCCCAGCACCATTTATTGAAGAGGCTTTCTTTTCTCCATTGTGTGTTGTTGGCCCCTTTATCAAAAATTATTTGACTATATATATGTGGTTTTATTTCTGGACTTTCTATTCTGTTCCATTGGTCTGAGTGTCTATTTTTCTGCCAATACCATGCTGTTTTGATTGTTGTGGCCCTATAATATAGTTTGAAGTCAGGTATTGTAATGCCCCCAGCTTCATTCTTTTTCTTTAGGATTGCTTTGGCTATTCGGGGTTTTTCATAGTTCCATATAAATCTGATGATTTTTTGCTCTATTTCTTTAAAAAAAGTCATTGGAAGTTTGATGGGAATTGCATTAAATTTGTATATTGCTTTGGGTAATATAGCCATCTTGATTATATTTATTCTTCCTAGCCAAGAACAAGGAATATTCTTCCATCTCATTATATCTTTTTCAATTTCCCTTAAAAATGGTTTATAGTATTCATTATATAAGTTCTTTACATTCTTTGTTATGTTATTCCTAAGTATTTTATTTTTTTTGTTGCAATCTTGAAGGGGATTATTCTTTTGAGTTCATTCTCAATTGTTTCATTGTTGGCATATAGAAAGGCTATTGACTTCTGTATGTTAATTTTGTATCCTGCGACCTTACTGTATTGGCTTATTGTTTCTAGTAGTCTTTTTGTGGATTCTTTGAGGTTTTCGATGTATAGGATCATATCATCTGCAAAAAGTGATACCTTTACTTCTTCTTTTCCGATATGGATGCCTTTTATTTCTTTGTCTTGTCTGATTGCTGTGGCGAGAACCTCTAGTACCACATTAAATAAGAGTGGAGAGAGTGGACAACCCTGTCTTGTTCCTGATTTAAGAAGGAAAGCCTTCAGTTTAGTGCCATTTAATATGATGTTAACTGATGGTTTATCATATATGGCCTTTATCATGTTGAGATATTTTCCTTCTATACCCATTTTGTTGAGAGTCTTAAACATAAAATTGTGTTGTATTTTATCGAAAGCCTTTTCTGCGTCTATTGATAAGATCATGTGGTTTTTGTTCTTTGTTTTGTTGATATGGTGTATTACATTAACCGTTTTACGTATGTTGAACCATCCTTGAGATTCTGGGATGAATCCCACTTGATCATGATGTATTATTTTTTTTAATATGTTGTTGTATTCGATTTGCTAGTATTTTGTTTAGTATTTTAGCATCTGTATTCATTAGAGATTTTGGTCTGTAGTTTTCTTTTTTTGTGCTATCCTTGCCTGGTTTTGGTATGAGGGTTATGTTGGCCTCATAAAATGTGTTTGGAAGTATTGCTTCTTCTTCAATTTTTTGGAAGACTTTGAGTAGAATAGGAACCAAGTCTTCTTTGAATGTTTGATAAAATTCGCTGGTATAGCCGTCAGGGCCTGGACTTTTATTTTTGGGGAGGTTTTTAATGATTTTTTCTATTTCTTCTCTACTGATAGGTCTGTTTAGGCTTTCTGCTTCTTCTTGACTCAGTCTAGGAAGGTTGTATTGTTCTAGGAATTTATCCATTTCTTCTAGGTTGTTGAATTTAGTGGCATAAATTTTTTCATAGTATTCTACAATAATTCTTTGTATACCTACGGTGTTCGTGGTGATTTCCCCTCTTTCATTTTGGATTTTGTTTATATGAGTTCTTTCTCTTTTTTCCTTGGTAAGTCTTGCCAAGGGTTTGTCAATTTTGTTGATCTTTTCAAAGAACCAGCTCCTTGTTCTATTAATTTTTTCTATAGTTTTTCTGTTCTCTAATTCATTTATTTCTGCTCTGATTTTTATTATCTCCATTCTTCGGCTGATTTTTGGTTGTCTTTGTTCTTCTTTTTCTAGTTCCTTAAGGTGGGAAGTTAAGTGGCTCACTTGGGCTCTCTCTTGTTTGTTCATATATGCCTGAAGTGATATGAACTTCCCTCTTATCACTGCTTTTGCTGCATCCCATAGATTCTGATATGTTGTATTGTCATTTTTATTAGTCTGTATATATCTTTTGATCTCTGCACTTATTTCTTCTTTGACCCATTCATTTTTTAAAAGTATGTTGTTTAGTTTCCACATTTTTATGGGATTTTTTTCCTTTTTTGCAGTTGAATTCTAGTTTCAAGAATGATCAGAAAATATGCTTGGTACAACTTCAATTTTTCTGAATTTGCTGATGTTGTTTTTGTGGCCCAACATATGGTCAATTCTTGAGAATGATCCATGTACACTGGAGAAAAATGTATACTCAGTCACTTTGGGATGAAATGTCCTGTAGATGTCTATCATATCCAGGTGCTCTAGTGTTTTGTTTAAGGCCACTATGTCTTAGTTGATTCTCTGTTTGGATGACCGATCTAGAGCCGTCAGCGGTGTATTGAGGTCTCCAAGTATGATTGTATTTTTGTCAGTTTTTGTTTTAAGATCAATAAGTAGCTGTCTTATATATTTTGGTGCTCCTTGGTTTGGTGCATATATATTAAGAATTGTTATGTCTTCTTGATTCAGTGTCCCCTTAGCC
The DNA here is from genome assembly GCF_036850765.1 of Saccopteryx bilineata. Taxonomy (NCBI): domain Eukaryota; kingdom Metazoa; phylum Chordata; class Mammalia; order Chiroptera; family Emballonuridae; genus Saccopteryx; species Saccopteryx bilineata. The sequence goes on along the minus strand of NC_089491.1, from coordinate 206,645,765 downwards.
ATTATGAAATGGCCATTTTTATCTCTGAGTAATTTTCCTGTCTTGTAGTCAGCATTATCCGATATGAGTATTGCTACACCTGCTTTTTTTTGGATGTTATTTGCTTGGAGTATTGTTTTCCAGCCTTTCACTTTGAATTTGTTTTTATCCTTGTTACTTAGATGAGTTTCCTGTAGGCAGCATACAGTTGGATTTTCTTTTTTAATCCATTCTGCTACTCTGTGCCTTTTTATTGGTGAGTTTAATCCGTTTACATTTAGTGTAATTATTGATACTTGTGAGTTCCCTATTGCCATTTTATATCTTGCTTTCTGTTAGTTTTGTGTCTTGTTTGATCCTTCTCTTTCATTTTTCTATCTTTGGTTTTTATTTGGTTGTATTCCATACATCTTTCCTCTGTTGCTATCTTTTTTATCTCATGTGCTTCTGTGGTGGTTTTTTCAATGGTGGTTACCTTTGAATAATGAAAAGGGTCCCTACCCTGTTCATTGTAGCAAACTATTTTGTGAGTACTTTTGCACTTCATTGTCCTTTGCTACTGTTAATCTCCATCTTCTCCCCTTCTTTCTTTTTGTTGTTGTCACAGTTTAAATTTGGTTTTATTGTGTTCTTCTTGGAGCTTTTACTTGTGGCTCTGTTTTTTTTTGTTCTTTGTATCTGATTGGAGAACCCCCTTTAGTAATCCTGGAGTGGGAGTTTTCTGATGATAAATTCCCTCATCTTTTCTGTATCTGTGAATGTTTTTATTTCTCCTTCATATTTGAAGGATGGCTTTGATGGGTATAGTATTCGTGGCTGAAAGTTCCTCTCTTTCAGGACTTTAAATATTGGGGTCCACTCTCTTCTAGCTTGTAGAGTTTCTGCTGAGAAATCTGATGATAATCTAATGGGCCTTCCTTTATATGTTGTATTCTTCTTTTCCCTGGCTGCCTTGAGAATTTTTTCTTTGCTGTTGGTTTGTGTCAATTTCATTATGATATGCCTTGGAGTAGGTTTGTTGGGGTTAAGAAAACTCGGTGTTCTGTTTGCTTCTTGAATTTGGGGCTTTAGTTCTTTCCACAAGCTTGGGAAGTTCTCATCTATTATTTGTTTGAGTATGTTCTCCATTCCATTCTCTCTCTCTTCTCCCTCTGATATACCTATTATTCTTATGTTATTCTTTTTGATGGAGTCAGATAATTCTTGTAGGGCTATCTCATTTTTTTTAATTTTTGAGTCTCTTTCTTCTTCTCTCTGTTGTGCCTCAAGTTGCTTGTCTTCTATTTCACTAATCCTCTCTTCTATCTGACCTGTTCTATTAGCTAAGCTTGGTACTTCGTTTTTCAGCTCGTGAATTGAGTTTTTCATCTCTGTTTGATTTGTTTTTATAGTTTCAATTTCTTTGGACATATATTCTTTGTGTTCTTTGAGTTGTTTTCTGAGCTCCCTAAAGTGCCTTTCTGTGTTTTCTTGTATATCTCGGAGGATTTTTAGGATTTCTATCTTGAATTCTCTGTCATTTAGCTCCAAGGTTTCCAATATATTAAATTTTTTCTCCATAGATTTTTCCTCATCTAGCTGTGTTACCTCTCTTTCTTTTGTATCCATGATATTCGATTTTCTCTTCCTTAATGGCATCTGAGGGTGGTTTTGTTGATAGTATTAATGAGATTTAATAAAGAATAAAAAGTTAAAAAAAATAAAAAATCAAAAAGAGTTGTTTTTATTAAAAAAATTAATAATGAAATAAAAATAAAATAAAATAATAATTTTTAAAAGAAGGAAATTATTCCCCCCCTCCTTTTTTCCTCTCCTCTCCCCTTTTTCTTGAGAAAATCTTGTGGTGAACTGTGAATTATAACAAACAATGCCTGTGATGGAGGGCCTGAATTGGGGAAAAGTAATAAAGGGGCAAAAAAAAGGGGGGGGTATGGACCCACAAAAAGCAAATAAGAAAAAAATTTGGGTCAAGAATAAAACGATTTACTTTTAGGTGTTGGTTGTCTAAGAGTTATGATGAGAGGAATAAGAGGAAAACAGAAAAATGGAGGGACAAATTAAAAAAATACTATTGTATATAGTGGAACAAGAACTAGATAAAATGGAGAGCCAGGGATGGGAGCACTGCTAGTGAGTTAAAAAGGTGAAGTAAAAACCCTCCAAAATGCCACAAACATAAGTTTGAGTCCCAGATAAGATAATTTGTTTGTTATTAAGGTTTGAATGAGAGGAGATGTAAAGGAGAAAGGAAGAAACTAATATAGAGGGAGAAAAGAAAGAGAGAGAGAGAAAAAAAGAAGGAACCACTAAAAGAAGAAAAAAGAAAGGAGAGAGAGAGATTTAAGGGTTTTGGAGTGCAACTCTCATAGAGAGAAAGGAAGAGGAGAAAAAAGATAATGGGAGATGTAACACTTATGGGTAGTGTAGTTCAAGGAGAGGAGAGAGTAAGACCAGCAGAGAGTTAATCGGCCAAATTGGAGGAGGAAAAAAAGTATCAAGAATGAAGATAAGAGAAACAAACGAACAAATATAATAAAATGGGATAGGTTATAAAATCAGCAGATTATTCTTGATTTTGAGAGGTAATCTTCTTGCTTTTTCTTTTCTCTCCCTCTTCCTGGTCGGTGACTCTGTACCCCAGGTTCTGTCCCTTTGGCATGCTCAGGTAGAGGTTTGCAGTTGATAAGTCTCTATGGCAATGTCATGTATTGTGCTTTAGTCTCGTTGGGAGTCGAGGCTCATTAGCATTTATAGGCTCCGACAGTGAGAGAGTCCGTGTTCCTGGAGCCTTTCTCCTAGTCTTTCCTTCCTCAATTAGTAGCCTGATAATCCAGCTATGGGGTTGCTGCTGCCTCTGCCTGGATAGGAAGAGGCTCAAAGAGCTGGCAACTCCCCACTCTATTCCCACTCAGCACAGGGCTCTGGGTAAGGCTCAGTCAGTCTGAGCCGCTAGCATAATCAGGCGGGCTTTCCACCCACTCAAAGACCTCTGGCTCTGCCACTCTGTCCAGTAACACAGGCAGGCGCCCACTTCCGGGGCGCTTGGAGGAAACTCTCATTCACTATCTGCGCGCGCAGACCAGGATATTCGGCCAGCAGTCTCACGCTCTGAGTGAAACCCCCAACCGCATGGAAAAGTTGCAGCGTTGGAATTCGCTCTCGCTCCGTCCCCATGTGCGGCTTTTGCAAGGCAGTGGGGCAGCCCGAGATTCCGCTTTTGCCCACACAAGGCCCCTGACTCTGCCCCTCTGTGCGATAACACGGGCGCGCACTGCCGAGGCACTCGGAGGAATCGCTCACTTCCTATCTCCGTCGCACACCAGGATATGAGGCCGGCCGCGTTTCCCTGTGAGTGAAACCCTCACCAGCACGGAAAATTTCCACCGTTGGAATTAGTTCTTGCTCCCTCCCGTGTGCGGCTTTCCCAGGGCGCTGGGGCTGCCCAGAGATTCTGCTTTCGGCCCATAGAAAGGCCTCTGACCCTGCCTCTCTGTGGGGTAACACGGACACCCACTTCCGGGGCTTAGGAAGAAATCTCTCGCCCACTAACTGTGCACCAACCAGAACGGGTAAAATGGCTGCCCCGCTTGTCTTTCTTTATTTGGGTTTGGTGCGAGTGTTAGCTTGTATTGCCCGGCTTGCCACAGGATCAGTTTTTCCTCGGCTAGGATCTCCGTGCCACAGCCTGGTTCGGCCCTTTGTGCCGCAGCCTGGATGTATTCACCCCCTTTGCCCGCCTCAGTTTCTATATTCACAGTTACCAGAGAAAGCCGCCCTGTTTAGGTTAGTGAGGAAGGCGGAGCATTTCTTACTCCTTATTTCCTTCGGGGTTTGGTTATATATTTAGCGAATTTTTCACTTGACCATACCTTCAGGTATATTGCGAAGCATCTGGAGGCTCCAAGTATAGGTTTTTCTGTTTCTGGTTGAAGATCTTGTTGAGTTTTGGGGGAGATTTATCGGTATCGCTTCCTACTCCACCATTACTCTGATGTCATCTCCGCGGCCCAGTTTTAAGTGATATTTTTTCTGTGGTTGAGTTCCCCCCCCCGCCCCCCCATTGGGTCTCTTCTCATGGTTTTGCTGGGCCTCATCTGGTCCAGTTGTGTTTTGAAAACCTTGACTCTGGGAGCATCCTTGTGCAGGTGTATTCTTCAGTTGGTTCTACTTCTGGTTCTTCAATTGGTTCCCCTTCTGCTCCTTGGGGCTCCTTTGGGGAAGGTTCTTCTGTGTTCCATAGCCTAGAGAGATGGGTCCAGGAAGGGACTCCTAGTAATTTGGCAGCTGTAGGGGTGGTAGGAATTAATTGATATGGGCCCTCCCATTTTGAGTGTAAGGGTTGTGCTTGTTCTGGCAGAACCTTTAAAAGAATCCAATCTCCCATCTCTAGGAGCATTGGAAGAATATCTTTTTGTGATTGGTTTGAGTAAATGGAAGTCAGCATGCTGTCAGAGGAGATGTCATATAAGAGACAAAGCTAGGAGATAATCTCTGAGGGAAAATTATTAGGGGAAGGTGGAAGAAGGTTGCCAAGTAGAAAGGAGCAACCATAATGAGTTTGAAAGGGCTGAGGAAAATCGGGGCTTAAGGTGCTGTATGAAGGTGGGTCAGGACAGTGGAGAGAAGAGAGACCCAATCTTGCTTCAGTTCAGTGAAGAGGTTGGTGAGTTGTATTTTGAGAGTGTCATGAGCTCATTCAACCTTACCAGAGGACTGTGGCCAGTAAGAGATGTGTAGGCACCAAGTGATGCCAAGGGGATGGGACACCTTCCGAGTAAGGTGGGAGAGGAAGGCAGGGCCCTTGTTGCTTTGAATAGAAGCTGGGAGGCTGAAGCAGGGAATTGTATGTTGGGTGAGGACAGCGGTGACCTCAGAGGCTTTTTCAGAGGAGGTGGGGGAGACTTCTAGACAGTAGGAGAAAGTGTCATGAAGGTGAGGAGGTAGCGGAGGGAACAGATGTGGGGCATATGAGTGAAGTCAATTTGCCACTCCTGTCCAGAAATATGTCTGCAGGCCAAGTGGGAATGGAAGAAAGAGGGTGTCCTTAGGCCCCTTTGGAGGATAGAAGTTTTGCAGACCTTGCAAGATTGAGTAATTTGGGCAAAGAGAGAAGACAAGTTAGAGTGGGTAATGAGGGGTCAGAGGAAGATAGGTAGAGGACAGTGGCTAATGAGAGGGGAGTTATCGAAGGAAGTGAGGACATCAAGGGCCTAGAGAGTTGGCAAAATGAGGTTGCTCTAGGAAGTGAATTGGGGCCCTTTGTAAATGGTGGCCCATTATAAGAGATTTTTTTTATTCTTTGAGGGTATGAGTGTTGCATGTGTTGAGAACTGGTTCCTGAAGAAGAAAAGCTGTGTGTGCCTCTCACTCTGCCTTGTTGCCAAGGGCATTAGGTCATGAGCCTTTCTGGTGTCCACGGCAGTGAAGGATTGTGACTGTAGTATGTAAGTGTAGGGCCTCAATAAGGTGGAGGATAAAGGAAGCATGTGGAATTGGAGAGCCTTGAGTGGTGAGAAAGCCATGTTCAGCCCAGATGGTGCCATGGGAATGGACTATGTGGTAAACATATTTGGATTCATGGTATATGTTGACAGATCAGTCCTTAGCTAGAGTTAGGGCACAGGTAAGAGCAAAAAGTTCAGCCTTTTGGGCAGAGGTGTTGGGAGGTAGGGGATATGCCTCAATTAGGTCATAGGCTGAGGTGTTAGCATAGCCAGAGTGGCATTTGCCATTTTAAACATAAATAGAGGCATCAACAAACTGGGTGAAGTCAGGGTTTGCAGGACTGCAGAGATTGGCGTGGAGGGAGTGGGAGGTATCTGGTACCATAATACATGAATAGAATATGAGAACATTGGTTAGAAGTAGACTGGAGGGATTTAAGGCAGGGGATTTGAGGAGGGAAATATGAGGTCAGTGTGAGTTGTTACTGGATGAGTCAAGCTAAGAAAGGAAGGAGCCTTGTTATGTAGCAGGCTAAGGACTGCATGAGGAAAATAGACAGCAATGGTTGGGAGTAGGTGAGTTTGGAGGCCTCAGTGATAAGTAGGGCAGTAGCTGCAATAGCGTGAGGGAGGGAGGCCAGTCCGGGCTGTGGGGGTCTAGATGCTTGGAGAGATAGGCAGCTGCTTTGAAGTCTGGTCCTGATTTCTGTCCAAGAAGGCCAAGAGCAAAGCCTTGAGACTCATGGGTGTAGAGAATAAAGGGTTTGGTGAGGTTAGGGAGTGTAAGGGCCGGTGCTGAGTTGAGGGTGGCTTTGAGTTGAGAAAAAGCATTTCTAGTGAAGGAGGAAGGTAAGAAAGGTTCTTGCAGGGGGCCAGATAAGGCCTTATTTTAAGGTTTGGCAATAAACCTGAAGTTGGGCATCCAATGTGGAAATATTCTGTGAGACCAAGGAAAGATAAGAGGTCCTGTTTAGTGATGGGGAAAGGAGCAGAGTCTATAAGGTGTTTTCATTGAGTGATTATTTTTTGTTTGCCTGAGGACAGACAAAAGCCAAGATAGGTGACAATTGAGGAGGAGAGCTGAGACTTATTGTGGTAGCCAACGGAGGCCAGGTGGTTGATAAGGAGGCAAGTGTTAAATTGGGAAATTTGTGCTGTGGGACCAGGCCAAAGAGGTGGCCAGGAGTTTTTCCAGGAGATAGGGGTTGTCCTAGAATCTCTGGGGGAGGACAGTCCATGTGAGCTGTTGGGAATGGTGGGTGTCAGGGTTCATCCAGGTGAAGGCAAAAAGTCTTATGAGTCAGGGTGTATCAGAATGGAGAAGAAAGCATCTTCTAAGTCTAAGACAGTAAAAAATTACAAGTGGGGAAATGAAGAAAAGGAGCATTGGGGGGGATAGGGATAATGCGGTAGAGAGAAATTACAGCCTTATTTGAGGTAAAAGTCCTGTAGAAATAATCTGGTTTCTTGAAAGCTAAGATTGGGGTATTGTAAGGAAAACAGGTTGGGCAGAGAATGCCTGCTCAAAGGAATTTATAGATAAGGGAAGTTTAAATCTTACTTCTCTCTGCTGGATAGGGTATTGTGCCCTGGTTGAGTAATGGGGAGGTTTTTTAAAGTAATGGATATAGGGGAATTATGGGTGATTCTAATAGGTTGGGAGGTATTCTAGAATTGGGCTTCTATGTCATCTAGCATTCGATCAGGGGTTGAAGTAAGAGCATCAGGATTGGAAGGAGTGTTGGACAGAAGCCCAATGAAGACGCTATCAGAAGAGGAGAGGGAGGGGGTATAGATAGTAATGGTGGTGTAAAATTTGGTAAGGATGTCTCATCCAACGATGAGAGTAGGTCACTGAGGAAGAATAAGGATTAAAGAGACAAATTCCTAGATGACAGAGGTGAGGGGGGATGTTCAGTGGATTGGAGGGAATACAGTCAACCGCAATAATTCAGACAGAGGAAGGAGACAGTGTCCTGAGAATTTGGGGAGTGCTAAATAAGTGACCCCTCTATCTAATAGGGAAGAAATGGCCTTACTGGCAACCTGTAGAGTTATCTGAGGCTCTGTCATTCAGATGGTGGATGTGGAGGCCTGTAGAAAGGTTGGTCCCCTCAGTCTTCTTCTTCTCCTAGATGCCAAGAAGTGCACTGCATGCAGGCTAGTACTGGGGAGAGGCTGGGAATGGGAGGGGGCAGTTTCCATGCCTTGAGGGACTAATGCAGTCTGACATAATGACGCACATGACCACAAAGAGGGGAGTGTTTTGTTGGTGGCCTTGGGCTGGAACAGATGTAGCTCTAGTGTCCCTCCTGTCTTCACTAAAGCAGGCCCCTGGGGGAGGGCTCTAAAATCTCAGTTGGGACTTTTTGGGACCTTTGTGTGGTTTTACATAGGCAAACATCTATATGGTCTGGGCTTAGGCTAATCTCTGTTTTGTTAGGGTCAGTTATTTTTGTAATCTTAACTGAAACTGGAAGTTTCTGGCAACAGTTTTTAGCTCATGCCTAATAAGTGGGACCTCAGTACCAACAATAGAACTTTCCAGAACTGAGTTAGAGATGCCAGCAGTGCCCCAGCAGTTCTCAGGGTAAGCAGCCAGCAACTCTTGTCCCATAGTCCACATCTTCTTTCCTACCTCATCACCCCCCCCCCAAATACACAGCCCTCTATTCAGCCAGAGAAGTATATTAGCAGGCAGTCCCAGAGTATATCTTGCCAGCTTGGCTGCTCTGCCAGACATGCCAACTCATCTTTACCCTTGTGTGATTTTCCAGATGACTAGAGGCCTGGTTCAGCACTTAGGATGAAACCCCTACTCTCCTATTCCCAAATTGGGCAGGCTTGAGAGGGCCTGGAAAAACTAGAGGGAGGGGAAGAGACCTCCCTTGGGTATCTTCAACTTTACCAGCCTTACGCTGCAGCTTCCAAAGTGCAGAAAAGGAGGATGTTTGAGAAACTGGCTGGTCTGGGAAAAAAAGAGTTCCTTGCATTTCCCATCCCAGGAAAACTGCACTTAACCATCTGAGAATCTCTCCTTCTCTCTCTCTCTCTCTGTCTCTCTCTCTCTCTCTCTCTCTCTCTCTCTCTCTCACACACACACACACACACACACACACACACACACACATATAGACACATACATACAATTAAAAACAAAACAGGGGCCCAGGTCAGTTAGCCATCATCCTGAAACACCAAGGTGGCAAGTTTGATCCTTGGTCAGGGTACATATGGGAAGCTACCAAAGAATGCACAACAAAGTGAAATAACAAATTAATGCTTCTTCTTTCTTTCTCTTCGGTCATCAATAAAATCTGGTTTGCTCCTTTGGCACTATTAAAAAAATATAGGAAGGAAGGTGAACAAACATGAAAGAACCCTACAGATGGCAACTCAATGAAGGGGGTGCTTTTATTGTCTAAACTGTGTCTCTAAGTCATGACCCTGGGGTTGTTTTAAAAATTGAAACAAAAGAGTAAACATGATATGGAGTATGTAAATGTAATTAATGCCAGTGAATTGTGTGCTCATAAAAAGTAAAGAAGATATTTTTACCATCATTTAAAAAAAGAGAAAAACAAACAAATCAAAACCTGCATTTATGGAAAAAGCTCATCTACAGGGTGAAAAACTAGGGTTCAGCAATATGGTCTATTTTCTTCCTCTCAAGGAGAATAAAAATTGTCCATGACAGTAGGCGTATGTGCTGTAATTCAAAGGCAAGGGAGAGCTTTTTGACATTTAAAGGTATAGCCTACCTACCATGCCTTTCACAATATTTTTCACTAGGAATTAATGTGTAATTTTTTGTGTGACAGAGACAGACAGATAGGGACAGACCATAAGAGAGAGAGAGATGAGAAGCATTAATTCTTTGCTGTGGTGCCTTAATTTCTCATTGATTGCTTTCTCCCCTTGACCAGAAGGCTACAGCAGACTGAATGACCCCTTGCTCAAACCAGATGAACCCATGCTTGAGCTGACAACCTCGGGGTTTTGAACCTGGTTCCTCTGCATCCCAGTCTGATGCTCTATTCACTGTACCACTGCCTGGTCAGGTAATGTGTAATTTTTGAGTTGGATTAATTTTTGAATCAGTTACTACTTCAGTGGTGGTGGTGGTGTCAAGTTGGGGGGCATAATGGGGTGGGGGAAAAGGGAAGGAAAGGATAAAGGAACTAAGTAAACCCCAAGGTTCTGGCCAGGTATCTCAGTAGGTTAGAGTGTCATCTCGACATGCCAAGATTGCAGGTTGCATCTCCTGTTCAGGACACCAAAGAAGCTGGTTAGTTAATGACACTGTACATGGGTATTATTCTCAGTGTTTTCTTATTTGTTTTTTCCAAACACTACCAAAAAGTAACTTGTGTGGAATTAAACAAAGATCATCCACACAGAGAACAAGAACTACTTATGAACTGTAATACTAGGTAGTAGGCTGCCACCCTGCCCTACCCAACTTGCCCCGCCCCACACCATTGCTTGCATTTGGCAGAGACTGAAATTGAAGGCAGGGGCAAGAGTGGAAAGACTTATGGTGGCCAAACAGGAAGGTCCCTACAAATTAGAGCTGGTTGGCATGGCCTGGGGCAGCAAGAGGTAATAAGGCTGACTACAAAAGGGATGTGGGACTTATTCCATGAGGTGAAGCATGTTTGCTTTCCCCAGTTGGACCCAAATTGGAAGGTGTCAGAACAGGAAGTTCTCAGTTGGAGGCAGAAATACTAATCAAAAATGAGAGGCTGACAGGTCAGTTCTGACTTTTTGGGACTAGCCTGTTGCTTCCAGAAGTATATACAATTTGGGATTTCCAGCCAGAAACCTGTCTCTACTTCAGGCCACCAAATACCTTTCCAGGTTGGGGGAAGTTTATACATATAACAACAACAAAAGTGATGATGACAGAAAGAGAAATAATTAATCACATATTTACATTTTTATGTTATTTATAAATTATAATGTGTGTCAATAAAAACAATGACCACTGCTATTATGATTACTTACCATGCACCTTTATACTGCCTGTCCCTGCCCACTGTAAGTTGCCACTCCATGCTCAGGTCGTTTCTTACACCCTTCCCCTGCTAATGTCTGTCCTTACATCCTCTCCCATTGTCAACCTGCCATATGGTTGACCTCTTTTCTTTGGTGGGTATAGAAGCAGCCACCTAGCAGAAGGGATTAGGCAGTGACACGTGGGGATGCCTGGCTGTCAGCTCAGGAGCCTGGCCTCCTTTCAATTTGTGGCAGTGAAAGGGGGCTTTGGAAACTTATACACCCTCACCCACTTTTTTTCTTTCTTTTATGTCCAGACACCCCTGGGAGAAAGACAGTTTCCAGGTCAAGAACAAACTCCTTTTGTGCTGATGAAGAGCCACTGAGTAAAATTTAAAAAATTTTATCCTGGGTGGGAAAGTGAGCAGTCCCAGGTGAATTTAGAAATTTCCTAGAAGTGAAGCATATCCCTCCTGCCTGTCCTTCCAGCATCATCTTTGGTCAAGAGGTATCCTTTGTGGGCAGAGAAATGATTGAGTTTGCTTTCTTTCATCATCTCTACCAGGAAATAATGCTAAACAATAAATATGGAATAGAAATGGTGGTAATTGCAACAATGACGATAGTATTTCTCTGTTTTTTATAGAAAAAATATATAAATTTATAACACTCTGACCAGACTTTGTGGGGCAATTGCCTTACACATTGTACACAAGTGATATAATTCTGTGTATCAACTGTACTTAAAAATAAATAAAGTGTTAGCATTTACCTCCTGTCCTTCCCTGTTAACACTTACCTCCTGTCCATCCCTACCCCTTCTTCAGATTCTCTTACCGACCCCCATTACACCCCACAGTGCCCCTGCCCCCTCCCTCACCTATGTGTCATCTACAAATAGTTGTAAAAAACTCAACATGTTAGCTAGATGGCAAAGTACATGACTGGTAAGCTGGTCAAACTGGGAGCCTATACTGTGCGTCTAAGTCCTAGACAGTTAGGGAGGAGTTGCTGTCAACTGGTGGACCATCATGACAGGCAAACCATCCTGGGTGTGCACCATGGACTACATACAGGCTGACCAGAATGTGAAACAGAAGCAGTGGAGGGGGAAAGGGCATGTGGGTTCAAAGCTAGTATTGGGCTTCTGGCCATGCACTGGCACTGAGGTGGACCCGTGGCACCCCTGGGGAAGGGGCACAATCCTGACCCGTTTGTGCTGTCCTGCATCCTGTCCCTTGTCCCAGCCCATTTCTTAAAGCTCTAGCAGAGTCAAAGAGGAGGAGGAAGTCAAGCGGCCAAAGGGCAGTAGACACCAAAAGACATGTGAGAACTGAGCTGCTGCCCTTATATCTTCTCTCCTTGCTGCACCACATGAGTGGTGGCAGGAAAGGATGGAAAGACAAACCTTTGTGTCTAGGGCTGGTATTCAATAGATGGCAGTGAGGGAGCTACACTGCTACTTAGGGAACCCCAGCCCAGCTGCAGGTCATCTAGGATTGGTTTAGCACCATGTTCCCAAGAATATGCCTTGCATGATGGGCAAGGGGGTGGCCCCTTTTCTGGTCACACTCATTTCCCTAGAAAAAAGGGCTGGTCCCACCTGATGGTCTTTTTTTTTAATTTAGAAATTAAATTTAATGGGTTGACATTGATCAATAACAGTACATAGGTTTCAGGTAAACATCTCTATAGCATTTGAACAGGTGATTTGCAGTGTGTGCCCATCATCCAAAGTCAAATCATTTGTCATCACTATATATTTGCCCCTCTTCATTCTCCTGCCTCATACACCTCCCTCTGGTAACCATTTCACCTTTATCTATGCTTACAGGAAGGTCTTAGCACAAAGGGAGCACACCAAGCCACAGGTGAGGAATGTGTCCAGTGGCCTGCTCTCAGGGGTGATGGAGGCAGGTAATCTTAGGCCAACTGAGGCTCCACAGCACTGCCGTATAGTTCTGCCTGGGCAGAATTCTGACTTAGAGGAGTTCAGTCATAATCTCACAGATGGCAGCTTCACCCCACTGGTGCCTCAGCCAAGCACATGCCCCAATATTTAAACCTATAGTTTCTCTCATACTGACCAGGATTACCATGGTAACACCACATCATCAGTAAGGTAAAACTAACTTGTCTCATTGCAGCTCACAGACTCTATTAGTAGTTGAACAATCCAACACTTGTAAATTCTGCTTCATAATAACAAGAAAAGCCAACCTCAAAGGATTAAAAAACAACATTCACTATGAATGTTTGGCCACTATAAATCAGTTACCCCTGTGGTAACCTTTTTGACACCTGTAGCTTAAAACCCAAAAGGTCAGCAAATCATGAGGCCAAACTTTCATGGTCTTTATTTGTACTGAAGATCAAAATCAAGTGAGCTTTCACCCTGCTTTTCCACCAGAGATCTCTGTCCTCCCTGAGCTCACCTTAGGACACCTGCATTACCATTTGAAAGGTGTTCCCTCCCAGTCAAACACCCCACCTGGCAATGCTCCCCTAGTAAGCCATGCTTTCTAGGCACCCCTGCCAGCTGACTCCAGAAGCCAGAGCCCCTCAGGCCTTGCCTCCTACTTGCACCCTGCCTCCCTGAGTTAGTGGGAAAACAGTAAGAGTATGGTATTCTACTGGTGGCCCCCAAGACCTTGAACAGCAACTCACCCCCTTACAAGGACAGGAGGGCACCAAGGGAATCCTACTTATTCTGTACCCCTCATGTCTCTTTATCCTGAGAGACTCGAGTCAACCTCAACAGAATCCTTCCAGGTTGATTCAGCCAAGCCCATCCTCTTGACTGTGGTTTCCACTGGATGGTGGGTATAGAGAGTCAGAATTGCATTTATCCATTCATGCATATAATTAATTGGATGATGAGGCATTTGGCTACCTTAAGAGAGTCATAGATACTCCTGCTGTTTACCCATGCTTCATTGGATTTCTTCATTTAGACATTCAGAGCACTGGACAGAAGATCCACCATGGGTTTTTGCAATGCTTTGCTTTAAATAAAAGTGGGATTCCCCTGGTTTGATTAGTTCTAAGTTGAATGCTAGGCTCCAGCCAAGGTATTGCATAGAACCTCAGTCCAAGAGCAAACCCTGAAGCATTAGGGAGACGAGCATGCTGGACCTCTGCAGAAGCAAGAAAGGCGAGGGCAGTGGGGGAGGATGAGGAAGGATAACTCCCTGGGACCATGATGCCTGCCACAGCTGGGGCGACCCACAGGAAGGGACCTACTCATGTCCAGAATCCACACTGCTGCAAGCCCACAGGGACCTACAGAGATTTTACTCCTGCAGGGGCCCTGCTTCCCTCCCCCACCCCCTACACTGTTCTCCCACCACTGAACTCCAAGAGGGCCCAGGGTGCGGGGGGTGGGGAGTGAAAGCTGCATGAGTTGTGTGGAGAAGCACAGGAGTGCCCAAGATGTGTGTGGGGGGGTGCAGTGGCACCTTCTCCAGCTACGCTAGAGCTCAGTCCCACTTCACACCTGAGCCGGGCCCACCCAGCCCTTACAGCCAATTCTTATCCCAAAATTTCAGATCTGGATTGTTAACTTCCCTTACCTACATTTTTCCAACATGTTAGAGGTTATTCACCTTGGAGGCTTGCTGTGGATACTGATACAGACCCATGTGAAATTTATACCCTCTATCCTAGATCTTTAAGGGCCTGTGAGAGCTCCTTAGATACCACCAGAACTGTGATGCTTTCTAACTAAGGCACAGGGCCCTCTCTCAAGACGAATCCATTCTAGGGCTTTGCACAAAGAAAGAGAACTCTCCACAGGGCTCCCAGCTTCTCCAGGATCTATTGCATTACTGCTTCAGACCCCTCATGGCATCCATTTCTAATATCCCACATTCAGAGATCTGAACCTGACTCTCTTTAAACTTGCTGAGGTCAACTGAGGCCATCACCTGTCCCTTTGGATCAGTGTTCGCTTACCTCTCAGAACTGACTGACCCATGTTTAACTTCTGTTCACATGGAACCCTTTCTCACTTAGCCTCTAAGGTTCTCACTTCAATATTTGCTACTACCACTAAGATCTGCACCTGTGACAGCTCCACCCAGGCCTGAGCCCTAGGCTTCAAGGCTTATTACAGTGGCCCTGTTACTTGTGGAAGGGTAACATCTGTCAGGTGGGGGGCACATGGGGAAGGGGAGACCTGTTTTCCATAGCCTGGCTCTCTGCTTGCCATCCTCATCTTTCTGGGTAGTGTCATCTGTCATTCACATCCTGGACTGCCTGCAGCAGCTGTGCATGGGCCCCATGCTCCAGTGCCATCCATTTTAAGGGATAATTGATTCAGTGTATGAGTTGTTACACGCTCAGGAGTGGATTTGGAACTCCATGGTCACCATCATGCTGTCTATATCAACCAACACATTTTCTGGGGTCTGATGAATGTCAGCATTGGGTGCCTTAACCTGGCATTCAGTTTATCCTGCAGCACTAGTTCTGCTTACCAAAATTGACCCACTAGGCACTTGCATTCCACACCCGGCTTTACTTCAGGAAGTGGGCTTCTTAATCATTTAAAGTTTGAGAATAGGTTGAGATTGTTTCAGCCCCAAGACCTTTAGTCACTTACTTTACTCACAAAACTGCTTGGTTATACATGTGAGTGTGCCACCTATCCTGAGGAAAACAGATACATGCTGGTTTGATTCATCTTTTGCCCCTATACCTAGGTTGGATGACTGATTGGCAGGTCAGGACTGCTACAAACCTCAACCAGGGCTTCCTCTGGCTTTGCCCTGCTCAGGCCTAGGTCACCATCTTTCCTGCCCTAACACATGCGCTCATGCTCCACCTCTACAGGGCAGTGGGTGAGATGGCCAGTGATGCACCCTGGGCAGACTGGAGAGGCCTCCAGAACCTACCTTGGTGGTAAAGGTGGCAAGCACCATTGCCTTCACCTTCATTGTGCCTTAGCGACTATTTTGCCAGCACCTGACTCGAGCACATGCTAGATTCCTCAGTCCCTGTTTCATAGGTGACATTGCTGCTGACCCTGTGTGCTCTCTTTGCTGTGCTTTGTAATGGCCTGGCACCTGGAAACCACACTACCCCCAAACCACACCTTCCTTCTGCCCTATGGTGCCACTGCTCTGGGCACAATGGAGACAATCCATCCTGCCCTCATGTATCCCACCACACCCCAAACTGCAAGCATGGCTCACATACAAAAACCTGGGAAAAAGCCTACCCAGGGGCTCATGGCCAAGTTACTCATGCACTCTGTGGCTGTGTGACAGATCAGCTCATGGTCCTTGAAAATGTAGATGTCAGTCTAGGGCACATCCTTCTCCTTCAGAATCTTCTGCCTGCAGATCCAAGGGTGGCAGTGTTGGCAGCATCAGTGCCTCCATCACCATGTTTCCATTCAAGCTAGCCCTGGGCTGAGAATTTCCCTGGGCAATGACCAAAAATCCTCTTGCACTAGGTGTGAGCTCCAGTGGTTTTGAGACTTCTGACCAGGCCTGAGAGATGACATAAAACCATGGAAAATGGTCTGAACTAGAACTTAGCAGACAATGTTGGTGGTGATGGTGATGCTAACACCTACAATTTGAGCACTTCCCCTGACCCAGCACTTAGACTGACTTCCTCTTCCACACAGCCCCGTGCTGAAAGTGCAGGTGTGACTATCATGACCACTTTGTGGATGAGAAAACTAAGGATGAGGAGTGAGTTTGTAGTGAATATCACAATTAGTAGTAATAGCTAATGTGCATTGATTAAGCACATGTCTGAGAGCCAGGCACCTTTGTACTAAGTACTTTTACATGTATTTTCTCATTTAATACTCCTCATCACAATTACATGAGTTTGGTACTATAACCATCCTATTTCACAGAGGGGAAAACTGAGGCATGGAGAGATTAATTTGCTTGAGGTTACACACTAGTAACCAAAGAAACCAGGATTCAAACCCAGGCCATATGACTCTAGAACTTGCACTATTATGGTTAAATAAATTGTTCTCATGGAATGGTCCCCTCAGCTGAATGGTACAGACTCAGCTCAATGACCAAAAAGTGCTTTTCAAACTGTAAAATATTTCAGTAGGAATAATCAAACTTAATACCCTGCCCAGGCCTCACATCTTAAGAAACCTTATTGGAGCCTCTCACTGATCCCTGCCAGGTTCATTTGAGCTATGAGCACCTAGCGGTTTTGAAGGACTGAGCAGTTGTGGTGCAACAGAGACAAG
The DNA here is from genome assembly GCF_036850765.1 of Saccopteryx bilineata. NCBI lineage: Eukaryota > Metazoa > Chordata > Mammalia > Chiroptera > Emballonuridae > Saccopteryx > Saccopteryx bilineata. The sequence goes on along the minus strand of NC_089491.1, from coordinate 206,629,115 downwards.
AGGCCAGACTACTTCACAGATCTGCAAAATGCACTCTACTAGTCGAAACTACACATCCTAGGCCCCACCAACCCCACAGATCCTGCAGGTGTCAGTCCACGCAAACAGAAGGCTGCCCTCACTATTCTAGGGCTCAACAATGCCATTTCCTGTTGGTCCTAAAAAGAAGCCACAGCCCAGATCACAGGCCATCAGAACCCAGTTATGCGTGGAAGAGAGGCCAGGGCTGGAGCAGGAATACATACACCCTCCTCCCAGGAAACAACATCTTTGGCTTATAAGTAATGGTGAACTTGGCAAGAGCCTGAGCTGCCTTTGTCTGCCCCCAAATCAGAGTCTTCCAGGGCCAGTGGAAGCAGAGCCAATGGGCACAAGCCACTGATTGAGATGTGCCTAGGATCCTAAGGCCCTGGCACCCTGACTGTGCCTCCTTCATTTTCTCCTCTCTCCCCACACTTGCAGATCAGGGAGGCACAGACCCTTGTCACCTCTCTGAGGTTTTCCATTAAGCTACCAAAACACTTTCTGAAGCATCATTTACAGGCAGGACATGGGCTGTGCTGGGCACTGAGGCTAAGGAAGTCAATGACACAGAGAAAGAACTCCAGACCTTAACAGAAACCTACCTCCTTCAGCATCACTCAGCAGAAAGACATTTCCCCTGGCCATTGATAATATTTTTTTTGTTCCACATCTAACACTAATTGCTGTTGTAGAAGCCACTGAGTCATATTTTATAAACCACCAAAAAAAGAGTACACCAGCTCACCTATCCCCTTTCCTGGACATCCACAGTGCTGTGGTCTTCTGTCTTTTTTGCCAAAGACAGAAAAATCATGCAGGGAAAAGGTGAAGGTGGTAGGTGGTTTTTACCACTTACCAGGGCTCTGTTGGGGAAACATTCCACTTCAGGGCTCAGTAAAGGAAGGCAACCATGCAGTGGTTTCCCTGCTTTAAGAGACCCAGAAAACCTGAACCTGCTCTCTCTGGAGTTACAGTAGAAACCTCGAGGCTTATGATTCAGGTTTAACTGGACAGCAGCCCTCTTCAGAAATTTATCTGCTCAGGGGTCTGATATTGACATATGTGGTAGATGGCCTCAATATTAAACATGAATGCACAATCATGGTGCTTCATCATGGTGTAGGTGATGAGCGTGGAGTTACAGGGCTCAACTACAGCTATGAAAACATGGGGGATGGGTAAACCGAACACTGTCATGACCAGCATAGGAAATTAAAGACCTAGAGGGCAATAGAGGATAAAAGAAAAACACAAAGACATAGATAGTGTTTGGGCAACATGGGACATTGTGCTCTGATGGAGATACAATGACACCGAGCCTGGAAAACCCATTTATTTTATATGCTTATACAAGAGGCTATTGTGCTAGTAGAGTAGAGCTGATAACCATGTAATACTCTATTTTACAAACAAATGAGGACATCATGAGTCTGTGGTACCACTGTGTGCCTGCAGCCCTGCTTTTGGTGTCAATACCATAAACAGCTTCAAGTTGTTTAAGGGATCTTGCTCTGCCAGGTTACTCAAGGATGAGCAGGGCCCTTCCTCTGCTCCCAGCTGCACATAGGCCAGAAGAATTCAGAGGCAGGGGCTCTCTCCAGAGAACCACAGGTTAGGCTTTATGCCATAATGGACAGAGACACTTTCCATCAGCAGGTAGGTAGGCTAAGAATCAGTGACCCCACCAAACTGAGAAAAACTATCAATAAAACCACTATGAGACATTACTTCACACCTGTCAGAAGAGCTTTCACTAACAAATCAATGAACAAACAGAGATGGTGAGGGTGTAGTACAAGGGATCCTTTCAGCATTGCCTACATAAAAATTTTCATTTTCTGCTCCCCTTTTCAGACTTTCACAATTCCACTTTAGCATATATGGCTGCAAAACAGAAAGACTATAAACACATTGATGCACTGCTAAAATCTGGAAGACTTTCTTGGTCCTACCACAGTCCTGTGACATGAGTTTTTCTACTTTGTCTTTTTTATTTTTATTTTTTGCATAAGTCAGACAAACAAGAGAGGTAATTTAGCAAGTTTTTCAGGGTAAATCCAGTTGAACTCTCAGCAAAATCCAATTCTTCATCAGCAGATGACCATTTTCTGATGCCACTACCACCTTATTAAAGTTGGAAGCCCTGGTAATTAGAATCATCAGCAGCTGATGCTGCTTAACTTTGCTCACAATTTCTTCCACCAAGGGAAAGTAAACACACAAACTTCTTCCACTATGCAGCACACTGTCCTTTTGCCCATCCAACCTCACTCCCTCCAATTCTTCACTCCCCGTGAATAATTCTCCATGCTGTCCTCAAATCTGACAAGTTCTCCATTCCCTGAATATCTATTTTTATTTTATTTAAAGTCTGCCTTACACCCTTCCCCATTTATTTCTAGATGATCACCTCCCAAATCTTACACACAAACATCATAGGTTCAATCCTCTCCATTCCCAACCTCTTCAGAACATCATTCACAAGGGTCCAGTCATTCTTCCAAAGACATGCCAGAACCATTTTCCTCTTTACTCCTGGTCTTTCCATCACCAACCTGTCATGAACAAAGCCCCACTCCCACCTCTGCTTTTATAACACCCTTTACCTGGCCCAGTCTCAGCACTTGTTTATAATTTCCTCCATGCCCCACTCTGCACACTGTCACAGTTGCCACCACCCCTGACACTCCTCAAACATACTGCTTCTTTCCCTGGCTGAGTTTCAATCACTTCCTAGTGTTCAGAATCTCAGGCTGGAATTTGCCACCACAATCCTTCCACTTTTCTTTCCCAAGCTCTTGTGGCACTCAAGCCATTTCACAGAAACCCCCTTCTCACTTCTGCTGTTTCACTGCTGCCATGTTGAAAGAGTTCATCAGCATCAGCTGCAGTCAATCCTTTTTTCCATGCTTCAGCACTTAATAGGGTGGGAAGAAAATAAAATAAAAGGTCATGTGCGTTGGGAGAATTAGATTTGATGGATGATTCAACTGGATTTCCTTTTCTTTCTTCCTTTTATTTTATTTCCTTTCCTTTTCTTTTCTTCCTTTCTCTTAGAAAGGCAGTGAGGTTAAAACAGGAAACAATGTTAAGCTGTTTTTGTATATTCCCTTACTGGGGATCAAAGCAACAACCTCTGCAATTTTGTATGATGTTCTATCCATTCCAGCTATTTGTCCAGTTCTTAATTATTTATTTTTTATTGATTTTATTTTTATAGAGACAGAAAGAGAAAGGGAGAAAGATGGGAGGGGTAAGCAAACTTTGCTGTGCCACTTAATCATTCATTAATTAGTTGCTTCCCCTTTATTGCCCTGATAGGAGATCAAACTGGCAAACTTCTAATTTCAGAACAATGCTTTAACCCACAGAGATGTGAGAAAAACTGGTGCACTAGGCTTGCTCCCTGGTTTCATGGCTGCAAGCACTTTGCACAATTATTGCATTAGCATATGGAAAAAAGCCATGTGTATGTCTATAAAAAGGTATGGGTGCCTTCCCTCAGGGGTGATTTGGCGGGTGATTCGGCTAGATTGCTTTTCTACCACTGTGAGGTTTGGTTTCTTGATACTCTCAGCAGTCACCACGAGGAGCAGTTTTCCTGATCCCTTCTCCTCCACTGAAAAAAGCAGAATTTCCGTTGTTTATTTGCTCTCCTTTCTCTGTAAGCCTCGAATAAATGGGTATGGCCTGACAGTTTTTGAGTCCACAGTTTCTCTACCATCTGCCTGAATTCAGTATGAACATGCTTGGCTTTAACCAGCAGACTTACATTTGGCATAGTGGGCAAGATTTGGATTAGATAAGTATGTAGATGTCAACACCCTTAAAAGGGTGGGGTAGAGGATTGGTTTTTGCTCTCTAGCACATAGATCTCCATGGTGTATTTTTGGGTGCCATCAGCTGGGTGCTTTTTACAGCCCTGGAAAAAGAAAATGAGAGCTCTGTGTGAGAGGCTGCCTGAGGTCAAAAGCTCCAGTATGAGCTGCAGACTGAGTTCCAACAACAGCATGAGCTAGAACAGTCACTGGAGAAAAAGTTTCAGATTCAAAAGAGGCTGAGAACCAGTGATGGCTTAAACTGGAATGAATGCTGAAGATGGGGGTTGACCTCTCTCAAGAACTGCAGTGTGAGATGCAGGCTGAGCACAAAAGGCACCTGGAACGGGAACACTGAGTGCGTGTGCTGAGCTGCCTCCCTGCTCTCTTCCATGCCACCAAGCGCACCAGCTGCCCAAGAGCAGAGTCCTACCACTCCCCTTTATCACTGGGTTCCGGGTGTGCAACTAACTCCAGACTCCTCTGCAAACTGGTTCTTGCAGCATGACTTTGGCTGCCCAGCAGGGAGAGATAGATCTCCCTCATTCCAGAGAGCAAGCCTTCACCTGGGGCCTGGGTTGTCTCTTCCACCCTCATACAGAGTTGGGGCTCCCAGAGCCGCCACTTAGGCCACTTGAAAACTAAGCAAGTGGAGGAGGCCTGGGAACACATCCCTGCACAGCTGCTCAGGCAGCTGACACTGGCCCCTGTCCTCCCATCCCCAGCCCTCCCCCGACCACACTTCTGCAAGTTGCTGTGACACTGAGACCCCTGACCTTTGTTCCAGTTTCCACCATCTGGGTGGGTGGGCACACTTTTGGCCCCCCGGGAATAATGACAGGGAGCTGAGGAAGTTCTCTTGGCAGCGCATGGGAAATGGTGGCGGCAGGGATGAAACAGATGACAGCAGAGCTCATGGGAGTGCCTAACAGGGCACTTGGCATGCCCAGGCACCTGGGCACAAAGCGGTGAGGAGACCTGGAGGCCAGGTATTTCTTCTTGAGCCACCGGAGGTGGCTCTCAGGCATATAGGGCCATACCACCCTGAACATGCCTGATCTCATCTGTTCTCAAAAGCTAAGCAGGGTCAGGCCTGGTTAGTACCTGGATGGGAGACCACCTGGGAATACCGGGTGCTGTAGGCTTTTGCCTCCCCCCACTCCCTTTTTCTCTTTTGCCTTGGCCACAGAGTTGCATACCCTACACACGCCTGGGGCACAGCACTTCAAGGTGGCCCTGGCCACTTCGCGGAGCCTGGCAGTCCACTCAGGTGTGTACTGGTCTCCCATGAACACCGGGCCTGAGCTGCTTCCTCCCCTCCTCTGCCCCATCATGCACATTAGCTGCCCAGCTGTCGGGTCCTGCCATTCCCCTCTATCCCTGGGCGCCCCGTGTGCAGCTAACTCCAGGCTCCTCTTCAAACTGGTCTGGTCCCTGAGATGGCGACCTCGGCCACCCAAGGGAAGCTGAGGCAGAGGGAAGAAATCAGTGCCATGCAGAGCTTGTGCGAGTACAAACAACACAGGGGGCTCAGACATGCCCACTCACATGAGGTGCGGAATGGTGAGGAGACCTGGAGGCCAGGTGTTTCTTCTTGGGCCACCGGAGGCAGCCGTCAGGGGTGTGTGGTCCTACCACCTTGAACGCGCCTGATCTCACGTGATCTTGTGAAGGTACGCAGGGGCGGGCCCCCTTAGTACCTGGATGGGAGACCGCCTGGTAATAAGGGAGCATTGCAGGCTTTCATCTCCACCCATCTTTTCCTTTCTGGGTTTTTGTGTTTTTTGTTTTGTTTTGTTTTTTCTTTTTGCCTTGGTCACAGGGTCATGTGCCCCCACTGCATCTGAATGCATCCAGCCTACTTGCACCTGAGAGCCAAGGAAGGGCCCTCCTCTGCCTTGAGTGCCAGGTCACTCACTGAAACAACTGAAAGGCTGTTTGTGGCATTGACCCCAAAAGCAGGGTCAGCGTGGATACAGCGGATAGTGTTGGACTGGGATAACAAAGGACCCAGGTTCAAAGCCCCAAGAAATTGCCATGCTGAAAACAGGCTTGGAGTCATTGTGTCTCTATCAAAGCACAATGTCACACCTGGCCCAAACTTGATCTATGTCTCTGTGTTTTCCTTCATCTTCCTTTGCCACCACTAATGTCTTCACTTCGCCACCCTGGTAGAGTCAGGTATAGCACTTCGAGGTGGCCCTGGCCACTGCCCCAGTATGATAGTCCACCCCTACCTGGCTCTGTCACTTATGAGCGCATGTGCTCAGTTGCCCCCTCCTCTCCTCCACGCCAAGAACACACCAGCTTCCCAGGACCCGAGTGCAGCTACTCACCTTTATCCTGGGCACCAGGTATGCAACTAACTCCAGGCTTCTCTGCAAACTGGTCCTTGCTGCTCGTCCTTGGCTGCCCAGCAGGAAGAAGAGGATCTCCCACATTCCAGGGAGCAGGCCTTCACCTGGGGCCAGGTGTCTCTTCTGCCTCTACGTAGAGTTGGGGGCTCACAGCGCCTCTGCTTATGCAAACAGAGGAGCCCTGGGGACACACCCCTGCAGTGCTGCCCAGGCACCTGACACTGTCCCTTGCAACAGGGATGAAACAGATGGCACAGGGAGCTTGTGGGAGTGCCTAACAGGGGCCTGGCATGCCCAGGCATTAACAGTGTAGGTGTTGAGGGCAGAATGTTGAGGAACCTCCTGGCCAGGCTTTTCTCATCAGGTTGAGTGGGTGATTGGTGGCTTAAGCATTGGCTTTTTCTGCATCTCCCTCTTTCTGTCTCTTTTTGTCTCTCCTTTCTAAATTGAATAAAGAATCAAAAAAAATCTGAAAATAAAAATAAGTTTCTTTTTTTTTTTTACTTTTTAATTCTAGGCCTTTAATATAGCTTCTGCTGTGTAATCCCTCATGAATTTTATTTTTATTAATTTTTAATTTATTGTGTTTACATGGATTCAAGTGTCCCACTGAACATAATTCCCTCACCCCACACCCCTGTGTCCCTTTTTATACCTCCTTTGCCCCCTTTCCCTCAACTCCCTCCCCACTTCCCTCTAGGACTTCCTGTTCTGCTATGTATATCTGTGTTATGTATATATAGTTTCACCAATCCCTCTACCCTCTCTGATCCCATCCCTTCATCCCCCTTCCTCTGACTGCTGTCCCTCTGGTCCCTGTGACTCTGCCTCTGCCTCTATTCCATTCCTCAGTTCACTTTGTCCATTAGATTCCACATATATTTGAGTACATACGATATTTTTCTTTTTTTGCTTGGCTTATTTTACATAGCAGAATAATCTCCAGGTCCATCATGCTGTCACAAAAGGTAAGATTTCCTGTTTTCTTACTGCCACATCTGGGTCAGGTGTGAGAAGATTTTCATTAGCATAACACTCTAGCAAAGGTTGTTAGGTCCTGAACCTAACAAGCTTTCAATGCTTTCTGCAGCTGGCCCCTGGATGTGCCAGCCCTGGGTCTCCCAAGCGGAAATCCAGCATAGACCAGTGGGAGACACTGCCCGTGACTGGCCCTCTTTCAACTTGGGACCTTCATCAATTTCTGATCTCATAATTCTTCTTTCTTCAGAGGTTGAAAATAATCTTTTAGAACCTTTTCTCCTCTGCCAGGTTTTGTGAAAACTTTCAGAATCATCTAACATTTTAGAAGCTTTTAGTATCTTGTTTCTTAGCAAATATTTAAAAAATTTAAAAAGTCTTGGTCAATGTGTTAATTATGGAGTCAAAGAAGTTATTGTTTTTTCACAAAACTTAAAATAAAACTATAATTTTTTCCAGGCTCACTAACATACAGATCTTCAATGCTTTTTATTCTAATTTGCATTTCTCTACTAATTTGTGACATGGAGCATTTTTTATATGCCCATTTTTAGTGGGGAGTTATTTGAATACTCTAACACTTCATTTTCTGAGGTTTATAGTTTCCAATTGTGTTTTGACTTCTTTATAAATCATGGTATATTGTTGCTCCAGTTCAGCTTGATGTTTCACCAATTTAATGGATTTAAGCAGGAACTGCTAGAAGGAGTCAGCCACTAAACTGAGTGAGGTGTAGGCTAATCTGCCCCTTAAGCAGGCATAGGGTACCTGAGCTACCTCTCTGACTCACATGGCACTTGCACATTTTTATCATGGTGCACAATTAGGATAAGATTTACCTTATCTGAAAATGCACCTGAGACAGTGTCTGCTTCTTCTGGTCATGCGGAGGCAATTTAATTGCTCCAGCAGCCACTTGGGAGGCATTGCCATGGAACTGAGAGAAAAAGGTAAGACCAGAAAGAGTCAATATACAGAGTACCAGCAGAGAAATGTTCTGGTATGTAACATTGTGGGTTTTTTAAAAGATTTTTTGTGGTGTAAGGCAGTGAGAGTTTGTGTGAGAATTAGAATTATAAGTTTATTTATGCTTTGTATTATATTACAAAGTAACTAAGCATATATGCAACAATTAGTAAATATGTTTTGTAAAATATTAAAAACAATTGTGCTACTAATAAATACAGCTCAACCAACAACTAGATTGAGTTTGTTTACGAATATTAATGTAAAGAATACTGTCATAACAGATATAATTACTTAATTTTAGTTTTTACCAGTATTAAAATTTTCTTAAAGGTTTAGAATACTAATATATATCAGTAAAGCTACAGAAAAATCAATAAAAAAATGAACTCTGTATAAAATAAAACAAAAGATATGTTCTGATTGAATTAAAATGTATGATATATTGGGATAAGTTTTTGACAGAAAGGGAATTAGTTTTGTCTTAAAGTAAGAATTGTTGTTTCAGAATAATAAAGACTTTTTTTAAAAGGACAAAAGCTGACTATAGAGAAATTGGTAGAAGATTTATGAGGAGAAATAAGAAAAAATTTTATATATAGTTAAGCAGAGTAAGATTAAAATTAATTTAATTAATTAGAGATATCAACATGAACAGTAACCTGATATAGATGCTAATTTAGTTCTATTTTACTTTGTTAAAAAAACAAACTTTTTTATACTGTGTAGCACCAGATAAGATACTATAATTTTTTTCTGCCTATAAAGCAAAGATACTATGTTTTTTTAAATTATGTTACTGATTTCTATTTTTTCAAAGAAGTCTTTGATTACTATAGGAAACAATCTTCTCAATCCTAAGAACCAAAGATCTGATAATCATATATCAATCCAGTGCTGATGTGACAGGACCCTTTTCCCAACACTCAGAAATAAAAGCTTTAGTGATTGCATGCCCCACTCTTTCATGTGTAATGGTGGAAAGGGTCATGCCTAAAAGAGAGGGGTGTCCATTTACTACAGTTTTTATTTATGTCACTATCTGTGATGATTGAGAGCTAACATCACAGGACCCCCAAATGACTCAGGTGGACACCTTTGCACAGGTATATGACCAAAAGATGGTGTAGAAGTAAACCATAATCTCAGATGGGTCCACATCTCACTACAAGGATCCTGAGCTGATGTGAAAAGGTCCCCAACTCTAACATAAGAAAACCAGGCCACATACTCAGAGAACTGAAACCAGACATGACAGGACCCCCTCCTCTCTCAAGTGGGACACATCCTCACAATCATAAGGTCCAGATACAATATGTCAGAGTTCTATACTCTCACACACAAAAAAGATAATTACAAACACTCAGAGAATCCAGAGTTGGTGAGACAAGACTCATACTCTCTGGGTAGGAACACTGCACACACTCCAATGCATACATTCAGTAAATGCTCTTCTCTGCTGCCATTTCAGGAACATCTAGGAAATAGCACCTATTTACTAAGCATCTTCTGTTGTTATTTTGCAAGAGCTCTATGAATTGCCAGGGCACCTTATGTCATGCCTAATTTAGGATGATTTACATATTGGTAGTGGAAGGATGCAAAGTGCACATAGCATGAACCATTACTCTTTCAAGTGGGTCTTTTCACCTTTGTAGGCAAATACAAATCTCCTGTGACAGCATACAATATTCTCTCAGGTAAAAACAGAAATTCCCCCAAAGTAACAAAACTCAGAGCTAATTTGCCAGGGACCCATTAGCAGAGAATAGCAAGCAGATTAACTGTTTCTTAACTCTTCCATAATCTATTCATTAAAACTAAGGAGCTACTATTACTGAAGCAAATTTCTAACTTTTGGACTCCTCTATCAGAACCATGGCCTGAGTTAAGATGCCTAATGCTATTTCCTCTGTTTCTGTAATATGTCATTGGAAGAGCTTTTCTAACTTTGGTCAGCTTAGGGCTGGTGAGAGCTTTATTTATCAATAGTACTTCTAAAGCCCTCTGTTATTCTCTTTCCTAACTTAAACTAGTTGACCCTTGTTGATCACTGTATTTTAAAGCCTGGCCTTTTTTATATTTCATATTCTATAACTGGCAATATCCACTTAATTCTAGGAATGTTCTGAGCTGTTTCTTAGTGGTGGGCTCAGGAAGGCCTAAAATGGCCTGTATTCTACTTAAAGATAATAATTGTTCTAGTAGTTAATACAAGGCCTAACCATTCTAATATTTTTAAAAATATTTAAGCTTTAGCCCTTTTTATGTAGAAATTAAATGTAATGGGGTGACCTTGTTTCATAGGAACACATAGGTTTTATGTATGCATCTTTATAGCATGCGAACTATTCACCTGGAAACCACACTTGGCCCATACACCACCTTCCTTCTGCTCTATGTTGCCACCACTCTGGGCACAATGGTGACAGTCCATCCTGCCCCCATGTATTCCACCACACCCCAAACTGCAAGGATGGCTCACATACAAAAACCTATTAATATAATTTACTGTGTTAATAGAATGAAGTGGGGAAAGCACATGACCATCTAAAAAAATACTGAAAAATCATTTATATGCAAACCAATGCACATTCACTTTTAATGCAGCATTTTTCATGGTGGCCAATACATGGAAACAACCAAAGAGTCTCTTTTTTTTACAGAGACAGAGAGATTCAGAGAGAGGTATAGATAGAAACAGACAGACAGGAACGCAGAGAGATGAGAAGCATCAATCATTAGTTTTTTGTTGCAACACCTTAGTTGTTCATTGATTGCTTTCTCATATGTGCCTTGACTGTGGGGCTACAGCAGACTAAGTAACACCTTGCTAAGCCAGTGACCTTGGGTCCAAGATGGTGAGCTTTGCTCAAACCAGATGTGCCTGTGCTCAAGCTGGCAACCTCAAGGTATTGAACCTGGGTCCTCTGCATCCCAGTCCAATGCTCTATCCACTGTATCACCGCCTAGTCAGGTCAAAAAGTCCCTAAATAAAACATTGAACAAAAAACATGTAATACCTATGTCTGATTAAATACTACTGAGTCATACTTATGCATATGCAATAAACAAAATGAATAAACCAAGAGACTATTTTAAGAAGCAAAATAAGAAAGTCAAAGAAAGTTAAGGACTATATGATTGCACACTTATGTAGCAGAGATACTTAAATTAACAGACATAGACAGAAGTTAAGTGGATATTAAAGGAAGAGGGTAGAAGGAAGAGGAGTAAATGAGGTTTTTTGCTAAAATACTCAACAAACTAGGACTAAAAAAGAATTTCCTCAACATGACAACAGGCATTTTCCAAAAACCAACAGCTAGGGCATATGGCAACTCTATACTTATATTTTGAGAAAACACCATACTGTCTCTCATAATGGCTATACCAGTTTACATTTTCCTTTTTTAATAAGATTTTTTTTATTTATTTTAGAGAGAAGAGAAAGAAAGAGAGAAAGAAGAGGGAAGGAAGAAGCATCAACTTTCATATATGCCGTGACCATGCAAACCCAAGTGTTTTCAACTGGCGACCTCAGTGTTCCAGGTCGACACTTTCTTCACTGCACCACCACAAGTCAGACCCAGTTTACATTTTCACCATGAAACAGGGTCCTATTTCCTCCACAACCACTCCAAACTTTTTATTACCTCTCTTCTTTTTTTTTTGTTTGTTTTGTTTGTTATTTTTTGTTTTTTTTTCTGAAGCTGGAAACGGGGATAGACAGTCAGACAGACTCCCGCATGCGCCCGACCGGGATCCACCCAGCACGCCCACTAGGAGGCGACGCTCTGCCCACCAGGGGGCGATGCTCTGCCCCTCCTGGGCATCGCTCTATCGCGACCAGAGCCACTCTAGTGACTGGGGCAGAGGCCAAGGAGCCATCCCTAGTGCCCGGGCCATCTTTGCTCCAATGGAGCCTCGCTGCGGGAGGGGAAGAGAGAGACAGAGAGGAAGGGGGGGGTGGAGAAGCAGATGGGCGCTTCTCCTGTGTGCCCTGGCCAGGAATCGAACCCGGGACTTCTGCACCCAGGCCGACGCTCTACCACTGAGCCAACAGGCCAGGGCAAAACCTCTCTTCTTGATAACAGCCAATCTATCAAGGGTGAAGTGGCATCTCATAGTTTTGATATACATCTTTTTGTACATCTCTTTGTTGTTTGTATCTCTTCATGAGAGAAGTGTCTGTTTAGGTTCTCTCCCTATTTTTAAATTGAATTGTTTGGTTATTGTTGAGCCTTGTGAGTTCTTTATATATTTTGAATATTAACCTACATATTTGAATATTAACCTAGCACTTTCAGAGCTATTGTTTGTGAGTATCATCTTTTTTTTGGTAGGTTGCCTTTTTCCTTATTGTTGTCAGTTTTTTTAGCTGTGCAGAAGCTTTTAGATTTGATAATGTTCTAGTCATTTATTTTTTACCTTACCTCCCTTCCCTTTGGGATCAAATTTATAAAAAGTTCTTTATGGCCGAAGTTTAGGTATTTAGAACCTATGTGTTTTTCTCTGTATTTTATTGTTTCAGATCCTATATTTAAATCTTTGATTTATTTTAAATAAATTTTTATGCATAGTGAGAAACTGTAGTCAAGTATCATGTTTTGCATGTGGCTTTAAAATAATCTAACACTGTTAATTCAACAGGCTTTTCCACCCTTTATTGTGTGTCTTAAACTATTTTGTAAAAAGAAATGTATTTGCCCATATATATGGGGTTTATTTCTGGGCTTTTTATTCTTCTTCATTTTTGTGTTTAATTAATTACTAAATTACTTTCTCATTTATTTATTTTGCCAGTATTATGCTCTTTTGATTATCATGGTTCTGTAGTATACTTAGCAGTAAGGTAATATAATACCTTCACCTTTTTTCCTTTTTCTCAGGACTGCTTTGTCCTATTTCCAACAGTAGTACTGATAACCCTGGTGATCCACTGGCATCAGTGCCTGACCACTTGGGCTGTGAGTTTTCCTTTTTGTTTTTGGTACTTCGAAACTTTGCCTTCTTGGATGCAGACTTGATTATATATTTGTTTAACTATGATTTGTTATATACTAGACATTTCTGTGTTTGAGTTGGAGGTCAGATGGTCTTTCCACATCTGCTTAGTTATCTATCTTGAATCGAAAGCCACCAGTCAATTTACTGAAACTAAATTCTTTTAACACAGTAGAGATAAAGTAGTTTGTAGATTTGTGTGTTTTGGTCTGTTAAGAAGAGTCTTCTGCCTAACTGGTGGTAGCACAGTGGATAGAGTGTTGACCTGAATGCTGAGGGCCCAGGTTTGAAACACCAAGGTAGTTGTCTTGAGTGCGAGGTCACCAGCTTGATCATGGGATCATTAATATAATCCCATTTACTCTGGCTTGAGCCCAGATGTTGATGACTTAAGCCCAAGGTTGCTGGCTTGAGCTAGGGATCATTCGCTCTGCTGTAGCCCCCCCCCCATCAATGCACATATGAGAATAATCAATGAATAACATAAGTGCCACAATTACAAATTGATGCTTCTCATTTCTCTCTTCCTGAGTTTTTCTCTCCCTCCCTCCCTCCCTCCCTCTCCCTCTCTGCCTCCCTCTCTCTCCTCTCTCTGTCTTGCTAAAAAAAAAAAGTCTTCCTCACTACCTTTTCCCATATTTATACATTTTAGTGAATTTGCACTTAAAAGAAATTAATGTAATTGGCATGAATAAGACTGTCAAAACTTGAGCTTTGAATTAATGGAATTAGTTATTAGAGACTTTATACCTATAACTGGTCAGAAACTTTGGTTTTGAATTTTGGGTTTCATTTTAATATAATTATCAAAACTTAACCATAACAACTGGCACACTGAGAGAGATTGAGTTGGGGGCACATTCATCTGATATATACTTATTACAATGGTATACTTGCTCATAAATGCAAATGGTGACCCTGGCTGGTTGGCAAAGTGGTAGAGTATTGACCTGGCATATGGACATTTGGTTCAATTTTGGGTCAGGGCACACAGGAGAAGCACCCATCTTCTTCTCCACACCTCCCCCTCTCACTTCTCTCTTTCTTCTTCCCTCCTGCTTGATTGGAGTGAGTTGTCCCAAGGCACTGAGGAAGGCTCCTTGGCCTCTGCCTGAGGCACTAAAAATGGCTCCAGTTTCAATGGAGCAAAGGCCCTGTATGTGCAGAGCATCGCCCCCTATTGGTCTTGCTGGGTGTATTCTGGTCATGGTGAATGCAGGAGTCTGTCTCTTCCTCCCCTCCTATCACTAAATTTAAAAAAAAGGTAGGATTTGCTGATGTCTACAGACTTTACTTTTTTTCCCTTGTGTCTCTGGGACTTCATTTCATGCCTCAAATGTCTGAATTTAGCCCCTTTATGAAAATCTTTATGGTAAATAAGAGTCTTTCTAAGATGTATTCTGCCACTCTTTGTGTACTCTGGTTGGGTTTCTTCTGCAATGTTCAGATATCCTTTTGCATGTACATTTCTTGAAATTGCTTGAATTCTGATTTGTGTGCCTTGCCCCCTTTTCTACCTGAATTGTTTTGAGCATTGTATATCTTCTAAATTCCGTAATGTTATTTCAATAGGAATTTGAAATGAGGAAAAGATGAATTTTTGTTGTCATTTACAGTGATGTCAGCTTGCCAGATGGTTGTAAAAATTTAAAGACTCTGAAAATCATCTTATTAAGTTTAAAACCTCCAAAACACCTGATATTACTTTCATCAAGTCACTCATTTATACAGGTAATATGGATACTTTTGTGATATTGAGTGTTTTTATGCTCAGAACAGAATGTCTTTTCATCATTTGTAGTTTTCAACAAAAATATTCCTTAATTTAGATGTTGCAAATTTTTTAACTTTTTCAATTTATGTATATGTATGTATATGTATATGTATATGTAAATGTATATTTAATTATATTTCTATTTTTTATAGACTCAATTTTTTCATTTGAAAACTTTGCACTTGCTTTTCTTGGTTTACATGCTGTATTTTTTTTCCTAGTTGAGTTAGGGGTCTCCAGGACCACCCTCAGTCTCAATGATTGGCTAGGATTCACTGTATTCAGAAAACTGTTATATTCATGGTTGTGTTTTATTACAGTGAAAGGACACATATAAAATTAGCAAAGCAAAATGGTGCATGGTGTGAAATCCAGGAGGAAGCAAGCACAAGTTTCCAAGTATCTCCTTTCAGTAGAGTTGCACATGAAGATGCTTAGTTCTATTAGTAACAATGTGGGGACAGTTTATAGGAGTATTGTCAACCAGAAAAACTCACCTGAGCCTTCATGTCTACGGTCTTTTTTGGGGGGTGGGGTGGTAAGTCACATTGGGGTTTAGCCTTCACAGAACTGACACCATCTCCTTGAACACAAACCACCCCAGAGGTCAAACTGAATACAGCATGTCCCAGGACCTCAAGCATATAGAAACATTCTTACCAGGTGTAATATTTTACACATAGTACACTTGAGCTTAGACAAAAGGCCAAGAAGTGATCAGATATAAAATTCCAAGAGTTTAGAAGTCATCTCTCAGAAACTTGTCAAGGGCTGGTATTGACAACTTTTCTTAGAAATGTGCAAGTTTTGTGGAACAAAAGCAAGCCAAATAAATGGTTGCACATTAGTAAATGCATGTTAATTATTCAAAACTGTATTTAAGTATCACCTCTTCAGTGAAAACTTACCTGGTTTACTGTAAGAAGTTAATTGCTTACATATTTTAGCTTCTGCAATTACTTATACTTATTTTCTTTATAGTTATATTGTACTCTTTCTTTTTTTTTCTTTTTTTAAGAGATAGGAAGGGAAAGAGAGGGAGGGAGAGAGAAGTATCAAGTCATCATTTCTTCATTTTAGTTTTGAATTGATTGATTCTTGTATTTGCCTGCACAGGAATGGGTGGGTGAGGGGGGAAGGGAGGCCTCAAGACCCTAGCAACTTCGAGCTTCAAGACTATGACCTTTGGGCTCAAGCCAGCACTTGGATCTAGCTGATCACCCCTTGGTCAAGCTGGCAACCTTGGGGTTTCAAATTGCAACCTCAGCATTCAGGGTCAATGCCTATTCATTGCACCACCACGGGTTAGTGTGTACTCTCTGTTTCTTGAAAGATTTTTAACTCAGGTCATCTTAAATGTTAAAGTATTTATACTCTGCCCCATTTCTCTCTGCCATACTGTTTCTTCATTTGAAAAACTGTCTCTATGTATTTTTTGAGCAAGATCTTGTATGAATTTTGTATTATAAAAATAGCATTTTATCTTTAAATATATAATTATAAATTTGAAGGTGATGTCAGAGAAATGGCGCTGTTAGGAACACTCCCAATACCTATTCCCAAAATTTCAACAAGTTCTACAACTAGAGACAGAAAAATGATCCTCAGAGTGTCTGCAAGTCTCACACACTGAACAAAGGTATGATTGGGTGAAAAGGTGGCTAAATATATAATCGACCCTGAAGGAAATAAGATGGAGAATGGAACACTCTGCCTCCTGACTGAACAAGGGCTGCTTTCACTTGTAACTGAGAGAAAGTGAGGGCTGGGGGCATCGAAAGAGCTGGGCTGGGGCAGAGACATTCAAGCCAAAAAAAGAGTGTGATCTCAGCAGTTCAGCCCACATGAGCTAATGCCGGCACCAGACCCTGGCAAAGGTGGGTGAGCGGTGGCCTTCATTACCCTTGATATCCTGTCAGTGAGCACGGGCAGTGTGCAAGTGGTATCTCCTAGTGCCCTGGGCATGGGCATCTGCGTTCCTGGACAGAGGGGCTGGGTGAGAAACTGTCAGCAGTAGCCTTCTGCGTGGGCTGCAACCAGAGTCTCAGTGTAATCCCTACTCCCTGAATACAGTGCATGGGGAGTGCACAGAAGCAGACTTCCCTATGCCCAGACCTCTCCAGGTGGTCAGGGCACCTCCACCAAGGCTAACAAAGCACATTCCCAGAAAGAAAAAAATACAAAAGTGCTAGTGGGAGGGGTACGTAGGCAGCTTGCAGACAGTCTGGAGCAGATCCACAAATCCAATTGCTGAAATTAGCTTAACCCACAGTCTGCTCACTGCCCAACTGGATTATGCCAGCAGCGCTCTAGCTGACAAGATCTTCTTTTTTAGGTCAGTGATCTAAGAGAAGAGACGTGATATTTTTGGGGGCCTCTTGCTCTGCACATAGTGGCTGGGACAACTTCCTGCCAGTAGATACAGGGTGAAAAACACATTCCTATGGCACAGACCTTAGAAAACACTGCAGAAGTTGGACAGGCAAGGCTGTAGGCTTTTTATCAAAAAATAAACCTGCAGAGAGCAATCCTATGGAACACTAAAACAAATTTAACTAGATATGCCCAGGCAACCTTAGAAAGGAGCCTGAACTGAAGTCAACATGCCCCCCCCTACCTGCTTAAGTTGGTGGTTCTGATCAGAAGAGCTTTCATACTCAGGGCTGTGTGCTAAAAGGAGGAACTTGGCAGCTTTTAAGACCTCCTGTTCTGCTGGCAGTGACTAGGGCATCTTCTTGCTAGCCAATACAGGTTACAAAGTACAAAAAGCCTGGGGAGAGTGGTCCCACAGAGTGCTGAAGCATACTAGACATGCATGGAGGCTCATAGAAAGACATGTTGAAAGCAATTGGCTCCCAGCCCTGCTTGATTACCCTTGTGGCTCTGACTGACAGAGCCTTACCCAGAGCCCTGTGTTGAGTGGTGATAGAGTGGGAATTTGCCAGCTTTTAGGGCCTTTTGCACTCCAGGCAGTGGCAGGGGCAACCTCATAGCTGGATCACCAGGCTGCTAATTCAGAAAGGAGAGACTTGGAGAGAGGCTCTGAGAAAGTGGACTCATACATTTTTGAAGCCTGCAAATGCTAACAAGCCTCACTACTAATGAGACTGAGGTGTAGTATATGTCATCACCAAAGCGACATATCAACTGCCAATATCTACCTAAGCATGCCACAGGGGCAGAGCCTGGGGTACAGTGCCACTGACCAGAAAAAGCAAGAAGAAAGAAAAAGGAAGAAGATAACCTCTCAAAATCAAGAATAATCCACAGTCTTTATAGCTTTTTCCAATTTTTTTTGTATCTTTCATTTTCTTCTTTATTTTTTTTCTTCCAGCTTGGTCTTTTATACTCTGCTTATCTTCTTCTTTTCTCTTCATCTTGAACTACATTACCCATAAGTGTTACATTTTCCATTTTTTCTTTTTTTTTCTTTCTCTCTATGAGGGTTACACTCCAAAAACCTTAACTCTCCTTCTTCTTTTCTTTATTCTTCCTTTTTTTCTTCCTCTTTCTTAGTTTCTTCTTTTCTCTTTCACTTTTCCTCTCATTCAATCCTCACTCACAAATTATTTTATTTTGGATTCAAAATTTTTCTTGTTGCATTTTGTGTGCTTTTTACTTCACCTTTTAACTCATTAGCATTCCCCCCAACACCAGTTGTCCATTCTATGTAGTATATGTTTCCTTATTAAAATAATATTTTTTTCATTTTCTTCTTTTCTTCTAATCTCTTTCACTATATCTCTCATTCGACTGCCATTTACAAGCAAATTATTTTATTCTTGATCCAATTTTTTTTCCTTTTTGCATTTCCTGGGTCTCTATTTCATTTTTTGCTTCTTTTTCACTTCTCCCCAAGTCAGGCTTTCCATTCTAGGTAGTTTTTGTTTCATTTAGCACAGTATAATTTTTAGTTTTTAGGGTATTTTCTCAGAAAATGAAAAAAAAGAAATAATAATTTTCTTAAATTATTTTTATTGTCTATGTTTTAAATTTTTATTTTTTATTAATTCTCCTAGGTATTATGAACAAAACCACCCTCAGATGTCATTAAAGAAAAAGAAATTGAATATTATGGATACAAAGACAGAGATGTAGCACAGACAGATGAGGAAAAATCTATAGATAAATATTTTAATAGATTAGATACCTGGAGTTAAATGACAGAGAATTTAAATAAAAATCCTAGAAATACTCAGAGTATACAAGATAACACAGAAAGGCAATTTAGGGAGCTCAGAAAACAACTCAATGAACAGAAAGAATATATTATCAAGGAAATTGAAACTATGAAAACAAATCAAACAGAGATGAAAATCTCAATTCATGAACTGAAAAACGAGGTACCAAGCTTAGCTAATAGAACATGCCAGATAGAAGAGAGAATTAGTGACATAGAAGACAGGCAACTTGAGGCACAACAGAAAGAAGAAAAGAAAAACACAAGAATAAAAAAATGAGAAAGCCCTACAGGAATTGTCTGACTCCATCAAAAAGAATAACATAAGAATAATAGGTATATCAGAGGGAGAAGGGAGAGAAAATAGAATGGAGAACATATTCAAACAAATAATAGATGAGAACTTCCCAAGACTGTGGAAAGAACTAAAGCCCTGAATTCAAGAAGCAAACAGAACACCAAGTTATCTTAACCCCAACAAACCTACTCCAAGACACATCATAATAAAATTGGCACAAACCAATGACAAAGAAAAAATTCTCAACGCAGCCAGAAGAAAAAAAATACAACATATAAAGGAAGGTCTATTAGATTATCATCAGATTTCTCAGTAGAAACTCTACAAGGTAGAAGATAGTGGACCCCAATATTTAAAGTTCTGAAAGAGAGGAATTTCCGGTCAAGAATACTATACCCATCAAAGCTACCCTTCAAATATGGAGAAATAAAATCATAAACAGATACAGAAAAGATGAAAAAAATTATCATCAAAAAAACACCACTTCAGGAAATACTAAAGGTTTTTTTTTTCAAACAACAACACAAAACAAAACTCCACCAAGAACATAATAAAACCAAATTTAAACTGTGAGAACAAAAAAAGGGGGGAGGACAAAAATTAACAGTAGCAAAGAATAATTCAGTGCAGAAGCACTCAATGATAGTGTACTACAATGAACATGGTAGGTACACTTTTCATTACTTAATGGTAACCACCTCTGAAAAAACCACCACAGAAGCACATGACTTGAAAAGGAAGTAACAGAGAAGAGAAGTATGGATTATAACCAAACAAAAACAAAAGAGAAGAATCAAACAGGATACAAAACTACAGAAAGCAATATATAAAATGGCAATAGGAAACCCTCAAGAGTCAATAATTACACTAAATATAAATGGATTGAACTCACCAATAAAAAAACACAGAGTAGCAGAATGGATAAAAAAGAAAATCCAACTGCATACTGCCTCCAAGAAACACATCTAAGCAACAAGGATAAAAACAAATCCAAAATGAAAGGCTGGAAAACAATACTCCAAGCAAATAACATCCAAAAATAAGCAGGTAGGTGTAGCAATACTCATATCTAACAATGCTGACTACAAGACAGCAGAAGTAATCAGAGACAAAAATGGTCCTTTATAATGATTAAGGGGACACTGAATCAAGAAAACATAACACTTCTTAATATATATGCACCAACAAAAGAAGCACCAAAATATATGACAGCTACTGACTGACCTAAAAGCAAAAACTGACAAAAATACAATCATACATGGAGACCTCAATACACTGCTGACAGCTCTAGATTGTTCATCCAAACAGAAAATCAATAAATAAACATTGGCCTTAAACAAAACATTAGAACAATTGGATATGATAGACATCTACAGGACATTTAATTCCAAAGTGACAGAGTATACATTTTTCTCTAGTGTACATGGAACATTCTCAGGAATTGACTATACGTTGGACCAAAAAATAACATCAGCAAACTCAGAAAAATTGAAATTATATTAAGCATATTTTCTGATCATAAAGATTTAAAACTAAATTTCAACTGCAAAAAAGAGGTAAAAAAAAAACAAATAAAAATGTGGAAAGTAAACAAAATACTTTTAAAAAATGAATGGTTAAAAAAAGAAATAAGCGCAGAGATCAAAAGATACATACAGACAAATGAAAATAACAATACAACATATCAAGATGCAGCAAAAGAAGTAATAAGAGGGAAGTTCATATCACTGCAGGCCTATATGAACAAACAAGAGAGAGCCCAAGTAAACCACTTAACTTCACACCTTAAGGAACTAAAAAAAGAACAAAGATAACCCAAAAACCAGAAGAAGAAAGGAAATAATTAAAATCAGAGCAGAAATAAATGAAATAGAGAACAGAAAAACTATAAAAAAAAAAACCCAAAAAACAAGGAGCTTGTTCTTTGAAAAGATTAACAAAATTGACAAACCCTTAGCAAGACTCACCAAGGAAAAAAGAGAAAGGACTCATATAAACAAAATCCAAAATGAAAGAGGAGAAATCACCACAAATATCATGGAAATACAAAGAATTATTGTAGAATACTATTTAAAACTGTATGCCACCAAATTCAACTATCTAGAATAAATGGATAAATTCTTAGAACAATACAATCTGCCTAGACTGAGTCATGAAAAAGCAGAAAGCAGAAACCAATAAGCAGAGAGGAAATAGAAAAAACTATTAAAAACCTACCCAAAAATAAAAGTCCAGGGCCAGATGGCTATATTAGTGAATTATATCAAACATTCAAATACTTGGTTTCTATTTTACTAAAAGACTTCCAAAAAATTGAAGAAGAAAGCAATAATTCCAAACTCATTTGATGTTGCCAACATAACCCTCATATCGAAACCCAGCAAGGACAACAAACAAACAAACAAATAAAAAAACAACAAAAACACTACAGACCAATATCTCTAATGAATACAGGTGCTAAAATACTAAACAAAGTAGTAGCAAATCAAATACAACAATATATTAAAATAATAATACATCATGATAAAGAGGGATTCATCCCAGAATCTCAAGGATGGTTCAACATATGGAAAACGGTTAATGTAATACACCATATTAACAAAACAAAGAACAAAAACACATGATCTTATCAATAGATGCAGAAAAGGCATTTTATAAAATACAACACAATTTTTATGTTTAAAACTCTCAACAAAATGGGTATAGAAGGAAAATATCTCAACATGATAAAGGCCATGTATGATAAACCATCAGCTAACATCATATTAAATGGCATAAAACTGAGGACTTTCCCCCTTAAATCAGGAAAGACAGGGTTGTCCACTCTCTCTACTCTTATTTTATGTGGTGCTAGAAGTTCTAGCCAGAGCAATCAGACAAGATAAAGAAATAAAAGGCATTCATATCAGAAAAGAAAAAGTAAAGGTTTCACTTTTTGCAGATGATATGATCCTATACATCGAAAACCTCAAAGACTCCACACAAAAAAATTACTAGAAACAGTAAACCAATACAGTAAGGTCACAGGATACAAAATTAATATACAAAAGTCTATTGCCATTCTATATGCCAACAACAAAAACATCAAAAAATGAACTAAAAAAAATAATCCCTTTCTCGGTTGCAACCAAAAAAAATAAAATACCTAGGAATAAACATAACAAAGAATGTAATGGAACTATATAATGAAAACTACAAATCATTGTTAAAGAAAATCAAAAAAGATACAATAAAATGGAAAAATATTCTTTGTTCTTAGATAGGAAGAATAAATATAGTCAAAATGACCATATTACCCAAAGCAATATACAAATCTAATGCAATTCCCATCAAAATTCCAATGATATTTTTTAAAGAAATAGAACAAAAAATCATCAGATTTATATGGAACTATAAAAAAACCCGAATAGCCAAAGCAATATTAAGGAAAAAGAAAGAAGCTGGAGGCATTACAATACCTGACTTCAAACTATATTATAGAGCCAGGACAATCAAAACAGCATGGTATTGGCAGAAAAATAGACACTCAGACCAATGGAACAGAATACAAAGGCCAGAAATAAAACCAATATATATGGTCAAATAATTTTCAAGAAAGTGGCCAACAACACACAATGGAGAAAAAAAAAGCCTCTTCAACAAATGGTGCTGGGAAAACTGGAATGCCGCGTGCAAAAGAATGAAACTCAACTACAGTTTCTCCCCCTGTACTAAAATTAATTCAAAATGGAAGACTTAAATATAAGACCTGGAACAATAAAGTACATAGAAAAAAACATAGGTACTAAACTCATGGACCTTGGTTTTAAAGAGCATTTTATGAATTTGACTCCAAAAGCAGGGGAAGGGAAGGCAAAGATAAATGAATGGGACCACATCAGACTAAGAAGTTTTTGCACAGCAAGAGAAACTGACAACAAAACATACAGACAGCCAACTAAATGGGAAATGATATTTTCAAACAACAGCTCAGATAAGGGCCTAATATCCAAAATATACAAAGAACTCATAAAACTCAACAACAAACAAACAATCCAATAAAGAAGTGGGAAAAGGACCTGAACAGACACTTCTCCCAGGAAGAAATAGAAATGGCCAACAGATATATGAAAAGATGCTCATCTTCATTAGTTATTAGAGAAATGCAAATCAAAACTACAATGAGATACCACCTCACACCTGTTAGATTAGCTATTATCAACAAGACAGGTAATAGCAAGTGTTGGAGAGGCTGTGGAGAAAAGGGAACCCTCATCCACTGTAGGTGGGAATGTAAAGTAATACAACCATTATGAAAGAAAGTATGGTGGTTCCTCAAAAAACTAAAAATAGAACTACCATATGAACCAGCAATCTCTCTACTGGGTATATAACACCCAAACTCAAAAACATTGGTATGTAAAGATATATGCAACCCAATGTTTATTTTAGCATTGTTCACAGTGGCCAAAAATGGAAACAACCAAAAAGCCCTTCAATATATGATGGATAAAGAAGATGTAGTAAATATATACTATAAAATACTACACAGCCATAAGAAATGATGACATCAGATCATTTAAAACATGGATGGATCTTGATAACATTATAGGGAGTGAAATAAGTAAATCAGAAAAAACTAAGAACTGCATGATTCCATACATAGGTTGGACTTAAAAGCAAGGCTAAGACACATGGACAAGAGTGTGATGGTGACGGGGCGGGGGCTGCAGGGGCGGGGAGGAAATGGAGGAAGAGGGGTGAGGTGAGGGGCAAAAAGAAAACCAAATAGAAGGTGATGAAAGACAATTTGACTTTGTTGATGGGTATGCAAAATAATTAAATGTCAAAATAACCTGTAGATGTTTTCTCTGAACATATGTACCTTGATTTATTAATGTCACCCCATTAAAATTAATAAAAAAATTGAGTATTTTTTAACAATGTACTTTTTTTCTACTGGAAGACTGATATTTCTACCATTTATTTATTTATTTATTTATTTTTACAGAGGCAGAGAGAGAGTCAGAGTGAGAAATATACAGGGACAGAGAGACAGTAACAAAGAGATAAGGAGCATCAGTCATTAGTTTTTTGTTGTGCATTGGGATACCTTATTTCAGGGGTCAGAAACCTACGTCTCACGAGCCAGATGTGGCTCTTTTGATGGCTGCTTCTGGCTCGCAGACAAATCTTTTATAAAAAAAATAATAACGTTAAAAATATAAAACATTCTTATGTATTACAGTCCATTTATTTCCTACTGCTCATGTTCATGGTTGTGGGTGGCTAGAGCCAATCACAGCTGTCCTCCGAAACAACAACAAATTTTTATTGGATAATGCATAATGTACATGTGTTGTTGTATGGCTTTTATGGAATTACACTTTTAAATATGTGGCGTTCATGGCTCTCTCAGCCAAAAAGGTTCCCAACCCCTGCCTTATTTGTTCACTGATTGCTTTCTCATATGTGCCTTGACCACGGGCCTTCAGCAGACCAAGTAACATTTTGCTTGAGGCAGCAACCTTGAGTCCAAGCCAGTGAGCTTTGCTCAAACCAAATGAGCCTGTGCTCATGCTGGCAACCTCAGGATCTCAAACCTGGGTCCTCCACATCCAATCTGATGCTCTATCAACTGCGCCAACACCTGGTCAGGCTATTTAGTACCACACTTTATTTATGCTTCCAGTTTTTTATTAAAATTACTGTAGTATAAGTAGTATAAGTTTCTGTAGTTTTTGAACTCACAACGTTTGGGTTCTTTATCAACATCCAACTCTACATATGGTTTTTACTATAGTTTTGCATGGTTATAAAAGGTAAAAATTATATACTAATTTTGAACCCTTTCTTGAAAGCAAGGATTGCATCATTTATGCTATATTCTCAATTTTATGGCTGATGCATATTGATTAGTTTGCTGTGTTGATAGTGGTCTTTAACTTGTGTGTGTTACTTCAGCAAATTTGTTTTTATAGATGCCAGCACATTAGCAGGTTAAGGCACAGATGATCTCCCCACACTAGCATAAATTCAGATAATTCTGAACCAAGTCAAAATTTGTAAGTGATCGAGTGTGTATTTCTATTGCTGTTATAATAAAATTGCCATAAACATGGGGTCTTAATACAACACATTTTATTCTCTCACTGTTTTGGAGGCTGAAGTCTGAATTCAGTTTTACTAGGTTAAAATTAGAATGTCTTGCAGAGTCAAAGTGTCAGCAGTTCTGGCTTTTTCTTCTGGCAGCTCTGAGGAAAGGAATCTGTTTCTTTGTCTTTTTCAGCTAATAGTGACTACCCATATTTCTTGTCTCATGGCTCCATCTTCAAAGCTTACAGAATCAGTTGCTTTCTCTTTTTTTGTAACTAATCTTCCTTTGCTTCCCTCTTATAACATCATCAAAGACATTATGGGGCCATCAAATAATCCAGGACAGTGTTCTCATCTCAAGCCTTAAAGTGACACAAGTGTGGCACAGGTTTTCCAAGAACTAGGACCTAGATATCTTTTGGGACCATTATCCAGCCAACCATACCTTTAAATTTTTGGCATATTGACACTTGTTTTCTCTTTATAAGTAGGGTATTATTTTTTTAAATGGAATAACTCAATGTATTATTTTACTCAACTCTTAATGCTTATTTCTTTGGCCTTGTCTGTGACATAGTGAATGAATAGTTTTTATATGGGCATCATGCACAATTTTTCTTATTTTGTCCTGAAAAATATTTCTTAATGTTGTTGTTTTGTGTTGTAGTTGGTGTAATATGGTGCCCAGCATGCTGCCAAGAATGCAGACAGATAGACCTTGTGGATAACTATTTTGTGAAAGATACTTCTGAAGCTCCTAGCAGTTCTGATGAGAAATTAGAACAGGTATGCTTCTCAATTTTTTTTATATTCCTATCATAACATTAAAATGTAAACTATTAGAAAAACATGTTTGGATTGTTATTTAAATTAGAATAGTTTTGCTACAGTTTTTTCTTTCAAATGGAACAGAAAAGATATCTTTATTATATACCCTCTCAGATTTAATTAAATGAGGCGAAAGATTATTACTGAAAAATTGAAATCTTGTATAGATTTTGTGTTGAGACTTTGATACTTACCCACCTGAACATTTGATCTGGAAGGAAAAGGATTTTATTAAAGATAAATGGATAACAAAAATAATTTTATTCTACGTACAGTGAATTAGTGTATTTGGAAGCAAGTTAGAAAGTTTTTATCTTTTTTATTTTGTGGCTATGTATTTTTTAAATTTAATGTAAATTATTATTTATTTCTTCTTTTAGGTATGTATTAGTTGTGAAGATAATGCAAGTGCAGTTGGCTTTTGTATAGAATGTGGAGAGTGGCTATGTAAGACATGTATTGAAGCACATCAGAGAGTAAAATTCACTAAAGATCACTTGATCAGGAAGAAAGAAGATGGCTCAGGTAAGATAAAAGCAGTTTTAATAATTACTATTGATCTCCCTCTTTTGCCCTGTAGCATTTCTGTATATTCTTTATAAGCTTTGGATCCAGTATCAATAAGAATTTAGAAAGTTAGACAAAGTTTTGTTTAGTTAAAAATATATGTTTTATTTTACTACAGAGTCTGTTGGAGCATCTGGTCAGGGCCCTGTTTTCTGCCCTGTACACAAACAAGAACAGTTGAAACTTTTCTGTGAAACATGTAATAGACTGACATGTAGAGACTGTCAGCTATTGGAACACAAAGACCTTAGGTACAGAAGTCTTAACTGCTTATCAAAAAATATTATTAAAACTTCTTGTAAAGTTCTTAAAAAGTTTTTTTCCTAAAGCAGATATTTCATAATTTTGTTTGTTAGTAACATTTTAAGTCTCAATTTGTATATTTCTTTAATTAAAATGTTTTTGATAAATTATTTAATGTTTTCCATATTTATATATAATAGTCTTATGATTTGTTAAAAATGTATCATATGGATTTGTGTTTGTAAGAATGGAGTTTATTTCTTTGCTCTGCCTTGTTTCAAATGCACATTCTTTTCAAGTACTCTGGTATCTAGGCTATGCACTGTCATCTTAAAAGGGTAATATTTCCATAGATAAGGATCAATGGTACCCATCTTAATATTAAAGCATACATAAACTGATTTCATGTTAGATGTTACAATTTTCAGAGAAACTAGACTTAGGAGCCTCTAACTAAACATAGTTACTGATTCTATAACACATAGCTAAGTATTTCAACCCTATTATACCTTCAGAGTTCAGTAGGAGTTATCACTAGTCTATTACATCCTAACTGTTCTGGAAATGTACTAAAATTTTTAGCAAGTTGTATAACAAAATCCTCTAGCAAATGTCCCAGTTGCTGTGCCATCAATTTATTACAGTTAGAAAGATGGTCTTGCCTATCCAGACAGCATTTTTTAAAGTGTTTTTCTTAACAACTGTTCTGCTGAATTGATGGAACTAGGTTTTATGAATCTCCTGTTATAAAAGAGTAGGTTAAGTTGCATCAGCCTCACAATGTGTTTCTTAACATTAAGATATCTTGGAGCTTTTAAATATTAGTCATTGTAATACATTTAGAATTCTAAGAAGAGAATACATTAGTCCGTATTTTGTGGTAGGTACTTCTATGAATGCTGCATGTTGGTTTAATTTGCACCAACTACCAATGAAGTGTTGGTACCAGTATCATGACTGTTTTACAGGAGAGGGAGTCTATGCCCAGAAAGCTTTAGTATTCTGTACAAAGTTTCACCGTAAGTGGTAGAGCAAGAATTTGAACACAGGTGGTCAGACTCCAGATCTATTTTAGCTTATCTCGCTTATCTCTCCCATATGATATATAGAATATAGAATACAGTATGTGAAATCTCTCAAAGGCAATGCTCTTTGTTCTTTTTCAAGGCTGCTCTTACTATTCTACAGAACATTTGTTTAAAAATCTGCTTTAAATTTTTGAGTCCTTAATTTGTTTCAGAATGTTTCATCTTACCTGCATGCTGGCTAATGTTTTACTTGAGGTTACTAATCTTGTGGTTGCCTTCACTTCAGGGTGAAATCTTACATTGATTGTTTTATAATAATCTATATATAACATTAGATTACCTTTCTCACAGTATCAGGCAGGTCTTTGAGAAATCTTAAATTTTTTATGGCTTTTAAAATTGATGGCAAAAAGAAAAAACACTGGAAGATGGCATCCTTTTTCTTACAAAAGAATAGCTTCAGTCTCCCCTCTGTCAAACTCTAGCCATGATTCTTCCCATTTCTTTATCATTTTCCTTGGCCATCTCTATCCAATCCTAATTATTTCTTTTCTTTAAGTTTTCTACTCTTTATTGAAGTATAAAATCAATACAGTTCAATAAACTTTCACAAACTAAACCCACCCATGTACTCATATCCAAATAAAGAAGCAGATTATTACCAGCATCCCAGAATGTAATAGCTTTTATTATTTAATTAAATTAATTGTGTTTACATAGATTCTAGGGTCACCCCGAATGCATTCCTCCTCCCTCATATTCCCCTCAACATCTCCCTTGCCTTCCTTCCTACAGAGCCCTCCCCCCTTCCCTTCAGGTTTATCCTATCTTATCATCCCCTTTCCCTCTGTCCTCTTTTCCTCTGGTCCCTTTGATCCCTCCTCTGTCTCAATTCCGTTCCTCAGTTCACATTGTTCCTTGGATTCTTCAAATGAGTGAGGTCATATGGTATTTTTCTTTCTCTGCATGGCTTATTTTACTCAATATAATAGTTTCCAGGTCCCTCCATATTGTTGCAAAAGGTAATAATACCTTCTTTTTCATAACCCCATAGTATTCCATTGTATATATGTACCACTGCTTTTTAATCCACTCGTCCACTAACGGGCACTTGGGCTGTTTCCAGATCTTTGCTATCGTGAACAATGCTGCCATAAACATGGGGGAGCATTTCTTCTTTTCAGTCGGTGATATGGTGTCCTTAGGATATATTCCTAATAGTGGGATGGCTGGGTCAAAGGGCAGTTCCATTTCTAATATTTTTAGGAATCTCCAAACTGCTTTCCACAGTGACTGCACCAGTCTGAATTCCCGGCAGCAGTGCAGGAGGGTTCCCCTTTCTCCACATCCTCGCCAGCACTTCTCATGTGTTGTTTTTGTTAATGAGCGCCATTCTGACTGGTGTGAGGTGGTATCTCATTGTGGTTTTAATTTGCATTTCTCTAATGATTAGTGATGTTGAACATATTTTCATCTGCCTATTGGCCATTGTATGTCCTCTTTGGAGAAGTTTCTATTCATTTCTTTCCTTTTTTTTTTTTTTTTTTTTTTTTTTGTATTTTTCTGAGGTTGAAAACGGGGAGGAAGTCAGACGGACTCCTGCATGCACCCGACCAGGATCCACCCGGTATGCCCACCAGGGGGTGATGCTCCACCCATCTGGGCCATTGTTCTGTTGCAACCAGAGCCATTATAGCACCTGAGGCAGAGGCCATACAGCCATCCCCAGTGCCCGGGCCAACTTTGCTCCAATAGAGCCTTGGCTGAAGAGGGGAAGAGAAAGACAAAGATGAAGGAGAGGGGGAGGGGTGGAGAAGCAGATGGGTGCTTCTCCTGTGCGCCCTGGCTGGGAATCGAACCTGGGACTCCTGCATGCCAAGCCAATGCTCTACCACTGAGCCAACTGGCCAGGGCATTCTATTTATTTTGGATTGGATTGTTTGTCTTCCTGGTGTTGAGTTTTACAAGTTCTTTATTAATTTTGGTTATTAATCCCTTATCAGATGTATTGTCAAATATGTTCTCCCATTGTGTGGTTTGTTTTTTTATTCTGTTCACATTGTCTTTAGCTGTGCAAAAGCTTTTTAGTTTGATATAGTCCCATTTGTTTATCCTGCCTTTTATTTCATTTGCCTGTGGAGATAAATCAGCAAATATATTGCTGCAATAGATGTCGGTGAGTTTTCTGCCTGTGTTTTCTTCTAGGATGCTCATGGTTTCCCAATTTACATTTAAGTCCTTTATCCATTTTGAGTTTATTTTTGTGCATGGTATAAGTTGGTGGTCTAGTCTCATTTTCTTGCAGGTAGCTGTCCAGTTTTCCCAACACCATTTGTTAAAGAGACTATTTTTACTCCATGATATGCTCTTACTTTCTTTGTCAAATATCAATTGTTCGTAAAGATGTGGGTTTATTTCTGGGTTCTCTGTTCTGTTCCATTGATCTATATGCCTGTTCTTATGCCAGCATGAAGCTGTTTTGAGTACAATGGCCTTGGAGTATAATGTGATATCAGGAAGTGTAATACCTCCCACTTTATTCATTTTTCTCAAGACTGCTGATACTATTCGTGTTCTCTTTTGGTTCCATATAAATTTTTGAAATATGTGTTGTATATCTTTAAAGTATGTCATTGGTATTTTAATTGGTATTGCATTAAATTTATAAATTGCTTTGGTAATGAAGACATTTTAATGATGTTTATTCTTCCTAACCATGAGCACGGAATATGCTTCCACTTGTTTGTATCTTCCTTGATCTCTTTTATCAATGTTTTATAACTTTCTGAGTACAAATCTTTAACCTTCTTGGTTAATTTACTCCTAGGTATTTTAATTTTTTGTTGTTGTTACAGAAGTGAAGGGGATTGTTTTCTTAATTTCTCTTTCTGACAGTTCATTGTGCGTGTATAAAAATGCCTCTGAATTCTGTGTATTAATTTTATATCCTGCCACCTTGCTGAATTTGTTTATTAGGTCCAGAAGTTTTCTGACTGAGACTTTACGGTTTTCTATATACAGTATCATATCATCTGCAAATAATGATAGTTTTACTTCTTTTTTCAAATTTGAATGCTTTTTATTTCTTCTTGTCTGATTGCTGTAGCTTCATACACTTCCAGTACTATGTTGAATAAGAGTGGTGAAAGGGGGCACCCCTGCCTTCTTCCTGATTTTAGGGGATTTGCTTTTTAATTTTGTCCATTAATTATGATGTTGGCTGTGGGTTTGTCATAGATGGCCTTTACATGTTGAGGTATGTTTCCTCTTTTCCCATTTTGCTAAGAGTTTTGATCATCAATGGGTGCTGGATTTTATCAAATGCTTTTTTTGCATCTATTGATATTATCATGTGGTTTTTCTCCTTCCTTTTGTTTATGTGGTGAATCACATTAATTGATTTATGAATGTTGTACCATCCTTGCCTCCCCAGGATAAATCCCACTGGATCATGATGTATAAATTTTTTTATGTATTGCTGGATTTGGTTTGCTAATATTTTGTTGAAGATTTTAGCATCTAAATTCCTCAGGGATATTGGCCTGTAATTTCCTTTCTTTGTGTTGTCTTTGTCTGGTTTTGGAATCAAAATTACGCTCACCTCATAAAAGGAACTTGGAAGTGTTTCTTCCTCTTGAATTTTTTGAAATAGCTTAAGAAGGATAAAAGTTAGTTCTTCTTTGAATATGAATATTTGGTAGAATTCACTTGTGAAGCCATCAGGCCCAAGACTTTTGTTTTTTGGGAGTTTTTTGATATCTGTTTTGATCTCATTTGTTGTAATTAGTCTGTTTAGGTTTTCTGATTCTTCCAGATTGATTTTTGAAAGATTATATGTTTCAAGGAATTTGTCCATTTCACCTAGGTTGTTTAATTTTTTGGCATACAGTTTTTCATAATATTTTCTCACAATATTTTGTATTTCTGTTGTGTCGGTTGTTTTTTTCTCCGCTCCCATTTTTAATTTTATTTATTTGAGTCCTCTCTCTTTTTTTCTTGGTGAGTCTCGTTAAAAGTTCATCAATCTAGTTTACCCTTATAAAGAACCAGCTCTTAATATTATTGATCTTCTGTATTGTTTCTTAAGCCTCTATGTCATTTATTTCCACTCTGATCTTTATTATTTCTTTCCTTCTACTACCTCTGGACCTCACTTGCTGTTCTTTTACTAATTCTCTTAGATGTAGGGTTAAGTTGTTTATTTGAGCTTTTTCAAGCTTCTTAAAGAATACCTGTAGTGCTATGAACTTCCCTCTCAGGACTGCTTTTGCTGTGTGACATAAAGTTTGAGTTGTTGTATGTTCATTATCATTCGTTTCTAGGAATTTTTTAATTTCTTCTTTGATTTCATTATTAACCATTTTGTTATTGAATAACATGCTATTTAGTTTTCATTTGTTTGAGTATTTTTCAGTTTTTCTGTTGTGGTTGATTTCTAGTTTCATGCCATTGTGATCAGAGAAAATGCTTGATATGATTTCTATCTTTTTAAATTTGTTGAGCCTGACCTGTGGTGGCGCAGTGGGATAAAGCGTCAAACTGCAAGTGCTGAGGTTGCTGGTTTGAAAACCTGGGCTTGCCTGGTCAAGGCACATATGGGAGTTGATGCTTCCAGCTCCTCCCCCTTCTCTCTCTTTGTCCCTCCTCTCTCTCTCTGTCTCTCCCTCTCCTCTCTAAAATGAATAAATTAAAAAAAAATTTTAATTTAAATTTTTTGAGACTGCTTTTGTGTCCTAACATGTGGTCTATCCTAGAGAATTTACCATGAGCACTTGAAAAGAATATATATTCTGCTGCCTCAGGGTAAAAGATTCTGAAGATATCTATTAAATCCAGTTGATCTAGTGTGTCCTTTAAGTCTCCTGTTTCTTTGTTAATTTTCTTTTTTGGGGATCTATCTAGTGATGTTAATAGGATATTGAAATCTCCTACTATTATACTACTGCTATTGATCTCACCCTTAATATCCATCAAAATCTGCTTTATATATTTAGGTGCTCATATATTAGGTGTGTAGATATTTATGATGTTTATATCTTCCTGTTGGATTGCTCCCTTTATCATTATGTAGTGACATTTTTTTTCATTTTTAAAAATTTTAATGGGGTGACATCAATAAATAAGGGTACATATATTCAAAGAAAACATGTCCAAGTTATCTTGACATTCAATTCTGTTGCATACCCATCACCCAAAGTCAGATTGTCCTCCGTCACCTTCTATCTAGTTTTCTTTGTGCCCATCCCCCACCCCCTCTCCCACCTTCCCTCCCCCCACCCCACGTAACAACCACACTCTTGTCCATGTCTCTTAGTCTCATTTTTATGTCCCACCAATGTATGGAATCCAGTAGTTCTTGTTTTTTTCCTAATTCACTTATTTCACTCGGTACAATGTTATCAAGATCCCACCATTTTGTTGTAAGTGATCCAATGTCATGATTTCTTATGGCTGAATAGTACACTATGGTGTATATGTGCTACATCTTCTTAATCCAGTCTTCTATTTTTTTTTCTTACACTGATTAAAGCCTTTAAGCAAACTCTTGGCCAATACAGCAAAAATCCATAAAAGAGTCGTGTCCTTAACATGTTCACCAAGTCCAAGTTGGCCCCAACACCATGCCAAATCCCTGAAAAATGCAACCCAACCCCAGTTCAGTCTGTTAGGACCTGTCACAAGGAGCAGGAGTCCAGGAAAAGTCCACATCAAGAAAAAGTCCGCATGGCACTGGAATCGTCACAATTTTATACTTCGCAGCTCACGTCCAAGTCCCAGTGACCGCTGCTTCTAGCTGGTATTGATTCAGGTAGACTGGAAAAGCCATCTGCAGCATGTGTGGAGATGGAGCTTCTGTTCTCCTCTGCCTATAGAGATGAGACCAGGTTGCTTTTCCCTGGAGCTCTGCGACTGTGGCTTGGTAAAGAGAACCTTAAGATACACTAAGCTGGGTGGCAAAGGTAGATTTATAATAGAAGTTGGCAAAAAGGGGAGAGAGAGCTCTAAATTAGGAGTAGGGTCCCTGCCTGAAATATGAGTGGGGCATTGAGGTAGGAGGAATAAAGGAAACACTATATATTAAACAAAGCAGCAGGAAATAGGACTATCAACACCCACAACAGAGATATTTGAGGGAAGAATAAAAAACCTGACTATTCAGGCAAGACAGAGTTAAGTGGCCCTTGTGCAAATGAGATCAGTTTACCTGCTTCTTGGAAAAAATACCCTGGGCTCGTCCACAGTGTCTTAGATAAGGCCGATGGCCCTGGGCAACTTCAGCCTTCAGTGGCAAACCCCAGCATTCTGGGCAAGGTTAGGTCATAGGTGGCTGGAGCAGGGCTGGAAGAGACTGAACCCTTCCTTAAAAGAGCAAGGGGGAAGCCTACCTTCCAGTGTTCCTTTTTCCTCACAGTAAAAGCATGTAAGTCTGGCAGGCTTTAGCTCAATGACCTTCCTTTCCACTATTGAAGCAGGACCCAGATGGCATCCTACGAGACCTCTTTGGGGCATTGTAGCCTTTAAGGGCATATCCTAAAAGCTGATAGTTCCCCTGATCTCTATTGAGCTTTTTCTGACTCTTGGTTTCTTAAAAGCCATGCTCAGAAGATCTCACTGAGGGGTGTGAGGATCCCCATATGCCTATATAAATCTTTTCTATATATCTGGAGCTAATTGAAAAAAGACAAAACAGTGTTATTAGCTGGATCAAATAAAGAAGGTAGTAGTTTGCAGGAGAAAAATATTTTGCATCTCCTGTTCATCAGCATTCAAAAGAAATTAAAAATTTTTTTAAGTAAAAAGCATGATATGGTAGACCTGTAGGAGTTCCAGGATATGACTCCCCCCTTTAAAATTTTTTTGAATGGACCTTAAAATATTTTCTGGGTACACTTGAATAATACCTTGACTTTAAGGATTGTAAGAAATATACATAATTTGAAAGGTTTGA
Source organism: Saccopteryx bilineata (assembly GCF_036850765.1). Taxonomy (NCBI): domain Eukaryota; kingdom Metazoa; phylum Chordata; class Mammalia; order Chiroptera; family Emballonuridae; genus Saccopteryx; species Saccopteryx bilineata. The sequence continues at coordinate 206,594,023 of NC_089491.1, read as the reverse complement.
AAAAATACAGTAAATGCTTTTGCTCCATATGCAGGAGAATTGTCAGTTTAACAAGTTTAAAAAATCCAATAATAGGAGAGAAGACAAGATGGTGCTGGAGTAGGCAGACGTACCAACATCTACCTCCCAGAACCAAAGTGGAATACAAACTAATTTTTAGAACTATCATCTGGAAAAACCAACTTTGGACTAAACTAAGAGGACTCTTAAACCAAGGAACACTGAAGAAGCCACATCGAGACTGGTAGAAAAAGCAGAAACACAGAGAGGGCTGCCCAGCTCCGCGGAGCAAACGGCAGCAGGGAGAGACTCGCATGGCAGGAAGTGAGTTTAGCAGAGGGAGAAGGGTCCTGAGCCCCAGGAACAAAGCCCCAGCCTGCAGCCCCAGAGCCCAGAAGAGGTGTAAGGACAGTATTTAGCTGGAAATAAGTCAGGATACTGTTTGTGAGAAAGAGTCTGATTTCTCAGACCCAGGATCCTTCTTAAAAGAACTGCGCAGAACATCTCTCTCACAAACACTCACCTGGGGCTCCTGGGGTTGGAGGGAGAGAGGAGAGGACCAGAGTAACAGGAAGAGAGTGTAATCTAGGAGGCACAGGGAGAAACATTTTGGGAGATAGCCACCCTAACCCCTGGGACGAGTCACTCCCCAAAGCTGAAGTGAATATTTCCCCCGGAAAAAGCAATACCAGCAAAAGGAAGCAGGAGAGCAGCCAAACAAGCTCCACTGCAGCACTCACAGCAGAGTTTCATAGAAGGAGGGAGCTTTTGGTTCTACAGCAGTGAGTCTTACGGTCCGAGCTGCAACGCCCCCACCCAAGTGACTGAGGGCTCGCCGGAGGGCCAGCGGCAGTGGGAGACAAAAGTGCGGTTCTGCTGGCAGGGGCAGAAGCCAGCTGGCCACCACTGGGCTCAGGTGTGAGCTCAATCTTGCCTGGCTGGGGGAAGGGGGCATGCAAAAGCGGTTGAACTCAGCTGCCGGCAGCCTGTAATCCAGCCTGCGGGAGAAGGGCGGGAACCCCGGAAAGGGTGGAGACAAGCCCTAGGGCAAGGGCAGAGTAGCACAGCCTTGCCTGACCCGTGCAACCCAGGCTTGCGGTCTGACTTGGTAGCCGGATTCTCCCGCGGGGATGGAGCCAAAAGCCCAGAAGAGGCGGAGTTCTGTACTGAGCTGAGCTTGGGCACGCATTCCTGCCCGGTGGTAGAGCCAAGGTTAGCAGCTGTTCCTCAAGCGGGCTCCTCCTGCAAGGGCAGGGCGAAAGCCCAGGAACAGGCGGAGACCCGCAGCTGAGCAAAGGTGCTCACCAGTGCTCTCAAGACCGAGCATAATGTCACACATGGGGGTGGGGCAAAGGCCAAGGCCACCAACACTTGTACACCCGAGCGCGTGAACACAGCCACTCCTGTGAAGACAAAATGCGGAGGCACAAAAATACAACACAAATAAACCAAGAGAAATCCCCAGAAAAGGACCTAAGTGAATCAGATATAACCAAATTACCAGATGCAGAGTTTAAAACGATTGTTAGGATGCTCAAAGATATTAGAACAACCATAGATGGCCATTACGAAAACCTAAATAAAGAGATAACAAATATAAAAAAAGACATTGAAATAATAAAAAGAATCAGAAGTGACAAATACAATATCTGAAATAAAGAATACAATGGAAGGAATTAAAAGCAGGATGGATGAAGCAGAGAATTGAATCAGCGAGTTAGAAGACACAATAAATAAAGGCATGGAAGCAGAGCAGAAAAGACACTCAAAAAGTCTGAGGAAACTCTAAGAGAGCTCTGTGACAACATGAAGAGAAACAACATCCGCATCATAGGGGTTCCTGAAGAAGAAGAGAAAGAACAAGGGATAGAGACTTTGTTCAAACAAATCATAGCAGAAAACTTCCTCCAATTAAGGCAGGAAAACATTTCACATGTTCAGGAAGCACAGAGAACTCCAATAAGGAGAAACCCAAAGAAACCAACACCAAGACATATCATAATTAAAATACCAAAGCTAAGTGATAAAGAGAAAATATTAAAAGCTGCTAGAGAAAAAAAGACTATCACCTACAAAGGAGCCCCCATAAGGATGACTTCTGACTTCTCAACAGAAACACTTGAGGCCAGAAGGGAATGGCAAGAAATAGTCAAAGTAATGCAGAACAAGAACCTACAACCAAGACTACTTTATCCAGCAAGGCTATCATTTAAAATTGAAGGAGAAATAAAAAAATTTACAGACAAAAAAAAAACTCAAGAAATTCACTGCAACCAAACCAAGGCTGCAAGAAATGCTAAGGGACCTGTTGTAAACAGATCAAAGGAAAAAAAGAATACAACAAAAGAGGAATACAGTTTTAAAGAAAAAAATGGCAGTAAACAATTACATATCAGTAATAACCTTAAATGTTAATGGATTAAATGATCCGATCAAGAGACATAGGGTAGCTGCGTGGATAAGAAAACAGGACCCATACATATGCTGTCTACAAGAGACACACCTTAAATCAAAAGATGCACACAGACTGAAGATAAAAGGATGGAAAAAATATTTCATGCAAATGGAAATGAAAAAAAAGCTGGGGTAGCAATACTTATATGAGACAAAATGGACTTTAAAACAGAGACCATAGTTAGAGATAAAGAAGGTCACTACATAATGATAAAGGGAGCAATCCAAAAGGAAGATATAACCATTATAAATATCTACGCACCTAATATAGGAGCACCTAAATATATAAAGCAGACTTTGATGGACTCAAAGGGTGAGATCAACAGCAATACTATAATAGTAGGGGATTTCAATACCCCAATAACATCATTAGATAGATGCTCAAGAAAGAAAATTAACAAAGAAACAGCAGACTTAAAGGACATATTTGATCAACTCGATTTAATAGATATCTTCAGAACCTTTCACCCTAAAACAGCAGCATATACATTCTTTTCAAGCGCTCATGGTACATTCTCTAGAATAGACCACATGTTAGGGCACAAAAGTGGTCTCAACAAATTTAAGAAGATTGAAATCATATCGAGCACTTTCTCTGATCACAATGGCATTAAACTAGAAGTCAACCACAATAGAAAAATTGAAAAACATTTAAACACTTGGAAACTAAATAGCATATTATTAAATAACGAATGGGTTAACATTGAGATCAAAGAAGAAATTAAAAAATTCCTAGAAACAAACGGTAATGAGCATACATCAATTCAAAATTTATGGGACACAGCTAAAGCAGTTCTAAGAGGGAAGGTTATAGCATTACAGGCATACCTCAACAAGCTAGAAAAAGCTCAAATAACCCTGCATCCAAAAGAACAAGAAAAAGAACAGCAAGTAAAGCCCAGAGCTAGTAGAAGGAAGGAAATAATAAAGATCAGAGCAGAAATAAATGACATAGAGACAAAAGAAACAATAGAGAGGATCAATGAAACAAGGAGCTGGTTTTTTGAAAATGTAAACAAGATCAATGAACCTTTAATGAGACTCATTAAGAAAAAAAGAGAGAGGACTCAAATAAATAAAATTAGAAACAAGAGTGGAGAAGTAACAACTGACACAACAGAAATACAAAATATTGTAAAAAAAATACTATGAAGAAATGTTTGCCAAAAACCTAGACAACCTAGATAAAATGGAAAAATTTCTTAAAACATACAAACTTCCAAAAATCAATCTGGAAAAATCAGAAAACCTAAACAGACCAATTACAGCAAATGAGATTGAAACAGCTATCAAAAAACTCCAAAAAAAAAAGAAAAGTCCTGGGCCTGATGGCTTCACAAGTGAATTCTACCAAATATTCATATTCAAAGAAGAATTAACTCCTATCCTTCTCAAGCTATTTCAAAAATTCAAGAGAAAGGAAGACTTCCAAACTCCTTTTATGAGTCGAGCATAATTCTGATTCCAAAACCAAGCAAAGACAACACAAAAAAAGGAAATTATAGGCCAATATCCCTGATGAACTTAGGTGCAAAAATCCTCAACAAAAAATTAGCAAACCGGATCCAGCAATATATGAAAAAAATTATACACCATGATCAAGTGGGATTTATTCTTGGGAGGCACGGCTGGTACATATTCGCAAATCAATCAATGTGATTCATCACATAAACAAAAGGAAGAAGAAAAACCACATGATAATTTCAATAGATGCAGAAAAAGCATTTGATAAAATCCAGCACCCATTCATGATCAAAACTCTCAGCAAAGTGGGAAAACAGGGAACATACCTCAACATGATAAAGGCCATCTATGACAAACCCACAGCCAACATCATACTCAATGGGCAAAAATTAAAAGCAATACCCTTAAGATCAGGAACAAGGCAGGGGTGCCGCCTTTCACCACTCTTATTCAACATAGTTCTGGAAGTCCTAGCCACAGCAATCAGACAAGAAAAAGAAATAAAAGGCATCCAAATTGGAAAAGAAGAAGTAAAACTATCATTATTTTTAGATGACATGATATTGTATATAGTAACCCTAAAATCTCAATCCAAAAACTACTAGACCTGATAAATGAATTCGGCAAGGTGGCAGGATATAAAATCAATAGTCAGAAATCAGAGGCATTTTTATACACTAATAATGAACAGTCAGAAAGAGAAATCAAGGAATCAATCCCCTTTACCATTGCAACAAAAAAATAAAGTACCTAGGAATAAATCTAACCAAGGAGATTAAAGACTTGTATTCAGAAAATTATAAAACATTGATAAAAGAAATCAGGGAAGATACGAATAAGTGGAGGCATATACCGTGCTCATGGTTAGGAAGAATAAACATCATTAAAATGTCTATATTACCCAGAGCAATTTATAAATTCAATGCAATACCGATTAAAATACCAATGACTTACTTCAAAGTTATAGAACACATATTCCAAAAATTTATATAGAACCAAAAAAGAACACGAATAGCCTCAGCAATCTTGAAAAGGAAGAATAAAGCAGGAGGTATCACACTTCCAGATATCAAGTTATACTAAAAGGCCATTGTACTCAAAACAGCATGGTACTGGCATAAGCACAGGCACATAGATCAATGGAACAGAACAGAGAACCCAGAAATAAACCCACAGCTCTATGGACAAGTGATATTTGACAAAGGAGGTAAGGAAATACAATGGAGTAAAGACAGCCTCTTCAACAAATGGTGTTGGGAAAATTGGACAGCTACCTGCAAAAAAATGAAACTAGACCACCAACTTACACCACTCACAAAAATAAACTCAAAATGGATAAAAGACTTAAATGTAAGCCATGAAACCATAAGCATCTTAGAAGAAAACATAGGCAGTAAGCTCTCTGACATCTCTCGCAGCAATATATTTGCTGATTTGTCTCCACAGGCAAGTGAAATAAAAGACAGGATAAACAAATGGGACTTTATCAAACTTAAAAGCTTCTGCACAGCTAAATACAATAAGAACAGAATAAAAAGACAAACTACACAATGGGAGAATATATTTGACATTGTGTCTGATAAGGGGTTAATAACCAAAATTTTTAAAATCTTGTAAAACTTAATACAAGAAAGAGAAACAATCCAATCCAAAAATGGGCAAAAGAAATGAATAGACACTTCTCTAAAGAGGACACACAGATGGCCAAAAGGCATATGAAAAAATGTTCAACATCACTAATGATTAGAGAAATGCAAATTAAAACCACAATGAGATATCATCTCACACCAGTCAGAATGGCACTCAACAATAAAACAACCTAGAATAAGTGCTGGCGAGGATGTGGAGAAAAGGGAACCCTCCTGCACTGCTGGTGGGAATGCAGACTGGTGCAGCCACTGTGGAAAACAGTATGGAGATTCCTCAAGAAATTAAAAATTGAACTGCCTTTTGACCCAGCTATACCACTGTTAGGAATATACCCCAAGAACACCATAGCACTGTTTGAAAAGAAGAAATGCACCCCCATGTTTATGGCAGCATTGTTCACAATAGCAAAGATCTGGAAACAGCCCAAGTGTTTGTCAGAGGATGAGTGGATTAAAAAGCTTTGGTATATATATACTATGGAATACTACTCAGCCATAAGAAATGATGACATAGGATCTTTTACAACAACATGGATGGGCCTTGATAACATTATACTGAGCGAAAGAAGTAAATCAGAAAAAACTAAGAACTATATGATTCCATACATAGGTGGGACATAAAGATGAGACTGAAAGACATGGACAACAGGGTTGGGGTTACAGCGTGGGGGGAGGAGAGGGAGGGGGTTGGGGGAGGGTAGGGGCACAAAGATCATGGCTTTTCAGCATTTGCCATATTCCCCCTTTAATCTATAGACAGACAGCAAATAGTTACTTATGGTGTTTACACTATAAAGACTGCTGTCCTAGGGACAAATGCTGATGAACTATTTCAGCAGTTCCTCCTTCTTCAAAGAATTATATGTCAACATAGAGCTCCATGTTTCATAGGACATACTCAAGCTCACTCCGTGCTTCCTGGAGGGTTAACACAAAGGAATGCCCCCCCTTTTTTTTACTGTTTTCTTTCTTTTTTTCTTTTTTGCTTATTTTTTTGTTGTATTTTTTCTTTTATTTATTTATTTTTTGTATTTTTCTGAAGATGGAAATGGGGAGGCAGTCAGACAGACTCCCGCATGCGCCTGACTGGGATCCACCTGGCATACCTACCAGGGGGGAATGCTCTGCCCATCTAGGCTGTTGCTCTTTTGCAACCAGAGCCATTCTACCAACTGAGTGCCCAGGGTGGCTTTGCTCCGGTAGAGCCTTGACTGTGGGAGGGGAAAAGAGAGACGGAGAGGACAGAGAGGGGGAGGGGTGGAGAAGTAGATGGGCACTTCTCCTGTGTGCTCTGGCCCTAGAATCCTGTATACCAGGCCAATGCTCTACCACTGAGCCAACCGGCCAGGGCCTAGGAATGCCCTTGTTGATCAAGCTACCGAAAAGAAAATTATATGGAGCAACCATGACAGACTGAGCAAGTCAGTCTCATACTATTCATCACCAGAACGCTGCAGCCCAGTGTAAACAGTTTCAACTTTCTCTGGAAGCAGCACGGTAGATTGGGAAATCCTGTACAAGGGGTCCTATACTGCCCCCTCATTTGGAGTTAACCCTCAAGGACCCCTACCAGGACAACTTTGGCAGATGGATGTTACTCATAGACCTTCATTTGGCAAACAGTTGTATGTCCACATTACAGTGGCTTCATATTCCGGATCTATAGTAACCTCTGTCAGAACAGGAGAGGCTGCTAAGCATGTTATAGCTCATGGTCTGTATGCATTGTTCTATTATTGGATTTCCTAAACTGGCTTAACTGAAAATGCTCCTGCATATGGAGCAAAAGCATTCACTGTATTTTGTCATGCTTACAATCTTTAAAGTTAAAGTATTATTAAATTGTACTCAGCAAACATTTTAAGGTCAATTTAGAAAAAAAAACAATTTAAAAGAAGGTAGTCATATCCTGGAACTCCTACAGGTCTACCATATCATGCTTTTTACTTAAAAATATATATATATATTTTTACATTTCTTTTGAATGCTGATGAACAGGAGACACCAAATCTTTTTCACCTGCAAACTACTACCTTCTTTATTAGATCCAGCTAATAACACTGTTTTGTCTTTTTCCAAATAGCTCCAGATATATGGAAAAGATTTATATAGGCAGATGGGGATCCTCAAACCCCTCAGTGAGATCTTCTGAGCATGGCTTTTAAGATACCTAGAGGCAGAAAAAGCCCAATAGAGATCAGGGGAACTACCAGCTTTTAGGACATGCCCTTAAAGGCTCCAACGCCCAAAAAGGGTCTCGTAGGATGCCATCTGGGTCCTGCTTCAATAGTGGAAAGGTAGGTCATTGAACTAAAGCCTGCCAGGCTTACATGCCTCTGAGGAAACAGGGACACTGGAAGGTAGGCTTCCCCCTCACTCCTCTAAGGGAGGGTTCAGTCTCTTCCAGCCCTGCTCCAGCCACCTATGACCTAACCTTGCCCAGAAAGCTGGGGTTTGCCACTGAAGGCTGAAGGTGCCCAGGTCCATCGGCCCCATCTACGACACTGTGGACGAGCCCAGAGTATTTCTTCCAAGAAGCAGGTAAACTGATCTCATTTGCAGAAGGGCTCTTAACTATGTTTTGCCTGAATAGTCAGGTTTTTTATTCTTCCCTCAAAGATCTCTGTTGTGGGTGTTGATAGTCCTATGTTCTGCTGCTTTGCTTAATATATAGTGTTTCCTTTGTCCCTCCTATCTCAATGCCCCACTCATATTTCAGGCTGGGACCTACTCCTAATTTAGAGCTCTCTTTCCCCCTTTTGCCAACTTCTATTATGAATCTACCTTTGCCACCCAGCTTAGTGTATCCCAAGGTTCTCTTTACCATGCCACAGTCACAGAGCTCCAGGGAAAAGCTACCTGGTCTCATCTCTCCAGGCAGAGGAGAACAGAAGCTCCATATCCATGCATGCTGCAAATGGCTTCTCCAGTCTACCTGAATCATTACCAGCTAGAAGCAGTGGTCACTGAGACTTGGTCATGAGCTGCAAAGTATAGAATGGAGACAACAATTCCAGTGCCATGCGGATTTTCCTGGACTCCTGCTCCCTGGACAGATCCTAACAGACTGAACTGTGGTTGGGTTGCATTTTTCAGGGATTTGACATGGTGATGTGGCCAACTTGAACTTGGGGAACATGTTAAGGACACTACTCTTTTATGGATTCTTGTTGTATGAGCCTAGATTTTGCTTAAAGGCTTTTAATCACTGTAAAAAAAATAGAAGGCTGGATAAAGAAGATGGGGCACAAATACACCGTGGTATACTAGTTAGCTAGAAGAAATGATGACATCAGATGACTTACAGCAGATTTGTGGAATCTTGATAACATTATGCGGAGTGAAATAAGCAAATCAGAAAAAAACAAGAACTGCAGGATTCCATACATTGGTGGGACATAAAAGTGAGACTAAGAGACATGGACAGGAGCGTGGTGGTTACGGGGGGGGGGGGTGGGGGAAGGGATGGAGGGAGGGTGGGAAGAGGAGGGGTACAAAGAAAACGGGATAGAGGGTGATAAAGGATGATCTCTCTTTGGGTGATGGGTATGCAACAGAACTAAATGACAAAATAACCTGGAAATTTTTTCTTTGAATATATGTACCCTGATTTATTGATGTCACCCCATTTAAATAAAAATTTATTAAAGAAAAAAAGAAATCCAATAATAGAACAATGCATACAGACAATGAGCTATAACATGCTTAGCAGCCTCTCCTGTTCTGACAGAGGTTACTATAAATCCAGAATATGTATCCACTGTAACATGGACATAGAACTGTTTGCCAAATGAAGGTATATGAGTAACATCTATTTGCCAAAGTTGTCCTGGTTCTTGAGGCCCTGGCCGGTTGGCTCAGTGGAAAAGCCTCACCCTGGCGTGCAGGAGTACTGGGTTCGATTACTGACCAGGGCACACAGGAGAAGTGCCCATTTTCTTTTCCACCCCTCCCCCTCTCCTTCCTCTTCTTCTCTCTCTTCTCCTCTCACAGCCAAGGCTCCATTGGAGCAAAGTTGGCCTGGGTGCTGAGATTGGCTCTATGGCATCAGCCTCAGGCACTAGAATGGCTCTGGTTGCAACAAAGCAACACCCCAGATGAGCAGAGCATCCTCCCCTTGTAGGCAAGCCAGGTGGTTCCTGGTCAAGTGCATGCAGGAGTCTGTCTGACTGCCTCCCCGTTTCCAACTTCAGAAAAATTCAAAAAAAAAAAAAAAAAGAAAGAAAGAAAGAAAAGGGGGGAAAAGGGCATTCCCTTGTGCTAAAGCTCCAGGGAGCATGGAGTGAGCTAGAGTATGTCCTATAAAACATATGGAACTCTATGTTGACAAACAAGTCTTTGAAGAAGGAGGAAATGCTGAAATAGTTCATCAGCATTTGTCCCTTAGACAGCAGTCTTTATAGTGGAAACACCATAAGTAAATATTTGCTGCCTGTATATAGATTAAAGGGGGAATATGGCAAATGCTGAAATGCCATGATATGGCATATAATTCTAGTCTTTGAGCTGATTTTAAGTTGACAGTTTCAGTATAAAGTTGTCCATTGATTTGCAAGAGCGATTTGCCATTTAGTAGAAGTTTCCCAGAGCCATTCTTGTTGATTCTTTGAAAAAAGGAACAACAATAATTTTGAGGCTCAAAACCTGTAAGCTATAAGGGTCACCTCTGCCCCTTGATAATCCAGGAGGCAACAAGATCAAAATATGGAAGTGTATTCCATGGGCTATTAGATGGTTCAATGTGCCCAAGCTGTAGCTACTCTTGTATCAATCGAGCAGCTGCCCTAACTTTCTCCTGAGAAAGGGGCCATTGGTCTACCCATACAGGATTATCTGATTTCCAAGTAATTGAGTCTGCACACTGCATTACTGAGGTAGCAGAGCTACCAAGGCCCCTATGCTAAATTTTGATATCCTAATCCACACCTTCTGATATTGGATGCCACTTCTATGGGGATGAGAATTCCTCGCTGTTCTTTCCCTAGTCTCTTGGTGGGCAAAAATCTCCGATAAAGTATCTGAGTACTGAATAAACTATTAGGACTGACAAGCAACACTCCCATATTTTTCAAAATAGCTCTACCCCACAAATTAACTGGCCATACAGGAAGCACATAAGGCTTAAAATATCTAGAATGACCTTCTTAATCTTAGCAATATAGAAAACTAGAACTTTGTTGAGGGGATTTAATCTGCCCTATACCTTGTAATTCTGTGGCTGCTGCATGAATGGGCAAGGAAGGAGGCCAATGTAGCTTAGCAATAACAAATACATAAGCTCCAGTATCTAAAAGTTCTTTAAATTTATGCTCATGTATTGGTAGTTCCATTTCAGAACGTTCCTGACCTATTTTTTTTAATTCAATTGGAAAAATCAGAGGAGCCAAATCACCAATTTGCTTGGGGCCCCTTTTTGCAGGATGTGGCCTGAGAAGCAGAATTAGCATCCTTATACTATTCTTCTAACTGCCTGAATTAGCAGTGAGACACATTTTTTTGATTAATTTTGATGGGGTGACATTGATAAAATTGTCTTTCATCACCTTCTAACTGGTTATTTTTGTGCCCCTCCCCTCACCCAACACCCTCCCTTTCCTCCCCCCCCCCACCCTGTAACCCCAACACTGTTGTTCATGTCTCTGAGTCTCATTTTTATGTCCCACCTATGTATGGAATCATACAGTTTTTAGTTTTTTCTGATTTACTTATTTTGTTCAGTATAATGTTATCAAGGTCCATTCGTGTTATTGTAAAAAATCCAATGTCATCATTTCGTATGGCTGAGTAGTATTCCATAGTATATATATACCAAAGCTTTTTAATCCACTCATCCTCTGACAAACACTTGGGCTATTTCCTGACCTTTGCTATTGTGAACATTGCAGCCAGAAACATGGGGGTGCATTTCTTCTTTTCAAACAGTGCTATGGTGTTCTTGGGGTATATTCCTAACAGTGGTATACCTAGGTCAAAAGGCAGTTCAATTTTTAATTTCTTGAGGAATCTCCATACTGTTTTCCACAAAGGCTGCACCAGCCTGCATTCCCACCAGCAGTGCAGGAGGGTTCCCTTTTCTCCACATCCTCGCCAGCACTTATTCTGTGTTGTTTTGTTGATGAGTGCCATTCTAACTGGTGTGAGGTGATATCTCATTGTGGTTTTAATCTGCATTTCTCTAATAATTAGTGATGTTGAGCATTTTTTCATATGCCTATGGGCCATCTGTGTGTCCTCTTTGGAGAAGTGTCTATTCATTTCTTTAGCCCATTTTTGAATTGGATTGTTTGTCTTCCTGGTATTAAGTTTTACAGGTTCTTTATAAATTTTGGTTATTAACACCTTATCAGACGCATTATCAAATATATTCTCCCATTGTGTAGTTTGTCTTTTTATTCTGTTCTTATTGTCTTTAGCTGTGCAGAAGCTTTTAAGTTTGATAAAGTCCCATTTGTTTATCCTGTCTTTTATTTCACTTGCCTGTGGATACATATGGGCAAATATATTGCTGCAAGAGACGTCAGAGAGCTTACTGCCTATGTTTTCTTCTAAGATGCTTATGGTTTTACGGCTTACATTTAAGTCTTTATCCATTTTGAGTTTATTTTTGTGAATGGTGTAAGTAGGTGGTCCAGTTTCATTTTTTTTTTTGCAGGTAGCTGTCCAATTTTTTTATCACCATTTGTTGAAGAGGCTGTCTTTACTCCAATGTATGCTCTTACCTCCTTTGTCAAATATCAATTGTCCATAAAAGTGTAGGTTTATTTCTGGGTTCTCAGTTCTGTTCCATTGATCTACATGCCTGTTCTTATGCCAGTACCACGCTGTTTTGAGTACAATGGCCTTATAATATACTTTGATATCCGGAAGTGTGATACCTCCCTCTTTATTCTTCCTTTTCAAGATTGCTGAGGCTATTTGTGTTCTCTTTCAGGTTCCATATAAATTTATGGAATATGTGTTCTATATCTTTGAAGTAAGTCATTGGTATTTTAATCAGTATTGCATTGAATTTATAAATTGCTTTGGGTAATATAGACATTTTAATGATGTTTATTCTTCCTAACCATGAGCACGGTATATGCTCCACTTGTTTGTATCTTTCCTGATTTCTTTTATCAATGTTTCATAATTTTCTGAGTACAAGTCTTTAATCTCCCTGGTTAAATTTATTCCCAGGTACTTTATTTTTTTTGGTTGCAATGGTAAAGGGGATTGATTCCTTGATTTCTCTTTCTGACTGTTCATTGTTAGTGTAGAAAACTGCCTCTGATTTCTGACTATTGATTTTATATCCTGAAACCTTGCTGAATTCATTTATCAGGTCTAGTAGTTTTTTTGACTGAGACTTTAGGGTTTTCTATATACAATATCATATCATCTGCAAATAATGATAGTTTTACTTCTTCTTTTCCAATTTGGATGCCTTTTATTTCTTTTTCTTGTCTGATTGCTGTGGCTAGGACTTCCAGGACTATGTTGAATAAGACTGGTGAAAGGGGGCATCCCTGCCTCGTTCCTGATCTTAAGGGGATTGCTTCAATTTTTGCCCATTGAGTATGATGTTTGCTGTGAGTTTGTCATAGATGGCCTTTATCATGTTGAGGTATGTTCCCTGTATTCCCACTTTGCTGAGAGTTTTGATCATGAATGGGTGCTGGATTTTATCAAATGCTTTTTCTGCATCTATTGAAATTATCATGTGGTTTTTCTTCTTCCTTTTGTTTATGTGATGAATCACATTGATTGATTTGCGAATATGGTACCAGCCTTGCTTCCCAAGAATGAATTTCACTTGATCATGGTGTATGATTTTTTTTAATATAATGCTGGATCCGGGTTGCTAATATTTTGTTGAGGATTTTTGCATCTAAGTTCATCAGGGATATTGGCCTATAATTTTCTTTTTTTGTGTTGTCTTTGCCTGGCTTTGAAATCAGAATTATGCTCGCCTCATAAAAGGAGCTTGGAAGTCTTCCTTCCTCTTGAATTTTTTGAAATAGCTTGAGAAGGATAGGAGTTAGGTCTTCTTTGAATATTTGGTACAATTCACTTGTGAAGCCATCAGGCCCAGGACTTTTCTTTTTTGGGAGTTTTTTGATAACTGTTTCAATCTCATTTGTTGTAATTGGTCTGTTTAGGTTTTCTGATTCTTCCAGATTAATTTTTGGAAGATTATATGTTTCAAGGAATTTGTCCATTTTATCTAGGTTGTCTAGGTTTTTGGCAAACAGTTCTTCATAGTATTTTCTTACAATATTTTGTATTTCTGTTGTGTCAGTTGAAATCTCCACTCTTGTTTCTAATTTTATTTATTTGAGTCCTCTCTCTTTTTTTCTTGGTGAGTCTGCTTAAAGGTTCATTGATCTTGTTACCTTTTCAAAGAACCAGCTTCTGGTTTCATTGATCCTCTCTATTGTTTCTTTATCCTCTATGTCATTTATTTCTGCTCTGATCTTTATTATTTTCTTCCTTCTACTAGCTCTGGGCTTTACTTGCTGTTCTTTTTCTAGTTCTTTTAGATGTAGGGTCAAGTTGTTTATTTGAGCTTTTTCTAGCTTCTTGAGATATGCCTGTAATGCTATAAACTTCCTTTTCAGGACTGCTTTTGCTGTGTCCCGTAAATTTTGAATTGATGTATGCTCATTGTCGTTTGTTTCTAGGAATTTTTAAATTTCTTCTTTGATCTCATTGTTTACCATTAGTTATTTAATAACATGCTATTTAGTTTCCAAGTGTTTGTGTATTTTTCAGTTTTTCTCTTGTGGTTGATTTCTAGTTAAAGCCATTGTTATCAGAGAAAGTGCTTGATATGATTTCAATCTTCTTAAATTTGTTGAGACCACTTTTGTGCCCTAACATGTGGTCTATTCTAGAGAATGTACCATGAGTGCTTGAAAAGAATGTATATTCTGCTGCTTTAGGGTGAAAGGTTCTGAAGATATCTATTAAGTTGAGTTGATCTAATATGTCCTTTAAGACTGCTGTTTCTTTGTTAATTTTCTTTCTTGAGGATCTATCGAATGATGTTAATGGAGTATTGAAATCCCCTACTATTATAGTATTGCTGTTGATCTCGCCCTTTAAATATATCAAAATCTGCTTTATATATTTAGGCGCTCCTATATTAGGTGCATAGATATTTATAACAGTTATATCTTCCTTTTGGATTGCTCCCTTTATTATTACATAGTGATTGTCTTTATCACTTACTATAGCCTTGGTTTTAAAGTACATTTTGTCTGATATAAGTATTGCTATCCCAGCTTTTTCTTAATTCCATTTGCGTGAAATACTTTTTTTTCATTCTTTTACCTTCAGTCTATGTGCCTCTTTTGTTTTAATATGTGTCTCTTGTAGAAAGCATATGTATGGTCCTGTTTCTTATCCAAGCAGCTACCCTATGTCTTTTGATTGAATCATTTAACCATTTATGTTTAAGGTTATTATTGATATATAGTTGTTTATTGCCATTTTATTCTTAAAAGCTGTATTACTCTTTTGCTATATCCTTTTCCCACTTTGATCTGTTTACAACAGGCCCCTTGACATCTCCTGCAGCATTGGTTTGGTTGTAATGAATTCCTTGAGTTTTTGTTTTTGTTTTTGTTTTTGTCTGGGAAGCTTTTTATTTCTTCTTCTATTTTAAATAATAGCCTTGGTTGTAGTCTCTTTTGAAGTGGTCTCAGTTGTAGGCTCCCTTTCTGCATTACTTTGAATATTTCTTGCATTTCTCTTCTGGCCTCAAGTGTTTCTGTTGAGAAGTAGGATTTCATCCTTATGGGCACTCCTTTGTAGGTGATAGCCTTTTTTTCTCTAGCAGTTTTTAATATTTTCTTTTTATTGCTTATCTTTGGTGTTTTAATTGTGAATTGTCTTGGTGTAGGTTTCTTTGGGTTTCTCTTTAATGGAGTTCTTTGTACTTCTTGAACTTGTGAGACCATTTCTTGCATCAATTTAGGGTAGTTTTCAGTTATGATTTGATTCAACAAAGTTTCTATCCCTTGTTCTTTCTCTCCTTCTTCAGGAACCCCTATGATGTGAATGTTATTTCTCTTCATGTTGTCACAGAGCTCTCTTAGAGTTTCTGCAGACTTTCTGAGTCTGTTTTCTTTTTTCTGCTCTGCTTCCATACCTTTGTTCATGTTGTTCTCCAACTTGCTGATTCGATCCTCAGCTTCATCCATCCTGCCTTTAATTTATTTTGTTGTGGTCTTCATTGCTGATATTGTATTTGTCACCTTTGACTAATTCTTTTCTAATATTTCAATGTGCATTTTATACTTGCTATCTCTTTATTTAGGTGTTTATAATGACCATCATTGTTGTTCTAAGATCCCTAAGCATCCTAACAATTATTATTTCAAACTCTGCATTCGGTAGTTTGGTTATTTCTATATCACTCAGTTCCTTTTTTGCAGGTGTCCCCAAACTTTTTACACAGGGGGCCAGTTCACTCTCCCTCAGACCGTTGGAGGGCCGCCACATACAGTGCTCCTCTCACTGACCACCAATGAAAGAGATGCCCCTTCTGGAAGTGCAGTAGGGGCTGGATAAATGGCCTCAGGGGGCCGCATGTGGCCCGCAGGCCATAGTTTGGGGATGCCTGCTTTTTTGGATATTTCTCTTGTGGTTTCATTTGTATTGCACTTCTCTATCTTCTCATTATGCCTGTGTGTTTGGTGTGTTCTTTTTAGAGCTGGTTGAGTCTAGGTTTGGTGTTGTCTGCCTCCAATTTTCAGATGTGTTATCTCTATGTCTTCTTGGGTTGGTATCAGCTGTTGTTTGTAATCCACTGTTGGGTTTGGCTTTTTTAATAGAGCCACTTTGAAGTCTTGATTTGTTTGGTTTCTTCTCTGTTATTTTGGTGGTAGTCTTGTTTACTGATCTCAGCAGGGGGCTTATTTGAAAGTGTATCCAGCAATGTGGTTTGTGTAACCTGAGACTCTGAAGACCTGATCTGCCAGTTACTCTCTCTGGGGGTGGGGTGCTTTCTCTGCTTCAGTAGAAGGAGATGTATCTCAGATCTTCATGGAGACCTGAGTTACGACCCCTCCTCCCCACTTCTTGCTTTCAGCTGTCTTGTTGTGCTAATTGGAGCTGGAGAGATATCTTGAGATGGGTGACCCAGAACCACTTTATTCTTGTGTTATGTGGAAGAATCAACCCCTCCCCCAGCTATGGCCACCTCTAACACTAAACTTCTCAGATCCTCCCATGCATTCCTCTGCCTGTCACCATCTGTCTCTCCCTTCCCCCTTTCTTTTTGGAAGATAAATCAGCCCTTTTAACACACCTTGTTCCAGGTCTTCAGGCAAGTGGCTGTGAACCATATTCTTACTTTTTTCCTTGGAATGAGAGCCCTTCTGGGCTCTCAGCCTTATATCCCCTTCATTCCTGTAAGCAGGGGAGACTCATTGCTCCTCAGAACTCCCTACCAGGCTTAGTGAGGCTTCTTCTTTGCTCCTTGGTTTTTGAGAGGTGTTCTTGTAGTCCTGAGTTGGGTTTTTATGCTGATTGTTCCTAAATTAATTTGTAATTCAGTTTGGTGGTGTGAGTTGGCAGTCTATGCATCTGCCTACTGAGCTGCCATCTTCAGATCTCTCCCTAATTATCTCTTGACTGTTTTCTCCTTTTTCTTTAGTCTACACTTTATATATTTTCTGGATAAATTATTGCAGAACCCATGTCATTGGAATTAAAAGCCTCAGTACCTTTACTGTATCACATTAACAACTGATTTCCCTACTTTGAGGTTTACCTTGCTAAATTTATTCTGTCCACATTGCTGCCAGGATTTTTTGCTAAGGTATAGTTTTTCTCCCCACCCTTTTTTAAGGCACCTTTAGTGGTCTACCTTTATCAAGGTTTAAAGTGTTTAATATAGCATACTTTATTGAGTTTTTCCAGAGTCTTTTCTTCATCATCTGTATGAAGTCAGAAAACGTTCCACAAGACACCACCCTCACTTTTGACACCAACTGCAGAGTTCAGTACAAACCCAGATATAGGGGATGACAAGATGCAGTTCTGCTTATTGATATGACTTTCTATTTCCTTCTTTAATTAGAGTAGTAGCATTTATTTGTTTATTTTGTATTTTTCTATAGTGAGAAGTGGGGGAAGCAGACAGACAGACTCCCACATGCGCCCAACCTGGATCCACCTGGCATGCCCATCTGGGGCATTGCTCTGCTGAAATCAGAGCCATGCTAGCACCTGAGGCAGAGGCCATGGAGCCATCCTCAGCATCCAGGCCAACTTTGCTCCAGTGGAGTCTTGGCTGCAGGAGGGGAAAAGAGAGAGGGGGGGGAGAGTGAAGGGTGGAGAAGCAGATGGAAACTTCTGTGTGCCCTGGCCAAGAATTAAACTCAGGAATTCCACATGCCAGGCTGACTCTTTGCCGCTGAGCCAACTGGCCCAGGCCAAGTGGTAGCTTTCTAAACACAGTTATGTCCTTCACCTTGGAAATATCATCCATAAGCAATGCAGCACTCTGTTGGTTAATAGAGAGCTGTTTGTGGGACCCCTACCTGTGTGATCATAGAATTGAGCAGCTCATCAGATAGTTCCAAGTTTCTACTTAAGGGAAGAGAGGCTAGCCACCAGCTCATAAATACCATGAATATGACTTTGCCTTTTCCATATTACATGTTCCTGCACATTGTAAGGAACTCCTCTGAGTACTGCCTGCCTTATTAGGGTGTTCCTCCATCACTCAAAATGTAATAAGTATTTCAGGTTTCAGTGTTATTTGATGTTCTTCACTTATAGGGTCAGTCTCAATTAATGCCTAACACAAGCCAGTACTGTAACTTTATCTTAAATGGTGTATATTTTACCACAACATTCAGAAATTTTCTTTTCCAGAATCCCAGTGGTTGTTGCTAAGTAGCACTCAGGCTTTGCCATGAACTCCAGCCTGCATTATCCATGTTGCTGACATTTCCAAAATCATGTCTAAGAAGAAAACATTTGGAGGATAAATCACTGAGTAATATGCTCCTTTACCTGGCATATATTTTTTGTACTGTTGAAACCATAACAGTATAGACCCTGAACAGTTAGCTCAGTTGGTTAATAGCATTGTCCCATATTGTCAATCATAGGGGCCCAAAGGCATTGGGAGAGAGAGACTACATTTTGCAGTGTAGAAATGGCCTGTCCCTGTTCAGATACAACCTTTTTGAGTAGTTGTATTGATTAGCACTAGTAATATTACCAGATGTGGAATATGTGTCCTTCAGAATTCAAATATACCAACTAAAAGTTTGGCTTTTTGTTAAGTTCTAGAGATAGGTGGCAAAAACAATTTATTTTTTTCTAGCTGTGGAATGCCAAAGGTGGTTCCTGCCTAGCTTATTCCTGAGAATTTTTTGGGCAGGTTCTTGAACCTTTGCTGGATTTATAAACAACCTCTGTTCATGTGTCACATTTATTTAAGTCAGTCCTACCTTTATCTTTAGTTTCTAATATTATCATGATATAACTAGTATAGTGTATTAAACTCAGAACCTGCATCAAGTCTAAATTCCTTCTAACCAAATTATACCAGTAATCTGGTAAATTGAAGTAACCCTATGACAGTGTAGTAAGTGTAAATTGGGATTCTTCCACAAAAAGGAAAATTGCTGTTGGCATTTTTTTTAAGATTGAGGCAGAGAAGAAAACATTTGGAGGATAAATCACTGAGTAATATGCTCCTTTACCTGGCATATATTTTTTGTACTGTTGAAACCATAACATTATAGGCCCTGGACAGTTAGCTCAGTTGGTTAAGAGCATTATCCCAAAACAACAAGGTTGTAGGTTTGATCCCCAGTCAGGGCACACATGTGAAGCAACCAAAAAATGCACGACTGAGTGGAACAACAAATGCTTCCCTTCCCCCTCCCCTATTTCTCCCTTGCTCTTTCTGTCTCTCTAAAAATCAATGAAAATTAAGCCTTGGCCAGACAACTCAGTTGGTTGAAGCATTGTCCTGGAGCAGAGTTTGCCGATTTGATTCCCTGGCCAGGACACATACAAGAACAGCTTAGTGTTCCTGTCTCTGTCCAAAAAGAAGAGGGAAGGGGAGGGAAGGAGAAATGGACAAAGGAAGGAAGGATTCATACCAGTTTCACCATGCTGGTGCTATGGTGGCACTATATTATTCAAGCTACTATTAGTCTTGATGAGCCACCCACTTCTTCACAAGCTACACAAGGTTGTTGTACACAAAACTCATTGGTACCAGCATGTTAGCTTCTACTTTGTTAATTAAAGTGGTGATCTCATTTTATCTATCAGGTAGCCTATATTGTCTCAGGTTAATTTCTGTTGGTTCAGACATTTTAGTGATTTCCATTTAGAATGTCTCATCAAGGCTAGCCTTATTTGAAATTATATGCATTCTGTTTTACAGTACTATTCCAATGATACAGTCATGCAAAGAAATGTAACCACTTTACTTAAAGTCTGTTCAGACATTCCAGCTCTCACCCAAACTTTCACCTTAATCCTATCAACTGCTGACTCACCTGCCACCCCTATTTAACTTAGTACCCATTAGGACTTCAGTCACCATGCATTGGGGTCTTATGTCAAGGAGAACCAGAAATATTTCCTATTAGCTATTTACTCACACAAAGGCTTATTGCCTTGGTTCTTCATTTGAGGGTTGAGGCAGAAGTCTCTGGCCTTTCCTTCAGTCTTCAACTTGAGTAATCTATAGGATAATCACTCCAGGCAATTTAAGGTCATGTTTCTCATTGTCATTGTTGCCATCTGGTTTTTTTAATTTCTCCAGTATAACAGAGTTGTTTAAGGCCCTTTAATGTTGGGGCAGTGACTCTCATTGGTCCACCTGACCTTCGTAGTGCTGCATTAAGACCTTTGTTTCAATGCCAGCAATGTCTGCTTTATTTATTCCATTTTTAAAAAGCCATCTTTAAAGTTTTTATCCTGCTGGGATAAATCTGTGGACTCTCCACTTTATCTTTCCCTTATTTTCTCATGAACCTCTCTAATTTTCTTAGCATTTGTAAGGCCCCTAAAGGGAAGCTGAGACAATAAATCTGATTAGGCTTCTCAGATTGATAAGGCTAAATTTTGGAGCAGTAAGGTTACATGGGAGCACTCATGTAAAAGCATCCTTCTTTATCACAGTATTGTGACCCAAGTAAAGTATTAGTCGGTGAATGTCCAGATCTACATAATGCTGAAACAGCATAGCTTGCATAAGAAATATATCAGCCCCTTCTTCTGAGGAATTCCATTTGCCATTTATTGGAAAAGGCCAATCACCTGTCTCAGGGTAAACAGCTTTTACAGGGGCTTTTTTCAGTCCACCAGGTTGGCTGTCCCCTCAAGGGTGACCTGCTGTGTGTCTAAATGGTGTATAATCCTATATATGTGGGTGTTCACTAGTAATTGGTGATTTCTTCATCAATTCAGATGTCGCTCTTCTATTCTGTAGCATTCAAAACCAGTGGTGCTGCTTCTGATTACTCTCACAATATTTTAGTAAAAGTTTTTCTTCAGGGAGCATCAGTCCAAAAAGGGAGCCAAGTTATTCATGTTTTACAGGACTATTTTCTCAGGAACTGGACTATTTTCATGTGACCAGAGGTCATAGAGGTGCTATCTGTTTTTCTTAGCAAACTTTTTTCCTTGGAGTGACCTGGAAGCTAGTGGCTGTAGCTCAGACTGACTGAAATCTGAGCTATATCCAGTATCAGGATCTATCCCAACACACTCTTTCTTTTAAGTTACTATAAATAACAATAGCCAGAGAAATTGTATAATTAGTTTTTTATTAATTTACATTTTCTTATTTATCCAGTGAATTAGCTCCTAGGGAATTGGGTGTACCATTTCTATAATAAATTCCGATGGTAACTTTTACCTGTAGTAATGGCAGTTACATACCATGAGTGACAAGGTAGTTAGTTGGTCAGAAATAAAGGTTTGTAAACCCGCATGCCCTCATTCTTCCTCTTCCCCAAATCACATGTTTCAATGAGTCAGGGTCATTCTAGTGAATCCCATTTCTGATGACAACTGTGAAGTTAGGAAGCAACCACAAGTCCCTTCTTACTTCTGACACCACTATGGATTTGGAGGTCACCAGAATAGAATTACCCTCAACTCTGACACTAGTTGCAAGTTTAGGGTTTCCCAAGACTACACAGTTGGATTAGATACTTTGCTAGAAGTCACTAAAAACCATTAGACTGCTACTTACATTATTATAGTGAAAGGATGTAGGCTAATCATCCAAGGGAAAGGTGCATGGGCATAGTCTAGGAGAGTTCCAGGTGTGGAGCTTCCAGTTGTCTTCTCTCTGTGAAATTCTGGACATAGTTAACTTCTCCCAGCAAAGATGTGTGATGTGTAGAATATTGCTAACCTGTGAGACATACTTGAGCTGTGATGTCCAGAATATTTATTGTAACTTTATAATGTAGACATAGTTCATTGTCCATGTAACTGATGTATCTCAGCTCCCCCTGGTATTGAGCTGATACCCTGTGACTAAAGCCTTCACTATAAATTATATCCTTAGCATGTGGTCCAAGGCCCCAGGTAATCAAAGTTACTTTTATCAGTAATTATATCTCAAGGGCTTAAAGATGCTCTCTCAGTAGCTGAGGTCAAAGCCCAGATGTTTCTTTGGGCAAGGTTAAATTCTTCAGCACACAATCTGTTCTCTTCTTTTTACATTTTTAGGTAGGAAGCCCTCTGTTTTAATATTTTCTACCTTTAAAAATGCTTATAAGACACCTTTCTTATCTGTTAGACCTATTTAACCTTAAAAACAGTTTACTTCTGTGTGTTATCTTCACTGACACTTTCTGTTCCATCTTTTCCACCTTTTTACCCTGTATGGACTTAAGGCTTTTTAGGGGTTGTTTTTTAAGAGGCCTAATTTCTCCCATGTTACTAAGCAGGTCATATTTCTCACCTCTTCTTGAATCATTTGTGCAATTGTGATATTTTCTTAGAAATATGTATTTTCAATGCATATTTTAAAAACATACTTGTTTAGAATTACATAGCATTAAAATTTTGTGAAAATCTGTGGTTATATCTCTTTCTTGTATAATGTTGTATAGCCGAGTTTATTTCCTTATTCTTTATTAATCTGGCTGTAAATTTGAGTCTTTTGTTTGTCATTTTAGTGATCCAGTTCTTGAAGTCATTTATTTTATTCTTTAAAAGTGTTTTAATTCTTACAATCTTCTTTTATCTTTATTCTTTTCTTAGTTTGATTTTGTTATACTTAGAGTCTTATGTTGACTCTTTACTTGAACAAAAAATGTAAATTTTTCTATGATTAAAATTTAGCCACATTGCATAATAATTTTTACTTATACAGTCTATAATTATATTTTTGCCACCCCCATTTTAAAGATAATTGCTACATAATATAGTGATAAAGATGAACTGATTATCTTTTAAGTGCAGAAAGTGTACTAACTTTAAAGTTGTGCCAAAACTATTGTATAAGGATCTAATGAGAATTGTACCTGTAAAGAGCTTAGCTACAAAGTGTTCAGTTATAGTGTTATAGTAATATAAGGTTATAGTAATTAAATATATAGAAATATAAAAATATTAAAGTTATATAAAAAGTAATTACAATGATATTAAAATAATTATTAAAATTAAATAAAGTTATTCCATTTGGATAGGAATTAATATAATGGCTTGGTGCCATAACTCTGTAATGTAATAAACAGACTCTGACTTTCAAACAAGGCCCTGTGTGTGTGAAGTTATACCTAGATAAGAAGTGGCTTGGTGTTATTTACATTAATTTTGTATGTTAATATAAATAAGAACATCTTAAAAAGTGGTTTGATATAAACATTTCAGTAAATTGACATAGAGCAGATTTCCTGGCAGGAACTCCCAAAAGGGTGGTTTGATGTAATAATCCTGTAAATTGACATGTTAGAAGGTGTTGGCCAGAAAATATACTAAAGCTGAGTGGCCCCCTGCTGCAGTAATCACCCAGACTCCAACATTGATGTGGTCTGTCTCCATGCCTCTCTGAGCTCTGACCAAAACAGCCAAGAGGAGCACATCATCAGGAACCCCTTAAGCTGTACCCAGGCATGCCTAAAGGATTTGTGAGTAATAAATTGCCTGTGTGATTATTACAATTAACTCTGTGTCAGTCATGTCTTTCCTCTGGTGGCACTTAGTGTTGCCACTTATTATTAGTATCCTCATAGCCACCTCAAGAGTATTCTTGAAGAGGCAACCAGCCCTACTGATAAGCAGGAGTGTCCCACTGCACAGGAAAGTAAAATCAGGGACGCCTGATTGATGTAGAGCTTGGGCTTTACTGGGACATCTGGCATAGTTGGCACTCAGCCTTAAAAAGGCAGTCTCAATTGGAAATTTCTGGCTTAAAACCAGAGGGCTGAAGCAAAAGGATGTTCATAAACTTCAAACGGTTTATTATTCATCTGCCGGAAGCTGAGGGAAACCTCTTTCATCTCTGGGTCTGACCTATTCAGGGATTTTTACTGACCTGCCAATACTAGGAAGAGCGAATATCCCAAGGTGGACTCAGCAAATGGTTGTCAGTATTGAATAGACAACTTTAAAAGTGTTATAAAGCCCACAAATTATAAAAATTATTGAAAAGAAGATCTACAAAATAAGCTCCAGAGCAAATTTATAAAATATTATATTGCTTAAAGCTAAAACTAACTAAAGGCTTAAGAAAGTGCTGGAGGAAGTATAAAGTAAAAACTAGTTTCAGATATCCACATGTAATCCAAAAATGTTTTACCCATTTGAAAGATACAGAGTAAGAATTAGCACTAAGAAGGAAAATGAAAAAGATTAGAAATTTCTTTAGAAAAATTTTAAGAAAAAAAAAGAACCCCTATAACGGCACTTCAGAAAGTCCTTGGAGGATGATAGAGGATGCCCTAAGAAAAAGGTTTAAGATTCCAGTTGCAGAAAATATCTTGTACCACCTTAAAAATCCAAATGACTTAAACCCTATTGTAGAGAGGGCAGAAAGAAAGGAAATTACAAAAATTCTCTTTTAAACCATCAAACAAATAGATGCAGATAGAAACAAAGGCAAGGAATTAGCAGGGAAAGTATTAGCAAGAGTCAAAGCAGACCCAACAGTAATAAGAAAGAAAACTATTAAACAAGAAGATGCTAATAATGAGAAAACTATTGAATTTAATCTAGACACCTGAACAGAGCTAGCAGACTTAAGAAAAACATTAATTCAAGAAAATAATACAGATGTAGACTGGCTAATGAAAATTTATGAACATGGAGGACATACAACCCTCCTATCTACAGATGAATTAAAAGCAGTTATAGATGCAATTGAAAACCCAAAAATTAAACATCAACTTGGATTGCTAGTAGACAAAAATAAGAACAGAATAGAATTATTATGCAACTGGATTAGGGAAGCATGGAAAACATCATACCCTACAATAGACTTAGGAGCAATAACAACTAGATGGACAGAAATAGGAGACTTAAAGATACAGTTAATAAAGCTAGTACATTTACTAAGTATATATAAAGATAATTTAGAAAACCCATGAGGAAATAAAAATACATCAAGGATTATCAGAGCACTCATACATGGAGCCCCCCAAAATTATAAAATACCTTTACAAAACTTGTTACAAACGACATCCACAGCAGAGGACATTAGAGGAAGAAAACAATCACATAAAGAATTAAATGGGTAAATCAATTTACGTATTACATAGCCATGCCAAACCTAGGGACAAGAAACACAAATAGGTTCCAATATAAGAGAGTAAATAATAAAAATTATAATAACTTTAAATAATCATACGGGGCCCTATTAAACAGGGAAAGTACAACTATTTGAAAAACCAAGGCCCTTATTGGAAAAAAAAATCCATTTAATCAACAAAATCAAAATAACCCTTTCAAATTTAGGAAACAACAGGAAAATCAAAACCAGAATTAGGGCCCTGGCCAGTTGGCTCAGTGGTAGAGCATCAGCCTGGCGTGCAGAAGTCCCAGGTTTGATTCCTGGCCAGGGCACACAGGAGAAGCACCCATTTGCTTCTCCACCCCTCCCCCCTCTCCTTCCTCTCTCTCTCTTTCCCTCCTGCAGTGAGGCTCCATTGGAGCAAAGATGGCCCAGGTGCTGGGGGATGGCTCCTTGGCCTCTGCCCCAGGCACTAGAGTGGCTCTGGTCGCAACAGAGCGACCCCCCAGAGGGGCAGAGTATCGGCCCCTGGTGGGCAGAGCCTCGCCCCTAGTGGGCATGCCAGGTGGATCCCAGCCGGGTGCATGCGGGAGTCTGTCTGACTGTCTCTCCCCGTTTCCAGCTTCAGAAAAAAAACAAAAAAACAAAACAAAAGAAAAAACCAGAATTAGAGAAACAATAAGAATAATTCTTTCTCTGATCAAAATGAAAATATAAATAACCCATTTTAGTAAAAACCTGAAATGCCCCCCCCCAAGGAACAACAAGGGGGGCAAATACAAGCAATGGCAAAGAAATTCAGCAGTACAATTACACATAAACCAGGAGATAACAGACCTTATATTACCCTTGAAGTAAAATTTCCAGATAGTGGTAAAAATTTCAAACACAATTTCTCATAGATACAGGTTCCCAAGTCTCCTTATTAAGGGAAACATAAAATTTAAAAGGATAATTGGAGCCTGACCTGTAGTGGCACACTGGATAAAGTGTCGACCTGGAAACACTGAGGTTGCCAGTTTGAAACCCTGGGCTTGCCTGGTCAAGGCACATATGGGAGTTGATGTTTCCTGCTCCTCCTTTCTGTCTGTCTGTCTGTCTGTCTCTCTCTCTCTAAAATGAATAAATAAAAAAAATAAAATAAAATAAATTTTTTTAAAAAAGGTTAATTGGAGTTGAAGGAATAACAGAAGATTCACTAATAGCAGCAAGAGATGGAATTATATATTATAAAGGATTAAAAAGGGAATTAACTTTTTATGTAAACCCAAATTTTCAAAATATTATAGGAATGGATATTGTTGGACAGATAAAATATATTATGCTCACTTTGTTAAAAATGATGCTGCCCACTTGGAGGCCGTTGCCCAGGTGATATTAATCTGTGTTGGGGGCAGGCAGGATCGTTGTAGCCTGGGGCTTGCATTTGGGATTAAGCCTTTCCCACCCTTCTTGATGTGGGGTGGTACAATCCAATCATGCCTCAGAGAAGTGACTTTGTATTAGAGACTTCTCTATTTGTGTATTGGATTAAAGGTTTGGATTTCTACACTATAAAATAGGGGCAGAACGGGAGCTTGCTCTCTTGGTTCCTGGGATGATTAGCATGAGAGAGCAGAGGGAGCAGAGCAGAGAGCAGAAAGAGGCCATGTGGCCAGGAGAAGCAGCCAAGATGGCGGAATATTGAGTGAGAGGCCAGTTTGTGCAGTTTGACGCTGGAGAAGGAAGGAGATAGGGAACAGGGGTGAATAAGTCTGGTGAGCTAGAAACCTTTGATTCTAGGAAACTCGGATAAGTCAGTAGCTTTGTGAGCACTGAATGTGAGTGGGTTTTGGAGCCCAGTGTGTATTTTTACTTGCCCGCTGGGTGCAAGCTAGAATTAAAGGTGATGGCCCATCAGTTCTTGGCTCCGTTGTTTCTTTACCAACTGTCCAAATCTAATGCGAACCTGCATGGGCCAGGCTGCTGTGATGGCAGCCCTGGCTGCTGGCTTTACAGATATGTTACCCTATTTATTAGAATTTAAAATATATACACCAAAATTATATAAATTTCAAACAAATTTAGCACAGTTGCAAATAAAACCCATATTTTTACCAGAACTTTTAAGAGCCTCCTTTACCCCACAATACCCATTAAAAGGTGGACATCAAGAGGTGACAGAGGCCATAAATAAATTAATAGATAAAGACATAACTGAGGTAGGAAAATCACATATATATAATAGTCCAGTGTGGCCAGT
This sequence comes from Saccopteryx bilineata, assembly GCF_036850765.1. Classification (NCBI taxonomy): domain Eukaryota; kingdom Metazoa; phylum Chordata; class Mammalia; order Chiroptera; family Emballonuridae; genus Saccopteryx; species Saccopteryx bilineata. The sequence goes on along the minus strand of NC_089491.1, from coordinate 206,566,500 downwards.
AATAAAGCCAAATGGAACCTATAGAATTATCAAAGATTATAGAAATATCAACAAAAATTCTCCTAGTATAGATGGAACTTTATCTCATGCACAAGAAGTAATTAACATTTTACAAAGAAACAATTCAAAATTTATAGCAGCAATTGGTCTCTCGAATATGTTTTTTGCAATACCTATTCATGAGGATTCCAGACCAATACAACCTTCACGTGACAAGGAAAGCAGTATCAATTGAAAAGAGATATAACAATTTACCACAGAGATACAACAATTTACCAACAATTGCACAAAATTTATTAGCATCTAGCATAAATCCAAAGGATTACCAATCCAAAATTATTACATTATTGATGATATAATAATATATAGTGAAAACAAAGAAAACCTCCAGAAAGATTTAAACAAACTGATAGAACAACTGAAAGGAGTAGGATGGACAATAAACCCAGAAAAATTACAACACCCAGGGACAGAAGTAAAATTTTTAAGAATTCAATGAAGCTCAGATGGTAGGAAAATACCAGAAAAGGTAAAAAACAATATACTTAGCATTAAGGCCCCAGCAATAAAAAGGAAGCCCAACAGTTAATGGGATTATTTGCATACTGGAGAAATCACATTTCATTCTTATCAGCATTAGCAGAGCCAATATATAAAGTAACTATGAAGGCAATAGATCTTACATGGGGGAAAGAGCAACAAGAAGCCTTAGAACAATTTAAAAAATATTTAGGACACCATCAAAAATTAGCAGCAACAAAACCAGGAGACAATTTCACATTAGTTATAATATTCACTGGAACTCATGGATGTTGGAGCCTATATAAAAAAGGACCAAGTGATAAACAAAGAACACCAGTAGGTTTCTGGTCCCAAAGATTCCCATATTGCCACAATAAATATTCACCCTATGAAAAACATATTTTGGTACTACATGCAGTGCTTCTCCATACAGAGCCACTAACAAGACAAAAAACAGTAATAGATCCTACTACCCCTCAAAGCATTGCTTAAAATGTCAACTGAGGAACTGGCAGGTACCCAAATTGAGGAGAAAGTACTGGCATGGAAATGATACATAAACTCTAGAGAAATAATGAGCACTGGCGAACCAGCCCTTCTCACAGAGCAGGTCTCCAAACTGAAGATAGATCCCCCAAGACAGATTGTCGAGAACCAAAGAGTGCCCAAGGATCTAGGGGTGATAGGGCCTAAATATAGACCCTCACTGAAAAATGCTGGTTTATAGACAGATCAGCCTTTGTAGCCAGTGACTCAACCAAATAGAGAGCAGCAGCTTTCAGTTCGGTGACAAATAAAGTGCTCACGAGAGAAGGTAGGACTGACTCGGCTCAACATGCAGAGCTAATAGGAGTCCTTCTGGCAGTGAAATATGCTATGGAGAGGGGGATACCCAAAGTATATGTTTTTACTGATTCAACAGCAGTATATAAGGGAATAACAGAATGATCAGGAAAATGGAAACAAAATAATTAACAAATTAATGGAAGGGACCTCTGGTCCAGAGAACACTGGGAGAAACTAGATGAATTAACATCACACACATATATATGAGCTGATATATGTAACCCATATATCAGCTCATGCCACAGATAATTCTCCAACCACAATAGGGAATCAAATAACAGATAAGCTATCAAGAGGAATTAAGGTAGGCAAAGAAATTAATAGTAAGAATACAAAAAAAAACATATGGGATAAAGTTAAGGTTAGAAAAAAATGAAGATACAGGAGAATATAAAATACCTCCAATACCTACAATCAAGTTAAAAAGGAAAGGGGATAAATATAAAATTTAAGAGGAATACTTAGATTTCTCACCAGGGTTTATAAAAGAAATTAATATCAAATTAGGACATCCAGGACAAACAGCAATGATAGAATGGTTTAGAACCAGAAATTTAAAGGCAAAAGTACAAGACATAAATAGAGGCATTAATAAATGTATAGCCTGTAAAAACATATATATTCTAGACAACAGAGACACCAGGGTTAGATAGACCCCAAATACCAAATTTTTAAGCCCAAATTGATTGATTTTATTGGACCCTTTTCATGACCTTTCCAACAAAAGTATGCATGTACGATGGTTGACGTACATACAGGAATAATGTTCACCTTGGCAGCAAAATACCCATCAACAGCCACTACAATTAAGACATTAAATATGTGGAAAACATTCTTTGGAACTCCTAAAATCATAGATTTAGATCAAGAAACTCATTTTACAGCCAGCTGAGTACAATCTTTTGCTGCTATAAATAATATAGATTGGAATTTTCATGTGCCATATAACCCAACAGCATCAAGAATAATAGAGAGACATAATAAACTATTAAAAGCCAAATGTCATACACTATTAATAGATAGAAAATTTAGCAATTTACAAGCACTTCTTAACAAAGCATTCTTTGCCCTAAATAGTAGACCAAGAGTAAACAGAAGTTCTCCCCTAGAACTGATTAAACCCCATTTAGAACAAGCAGAAATTAAAATGGGAAGTGTACCTAAAATTAAGAAAAATCCACCCTTAAAATCATAGTAAAATCCTCTAAGAAAATAATCTCTCTCCCAACAGAAAATAATCTGCAATGCAGGATACAACACCGTGTGGACAGTAAGTAAACAGGGACAAATACAACAGATCAAAATAGATAATCCTAACCCTAACCCCCTGGTACGTCCTTCATGAAAATAATCAGAATTTGAATACAGAAAAGACTAGGCCACAAATTCTGACTGGGGCCTGCAGAGAGCAAATACATTGTACCCTTGATGGCATCCAATCCATGGTAGAACATCTACCACGCAGAGGACCACTAGAACAAAGATTGTTATATATACAATACTACCTGGATTTGGCTAAGACAGCTATTTATAACCCACATAGACAGCCAATTTACAGAGATTTAGAAAATTCACCCCAGGGAATTCATCCAGATATGTCGGGAGCCGATCCACTAATGCTGGCTAACAAAGTCACAGCAGGAGAAGATCCACAACTGCTGGCTGACAAAGTCACAGCAAAAGAAGACCAATGACTGCTGGTTGATAAAGTCACTGCAGTGAAGACTAATAGCTGTGGGTTGACAAAGTCACCGCAGAGGAAAGGCACAATGATACTTCCCCCTTTGACCTTTTGAATTAATCTGGCCTTATATCCCCCCTTTCCTGGGTGTGTGCTATTATTTATGGCACAGGGATAATAGTACCATGCTTTTCCTGTAGATTTGTAGTAATTTCTTTGGAAATGAGACAGAGGGTGTGAGTTCCACAGAAAAGCCTGTAAGCCCCTTGAACTGGGCTCATAAACATAAGAGGCTGGCCATGATATCCCTCATAAAGGGTTAAGTTTGTAGGAGAATTTCTTCTTATTAATCATGTTAGAAAGAATAAAGTTAGAACTTAACTAGTGTATGAATATAGTAAATGAATAAAGTTTAACTAGACATTAGAATCTTAGGCAAGGTGTAGTGGAGTGGCCCGTTGCGTGACCTTGGATGGGAGTGCAGCTGGCAAGTAAAGAATGTTTTGTTAAAAGACTTGTTTTGTGACTGAAGGCAGTTGCTGGGCTTTTCTCAGTAAAACATTCTCATGCGATTTTTGTATTTTCCAAGAATAAGGAGAGGAATGTGGTAGGATTCATAGCAGCAATAGCAATTAATGCCTTCTGATATTATGTTGCTACTAGCTATCTTGCAGGTGCACTCTATGTATCTTTAAGTAAAAGTTACTCTTAATGCTGTGTCAGTTTCTTAAATAGCAAGCCTTTTGTAGTCTTGTGAAAAAAGAATTAGGACACTACATGAACTCAAGGCTATTTGCCTGAGCAAGTGGTTGTCCTTTGCTAGTCCTTGATGATCTCTCTCTGCGCCCTTGACTCACAACAACAGTAAAATAGAGTTATTAATTAGTACTAATCTTTTAGAAGTTTTACCGATATTGTTATTACTATTCAAGTTATTGTATAACTGTACTTTGAATGACTTACCACCTGATTTGTAGCTCATAGATATGAATTAACTGTTATCTGGAAATATGTAACCATAGTGAAATGAAAACAATGATGTATTCAAAATACCATGTGATTGTAACTTAGTGTGTGTGCATAAAAAGTAAAGTTAGACCAGCCATTGGCAGAGATGCCTGGCAGTAAATGTTAACTAGAGAATAAAGAGAAAGAAAAGAATTCGGCTCTCTCACTTGATTTTGCCGACGCTGTCTCTTCCTGTGGGAGCCCTGGATTCTCCCTGGGGCTGGACCCTGGCACAGATACCCTAGCATTTTTAAATTCTGAAGATTATCACAATTACAAACAACAGCCTAAGAAAAGCATCACTCCATATAATACAGAGGAATCCGCTTTAGAGCCAGAGGGAAGAAAATGAAATAATAGAACACCTTCTGGCAGTGGAATATGCTATGGAGAGGGGGCTACCCAAAGTATATGTTTTTACTGATACTATATAGAGTGCATAGGAGACAACCCAGAAACTGGCCAAACCAGAATAAAATTATCCAATATGATCATGAGGTAGTTCATCCTGGCTGTCAATGTAATATTAGGGTGTAATGCTAATAATACTAACAATAATAACAATGCTATTACTGCTACTGCTATTGTGACTACCTTTAAATTTCCTAATGAACTAACTGTACATAAACTTAACCGTACACAATATTCACAAAAATCACATCTAATTCTTCATCCACCACATAAAATAACAAGTAACAATTTATATTTTTATTATATGTTTGACAACAACACACATTCAGGTAGCATAACAAGAGATATTTTTTATACAAGCCCATTCATATTATGTCCAACATACCTAAGTAAAGCAAATTGAGAATATCAATTTTTAGGAGAATTCTAATTTTCACTAAAAATTAGATATGATACTATACTAGAAACATGCCTAAAAGAAAAAATGGTTCCAACAACACTTAAGACTAAAATCTACACCAATTGTAGACCTAGAATTATTGAAACCTCCAATTGAGAGCCAACATGAAGTTATAAAGGAACCCATTAATAATGCATTTAGAAATGCAACACTACCAATTCTACCAACATATGACATAACCCATACATACTCAGAAAAAAATTGACAGGCATACAAAGAGCATCAAGAAATTACATACTATTTATGAATAATCTGATGTATTTCTGATATCAACCAGCATCAGATGATAACACAGATTATAAAGATTATGAAATGAATGATGAGGATTATGAAGAAATACAAACAGACAAAATAGAAGTAACATAGAAAATAGAAAACAAAATAATTAGCGTGACATCTGACACAAATACACTTTTTAACAGAAAACCATACCATTCACCAGCAAGGAATAACCCAAGGCTACCATTAGGATTTCATTCAAATAGTAATTTTAATATGACACATATCATTGAGGAAGGAGACATTACATACATACAGTATTATCTCACAGGATACCCAAATGACCCTAGCTATGGCAATTTTTCCCTCATTTATTTTATATCCCCCAGAAAAAATTATAAGATATTTGACTTCTCTGAAGGAATAACTTTTAGGAACAAACTCCATTCACAAATGTATACACCATTGCAGAAAGCCATCACCCCAGAAGAATTTTTGAAATACGATCAAGGCTTCTGAGCATTTAGACGTATACCATAGATATTAACTGATCTTATACAGAAACCCATATTAGAAAGACCAATTCCTATTACACTCCAATTTTTGGTAACATTCAACATATATGCTTGTATTCAGGACTAGGTTACCAGTGCATAAATTCTATTAAACACTGGCTGCATGATAATTACACACATCCAACCATTGATATTACATTATTTTTAAATTGTGTACCACCTACATGTATACCATGGCAAACCAAAGATTTATTACAAGCAGGTGCCCTCAAACATTTTGTTTCTAATTTACAGTTAAAGTTGTCATCAAAAGAAATTTTAGGATTATTTAAACAAAATTATGTTACACCACTCTATCAAGAAGTAATTAGGCCAACATTAGCTGAAAAGCTAGGATTAATAAGAAAATACAGAATTTCATCAAAATCACACACATTTGTGTAATGACACCATACAAAAAGCAAAATATATGATGTCTTAATATTACCTTTGGAAAAAAAGTAATTGCATCAAGGCCCAAACATATATATCTAACAGATATATTGGCCAATATATCTTAATATACATATAATTATACAGGGCTGACCAACTCATCATTTGATATAAGAACAATGATATATCCATTTTTCCTAACAGACATATATACAAGACAAGACAACACAAGTATACCCAAACAGAAAATCAACATAATAGCACCAACACTGCACAAGATATCACAGTGCTCAGACAGCAACATATTTAACACAATTAAAATAATCTCACTACCATACATTGTAATACCATATAATCTATTTCCTAAAGCATTTAAGTCACTCAGTTACAATCCACATGTATTTGGACCATATCACCCAAACAAATACACAAATGTGTCAATTATGAATGGCACACAAATATATACATTCCCAGAAATAATGGAGGCACCGGAAATCTTAAGGAATCCAGACATAAGACACCAATTGTGTTTTGGGTTATTAGACTCATTAGTAGATTTACACTATTATGCAAGTTACAATTATAAAACATTACACTGGTATGACACATTTGGTGTACAAAAAAATCCACTTACCACCCAAAGAATTTTAGGGTCACATGCATCATTGTTACATATTATATGTTAATGCCACTAGAAGATTCATAGACAAAAGTAATTTTACAAACACATACACCAGTTACAAATTATTCTTTTCATCCACAAACAGATTTATTTTTCACACAAGTTTCTAGACAAGATTGTTATGTGAGACCATTAGACCCATGTATAATACATAGAAGATGTTATAATGACACTCATTGCTTGAGAATATTAGACTATGACCCATTATTTTTATATGGAATTCTCAGACCAAAACCTACCTCAAAGCAAGCACCACCATATATCACACTAGCAGAAAAACCATTGAAAATCATAATGAGACCATTGGTGACACAAACAAGAATACAATTAATTTTAGAAACATTTATAGTATTTGAACACATACCACAATGCATATCACTTAAAGATAATAATAGATCAGATTATACTACCAAATTGAATAGACATAAATAGAGGAAGAAAACGTTTACAATTTCTAGAAACAGCAGCTATTGGAATGGCAGTTTTAGCATTATCAACATCAGTATACAACACAATCAAAATTGACAGGATCACAACAAAACTAGCAGAATTAGAACTAAAAATAAGAGAGAATATGAACAAACTCTAAACTTACTCTCAAAACATTTTGTAACTGCAATTGATATAGCAACACACACGCAGACACAAATACAATTATTGGAAAAAGCATCCAAAGAAAGAATAGATTACTTAGATGTTGATATATAATGCCTTAAGAATTTTACACAAAACTGTTGAATTAATATAGTGGCTTTGGCGAGCTTTGCTAATAGCTTGCCAAAGAACCCAAGACCAACTAACCTTTGCATTAAGAGATATTAGAGAAATGATAATAAGAGGAGAAGGATACTCACCCCTCTGGACACAAAATTTAGCATTATTAGAACCATCAGAACCAGTAGGATGCATATTGCCACAGTGTGAATTACTATAAAAACTATAGCAGGAGGCACAACACTACTTCTTGAAACCAGAACTAATAACATGAACAAAAAATACATACATAACCACACAGCAGCTAGTCATAAACTTTTTTGACCTACCTGTGGTGGAAACCACCCCAAGGAAAGAATTTTAGAATTTAGGAAACTTTGTCTTTGTACATTGCAACACCAACCTGACCTACTGGGACCACACTGCGAAACATTGCAGACGACTCAGTGGACACCTGCAAACTAATCACTGACACCATGAACATGAAAATCAATGGAAAAAGCATATACTCATCATATACAATTCACAGCACATTGAAATATTTACCAACAACCACATTCAGCGAACTGCAGGAAGAACATATGAACAGAAAAAAAGATTATGGAGAAACCTTCAAAAAATTTGAAGTACTCCATAATGAGACTAAAAAAATCTCAAAAGCTGGACAAGAACAGAACATTATAGAGGAACTGAGACTGATACCTGACAGCATGAGCATCATCTTAGACCATGATGCAAAAGGACTGGGTAAACCATGAAATTTTATAGAGACTAAAGGATCTATATTTTCAACACTGAGTTATAAACCAACATGGAATTTATTAAATCCAGTATATTATATTGAACAAGGTATTTATATCTTTACATCAATATAGAATGTAATTAAGTAAATAATAATACTTATATGCCTGTTTGTTGTGATTGTATTTGGATTAAAGGTGTGCAATCTCATTTGCAACATATGTTTAAAAAAGAATAAAAATTAGTTTTGTGGAATATTGTAGTAATATAAGGTTATAGTAATTAAATACATAGAAATATAAAAATATTGAAGATATATAAAAGTAATTAAAATGATATTAAAAATAATTATTAAAATTAAATAAAGTTATGCCATTTGGATAGGAATTAATATAGCGGCTTGGTGTCATAACTCTGTTATGTGATAAACAGACTTTGACTTACAAGCAGGGCCCAGTTAGTATGTGTGTGAAGTTATACCTAGATAAGAAGTGGCTTGGTGTTATTTACATTAACTTTGTAAGGACATCTTAAAAAGTGTTTTGATGTAAACATTTCAGTAGATTAACATAGAAGGGATTACCTGTGAGGAACTCCCAAAAAGGTGATTAGTTGAAATGCTTTGTGAATATTCCTCACATTGTTTCTTTCATACATTGCAATTGTAAATCAAAACATTCAGATCCCGGCCTATCAGAAACAGTGCCTTTTCTCCATTCAGATGCTAATGTAAACATTCAACCCATACACTTGTTTCTCCTTGGAATATGTTCAGCGTTTGGAAGGGCAAATTTCAGGGAAGACATACATCTGTGATAGTACCATAAGGAACAGGTCATCATTGTAACTTTAGCCAATAATGCAGAGAGCACAAGTAAAATAAAGCATTCATTCTTAGGCATGTCTATACCTCCACAGAATACAGACATTCAAAAGTGACCATATATATCAACCCTATCACTCCATTCTTTACAGAATGCATGAGAATCATCATTCATAGTTACTAAAATAATTGCTAGAGTTACATTGTGGTCTGCTCTTCAGGAGAAGCAGTTCTTGGCAATACTTTGTTTTTCCTTAGGAATTGAGATAGTACTCAGTTGTGTTACACAGTAATGTACATCCACCCCACTGTGCTTAGATTCTCAAACTGAATGAAATGCTGAGATTTGAAATTACTGTTAATATAGTTTGTTTTTTGTTTTTTGTGTGTTTCTCCTTTATTATATACATTTTTATTAATTTTAATGGGGTGACATTAATAAATCAGGTTACATATGTTCAAAAAAAAATCTCCAGGTTATCTTATCATTCAAATATGTTGCATACCCATCAGCCAAAGTCAAATTATCCTGTCACTTTCTATCTGTTTTTGTGTGCCCCTCCCCCTCCCCTTTCACTCTCCCTCTCCTTTGCCCCCCTCCCCCAGTAACCACCACACTCTTGTCCATGTCTCTTAGTCTCATTTTTATGTCCCATCTATGTATGGAATCATGCAGTTCTTAGTTTTTTCTTATTTACTTATTTCACTTTGTATAATGTTATCAAGATCCCACCATTTTGCACTGTCCCCAGGCTTTCTGCACTTTGTAGCCTGTTTTGACTGGGAAGAAGATGCCCTAGTTGCTGCCTGCAGTATAGGAGGTCTTAATACTGCCAAGTCCCTCTTTTTAGCATATGTCCCTTAGTATGAAAGCTCTGCCAATCAGAAGTTGCCCCCACCCCTTTAGAAAGAGGCACTAAAAAATATCACGCCTCTTGTCTTGGATAGCTGGACTAAGATCTTGTCAATTATAGCTGCGTAGGTCAGTTGGGAAGTGAGCAGCATGTGGGTTAGGCTAATTTCAGCGATTGGATTCACGAAATTTCTCCAGAATGAACTGCAAGCTGCACGCATGCCCCTCCCCCAATGCTTGATTGTTAGCTTGAATGGCTGGTTGAGGTGCCCCTCCTGCCTAGAGAAGTTCGTGTGTAGGGAAGTTTGCTTTGGTGCACTTCCTGTGCTCCGCTGGCAGCTGCTGCTTGTGGCACAGGCGATTACTTGTATGCGGGTGGTTGCTGGGTTGCTCCCGGCATGGTGCGTGGGAGGCTGGGCTGCTCGCAGCCAGTTCACGGGAGTTGGGGGGCCGGGGCTTGGGCAGTAGCTCGCATTGCGGGCTGGAAGCTGGGATGCTTGGGGCGTGGCGCACTGGGGGTTGCTTCCATGGGCTGATTCACCGCTGGCACACTCCTTTCCTCAGCTTGAACGAATGTCCATGCCGCAGCCTAGCTACCTCCACACCCCTAGCTCCTCCCTACTCTCAGTCCCAAGTGAAAGCAGCCTTTGCTCAGGTTAGTGAGGAAGGCAGAGAGTTTCTTTGTCCGACTTATTTCCCTCAGGGTTGATTATATATTTAGCCAATTTTTCACTCGATCCTACATTTGCCTTCAGGGTGTGAAACTCTCAGATGCTCCAAGAATAGGTTTTTCTGTCTCTGGTTGTTGAACTTGTTGAAATTTTGGGGAGATTTTTCAGTCTGTGTCCTCACGGCGCCATTTCTATGACGTCACCCAAAAATTATTTGACTATATATATGTGGTTTTATTTCTGGGCTTTCTATTCTATTCCATTGTTCTGAGTGTCTATTTTTCTGGCAATACCATGCTGTTTTGATTGCCGTGGCCCTATAATATAGTTTGAAGTCAGATATTGTAATGACCCCAGCTTCATTCTTTTTCTTTAGGATTGCTTTGGCTATTTGGGGTTTTTTATAGTTCCATATAAATCTGATGATTTTTTGCTCCATTTCTTTAAAAAATGTCATTGGAATTTTGATGGCAATTGCATTAACTTTGTATATTGCTTTGGGTAATATGACCATCTTGATTATATTTATTCTTCCTAACCAAGAACAAGGAATATTCTTCCATCTCATTATATCTTTTCCGATTTCCCTTAACAATGGTTTGTAGTTTTCATTATATAAGTCCTTTACATTCTTTGTTATTTTTATTCCTAGGTATTTTATTTTTTTCATTGCAATCGTGAAGGGGATTATTTTTTTGAGTTTGTTCTAAAATGTTTCACTGTTGGCATACAAAAAGGCTATTGACTTCTGTATGTTAATTTTGTATCCTGCGACCTTACTGTATTGGCTTATTGTTTTTAGTAGTCTTTTTGTGGATTCTTTGGAGTTTTTAATGTATAGGATCATATCATCTGCAAAAAGTGATACCTTTACTTCTTCTTTTCTGATATGATGCCTTTTATTTCTTTGTCTTGTCTGATTACTCTGGCTAGAACCTCTAGTACCAAATTAAATAAGAGTGGAGAGAGTGGACAACCCTGTCTTGTTCCTGATTTAAGGGGGAAAGCCTTCAGTGTCGGGAGCCGATCAACAACTGCTGGCTGACAAGGTCACAGCAGGAGAAGACCCACAACTGCTGGCTGACAAGGTCACAGCAGGAGAAGACCCACAACTGCTGACTGACAAGGTCACAGCAGAAAAAGATCAAAAACTGCTGATTGACAAAGTCACAGCAGAGAAGACCAATGGCTGCTGGTTGACAAAGTCACCGCAGAGGAAAGGCACAATGATACTTCCCCTTTTGACCTTTTGAATTAATCTGGCCTTATATCCCTCCTTTCCTGGGTGCGTGCTATTATTTATGGCACAAGGATAATAGTACCATGCTTTCCCTGTAGATTTGTAGTGATTTCTTTGGAAATGAGACAGAAAGTGTGAGTTCCACAGAAAATCCTGTAAGCCCCTTGAACTGGGCTCATAAACATAAAAGGCTGGCCATGATATCCCTCATAAAGGGTTAAGTTTGTAGAATTTCTTCTTATTAATCATGTTAGAAAGAATAAAGTTAGAACTTAACTAGTGTATGAATATAGTAAATAAATAAAGTTTAACTAGACATTAGAATCTTAGGCAAGGTGTAGTGTAGTGGCCCGTTGCGTGACCTTGGATGGGAGTGCAGCTGGCAAGTAAAGAATGTTTTGTTAAAAGACTTGTTTTGTGACTGAAGGCAGTTGCTGGGCTTTTCTCAGTAAAACATTCTCATGCGATTTTTGTATTTTCCAAGAATAAGGAGAGGAATGTGGTAGGATTCATAGCAGCAATAGCAATTAATGCCTTCTGATATTATGTTGCTACTAGCTATCTTGCAGGTGCACTCTATGTATCTTTAAGCAAAAGTTACTCTTGATGTTATGCCAATTTCTCAGTAGAAAAAGATTTTTGTAGTCTTGTGAAGAAAATTAGGACACTGCATGAACTCAAGGCCATTTGCCTGAGCAAGCGGTGGTCCTTTGCTAGTCCTTGATGATTTCGTCTGCTATCTCTCTCTGCCCCCTTGACTCACAACAACAGTAAAATAGAGTTATTAATTAGTACTAATCTTTTAGAAGTTTGTACCAATATTGTTATTGCTATTCAAGTTATTGTATAACTGTACATTGAATAACTTACCACCTGATTTGTAGCTTTTAGATATGAATTAACTGTTATCTGGAAATATGTAACCATAGTGAAACAAAATACCATGTGATTGTAACTTAGTGTGTGTGCATAAAAAGAAAGCTAGACCAGCATTTGGCAGAGATGCCTGGCAGTAAATGCTAACTAGAGAATAAAGAGAAAGAAAAGAATTTGGCTCTCTCACTCGATTCATGCCGATGCCTTCTCTTCCTGTGGGACCACTGGATCCCCCCTGGGGCTGGACCCCGGCACTTCAGTTTTGTGCCATTTAATATGATGTTAGCTGATGGTTTATCATATATGGCCTTGATCATGTTGAGATATTTTCCTTCTATACCCATTTTGTTGAGAGTCTTAAACATAAAATTGTGTTGTATTTTATCGAAAGCCTTTTCTGCGTCTATTGATAAGATCTTGTGGTTTTTGTTCTTTGTTTTGTTGATATGGTGTATTACGTTAACCGTTTTATGTATGTTGAAACTTCCTGGAGATTCTGGGATGAATCCCACTTGATCATGATGTATTATTTTTTCAATATGTTGTTGTATTCGATTTGCTAGTATTTTGTTTAGTATTTTAGCATCTATATTCATTAGAGATATTGGTCTGTAGTTTTCTTTTTTTGTGCCATCCTTGCCTGGTTTTGGTATGAGGGTTACGTTGGCCTCATAAAATGTATTTGAAGTATTGCTTCTTTTTCAATTTTTTTGAAGACTTTGAGTAGAATAGGAACCAAGTCTTCTTTGAATGTTTAATAAAATTCACTGGTATAGCTGTCTGGGCCTGGACTTTTATTTTGGGGGAGGTTTTTAATGGTTTTTTCTATTTCTTCTCTACTAATAGGTCTGTTTAGGCTTTCTGCTTACTCATGACTCAGCCTAGGAAGGTTGTATTGTTCTAGGAATTTATCCATTTCTTTTAGGTTGTTGAAATTAGTGGCATAAAGTTTTTCATAGTATTCTACAACAATTCTTTGTATATCTACGATGTCTGTGGTAATTCTCCTCTTTCATTTTGGATTTTGTTTATATGAGTTCTTTCTCTTTTTTCCTTGGTAAGTTTTGCCAAGGGTTTGTCAATTTTGTTGCTCTTTTCAAAGAACCAGCTCCTTGTTCTATTAATTTTTTCTATAGTTTTTCTGTTCTCTATTTCATTTATTTCTGCTCTGATTTTTATTATCTCCTTTCTTCGGCTGGTTTTAGGTTGTCTTTGTTCTTCTTTTTCCAGTTCTTTAAGGTGTGAAGTTAAGTGGTTCACTTGGGCTCTCTCTTTTTTGTTCATATAGGCCTGAAGTGATATGAACTTCCCTCTTATCACTGCTTTTGCTGCATCCCATAGATTCTGATATGTTTATTGTCATTTTCATTAGTCTGTATATATCTTTTGATCTCTGCGCTTATTTCTTCTTTGAACCATTCATTTTTTAAAAGTATGTTGTTTAGTTTCCACATTTTTGTGGGATTTTTTTCCTCTTTTTTGCAGTTGAATTCTAGTTCCAAGGCCTTTTTATCAAAAAATGTGCTTGTTACAATTTCAATTTTTTAAAATTTGCTGATGTTATTTTTGTGGCCCAACATATGGTCAATTCTTCACAATATTCCATGTACACTAAAGAAAAATTTGTACTCTGTCACTTTGAGATGAAATGTCCTGTAGATGTCTATCATATCCAATTGCTCTAGTGTTTCATTTAAGGCCAATATTTCTTTTTTTTTTAATAATTTTATTTTTAATGGGGCGACATCAATAAAACAGGATATATATATTCCAAGATAACAACTCCAGGTATCTTGTCGTTCACTTATGTTGCATACCCATCACCCAAATTCAGATTGTCCTCTGTCACCTTCATCTAGTTTTCTTTGTGCCTCTCCCCTCCCCCTTTTCCTCTCCCTCTTCCCCCTCCCCCCATAACCACCACACTCTTATCAATGTCTCTTAGTTTCACTTTTATGTCCCACCTACATATGGAATAATGCAGTTCCTGGTTTTTTCTGATTTACTTATTTCACTTCGTATAATGTTATCAAGATCCCACCATTTTGCTGTAAATGACCCGATGTCATCATTTCTTATGGCTGAGTAGTATTCCATAGTGTATATGTGTCACATCTTCTTTATCCTGTCATCTATTGATGGGCTTTTTGGTTGTTTCCATGTCCTGGCCACTGTGAACAATGCTGCAATGAACATGGGGCTGCATGTGTCTTTACGTATAAATGTTTCTGAGTTTTTGGGATATATGCCCAGTAGAGGGATTCCTGGGTCATAAGGTAATTCTATTTTCAGTTTTTTGAGGAACCACCATACTTTCTTCCATAATGGTTGTACTACTTTACATTCCCACCAACAGTGTATGAGGGTTCCTTTTTCTCCACAGCCTCTCCAACATTTGCTATTACCTGTCTTGTTAATAATAGCTAATCTAACAGGTGTGAGGTGGTATCTCATTGCAGTTTTGATTTGCATTTCTCTAATAACTAACAAAGATGAGCATCTTTTCATATATCTGTTGTAAGGCCAATATTTCTTTATTGATTTTTCTGTTTGGATGAATGATCTAGAGTCATCAGTGGCATATTGAGGTCTCCAAGTATGATTGTATTTTTGGCAGTAGCTATCATATATTTTAGTGCTCCTTGATTTGGTGCATATATATTAAAAAGTGTTATGTCAACAGACTCCCAACTCACACCACCAAACTGGATTACAAACTAATTAATGATCAGCATGAAAAGCCAACTCTGGACTACAAGGACAGCTCTCAAAAACCAAGGAGAAAAGAAAAAGTTACAACAAACATGGTAGGGAGCACCTGAATCTCCCCTGCTTACAGGACCAAAGTGGGGTGAGGCTGAGAGCACAGAAGAGCTCTCACTCCAAAAAAAAGAGCAGAAAATACTGCTCTTAGCTACTTTCCTGGTGAACAGGGAATGGGGTGTTCTGAAAGGGCCAGCTTGTCTTCTAAACAGAAAGGGGAGAAAGAGAGACAGACATTGATGGGCAGAGGAATGCAGGGGACAACTTGAAAGGCTGACTCATTTAGTGCTGGAGGTGGTCATAGCTGGGGGAGAAGCAGCTATGGCTTCCACAAAACAAAGACAAAGTGCTTCCAGGTCACAGACCTCCAGCTCCAATCAGCACAACAAGACACAGCTAAAAACAAGAAATAAGGAGGAGGGGCAGTAACTCAGGTCTCCATATATATCTGAGATACATCTCACCCTACTGAAGCTGAAAAAACACCCTGCCTCCAGAAAAAGTAAATGGCAGAAGAGATCTTCATAGTCTCAAGTTACACCCACCACATTCCTGGATACAGATTCATATAAGCCCCCTACAGTGATCAGTAAACAAGACTATCACCTGTTAAGGAAACAAACATATCAAGACTTCAAAGTGGTCCAAATTTAAAAGTGGATTACAAATAATAGCTGATACCAACTCAAGAAGACCTAGAAATAACACAATTGAAAACTGGAGGCAGACAACACCAAGCCTACACTCAACCAGTTCTATAAACAAAACATCCAAACACAGAGACATAATGAGAAGACAGAGAAGTGCAATCCAAATAAAACCCCAAGAGAAACCTCCAGGAAATGAACTGAGTGATATGGAAATAACCAAATATCTGGATGCGGAGTTCAAAATAATGATTGTAAAAGTGCTTAGGGAACAACCAAGACTACTTTATCCAGCAAGGCTATAATTTAAAATTGAAGGAGAAATAAAAACTATTAGACAACAAAAACCTCAAGGAATTCACTACAACAAAACCAAGGCTGCAAAAAATGCTAAGGGACCTGTTGTAAAGATATCAAAGGAGAAAAAGAATATAGCAAAAGAGGAATACAGTTTTAAAGAATAAAATGGCAATAAACAATTACATATCAATAATAACCTTAAATGTAAATGAATTAAATGATCTGAACAAAAGACATAGGGTAGCCACGTGGATAATAAAACAGGAATCATACATATGCTGTCTTCAAGAGACACACTTTAAATCAAAAGATGCATATGGACTAAAGATAAAAGGATGGAACAAAATATTTCAAAATATTTCACAAACGGAAATGAAAAAAAAGCTGGGGTAGTAATACTTATATCAGACAAAATGGACTTTAAAACAAACACTATAGTTAGAGATAAAGAAGGTCACTACATAGTAATAAAGGGAGCAATCCAAAAAGAAGATATAACCATTAAAAATATCTACGCAACTAATATACAAGCACCTAAATATATAAAGCAGACTTTGATATATTTAAAGGGCGAGATCAAAAGCAATACTATAATAAGGGGATTTCAATACCCCATTAACATCATTATATAGATCCTCAAGAAAGAAAATTAACAAAGAAACAGCAGACTTAAAGGACATATTAGATCAATTCGATTTAATAGATATCTTCAAAACATTTCACCCTAAAGCAGCAGAATATACATTCTTTTCAAGCGCTCATGGTACATTCTCTAGAATAGACCACATGTTAGGGCACAAAAACACTCTCAATAACTTTAAAAAGATTGAAATCATATCGAGCACTTTCTCTGATAACAATGGCATTAAACTAGAAATCAACCACAACAGAAATACAGAAAAATACTCAAACACTTGGAAACTAAATAGCATGTTATTAAATAACTAATGGTAAACAATGAGATCAAAGAAGAAATTCCTAAAAACAAGTGATAATGAGCATACATCAACTCAAAATTTATGGGACACAGCAAAAGCAGTCCTGAGAAGGAAGTTTATAGCATTACTGGCATAACTCAAGAAACTAGAAAAAGCTCAAATAAACAACTTGACCCTACATCTAAAAGAACTAGAAAAAAAACAGCAAGTAAAGCCCAGAGCTAGTAGAAGGAAGGAATAAATAAAGATCAGAGCAGAAATAAATGACATAGAGACTAAAGAAACAATACAAAGGACCAATGAAACCAGGAGCTCTTTTTTTTAAAAGGTAAACAAGATCAATAAACCTTTAACCAGACTCACCAAGAAAAAAAGAGAGAGGACTCAAATAAATAAAATTAGAAATTAGAGTGGAAAAGTAACAACTGACACAACAGAAATACAAAATATTGTAAAAAAAAATACTATGAAGAACTGTACACCAAAAAACCAGACAACATAAATGAAATGGACAAATTTATTGAAACATATAATCTTCCAAAAATTAATCTGGAAGAATCAGAAAACATAAACAGACAAATTACAAAAAATAAGATTGAAACAGTTATCAAAACACTCCCCAAAAAGAAAAGTCCTGGGCCTAATGGCTTCACAAGTAAATTCTACCAAATATTCAAAGAAGAACTAACTTCTATCCTTCTTAAGCTATTTCAAAAAATTCAAGAGGAAGGAAGACTTCCAACCTCCTTTTATGAGGTGAGCATAATTCTGATTTCAAAACCAGGCAAAGACAATACAAAAAAAAAAAATTATAGGCCAATATTACTGATGAATTTGGATGCAAAAATCCTCAACAAAATATTAGAAACCCGGATCCAGCAACATATGAAAAAAAATCATACACCATGATCAAGTGAAATTCATTCTTGGGAGGCAAGGCTGGTATCATATTTGCAAATCAATCAATGTGATTCATCACATAAACAAAAGGAAGGAGAAAAACCACAGGATAATTTCAATAGATGCAGAAAATCATTTGATAAAATTCAGCACCCATTCATGATCAAAACTCTCAGGAAAGTGGGAATACAGAGAACATGCCTCAACATGATAAAGGCCATCTATAACAAACCCACAGCCAACATCATACTCAATGGGCAAAAATTAAAAGCAATCCCCTTAAGATCAGGAATGAGGCAGGGGTGCCCCCTTTCACCACTCTTATTCAACATAGTTCTGGAAGTCCTAGCCATAGCAATCAGACAAGAAAAAGAAATAAAAGGCATCCAAATTGGAAAAGAAGAAGTAAAACTATCACTATTTGCAGATAATATGATAGTGTATATAGAAAACCCTAAAGGTGCAGTCAAAAAAGTACTAGACCCGATAAATAAATTCAGCAAGGTGGCAGGATATAAAATCAATAGTCAGAAATCAGAGGCAGTTTTATACACTAACAATGAACTGTCAGAAAGAGAAATTAAGGAATCAATCCCCTTTACCATTGCAACCAAAAAAATTAAGTACCTAGGAATAAATTTAACCAGGGAGATTAAAGACTTGTACTCAGAAAATTATGAAACATTGATAAAAGAAATCAGGGAAGATACAAACAAGTGGAGGCATATACTGTGCTCATGGTTAGGAAGAATAAACATCATTAAAATGTCTATATTACCAGAGCAATTTATAAATTCAATGCAATACCGATTAAAATACCAATGACTTACTTCAAAGATATAGAACACATATTCCAAAATTTTATATGGAACCAAAAGAGAACATGAATAGCCTCAGCAATCTTGAAAACTAAGAGTAAAATGGGAGGTATCACACTTTTGGATATCAATTTATACTACAAGGCCATTGTACTCAAAACAGCGTGGTACTGGCATAAGAACAGGCATATAGATCAATGGAACAGAACAGAGAACCCAGAAGTAAACCCACAGCTCTATGGACAACTGATATTTGACAAAGGAGGTAAGGGCATACAATGGAGTAAAGACAGCCTCTTTAATAAATTGCTTTGGGAAAATTGGACAGTTACCTGCAAAAAATGAAACTAGACCAGCAACTTACTCCATTCACAAAAATAAACTCAAAATGGATAAAAGACTTAAATGAAAGCCATGAAACCATAAGCATCTTAGAAGAAAAACGTAGGCAGTAAGCTCTCTGACATCTCTTGCAGTGATATATTTGCTGGTTTGTCTCCACGGGCATGTGAAATAAAAGACAGGATAAACAAATGGGACTTTATATCAAACTAAAAAGCTTTTGCATAGCCAAAGTCAATAAGAACAGAATAAAAAGACAAACTACCCAATGGGAGAACATATTTGACAGTACGTCTGATTAGGGCTTAATAACCAAAATTTATAAAGAACTTGTAAATCTCAACACCAGAAAGACAAACAATCCAATCAAAAAATGGTCAAAAGAAATGATTAGAAATTTCTCCAAAGCAGACATACAGATGGCCAATAGTTATATGAAAAAATGCTCAACATCAATAATCATTAGAGAAATGAAAACTAAAACCACAAAGAGCTATCACCTCACACCAGACAGAATGGCACTCATCAACAAAACAACACAGAATAAGTGCTGGCGAGGATGTGGAGAAAAGGGAACCCTCCTGCACTGCTGGTGGGAATGCAGACTGGTGCAGCCTCTTTGGAAAAGTGTATGGAGATACCTCAAAAAATTGAAAATCAAACTGCCTTTTAACCCAGCTATTCCACTTTTAGGAATATACCCTAAGAACACCATAGAACTGTTCCAACAAGAGAAATGCACCTCCATGTTTATGGCAGCATTTTTCACAATAGCAAAAATCTGGAAATAGCCCACATCCATCAGAGGATGAGTAGATTAAACAGCTTTGGTACATATATACTATGAAATTCTACTCAGCCATAAGAAATGATGACATTGAATCATTTACAATAACATGGATGGAGCTTGATAACATTATTCGGAGTGAAATAAGTATATCAGAAAAAACTAAAAACTATATGAACTCATACATAGATGGGACATAAAAATGAGACAGACAGGGACAAGAATATGATGGTAATGGGGGCAAGAGGGTGGGAAGGGTCCTAGGAAGGAGAGTGAGGGGGTGGGGAAGAAGAAAGTCACAAAGAAAACCAGATAGAAAGTGATGAAAGACAATTTGACTTGGGGTGAAGTGTATACAACATAATCAAATGTCAAAGTAATCTGAAGATGTTTTCTTGGAACATATGTAGCCTGAATTATCAATGTCACTGCATTAAAATTAAAAAAATAAGATTAAAAAGTGTTATGTCTTCTTGAGTAGTGTTTCCTTAATGATTAACATGACCATTTTTTCTCTGATTATTTTTGCTGTCTTTTAGTCAGCATTGTTAGATATGAGTATTGCTACACCTGCTCTTTTTTTTTATTTGCTTGAGGTATTGTTTTCCAGCATTTCACTTTGAATTTGTTTTTAACTATGTTGCTTAGATGTGTTTGTTGTACGCAGCATACAGTTGGATTTTTTTTTTACTTTTTTTTTTCTTTTTTTCTGAAGCTGGAAACGGGGAGGGACAGTCAGACAGACTCCCGCATGTGCTGGACCAGGATCCACCCAGCACGCCCACCAGGGGTGACGCTCTGCCCACCAGGGGGTGATGCTCTGCCCCTCTGGGGTGTCGCTCTGCCGAGACCAGAGCCACTCTAGCGCCTGGGGCAGAGGCCAAGGAGCCATCCCCAGCGCCCAGGCCATCTTTGCTCCAATGGAGCCTTGGCTGTGGGAGGGGAAGAGAGAGACAGAGAGGAAGGAGGGGGTGGAGGTGGAGAAGCAAATGGGCACTTATCCTATGTGCCCTGGCTGGGAATCAAACCCGGGTTCCCCTCGCGCCAGGCCAATGCTCTACCACTGAGCCAACCGGCCAGGGCCCAGTTGGATTTTTTTAATCCATTATGCTACTTTGTGTCTTTGTATTGGTGATTTTAATCTGTTTACATTTAGTGGAATTATTGACATTTGAAAGTTTCCTATTGCCATTTTATATATTGCCCAAATACTGAAGAAACAGAATTTAACGCCAAATTTAAAAGTAACTTCAATCATCTGTATTAGTATAGTAAAGAAGACTTCATCAGTGTGCCATCTTCCATTAAAGCAGAGAGCAAATATAAAATATTTTTAAATGCTTCTGTAAGCTTTAGCAATGTCTCTAACAACCACAGTACCCAAACGTTCCATAGTGACCATATATATCAATCCTTTCTTTCAATTCTGTAAAACACAACCAGAATCACCACTCAAACTTACTGTAGTATTTACTTGAAATACACAGTTGTCTGCTCTTCAGAAGAAACAGTGCTTGGTGATCCTTTGATATTCATTGGGAAATGAGACAGTACTCAGTTTTGATACACAGTCATGTACCTACACCATCTGTGCTTAGCCTCTCAAACAGAAAGAAATGATTAGTATTTACAAGAGTTACACAGTTTTCTGCTCTTCAGGTGAAGCATCATTAGGAATTGAGATAGGACCCAGTTTTGTTACAAAGTATTGTACCTACACCATGTGCTTAAACTCTCAAACTGAAAGAAATGGTGAGGTTTCAAATAACTGTTAGTATACTTCTCATAAGGCCTTCTATAAAGATCACTTCATACTTCTGAAGATATTATATTTTTTAAAGACAATTCTTCATGTTTTCTTACACATCAGATTTAGTTTTTTGTTGTATGCGTGTCTTTGCCAAAATGAGTTTCAAATGTTCTGAGATAGTTTTGCTCATGTATATGTTTGGTTGGGCTTGAAAATTAATTTCAGGCTTTCATGTCTACACTGTCTGTATTTTTTGCTCCGGAAGATCTTCCAAGATTAGGTTATAAAAAGAATTCTTTTACCCTAAAAGTGTTTCATTTATGATCTGTTCTTTTACCAGCAAACAAAGTTCAATATAAAACCAGAGTTTTCAAGTTAAAAAGCGTTCTTCATTGTGTAAATAGAGTTTCAAAATTCTGAAGAAACAGTACTTCACCTCGAATTTAAAATTACCTCCAATCATTTAGCTAACGTAAGCAGCAAGTACATCTTAACTTGTACATCTAAATGAAACATTACAAGTGCACAAAAGTTAAAACTTGAGATATTTCCTACATTTTGCAAAGTACTTGGCTCAGGATACATGCATATTTTAAGAACCATTGTCAAACAACCGGTATGTATCCTTTTATGTTATTTTCAGCGTATACGAAATTCCATATAGATAAGCCATATGGATGATCCAAGAGATATTCTGGCATTGGAATGTAATGTTTTTTATTACTTTCTGTTATTCTGCCCTTAATATCAAACTGTATATCATACTAAGCTCCTGAAGATATTACAACATTAATGTGTACTCATTAGTCGTTCTCTATATTTCCCTTTCAAAAGTGCCAGAATACCATTCCAGTCACAGAGATTCAGTACCTTTTCACTGTGTGAATAATGAAACCAGCATGCAAAGTTAAATACAAAATTAAATTCCTCGGGTTATTCAATGATTAAATAACGTTACAAAATCCTGAAAAAAATGAAGTTAACCATGAATTTAAAAGTAATTTCAATCATCTAGCAAACATGGGAAACAAGTCCATCTTAACTGCACATGTACAGGAAAAGTTACAAGTATACAAAAGTGAAACTAGAGATTTTTTTACATTTCACAGAGTATGTTGCTCAAGATACTTGAATAGTCAAAGTATTGTCAAACAACTAGTATGTACTTTGTCATGTTATAAAGGCCTGTATAAAATGTCAGAGAACTAAACAATATAGATGAATTTAGATGTATATTAACACAGAAACAAAATGTTATTTTATAATTTCTGTTACTCAGCCCTTAATATAAAGCTGTATATCATACTGACGCCAGAAGATTATAGAACTTTATTGTGAACTCATTAGTCTTTCTCTGTCTTTCCATTTCAGAAGTGTCAGAGTACCATACCAGTCACATAGAAAGCAGTAAGTTTTCACAGTGTGCATAATAAAACATAGCTAGCCAAAAATTGCAGCAATTTTTTTGGACGATATTACGCTGTAAACAAGTATTCTTTGAGTGCTTGTATAATGAGTAGTTGAAATTCATTTTCAATATTCATCACATTGTTGCCTTCATGTTTTACTGATGGAAATGAAAAGGTTCAGCTTCATTCCTATAAATAACAGTGCCATGTTTTCATTTGGAAGCCAATTGATATGTTCAACCCATACAAGATTTTACTCCTTAGTAAATGAACTGCTTTTAAAAACTATTGCAGCTTAGACATTTGTCTGTATTAGTACTATAAATAATAGATCATCAGTGTACCTTCCTCCATTAAAACAGAGACCAAACTTAAAATATCTTTAATCCCATCTGTAGGCTTTAGCACTATCTATAACAACCACAGTACAGAAATGTTCCATTGTGATCATATATATCAACCCCTTCTTTCAATTCTTGAAAACACCACCTGAGTCACCACTCAAATTTACAGTAGTATTTACTTGAATTACACAGTTGTCTACTCTTCAGAAGAAACAGTGCTTGGCAATCCTTTGATATTCATTGGGAAATGAGACAGTACTCAGTTTTGATACAGAGTCATGTACCTAAAACATCTGTGCTTAGACTCTCAAAATGAATGAAATGGTTACATTTCAAATAACTGTTAGTATACTTCTCATAAAGAGCTCATAAAAGATCAGTTCATACTTCTGAAGATATTATATTCTCTCAAGACAATTCTTAACACTTCATTGCCCATCAAATTTAGTTTTTCGTTGTATGCCCATTTTTGGAAACATGAGTTTCACGTTTTCTGAGAGAGCGTCGCTCATGTGCATGTTTGCTTGCAAACTTAATGTAGTATTTACAAAAGGTACACAGTTGTCTGCTCTTCAGATGAAGCATCGTTAGAAATTGAGATAGAATCCAGTATTGTTACACAGTAATGTACCTACACAATCTGTGCTTAGACTCTCAAACTGAAAGAAATGGTGAGGTTTCAAATAACTGTTAGAATACTGTTCGTAAGAACTTGTACAAAGATCGCTACATACTTCTGAAGATATTAAATTCTTTCAAGAAAATTCTTAATGCTTTATTACAAGTCAGATTTAGTTTTTCATTGTATGCAAGTTTTTGCTAATATGAATTTCAAGTGTTCTGAGATAGTTTCATTCATGTGCATATTTGGTTGTGCTTGACAATTAAGTTCAGGCTTTCATGTCTACACTGTCTGTATTTCCTGCTTCAGAAGACCTTCCAAGATTAGGTTACAAAAGTCTTTTCTTAACCTAAAAGTGTTTCATTTATGATCTGTTCTTTTACCAGCACACAAAGTTCAATATAATACCAGATTTTTCAAGATAAACAGTGTTCCTCGTTGAGTAAATTCAGTTACAAAATACTGAAGAAACAGAGCTTAACCCCAAATTTAAAATTAACTCCAATCATTTAGCTAACGTGAGCAGCAAGTACATCTTAACTGCACATCTACATGAAATGTTACAAGTCACAAATGTTAAAAGTTGAGATAACTCCTAAAGTTTTCACAATACTTGGCTCAAGATACATGTATATTTAAAGAACCATTGTCAAACAAGTGGTATGTATTATTTTATGTTATTTTCAGTGTGTACAAAAATCCATATAGATAAACCATATGGATGATCCAAAAGGTATCCTAGCATTGGAATGTAATGTTTCTCTTGCTTCCTGTTACTCTGCTCTTAATATCAAACTGTATATCATGCTAAGCTACAGAAGATATTCTAACATTAATTGAACTCATTAGTCATTCTCTATCTTTCCCCTTATGAAGTACCAGAATACCATTCCACTCACATAGATTTAGTACTTTTTCAATATGTGCATAAAAAAACATACCTTGACTAAAATTTAGCAATTTCCTTGGAAAATATAAGGCTATAGACAAGTATTCCTAGGATGACTTTTTTAAAGGGTAGTTGAAACACATTGTCAATATTCATCACAAAGTTTCCTTCATGTTTTAAAGAGGGAAATAACAATGTTTACTTCCTGTGCTATCAAAAACAGACAGTGCTGCAATTTGGATACCAATTTAAATTTTCAACCCATACAAAATTTTACTCCTTACTAAATGAACTGCTTAAGGAAGGGAATATTGCAGGTAAGACCTGCATCTGAATTAGTTGTATAAGGAACTGATCTTCAGTATTGCGTCCTCCATTAAAGTAGAAAACAAACTTAAAATATCTTTAAATGCATCTGTAACATCTTCAAGTAAGATTGCTGAATTTTAGGCAAGGTATATTTCATTTTCCACAGAGTGAAAATAAACTGATTTCCATGTGAACTGCTCATTGTATAGTGCTGCCAATTTGCCACAAGAGCAAAACGAACTCAAAACACTTGAAACAAATTGTAGCATAAAACCCGGACAAAGATGATAAGCTAAAATGACATGTACATGCATTAACCATTGCCTTGAAAGAATAGAGTTTCTTTTTAAGCATGAACTAATCTTAGCACAACTTCTTAGCAATAATATATTAACTATATTAACAGTGAAATCTCACCAATTTAGGCTTAAGGATATAAGCACAGTTATCATGTATATACTGTGTAACAAAACAGAGCATCCCATCTCAATTACAAAGGGAAATCAAAGCATTGCCCAGCACTGCTTTTCCTGAAGAGCAGACCACAGTGTAACTCTAGCAAGTATTACACTAACTATGACACTACACGGTTTTTGATATGCCTGACCTGAACATTTTGACTTAAGTCTGTAAAACGTGAAAGGAGGAATGTGCTGAATATGGACAATGCATATCAGCTAATCCTGATACACATCACTCAAAGCAGTTTTGTGAACAGTGTAAAATCTTTGAGTAAGATTGCTGAATTCTAGATGAAGTATGTTTCATTTTTCACATAGGGAATATGTACAAATTTACAAGTAACATGCTCATTGTATAGATGTCCACGTTAATATTAGGATAATTTCTGGAGATTAGTATTAGCTACAGTTTTACATTTGAGATGGAATTACAAAAATTTTGAAAAAACTTTGTATTTGTGAGCTAAAATTCACCTGTTGTCATCTGTAAGGTAGGTATCTCAATTTAGGTTGTTGCGATCAGAAATTTTTTCAACGCTGAGGGAAAAAATGATAACAGAACATATAGTGCTTATTTGCCAATGACCCTTTGATTTTGCACATACCTTGTTCCATGTATTCTGTGAACTGGAGAAAACATGTTTAATTTTCACTTATGACACAAGTGTAACTTTTCCTATACATGTGCTGCTTAGTTGAACTCTCTGTTAATGTTAGTCTGATAATTAAATTACTTTTAAATTCTGGGTTTACAAGTGTTCCCTTTAGGGTTCCTAACTCTGTTAACACAATAATGTCACACTTCACAGGATCAGGAATTTGATTGTGTCTTGAACTTCGTGTATGGGGAACGATGTAGTTCTGAAATGAAGCACTTTTAGGTTAAGGAAGGCTTTCTGTCACCTAACCATGGAGGAGCTTCATGAGCTGAAATTAAAGACAATTAGAAAGGAAAAGCCTGAATTTCATGTAAAGCAGTGCCAAATATCCACAGGAGCACTGCTAACTCAAATTATTTGAAATGAATTTTAGTAAAAACCCCAGCTACAATGAACGCTAAATCTGACATGTAAAAGATTTAACCATTGCCTTGGAAAAATAGAGTTCCCTTTAAAGCAGTGTTTCCCAACCTTTTTTGTGCCATGCCCCACCTTAACCTTTCTAAAATTTTTATGCCCCCCCTATGTAACATACATAATTTTTAACATTAAAAAATTGATTTGTTCACTTAATAAACATAAATGATAGGTTCTAGGAAGAAATCACTATGAAATTGTTAACAAAACACAGTAAGTAAAATTTCAAAACATATAATGAAAAACAGAAATTTAAATTCCAAATAATTTTAATACAGATTTTTCTATATTAATTTATTATTTTAATTTAGTATGATCCTTGCGCTTGATGCTTGCTGCACAGAAATTTTATATTAGGTTCCAATTTGGTTAGCTTTAGTTTCAAGTCTCCACGTTGTGTTATTTCCAGCCGATTTCTTTTTTTTTTACCAGTAAATTATTTACAGCACTAAATCCACATTCAGCTAAAAATGAAGATGGAAATGGTAGCAATAGTTTTCTTGCACATTTGGCTGAATTTGGGTATTTGATTTCTGTTTCCTCACAAAGCCATGCCATCGCTCCTTTGATATGAAATAAAGCTTTAACTGACTCATCATTTTGCAATTCTGCGAGTTCTTCTTGATACTGCATATTCGATATATCAGACAAATCCACAAACATTGGCTGCATCATCCATGTTGGGATATCAATTTGTTTTAAATCAGAAAATCTTTCATTTAAATCAGCCGATAGAATATTCAAATGATTGACAATAACAAGTAAAGCAGTATCAGTTACTTCACATTTTTGGAGCCAATGAAACTGTTTAAAGTTTTTGTTGTTAATATGTTTCTGACATAACTCAATATTGGTAATGAAACCAAATATCTTTGCTTTTGCATCAACAAGAGTTTTATTTGTTCCTTGAAGTTGCTTATTTAATATATTTAGTTTTTCAAAGATATCGTCTAAATAACTCACAAATACTTTACCATCTATTGTTAACAGATACTTCATTTCAGCTTTGTCACTTAAAAAATCACTAAGAGTTTCAAACAGTTCCATAAATCTTTTCAAACAGTTTCCTTTAGATAGCCATCTTACTTCAGTATGAAGTAAAAGTCTCACATGGTCTTCATTTTGTTCTTCACAAAATAGCTTGAAAAGACGCTCACGTTTGGCACTAGCTTTAATAGCATTAACACACTTTATTACTGTATGTAATACTTCATTCAGAACAGGCGAGATGTTTTTAGCTACCAAGTTTTCCCTATGAATAACACAATGCACAAGAATCATTTCTGGATTCACATCTTTCATCAATTTTAAGCAGCCATTTTTCTTGCCCATCATATTGGGAGCACCATCTGCAGCACAAGATGTTCTATTTTTCATTGGTATATCATTGACATCTAAGTAGTTTTTTAGCTTATTATATATATCTTTGGAGGTAGTGGTGCTTTCTAATCTTTTACAGAACAACATTTCTTCAGCAAAATGTCCTTTATCAATATATCTTACGTAAGTTATCAATACTGCCTCACTGTCTCTCAAAGTTGATTCATCCATTTGCAAGGAGAATTTTCTTGTTTTCAGCTTTTCAATAAGTTGTTTTTCAATATCCTCACTCATTTCATCTATTCTTCTGCTAACAGAATTGTTACTGAGTGGCATAGCTTTTACATCTTTGTCATCTTTTTCAAGAACCATTTTAAGAAATGCTGATATTGACGGTTTTATTAAATTCTCTCCTATAGTGTGATTTTCTCCAGTTTTAGCAATGAATAAATAAATTTGATAACTAGCCTCAAGAACACGATTATTAGTTGAAGTATGAGCAGTAAATAGAAACTTAAATGTTGTTCTTTTTTCAAAATTTTTCTTTAAAGTTTTAAAGTAACTCAAATCTGAATTAATATGAGCACTATGTTTCACCTTCAAATGCGCCTCAAGATGACCTCGTTTCATTGATTTGTTGGTCAAGCATTGCTGGCATAAAAGACAAAAAGGAATCCGCTCATCATGAACAGCGGGTCTGAACCCAAATTTTAAATATTCCTCTGAATATTGACGAGTTTTTTTCTTGCTTTCACCACTCATTTTACTATGGGCTATAAGAAATAAAAATAAGATCAATTAAGAACTAATATTAAAATATGTGTTAAAATGTATTCAATGTGACATAGAGTAAATGTATACTAAAAATTCATATTTATTTAAATGTATATAACACATTTACTACACTACCACTGCAAATCAAAAGGTATCTATATTTTTTCCACTTGATAAAATTTTCTGGAAAGTTATGCTTCTAAAATTAAAATTGTCGTGCATGCACTATTATAGCCCCAATAATATTTATAAAATATTAGTGCTTTCTAGCCCCAATGCAAGAAGTACTTAATAAAGAGTTTAATATTGATAAAAATAAAATCAAATACTTACCAATTATATCTATACTATATATATGTATATTTATTAAATCAACGAGCTTTTACAACAGTTTTGACTGACACTTATTTCAAATTAACACCAACTGAATGATGTGAAACACTACAGAAGTTGCGATGGGCCAATTAGGTGAGAATAACTGCGTTGTTTAGCGAGTTTTTAAAACGTCCGGGGTTCCCCGTGGCAGACGGCACACTCCGCGGTGAACCCAGGATGAAGTTTACTTGACGACGCCAATCACCCAGTTGATATTTTGGTCTCGTCAAATGAAATTATACTTAATAATTATTTACCGCAATTATTTAAGAATTGCATTTTTTGTTAAATTTGGCACCGATATCTAGCATTGCATTTAAATGGCCCAGGGCAAAAGAGTTAAAGTCGTGTCAAGTCCATTTTCAAATTGCCCCCCTTAATTATCGAATTGCCCCCCTGTGGGGCGTGGGCCCCACGTTGGGAAACACCACTTTAAAGCATGAACAAATCTTGGCCCAACTTCTTAGCAAAACTGTATTAACAGTAATTTGAAATCTCACCATTTCAGGTTCAAAAATCTAAGCACAGCCGTGTATGTACATACTGTGTAACAAAACTGAGTATCCCATCTCAATTCCTAAGAGAAAATAAAGTATCGCCCAGCACTGCTTTTCCTGAAGAGCAAATCACAGTGTTAATCTAGCAAGTTATTACACTAACTATTGGACTGCACTGTTTCTGATGTGCCTGGATCTGAACGCTTTGACTTAAGTTTATAAAATGTAAAAAGAACAATATGATGAATATGGACATGCGTATCAGTTAATTTTTGTACACATCACTAAAAGCAGATTTGTGTACAGTGTAAAATCTTTGAGCGAGAATGCTGAATTCTAGGCAAAGTATGTTTCATTTTCCACATAGTTAAAATGTACTGCTTTTCATGTAACCTGCATGGTGTTCTACCTATTCTAAATGTGAATGACAGAGAAAGACTTATGAGTTCACATCAATATTAAGATATCTTCTGGAACTTTGTATAGTTTTGTCTTAAAGGTTTTGATTTCTACACTATATAATTGGGCAGACCAGAGCGATCTCTCTCTCTCTCTCTCTCTCTCTCTCTCTCTCTCTCTCAGTTCCTGAAATTAGCATTGCATAAGAGAAGCAGCCAAGATGGCGGAGTGCTGAAGGAGAAGCCAATTTGTGCAAAGTTTGTGCAGAGAGCAGATGAGGAACAGAGGTGGAGATGTAGAAACCTTTGATTCTAGGAATACTCAGATGAGTAAGTGGCTCTGGGAGCCCTGAAAGGACAAGGAAGTATTTTCCCAGTTTTTTTATTTTCTCACCTGCTGGGTGCAAGCTACGATTAAAGCTAATGGCCCACCAGTTCTTGGTTCTGTTGTTTCATTTCCATCCATCCAAATCAAATGTGAACTTCCTTGGGCCAGGTGGCTGTGATGGTGGCTGTGGCTACTGGCTTTACTTTGTGAATAAGTAGGAGTTGTATCTGGTCACCTCAATAACAACAGCTGTCTAACAAGAGAACCTTTTGTGCAGGAGCAGGGTTAAGGAGATAACAGGCCATTCAAGGCCCGCCTGCTTTTACCAGATCAAGGCAGCACATAAAATTGAGCCTTAACTTTAGGCCTTGCGATACTCCACCCTAGGATATAAACCTCCACACTGCATTGTGAGAGAATATATTTATTCTTTTTCTTAAATAATTACTTTACTAAGATATAGTTCACATACCATATGTTGGTCAAATAAGTTTGTAAATATGATATATCTGTTTGCTCGATTTGGGTGTGGGAGACATGCTTTAAGCTGGCAAAGTCATTATTGCCTAAGTCTTAGTTTTAAGACTAAGCCTTTCTCTCCCTTCTAATACTAAAGTCTTCTCAAAACTAAGCTTTTTGGCCTGACCTGTGGTGGCGCAGTGGATAAAGCGTCGACCTAGAAATGCTGAGGTCGCCAGTTCGAAACCCTGGGCTTGCCTGGGCAAGGCACATATGGGAGTTGATGCTTCCAGCTCCTCCCCCCTTCTCTCTCTCTGTTTCTCCTCTCTCTCTCTGTCTCTCCCTCTCCTCTCTAAAATGAATAAATAAAAAAAAACTAAGCTTTTCCCCACACCCTTGACTGTTGCATAAATCCCATTTATGCCTCAGATAAGTGGCTTTGTATCAGAGACTTCCTTATTTGTATATTGGCTTAAAGGCTTCAATTTTCTAAACTATAAAATGAGACAGACTAGGGGTTTTCTCTCTTAGTTCCTGCTATCAGCATTGCAGAGGCCTCTCTGACCCCTTGCCCTTCATGGGAAAAGCAGGTTTTCTTCTTTTCCCTTGGCTACTCTTGTGGCTTGCCTGTCTTGGAGAGATACCAATAAGCAGAATGGCCCACCATCCTC
Source organism: Saccopteryx bilineata (assembly GCF_036850765.1). Classification (NCBI taxonomy): domain Eukaryota; kingdom Metazoa; phylum Chordata; class Mammalia; order Chiroptera; family Emballonuridae; genus Saccopteryx; species Saccopteryx bilineata. The sequence goes on along the minus strand of NC_089491.1, from coordinate 206,534,629 downwards.
TGACTTCACCATTTCTTTACCCTCTGCATGTGAATTTTTGTGATGGCAGTGGCTGTGGCCCCTAGCCTTACAACTGGAGTAGTTTGCAGCAGGATTTGGATCAGGTCAGTATGGAGCCACCACCCTTGAGGGGTCGGGTTGAGGACTGGTTGCTGTTCTGGCTCCCTATGGCTGTTCTTCTACAGACCATGGGCTGCATGTTTTTTACTAAAGAGGAAACCAGGAGTTCTGTGTTAGAAGCTGCCTGAGGTCGAAAGCTTCAGGATGAATTGTAAATAGAACAGCAGCAAAGGCTGGAATTGTAGTGAGCACTGAAGAAGGAATTATGGGTTCACAAGTTGCAGTTTGCCCTGGAAGCTGAACGTTTGCACTAGCAATTGTTGGAGAAACAACTCTGGATTCAAGATCTCAAGTCTCAGCTTCTGGCCAGAGGCCAGAAGCCAAGCCACAGGAGCCTAACTGGTCACCAAAGGAGCATCAGCATTCATGGTGGTGGACTGGCTTTTGAGTCAGCAGGAACAGGTGCTTCCAACTCATCTTCGGAAGATGAGAAAGCTCAAGCTGAAGCTGCTATATGCACACTCAGAGCCCAACCAGTGGTTGCCAAGAAGGTAAAATTCCAGCAGTGAAGAGTCCCTCAGGGGCAGCCACAGCCTCCTGTCCAGGTAATGGAACACTCTGTGATCCAGCCCTATACCCAGGCAGAGCTGATGGAGTTGGGGGACACAGTTTAGGCAGAAACCTACTGAATCTTTGGTAACCTGGTTACTATGATTATGGGACATAGGGGTGGATGACATCATGCTCTCTGGAACAGAGATAGAGAAACTGGCCACCATTACCACACACTCCTCCTTGAGGCAATGTCTTCAGAACTGCCATGGCAACTCAGGAGAACATACTCTATTAGAATGGGTGATGGCCACCATTTGTATGGTCTGGCAGAATGCTGGAGTATTGCCAGGGGCAGTGAGTTGGTGGCGTTACTACAGTGAGTTAGTGAAGGTCCTTCAGGAACTAGGTATGAAGAATGCTGTTTTCAACCTTGGGTCCTGTGGGCCAGATGAGAAAGTGTTTATGGCAAAAATGAGAAACTTTATCCTTGCTAGTTCGCCGTCAGCCCTTTTTGGGTCACTTGTGGCTATCTTGGGCCCCTATGTGGGGCAGCCCATCAATGCAGTTACACAGATGGTAGCAGATTTGGGAGAGCTGGAGACTGCTCAGGATCATAAAGCAGTGAGGGCTGCTGCCTATGTTGCCCCCCACCAACTAACAAGGGAAACAGGCCTATAAAGGTTACCCAAACACAGATGTGTGTAGATTTGATTGTGGCTGGGGCAGATACAGGGAAAATAGATGGCCAGTCTAATAAAATTATTTTGGAGCTTTGGCGGCAGCTTAAAGCAGAACAGAAGTTCCAGCCACTGAGACAAAAGGCCCCAGCAGCTACCAATAAAATGTTTGGTGCACGGGCAGCATGGTTACAAGATGGTATGATGGAGACGGCTGAGGAAAAGGAGAACTCCCAAGACCCATTGTACCAGTTCGAATAGGAAAAAGGCTGAGGGACCTGTCTAACAGGGATGGGCATGGACCGGAGGCCACCATGTGGAACTGGCTATCCACTGGTCCCCTTCCAATGTACAACAGGTGTTGGCCTTGTTGGATACAGGTGCAGAATGTTCCCTCCTCTATGGGAACCCAGAGCAGTTTGCTGGGAACCCAGTGGCCATTAACGGTTATTGGGACCAAACTGTTCAAGTGAAGCCAATAACTATTCCACTGGGGATAGGAAGACTGCCTCCTAAGCCATATATGTTGTATGTATCTCCTATTCCTGAATATATTTTGGGGGTAGATGTCTTGCAAGGACTGTGGTTGGAAACTACAGCTGGGGAATTCCGGCTTCTGATCAGAGCTGTGAAGGCAATGTTGTGGGGACATGTAGCACATTCCCCTTTGCAATTACCCATTCCTCAGCATGTGACTAACACCAAGCAGTACCACCTGCCAGGTGGTTGTGAAGAAAGCATAGGGACAATCCTTGAACTAAAAAAGGTGGGGATCATCTGGCCAGCACAGTCCTTACAACTCCCTAGTATGGCCTGTGCACAAACCAGACGGAGCCTGGAGAATGACAGTACATTACAGAGAACTTAGTAAAGTTGTTCCCCCTTTGCATGCTGCTGTTCCCTCGATAGCTAACATGATGGATCGGCTAAGCCATGAGTTGGGGACATACCACTTTGTGGCAGACTTGGCCAATGCTTTTGTCTTTATTGATGTAGCTGCAGAGAGTCAAGACCAATTTGCCTTCAGTTGGGAAGGGAGACAATGGACCTTTACAGTATTACCCCAGGGCTATTTGCATAGCCCCACTTTGTGTCATAGGCTTGTGGCTGCTGACCTCCCTAAATGGAAACAGCCAGAGGCAGTTCACATGTACCATTATATTGATGATATTATGCTAACTAGTGATTCTCTTCCAAAATTGGAGCAAGCAGTCCCTACCCTGTTATCTCATTTGAAAGCATGTGGCTAGGCAGTAAACAAGAACAAATTACAAGAACCTGGGTTATCTGTTAAATTCTTGGGAGTTGTCTGGTCGAGTAAGACAAAAGTTATCCCTGATGCGCAGTTATAGATAAGATCCAAGCATACCCTGTGCCCACTATGGTAGAACAGTTACAGGAATTCTTAGGTTTGTTGGGGTATTGGCAAGCATTTATACCCCGTTTGGCTCAGTTACTATGCCCCTTGTGCAATCTTATTCGGAAGAGGGTTCGTTGGAATTGAGCTGAGAAGGTGCAAGGTTCATTTGTAGCAGCTAAGAGAGCTGTCAAGGTGGCACAGGCCTTGAATGTGTTTGATCCTGCCAGGCTCTATGAGCTGAATGCTCATGTAACCTCGAAGGGGGTTGGATGGGGCTTGTGGCAACAGACAGAGCACTTATGGCAACCTATTGGGTTTTGGTCCCAATTGTGGAAAGGTGCTAAAGTTTGTTACTCATTAGTGGAGAAGCAGCTGGCAGCTGTGTATGCTGCCCTCCTGGCCACTGAGAGTATTACAACCACAACACCAGCTACAGTCAAGACAACATCCCCTATTGCAGCATGGGTGAGAGACTGGGCGACAAAACCACATAGTGGTATGGCCCAAATGTCCACCCTGGCCAAGTGGGGTGCCTATCTGCAGCAAAACTGTGCTCTTAGCACCAGCCCACTGAGGGCAGAACTGCAGGAAGTCTTGGGTCCAGTCACCTATGTGACCTTAGAGTCAGGTGCAGCTGGGGCTCAGGAGGCAGAACCTGAAGTCAGTCCCTACCAGGAGAGGCAAGTGCTCATCCACGAGGATGCCTGGTATACTGATGGTTCCATCAGGGACCAACCTTCCAAATGGACAGCTACAGCCTTCCATCTGGGCACTGAGTCCATTTGGATGGACACAGGTACAGCCAATGGGAAGAATTAAGAGCTGTTTGGCTAGTCGCTCATAATGAACCTTCACCTCTGCTGATCTGCACTGACAGCTGGGCTGTCTATCATGGACTGACCCTTTGGATTGCTAACTTGACACACTAACCAGTGGATGGTAATGCACTGTCCACTATGGGGTCAGGTAATGTGGCAGGACTTATGGGAAATAGGACACCATAAGCAGGTGACAGTATATCATGTCATGGGGTATGCCCCTTTAGCCCATCCTGGGAATGATGAGGCAGATATGTTGGCAATGGTGTAATGGTTGGAGTCTGTACCTGCAGGTGATGTAGCGCAGTGGCTCCACCAGCGCCTGCTCCATGCAGGACAGAAAACTATGTGGGCTACAGTTAAGGCGTGGAATTTGCCTGTGTCCTATGCAGAGGTACTTCAGCCTGTGATCAATGTGCAGTATGTTCCAAAGAGTGCCCTCAGAGACCACTGGTGTCACCTGAACAGATCCAGAGGTGTCATGTTCCACTAACACAATGGCAGATAGACATCATTGGACCTTTACCAAAGTCAGAAGGGTACCAGTATGCAGTCACTTGTGTAGATACTGCCACGGGTCTGCTTGCTGCTTGCCCCGCCCATAACCCTGATCAGACGGCAGTCATATAGGCTCTGGACCGGCTGAGTGCTGCATATGTGTGGCTGCTAGTACTTGAAAGTGACAGTGGTACCCATTTCACTGGTTCAATGGTGAGGCAATGGGCTCAAGAGCTGGGGTTGGACTGGAAGTACCATGTTCCCTACCACCCCCAGGCTGCTGGTATCATTGAGCGGAATAATGGACTCTTAAAAGCAGGGACTGTAACAGAAGGGGGCACCAGCTCCCTTACTGGATGGACATGCTACTTATGAACAGTACACTGGATTTTGAATGAGAGAACTCGACAGGGAAGCCCAGCTCTTGTGGTAGCCCTCCTGCATCCAGCTGCCCCCATTCAGTTGCAGATTTGCACCAAAAACATTTTACTCAAGCCAGGTTTTGGACAGCCTGCCCCAACAGCCCTCCTAAAAGGCCAATGGCTTCAATGGACTTGGCCCTGGACCATACAGGTCCCCCATCTGAGATGGATGGCCTTGTTGGCACCATGGGGAAAGGAGCTAGAGGTGGACCTTCAGTTAACTCCTTGGGCAACCAGCACCTGGTTACCTAGGATAGAAATGTATTATTCCTTGAGTGCTCAGGAGGACAGCATTATGAAGGGCACCTCTGTAATTTCTTTAGGGCTAATAATGAGTTCTCCTATTTTACTACACATAGAACCAGCAGATGCTGGTGTATTGGCCAATAAGGTTTGGTATGCCCGCTCAGGGCAGTCTCTGGTACCAGCTACAGTGTTGTCTGCAGACAAACTGTGGCCTCTATTCTGCCAGAGGGAAAAGATTTGCCTCTCTTGGTGCCACTGAGAGCTCTCTCCATTTTGCCCATAGCTTTTGATTTGTTCATTCTATTGCTGTAGTTGTACTGTTTCTGTTTATGCAATGTACCCCACTCTTCACACAGTGACCATCATGGAAGACACCTGTGGTTTAGATTGTAAAACAAGCAAAAAAAGTAGAATGTTGGTCAAATAAGTTTGTAAATATGATATTATATGTTTGCTCGTTTTGGATGTGGGAGACAGGTTGTAGACTGGCAAAGTCATTATAACCTAAGGCTTAGTTTTAAGACTAAGCCTTTCCCTCCCTTCTAATACTAAGATCTTCCCAAAACTAAGCTTTCCCCACACCCTTGACTGTTGCATGATGTGGGGTGTTGCACTCTTATGAGGAATCCCATTTATGCCTCAGATAAGTGGCTTTGTATCAGAGACTTCCTTATTTGTATATTGGTTTAAAGGCTTTAATTTTCTACACTATAAAATGAGACAGACTAGGGGCTTTCTCTCTCGGTTCCTGCTATCAGCATTGCAGAGGCCTCTCTGATCCCTTACCCTGCATGGGAAAAGCAGGTTTTCTGCTTTTCCCTTGGATTCTTTTGTGGCTTGCCTGTCTTGAAGAGACACCAATAAGCAGAATGGCCCACCATCCTCTGACTCTGCTATTTCTTTACCATCTGCCTGAATTCAATGAGAACCTGCATGTGAAGGGCCATGATGGTGGCCCCTGGTCATACGCTATGCAATATATCCATTCAAGGTGTGTTTTCAGTATATTCACAATGTGTGCAACCATCACCACCATCCATTTCAAAACATTTCTATCACCCAAAAAAGAAACTCCCTTCACATTAGCAGTCATACCCCTCCTCCAACTCCCTTTTAAAAACCACTAACCCTCTTGCTGTCTCTGGGTATGCCTGTTCTGGACATTTCCTATAAATGAAACCATGGAAATAAATAAATGGAGTGGTTCCAATGTAGGTACTGTGATTCAATTATGTCATACTGGTTCAAGTTCTTCTATATTTCCACATTTCCAACCTCACTATGTAGCAGTATCTGCCTTCATGGTCACTATATGGCTACTAAAGTTTCAACATAACATTGTCACACCTCTGCTTACCTCTCACTGGCAAAGACTGGGTCACTTTAAGGAAGGAAGCTCCCCTCCTTGACCCAAGAAGCTTCAAGGACATTTTATGTTTTAGGCCAACCATCTAGAGAGATTTTATAAAGGACACCTTTGTAATTGTATGACTTGTACTGTTACTGTAATATATTTCATTCCCTGCATTGAAATGCCTGTGATATAAATAGCAAAACAAGCAAAAGGGGTAAAATATTGACCAAATAATTTTGTAAATATGATTTTTATACTTGTGTGTGACTTACAATAAAGGCTAGGCAATATCAGCTAAAAATGGTCAGTGAAGTTACAGATTGCCTTCCTGCTTGGGAAGGGCTATTATTTTGCTAATGGAAAGGTTTTTGTAATAAAAAGTTTTAAGGAAAGAAGGAAAGAGAAATCAGACACCCTCCCCTCTTCTATTCACTGAGGAGGAAAAGAAGCAGTGAGGAATGCAGCGGGGAAGGAGATCTGAATAGCACCTTCCTCTCCCCCTTTTCTTAAAAGTTTAAAGACCTTAATGGGTGATTTCCAACACTTATTCTCTGACATCACTTAAAACTCCTCCCATCCTGAAATCCTGTGATTGGCATGTGTACCTCTAGACAAAGGGGGTCACGGGCCCCCTTGCATGTGAACTTGTATTCTATAAAGGGTAGATAAGATGTAAGAAATCTAATTTTGGAAAGCGCGTACTTCTCTTTGGACTCACTAGCCCTGCATGCTCCACTGGCTTTTAATAAATTCTCTTTTCCTCTTATAAAGTTATCTGTCTGTCCTCCATTGGGTTGCTTTCCTGTACAACTTGTCCATTATTAGACTAAGCAATGGAAAAAAGAATTTCCAAAACTAGAACAGAACAGCTCTCTTGGCTAGAGAATATAAATGCATCCCTCCTGCTTTGCTTTATCAAATGAATAAAAAGAAGATTCTGTTTACATGGGTGTATGGCCAGTAGTCGCAGCCACTGCCATTGTCGCTGCCAGGCAGATGCAGGTTCCCATTAGATTTGGGCAGAGAGTAAAGAAACTACAGAGCCAAAAATGAGTGGGCCATTCCTTTATTCTAGCCTCACTCCCAGAAGGAAAGTAAACACAAACACACAGGACTCCAAAACCCACTCATTCAGAGCTCACAAAGCTACTGACACATCCAGGTTTTCCTAAAGTCAAAGCCCCCATCAGTCTAATTCACCTCTGTTTCCCCATCTGCCAACATGGCTTCTTACTCTGCAAAACTGGCTCTTCTCTCCTTCCCTTCTATCTTAGCTTTACCCTCTTCTTTCATTCTCCAAAAATGGCTTCCTTCTCTGCAATGGCTTCTTCACAAACTTTTCTTGACATGAAAATGGGTTCTCCAGAAACATTAGTATAACAATGGCCCGTCCCAAGCAGGAAGGTAATTAGCAGTTTCACCAGGGCAGCGCCATTCATGTGAGCAGTGCCATTTTTAGCAAAGTAAGTAAAGTAAGCAAACATAAATATCACATTTTACAAACTTATTTTCCCAACAATAGGAGAGAAAGAAATGACTATAATTTGCAGTTATCTGCAAATATAGCTCACTAAAAGCATGTCTACAGCTAATCCTGAAAAGTCAGCACACTCTATTCAAAAAATATTTGTTGAACAATTATATGTGGCAGACACTATTCTCCATTCATGGGACATAAGAGAACCAAATATAATTTCTAAATCTCATGGAATTTACATTCTAGAGGAGGAAGACAGATAATAAGTATGATAAATATTAAATATATTTATCATATGTACATATATGGGAGATCAGAGAAGGCCTCCTGAGAATGTGACAATGATTTGAAGGTGAAAAAGGCTAAGATTACAGCCTCCTGCCTGACCAGGTGGTGACACAGTGAATAGACTGTCAGACTGGGATGTGGAGGACCCAGGTTCAAGACTCCGAGGTCACCAGCTTGAGCGTGGGCCCATCTGGTTTGAACAAAAAGCTCACCAGCTTGGACCCAAGGTCGCTGGCTTGAGCAAGGGGTTACCTGGTCTGCTGTAGCCCCCCGGTCAAGGCACATATGAGAAAGCAATCAATTAACAACTAAAGTGCCACAATTAAAAACTGATGATTAATGCTTCTCATCTCTCTCCGTTCCTGTCTGTCTGTCCCTATCTATCCCTCTCTCTGACTCTCTCTCTCTCTCTCTCTCTCTCTCTCTCTGTCTCTGTTAAAAAAAAAAAGATTACAGCCTCCTGGCCTGAAAAACTGATTAAGGATACCATATGACAGAAGATGAATGAGACTGTTGCCTTCCCAGCCCCGCCTCCTTGATCAGATGGCCTCAAGATAGCTGCAAGAAAGCAAAAACTGTACCACTGTGTGAAATATATCCAAGAAATTATTGATTGTGTTTAGAGACACATTAGAAGCACATAAACTAGGAGCTTACTAAGATAAAGGAATTCATGCTGTTCAAAAGAAATCTAGGAACTTAACAACAAAGGAGCTATGACTTCTTGAGCCTTAAAACAACCTAAAAGCCAACAGAGCTGTAAAATACTTGTAGCCTCCAAATAGAACATATTTTCAAAATCCATTTTAGGCATGATCAAGAATAATAACAGACAAGAAAGCTCCTTTCATAGAGCAAAGCAGGAGGCCACCAAGAACAATGGACAAGAATTCCCTCCCAGAAAGTGGAAACTGGATCCAATCCAGAAACTTCCTCCACTGCCACATTAGAGGTCTTTGAGACCCCTGCCCAGCTGGTTTCCATCAGTGCTGTGGATGAGTGACTGCTGTGTTTCCCATTCTTCTCTTTTTTGAATGAGTTTTAATTATCTGATCCACCTAAGCCACATCTGCACCTGAGTGAAAAGATTGAACATCACCCAGGAATCGTGGGATTTAAGATGCATACAGCAACATAATGGAACTTTTGAGGTGTCACCCTTTGGGGAAGGGGTGAGTGTGCTCTGTATCTTGCTTGGAGAAAGGATGAGTGTGAGAAGGACACACATGGAAACCAGGCAGCCATAATTGTAGGCTGTGGGAGAAACAACTAGAAACCCACCAATATTCATCCACCCCTTTTTCCAAATAAGGGTCAAATAATTAGGTTACATTTCCCATTCCTCCTTACAGACCAATGAAACCATGTGGCTAAAATCTCAGCAATGATATATAATAGATGTGACACGTGCCTGATTCTGAAACCTAGATGTGGAGAACAAGCCTTGACCATGTACCTGATGACACAGTACTAGAAGATGGAAGAGTAACAAGATGTTAGAATCATGGGTCCCTGAGCCACCATGTGGAAGAGAGCTGCTACCAATCTGGAGCACCCTTGAAAATTACATGAAGAAGGAATAACCTTCTTGTTCATTAAGTCAGTAATTTTTCTAAATCTAATTTTACAACAACTTAGTCTACTCTAACACAAAAATTTAACTACATGGCTAATGCAGAAATGATCTTGTATACATTTTAAGATGGTAAAAAAAAAAAGAATATAATACATTTTAGAAAGCTTTTGTTTTAGTTTGGGTTGCTATTATAGAATAACATAGACTGTGTGGCTTATGAACTACACATATTTATAGCTGACAGTTCTGGAGGCTGCAAGACCAAGATTAAGATGCTGGTAGATGCAGTGTCTCGTGAGACTACACTTCCTGGTTCAAGACAGTCATCTTTTTGCTGTGTCCTGTGGCAGAAGGGGAAGAGAGCTCTTTGGAGTTACATTTATAAGGGCACTAAACCCATTCATGAGGACTCCACCTTCATGACACAATCACCTCCCCTAAGCCCCACATTGACTGGTAGGATTTCAACATATGAATTGAGGGAGCAGAGGTCAAAAACATTTAGTCTATTGCAGCTTTCTTTCAAAATAGCTAAAACTTTTTAAATTTTGGTACCATCATTTTTCAGTTACTTTGGGGAAAAGCTATAATGGGACCCCCTCATTTCTTAGAGATTATAGATAAATTAATCATTGTTATATTTAACATTTAAGATTTAGCAGAATAATGAAAAAACCAGGACAGAAAGATATTATTTGCCAATGTGGTACTTAAATATTTTATAGTGCTACAGCAATTAAAATGCAAATATATTTTGATGTCATTGAAAACTCCAGCCAAAAAGAATTACTTAATGCTTGTCTCTTGTATGTGGTGGTAAATTTCTCAAGAATATGGATGCTCTTTTGCTCTCCATTATATAATACCTAGCACAGTATCTCATACATAATAAGCATTTAATAAAAATGTATTGAATGAATGAATTTAAAAAGTATTTAAAATTTTAAATTAGTTTTAACTTTTGTGGAAAAGTAATATGTTTAGTAGAAATTTTTTTAAGTTGTATTTTTTGCTTACTCTTAATGCTATCATTTCTCAGTAATAAAAAACCTTTCTGAATTACAGAAAATTCTGAAAACTTACAAATTAAAATGCTGAAACTTTACATTTTATTTCTTACTCAATGGGTACACCAACTGTTAAATCAGAAATATGTCCAGATTTCCATTTTTAGCTTGAGTATTCCACACCTAGTTATCCAATGTTTATACAATAAAATACAAATATAAAACTCTGGTAAAATATTATGAAACTGACTATTTTCTAACTCAGACATCACTCCTCAACTTTTCTTTTATCTCCTTGAATTGAACAGTGGGAATTGTGTATAGTGGTACCTTGAGATATGAGCTTAATTCATTCTGTAACAGAGCTCATAAGTCAGTCAACTCGTATATCAAACAAATTTCTGCCATTTAAAATAATTGAAATTGATTTAATCCATTCCAGCCCTGAGAAACATCCCCAAACCATCCTAAATAATGAAAAAAAGACATGTTTTTAATTAAGAAACACACATGTATACTTTACCAATGCATAACAAAATATATAAAATAAAAGAAAAAAGTGTTATTTAGTACTGTATTCTTACATTGGAGACAGACGAGTGCAACTAACAGAGGTGAATGGCGGAGGAGGAGGGAGGGAGGAAGGGATGCAGGCACTGTAGACCCGTAAACTAAAACTGCACTTTCTTAACACTAGATGTAAACTAAAACTGCATTTTCTTTACTTTAAACAAAACTAAAACTGCACTTTCTTTACTTAAAATTAAACCACAAAAACTTAATTGTAAAAAAATGCACTTTCTTAACTTTAAACTTAACCTAAGCTTAACATTATGTATTTTTCATTTAATCATCACCTGTTTTTGCCTTTTTGGCTGCACTTTCAGCACTTTCACTTGCAGGACTTTTGAATAAAAACCTATCCAAAGGTTTGCTTTTGCTGTCTTTTAAAATGTTACAGAAATGTGACAAACAAATGTCATTAAAAAGTGCTGAAGCACCACCAGTTGAAACTTTTCCTGGGTGTTTCTTTTCAATGAAACTTGAAAGCTTCTCCCACATTGCCAGCATGTCTTTAATTTCACTTGTAGAAATCACTTCCTCTGACTCTACCTCCTCCTCACTACTAAATTCTTGCAGAAGCTCCATATGTTGCATCACCTGTAGCTCCTTCAACTTCTCAGTTCAGAGTTCGTCCTCATGTTCCTCGACAAGCTCATTTACGTCACCCTCATTTACCTCCAGACCTATTGACTTTCCAAGGAACACAATCTGTCCAACGCTTCTACCTCGGTTTCAGTCTATGGTTTGAATCCTTCAAAGTCCCTGTCTGCAACAACATCAGACCATAACTTTATCCATGCTGAGTTCAAGGTTCTTCTTGTAACCTCTTGCCATGCTAAGTTAATAATGCGTAAACATATCATGATGTTGTAGTGATCTTTCCAAAACTCTTGAAAGGTTAGAATTGTATTCTCAGTCACCTCAAAGCAGCGGCAGAACAAGTGCTTTGTGTAAAGCTTTTTAAAGTTGGAAATGACCTGCTGATCCATAGGTTGCAAGATTTAAGTCGTGTTAGGTGGGAGGTAGAGGACTTTCACGAATTTTAACTCATTGAGAATGTCATCTTCAAGACCAGGTGAGTGGGCTGGAGCATTATCAAGGGTTAGTAATGCCTTCATCGGGAGTTTATTTTCTTAAAGATATTTCTTCACTGCAGGACCAAAGACGAGATTTACCCATTCAATAAAAACTGCCATATAAACCATGCCCTAGCTTTGGTGTGCCACATAACCTTCAGTTTTTCTTTAAGAATCTTGTGAGTCTCAAAGGCTCAAGGATTTTTGGAATGATACACTAGCAGTGGCTTTACTTTACAGTTACCACTAGCATTTGCACATAATGCAAGGGTCAGACTGTCCTGCATGGGTTTATGGCCTGGCAGCTTCTTCTCCTTGCGGTGATGAAAGTCCTAGGTGGCATATTTTTCCAAAACAATCCTGTTTTGTCACAGTTGAAAACTTGTTGGGGGATGTAGCCTTCCTTTGCGATAAGCACAGCAAAACATGTGATGTACTCCTCAGCTGCCTTAACGTTAGCACTCGCAGCTTCACCATGCCTCACCACCAAGTTGATGCCAGATCTCTTCTTGAAATTTTCAAACCAGCCGTGACTTGCCTTAAACATATCTTCTACTGCCTCTTTTGAGGTTGATGGTTCTTCCTTCTTCAAGTCGCCATAAATAATACGTGCCTTTTCACATATTACAGTCTCCATCACTGTATCTCCTGCCAGCTCTTTCTCTTTCACCCACACTATCAGGAGCTTCTCCATTTCTTCATGGATATTTGTCCTTAATTGGGACAGAATTGTAGTTCCTTTCACTGGATTTGAGCTTTTGATGGCATCCTTTTGTTTAAGGATGGTACAAATTGTAGACGTATTGCAGTCGTACAGCCTTGCCAGTTCAATCACTCGTACACCACGCTCATGTTTTTCTATTATTTCTTGCTTTACTTCTATTGACATCATTCTCTTCTTTTCACTACTGTCCTTTACACTCACTTTCTTCGGCCCCATGATAGCACACATAAAAAGTTAGAAAAAAATGCAAAAATGATGCAAGAATGAGTACAACACACGAGATTCAACTTAATTCTGTGGGTAACGTGAGAAAGAACCAAATGCTGGTGTTGTGCTGCCAATACTGGACTCATGCACCAATGCACCAACTAGCGGCAGCTTCCTGAATTGTGACTCATATCTTGAAATTTTGCTCAGATCTCGAACAAAAACACAAACTGAGTCGCAGCTCGTACCTTAAAAAAAAAAAATATGTTCTTCTGCTCGTATCTCAAGGTACCACTGTCCATTACTAAAGACTGGATTTGGCCCACAGTAAAACAAAACAGTCAATATCTGGGTAAACTCTCAATTTCCTCCCAGAAATGCCAACAATGAATTTAAACACAGACTGGAAATAGAGTCAGTTGTTCTGCTTTTACAACAGGGCAATGGATCAACACACAGTTTACCTATAATGTCAGCATTATACTCAAACTATAGGTGGTAAATCCCTTTAATACAAATATTTGTATCCCAAACTTTCAAAGAGATGCTTGTCTAAGCTTAAAATGAGCCATAATTTTAAGAAAGACATTTTCTTTAGAGTGAAGGATTTCTATGGAGCAGCACAAGACTCTGTTTAGACTCCTATAAGGATTAGACTTTTAGAAAACAGATACACAAAACTAAAATAAGCCTGTTAAACTGTTCAATTTGACCACAAAATGACAAAGATTTCTAAAACAAATAGTTAATTTTTTGCTTTCTTGTATACTAAAAATGCAAAAATAGTTTTAATAGGTATTTTAACCTCAAAGAAATTATTTAAAACCAGCATTAAATCTCAGTCTGAAAATTTATACTTCAATGTTTACTAACTGATTTTCATTTTTAACAGGTGATTTATTCATTCACACATTCATTGAAGAATTTATTGAGCACTGTGTCAAAATTGCTTGTTGCCAGTTTCATGATCCACTCCCTCTTTCAGAAGCCCTGACTTTTAGCTGGGTGCATGGGTGCTGAAATAAAGAGCAGATCCCAAGTTTTCCCTCTCTATTTTTTCCCATTGATTTTGGTGGGGGGTAGTGGGGGAGAGAAAAAGAAGCATCAATTTGTTGTTTTACTAGTTGTTCTATTTAGTTGTGCACTCACTGGTTGCTTCTTATATGTGCCCTGACTGAGAATTAAACCTGTGGCAGAGGCACAACACTCTATCTACTGAGCCATGTGGCCAAGGTCCCAAGTTTTCCTTTCAGCCAGGCTCTACTACCACAAGTGTGGGGGGTGACCAGAAATGTTATATGGCAGCCCCTAGGAAATATTCTTAAAAAGCAGTTGGTCCACATGGTTTGCCCAGTCTTCCCACCCTCCTCCATCCCGTTGTTCAGAATGTGGTTCTAATGAAAGGGCCTATCTCTTGCAAACAAAGATCCACATTCTCAGGATGATAAAACAGAAAGCTAGAAGCATCACACATGCTTGAGGACTCGTAGATCAGAGCCATCACACCCACCCTAGAATCCCCACCTCTAGACCTTAATGCAAGAGAAAAAGTAAAGTCCTTCTATCTTTTCAAGTTATTGTTATTTAGGGGGTTTATATTACTTGCGGTGACTCCTAATCCTAACTGATATGAGCACAGTTCATAGGAAATGATAAGTATTAAAATAAATACAAGATGAGTAAGGGAGAGTTCCCGCACACAGCCAGGTTAAAATTTAGCAATGAATACCCACATATAAAGAGCACTAGAGTGGATTATGACAGTTTTTGCCAGTTTGTTATATTTTCAAACCAACTCCCTTCTTCTGGTAACCACCACCACTTCCCTTTAGAGAAACTCCTTTCTCATATCATGAGGTCAATTTTAATTCTACTAGCCCCACTCCTGAGCCATCTTCAATTATCTGGGGAGGCAAGGGAAAGGGGAGTTGAAAAGTAATACAAGCCAAACCAATTAAACTATTAGCCATTGTAACTGATCGAGAAATGTGCATATACACTGCAGGATGCATACCAAAACAACCCACATCTTACAACAACAAACATCTATCATGGGTCTATAGGTCAGCTAGACCTACCCAGCTTTAGGCTGCAGACTGGCCCGAGTCTGCTCCACATATCAATCATCTTCCTTGGACCACAACTATCTGGGTGAAGTTCTCCTGACATATGGCAGAGGCACAAGGAGCCACGCTAAACCACACAGCACATTAAGGTCTACTCATGTCATGTTCGTTAATATTTCATGAGGGTAGGGAAATGTATTCTGCCCTATGACAGAGGGAGGATATGAAGAAGTGGAAATAATAACACAATTGACTATGAAAACATCTTGAATTTCTGGTACCTTTAAAGTCAGGGTATGAGAGGGCTCTATGCCTAGGGCTGTATGTGTCAATCTTCCAGGCTAAATGGATGAAGAACATGTCTAATGGCAAATAATGGGACAACAAAGACAGCATAGGGAGAAATGGATGGATAGATATGCTAAGCATACTGAATCCTTTACTTTAAAATAGGACCGTGCCAGAAAAATGACCAAAATTAGTAGTGGCATAAACAGGAGTTGTGGATTTTCAGAAAAAGTAAGTTTAGAGAGTTGAAAAAAGGGCAGTTGAAAAGTAGAAGACATTTGTAGCAGACGTTCATTTGAATGATGAGTAAAGATTATTTTCATCATAGCAAATACAAATGTGACTTTCAGGGAAGAAAATTATGTAAACTCTCTAGCAGTCATTGCTGGTTCAGTCACCTAATCTCTTCTCCTTGCCTTCTATTAGAGGCTAAAACAACTAAATATTCACTTTCCTAGAATTCATTGTCATGTAAGTTCTGGTGATCAGATATAAGCAGAAGTCTGCTAGGGTCTTACAGGAAAGCTTTTCCTTCCTTGTAAAAAATGAAAAGACAGTTTCCTCTCTCACTTTTCCCTTAGGTCTTCCATCACTATATCCTTGCCTAGAAGAAAACATTGCCTAGTTGTAGGGAGCCATTCTGCACTGTTGAGAGCAAAGCCAGGATAGTTGCAGAGAGGGTAGGCAGTCTTGATAACAATCAGCCAGAGAACCACTACAAGCAGTTGGTTCCTCTGATCCATTCAGTGAAACAAATAAAACCTTACTTGATTCAGATACTGTTATTAGGTTTTCTGTTACTTGCATCTGAAAGGATTCCTAGCTGATTTAAGCCTAAAGCCAAGGTAATGTGTTTTTTAGGTCAAGAACCAATAATATACCTAATCATTGTATAATACTTAACAGTTTATAACACATTTTTCTGAGTTACTAGATTAGGAAGGATTGCAGTTAGTTAAAGAGAAAATCCTTAACTATACAAATATATATTAGATTTTATTAAATGACACAGTAAACTAGGAAAACCATTGTAACTGTCTAGTCTAAAGGCTGAATAGATGCATGTATTACTGTTATGAGAAAAGTAAGAAGCCATGACAAGTTTTTGAGGAAGAAATTCATCTGTGTTTATTTCAGAATAGACTTCGAATGATGGACTGAAACTAGATTGGAAGCAAAGATATCTGCAAAGAAGCTTTTGTTTGGTTAATACAGGATCCATTGACAGCAAGGGATTCTAGCCAGGATGGAGTAAGGAGTACCAGAATATCTGTTTAAAGGTTAGAAAAGGACCCTGGCAGGTCGGTTCAGTGGTAGAGTGTTGTCCCGGCATGTGGAAGTCCTGGGTTTGATTCCCAGACAGAGCACACAGGAGAAGCACCTATCTGCTTCCCCACCCTTCCCTCTCCCCTTTTTCTCTATCTCTCTCTTCCCCTCCTGTAGCCAAGGCTCCATTGGAGCAAAGTTGGCCCAGGTGCTGAGGATGGCTCCATGGCCTCCGCCTCAGGCACTAGAATGGCTCTGATAGCAATGGAGCAATGACCCAGATGGGCAGAGCATCGCCCCCTAGTGGGCATGCCAGGTGGATCCTGCTCATGCAGGAATCTGTCTCTCTGCCTCCCCTCTTCTTACTTCAGAAAAAAAAGTTAGAAAACAGGGCAAAATATATAAAATATCTATTTTCAGATACTGGGACACAGGCAGAACAAAAATATGATCCCCAATAGAAAAGAAACAAATTACATGAGCCCTACAATTGACCTGGTTTTATGGCAGAAAGTACTTTCAGACCATGGTCCACATAGGCGATCCAAACAAAGCTGGGCTGAGAAGACAAAGATTGAGTTTGAGGCCTAGGAGATATCTGGAATTGCAATAAGGAGTGCTAGAAAAAAAAGAATTATACATAGAGGTTCTGGCCGGGTAGTTCACTTGGTTTGAGCATCTTCTTGATATGCAAAGTTGTGAGTTCAATAGCCCATCAGGGCACATACAAGAATCTCTCAATTATGGCATGAATAATTGGAACAAGAAGTTGATGGTTCTCTCTCTTTCTCTCTCTTACTCTTTGTCTCTCTAAAAAAGCAATAGATAAATAATTTTTAAAGAGTTAGCTAATGAATGCATAAATAAATGGAACAACAAATTGATGTTGTAAATTTATTTTTTTTTTGTATTTTTCCAAAGTCAGAATTGGGGGGGGGGGGACAGACAGACAGACTCCAGCATGCACCCTACTGGGATCCACCCAGCATGCCCACCAGGGGGCAATGCTCAGCCCCTCTGGGGCGCTGCTCTGCTGCAACCAGAGCCATTCTAGCACCCAAAGTAGAGGCCATGGAGCCATCCTCAGCGCCCAGGGCCAACTTTGCTCCAATGGAGCTCTGGCTGTGGGAGGGGAAAGGAGAGACAGAGAGAAAGGAGAGGTGGAAGAGTGGAGAAGCAGATGGGTGCCTCTCCTGTGTGCCCTGGCCAGGAATTGAATTTGCATCTTTACACACCAGGCTGATGCTCTACCGCTGAACCAACTGGCCAGGGCCAATGTTGTAAATTTTAAAAAAAGAAAGAGCTATAGACAAAAAAAAATTTCAAAATACTCTTTAAACCTTGCCTGAATACTAAGATGTATATATGTAGAATGAAGTTCCAAGAATATAGGCAAAAACTAACTACCAGGAAGAAATAAAAGACTTACTGGTGAACTATAATCTGAACAATTAATGCTGAATTCACAGGGAAAGGAGTCATTTGAGTTTTACCTAATCAGAGTATAGAAATTTTATTGAAGACATGTTACATACAATAAAAAACCTAGACCACTTCTTAAGGAGAAGTCTAAACAATCCTTATAACAAAAGGATAATCTAATCCCTCACAAAGTTTAAAAATGAGCCCCAAAAGGATCAAGCTGATCAGCTACTAGAGTTTACTGCCTCCAAAAACAAAATCCAAAAGTGTCTTTAAAAATACACAAAATGTATTAATTTTACAATACTACCATAACAAATTAACTCAAATTTAATGGTTTAAAACAAACCCATTTATTATTTCACAGTTCTGTAAGTTAAGAAGTCCAGGTACAGCATGATTCAGCTGAATCCTTTGTTTAGAATTTCACAAGACTGAAAGAAAGTTGTCAGCAGGATACTGAAATAAACTTCCATATCCACTTAGTCTGTGTGCTGAATTCAGTTCCTTGCAATTTAAGAACTAATTTAAAAGAATACATGCATCCCTGTGTTCACTGCAACATTATTTACAATAGCCTAGATTTGGAAGCAACCCATCAGGAGATGAGTGGATAAAAAAGCTATAGCACATTTATACAATGACATACTACTCATCCATAAAAAAATAAAAATTCTTACCACTTGCATTAGCATGGATGGGCCTGGAGAGCTTTACGCTGTAAATGAAATAAGCGAGTCAGAGAAAGACAAGCAATATATGACTTCACTCATATGTGGAATCTAATGAACAAAAGGAACTAACAAGGGAAACAAAGACAGATTCATAAATAGAGAGCAGGCTGATAGCTGTCAGGCAGGGGGACCAGGAGGTAGTGGAGGAATTGAGCAAAAAACAGAAAATGAGAAAAAAATTGTAGACACAGACAACAGTGCAGTAATTGCTGGAGGGAAGGGATGAGGAGAGGTGGAGGAGGGTATAGGGGAGATAAATGGTGATGGATGGAGACTTGACTTAGGGCAGGGGTCAGAAATCTATGGCTCACGAGCCAGATGTAGCTCTTTTGATGGCTGCATTTGGCTTGCAGACAAATCTTTAATTAAAAAATAATGTTAAAAATATAAATATTCTCATGTATTACAATCCATTCATTTCCTACCGCTCATGTTCATGGTTGTGGGTGGCTGGAGCCAATCACAGCTGTCCTCCGGGACAACACCAAATTTTTATTGGATAATGTGTAATATACATGGGTTGTTGTGAGGTTAGGAAGTAAACTTCCCTTTTTTAATGAAGTAGTCAGCTAGCTAATTGCAGAAAACCTTTTGATGAAGAAGATGTCTAAAAGAAAAAAAGATGAGTGTTGTACTTTTCAGCAGGAATGGACAAAGGAATTTGCCTTTGTGGAGAGAGCAGATTCTGCAGTGTGTCTAATATGCAATGACAAAACTGCATCAATGAAACGGTCAAATAGAAAGCGGCACTTCGACACACACCATACTACATTTGCATCGAAATATCCAGTGGGAGACAGGAGGAAGAAAGCATGTCAAGAGCTACTATGCAGAGTGCAAGCTAGTCAGCAGCAACTCCATGTTTGGACCCAACAAGGTGACTGGAATTTGGCTAGCTTTGCTGGTGCTTTAGCAATTGTGAGAAACGGAAAGCCATTCACAGATGGGGAGTATGCCAAAACATTCATGCTTGATGTTGCCAATGAACTTTTTGACTTTTCGGATAAAGACAAGATAATCAAACAAATAAAAGACATGCCTCTGTTAGCAAGAACTGTTCATGACTGTACCATCATAATGGCAAACCAAATTGAGGCAACACAAGTGAAGGACATAAATGCATCACCATTCTTTTCTCTCACTTTGGATAAGTCAACAGACGTAAGCCATTTATCCCAGTTCAGCTTGATTGCAAGGTATGCTGTAGGTGACACACTATGTGAGGAAAGTCTTACTGTTTTGTTTATGAAAGAGACAACAAGAGGGGAAGATTTATTCAAGTCTTTCACTGAGTTCACTAAAGAAAAAAATCTACCAATGGATAAACTTATTTCAGTGTGTACTGAAGGTGCTCCATGCATGGTGGGGAAAAACAGAGGATTTGTAGTGCTTCTTTATGAACATGCAAAGAGACCCATTCTAAGTGTTCACTGCATCCTATATCAGGAGGCGCTTTGTGCTCAGATGTGTGGCAAACAGCTTGGTGAGGTGATGTCACTGTTCATTCAGGTGGTCAACTTTATTGTTGTCCAAGCTTCAAATGATTTCCAGTTTAAAACATTGCTGGATGAAGTTGGGAATAATTATCCTGGTCTGCTTCTGTACAGCAATGTGCGTTGGTTGTCAAGAGAGAATGTGCTCAGCCATTTCGTGGCTAGTCTGAGCGAAATCCAGACTTTTCTTGAAATGGAAAACATCGAGCATCCTAAGTTAGCTAACACTGAGCAGCTCCTTAAGTTCTATCTCATGGACATGACAGAACATCTGAACCAGCTCAATGTGAAAATGCAAGGTGTTGGAAATACAGCCTTATCCCTTCAACAAGCAGTGTTTGCATTTGAAAACAAGCTGGAACACTTCATCACCGACATTAAAACAGGTCGTTTACTACACTTTGGAAAATTGGGAGAGTTTAAAGATGCATGCACAGCTAGTGACCCTGCCCAACATCTTGATCTCCAGCAGCTAATGGGCTTCACATCTAATCCTGCAGTCATTCAAAGCGCGCTTTGGAGAATTTCGTGAGCACACTCGTCTTTTTAAGTTCATCACCCATCCACACAAGTATGCAGTGGACAGCACCAACCTGAGTTATAGCCCCGGTGTCTCCATCAGACATTTTGAGCTACAAGCTGCTGACCTAAAGGCCTTAGACATGTGGGTGAATAAGTTCAAGTCACTGAATGAAGATTTGGAAAGACTTGCACAACAGCAAGCAGAGTTGGTGAGCAAACACAAGTGGGGAGAAATGAAAAAACTTCAACTCGCAGACCAGCTGATTGTCAAAACTTGGAACGCGCTTCTTGTCACATACCACACACTGTAGCATATGAGTATTGCTGTACTGACAATGTTCGGCTCTACATATGCATGTGAGCAGTCTTTCTCACATCTAAAGAACGTTAAGACCAAGCTACGATCATGTTTAACGGATGGAAGTCTCAACGCCTGCATGAAGCTTAACCTCACCACGTATGAACCGGACTAAAAAGCCATCAGCAAAACCATGCAGCACCAGAAGTTGCATTAATGATAAAAAGTACTTTATTCATCATTGGTTAGCAACAGCATAACAATGTTATTAAAAAGAATTCAGAGACTTATTGTACTTTAAAAGTGTTGGTCTTACATAAAATGCACACATTTACTTGTATAATATTTAGTGTTAAACATATTGTATGGCTGTCACAGAATTACATTTTAAAATATGTGGTGTTCATGGCTCTCTCAGCCAAAAAGGTTCCCGACCCCTAACTTAGGGGTTGAACACACAATGCAGTACATATATGATGTGTTGTAGAATTGAGCACCTGAGGCCTATATAATTTTGTTAACCAGTGCCACCCCAATAAATTCAAAAAAAAGAAAGAGAAAAAGAACCAAACTCTTCATTTCCTTGATGACTGTTAGCTGGTGTCTAAACCCTCTCATTCTTTCAACCACTTTGACCTCCTCTCTGGAGCATCTCTCTGACTTTAGCTGAAAAAAGTTCTTTACTTTCAAGTGATTAGACTGGGCTCACTTCAATAATCCAGGATAATCTCCCTATGTTAATATCCATAATCTTAACTGTATCTGCCAAGTCACTTTTGTTATGTTACATACATATTCACAGGATTCAGGAATTAGAGTGTGAACATCTTTGGGGAGCTATTCTGCCTACCATACTTGAGAATGTCACACTTAAAATGTCTAGTATCCAATCAACGCATGTCAGATAAAGAGCAAGAAAATATGACTCATATCTAAGAGGGGGAAATAATCTCTTAATTGAAATAGGCAGCAGTGACAAAGATGATAAATTGGCAGATAAGATTTTTTTTAATAGCTATTATAAACATAGCAATTGTTTTAAAGAAAAACAGGAAGACACTATGGAAACTACCAAAGAGAACTAAATGGATTTTTTGTTGTTAATAATACAATCCTGAAATAAAATTTTCACTGAACAAGCATAAGAATGAGATTCCTGGAATCAATCCCCCGTGGATGCCAAGAGACAACTAAGTTTCTGGGTACTTAAAAGTTGTAAGTGGATTTTCAACTGTGCCAAGGTTGGTTCCCCTAACCCCTACAATGTTCAAGGGTCAATGTATTGCTGACGTTTTATCAGAAATAATGCAATCACAAAGAACATCACATCATCTTTAAAAGACTGAAAGGGGAAAAACCTCATATCTACGAAATGATTCTTTTAAAACCGAAAGAAAAATACATTTTCAGATACATCAGTAGCTGAAAGAAATTGTTACCAACAGAGCAACATTACAAAAAATATAAAGGAGGTTCTTCATGTGAAGGAAAATTATACCAGGTGAAATATGGATATACAGATTGATATAATGATTAAGGAATAAATGACAATGTATTTGGAGTCTATGACACATGTGAAGTAAATATACGACAATAACGAATCAGAGTGGAGAAATACACAGGGGCTGGCAAAAGTAGGTTTATAGTTGTGAGTATACAAAACACAGAGTTTACTCTTGTATACTTATTTACTACTTTTTGTATTACTTATTATTAACCTACTTTTGCCCACCACTATTGTAAATTTCTTATATTTTACATAATATGGTATATTATTTTAGAATTACATAATATTATTTCAGAAACCCTAGAGTTTTTGCAGCCCCAAAATATATAAGTATATCCATGAAACCATATATACGTATATAAAACATAGCTAATAAAGGAGATAAAATGACAGGACAAAAATATTCAATTAATCTAAATAAGGCATGAAGAGGCCCGACCGGTGGTGGTGCAGTGGATAAAGGGTCGACCTGGAAATGCTGAGGTCGCCGGTTCGAAACCCTGGGCTTGCCTGGTCAAGGCACATATGGGAGTTGATGCTTCCTGCTCCTCCCCCCTTCTCTCTCTCTGTCTCTCTCTCCTCTCTCTCCCTCTCTGTCTCTCTCCTCTCTAAAAATGAATAAATAAAATAAAAAATAAGGCATGAAGAGAAGAGAAAGGAATAAAGAACATATAGGACAAATAGAAAGCAAATTGTAAGATGGCAGACTTAACCCCAACTAAATCAATAATTCATTAAATGTAAATGAATTAAACACACCAAGTAAAAGAAACAAACTGTCAGACTAGATTAAAATAGCAAAACAACTATGTTGTCTACAACTTTAATAAGACAGAACAGGTAAAAATAAAGATGGGAAAAGATACACATAGAAGCATCATAAGAAAGCAGGGGTGGCTAAATTAACATCAGTGAAAGTAGATTTCAGGAAAAGAAATATTACCAGAGATAAAAAGTACTTTTACAGTGATAAAGGGTCAATTTCATCTAGAAGACATAACAGCCCTGACTGTAAAATACTATTACCACTTGAGAAAGCAACTTGGCAATTTCTTTTAAAAGTAAATACACACTTACTATATGACTGAGCAATTCCACTCCTAAGTATTTACCTACTAGAAAAAAAAACATAAATATACAAGAATAATTTTTTATTTGATTTTAGACAGAGAGAGGAAGGAAGAGAGAAAAACATTTATTTGTTCCATTTATTTATGTATTCATTGGTTGATTTGTGTATGTGCCTTGACCAGGATCCAACCCGAAACTTTGGCATATTGGGATGATGCTGCAACCAACTGAGCTACCTAGCCAGGGCCAAAAATACTTTTACATAAATGTTCACAGCAGTTTTAGGGGGTTTTTTGCTTTTTTTTTTTTTTTTTTAGCGAGAGAGACAGACAAGCAGGAAGGGAGAGAGATGGGAAGCATCAATTTTTCGTTGTGGTACCTTAGTTGTTCATCAATTACTTTCTCATATGAGCCTTGATCAGGGGGCTCCAGCAGAGCAAGTGACCCCTTGCTCAAGCCAGCAACCTTTGGGCTCAAGCTAGTGAGCCGGCGCTTAAGCCAGCACCCTCAGGGTTTCAAATCTGGGTCCTCTGCATCCCAGTCTAATGATCTATCCACTGCCCTACCACCTGGTCAGGTGTATAGCAGCTTTTTGTTATTAGTCCCAAAACTAGGAATAACTCAAGTGTTTACCAACATATGAATGGATACACAAATGTGGACTATTATTCAGCAATAAAAAGCAACTACTGGTTCTGGCTAGTTTTCTCAGTGGATAGAGTGTCAACCTCAAGTGCAGAAGTCCAGGATTTGATTCCCTGTACATTTCATATCAGGGCACACATGAGAAGCTACCATCTGCTTCTCTTCCCTTCCCTCTCCCCTTTCTCTCTCTCTTCCCTTCTCTCAGCCAGTGGCTCAACCGGTTCCAGGGTCAGCCCCAGGGAACTGAAGATAACTAGGTTGGTCCCAGCATCAGCCAAGGCACTGAGGATAGCTTGGTTGATTCCAGCGTGGGCTGCAGATAGGTGTTGCTGGGTCTCTCTCTCTCTACTTCCCACCTTTCACTTAAAAAATAATAATTTTTAAAAAAATAAATAAAAGGGAAGAGTGTTTTAAGGATAGTTACCAGGGTTAAATGTCACAGAAAGATAACTGATAACTGAAAAGATCTTGTTTTGCTACAAGGAAATTGCTAGGCATTTCAGAAAAACACTTTTATCAAAAAGATGGGTAGAATTCAGGAGGCAAGACATTTTAGTCATTTTTACCTAGAATGAGAAATTTAATAGACACCACATAGCCTTTTGTGTGTCAATTTGTGCTTCACATTAATGTGCATAGTAATCACTTAGGTCTTGTTAAAGTGGAGATACTGATTTAACCTCAGATGAAACTTGATATTCTCTACATTTCTAACAAAACGCTAGGCGATGTGGATGTTGCTGGTAAATCTGCTACACTTGAAGCAGCAAGAACACATTATTTTTCTGAGGGATTGATGATTTCTATCAAGTGACAATTTGGTCCGTAAATTTCCAAGATCTATGGACTCCATTCTACCATTAGTTTCACGTAGATTGACAACTCAGCCCACTTTCTATTTGTAAATGTAACCAGTTCAGATGTCCATGATACTCTGTAAAATAACAGTGAGTTTACAAGTAGCAGCTCTGGGTTCTTTTCCCAGGTTGTTTCTAACCAACAGATAACCTGGGTTACCGCCTCTAAACCACAAAATGAGAGAACTGTTTCGATTTCTCCTCTCTAGACTATCTAGAGGATTACAATAGAAAAATGTAAGTGAT
This sequence comes from Saccopteryx bilineata, assembly GCF_036850765.1. Lineage (NCBI taxonomy): Eukaryota > Metazoa > Chordata > Mammalia > Chiroptera > Emballonuridae > Saccopteryx > Saccopteryx bilineata. The sequence goes on along the minus strand of NC_089491.1, from coordinate 206,509,305 downwards.
CGTAATTGCATGAATTAAAATCTAAAAAGAAAAAAGAATGATTTAAACTGTTAAGCAAAAGTGAGCAAAACAAGATCTCAAATATCACGATTTTTAAAAGGAGCCGGACCTAATATAAAGAGGTGAGGCCCCGGGATTACCCCTGTGGGCGCGCAAGGAATGTGCCATATTATAAAACAGATGCACCCCATCTCAAAAATAAACTGTAAAATATCAGCTTCTGTATGTACCATTATCCCTCAAAGATGAAACTTGACATATGAACTTTTCCCTCAGTTGAAATACTTCAACTGGCACCTAACTCAAAGTTCAATGACACTATTTTGCTTCAGTCTACTGACTTCAAACAAAGCTCTCCCCATGCATCGCGGCCCCTTCCTCGCACCTACTCGTCACTTTTCCACCCCGCCCCGGGGCCGAAGTTTCCACTACACCCGGAGATGCTGTCACGGACTCCTCTATCTACCAGCCCGAAGCGGGGGCGCGCGAGGCACCGAGTTCCAGGAAATGGTAAGACAGCCGGGCCAAGCGACGCGGAATCACGACAACTTCCAGTAGAGCCCGTAGCGTCGTGGCAGGACCGGAGCAGAAGGGCTACAGCCCCCGAGCGCGCGCGCCCTCGGCCCGCAGCCGCGCCAGCACCCCCGGAGCCAGCGGAGGATGGCACAGGCGGGTGGGGGCGGCCGGAAACAATAGGGCGGGAGTCCGAGCAGCGCAGACTGCTGCAGGGGCGTGGAATGAAACGGTAAGGACTTAGCGTCCTCCTGGTCCCCGGTCAGCCTGTGTCGTGGCCCCGCTGTCTTCGCGCTCCGATTCCCACGGCCCTTCGCGCTGCTCCGTTTGAGGCGCCTCGAGGGCCGGACGGAGAGACGGACTCCAGTCCGCCGCACCCTCAGGGGTGGGCGCGCCCCCCCCCGTGCGCCCCCCCCCCCCCACCAACGCCGGAGACGCGGCGGGGTCCGACTCCCCTGGGCACCGAGTCCCGCGGCGGCGGTCCTCGGACTCGGCTCTGGGTGGGCGAGAACCCGAGGCTCTTCGGCCCGGCTTGGCCACCCCGCTTCCCGTGTTGCCCGACCCACGCTGCGGGGCAGCTGTGTGGTTGGGGACGCAGGCGGGTCGCCCTACCCCTGGTGTTCACGTTTCCACGTGCGTTTTCCTGCTCCTAATACCCAACGGGAAGCCTCGCTTTGCCGAGTTAACGAAACTCTTGTCAGGTTCCCACGATGAAGTTAGCAAAGTCGATTCCGGAACAGGTCGTTTAGCCTGCGGTTCACAGCGTTAAGGAGGTTGACAGACTCTGGCAGCTGAAAACGCTTCGCTGCTAAGTTCGTTCTGTGCGAGTTCGGGGAATGGAAGGGTGAACTAGAATCCCCACAGACAGCTTTCCTTCAGGTCCCCTCCTAAACCAAATGAAACGGGGAACCGAACAGGCCCTTAGGCATGGTGTCACCGTAACAACTAAAAACTTAGCAAGGCCTTAAGTTTTACTAGGTTTGTGTCTTTGTACAATAAAAGTATGATGTTGAAGTGCAAGTTTGGCGATGCTTGCTTTATGGGGCTGTTACATTATGTATAGCATCCTACTCTTCCTAGAAGTTCCTAGTAATGCAGTAAGGGCAAGTTCTTGAAGTTGCGTAACTTTCCTTTTCTGTTTCTTAATAGGGGCACTATGAACGAAGAAGAGCAGTTTGTAAACATTGATTTGAATGATGACAACATTTGCAGTGTTTGTAAACTGGAAACAGACAAAGAAACACTCTCCTTCTGCCACGTTTGTTTTGAGCTAGATATTGAGGGTAAGTACGGAATATAGATTCATTTTATGGCACAAACTTTATACAACGACTTTGTGTGAACTAGGTATAAAGTTAAACTGAAATTTCTTAAAATGGCTGCAAATTATGCCAGGTATGAAGTGTGGAGATCTGTTATGGAAATGAAACTGAAGTTAGCACAACCATGAATTTAAGAAAAATCTTATTGTTAAACTACGACGGTACTAACCCCATTTTTGCTAACATAAGAATTAGGTGTGAGTATTGACTAGTAAACATGTTTTCTGCTTTGAGAGCTTATGAAATTGTCAGACTGTAACAGACATTTTTTCTTGCCTTTGTCTGTGTGTGAGGGGGCGGGGGACATGTAATTTTATTCCTTTGGCCTACCATTCTAAATAGTACCTGACATGAGCTAGAACTCTTTTCCCTAGTGTTATCTTATTATCTTAAAAGTATTTTAAAAATTTTAGATAACCTCTTTTCAGTGGTCACACACTTTTAATAATTTAAAATTAAAAAGGCTTTTATAATTTAATAATTTACCCCTAAGAGTGGGAGATATTTTTTTAAACTTGATATCATCATGCTAAAACTCTGATTTTTAAAAATATTTGAGTCACGGTAAAAAGTAATCTTAGTATTCTAGCAATAAAAAAGGTTTTTATTAGACCTGTGTGTGGATTTTGGGTGATTTCAATGCAGTATTTCATTCTTTTTGCTGGTTGACATATTTGCAAATTGTCTTTATCTTGACTTCTATTTATTAAGTAGGAAAGATGAAATGTTCCTATACTGGAATAATAAAAGAAAAAGAAAGAAGAAAAATACATTAGGGTTATCCATCTTGAAATTCCTACTAAGACTTTTAAGAAATTGTTATAGGCACCAAATTAACATGTTTAGATACTATCTATAGTAAAACTCAAAATTATGGAACAGTCACTTTTATATAAGATCATATTGGTTCTGACAGTTTTACTATTACACTTTCTGGAAGAATTGTGGTTGCTATGAACATGATAGTTAATGGACCATCATGGATTTCCTGTAGATTTTATACATAAAACTTTATTAGTAAGTGTACTAAATATAACTGATTTCTAAGGAATAACTTAAAAAATATAATTCTTCTGTAGCATTTAAATTACCATGCCATTCGTTATGCTAGAGTGAAAGATTATAAATTTATGTTCTTTGGAAATAGAGTTGGCCCTATATAGTCTTTTTCTTGTAGTTTTTAATTTTAGGTGGGCAAAAGCATTAAAAATGATCTAGCTCAAACCTGTGTTTTACATGGAAGGAAACAGAGGCTGATTGTTGGATTGTTCAAGGTTACACTAGTGGTAATTGCCAGCTTATTGTTAAATCCCAGGTGCTTACTGGGAGCAACTCCATGCCAGGCATTGTATTAAGCACCTTACCCCTGGATTATTTTACTTGGTTCAAAATAGCTCTGGGATAACTACTGTTACCCATTTTAGAGGTTATGGAACCTAACCTTTGAGGCCTAAGAAATATACTTTGAAGATTCACAGCAGTAATTGACAGTCATAGGCCTTGAAGCCTGGTGATCTAGCTTTTATGTATGTGATCTTAAATCATTGATCTACTGCCAATAGTTATTTCAGTTAATAGGGCTAATATTAGAAACTTGTTTTCCTGAATCCTAATTGGTTAAACAGCTTTTCCTGACTAGTGCTTCCTGCTAAATCATTAATGGTATTCATGATGTGATGGAATATTTCAATAGAAATCTAAACTTTCACCATTGCTTTTCTTGCTGTTTGGTTTTTATTTATTTATTTTTTTTGTATGTCTTTTAACTAGTTCTCAATCATTATATAAAAAATATACAAATATTCTTCAGGTACTATCTTTATAAATATTTTATCTCTTACAACATCTAGCCCAATAAGCATGACATAAGTCCTACATTGTTGAAATAATTGTCTTTAAAAGTCAAAAACAGTTCTCAATTTGAGTTAGAACTATTTTATATTCTATGTACACTCAAGGTTTTATATTTTTAATGCCAATTAAACCTTTGTGAGAAATTAATTTAGGATTAAATTTTCTTAATTTATCTGGTCAGTTCTCAGTTTTTACAAATATAAATTTTCACATTGACTATGCTGTTGAACTAGTGCATTGTAATCATTTTATTGCCTGACCATAGAACATCGGACTGGGATGCAAAGGACCCAGGTTTAAAACCCAGAGGTCACAGGCTTGACTGTGGGCTCCCCAGCTTGAGCGCAGTGTCGCTGGCTTAAGTATGGGATCATAGACATGACCCCATGGTTGCTGGCTTGAGCCCAAAGGTAACTGGGTTGAAGCCCAAGGTTGCTGGCTGGAGCCCAAGGTCACTGGCTTGAGCAAGGGGTCACTTGCTCTGCTGCAGTCCCCCTGGTCAAGGAACATATGAGAAAGCAATGAATGAACAACTAAGGAGCTGCAATGAAGAATTGATGCTTCTCATCTCTCTCCCTTCTTGTCTGTCTGTCCCTATCTGTTCCTCTCTCTGTTTCTCTCTCTGCGTCTCTGTCACAAAAAAATAATAATAATAATTTTATTATCCTATGATTATTTTTTAAGTCTTAGAAATTTTAGGAAAAAAGGAATAAAATGAGAACCCTGAATTCCACAAAAACTTTTGTATGAGTGTACAAGTTTTCAGAAACCATTGTGGGCCCTGGCCCATTGTCTTAGTGGTAGAGCGTTAGCCTGGCATGTGGTTGTCCCGAGTTCAATTCCCAGTCAGGGCACACAGGAAAAGCAACCATCTGCTTCTCTACCCCTCCCATTCTCTCTTTCTCTCTCTCTCTCCCTCCCTCCCTATTTCCTTCTCTCTCCCTTTTCTCCCCCTTCTTGTCCTTTTTCCCTCTCTCCCCATCTCTTCCTCTGATTGATTCCAGCAAGTTGGCCCAAGGCTGGTGCTGAGAATGGCTCAATGGTCTCTGCCTCAGGTGCTAAAAATAGCTCTGTAAAGGAGCAACACCCCAGATGGGCAGAGCATTGCCCCATAGGAGGCTTGCCAGGTAGATTGTGATCAGGGAATCTGTCTCTGCCTCCCCTGCTCTCAGTTAAAAAAAAAAAGTAACCAAAAAAAAAAGTAAAAAAATAACAAGATATATTCTTGTTCTATGTCAGTAAACATTTTTAAATGTTTTTGCAGTGTCCTTTCCCTAACCATGTTCTCAGCACAGTGCCAGCCAATAAATGTTAAAATGCAAGAGGGGCCTAGCGTGCAGAGGACCCGGGTTCGATTCCCGGCCAGGGCACACAGGAGAAGCGCCCATTTGCGTCTCCACCCCTCCGCGGCGCTTTCCTCTCTGTCTCTCTCTTCTCCTCCCATAGCCAAGGCTCCATTGGAGCAAAGATGGCCCGGGCGCTGGGGATGGCTCTGTGGCCTCTGCCTCAGGCGCTAGAGTGGCTCTGGTCGCAACATGGCGACGCCCAGGATGGGCAGAGCATCGCCCCCTGGTGGGCAGAGCGTCGCCCCTGGTGGGCGTGCCGGGTGGATCCCGGTCGGGCGCATGTGGGAGTCTGTCTGACTGTCTCTCCCTGTTTCCAGCTTCAGAAAAATGAAAAAAAAAAAAAAATGCAAGAGGGACTTTAAAAAATATGACAGTTGCCCTGTGGATAGAGTGTCATCTGGGAGCTCCAGGTTCGCCAGCTCGAGCCCAAGGTCACCGATCCCAAAGTTGCTGGCTCAATTTTGGGGTCACTAGTTCAAGTTCCAGTCAGGGCACAAATGAGAAGCAATCAATGGCACAACTAAATAGAACGAGTTAATGCTTCTCTCTCTCTCTCTTTTTCTCCTTTTCCCCCCTTCCTCTCTCAATAAAAAAATACAGAGAAAATAGGATATTTAACTTCAGTAGATTTGGTATAACTTTAATACATAGTGTTGCTATTGTTTGGTTTCTTAGCTTACTAATTGCTAAATTTACTTTAAGTTTCTTTTTGTTTTGTTTTTTTTTATAGCTAAGGAGCTAGTTAAAAATTCTTAGTTTTTTAATTGGGGTGACATTGGGTAATAAGATTATATAGGTTTTAAGTGTACATTTCTGTTAAATGATCTGTATGTTGCATTGTGCACTCATCACCCAAAGTCAGATCATCTTCTGTCGCCATATATTTGGCCCAAGGCTAGTTTTTGAGTGCACAATTAGGTTGGCTTAAAGTCCACACAATTGTAGTAAATAAAAATGTTTTACAAATTTTAACTTCTAGATTATTGCTTATGTCAAATCAAAACTGTTCCAATCAAATGGTCTCTTGTTTAAAAGCTGTGTGCCTGCATATATTTATAAAATGAAGACAAAAGAAGAAAGAGAAGTAACAAAAGACAGTCTAATCTGTGGGAGAAATTTTGTATTCTGAGCATGGCTCTATGTTGCCTTTTTCTGTGACTTTATGGTGTGTAAAAAAAAAAAAAAACTAGGGGATATTTTATCACTTCATATTCATTTTAAAATATCCCCTAATTTTTGTGAGCAGTATAGAAGGCGACCCAAATTCAGATTCTTAGTAATCATCCCAACAACAAAAAAATCAATAGGTATTTTCTCTTGGTTAAGACACTATTGAATCCAGTGTTTACAGTTAATCTCATTCTTGATTCTCTATGTCTTTTACTGAAATGCTGTTCACATGTTCAGTGGTCAGGGAGCAGTTTGCAAATCTCAGTATTTGATAGTATCTTTCCACTTAAGTAAAGGCGGCCACCCCTTGTGGTAGGGAAGTTGTATATAGGTAACTCCATCTGGCATTAGTTTCTTTGTTTTGTTTCTCATAATGGCAAACAGCATGCGTTGGTATTAAATACAAAGCTTAATGTGAGTTTAGAAGATAGTGAAAGTTGAACTTCACTAACATTGATAGACCATTTTAGAAATATTTAAGAGATATTTAGAAATAGTGTCCCTCTGTTGACATTCTAATAAAATTTAAGAAAATTTCCCAATGTTTATTACCCCTTTAGATATACTCTATGAGTCAGCCATATTTTCTCTCCCCCTCCTTCCCTGCCCCTCCCTCCCTTTCTCCCCTAAACACCATTTACTTCTCCTTTCTCTTTGTATACAACTGCTTAATTTTTGGAGTACATGTATTTAATGGAGATGATAGTAATTCATACATTGCCTAAGTTCACAGGGCTACTCTGAGGATCACAACAGATGATAAATTTGGGAGCCTTTTGGTAAATACAGTTTGTGATGCAAATTACTAAATTCAAATATAGAAGGATTTTGTTCTCATTTCATCTGAAAAGATGAAATACCACAGAAAAGATTGCTTCATTGGGTGGTATATGAAACAGCTTCTCTGCTGCCAGAGTAATTTAATGTTTTGTGTACATTGAAGAGGTTTGAATTTATCCTGAGTTGGTTTACAGTAGGTTTTTCTACTCTGGCTGTCATTATTTTTCTTATGTAGCAGCTGCTCAGCACATCTTTTCACCCCAGTTTCTTTGTTTTTTTATCAACAATATGATTTGTATTCAGTTATCAGTGTCTTTTTTTCCCCTGATTCCCTTTGGGTCTTTGGATCACCAACAAGCATTGCCAACTAAAACTGTAATGTGGTTATGATTTTTAAAACATACTCACAATCCTAAAAGAAATTCAGAGTTTCAGGTAGTATGTGTGTCTTTTACTATTTCAGTGTCTTAATTTTTTTTTTCATTTAATTCATTGGAACATACAGTAAAGTACATAAAGACTAATTTGTCATAGACTAAAGAACACTGTGTTTTTCCCAAAACCAAAATATATTTCTTATAGGCATTTTTAATGTTTATTATTGGAAAAAGAAAAGTTTGCCTATTACAGAAAAAATTAAAACAGATAGCAAAAAATATATATTAAGAATCATAATCCCACCAATAATCTTTTAATCTTTTTTGGTTTTTCTAAATTATTTTCTGCACTAGAGTGTGTGTGTATGTGCATGCACAGTCTCATATGTGGTAAACTGTGTTTAAGAAATGAAATCAGGCTCTGTATATTACTTCATAACCAGCCTTTTCATTACATGTTAGGAACATCTTTTTCTTATTTGTAGGTAAAATTCTACCATCTCAATTTTTTTTAAAGGTTGAATCCCATTATACCATAATTTATTTAACCAGTATCCCATTAGTGAATGTTTCGCTTGCTTCCAGTTTACCAGCACTAAAATGTTCTTATATGTACATCTCCTTTGCTTTTCTGATTAAATTCCTTTTTCATTGTAGCTTAAAGGAAGACTTTTGGGTCAAAGTCGTGTCCCAAGTTGCAGTCCTGTCGTTTGTTATGTCTTCCACTACTGCTGAATTAACACTATAAAAGCAACTATTTAAAAATAAAGAACTATTTGTTTCATAATGAAAAATTTTTACTGTATGCCAGTTTTCTAACTCCTTTTATATCAAAGTTCTTTTTATTCTAGAATTGCTATGATTCAACTATAACAAATGGTCAAAATATTTGTTTTGACCCTGGCTTGTTGACTCAGCGGTAGAGTGTTGGCCTGGTGTATGGAAGTCCCAGGTTTAGTACCTGGCCAGGGCACAGAGGAGAAGCCCATCTGCTTCTCCACCCTTACCCCTCTCCATTCTCTCTGTCTCTCTCTTTCTTCCTGAAGCCAAGGCTCCATTGGAGCAAAGTTGGCCCTGGGCACTGAGGATGGCTCCATGGCCTCTGCCTCAGGCACTACAATGGCTCTGATTGCAGTGGAACAATGCTCCAGATGGGCTGAGCATCGCCCCCTGGTGGGCATGCCGGGTGAATCCCAGTTGAGTGCATGCAGGAATCTGTCTGCCTCCCCCATTCTCACTTTGGAAAAATACAAAAAAAAAAAAAAAAAATACTGTGGTTTAGCATTTTGTAGGATGATTCATCAATTATTGTTGCTTTTTCTAATTTTAGGTTTTCTTATCAATGGTTGATGAGTTGTAGTGATTGTTTCCCATCAGCCTGCATTTTTACTATTAACCTGTATTAGTGATTGAATTATAAATGCCTTCAAATTTATTAGCTGGTATATATATTTCTTAGATGCTGCTACAAAGCATTTATTTAAGGTATAGTCAACTAGAATTTCAAGAACAATGATTCAGACTGTGATCTTGTGATTCAGTGGATAAAACATCAACCCAGCACACTAGAAGTCAAGGCTTCAACCCCTAGTCAGAGCCCGTATGAGAAGCAATGAGTACACAACTAAATGGAACAACTAAGTGATACAACGGGCCTCTCTCTCTCATCAGTGGAAAAATTTTTTAAAGAACAGGGATTTAAATGTATGCAAATAAAATGCAAAAACGGTTTCAAAAAGCTGCAGGACAGCTTTTCATGTTGTTTTTCTTGCATTTAAGAAAATCATGCAGAACTTGAACTGGGCAGATGGCAGTTCAGGAGATGAAGGGCAAGGAGTTCACATGGCTATCATATTTCTTGCTTTCCAACCTATAAATTTAGTTGATGCCCCCATTCATCTGGTGTTACTATTAAGGCATTTTTTTCAGGTTCTCTGTTAAGTAACATGTATTTTTAAACTTTATCTTTAGGAAAGAATTTTCTTTTCTGCAAATTAGTGTCTCCATGTGCCATATATAAGTGGATCTTTAAAACTGATAACTCAATTGTATTATATTTAATTTGAGTGTGACACCTGTGACACCTTCATGTACAAAAATTTAGAATATATTTATTCTAGAATATATCTCCATTCAATTAGAGATATTTGGGGGAAATTTTGAACAAGTAGAGAGTTGTGTCACTTGGATTATTGATCTAATTTTAATATATTTTAAGTACTAGAAAAACAAATTTAGCTTTTTCTATTCTATGCTACCGTGAACTTACCAGTAGTATTCATATCAGACTATCAGAAAGGACATGGAAGAACATGGATAGTTTCCATCATTGCAAATACCCCTTTGCTTAATAAATTACTTTTGGGCAAACTGCTCTATCCAATTTGGTGGCCTAGCCACAAGGTGGTTATCTAATTTAAGTGAATTAAAACTAAAGTTAAAACTTCAGTTTCTCAGTCCCACTGGCTACACTTAAGTGTATTACATTTTTTGTGAGCAGTATACACAGCACAGATACAGAACATGCCCATTGTCTCAAAGTTCTATTGGGCATTGCTGGTAAAAAAAAACACGTAGCTACATTAGGGAGTAGAATTGAGTATGGTTGTTATTTTCATACCCTGTTAGTAATAAACAGTTGTTATGTAGATGTGTTTCTCCAGTTTCCCAACTGTTTAGTGAAAAAGTAAAATTGACTAAGAAGTTTTTCCTTTTGACAACTCATTTGCTATTTTGTTAACTCCTTTGTTTTTTTTGTTTCTCTTTTTGGGGGGTTGGGTTGGTGAAATTCACTAAGAGGTTTTTCTTTTGACAACTCATTTGCAATTTTGGTATCTCCTTTTTTCTTTTTTTGGGGGGCGGAAATTTGTTTGTTTGTTTTAGTGAGATGAGGGGACCCATCTAGCAACCCCATCTGAGCCCAATGCTTGAGTACCAATCTATTTTTAGGGCCTGAGGCTATCTTGCTCCCTACAGAGCTATCCTCAGTGCCTGGCCCCATGCTTAAACCAATTCAACCACTGGCTGTGGGAGGGGAAGAGGGGGAGAAGGGGAAAACGGTGGTAGTGGGGGATAAGCAGATCATCACTTAAACTTCTTCTGTGTGCCCTAACTGAGGCTTGAACCTGGGACATCCATAGGCTGGGCCAACACTCTGTATCCACTGAGCCACCAGCCAGGACCGCATCTCCTTTCAAAATAAGAATTCAGCTCTACCGTAATTCCTTGGTTATTTAAGGTTAAGTTTATCTTTTAACATTATCTCTCTGAACTCGTGCCTCACTGAAATTTGTCTTTACAATTCACTTACTGGATTAAGCTGCTTTAATTGCTTAATCTTTCTCTTAGCACATACAAAAACTTTAAAGTGGAATAAAATATCTCTAAGCTGAAATCCGCTGTCTAAAGACCACCTGTTGATACATATTTCTTTAAGGCAACGATTCTCAAAATGTGGAAAAACAAGTTGCTGAGCCCATCTGTGTATTGGTTTGGTGTGGTTGCCAGTTGCATCTGCTAGCAATACAAAATCAACAGTAATCTATTACTTTCGAATAGTACGCTGGTTGATTGGACATAACTGACTCTGAAGTGACTCCTGAGGTAGCTAAAGGCGTGGGGGGAGGGACGTGTGCACTCGAGCACAGTACTCACTAAGGCACAGAAGATGACCTATAAGACTTTCCAGGAGGTAAAAAGCCTATCCTGTTGTTGATTTAGAAAGGAAGTAGGTGCTTTGACTATGCGTCCTTGCCTTCTTGCATTTGGTCTAATGTCCTACCTTTAGTCCCATGGCAGAATAGACAGTCTGAGCACTACTGAGAAGCCATTATGATCAGAAATAGATAGAATGCTACTAACACTTCTTGAATGATGGCTTGGCTACTGTTGCTTGCTCATCAAATGCAGAGTAGCCTGATTGAATTGGCTGTGAAAGCATCATTGGAACAAGCAGTATTTATACAGAAGCCACCCTAACCCATATCACTGCGCAGTCTTGGTATAGTACCAGTGTGACTAACTGAGGTCAGGCTGCAGAGCCCACTAGATCACAGTACCTGCAGACTCCTGAGGGAGACAAACACTGGTTCAGATTGAAGAGCGCTTGCCCTATTTCAGCCCTGCTTCTCATACTGGCCAGCTGCTGCCAGATCTTTTGCTTTTGTTTTCAGGAGAAACTAAGAAAGTGAATATTGTATGTGATCTTTTTTTCTTTCTTTCTTTTAAAGCACACTCAGTTGAAATAAAACTTGTCTGCGTATGGATCCAGACCTAAGGTTGTGGGTGCCACCTCTGCTTACAGAGCTTTTCCTTTATCCTTTTTGTCAGAAATGGGAATCTGAGCCTCGAAACAAAGCATAGCATCTCAGTCCTCTGAGTCTTAGTACAATTAAAGTCAGCACGCGTCCCATTTTTACAGTTAACACTTGCTTCTGAAAGCTCAGGATTCTTAATATGGGCAGCGCATAAGCATGCAAGTGCTTGTTCTCTTAGCAACCAGGGTAAGATCATCATGAGAAGAAAAACCTTACTCTTAAGAAATTCTTGAAGCTGGGCAACATGTGAGCCTTCATAAAGAAAATTTTTTGAAGCAATACTGCACAAATTGTTGGTCATGTTGGAAAGCATATATTGAAAATTTCTTCACAACGTGTTAACAAGCTGAGACTTAAATCATAACTAAGTTTTCTTGCCTTATTTCAATATTAAGGAAGAACACAAAAACTCACCATTTGGAAAACCAATACTGCCAGTTTTCAAATTCTGTTTTAAGTTAAAGTTGAATTGTTTGCTCCCTTAGGGCATTCTAGTCCACTGCTGATAGGATAACATGTGTATTACAGCTTTATATAATTATGATACTGGTCATATTTTATTTAATCTACCTGTGGAATACCAAATTATATTAAGCCATTCTTTTGATTGGGCAATGAAATATAGTAATCAAATTCAGAGTGAAGTCTGACAGAGTAAACATGCATAAGTATATCAGATAATACGATTCAAAAGTGTATGAACTACAGAGCCATATAGCGTGAATGTAGTCAGCTGAGAGACAGTGCCATTTGCCTAGATCAGCTGCTGAACCCTCAGGAAATGGTTGCTTGTTTTACCTCATTATAACCAAATCATCAATAAGGTTTTCTTCAAGAGGCTGTGTGGGACATGTGATAGAACTTAAATGTTTTGGTTTCTGTGGCTATTTTTTAGTGTCATTTGGAGTGTCATCTTACTGGGGGGAAAATATGTCACTAATGTAGGCAGATTAAAAATAAGCATCGAAATAATACCCTTATTTTAAAAAGACAACAGTCATTGATAGAAAGATCTGCATTTGAGTGGCTTTTGCTTTTTTGTGGGTTTAACCAGCTTTTCTTAAATTGATCTTCAGGAGGAACTTAAAGAATAGAAATGGTGACAGCATGCCCGATGGGTTAGCAGGAGGGTTCTCAAAGTATGTGAAAATAGTGTAACAAAAGCAGAGATGGAAGTGGGAAACGATAGAAAAGAAAGAAAACTTTTGAATAGAGACAGATTAACTTTTTAAAAATACCACTGCTGATACAGAAATATATTGCCTATGTAAATTTCTAAAAAGCCTCTATCTAAAAGAAACCAGTACTTTTTAAAAATTAGCAATTATGGTTGCAGTTAATATCTTGGTTCTCTAAAAATAATGACCTTGTGACAAAGAAAAACACAACAACATTACCTAGACATCTCTAAACATTACCTAGACTTCTCTAAAGAAGTTTTCCTAATAGTTAACATGTCGGTTTTATTGGGCTTGAAAATTTTTATTGGTAAACAAGTTGTAGTGCAGGTTTTCTTGAACTGGTTTGGAAATTCCTTGTAACTCAGGTCTTCAAAAATACCAACCCATTTAATTGCATTTAGATTCATTCCTTTTCAGGAACTGCTGAGGAAACAAATTGGTGCTCAGAGCTATTTACACTTATAAATGCAATTAAAATTGAAAAGTCAGTTGGGAAACTCTAGGATCTCTGAAAATAGCAATTGTTTTTTCTCATATTAATTTGAACTGATGAGGTGGAAAAAACAATCACTTTACGAGTTTATAAAATGGTATGTATATTGGATACAAATTAAGTGGACTGATAATCTTTTCTAAATTAAAAAGTAATGGGCCCTGGCCGGTTGGCTCAGTGGTAGAGCGTCATCCCAGCATGTGGAAGTCCCAGGTTCAATTTCCCACCACAGCACACAGAGGTGCCCATCTCCTTCTCCACCCTTCCCCTGTCCTTTCTCTCTTCCCCTCCTGCAGCCAAGGCTCCATTGGAGCAAAGTTGGCCCAGGTGCTGAGGATGGCTCCATGGCCTCCGCTTCAGGTGCTAGAATGGCTCCAGTTGAAATGGAGCAATGCCCCAGATGAGCAGCGCATCGCCCCCTAGTGGGCATGCCGGGTGGAACCTGGTTGGGCACTTGCAGGAGTCTGTCTCTCTGCCTCCCTGCTTCTCACTTCAGAAAAAGACAAAAAAAAAAGTAATTTATTCAAGTGTCTGAAGTAGTTGGTGTATTATATTTTTTTAATTCTTTGTGTCCTTTGCTACTGCATGAATTTTTAAAAAATTTTTTATGATGTTTTAGACACAGTGCAAGAGAGCGAGGAACATCAACTTGTTGTTCTGCTTATTTATGTATTCATTCCTGCATGTGCCCCAACAGGGTGGAACCAACTGTGCTACCCAGCCAGTTTAAACTATGTTTAAAACAAATATTTTCAAATTGAACTTTAAAACTCAGTCAAGTTTTAAGTTTTTAGTGAGCTAAAAGGAGAGGTACTGATCTGGATGAAGGAGCTACAGTTTATAAAAGCAGCCTTTTTAAATATTCAGTATATGTAAATTTCTCTTAAAATACATAATTGAGTAGAAGTTCCTGATTTTGCTTGGCAAATTGAATGGCACCACAGGAATGGCATCTCTGTTTCAGTGCCACTCATCAGTTCTTCAGATGCGTGGCCCATTAAATTAAACATAGGAATCACTTCACTGGAGATGCCTTTGACCAACCTCTGCACAGCCTGGCAAAGTACCCATCCTGGTTCCCTTGCTAGGATGGCCAAGAAGTTTCATTGCAGTAGACCCTGAATTATATAACTGGTTTGTTTTCAGTATAATTTTAATTTTCTTTTATTCACAAACTACTTTTTCTGGGTGCATATAAAACAGATATAAGTCCCCTTTCTCACAGAACTTACTAACAGTAGCTAAAGGCCAGTGAACAGACAATTGGATAAACTAATCAGATATATTGGTTAGAAAGATTTCTTTGCCTAACCTGTGGTGATGCAGAGTATAAAGCATCGACCTAGATTGCTGAGGTCAATAGTTCGAAACCCTGGACTTGCCTGGTCAAGGCACACACAGGAGTTGATGCTTTCTGCTCCTCCCCCACTTCTCTCTCTCTCTCTCTCTCTCTCTCTCTCTCATTCTTCTCTCTAAAATGAAGAAAGTCTTTAAAAAAAAAAAAAGAAAAGGTTTTTTGGAGGAGATGAAAATTAGACAGGAGATGATGATGACCCAGACAGTGCAGTGGGGAGTGGTAATGGAGTGGATTAAGCGGGATTTCAGATGGTGTGCTGCTAGGTTTGGGGGGGGGGGACAGGAATCTATTAAGATGGACAGCAAAACGTCTTGGAGGGAGCTGGAGGAGGAACTCTCAAGGAGGGCACTCAGGTCTCTTCCTTAAGCAGTTGGTGCCCAACTCGGAAAGAGGTGCAGGGTTTGGGATGTGGGTCTTAAGAATAAAGAAAGGAAAGTCATTTAGGCAGGAGAGTTTGAGAGGCTCAAAGGACATCTAAGTGGGAATGTACACCATGTCAGAACTTCTGGCCATGACACTTGATTTTCATGTCTTTTTTAGAGAATTTTTCTCCTGCTTGTCTGAAAGAATCTGAATTTTTAGTTTTATATATATATTCACAGTAAGGTGAATACCGTGGTTCTCTGGTTTGCTGTTCATCTCAATAGATTACTTATGGGCATATTATCATGTGCTTAGCTGGGTTCCCAGTAGTCATTTGGGGATTTAACCCTTTGAGTAGTGAGTTTGCTGACCCCTGGGAGTGTTTTTTTTTTTTTAATGAAATCAATTCCTGTTACAATCGTGTTTGTGTGATAACCAATTTATGGAAACAAGAACAGACATTTTCCTTTTTTTAATATTGCCTTACACGTTTTTAAAATAAATCAATCGTACTCTGGATGTTGAGGAGGCATGAGGACGTACAAGAACTTTTGTACTACTCAAAGGGTTAAGGTAGAGTTAAAAGAAAAATTATTTCTGGAGAAAGTTGTATTACATGAGTTTCTAAGAAAAAACATTGAATAAAAAATCTTTAATTTTAAAAGTCTACATTATTCTTCAATTAGACATCTATTATATTGACCTGTTGTTAAAGCTCTGGGATACATTAAGAAATTCATTGTTTTGGCATTGACCTGTTGGCTCAGTGGTAGAGTATTAGCCTGGCATGTGGAAGTCCCAGATTCTATTCCCAGTCAGGACACACAGGAAAAGCACCTATCTGCTTCTCTCTCTCTTTCTCTTTTTCTCTTTCTCTCTTTCTCTCTCTCTCTCTCTCTCTCTCTCTCTCTCTCTCTCTTCCATTCCTGTAACCATCGCTTGATTGGAGCAAGTTGGCCCCAGGCACTGAAGATCGCTTCATGGCCTCACCTCAGGCACTAAAATAGTTCAATTGCTGAGCAACAGA
This sequence comes from Saccopteryx bilineata, assembly GCF_036850765.1. NCBI lineage: Eukaryota > Metazoa > Chordata > Mammalia > Chiroptera > Emballonuridae > Saccopteryx > Saccopteryx bilineata. Next base: position 206,493,206 of record NC_089491.1, on the reverse strand, counting down.
GCACCAGTCACAGATGGGCAGAGTATTGCAGGTGGATCCAGGTCGGGGTGCATATAATTTTTACTATAATTTCTGAAGTTTCTAGATAAATTTTAAAAATTTAGCATCAAAATTGTTTAGTTTAGAACCTTTTTTAAAATTGATTTTTAAAGAAAGATGGAGCGAGGGAGAGAAAGAGAGAGAGGGAGAGAGGGAAACATCAGTTTGTTGTTCCACTTATTTATGCATTTGTGGATGGATCCTTGTATGTGCCCTGATCAGGGATCAAACCTTGGCATATTGGGGTGATATTGTAACCAACTGAACCTCCTGGCCAGGGCCATATACTAAAGAATTTCTTTTCATATACACTTAAGAAGAATCTTTACATTTACTGTTTAGGTTCAACTGGATCATTGCTACATGGGTTAGAGTTGTGGCAGTGGAATGAGAATGAGACCATATACTGTTGAGGGGAGGGGAACTGGCTAGCCATCTGCTGGCAGCGAGACCTAACAGATTTTATAGATGATGAAGCAGCTCTTTAATAAAGTTTCTGAAGTTAGTAAAGTAAGCACATTTCAAGTTCTATCTACCTGCTTTGTATCCAGAGCAGTAAGTATTAGAGTGAAACAGCAGAATGGAACTATTTGGATTTATAATTCATACTAACTACTGTTTGTCTTACTTATAATCTAAAACCTTGAATCCATGTTAACACAATAAATTAAAATTAATAAAAACTTAAGAAATGAAAAAAAACTTTAATATTTTTCTGATAAGCAAGGTTTGTAAACTTTTTATGTTAATTTACCTATAGTCGTTTCGAAGGTGTACACTACTGGGTTATCAAACAGAGTTTTGGGGTTTGCACTTAAGTATTTTAATTTTGCCGAAAAATTGGCCTAATTAGACAATAACTGATAAAATATATATACACACACGTGTAACTGTAGTACAAGTAGCAAGGGTGTAAATAAAATGTGTACAATATTCTAAGTTCAATTTTTGTGTGCAGTGGAAGAAATGACACAGATATTTGAGTTTACCTCTTGAGAGCAGTCATTCACATATGCTTACAATATCAGTGTTCAGCAAGTGCACTCAGAGCTTACTTGTGAGGGAACTTATGGAAAGTCCATTTGAGCATTGGTTTTGGCAGCCTCAGCAGGTCCCACCATTGCCTGACATTATGTTGGAACACATTAATATTTGCAAGCATTTTTATACCTGATTTATTACCGTTAAAATGCTAATATTTCATTATCTTACTATTTGCCAGAGTTTGGAGCTTAGTTAATAAAATTGTTACAACTTTAATTTTTGAAATAAAGGGTGTAATTTTTTTGATGAGTCAACTAAAACTTTTTTTTTTGTTTTACCTCACACCTGAGTGGCTCTCCACTTCCTGTTTTCTACGCTAAGCAGATTCAGTGTGTAGTTCTGGCAGGCCTTAATTTTCAGCTCCACATCCCATACTCATATTCAGTACAAAAGTACTGCTACAGTGTGTCCATAAAGTCATGGTGCACTTTTGACGGAAAGCAACAAAAGATGATAAAAATGTGAAATCTGCACCAAATAAAAGGAAAACCCTCCCAGTTTCTGTAGGATGATGTGGCAGCATGTGCGCATGTGCAGATGATGACATAACACCGTGTATACAGCGGAGCAGCCCATGGCCATGCCAGTGGAGATGTGGACAGTACAGAGGAAAGTTCAGTGTGTTCTGTGGCTTGCTAAATTCGAATCCGTGACCAAAGTGCCACATGAATATCGGTGCGTTTATAACGAAGCACCACCACATAGGAATAACATTCCTCCGTGGGATAAGCAGTTGAAGGAAACCGGCAGTTTGGTGGAGAAACCCCATTCTGGTAGGCCATCAGTCAGTGATGAGTCTGTAGAGGCTATATGGGGTAGCTACCTAAGGAGCCCTAAAAAATCTGTGCATGAACCCGCATTGAACTGCACTGAATAGGTATAAAACTGGGAGAGTTTTTCTTTTATTTGGTGCAGATTTCACATTTCTATCGTCTTTTGTTGCTTTCCTGTGACTGGTCAAAAGTGCACCATGACTTTACAGATACACTGTATTTGACTTGACTAATATGGCTTGAATGTATGAAAATGTATGAATGTATTCTGTATTTTGAATTTTATAATTGAAAATATATTCTATATTTTTAAAAACAACTGAGTTACCACGAAAGCTTTACTAAAAATATGGGAGATATTAAAGTGTAATATGAATATTTATTTCCATTATTTATGGTATATAATAAACATTAGTGAGTTGAATTATTCTATCCATTTTATCTAGTCAGATTGAATTTACTGCTACAGTATATGAAAAAAATTTTGTATAATGCTTTTTTTCTAGAAGATAAAATTATCTTGATAAAGTTTTTATAAGTGTAAAATAGAAGTGTGAAAACATTTAAGATGCTTTTTTTTTTTTTTTTTTAATTCGGTGAGAGGAGGAGAGACAGAGATAGACTCCCACATATGACCTGACCGGGATCCACCCAGCAAGCCCACTCGGGGGCAATGGTATGCCCATCAGGGGCTTCACTCTGTTGCTCAGCAACCAAGCCCTTCTTAGCACCTGAGGTTGGATGCCATGAAGCCATCCTCAGCGCCCTGCCCAACTCGCTCCAGTAGAGCCATGGATGCAAGGGGGGAAGAGAGAAAGAGGGAGGGGAAGAAAGAGAGAGAAGCTTTAGGGGGAGGTTTGGAGAAGGAGATGGACACTTCTCCTGTGTGCCCTGTCTGGGAATTAAACCTGGGACATCCACACAACAGGCCGACACTCTACTACCAAGCCAACCAGCCAGGGCCAGATGCTTTAATTCTTTTAAAAAAGCAAATCTTAGCAGATCATTGGCTTTTCAAAGCATTTTTTTTTTCTTTTCCAAGTGAGAGAAGGGAAGATAGACAGACTCCTGCATGCTCCCCAACCGGGATCCACCCAATAACCCTTGTTTGGAACTGATGCTCTGCCCATCTGGGGCCATGCTGCAACTGAACTATTTTTAGCACCTGAGGTGGAGGCTCCATGGAGCCATACTCAGTGCCCAAGCTGATGCACTGGAACCAATTCAGCCATGCTGCAGAAGGGAGAGAGAGAGAGAGTAGGAGAGAAGGGAGGGGAAGGGAAGGAGAAGAATATGGTTGCTTCTCCTTTGTGCTCTGACCAGGAATTGAACCTGGGACATTGACATGCCTGGTCCAATGCTCTACCATTGAGCCAACCAGTCAGGGCCTGAAGCTTTTATTAGTGTGTATTTTTCTGGTTCTGGCTTATCTTTCCCCAGTAAAAACATAACTAATAATTGAACAGCATGATTTGCTATGTTTTTGTTAGGAAAATAATTCTGAAGCATTTCTCTTCTTGAGCCTTATAGTAGAAATTTTTGCAAGTATGTACTTCAAGAGGATTTTGCAGAAGGCACAATAATGTAAAGGCCAAGATTCTGTAAATGTAAATTGCTGGTTCAGTAGTATTTTTTTATATATTGTATGCAATAACATGCCTCTAGACTAAGGTCAAATAAGTTCTTAAAAAGCTTTTGCTATTTGTAAGAATTTAATATTACTGAAGCAGAATTATTAGACCATATTTTGTATTAATAATACTAACATTCTTTAGCATTTTTTCTCTAGTTTATAGACTGTCAGTGAGTTGGTATTTTGCTAAGATTTGTATATTCTTTTTGGTAATTGGGGTTTTTGTCTTTATTTTTACATTCTTAATGCAACTTAGAAAAATGACATTTTCTCATATTTTTTTTTCACATATAGGAGTAGCAAAATCTAATCTCTTACACACCACATCGTTAAGGGGCCATAAAGACTGCTTTGAAAAATACCATTTGATTGCAAACCAGGATTGTCCTCAATCAAAGCTTTCCAGAAGTACTTATTATGAAGACGTTAAAACCATTCTGAGTAAGAAGATAAACTGGATTGTACAGTATGCACAGAATAAGGATGTGGATTCTGAGTCTGAATGTTCTAAAAATCCCCAGCAGCACCTGTTTAATTTCAGGCATAAACCAGATAAAAAGCTATGCCCACAGTTTGACTCACAAGTACCAAAGTATTCTGCAAAGTGGATAGGTGGAAGTACGGCTAGCCTCTTGGACTGCACACAGAGAATATTGGAGCAGAGGGAAAATACAGACTTTGGGCTGGCTGTGTTACAAGATTCAAGTGCCACATTATGCCACAATAATGTATTGTGGCCTCATAGTCACAGGCAGACACAGCATAAAGAAGAGACGATCTCTAATCCAGAGGCTAATGTCTCGACCCGGCATCCACATTACAACAGAGAGGAATGTAAGTGAAATGGAAGAAAGGTGAAGGCTTGAGTTTGTTGGGGGCAGGTGGATGAGGGGGCGAGGTTGTGTGTGTTTTGGGGGGAGGAGTTTTTTTCATTTTTCTAAATGTGATGTTTCAAGAATTTTGCTGTAGAATTATAGATGTGGTAAATGGAATATTTAAAGGTTAACTCCATAAAAAAAAAATGAGATATCTGTAAACTCTTCATCAGTTCTCTGGAATATTCCTTAGATTAGAATGTCCTAAGCATTGGAGTTCTGAGTATCATGATTTGTTTTGCCATTTTAAATTATTAAACTAAGTGGAATCAACAGACTGAATTGGAAAAGTCAGGGTCCAGACAGTTTAGAAATACAGACTCAACTGTGGCTCACACACACTGTCACACTGCTAATCCCTGTGAGCCTAATTGGCTGGGAGTGACATTTTAAAAGCAAAAATCTAACATTTTACTGAAGGCCAAGGGTAATGTGTTATTTTAAAGTTAGAAAAGTGACTCATTGCATCTGCATCAATAAAAACCCACAGAAGCCGAGATAATTTTAATTGACTTAAAATCAAGTTGATTTTAGAGCAAGAAAGGACCATCCATATATCTTTATAAAACTTTTTGATTCTACATAGATAAGGCTATATAACTAAATAGACAACTTGATTTTTCAGACTGTTTTCACAGTAATTTCCAGTAGTATCTTTCAAACTGGGGGTCATAAACTATGTATTGTTGAAGCAAAATTGACTTGGGTAGTGACTCACACTTTTTAAAAGCAAATAGAATGGGATATATCAGAATCCAGTGGACTGAACATGGTGAAACTTTTGTTTCAGGCGAGGTATACTGGGTGTGATGTAAAATACATTTCTTACTGTGGGTTAAGGTTAGGGTTTGAAACCTCCATACTGTAGTAGTAATTAATGAAGGAATCCTAAGGTACTGCCAAATGTTATGTTGGCAGTTAAGTACGTGTGTGTGTGTGTGTGTATGTGTGTGTAGTATATTGTGTTAGTGGTGTAGGCAGCTTATTTTCCCTGGTTGTTGTGGTAATAGTGGTTGTATTTTCATGTTTCAGTGAATTCGATGACTTTTGGTGAGGTAACGCAACTGAATGCAAGGCTCCGACAGCAAGTACAGGGTAAAGAGTCTTTCAGTGTCTTCTTGCATGTGACAGTTTGGATACAGAAAATCCCTTATGACCAAGTACCATTAGTTTCATCTGCATTTAAACCTGGAAATAGGATTAGAACCTGTTAGAGTTTTCAGAGCAAAGAGAGTAAGAGAACAACTTGTGAGTTGCAGGGAAAATCGTTTTTTTCTTTTTTATGTGGAAATAGAGACGACAGCTTAATCTCTACCTTCTTTACTGTTGACTCCTATTGTGCCAAGTTCTGAACTCCCTGCCAGTTAGAGGGAGTTAGCCCTGGTTTGGAACAATTGAAACACAAAAGAGTCAGAATAGTCTAGTGAGTCCCTTGACCCCCTTCATCAGCTTCAACCATTACAAGAAGCACAGCTGATTTTCCCGCCTCTCTTCCTGCACTCCTTTCCCTCGCCTCCCCCCACCCCCGCCAGCATGGGTTATTTTGAAACTAATCCCAGACAACATACTGTTTTCTCAAAAAGATAACTTTTTATAAGGTAATCACAACCTCATCACATCTAAAAATAATAACACAAGCTTGTTATTCTTTTAACATCATGAACCACAATGCTAACACCAACAGTTAAATTAACAGTTAGTGTTCAAATTCCCAAATTTTCTCTTTTTTCTTTTATTTCACAATTCCCATTTTGGTGAGAAAACTACACTGCAGAGTCAGTTAAGTTGCTTACAAAAATCATGCATTCAGTCAGTAACAGATTAAAGACTCTAATGCCCCTATCTTTTTAACTCCAAAGCTAGTGTTATTTCTTCATCACAAAGCCTCTCACAAAAAGAAAATAATAACAATAATAATAGTAATAGCAACATATATTTATCATATACATATTCTGTGGTAAGTAGTTTATAAGTTTATCAAATTCTCACAGTAATTGTGAAGGGCTTACTCTCATTGAGGTAATGCATAAGAGGGAATTAAAACAGATTAAGTTACTTGCCTGAGATTCGTAAGAGTAAGAACAGGGATTCAGTATTCTAGGTAGTCTGATTTCAAAGCCTCTTAGAGGGGTTTCCAGACCTAGACACTAATGTATACTTCCTTTCCTTTCCTTTCCATCAGTCATATTAGATATTGACTGAACCTGTTTCTATATATTTAGAATTGAGAAGTGTTTTGGTAGCTGTAACTGCACTTCTGCTGCTCATCTATCTAGTCATTGCTAATGACACTTAAGTTTCACTTAATGGAGAAGAGTACCACACTCCAGCTGGCTAGGCAAAGTATGCAACACCCTTGAATGATCAAAACACAACTGTCAAATCACTTTCATTGCAAACATTCACCCAGTGCATTCAGTTAAAGTACTTGAAATATAAATCATAGGATTTGCTTTCTGTGTGCTAAAAATGGAATTCCTTTTTAAATCTTTATAGAAGTTTTTGAAGAGTTAACACACCAAGTACAAGAAAAAGATTCTTTGGCCTCAGAGCTCCACGTCCGCCATGTTGCCATCGAACAGCTTCTAAAGAACTATTCCAAGTTACCATGTCTGCAAGTGGGGCGAGCAGGAATGAAGGCCCACCTGCCCATAAACTGAACTGAACTGCAGCTTCCTTCCTGGGTCCTGCTATGTATCTACTGGTTTGCCAGGCATGCGAACTTTGAACAAGTTGAAGAAAGTTATGGTCCATTTTGTTATGGTCATTAAATTTGCAAAGCTTAAAGGCAGTATTGACATCTTTGTCAAATAAAGCAGATCTAGTCTTCTGGGGTTGAGCATTTTGGTTTATTTGGGGAGTCTCTTTTCCCATAATTACTAAATGGCCCTCTCTTTTACCACATGTGACTATTTATACTGTTACAGTGTGATTTTATTAAACCTAGTTTAAAATGTAATTCACCTTTCAAAACAATAGGTTTTGAAAATAAACTCCTTAGATGAGTCTGAACTAAAGATAAAAATTTTAAGAGGGAAATGAAATTCATAATACACCTCTTATTTATTATAAGCAATATTTTAATATGAAAATTTTATATATAAAATTATTATTTTAGGTACCTTTCCGTTCTCTTTGTAAATGTGTGTTTGAATGGCTCTGCATATTGAATTTACATTTTTATGTGTGAATATGTTACACATATTTCAGATCACTACATTTTATTCTCTTAATATTCTGCTTTTACAACTATTACCTTGTTTTCCAGAGATAAGTGTATTTTGGAGTAGAAATCTATCGATAATTGATTGACTTCTAATAACTCTTGTGAAAGAAGAATTAATAACCTTTTAATGCAACTATACAAGAAAATAAAATATCTAATTTTTTCTAATGAAAGCAAGTTCTGAGTTTGTTCAGGAAGAAAATGCTAATCCAGCTTTTGTCTGTCAACTTGTCTCCATAGAAGTAAAAGCCTCTTCTATTTCATTATTACTTTTGTTCTAATAACTTTGATGTGTTAGGATTGGGACAGAATAAGTGAAGCCTCACTTGCAAATCAAATGTAATATCGGTATTCAAATTAAATGCCTATGAAATAATTGTCCTGTTTTTGAAAAAAATTACAATTATTTTGTGTGCCACTTCTGATAAAGGGTTAAGAATCCTTGAACTTTCCAAATTCTGTGTCAACATCTTTGAAATTAGTGCCCAAAGAAAGAATGCTGAGGTATTTTTCTGAACTTTAGAATTTAAAGGAAAGAGAAGATTGCTTGACATAAAAAAACAAAACTCGAATTCAAAAACCCATTTGTAAAAGGATATTCATTTGTTGCCTGTGTTTCCAAAGAGCTCTGAATTAACAGGTTGTTTCAAGCAGCTAGACAAATTTTTAATGTATTATAGTAAAAGCTATAACCAATGCAGAATTAAAATGGGCTCTAAATTCTGTTTTCAACTGATGCTTAGAATGTATTTATAAGGTAAGCTCCCTTGCTTGAAAGAATCTACAGAAAAGCCCATTATTTGGCAGCTTCATGCATGAAGGTATATATGACTTCTGCTTAAATTTGGCAGCCTGTCCTAGCGTGGGTCAGATTTTAGTCTTAAACATAGACAGTGTTTGACTAAGCAAAGAAACACCTCAGACTAATAGAAAACAGCTTTTTACAATGCTAAAATGTGATCAAGTTGTATTATTTGATATTGCATTCATTCATTTTTGTTTTGTTTTCTTTGAAGTATGATATAACTGCTTTTTGGAGGATGATTTTAAAAATGCTTTCAATGTCTCTGGATTCTTTGAACCATCCAAAATGAATTTAAAATGCAGGCATGAGGATACATTGCCTTAGTTATTGATAAGCTTTTAATTGGATGTGTGCAATATCAAAAGTCACAAATTTACAGGTTGATGAAAGACTTCTGGATGTTACCAGCATCTTAGTGCTTATCCATTAAGGATGTTACCAGCCAGTGTGCTTGCACCCATTCCGGCTTCTGTTTAGATCACTGGGACAGCCATAAAACTTTGGGATGTGTTGTGTTTGATAACAGTAATACCATATTTCCAGAATATGAGCCATATGGTGCAGCCCTGAACACAACAGTGTTATCCAAAGAAAGTATGCGCTTATTTCTTGAAGAATTTCTGGCAAATACACAGCTTTACTAATAAGTTAGGAACAAGTAGGGATTATCAAGTATCAAGGTCTTAATCAGGGACTCTGATTTATTTCATTTAAATTAAGCTCCTCAAAGGAAAGGTGCTCTTAAAAAATCTGTGGTGCTGGTACTCAAACCTAGTACTTTATTTGGATAAACTAGTTTTTAAAAAAAGTTTATTAGAGGATTTTGCACAGCAGCTTATAAACTTATTTTATATTTCAGTGTTAATTTTCTTATTTGAATATGCAATTATTATATATTCTAAAATAAGGTTAAGGGACAGAGTTGAATTCTACCTTGAGAGAATATGAAACAACCTAACAACATGAGGAAGTTGAGAAGAAAATCAATATCTTCAGTTTCAACAATGGCAAAAGAGACTGCAAATTATCTATTATTAATTATTTCAGAGCTTATATGATTTAAGGAGAATGAAATAAGACATTATTTCATGTTAGATTTCATAATTAGGCAAGTTGGATTGTTTTCAAAAATCATTTTGAACTCAGAGTGATTTTGACCAACCAAGACTGTTCTCTTGATTTAAGTTTTCAAATCTGTTTGGCCTTTTGTAATCCTTTGATCCTTGAATTTAATATCCTAATTTGTCTTTTTTTTTTTTTAAGTCATGCACTCAAGACACCAATAGATGACACAGGCAGCAGAATAGTGTTTTGTAGTTTCTTACGCATGATGCTGGGCAAAGAAATGTTTGTTTTTTTCAAATCATATGCTCATTTCACCACAAACTGCCTATTTTTGTATACATTTGAGGATTATTTTTAAAATGAATTTTATGTTGGAAAGTAACTTCAGAAATATAGTCAAAATATATTCTATTTTGTTGGCATCTTAACAGGCATCTTAAGATTTCTTGAGTTTTTCATTTTAGCATATTCTTTACCACTGAAAATAGTTTAAAGTACTTTCTTTTTGTTTGTTTATGTTATTTACCTTAGTGTTTACACTATTTTAAGTCTTGTTAGTTTTTGCTAGTTTTTTTTTTAATTAATTTTTTGGATCTGATTATGTTTGTCAGTTTTGGTTTTTGGTTTTGGAAGAAATTTTGCATTGTTAATATAAAGTATAATACCAAATGTATATCCTCTAAACTTATGTAGGAACTTTTAAAGAATAAATTATTTCTGTAGGTTAGTAAGAGGTTCAGGTTAGTGACCATAAAATTAGGTTACGTGACATGAAAATTTAAATGATGCATTGTCAAGTTATTGTAGTGTTATTTGTCTGATTTATGCCAATTAGTTTACTGACATGTTATCACTTATGCTAAGGTTAGATATTTGAGTATTTTAACGTACTTGCTGAGACGTTTAGTACTAAATTCTTTAAATATTTTTTGTTCAGATTGGCTGTAAAGCAAAAATAATTTATTTTATTTCAGGGTTTAATTGTATTTTTAATTTTAGGCTGGTGGAAATAAATACTTGAGAAAATTTATGGTGAAAATAAGTAAGAGAAAACAAGTTATTCTACCAAATTCAGTTTTTTTAGGTGGTGAGATGGGAGAGCTTACTTAACCTGGATAATAAGGTAATACGCTCTGACAAAAGTACCGGTATCTTAGAGAAGGGCTATAATACTGTACAAGGTTGTCTTGCTACTCAGTATTTTTATTACGTTCATCATGTCGTAACTGCCCTTGTTACAGTGCATTCAATGTGTTAAGCAATTTGGTCATGTTACTGTGAACCATGTCATAGCAAGTCTCTAGCATTAAGATTTTTTAGCATCTAATTTGTAATACATACTTTTCCTATTTTCAGTTTTTATAAGAGTCCAGATCACGACTGTGTTTTAGTAATACTGGAGTGAAACAAAATCATAGAGATGAATATTGCCCGTCCCTTACCACCAAAAAAGTGTCAATTGAACTTTTCTCACCTACACATAAAGCAAAGAGAATTTTAGTAAATGTGTGTTTCCTCTTTCAAAGGTATAGAATGTTTATTTCCATTTTGCTGCCTTGAAAGGCAGTTTAGGAAGTGTTCAGTAACGATTTCTGTTCAAGCCATTCCTACTTTTGCAATATGTGTTAACCTTGCTTTAAGTCTGAGTAGCTCATTGAACTTAATGTCTCTTTGGGGTTAGAACTTTCTTTTACAAAATTGTGCTAAGATTTTAGGAAAAAGAAAATTCAGCTGCAAGGGTGAAAAGCAAATTGATCTTAAAAATGTTTAAAATACATTACTTGGCTGTGAAACTTTTTATTTAAAACTGCAATGATTTACATATTTGTATTGCTCTGCTTTGGAACTGTAATTATGCTTATCTACTATTTTTAATTTTATAACAATAAAATAAATATTTTGTTATGTTAGTCTTAGTGAATATTTTTACAAGAACATTTTTTTTTAATGCTTGACCTGTATAGAGGGTTTCATTTTGCAGGCTTAAGGCTTACTTGGAATTGTCATCTAATGATTTCATAATTACTGTGAGACTCTTTCTTTGAAACTTAAGTGAAAATTATTTCCATCCCAAGAGTCCAGATGCAGGTAATAAGGGTCCCGTGATTCAGTGGATGTTTATGTAACTTTTTTAATTAGAGTGTACTGACATACAGTAAATATACACATTTTGAGTTTTAACACACGTATTACAACTGTATTACCATCACCCGTCTGTGCTCCTTTCCAATCCCCTTTCTCCTCATTTCTCTTCCACCTGCTGTTCTGACCTGTCATAATTTGTGTTTGCCTGCTCTAGAACTTTATACAAATGTTATATAGTATGTGCTTATTCACCTCTGGCTTTTTTCATTCAACTGGATGTTTTGAAATTTATATATTAATGCAAGAATCAGAAGTTCCTTTTTATGCTGAATACAATTTGTTTATTCATTTACCTGTTGATGGACATTTAAATTGTTTCTAGTTGGGGCTAATAGGAATGAATCTATTATGAATTTATTTTAGATTGGCTTTTAGAAGAATTTTTCTTTTTTACAAAGAGAGAGAGGGACAGATAGGGACAGAGAGGAAGGGAGAAAGATAAGCATCAATTCTTCATTGCAGTACCTTGGTTGTTCATATGTGCCTTTTCTGGGGGGCTTGCTTTCTCATATGTGCCTTTACCGGGGGGCTATAGCAGAGCTTGTGACCCCGTGTTCAAACCAGCAACCTTGGGCTCAAGCCAGCAATCTTGGTCTTCAAGTCAGCGACCTTTGGGCTCAAGCCAGTGACCATGGGGTCATGTCTATGATCCCATGTTCAAGTCAGTTACCCTGTGCTCAAGCCAGATGAGCCCACACTCAAGCTGGCGACCTTGGGGTTTTGAATCTGGGTCCTTTGTATCCCAGTCCAATGCTCTATACACTGTGCCACCGCCTGGTCAGGCAAATTTTTTTTTTTTTAGTACTGATATTTTTGGCCCTGATCAGGTCAGCTCAGTGGTAGAGCGTCAAACCAGTGTTTGGATGTCCCAGGTTTGATTCCCAGTCAGGACACACAGGAGAAGCACTCATCTGCTTCTCCGCCCCCTCACATTCCCCCTTTTCTCTCTCTCTCTCTCTCTCTCTCTCTCTCTCTCTCTCTCTTACCCTCCTGCATCCACAGCTCAATTGGTTCGAGCACATAAGCCCTGGACATTGAGGATGGTGGCTCCATGGAGCCTCCACCTCAGGTGCTAAAAATAGCTCAACTGCAAGCATAAGCCCAGATGGGCAGAGCATCAGCCCCAGACGGGTTGCCAGGTGGGTCCCAGTCAGGACACATGCAGAAGTCTGTCTTATCTCCCCTCCTCTCACTGGAAAAAGAAGAAAAAAATATATATGTTGATTTTTTTTATTGATTGACTTTCGAGAGAGCAAGAAGCATTCATTTGTTGTTCCACTTAGCTGTGCATTTACTGGTTGCTACCCATATGTGCCCACACTAAAAATCAAGCCCACAACCTTGGTGTTTCAGGATGACACTCCAACCAACTAACCTAACCAGCCAGGACTAAAAGAATTTTAAAAATAGAAATGTAAAAAAATATTCAAAGTCACTTATGATTAGTATTATGAATCTGAATATTTATTACCATTTTCTTCATGAATGATTTTAAACTAATTTATGTTAGTTATTTTAAAAATTTAAAATTAGGAAACAAAGGTAGTTGTACAAAAGATTAGAGGCAGAATACAAAATAAGGGGTGTTTGAGAATTGAAATATTTAATTGGAGTACTAAGAAGTTTAGTTTCACAAATTGGGTTTGGTTTTTTTTATTGATTTTAGGGAGAGGAAAGGAGAAACATCAATTTGTTGTTCCACTTCTTTATGCATTGATGGCTGATTCTTAAGTGCCCTGTCCAGGGATCAAACCCACAGCCTTGTTGCATCGGGATGACACTCTAACCAACAGAGCTACCCAGCAAGGGCCTCTTCACAAGTCTTAACAGTCTAAGTCACACCACTTTGTTTTCCAGAAGATGATGGCCGAAAAAGTCTGGTTTGGAGAAGGTACTCAAAAGAACACCAGACCACAAATGAAGTTTTTCCATATAAAGTACTTAGTGACGTTACAGGAAATTTGTTAATTTAATTTTTTTTTTTTTAAGAGAGAGAGGAAAAGTGGGAAGAATCAACTTGCAATATTGCTGCCCGTATGTGCCTTGACCAGGGAAGCCCAAGGTTTCGAACCAGCGACCTCAGGTCACCTTTCTAAGCCTGAATTCACTCAGCTAGATCAAACAAACAACTGGTAATGTAAGCCTGCCACTGGTTTATCACCTTTGTTCCTGCTCAGTTCCCAAGCTTTGGGAATTTTCAAACAATCTGTAAAATGATTTGCTCTCCCTCATTTTTTTTTTTATTTATTGATTTTTTAATTGATTTTTAGAGAGAGGGGAGAGAGAGAGAAGGGGGAGGAGCAGGAAGCATCAACTCCCATATGTGCCTTGACCAGGCAAGCCCAGGGTTTCGAACCAGCAACCTCAGTGTTCCAGGTCGACGCTTTATCCCACTGCGCCACCACAGGTCAGGCCGCTCTCCCTCATTTTTAAGTGTCATGAGATGGCCTGGGATTCTTGCAGGTGTCTTGGAGACTAGCAACTAGGTGTGAGTGTGCTGAGGGAGAACTGCAAGCAGAACAATGCCCTTCCATGTAATTTATATATTGGTACTCTACTCATAAAAAGTCTTCGGTTTTAGTTTTTTTTATTGATCTTTAGAGAGAGAGGAAGGGACAGAATGACATTAATTTTGTTGTTCCACTCATTCATGCCATCACTGGTTAATTCTTGTATATGCCCAAACCAGGGATCGAGCCTGCAGCCTGGGCATGTCTATCCAGATAATGCTCTAACTAACTGAGCTACCTAGACAGAGCGCATACAAAGGTTTTCAAAGGTTTTACTTTTGGAATCTGAATGAGATGATTTCTTAGATTCCTTTTTCTTGAAAATTACACACGGTTTGCAAGTTAGCATCAGTGTGATTTTCTTCTATGTTTGTGTTTGGTTCCCTGCATCAGAATCCCAGCCCAGTGGTCAGATGGCAGAGACTACTTTCACCACTAGAAGCAAAAAATTACAATCCCAGGCCATGGCCAGGTGGCTCATTGGGTTGGAGGGTTGGCTGAGTGCACCAAGGTTGCAGGTTCAATACCTGGTCAGGGCACATAAAAGAAGCAACCAATGAATGCATACATGGGTAGAGCAAAAAATCAATGTTTCTCTCTTCAATTCTTTCTCTCTATCCCCTCCCTCTCTAAAATTAATACATTTTTTAAAATTACACCTCCAGCCTCTCTTGCATCTGGGGTACCCACCCCTGACTGCTAACACGAAGAAAGTGGGTAGGAAAGGACCATGTTAAGAGGAGCAGCATCTGACTACTGGTAGAGGCAACATCTACTATCCTACATCCAGTGGGGACTCCTGGCACCTGGAGTTGAGCAGCCACTGCTCTGTAAATTGGGCTATGAACCCAGTAGTTGATTAATCGCCTTTGTTCCTGCCTGGTTTCCAAGCCTCCTGGATGATCTCTTGCCTATTAGATAAATTTTCTTTTAGCTTAAGCCAACTAGCCACTTTCTCTAGCTTGCAACTGAGAACTCTGTCACACCTAACTTCATCCACTGGGTCCATGTCCACGTCCAGCACCCTCCTACTCTGAAATCTTACAAAACTGGTTTATAAAAGTGAACTGCTGCCCTGGCCAGTTGTCTCAGCAGTAGAGCGTCAGCCTGGGATGTGGAAGTCTCAGATTCAATTCCCAACCAGGGCACACAGGAGAAGTACTCATCTGTTTCTCCACCCTTCCCCTTCTCCATTCTCTCTGTCTCCCTCTTCCTTCCCGCAGCCAATGCTCCATTGGAGCAAAGTTGGCCCAGGCGCTGAGGACGGCTCTATGGCCTCTGCTTCAGGCACTAGAATGGCTCCAGTTGCAACGGAACAATACCGCAGATGGGCAGAGCATTGCCCCCTAGTGGGCATGCCGGGTGGATCCTGGCTGGGCGCATGCGGGAGTCTGTCTGACTGCCTACCCCCCCCCCCCCAGTCACTTCTCACACTTGGAAAAATACAAAAAAAATAAAATAAAAATGAACTGCTGAGAGCTACCATGTATCTAAACTATCCTTCTGGACTATGTGGACTGCCTTTTGGACTAGCTGAAATTGAAAGGAAGATTCTGGAAAGAGTAAATGTTTTTGTAATGCAATAGTCAGTGTGCCTGTTAACTGTTCACTCTTCACAGGTAGGGTGACTTTGGAGACCTTACCAAAGTCACTAATTACTACAAGTGGCCACAGTTTGTACCTACCAGGATCTTGGAGGAGATGGTCTAAAAAGAAACAGCAATGGTTATAAATTGAGCTCTGGGTTAGGCCTGTGTTCTCCCCATTGATACTAAATTACTCTCAGCCCAATAAGGATTCGTTGAGAGAATGAAAAACTTCTAAGGCAGTATCAGGATGGCCTCTAAGAGTAAGTCAGTGGCTCCTGACTGAAATGCTTCAGGCCCTCCTCCAATGCCTGAACACTGCACCTCCACTCCACATGCCCATGCTCCACAGCACCTCCGTGACTTGGAGGCTTTTGCTAACTTGCATTTGTTTTGTCTCCATTTCTCCTCCCAACCAGTGGTTCTCTGGCTTTGAGTTTCCTGAAACGTACATCAGTAGGCCACACAAACAGTGTTTCTGAATGAAAAGGTCAGGGGTGGACCCTAAGAATGGTCTTCTAACAAGTTCCCAGGTGGTGTTAGTGCCGCTGGTTTACACACATTGCATACCATTGCTCCAAACCATCCAGAGTTTACTACCCCAAAGATGTGATCATTCTACCTCCTTCTCAAAGACTTTCTAGATTACCATTGCCTAGAAAGTACAAGTCCTCTTAGCTCAGCAGTAAAAGCCTTCACCATTTGGCTCCCACCTAGTTCCCATTTTAATTCTTTCATCAACTTGAGACTGTTTTATGCTAGGAATTTTCACAAGTCCTATAGGCAAGAGACATAAACCTTGAAGACTTTGTTGGTCAACTAAAAAGGATTCTGCCAAGGGATTAAATAAGTAAGGATTGGAAAATATTTGTAGATTTAGCAATGAGGAATTCAATGAAAACAATTTTAATGGACCTTTGGAAGCAAAAATTGATCACAATGAATTGAAAATGTGTGTGGAGAGGGGAGTAAGATAGTGGATTGTGGGTATGCCCTCTAAGTTTAGCTAAAAAGTAAAGGTGAAGTCAGAGAGGATGTGTATCCAAGGTTCTTTTTTTTTTTTTCTAAGTTGAGAAGTACTTGAAAGTGAATAGATACTAAGAGGACCAATCTAGTGGAAAGGCTGAAGATAGAGAGGTAGCAATGAAGGGATAAAGTACTGAAAAGATGGAACAGGATAGCACACCTAGAATGATTTGTCTTTGAAGTTTAGGGTCACCTCAGGCTTTGACAATGGAGAGAAGGTCAAACTGCAGATGAATGCTTGGGGGAGATTTGTTGGAGGGTAACGACAGAGTCCCCACCTGGCTGCTCCTATTGTGTAGAGTGAGAAGGAAGAGATAATGAGGTGAATGGCTCAAGGGAAGTGGTGAGTAGCTGCTTCCTGAGAAATGAGAGGATCTTGGCTATAACAGAAAGGGTTGCTGGACTGTTTAGAAGTGGAAATTTGAGGTTCATGACTCACTGTTGGTTGACCTGCTCTGAAGTTGCATTCAGACTTTGTTGTTGTAAATATACACAGAGAATGACTGTGTACATTTTTTTTGCAATTAGACTAAATGAAACTGAGAGCACTAGTGAAAACAGGTGAGAATCTGAATTTGGATAAGTTTGTGCTCCAAAAGAAAACTGACAAAACCTTACTCAAAAGATGAAATTTCAAGTGTAGGAAAAATGAGAAATATGAAAAGCTACACAAATAGTGTGAAGGGGGAGGGAATGAATTCTGTAACCTTAACTTAGGCAAGATTTTTTAAATGTTTAGTTTATTGATTTTAGACAGAGAGGAAGTGGGGAGTGGGGTGGGGGAGAGAAAGATAGGAACATCGATCTGTTCCTATATGTGTCCTAAGGATAGAACCTGCAGCCTCTGCACTTTGGGATGACATTCCAACCAACTGAGCTATCCTGCCAGGACAGACAATAATTTTCAAGCAATTATTTTCATTCATCCCCTCAGGCATTGGGACCACAGGCACAAGTGACTAGGACTGTTTTGAAGGCCAAGCCCTCTCTCATCAGAGAGACGTGGGTAAGTGTCTAATCTAGGTAAAAGAAGGTTTATAGAGACCAGTCAGTATGTAGAATGTGGAAGAACGCCAAGGCATTGCTAAACAGGGTTTCTGATTGGTGTCTTCAAAGCCATGAAAAGGCAATGTAACAGGAAAAGGGCTCTTCTAGGGGAAAGTGGCAACTGAACTGAAAGTGATAAAGGCAGAAGAGGAAGTTATGAGGAGCAAGGAAGGCAATTGCTAAACTGACTTTTGGGGAACTTGGGTTCTAACACTTCTTTCCACTCCTGAGCACTGTTTTATCTCTCTTAGCTTCTCTTTTATTATCTTCAAAACTGGAATTGAACTTGGTGATCTTTAGGGAAATTCCAGCTCTAACACTCTATAATGATAATGAATTCTAAGAAGCCTGTGATGGAAAAATCTTCCCAGCCCCCTGCAGGAACAGCTGAGCTGAGCGAAGGACATAAAGGACACTTGGTTTCATTTCAGAAGAAACTGCGAGTGCTTTTACAGCAAGCTGTTTCTATGATCACTGGTGACAGAAGAGAAAAGATGGCAGAATCAAGCCGGCTCATAAATATTATACATGTACAATTCTTTATGTGTTTGTAGAAAGAAAAAAGGGATTTCATTACTCTCCCACATTCTTTATTTTCTACCACATTCTTATATCAGGAAAAATTATTTGGGAAGGCTGTTCTGTTAAGCATAACGATCAGAAGTTGGGTCACCTACAGCCCAACCCCTGAAGACTGGCTCCCCACCTGTGCATGGGAAATGAGAAATGCAAAGGCAGTGTTGTAAGCTGTTTAGCAGGACAGCATTTATTCCTTCAGTGTAACTGTGTGTTACTGACATGACATCTTTCCTCTTATGAGAATAGAAATTTGTTGCTCTTTTATGAGATGATGAAACCAGTAGATGATAGCTTTCCTATTTTGTTTATTTATTTAGTTTTGAAGCCTTGGTAAAAATTAAAACAATCTTACGATCTTATGTTGAGGTATCAGGGCTCTCCAGAGAAACAGAAAACAATAGGGGATATGTGTGTGAGTGTGTGTGTGTGTGTCTCACATGTGGGTTTTGTGTGTGTGTGTGTGTGTGTGTGTGTGTGTGTGTGTGTGTGTGTGTACAGAGAGAGAGAGAGACTAGTTTATTATTTTAGGGAATTGGCTCACACAGTTGTGGTGGCTGACAAGTCTAAAATTTGCAGAGCAGGCTGGCAGGCTAACAATTCTGGCAAGAGTTGATGTTGCAGTCTTGATTCTAAAAGCAGTCTGGAGGAACAATTCTCTCCTCTTCAGGGAACTGTAGTCTTTTCTCTTAAGGCCTTCAACTGATTGGATAAGACCCACCCATATTATGGAGGGTATTTAATATCTTTTATTAAAACCTACTGATTTATCTCACTTGTATTTGGAATCTAATGAACACAATAAATTGAAGAACAAAATAGCAATAGGCAGGGTCACAGGGAACAGATAGACAACTATTAGAGGGAAGGGGGAGGAACAGAGGGGATGGGATCAAAGAAGGTGAAGAGATTAGCCAAAAGCATATGCCTTCTTTGATATATATATAACATATAGACACAGAATGGTGGCAATAGCCAGAGGGAAAGGGGAGAATGCAGGTAAGGGCAGAGGGGCAAGGTAGGGGGGTTGGAAAGAGACTTTGTGTGGGGCATGATGCGGTGTGTAGAAGGTGTTATATTGAGTGGAACACCTGAAACCATGTCAACACAATAAATTAAAAATTAAAATAAAAAAAAGATACCCGACTTAAATATTAATCACGTCTAAAATAAAATAGTTCCACAGCAACATCTTGACTGGTGTCTGACCACTGGGCACCATAGCCTAACACAGTTGACACATAAAATTAACCATTACAGTTGATCTCTACTTTTCATTTTATTTTGACACTTGACGAATTCGGTACTTCCAGGACCCGTGGACCTGGCAGTACCTTATCCAGACACCCCACAGCCAGGAGCTCCAGCAGCACTCCACAGTCAGCTCAGATCCTCAGATCCCCAGAGAAGGAAAAGCACTCACGAGGCTCTTCCACTGTTCTAAGTGTTTCCATAAGTTCTAAGGGGGTTTAGAGGAATAGCTTTCCATTATTTTTAAAATAATCCTTTGTGTAATAATGTTTGTTGTGTACCTCTCTTATTCTCCTTGCTTTCTCCTACCTCCACCTCACAATTAACTCTCCAGAGAATTGTTTTGTATCAGAGAAAGATATTGCTCAATCTCAAATACTACCAGTCCAAAGCACACATTCTTGAAACAAATTTGCATAGTACTGGTTGGTAGAGGAGCTTGAGAGATCCCTCCCCACCCATGAGGTACAGGGTCAACAACTGAGAATAGGCAAAGCAGCATCTGGACCCCCTGCTAAGTTCCTCTCCTGTTGCTGTACACTGTTTCTCTCAAAAGCACCAGAAAAATGTGGAGCTCTGCACACTGCTGTTGCCTTACAGAGAGACTGGGACACTTAACAGAAAGGAAAGCACAGGGGAAGTTGAGCCAGTGACCTGCAAAACCACATTACCTGTGACAGAGAAGTACCAGCCAATGGATGTCCACATCCTGCAGGGTTCTACTGCTTTTCACCCAAGTGTGTTGTAAGGTACCAAAGGCTACAGAATTAATATTAATATTTTAGGAAGCTTAAAGAACATTTTATTAACTTGGGCTAGGTGTACAGAGAGATTTGTAAATAATCTCTGTACTTGTGTGATTAGCATAAAACCAAGATGGCCAATGGCATTGTGTTGTAAATGCAGAGGGGAAGGAGACTTGGATTCTCTGACACCTGTTGGAAATGGGAAAAATTAAATTAAACCTTTTCTTATTTTAATGGGCCATTTATAGGCATTTGTCCCCATGGAAACTACCTCTCCCCTCCAGAAAGCATGTAGTTAATGTGTGTATTTCCAGGCAAAGGAATACCAAAGGAACACTAGAAATACAGGAATGTCTTGTGGCATGTAGGGTGACATTTTTACCATCGTGTTGTCTTGTAAGTTTTAATGTGTAGAATAATAATGCATATTTTTATGAATCCTATAGACAGATGTTATAAACTTGCTAATGAATTGTGTCCCATCTCCCCTCCCTTCATCCTTTTCCCAAACCTATATAGGTAAAGACTAAGATTGTAATGTCACGCTTTTTTCCTGCCCATTAAGGATATATAACCAACCTTTAGAATATTAATGAGACACACGATTGGGACTGCAGCCCTGTGTAAGATATATGTGGCCAGCATATTTAATAAATTTCCTCCTTTAATAAAACTTTTCAAACATTTATTTGGACTACGTGCCTTTATGAAAATCCGCAGAATTGTGGATTGGGTACTTAGAACAAGTGCGATGGAATTTTTGTCCTGACTGACTCAACTTGGCCTTGTGTCCCAAGACCAAGTAAATCTGCATGTGAGATACATAATATCATAAGAAACCACTAGATGTGTGGTGCCAAAGTGGCCTTTGAGAGTCTCAAATCTTTTGATTTGATTTTCTTTAAAAAGCCAGTTTCAGCAAAATTCATTTCTAGGAAATCTAAAAGCTTATAAATACCCATTGCTATACCTAGCGAAAAAAAAAAAAAAAAAAGGAAAACATATATCCTGCGGATCCTGACTGGTTCTTGAAAGCAGAGATGCTGATGTGGTAAGGTACCAAAGAACTATAAAACTTAGTATTGGCAACGCCATTTTAAAAAGGAAAATTCAGGCATTGAAAGAATAAAGGTTATCTGAAGAACTTTCTTTCCCTTTCAATGAGACAATATTTGCCTATCCTACACTGATTTTAACTCTTCCTCCATTCCTAGAATCCTGAGAGTAACATATACCTCTAGACAAAAGGATGGAAGGTAGACACTAAAAGATTTGTGAATGTCTTTGATATGTAAAATGATATCACTATTGTGTTACCTTGTATGTTTTAATATGTAGGAATGTTTTTTATAGATCCTGCAGACAAATGTTATAAGATTGTTAATGATTGATTATTGTGTCATGTTTCCCCTTCCTTTTCCACCCAACCTGTATGTGATCTAGTGTATATAATTAGCCTCAGAGCTATATTCGAGACTACATGATTTGGGTTAGCTATACCTCGTGTAAGTCATATGCAGCCGACTTATTAATAAAGCTCCTCTTAAAAATTCTTCTGTATCCTGCCTTGGTGTCTCTACATAACCTGTGGAATTAAGGTACGCTACTTTATAACACTGAAGTTATATATTATTCCAGTCATATGTTTGAGAGGCTCTCAGCTATGTGGGTGGAACTTCCTCTGTCAACAGGTGATGGCATCTCTGTGTAAAAGGCCCTAAATGTCCCATGTTATGTTGTATTTATTATATTTATTATTTGTATGGCCAGTAGCCATGGCCACCATCACAGCCGCCTGGCCTGTGCAGGTTTGCATTTGATTCAGACAGACGGTAATGAAACAATGGAGCCAAAAACTGGTGGGTCATTAGCTTTAATCATAGTTCGCACCCAGCAGGTGAGAAATACACACGATGGGAAAAGATACTAAAGCTGAGGGGCCCCGTGCTGCAGTAGTCACCCAGACTCCAACTTTGATGTGGACTGTCTCCATGGCACTCTGAGCTCTGACCAAAGACAGCCGAGAGGAGCACGCCAACGGGTCCCCTTAAGCTGTACCCAAGCACGCCAAAAGGATTTGTGAGTAATAAATTGCCTGTGTGATTATTGCAACTAATTTGTATGTTGGTTGTGTCTTTCCTCCAGTAGCAGTTAACAGTAGCATCCTCATAGCTGCCTCAAGAGTAGTCTCGAAGAGGCTGCCAGGCCTGCTGATAAGCAGGAGTGTCCCACTGCACGGGGAAGTCGAATCAAGGACACCTGATCGATGTAGAGCTTGGGCTCTACTGGGACAATTGAATTTATTACTCACAAATCCTTTTGGCATGCCTGTACAGCTTAAGAGGGCCCCATCGGCGTGATCCTCTTGGCTGTCTTTGGTCAGAGCTCAGAGCAGCATGGAGACAGTCCACATCAACGTTGGAGTCTGGGTGACTACTGCAGCAGGGGGCCCCTCAGCTTTAGTACTATTTCTGGCCAATGCCTTCTAACAGGTGTCAATCTACAGGATTATCACCTCAAACCACCTTTTTGGGAGTTCTTTGCAGGGAATCCCCTCTATGTCAATCTACTGAAATGTTTACATTAAACCACTTTTTAAAATATTCTTATTTACATTAACTTACAAAGTTAATGTAAATAATACCAAGCCACTTCTTATCTATATATAACTTCACACACATACTAACTGGGCTGTTCTTGAAAGTCAGAGTCTGTTTATCACATTACAGAGTTATGGCACCAAGTTACTTCTTATCTATGTATTATATAACTTCACACACATACTAACTGGCCCCTGCTTGTAAGTCAGTCTGTTTATCACATTACAGAGTTATGGCACTAAGCCACTATATTAATTTTTATCTAAATAGCATAACTTTATTTAATTTTAATAATTATTTTTAATATCATTTTAATTACTTTTATATATCTTCCATATTTTTATATTTCTATATATTTAATTACTATAACCTTATATTACTACAACAGAAAGGTAAGTGTTTTCCCACTGTGTGTATTTCTTGTCCGCCGGGTGCAGGCTAGGATTAAAGCTAATGGCCCACCAGTTCTTGGCTCCATTGTTTCATTACTATCTGTCCAAATCAAATGCAAACCTTCATGGGCCAGGTGGCTCTGATGGTGGCCATGGCTACTGGCTTTACATGAATTCAGGGAACTAAGGTAAACACAGGATGGTCTAAATCAAACCTTTCTAACTAAGAGCAGTTTATGATGGGTAGTCATGTCCTAGGGAAGAACTTTCTCTAAACAAAGGTCAATGATTGCTTTTGCTCATGCCTGTCTGCTTTCTTTTGCATCTATGATAATGCACCTAATAACATGCCTTTGGAATGTAAGGGTCCTCTTCCTTCTCCATAGGGCCAGACATCCCACCAGAATAGAAGCCAATAGACCCCTCATTGTTACTGTTGTGTGACCCTTTGTTAACTGTCTCATTCTCACGCATGTAAAGAAGTTTCAGCATATATACTTTTACTTTTTACCCAATCCCAGAGATTTCCTCTCCCCCCACTTTACTTTCTCCCTCCTCCCTAATCATATCACCAAACAATTTTATGTAACCTCCTTATGGCTTCCCCTTTGATTCTGATGTATAAAATAAGTGGTGAAACCACCATTTTCTGGAGCACTTTCTCAATCTGTTGAGGCTTTGCTTCCTGGCAATTGTTTACAGTTTGGCTCAAATAAACTTAAAAAATTCTTACAGGTTTGGAAGGTTTTTTTATGTTGATTGATCCACATCATACTCCCTCTTATGAATGGCATATTGCCTGAGGGTGGGGTTCAAACTTTCAAACCCATCAAGAGAGTAATCAAAGCTCTATATGATTGGACCCAATTACTTTTACTAACTTTAGTTTTTACTACACTTTTCTATGAAATGTACCCTCTAGTCATTCCCTACACACATCATGTATGGCCCCTCCTCTCTGCCTCCATATACACTCTCTGGCTATTTCTGGAATGCCCAGCCCCAATTCTCTCTCCAGAAATTCATCTTTACCTTTTAAGACCCCACTGTACATGTCCAATCTTCAGAAAAGATTTCTCCAAATTTCTGTGCTCCCATAACCCTTTGCTGATAGCTCTACTTTGACAAGCATTTATCTAAGGTCAGTCTCAGCCAAAACCTGAAAATGCCCTGCGGGCATTTTCCTCATCTTGTGTCTTCACACCTTGCACATGGACTGGTAGTTAGTAGAATCTCATTAAATTAATGTTGAGAGGATGGATTGAACCTATAAATAACATTCTTTCCAAGTTTGGATAGCCATTAACTTGGGCTGGAGTAGATGACTTTAACAAGTAGAAGTTTCTTTTATAGATGATCTTGTCTTATTCCCGAAAACTGCGTCTTCCCTACAGTTCCACATCCAGTTCACTAATCAACTATCAAACAGAAGAGAGCTTGTCATTACATCTGCAGTGAGTCACTTGCCCAGAGAAAAGTACTTGTCACACATTCACATTTTGGCCATAAGGTAAAAGTACTTTTTTGTTTTCAGAACAGAGCCAGAATCTTGAAGAGAGCCGAAATAATCAATTCAATGCTGATTGTTGTCAGTGATGAAAACCTAGTGTCACTTATAAAAATATAAAGGTTTTGGAGGTGTGTTTCTGGTCTTGGCCTGGAATTTGTGACCATTATCACTCTGATGAGGTGTCAGACTCTAAAGTCCCACCCATTTGACTTGTGCAAACCGAGACTGTGACAAACTATCCAGCCAAGATGTTTTCTTTAAGGTTTTCAACTGCTAACTCTTATCACTGGTGACTTTAAAATTTCCACTAGAAGACGGCTCACATTTGTTTGGAAGGTCACTCTGGGGCAGGATGGTGAGCGTGATGGCTAAGGAGAGCTCACTTAGGCACCTACAACAGTCTACATGACCTCCTTCCATGGAAAGAAACAGAGACATTTCTGTACCATCACAGTCATGTGCCTCATAAAGGAAGTCTGGTAATGACCACCACATATACCATGGTGGACCCATAAATTTCAGATGGAGCTGAAAAATTCCTATTGCCTAAGAATGTCATAGCTATTGTAATGTCATAGTGCAATGCTCTACTCACGTGTTTGTGATGATGCTGTGTAGACAAACCTGCCCTGCCAGTCATATATAGTACAGCATGCACAATTATGTGCAGTGTATAATACTTAATAATAAACAACTATGTTATTGATGTGTTCACTTGTTGGAGACTGCAAGCTGACAGGGTCCTTGCTGCCCATCCTCCCACCTCACTTTCTTGATTAGGTTGCTGAAGGCTAAACTCTTCCTCACACCTCCAAATTGAGGGTAAAGCTGAATGTTTCTACTCATCCCATCCCCACTTGTTTGATTAAGTTGCTAAAGGCAAGTTACATGCCCTTCCTAGGGCCCTTTGTTTGTTCTGATGTTGGTTGATTTCAATTATGCATGATGGGGGGATTCCTGTTTATACCTTAAATGGATTCTTGGCCTTAAGAGAATTCCTGTTTATGCCTCAGATGTGTGACTTTGTATCAGAGACTTCGTTATTTGCATACAGCTCTGCACTATATAACAAAGCAGACTCTGGCCATTTCTTTGCTCTGGCTTGCTATCAGTTTGCGGAGACCTCCCAATCCCACCCTTTTTCTCTCAGTTTATTTCTTCATTCTGTGTTGTTCTTACTCAGGACCTGGGCAATTACTAGCGACACAGGCCCACGATATTTACTGTACTATACTTTTATCATTACTTCAGAATGTATTCTTTTTACTTATGAAGAAAAATTCCCATAAAACAGTTTTTCCTACATCTCATGTTTACCATGTCTCTTGATTGCATCATTTTCTTGTGTACTTGATTTAATCTTGTGCTGTTTTGTACAGTGATATCTGTACAGGCTTGTAACCTAGGTATGTAGTAGACTATATACCATTTAGGCCTGGTTAAGTACACTCTGTAATGTTTGCCCACAATGAAATTGCCTAACAGCACATTTGTCAGAACATAGCTCCGTTGTTATGAAGCACATCACTGTACTTGAAGTGCAGACTACTGCATTAAAGAAACAGTGTGTGCCCATACCTACATACACGTACACTTTTGGTTTGTGTTTACTAGCATAATGTAGCACATTTGAAACTACAGATTAGGTTCTTCTCTGAGTAGCTGCAATAGAAAAGAAAGAGCACTAGACTAAAAGTCAGGATAGCTGACCAAAGGACCATGCAATATATAAATTATAATAGGAAATGACAACAAAAAGCTATACAATAATCGCCATGTGCCATGAGTTCTAACAATTTACATACATTAAATAAATTATTCCTCTTAACATATAAGTGGTGGGTACTCTTACTTTACAGGTGGGAAACTGAGGCATGCCAAAACTGACTTAACTACCTCATGTGGTTGGTTATAAGAGGTAGGATTTGAGATGAGGCATTCTGGCTGTTAGGGGCTGGGCTCTCAACCAGTAGCTCCAACATTGAGCCATTCTAATCTCTCTGTATAAACTGTACTGCTCTTGTCACCTTTTATGGTTTTCCCTGTTTGTTTGGGTTTTTAAGCATCAACAGATTTGCATTGTAACCAGCCCTCATACTACAGAGTAGCTAGATGAAAGGAAAAATTATAAATTTAAGTAGTCATATGATATTAACTAAATGAACCAGATCAGAGATGGTCTTTTAGCTTAAAAAGCGGCAATAAATAACAAAAGATGCTGTTTCTTCAGCGATCATTCAAATGCCTATTCATAAACCCATCCTTGGGTCATAAAAACCCATTTTGCAACAGGCACATAAACAGACACCTCCTATAATTCAGTGGCTCTACACCCCATCACCTTCTGCATCCCTTCAATATCAACAAAATAATTTTTTTTAAATCCTTCTCTTAAGAAATAGAAAATGAAAACCACATCGAGATCACTGTAGACTTAACCCCTCTGTTATCCAAGAGTAGTTTTTTTTTCCTTTGGAAAAGTTTTTAAAGCACTCATTCAACTCAATGGTAACACTTGCAGTATTGAATCACTTGACAGGAACAATCAACACAAATGTTCAGAAATTTGTTCAGAAATTAAACCAAGTGAGAGAAATCAAGTGTGCTGGATGAGTTAGGCCCCTAGGAGGTTCCCAGTACTTGACTGTCTTAGCAACCTTACCTCAGCAGAAATGTCTACCCAACTCGATTTGCTTTATAATTTCACAGCTGCACTTCCACCACAATTAAACTCTGGGATTTCATTTCTTTACCCAGAGTGGCAATATATCCGACTGAAGCTCTTCTCAGCCTGCAAGCTTTATAGGGGCCTTGAACTAGAGTCTATTGTGTTACTAAACCATAACCAGGCAGTAAATTACATGAAGGAAAACAAAAGCACATTCTACTGAGTAGAGTTTTTTTGTTATGACTGTAGTTATTATTTAAAGAATGACTCTACCTTACTCTAAAGGAGCAAATATTGAAACATTTCTTGGGAGTTTGTCATCATACTTCATCTTTAGTTTGCTTTTAGTTAGTTTAACAATAGGAGCAAGATTTGAGAGAAACAGTTTCCATGTGGGAGGGAATGCTGGTGCCTCAGCAGTTATAGCAGTTAACAAGGAAACCCTGTTTCAATAACTCCTAGCATTTTGCTTTTACATCTGTAGACAAACATGCTAGGGAGGGAACCAAAATAAAATGTTTCAACCTTCTCAGCATTCCTGAAACTGCTTGAATGTTTGGCATCAGCATCTTTTGCTCAATGGACTTCAGGTTTTTCAGGGGGAAGTGATGGGGAAGCAGGAAAACGGAGCAATGCCATAAAATAGACAATTATGTAAGGACCATAGGGTTGGGGAGGTGAAATCATAGTTCCCCAGGAGGCTGGGTGTTGACCTCCCATCAAACCTATTTCTATCTAATTGTTTCAACCCACTCTCACCACCCCACACACACCCAAAAGTTGGAGCAGAATTTGGGACATGAAATTTGCCATAGCATTTTTGTACCAAACAGGAGAACACAAAACTCACTAGTGTCCTTGCTTCCTTAAATAATGACACAATTACCAAAAGATCCTTATTAAACATTCACACTATAAAAGCAGAAAAAGAATCTACGCATGAGCGATCCCTCACCTATCCACTCCATACGCCCATTAAATGATGTCATGATGCATTGTGAGAGGGTGTTAATGTTTTGAAAGAGAACCTGACATCCTAAGAACTTGATGACCTTCAAAGCACTTCAAAGGTTCTGTTGTGGAGAGACTATAAACAGGGAAAAGCTGTTCAAGGTCAAAACGGTTCATTGGAACCTGTCCGGTAGTGGCATAATGGATAAGGCATTGACCTGGAATGCTGAGGCCACCAGTTTGAAACCCTGGGCTTGCCAGGTCAAGGCGTATATGAGAAGCAAGTATGAGTTGATGCTTGCTGCTTACCCCCCTCCCTCCTGCATTTCTCTCTTTCTCCTCTCTCTAAAAAAAATCAATAAATAAAATCCTTAAAAATATTTTTAAAAACCTTACTAAGCCATTAAAAAAAACCCACAAACCACTGCTGATTGCAGGGACTCTGGGTACTTGGGAGCCTCCCTTTTTAACAAGTTCTCAAACTCTAAAGAATTGGAAGGATTAAATTTCATGCCTTATTTGGGGGGGAGGTGAAATTAAAATGTTTCGTAAAATTAACATATTTCTACAACTCTTAAATGTTGCATGGTTTCTTTAGAAACAGATTCCCTTCACCTCTGGGGAGAGAACTAGGGCAGCTGTTTGCATTACACACAACCAGCAGCAGAGATTTTCATTAGAAGACAGGGACTTTTACGAGAAATTCAATAATTTAGAAATGTATAAAAGTCTCTGAGTTTCAAAGAAGATTTACTTTTAATTTTGCTGAGAAAACTAATTCTTGCACAGGAGGGTTTTGTAAAACAAGGCTTTTTCAAGGACTTTAAAAAGAAAAGAGGAGGCCCTGGCCGGTTGGCTCAGTGGTAGAGCGTCGGCCTGGCATGCAGAAGTCCCGGGTTCGATTCCTGGCCAGGACACACAGGAGAAGCACCCATCTGCTTCTCCACCACTCCCCCTCTCCTTCCTCTCTGTCTCTCTCTTCCCCTCCCGCAGCCGAGGCTCCATTGGAGCAAAGATGGCCCGGGTGCTGGGGATGGCTCCTTGGCCTCTGCCCCAGGCGCTAGAGTGGCTCTGGTTGCAACAGAGCGACGCCCGGGAGGGGCAGAGCATTGCCCCCTGGTGGGCAGAGCGTCGCCCCTGGTGGGCGTGCCGGGTGGATCCCGGTCTGGCGCATGTGGGAGTCTGTCTGACTGTCTCTCCCAGTTTCCAGCTTCAGAAAAATACAAAAAAAGAAAAAAAAAAGAAAAAAGAAAAGAAAAGAGGAGAGAAAAGAAGAAGCCAGTATATGGGGGTGGTGAGGACAGAAATTATGCTCCTTAATAAAAATATTAGAGAGTAGTCTGCTCATTGCAACAAATAAAACCATGTAGCCCAAACAGTTATGTCTTGAAATGAGAGACAGCAGAGTGCCCAAACAAAAAAAGTAGGACACAGAAGCATGTGCTGCTCTCAAACATTTCTTAGGCCATCTCTTAAATCATAGCATCTTAATATGCTAGCTCTGGAAAGATTCTTCCTTTCTGACTCACACACAGTAGTCCCTACTTACCACAGTTTTGCTTACCAGTGGCCAAATGAGGTCTGGAAATACTAAATGGAACATTCCAGAAATAAACCATTCATAAATTTTGACCTGTGTGCTATTCTGAATAGCACGATGAAATCTTGTGCCATCCTACTCTTTCATGCCCTAGCCATGAATGGTCCTTTTGTCCAGCATATCCATGCTGTATACACTACCTGCCACTTAGCTATTTGGTAGCTATCTTGGTTATGAGGTCGGCTGTCTTGGTATTGCAGGACTTGTGTTCAAGTAACTTTTATTTTACTTAATAGTGGACCCAAAATGCAAAGTAATGATGTTGGCAATTCAGATATGCCAAAGAGGAGCCCTAAAGTACTTCCTTTAAATGAAATGGGGAAAGTTCTTGACTTATCATTTCATATCATTTTGCAAGAAAAAAAGATATCATACAATAAGGTATTTTAAGATTGACAGAGAGAAACCACATTCACATAACTTTTATTATAGTATATTATGATAATCATTCTATATTACTATTACTAATCACTTATTGTCCTAATTTATAAATTAAAATTTATCATAGGTAATGTATATACTAGAAAAAACATAGTATATGTATGGTGGATTCAGGCATCCACTGGGAGTCCTGGAATGTATCCTCCTCAGATAAAGGGGGGGGACTTCTTCTATACATAGAAGAAAGGAGGCCATTGCTGGGGGCCTCAAGCACACCCCCTTTGAGCAATCTGTCTCAACTCCCTAGGCAGAGAGAGAGGACATCTCCCCTAGGTTCAAAGAAGCCTTTTTCATTTTCATTTCGTGCTGGGTCCCACAGATTATGTCTGTGATTCCATTGTTTTGAAATCTAGGCATTAGTACCACTCAGATTGCTCACGAGCATGGTGCCTGACCATCCCAGGCGTTGTCACAACAGAGTGTTGAAGTCTAAACAGTGATGGACCTTCAAGTGCTACTGTTTTTCCTTTGGGAAGTAAGAAATATGGTAAAAGAATTTCCTTGAATTCTCACATAGGCTCTAGGGAGCAACAATTTCTAAGCAATGCCAGCCAAAGAGGTTGGCCTTCTCATTGGTCACAGTCCATTGGCACACTGGCACAGTGCCCACTGTCTGAAGTCTATCAAACATTCTCCAGGTAAACAGATAGGGCCAATGGGACAAAAGTTACTGAGGAATAATTCTGTTACTAGATTCACACGAGTACTGCGGGTCTCAAAATCCAGTGCCTAAACCGGCAATATCAACATGGCCTAGAAATGTGTTAGAAATACCCAATCTCAGACCAACTGAATCACATTCTGGGGGTGTGGCCCAGAAACCTGACTTTTAACAATCTAGTCAGGTGATCTTGATGGCATTACCAACCACCGGCTTATTAGAAATGGAGGAAATGAAACGTTCCAACTGGAAGGCTGGATTAATCTGAGAATAAGCCAGAACAATAGTGTGAGAGCAGCCTTTGGAAGGTGGGCCCTGCGTGTGAGGCAGAGGTCTGGCTGCCCAGAATGAGAAGAGCGTCCTGAGGCCTGTGATGGAGGTAGGTAGCACTGCCTGCTCAGGTTCAGTCTCAGCCACATGTCCTGTGGGATCCTGGCAAAGCACTTGAGACCTCTGAGAAACTTTTCTATTTCACAAAATGAGAAGGCAGAAACGAGCCAAACATTATAGCACTATTTGTAAATAGCCTATTTATTCTTTCCCATCAGAATCCTTCCTGGGGACTTTCTTTTTTTAAGTCAAGAGTAATTTGTAGTTTGTAAAGTTTTTCTGAGAAAGACTATGTTTTAAGCATCCACCTTTAGACACCAGACTTCTGGCGCACCTCTCCCCAGCCTCCTGTCCAGTGTGGTGTCACCAATGGACTAATCAGTAGCCACAAGCCCATTTAAATCTAGGATCAAGAGACATTTGTGACAACATGATGGGCCCTGAAGTAAGAGAGGACTATCATTTATTAACTATCTTTCTAGCTGTTTCTGCCAGTTTCATAACACTCACTCTTCCCAACTTTTCTGAGGCTAGAAATTTGGGCAAATAAATTGCAAAAAAGCAAAAAGGTCAATTAAAACTATATACATGCTTGGAAAAAATATTTATTTCTTGAATTTAGTTCTTGAAGGCAAAGACATTCTCTGCTTAAGTCTGTACAACACTCAAATGCTAGAAAGTAATTTGATGCTTTGGTGGCCTCATTTAAGAAGCAATACAGAACTAGAAGAGAGAATGGAAATTAGTATTACTTCTATGGTCAGCAAGTTGACAGTGCCCATCAAAACTTAAATGTATGTACAATATGAGCCAAAGTTAGACTTACAGGACTTTATCTTACAGATATACTCAAATACATAAATTGGTTCTAGGTGGTAGATAGGACAAGGGTCTCCAGATATGGACAGCTCTAAATGTTAATTTTTCTAAGTGTTAAAATGTAGCACTGGCATAGGCTGGTTGGCTCAGTGGTAGAGCATTGGCCCAGCGTGTAGAAGTCCTGGGTTCAATTCCCAGTCAGGGCACACAGGAAAAGTGCCCATCTGTTTCTATACCCCTCCCCTGCTTGCTTCTCTCTCTCTTTTCCTCCTGCATTCATGGCTCTATTAGAGCAAATTGGCCCCAGGCACTGAGGATGGCTCCATGGCCTCTGCCTAGGCACTAAGAAGAGCTCGGTTGCTGAGCAATGAAGCAATGCCCCAGATAGGCAGACCATCACCCCCTAGTGGGTTTGCCAGGTGAATCCCAGTCCGGGTGCATGTGGGAGTCTGTCTCTGCCTTCCCTTCTCTCACTGAATAATAATAATAATAATAATAATAATAATAATAATAATAAAATGTAGCACTATATTTTTTCCACCAGCTATAAACAGGATGAGCTTGACAGAAACCCAACAGGATAAAAGCAACCAAATGAAAAGAAAAAAATCAATGTGTAATTAACTATATAGTGATTAGACAGAGCTTTGGATATAAATCCTGTCTTCTCTACTTGCTGCAACTAAATAAAACTACATTGTGACAAACATCTCACAGAGCACCCTAAGTGGTGAATCTCTTGATTTTGGTAATATATGTGTTCAGTAAATTATTGTTTGTGTTAATAGGGAACTGGTTAAATAAGTTATAGAATACTTGGCACCTAGAGCAAAGAATGTGGAAGCACTTTACATACTGATATAAAGAAAACTCTAATGCATGTTGTTTTTCACAAATGCAAAAGGCAGCACAATGTGATCAGTATATTATCATAAAAAACAGGAATAATAATTTATATATATAGATATATTGTTTATGTAGAAAAATACATGAAAATATGGGTACAGAGGAAACCTGACATTGGCAACTTCCAAGGAGATGAACTTGGGGCTGGGAAATGGGTTGGGGAGACTTTTCACTGCATACCCTTTTGTTCCTTTAGAGTTTAGAGCTGTATAGCTATATTATCAATTTTTAACATAAATGAAATAAAATAGGAATTCTTTTTTTTTTTTAAGTAAAATGAAGGGAGATAGAGAGACAGACTCCCTCATGTGCCCCAACTGGGATCCATCCAGCAACCCTTGTCTGGGGATGATGCTCTACTCATCCGGGGCCAATGCTCACAACTGAGCTATTTTTGTGCTAAGGCGGAGGCTTTGTGGAGCCATCCTCTGTGCCCAACAGCTCGAATCCATCAGGCCATGGATGCAGGAGAGGAAGAAAGAGAGAGAAGAGGGAGAGGAATAGAAGCAAATGGTCACTTCTCCTGTGAGCCTGGATCAGGAATCAAGCCCAGGACTTCTACATACTGAGTCAACGCTTCCACATGCTGATTGACACTCAACCACTGAGCTAAATGGCCAGGGCTATAAAGTAGGGATTCTAAACAGGTTTTAAAAATAAATTATTAGCCTGAAAAATAAAATAGAAATTCTAATTTTTCTTAAAATAATCATTTTAAAAGTCTGGCAGTTTGAAAATTTTTCCTAAGAGTGCAACAAAACTTCTCTAATCCATAAAGGAAAAAACCCATGTACTACTTTTTTGTTCTTTTCAGTAAAATAAGATGAACCTTTTTTACCCTTATTCCAAAAAGGCAAGACCAAAGAGATGAGCCAGGGAGGAAACAGACACTGGAATAGTGGTCGTGAAAAAGGACAATACGTGAAAGTATGGGAGGGGAAGCTACATTTAACTAGGAATTTATTTTGATGTCCCTTGTTTCCAAAAAGATGTCATTGGACTTAGTAAATTATCTACCACACAGAAATGCAATGTCAGTGAAAATAAACGAATTGCTCAATAAAAATTAACCAGTCACTCACTCAATAGATGCATAGTTTTGAAATGAAACCCAAGAGAAAGTCATTGCCTGTCACCTCATAAAGAAAACACTGTGCCATGCAATGAATAACTGATGCAACAATAGCCTTGCTGTGGTTATTAGAAGTCCACACTACTGTTATTTATATCTTTGAATGTAGACGGAAGTCATGATCACAAAGCATACCTGAGTTTTGGAGCCAAACATAATAGTACGAGGGACCAAAATAACAGAATCTAGGTAAACATCCCTGCCACATCTGTTTAAGTTATGGATGGATTTTTGCATCATCTGAGGAGAGGAAGGACTGCATATACTTTAAGCTGTTCTCCATAAATGTTACACTTCTCCACAGGCTTTTGCTTCTTACTAAGTGGCTGTGAATTTAATGTTATAATATCCTGCCTGACAAGTGACAGGTACTACTGTAGAACAGATGATGGGTTTTAATCATCAGCAAAGCTAGCTTGAATTAACATCCTTTAACATAAGCTGATGAGAGTCTCCATCCCATGTAGAAATAGAAAATCTAGCTTTTGCATGGAAGTGAGCTGATGAGAGGGTCAAGATTTTCCTTAAGAACATTTTAGACCCATTCCAACATATGCATGAATGGAGGATTGATGCTCAAAGTTTGACCAAAATTTAATATATTTGCTTGAAAGAGATGAAGACATGTATTTCAAAAGTTCAACTTAGTTATTTTTTAAGCTAAAAAAGCACCCCAAAACATTTAAATTGGCTCCATGGTAAAAGATCAAAAAATAAACTAGTTACAAAAATGTATGTTTTGATAACTAAGTCAGTTGACTTCCGTGGATGCAAGCAAAAAACAAAAACAAAAAAACAGCTAAATGTTAGAGTATCTTTAAAAAAGAAAGCTGACTTGGTTATATTTTATCTTCAGTTACTCTTTCTGTCAGTGTATCAGTGAGAGTAAGTTTCAGCCTCATTTAACAGAAAAACCAAAATAGCAGTGACTGAAACAAACAAAAAAATTCTCTTTTCACATCAAAGTCTACAGATAGGCAATTCAGGGCTTCTACAGTGGCTCCAGAGTTATCAGGAACCAAGCAAGGCTCCTCCTATCTGTTTGTAGCAAGAAAAATGACAATCAAACAGAGAATAATAGACTTCCAAACCATTTAATAAAGGAAGAGGAATTTATTAGTAGCCGGTGCAGCATGTGGGACTAATAGCACCAAAGCACGAGCTCCCCAAGGTTAGATTTCTTACATCGTATACACCTTGTACAGTGATTGTCCATGCAAGGGGTGCGTGGCAAGTGCTTGATTTCTTTGACTTCCTTGTCTGCAGACCTACATGACTTTTGTGTCTCCGGGAAGGGAGGGAATAAAAGGGGAGGTTTGGATTGCTGTCCTTGACTATTCACATAAACTATTTTCCTTGCTGGTGCTGCAAGTTTATTTCATGAAGCTGATAAAGGCGCTACAGCTGCAGTTTGTTACTTTTCAAATTTTCTCAGTCAGCCCTATGAGCCCTTCTTCCCTTAGTTCAGAACCCTGAGGTCACTGGCTTGAGTGTAGAATCAGAAACATTGCCCCTTTTCTTACATTCTTCTGGTTTCTCCCTTTTCATGTTTCCTCAATATCTTAGCCATCCTAGAATGCTTTCCATCCACAAGGTCAGCCAGGATGGTGGCTGCAGCTTCTGCCAATGTGCCCAAATATGAAGAGGGAAGAGGAAAGTGGGGACAACTCTCAACTGAGTGTTGGGGAAATACGATTAAGAACAAAATTTTCTCCCAATCCAGAAATCCTCTCTGCAAAGGTAATAAAGAAAGAAAATACTATTATTATGGAATAAGCATTAAATAAGAATGTGACGCACATCACAGGTAATTGTATAAGAGATTGCAAAGTCAGGGAGAAATCTCATCTTCACCCATAGTGCCTGGCAGATACAACCCATTACATACATGTTCTTAGGATAAACAGTAACTAGTCCTAAAGTCAGAAGACTTAACAGCATCATTTTATTTCACACAGTTCATCTGAAATTGACCTGGAATATGAGGTGCCCATCTGAGTTAGTTAACTGAATTTATACAATTTGAATGTATATAGATTTCTCATATCTTTGTGATAGCAGAAAGTTTTAGAACTTGGAACCAAGTTAGCTAAAGTTAGTCCCCTCCCTTCCGCTGAGACTTGGAGACAAGGGGCTCTCTTTTTTGGATGTTAACATGGAAAGAAGAAGGTTCCTGAATTCTTTTTCTTTTGTGTGTGTGTGGCAGAGACAGAGAGAGTCAGAGTGAGGGACAGACAGACAGGAAGGGAGAGAGATGAGAAACATCAATTCTTCGTTGCGGCTCCTTAGTTTTTTCATTGATTGCTTTCTCATATGTGCCTTGACCAGGGGGCTCCAGCAGACCGAGTGACCCCTTGCTTGAGCCAGCGACCTTGGGTCCAAGCTGGTGAGCTTTGCTCAAACCAGATGAGCCCGCGCTCAAGCTGGCAACCTTGGCGTCTCGAACCTGGGTCCTCCACATCCCAGTCCGATGCTCTATCCACTGCGCCACCACCTGGTCAGGTGGTTCCTGAATTCTTAAGACATTCCTGGGTTGAAAAGCTGACCAAAAGCTTATCTAGTTTTCAAGACAATTTATATACACTTCAAAGAAGAGAAAGTACTTCAATCACAGGTTTTTAAAGAAAATGCTCTGGGAAGTGCCGTCAAGGGTCTCCCCACCCTCACCTGTCTCTTGCTTCAACAGTGTTTGGACGGAACAGACCCAAGTCAGTCCCTCTTCCAGCCTCCAACCACCCTCCAAACTCCTTCCCAATCACCACCTTTGGAATCACCTCAGCCACCCTCAGCCTCTAAGACCAGCCAACACCATTTTTTT
The DNA here is from genome assembly GCF_036850765.1 of Saccopteryx bilineata. Taxonomy (NCBI): domain Eukaryota; kingdom Metazoa; phylum Chordata; class Mammalia; order Chiroptera; family Emballonuridae; genus Saccopteryx; species Saccopteryx bilineata. Next base: position 206,456,031 of record NC_089491.1, on the reverse strand, counting down.
TTTTTTTTTACTTTAACTCCTTATTGCAGAACAATCACAAGCTCCCAAATTCATCAGAATTACTACACTGAGATGGAGGCGCCGTCAACCCCCTGGTCAACCTGCATCTGTGGGCCCCCTACACCTACCTCTCTCTGGGTTTCCATTTCAACCTCGAGGATGTGGCCCTGGAGGGTGTGGGCCAGTTCTTGCAGGAGTTGGCTGAGGAGAAGCAAGAAGGCACAGCAAAACCAGCACAGTGACCGCGTTCTCTTTCAGGACGTGCAGAAGCCTTTCCAAGATAAGGGAGGTAAAACTCAGGATGCCTTGGAAGCTGCCATGGCTGTGGAGAAGAACCAGAACTAGGCCTTTTGGATCTGTATGCCCTTGGTCCTACCCACACAGACCCTCAGCTCTATGACTTCCTTGTGAACCACTTCCTGGGTGAGGAGATGAAACTCATCAAGAAGATGGGCAACTAACCACCTGACTAACCTCCATGGGCCGGCCCCCAGGCTGGGCTGAGTAAGTATCTTTGGAAAGGCTCACCCTCCAGGACGACTAGGGGACTTTGGAGCCCAGAGGCCCTTGAGAGGCCCCTCTGCATCCCCCTGGTGTCTGGCTTCTGCCTGAGACTCTCCCTGCAAACACCAGGCAGCCTTTTAACCTCCCCTGAGCTCTCTCCCATGCATTAGGTCAAATGAAAACAATAAAGCTTTTTGCAGCAAAAAAAAGAATAATAATGAAAAATCAAAATTAAAAATTAAAAAATAAAGTGCTCTAAGTAAAAGAGAGGGAAATTTCTTCCCTCATTTTCAACAGGGAGAATTAAGCCTCTTACTTTTATTTTGTATCATATTTGTCCTTACTGCACATGTCAACAGCCTTTAAGGGATGGTCCCATTTACAATAGCAACAAGAATGAGAGAATGCCTGGGAATTATCTTAACAAGAAATGAACAATAACTGAAGGTATGAAATTTTAAAACCCTCTGAAGGATACAAAAGAGGAATTGATGAAAAGACATACTTGTTTTAGTATGAGAAAAAACTCGACATCATATAAATGTCGATTACTTATAAGTTTTTTTCCTTTGAATACAATAAATAATGACTTTTAAAAAATTAGACAAGATAACACTGAAGTTTATTTTTAAAAAGTAAACAACCAAAAACTGGCAGGAAAACTGTAACTGTGAAGGACAATGCAGGAAGATTGGTCCTTCTAAGTGATGAAATAGATTATAAAGCCTTAATGCTCACAGCAGTGTTGTCTGGCCAGTGGATCAACAGACCAAGTCACAGACAGTGTCTAAAAATAGACCAAATGCATAGGAGGATTAAGGATGGCAAGTCACATCAACATGGAAAAGGTAAGTTATTTAATATATGCTGTTGGGACAACGAGGTAGCCAGCTGTCTCAAGGGAAACATTTTTAAATAGAACTAAAATTTTAATATACACTAGAAAAACTCTTTTTTAAATTGATTTCTAGAAAGAGAAACATTGATTTGTTGTTTCACTTATTCATGCATTCATTGGTTGTTTCTTATATGCACCCTGATGAGAAATCACACCCAAAACCTTAATGTATCAGGATGATGCTCTAACCAACTGAGCTAAGCAGCCAGGGCCAGAAAACAATTCTTAATGAATCCGAAATTGAAATAAAAAAGGAAAGACATAAATGAACCAGGAAAAAAAAAAAACACCTTTCTGTGACTCCAAAATCCAAAGTCTTAAAAGAAAATACCGATGAATTCAACCACATAATCAAAACTTCTGTGTGACAAAATAAAACAAACCAGAAAAGCAAAACCAAAAAGCTTTGAAGCAAAGTCAAAAGACAAATAGCAAATCAGTAAAGATATTTGAAATTTATTGCAGACAAAGACTTACTATAATATAGTGTTTCAACAAATTAGAACAAAAACAATAGAAATGGATAAAAGAATTTAAGAGATAATAAACCAAAAAAAAAATATGCGTCTCAAATATATGAAAAAGATGTGTAACCTCCCTCTAATATAAGGAATACAGATTCAAACTGTCATTTTTACCTGTCAGATGGACTAAGAGTCAAAAGTTTGATAATACATGGTGTAGATTAAACTGGAAAAATAGGCACCCTCATACATTGCTGGTGGGGCTATAACTTAACACAACCTTTAATAGACTGTAACTGGATGACATCTACAAGAATAACAAATTCACAATATACTTTCAGAATTAGCAATTCCAAATCTAACATTTTATTCTAAGAAACACTTGCACATATGTGAAATAGAAAATGTACACAGTTAATCTCTGAACCTTTTTTGTAATAGCATAAAATTGGAAACAAACCAATAAATTAGAATGTAGCTATAAAAACAGTGAGGAACTATTTATGTACTGATATATAACTATCTGAAAAATATATTAATAAATATAAAAACAGATGTAGAACAATTTGTATAGTATGCTGCCTGCCATTTATGTAAAAATAAAAAAGCAGAATATAACACTGGTTCACATTTCCATTCCTCTCCCTCTTCCCCTCCCCACCCTCTTCACATCCCCACACTCCCACAGACAATAAAATTTTCAGGATTAATGAAATAAATGTGATTACCTTTTGGAGCAAGTTACCAACGAGGCAACACAGGATAGGATGGGAAGGAGACTTCTCAGTGTACAGAATTTCAGGGTATTTTTAACGGAGAAAATCAGTTACTGTTTTAAAAGAAACACTTAAAAAATTTCATAACAAGATCCCAATTAAGCACATGCAAATTAAACCATAATTAACTCTGCTTTGAGACAAGGCTGAAAAAAGTCAATTAAAAATAACAAATGCCTATATTTTTCTAAAACCTATCTACTCCTAATTATGTAAATGGCCAGTAGTAGAAGCTTCAGGTCTAAAGTCTCTTTATTGAGTGTTTATCTGGAAGCCTCAGAGTTGAGGAAGGGAATAGGCATTTGATTTAAATGATGTTCCTATTTAGTTAGCATGTTTATAAATTAAGAAAATGGCTGAATTTTACCAAATGTGATAAATTGCTTTCTCAATTCAATCAAATGAAATCACATTGGCAGATCTGATTTTTTTAGAATTGGCTAAGATTTACTCAATCCTATTTAGAGTCTTCTCAGTATAACTTCTTTCAGATTTTAAAATTAGGTACGAAATAGAGGGAACATAAATGAGACTCTGTTGGGCATCTACAAAGTTCTGGCAGTTGCCATAATGATTGTATTTGGTTACAGAGAGCCTTCTAAGAACTGAGCTTCCACAACCTCACATAATTTTAGGTTAGGTAATTATTTCACAGAATTTGCCCAGATTATAAATCTGATAATATTTACACAAATTTTTTTTATACCTGAATTTTTTTAAGTCAATACAAAGCATATGAAAAATGTCAATGCAGTAGGGGTGTTTACACAGGGAACAAACAGGACGCTTGACATAGTTTCAAAACAAATTAGAGAAAGTCACCCCAGAAGCAAAGGATGTTTTAGGAAGCATTTGAAGAGCCTTCCCTGGTTTAGTAAATAACTTAAAGGGACTAGGTCCACATGGGATGAAGGGCTCCAGAGAGTGAAAAAGAAGCTTTTGTTTTTTAAGCAAATTTTATTGTTCAAGGAAACAGCCGATAGCAAAGATGTCACTTGGGAGGAAATGAGTCTATTTCTATAAAGAATCCAGAGCTTTCTGGGAGAGAAGGTATCAAAAGTCCAAGTCTGTTCTCATAGCTTTGACATTAGGAAGTCTCTGACTGGTCAACCAAGGTGGCCTTCCAGGCAGTGACCTAAAGAGGAGGGTCCATCTGTAAAGATCTGGGGTCTGTAAAGGAACTACAACTGGTTGTGGGGTGCGGAGGAAGCACTGGTTCGGGCATAGTATGTAGCTAAGGAATCTGGCCTCAATAGTGGTGTTTGAAAAATAAAAGCTTAAGCCTGTGAGTAGGCATCAAGAGAGCTTTGTCAACCAACAGCATCATCAGTCTCTGATGGTGTTGAAATTCTGGTGTTTGTAAATAAGACCAAGCTGTTCCTCCCACATGATAGGTGCTGGCAAGGATGTGGAGAAAAGGGAACCATCCTGCACTGCTGGTGGGAATGCAGACTGGTGCAGCCACTGTGGAAAACAGTATGGAGATTCCTCAAAAAATTAAAAATGGAACTGCCTTTTGACCCAGCCATCCCATTTTTAGGAATATATCCCAAGAACACCATATTACTGACTCAAAAAAAGAAACGCACTCCCATGTTTATGGCAACATTGTTCACAATAGAGAAGATCTGTGTCTGTCAGTGGACGAGTGGATTAAAAGCAGTGGTACATATATACAATGGAATACTATCGGGCCATAAAAAAGAAGGAAACATTACCTTTTGCAACAACATGGTTGGACCTGAAAACTATTATGTTAAGTGAAATAAGCCAGGCAGAGAAAGAAAAATATCATATGACCTCACTCATTTGAGGAATCCAAGGAATAATGTGAACCGAGGAATGGAATTAAACCTGAAGGGAAGGAGGGAGGGAGCTGTTGGGAGGGGAGGAAAGGAGATGTTGAGGGTAATACAGGGAGGGGGGATGCGTTCAAGGAGACACTAGAATCTATGTAAACACAATAAATAAATAAATTAATTTTAAAAAGAATATAAAATATTTGAACAATAATTATGTTAATTATAACAATTAATTATAATAAACTTGATCTAATGCAAAAAGAAAAAGAAAAAAATAAGATCAAGCTGGTTGGAGTGTTTAACATTTGAGTAGGTTCTTAAGGAGGAGGTTCTAGGCTTCCTGTTGATAAGGCATTTGGGTACTAGAGACCCTAATTGAACAAATAAGAGCATACAGCCATGTGCCCCTACTGTCCAGGCGGTGATGCAAATTTGAGAACATCCTTTGTCACTTTTGTTTCTTCCATCAGCTCACTAACTTAGCTGACTGTGGTTTTTTGTTTCTCAGGTAGTGAGAAAGAACCAAATTTTCATATATGAAGATGGTCAAGCAATTGTGTCATAGAATGAAAATGCTTGTAACTATGGAAAACAGAAGGGTACATCTCTCTTCCAAGGGAATCCAAATACAATGATGTGTAAAAATCGGAGCAGATTAGAGAAAAGGAAAAGGCATCCTGTCTACAGGCAGAATTCAGCATCTGTCTCAACTGCTACTTTAATACTCTACAACTTCACTGTACCTAGAACCTGTTTTAGTTTCTTCAAATCTTTCTGCTACCCTAAGATCACTATGAAAGATTTTTAAAGGATCCTATAAAGAAGAGCCAACACTTTATTGAGTCACAACTCAAGTCTTAGCTCTAGATCTTAACTACCCAGAGATGGCTAAAACAAGTTAGTTCCCAAACACTATTTGATATTGTCAACACCATTTGTTCAATTTTCTGTCTCCTTTCCCCTACTATCATCTGGGATACATCTCTGTAAAATTTATAGATAAACCCAATTATACCTTCTTTAAAGCCAGGATTTTGTGTAATATTTATAAGATTCATTTCTTTTAAGTATTAGAAACTCATCCATAATGCTGCCTACTCCAGCTTACCCACATCCTACTTTTTTTGTGTTTTTTGTTTTGGGGTTTTTTTTTGCCACTGGAGCCCCTGGACACCCATAGACCCTGACTTTCTGACTGTGCCTTTTGTACTATGTACCCAGCAGAACTCCTGGCACACGGTGCACTTTTCATGTGCTTAATGATTTCAACTGAGTTCTGTTGGCCTGGCATTCTGGTTAATGTGCCTGATCTTTCTCTCTGTGAGTCTCTAGATATAGACTAGAATTCTTGGATAGTACACCCATAAACATAGACCTAGTTTCCTGGTCCCCGAAACTTGCTTTCTCTAATTTGGCATGCCATTCTGACTTTGATTTTCCCTTCTGGAAGCAGAGTGCCTTCCCCTGCCTTTTCTTCTCCATGAACAGATGTTTCTACACTAGGATATAATTTCTTTTCTGCACTCCCAGAGCTCCACAAGCTGGCAGTCTGTCTCGGTTCTTCTCAGTTTGTCCCATTTTCCTGTAACTCATAATTCCCCTGACATTTTTGAAGGTATACTTCTATAAAGCTGTTTTTAGAAAGGCAAGAAATTTACAGTATAAAAGTAGAATAGTAAAAAATGTAGGCCAAACACTGAAGAAAAGTTAATCCCACCACCCATTAAGAGGGATGTAGCCTCAATAGGAAGATTTTGGCTGCTTCCCTATATCTAGCTTATTTGTCCACTTTGTTCCCCAATTATTTTTCCAAGTGAAAGGAGGGAAAGTAGAGAAACAGACTCCCACATGGGCCCAACTGGGATCCAGCAGACAACCCCCATCTGGAGGTGATGCTCTGCCCACCTGGGGCCATGCTAAACCAAGCCACTTCCAATGCCTGAGGCAGAGGCTCCATAAAGCCATCCTCAGCACCTGGGGCCAATGTCCTCAAACCAATCAAGCCATGGCTGCAAGAGGAGAAGAGAGAGAGAAAGAAAAAGGGGGAAGGGGAGGGATGGAGAAGCAGATGGTCGCTTCTCCTGTGTGCCCCGCCAGGGAATTGAACTTGGGACCTCCACAAAGCAGGCCAATGCTCTACTATGGCCAACAAGACAGGGCCTTTGTTCCCCTATTTTTAGTCCTCAACTTATATTTGTCTTTCATCAAAGAAAATAACCATATGATTATACGGTTGTATAATAGCGCATTTTTTGGCCACTTAATTACATAATTCTTAGGTAAGAAACTGCTTTTTATTTATTTCCTCTAAAGGAAATATTTATTTCCTGTGTGATTTCTGCTCTGTGTTTTTCACATTAATTAATGAATGCATGTGCATTCCTGCAGCCACAGAACCTCTCTAACCACCTGTACGTTTAGTTTCGCCAATACAAGTACTCCTTTCCTTTCTCACCCATTTACTTCTCACTCAATTCCCAAAGGGCACACTGATTAAGGATCAATAGATGCTTTCTTTAGAAAAAAAATTTTTATATTAAAAAATATAAATTGCCATTACACACCATATATTTCTAAATCTGCTTTCTAAATATGTGTTGAGTTTTAGGGGTGGGAGGGAAAAAGAGAAGTCAAACTCAAAATTACTCTCAGTTATCTTGATTTCGAATACTTTTTCCCTGGTGAAATTCTCAAATTACAACACTTTGTAAATATAGGATGAAGGCCACTCTTGAAGGCCAGTCAACTGAGCCTTGTTTCTATTTTTTATTTAATTGCTATCTTATACCTATAATAATAGTCTATTTTGATTGTTTCAAAAGTGAAACATTTCTTAAGATCACAATCTATTTTATTACTGAGTGAATATGAGTAGTTTACAAATACAAATAGTGCTGGAAGCCCAGGCAATTCCAGTTCTTTCCAAATCCCCGTTTCCCTACCTCAAGCCAGCCATTTGACATACTTTCCTCACAACTATTACTATGTGATGATTTGGTTTTAAGGCTGGGGGAAACCTCTTCAACCATTTCTGGAGGAATTTTACCATGCAAATTCCTAAAGGAAAACATAACTAGAGGTCTGGTACAGACTGTACCAAGTATGTGCAGATTTCTGTAGTTATTAAAGTGAATCGCTCTGGCATGAAGAGAAGAGTGATAAGATAGGTGAGTGCTGTCAGTGTGGCTAAGAAAGGAGAAGGTGGCAGGCATACAGAGGACTGGGTGTGAGAGATGACAAGATTGTATCAGCTAGCCAACAGAATAAGGAAATTCCTGACATCAGGGAAAAAAGTGAACTCCATGGCAGCCACAAAACAGAAAGTGTGCATAAAGGATGTTTGTAGAATATATGTTCCTAAGCAAGAGATTGTTTCTCTGTTTGGCCTTAAATACTTGCTATGAAATATTTTGGCATTTTTCTAAGAAGGGAACTACAATTGCTTGCTATGGCAGGAAACTGCTTTGCCAGTGGCCTGGCATCATGGGAATTTGTCTGGCTTTTTGTGACTGCCACCCAAAACTGGTAACCACTAAGTCAAAATTAACTATAAGCTAAAATTAAATCACTTCCCTCCCTTTCTTATGTATTTCTACTGAATGAGGACATTTTAGCAATAATTTTATATTCAGTAAGAGAATAGAACGTCACATAGAGAGTTAATCATCATCAAAATGAAAACACTCAGACATTCTTTTATGTTTTTCCACAATCCACTATGCTCAGTGGGGATAAAATACAGCATCTCTAGTGATAGAATACTACTATACTTTATCTCTCATTGTGAATAGATACAGAAGACAGAAATTTGTGAGTTGTGTTGAATAGCTTCCAAAGAACATCTAAATGTTTAGCTACAGAAGCAAATTTTTCAGGATTAAACTTAAATCTGATTTTTTTTATCATTGAAAACAAAAAAACATTCCTCTAGAAATAACCATGGAAAATACATAGTGCTTTCTAAGGAGAGAGAATCATGATCAACATTTATAAAAATGAAGGGCATGTGTGGATATGTTGGAAACCTGAACACAGAAGTATTTAGAAGAGAAGAAATAGATCAGCGATTCTGAATCTGTTTGGAATTACTATGTACAATCCACAATTACACATCTTGCTTCATGATATAGTCCATCCTCTGAAAGCATGCAATCTCTCACACAGTTGGTACAGATACTATTTGGATATCAGTTTAAGAATACAACTGTGGCCCTGGCCGGTTGGCACAGTGGTAGAGGGTCGGCCTGGCGTGCAGAAGTCCCGGGTTCGATTCCTGGCCAGGGCACACAGGAGAAGCGCCCATCTGCTTCTCCACCCCTCCCCCTCTCCTTCCTCTCTGTCCCTCTCTTCCCCTCCCGCAGCGAGGCTCCATTGGAGCAAAGATGGCCCGGGCGCTGGGGATGGCTCCTTGGCCTCTGCCCCAGGCGCTAGAGTGGCTCTGGTCGCAACAGAGGGACCCCCCGGGAGGGGTAGAGCATCGCCCCCTGGTGGGCAGAGCGTCGCCCCCTGGTGGGCGTGCCGGGTGGGTCCCGGTCGGGTGCATGCGGAAGTCTGTCTGACTGTCTCTCCCCGTTTCCAGCTTCAGAAAAATACAAAAAAAAAAAAAAAAAAAAAAAAAAAAGAATATAACTGTATCTGCAGGCAAGGAACAAAACCAAAGTTGTTATCTGTACAGTCAATGATCCAGGCATTTTTAACTTTCTACCTAAGAATCATAATGTATTCCACTATGCCAAGCAGTTTCTCTCACTGTGGACTCTCACTTAAGATAGAGAAGGAAAGTTAAATTCTAACTATATTAACAAATAGAAATTTTCCCACAGCCTGCAACTATTTTAGAGGGCAATCAATAATACTAGTATAGTAAAAGAAAGCTTTACTGCACTAAGAAGAAACACCAGGTATTAGACCCTTCCACTTTTTACTTGCCCCATTTCTTACAAAGGGGGTGAATCTTCCATTCCTCTGTAATGCAGTCCATGACGGGCTGCTTTTCTGAAATAGTTAAGACATTTACTTATTCACAAAATACAGGCAAGCCCACACACAATTACAAAAGAAGATGGCTTCTTAAAGGGGAAGTTGAAGGTTTGAGGGCACACAGGAGAAATCTGATCTAAACTAGTAGAAGAAGAGTGTCAGAGGGATTTTTCCTGAATGAGGCCATCAGATCCAAAACCATGAGAAAGAAGGGATTTGGAAAGCGTTTTGTGAAAGACTTGGAAAGAGAGAACAAGAGCAGGGCATAGGGACTGCAAGAAATGACTGCAGTGTAGATGGTGGAGAGCGAGATGGAAAGGACAGGACAGGGAGTAAAAGCAGGAGGAAAGAAAGTGAATAAGAATAAGATGGAAATGCCAAAGATCTGATGGGGAAATGAGGGTAGAGCAGATCTAGCAGAGCTAATTTTATTATTGGTGCTTTCCAGGAACTTTGATATTTTTTTTCCCAAAGGGGAAAATAAATGAAGCCACTCAAAGGCTTAAAGCACATGAACTGATAAAAAGAGAATTATATCTCAGAAATATCACTCCTGCTGCATTGGAGACTATGAATTAGTTCAGGGTAGTGGCATATCAGACTAGATAAGTTGTAATGTCAGACCCTAAGAGTGAAGACAGAAAAAAAATGGATAAAACTGCGATGCATTTAAGAAGCAGATTCAGCAGAACGCAGTGAAGACAGGTTGTGAGGAATGAGGTGGGCAAGGAAATGGAGGTATAAGGAAATAATGGTCAATAGGTTAATGGTCAAGAGGGCTGCCGGGTATAGAGAAAAAAAGAGAGGTGTTGACAAAGATCATGTTTAAATATATCAAGTATCCTCTGAGATGTCTTTATGGGCCCAAACAAGATGCCCAGGGATGGACTTAGAAGAAAAATATGGCCCTAGCTGGTTGGCTCAGGGGATAAAGTGTCAGCTCAGTGTGCGGGTGTCCCGGGTCTGGTCCTTGGTCAGGGCACACATGAGAAGCAACCATCTGGTTCTCTTCCCTTCCCTTTCCTTCTTCTTCCCCCTTCTCTCCCTTCTTTCTCCCTTCTCTCTCTCTAGTGCCTCAATTGGTTCAAGCATGGGCCCCCAGGCACTTAAGATAACTCCTTTGGTCTGAACATCAGCCTTAGATGGTAGTTGCCGGGTGGATCTCAGTCAGGGCATTTGTAGGAGTCTGTTTATCTCCCCTCCTCTCACTTAAAAAAAGGGGGGGGGGGAATCTTTCTGGTTTATTTCAATCTGTGCTTACTTTCTTTTCCTTCTTATTTTTATTTTTTGTTCAAAGTTAGAAGCGGGGAGGCAGTCAGACAGACTCCCACATGCGCCTGACCGGGATCCACCTGGCATGCCCAAAAGGGGGTGATGCTCTGCCCAACTGGGCATTGCTCCGTTGTGGCAAGAGCCATTCTAGCACCTGAGGCAGAGGCCATGGAGCCTTCTTCAGCAACGAGACCAACTTTACTCCAATGGAGCCTTGGCTGTGGGAGAGGAAGAAAGAGATAGAGAGAAAGGAGAGAGGGAAGGGTGGAGAAGCAGATGGGCGCTTCTCCTGTGTTCCCTGACCAGGAATCGAACCTGAGACTTCCACACACCAAGCTTATGCTCTACCGCCGAGTCAACTGGCCAGGGCCTTCTTTTCCTTTTATTGTCACTTTTACATTAATTCTGGTATTTCCTCCCCCCACTTTGCTTATGTGTTTTTCTTTTCCCCATGTATATTTCCTGCTTTTTCTGTTTTCTCGTTTTCTTCCCTCTAGCTCCACTCCTCCCCCTCATCCCTAATTCTTGTGTTTTTTGTCTACTTATGTAACCTAGAGCTGCTTTTAACTTTTTGTAAATTGCTTTCCATATCGATAAAACCTACCTATCCTGGAGTAGCCATCAATCTAGGAGAGACAGACAGCTGGGTGAGGCTTCACTCTCCAGATGGAGTTTCAGGGTGACCCTGTCTGATCACCAGGCTCCATTTAAGAAATACAGCCACTGATGAAATTCATGACAGGCAAATCCCCTGAATGATGTGGGGCAACAGCTTGATGGATGAGCCAGCAATGGTGCATCAGTCCTTTCTTACACTTAATCCATGAATTTTGGTTCAAGAGTTTCCTCCAGCAGGGGCTGAATTGTCCCAGATATAAGATAACACTCAATGGGGATCTGGGCTCTGGGCTTATTACTTCTTAGGGATATCACCCTCATTACTCAGTGAAGCAAATTATTACTGGCAATGTAAGGTTTTAGTTCATTTCAGTGTTGTGGGTTTTTTTTTTACAATTCTATAGCACATCATCTGTATGTTGTATTGTGTGCTCACCACCCCCATTTCAGTGGGTTTTAAATCAGACAGCCTGGCATATGCATCTAGATTCCTAACATGGTAAAAAAAAATCTCTTCTAAAGTAAGGACAAAACATAGAATTAAAGTAAAAGGCAAAATTTATATATAGAAGCTTAATAATCCTCATTGTCATCTGTTTGTTCTTTTTGGGAAATAACCATTACAGCTCACTGTAATCTTAATCCTGAGTAATTGCTTTCTTTTTTATTTTATTTTAATACATCACTTTTTTTTTAGTATTAGAAAATAAATCTGAAATCTGAATACGGTGACTTTAATACACTTGCTAACATTATCTCATTAATCCTCCTGGTGCTTCTGAAAGATGTATGCAATGTATTTTTATCTCTATTTTATAGAATGTGAAGCCAAGATATCCCAAAGCCCTTTAACATACTTAGGATCACAGTGTGGCTCAGCAATGTAGTCAGAAATAAAAGCCTGCTTTTCTAACAAGAAGGCTTTAACAATCATAAACACAGTAAATCTGCTCTTCGATGACTAGAAATTTTATCTGAGGTCGAATGCTGATTTGAGCAGAAATAAAGTTGTCACAGCTGGAGATTTTATTATATCTTTAGGAGACTGTCAGTCTAAAAGCCTGTAACAAAACATATAGCCTCTGTTTTGATTTGGTCCATCACAACAAAGATATCTACCAAAGAAATTCTTCTAAAGAGAATCTTATTCTCTTCCCCTTATTTATAAAATTCAGAAGTTATTCCTATGAAAAATAGAATCAGTAGACCCCCTTCAAAAAAGAATTTGCAATGCGGATTTCAAGATTATGTAAGAGGACAGTCGAGTGTCTTGGAAAGTGAACTCAGTTACCTCCTAGGGCTTCTGGTTCCTGGTCCTGGAACCAACACTGCCAAGTATGACTAATCATAATGGCTACATCAAATAAAACAGATGTAGCAAAAGTCACCTCTGTTCCCCAGTTCTTGGTTTAGCCTAATGAGCAGGTATTTAATGCGTAATTATTGACTATGACGGGAGAGAATAATCAATGATATTCAAATATGCCACTATCATTCTGCCCAACATATTTCCATCTGCAGGTGATCTTATTGCTCCTGGAGCATTTCCAGTTATTTCTACTTCCTAAAGATTTTCCAACCAAGAGATCTCTTCTATCTCCTTTCAACAAATAAATTTCCCATCTCTATGAACACTAGTACATTTGTACCTGCCAGTATGTCAACTTAATTTAACAGATAACCACTAATTCAGTGGTTTTGCAACTTTTTGAGCATAATAATCATCTGGGGTACATGTTAAGCAGAGATTCTTTTTTATATTTTTTTATTTTTCCGAAGTGAGAAACAAGGGGAGGCAGACAGACAGACTCCCGCATGCGCCCAACCAGGATCCATCCACCCAACATGCCCACCAGGGGGCAATGCTCGGTCCATCTGGGACATTGCTCCACTGCAATTGGAGCCATCCTCAGCGCCTGAGGTGGAGGTCATGAAGCCATCCTCAGTGCCCAGGCCAACCTTGCTCCAGTGGAGCCTTGGCTGTGGAGGGGAACAGAGAAATAGAGAGAAAGGAGAGGGGGAAAGGTGGAGAAGCAGATAGGTGCTTCTCTGGTGTGCCCTGGCCAGGAATTGAATCCGGTACATCCACATGCCGAGCCAACAGTCTACCACTGAGCCAATCGGCCAGGGCCTAAATAGAGATTCTTAAGCCTCTAGTAATTTTGATTCAGATGGGAAGGCAGGACCCAGCATTTAAACAAAAGCCCCAGGGGATTTGACACAGACATTCCAAAGACCACGTTTAGAGATAGGGAAAGATCTTTAAAATGGTCCTATTACACCAATAAAGAAATGGAGGTTTGTCTAACTACTATTTATGTTGTATCAGAACAGCGAGAAACAAATGTCTTGCCACACAATCAATTAGCCAAATTAAGGAGTCTTTAATTAGCCAGCTGCATGGACCACATGGAGACCTAAGTCAATCAAGTCAATGCAGCCTGGAACACAGTTTGGAATTAGGTTTTATAGGTGGAATTACATACCGATTGAGGAATGGGGAAGAGAGGAAGCATAAAACAAAGCAGTGAAACAAGCTCTCTTACAATGTTTATCAATAGGGTTAATTCAGGAAGAAACATTCTGAGAACACCTGCAACTTTTCAAAGCTAGCCCAAGGCCACAGTATGGGAGACCAGCCTCATGGCTAGGAATAGAGTCTTTTCATAAAAAATAAGTTTTGCTGAAAGTCTCTTTGTTTTAGAAAAAGTAAGTTTTTGCCAAAATTATTCATGTTAAGAACCTTTCTTTTCTGCACTTCACTTTGCTGTACACCTGACACTAATACAAAATAATATTGAGTGTAAACTGTAATTGAAATATATATATTCAATAGTCTTTCTAAAAAGAGAGAGAGAGATAGAAGAGAAAGAAATGGAGGTTCAGAAAAGCTTCTTGCCCAAGACAACTTACTCATTCCATCAGTCAGTCATTTGACAAACACTTATTGTGAACATAGATGGTCAAACACTATTGATTTGTGTAGAATTGAAACCTGGTCTGGTCTCTATAATCTATTGTTCTTTCTAATATGCCTGCTGCCAGATTTTATAAAAGTTCCAAACAATACATGAGTCTGGCTGGCAGTGGATTCAGAAAGGCCTAATGGGACAGGCAGAATGTGAATACAATTCCCACTCTCAAGATGAAAAGGGAATTGAGACAGCAAAGACACTATCAATGGCATAATAGCTTGGGTCCAGAACTGCAGGTTTCATTCAGACAATCAGATGAGTGAGGTAGAGAAGGCACAAGGGTGATGACACAGCTCAGGGATCCCACTAGGCATATTCAGAAAACGTCAAAGGCTTGTCTTGTGTATCTTCTGGGTGGTTCTCACCATCACATTCAAGTTTGTTGGTACTCCCAATGGGAACAAAAAACACCACCATTCCTCCCTACCCAACTACCCCGAAGTCTCCAATGTCAGCAGCCTTGTTCTGAGCACCGATTCCCTGCTCCCTTGCCCTGGCATTCCAGTAGATAATAAACAACTCTTCCTCACTAACAGCTTACTGATACAGAAGGATAAGGAATGAGATAGAAAGGGCTGCATGCAAAACTGGACGAGAATTATAAATATGGTCTGGGATAAGTACAGTACTCAGAATGCTAAGGCTTCATGAGGGAGAAGAAACACTAATCAAGAGGGTAAGCGTGGAATAATCGCTTAGGGTCCTTTGGTTCTCAGCCTGGACTGTGCATTAGAATCACTTGGAAAAAATACTGAAGCCTTGGCATTCACAGGACCAATTGAATCAGGAGCTCTAAGGTGGAGTCCAGACTTCAGGACATTTTAAAAGCTCATTGAGTGGTTCTAATGTGTGAACTGCTGATCTAATAGGCAGAGCTTAAAGATAACAAATGCAATCTAAATGTGCTGCAGCCAATGAGTTAAAATACAGATGGCTTTAAGCAGAGTGATTTCAACTAGTGACTAAGAGATCTAGCAAGAAAGGCCTAAGTAATCCCAAGGAACAGGTGAAAGGTGGGACCAGCCAGTCTGAGGGAGCGACACCTAGGGCTTTTGCCTGTGGAGGACCTGAGTAGCAAACCAAACCAACATGTCCCAGAGTAGAAAAATTGATTTTGCAAATGAATGAATGAATCTATTATTATCCTTACTTTCAAATTAGGAAACTGAGTCAGGTAAAGATAAAATTGTATACACCTCTTAACAGGGCATTTGCTAAAAGTAAATAAGTGAACAGTAATTTAAACCGAATTTGATGCATGCAATAGATTATATTTGATTGAATTTATAAGGCACTGCCAATTTTGTAGGGCAAAAAGAATTGAATATAGGTAATTCCACATGGTTTCCCCTAACACATTCCTATTTGATGTTGCTGCTCACATATTTATACAGAAAGTCTAACTGTATCTTGAACTGGTATTCCACTGCAACCTTCTTGTAAATACTAATTTCAACATACCAGCATTGTCTATATTCATATATCAACTTATCTATCTTTCTGTTTGTCTCATATTAGCAATCAGTTCCACTTGAATAAAGAGTTTAAACCTAAAGAATCAAAGTAAATGACTCTCTGTGACAACAAAATCAGATTAATAAACCTTTCATATAGGGCTGTCAACCTTAGCCTAAAGAACAGAGAGACTGGCTAGCCAGCTGTCAGGTTTCTGTGAGAACAGGGGCAAAGTTTGCAGCACAGTAACAGAAACCAAGCCTGTGAAGTTAATCTCTTACTTCTTTAATAAAAGCAGGGTAGAAGAACAAATTCTTTCCCTCAGAATTTTTTGAGTATCAGAATATCCTAGAGGAAACTATTAGCTTTATTGTTGGTTCAGTAAGACTATGACAAGAAAAGTTTAATTTGACTGTCATCATATTAATTCCATACTCCATCACATTTTTCATTCAACCTCCAGATCGCTTTGAGTAAGCTCCATAAGTCCTAGACCACCTCTGTCTTATTTAGCTTTTGATTAGCAATGCCTGGCACAGTCTGTGACATAAGGTTGAGGTGAATAAGTATATGTTTATGAAAGCATAAATTGATGTAGTCACACTATAAGCAATGGCTGATTTTCTAATCTCAACTTGATAACTGGTTATATGGTAATGGACGAGTCATTTAGATTCTCTGGGCCCTGGCTGGTTGACTCAGTAGTAGAGCGTGGGCCCAGCATGTGGAAGTCCCGGGTTCAATCCCAGTCAGGGTACACAGGAGATGCGACCATCTGCTTCTCCACCCCTGCCCGTCCCCCTTCTCTCTCTTTCTGCCTTCCTCTCCTGTAGCCATGGCTGGAGTAGTTTGAGCAATTTGGCCCCAGGAGCTGAGAATGGCTTCATAGCCTCACCTAAGGTGCTGAAATAACCCAGTTGCCAAGCAACAAAGCAGCGACCCCAGAAAGGCAGAGCATCACCCTGTAGGGAGCTTGCCAGGTGGATCCCGGTGAGGGCACATGTGGGAGTCTGTCTCTGCCTCCCTGCATCCCACATCTCATTTAATAAAAACAAATGAACAAATAAATAAATAAACAAACAAACAAATAAATTCTCTGGGCCTCCCTTCTCTTCATGAGTATGAGGGGAGATTGGGATGGAATCCCTCTCTACCTCTGTAACTCCAGTGTACAGAAGAGCGTGTGTTGGGTTAGTGTTGTGAATGGTATAGTTAACATTTCTGCACTCTTTCCTTGATCTATTCATCAGTCCTCTTCACACCTACCCAAAAGCACACCAGAGAAGGACAGGGATACAAAATTATGAACCTTATTACAAAGAATCCTCAGGAGGCTTCTTGAGATATCTGAGTTTCCCTGATCATGGATTTTACAATAGCAAGGCGCATAGGGACAAAGCCTCAGTACGCAGAAGTTAGATTTTTTGTGCAAGTCTGATTCGATTTAGGAATGATTTCTTGATTATATTTCCTTCTAATAGATCCACATTGTCACTGCATTTCAGTCAAGATTCTTTCTCCTTTAAAGACAATTAAAATTTTTCCATAGAAAGCCCATTTTTACTAGTGGAAGAAGACCAGATAATGGCGTCTTCTTAGCAAGACCAGACTTTTTTTTTTTTAGAGAGAGAGAGGGAGGAAGGGAGGGACAGACAGGAACAGACAGGCTGGAAGGGAGAGAGATGAGAAGC
Organism: Saccopteryx bilineata; assembly: GCF_036850765.1. Lineage (NCBI taxonomy): Eukaryota > Metazoa > Chordata > Mammalia > Chiroptera > Emballonuridae > Saccopteryx > Saccopteryx bilineata. The sequence continues at coordinate 206,438,596 of NC_089491.1, read as the reverse complement.
ATCAAATCTTCATTGCAGCACCTTAGTTGTTCATTGATTGTTTTCTCATATGTGCCTTGACTAGGGGGCTCCAGCAGAATAAGTGACCCCTTGCTCAAGCCAGTGACCTTGGGTTCAAGCAAGCAACCTTGGGCTTTAAGCCTGCAACCTTTGGTCTCAAACCAGCGACCATGGGGTCATGTCTATGATCCTATGCTCAAGTTGGCTACCTCGGGATTTCAAACCTGGGTCCTCAGCATCCCAGTTCAATACTCTATCCACTGCACTACCTGGTCAGCCTAGGGCCAGACTTTTGAAGCTCTCTGTCCTTGTACAGAGATACAGAACCCAAGGGGCAAATGGCTTATTCCTAGGATTTTACTCCATTTTGGAGGAGGGAAGATGACCCCAACACTACTGCTTTTAACTCTCTCTTTACCAACCTCTTCATATCCCTTCTTACAAGATCAAAAGGACTCTAATCTAAGGAAAAGAGGGGAAAGAGAGGGCAGAAAAAAACACAGAGAAAGATAACTGACATTTTGCATACCTACTCCTCTAATAGAAGAAAAATGCCCTTGAATGTCAAACATATACTCCTATGTAGATTTAAAATACACACTTTGTTGTTTCCTGGAAAACTCAACCAAAAATATAAGAACAGCAGCAATTGAAGTGGCAACTTCTGATGATGCCTGCACACACTGAGTTTGTCTCTTCCTTGTGGCTGTTCAACTCACACGGTGACTTGAGGTTAATAAACTTGTGTCTTTGCAATAGAAATTCCCTCCAATGACTTCAGATAGCAGGAGCTGATTGTAAAGATTATGTGAAAATAAGAAAGATGGGGGTCTCATCTGGATAGGCATTCCACTTAGACAGCAGAACTCTATACAGTTCAGTCTGGGATTAAATGCATCTCTCAAGACAGTCTTTGTCACTGTGTCAACAGGGTGAGTCTATTGCTCTCTGTTGCCCAGCCCTACCACCAAGACCACTCATGTACTCTGCCTGTCTCCCTATGGCTTGGAGTGTCTTTCAGTTTCTGTTCTTTTGTTTGTTTTTTTCCCCAAATAGAACAGTAGTCAGTTTAATGACATTCAGGTGGCAGCAACCAAAGTAACTGCATTCATTGTTCCTCTCTCTGGTTTCTTTTGGTTTTAGTTTCTGTACTGCCAACACTTGGTTACCTCTCATTACTACCTGTTTGCTCACAGTTTCCACCGTTTTCTGCACCATGAGGCTTCATTGCATCTGCCCTCTTAGCTAGCTTTTACTTTCTGGTGTCTGATGCTCATATTCTCTGTATATTTTGTATTCAAATTCACCCAGAGAGGATCAGATTGCTTTCTTTAATCACTATAATCTTCTTCTGATTCTCATGCCTCAACAAGCCTAAGTCACTGATAGGCCCCTCCGGTGAGTCTGGTGCTCACACTGATCTGAGCATGTCTCAGTAGGACAGTGTGCTCACATGGAGGAATGTGCGGGAAGCCTCCGCCATACTGGTCCCAAGAGCAGATTGTGAAATACTTAGCAATTTGGTGAGCCCAGTTGTTAAACAATCAGTAGCTTAAAATCAGGCACGATAGAAGCATTTATACTATGCACATCAGAAAAGTCTACAAATAGACCTCTTTTTTTCTTCACAGAGACAGTTTGCCAGCATATAGCTAAATGGAATAAAGAACATGGCTCACTCCCCAGGAAGCATTCAGAGCCATTTACAGAGGTTTTCTAGCCAGGAGCAGTAGTGCTGTCTGAAAACTCTGCATGGTGGCAGCCTCTCAGCTCAACTGATCTGCACTGGAGACGGGAGGTGAACCTGTAGGGAACTGAGAGGACAAAGAAGCAACAGTTAGCAAAGACAAGTAGTCTCAGCTATTCCCTACCTACTTCCTGTGCATGGTGTCCATTGAGATGAAAGAGGAATTCCCACAGACGGAGGGGAAGGGGGAAGAGAGGAGAAGAGAATGGGAGATGGAGAGGGAAGGACGGGGTGGGGGTGGGGTGGAGTGGGGGGACAAGGAAGAGGAGAAAAAGAGGAAAGGGGAGAATGAAGAAGGATAAAGGGGAGGGAGGTAGAAGATAACAAAGTGACAGGAGAGGAAAATGGTGAGGCTTTGGACCTCATGTTTCCCCAGCCCCTGACTCTCCTGCTCTTTGCAGCTGAGGCCTCTGATGATGATCTCCCTGTGAAAGCTCTTGCTGACCCATTCCATAGTTAGAGAAAAAAGCAGGTTACTTAACCACAACCTCCCTTCTGATATGTCTCAGAATGAATGCAAACTGCTAGGACGGGGCCTGCTGAGAAGTAAGAGAAGCTGTATCCAGCAGTTGCCTGCTGGCTAAGATTCTTTTGCTACTACTAAACAAACCCTAGGCTTGGAATCATTTGTTTTCCTACCAAATATTTTGATTCAGCTGTAAGTTTCTGCCTGCCTCTCCTCATTTCTGACTGATTGTTTTCTTAGTAACCCATGTTCCCTGCAACATTATTCACAATTGCAAAGAGTGAGAAGCAACCTAAATGTCTCCTGATGAATGAATGAGTAAAAAAACTGTTATCAGGCCCTGGCTGGGTGGCTCAGTGAATAAAGAGCATCATCCCCACGCACCGAGGTCATAGGTTCAATTCCCGATCAGGAGACTTAGGAGAAGCAATCAATGAGTGTACAACAGAAAAAGGAAGAACTAAGTGGAACAAGTTGAGACTTATCTCTATCTCTCATTTCTTTTCTTTTTCTTTCTCTCCCTTCCTTGCTCTTTCAAATAAATGGAAAAATTTTTAAAAAGAAAATGTCATCAAATATATATTATGTCATAGCTATATATGACTATTATCCAGCTTAAAAAAAAGAACCTGACTAGGCAGTGGTGCAGTGAATAGAACATCAGACTGAGACACAGAAGACCCAGGCTCAAAACCCCACGGTTGTCGGCTTGAGCACAGGCTCATCTGGCTTGAGTGTGGGGTCGGTCACTGGCTTGAGTGCACAGTCGCTGGCTTGAGCGTGGGATCATAGACATGACCTCCTGGTCACTGGCTTGAGCCCAAAGGTCACTGGTTTGAAGCCCAAGGTCACTGGTTGAGCCCAAAGTCACTGGCTTGAGCAAGGGGTCACTTGCTCTGCTGTAGCCCCCCAGTCAAGGCACATATGAGAAAGCAATCAATGAACAACTAAGGTGCTGCAAGGAAGAATTGATGCTTCTCATCTCTCTCCTTTCCTGTTCGTCCCTGTCTCTCTCTCTGTAGCTGTCACCAAAAGAAAAAGCCTGACATATAGAACGCATGAGTGAACCCGAGGACATTATGCTATGTAAGATAAGCCAGTCACAAAAAGACAAATACTGCATGATTCCACTTATATAAGATATCTAAAGTAATCAAACTCATAGAAATGGACTGCAGTTACTGGGAGCTAGGGGGAGTAGGCTATAAAGTAGTTGTTCGATGGGTGGAGTTTTCATTTTACAAGATGAAAAGTTTCTAGAGATCTGTTGTACAACAGTATGCATGTAGTTAACACTACTATAGTATACTCTTTAAAATGGTTCAGAGTATAAACAATACAAAAGGAGCCCCTTTAAAATGGAATTGGAGCTGCCATGCTAGAGGGACTGCTTTTTTCATTGTTACAGTAATAGTGTTATAGTAAATAAATATATAGAAATATAGAAAATATATAGAAATAAGTTAGGATATAATATACTGCTCACAAAAAAATTAAAGAAGATATTCCAAAATGAATATGAAACGATAAGATATCCCCTAATTTTTGTGAGCAATATATTAACAGCCATTAAGGCAAGTGAATAAGGCTAGGGCCCAGTTAGTGTGTATGTGAAATTATATATAGATAAAAAGAGCTCACTGCAAGGAACTAAAGTGGCTTGATGTGATAATCCCATATATTAACACCTGTTAGAAGGTGTATGCCATAAAGGGTACTTAAACCGAGGGGTCCCCAGCTGCAGTCAGTTGTCCAGATTCCAATGTTCCACACCACTCTGACCAAGGACAACCAAGAGGAAAATGCTGACAGGGCCCCCTTAAGCTGTACCCAGGCACGCCATAGGTCTGTGAGTAATAAACTGCCTGTGTGATTCTTCTAATGAACTTGTGTGTTGGTCGTGTCATTCCTTCTGTGGCAATTGGTCTCGGTACTGGTACTGATAAGTGGAATCTTCACAGCTGCCTTAAGAGTAGTCTTAAAGAAGCCACCAGCCCTGCTGTTAAGCAAGAGTGTCCTGCTTCATGGGAAAGTCGAATTGGAGACACCTGATTGATGTAGAGCTTGGGCTCTACTGGGACACCCGTCTATGTCTCAAATCTTTGGAATGTTAAAACAGGGAAAAATAATCTTTGGACTGGGCCTAGGACAACATTTTGTCCCAAAAAACTATTTCCAAAGATAACAACAAAGCATTTATTATGACTACTAACTGATGACTGCTGGACTAAAAATTAAAAACATTGCTTAGAATTAACATCACTGTATTATGTTATCTGAACCAATAGAAATGCTTTCCTTCTATTGATGTAATTCTTCTCCTTCTCATAATTACTCCTTGCCTTTGTTTCCTAATCAGAACATTATTTTGGCTTCTGCCTGAATTAATGCTTCCCAGATAGGTACTCTTATTTACCTCAATAAAGGTGAGTTGCCTTTCATTTGAAAGGCTGTTTTTATATGCCTCCAAATACAACAATCTAGAAGAAAAGGATAAATTCCTAGAACAATATAACCTTCCTAAACTGAGTCATGAAGAAGCAGAAAGCCTAAACAGACCAATCAGCAGGGAGGAAATAGAAAAAACTATTAAAAATCTCCCCAAAAATAAAAGTCCAGGCCCAGACGGTTATACTAGTGAATTCTATCAAACATTCAAAGAAGACTTGGTTCCTATTCTACTCAAAGTCTTCCAAAAAATTGAAGAAGAAGCAATACTTCCAAACACATTTTATGAGGCCAACATAACCCTCATACCAAAACCTGGCAAGGATGGCACAAAGAAAGAAAACTACAGACCAATATCTCTAATGAATACAGATGCTAAAATACTAAACAAAATACTGGCAAATCGAATACAACAACATATTAAAAAAATAATACATCATGATCAAGTGGGATTCATCCCAGAATCTCAAGGATGGTTCAACATACGTAAAACGGTTAACGTAATACACCATATCAACAAAACAAAGAACAAAAACCACATGATTTTATCAATAGATGCAGAAAAGGCTTTCGATAAAATACAACACAATTTTATGTTTAAGGCTCTCAACAAAATGGGTATAGAAGGAAAATATCTCAACATGATAAAGGCCATATATGATAAACCATCAGCCAACATCATATTAAATGGCAGAAAACTGAGGACTTTCCACCTTAAATCAGGAACACGACAGGGGTGTCCACTCTCTCCACTCTTATTTAACGTGGTGCTAGAAGTTCTGGCTAGGGCAATCAGACAAGACAAAGAAATAAAAGGCATCCATATTGGAAAAGAAGAAGTAAAGGTATCACTTTCTGCTGATGATATGATCCTATACATCGAAAACCCAAAGGACTCCACAAAAAGATTACTAGAAACAATAAACCAATACAGTAAGGTCGCAGGATACAAAATTAACATACAAAAATCCATAGCCTTTCTATATGCCAACAATGAAATATTAGAAAACGAACTCAAAAAAATAATCCCCTTCACGATTGCAACAAAAAAAATAAAATACCTAGGAATAAACATAACAAAGAATGTAAAGGACCTATATAAAGAAAACTACAAGGCATTGCTAAGAGAAATAGAAAAAGACGCAATGAGATGGAAAAATATTCCTTGTTCTTGGATAGGAAGAATAAATATAACTAAAATGGCCATATTACCCAAAGTAATATATAAATTTAATGCAATTCCCATCAAAATTCCTATGACATTTTTTAAAGAAATGGAACAAAAAATCATAAGATTTATATGGAACTACAAAAAACCCCGAATAGCCAAAATAATCCTAAGGAAAAAGAATGAAGCTGGGGGCATTACAATACCTGACTTTAAACTATATTATAGGGCCACAATAATCAAAACTACATGGTACTGGCAGAAAAATAGACACTCAGACCAACACTGGAACAGAATAGAAAGCCCAGTAATAAAACCACATAATCTTTGATAAAGGGGCCAACAACACAAAATGGAGAAAAGAAAGCCTCTTCAACAAATGGTGTTGGGAAAACTGGAAAGCCACATGCAAAAGAATGAAACTCGACTACAGCCTGTCCCCGTGTACTAAAATTAATTCAAAATGGATCAAAGACCTAAATATAAGATCTGAAACAATAAAGTACATAGAAGAAGACATAGGTACTAAACTCATGGATCTGGGTTTTAAAGAACATTTTATGAACTTGACTCCAATGGCAAGAGAAGTGAAGGCAAAGATAAATGAATGGGACTACATCAGAATAAAAAGTTTTTGCTCAGCAAGAGAAACTGATATCAAAATAAACAGACAGCCAACTAAATGGGAACTGATATTTTCAAACAACAGCTCAGATAAGGGCCTAATATCCAAAATTTACAAAGAACTCATAAAACTCAACAACAAACAAACAAATAATCCAATAAAAAAATGGGAAGAGGACATGAACAGACACTTCTCCCAGGAAGAAATACAAATGGCCAACAGATATATGAAAAGATGCTCAGCTTCATTAGTTATTAGAGAAATGCAAATCAAAACTACAATGAGATACCACCTCACCCCTGTTAGATTAGCTATTATCAACAAGACGGGTAATAACAAATGTTGGAGAGGCTGTGGAGAAAAAGGAACCCTCATACACTGTTGGTGGGAATGTAAAGTAGTACAACCACTATGGAGGAAAGTATGGTGGTTCCTCAAAAAACTGCAAATAGAACTACCTTATGACCCAGCAATCCCTCTACTGGGTATATACCCCAAAACCTCAGAATCATTGATACATAAAGACACATGTAGCCCCATGTTCATAGCAGCACTGTTCACAGTGGCCAAGACATGGAAACAACCAAAAAGCCCTTCAATAGAAGACTGGATAAAGAAGATGTGGCACATATACACTATGGAATACTACTCAGCCATAAGAAATGATGACATTAGATCATTTACAGCAAAATGGTGGGATCTTGATAACATTATACGGAGTGAAATAAATAAATCAGAAAAAAACAAGAACTACATGATTCCATACATTGGTGGAACATAAAAACGAGACTAAGAGACATGGACAAGAGTGTGGTGGTTACCAGGGGTGGGGGGAGGGAGGATGCAGGAGGGAGGGAGGGAGAGAGTTAGAGGGAGGGGGAGGGGCACAGAGAAAACTAGATAGAGGGTGACGGAGGACAATCTGACTCTGGGTGAGGGGTATGCAACATAATTTAATGACAAGATAACCTAGACATGTTTTCTTTGAATGTATGTACCCTGAATTATTAATGTCATCCCATTAACATTAATAAAAATTTATAAAAAAAAAAAAAAAAAGAAAGGCTGTTTTGCTTTTAGGTTAATCATAGTAAATTTTATTGTGTTTATAAAAATGGGCAACAACCCAAGTGCCCATCCATGGAAGAATGGATAAACAAATCATTGTATATACATATAAAGGAATCTGATTTGGCCATAAAGGGAATGGAGTGCTGATACATGCTACAGTCAAGATGAACCTTGAAACCACTACGTTAAGTAAAAGAAGCCAGACAAAAAAAAGGTCACATATTATATGATTCTGTTTATAAGATATACCCATCATAGCTTAATCCACAGAGACAGAAAGCAGATTAATGTTTGCTTGATGATGGGGTGACAGGAAGAATGGAGAGTAGCTGCCTAGTAGATAGGGTTTTCCTTTTGGGGTGGTACAAATATTTCAGAACTAGATACAGGTGGTGGTTGTACACCTGAGCTTCCCATGGAGCAAGCATCCAGGTGGAAATGTTGAGTAAAAATTGGATATATGTGTCTGAAGCTTTGAGAGAAGACTCAATCAGTGGGATAGGTTAGATACTCCTCACCATCATATAGGTGGTTGTTAAAACCATAAGAGTGGTGGTTATGAAAGTACTAAATGCCACTGTATTATTTGCTTTAAAATAGTTAATTTTATGTTATGTGATATCACTTCAATAAAAAATTAAAACACTTTTAAAAAGCAATATATAGATTAGATAAGATTAAACTATATTAAATGAGACAATTGGGACCATCCATTATAAATTCTGTCAGTTTTAAATCTTATCACCTCACATGCAAACATGTGGGTGTCCACATTTTTACTACCTCATTTTATGTTGAGAGAATGAGGTGCCCTTGCCATTTATGAACAACTTCTCCAAAGTACTCCATTCTTGCTTCAAAGCTCTCATCCTTCCAACTATCTCTTTTCTCTTAAAAATTCAATCTCTTCTTTTCTATTCTTTTCTTCCCACTCTAAAAAATACTCCACTAACCTTGCAGTCTGCCTCCTGTGATTCTCTGCCGAGATTCTCCAGTAGTAGTCAGTGTTCGGTTTCTGCCTCCGTTTGCCTCCCCAAGGTCACTGATGACACCTTCAAATCTAATGAACATATTTGCTTTAACTGTAGAAACAATTCTTTTGATTCCCTCCCCCCACATTTCCTTTATTGATACTGTTATCTCCACCCACACTTAAAATATTCTTGTTCCCAGGAGCACATTCTCAGCCCATTCATGCAGCACATTCCCTGTGTAATCTCAGCCATTCTTGTGGTATGGTAGCATGGATACATATGTTTAAAATTTTTAAATTTATTTTAATAAAAGCAAGAGACATTGATTTGTTGTTCCATTTATTGATCCATTCATTGGTTGATGCTTGTATGTGCCCTGACCAGGGATTGAACCCACAACCTTGGCAAATTGAGATGATGTTCTAACTAACTGAGCTACCCAGCCTGGGCCACTACTCTTGTGCTTTTAACAGCCACATATATGATGGTAAGGAGTATCTAACCTATTCCATTGATTGAGACTTCTCTCAAAGCTTCAGACCCATATATTCAATTTTTTATTCAACATTTCTGCCTGGACGCTCCATGGGAAGCTCAGGTACAACATGTCGAAAATTACCTGACCTGTGGTGGAGCAGTGGGATAAAGCGTTGACCTGGAACACTGAGGTTGCCGGTTCGAAAATTACATATCAACTTCTATTCAAAGCTTTCACCTTCTGCCACAGTCAGTCAATAGCTAAGTCAAAAACCAAAGAGTCACTTGAATTTCTGAACTTCCTCACTCTTCTCTCTTCTTTTAATGTATTTTAGAAATCACCCAGTTCTGCTAATTATACTTCACAAATATTTATCAGAATTATAGAGCAGATGATGAGACCCTATCACTCCCTGCTTCAAACTCTTCAATGGCTTTTCACTGCACTTGGCCTGAAATGAAAAGTCCAAGGCCCCACCATGATCTGGGCTACCCACATCTCCTACTGCTCAGCCACTCTGTTACGAGACTATGGCCACACTGTGTCTCTTTCTTTTCCTCAAACAGTCAAGCTCATTCATATCTCCAGGATGTGTTACTAGAGACGACCTCTTCTTGGGAAGTTTCCCTGCCAACCCTTGGCACATCTGGCTCTCTCCTCACAACTACTTCTTAACACAAAAGCTGTCACTGAGAGCCCTAGTCCCGCCCACTGCATTCAGCAAGCAAGCCCTCTTGGACATAACATTACTTCTACTTGCTTCATGACTATTTGAGTCATGTGATTGTATATTTCCTTATTGTCTGAATCTTTTCCTAGAAAAAGTACATATCATTTTGGAAATATTATATTTGTCTAACTTGTTTTGGACCATCTCTCCTACTAAAATGTAAATTTTACAAGCGCTAGAATTGTGTGTGTGTGTGTGTGTGTGTGTGTGTGTTATATAGCCAACACCAGTCCATCACCCTCCTGACCCAATATTGCTGATGTCTTAGTATGCTTTATGCCTTCTCTTGACTGAAATATGACAAAGAAAGACAAATAAAACCCTCTTCATTCACCTTCTAAAAGTAGTCTGGAGCTCCTAGTTTCTGAGTGGTGCTAAAGGTATCTTGGTCCTTACAATGGTAGCAATATGTCCACATAAATGCTTCACAATTCAATATTTATTAGGCACCTTCTATGTCCTATATTAAGGGTTATGTGGGTTACTCTGGTGACTTCAGTACTATCTCTAGTCTATAAGAAGTCACTTTTTTTTTCTTATTTTTTTATTTTTGTGAAAGGAGTGGAGGCAGGGAGACAAACTCCCGCATGCACCCCAACTGGGATCCACCCAGCAAGTCCACTAAGGGGCGATGCTTTGCCCATCTTAGCCATTGCTCCATTGCTCAGCAACCAAGATATTTTTTAGCACCTGAGGTGGAGGCCATGGGGCCATCCTCAGTGCCTAAAGCCAACTCGTTTGAACCAATCAAGCCATGGCTGTGGAAGTAGAAGAGAGATAGTGAGAATGAGAAGGGGAGGTGGAGGGGTAGATAAGCAGATGGTTGCTTCTCCTATGTGCCCTGACCAGGAATTGAACCTGGGACAGTCACATACTAGGCCAACGCTCTACCATTGAACCAACCGGCCTGGGACAACAAGTTATATTTTTATCAGAGAAACCTCACAGCAACTGTAATGTGGCAATTAAATATCTTAGATTATCTGAGATGATTCTGATTACTGGATCATGTGTCCTGCTTTGAGATCCACAATATCTTGCCCTTGTAACTATAATTTAACATGACAAATATCAATGGTTTGAACGAAGTTCTTTGGGAGCACAAAGGAAGCAATTAATTATACTGGTAAGATCATGGAAAACTTCATAACAGATCAGTTGTATCTTGATGTAACTAACTATATGATATTTTAACTGGAGAATATGAGGGAGAGAAAGCTATGAGCAAATGTACATAAGTGAGTGGGAGCATTAAGAACTAGGGAAGAGAATTAAGAAGTACAAATTGGGCCCTGGCCAGATAGCTCAGTTGGTTAGAGCATTGTCTCAACATGGGAAAGTTGCAGGTTCAATCCCTAGTCAAGGCACAGACAGGAACAGATCGATGTTTCTGTCTGTCTCTCTCTCACTTCCTCTCTCTCTAAGATCAATAAATAAATTTTTTTTAAAAAAAAGAAGCATAAATTGGTGGTTACAAAAGTCATGAGGATGTGAAGTGAAGCGTAGGAATATAGTCAATAATGTAGTGATAACTGCATAATGGTGCCAGTTGGGCCCCAGAAATACTGAAGGGAACACTATGTAAGATGTGTGATTTTTTTTTCTTTTTGTATTTTTCTGAAGCTGGAAACGGGGAGAGACAGACAGACTCCCGCATGCGCCCGACCGGGATCCACCCGGCACGCCCACCAGGGGGCGACGCCCTGCCCACCAGGGGGCGATGCTCTGCCCCTCCGAGGTGTCACTCTGTCGTGACCAGAGCCACTCTAGCGCCTGGGGCAGAGGCCAAGGAGCCATCCCCAGAGCCCTGGCCATCCTTGCTCCAATGAAGCCTCGCTGCGGGAGGGGAAGAGAGAGACAGAGAGGAAGGAGAGGGGGAGGGGTGGAGAAGCAGATGGGCGCTTCTTCTGTGTGCCCTGGCCGGAATCGAACCCAGGACTCCTGCACGCCAGGCCGATGCTCTACCACTGAGCCAACTGGCCAGGGCCTAATTTTGCTCTGCAAGGGTCACCAAGATCTAACACTGCTCTAGTCAGCCCTGGAGAGTGTCCAAACAGGACAGGAAATAGTTTGGTTAGCCCAAACCCATCCAAGAGTGGACTCTGAGTTATTCTTGCTCTCATTATCCATCATCCAGTGTGTTTGGACACTCAGTATTCAGTGGGCCTCTAGCCCTCCCCCACCAAATGTGCCCAGTGCATACAGCTCAGCTTCTGTCTCATATCCTCATTATCAGTCCAACTTCCTCACAGACTTGCAGCTTCTGGAAGAATCTGAGTTACTTGCTTGGGGCATGACAGTCTGTCCACTGCTGAAATTCCCTTCTCTGTACGACTGGATTCAGACTGTTATGAATGTCTTACTTCAAAGCAAAAAGAACCCTAGAGATGTTGGTCCCAACCAGAATCATCAAAGTTGTAGCAAACAAAGGTTTTCAGCAGGAGGATAACATAATCTGGTCTATGTTTCAAGAGGATGGATTTCAAAAAATAGGGAGAAATGCAGAAAAACTTTTAGGAGACTGTTGTAGTAATTTAGAAGGAGAAAGCAAAGAATTGTGTAAACAGTGGCAGAGACAATAGAGAGGAGGGGACTGTAAACTTGGTCACAGGTTAAGAACAAGGAGAACAAAACCAAGATGATGCCAAGGTTTCTAGTTTGTTTGTTTGTTTTAAGTGAGAGGAGGGAGGCAGAGAGACAGATTCCCACATGTGCCCCTACCAGATCCACCCCACAAGCCCCCTATGGGGTGCTACTCTGCCCATTTGGGGCTGCTGTTCCATTGTTTAGCAACTGAGCTATTTTTAGCACCTGAGGTAGAGGCTCCACAGAGCCATCCTCAGCTCCCAGGGCCAACTTGCTCAAACCATTCAAGTCATGGCTGAGGGATGGGGAGAGAGAGAAAGGGAGAGAGAAGGAGGAGGGGAGGGGTGGACAAGCAGATGGTTGCTTCTCCTGTGTGCCCTGACTGGGAATTGAACCAAGGACATTCACATGCTGGGCCAACGCTCTACCACTGAGCTAATAGGCCAATGCCAGGTTTCTAGTTTTATAAAGTGATGTGTTAGCTGGATTAGCTATCTGCTTTTATGTAATTTCCTATCTATTTTTTAATCTTATTCAAAGTTTTTATTGCATGAGGAAGCCCCATTACTACCTGATGTCACAGTGCATCACCACCCATTTGTAAAAAAGCACTGTAACTACCACAGCATTGAAAGCCAGTGTCTTGGCTGGAACTAATTTTTTTCTACCATAAGTACCGAAAGTTCCTGGAAATATACAAAATGATCAATTTCCAACCCTCAAAAGCAATACTATTATCTGGACACCAAAATAATCTCTTGAAATATTATTTTAGAAAAATTAAAAGCATTCATAGTTGACCTTAGAGATGGGACTCTGCATTTGAGGCTGCTAACTTGAAAATTAAAAAAAAAAAATAGTGGCCTGCTTTATTTTGTGAATACTTTAGCTTTTTTTAAAACAATTTTATTTCTGATTAAATTGAGAATATATGCTTGCTTCAGCAGCACATATACTAATTTGAACAAATGTGCATCACTTTAGGATTTGGCTTGAAGAAGATTTTTTGGAGGGGTGAAAATAATGCAGTAATGTTTTGTTTCTGAAATGTTTATTTTTCCAGAGATTCTGAGAGGCAGTCATAGGTTTAAGAGAACAAGTTAAACTTTAGATTTACTTCTTTACTTTAGCGGTACCATTTAATTTACAGCATCCTAAAAAAACCACTCTAATATTCAACTACTGTCCAATTGCTGTATCTTGAGTCCTTGAAAGATCACAGCTGCCTCCTTCATTCTGCTTGAAGATGCTAAGTAGAACCCATAGTGAAATTAAGCAGTAAACCTGCTGAGGTAGGGTTCTTCATTCCTAATTTTGCTAATGCCCAACTCTAAATTAGAATACAAGAAAACCCCCAGGTTCACTCACAAAGAAACTTGAGTCTAATGCTGAGTCCACAGACCCCCAAAACGCAGAGTACCCTGCCTGACTTGCCAGCCACCTCTGTCGGAGAAGCCACCATGTACTTTAAATTACAGCAACTCTTCCTTATCCTGGAATTTGTTTTCCTGTCTCTCTTGTTTCAACAAAAAGAACAAAAGGATTGCCAAATTCCACTCCCGTTCCACAAATACTTCCCTACTGTGGAGGGGCCTTTAAAAGCATGCACTGTGGAGTTATTTTCCTCCTGGATGAGTTCGTTTTAGCCCTGTGTGTGCGGTAAGGAGGAACCGCCCCTCTTCCCAAAGAGCCAATGAATAATTGCCTACAAATCAGAAGAGCATTCCTGGCCAGGGGAAGAAAGTCGCCAGCCCCCTTCTTGGCACCACGGCCCTGCCAAGTAACAACTGGTAGGCTGCCTCGTGATTTTCCACACTCCGGAATCAGAGGAAGGGATGTTTTTTGTTCAGATAAACCCAAGGAAAGAGAAAAGTAAATAAATAAAGGAGGAGCCCAATTTACTGCCATCCGAAATTCTAACAGAGACGCAAAACCCTCCCACACCTGCATGTGAGAGCAAAGCTCAACTTCATCAGGAATTTGGAAAAGAAAGTCTAGTTACCGGAAACAAGAGTTTGAAATTGCCTTAAGCCAAGTCCCAAAGAAAGTCAGCACAAGCTAGGACATGATGTGATGATGTCTGAGACTTTGGCATCTCCCTGCTGTTGTTTCTCCCCAGCTGGTGTGTAAGAAGGGAGATGATGTGACCTGAAACCAGAGTTCTCAGGAAATTTGAGAGGAAAGTTTCTTTGGAGCAAAATTGAATTTACATATGTTCTTTTAAAAAACATCCTCACTTATAGTCAAATTCTCTGCACCAATGAGTGGAGCAAATCTAGCTGTATTGTCCCTATGAAGAAAGGGGAGAGATCAAGTAGAAAAGCTGTTGAGAATGACTTTCTAGGTGCCAGATGGAGCCAGTCCTGCCCAAAGTACATGTCAGCAAATCAAACTTAGATCACTTTTGTGTCCTTTAATTGTTCTTCTTGACCAGAAACAAAAGATATCCTGTCAATCAATTCCCAAATACCAATCCAACTCTGGGCCTTCTACTTCAAACAACATTGACTATGTGGCCTCAGCCAATCAGATATTTTCTGTTTGTCTGTCCCTTATTCTTTATTCTTCATCATATAAAAGCTCCCTGATTTCTGCCCCATTTCAGTTTTTCAAAAGGAGAGAGAGACAGACAGAAACATCAAGCTGTTCCTGTATGTGCCCTGACCAGGGATTGAACTGGCAACCTCTGCACTTCCAGACAAGGCTCCAACCAAACAAACTAACCAGCCAGGAATTTTTTAAATTTACTTTTAGAGAGACAGAAAGAGGAAGGTAGAGAGAGGGGGGAAGAAAGGGAAGCACTCATTTGTTTCACTTAGTTGTGTGGCTGCTTCCCATGTGTACCCTGACCAGAGATCGAACCCATAACCTTGTCATTTCAGGATGTGGCTCTAACTGACTGAGCTAACCGGCCAGGGCCTAAATTGTCTTTGGTTTTTGTTTTGTTTTGTTTTGTTTTTACAGAGACAGAGCAAGAGTCAGAGAGTGGGATAGATAGGGACAGACAGACAGGAACAGAGAGAGATGAGAATCATCAATCATTAGTTTTTCATTGTGGCACTTTAGGTGTTCATTGACTGCTTTCTCATATGTGCCTTGACCGTGGGGCTAAAACAGACTGAGTGACCCCTTGCTCGAGCCAGCAACCTTGGGTCCAAGCTGGTGAGCTTTGCTCCAACCAGATGAGCCCGCACTCAAGCTGGCGACCTCAGGGTTTCAAACCTGAGTCCTCTGCATCCCAGTCCGACGCTCTATCCACTGCGCTACCGCCTGGTCAGGCTAAATTGTCTTCTTTAATCATTTTTTCACAGAGTCAAAAACATTCATACTCCAAGTCTGACAGCCACATCAGACCTTTGGTACTTCCTATAGAGGTGAACTCTGGCCCCATCTAAAAAGTACTGTAGCTGAAGCTTAGAATGTTACATCACTAGCTCAAGCACAAATGTTTTATGCAAGGCAGAGCCTAAATTTGAACATAGCCACAGCCAAACTTCAAACCCAGGGTTATCCTTTGTTCTAATGGTTCCCAGCCCCTGGGCTGATGCTAGGTTGGCACTCCCAACACCCACTGAACAACATGGTCAAAATGCCTAGGCCACAGGCTCCAGAAAATCTAATCCAATAGGTCTTGAATAAGACCTGGAAACCGTATTCTTATTTAAAAATCTCCCTGATAATTTTCTGCAGCCAGACAGAAACCAATGCAGTATACACTTCTCTAAGCTATTTTTCCCCAGCAATTAATTGATTTCATGAAAATCAATTTGCTCATCTTTCATTTATCATTACGGAATCTATCTGATCTTTCTATGAACTGTAAAATATAATTTCCAAATACTTCAAGTCCCAGTGTTCCTTGAGTTAGGACTTGAGATGGGGTACTTCTTTATGTTCACAAAATTAGGGTGCATCCTTCAGGCTAATCGATGATCCGCAATTGTTTTGTTATAAAACTCTACAGTTCCCTGCAGGCTTCAAAATTTTTATTACTTGAAGAATGCCAGGGCTACAGATGCTCAGGGCAACACCCCATCTCTTAGACATTTTTGATTTCCTGCATCCTCTGGGCTTTATTTATTTTAGATATGGGGTGATGCATCTGTTTCCATCAATTTTCTAATATACTGTACACTTTTCCTAAGACAGTTTTTCTCTCAGCTCCTTGCTAAAGACTCTATTGAGCATCTCTTGAGATCTGAGGTGAAGTGTTTTTGTGTTGTTGTTGGGGTTTTTTTATTGTCTGTGCTCTCCAGTTAGAGATTCTTTGTGTGCCCTTACATTTATTTTTCTCTAACATTTATTTTTCTTTCTTAGCCCTTTTCTGTGAAGGGAGTCCACAGCTAGACTAAAGCAGGATTCAGCCAACTACAGCCCTGAGGCCAAGCCTAGCCTGACATCGTTTTTTGTAAAATAACATTTTATTAGAACACAAACAGTCCTAGTCATCTGCTTGTCTATGATAGCTTTCACTCCATGATGGCAAAATTGAGTAGCCAGAAGGAAATAGAGACCATCTGGCCTGCAGAGCCAGAAGTATTTTCTGTCTGGCCCTTTACAAGAAAAGTTGTCAACATTTCCAGTAAAATTACTTATAAATTTTTCCCTAATCCTGGAAGTATCACCCCAAACCACAAATACCATGAGGATTTTGTCATTTGCCTATATTTCTTTCTTTTCAGTATGTAGCTTTAGAGCACATCATATATGTTCTGTTTTCAACCCCATGTTCAGATTTCACTGGTTATTAAGGAACCAATGTTAGGACCTAAAAATGATGGAAAGTCTTGAGAAAAAGAAAAAAGAAAAACCCAAACAAACCATGTTTTAATATACAGTGTGTCCGTAAAGTCATGGTGCACTTTTGACCGGTCACAGGAAAGCAACAAAAGACGATAGACATGTGAAATCTGCACCAAATAAAAGAAAAACTCTTCCAGTTTCATACCTATTCAGTGCAGTTCGATGTGGGCTCACGCACAGATTTTTTAGGGCTCCTTAGGTAGCTATCCCGTATAGCCTCTACAGACTCGTCACTGACTGATGGCCTACCAGAACGGGGTTTCTCCACCAAACTGCTGGTTTCCTTCAACTGCATATCCCACTGAGTAATGTTATTCCTATGTGGTGGTGCTTCGTTATAAACACGCCGATATTCACATTGCACTTTGGTCACGAATTCGAATTTAGCGAGCCACAGAACACACTGAACTTTCCTCTGTACTGTCCACATCTCCACTGGCATGGCCGTGGGCTGCTCCGCTGTATACACGATGTTACATCATCATTTGTGCATGCACACATGCTGCCACATCATCCTACAGAAACTGGGAGGGTTTTCCTTTCATTTGGTGCATGTTTCACATTTCTATCATCTTTTGTTGCTTTCCTGTGACTGGTCAAAAGTACACCATGACTTTACAGACACACTGTATAATGAAGCACTTTGTTATATGTATAAAGGGATAGACTAAGGAGATTATCTGAGTCTCTAGTAATTTGCCATTAATTCTCTCCCGTTAACCTTTCCTCCAGCTGCTAAATGAACCCCAATTTCACCAAATTGTAACTTGCATTATTACTGATAACAAAAGGTTTTTTTTTTAATTTTCCCCAAACCAGCTTAATAATTGGTGATGGTACAAAGTATATATCTAATAGACTATTAATAGAGAAAAATTAATTTTGAGAGGGGAAAAATATTTCTTTCTATGAAAATGAGAAGCAATGTGCCTAAAAAAAACCCAAAATAAACACCTCATTACTCTTTTCAAATCCTTCAAAAGTTACTATAGAAAATCTTCCGGATTTGATATTTAATGATTGCAGAAAAGCAACTGGCTTTTAGCTGAAATTTGCATCCTGTTTTTAATTGCTCTCACTCTGCCAGTGGTGTCATTGATATTTAAAAGTATCAGTGTGCCCTCTTGCGGTACATTGCAGTCACTGTTCTTTTCTACTTAGAACTTAGAAGTTTGGTAAGGTATTAAATTTCATGCAACTCATTTGACAAGAACCCACTCTATCTTCCATTTCATCTATGATTGATTCATATGGAACAATTATCAATAATATATGCTGGGACTTGCAGAATGAATGGCAAAAATTGCCCTGGACAGTAATAAAATAAGACTGTCACTGACACCCAGTCCAAGTTCCCAGGAGCAGTAATAAATCTGCCATCCGTCTTTGGTTCACAAAACTACTTTGTAAAAGAAAAAAAAACACACCATAAAGTCTAACATTATCAGATTCTTGAATATCAGATATTATCAAGAACTGTTACCTATTCTGCTTTCCAATCTGAGGATGTGGCTATATACGTAAGTGTAAATATTTTTATCAAAGGGCACATGACAATTCCTCTATACAGAACAAAATGACTTTATGAAAATCAAGTCTACCTCCCTACTGCTGGTTGTCTCCTTTCATGGGGAGCTTTGGGTACCTCTTCTGGCCACTTGATTTTGTGAATTCATGGATTAGATCATAGTGCAAACTCCATGGGTCCCCTAGATTGTATTTGGCCCATGTGAGACCAACTACCCATTTTACATTCTCTTACTACTTGGGTGTTTTGTTGTTATTTTTAAATGCACCACTTACTAGCTTAACTGAGATTTCCTAATCAAGTTAATTTCATGCTATCATCCTTATTTCCCTAACCAAGTTAATTAAATGTTATCTACCTTATTTCTTTTTTTTTTTTTTTTGCATTTTTCTGACGCTAGAAACAGGGAGAGACAGTCAGACAGACTCCCGCATGCGCCCGACCGGGATCCACCCGGCACGCCCACCAGGGGCGACGCTCTGTCCACCAGGGAGCCCTGGCTGCGGGAGGGGAAGAGAGAGACAGAGAGGAAGGCGCGGCGGAGGGGTGGAGAAGCAAATGGGCGCTTCTCCTATGTGCCCTGGCCAGGAATCGAACCCGGGTCTTCCGCACGCTAGGCCGACGCTCTACCGCTGAGCCAACCGGCCAGGGCCTCTACCTTATTTCTTTATCTGTAAAATGAAGATATGAATAATGACAATCTTCATATAGCTATCATGAGGGCTGGTCACATAGAAAGAGTTTAAGAAGTGTTCCCATCAGTATGACTTTGAAGTTTCTTAACACACTCTAACAATATGATTTCTTAGTATTTCTCCTCTCCTTTTGCACTCCCCACTTTTCTTGTGTATCTTTGGTCTGTTTTATTACATTTTTTGTTTGTTTATGTTTGCTTTTGCTTACTGTGTGGCAATGGAAAAGCTAGGTTTAAAAGTGTTGGTTCTTGTTTTACAGTCCTGCATTTTAATTGATTCGTTACAATCTCAAACACAGGAAAACTGTACTATAGGACCAACACCTAGAAATGTATGTCGGTGGTACTCAGGTATGAATCTTGGGATACGTTTTTATTGGAGAGCTAAAATAGACCTTCAGAAAAGATGTTTGTGAAAAGTATGAAGAGCAATATAATGAAGTACTTACTGTTTGTCCTTTCAGTGGTCAGGAGATTCTTTTGCATTTATCTGGAAGTATCTAATGCAAGCTGCTTTCTGAGAAAAAGAAAAAACTCCCCCATCATGTATCTGTCCATTGTAGAAGAATAAACATTGAATATCATACAACACTGGACAGAACAGATGCTCCAACTATTGAGGTATTTTTTTGTCCACAGTTTAATCAAACATCAAGAGTGTCTTTCTGGGTCAGATCCAGCTGAAAAATACTTATTTTAAAACCTTCATTTTTTTGTTTCCCTAGCAATAGTGTGACATCCTGTCAAGGTTTGTAACTTAAAATTAGGGCCTAAACATGCTTATTGATTCTCCTTGTATAGTTTGTATTTGGAGGCATTTCAATCTCCTCATTAGATGTAGCAAACCTAAAATATGCAAGGGGCAGTGCTTTTCAAACAGATAATATTTAATAAATAGAAGTTTTACCTACACCCACTCTGGTATCCACGATTATTGTCTGTTACCTAGGAATTAAATGTTGAGTTGCAGGAATGATCATTATAGTAACCAGAAGGACACTGGAACATTGGAAGTGTAGGAAGATGTTAAACTTAGATCAAAGTGAGTATAT
The DNA here is from genome assembly GCF_036850765.1 of Saccopteryx bilineata. Taxonomy (NCBI): domain Eukaryota; kingdom Metazoa; phylum Chordata; class Mammalia; order Chiroptera; family Emballonuridae; genus Saccopteryx; species Saccopteryx bilineata. Next base: position 206,418,226 of record NC_089491.1, on the reverse strand, counting down.
GACATATTACACTGGGGAACAAAATTTTTGTTGCGTCCACAAAAATACTTGTTCTTACCTAATTCGAGTGTGCTGATCTCAAATTTGACATTAGTTTTTCTCTGTAAGCTACAGTTCTTTTGCAATTCAAGATTTTAGGTTTTCATCTTATGTAAAATTTTCAACATTTAGTTTAACATAATGAAGTAGAATGTCTTCTTGGGCATCATCTTTGTGAAAATATAATAATTTATATAATGCAGTAAATACACTAATACACTAAAAGATATGATTGCATCAGAATTTGTCTACAATTTCAAAACAGAACATATTAGAACACTTAATTTAATCATAAAATTTGCACAAAACTTATTTAAAATCTTTTTTTTTTTTTGTATTTTTCTGAAGCTGGAAACTGGGAGAGACAGTCAGAAAGACACCCGCATGCGCCAGACCGGGATCCACCCAACACGCCCACCAGGGGCGATGCTCTGCCCACCAGGGGGCAATGCTCTGCCCCTCCGGGCGTCGCTTTGCCGTGACCAGAGCCATTCTAGCGCCTGGGGCAGAGACCAAGGAGCCATCCCCAGTGCCCGGGCCATCTTTGCTTCAATGGAGCCTCGCTGCGGGAGGGGAAGAGAGAGACAGAGAGGAAGGAGAGGGGGAGGGATGGAGAAGCAAATGGGCGCTTCTCCTATGTGCCCTGGCCGGGAATCGAACCCGGGTCCCCCGCACGCCAGGCCGACGCTCTACCACTGAGCCAACCGGCCAGGGCCTTATTTAAATTTTATTCAGGCAAAAATTTGCGTTTGTAGCTCTTGTGTTTGTGTACTTGTTGAGGACAATCTCGTTTGATGCTCCAGCAGTAGTCTGCTCATCACTAACAGCTCCAAGATTGTGGGGAAACTTATCAAGATGACTGTTCAGGAAGTGATCTTAATGCTCATGTTACATCCAATGTCGCGGAAAGTCAACAGCATCCTTTAAATCAAAAGTTCATAGTTTTCCGCTTTTTTGTTGCCAAGGAAGTTCTTTGTAACTGCCACAAAAGACTGTCATGCTGCTCTCTCCTCCTTATTCATCTTCCTGGCAAATTCTTCATCACATATAAGGGTTCGAATTTGAGGTCCATCGAATACACCTGCTTTTATCTTCTGGAAAGACAAAGCAGGAAAAGCAGAAATAATATGTTGAAAGCATTCGCTTTCTCTATTCAAAGCCTGAACAAACTGCTTCATTAGCCAAGTTTGATGTGAAATGAGGGGAAAATGATTCTGTCTCGATTGCCTACAGATTCATTCACAATATTTTGCATCCCTACTTCCAGAGCTTCACGTTTTGGCCACTCCTTCTGGGTCCAGTGTTTATCCTGAGCTCAGCTGTCCCACAAACACAGAAAGCAAGGATACTTCATGAAACCTCTCTGTTGTCCTAGCAGGAAATTTACCATTTTAAGATCCACACAAATGATCCAGTATGCTCCTCATACTTCAGAAAGTCAAGGACAATTTTTATGTCATTATAATCTTCTCGCAGATGAGCTGAATAACCAATTGGAACTGCTGCATAAACATTACCATTGTGTAGGAGAACACATTTCAGACTCCGTTTAGAGCTGTCAAGAAATAGCTGCCATTCTGTTGGACCATAAGTGGTAACACATAGCTGGCTGAGAAAACTACTGATATCATGACAGTAAACAAAGTGTTTGTATTTAGAATAAAAGTCTGCAAAAATTTGTTCACGCTTCCTGAAATGGGATACTTTAGCCTACCCGTGAAGTACATTCTTTTCTTGAAGTCTGGAGGCTAATAACTCAGCTGCTTTCTTTGATAGGCCCAAATCTCTTACTAAGTCATTCAATTTGGGTTGACTAAACTGCTGAGGGGTTAATGACGCTTGGCATCAGAAGAAGACCTTTCAGATTCTACAACCATTTCCTCATGCATCTTATCAAAATACACTTGATCACCATGTTCACTTTCTTTGTCCTTAGAAGAAATAAAACCATTGAAAACTGGAACTGGGAGTGTCTCAGAGTGTGGGATAGGTTGTATTGCTGAAGGAATATTAGGATATGTGATCATATGCTTTTTTGTCTTGCCGATGCCCTTTGTATGGATCACACAGAAATAACAGTCACTAAAGACCAAATACTGTGGTCCTTAGGTTCATGCCAAACCATGGGAATACCAAAAGGCATTCCTTTGTGTTTTCCTTTTGTCCAGTCACAAAGTATTCCCTCATAACTATGACACACAATATGGGAGCCCAATTCTTGTCTTGATCGCCAAGGGGAACTTGAAAATAGGCAATATATACACATGTCACAAATGATGAAATATTGCACCTTTGACATTGAAGTGTGTAACAGCCACATATATAACAGAAGGTGTCAGGACTATTCTTACATTTATGCCTATTTGAAGAAGACATGATTCAATCTTAAAACAAAATAAGAGGGTGTTTTTATCAGATAATAATTTTTTACATTAAAAAACTACAATTATGTAAAAGTGATGTTTGTAAAACATTAATTGCCTTGTAGTTATGTTCAATCGAAGAGTCGTTGCCCTTTAACTCCAATTTAAAAACCAATGCATGCCATTAACTGTAACAAAAAGAAGTTAAAATTGCATAAAAACTAGAGCATGCACCAAAAAACAGATTTCAGATTTGGAATCAGCGATGCAGAAGTATATAGAAACAGTTCTAAAACCTCATGCAACAGAAAAAGAAAAAAAATTGTTCCCCAATGTTATCAATCCTGTTCTTGTAGGAGCTAATTTTCTTCAAAAAATCTTCTTTATACATCACATGAAGAGCCTTTTTTTTCTCCTTTGTCCCAATTTTTAAAGCTCTTTAAATTAGCAAAATAATAAATTTTGGTATTGGCCCTGAGTGGTTGCTCAGTGGATAGAGTGTCGGTCTGGTGTAAGCACATCCCAGGTTTGATTCCCGGCCAGGGCACACAGGAGAAGTGACCATCTGCTTTTCTCCACCTCCCTCTTTTGGTTCTCTCCTTCTTCCCCTTCCACAGCTAGCGGCCCAATTGGTTCCAGCATGGACCTGGGTGCTGAGGATAGCTTCGTTAGAGCGTATCAGCCTAAGGTGCTAAAAATGGCTCAGTACTCAAGCATTGTCCTTGATGGGATTGCAGGGTAGATCCTGGCTAGGGTGTATGCAGAAATCTACCTCACTATCTCCCCTTTTTTCACTTAAATAAAATAAAATAAATTTGGTATTAAGAAATAATTGTTTTTTTAAACTACAACTTAAAATAATCATGTCCTTAAGCTGTTTAGCTTTCACTAGATGATAAATAGTACAAATATCCTATGTTTTCTAGATATATACTTTTAAGAAATGCTTTTATTTATTTATTTTTTATTAATTTTAATGCAATGAATTGATAAATTAGGGTACATATGTTCGGAGACAAGATATCCAGATTATTTTGACATTTGATTATGTTGCATACCCCTCACCCAAAGTCAAATTGTCTTTCATCACCTTCTATCTGGTTTTCTTTGTGCCCCTCCCCTCCCCCCACACCCTATCTCTCCTTCCTCACCCCCTCCCCACCCCTCCACCCCCCACCACTTACCATCACATTCTTGTCCATGTTTCTGAGTCTCATTTTTATGTCCCACCTATGTATGGAATCATATAGTTCTTAGTTTTTTCTGATTTACTTATTTCACTCAGTATAATGTTATCAAGGTCCATCCATGTTGTTGTAAATGATCCAATGTCATCATTTCTTATGGCTGAGTAGTATTCCATAGTATATATGTACAAAGCTTTTTAATCCACTCGTCCACTGACGGACACTTGGGCTGTTTCCAGATCTTCGCTATTGTGAACAATGCTGCCATAAACATGGGGATGCATTTCTCCTTTTGGAACAGTTCTATGGTGTTCTTAGGGTATATTTCTGAAAGTGGGATAGCTGGGTCAAAAGACAGTTTGATTTTTAATTTTTTGAGAAATCTCCATACTGTTTTCCACAGTGGCTGCACCAGTCTGCATTCCCACCAGCAGTGCAGGAGGGTCCCCTTTTCTCCACATTCTTGCCAGCACTTACTCTGTGTTGTTTTGATGAGCGCCATTGTGACTGGTATGAGGTGATATCTCATTGTGGTTTTAATTTGCATTTCTCTAATGATTAGTGATGTTGAGAATTTTTCATATGCCTATTGACCATCTGTATGTCCTCTTTGGAGAAGTGTCTATTCATTTCTTTTGCCCGTTTCTTGATTGGATTGTTTGTCTTCCTGGTGTTGAGTTTTACAATTTCTTTATAAATTTTGGTTATTAACACCTTATCAGATGTACTGTCAAATATGTTCTCCTATTGTGTAGTTTGTCTTTTTATTCTGTTCTTATTGTCTTTAGCTGTGCAAAAGCTTTTTAGTTTGATATAGTCCCATTTGTTTATCCTGTCTTTTATTTCACATGCCCGTGGAGATAAATCAGCAAATATATTGCTGCAAGAGATGTCGGAGAGCTTACTGCCTATGTTTTCTTCTAAGATGCTTATGGTTTCATGGCTTACATTTAAGTCTTTTATCCATTTTGAGTTTATTTTTGTGAATGGTGTAAGCTGGTGGTCTAGTTTAATTTTCTTGCAGGTAGCTGTCCAATTTTCCCAATACCATTTATTAAAGAGGCTATCTTTGCTCCATTGTATGCCCTTACTTCCTTTGTCAAATATTAGTTGTCCTTAGAGCTGTGGGTTTATTTCTGGGTTCTCTGTTCTGTTCCATTGATCTATATGCCTGTTCTTGTGCCAGTACCAGGCTGTTTTGAGTGCAATGGCCTTGTAGTATAACTTGATATCAGGAAGTGTGATACCTCCCTCTTTATTCTTATTTTTTAAGATTGCTGAGGCTATTCGTGTTCTTTTTTGGTTCCATATAAATTTTTGGAATATGTGATCTATATCTTTGAAGTATGTCATTGGTATTTTAATTGGAATTGCATTAAACTTATAAATTGCTTTGGGTAATATAGACATTTTAATGATGTTTATTCTTCCTAACCATGAGCACGGTATATGCCTTGACTTGTTTGTATCTTCCTTGATTTCTGTTATCAATGTTTTATAATTTTCCGAGTACAAGTCTTTAGTCTTCTTGGTTAAATGTACTCCTAGGTACTTTATTTTTTTGGTTGTAATAGTGAAGAGGATTGTTTCCTTAATTTCTCTTTCTGACTGTTCATTGTTTGTGTATAAAAATGCCTCTGATTTCTGAGTATTAATTTTATATCCTGCCACTTTGCTGAATTCCTTTATCAGGTGCAGTAGTTTTTGACCGAGACTTTAGGGTTTTCTGTATACAATATCATATCATCTGCAAATAATGATAGTTTTACTTCTTCTTTTCCAACTTGAATATCTTTTATTTCTGCTTCTTGTGTGATTGCTGTGGCTAGGACTTCCAGGACTATCTTCAATAAGAGTGGTGAAATGGGGCACCCCTGCCTTGTTCCTGATCTTAAAGGGATTGTTTTAATTTTTGCCCATTGAGTATGATGTTGACTGTTGGTTTGTCATAAATGGCTTTTATCATGTTGAGGTATGTTCCCTATATTCCCACTTTGCTGAGAGTTTTGATCATGAATGGGTGCTGGATTTTATCAAATGTTTTTTCTGCATCTATTGAAATTATCATGTGGTTTTTCTCCTTCCTTTTGTTTATGTGATGAATCACATTGGTTGATTTGCAAATATTGTACCAGCCTTGCCTCCCTAGAATAAATCCCACTTGATCATGGTGTATGATTTGTTTCATATATTTTTGGATTTGGTTTGCTAATATTTTGTTGAGGATTTTAGCATCTATATTCATCAGGGATACTGGCCTATAATTTTCTTTCTTTGTGTTGTCTTTGCCTGGTTTTGGAATCAGAATTATGTTCACCTCATAAAAGGAGCTTGGAAGTCTTCCTTCCTCTTGATTTTTTTTGAAATAGCTTGGGAAGGATAGGAGTTAGTTCTTCTTTGAATATTTGGTAGAATTCCCTTGTGAAGCCATCAGGCCCAGGACTTTTCTTTGTTTGGAGTTTTTTGATAGCTGTTTCAATCTCATTTGTTGTCACCGGTCTGTTTAGGTTTTCTGATTTTTCCAGATTGATTTTTGGAAGATTATGTTTCAAGGAATTTGTCCATTTCATCTAGGTTGTCTAGTTTTTTGGCGTACAGTTCTTCATAGTATTTTCTTACAATATTTTGTATTTCTGTTGTGTCAGTTGTTATTTCTTTACTCTCATTTTTAAATTTATTTATTTGAGTCCTCTCTCTTTTTTTCTTGGTGAGTCTAGTTAAAGGTTCGTCAAATTTGTTTACCTTTTAAAAGAACCAGCTCCTAGTTTTATTGATTCTCTGTAGTGTTTCTTTAGCCTCTATGTCATTTATTTCTACTCTGATCTTTATTATTTCCTTCCTTCTACTACGTTTGGACTTTACTTGCTGTTCTTTTTTTAGTTCTTTTAGATGCAGGGGCAAGCTGCTTATTTGAGCTTTTCCTAGCTTCTTAAAGTGTGCCGGAAGTGCTATGAACTTCCCTCTCAGTACTGTTTTTGCTGTGTTCCATAAATTTTATCATTTGTTTCTAGGAACTTTTTTATTTCCTCTTTGATCTCATTCTTAATCCATTTGTTATTTAACAACCTGCTATTTAGTTTCCATGTGTTTGAGAATTTTGGAGTGTTTCTGTTGTGGTTGATTTCTAGTTTCATGTCATTGTGATCAGAGAAAGTGGTTGATATGATTTCAATCTTCTTAAATTTCTTGAGACCATTTTTGTGCCCTAACATGTGGTCTATCCTAGAGAATGTACTATGAGCACTTGAAAAGAATGTATATTCTGCTGCTTTAGGGTGAAAGGTTCTGAAGATATCTATTAAATTGAGTTTATCTAGTGTGTTTTAAGTCTGCTGTTTCTTTGTTAATTTTCTTTCTTGAGGATCTATCTAGTGATGTTAGTGGAGAATTGAAATCCCCTACTATTATAGTATTGGTGTTGATCTCACCCTTTAAATCCATCAAAGTCTGCTTTATATATTTAGGTGCTCCTATATTAGATGCGTAGATATTTATAATAGTTAAATCTTCCTGTTGGATTATTCCCTTTATCATTATGTAGTGGCCTTCTTTATCTCTTACTATATCCTTTGTTTTAAAGTTTATTTTGGGCCCTGGCCGTTTGGCTTAGTGGTAGAGCGTCGGCCTGGCGTGTAGTAGTCCCAGGTTCAATTCCCAGCCAGGGCACACAGGAGAAGCACCCATCAGCTTCTCCACCCCTCCCCCTCTCCTTCCTCTCTGTCTCTCTCTTCCCCTCTCGCAGCCAAGGCTCCACTGGAGCAAAGTGTGCCCGGTGGAGCAAACTTTTTACAAAAAAAAAAAAAGTTTATTTTGTCTGATATAAGTATTGCTACCCCAGCTTTTTATTTATTTATTTATTTAATTTTTTTTGTATTTTTCTAAAGTTGGAAACAGGGAGACAGTCAGACAGACTCCCGCATGTGCCCGACCGGGATCCACCCAGCATGCCAACCAGGGGGCGATGCTCTGCCCATCTGGGGCATTGCTCCATTGCAACCAGAGCCATTCTAGCACCTCAGGCAGAGGCCAAGGAGCCATCCTCAGCACCAGGGCCAACTTTGCTCCAATGGAGCCTTGGCTGTGGGAAGGGAAGAGAGAGACAGAGAGGAAGGAGAGGGGGAGGGGTGGAGAACCAGATGAGAGTTTCTCCTGTGTGCCCTGGCCGGGAATCAAACCTGGGACTCCTGCACACCAGGCCGATGCTCTACCACTGAGCCAACCGGCCAGGGCCTACCCCAGCTTTTTTTTTCATTTCCATTTGCATGAAATGTTTTTTTGCATCCTTTTACCATCAGTCTATGTGCATCTTTTGTTTTAAGGTGTGTCTCTTGTAGACAGCATATGTACAGGTCTGTTTTCTTATCCATGCAGCTACCCTATGTCTTTTGATTGGATCATTTAATCCATTTACATTTAAGGTTATTATTGATATGTAGTTGTTTATTGACATTTTATTCTTTAAGGCTGTATTCCTCTTTTGCTATATTCTTTTCCCACTTTGATCTGTTTACAACAGGCCCCTTAACATTTTCTGCATTGGTTTGGTTGTAATGAATTCCCTGAGTTTGTTTTTTTTTTTGTCTGGGAAGCTCTTTATTTCTCCTTCAATTTTAAATGATAGCCTTGCTGGATAAAGTAGTCTTGGTTGTAGGTTCTTGTTCTGCATTACTTTGAATATTTCTTGCCATTCCCTTCTGGCCTCAAGTCTTTCTATTGAGAAGTCTGATGTCATCCTTATGTGGGCTCCTTTGTAGGTGATAGCTTTTTTTTCTCTAGCAGCAGCTTTTAATATTTTCTCTTTTTCACTTAGCTTTGGTATTTTAATTATGATGTGTCTTGGTGTAGGTTTCTTTGGGTTTCTCTTTAATGAAGTTCTCTATGTTTCTTGAACTTGTGAGAGTTTCTCCTGCATTAATTTAGGGAAGTTTTCAGCTACGATATGATTGAACAAAGTCTCTATCCGTTATTCTTTCTCTTCTTCTTCAGGAACCCCTATGATGCAGATGTTATTTCTCTTCATGTTGTCACAGAACTCTCTAAGAGTTTCCTCAGACTTTTTGAGTCTCTTTTTTTTTTTCTTCTCTGCTTTCATGCCTTCATTCCACTTGTCCACTCGCTGATTCAATCCTCAGCTCCATCCATCCTGTTTTTAATTCCTTCAATTGTGGTCTTTATTTCTGATATTGTATTTGTCATCTCTGATTCTTTTTTAATATTTCAATATCCTTTTTTATACTTGCTATTTCTTTATTTAGGTGTTCGTAATGACCATCCATCATTGTTCTAAGATCCCTTAGCATTCTTACAATCATTATTTTGAACTCCACATCCAGAAGTTTGGTTATTTTTATATCACTCAGTTCATTTCCTGGAGGTTTCTCTTGTGGTTTCATTTGGATTTCATTTCTCTGTCTTCTCATTATGTCTGTGTGTTTGGGTGTTTTGTTTGTAGAGCTGGTTGATTCTAGGCTTGGTGTTGTCTGCCTCCAGTTTTCAATTGTGTTATTACTAGGTCTTTGTGAGTTGACATTAACTATTATTTGTAATCCACTTTCAGATTTGGGCTGCTTTGAAGTCTTGATTTGTTTGTTTTCTTAACAGGTGATAGTCTTGTTTACTGATTTCAGCAGGGGGCTTATTTGAAACTGTATCCAGGAATGTGGTGGGTGTAACCTGAGACTCTGAAGGCCTCTTCTGCCAGTTACTCTCTTTGGGGGCAGGGTGTTTTCTCTGCTTCAGTAGGTAGAGATGTATCTCAAATCTCCATGGAGACCTGAGTTATTGCCTTCCTCCCCACTTCTTGTTTTCAGCTGTGTCTTGTTGCACTGATTGGAACTGGAGAGATGTCTGGAGATCTGTGACCCAGAAGCACTTTAGTCTCTTGTGGAAGAATCAGCCCCTCACCCAGCTATGGCCGCCTCCAGCACAGATGAGTCAGCTCCTCAGGTTGTCCCCTGCATTCCTCTGCCCCTCACCATCTGTCTCTTCTCTCTCCCCTTTCTTTTTGGAAGACAAGCAGGCCCTTTCAATACACCTCATTCCCTGGTCGCCAGCCAAGTAGTTATGAGCAGTATTTTCTGCTCTTTGCCTTGGAGTGAGAGCCCTTTTGGGCTCTCAGCCTCCTCCCTGCCCCCCCATTCCTGTAAGCAGGGGAGATTCAGGCACTCCCTACCAGGTTTTTTGTGGCTTCTTCTTTGCTCCTTGGTTTTTGAGAGCTGTTCTTGTAATCCAGAGTTGGTTTTTCATGCTGGTTGTTCCTAAATTAATTTGTAATCCATTTCGGTGATGTGAGCTTGGAGTCTGTGCATCTGACTACTTTGCTGACTTCTTGAGGTCTCCGCTTTTATTTTTTTTTACACCAAAATGCACCATCTGACCTGTATTGTGACTGCTGTGACTCATTCAGAGCTGGCATGTTATAGAATTTTAGTGGGTTGTTTTTCTTTTTGTGGAATTAATATCCCAACCCACTAACAGCCTTTAAACTACCCAGATAAGATCAAACAGTTGATTTTCCTAGGCATCAGAAAGAATCCAATCCCACAAAATTAAATGCCTTTAGGAGAAAAATAGTTCCCATGTGTGTGTTTGACATCAATGATGGAAATATCTTCCATCTCTGTTTAGTGTTCTCAAACTCCAGGCACCCTTTTTTATTTCTTGCTTTTTCTCCATTCTCTTTACCTCCTGGCTCTCTGAACTGGAGGATAGATTTGACCTTCACTTGTCCTCATTTTTAGTAATATACAAAGCTTCAAAAAGTTCTGTTCTGTTTCTTCACAAATGAGTGATTCTGCTTTTTTGGTGTTTCTGACACAAATCTGTGGGGGTGTTGGCAATTGTCTCACCAGTAGTAAACTCCTGAAGGGGTACTGAGCTCCAAGTAGTGCAAAAAAAGCTTGTGTTGTTAGTTACACATCCTGCTTTGTCCACCAGCTATTGTTGTCAAAAATAACGTATGCTCATGAACCAGCTTTTAACTAAAACTTTCAGAAGTGAAGCTTCCTTGGATTGTGTCTCTGGAAAAGCTAGGTGAAGGGCTGTATTTTGAGATTGTATTTTGCTTCCAACCAGAATCCATGACAGAGCAAACACTTTCCATTTTTCTGGACTGAGGAGTGAAGGAGAGGTCCAATGTTTCCATGGTGCAATATGACCAGCTGGGTACAGTTCCAGATAATCGAGATACATCCCCCCTCTGTTCTGCCCCTAAATCGTAAGAGAATGAGGTACAGTTTTTTACCAAAAAGAAACAGTTCATCTAGCTCAGACACACAAAGAGTCCAGAGAATGTCCACAAGTGAAATATTCATTTTCCAATGAGTTGCTGGGAATCCCTTTTCTCTACAGACCCTTTTCTCTCCCCCTTCCCCAATGATGCCTACTGCCCTCCCTAGGCTGCTGGCTTCATCTTGGGAGTGAAGAGGGCTGTAAGATTCCTTGAAGTCATGATGATCATTTCTTCTAGACAACTCAAACTCTGTTTTTCTTACCTTCTCCCTTTAAAGAAGACACTTAGGCACTTCATAATCTTTTTATTGGAGCATTTAAAATAAAAAACAAACCCCTTGTCTTATAAAATGACCATTGCTCATAGCATCATGTTCAATGTGCTTAAATTTTCTTTTACTTAAGTCTGTATCACAAAACCCTTTAAATCAGAGGTAAAGAAGGAGGAAAAGATTTTAAAAGTCTAAGCATGAATTAGTGCCTTCTTTGAACCAGGAATAGTAGGTGCTGGGAACACAGAGTGCATAATTCATAGGTATAATCTTAGTATCCAGAAATTAACTGGAAGTGGGGTAGGAGTGGTAAACATACATATAAAAAGTTAATGGCAGTGCAGTCCTGTAACAACTTGCATCAAGATATGAACAAAGTGTTATGTTAGCCCTGACGGAGGCACTAGTCCCTGAGAAAGCCCAGATGAGTGGGAGGCAAGAACAAGAACACAAAGAAAAGCACATTCTTTTTTTTTCGGACTTGAGAAGCTGGGGATGGGGGTGGGGAGGAGGGAGGGTTGGGGGGGGTGGCAGACAGACAGACTCCCACATATGCTGGACTGGGATCCACCCAGCATGTCCATCAGGGAGCAATGCTCTGCCCATCTGGGCCAATGCTCTGCTGCAACGGGAGCCATTCTAGCACCTGACGTGGAGGCCATGGAGCCATCCACAGCACCTGGGCCAACTTTGCTCCCATAGAACCTTGGCTGTGGAAGGGGAAGAGAGAAAAGAGAGGGGGAAGGGTGGAGAGGCAGAATTGTACCTCTCCTGTGTGCCCTGCCTGGGAATCAAACCCAGGATTTCCACATGCCAGGTCAATGCTCTACCGCTGAGCCAACCAGCCAGAGCAGAAAGCACATTCTTTGATTAACTATTTTGGACTTAGCCTCCCCAAGCCACTTCCAAGGTAGATGTGTCATTTTACACAGTGGGCTTACATTCCATACTGCTACTTAATTATAGTAAAACCACCACTCGCAGACATTGAGTGGAGGTGCCAGGAGAAAATGGAGAAATGGGTTTGAATTAACTTTTGACTCCCAAACCACTGTAGTGTATATTTGTTTGCTAGAGCTGCCATAACAAAGTACCTCTGACTCAATGGCTTAAATAGGCATTTATTTCTTCACATTTCTCAAATCTAAAGTTTTAAGATTAAGGTGTTATTGGGGCTGGTAGCCTCTTTCCTTGGCTTATAGATGGTTGACTTATTTTAGTGTCTTCATATTGTCATCCCTGTGTGTTTTAACTTCTTTTCTTATAAGGAAGGACACAGGTCATATTGAATTAGAGTCCACCCATATGATCTCATTTTACCTTAATCACCTCTTTAATGGGCCGTATGTCCAATCCAGTCAAATTATTAGACACTGGAGGGTTAGGACTTGACAAAGATTCTCTCCTTGACCAAACTGTGGTCACACTTTCCTGAGCTTTCTTTTTAACCAGACCCAACCTTGGGCTCTCATGCCCTTCCTTGTAGAGTCTATTTTTTATCAAGAATCCTGTTTAGTCAGTTTAACCTGAATCACCCATCATAATCCAGGTAAAATGATCCATCTGTACTGCCTTTAGCAAGAATCCAGTTAGGCCCATTTAGGCAGAATTCTCCTTTACCTATAATGTTTCCTCTCCGAAAATTTCCATCCACTTACCCCCACCCTACTTTTTGACTACAAATTCCCATTTTTACTTATATTTGGAATTGAGGCCCCCACTCTCCCTGATAACAAAACCCCTTGTAGTGGTCCCTATACCAATGATGACAATTCCCCTGAATCAAGTCTGCCTTACTGTTCTTTAACAAGTGTCATAGTTTTCTCCTTAACAGACTTCAACATATGAATTTGGAGGGACACAATTCAGCCCACAACATAAGATCCTGAAACTGCAGGAAAGGTGTGGTAAGGAAGCTCCATCTATGAGCTTCTTCTTCAAGAATCAAGGAGAAAGAGAGTAAGAGGTTGGGAGGGGGCGTTGATTCCTGGTTTTCTTAGAGATAGAGAAGATATTTCTGGTTTTTTTAGAGCTCTGTAGGAAGTCATTGTTTTGTTGAGGCAACCTGTATCTCTGCATTGGGGAGTAAGGAAGGGAGACTGGAACAAAGTAGTTGGTTGTCATTCTGTAGGATGACTCTTCTGTTTGGTTTAGGAAAAATAAACTTCAGAAAATAAAATCAATAAATGTCATGACATTCTGCCTTATGTATTTCATGTCAATTGAAAATCCTACTACTATTTTACCATCTAGGAATCATTTTTATGATTATTATATTTATTGACTGCCTACTATTTCAGTCCAGCTGAGAAGTTAAGGGCAAGGGCCCTAAAGTGAGAGATATTTGTGTTTGAGTCCCAGGTCTGCCACTTACCATATGACCTTAAACAATTCAATTTCTCTGCACCTTGTTTTGTCATCTGGAAAATTTGAATAATGACTGTGTCTTCTAGTGAGTATTACATGAAATTGTAAAGATTATTATAATTATTAATATTTTTCAGGGACTATATATAATAAGTGTTTTATATATATTTATCTATTTTAATCTCCAAAAAAATTTCTTTGAGGTATATATCACCAGCCCCACTGCCTCCTAGAATCCCACTTACCCCAGCCATTATTGACAACAATTTCCACAAGGAGATTCATGAGAGCTTTACTTTCCAAAACTTATGAAAAGTATAGCTTCAAAACCACTTCCTTCTTCCCTTCTTTGGATGGTACATTTTATCTTGTGTGTAGATGCTCTCCTGGCATAGTTTCTATGACAACCTGTCTCTGGAATATTTTTCTGCTCATCTGTAGTACTCATGGCTATTCTAGTTACAAAAAATTAAATCCATCAAATAAAGCCTTACATCAGGGTTTTGTTCATGGAAAACCTTTGTTCCATGAATCTCAGAAAGGGGAATCTCAGAAAGGAGCCATGATGTAGTAAATTGCTTTAAACCAAGGCAGTAAATTGCTTTTTTGTTTAAATATTATAAAACCTTTTATACACTCACTCCCTCTAGCACAATAACTGGAAATGTTCAAATTAGATTGCATACTTACTAGCACAATACAAACAGAGGCATAGTTTTATTCTGATGTGGGAGTTTTTTTTAAATCTTTTTCTTGATGTTTCTTTTGGTTTTATTGTTTGTTGCAATAAATTTTACAATACCTCAGTATGTAAACATTGAGAACTCTGTTTGCACAATTTAACTCTAATCTACACCCTAAGAATCAATAAGCATATGGAGTGGCCTAATAGAGTTAACACCCTAAGAATTGACGAGGTAGCAATCAAAAGTATTGTCAAAATCAACATAAGAAGTTTTATTATTTATCATGTTCCTGGCCAGTGATTCATACCATGAAGATAGCTGGTAAGGCCCTATGCCTCTCACATTGGTGGACAATCTTGTCATCTGATCTGACTAACAGACTTGGCCCTCCCCTTGTCCCCCTGCCCCCCTGTCAGAACACGCTTATCTTTATCTTGGAAAGAAACTTTCATGAAGGTGCTGGTCATTGTGTCAATTGTTGCAACTGAAAATTATTATTATTATTATTATTATTATTTAATTAAATGAGAGGCAGAGAGGCAGAGACAGACTTCTGCATGTGCCCAGACTGGGATCCACCTGGCAAGCTCCCTACCAGGAGATACTCTTCCCCCATCTGGGCCACTGCTCCATTGCTTGGCAACTTTGCTAGAACCATTTGAGCCATGGTTGTGGGAGGGAAAGAGGGTGAGAGGAGAGGGGAAGGATGGAGAAGCAGATGGTTGCTTCTCTTCTGTGCTCTGACCAGGAATTGAACAGCAGACTTCCACATGCTGGACGATGTTCTACCACTGAGCCAACTGGCCAGGGTCCTAAAAATGTTCTGAGTGTGCACAGGCAGTATGATTGTTTTGTGCCTGTTTGGTAGAAAATATTTGTTTCTTAGAATATTATGATCTGAAATGTACTTTTGTTACAATTGCTTGGTAGAAAAATGGTAGATTGGAAATAGAGCTGATACCCATGATCTGACATTCATGGAATGGTAAACTGAGTTAAATTGGTTCAAATTCTCATCCTCTATTCTTTGACATATACTTGTACACCTGAATTTCTCCCTGAGACACTAGCATTTATCTTCATTAACAGACTTTTTAATTTTTATACAAGTTCAGTCTACTGGTTAGAATACTATATTCAGCCCTGACTGAGTAGCTCAGTGGGTTAGAGCATCATCCTGATATGCCATGTTTGATCCCCAGTCAGGGCACATACAAGAATCAACCAGTGAATGCATAAATAACTAGAACAACAAACTGATGTTTCTTTCTCTCTCTCTTTCTTAAAAACACAAAATAAATAGAATACCATATTCAGGCAATGCAGAAATGCTCTGGTTTTCATACCACCATTCAGGTACTGACTCATAGATCCTTGTGCTAGCTTCCAGACTCTATTTTTTTCCTTTTAAATAGATTTTATTTTTAGAGAAGTTTTAGGTTCATAGCAAAATTGAGTGGAAGGTACTGAGATTTCCCACTACCCTCTGTTTTCACATATACACACAGCCTCCCCCATATGAATCAGAGTGGTTCATGTGTTGCAACTGGTGAGCCTATACTGACACATTATTATCATCCAAAGTCCACAGTTACATTAGGGTTCAGTCTTGGTGTCATATAGTCTGTGGGTTTTGACAAATGTATAATGACATATATCCACCATTATAATATCATACAAAATAGTAGTTTCAATGACTTCAAAATCTTCTGTGTTTTGCCTATTCATCGTTTAATATATGAATAGGGCTGGGGGGATGACCTTCCTCCCACCCCCACCCCTTCCCCAGCAATCACTATTTTTATTGTCTCCATAGTTTTCCCTTTTTCATAACATCATATAGGCAGAATTATACAGTGGTTAGCCTTCTCAGAATGGCTTATTTTCACTTAGTACTATGCATTTAAGTTTCCTCTATGTCTTTTTATGACTTGATAGCTCATTTTATTTTAATGCTGAAAAATAATACATTGTCTGGATGCATCACAGTTTGTTTATCCATTCACCTACTGAAGGACATCTTGGTTGCTTCCAAGTTTTAGCAATTATAAATAAAGCTGCTATAAATATTCATGTACAGGTTTTTGCATAGACATATTTTCAACTCTTTGGTTAAATGCTAAGGAATTTCATTGCTGGATCATATGGTAAGATTATGTTTAGTTCTATATGAGACTGCCACACTGTCTCCCAAAGTGTCTGTACTATTTTACATTCTGACAAATAATGAATGAAAGTTCCTGTTGTTACACATCCTCACTAGCATTTGGTGTTGTCAGTTTTATGGATTTTGGCCATTCTCACAGGTGTATAATGGTATCTACTTTTACATTTCCCTAATAGTTTAAGGTAAAGCATCTTTTCTTATGTTTATTTGCTATTTGTATATCTTTTTTCGTGATGTATCTTCCAGGTCATTTGCCATATTTTTAGTCAGGATGTTTGGGGTTTTTTTTTACTGTTGAGTTTTAAAAGTATATTTTGGATGACAATTCTTTATCAGACATATCTTTGCAAAGATTTTCACCCAGTTTGTAGATTTTCTTGTAATTCTCTCATTTTTAATGTAGTGACTTGCTTTTAATGTACTTAAAACATGTACATTTGCTTGTCCATGGGACTTATACACAATTATTCATTCACTCATTCAGCATGTATTTATTAAGCACCTGCTAAGTAAGAGGCACTGTGTCTGGCATGCAATAACCAACCCGTGCAAGGGGTTGCATATGCCTCTAAGCCATAACAGCTCAGATTCTAAATTCTCAAACTTATATTCACACTCATTTTGATGTAGCCTTTGAAATATTGTGAAGCTAGTCCTCTCTTCTTTATTCCCAGAGACCACCCTGATTACTCTCCTTATCATGGCAGGTGATCACACCTAATTGGTCTCATTTTTCAATCATTTCTCCTCCTTCTAGTTCCTCCTTTACATGGGTGACAGTCATCCTTCTAAAATTTAGATACAGTCGGTTATATTTCTAGTTTAAAAATGTATATGAGCCCTGGCTGTTTGGCTCAGCGGTAGAGCATCAGCCGGCATGTGGAAGTTCCGGGTTCGATTCCCAGCCAGAGCACACAGGGGAGGCACCCATCTGTGTCTCCACCCTTCCCCTTCTCCTTTCTCTCTATCTCTCTCTTCTCCTGCTGCAGCCAGGGCTCCATTGGAGCAGAGTTGGCCCAGGCGCTGAGGACGACTCCATGGCCTCCACCTCTGGCACTAGAATGGCTCCAGTTGCAACGGATCAACGCCCTAGATGGGCAGAGCACCGCCCCCTAGTGGGCTTGCCGGGTGGATCCCAGTTGGGCGCATTCAGGAGTCTGTCTCTCTGCCTCCCCGCTTCTCACTTCAGAAAAATATCAAAAAAGAAAATGTATATGAACCATAGTTGTAGCAAGTATCAGTTTTATTCTGCAACACTAGAGTGCAAGAGGCATCACTTCTCTTAACTTCTCTAAAATTGTTAAATTATGCTGAGCCCTCTTCTATTTAGTCAATGAGAAACTCAATTTCAGTCTTTTTATTAGAGTTCTTCCCTTCACTGAGGATCTTCTGAAATTTTCAGGAATCTCATACAAAATATTCAAGAATGGGATCTCTGGTCTTATTTTACAACACTCACCTCTGATCTTCACCTTGACTCTATCCAGGTGGTCCTATAGAAGTAGACAATGCAAGATTTGGCTCTAGAAATATATTTGGTTTCTGGCCTGCAAAATAAAAGCATCTGAGACAAGGAAAAGCAAAAGTTAAGCACCTTCTTTGGTGGTGGAAGGTAAGAAATATCTACTACAAGAGAAACAAAACCATTCCATAATATTATAATTCCGATCATCCTGCCTCATGGAGAAAGAGAGTCCAAATTTCTTAGCATGGCTACAAGACATACTTACACTTAGCAATTTCCCTTTTGTCCAACAGCGTGCTGGAGCCGGCTCACAGCAGCTCACGAGAGCCAAGTGCTAGATTTTCAGGAATGTTGAAAACCAGTTGTTAAACATAATTCTTATTAAAAATTAAATAATATAAATATCATTCACTACTCCTTCCCATCTCCCTAGAGAGCTCTGCCATTCCCATCTCAGCTCCCAAAGTACTTTGTAAGCACTTGTATTACAACAAATATGACATTGTTTCTAACTGTTGTTTTTACTAAAATATCCCCAGACCATGAGCTTGTCAATAAGATTTTTCAGTAGGGATTCAATAACTGTTTCATGGGAGAATGAGGGAACGACTCTTGGAAGTTAAAACCTATTCCCTTCCTGATATCTTGGGATTGAGCCTCAATCCAACAGCAATCACAGTTTCCCAGCTTAAGCTTTACCTACCTAGGGACCTGAGTCTTTCCATGCTTTTGATCACTTAACACACGAAAGCTTGGTATTCTTCCACAAAAGATGTGACTTTCATTCTCTAAGGCTTTTGCTCCGGGGAGGGTTAAAATGCAGATAAAATACAAGTTGCAAAGAAGCAAAGAATGTTTAACAATTCCCTGACATACAGAAAGAAAATTATAAGTCTCAACACCCATATATAATTCCCTGTGGTAGATGAGCCTAAAATGAAATGTCCATGTGGCTGATTGGTAAGCCAGTGTGGGGCTCTCTTCAACTCAATTGATATTTTGAAGGCATAGAGTGGATATGGTGAAAACTGGGGGAATGGCTGATGCACATAGCATTATTAGGTGGATTGATGAATGGTCAAGATGACCAAGAGGATTACTCATCACTTAGATATACCTGGGAAGCGTCCTTTAAAAAAGATGTCCTTTAGAAAAGAACATCATGAACATTCTGAAGGTTCATGTCAGAAATGGAACAAAGACTGGAAAAAACAATGGTTGAAAACCATTGCTTTTGATTTTAAACTGTGCAACCCCAGGTACAGAGCTGCTTAACCTAATTTCTGATTCCACAAACAGCTTTGGGGAAATGGTCATTGCTTTGCCCTAGCTTTCCCCGAACAAGAACCAAAAGTCCCTGTGGACACCAAATGACACCACCACCCCACCTCCAAGCTGGCACCCGCAAAGATGTAGGCTATTTGCAGAGAGCACACCGCCTCTGCTGTGAGTGGAAAATAAACTACCAGAGAGAAGTGTGCTGCCAGCCTGGAGACGAGGTTGCTAGGTGCCTTTGAAGTAGTGAGACTGGGAGGTATACATTATTTCCTCCTCACTTCTTATTTTACACAATGACAGTTGTAGCTTAGAAACAAAAGTGAAGAATAGCATCTGTGGTATTAGAAATAATGGCCGGCCAAGTGCCCTATGGGGCAGATTGAGGCTTTTGTCAATAGCAGGAGAAAAAAGTAATGTGATTTGGTTTCACCATAATTGCTTAAGCAGCCTGGGTGAAAACTAATTATGAGTTCTTCTGGCTCCAGAGAAACCCCTCTCTTCCCTTCTCCAGAATGGTAATAAAATATCAGCATTGCATCACCAGAAATCACTTCTATTGGTGGCCTTTCTTAAGGAGAGCAGTGGCTCTGTATCTGTGAAAGTCACTGTAATCTGTGTAGACCAAGGGATTTATATCTTTCTAAGGCAAATAAAATATCCCTGGCACTCATTTGTCACTTGAAAACTCAGAGTGCTTGCCCATTATTATATCATTGAGGCAGTGTTTTAGAAACATAGGGGTGATGAAATGCAAAGAAGAAAAGGAAGGGACAAGTTACAGGACCTACGTCACTACAACAGCCTTGCCATTGTTAGACTTGGGGGAAATACTGGGGTTCAGAACCAAGTTGTTCATTGATGATACCCTGACACTCCCCTGCTCTCACCAGGCTCCAATGGCCTTAAAGAGACAAGCACTTTTGCTCAGAAAGTTGGTTGCCTGATTCTCAAAAGAGCAGAGCTAACATTTGAAGCCAGCATAATAGGACTTAATTCCATCTAGGTTAGTAGTCCAAATTACAAATCTAGATGAAAACTATACAATGCCACTCTAATATACTTATTTGGACTCTCTGTGAGCTCTGAGAATGAAGTGAGTTGGATTGTGGTAGCAGAAAGAACATGGGTTCAAATCCTGGATTCAACCAGGTTAAAATCCTGACTCTGATACTTTACAGCTGTATGTAAGTTATTTGCCTTCTCTAAGTGGTGTCAGATTCAACTGAGAAATGAGGTAAAAATAGTTTTTTTTGCAGCATCTGTACAAGGATGAGAGATAATATGTAAAGTTTCCTCATGACACTTGGAAAAGAGAATGTACAAGATTAAATGGAGGCAGATGTTCCAATTCTGTCTCAGTGAGAAAGACTAACCTGAGCGCCTCTACAAGAGTGGCACTGTGCAGATTACAAGACATACCATGCATGCCTTTTGTCTTCTGAACCATCACAATCAGAGGTAGAGGTGGATTAAGAATTACCTGAAGCAAGCAGTAGCAAAACAACACTACAGAATTAGATTCTAAATCATGTGGTACAAATTATAGATGGGTTAGGAGTTCAGGGAAAAGGAAGATCAGTATGTGTAGAACAATAACTTCACCCAGAACTTCAACAGAATGTCAGTCACAAATAGGATTTGCCAACTGCTAAAATTTAAACAGAAGTCAAACTGATGATTTAACAAAAACAGAAGACCAACCACTGAGAAGAGATTCATTTTAGCAACCAAAAGACATGCTAGCAAGATCAGCCAACTCTGGCTGTTTATTCTGCAAAGTCATATTCTCGAGAAGACCAGAACCCTTTGGAAGTTCTAAGTATGGACCTAGTCTAGGTTCAACTGTGGTGGATAGAAGCTGAGCAGCCATCTTTATTTTGCAAGATAAGTCAGCTTACAGTTAGGAAATGAAGAGCAGAAATAAACTATCCAACTCCAAGCACAGTCTAAACTGCAATACAAGTTTAAAATGCTATTAGTTTATAAAGTTAAATGGCTTACTCTACCCATGAATCTATCTCTCTTGTCATAGATTCCCTTAAATATATATTGGGTTGCTCAATTCCATAAACATGGATGAACAACAAATAGCATCTCATTTTCTTAATTCAGAGTAATTTGAATCTGCACCCTCTGCAAATCCAACCTTCGTAATTATTGACCACCTTTTTAATGCAAGAAGAGGAGGGAAAATACAATAGCACTGATTATGTATCTATTTAAGTTACACCCATGCTTTATATTTTGTAAAGATTTGCCTAAATATCATATGAACTCATATAAATGATATTTTCTCCAAAAATTATGCTTTGGAAATAAAAGGAATTGCCTTGCATTTGATTTGAGTCTTTACAAAGTCTCTCTTATTATAGGAGGTCTATTCAATTATTCTGAAAAGCTAACTAATTGTATATATCTGAATAAAAGGTATGCTTTTTCTCCAAATTTTTTCTTAGAGATAATTAAAAGCTCACCTTATTGTTGAACCTATATAACATCTCTCCTATTATATAAGGCTTATTCAGTTATTCCAATTCAGTCTCAATAAATAAGTGCATATTCAAATGCTTGTAGAAGTCAGCTAAAAAAAAGAGACAAAAATATTTTACATAAAGTTTAAATTATTCCTAGAGTTATAAATTCTAAATTATAATAGTTGGGTGACACTGTAAATAATTCTTTTAAATATCAACTTAAAAAGAAGTACAGTAAATGATTAGATTAGAAATATGATTAATATAAACCCATGGTATGGACCAAATGTTTGGGTTTCCCCAAAATTCATAAGTTAAAATTGTAACTCTAAATGTGATGGTGTTAAAAGGTATGGTCTTTGGAAAGTGATTCAGTCATGAAGGTGGAGTCCTCATGAGTGGGATTAGTGTCCTCACCAAACACTAAATCTGCCATCACCTTGTTAATGAACTTCCTGGTCTCCAGAACTGTGAGAAATAAATGTCTGTCACTGAACCATACAGTCTATGATATTTTTGTTACAGCAGCATGAGCAAAATAAGACAACCCACATATAAAATTAACTATGGAGTAAAAGTGACTGAGTGACTGAAGAGTGCTTGTTTGTTTTTTTACACTTTTCTGAAACCCCATGAAAACATGGTAAAGATTATGTTCCAGGGCATCAAATCATAATGACTAAGAACGAAGAAAGACATAACAGCCTCAAGGTTGAAGAGCTGGAAAGATTAACAAAAGGTAACTGATGTGCCAGATTCAAGAATGCTGGATCCCCAAAAGGTAGAGAAGCTGAGAGGCATTTGATTACACACAAGTGTTGAGAACTGGATAGCTAAGTAAGTGGACTGAAGGTATAGCAGAAAACAAGAAGCAGTGAGAGCCTCAAATCTCCTCTCTGATCCCAGCAAAAGCCTAGAAGTTCATTTCTGAAAAAGCTAAAACAGAGGGCTCTAGGAGAGCTGGCAATAGCAATACAGGATGGAAAATTAAGATTAGGTGAATATTGTCACATTGAAAACAAAACTCATCCTTGCCCCCTACTCCTCTTTCTCTTCTGGACTCTCAAAATGCTAGCAATTAGGCCAGAAAGCAGTTCAAAGCTATTTCTCGAATAAATCCAACCCAATTCACGAAAAGAAAATTCGAAGGGAAGACTTGGACCTACATTGCTCAATACAGTAACCACTAGCCACTTGTAGTGATTTACATTAAAATTTAGATTAATTAAGTAAAATTAAAGCATCAGTTCCTTAGTAGCGCGAGCCACATTTCAGTTTATTAATAGACATGTGTTAGTGATTATGGTATTGGACGGTGTCAACTATAACATGTCCATCATCACCTAAAGTTATATTAACATTGACCTAGACAGACCTACTTATAGTAAAGTTAATAATATCCACTCTCACACTCTAAGAATGCCACACTCTTAAATATGTGTTAACACAGAGAATCAACAGATATCTTAGATATCTTTTAATACAAAATATAGAGAACTAAGTTACAGTTTAAGCAAACTGGAAGAACCAAGTCAATACAGAGAGAAGAAAATATATTATCATTAATATTTTTATGGAGGTAAGAAGAGATATTGTTTCTATGAAACAAGTATAGCCTGTTTTTAAAAAATTAATAAGTAAAAATATAACATTAGAAAATTTAAAAATATAATGGCATAAATGGAAAAAGTCAACAGAAGTGTTCGAATATAAAACTGGAGAAATTGCTCAGAAGATAGAGCAAAAGAAGGATTCAAAAAATGATAAAAAGAAGAAAAACATCAGAAAATTAGAGGACAGGTTCACAAGTTCAACATCCAAATAAGAGGAATCCCCAAGAAACAGGACAAAGAAAATGAGAGGAAAAATTATTTAAGAAACATTTGAAGTAGTTCCCCAGAACAAAATGACTTATCCAGTGTGAAAGTGAATCCACAACACTCAGTAATGGTTGAAAATGAACCACAACAAAGTCACATCCTTCTGAAAGCTTAAAATACCATGACAACAGCAAGCTAGAAGGTAAGGATGTGGGAAGGAAATGGATACCTAAAAAAATCAAGAATCCGAAATCTTTGAATTTTCCAACAGCACAGTAGAAGTAGAAAACCAATACTTTAAAAATTTCTCAACAGAGATGTCTATATGCAGCCAACCTATTAATTAAGTATGAGGGAAGAATTAGGACACTTACACACATTCAGGGTATCAAAAATTTTATATCATCGTGCAGCCTCTCTCAGATAGCCACTTACAAGCTGTGGGTAAGCGAAGTAAAAGGAAGATGAGACCCTGGAGACAGGAACCCTACAGGGGAGACATGGTGGAGAGAATCCCAGAGCCCTGGTCAAGAGCAGTTCCATGGTCACAGCTGTGAGGGGGCTCTGAGGATAGCCTTTCTAGATTAGGGCAGGTTAGCATGCTTCATGAAAGACCATAATACAGCAAGGAGATATTTAAGCAAATGGCAGAAAGTTTTAATTAAGAATACATAGAAAATAATCCAAAAAAATAAATTTAGGACAATTTTATTTGATCCAGAGAAAACAGAGTTGTGAATGGGAGGAATAATCTTAGTTGTATAAATCCTTGTATTGTACAAGGCATAGCAGTGAATAGCATGTACATAATCATAGTAACACAATAATTTTTCTCTAACCTAAACTATAAGATGACTATAAGAGAAAGATGGGGAGCAAAAAAGAATGCATGTGATGGGATGGAGTGTATGAGGCCTAAATAAAAATGATCTTCCAAAATAGGATATATTAATATTAAAACATAATGACTGAAATAAAAAAATTCAAGAATGAAAATTCCACCATAACTCTGCATGTAAAGAGCACCGCATTTCTTTATTTTGTTTCAATCAAATTGAGCTCTGCAAGCAGAAATTGCCTAGCAGGAAATTCCAGTTAGGTCATTTCTGGACTGCACTCTTCCACTCCCATTTCCAGGTGATGCAAAGGTTGGGTGTAGGGAATGTCTGTTGCATTCTAAAATATTGAAAGGAAGACTTATGGTCTGCACTAGTGCCCACTGCTTTGCTCATTGTCCAAGCCACGTGATCTGGTCTCTGGGGGAGGTTGTATTCATGGAGAAACTTGAACCAGGGTCCCTGTCATCTCAATTCCTCAGACTCTGGCTCCTCAAATCCTTCTGCCCCAATATCCTGTAGCAATCCACCCTCTGGAAGGTTAACAAGCATGACCTGTGCTTTCTTCTTTGGAAACCACCCAAACACCTTGCCTCATGCTTATCTCAAGGAATTGCTTGCCTGTAACCAGTTTTATTTCCACCCCCCAAAAGCCCTCATCTTTCTTCTTGTCCACTCTGGGTGATGTGGCATAATTCCCACAATGGGTCTAATTTTCCAAAACAAAACCAACAAAAAGAATGAAGCTGTCTCTGGCAGCATCTGCTTTCCATTTAGTGACCCAAAGTCCCTGGCGCAAAGAAACACAATGGCTTGGCTATTTTCTTGGACTGGAAAAGGGAAAAACACCTTTAGCAGAGAAAACCAAGTACAATTGTTTTTTAGTTGTAGAGCAATAAAAAAAATCCTGCCTTCAATATAAATACTCATATGTACTATAAAGAAGCAGGTATTTATATAATTATATATATAATGTTCACAGTTGAATGAATGCTTGTGTGAAAAGAAGACTTTTACTGTAAAAGCAGTGACTTTTCTTACGGTGACCTGTGTTATCCATTATAGTCTTCTGATATTGCCTTTGAGCCACATTCCAAACCCAGGGAAAAACCATGTTTATAAAACTGCAAAGGTCAAGGCCAGTAATGGAAATTGATTTTACATGCTCAGTGGAGTGTTTTTTAAACCATGGAACAGTCTAAGGGAAAAGAAATCTATTTAATTACTCAACAGTCTTTTGTAGTCCATTAAAAAGGCTCCACAATTATCTACCTCTCCTGAACCAACTTAACATAGATCCTTCCCATTAAAGAAACACTGCTTATAAATTGCACAGAATGCGTTCTGCTGGAGAAGTGAAAACTCCAGAGGTTGAACTCAAACCTAGAATTGTGATTCTTACCTGAGGAAAAGCTGTTTCCTTTAAATCAGCGGTTCTCAACCTGTGGGTCGTGACCCACAGGTTGAGAACCGCTGATTTAAATGTTTCTAATGAGGCAGAAATTTTCAAAGCCCCAGCCCAGTATCTGCATAGCTGGTTCCTTTGACCTTGTATTTTTCTCCTTTCACTTTCTGTTTGATGAAATGGTGGGGAAGAAATCAATAATAGCCTCTGCTTCAGGAGCAATTATGGTGCATTTTTGCCTTTTTGAATTTCAGTCTCTAATGGTCAACACTAAAAATCTTTTCCCCACATTTCAAAGCAAATTCATGATATGTAATTTGCAATATTATTTTACTGTTATTAACAATTGATTGCTTTTTAAGTTTTTATAATTTTAGATGAGAAATAAAGAAAAAAGGCATATAAATTAGATTTAAGGAGCTGTGTATCTGAATGACTACTTGGTTACACAAGCAGGTGTGCTTGCTTGTCTTGATAGGTCAGAGGTCAAATGAGCCACCTGGGACCATTATTCTTCAGCTAGGGGAAATCAGACTGTAAGTCTTTCTTAAGATCATTATATTCATTAGATTATTAATTCATTTGATTCCATTTAATTAAAAGTCCTGAATAAGAGCACAGTTAAGCACTATTGTCTAGAATTTTAGTAGCCTTTTAATTAATTATACATTAACTGTATAGTATTTATTCTAGGATAGTAACTTAGAAACCAAGATAAACAATGTGTACTATCACTATTAGTTTAAACAAGTTATACAGATTGACTTATAGTGCTCTCTTCCTTCACTAATAAGACTTCACTGTAACTGCTTTATCAAGATAGGTGCTCATCTAAAACTACTTTAACTTTCTTTTTTTTTTAATTATTTTCTCTATTTTTTTAAACTTGATTTATTTATTCATTTTAGAGAGGAGAGAAAGAGAGAGAGAGAGAGAGAGAGAGAGAGAGAAGGAGCAGAAAGCAACAACTCCCATGTGTGCCTTGACCAGGCAAGCCCAGGGTTTTGAACCTGCGACCTCAGCGTTCCAGGTCGAAGCTTTATCCACTGTACCACCACAGGTCAGGTTACTTTAACTTTCTTAACAGAAATCTAACTTTCTCCAGATTCCTTCCCTTATAGCCCAGTCCATGACAACCTCTTTCATCTACTAGTCCTAAATCTGCAAAAGTTGCCATTTTTATTCTTCCAAACTGGTTTCCAGCCTTTAAAACAAAAATTTCCCTCAATAATTTCCTTTGCTCTTTTGAAATTTGAGTTATTTGCTTATATTAGCAAGGCCCATCTCAGCCAGTTATGTATGACCTTCCATAAGGCTTTAAATTACTAGGTTAGTTATCATCTTCACCTATGATAAGCTAAGAAATGGGATTCCAAAATACACCCAAGTCCTAATCCCTAAAACCTGTAAATGTTACCTTATTTGGTGTGATTAAATTAAAGATCTTGAGATGAGGGGATTGTCCCTCATTATCTGTGTGGGCTTTAAATGCTGTCACATACCATATTTCCCCATGTATAAGATGCTCCCATATATGACGCACCTTAATTTTGGAGCCTGAAGCTAGAAAAAAAATGTATTACATAAAGTTATTGAACTCAAGTTTTATTCATCATAAAATTCATACAACTCCTCAAGCAGGAAATGCAAATTTTAAAAATCTATAATCACTGTATAAGACAGACCGAGTTTTTAGACCCCAAATTTTTTGAAAAGGGGTGCTTCTTATTATACATGGAGAAATATATGTCTTTTTATGAGAGGGATGGGGGAGATTTAACACAAACAAAGAAGGCAATGTGAAGATGGAACAAAGTGATTTTAAAATTCTAGCCTTGCCTGACCAGAGCATTAGCCTGGGATGCTGAGGACCCATATTCAAAACCCTGAGGTCTTCAGTTTTAAAACAGATTCACTGGCTTGACCACATGGTCATTGGCTTAAGCACAGGATCATAGACATGACCCCATGGTTGCTGGCTTGAACCCAAAGATTATTTGCTTGAAGCCCAAAGTTACTGGCTTAAACAAGTAGTGACTGGATCTGCTGAAGCCCCCCTCCCAAGGTACATATGAGAAAGCAATCTATGAACAACTAAGATACTACACACAAAAAAAGTTAAATAAATAAATAAAAATAAGTGGATGCTAGACTTGAGGATTGGAATGATTAGTGGAGCTGATTTTGGAATTCTGGTTTCCAGAAATAAGAGAGAATAAATTCCTATTGTTTTAAACCACCAGGTTTGTGGTATTAAAGAGCCATAAGAACTAACATACTATCCCATTCTTTCCTTTCACTCCCTAAAACTTCACTGTTTATACTGAGGAAGAAAGGGTAGGCCCCCTCTTCCCTGAGAAGGAAGAAATGAAAAGAATACAAGAGAAAGGAGTCAGCAGGGGTAACCAAGTCAGCCAGTGATAAATTAACTATATCCCATAGTTACAATACAAAGCAAGAATAGCAGGATCTGTATGAAACTATGGCCAGTGATCTAGAAACCCCTTCCCCCTTGCTAACCCCACCAAAGCTCCAAAGCTTTTCCTCCTTTCCCTCTGAGTCCTGGGAAACCTTAAACAAAAAAATTACATGCCCATTACTTAGATACTGTAAAGGTATATAACCTGTAATAAAATCAAATTTGGGGAGCCCGTGTTTTGGAGCTACAAACTGCACATGCTCTGCCAGCTTTAATAAATCCTACTTTCTTCATCAAGTTGTCTGGGTGTTTTGTCCTTCAATTCTTGCAATAATATAGAATCTAAAAGTCATATAGAAGATCAGTAGAAGATTCAAAATAGCCCATGCATTGTCTCAAAAACAAAGTAATAATAATAAAAGCCAGGCAATGGAGTAGGCAGATGTTACAACTTCCATCTCCCAGAACCAAAGTGGATTACAACTTAACTTAGGAATAATCATCTTGAACAACCAACTTTGGACTAAAATAAGAGGAATCTATAACCAAGCATCATTAAAAGAACCACACTGAGCTGGTAGGAAAGGCAGAGATGCAAAAAAAGCTGCCCCACTCCCAGGAGTAAGCAGTGGCCCGGGGATTCTCTCACAGTGGGCAGAGGTTTCCCTGAGAGCTGTGGACCTGAGCCCTAGAACCAGAGCCTCAGCCTGGAGCCCTAGAGACTAGAGGAGGCATACGAACAGTAGTTAGCTGAAAGAAGAGCCAGGTTACTGTTTGCAAGAGGGATACAGAACTCTCAGACCCAGGCTCTGTATTAAAGGGACCGCACAGAAAACCTCGTCCACAGCCACTTACCCAGAGCTCCAGGATTGGGGAGCACTGAGAGGACTGGAGTTGTGAGAGGAGAGTGTAGTCTCAGGGGCACAGGGAAAGACTGTTGGGGACAGCCACCCTGACCCCTGTATTGAGTCACTCCCCAAACCTAAAGTGTCCATTCTTCCTGAGAGAACCAAGCCAGCAAAGGGAAGCAATTACCCACCTACTAGAGGCTCTCCTGCCCCAGTTAGTACAGAGAAACACTTAGAAGCAGGGGATGAATCAGGGACACAGGATTTGAGTGCTGAGGTTTGGGTTACATAGCCCCCCCAACCTGCTGAGTACCTTCTGAAGGGCAGGAGGACCTGACTGTGGTCATGGCCATGGCACTTGGCCTGCGCAGCAGTTGGAGGTGGAGCCCATGCGGCAGTGGCGGGGGACAGAACCCAGAGGGGCCTTCCCCGGGCCAGCAAGGGTAGAATCCTATAGAGTGATGAGTCACCTGCACCTGTGTGAGGTGGACCCCAGTGGGGTGAGGCATTCAGCACATCTGTGGGGGGCTGGAGCCGGGCGAGAGTTGCTGCCCTTTCATAGGGAGTGGAGCCAGGCAGTCCATGCAGTGACAATGAGGGGTAGAGCCAGGAGAAGTGTCCTGTGCACCCGTGGGGGGCAGAGCCTGGAGAGGCAGCCAATGCACCCGCAAAAGGTAGAGCCTGGTGGCCTGCACTGTGGGGAGGGGAGGAGTCGCACACGCCCAAGGAGCAGAGCCCTGAGGGGCCACATGTGCCAGCCCATGGGGGGTGGAGTTCAGCAAGGCAAGGAGTCCCCCACACCCATGGAGCAGCCTGAACTGTGGCCCACGAGCCCATGTTGGTGCCCAAGTGCCTGAGGAGGCAGAGGCAATGGAGGGTTGGCAGAAAGACCTCACATCAGGAATAGAGAGGCAACACATACTGGCCAATAGTACAAAAAAGCCAGCTTAGAAGTGCAGCTGATATTTACAACAGCTTCAGGGCTCAGCAGAGGCAGCCACACATCCTAGATTGCCTATAGCTCCAAGAAGGTTACTAAGGGCCAGTCAGAAGCAGTGACTGTCACTGGTTTGTGCCAGGTTCTGGCCAGAGAAGTCCAGGACTGGTATATTTAGTGGCCAGATATGGAGAGCATCAGCTCAGGACCTAACAACCAGAGTTAGAGTGGTATCTAGTCTATACAGAGACAAAATTGGAAGACAGAGAAGTGCAATTCAAATGGATTAACAAGAGAAATACGCAGAAAAAGAACTGAATGAAATAGAAGTAAACAAGATACCAGATGCAGAGTTTAGAATAATGATTGTTAGAATGCTCAAGGATCTTAAAGCAACAATAGATGGACAAAGAGAGCACCTAAACAAAGAGATAGCTGGCATCCAAAAGGACATTAAAATCATAGAAAAGAATCAGACAGAAATGACAAACACAATATCAGAAATGAAGACAACACTAGAAGGAATTAAAGCAGGCTGGATGAAGCAGAGGATTAAATCAGCGATTTAGAGGACCAGATAAGTGAAAGCACGAAAGATGAACAGCAAAAAGAAAAAAGGATCAAAAAGTCTGAGGAAACTAAGAGAGCTCTGTGACAACATGAAGAGAAATAACACCCACATAATATGGGCCCCTGAAGGAGAAAAGAAAGAGCAAGGGATAGAGAATCTGATTGAAGCAATCGTAGCTGAAAACTTTCCTAAATTGATGCAGGAAAAAGTCACACAAGTTCAAGAAGTAGAGAGTATCCCATAAAAGTGGAACTCAAAGAGACCAACACCAAGACACATCATAAATAAAATACCAAAGCTAAGAGATAAAGAGAGAATACTAAAAGCTGCAAGAGAAAAGCAGTCAATCACCTATAAAGGAACCCCATAAGGATGACATCTGACTTCTCAACAGAAACACTTGAGGCCAGAAGGAAATGGCAACATATATTCAAAGTAATGCAGAACAAGAACATACAACCAAGACTTCTTTATCCAGCAAAGCTATCATTAAAAATTGAAGGAGAAATAAAATGTTTCCCAGACACACACACAAAAACCCCCCAAAAAAATCAAGGAATTCATTAAAACCAAATCAATGCTACAAGAAATGTTAAGGGGCCTGTTGTAAACAGAACAAAGGAGAAAAAATCTAGTAAAAGAGGAATGTAGATTTAAAGAATATAATGGCAATAAACAACTACATATCAATAATAACCTTAAATGTAAATGGATTAAATGCTTCAATCAAAAGACATATGGAAGCTGCATGGATAAGAAAACAGGACACATACATATGCTGTCTACAAGAGACACACCTCAAAACAAAAGATACACATAGACTGAAAGTAAAGGGATGGAAAAAATATTTTATGCAAATGGAAATTAAAAAAAGCTGAAGTAACAATACTTATATCAGACAAAATGAACTTTAAAATAAAGGCTATAATAAGGGATAAAGAAGGTCACTACATAATGATAAAAGGAGCAATCCAACAGGAAGATATAACCATTACAAATATCTATGCACCTAATATAGGAGCACCTAAATATATAAAGCAGATTTTGATGGACATAAAGGACGAGATCAATGCAATACTATAATACTAGGGGATTTCAATACCCCACTAACATCACTTGATAGATCCTCAAGAAAGAAAATTAACAAAGAAACAGCAGACTTAAAGGACACACTAAATCAACTGGATTTAATAGATATCTTCAGAATCTTTCACCTTAAAGCAGCAGAATATACATTCTTTTCAAGCGCTCATGGTACATTCTCTAGGATAGACCACATGTTAGGACACAAAATGAGTCTCAATAAATTTAAGAAGATTAAAATCATATCAAACATCTTCTCAGATCACAATGGCATGAAACTAGAAATCAACAACAACAGAAAAACTGAAAAGCACTCAAACATTTGGAAACTAAATAGCATGTTATTAAATAACAAATGGGTTAACAATGAGATCAAGGAAGAAATAAAATTTTCCTTAAAACAAATAAAAATGAACATACAACAACTCAAAATTTATGGGACCCAGCAAAAGCAGTCTTGAGAGGGATGTTCATAGCCTTATCAGCATACCATAAGAAACTAGAAAAAGCTCAAAACAACAACTTAACCATGCATCTAAAAGAACTAGAAAAAGAACCGCAATTAAAGCCCAGAGGAAGTAGAAGGGAGAAAATAATAAAGATTAGAGCAGAAAGAAATGACATAGAGGCTAAAAAACAGTACAGAGGATCAATGAAACCAAGAGCTGGTTCTTTGAAAAGATAAACAGGATTGATGAACCTTTAACCAGACTCACCAAGAAAAAAAGAGAGAGAACTCAAATAAATAAAATTAGAAATGAGAGTGGAGAAGTAACAAATGACACAGCAGAAATACAAAGAAATGTAAGAAAACACTATGAAGAACTGTATGCCAATAAATTAAACAACATAGGTGAAACGGACAAATTCCTTGAAACATATAATCTTTCGAAAATCAATCAGGAAGAATCACAAAACCTAAACAGACCAATTACAACAAATGAAATCAAAACAGTTATCAAAAAACTCCAAACAAACAAAATCCCTGGGCCAGATGGCTTCACAAGTGAATTCTACCAAATATTCAAAAAACTAACTCCTATCCTTCTCAAACTATTTCAAAAAATTCAAGAGGCGGGATAACTTCCAAGCTCCTTTTATGAGTTGAGCATAATTCTGATTCCAAAACCAGGCAAAGACAATACAAAGAAAGAAAACTATAGGCCAATAACCCTGATAAATTTAGATAAATTCTAAATTTGCTAAAATTCTCAACAAAATCTTAGCAAACTGGATTCAGCAATACATGAAAAAAAATCATGCATCATGATCAAGTGGAATTTATTCTGGGGAGGCAAGGCTGTTACAATATTCACAAATCAATGAATGTGATTCATCACATGAACAAAAGGAAGGGAAAAATCACATGATAATATCAATAGATGCAGAAAAAGAATTTGATAAAATCCAGCACCCATTCATGATCAAAACTCTCAGCAAAGTGGGAATACAGGGAACATACCACAACATGATAGAGTCCATCTATGACAAACCCACAGCCAACATCATTCTTAATGGGCAAAAATTAAAAACAATCCCCTTTAGATCAGGAACAAGGTAGGGGTGCCCCCTTTCACCACTCTTATTCAACATAGTTCTGGAAGTCCTAGCTACAGCAATCAGACAAAAAGAAAAAAATAAAAGGCATCCAAATTGGAAAAAAAGAAATAAAACTATCATTATTTGCAGATGATATGATACTGTACATAGAAAACCCTAAAGTCTCAGTCAAAAAACTACTGGACCTGATAAATGAATTCAGCAAGGTAGAGGATATAAAATTAATATTCAGAAATCAGAGACATTTTTATTCACCAACAATGAACTGTCTAAAAGAGAAATTAAGAAAACTCCCCTTCACAACAACAAAAAAAGTACCTAGGAGTAAATTTAACCAAGGATGTTAAAGACTTGTACTCAGAAAATTATAAAACATTGATAAAAGAAATCAAGGAAGATACAAACCAGTGGAAACATATACCGTGTTCATGGATAGGAAGAATAAACATCATTAAAATGTCTATATTACCCAAAGCAATTTATAAATTCAATGGAATTCCTATTATAATACCAAGGACATACTTCAAAGATACAGGACAAATATTCCATAAATATATATGAAAACAAGAAAGATCAGAAATAGCCTCAGCAATCTTGAAAAAGAAGAATAAAGTGGGTAGTATCACATTTCCTGATATCAAGTTATACTACAAGGTGATTATACTCAAAACAGCTTGGTACTGGCATAAGAACAGGCATATAGATCAATGGAACAGAACAGAGAACCCAGAAATAAACCCACACTTTTATGGACAATTGATATTTGACAAAGGAGTTAAGAGCATACAATGGAGTAAAGACAGTCTCTTTAAAAAATGGTGTTGGGAAAATTAGACAGCTACCTTTAAAAAAATGAAACTAGACCACCAACTTATACCATTCAGAAAAATAAAATCAAAATGAATAAAAGACTTAAACATAAGTCTTGAAACCATAAGCATCTTAGAAGAAAACATAGGCATTAAGCTCTCCGACATCTCTTGCAGCAATATATTTGCTGATTTATCTCCACAGGCAAGTGAAATAAAGGACAGGATGAACAATGGGACTATATCAAACTAAAAAGCTTTTGCACAGCCAAAGACAATAAGAACAGAATAAAAAGACAAACTACACAATGGGAGAACATATTCAACAATACGTCTGATAAGGGGTTAATAATCAAGATTTATAAAGAACTTGTAAAACTCAACACCAGGAAGATAAACAATCTAATCAAAAAATGAGCAAAAGAAATGAATAGACACTTCTCCAAAGAGGACCTACAGATGGCCAATAGGCAGATGAAAAAATGTTCAACATCACTAATCATTAAAGAAATGCAAATTAAAACCACAATGAGATATCACCTCACACCAGTCAGAATAGCGCTCATTAACAAACAATACATAATAAGTGCTGGCGAGAATGTGGAGAAAAGGGGACCCTCCTGCACTGCTGGTGGGAATGCAGACTGGTGCGGCCACTGTGGAAAACAGTATGGAGATTCCTCAAAATATTAAAAATGGAATTGCCTTTTGACCCAGCCATCCTGCTTATAGGAATATACCCTAAGAACACCATATCACTGATTCAGAGAAAGAAATGCATGCTCATGTTTATGGCAGCATTGTTTACAATAGCCAAGATCTGGAAACAGCCTAAGTGTCCGTCAGTGGACGAGTGGATTAAAAAGCAGTGGTACATATACATTATGAAATATAATGGGACCATGAAAAAGAAGGAAATCCTACCTTTTGCGACAACATGGATGGACCTGAAAACTATTATGTTGTTAAAAAGAATAGGCAGAGAAAGAAAAATATCATATGACGTCACTCATTTGAGGAATCCAATGAACAATGTGAACTGAGGAATGGAATAGAAGCATAGACTGGTATTGGTTGAATAAGTTTGTAAATATGATATATATGTTTGCTCGCTTATAGTTTGCATTGGGTGTGGGGACAGGCTGTAAGCAGGAAGGGTCCTCATACCTTAAGGCTTAGTTTTAAGCCTAAGCTTTTCCCCACACCCTTGACTGTTGCATGATATGGGGTGGTGCACTCTTATGAGGAATCCCATTTATGCCTCAGATAAGTAACTTTGTATCAGAGACTTCCTTGTTTGTATATTGAATTAAAGGTTTTTATTTCTACACTATAAAATGAGGCAAAGGAACCCATGCTGAAGGAGAACAGAGAAAGGCCACATGGAGGGGAGGAGAAGCAGCCAAGATGGCAGAGTGCTTAAGGAGAAGCCAGTTTGTGCAGAGTTTGTGCCAAGAGAACAAACTTTGAATGGGGAAACAGCTTTGAATAAGGCTGGTGAGGTACAAACCTTTGATTCTAGGAAACTCGGGTAAGTCAGTGGCTTTGAGAGCACTGAATGGAAAGAGAAGTGTTTTTTCACTGTGTGTATTTCTTGCCCGCCGAGTGCAATCTAGGATTAAAGCTAATGGCTCACCAGTTCTTGGTTCCATTGTTTCATTACTGTCTGTTCGAATCAAATGCGAACGTGCATGGGCCAGGTGGCTGTGATGCTGGCTGCAGCTACTGGCTTTATAACAGAATCAAAGGGAGTAGAGGGGAAGGATATGAGATGATGAAATCAGAGAAGGGAAAGAGATTGGTTAAATTATATATATATATAACACAGCCTTATAGAGAGCAGAAAAGTAAAGAAGGGTGGAGGGCATTAGGGGGAGGGGGGCAAAGAGGATGTTGAGGGAACACTGGGGGTAGAGGGGATGTATTAGGTGGGACACTTGAATCTATGTAAACACAATAAATTTAAATCAATAAAAAGAAGAACAAGGTAATAACCAACATCTTTAAATATTACCAAAAGGTTGAGATAAAGATTTTATTTTATTACTTTTTTTTAATAAATAAAATTTTATTTTAATGGGGTGACATCAATAAATCAGGATACATATATACAAAGAAAACATGTCTAGGTTATCTTGTCATTAAATTATGTTACATACCCATCAACCAAAGTCAGATTGTCCTCCATCACCTTCTATCTAGTTTTCTTTGTGCCCCTCCCCCATCCCCTCCCCCTCTCCCTCCTTCCCTTCCCCCACCCCCCATAACCACCATACTCTTGTCCATGTCTCTTAGTCTCGTTTTTATGTCCCACCAATGTATGGAATCCTGCAGTTCTTGTTTTTTTTTCTGATTTACTTATTTCACTCCATATAATGTTATAAAGATCCCACCATTTCGTTGTATGTGATCCAATGTCATCATTTCTTATGGCTGAATAGTATACCATGGTGTATATGTGCCACATCTTCTTTATCCAGTCTTCTAATTTTTTTTTACAGTGATTAAAGCCTTTAAGCAAACTCTTGGCCAATACAGCAAGAATCCATAAAAGAGTCGTGTCCTTAACATGTTCACCAAGTCCAAGTTGGCCCCAACACCATGCCAAATCCCTGAAAAATGCAACCCAACCCCAGTTCAGTCTGTTAGGAGCTGTCACAGGGAGCAGGAGTCCAGGAAAAGTCCACATCCAGGAAAAGTCCGCATGGCACAGGAATTGTTGTCACAATTCTATACTTTGCAGCTCACGTCCAAGTCCCAATGACCGCTGCTTCCAGCTGGTAATGATTCAGGAAGACTGGAAAAGCTATCTGTAGCATGTGTGGAGATGGAGTTTCTGTTCTCCTCTGCCTGGAGAGATGAGACCAGGGTGCTTTTCCCTGGAGCTCTGCAACTGTGGCTTGGTAAAGAGAACCTTGGGATACACTAAGCTGGGTGGCAAAGGTAGATTCATAATAGAAGTTGGCAAAAGGGGGAGAGAGAGCTCTAAATTCAGAGTAGGTCCCAGCCTGAAATATGAATGGGGCATTGAGGTAGGAGGAATAAAGGAAATACTATATATTAAACAAAGCAGCAGAAAATAGGACTATCAACACCCACAACAGAGATCTTCGAGGGAAGAATAAAAAACATGACTATTCAGGCAAGACATAGTTAAGTGGCCCTTGTGCAAATGAAATCAGTTTACCTGCTTCTTGGAAGAAATACCCTAGGCTCATCCACAGTGTTGTAGATGGGGCCAACGGCCCTGGGCACCTTCAGCCTTCAGTGGCAAACCTCAGCATTCTGGGCAAGGTTAGGTCATAGGTGGCTGGAGCAGGGCTGGAAGAGACTGAACCCTCCCTTAGAGGAGCAAGGGAGAAGCCTACCTTCCAGTGTCCCTGTTTCCTCACAGCAGAGGCATGTAAGTCTGGCAGGCTTTAGCTCAATGTCCTTCCTTTCCACTATTGAAGCAGGACCCAGATGGCATCCTATGAGACCCCTTTGGGGTGTTGGAGCCTTTAAGGGCATATCCTAAAAGCTGGTAGTTCCCCTGATCTCTATTGGGCTTTTTCTGCCTCTTGGTATCTTAAAGGCCATGCTCAGAAGATCTGGCTGAGGGGTTTGAGGATCCCCATCGCCTTTACAAATCTTTTTCATATATCTGGAGGTATTTGGAAAAAGACAAAACAGTGTTATTAGCTGGATCAAATAAAGAAGGTAGTAGTTTGCAGGAGAAAAAGATTTGGTGTCTCCTGTTCATCAGCATTCAAAGGAAATTTAAAAATTTTTTAAATAAAAAGCATGATATGGTAGACCCATAGGAGTTCCAGGATATGACTCCCCCTTTTAAATTTTTTTAAATTGACCTTAAGATATTTTCTGGGTACACTTTAATAATACCTTGACTTTAAAGATTGTAAGAATGACAAAATACAGTAAATGCTTTAGCTCCATATGCAGGAGCATTGTCAGTTTAACCCATTTAGGAAATCCAATAATAGAACAGTGCATACAGACAATGAGCTATAACATGCTTAGCAACCTCTCCTGTTCTGACAGAGGTTACTATAAATCCAGAATATGTATCCACTGTAACGTGGACATAGGACTGTTTGCCAAATGAAGGTATGAGTAACATCCATTTGCCAAAGTTGTCCTGGTATGGATCCTTGAGGGTTAACTCCAAATGAAGGTACTTCTCCACCCCTCCCCCTCCCCGTCCCCTCTGTCTCTCTCCTCCCCTCTTGCAGCCAAGGCTCCATTGGAGTAAAGTTGACCCGGACACTGAGGATGGCTCTGCGGTTTTAAAGATTTTATCTTTTCATTTTAGAGAGAGGGGAAAGTTAGAAGGTGAGAATGGGTAGAGGAATAGGAAGCATTAACTCATATATGATTTGATCAGGCAAGCCCCAGGTTTTGAACTGGCGACCTCAGAATTCCAGATCAATGCTTTATCCACTGCATGACCACTGGCCAGCCAAGAGATAAAGATTTTAAAGTGCTTGTTGGATTAGGGAATTATGAAGTCTTTCATAATGACATGAATAGTTTCAGTAAGGTGTCAGGGATGGCAGTCTGTAAGCAGTATGCAGTAGATTGAACTGTGAATGAGAAGTCAGAAAGACAAAATCAATGAGAGACCAAATATTCAAAAATTGTGTTTGTACACAGAGAAACATAAGGTGATAATTTAGAGTAGAATATGAGACCAAGATAATTTTTTTTATTTTAAGGGGGAGATTTGAGGATATTCATAAGAAAACGACCAGTACAAGAAAAAAGACTGAACAGGCAAGAAGAGAAATATTTGATTAAATGAGGTCTCTGAAGAGGTGAGCAATGCTAAGCACAAGCTAGTGCTGTGTTAAAAAGATCAGCCATGAACAGATAGAGAGACACCATTTCCTTGGAGATGGGAAAGAAGAAAGATAAAATGGGAAAAAAGCAACCAATTTCGTGTTAACGTATGATAGATTGCACTTTCTATCCGTAGGTTCTTCAGTAACTGTACCACTTCTCCATCAAAAGATGAAATCTTTCTCCTACAGGATTCTAGGTTGTTCTTAGTGGTTTGCTTGACAATAGAATGTAGTAGAACCAATATTCTGGGACTTCTATGGCTTATGACCTAGATTTTGGATGCTTGCTCCTGAGCCTCTCCCTTTCAGACCCAGTCACCGTGCCGTGGACAGCCAGTGGAGCCACATGGAGAGGTACTCTGGTTGACAGGCCCAAGCCATCTCCTGAATTACAACTGCCATCAATTGCCAACACTGTGGGAGTGACATCTTGGGCATCCAGCTCAGTTAAATCTTCAAGTGTCTATAGGTCAAACTGTGTTGAGAACTTTGAAGAAACACTCTCTTAGCAATTTTCAAATATGCAATACAGTATTATTAAATACAGTCACAGTAGAGTACAGAAAAATTTGAAATGATTTCAAAATAGGGGAAGTACTGTAGGTATAATGTAAACTACTGATAGTGTTGGTCAAATAAGTTTGTAAATATGATATATATGTTTGCTCACTTATAGTTTGCATTGGGTGTGGGGGACAGGCTGTAAGCATGCAGAGTCTTTATAGCCTAAGGCCTAGTTTTAAGACTAAGCTTTTCTCACCCTTTTAATACTAAAATCTTTTCAAAACTAAGCTTTTCTCCACACCGTTGACTGTTTCAAGATGTGGGGTGGTGCACTCTTATGAAAAATCCTATTTATGCCTCAGGATAAGTGACTTTGTATCAGAGACTTCCTTGTTTGTATATTGAATTAAAAGTTTGATTTCTACACTATAAAATGGGGTAGAGGAGCCCATGCTGGAGGAGAGCAGAGAAAGGCCATGTGGAGGAGAGGAGAAGCAGCCAAGATGGTGGAGTGCTGAGGGAGAAAACAGTTTGTGAAGAGTTTGTGCAAAGAGGAGATGGGGAACAGAGGTGAATAAGGCTGGTGAGGTACAAACCTTTGATTCTAGGAAACTCGAATAAGTCTGTAGCTTTGGGCAGTGGTCCCCAACCATTTTCGGGCCACAAATCGGTATAATGTCAGAAAATATTTTCACAGACCGGCCTTTAGGGTGGGATGGATAAATGCACAAAATAAAGTTATGTGACCGGCGTAAAAACTGTGGTATTTTTAAATATAATTGTTGAACTTATGAGACAAGCGTCGAGTGAGTCTTAGAAGGATGTAACAGAGGGAATCTGGTCATTTTTTTAAAAAAAACACATCATTCAGACTTAAATATAAATAAAACGGAAATAATGTAAGTTATTTATTCTTTCTCTGTGGACCAGTACCAAATGGCCCACGGACTGGTACCAGTCCGCAACCCGGGGGGTTGGGGACCACTGGGTTAATACATTTTACTATTCAGATTGCCATTATCCACTTAATAAAATATTACATTTTCTACAACTAACTTAATGTCTATACTTGATGTCTCCATTTTCTCAAATTCACTTTACTTCAGATTCAGCAGAAGGAAAAATCAGAGTGATCCCAAGTGTGAGAAGCATATCACACACTGCTGCTGACTTTGGGCAGAAGCGGATTTAAGGGAGGGCACACTGAGTGTGCACCCTAGGCCCCAACTTTTGAAGGGCCCCACATAACCCCAACTTTACACTTTTTTCTCATGACACCAAGTTTTGTTTCACATGTGCAATTTTAACATTAATAGTACATAATGTTTTTTACTTATTTAAAAATATGGTTAACATGTATTATTATTTTTCCTGTCTCTCTCTTCTTTTTAAGGGGCCCAATATTTCCTTCTGCATCCGGGGGTCTCAGCTGACCTTAATCTGCCCCTGACTATGGGATGTAGGGTTCCATGCACAAAGTCCAGAGAGAGGGCTCTGGGAGCCAAGGCCAGCCCCTAGTTGTTAGCCAGCAAAGAAAGAGGGATCTCAGTCCTACAGACATAAGGAATAGGATTCTGCCAACAACCAGAGAAAACAGCTGAGCCTACCCAACTACTGACAGATAGAACTGTGAGAAAATAAAGCTGTATTGTTTTAAACTCCTCAATTTGTGTCAATTTCTGGTCATTTGTTATGGTTAACAACAGAAAACTAATACAACCATGACACTGGATTGAAGTGAGGGAAGAGTGTAATAGGAGACTAAACAGAGATGAAGAGGATGATTTGAAGATGGTGAAGGAGGTGACAACTACTGTTTTGCCTTGCATTGTAAAGCCATTGAGTGGGCCAAAACTAGTATAGAAAATCATGGGATGTCAAGATGCCTTATTGGGTACTGGGCAAAGAGAAGAGTTTGTCGACTCCAAAATCATTGTCCTGATCCAAGAGTAGAAGAATTATACTGAACTGAGATTAGATAACAAAAAAATTCAGGAGGAGCAAATATGGTGAAGGTTGAGGGGCAGAGGCAAACAAGGGCTCATCTTCGGACATGTTATGAATAAAATGCCTATTAGACATCTAAGTAAAGATGTTTATTAAGCTATTAGATGCACATGTCTGGAGTTCAGAGAATTGTCTGGACCTGAAACTATTAATTAGGAAGTCTTCTCACATGAAATGTTCAAAGCTAGGAGATGAGGTCAAACACTGAGGAAATGAGTGTAAAGAGAGAAGACTGGTGTTTTGTGGCTTACCTCTTTTTCAAAGTCTTTCCTAGGCCATATTTTTTTTTCTGATTTATAAATACAAATATATAAATGGTCCTACAAACCAAATATTTTAATAATATTTAGTTATATATTTAATAAGTTACCTGCCTTAAAAATAATAAAGTAGAATCAAATCTATACTATCACTAATAATACAAAATACTACAGAGTTATCACTAATTTAAGGTCTTCCAAATTATATACAGATCATATACTTGAGAAGCCCATTGATATATACTTGAAAAGCCCATTGACATTTGCATAAACTATGTACCCATATCAAAAGACTAATGAATTATATCCCTCCAATAGCTGCGGCTCTGAGACATTTAACATCCTAGAATTTGATACATATTTATATAACATTTATGCTGAAATATCTGGTGAGGAGTACTATTCTCCCAATTCATTTTGGTTCCTCAGTACTATGTGTAAGGTATTTTTCCCCATCGAGAAGGAAGGAAGGGGCTGGAGCCACGAAGTGTGGAATAACAAAAGGCTTTTTATTGAGTACAGAGCGCGCATCCTGCCCGGCGAGGTTCCCTGGCCACGAGGAAAGATGGAGGCCAGGGAAGTCACAAGTGGTGACCCTTGTGGGAGATATTTAAAGGGTTCCTAGGGTGGTCGAGCTAATATGACGTGGTGAAATCTCACTGGTTGGCAGAAGATAGCTTTTTTCCAAAGAGTTCCTGCAAAGTTTCTTTTTCTTTTTTTTTTTTTTTTCCTTTTCTGAAGCTGGAAACAGGGAGAGACAGTCAGACAGACTCCCGCATGCGCCCTACCGGGATCCACCCGGCACGCCCACCAGGGGTGATGCTCTGCCCACCAGGGGGCGATGCTCTGCCCCTCCGGGGCGTCGCTCTGCCGCGACCAGAGCCACTCTAGCGCCTGGGGCAGAGGCCAAGGAGCCATCCCCAGCGCCCGGGCCATCTTTGCTCCAATGGAGCCTTGGCTGCGGGAAGGGAAGAGAGAGACAGAGAGGAAGGAGGGGGTGGGGTGGAGAAGCAAATGGGCGCTTCTCCTATGTGCCCTGGCCAGGAATCGAACCCGGGTCCCCCGCACGTCAGGCCAACGCTCTACCGCTGAGCCAACTGGCCAGGGCCTGCAAAGTTTCTTTTGGTGCGCTTGGTTGTGGGTGGGCCACATGACCATCCCCCATTATCCACCGACCTTACACTATGAAAACTCAGTATTTACATGTCTGCAATTGAAAACAAAGACAAAACAGAAAAAATATGAACACAACTTGGTTCTACTCCCTGTTTCCTTCTACACATACTGCCCTCATTGTGTTCCAGTTGTTGCTACTGATAAGGGTCATAGCTAGTTTATTATTCTCACCAACTTTACTTATGAAAATAAAATAGTATTTGTGAGTGTGTTAGGCTGGTTTAGAAAAAAAAACCTCTCGTCATAAATCTCTCTATATATATGCTTTTTGTATCATGCAAAAAGTAAGAGTTGTTGAAACTCTTCTACAAGGTAGAGAAAAGCCCCACCTGCTACAATCATCTGCCAAAAGTACTCCTAGAAGCACAATTACAAACGATTTTTGCCAACCACATCACAAATGACTACTAATAGGGCAACTTTAGCTCCATGGTTTGAGCTTCTCCTGAGCCAGGTGTGGGGTGGGAACATGTTCTTTATGGTAACACTTTATTGGCTCATCTGCTGACAAAGTAGATTACTAAACCTATCCATTATCACCCTAATTAGGCCATCAAATGTCAGAACTTGCTGTGTGAATTTGATTATTTCTAGCCAGTTCTGTGTGCAACTGGCATCGCCCACATAAAAGGAGTGATTCTTCCTTGGAAGCAGTTACCTTATGCTTATGGCCTCTCCCCCTCTACCTGCTTGTACTGAAATAATAAAGAAGGTTTGCAATGCTGTCCTCACAAGTCTGTGAAACTTCCTGTCAGCTGGAAGCACAATGAAATCCAAACCCCTTTCCATACCTACACATTATTACCTTTGTATATTTTTGTGGCACTTAATTTATAATACAACTTGTAATATGTAGATTGTTTACATCTGTACCTTCCACAGATTGTGAGCAATTTATTTGCTTTTTTTGTGTGTGTGTGTATTTTTCTGAAGTGAGAAGGGGGGAGGGCAGACAGACAGACTCCTGCATGCACCCTATCAGGATCTACCCGGCATTCCTACCAGGGGGCAATGTTCTGCTCATCTGGGGAATTGCTTTGCTGCAACCAAAGCCATCCTAGCGCCTGAGTTGGAGACCATGGAGCCATCATCACCTCCCGGGGCCAACTTTGCTCCAATGGAGCCTTGGCTGCAGGAGGGGAAGAGAGAGATAGAGAGGAAGGATAAAGGAAGTGTGGAGAAGCAAATGGGCGCTTCTCTGTTTGCCTTGGCCAGAAATCGAACCCAGAACTTCCACATGGTGGGCCAATGCACTACTGCTGAGCCAAAAGGCCAGGGCTTGTTCATTTTTTTATTTTATTTTTTGTATTTTTCTGAAGTTGGAAACAGGGAGGCAGTCAGACAGACTCCCGCATGCACCCAACCAGGATCTACCCGGCATGCCCACCAGGGGGCAATGCTCTGCCCATCTGGGGCATCACTCTGCTGCAACCAGAGCCATTCTAGCACCTGAGGCAGAGGCCACAGAGCCATCCTTAGCACCCGGGCCAACTTTGCTCCAATGGAGCCTTGACTGGGGGAAGGGAAGAGAAAGACAGAGAGGAAGGAGAGGGGGAGGGGTGGAGAAGCAGATGGGCGC
Source organism: Saccopteryx bilineata (assembly GCF_036850765.1). NCBI lineage: Eukaryota > Metazoa > Chordata > Mammalia > Chiroptera > Emballonuridae > Saccopteryx > Saccopteryx bilineata. Next base: position 206,374,043 of record NC_089491.1, on the reverse strand, counting down.
TTCTCCTGTGTGCCCTGGCCGGGAATCGAACCTGGGACTCCCGCACGCCAGGACGACACTCTACCACTGAGCCAACTGGCCAGGACTCATTTTTTTTTTAAGTGAGAGAAGGGGAGGTAGTGAGACAGACTCCTACATGTGTCTCAACCGGGATCCACTGGGCAACCCCCATCTGGGGCTGACATTGGAACCAGAACCAATCGCTTGAACGAATCCAATTGAGCCAGTGGCTGCAGCGAGGGGAAGAGAAAGAGACGGGGGAAAGGGAAAGGAAGAGAAGCAAATGGTTGCTTATCGTGTGCCCTGACCGGAAATCGAACCTGGAATACCCACACACGAAGCCAATGCTCTATACACTGACCCAATCGGCCAGGGCCAATTTGCTCATTGGTTGATTTTCACAGATGGACTGTTCCTAATGCTCTAGCACAAATATTTGACATGGTTATGCCCCTAAAAATCGACATACAGTCCTACCTCCCCATCCCCACCCTTCCCACCACCCTACAACTGACTGAAAAGAGCAAAGAAAAGTAAAAAACAAAGGGACTTCTTTTCTTTTCATTTTTTTTTGTGGTGGGGCTTGTTTTCTTAATGAAAACATGCTTTATGTCATTCACTAAGGGATTTATATATTTAAACTTACTTGTGCCTTTGGGGAAATACTATGGAATGAAATTTGTCAAGATGGTTAATTTTATGTGTCAACTTGGGCTAGACCATGGTGCCCAGTTGTTTGGTTAAACACTAGACTAGATGTTGCTGTGATGTGTAATTTGTAGATGTGATTAACATTTATAATTAGTGGGCTTTATATAAAGGCGATTACCCTCACTAATGTGTTGGGCCTCAATTTGTTGAAGGCCTTAATAGCAAAAACTGAGGTTTTCCAGAATAGAATGAAGACAGTAAGAGAAATGCTGCCTATCGATTTTGTACTCAAAACTGCAACTTCAACTCTTACCTGGGTTTTCAGCCTGCTAGCATGCCCTACAAATTTTGGACTTTCCAGCTCTCATAATTGCAGGAACCAATTCCTTAAAAGAAATTTCTCTCTCCATATATGTATCCTATTGATTCTGTTTCCCTGGAGAATCCTAACAGTTGTTTTTCAAAGCAGTTCTTTCTTTTATAAGATTTGTGAACCTTTTGCTAATTGAATATATTATAAATTTTGTTACATGGGATAAGGGCAGGAATTTGTATAGTACTTAGTAACAGAATTCAGCTTCTCTGCTCACATGGAGAAAAGAGGGTATTGTCAAAGAAACTCAACAAGGTACTTATAACAGGCAGGGAAATTTTACTCCAGTTGTTTTTTTTTTATAAGTGAGAATTTTTTAGGGGACTAGAGAGACAGACTTCCTCATGTGCCCCAACCAAGATCCACCCAGCAACCCCTATTTGGGACCAATGCTTTGCTCATCTGGGGCCATGCATACAACCAAGCTATTTTTAGCTCCTGAGGTGGAAGCTCCACAAAGCCATCCTTAGGGCCTGGGACCAAGGCACTCAAACCAATTGAGCCATGGCTGTGGCAGAGGAAAAAAGACAAAGAGGCGGGGGGGGGGAGGATAGAGAAGCAGATGGTCGTTTCTCCTGTGTGCCCTGACAGGGAATCAAACCCAGGACATCCACATGCTGGGCCAACACTCTACCACTAAGCCAACCGGCCAGGGCCTTACACAAGGAATTTTTAATATGAAGCACTAGTTGAAGCCCTGGCCAGTTTTCAGGTGGTTAGTGTCATCCTGAAACACCAAGGTTATGGGTTTGATCTCCTGGAAGCAACCAATGAATGCACAACTAAATGGAATGGAACAACAAATGAATGCTTCCCTTTCTCTTCTCTCTAAAAAGTAAAAATTTAAAAAAAGAAATTACCCTGGCTGCTTGGCTCAGTGGTAGAGCATCACCCCAGCTCTGGATGTCCTGGGTTCAATTCCCAGTCAGAGCACACAGGAAAAATGCCCATCTGCTTCTCTACCCCTTCCTCTCTCACTTCTCTCTCTCCCTCTTTTCTCTCTTCCCCTCCGCAGTCATCACTTGATTAGAACAAGTTGGCCCCAGGCACTGAGGATGGCTTCATGGCCTCTGCCTTAGGCTCTAAGAAGAGTTTGGTTGCTGAGTAACGGAGCGAGCCTCAGATAGGCAGAGCGTCGCCCCTAGTGGGCTTGCTGGGTGGATCCTGTTTAGGTGCATGCAAGAGTCGGTTTCTGCCTCCCCTTCTCTCAGTGAATTAAAAAATAAAAAATCAATCAATGAATCAAAAAAAGTCTCATAAGGTTTTTTGAAGCTCTACTTGAGCTCAGAGTGCGTGGCCTGCCTATACATTTTCTTAACCTAGTTCACAAGAATTAACAAATCCTAACCAATTACTAACAAAGAATCTGAGAAGTTGGATCAACACGTTTTCTGAAAAAGATGGGACATGTTTGGGACATGACTAGGGCAGTGAGGAGGGGTTCAGAGTCAACACAACTCAAAACAGGAAGTTGGTGCATCCAGTTTCCATTGCCTCATTCATCAAGCGAGTCTAGGTTGTGACTTTGGAAGTCAGTTTCATTGCATGATGTAATGGAGAAAATAATAAAGATTAAAAACTTTCTTTATGTTTGTTTTTTAAACCACTTCCTGTTTATTGATATTTAAGAAATTGAAGCAAAGAAAGTAGGTTTAACTTATTTTATATGCTAACTGGTTAAGTCCTGGAAAACTTTGAAAAACCATACTGAAGTGTTTTTAGAATGAAAAAGTTTTAGATACCACTTGATAGACCTCCAATGGTCCCTCCCCAAAGACTCTACACTTTTTCTTGATGTTACATTCACAGAACTCTCTCTGTCCACTACTAAAGTGACAGTTTTGTATTCAGATTCCAACCTGATATGTAGAATAAGAAGATGCTACCTAAAATTATTGTTTTGTTTGTTTGTTTGTTTGCTTTTTTAGTGAGAGAGAGAGAGAGAGAGACAGATAGAGGGACAGACAGACAGGAAGGGAGAGAGATAAGAAGCATCAATTCTTTGTTGCGGTTCCTTAGTTGTTCATTGATTGCTTTCTCGTCTATGTCTCAACCAGGGCCAGGGGCTCCAGCAGAGCCAGTGACCCCTCACTCAAGTCAGTGACCTTGGGCTCAAGCTGGCAACCTCGGGGTTTCAAACCTTGGTTCTCTGTGTCCCAGGCCGATGCTCTATCTACTGGGCCACCACCTGGATTATTGTTTTTAACAGTGAACTTCTTTAAGCTCAAAGGAATAAGATTTTAAAGAGTTACACAGTTATATTTTTAGAAAATAAATCCTAATTTTGAAAGCTACTCATAGTTTTGGTAATTATGTGTGAGTTGTGTTTTCCGTGATTTTGGGACTCAACCATAAGATGTGTGTGATTTTAAAGCCCCTGCCTTATTAAGGTGGCTTATTTTCAAAAGAAACCATTTGTGCTAAAATCAAAGTAGCACTATTAACACAAGATCTTAGTGAATATTTAGTGTAGTGGAATAACCCATTGCATGGCCTTGGATGGGAACACAGCCAACAAGAAATGAATGTTTTGCCAAGAAAGTTGTTTTGTGACTTGAAGGCGGGTCACTGAAACAGGTCTATGTGACTGAAGGCAGTTGCTGGGCTTTTCTCAGTAAAACATTCTCATAAGATTTCTGTACTTTCCAAGGTTATCCCTTAAGATAAGGAGAGGAATGTTGTGGGATCCATAGAAGCAATAGCAATTAATGCCTTCTGATATTATGTTGTTACTAAGCTATCTTGCAGGTACCTTCCATGTATCTTTAAGTAAAAGTTACTCTTGATGTTATGCCAATTTCTCAGTAAACAAGCTTTTTGAAGTCTTGTGAATAAAATTAGGACACAGCGTGAACTCAGGGCCATTTGCCTGAGCGAGCAGTGGTCCTTTGCTAGTCCTTGATGATTTCATCTGCTGATCTCTCTCTCTGCGCCCCCGACTCACAACAACAATTTAGAGTTCACTGGGAAAAGGAATTAGCTGTGAAAGGAAAAATACATATTACTGGAGAATTTTTTTATCAGCTCAGTGGCTGACTTCCAGCCTCCCAAAGAGGAGGGTCCAGTCTTGCTAGACCAACTCTTTGGGGCTTTAGTGATTCCAACTCAGAAGGAATGGAAACTGGGGGAAAGATTTGAAGCACACAGCCAGGGCTGGAGAAGAACTGGCCAAATTTTGAGAGCACACAAGCAACTACCTTGTGTGAGAACAGTGAAGGAGAAAAAAGAAAAGTGCTTAAGATGTGTTGTTTTTTATCTGCTCCACAGTGTTCAGGCCTTAAGAACTTTAAAAAGTTATTTTGAAATTAGATTTCAGGTTACTTGCCTGTGTTTTGTGAACATGGTCCTGCTCTAAATCTGGACCACATGGAACACAGATTTCTAAACATTACACAAAATAGCAATCTTGAGGTATAGAAATTTTAGAAGAAATTTTGAGTAACGTTTGTGGCTTCCTATTTTATGAAATTGCAGCAATAAAAACCTTCATCAATAAAATAACCTCAATCCAATAGTCATGAATTTAGAATGAAACCTTCTTATATGTAGAATATTCCAGGGTATAAATATCAGTACTCTTTTTAAAGTGACCCATCTAGTAGCCCTAGGTAGAAGAGTATGATTTTAAAAAATAAAGTTTAGCCTGGCCAGGCACTGGCGCAATAGAGCATTGGACTGGAACGTGGAGAACTCAGGTTCGAAACCCCAAGGTCGCCCCGCTTGAGTGCAAGCTCACCAGCTTGAACAAGGGGTCGCTGGCTTGAGCATGGGATCATAGACATGACCCGATGGTCTCTGGCTTGAGTCCAAAGGTCACTGGTTTGAGCCCACGGTTGCTAGCTTGAGCAAGAAGTCACTTGCTCTGCTATAGCCCCCTGGTCAAGGCACATATGACAAAGCAATCAATGAACAACTAAGTTGCCGCAATGAAGAACTGATACTTCTCATCTCTCTTCTTTCTTGTCTATCCCTATCTGTCCCTCTCTCTCTCTCTCTGTCACACACACATACACACACACACACACACACAGTTTATTGTACCAGGTCTTGGCATTGTATATTTACTTTTGCTATAAAAATATTGTTTTGAATTGCTAATAGGCTATAATCAATAATGTTAGTAATACAATTTTTAAATATTCCTAAAACTGGACTGAAAACATGCTCCAAGGTCCAGTGGGCCATGAGGAATCTGGTCACTCTGTAACTTGAACAATCATTTCCTGAGTAATTTACAACATGTTTTAGTCAGAAAGAGTGAAAAATGAGCCCTGGCCATGTAGCTCAGTTGGTTGGAGACCAGATACACCAAAAGTCAACTAATTAATGCAAAAATAATTGAAACAATAAATTGATGTTTCTGTCTCTCTCTCTCCTCTCTAAAAACAATAATTTCTTTTTAAAGTAAAAACTGGATCTCTTGTGGTTTTGTTTGTTTGTTTTTGTATTTTTCTGAAGCTGGAAACGGGGAGAGACAGTCAGACTCCCGCATGCGCCCCACCGGGATCCACCCTGCACGCCCACCAGGGGCGATGCTCTGCCGCGACCAGAGCCACTCTAGCGCCTGGGGCAGAGGCCAAGGAGCCATCCCCAGCGCCCAGGCCATCTTTGCTCCAATGGAGCCTTGGCTGCGGGAGGGGAAGAGAGAGACAGAGAGGAAGGAGGGGGGGGGGGAGAAGCAAATGGCTGCTTCTCCTATGTGCCCTGGCCGGGAATCGAACCCGGGTCCCCCGCACGCCAGGCCGACGCTCTACCGCTGAGCCAACCGGCCAGGGCCTCTTGTTTTTAAAAAGTAGAAATGCCTCGTATTTTGGGGGCCTGTTTGCTGCATTATAGTTTTTCACAAAACGAGTACCATGGTATCAGTTCAATATAAAAGGTTGAAAGATGTTCTTTCTTTCCTCAGAAGGTTAATGTACCTTTTCCACATTCGCATTTGCTTAAAGATTAAGCTTTGTCTCCAGCAAGTCCTTGAATAGAAGTATCTCAGAATCAGCAAGCCTGAGCTCTCATGCTTGCATTTATTCAGCCAACATCCCGGAAGCCCCTCCGTCATGCAAGATCCCGTGCTTAATGCCAGGCCCGGTGGGACACACCGGGCAAAAGGGAGCTGTGCCGTCTCAGAGAGGGCCATCTGTTCAGTCAGGGGAAGGCCCAACTAAGCCTTATGAACAACAGAAAATATAACGTGGCGGCTGTACAGCTGGAGTGCTCGCAGTTAAGACAACAAGAAGGTCGAAGGCCAGCCCCTGAACAGTTTCCCTTCTGTCTGGTCCGTATCGCCCCCAGCTCCTCCACCCCTCAAGCCCTAGGATATAGAAATGGAGCTCCATAGCGCTGGATCTAGAACTCGCACTCCCTAGACAGAGGATGTCAGGGTGCAGAGGGGCAAGGAGAGACCAAAGAGGGAATGCAATGCCCAGGCAGCCCAGGGACATGGCGCGCGACCCCTGAAGACTGCTGCAAGGAGACGGTTTCAGTCTTCAAAGCAAGTATCCGCCCCGTCGCTGCGTTACCCTCGCCGTCTGACTGGAAGGTCTGCATCCAGTGAGTCGCGGCCCAGGTTTCGGGGGCGGGCTCACAACGAAGCCACGCCCACACCCCCCGCCCCCAGGCACGCGAGCCCATCCCACGCGGCGCCGAGCCTTTCCCGGGTCATCGCCCCGCCCCTCTTCCGGCTCGGCGCCTCGTGCTCCCTCCGGCCGCGCTGGCTGCTGGCGCTCGTCTGCCGCCGGCCCTCTCAGCGCGCGCTTGCCAACCCGACGACGGGGAAACCGCACGAGCGCTACCAGGCTTGCTGCGCTCCTTGCCGCCAGCAGCGGCCCCCTGCGGCGGCGCCCTTGGTTCCCCTCGCGGATCCAGTCGGGGTCGCCAAAGCTGCGGCCCCAGCGCGGCGGCCGTGGTGAGGAGACCGAGCTGGGGGCGGCGGGGGAGGGTGCTCGTGGCGCCCTGCGGCCACGTCGGAGACTCGCTGTGGGGAGGTGCGCCGGAAGCCGAGAGGAGTGCGGGATCGACCCCGGTTGCATCGGCTCCGGCTCAGCGCGAAGGAAGGGCTGGGTGCCGCCGAGCGGCCGGTGAGGTTTCCGCGGGATCCTGGGCGGGACGGGGACGGAGGAGACGCCGCCTCGCGGCTCCTGCCATGTCTCACCGCGCCGCACCTTCCCCTCAGGGTGGGCGGCTGCCTCGCGCCTCCTCGCCCCGGCCTCCCCTTCGGTGTAGTGCGTCCCTTGGGGCCCCGGACCCGCGATGTCCGCGGGTCGCGCCTGCGGGGAGCCGGTCCTCGAGCCAGGCCCCGGCGTGGGGGCGGCGCCCGGCCCCGGACTCGGGGGAAAGCCCCGACTGCAGGATGTTCTGGCGGCGTGGGCGGAGGCGTGCGAGGGCTGAACGGGGGGCAGGGGGCGCTTCGAAGGCCCCTCCCGGGCCCGTGTCCCCGCGGCGCCGCTCCGCCACCGCCAAGGACCCGCTGTCTCCACCTTGGGGACGTCCAGGAGGAGGTAGTTTCTAGAAACGGTCCGATCAGCTTTTCGTTACAAGGCAGGGAACAGTACAAAGTTACAAACTCCTGGCAGCCAGGGCCGGTATTCCTCCCGGCTCCGCGCACGCCCCCGGGATGGCCAGGCGCTTTTCCGGGCCCCGCGCACGCCCCCGGGAGCCGGAGCCTCGGAACAAAGTACAACTTGAGGAGCGGCCCCGGTTTGGACGACGTCCCGGGTGACGTCACCTGCGAGGTTTAAAATGGGAGCTCTGTGCTCCGAGTGTGGGCGGGGGGAGCATCACGGCCGCTTCCTTGCCGCGCCTGAGGTCTGTGGGGCCTTGCTCGGGGCTCCCCTCCTACTGACTGGGAAGAAGCCCCAGTTTACCTTCTGGTACTCCTAGGGAAGACTGGGGGGTAGGTTTATCGGCTCGTCCAGGCATCATGCCTTCAAACTGAAAATAAAAATAATTTCGTATGACTCATCTTGTGTTAAAACCGACAGCAGCCACTAAGTGGTTATTTCCTTCCGTTCATTTTTGATATGAAACAGCAAAAAGAAAACAAAATCCCAAACTCAGATATGGAGAACATAGTTGGCAAATTCAATAAATGAAAATGATCTAGTTAAGGATTTGGTACATTTCTTGAAGTGTGGTTCCTTGTGTTGTGTGGTGGAGTGGAGTTAGCTAATGTAGTTCCATCAGCAGCTTCTGTCCTGAACCGTGTATTAAATTTCAGGTTTTCTTTCAGTCATAACGTGGTTGCATGTAAGTATAGCTTTATAAAATGGAAATGGCTCACATTTTTTCAGGAGAAGGCTGCGCAGCAGTTGTGGAGGGCCAGGGTTGTGTGTGCCTGCACACTGGTGTGCAGCCTAGACCCCGGTGCACCTGGCCATAGAAAGTGGACTTGGCATTCTAGGATTCCAGGAGGAAGGTTTGGGAGTCTTCCCATCCAGGATCAGGGTGGCTAGGGCTGCCAGCGCGCCTCTCAGATAACTATATAGAATTTATTTCACAGTGAGATCCCTTGTTTGAATTTGTACAAGGAGTAGAAGAATGATACTATGAAGAGGTACTTTTAAGAGCAGGTTTAAGAAGAGAAAAAGGGAGCTAACCGAATCACCTTTATTTTTTGGGTGTACGAGAACACAAACTGTCAGGTTAGGTTTTATACTAAACATAACTGAGGCTGTAAGTCTTTAATAAATGGCTTGGAAAAAGGTGATGGTGCTTAGTAAATGCAGGGTCTGAATAACTCCAAGTTACAGCAGCCAAATGAGTGAGCTCATCGCATAAAGACAGAATAAACATCAAAACAATCCTCGGATAGGGTTGATTTTGCCTTTATGGATTAATCAGTGATAAATCAGATCTGCCATTTAAAGAATTCTCCTTGAGACATTTCCAAAACGCAGCTAAATCTCTGATTATTTCTTTTGGTTTGATTTTTCTGTAGATGACTGAATTTTCATTTTATTCTTTAAGATAATTTTTGTAGGTTTATTTGAGCCAAAACCTGACAATTGCTGGGAAGCAAGATCTCAGATGTCTCCATTCTCTCAAACATGTTCTGATAGAGCCATTCTTTTTTGTCTTATTTTAGATAAATTTATCACTGTTCTGAAAGAATACTTCCACTTCATACTGACTTCTTTTTTCTTTGTATATAGCATATTTTATGGAAATATAATTTCCGTACCATATAATTCTTAGTATATTCACAGAGTCCTACAACTGTTAACCACAGTTGATTTCGGGGCTTATAACCTCAAAAAGAAAAACCCTGTTCTCATTGGCGTCACTCCCTGTTTTTCTCCATCCCTCGTTCCTCTAAGCCACTAATGTGCTTTCTCTATAGATTTGCCTGTTTTGGACATTTTATTTTTATTTTTTTAAGTGAGAGGAGGGGAGATAGTGAGATAGGCTCCCACATGTGCCTGGACTGGGATCCACCTGGCAACCCTGCCTGGGGCCATAGCTGGAACCAATCAAGCCACTTGTTGTGGAGAGGAGAAGAGAGAGAGAAGGCGGAGGGAGGGAGAGGGAGGTGGTTGCTTCTCTTCTCTGTGCTGACCAGGAATTGAACCCTGAACATCCATACGCTGGGCCCACCCTCTACCACTGAGCCAACTGGCCAGGGCCCCTGGACATTTCATATAAATGTAATTATACAATTATACTTTTTTTTGGATGTACTTCTTTCCCTTAACATAATGTATTCAAAGTTCACCCATGTGAACCCATGCGTGTATCAGTACATCTTTTTTTTTGTTGCCGAATAATACTCCATTGCCTATATATACCACACTTGATTCATTCATTAGTTGATGGACATTTGGGTTTCCATCTTTTGGCTATTATGAATAGTGCTGCTATGTACATTTGTGTACAAGTTTTAGTGGACATGTGATTTCATTTATCGAGTATGTAGCTAGGAGAATAATTCCTGGGTCGTATCGTAACCTATGTCTAACATTTTTAGGAACACCAAACTGTTTTCTACAGTAGTGAATTTTAAAGTGAACTTTTTTGTTTTAAAATTCAAATTATTTCACAGAATTTTAAACTTGAGTTATTGTAGCTAGATACTGACACATTTAGTAAAAACTATATACTGACATTATAGTACTTATGTTTCTGATTTTTTTTAAAACAATAGGAGCAATTTGATGTGATCTCTTTGAAACTGAATTTGAATTTCTTCAGAGCTGAGTGATAAGATTCATAAACAGTATTTTATAAGGTCTTTATGGTATAAATTAATAATTCTCTACTTCAGATGAGCCAGTCAAACAAGATAAAATTGTAAAGAGGAAGGGGAGCTGTAAGGAGGGATATTTTGCAGTTTTATCTTACAGTTTTTATGTTTTGTTTTGAGAAAAATATTTTATCTTTGCAGGAAAGATGAAGAACGAAATAGCTGCCGTTGTCTTCTTTTTCACAAGGCTAGTTCGAAAACATGATAAGTTGAAAAAAGAGGCAGTTGAGAGGTTTGCTGAGAAATTGACTCTGATACTGCAAGAAAAATATAAAAATCACTGGTATCCTGAAAAACCATCCAAAGGACAGGCTTACAGGTAAAGGATTAGATTGGACAGTTGGACTGGACTAAGTGAAGAGGCTAATCGGGTCCTGAAATGAGTGCAGGGCCAAAGGACTGAAGGAGATCCAGCCCATGCCTCGCGTAGTTTATGTGCAAAATACAGAACTCTGAGTGTCTTGGCATTTTTCCTTATTTTCAAACACATGTGTTTGTTTTTGGAGTCCCTCTTTCTTGATTTGGAAAGCCAGTACTGGAGGCTCCTAAGAATTAGTCTTCTTGTGGCTTCTGTTTGAGTGCATTCCTCTCTCTATCATAGGTGCTTGGAGTTTTTCACAATCTAGAGAACTGCTAAAGCTCTCACCCATAAATGGGCATGGTAGAAGTTGAGGGACATGAGTCTCCTTGAATTGAAGTAAATTACATGTTACATGTTTTTTCAAAAAAAATATTTTGTGGCAAATGGAAACTAAGACTATTTGACACCTGCTATGTTCTTGACAGGATTAATTTATAATATGAATAATTCTTTTATTGTAGACATCACTCTTACTAATTTATAGATGAAAGTAGCTTACCTAAGATCCACAGCTGGTAAATACTAGTTCTGATATTTGAACTCGGGTCTAATTAGCCCTAAATTCTTACGGACTTTCTGCACATCGGTGTGACCACTACTTTGGCTCTGAGAAGGAAAGTAATTCTCACTTGCAGCTATCTTTTGTACTTGGGTTTATAAGTTATATTTACAACTTAAAAGCAAAGAAGGGCAGACTCTGCAGAACATGTCCTAGCATGCTCACTCCCTAGGTTTGATGTGACCTCTCAGGAACCTAGGTTGAGAACGTTCTGCTGAACTGGTCTGTCAAACCTTGCCCCATTTGTGGATGTAGCCACAAAAATAAAAGTGGAACAGTTGTGGGCTGTCATGATTACAAAAATTCTTTTATTTTTGCATACTGTTGCCCCCAAAGTTTCCTCCACAAACCAGCACTTCTTTGCTGTCATGTAAAAAGGTCTTCCTTTTCAGTCATTAAGTTCTTGCAAGTGCAAGACCATTCCAAGAATCTATATGAAAGGTAAAAATGTGATTTATTTCTCATTAGCTAAAAGCCAGGTGAGTGGGTATTCAATTGAAAAGAAAAGAATGAAAATGATCAATGTATTTTCCCCTTCATTTTTACCCAGAGAGGTTTCCTGGTAATTTAGAAAATGGAATGAGTTAAAGTAGAAATGTGAATGTTCTTTATAAAGCAGACAGAAGTTATTTCTTATCTTATCACTTGATTCTCTTAATTTTTTTTCTGCACATCTTCATTACTGATAGAGTGAACAGCTTTTGTGAGTTAGAGCTGTTGAGACTTTTACAGGGATGTAATTGACATTGGACGAAAGCTTACGGAAGTGTCAAACCACTGTACTATTACTGAAAAAGACACTGTCAAGTAAATGCTTAAAGGTCAGACAGTGTATAATTTCATTTCCATTACTTCTAAAAACTTGAGGGAAAAAAGCCAAACAGGATTAAATTGGCATGTGATCAGAAGTATCATTAAGTCATTTTGAAGCTATCTTTGAGGCAGAAAACTTTTAGACGTAACAGTGAGTTGTTAGTATCATAAAGATGAATGGACTATAGCATTAACCAGAATTAGTATACTGGTCAACCGATAGAGTAGGTTGAAAGAGTTTTTTCTTAAAGTCTTTATAAATTATAATTGTTTCTCTGCAGTATATACAAATAAGATGCTTTTGGAGGGCAATTTGGCATTATTATCAAGATCTGTAAAAATATTCATACTCTAGAACAGTAAGTTCCCTAAAAATCTATTCTAGAAACATAATCAGAAATGAAGACAAATATATATGAATAAGGATGTTTCTTATACTTTCTAATTACAAAAATTGGGAAAGAACTAAATTGGTAACATTAAGTAATTGATGACTATTTTTCTGCAACTTTTAAAATCCTATTTTTGAAGAGTGGTTAATGGATAAGTAGTTAACGATATAGAGTGAAAAACAGCATAAAATATGTAAGGTATGTAAATTTCATTGCAGCAGAACTTCTAAGCATCTATATTTATATATATATTTTTAGCTTAGAGCCTATATCACTCTCATTGTACATAACAGAAACAGTATCTTAAGATTTCTCCTTACCCTTAAACTCTTGTTTCTAGGGCACATGGGACTTTCAAATCAACCTATACAACATTAGAATGTGTAATATAGGACTATTCTATAGAAAGGAACAAAGAGCATTTTATATGCTATAGAATTTTTTTCACTCTGAAGTTGCTAAATCGTTAATGATCATGTAAGATAGGTTCAGACAAAATAGGATGCTACTAAATAAGATGAACTTTGGAGTATAGTGGTCTGGATTTGAACCCTGGATTCACCACTTTTTATTTGTGTGATGTTAGACAAGTTACTCAAATTCTCTTTGTATCTAACTCAGGATCATTCTGAAAATCTAAAGAGTTAATGTGCAGAAAGAGTTGTTAATTACAGTTGAACCTTGGACAACAGAGAGGTTAGGAGTGCTGACCCCTGCACAGTTGAAAATGTACATATGCTTTTGACATTTCCCAATATTTAAGTTGTCTCAGTATCGTGGGGGATTGGTTCTAGGACTCTCCTCAGATATCAAAATCTACAGATGCTCTTTTATTACATAAAATGGCATAGATCATTGCATACAGTCAGCCTTGCTGTATCCACAGACTCCAAATGGCAGTTTGAAAATAGTGTAGAGAAAATTATTGAAAGAAATTTGTTAGTGGAACTATGCTATTCGGACTTGTGTTTTTCAAGGGTCTACTGCATTCTTATTATTTAGATATTCATATTAACTGTTAATATGAGAACTTCTTCACTGTCTAAAAGGAAAATACAAATCAACTAATAAAATTATTTAACTTAAAAAATTTAATTGGCATGTTCTGTTGATGTCATTGTATTTATGGTATAATTACTATTTGTCATTTACATTGTATTTTTCACATTTTAGAGCTTTGGGCCGTGAAATGGCTTGACATCCAATAAATAAAGTACTAGGACTAGTACTAAAACCTGGGTTCTCTTAAGTGATTTCTTAGTTGTTGGCAATAAATACTTTCATTGTAGCTACAATTTCTCAATGTAAGCAGAATGCTTATTTTAACATGCTTTTTTGCATTTGTACTGGGAGCTGTCTTTGAACATTCTGTCTGGTAGATGTATTTCTTAGGTTGAAAAATAATGGAACAGACGTTCTATTGTTTTAGAAATTTTTAAAATTTCTTTTGACAACTATTAAAAATAAAGAAAACCCTTGCATAATAGAAGTTAAAGGAAATAAACCAATAACACTTTGGGATTATATTTTAAATCTTAAGTATGTAGTATGAATGGTTTTGTGTCCTTGACTAATTCTATTTTTATAGAACAGGTAGAAGTAAGGCAAAGGACATCTTTCTTAATACTTATTTTATTGCCTGGGATGTATAAGTAAGGCAATGACAGATCAAAATTTGTCATAAGAATTTCTAAATATTATTTGAAACAGTTGAGTTTTTTTGTTGTTGGAGGTTTTGTTACATATGAACTTGGCCTATTAAAACTTTTACCTTCTGAGCTCTAAGTAATTTCATGCACCTTTTATATTCCTTGATCATGTAATGTACATGTTAGGTTGAATAGTTTCTGGGTAAAATGAAGTAGAGCCAGTTTTAATGATATCCCTGGGCATCACACAGATGCCCTTTTCTTTTTACCAGACAGGGTAGTCTTGTTGATGATACTGCTTCTTGGCCTTTTTTTCACATTTATTATCTATTTAAGATAGACACTCCTGACTTCTCTGCCAAAGTATTTTTTTTTAAATTTACATTGGCAAATTTTAAAAGATAAAACGAAGCTTATGATTATGATTTAATTAAAGCTATTAACATTACTTTGTTGTAGATGCATTCGTGTCAATAAGTTTCAGAGAGTTGATCCTGATGTCTTAAAAGCCTGTGAGAACAGCTGCATCTTATACAGTGACCTGGGCTTGCCAAAGGAACTCACCCTGTGGGTGGACCCATGTGAGGTGTGCTGTCGGTGAGTTTTTAAATTTGGTGGCTAATTGATTACCATGCTGGAATTTACATTATGAAATTCTTTCAGGTACTGCCTGCCTGTGTATCTCCCCCACCCCAACCCAATTGATTTGAGATGGAGAGAGAGGAAGAGAAACATCAACTTGTTCCATGTAGTTGTTCCATTTAGTTCACTCATTGATTGCATTTGTATATGCCCTGGTTGGGGTTTGAACCTGCGACCTTGACACACCGGGATGACCCTTATCCAGTGAGCCACCTGTCCAGGGCCTACCGTGTATCTTCATGGCCAGAAGTTTGCTGCTTGGCTTTTTCTTTTCTTTTTTAATTTTTTGACAGAGATAGGGACAGACAGACGGGAGGGGAGAGAGATGAGAAGAATCAATTCTTTGTTGAGGTACCTTAGTTGTTCAGTGACTGCTTTCTCTTATGTGCCTTGACTGGGGTGGGGGGTTACAGCAGAGCGAGTGACCCTTTGCTCAAGCCAGCAACCTTGGGCTTCAAGTGAGCAACCTTTGGGCTCAAGCTAGTGACAATGGGCTCACGTCTATGATCCCACACTCAAGCCAGCCCCGCCTTGCTCAAGCTGATGAGCCAGCATTCAAGCTGGCAACCTTTGGGTTCCGAACCTGGATCCTCTGAGTCCCAGTCCCATGCGGAGTGGCTGTATCCACTGCGCCACCGCCTGGTCAGGCTGTTGCTTGGCTTTTTCAAAAGTACTTTTCTATAGGTGATAGTGAAGGGATTACATTTCTGTTTTATAGCTAAAGAAACTCAGAAACTGACTGGGCAGGGTTTTTCTAGAGTGTTGCCAAAAGTTTATTGTAAACCAAGAAGTAAAAACTAGACTTGTAGACTGCTGTAGGTCAGATGTCTTATTTTCATTGGTGGTGCACTTGTCTTTCTCTTCAAATTTGGGAAGAGGCTAATTCCAAATAATACTGAATAATAACTTTTTTTTGGTCTCTGTTTCTGTTTGTTTCTACTCTTGCCTCCCTTTTTGATTTTTCAGTGACAGATATTTTCATGGTTTTGTTTTCATAATGGAAATTATTTTTTGTCCCCTAATGAGCAGAATTGTAAAAATTAAGTATTTGGTCTGAAATCTAATAATACTTCACTCATTCTAAAGACATTCATTGTGGGCCAGGCATTCTTAGTTGTGGCATTTTTCAAATCGAAAGTGTCATTTATCTTTCAGGTAATTCAAGGTATAATAAATTAGAAGAAAGAGGCCCTGGCCAGGTATAGCTCAGTTGATTAGAGTGTTGTCCTGACACGCTGAGGTTGTGAGTTTGATCCCCTGTCAAGGCACATAAAAGAATCAACCAGTGGCCTGACCAGGCGGTGGTACAGTGAAGAGAGTGTTAGAAGACCCAGGTTCGAAACACCGAGGTCGCTGGCTTGAGCATGGGGTCTCTCATTCTGCTGTAACCTCTCATCCACATTAAGGCACAGATTAGAAAGCAATCAATGAACAACTAAGGTGCCACAACCAAAAATTGATACTTGTCTGTCCATCTATCTGACTCTCTCGCTGTCAAAAAAAAAAAAAAAAAAGAGAAAGAAAAATCAACCAATGAGTGCATGCATAAGTGGATGTTTCTCTTTCTGTCTCTCCCCTTTTTATTTTTCTAAAACTCAAAAAATCAGTAAAGTTTTTTATAAAAAAACGGAGAAAGAATAAGCAGATTATAGTAAAGTATGATTTGTGTTACAATAGAAATATGTACAAAATGCAGTGGTTGATGGCACAGTAGAGAAAATTACTGCTCTGCCACGTCAGGAGACTACTGAGTAGGTGATACTTTAGCTAGTTGAAAGATGACTTACATTTGACTAAATGACAGGATGGGAAGAATGGTTCCAGGCAGGAAAGACTGAATAGATACTTGGACCCCTTGTGAGTAATTTCTACAACTGTTCCTTTAGGGCAGTGGTTCTCACACTTTCTGAAGTCGGGGCGCATTTAAAATCCTACAAATAATTGTAGGCGCACTATATACAAATTTCTGAGAAATGTTATAATAATTAAGTCAAATATTAAAGAAAAAAATACATAAAGTCCAAGCATGCTTTTATGGTAATTAAACGAAATAAATACAACAGAATTAAATTTATTCTGACATTAAAAAACATTTTTATGTTACATTTTTTGAGTTATGCTTTTTAGAATTCATAAAAAAAAGGTTAAAAAATAAAAAACGACAAAAAGTTATCTTTTTATATATATAGATACATTCTTAGTAAGATTTAGTAAATTCGGCAGGTCCTGGCATGAATGTGTTAAGTTTTTTCATTCTTGTGTTTATGAGAAACATGAGCCTGATGTGTCCTAACAATTTCTTCAATGTTTGGGCATATATTTGAATATTGAAGAATTCCTCTCTTTTTACTCTTAATTGTGTTGAGGGTAGAAAATCCTAATTCACATAAATAGGATGTTGAAAATTGTAGTAAAATGTTCAAATCTTTTTTAGATATTCTTTTATAGAAATCCAAAAGGCTTCAAGAGACAATTCCTTGTGTTTAATCATCAATCCACCATCAGTGGATACAGCTGCTAGTTCTTCTTCTGTTAATGTTAAACTAAAATCACTTGAAGCATGAATGGGTTTTTAATCCAGTTGTATTGTTCAGTGTTAAGTGATGGAAAATGCTATAAATTAAATTCTGCCCGTCAGCCTTCACGTCCTATTTTATTTACACTTAACTTTTGCTCACTTCCTGAATCAGGTTCTTCAATATCACGCTTCTTTTTGAGAAATCTATCCATTTTATTTGGGTGTATTTATCTAAAAATAATATAATGATGTGTGTTAATAATAAATATAATAATGATGTAACAAAAAGAGCAGTATTTCCATAATGAAATAGTATAATAGGGTGACTATATTTACTTTTATATCTGGGGACATGCCGTGAACCAGCCCAGCTAGTAATTCCAGGTCCTGAGTGGGAATGGTGTGGAATTAAGAAAATACAGGATCGGGAGGGCCCTGTAATTGCTGCTGGCAAGAAGAAAGCTCGCTCCAAAACCGCATCTTGCTTTATTTATAGGGCAAAGTGGGCCATTAGCAAATCAGTGAGATCTCTGGTCACGTTTCCAAGGCAACCCAAGAATTTTACCAAGTGCAGAAAACCTCCACCATTACATATCATCTTAACTTCACACCAAAGGATAGAAGAAACATCTTTGGGGAACATGCGGAGGAGGTAGTGTAAACAATCCAGCACCACAGCCTTTTGCAACCTAGTTAGGCAAGTGAGGGGTTGGGCAGACTGTCAGCTTACAGCCAATTCCCCACACCTCTGTCTCTCAAAAATCTAAACTCTAAAAATCCTGTTGGTTTTTTGGTCCCCAACAGGCACATATTTCTCTGGAATACCATAAGGCACAACTGGAAATCTAGGGCACACACTTTGAGAACCACTGCTTTAGGGTATTTCTCTTTAATTTTGAGATGTAATTCACCTGTTGACTATAGTAGAAAGATGCTTTACAGTGCAGCCTTAGTATGTTCCAAATGTTTGAGTATATTCTCCATTCCATTTTCTTTCTCTTCTCCCTCTGATATACCTATTATTCTTATGTTATTCTTTCTGATGGAGTCAGACAATTCCTGTAGGGCTTTCTCATTTTTTATTATTTTTGAGTCTCTTTCTTCTTCTCTCTGTTGTGCCTCAAGTTGTTTGTCTTCTATTTCACTAATCCTATCTTCAATCTGGGCTGTTCTGTTAGCTAAGCTTGTTACCTCGTTTTTCAGCTCGTGAATTGAGTTTTTCATTTCTGTTTGATTTGTTTTTATAGTTTCAATTTCCTTGGTAATATATTCTTTGTGTTCATTGAGTTGTTTTCTGATCTCCCTATATTGCCTTTCTGTGTTTTCTTGTATATCTCTGAGTATTTTTAAGATTTCTATTTTAAATTCTCTGTCATTTAGCTCCAAGGCTTCCAATATGTTAAGTCTTTTCTCCATAGATTTTTCCACATCTATTTGTGTTACCTCTCTTTCTTTTGTATCCATAATATTCGATTTCCTCTTTCTTATCGGCATCTGAGGGTGGTCTTATTGATAGCACGCGGGCGCACTCCCTGGCGGCTTGAATGAGCGTCGCTGTGGTAGCTTCCTCCACACCCTCGTCTCTCAGATTCAAGTGATAACAGTCCTTTTGCTTTCAGTTTGTGTGGAACTCCGGAATGCTCCGAGGATAAATTTTTCTGTTTCTAGTTGATAAATTTGTTGTGATTTAGGGGAGAGCTGTCGGACGCGCTTCTCACGGCGCCATTTCCGTGACGTCACTCCAGTATGTTCCAAATGTACATAATAATAGCCTTTGACCTAATTTCCAACAATGGAAGTAGAGGTGAAGACATGTTGTGACCAAAAAAATATACTGCTCACAAAAATTAGAAGATATTTCAAAATGAAAATGAAGTGATAAAAAAAACATTTGATTTTTTTTTTATTAAACGATCAGTAAAGTAAACGACAAGTCAAAGAGAGTTGTTCAATTATGCAAATGAGATGCAAAACCAGCTTTTATTTCATTGGTGAAAATGCACTATGCAAAAGGCTGAGAGTACTGGAGTATCTACACATTCCGTGCAGTGTACATGGTATTCGTTCACAGAATTTTCTGGATTGCCTTGGAGCTGCATGTTATAAGATATTGGTATGAGCTGTTGCTTTGGGAATCCAGGTGTAGGTAGTAGTAGATTTCTCCAGCATCTTAGGAAAAGGAAGAGCAAGATGTCTCAAATTTTAGACCAAGAAAGTAAAACAATTTTAGATTCTGGTACTAAATGCTCAGTTGAAGCCAGGATCAGACTTTGTAGACTTTGGCCACAGAATCTTTGCAGAAGACCTCAGTATGAAAGCAGTAGGTATCTCAAATACTACACTGAACTATTTACATTTTTGATTAGGCCTGCACTTAGGTCCAGATTGACTAATTATTTAATAACATATTTCTTTAGTTGTAAGGTTTTCAACTAATAAACTATAAGCAGCATTCTAAAGGTTCACAGTAGTCAAGCTACAAAAAAAGGTCACCTGATGCAGAGGTGGGAGCAAAAAAGCTGAAGAGTTGGTACAAATATATTATTATACAGTCAAATAATGAGTATTTAATACAGTGATCTTATATCATGAGGAAAAAGTTTCTGTCTAACAGTATTTTAAACATGGGTAATTATATAAACATCTTGGACATACTTATTTGAAATCTTTAACTACCGGTAAATCTGGCACCTGAAAATAAAAGCTGTACCTGATGCCAGATAATGAAAAATTACTGATTAATACAATCTTTACACTCAGTAGCCTTTTTTTTATATATAACTAAAATTTTGGCAAATATTGACTGTGATGTGATTTTCTTTTTTTCATGGGTAGAAATAATCCTCAGAATATGGGATTCTCTTTATTTATTTATTTATTTTTAAATGAGAGAGATAGACAAAGGGACAGACAAGGACAGACAGGAAGGGAGAGAGATGAGAAGCATCAACTATAGTTGTGGCACCTTAATTGTCATTGATTGCTTTCACTTATGTGCCTTGAAATGGGGGGAATGCTCCAGTGAAACTAATGACCTTTTAACCTGTGACTCCACACTCAGGCCTGGGACCTTGGAGTTTCGAGCCTGGGTCCTCAGCATCCTAGGTCAATATTCTATCCATTGTTCCACCGCCTGGTCAGGCATAATATGGGGTTCTCATTTATTTGTAACAACCCCCAAAAGAGAATTAGTGATTGAGGTAGTGATTAGTGCTTTTGGACCAAAACTGGAAAGAAATATTCTGAAAATTAAATACGATCTAGCACTTAGTTATATAATTGAATAAATATCTGAAAGTCATTAAAACTAATAAGTCAGTGATTACTGGAGACTAAGATTATGAAAAATATTGAAATGCACTCAAAGAGAAGAACATTCTTATAGTCTGATTTACTACATTAGGATAAAATTTGGGAAGGGTGTGGTGTTGTATATTTAAAATGGTTATTACTTAGGGAAATATTTCAGAGAATACAGAGTAGGTAACAAATCTTTCCAGTTATTACCTACTCAACATACAGTGGTACCTTAAGATATGAGTTTAATTCGTTCTGTAACTGAGCTCGTAAGACAGTCAACTCAAATATCAAACAAATTTTCCCCATTTAAAACTACTGAAATAGATTTAATCCATTCCAGCCCTGTGAAACATCCCTAAACCATCCTAAATTATGAAAAGAGACGTTTTTAATTAAGAAACACACATATATACTTTGCCAATGCATAACAAAATATATGAAATAAAAGAAAACAGTGTTATTTAGTACTGTATTCTTATCTTGGAGACATGAGTGCGGCTAACAGGTGAATGGCGGAGAAGGAGGAAGGGATGCAGGCACTGTAGACCCGTAAACTAAAACTGCACTTTCTTTACTTTAAACAAAACTAAAACTGCACTTTCTTTACTTAAAATGAAACCACAAAAACTTAATTTTAAAAAGTGCACTTTCTTAACTTTAAGCTTAACATTATGTATTTTTCATTTAATCATCACCTGTTTTTCCCTTCTTGGCTGCACTTTCGGCACTTTCACTTGCAGGACTTTTGAATAAAAATCTATCCAAAGAGGTTTGCTTTTGCCTGCCTTTTAAAATGTTACGGAAATGTGACAAACAAGTGTCATTAGAAAGTGCTGAAGCACGACCAGTTGATTCCGACTCGTATCTTGGAATTTCGCTCGGATCTCGAACAAAAATATGGACTGAGTTGCAGCTTGTATCTTAAGAAAATTCATATGTTGGTCTGCTTGTATCTCAAGGTACCACTGTATTTATATACCTGTTTTAGAAAAATAATTTTTATGGTCTTTAATTCCAAGTGTAAGATCAGGGGCCTCTGCTGTTGTGGCCATGCAGGTTCACATTGGATTCGGGCAGACAGTAAAGAAACAATGGAGCCAAAGAATGTTGGTCCATTCCTTTATTAAAGTCTCGCATGGGCCAACTAGCAAACAGGCAAGGAAAACCCTTCCCTTTTATTCAGGGCTCCCAAAGCACTGACACATTCTTTAGTTCCACAACCAAAAGAATCTTCGCTGGCTCCTCCTAGAATCAAAGGCCCCACGAGTCTCAGCGAAGCTCGCAAAGCCCCTCAACGCTCTGGTTCCCCATCTGTATGCCCCAGTAGTCTTGCCATCATGGCCATTCACATGCAGATTCCCATTAGATCGGGCAGACAGTAATGAAACAGTGGAGCCAAAAAATGGTGGGCCATTCCTTTACTCTAGCCTCGCAACCAGCCAGTGAGTAAAACCACACAGGGCACCAAAATCCACTCACATATTCTCCAGTTCCACATCCAGGAGAATTTTTTCCAGTTTTTCCTAGAATCAAAGGCCACCACCAGTCTAAGTCACCTCTGGTTCCCCCTCTGCCAACATGGCTTCTTACTGTGCAATACTGGTTTCTCTCTCCTTCCCTTCCATCTTGGCTTCTATTTTCCTTCTAAAAAACTACCTGGGCCCCACAAAGACCCCTCCTCTGGCACACATTAGCATAACAATGGCCCTTTCCACACAGGAAGGTAATTAACAGTATCACCTGGGCAGCGTCATTTTTAACTATAAAAACGAGCAAAATCAAATAACACAAATTTTACAAACTTATTTGCCCAATGCACACCTTCTCTTTCCCTGCATAACTGGCTTGTTCCTCAGCACCCTGCGCATTCTTTCCACTCTCCCTGCTAAACTGCCTGGGCCCACAAAGACCCCCTCCTCCAGTAAACATTAGCAAAACAATGGCCCCTCCCAAGCAGGAATGCAATTTGCAATCAACTGCCTGCTCTGAGGGCAAGCACACCATTTTTAACAATAAAAATGACAAATTTTACAAACCTATTTGCCCAACACCAAGAAATTAATTGCACATTTTAATGATACTATAATATGGTAAGCAGCTTCACTAACCATGAGGAGAGCACTGATACCAAAATACTATAAAGGGAAAAATGCAGAACCTGATTGAACTTGCATGTCAGAGAAGTCTGAGTTAATACAGCTGATCATCCTTCTATCATTAGATGTCTGCCCTTGATTTAGGTTTCTGCTTCTATAGGGCAGGGATTTTTCTCAAATTTCCTGTCTTTCTGGTTTGCTTGAATTTTGACTCCATCAGTGGTCAAAATTGAAGATAGGCCTAAACTCATTGTTAATGTTGACCTTAACATCTGAATTAACCCTTGATTGTATAAAGATTTGCTTGTCTTGGAATCCTGGAGAGGACAGAGGGTAAATTTCCATTGTTAAAACCCTAGGCTAAATAAACTTGCAATTAATTATACATGAATTCTGTGTTGTGAGGAACTTGCCCCAACTGTTCAGGTATCTTACACTAAGAAGAATCACCAACTGAATACCAACCAGTCTCCAACTCGCTAAGTTTCTTCACACAGCACATATGAGGAAACTGAGGCCTGAAGAGATTAAATGACTTACTCCTCACCCCAGAGCTAGTTAATGGCAGAGCCAGTACCAGAAATGTGCCCAGTGATCTTTCTGCCATCCTGTAGCAACTTTTTGAATTTACCTGAAAATAGGAGTTAATGCACCATATTTAGTTAGCGTTTATCACCCATTTCAGCCTTTGCAAGTGGAAGACATAACACCTACTGTATATAAAGACACAACCTCGGAGGCTACTTGATTTCTGTATAACTTGCAGTTAGGCCTTTTACTTTATTGTAGAGATCTTTAGAAATAAGTTGAGACAGCTTATTAGAAAACAAATTAATTGACATCAATTATAGTTAACCTTTTATTGAAGTTGTATTTATATTTTCTAAGCTTAGAATCACTTTGTCTTTCTAACTTTTAATTACATATTGTGTAAGAAATACTTGACATTTTCCTTTGTCCCAGTGCTTACTAGAAATTGTTTCATAGTGTTTATGTTGTATGATCTACTAAAATAAATTTGTGAGTTTCTTCTTTGTTCTCTGAATGAAGACTCCAAGCTTTACTGTTCATTGTGCCATTTTCCCTTTTTGCAGAGTCCTTTCTCCTTTTTTAGTAACCAACAGCCAAGGTTACGTATTATGACAATTATTTTTTTATTTTATTTATTCATTTTAGAGAGGAGAGAGAGAGGAGAGAGACAGAGAGAGAGAGAAGGGGGGAGGAGCTGGAAGCATCAACTCCCATATGTGCCTTGACCAGGCAAGCCCAGGGTTTCGAACCGGCGACCTCAGCATTTCCAGGTCGACGCTTTATCCACTGCGCCACCACAGGTCAGGCGACAATTATTTTTTTAGATCAAGACTTTAAAAATGTTTTAGGAGGTTAAAAAAGTTTGTTACACTTTTTAAAAAAAATTAAAATGAGCCTGACCAGGTGGTCACACAGGGGATAGAGTGTCAGACTCGGGCCCGGAGAACCCAGGTTCGAAGCCCCAAGGTCACCAGTTTGAGCGTGGGGTTGCTGGCTTGTAGCCCAAGGTTGGTGGCTTGACACAGGGTCACTCGCTCTGCTGTAGCCCCCAGTCAAGGCACATATGAGAAAGCAATCGATGAACAACTAGGCTGTTGCAACAAGGAATTGATGCTTCTCATCTCTCTCCCTTCCTGTCTGTCTGTCCCTGTCTGTTCCTCTCTCTGACTCTGTCTCTGTCAAAAAAATAAAATTTAAAACAAGAGGTGAGCACTTAACCTAGAAATCTCAGTGAGGTAAGCAGCATAATTCAAGCAAAACTCCTTTATTTCCTCAACAGTTTTTTTTTGTTTCCTTTAACCTTAAACAGTTGCCTCAGTTCTTATTTTTGTCAGTGTGGATGTCAGAAACAGGCCTCCGCTTTTATTTAATCATGCTGAAAGAATCTCATAGGAAATATATGTACTGCTCAGAAAAAGGGGATATTTTCTCGCTTCATATTCATTTTGAAATATTCTCTTAATTTTTCTGTGCAGTATAGTTGACTTGTGATTTGAATTATTAGGGTCTACATTACAGGAATTAGGTAAAAGTACATTAGAACAGTGTCCCCCAACCTTTATTGGGCCACGGACCAGTTTAATGTCAAAAAATATTTTCACAGACGGGCCTTTAGGGTGGGACAGATAAATGTATCACGTGACCGAGACTAACGTCAAGAGTGAGTCTTAGATGGATGTAACAGGGAATCTGGTCATTTTTTAAAAATAAAACATCGTTCAGACTTAAATATAAATAAAACGGAAATAATGTAAGTTATTTATTTTTATCTGCAGACTGGTACCGGTCCACAGCCCGGGGGTTGGGGACCACTGCATTAGAAGATTTTACCATACAGCCCATTTTGATATAATATATGTAAAATTTCTCAATTTTTAAATAAGAATTAAACCTATTTTTATTAGGAGGCAATAGGAAAGAAAATTGGGAGGGAGGATAGTCATTTTTATTTGTAGTTAAATAGACCAGAAGTAAAAAGTTGTGACCTGCCTGTTGGCATAGAGCCTAGTGTAGGGTACTGTGTATATATAGGATCAAGTTCTGGGAAGGTTTCTTTGTCTTGTACCAATGATGTGTCCAGATTAGTTTAATTTGATTTTATTGGTGTGGCACTGGATAATGATGATTATGTAGATTTCAGTCATTCATTTCTACAATACATCTCTGTTGTGTGTTCACCCCCCAAGTCAAGTCTTTGTCCATCATAATTTTTTCCCCTTATACCCTTCTCAAAACCACGCCCGCAAGTTTAATTGTTTTTAAGGACATTTTTTTTTATGTGAGAATAGGGAAGATACAGACTCCCACATGCACCCTGACTGGGATCCACCTGGCAACCCCAGTCCAGGGCTAATGCTCTGTTCATCTGACTCCATACTCACAACCGAGCTATTTTTAGCACCTGAGGTGGAGGCTCCATGGAACCATGCTTAGTGTTCAAGGCCAATGTGTTTGAACCAATTGAGCCATGGCTGCGGGAGAGGGAGTGAGAGAGAGAGAGAAAAGGGAGAGGAGAAGAGAAGCAGATGGTTGCTTCTCCTGTGTGTTCTGACCCAGGAATCAAACCCAGGACATCTACATGCCCAGCTGATACTGTACTGCTGAGTCAACTGGCCAGGGCTTGGCCATTTCTTGCTTTGCTGATGTGACTTTAAGGTCTGTAAGGTTTTGGGGTTTTTTTATTCATAGGTATGGAGAAAAAAACAATGCATTCATTGTTGCCAGCTTTGAAAATGAGGATGAGAACAAGGATGAGATCTCCAAAAAAGTTACCAGGGCCCTTGATAAAGTTACTTCTGATTATCATTCGGGATCCTCCTCTTCAGATGAAGAAACAAGTAAAGAGGTAGAGGTGAAATCCAGTTTGGTGACTGCACCCCCAAGCCCCTTATACCAGGTAACCATGAAACAGCTTCATAGTGAAGGTCTGTGAGCAGGACTTGCCAAGTCATTTAATTTGGCTCAACGTTTCTCTAATTTGTGATTCTGTATTCTTGCCTTTGCACATGAAAGTTGCTCCTCTGACATGTAAATAGGCATCCTGAGTCACTTTATCACAGTTCTGTTTTGCTTCTTGATAGGTAGGATAAATATATTTTAAAGAGTACGGCAAAGAAGTGGGGGGTGGGATGTGGTGATAAACATTCCTGATGTTTTAAAAATCCTTTATTATATTCAGTAATAGTTACTTATTTTTTTTTAGTCTTTAACACTTCCAGTTTGTACCTTTGGGTTTAACTCTCTTGTTTAAAGTTATATAGCTACTGTGCATGCACTTATTTATAGGATATGTTCAGTTTTTTACTATTTATGCCCACATGGCAAAGAACATTTAATATACTTAGAAAAATTCTAATTTTTAAGAGGTTGGTGTTTCTTTTTTTTCTTTTTTTTTTTTTTTTTTTGGAGAGGGGGTTAGATAAGAAGTATCAGCTCATGGTTGTGGCATTTGAGTTGTTCATTGATTGTTTTCTCAAATGTGCCTTGATTGGGGAGGCTCCAGCCAAGCCAGTGACCATGGAATCATGTCGATGATCCCACACTCAAACTGGTGAGCCTGTGCTCAGGCTGATGACCTTGGCGTTTCAAAACTGGGACCTCAGTGTCCCATTAGACACTCTATCCATTACACTAGCACTGGTCAGGCAGCAAAATATGTAATATTTTATATATATATATATATATATATATATATATATATATATATATTTTTTTTTTTTTTTTTTTTTTTTAAGTGAGAGGAGGGGAGATAGACAGACTCATGCATGTACCTGACCGGATCTACCTGGTAACCCCTGTATGGGACCAATGCTGGAATCAACCAAGCTATTTTCAGCACCTGGGGCCGCACAAACCAATCAAGCCACTGCTGCGAAAGGGAAGAGAGAGAGAGAGAGAGGGAGAGAAGCAGATGGTCACTTCTCATGTGTGTCCTGACCAGGGATTGAGCAAGGGACATTACATGCTTGGCTAATGCTCTATCCACTGAGCCAATTGGCCATAGCCAGCAAAATTCTTAACAACAGTACTTTTTAATAGAAAAGATATTTTAAAGTCCAATATTTAAAGAAATCTTTTGAGTTGAGCCTTATTCTGTACATGTACAACATGGGTTTGGACTGTGAGTTCAGTTCAGGTGGATTTTTTTTTCCCAATAAATACCCATACTATTTTCTATCTGAGATTATGAATTCAGTGATGTGAACAGTCAACTGTATATATTATCTACACCATTTTATATAGAGGACTTGAGCATTTGCAGATATTGGTATCTTGGGGAGGAGATGATTCCTGGAACCAGTCTCCTGCAGGTACCAAGGGACAACTGGTTTAGTTAAGCTTTGGGGGAGTCAAAAGTTAATACATCAATTTTTGGAGGGTCGGTACATCTAAGTCTCCACCCTGTATTGTTGAAGGATCAACTGTATAGTTTTATTTATTTATTTGTTTGAATTAAGAGAGAAGCGGGGAGGGAGAGAGGCTGCTGCACGTGCCTGACCGGGATCCACCTGGCAAGCCCCCTACCGGGTGATGCTCTGCCAACTGGGGCTGTTGTTGCTTCATTGCTTGGCAACCAAGCTATTTTAGCAGCTGAGACAAGGCCATGGAGCCATTCTCAGTGCACAGGGCCAGCTTGCTCCAACTGAGCCATGGCTGCACGAGGCAGAGAGAGAGTAAGAAGGGAGAAGGAGGGGTGGAGAATCAGAAAGTTGCTTTTCTCCTGTGAGACCGGACTGGGAATTAAACCTGGGACATCCATATCCTGGGCTGATGCTCTACCACTGAGCCAACCAGCCAGGGCCTGTATACTTTTAAATATAATATTATTTTTATTAATTTGGCCTTAATCAGACCTAATGAAACATACCAAGTTTATGGTAGAGTTGGATTGGGACTGAAATGAAAATTTAGATTTTAATTAGTGAGAAATCAGTTATTAGAGTTTTGAGTATGAAAAACTAAACCTAATTCAGCATACATATATATAATATTTTTTTATTTTTTATTTATTTTATTTTTTTTATATTCTTTCAATATAATTTAGTTTTTAACTTCTCATTTCATTTTTCAGTTGAATTATCCTTCCTAAGCTTCAGAGGAAGATTAGTTCTGAAGATAATCATGTTTAGGGGTGTATGCATGTGTGCATTATAAAGTAACATGCACCTGCTTTTAGAAACATCAGACAGTATAACAGTATAGTAATGACAAGTCTTCCCTCTTCCTGCAACCACTAGAGTCCTGTGCCCTTCCATGGAGATATTCATTACCATTTGTATTTTTTCTGAGATTTCCTTTATAGCTTAAATAATGTAATCATTGTATTTTAGATATTACTGTATTTTTTTTTTTTTTAAGATTTTTATTGCTTTATGAGAAGAGAGGAGCAGAAAGGGTGGGAGAGGAGCAGGAAGCATCAGCTTGTAATAGTTGCTGCTTGTATGTTGCTCCTTGACGGGCTTGGGGTTTCAAACCAGCAACCTCAGCATTCCCGGTCAATGCTTTATCCACTGTACCTCCAGAGGTCAGGCTTTTGATATTTTTAAGACCTTTGCCTTAAATATTTTGGGCATCCCTTTTTCCTCTGTATGATATTTACTACAAATTACCATAATTCCCCATGTATAGGACGTTCCCGTGTATAAGACGCACCTTAATTTTGGGGCCTGAAATTTGGGGGGAAATGTATTACATAAAGTTTTTGAACTCAAGTTTTATTTATTATAAAATTCATACAACTCTTCATCACTGTCAAAACTCCCGTCCATTAGCTTGTCCTTATCTGTGTCTGATGACGAATCACTGTCTTTGACAATAAGTACAAAAACAGATGCGAAAAAGCAGGAAATGCAAGTAAAACAAATTTACAACCACTGTATAAGATGCACGCAGTTTTTAGACCCCAAATCTTTTGAAAAAAGTCTGTCTTATAAGTGGGGAAATATGGTACAATTGTTAAATTGCCTGGAATTTGTTTCTGAGGAGTCTGTTTTATGAAGGGTCCCCCAGAGATAACTCTCCACTAATTAAGAAATGAATATTATGACATTTTTCCCAAAACTGATCTGTAGAGTGAACTCATCAAAATTTCAAAAGGCTATTTGTATTGACCAATATCACCCCATTAAATTTAATTTCTAAATTAAAAAAAAAAGGCTTTTTCTGGAAACCGACAAATTGATTCTAAATGTAAAAGAGTCAAGTTGAAGGCCTCACACTAATAAAAAAGCCATTATGTGTATGAAGATAGTAATGGTTTAAAGATACACAAATATATTAATGTAACAGAGTAGAATCCAGAAACAGACCCACGTATATACAGTCTCGTCGTTTTTTAAATAGAAGTACCAAAGCAATTTGATAGGAAAAGTCTTTAAGAAATGGTACTGAAACAATTGGATAATCTACATATTTTTTAAAAACCTAACTGCTATTTGATACCATACACAGAAAATTAATTTGAGATGGGTTATAGATCTAAACATAAAAACTACACTACATCTGACTTTTTAGAACAGCGGTTCTCAACCTGTGGGTTGTGACCCCGGCGGGGGTTGAACGACCAAAACACAGGGGTCGCCTAAAGCCATCGGAAAATACATATTTATTATACAATACATTTCTAAATAAAATATGTATTTTCCGATGGCTTTAGGCGACCCCTGTGTTTTGGTCATTCGACCCCACAGGGGTCGTGACCCACAGGTTGAGAACCGCTGTTTTAGAAGAAAGGAGAGCTGTAATAATTTTGATGAAGTTAAATTTATCAAAATTTTTTGGGGGTTTTTTTTGTGTGTGTGTCCTCTGGAAGAAATCTTTGCCCATCCCAAACTTCCCATTCATTCTGTGTTTTGATCTTTTCTGGTTGCTTCAGAGTATTGTTTCAGTTTATTTTCACTTATTCAAAAAAGACTGAATAATCACCTATTAGATACAAAGTTTTTAACATACAAGGTGGGGCAAAAATAGATTTATAGTTTATACATAAAATAATATAAAAATTAATAAGTAATATAAGAATAAATTCTTATGTTTTGCATACTCACCTGAAAACCTACTTTTGCCCCACCCTGTATTTAGACAACCATAGAAGTGTCCCTTTTCAGGTTGCGGGTGAGTGATTTTGTTCTTTCGTGAGGAATCTGGAAACTCACTAAGTTTTTATATACATGACTAATTTTCTCTTTGAATTAACTTACTGTTTTCTCTTTCTACAGATTTCAGAACTGATATTTCCACCTCTTCCAATGTGGCACCCTTTGCCCAGAAAAAAGCCAGGAATGTACCGAGGGAATGGGCATCAGAGTCACTTCCCTCCTCCTGTTCCGTTTGGCTATCCACATCAGGGAAGGAAGAGTAAACAACCATATCGCCCAATTCCAGTAACATGGGTCCCTCCTCCTGGAATGCATTGTGATCGGAATCACTGGATTAATCCTCACATGTTAACACCTCACTAGATGCTTTTGATTGTTTCTGTGAGAGAAGGCAGAACAA
Organism: Saccopteryx bilineata; assembly: GCF_036850765.1. Taxonomy (NCBI): domain Eukaryota; kingdom Metazoa; phylum Chordata; class Mammalia; order Chiroptera; family Emballonuridae; genus Saccopteryx; species Saccopteryx bilineata. The sequence continues at coordinate 206,343,426 of NC_089491.1, read as the reverse complement.
ACCTGCCTACGTATTCAAGTTCATATTCATAGTAGTAAAGTTAGATGGGTTAAACCATCAGACTTATTTTTATAGAGAAGTTATTGAGACTAATCTTTCTAAGAAATATATGCACTTTAGATACACTGATTATAGTTTGAGAAACTTTATTCAAGTTAGTCAAGTGCCTGAGTTTTTAAATATTGGACTTGAGTATTTATATATTGTGCATCAATTCTGTTGGATACAAGAACACTGTAGGAGTGGACAATCTGTTCTAGCACCTTTGAGCGTTTACTTTATGGAGAGTATGTAAGTTATTTGTATACAAGGAAATATATTTTATGTCGTTATTTAGAAGAATTGTGTGAAATTATGTAGTTGCAAATAAAAGGTTTGGGACATGACAATATGTGCTGCTCTTCTGTGCATAGAAAAAGGAAGAAAGCAAAGCATGTTTCACTTTACTGTTTAAATACTTAGGGAAGAAAAAATACTTTAAAATTTTCCATGAAAAAAATCAGCTTTAAAAAAACCATATTTTTATTATTATACATATAAAAAGTCTAAAATTTGTTAGTAGTAGTAGTACATTGAAATTATAAACATAATAAAACACCTTTCAAAAATCAAAGTTATTCATAGCTTTTTCCTAACCAAGAATTTGGCCTCTTAATTTTTTTAAAGATTTTATTTATTCATTATAGAGAGAGGGGAGAGAGAGAGAGAGAGAGAAGGGGAGGAGCAAGAAGCATCAACTCCCATATGTGCCTTGACCAGGCAAGCCCAGGGTTTTGAACCGGCAACCTCAGCGTTCCAGGTTGACGCTTTATCCACTGCACCACCACAGGTCAGGCTTGGCCTCTAATTTTGATATGACATTTGACTTAGGTAAAACAAATGTCCTTTTAGCCACTCTAATTCCTGTGTTACGCTTTTTCTCAACATGTTAAAGTTTTTACTAAAGGTCCAAAATAAAGCCAAATAGAACAGTGCTTCAGATTCTTCAGTACTTCATATTTATACCACCGTAATGGCATCAGTCTGGTAAGTATTCTTGAACTACAAAAAGAGAAAAGGAAGTATAAGAATTTGGATTTTTTGCCCCAAAGTAGATTTTAAAAAACTAAGATCCATCCTTTCCCCTTTCTCCCACATCTTTACATTATTTAACTTAGACTAGCTCTGGCTATTCTAAATATTTCTACTGTCATTTTTTTTGATGAATCACATTGACATACAGAATAGCAGAGAAGTGGTGCCTTGGGGGAAAAGCTAATTTTGAATTTGTATATTAGATGAACTACCTGCAGAAAATTTCTGACTTATTGCCTACTCACGTTTTCCTAAAATTCATTTGAAGCAAAAGAAAACTTATCATTTGTAGTTTTTCCAATCCATTTATAATGCCTATCTTAGCACCTGGATCTTCAAGTCAACCTAAGCATGGGGTATATGGCTAAAGATTTGAAAGTGTGGAAATTAAATTTACAACCGCAACATAAAACTTTTCAATTTTGAATCTTAGAGACTTTTCCTAGTTTTAATGCTATTATACTGTTTGATTAGGCTTATACAACTTTTAACATACTTGCAAACTACATCTACTTTCTCCCCTGAAGTATAAAGGTTGGCAAAAGTAGGTTTAAAAAAAAAAAGGTTTATAGTTGTGAGTACACAAAGTTTATTGTGTTATTTATGAATGTATTGCCATATGGACAAATATAAACCTACTTTGCATACCACTATTTAGTGGTGCCTATTCAAACTTCTAGGGTTAACTGGCATCACAAGGGAGATTAGTTTTGTTTGAAAATTTATAAAACTTTTCTTACGGGAGAAAGTTTTGTGTGATGACAGATTGTAGTCAATGTAATGGTGACAGGATTCAGGTATTTTTATCATGGAGTTAGCATTTGTTAGTTTGCTAACATAGTTATAAGCTTATTGGGAAAATCAGAAACATGTTAGCCATACTGTCAAAGGAGGAAGTCTTTTTGGCACACCCCTGCAGACCTTTCTTCCCACATTAGGTTACCATAAAATCTCTTAAGTCTCTTACTCATTTGTGCTGGCAACTAAATGCAGAGTGCCTTGGGGAAAAGCTAATTTTGAATTTGTATATTAGATGAACTACCTGCAGAAAATTTCTGACTTACTGCCTACTCACGTTTTCCTAAAATTCATTTGAAGCAAAAGAAAACTTATCATTTGTAGTTTTTCCAATCCATTTATAATGCCTATCTTAGCACCTGGATCTTCAAGTCAACCTAAGCATGGGGTACAAAAGTCCCTTGGTTTTTTTGTAATGGACTGAGTTGTAACATCACAGCCTCATGTGACTCCAGGGCTGCTCTAAGGAAGACAGAATGTGGCTGCGTCACTTTGGCTTGAAAAGCCTTATCAGGCTATTTCTAACAAGAGTGGTTGGTAACATGATGATGATAATGTCTTCATTCTCCATACTGTTGTGTACTTTCAGGCATAACTGCAAAGTTCTAAATTGACAAGCATTGAAAAAGATTGTTTGCATTCTTTGTAAAAGGCAATTTGACAACGGCAAAAAAAAATTTAATGTATATATTCTCCTACCCAGTAATTCAAGTTCTATATATCTAGAGGATAACTTATGGAAATACTTTTGCAAATGTATAAAAATCAATGTACAATTGATACAGCATTATTTACCATAAGAAACTATAATTCATACTACGTGAGAGCATGAGGCCAATAATATAAGAATGATGTATGACTACTGATGTGCACAGTTGTCCACCATCTTGTGTGAGGGCTGAAAATAGGTGCAAAAAGAGGGGCTATTAATAGAAATTAAACAGGTTTATCACTGAAATGGAGTCTCTTGAGTATTCAAGTAAGTTGCCCTAGGTGATCCAAACTTCAAACCCAGGTCATTGGCTTTTAGGAACTAGAGAGCGGGTTGGAAAGCTAGGCTAAAACGTTAATAATGGTTACCCCTGAACTGTTAATAGTGTGTGAGCATTACTTTTCTGTGATTTGGAAAGCAGTAGAAGAGACATTTTGCTATTTTCTTGGTTTAGATTGAGTTTTGATGAAAAGAAACAAATCTTGGGAAACTATTGACCACAAGAGGGCATCAGATATTCTTTTCCAATTTCCAAGCTAAAAGTTTAATTTGCAAATAATAATCTCCCTTCTCCATGAAAACATTAGTGGTTAATTTAAATTACTACTTTTCCTATGGATCTACATGTAGAAATTGTAATTGGTAATGAGGAATTTTAATTCAGTATCTTGTATTGCTTTTTTTTTGATAGAGAGGGACAAACAGTAAAGGAGAAAGATGAGAAGCATCAATTCTTCATTGTTCATTGATTGCTTTTTCATATGTTGCTTGAGTGTAGGGTGACTGGCTTGAGCAAGGGGTCACTGGCTCAGCTGGAGCCCCTTCAAGGCACGTATTCGAAAGCAATCAATGAACAACTAAGGTGCCGCAACTGTGAGTTGATGCTTCCCATCTCTCTCCTTTCCATTCTGTTTGACAGTATCTGTCCCTTTCTGTCTCTCTCTCTAGCCAAAAAAAAAAAAAAAAAAAGGAAGTATATTTAAAATTTTTGAACTTTGTCTAAAGGGACAAAACATGAAAAATATAAAATTCTCTTTTGTCATCTGAGTTCTTACTAAGGGAAACCTCACTATTTCATGTTTCCTAATATTGCCCAATGATAAGACAGACCATACTTAAAATCTGATGACAGCTAATAAGACCCTTTAGTATATAATTTTGAAAATACCAGTTGTGATAATGTGATACAGTGGTACCTTGAGATACGAACAGACCAACATACAAATTTTTAAGATATGATCTGTGACTCGGTCTGTATTTTTGTTCAAGATCTGAGCGAAATTCTGAGATATGAGTAGTGATTTGAGAAGCTGCCACTAGTTGGCACGTTGGCGTACGGGTCCAGTATCTGCAGTTTGATATACGAGTTGACTGACTTATGAGTTTGGTTATAGAACAAATTAAATTCATATCTCAAGGTACCACTGTGCTGTGAAATCTGGAAAAAAAAAAAACCCAAAATGTTAAAATACAGGTTCTAAATAGGGAACTGGTGTGAGGATTTACAGTAAAATCCCTCTTCCCTGACACAGGGTGCCAATCAAAAATAAGTGGGAAACGGTTAAAAATTATGTAACCTTTGACCATTTAAAACTTTTTTTTTATTCAGTGAAAGGAAGGGAGGCAGAGACAAGACTCCTGCATGCACCCTGACGGGGATTCACCTTGCAAGCCCACTAAGGGGGGGATGCTCTGTTGCTCAGCAACCGAGCTCTTCTTAGCACCTGAGATGGTGCCCATGGATCCATCCTCAGCACCTGGAGCCCACTCACTCCAATCGAGCCATGGCTTCAGAAAGGGGAAGAGAGAGAGAAGCGAGAGGGGGAGGGGTAGAGGAGCAGATGGACGCTTCTTCTGTGTGCCATGACTAGGAACTGAAACCTAGGATATCCACACAGGGTTGTCTTCACCATGTCTAGTACAGTTGATTATGTACAATTTACTCAAATTATGCTGTCGGCAACAGAACAAGCATAAAAAGGCTTGGTAGCAAACAAAGCAGATTCTTGTCAATCATCTTCCTTGCAGAGGCCACCACAGGCATCCCAGAGTGCAGCCGCCCACGATCTGTGTGACCTGGGCATAGTGAGCATGTTTTATTAGGGGGAACAGAGGGTACTGGTTAGGCCGGAGTCAGCTCGGCTTTCACTGGCCTCCTCCCAAGCTTGTGTTGCTGGGAGTGGAGTGAGAGGGGAAGATATAGCCTTAACCTTATACTCTTAACTTTTCCCTTTCCTTTCATACAGTTCTCTCGGGGCCGAGACTGCCAAGGACTCAAGGTTCCTATAAAAACACTCGACCAGGAATCAGGAGACCTGGATTTTGTTTTTAATCGTGGCCTTGGGAAATCAAAACCTTTCTGGGTCTTGATTCTTTTTTCCCCCCATAAAATAATATTGAAGTAGATTACACATCCTATGGATATTTGGGGGGGGGGGGTTATAAAATTTGAACTATGTAAATTTTCTTCACTTAACTAGATCACAAATCTTACCCATATTACAAAAAGTTTAAATCAAACCCACACAAAGATGTTCATAAAGCACTGTCACTACTATACAGAGATTTACCTTATCCTGGACATAGCAGATCCTATCTATCGTTTAGTTAGCAAAGCAGAGATGACACTGTCTCTCACGGCATTGTCTTTTGTTTCTATGAACAAATGAAACGCCCTCTGTCACTAGATGAAAAGACTGGTGGAAGAGGCTGATGTTGGAGGGCTATTATTTTTCCAACTGGTTGCAATCATTAGTATCTTCTCTTACACTTTCAGAACAGCAAGGTCATTCTGTTCCCTAGAAATATTCTCATTGTTGACAGTTCTGGGACTCTTAGAAGGGAACATGTCCTACTTAGCAACATTAAGAGCACACTGCCAGTAGCCAACCTTCAACTTGACGTATATGATAGCTGACCTAATGTGACCTAGACACATCTTTTCCAAGTGCAAGATAACTAATTTTCTTCATTAGTTTTGTCTGTGCTGATCCCATAAAACTGATTTGGGCAAAAGCTCCAGCAAAGATAAATTAAGAAACACATTGTGATGAGAATACATTTGGTGATGTCTTGACAGGAACATAACCAGCGCTGTTGCAATTATCAACAAAGATTACTGAGAACCTACGTGTTGAATATTTAGATGTAAAATTTCTCCCTCTGCCTTTGAGAAATCATGTCTGCTGAGGCAGAGGGGACAAATGTATGAAAACAAGTGATCATCAGCTTCCTCTGGGTACAACTTCAAGGAGGGGAGAAGTCAGGTTGAATCAGGAGGACAGTTTAGGAAGGATTAGGATTACATGGTCAAAAGAGTTAAAACCATAAAGTAAAAGGGTAACCTGCCAAAAAAAGTTTTTACTTTGTGTATAAAATTATGTATAATTTTATTATACATAATAGCTCCAAATTAGCAGAATAGTGACAAAAATGCACAAAACATGAACACAGTTCTCAAATGGTTTTTAAACATAAGATGCTCAACTGACCAAATAGCAAGTGACAAAATTTTAAACCATGAGATAGTTTTTCTTCTTAGCAGTCAGTAAAGATCAAAAGGTTGGAAAAGAGTATTGGAGACTGGGGTGAGATAAGCACTGTCGTCCATTGCAAGCTAGGTGGCTACAACACCTGCAAAGTTATTAATTGCTATCAAAATACTCTATACTCAGCACCTCTCCTAGAAATTTACCTTAAAAATAGATTTATACATATACATAATGACATACGTACAAACATACTGCTTATAATTTTACTCATTGAATCAAAAACATGGGATCAATTTAGATGGCCATAAATTGGAGACTGATGTAAATACCAATTTTGAAAACAAGAGGCAGATGCATACACAAGTTAAAAAAAAGTGTACAAAAACTTTTTGAAGAAAAGTATGGTAATAGAGGGCCAGTTCTGATTCTAAAACCTGAGAAACAGTAACTGACTTCAGACATACTCAAAATGTGAGCAGGGTTTCCGAAACTTTTTTCTAAAATGTTCCTCCAGTTCTCCAAGTTTTTATAATTAGGTTTTGGTTGTTTTTGAAGTTGGCTCCTATTGAGTCAGGTCAGCTATTTCTATGTTTGTGCAGGTTACCTTTTCCAACCTTGTGCAGGCTTTCTCACCACCGGTACTCACTGTTTCTCTCTCGATTACCGCCTTTTGGGAAAAACCAGAGCAAGCTGCCTTACAGAACAAAGGCCATGGACTTGCCGAATGTATACAGGCACCTATTGCCATTTCTTTTCTAAAAATATATTCAGTCTTTACTGAGCAATGTGCCAGAGTTAGGAACTGGGGATACGCAAAGAAACTAGCTTCAAACTCAGAAGGAGGCTATATTAAGCATGTTGAACAGTTAGAATAAATACAGTACAAAAGGTTTTGTGCCATAAGGCAATACTGAAAGCCTGCATGCACCCCTAAGCTGGTGAGTGGGGGGACACGGTGCGAATCAGGAAAAATGACTTCAAGGACACAACGTTCGTTCTTTCCTTGTAGGGCAAGTATGCACTGGGCAGGTAAACAAGGAGGGGCTGTTCTCTGGTTGACGAAACTGCATGTTCACAAAGGTATGAAACTCCAGCCCCAGCAGGTGTGTACACGTGCACCTCAAGTGTGGAGAAAATAAATCAGAGAGAAATGGAATGGACCATGAGAGACCTTTTTTTTTTTTTATGTCAGATTAAGATGATTTGAGTTCCAATGTGATCATATTTACATTAAGACAACCAGTCCACTAGGACTGGGGACAATGACACAGGTCAAGAGAAGATCCTGAGGGCTTCTGGTACTTTGTTGGGGACTGACATCCTTTTTGTAATTTCCTGTCTCTTCACCCACTCCTCTCCTCTATCAGAATTTTCACAGCTCAGCAGTGAAGAAGAACAGATGAAGGAGCAAGTCCTTGGTTAACTAGGCTGGAATTTATTTCTCTTAACTCCAAAAATTATTTTCTGTAGTTACCTTAGGACAAGTTTTCTTTTTCCTAGTTATCAAATTTAGAAAAGCCATTTAAGAAACAAAACAACAAATCACATTTGATTTATACTTCAGAACTACTGGCAAGAAAAAGCGAGCTGAGTTCGTAGGATTGCCCTTCTAATCTTTCACTGTTGCCTTTATTGCATTTAGAAGTTATATTTGACTATGCCTTAGACTTAAAACTAAACCACTTTTATTTAATCACAAATTACTTCATATTCAATTTTGTTTTCAGTGTCATCAGTTTTCCCATCTGTCCTTTAGAGCTACAAGATTAAAATGTGGTCTATATATATAAGGCATTAAATTATACTCAGTAGTTTCACTTAGCATATTTTATTGTAACCTTGTTTTCTTGAAAATCTGTGTATCATCGTCAGCATCTCAACTTCCAAGGACAAATACAAAGACTTATATCAATTCTATTTCTTTAAAACCTTCCTACATGCCCTGTGATGTATTTTTGTCCCTATTTTAAGCAGTAGGAAACTGAAGCTAAGAAAAGCATTGGTAATGAGTGGTGTTCAAACAATCTGACTCCAAGGCCTATGCTCTTCTCTGTTTAAGCCGAGTAGAAAATTCAATGTTACTATAAACCAGTTGTTATTAACCTGGGGAATGTGGGGGGGTGAGGGGTTGCTTCCACTGAAGTGGACAGTTGGAAACATTTGGAGACATTTTTGGTTATCACATCTGGGCAAAGGGGGAAGAGTGCGGCTGGCACACAGTAGGTTAAGGCCAAGGATGACACTGAGCATCCTACACTGTATAGGACAGTCCCCCACAAGAAAGAATTAAACAACCCAAAATGTTAACAGTGCCAAGATCAAGAAACTAGAGTATGAACAAAATATTCCTCAAAAACTCTTACAGACTCATTCCTCATTGCTATCCCATCCTGATTTTTTCTGAAATCAGTATTTCGAGACAATGAAAACAGCTTTAAACCAGAACCAAATGTGTGTAATTCATATATGCAAGCACATTTTTAATGTAGCTGGAAAACGCTTGGAGTTTATCCTGTAAAATACTGTGAAATGATCACCGAATTTGGAAGGTTCCAAGCCCAGATACAATAGTATATATTGTCCTATAAATGCAATGTAGGGAAACATACATGTATGTCTCACATGTTTGCACTGATGTGTGGCTATTCTGATCAGTAAAGGACGCAAGCGGTGGGGGCAAGGAAACCCTGACTCAGGAAAGCAGAGAGGAAGCTTTAGAAAGTAAACATTTTATTTCACTAATTGATTGTCTTTAGAGAGACAAGAGAGGGAGGGAAGAAGAGAAGGAGGGAGAGAGAGAAACATTCATTTGTTATTCCACTTAACTATGAATGACTTGGTCACTTTCCTGACCAGGGGTCAACCCTTCAACCTTGGTATTTCAGGACAATGCTTGAACCCACTGAGCAAACTGGCCAGGGCCTAAAGTAGACATATTTTTTTTTAAGGCACAATGAAGCCACACCAAGAGGCAGAAAACTACTTTCTTAATTTTATTTTAAAAGTACACAAGGTCACAAAACTAGGGCAAGTTCTTACTTTTTAAATCAAATTTTGTTCTTACAAATTTCAAAATCTGCACCACTGGATATTTAAGCCAGAAATTTTAAATATTGATACAAAAAAAATCATTTTTAAAACTGACACTATCAGGTAGAGACTTGCATATGTGAAGTGTCAAAATATGTATTCTCAGTAGTACAAGTGTATTTATTACAAAAATTCATAGTGAGGGATAAGAATAAGTGAATTAGTGAATTGTGGTTTTCTTAACACTGGTGTTATTAAATAAGTTCATAGAAAACACAAAGCTTCCTTGACTGGAACTTTTAGTGTTCATGACCAAAACCAAATGCAACAGATATTCTTCACTCTTAAATTACAACATAAGGTACTTCATAAAACTTGATTTTAATTAATCGTAATAAGCCAGATACAGCAAATATTTGCTGGTGTTAATATCGTAAAATAAAATATTTGCTGGTGTTAACCATAAGATAAACAGAATTGCAATTCACAAATTCATTATTCTTCCCTGCTTCTATAACATTAGTAAGTAGAATTTGTGCTCAGTTATGCACCATATTTTAGTGTCAAAATAGGCAAACAAGTAAAAATAAATCCAACTGCAGAGCATGTTGACTTTATTGCAAGAATACCCAAAGGCATTTGAAATACTAAAACTTGCCCAGAACATTTACACTACTAAACACAGAATATTACAAAGATTTATGTACATATATATATATATAATATATAATGTCGCAAGCCACTAAGAAGTTAAAATGGTGCCAACATTTTCTACAAACTATTCCCTACATGACACGTCAAAGCATTAAACACAAAAGATGGACTTTTTCTGTTCACACTGGAATAAGGCATCTGAGAGCCCTAAACACTGTGGAGGTGAAAAGAGATTAGAAAAAAACTTTCAACATTCACAGAACTTCAAATTTACATGCTGCACATACACACAAACAGTGTGGAAATTAAAAAGCCATACATTATAGAATTCGATATCCAACGTCATGCAATGAGTTCTTATATTCAACCAAAATGTTTACTTGCCCCCTCACTTGCTCCTAATTTATGAAACTCAATCTTGAAAATTATCCTTTTAATAAAAATCAGATATTAATTCATACCAACAATCTAAGTGTGTTTCTTGCATTAACCTTCCCCTAAGACACTCTGACTGTGTTTCTGTTGTAACAACTCCATGACAGATGTTTTTTTTTCCTTCTAACTGGGGAATATTAGGTAAGATTGCCAATAAGAAAAAGAACAGCCGTAAAATACACATTTCAAGCACAGAACTACATCCTCTACACTAAGTATCACTTAAAGTAACCCTGCATAACTCAAGATGGGGTTAAGTCTCTTAGATGTAAAGTGGAATCAACTGCTTTTGCCTCAAAGATACAGTGTAATCCTTGACTGATGTTGTAAAGCTCTAATGAAAATGTCTGAGTAACAATTTGATTACCAATAACAATTCTAGAACAAACATTTTATCTCTGGCTCAACTGAAATTATCAGTGAGAATTGTAAATCAGTCAGAACTGAGTGCTGGATTAACTGAAATTTACAAGGAGAATAGCTGAAGACATAGCGTCAAACTGAATTATGTCCTCAAAATTGCATCACACCCAATAAATAGGTCTCCTTCAGGTTACACAACTGATTATTTTTTAACAAGCTAGTCTCTAAGAGTATAGGTAGTATGAACCTGAACTAAAAGTGCCTCTGAAAGAGATTCTCACTGACTTCTAGGTAAATCCTAGACCAACTATGAAGTCTAAGGCAAGGAAAGCCTTATATATGTCCATTTTTTAATAATTTCTACTTAGACTGATATCATAATCTTCAGTACATGAAAACTAACAAAAAGGGCTAAAAATTGTTTAGTAAAGAGTAAAGTTTGTGCTATTATTTCTTATACGATTGTATAAATAAATTTACTCATATAAAACAGACCAGACATCGGGAGTTCAAAAATAGTTCCTGTTATAAAATCAGAAACAAAGTAAAGGAGTACCAGGGAATGTAGAAATTTAAAAACCTTTATGAATAACACAATCTGTTAACTTGCATTCAAAAAGAACAGAAAAGAAGAGGCAAGATAGAAAGTATGAGGGTAGAAAGTTGTCACAGTGATGTGTTTTTAGGGACAGTACCTTCACCTCTAAGCACCCTTCAGGTGATAGCTAGCTCATAGGCACCAGAAATTCATAATAAAAATTAAATTACCCAAAAGGCACAAATGAAAATGTTAATGTAAGTATAAAAGCAGTATGATGGAAGGTTAAAAACTTATTTGAAAAATGCTCCCAAATATGTAAAACTATACACTAATCCATTACACATTCAGCTTAAATTTACCATTAAAAAGGGAACACAATATTCTTCCTAACCATAAATTCATGCCAACATTAATTTATAATGTAGCACCTATACTACCACAGCACCCAAAGAGAATAACAGAAACCAACTCCCTACAAAATCTAAGGAAAAGGTTTTAGAGTCAGTGAAATAATTTATTGCAGACCTTATTTACTATAAAGAAAATCTTAGCTCATTCTACTACATCCACACTCCCTCACAATCTTAAGGGAAATACAATAAATTCACTTTCTTCTACTAAAACAGTATTTAACACATTTGGCAGTTAGGAGTATTCCTTTTTACTCCTTTTCTTTTCCTTTCCTATTTATTTATTTATTTATTTATTTTTGTATTTTTCTGAAGTTGGAAACGGGGAGGCAGTCAGACAGACTCCCGCATGCGCCTGATCAGGATCCACCCAGCATGCCCACCAGGGGGCAATGCTCTGCCCATCTGGGGCATCACTCTGCTGCAACCAGAGCCATTCTAGCACCTGAGGCAGAGGCCACAGAGCCATCCTCAGCGCCCGGGGCCAACTTTGCTCCAATGGAGCCTTGGCTGCGGGAAGGGAAGAGAGAGACAGAGAGGAAGGAGAAGGGGAGAGGTAGAGAAGCAGATGGGCACTTCTCCTGTGTGCCCTGGCCGGGAATCGAACCCAGGACTCCTGCACGCCAGGCCAATGCTCCACCACTGAGCCAACTGGCCAGGGCTCCTTATTTATTTTTTAAAGAATAATACTACTTTCACAAAACTAAGATCAAGTTATCAAAACTCAACTTTTCTGCAACTATACAAAGACATGTTAGCCATAATATCGCAACTGTACATCCTCCTGCATCTGGATGGAATACAGGATCCATGGAGGACACTTACTAGCATAAAACCCATTTCATCGTTCTGAGTCTATGAAGAAAAATACCCTACAGGAACTGCATTCAGGAAGGCAAATTTAGGATTACGTATTTCTAGAATGCATAACATGCAACACCATCCAAAAACAACAAAACACTAAACCAGAAAAATAAACTTTAAAATTTTGAACCAATAATAATAATAAATGAGTTATAATTTTTTCTTATTAGAACAATATCACCTAAAGCAGAGAGCCAGTATTCAGTTGGGAGCTGCGGAATCCTCCATCCTTGCTCTGGCTGTTCACCATTCTGAAGGTTACCAGGTCACCACAGTCCCCAGGGATCAGATTATTTGTCACTGAAATCCATCTCACTATTGTACCCTAACGTCATTGCTCTGTGTAGTGGACAGCAAACTTTCTAAATAAATCCATAAAAGCTCCTTATTTTAGCATACAGAAGAGCTTACTATGTCTCTGTTGCCTACAGCAGTCTATCAACCAAATACTTAAATCATTTCATAGAAAAGGTTTCTGAATGTCTCAAAAGCAAAACTAGCAATTTCTAGAACACTGTAGTGTTTTTACATTATTAGAACTATTCTAAACACATTTAGAATTTTCTAAGAACAAACATAAAGGTATGTAAGAATTTTTACCAGGGATGCTGTACCAATTTTGGGACATAAGTTAATTGAGAAAATCATCCTAAAAATAATGGTAGAAATGATAAAGTACTATTTTCAGATGATTCAAGTATCAACTTGGTGTGCATGGAAGTTTACCAATTTCTTCCCCTATGATTTCATATCCAAAGTGCTACATCTTGCTAAGTATTGGTATGTAGAAACCTATAAAATCAACCTCTTAAAGGAAATCGTTTTCAGATGGCAAAATTTTTTAGTAACTTTAATGCCTTCACTATTTCGATATTATCAAACAAAACCTTTTGAAGTACATTTCGCACAGTTTCTGGGTCACTTCTTTTTGATCTATTGAGGCTGGTAGCAAAATTTAGAACAGAATACGTTTTCGTATTTCAAAAGAATTGGAAAAGTGTAGAGGCCAGAGAGGAAAAGTGGGAGGCCTATACTATAGAGCCGTCCTTGCTCTGCGCCGGGATCATCACGGGTACGGCCCCCATCCTGCTGAGATTCGGGGCAGCTACCTTAGCTGGAGGGAGTGTCGGGCTCTGTGGGGCGCGTTCAAAATCCTCGCTGGGTACTTGGTTATACTGAGTCTTGGAATAGCCTTCCATGTTAGAAGGAGACATAGACCCCAAGGAGGAGTGATTGCTGCCGAGGTAGCTTCTGGCAGTGGACGTCCGGCTCTTCGGAGGAGGAACATCTTCCCTGGAAAGCAAATATTCCAATACCAGCTCAAACAACCAGTTTCCAGACGCCTACAATCATGTAACCAATGAACCGTGGGTGGGGGTTAAACATTAAGTATTGTATATAAAAAAGTGTGTGGGGCCCTGACCGGTTGGCTCAGTGGTAGAGCGTTGGCCCAGTGGTAGAGCGTTGGCCCGGCTTGTGGAAGTCCTGGGTCCGATTCCCAGCCAGGGCACACAGCAGGAGAAGCGCCCGTGGGCTTCTCCACCCTTATCCCTCTCCTTTCTCTTTTTCTCTCTCTCTCTCTCTCTCTCTCTCTCTCTCTCTCTCTCTCTCTTCCTCTCCTGCAGCCAAGGCTCCATTGGAGCAAAGCTGGCCCCCCGGCACTGAGGACAGCTCTATGGCCTCTGCCTCAGGTGCTAGAATGGCTCCAATTGCAATGGAACAACGCCCCCTGGTGGGCATGCCGGGTGGATCCCGGTGGGGCACATGCGGGAATCTGCCTGCCTGACTCCCTGCTTCTAACTTAGGGAAAATGCCAAAAAAAAAAAAAAAAAAAAAAAATCTGTGGGCCTGACCAGGCGGTGGTGCAGTGGATAGAGCATCGGACTGGGACGCAGAGGACCCAGGCTCGAGACCCCGAGGTCACCAGCTTGAGTGCGGGCTCATCTGGTTTGAGCAAGGCTGACCAGCTTGAATCCAAGGTTGCTGGCTCCAGCAAGGGGTCACTCGGTCTGCTGTAGCCCCTGGTCAAGGCCACATATAAGAAAGCAATCAATGAACTAAAGTGCTGCAACGAAGAATTGATGCTTCTCATCTCTCTCCCTTCCTGTCTGTCTGTCCCTATCTGTCCCTCTCTCAGTCTCTGTCACAAAAAGAAAAAGTTTGTGGGACACATACAAAAGCAAGCACAATAAAGCACAATGTCACAAACTGTGTATCTGTCCCTAAGTTATCATGTACAGAGTATATATAAGAGGTGGTTTTTATAGAAATTTATGATTTCGTAATATTCTTACAAGGAATAAACTTCAAATATTTTCATATTCCAGTATAGCTCATCAAGATACGCTTATAGGCAGACAACACTTTATAGCTGATAAAGCACTAACACCTACAGATATATTTCTACCCCCCTCAAAATCCTTTTTGTTATAAAAGCTATTTATCTAAGACCTTAGCTGAACACGTGTAAGATTCAAGTCTGCAAAAAGGAAGAACTTAGGCATAAGAATTTTCGCACCAAGGACTGACAAAATACATATCTGAGTTACCTCTGGTGTATTTTAAAAAAAAAAGTGTCTGGATCCCACCCTATACCCTCCAAATGGCAATTTCCTGTGTGTTAGTTAAGTCACATGTTGTTTAAAGCTCGATAATCCAACATGTACTGCTAGTTAAGATCTACTGGTTAAGAATATTTAAAGAATAAAATCATATAACCAATAGTTCTATAAACTACCTGTCACTGGATATAATCAGATTTTTTTTTAAACCTCAACATGTCCATTTTTTTTTAAAACGTTATAGTTGGACTTGATTGGAAGAAGGCAGACAGTCTTAAGTCATTTTGCAGTGGTTCTTAAAGAAGGGTCGAAAATGGGAGAGGGGCAGGAGCAGGGCACAACAAAGGTTGGTTGGCTCTGCACACTTGAAAAAGGAAGTAAAGCCTTTCAAATGTGTTGAGAGGAAGAGCTACAGCTTTCGTCCAGTTCTCACCAAGGTCAATGCTTCAGGTAATTAAGAGAACTAATGCTTTAGACATAATAAACTTAGTATTCATCAGTCAACTCCTGTGTCACTTAATTACCTGATATCATGGTGAACTTCTTTTTCGTATTTTTTTTCTCTGCGCTTTTTATGACAGCAAAAGATGATCAGAGAGATGAGCACTAGTGCAAGCAAAGTTCCTATAATAGCTCCTGCAATTGTTGCAGCTCTGTTTGAAGCTAGAATAAGATGTTTATGAGAAATTAATAGTAAATACAAACAAACAAATTATATCTAGTCATATTGAGGGTAAGGATACACATTGACAGTCTAATTTCACTGCATACATTAACTTTAACTGACAAATTAATTTGTTTTTTGGTCCAGGGGGAGAATCCACTAAAAGAACTATCTTTTGAACTGTGTATTTATTTCAAGCATAAACGTCATCAAATCAGATTAAAATATTTTAATATCTCTAGCCATCCGAGCTGGCATACAACGTATTAGTTGAAAAGCTAATAACCAAGTCAGAATGCTTTGCTCACAGCATCCACTTGCCCTCAGTATCACCTGCTGGCACAGAACCAAAGGGGTCTGTACAAAGATCAGGGAAACAAACACTATCACAGCAGACAGAAGATACGTACGTGGGACAACATCCAGACGCAGCAGGCACTGATCAGAGCCTACTCTGTTGCTGACTGTGCACCTGTACGTCCCAGAGTACTCGGTAGTGGCATTTTTTACATTTATAACAGATGAAGTCATTTCTATAAAAAGAAAGGTAGGGAAGAGAAAAACTCATTTTTACATGATTGTTGAGTGCAGAACGAACTGCCAGGCAGACACATAAATATCTACAGAATGCAAACAATTATGCCTCCAGTTCATCTAAAATATCAAGGGGAAAACAACCATAATCTTCTTAGCCAGGAATCGAGAGTCTCAGCTGAAGCAGAGCTATTTGACTATAAAAAAAATTCCATGCCACCTGAGCAGGCAGTGGTGCAGTGGATAGAGTGTTGGAATGGGACACGGAGGACCCACGTTTGAAACCCAGAGGTCGCCAACTTGAGTGTGGGCTCACCAGCCTGAGCGTGGGGTCATAGACATGAGCCCAAGGTCACTGACTTGAACAAGGCATCACTTGCTCTGCTGGAGCCCCCCCTCCCGTAAGGCACAGATGAGAAAGCAATCAATGAAATAAGGCGTTGCAATGAAGAACTGATGATTCTCAACTCCCTCTCTTCTTGTCTGTCCCTATCCGTCCCTCTCTCTCTCTCTCTCTCACAAAAAAAAAAGAAAGAGGCTGAGAGAAATCATACTTAACCAGTGTGGGGAGGGTGAAGACCAATTTGAATACTAGGTCAATCATAGCAAAGTGAGCAATCAGATTTAACCAGTTTGTATCTTTCCGATTAGTGTCACAGAAGTGTTTTTGTTTTAACACAAACACACCATGGATAAATTACAGTCTCTTCAACATGAATCTAGGCTCAAGAAACTTTCAAGATTTAGCTTGTTATGACTTAGTCATTAAGATCATGAATGTTTTCCAACAGTATTACTACCAATTAAAAAAAATATACCAGCCTGACCAGACAGTAGTACAGTGGATAGAGTGTTGAACTGGGATGCTGAAGACCCAGGTTTGAAACCCTGAGATCACTGGCTTGAGCGTGGGCAAACCCTGCTTGAGCGCGGGGTCACTGGCTTAAGCATGGGGTCCCTCGCTCTGCTGTAGCCCCCCCCCCATCAAAGCACATATGAAGAATTGATGCTTCACATCTCTCTCCCTTCCTGCCTGTCTGTGTGTCTCTCTCTGTCCCTGTAGCTAGAAAAAAAGAGAAACCAATGATATATCCAAAACTTTGAAATTGTTGTAAAAAATATATTTATACTACATGAACATAAGTTGTCATTATAAAACACTGAATAATTCCCATGGAATCCTGATTTTTCTTTATAGAAAAGGGAGGATATTTGGGGATTAAAACACACAAACACACACACACACACCCCTACTAAATTTAAATCAATGGTACAAGCTGTCTAATCAGGGTACCTGTTATCAGTGCTGTGGGCAGTTTCTGTGAGTTGGACAATTTTTGCCATTCATATTGTAATGGAAGTGAACCTTCTTTTGGTTCACATTTTAGTTTAAAGTCATTTCCAATTTCTTCTGATCCATCAACATAACATCTTATACCTGAAGGCTTAACTGAGGAAAGAAAATAAATTAAAACTTTATACAAAAGAATGGAATTTGAGTTTCTAAGAATGAAACACAGAGCATGCTGCACAGGACTCATTATCACATGGTTCTGGGTTCAGAGCTGACAAGACAGAAAGACTACAACAGGTTGTCAACACCAGTTTTCTCAGCTTTATCCAACACAAAACAGTCAAGACAGGGCTCAGGCAAGCAGCCACTGCATAGGGAGGCCTGGCAGCATCTCCGTGCCCTGGATTCCACAGGGCATGCCTGAAAAAAAAGCAAGCATGATGTAGGGCTGCGCTTTTTCAGACTCAGGGAAGCTTTCCCTTCTTTGAAAGAATATACGCACCCCTATGTTCATTGCAGCATTATTTATAATAGCCAAGATTTGGAAGCAGCTCGTGTCCATCAGTACATGAGTAGATAAAAAAAAGCAGTGGGCCCTGGCCGGTTGGCTCAGTGGTAGAGCATCGGCCTAGTGTGCAGGAGTCCCGGGTTTGATTCCCGGCCAGGGCACACAGGAGAAGCGCCCATCTGCTTCTCCACCCCTCCCCCTCTCCTTCCTCTCTGTCTCTCTCTTCCCCTCCTGCATCCAAGGCTCCATTGGAGCAAAGTTGGCCCGGGCGCTGAGGATGGCTCCATGGCCTCTGCCTCAGGTGCTAGAGTGGCTCTGGTCACAACAGAGCGATGCCCCGGATGGGCAGAGCATCGCCCCTGGTGGGCATGCCGGGTGGATCCCGGTCGGGCACATGCGGGAGTTTGTCTGACTGCCTCCCCATTTCCAACTTCAGAAAAATACAAAAAAAAAGGGCAGCGGTACAATGGAATACTACTTAGCTGTAAAAAAGAAGGAAATCTTACCTTTTGCAACAGCATGGATGGACCTGGAGATTATTATGCTAAGTGAAATAAGCCAGGCAGAGAAAGACAAGTACCATATAATTTCTCTTATATGTGCAATCTAATGAACAAAATAAACTAACAAAACCGAAACAGACTCATAGATACAGAGAACAGACTGACAGCTGTCAGAAGGGAGGAGAATTGGAGGCTGGGAGAAAAAGGTGAAGAGATTAAGAAAGAAAGAAACAGACACAGCGCTGAGAGGACTGCAGGAGAGAAAGAGGGGTGGGCAGGGTAGAGGGGGGAAAGCTGGTGATGGAGGGAGACTTGACTTGGGGTGGTGAACACACAGTGCAATATACATACAGGTGATGTTATTGTAGAATTGTGCACACTTCATTTTGTTTTTCCTCCACAGACTTTCTAAGCAGAATTTTTAAGAAAAGGTAACTAATGAGCTTTCATCTAACTTTTTCTTTCAAGAGAAACTTCTAGTGTTTTCTCCAAGAGCACGACTCATCTGAAACCATGAAAGAGAGTACAAGAAATTTTCCTGACTCTGAGACAGACTCTCGGATCAGAATGTTGGTAGTCATCCCACTTCCCATCTGCAGTAACTTCCTGCTTTCCCTTTTTATCCTTCATTGAACCCCTCTCTCCCTTCCTGATTTGATTTCAGGGTTTACTTGGCCATGGTGATTTCCCACAAAACTAACAAAATAAGTTAGAGTCAGTGTTTCCCACTGATCCATTGGCCAGTGGAGTGCACCACAACCTGCATTTTTGTTCCTGCTCTGATACTCATTCTTTAAAAAACAGTTAAGTTCAAAACGAGTCTGGAACTCAATCTGCTTAACCCTTAGTTCATTCTCTGAAACAAAAGGAATGAGGCAGAAATTGCTGTGGAGGAGACCTGTCTTGATTAGTTAATTCCAGTGGGATAATAGGCAGTTCTACCAATCAGTATTTCATACATATAGTGGGTTTCCAAGTGTCCTCCCCCCCTTAAGTCAAGAAACGGGACATTTACTGTCACTGGATAGTGACAGCTGTTTTTCTATATGGTGGCCATTGTACTTTTGTGTAAAGTCTACCAAAGTAAGATGCAAGAAGTATATTTATGAACAATAACCTTTCAGAGTTTCTTGACTGAAAGGGGTTGGGAGTGATTGTGCTTGGTCACATAATCTAGAGAAGGATAATAAATGTTTCAGTCTTTGACAGTTTATAAAAAGTTTACACTTAACCTCCTTCTTAACTATCCTAGGGAAAGTGAGAAGACATCCTAATGACCAACTGGTTAATCCCCTCACTTTTAGAATGAAAATCGGTGATATTCATGGAGGTTAAATGACTCTGATGCCTAATGGTCTTATTCCAAAATTCAATATTACTTCTACCATATTCCATATCCTCCATTCTAAATGCTCCAGTTAGTCATTGTAGAAACCTCACTTATTCTTTGGGTAATGTAGTTTGAAAAAGTTTACAGTATACATAACAATTTGAACTGACTGAGATCAAATAGAGATTTAGTGATGATTACATCTTGTAATGTTTCCCAAAGGTAGGCTGGAGCCCAGGAAATGAAGATACTCTTTCATTCTCAGGAAAAAACTGAGAACACGAAACACAAAAAAATAAAAACAAAACAAAGCCTGGATGCCCTAAATCTTGGCTTAAGGTACTTCTCCTTTAAAATGGGATCTCTTCATTTATTTTCCAACTGCTTCTTGAATTTCACAAAGAAGCTAGTCACTGATATTTTTCTATCAAAAAAATGTAAAAAATTTATGTTTTATGTTATTTGAGGACAGAATTACTTCAAATGTGTAACATTAGTATCAAAAAAACTAAGCTTTGTCTCACGGAAATGTTGCTACTATCCTAACCATGACCATGCACCCACCCTGGAAATAAGGGACATTGGTCAAAAGAACTTACCAAGAACTGTCAGCTGAATCTTCTTGTTTCCAACACCTGGGGCCTTTTTCACTTTGCACTGATATGTGCCGATATCTGACAACTGCAGATTTGTGACATTTATTGACACGTCACCAGATTTGAGATCGCTACTTGTAAAGTGTACTCGTCCTTTTAGATCTTCATAGTAGTCATCATAAATTTTATCTCCAGAATATAAAATAATCTGAAAGAAAACCAAAATAAGACAGGAGAACAACAACAACAAAGCAAAACCTGCCTCATTAAAGGTGCTCTGAATACACCATGCTACTGTGGGATCCAAAAAAGGGTAAGCATACACGTTACGAGGAAACCTATAATTATCCAAAGCACAGATTAAGAAAACGGAAAGAGAATAATATGACTCCTGAGTATGATCACACACTTTTATCTTAAGTGTGGAAATTAAGACCCAACACGATTAAGTAACCCAGCCTTGTATCAGAGTGAGTTAGTGACACTGGACAAGAACACAGATTTGTGAATTCCTATACTGTCTCTCAGCTGCCTCCGAGGCTGCAGTATGTATGCCACCAAGTGGGTAACATCAAGGGCACACCACCACCATTCCCAAAACCGGGCTTGTTATAATTTACTTGTGAAATCTCACAAAACAAAAAATATTTTTTATCTTAATACTAAGTTGGAGGGTAATTAATATTTAATACTTGAGGGTTCTGGGCTCTAATATAGTGGATAAAAATCATAAAGTAAACCTCTTAAGAAGTGTGCCCAGATTAACAGGACCTTTCTGCTAATCTTCTGTGAATAAGAGCAAAGGCCCTTCTAATTCCACTGAGTTTTCTGAGCCAGTTACAGCTTTAATGGAAATAACTGAAGGCCAAATTTAGCGGGAAAATGAATTGTGTTAAACCTGACTTAGAAGAGAATTATAATAGTCACCCCTAACTATAAAATTAATTTAACAAGCTTTCATAATTTTTCATATTTGCTAACAAAATCTTTCATTCTGGTCACCTGACACCCAAGGTCTAAAGAGCAGTGGAGCCAAACTCAAACAATAACCAGAAAGCACCACTATAGTCTAGTGGCTGCAAATAATTCTTTATTTGAGATGTTAATTACCAACAAGACAACAGTACAATCGGAATTAATGTCCTCTGTAGGAATTTCTTAAGGGCAGGGCTTTGGGTTCTTTTCTGTATTATTACTTCCCTCTCATGCTGAGCCCACTCCTAATTCACTAAAGATCTTTTTATTTATAACTGAGTGTTTGCTTTTAGGAAGCACTCAATAGCAGTTTGCTAAGTAAATAGCTGAAGGGTCCCCAGCTGACTTCCTCTGTAAACACAGCCATTACTTTATTTGCTCCATCTTCTTGCCACATCCATTTGTCAACAGCAACATTGAGGACTCCTCAACTGAGGCAGTTCTATCTTCCTTGGTATTCAATACAGAATCCCCAGAAAGTTCAGTCTACTGTACTTTCAATCCCTCATTTTGCCACACAAATCCTTTAGTAGTCTTTCGAAGAGAACCTGACAAATAAGATGTCTCCATTATTATTTTGCAAACTATCTGAGTATTTTCCCAAAGAAACAATGTTATAAATGGTAGTTAGGAAATGGGGAGCTGAGCCCTGACTTGATGGTTTGCCTGGTTAGAGCATCATCCCCAAAGCACAGAGGGTGCTGGTTCAATCCCCAGTCAGGGCACATACAGGAACAGGCTGATGTTTCTGTCTCCCTTCATTTCTCTTTAAAATTAATAAAATAAACATAAAAAGAAATGGGGAACTAACATTTACCCAGCAATTTTGATTCCTCTTCACAGCCCTACAGGCTGGTGGTATCATCCACATCTGTCCTTACGCCTAAAAATAGCAGGTGGCTGTCACAGCCCGAATTCTGCAAAGCCACACAGCCATGAAGCCAACCAGAGCCCTTTGGGCTGGCACAGCATATCAACTTTATTAACATTTCCATATGACTTGTGGCCTTACGAGATAATTATGTATACAGAATCTCGGTAAAATCTCATTACAATCTTGAGGGGTGGGTGTATTTGTTCCCATTTTACACCTGAGCAAACAGAGGCTTCTGAAACATAGAGGGCAGTACAAGATGGTACAAAGGGATAATAAGGTGCAAAAGGGAAAGTTAGAGAAGCCTGGGGTCAAATCCCAGCATCAACGTTGCAGCTGTGTGACCCTGGGCGTGTTCCTTTCAAATCTCTGAGCTGCTTTCTCCTCTTTGTGTGTAAAGCAATAATTCCTGTTTTAGAATGTTACCATAATATATATAATTAAAGTTTATGAAACATCACAGAGCACAGAGAAAGTACATAGTACATGGTAACTGCTGACTAAAGAGATCACACAGGGAGTAAGGACAGAAATCTCTCCAGCCCAGCCCCCTACCATACAGCCTGCTAGCATAAATATATTAAAAACTGTGGCTCAGCTAACATATAATGTAGCTAAATTCTATGTAAGCATTCCCTTCTGCCCCAATCTCTCCCTAATGCCTTTAGCTATCTTTTGTACGATTTTACTGTGTTTTACACTATGAGGCTAGTTTTTAATCCACAAAGGGACACTGAAACCCAGTCGCTTGTTTCCTGTCTCACAAGTCCTGCAGGAAGCAAGGCTGCACCTTCACTCATCACAGAAGACTTCACATCCTACTGCCATGAATGTATGGACACACAAGACTACGGACATACACTGGCTTCTTGATCTCTGGCAGCATCTTCTTATGGCGTCATCGTAAGTCTGAAGCCAGAAGCATTTAAGATTCACACTTTCCATCCATTTACTTTAACCATGAGTGTGATGTCTTGGACTTGACAGGGCGATGGGCACAGTGCTGCCAAGGGCGTGAGCGCACACAGGACCTGCAGCGGAAGCCTGTGTTCAGGGTGTCGGTCCTGCCGTGGAAAGGGGGGATGAGAAGAGCCAGACAAGGGGGTAGGAACAGGGTATCTGAGGCTGAGTAGGCAGAATGAGTCAGTTTCACTATTACGCTTCAGGAGACAGAAGGAATGTCCAGTAGCAGATGCAGGTAGAGGTATGTCCTTGGAGGGGGTGGCTCTAGTCACTCTCAACTTGGGAAAGCATCTTAATTATTTCCTTCACAAATACATTGTGGGCAAACAGCCTGCATTGGTCAGTAATTACCTGATTGCACTGATTCAGTCATGAAATGGCTAAATAATCTCTTATTTTATAGGGACTATAAGTAAAAAATAAAGTTTCTCTTCCAAATATATATACTACTCACAAATATTAGGGGATATTTCAAAATGAATATAAAGCAATAAAAAAAAGCATTTAATTTTTTTATTAAACAACATCAGAAAAGCAAATGATAAGTCAAAGAAAGTTGTTTAATTATGCAAATAAGATGCAAAACCAACTTTTATTTCATTGATGAAAATGCACTATACAAAAGACTGAAAGTACTGGAGTATCTGCACATTTCCTGAACCCCTATTTTTTTTTTTTTTTGTATTTTTCTGAAGCTGGAAATGGGGCGAGACAGTCAGACGGACTCCCGCATGCGCCCGACCGGGATCCACCCGGAACGCCCACCAGGGTGCGATGCTCTGCCCCTTCGGGGCGTCGCTCTGCCGAGACCAGAGCCACTCTAGCGCCTGGGGCAGAGGCCAAGGAGCCATCCCCAGCGCCCAGGCCATCTTTGCTCCAATGGAGCCTTGGCTGCGGGAGGGGAAGAGGGAGACAGAGAGGAAGAGGGGGGGGGTGGAGAAGCAAATGGGAGCTTCTTCTATGTGCCCTGGCCGGGAATCAAATCCGGGTCCCCCGCACGCCAGGCTGACACTCTACCGCTGAGCCAACCGGCCAGGGCCTGAACCCCTAATTTTTATGAGCAGTGTATATATACAGTTGATCTTCAAACACAGGGGTCAGGAGTATCAACACTCAACTCCTAGCTGAAATTTTGTACATAACTTTTGACTGCCCCAAAACTTAACTGCTAATAGCCTACTGTTGACCAGAAGCACTCAGTCAATTAATACATTTTTGGTATGTTATATATATATTATATACTGTACTTTTACAACAAAGTAAGCTAGAGAAAAGAAAATGTTATCAAGAAGATCATAAGAAAGAAAAAATACACTTAGAGCATTTATTGAAAAAAAATCCACACATTATGGGCCTGCACAGTTCAAACCTGTGTTGTTCAGGGTTAATTGTATAACCATGTTTCTCTAAATATGGGCTTACTTTTCTCTCCCTCTTCTAATATAAGTTATTAACATTGATTTTATTTTTAATTAAATGTGTCAGATGAAGCTAATATGCAACATTCTAAATTAAGTGAAATATTCTGGTACCATTAAAAGGCAAAGGATGAGACATAAATATTCAGAGATGAGATTGGGCAATTTTATTCCTCTGTGCTACTTTTGGCTTTCTAGGTTTTCTACATTAGTTCTTACTTTGTACTTAAAATTTTTTCTTTAACAATATTTTGATATATAATTTAAAATATAATAAATTAAAATTTAAGATGAAATATTTTATAAATTGTTGTTTTGCTAGGAAGACTTTGCTTTTTAAATAAATTCATCATATAGGATATTTACCTTGAAGAAATAGGAGAATATACTCTGTAATAATATGTAACTGTTATAAACTGTTTACATGACACTTGATGACCCTTATATTGGTTATAAGAATCCTGTTAAAGTAAAAAATTCAAGTCTATCAACTTTTGCAAGTCTAGCTTAACACACATTATGCACATTTCTGCCATGCTATCATGCCTGCTCCACGACTTCCTAACCACCCCCCACTTTACAGTCCAGATTTCCAGAAGGTTCACAAGTTCCAGTGCCTGCACATCTATGTGATCAACACAATGATGGGCACTGAAGACATGTTACATAGACCTCTGCTGAGTGAGCACTAGGCAAACTTACCACTTGATCCACTTTCTGATTATCAGCTGGTGAGAGCAGCCACTCGATGTCCAGTGGCCCCTGGTCTTCTGGACTATGGGTAAATTTGCATGGCAAGTAAGCAGTTTCCCCTTTAGCCTTTTCAATCATCTGTACAGGACTGGTGACACTCAAACTTCTGATGACATCTGGAGAAAGAAACATGCACACGACTAAGCATCTGCATGCTCAGATCACCCAGCTCGTTCAGAAGGAACATAGACAGGATGTGTTAGGAACAGGGTGTGATTTGGGACCGGAGTAAGAATTCAAACTCAGTGGTGCCCAGTTTTTAGTTTGTGCCTTTGTAGAATTAGAATGACAACATAATATCTACCTCACTCAACACAATTTCCTTTAATGGTGCTGTGAATTTCCCAACTTTATAGGAAATACAGGTTTCTATTTGAAGAGGGTGTTTTACATCCAAACAGATGGTTAAAATGGAATTTAGCTAGAGTCTCTGAAAGGTCATGTGTCATACCAATTCAAGGCTATATTCATGCTTGGCACAACAAACACACAGGGAATTCTTTGTCCCTGGGATACATGCAGATAAATGTTGACATGTTTTTTGGCCACGACTTCTTTAATTCTAAATTTTTATTAAATTTGATTCTATAATTTTAATTGAATGCTTAACAATATTTCTAAGCTAAGAGTAGATACCAAGAGTTCTTATCACAAGAAAAACCACTCTTTTCTTTTTCTTTCTTTTTTGTGTGTCTATATGAGCTGATGGATATTAACTAAACTTATTGTGATAATTATTTCACAATACGCAGAAGTCAAATCATGCTATTCATTTTCAACATATACAGTGCTATATGTCAATTTTATCTCAATAAAACTGGAAAATAAATTGTTATATATTTCTAAGCAATAAATTTTAATGACAATTCAAAGAGAGCAAACTATTTATTTAGTTTAAATTTACCAAACAGTAGACATCAATATTATCTTTAACACATTTCCTGCCTGACCAGGTGGTACAGTGGATAGAGCGTCGGACTGGGACATGGAGGACCCAGGTTGGAAATCCCAAGGTCGCCAGCTTGAATGCAGGCTCCTCTAGTTTGAGCAAGGCTCACCAGCTTGAGCCCAAGATCGCTGCCTTAAGCAAGGGGTCACTCGGTGTGCTGTACCACCCTCCCCCCCCCCTCAAGGCACATATGAGAAGGCAATCAATGAACAACTAAGGTGCTGCAAAGAAGAATTGATGTTTCTCATCTCTCTCCCTTCCTGTCTTTCTGTTCCTATCTGTCCCTCTTTCTGTACTGTCCCTCTCTGTATCTCTGTCTCTGTCACAAAAAAAGACATTTCCTTTCACCCCTTATTACCTTTCTGATAAAAGTCAGTCATATTTATATTATTTTTCAAAAGACATATTAAAATTCCACAAGAACCTGAAATTTGTATAAAACTTCCATTTAGACCACACTTAAAGAATTAATGCTGAATGGTAATATTTGAAAAATATGTAAAAGCCAAAATAAGATGCCCTGAGCCCCAAATAAAAATTCCAAGAGACTCTTCTGACTTAATCTGTTAAAAAAAGATGGCTTGCCTCTGGCTGAAGCTCCGTTGATTGGAGCACTGTCCAGAAGCACAGACATTGCCGGTTTGATCCCTGGTCCGGGCACATACAGGAACAGAGCAATGTTCCTGTCTCACTCTCTCTCTTTCTAAAATCAATGAATTAAAAAAATATTTTAATTAAAAAAAAAAAAAGACGGCTTAAACTGAACCATTAAAAGAACTAAACAAAAAGTCACCTTCTTGACTTGGGGTGGTGAACACACAATAAAACAGCTTAAAAATGATGCATTATAGAATTGTACCCTTGAAACCTACCATTTCCCCCAAAATAAGACCTAGTGCAATTTTTTTCAAGCTTAGAAATATAAGTCCTTCCCCGAAAATAAGACCTAGCGTGTCTTTAGGAGCAAAAATTAATATAAGACACTGTCTTATTTTCGGGGAAAGGGTAGATTGTTGTACATGGAAACAGACTCACAAGAAATTCTTGATGGAATTCAGAGTTTGGCTGGTTATGCTGATGTTTGTGATGACATGACTACAGTATATTAATAAATGTTGATTTTCTTGTTCAACAATAAATGTGAATTCTTGTTCATGGAAAAATAAGACATCCCCTGAAAATAAGACCTAGTGCATCTAAGGAGCAAAAATTAATATAAGACACTGATTTTCGGGGAAACATGGTATAATTTTATTAACCACTGTCACCCTGATAAATTCAATAAAAGAAGGAAAAAAACAACAAAAAGAAATTTAAAAGTCTCCTTTTTTATCTTCCATTGATTTGAGAGAGAGAGGAAGGGGGAGAGATGAAAGAGAGGGTGTGGGGGAGAGAGAGAAGCATCAATTCATTGTTTCACTTAGTTGTGCATCCATTGATTGCTTCTCATATATGCCCTAACTGGGGCTCGAACTGTGACCCCAGGATTGAGCCAGCAACTCAGGATCCAATTGGCAACCCAGGGCAATACTCTATCCCAGCCAGCGCCACTGGCCAGGGCTAAAAAAGTCTTCTTCTTGCTAATGGTTTACAACAAAACTATTACCTGTTCCATGAATAAAAGGTAGAAATAACCTATGAGCAAATGACACTGTTTGTTGATCTACAAAAGAATAAAAATGCCACGTTTAATCAATTCACACCTTGTTTTTTTTTAAAAAAAAACAATTTTGTTCAATTTATACATAAAAAATAGATCTGTTCACTTATGTGTTATAAGATCAAAATCTGAATGAGCTAACAAATTAGTAGTTTCACACTATCACACAAAATTATTTTTATTATTCATACTCTAAAAGTTTGCATAGCATTGGTTTGTCGATCTATGCTTTCCTTATGATACTTTTTATGAATAAATTCAAATATGCAATGTATGCAGAATCAAAGTTTCAAATAAACAGCAGATTTCACAATTCTACCATTTAGACTAGACCTCTACACCCAACACTGACTTCCAGGGCTGGATAGTGACCTGGACATGAGTCTTGACTGTTGCCCCTTCTCTTCTTCTCCATCAAAATAAACACATTAAAAATTCAAAGTACATCCAAATCCTAATTCTCCATAACAAATTCTGACAGAACAAACCAGAAAGAATTAAGTTGTCAGCCATCCATCCCATGGTCCTTTCCATTAGCACATTGACTACTGCTTGTAATAAAATGCTAATAAAGTTGAAGCCAAAAGATCGAGAATGAAAGAAAAGCCAGATTATATTCAAGACCGTTATATGCAGGTACCACCCTCAGCTTTAATCACATTTAAGTGTACTCCTTTAATAGCAGATTGAAACTGGACAAAGACTCTCTGCTCCCCCTTTTGCTCTCTCACATGCCTGCCACTTGCCACTGAATGAAGAAACCACATAGGTGAAAACTAAGGTGTCTGACCAAGAGCTGCAACCGCCCAACATGCAGCTACCCTAGAACAGCCAGGGGGACAGTCCAGACTAGCTGGGGACAGTCCAGACTAGCTGTCTGCAGCCCAGACATCCCTCTAAGCCTAGCCTAAACTGGCAACCCACAGCATCAGGAACTAGCACATATATTTTTTATAAATGTATTGAATGATTACAGAGAAAGAGAGAGAAACATTGGATCTGTTGCTCCATCCATCCATGCACCCATTGGTTGGCTCCCTCATGCATTCCAACCAGGGACAGAACCCACAACTTCAGCACATAGGGACGATACTTCAACCAACTGAGCTAACACAGATCTTTGTTTTAAGTCCCAAGAGTTTGGGTTGGTTTGTTACACAGCAAAGATTGATAATACACTATCCAAATCCGCTAACTGGGCCCAAAACACAGTCCATACTACTCCAATCTGCATTTCATGTCCTATTTCTTTTAAAATTATGTGACTTGATATTTATGTGTGTGATCTCAAGTATCTTTCCTGAATTAATATTCAATCCTCCAAATAAATACTTTCTATCATAATAAACTCAATTCCATTCCTGCCTCATTCAGCAAGGTAGCATTTTTCTACCTCTCTAGCCTGCAAAGATCTTTCTGTTTTCCTATGAATGATCAAAATATTGATACTTTACTTTCTGCTATCTGCATCACCCTTTTGGCCTTAGCAAGTACTATCCCAGAATTTTTCCGTTATAAATTTAATTGTGAAGTTGACTAAGGCAGGCTCCACAGTTTTGTCACATCTTCTAGATGTGGATGAGAGCTTCTCTTCTGCCCATGCTACCTTGTCTTTTTATCCGAACTTTTTTTTTTTTTCATTACTTCACAGTTTTATCCTTGTGACCATGAAAATAACTTGAGTGTGTGTTTTCACAGTGATTTACTAAATTTTACTGGGGTGACAGCTTAACATTAAAAAGTTAAACAAGCCTGACAAGGTGGTAGCGCAGTAGATAGAGAGTTGGACTGGGATGCGGAAGACCCAAGGTCGCTGGCTCGAGCAAGCGGTTACTCCGTCTGCTGAAGGCCCGCGGTCCAGGCACATATGAGAAAGCAATCAGTGAACAACTAAAGTGCCACGACAAAAAACTGATAACTGATGCTTCTCATCTCTCTCCGTTCCTGTCTGTCTGTCTCTATCTATCCCACTCTCTGACTCTCTCTCTCTCTGTCTCTGTAAAAAAAAAAAAGTTAAACAGGCATCTAAATGTGTTTAGATTCAAATCCTAATCATATTCTCAGTACTTCTACCTACAGTCATTAAAAAAAAAAATGCAACTTAGTTTTCATAACAGTACCTTTCATTCCTATTTGATACATAAAATTCATGTTTATTTTAAAGAATATCTTTTAAAGATAATTCCGCAAAGATATATATCACATTGTTAAAGCAGTTATTTTTTGAAAACTGGTATTTTAAGAAAGGTGATTAATCACCCATTCCTGGTCTCCATTGAGATGTTCTTTTTTTTTTTTTAATATTTTATCAATTGATTTTAGATAGAAGGGGGGGAGAGGAATGGGGGCGGAGTGGGAAGCATCAATTCTTAGCAGTTGCTTCTCATATGTGCCTTGTCCAGGCAAGCATGGGGTTTTGAACCAGTGACCTCAGCATTTCAGATCAACACTCTATCCACTGTGCCACCACAGGTCAGGCACACTTAGATGTTTTTAATATATATATATACTACTACTAAAGAAGTTTAAACCATACTTTTAAATGACTTTCAGCATGCCTTTTCCAAAAAATGATTAAAACATTCAACTGCTCTTTATTGTGTTGCACTGGAACTGAATTAAATGTCATCTGGGTTTCCTAGCAACAACGAGGGGGCCATTTTGTACAGTTTTTCAAGCGTTGACGTATGCAACAGTCACAAATTGTAGAAGACAAAAGGCATGTGAAAAAATCTTTTTAATATTTATTTTTTTATTTTATTAATTTTAATGGGGCAACATTAATAAATCAGGGTACATATGTTCAGAGAAAACATCTCCAAGTTATTTTGACTTTTGATTATGCTAACTTCCCATCAACCAAAGTCAAATTGTCTTCCATCACCTTTTTACTGATTTTCTTTGTGCCCCTCACCTCCCCGAACTCCCTCCCCCTCCTCCCTGCAGCCCATACCCACCACACTCTTGTTCATGTCTCTGAGTCTCATTTTTATGTCCCATCTATGTATGGGATCATATAGTTCTTAGTTTTTCTGATTTACTTATTTTGCTCAGTATAATGCTCAAGGTCCATCAATATTGTTGTAAATGACACAATGTCATCATTTCTTATGGCTGATTAGTATTCCATAGTATATATGTATCAAAGCTTTTTTTTTTTAATTTTTTTTTCATTTATTCATGTTAGAGAGGAGAGAGAGAGAGACAGGGAGAGAGAAGGGGGGAGGAGCTGGAAGCATCAACTCCCATATGTGCCTTGACCAGGCAAGCCCAGGGTTTTGAACCGGGGACCTCAGCATTTCCAGGTCGATGCTTTATCCACTGCGCCACCACAGGTCAGGCCTCAAAGCTTTTTAATCCACTCGTCCACTGACGGAAACTTGGGCTGTTTCCAGATCTTCGCTATTGTGAACAATGCTGCCATAAACATGGGGGTGCATTTCTTCTTTTGAAACAGTGCCACAGTGTTCTTGGGGTATATTCCTAAAAGTGGGATAGCTGGGTCAAAAGGCAGTTCGATTTTTAATTTTTTGAGGAATCTCCATACTGTTTTCCATGGTGGCTGCGCCAGCCTGCATTCCCACCAGCAGTGCAGGAGGGTTCCCTTTTTTCCAAATCCTCGCCAGCACTTATTGTGTTATTTTGTTGATGAGCGCCATTCTGACTGGTCTGAGGTGATATCTTATTCTGGTTTTAATTTGCATTTCTCTAATGATTAGTGATGTTGAGCACTTTTTCATATGCCTATAGGCCATCTGTATGGCCTCTTTGGAGAAGTGTTCATTCATTTTTTCACCCATTTTTTTATTGGACTGTTTGTCTTCTTGGTATTGAGTTTTATAAGTTCTTTACAAATTTTGGTTATTAACCCCTTATCAGACGTATTGTCAAATATGTTCTCCCATTGTATAGTTTGTCTTTTTATTCTGTTCTTATTCTCTCTGGCTGAGCAAAAACTTTTTAGTTTGATATAATCCCATTTGTTTATCCTATCTTTTATCAGTATTTCACTTGCCAATGGAGATAAATCGGTAAATATATTGCTGCGAGAGATGTCAGAAAGTTTACTACCTATGTTTTCTTCTAAGATGCTTATGGTTTTATGGCTTACATTCAAGTCTTTTATTCATTTTGAGTTTATTTTTGTGAATGGTGTTAAGTTGGTGGTCTAGTTTCATTTTTTTGGAGGTAGCTGTCCAACTTGCCAAACACCATTTGTTGAAGAGGCCGTCTTTACTCCTTTGTCAAATATCAGTTCTCCATAAAGGTGTGGGTTTATTTCTGGGTTCTCAGTTCTGTTCCCTTGATCTATATACCTGTTCTCATTCCAGTACCAGGCTGCTTTGAGTACAATGGCCTTGTAGTATAACTTGATATGGGGAAGTATGATACTTCCCACTTTATTCTTCCTTTTCAAGACTGCTGAGGCTGTGTTCTCTTTTGGTTCCATATAAACTTTTGGAATATGTGTTCTATATCTTTGAAGTATGTCATTGGTATTTTAATTGGTATTGCATTAAATTTATAAATTGTTAGGGTAATATAGACATTTTAATGATGTTTATCCTTTCTAACCATGAGCACAGTATATGCTTCCACTTGTTTGTATCTTCCCCGATTTCTTTTATCAATGTTTTATAATTTTCCGAGTACAAGTCTTTAATCTCCCTGGTTAAATTTATTCCTAGGTACTTTTTTTTTTTTTGGTTGCAATGGTGAAGGGGATTGCTTCCTTAATTTCTTTCTGACAGTTCATTGTTAGTATATAAAAATGCCTCTGATTTCTAAGTATTAATTTTATATCCTGCCACCTTGCTGCATTCATTTATCAGGTTCAGTAGTTTTTTGACTGAGACTTTAGGGTTTTCTATATACAATATCATAGCATCTGCAAATAATGATAGTTTTACTTCTTCTTTTCCAATTTGGATGCCTTTTATTTCTTTCTCTTATCTGATTGCTGTGGCTAGGACATCCAGAACTATGTAGAATAAGAGTGGTGAAAGGAGGCACCTCTGCCTTGTTCCTGATCTTAAGGGGATTACTTTTAATTTTTGCCCATTGAGTATGATGTTGGCTGTGGGTTTGTCATAGATGGCCTTTATCATGTTGAAGTATGTTCCCTGTATTCCCACTTTGCTGAGAGTTTTGATCATGAATGGGTACTGAATTTTATCAAATGCTTTTTCTGCATCTATTGAAATTATCATGTGGTTTTTTTTCTTCCTTTTGTTTATGTGATGAATCACATTGATTGATTTGCAAATATTGTACCAACCTTGCCTCCCCAGAATAAATCCCACTTGATCATGGTGTATGATTTTTTTTCATATATTGCTGGATCTGATTTGTTAATATTTTGTTGAGGATTTTAGCACCTAAATTCATCAGGGGTATTGGCCTATACTTTTCTTTCTTTGTGTTGTTTTTGCCTGGTTTGGGAATTAGAATTATACTCGCCTCATAAAAGGAGCTTGGGAGTCTTCCTTCCTCTTGAATTCTTTGAAATAGCCTGAGAAGGACAGGAGTTAGTTCTTTTTTAAATATTTGATAGAATACAATTGTGAAACCATCAGGCCCAGGACTTTTCTTTTTTGGGAGTTTTTGGTAACTGTTTTGATCTCATTTGTTGTAATCGGTCTATTTAGGTTTTCTGATTCTTCCAGAATAATTTTTGGAAGATTATGTTCCAAGGAACTCATCCATTTCATCTATGTTGTCTAGTATTTTGGCATACAGTTCTTCATAGTATTTTCTTACAATCCTTTGTATTTCTCTTGTTTCAGTTGTTTTTCTCCACTCTCATTTCTAATTTTATTTATTTGAGTCCTCTCTCGTTTTTTCTTGGTGAGTCTGCTTAAAGGTTCATCGATCTTGTTTACCTTTTCAAAGAACCAGCTCCTGGTTTCACTGATCCTCTGTATTGTTTCTTTAGCCTCTATGTCATTTATTTCTGCTCTGATCTTTATTATTTCCTTCCTTCTACTATCTCTGGGCTTTACTTGCTGTTCTTTTTCTGGTTCTTTTAGATGCAGGGTCAAGTTGTTTATTTGAGCTTTTTCTAACTTCTTAAGGTATGCCTGTAATGCTATGAACTTCCCTCTGAGGACTGCTTTTGCTGTGTCCCATAAATTGAGTTGATGTATGCTCACTATCATTCGTTTCTAGGAATTTTTTTATTTCTTCTTTGTTCTCATTGTTAACCCATTCGTTATTTAATAACATGCTATTTAGTTTCCAAGTGTTTGAGTATTTCTCAATTTTTATGTTGTTGTTGATTTCTAGTTTCATGCTATTGTGATCAGAGAAAGAATTTGATATAATTTCAATCTTCTTAAATTTGTTGAGGCTGCTTTTGTGCCCTAACATGTGGTCTATCAATGTACCGTGGGCACTTGAAAAGAATGTATATTCTGCTGCTTTAAGGCGAAAGGTTCTGAAGATATCTGTTAAATCGAGTTGATCTAGTGTGTCCTTTAAGCTTGTTTCTTTGTTAATTTTCTTTCTTGAGGATCTATCTAGTGATGTTAGTGGGGTATTGAAATCCCCTAGTATTGTAGTATTGCTGTTGATCTCACCCTTTAAACCCATCAAAGTCTGTTTTATATATTTAGGTGCTCCTATATTATATGCGTAGAAATTTATAACAGTTATATCTTATTGTTGGATTGCCCCCTTTATCATTATGTAGTGACCTTCCTTATCTCTTACTATAGCCTTTGTTTTAAAGTCCATTTTGTCTGATGTAAGTATTGCAACCCCAGCATTTTTTTCATTTCCATTTGCGTGAAATATTTTTTTTTCCATCCTTTTATCCTCAGTCTATATGCATCTTTTGTTTTAAGGTGTATCTCTTATAGACAACATATGTATGGGTCCTGTTTTTTTATCCAAACAGCTACCCTGTCTTTTGATTAGATCATTTAATCCATTTACATTTAAGGTAAGGTTATTATTGATATGTAGTTGTTTATTGCCATTTTATTCTTTAAAACTGTATTCCTCTTTTGCTATATTCTTTTTCCCCTTTGATCTGTTTACAACAGGCCCCCCCTAACATTTCTTACAGCATTGGCTTGGTTGTAGTGAATTCCTTGAGAGTTTTTTTTTTTTTTTTTTTGGTCTGGAAAGCTTTTTATATCTCCTTCAATTTTAAACGATAACCTTGCTGGATAAAGTAGTCTTGGTTGTAGGCTCCTGGTCTGCATTACTTTGAATATTTCTTTCCATTCCCTTCTGGACTCAAGAGTTTCCGCTGAGAAGTCAGAAGTCGCCCTTATAAGGGCTCCTTTGTAGGTGATAGCCTTTTTTTCTCTAACAGCTTTTAATATTTTCTCTTTATCACTTAGCTTAGGTATTTTAATTATGATATGTCTAGGTGTAGATTTCTTTGGGTTTCTCTTTAGTGAAGTTCTCTGTGCTTCTTGAACTTGTGAGTTTCTTCTGCATTAATTTAGAGAAGTTTTCAGCTATGATATGATTGAACAAAGTCTCTATCCCTTGGTTCTTTCTCTTCTTCAGGAACACCTATGATGCGGATGTTATTTCTCCTCATGTTGTCACAGAGCTCTCTAAGAGTTTCCTCAGACTTTTTGGGTTTCTCTTCTTTTTTCTGCTCTGCTTCCGTGCCTTCATTTATCTTGTCCTCTAACTCGCTGATTTGATTCTCAGCTTCATCCATCCTGCTTTTAATTCTTTCCATTGTGTTCTTCATTTCTGATATTGTATTTGTCGTATCTGACTGATTCCTTTTTATTATTTCAATGTCCTTATTTATATTTGCTATCTCTTTACTTAGGTGTTCGTAATGACCATCTATTGTTATTCTATGATCTTTGAGCATCCTAGCAATCGTTACTTTAAACTCTGCATCTGGTAATTTGGTTATATCTGACTCATTCAGGTGCTTCTCTGGGGATTTCTCTTGATTCATTTGTGTTGCATTTCTGTCTTCTTATTTTGTCTGTGTAAAAGAAGGTTTTGGCCACTGGGGTCCACTGGGAGTGGCCTCTGTCTTCCCTAGGTGTGGTCTGTCTGCAGGCCTGCCACCCCCTCTGCTGCTGCTGCCTAGGGCGTTTGGGAATGGGCATTGCCGGTGCCTCTCCACTGGGGCTGTTGCTGTGGTTTACGCCTCTCCTCGGGAGGGGCTGTGATCACGTAATCGGGTGTATAAGCTTTGTTGGCCTTGCCCTTTGCCGCACCCCCGCAGTTGGGGTTATGCACTGCGCCCTGGCCGGGAGCCTCGGTCCTGATGGCAGGGGTGAGCACCTTATCTCAGTTGCAGGACTCTAGCTGATTCCAGGCTTTTGCCCTGCCGCTGCAGGAGGAGCCCACTCGCTCAGGGGATGGCTGCAAGCCTTGCCTCCATGGGCCGGGTGGGGCCGTGTGCCCACTCTCAGTCACGGGACTCTGCCTGTTCTGGGCTTTTGCTCCACCCCTCGGGAGGAGCTGACTCCCACGTCAGGCCGCAAGCCTCAGTTCCATGGGCTGGGTGAGGCTGCGCTTCTGCACCCCTGCTCAAGGGCGGGTCTCCGCCCCTTCTGGGGCTCCTGCCCATCCCCCGCAGGCTGAGTTGCAGGTGGCCCACAGCTGGGCTTGACCACTTTTGTGTGTCCCCTTCACCCTAGCCGGGCAAGACTGAGTTCACACCTGGGCCTCAGTGGTGGCCAGCCGGCTTCCATCCTTGCCAACTGAACCACGCCTCCGTGTCCTGCCGCCACCCGCCCTTGGATGAGCCCTCAGTCATGTGGGTGGGGGCGCTACAGCTCAGACCCTAAAACTCACTACTGTAGTCCCGAAAGCTCCCTCCTTCTAAGTGACTCTGCTTTAAGTACTGCAGTAGAGCTTGTTTGGCTGATGTCCTGCTTCCCTTTGCTGGTATTGCTGTTTCCAGGAGAAATATTCACTTAAGATTTGGGAAGTGACTTAGCCCAGGGGTTAGGATGGCTGTCCCTCAAAGTGTTCCTCCCTGTGCCTCCTAGATTACACTCTCTTCCCGCTGCTCCAGTCCTCTCCTCTCTCCCCGTCCCCCAGAGCCCCGGGTGAGTGGTTGTGAGAGAGGTTTTCTGCACGGTCCCTTTAAGAAGAATCCTGGGTCTAAGATATCAGTCTCTTTCTCACAAACAGTATCCTGACTTGTTTCCAGCTAAATACTGTCCATACACCTCTTCTAGGCTCTGAGGCTGCAGGCTGGGGCTTTGTTCTTGGGGCTCAGGACCCTCTCCTCTCTGCTAAACTCACTTCCTGCCACGCGAGTCTCTCTGGGTTGCTGTTCGCTCCGGGGAGCTGGAGCTTTTCCTGCCAGTATCAGTGTGCCTTCTTCAGTGTTCCTTGGTTGAAGAGTCCTCTTAGTTTAGTCCAAAGTTGGTTTTTCCAGATGAGGGTTCTTAAAAATTAAGTTGTAATCCACTTTGGTTCTGGGAGGTGGAAGTTGGTACATCCGCCTACTACATCGCCATCTTGTCCTCCTAGTCTAGCTTCTGATTTCATCAAAAATCTTATTTTTTTATTACAATTTACATGCAATATTATTTTGTGTTTGTTTCAGACGTACAGCATATTGGTTAATCATATATTTTGCAAAGTGTTTCCTTGCTTTCAAGTACCCACCTGGCACCATACAGGTTATTACAATATTACTGATGATATTCAAAAGGCAGACACTTGGTCTCATGCAGTGTCTCTGGGGGTTCTTTCCTAATACTGCCTCTGTGAGGTCGGCTGGCAATGGGGGAAGGTCACGTGAGGAACCAGGCCCACGAACTTTGGCTGGAACCGCTCACACCCATGCGCGCCAAAAGAAACTTCCAAAGAGTCCTTTGAAAAAGAACAACTGTCACTCAGCCAATGAAATTTTGCTACGTCATATCAACCCGACCACCCTACTGAAGCTATAAATTACCCTCAAATGGGACAATCTGTGTGACTTCTCTGGCCCCCATTTTGCAGACCAGAGAACCTCGTCCGGGAAGTGCTCTACTAAATAAAGTTTTTGCTTATCCACACTTGGTGGCTATGCCCTTCTTCCTTCCTCGGCAGGGAAAATACCTTACATTTGGTGCTGAAACCCAGGAGGAGCTTGAAGCCCGCTGGGGCCACTCCTCTCCCCTTCCCCTTCAAGGAAGAACCAGGACCTCCAACCTCCCACCCACTTTGGCACTCAGTGTGGTAAGTCTCGTGCCTCCAGCCTCCCCTCAGTTCTTTCTGCCAAGACTTCCTGTCCATAATCACAGCTGCATCAGGGACCTTTTATCCGTTCCGAGTGCATGTGTGCCTGTGGAGACGTTCCATACACATTCACTCTACCTAACCATCCGGTGGCCAGATGTTGAATTGTGGGATGCCAATTCTCATCTCTGATCACTCCGAGACTGAGGGCAGCCATAGAGGCACAGGAATCTAAACCTAACTCAAAAACAATCCTGGAGTGCCTTATCCAGAATCTCTCCCTCCCTAAAGAAGAAACTTATCTGGCCCTGGCCGGTTGGCTCAGCGGTAGAGTGTCGGCCTGGCGTGCGGGGGACCCGGGTTCGATTCCCGGCCAGGGCACATAGGAGAAGCACCCATTTGCTCCCCCCCCCCTCCTTCCTCTATCTCTCTTCCCCTCCCGCAGCCAAGGCTCCATTGGAGCAAAGATGGCCCGGGCACTGGGGATGGCTCCTTGGCCTCTGCCCCAGGCGCTAGAGTGGCTCTGGTCACGGCAGAGCGACGCCCCGGAGGGGCAGAGCATCACCCCCTGGTGGGCGTGCCGGGTGGATCCCAGTCGGGCGCATGCGGGAGTCTGTCTGTCTCTCCCCGTTTCCAGCTTCAGAAAAATACAAAAAAAAAATAAAATAAAATAAAAATAAAGAAGAAACTTATCTTCTTCTCCAATGTGGCCAGGCCACTATACCCACTGGATAATCTAACGAGGTGGCCTCCTGAAGGGACTTTTGATTTTAACACCTTCACCAATTTAACTATTGCCAAGGAACTGGGAACTGGTTGGAGATCCCTTACATCAGGGCTTCTAGTATTTGTGCTCTTGTCCTTATCTTCGTGCTGCCTGTTCTATGGCGCAGGCCCTTTTTGACCAGAGAAACCTCACCTAAACCCTCCACTCCTGATCTTTCCTCCTTCGCCGACCCCCAACTCTCTACCCCTCCTGCCTGACTCCTGGGGGTGCCCCTCTCTTGGGACCTCTCTTTGGTTTCTCTGCATACCTCTTCTGCTTGGGTCTCTTCCCTCCAGGAAGCCCCCTCTCCTGCTGGCCAGGAGCCCTTCCCTTCTCCACTGTGTTCTTAAGCCCCTCCCCTGTCAGCCCCTCCTCCACCAGTCATTGGCCCTCACGTGGGTTTGCAAGGTTCCTGACCCCACGGCCCAACCCTGGTCTTCTTGCAGGAAGGCCTGGCCCTGTCCTGCCTCTGACTCTGGCGTTTCCAGCCAGATCTGGGTGCCGGGCTTCCCAGGAGCCCCCCTCTTCTTATGCTCAACCCCAAACCCGATCCGAGACCTGTGAACATGGCATTTAAAGTTTTTAATGGTTTCAGCTAGTAGAAAAAGGCCAAGGCTGTTCACCAGGCCCACATGCAGCAAAAGGTAACACTCCAACCCAGGCTCCTGTGGCAGCCCCAAGGCCGGCAGAGCAACAGGGGCAAGGCATAGAAAGTGCCCGATCCAAGTCCGGACCACAAAGAGAAACCCCACCAGGAGCTTGCTTTACAATGTGGCCAAGAGGGTCACTAATCCAAACAGAGCCCCTGCCCGCAGCTGCCCACTAAGTTCTGCCCTAACTGCAAGCAGCCCGGTCACTGGCGGAGTGATTGCCCCTTTTGGGCAACAGGCTCTTCCTCAGCACCTCTACATGGAGGACAAGCCACTCAAATGGGAGGCCAAGTCAGCCAGGCGGGCCTATCACTCAAACTCCTCGGCCTCATAGACAGCTGACACAGCCTGGACTCGAAGACACCCATCACCCTCGCCGAGCCCCAGGTAATACTGCAGGTAGTGGGTAAGTCCATTTCATTTCTTGTGGACACAGGGGCTACCTTCCCTGTTTTACCATCACACTTTGGACCTCTAGTTCCCTCACAGGTCTCAGTTATGGGAGTGGATGGGACCTTTTCTCCTTTGCATACCACTCCTGACATGCAGTTTGGGCGAAAACCCCTTTTTCGCACTCCTTCAGATTCTTTCTTTCCTCAATCTAATAGGTTTCTTTTGACATTAAATTCCCAATTTTGCTCTCTTAGCCAACCCCCCTGCTCTTGCCACCTACCTCCCCTTTCTGTCTTTACTCTGCCATCTTCTCAGGGAACACGTGAACCGGACCCCTCCTCCCATACGGGGTCCAGATGAAGCACACTCAGCAGCCCCCCTCTAGCCAGGAGATAGGGTTCTTCTGAGGGAGCTCCAGCCTGACTCCCTACAGCCCAGATGAATGGAACCCCATATGATAACAATGACTATGCCTACTGTAGCCAAGCTCCTAGGGCAAACACCTTGGTACCATGTCTTTCACCTCAAGCTTGCCCCCATGCAGGACCACTGGCAGTCAGAGCCACTGGGCCCTACCCATCTCCGGTTCACCAAAAGGTTGGGCCCTGCAGACCCTCCTGGTACTCCTGTCCCTCCCACTAGGAACCTGCCACCAGAGTGAGTTAAAGCAGGAAGCAATGTTGTTCAATGAGACTGGCCTGAGGAAGAAAACACCAATGTCCTCCACTGTCTGCAGGAGAAACTGCACAAGAATCTCTCCTTCTACAACCCGCTTAACTCCTGGTGGCAGCCACCCATCCTCACCTGGGCTGCCCCTATCCTACGTTCTCTTCTAATTATCAGCATATTACTCATATTTGCTCCTCTTTTTTAGATTCTTACAGGGCCGCATCCACGAGGTTTCTCGAGTCACGATCAAACAGATGTTCCTACACCCATATACGCGACTCCCCTCAGTGCCACCACCTTCTGACCTCCCTTCCCACGACGCCCCTAACCAGTAGGAAGTAGCCAAACAGCGGCACCCCTATCTAACATAAAAGGTCGGAATGTGAGTTCAGTTGGCAATGGGGAAGGTCACGTGAGGAATCAGGCCCAGGAAATTTGGCTGGAACCGCCCACACCTGTGTGCGCCAAAAGAAATTTCCCAAGAGTCCTTTGAAAAAGAACAACTGTCAGCCAATGAAATTTCGCCCCGTCATATCAATTAACCTACCGACCCTATAAATTACTCCCAAACAGAGGAGGCGGCGCGACTTCTCTAGCCTGTTTTGCGCACCAGAGAACCTCTTCCAGGATGTGCTCTACCAAATAAAGCTTTTGCTATTCCACATTTGGTGGCTACGCCCTTCTTTCTTCCTCGGTGGGGAAAATACCTTACAGCCTCCAATTCTATTTTTTGAAGCAAAGTGAAAGATACTTTAAGTTGCAGAATCAAATATAGTCAGAAAACTAAATCAAATAACACATCTTCTTATAATTTTATTCAAACTTATATTCAGAGTGCAACAAACTATGCAGCATGTTATCAACAAGTATTTGCAGGATCCAGTGAATAAATGCTCAGCACTGGATTATATGAATCAACAAAAAAAATCATGTCTCATTTTGGAAGTGACTGAAATAACATCTCCCAATTCCAAATTACTTAGATCTCCAGAGCTTCTTTTCTGCCCTGTCAAAATGAGGATCTTCCTTTTTCCCTTATGGCAATCTTAAAAGTTGGTGTGCTTAAGAAACTTTGTGGTTGATGTGGTTGACTCGCTCTTCCTTTCTTCCTTCTCAGGCATGTATCTCCTAAAATCTAAGGGTCCCCATAAGACATGCAACCAGGAGAGCAATGGGCAGCAGTTCATCCCGGGCTAACCCCTGAACCCGTCTCCACGGCCCCTCTTCTCTGACTTCCCAGTGGGCCAGAGCAGCCCCGCCCCTGGCTCCTTTCTTTCCTAGAGCATTTCCAGAGAACCAAAGCCTGGGCTCTCCTGTTGCTCCTCCTATCCTAAGCACTTCCTCGTTTCACTGTCCCCAGCTTTAATAAATATACTCTAAATTAAAAAAAGAAAAAACTTTATGGCTGACTGAATAAAATAGAGAAGTAAACATGTAGGAGCTTTTTTTTTTTGTATTTTTCCGAAGTGAGAAGTGGGGAGGCAGTCAGACACCCACATGCGCCCGACCGGGATTCATCTGGCATGCCCACTAGAGGGCAATGCTCTGCCCATCTGGGGCGTTGCTCCGCTGCAACCAGAGTTATTCTAGAGCCTGAGGCAGAGGCCATGGAGCCATCCTCAGCAGGAGGGGAAGAGAGAAACACAGAAAAAGGAGAGGGGGAAGGGTGAAGAAGCAGATGGGTGCTTCTCCTGTGTGCCCTGCCCAGGAATCAAACCCGGGACTTCCACACGCCAAGCCAACGCTCTACCGCTGAGCCAACTGGCTAGGGCCAAACATGTAGGAACTTTTAATATTGTTTTGAATGAGAACAGCCTTAGAGAAAAATGCAGGGGTCCCCAAACTTTTTACACAGAGGGCCAGTTCACTGTCCCTCAGACCGTTGGAGGGCCGCCACATACAGTGCTCCTCTCACTGACCACCAATGAAAGAGGTGCCCCTTCTGGAAGTGCGGCGGGGACCGGATAAATGGCCTCAGGGGGCCTCATGCGGCCCACAGGCCGTAGTTTGGGGATGCCTGCAAAGGATGAAACAAATTTAACTATATTAAATATTTTTGGTTAGAATAATCACCTGCTAGCATTCAAAGAACATTGAACCAAGGAAAGTTTGTATTTTATTACCAACAGAAACAAAAGAATGCTTTCAAACATGCTTTCAATGGATTGACCTACACCAGCAAGATACAAAAATGTGTGAAGTTGGACCACGATGGCGTATGCACAGGGATTTAAAAATCATGTCCGAGTGCGAATGCAAGCAGTGACTGGTGGGGTATTTCACATTTGATACTGAAGAGAGAACATGCTTCCTGCTTGTCACTGGTTTCCTTTAGCAGATCAGAATTTCAGGTACTCAGTTAAGTAAATAGATAAAAAATAAAAATCTCACAGGCACCAATCAGTACCTTCATATCAGAGAAGGAAAAGAGAGAATCTACCGCAGATGAAAAATGGTTCATTTCAAAAGAGGAGAAAAATGAAGTTGTAATGTGGCTAAAAAGTAGGTAAAAAGAAAGTAAGACTACCTGTTAAAGATGGAACACTAACAGTGGAAGTGTCCAGGAGGGCTGGGGCCAATCACCAGGAAATCAAAGGGCTGAGGAAGCACTGAGGGGAAGAGTGACGTCCCCCTGTGGCACCTGAGTGTATGCCTGCTTTCTGGGTCCGAAAT
Organism: Saccopteryx bilineata; assembly: GCF_036850765.1. NCBI lineage: Eukaryota > Metazoa > Chordata > Mammalia > Chiroptera > Emballonuridae > Saccopteryx > Saccopteryx bilineata. The sequence goes on along the minus strand of NC_089491.1, from coordinate 206,300,154 downwards.
GTACTCTCCATCACCTCCTCCCACCTCCTCTCCAAGGCTTTCCTGGACCCCCACAGGCAGGTACTGCATAGCTGCTTCCTCCTGTGACACAGCACCCTCAGGTAGTTGTTTACATGCTCCGGCCCTTAAGCACATAGTTTCACACACTTAACAGGTTTTCAGGATCTATTCTGACTTAGTGAACCTGCCAGACCTGCAGTAAGGCAGAAGTGCTCAGAGAGAGGGAAGGGGAGGAGGTATTGAAAGAGGAGGAGCAATGGGAGAGAGGACCACTGGACCTTGTGGGGAAAGCACAGCAGAGGGCCATGGGAAGGCTGTGTATCCAGGGAAGCAAAGCCGTGGAGCAATGAAGCCCAGGCAGGAGATACAGCTCAGAGGGGGCTGAGCAAGCCTTTCATGCGCTGAGGGGACAGTCTACTGCTTATTACTTTAAGATCCGTATCAAAAGAAACAGCAAAAAAAAAAAAAAAACTAACATGATTTCAACTTATATAGTTATGTTTACAGGAGGGAAACAGGACAAACTTTTATGTGTGGATATTATCAAATCACAACCATGAATGAAGAAGCTGCTTGCCTATCCTTCAGCTGTCTCTAAAACATGGAGCAAAGCACTATTACACACTGATGTGCACTTTCCCAAAAACTCTGGAGACACTAACAAAAAAGGAAAAACTATTCATATGAAAATAAAAATTTTAATTTAATTCCTAAAGTCCAGAGTATTTCTTTAGTTTCTTGGAAAGGGGTATATCATGACCACCTTAATGTCATTTGTGGATAAAGAATTTACTTGATACTGAGATTTTTAAGAAATGTCAGAGGATGTCAGGGTTTGCTATATAGTAGAGAGGATACATTCATTCAATTGGGTTGTCATAATCAGATCAAAGAATTTAAGAACCTGACATAAAAACACAATAGTAAAAAATTATTTTCTATTTAAATAATCGTACCTCTTTTTATAACTTTGAGGGCAGGGACTATAACTTATTTATTTTCATCTGTAAATATTAAAATGATGTATGGATAACATTCCTATAGACTTGAATTTTTTGTTCTGTAACGTGTGTTAATTTTTTATCTAAAATGCATTAATTTCAGTTTTTGAAATTTTGTACATATTCTGTACTCTAGAATAAAAGACTGGTATTATGTTGCATACTATATTATGCAAAATAAATGCCAACCCTCCCCCAAAACACAATAGTAATAAATGATCCACCACAGCAATGTTAAGAAATAAAATGGATAAACCAGGAACTAGTATGTTTATTGTCTGTAACAAGTATAATTTTATTGTGTGCATGGTAAATATTACAGATGTCTGGGTTAGCAAGCAAGTCATTGGGATATTCAAGCCCCGTGCAAAAATGCAATTGTGCTTGACCAGGCGGTGTTGGAGTGGACAGAGCATCAACCTGGGACACTCAAGACAAGTTCAAAATCTTGAGATAGCCGGCTTCAGCACAGGCTCACTGGTCTGAGCGTGGAATCACAGATATGACCCCATGGTCACTGGCTTGAAGCCCAAGGGATCACTGACTCGGCTGGAGCCCCCCTTCCCCATCAAGGCTCGTACAAGAAGCAATCAATGAAAACTAAGGTGCTACAACTAACTGCAAGTTGATGAGTTGATACTTCTCATCTGCCTCCCTTTTGGTCTCTCTCTCTCCTTCTTTCTCTGGGGGGGGGGGGGGCACAACACCGCCAAGCTACTTGGATCATTTCCTTTCCCCATTCACCAATGTTAATTCAAGCATGTGCCAATTTCCTACTTCCTTTTCACCATGAAGTAGCCCTGGGATTAGCAATATTTAAAAGTCACCTAAATAGTGTTTCTAAAAAGCAAAGAGAAAAATACTTGAATTATGTCAATACCAGTTACCTACAAGACTTTTATTATTGCTGGGGGACTAAAGAAAACACGTAAAGAAGGTAGAAATTATGCTTTTTGTTGTCTAGGAGTTTCAGTTGTTTAATTCCCATGTGTAGTACTCAGTACAGTATGTTAATATGATATGTACACAGAACTAAGAAAATAAAGTCAGATAAGTTGATAATAAGAAATGACATTAAGTATATATATATTTATTCCTAGTTGCTTTTCTATGCATTAAAAATATATATAATATATATGTATATACACACACATACATTCTTAACTCTGCATCCACAAGGAGAAATAAAAAAGCTGGGACCCAGGGAATAAACTGAGATGGAAACCATCATCTTAACAATAAATATAGAGTAATCAGGAATGACTGAGTACTTATTAAATGACAGGCACTTTCTAAAATACTTCAAATATATTAATTCTTTCAATTTTCTTAACAACTCTGAGGAAGGTACTACCCTTATCCCCACAGGAAAATGAAGAAACAGATCACTGGAACATATGTAAGCTATGAAGGGGAGCAAGATACGAAGGCAGGCAGCCTGGCTCCCAAGCCACACTCATCCTGTAAGTGGCAGTCCACCAGTAAACACCCTGGACATAAAGATTCTGTTTTAAAAATCACTATAAAACACAATATGCTACTAGACCCCATTCTAATCACTGAGGGGAAGGCCTTGGAATTTATACTATTCTTCTCCTTTACTAAATTTCTTTTTTTGTTGTTTTTAAGTGAGAGGAGGGGAGATACTGAGACAGACTCCCACATGCCCTCCAACCAGGATCTACCTGGCAACCCCTGTCTGGGGCTGATGCTTAAAACAATGGAGCTATTTTTAGCACCCGAGGCTGATATGGTGGGACCAACCAGCTATCCTCAGTGCCCAGGGCCAATGCTTGAACCAAACAAGCCACTGGCTGTGGGAGAGGAAGAGGGAGAGGAAAGGGGAGAACAGATGGTCGCTTCTCTTGTATGCCCTAACTGGGAATCAAACCCGAGATGTCCATACGCCAACACGCTTATCCACTGAGCCAACCAGTCAGGTCTTCTTTACTAAATTTCTAAGGAAACAGTATTTTAGGCAGCACATGGTTCAGGAGTCTGGGTGAACCTTTTTTTAACAGAGAAATAAATGCCATACTATAAATCTGTTGTCCAGTTTTTCATAAGAAAAGCTTGATCATTTTGGACATGTTATTTCTTTAGGGCTCAAACATAAAATTAAGAATGTTGAACTGAATTATCTATTACAGATCTAAATATGTTCTGATTTTAGACCATCAATCAACCAACAAGAAGCTCTTTCCTGACATGCATCTCCTCCCCTCTTCCCACAACTCACAGGCAGTAGCAGCAGTTCTCTGAGTTCCCACAAGTGCAGACATTTCTGAAACAGTAGCATACTACATTATGGAAGCAGTTATGCCCATTAACAGCATGGGCTCTAAGGTCAGATCTGGGTTCAAATTCAAACTGAGCTAACTGCTTGGCCACAGGGAACTGAGAACGGTAATAATGCCTACTACGTCACAGGGATTAAATAAAATAATGCACATAAAGCAGTTACAGTACAACCTGGTATGATACTTTCAAAAAGCAACGTCTAGTAGGACACTTCACTGTCATCTTATGAGCCTGTAACTCCTATTAAAATACAATATCCTACCTGATCAACCACCGGCACAGTGGACAGAGAATTGATGTGAGATGCTGAAGACCCAGGTTCAGAATCCTGGAATCGCCAACTTGAGTGCGAGGTCACAGGCTTGAGCGGATCATAGACATGACCCCATGGTCACTAGCTTTAGCAAAGGGGTCAATCGTTCTGCTATAACCCCCCAGTCAAGGCACATATGAGAAAGCAATCAATGAACAACTAAGGTGACGCAAAGAAGAATTGATGCTTCTCATCTTTCTCCCTTCTTGTCTGTCTTCCCTGTCTCTCTTGCTTAAAAAAAAAAAAAAAAACTCAGAATACACACACACACACTCCTATAGTATTGGGAAAGAATCTTTTAATCTTTTATTCTTCAAACTTATTCCATGTAAGAATTCAAAATTTGTTATATAAATATGACACTGCAATGCATCTGCTAGGTTTGGTAATCAGAACACCACTGGTGTCCTACGCCTAACCTGGTTTAGTGAAGGCTTTGTGGGGAGTAGCAATGGGATATATCTGAATATTCATGCTGAGGTTTATGAGCAAAAACAGAAGTGACTGACTACTGTTTTGAGAAACTTTCAGGCTGTCAAGGACAGAAGACAAACAGTGAAGTGTGATATGTGATCAAGGAAAGCTTCCTCTGAAATGAGAAATGTAAAGTATGTTTATAAGTCAAAAAGAAAGAGCAATAAAATGATAGAACACATATAGAGGAACACTCAGATTCTTAAGGATCAAGATTCAAGAACAGGATTATACCTAGAAAACGGGAGACCTTTAAACCAGAGGAAGAACATAAAAATTCAGTACACTTACGGGTAACTTGAGGATCTGGAGCAACTGGAACTGTCATAGTCTACTGGTGGGAGAGTACACTGGTATGATTAACCTTGGAAAACTGGCAGTATCGACCACAGCTAAACCTATCCTACAGGACACCAGAAACTCAGTTCACAGGTAGAGAAATGCGTGCACACGTATACTAAAACCCATGCATGAGAATGTTACTGCAGCATTTGTCACAAAAACAAAAACCTGGAGGAAAAAATGTCCATCAGCAGCAGAATGGGCAAATCAATTGTGGCATATAATCAAATAATAGAATATCATATAGCAATAAAAAAGGATAAACCAAAGCTACACAATATGAATAATCTTCAAGCATGATATAGTAAATGAAAATCACAAAGAAACATACACTACACCGTAGCCCTGGCCGGACAGCTTGGTTGGTTAGAGCAGTGGTCCCCAACCTTTTTTGGGCCACGGACCAGTTTAATGTCAGAAAATATTTTCACGGACCGGCCTTTAGAGTGGGACGGATAAATGTATCACGTGACCGAGACAAGTGTCAAGAGTGAGTCTTAGATGGATGTAACAGAGGGAATCTGGTCATTTTAAAAAAATAAAACATCATTCAGACTTAAATATAAAACAGAAACAATGTAAGTTATTTATTCTTTCTCTGCGAACCGGTACCAAATGGCCCACGGTCCAGTACCGGTCCATGGTCCGGGGGTTGGGGACCACTGGGTTAGAGCATTGTCCCAAAGCACAGAGGTTGCCAGTTCAACCTCCAGTCAGGGCACACAAAGGAACAGAACAATGTTTCTGTCTCTCTCTCTCTCCCTTTCCTCTCTAGCTACAATCAATCAATAAAAAATTTTAAAAACCATGTAATATATAATTCTACTTATATAAAGCATTTTTAAGTAACCTATACTGTTAGAAATCATAAGTAACTGGAGGGAGCATAAGAGGACTTCTGAAATGTGGGTTATTTCTATTTCCTAATCTGGGTGATAATTACATAGATGTGTCAGTTTGTGATAATGCTGTCACCTGCACAGATCAGTAATGCGTACTGCCTACTTTTCTATGTATGGATGTCATACATCAAATAAAAGATTTAAAAATAAATTTAAAAAGAGCTGAAGGAGTTAGAGACATAGAAGTTATTTTTATCTTTTTTTAAAATATAATGATTTGATACTTTATAAATGTACTTCAATTTACAATAAAACCCGTCTCCCAGTCCATGGCTGTGCCTTTGTGCTTTTGCTCCAACTGTGCAGCAGTCTGAGCAGGAGCAAAGAAACTGGCTGGCAGGATTGATCCACATCAGGGATGGGAGCTGAGGTTTGGCCATGAGACATGGAGATTAATGAAGAAACTCTGGGTTTACAGTAACCAGACCAGAGCTGGTAGAAGGATGTAAGGGCCTGGAGGTCTCACTGAAGCAAAAAGGTGACAGAAGCTCAAGAAAGCTGGGAGATAGTGACAACAAAGTTCGAGATTTCAGAGAAAGATGACATATTAAGGAGAGAGTTGCCTAAGTTAAATGAATAGAAAATTACTGCATTTTAGAGGTCAAGGAACTATGGTATAAGGGTGTTAGAAAAGTGAGTTGTAACAAATGTAAATACTAAAATGTCAACATAATGCTCTGATGGAGTATGAGGTGTAGGGGTTCAGGAGAGTCACTCCAACTCACTCTGTAGTATGCAGATTATTTTGAGCTAAAGGCAACCAAGATGCTTTGGACTCGAGAAACTAATAGAAGAATCTGATTTAGAGGCCTTGCCCATAATAAAATATATGATAGGGCAAGCATTAATTATTGAATACCTGCTCTTCTTATCATCCTGAAATGACCTTCTGAAGCCACAAGGCACTTATATCATCCTTTGGTCAAAATGCCAGATATATAACATTTTAACTCTCTATCCCTGAGACTCTCATGTATGTGGAGTCTCTGACTCTCTCATATATGTGGGATTCCTATGCATGCATATGTGTTAAATTTGGTTTTCTCTTGTTAATCTGTCTCATTTAGATATAACTGTTAGACCAGCCAAAAGAACCCTGAGGATACAAGAGAGTCTCCACTTTCCTGGCGGTGGCAAGGCATTTCTTGGTGAATGTGGAGAAGCAACCAGAAGACTCAAAGACTAAAGGGTTGGTACACAGGTAGAAGGGAAAGTGGTCTGGAGAAACCAGTGGAGTACCAAGAGAAAAATCAGAATGCTGTATGTTTTTAAATTGCACAGCATATCTGGTCATGTTAGTACAGGTGGTCAGCTAGTCATAATTTAAGGAAGGGAGTAAAGGGAATCAGATAGTAAGCTTAATAAACTAGGGAGCTGAGTCAGATATTAAGCCTAATTCAGTGTTTTTCAACCACCAGGGACTAGTCCACCAAAACTTTTGTGCCAGTCCGAAATTAACCACCCTGATGTTGAAAGAAGCTCATAGATTCAATGATCTTAGTTGAATTCACTTATGCTCAAGGTGATGTCTGCCTTAGCAGTCCCCGAAATAACTCTCCTATTTTCAATGGTCTCCAAGTATAAAAGGGTCGAAAATCACTGGTACTAGGAAGCTGAATTGTACTTCCTAGTACTAATGAACTAGGAAGCTGAATTGACATTAAGCCTGCTTCACTAGGAAGTTGCAGCATTCACAGGATCCCCAGGAGACCACCCCATTCTTCCTCTCCAGACTTCATCCCCAGAGCAGAAAAGTAAAATCTCTCCAGGGAACAGCCCACCCAACAGTGGGATTATTGGGGGTGGGGGATTCTTTTGCTGGGCACATGTGCAGTAGAAGCCAAGATGGGCCAGAGGGAGATCCTTCCACGTTGAGGCATGCGCAGCAGCCAAAATGATGACATAAAGGGGCAGAGTCTACCCTGAGAAATGGATCAGACTGAATGAGGACATGCAACTCCAGAAGGTTTTAGAAAGGGTCTGGTTAAGGGGAGGGCCCAGGAAGTAGACTGAGTAATTTGAAAGAGAGCTCACTCTTTCTCCCAAACCAAAAAAAGTACATAGAGGATTATCAGGAATCCCGGACAGTTGTTGCTTAGGGCCTGCCCACCCTTTACGTCCCCAAGGGTGTATTATTTCCATTCACTCGAATAAATCTTACCAACATTTAAACTTCTCTCGGCATGTGTCCTTTGAAATCGGTTCTTGAAACACTGCAAGAACTCAAATTTTCACCAGCAACAATCCGACCCCCACCCTGCTATACTAAGGCCTTCCTCCAGATTGAAACTTGCTGAGTTCCTCCCATCTCCCAAAGCACCTATGTCAACACCTTACCTATAGATATATACCCGCAAACTTCATCCACAGAGATTGAGGTACTCTATAAGAAATATTTAACATATAATTTATAAATCAGGACCAGAAAAATATAAATTATCATTAAAAGCCAAACAAGGAGAATTAAGAATGTGAATATGCATGACAGACAGATTTTTAAATATTTATTATATTGGATTGGGATCCACCTCCTCCTCACTACACACACACACACACACACACACACACACATATTCAGGAAAGCATTCAAATTTCCATTCCAATCAAAATTAAATCTTAGATTTTTTCAATCTGCATAGTATATTACCTTCCCAGTATTCTCTAATTCATAGATGCTGATTTGAGAATTCTTTGGCAAAACAAATGCAAATAGGGTATTTTGCATTATGGGTAAAACTGATTCATTGCCATGGTGAATATTTTCACCACCTTCATAGAATAATTTGTATCACTCTATTTTAAGAAATCTGCCTTTGCTTCCTTGCTCAAAAAAACCTCAGGCTCTCTCTCTTCAATTAGCAATGAGACAGGAACAGTGAGTGAGTATTTGAGTACTCAGTGCAAAAAAAGGAGAAAAAAATTCAGGTGAAGTGCCTTATAAAGATGTGATCACAGAAAATAAAAAAAGCAAAGAAACAGACATAATAGCGAAATGAGTAAATAATGTTTCCCCTTTATGGAAAATCCCAAAGTTAATAAAGAGTTAATTACAATAAGAAAACCATCTCTGCTATAAGCATGCCTAACTTCATTCCCTCAATCTTGGCATTAATTCCTTTCTAATATACAAAGTGAATTCAAATTTCCTTAGCAACCATCACCAGGGGCCATTCTATTCTTATTCTCTCCATAAATGCATTTATTCCCCCAAAGGCAAGTTAAAAATGTGGTTTCTGAGATGACGTCAGAGTAATGGCGGGGTAGGAAGCGATACTGATAAATCTCCCCCAAAACTCAACAAGATCTTCAACCAGAAACAGAAAAAACTATACTTGGAGCCTCCAGATGCTTGGCAATACACCCAAAGGTATGGTCAAGTGAAAAATTGGCTAAATATATAACCAAACCCCGAAGGAAATAGGGAGTAAGAAATGCTCCGCCTTCCTCACTAACCTAAACAGGGCGGCTTTCTCTGGTAACTGTGAATATAGAAACTGAGGCGGGCAAAGGGGGTGAATAGATCCAGGCCGCGGCACAAACGGCTGAACCAGGCTGTGGCACGGATATCCAAGCCGAGGAAAAACTGATCCTGGGGCAACCCGGGCAATACAAGCTAACACTCGCGCCAAACCCAAACAAAGAAAGACAAGCGGAGCGGCCACTTTACCCGATCTCCTGGTCGGCGTGCACGCAGTTAGTGGGCAAGAGATTTCTTCCTAGGCCCCGGGAGTGGGTGCCCGTGTTACCCCACGGAGAGGCAGGGTCAGAGGCCTTTCTGTGGGCCGAGGGCAGAGTCTCTGGGTAGCCCCAGCGCCCTGGGAAAGCGACGCACGGGAGGGAGTGAGAACTAATTCCAACGGTGGAGATTTTCCGTGCTGGTGATGGTTTCACTCAGAGGGAAACGCGGCCGGCCTCATATCCTGGTCTGCGAACGCAGATAGTGAATGAGAGATTCCTCCGAGTGCCTCGGCAGTGTGCTCCCGTGTTATAGCACAGAGGGGCAGAGTCAGGGGTCTTTGTGTGGGCCAAAGCGGAATCTCGGGCCGCCCCAGCGCCTTGCAAAAGCCGCGCACGGAGACGGAGCGAGACTCAATTCCACCGGTGGAAATTTTCCCTGCGGTTGGGGGTTTCACTCAGAGTGTGAGACTGCTGGCCGGATATCCTGGTTTGCGCGCGCAGACAGTGAGTGAGAGTTTCATCCAAGCGCCCCAGAAGTGGGCGCCCGCCTGTGTTACCGGACAGAGTGGCAGAGCCAGAGGTCTTTGAGTGGGCAGAAGCCCAGCCTGATTATGCTAACAGCTCTGACTGACTGAGCCTTACCCAGAGCCCTGTGCTGAGTGGAAATAGAGTGGGGAGTTGCCAGCTCTTTGAGCATCTTACTATCCAGGCAGAGGCAGCAGCAACCCCATAGCTGGATTATCAGGCTACTAATTGAGGAAGGAAAGACTAGGAGAAAGGCTCCAGGAACACGGACTCTCTCACTGTCGGAGCCTATAAATGCTAATGAGCCTCGACTGCCAACGAGACTAAAGCACAATACATGACATTGCCATAGAGATTTATCAACTGCAAACCTCTACCTGAGCGTGCCAAAGGGGCAGAACCTGGGGTACAGAGTCACCAACCAGGAAGAGGGAGAGTAAAGAAAAAGCAAGAAGATAACCTCTCAAAATCAAGAATAATCTGCAGACTTTATAACCTATCCCATTTTATTATATTTGTTCATTTGTTTCTCTTATCTTCATTCTTGATACTTTTTTTCCTCCTCCAATTTGGCCGATTAACTCTCTGCCGGTCTTACTCTCTCCTCTCCTTGAACTAAACTACCCATAAGTGTTACATCTCCCATTATCTTTTCTCTTCTCTTCCTTTCTCTCTATGAGGGTTGCACTCCAAAACCCTTAACTCTCTCTCTCTCCTTTCTTTTTTCTTCTTTTAGTGGTTCCCTCTTTTTTTCTCTCTCTCTCTTTCTTTTCTCCCTCTATATTAGTTTCTTCCTTTCTCCTTTACATCTCCTCTCATTCAAACCTCAATAACAAACAAATTATCTTATCTGGGACTCAAACTTATGTTTGTGGTATTTTGGGGGGTTTTTACTTCACCTTTTTAACTCACTAGCAGTGCTCCCATCCCTGGCTCTCCATATTATCTAGTTCTTGTTCCACTAAATACAATAGTAATTTTTTAATTTGTCTCCCCATTTTTCCATTTTCCTCTTATTCCTCTCATCAGAACTCTTAGACAACCAACACCTAAAAGCAAATCATTTTATTCCTAACCCAAATTTTTTCCTTATTTGCTTTTTGTGGGTCCATACGCTCTTTTTTTTTCTTTTTTTCTTTTTTTGCCCCTTTATTACTTTTCCCCAATTCAGGCCCTCCATCACAGGCATTGTTGGTTATAATTCACAGTTCACCACAAGATTTTCTCAAGAAAGAGGGGAGAGGAGAGGAGAGGAAAAAAGGAGGGGGGGGGGAATAATTTCCTTCTTTTAAAATTTTTATTTTTATTTTTCTTTACTTCATTATTAATTTTTTTTTAAAAAAAAACTCTTCGATTTTTTATTTTTTTATTATTTTTATTTTTTAACTTTTTATTCTTTATTAAATCTCATTAATACTATCAACAAAACCACCCTCAGATGCCATTAAGGAAGAGAAAATCGAATATCATGGATACAAAAGAAAGAGAGGTAACACAGATAGATGAGGAAAAATCTATGGAGAAAAAATTTAATATATTGGAAACCTTGGAGCTAAATGACAGAGAATTCAAGATAGAAATCCTAAAAATCCTCCGAGATATACAAGAAAACACAGAAAGGCAATTTAGGGAGCTCAGAAAACAAGTCAATGAACACAAAGAATATATGTCCAAGGAAATTGAAACTATAAAAACAAATCAAACAGAGATGAAAAACTCAATTCACGAGCTGAAAAACGAAGTAACAAGCTAAGCCAATAGAACAGGACAGATAGAAGAGAGGATTAGTGAAATAGAAGACAAGCAATTTGAGGCACAACAGAGAGAAGAAGAAAGAGACTCAAAAATTAAAAAAAATGAGATAGCCCTACAAGAATTAGCTGACTCCATCAAAAAAAAATAACATAAGAATAATAGGTATATCAGAGGGAGAAGAGAGAGAAAATGGAATGGAGAACATACTCAAATAATAGATGAGAACTTCCCAAGCCTGTGGAAAGAAATAAAGCCTCGAGTTCAAGAAGCAAACAGAACTCCAAGTTTTCTTAACCCCAACAAACCTACTCCAAGGCATATCATAATGAAATTGACACAAACCAACAGCAAAGAAAAAATTCTCAAGGCAGCCAGGGAAAAGAAGAATACAACATATAAAGGAAGGCCCATTAGATTATCATCAGATTTCTCAGCAGAAACTCTACAAGCTAGAAGAGAGTGGACCCCAATATTTAAAGTCCTGAAAGAGAGGAACTTTCAGCCACGAATACTATACCCATCAAAGCCATCCTTCAAATATGAAGGAGAAATAAAAACATTCACAGATACAGAAAAGATGAGGGAATTTATCATCAGAAAACCCCCACTCCAGGAATTACTAAAGGGGGTTCTCCAATCAGATACAAAGAACAAAAAAAAACAGAGCCACAAGTAAAAGCTCCAAGAAGAACACAATAAAACCAAATTTAAACTGTGACAACAACAAAAAGAAAGAGGGGGAGAAGATGGAGATTAACAGTAGCAAAGGACGATGGAGTGCAAAAGTACTCACAAAATAGTTCGCTACAATGAACAGGGTAGGGACCCTTTTCATTACTCAAAGGTAACCACCATTGAAAAAACCACCACAGAAGCACATGAGATAAAAAAGATAGCAACAGAGGAAAGATGTATGGAATACAACCAAATAAAAACAAAAGACAGAAAAACGAAAGAGAAGGATCAAACAAGACACAAAACTAACAGAAAGCAAGATATAAAATGGCAATAGGGAACTCACAAGTATCAATAATTACACTAAATGTAAATGGATTAAACTCACCAATAAAAAGGCACAGAGTAGCAGAATGGATTAAAAAAGAAAATCCAACTGTATGCTGCCTACAGGAAACTCATCTAAGTAACAAGGATAAAAACAAATTCAAAGTGAAAGGCTGGAAAACAATACTCCAAGCAAATAACATCCAAAAAAAAGCAGGTGTAGCAATACTCATATCGGATAATGCTGACTACAAGACAGGAAAAGTACTCAGAGACAAAAATGGCCATTTCATAATGGCTAAGGGCACACTGAATCAAGAAGACATAACAATTCTTAATATATACGCACCAAACCAAGGAGCACCAAAATATATAAGACAACTACTTATTGATCTTAAAACAAAAACTGACAAAAATACAATCATACTTGGAGACCTCACTACACCGCTGACGGCTCTAGATCGGTCATCCAAACAGAGAATCAATAAAGACATAGTGGCCTTAAACAAAACACTAGAGCACCTGGATATGATAGACATCTACAGGACATTTCATCCCAAAGTGACTGAGTGTACATTTTTCTCCAGTGTACATGGATCATTTTCAAGAATTGACCATATGTTGGGCCACAAAAACAACATCAGCAAATTCAGAAAAATTGAAGTTGTACCAAGCATATTTTCTGATCATAAAGCCTAGAAACTAGAATTCAACTGCAAAAAAGAGGAAAAAAATCCCACAAAAATGTGGAAACTAAACAACATACTTTTAAAAAATGAATGGGTCAAAGAAGAAATAAGTGCAGAGATCAAAAGATATATACAGACTTATGAAAATGACAATACGACATATCAGAATCTATGGGATGCAGCAAAAGCAGTGATAAGAGGGAAGTTCATATCACTTCAGGCATATATGAACAAACAAGAGAGAGCCCAAGTGAACCACTTAAATTCCCACCTTAAGGAACTAGAAAAAGAAGAACAAAGACAACCCAAAACCAGCCGAAGAAAGGAGATAATAAAAATCAGAGCAGAAATAAATGAATTAGAGAACAGAAAAACTATAGAAAAAATTAATAGAACAAGGAGCTGGTTCTTTGAAAAGATAAACAAAATTGACAAACCCTTGGCAAGACTTACCAAAGAAAAAAGAGAAAACTCATATAAACAAAATACAAAATGAAAGAGGAGAAATCACCACGGACACCATAGATATAAAAAGAATTATTGTAGAATACTATGAAAAACTTTATGCCACTAAATTCAACAACCTAGAAGAAATGGATAAATTCCTAGAAAAATACAACCTTCCTAGACTGAGTCAAGAAGCAGCAGAAAGCCTAAACAGACCTATCAGTAGAGAAGAAATAGAAAAAACCATTAAAAACCTCCCCAAAAATAAAAGTCCAGGCCCTGACGGCTATACCAGCGAATTTTATCAAACATTCAAAGAAGACTTGGTTCCTATTCTACTCAAAGTCTTCCAAAAAATTGAAGAAGAAGCAATACTTCCAAACACATTTTATGAGGCCAACATAACCCTCATACCAAAACCAGGCAAGGATGGCACAAAAAAAGAAAACTACAGACCAATATCTCTAATGAATACAGATGCTAAAATACTAAATAAAATACTAGCAAATCGAATACAACAACATATTAAAAAAATAATACATCATGATCAAGTGGGATTCATCCCAGAATCTCAAGGATGGTTCAACATACGTAAAACGGTTAACGTAATACACCATATCAACAAAACAAAGAACAAAAACCACATGATCTTATCAATAGACGCAGAAAAGGCTTTCGATAAAATACAACACAATTTTATGTTTAAGACTCTCAACAAAATGGGTATAGAAGGAAAATATTTCAACATGATAAAGGCCATATATGATAAACCATCAGCTAACATCATATTAAATGGCTCTAAACTGAAGGCTTTCCCCCTTAAATCAGGAACAAGACAGGGTTGTCCACTCTCTCCACTCTTATTTAATGTGGTACTAGAGGTTCTAGCCAGAGCAATCAGACAAGACAAAGAAATAAAAGGCATCCATATCGGAAAAGAAGAAGTAAAGGTATCACTTTTTGCAGATGATATGATCCTATACATCGAAAACCCCAAAGAATCCACAAAAAGACAACTAGAGCCCTGGCCGGTTGGCTCAGCGGTAGAGCGTCGGCCTAGCGTGCGGAGGACCCGGGTTCGATTCCCGGCCAGGGCACATAGGAGAAGCGCCCATTTGCTTCTCCACCCCTCCGCCGCGCTTTCCTCTCTGTCTCTCTCGTCCCGTCCCGCAGCCAAGGCTCCACTGGAGCAAAGATGGCCCGGGCGCTGGGGATGGTTCTGTGGCCTCTGCCCCAGGCGCTAGAGTGGCTCTGGTCGCAACATGGCGACGCCCAGGATGGGCAGAGCATCGCCCCCTGGTGGGCAGAGCGTCGCCCCATGGTGGGCGTGCCGGGTGGATCCCGGTCGGGCGCATGCGGGAGTCTGTCTGACTGTCTCTCCCTGTTTCCAGCTTCAGAAAAATGAAAAAAAACAAACAAACAAACAAACAAAAAAAACAAAACAAAACAAAACCAAAAAAAGACAACTAGAAACAATAAGCCAATACAGTAAGGTCGCAGGATACAAAATTAACATACAGAAGTCAATAACCTTTCTATATGCCAACAATGAAACAACTGAGAAGGAACTCAAAAGAATAATCCCCTTCATGATTGCAACAAAAAAAATAAAATACTTAGGAATAAACATAACAAAGAATGTAAAGGACTTATATAATGAAAACTATAAACCATTGTTAAGGGAAATCGAAAAAGATATAATGAGATGGAAGAATATACCTTGTTCTTGGCTAGGAAGAATAAATATAATCAAGATGGCTATATTACCCAAAGCAATATACAAATTTAATGCAATTCCCATCAAACTTCCAATGACGTTTTTTAAAGAAATAGAGCAAAAAATCATCAGATTTATATGGAACTATAAAAAAACCCGAATAGCCAAAGCAATCCTAAAGAAAAAGAATGAAGCTGGGGGCATTACAATACCTGACTTCAAACTATATTATAGGGCCACGACAATCAAAACAGCATGGTATTGGCAGAAAAATAGACACTCAGACCAATGGAACAGAATAGAAAGTCCAGAAATAAAACCACATATATATAGTCAAATAATTTTTGATAAAGGGGCCAACAACACACAATGGAGAAAAGAAAGCCTCTTCAATAAATGGTGCTGGGAAAACTGGAAAGCCACATGCAAAAGAATGAAACTGGACTACAGTCTCTCCCCCTGTACAAAAATTAACTCAAAATGGATCAAAGATCTAAACATAAGACCTGAAACAATTAAGTACATAGAAGAAGACATAGGTACTCAACTCATGGACCTGGGTTTTAAAGAGCATTTTATGAACTTGACTCCACAGGCAAGAGAAGTGAAGGCAAAAATTAATGAATGGGACTACATCAGACTAAGAAGTTTTTGCTCAGCAAGAGAAACTGATAACAAAATAAACAGAAAGCCAACTAAATCGGAAATGATATTTTCAAACAACAGCTCAGATAAGGGCCTAATATCCAAAATATACAAAGAACTCATAAAACTCAACAACAAACAAACAAACAATCCAATAAAAAAATGGGAAGAGGATATGAATAGACACTTCTCCCAGGAAGAAATACAAATGGCCAACAGATATATGAAAAGATGCTCATCTTCTTTAGCTATTAGAGAAATGCAAATCAAAACTACAATGAGATACCACCTCACACCTGTTAGATTAGCTGTTATTAGCCAGACAGGTAATAGCAAATGTTGGAGAGGCTGTGGAGAAAAAGGAACCCTCATACACTGTTGGTGGGAATGTAAAGTAGTACAACCATTATGGAAGAAAGTATGGTGGTTCCTCAAAAAACTGGAACTAGAACTACCTTATGACCCAGCAATCCCTCTACTGGGTATATATCCCCAAAACTCAGAAACATTGATACGTAAAGACACATGCAGCCCCATGTTTATTGCAGCATTGTTCACAGTGGCCAGGACATGGAAACAACCAAAAAGCCCATCAATAGATGACTGGATAAAGAAGATGTGGCACATATACACTATGAAATACTACTCAGCCATAAGAAATGATGACATCGGAACATTTACAGCAAAATGGTGGGATCTGATAACATGATACGAAGCGAAATAAGTAAATCAGAAAAAACCAGGAATTGTATTATTCCATACGTAGGTGGGACATAATAGTGAAACTAAGAGACATTGATAAGAATGTGGTGGTTACGGGGGGGAGGGGGGAATGGGAGAGGGAAAGGGGGTGGGGAGGGGCACAAAGAAAACAAGATAGAAGGTGACAGAGGACAATCTGACTTTGGGTGGTGGGTATGCAACATAATTGAACGACAAGATAACCTGGACTTGTTATTTTTGAATATATGTATCCTGATTTATTGATGTCACCCCATTAAAAAAATAAAATTATTAAAAATAAAAAAAAAAATGTGGTTTCTGTGCATATATTTGTTTTTTTCTGCCTTATACCTAAAATGTAAATGCATATAACTGTTGAATAAGAACTGGTGATATGGTTTTGTGTATAAGTAACAAATGCCCTGATTATAAGAAACTAAATAAGAAAGAAGAGACTTTAGCTTGTTTCCAAACAGAAATCCCATGTAATACAGTATTATTTTTTAGTTAAAATCTCATGAGAGTAATTCCAAAGGCATACCTCATTTGACAAAGCTATTTTGACAGTACACCGCACCCATGCTTCTTTTAGTAGAACGTTCCAAGATTAGATATGGTGGAAGGTAACTGGACCTTAAAGCTCCAGGTTCTAGACCCACACTGACCAAGAGACCACATATGGCTACTGAGCACTTGAAATGCCAATGCAAATTGGGATAGAGAACTTTTCAATAAGACTCAGTATAGAAACATTAAAGTCATTATAGTTTTATTTGATCACATATGAAAATAAACCTTTGTATATCTGGGCTTATAGGAGATATATTCTTGAAAAACTAGAATGTCTCACATTGTGGCCTCCATATTCCTACCAGGTATAACCTGTTGGGCTGAGGAGGAGCCTGAGAGCTCCAATTCCATCTGCATACCAACGCAAGCCAAAAACCAATTTTTTTAAATAAAAAAATTAATAAGAAGTGTTGTTCCTACTCCAAGGTTGTCAGGAGAGTAGGTTCAAATGAGATGTGTGTGAAATTGTCTTTAAAAATAAGGTAGGATCACTTTTCTAGCCCAAAGTTACTGGTTCATTCTAAAGTATCAGATTTTACATTGTACAACCAAGTAGGTTAAAAAGTCTTCTCAATTCTTACTGTGGAACCACCCAAAACAAAACACTCAAAAGTTTTTGTCTGGTCTATTAGAAAAAACACCCAGGGGAATCCTTTGATATTCAAGAGTTCAAAGCACTCTTCACTGGGGACTGAAGAGAGACTAAGGAGGGTCAGGTAGTCACTGGAACAATTTAACAAAGATGTGGCTCAACACATTTGGTTCAGTGGATCTGAATGTTCCCTGAGATTCCTTGAGAGCATTTCACCTTTGCAGCTAAACCAGTTTTCCTTTGAAGAAACCTATGAAACTCACAAAGAATGTACACCTTACCCCAGTGGTTTTCAACCTTTTTCATCTCATAGCTCACAAAAACTAATTACTAAGATTCTGTGAGACACCAAGAAAATTTAATTTTTGCCAATTTGACCAAAAAATAGGTTTAATTTTGATCCATTCACACTGGACAGCTATTGTTGTATTGTCTGTTACCTTTTTCTTTCTTTCTTTCTTTTTCTTTCTTTCTTTCTTTCTTTTCTTTTCTTTTCTTTTCTTTTCTTTCTCTCTCTCTCTCTCTCTTTCTTTCTTTCTATTTTTTTTGATAATCCAAGGGAAAAGAGGTCAGTGCCCCTGATTAAATAGTCAGGTATTGTATGTTTAAAAAATTCCTGTGGTACACAGTTGGAAAATCTTCCTACCCTATGGGAAGGTGAAAAAGTAACCAAAATTAGCTATATGTTATCTCTCACAAGTAAATGAAAACAAAGTCAATCCATTCCAACTGATAAAATATTTTCAAAAGAATAAAAGTGATTTAACAGTTTCCAAAGAAATCTGCATTGTTTCAGTATGTATAAACACTGGTTAATTTGATTGTTAATCCTTTTTCTCAGTAACTACCAAAGGACAAACTAAACTATGCCATTGATGTCACA
Organism: Saccopteryx bilineata; assembly: GCF_036850765.1. Taxonomy (NCBI): domain Eukaryota; kingdom Metazoa; phylum Chordata; class Mammalia; order Chiroptera; family Emballonuridae; genus Saccopteryx; species Saccopteryx bilineata. Next base: position 206,281,595 of record NC_089491.1, on the reverse strand, counting down.
CCTATCCCAAAAACAGACTCATTATTTCCTCCTTCCCCTTGTCAACTGGGCTGGCAGTACTCTTTTCATTTAACAGGACCCTAACAATTAAAATAAATTGCAAATACTGCCGAGTCAAAATAAGACCTTTCAGCCTCAAACTGGTCAACTATTAGAAACCAGAAAGGGTGAGTCGGTGTGGTGAGGAAATAAAGGCTACAGAAAAAAAACCAGTGGCAAAGCACAAAAGAGATTAAAAGTGTCTCACAATTCTGCCACTGAATGTAGAACTATCTTCAACTTCCCTTTTTTTCTTTAAATGTGGAGATAGGATTGGATTCAACGAATCGTACAATTACAAAAAAATACCACTAATAGAGCCCCAAGGGAACATGTACTCTGTGTAAACATGTAGCCCGAAGTAAATCATGAACTCTGTGTCGGCTTCCTATACAGATCACCACATGGTGCCAAGGTGGAGTTCTCTGTCCTCCTCACACTCTGCCATCTGTCATTCCAGCACCCACCGCTGAAGAAACCAAGTAGAAAGTCACGTAGGGAATCAGAGCTAGAAAAGTTTACTGCTTTTTTACTTCCACTTAACACCATACTCAGTAATAGAAACCAATTTAATTCCAATTATTCTAGACAATTATTTCTAACAATTATTTCAGAATACTAGATTTGTTTTCTTAAACAATACAAGATAAGTGAAAGACAATAAGATAAAGCCATAAGCTAATTTTAGTTAGATATATTGTAATTACTTTCTGGGCTACTTTAATAATTCAAGTTCACATCTATCACTTGTTGGCTGCCAAATGAACCAAATGAAAACTGCGCAGTCTCAGTCCCTGCCTTTTATTTAATTACATCGGGTAATGATTTGTGTGTGAGAGAGGAAAGGTGGAAGCAAGGTGCAGAGGTGAGGGTAGCAGGCTGCAAACGAGATTAAAATGAGACTGGAGTGGTACAAATTCTCTCCATTCAGAAACACGTGGCACATGGCAAGCTGACACACAAAGCTGGCCTGCGCAGGACACTGAGCCCAACCCTGATCACCTCTTCCACAATATACCTATTCTTGATCTTCAAATGCTCCTTCCATCCTCAGTCTTTTTCTCAGGCCAACCAATGTGAACTCCCATTGGGTACATGTAAGGCCAGTAGCCACGGCCACCATCACAGCCACCTGGCCCATGCATGTTCACATTTGATTCGGACAGATGGTAATGAAACAACAGAACCAAGAACTGGTGGGCCATCACATTTCATCGTAGCTTGCACTGGGCAGGCAAGTAAAAACACACATTGGGAAAACACTTCCCTTTCCATTCAGGGCTCCCAAAGCCACTGACTTATCCGAGTTTCCTAGAATCAAAGGTTTCTAACTCACCAGCCTTATTCACCTCTGTTCCCCATCTCCTTCTCTGCACAAACTGGCTTCTCCTTCAGCACTCTGCCATCTTGGCTGCTTCTCCTCCCCTCCACGTGGCCTCTACCTGCTCTCCCTTCTAATGCTAATCTCAGGAACCAAGACTTTATAGTGTAGAAACCAAAACCTTTAATCCAATATACAAACTCCTGTCACTCTGTAGTGCTGTTAACTTTGTCAGCTTGCTAGAAGTTGATGTTCCCTGGTGCCACATTTCACCTTCCCGTCTAGTCCTTCCTGCTTTTCCAGGTTAACCTCACCTAGAGGCCACCTCTCAGTGGCTGTTCTCAATTCTCTATCACTAATCCTCCTCTCCCCTAAGATCCAGTCCTTTGTTTAAACCTTCCTGGATATTTTTCACCTTCATTCCTCTCAGGCACTTCAAATACCTGTTTAAACTTAAACTCATTGTCACCTCCCTAAACCTTGCTCCTCTTTGCTTTTATCCCCTGTAGGTTAGTGACAACATCATTCACTCAGGCCAAAAAACTTACTGCTTCTCTCCAACTTTTTCTTGCCACTCATTCAACCAGTCAGATACCAGGTTCACTCCACTTCCCTCAAAACAACTTTCTGGATCAAAGAGAAAGCCCAACACTGATCTACTGTGCTTCAACAGAGACTGTTTATGTCCCGCTCATTCTAGGTGGAGTCTTGCATTTGATCCATCAGTTCTGCCTGCATCTAGAACTGCATAACCTCACTTCTTGAATGTTCCACAAGCTTCCTCATGCCACTGTGGGGGTGGGCAAGCTTTAACTTGACAGATGTCTTTAATGTCTCACTTCCGAATAAGCTCTTAAACAGTCTTTAGATCTTTGCCCACCCAAAGAGTGGTCAGCAGTGACATCATAGAAAACTTGTTAAAATGCAAAATCTCAGGCCCCACTCCACACTTTCTTCAAAGAATGATTCAGGTGCACATCAAAAGTTTGAGAAATGCTGACTAGATGCTTTTTATGTACTGAGTGCCTCAACTCCCAAGACACATCACATCCTTTCAGCTCTCCATGTCTTTTGAAAGTTATAATATCTGTTGGGAAGGTCCTATCAAACCTCCTGTACCTTGCCTGACCAAGTGGTGGCACAGTGAATAGAGCATCACCTGGAGATGCTGAGGCCCCAAGTTCAAAACCCTGAGGTCGCTGGCTTCAGTGTGGGTTCATCTGACTTGAGTGTGGGCTCATATGGCTTGAGCGTAGAATCATATATATGATCCCATTGTCGCTGGCTTGAGCCAGAAAGTTGCTGGCTAGAAGCCCAAGGTCGCTGGCTTGAGTCGAATGTCACTGGCCTGAGCAAGGGGTCACTCATTCTGCTGGAGCGCCCCCCCCCCCATCAAGGCACATATGAGAAAGCAATCAATGAACAACTAAGGTGCCGCAGGAAGAACTGATGCTTCTCATCTTTTCCCCTCCCTCCCTCCCTTCCTTCCTCTCTCTCTCTCTCAAAAAAACAAAAAACAAAAAAGCCCCTCCTGCACCTTGCAGTCTTATATAAAAGTAAGGGCCCCTAGCATAAACACAGTAGGTAGTAAGCCATAAATACGTGAATAATTGGATCATTTAATCCAGGGGTCCCCCGAACTGCAGCCCCCTGAGGCCATTTATCCGGCCCCCGCCGTACTTCTGGAAGGGGCACTTCTTTCATTGGTGGTCAGTGAGAGGAGCATAGTTCCCACTGAAATACTGGTTAGTTTGTTGATTTAAATTTACTTGTTCTTTATTTTAAATATTGTATTTGTTCCCATTTTGTTTTTTTACTTTAAAATAAGATATGTGCAGTGTGCATAGGGATTTGTTCATAGCTTTTTTTATAGTCTGGCCCTCCAACGGTCTGAGGGACAGTGAACTGGCCCCCCGTGTAAAAAGTTTGGGGACCCTTGATTTAATCATTTAATTAACAGATGAGTCTGAGGCAGTGACGTATACTGCTCACAAAAATTAGGAGATATTTCGGCCCTGGCCGGTTGGCTCAGTGGTAGAGCGTCGGCCTGGCGTGCGGGGGACCCGGGTTCGATTCCTGGCCAGGGCACATAGGAGAGGCGCCCATTTGCTTCTCCACCCCCGCCCCCTCCTTCCTCTCTGTCTCTCTCTTCCCCTCCCGAAGCCAAGGCTCCATTGGAGCGAAGATGGCCCGGGCGCTGAGGATGGCTCCTTGGCCTCTGCCCCAGGCACTGGAGTGGCTCTGGTCACGACAGAGCGACGCCCCGGAGGGGCAGAGCATCGCCCCTGGTGGGCGTGCCAGGTGGATCCCAGTCGGGCGCATGCGGGAGTCTGTCTGACTGTCTCTCCCCGTTTCCAGCTTCAGAAAAATACAAAAAAAAAAATTAGGAGATATTTCAAAATAAATATGAAATGATAAAATATCCCCTAATTTTTGTGAGAGTGGATATTCAGGTGGAAGCTGAATGTCAGGCAGTAGGAAACATAGGCAAGAATTCAAAGGAGAGACGGGCTGAACTAGCAATCTGTTTTAAGTCACTAGCAACTCTTTGGAAGTTATAGTCATGAAAAAAGGTAAGGTCGCCCAAGTTTAAGATGGAGACTGAGAAGAGGACTAGGAGCTCAATCATGGGGAAGGCACTGGAGAAGGGAGTGTAAAACAGATTAACAGGGTGGGCAAGGGCCACAGTAGGTTGTCAAGGAGCTCCAAAAAATAAATGGATTTGGCAAGTTTTGTCATCCTTGGCAACTGCAGCAGAGAGGTGGAACAGAACAACAAGGCCAGAGATACAGCAGATAGATGCTTAAGTTCTTTAGCCTAATAACTGAGTAAAACAGGGCTAGTGAAATGACCACTCCAGGACCACCTCTACTGGACGAGAAGGGAGAAAAAATGAACTGGAACTACCGAGGCTCATCATGTACATACATGGGCTTAGTGGCAAAGAGGTTAAAAACTTTTAGTCATACAACATTTGCTGAACCACTTGCTGTCTGCCACATGCCACAAGCCAACACTGGGACTGTAACAATTAACAGCAAAGGCAATGTCCCTGCCCTCTGACTTAGTGCAATGAGATAAATGGAGTAGCTGGAGACCCCACGACAGATAGGTTAAGGAGACAACAGGGTGGTTTGCCTTGGAAAAGAGGCAACTTCTGCTTTGGTGGTTGGTATAATGGTAGCCATATAAACATTAAGAGAGAGGTATATGCCCTGGCTAGATAGCTCCATTGGTTAGATCATAGGCCTGAAGCACAGAGGTTGCCAGTTTGATACCTGATCAGGAATGGATCTATGTTCCTGTCTCTGTCTCTGTCTCTCTCTCTCTCTCTTCCTCTCTTGCTAAAATTAATAAATAAAAATTAAAAGAGAAAAGTATATGATGGATAAAGTTCACATCTAATCATCTCTAATGTTTTTATATAAAGGAAAAGACCACAGGAAAGTAAAAAGATAACATTTCACATAGCTCCTCAAAAAGTGAGATAGTAAGATCCCCATCCTTGACACATAAAGCAACTGAGGCCTAAAAGATAGAACAGAGGCCTGCTGCCATCAAATGGCTAACAAGTGGCTGGAAGACCAGAACCACTGGCCAGTACATTTTTGGTTTCACTCATGTTGACAATTATAAAAAGCAGCATCCCAAACTTGAACAACATCCCCCAGTGCTGCTGGTAGTGGTATGTGAGCCATATTAGTCTTATACAGTTTAAGCCTTGGATGCCTGTATTTTCAACAAAGATCAAGTATTCAAGGAGCTATAAAACAAAACAATAGCAGCAGCAACAACAAAAAACCTTCATATTTGGCAGAGTGGCAAGTCAAGAGCAGGTTCTTAATAAATGACTGATAACCAATACCTGAAATTTAGGGTGTGGATTAGAGGTAATCAAAGAGGAAAGTAGCCGATTTCAAGGCAGAATAGCATAATTACAAGAGCTAGGATTAAGGAGGAAATTTGTGATTTTGGCAAATTATAGAACCACTCTGTGTCTCAGTTTCCTCACTTGTACAACAGAAATCATCATAATACATACACACCCTCTAGGGTTACTGTGTAGATTAAATGAGTATATGTAAAGCCCCTAGAACAATGCCTGGTATTTAATAACTGCTCAATCAAGGCTTTAATTTTACTACTATTGCTACTGTTGTTGCAACTACCATTACTAATACTATAGAATGACTTGCTACTAGGTTGGTAATTAAAATGAATCAAAAGGAATTCTACCAGGAACCAGATTATACCACAAAACTCTTTACACATAGTTTTTAAGTTGTCTCCTAAACTGGAAAATTAAAATAAAAAATAGTTGTCTTGTTTAGCTAAAGACAAGAAATAGTCCTGTAATGAGATGTTCAGTGTACCATGTACACTTGATGAGCAGAATGACTTTATATGTATCAAAATGTCCTTGGTTGAGATTGTGTCTATCAGAGTGAGACATCCAGACAATTATCCAACGTCCCTAGAAAAAAAAATTCCTCTACATGGTTTATGTTCTTCTCTGGTTTAGGGGAGGTTCAGTGGAGGCGCAAACATTTTTTTTCTTCCATAGAACACACATCATATTCTTAGCATCAACTTCAGTTTATTACTGGACAAAAGAAAAATGGGAACATACCATGTAAATTGGTTACTGACCCTTCATCTTTTCCAAAAGCTTGACTTTGTAAATTTCAGCCAAGTCTAAATGGTTCAGTATCTATCCAAAAGGTGAAGACAGTGCTATATATAGCCTCAGATCGAAGATCAGAGTTGTTAATAGAATGTTGATCCCATGAGTAAAGCTCACAGCTGGGGCCTGCTACAATGAAATTAACATTTCAACAGGAAGTAAAGAGCCATCCCAACAGAAAGGACCACCTGATCCTGTTTTTGAGCACTTAGGAAAAAAAAAAAGATCCTTCCGGAAGTTACACAAAGTGTGCCTTCTAGGGTCCCACCTATGGGTTTTTTCTTTTAATAGATCATTCGGTTATAAAATGAAACGCATGCTTATTTTCACACAATATCGGATGGTTAAAAAACTGACAAGTAAATGGATCAGTTTTAAGTACCAAATGATTATGTTTCTTAATGGTCTATATATTTTTTAAATGCTTTCTTTTCCTTCTCGAGAAAAGCGCAGTTGGAAAATGCACTTGGCGAATTCTTTAGGAATTAATTTCCCTGTACTTAGTCATCCCGTCTTATCTTTACTAGGAACCACCTTATCCAGGTTACGAATTTCCCCTTTGCACTTTGCCCCGGCACTGCGGAAATTAATACTATATTTTTGATTTTTCACTGTCCACTTCGTCGAGTTCCGCCTAGTTAACATCGCGCCAGGGCTCGTCTCCCTGACCAGACCGAGGACATTCGGCGCCTCTTTCCTCGAGGTAGTCTGGACGGTCTCAGGCTCAGTGTCCATTTAATCATGGCGTTTGTAATTCAGTCTCCCTGCCTGGACTGCTAGACACCTGACAATTCTGCCCAAGGCTTTTGAAATCGGGTAACCTCAGCCAGACACTACTGTGGCTAACAAGGGAAGGGCAGGAGCAAATAAAGCAAAGCCCGCACCGGCGCAAACCCCGCACGCCGCGCCCACCCAACCGCGAGCCCCGCCACTGCGCCCCTCATTCCGGGGCTCGGTACCCCGCCTCGCCAACGACCCCCCACCCCACGAGACACTCCACGAACCCCTACGGCTCCCTTCCGAGCCGCTCCACCTTCTCCGCTCGCGCACCCAGCCCTGCAAAACCACCCTGTGCAATTCTACCGGCACTGCCACTACTGGCCACCACTGCCACAGCGCCCCCAAATCGCGCCCGCCCCCTCCCCCATGCCTCATTGTTCCCGGGTTGCCGTAGGCAGCGAGCGCCGCGAGGCTGGCCACGCAATGGGCACAGGCAATAGGGACCGAATTGTCCGCACTCACCAGCGACTCCGCACAGGAGCAGGAAGCGCAGCAGAAGCACCATGGTGGCGGCCCGGCCGTGGGCGGCAACTGTAGGTAGGGTGCTCTTGCCAGGGGTCTGAGTCTCCCCGCGCCTGGCGCGCTCCCGACTGGCTGCCAGCTGCGGCACCTCGCACCCCGCCCGCCCCGCCCTCACTCCGCAGGTGGAACGCGTCACTTCCGGCAGTGGCCGAGTCCCCAGGCACTAGCGGGCTCCGCCAGGCGAGTGGAGTTGCCGTGGCAACCAGGCGCGGAGCGCAGGGCACTCAGCGTCGGCTGCACCCGACCCATTCCAATGGGGAACTCCCGGGTCCGCGGCGCTGGACTTAAAGGAACGCAGGCTGTCACTCGCCCCATCCTGAGCCGCAGTCAGCACCTCCCTATCTTCAGTTAAATAGGGATTTGTGCACTAGGGTCAGGCCAGCCCCTCTCCCCAGACAACTAAACTGTGTTCACGCCGCTTTTGCTTCAGGGGGCGACACCGGACAATGCTTGCCGGCCTACCTTGGGGAAATGCAGGGCTGATCTTGTTCACTGCCCGCCTGCGCTCGGGAGCGGGTTCGGCGCCTCCGGCCATGCGTCTGGGGGTTTGCTGCGCGGGCGGGAGCTGCAGCATTTGCTTCTGCTCGTTGAGTCGCTTGTGCTGATCAAGAAAGCTCGAGAAGGCTTTCCCTCATTTGCAGTAATGCCGGACCGTTAAACTGCAGCTACAGATTTGGGAAATACCCAGACTGGCTTTCCTCGCCTTGTATTTAAAGGTTATTCTAGCCCTGAAACTGGCCAAAGACCAGTGAGCCTGAAAAGTGGGACTAAGTAAGGATGGTTGAAGGCTTGGGGGCGGAGGTTTAGGAGGACTGGGGAATTAGACATCTTGAATCGCGGATCTACCCTGCAACGTCGTTTCTGCCTCCTGGTGTCCTCCATACGTGTTCTTGTGTCATTTTGCCGCTTGTTCTCAGTTGCTCTTTTCAGATAACGTTTATTTATAGCAATTGAGACATTGGTGTCTCAACAGTTCCATATCAGGAGAAAAGCAGCGTTGCACAGTGGGTAATTTCTTGGGCTCCAAAATGGGGCAGTAACTGGGCAAGTTACTTAGAAACAATTAGTTTCAGGGGTAGCTATGAAAATTAGATGAGTCCTGACCCGGTAGCTCATTTGGTGAGAGCATCTGTCCCATTAGCCAAGGTTGCAGGTTGGAGCCCTGGTCAGGGCATATACAAGAATCAACCAATGGATGTATAACTAAGTAGATCAACAAACAGATATTTATCTCTGTCTCTCCCTTCATCTCTCTCTAAAATCAATCAATAACTAAAAATTCAAAAAAGTAGGTAATGCAGAAAGGAATGCTTGGCACTGTGCCTGGCACAATAATAGTAAATACTTAGTAAAGTGGAAGCTATTAAAAATAATACTGGAAAATTCTAATTTATTGAACCAGAAAAGTCAGTTAGCAGTTAGACCAAAATTGCCCAAATGCAATTTAGCCTGGTGATTTGCAACCCTGGCTGCACATTAAGATTATCTGGAGAACTTTCACAGAGTACCAGTACCTGAGCCCCACTCCAGACATCCTGATTTAACCTCTCTCCCGGGGAATCCTGACTGATCTAAGGAGAGTTCAGAGTGACCACTAGGGAGTATTAGTTAAGAAAACAGGAATGCTACTGAATATAACTGAAGGTAACAAATATTTGGAATTTGAGCCCTGGCTGGACAGCTTGGTTGGTTGGAGCTTTGTCCTGAAGCACAGAGATTGCTGGTTTTTTCCCCGTCAGGGCACATGTAAGAGCAGCTTGATGTTCCTCTCACTCAAAAAAAAAAATCAATAAAAAATAAATAACATAAAATATTTGGAACTTGAATTTTTAGTTATCACATTATACTTTATGAAACTAGATATTAAGCATTTAAGTTATTCATATCTATTTCAGACTGTTTTGTGGAAACTTTCCACTGCTAGTCACTTCAAAGGAGCACACGTTTCTTACAAAGTTGCTACCCTGAATGTCTCCTCCATTGGGTAGAAATTCAACCCACCCTTCAGAGATCATCTCAACCATTTACTAGAAGAAATCTTTACAAATTACCGAAAGGGTGGCTCTCTGGTCAGGGCACATATAAGAGTCAACCAATGAATGCATAAATAAGTGGAACAACAAATCAATATTTCACTCTCCCTTCCTCTCTCTCTCTCTCTCTCTAAAATCAATAAATAAAAAAATAAACTAAAGAAATTTCCAGGCCCTGGCTAGTTAGCTCAGTGGATAGAGTGTTAGCCCGGTGTGTGGATATCCCAGGTTCAACCCCAGTCAGGGCACACATGAGAAGCAACCATCTGCTTTTCTTCTCCTTTCTCTCCCTCTTTTCTCTTTCTTCCCCCTCGAAACCAGTGGCTTGATTGGTTTGAGCATTTGCCTCAGGCACTGAGGATAGTTCAGTTGGTCCAAGCATTAACCTCAGGCACTAAAAATAGCTTGGTTAATCTGAGCATCAGGTGGGGGTTGCCGGGTGGATTCCAGTGAGGGCACCTGTGGGAGTGTATCTTACTGTCTCCCTCCTCTCACTTAAAAAGAAAGGGAAGGAAGGAAGGAAGGAAGGAAGGAAGGAAGGAAGGAAGGGGAAGAAGGAAGGAAGGAAGGAAGGAAGGAAGGAAGGAAGGAAGGAAGGAAGGGAGGGAGGGAGGGAGGGGAAGAAGAAAAGAAGGAAGGGAGGGAGGGAGGGAGGGAGGGAGGGAGGGAGGGAGGAAGGAAGGAATTACCTAAAATGATTTTTATTTTAATTCCTTTCCTTCTAATACTTAAAAAAAAATCCTACCTTTTGCCTCCTTTTGTGATAAGCATTTTTGTAGCTCTCACTTTTCTTACTATGAATATTTCTAGAAGGCCCAAAAGATACATTATTTATCTTTGTCATTCTTGGAAACACAGCCTATTCCTAGTATCTGTTGAATTGAATAAATTCAGTTCATATAGAAAATACAATAACTAATAAAATAATAATAATGAAAGAATAAACTGTTGTTCATACTCACAACTGTAAACCCACTTTTGTCAATCCCTGTATATAGTATCATTAAATTTTTTCTGAGAGTAGATCTTATGTTTGTGTTTATAACACAAATAACAACAACAACAATAATAAAAAGGACAGGAGGAAAGTTTTGGAAGGAATGAATATGATTATGGCATAGAATGTACTGATAGTTCCATTTATAGATATTTAATCATGTTTTTCACATTAGCCTGGTTTCTCTCTTCTCATGCTTCCAATTATCTCATATTTCTTTAAAAATAATAAACACACTTGATATATGTATGCAGTAATTACATGACTTGAAATCTTGGTGTCTGATTTTATTTTTTGTTTTTTTATGCAGATCCTTCCTTTTCTTTGTGTCTTATGATTATTTTTTCTCATAAGCTCATATTTGTGGAACTGTATGTGAATTATTTAAGGGTTTTAAGTGCTTTCCTTGAGGGAGTGTTTGTTTTAACTTCTGCCAGAATCCTAGGGGCACTACGAGTTCAGGAAAACTTTAAAATAATTCTTGACATTAAGTTTCTGAGATTACACAGTTAATGTAAATTTGGATCAGAAACCAGCATAAGGGAGGGCTTGTAGTTATAAACTCTCAGATGAGGTTCATTGCTCTCCTCTCTCTAACATCCCTTTTAAGTAAAATAACACTCTTGTGTTCTGTAGATTAGCTCTATAGAGCAAACCATGTCCTTCTTTGTTGATAGCCCTCCAGGCTTGCTTGCTCACTTAGCTTGCTCTGTTCAGTTTGTTAAATCACTTGACAAACATTATAATTATATAATAAAATAAAGAAAAGTTGGTTTTGTAAGATTCCAAAGTATCTAGCTAGAAAACTGAAATTGTCAAAGATCTCCTCAATGCGTTCCTTAAAATATGCTACATTAAGACATTTCCAGAGCCACATTCTAACTTTCAGTAGCCCTGGGTATTTTTGCCTTTGTGGACATCTGTCACCTCAAAAAATATTTAAAATTGTCTTTTACCGGTGTGTTGGTATAAAGACAAAGTTAATCCATGTGGGGTTATATATATATTTTTTTCTTTTAAAAGAAATGAAGACTTTTTACAGGCTCTGAATGAGTTGGCTCTGAGTGAGTTGATTCTGAGTATTGTCTTCCTCCCTTTCTCCACCCCTAATATAAGTTGTTTTCGTGATGCCCATAATACTAAATTTTTCCTTGAAAGGGAAGGAAAGAAGTGAACTTGTACATTTTGTTCTCAGTTCTGTCTCTATTTCACTTTTGCCAAAGTCCCTATTTCTTAGGGTGTCTTCTTCTCTAGTCTCTTTTCTCTACTTTTCTTCTTACCCTAAAATAATCTACAAAGTAATACTAAATTTGCCCTGTACTAATGATAAGAAAGAGACAGATATTTACTTAGGAATAAAAGTTTGTTGCTTGTCCTATTTAATTAAGCTTGTTCTTCATCTCTACAGTTCTATAGTTTGTATTTTGCCTTTGAGGTGTTTTGTTTGCTTGTTTGGGTGAAAAGAATGAGGACTGGCAGAATAAACCCAGAGAGTATATCTTCTTTCTGGGATTTTATGCTAACTTTAGTGGGCACCTTTAGAAATAAAATTTAACTCTGTAAACTTTATCATAATCTTGAGAAAGACTTAAAATGGCTGATGTTTGTGCCCTATACATAGGGGTGTTTTGAGAGTAGATGACTTAATGTTTGCATAGTGCTCTGGGCATTTTAGATCACAGATGCTCAGCTTACCCAGCATTAAACCCATTTAATTTGTACCAGATTATAAGTGTATATATTACAGAAGTAGATGGAACCACCATATATTTTATATCTTGCTGGTTTCTTTTTGACTGGAGACAGCTTTCTGTCTGATAGGTAATAACAATGCATTACATTTATAGGTTGTATAACGTCTCTCATCCAAGGAGTTCAAAGAACTCAGCAATTATGACTCATTGTTCCTTAACGTATCTCTACAGAACTCCAGATGACATGCATTGAAGTAAACTGGTTATAGGCAAGAAAACTAGTCACAGAAGTGTTAAGGTTTTATGTTAACAAGGCATTTTAAGAGTCAGAATGAAATTAGAATAAGTCTCTCTTTCTTTGTATTATTAGACCATAATCAGTAGCATAAATTCCCTCCTTGTGAAAATATGCTCCTCAGGAACTTAAGTTGTGTTTATGGTAAAAATAATAGCTCTTATGCACCTCTCCAAGCTCATCTTATACTCCCTGTCCCCCCTGTAGCTACAGCCACTTTTTGCAGATGCTGTTCCCTTTGCCTTGAATCTTGACCTTCTCAAGGGAGTATCTCCTAGCCACCGTTCTCCTTTCAGACCAAGTGTCCCTTCCTAAAGAAAATCCTGATTAAATCAAATTCCAGCATTACAGTTTTTCAAAGTATCAGGCAACTCCCCTACAGACTCTTGCCACAATTGCAATTTTATATTTGAATATGTTGAATTTGATTGTTTGATTAATGCCTATCCCACTCCCCCAGCTGTAGACTCCATGTGGCAGGGAACATGTGTCTTTTTCATTGCTATTGTAGCTCCAGCGTCTAGTATAGTACTTGATACTGAAAATGGGCTCAAAATATATGTTGAATGAGCTATTCCAGATGTTAGGAAAACTGTTCTTTTAGAATTTGAATCCAAATCCTGAGCTTCAATTTGAAAATATATTCAGAACAAAATGGTTGGCATTTAAAATTATTATTCTAACCTATTTGAATAAGTGTACAGAATGCATTAAAAACTTAATTAAAACCAAAACCTTTGAAATGCTAGTGAGATGAAAAGAGACAAATTAGAAAAAAGTGGAAAGAGGAGAGCTCAGAAAAACTGTGATTAAGGGAAGCCACTGTAGATCATAGACATGACTCCATGGTCACTGGCTTGAAGCCCAAGGTCACTGGCTTGAGCAAGGGGTCACTCGCTTTGCTGTAGCCCCCTAGTCAAGACGTATATGAGAAAGCAGCAAATGAACAACTAAAGGAGCCACAACGAAGATTTGTTGCTTCTCATTCTCTCTCCATTCCTGTCTGTCTGTCCCTATCTGCTCTTCTCTCTGACTTTTTCTGTCTCTGCCATAAAAAGGTGGGGGGGGGGGGAGCCACTGTAATTGAATACAGAATCTCTGGTTTTTGGAAGTGTGAAATTAGAGAGGGAAGTGGATTATTTCTATTTCAGGGGTCCCCATTTGAACTCAAGTTAACTTGAATGGTCAGGAGGGCCTCATTATAGATTTTTCTAGGGCAACTGAAGAAAATCTAGCAAATATTAGATGCATTTGACTTATTTGTTTCCTGGTCTTATTGGGTGGTTCACATCAGAGATTCCTGGAGAATTACTGCCAGCAAAAGCCTTAGATGTACTGACTGGTTGCTCCAGTATAACACACAGAGGGCAAGAATCCCTGTTCTTAGAAGTCAGACTTTTTTGCCTTGGCTAGGGTGGTTCAGTCATTTAGAGCATCATCCCGATATGGCAAAATTGCTGGTTTGATCCCTGGTCAGAGTACATACAAGAGTCAATCAATGAATGCATAAATAAGTGGAGTAATAAATTGATGTTTCCCTCTATTCCCTTCCTTTCTTTCTAAAATCATTAAGTAAAAATTTTTAAAAATTTAGAAACAGAAGTCAAGCTTTTTGATTTAGCAGAAAGAGCAACCAAGGTTTGTATGTGTGTGGTTATTGTTTTGTTTTGTTTTTCAAACAGGACCTGCCATAATTCTATCTGTATTTTGGAGAAAACCCTCTAGAGGCAGTACCAAGGTTGGATCTGAAGAAAGAAGGAAGAAATAAAAGGAAGGAGATCATTGAAGAATTATTATTGTTGTTAATTTTTCTGCTTTTCTTTTTAAAAAATTTTTTCATTGATATGAGAGAGAGGGGCGAAAGGAAGAGAAGGTAAAGGAGGGAGAGAAAGGAGAAGTATCAACTCGCTGTTCTATTTAGTTGCTCCATTTAGTTGTGCACGTGGGATTGCTTCTCCTGTATGCCTGACTGGGAATCCAGCCTGAGACCTCGGCACACAAAGACAGTGCTCTATCCACTGAGCAACCTGGCCAATTATTGTCATAGTTATAGTAAAAGATGATGGGATCTGAACTCAAGTTGTGACAGTGAGAGTGGTTAGGGAGATATTTTGGAGAATGAATGAGCAGGATTGAGCCCAGTTGACTATAGACAGTGAGGAACAGGAAACAATCAAAGCCTTCTCGGGTTTCTGGGTTTGGGCAATCAGTGGATAAGGGTGCTATTAACTAAATAAGGAATAGAGGACAAGCAAGTTTAGTGGAGTGTAAATGTTAGGTTTTTGGCACTTGAGGGACATCCAAGTGGAGATGCCAGAAAGAGAGATGACCTGGCTGGAGATCTCGATTTTGGAACCTAGATTACACTTCTTTGAGGAATTAGTTTGCATTTTATATTGGTTGTTAATCTCATTGCAACCATACTGTAAATGTGGTTCATTTTCCAAGGAAACCCATAAACATCCATTTAGTCTATAGTGTTCCTGACAGAGCATGACGAAATGTCATTCACGAGAATGTCTCTTTGGGGACTTGCATTTATCAAATGGCCAACTTGGCACTCCAGGAGAGCAATTTTTCTCACTCAGACATTCAATAGGGAGCCAAACCTTATTTTTTGCCAAACCTTATTCTCTTCCCAGGAACAATGGAGCCTAGAAAGTTTAAGGGCAAGTTGCATCTATTACGATTTGGAACTAGCATTGTTGGTAGTTGTAGGGAGACGGGACTATGTTTGCTTTTAAAGAAGCTGAGCATTATAATTTCAGTTTAAAGGAAATCTGTTTGCCTATAAAAATAAATGGCGGCTGATTTCATGAGTTTGTGTTGCTTTTTTTTTCTATTTCCCTAGAACTGCTCTTGCTAAGCAAGGAAGGAATATAGTGTGCCTCACTGGAGAGAGATTGATTTCTGTTGAATCAGTGAGTCAGACAAACTTCAGTTTGGCAAAAGATGCTGAGTGGGACTGGGGGTGGGGGTGGGAGTGGGAGTGGGGGTGAGAATGGGGGTGGCTAGGGCCCTTTGTAGAAACTTAAGAAAATTGAGGACAGAACAGTTAAACGTATTTAGCATATATATACTTAAAAGGTATTTAGGGAACTTCAATGTGTTGCATTTTTGTTTTTGTGCAGTTGCAACAGAGATGAAGTACACTCTGGCTTGACCAAGTAGAAATGCATCGGGGGTTTAGTTGGATTCTGTGAATGTGATAGTCATTTTC
This sequence comes from Saccopteryx bilineata, assembly GCF_036850765.1. Classification (NCBI taxonomy): domain Eukaryota; kingdom Metazoa; phylum Chordata; class Mammalia; order Chiroptera; family Emballonuridae; genus Saccopteryx; species Saccopteryx bilineata. The sequence goes on along the minus strand of NC_089491.1, from coordinate 206,266,010 downwards.
CATACTGCCTCCTGTGGATGTGTTAGCCATATCCTTTTTCAGTTTTTCATTGCATTATTATACATTTCTTCCTTGTCCGATTAAAGAAAGAAATAGACTTTCGGTGAGTTGTTCCAGAGTATCCCATATGGCTCTCACAAATGGCTGCTGGCTTCCCCATATTCTTTCTGTGCAGATGCTCTTTCATGCACTAAAATTGCTTAATGGACGGGAGGAGAATCAAATGGACAAACATTGGCAACTCAAAATGGATAATTAGGTTTGGTCTGCAGAGTTACAAAAAGCCATCTGCTTGAAGATAGCCCGCAAATTCCAGGGTTCGACTTCTGAGAGCACTACTAAGCCTGCAATTACTCTCAAGAAGGGTGAGAGCTAAGTAAAGGTAGTAAGAACAAGGGTCTCCATTCAAGTCAAAAAACAAATAAACCAAAATAGGTTGTAATCTTCAACAGACTGGGGAAATAAACATGAAGCCTCTCTACAGCCTAAGTCAAATCCTTTTTCACTCCTTTTTATTTTCCCCCTTAGACCCCAAAGGGCTGCTGAGAATTTTTAAGTAACAATGCTGGGCACTGAAGCCTAAAATATCAGGAAGAGCAAAGTATTTTCTTCATCACCTATCTCTGGCGTAGTATGGAGTGTAGTGAGGTTGAATACAAAGTAGGGTTTAATGTAACCATTTCAGAAAGGATCAGTAAAACCAGGTGTTTTCCAAAGATGGAGATAGACTTGGGCCCATTTAGCAGGCATTGTGATTTCAGTTTTGAATGGTTAGAGTATAGATGATCTAAGTGATAGTCAGAATGGATGACCAATATTGGAACCAAAAGGTAGTGGTTTGACTTTGGTTGACATTGAGGTATAGATTTGAGTGCATGTTTTTATTTAGAAGGTGATCCCAGGCAACACAAGGAGAGAAATGGGGAAGTGAGACAACTATGGAAGAAAGCCAATAGAATGTTGATGAGCAGATTGCCTCTGTGGACAATGGGTCAATCCCATTGGGAGATCCTGGAAGATTATGTAGAGTAAGTCTTATAGTTGTTCTATGTGAAGGATGAGAAACTGGGGTATTTATCTGTTGATGGCTGAAGGCTGTTCCTGGGATAATTACTCACTAGCATTCTCCATCTTTCGGGGTCCATAAGTTAGAGAAAGTCTTCAGGCAATCAGCCAGTCCTTGGTTCTTACCCAAAGAAAATATAAGAACAGTAAATATTGAGTAAATATGTGCTATGCACCTGTAACATCTGCTACACAGTTCTTAAGTTTTTTGATTATCAATCACATGGAGAATTTGATTAAAAATATGGGTTTTCCAATCCAATAAAAAATGGGAAGAGGACATGAACAGACACTTCTCCCAGGAGGAAGTACAAATGGCCAACAGATATATGAAAAGATGCTCATCTTCTTTAGCTATTAGAGAAATGCAAATCAAAATGGCAATGAGATACCACCTCACACCTGTTAGATTAGCTATTATTAACAAGACAGGTAATAACAAATGTTGGAGAGGCTGTGGAGAAAAAGGAACCCTCATACACTGTTGGTGGGAATGTAAAGTAGTACAACCATTATGGAAGAAAGTATGGTGGTTCCTCAAAAAACTGAAAATAGAACTACCTTATGACCCAGCAATCCCTCTACTGGATATATACCCCAAAAACTCAGAAACATTGATACGTAAGGACACATGCAGCCCCATGTTCATTGCAGCATTGTTCACAGTGGCCAGGACATGGAAACAACCAAAAAGCCCGTCAATAGATGACTGGATAAAGAAGATGTGGCACATATACACTATGGAATACTACTCAGCCATAAGAAATGATGACATCGGATCATTTACAGCAAAATGGTGGGATCTTGATAACATTATACGAAGTGAAATAAGTAAATCAGAAAAAACCAGGAACTGCATTATTCCATACGTAGGTGGGACATAAAAGTGAAACTAAGAGACATTGATAAGAGTGTGGTGGTTACGGGGGGAGGGGAGAAAGGGAGATGAAAGGGGGAGGGGGAGGGGCACAAAGAAAACTAGAGAGAAGGTGACAGAGGACAATCTGACTTTGGGTGATGGGTATGCAACATAATTGAAAGACAAGATAACCTGGACTTGTTGATCTTTGAATATATGTAACCTGATTTATTGATGTCACCCCATTAAAAAAATAAAATTATAATAAAAAATAAATAAATAATTAAAAAATATGGGTTTTCTTACTAGAAAAAACAATGAGTCCATATATCTACATGATTTATTAGTATTTAGAAGTTCTACCTGAAGTGCTAAAGAGTCTCTGTCTTTGGGGATCTATAGAAAATATTTACCTTGTCTTAGATTGCTAGAAAATGAATACAGACAGTCAGGGAGCCAAGGAATGATCAATCTTGGACTGCCTTCTGAAAGAAAGTATTGTGAGATGTGAATGATAAAGACCATAGTTATATTGAAACACCATGTTCTTGTTGGAGGAATGGGTCACATTGTTAGCAGGACCCAGAAATGTGAAGGAGGCTGGTCCACATGTTCTTGTAGCAGTTGGTATAACTAAAACATGATTGTAAAAGTGTTGTGCCAGAGATAGGCCTAGAGACTAAAGAACAGAGTTGCTAGATAGTAAATGTTTGTGTTTCTCTCAAAATTCATGTTGAAATCCCAACCTTCAATGTGATAGCATTGGAGGTGGGGCTTTGAGAAGATGACTAGGTCATGTGGATTGAGCCCTCATGAATGGAATTAGTGCCCTTATAAAAGAGCCCCAGACTATACCTGAAACCACTATAATATTGAATGTCAACTGTGATTTAAAAATTAAAAAAGATAAACAACCAGAAAAAAAAAGAAAAGAGGCCCAAGACAGCTTCTTAGTTCTTTCCACCCTGTGAGGACACAGAGAGAAGGAGGTCATCTGTGACCAAAAAGCAGCCCCTTGGTAGACACTGAATCTGTCAATGCCTTGATCTTGGACTTTCCAGTCTCCAGAACTGTTTGTTATTGAAGCTGCCCAGTTGCTATTTTTGTTATAGCAGCCCAAACAAACTAAGAAGTATCTTCCCAAATTGAGTGAATTATCAACTTTGATTTGATTCCAGTAAGGACATCTAAAGTTCCTACAAAAACAACACAGTAGTCTATTTTATTTAACATTTTGTTTGTTTGTTGACTGGGTAATGCAAGTGTATGGCTCCAAATTTAATAGCTGTAAAGAATATAAAAACATGCCTGACCTGTGGTGGCGCAGTGGATAAAGTGTCGCCTGGAAATGCTGAGGTTGCCGGTTCGAAACCCTGGGCTTGCCTGGTCAAGGCACATATGGGAATTGATGCTTCCAGCTCCTTCCCCACTTTTCTCTCTCTGTCTCTCCTCTCTCTCTCTGTCTGTCTCTCTCTACCTCTCCTCTCTAAAATGAATAAACAAAATAAAAATACATATATAAAAACAGGGTTTTTTTTCCCCTTATTTCCTGACTGCCAGCTATCTGGAACTCCACCAGAAGAAACAATTTATCACTTTTTAACACACTAATGTTGATGGCATGGGAGAGAAATTATTAGTACCTAGGAAAATGAACAGTTATTAAAATTTCTATGATGTCATCATGACTTTGAAACAAAGGCTGGTTTCACTACTGATGAAATGTTAAAAAGTCCTCTTTAAGAAAAAGGAACACACACACACACACACACACACACACACACACATATATATATCATGGCAATAAAGACATATCTATCAATAGCTAAAGCTAAAAAACAAAATAAATGAACGAGAGGGACAGAAACAGAATTATTGATACAGTGAACATTTTGATGGTTGCCAGAATGGAGGGACATTTGGTTGGATAAGTGAAAAAGGTGAAGGATTAAGAAGTACAAATTTGTAGTTACAGATAGTCATGGGGGAGTACAGCATAAGGAAAATGGACAGCAGTGTTGACTCAGATATGGCCCTCTGTGGCAAAAGGAACAATAGTGTCTGCCAGCACTTCCATCTGGGAGAAAGCTGCCCCTCCCACTTTATCTCAGAGCTAAACAATTCAGTTCCTCCCTGTATGCCCTTAGCATCTTTTTCTTTTTCCTTTTGGTGTTTTTTGTTTTGTTTTGTTTTAGTTTTTCTTTTTTTAAAATATATTTTGGGGGTGGGGGCTACAAGTCCTTGACATCTTTCAAGCTGCTGCCCCAGCACTGGAGCTCAGAGCTGGTGAGTCTGAGTAAGGTTGCTGAGCTGGCGAGTCTGAGTAAGTCCATGTAGGCCTTTTAAGAGGAATTCCCTGGGCCTGACCAGTGGTGGCACAATGGATAGAGCCTTGGCCTGGAATGCTGAGGTCCCTGGTGTGAAGCCTTGAGATCACTGGCTAGAATGCAGTCTCATCGGCTTGAGCTCAGACTTGCCAGCTTGAGTACAGGGTCACCAGCTTGAGTATGGGATCATCAACATGAACCCAAGGTTGTTGGCTTGAAGCCCAATGTCACTGGCTTGAACCCAAGGTCACTGGCTTGAAGCGCAAGGTTGCTGAATTGAAGTGAAGGTTGCTAGCCTGAGCAAGGGATCACTGGCTTTTCTTGAGATCCACCTCCTCCCCCATCAAAGCATATATGAGAAGCAATTAATAACAAACTAAAGTGAAGCAAGTACAAGTTGATGCTTCTCATCTCTTTCCTCTCTCTCTCTAAAAAAAAAAAAAAAAAAAAAAGGAACTGCCTGGGCCTCCAGCATCCCTCTGTCTCATTTGGCCACAATCCATGCTGGTTTTCACAGCCAGAAGTTACGGGTACTTTTCTTCTTGGCATGGGACCCTGGGTCAGGAGGCCTGGTCTGAGGATGGGACCCCTTGCACTTCAGGGGAACCTCCACAATCCAGCTATCCCTCCCAGTTTTCAACTGCCACAGGTGGGTATGGGACCAGCCTATTCCACATCCCTGCCCCTTCTTCCAGTCTTGATGTTGCCTGTTTATATTTTTGGTTATAGGACTTCTGTTCAGCTAGACTTCAGACAGTTCTGAATAATGGTTGTTATGTAGTTTAGTTGTAATTTTGATGTGGTTATAGGAGAATGCAATAACTGTATTGACTTTGTTAGATGAAGTCCCTGGTTAGTGTACTTATATATTTTGTGTTTCCTCTCTTATGGCTTTAAATCACCATGGTTATTCTCTAACATATATGCTACTACATCATAGAACTTTAGATCAGAGAGAAATGAAGAGATAATCCATTTTATTCACCATATATATATGGATAATGAAAGGTTCCGGGGGGAAAAGGTATTATTGTAGTCTATTCATAGTCAAAGAAAAAGAATTTTTCTAAGATTAGTTAACAATTTGGAAAAATCTTTAGTTAGTTAACTTTACAATTATATACCCATATGGATTAATGAGTTAAAAAATGAAGTAGTAAGACAACCAGAAGAAATATAAATATGTATGAGTATATATGTACATATATGATATATTGCTAGAAAAGATTACTATTTTTGGTAAGTTTTATTGAGATACAACATACATATGAGAAAGTGTACAAGTCATAAGTGTGCTGGATAAGTTTTCACTGAGTGAACACTCCTATGTAATTACATGAAACTAAAGAGGATAACAGAAAGGAAATCATGGAGAAGACTGACAACATAAATAATGTAAAACATCTGTATGCCAAAGAATGTTGAACAAAATTATAAGGGAAAATGACAAACTGAAAAATGTTTCTAAACATATGACAAGGATAATTATCTTAATATTCATATTTTCAAATTTAAAAGATCATTAATATATTTGAATACTCCAGTTAAAAAATGAGTAAAGTACACAAAAGGCAACTGAATAGTTTGCCTAGTTTATGTGCATCTTTTTTTAGTAATTAAAGGAAATGGCCATATTGGAAAACATAATAGCCCATGCTGGAAGGTGCTAAAGTAGGTGTTCACTCCTAGCAGGGGCATAATGGGAGTCTAACGTGAATGTGGGGCAGGAGTGGGCGCCGCGGCTGTGTGTAATTTGCTTAGATGTCATAGCCTGCAATGGTTATAAATACATTTATCTTCCAAATTCTACTTCTAGAAATTTGCTGTAAAACACAGAAATCACATAAAACTTCTAAACATTGAAGTTTGGTTAAAAAGAGTATATGTTATGATCTCCAGCCATTAAAAACCCTTATTTGGCCTGACCAGGTGATGGCGCAGTGGATAAAGCGTCGGACTGGGATGCGGAAGACCCAGGTTCGAGACCCCGAGGTCGCCAGCTTGAGTGTGGGCTCATCTGGTTTGAGCAAAAAGCTCACCAGCTTGAGCCCAAGGTCGCTGGCTCCAGCAAGGGCTTACTCAGTCTGCTGAAGGCCCACGGTCAAGGCACATATGAGAGAGCAATCAATGAACAACTAAGGTGTTGCAATGCTCAACGAAAAACTAATGATTGATGCTTCTCATCTCTCTGTTCCTGTCTGTCTATCCCTTTCTATCCCTCTCTCTGACTCTCTCTCTCTGTCTCTGTAAAAGGAAAAAAAAAAAACAACAACCCTTATTTGGATACTGAATAATATGAAAGGAAATTGCAATATGTTAAGTAAACTATCAAACTATAAAACTAAATGTATGCTAAGAACCCAGTTTTTGAAATAAATAATATACATATACATGGGCTGAAAAAATACTGATAGATCTTACATCAAAATGTGAAGAGATTTAAATCTGGATGAAGAAATGTGGGTGATTATTTTTCTTTGTGCTCTTTTATATTCTCAAATTTTTCTGTAATAAATATTAACTTTTGAATCAGAAAAAAATAGAGGTAATAAAAATAATTTTAAAGTTTTCTTTTCTTTTCTTTTCTTTTTTTTACAGAAACAGAGAGAGAGAGAGTCAGAAAGAGGGGCCGATAGGGACAGACAGGAAGGGAGAGAGATGAGAAACACCAATTCTTCATTGCAGCTCCTTAGTTGTTCAGTGATTGCTTTCTCATGTGTGCCTTGACCCCTTGCTCAAGCCAGCGACCTTGGGCTTCAAGTCAGCAAACTTTGGGCTCAAACCAGCGACCTTGGGGTCATGTCTATGATCCCATGCTCAAGCCAGTGACCCTGCACTCATACTGGTGAGCCTGTGCTTAAGCTGGTGACCTAGGGGTTTCGAGCATGGGTCCTCTCTGTCCCAGTCTGATGCTCTATCCCAGCGGTTCTTGATCTGTAGGTCGCGACCCCGGCAGGCCTTCAGCAGACCGAGTAACCCCTTGCTGGAGCCAGCGACCTTGGGTCCAAGCTGGTGAGCTTTGCTCAAACCAGATGAGCCCATGCTCAAGCTGGCGACCTCGGGATCTCGAACCTGGGTTCTTCTGCATCCCAGTCCGACACTCTATCCACTGTGCCACCACCTGGTCAGGCACGCTAAAGTTTTTTATAGTATGATTGCATAAAGTCTGTGTCCTAAGCCAGTGATCCCCAACCATTTTTGGGCCACAGACCGGTTTAATGTCAGAAAATTTTTTCATGGACTGGCCTTTAGGGTGGGACGGATAAATGTATCACGTGACCGAGACAAGCGTCAAGAGTGAGTCTTAGACGGATGTAACAGAGGGAATCTGGTCATTTTTTAAAAGTAAAACATCATTCAGACTTAAATATAAATAAAACGGAAATAAGGTAAGTTATTTATTTTTCTCTGCAGACCAGTACCAAATAGCTACGGACTGGTACTGGTTCATGGCCCGGGGATTGGGGACCACTGTCCTAAGCAGTACTAATATATTTTTTACATGTGTTAGTTGCACATTAAAGAAATAAAAACACGGACTCATTTTACCTTTTCTGTCTAAAAGTGTTAAGAAATTTTATACTCATCTTTAAAGATGTACAGGTTATGATTGCCTGTGCAGTGAAATCCAAAATCTGACACAACAGCAACATAAAACACCAGGATGAATCAAGAATAACCACAAATGAACTAGTAACATAATACTCTTGACAAACAATAGAGATAAATATTCTACTGTAACAGCACGATAAAGTGTATTAAATTACTTGTTTCAAATTACTATGATAACGATGTTTGAAGGGTTCCACTTAATTCTACCTTGCAAGTATATAAATATTAAGCTTTTATGGAGTTGCCTAATGAGATTATCTGCTAAAAGTATGCCCTAGAAGGTATTACATAAACGAATTCTGTCTCTTTTGCAAACGATGTTGCAACTCTGTCCTTGTATGGGTAGAGATGGAGGATCACCCTTGAACATATCATTATGCCTTTTGTATACTAGGAAGGTGTGGGCAAAGCCCCGCAGAAGGTAAAAAGTGGTATTTAGTTTAAAGCCATCTCCTGAACTGAGAAGCTGAAGGAAACATTTGTAACAGAAGCCAGGGTTCTTCTGGGAAGAGAGAGATAAGTACTTCTCTCCATACTCCCAAGTTTTCTACCTGAGGCTTGGTTTTAGGGAGATTCACAGATTTGGACTAGGGTGGTCACATTTGAAATACAGAAAATTACAAAGAAAAAAATCATAACCACCAATATTCTCACCATTTAGAGTAACCACTAAACATGTGGTTATATTTGTTTTTAGTAGATCTTAATTATTGTTTAAAAGTACTTGTTATTACGTTATTTAAATTGTTATTATAAAATCAATATATGTAGATTATAAAGAATTTATGTAGTGCAGAAAAGTACAAAAATGAAAGTAAAAAATCATCAAATTCTTTCATTAATAAGTAACACAGTAGTGAACCTCACTTAGACATTTTTCAGTAACAGAAAGGAAGGAGAGTGAAAGATAAACTTCTCTACAAGTGGGATAGCAATATGAATCTTACTTCTAAACACAATTTAATTTAAAAATGTAATATAATAAAAGAAACAAGTGAAATTAAAGGGATTATTGAAATTCAAAATTAGGACATAGTTCTTCACTATAGGACAGTGTGTCCCAACCTTTTTTGTGCCATGCCCCACCTTAACCTTTCTAAAATTTTTATGTCCCCCCCTATGTAACATACATAATTTTTAACATTAAAAAATTGATTTGTTCACTTAATAAACATAAATGATAGGTTCTAGGAAGAAATCACTATGAAATTGTTAACAAAACACAGTAAGTAAAATTTCAAAACATATAATGAAAAACAGAAATTTAAATTTCAAATAATTTTAATACAGATTTTTCTATATTAATTTATCATTTTAATTTAGTGTGATCCTTGCGCTTGATGCTTGCTGCACAGAGATTTTATATTAGGTTCCAATTTGGTTAGCTTTAGTCTCAAGTCTCCACGTTGTGTTATATCCAGCCGATTTCTTTTTTTTACCAGTAAATCATTTACAGCAGCACTAAATCCACATTCAGCTAAAAATGAAGATGGAAACGGTAGCAATAGTTTTCTTGCACATTTGGTTGAATTTGGGTATTTGATTTCTGTTTCCTCACAAAGCCATGCCATCGCTCCTTTGATATGAAATAAAGCTTTAACTGACTCATCATTTTGCAATTCTGCGAGTTCTTCTTGATACTGCATATTCGATATATCAGACAAATCCACTAACATTGGCTGCATCATCCATGTTGGGAAATCAATTTGTTTTAAATCAGAAAATCTTTCTTTTAAATCAGCCGATAGAATATTCAAATGATTGACAATAACAAGTAAAGCGGTATCAGTTACTTCACATTTTTGGAGCCAATGAAACTGTTTAAAGTTTTTGTTGTTAATATGTTTCTGACATATCACAATATTGGTAATGAAACCAAATATCTTTGCTTTTGCATTGACAAGAGTTTTATTTGTTCCTTGAAGTTGCTTATTTAATATTAATATATTTAGTTTTTCAAAGATATCGGCTAAATAACTCACAAATACTTTACCATCTATTGTTAACAGATACTTCATTTCAGGTTTGTCGCTTAAAAAATCACTAAGAGTATCAAACAGTTCCATAAATCTTTTCAAACACTTTCCTTTAGATAGCCATCTTACTTCAGTATGAAGTAAAAGTCTCACATGGTCTTCATTTTGTTCTTCACAAAATAGCTTGAAAAGACGCTCACATTTGGCACTAGCTTTAATAGCATTAACACACTTTATTACTGTATGTAATACTTCATTTAGAACAGGCGAGATGTTTTTAGCTACCAAGTTTTCCCTATGAATAACACAATGCACAAGAATCATTTCTGGATTCGCATCTTTCATCAATTTTAAGCAGCCATTTTTCTTGCCCATCATATTGGGAGCACCATCTGCAGCACAAGATGTTCTATTTTTCATTGGTATATCATTGACATCTAAGTAGTTTTTTAGCTTATTATATATATCTTTGGAGGTAGTGGTGTTTTCTAATCTTTTACAGGACAACATTTCTTTAGCAATGTCCTTTATCAATATATCTTACGTAAGTTATCAATACTGCCTCACTGTCTCTCAAAGTTGATTCATCCATTTGCAAGGAGAATTTTCTTGTTTTCAGCTTTTCAATAAGTTGTTTTTCAATATCCTCACTCACTTTCGTCTATTCTTCTGCTAACAGTATTGTTACTGAGTGACATAGTTTTTACATCTTTGTCATCTTTTTCAAGAACCGTTTTAAGAAATGCTGATATTAAAATATGTGTTAAAATATATTCAATGTGACATAGAGTAAACGTATACTAAAAATTCATATTTATTTAAATGTATATAACACATTTACTACACTACCACTGCAAATCAAAAGGTATCTATATTTTTCCACTTGACAAAATTTTCTGGAAAATTATGCTTCTAAAATTAAAATTGTCGTGCATGCACTATTATAGCCCCAATAATATTTATAAAATATTAGTGCTTTCTAGCCCCGATGCAAGAAATACTTAATAAAGAGTTTAATATTGATAAAAATAAAATCAAATACTTACCAATTATATCTATACAATATATATATGTATATTTATTAAATCAACAAGCTTTTAAAACAGTTTTGACTGACATTTCAAATTAACACCAACTGAATGATGTGAAACACTACAGAAGTTGCGATGGGCCAATTAGGTGAGAATAACTGCGTTGTTTAGTGAGTTTTTAAAACGTCCGTGGTTCCCCGCGGCAGACGGCACGCTCCGCGGTGAACCCAGGACGAAGTTTACTTGACGACGCCAATCACCCAGTTGATATCTTAGTCTCGTCAAATGAAATTATACTTAATAATTATTTACTGCAATTATTTATGAATTGCATTTTTTGTTAAATTTGGCACCGATATCTAGCATTGCATTTAGATGGCCCGGAGCGAAAGAGTTAAAGTCATGTCGAGTCCATTTTCAAATTGTCCCCCTTAACTATCGAATTGCCCCCCTGTGGGGCGTGGGCCCCACGTTGGGAAACACTGCTATAGGAGGTAATGTTTTCTAGAAGATTCCTCTTAAATTAAAGAATTTATGAAAAATAAAATGAGATTAGATGTTTTTTTAATAAAATCTTTACAGTTTAGCTGATAGTAATTAACATCTGCTAAGAAGATCTAGAATACCAACACTCCTGCCACTTCTCCCAATGTACTTTGTAATTTACATTATTATTACTATTTTTATTATATTATTATTATACTTTCTACATTGTCTAATTTTTAACATTTATTTTCCAGTCTGTAGCAAAATATCCATAGTAACTTTAATCATTTCACCACTTTAACAGTTAATATTCAGTTTTTTTCACCAAAATTTCTGTTTCTGAATTCTTTGCTTTAATCTCTTAATTGGTTAAGTTTTCTGAACAAGTCATTCTTTTAATAGCTCTTGCATTGCTTAATGTTTAAATTTATGCAAATATTTACTTGTTGCTTTTATTCTTGAATAGTATCTTGTCTGAATAATTATTCTTGGGTTACACTGTGTATTATTTTTGGGTCCTTTTTGAGGATTATTTTAATTATCTGTTGCTGTATAACAAATCACTAGAAAATTTTTGCCATGTACAACAAAGCTTTGTTATCGTACATGGTTTCTGAGGGTCAGGAAATGGCATGCAGCTTCGCTGTGAGATCCTGGTTCAGGTTCTCTCATGATAACCTCTTCAAGTTGTGCCCTGAAGCTGTGATCATCCCAAGGGTTGACAGTGCCTATATCTGCTTCCAAGATGGCTCACTAGTGGGGTTGTTGAGAGGCTGTTTCTCATTGGCTAGTGGCAAAAGACTTCAGTACCTCATGGCCTTGGGCCTAGCATAGCAGCTGGTTTACCCCAGAGCAGGTGATCTTACACAGTGGGATTATAACCAGTATAGAAGCTGCAGTGCTTTTTTCTTTTCCTGTACAAAACTTTACGATAGCCTGACCTGTGGTGGCACAGTAGATAAAGCGTAGACCTGGAATGCTGAGGTTGCCGGTTCGAAACCCTGGGCTTGCCTGGTCAAGACACATATGGGGCCTGACCAGGTGGTGGTGCAGTGGATAGAGCATTGGTCTGGGAGGTGGACAACCCAGGTTCGAGACCCTGAGGTCGCCAGCTTGAGCACAGGCTCATCTGGTTTGAGCAAAGCTCACCAGCTTGGACCCAAAGTTGCTGGCTTGAGCAAGGGGTTACTCAGTCTGCTGTAGCCCCACAGTCAAGGCACATATGAGAAAGCAATCAATGAACAACTAAGGTGTCGCAATGAAAAACTGATGATTGATGCTTCTCATCTCTCTCCGTTCCTGTCTGTCTGTCCCTATCTATCCCTCTCTCTGACTCTCTCTCTCTCACTCTCTCTCTCTGTAAAAAAAAGACACATATGGGAGTAGATGCTTCCTGCTCCTTCCCTCACCACCTCTTTCTTGCTCTCTCTCCTTCGCCTCTCTAAAATGAATAAATAAAAACAAACTTTACTATAGTTTCCATTTGGCCCAATCCCAATGAGGGCTCAGGGGAGGTTAAAAGGTTGCCTGGTGTTTTCAGGGAGAGTCTCAGGCAGAAGCCAGACACCAGGGGGATGCAGAGGGGCCCCTCAAAGGCCTCTGGGCTCCAAAGGCTCCTAGTTTCTCTTAAGAGTGAGCTTTTCCAGTCTGACCAAGCAGTGGCGCAGTGGATAGAGTGTCGGACTGGGATGCAGAAGACCCAGGTTCGAGACCCCGAGGTCGCCAGCTTGAGTGAGGGCTCATCTGGTTTGAGCAAAAAGCTCACCAGCTTGAGCCCAACGTCGCTGGCTCGAGCAAGGGGTTGCTTGGTCTGCTGAAGGGCCGCGGTCAAGGCACATAATAAAAAAAAAAAAAAAAGAGTGAGCCTTTCCAGAGATACTCACTCAGCCCAGACTGGGGACCAAACTATGGAAGTTAATCAGGTGGTCGCCCATCTTCTTGATGAGTTCCACCTCCTCACCCAGGAAGTGGTTCACAGGAAGTCACAGAGCTGAGGGTCTGTGCCGGTAGGACCCAGAGCATGCAGATCCAAAACAACCTGGTTCTGGTTCTTCTCCGTGGCCATGGCTGCTTCCAACATGTCCTGAGTTTTACTACTCATCTTGGAAAGGCTTCTGCATGTCCTGAAAGAGAACGTGGTCACTGTGCTGGTTTTGCTGTGCCTTCTTGCTTCTCCTCAGCCAACTCCTGCAAGAACTGGCCCACACCCTCCAGGGCCACATCCTCGAGGTTGAAATGGAAACCCAGAGAGAGGTAGGTGTAGGGGGCCCACAGATGCAGGTTGACCAGGGGGATGATGGCGCCTCCATCTCAGTGTAGTAATTCTGATGAATTTGGGAGCTCGTGGTTGTTCTGCCATAAAGAGTTGAGCTAAAAAAACGGTGTTGGCTAGTCTCAGAGGCTGAAGGTGACTGAGGTGGTTCTGAAGTTGGTGACTGGGAAGGAATTTGGAGGGTGGTCGGAAGCTGGAAGAAGAACTGCCCTGGGTCTGTTCTTCCCAAACACTGTTGAAGCAAGAGACAGATCTGGGGAACCTCTCAGGGAACTCCACAGTGCCGTTAAATTGTATTTATTTGTTTTAGAGAGAGAGAGGAAGGGAGAGAAAGAGAGAGATTGATTTGTTGTTCTACTCGGCTGTGTCCTGACCAGGAATCAAACCTGTGACCTTGGTGTACTGGGACAATGCTCTAACCCACTGAGTTACCTGGCCAGGGCCTCTGCAGTGCCTTTTAAATCTCATCTTGGAAATGACATACTGTCGCTTTTAAAATTTATTTTATTTTTTAATTACAGTTAACATTCAATATTATTTTATATTAGTTTCGGTGTACAGCATAGTGGTAGACAACAAGTATTTTACAGAGCATTCCCCCGATATTTCTAGTACCCACCTGGAGTGATACATAGTTATTACAATATTACTGACTATGTTCAGTATGCTGTACTTTATATCTCTGCCATCACTTCTGTGGGCATCTATTGGTCACACAGACCAACTCTGTTAATATGAGGGAGGGGACTATATAGGATGTGAATACCAGAAAACAGGGATCATTGAAGATAATCTTTTTCATCTGGCATTGAGTACTGCCATGGAGAAGTCAGAAGCCAACCTAAATTCTCTTCCTTGCTAGTAGTTTATCTATGAAACCTGATGCTTGAAAAAAAAGTCTTTATTTTTGAAGCTCATTAGATTGTGAATTGAATGTTATAAATCACATTTTTTTGAGGGGGGGGTGATTGTAACGCCAGTAGCCACGGCCACCATCACAGCCACCTGGCCCCTGCAGGTTCGCATTTAATTTGGGCATATGATAATGAAACAACAGAGCCAATAACTGGCGGGCCATTTTTTATTCCTGCTCACAACCAGTGAGCGAGAAAATACACACAGCGGGAAAACACTTCCTTTCCATTCAGGGTTCCCAAAGCCACTGACTGTCTCTGGTTTTTTTCTAGAATCAAAGGCCTCACTAGCCTCACTCAGTCCCCTCTGCAGGCCTCCCTTTTAGCTGCCTCTTCTCCTCCAATCATGTGGCCTCTCTCTCCTCCCTGCAACGTGGTCTTTCCTCCTCTCTAAAATGGCCTCCTAGCTCCTCCTTTTAAAACTTTTTGGTGCGACAGTCCTGCTTCCAGCACACATTAACATAACCAAGCCCCTTCCCAAGCAGGAAGGTAATTAATATTATCACCTAGGTGATGGCCATCCAACGTGGGCAGCACCATCTTTAACAAAGTGAGCAAAAAATTACAGTTTACAAACTTATCTGCCCAACAGTGATATTTTGTTCTGTGGATGCAGTTTTTGGTTCATTTTGGGGATATTGAATTAAGTCTTTGAATAAAACTTTTCTTATGTTTTGGGTTTTCCTCCTCAAGAACTTCAGTTATACATAGATTATCCTTATCTTTCATATCTATTAGTCCCTTTCTAATTGCTCCAATCTGTGGCTTTTCCATTTTGCTTTCATTGTGATGATTTTTTTTAGTAATGTAGTGTTTACCTGACTTTATCACATTCCTTTACTATTTACGTATTATCAATTCAGTAAGTGTGTACTAATTTTGTTTGATCTTCATTTTTTCTTTTAGGAGTACAATATTTCTCTCTTCAAATTATCATTTTTTAATATTATCATTTTATGTGAGACTTACTAATTTATTTACTAACTGTTTTTATTAAGGTGTTTTATAGTGTAAAACAATCGTGAGAGATTTTCTTTTGTTCCATTTTTTATAATATGTGGCCCTAAATATATCTCTGTATGATTTGGTCAGATTAGCAAAAGTGAGAGAATAAAGAAATACTGTTAATAAATCATGACAACTCTCAACTGTCTCAGGTCTGAGGCACCAGAGATAAATGGTTTTCCTCAGCTTTTCTGAACATCAGGAAGGAATGCATACCACTTAAATAGCTATCTGGCCATATCAGTTCTGAGATGTCAGGAAGAATCAGGAAAAAACAACTGGAGCACAGGTTCAGTGGAAGGAAATTACCATTAATGCACAGCCTTTTTTCTTCCTAAAATTATATAGTCATTAATTTATCTTACAATAATTTCCTGGAGATTATCCAAATTCTTTTTTTTTTTTTAGACTTTATTTATTCATTTTAGAGAGGAGAGAGAGAGAGAGAGACAGAGAGACAGAGAGACAGAGAGACAAGGGGGGAGGAGCAGGAAGCATCAACTCCTATATGTGTCTGACCAGGCAAGTGCAGGGTTTCGAACCCGAGACCTGAACCAGGTCAACGCTTGATCCACTGCACCACCAAAGGCCAGGCCCAAATTCTTTTTTTAGAATTTTTCCATATCAAATATTGTTTAAAACAAGGAAGCTATCAGGAAGGAGGGGTTAGAGATATAATTTTGATTCTCAAACCTTGTAGATGCAATCGATTTATCCTTTGTCCATTCACAATTTTATGGAAATCAAAGTTAGCAAGGTGTTCAATCAAAACATCTAAAATCATTATTGCTGCTGGTTACCCCTCAGTAATTTCTAGTATATATTTCCAGAATTGTTTTATGTATATAAATTCAAATATATTTATCTTTTACAACATTCACACATACACATAAATGGGGGCATATGCAAGACACTTTTTTGTACCTATGCTTTGTGTGTGTGTGTGTGTGTGTGTGTGACAAAGACAGAGAGAGAGACAGGGAGAGTGACAGATAGGGACAGACAGGAAGGGAGAAAAATGAGAAGCATCAATTCTTCATTGCAGCACCTTAGTTGTTCATTGATTACTTTCTCATATGTACCTTGACCAGGGGGCTACAGCAGACCTAGTGACACCTTGTTCAAGCCAGCAACCTAGGGTTCAAGCTGATGAGCTGTGCTCAAACCAGATGAGCCTGCGCTTAAGCCGGTGACCTTGGAGTTTTGAACCTGTGTCCTCTGCATCCCAGTATGATGCTCTATCCACTGTGCCACCACCTGGTCAGGCTATACTTACTTTTTTTATTTATTGATATTGGAAATTTTTTCCTATCAAAACAACAAAAAATTTTTTTAGAACATAGAGACCTAATTAAATTTTTATAAAAAGTACCATAATTAAGTCATTTTCTCTGCAGATAAATTTTATTTTTTTATGCATATGTAAGCACTGCTGTAATAAGCATCTTTTTTCATATACCTATGTGTGCATACAGGAAAGTATGTCTATATGACAAATTTCCCAGGACAAATTCATGAAATTCTTACTGTAGATTAGATATGACCCACCAGGCACCCTTCCGTAAAAGATACTTCAGTTTACTTGTGTCTTTTGAGCCTGGGCAACTTAAATTTTAAAGTTTATAATAATTGGAGTCCTCCTTAACATTGTCTGAAAATCCCTGAAAAATGTGTTTTGTCTCTTTCTTATCTCATAAGTTTTAGTTGGTACTTTAAAAAATAATTATTTTTCTGCTGGAATTATGTAATTAATGAACTAAGTATAATTTATTAAATGTCCTGGATACTTGGTTCAGTTCGCCCAGAAGTGATGGTGGGCCCTCATGAAATGGATTATTGCTCTATAAAAGAGACCCCAGAGAGGTCCATGTTCTTTCTATCATTAAGGATACTTACCTACAGTAAGTAGGTAATTCTCTGTGAGCAAGGAAGCGGCCTGCACCAGACACTGAATCTGCCAGTACCTTATCTTGAACTTGCCAACCTCCAGAACTATGAGAAATAAATTTGTGTTGTTTATGAGCCATCCAGTCTGTGGTATTTGTTATAGCAGCCCAAAAGGATTAAGACAGTGTTTGATAAGCACTCAATAAATGGTAACTAGGTGCTTTATATACATTATGCTTTCTAGTCATTACCACAATTCTATCAGGTAAGGTCTATTAAAATTCCCATCTAGCCTGACCTGTGGTGGTGCAGTGGATAAAGCGTCGACCTGGAAATGCTGAGGTCGCTGGTTCGAAACTCTGGGCTTGCCTGGTCAAGGCGCATATGGAAGTTGATGCTTCCAGCTCCTCCCCCCCTTCTCTCTCTCTCTCTCTCCCTCTCCTCTCTAAATGAATAAATAAAAAAATTAAAAATATATATTAAAAAAAATTCCCATCTAATAAATACTTGAATGTATGTGAATATTATACATCTAGTGAATGACAAAGTTATAATTTGAACCCAGGCCATCTGGCTTCATAGATCAGACAAAGGAGATATTGCCTTCTACATTAGACATTGGTGCCCAGATGGCACATCTTTGAATATTCAACAGCAGGGGCAGCAACTTCTGCAGACATTGTCATCACAGTTGCTGCTCAACAGATTGGAAGTGACTAGACTCATATTTAATAGCTGCAGTGAGATGGAGTAGGAGAGGGAAGAGAATGGTTCCAAGAATAGACCAAATTACTCATGGAAAATAGTCTGTAGTTCCTCTTAGAAAAATTCTAGAGGAATATGAGAAAAGTGAAGTTCCCAAAGGATAAAAGGAGCAGGTCTGGGGAAATAAAAATTTGTAACTGCCTTTGCCCATAGTTTTACCCTAGGCTTGGCTTACACACGTATGAATATATACACATATGATATACTTGAGAACCAGTATATTTAGACCGTATATGACAACAAAGAAGTAGATGAGAATAGGATTCTATAGAATGTCACCTCACAGGGTGAGCCTATCGTTACTCCCTAACTGGGCAGGTCATGGTGGGTAGTCACACCCCAGGCATATAACATTTTTAGTAAAAATTTATCTTTGCCTTAAGCAGGCCCTGTCCATTGTTCTTGTGTGTCTATGTTAACACACCTTTAAATGCCAGAGTAATCTTTCTTCTTTTCAGACCCCTTCGAAGGTACCACCCTCACAGGAGCACATAATCTTCTTAACTATCCTGCAGTTCGTTCCTGCCTTGCTTTCTCCAACCCTTCCATAATCTTCCTTACATTAATTCCAAATACATAAAATAAACTGCAAGTGTCACTCTCCAAAGCATTTGCGATCTTGTTTCCTGGCAATTGTCATCAATTTGGCACAAATTATTCTCTTGAGTGTTCTGGCTCTGAATCACCTGCTGTTATCTTTCAAAACTCTCATGCCAGCCTTTTGCTAGTTGCACCATACAGATTCATGCTAGACTGGAAACTTTCTGGTGTGGGGCTGAATATAGAAACTGTATAAAGTTCTCAGTCTACAACTGTTCAAGGTTCATCCTGAAACACTCAGACTTCTCATCTGCATCATGCTAATTGTTCTGGATGGTTCTGTTTCTATTTGCTACTGTTAGCTATGTGTATGTGGTATGACTGTTCCTTTTTGTACTCTGCTGTTAAGGCTGGGTGTAGGTGCGATGCAGGTTCACATTGGATTTGGGCAGACTGTAAAGGAACAGTGGAGCCAGAAAATGGTGGGCCATACCAATTTATTGGAGGCTCACAAAGACATGCGAAAGAAAAGAAGGAAAGAAAAAAAAAAGGAAAAGGAAAAGGAAAACTTGCTTTTCCCAGTGGAGGGCAAGAGATCAGGAAACCAATCCCACCCCTCAGTGGTGGGGTGTGGATCTTACATCTGCCTGAGGGGAAGCACTTACATCTTTACAGTAGTGCTGTCACATGCTCCTGCACTAATTGCATAAAGTGCTTGCAGCTGGTAAACCTGGGGGCAACCCTCACAGGGCTGTTTTCCCTACAGCTGCAAAATGGTTTTCTTTTTGTTTCTCCTGCTATAATGGGGGGTTTAGTGATGGCCTGTTTTTGAAGGGAAGTTCTAGGAAGTTTAGGTGGAGGGCTTTATGAGGACTCTTGCACTACTTAGAAGAAATTTACTTTGGTTACTTGGGGCATTACTCAATGCCATTGCCTTACCTCTATCCCTACTCCATTATTATTATTATTATTATTATTATTATTTATTTATTCATTTTAGAGAGGAGAGAGAGAGAGAGAGAGAGAGAAAGGGGGGAGGAGCAGGAAGCATCAACTCCCATATGTGCCTTGACCAGACAAGTGCAGGTTTCAAACCGGCGACCTCAGCATTCCAGGTCGACGCTTTATCCACTGTGCCACCACAGGTCAGGCCCTACTCCATTATTAATAATTATTACATAGCCTAAAGCAAGAAATACATTTTCATATTAAGAGCAAATTGTTAACAATGAGGATTTGGAGTCTAATTGCTTTAGATGTTATTTTATTTATATATTTACTTTTATTTATTTATTTATTTATTTTATTTATTTATTTTTTTTAGAACAAGTCTCTTATCCAAGGTCAAACAGTAAATTTTGGGGATAAAGTATTGCTCTTGCTTTTAGTCTATACCTTCTTCCAAATTGTGACCTTGGGCAAGACTCTTAAATGTTCTAATCCTCAATTTCCTGAGCTATAAAATGGCAATTAGATGATACCCATCAACAATTCCAAAAGGTTTCCACTTCCCTTTCTCTTACATATTTTAGAGCAGTGGTCCTCAACTTTTTTTGGGCCATGGACTGGTTTAATGTCAGAAAATATTTTCACGGACCGGCCTTTAGGGTGGGACGGATAAATGTATCACGTGACCGAGACAAGCATCAAGAGTGAGTCTTAGACGGATGTAACAGAGGAAATCTGGTCATTTTTTAAAAGTAAAACATTGTTTAGACTTAAATATAAATGAAACTGAAATAATGTAAGTTATTTATTTTTCTCTGTGGACTGCTACTAAATGGCCCACGGACCGGTACCGGTCTGCGAACAGGGGGTTGGGGACCACTGATTTAGAGTGTTCTTTTTGTATTATATATTTATTTTTAAAGATCTTTCATTTGTGGAATGAAGTGTTGGTAAATGAAGAACAGAGTAAAGAAATAAAATGGAGTCATTATAGTCAAGTTGCTAAATTACTAAAATCAAGTAGGCTGAGGTGTGAGGCAACAATTCTGTTCTTGTTCTAGCTAGCCTGGGATTAAACCTTTGAACTTTCCATTACTGACTGTATGGCCAGTAGCCACTGCCATCATGGCTGTTGGGCAGATAAAATATATTATGCTCACTTTGTTAAAGATGGTGCTGCCCATGTGGAGGCCGTTGCCCAGGTGATATTAATGTGTGTCTCTGTGGGCTGTGGGCAGGCAGGATCCTTGTAGCCTGGGGCTTGGTTTTAGGACTAAGCCTTTCCCACCCTTTTTGATGTGGGGTGGTGCAATCCCCTCATGTCTCTGATAAGTGACTTTGTATTAGAGACTTCTCTATTTTGTATATTGGATTAAAGGTTTTGATTTCTACACTATAAAATGGAGGCAGAATGGGAGCTTGCTCTCTCAGTTCCTGGGATTATTAGCATTAGAGGAGAGAGCAGAGAGGAGAGGAGAGAGAGGCCACGTGGAAGAGGCCAGGAGAAGCAGCCAAGATGGTGGAGTGTTGAGTGAGAAGCCAGTTTGTGCAGAGTTTGTGCAGGGAGAAGGAAAGAGATGGGGAGCAGAGGTGAATAAGTCTGGTGAGCTAGAAACCTTTGATTCTAGGAAACTCAGATAAGTCAGTAGCTTTGTGAGCACTGAATGAGTAGTTTTGGAGCCCAGTGTGTGTTTTTACTTGTCCGCTGGGTGCAAGCTAGGATTAAAGATGATGGCCCACCAGTTTTTGGCTCCATTGTTTCTTTACCAACTGTCCGAATCCAATATAAACCTGCATGGGCCAGGCTGTTGTGACAGTGGTCGTGCCTACTGGCTTTACAGTGGCCATTCACATGCAGGTTCTCATTGGATTTGGGCAGATGGTAAAGAAACAGTGGAGCCAAAAAATAGTTGGCCATTCCTTTATTCAAGTCTCATACCAGCCAACGAGCAAACACACGGAGAAAACACATCCCTCTTCATTCAGAGCTCACAAAGCTACTTGACACATTATCCGGTTCCACAACCAGGAGAATCTTCTCCAGTTTCTCCTGGAATCAAAGGCCTCACGAGTCTCAAAGGCCCTCACCTCTGGTTCCTCATCTGCACTCACTCTGCCAACATGGCTTCTTTCTTTGCAAAACTGGCTTCTCTCTCTTTCCTTCTCCTTCTTCTTCCTTTTAAAACTTTTCTGGTGCGAAAAACTCTCCTCCAGTAAACATTAGCATAACAATGGCCGTTCCCAAGCAGGAAAGTAATTAGCAACTTCACAGATCACATGCCTGGCACTTCCCAGTGCTATTTTTTAACACTAAAAGTAAGCAAACTCAAAAAATACAAATTTTACAAACTCATTTGCCCAACACTGGTCAATGCCTGAAGATTAATCAAACCTTCACATACCCTCTGATTACCCTATGAAGGACTCAGGAAAGAATGTTTACGTATCCAGATTACCTGGCATCCATTATTCAGACTATCGGTCATCTATCATCTCTAGATTCTAGAGGATTTCCATTTTAGACGAATCCAGAGGCTAAGAATGCAGGACTGACTCTTCTCAAGAATGTACTGTGAAGCCCTGGCCAAGTAGTTCAGCTGGTTAAAGCATCGTCCTGATAGGCCAAGATTGTGGTTCAATCCCTGGTTGAGTCACATATTGTGGTAAGGTACCAAAGAATTGCAAAAATTAATATTAATATTTTAAGAGGAAAAGTCATGCTTCTTGCCCCGTCCTTTCTTTAGAGAATGGAGGGAGAAGAATACAGAAGCTTTCTGGCTTGCAAGGATGACTGGGTCATTTAGTTTAATTATAGTTCTCTGAAAGGATAAAAGTTATCTGAAGAACTTCCTTTCCCTTTCAATAGGAGACAATGTTTGCATACCCTACACTGATTTTAACTCTCCCTCCCTTCCTGGAATCCTGAGAGTAACATATACCTCTAGAGAAATGGGAGGTAGACACTAAAAGATTTGTGAATGTCTTTGATATATAAAATGACATTACTATTGTGTTACCTTGAAAGTTTTACCGTTTTTTATAGATCCTCTAGACTAGGGTCAAGAACTTATGGCTCATGAGCCAGACGTGGCTCTTTTGATGGCTGCATCTGGCTCACAGACAAATCTTTTTTGTTTGTTTGTTTTTGTATTTTTCTGAAGTTGGAAATGGGGAGGCAGTCAGACAGACTCTCACATGCGCCTGACCAGGATCCACCCAGCACGCCCACCAGGGGGCGATGTTCTGCCATCTGGGGCGTTGCTCTGTTGCAACCAGAGCCATTCTAGCGCCTGAGGCAGAGGCCATAGAGCCATCCTCAGCACCCGGGCCAACTTTTGCTCCAATGGAGCCTTGGCTGCGGGAGGGGAAGAGAGAGAGAGAGGAAGGAGAGGGGGAGGGGTAGAGAAGCAGATGGGCGCTTCTTCTGTGTGCCCTGGCTGAGAATCGAACCTGGGACTCCTGCATGCCAGGCCGATGCTCTACCACTGAGCCAACTGGCCAGGGCGAGACAAATCTTTAATAAAAAAAATAATAATGTTAAAAATATAAAACATTCTCATGTATTACAATCCATTCATTTTCTACCACTCATGTTCATGGCTGTGGGTGGCAGGAGCCAGTCACAGCTGTCCTCTGGGCCAATACCAAATTTTTATTGGATAATGCATAACATACATGGGTTGTTGTATGGCTCTCATGGAATTACATTTTAAAATATGTGGCGTTTATGGCTCTCTCAGCCAAAAAGTTTCCCGACCCCTGCTCTAGACAAATGTTATAAGCTTCTTAATGATTGTGTTATGCTCCCCCCAACCTGTATGTGGTCAAGGGTATATAACCAGCCTCAGAGTTATATTCAACTCTGCACAACTTGGGTCAGCTATACTCCATGTACGTCATATGTAGCTGGCTTATTAATAAATCTCCTCAAAATTTCATTTGGACTTGGTGTCTCTATGTAAACCTGCAGAAGTAAGGCATGGTACTTTACAACAATATAAGAATCAACCAATGAATACATAAAGAAGTGGAACAACAAATTGATGTCTTTTTTCCCTGCCCCCACATTTCTCTTTCTCTAAAATCAATCAATTAAAAAACTTAAAAAGAATGTACTGCGGAAATAAAAAGAGGTTCTATGGAAAGAACCTCACAGAGTGATCTGATTATAAACTTCTAAGTGGGCAGGTCATGGTGGGTATTCATGCCTCAGGCATATAACTTTGTTACTAAAAGGCTTATCTTTTAGTAAGCCCTGTTTTATTGTTTGTTTGCATCTATGTTAACACACTTTGCAATGCCCCCTTTCAGATCCCTCCTTCTCTAAAGCATGACAGCATACAATCTTAACTAGCCTGTAATCCAGTCCCCACGTTGCTTCCTTATGTTTCCTGCTTAATACCATGACTAATTGTAAGGCCAGGAGCCTCCCCTGTGGCCATGTAGATGCAAGTTCTTATTGGATTCGGGCAGACGGTAAAAGAACTGTGGAGACAGAGGGTGGTGGGCCATTCTGTTTATTAAAGTCTCCCAACAGCGGAAGAACAAACAGGCAAGGAAGACTGCTTTTTTCTCATTCAGGGCTCCCCAAAACCCCAACTCATTCTCTGGGCTCTCCTGGACTCACAGGCCCCCACCAACCTCAGGAGGGCTTTCAAGCCCCTCAATTCTCTCTTTCTCTCTGCACTCTTTTCACTCTCTACCCAGAAAAACAGGCTGGGAAAAAAAACCCTACTCCAGCAAACAATAGCCCCTCACAAGCAGGAAGGCAATCCATAATTTGCAATCTCCCGCCCTGAGGGAAAACACTGACAGCCTTCCATAGACTATACACACATGGCACTGCCCCAATACAAGTGAGCAAACAAAAAACATTTGTTTACCCAACAGTAATTATTTTTTATGTAACTTTACTTAAACTGTTATAAAGTACCCAATCCACAATACCACTGGTTTTCGTAGAGGCACGTAGTCCAAATAAGCTTTTGAAAAGTTTTATTAAAGGAGGAAATTTATTAAATATGACGGCCACATATATCTTACGCAGGGCTGCAGTCCCAAATTGTGTGTGTCATTAATATTCTAAGGGTTGGTTATATATCCTTAATTACACATGGGCAGGGAAAAAGCATGACATCACAACCTTTGTCTTTACCTATATAGGTTTGGGAAAAGGATGAAGGGAGGGGGGATGGGACACAATTCATTAGCAAGTTTATAACATCTGTCTATAGGATTCATAAAAACCGCTTCTACACATTAAAACTTACAAGACAACACAATGGTAAAAATGTCACTTTACATACCACAAGACATTCCTATATTTTCTAGTGTTCCTTTGCTATTATTCCTCGGCCCAGAAATACATACATTAACTACTTGTTTTCAGGAGGGGAGAGGTAGTTTCCATGAGGACAAATGCCTGTAAATGGCCCATTAGTATAAGAAAAGGTTTAATTTAATTTTTCTCTCCCTACACTTGGCTAGCTATTCACCCATTATCCCACAGGTGTCAGAGAATCCAAGTCTCCTTCCCCTTCACATTTACAACACAATGCCTTCGGCTATCTTGGTTTTATGCTAATCATACAAGTACAGAGATCACACTTACAAAATCTTCCTGCACGCCTAGCTCAAATTGATAAAATGTTCTTTAAGCTTCCTAAAATATTAATATTAATTCTGTAACTTTTGATAAGTTACAACAAAACATTTTCTTTTTCTCTTTGTGAAGACAACATTTAATTGATTTTCATGGGTTCTACAAATTTCTTTCTGATATGTAAGGAGAAAGATTACAACATTTTCCTCCTCAATTTCAAATGCATAAAAGAAACTGCAAAACATATTCGTGGGAGCATTTGAGATCTTGCTACCTGTCATATGTTGTCAGTTCAGCTCAAATGAACTCTTATAAAAATTCTCTACAGGTTTGGATGTTTCTTAGTTGACAGTACTTTTTATTCTAATGTTACCAGACTAAAGGGATTCATCTGCCAGCCCACATCAAAGTCCAGTAAGACACAAAAACAAGTTTGCATCAAAGAAAGGAAAGGTTTATTTTTAAGAAGTGGCCCATGCCTGGAGACAGGTGAGCTAACGCTCATAGACCTGGCTCCTGGATGGCTTCCAGATGGTGGGTTATAGAGGGGAAATCATTAATCGTGGTGACTAAGGGAGTTAGTGTAGTGGTCAGAGTAGTGGTCTCTACCAATTGGTCAGTTCTAGGGTAGGGTGTAGTTGATCATTGCATCTGGTCCTGATGTCAGGCATGGCATTGCTCTGTCTGCTTTCACAGGGATGTGGTCAGTGAGTTTGTTCTGGAGCTGAAACACAACTGAGGCCTAGATGTTATCTCCAGTTTGATTGAAACTGTGTCTGTGGTCAATAGACCCAGAGCTTTGTTCCTCAGATTATCTGATGCTGATCAGAACCTCATTGTCCTGAGGAGTCAATGATTAAGGGAGTGATTGTGCAAGGAAGGCATCAGGTGCAGAACGAGACCAGTTTGAATGAAAAGGAAAGAAAAGAGAAAAGGTTACAAGGAAATGAAGTTTCTGCACATTTATACTAAGACCCCTTAGCTTTTCTTTCTTCTTTGGAAGACTCTGGGTATTGTCTAGTTGTGTTTAGAGTATGCAAACCCTACCCTTTTGTGTGTGTGTGTGTGTGTGTGACAGAGACAGAGACAGAAACAGACAGACAGGAAGGGAGAGAGATGAGAGGCATCAATTCTTTGTTGCGGCACCTTAGTTGTTCATTGATTGCTTTCTCATATGCGCCTTGACTGGGGGGCTACTGCAGAGCAAGTGACCCCTTGCTCAAGCCAACCCTGGGCTCAAACCAACGACCTTGAGCTTCAAGCCAGAGACCTTTGGGCTCAAGCCAGCAACCATGGGGTCATGTCTATGATCTCACACTCAAGCCAGCAACTCTGTGCTCAAGCTAGTGAGCCTGCACTCAAACCGGCAAGCTCGGGGTTTCGAACCTGGGTTCTCTGCACCAGTCCGATGCTCTATTCACTTTGCCACCACCTGGTCAGGCCTAAGTCTCTTAAATACATTTTTATCATTTATTTCTGAGACAAGATGGTAAGAAACTAGGGAAAATGGAATTGGGAAAACTGAGGCAAAATAATTCAATAAGACTAAAGAATTTGAGCAATTTACAGCCAGCTAATAAATTACATGGTTTTATCTTCCCTAACCAAGGACACTTAGGAATAAATAGCTTACACATTACAGACATCTTAGAATAGACAGACCTTGGTCTTGGTTCCTCTTCAATGATTTTCTTTAAAACTGAAACTAACCAGAAAATAACTCTGACTCTTTATGCACATTTTGATAAATCAACGTATTGAATTTTATGGAAAGTTAATGAATGTTCTGTTATGACCCTGTCCTAGGATTCACACCAGCTAAAAAAGGATTAAAAGCCTCAAGACAAAAGACCCAGTGGCCCACTCTAGAGCACAACCATACCTTTCTCTAACTCTAGTGCAGCGGTTCTCAACCTGTGGGTGGCGACCCTGGCGGGGGTCGAACGACCAAAACACAGGGGTCGCCTAAAGCCATTTTGGTCATTCGACCCCCACCGGGGTCGCAACCCACAGGTTGAGAACCACTGCTCTAGTGGTTCCCATGAAACTTGCAACAAGGAAGCAATGGGTAGTGACAGCTGGTCCTTGGCTTACCCCCTGAACCTATTTCCAAAGTTCCCTTTTCCTCTGACTTTCCAGTGAGCTAACAGCAGCCCTGCCTTCCGTCACTGTGACTTTTACTTCCCAATGAGTTCCTGCAGCACAGCGTGGCCCACTTCTTTCCTGTAATGTTTCCAGAGAGCCAATAAGCCAGCCCTCCCTTCATTGCACTGTTCCCAGCTGTAATAAACACACTCTCAGGCCCTGGCCAGTTGGCTCAGTGGTAGAGCGTCAGCCTGGCGTGAAGTCCCGGGTTCGATTCCCGGCCAGGGCACACAGGAGAAGCGCCCATCTGCTTCTCCACCCCTCCCCCTCTCCTTCCTCTCTGTCTCTCTCTTCCCCTCCCGCAGCCACTGGAGCAAAGATGGCCCGGGTGCTGGGGATGGCTCCTCGGCCTCTGCCCCAGGTGCTAGAGTGGCTCTGGTTGCAACAGAGCGATGCCCCGGAGAGGCAGAGCGTCGCCCTCTGGTGGGTGTGCGGGGTGGATCCCAGTCGGGCGCATGTGGGAGTCTGTCTGACTGTCTCTCCCCGTTTCCGGCTTCAGGAAAAAAAAAAAAAAATCACCTGAACTTGTGTTGTGAAATCTTTCCTGCACGAAGTCAATAACCCACACACTACTGGTGGGCCTGAGGCAGACCTGCTTTGGACCCAGTTCTTGTCCAGTAACTTTTCTAGCAAAACCTCAAGACTTTTTCTGAGTTTGTTTGACAGAACTAATATTTTATTTGGGATTGTACAATAACTTTAGCTTCTCTGAAATTTACTATTCATTGTGTTCTTTGCTTACCATCTGCCTCTGATAAAGTTTTTTTTTTTTTTTTAATTTTTTTTTTTTTTTAGATTTTATTTATTCATTATAGAGAGGAGAGAGAGAGAGAGAGAAGGGGGGAGGAGCAGGAAGCATCAACTCCCATATGCGCCTTGACCAGGCAAGCCCAGGGTTTTGAACTGGCAACCTCAGTGTTTCCAGGTTGACGCTTTATCCACTGCGCCACCACAGGTCAGGCCTCTGATAAAGTTTTAAAAAATTAAATTTGCTCAGAGATCTCATGATTTCAAGTGATTTTCTAACTGGTAACAATTTTCTTAAAGACTTCTTGTATTTTTTGAGTTTCAAAAAATAAATAATTAGTAATTTATTCAAAAGGCAGATATTGGTGAATTAAGAAATAATTTCAGGCCTTGGCCAATTGGCTCAGTGGTAGAGTGTCGGCCTGGCATGTGGAAGTCCCAGGTTTGATTCCTGGCCAGGGCACACAGGAGAAGCGCCCATCTGTTTCTCCACCCTTCCCCCTCTTTTTCCTCTCTGTCTCTCTCTTCCCCTCCAACAGCCAAGGCTCCATTTGGAGCAGATTTAGCCCAGGCACTGAAGATGGCTCCATGGCTTCCACTTCAGGTGCTAGAATGGCTCCTGTTGCAGTGGAGCAACACCCCAGATAAGCTGAGCATTGCCCCCTGGTGGGCATGCTGGGTGGATCTCGGTCGGCGCATGTGGGAGTCTGTCTGTCTTCTGCCCCCTGCCCCTTCTCAGCTTCTTACTTTGGAAAAATACAAAAAAAGAAATAATTGCAGATTTTTAAAATTGTGGTAAAATATACATAACAAAAATTATTTTAACCATATTTAAACCCTTTGAGTAGTATGAATGTTCATGTACATCCTTGTGCCTCCTGACCATCCAGAGTAAGATCATACATGTGTAAGGCAACATTAAAAAAAAAAGGCAAATGTATGTTCTTCTTGTTTCCACAGATATGATTTTAAATTAATAAAACTGTAACTGGAACTAATTTCATTTTTTGAAAAAAGAAACTCACTCCCAGGGGTCAGCGAACATGAAAAAAAGTCACTACTCAAAAGATTAAGTTGTATTGTTCAGTAGAGATAAGTACCTTCACAGTGTGATGCAACCATTACTACAAAAGTTCTCTAAAACTTTTTTATTTTTCCCAACTGAAATTCTATACCTATTAGACAATAACTTCCCATTCTCCTCTCCCCTGTCAATGTAACAATGTAAGAACATCCAAACTTGTAGAGAACCTGGTTGAGCAAACAAGTGTGTTAAGTTTGCTCACTTGTACTCTGCCTGATTGGTGCATGAGCACAGGGCAGCACCATATGTGTATAGTCTATGTAAGGCTGCAGGTGCTTGTCCTAAGGGTGCACATTGTAGATTGTGAATTGCCTGCAGCCATTAGAAGGGGCCATTATTTGTTATTGTTGCCAGAGAAGGGATTTCCCCCCAGAACTGTTTAGCTTGTGAGTCCTGAAAGAGAGAGAGAGAGAGAGAGAGAGAGAGAGAGAGGGAGAAAGAGAGAGAGAGAGAGAGATGGGTTTCCCTGCCTGCTTGCTCATTTGCTGTTGTGAGACTCTAATAAATGGAATGGCCCACCATCCTCCAGCTCCACAGTTCCATTTCCGTTTGCCTGAATCCAATAGGAATCTACATGGCCACGGCCACTGGCCTTACAAACTCTTTCAAGAGTTTATTTGAGCCAAACTACTGATGACAATTGCTAGGAAGCAAGATCTCAAATGCTCTGGAGAAGGGCAGCTTTTCAGGTTTTTTATGCATTTGGAATGAAGGAGATTCGAAAGTAAGGAAGATTCTATGAAGGTGGGAGAAAGCAAGGCAGGGTTGAATTCCAGGGTAGTTAACAAGATTACGTGTCATCTTGAGAGTGGTCACACTGTAGAAGGGTCTGAAAAAGAGGCATTCAAAGGTGTGTTAACCTAGATGTATGAAAGCAACGCATAGGGCTTGCTTACGGCAAAAGAAACTTTTTACTAAAAAAAAAATTATATGTCTGGGCCTGACTACCATCATGACCCACTCAGTTAGAAATTTATGCTCAGATCACCCTGTGAAGTTACTTTCCATATAATCTGTAATGCTGGTGGCCGAGGTCAGGCAGGTTCATATTGGATTCAGGCAGATGGTAGAGAAACTGCGGAGCCAGAAAGGGTTGGTCCATTCCGTTTAATAAAGTCTCACAATGGCGGACAAGCACACAGGCAGGGGAAACCACCTCTCAGGCAAACAAAAGCAAAAATGGCCTCCTACAGTGGTGGACAGGCAATCTGCCATCTGCAATCCCCCACCTCTCTTGAGCGCAAGCACCCATAGCCTTATATAAGCCATATATACCCCGTGCAGCCACACACTCACGTATCAATCAGGCAGAGTGCTTGCAGTTGGTAACCCCATGAGCAAGCCTAACACAGCTGCCCCACATAATCCCTTTTGATCTATACCCCCAACACCTGACAACCACCAGGCAGATATCTGTAATAATAGCAGGTGTTTTTAAGAAGAATGGAAACAGGATGGTACTTCTATAGTTTCAGGAAGAAGTTGCATTTTTCCTCCAGGCCTGTGTCATTTCTCAACTATCCTAATTATAACAGAGTGAAATGCTCAGTCTCTCTGACTCTATCTTAATTCTAGCCTGCATTTTTCACATGGACTTCCTGCACGCAGCTCCTGCTATAGATATGCTAATCATTTGTGGAATTCTGCTTGAGGCTTGAGTTTTTGGGAGAACAGCTCCTTACCTGTGGGTGCCTCTCCTTAGGAGGAGAGGAAATATGTACAAAATAATGATTGTTCTATTAGAGATTTGCAGCAGTTTCAAGACCAGGCTCAGATTAGCAGGGGTCAGCGGTCTGACCAGGAACAAAGAGATTTCGAGATTTTTTGCTCTTCCCTGGATCACGGTGAGCATTTGTGGAGTCAGTCAGTCAATTACTCTTGCCCTGCTCATTCTCCCTGCCCTTGACATGAAAGATCCTGAATTGCAGGCTCCCCTAAGATGGATTTTGTTGTAAAGTAGCATACCTTAATTTTGCGGGTTTATGTAAAGACACCAAGGCAGGATATAGAAGAATTTTTAGGAGGAGATTTATTAATGTCAGCTGCATATGACTTACATGGGGTATAGCTAACCCAAATTGTGTGTCTCCAAAATAGCCCTCAAGCTAGTTATATAAACTTGATCACACACAGATTGGGGTAAAAGGATGGGGAGCATGACACAATAATAAATCATTAACAAGCTTACAACATTTGTCTATAGGATCTATAAAAAACATTTCTACATATTAAAACTTACAAGGTAACACAATAGTGATGTCGTTTTACATATCAAAGACAATCACAAATCTTTTAGTGTCTACCTCCTACTCCTTTGTTTAGAGCAGGGCTAGTCAACCTTTTTATACCTACTGCCCAGTTTTGTATCTCTGTTAGTAGTAAAATTTTCTAACTGCTCACTGGTTCCACAGTGTAAAGCCAATATCCACGGCCACCATCACAGCCCCCTGGCCCATGCAGGTTCACATTGGATTCGGACAGTTGGTAAAAAAACAACGGAGCCAAAAACTGGTGGGCCATTATCTTTAATCCTAGCTTTCACCCAGTGGGCAAGTAAAAACACACATTGGGCTCCAAAACCCACTCATTCAGTGCTCACAAAGCTATTGACTTATCCGAGTTTCCTAGAATCAAAGGTTTCTAGCTCACCAGACTTATTCACCTCTGTTCCCCATCTCCTTCCTTCTCCCTGCACAAACTGCACAAACTGGCTTCCCTTTCAGCATTCCACCATCTTGGCTGCTTCTTCTGGCCTCCTCCACATGGCCTTTCTCTGCTCTTCTCTCTAATGTTAATCTCAGGAACCAAGAGAGAACAAGCTCCCGGTCTGCCCCACTTTATAGTGCAGAAATCAAAACCTTTAATCCAATATACAAAATAGGGAAGTCTCTAATACAAAGTCTGAGGCATGATGGGATTGTACCACCCCACATCAGAAAGGGTGGGAAAGGCTTAGTCCTAAAACCAAGCCCCATGCTACAAGGATCCTGCTTGCCCACAGCTTGCCCCCAACACACATTAATATCACCTGGGCGACGGGCCTCCACATGGGCAGCACCATCTTTAACAAAGTGAGCATAATATATTTTATCTGCCCAACACACAGTAATGGTGATTTATAAAGTAAGGAAGTAACTTTACTTTATAAAATTTATAAAGCAGAGTTACAGCAAATTAAAACATATAATAATAATTACCCAGTACTTTATGTGGGATTTTCGCTAAGTTTGGTAGAATAAATCTTTATAAAACAATTTACTATAGTTAAATCTATCTTTTTATTTATAATTTGGTTGCTCTGCTACCGCCCACCATGAAATCTGGAACGCCCACTAGTGGGCGGTAGGGACCAAGTTGACTACTACTAGTCTAGAGGTATACGGTACTCTCAGGATTCCAGGAAGGGAGGAAGAGTTAAAATCAGTGTAGGATATGTAAATATTGTCTCTTATTGAAAGGGAAAGGAAGTTTTTAGATAACCTTTATTTTCTTTGTTTTCTAGCAAGTAGTGGCCTCAGTTCTTCCAGAGAACTAGTTAAATTATGACTAGATAACCCATTTGTCCTTGTAAGCCAGGAAGCTCCTGCATTCTTCTCCCTCCATTCTCCACAGAAAGGAGGGGGCAAGAAGCCTGACTTCTTTGTAAAATGACATTGCCAATGCTAAGGTTTACAGTTTTCTGGCACCTACCACAGTTTGAGGAACCTCTGAGGCTCCTATTTTCTCAAGCTGGCACCTTCTCAATCAATACATTTTTCCTAACTCCAAATTCTACAGTCTTAAATATTGGCCTTTTGAAACACTGGGCATACAAAACTTTTGAACTGCTAACACACTGAGATTTTAACATGGCTTCTTGTCCTGGCCTGATAGCACAGTTGGTTAGAGCACTATCCAGAAGTACAGAGGTTGCTGGTTTGATCCCTGGCCAAGGCACATACAGGAACATACAATGTTCCTCTCTCTCTCTCTCTCTCTCTCTCTCTCTCTCTCTCTCTCCCCCTTACTCTCTCTCTAAATTCAATAAATTAAAAAAATAATATGGCTTCTCTGCATCAAAGTTGCAAAGGAATACCCAGTTTGACTAGAACACCTGAGTCTATAGGGGCCAAGCACTGCCCAGTTGTCCTGAGTCCTTGGTGTGTCCTGGTGTACATGGGCCTGGGTATCTGATATCAGCAGGATCTCCTTCTACTGAGTGGAGAAATCAGTCCCAATCTTTGTGTGTGTGTGTGTGTGTGTGTGTGTGTGTGACAGAGACAGAGACAGAGACAAGGTAATATAGGAAGGAAGAGAGATGAGAAGCATCAATTCTTTGTTGCGGCACTTTAGTTCATTGATTGCTTTCTCATATGTGGCTTGACCAGGGGGCTATAGCAGAGTGAGTGACCCCTTGCTCAAACCAGTGACCATGGGCTCAAGCCAGCAGTGACCTTGGGCTTCAAGTCAGCGACCTTTGGGCTCATGTGTATAATCCCCCTGCTCAAGCCAGCAACCTTGTGCTGAAGCTGGTGAGCCTACACTCAAGCCAGAGACCTTGGGGTTCGAACCTGGGTCCTCCGCGTCCTAGTCCAACATTCTGTCTGCTGCGCAGACAGGCTCAGCTTGGTCAGGCTCAGTCCTATTCTTGATATCCTGTTGTAGGGTCTGCTCAGCCTCTGACTCATCCTTTCAAGCCTGGAATTTTAATTAATTAATTAATTTATTTTTATAGAGACAGAGAGAGTCAGAGAGAGGGATAGACAGGGACAGACAGACAGGAATGGAGAGATGAGAAGCATCAATGATTAGTTTTTCGTTGCGCATTGCGACACCTTAGTTGTTCATTGATTGCTTTGTCATATGTGGCTTGACCGCGGGCCTTCAGCAGGCCAAGTAACCCTTTGCTCGAGCTAGCGACCTTGGGTCCAAGCTGGTGAGCTTTTGTTCAAACCAGATGAGCCAGTGCTCCAGCTGGCGACCTTGGGTCTTGAACCTGGGTCCTCGGCATCCCAGTCCGACGCTCTATCCACTGCGCACCGCCTGGTCAGGCAAGCCTGGAATTATAGGCCAGGGACTCTAGCTGGTTTGACATCCACCTGCCAATGTCAGCTCAGTTTGCACCTCACCAGGAATTTACCCATTCGGCAACCCAACCCTGGTTCCTCCAGCCCAAATACTGACCTAGTAAAGACATGCTAGAAGACCTCAGTGCTTATCTCTAAATTGAAGAGGGTGAATTAGGTAATATCACAGGTATTATACAGTCCTCAAATTGTTACTTTCAGTTTAAGACAAATAGTGATCCTGTTGTAATAGGCTCGGTAAAATTCTATAGAAATTCTTTGTTATATTGATATTTGTCCTAACTTAAAATAAATACAAATGTTGAAAGTTTTATGTTTGCTTTGAAAGATCAGTTAATGATCAGTAAAATGTTAAGGAATTTAGGAGAAAAGATAATCTGTTTGTCAGTACAAAGAATTTCATATCCTGAAAATTAATCCTGAAAAAATTGAAAAAAAATATCCTAAGGTCTTTTGGGTGGACTCCGTTGTCTTTGTATAAAATGGTTCTGACTTTCACTCTAATACAGTTTTAGTTCAAGTGAAGGCAAGTAGCTGGCTATTTGATAGGACTATTTACATTTCAAAACTAATCAGTATTAAATAATCAGCTGGTAAAAGAAGAGGAGAAGGTCATTGTGTGTATTTTATCATTGCGTAAACTCAGGAAAACAAACTGAGAGATGGAGAGAACTCACTCAAATTCCAGCAGATAAGAAAGTGGTTTATTTAAAAGGTCTCTTAATGGGTAAGTTACTCATTTTCTGAAGAAAGAGAAAGAGGGAGAGGGAGAAACATCAATTTGTTGTACAGTACTACTATTTTATGCATTCACTGGTTGAATTCTTGTATGTGCCTTGACGAGGGATAGAACCTGCAGCCTTGATGTATTAGGACAACATTCTAACCAACTGAGCTACCTTACCAGGGTCCTTAATTGCAACTACATTAAAGAAATTGTGAAACTGTTATTCTCAGGAGCATTTGAGATCTTGCACCCTGACATATGTTGTCAATTTGGCTCAAATAAACTCTTTTAAACATTCTCTACAGGTTTGAACATTTTTATATTGACAAGTTGAGAACCACTATTTTAATTTATATCCTGAGCATTCTTTTCTTCTCTGAATAAAAGACCTCATTGACTTTCCCAGTGCGTACTGCTGTGGTTTCACATTTTTCTTTCTTTCTTCTTCTTTTTGCAAGAGATAGAGACAGAGAAACAGAGACAAAGACAGTAAGGAAGAGAAATGAGAAGAATCTACTCTTAGTTGTGGCACTTTAGCTGTTCATTGATTGTTTCTCATATATGCCTTGATGGGAGGGGGCAGGCTCAAACTGAACCAGTGACCCCTTGCTCAAGCCAGTGACCTTGGGCTCAAGCTAGTGACGTTGGGCTCAAACAAGTGACCTTAGGCTTCAAGCCAGCGACCTTTGGGCTGGAGCCAGCAACCATGGCATCAGGTCAATGATCCCATGCTCAAGCCAGTGACCTCATGTTCAAGCTGGTGATCCTGTACTCTAGCCAGGACCCTTGGGGTTTTGAACTTGGGACCTCAGAGTCCCAGGTTGATGCTCTATCCACCATGCCACCACCGGTCAGGTGTATGGTCTCAATATTTGGATTGCACACATTTATTATTAAAAATATTAGAACACATACCAAAGTATTGTGTGTGTATGCACGATTTTTACTAATACATTATATAAAACAGAAAAGTAGATGTTTATAAAAGTATAAGTAATAATAATAAATATTTTCTTCCTGTAACATGAGCATTCTTTCAGCTACACCATTGTGAAATTATGATTCTTCAAAATAAAGTCCAAATTCCTTAGTATGGAATTCAAAGTTTTCTCCAAACAGAATTTTCTGCCTCTTACCATCATCATATAACCTACTGGTGGTTTATTTTCTTTTCCAATGTCATATTCACTGTAGTCGTAGGTCTGTTTTCCTGGAAAATAGATTCTGAGATGGAGACTTGCATGTAGCAAATTTATCCAGGCCTATCCAGGCCTGACCAGGCGGTGGTGCAGTGGATAGAGCGTCGGACTGGGATGCAGAGAACCCAGGTTCAAAACCCCGAGGTCACCAGCTTGAGCACGGGCTCATCTGGTTTGAGCAAGGGTCACCAGCTTGAACCCACAGTGGCTGGCTTGAGCAGGGGTCCCCAAACTATGGCCAGTGGGCCACATGAGGCTCCCTGAGGCCATTTATCTGGCCCCTGCCACACTTCCGGAAGGGACACCTCTTTCATTGGTGGTCAGTGAGATGCATTTGCATCCTGTGCTCCTGGAGTACTGTATGTTGCGGCGCCGCAAAGTGCGGCATCACTCACATACAGTAGTACTTCCGGTGACGCGGGACACATGCTTCACGGCTCCGGAAGCGTGTCGTATCACTGGTTACGGCTAGCAGTGACAAATATGGAACTGGACATTGACCATCTCATTAGCCAAAAGCAGGCCCATGGTTCCCATTGAAATACTGGTCAGTTTGTTGATTTAAATTTACTTGTTCTTTATTTTAAATATTGTATTTGTTCCCATTTTGTTTTTTTACTTTAAAATAAGATATGTGCAGTGTGCATAGGGATTTGTTCATAGTTTTTTTTAATAGTCTGGCCCTCCAACGGTCTGAGGGATAGTGAACTGGCCCCTGTGTAAAAAGTCTGAGGACCCCTGGGCTTGAGCAGGGTTCACTTGCTTTGTTGTACCCCCCCTCGCCCCCAGTCAAGGCACATCTGAGAAAGTAATCAATAAACAACTAAGGTGCTGCTATGAAGAGCTGATGCTTCTCATCTCTCCCTTTCTGTCTGTCTGTCCCTATCTGTTCCTCTCTCTGTCTGTTACCAAAACAAAAACTAAAAACAAACAAACAAAGTTTATCCAGGAGTGGAGCAAGTTGGATGGGGTAGAAGATGAAGAAGATGCAGTTGTAACCAAGAGCTTTGGAGCTGGGTTGACCTTCCGAGTTGCCCTACCTTAAGGTGACCAACGTTTTTACAATGAAAAGGAGGACAAAAATAAATAGAAGAAAACAATATCATAAATAAAAGAAACATTTTATTCATTGCAACAATAATACACTATAATGTGAAAAATGCATAATAAAAACATTTGTAATATTTTATATTGTAATCATGCTTACATGCCTATTAATTTTTAATAATAATGGTAAGAAAAAGGAATCATTTACATACAAATACGTCACATCACATGCAATGGATTGACTCTGCATCTATCGAATACGGACATTTACAGATTAGTCTTCCAATATCAAAAAAAGGACATGTAGGAGGACACTTTTCAAGGAAGGATAGAACTTACAAAAGAAGGACTGTCTTCCCTAAAGGAGGATGACTGGTCACCTTACCCCACCTTGAGGCAAGAAGGTTAGACCTCACATTCCCACTCTCCATCTGGCATTCAGTGATCTGTGTGGGCTTCTCTTGGGTATGGTGGTTCTTTTTGAGAGCAATCCCACGGAGCCATCACCTGCCAACTTGCCAGCTGCAGGGGAAATGAATGCCTGACTCTGCGGAGGAGATCTGGCACGCTCACCACTGCAACCACCACCTGCTCTACATCAGGCCTTAGCTCAATTGTTCCTTACACTGGAATATTTTACCCTCAGTCTCTACACACAGAAACCTATTGTTCCCTGAAGGCCCAACTCAAAATGCCACTACCTCCTAAGTTTTCTCTGTATTTCCCAGCTGTACCAGGTGACAGAGGAGAGGGCCAGGTCTGCTGTCACGGACATCTAGGTTTGAATCCTGTATTTTAGGGACTTTTCCTGGGCAAGTTGCTTAATTTGTCTGAGTCTGACTGGAGCTATTTGAGACCTATTCTACAGTACTCTTGCAAAGATTAACTGAAATAATCATTTTAACCAATTATATTTTCTCTCAAGCTTTTACTTTCTTGTCTTCAAGAAACTTCTGGAGTTTACTTAAATGATTTCAATGGCAAAATACAAATAATTAGGATACTGTAGTCATTCTTCACATAAATTTACTCAATTCAAAATCTTATTATTTATTATGAGATAATATTATTTCTACTTTTAGAAAAATGATTTTTTAGCTTTATGAAAATTGGATAACAGATTAACAGATTTTTTGCATAACAACTTTATGGTATAACTTATGTAACAATGAAATTTCGAAGCAATCTTAATTAGAAAAAAACTTTTATCATATACACACATGTATGCATTAATTAAAAATTATTACTGGTTCATGAAATTGCAAAAGGTGCATTGCATCTTTATGGCCCAATGTTAATAAACATTGTATACAATATATATTCATTTAACTTCTTTTGTAAGGGTCAATTATATATTGAACACTTATAGCAGCTATAATATAAAAAACAGCTTAACTAGTATTAGAGAAACAAAGATAGATGAAATTGAATCTCTATTTTGAAGGAGCTTAAAATTATATAACATTTTAAAAAAAATTTTTTCTTTTTTCTTTTTCGTATTTATCTAAAGTTGGAAATGGGGAGGCTGTCAGACAGACTCCCGCATGCGCCCGACCAGGATCCACCCGGCACGCCCACCAGGGGGCGATGCTCTGCCCATCTTGGGGTGTCTCTCTGCCGCAATCAGAGCCATTCTAGTGCCTGAGGCAGAGGCCACAGAGCCCTGTAAGAAACAGTTTGGATCATTTGTGTATTTGGTACTGGAATTTCTGAGCATACCACAGCATTTTATGAGGCAGGCTAGTCTGGAGAAGTCCTTTCAAAGGATAAATAGGATTTGGATAGGCTATGAATTCCCTGATTAGTGTGACCTGATCTCACATAACCTTGTATGTCACACACTGCTTGATATCAATATATATTAGGTCCTCAGTTTAAAAAAGTAAT
Source organism: Saccopteryx bilineata (assembly GCF_036850765.1). Taxonomy (NCBI): domain Eukaryota; kingdom Metazoa; phylum Chordata; class Mammalia; order Chiroptera; family Emballonuridae; genus Saccopteryx; species Saccopteryx bilineata. The sequence goes on along the minus strand of NC_089491.1, from coordinate 206,226,819 downwards.
TAATACATACACACACATAATTTAAATATATGCTGAAAGTATAAATTGGATAGTTGGAGAAGAATGAGAAGGATTCCAGGTACAAGGTAGAGTTTGAGGGAAACACCAGAGGTGATGGAGTTCAAGACCTGCTGAGAAGTCATAGTGAAAGTCTGTTTGATGGGAGTGGAGTACTCAGGATCAGAATGGGCAAGATGATCAAGCAAGAAGGTAGGTTACAGCAGGTTTTTGTAGACCTGAACTAATATGTTTCAGATTGCATCCTGTATGAAACAGGAGGAATGCATAAGACCATGCTAAGGAAACAAATCTGAACATATTACCTCCAAGTTTTAGGATTTACAAAGATTAAGTTCAAATTCTTCAACCAGAGTTCCATTCTTAAGTTTCACAAGTCTCTCTTCATTCTTTTAATATCCTTGTTTTTCCATTCCTCCAACATCTCCACATGGTCCCTACACTTGCAAATTCCTGAGGCAGAATTAACCTTTCCATATTCTCAAACTCTCTGTTTGTGGCAGCATGGATAGCCTGAACAGCATTATGCTAAGTGAAATTAGACAGTTAGAGAAAGACAAGTACCATATGATTTCACTCAGATGTGGAATCTAATGAACAAAATAAACTAACACACAAAATAGAAATAGACTTATAGTCAGGGAACAGACTGAAGCTGTGTGTGGGGGGTGCTGCCTGGCTGGGTGAAAAAGGTAAAGGGATTAAGCAAAGAAAGAAAGAAAGAAAGAAAGAAAGAGAAAGAAAAAGAAAGAAGGAAGAAAGGAAGGAAGGAAGGGAAAAAAAGAAAGAGAGAAAGAAAGAAAGAAAGAAAGAAAGAAAGAAAGAAAGAAAGAAAGAAAGAAAGAAAGGAAAAGAAAAAGCACACTCATAGACATAGACAAGAGCTTGGTGATTACCAGAGAGAAGGGGGGCAGGTTGAAGAGGGTAAGGGATAAATGGTGATGGAAGGAGACTTGACTTGGGATAGTGAATACACAGTACAATCAATACACAGATGATGTGTTATAGAATTATACACTTGAGACCTATATAATTTATTAACTAATGCCACCTCAATAAATTCAATAAAGAAGAAAAATTAAAGCTCTCCATTTAATCCAGGATGATAGCCCTTGTTAGTCACCCTTTGAGAAGACGTGGGTCTCAGGCTCCAGATTCTTGCTTAGAAAGGGCACAGGGACTGTCCTGTTCATCACTGTAGCATCTCCTCCCAGCACTCAGTGCAGACGAGGTATCGGATAAAGGTTATTTGAAATAGGGATTTCTTATTATAAACTAGTGCAAATGCTGAATGCCATTTTTTCTTACAAGCTGACATTAATACACATTACCAGTTGGCCTGACATAAAAAGCTGCTTAATAGATGGTAAAAGGCCCCGTCATATAAATTCCTCTGCTTGAAGAGTTATCTCTACCTGAATCACAAGATATTTTTGATCCAACTAACATAAGTAGTTTTGTCAAGTCTTAGCAATGTTTGACAGGCATGAAAAAAAATTATGACAAAGGTCAGTTATTATTAGGAAAAAAGTTTTCTGAATGAGAGAACACTTTTACAAATAAACCTTTTAGGATTGGACTGGCTTAGTTGTATAAAAGACAAGTAATTTTTCTGTTGTTATTGCTTGATAAAAAAAAAAAAAAAGGAAGCCTGACTTGTGTTGGCACAGTGGATAGAGTGTTGACCTGGAATGCTGAGGTCGCCAATTCAAAACCCCAGCTTGCTGGGTCAAGACACATACGAGAAACAACTACTCTGAGTGGATGCTTCCTGCTCTTCCCCCTGCCTTTTTTTCTCTCTATCCTCTCTCTAAAATAAATAAATAAAATCTTTAAAAAAGAAAAAAGAAGGCAGAAACTTTATATGAAGACCAGCATTTTTCTTGCCTAGTTCATAGTTGGTTTCTCTGCTTGTTTTGTGCTTATATTGATTACTAGGTGTACTTTTATGTCAGGAATAGAGAGTCTGGACATTGAGAAAACCACCAGATGGAGGCCAAGAAAGACATAAACCTGGGCTATTCATTAACAAATAATCAGGAGGTATGAATAAATAACACAACGAATGCACAATAACCTACTTGTTTTGAAAAATGTTTATTAATTACTCCCAGAAGGCATCAGGCTAGGTGAGTAGTTTCTTTTTTGTAACTCTCCTTTTGTAAATATACTTCTTCTGGGACTGCCATCCCCCTGGCCCCATGTTACCCTCCATTCCCCTTCCTGCCCAGCTCACTCCAGAGAAAATAATGGAGCTGGGGAACACAGCAGCCCTGCTCACCTTAGAATGCATTCCATAATGATTCTTCAATGAAGAAATTAAGGAATCAAGAGGTTCATTTCAGAATGCTAAGGCAGAAGACAGTATGACTGAAGCCGGTTTTGAAGTTAGCGTCATTATTATAACGATAGTCTAAACAGTAGCTATTCATGGTGACCCATAAATAAATGTGACAGTGCCACATTAGCCATACCAGACACTTAAAATGTGCATCGCTAGGAAGATCAGTTAAAAAAGAATGATTCTAGCCTGACCTGTGGTGACGCAGTGGATAGGGCGTCGATCTGGAATGCTGAGGTTGCCAGTTCGAGGCCATGAGCTTGCCTGGTCAAGGCACATATTAGAAGCAACTGCGAGGTGGTGCTTCCCGTTTCTCCCTCCCTCCTGCCATTCTGAATTCAATCAATAAATATATCTTTTAAAAAAATGAAAGAAGAATTCTACATAAAATTAATTGCAGATATGTTTCCTGATGGAAATAGCAGGGACAAATTTGATATGAAATTTAGGGAATTATTTCTGAATATCAGTGCTCTTCTATAGTGCCCTTATGACTTTCCCATACCTGTGGCACAAGAGCTGGTCTTCAGTTTGAGTAAGTGAACAGCATTGGGAGTCATATTAGCTATTTTTAATGAGCAGACATGTGAGAGCTGTTCGATAGAGGATTTATTTGTCAGCAGTTAGACTCCAGGAGGTCCAGGCTTTGAGCCAGATTCTGGAGTGAGGCAGAAATGGAGACTAGACAGAGAAGCTCATAGGTTTGTCAGACTAGAACAGAGAGAAAGCAGATGTAAAACTAGGGTTTAATTTGAGTAGCAATTTAGAGTAGGTGTTGATTTAAGAAGATCTAAAAGATATAGAATTAATGGGAAGGTTAATGATGGCCCTCTTAAAGTGGGAGAATAATAGTAGATTATGGAATATGCTTACCTACTAATCATTGTGTATTTTAATACCTACATGCTAAATAGTAGTAGCTAAAAATAAGTAGTGGTACATTTTTAAATAATAGATTTCTTTTGCCTGCATTTCTAACCTTATTTCATGAACACAGCCTAATTTTGAAAGTAAGGAATCCACCGCTAAGCAGCAAGGCAGAAAGGCTATATATTAATTCTTCAGTTTATGAGTAGAGAAGTACTTATTGAGACTGGAGAATTATTATTTGTGTGTTTATTTATGATATGTATTTATATATTTGGCTCCTGTTCCATAAATAATTTAGGCAGAAATGACAGTCAACTTAAGACAATGCCACACTGATGCCACACTCTCCACACCTAGCCATCTCATCTCTCTTAAACACAGATAGGAAACTAGAATGAACCCAAAGTTTCTATGCATATAGGTAGGTGTGAGCCAATTACTTAAAATATCTGTATCTATCTATCTATCTATCTACCTATCATCTATCTATCTATTATCTATCTATCTATCTATCTATCTATCTATCTATCTATCTATCTATCTATCTATCTATCATCATCATCATCCATCTACCTATCATCATCTATCTATCTATCATCTAATTTATTATGATTTTATCTCTCTATTTCTCTGGATAATCCTTACTACAAATTGCTTTTAAAATTAGAATATAGCACATTGCATAACTCTGATTGTATCATTATTTTGTTAAAAACTCTTGATGGAAAATTTTTATGCATTAAGTCATTCAGTACTTTTCAACCATAAAAAAATACTCAGGCTCTCACTCATTATTTATTTACTTTAATTTTAGACATGATTATAATAAACTGGGTTATCTGGGTTTATCTAGCCTGCAGGAGACCAGAGGTACACATTTCCTTCACATTAACAATTACAAAGGGCTTTCTCATCCATTATTAGCTGCTGGAGGCAGACACAGCAATAATATCAAAAAGTGGCAGTTGACTGCCCGACAGCCCCAAGAAGACAGATAACTTCTAAATAGTAGATACATAAACCACAAGAATACACTAGTCTATACCTGTGGTTAGGGAGAAAGAGAAATGCATGCATCACTCTTTCCAGGAGGCAGCACCGCAGCTCAGACTCAGAATCCCAAATGAATATAGAGGTCATCCAATCCAGTTAGCCCCTCTATAGTTTTCCTCTAAGGCACTTGGACAGCTTCTGCTTGTGTGCTGGCAGTGGTGTGATTCTTTCCAGCTGCCAAAAAATCTGTTCATGATTAATTTTATAAGTCAACTTGTCTGGGTCATGGTGCTCAGATATGTGGTCAAGCATTATTCTGGATGTTTCTTTCAGGGTGTTTTAGAATGAATTAACATTTAAATTGGTGAACTTTGAGTAAAGCAGATTGCCCTCTGCAATGTGAGTGGGCCTTGTCTAATCAGTTGAAGGCCTGAATAGAACAAAAGACTGACCTCCCTGAAAAAAAGAGAGAATCCTGCAGCAGGTAGCTCTCAGACTTGAACTGCAGCCAGCCTCATCTCTTCTCTGAGTCTCTGGCATGCTAGCCCACCCTGCAGATTTTGGACTTGCTAGCCTTCATAACCATGTGAGCCAATTACTTGAAACATTTGCCTATCTATCTGTCTGTCTGTCTGTCTATCTATCTATCTGATCTATTTCTTATTGATTCTATTTCTCTAGATATTCCTGAATACAGAATATCTTAAAATTATAATACATTGCATAACTCCGATTGCATCATTATTTTGTTAAAAATTCTTGATGAAAGATTTACTGTGTGGCATTATTTATAATAGCAATGAGCTGGAATTAACCTAAATATTCATCAATAGTGAACTGAATAAATGGATTGAAATACTAGGACATACCCCATACAGTAAAATAGTATAACTCCATCAAAAATGATTGGGATAGTGCTACATCTATGTGTGGTGACATAAAAAGATAACCAAGATATATTCTTAGTGAAAAATTTCAAATTGCTCTAAGTACTCATAACATGATCCCATTTATGTGAAAATAGTTATATATAGTATAGTTTTATAGGAAAATAGTATTAAAAGAGCTAACACTTCTAACACTGAGGGCTTTCTAAGTGCATGTACAGTTTTAAAAGCTTTATGAGTATTCATTCATTTCATTCATTCAACTTAGCAAGTATTTATTAAGAGCTGTGTTAAGTAATGGGCATTCAACAGTAAAGATTAGTGGTTCTGAATTAGGGGCAATTTTGACCCCTAGGGTACATTTGGCCATGTATGGAAACATTTTCTTGTTGTCACAGGAATGTGTATATGGGGGAATTGCTTCTCATGTCTAGTGGGTAGGTGCCAGAAATGCTGCTAAACTTCCTACAATGTCTTGTACAGCCCCCACAACAAAGAATTCCTCATCCTAAAAGGTCATTAGTGCTGAGTTGACAAACCCTGAATTAGATAAAATCCTGCCTCTTTGGAGTGGCCAAGCATTTATTTAACCCTCATAACCCTTCTATGAGGAATGCACAATTATTACCTATTATAGATGAGGAACCTAAGCCACAAAAAATGATAAAGATGAAGCCAAACTGCTCACAGATACTCTGAAAATTGGTGTTGGTGGTGAATTTTCACTTTCTTTATAGTATTTTTTTTTTCAAATTATAAGAGAAAGTTTATTTAGAGCAGGGGTTGGGAAACTTTTTGACTGAGAGAGCCATGAACACCACATATTTTAAAATGTAATTTCATGAGAGCCATACAATGACCCGTGTACGTTACGCATTATCCAATAAAAATTTGCTGTTGTGCCGGAGGACAGCTGTGATTGGCTCCAGCCACTCACAACTGTGAACAGTAGCGGTAGGAAATGAATGGATTGTAATACATGAGAATGTTTTATATTTTTAACGTTATTATTTTTTTTATTAAAGATTTGTCTGTGAGCCAGATGCAGCCATCAAAAAAGCCACATCTGGCTCCCGAGCCATAGGTTCCCGACCCCTGATTTAGAGCCTCATAGAGGCAGTAGAAGTGAGCCAGCTGGACTGTGTGTGTGCTCAGGAAACAAGTTACAGAAGCCAGAGTCCTTGGAACTTAGGAGAGAGAAAAGCAGAGGTAACACTTTTGGGGAGAGCAGGGAAAGAAGGGGAGGGGAAAGGCGTGGGTATGCCCCTGAGAGGGAGAGCACCCCTAATGTATTTTGATAGATGTCTTTGAACTTTTATAATAAAACTTTTACTTTTATTATTACTTTTCCAATGAAAACCTGAGTTAAAAAATGTTTTTAAAATGCTTCATCAGAGCCTGGCCAGATAGCTTGGGTTGGTTAGTGTCTTATCAAGATGCAAAGGATGCGGGTTCGATCCCAGGGTACGGACCTGAAAAGATTGATGTTTCTGTTTTTCTTTGTCCTTTCCTCTCTCTGAAATCAATAAATAAAATTTTAAAAATGTGCCTAACAGGTAGTGGTGTAGTGGATACAGCGTTCACCTGGGGTGCTGAGGTCCCAGGTTTGAAACCCTGAGTTTGCCAGTTTGAGCATGGGGTCTCCAGCTTGAGAATTGTATCATCAGCATGACCCCATGATTGTTGGACTGAGCACAAAGGTAGCTGACTTAAAGCCAAAGGTTTTAGCTTGAGCCCAAGACCACTGGCTTGAGCTCAAAGGTCAATGGCTTGAAGTCCAAGATTCTGGCTTGAGCTAAATGTTGCTGGCTTGAGCAAGGGGTCACTGGCTCATCTTGAGCCCTCTGGTCAAGGCAAGAATGAGAAGCAATCAATGAGCAACTAAAGTGATGCAATTACTAGTTGATGCTTCTCATCTCTCTCCTTTCCTATCTCTTTGTGTCTCTCTCTTGCTCTTTGTGTCTCTCTCATTAAAAAAAACTAATAATAATAAATTTAAAAAATGCTTTATCACACCCAAGCACCTGTTTAGAGTAACCCAGTGTCCTCAACTGAGCTTTTCAGGTCCTCCATGTCTAGTGCTGTCTTTGCCTCCCACGTCCCCTGTTCTGAATTCCGGCTGCCATAGCAGACAGTCTTTTTGGGGAGGCCTATACTTAGGTCTGCTCACCTTTCTCCTACCTGTGAACCACACCGAGTCTGGTACTGTGAGCCAAAGTGAATAACAAAGATGAATCCCTTTTATATTGAGCTCAAATTTGCTTCCCCATATCATTTTTATCCATTAGCCCTGCTTCTCTGCTATAGGTATTTACAGATTTATATCTAAGGCAGCTTCCACAAGGCAACACTACCAATATTGAAATATTTATTTTCTTTAAGTTTTCTTTTTGTACATGACACCTCTCTGATTCTTTCAGTCATTTTCCTGACTGGACCTTATTTTAAGACCATTTAGCCTCCCAGCTGCCCTCCTCTGCTAGAATGTTCCACTCCACTGTGTCTTCTGCAGTGGGGCATGCAGTTGAGTGTATCAGAGTTCAGGAGTGGAGTGAGTGGTTAGAAAGCAAACAGTCTCTTACTCCTGATTTTTTTCTGAACTTTGTACCTGTATGTGGGCTTTCATCTCATTTACTTCTTTAGAAGTTGTTTCACACATTGTTGAATCACAGCTCACCATTGTAAATAAGAGATGTTTATCATGGTGCCGAGTCATCAATAAAGCCTTATATCATATTCAGCACGCTTGGCTTAAGAAGGCAAGAAAGCATTTAGTACAATTTATTTGTTTATGTGAAATAGATATAAATTATTATTTTTTTTAATTTTTAAAAACATTTCCATTGATTTGAGGTGGGGATGTACAGAAAGCAGAGAGGGTAGGGAGAGTATCAACTCATTGTTCCACCTAGTTGTGCATTCACTGATTGCTTCTTGTAGAGCCCTGACCTGGGATTGAACCTCCCCGTGTCAGGAGAACACTATGTCTACTGAGCCACCCCGCCAAAGCTAAAATTATTTTTTCTTAAAGAGATATTCACACAACTCTCTTAAACACTAAATTCTCAAACAAAACAGAACAAACCAAAATACCAAAAACCAAATTCCCCCCAGTGTTAGAGAGATGCCATTGAATTGTACCATGAATCAGAATGAATCAAGAGAAATCATTCTAGTGGACAGCAAGAATCCTAAAGGTGAAAGAGATTGGTGTGATGGTGATTACACATAGGAAATTACAAATAGAGTTGCTATCTAGTACAACTTTGATTGATTTAGAAATAAATCTCATGTTTGTATAATCTTGTTTTAGCTAGTTCTTAGTTCTGTTTATTCATCCAAGTTAATTGCTCCATAGATCTCATCTTGGCCTGGCAATTGAAAAAAAATTATTATGTTTTTTGCATTATAGCCTTTCTTACAACACCTGTTTTGAAGTGCTACCGCACACAGGATGTGGTTGCTTTACTTTCAGTCCGGCACAGTTCACCGGGAGTGGTTAGTTAAAAGTGAGGCAATTCCTCCAGATCTGTGGATTCCCGATCATTTCTTCTATAGTGAATCACACAGTATTGTTGGACTTCACAGGATTTGTCTCCTCAGCTTTACAGAAATAATTTGTTCTTAATTATCAGTTCTGCTCAATTCTGGGTGCATAGTAAAAGAACCCAAGGAAATTTAAATACTACCTCTATGTCATCCCAGACAAGCTAAATTAGATTTCCTGAGTTAAGACTCGGGCAACTGACATTTTATCAAAAGCTTAATCAAGATTAGAGAGCACTGAATGAACAATTTTCATGGGCTTTTTTAAGTTTATGATTGCCTTATTTTTATGCTTACTGACTTGGACTCTTTCTCCTACCTAATCTTTAGAGACAGTGAAGGAGGGCTTTCTTGATTTGATTCATTAATAGTTATGGATATGAGCTATGAGATCATTATGCGATGTTATAATGACATGGGTTTGAGAACAGTAAATACAAAGAGAAAAGAGTTTGTGTCCTCAATCTCTTAAGATTTTCTAGAAAGGGTTAATTTTTATTTCCGTAATTAAAAGAAATGTCTCTTATAACTACATACTAAATTACAATTCAGATGCCTTCCATGGTACCTGTACTGATGGAAACAGTTCAAAAAACCCAGAGATTGAGATTGTATGAGATGCAAGGGGACCCTGGAGATAAACTCCTTGTCCCAGGCTCAGGTACAGGGAAGAATTCCCTACTATTCTGTGTCTGAACTATGAGTACAAACATCAAGATGAAAAATGGGTGGACAATGAAAGGTAGGGTGACAGGAAGATGTATCCTCGGAGAAGTGCAAGGAGTTAAATGAAATGTTGTCAGTTTGGGATGATAAAAATAGAGAGATTATGGGAGAGCATATAGTGAACACCTTATTTGAGCATTACCCATATAATTATTTCTCCCTCCTTCCCCAGAGCTTGACATAATCGCTGAACCTCTCCCTACCACTCTGACATTAATTAGAAGTTTTCAGAAGTTTATATAGTTATATTCTAATAAATTAAAACAATAAAATCCTTGGTAAAGAAAATAATTCAAAACACATTTATAATAAATTTCTGGTTCAGTGAAACTTTTATTAACTTTGTAAGATTTAAAAAATTCTTATTCAATCTTCTTTGACCCAGTATCAATATCATATTAGGGGTTATCTTCTTATATTACAATTTAATTTCTGTTCTAGTAACTTTTTGGCTAAGTAATAAATTTTTTTCTTCATAGGCCTCCTTCTTATAGGTAGAACTAAGATATTTTCTAACATATATATTTTAGCTTAAACTGAATAACTTTTTTTAAAAATAAATGACAAGAGCAACAGTCACTTATTATGACTGGTACATGATAGGCTCTTAATGTTTGATGAACGAATGAATAGTAGTGGGCAAATGCTATAAGAGTGTAGAGGGGCCCTGGCCGGTTGGCTCAGCGGTTGAGCGTCGGCCTAGCGTGCGGAGGACCCGGGTTCGATTCCCGGCCAGGGCACACAGGAGAAGCGCACATTTGCTTCTCCACCCCTCCGCCGCGCCTTCCTCTCTGTCTCTCTCTTCCCCTCCCGCAGCCAAGGCTCCATTGGAGCAAAGATGGCCCGGGCGCTGGGGATGGCTCTGTGGCCTTTGCCCCAGGCGCTAGAGTGGCTCTGGTTGCAACATGGCGACGCCCAGGATGGGCAGAGCATCGCCCCCTGGTGGGCAGAGTGTCGCCCCTGGTGGGCGTGCCGGGTGAATCCCGGTCGGGCGCATGTGGGAGTCTGTCTGTCTGTCTCTCCCTGTTTCCAGTTTCAGAAAAAAAAAAAAAAAATGAAAAAAAAAAAAAAAAAAAAGAGTGTAGAGGGGCCCTGTCCGGTTGGCTCAGCGGTAGAGCGTTGGCCTGGCGTGCAGGAGTCCTGGGTTTGATTCCCGGCCAGGGCACACCGGAGAAGCGCCCATTTGCTTCTTCATCCCTCCCCCTCTCCTTCCTCTCTGTCTCTCTCTTCCCCTCCTGCAGCCGAGGCTCCATTGGAGCAAAGATGGCCCAGGCGCTGGGGATGGCTCTGTGGCCTCTGCCTCAGGCGCTAGAATGGCTCTGGATGCAACAGAGCGATGCCCCAGAGGGGCAGAACATCGCCCCCTGGTGGGCATACAGGGTGGATCCTGGTCGAGCGCATGCGGGAGTCTGACTGCCTCCCCATTTCCAACTTCAGAAAAATGAAAAAAAAAAATGAGAAAAAAAAAAGTGTAGAGGAACACAATATTAGACTGTTAGGTGCAGTATTTATAAGTACAACCTTTGGAATCAGACTTTTTTTCAATACTCCATACTAAGCAGGATGAAGAACTTGGCCAATTTATTTAATCTTTCTATTTTTAAAATTATATTTCATTTTTCAATTATAGTTGACATACAAAAAAAAAAAAAAAAAAAAAATCCAAAAAATGAGGATAGTGTACGGAGCATCTGAGACAAGGACAAGTGTACCAACATCCTCATTATGGGTCTGCCGAAAGCAGAAGAGAGAGAGCAACACATTGAAAACTTATTTTGCTGTTTTGATTGGGTATTTATAACTTCTTTATATTCCAATGATTCTTGGCTTCATCTACAGTACTATTGATTCTTTATAAATCATTCTTTATTTCAGTTAATGTATTTTTCATTGTATTTTTACATTTTTAAAAAGATTTTATTTATTGATTTTAGAGAGAGGAGAGAGAAAGAGAAAGGATGGGGAGGGAGAGAAACGGGAAGCATCATCTTGCTTGTCGCATGTGGCTTGACTGGTGTTGGGCGGATAAAATGTATTATGTTCACTTTGTTAAAGATGGTGCTGCCCACGTGGAGGCCGTCACCCAGGTGATATTAGTGTGCGTTGGGGGTGGGCTGTGGGCAGGCAGAATCCTTGTAGCCTGGGGCTTGGTTTTGGGATTAAGCCTTTCCCACCCTTTTTGATGTGGGGTGGTATAATCCCATCATGTCTCTGATAAGTGACTTTGTATTAGAGACTTCCCTATTTGTATATTGGATTAAAGGTTTTGATTTCTACACTATAAAATGGGGGCAGAACAGAAGCTTGCTCTCTTGGTTCCTGGGATTAGCATTAGAGGAGAGAGTGAAGCATCCACCGGGTATAATAAAAACAAATGTCAGAGACTTTCAGAGGTAGGTATAGATGTAACTTTATTGGCCAGTTTCACCTGCGCAGGGGCGAGTTCCCTGATGTCCGGAGACACCGTGAGCTGCAAATGGGAACCGCCCCGGGCGCTTACAGCTAGTTCCTTATATATCCTAAGTAAGCAAGCATAAATACAGAAGCAAAAATAGCGGTCACTTATTTGCTAAGGGAGTTGCAAATAGCATAGCAACAGGGGCTGGGTCTAGCTCATTGGCGAACTTCAAACATAAACTTCTGATAAGGGTCTCTAACCAATGGAATGCAAACATTTGTCTTTGTTCTTAGCCTTACAGGGTCCCTATCCTTACCTCCCTGTCTCTGTGTCTACACTCTGGCAATCCCAGCACACTTTCCTGAATCTAACAAGTTGATCATTTCTTGATCCTTACAAGAGCAGAGCAAAGAGAGGCCACATGGAGGAGGCCAGGGGAAGCAGCCAAGATGGCGGAATGTTGATTGAGAGGCCAGTTTGTGCAGTTTGACTCTGGAGAAGGAAGGAGATGGGGAACAGAGGTGAATAAGTCTGGTGAGCTAGAAACCTTTGATTCTAGGAAACTCGGATAAGTCAGTAGCTTTGTGAGCACTGAATGTGAGTGGGTTTTTGAGCCCAGTGTGTGTATTTCTTGCCCGCCAGGTACAAACTAGGATTAAAGACTATGGCCCACCAGTTTTTGGCTCCGTTGTTTCTTTACCAACTGTCCGAATCCAATGTGAACCTGCATGGGCCAGGCTGCTGTGATAGTGGCCCTGGCCACGGCCACTGGCTTTACAACTGGGCAAACCCAGAGTCTAAACTGGCGACCTCAGTATTTCAGGTCAATGCTTTATCCACTGTGCCACCACACGTTGGGCATATCCTTCATTTCTGACCGCTTCTTTTTATTGGTTTCCATGTCTTTTTTTATGCTGTTGAATTTCTCATTAAGTTCATCTACTATTCCCCTAAGTTCATTGAGCATCCTTATATGGTTATGTTTTGAACTTGCACATAGTAAATTGCTTGTCTCCATTTTGTTGTGTTCTTTTTTTTTTTTCTGTGACAGAGACAGAGAGAAAGAGACAGGGAGAAGAAAAGATTGGGACAAACAGACAGGAAAGGAGAGAGATGATGTTGGTCAAATAAATTTGTAAATATGATATATATGTTTGCTCGCTTATAGTTTGCATTGGGTGTGGGGGGCAGGCTGTAAGCAGGCCGAGTCATTATAGCCTAAGGCTTAGTTTTAAGACTAAGCTTTTCCCCACACCCTTGACTGATTGCATGATGTGGGGTGGTGCATTCTCATGAGGAATCCCATTATGCCTCAGATAAGTGACTTTGTATCAGAGACTTCCTTATTTGTATATTGGATTACAGGTTTGGATTTCTACACTATAAAGTGGGGCAGACCAGAAGCTTGCTCTCTTGGTTCCTGAGATTGGCATTGGAGGAGAGAGCAGAGAAAGGCAACGTGGAGGAGAGGAGAGGCAGCCAAGATGGTGGAGTGCTGAAGGAGAAGCCAGTTTGTGCAGAGAGAAGAAGATGGGAAACAGAGGAATGAGACTGGTGGGGTTAGAAACCTTTGATTCTAGGAAACTTGGATAAGTTAGTGGTTTTGGGAGCCCTGAATGGAAAGGGAAGTGTTTTCCCATTGTGTGTATTTCTTGTCCACTGGGTGCGAGCTAGGATTAAAGTTAATGGCCCATCAGTTCTTGTCCATTGTTTCATTACCTTCTGTCCAAATCTAATGTGAACCTGCATGGGCCAGGCAGCTGTGATGGTGGCCGTGGCTACTGGCCATACAGATGAGAAGCATCAATTCTTCATTGTAATACTTTAATTGTTCTTTGATTGCCTTGACTGGGGGGCTACAGCAGAACGAAGGACCCCTTGCTCAGGACAGTAACCTTGAGTTCAAACTGGTGAGCTGTGCTCACACCAGATGAGCCCGTGCTCAAGCTGGCAATCTTGGGGTTTCTAACCTGGGTCCTATGAGTCCCAGTCTGACGTTCTATCTGCTGTGCCACTACCTTGTCAGGCTGTTTAGTTCTTTTTCTGTAGTTTTGTTCTTTTCATTCATTTGGGATATGTTTCTTTGTTTCTTCATTTTGACAGCTTCCCTGTGTATGTTACTATGTGTTAGGTATAGCTGCTATGTCTCCCAGGCTTAGTAGAGTGGCCTAATATAGTAAGTGTTCTATAGGGTCCAGTGGTACAGCCTCCCCGATCACTCAAGTTGGGCATTTGTGGTGCGCTTCCTGTGTGGACTGTGAACACCCTCCTCTTGTAGTGGAGTCTTGATTACTGTTGGCATATCAGTGGGATGGATTTACCCCCAGGCTGAATAGCTGCAAGGACTGGCTGTGATCACAGACCATTGATCTCCAACCACTATGGAAGATCACCCGTGCAAGGGCCCATTTCATAGAGCAGGGCTCTGGTGCCTGCTGAGTCTGCCCTTTGAGTATGTCACTTGTGAAAGTTCTTGGATAAGTGTTGATGTGGGCTGAAGCTGCCCACCAGGTTTGCTGACTCGGAGGCCTCTTGAGAGTACAGGACAACATCAGCCACTGCCCATGTTCTCTGCCCAGGGGCCACCTGGCATGAACTACAAAGAGTTCTGCAGATGACTGCTACTTGTACTGGGCTTAGAGGTACCGAGGAAAGGCCAAGCTACTTGTTGTTGACCTGGGACCACTTAGTGAAATGTACCAGATATGTTGAAGCTAGACACTGAGAGATTTTTAAAAAGTCTGAAGCATGAGCCAAGACAGGCCATTCATAGGGAAAATCTACTGGAAATAGCTTGGGTAGGCTGGCAAGTTGGGTGGGGTGGCATCTCAGGGAATCACCAGGGCTGGGTGAACAGTGATAACCAGGTTGATGGAGACTTAAATATGGTGCTGGCCTGGGCCTGTTGGCTCTGTGGGGGGAAGGGCTCAGCATAAGAAACAATGGCCTCTGCCAGCACTTCTGCCTGGGAGAAAGCTGCCCCTCTATTTTTATCCTCATGCTGGACAACTCAGTTTCTCCTCATATGTCCTTGAGGCCTTTTGAGCTGCTGCCCCAGTACTGGAGCTTGGAGGGAGTGAGTTTAAGTAAGTCCATGTGCAAGCTCTTTAATAGCACTGCCTGGGACTCCAGCAGCCTTCCATCTCACTCAGCCACAATCAAAGCTGGTTTGACAGCCAAAAGTTATGGAGACTTTTCTTCTTGGTATTGGATCCCTAAGCTGGGAGGCCTGGTGTGGGCTGGCACCCCTTGCTCCTCAGGGAGGACCTCTGCCGCCAAGATATTCTTCCCAATTTTTATTTGCCATACATGGGTGTGGGACCAGCCTGTTCAAGGTCTCCATCCTTTCAACAAGTCTCAGCATGGCTTTCTCTTTATGTCCTTAGTTGTAGGACTTCTGTTTGTCTATATTTCAGGTGGTTCTGCATGATGATTGTTTTGTAGTTTAGTTAGTTGTAGTTTTGACGTCATTGTGGTAGGATGCTAATACTGCATTACCCCACCATCTTGACTTGGAGACTAAACTGAATAACTTTTAGTCAGGATGTCTGTTTTCCCCATCACTTTGTACTTTATCTCCCCCTTCTATGCTCTTGTTTTGTTGGAATAAAATAAATCTAAGAAACTTTTTATCACTCATAGCAAGAGGATTATGGTTACCAGGAACAAACAAATGGAGAAAGTAGTCCCCCTTGAAGAGTAACTGTATGAAAGAAGTGCAGCTCAGTTTGGGAGTCCATGGAGGAGGACTCCAAGTTTAGTGAAGATGGTAGGATGGAGAGATTTGATATCCTTGTCTAGAATAGGAGAGTGGCCAGTAGCCAGGCTAGTCATGTAGCATTCATTAAATATACCCAATATATTCATCAACTTCTTATAGCATTAAAAGAGAAGCACTAACCATACCAGTGAATGGTGTATAGGGGATTTAAGGTGCAATAGAACTATGGCCAGAAGCCTCAGTACTGTAGAATAGAGTATGAAGAGAAGCTTTTTCCTCTCTGTAATTAGATTGCCCAGGCCCAGGTATGTTCTTGAAGAATAGACAGTCCAACTGCTTGGGACGTTTATAACTACCTGATCTACTTTGGCTAACTTTGAGTGGTTTTATTTATTAGCCTTTTAATGGTCAAGAATACTTAAGTTTCAATAATTGCAGTTACCAATGTGGGATGTCTGCAATTTTTAAGATTAAAAACTTGTAAATGTATTTGTCTCTAAAAATTGTACATATTTTTACAGAAAGTCTATTTCTTTGAAATGTAAAGGCAGGAGAGTCTCAAATTCCATTAATTTTTCATACTTTTTTGAAATTTACACAGTCTATAGTTAGGAACCTATTTCTTAAAGCTTTTCTCTCCTAAACTTTGTTCTGGTCAATTCTAAATTGTATACGGAACCAATTGATGCAAATAGTATACAACCTGGTGGTAGTTGAGCAATTCTGATTTATAACTGTAGGCTTTACTTTTCCTATCTGATTTTGGTAAGTATTTCTTATAGGAATTTTTTTTTTTAACTTGGGTTGATAAATTGAGGAATGAAATTAATTATTTTGCTTTGTTACATGTAGATTTTCAATAATTGAGTTAAGGTGTCATTTTAAGGTTTTTTTTGGGGGGGCAGGCTGACAATTTATAAATAATGAGCTCTGATTGGGCAACAACTTGTTTGAATGCCTTTCATTTGACCTAACTAACTGGTGAAATTTATGTTCGTGAGCTCATCTGCAATGCTTTTAATTTTTTAAAAAAATTTATTGATTTTAGAGAGAGAGGAAGGGAGAAAGAGAGAGAAACATAAATTTGTTGTTCCACTTTATTTATGCATTCATTGGTTGATTCTTATATGTGCCTGAACCAGGGGTTGAACCCACAACCTTGGTGGATCAGAATGATGCTCTGACCAACTGACCTACCTGTCCAAGGCCTCATCTACAAAGCTTTAAAAAAGATTTTCAGCTGTTCCAAATGGGACTATTAGCAATATATGTATAAAAAGATCACTCCAAGTAGATGAGAGATATGTGATCCCTTGTTTGCTCAATACATTGTAAAATAATGGCTTCGACAAGCAGGCTATAGTCTACCCAAGGTGCTGTTTTAGGCTGGCTTGTTAAACAGAGGTCTAAGCCTAGTATGTCAGTAAAGCTAATACATAATGGTTTCACTTCTATTAATGATTTTCATAATTCCCAAACTTCATTTAAAATTTTCTCATTGGCAGCTCTTTGCAGTTCAGACTAGTTCTATCAAATTTACCATTTGTTTCCCATTTTCTCTTTGAAATATTTTCTGCTTGTTCTGCTACCTCTACAAATATTTAGATTAATTCCTACATCTTTACCCTGCAGTCTCTGAACTCAAATCCATTTAATTTAGGGCACTAGGAGCCTAAGTAACCCTGCGATAGGAGTCCACAGGCCTTCATCCTTCGTGACTTTTGTGTTCGGGAAGTAGTAGTACAATGGGTTCTGTGACAGTAACAGTCACAATCATGAAGTGGGAGGAGTCTCTTCCCTTGGAATGCTACCTTTTTGGTTGTTGCTTTTCCTGCCTTGGGGGGTGAAAGTTTCAAAAGGGAGAATATCTTACATGACTTTCTTTAGGTTCCCCTGAATTTGAATATTATCACTTAAACTTATAGAACAAGATACAGAATGCTATAAGAGCTACTGGTTAAACTGAAGAGAGCTGTGCTTAAACTAGAGTCATCTGAAAGCTTTAGCCTCAGCACGTGACCTTTTATCTGTGGACTCCAGATAAAAATGGGCATGAATACAATGACTGAGAATGTAACAAGGAAAAGTGCCCTGCCTGCCCATCTCTGAGCCATAAGTTCATCTAGCTAGAGTTATTTTTACCCATGTATTTATTGTTCTTTATCATAAACCACTAGTTTATTACATGTCTATCGCTAAGGGCCTAAAAGCACTTTACATGGTTTTAATTAATCTTAAGATTTGGTGAAGGTGATGAAAAGGCCTCTATCCAAATTCAGTTGTAGAAATAAACATGTAGGTATAAATTGGTGGTGTTGAGGGGTACTGCTTCACAATTTACTAGGTATGACTACTGAAATGATGATGATCTTACACTGCTCACAAAAATTAGGGTATATTTCAAAATGAACCTGAAGTGATTTAAAAAAGAAGCATTTGTTTTTTTTAATTAAACAAGAACATCAGAAAAGCAAATGACAAGTCAAAAAAATTGTTTGATTATGCAAATGAGATGCAAAACCAACTTTTATTTCATTGGTGAAAATGCACTATACAAAAGGCTGAAAGTACTGGAGTATCTGCACATTCCCTGACCCCCTAATTTTTGTGAGCAGTACAGTTAATATTTTGGGTCGTGGGCTGTGGGGGCTTAGGAAGCCCAAATACTTTGGGAAAGGCTGGGTGGTTTTATAGAGAGAGATAAAGAGAGGAGGCACTTGTTCTAAGTGCTGACTAGCTACATACTTCAGGCAAATCCTCCCAAAAGGAAAAGGAGGGCTACTTTGAAAGAGGTCTGTTTCAGCAGCTTCTGTCTTATGCCTCTCTCAGGGGAAAACCTTCAGCCCTCTAGTCTTGCCCATGTAACATTCTGTTGGGGGTGAACAACTAGCTCTAGTTTAAACAGATAATGCTGTCGGCAGGTTAGGACCAACTACAAATTAATGTGGGTTGTAAATGTATATAAAAGATTTATTATTACCTTCTCAGGAAATACAGGATATATATATATATATATGTATATATATATATATATATGGCAATAAGAAACCCAAGCCATCAGTATAACAGGAAAAGATATAAACTTCTTTGACAGTAAAATTTTATATATATATATGTATGTATGTGTGTATGAGTACACAATATACCAATGCCAGCATTATTTCTAATGGAAGATTTTGAAATTTTTGTGATGAAAAACAAAGAACCTCATTATCAATACTATATTTATACTTTAGAAGTACTAACTAATGTAATTAGACATGAGAAAGTAATAAAAGGTATAAATATTTGAAAGGAGACAAATTTTTGTTATTTACAGATGATAGTATTACTTCAAGGAAAACAAAAATGTAAAAAATATTGTTAGATTCAATGAGATAAATTAGTAAAATGGTTCATTTCACACATATGTACACATTCATTCACAGCTAAGTAGAATATATTAATCATGTCTTTTCTTTAAAAAAAAAAATCTCTAAATTGCCTGACCAGGCAGTGGTGCAGTGGATAGAACATTGGCTTGGGACAGTGATAACCCAGGTTTGAAATCCCAAGGTAGCCAACTTTAGCACGGGATCATAGACATGACTTCATGGTCGCTGGTTTTATTTTGGGGGGATATCTTATTTTCAGGGATACAGGGTATATTGGAGCAAAGTTACCAAATGCTGTAACTGAAGAAAAATATATACTGAGAAATACGATTGATAAGAAATGTGCAAAAATTAGATGAAGAAAATTAACACTTTTGAGATATTTAACAAAAAACGATCAGAAGAAATACTCTGCTAAAGTGCTGGAGTTGGGCATGATATTCCAAAGGGCGTGGTCAAAATAAACTGAGATGATCACTAAACTGTTTTCTAAGGAGGGCAGTTTTTGGTAACTGGAAGGCCCTTTGTTTGGCTGAACATAAAGCAAGTTTGAGGAAGCAAGTTGAAGGAAAGAACTGGATTGTTTGCAAACCACTCCCTATTTCAGCTCCAGATATAGCTGATAATGAAAGAACAGACATGTCTAATAGGGATTTTTCTGTGAGGGTGTGTTTTGCAAAACCTGTTCTCCATATTTCTTATGTGTCAACGTAAAAAATACTTCCAAACCTGTAAGAATTTTTTATGAGTTTATTTGAGCCAACCTGTCGACAGTTGCCGGGAAGCAGTCTCAACAAATTGAAAAACTGCTCCAGAAAATGGCAGTTTCACTACTTAGTTTATACATTAGAATCAAAGGGAAAGATGTAAGGGGATTACATGAAATTGACTGATGATAGATTAGAGAGGCAGGAGAAAGTAAAGCAGGGAAATCTCTGGGATTGGGTAAAAAGTAAAAGTGTATATACTGAAACCTCTTTAACCTAGGGAGGCATAAGAAAGGAAAGTTGGCCCTGGCCGGCTGGCTCAGTGGTAGAGCGTCGGCCTGGCGTGCAGGAGTCCTGGGTTCGATTCCCGGCTGGGTGGATCCTGGTAGGGCGCATGCTGGAGTCTTTCTGACTGCCTCCCCATTTCCAGCTTGCGGGGGGTGGGGGGGTGGGAGGGAAGAAAGGGAAGTTAATTAACGTGATAATAACAATGAAAGGGATTGTTGGTTTCTGCTCTGGTGGGATGCTTGCCCAGAGTGACCAGAAAAAATATTACCTGTACACTTCAAAGGCATGTTATCAGGTACATTATTGTAGATGCAACTGGCAACAGTCTTCTAGCAAGCATTGACCCTAGTTAAGATAGAGAATAGCTCCCTAGGACATGACTACCCACCATAAGCCGCTTTTAGTTAAAAAGTGTCAATTTCAAACCATCCTGTGTGTTTACCTTAGGTTCCAAAGTTTTTAAAGCAACCATGTAGGCCTCCCCTAAGTTTGTCAGGGTCAGCATGTGGCTCCTTTTTTGTCCACATATGAAAATTTTAGTTATGTTCACTAAGGTTTTTGCATGAGAAGGTTTTTTTTAAAATTTTTTTTTATAAATAAATTTTTATTAATGTTAATGGAGAGATATCAATAAATCAGGGTACATATATTAAAAGAAAACAAGTCCAGGTTATCTTGTCATTCAATTATGTTGCATACCCATCACCCAAAGTCAGATTGTCCTATGTCACCCTCTATCTAGTTTTCTTTGTGCCCCTCCCTCTCCCCCTCCCCCTTCCCCTCTCCCTCTTTCTCTCCCGTGCCCCCCGCCCCCATCCCGGTAATCACCACACTCTTGTCCATATCTCTTAGTCTTGTTTTTATGTCCCACCAATGTATGAAATCATGTAGTTCTTGTTTTTTTCTGATTTACTTATTTCACTCCGTATAATGTTATCAAGATCCCACCATTTTGTTGTAAATGATCCGATGTCATTATTTCTTATGGCTGAGTAGTATTCCATAGTGTATATGTGCCACATCTTCTTTATCCAGTCTTCTATTGAAGGGCTTTTTGGTTGTTTCCATGTCTTGGCCACTGTGAATAATGCTGCAATGAACATGGAGCTGCATGTGTCTTTATGTATCAATGTTTCTGAGTTTTTGGGGTATATACCCAGTAGAGGGATTGCTGGGTCATAAGGTAGTTCTAGTTCCAGTTTTTTGAGGAACCACCATACTTTCTTCCATAATGGTTGTACTACTTTACATTCCCACCAACAGTGAATGAGGGTTCCTTTTTCTCCACAGCCTCTCCAACATTTGCTATTACCTGTCTTGTTGATAATAGCTAATCTAACAGGGGTGAGGTGGTATCTCATTGTAGTTTTGATTTGCATTTCTCTAATAACTAATGAAGCTGAGCATCTTTTCATATATCTGTTAGCCATTTGTATTTCTTCCTGGGAGAAGTGTCTGTTCAAGTCCTCTTCCCATTTTTTTATTGGATAGTTTGTTTGTTTGTTGTTGAGTTTTATGAGTTCTTTGTATATTTTGGATACTAGGCCCTTATCTGAGCTGTTGTTTGAAAATATCATTTCCCATTTAGTTGACTGTCTGTTTATTTTGTTGTCAGCTTCCATTGCTGAGCAAAAACTTTTAATTCTGATGTAGTCCCATTCATTTATCTTTGCCTTCACTTCTCTTGCCTTTGGAGTCAAATTCATAAAATGCTCTTTAAAACCCAGGTCCATGAGTTGAGTACCTATGTCTTTTCTATGTACTTTATTGTTTCAGGTCTTATATTTAGGTCTTTGATCCATTTTGAATTAATTTTAGTACACGGGGACAAGCTGTAGTCGAGTTTCATTCTTTTGCATGTGGCTTTCCAGTTTTCCCAGCACCATTTGTTGAAGAGGCTTTCTTTTCTCCATTGTGTGTTGTTGGCCCCTTTATCAAAAATTATTTGACCATATATATGTGGTTTTATTTCTGGATTTTCTCATCTGTTCCATTGGTCTGAGTGTCTATTTTTCTGCCAATATCATGCTGTTTTGATTATCGTGGCCCTATAATATAGTTTGAAGTCAGGTATTGTAATGCCCCCAGCTTCATTCTTTTTCCTTAGGATTGTTTTGTCTATTCGGGGTTTTTTATAGTTCCATATAAATCTGATGATTTTTTGTTCCATTTCTTTAAAAAATGTCATAGGAACTTTGATAAGCATTGCATTAAATTTATAAATTGCTTTGGGTAATATGGCCATTTGGTTATATTTATTCTTCCTATCCAAGAACAAGAAATATTTTTCCATCTCATTGTATCTTTTTCGATTTCTTTTAACAATGCTTTGTAGTTTTTGTTATATAGATCCTTTACATTCTTTGTTATGTTTATTCTTAGGTATTTTATTTTATTTTTGTTGAAATCGTTAAGGGGATTATTTTTTTGAGTTTGTTTTCTAATATTTCATTGTTGGCATATAGAAAGGCTATGGACTTTTTTTTTATTGATTTTTTTTTTTTTAACAGAGACAGAGCGAGAGTCAGAGAGAGGGATAGACAGGCAGGAATGGAGAGAGATGAGAAGCATCAATCATTAGTTTTTTCATTGCACGTTGCAACACCTTATTGTTCATTGATTGCTTTCTCATATGTGCCTTGACCGGGGGCCTTCAGCAGACTGAGTAACCCCTTGCTGGAGCCAGTGACCTTGGGTTCAAGCTGGTGGGCTTTTTACTCAAACCAGATTAGCTGGCGCTCAAGCTGGCAACCTCGGGGTCTCGAAACTGGGTCCTCTGCATCCCCGTCCGACGCTCTATCCATTGCGCCACCTCCTGGTCAGGCAGAAAGACTATGGACTTTTGTATGTTAATTTTGTATCCTGCGACCTTACTGTATTGGTTTATTGTTTCGAGTAATTTTTTGTGGAGTCTTTGGGCTTTTCAATGTATAGGATCAAATCATCTGCAAAAAGTGATACCTTTACTTCTTCTTTTCAGATATGGATGCCTTTTATTTCTTTCTCTTGTCTGATTGCTCCGGCCAAAACTTCCAGCACCACGTTGAATAAGAGTGGAGAGAGTGGACAACCCTGTCTTGTTCCTGATTTAAGGGAGAAAGTCCTCAGTTTTATGCCATTTAATATGATGTTGGCTGATGGTTTATCATATATGGACTTTATCATGTTGAGATATTTTCCTTCTATACCCATTTTGTTGAGAGTCTTAAACAGAAAATTGTGTTGTATTTTATCAAAAGCCTTTTCTGCATCTATTGATAAGATCATGTGGGTTTTGTTCTTTGTTTTGTTGATATGGTGTATTACGTTAACCATTTTACATATGTTGAACCATCCTTGAGATTCTGGGATGAATCCCACTTGATCATGATGTATTATTTTTTTAATATGTTGTTGTATTCGATTTGCCAGTATTTTGTTTAGTATTTTAGCATCTGTATTCAGTAGAGATATTGGTCTGTAGTTTTCTTTCTTTGTGCCGTCCTTGCCAGGTTTCGGTATGAGGGTTATGTTGGCCTCATAAAATGTGTTAGAAAGTATTGCTTCTTCTTCAATTTTTTGGAAGACTTTGAGTAGAATAGGAACCGAGTCTTCTTTGAATGTTTGATAGAATTCACTAGTATAACCTTTTGGGCCTGGACTTTTATTTTTGGGGAGGTTTTTAATAGTTTTTTCTATTTCCTCCCTGCTAATTGGTCTGTTTAGGCTTTCTGCTTCTTCATGACTCAGTCTAGAAAGGTTGTATTGTTCTAGGAATTTATCCATTTCTTCTAGATTGTTGAATTTGGTGGCATATAGTTTTTCGTAGTATGCTACAATAATTCTTTGTATATCTATGATGTCTGTGGTGATTTCTCCTCTTTCATTTTGGATTTTGTTTATATGAGTCCTTTCTCTTTTTTCCTTGGTGAGTCTTGCCAAGGGTTTGTCAATTTTGTTGATCTTTTCAAAGAACCAGCTACTTGTTTTATTAATTTTTTCTATAGGTTTTCTGTTCTGTATTCCATTTATTTCTGCTCTGATTTTTATTATTTCCTTTCTTCAGCTGGTTTTGGGTTGTCTTTGTTCTTCTTTATCAAGTTCCTTAAGGTGTGAAGTTAAGTGGTTCACTTGGGCTCTCTCTTGTTTGTTCATATAGGCCTGAAGTGATATGAACTTCCCTCTTATTACTGCTTTTGCTGCATCCCAGAGATTCTGATATGTCGTATTGTCATTTTCATCTATCTTTATATATCTTTTGATCTCTGCGCTCATTTCTTCTTTGACCCATTCATTTTTTAAAAGTATGTTGTTTAGTTTCCACATTTTTGTGGGTTTTTTCTCCTCTTTTTTGCAGTTGAATTCTAGTTTCAAGGTTTTATGATCAGAAAATATGTTTGGTACAATTTCAATTTTTCTGAATTTGCTGATGTTAGTTTTGTGGCCGAACATATGGTCAATTCTTGAGAATGTTTCATGTACACTAGAGAAAAATGTATACTCTGTCGCTTTGGGATGAAGTATTGTGTAGATGTCTATCATATCCAGGTGTTCTAGTGTTTCGTTTAAGGCCAATATATCTTTGTTGATTCTCTGTTTGGATGACCGATCTAGCGCCATCAGCGGTGTATTGAGGTCTCCAAGTATGATTGTATTTTTGTCAGTTTTTGTTTTTAGGTCAATAAGTAGCTGTCTTATATATTTTGGTGCTCCTTGGTTGGTACATATATATTAAGAATTATTATGTCTTCTTGATTCAGCATGCTCTTAATCATTATGAAGTGACCATTTTTGTCTCTGAGTACTTTTTCTGTCTTGTAGTCAGCATTATTAGATATAAATATTGCTACATCTGCTTTTTTTTTGGATGTTATTTGCTTGGAGTATTATTTTCCAGCCTTTCACTTTGAATTTGTTTTTATCCTTGTTGCTTAGATGTGTTTCTTGTAGGCAGCATACAGTTGGATTTTCTTTTATAATCCATTCTGCTACTCTGTGTCTTTTTATTGGTAAGTTTAATCCATTTACATTTAGTGTAATTATTGACACTTGTGGGTTCCCTACTGCCATTTTATAAATTGCTTTCTGTTAGTTTTGTATCTTATTTGATTCTTCTCTTTTGTTTTTCTATCATTTGTTTTTGTTTGTTTGTATTCCATACTTCTTTTCTCTGTTGCTACCTTTTTTAAGTCATGTGCTTCTGTGGTGTTTTTTTCAAGGGTGGTTACCATTAGTAATGAAAAGTGTACCTACCATATTCATTGTAGTACCCTATCTTATGAGTGTTTCTGCACTTCATCATCCTTTGCTACTGTTAATCTCTGTCCTCTCTCCTTTTTTTCTTTTTTTGTCACAGTTTAAATTTGGTTTTATTGTGGTCTTGGTGGAGCTTTTACTTGTGGATTTGTTTTGTTTTGTTCTTTAAATCTGGTTGGAAAACCCCCTTTAGTATTTCCTGGAGTGGGGGTTTTCTGATGATAAATTCCCTCATCTTTTCTATATCTGTGAATGTTTTTATTTCTCCTTATTATTTGCAGGATAGCTTTGATGGGTATAGTGTTCTTGCCTGAAAATTTCTCTCTTTCAGGGCTTTAAATATTGGTGTCCACTCTCTTCTAGCTTATAGAATTTCTGCTGAGAAATCTGATGATAATCTAATAGGCCTTCCTTTATATGTTGTATTCTTCTTTTCCCTGGCTGCCTTGAAAATTTTTTCTTTGTTGTTTGTTTGTACCATTTTCATTATGATGTGCCTTGGAGTAGGTTTGTTTGGGTTAAGAAAACTCAGTTTTCTGTTTGCTTTTTGAATTTGAGGCTTTAGTTCTTTCCACAGGCTTGGGAAGTTCTTGTGTATTATTTGTTTGAATATATTCTCCATTCCATTTTCTCTCTCTTCTCCCTCTGATATACCTATTATTCTTAGGTTATTCTTTTTGATGGAGTCAGTCAATTCCTGTAGGGCTTTTTCATTTTTTTAAATTTTTAAATCTCTCTCTTTTTCTCTCTGTTTTGCCTGAAGTTGCTTGTCTTCTATGTCACTAATCCTACTTTCTATCTGGCCTGTTTTATTAGCTAAGCTTGGTACCTCGTTTTTTAGTTCATGAATTGAGTTTTTCATCTCTGTTTGATTTGTTTTTATAGTTTCAATTTCCTTGGTAATATATTCTTTGTGTTCATGAATTGTTTTCTAAGCTCCCTAAATTACCTTTTTGTGTTTTCTTGTATATCTCTGAGTATTTTTAGGATTTCTATTTTAAATTCTCTGTCATTTAGCTCCAAGGTTTCTAATATATTAAATTTTTTCTCCATAGATTTTCCCACATCTATCTGTGCTACTTCTCTATCTTTTGTATCCATGATATTTGATTTCCTTTTTCTTAATGGCATCTGAGGGTGGTCTTGTTGATAGCACTTCACCTTCAGTGTGTGGAACTCCCGGATGCTCCAAGGATAGATTTTTCTGTCTCTGGTTGATGAACTTGTTGAAATTTTGCGGATATTTGTCAGTCACGCTCCTCATGGTGCCATGTCTCTGACGTCACTTGAGAAGGTTTTTTTTTTTTTAAAGATTACTTTTTAAAAAAATTTTATTTATTCATTTTAGAAAGGAGAGAGAAAGCGAGCGAGAGAGAGAGACAGAGAGGGAGAGAGAGAGGAGAGAGAGACAGAGAGAGAAAGTGGGGAGGACATGGAAGCATCAACTACCATATGTGCCTTGACCAGGCAAACCCAGGGTTTCGAACCAGTGACCTCAGCATTTCCATGTCGACGCTTTATCCACTGCGCCACCACAGGTCAAGTCTTTTTTTTTTTTTTAAAGGAATCAAAGACATGCTGATTTCATGAACCATGGTACAAACACTAAGACAGCCAAGTGGACATCATGCCACCCCTCCCCCAAGTCAAGGAACAACTGAAATCTGGGGTACCTTGGGAAAATGTTTACAATATTTTAGATGAAGTTTGAATTACCTCTGTAATAAGAGTTGTCTTATGGTTAGTGATAGATACATGAATTCGAAACTACCCTTTTGATGTTCTGCTTATCTGTCAGACCTCATCCTTACTGGACTATTGCCCTTGAGACAGAGAAATTCCAGGAAGCTGGTCAACCTGCCCCAAGAAGGAGCATTCCAGAAAGCTGAAATCCTAAAACCGTAAAAGGGAACATACCAGAACTTTAGGCTCAGTATCCCCTCAGG
Source organism: Saccopteryx bilineata (assembly GCF_036850765.1). NCBI lineage: Eukaryota > Metazoa > Chordata > Mammalia > Chiroptera > Emballonuridae > Saccopteryx > Saccopteryx bilineata. The sequence continues at coordinate 206,199,769 of NC_089491.1, read as the reverse complement.
CTCTCTCAAACACTATATAATTTGCCCCTAGTCTGTAACTGGTGCTCTTCTCCCCAGGAGAAGTGCCCAGCAGGGTTCCTTTCTTCCTTTCAATAAAGCCTGTTACTCTGGTCTTTCAGATTCCCATGGATTCCAACAGTTAGGAAGAGACGAATGAAAAAGTAAAAGGGCAAAGGCAGTTCAGAAAATATAAGTTACACAGTCTATAAGCATAAAGGGAGCAGACAACTCTATCAAAAATCACAGTAAAGCACACTGGTGAAATAGGAATTGGCAGTATTTTTCTACACGTTAATTTGGAATTTTATTTAATTACAAACTAAAATAAATAAATGAATAAATAAAACATTACTTTTTACCTATCAATTACAAGTCTGAGAATTTACCCTAAAATTTAATCCAGAACATACACAAATATAGGTAGAAAAATGTTTATTGTAGAATCATTTATGGTTATAAAAGTAGGCAAGAACTCAGTTAAACTTTGGGTGTTAAGTGACTTACTTAACAACAGTTGTTAAGTAACTACGGTATCACATTAAAGAATACTATGCACCTATTCATAGTGCATACTACTATGTGATGTAGTTTTATTTACTGACATGGCAAGATGTTCACGATCTTTTGTTAAGCAAAAAAGGCAATTTATGCAAAAAATATAATTTGTGATATCATTTGGCTAAGAAAGATTTCTCTCTATGCTTGTATCAGAATCTGTATGTATGTATGTGTCTACAGAGAGGTAGTTTTCATGTTTAGAAGGTAGAATTGTGGTGGCTCTTAATGACTTCTATTCTTCTTTGTGTATCCTATTGTTATATAAAATAAGCATGATTAACTAACTTGTAAGATGATGAGAATAAAGAAAGAGTGGCCCCATCAGATCTTTTAGTATTTTACTATTCCTTGGAAAATATTTCTGTTCTGACTTGACTCTAGTTTGTAACTTTAAACCCTATTCACTTCAAATGAAGCAACAGCTTCTCTCTCTTTTCCTCAGGTAGCTGCATCTTTGCTTATATATAATATTTTGGCCTGAAAGAGCTGGCAGGAGAGTGGGTTAGTGTCTTTTCAGTAGCCCCAGCAGTGTTTACAGGTACAAATATTACTATTTGGCAACTGTCCCAATATAGTCACATTACACAATTTCACTCAAACAAAAGCTTTCTCGGTGTGTGTGTGTGTGTGTGTGTGTGTGTGTGTGTGTGTAGCATTTTAAGAAGCGAGCTAATCAAACAACAAAAGAATAGCTGGATGAGAGCTTCTGGGAATGTATACCCACGATTTCAGACACATACCTGAAACCAAGCCAGCACACAGACTACTTGGGCAATTGGACTATTTTTCTTGCTGCTTTCTATGTATCTTACAAACAAATGTGTGTAGACACTCTTGTGTTTAAATCCAAGTAAGATACCTTCGATACCTTTAACATGCTTGTTGAAAAGACAGAATACATGCTGTTAGGAACATAGAGACTGAGAAAGGCAGAGGATGTGGGCCAGGTAGGCTGGTTCTCCAGCCATGTAATTTGATGTTTTAAATGTTAGCATATCTCTCTCTCTTTTTTTTTTTTTTAAGAGACAGAGAGTCAGAGAAAGGGACAGACAAACAGGTAGGAAGAGAGATAAGGAACATCAATTCTTTGTTGCGGCACCTTAGTTGTTCATTGATTGCTTTCTCATATGTGTCTTTTTTTTTTTTTTTTTTTTAAATTTTTAATAAATTTTTATTAATAGTAATGGGATGACATTAATAAATCAGGGTACATATATTCAAAGAAAACATGTCTAGGTTATTTTGTCATCAAATTATGTTGCAAACCCCTCGCCCAAAGTCAGATTGTCCTCCGTCACCCTCTATCTAGTTCTCTGAGCCCCTCCCCCTCCCCCTAACTCTCTCCCTCCCTCCCTCCCTCCCATGTCCTCCCTCCCCCCCCCACCCTTGGTAACCACCACACTCTTGTCCATGTCTCTTAGTCTCATTTTTATGTTCCACCAATGTATGGAATCATGTAGTTCTTGTTTTTTTCTGATTTGCTTATTTCACTCCTTATAATGTTATCAAGATCCCACCATTTTGCTGTAAATGATCTGATGTCATCATTTCTTATGGCTGAGTAGTATTCCATAGTGTATATGTGCCACATCTTCTTTATCCAGTCTTCTATTGAAGGGCTTTTTGGTTGTTTCCATGTCTTGGCCACTGTGAACAGTGATGCAATGAACATGGGGCTACATGTGTCTTCACGTATCAATGTTTCTGAGGTTTTGGGGTATATACCCAGTAGAGGGATTGCTGGGTCATAAGGTAGTTCTATTTGCAGTTTTTGAGGAACCACCATACTTTCCTCCATAATGGTTGTACTACTTTACAGTCCCACCAACAGTGAATGAGGGTTCCTTTTTCTCCACAGCCTCTCCAACATTTGCTATTACCCGTCTTGTTGATAATAGCTAATCTAACAGGAGTGAGGTGGTATCTCATTGTAGTTTTGATTTGCATTTCTCTAATAACTAATGAAGCTGAGTATCTTTTCATATATCTGTTGGCCATTTGTATCTCTTCCTGGGAGAAGTGTCTGTTCATGTCCTCTTCCCATTTTTTTATTGGATTGCTTGTTTGTTTGTTGTTGAGTTTTATGAGTTCTTTGTAAATTTTGGATATTAGGCCCTTATCTGAGCTGTCGTTTGAAAATATCAGTTCCCATATAGTTGGCTGTCTGTTTATTTTGATATCAGTTTCTCTTGCTGAGCAAAAACTTTTAATTCTGATGTAGTCCCGTTCATTTATCTTTGCCTTCACTTCTCTTGCCATTGGAGTCAAGTTCATAAAATGTTCTTTAAAACCCAGGTCCATGAGTTTAGTACCTATGTCTTCTTCTATGTACTTTATTGTTTCAGGTCTTATATTTAGGTCTTTGATCCATTTTGAATTAATTTTAGTACACGGGGACAGGCTGTAGTCGAGTTTCATTCTTTTGCATGTGGCTTTCCAGTTTTCCCAACACCATTTGTTGAAGAGGCTTTCTTTTCTCCATTGTATGTTCTTGGCCCCTTTATCAAAGATTATTTGACCATATATATGTGGTTTTATTTCTGGGCTTTCTATTCTGTTCCATTGGTCTGAGTGTCTATTTTTCTGCCAATACCATGCTGTTTTGATTATCGTGGCCCTATAATATAGTTTAAAGTCAGGTATTGTAATGCCCCCAGCTTCATTCTTTTTCCTTAGGATTGTTTTGTCTATTCGGGGTTTTTTATAGTTCAATATAAATCTGATGATTTTTTGTTCCATTTCTTTAAAAAATCTCATAGGGATTTTGATGGGAATTGCATTAAATTTGTATATTGCTTTGGGTAATATGGCCATTTTGATTATATTTATTCTTCCTATCCAAGAACAAGGAATATTTTTCCATCTCATTGTATCTTTTTCGATTTCCCTTAACAATGCTTTGTAATTTTCATTATATAGGTCCTTTACGTTCTTTGTTATGTTTATTCCTAGGTATTTTATTTTTTTTGTTGCAATCGTGAAGGGGATTATTTTTTTGAGTTCGTTTTCTAATATTTCATTGTTGGCATAGAGAAAGGCTATGGACTTTTGTATGTTAATTTTGTATCCTGCGACCTTACTGTATTGGTTTATTGTTTCTAATAATCTTTTTGTGGAGTCCTTCGGGTTTTCGATGTATAGGATCATATCATCAGCAAAAAGTGATAGCTTTACTTCTTCTTTTCCGATATGGATGCCTTTTATTTCTTTGTCTTGTCTGATTGCTCTGGCCAGAACTTCTAGCACCACGTTGAATAAGAGTGGAGAGAGTGGACAACCCTGTCTTGTTCCTGATTTAAGGTAGAAAGTCCTCAGTTTTATGCCGTTTAATAGGATGTTGGCTGATGGTTTATCATATATGGCCTTTATCATGTTGAGATATTTTCCTTCTATACCCATTTTGTTGAGAGTCTTAAACATAAAATTGTGTTGTATTTTATCAAAAGCCTTTTCTGCATCTATTGATAAGATCATGTGGTTTTTGTTCTTTGTTTTGTTGATATGGTGTATTACATTAACCGTTTTGCGTATGTTGAACCATCCTTGAGATTCTGGGATGAATCCCACTTGATCATGATGTATTATTTTTTTAATATGTTGTTGTATTCGGTTTGCCAGTATTTTGTTTAGTATTTTAGCATCTGTATTCATTAGAGATATTGGTCTGTAGTTTTCTTTCTTTGTGCCATCCTTGCCAGGTTTTGGTATGAGGGTTATGTTGGCCTCATAAAATGTGTTTGGAAGTATTGCTTCTTCTTCAATTTTTTGGAAGACTTTGAGTAGAATAGGAACCGAGTCTTCTTTGAATGTTTGATAGAATTCACTAGTATAACCGTCTGGGCCTGGACTTTTATTTTTGGGGAGATTTTTAATAGTTTTTTCTATTTCCTCCCTGCTGATTGGTCTGTTTAGGCTTTCTGCTTCTTCATGACTCAGTCTAGGAAGGTTGTATTGTTCTAGAAATTTATCCATTTCTTCTAGGTTGTTGTATTTGGTGGCATATAATTTTTCATAGTATTCTACAATAATTCTTTGTATTTCTATGATGTCTGTGGTGATCTCTCCTCTTTCATTTTGGATTTTATTTATTTGAGTCCTGTGTCTTTTTTCCTTGGTGAGTCTTGCCAAGGGTTTGTCAATTTTGTTGATCTTTTCAAAGAACCAGCTCCTTGTTTTATTGATTTTTTTCTATAGTTTTTCTGTTCTCTATTTCATTTATTTCTGCTCTGATTTTTATTATCTCCTTTCTTCGGCTGGTTTTGGGTTGTCTTTGTTCTTCTTTTTCTAGTTCCTTAAGGTGTGAAGTTAAGTGGTTTACTTCGGCTCTCTCTTGTTTGTTCATATAGACCTGAAGTGATATGAACTTTCCTCTTATTACTGCTTTTGCTGCATCCCAGAGATTCTGATATGTCGCATTTTCATTTTCATTTGTCTGTATATATCTTTTGATTTCTGCACTTATTTCTTCTTTGACCCATTCATTTTTTAGAAGTATGTTGTTTAGTTTCCACATTTTTGTGGGTTTTTCCCCCTCTTTTTTGCAGTTGAATTCTAGTTTCAAGGCTTTATGATCAGAAAATATGCTTGGTACAATTTCAATTTTTCTAAATTTGCTGATATTGTCTTTGTGGCCCAACATATGGTCAATTCTTGAGAATGTTCCATGTACACTAGAGAAAAATGTATACTCTGTCGCTTTGGGATGAAGTGTCCTGTAGATGTCTATCATATCCAGGTGTTCTAGTATTTCGTTTAAGGCCACTATATCTTTATTGATTCTCTGTTTGGATGACCGATCTAGAGCCGTCAGCGGTGTATTGAGGTCTCCAAGTATGATTGTATTTTTGTTAGTTTTTGTTTTAAGGTCAATAAGTAGCTGTCTTATATATTTTGGTGCTCCTTGGTTTGGTGCATATATATTAAGGATTGTTATGTCTTCTTGATTCAACTTCCCCTTAATCATTATGAAATGACCATTTTTATCTCTGAGTACTTTTTCTGTCTTGTAGTCAGCATTATTAGATATGAGTATTGCTACACCTGCTTTTTTTTGGGTGTTGTTTGCTTGGAGTATTGTTTTCCAGCCTTTCACTTTGAATTTGTTTTTATCCTTGTTGCTTAGATGTGTTTCTTGTAGGCAGCATATAGTTGGATTTTCTTTTTTAATCCATTCTGCTACTCTGTGTCTTTTTATTGGTAAGTTTAATCCATTTACATTTAGTGTAATTATTGACACTTGTGGGTTCCCTACTGCCATTTTATAAATTGCTTTCTGTTAGTTTTGTATCTAGTTTGATTCTTCTCTTTTGTTTTTCTATCATTTGTTTTTGTTTGTTTGTGTTCCATACTTCTTTCCTCTGTTGCTACCTTTTTTAAGTCAAGTGTTTTTGTGGTGGTTTTTTTAAGGGTGGTTACCATTAAGTAATGAAAAGTGTACCTACCATATTCATTGTAGTATCCTATCTTATAAGTATTTCTGCACTTCATCATCCTTTGCTACTGTTAATCTCCATCCTCTCCCCCCTTTTTTTCCTTTGTTGTCACAGTTTAAGTTTGGTTTTATTGTGTTCTTGGTGGAGCTGTTACTTGTGGTGTTGTTTTCTTTTGTTCTTTGAATCTGGTTGGAAAACCCCCCTTAGTATTTCCTGGAGTGGGGGCTTTCTGTTGATAAATTCTCTCATCTTTTCTGTATTTGTGAATGTTTTTATATCTCCTTCATACTTGAAGGATAGCTTTGATGGGTATAGTATTCTTGGCTGAAAGTTCCTCTCTTTCAGGGCTTTAAATATTGGGGTCCACTCTCTTCTAGCTTGTAGAGTTTCTGCTGAGAAATCTGATGATAATCTAATAGGCCTTCCTTTATATGTTGTACTCTTCTTTTCCCTGGCTGCCTTGAGAATTTTTTCTTTGTCATTGTTTTGTGTCATCTTTATTATGATGTGCCTTGGAGTGGGTTTGTTGGGGTTAAGAAAACTTGGTGTTCTGTTTGCTTCTTGAATTTGAGGCTTTAGTTCCTTCCACAGGCTTGGGAAGTTCTCGTCTATTATTTGTTTGAGTATATTCTCCATTCCATTTTCTTTCTCTTCTCCCTCTGATATACCTATTATTCTTATGTTATTCTTTCTGATGGAGTCAGACAATTCCTGTAGGGCTTTCTCATTTTTTATTATTTTTGAGTCTCTTTCTTCTTCTCTCTGTTGTGCCTCAAGTTGTTTGTCTTCTATTTCACTAATCCTATCTTCAATCTGGGCTGTTCTGTTAGCTAAGCTTGTTACCTCGTTTTTCAGCTCGTGAATTGAGTTTTTCATTTCTGTTTGATTTGTTTTTATAGTTTCAATTTCCTTGGTAATATATTCTTTGTGTTCATTGAGTTGTTTTCTGATCTCCCTATATTGCCTTTCTGTGGTTTCTTGTATATCTCTGAGTATTTTTAAGATTTCTAGTTTAAATTTTCTGTCATTTAGCTCCAAGGGTTCCAATATGTTAAGTCTTTTCTCCATAGATTTTTCCACATCTATTTGTGTTACCTCTCTTTCTTTTGTATCCATAATATTCGATTTCCTCTTTCTTATCGGCATCTGAGGGTGGTCTTATAGATAGCACTAATTAGAATTAGTAAAGAGTAAAAAGAAAAAAAAAAAAAGGGTAAAACACCCCACAAAAAAAAACAGTAATAATTTATTATTTCCCCCTTTTTTCTCTCTTCTCTTTCCCTCCTCTCCCCTCCTCAGGGAAATATCGTGCGTATAATGGAGGGCCTGATTTGGGGTGAAGAGTTCAAGGGGCAAAAAAAGGGAGTAGGGACCTACTAAATGCAAAAAAAAAAAAAAAAAAAGGAAGAAAGTCTTAGACAAGCATAAGATGATTTGCTTGTAAGTGATGGTCAACTAAGAGATATAATGAGAGGGATAAGAGGGAATCAGAAAATAGGACCAAAAAAGAATAATAAAGAAGAAAAAATAAAAATAATAAGTAAAAGTCTGTTGTATTAAGTGGAATGAAGACTAAATACAATGGAGACCTTGGGTTGGGAGGACCCAAAATGCCACAAAAATAAACAAACAAGAGAAAAAAAAATAAAAACAAAAGCAAAAAAGAGAAATAAAGCCAAAAAAAAGCCTTGAGTCCCAAATTAACTAATTTGTTCGTGATTGAGGATTATATGGGAGGAAAGTAAAATGAGAAAAGAAAAAACGAATAGAAAGGAAAAAATAAGAAAAAGAGAAAAACGAAGGAAGAAATAAAATAGGAGGAGAAAAAAACAAAATAAAGCAAGACAAAAAAAAAACAAAAGAGGAGAGAGTGAGAGTTAAGTGTTTTGGAGTATAACCTTAAAGGACGGTGAGGATGAAGAAGAAAAATAAAATGCAACACTCATGGGTAGTGTAGTTCAAGAAAGGGGAAGCATAAGATGGGCAGAGAATAGAAGGACCGAGGTGGAGGAAATAAAGGCAAAAAGATAGAAGAAACAAGCAACAACAACAACAACAAAAAAAAATTAGTGGATCAAGTTGTAAAGTCTGTGGGTTTTTCTTGATTTTGAGAGGTTAACTTCTTCCTTTTTCTTTTCTCTCCCTCTTCCTAGTCGGTGACTCTGTACCCCAGGCTCTGCCCCTGTGTCACTCTTAGTTAGGGATTTGCAGTTGATGGGATTCTATGGCAATGTCATATAATTGGCTTTAGTCTTGCTGGAAGTAAAGGCTTGTTGGCGTTTGCAGGGTCCAACGATGAGAGAGTTTGCTTTCCTGGATTCTCTCTCCTAGTCCCCCCTTTCTGAATTAGCAGCCTGGTGATCCAGCTATAAGGCTGCAACTGCTTCTGCCTGGGGAGTAAGAGGCTCAAAGAGCTGGGAAATCCCCACTCTATCCCCACTCAGTGCAAGGCTTTGGGAAAGGCTCTGAGAGTCAGGGCCTCCAGTGTAATCAGGCGGGGGTGGGAGTCAATTGTTGTCAAGGTGACTGTTCAGCGCCTATCATTTAGTTGGGTCTCTCAACCCAGGCTTTCCACACTTTGTAGCCTGTTTTTGCAGGGAAGAAGAGGCACTAGTCTCTGCTTACGACTAGTGTAGTATAGACCTTATTATCTGCCAAGTCCTTCTTGTTAGCGTTTATCCCTGAATATGGAGGCTTTATCAATCAGAAGCTGCCCCCGCCCCTTTAGCGAGAGGCACTAAAAAATATCACGCCTCTTGTCTTGGATCGCTGAACTGAGAGAGATCTTATCAATTAGAACCGAGGGTGCGCAGATTTCATGGGTTAAGCTAATTTCAGTGATTGGGTCGCAGCTGTGTTTCAGAAGGTATTTTAGGCTGCCTGCGCGCGCCCCTCCCCCAACGCTTGATTGTTAGCTTGAATGGCTGGGTGAGGTGCCCCGCCCACGGAGAGAATCTCCCAAGCCTCTCCCGCTCGCCCTGCCGCTGGCGGCTGGACCACACCAGGCGCAGGATAATGGAGCCCCCTGGGTGTGCGGGCCAGTAGGGCGCCCTGGGCGCGTGGAATGCCCAAGGCACGCGCGCGAATGGGGCGCTCAGGGCACCGGTGGCCGGTGACCCCCATTCGCAGTGTGCGGGCCGCTGGGAACGTCAGTGGTGCTCAACCGGACCGGGCGCATGCGCGGCGGCTCGTGGCGGCCGCTCGCGGTGGCGGTTCGCGGGGGTTCGCGGCAGCTCGCGGGGGCTCGCGGTCGGCCGCTCGCTGCGGCTTGCGGTTCCCAAGTATATGGGCTGACTCACCGCGGGCGCACTCCCTGGCGGCTTGAATGAGCGTCGCTGCGGTAGCTTCCTCCACACCCTCGTCTCTCAGATTCAAGTGATAACAGTCCTTTTGCTTTCAGTTTGTGTGGAACTCCGGAATGCTCCGAGGATAAATTTTTCTGTTTCTAGTTGATAAATTTGTTGTGATTTAGGGGAGAGCTGTCGCACGCGCTTCTCACGGCGCCATTTCCGTGACGTCACTCCCTCATATGTGTCTTGATGGGGGGGGGCTACAGCCAGTGACCTTGGGCTCAAGCCAGTGACCTTAGGCTTCAAGCCAGTGACCTCTTGGCTCAAGCCAGCAACCATGGGGTCATGTCTATGATCTCACGCTCAAACCAGCAGTCCCGTGCTCAAGCTAGTGAGCCCGTGCTCAAACCAGATGAACCCAGTCTCAAGCTGGTGACTTCAGGGTTTTGAACCTGGGTCCTCTGTTTGCCAGTCCGATGCTCTATCCACTATGCAACCACCCAGTCAGGCTGTTAACACATCTTTTAACAGACAAATAAGTTATGAGGTAGCCTAGAAAGAAAAATCATTCAAATCTTAAATGTAAGATACAGAGAAGAGGGTAGAATCTTACCAGTGAAATATCTTAGCACCATGATCCTTTGAGGTAGGTTCTTTTAGTGTATAGTAAGATTTATGAGATAAAATAATGTAACCTGCCCTAGATATCTGTTTTGTCACGTGTGCAAACTTGTGCAGATGATGATGGAATAAATGTGTGTTCCTTTGAATCAGATTGTGCTTAGTAACATTAACTCTAAACTGCTAATGTATCACACCCTTTTTCCTGATGTGTTAGTGAATTATTGGGCTAAAATTTTGTTTTAAAAAATGTCTAAAGAAAGACAGATAATAAACTACTTGAGTCAGCCTAGCAGATCAAGTAACTTGCCATATTGCCTGGTTTCTAGGTTCAGAGTGAGATTTCTAGAGAGGGAGTTATCAGGGAGGCAGGAATGGAGGATACTTTTATTTCTGCCTTTTACCTCCCTTTAAAAAAATGCTGGTTACTGCAAAAGTTTCTGGATATTCTCATATTTTTTTTCAAGCTTTATATTATTTTTGTATTCTCCATTTCCTATAGAGGAAGGAAGAGTGAGAACTCAGTGACAAACTGGACAATGGCAATGGTTTAGTGGGCCACAGGGTCTTCCTTTTGTCTTTCCAGCATTTGCCCACTGCTGGGGAAATCACAGTATGTGGCATAGAAGTAGGGCATAGAATTCTGTTCTAAGCACTCTTGTCCATGAGTCACCATTCTTTTTTTTTTTTTTTTTGTATTTTTCTGAAGCTGGAAACGGGGAGAGACAGTCAGACAGACTCCTGCATGTGCCCGACCGGGATCCACCCAGCACGCCCACCAGGGGCGATGCTCTGCCCACCAGGGGGTGATGCTCTGCCCCTCCGGGGCATCGCTCTACCGGGACCAGAGCCACTCTAGCACCTGGGGCAGAGGCCAAGGAGCCATCCCCAGCACCGGGGCCATCTTTGCTCCAATGGAGCCTTGGCTGCGGGAGGGGAAGAGAGAGACAGAGAGGAAGGGGGGGGGGGTGGAGAAGCAAATGGGCGCTTCTCCTATGTGCCCAGGCCGGGAATTGAACCCAGGTCCCCTGCACGCCAGGCCGACGCTCTACCGCTGAGCCAACCGGCCAGGGCCCATGAGTCACCATTCTTAACATCACTGTTTCAGCTATAAGAAAACTTCAGAGGATTTTCTGTGAATGAGATGAGCTAGATACGCTGACTCCAAGCTGGGTCTTACTATTTGCTCGAAATTTTGAAGGCTATCCAAGTGACTTTTAAAGATGCTCCTATGTCATCCCAGTTTCTATAATGACACCTGTTCTTTACAACTAGCTAAACATATTTCATTATGATTTGTCAAAGTTTAACTGAATAGCTGAAAACTAAGAAAATAGGTATAAAATGAAAAAAGACCAAAAAAAATCAAATACTGAATGGCTACAATTGGTGACCTAGTAAGGAAGAAAAATGGCTCTAGGGTAAAATGCAAGACATAAAAATAGGAACATGGTTGGGTAGAACAGAAAAAGCATGAGCAGTCAAAGCAGAGCGATGTGAATATAACTCTTGAGTCTATTGATTCTAATGTTCAAGGTGATAAACGGATGATTTTTTTTTTAAATTAAGTGAGGGGCAGGAAGGCAGACAGACAGACTTCTGCATGCGTCCAGACCGGGATCCACCTGGCAAGCCCCCTGCTGGGTGATGCTCTGCACATCTGGGGCCACTGCTCTATTGCTTAGCAATCAACTTCTTAGCACCTGAGATGAGGCCATGGAGCCATTCTCAGTGCCCAGAGCCAATTTATTCAAACCATTCAAGCGATGGCTGCAGGAGGGGAACAGAGAGAGAGAGAGAGAGAGAGAAGGGGAGGGGTGAAGAAGCAGATGGTTGCTTCCTTATGTGCCCTAACTGGGAATCAAACGTGGGACTTTCACACTCCGGGCTGATACTCTACTACTGAGCAACTGGCCAGTGCCTGAAATGTCTTTATTCTAGGGAATTTTTTTCAAAAGACAGAATTCTGATTCTTAAGGAGTGAGCTCCCCCTCTTTAAAGTCTGTTCCAGCCTTTTCACATAGTGTCAGAACAGGGGTACATCCCAAGTTGGTAGAAGTACTATAATCCTTCCTCACATGGCAGTAGTAAAGTTACATCCTGCTGAGTAGAGCAGTTCCCCTACAGAGAACTGTGATCTTCTCATAAAATAGCTGGCATTGCCTGAAAGGGAGGTATTGTTGGTAGGTAAGCCAATGTCCCAGGGGCACTGGGACTGGGCCAGCATCTCATATAACAAACATTCTGCTGAACCACTTTTGTTTGTTTTCCCAGACAAAAAATGATTGCAACACAATTCAGCACCAAGACAAAACCTTTGCCTTTGCAATGCATTAACTTGCTTGCAATAGTGAGATATTCTAAATTGCCAAACTAGACAACAATATCCAACTTAAAAAAATAAAACAAAACCCAGTTAAAAACTCAGTTGACCAAGAGGTTGTTTGTATATTACTCTTGTAAAGTGATCACTAGTTTTTTCTGTTTTTGGGGGGAGGGAGACTTGGGGTATTGTTAAAGAAGAAAAAAAACCCATACTTCTGTAAATATACTCTATTTTTAAAAACATTTTATTTATTCATTTTAGAGAGGAGTGAGAAGGGGGGAGGAACAAGAACATCAACTCCCATATATGCCTTGACCAGGCAAGCCTAGGGTTTTGAACCAGGGATATCAGTGTTCCAGGTCGACTTTTTTATCCACTGCACCACCACAGGCTAGGCCAATATTCTTTACTTTCTTTCACCAGGCAGCTTTGATTTAGTGGGTCACACACTACATTAATTTTTAAATCCTTGGATACTTTGGGCAAATCATGTACTTTCTCTGAGCCCGAGTTCATTCATTTATAAAACTAGAATGATAATACTTTCACTGACTATTGCACAGTCTGACTAAAATGGTTAAATGAAATATTTTGCGTGAATGTATTTATCAAGTAAAAGGTGTGACACTGATGTGAGGACTGGAGGGGTCATCTTTGTTTTCCTTGGAGCAGATGATGTTTCTGGGACACTAAAGTAGGGGAGACTCCACCCTGTTTCTATCTCATTTTCCCAGGACAGAGAAGCTGGAAGAGAAAGAAGTGAACCTGAGAATTGGAAGCTCCCATTTATCCACTAATGTGCACAGAAAAATAATTTTCAGGCTTTTCCCTCCCATGAATTACAAGTCCCTTCTTTGAAATGTTAGAGAAACTCATTCATTATCTAGGTTTTGGCCCAATTCTGCTTCTTTATCTAGAGGTGTATTGTCCAATACAGTCGCCACTAGTGACTTGTGGTCATTGAACTTTTGAAATATATCTTGTCAAAACCAAGATGTATTATGCATGAAAAATATATACCAGACAATAGTCCCAAAGAAAAAAAGTAAAATGTCTTGTTAATATTTTTATATTGATTACATGTTTTGTGATAATACTTTGGACCTATTGGGTTAAAATATATTGTTCAAATAATTTTTATCTATTTATTTTAAAAAATGCAGCTACTATAATATTTATAATTACATAAATCTCTCACTTTATATGTTTTGTTGTGGGATAGGAGAGAGGGAGAGAGAGCTTGCTTTTGTTAGACTTTGATTATATTATCTCCAGCTTGGGATAGACTAGGTGCTCTCTCAAACTAACCAATTTCCCACTCCTTTTTGGGCTGGTGTTGGGCCCTCTCCTTAACCAATGTATTTTCTAGATTTTCTGGGATTTTGCATCCCATATCCAATTCGATCCTTTTCCAAGGCTAGACAGAAAGACCTTTATGGTCACTACCTTGGCTTCTATTGCTCATGCCTCATTGTAGAAAGACCTTCTCCTGTGCCATTTTTGCTCTACTGGGCATGTGCCCAACATAGGAATTTCCTTTTTATTATTTTATCTCTCCCTTTTCGGTAATCCTAGCTAATGACTGGTAATAATCCTCTGATCCTTTCTACCAGTTTTGGGGATTAGGTCCCTGGCTCTGAGGATGCAGCAGACCCCTGGGCAGTGTGGGAAGCTGTAGCTTTCTAGTGCAGGAGGCTTATATCTGATTCAGTTCCACAGTAGATTAAGCTTAATATCTTATTCCCTTTGCTTGCTTTCTTTATTAGTACTAACTAGCATTTCTACTGGGTAACATTGCTTTGCTCTAGACAGTCAGAATGGAAGGAAAGACATGAGTTCAAATAGCCTTATTTGCATGCTTCTTGCATTCTGGTCTCTATCTACCCTAGTGCAGGGCTGTTTCTCCTTGCCAGTCCAATTCTTGGGGAGCCAGTTTTTTGAGACATACATGAAGAAACCAAAGAAAAAGCAATAGGAAGGCCATTCCATCACCTTCACAGCACATGGCACAACGTAGGCACTCAGTCTTTCCTTCCTTCCTTCCTTCCTTCCTTCCTTCCTTCCTTCCTTCCTTCCTTCCTTCCTTCCTTCTTTCCTTCCTTCCTATTTGGCTTTATAATATCCTGTGTCTAATTCACTGTAAAGCCAGTGGCCAGGATCACCATAATCACAGCAGCCTGGCCCATGCAGGTTCACATTGGATTTGAACAGTCGGTAAAGAAACAACGAAGCCAAAAACTGATGGGCCATCATCTTTAATCTTAGCTTGCACCCAGCAGGCAAGTAAAAACACACACTGGGCTCCAAAACCCACTCACATTCAGTGCTCACAAAGCTACTGACTTATCTGAGTTTCCTAGAATCAAAGGTTTCTAGCTCACCAGCCTTATTCACCTCTGTTCTCCATCTTCCTTCTCCCTGCACAAAATCTGCACAAACTGGCTTCTCACTTAGCACTCCACCATCTTGGTTGCTTCTCCTAGCCTCCTCCATGTGGCCTTTTTCTCCTCTCCTCTCTGCTCTCTCCTCTAATGAGAATCTCAGGAACCAAGAGCAAGCTCCCACTCTGCCCCCATTTTATAGTGTAGAAATCAAAACCTTTAATCCAATATACAAAATAGGGAAGTCTCTAATACAAAATCACTTATCTGGGGCATGATGAAATTGCACCACCTCACATCAAAAATGATGGGAAAGCCTTAGTCCTAAAACTAAGCCCCAAGCTACAAGGATCCTGCCTGCCCACAGCCCGCCCCCAACACACATTAACATCACCTGGGCAATGGCTTCCATGTGGGCAGCACCATCTTTAAGAAAGTAAGCATAATATATTTTATCTGCCCAACAATCCACCCCTATGCTCACTTTACTACCCACAATCTACACCACTGGCATCCCTGTGCAAGGAAATTAGGCACATTACACAACATGGCAAATCATACAATTTCAACAATTACAAGGTACATTTCACCAATATCTGAACACTTTTCCAAAAGCACAAAATGTCCTTGGCCTTCTTTCTAGCCATGGGAAAAACTTCCCGGGGCAGGGTAGTGCTTCCAGCAAAGCCGGCCCCCACCCCCATCAGGGGATTTCACATTGTCCAAAATCCACAAGTCCATTCAACAAAAGAGCCATTGCATACTCTGGTCGTAGTCCAGGAAATCAGTCCCTGCACATGGGGCCTCAGCTTCCCCCTCCTTTCTGCCATCCTGTCAGGTCTCACACTGTCCCAAAAAGGAGCATATGGCAATGGCAGTCAGCATTTCCATCTCTGCTCCAGAGAGCATGATGGCATCCATCCTATGTCCCCAAATTCGCAGACCTACCAGGAGCATAGTAAGGACTCCTTACTTCTGGGCTCTCACCTTCTAGAGATTGCGGATTGCAATTCCAGCCTGATTCTCCTCATCCTCCAAAGAGGAACTAAAACTATCAGCTCCCGCTGCCGGGCTTGAGTCCTGGGCCGCTGCTGGGCTCGAGTCCCTGGCTGCTGCCGCCTTCTGCTCCTCAGACTTTGCAGCTCCAGCTCCGGCCTCAGCCTAAGTCCTGGTCCCAGCCTCCTGCCACAGCTGGCTCTTGGAAATCTCCACAACAACCAGGGCAATCTGCAACTCATGAACCTGTGATTCCTTTTCCAGTAGCTGCTCCATTTCCAGGCAAATCACGCAAACCTGGTCGGGCTCCTCCTCCAGTGCTTCCTCCAGCTCCAGGGTCAGCATCTTTTTCTCCCACATTTGCTCCAGCTCCTTCCACTGCTCAGTTTGCAGGTCCTAGGCAGCCTCTTCTACAGAGCTCTCGGTTTCCTCACGCATGGCTATACAAGTCAGCCAGCCTATGGCTCCCAAAAGAACAGCCATGGGGAACCATAACAGCAGCCAGTCCTCTACGCCACCACTCAAAGGTGGTGGCGGCTCCTTGCCGATCTGTATCAAATCCTGCCGACTACACCAAATATAAAGCCAGTGGTCAGAACCACCATAATCACAGCAGCCTAGCCCATGAAGGTTTTCATTGGATTTGGACAGTCGGTAAAGAAACAATGGAGCCAAAAACTGATGGGCCATTTTTGGGCAGATAAAATATATTATGCTCACTTTGTTAAAGATGGTGCTGCCCACGTAGAGGCCCATCACCCAGGTGATGTCAATGTGTGTTGGGGGCGGGCTGTGGGCAGGCAGAATCCTTGTAGCCTGGGACTTGGTTTTAGGACTAAGCCTTTCCCACCCTTTTTGATGTGGAGTGGTACAATCCAATTATGCCTCAGATAAGTGAATTTGTATTAGAGACTTTCCTATTTTGTATATTGGATTAAAGGTTTTGATTTCTACACTATAAAATGGGGGCAGAACGGGAGCTTGGGCGTTCAGTTCCTAAAATTAGCATTAGAGAGCAGAGCAGAGAAAGACCACGTGGAGGAGGCCAGAAGAAGCAGCCAAGATGGTGGAGTGTTAAGTGAGAAGCCAGTTTGTACAGAGTTTGTGCAGGGAGAAGGAAGAAGATGGGGAACAGAGGTGAATAAGTCTGGTGTGCTAGAAACCTTTGATTCTAGGAAACTCAGATAAGTCAGTAGCTTTGTGAGGACTGAATGTGAGTGGGTGTTGGAGCCCAGTGTGTGTTTTTACTTGCCCGCCAGGTGCAAGCTAGGATTAAAGATGATGGTCTACCAGTTTTTGGCTCCGTTATTTCTTTACCGACTGTCTGAATCCAATGCGAACCTGCATGAGCTGGGCTGCTGTGATAGGGGCCCTGGCTACTGGCTTTACAGCCATCATCTTTAATCCTAGCTTGCATCTGGCGAGGAAGTAAAAACACACACTGGGCTTCAAACCCCACTCCCATTCAGTGCTCACAAAGCTACTGACTTATCTGAGTTTCCTAGAATCAAAGGTTTCTAGCTCACCAGACTTATTCACCTCTGTTCCCCATCTCCTTCCTTCTCCCTGCACAAACTCTGCACAAGCTGGCTTCTCACTCAACACTCCGCCATCTTGGCTGCTTCTCTTGGCCTCTTCCACATGGCCTTTTTCTCCTCTCCTCTCTACTCTCTCCTCTAATGATAATAATCCCAGGAACTAAGAGCAAGCTTCCATTCTGCCCTCATTTTATAGTGTAGAAATCAAAACCTTTAATCCAATATACAAAATAGGGATGTCTCTAATACAAAGTCACTTATCTGGGGCATGATGGGATTGTACCACCCCATATAAAAAATGGTGGGAAAAGCTTAGTCCTAAAACCAATCCCCAGGCTACAAGGATCCTGCCTGCCCACAGCCTGCCCCCAACACACATTAACATCACCTGGTCAATGGCTTCCATGTGGGCAGCGCCATCTTTAACAACGTGAGCATAATATATTTTATCTGCCCAACAGTCACTTATTAAAAATTTATTTTTTAAGATTTACATGCATTTCATACTTTCCTTCTGAAGGTTTAGATGCCCTGAAGTCAAGAAATGTGTTTTACAAATCTTGCTTTGTATCTTAAGAAGTGCTCAGTAAATGTTGTTGAATATTCTGGGTAAAATAAATGTGATGTCTATTACATGATCTTCTTGACCACAATTAAAATTTTAACCTAAAATGTGATATAATTACTTTAATGTTGTTGACATATGTGTAAAGCCTGTAGCCGCTGCCACCATCACAGCCGCCTGGCTCGTGTATGTTGTCATTTAATTTTATCGATGTTAAGGAATCAACAGAGCCAAGAACCAGTGGTCCATTTTTCTTTATTCTAGACTTGCACTTTGCAAGAGAGTAAAAACATACAGTGGGAAAACACTTCCCTTTCCATTCAGGCCTCCCAAAGCCACTGACTCATCCGAGTTTTCCTAGAATCAAAGGCTTTCACCTCACAGTCTTATTCACCTCTGTTCCCCATCTCCTTCTCCTTGTCAAACTGGCTTCTCCTTCAGCACTCCGCTATTTTGGCTGCCTTCTTCCCTCCACATGGCCTCTCTCTCTCCCCGAGAACAATGTGGTCTCCTCCCCAAAATGGCCTCCTAGACCTTCCTTTTAAAACTTTTTGGTGTGAAAGTCCCTCCCTCAACACACATTAGCATAACTAAGCCCCTTCCTAAGCAAGAAGGACAATTAGCTGTTATCATGTGAGAGCATCACCATGTGAGAGCAGTGGTCATCTTTAACAGAGTGAGCAAAAAATAACTTATGGCCCTGGCCGGTTGGCTCAGTAGTAGAGCATCGGCCTGGCGTGCAGGAGTCCTGGGTTCAATTCCCGGCCAGGGCACACAGGAGAAGTGCCCATCTGCTTCTCCACTCCTTCCCCTCTTCTTCCTCTCTCTCTCTCTTCCCCTCCCACAGCCAGGGCTCCATTGGAGCAAGGTTGGCCTGGGCGCTGAGGATGGCTCTACGGCCTCTGCCTCAGGTGCTAGAATGTCTCTGGTTGCAACAGAGCAACGCCACAGATGGGCAGAGCATTGCCCCCTGGTGGGCATGCGGGTGGATCCTGGTTGGGTGCATGCGGGAGTCTGTCTGACTGCCTCCCCGTTTCCAACTTCAGAAAAATACAAAATAAAATAACTTATATGCCTGACAATATGCATTTTTACAAAATGGGGCTTGTGGTTTAAGATATATTAATTGTTTTTTATCTGTTAAAAAATTCCTATTTTTATTTATTTATTTAGATTTTATTTATTCATTTTAGAGAGAAGAGAGAGTGAGTGAGAGAGAGAGAGTGAGAAGGGGGAGGGGCAAGAAGCATCAATTCTCATATGTGCCTTGACTGGGCAAATCCAGGGTTTTTGAACTGGCGAACTCAGGGTTCTAGGTCGACGCTTTATCCACTGCGCCACCACAGGTCAGGCTAAAAAAATTTTTATTTTTAAAGCACCTCTAGAAGTAGTTAATTTAAGAGGGAATAAAAAGTCTTCCCAGATTAAATTCCTGGCTGATGAATTAACACTTATTCCTAAAATACAATCCTTACTCACTTTTGTCATATCAGCAGCAAACTAAATATTGTCCCCAAAACAAACTGATAAGCCCCATGTGAAATAAGAGAACAATGACAGCAGAACAGGAGAGAAAAACCTCAGCCCCATTAACCTGGTGGCTGGGGAATGAAAGCTCAGTAGGGCAGTGGAACAGGTTGGAGGTGGGAAGCAGCCCGGGGCACAGTGAACACTCCTGAGCTCTCCTCCCAGCAAACTTCTGGAGTCCCAACAGCCTCAACAAGGGCCCAAGGAAGGCAGGGCTTGGGGGAAGGGCTGAGCCAGGCTGCTGGGATCAAAGAGAAGCAGGGAAACAGCCTGAGCAGTGTTGCTCTCTGAGCCAGATAATGGAGTCCTCTGGAGTGAAGAGAATAAACACACAGACAGATTTAAAAACATAACAGATACAGAGCTGATAGAATTCCTTTATTCCATACCTCAAACTCAATTCAGGCTTGTCCTCAATTCAGAATCACTCTATATTAAATTACACATTGGAAAAAAAAATAAAAGGGTACCCTGTTGAGTGTTTTTTCAAACCATTTGTTCATCTCTCCCCAGTGTGTAAAATCAATCAGTGGGTGGATATTTGCATTCAAAAAATGAAATAAAATAGAATGGACAGTAGAAGGGTGCTGGTCAAATAAGTTTTTAAATATGATATATATGTTTGCTTGCTTATAGTTTGCATTGGGTGTTGGAGACAGGCAGTAAGCAGGCCAGGTCATTATAGCCTAAGGCTTAGTTTTAAGACTAAGCTTTTCCCCACACCCTTGACTGATTTCATGATATGGGGTGGTGCACTTTCATGAGTAATCCCATCATGCCTCAGATAAGTGATTTTGTATCAGTCTTCCTTGTTTGTATATTAGATTAAAGGTCTGTATTTCTACACTATAAAATGGGGCAGACCAGGAGCTTGCTCTCTCTTGGTTCCTGAGATTAACATTAGAGGAGAGAGCAGAGAAAGGAGAGCAGAGAAAAGCCATGTGGAGGAGAGAAGAGGCAGCCAAGATGGTGATGTGCTGAAGGAAAAGCCAGTTTGTGCAGAGAGAAGGAGATGGGAAACAGAGGTGAATAAGGCTGGTGAGCTAGAAACCTTTGATTCTAGGAAACTCGGATAAGTCAGTAGCTTTGTGAGTGCTGAATGAGTGGGTTTTAGAGCCCAGTGTGTGTTTTACATGCCCGCCGGGTGCAAGCTAGGATTAAAGATGATGGCTGTAAAGCCAGAAGTCACTGCCAGGGTGTAAAGCCAGCAGGCAAGGCCAAGGCCACCATCAGAGCAGCCAGGCCTATGCAGGTTCGCATTGGATTCGGACAGTCGGTAAAGAAACCATGGAGCCAAAAACTGATGGGCCATAGCCTTTAATCCTACCTTGCACCCGGTGGGCAAGTAAAAATACACACTGGGCTCCAAAACCCAGTCACACTCAGTGCTCACAAAGCCACTGACTTATCCGAGTTTCCTAGAATCAAAGGTTTCTAGCTCACCAGACTTATTCTCCTCAGTTCCCCATCTCCTTCCTTATCCCAAATACAAACTCTACACAAACTGGCATCTCACTCAGCACTCCACCATCTTGGCTGCTTCTCCTGGCCTCCTCCACGTGGCCTTTCTCTGCTCTCCTCTGCTCTCTCTTCTAATGATAATCTCAGGAACCAAGCGCCAAGTCCCGTTCTGCCTCCATTTTATAGTGTAGAAATCCAAACCCTTAATCCAATATACATAATAGGGAAGTCTCTAATACAAAGTCACTTCTCTGAGGCATGATAGGATTGTACCACCTCACACCAAAAGGGTGGGACAGGCTTAATCCCAAAACCAAGCCTCAGGCTACAACAATTCTCAACACACATTAATATCACCTGGGCAATGGCCTCTTTAACAAAGTGAGCATAATACATTTTATCTGCCCAACACAGGGCCACCATCAAAGCAGCCTGGCTCATGCAGGTTCGCATTGGATTCGGACAGTCGGTAAAGAAACAGCGGAGCCAAAAACTGATGGGCCATAGTCTTTAATTCTAGCTTGCACCCGGCGGGCAAGTAAAAACACACACTGGGCTCCAAAACCCAGTCACATTCAGTGCTCACAAAGTCACTGACTTATCCGAGTTTCCTAGAATGAAAGGTTTCTAGCTCACCAGACTTATTCACCTCAGGTTTCTAGCTCACCAGACTTATTCACCTCTGTTCCCCATCTCCTTCCTTATCCCAAATACAAACTCTGTACAAACTGGCATCTCACTCAACACTCCGCCATCTTGGCTACTTCTCCTGGCCTCCTCCACGTGGCCTTTCTCTGCTCTTCTCTGCTCTCTCTTCTAATGATAATCTCAGGAACCAAGAGCGCATGTTCCCGTTCTACCCCTATTTTATAGTGTAGCTTCACAACCTCTAATCCAATATACAAAATAGGGAAGTCTCCAATACAAAGTCACTTCTCTGAGGCATGATTGGATTGTACCACCCCACATCAAAAAGGGTGGGAAAGGCTTAATCCCAAAACCAAGCCCCAAGCTACAACGATCCCCAACACACATTAATATCACCTGGGCGACGGCCTCATGTGGGCAACGTCATCTTTAACAAAGTGAGCATAATATATTTTATCTGCCCAACAATGGCCCACCAGCTTTTGGCTCCATTGTTTTATTACTGTCTGTCTGAATCCAATGCGAACCTGCACGGGCCAGGTGGCTGTGATTGTGGCCGTGGCTACTGGCTTTACAAAGGGATTAGTAAGAACTAGGGATAAGGATCATTTTATGAACATTTTGTTGTTTGTGTGCATGTGTTTGGTACGAATAAAATGTATTTCTTATTATTGGTGATAAGGTGTGAAGGAAATATATACAAAACTGTTGATACTGGTATTTCAAAAAGAAGAGCCAGGCTCCCTTACCCCTCCTTTCTGAGAAAAGAAACAAATCAAAACAAAAAACAAATCTGTATTCTGTAACATTTTATATGATTTCTAATAAAATCATCCTTCTGAGATTCTTTATATGTACAACTAAGCAAGTGGAGACTAGCTTATAAGCTATGCCCAATGCTTTTAGCAAAAGTAATTTCATTTAGCTTCTCTCCTTATTCTAACATAAACATTTCAATTCCCACTATGGTGGCCACAAAGATAAGTGCAAACCCTGGGAGATTTGGGAATGCCTTTGATATGTAAAACATTTATGCTACTGTGCTGATATGTAAAACAACATTTATCCATTTATCACTACTGTATTAGTATGTAAAGCATTTATCACTACTGTGTTATCTTGTAATATTGACACGTAGGAATGTTTTTCCTTTTAATAGATCCTATAGATAAATGTTGCAAGCTTATCAGTAAATAACTTTTGTATCATTCACCTTCTCCTTTTCTCCCTAACCTGTATGTGATCATGTCTATATGACCAACCTCAGGACTATAATCAAGGCTGCACAATTTTGGTTAGCTATACCCCGTGTAAGTCATATATGTAGCCAACTGTAAAGCCAGTATCCACGGCCATCATCACAGCCGCCTGGACAATGCAGGTTCACATTAGATGTGGACAGATGGTAATGAAACAATGGAGCCAAGAACTGCTGGGCCATCATCTTTAATCCTAGCTTGCACCTGGCGGGCAAGTAAAAATACACACTGGGCTCCAAAACCCACTCATTCAGTGCTCACAAAGCTACTGACTTTATTCGAGTTTCCTAGAATCAAAGGTTTCTAGCTCACCAGAATTATTCACCTCTGTTCCCCATCTTCTTCCTTCTCCCTGTACAAACTCTGCACTAACTGGCTTCTCACTCAGCACTCCACCATCTTGGCTGCTTCTCCTGGCCTCCTCCACATGGCCTTTCTCTGCTCTCCTCTCTAATGTTAATCTCAGGAACCGAGAGAGCAAGCTCCCGGTCTGCCCCCATTTTATAGTGTGGAAATCAAAACCTTTAATCTAATATACAAACAAGGAAGTCTCTAATACAAAGTCACTTATCTGAGGCATGATGGGATTGTACCACCCCACATCAAAAAGGGTGGGAAAGGCTTAGTCCTAAAACCAAGCCTCTGGCTACAAGGATCTTGCCTGCCCACAGCCCACCCCCAACACACATTAATGTCACCTGGGTGATGGGCTTCCACGTGGGCAGCGCCATCTTTAACAAAATGAGCATAATATATTTTATCTGCCCAACACTGGCCTATTAATAATTTTTCTTCTAAAATTTCTTCTGTATCCTGCCTTGGTACCTCTATGTAATTTGTGATTTGAGCTACTTTAGAACATTATGTGTCTCAGTCAAACTGTGAAACTCAGAAAAAACCCAGCTAGTCTATCCCCATTCCTTATCACTGAGGTGCGTTATACCAAAAGCAGTCCTAGGAAAAGAGGGAATAGTGATTTCATAAACTTCTCAACTAATCCTTATGGAGGCGTTCCTCCTGTATCCTGCAAATGCAGAATATTGCAGACTCAGTGCAACCCCTCCACAAAACCAGTCTGTTCTTTAGGAAAGAGGTTGAAGATTAGGCATTTCATTCTAATGAGGCTAATGCTGTTTGTCAGAAATTGTGGGCAACCTCCCTTTAAAAGCCCCTAATTAAGGAGAGGGAATGGAAAGAAAAAAAGAACAGCAACAGTAATAGCATGCCTCAAACATAAAACGGCCACTTGACCACTGTTCATTAGAGAGCCTACAAACTGTGGCCTCTATTTAAGGAAAGTCTGGAATAGTTTTGAGGGAAAAAATGAAACAGTGTGGTTCAAATGCATCTTGTTCTCAACTCTGCTCCTGGCTTACTTATCTTGCTTTAATTTATTTCTTGAAATTTTTGTTAAATTCAGTTTATAGTTTGCTTTATGATTTAAAAAATAGACAGGAGTGTATATAGAAAGGACCAGACAGAAGAGAGTAGAAAGTACATAAAAGATTCTGGCAAAACGTAAGGACATTCCCAAATCCACTCCAGACAACCACCAGTGACCAAACAAACTAATGGATTTCCATTTCTAAGTCTCATGGAATAAAACATAAAATTCACAGTCAACTAGGTGAAGGAAGAACCCTTAACAACAGACTTCATTGTTTTCTTCAAAGCATAAAATAATCCCTAAAAGAAGTCTGAGTCAAACTATGTAACTATAAAATAAAAGGGCAGATATTGTCCCACGCAGACACAAAAGGAAGAACTGAAGGTATTACAATGGTGTGGCCACTCAAAATATCATTTAAAGATGATAGAACTTCTTTATTGCCCCAAGAAATCAAAGTAAACCATCTGAAACCCAAGCTGTAGGAAATCCCACTGCTCATATATAGTATCCAGTGTGGCACTGAAATAGCATATCACTTTCAGAGAGCAGAGGCTGCCTGGCTTAACCCCCAGTGAAACCTTTCCTTGGCATCCTGTTCAGTGAAACAGACATTCTCTCAACTGTATCAGAGACATGGATTTTAGCTGTAATTATGGTCTGCTAATCTGGTGTAGCCCTAGTCAAACAGGCAGAATCAGCACATTATTGTTAGGGTAGCCACCTGGTTTCTCTCCCTTGCACAGGGCATTGATCTTGGAGAGACACTACTGAAGAGCTTGCCTGCTGTTGCCAGCTTTGCCTCTATCTAATCTTTGAGGAGCTTGGTTTCTCCAAATGAAGCAATGTGTGCCACCCTCCCATATCACAGAGTTACTGGAAAAGAAACCCATACAAAGGCAGTGTTTAAACTGCCATAACTGGGCACTTAATTGCTGTGGATGAGTCTGTACCATTCCATCCCCACCCCTACCCCTGGGGAAACAGGTACAAAATGGGTCTTATCCTGTGTTTTTTTGTACTTTCTTTTTTCTTAAATTTATTTATTCATTTTTTTTTAGAGAGGAGAGAGAGAGACAGAGAGAGAGAGAGAGAGAGAGCAAGGAGAGAGAGACAAAGAGATAGAAGGGGGGAGGAGCTGGAAGCATCAACTCCCATATGTGCCTTGACCAGGCAAGCCCAGGATTTCAAACTGGCGACCTCAGCATTTCCAGGTCGACGCTTTATCCACTGTGCCACCACAGGTCAGGCTTTTTCTGTACTTTCTTCCCAGTCCCTTCTCTCCTCTCAGTTAACCTAGTCTGAAATCTTGAGGACATGCTGTTGTATTTTAGATGCAGAGGACAGTTTCAGGTTAAATGTGTACTTTTTGCCAATTCTTAAACAAAAAGGTAAGTGTTTAATGGTGAGAATTTCAAGTTGGCTGAAAGCCAGTATTAGACATAATTTTTACCAAAAAGCTCTTCCAATATTCAAATCATACCATAACAGTAACACTTGCCTCATTTATGAGCCCCTTAATGTGCCCTTCCTTCCTCCCTCCCTCTTTCTGCTCCTTCCTTCCTTCCTTCCTTCCTTCCTTCCTTCCTTCCTTCCTTCCTTCCTTCCTTCCTTCCTTCCTTCCTTCTTCTCTCCCTCCCTCCCTCCCTCTGCTTTTTCCTCCCCCTTCCTTCCTTCCTTATTTCCTTCTCTTTCTTCCTTTTTATTAAAGACTATTTTGGGGAGAAGTTTTAGGTTTATAACAAAAGTGAGAGGGAAGTACAGATATTTCCCACATACCTCCCAGCCCCACATCTGTACAGCCTCCCCCATTATAAACATCACTCCCAGAATGGTACCTTTTAAAGTTATTTATTTATTTATCTATCTATCTATTTATTTATTTCCAGAAATAAAACTTCATTGATGCATCATAATTATCTATAATCAAGAGTTCACCTTACGGTTCACCCTTGGTGCTGTATATTCTATAGGTTTGGACAAATTTATAATGACATATATCCATCTTTATAGTATACAGAGTATTTTCACTGCCCTAAAAGTCCTCTGTACTCTTTGTATTTGTCATCTCCCCTGGAAGCCACTGATCTTTTTAATGTCTCCATTTTTGTTTTTTCAACAATGTCACATAGTTGGAATCATATAGTAGGCAATCTTCTCAGATTGGCTACTTTCACTTAGTAATATACTGAAGCCTTTTCATGGCTTGATAGCTCATTCTTTTTATCAATAAATAATATCCCATAGTCTATACCACAGTTTATTTATTCATTACCCTACTGAAGGACATCTTGGTTGATTATAAGTTTGACAATTATCAATAAAGATGCTATAAACATTAATATGTAGATTTTTGTGTGGACATAGATTTCCAACTGTATGGCCAGTCAGTAACCATGGCCACCATCACAACTGCCTGGCCCATGCAGGTTCCCATTGTATTCGGACAGATGGTAATGAAACAACAAAGCCAAGAACTGGTGGGCCATTAGCTTTAATCCTAGCTTGCACCAGAGGACAAGAAATACACACAGTGGCCTGACCAGGCAGTGGCACAGTGGATAGAGCGTCAGACTGGGATGCAGAAGACCCAAATTTGAGACCCCGAGGTCGCCAGCTTGAGCGCGGGCACATCTGGTTTGAGCAAAAAGCCCACCACCAGCTTGAACCCAAGGTCACTGGCTCCAGCAAGGGGTTACTCAGTCTGCTGAAGGCCCATGGTCAAAGCACATATGAGAAAGCAATCAATGAACAACTAAGGTGTTGCAACGTGCAATGAAAAACTAATGATTGATGCTTCTCCTCTCTCTCTGTTCCTGTCTGTCTGTCCCTGTCTATCCCTCTCTCTGACTCACTCTCTGTCTCTGTATAAATAAATAAATAAATAAATTTTGAAAAAAAAATTTTAAAGAAAGGAAAAACACAGTGGAAAAACACTTCCCTTTCCATTCAGGGCTCCCAAAACCACTGACTTATCTGAGTTTCCTAGAATCAAAGGTTCCTACCTCACCAGCCTTATTCACCTCTGTTCCCCATCTCCTTCTCTCTGCACAAACTGTCTTCTCCTTCAGCACTCCACCATCTTGGCTGCTTCTCCTCTCCTCCACGTGGCCTTTCTCTGCTCTCCTCCAGCATGGGCTCCTCTGCCCCATTTTATAGTGTAGAAATTAAAACCTTTAATCCAATATACAAATAAGGAAGTCTCTGATACAAAGTCACTTATCTGAGGCATAATGGGATTCCTCATGAGAGTGCAGCACCCCACCATGTAACAGTCAAGGGTGTGGGGAAAAGCTTAGTTTTAAGGCTATAAGGATCCTGCCTGCATATAGCCTGTCTCCCACACCCAATGCAAACTATAAGTGATATAAAAACATATATATCATATTTACAAACTTATTTGACCAACATTCCACCCCTTTTGCTCACTTCACAATCTAAAACACAGGTATTTCTGCACAAGGAAATTAGGTACATTATACAAATTACAACATAAAAAAATCATACAATTCTAACAATTACAAAGATACACTTCAGCAGTCTCTGAGCACTTTGCCGAAAACGCAAATGTCCTCTGACTTCTTTCTAGTTATGGGAAAAACTTCCCAGGGCAGGTGAGTTCTTCCAGAAAAGCTGCCCCTCACCCTCATCAAGGTATTTTACATTGTTCAAAATTTGTAAGTCCATCCAACAAAGGAGCCAATGTTCACTCCGGTCATAGTACTGTAATCAGTCCAAGCACATGGAGCATCAGCCATCCCCCTCATCCCTGCCATCCTGGCAGGTCTTACACTGTCCCAAGGAGGAGCACGTGGCAATGGAAGTCAGCATTTTGATCTCTGCTCCAGAGAGCATGATGGCATTCACTCCTAAGTCCCAAAATTGCAGTCCTACCATGAGTGTATTAGGTACTACTTGCTGCTGGGCTCTCATCTCTGGACACTGTACACAGCATCTTTGGCCTTCTCATCCTCAGTAGAGGAGCTGAAAATGACAGCTCCAATGCCAGGCTCAAGCCCCAGGCCACCTGCTGCCTGGTGGGACTTGCAGCCCCAGCCCTGGTCTCAGCAGTGGCCTCCAGTCACAGCTGGCTCTCCACAACGTCCAGGGCAATCTGCAACTCACAAACCTGTGATTCCTTCTCTAGCCAGTGCTCCATTTCCAAGAGAATCTCATGAACCTGGTCAGCCTCCTCCAGTGCTTGCTCCAGCTCCAGGAGCATCTCATTTTCCCATGTTTGCTCCATCTCCTTCTACTGCTCAGTTTGCATGTCCTGGGCAGGCTCTTCCACAAAGCTATCAGTTTTCTCATGCATGGTTATAAAAGTAAGACAGCCTACGGCCCCTGTTGGGCAGATCAAATATATTATGCTCACTTTGTTAAAGATGGCGCTGTCCATGTGGAAGCCCATTGCCCAGGTGATATTAGTTGCCCTTCTTCTTGGGATGGGCATGATTGTATTAATGTGTGTTGGGGGCGGGCTGTGGGCAGGCAGGATCCTTGTACCCTGGGGCTTGGTTTTAGGACTACATCTTTCCCACCCTTTTTGATGGGGGTGGTGCAATATCATCATGCCTCAGATAAGTGACTTTGTATTAGAGACATCTCTATTTTATATATTGGATTAAAGGTTTGGATTTCTGCACTGTAAAGTGGGGCAGACCGAGAGCTTTCTCTCACTCTGTTCCTGAGATTAGCATTAGAGAGGAGAGCAGAGAAAGGCCATGTAGATGAGGCCAGGAGAAGCAGCCAAGATGGTGGAGTGCTGAGTGAGAAGCCAGTTTGTGTAGTTTGTACAGGGAGAAGGAAAGAGATGGGGAACAGAGGTGAATAAGTCTGGTGAGCTAGAAACCTTTGATTCTAGGAAACTCAGATAAAGTCAGTAGCTTTGTGAGCACTGAATGAGTGGGTTTTGAAGCCCAGTGTGTGTTTTTACTTGTCCGCTGGGTGCAAGCTAGGATTAAAGGTGATGACCCACCAGTTCTTGGCTCCATTGTTTCATTACTGTCTGTCTGAATCTAGTGCAAACCTGCATGGTCCAGGGGGCTGTGATGGTGGCCATGGAAACTGGCTTTAGAGCCCCCAAAAGGACAGCTATGGGGAACCATAACAGCAGCCAGTCCTATACTCCACTGCTCAAAGGTGGTGGTAGCTCCATACCAATCTGTATCAAATCCTGCTGACTATGTCAGATGTATGGCCAGTAGCCACAGCCACCATCACAGCTGCCTGGCCTGTGCAGGTTCACATTTGATTTGGACAGATGGTAATGAAACAATGAAGCCAAGAACTGGTGGGTCACTAGCTTTAATCTTAGCTTGCACACAGAGGCAAGAAATACATAGAGTGGAAAAACACTTTCCTTTCCATTCAGGGCTCCCAAAGCCACTGACTTATCTGAGTTTCCTAGAATCAAAGGTTCCTACCTCAACAGCCTTATTCACCTCTGTTTCTCATCCTCTCTCTACACAAACTCTGCACAAACTATCTTTTCCTTCAGCACTCCGCCATCTTGGCTGCTTCTCCTCTCCTCCACGTGGCCTTTCTCTACTGTCTTCCTGCATGGGCTCCTCTGCCCCATTTTATAGTGTAGAAATCAAAATCTTTAATCCAATATACAAACAAGGAAGTCTCTGATACAATGTCACTTTTCTGAGGCAAATGGGATTTCTCATGAGAGTGCACCACCCTCTAACATGCAACAGTCAAGGGTGTGTGGAAAAGCTTAGTTTTAAAACTAAACCTTAGGGGGAAGACAAGATGGCGATGGAGTAGGCGGATGTACCAACTTGCACCTCCCAGAACCAAAGTGGATTACAAACTAATTTTAAGAACCATCATCTGGAAAAACCAACTTTTGACTAAACAAAGAGGACTCTTCAACCAAGGAACACTGAAGAAGGCAAACTGAGACTGGTAGGAAAAGCAGAAATGCGGACAGGGCTGTCCAGCTCCCCAGAGCAAACGGCAGCCGAGAGAGACTTGTGTGGTGGGAAATGAGTTTAGCAGAGAGGGGAGGGTCCTGAGTTCCAGGAACAAAGCCCCAGCCTGCAGCCCCATAGCCAGAAGAGGTGTATGGACAATATTTAACTGGAAGCAAGTCAGGACACTGTTTGTGAGAAAGAGACTGATTTCTCTGACCCAGGATTCTTCTTAAAGGGGCCATGCAGAAACCTCTCTCAAAACCACTCACCAGGGCTCCGGGGGATGAGGAGTGACGAGAAGATCAGAGTAGCAGGAAGAGACTGTAGTCTAGGAGGCACAGGGAGAAACATTTTGAGAGACAGCCACCCTAACCTCTGGGACAAGTCCTTCCCCAAATCTGAAGTGAATATTTTCCCTGGAAACAGCAATATCAGGAAAGGGAAGCAGGACACCTGCCAAACAAGCTCTCCCACAGCACTCAGAGAAGAGTGGCTTAGAAGGAGGGAGCTTTCTGGACTACAGTAGTGAGTGTTAGGGTCTGAGCAGCAGCTCTCCCACCCACACAGCTGAGGGCTCACTGAGGTTGAGCGGCTGCAGGATGCAGAATCGTGGTTCTGTTGGCAAGGTTGGAAGCTGGCTGGCCACCACTGAGGCCCAGGTATGAGCTCATTCTGACCCAGCTGGGGAGGAGGGGATGTGCAAAAGTGGTCAAGCCCAGCTGCGGACCACCTGCAATTCAGCCTGTGGGGAAAGAGCAGGACCCCTGACAGGGGCAAAGACCCACCCCTTAGCAAGGTCACAGAAACACAGCCTTGCCTCGCTGGCAGAACCAAGGCTTATGGCCTGACTTAGGAGCTGGCTCCTCCTGCAGGGGTGGAGCCAAAAGCCCAGAACAGGCAAAATCCCACTACTGAGCATGGGAACGCAGTCTTGCCTGGCCTGTGGAGCCAAGGGTTGCAGACGTCACACCAGCAGGCTCCTCCTGCAAGGGTGGGATGAAAGCCTGGAATCAGGTGGAGACCCAAAGCTGAGCAAAGGTGATCACCACTGCCCTCAGGGCCGAGCATAACACCACCCGTGGGGGCACGGCGAAGGCCAAGGCCACCGAGGCTTGTACACCCGAGCAAGCCAATGATCATAGCCACTCCCATGAAGGAGAGGTGAAAACCACAGCAAGAGCCCCAGTGGGCAGGCACGGGCAATGTCCATATCTGAATGCCCTAGGAAGCAACAGCAGAGGGGGTGGCGTGCCTGCAGACAGACCACACCGAGGGAACACAGAGGCCATGCTCAGTGGACTCCAGTTCCCAAAACCTTCTTTTATACAGACAAAATGAGAAGGAAGAGAAATGCAACAAAAATGAATCAAGAGAAATCCCCAGAAAAGCACCTGAATGAGTCAGATATAACCAAATTACCAGATGCAGAGTTTGAAATAACAATTGGTAGGATGCTCAAAGGTATTAGAACAACAATAGATGGTCATTACGAACACCTACATAAAGAGATAGCAAATATAAAAAAGGTTATTGACATAATAAAAGAGAATCAGTCAGAAATGACAAATACAATATCAGAAATGAAGAACACAATGGAAGAAATTAAAAGCAGGATAGATGAAGCTGAGAATCGAATAACTGAGTTAGAGAACATGATAAATAAAGGCATGGAAGCAGAGCAAAAAAAAAAGAAATGAGACTGAAAAAGTCTGAGGAAACTCTAAGAGAGCTCTATGACAACATGAAGAAAAATAACATCCGCATCATAGTGTTCCTGAAGAAGAGAAAGAACAAGGGATAGAGACTTTGTTCAAACATATCATAGCTGAAAACTTTCCTCAATTAAGGCAGAAAAACATCTCACGAGTTCAAGAAGCACAGAGAACTCCATTAAAGAGAAACCCAAAGAAATCTACACCAAGAGATATCATAATTAAAATACCTAAGCTAAGTGATAATGAGAAAATATTAAAAGCTGTTAGAGAAAAAAAGACTATCACCTACAAAGGAGCCACCATTAGGATGACTTCTGACTTCTCAACGGAAACACTTGAGGCCAGAAGAAAATGGAAATAAATATTCAAAGTAATGCAGAACAAGAGCCTACAACCAAGACTACTTTATCCAGTAAGGCTATTGTTTAAAATTGAAGGAGAAATAAAAAGCTTTCCAGACCAAAAAAACCCTCAAGGAATTTACTACAACCAAACCAAGGCTGGAAGAAATGCTAAGGGGCCTGTTGTAAACAGATCAAAGAAGAAAAAGAATATAGCAAAAGAGGAATAGAGTTTTAAAGAATAAAATGGCAATAAACAACTACCTATCAGTAATAACCTTAAATGTAAATAGATTAAATGATTCGATCAAACGACATAGGGTAGCTGCGTGGATAAGAAAACACGACCTATACATATGCTGTCTACAAGAGACACACCTTAAAACAAAAGATGCACATAGACTGAAGATAAAAGGATGAAAAAAAAATTTCACGCAAATGGAAATGAAAAAAAAGCTGGGGTAGCAACACTTATATCAGACAAAATGCACTTTAAAACAAAGGCTATAGTAAGAGATAAAGAATGTCACTCGTAATGATAAAAGGAGCGATCCAACAGGAAGATATAACCATTATAAATATCTACACACTTAATACAGGAGCACCTAAATATATAAAGCAGGCTTGGATGGATTAAAAAGGCGAGATCAACAGCAATATTATAATAGTAATGGCTTTCAATCCTGCTAACATCACTAGATAGATCCTCAAGAAAGAAAATTAACAAAGAAACAGCAGACTTAAAGGAGATACTAGATCAACTCGATTTAATAGATATCTTCAGAACTTTTCACCCTAGAGCAGCAGAATATACATTCTTTTCAAGTGCTCATGGTACATTCTCTAGGATAGATCACATGTTAGGGCACAAAAGCGGCCTCAACAAATTTAAGAAGATTGAAATTATATCTAGCACTTTCTCTGATCACAATGGCATGAAACTAGAAGTCAACCACAACAGAAAAACTAAAAAATACTAAAACACTTGGAAACTAAATAGCATGTTATTAAATAAAAAATGGGTTAACAATGAGATCAAAGAAGAAATAAAAAAAATTCCTAAAAACAAACAATAACAAGCGTACATCAACTCAAAATTTATGAGACACAGCAAAAGCAGTCCTGAGAGGGAAGTTCATAGCATTACAGGCATACCTTAAGTATCTAGAAAAAGCTCAAATAAACAACTTGACCCTGCATCTAAAAGAACTAGAAAAAGAACAGCAAGTAAAGCCCAGAAGCAGTAGAAGGAAGGAAATAATAAAGATCAGAGCAGAAATAAATGACATAGAGGATAAAGAAACAATATAGAAAATCAATGAAAGCTGGTTCTGTGAAAGGGTAAAAAAGATCGATGAATCTTTAACCAGATTCACTATGAAAAAAAGAGAGAGGACTCAAATAAATAAAATTAGAAATTAGAGTGGAGAAATAACAACTGACACAACAGAAATACTAAATATTGTAAGAAAATACTATGAAGAACTGTATGCCAAAAAACTAGACACCTAGATGAAATGTATGAATTCCTTGAAACATATAATCTTCCAAAAATTAATCTGGAAGAATCAGAAAACCTAAACAGACTGATTATAACAAATGATATTGAAACAGTTATCAAAAAATCCCCAAAAAGAAAAGTCCTGGGCCTGATGGCTTCACAAGTGAATTCTATCAAATATTTAAAGAAGAACTAACTCCTATTCTTCTCAAGCTATTTCAAAAAATTCAAGAGGAAGGAAGACTGCCAAGCTCCTTTTATGCCATGAGTATTATTCTGATTCCAAAACCAGGCAAAGACAACACAATGAAAGAAAATTACAGGCCAATATCGCTGATGAATTTAGGTGCTAAATTCCTCAACAAAATATTAGCAACCAAAAAATAAAGTAACTAGGAGTAAATTTTACCAGGGAGATTAAAGATTTGTACTCTGAAAATTAAAAAAAACATTGATAAAAGAAATCAGGGAAGCCTGACCAGGTGGTGGCGCAGTGGATAGAGCGTTAGAATGGAATGCAGAGGACCCGAGTTCGAGACCCCGAGGTCGCCAGCTTGAGTGCGGGCTCATCTGGTTTGAGCAAAAAGCCCACTAGCTTGAACTCAAGGTCGCTGGCTCCAGCAAGGGGTTACTCGGTCTGCTGAAGGCCCGCGGTCAAGGCACATATAAGAAAGCAATCATTGAACAACTAAGGTGTTGCAATACGCAATGAAAAACTAATGATTGATGCTTCTCATCTCTCTCTGTTCCTGTCTGTCTGTCCCTGTCTATCCCTCTCTCTGACTCACTCTCTGTCTCTGTAAAAATAAATAAATAAATGGAAATTAAAAAAAAAGAAATCAATGAAGATACAAACAAGTGGAAGCATATACCATGCTCATGGTTAGGAAAAATAAATATCATTAAAATATCTATATTACCCAAAGCATTTTATAAATTCAATGCAATACCAGTTAAAATACCAATGACTTACTTCAAAGATATAGAACACATATTCCAACAATTTATATGGAACCAAAAGAGAACATGAAAAGCCTCAGCAATCTTGAAAAGAAAGTATAAAGTGGGAGGTATCACACTTCCGGATATCAAGTTATACTACAAGACCATTATACTCAAAACAGCCTGATACTGGCATAAAAACAGGCACATAGATCAATGGAACAGAACTGAGAACCCAGAAATAAAACCACACCATTATGGACAACTGGTATTTGACAAAGGAGGTAAGAGCATACATTGGAGTAAATACAGCCTCTTCAACAAATGCTGTTGGGAAAATTGGACAGCTACATGCAAAAAAATGAAACTAGACCACCAGCTTAAACCATTCAGAAAAATAAGCTCAAAATGGATAAAAGACTTAAATGTGAGCCATAAATCCATAAGCATCTTAGAAGAAAACATAGGCAGTAAGCTCTCTGACATTTCTTGCAGCAATATATTTGCTGATTTATCTCCATGGGCAAGTGAAATAAAAGACAGGATACACAAATGGGACTATATCAAACTAAAAAGCTTCTGCACAGCTAAAGACAATAAGAACAGAATAAAAAGACAAACTACACAATGGGAGAACATATTTGACAGTATGTCTGATAAGAGGTTGATAACCAAAATTTATAAAAAACTTGTAAAACTCAATACCAGGAAGACAAACAATCCAATCAAAAATTGGGCAAAAGAAATGAATAGACACTTCTCCAAAGAGGACATACAGATGGCCAATAGGCATATAAAAAAATGCTCAACATCAATAATCATTAGAGAAATGCAAATTGAAAGCACAATGAGTTATCATCTCACACCAGTCAGAATGGCGCTCATCAACAAAACAACACAGAATAAGTGCTGGCAAGGATGTGGAGGAAAGGGAACCCTCCTGCACTGCTGGTGGGAATGCAAACTGGTGCAGCCACTGTGGAAAACAGTATGGAGATT
The DNA here is from genome assembly GCF_036850765.1 of Saccopteryx bilineata. Classification (NCBI taxonomy): domain Eukaryota; kingdom Metazoa; phylum Chordata; class Mammalia; order Chiroptera; family Emballonuridae; genus Saccopteryx; species Saccopteryx bilineata. The sequence continues at coordinate 206,164,358 of NC_089491.1, read as the reverse complement.
CCTGAAAAAATTAAAAATTGAACTGCCTTTTGAGCCAGCCCTCCCACTTTTAGGAATATACCCCAAGAATACCATAGCACAGTTTGAAAAGAAAAAATACACCCCCATGTTTATGGCAGCATAGTTTACAATAGCGAAGATCTGGAAACAGCCCAAGTGTCCGTCAGTGGACAAGTGGATTAAAAAGCTTTGATACATATATACTATGGAATACTACTCATCCATAAGAAATGATGACATCGGATCATTTACAACAACATGGATGGACCTTGATAACATTATACTGAGTGAAATAAATAAATCAGAAAAAACTAAGAACTATATGATTTCATACATAGTTGGGACATAAAAATGAGACTCAGAGACATGGACAAGAATGTGGGGGTTACGGGGTGGGGGGGAGGAGAGGGAGGGTGTTGGGGGAGAAAACCAGTTAGAAGGTGACGGAAGACAATTGGACTTTGGGTGATGGGAATGCAGCATAATCAAATGTCATAATAACTTAGAGATGTTTCTCTGAATATATGTACCCTAATTTATCAATGTCATCTTATTAAATTAATTAAAAAAATAAAATAAAACTAAGCCTTAGGCTATAAGGATCCTGCCTACTTATACTTTGTCCCCCATACCCAATGCAAACTGTAAGTGAGCAAACATATATATAATATTTACAAACTTGTTTGACCAACACCCACTCCTTTGAATAAATACCAAAGTTTGTGATTGCTGGGTCATATGGAAAGAGTATGTTTAATTTTTGTAAGAATCTACCAAATTAACTTCCAAAGTGGCTGGACCAATTTTGCATTTCTACTAGCAATAAATGAGAATTCCTGTTGTTTCACATCCTCCTCAGCATATGGTGTTTTCAGTGTTCTGAATCTGAGTCATTCTAATAAGTATATAGTGCTTTGTCATTTTTCTAATTTGCATTTCTCTGACAAAGAATGTGGAGCATCTTTTCAAATACTTATTTGACATCTGTATACAACTGCTCTCAAAAACTAGGGAATATCTTATATCCCTTTATATTTGTTTTGAAATATCCCCTAGTTTTTTGTGAGCAGTATATTTTCTTTGGTGAAGTGTTTGCTAAGGTCTTTGGCTTCTTTTTTAATCTGGTGGTTTGTTTTCTTATGATTGAGTTAAAAAATTCTTTGTATATTTTATATAACAGTCCTTTATTAGATATGTTTTTTACAATTATTTTCTCCCAGTCTGTAACTTGCATTTTAATTCTCTTGATATTTTCTATCTCAGAGCAGCAGATGTTTTTAATTTTAATGAAGTACAGTTCATCACTTGTTTCTTTAATGGATTTTGTCTCTGGTGTTATGTCTAAAAAGTCATCATGAAACCTAAGGTCATTTAGGTTTTCTCCTATGTCTAGGAACACAAATCTTTTGGGAGTATACTCTGTTATGTTATACTCTGGTACTATAAAGTTTTGTTATTTATTTTGAGTTAATTTTTATGAAGGGTATAAGTTTTGTGTCTTACACAAAACTTTACTTTGCATGTGAATGTCTAGTTATTCTAGCACCATTTGTTGAAGAGACTTTTTTGCTCCATTGTATTTTTCTTTGCTTATTTGTCAAAGATCAGTTGACTATATGTATAAGGTTTCATTTATGGGTTTTCTTTTCTGTTTCATTGATCTATTTGTGTGTTCTTCTACCAGTATCATACTGTCTTGATTACTGTGGCTGTATAGTAAATCTTGAAGTTGGGTAGTGTCAATTCTTCAACTTTAATCACCTTTAATGTTGTGTTGACTATTCTGGGTCTTTTACCTCTTTGTGTAAACTTCAGTTTGTATGATTGATAAGTGAAAGGCAGAAACCATGGGCTGAACCAAAAACAGGAGGCTAGTGTGTTTTAAATAAAAAGTTTATCTTTTTTTTTTTTAACCTTGGGCTTCAAGCCAGTGACCATGAGGTCATGTGTATGACCCCACACTCAAGCCAGTGACCCTGCGCTCAAGCTGGTGAGCCTGCACTCAAGCCAGCAGCCTCGGAGTTGCAAACCTGGGTCCTTTGCGTCCCAGTCCAATGCTCTATCCATTGTGCCACCACCTGGTCAGGCTAAGCAATTTCTATTTTGGCTAACAGGCTAAATGACTTCCACTTGTGGCTGTTCCCCCAGACTAGCTCACAAACCTGTTTTGTATCAAATGTATTTTTCTTGGGATGTTACTTCCTCAGCCTCACTGGTATATCTCCTTCCCCACATCTTCCCATTCTTTTTTATTTTATTTTAATGGGGTGACATTGATAAATCAAGGTACATATGTTCAGAGAGAACATCTCCAGGTTATTTTGACATTTGATTATACTAAATTCCCATCACACAAAGTCCAATTATCTTCCGTCACCTTCTAACTGGTTTTCTTTGTGCCCCTCCCCTCCCCCAACACCCTCCCTCTCTTTACTATCCACCTCGTAACCACCATACACTAGTCCATGTCTCGTGAGTCTCATTTTTATGTCCCAGATATATATGAAATAATATAGTTCTTAGTTTTTTCTGATTTATTTATTTCACTCAGTATAATGTTATCAAGGTCCATCCATGTTGTTGTAAATGATCCGATGTCATCATTTCTTATGGATGAGTAGTATTCCATAGTATATATGTATCAAAGCTTTTTAATCCACTTGTCCACTGACGGACACTTGGGCTGTTTCCAGATCTTCGCTATTGTGAACAATGCTGCCATAAACATGAGGGTGCATTTTTTCTTTTCAAATTGTGCTTTGGTGTTTTTGGGGTATATACCTAAAGGTGGGATGGCTGGGTCAAAAGGCAGTTTGATTTTTAATTTTTTGAGAAATTTCCATACTGTTTTCCACAGTGGCTGCACCAGTCTGCATTCCCACCAGCAGTGCAGGAGGGTTCCCTATCCTCCACATCCTTGCCAGCACTTATTCTGTGTTGTTTTGTTGGTGAGCGCCATTCTGACTGGTGTGAGGTCATATCTCATTGTGGTTTTAATTTGCATTTTTCTAATGATTAGTGATGTTGAGCATTTTTTCTATAATCCTATTGGCCATCTGTACGTCCTCTTTGGAGAAGGGTCTATTAATTTCTTTCACCCATTTTTTGATTGGACTGTTTATCTTCCTGGTATTGAGTTTTACAAGTTTTTTATAAATTTTGGTTATTAACCCCTTATCAGACGCATTGTCAAATATGTTCTCCCATTGTGTAGTTTGTCTTTTATTCTGTTCTTATTGTCTTTAGCTGCACAAATTTTTTATTTTGATATTGTCTTATTTGTTTATCCTGTCTTTATTTCACTTGCCCGTGGAGATAAATCAGCAAACATATTGCTGCGAGAGATGTCAGAGAGCTTACTGCCTATGTTTTCTCATAAGATGCTTATGGTTTTACAGCTTACATTTAAGTCTTTTATCCATTTTGAGCTTATTTTTCTGAATGGTGTAAGTTGGTCTAGTTTCATTTTTTTGCATGTAGCTGTCCAATTTTCCCAACAGCATTTGTTGAAGAGGCTTGTCTTTACTCCAATGTATTCTCTTACCTCCTTTGTCAAATATCAGTTGTTCATAAAAATGTGGCTTTATTTCTGGATTCTCTGTTCTGTTCCATTGCCAATTCTTATGCCAGTACCAAGCTGTTTTGAGTACAGTGTAGTATAACTTGATATCCAGAAGTGTGATACCTCCTACTTTATTCTTCCTTTCCAAGATTACTGAGGCTATTCGTGTTCTTTTTGGTTCCATATAAATTTTTGGAATATGTGTTTCTATATCTTTGAAGTATGTCATTGGCATTTTAATTGGTATTGCATTGAATTTATAAATTGCTTTGGGTAATATAGACATTTTAATGATGTTTATTCTTCCCAACCATGAGCATGCTATATGCTTTGACTTGTTTGTATCTTCCCTGATTTTTTTTTATTAATGTTTTATAAATTTCCAAGTACAAGTTTTTTTGTTTTTTTTTTTTTTTTTTTGTATTTTTCTGAAGCTGGAGACGGGGAGAGACAGTCAGACAGACTCTCACATGCACCCGACCGGGATCCACCCGGCACGCCCACCAGGGACGATGCTCTGCCCCTCCAGGGTGTTGCTCTGCCGTGACCGGAGCCACTCTAGTGCCTGGGGCAGAGGCCAAGGAGCCATCCCCAGTGCCCGGGCCATCTCTGCTCCAATGGAGCCTCGGCTGTGGGAGGGGAATAGAGAGACAGAGAGGAAGGGGGGGGTGGAGAAGCAAATGGGCGCTTCTCCTATGTGCCCTGGCCGGGAATCAAACCCAGGTCCCCCGCACGCCAGGCCGATGCTCTACTACTGAGCTAACCGACCAGGGCTTCCAAGTACAAGTTTTTAATCTCCCTGGTTAAATTTACTCCTAGGTACTTTATTTTTTTGGTTGCAGTGGTAAAGGGAATTGCTTTCTTAATTTCTCTTTCTGAAAGTTCATTGTTAGTATATAAAAATGCCTTTGATTTCTGACTATTAATTTTATATCCTGCCATTTTGCTGAATTCATTTATCATGTCCAGTAATTTTTTTACTTAGACCCTAGGGTTTTCTATATACAATATTATATCATCTGAAAATAATGATAGTTTTACTTCTTCTTTTCCAATTTGGATGCTTTTTGTTTTTTTTTCTTGTCTGATTGCTGTGGCTAGGACTTCCAGAACTATGTTGAATAAGAGTGGTGAAAGGGGGCACCCCAGCTTTGTTCCTGATCTTAAGGGGATTGCTTTTAATTTTTGCCCATTGAGTATGATGTTGGTTGTGGCTTTGTCATAGATGGCCTTTATCATGTTGAGGTATGCTCCCTCTATTCCCACTTGTTGATAGTTTTGATCATAAATGGGTGCTGGATTATATCAAATGCTTTTTCTGCATCTATTGAAATTGTCATGTGGTTTTTCTTCTGATAGATTATATGTTTCAAGGAATTCATCCATTTTATCTAGGTTGTCTAGTTTTTTGGCATACAGTTCTTCATAGTATTTTCTTACAATATTTGGTATTTCTGTTGTGTCAGTTGTTATTTCTCCACTCTAATTTCTAATTTTATTTATTTGAGTCCTCTCTCTTTTTTTCTTGGTTAGTCTGGTTAATGGTTCATCGATCTTGTTTACCTTTTCCAAGAACCAGCTCCTGGTTTTATTGATCCTCTGTATTGTTTCTTTAGCCTCTATGTCATTTATTTCTGCTCTGATCTTTATTATTTCCTTCCTTCTACTGCTTCTGGGATTTACTTGCTGTTCTTTTTCTAGTTCTTTTAGGTGCAGGGTCAAGTTATTTATTTGAGCTTTTTCTAGATACTTAAGGTATGCCTGTAATGCTATGAACTTCCCTCTCAGGACTGCTTTTGCTGTGTCTCATAAATTTTGAGTTGATGTATGCTTGTTATTGTTTGTTTTTAGGAATTTTTTTTATTTCTTCTTTGATCTCATTGTTAACCCATTTTTTATTTAATAACATGCTATTTAGTTTCCAAGTGTTTTAGTATTTTTTAGTTTTTCTGTTGCAGTTGATTTCTAGTTTCATGCCATTGTGATCAGAGAAAGTGCTGGATATAATTTCAATCTTCTTTAATTTGTTGAGGCCCTAACATGTGGTCTATCCTTGGGAATATACCATGAGCACTTGAAAAGAATGTATATTCTGCTGCTTTAATGTGAAAGGTTCTGAAGATATTTATTAAATTGAGTTGATCTAGTGTGTCCTTTAAGTCTGCTGTTTCTTTGTTAATTTTCTTTCTTAAGGATCTATCTAGTGATGTTAGTGGGGTATTAACATTCCCTGCTATTATAGTATTGCTGTTGATCTCACCCTTTCAGTCGATCAATGTCTGCTTTATATATTTAGGTGCTCCTATATTAAGTGCATAGATATTTATAACTGTTATGTCTTCTGTTGGATTGCTCCCTTTATCATTGTATAGTGACCTTCTTTATCTCTTACTATAGCCTTTGTTTTAAAGTCCATTTTGTCTGATATAGGTATTTCTACACCAGTTTTTTTTTCATTTTTATTTGCTTGAAATAATTTTTTCTATCCTTTTATCTTCAGTCTATGTACATCTTTTTTTTTAAGGTGTGTCTCTTGTAGACAGCATATGTATGGGTCCTTTTTTCTTATCCATGCAGCTACCCTATGTCTTTTGATTGAATCATTTAATCCATTTACATTTAAGATATTATTGATATGTAGTTGTTTATTGCCATTTTATTCTTTAAAGATGTATTCCTCTTTTGCTATATATATATTTTTCCCTTGATCTGTGTACAACAGGTTCCTTAGCATTTCTTGCAGTACTGGTTTTGTTGTAGTGATTTCCTTGAGTTTTTTTTTGTCTGGAAAGCTTTTTATTTTTCCTTCAATTTTAAACGATAACCTTGCTGGATAAAGTAGTCTTGGTTGTAGGCTCTTGTTCTGCATTACTTTGAATATTTCTTTCCATTTTCTTCTGGCCTGAAGTGTTTCTGTTGAGAAGTCAGAAGTCATCCATATGGGGGCTACTTTGTAGGTGATAGATTTTTTTTTCTCTAACAGCTTCTAATATTTTCTCATTATCACTTAACTTAGGTATTTTAATTATGATGCGTCTTGGTGTAGATTTTTTTAGGTTTCTCTTTAATGGAGTTCTCTGTGCTTCTTGAACTTGAAAGACATTTTCCTGCCTTAATTGAGGGAAGTTTTCAGCTATGATATGTATGAATAAAGTTTCTATCCCTTGTTCTTTTTCTTTTTCTTCAGGAACCCCTATGATGCAGATGTTATTTCTTTTCATGTTGTCACAGAGCTCTCTTAGCTTTTCCTTAGACTTTTTGAGATTCCTTTTCTGCTCTGCTTTTGTGCCTGCATTTATATTGTTTTCTATCCTCCTTATTCAATTTTCAGCTTCATCCATCCTGCTTTTAATTCCTTCCATTGTGTTCTTCATTTCTGATATTGTATTTGTCATTTCTGACTGATTCTTTTTTATTAATTCAATGTCCGTTTTTATATTTGTTATCTTTTTAGTTAGGTGTTTGTAACGACCATCTATTGTTGTTCTAAGATCTTTAAGCATCCTATCAATCGTTATTTTAAACTCTGCGTCTGGTAATTTGGTTATCTGACTCATTCAGGTGCTTTTCTGGGGATTTCTCTTGATTCATTTGTGTTGCATTTCTCTGCCTTCTTATTTTGTCTGTGTAAAAGAAGGATTTGCCACTGGAGTCTACTGGGTGTGGTCTCTGTCTTCCCTAGGTATGGTCTATCTGCAGGCTCGCCACCCTCTCTGCTTCTGCTGCCTAGGTCATTCAGGTATGGGTGTTGCTGTGGTTTTTACCTCTTCTTTATGGGAGGGGTTGTGATCTCGTGCTTGGTTGTAGAAGCCTCGGTGACCTCAGCCTTTGCCTCATCCATGCAGGTGGGGTTATGCTCGGCCCTGAGGGAAGGGATGAGCACCTTTGCTCAGCTGCCAGTCTCCCCCTGATTCCTGGCTTTTGCCCCACCCCTACAGGAGGAGCCCGCTCACAGATGGCTGCAAGCCTTGGCTCTACAGTATGGGCAGGGCTGTGTGCCCACCCTCAGTTACAGGACTCTGCCTGTTCTGGGCTATTGCTCCACCCCTGTGGGAGAAGCTGGCTCCCAAGTCAAGCCACAATCCTCCCAAAGAAAGTTAATCTTTAAAACACCTGGGTGCAGGCAGGGTGAGACCTTCAATAGGTTTCAGCCCCAGGAAAGGAATGGGGCAGGGCTTATATGGTTTCGTCAAAGGGCCTTAGGCAAAGGCAGCTTCAAGATTGCTTCTTTTGTCTGTAGTTGGGAGTGGTTCCACAGTTCTTCATAATTGTCTGTACCTTAATCCAATCATTCTTTATCAGCATCCAGCTGCTAGGGAGGTCTGAGCCAGATTATTAAGTAGGCAAGTCCTTCTTCCTCCTTCTGGCCTACATTGTTTTTAATATGGTGGCTGATTAACCATTTTATCTATCAATATGTTGTTAAGATTTTTGTTGGCACTGCAATGAATCTACAGATCAAGTTGAGAAGATCTGATATATTTGCAATTTATGTATATTTTGAACATAATTCCTATTTATGAACATGGAATTTGTCCCCATTTAGTTCTTTGATTTTGTTCATCAATTTTGTACTGTTTCTCATTGTTGGATGTTGGGCAAATGAATTGTAAAATCTGTATTTTCTGGTTTTTCTCACTCTTATTGTTAACAATTGCTGCTGCTCACTTGATGATGCTCTCATGTGATACAACTGATTGCTTTCATGTTTGGGAAGGAGCTTGGTTAGGCTAATGTGTGCTAGGGGAGGACTTTCACACAAAAAAGTGTTAAAAGGAGGAGCTAGGAAGCCATTTTGAGGGAGAAACCACGTTGTTGTAGAGAGAGGAAGAGATCACATTGTTCCAGGGGAGAGAGGCTACGTGGTTGAAGGAGCGGAGGCAGTCAAATGCCTGGATGCTGAAGAAGAAGCCAGTATGTGCAGTGAGAAGGGAGATGGGGAACCAGAGGGTATAAGACTGGTGGGGGCCTTTGATTCTTGGAAAACTTGGATGTGTCAGTAGCTTTGTGAGTGCTGAATGAGTGGGTTTTGGATCCCAATGTGTTTGTGTTTACTTGCTTAGTGAGTGAAAGCTAGGAATAAAGGTAATGGCCCACCAGTTCTTGGTTCTGTTACTTCACTACCATCTGTCCAGATCAAATGTGAACCTCTATGGGCCAGGCGGCTGTGATAGTGTCCATGGCTACGCCTTACATTGGGCAAATGAGTTTGTAAAATTTGTATTTTTAGAGTTTGCTCACTTTTATTGTTAAAAAATGGTGCTGGGCAGCCATGTGTGCTTGCCTTCAGAGTAGGGCAGTTGATTGCAAATTGTGAATAGCATTCCTCTTGGGAGGGGCCATTGTTTTGCTAATGTTTGCTGGAGGAGAGAGTCTTTGTGGGCCCAGCCAGTTTTGCAGGGAGAGTACAGAGAATGCAGAATGCTGAATGTGTAGCCAGTAGGCAGGGTCAGGGCCACTATCACAGCAGCCTTCTGGCCTATGCAGGTTCGCATTGGATTCAGACAGTCGGTAAAGAAACAGCGGAGCCAAAAACTGATGGGCCATAGTCTTTAATTCTAGCTTGCACCCGGCGGGCAAGTAAAAAAAAACACACACTGGGCTCCAAAACCCAGTCACATTCAGTGCTCACAAAGCCACCGACTTATCCGAGTTGCCTAGAATCAAAGGTTTCTAGCTCACCAGCCTTATTCTCCTCAGTTCCCCATCTCCTTCCTTATCCCAGATACAAACACTACACAAACTGGCTTCTCACTCAGCACTCTGCCATCTTGGCTGCTTTTCCTGGCCTCCTCCATGTGGCCTCCTTCCGCTGCTGGCTCTACTCTCTCTGCTCTCTCATGCTAACCTCAGGAACCAAGAGCACAAGCTCCCACTCCGTCCCCATTTTATAGTGTAGAAAATCCAAACTCTTAATTCAATATACAAAATAGGGAAGTCTCTAATACAAAGTCACTTCTCTGAGGCATGATTGGATTGTACCACCCCACATCAAAAAGGATAGGAAAGGCTTAATCCCAAAACCAAGCCGCAGGCTACAACAATCCTGCCTGCCCAGAGACACACATTAATATCACCTGGGTAACGCCATCTTTAACAAAGTGAGCATAATACATTTTATCTGCCCAACACTGAAGAAGAAACCAGTTTTACACAGAGAGAGAAGGTGTGCAGATGGGGAACCAGAGCTGAGGGACTTTGGGAGCCTGTTGGGCAGATAAAATATATTATACTCACTTTGTTAAAGATGGCACTGCCCATGTGAAGGCCGTTGCCCAGGTGATATTAATGTGTGTCTCTGAGGGCTGTGGGCAGGCAGGATCCTTTTAGCCTGGGGCTTGGTTTTAGGACTAAGCCTTTCCCACCCTTTTTGATGTGGGGTGGTACAATCCAATTATGCCTCAGATAAGTGACTTTGTATCAGAGACTTCCTTATTTTGTATATTGGATTAAAGGTTTTGATTTCTACACTATAAAATGAGGGCAGAACAGGAGCTTACTCTCTCTCGGTTTCTGAGATTAATATTAGAGGAGAGAACAGAGGAGAGCAGAGAAAGGCCACATGGAGGAGGCCAGGAAAAGCAGCCAAGATGGTGGAGTGTTGAGTGAGAGGCCACTTTGTGCAGAGTTTGTATCTGGGAGAAGGAAGGAGATGGGGAACAGAGGTGAATAAGTCTGGTGAGCTAGAAACCTTTGATTCTAGGAAACTCGGATAAGTCAGTGGCTTTGTGAGCACTGAATGTGAGTGGGTTTTGGAGTCCAGTGTGTGTTTTTACTTGCCCGCTGGGTGCAAGCTACGATTAAAGATGATGGCCCATCAGTTTTTGGCTCCATTGTTTCTTTACTGACTGTTCGAATCCAATGCAAACCTGCATGGTCCAGGCTGCTGTGATGGTGGCCTTGGCCACTGGCTTTACAGAGCCCTAGAGAGGCTTTTGGGGCCTTTGATTCTAGGAGGAATATAAGAAGATTCTCCTGGTTGTGGAACTGGAGAATGTGTCAGTGCTTTGGGAGCTCTGAATGAGAAGAAAGTGTTTTTTTCTGCCTGTTTGCATGTCTGCTGGTACAAGACTTTAATAAATGGAATGGCCTACCATTTTTTGGCTCTACTGTTTCTTTACCATCTGCCCAAATCCAATGAGAACCTGCATGACCATGATGGTGGCAGCCACTGGCCATACATTCTTCTTACTGAGCTTTGGTGGGCTAGGAAAGAATTTTTGGAGAGGTATGTAGTGAGTCTTAAAGAATGAGCTTTACATGAAATGAAAGAGCAAGAATATTGTAGACAGATAATGACAAAGGAGACACAAGGTGGTTTTCCAAGAATCTATGTGTGACAAATAACAAGAAACAGGGCTGAAGAGGTCAGTGAGGTCCTGCTATTTTGTCTCATGTCAAGGAACTTGCTTTTTATTCTATAGCTCAATTCGTTTTTTCCTCAAGTGATTATGGCAGCAGATTTCTTTCCAAATTAATTTTTATATGGTACATGTTGGTCAAATAAGTTTGTAAGTATAATATATATGTTTGCTCACTTATAGTTTGCATTGGGTGTGGGGGGACAGGCTGTAAGCAGGCAGGGTCATTATAGCCTAAGGAGAACTGAGAAAGGTCATGTGGAGGAGAGGAGAAGCAGCCAAGATGGCAGAGTGCTGAAGGAGAAGACAGTTTGTGCAGAGAGAAGGAAATGGAGAACAGAGGTGAATAAGGCTGGTGAGGTAGATACCTTTGATTCTAGGAAACTTGGATAAGTCAGTGGCTTTGGGAGCCCTAAATGGAAAGGGAAGTGTTTTTCCCACTGTGTGTATTTCTTGCCCTCCAGATGCAAGCTTGGATTAAAGCTAATGGTCCACCAGTTCTTGACTCCGTTGTTTCATTACCTTCTGTCTGAATCCAATGCAAACCTGCATAGGCCAGGCAGCTGTGATGGTGGCTATGGCTACTGGCCATACAATAAACCAATATAAAAATTAGATTAAGAGGACATTTTACTAGTATGTATTTATTTTATAAATTAAAACAACAAATATACTGCCATTTGTTTGAATATAAAATTGGTATTGAGATTATCAGTGACAGTTATGTCTTATATTAACCTTAGTTTGTTTTACAGTTCTTTTATCTTTGAGTTTTGTTCATTATACAGTAGTAAGATAATATTGATTGACAGGAATAAGTATTTGCAAATGGTGACAGTTTTAAAATGTTTTCTGGAATGCCCTGGCCAGTTGTTTCAGTGATAGAGTGTTGGCCTGGTATGTGTATGTCCTGTGTTCAATTCCTAGTCAGGGCACACAGGAAAAGTGACTGTCTGTGTCTTCACCCCTCCCTTGTGCCCTTCTCTCTATCTCTCTCACTTCCCCTCCTGCAGCCATGGCTTGGTTGGTTTGAGCATATTGGCCCCAGGTGCTGAGAATGGCTTTGTGGGGCCTCTGCCTCAGGTGCTAAAAATAACTTGGTTGTGAGCATGGCCCCAGATGGGCAGAGCATTGGCCCCAGACAGGGTTTGCTGGGTGGATCCCAGTTGGGGCACATGTGAGAGTCTCTCTCTTTATCTCCCCTCCTCTCACTTGGAAAAGATGAAAAAAAAAAAAAACCCCAGCAAAGTGTTACCTAGGAAACTCAGGATACTATTCTATAAAAAATGATAGAAGAGCCTGACGAGGTGGTGGCATAGTGGATAGAACATTGGACTAGAACCCAGAGGATCCAGGTTCAAAACTCAAGGTTGTGGGCTCTAGCACAGGCTCATCTGGCTTGAGTATGGGCTCACCAGCTTGAGTATGGGCTCACCAGCTTGAGCATGGGATGATAGACATGACCCAATGGTTGCTGGCTTGAACCTAAAGGTCACTGGCTTAAAGCCCAAGGTTGCTGGCTTGAACCCAAGGTTACTGGCTTGAGCAAGGGGCCACTCTGTCTGCTGTAGCTCTCCCCCATCAAGGCACATATGAGAAAGCAATCAATGAACAACTAAAGTGCCACAACAAAGAACTAATGCTTCTCATCTCTCTCCCTGCCTGTCTTTCTCTTTCTGTCTCTCTCTCTGTCTCTCTGTGTCTTTGTCACCAAAAGAAAAAGAAAGATAGAACACAAGGTTGGTTCTTAAGTCTACATGAATATGAAATTCTAGTTTGGGTGACCATGAAAATGATAGCACCGACAACTGAAACTATATATGCCAAAGGGTAACTTCTAGGGAAAAAATGAGTTCAGCTTTTAACATTTTGTGTTTAAGGTATTTTGTATCAGAATATAGGAAGCTTTTTATAATTATGAAAATAATTGGTTTATTAAAAATTAAATATTAAATATAGATATATTTTTAGAGTTGTGTAACCTAATTTTCCCCCCTGATCTTCTGTGTCCCACTTTTGATAAAATGTTAATGGTTCACTTAAGAAACTCTTCAGTTTTGAAAATCCATGCAGCTGCTCTGCCTGTGGTTCATCAGCAGTTCAGGTTTCTTTTTTTTTTTTTTTTAATTTTATTTATTCATTTTTAGAAAGGAGAGAGAAAGGGAGAGAGAGAGACAGAGAGAAGGTGGGGAGGAGCTGGAAGCATCAACTCCCATATGTGCCTTGACCAGGCAAGCCCAGGGTTTTGAACCGGCGACCTCAGCATTTCCAGGTCGACGCTTTATCCACTGCGCCACTACAGGCCAGGCAAGATTTCTTGATTTCTGTACAGATGCCTCCAGACCAATGCCATTTTATATTTAGCAAAGTTGCAATAGTTCACAGGGACTTTTGTGTCCTTTCTGATTGCTACGCATATTTAAGCTGGGTCATGCCACTGTTCTTCTCCCTCAGTCAAGCTGAATAAAATTGTCCTCATTTAATGAATGACTTGTTATAGAGCAAAATGTTCCTGATGCTTCCCAGGACTATGGCACCATTGTCATCCACTTCTTCATTTGCTTTTTTCTTCATCCAGTGGGAATAGATGCTGAGTTCGTCCTTGATTGTGAGAGTAAATGATTGCATTAATTTGCTAAGGCTGCCATAACAAAGTACCACAGGCTGGGTGGCTTCAAGAGCAGAAGTGAGTTCTCACAGGTCTGGAGGTTGGAGGTCTAAGACCAAGGTGAAGGTTTGGTTTCCTCTGAGGCCTCTCTCCTTGGCTTGCAGAATGCTATCATCTTACTGCCTCTTTGTACAACCTTTTCTCTGTGAGTGCACCTTCCCGGTGTCTCATTTTGTGTCCAAGTTTCTTGTTCATATAAAGACACCAGTCAGATTAGATTAGGGTCTTCTCTAATGCCACATTTTAAATTAGTCATCTCTTTAAAGATGTTATTTCCAAATATCACATTTGGAGACATGGTGTGTTAAGGCTGCAACATATAAATTTTGAGGCACACAATTCAAGCCATAACAATGATTAAATATTTTGCCTTGGGTCTTATAAAAAAGACAAAACTGAACTCAATAGATTCAAGTTTTCTCCATAGCATCATGACTTCTTCAATTTTCATTGTATTTTGATGGGAATTAAAATGAATCTTTGCTTCTGTTATGGGAAAAAGAGAGGTAATCTTTTCTTCTGGAAGGTGTTACAGATAATGCAATATTCCTCAGCCTTTTTACTGTCCTAACACACAAAAGGGATGGTATATACCCACAACAAATGAATGATTTACTAAGCTTAAACTGTAGAATCTCTTATTCAAAACCTGTGTCTAAATCCTAATCCTCCTAAGGGGTACTGTCTAAGTGACTTTAACAAAGGTGCAATAATATTATGGCTTAAGAAGAGAAAAACTTGTTTTTGTTTCCTGTAACAACCCACAGTGATGCAGTGCAGAATGGAATGGAAGCTCAGACCATCCTCAGAATACAGCTTTGTCTCTATCTACCATATATATATAGTACAGGCATCCTATGTTTGTCAGCAGAGATACTGCACAATTCTGCTAAGTAATGGATGCATGAATTTCTTTTCTAGAAGATTAGGAGGTTTTCTGACTGTTCTTGTCCCTGGGGGCTTTCAGCATTTGCTGATGTCATCACCTGTACTCAGCCATTACCTAGCATATGAGTGAGAAACAGTGGCTTTTCCATTATCCTTAGTTTTACTCACATGTTATCTATCTCTGAGAGAGGACAGTGCTGGTTTTTCATGAACAATGTATGACTGTAAAAGATTTATGTTTTTAAATCAATAGACATTGTGTTTTTTCAGAATTTTCTAAATAGTTTTGGTTTGTGGTGCCATTAGTGTATTAATAATGTCTTTTCATAGCACCCCTGGGCCAAAAGAAATAAGAATTCCATTTATATATTAAGTTATGGGTTCAAACACCCTAATACAATCATTTATGTTTGAACAACCAAGTAGCTATTTGGAAAACAAAAATATATACATAAAGAAAAAGTAATATTTACTTTCATTCTTGAATAAATGCAATTACTAATGGAGATATTTGTGCCTTTTGGGTACTGTCCACCTTCACCAACCTTGGAATGTGTGCTTGTAAAGCCAGAAGCCAGGGCTACTATCACAGAAGCCCGGCCCATGCAGGTTCGCATTGGATTCGGACAGTCGGTAAAGAAACAACAGAGACAAAATCTGATGGGTTGTCATCTTTAATTCTAGCTTGCACCCGGTGGGCAAGTAAAAATACACTGTGGGCTCCAAATCCCACTCACATTCAGTGCTCACAAAGCTACTGACTTATCTGAGTTTCCTAGAATCAAAGGTTTCTAGCTCACCAGACTTATTCTCCTCAGTTCCCCATCTCCTTCCTTATCCCAGATACAAACTCTGCACAAACTGGCATCTCACTCAGCACTCCGCCATCCTGGCTGTTTCTCCTGACCACGTGGCCTCCTTCTGCTCTCTGCTCTAATGATAATCTCAGGAACCAAGAGAGCAAGCTCCTATTCTGCCCCTATTTTATAGTGTAGCTTCACAACCTTTAATCCAATATACAAAATAGGGAAGTCTCTAATACAAAGTCACTTCTCTGAGTCATGATGGGATTGTACCACCCCACATCAAAAAGGGTGCAAAAGGCTTAATCCCAAAACCAAGCCCCAGGCCACAAAGATCCTGCCTGCCCACAGAGACACACATTAATTTCACCTGGGCAACACCATCTTTAACAAAGTGAGCATAATATATTTTATCTGCCCAACAGTGCTCACTACCCCTTTCATTTCCTGTTTCACATTGATTTTCATGAGGTACTTGCATTTTATTGCAGAAACTGTTGGAAGCTCAGCTTTGCAAAGGAGAGAATGTCATTGAAAAGAATGTAGCATGATCTAATGAAACTGTGACTCATCTCCAGGTAGTGGTGGGATCAGACAGATGTTGCTGTGCTGTCCTTGGAAATTTTAAATATCCAGTTAGGTCTCCTGAATTCTCTGTGACACCTGGAGCACCTCAGGCTACAATGTGGAAACTGCAGTGCTAGGGAAAGGGAGATGGAAGAGATGTATTCCATGTCAGGAACTCAATTATTATATGGCACATAGATATGTGGTTATTTAAGTATCCCATAATGCAGAATGCCACAATCAAGATGCAGTGGACATTTTATTTTGTTTGCTTAGTATCTGAATCACTTTCCTATAGTTCGAAAATCTGTAGTATTTTCACCCAAGAACTCTTGGGTGAAAGAGTTCATCTTCTGTTGTAGAATCTGAATACACATGAAGCCCAGTTTCTAATCTCCCTTGAAGGAAGGCCTTGGCTCCCAGGTTCCACAATCAGACCTGCCTGTCAGAGGCTATTGATTGATACAAAGGGTCATTGGGGACATCTTTCTCGCTGTGTGGTGTTGATATGCACACTGGCGACATAGGCAGTGTTGGGCCAGTGTCAGCACTGGTGATGTGGATGGATTTGTCAGTGACTCTAATATGTGGTTATGTCATCTCAGAACTGGTTCTGTGGCATGATGGTTAGCTGTCATTTGCGTGGGGCAGCCTTCCTTGTATCGATTCATTCTGAACATAGTTCTCGAGTCTTCCCAAGGATATGGACATCCTTCTAATACACTTCTTTTTCTGTTTAAATCAACCTAACTTACTCTGAAATGAGGGACAAATAAAAATAAACATGACCAAAGATTTCCAAAACCAGAAGAAAGGCAAGATTATAGGGGGTGTGTTGCACTGACTTCCCCATATTGAACTAAAGTGTAGGAGACTGCAAGTTGACAAAAGTCCTGTAGTTTAAGACTTAAGCCAAAAAGATAAACTCTTCCCCACAAACCTTTGATTGTTTGATTAAGTTGCTAAAGGCTATGCCTTTCTCCACATCTTTGGGTTAGCTTTTTTCCACTCCTCCCATCTCTCATGTCCCATGAAGAGACTGGAGGCAGTTTTCTTTTACCCTTTGTTTGGTGAAGTTAAGATATTATTTATGTAGGGTGGGTTTTTTTCTGCACTTGGGAGAATTCTTGGTTTGCCTTGGAAATGTGACTTTGTATCTGAACCCTCGTTGATTTGCAAATGACTTTGCTTTACACTAGAAAATAAAGCTTTTGGATACTTACCTGGCAGGGGAGATGCCATGATCACAAAGGTGATTTTCCCAGGGTGAGGCTTATCCACTGCACTCCAATGTGCTGACCCCTGTGATTTCCCCAAATGTGGTAAACTTGACTGCATAATCTGTGGTAGTGGGGGACTGCGTTTGTGTTCTCCCCAGGCAAAATAAAATAAAATAAAATAAAATAAAATAAAATAAAATAAAATAAAATAAAATATAATAAAGCTTTTGGGAGTGCAGGCATTTTTGGTAGTTCATCAACAGTAATAAGACCTCCCAATCCTATTCTTTTTCTTTCTGTGTTTATTTTCTAATTCTCCACCATTTCCACCAGAGACCTGCAAAATTACGAGTTGCACTGGTTTGCAACACTAGGGTCCGAGGAAGTATGGAAATGTGCTTTCTCAAAGCTCTGGAGAGTGAAAATCATTGGTGAACCAGTCCTCGAAAGCTGAAAGGGCTCCTTAAGAGGAGGGTGTAGAGCAGGGGTCCCCAAACTATGGCCCGCGGGCCGCATGCGGCCCCCTGAAGCCATTTATCCGGTCCCCACCCCACTTCCGGAAGAGGCACCTCTTTCATTGGTGGTCGGTGAGAGGAGCATAGTTCCCATTGAAATACTGGTCAGTTTGTTGATTTAAATTTACTTGTTCTTTATTTTAAATATTGTATTTGTTCCCGTTTTGTTTTTTTACTTTAAAATAAGATATGTGCATTGTGCATAGGGATTTGTTCATAATTTTTTTTAATAGTCCAGCCCTCCAACGGTCTGAGGGACAGTGAACTGGCCCCCTGTGTAAAAAGTTTGGGGACCCCTGGTGTAGAGTGTGGGCAAATTTGAGAGAGGGGAAAACTTGGGAGTTGAGCACAGATTATATCAGGCCTTTGTAAGTGAGTTTCAAAACAGCACATTTGTAATGAGTAGGAAAGTTTGAAAGCATGTCGTTAGAGATTGTGCTCAGAAAGTTTGCAGGCCCCTAGGAACAGTAAGATAATACACACCTTAAAAGGGACCTGGCCAGGACAACAATAAATAGAAAACAAGTCTGTGATAAATGTTAGGCTGATGAGAGGGTGAATTTTAGGTAAAATTATGCACATAGGAGAAATAGGG
This sequence comes from Saccopteryx bilineata, assembly GCF_036850765.1. NCBI lineage: Eukaryota > Metazoa > Chordata > Mammalia > Chiroptera > Emballonuridae > Saccopteryx > Saccopteryx bilineata. Next base: position 206,146,179 of record NC_089491.1, on the reverse strand, counting down.
ATACACAAGATATATTTGGATGATGGATATTTAGGCAAACCCAGGTTTACAGTTGTTAGTATGGAAAATAATACAATAATAAATAATACAAGGATAAACTCTGTGTTTTGTGTACTCACAACAAAACCTACTTTTGCTTCACACTGTGTGTTCATCACTAGCTGACACTCCATAAAGCCAAATCTAGGGGAGTGTGTTAGGCAAGTAGACATCTGGTTCAGACAGCAAAGGGAAAGGAAAGCAGAGTCTATCTTCTCCTTAAGAAGCAGGTGAAATGTTTGAAACCAGGAGGGCCTGTGTGAAAGAGGGAAGGAGCAATAGCAGGAAATGGAATCCTAGAAGAATATTCATAACTAAAGACAAAAGTTGCAACAGGAAAAATTGTTGTGTTGTTTTGAAGTAACACAAGTTCCTGAAATTGAAGGAGCAAGTTTAGAGCTATGCCCAGCTGAAGGCATGAGTCTTTCCTTGCTTCAATAGAATAGAGTAAGACATGAATTTATGAACTCTGTAAAATAGACTGAGTTCATATTTTTGAAATTCACAGGTTGTTTGGCTTCCATGAGATGAAGTGATTTCAGATGTGACTCATTCTATCCCTTGATAAGTGGAATCATGATGTCAGGTACTCATGCCCTTGTTAGGTGCACACAGGCTCATGGGACTCCCAATGCTCTTAGGAAAGCAATGTGGTAGGCTTACTTAGGGACTCTATCCTCTCAAATATTAGGCAATGTTATAATTTATATTACTGATTCAAAAATAATTGCTGATCATAGCACTGCTATTAAAGGCATATGAATATTTTTAATGTGTAATCATTTCTCAAAACTCAGTTTAAAAACAATTGCCCAAGTTATTTTAATTATGTTTTAGTGTTCTAACCCATCCACCCATCTTGTTGACCTATATGCTCTGTGAAAACTCTCTCAGCTGAGTCCTTGTATATACCAACTGTCTCTATCATAGGAAAAAGGTAGTTTTATCTTTATCAAACTAGTAGGGGAATATAATGCTTTTATACTATTGAGATTGTGAGATGTGAGATAATAGGTTGTGAATCTGGATCAATATTTAGTTTTGGGATTTATATTTTCCTTCCAGAATGCTCAAAGACAGAAAAGGAGACCAGCAGACTGAGAAGGAGCCCATACAAGTGAAAGGTTATCTGATAGATAGATATATACTTGTGCCATGGGGCACTCAATGTACATTTGTCTTCCTCTGGGGACTTGGCACAAAATGTTTCAGAGAATCATCTTATTCTTTTGGCAAATGGATGTGGGCAGAACCCTTCACATCTGATACAACCTGAATTTTTAATAATACATCCTGCAATTTCCTCCCTATAGTCTAAGCAACCACCCTATGAAGTTCCTCATGATTTTCTTTCCATGTTAGGACCTTTTATGACTTTTGTCTTTTGCTCCTGCTCTTATTTCTTTAAATTAAATTCTTAGTTTTCTTCCTCTTTAGTTTGAGGTTGTTTGTTCTATCATTTGTGCCCCCCACAGTGCTTGGTTATAAGTCTGTAAAAGCATAAAGTCTGTGCTACTATACTATTTTTGTCTTTTACATTCACCATGTAGGTAGTCTATTGCTTAGTCATCTTTGTTCCTGCCACATTGCAAGGATACTCAAAACACTCTCAAAATGTCAAAAGGCTTTTTGTACATCAGTGTATGTATAGTCAAACTGACTGTCTGAAATGTTTGCAGGTTGAATGCATATGCTTGACTTCATTTTTTATTTCTATAGTGATGTGCTGTGTGAGATAGACACTTAAATTCACTGAACCTTTTGTTTCTTCTATTAAAAGTTGCATTTTTTTAGATAACGTCAAAGATGCTTTTCAGTCTTACATCCTTAGTCTGTATTTCAGGTCTTTCAGTGAGACCTTGGGAAAGTTATGTAATCTCTTTGGTAAATGCAGAAAGTACTTTTAAACTCCAAGGGTGATGGTGAATGTTAAAAAAGATAAGATCTGGAATGAATTTAGAATGGTTCAGTAAATAAATGTTTATTGAGCATCTGCCTAAGCAACAGCAATTGTGCTAAATATTGGGGCTGTAGAGATGACTAAGATACTATCTTGACTCTGGGGAAGTTATGCCCTAAAGCTGATCCTGGAACATAACACTGATTCCCTAACTGTTCATTCTCTTCTTCTTTCCCTTGCTGGCCTAGCACTGATTTGAAATGGAATAAAGAGACCACTTTACATTTCACATTATTTTTCACATGGTATTAAAATGCAGTAATGAACCTTACCTTAAGACCCGAAGCTGAAGTTAATGTCATTCCTTGGAAGACATAATTAGAAAGTAATGAGGCCAGACAAGAATAGCCTGAGATCAGATGGGAGTTATGTGCTTCAGAATAAGAATTTTGTGGGAGTAACTGGTCCAACATTCCCTCAGCCTGGGAATAGCATTTAAGGTGTCTTTATCTTAAGAATTAAAAAAATATGTTTTCTAGTTTATTAGGAGAGGAACAAAGTAAACACAGGGACTAATTTGCCTAATGCAGTAATTATATATATGTTTTGCACACAATAAAATAATTGCTTAAGAAGGTTATGCTGTTTTTTTCAAAACAAGCCAGCCAGTGGGTTTGGACTCTAGAAAAACTGCCTACACATTTTAAAGATGAACACATGCCATTCAGTTTTGAAACTTCTTTCTTACCCTACTGGTTTGTTTCACTTCACCAGTCTCTGTGTCAATCATTTACATATATCAAAAGTTGTGGTCACATACTGGAATCCCTGCTGAAAACGAGCAATCCGATGATTTCTACACAAAGATGTACTTAACTACTTACAATTTAAAAATGCCACAATGAGAAAGTCAGAAAATGCTGGACTTTCTCTCTTTTTTTTAAAGCATTAATTACTTAGCTGTTGTGGATTTGGCTGAGTGTGTTAATATAGTGAGTTATATCAATGATAGACAATGAACTATCACAGTAGGGAAGGAGTTCTCTGTAGAGGAAAAAGAATCTTCAAAAGCATAGTGATAAAAAAGAGTGTTCAGGAATGCCAAGAGTATATGTTGATTGCAAAGTGGGCAATGAAACTGGTATGATCAGTTGTGTATGCACGTAAACAGTCCTTTACATTGTTCCAAGGGTTTGGGACACTGTTCTGTGTGCCACTGAATGTTCTAAAGTAGTATATTGAAAGTTTTGTATTTGTATTGGCATGTGGTCAGTCTACCCACCTGTCTTTATGCCTATACATTGCCTCTGTGCCTGCCACAGGAGTCAGTAAGGACTTCTAGATTTCCAGGTCCAGGTACCATTCATGATCTCCAGCTTTAGCATCACTGGAGCAATGAGGTACGTAGGATATGTAGCTGGAGGAGAATCTCTGTAGACTTAGTGGAAAAAGTTAAGACTCTCCTGGAGCCTCAGCATGGGACCACAGTTTGCTGTAGTTGTACAAACAGAATAAGATAGTCTTGGAGCACTCATCTCCTTTTGCAAGTGGGAGGATTCTCTCCCCATGCAAATGACATGAATTGTGTAGTATGTCAAGTGACACCAATGCAAACTTGATTCTTTAATAGAAAACCCAATTTTGTTTATTTGGAGAAGTTGAAGTTCTTCTTTGTTTCCTATTCTAGACCTGCCCCATTAAAAGGAGAAAATGAGAAAGTGTTGCAGATACATGGGAACAATGGTAGGTTCTCAGCAGCTGCCCCCATTCTATTGAGAGGCAACAATGTCATACAGAAAGTTGACTTGAGCTCAAGAGTTGGATGTGTCTGGCCCTGGCCGGTTGGCTCAGCGGTAGAGCGTCGGCCTAGCGTGCGGAGGACCCGGGTTCGATTCCCGGCCAGGGCACATAGGAGAAGCGCCCATTTGCTTCTCCACCCCTCCGCCGCGCCTTCCTCTCTGTCTCTCTCTTCCCCTCCCGCAGCCAAGGCTCCATTGGAGCAAAGATGGCCCGGGCGCTGGGGATGGCTCTGTGGCCTCTGCCCCAGGCGCTAGAGTGGCTCTGGTCGCAACATGGCGACACCCAGGAGGGTCGCAACATGGCGACGCCCAGGATGGGCAGAGCATCGCCCCCTGGTGGGCAGAGCGTCGCCCCCTGGTGAGCATGCCGGGTGGATCCCGGTCGGGCGCATGCGGGAGTCTGTCTGACTGTCTCTCCCTGTTTCCAGCTTCAGAAAAATGCAAAAAAAAAAAAAAAAAAAAAAAAAAGAGTTGGATGTGTCTTGTCTAGAAGAAGTGCTGTTTTCTTGCTAATTGGTTTAAAAGTGGTATGTGAGTGACCCAATTCTAGTCTATGAGATGCAAGAAGGGGTTTCCTCAAGGTGTTTTGCAAAGTTCACTCCTCCTTTTGGAAGTTGGATGAGAAATTCATCTATACCTCCTGGTGAATGTGAGCATGAGGCCAAGAGCTAGGTTTGTATGGAAGCCACCTTAGGACTTCAAGGTTAAGTTAGGGGAAAGCTTGGGGCTGAGAATAAAGACAGAAAGAACCAAGGTCTTGATGTCATGGTTGACGCTTTGAATCCACTGTTCCTGAAACATTCCATCTCTGGCCTTCCACTTATGATAATTAAAACATTTATGTAAACTAAACCAATTTGAATATCTTTGCATTCTTTTTCTACTTCATTGTGTTGTCCCACCCCTCCTTTTAGAACCATGTGCCTGGCTCTGCTACTTTCTTCCACAGTCATCCTCTTGAGTCTTAGGTCATTGTTCTATGCCCATTTAGGAAATCGACACCTGACTGATATGTATCTTTTTTTCCCTCTTATCTTGCCATCATCCTTGGTAATTCTGATATCCTTGGAATGTCGTGTCCAGCATCCTTACATCAGGGACAGTGAACCCCTACTCTGACGATCTTTACCTCCATTCCTCCCCAGCACTTATTTCCAAAGTCACATCTTAAAATTTATTCCATTTTCTAACCGAAAAGCTCTATCTTTTCTCATCACTTCTTCCAGCAGCCCCACTTCCTTTCAACTAAACCTGGTTTCTGACCTTATTACATCTTCCAGCTCTGGCTTCCTTCCTGGCTTCCCATTTGTTAAGTTTCTTACTAGTTTCAGTTCCCTCCCTGAACTAGCCCAGAACCTGTTTCCACATCCCTACTACCCTATTATCAGCACCCTACTGCTCTCTGCCCTATGGCCATGTACTGATTTTCAGTAGACCTTAGCTTTTGCATGATCTGATCATTATTTTTACAGCTAGTATTTCTGGGTGAGGTGGTACTAGAGTTAAAACACACAATTAGATGAAATCCACTTAAATTTGTTATTTTAAGTTCACTGGAAGGAAGTACCATTCAGTGGTCTTTGTATTCAGAAATTTCTGTGATATTGACCATCAGAACTTTTACCTATTTGTCAAACCTCTATCCACTTTCTTACTTCCTCATTCTTAGCAGTTGCCCTGGCTTTCTGCTTCACAGAGAAAATAGAAGCCACCAGTAGAACATACCTCACATATGCTTACATCTTCACCCTTGTGGCTTCTTTCCCCATCTATCCTTTTTCTGCTTCTGTCTCAAAGGAGGAAGCACTTACTAGAGAAAGACCTTCCCGTGGTTGTCCTTGACTTTATTGTTTGGCCAGTTCTAGAGTTTTTACCAATGGTTAGTCAGGTGCATGTGTGTTCCCTATGTTTACAACCTCTCTGTTCCTGCTTCTTCTGAGCCTGTTCTCATGCAGACTGGCACGTGCTGGCTTGGTCCTGGAAGATTCAGTCACAGTCATTTTCTGAAATGCACTTTCCTCAGAGCATGGGATTTATGAGGACCTTGTCCTCACCAGCTGATGGCAAGGGAATTAACTGAGCTGTTGAGGGTTAGGAATCAGCTACCTGGGAAGAGCCCTAAGCAAACTGTCAGCCAACTGGGGATCTTTATTTCCCCTTAACTCTGCGACCAAACTTTTTTAAAATTTATTTTTCAACCACAGTTTATATCCAGTGCCATTCTACATCAGTTTCAGATATATAGTAAAGCGACCAGAAAACCATGCACTTTACAGAGTGGTCCTACTGCTGCCCCAAGAAACCACCTGGTACCATACCAGTTATCTCTATAGTAATGGCTATATTCCCACACTGCAATTTGTATCTCTGTGGCTATTCTGTAACTACCAATTTGTACTGCTTAATCTCTTTACTTTTTTCACCCAGCCCCCACCAACCCCAACTCCCCTCCCATCTGACAGCTGTCAGTCTATTTTCTTTATCTATGAGTCTGTTTCTATTTTGTTTGTTGGTTTATTTTGTTCATTAGATTCCACATATAAGTTAAATCATATGGTACTTGTCTTTCTCTGACTGGCTTATTTCACTTAGCATATCATACCCTTTCAGTCCGTCTGAGCTGTGACTGAAATTTAACCTCATGCTCTCTGATTCCCCCCTGGGATTACAATTTCTGTAGAACTTGGCCTGCTTTGCTGGTATCATCATGTGGGTTGCCTTTTACTGCAAAACTGCTTTTGTAGTAATCTAAGCAGAAAGAAATCTTGTTAGAAAGATGTTGAGGGCTCTAAATATCAGGGAGAGACTGCCGGACAAGTTTGATAAAAGGACAAGGAGCAGGACAGCTCCAACAGGTCAGGAAGAAGGCAGCACCCTGGACATCTGGCCAGAAGATGTGGCTGTGGACTGATTCTAACTGACCTGTTTTCTTTGTGTTACTTATTCAGAGTTCAGTGTCGTGAGCAAGAGCATCAGAACCTGAGGGAAGCTGAGTCACTTGCTTGTGTTGTGACTGCTAGGGCAGGAATGAAGATGATGATGGGGAAGAAGTTTTGTGGCCTTCATGTGCTGCAGTGGGAGGTGGAATGCTTCACCCCATCTTGACTACCCTGATAGCTGCCCTTTCAGCTTTTCACCATCTGTGCACATCTTTACATACTCACAGTTATGAGAAAGATTGATTTGCTTAATGCCATCCTGAAAAGTGAACTCATCCTCTTCCTGATTTACTTCACTCAGTTCCAAATTCAGTGGCTCAAAGTTTCCCTTCGTTTACTTGGAAAGGAAAATGCTGCCATTTTATTTATACCACTGGTAACAACATTTTTAAATGGTTATCTCAGAGAAGAGCTTCAGGGATTTAGAACCATTACAGTGAATAAGCAGCAGCATATTTATTTCATAATATGATACCATATCTCTGATCTAATTTCCAACTAATTTTCCTCTTTTTATTTTTTCTTTTTTGTAGGCTTTCTGCCTATGGAAGAAGAGGCATAGCTGAAAACTCAGTGTTTTGAGATAAGAACATTTCCTCTGTTGTACCAGGTCACAAAGATGCACCAATTCTCCCAGTTTCCTCCTCTGTGGACTTGTAAAATGTGTTGACATTTTCTAATCTATTCTTAAGTGTGGTATGAAAAACATGAGAGGCAACATACTTCAGAAAAACCTTCTAAATGGTAAACATGGATGCCCCTTCTGCTTCTAGCAAAGGGGCTGGCACTTCCTGGGATCCTTGTTAGATAGAGTTATTTAGATCACATGGGCTTGGGTTGGTAGCTTGTTTACTTTCTGTTTTAGTCTGGAAAGCTGGAGTTGAATGGCTATAATTAAGTCACATTTCTCTACACTGCTCAGACTCTAGACCAGAACACCAGTAAAGATTTACACAACCCACTTGCTGGGATTTTCTCTATCATTTTGATTATCAGTGTTGAAAGAGAAAGCCAAATACTTTTAATAGAAGTGCTCAACAGGCTTCTTGGGGCTTTAGGAGTAGAAATCGCTTTGTTTATTGCCTGTTATTCCCAATGGTCAATGATAAACCTCAGCGGTCATGAAATTTCAATGGTCATAAAGTCTTTGTTGTAGAATAATAATATTCCATACCATTTCATAATTATCCAAGGACTTACTGATTACAGCAATTATAAAACTTTATTAGTGTATCAATAATTTATATTAGCATCATAAGTTAATAATTCCACAATTCAAACTGTTTTGTGTCTTATTTATCTGCACTGCTGTGCTGGAGTTTTTACAATTTACATCCCCTTGAATGAAGCAGCAGCCATGGAAACATTCTGCTCAGATCCCCTGCTGTGCTGTGTAAGTGGTACAGGGCCCCAGCTATGGCCTTTCTGTCTACCATTGCATTTCCCCCAAGGACACACTTCCCACAGGCTGCTTCTCCCAGTGGCTAAGCATGGCTGGCATTCTAAGTCTAATTGATTCTTGCAAAAAGCAGGTATTCTTTACAGCAGTGGTCCCCAGCCTTTTTTGGGCCACGGACCGGTTTAATGTCAGAAAATATTTTCATGGACTGGCCTTTACGGTGGGATGGATAAATGTATAACGTGATCAAGACAAGCGTCAAGAGTGAGTCTTAGATGGGTGTAACAGAGGGAATCTGGTCATTTTTAAAAAATAAAACATTGTTCAGACTTAAATATAAATAAAACAAAAATAATGTAAGTTATTTATTCTTTCTCTGTGGACCAGTACCAAATGGTCCATGGACCGATACTGATCCATGGCCCAGGGGTTGGAGACCACTGCTTTACAGGCTTGAGGACTCTCCAATGGCCTGGTTGAAGCATCTTAGAATGGCCTTGCAATTGGAGTCTCTACTTATCCTGTCCTTCCTCTTACTTCACACAGGCAGACCTGCACTGAGGTCTGAACGCTCACCTCACTATTCCTTCCCACTCCCGTATTTTTCTCTAACAGGTATTTTAAATACATCTCTTGGTGTCTACTTATTTTAGATTGTCTTTCAAATTGTTTTACCATTTACAGTCTTCAAAGTTTCAGTCTTTAAAAACTTTTTTGAGGGGTGGTTACAGGGGGTGGGGGGAGGGAAGGAGGGAGAGGGGGAGGGAAAGGGGGAGAGGGAGGGGTACAAAGAAAACTGGATAGAGGGTGACGGAGGATGATCTCTCTTTGGGTAATGGGTATGCAACAGAACTAAATGACAAGATAACCTGGAAATGTTTTCTTTGAATATATGTACCCTGATTTATTGATGTCACCCCATTATAAAACAAACAAACAAACAAACTTTTTTGATTGTTTAACTTATCTTTTTGAAATTTATTTTAAATTATAGTTGACATACAAAAATTAGTTTCAAATGTACAACATAGGGATTCAACATCAAAGTGACCACTATTTCTATTTGCTGCATCTACTAATTCTCATCAGGATGGTTCATTTCTTCCTGCATATTGTAATTTTTTATGTAGACCTATTTATAGTAAAGACTTTTACTCCAGGGCTCTGTGATTGTTTAGGTTATGAATGTAAAATATCAGTTTTGAGTTTCTTTCTGAATGAACCCTAGCAAGTTCAATGTCTCCATGAGTTAGTTATTTTACGGCTTATGAAATTTGCACTAAACAAGTGTAAATTTATATTTAGATGAAAACATTTTTCCTGTTACTTTGGTGAGTTGAGTACTTTTTCTAGATCCACTTTTTCATAAACTTAGGAAGCTCTTTGTGTTTCCATTTGAGGGCTGCATTCCAGCTCCTCTACTCTGACTTAGCCTCCTGAATCACACCTTGTATTCTCTTGTGGGTATTAAAACTTTAGTCTTAGCTACCAAGGGAAGTTTTTATTTTTACTTCTGGAAATAGCCATTTTCTTCTTTGGAGCAGAGCTGCTAACACAAATTAATTTTATTTTTCCAATATTTCTACATGTTTGTTTCCATCCATGTCAGATCAGTCTCTCATGTCTCTGATTGTCTGGGTAGGATTCTGTAGCATTGATTATTATCTGCTGAATAATTGCTACAAATTCAATGTATATTCAATATCTGTATTACTCCTGCTCTCTCTATTAGTTTCATTTGACTTTTAAAATGACCTGTTTTATTCTCTGTCCCTTCAGTAGTTTATAAACTCTTAGGGAAGTTACCATGACTTTTTTTAAATTTTATTTTTTTATTCTGTCTCTTCAAAAAGTTCTACCATAATAACTGTTCAATGAATGTTTTCAAATTCACTTTTAAAATGTATAATTCAAAAATAATTTGTAAGGAGGCTCCATGCGAAGTTTCAAAAATGTTCATTAACTGTTGAAGAACTGCATCTTTTGCCAATACAGGGTTCAGGCTTTGGAATGAAAGAGATGAGATTTTTTTTATAGTTTGTGAGGTTTGATAAAACATTGAAGAGTATATTATTAATGTGAATCATGCCATTGAGGTCACATGAACAACAAGGTCATGTCTGTGCTCTGCTTTACATTACCTTAGAGTGAATTATTTTAAATCCAGTCATTGCTATGACTATCAGTCGAGGTGTGAAACCAGACTGTACCATGTCTTATCTGTACTGTGAAGCTGTTGCTGTCTGTCTTGGCTTCTCTGTCCTATCCCTGGGGAGATGCTTGTGAAAACCTTTTCAGCCATTCTGCTGAACAGACAAACCCAAAAGGGAGAAAAAAATGTTAACATTTCTATGGGGCAACCCTTGAGCAGTAGAGGATGAGAGACTACACAAATCATCTACTCTTTCTTTTGTCTCTCAGGTGAACAACACTGAATCCCATTCTACACAGTTTCCCAAAAGTCTCTAGTAGGGTAAAGAGCCAGTTGCCTATACTGAAGACCATTTTAATAATATAGAAGCTTCCTCTTATCCATAGTTTCATTTTTCATGGTTTCTGTTACCTGAGTCAACCACTGTCCAAAAATATCAAAGATAAAATTCTATAAATAAACAATTTATATGCTTTAAATTGGGTGCTATTCTGGGTAGTGTGATGAAATCTTGTGCCATCTAGATTTGTCTCACCTGGGATATGGATCATCCCTTTGTCCAGCATCTTCTTTGCTGTATTTGCTACCATCCTGTTAGTCACTTAGTAGTGGACTCAGTGATCAAACTGTCTGTTGTGATATTGCAATGCTTGTGCTCAAGTAATCCTTATTTTACTGAGTAACTGCCTCAAAGTGCAGGAATAGTGATGCTAGCACTTCAGATATGTCAAAGAAATGAAAGTGGAAAGGTATATGTGTACAGGAAAAAAACATAAAATGTATAAGGTTTGATATATATATATCCATGTTTTTAGACATCCATCCAGTTCCGGAACATATCCCCCTTGGTAAGAAGGACATTTCTTACTCTACAAACTTGTTTAGATTCTGGGTTTTTTTGTTTTGTTTTGTTTTTTTTTTGGAAATCTAGTTTAAGACATCTAAACTGTCATGTTAGAGAACAGTTGGTGAAGGCGTCTAATTTCTCTGAGGGAGAGGTTCATCTTTGTCAAAGAATTTGTAAACCTTATTTGAATACATATGTTTTGTTGGCATACATTTGGCCAAGAGAAAGAATAGAGTTTTTAGGATTTTAGAGCCTGAAGTTTTGGTGTGGGAATCTTTAAATCACTGAAACCAAGGAGGGTTGAATTGGTAGAGAGATTTGGGTAGGTAGACTGACACTGCAGGGGCAAAAAATGCAGAACTGAGGACTGGAAGAGAAACTGCATCTTGTTCTTTCATATTTTGAACTCTGTATTTTCAACTATCTTCTTTTTTTCTCAATTGAAAAACGACTGTCATTGTTTGAAAGATGTGTTGTAGCCTGACCTGTGGTGGCACAGTGGATAAAGTGTCAACCTGGAATGCTGAGGTTGCTGCTTCAAAACCCTGGGCTTGTCTGGTCAAGGCACACATGGGAGTTGATGCTTCCTGTTCCTCCCCTTTCTCTCTCTCTATCTTTCCTCTCTAAAATGAATAAATAACAAATCTTTTTTTTTTTTTTATAATTTTATTTTTTTAATGGGGTGACATCAATAAATCAGGATACATATGTTCAAAGATAACAAGTCCAGGTTATCTTGTCGTTCAATTATGTTGCATACCCACCACCCAAAGTCAGATTGTCCTCTGTCACATTCTATCTTGTTTTCTTTGTGCCCCTCCCCACCCCTTTTCCCTCTCCCATTCCCCCCTCCCCCCCGTAACCACCACACTCTTATCAATGTCTCTTAGTTTCACTATTACATCCCACCTACGTATGGAATAATATAGTTCCTGTTTTTTTCTGATTTACTTATTTCGCTTTGCATCATGTTATCAAGATCCCACCATTTTGCTGTAAATGTTCCAATGTCGTCATTTCTTATGGCTGAGTAGTATTCCATAGTGTATATGTGCCACATCTTCTTTATCCAGTCATCTATTGATGGGCTTTTTGGTTGTTTCCATGTCCTGGCCACTGTGAACAATGCTGCAGTGAAAATGGGCTGCATGTGTCTTTACGTATCAATGTTTCTGAGTTTTTGGGATATATACCCAGTAGAGGGATTGCTGGGTCATAAGGTAGTTCTATTTTCAGTTTTTTGAGGAACCACCATACTTTCTTCCATAATGGTTGTACTACTTTACATTCCCACCAACAGTGTATGAGGGTTCCTTTTTCTCCACAGCCTCTCCAACATTTGCTATTACCTGTCTTGCTAATAACAGCTAATCTAACAGGTGTGAGGTGGTATCTCATTGCTGTTTTGATTTGCAATAAATAACAAATCTTTAAAAAAAAAAAGATGTGTTGTAGAGTGTGCTTTCTCTAAGCATGCCCATGGCTTTTTCCTCTAGACTGAATCTCTCCTCTTTTTCTGCTAAACTTTAAAGGTCTCCACAAGACAAGACTTGCAACCAGAGGAGCAATGGGGAGAGGCAGCTTGTTCTTGGCTTACCCCCTGAACCTGTTTGCAAGGCCCTCTTTTTCTCTGACTTTCTTGTAAGCTAACAGCAGCCCTGCATTGGCATACTTCTTTCCTATGTTTCTAGGGAACCAGAGCTGCTCTGCCTAGCCTCTCACCTGTTGCTTCTATCCTAAGTCCTTATTTCATCTTCCTGTCCTCAGCTGTAATATATATACTTTCAGAGTCACCTGGAATCATGTTGCCAAATCTTTCCTGCACAAAATCAAGAACCCACATACTAATAACTGGCCCAAGGTAGACCCACTTCAGGCCCAGTCTACATACAGTAACAACCACTCCAGTGAGTAGGCAGTGTGGTCTGTGGGAAAAAATTATGTCCAGAGTCACAGTTTCATAACCAGCTGCTTGACCATGAATAAATCTCTCTGAACCTTTAAAAAACTGTTGTAATCATGTGGATCCAACTGATAATTGAATCAAGATTCTGGTGACTAAAGTATATAGACCAGAAGGCTAGCTAACAGGTCCTGCAGAATGCTCCTTGAATAAAGCCCATTCTTTCTTGACTGATAAACCACTATGTGACAATAAGACACTTGGGAGTTGAGGCCAACTAGAATAAAATGTTCCTTACGTGCTTTAATACTAGTTGTTTTTTCTGCCTTGATCAAATTGCCAAAAAGGCATATCTCCATAGCTGAGAAAGTTTTAATGTGTCCCTTTCATAGTGGCCCTAATGAGCCCTACTCATAGTGGAGGACATTGGTGTGATTTTCAACCACAGCTTTTTGGGAAGTTATGGCTAACAAGAGTTTGAAAGACATTTAGACCAAGAAATCATGTCTATCTCTTGAGTAATCATTTACAGACAGACTGGTACATTTATCATATCAAGCAGAGCCAACCTTATACAAAACATGAATTCTCTCAAGCTTAAACATATTATATAAAAAAATAAGTAGGCATAAAAATAACAAGAATAACAAATTATCAAAGTGAGATCTCATGAACAGATACGTTCCTCCAACCATTTCTGGTCTTTAGAATAATTCTGCAAGTTCAATATTATTCTCCTTGTTTTCCAGTGGAAGAAAATGATATTCAAAATTCCTCATCCAGCAACATATAGCTGGCAAATGGCAATGTTTGAATTAGAAGAATAATCCTTAGCATCATAATCATTAAGGTCATTGGCACTTGTATGTACACACTAATGACCACACCTGGGATGAGCACCTTAAGTGTCTTTTTTGTTATTGTTCTTGTTGCCCAAATAACTTCTTGAACTCTCATGTCATGACCATTCTATATATGTGGAAAGTTAATTTTGAAGGTTAAATGATTTCATCAAGGTCATACAATGGGTAGGTGGCAGCTCTGGAATTTTAATTAGGATATGAAAGGCTCTAACACAGTGTTTCCCAACCTTTTTTGTGCCATGCCCCACCTTAACCTTTCTAAAATTTTTATGTCCCCCCCTATGTAACATACATAATTTTTAACATTAAAAAATTGATTTGTTCACTTAATAAACATAAATGATAGGTTCTAGGAAGAAATCACTATGAAATTGTTAACAAAACACAGTAAGTAAAATTTCAAAACATATAATGAAAAACAGAAATTTAAATTCCAAATAATTTTAATACAGATTTTTCTATATTAATTTATTATTTTAATTTAGTGTGATCCTTGCGCTTGATGCTTGCTGCACAGAGATTTTATATTAGGTTCCAATTTGGTTAGCTTTAGTCTCAAGTCTCCACATTGTGTTATATCCAGCTGATTTCTTTTTTTTTTTTACCAGTAAATCATTTACAGCAGCACTAAATCCACATTCAGCTAAAAATGAAGATGGAAACGGTAGCAATAGTTTTCTTGCACATTTGGTTGAATTTGGGTATTTGATTTCTGTTTCCTCACAAAGCCATGCCATCGCTCCTTTGATATGAAATAAAGCTTTAACTGACTCATCATTTTGCAATTCTGCGAGTTCTTCTTGATGCTGCATATTTGATATATCAGACAAATCCACTAACATTGGTTGCATCATCCATGTTGGGAAATCAATTTGTTTTAAATCAGAAAATCTTTCTTTTAAATCAGCCGATAGAATACTCAAATGATTGACAATAACAAGTAAAGCGGTATCAGTTACTTCACATTTTTGGGGCCAATGGAACTGTTTAAAGTTTTTGTTGTTAATATGTTTCTGACATAACTCAATATTGGTAATGAAACCAAATATCTTTGCTTTTGCATCGACAAGAGTTTTATTTGTTCCTTGAAGTTGCTTATTTAATATTAATATATTTAGTTTTTCAAAGATATCGGCTAAATAACTCACAAATGCTTTACCATCTATTGTTAACAGATACTTCATTTCAGGTTTGTCGCTTAAAAAATCACTAAGAGTATCAAACAGTTCCATAAATCTTTTCAAACACTTTCCTTTAGATAGCCATCTTACTTCAGTATGAAGTAAAAGTCTCACATGGTCTTCATTTTGTTCTTCACAAAATAGCTTGAAAAGACGCTCACATTTGGCACTAGCTTTTATAGCATTAACACACTTTATTACTGTATGTAATACTTCATTCAGAACAGGCAAGATGTTTTTAGCTACCAAGTTTTCCCTATGAATAACACAATGCACAAGAATCATTTCTGGATTCGCATCTTTCATCAATTTTAAGCAGCCATTTTTCTTGCCCATCATATTGGGAGCACCATCTGCAGCACAAGATGTTCTATTTTTCATTGGTATATCATTGACATCTAAGTAGTTTTTTAGCTTATTATATATATCTTTGGAGGTAGTGGTGCTTTCTAATCTTTTACAGAACAACATTTCTTCAGCAAAATGTCCTTTATCGATATATCTTTCGTAAGTTATCAATACTGCCTCACTGTCTCTCAAAGTTGATTCATCCATTTGCAAGGAGAATTTTCTTGTTTTCAGCTTTTTCAATAAGTTGTTTTTCAATATCCTCACTCATTTCGTCTATTCTTCTGCTAACAGAATTGTTACTGAGCGGCATAGCTTTTACATCTTTGTCATCTTTTTCAAGAACCATTTTAAGAAATGCTGATATTGACGGTATTATTAAATTCTCTCCTATAGTGTGATTTTCTCCAGTTTTAGTGATGAATAAAGAAATTTGATAACTAGCCTCAAGAACACGATTATTAGTTGAAGTATGAGCAGTAAATAGAGACTTTAATGTTGTTCTTTTTTCAAAATTTTTCTTTAAAGTTTTAAAGTCACTCAAATCTGAATTAATATAAACACTATGTTTTGCCTTCAAATGCGCCTCAAGATAACCTCGTTTCATTGATTTGTTGGTCAAGCATTGCTGGCATAAAAGACAAAAAGGAATCCGCTCATCATGAACAGCAGGTATGAACCCAAATATTAAATATTCCTCCGAATATTGACGAGTTTTTTTCTTGCTTGCACCACTCATTTTACTATGGGCTATAAGAAATAAAAATAAGATCAATTAAAAACTAATATTAAAATATGTGTTAAAATATATTCAATGTGACATAGAGTAAACTTATACTAAAAATTCGTATTTATTTAAATGTATATAACACATTTACTACACTACCACCGCAAATCAAAAGGTATCTATATTTTTTCCACTTGACAAAATTTTCTGGAAAGTTATGCTTCTAAAATTAAAATTGTCGTGCATGCACTATTATAGCCCCAATAATATTTATAAAATATTATTGCTTTCTAGCCCCGATGCAAGAAGTACTTAATAAAGAGTTTAATATTGATAAAAATAAAATCAAATACTTACCAATTATATCTATACAATATATATATGTATATTTATTAAATCAACAAGCTTTTACAACAGTTTTGACTGACACTTATTTCAAATTAACACCAACTGAATGATGTGAAACACTACAGAAGTTGCAATGGGCCAATTAGGTGAGAATAACTGCATTGTTTAGTGAGTTTTTAAAACGTCCAGGGTTCCCCGCAGCAGACGGCAAGCTCCGCAGTGAACCCAGGACGAAGTTTACTTGAGGACGCCAATCACCCAGTTGATATTTTGGTCTCATCAAACGAAATTATACTTAATAATTATTTACTGCAATTATTTAAGAATTGCATTTTTTGTTAAATTTGGCACTGATATCTAGCATTGCACTTAAATGGCCTGGGGTGAAAGAGTTAAAGTCGTGTTGAGTCCATTTTCAAATTGCCCCCCTTAACTATCGAATTGCCCCCCTGTGGGGTGTGGGCTCCACGTTGGGAAACACCGCTCTAACACATTCACCCATTTCACTAGCACTCTGAAAACAGATTTCTCTTGTTCTGCCCTATGCCTGTCTCAACTGACATGCTTCTGTCATACATGTGACAAGGTTAGTTCACTTATCACAGTTTCTCCAAAGGGTCTGACTAATGCTGCTCTCTTCAAGGAACTGCTAACATGTCTAGTTTAAGCAATGTGCAAAACAACTGATGAGAATAAAACCTCTTCCTCCAAGGCTTCTCTTATGCATGATTTATTTTCTGGGCTAATAAGACCTAGAGGTGGTACTACAGGGTCAACTAATGAATCTTTGGTAACTCCAGTGTCTTGTGAAGCAATGAGTACAATTCAATAGAAGATGGGCACATTTTATGGTAAATCAGTTTCATCTGTGAGATTTCCTAAAACAATGTCTAAGGAGCCATGACAAGCTGGAAAACTCGATTGACAGTTGATTCAGATGGCTACTGTTATATTCTCATTCTTTTTGACATACCATGTTTATTTCTTAAATAGCAGAATGATAGATTCTTAGGATTAAAGGTGGGGAGAAATAATTTCATGTGTAGGTTGCATAGCAACTTTCTGAGTTTTAGCAAAACATCTTTGAAATTTCTGTGTTCAGAGAAAAACCTAAGAATAACACAAAGGAGGGAAACAACAGTCTCATTTTATTTCTAGAGTTAGCAACTAGGTGTCAGACTATTTTCTATTTGAATTCTTAAAATATCCAGCTTCTCTTTTTTCCACTCACCCCTGATGTGTTTCACCTAAATAGAAAGCCTATTATTGAGAGTTTTTAAAATAAATGTAAGGCCTATTAGCTAATTCCTAAAAAGCAGAACAATGCAGCACACAAAAATACAGTTTCACATATACTTGAATGCATAAACTAAAGAGGAATGTGTGAGGATAGAAATGAGATCCACTAACAATTTGCTGCATTCTGTTGGAGAAGGCTCTTGCCATCTGTAAACAGTTTGTATATCTGGAAATTGAGATTCTCCCTTTTAAGAATATCTAAAAGATTTTTTGTGAATTCTATTCTACACAAGGGCAAGATTACATTATAGATGATACCTAAGGAGAAAAGATGAAGAATTTTTTATTATAATCTTCTGCAAATTTGTGAAATAATTTTTATCTACCCTACTATGTCTCTTATGTGGTTTGTAGTTTTTCTTCACTGCCTTTCCTTCTAACTTTCCTGAAAAGAAACACCGGTGCCTTGTAGTTATACAATCTGTAATAAGAGACTAGTTCCCAATAGGACAATCTAGCTGGCCTTGGTTAGCCTTTAATATGACAATGCTACTAGAAAAAATAATCTCTGCCAATGATTTAACAAGTCCAGGCTCAAGAGTAGAAGAGTAAAGAACTAGGGGCTTGATCTGATTTTCCAAATCCTCTAATGTGAATTGAATGCAAACTCACAAGGTGGTCTTTCATGGACTAGTATCTTCACTTTCTTCTTGTATCCCAAATAAGGGAAAAGAATCTAGAATCTGGTCCTGTAAAGGGTAAAGTAGGCATGATGCCTACCACATTAGGAAAGAGAGATTTAATATTAAGTAAGGTACATGCTGTGGTAGACTGTAGTAAAGAAAATTCAGCTTTAAATTTTTTTTTAAAATTTTTTAATTTATCTGAAGGGAGAAGCAGGGAGGCAGAGAGATAGATTCCCGCATGCACCCGACTGGGATCCAACCAGCATACCCATCAGGGGACGATGCTCTGCCCATCTGCGCTGTTCCTTTGTTGCAACCGGAGCCATTCTAGGGCTTGAGGCAGAGGCTATGGAGCCATCCTCAGCACCCGGGCCAACTTTGCTCCAATGGGGCCTTGGCTGTAGGAGGGTAAGAGAGAGACAGAGAGAGAGAGAGAGAGAGAGAGAGAGAGAGAGAGAGAGAGAAAGGAGAGGGGGAAAGGTGGGGAAGCTGATGGGTGCTTCTCCTGTGTACCCAGGCCGGGAATTGAACCCAGAACTTCCACACGCCAGGCTGATGCTCTACCACTGAACCAACTGGCCAGGGCCAGAAAACTTATCTTTTTATTTTATAGATAAAATACTGAAGTTAGAGTTATTAAATGCCTCAAAAATTATGTAGCTAAACACTCATGGAGTAAGAACTCAGTCCTAGATGTGTTTTTTTTCTGGTCCCACTGAGCTAGTAGAAGCAAGGGGTGGCTGTCTGAAGAGCCACTGCCTATAGCAATTATTGACACTAAGTTAGGTTATTTCTCTATTTTTTAGTTCAAAGATTTGAATTCAACTAATAAATTTTTTATAATGGAATCTTATAACAACAGTGCCATGGTTACTCTTACCAGGATTTAGTGCTAATTGAGCTTCTTTTTACCCATCAATTTTCATGGCATTATAAGTAAATGCATGCAGGGAAAGTGAGAAAATATAACCCATAATAGAAGGTTTTGGGGTCCCAGGGATATAGCTCTACTGTAGAAATACAGCTCTACCAGAGGGAAGCCTTAGATGATAGCCTCTACACAGGGCTTTGCCCAAAATGTATCAGTGATGGAAAATTAAAAATAACCTTTTCCTGAACTCATGAGGAGGGTAAGTTGATGAGAAAGTATCATTCATACCACATTTTGTTTAGTTCTAATTAGTACATTAAGATTTCTGAAAGTCAAATTGCAATCGGATAATTGGTGTCTTCATAAAAGGCAGCATATGTTAGGGAGTAGTAGCAACCACAAGAACATAACAAAGAAGAAAAGTTGTGGGTAGATGTATTTTCACAATTTTTCAGTACTGTTTGTTGGTAACTGAAAATTCAGCTAATGAAAAAACCCACTGTTCATGGCTTTGAAAAGAAGTACTTCTAAATAACTCATTTCATTAATTCTTTTTTTATCTGCCTGGGTTGCCAAGAACCCAGATACAAAACCCCAAGATCACCAGCTTAAGTGTGGGCTCATCTGGCTTGAGCATCATCTCACTAGCATTAGCATGGGGTCATTGGCTTGAGCGTGGGATCACAGACATGACCTTGTGGTTGTTGGCTTGAGCCTGAAGGTCGCTGGCTTGAAGCCCAAGGTTGCTGGCTTGAAACCCAAGGTCTCTGTCTTGAGCCCAAGGTCATTGGCTTGAACAAGGGGTCATGGGTTCAGCTGTAGCCCCCTGGTCAAGGCATGCATAAGGAAGCAATCAATGAATAACTAAAGTGCCACAACTACAAAATAATGTTTCTCATCTCTCTCCCTTTCTGTCTGTCTGTCTCTCACTAAAAATAAAACTTTACTTATTAATTTGAGAGAGAGAGAGAGAGAGAGAGAGAGAGACATTCAACTGTTCCTGTATGTGCCCTGACTAGGGATTGAACTGTAAGCTTGGCTTATCAGCACAATGCTTTAACCAAACAAGCTAGCTGGCCAGGGCTACATAGTCTTTAGTTTATACCACTGTGACCCTTATCACACTTTATGCCTATTAGTTTGGCATCATAAATAATAATGTTCGCTGTTGCTGTTGGTATGTCCCAGTTTGGAAAACATGCTATTCTACACAAAAGTATTTGCCAATTATCTGGGGTATTCTAGTCATTACATTGTACATGAAGACATATGTGCTAACTCAGGTTGAAACTGGTTCTCATCTCTGCCAGTGCACAGCTGTCATCCTGGATCCTGGGATCCTCATTTACATCATCTGATGCAATCCTTTCTTATGTTGGCCTTCTTTACCTGCATTCTATTCTTCCTTTCTTTTTTTTGACAAAATACAATTAAGTTTATTTATTTTTTTTTATTTTTATTTTTTTTCACTTTTTTTTTCCTGTATTTTTCTGAAGCCGGAAATGGGGAAAGACAGTCAGACAGACTCCCGCATGCGCCCGACTGGGATCCACCTGGCACGCCCACCAGGGGGCGACGCTCTGCCCACCAGGGGGCGATGCTCTGCCCCTCCGGGGCGTCGCTCTGTTGTGACCAGAGCCACTCTAGCGCCTGGGGCAGAGGCCGAGGAGCCATCCCCAGTGCCCGGGCCATCCTTGCTCCAGTGGAGCCTCGGCTGCAGGAGGGGAAGAGAGAGACAGAGAGGAAGGAGAGGGGGAGGGGTGGAGAAGCAGATGGGCGCTTCTCCTGTGTGCCCTGGCCGGGAATCAAACCCGGGACTTCTTACACCAGGCCGATGCTCTACCACTGAGCCAATCGGCCAGGGCCAAGTTTATTTTTTTAAGCAAGAGAGAGATGGGAGGACGTTGTGGGGAAGGAAGAGAGATAAGCATAAACTCCTAGTTGTGTCACTTTAGTTGTTTATTGATTGCTTCTCATACATGCCTTGATCTGGGGGCTCAAGTTGAGCCTCTCACCCCCTTGCTCAAGCCAGCAACCTTGGGTTTCAAGCCAGCAACCTTGGGTTTCAAGCCAGTGACCCTGGGTTTTAAGCCAGCCACTTTTGGTCTCAAGCCAACTCCAGTGGGATCATTTCAAAGACCCGATGTTCAAGCTGGTGACCTCAGTGTCTAAGGCTGACAGTCTATCTACTGTTGCAGTCAGGCTTTAAAAAAATTTTTTTTAGAGATTTTATTTATTGAATTTTCAGAGATAGGAAAGAGAGAGAGAGAAAAAAAAAGGGGTGGAGGAGGAGCAGGACACATCAACTCGTAATAGTTTCTTCTTGTATGTACCTTGACTGGGCAAGCTCAGGGTTTTGAACCATTGACCTCAGCATTCCAAGTCGATGGCTTTATCTACTGCATCACCACAGGACAGTCAAAATATTATACAATGAACTTTTATAGACATTCAGAAGAAAAAGCAACTCGGGTATAACGAGAAAAATATCAGGGAGGTTTCAGCCTTTTTACAGTGATATTCATTGCCTGAAGATTATAAAATATCATTTACAAAACTCTAAGAGAAAGAAAGAAAGTGAAACTGGAAATATGATAGGGGAAACTAAAGAATTTCCCTCAAAAGTATACCCAAGACTCTCTTATGTGATCTAGCTGTCCTTTTAGTGTAAAGGCAGCAGTCATATTCTCAAGAACTCGAGAACTTAGGAAGAAGAGCACTGTTAGACTGAAAAAAAATTGTTGAATGGCAAAGTCCAGCCAACCGAGAGATGAATTCACATAAAGGACTGGTTTAGAGATGAACATTAAATCTAAGACAACTTTAAAATTATGGTTGCAGAACAAATGTGTTAGTTTATCTTGACAATATAAATTTTACTTCTTTTATTTAGGTTGTTTAGGATTTTTTTTTAAGTAAAGAAATATTTGCCTGAAGTTCATTAATGAGTTCTGGTTTTACTCAATATTTTTTCTATAGTTAAAATCACATAATTCTAAATTCAATACATATTATTTTAGAATAGCATTGTAATTATATCCTGTTATTTAAAAATACTGTGTAGCTAATTATTTCTTTGTCTCCACTAGAAAAATGTAAAATATTTGAATGATATCCATCAAATAATGACTAAACTGCTATTTAGCATTGTGCAGGAGGGCAACAAGGCAAGAAAAGAAGCAGAAACTGTAAGGTATTTTTCCCCACTGAGGAAGAAGAAAGGGCGTAGCCACAAAGTGTGGAATAGTAAAAGATTTATTGAGTACAGCGCATCCCACCCGAAGATGTTCCTTGGTCCCGGGGACACAGAGTCCAGGCAAGTCACATGGGGTGGCCCCGCGTGGGGAATATTTTTTTTTAATTTTTTTTTTCTTTTAAAGACTTTATTTATTCATTTTAGACAGGAGAGAGAGAGAGAGAGAGAGAGAGAGAGAGAAAGAGAGAGAGAGAGAGAGAGAGAGAGAAAGGAGGAGCAGGAAGCATCAACTCCCATATGTGCCTTGACCAGGCAAGCCCAGGGTTTTGAACCGATGACCTCAGCATTCCAGGTTGACGCTTTATCCACTGCGCCACCACAGGTCAGGCACATGGGGAATATTTAAATGGTCTCTAGGGTGGTCGAGTTAATATGACATGGTGAAATCTCACTGGCTGACAGACAGTCGTTTTTTTCCAAAGGGCTCTTGGGAAGTTTCTTTTGGCGTGTTTGGATGTGGGCAGTTCTAGCCAAGTTCCTGGGTTTGGGTTCCTCACGTGACCTTCTCCCATTGCTGACCACCTCACAGAAACCAGCCACATTTGAAAAAGAAAGTAAAACCTCTTCCTTAATTCATTCTCTTATCTTAATAGGCCTAAGAGCTTCTACTTTTTACTTTCTATGCTTGTATAACTTTTGATTTTTTTCCAGTACAATAAACTTATAGGTGGAAGAAAAGATTAAATGAGATAACCATAAGAATCTATAAGATTCTAACAAGTTAACTTACTTCTTTATTCACCATCTTTTTTCTATCCCATCCTACCCTGCCTCTCATTCACATTGCCCCTTACAGATGAATGGGCTCTTGAGAGTTAACAGCCTGGAAGGCTGTACAAAGTCAGGCTTTCTTTGTAGTGAAAACAGCTCTGAGCAGCTGGGAGCAATTATTTCAGACACCACACTCACAGTGCAGTCCTTCTTTCTCTCCCAGAGTGTTTTGAGAAGGGCATGTCATCATTGAGCTACATTGAGCTAGAGTGTATGAATGCTAGAGTAGCAATCCAGTCATCCCTATTGGGGCTGACTGAGGGAGTTGTCCTATAGCACCTTTTGTGAATAAAGCACATTAAAATAAAGATAAGAGGAATGGCTTTATGCCCTTAAAAGCCACTTTTTTTTTTTCAAAAAAGGATCTGCCTATATTCCCATTAAGTCCTTAGAGACACTTGGGTGGATTAAATTTTCCTCAACTATAATCTAATGATTATCATAAAACTATTATGCCCCAAGATCTTTCTCTTTTTAAAAATTGTGTTTTAATTTTTATGAAAATAATCATGTACATAGTTTAATGCTGAATAGCTTATGTGGAAAAAAACCCCAGTTTATTGTTCTAACTTTCCTATCCTATGTGTTGTAGTAATATAATGTTATAGTAATTAAATATATAGAAATGTAAGAAACAAAAATATGAAAGAATTATAAAAGTAATTAAAATATAATATTAAAAATAATTAAGGAAATTCAAGTTATGCCATCTGGATAGGAATTAATATAGTGGGTGCAGATGTGGTAAACAGACTCTAACTTTCGAGCAGGGCCCAGTTAGTGTGTGTGTGTGTGTGAAGTTATACATAGATAAGAAGTGGCTTGGTGTCATAACTCTGTAAATTAATGTAAATAAGAACATCTTAAAAAGTGGTTTGACATAAACATTTCAGTAGATTAACATAAAAAGGGCTCCCTGTGAGAAACTTCAAAAAAGGGTGGTTTGAGGTGATAATTCTGTAGACTGACACCTGTTAGAAGGCCTTGGCCAGAAAAGGTACTAAAGCTGAGGGGCCCCGTGCTGCAGTACTTGCCCAGACTCCAATGTTGATGTGAACTGTCTCCACGCCGCTCTGAGCTCTGACCAAAGACAACTAAGAGGAGCATGCCAACCGGGGCCCCTTTAAATTGTACCCAAGCATGCCAAAAGAATTTGTGAGTAATAAATTGCCTGTGTGATTACTGTAATTAACTCTGTGTCGGTCCTGTCATTCCTCCGGTGGCAGTTAGTGTCAGCACTGATTAGCAGCATCCTCATAGCCGCCTCAAGAGTAGTCTCGAAGAGGCTGCCAGCCCTGCTGATAAGCAGGAGTGTCCCACTGCATGGGGAAGTTGAATCAGGGACGCCTGATTGACGTAGAGCTTGGGTTCTACTGGGACACTATGAAAACTTTACTTTGAAGGCAGCACCATATTCAACACTTCAGGTGTTTCTCTTAAAAAAAAAGACACTTTTTACTTCTCTTTCTTGATTTTTAAGTTTTAGCTGTTATCCAATTATTTCCTGCTATAGAATATTAAGATGTACTATTTTCAATGTCATTCTACCTTCCACAACACAATGTTCCCAATTTCCATTATATTTGTCATAATTTTTGGTAAGTCCAACATCTAGAGTTTACTTCTATGTCATTGCTTTCAGAGGTAGGTCACATAGTCATTGGGAGACAATTCTACATTGGTCTTTTGCATTTCTGCACATCTCATGGGCAGAGGCATTGATGGTATGTGTTCAAGATTACCATCTCTAGGACTATGTATAGTGAACAGCCTTAGAAGACAGCACTAATATCCCCTTCCAAGGCAGAGGACAAGTTTGTGTACTGTTCGGGTAAAGATAATGTTTCTTTTTGGCACAAAGGTCATGCAGCTTTGCTTTCAGCCCATTATAAAGGAATGGGGTTCCCTAAGCTCAGGGTTCCTCAGCTGTGATACAGACTCACTATGTGAGCAGTATCCACGTGATCCTCTCTTTATTACCACATGAGACTTGTAGCCAGGGGACCTGAGTATCCATAAAATTTTTGCTTACTGTTTTTTTAAAGAATTTTTTTTCTTTTTTATTTATTGTTTACAGAAACAGAGAGTGAGTTAGAGAGAGGGATAGACAGGGACAGACAGACATACAGGAATGGAGAGAGATGAGAAGCATCAATCATTAGTTTTTCATTGCACGTTGCAACACCTTAGTTGTTCATTGATTGCTTTCTCATACATGCCTTAACCATGGGCCTTCAGCAGACCGAGTAACCCCTTGCTGGAGCCAGCACCTTGGGTTCAAGCTGGTGGGCTTTTGCTCGAACCAGATGAGCCCGTGCTCAAGCTGGCAACCTCGGGGTCTCGAACCTGGGTCCTCTGCATCCCAGTCCGATGCTCTATCCACTGCGCCACTGCCTGGTCAGGCTTGCTTACTGTTTTGAAATCTTCAAAAAGTCCTTTGTCTGGTGCAGGGATCTTGTGTCTGTTGCCAGCATCTGTGAAACTGTGGCAGACTAATTTGTTGTTTTTCAGGTAGGGTCAAATCTCTCACTCTTTCCAGTTCTTCATGATAGTGAACTCTGGCTTCGTTGACTTCCTGTACTTTGAAAAAAAATTTCAGACATAATACTTGCCTTTGGTTTTGTTTTTTCTTTGGTAAGTTTGAAAGTCTTGATAAGATGCACTGTGAAAAGCACATCATGGTTTTCATGGTGTTTGTTGGTCAAATAAGTTTGTAAATATGATGTATATGTTTGCTCGCTTATACAATAGTTTGCATTGGGTGTGGGGGACAGGCTATAAGCTGGCAAGGTCCTTGTAGCCTAAGACTTAGTTTTAAGACTAAGCTTTTCCCACCCTTTTAATACTAAGATCTTTTCAACATCCTTCTAATACTAAGATCTTCTAAAAACTAAGCTTTTCCTCACACCTTTGACTGTTGCATGACGTAGGGTGGTGCACTCTTATGAGGAATTCCATTTATGCCTCAGATAAGTGGCTTTGTATCAGAGACTTCTTTATTTGTATATTGGCTTAAAGGCTTTAATTTCTATACTATAAAATAAGGCAGACCGGGGGCTCTCTCATGTGGTTCCTGTTGTCAGCATTGCAGAGGAAAGGCAGCCAAGATGATGGAGTGCTGAAGGAGAAGCCAGTTTGTGCAGAGTTTGTGCAGGGAGAAGGAGGTAGGGCACAGAGGTGAATAAGGCTGGTGAGGTAGAAACCTTTGATTCTAGGAAACTCAGATAAGTCAGTGGCTTTGGGAGCCCTGAATGAAAAGGGAAGTGTTTTCCCACTGTGTATATTTTCTCGCCCGCTGGGTGCAAGCTAGGATTAAAGGTCATTTCCCACTAGTTCTTGGCTCTGTTGTTTCATTACCATCTGTCCAAATCAAATGTGAACCTGCACTGGCCAGGTGGCTGTAGTAGTGGCCGCAGCTACAGGCTTTACAGTGTTCCTATCCAGGACACATAAGCTGAATCTGGTCCTGAGAAACAATGTAAGGGCCAGCCCAGAGGATGAAGCTAGTACTTAGTAAAAAAGAAGGACATCGCCCTGGCCGGTTGGCTCAGCGGTAGAGCGTCGGCCTAGCGTGCGGAGGACCCGGGTTCGATTCCCGGCCAGGGCACACAGGAGAAGCGCCCATTTGCTTCTCCACCCCTCCGCCGCGCTTTCCTCTCTGTCTCTCTCTTCCCCTCCCACAGCCAAGGCTCCTTTGGAGCAAAGATGGCCCGGGCACTGGGCATGGCTCTGTGGCCTCTGCCTCAGGCGCTAGAGTGGCTCTGGTCGCAACATGGCGACGCCCAGGATGGGCAGAGCATCGCCCCCTGGTGGGCAGAGCGTCGCCCCATGGTGGGCGTGCCGGGTGGATCCCGGTCGGGCGCATGCAGGAGTCTGTCTGACTGTCTCTCCCTGTTTCCAGCTTCAGAAAAATAAAAAAAAAAAAAAAGAAGGACATCAAAGACAGAAAAATGCTGTTTTCAGTTTAAAGAGCATGAAGAGACATAAGAACTAAATGCAAGACATATTACTGGTAACCATGGACCAGAAAAAAAAAACAAACAAGCAGTTTTAAATAGTTGGCAAAATTTGAATGGGAGAGTGTCTTTGTTTTGGGGAACTATGTATTGGGCTATTTGAGTGATGGGACCTCGTATGTGAAGCTTTCTTTTTAAATGTTCAAATTACAACAAATGATCAAATGATAATGGATATATGACCTCCTACACACACAAACACACACACACACACGAACTGGGGGAAGAGAGGACAAGATAGAGTTGACATTCATTTGTAGTCAATAAAATGTTAATGTTTGGGAAATCTGAATTAAAGGGATCTGTCTTTGCTCCGATCTGAAATTTTTAATGTAAGATAATTCAAAATTAATTAAAGAGTGGAGTACTAAAATGCTAATGGCAAGCTCTACACTCCTGTAAAGCAAATCTAAGTGTCAGGTTTCACTGTGGCATGATCAGGCAGGACCTGGCTCTTTTGCTGTGTAACTCCTGCTGTTCTTATCTGTAGGACTAGACAGTTTCACCACAGGACTTTTCAACTATCAGAGTGATGGACTGTGAGCACTGCAGTCAGTTTTCTCAGGACCGAGTGTTGGAGGGGATTAGAGATCCCCTGCCAAGGTAGACTTATTGGGTATCATACTACCTCTTTATTCAGGCTTTTCACAAAGTCTCATGTTTTTAGTTCTGGTTGCAAACCCAATGCTTTCAGAAGCCCCTGGCTACTCTGTTGAAGGGAATGTTCTGGTTTTCTGTGGCATAACTCCACATGCTTTTAGTTGGCTTTTTATCTCATTTGGGCACTGAGCAGAGTGGAGAACACAAAAACCTAAGTCATTTACCGCTAGTTTAATGACTTTATATCTTTCAGTATTTTGTGGATGTTAATCCTAATCCAGAGGGACCCGAAACATTGAAGACACGAACAAGGTTCATCGGTTACACATCAAAGCTTTATTGTCTAGCTTGGCCAAACGGCAGGAACTCCAACAGAAATCTGAAGGGGAGCACTCCGGCCCTTTGTTCTACTTAGTTTTTATAGTTTTGTAAGTGGGAAGTACAGAAGCAAAAATTGTAATTAGGAGCCTCTTACCATTATTGGTTATAGTCATATGTCCTTTAACATGATAGGACCATGTTCAATTTGCAAGCCATACATCCTTTTGGAGAAAACAAAATTTACAAGCCAACACAATGGTAGAAAGATGTCTCTTTACATATTAAAAGGCATTCCTATATTATCTAGTGTTCATCTGCTATCTCTCTGTCCAGAGTCACACGTGTTAACCACACGCATTACATAGGAGAGGTAGTTTCAGTGGGGACAAATGCCCACAAATGGCTCATTGCTATGAGAAAAGGTTTATTTTGGCTTTTCTCTCCCTGTATCTGGCTAGCCATTCACCCTTTTCCCCACAGGTTTGGTGGAATGTCTGGGGATCCATGTTTTCCTCCCCTTTGCATTTACAATACAATGCCAAGAGCCATCCTGGTTATGCCAATCACACAGTACAGAGACTATTCTCACAATATCTCTGCACACTTTAACCTAAATTAATAAAATGTTCTTCAAGCCTCCCAAAGTATTAATATTAATTCTGTAGCTTTTGGTACTTACAACACCTGTGGGTGAAGTGGCTCCTCATTCCACCATCTGAATGGGAGGATAAGACGCAGTATCTACCAAGGGGAGAGGCTGGTAGGTGGGCTGAAACATAGGTCGATGGACCAGGAGGTTGACAGCCCCTAGCTGGCATTTGACCAGGGTGGGATAAGCAATAATCAGGTATTGCTCTTTGTTAACTGGGCAGGTGAGATGGGTGGTTAGGCCCAGCACCTGTCCCCTGGATATAAAAAAAAAACCCTGTTTATATTTCAGTCTTCAACAGATATTAAAATTTCAAATTTGTGTGTTGTGATTCTTACTCATTTGAATTCCCATGTTCAGATTTGGAGGCAGATTGGAAAAATATGAAATAAACAACAATAAAACAGCCAATGCTAACAGATATTATAACAAGTGTCCTAATACAATTAAGTGATTAAAACCTATCAGATTACTAAGCAAAGTCTTAACTAATATAACAGGATTTAAAATAAAACTTTTAGTCTTAAATGTCCTTAACATGTTAATGTAATTTCACCAAGTCCATGTTAACACTATTATTGCTTCATATTATTTGTAAATGTAACCCAACCCCACTTCAGTTTGAGAAGTGTCCTAAGGAGCTGGAGTTACACACATTCAGGAAAAGTTCACAAGGCACTAGAGTTGTGCTCACATTTTCATGCTTTGCAGCTAGAGTCCAAGTCCCAATGACCACTGCTTCTAGCTGGTAACAATTCAGGTAGACTGGAAAAGCCATCTGCAGCATGTATGGAGACGGAGCTTCTGTTTTCTTTAAACTGGAGAGGTGAACCCAGGGTGCTTTTCTCTGGAGCTCTGCAACCATGGCGTGGTGAAGAGAACCTGGGGATACACTATGCTGGCTAGCAGAGGTAAATTCGTCTAAATTAGGAGTAAGTCCCAGCCTAAAATCGGCATGGGGCATTGAAGCAAGAGGAATAAAGGAAACACTAAATATTAAAGAAAGCAGCAGAAAATAAGACTATCAACACCCACAACAGAGATCTTCGAGGGATAAAAAAAAAAACACTGAATATTCAGGCAAAGCATAGTAAGTGGCCCTTGTGTCCATAAGAAAGGAGATCAGTTTTCCTGCTACTTGGAAGAAATACCCTAGGCTCATCCACAGTGACGTGAGATGGGGCCGATGGCCCTGGGCACCTTTAGTCTTCAGTGGCAAGCCTCAGTAGACTGGCAAGGTCAGGTCACAGGTAGCCAGAGCAGGGCTAGAAGAGACTGAACCCTCCCTTTGAGAAGTGAGGGAGTAGCTTAACTTCCAGTGTCCCTTTTTCCCATAGTAAAGGCATGTGGGGGCCGAGAAGCCTGGCAGGCTTTAGCTTAATGACCGTCCTTTCCACTCTTGAAGCAGGGCCCTGATGGGAGTCCTATGAAGTCTCTCGAGGGCGTTGGAGCCTTTATGGGTATAAGC
Source organism: Saccopteryx bilineata (assembly GCF_036850765.1). NCBI lineage: Eukaryota > Metazoa > Chordata > Mammalia > Chiroptera > Emballonuridae > Saccopteryx > Saccopteryx bilineata. The sequence continues at coordinate 206,115,857 of NC_089491.1, read as the reverse complement.
CAAGAGCTGGTATTTTGCCTGATCTCTTTTTGGCTCTGCCTTTTCTGTTCCTCTCTTGGTCATTATAGATCTTAAATGCCATGCTCAGAAGATCTTGTTAAGGGATTTGAGGGTCCCCTTCTGCCTATATAAACTTTTTCTATATACCTAGAGCTGATTGGAAAAAGACAAAACAGCATTATCAGCTGGATTAAATAAAAGAGGGTAGAAGTTTGCAGGAAGAAGTTTGGCATCTCTTATAGGATTTCAGAGTCTCTCAGTTGCTGAATAAACCTGTACATTAGTATTTAAGAGAAAATTAAAAAAAAAAATCCAAAACATGAAGTTTTATTGAAAACAATAAAATACAGAAACAGCAGATTCTCATTATAAAGTAAAACTGACATTTCCCAGAACTTTCCTAGTACTGCACCATTCTGATCACTATTAAAAACAAACAAAACAAAGTCCCAATTCCAAAATAATTAGCAAACCTGTTGGTAAACATTCTTCTCATGGTTCTAGTTATTTTTCTAAATTTCACATTTGCACCTTTTCAAGAATGAGAGTTTTTTTACACTAAAGGAAATAAACAGGTTTATTGTAATAAACTTAAACATAAAAACTTGAATGTCAGAATTACATAGACCTTTCATTCAGAATAAATATTTAAAGAATAAGCTGTTCTGATGCATCTAAAATATTCATCCAACAAATTAAAGCAAATTTTAGCACATACTTGCACAATGCATGCTTGCAGTGGTGAGATACTATTATGTATACAAAAATGAATCTATTTAAGTAACTTATAGTCTAATATGTTAAGTAAGATACCCATATAACAATAACAAAGTATTCAATGTATTAATAGTATTAGAGAGGTATTATAAATTGGTACAGTAGCTCAGTGCCATGAAAGATTAATTTTGACTGGTTATATGTAAATTACTTTATAGAGGAAACAGAATTTAAACTGGTCTTTAAAGAAAAACAGGTAGTATGTAGTCATGTCAGACAGCTTAACTCCTGAAACAAGTTTAGATTTTAACAGAATCTTAACTCTCTCCTATATTTACCAATGGAATCAGAGCCTTGCTTGGGGTGGCTCTTTTTCCCCCTTGTCACCACACAGACTTTTAAGCATTTGTTGAGTACACTTTATAATACCTTTACTTAAAAATTGTAAGAAATACTTGTCTTTATGTTAACTTAACAAAACATAGTACATACATTTTCAAGTAATATTTCCAAACTTATTATAACATTTCTATTCTATTTAAATTTAAATGAGAGCACTATATTTTCTCTAATTAAAATTAGAAATTTGTAGGGATGATATCATCTTTAATCCTAGCTTTCACTCGGTGGGCAAGCAAAAACACACACTGGGCTCCAAAACCCACTCCCATTCAGTGCTCACAAAGCTACTGACTTATTTGAGTTTCCTAGAGTCAAAGGTTTCTAGCTCACCAGACTTATTCACCTCTGTTCCCCATCTTCTTCCTCTCCCTGCACAAACTGGCTTCTCACTCAGCACTCCACCATCTTGGCTGCTTCTCCTGGCCTCCTCCATGTGGCCTTTCTCTGCTCTCTAATATAATCTCAGTCTTCCAACCATTCATAAATTCTAAGAACTGCAACCACCAGCAGCTGAAATCTGCCTCAACCCCTGCTGACCTGGGAAGCCACTGCGCACTGGTGTTTCCTGGAATGCACCTCCCGCAGGCCCCCTCCAGGCACAGAGGCAGTCCCGTGGCTCCAGAACGTGACTGGGCCCTTCTTTTTTCCCCCCAGTCAAACACTGTCCAATCTCGCTGGGGTGGGGGTCGCCAAACCCGGCTGCCGCCTCCACGCACAACTTCCTCTTCCCCACACACTGAAAGGCGCTTCCCTCACGATGATGCTGGGCCCAGGGAGCACGCCACACAACCAGCCCGGGGACACCAGAGGCAGCCGCCGAACTGTGCGGTGAGAGAGGGCACACGTCCTTGGGGCTAGCCAGCTGCCCATGGCAGGGAGGGGCCTACAACAAGCGCATGCGGAGGAAACCAAGCGGGTGTGGGAAGCCCCTCAGGGCAACAGGCGGGTCCGCCGGGAAAACACATGAAAATCCCCAAAACCGCCACACACGTGTGACCCCGTGATGCCCAGGATGCCCAGCAGCCCCCTCTGGCACACACACACCCATGCTTTCCCTTCTTTTCCCCCACACTGTACTTAAAAGCTTCACTCTCTAAAAGCTTTGATGAATGCAGTGACAAAAACAGATAGACAAACAGCAAAAAACCAGACAAACAGCAAAAACCGATAGACAAACAGGCACTACCTTCCCCCGAGCTTGGAATATCTAAACTCAAATGGGGTTCCCTAAAAGCGGGGTGCCCTCCCAAATCTCCCAACCTCCCATCGGAGGGGAGACGGCCAGCGGCCCCTTCCCGGCCTGTCAGCCAGGGCTCACGTGGCAAACAGTCGCGACCTTGTTCTACTTCCCCGGGTTTGAACAATAAAGCTCCGCTGTGCAGACCGACAGCGGTCCCTTGATCCCGGGACGAGCCCCCAAAATGTTAATCCTAATCCGGAGGGACCCGAAACATTGAAGACATGAACAAGGTCCGTCGGTTACACATCAAAGCTTTATTGTCTAGCTTTGCCAAACGGCAGGAACTCCGACAGAAATCTGAAGGAGAGCACTCCGGCCCTTTGTTCTACTTAGTTTTTATAGTTTTGTAAGTGGGAAGTACAGAAGCAAAAATTGTAATTAGGAGCCTCTTACCACTATTGGTTATAGTCATATGTCCTTTAACATGATAGGACCGTGTTCAATTTGCAAGCCATACATCCTTTTGGAGAAAACAAAATTTACAAGCCAACACAATGGTAGAAAGATGTCTCTTTACATATTAAAAGGCATTTCTATATTATCTAGTGTTCATCTGCTATCTCTCTGTCCAGAGTCACATGTGTTAACCACACACATTTACATAAGAGAGGTAGTTTCAGTGGGGACAAATGCCCACAAATGGCTCATTGCTATGAGAAAAGGTTTATTTTGGCTTTTCTCTCCCTGTATCTGGCTAGCCATTCACCCTTTTCCCCACAGGTTTGGTGGAATGTCTGGGGATCCATGTTTTCCTCCCCTTTGCATTTACAATACAATGCCAAGGGCCATCCTGGTTATGCCAATCACACAGTACAGAGATTATTCTCACAATTTCTCTGCACACCTTAACCCAAATTAATAAAATGTTCTTCAAGCCTCCTAAAGTATTAATATTAATTCTGTAGCTTTTGGTACTTACAACACCTGAGGGTGAGGTGGCTCAGTGACTACTCAGTGGACAATAATCATCTGCTAGCATCACCTTTTTCTGTTTTTGTGAGATCATGCCCTTAAAAACAAATTTTTGTTATTTTACTGAGGTTCTAGGAAGGAGCAAAGAAAAATATGTTGGGTGCTTTGTTTTGTTTTTCTATCTGCTGAAATTAACAGGAAGATCTTTCATTACCTGAGCTTTATTGAAGACCAGCTTCCTATGAGTGAGGAAATAGAATACCATGTCATCGTTTGGTACAGACTCCAGACCAAAATCAAAATACCATATTAGGAAAGGAAAATTTAAAAAAATTATAAAAGGAAGGAATTATTGGTTTTTGTAATAATGCAAGCAGAGTACATACAAGAAGAAAAGTAACTACATTCTGTAGTCAAGACTGGGGTAGAACTCTTTCTTAATGTCCATTGTCTTTTGTCTTAAGATTTGGTGCAAAATGTCTTTAAGAAACAAAAGAAGGAGGGAATTATTTTTTGGTTACTATTTTTTTTCAAAAAATATTTAAGTTGTAGTTTTTTATTCTTGTATTGCTTTTTCTTCATATCTAGCAGATAGCTAAAATGGGTGGAGGAAATGATGATCTGCACTTAGAATATTTTTATATTCCACAAGCATTTATAACAAAATAAAACTTTCATTCTATAAAAAGACAAACCACACAATCGGAGAACACATTTGACAAAATGTCTGATAAGGGGTTAATAACCAAAATTTATAAAGAACTTGTAAAACTCAACACCAGGAAGATAAACAATCCAACCAAAACATGGGCAAAAGAAATGAATAGATACTTCTCCAAAGAGGACATACAGATGGCCAATAGGCAGATGAAAAAATGCTCAACATCACTAATCATTAGAGAAATGCAAATTAAAACCACGAGATATCACCTCACACCAGTCAGAATGGCGTTCATCAACAAAACAACACAGAATAAGTGTGGGCAAGGATGTGGAGAAAAGGGAACCCTCCTGCACTGCGGGTGGGAATGCAGACTGGTGCAGCCACTGTGGAAAAACAGTATGGAGATTCCTTAATAAAATTAAAAATTGAACTGTATTTTGACCCAGCCAACCCACTTTTAGGAATATATCCCAAGAACACCATATTACTGTTTCAAAAGGAGAAATGCACCCCCATGTTTATGGCAGCATTGCTCACAATAGAGACGATGTGGAAACAGCCCAAGTGTCCATTAGTGGACAAGTGGATTAAAAAGCAGTGGTACATATATACAATGGAATACTACAGGGCCATGAAAAAGAAGGAAATCTTACCTTTTGCAACAACATGGAGGGACTTGGAAACTATTATGTTAAGTGAAATAAACCAGGCAGAAAAAGAAAAATATCATATGAACCTCACTCATTTGAGGAATCCAATGAACAATGTGAACTGAGGAACGGAATTGAGACAGAGGAGAGATCAAAAGGACCAGAGGAAAAGAGGACAGAGGAAAAGGGGATGATAGGATGGAATAAAACTGAAGGGAAGTGGGGAGGGCATTATGGGATGAGGAACAAGGGAGAGGTTGAGGGAAATATGGGGGAGGGAGGGTATGCATTCAAAGAGACACTAGAATCTATATAAACACAATAAATTAAAATCAATAAAAAATAAGGAAAAAAATAAAGAACACTTACTTTAGGGCTATCTATTGAAATATCTATAAATTATAAAGAAAAAAACAGAAAAAACTTTCATTCTATTTCAATACCATAGATAGAAATAGCCTCCTCATTTTTCTTTTATAATTTTCCTGGTACAAAAGAGAAATGATATTTTGCATATCTAGAAAGATTTTTAAAATACATATTCAATCTTAGTTTCATTTCTGAGAAGAAGGTCATTGTGTGCTGAGCCAGTCTAGGGGGGCTGAAGTAATAGGGGGTATATGACAGACTTAAACATTTTAAGGGAAACACAGCAACCTGAGATCATGCTACATCACTTTCATAGAAGACATAATTTTGTGAGGCTGAGTGTTCAGTGGTCACTGTGATAAAATCAAATAGCACATGAAAATCAATGTAAAACAGGAAATGATGGCAGTGGTTTCTAATCTACCTCCCAAGTTTATGTCTGTATTGCCTGGGTTCCCCAGAGAAACAGGAGCAATAAGATACATGTAAGTAGACATATATATAGAGATTTAGTATGATGGGTTGGCTGATGTGATTATGGTGACTGAGAAGTCCCAGGATCTGCCTGTCTATAAGCTGGAGGCCCAGGAAAGCTGGTGGTGTACTTGTAGTGCAAACCTGAAGGCATGAGAGCCAGGGCAGCCAATAGTTTAATCTCAGTTCAAGTCCAAAGGCCCAATGTCCAAAGGCAGGAAAAATGGGTGTCTCAGCTCAGGAGATCCCTGCTTTTTTTTCTTTTTTTATAGATTCATGCTATTTTATTCAAACAGGTGCATGTGTTTCTGTAGTGGTTTTAACATATATATATATATATATATATATATATATATATATATATATATATATATATATATATATTTATTTTGAGAGAGAGAGAGACAGGGAAAGAGAAAGGGAGAAAGATTGAGAAGCATCAACTTGTAGTTGTTTCACTTTAGTTGAACATTGATTACTTATTGTATGTGCCTTGACTGGGGATCAGATTGGAGCCTTGGGCCCAAGTCAATCCCATGAACCTTTGCTTAAGCCGGTTACCTTTGGGCTTAAGCCAGAGATCTTGAGTTTAGATGAATGACCCCATTCTCAAGGCAGTAAGCTTGCACTCAAGTTCACTCCTTCGGGGTTTTGAACCATTGACCTCAGTGTTCTGGATTGGTGCTCTATCTACTGTACCATCATCTACCAGGCAAGTGTAATGGTTTTAAACTGTGTCCAAATTATTCAATAATCTTTTATAAAGTGGAGCTGAATCATTATCCCCTTGAATATGGTCTGGACTTAAGAACTAGTTTCTAAAAAATAGAATATGGCAGAAGTGATGGTGTCAGACTTCCAGATCTATGTCATAAAAGGCATTGCAGCCTTCTCCTTGTGTACTTCTTTGGATCACTCATTTCTGGGGAAGCCACCCATCATGTTGTAAAGACACTCAAGCAGCACTATGGAGGTGCTCACATGCCAAGGAGCTGAGCCCATTTCCCAACAATCTGTAGGGAACTCAGGCCTCATTCCAACAGCCATGTGAATGAGCCATTTGGAAGTGAGTACTTCAGCCCTAGCCAAGCCTTTCAGAGGCTGCAGCCCCAGCTGACGTCCTGACTGCAGCCTCTGAGGAGGAGATCCTGGAACACACACCCAGCTAAGACCCTCCTAGATGGCTGTCCCACAGAAGTAATAAGATAAATACTTATTTAAGCCATTACATTTGGGGGATAATTTGATAGGCAGAAATAGATAAATAGAAGTATGAAATGAGAGTGACGTCAGAGAAATGGCGCCGTGAGGAGCACTTTCGATACCTCTCCCCAAATTTCAAAAAGTTCTTCAACCAGTGACAGAAAAATCTATCCTTGGAGCATCTGGAAGTCCCACACACTGAACACAAAAGTATGATCAAGCAAAAGATTGACTAAATATATAACCAACCCTGTAGGAAATAAGACAGAGAAAGGAACACTCCACCTTCCTCACTAACCTGAGCAAGGGTTGTTTTCACTTGGAACTGAGAGAAAGTGAGAGCTAAGAGTGTGGAGAAAGCCAGGCTGTGACACAGACATCTAAGCCTAGGAAAGAGAGTGCCTGCGGTGACTCAGCCCACACGAATTAACACCCGCACCAGACTCGGCAAAGATGGGCGAGTGGCAGCCACCATTAGCCCCGATATCCTGGTTGGTTAACAGGGATAGTGTGTGAGAGGTTCCACCTAGTGCCCTGAGAGTGGGCGCCCGTGTTCCTGGACAGAGGGGCAGGGTCAGAGGCCTTTGTGTGGGCTGTGACCAGAGTCTAGGTGTGGTCCCTGCACCCTGAACAGCAGTGCGCGGGAAGTACGTGAAAGTGAACTTCCCTATGCTTGAACTTCTCGGGGTGGGTGGGTGCCTCACCCAGCCATTAACACTAACATCCTGGGGGAAAAAATACAGAAGTGTTAGGGGGAGGGGCATGCAAGCAGCTTGCAGTATGTCTCTGGAGCAGATCTGTGGATCCAATCACTGAAATGAGTTTAACCCACAGTCTGCTCACCTCCCAAATGACCTACGCGGCTCTAACTGGCAAAATCTCTCTCAGTTCAGCAATATAAGACAAGAGGCTTGATATTTTCTAGTGCCTCTTGCTATGCACGTAGGGGTGGGGGCAACTTCTGATCAGCCGATACAAGGTGAAAAACACATTCCCATGGAACAAACCTCAGAGAACACTGCAGTAGTTAGACCGGCTAGGCTGTAGGATTTTTAACAAGGAAGAAGCCTGCAGAAAGCAATACCACAGAATGCTAAGGCAAATTTAACTAGATATACCTGGGGAACTGAAAAGAAGTCAACACCACTCCCCCACCTGATTAGGCTGGTGGCTTTGATTGGCAGAACTTTCATACTCAGAGCTATATATTAAAAAGAGGGACTAGGCAGCTTTTAAGACCTCTTGTGGCCCTGGCCGGTTGGCTGAGCGGTAGAGCGTCGGCCTGGCGTGCGGGGGACCTGGGTTCGATTCCCAGCCGGGGCACATAGGAGAAGCACCCATTTGCTTCTCCACCCCCCCCCTCCTTCCTCTCTGTCTCTCTCTTCCCCTCCCGCAGCCAAGGCTCCATTGGAGCAAAGATAGCCCCGGGCGCTGGGGATGGCTCCTTGGCCTCTGCCCCAGGCGCTAGAGTGGCTCTGGTCACGGCAGAGCGATGCCCCAGAGGGGCAGAGCATCGCCCCCTGGTGGGCAGAGCGTCGCCCCTGGTGGGCATGCCAGGTGGATCCTGGTCGGGCGCATGCGGGAGTCTGTCTGACTGTCTCTCCCCATTTCCAGCTTCAGAAAAAAAAAAAAAGACCTCTTGTTCTACAGGCAGCAACTAGGGCATCTTCTTCCCAACCAAAACAGATTACAAAGTGCAAAAAGCCTGGGGAGAGTGGTCCCACAGAGTGCTGAGGCATTTTGGACACACCTGGAGGCTCTTAGAAAGGCACCTTGAGAACAATTGGCTCCCAGCCCTGCCTGATTATGCTGGTGACTCTGACTGAAAGAGCCTTACCCAGAGCCCTGCACTGAGTGGGGATAAAGAGGACATTTGCCAGCTCTTTGAGCCTCTTACTCTCCAGGCAGAGGCAGCGGCAACCTCATAGCTGGATCATCAGGCTGCTAATTCATGAAGGAGAGACTAGGAGAGAGGCTCTGAGAAAACGGGCTCTCTCATGGTTGGAACCTGCAAATGCTAACAAGCCTGACTACCAACAAGACTGAAGCCTAATATATGACATCACCATAGAGACTCATCAACTGCAAATCTCTACCTAAGTGTGCCACAGGGGCAGAGCCTGGGGTACAGAGCCACTAACCAGGAAGAGGGAGAGGAAAGAAAAAGGAAGAAGATAATCTCTCAAAATCAAGAAAAATCCATGGATTTTATAACTTTTTCCACTTTTATTTGTTTCTTTCATCTTCTTGTCTTTATTATTATTATTTTTCTTCCACCTTGGTACTTTTATTGTCTGCCTGTCTTATTCTTTTCTCTTCTTGAACTACATTACCCATAAGTGTTACATTTCCCATTTTCTTTCTTTTCTTCTTCCTTTCTCTCTATGAGGGTTACACTCCAAAACCCTTAACTCACTCTCCTTTTTTCTTCTTTTCTTTTTTCTTCCTCTGTATTAGTTTCTTCTTTTCTCCTTTACTTTTCCTCTCACTCAATCCTCACTCACAAACAAATTATTTTATTTGGGTCTCAAATTTTTTTGTGTGGCATTTTGGGTGCTTTTTAATTCAATTTTTAACTCATTAGCATTCCCCCCAACCCCAGCTCTGCATTCCATCTAGTTTTTGCTCCACTAAATATAATGTAGTTTTTCCACTTAATGCAATAGTAATTTTTTTCTTTTTTCTGTTTTCCTCTCATCCCTCTTATTATATCTCTCAGTCGACCATCACTTACAAGCAAATCATTTTATTCTTGACCCAAATTTTTTTTTTTGCATTTTTGGGGTCCCTACCTCCTTTTATGCCCCTTTATCACTTCTCCCTAACTCAGGCCCTCCATTATAGGTAGTTTTTGTTCCATTTAGCATAATATAATTCACAGTTTATCACGATATTTTCTCAAGGAGGAAGGGGAAAGAGATAAAAAAGAAATAATATTTTTTTAAAATTTTTTCTTTTTTTACTTTTTATTCTTTATTAATTCTCATTAGTGCTATTAACAAGACCACTCTCAGATGCCATTAAGGGAAAGGAAATCAAATATCATGGATACAAAAGACAGAGATGTAGCACAGATAGATGAGGAAAAATCTATGGAGAAAAAATTTAATATATTGGAAATCTTGGAGCTAAATGACAGAGAATTTAAAATAGAAATCCTAAAAATACTCAGAGATATACAAGAAAACACAGAAAGGCAATTTAGGAAGTTCAAAAAACAACTCAATGAACACAAAGAACATATTACAAGAAAATTGAAACAATAAAAACAAATCAAACAGAGATGAAAAACTCAATTCATGAACTAAAAAACGAGATTAGAAGCTTAGCTAATAGAACAAGCAAGATAGAAGGTAGGATAGAAGAAGGACATAGAAGACAAGCAACTTGAGGCACAACAGAGAGAAGAGAGAGACTCAAAAATTAAAAAAAATGAGAAAGCCCTATAGGAATTGTCTGAATCCATCAAAAAGACTAACATAAGAATAATAGGTATATCAGAAGGAGAAGAGAAAGTGGGATGGAGAACATTTTGAAACAAATAATAGACATGAACTTCCCAAATCTGTGGAAAGAACTAAAGCCTCAAATCAAGAAGCAAACAGAAAACTGAGTTTTCTTAACCCAAACAAACCTACTCCAAGGCACATTGTAATGAAATTGATACAAACCACGACAAAGAAAAAATTCTCAAGGCAGCCAGGGAAAAGAAAAATACAACATATAAAGGAGGGTCTATAAGATTATCATCGATTTTCTCAGCAGAAACTCTACAAGCTAGAAGAGAGTGGACACCAATATTTAAAGTTCTGAAAGAGAAGAACTTTCAGCCAAGAATACTATACCCATCAAAGCTATCCTTTACTTACAAAAGAGAAATAAAAACATTCACAGATACAGAAATGATGAGGGAATTTATCATCAGAAAACCCCCACTCCAGGAAATACTAAAGGGGTTTTTTCAACCAGATACAAAGAACAAAACAAAAAAACCACAAGTAAAAGCTCCACCAAGAACACAATAAAACCAAATTTAAACTGTGACAACAAAAACAAAAAAAAGGGGAGAAGATGAAGATTAACAGTAGCAAAGAACGATGGAGTGCAGAAGCACTCATAAGATAATGTACTACAATGAACATGGTAGATACCTTAAATGGTAACCACCCCTGAAAAAACCACCACAGAAGCACATGAGTTTAAAAAGGTAGCAACAGAGGAAAGAAGTATGGATTACAAACAAACAAAAACAAATGATAGAAAAACAAAAGAGAATTAGTGACATAGAAGGCAAGCAACTTGAGGCACAGAGACTCAAACAAGATACAAAACTAACAGAGAGCAATTTATAAAATGGCAATAGGAAACCCACAAGTGTCAATAATTACAGTAAATATAAATAGATTAAACTCACCAATAAAAAGACATGGAGTAGCAGAATGGATTGAAAAAGAAAATCCAACTGTATGCTGCCTACAAGAAACATATCTAAGCAACAAGGATAAAAACAAATTCAAAGTGAAAGACTGGAAAACAATATTCCATGCAAATAACATCCAAAAAAAACAACTGTAGCAATACTCATATCTAATAATGCTGACTACAAGACAGCAAAAATAATCAGAGACAAAAATGGTCATTTCATAATGATTAAAGGGACACTGAATCAAGAAGACATAACAATTCTTAATATATATGCACCAAACCAAGGAGCACCAAAATATATAAGACAGCTACTTATTGACTTAAAAACAAAACCTGACAAAAATACAATCATACTTGGAGACCTCAATACACCGCTGATGGCTCTACATCGTTCATCCAAACAGAAAATCAATAAATATGTATTGGCCTTAAACGAAACACTAGAGCATTTGGATATGATATACATATATAAGGCATTTCATCCCAAAGCGACAGAGTATACATTTTTCTCTAGTGTACATGGAACATTTTCAAGAATTGACCATATGTTCGGCCAAAAAAATAACATCAGCAAATTCAGAAAAATTGAAATTGTACCAAGCATATTTACTGATCATAAAGCCTTGAAACTAAAATTTAACTCCAAAAGAGAGGGGGGAAAACCCCACAAACATGTGGAAACTAAACAGCATGCTTTTAAAAAATGAATGGGTCAAAGAAGAAATAAGCACAGAGATCAAAAGATATATACAGACAAATGAAAATGTCAATACAACATATCAGAATCTCTGAGATGCAGCAAAAGCAGTGATAAGAGGGAAGTTTATATTACTTCAGGCCTATATGAACAAACAAGAGAGAGCCCAAGTAAACCACTTAGCCAGGGGTCTCAAACTCAACTCAGTATGTGGGCCGCAGAGCAAGATCACAGCCGTTTGGAGGGCCGCACTAGGTCTACAAAAGGCAACTGTTATGCAACACTTTTCTCAGTGCGGTTGAAAACAAAAAAAAAAATCAGTACAACAAGCACAATCATACATGCAGTTTACTCAGTGTCACAAAATGACCAGAAACTGTAGTTTGCATCACAACTGCTATTAACTAAGCTAATATCTAGCTAGGATGCTAGAGAAATGAAAAATACAAGTAGGCCCCTAGGCTTACTTAATTTTATCCAAAATATTTTGAACTTCGTGGATTAGTCTGCGGGCCGTACAAAATTGTTTGGCGGGCCACATGCGGCCCGCAGGCCGTGAGTTTGAGACCCCTGACTTAGCCTCATACCTGAAGGAACTAGAAAAAGAAGAACAAAGACAACCCAAAACCAGCTGAAGAAAGAAAATAATAAAAATTAGAGCAGAAATAAATGAAATAGCAAATAGAAAAACTATAGAAAAAATTAATAAAACAAGTAGCTGGTTCTTTGAAAAGATCAACAAAATTGACAAACCCTTGGCAAGACTCACCAAGGAAAAAAGGGAAAGGACTTATATAAACAAAATCCAAAATGAAAGAGGAGAAATCACCATAGACACCATAGATATACAAAGAATTATTATAGAATACTATGAAAAACTATTTGCCACCAAATTTAACAATCTAGAAGAAATGGATAAATTCCTAGAATAGTACAACCTTCCTAGACTGAGTCATGAAGAAGCAGAAAGCCTAAACAGACCAATTAGCAGGGAGGAAATAGAAAAAACTATTAAAAACCTCCCCAAAAATAAAAGTCTAGGCCCAGACAGTTATACTAGTGAATTCTATCAAACATTCAAAGACTTGGTTCCTATTGTACTGAAAGTCTTCCAAAAAATTGAAGAAGAAGCAATACTTCCAAACACATTTTATGAAGCCAACATAACCCTCATACCGAAACCTGGCAAGGACGGCACAAAAAGGAAAACTACAGACCAATACCTCAAATGAATACAGATGCTAAAATACTAAACAAAATACTAGCAAATCAAATACAACAACATATTAAAAAAAAATACATCATGATGAAGTGGGATTCATCCCAGAATCTCAAGGATGGTTCAACATATGTAAAATGGTTAACGTAATACACCATATCAACAAAACAAAGAACAAAAATCACATGATCTTATAAATAGATGCAGAAAAGGCATTCGATAAAATACAACACAACTTTCTGTTTAAGACTCTCAACAAAATGGGTATAGAAGGAAAATATCTCAACATGATAAAGGCCATATATGATAAACCATCAGCTAACATCATATTAAATGGCATAAAACTGAGGACTTTCCACCTTAAATCAGGAACAAGACAGTGTTGTCCACTCTCTCTGCTCTTATTTAACGTGGTGCTAGAAGTTCTAGCCCGAGCAATCAGACAAGATAAAGACATAAAAGGCATCCATATCGGAAAAGAAGAAGTAAAGGTTTCAATTTTGCAGATGATATGATCCTATACATCGAAAACCTCAAAGACTCCACAAAAAGATTACTAGAAACAATAAGCCAATACAGTATGGTCGCAGGATACAAAATTAATATACAAAAGTCCATAGCCTTTCTATATGCCACCACGAAACATTAGAAAACAAGCTTAAAAAAATAATCCCCTTCATGATTGCAATAACAAAAAAAAATAAAATACCTAGGAATAAACATAACAAGGAATGTAAAGGACCTATATAAGGAAAACTGTAAAGCATTGTTAAGGGAAATCAAAAAAGATATAATGAAATGAAAAAATATTCCTTGTTCTTGGATAGGAAGAATAAATATAATCAAAATGGCCATATCACCCAAAGCAATATACAAATTTAATGCAATTCCCATCAAAATTCCAATGACTTTTTAAATGGAATGGAACAAAAAAATCATCAGATTTATATGGAAGTATAAAAAACCTTAAATAGCCAAGGCAATCCTAAGGAAAAAGAATGAAGCTGGGGGCATTACAATAGCTGACTTCAAATTACATTATAGAGCCAAGACAATCAAAAGAGCATAATATTGGCAGAAAAATAGAAACTCAGATCAATGGAACAAAATAGAAAGTTCAGAAGTAAAACCACATATATATGGTCAAATAATTTTTGATAAGGGGGCCAGCAACACACAATGGAGAAAAGAAAGCCTCTTCAACAAATGGTGCTGGGAAAACTGGAAGGACACATACAAAAGAATAAAACTCGACTACAGTTTGTTTCCTTGTATTAAAATTAATTCAAAATGGATCAAAGACCTAAATATAAGACCTGAAACAATAAAGTACATAGAAGAAGACATAGGTACTAAACTCATGGACCTGGGTTTTAAAGAGCATTTTATGAATTTGACTGCAAAGGCAAGAGAAGTGAAGGCAAAGAGAAATGAATGGGACTACATCAGACTAAGAAGTTTTTGCTCAGCAAGAGAAACTGACAACAAAATAAACAGACAGCCATGTAAATGGGAAATGATATTTTCAAACAGCTCAGATAAGGACCTAATATCCAAAATATACAAAGAACTCATAAAACTCAACAACAATCAAACAAACAAACAATCCAATTAAAAAATGGGAAGAGGACATGAACAGACATTTCTCCCAGGAAGAAATAAAAATGGCCAACAGATATACGAAAAAATGCTCATCTTAATTAGTTTTTAGAGAAATGCAAATCAAAACTACAATGAGATACCACCTCACACCTTTTATATTAGCTATTATCAACAAGACAGGTAATAGCAAGTGTTGGAGAGGCTGTAGAGAAAAAGAAACCCTCATTCACTGTTGGTGGGAAGGTAAAGTAGTACAACCATTATGGAGAAAAGTATGTTTTCTTCTCAAAAAACTGAAAATAGAACTACCATATGACCCAGCAATCGCTCTACTGGGTATATACCCCCAAAACTCAGAGACATTGATATGTAAAGACACATGTAGCCCATGTTCATTGCAGCATTGTTCACAGTGGCCAAGACATGGAAACAACCAAAAAGCCTTTCAATACATGACTGGATAAAGAAGATGTGGCATATACACTATGATAACATTATACAAAGTGAAATAGGTAAATCAGAAAAAACTAAGAACTGCATGATTCCATACATAGCTGGGCCATAAAAGCTAGACTAAGAGACATGAACAAGAGTATGGTGGTTGGGGGGGAGAAGGGAGGGAGAAAGGAAGGGGTTTGGGGAGGGGCACAAAGAAAACCAGATTGAAGTTGATGGAGGACAATCTGACTTTGGGAGATGGGTATGCAACATAATTGTATGACAAGATAACCTGGAGATGTTTTCTTTGAACAAATGTACCCTAATTTATTGATGTCACTCCATTAAAATTAACATAAATTTATAAAAAAAGAAGTATAAAATAATAAAATAAAACATTTTTTCTATTTATGTATTTTTTGTAAATAATGCTATTTAATTATGACAACCTAAATACTCTTAAGTTATTAAACTTAACTAATAAGCAGAACCTTTTTTTTTTTTTTTTGCCTGGGACATCATGAAAAAGTTACTGAGAGTTACATGTCTCATGTACGGACAAAATTTGGGAAATTCATTGTTAAATTAAAGATAGTTGCTAAATTTTTAAGCGTGTATATATAATTGTTGCCTGTTTTGGGAATGGAAAAGTTTATTACTTTTGATACTGAAAACTTAAAAAAAAGATTTTATTTATTAATTCCAGGAAAGCAGAAAGGAGAGAGAGAGGAAACAGGATCATAGTTGCTTCAGTTTAGTTGTTTGTTAATTGCTTGTTGTTGGGGATGGAAATATAAACAGGGTATTTTTATAATCTGCACAGAGGTGCTGGACCCAACTCCCACCTCACCTGCCTAGTTAATAAAGAGCTATCTATACCTGATTCTTGCTTGTCCCACCCATGTTCTGTGGAAGAGGCTGGAAGCTAGTTTCTTATTGGTGTAATGTTAGATTTGAATGGTATGGTGGGGTTATCTTTGAGTTGTCTTGGAAACAATTGAATTGCTAATGGATTACCTTTTTTTCCCCCTGAATAAAGACGTGTGCTTCTGGGAGCCGCCTTGGCATCAGCTCAGGAACAGTAGAGACTGTTCACCGTGCCATCCTCCCAAACCCATTTGTATGTATATATCTTTAACTCTCTATCATTTATTCAACTTTATACCTTTTCCCATTCAAGACCCCAGAATAGACTCATCGCGGCTGGACCGTGACAGCTTGTCATTCATTTGTGCTTTGATTGGGCAAGCCCAGGGTTTCAAACTGGTGACCTCAACATTCCAGGCTGATACTCCATCCACTGTGCGACCAGGTCAGGCATACTGAACATTTTTTTTCTAATTATGTCAGTGTAGCCATGAAAATAGAAAAAAAAGAATTACTTTGCTTTAATAAGGAAAGTGATTTGAGAGTAAATTGACAAATATTCAATAAACATGAATAACAATATTGACTTATAGATGCAAATTTAAGGGCTAATATGAAATTTGGAGTAAAGTAACTTGCATACACAATGAAGGACGAAAATGCTGATTTATGGAAGTAGCAACAGGTGCCTTCAATGCAGCAGTCTGTTTACTAGAATTAAGAAGAGATAAGGCACCCCCTAGTGGTATTTGTTGATATAATCCAATGGCAGAAAAAACCAACATAACTTCCTTCCTTACCTTGAGACAGTGTTTAAAAAATAGTTAACTTGTTTTTTATTTTATTGATATTATTAAACTCTTGGTTACGACTTTGGACTTGAAGTTTTTGAATGTATGCACAATACCGAGGACTTTACAAGCCAAATCCAGCAGCAGTGGGTAGCTTAATTTTCTTTAGGAAAAACAAACTTTTTATTAAAAACAAAATAAAAAGAACAAATTGGACAAAGTATGGAATTGTCTCAAAGCAGATTGTACCAGCATGATGCAAGCAATATATAAGCATAAAGGTGCCCCTCACATACTGAATTAATTTGGTTGTAATCTGACATCTTCCAACTTTTTTGTCCATGTAGTAAACAAATATTTAAAACACTAATTTTGGGCTAAACAGTTCACTGTGTGAAGGGGAGTGGGAAAAGGCAGGGAGGGACTCAGAGAAGTGAACAAGTGTGGTGTGATGGGGGAAGCAGGGGAGGCTATGGGAACCCACATAAACACCTTATCTAAATCCAAAGGAACAGACAGGCCTTTAGGAGGCCGTGAGTTAGAGCTGACTGACCTGTGAAGTTGTTTTGCTGTCTTGATTTATTCTAGCCTCATAAAAGGAAGGTTTTAATAAATAGTTGCTTGAATTAAAAATCAATTCCTCTAAGAAAAAGATAACTATGCATTATGAATTTGCTGATTACTCTACTCTTTGTACCTAAAATGGGAATATCCACTTTCTTTTTTTTTTGAGAACTGTGACATTATTACCTCTCAGAACAATGATTCATTTTTCACTAAGAAGACTTCTCCAAGTGTTTACTTAACCTTGACTCAGAGTTGCCACCCTTTTATTCTCCAAGGGTAATTAATAATTTAAACCATGTGAATGGAGGAGGACTGATTTTAAAATACACAATGCAGTTGCTGGAGAGCTCCATTTTAAAAACACAAAATGATATCAACTTCTCTTTAATGTGAATGAAAAACAGTTAGTTTACACTTTTATAGATAACTGTAATTGGTAGAAACATATAAACTTGGTGGAATTTTAGGACCCAACAGCATGTCATTTAGAATACTAGTTTAGCTCTAAACATGTCTGTGCCTCACAACAAAGTGAAGCTGTATTGTACCCCTTTCCCTGGTTGCAGAAGTATAGGCCTATGTGGAAGTCACTTGAGAAACACAGTATGCTATCAGGGTAGAAATAAACATTTGTAATGAATACCATTTTTTTTCACTCAATCAAATTGAAGGCTTAAAAAAATTAGCTTTACTTAGATGATGACTAATATAATAAAAAATTTGAATTTCAAACATGAAATGAATAGTTTGGCAATTATATATTTGTTTCTACTTATTTCTTATTATCATGATTCAGAATTCATATTTTTTTCAGGTTGGTAGTTTGCAAGTGTAGTAAAATGAGGAATAGCTTTGTTCAGGGCAGTTTAAATACTGCTAGATTATGTCTAAAGAAGGTTTACGTTCTATGCATTCTTTTGGTTGTCAGTGAAGAAATCCAACTTTGCCGTATTTAACAAAAAGTAGATTTACTGGCTTGTGTGACTGGAATGAGAAACTGGTATCAAGTACAACTAGCTCCAAGTAGAAACAAAATAATTATTCCTCTTACCCCTTCTGTTCGCCCGCCCCTAGGCTTTTCTCACGTTTGTTAATTGGCCTGGTTTGGTAAAAGTGCACAGCCTTAGACTCATTCCCTGGAGATACCTGGTTCTTGCTACTCTCAGTACTGTCCACAGATCAGCAGCAAAAGCATCATCTGTGAGCTTGTTAGAAATGTAGATGCTCAGGCACACCCACATCTACTGAATCAAAATCTGCATGTTTAAAGACTTCTAGTTGATTGGTTTGCATGTTAGAGTTTGAGAAGGTCCACATGGAACCACTGTGCTAAAGAAAGGTCCCTCCTTATTTTTATAATTGGCTGGGCCTGGGTCTCATTGGCATGACAATGAATATAGAGAAATGGGGAGGTGACCGGCAGCCCAGGAGAAGTGTAAGGATGGAGAGTGACGCATCATTAGAAGAAAGGAATGGTTTAAGATCAATCTTATTTCTGAGAAAATATTGAAAACAAATTGGGGACTTCTAAGATTCTTTTCAGTGGAAAGATGCGGGACAGAAGAGAGTACCTGTGTAGATATTTTGTATATTATACACATCTGTTACTGTTGTAAGGTATCAAAAGTTACAGAATTAATATTAATATTTTAGGAAGCTTAAAGAACATTTTATTAATTTGGGCTAAGGCAGAGAGATTTTGTACATGGGATTTCTATGCTTGTGTGATTAGCATGAAACCAGGATGGCCGATGGCATTGTATTGTAAATGCAGAGGGGAAGGAGAGTTGTATTCTTTTATCTCCCCTCCACACCTGTGAGGAAGTGAGTGAATAGCTAGCCAGGTGCAGGAAGAGAAAAGATTAAATTGAACCTTTCCTCATATTGATGGGCCATTTACAGGCATGTGTCCCCATAGAAACTACCCCTCCCCTCCTGAAAGCATGTAGTTAGTGTATATATCTCTGAACAAAGGTTATAATCTTATGCTGTGATGTCAGGCCTTTTCCCCACCCATGTTTAATTAAGGGTATATAACCAACCCCTAGAATATTAATCAGACACACAATTTGGGACTGCTGCCCTGTGTAAGATATATGTGGCCGACATATTTAATAAATTTCCTCCTTTAATAAAACTTTTCAAATTTTATCTGAACTTGGTGTCTCTATGAAATCTGAGGAATTGTGGATTGGGTACTTTACAACATTTGGCACCAACACGGGGCCTATGGTGTTTCATGTCACTGGGTAGAGGCATGACTTGGACGGACTCTCCACTGAGCTGCCTGGCCCCGCTTGAATCTTGAGGAGAGGTGTGCCACCTGAGACTTTTCAGGGCTCCCGGTCTTCCTGAGGGTCTGGACAGTCCTCCGGTACACACCTCTCGGTTCCCACATTCGACAATTTGGATAATTTGGCAGAGAAACAAGGAGGTAGGTAAAGCAACTCTTTTTGCTTTACTGAATTTTCTGGCTTTCCTCTGAATACTTGCTTTCACTTTTCTGTTTAGGACTGGTACTGGTCTGGGACTAGGTGTAGGTAAAGTAGACTTATGATTTTACTAATTTGTAACTCCAGTGCGTAGGTAAGACAGATCTTCTGTTTTACTGATTTGAAACTCTGTAAGCCTGTAGGTAAGGTCAATCTAGATCTATGGCCAATCTAGATATGTGGTTTTACTAATTTGTAACTCTGGTCTGTAGGTAAAGTAAATCTTTTGTTTTGCTAATCTGAAACTCTGGTAGCCTATAGGTAAAACAAACCCTTTGTTTTACTAATTTGAAACTCCAGGGGTGTAAGTGGAACAAATTTTTTATTTTACTGATTTGAAACTTCAGTGTGTAGGTAAAACCAACTGCTTTGCTGATTCGAAACTAGTCTCTATGTTTGGTGATGTTCTCGGGAGGAAACCTGAGTGGGGACTGAGTTGATGCTGAGCTAATCAGTCCTGTCTCAGGACTTTTTAGGGACACCTTTGTATTTATCGTGATCTCATTCTTCTTTGTTCTCCTTCGTTTTGTCTAAAATTCCTGTGTTTAAGTCTAAAGTCCTTGCAGGGATGCGGCCTGCGTACACCTGAGAGGCCACAAGGGGGAGCTCTTCCCTTGTCTATGAGGCTTTGTCTTTTTTTATCAAATGATCTGGTATTATTTAATTGAAATAGAGTGCGCATTGTTTGTGTATAAATCTTTGTTCAATGTCTAAATATGTCTGTTTGAGTCTTTTGTATCAAAATTGGAAGCTCCTGACTAAAAAGCAATCTTAAGTGGTGAATCGTTGTTTTCTCTTTGTTCTCAAATTAGCTTCAGGCACCCTTTTAGGTTTATTTTATAAAGGAAATTGTTCTCTTCTGTTGGCTTCTTCACCTTGTTTTGTGTGATAATTAATATCTCTATAGTCAAACACCTTTTATTCTGGGTGCTAGTTAATTATCTGTCTTATCTTTTTGTTTTTATTGGTGCACTAATTTCTGGATTTTTCTGAAGTAGTTTTAATTCTGTAATTGGTGGCCTTGGCTGTTAAATATGGGAGGAGGGGCCAGTTCACAGAAGACCCTATTAGGTTGTCTTTTAAAGCACTTTCAAGGAGCTTATGGAGACGGCTGTGCAAATGAAATTAAATGGTCCAAGAAAAGGCTATCCTATCTCTGTGAATCAGAATGGCCTAGCTTTGGGATTGAGAGGCCAGTGATTGGAACCTTTAATCTCTGGCTAGTAGAGGACGTCTCGAATATTGTAACTGAGGATCCAGGCTATCCTGATCAGTTTCCATACATTGATCAATGGCTAACTTCAAAATTAGATCTGCCAAAATGGCTAAAAGCTTGTTCAATACAGAAAGGGTGCTATATCTTCCTAGTCCAGCCAGACTTATATCTAAGACAGAAAAGATATTCGAGTGAAAGAATTAGAACTCAGGAAGAAATCAATGTGTGTATTGCAATAGAAAATACAGCCGGGAAAGTGTTTCTCCAGCCTCTGCAGGCATTGTCAAACTTTTTATAAAAATTGCCCACTTTTTTTTTTTTTTTTTTTTTTTGCATTTTTCTGAAGCTGGAAACAGGGAGAGACAGTCAGACAGACTCCCGCATGCGCCCGACCGGGATCCACCCGGCACGCCCACCATGGGGCGACGCTCTACCCACCAGGGGGCGATGCTCTGCCCATCCTGGGCGTCGCCATGTTGCGACCAGAGCCACTCTAGCGCCTGGGGCAGAGGCCACAGAGCCATCCCCAGTGCCCGGGCCATCTTTGCTCCAATGGAGCCTTGGCTGCGGGAGGGGAAGAGAGAGACAGAGAGGAAAGCGTGGCGGAGGGGTGGAGAAGCAAATGGGCGCTTCTCCTATGTGCCCTGGCCGGGAATTGAAAAATTGCCCACTTTTGCAGTGCTGGTCAATCTGGTTCCTACCGCCCACTAGTGGGCGTTCTAGCTTTCATGGTGGGCCAATCATGGTGCCATCTGTTTGCTCTGCTACAGCACACCATGAAAGCTGAAACGCCTACTAGTGGGCGGGAGGGACCAAGTTGATCAGCACTACAAAAGTGGGTGGTTTTTATAAATAGTTTGACAACGCCTGCTTTAGAGGAAAAGGCTGGCAAGTAAGTAATTTAGGTGAGAGAAGGGAGAAAAGCCAAGCCAGGATGCGCCCGGCGTGCGGAATAATAGAGTAGGGGCGCGGCCCCAGAGAGGCTAACGTAGACAGGCCCCCTCCTCCCCTAGCCGTGCTACTGCCCTTGCCACCACAGCGCACCCAAGCAGAAGGCAAAAAACAGGCAGAAGGTTGAGCGCGAAGAGGCGAGCCCCACTGCCACCTCCAGACGCATGGTTGGGCTAGGGTTCAGCTTGCTCTGTGCAGAGCGATGGGGAAAGAGTGATAAAGGATGAGATGACTAAAAATATAGAATAGAAACTAGTTTCAAATATCCGCCTACTGACCAAAAGAAGTTTTGCCCATTTAGAAAATACAGGGTAGGAATAGTATTAAAAATAAAAAACTTTGCTTTAAAAAAATTTTAAAAAGAATTTTCAGGGAATTGTGAGAAAAATTGGAAACCTCATATAGGCTAAAGCAGCCCACTGTTAGAAAGGTAAATTTTTAAAAATTGTATTTTAATTTGCTGCCTTTATTGTAAGAAATAAAGCTAAACAGCTGCCGGGGGGAGGAAATGAAAGTCGGCTTGGTTTTTGGAAATGCTGGATCCAAACACCCACCCATCCACACCACCTCTCACATGGCAACCGTGTCCTTAATCCAGTGGTGAAGGAGAAGGGAATGGGAGCCCTGAAAAGATGGGTGCTGCTTTGGGACTGAACCCAGAACCTTGCTGCTGCTGCTGCCATCCTGTGCTTGGCCAGGCTAGGGTTCAGTCAGCCCTCGGGTTGTACAAAGAGGGACAGGCATGTTGGATGCCTCTTCCTTTTCCTCCTTTTTCCCCTTTCCCTAAGAACTCTGGTCGGCAAACTGCCATTCGAAAACAGCTCACAGGCCTCATGAGGCCTTTTTGCCCTCTTAGGTATAGCTCTCCCATGAAGTGCCAAGTGTGGGCACTGCTTCAATAAGGAACGTGCTTACATATATAGTTTAAATTTAAAATTGTCTCTTAAAAGAAATTTCAGTTATTGTACTGTTAATAATTGGCTCTATTAACTAATAGGTTTTCCAATCACTGGGTTAGGAGTAGTGACTTATTGTTCCCCCACCATTGTATAAAAAAATAATTTCCATGTTAAAATGTGTGTGTTGTTTCAAAGGCCTTTTGTTAATTCTTTTATTAACTCTTTTATAGCTCTGTAATATTGAAATCTTAGTTTAAATATTAGGAGTTGTTAATAATTTCTTTTTATGTAATGTTTAGTTTATTATCATCTTAAAACAATATTGTTCAATGCTAGGTAATATAAAAAAAAGAGTTGTATCCTGAAACTTCTGCAAATCTATATTATCATGCTTTTGTTAAAATTTCTTTTGAATGCTAATGTACTGAATTATTCAGCAGCAAAGAGACTCTGGAATTCTAAAAGAGACACCAAAACCTGTTTTTCTTGATTTAATCCAGCTAATAACGCTGTCTTTTGTCTTTTTTTCCAAGAGTTTATATAGATAGAAAAGGGCTCTCAAACCCTTCAGTGAGATTTTCTGAGCATGGCTTTTAAGGTCTATAATGACCAAGAAAGGAGACAGAAAAGGCAAGTGGATCCCAAAAGAGATCAGGAACAATACCAGCTTTTGGCATATAACCTTAAAGGCTCCAGTTCCCCAAAGGGGCTTCATAGATTTCCATCAGGGCCATGCTTCAAGAGTGGAAAGAAAGGTCATTGAGCTGAGGCCTGCCAGGCTTCTCAGACCCACCAGGGGACATACCTCTGCTGTGAGAAAAAGGGACATGAGAAGGTAAGATGCCCCCTTGCTCCATGGAGGGAGGGTTCAGTTTCTTCTATCCCTAATCCTGTGACATGAGCTTGCCCAGCCTGCTGGGACCTACCACTGAAGGATCATTGGCCCTCATCTCATGACACTGTTTAAGAGCCTAGGGAATTTCTTCCAAGTAGCAGGTAAACATCTCATTTCTTGTAAACACGAGGGCCATTTACTATGCCTTGCCTGAAATATTTAAGTTTTATTTATCCCTCAAAGATCTCTATTGTGGGTATTAACAGTCTAATTTCTGTCATTTTGTTTAATGTATAGTGTCTCCTTTATTCCTCTTGTCTCAATGCCCCCATGCCTATTGTAGGCTGAGGCCTGCTCCTAATTCCAATTAAAAGCATTAATCATTAGGACTTAAACTCTAGCTACAAAGTGTAGAAATGTGACCACAGTTCCAGTGCCTTGTAGACTTTTTCTGAATGTGTATGACTCATGCTCTTTAGGACATTTCTCAGACAGAAATAGAAATTAGAAATTACAAATGTAAATAATATAAAGCAGCAATAGTGTCAACATAGATTTAGTGAAATTATGTTAATATGTTAAGAACATTTGTGACTGTAAGAATTTTATTTTGGATCCTGTTATATTAGTTAGAACTTTGGTCATTTAATAATCGAATAGGTTTTAGTCATTTTATTGTATTAAAATGCTTGTTATAGTATTTGTTAACATTAGCTATTTAAATTTTATTGTTTATTTTATATTTTTCCAATCTACCTCAAAATCGAAACATAGTAATTCAAATGAATAGATGTAACTCCAGAACAGTGGCATCTTAGGACCCTTATTGCCAAAGATTCATTCAAAACCAATTAGAAAAGATTTTAAAAACAGAAAAGAAAGGATTTTTTTCAGGTAAACATTTAGGAATATCTAAAAATAGACTTTAATAAAATAATTTACAAGTAAATAAAAGATTTTCCTTCTAAAATAGGCTATAATAATAATTGTTAGGAAATTAGTATATAGAATTCTTTCCAGGTTTAGCTTTCCCATTCTAGTGTTGGGCCTGCATTTGTGTCCACTGTCTCAAAGCTAGTAAGAAAGGAACCCAATATTAATTAGAAGCTAATTTGAAATTACATTGTGCCTACAGGCACCCAAAGGTTCAGGGCAAGTAAAATTGCATGAATCAAATAGTAAAGGAAATGTAACCTCCCCTTTCCTAAGTACTTGTAGAATTTACAGGTTACTCAGCAAACTGTTTAAAAGACTGTTTGAGAGGCGCTACCAACATTATTAGGAGATCCAGTGCATCCACATGGATGGGTCTACACACCGTGAGCCTGACAACTCCCACTGCTGCCAAAATAGAAGGCGTGCCATACTCCAACCACAAACCGGAAGCTGATTGGTCTATGTATGGCAAATGTATAAAGAAACTTATTAAGGACTCCCATTTTAATCAGACTTTGGGGAGAAGGGAAACTAGGGTAAAAGGAAAGCCAGCTTAATTGTCACTAAAGTTTAAAAGTTTTTAAATTAAGAGTTCTGACTAAAAGTAAATTGTTACAAAAGCCAGTTAATTTTATGTAAGTTACAAGAGGTTTGTGCAGTTTATAGAATATCAGTCAGTAATATTTGTTTGTTTAGTGATCTATATTGCTATTAATGCTGTCTGTTAAATATCTATTATACATTATAAGTTAATATTTTGTACATGACAACATGATCTTCAGTAAATTAAGTCAAGGATTTGACTTAGGAAATAAAAACAGTGGGGATTGTTGTAAGGTATCAAAAGGTACAGAATTAATATTAATATTTTAGGAAGCTTAAAGAACATTTTATTAATTTGGGCTAGGGCAGAGAGATTTTGAACATGGATTTCTATGCTTTGTATTGTAAATGCAGAGGGGAAGGAGAGTTGGATTCTCTGACCTCCCTTCCACACCTGTGAAGAAGTGAGTGAATAGCTAGCCAGGTACAGAAAGAGAAAAGATTAAATTAAACCTTTCTTCATATTGATGGGTCATTTACAGGCATTTGTCCCCATGGAAACTACCCCCCCCCCACTCCTGAAAGCGTGTAGTTAATGTATCTATCTCTGAACAAAGGTTTTAAGCTTATGCCATGATGTCAGGCTTTTTCCCTACCCATGTTTAATTAAGGGTATATAACCAGCCCCTAGATTATTAATCAGACACACAATTTGGGGCTGCTACCCATGTAAGATATATGCGGCCGGCATATTTAATAAATTTCCTCCTTTAATAAAACTTTTCAAATTTTATCTGGACTTGGTGTCTCTATGAAAACCTGCGGAATTGTGAATTGGGTACTTTACAACATTACTACCAAAGTCTCCTTTACCAGATAAACTTGTGAGTTTCAGAGTGAAATAGATAAGAGTATCAACTTCATAACTTTGATTATTTGCCTAAGAATATTATTTCTTACATGGACTTTTGTTGTCTTTTGACTGCCTAACACAAGGGCCCTCCTCCTTATGTTTGGGGGATTCCCTGTTTAATATGACCTGCTATGAGACATAGCCCACCTTGTGCTATGTGAGAAAAATGCTAGATACTTGCTTTCCCAAGATTCCCTGCAGCACATGGGTTTGGCTCTCTGAGCAGGATGCTTCTACCTCAGAAACTGAATCAGCAGCTAGTGTCCACAGAAACCAGGAACTACAGAGAATTTCTCTTTAGCATCAATAGCAGTTGCAATAAAATTAAATTTTCTGGTTTGTGGTAGCAGCAATACACGCTATAGCCTGAAGTACTTCCTGGCAGTGGCAATGACATCTTCAGTAGACCAATTCAGGCCATAGTTTTGCCTGATGGTTCTTTCTGTGCAGCTTTGAGCCTTGTATGTGACTTTCTTAGAAATTTAATAATTGCGCTGATATTAGCCCGAGTCAACTTCTTGCTCGTATGCAGGATTGCTTGGCTTCTTTCTGTGCAGCCACACAGGGCTCTGCACTTGGCTTAATGCTCAGCCATAACTGTTATGAAATCCCTAATAATTTTAACAAGAGAATCTACATTTTTATTTTGTACTAGGCCCCACCTTTTCTGTAGCTGGCCCTCCTGTACCTACCAATGATGACTGATAAAATATCTTTTTCTAAAACACCAGTTAGTCAGATCAGGGTGTTCTGAATTGGCTAAGAAGAAATCAGGAGCAAAGACAGGTGTTTCCTTATGTTACTTTCTTGGGCAGTTATAATGTTTCCATGTGCTAATGTTATTTGTATATCTATATTGTGTCTTCTATTACACTGGGAATTTCTGAGAGTACAAATCTTGCCACTACGATATCATATCCTCTATCCTCTATCATCTGTCTACGTACGTGCAGTTGAACAACATGTTTTGATTATATAAGCTCATCTAATTCTCATCTAAGCTCTCTAGGTGTTGTCACTATTATTATAAATATACACATCTTATTGCTGAAAGACTGTAAATCAAGGAGGTCAAATATCTAAGTTCACTCCCTTCATTATAATAAAGTTAGGGTTAAAACAGGCTGATATGGATAGCTCCTCATTCTATACACTTTACATTTTCTAAGCTGTTTCTATAATCATATCAGGAGTTGCACAGATAAAGATGTTCCAGAGATGTGGGCTGACTGCTCAGAGTATAAGCATAGTGATCAGTGGGCTCAAAGTTTGGTGTAAGGCTGCACAGAATTTTTTATAGTGGTAGGGAAAAGAAAAATTAAGGTATATATACAACCAAACTATTGTCATTTGCATTCCTCAAGGTTTTTGAAAATGGTATGTTTGTATAAGCACATTTTTTTTAAGACAGGAGGGAGGATGAGAAGATACTACTTGTTTCTTTTTATCTCTGCAATTTTATTTATTTTAAAAATGTTTCTTCATGTGCAATCTCAAAATCTGCACAAATATAGTTAAAATAGTTTCAGTGAGTCTGATAACACAGATGTCTTTGGAAACATAACCAGCAGGTACACTCAGTATCTTGAGAGTTCATGGCAACAAAAATAATTGTAAAAGTTATATACACAAGTCAGGTTGCTCAAGTATTTAAACAAATATTTGATTATCTCATTAGCTCTAAAACAAATACTTCCAACTAATGATTAAAAAAAATTCTATTCAGAAAAAAATTAATCTTTTTTGGAAGAAAGTGAGATTTGTGTTGGAAGAAAGCACCCTGATGAAATATCAATTTTCTAAAATTAAATATAATTTGAAATCTGCAATGTAATGTTTATACAATATGACTTATAATTCATTAATCGTTCTTGTAGATATAAGAAGTTAGCTAGTTTCAAAGTTTTTCCACTAAAATAAGTTTTATTTTATTGCCCTGTGATGATATTCTCTAATCTTTTGAAATGATATAATTTTGGTTTGTAAAGAAATGTGTTTTCTGTTTGAAGACAGTTACTCTCTTTTCGTGTGTGTGTGTGTGACAGAGACAGAGACCGAGAGAGAGACAGATAGAGACAGACAGGAAGGGAGAGAGATGAGGAGCATCAATTCTTCGTTGTGGCACCTTAGTTTCTCATTGATTGCTTTCTCATATGTGCCTTGATGGGGGGGGGGGGCTGGAGAGAAGGCTACAGCAGACAGTGGCCACTTGTTCAAGCCAGCAACCTTGGGCTCAAGCATGTGATCCTTGCTCAAACCAGATGAGCCCGTGCTCAAGCCGGCGACCTCAGGGTTTTGAGCCTGGATCCTTTGTGTCCCCATCCAACACTCTATCCATTGCACCACTGCCTGGTTAGAAAACAGTTACTTTCTTGAAATTTGAACATTTATTAGACATTTAATAATATTAAGGAATTAATCATTTATAAGGAGTGAAACTGCAACTTTAAGCTGATCATTTTCTCTGATGCAATTACTACAGAAAAATCTAGCAAAAGACTTTGAGATAATAAGCAAGACTTGCTTATGGATAAAAACCAACACACTCCTTTATGGAAAGAGGGGAGTAATTGATTCACTCAGCTATAAAATCAAATCAAAAGATGGAAAACTGCCCATGGTCAGAAGGAAGCACTACCTATCTCTCTTCTTCCTCACAGAGAGTTTTTAGTTACGAGTTGTGCAATCTAGTTGATGTCAGCATAGAATCATTTCACCCTTGACCTTTGGTCAGAGCCGGCCTCATGGTGGGGTGACCTATGCCATCTCCTGGGGCCCCACACTTGGTAGGGCCTGTGATGCTGCTTGTTTCAGTGCCGTACTCTTGTTGTTTTGAAATTCTAAATAATTTTTGGACAAGAAACCTGATTTTTATTTTGCACTTGGCCATCACCTCCCTAAAAGCCATGTGGCTACTTCTGCTTCTGAGTCAGCCAAACCTGTTTGGCAACCTCTGAGTGGAAACTCCCAGCTAACATCCCATCCCTGCTGACTTTTCTTTCAATATAGGTTTTGTTTCTTGTTTTGTTAGTTCCCAAAGTGTGTCTAAGAGTTACCTGCATCCTGACCTCTTGTTTTTTTCCTGGAAAAGGGAACCCTTTCATTTGGGATATAGGAGCCTTGTCTTGTTTTGTGTTCTCCCGATCCCTGTTCCATCAATTTTCTCCCTCTCCAATGCCTCCAAACTTTCTCTCTGCATTGCTTCATTCTCCTCAACAAACAAGCATAGGCTTTATGAACAGCCCTCTTGCTGGGCAAACTGGCTTAAGCCCCAGGCAACTCCCACAGGGTCCACTTGTGTAATGAAACTCAATCCTTGCTGGGCTCAAAGGAGCAGGTGTAACTCCCCCTTACTGGTTAAGAGTAGTGACTGGAGCCAGCTGCATGTCTCTGTTACAACTCTGTTATTTACTAGCAATGTGGCCTTGGTCAAGTTACTTAACCTCTCCAGACCTCTAAATTCTTGTGAAAAATGAGGATCATAACAGTACCTCCTTCAAGGGTTGTGAGAGAAGTACAATTAAATGTGTTGAGAACAGTGCATGGTACATGGTAACTACTATCTAAGTGTTTTTAATAGTTACTCTACCTTTCTTCAGCTCCACTCTCTCTCTCCTGCCCCACTCTACATATTTAAAACATGGTGTATTGGGGAAAACAATTATTGTTCTGCCTGTTAAAGAATTTATTAGCTGTTTGGAAATAAGTGGAAGAGAACAGGCATTGTGTCTTTCCAATGTCAGAACTATTGTGCTCAGCTGTGGGTTTTGGTTATCAAATTAAAAAAAATTTTTTTTTGTTGATGAGAGAGAGTGAGAGAGAGAAAGAGAGAGAGAAGCATCAATCAGCTTGTTATTTCATTCAGTTGTGTACTCATTGATTGATTCTGGTACATGCCCTGACAGGGGGTTGAACCTATGACCTCTGGTGCACAGGGTCAATGCTTTACCTGTTAAGACATCTGGCCAGGGCTAGATGTCAAATCTTGAAAACAGGAGAGATACCATTTCATATCCTGTACCCTTCTCTTGCAATCTTGCAAACTATTAAATGAAGACTAAAGTTTACCGTTAAAAGCACTGCCAAGCCAGTGCTTAGCATTGCCTGTAGTGTCTTCCTCAGAGGGAGGTGTGGAAATTGTTTTATATATATCACCAAAGGTGATATATTCTTCATTTTTTAATTTTTTTTTTTCATTTTTCTGAAGCTGGAAACAGGGAGAGACAGTCAGACAGACTCCCGCATGCGCCCGACCGGGATCCACCCGGCACGCCCACCAGGGGCGACGCTCTGCCCACCAGGGGGCGATGCTCTGCCCATCCTGGGCATCGCCATGTTGCGACCAGAGCCACTCTAGTGCCTGAGGCAGAGGCCACAGAGCCATCCCCAGCACCCGGGCCATCTTTGCTCCAATGGAGCCTTGGCTGCGGGAGGGGAAGAGAGAGACAGAGAGGAAAGCGCGGCGGAGGGGTGGAGAAGCAAATGGGCGCTTCTCCTGTGTGCCCTGGCTGGGAATCGAACCCGGGTTCTCCGCACGCTAGGCCGACGCTCTACCGCTGAGCCAACCGGCCAGGGCCCAAAGGTGATATATTCTTGATACTCTGTCCTCCTGTGCTCCCCCCAAAGACTGTAAAGGTATTGAATCCTTACCATCAAAAATTGGAAATGTCATTTTCTTCCAAATTCCTGTTCTACCATCAAATAAAGTATAGACTCATTGGTATCTTGCTGAAGTAGTACTTATTTAATATGTATATATATATTTAGAAACATCTTGTTCCTTGGGTGAAGTTTTCTGAAACATTGTTTGGTACAGTTTCATGCCATCAAAATCAATCCAGTAGCCCAAGTGAGAAAACTAGGATGTGTCTGAATTCTATGGGACCCCTGTTCCTTACTCCTTTACTATCCCTTTAATCACCACATTTCCTGGTTTTTATCCCCAATCTCTCAGATCTACCCCTTCTCCCAATTTTAGGTTAAGAACTTTCCTATCTTAGTGGCTCATAACCTTCATAGTACATTTGAATTTCTCTGACCCTAGACATATATATTTATTTATTTCCAGGCCCACCCCAGGCCAGTGGAACCAGAACTTTTGGGGAAGAGGCCCAATCATTGCTTTTCAAGGTTCTCAGGTTGTTCTGATGCTGACCTAGGGCTGAGGATGTTTTGGGGTACTGTGGTAAGTGCTGGCAGGTCTCACTGCTTCTGCTCACCCTCTTCTAATGAATTCCAGAACCAACCCAGAGTGATTCTCTCACAGATAAATTGAGTATGTCCTACTGTGCTTAAACTCCTTCATGGCTTTCTTTCCTTGTAAGTTAAAATCTGAACTTGTGTTGGCAAACACAATCTGTCATGATTCCACTAATGCCATCTTCACACTTGCTATCCCATCCATCACACTATATCCTCTTACAGCAACACGTTCATCATTTTCCTCAGCACTGTTTCATTTTATTTCCTTGACCTGGAATGTCTAAAGATTCGTCCTTTTTTAGAGGTTCAACTCTCTATAAATGCTTTCCTTTTTCCATTAGTTCTTCAAGGCACTCCTTCCCACATACTATCAGTCCAGCTTGCCCACACATTGCCCAACTCTCACTTATAAAAAAAGACTAATATTGACTTGAAAGTATTGTAAATACTGGTGTTTTAGTTTTCCTCTTCTATGTGATTTTCTTCTCCTCAAGAATTCTTATCCATCCCTAAATGGACTTAGCACATATAAGACGATACAGTAAAATCTGTTAAATAATAAGTGTGCTTGAAATTAGGTCAAAAACAGAGTGTGAAATAAGATAATCATGGAATGGGAAGAAATCAATGAGTACCCCAAAGCTTCAGGTTCCTTCCCCTTCAGGTTTCTGTTCTAAGTCAGTTTGAAATCCAGAGAGCCAAACAACCTTTTAAGGGACACCTGGCACCAGCTAAGGGCAATGGTAAATACAGAGGTGGAGTCAGATTTAAGATGGTATAGCCTGTACCTCCTTCCCTCCTCTCTCTCCCCTCCCCCAAAGCGACGCCACAACAAGTCACAAAACGATGACCACACTGACTGCATGTCATGTTGTCCACCCATTTCTAATTTACATCTATTTTCTGATGTAATTATCAACAATGCTCACTTTTACTCTCAAAGTCCTAGTTTGTTTGACAAGTTCTATATCAACTCTGATTCAAACTTACTTCAGTCAAAATACATTTCCTCTGTTTCCTAACTCACTTGGTATGAATGAGTACAAATATAAAAGATGTGACTGCACACACAACCTTCCAGCTAAAATAGAAAGTTAATTGTTTCTATGTAAACTGAATACTCTTTTCCTTTTTCTGGTTTTATTTTGGTGATGATAATGGTGAAGTTTATGAACAGATTATCAGAAGAGCACTTCATGAAAATCAGAAATTAATTCCCTCTATTTGCTCAGTTTCTCACTTTCTAAATGCTTTAAAATTAGTGATAAGCCATGTTGATGCAGGTTGAATATACTGATTTATATTTCCTACTATATATATATTTTTCTTTTTTCTATTAAGCTGGAAACGGGGAGAGATAGTCAGACAGACTCCTGCATGCGCCCGACCGGGATCCACCTGGCATGCCCACCAGGGGTGACACTGGCTCTGCCCACCAGGGGGCAATGCTCTGCCCCTCCGGGGCATCACTCTGCTGCGACCAGAGCCACTCTAGCGCCTGGGGCAGAGGCCAAGGAGCCATCCCCAGCGCCCGGGCCATTCCTGCTCCAATGGAGCCTCAGCTGTGGGAGGGGAAGAGAGAGACAGAGAGGAAGGAGGGGGGGTGGAGAAGCAAATGGGCGCTTCTCCTATGTGCCCTGGCCGGGAATTGAACCCAGGTCCCCCGCACGCCAGGCCGACGCTCTACCGCTGAGCCAACCGGCCAGGGCCTTTCCTACTATATTTTATCTTTAGTTTATAACTAAAAGTTTATCAGTGTAAAAGGGTTTGAAATGTTTGTTTAAGACACCCTTTACAATTTGTTGAAATGTGAACAATAGGATATAGGTGTTAAATTAGGCAAAGGTCAGGAAGAAATGCTTCTGCATATAGACCAGCTGAGACTGAGCTGGTAAAGACATGCTTAGTACTAGAAAGAGAAATGTATTTGTATTTTAAGGGTTTGGTTTACTAAAGCTAAAATATTATTGTTTTTAGTCTTTGTTAATGTTTACTGAAGCTTAGTTTAGTTATTTTAATAAAGAGATCACTTTTTTCCTTTTTGGAATGAAATGAGGGGTATTATTGGTTAAGATTAAATCTTGGTGAGCTCAGGATAAAGGTACCATTTAAGTCGCAGGCTCACTTCAGTCTTTGAAGTTCATAGTGAGTGACCAGGATAAGATATAGTTATCTGGTGGCAGGAAATTCCAGGACATCTTTTTCAATTACAGAGATAGGTTTTCAATGCTTCTGTGATGAGATTGCAGAACAAACAGCAGAAATGGGAGTAGCAGTAGCGGCCTGTAGCCAACATTTATTATGTGCTAACCTTCTGTCAGGCATGGGGCTCAGTATTTTATATGAACTATTTCAATTAAACCTCACCACAGTCTTAGGATAGGAGCTTATCCTTAACTCCATTGTACAAAGGAGGAAGCCTAGAATTGGTCAGTGGCAAAGCCTGGAAAAGAAGAGCCTTCTGTCTAATGCCAGGATCTAGACTTTTAAGCAATACTCTCAGCTGCACCTCTATCAAGACAGTGTCATAATGGCTGCCACTCACTCAGTACTTACTATGTATAAGTGCTTCAAAATTATTTTTAATCCTCAAAGTACAAATAAATGACTTCAGGGTTTGCCAGAAGGAAACTAAGGTTCAGAATGCCTGGATTAGTTTTCTGTTATGCAAATTACCACAATTTTAATGGTTTAAAGCAATGGTCCCTAACCCCCAGGCCGCCAACCAGTACCGGTCTGTGGGCCATTTGGTACTGGTCTGCAGAAAAAGAATAAATAACTTACATTATTTCCGTTTTATTTATATTTAAGTCTGAATGATGTTTTATTTTTTAAAAATGACCAGATTCTCTCTGTACATCCGTCTAAGACTCACTCTTGACGCTTGTCTCATAAAGTCGACAATTATATTTAAAAATACCATAGTTTTTATGCCAGTCGCATAATTTTTTTTAAAAAATTTATTTACAGGGACAGAGAGAGAGAGTCAGAGAGAGGGATAGATAGGGACAGACAGACAGGAACGGAGAGAGATGAGAAGCACCAATTATCAGTTTTTCGTTGCGACACCTTAGTTGTTCATTGATTGCTTTCTCATATGTGCCTTGACTGGGGGGCCTTCAGCAGACTGAGTAACCCCTTGCTTGAGCCAGCAACCTTGGGTCTAAGCTGGTGAGCATTTTTTATTTGCTCAAGCCAGATGAGCCCGCGCTCAAGCTGGCGACCTTGGGGTCTTGAACCTGGGTCCTCGGCATCCCAGTCCAACGCTCTATCCACTGCGCCACTGCCTGGTCAGGCTCCCGGTCGCATAATTTTATTTTGTGCATTTATCCGTCCCACCCTGAAGGCTGGTCTGTGAAAATATTTTCTGACATTAAACCAGTCCGTGGCCCAAAAAAGGTTGGGGACTACTGGTTTAAAGTGACACCAATTTATTCTCCTACAGTTCTGGAGGTTGAATGTCCTACAATCAAGGTTACAGCAGGCTCTTTTCCTTCAGTCTCTGCCTTCAGCATCACAGCTGCACCTCTGACTCTGACCTTCCGGCCTCTTATAAGGACCCTTGTAATTACATTAGTACCTCCTGAAGAATCTCTCCATCCCAAGATCCTTGATTTAATTACACCTGCAAAGTTTCTTTTGCCAGGCAAAGTGATATAATTACAGATCCCTGTGACTAGGAGGTGGACATCTTTGGAGGAGCCATTATTCAGCCTAACTCATTTCCCCAGATCACAGAGCTTGTAAGGATTAAAGATGAAATTTTAATCTAGATGTTTTTAGCTTGCAAAGTTCACGCTATTTCTGGTGAGGATCCCATCAGTCATTTAAAAAACATTTATTGAGATTATGAAAGTAGCTAGATACTGTGATAGGCACTGGGAAAATATGAAGTGCTCTAATGAATTTGAGTCATCTCTGTGCAGGTGCCTTATTAAACTCTGCATTTTTCAAAATGCAAAAGATTAAAGATTAATAAACTTAAATAATTAAAATAAATAAGATAAAATAACTCCCAGAATAAGTATTATTAAGCTTCAATTTTTTACATTAAGATATTTCTTTGCTTATTTTTCTCTTTCAGACTCTAACACCAGGCAAAAGTTTCAGATAGTGTGCTCTTTTTAATATTTGGTCCACCTTCTTCACCCGGACCTATGATATGGCAATCTTTCCTGCATAGCATAAAGATAAGAGCAAAATATCTGGTTTGGTTTGTTTTTTCAATATTTATAAGATTTTCTTTCTCTGCTACTAAAAAAAGCAGCACAAAGCTCAGTGGTCTTCTTTGTATTTTAGGAGGTGCATATATATATCTACTCCAATCTTTCAATGTGGCCTGAAAGGCTGCCTGCCAGCTTGGAGTGGGTTCTAGAGCAAGAACACATTCTTTCTTTAAAAATTTTTTTATTAATTTTAACTTATTGTGTTAATATGGATTCAAGTGTCCCACTCAATATAACTCCCTCACCCCACACCTTTGTTCCCCTCCCCCTAACTACCTCCTCCCATCCCTTTGAGATTTGCTGTCCTTTTATCTATATCTATGTATTATGTATATATAATTTCAATAATCCCTTCACCTTCTCTGACTCCATCCCCTCATCCCCCTTCCCTCTGACAGTTGTCCCTCTGCTCCCTGTGACCCCGCCTCTGCCTCTATTCCATTCCTCAGTTCACTTTGTTCATTAGATTCCACATATAAGTGAGGTCATATGATGTTTGTCTTTCTCTGCCTGGCTTATTTCACTTAGCATAATAATCTCCAGGTCCTCCATGCCATTGCAAAAGGTAAGATTTTCTTCTTCCTCACAGCTGCATAGTATTCCATTGTGTATATGTACCACTGCTTTTTAATCCACTCATCCACTGATGGACACTTGGGCTGTTTCCAGATCTTGGCTATTGTGAACAATGCTGCAATAAACATGGGGGTGCATTTCTTCTTTTGAATCAGTGAATTGGTATTCTTAGATATCTAAAAGAGGGATAGCTAGGTCAAAAGGCAGTTACATTTTTAATTTTTTGAGGGATCTCCATACTGTTTTCCACAGTAGTTGCACCAGTCTGCATTCCCACCAGCAGTGCAGGAAGGTTCCCTTTCTCCACATCCTCTCCAGCACTTACTGTGTGTTGATTTGTTAATGAGCACCATTCTGACAGGTGTGACGTGGTTTGTAATTGAGGTTTTAATTTGCATTTCTCTAATGATTAATGATGTTGAACATTTTTCATATGTCTATTGGCCATCTGTATGCCCTCTTTGGAGAAGTGTTTATTCAGTTTTTTTGCCCATTTTTTAACTGGATTGCTTACCTTCCTGATGTTGAGTTTTAAAAGTTCTTTTTTTGTGTGTGTGTATGTGTGTGAAAGAGAAAGAGACAGAAAGAGATAGAGAGAGGGACAGACAGGGACAGACAGACAGTAAAGGTGAGAGATGAGAAGCATCAGCTCTTTGGTGCAGCACCTTAGTTGTTCATTGATTGCTTTCTTATATGTGCCTTGACCGGGTGGCCATTGCAGACTAAGTGACCCCTTGCTCTAGCCAGTGACCTTGGGCTCAAGCTGATGAGACTTGCTCAAACCAGATGAGCCAATGCTCAAGCCGGCGACTTTGGGGCTTTGAACCTAGGTCCTCTGCATCCCAGTTCAATGCTCCACCCACTGTGCTACCACCTGGTCAGGCAAGTTTTAGATCTTTATTAATTTTGGGTATTAATCCCTTATCTGATGTATTTGCAAATATGTTCTCCTATTGTGTGGGTTGTCTTTTTGTTTTGTTTATGGTGTCTTTTGCACAGCTTTTTAATTTGATATAGTCCCATTTGTTTATTTTTTCCTTTATTTCACTTGCCCATGAGATAAATTGGCAAAAATATTGCTATGAGAGATGTTGGAGAGTATACTGCCTATGTTTTCTTCCAAGATGTTTATGGTTTCATGACTTACATTTAAGTCTTTTATACATTTTGAGTTGATTTTTGTGAATGGTGTAAGTTGGTGGTCTAGTTTCATTTTTTTGCATGTACTTGTCCAATTTTTTTTAACATTACTTATAAGAAGACTGTCTTTACTCCACTGTATGCTCTTATCTCCTTTGTCGAATAACAATTGACCATAGCTCTTTAGCTGGGCCAGCAGATCTGTGGGAATCTTTTAAGACCCTGGGGATACAAGTATCCAAAGCAGATCTGAATGAATGAAATCTATGCAGGCCCTACTGGGGAATCTAAATGGTCTCTTTGACAGATAACAATTCTATTGAGAAGCAGCTCTTGGTTTTCTTTTTGTTTTTAATGAGATTAAATTCTTGGCCACTATACCCTAGGTGTTCCAAGGACCTGCACTGCCCATCAAGCTCTGGTTGATATCTGAACCTAAGCAATATTCTTAAGTGACATAGCAGCCCTTTAACATGAATTTGAAATGGTATTTTGCTGTTCCAAAAGACCAAATTGAATTGGATAAGCAGATGGTTCACACTCCTAGTATGTATACTCTTGCTACATGGCCACATCTTTCTTCAACTCTTGCTTTTGGTTGTAGGGGGAGTTTTCTTTAGATGAGTTGATTGAGAAGAAGAAGAATAAACTCATTTACTGATGGCTATGAACCAGTTGGAACTGGACTGTGGCCCAATTATAGACTTAGAGATGGCCCTGAAGGAGAGTAAGGAAAAGAAATCTTCCCACTGGACAAAACTTGGACCAGGACATTGTATTGTCTAATTTGCCTGGAAAGATGAATCTATATCCAGAATATTTTCAGAATCTTATGCAATAATTCTGGAGGATTTGTGACTAGGACACTTGAGGAAGTGGTAGGTAGTTACATCTTTTAGGATGTGAAAATGTGTATGCTCCATGTATATGCATATGAGAGGTGAGTCCCTCTCCCCCTATAGAGAGGATCTGAATGATCAAGTAGACAAGAGAACTTGCCACTCTGGATTTTTTTTTCTAGTTTCCTTAGTACTTGCTTAATGAGTTTATATACAAGGTAGCATAGAGATTTTTACCAAGACACAGATTATACATATCTTCAACAAAAAGACTTTCTTATACTACAGGTAAAGATAAATGGTAAATTGCCATAATTAAAAATACTCAGACACCAAGGACTTCAATATGTTAGGAATGAATAAAAGTTTGAGTCACTTTATTTGACAAATAACCCAAACCAGCTGAGTTGCTGGCTTAGAACAAAGGAAAATGAAAGATGTGGTAGGAGAAGTAAGTCTTATCAACTGTAATCTTATGATCATTTGCAGAACTGTATCATTGGTTTCTGTTTTCACCCTTGCTTTCTCAACAATTTATTTTAACAAATATTAAATATGGGATGTGCTGGTACAGTTTAACATTACAATTTAGTTCACAGTTTATAGAATGTCATGATAAGGACAATAATATGATAGAGATCTAAGATAATATCTATCATGGATATTGTAGATAGGTTATGGTTTATATAATTATAAAACATAATAAGATATATTATAATATGTTATATTATAGATCATGGTTTGTTGCTGCTGTTTACAAATGTAAATATAGAAGAGGGTGTTTACTGATTTTACAAAGTGAACTGAAGTGGAGGGGACCTTTTAAGCTTTGTCACTAACATTTCCAGAAAACTACTCTAGTTTGAAAATTTTTCCATATTATAATGGAAAGTTATCTTCCCTAAGATAAAAACCTGAAATTAATTTTCCCAGTTATATTTTGCACTTAGGGCATAGGCACTGGCTTTACCAGTGAAATATTTAAGATTTTCATATGGAAGACTGGAAACTGAGGACTGTGTGTCATACAGAATCCATTCTTTTCTGGCAAAAGAAGTCTGACTTTTAGGGGAATCAGTGATGCAGAGTCTGTTCTTTTGTTTAGTATCAGTAATTTGAACTACAGTGTCTGTTCACAATGATATCATCTGAGTTTTTTCTACTGGGGCCAGTCCTAGTTATTTGATGCTGTTTTTGCCTACAGAATACTCAAAATGGATCCTGGTCCTCCTAGAGATTGTGAGAGCCACAGAACATATTTTATAATTTCTTTTGTTTGTTTTTGGTAGCTGCTGTATCCCTCTCTCTTAGAGAACTTACTCTGTACCAGCTGCCATATTGCCCTATGGAGAGGATTATATGTCAAGGAATTGAGGCTTCTGGACAATAGATATATGTAAGTGATGAGTGAGACTGCACGTGAATCTACCAGTTCCAGGCAAGCCATCAGATGACTGCAGTTCTGGTTGTCATCTTGATTGTAACCTTGCGAAAGACTTTTTACCAAAATCATTTTACCCACAGACACTAAAGTAATAAATGCTTCTTGTTCTAAGATATTTAATTTTCAGGTAGTATTTTACTCAGCAATAAATAGAAAACACAGGTAG
Source organism: Saccopteryx bilineata (assembly GCF_036850765.1). Lineage (NCBI taxonomy): Eukaryota > Metazoa > Chordata > Mammalia > Chiroptera > Emballonuridae > Saccopteryx > Saccopteryx bilineata. The sequence goes on along the minus strand of NC_089491.1, from coordinate 206,076,242 downwards.
ATTTAATGAAATGAGAAATTCCAAGATGATTAAGGAGGCACTGTGCAATGAACTGCTAGAATAGCTGAGTTTCCATGTTTTCAGAACTTCAAGAACTTTGCACATGATACCTGATTTACTACTTGTATGTATCTTTTTTTCTGCTGCCTAGATTTGATGCCAACAACAGGGAAGCAGAATCCATCAAGTTGGCTGTAAGTGTCTGTTTCTCTAGGTAGCTCACCAGCAGAGCTGCTATGCATGCTACACTCTAGTGAGGCAGTCTACAATGACATTCAATAGGAGACCTATAGAGATTGTGGTACACAAGAAACTCATCAAATGACCAAGGACAAAGGTGTTATTCCATGTTTCTGTAAAGCTAAGGGAATTGAGCATTTTCTTAGCACATGAAAGACTCAATAGCAATAGATCATTTTGTGAACTAAACCCTATCTCAAGAAGTGGAGAGTGGAGGCCCTGGCCGGTTGGCTCAGTGGTAGAGCGTCAGCCTGGCATGCAGGAGTCCTGGGTTCAATTCCCAGCCAGGGCACACAGGAGAAGTGCCCATCTGCTTCTCCACCCCTCCCCCTCTCCTTCCTCTCTGTCTCTCTCTTCCCCTCCTGCAGCCAAGGCTCCATTGGAGCCAAGTTTGCCCAGGCACTGAGGATGGCTCTGTGGCCTCTGCCTCAGGTGCTGGAATGGCTCTGGTTGCAGCAGAGCGACGCCCCAGATGGGCAGAGTGTCACCCCCTAGTGGGCATGCCCGGGTGGATCCTGGTTGGGCGCATGCAGGAGTCTGTCTGACTGCCTCCCCGTTTCCAACTTCGGAAAAATACAAAAAAAAAAAAAAAAAAAAAAAAAAAGAAGTGGAGATATGGTCAGATTTTATGGTATGCTTTGGAAACTTCAATTAATCAAACTGTTTGAATTCTCTGTTCTTTATACCCTATTTTTTTCATTCTCCCCCAAATAGTTCAGAAAACAAACTTGTTCATAGATGGTTCTGGAGGTTAAATTGTCATCTTTAGAAGAGCCATTTGCCAATTCAACAATGACCTCATTTCATTTCTCTTTCACTTTGACATGTGTGTAGAATTCAGCACTGCTGAAGCAAAATGGTTCATTTTCTGATCCCACATGATCAAATTCCTCCTCTTTTCATTTCTGAGACATTCCACCACCAAATTCTTCTCCTGCTTTCTGTGTGTCCTCCCTATTCAACTCCTTAGGTACAATAATTATAACAGTGAAACTGAGGGCTAAAGTTTTTGATATTTTGAGTTTGAGTTAATAAGGAGTGTTAACACAGCTTTGTTAGGAATGGAAAAATGGTCCATTGGACACCTTCATAGACATGATCTTTGAAACAAGTTGTGCATGAAATCATGGGGAAAAGGATAGAAAAAGAGGCACAGAGAATTAGACTTAGTAGACCTTAGCAGGGAATTAAAAAAAAAGGCTAGAAAGAAATGGATAAGTTGTATTTAAGTCACATATTATAATTATAATGAAATATCAATCCTTTACCAGAACTACTAAAAAAGAATTATAACAATATCAACTAATTTTCAATTGTACCTCTTATTTCTCCTGACCGTTTTAAGTATAAGACTAAATTAATAAATATTGAAAGAGAAAGGACAACTAGAGATTTGTACAATGTATATACTGGGTAATTGGTCACTGGAAAAAATATCAGTTTATTAAATAAGCAGTATTTTAAATGTTTTATTAAGGGTAAATAGGAGTCAGATAGCATTATTGAAAGCTAACTAGTCATTGTTCAAGGATAAAATCACCTCTGGAAAAATTGAAAAGCTTAATTTCCTCATGTAGAAAAGAGCACATGTGATTCTTATTCTTTAGAATAAGAATCTATTCTTTATTTGCTGTCAAAGTGTAATTTCAATATTCCAGAAGAGAGAAAGCAGCCCAAATCCTTCTGAAATAAAATTAAGTCACTAGATGGTTATATGAGGAAATGAAAAGGAAACAAACAAAACTTGTCAGATGAGTTGTTCATGCAGTGGTTTGGAAAACTTAATATGAATGAAATTCTTGTATAAAATCATTTGCTAAATTTTATGGACATGGCATAAATTTCTCTTAAAAAGAAAAATTAAGAAAATTTTCATAATGAAGAAAAATATTTCAAATATTTTTTGTTTATTCTATTATAGCAAATGAATGTAAGGAGTTTAAATTACTGTAAAAAATGATCTGGTTGAAAGTTAGAGTGATCTGGCAGCCAAAGTAGGTGGAATAATGACCCCCTAAATATGCCCATGCCCTAATACCTGGAACCTGTGACTATGTTAGCTTACCTGGCAAAAAGGACTTTGCGGATGTGGTTAAAATGACAAATCTTGAAATGGGGAGATTATGTTAGATCACCTGTTTGGACTCAATGTAATCGTAAGAGTCCATATGTAGAACAGAGGAGTCCAATGCAATCATAGGAGTCCTTTTTGGGCTGGGTAACAGAGATGAGATAGAAGAAGAATGAGAGATTCTCAAGGACTTGACCTACCATGCTGGTTTTGAAGATGGAGAAAGGGGGTGAAGAGCCAAAAAATGCAGTGTCCTCTAGAAGCTGGAAATGGCATTAAGCCAATAGCCAGCAAGGAAAATTGGACTTCAGTCCTACAATTGCAGGGAGCTGAATTTTTCCAACAACTGAATGAGCAAGGAAACAGATCCTTCCTTAGAAACTCCAGATAGAAACAGATAGCATTGATTTTAGCAGGCAAGACCCATGTCAGAATTATTAACTTCAGAATTGTAAGATAATACATTTTTTGTTGTTTTAAGCCACTCTACATTTATAATAATATGTTAGAGCAGCAATGGAAAACTAATACACTGTTTTTTTTTTGAAATATGTCTAACTCTTAAATGAATGGTGTTCAGAAAATCTCCCAGTCTAAACATGCTTGTATTAAAGATCTTACTACACTTTTTAGCTTTTTTTTTTTTTTGCTTTTTTTCTTTTTTTTTTTTTTTTTTTGCATTTTTCTGAAGCTGGAAACAGGGAGAGACAGTCAGACAGACTCCCGCATGCGCCAGACCGGGATCCACCCGGCACGCCAACCATGGGGCGATGCTCTGCCCATCCTGGGCGTCGCCATGTTGCGACCAGAGCCACTCTAGCGCCTGGGGCAGAAGCCACAGAGCCATCCCCAGCGCCCGGGCTATCTTTGCTCCAATGGAGCCTTGGCTGCGGGAGGGGAAGAGAGAGAGAGGAAGGCACGGTGGAGGGGTGGAGAAGCAAATGGGCGCTTCTCCTGTGTGCCCTGGCTGGGAATCGAACCCGGGTCCTCTGCACACTGAGCCAACCGGCCAGGGCTACACCTTTTAGCTTTTAATTAAAAAGAAGATCCAATCCAATTCTTACAATGTCTATCATTGTTTTGAATTACACTTTATTAAAAAAGATAAAGTTGAAATAATGTTTTTAGTTGTTATTACAAATCATTAGCAATAATAGATTTCTACTTTAACATTTTTATCCCTATTACAATATAGTTATTTGTGAAAGAAGGAATTTGCTCTCATGACTTCTATAATATGATCATCTTGATAGATCTGTCTTTTTTTTAAAATAAATTTTTATTAATGTTAATGGGATGACATTAATAAATCAGGGTACATATATTCAAAGAAAACATGTCTAGGTTATCTTGTCATTAAATTATGTTGCATACCCTTCGCCCAGAGTCAGATTGTCCTCCGTCACACTCTATCTAGTTTTCTCTGTGCCCCTCCCCCTCCCCCTAACTCTCTCCCTCCCTCCCTCCTGCGTCCTCCCTCCCCCCACCCCTGGTAACCACCACACCCTTGTCCATATCTCTTAGTCTCGTTTTTATGTTCCACCAATGTATGGAATCATGTAGTTCTTGTTTTTTTCTGATTTACTTATTTCACTCGGTATAATGTTATCAAGATCCCACCATTTTGCTGTAAATGATCTGATGTCATCATTTCTTATGGCTGAGTAGTATTCCATAGTGTATATGTGCCACATCTTCTTTATCCAGTCTTCTATTGAAGGGCTTTTTGGTTGCTTCCATGTCTTGGCCACTGTGAACAATGCTGCAATGAACATGGGGCTACATGTGTCTTTACGTATCAATGCTTCTGAGGTTTTGGGGTATATACCCAGTAGAGGGATTGCTGGGTCATAAGGTAGTTCTATTTTCAGTTTTTTGAAGAACCACCATACTTTCCTCCATAATGGTTGTACTACTTTACAGTTCCACCAACAGTAGATGAGAGTTCCCTTTTCTCCGCAGTCTCTCCAACATTTGCTATTACCCGTCTTGTTGATAATAGCTAATCTAACAGAGGTGAGGTGGTATCTCATTGTAGTTTTGATTTGCATTTCTCTAATAACTAATGAAGCTGAGCATCTTTTCATATATCTGTTGGCCATTTGTATTTCTTCCTGGGAGAAGTGTCTGTTCATGTTCTCTTCCCATTTTTTTATTGGATTGTTTGTTTGTTTGTTGTTGAGTTTTATGGGTTCTTTGTAAATTTTGGATATTAGGCCCTTATCTGAGCTGTTGTTTGAAAATATCATTTCCCATTTAGTTGGCTGTCTGTTTATTTTGATATCAGTTTCTCTTGCTGAGCAAAAACTTTTTATTCTGATGTAGTGCCATTCACTTCTCTTGCCATTGGAGTCAGGTTCATAAAATGTTCTTTAAAACCCAGGTCCATGAGTTTAGTACCTATGTCTTCTTCTATGTACTTTATTGTTTCAGGTCTTATATTTAGGTCTTTGATCCATTTTGAATTAATTTTAGTACACGGGGACAGGCTGTAGTCGAGTTTCATTCTTTTGCATGTGGTTTTCCAGTTTTCCCAACACCATTTGTTGAAGAGGCTTTCTTTTCTCCATTGTGTGTTGTTGGTCCCTTTATCAAAGATTATTTGACCATATATATGTGGTTTTATTTCTGGGCTTTCTATTCTGTTCCATTGGTCTGAGTGTCTATTTTTCTGCCAATACCATGCTGTTTTGATTATCGTGGCCCTATAATATATTTTGAAGTCAGGTATTGTAATGCCCCCAGCTTCATTTTTTTTCCTTAGGATTGCTTTGGCTATTTGGAGTTTTCTATAGTTCCATATAAATCTGATGATTTTTTGTTGCATTTGTTTAAAAAATGTCATAGGAATTTTGATGGGAATTGCATTAAATTTATATATTGCTTTGGGTAATATGGCCATTTTAATTATATTTATCCTTCCTATCCAAGAACAAGGAATATTTTTCCATCTCATTGTGTCTTTTTCTATTTCTCTTAACAATGCCTTGTAGTTTTCATTATATAGGTCCTTTACATTCTTTGTTATGTTTATTCCTAGGTATTTTATTTTTTTTGTTGCAATCGTGAAGGGGATTACTTTTTTGAGTTCGTTTTCTAATATTTCATTGTTGGCATATAGAAAGGCTATGGACTTCTGTATGTTAATATTGTATCCTGCGACCTTACAGTATTGGTTTATTGTTTCTAGTAATCTTTTTGTGGAGTTTTTTGGGTTTTCAATGTATAGGATCATATCATCAGCAAAAAGTGATACCTTTACTTCTTCTTTTCCGATATGGATGCCTTTTATTTCTTTGTCTTGTCTGATTGCTCTGGCCAGAACTTCTAGCACCACGTTAAATAAGAGTGGAGAGAGTGGACAACCCTGTCTTGTTCCTGATTTAAGGTGGAAAGTCCTCAGTTTTCTGCCATTTAATATGATGTTGGCTGATGGTTTATCATATATGGCCTTTATTATGTTGAGATATTTTCCTTCTATACCCATTTTGTTGAGAGTCTTAAACATAAAATTGTGTTGTATTTTATTGAAAGCCTTTTCTGCATCTATTGATAAGATCATGTGGTTTTTGTTTTTTGTTTTGTTGATATGGTGTATTACGTTAACCGTTTTACGTATGTTGAACCATCCTTGAGATTCTGGGATGAATCCCACTTGATCGTGATGTATTATTTTTTTTAATATGTTGTTGTATTCGATTTGCCAGTATTTTGTTTAGTATTTTAGCATCTGTATTCATTAGAGATATTGGTCTGTAGTTTTCTTTCTTAGTTCCATCCTTGCCAGGCTTTGGTATGAGGGTTATGTTGGCCTCATAAAATGTGTTTGGAAGTATTGCTTCTTCAATTTTTTGAAAGACTTTGAGTAGAATAGGAACCAAGTCTTCTTTGAATGTTTGATAGAATTCACTAGTATAACCGTCTGGGCCTGGACTTTTATTTTTGGGGAGGTTTTTAATAGTTTTTTCTATTTCCTCCCTGCTGATTGGTCTGTTTAGGCTTTCTGCTTCTTCATGACTCAGTCTAGGAAGGTTGTATTATTCTAGGAATTTATCCATTCCTTCTAGATTGTTGTATTTGGTGGCATATAGTTTTTCATAGTATTCTACAATAATTCTTTGTATATCTATGATGACTGTGGTGATCTCTCCTCTTTCATTTTGGATTTTATTTATTTGAGTCCTGTGCCTTTTTTCCTTGGTGAGTCTTGCCAAGGGTTTGTCAATTTTGTTGATCTTTTCAAACAACCAGCTCCTTGTTTTATTGATTTTTTTCTATAGTTTTTCTGTTCTCTATTTTGTTTATTTCTGCTCTGATTTTTATTATCTCCTTTCTTTGGCTGGTTTTGGGTTGTCTTTGTTCTTCTTTTTCTAGTTCCTTAAGGTGTGAAGTTAAGTGGTTTACTTGGGCTCTCTCTTGTTTGTTCATATAGGCCTGAAGTGATATGAACTTTCCTCTTATTACTGCTTTTCCTGCATCCCAGAGATTCTGATATGTTTTATTTTCATTTTCATTTGTCTGTATATATCTTTTGATCTCTGTGCTTATTTCTTCTTTGACGCATTCATTTTTTAGAAGTATGTTGTTTAGTTTCCACAATTTTGTAGGTTTTTCCCCCTCTTTTTTACAGTTGAATTCTAGTTTCAAGGCTTTATGATCAGAGAATATGTTTGGTATAATTTCAATTTTTCTAAATTTGCTGATATAGTCTTTGTGGCCCAACCTATGGTCAATTCTTGAGAATGTTCCATGTACACTAGAGAAAAATGTATACTCTGTCGCTTTCGAATGAAGTGTCCTGTAGATGTCTATCGTGTCCAGGTGTTCTATTATTTCATTTAAGGCCACTATATCTTTATTGATTCTCTGTTTGGATGACCGATCTAGAGTCGTCAGCAGTGTATTGAGGTCTCCAAGTATGATTGTATTTTTGTCAGTTTTTGTTTTAAGGTCAATAAATAGCTGTCTTATATATTTTGGTGTTCCTTGGTTTGGTGCATATATATTAAGGATTGTTATGTCTTCTTGATTCAGTGTCCCCTTAATCACTTTGAAATGACCATTTTTGTCTCTGAGTACTTTTTCTGTCTTGTAGTCAGCATTATTTGATATGAGTATTGCTACACCTGCTTTTTTTTGGGTGTTGTTTGCTTGGAGTATTGTTTTCCAGCCTTTCACTTTGAATTTGTTTTTATCCTTGTTGCTTAGATGTGTTTCTTGTAGGCAGCATATAGTTGGATTTTCTTTTTTAATCCATTCTGCTACTCTGTGTCTTTTTATTGGTAAGTTTAATCCATTTACATTTAGTGTAATTATTGACGCTTGTGGGTTCCCTATTGCCATTTTATAAATTGCTTTCTGTTAGTTTTGTATCTTATTTGATTCTTCCCTTTGTTTTTCTATCATTTGTTTTTGTTTGTTTGTAATCCATACTTCTTTCCTCTGTTGCTACCTTTTTTAAGTCAAGTGTTTTTGTGGTGTTTTTTTCAAGGGTGTTTACCATTAAGTAATGAAAAGGGTACCTACCATATTCATTGTAGTACCCTATCTTATGAGTATTTCTGTGTTTCGTCGTCCTTTGCTACGGTTAATCTTCATCCTTTCCCCTCTTTTTTGCTTTTGTTGTAACAGTTTAAGTTTAGTTTTATTCTTTTCTTGGTGGAGCTGTTACTTGTGGTTTTGTTTTCTTTTGTTCTTTGAATCTGGTTGGAAAACCCCTTTTAGTATTTCCTGGAGTGGGGGCTTTCTGATGATAAATTCCCTCATCTTTTCTGTATTTGTGAATGTTTTTATATCTCCTTCATACTTGAAGGATAGCTTTGAGGGGTATAGTATTCTTGCCTGAAAATTTCTCTCTTTCAGGGCTTTAAATATTGGTGTCCACTCTCTTCTAGCTTATAGAATTTCTGCTGAGAAATCTGATGATAATCTAATAGGCCTTCCTTTATATGTTGTACTCTTCTTTTCCCTGGCTGCCTTGAGAATTTTTTCTTTGCTGTTGGTTTGTGTCATCTTCATTATGATGTGCCTTGGAGTGGGTTTGTTGGGGTTAAGAAAACTCGATGTTCTGTTTGCTTCTTGAATTTGAGGCTTTATTTCTTTCCACAGGCTTGGGAAGTTCTCATCTATTATTTGTTTGAGTATATTCTCCATTCCATTTTCTTTCTCTTCTCCCTCTGATATACCTATTATTCTTATGTTATTCTTTCTGATGGAGTCAGACAATTCCTATAGGGCTTTCTCGTTTTTTATTATTTTTGAGTCTCTTTCTTCTTCTCTCTGTTGTGCCTCAAGTTGCTTGTCTTCTATTTCACTAATCCTATCTTCTATCTGGGCTGTTCTATTAGCTAAGCTTGTTACCTCATTTTTCAGCTCGTGAATTGAGTTTTTCATTTCTGTTTGATTTGTTTTTATAGTTTCAATTTTCTTGGTAATATATTCTTTGTGATCATTGAGTTGTTTTCTGATCTCTCTAAATTGCCTTTCTGTGTTTTCTTGTATATCTCTGAGTATTTTTAAGATTTCTAGTTTAAATTCTCTGTCATTTGGCTCCAAGGCTTCCAATATGTTAAATCTTTTCTCCATAGATTTTTCCACATCTATTTGTGTTACCTATATTTTGTATCCATAATATTCGATTTCCTTTTTCTTATTGGCATTTGAGGGTGGTCTTGTTGATAGTATTAATTAGAATTAATAAAGAATAAAATGGGAAAAAAAGGAAAACACCCCACAAAAAAAACCAGTAATAATTTATTATTTCCCCTTTTTCTTTCTTCTCTTCCCCTCCTCTCCCCTCCTTAGGGAAATATCGTGATGACCTGTGAATTTTATTATGCTAAACGAAACAAAAACTGCTTATAATGGAGGACCTGATTTGGGGTCAAGAGTTCAAGGGGCAAAAAAGGGAGTAGGGAGCTACTAAATGCAAAAAAAAAAAAAAAAGGAGAAAATCTTAGACAAGCACAAAATGATTTGCTTGTAAGTGATGATCAACTAAGAGATATAATGAGAGGGGTAAGAGGGAAACAGAAAAAAGGAGAGAAAAAATAATAATAATTAAAGAATAAAAAAATAAAAATAATAAGTTAAAATCTGTTGTATTAAGTGAAGCGAAGACTAACTACAACAGAGACCTTGGGTTGGGAGGAATGATAGTGAGTTAAAAAGCAATGTAAAAAGTACCCAAAATGCCACAAAAACAAACAAAGGAAAACCAAAAAGAAAAGCAAAGAAAAGAAAAATAAAAAAATAAAACCAAAAAAACTTGAGTCCCAAATTAAATAGTTTGTTCGTGATTGAGGATTGAATGGGAGGAAAAGTAAAAGGAGAAAAGAAGAAACGAATAGAAAGGAAAAAATAAGAAAAAGAGAGAAATGAAGGAAGAAAAAAAAGAAGAGAAAAAAAAGACAAAAGGGGAGAGAGTGAGAGTTAAGGGTTTTGGAGTGTAATCCTAAAGGAGAGTAAGGATGAAGAAAAGAAATAAAATGTAACACTCATGGGTAGTGTAGTTCAAGAAAAAGGAAGCGTAAGATGGGCAGAGAATAAAAGGACCGAGGTGAGGAAATAAAATAATAATAAAGGCAATAAGATAGAAGAAAGAAACAACAACAAAGAATTAGTGGAACAAGTTATAAAGTTTGTGGATTTTTCTTGATTTTGAGAGGTTAACTTCTTCCTTTTTCTTTTCTCTCCCTCTTCTGGTCGGTGACTCTGTACACCAGGCTCTGCCCCTGTGTCACGCTTAGGTAGAGATTTGCAGTTGATGGGATTCTATGGCAATGTCATATAATTGGCTTTAGTCTCGCTGGTAGTCAAGGCTTGTTGGCATTTGTAGGGTCCAACGATGAGAGAGTTTGCTTTCCTGGAGTCTCTCTCCTAGTCTCCCCTTCCTTAATTAGCAGCCTGGTGATCCAGTTATGAGGCTGCCACTGCTTCTGTCTGGGGAGTAAGAGGCTCAAAGAGCTGGGAAATCCCCACTCTATCCCCACTCAGCGCAAGGCTCTGGGTAAGGTTCTGGCAGTCAGAGCCTCCAGCATAATCAGGTGGGGCTGGGAGTCAATTGTTGTCAAGGTGACTGTTCAGCACCTAGCATTCAGTTGGACCACTCAACCCAGGCTTTCCACACTTTGTAACCTATTTTGGCTGGGAAGAAGAGGCACTAGTCGCTGCTTGCTATATAGATCTTAATATCTGCCAAGTCCCTCTTGTTAGCGTATATCCCTGAATATGGAGGCTCTGTCAATCAGAAGTTGCCCCCGCCCCTTTAGCAAGAGGCACTGAAAAATATCACACCTCTTGTCTTGGATCGCTGAATGGAGAGAGATCTTATCAATTAGAGCCCTGTGGGTACGCAGATTTCGTGGGTTAAGCTAATTTCAGTGATTGGATCCACAGCTGTGCTCCAGAGAGTATTTCAGGCTGCCTGAACGCCCCTTCCCCAGTGCTTGATTGTTAGCTTGAATGGCTGGGTGAGGTGCCCCGCCCACGGAGAGAATCTCCGGAATGGGGAAGACAGCCTTAGCGCCCCTCCCGGACTGCGGCACGGGTGCGCGCGCGGTTTCTCAGGGCACTCCGGTGGTTGGGGACCCTCACTTGCAGTGCGCGGGCCGCTGTGGATGCTGGTGGTGTAAGGGAGCTCACTCTGTGCCCGGACTGCAGCACAGGGTGCGCGCACGGTTTCTCAGGGCACGCTGGTGGCCGCCAGCGCCCAGGCTGCCGCTCCCCGAGTGTGGGCGGGCAGTTGCACGCGTGGGTTGACTCACCACAGGCGTACTCCCTCCTCGGCTTGAATGAACGTCAGTGTGTTAGTTAGCTTCCTTCACTCCGTCAGCTCTGACCCATCTCTCAGATTCAAGTGATAACATTCCTTTCTCTTTCAGTGTGTGTGGAATTCCGGAATGCTCCAAGGATAAATTTTTCTGTTTCTAGTTGATAAATTTGATGAGATTTTGGGGAGATCTGTCGGACGCGCTGCTCACGGTGCCATTTCCGTGATGTCACTCGATAGATCTGTCTTGATTATACATGCAGATGTGGTTTTTTTCTTGGCTATGCTAAGAAAGCTGACATACAATGTTACTATATATTCCCTTTAACCAAAGACGAAGAATTCAAAATCACTCAGTAATTTTTAAATGCATGCAGTATGGCATTGTAGAATGAGCATGACTTTTAAAATAAGAAAACCATCTTTGAATGCTAGCTTCACCACATATTTTATCAAACAAGTCAATGAATCTTTCTGAGTGGCAGTTTCCTAATACATGATATAGAAATAATATTTTTTATTAAAAGTTTGTTCTTGAAGTAGAATGTGAAATAAGCTCAGTTACCCAGAGAGAAGTTGTTCAGTCTCTTATTAAGAAGTCAAAAGTCCCTGGGGCAAGGGCTGCCAATAGCCAAAGCCAGAATAATGTGAACAACTCAAAAAAGAGTATTAAATTACAGCTCAAAATATAAAATAAATATTCATGAATTCAGGCTAATATAAATAAGTGATTGAATGGATGAATAAATAAGAAAAAAGAGACACACACATCTCCCATGTAGAAAAGCTCCAAATAATTTTTGTAGATGCTGTGTCTTTAAGGAAGTGGAACGTAATTTACCAGTTCTTATCTGCCAATTTTATAGGGTGGCTTTCTCCCAATTACTACAGTATGGAAAAAGGGGAAAAGAGAAACTTTAGAGGGGAGAAACCTGACCAACACCACCTCAGCCAGGTGATCAAGGTCAACATCAACAGTGATAAGTAATGTTGATAGCATGCACCCTTGATATGATGTGATGAGAATAACAATTTATCTCTGCGTTTTTCTTCATCAAAACTGTAACTCCAGTGTAATCATAAGAAAAACATAATATGAATTTTAATTGAAGAACATTTTACAAAATACCTAATGAGTATTCTTCAAAATGGTCAAGGTGAAAAAATATATAAAAAAATAAATATAATGTATCAATATTGGTTCATTAACCGCAGTGAATATACCATACTGGTGGAAGACTTTAATAATAGGGAAAATAGGATGTATGGGGTTTACAACCTTCACAACTTTTCTGTAAGTTTAAATTTACTATAAAATAAAATTTTGTTTAAAGAAATCCTTGGAGACAAGACTGATGAACTCATCTTGACTCAGATATCCAGCTTGAGCCAGTCAACTGAAGTCAAGAGTAGTGAGGCCAATTCTCAGATATGGTAGCGTATTATAGTTATAGTCATGTTGGTGTAAATGTGTGTGTGTGTGTGTGTGTGTGTGTGTGTAAGGAAGCAGGAATGTTAGTGGAAAAATACAAGATAATAATTCTGGGCAGATAATTTAATAGGTGCCCATTTCATTTGATTTCCTTCCTTACCCACATATCTTGTATGGTTATATTAAAAGACTGAGATTTTCTCCTGATATCACAAATAATTCTTTCATTTTCTTCATTCTAGCTCCCCCTTCTCTTTTACCCTAGGTTGATGTCTGTTGTCTCCACCATGCTAATGCCCCTTGTACCTTCCATGACATCACTGCTGAGGAAACAGTCCAAGACACTGACCCTCAGGGTAGCAAAATATTGCTAAAAAAATTAATAGAAACTTTGGAAGATAGAGATGAGAAATTGGCCAAAAAGTAAGACAAAGCTGAAAAAGATACATAAATCTAGACACAAAAGAAACCTAGAATCCTACAAAGAAATAACAAAGAAGCTGTAATGGAGAACACTGTCAAATAAAAAATACAAAGCAATTTCCCAGTGCTGAAACTTGCAATTAAATACTATACTGCATTCCTGGAACAGTGAATAAAGACACAGCCCAAGACACATCATTGTGAAAATTCAAATAACTAAGGACAAAGAGAAGATTCTAAATTTTTCTTGGGAAATAGAAATGTAACCTACAGAAGAATGACAAGTCTGGTATCACGTTTTCCATCAACAGTGTTCAATGTTAGAAGACAGTGAAGAAATCACTCTTAAGTTCTAATGATAATGTCATAAGATTCATAAAATATTTCCTGCACCCTCGAAAAGAAGTTTATTTGAGGTTGGACTAGATCCAAATGAGGAAGAAAATTAAGACAAAAAAAAATCTTGGCATCCTTGAAATAGTGGAGCCAATTTGTCTCTAGAAAAGCAGCAAAGGGAAACTCCTGAACTACAGTTATGCAACAGGCCTGGAGGTCAGCCAGTCTAAACCAAGGCAGCTGAAGAAATGGTATTCAATGAGCACTTATTACTTTGTGTCTATTGGTATTGGGATAAAGGCAAGAAATTATTACAATGAGAAAACTGAAAGCAAAGGCTGTTAAAAACACATCACAAGAACCAATCTACACTGCTTGTGTCTGCAGGAAACCATATTTACATTCTCAATATTCTTATTGACTTTCATCTTTTCCATCAACCAACAGATAATGCATAGAAGAATTAATCATACACAAATGTTATTATCTTTAACCTTGCCCCAGTTATTATGCAGATGGTAGAAGTTGTGGGAGCAAAGAACAGAGTTATGCTGAACTGATAACAGTGGTCATTAATATCATGTTAAAAAGTGGGGAAAAATTATGGATGCAGCATGTTTGGATTTGCTTTGGTATTTGGCCAAAGTATGCATTTGGTTTACTGCTATAAAATATACTGTCCACAGCTGTTGAAATGAGGAAGAGAGATGTTATTATTTCTCTAAATATACAAAGTAACTACGTGAGGAACTAAAAATAAAAATACATATGACTGGTTGGAAGGGGGCTGGTTGTAAGCCAGCTCATTCTTTATTATAATAAATTAGAGTATATCTAAAATTTAAAAATCAAGAAATAGAGTGAAAAGCATATTATTAAAAGATATAGAAGTAAAAATCAAGCAAAAATAATGTAGGGGTAGAATAGTTATTTCTAGAAAATAGGCTTATAGATAGAAAAAAGTAACAGTGCACATATTAATTTAATAAAATGGAAAATATCTTTAAAAGAGATCAGCAAGTAGCAAAATGATGTTTGGTAAGGGTGAGAGAATTATATTTATAAATCTTACTATGATTCATCTCAGAAAAGAAGATGTGTTTATTTAGAAAGCTCTTTTGATAAATTGCTTAGAGCTGAAATTCCTTTTAGGTTCTAGTAATTGTGCATAATGTTTCCATTCATCTAAATTTCACTTAATTTATTTTAATTTTAAAAGTATTTTACAAATAAAATATGACTTTTATTATCTGCCTGATCTCAATAAGAACAGTACATTTAAGGGAACTGGCTGAGTTACTCAGTTGATTACAGCATCGTCCTGATACGCCAAAGTTGTTGGTTTGATCCCCAGTCAGGGCACATACAAGAATCAACCAATGAATGCATGAACCAGTGGAATATCAAATTGATGTTTATCTCTCTGTCTCTCCATTCCTTTCTCTAGAATCAATCAATAAAGAAATAAACAGTACATTCAAAACAGGAAATTCAAGGAGGGTTTGTTTACAAAGGAATTATTAAAAAGGTGCAGAAGGGGGACCTATAAGAAATGGTTCACTTACTTGGAGCCTAGTAGCAAGCCAGCATCACCAACCTCTAGGTCTAAAGCAACAAGAAGAAGGAATGGTTTCTAGAATTTAAGAGGAAAAGTTTGTGTATAGTGTCACCATGATGGGGTATTGACTTTCAAATGGAGGATATAGTCAGCTTGAGGTGACCTTGCAAAGACAGATTTAGAGGAATAAATACACTGGTTTCACTCTTTTGCCTTAATCTACTGTCTGACCAGAGATATTTATCAGTAGAAGCCAATTAGAAGCAGAGGGCATAGGAATCTTGTTATAAGTCAGCATCTGGAGGCCAAGAAAAGGGTAGAGAGATATATTGTAGTTCAACCCTTAGACATTTACTTTTCTTTTCTTTTTGTGTCAGTGGTAAACTTGAATTTCCAACACAAGTGAACAAATAAATTTTTAACAGCTCTTGCATCATGGCGGGATACAATCAACCCAGTCACAGTCCTATTAAAACTTAGATTATTCACCATTAATATCCTCCATATAAAGTAATATGGGGAAGGGAAAAATTTAGTCGCTGTAAAGCATCACTGCTATTTTCCTCAGGCAGTCATTAAGCCTAAGTTGCATAAAAATAAGAGCTGCCTCAGTGAATTTCTTGAGTTGCAAGAAATCTTTCCTTCTTTCTTTTTTTTTTGTGTGTGACAGAGAGAGACAGATAGGGACAGACAGACAGAAAGGAAGACAGATGAGAAGCATTTATTTTTTGTTGCGGGATCTTAGTTGTTCGTTGATTGTGCTCTTGCAAGAAATCTTTCTTATCTCTAATAGGTACTAGTAACTCCATGTCCCCCAAGGTAGTTGCTATCAGTCCCTCTTCTCATAAATTAATCATTTTTCTCTGCCTGGTGGTTCAGTTATCAAGAGGCAGTTTCTGCTTCCAACTTTCCAGTGCCACTCCACATTCTCTGATAGAAATATCTTCCTATTGGACCATAGGACTTACAAACACACCCAGCTTGAGATCACAAGATGGGAAGCAAAACTATTTCCAATAGTTTATTTGAATGTTTTATAAAATATATATAATAATATACAACAATGCTTTGTTTTCAGTGGTTGATATAGGTATTAGAATAAACATTCTTAACTTCTCAGTCTACTTAGAGATAATTTTATATTATTTCACGTGACATAGGGAAATATTTGCAATTTTATAAATACATTCACGTCTTCCACCATATTTGAGGCTATATGTGTTATGTATTATATCTACATACATGGTAAAACCCACAAATCAATATCATAACTTTGCTGTAAATAGTCATATATTTTAAAATACAGGATATGAATAACCTTCCATATTTACTTAGATATTTACTATTTCTGATGCTTTAATTTCTTCCTGAAGGTTTGAGTTTACTTCTAGCATATTTTTCCTTCTGTTTGAAGAACTTTTTTTTAACTTTTGCAACCTATAAGACTCCTGGACTATAATATTAAATAAGAATTAGGTAAATCTTTATTTTATATATTCAGAAAAATTATTTTTTTATTTATTGCTTAAACTGAAGCTTGTGTTAAAAACAGAGGTAACAAAGTATTAAAAAATTTTGAGAAAAAGGAATAATGTAGTGTAGTATGGGTGTCCTCAAACTACATCCCATAGAACAGTATAACATTTTATGAGTATAAGAACCATGGTCCACAAGAAGCTTGTATAGACAACAAGATTTGGGTTTAGGTATTTTTGTTACTTCATGTCTATTCACTCTTAAGAGAATCATTTCAGCACTCTTAATATAACTTGTAAATGACACAAGCCAAATTTTCAAATACCTACACAATTCAGGCAGGACACCCAGATGAATAGAGCATGTGGTGACAGTAGCAGCAGAGCTTGGTGAGGACTGTGGGAAAGGAGAGAATACCTGTTCTGTACTCAGACATCATTGGCTATAGGCTCCAGCTCATCATTACTATGTGGGAACACCAGCCTAGTTTTGCCAGATCTTTCAATATCAATGTATTGTACAATCTCCACATTTTGAAATGTGATAAATAATTTAAAAAGTTCAAAAAGATTGTGTGTGCTAAACAACACATCTCTTTAAACTGAACTCTCCTTATTATTTTTTAAATCTTATTTGTATGTTTCAAGGAATTTGTCCATTTCATCTAGGTTGTCTAGTTTTTTGGCATACAGTTCTTCATAGTATTTTCTTACAATCCTTTGTATTTCTGTTGTGTCAGCTGTTATTTCTCCCCTCTCATTTCTAATTTTATTTATTTGAGTCCTCTCTCTCTTTTACTTGGTGAATTTAGTTAAAGGTTCATCAATCTTGTTTACCTTTTCAAAAAACCAGCTCCTAGTTTCACTGATCCTCTGTATTGTTTCTTTAGTCTCTATGTCATTTATTTCTGCTCTGATCTTTATTATTTCCTTCCTTCTACTACATTTAGGCTTTACTTGCTGTTCTTTTTCTAGTTCTTTTAGATGCAGGGTTAAGTTTTTTATTTGAGCACTTTCTAGCTTTTTAAAGTGTGCCTGTAGTGCTATGAACTTCCCTCTCAGGACTGCTTTTGCTGTGTCCCATAAATTTTGAGTTGTTGTATGCTCATTATCATTCATTTCTAGGAATTCTTTTATTTCTTCTTTGATCTCATTCTTAATCCATTTGTTATTTAACAACCTGCTATTTAGTTTCCATGTGTTTGAGAATTTTTGAGGTTTTCTGTTGTGGTTGATTTCTAGTTTCATGCCATTGTGATCAGAGAGAGTGTTTGATATGATTTCAATCTTCTTAAATTTGTTGAGACCACTTTTGTGCCCTAACATGTGGTCTATCCTAGAGAATGTACTATGAGCACTTGAAAAGAATGTATATTCTGCTGCTTTAGGGTGAAAGGTTCTGTAGATATCTATTAAATCAAGTTGATCTAGTGTGTCCTTTAAGTCTGCTGTTTCTTTGTTAATTTTCTTTCTTGAGGGTCTATCTAGTGATGTTAGTGGGGTATTAAAATCCCCTACTATTATAGTGTTGCTGTTGATCTCGCTCTTTATATCCATCAAAGTCTGCTTTATATATTTAGGTGCTCCTTTATTAGGTGCGTAGATATTTATAATAGTTATATCTTCCTGTCGGATTGCTCCCTTTATCATTATGTAGTGGCCTTCTTTATCTCTTACTATATTCTTTATTTTAAAGTCCACTTTGTCTGATATAAGTATTGCTACCCCAGCTTTTTTTTCACTTCCATTTGCATGAAATGTTTTTTTTCATCATTTTACCTTCAAACTATGTGCAACTTTTGTTTTAAGGTGTGTCTCTTGTAGACAGCATATGTACGGGTCCTGTTTTCTTATCCATGCAGCTACCCTATGTCTTTTGATTGGATCATTTAATCCATTTACATTTAAGATTATTATTGATATGTAGCTGTTTATTGCCATTTTATTCTTTAAAGCTGTATTTCTCTTTTGCTATATTCTTTTCCCACTTTGATCTGTTTACACCATGCCCCTTAACATTTCCTGCAGCATTGGTTTGGTTGTAATGAATTCCTTGAGTTTTTTTGTCTTGGGAGACAAGGCTGGTACAATATTCACAAATCAATCAATGTGATTCAAAACATAAACAAAAGGAAGGAGAAAAACCACATGATAATTTCAATAGATGCAGAAAAAGCATTTGATAAAATCCAGCATCTGTTCATGATCAAAACTCTCAGCAAAGTGGGAATACAGGGAACATAACTCAACATGATAAAAGCCATCTATGACAAACCCACAGCCAACATCATACTCAATGGAAAAAAATTAAAAGCAATCCCCTTAAGATCAGGAACAAGGCAGAGTGCCCCCTTTCACCACTCTTATTCAACATAGTCCTGGAAGTCCTAGCCACAGCAATTAGACAAGAAATAAAAGGCATTCAAGTTGGAAAAGAAGAAGTAAAATTATCATTATTTGCAGATGATATGATATTGTATATAGAAAACCCTAAAGTCTCAGTCAAAAAACTACTGGACCTGATAAATGAATTCAGCAAGGTGGCAGGATATAAAATTAATACTCAGAAATCAGAGGAATTTTTATACACCAACAATGAACAGTCAGAAAGAGAAATTAAGGAAACAATCCCCTTCACTATTACAACCAAAAAAATAAAGTCCCTAGGAGTACATTTAACGAAGGAGACTAAAGACTTGTACTCGGAAAATTATAAAACATTAATAAAAGAAATCAAGGAAGATACAAACAAGTGGAAGCATATACCATGCTCATGGTTAGGAAGAATAAACATCATTAAAATGT
Organism: Saccopteryx bilineata; assembly: GCF_036850765.1. Lineage (NCBI taxonomy): Eukaryota > Metazoa > Chordata > Mammalia > Chiroptera > Emballonuridae > Saccopteryx > Saccopteryx bilineata. The sequence goes on along the minus strand of NC_089491.1, from coordinate 206,057,132 downwards.
CTATATTACCCAAAGTAATTTATAAATTCAATGCAATACTAATTAAAATACCAATGCCATATTGTAAAGATATAGATCATATATTCCAAAAATTTATATGGAACCAGAAGAGAACACGAATAATCTCAGCAATCTTAAAAAAGAAGAATAAAGGGGGAAGTATCATACTTCCTGATATCAAGCTATACTACAAGGCCATTGTACTCAAAACAGCCTGGTACTGGCATAAGAACAGGCACATAGATCAATGGAACAGAAAGGAGAACCCAGAAATAAACCCACAGCTCTAGGGACAACTGATATTTGACAAAGGAGGTAAGGGCATACAATGGAGTAAAGACAGCCTCTGTAATAAATGGTGTTGGGAAAATTGGACAGCTACCTGCAAAAAAAATGGAACTAGACCACCAACTTATACCATTTACAAAAATAAACTCAAAATGGATAAAAGACTTAAATGTAAGGCGTGAAACCATAAGCATCTTAGAAGAAAACACAGGCAGTAAGCTCTCCGACATCTCTTGCAGCGATATATTTGCCGATTTATTCCCACGGGAAAGGGAAATAAAAGACAGGATAAACAAATGGGACTTTATCAAACTAAAAAGCTTTTGTACAGCCAAAGACAATAAGAACAGAATAAAAAGACAAACTACACAATGGGAGAACATATTTGGCAATACATCTGATAAGGGGTGGATAACCAAAATTTATAAAGTACTTGTAAATTCTCAACACCAGAAAGACAAACAATCCAATCAATAAATGGGCTAAAGAAATGAATAGACACTTCTCCAAAGAGGACATACAGATGGCCAATAGGCATATGAAAAAATGCTCAACATCACTAATCATCAGAGAAATGCAAATTAAAACCACAATGAGATATCACCTCACACCGGTCAGAATGGCACTCAACAACAAAACAACACAGAATAAGTGCTGGCGAGGATGTGGAGAAAAGGGAACTCTCCTACACTGCTGGTGGGATGCAGACTGGTGCAGCCTCTGTGGAAAACAGTATGGAGATTCCTCAAAAAATTGAAAATCAAACTGCCTTTTGACCCAGCTATCCCACTTTTAGGAATATATCCCAAGAACACCATAGAACTGCTCCAAAGGAGAAATGCACCCCCATGTTTGTGGCAGCATTGTTCACAATAGTGAAGATGTGGAAACAGCCGAATTGTCCGTCAGAGGATGAGTGTATTAAATATTGATAGCTTTAGTACATATATACTATGGAGTACTACTCAGCCATAAGAAATGATAATATCAATCATTTACAATAACATGGATGGACCTTGATAACATTATATGGAGTGAAATAAGTAAATCAGAAAAAACTAAGAACTATATGAATCCATGCATAGATGGGACATAAAAATGAGACTCAGAGACATGGACAAGAATGTGATGGTAACGGGAGTGGGGTGGGGTATAGGGGTGGGGAGGGGGCAAGGAAGGAGAGAGTGGTGGGGGAGTAGGGGAGGGGCACAAAGAAAACCAGATAGAAGGTGATGGAAGACAATTTGACTTTGGGTGAGGGGTATGCAACATAATCAAATGTCAAAATAATCTGGAGATGTTTTCTCTGAACATATGTACCCTGATTTATCAATGTCACTGCATTAAAATTAATAAAAATTAAAATAAAAAACATGGTAAAATGCATATAACACAAAATTTATCATCTTAACCATTTTTAATGTAAAGTTCAGTGGCGTTAAATATATTTACATTATTGTGTAACTACCACCATCATATGTCTTCAGAATTTTTCATCTTCCCATAATGCTTTATTTATTCACAGAATGAATAATAGTCATAGTAGTCTGGATATTCATTATAAATTTGGAATAGTTGTTTAGATGTCCATATATATAGAGGTGGACCCAAGTTTATCCAGATTTTGAGTGATAGGGAGACTTCATATGACATCTGGGCTACAAATCAAAAAGAGACATTTCTTGGAATGATATAGTGTTGTCCTGTAGACCAGTGGAGGCAGATCAGTGGATTTCATTGGCACCCTGAAACAGGAGAGAAGTCAGGGAACAAAGTAAATCCTTAGTAGAAAGCATGCTTATACTCTTTGCATCTTCTGTAGTCTTCAGTTTCTTCAGGACAAAATTATATTTCTACTATGTCTGTAGCTCCTGCCTCGTCAAGTGCCACCAACCAACTAATTATGGATTCTGAATACCAATTCCATGTCCCTAGGAGAGGGAATATGATGGCCTGATTCATGTCCACTCAGCCTCACCTCTGATTTAACTGTGACTGGAGTGGAGAGCTCTGGACAGGCTCAGACATAGATATTTGTTTTTTGCCCTGGAACTCCTTTGATGTTAGTAATGCCCCTGGGAACCACTTTGTCCATGTCCACTGGTTTGTAAATGTGAGGGAGTCAGCATCCCTGGGAGCTGACATCACTCAAATGATGAGTGAGAGCTGCTGCAGAAGTGCTCCTGCCTTTTATTCTTTGAGCACGTGATTCTGGGAGGCATTGTGTACATTTTTCTGGAAGTCCAAGTAGAGTTAAGTTCCTTGTGTCCATGGTGACAATCTTGATACACACCTTTACATTGGCTCTTTTTCCTTCTCTAACCCTTTTTATCCCCTCACATGGCTCACTGGGATCACTTCCTGGAAAATGCATTTAATTCCCTTCTAATATCTAACCCAATGTGCACATGAGTCTTATCACAGGCTCTGCTCTTAGAGGTGATGCTGAGATAGGCTGGTTTTTGCCAAGTGTTTATTCATTTGTTATGGCTTGAACTGTGTTCCCTCAAAAAGATATGTTGAAGTACAAAGCACCTCATATTGTGACCTTATTTGGAAATAAGGGTGTTGCAGATATAATTAGTCTTTAGTCCAATAGAACTGGTATATTTATAAGAAGAGACACAGAAACAAAGAGGAGAGAACACCATGTGATTATGGAGGCAAGATTGAAGTGCTACAGTTGCAGCCAAGGAACATCAAGAATCACCAACAATAATCAGAAGCCAGGAAGAGTCAAGGAATAATGTCCCTTGTAAGTGTCAGAGGGAACATGGACATGATATAATGTCAATTTTATCTTAAAAAATTAGATTATGGTTAAAGACAAAAAACAACTTTCCATATGATCTTAGAAAGACTGTGCAAGGTTGTCCTAGTCCACTGATTCTCCTCTGGAGGGGATTTTGCCTATCAGGGACATTTGGCAACATCTGTAGATATTTTTGATTGTCATACGGGGTGAGGTGGGAACGGTGAAGTGGGAATGGTTTGCTACTGGTATCTAGTGGGTAGAGGTCAGGAATGCTGCTACATATTCTACAATGCACAGGCGCATGCCCCACAACACAGATTTTTTTGTGGCTGAAATTTTCATAGTGCTAAGGTTGAGAAACTCACAAATTTTTAAACAAAAGCTGTGTAGTTACTGAATTTGTGATGTATTACACAGCATCTCTTTTATTTATTTATATTTTTAAAAGACTATTTTAGAGAGGAGAGAGAGAGGGAGAAGAGGGAAAGAGCTTTTTATCTCTAGGTTGAGAATTTTAACATTTTCATTTGAGCTAAATATATATTTAGTAAAATAAGACATCAGCCTTCATATTTAGAGTTTTCAAATATAGTAATCTTTAAATTGGAGTATGCATATTCCTGGAGATGTTGAAGGTTTTCTAGAAGACATATCATCATAGATTATTATAAGGGGATTGACTATGGTTGCCACAACTTCCATATGCATAATCCTGGAGCTAATCTGCCTGAGAACCTCCGTGGTAACCAGGCTTCTTTCCTAACCTTCTTTCATAATCTTCTTTCTTTTACCTGGAAAAAGAATGACATAACTCTTACCCTATAAAAATTGTATTATATAGCACATTATAATTATAAAAGCCTTTGAATACCATTAACAAGATTGTTTGGGAATGTATTCCTCTGGGAGGCGAGCAAAGGGAGTTTTAGGATGAAATATTAAGGGCAGTGGTGACATATTTAATTTAAGATCCCAGCCTAAGACAAGGCTCTTTGCTTCTGATATTTATCTTCCTACTTTAAGAACTAATTTAGAAGTGAGAGGGTTGCTATGTAAATGGATATTAATTTTGTGAATTTTAAAAATTAAGTTAGATTTTGGGGGTTTAAGTTAATTATGAAATCCAATTATTGTATTGCTCTTAAATGCAAGGTTGCCACCAAAGACAAATCAAAAAGGTAATATTGTTTATGTCTAAACTACATAGCCACACTTTTTGAAAGATCATACGTTGACTTCTCTAGTCTCTTTTCTGTCTATAAATTGCCTCTTGTTCCATGAGTTCTAAAATATAATAACAATCATTATTCAATTTCTTTCTTTAAAATTTTTTTTCTCCATTGATTTGGGGGTGGGAAGGGGAAGAGAGAGAGAAAGAGAAGGATGAACTCATTGTTTTACTTAGTTGTTCCATTTAGCTGTGCATTCATTGACTGCTTCTCTTAGGTGCACTGACCAGGGGTCAAAGCGTGACTTCTATTGTGTGCAGGAGACGCTTTATTCACTGAGCCACCTGGCCAGGGCTAATTTCTTTTTTCTTAATCAAAAGGCTGAAAATAAAGATTTTTTAGAACTCCAGGGTTAAAAAGTTAATAAACGTTCTTGTTTATATATAAAATATTTAAGCCTGGCCTCCTAGGGGTCACCCCTGTGACAGCATAGCTTAGTGGCCTGTCTGTCAGTTCAGAAATTGTGCTCAAATACCTTGACCCAGGAAGATCCCTGTTCTCTTCCTATTGGTCTGATTGTGTGTTTGGGTCTGTCCCAGTGTTAGCTTTCTTCCAGCTCCCTTCGCTGTCTCCTGTGCCTGCACAGGCCTCATGGTCTGCAGGGAGGGATGGGCACTAGCCGATGAAGTCCTTTCTGGTCCCTTCTGTGCACGTGCAGCCATGCAGCCCTCCAGATTTCCAGGGACTTGTAAGAACTTATCAAGTCCTGCTTGAATGTAACTGTGAGACTATAGTAGCCTCATTCCCCAATCTTCTTACTTTTCTAGCTAGTCTGCCATTTTGTTGCTTGCTCTGACCAGGACTACAACATCTGTTTGCCACAGAAGTTACTACTATTTTGGACCATGGCCACAGCAGAGTTGTTCAGCTTTCTACTCCAAAACAAGTGATCTCCTTGCAACAGCAAAGCTGAAGTTTTTTCACAGTTTGCCTGCCCTTGTGTATCATGCCAACAAAGCTGGGGGACAATGGGGGAAGGGAGCAGACCCAGACAAAAATGTTATAGACATTGACAGTTCTTTCTGGAGATTTCTTGTGAATAAATGATTCCCAATTTGTTGTATGCCTTTTTTGGTCAATTTTTAGAGTCTTGAAATAGTTGATTTTTGACAATTTTCTTGACCTTTACCATTGCTTTTTTTGGGACAGCATTTGCTGAGCTTCTTATTTAGCCATTTTGGAAGACTCTTGCTCTAGAATATTTAATTGTTGACAAGTATTATTTACTTCCTTCCTAGTTTTCAGTCATGTGGAAGATAGTTAACGTGCTTAGATAATAAACAGGTGTATTTTACTTGTGGCTCCATAAATCTATTCTGATTTCTGGATGGATATATATATATATATATATATATATATATATATATATATACACACACACACACACACACACACACACACACACACATACACACATATTTATATATATATATAAATGGGCTAATTTTCTTCATGTTTTAGAATGACTATTTTATACTTATTTTTTGATTCTTTGCCTATCTCAACTTTAAGCTGTGGGGTGATGGAATAGGAAATAAAATTGAAAGCTCTTGATATTGTCTATAGAGTAGAATGAATATTTATGATGTCTTTTCTCTTTCTTGCTGGCTTTTCAGTAGTATGAATTACAATGTTCAACCATTAATGGTTGCACAACTTTTTGAAACCAAACCTTTGAAGCCTTCCAAGAGCTGCTCTGACAAGCTTTTGCAGGTCAAATGCATAATAATCTTGTAAGGAAAATAATCTGACCCTTTACCCTCACCCATAATGACAAATAAAATGGAACTGCCTTTAATTTGATAGCTTCAAGGAGATTGTACATATATTTATGAATATTCTGAAAATAAATTATGATATCTATGTTTTGAAACTCATGATCAAATTCATCTTCTCATCTGTGGGGAGTTTAGTGAAGAACCATATTAAGTTAAAAAAATAAAAAGCCCAAACACTGTCCCTCTATTTAGGTAAAATGGAATTTTACTAAAACAATGGAATTTAAAATTTAAATTTCTTCAAAGCAGTTGTAGTTATAATTGTTTCCACTAAGGTGTGCTAGATCTCCAAATATTATTCATGCTCTCCTTGTGTTACCAAATACACTGCACTGAATTCAACAATGTTTGCTGTCTTTCTTGGGCTGTGGAGCCCTGTGCCACATAGGTTTTTGAGCTGGATTAACAATGTACTGCACACAAATTCAGCAAAAATACAAAAGAAGATAAGAGACCACTTAAAAATTTTAAATGAGAAGGACAAATAGTAGCTTTTTGAATTGGTGATTTTTACAAACAGACTTGGAATATTGGCTTTGGTTTTGTAGAATAATTTGTTTTGTCTGAGAAATGCTAGAAGGTTAACCTGATAAAAGGGAGTTTCTCATGCAATTTTTTCTTCTGCTAAAATTCTCTAATGTCCTATTATTTTTATAACTAGTGTTACCAATGTAAGTTATCTTTGCCTTAGTAGCACATCAGTCTATCATTATTCATGATGATTTAAATCCCTGTTGGTTTCTGAGATCATCTAGTGAAATTCAAAAAACAACACAAAAGAGCAGTTCTAAATCAGTGTTTCAGGCAGGAAATGGCACAGATTCAAAAGCATAACAAAAAATTTTGTGGGTGGGTGGAAATAAAAATTATTATTTTTTATTTGAGGTAACAAATTTAATTTTTTTTCAAGTCAAAGTTGCCAATCAAAAATTTAGCTACCTTGACCTGACCTGTGGTGGCGCAGTGGATAAAGCGTCAACCTGGAAATGCTGAGGTTGCCAGTTCGAAACCCTGGGCTTGCCTGGTCAAGGCACATATGGAGTTGATGCTTCCAGCTCCTCTCTCTCTCTCTCTCTCTTTCCCTTTCTCTTCTCTCTAAAATGAGTAAATAAAATAAAAAATAAAAAAAAATTAAAAAAAAATTAAAAATTTAGCTACCTTGTTAAAGCCTTCTACATAGCTGGTAATTTAATAGTAGAACTTTGAAAGATTTGTCAGGAGAAGATGCCAACTGTTCCCATTAACCAAATAGGTTCTATATGTAGGGTTCTACATGACACCTTAGTCTGGAAGCTCTTCTATATATGCAAAGAGTTCTTTTTGGTCATATAATTTTATTTGGAATATGCTTTGAAACCCTTTCTTTTCTTTATCTTGCTGTAGTTTCCATTAAAAAGACAATTTACCCTTCACCTCCAAACCAATGTTACTATTAGCTTCAGCACCTTGTCTACTGATATAATTTGGTTCTATAACTTTCATTATATTGACTAATTGTTGTGATCCATGACTATTTTAATAATAAATAAAAAACATTAGCTCTAAACTTAAATTAATCTTAAAGAAAATCTTAAATATTGTAGCAATTAATCTTAAATTATTGGCATGATTTATTTTTATACGCAAAAGTACTTTATATGCAGGTAAAGAGCCAGGAATCAATTGGTAAGTAATTGCTTATGGGTTGTTTCAAAAATAAAAATATTTTGGACTGACCTGTTCCACCAAAATATATCTTCATACATAATAACTATAGTTCTGTAGTTTATATTATTATAAAATATTGCCTTCTATACTCAGACCAAATTTTGTACTATTTAAAAAATATTTTTGGCTCTGGTATGATTCCTTTGGTTTTGATGAATTTTCAAAATAATGGTAGAGTGCATAATCAAGTAAGTGAATTTTCATGGATATAAATTAATTTTTGAAAAATTTTCATTTGAATATTTGGGAAAATGACAGCCTTTGTCATTCTACTGCTTTCTCATCTGATTATTAAGTTAATGAGCTAGAAAATGTAAGATGATATTGGTACTTTTGCTGAGATATGTTGTTTAAATATGTAATTAATAAGAAATAATCAGGAAACAATTCAAGACTACAAAGTTTTTACAGTGTTAACCCAGAAAACCCTTTTATTTGTGAGATCTTTTAAAATGATTTATTAAAATAATTGTCTCCATAATTATTGCCTGATGAATAAATTATTAATCATTATTTTCTAAATCTTTAAAAAGAAGTCATTAAACTCATTTTCAGTATATCGAGAGGTAGACGAGAATAGTATGTTTCTCAACATGAATGTTTAGAAAAATTTTTCTTCAACAAAACACAAATAAAAGTCAATTGAAACTCTTTGTGCATGATGTTAACTTCAAGTTGTTTAAATATGCTTTCTAAAATTGAAGAGGGATGGCTGCTGGATAGCACAGAGCTCAAAGCTAATGGGAGAAAGTTAGGAGCATGCAGAAATGTATCTAAGCATGCTAATTACTTTCTAAAAGACTACAAAAGGTAAAATAAAGATCTTTAGCATTTAGGAACCAGCAGCTCTTGTTGAATGGGAACCAGTGTGCAAGTGAGGGTGGATGGACTCGAACTTAAGAAGGCATGTCAGTGGTGCTTGACTTTCATTAAGATGCAACATTTTTGTCTGTTTTAGTTAAGAGTTGAGGCATTAATTCTGTGCTTTAAAAGAACTGAGTCCTGTTTGAAATTTAATTACAAGTGTGGAACTTCACCAGGAATATTTATACCAATTAATGATTGATATTTAATATGAGAGAAAAAAATGAAAAAAAAAACATTATGTTTTTCATTTGACAAGAAATAAGACTAGAGTGTTCCTTTGAACTGCTTTGCCAGAACTATTTAAAATAAATAAAATAAATGCGAATTCTGTACCTAATGCTTTTTTGAGAAACACATGTATGTATTATAATAAATTGTAATTATTATTTTTTTGCTTGAGTAAATGAGATAAGGTGCAAACCTCATATAAATTAGAAAATACTACTCATCTGCACTTGAGAAATTTGGCTTGGTTCAATGTCAAAGTCATACTAAGAGACCAAAACTACATAAAGCCATTTCAAGTTTTGCAACAAAGCTATTTTATTATGGAAATGAGCGATTCCAAACTAGCTTTGCAGCAGGAATGGAGAAGTTGGTGGATTGGAGGCAATGGAGCTAAAGGGAGGGTGGGTTGAATAGAAGTTTGAGGTTCCTAAGGTAGAGGTCATGGAAGCCTGAAGCTTGGGAGACTTTAAAGAGGACAGAGGAAAAGGACATGGCCTGATTTTATTTCACAATGTTATAAGAATCACTCTGAATTGATTTTTTCTTTAAGTAGAAGAACTCTATTATGCATATGAAAGCTTAAGTATGAGAGGAAGAAAGTTGAAAGGGACAATTTCCAAACCATTATGCATGGGTGGAACTAGGTGGTGGGACCAAATCCTGGAAGACATAGTAGCACTGGTATTATGCACATATCTTTATTCCCCATGAAAGCGAGGCAGCTTATAAAGATTCAGGACCAGAGAAAACATCAACTATAATAGGAGATCAGAAGTGAAATAATATAGGCCTAGCATCTGAAAACATTATAAAGGTAGGCTCTAAATTTGGCTTTATAGTTCTTGATACTTAGAGTAAATTATTTTCATCATCCATAGAGAGAAATTATATTAGTTTCTCAAGAGAAGCAAATAATTTTCTTTTACTGTGTTCGAAAAGAATTTTATTAATAGTTTATTGCTTTGCATTGCATTTTTTTGTCCTTAATCTTTCTTTGAAAATATAAACATCCAAGGAGATTATATACTTATTAAATCACGAATACCTACAAATTATAAATAATTTTCCTAAAACCTGTGATGAGAGGCTGGGCTTAATTTTGCTAAGGGTGAGTCATGGACTCAGTAAAAGATTTTCCTTCCCCAGATCTTATTATTTCTAATTCTCTGAGTTTATGGTTACCTACCCAGGAAAAGAAATGAAACACATTATGACTTGTATAGAAAATTATTTAATGAAGCTACTAAATGATAACTTAATGATAATTTTAGACATTAGGTACACAGGTATACCTTTATGGTCCTGGATTAATTCATATGAGCCATGTTCTCAGTAGACCCTCACGTTTTAACACGCCAAGACTGTGAATAATTTTTGAGAACATATTTTCTACTTAGATTATGTTCACTATTAGCTGATTAAAGGATACAATTTTTTAAAAGAAATATTTACAGAGCAGCTTCCAATTTGTTCTTTGACTGACTGGGGGTGAGAAGAGCAATATTGTATGTTTAAGCTATCTATCATACACTTGCAGTGAATTGTCTTCTGTTCTGATCATGAGAAGGCTGTATTTGATGTTGACAGGCCACCTCACTGCTTTTTCATCTCCTTCTTACCTCATGTTTATTACTTCATATTCTTGAAAGTGCTGCTTGTTGACTTTATTAATATATCTTAATCATCACAGCCAAAGAAAGCATTTTATCTCAGAATATTTCTTTATATATGTTGGCTACTTTAATTTTTTTGTTTTTGTTTTTAATAATTAATATGCAGATAAGAAAATAAATTGCATTTAAAAAGCCAAATAAGCTCCACAACTCAATAGCAAATTAAAGGATGAGACTGAGATAATGAGCACTGACATCAAAATCATGAGTCAAAATATAATCCACATTTATTTTTAGCTGTAAATATTACTTTTGTAATTGATTTTTAACATTATGGTCATGTGATATCTATAACAGAAGAGACCTGACAGTTTTTATTGGGTTATGTATTGTGTATACTTTTTTTTCTTTCCTGAAGTGGGTTTGAATGGTTGAATATATAGTTTTTTGTTTTTTTTTACTGTGATCTCAAAGGACAAAATTCCCTGTTCTTCCCTAAGATGCCAAATATTCCAAAAGAAAATGAAGCATACCATGTGTTTCTTCATCTAGTCTTTCTTAAGGGACTATTTAATATCCCTGAGAAATCTTAAGATGCTCATCAGTTTGTCTCTGTTTTATCTCTTGCTCAAAAATCCTTTGTCATGACCATCCTCCAATTATAGAAAAGAATACAGGGTCTCTTACTTTAATTGGTCAACAAGAAAATACCTGCCTTATGACAAATCTTCTCTTTCATTATTAAACACCGTATTTTGCTTTTTTGTGTTTCCTGTTCTTGCAGTCTGTAATTTGAGGGTTTCTTCTTCTCCTTCTCCTCCTCTTCTTCTTCCTCCTCCTCCTCTTCCTTCTTTTAATCTAGCACACGGTAGTAAGAAGAAGCTTCTAAGAGTATACTGGGCAAAGCATTGATTTCATTTTTCTAGCTATTTTCTTGGGAACCTGAACAGCATCAAATTTCTCAAACAGGATAGGAAATACTGCATGTGCACGAAATATTTCTACCTCACAAATCTTTATCCAAAATAAGTGCAAAAACAAGAAAAGGGGAAAGAGCACTCAGTATGTGAAATGGAAGAGCTAGAAGCCTTTTACGTGAAGAAAAATTATATCATGGGTTGCCAATGTGCTAATTCACTTCAGCTAATAAAGAAGAAACTAAAATTTAATTTTATTTGCTACATGAGGCTGGTTCCTCTTAGGTCAATGACTGAGGAGCTATTGCCCATAAGTACTTTGAATAGATAGCAGTTATAATATCAGCTTTCTGTTCCCTTCGTCTATTTTAGGCAGAAAACTTTCCACTGACATTTTGTTGTCAACTGTGTAATATGTGATGATAAAAGGGATTTCCTCCTCTTAAAAAGCTTTGAAAATAAATATTTATTGCTTCTAATACTTAATATTAAGTTAAATGTAATATTTTTGTAACTAATTCATATGAATCCCTACATTTTGGTAGCAATTGTTAATTTTGGTAATTGAAAAACTTAAATTTGCATTCTAACATAAAAATAAGTCAAGTTTTAACCTTCTGCATTTAATAAACAAATTCTTATTCATAACTATAACATTCAAAGTCAATTTAAAATACACATGATTTATTTTTATTGGTTTTATTTTATTTTTTTTATAGCAAATTAGTTGTTTTAGGCTTCTGTATATTTTTGGTAACAGCATGTATATTTAAAATTTTTTTTTTGTATATTTTAAATTTTTATTTTCATTTTTTATTTTCTTCCTGAGTGGTTAATTTCTCTTTTAAGTTTTCTGAGCATTATTTCTGGAAAAAAAATATACTCCTCAAACTTTCCCTATACACATATGAAATATAATGTTTATCTTCAATGCATTCTCTACTGGAAAATAGAAAGTTAATACCGGCAAATGCACAAGAAAAAAAAAAGGTGCTCCCCCCAACCCGAATACTGTAAAGGATTTTGGTCAGATAGTAAAAACCTAAGGTTAGAATTTATTGCACAAGAAATGGAGGGCAATCTGTGGTTATGTTGGGATTTTCACAATTTTTAAATTTAAAAATTTACCACAGATTTTATGTGGCATTTATAAAGGAAAATATCATCTTTACTGTATGTAGTCATGAATAGTATTTTATAGAGTGTTTTAGGGTAGTCGTGGTTTGAATTTTGAATTAATATAGAAAAACTAAAGAAACCGACATAAGACAGTCATATTTATGCAGACTCATTTAGTCAAAATAAGGCATTTATCTGAGGTAATATTTACACAGCATAAGAAGTCAGAAGAAAATTTCTTTTTCATAAGATCTTCATAAAATAGTGTCCTAAGAGACAACTATTAAACTATGTGTAAGTGCTGTTTGTTTTTAACTTTCTTCCTCATTAACTCACTCCTTAACACTGCTTAGCAATCCAGAGACGGTCAGAAACTATTTTGTTCTCATTTTCATTTAGATTCTTATGAGCAAAGTATTTATGGATGTGAGTAATGTATTCTTTAATTCTTTTCAGTGTGCTATTCTGGTCATAATGTTCTTTTAGGAACTTAGAAAGTTGATGTTATATAAGGTCACTAAATACATGATTTATTAGCTATGTGACAGATGGAAGAAAATGGCCAGCACATGCTTGTTTTGAATGACCTTAGAATTCTGTACTTATGGAAAATTTTAAATACATGAAATAAATATAAAAGTCCAAAGACTTAAATGCAATAAAAGCACATGCTGTATGCACCACTAAAATTGTGTGTCATAATGTTTGAAAACATTAATATTCACAGGCATTCTAACAAGTCAGGGTTAGAAATTATTTTGCTAGGGTATACATGCATGTTCTAACTTAATGGTTTTTTTTGTGTATGTGTGACAGGGACAGAGAGAGACAGAGAGAGGAACAGATAGGGACAGACAGACAGGAAGGGAGAGAGATGAGAAGCATCAATTCTTTGTTGCGGCGCTTTAGTTGTTCATTGATTGCTTTCTCATATGTGCCTTGTCCGTGGGGCTACAGCAGACCAAGTAACCCCTTGCTGAGCCAGTTCCTTGGGCTCAAGCTGATGAGCCTTGCTCAAACCAGATGTGCCTGCGCTGGAGCTGGCGACCTCGGGGTTTCCAACCTGGGTCCTACGCGTTCCAGTCCATCACTCTATCCACTGCGCCACTGCCTGGTCAGGCCAATTTAGTTTTGATGGAAATGTCTTACTATCTATTTAGTGTAGATATTTAGAAATCCACAAAATAGAAGTGATAACATTGTCCTTAAACTCTTTCAAAGGATTGTATTTAGGGAAGAAAAAATTCAGATATTAAAGTGGTAATCAATAAAAATTCAGCAATGCAACCGAATTTGGACTTGTCTAAATTCGTGGATAGTCTACAAGCTTTAAAGACATTTTTATTATTTTATGTGAACAGGCAAACCAAGTAGGCCAAATGTTGCCTTTTAAAAGTTGCTTTAATTACTAGCTAAGAATAATTCGTAATTAGTTGAGTGTACAAACAATACATGCCCTTGCTTATATAGCAGTTACTTGCATGAAAGTAGAGAGACTTGTAAATTTGTAAAATAATTTTTTTCTTTAAGAAGAAAACTGGTTTTCTTTGGAATTCACTTACAAGGCTTCCTTTTCTATAAATAGTGCAAAAGTAATTTCACCCAACTTCTGACTGAATTAAGATAAATTCTCTATACATCAGCTTTGAAGTAATGAACTTTAGAACCAGTGGATTTTCAAGTAAGTGTAATTTATGTGTTGCTTGTTTCCATATTTTTTTCCAGAACATTTTGTTTCTTTATACTTCTACTCCTGTGTCTTGATTGGTCTCCTCCTTGAAGCCCATATGCAACAATTCCCTATTGACACCTAAGATAAATTAGAGATAATTTGTTTTAAAAGGGATTCTTCATTTCATGAAAACATTCACACCAGAATTACTTTGAATAGTAAGATACTGTTGATGTTATTTTAACACACACACTTTAACTCATACATTTTTAAGATTAGAATTTGATTCCAAGATCAACTGAAAGAGTGCTTTCAAACTTTAATGCATATACACATTACTTGGAGGCATCGTTAAGATGCAGAAATATTTCAGTACTCTGGAATGAGGCCTGAGTATGCATTTCTAACATGTTCCCAAATGCTGTGAATCTAAAGACTATACTTTGAGTTACAAGGACCTAAAACATCCTTCCAAATGCAGTTATTGCTGGGGTGATTTGATCCTTATAGAGTTCTTTATCGCATTAAGATATATACTGCATAGCTGTAAAGCAGATTTTTTTCTACATTAATAGTTCCTGAAAGGCTCAGAAGAAGGGAACCAACTAGATTAACAATTGGATTTAAACTAAATTTGTTTTCATAGATTCAGTCTACTTCTGTTTTTTCAAACAAATTTGTTCTCATTTGTGAACTTGGTTAAGACGTCTTAAATCATTGAGTTTTAGTTCTCTCATCTGTGAAATGAAGGTGTGAAATAAAAAGCTGAGCCTGAAATAGAAATACAAAGATATTTGTTGCATGAATAAGAGAATTACTTCCAGCTTTATATACTGTGGTTTTATAAAGCAAGGGTGAGGTGCTTTCCTTGAAAAAAAATGTAGGTTTGGTTTTATTAACAAAAAGCAGTTAATTCTATTTGGGTTTAGAAAACACTAAGTTGATCCTGTGGATAGCCAGGAAAGAGAAACAACTTGGATGAGAATGTTTTACAACTGCATTTTCAAGTGACAACACTCTCAGTGACTCAGTCCCTAAAGTTCTGAGGATGGCCACAAATACATTAGCTTTGTCTAAACTGACTTATTTCAGGGAAAATATGCATTCTCTTGAGTGGTCTACTTCAGGGATTGGCTGTTGAAAGCTGAAAGATAGTCTTCAAGCCCTTTACTTCAATGAATCTTTCCTGATTAATTTATAAAGCACAAAGAAAGTACTGAAACCCCTCAGATACCACATTTCTCTACCCCTCACCACATATTTGTTCTTATATTTGGCTTTTTAAATTTTCCAAAGCATAAGTACTTTTATGTTTTACATAAGATTTATTATATGCACTATAGTTATAGACTACAGGGACTAAACCGAAAAGGGGTGAATATGACAAAAAAAATGGCACAAGCTATTTGAAAGTATAATATCCAGGATGTACATTTGGTGCTAATCATAATTAAAAATAAATTGTGCTTTCTTTCTATACCAATTCTATATGTCTCACCTTCAATTTACATTCTCAAGAAGTTTCTGAGTTATTTAACTCTAAAGCTTCTTAGGACAAATTTATGGGTTATGTGTGTGTGTGTGTGTGTGTGTGTGTGTGTGTGTACGTTTTCAAGGTGAACAGAGGGGAACAGAATAGTATTAGGGAAGGCAGAATAATCAGTAATGGAAAATAACACCACAGGCTTGCTCCAATCTCCTTTTTCTAACTGGCCAGACCTGAATCATGGATTACGAACACACTATCTTCAGTAGGTTCAACCTGGCAAGGAGAGAAAAGCATATGGAAAAACTGTCTTGTGTGTTAACAAATAAGCACTTGGATTTAGAAAAAATCATTTTTAAATGAAAAGTTTTCTTAAAGTCAAAATTTGGCTGGTAGGAACCCATATGACTATGCTAGTTGTTAAAAAATAATAGCATACTTCTCTCCATTGTTGAATGGCCATCTATTGAGTCTACTCCTTCCCAACCACATCCCATCCCCAAGAGATGTCTCCAACAGCATCTGAAAAGGGAAATGATGATCAAGTATATTCAAAGAAGAAAAAAATAATGCATATATAAGGTCAAATGTGAGTTAGCCAGGTATGTAATGACAGTAAGATTTCTTTTAGACTGCTACTGTCGATGACAGTGGACCACTAGAAAAATCAGCAACAGAAATTTCCTTGCCAATCTCAAATAAGAAGCTTTTGAAATGCAAAATGAAAAGATCAGGAGAGGTTACTTCCTTATTTTCCAAATCTTTGATGTCCTCTTTTAATTTAAAAATTTTTTTTGATGCTCTCTTAAGAAAGGTGACTCTGGGACTGAAATCATGGCATGGCTTTAAAAAAATTCACAGAATAATCTTAATCAAACTTGTCTAATTAAAACATCGGTTTTAGGATATGTTAAATTAGAGTTGGTTTACATGTTATTTCAAGGGATGTTACTCCATAAATATCTTCTCAACCAAGTGCCATGATCTTTAGAAACTCATTTCTAGTTGAGTTGAATGTTCCAGTTGATTTGAATGTTCAATGCAAATGTTCTTCAGAACATTAGCAGATATGGCCCACAACTCTGGCTTTCACTCTATCTCCCACTGTTACGGGGCGTTGAGATGAAGAACAGGCAGAGATCTAGTGGACAGCAAATTGGGAGAAGGAGCCTTCCTGCTCTGAGACCAGTGACAGCTGTTTGGAGATGATGGTTTCAAAAGGCTATGCAGATCCGCTGGCAGAGGAGGTCACCTCTCTGGCAGACCTGCAAATGCTTTCCTAGTAAAGGAGAAAATCAGACAAGTTCAGGGACATCATTCCTATGGGTATGTTCCTGTCTCAAACTTGAAGAGAATTAAATTATAATTATTAGTTTGAAAATTAATTAATGTAGGTAGCTCTTATTAGTTGTAACATCCTCTACATTCCCAAGATTAACAATACTGAGTAATTTTGGAAAAGATTTATTTCCAAAATCTCTGTGGCATTTGTTAGAGTTGATCACACTGTATTATAATGAGAATTCTTTTTCTCTTTTGATTTCTTTGATGTTACCTTGGCTCTTTGGCTATCTCTGAATACTAATTTCTCATTTATCCCTTTACTGTTTTCTTTTGCTGTTTCCTTTTCTTCTTTCCACAATGCCATAAAAATATTTTTCATACAACCACCCTCCCATACAGTTTGTTTTTATCTAGTTCTCACTATTTGAGATGTAGCAGCTTTTTATTGCTTCATGCAGATGACTCCCAGTTCTACAGTTCTGCTCCGTGACTTTGCTACAAAGCTCTAGCTACACATTCCAACTGCTTGCTAGACATTATTATTTGCATATTCTTCATTGTTCTTCAGCTAGAAATTTCTCAAACCAGATTTATCACCTTCCTCTACAAAACAACTAATCATTCTTAAATTTCCAATTTCTGCCAAATATAGTGACTTTCTCCCTTTTACTTAACCCTGAAATATATGGAGTTTTGTTGAAGTCTTTCATCTCTGGTTAATCTGATCTCTCCTTCCTTTTTAATTCTGCCTATCACTGCTTTAGTTCACAGCTTAATACTCCCTCCTCACTTGAGTTCAAGAGCTAGTATAAGATCTACTTGTATATTTGATATAACCTCACCAAGGAACTTAAAAC
The DNA here is from genome assembly GCF_036850765.1 of Saccopteryx bilineata. Taxonomy (NCBI): domain Eukaryota; kingdom Metazoa; phylum Chordata; class Mammalia; order Chiroptera; family Emballonuridae; genus Saccopteryx; species Saccopteryx bilineata. The sequence continues at coordinate 206,039,332 of NC_089491.1, read as the reverse complement.
TAATATAACAAAAACTGTGACTTCATACCTTGTAAGCCTGGAACACATAGAGTAGCAAATACTTAATAGATATTTGTTTAATTAATTATTTTATTATTACTCCATGTAATAAGAGTAATACAAAATAAGACAAAAGTAATCCTGAAGCTTGGTTATTAAAACAGAACATTATAACATACCAACCAAGTATTGCCCTGGCTAGGTAGCTCAGTTGGTTAGAGTGTCGTCCCAATACTCCAAGTTTGTGGGTTCAATCCCTGGTCAGGGCACATACAAGAATCAATCACAATGAGTACATGAATAGGTAAACAACAAATTGATGTTTCTCTTTCTCTCTTTCTCCTTTCCTCTCTCTAAGATCAATAAATAAAGATTAAAAAAATATAGCAAATATTTTACTGGTTTGATTTGGGAAAGAGCCTTGGCTAGCCAATTTAAGTTTAAATTTACACTGGAGGTTTTTTTTTTTTTTTTTTTAACAGTACTTGCCATCAGTGTAACAAATCCTGTCTCATAAGATTGACTTTAATAATTTCAATGTTTCTTTGGATTTTTAGACTTGAAAGCTAAGTGTATGTGGGTGCAAAGGGCTGATTCTGACTGGAGTTGATAGGATTAAGAAATAACTCAGCTGAGTAAGCTTTTGTGACTATGATCCACTTAAAATGCAAAGGATAGAGAGTTGTATAACTAATGCTAGAAACAAAGACTAATTTAAACTATAGGAGCAGCATTTAGACTACTAAGTAGCACCTTACTTATGCAGTCAGAAATACTTTCACTTTTTTCAAGACAAGAATTGAAAGTGGGCAATGAAGCAAGTACAATGGTCAAGCATCTTCAATTCTCCACCTAAATAAAAATCAGATGACAAAACTGGGAAGGAAAAAATGGATGGATATACCCTTAGATATTAGAATTGCCAATACATGAACTTCTTAATGTTTTTTCTGGTCAGCTTTTGCATTTGGCAGTAGCTTGCTGTTAGCCCTGCCTTCCCCAGTATTGATCATCTGGAATCAGAGAGTTCCAGAACCTTCTGATCCAGTGTTATCCAATTTTGGAGCTGACCCTAGATCAGGCCTGGATGAATATTCACAGCCCACAGTCACCCAAAAACGAGACATACTTAAACCCAGTCTATCTTGTGTCCTCCTCCTAATCATCATCTCTTTCTGGTCTTCACTTTTCTTCCTGTTCAGCTTAGATTCTATATATTAATAATTAAAAAAATTTTTTTTTCCTGCCTCTGGGCTAAATGGAGATCAAGAGTGAAATCAAATTCAGTTAAAGGAAAATAGCACGTCGTATTATTTTCCATAAGTAACCAATTTAAATACCTCTCTAAATAGCAAACTTGGCTTGCTCTTCTGTCTGTCATCACATCTCTATGGCAAAACACCAACTCTGCTTCAACCCAAATATCTGTTTTCTCTAAGCCTGTGCATGACCAAATGAACACTACTAGCAAGAACATGAACTCAGCAGATTGCTTCTAAAAGAAATTCATTAGTTTCTTACTTGGACCCTAAATACTATCCAGCAGACCAGCTGCATTTTATGGGCCAACTCTTCCACTTGGTGCAGAAATGATTTCAAAACTTTTCTACACTCTTTATTTAAACTTCTGGATGCAACTTTATTACATTTCTTCATAGAGTATATAGAAGCTACTAGAAGAATTTTCTTAATTTTTCATCACCAAATTTATCTGTATACATCCTCTCTTCAGTCCTTCTCTACAGAGGATAAATTGTCCTTTCTAGCTAAGCGCTGGTACTCTCTCCCTCTTGGTTTTTAGTCATATTCCTTCCAGTTTTTTGTACTGGTCAGTCTTACAGAGAAACAAAGGGTGCGCGCGCGCGCGCGCGCGCGCACACACACACACACACACACACGCACACGCACACGCACACGCGCGCGCGGATTAGGGAAGCTGAGAAGTCCCATGATCTGCCATTTATAAACTGGAGTCCCAGGAAAGTTCATGCTGCAATTCCAGTTCAAGTCTCAAGGTCTAAGAACCAAGATAGCTGATGGTGTCTCGGTCCGAGGAAGGAGAAAATATTGAAGTTCCAGTTCAACCAGGCAGGCAGAAAACAAATGCTCCTTTTCTTCACTTTATTTTAAAATTTAGGCTCTTAATAGATTGGATAAATCCCACCCCCTTGGGGAAGGCAATTTATGGGTTTTGTTGATTCCAGTGCTAATATTATCTGGAAACACTCACAGAGTGAATGTATCTTCAAGTAATTTTCAGGAGTGTGTAAGAAGTTTAAGCTTTTCTAATTATTTTGGTATTATAAATCTTAATAAAGTTACCTATGTTTATCTCTAAAGCTCCCATTATCTATTATCTATCTTTCTGTGTCTATCTTCTATCTATCTATCATCTATCTATCTATCTATCTATCTATCATCTATCTATCATCTATATCTATCTATCTATCATCTATCATATTTCTATCTGTCTATCAATCATCTATCATCTATCTATCTATCATCTATCATCTATCTATCTATCATCTATCTATCTATCTTATCTATCTATCTATCTATCTCTCATCTATCTGGTTTTTATTCATTTTTGTTTAATTCTGCCTGCTTCGCCCCTCTCTGTTTGGACTCTCACCTTTCTATAGCTTTCAGAAGTGTTTTTCTATGTTTCTTTGATGTTTTGCTTTCATTTTGTATTCTCTGTTCTCTCTTCTATTCTATTAAATGGATGTTGGATGTCCAGGGTTGATCCTATATAACATTTAAATTTTCTTTTGTAGTAAAATGTCATTTCTTTATCTTTTTTACCTTTTATATTCTTGGATATGAAGTCATATTTTCCTCTGGCCTCTCCTCCCTACATCTAGAAATTTAATGAATGAGTTAAATAAATTGGAAATGTACTTTATGTGCATACTTGGAACCATAGTGCATGAAAAATGCTCAGAGGTGGTATTCCTAGAATTAAATATTCATTGACTGAGTATCCATTATATGCTGGGCATTGTTCCTGAAATTGATACACTGATGAACAGAACAGGCAAGCTCCCTGTTTCCATCAACTCAAATTCTCTGAAGTGTGTGGAGGAAGGGAAAAAATAAACAAATAAATGCTAAAAAACAATGTACCAACCTATGTACATACATTCAAAAATACATGTCTGAAAAATGGTTGAATAAGTTAATAAGAAAGCATCATATCATGCTAGTGCTGTGCAGATAATTAAAATAACAGTGAAGTGCTGGAGATTGATTAAGTATTCACTTTAGATTGTGTTGTCAGGTACAGCCTATTTGAACTGGTGACGTTTAAGTTGAAATCTAAATAGATGATCAGAGAGCATATTGGAGGCAGAAAGGATAGCTTGGAGGCATATTGGGGGCAGAAAGGATAGCAAAACCCTGAGACCAGAACAGAGAGAAGGTCACTGTGGTTGAAGTATGGTGTGTAAGAAAAGTGGTATGACTGAGATAAGAAACATGGGAAAATCCCTAGGGCTTTAGAAGCCATGGAAGAAATTTGGATTTTCTCCCAAGTATAATGAGAAACCATTGGGGAATTTTAAGAAGGGTAAAGGGCAATCTGATTTGTGTTTTGAGATGATTGTCCCAGTTGCCTTATGAAGAATGGATTGTAGTGGGGCCAGAGTGAAAGCAAGGGAGTCAGTCAGGAGGCTACTATAGTCATCCATGCAAAACACGATGGCAGCTTTGATCAAGGCTAATTGTAGAGATGGGAACAAATGAGTCCAGGAAAATTGCTGGGTCAACATGTATGTGGTTTTTCAATTTTGTGAATTGTTCCCCAAAAAAGGTTTTACTAATTCACAATCTTCTAATTGTATATGAACGTATATAATAATAATGTGAAATTGCAAATTGTTTTAGAGATCCACACTTTAATTTTTATTTTTTCTATTGATTAAAAAAGAAAAGAGAGGAAAAGAAAGAGAAAAAGAAGTATCAACTCATTGTTTCCCTTAGCTGTTTCATTTAGTTGTGCACTCATTGATTGCTTCTCCACAGAGACCTGACCAGGTGTTGATCTTGTGACTTCTGGCACTCTGGGTCAATGCTTTATCCATTGAGCAACCCTGCCAGGGCCACACTTTCATTTTCTATAGGGTGAAAATAAGGCCCAATGATTTTCCATATATTAGTTCAGATGATAAGTTCCTGTCCTAGGAAGAAACTCTTGGTATCTACCAACTTCTGGTAATCTATTATACACCACAATGTTTTCTCAGCATTTCTCTTTTCCACACTGTAAGTTCTTTTGTTTGACACTCCTCTGTAACATCTCTCCACATTACATAGTCACATGTATATATATTCTATTTCTTTTTCTAGGTTGTAAACTTTAATAGCAGGCAGAACTTGTCAACCTATGTTATAGTGTTCAACAAGACTGGTGCATGGGAATGACCCCGGATCACATGAACAAATCATTAGAAAAAAGAAAGTGATCATTTATTATGTTGATATTCTCTCACATAGTTTTGTTACTGAAAGTGGTGAATTGCAACATTTCTAAATTATTATTCAATATCTATATTCACATTTCAGATACTATTAGAGAAATAATTCAAAGAACCCCTTTTAGCTGTATATAATGGAGAAGATTTGGAATTTAGACTCAGAGACCATGGATTCATATTTTGGCTTTGTTACTTGCTGATAGTGTGACCTTGGGTCTTTGTTTCCTCAGCTATAAGCCAGGCTAATAAGAGGTACTTGTCTTATCTAGGTCACAAGATTTTGTGAGGTTCTGAATGTTATATGTGAAAGAACTTGTAAACTATAAAGTACAATATGTGCTGCTATTTTACAAAATTATGGTTGATTGAACTCTTAACTATGCTTCAGATATTGTTTAAAAAATTTCACATATACCAACTCATTATTCCATATGATACTCTTATGAGACCAGGGCTATTCCTATACTCATTTTTTCAGGTGAGAAAATGTAGAAGAGATTAAATAACTTGTCTAAAGTCACACCTTCAATAAATGACAGAGCCAGTACTTGAGCCTGAGTTTGATTGTAGAGTCCTTGTTTTTAACCATATACTCTGTTAGTACTCTATAAAGTAGACACTATTCAAATATTCAGAGCACATATATTAGAATATATATTAATATAAAATTTATGCTAGGCATTGTGCTATAGGACTGAGGGAACAAAAAGGAAAGGGCAGGGTCAGTTAAGATAAGTTAAATATCTGTGCTGGTGGAAAATTTTTTTTTTACTTGAACAAAGAAAAAACCCTGATTCTCGAACAATTGTAAGAACCCTTTACTTAGTTGAATTCATAGATAATGAGTCAACATAATAATATTGATTAGCACACATTTTACTAGGTAGGTATTCTATTAGTTAATATTCTTTATTAATTGAGCCATAATTTTTAAAGAAACATAACTTTCTTTTTTAATATTCTAAAGAGATTAATTTTCTTTCAAAGAGATAACATTTTAAATTATTTGTGGATTTTCAAACCCATTCAAGACTTCAGTCATGTTTGAAGACCTCAGCTAATGGGACACCACTTTCATTTTCAACTTAATGGGCAAGGTAACTTTTACTTTAAAAATTATAAAATAGCCCTGGCTGGTTGGCTCAGTGGTAGAGTGTTGGCCCAGTATGTAGAAGTCCTGAGTTTGATTCCCAGTCAGGGCACATAGGAGAAGCGACCATCTGCTTCTCCACCCCTCCCCCTTCTCTCTCTCTCTCTCTCTCTCTCTCTCTCTCTCTCCCCTCTCCTGCAGCCATGGCTTGATTGGAGCAAGTTGGCCTTGGGCACTGAGAATGATTCTGTGACCTCTACCTCAGGTGCTAAAAACAATGCCTCAGTTGCAGAGCAACAGCCCCAGATGGGCAGAGCATTGCCCCCTAGTGGGCTTGCTGGGTGGATCCTGGTCGGGGTGCATGCAGGAGTCTGTATCTCTGCCTCCCCTCCTCTCATGAAAATTAAAAAAAATAAAAAATGTATAAAATAAACAAGTGCAGGTGTAACCATAGCACCATAGAAACTGGATTTCTGCAGCTTTATAGAATATGTCATCTTAGCTGTCTAATGGAAGTATGATTTTTAGAATATTTAAAAAAATTTTCTTCAGTTGCGTGTCATATAAATTTAATCTCTTGCATGGATTTTCCGGAAACACAACAGATGATTACACAAGGCCATTTATGTAAGTGAATTGCTCAGTGGTATTATCAGCCAAAATTGTAGGTTGAGGTCAAGTAATGTCAAGTCATTATTTAAAGAAACAAAGACAAAGGGAAAAAGACAAATTGTAGAGAGAAAATTTAATACATTTTGGCAACATAAGTAGGAAGGTCAGTAAAGGACATGAAGCTCAAGTGATGTCATTATGACTGGCTTCAGTTCAGAAGTGGCAGGGTGGCAGTTAGCCAAAAAGGCACTTGGATATTATTTGTTTATATATTGCTATTTAGCTATCCATAACCAGAAGTGGAGACTACAGCAGATAATTTTATAATAGATAATTGAATATTGTGGTTCCTGTATTATTTTAAGCTTTATTTCTAAAATATAATGTCTATATTTTATTTAGGGCTTTCATTTTCAGATGCATTTCCTCCACACATGCAGATCTGTAGAATCCTTTACAATCTAAACAGGACCAACTGCTGCAGAGGTAATTTTTTGAGGAAGTGATCTGGTTATAGATTTTGAGTTCAGACAAAGTATTTAGGAAAGAGTCTCATGATCTGTTAAAATTATGAAATAATCAGCTCTCTGCAGCCTCCTATCCAGCTTCAGGGATGGTATTCCTGCCAAGCCTATAAAGAGAGAGAAAGAAAGGAGTCCGCTGGAAGGATGTTTTTCTTTTTTAGTTTTTCATTAGCCTGCATTATGTACTTTTCTTGCTAGCAGATTATGGCCACCTAAATAGCTGTTACTCTCTTGGCTAAATCACATGTATGTAGCAACTGATGGCTTCCTATTGATTAGAGGTTTTAGGTGAAATTTTTGTTGCATGCAGATTGGACAGCAAACCTGTCCAATAGAAATGTAATTCAAGCCACTGATATGAGCCACGTTATTTTACATTTTCAAGTAGCCACATTAAAAAAGTCAAAATTGAGCTAATGATATATTTTCTTTAATGCAATATCCCCAAACTGATATTATTTAAATATGTAATCAAAAACAACTCTAATGCTTCAGTTGGTTTTGAGGCTACAACTGCTACTTATTGCTTTACTCCTTTTCCACACATTCTGGGTTCTCTTCACCCTTGTTTATCACTTTTGCTCACCTTTGTGGTTTATCTAGTGTGTGATCCTGTGCAAGTTCCTCTTAGGTCATGCAGCAGGCTAATAACTGACTGTCAAATCTGGGCAGAGACATCCACTTGGTCTTTCCCACTGATGGCTCTTCCCTCCAAAGGCCAAGACACCAACCTGGGGTAGAGGATGGGGTTTGCCAACCATGTGTATCTACTCTAATATAACATGAGGGATAGAAGAAATGAATACTGGGCAGTTCTATGGCCCTGTTGCACCCATTGTAAACTGGACTTAGTGAATCTATCTATATTTACTACCATGTGTCCTACTCTGACATGGAGTCTTGGATGACTTTGGGTTCCTGAATGATCAATATGACTTGAATTTCTGTGTATTCTTTTCCTGCAGTGTATGATTGCCTGAGTAAATGTTCAAAGGTTTCCATAGAAAAGGACTGGTTGAATTATTAGTGTGAAATGTTGCCTTAGAACAGCAAAGTGATTCCTCAAGGAGTCTTTTTTTGTGTGTGTGTGACAGAGACACACAGAGAGAGACAGAGAAGGACAGATAGGGACAGACAGGAACGGAGAGAGATGAGAAGCATCAATTCTTTGTTGTGGCTCCTTAGTCTCCTTAGTTGTTCATTGATTGCTTTCTCATATGTGCCTTAATGAGGGTAAGAGGGGCTTCAGCAGAGCAAGTGACCCCTTGCTCAAGCCAGTGACCTTCAGCTTCAAACCAGTGACCTTTGGGCTCAAGCCAATAGCCATGAAGTCATGTCTATGAGCACATGCTCAAGCCAGCGACCTTGGGGTTTCAAACCTGGATCCTCTACATTCCAGTCCCACAGTCTTTCTTCTGTGCCACCACCTGGTCAGGCCTCATGTAGTCTTGCATCTTCATCAGTTACTAGAGGTCTTTTCAGGAGGTTGGGGTAAATCTTGGGAGGGACACATGTGTTGAAAGGCAGAAGTCTCTGCATTGTCCCTAAGTAAGGCGGAAAAGGCTTGTTTTTAACAGGAAGTAATAGACCATTTCCAACAGGCCTGGAAGGGTCAGAGAATCAGGATATTCAAGGCTTTTAAGTGCAGAAATCTAGTCAGCCCATTCCATGTTTACTAATTCCGAATTCTGGTTTTGGCATTGCAGAAATGCCTATTTTATTTTATTTATTAATTTTAATTTATTGTATGACCATAAATTCTAGTGTCCCCTGAATATAACACCATCACTACCCACCGCCGTGTCCCTATTTACACCCCTTTTGCCCCCCTTTCCCTAACTTCCACCCCCTTCCCTCTGGGATTTGTTGTTCTGTTATCTATATCTCTGTTTTATATATATATATATATATATATATATATATATATATATATATATAAATTTCACTAATCCCTTCACCTTGTCTGATCCCATCTCCTCATCTCCCTTCCCTCTAACAGCTGTCTCTGGTCCTTGTGACCCCACCTCTGCCTCTATTTTGTTCCTGAGTTTACTTTGTTCCTTAGATTCCACATATAAGTGAGATCATATGATATTTGTCTTTCTCTGCCTGGCTTATTTCACTTAGCATAATAGTCTCCAGGGCCGGACCAGGCGGTGGTGTAGTGGATGAAGCGTCGGTCTGGGATGCGGAGGACCCAGGTTCGAGACCCCGAGGTCACCAGCTTGAGCGCGGGCTCATCTGGCTTAAGCAAAAAGCTCACCAGCTTAGACTCAAGGTCGCTGGCTCAAGCAAGGGGTTACTAGGTTCGTTGAAGGCCCGCGGTCAAGGCACATATGAGAAAGCAATCAATGAACAACTAAGGTGTTGCAACAAAAAACTGATGATTGATGCTTCTCATCTCTCTCCATTCCTGTCTGTCTGTCCTTGTCTATCCCTATCTCTGACTCTCTCTCTGTCTCTGAAAAAAACAAAAACAAAACAAAACAAAAAAAATAGTCTCCAAGTCCATCCATGCCATCACAAAAGGTAAGATTTCCTTCTTTTTCATGGCAGCGTAGTATTCCTTTGTATATTTGTACCATGGCATTTTAATCCACTTGTCCAATGATGAATACTTGGGCTGTTTCCAGATCTTGGCTAGTGTAAACAATGCTGTACTAACCATTGCAGTGCATATATTATTTTGAATCAGTGACTTGGTATTTTTAGGATATATTCCTAAAAGTGGGATAGCTGGGTCAAAAGGCAGTTCCATTTTTAATTTCTTGAGGAAATCCCATACTGTTTTCTACAGTGGCTACACAAGTCTGCATTCCCACCAGCAGTGCAGGAGGATTCCTTTTTCTCCACACCCTCGTCAGCACTTATTGTGTGTTGATTTGTTAATGAGCACCATTCTGACAGGAGTGAGGTGGTATCTCGTTGTGGTTCTAATTCTCATTTTTCTGATGATTAGTGATGTTGAACATTTTTTCATATGTCTATTGGCCACCTGTATGTCCTCTTTGCAGAAGTGTCTGTTCAGTGCTTTTGTCCATTTTTAAATTGAATTGTTTACTTTTCTGGTGTTGAGTTTTGGAAGTTCTTTATAAATTTTGGTTATTAACCTCCTTATCAGATGTATTGTCGAATATGTTCTCCCATTGTGTGGGTTGTCTTTTTATTTTGTTAATGGTGTCTTTTTCTGTGCTAAAGTTTTTTAGTTTGATATAGTCCCATTTGCTTATTTGTCCTTTATTTCATTTGCACATGGAGATATACTGGCAACAATATTGCTACAAGGTATATTGGAGAGTTTACTGCCTATGTTTGCTTCCAAGATGTTTATGGTTTCACGACTTACATTTAAGTCTTTTATCCATTTTGAGTTTATATTTGTGAATAGTGTAAGTTGGTGGTCTAATTTCATTTTTTGCATGTATCTGTCCACTTTTCCCTCAAACCATTTATTAAAGAGACTGTCTTTACTCTATTGTATGCTCTTACCTCTTTTGTCAAATATCAATTGACCATAAAGGCATGGGTTTATTTCTGGGTTCTCTGTTCTGCTCCATTGATCTGTATGCCTGTTCGTAAGCCAGTACCAAGCTGTTTTGATTACAATAGCCTTGCAGTTAACTTGATATTAGGAAGTGTGATACCTCCCACTTTATTCTTCGTTTTTAAGTTTGCTGAGGCTATTTCTGTTCTTTTTTGGTTCCATATAAATTTTTGAAACATTGGTTCTATATCTTTGAAGTATGGTATTGGTATTTTGAAAAGAGTTGCAGTAAATTTATATATTGCTTTGGGTAATATAGACATTTTAGTGATGTTTATTTTTCCTACCTATGAACACAGGATATGCTTCCACTTGTTTGTTTCTTCCTCTATTTCTTTTTTCAATGTTTTATAATTTTCTGAGTACAAGTCATTTACCTCCTTGGTTAAATTTACTCCTACATAGTTTATTTCTTTTGTTGTTGCAATAGTGAAGGTGATTGTTTCATTAATTTCTCTTTCAGACAGTTTATTATTGGTGTATAAAAATGCCACTGATTTCTGAATATTAATTTTATATCTTGCCACCTTGCTGAATTCATTTATCAGGTCTAGTAGTTTTTGGCTGAGGCTTTAGACTTTTCCATGTACAGAATTATTTCATCAGGGAATAATGATAGTTTTACTTTTTCCAATTTGGATGTCTTTTATTTCTTCTTCCTGTCTGATTGCTGTGACTGGGTCTTCCAGAATTATGTTGAGTAAGAGCGCTGAAAGGGGAGCATCCCTGCCTTGTTCCTGATCTTAAGGGGATTGCTCTTAATTTTTGTCCATTGAGTATGGTGTTGGCTGTTGGTATGTTTATTATGTTCCCTGTATTCCCAGTTTGCTGAGAGTTTTGATCATAAATGAGTGTTGGATTTTATCAAAGGCTTTTTATGCATCTATTGATATAATCATGTGATTTTTACCCTTTATTTTGTTTATGTGATGAGTCACATTGGTTGATTTGCAAATATTATACCAGCCTTGACTCCTCAGAATAAGTCTTACTTTATCATAATGTACGATTTTATTCATGTATTGCTGGATCCGGTTTACTGATATTTTGTTGAGAATTTTAGCATCTAAGTTCATCAGGGATATTGGCTTAAAGTTTTATTTCTTTGTAGTGTCTTTACCTCGTTTTGGAATGAGGATGCTTGCTTCATAAAAGGAGCTTAGAAATCTTCCTTCCTCTTGAATTTTTTGAAATAGCCTGAGAAAGATAAGTATTAGTTCTTCTTTGAATGTTTGGTAAAATTCACCTGTGAAGCCATCTGATCCAAGACTTTTGTTTGCTGGGAGTTTTTTGATAATTGTTTCAATTTCATTTGTTGTAATAGGTGTGTTTAGGTTTTCTGATTATACCTGATTTTGTTTTGGAAGATTGTGTGGTGTGTTTCTAGAAATTTATCCATTTCACCTAAATTGTTCAATTTTTTGGCATATAGATCTTCATAGTATTTTCTTACAATTTATTGTATTTCTGCAGTGTCAGTTGTTATTTCTTCACTTTCATTTCTAATTTTATTTGATTCCTCTCTCTTTTTTTCTTGAGGAGTCTGGTTAAAGGTTCACTAATCTTGTTTACCTTTTCAATGAACCAGCTCTTGGTTTTATTGATCTTTAGTAATAATTTTTTTAGCCTCTGTGTCATTTCTACTCTGATCTTTATTATTTCCTTCCATCTACTTCCTCTGAACTTTATTTGTTGTTCTCTTTCTAGTTCTTTTAGATTCAGAGTTAAATAGTTTATTTGAGCTTTTTCTTGCTTTTTAAGGTATGCCTGTAATGCTACAAACTTCCTTCTTAGGACTGTTTTTTGCTGTGTCCCATAAATTTTGAGTTGTATGTTTCTTTTCATTTGTTTCAAGGAAATTTTTTATTTCTGTTTTGATATCATTGTTAACCCATTCATTATTTAATAATATGCTATTTATTTTTCAAGTGATTGAATGTTTTTCAGATTTTCTATTGTAGTTGATTTCTAGTTTCATGCCATTATGATCAGAGAAGATGCTTGATATGACTTCAATCTTCTTAAATTTATTGAGATTTGTTTTGTGTGCTTACATGTGGTCTCTCATAGAGAATGTACCATGAGCACTTGAAAAGAATTTATATTCTGCTGCTTTGGGGTGAAAGGTTCTGAAAAAGTTTATTAGATCCAGTTGATCTAGTGTGTCATTTAAGGCTGCCCTTTCTTTGTTAATTTTCTGTCTAGAAGATCTATCCCTTGATGTTAGTGGGGTATTAAAATCCTCTACTACTATAGTATTGCCGTTAATCTCACCCTTTATGTCCATCAAAATTTGCTTTATATAATTAAGTGCTTCTATATTAGGTACATAAATATTTACAATGGTTATATCCTCCTGTTGGATTGCTCTCTTTATCATTATGTAGTGACCTTCTTAATTCTTTACTATAGTCTTTGTTTTAAAGGTTATATTGTCAGATATAAGTATTGCTACTCCAGCTGTTTTTTTTCATTTCCATTTGCATTAAATTCTATGGTGTTTTTTTTTTTTTTCTGAGGTGGGTCTCTTGTGGATAACACATGTATGGATTCTGTTTTCTTATCCATGTCTTTTGATTGGAGCATTTAAGCCATTTACACATAAGGTTATAATTGACATGTACTTATTTATTGCCACTTTATTCTTTAAATCTACATTCTTCTTTTTCTCGATTTTTTTCTTTTGTTCTTTTTACAACAGGCCCCTTAACATTTCTTGCAGTACTAGTTTGGATGTAAGAATTCTTTGAGTCTTTTTTTGACTAGTGAACTTTTTATTTCTCCTTCAATTTTAAATGATAGACTTGCTGGATAAAGTAGTCTTGGTTGTAGGTTCTTGTTTTGCATCACTTTGAATATTTCTTGCCAATCTTTTCTGGTCTCAAGTGTTTCTGTTGAGAAGTTGGATGCCATCCTTATGGGGGCTCCCCTGTAGGTAATTAACTGCTTTTCTCTGGTAGTTTTTGGTATTCTTTCTTTGTCTTTTATCTTTGCCATTTTAATTATGATGTGTTTTGGTGTAGGCTTCCTTGGTTTCCTCTTTAATGGGATTCTGTGCTTCTTGAACTTGTGTGACTTTTTCTTCATCAATTTAGGAAAGTTTTCAGCTATGATTTCTTCAAACAGGTTCTTTTATTCCTTGTTTGTTCTCTTCTACTTCAGGACCCCTATGGTGCCAATGTTGTTTCCTTTTGTGTTGTCACAGAGGTCTCTTAGAGTTTCCTCAATCTTTTTGAGCCTCTTTTTATTTTGCTGCTCTGCTTCTGGGCTTATGTTTATCTTGTCTTCTAAATTGCTGATTTGATCCTCTGCTCCCTTAGCCTTATGTTGATTCCTTCTAGTGCAGTCTTCATTTTTGATATTGTATCTGTCATTTCGACTGGTTCCTTTTTATGATTTCAATGTCCTTTTTGATGCTTGCTATCTCTTAATGTGGGTGTTCATTATGTTGCTCAAAGACCCTTCAGCATCGTAAAAATCATTATTTTAAACTCTGTACCTGGTAGTTTGGTTACTTCCATTTCAATTAATTTTTTTCTGGGAATTTCTCTTGTTGATTCATTTGGGTTGCATTTCTTTATTTATCCATTTTGTCTTTGTATAGATTCCTCCTTTAGGTGTGCTGCTTGTATAGCTAGCTGAGTCTAGGGTTGATGCTGTCTGCCACCAGCTTTCAGTTTTGTTTGTTCTAGATCTTTTTTGGTTGGCATCAGCTGTTGTTTGTAACCTACTGTGGGCTACTTGTCTGCAGCTACTACTTTTTTTGCTGTTTGTGTCTGCATTTTCTGTGCCTTGGTAGTGTGAGATGGGTCAACCTATGTACAAGGATCAGCTTCCTCCTGCTTAGAGATGACAGCAGCTCCCTAAATGCCCCAAGATCTGTAAAATTTGTCTCCATTTCTCAGCTGCTCCTCCTCCTCTTGCAGCTGCCTGGTCTTCCCAGAGTCTTCTGTCAAAAGACTGTAGTGTAGGCCCAGACAGGCCTCACCCATACAACCCCTCAATAGGTTGCAAGCTTTTTGGGTTATGGTAGTTGAGGTTGAGAATACAACGTGAGCCTTTTTTGGCAGTAGCTCAGTATAGGGTTTGTGTCTCCTAATCCAGAGCCTAATCCTTCAGGTACTGCTGCATACTCCAATTTTATTTCTCCCTAATAAGGTGAGCTGCAGGTTCAGATCATGTGGGGCTGACAGTCCCCTCTGCAAAAGTTCTTACAGCTGATGAGACCCTGTCTCAAGGAGGAAGACTGAGAGGGTCTTCTCTTGGGGCTGACTGTGCCTCCCCCAAAAGTGGCTAAGCCCCTCAACCAGATCCTACAATAGGCTCACAGGGACCCACACTTTGAATGTCTATGCTCCAAGCCTCTCTCCCTTCCTCCTTTGGAGTCTAGCCCAGCAGGGTAGAATATCCAGCACCCAGGCCATCTATGAAGCTCCACCCTATTCAATGCACATGAGCTGCTATGCCATTGCTGATCACAGAGAGCAGAACTCACCTCAGTTAGGCCAGGTGTGAGGAGCCCTTCCCTAGGATACCACTCTAGCAAGGCTTATTAGGTCCTGAACCAATACTCTCTGCAGTTGGCCTTTGGACGTGCTAGTCCTAGGCCTCCCTGGCAGAAACATGGCACAGACCATTGGGAGACACTGCCTGTGCCTGACCCTCAGCAACCTTCTTGGAGCTCAATCCAGAGTTTGTGACTGCCTCTGCTGGGCACAGGTGCACATGAAAATACCAGCTGCATACCTATGCTGGCTTTTACCCACTCTGTGTCAGGGAGAAAGTTCACTTAAAAGTACAAGGTTCCCTGAGTCTGTCCTTCTGCAGCCTCTGTTTGCTGGCTGCTTGTTGGGCTTGGCCACTGAATAAACCTCTGCTAGAGTCTAGAGCCTGCAGCAATTCAGAGATTAGAAAGGGTGGTAGTGTAGCTTTGCCTCTCGGCCCCAGGTGTCAGTGTGTCCAGACTTTTTTCAAAGACTTCAGTAAGGTGTGTCCCTAAGAGTCCAGTGGGTATGGCCTCTGAGACCCAACGTGTTGTCTGCTCTGCCTCCTGACAGTTTCAACTGAGTCTTCTGTGAGGTGGAAGCACCAGTATTAGACTCAGGTGTGTGTGTGTGTGTGTGTGTGTGTGTGTGTGTGTGTGTGTGGCAAAGCAGGTAGCTCCAGCCTTCACACCAGAAAACTGAGTCACCGACATGCCCCCTGCTTTCTGGCTTCTCAGAATGACCTTTTGCCCTGACTGGAGCAGAAGATATTCCCTGGGGCAGAGCAGTTGCTTTTCCCCAAGCTGATGCCATTCAGGGGGGATTGTGCCACCCAAGAAAGATGGTGACTGCAGTTTTGGAGGATGACTCAGCACAGGAGTTCTTGTGGCCATCCCTCACAGTGTCTGTCCCTGGGCCTCCAACTTTACACTCTCCTCATAAAATTCTAGTCCTCTCAGCTCTATCTCCATTGGAGCCCTGGGTAAGTGGCTATAAATGAGGTTTTCTGTGTGGGCCCTTTAAGATGGAGTCCACATCTTAGAAAGCTTAGTCTTTTTCTCACAGACAGAAATCCTGCTCTTCTCACTGCCAAATGCTGTCTGGGCACCTCTCTTAGGCTCTGGGGCTCAAGGCTTGGGCTCTGGGCCTGGGGCTGAGGACTCAAACCTCTCATGGTGCCCCTTCTGACAGTGAGAGTCTCTCTGTACCCTCAGCTGCCCCTTGCCCTTGGGAGTAGGGCAGCCATTTTCGCATCTCCATGCTTTCTACCAGTTGCAGGTTGGCTTCTCCTGTGATCCTTGGAGATAGAGTCCTCTGCCTTTAGTCCAAAGTTGATTTTTCACGATGATTGTTCTTAAATTAAATTGTAATCCAATTTGGGCCTGGGAGGTGGAAGTTGGAACGTCCACCTACCTTGTTACCATCTTGGAATCTCCAGAATTGCATATTTTAGAATTTTACCTTCTCTGGAGTTCTGCTTACTTTACACTTAAGTTCTGGAGAAAAATCTCAGCTTTTATTGTCTTTCAGCTACAGGAGAACAGAGATTCTTTGTGTGCTGGTAAGAAATTCCTCTGGCTGTCACACTTTACCTTAAATTGGTGCTTAATTTTCTCTCTTTTTATTGTTTCCTCCTAATGAATTAGTACCTCTCAGGAACAAGCATTTCTTTTCTAGTCACTGTAAATTTTGTACTGCTTCTCCCAAATTTCTCAAATGCTTGAGCTGCTAGTTGTAGCTAGTGCTTTATTTTTTCATCAGGTTCACCCCAAGTCAAAGTCTTAATAATTGTTCTGCTACAGTATACTAGGAGGTATTAGCACTCCACCTATTACCAATGATGCGATCCTTACTACTAGTCATCAGCAGATGACTCAGCTCCAAAATTCCATTTCATTTTATTATTGTTTTAAACTTTATTTTATATTGTTTTTCAATTATAGTTTACATGCAATATTATTTTGTATTAGTTTCAGGTGTACACCATAGTAGCAAGACAATCTTATACTTTACAAAGTATACCCTCCAATACTTCCAGTACCTACTTGACAACATACATAGTTATTATAATATTATTGACTATATTTATTATTTTAGAATCTGCTTCTTAGGACCACTCCTGACTTCTGATTTATATCAGACGTCCAGATGGAAATTTGCACATAGAAATTTTATTGATGGGTGCTCTCAGGAATTGAATTTGAAGTCATTAAAAGAAGTAGAATCAAACAGAAGGAGAGATTGAAACTATGTTGTACTTGCAATAAAGAAGTTCTGGTATTTATATGGCTTTTTAGAATTGTCCCCAATTAAAGTATGAGGACTGGTCCTTTTACCTATCCTTACTCCTCTCCCTTAACCAATCACTGGATGTGGATTGCCACTCGGAAGTAGCATTGCTTTGGGTTAGGTGGCTTCCAGGTTACAGGAGAAAAACTCAGTTATGACCTATCAGCAGCCTATTCATTCTCCTGGAAGCTGGGACATAAGTGCCTTGGCTCACAAGGGTGATTGTGGGGTGCACTTTACTAGATCTGGGGCATGGAGTGATCAGTCTCTTTGTAAAACATCAAAGTACACAGAACAACACTCTCAGCCCTTGTTCCCAAGGTAGAGGGCAGCAAACTCCTGGAAGCAACATCTGGAAAGTTAAGTCCTAATTTTTGTGTCTTGCTTCTCTTCCCCCAATGTGGATGTTAAGGGGGAAATTCTTTAACAATTACTGAAATTTTTAGCCCTGGCCGGTTGGCTCAGCGGTAGAGCGTCGGCCTGGCGTGCGGGGGACCCGGGTTCGATTCCCGGCCAGGGCACATAGGAGAAGCACCCATTTGCTTCTCCACCCCCCGCCCCCCCTCCTTCCTGTCTGTCTCTCTCTTCCCCTCCTGCAGCCAAGGCTCCATTGGAGCAAAGATGGCCCGGGCGCTGGGGATGGCTCCTTGGCCTCTGCCCCAGGCGCTAGAGTGGCTCTGGTCCCGACAGAGCGACGCCCTGGAGGGGCAGAGCATCGCCCCCTGGTGGGCAGAGCGTCGTCCCTGGTGGGCGTGCCGGGTGGATCCCGGTCGGGCGCATGCGGGAGTCTGTCTGACTGTCTCTCCCCGCTTCCAGCTTCAGAAAAAAAACAAAAAAACACAGTGCAATTACTGAAATTTTCTTCTGGTCACAGAGGAAGTTATATTACTGCAAATTTGTACTTTCATGACCTGAAAGCTCTTTCCCATTACGGTACTTAATTAAAGTCTGGCACAGTTTATGCTGAGCAGGTAGCCAATTACTGATAAATTTCGGACCATAAATGGTGAAAATATCTTAGTGGAGACTAAGTATTAAAATGTATGTGAAAACTTTATGGTGGGAGCAACAGCCAGAAAAAAGAAGTCTTTCAGACCAGGTATTCCATTATATATTGTACCCAGTATAATAGTTGTATATACACTATAAATAACTTTTGTCAATGATACATCATTCCCAGAATATTGAGTACAATAGATACATTGCATCCCCATTAGACTACCCTTACTAACATCTCTCTGGCAAAATAGTTTTGACTCTTTAAATATAAAGATAATTAGATCATGGGCTGGTAAATCAAGTCTGAGACCATGCATTCCCATTTATTGTGTGATTAATATTGCAATATTATTTTGTGATATATTTAAATGCAATCTTCTGTCACAGATTATATTCATTTATATAACTTAAGCACAATTTCTTTTGGGCACTAAGCCACATCAATCATCAAGTTCTAAAATTTCTGACAAAACTTTGCCGACAGTGAGAAATTTTAGTGTTACGTAAAACTAATTAATTTCATATAAAATCTTGGTACCAAAGTGTTTCATTTTTCCTTTTTAATGTTTCTTTTGTCTTTTCTTCCTGCCTCATTTATTGACTATAATTAGCCAGTAGAGAGCACGGACAAGTGTAAATTAACTGAAACCCAAATGAGCACTGTCCTATTTACAACTTTTTAATGACAGTGGTGAACACTACAGAGTCATACATTTAAACCCAGATAGAGACATCTCTGTTCATAAAATGTTAGTTTACTATATAGCTGCCTGTCCTACTACAGCCCAAGCTCTACGTTGATCAGGCATCCCTGATTCAACTTCCCCATGCAGTGGGACACTCCTGCTTATTAACAGGGCTGGCAGTCTCTTGGAGACTACTCTTGAGGTGGCTATGAGGATTCTGCTAATCAGTGCCGACACTAACTGCCACTGGAGGAAAGACACAACCAATACATAAGTTAGTTTCAAGAATCATACAGGCAGTTTATTACTCACAAATCCTTTTGGCATGCCTGGGTACAGCTTAAGGGGGCCTCATTGGTGTGCTCCTCTCAGCTGTCTTTGGTCAGAGCAATGTGGAGACAGTCCACATTCATATTGGGGTCTGGGCGACTACCACAGCAGGGGGAACCCTTAGTTTTAGTACCTTTTCTGGCCAATGCTTTCTAACAGGTTTTAATCTACAACAGTGGTAGTCAAGCTGATCCCTACTGCCCACTAGTGGGCATTCCAGCTTTCATGGTGGGTGGTAGCAAAGCAAGCAAAGTATAAATAAAAAGATAGATTTAACTATAGTAAGTTGTTTTATAAAGATTTATTCTGCCAAACTTAGCAAAAATTTGACATAAAGTACTTGGTAAGTAATTATTATTATATGCTTTAACTTGCTGTAACTCTGCTTTATAAATTTTATAAAGTAAAGTTACTTCCCTACTTAATAAATCACCATTACTGTGGAACCAGTGGGCGGTTAGAAAATTTTACTACTAACAGAGATACAAAAGTGGGCTGTAGGTATAAAAAGGTTGACTACCCCCGATCCACAAGATTATCATCTCAAACCACCTTTTTGGGAGTTTCTTGCAGGCAGCCCTTTTTATGTTAATCTACTAAAATGTTACATCAAGCCACTTCTTATCTATATGTAACTTCACACACACTAACTGAGCCCTGTGTGAAAGGCAGAATCTGTTTATCTTATCTGTACACACTATATTAATTTCTATCCAGACAGCATAACTTTATTTATACTAATTTCCTTAATTGCTTTTAGTATTATATTCTAATTATTTTTATATATCTTCCATATTTTTTCTATATTTCTATATATTTAATTACTATAATCTTATATTACTGCAACATTGCCCCATACTTTTTAACAGCTTTACAAATATATTTGATGTTAAAATGCATGACATAGAAGAAATAACCTTTATATTAAGTTCCTAGAGTGCTCAGACACAGTAGCTCTTCTAGCTAGTATTAGGCAAGGTCTCAAGTCATTGAGAGACAGCATTACAGATTATAGACTTAGGATCTTCTTTTTTCTCTTTCTTTTCCTTTTCTTCTTCTTTTTCTTCTTTTTCCCTTAGGAAACATATGCTACTGGCCTCTTTTCTGTCCTTATTCTGTTTTTTTTTTCCTCTGAAAAATTTGACAGCATTAGGTTTTCTCTCTTTAGAATTATTTCCTCTTCTTCCTAGCTCTTTTTTTTTTTTTTTTTGCAACCCTGGTCTCTGGATTACCTTCCAATCTATTTATACATTGTTTTGTCAAGTAATTTGTCCCTTCCTGTCCTATAACTATAAGTATATTTTATGGTTCTGTCTTTCCTCCCTACTTTATGTCACTCTTCATTTTCTGTCCTTGCTGATTCCTCCATTTTCATACCTGCCTCATGACCTATATGCCAATGACTTCCAAAACTGTCCTTAGACTTAGTGGTCCAACTTTGAATGTAAGGATGCCCTACAGATATGTACATGGTTCAGTCTAAATAGTCACAAACTATAAATCAGAAATATAATGTTAACCATGTGATATCACTTAAATATGAAATGTAGAGAACAAAATAAATAAACAAACAAAATAGAAACAAACTAAGAGATGCAGAGAACAGACTGATGGTTGCCAGAAGGGAGGAGGTTTGGAAGGCTGGGTGAAAAAGATAAAGAGATTAAGAAGTACAAATTGGTAGTTGCAAAACATGGGGATGTAAAGTACAACACAGGGGGCATAGTCAATAATATTGTAATAACTATGTATGGTGCTAGGTGGGTACTAGAAATATCAGAGGATTATTTTGTAAGGTATATGATTGTTTTACCACTATGCTGTACAACTGGAACAAATATAAAATATTAAATGTAAACTTCAGTTGAAAAATAAAATTTTAAAAATGTCATTTTATGGTCCTGGCTGGTTGGCTCGTGGTAGAATGTTGGTCCAGCATGTGCATGTCCTGAGTTTGATTCCTTGCCAAGCAACACAGAAGAAGTGGCCATCTGCTTCTTCACCCCTAATCCTCTCTCTTCCCCTCCCACAGCCAAGGCTCCACTGGAGCAAGTTGGCCCATTGGCCCAGGCACTGAGGGTGGCACCATGGCTTCTGCCTAAGGCACTAGAATGGCTGTGGTTGCAGGGGAGCAACACCCTAGATGGGCAGAGCATCCCCCCTAGTGGGCATGCTGGGTGGATCAGGTGCATGTGGGAGTCTGTCTCTCTGCCTCCTCACTTCTCACTTAATAAAAATATTTTAAAAATATCATTTTATGTTCTTTAATATCTAATTTTTCTCCAAAATATAACATAAGTATTTTAAAAATAATAATTTTAAGATTATTTTCCAAATTATGAATCTACAGGCTAGGGTACACGTTTTAGGTAAATTACTGAGATCTTTATTAATTGTTAATTTATCAAATAAAATTTTCAGTTAACTCACTATGTTTTTCTATATTTCCATGATGAGAATCACCTGAAATGCTGGAGATCAATTAATTTCACTAATTAATATAATGGACCTGGTATAGGGCAATGATTTGGAAATTTTTATTTTTAAAAATACCTTCAGTCCTGACCAGGTGGTAGCGCAGTGGACAGAGCATCAGACTGGAATGCAGAGGACCCAGGTTTGAAACCCCAAGTTTGATGGCTTGAGTGTGGGCTTAACCAGCTTGAGCATGGGCTCACTAGCTTGAGTGCAGCGTCATTGGCTTGAGCGTGGAATCATAGACATGACCCCATGTCTGCTGGTTTGAGCCCAAAGGTTGCTGGTTTGAAGCCCAAGGTCACTGGCTTGAGCCCAAGGTTGCTGGCTTGAGCCCAAGGTTGCTGGCTTGAGCAAGGGGTCACTCTGCCCCGCTGTATCCCCCCAGTCAAGGCACATGTGAGAAAACAAACACTAAATAACTAAGGTGCTGCAATGAAGAATTGATGCTTCTCATCTCTCTCCCTTCCTGCCTGTCTGTCCCTATCTGTTCCTCTCTCTGTAACTGTCACACACACACACAAAATATCTTCAGGTTATTATCATGATCAAGAATATTTAGAAAACACTGATTTGACAGATGCTTTTCAACTTTACTTGAAGATTTTGAGTCTTGAACTATTGATCCCAGAATGACACACTGAAAAGTCTTATCCAGTCTAATTTTAGGAAAGTAAGATAAGTTTCCTGAACATTTGGTTTGATAAATTTTCCTTTTTGAAGTATCACAAATACTTTATTCTGGTTGTTTCTTAGAAAGCACTGTTCCTGCTTTCCATTTCAGTCCCAGCTCTTCTAGATAATGTTTTCCTTGGAGGGTCCATCTTCCTTGAGTTGAAGCATAGCAAACCAAATAAATCATTTAAAAAATTGGTTTCTTCTTTAAGGATCGTTACTTTATTTATTTATTTTTTATTTAAAGGATTGTTACTTTAAATAACTCTTGCTTGCCCTGTTGTGTTTCCTTCTTTTCTGAAACTTGTTAGAAGTTAGGGTGCTTTTCTGTAGTAGACTGCAAGTGGCAAAAACTTTTGTACATTTGAGGCTTATCAAAAGGCTAAGTTCTTTCCCCCCACCTCCATATTTGCTATGAAGCTGAGTATTTGCACCCACTTTACTTGCTTCCTTAAGTTGCTGGAAGCAATTTATATGCCCTTCCTCTCACTCTTTGTTTGTTCAGATGTTGATTGATTTCACTTATGCATAATGGGGGGATTCCTGTTTATGCCTTGAGAGAGTTCCTGTTTTTGCCTCAGATGTGTAACTTTGTATCAAGGACTTCCTTGATTTGCATATGGCTATATAATAAAGCAGACTGGGGCTATGGGGCACTCAGATATTGCCATCAGCTTTGAAGAGATCTCCTGATCCCATCCTTTTTTCTCAATGAGTCTGTTCTCTTAATTCCGCACCGTTCTCCCTCAAGACCCAAAATTATAAGCCACGCTGGTCCATGGCACTTTTCACCTTAAACCTCATATTGACTACTCTAAGTTTGCCAGCTTGGATTTTATCCTTTTCTTTAATCAGTCCAAGTCCCTTTGGTGTCCTAGAGATAGCTCCTCCAAGGCAGAGGTGGATTTAAGGACGGGTGCACCGGGGCATGCACCCTGGGCCCTGACTTCTAAAGGGCCTAGGGAAACCTCAACTTTACACTTTTTTCTAATGACACCAATTTGGTTTTATATGCACAAATTTAACATTAATAATACATAATATTTTTTATTTACTTTGTACCTTAGATTCTACATATCAGTGAGATCATATGACATTTGTCTTTCTCTGCCTGGCTTATTTAACTTAGCATAATAGTCTCCAGATCCATCCATGCCATTGCAAAAGGTAAGTTTTCTTCTTTTTCATGGCTGTGTACTATTCCATTGTGTATATGTACCACTACTCTTTAATCCACTCATTCACTAACAGACACTTGGGTTGTTTCCGGAGCTTGCCTATTGTAAACAATGCTGCAATAAACATGGAAGTGCATATCTTTTTTTGAATCAGTGATTTGGTATTCTTAGGATATATTCTGAAAAGAGGATAGCTGGGTCAAAAGGCAGTTCCATTTTTAATTTTTGAGGAAATGCCATACTGTTTACCACAGTGGCTGCAGAAGTCTGCATTTCTACCAGCAGTGCAGGAGGGTTTCCTTTTCTCCACACCCTCGCCAGCACTTATTGTGTGTTGATTTGTTAATGAGCGCCATCCTGACAAGAGTGAGGTGGTATCTCATTGTGGTTTTAATTTGCATTTCTCTGATGACTAGTGATGTTGAACATTTTTTCTCATGTCTATTGGCCATCTGTATGTCTTCTTTGGAGAAATGTCTATTCAGTTCTTTCACCCATATATTAATTGGATTGTTTTACTGGTGTTGAGTTTTAGAAGTTCTTTATAAGTTTTGGTTATTAGCCCCTTCATCAGACGTATTGTTGAATATGTTCTCACATTGTGTGAATTGTTTTTTTATTTTGTTAATGGCTTCCTTTGCTGTGCAAAAGCTTTTTAGTTTGATATAGTCCCATTTGTTCATTTTGTCCTTTATTTCACTTGCCTGTGGAGACATATCGGTAAAAAAATATTGCTACAAGAGTTATTGGAGAATTTACTGCTTATATTTTCTTCCAAAATGTTTATGGTTTTGTGACTTAATTTGTCTTCTACTATTTTGAGTTTATTTTGGTGAATGGTGTAAGTTGGTGGTCTAGTTTTATTTATTTTTGCATGCACCTGTCCACTTTTTGCAACACCATTTATTAAAGAAACTATCTTTTCTTTATTGTATGCTCTTACCTCCTTTGTCAAATATTAATTGACCATAAAAGTGTGGATTTATTTCTGGGTTCTCTGCTCCAGTGATCTGTATGCCTGTTCTTATGCCAGTAACAAGTTGTTTTGATTACAATGGCCTTGTAGTATAACTTGACATTAAATGTGATACCTTCCACTTTATCCTTCATTTTCAAGATTGCTGAGATTATTTGTGTTCTTTCTAGTTCCATATAAATTTTTGGAATATTTGTTCTATATCTTTGAAGTATGCCAATGCTATTTTAATAGAAATTGCATTGAACCTATAGATTGCTTTGGGTAATACAGATATTTTAGTGATGTTTATTCTTCCTATTCACGAACATGGGATATGCTTCCACTTGTTTTTATCTTCCTTGATTTCTTTTTTTAAAGTTTTATAATTTTCTCAGTTAAAATCTTTTACCTTCTTGGTTAAATTTACACCTAGGTGCTTTATTTTTTTTATTTTTGTTGCAATAGTGAAGGGGATTGTTCTTTTTAATTTCTCTTCAGTCGGTTTATTGTTGGTGTATAAAAATGTCACTGATTTCTGAATATTAATTTTATACCCTACCACCTTGCCTAATTCATTTATCAGGCCTAATAATTTTTTGACTGAGACCTTAGGGTTTTCTATGTACAGTATCATGTCATCAGAAAATAATGATAGTTTTACTTCTTTTTTTCCAATTTAGATGCCTTTTATTTTTTCTTCCTGTCTGATTGCTGTGGCTAGGACTTCTAGAACTATGTTGTATAAGAGTGGTTAAAAGGGGCACCCCTTGTTCCTGATCTTAAAGGGGATTGCTTTTAATTTTTGCCCATTGAGTATGACGTTGGATTAAGTTTGTAATAGATAACTTTTATTATGTTGAGGTATGTTCCCTGTATTTCCACTTTGCTGAGAGTTTTGATCATGAATGGGTTCTGGATTTTATCAAATGCTTTTTCTGCATCTTTTGATATAATCATGTAATTTTTAAAAAATATTTTTTATTTATTCATTTTAGAGAGGAGAGGGAGAGACAGAGAGAGAGAGAGAGAGGAGAGAGATAGAGAGAGAGAAAGGGGGAGGAGCTGGAAGCATCAACTCCCATATGTGCCTTGACCAGGCAAGCCCAGGGTTTTGAACTGGTGACCTCAGCATTTCCAGGTCGACGCTTTATCCACTGCACCACCACTGGTCAGGCTAATCATGTGATTTTTATCTTTCCTTTTGTTTATGTGATCAATCACATTTTTTAATTTGTGAATGTTGTACCAACCTTGCCTCCCTGGTATGAATCCCACTTAATCCTAATGTGTCTTGCTAGATTCGGTTTGCTAATATTTTGTTGAGAATTTTAGCATCTATGTTCATTAGATATATTGGCCTATAGTTTTTATTTCTTTGTAGTGTCTTTACCTGGATTTGGAATGAGGATGATGCTTGCTACATAAAAATAATCTTGGAAGTCTTCCCTTTTCTTGAATTATTTGAAATAGCTTGAGAAGGATAGGTGTTAGTTCTTTGAAGGTTTGGTAAAATTGGCCTGTGAAGCCATCGGTCCAGGACTTTTGTTTGCTGAAGGTTTTTTGATAACTGTTTCAATTTCATTTGTTGTAATACATCTGTTTAGATTTTCTGATTCCTCCAGATTGAGTCTTGGAAAATTGTATGTTTCTAGAAATTTGTTCATTTCACCTAGTCTGTCAATTTTTTGGCATAAAAATCTTCATAGTATTTTTTTTAAATCCTTTGAATTTCTGCAGTGTCAGTTGTTACTTCTTCACTTTCATTTCTAATTTTATTTATTTGAGACCTTTCTCTCTTTTTTTTGGATGAGTCTGGTTAAAAGTTTGCCAATCTTGTTTACCTTTTCAAAGAACCAGCTCTTGGTCTCATTGATCTTCTGTATTGTTTTTTAGCTTCTATGTCATTTATTTCTGCTCTAATCTTTATTACTTCTTTTCTTCTACTTCCTCTGTTGTTGTGGACCGTTAATGGCAAAAAGCCATTATAGATTCGAGGCTTGGCAGGGGGCTAAGTTCTCCTCCCTCCATCTCCATATTAGGCTTTGATGCTGAGTATTTGCACCCACTCCACTTGTTTCCTTGGGTTGCAGGAAGCAATATACATGCCCTTCCCCTGATTCTTTGTTTATTTCAGATATTTGTAAATTTCACTAATGTATCCTGTTTTTGCCTTGGGAGAGTTCCTGTCTTAGCCTTTGATGTGAAACTTTGTATCAGGGTCCTTGATTTGCATAGGTCTATATAATAAAGCGAACTGGGGCTATGAGGCACTCAGATACTGCCTGGCAGTTTGAAGAGTCCTCCTGGTCCCATCGGTTTTGTTCTGACAAAGTGTGTTTCCTCAATTCTGCACTGTTATTAGGAGCTGCACTGGTCCGTGGCAAGTGGCGCCTGAACAGAAGACTTGAGTATGAGTACGAGGAAACTAAAACTGAAGGAAGGTGATGGAACTCCCCAAAGTGAAGTGCACACAGTGAGTAAAGAAAGTTTTTGGGGAAAGTGTAGTTGGGAGTAAAAGAATATGGGACAGATAGGGTCAAAAGTAAGGGACCTCTATGTAGGAATGTTTCTGTATGAAGACAAATCATTGTCTGAAGAGTATCAGGGTGAGCTGGAAACAGAGGGATGTGAATACAAGGATAACTTGGAGTCTGAGGATGACAGGAGGGATGAAAAATTTGTGGCTATGGCTTCCTTAGCCACGGGGCCTCCGCTGCCCTCAGCTCCTTCCTACATTCAACCCTCTGCTCCTCCATTCCCTTATCAGGCTGATTACCAGGCTCAAAATGTAGGGGAAACAATAAATGATGGCTTTACCCATTTTCCTGTTGTAGAAATACAGGATGATATGGGGAGACTAGTGTGAGAACATAAACCTGTACCTTTTAAAACTCTGAAAGAGCTTAAATTTGTTTGTGTTCAGTATGGGCCTACTACCCCTTTTTCACTTGGTTTATTAGATACTATTAGGGCAAAAGTTCTTCCCCCAAATGCCTGGAAAGTGATTGCTTGTGCTTGTCTCTCTGGGGGTGATTATTTGCTTTGGAAGTTGGACTTTCATGAAGGGGCTGTTGAGGTAGGAGAAAAATCTCAGCATAGTCAACCTGAGCCACTGGTTACAGCAACTATAGAATTTGAGAATGGATAGGAGATTCAGGTATTAGGAAAGTTACAGCTTTTCCTGTCCTAATCTGATTTTCTTTAATGTTTTGGCTATGATCTTCTGAACTATCATTTTGTTTCTTGTTTTTTGCCTGGAGGTTGAGGCAGGGGACCTGTGTTGGATCTGACTATGGAAAATATCCCAGCAGCTGCTGAGAGTAAATTTTCTCGGGGAGATTTTGTTTAGTCACATCCTCCAGTCTCTCTGTCAGAAAATGCCCTGACTAATATCAAGCAGGCATCTTTCTAATCTGGATGTGCTCTGAAATCCTGGGTTTCTCTCTGGTTTGTCTGGTTCACCTAATTCTTGTTTCTGTTTAGTCTTTGTTTAATGTTGTCAAAATGTGTCTGTTTTTAAGGCCTGAATTCAGGTTTTTTTTGCATGCAAAAATTGGAAATGCTGGCTCTAATATTTAGAAAAAAAATGTTTTTAGAACTTGTAAGGAGTGCTCATTTAAATTTAAATAGAATAGATTGTAGATCCTTAAGACTTACTGATTTGGATAGTGCATTGTGATGTGTGTTCAGAGTTAGGAGCCAAATAGCAACTTAAGTATTAGGAAACTCCTGCAAATCTTTTTTGTCATGCTCTTTTTACTTTAAGTTTTTTGAATACTAATATACAGGATCATTTAGCAGCAGAGAGACTCTGGAACCCTGTGAGGAAAGCCTTCCCTGAAGTGCAATGGAGGGACCTGCTCACAGGAATCTGGCAAGGGCCAGACTCTGTTCTCTTATGGGGCCGAGGATATGTGTGTGTTTTTCCTAGGTCTGCTGAAGCTCCTCAGTAGATCCCTGAATGACTGGTGAGACACCATGATTTAGATGAGAGACTCACTTCACAAGAGCAATTGTATGAGGCTTATTTTACTATGCTCTCTTCCCTTTCTCAATTATTATTATATAATTTTTTAATGTTTGAGATCATTTTATTTTCCTGCTCCATTGCTTGAAAAGAGGGTGAAAGGGGGGCCTGATTTGGGTATTGCCGAACAGAAATCTCATATGGCCATCTTGAGATTTTTCGAGAGAGATCTCTGTTTAATATATATCCTTATTACATTCCTATTAATGTAGCCCTACTTAAGATCAAGCAGGCTATAGTTTAATCTCTAAAACCCTGGGTTTCACTCTTGAAATGTGTGATTGTATGTGAAGTCTTTGTATAATGTCTAAGTGTTTTTGTTTATAAGACCTGAATTAAGTCCTTACATGAAAAGTAATAATGATAATAGTTTTGGAAGTGCCGGCTATAGTATTGCAAACAAAATGGGGATAATTTTATTTCTCTATATAAATATAATTTTGTTTGGAATAAGTAAAGCGTGCTCATTTTGGATCCAAAAGACTTGCTGGTTTGGCTAGGCTGCTCCATGCTGCAAGTGAAAGGCTTGAAGCAGCATAGATTTACATAATAAAAGTGTAAAGATTTTTTTACTATAGGAGAATAATAAAGATCACACTGGGATTTTTCTGTTTTGATATATACTCTTTAAAGTGCCTGTTAATTAATATTAAGGGGGTGTTTTGATAAGTGGGAATGTTGCTTGAAGGTGCATTTACTCTATTTTTGTTAAAAGTTAACAAAGTCAAGAATTTCTTGCAATCTTTGAAGTCAAAATATTCTAAAGTGTGCTTAACATTTGCTTGAAGATTCAATTGTAAATAATAAGAAAGGGGGGAGTCATGTCCTGGAGCTCCTGCAGGTCTACCCTGTTACGCTTTTTACTTCAAACCATTTCTTCTGAATGCTGATGTACAAGAGATGGCAAATTTTTTTGTCCTGCAAACTACTACCTCTTTTTTATTTTTATTTGATTCCAGCTAATAACACTGTTTTGTTCTTTTCTGAATAGCTCCAGATATATAGGCAGATAGGGACTCTCAAGCCCCTCAGCGAGATCTTCTGAGCATGGCTTTTAAGGTACCAAGAGGCCAAAAAAACCCAAAGGAGATCAGGTAAAATACTAGCTCTTGGCATACGCCCTCAGAGGCTCCATCACTCCAACTGGAACTTCATCAGGGCCCTGCTTCAATAGTGGAAAGGATGGTCACTTGAGCCAAAGCCTGCCAGGCTTACATGCCTTTGCTGTGAGGAAGAAGGGACATACTGGAAGGTAGGCTTCCCCTTCACTCCTCTAAGGGAGGGTTCAGTCTCTTCCAGCCCTGCTCCAGCCACCTGTGACCTAACCTTGCCCAGAATACTGGGATTTGCCACTGAAGGCTAAAAGATGCCCAGGGCTGTCAGCCTCATCTACGACACTGTGGATGAGCCTGGGGTATTTCTTCCAAGTAGCCGGTAGACTGGTCTCATTTACACAAGGGCCATTTAACTATGTCTTGCCTGAATATTCAGGTTTTTTATTCTTCCCTCAAAGATCTCTGTTGTGGGTATTGATAGTCCTGTTTTCTGCTGCTTTGTTTAATATATAGTCTTTCCTTTATTCCTCCTGCCTCAATGCCCCACTTATATTTTAGGCTAGGACCTACTCCTAATTCAGAGCTCCTTTTTTCCTTTTTTGCCAACTTACAAATTTACCTCTGCCACCCAGCTTAGTGTATCCCAAGGTTCTCCTCACCACCCCATGGCTGTAAAGCTCCAGTATAGGACCCCTGGGTTCATCTTTCCAGTTTAAAGAAAACGGAAGCTCCGTCTTCATGTGTGCTGCAGATGGCTTTTCCAGTCTACCTGGGTCATTGCCAGCTGGGAGCAGCAGTCATTGGGACTTTGATGCTAACTGCAGAGTGTGGAAGTGTGACGGCAATTCCAGTGCCATGTGGACTTTTCCTGAATGTGGACTTTTCCTGGACTCCTGCTCTTGTGACAGTTTTTGTTGGACTGAACTGGGGTTGGGTTACATTTGCAGAGATTTGGAATGGTGTTGGTGCCAACTTGGACTTGGTGAACACTTTAAGGACATTACTCTTTTATAGATTCTTGTTGTGTTAGCTTAAAGAGTTTGCTTAAAGGCTTTAATCACTGTGATGTATTAGTATACTTGTTTTGGGTCTCTGTTAGCATTGGCTATACTAATTTTGTGTTTGTTCTGTATTTTTTTTGTCTGCCTCCAAATTAGAAAATCAGATGAGTGCAAATCTTAGCACACAAATTAAAAAGAAAAGGGGGATATGTTGTGGACTGTTAATGGCAAAATGCCATTATAGATTCGAGGCTTGGCAGGGGGCTAAGTTCTCCCCCCTCCATCTCCATATTAGGCTTTGATGCTGAGTATTTGCACCCACTCCACTTGTTTCCTTGGGTTGCAGGAAGCAATATACATGCCCTTCCTCTGATTCTTTGTTTATTTCAGATGTTTATAAATTTCACTAATGTATCCTGTTTTTGCCTTGGGAGAGTTCCTGTCTTAGCCTTTGATGGGCAACTTTGTATCAGGGTCCTTGATTTGCATAGATCTATATAATAAAGCGAACTGGGGCTATGAGGCACTCAGATACTGCCTGGCAGTTTGAAGAGTCCTCCTGGTCCCATCGGTTTTGTTCTGACAAAGTGTGTTTCCTCAATTCTGCACCGTTATTAGGAGCTGCGCTGGTCTGTGGCACTCTGTGCTTTATTTGTTTTTCTTTTTCTAGATCTTTTACATATAGGGTTAAGTTGTTTATTTAAGCTTTTTTTGCTTCTTAAGGTTTGCTTGTAAAGCTGTGTCCCATAAATTTTGAGTTGTTTAATTGTCACTTTTATTTGTTTCAAGGAAATTTTTGATTGCTTCTTTGATCTCATTGTAAACCCACTCATTATTTAATAACATGCTATTTAGCCTCTGAGTGTTTGAATGTTTTCAATTTTTTTTATTGTAGATGATTTCTAGTTTCATAGCATTTGAACCAGAGAAGATGCTTGATATAATTTCAATCTTCTTAAATTTATTTAGACTTGTTTTGTGTCCTAACATGTGGTCTATCATATAAATGTACCATGAGCACTTGGAAAAAATGTATATTCTGCTGCTCTGGGGTCAAGTGTTCTAAAGATATCTATTAAATCCAGTTGATCTAGTGCAGGGGTCTCAAACTCGCGGCCCGCCAAACAATTTTGTGCGGCCTGCAGACTAATCCATGTGTTTACTTAATTTTATCCAAAATATTTTGAACTTCATGGATTAGTCTGCGGGCCACACAAAATTGTTCAGCGGGCCGCATGCGGCCCGCGGGCCGTGAGTTTGTGACCCCTGATCTAGTGTATCATTTAAGGCCACCGATTCTTTGTTAATGTTCTGTCTGGAGGATATATCCATTGTGTTAATGAGGTATTAAAATCCCCTACTATTTTGGTATTGCTGTTGATCTCACCCTTTATGTCCATCAAAATCTGCTTTATATATTTAGACGCTCCTATGATAGGTGCATAAATATTTATAATGGTTCTATCCTCTTGTTGGATTGCTCCCTTTATCATTATGTAGTGACTTTTTTATCTCTTACTATATCCTTTGTTTTAAAGTCTATTTTGTCTGATATAAATATTGCTACTCCAGCTTTTTTTTTCTTTTTATTTGCATAAAATACTTTTTTCCATTCTTTCACTTTCAGTCCGCGTGTATCTTTTGTTCTGAAGTGGGTTTCTTATAGACAGCATATGTACAGATCTTGTTTTCTTATCCATGTAGCTATTCTCTGTGTTTTGAGTGGACCATTTAAGCCATTTACATTTAAGGTAATTATTGATATGTACTTATTTATTGCTATTTTATTTTTTAAATTGGTAATCCTTTTCTTTTTTATTTGTTCTTTTTTTCTTTTTTGGTCTTTTAAAGGAGGCCTCTTGACATTTCTTGCAGTACTGGTTTGGTTGTAATAAATTCATTGAGGCTTTTGATTTTGGTTTTTTGGTTTTTTGTTGGGGAAGTTTTTTATTTTTTCTATTTCAAAAGATCATCTTACTGGATAAAGTAGTCTTGGTTGTAGGTTCTTGTTTTGCCTCACTTTGAATAGTTCTTGCCAATCCCTTCTGGCCTCAAGTATTTCTGTTGAGAAGTTGAATGTCATTCTTATGGGGCTCCTCTGTAGGTAATTAACTGCTTTTCTCTGGTAGTTTTTAATATTCTTTCTTTGTCTCTTAACTTTGGAATTTTAATTTTGATGTGTCTTGGTGTTGGCTTTATTGGGTTCCTCTTTAATAAGACTCTGTGGGGAGGTGATGTCAGAGAAATGACACCGTGAAGGGTGCTTCTGATACCTCTCCCTGATATTTCAATAAATTCAACAACTAGAGACAGAAAAACAATCCCATGAGCATCTGAAATACACATACACCAAACAAAGGTACAATTGGGTGAAAAGGTAGCTGAATGTATAATCCACTCTGAAGGAAATAAGATGGAGAATGGAGTATTCTGCTTTCTTCACTGACCTGAGCAAGGGCTGCTTTCACTTGGGAACTGAGAGATAAGGAGGGCTAGAAGCTGGGCTAGGGCAGCCAATCAAGCCGAGAAAAGAGTGTGCCTATGGCTCAGCTTGAGATCACCAATGCAGAGCTAACACCAGCAGCAAACCCCAGCAGAGGTGGGAGAAGGGATTGCTTGTGGAGAAGCATACCAGAGTGATTTTCAGCTTTTTTAACTCCTGGTCTCCTGGTCAGAGAGTGCGGGCATTATATGAGTGGTTCCACCTGGTACCTCAAGTGTGGGCACCCACATTCCCGGATGGAGGGGCTGGGTTGGAGACTGTCAGAAGTGGCCTTCTGCAAGGGCTTTAGCCAGAGTTTCTGTATAATCCCTGACTCCCAAACAACAACATGCGGGAAGTGCATGAGAGCTGGCTTCCTTATGCCCAAACCTGTTCAGGCCATACAGGACATACGTCTCCACCAGCCATACAGGCTAACAAACCAGATTTCCATGAAGAGAACTATGGAAGTGGTGGTGGGAAGGGTGTGCAGGCAGCTTGCTGGAGCAAACAGCCTCTGGAGAGCAGACCTGCAGAATGCTGAGGCAAACTAGACATAGCCAGAACCCTTAGAAAGGAGCCTAACCCACAGTCTACTCACTGCCTGGCTGGCTTGCACTGGCAGCTCTGGCTGACAAAGCCTTCTTTCCCAGGCCTGAGATTTAAGCGGGCCCAGAGGAGGGACTTGATAGTTCTTAGGGCCACTTTTTCTGCAGGTAGTGGTTAGGGAAACTTCCAGCCAGGCAATACACATTAAAAAGCATAGTTTAATGGAACAGAACTTGGAGAAAACTGTGGGAGTTGGGCGGGCTGCACTGTAGGCTTCCCAACAAGGGAGAAGCCTGTGGAGAGCAGACTTGTGGAGCGCTGAGGCAAATTTAATTAGACACATCCAGGGAACTATAGAAAGGAGCCTGTCCAGAAGTCAGCTCACTCCCTTGACTGCTTAAGCTGGTGGCTCTAGTTGGCAGAGCTTTCATACCCAGGGCTATGCTTTGAACAGACCTGGAGGAGGGACTTTTTGGCTTTTAGGGCCTCTGGCTCTGCAGGAAGTGACTGGGGCATCTTTCTGCCAGCTGATACAGGTTATAAAGTGCAAAAAGCCTGGGGAAAGCAACCTGTGGAGCACTGAGACATACTAGACATGCCTGGAAGCTCATAGAAAGACACTTGGAGAGCACACAGCTCTCAGCCCTGCCTGATCACAGTAGTGGTTCTGTCTGGCAAATCCTTACCCAGAACCCTGTTTTGAGTGGGAATAGAGGAGGGATTTGCCAGCTCTGAGGGCCTCTTACTCTCCAGGCAGTGGCTGGGGTAACTTCACAGCTTGGTCTCCAGGCTGCCGGTTCAGGATGGAGAGATTTGGGGAGAGACTCAGGGAAAAGAGATTCTCCCATTGTCAGAGACTGTAAATGCTAAAAGTCCCACCTACCAACAGAACTGAGTCCTAGTTTATATCATCATCATAGTGACATATCAACTGCAAATCTCTGCCTAAGAGTGTCACAGGGGCAGAACCTGAGGTACAGCACCACTAGCCAAAAAGGAAAGAAGAGAGAAAAATGAAGAAGATAACCTCTCAAAACCAGAAAAAATCCAGTTTATAACTTTTTGTATTTTTTTCTTTTATTTTTTTATCTTCTTTTTCTTCCATCATTTACATTTTACCTTCTTTCCATTTTATTATTCTCTTTTCATTTTGAACTTCAGTACTCATAGGTGTTACATTTTCCATTCTATTTTTTTCTATGAGACTTACATTCCAAAAACCTTAACTCTCTCTTTTTTTCTCTTTCTTCTTTTCTTTTTCACTGTTTTTTCTTTTTCTTTTTTTCTGTTTTTCTCTTTTACTATTTCTCTCATTTGACCATAATTTACAAACAAATTATTTTATTCTTGATCCAAATTTTTTGTAGCATTTTTGTGGGTTTTTACTTATTTTTTTGCCTCTTTGTTACTTACCACCAACTCAGACCCTCTGTTCTATGTAGTTTTTGTTCCACTTAGCACAATAGAATTTACAGTTTTCACTGTATTTTCTCAAAAATATTTTTATATCAACCCTTATTATTGTTATTAACAATACTATGCTCAAATGCCATTAAAGAAAAAGAAATCAAATATCATGGATACAAAATACAGAGATATAGCTCAGATAAATGAAAAAATTTATAGAAAAATATTTCAATCACTTGGAAACTTTGGAGTTAAATGAAAGAGAATTTAAAATTGAAGTCCTAAAAATACTCAGGGATATACAAGAAACCACAGAAAGGCTATTTAGGATGTTCAAAAAAACAATTCAACAGACAGAAGAAATACATCACCAAGGAAATTAAAACTATAAAAATTAATAAAACAGAGATGAAAAACTCAATTCATGAACTGAAAAATGAGATAATGAGCTTAGCTAATAAAAAAGACCAAAGAGAGGAGAAAGTTAGTGATATAGAAGACAGGCAACTAGAGGCACTACAGAGAGAAGAGGAGAGAGACTTACAAATATAAAAATATGAGAAAGCCTTACAGTTATTGTCTGACTTCATCAAAAAGTGTCACATAAGAATAATGGGTGTATCAGAAGGAATAGAGAGAGAAAATGGAATGCAGAACATATTCAAACAAATAATAGATGAGAACTTCCCAAGCCTGTGGAAAGAATTAGAGCCTCGAATTCAGGAAGAAAACAGAACACCGAGTTATCTTAATGCTAACAAACCTACTCCAAGGCACATCATAATGAAATTGGCACAAACCAACGACAAAGAAAAAATTCTCAAGGCAGCCAGGAAAAAGAAAAATACAACATGTAAAGGAAGGCCCATCAGATTATCATCAGATTTCTCAGCAGAAACTCTACAAGCTAGAAGAGAGTGGACCCCAATATTTAAAGTTCTGAAAAAGAGAAACTTCCAGCCAAGAATAATATACCCATCAAAGCTATCCTTCAAATATGAAAGAAAAATAAAAACATTCACAGATACAGAAAAGATGAGGGAATTTATAACCAGAAAATCCCCACTTCAGGAAATATTAATGGGGGTTATCCAATCAGATACAAAGAACAAAACAAACTACAAGTAAAAGCACCATCAAGATCACAATAAAAACAAGTGTAAACTGTGGCAACAAAAACAAAAAAGGGGAGAGGACAAAGATTAACAGTAGCAAAAGAGGATGGAGTGCAGAAGCACTCATGAGATAATGTACTACAATGAACATGATATGCATCTTTTCCATTACTTAATGGTAAACACCCATGAAAAAACCACCACAGAAGCACATGACTTGAAAAAGGAAGTAACAGAGGAAAGAAGTATGGATTACAATCAAATGAAAACAAATGATAGAAAAACAAAAGAGAAGAACCAAACAAGATACAAAACTATCACAAAGCAATAAATAAAATGGCAATAGAAAATCCTCAAGTGTCAATAGTTACACTAAATGTAAATGGATTGAACTCACCAATAAAAAGACACAGAGTAGCAGAATGGATTAAAAAAAAAACTAACTGTATCCTGCCTACAAGAAACACACCTAAGCTACAAGAATAAAAACAAATTGAAAGTGAAAATTTGGAAAACAATTCTCCATGCAAACAACATTCAAAGAAAAGCAGGTGTAGCCATACTTATATCTAACAATGCTGACTAGAAGACTTCAAAGGTAATCAGTGACAAAACAGTCATTATATAATGATAAAGGGGAAATTGAATCAAGAAGACATAACACTTCTTAATATATATGCATTAAACCAAGGAGCACCAAAATAGATAGCTACTTACTGACCTAAAAACAAAAACCGACAAAAATTTAATCATACTTGGAGACCTCAATACACCACTGACAGCTCTAGATCATTCATCCAAAGAGAAAATCAATAAAGAAATATGGGCCTTAAACAAAACATTAAAATAATTGGATATGATAGACATCTATAGGAAATTTCATCCCAAAGTACCAGAGTATACATTTTTCTCTAGTGTACATGGAACATTCTCAAGAATTGACCATATGTTGGGCCACAAAAATAACATCAACAAATTCTAAAAGATTGAAATTATATCAGGCATATTTTCTGATCATAAAGCCTTGAAACTAGAATTCAACTGCAAGAAAGAGGTAAACAAACCCACAAAAATGTGGAAACTAAATAACATACTTTTAAAAATTGAGTGAATCAAAGACGAAATAAAAGCAGAGATCAAAAAATGCATACAGACCAACAAAAATAACAATATGAAATATCAGAATCTCTGGGATGCAGCAAAAGTAGTAATAAGAGGGAAGTTCATATCACTACAGGCCTATATGAACAAACAAGAGAGAGCCCAAATAAACTACTTAACTTCACATCTTAAAAAATTAGAAAAAGAAGAATAAAGGCAACACAAAACCAGCAGAAAAAGAAAATAATAAATATCAGAGCAGAAATAAACAAAATGGAGAACAGAAAAACTATAAAAATTAATAAAACAAGAGGCTGGTTCTTTGAAAAGATCAACAAAATTGACAAAGCCTTGGCAAGACTCACTAAGGAAAAAAGAGGACTCATAAAAACAAAATCCAAAATGAAAGAGAAGATATCACCACAGATATCATAGATATACAAAGAATTTTTGTAGAATACTATGAAAAATTATATGCCACCAAATTTATCAGTCTAGAAGAAATGGATAAATTCTAGAACAATACAATCTTCCTAGACTGAGACAAAAAGAAGCAGAAAGCCTAAACAGATGCATAAGCAGGGAGGAAATAGAAACAACCATCAAAAACCTCCCCCCAAATAAAAGTACAGGGCCAGACAGCTGTACTAGTGAATTTTATCAAACATTCAAGTCTTGGTTTTTATAATACTCAAAGTCTTCCAAAAAACTGAAGAAGAAGCAATACTTCCAAATATATTTTATGAGGACAACATAACCCTTATACAGAAACTTGGCAAGGACAACACAAAAAAACTACAGACCAATATCTCTAATGAATACAGATGCTAAAATACTAAACAAAATACTAGAAATTGAATTCAACAATACATTAAAAAATAATTCATCATGATCAAATGGGATTCATTCAAGAATCACAAGGATGGTTCAACATTCATAAGACGTTTAATGTAATACACCATATCAACAAAATAAATAACAAAAACTATATGATCCTATTAATAGGTGCAGAAAAAGCATTCGATAAAATACAATACTATTGTATGTTTAAAACACAAAACAAAATGGGTATAGAAGAAAATATCTCAACATAATAAAGGCCATTTATGATAAACCATCAAATAACATCATATTAAATGGCATAAAACTGAGGACTTTTCCTCTAAAATCAGGAACAAGACAAAGTTGTTCACTCTGTTCAGTCTTATTCAACATAGTGCTAGAAGTTCTACCCAGAGTAATCAGACAAGAGAAAAAAATGAAAGGCATTCATATTGGGAAAAAAGAAGTAAAGGTTTCACTTTTTGCAGATGATATCATTCTATACATCAAAAACCCCAAATACTTCACAAAAAGACAGTAAGGTTTAGGATACAAAGTTAATATACAAAAGTCCATTGCCTTCCTGTATGCCAACAATGAAACATCAGAAAATGAACAGAAAAAATAATACCCTTCATGGTTGCAACAACAAAAAAATAAAATACTTAAGATTAAACATAACAAAGAATGTAAAGGATCTATGTAATGAAAACTACAGAGCATTGTTAAGGGAAATCGAAAAACATACAATGAAATGGAAAAATATTTCTTGTTCTTG
The DNA here is from genome assembly GCF_036850765.1 of Saccopteryx bilineata. Classification (NCBI taxonomy): domain Eukaryota; kingdom Metazoa; phylum Chordata; class Mammalia; order Chiroptera; family Emballonuridae; genus Saccopteryx; species Saccopteryx bilineata. Next base: position 206,000,676 of record NC_089491.1, on the reverse strand, counting down.
CATAGGAATAATAAATATAGTCAAAATGACTATATTACCAAAAGCGATATACAAATTTAATGCAATTCTCATCAAAATTGCAATGTCTTTTTTTAAAGAAATGGAACCAAAAATTATCAGGTTTATATGAAACTATAAAAACCCTGAATAGCCAAAGCAATCCTAAGAAAAAAGAACAAAGCTGGGGGCATTACAATACCTGACTTCAAATTATATTATAGATCCACGATAATCAAAACAACATTGTATTGGCAGAAAAATAGACAGACCAATAGAACAGAATAGAAAGCCCAGACATAAAAGCACATATATATGGTCAAATAATTTTTGATAAAGGAGCCAACAACACACAATGGAGAAAAGAAAGCCTCTTCAATAAATGGTGCTGGGAAAACTGGAGAGCCACATGCTGAAGAATGAAACTTGACTACAGTTTGTCCCCTTGTTCTAAAATTAATTCAAAATGGATCAAAGACCTAAATATAAGACCTGAAACAATAAATTACATAGAAGAAAACATATGTACTAAACTCATGGACCTTGGTTACAAAGAGCACTTTGTGAATTTGACTCGAATGGCAAGGGAAGTGGAGGAAAAGGTAAATGAATGAGACTACATAAGACTAAGAAGCTTTTGCACAGCAAAAGAAACTGAAAACAAAACAAACAGCCAACTACAGTGGTACCTTGAGATACGAACAGACCAACATATGAATTTTTTAAGATACAAACTGCAACTCAGTCTGTATTTTTTTTGAGATCCGAGCGAAATGTCAAGATATGAGTCATGATTCGAGAAGCTGCCACTAGTTGGCACATTGGCATATGGGTCCAGTATAGGCAGTTTTATATATGAGTTAACTGACTTATGAGCTTGGTTACAGAACAAATTAAATTTGTGTGTCAAGGTACCACTGTAAATGGAGATAATATTTTCAAACAACAGCACAGATAAGGGCCTAATACCCAAAATATTAATATACAAAGATTTCATAAACTCAACAACAAACAAACCATCTAATAAAAAAATGAGAAGAGGACATGAACAGACACTTCTCCCAGGAAGAAATACAAATTACCAATAGATATATGAAAAGATGCTCATCGTCATTAGCTATTAGAGAAATGCAAATCAAAAGTACAATGAGATACTACCTCACACTTGTTAGATTAGCTTTCATTAACAAGACAGGAAATAATAAGTGTTGAAGAGGCTGTGGAGAAAAAGGAACCCTCATCCACTGTTGGTGAGGATGTAAAGTAGTACAACCATTATGGAAGAAAATATGGTGGTTCCTCAAAAAATTAAGAATAGAACTGCCATATGACCCAGCAATCCCAAAACTCAAAAACGTTGGTACATAAATACACATGCAGCCCCATGTTCATTGCAGCATTGTTCACAGTGGCCAACACATGGAAACAACCAGAAAACCCTTCAACAGATGATTAAATAAAAATTATGTGGTACATATATACTATGGAATACTACACAGCCATAAGAAATAATGACATCAGATCATTAACAACAACATGGATGAACCTCGATTACATTATACTGAATAAAATGAGTAAATCAGAAAAATCTAAGATCTATATGATTCCATACATAGGTGGGACATAAAAATGAGACTCGGGGACATGGACAAGAGTGTGGTGGCTGCCAGGGGTGGGGAAAGGAAGGGGGTGGGTGGGATGAGGGATGGGCACAAAGAAAACCAGATTGAAGGTGACAGAAGACAATTTGACTTTGGGTGATGGGTATGCAACATAATTAAATGCCAAAATAACCTGGAGATGTTTTCTCTGAACCAATGTACCCTGATTGATCTATATCACCCCATTAAAAAAAAAAGTGTGCTTCTTGAACTTGTGTGATCTTTTCCTTCATTAATTTAGGGAAGTTTTCAGCTATGATTTTTTCAAACAGGTTCTCTATCCTTTGTTTATTCTCCTGTCCCTCAAGAACCCTTATAATGCAGGTGGTGTTTCTCTTCATGTTTTCAGAGAGGTCTCTCAGTTTCCTCACTCTTTTTCAGCCTTCTTTTGTTTTTCTGGTCTGCTTCTGTACTTATGTTTATCTGTTTGACCCTTTGTGTCATCCAGCCTGCTCTTGATTCCTTCTAGTGTAGTCTTTATTTTTGATATTGTATTTGTCATTTTTAACTGGTTCTCTTTTATGATTTCAGTGTCTTTTTTGATGCTGGCTATCTCTTTATTTAGGTTTGTATTATGACCATCCATTGTTGCTCTAAGATCCATGAGAATCCTAAAAATTATTATTTTAAATTGGCACCTTGTAGTTTTGTTACTTCCATTTCATTTAGTTCTTTTTCTGGGGATTTCCTTGTTGATTCATTTTGGTTGAATTTTGTTTTCTGCCCACTTAGTCTGTGTATTAGATAGTGCTGACTTTAAAATTTCTGTGGGTTGCCTGACCAGGCAGTGGCACAGTGGATAGAACTTCAAACTGGAAAGTGGAGGACCCAGTTTTGAAACTTTCCAGTTGCCAGCTTGAGCACAGGCTTATCTGGTTTGAGCAAGGCTCACCAGCTTGAGCCCAATGTCACTGGCTTGAGCAAAGGATCACTTGTTCTGATGTAGCCTCCAGTCAAGGCACATATTGGAAAGCAATCAATGAACAACTAAGGTGCCACAAGGAAGAATTGATTCTTCTCAATTCTCTCCATTCCTGTCTGTCTGTCCTTATGGTCCCTCTTTATGATTCTTTCTGTCTCTGTAACAAAAAAGAAAAATTCTGTAGGTCTTTATGAGGAAGATGGGCTTGGTAGTACTGACCCTCAGTCCACCTGTTTTCCTTGTTCCAGGAATGCTTCTTGAGGGTACTATTTTGCCTCCTGTTGTATGTGAGTATTGAATGCAGTTTATCCTAGTAGATATGGTTATTCCTTCAGGCTGGTTAGCTCTAAGGGTCAACCTTGATCATGTATAGTGCACATTTTGCAATGTCTATCCTGTTAGGCATATTTATTCTCCATAGTGTTTAGTTCCTGCTAGACTCCTATTTTGGGTGTGCTTCTTGTGTAGCTAGCTGAGTCTAAGGTTGGTGCTGTCTGCCACCCACTGCCAATTGTGTTGGTTCTAGATCTTCTTGCATTGGTATCAGCTGTTGTTTGTAACCACCTCTGGGCTACCTGTCTGCAGCTACTGCTCTTTTCTCTGTTTGTTTCCATGTTTTCTGTGCCTGTGTAGTGTGAGAGTGGCCAACCTGTATACAAGAATCAGCTTCCTCCTGCTTAGAGATGACAGCAGCTCTGTAAAAGTCCCAAGCTCTGTAAGATTTGCCTCTACTTTTCAGCTGCTTCACCTCTTCTTTTAGCTTTTTGGTTTTTCTTCAGAGTCTTCTCAGGCTTAGACTGGCTTCACCCAACCAACCCCTCTATAGGCTGCAAGCTTGTTGGGTTAGGGCAGCTGATGTTGAAAATACAATGTTAGAGCACTTCCCACTTTAGGGGTCTATTGGTCAAGAGCTCAGTATGGGGACTGTAGCCTCTTTTCCAGAGCCTAAACCCTCAGCTGCTGCTGGATACTCAAATTTTATTTCTCCTCAACAAGATGATTTGCAGGTTCAGATCGAGTGAGGCTGACAGTCCCCTCTGCAGAAGTTCTTACAGCTGATGAAACCCTGGTCTCTGGGAAGAAGACTGAGAGAGTCTTCTCCTGGGGCTGACTGTGCCCCCCCACCTCGAGATAGTGGCTAATCCCCTTGACCAGATCCAACAATAGGCTCACAGAAACCCACACTTTAAATTTTCATGCTCCAATCCTCTCTCCCTTCCTCCTGTAGAATGTAGCCCAGAAGGGCAAGATATCTAGCACCCAGGCCAACTGACTCCAAAGTTTCACCTTATACAATATACACAACCTGCCGTGTTGGTGCTGATCAGAAAGAGAAGAATTTGCCTCAGCTGGGCCAGGTGTGAGGAACCCTTCCTTAGGATACCACTCTAGTAAGGGTTGTTAGGACCTAAACTGATGCTCTCTGCATCTGGCCACTGGATTTGCCAGCCTAGGGCTTCCCTGGCAGAAACCTGGCACAGACCAGTGAGAGACACTGCCTGTGACTGGTCTTCAGCAAACTTCTTGTAGCTACAATCAATCCAGAGTTTGTGGCTGCCTCTGCTGGACCCAGGTGCTCATGGAAATACCAAACTGCATACCTAGGCTGGCTTTTACCCACAAGGTCTGCTGGCTGCTTGTTGGGCTTGGCCATTGAAAAACCCTTTGGTAGAGTCTAGAGGCTGTGGCAATTCAGGGATTAGGGAGGCTGATGGGTTTGGCTCTGCCCCTGTGCCTCAGGTATCAGTTTGTCCAGGTTGTTTTCACAGATCTCAGGAAGTTGTGTCCCCAGGGGTCCAGTTGGTGTGGCCTCTGAGACCCAGAGGTGTGGTCTGCTTGCACTCCAGGCAGTTTCTACTTTTTCTCCAGTGAGGCAGAATTACCAGTCTTAGACTCAGGAGCATGTGGGGGAGAGCTCTGCCTGGACACCAAAAAACTGAGTCATTGACATGCCCCCTGCTTCCTGGCATCTCAGAATGACCCTGTCTCCATGACAGGGGAAGGAGAAATGCATGAGGGTAGAACAGTTAGTTGCTTTTCCCCAGGCTGATGCCACTCAGAGGGGATTGTTCCACCCAAGAAAGATAGCGACTGCAGTATTGGAATATGTCAGCACAGAGTTCCAGTGGCTGTCCCCCACAGTGTTTCTCCCTGGGCCTCCAACTTTATACTTTCCTCACGCAACTCTGGTCCTCTCAGCTTTCCCTCCACCATAGTCTTGGGTAAGTGGCTGTAAACAAGATATTCTGCAAGGGCTGTTGAAGATGGAGCCTGTGTCTTAGAGAGCTCCCATCTCTTTATTGCAGACAGAAACCCTGCTCTTTTCACCTCCAAATGTTTGTTTGCACCTCTTTTGGGCTCTGGGAATCTAGACTGGGGTGCTGGGCCTGGGGCTGATAATCTATACCTCTCAGGGCAACTCTCTCCACAGTGAGAGTCCCTCCAGACCCTGCTTGCTCCTGGGAGTGGGCAGTCCTTTCCACATCTCTGCCCTTCCTACCAGTCTCAGTGTGGCTTCTTCTGTGATATTTGTTTATAGAGTCCTCTTCTTTTAGTCCAAAGTTGGTTTTTTCAAGGTGATTCTATTTTTAATATATATATTTAAAATTTTTATTTAGACAATTAATTTTAAAAGGGTGACATTGATCAATTAGGGTATATAGATGCAGAGAAAACATCTCCAGGTCATTTTGACATTTGATTATGTTATATACCATCACCCAAAGTCAAATTGTCTTCCGTCACCTTCTATTTGGTTTTCTTTGTGCCCCTTCCCTCCCCCCCACTCCTTTCTTTTTCTCTCTTCCCCTCCCTGTGGTAACCACCACATTCTTGTCCCTGTCCATGAGTCTCATTTTGTGTTCCACCTATGTATGAAATCATACAGTTCTTAGTTCTTTCTGATTTACTTATTTCACTCAGTATAATGTTATCAAGGTCCATCCATGTTGTAGTAAATGATCGTATGTCATCATTTCTTATGACTGAGTGGTATTCATTAGTATATATGTACCACATCTTCTTTAGCCAATCAACTATTGAAGGCTTTTTGGTTGTTTCTATGTCTTGGCCACTGTGAACAATGCTGCAATGAACATGGGGCTGCATGTGTCTTTATGTACCAACGTTTTTGAATTTTGCGGGTAGAGCAGGGGTTGGGAACCTATGGCTCACGAGCCAGATGTGACTCTTTTGATGGCTGCATCTGGCTCGCAGACAAATCTTTAATAAAAAAAATAATGTTAAAAATATAAAACATTTTCATGTATTACAATCCATTCATTTCCTACCACTCATGTTCATGGTTGCATGTGACTGGAGCCAATCACATCTGTCCTCCGGGACAACACCAAATTTTGATTGGATAATGCATAATGTACATAGGTCATTGTATGGCTCTCATGGAATTACATTTTAAAATATGTGGTGTTTATGGCTCGCTCAGCCAAAAAGTTTCCTGACTCCTGCAGTAGAGGAATTGCTGGGTCATATGGTAGTTCTATTCTTAATTTTTTGAAGAACCACCATACTTTCTTCCATAATGGCTGTTCTACTTTACATTCCCACCAACAGTGGACGAGAGTTCCTTTTTCTCCACAGCCTCTCCAACACTTGTTATTACCTGTCTTATTGATGATAAGCCAATCTAACAGATGTGAGGTGGTATCTCATGGTAGTTTTGATTTGCATTTCTCTAATAGCTAATGAAGATGAGTATCTTTTCATATATCTGTTGGCCATTTGTATTCCTTCCTGGAAGAAGTGTCTGTTATGTCCTCTTCCCATTTTTTTATTGAACTGTTTGCTTGTTTGTTGTTGAGTTCTTTGTATATTTTGGATATTAGGCCCTTATCTGAGCTGTTGTTTGAAAATATCATCTCCCATTTAGTTGGCTGTTTGTTTTGTTTTCAGTTTCTTTTGCTGTGCAAAAGCTTCTTAGTCTGATGTAGTCCCATTCATTTATCTTTTCCTTCACTTCCCTTGCCTTTGGAGTAAAATTCATAAAGTTCTATTTATGGCCAAGGCCCATGAGTTTAGCACGTATGTTTTCTTTTATGTAATTTATTGTTTCAGGTTTTATATTTAGGTCTTTGATTCATTTTGAATTAATTTTAGTACAAAGGGGCAAACTGTAGTCAGATTTCATTCTTCGGCACGTGGCTTTTCAGTTTTCCCAGCACCATTTATTGAAGAGACTTTCTTTTCTCCATTGTGTGTTGTTGGCTCCTTTACGAAAGATGATTTGACCACTTATATGTGGTTTTATCTCTGGGTTCTCTATTCTGTTCCATTGGTCTGAGTGTCTATTTTTCTGCCAATGCCATGCTATTTTGTTTATCATGCCTCTATAATATAATTTGAAGTCAGGTATTGTAGTGCCCCCAGCTTTTTTTTTTCCCTTTGGATTACTTTGGCTATTCAGGGTTTTTTATAGTTCCATATAAACCTGATGATTTTTTGTTCCATTTCTTTAAAAAAATGACATTGGATTTTGATGGGAATTGCATTATATTTGTATATCACTTTGGATAATATGGTTATTTTGATTATATTTATTCTTCCTATCCAAGAACAAGGAATATTTTTCCACTTCATTGTATGTTTTTCAATTTCCCTTAACAATGCTTTGTAGTTTTCATTATACAGGTTCTTTACTTTCTTTGTCATGGTTATTCTTAGATATTTTATTAATTTTTTGTTGCAATCATGAAGGGGATTATTTTTTTGAGTTTGTTTTCTGATGTTTCATTGTTGGCATGTAGGAAGGCAATAGGAAATAGAAATGCTAAAATACTAAAGAAAATACTAGCAAATCGAATACTACTATACATTAAAAAATAATTCATCATGATCAAGTGGGATTCATCCAAGAATCACAAGGATGGTTCAACATATGTAAAACAGTTAATGTAATACACCATATCAACAAAGAACAAAACTATATAATCCTATCAATAAATGCAGAAAAGGCATTTGATAAAATACAACACCATTTTATGTTTAAAACACTCAACAAAATGGGTATAGAAGAAAAAAATCTCAACATAATAAAGGCCATTTATGACAAACCATCAGCTAACATCATATTAAATGGCATAAAACTGATGTCTTTTCCTTTAAAATCAGGAACAATACTATGTTGTCTACTTTCTCTACTCTTATTCAACATAGTGCTAGAAGTTCTAGCTAGAGCAATCAGACAAGAGAGAGAAATAAAAGGCATTCATATGGGAAAGAAGAAGTAAAGGTTTCACTAGTTGCAGATGATATGATCCTGTACATGGAATACCCCAAAGACTCCACAAAAAGACTCCTAGAAACAATAAACCAATACAGTAAGGTCACAGGATGATTGTTCTTAAATTAAGTTGTAATCCGATTTGGTCCTGGGAGGTGGCAGTTGGAACATCTGCCTACTTTGTTGCCATCTTGGAATTCCTAGAGGGGCTATTTCTAAGGCACAGAGAAATGACAAGGAACAGTGCAGGACTTGGGCTAGAAACAGCAGGATGGCCATATAGCAGTTGGGGGTCTTCAGTTGAAGCAGAAAGCTTTGTTACAACTAGACAAGGAAGAAGGTCATATGTGCCTTGACCCCATTTTTTCCCTCTTGTCCTTTCCAGGTGCCTGTCACAGGCTGGACCTAAGAAGAATCAAAAGGGAGCAGAACCTGATTATACAGCCCATCCATTGATGCAATCTAGCATATCCAGGTACTTCATTGCTCAGGGAACAACCTGGAAATTGTCCTTGATTTCTCCTTATTTTTATCTCTCTCCTTCTACCAGGGCCAGTAATGATAGTTACCAGTTAGTGAGTTTTACTTTTTAATTTTTATTAAATTTTAATTTATTGTGTTTACATGGATTCAAGTGTCCTACTGACTCTAACTCCCTCACTTCCAACCCATGTCCCTTTTTATACTCCCTTTCCTCCCTCCCCCCACTCCCTCCCCCCTTCCCTCTAGGATTTGCTGTCCTGTTATCTGTATCTCTGTGTTATGTATATATAGTTTCACTAACCCCTTTACATTCTCTGATACCATCCCCTCATTCTCCTTCCCTCTGATAGCTGTCCCTTGGCTTCATGTGACCCTGCCTCTGCCTCTATTCCATTTTTCAGTTCATTTTGTTCATTAGATTCCACATATATGTGAGATTGTATGATTTTTTTTTTCTCTGCTTGGCTTATTTTACTTAGCATAATAATCTCCAGGTTCATCCATATCATCACAAAAGGTAAGATTTCCTTTTTTTTCACAGCCATGTATTATTGCATTCAGTTAGTGAGTTTTTACTGTTTGTCAGAATAGTGGTGAGTACTTTACATAAAATATATCACACATATACATACATGTATCAAGTACAATCTTATGTGGGAGACACTATTCAATGGATAGGCAACTGACGTTTATAGGAGTTAATTCCTCATGGTCTTACCATGGTGTAATAGGCTAGAAACTTTGGAAGTCTAGTTTGAATGTCTGCTTTATTAGCCTCCACACTGTACTGTATTGCAATCAACCAAATTGCCAAGTCCATGTGTTCACTCTGTTCCTCTTTCTTTATTCCCATCTGAGCTAAGCAAAGTCCTCCTAATACATTCACGTATTCCTTTTTTCATATTCCCTTTTCTGTCCCAAATCCATATTCCATATTGCTATCTGAGTTGTATTTGTAAAACCAGCAAGCAAAACAAAACAAACAAACAAACAACACCCTCCCCCCAAAAACCCCAAATCATATTAGTCTTTGCTTAACTCCTCTTGTAAGTTACCTTTTGACGATAAGATTGGGGCTATATGCCTTCCTAGGGTATATAAAACTAGCCATCAGCTGGGACCAGTATTTATTCCTTTGATTCCCCCCAAACCATCTCTTTATATTTGCTTAACAATATCTTTTTCTTTAATAATTCATACTTTTCATGATTTCTTAAATGTAGTGGAGTATTTTGTGTCTCTTTTATTCACTAATGTTTTTGCCAGAATGTTCAATCTACTACCACCATCCTTCAATGTTAGTTTTTTATACATTTCTCAAAACTCCAAATATTATCTCTTTGGTGATGCTTTTCCAAAGTTTCCCCCTGTGAGAGAGTTAATGCCTTTTCCTCCATGTATCTGTAGCCCATTCTATATCCTTTTGCTGTAGGAACTGTTAATTTATCATGTAATTACAGTGGAATTGGATCACATCAACATTTAACTTACATAAATTCATCTATATCTGTTGCCAATGATAGAAGGAACTTAAAAGATGAGGTAAGGTGCAGGCTTGAGCCTGTGGATGCACTTGAATCTGAAACAGGCTATACACACCTAAAGAAAGAGAGTTGTAAATTATATTGAGGATTTTCTCTTTTCTATTTTTGTGCTGCTGGCCAGGGGGATAATAATGACTTTCTAAAAGTAGTTTAGAAATAAATATTTACTAAAAACATCAAGAAACATTGATTAGAGGTGTTAGAGAAAGAGATGATGTTTGTCTCTGTAAGAAGAAAATGAACACAAGAAATAGGAAAAGCTAACTAGTTGATGTTTTCATAAATTTGTTTAAGCATTTTAAGTTGTAAAATATGTTATAATTTCTGCATATGATGTAAGGAAATTCATCTTTACATTATTAAATAGAGGGGTAGGCAAAAGTAAGTTTATAGTTGTGAGTATGAGAAAAACAGTTCATTCTTTTATTATTACTTATTATTGTATTTATTTGTATTATAACTGTAAACCTGCCCACCCCTGTGTATAACAAATTTATATACAGATGTTATAGAATAAATTTGTTTATATAAAACCATGTATACTCCATTTTATAGAGAATTTAAGAATTTTTATAGATGACTTTGTAGTACACAATTTTGACTTATCCTATGACTTTAGAATTAATAAATCTCGTGTGTAAATTGATATAGTTCTTACTTCTTTCTTTATTTTATAATACTCAAGCTCCACTAAACCTATTATTTTTTTTCTTTGTGATAGAGATAGAGAGGGAGGGAGAGAGACAGAGAGAGGGACAGATAGGGACAGACAGACAGGAAGGGGGAGAGATGAGAAGCATCAGTTCTTCATTGCAGCTCCTTAGTTGTTCATTGATTGCTTTCTTATATGTGCCTTGTCTGAGAGCTACAGCAGAGCAAGTGACCCCTTGCTCAAGCCAGCAACCTTGGGCTTCAAGCCATTGAACATGGGGTCCTCTCTATGGTTCCATGTTCAAGCCAGCGACCCTGTGCTTAAGCTGGTGAACCCACACTCAAGTCAGATGAGCCTGCACTCAAGCCAGTGGCCTTGTTGTTTTGAACCTGGGTCCCCTGTGTCCCAGTCCAACACTTTATCCTCTGTGTCACCTCCTGGTCAGGCTAAAACTACTGTTCTTAATTGGGGAATAGCATATTCTTAGTGGGAAACACATATAAGAGTCCCAAAGTGGAGACTCAAAATACCCCAAATTCCATGATTTCTCAATGATTCTGATATATAACTTAGAGTATGAGGGAATGTTCAGAGCAGTTATTGTCCATAAAGAGATGCCTTACTGATAGAAATGTTGTTTTACATGTAAATTCTGTGCTGTAACAAAGAAAAGGCTGAGGCTGCTACACAATATCAGGCAACAGTGCAGGGACTAGAACTTATCCTTTATAATTCTTTTTCTCAGCAACAATTATGGCACTTAGCATAGAGGAAAAATTTTATAATATTAATATTCTTTGCATCTATTTTTGTACTAGGAAAGAAACCTGAAGTCAGGGTATATTTATACAGTATAATGGTTAATTTTATGTGCCAACTTGACTGTCTAAGATATGCCCAAATAGCTGGTAAAATGTTATTTTTGGGTGTCTGTGAAGGTGCTTCTGGAAGTAATTAGTATTTGAATCATTAGACTGAATGAAAATCCACCTTCCCCAATGTTGAGGCCCTAGGACTTCCATTTTCTCCTGCCCTTGTACATCGGAACCACCGCCCCTTGCTCCTTCATGCCTTTGGCTTCAGCCTGAAATATACCACCTGCTTTTTTGCTTCTCTAGCTGGCAGATGGTAGATCATGGGACTTTCTGGCTTCTATAACTGCTATAGTCAAATTTTATAATAAATGTCCTCATTTATATGTATCTGTATATATCTCATTCATTCTGTTTTCCTAGAGAACTCTGACTAATACACATGGTTTGCTGAGTTAAACATATTGTCTAAGTTGGACTGAAACTTTTGTAACTCCTCTCTTGACAGCAAATATCTCTTCTTAAAGAACCTGATTGCTTATTTAATGTAAGAAGAAGAGTGTCCTCACAATGTCGCCTAAGACTTGCCTTTTCTCTGTTCTTTCTTTAGCAGAATTTGTCTTTTTACAACTTTTTCTTTTTCTTTTTTTTCCTCCCAAAGTTAGAAGCAGGGAGGCGGCAGACAGACAGACTCCCGCATGCACCCGACCAGTATCCACCCGCATGCCCATGAGGGGGTGATACTCTGCCCATCTGGGGCATTTCTCCTGCGGCTGGAGCTATTCTAGCACCTGAAGTGGAGGCCATGGAGCCGTCCTCAGCATTCGGGCCAACTTTGCTCCAAAGGAGCCTTGGCTGTGGGAGGGGAAGAGAGAGACAGAGAAGAAGGAGAAGGGGAAGGGTAGAGAAGCAGATGGGCACTTCTCCTGTGTGCCCTGACCAGGAATTGAACCCCGGACTTCCACACGCTGGGGTGATGCTCTACCACTGAGCCAACCGGTCAGGGCCACAACTTTTTCTTTAAACAAAAAATTTTTTGTCTTCTTTTAAAAATTTTTCTTTTCCTCCTATTTGCAGAGCTCTAGTGGGCTGACTAAAATAAATGGTGACATTGCTTCTGCTCATTCTGTTTCATCTTTAGAAGCAGCCACATGATGTGGTTCTCTAGTCTTCCATGGGGATGATCTTTATGATCAGGCTTTCTCTTCTAATCTCTAATGACCTTGGTGGCCATCCAGGAGCTCTTGCCATATTTTTATGACAGCCTTTAGTTCTAGTCTAAATGGGTATTAAGGATGTGAGATGATTATATATGATAATGGCTACTATGTCAGCTCTGGTATTATAGAACTTGCTTTAACAGTCTATCATGTTATATCACTTCAAACTGATTTTTCTATGTGTACAAATCTTTTATTTCTATTAAAATACACCTTATTTAAATCTGAATGTACAACTTATTTCATTCCTGTAAACTAATGAATATCATTTCTTATGTAGTATGTAGTTCAGGAGGAGCAAATTCAATTACTGTGAGAGTCAGGTACCAAAAGTGTGTGAAGCTGTCAGATATGAGAAAACAGAGTGATGGTAGAACACTGGGAAGAGGAGTACATGCTTCACCTAGAGGTATGAAAATTCTACTTAACAAAATGCTTCTCTGGCAAAAATAAATTTAAAAACTGTCTAGAGGTCTGATTCAGTCTCCAGTTTATATCATTGACAATAACATAATGACACAGCCTGACCAGGTGGTGGCACAGTGGATAAAGCATCGGACTGGGATGCCAAGGACCCAGGTTCGAGACCCCAACCTGGGGACTCAAGTCGCCAGCTTGAGTGCGGGCTCATCTGGTTTGAGCAAAGCTCACCAGCTTGGACCCAAGGTCGCTGGCTCCAGCAAGGGGTTACTCAGTCTTCTGAAGGCCCGAGGTCAAGGCACATATGAGAAAGCAATCAATGAACAACTAAGGTGTCGCAATGTGCAACGAAAAACTAATGATTGATGCTTCTCATCTCTCTGTTGCTGTCTGTCTGTCCCTGTCTGTCCCTCTCTCTGACGCTCTATCTCTGTTAAAAAAAACAACACATTAATGACAAAGAGGCCCTATTGACAGTTATTTATTTAATGGGCATTTATTGGGTGATGCAGTTTCAGCTGTTTATTTTGGATGCTGTGGCTCTAAGTACTAAAAATAACACTAGTACGGATACAAAAAATTTGCTTCTCACCCTCAGATTCTCTGGATCTAGTAAAACAGGTAAAAAACTGACTGCCTAATAATAGAACCGTGTGATCAGTGCAATGAAGTGGTAGGTTCTGGAGAGCTTGGGAATATAGCAGAGGAGCTGGGTAACACTTGAGGACTCAGTGCTCAACAGGGGAGATAACCTTCTGTTAGCTAAGATCAAAAAATAAATTTATGGAGTTTGGAATGTAGACAAGAGAAGTTTAGGGAATGTAAGCAGAACATAGTTTTTGAGAACAGGTCAAACAGTGATTTTTTTTCCAAAAGATTTATATGTTTAGTAACATTTGTTATGTTCATTAAGGTTGGTGAAGTTTTGAAAAGCATTCCTCATAAAGCTGGGGATAGTTCATTATAGATTACATTACTTTAAGGATTTAAAACAAAGAATGAAGGTTAAATATTCTTCTTTTTATACTACCAGGAGATGTTAACTAGTGGGCTAAATGGAAGAAAGGGCAAAGGGTACACCCTATATGCCTCTGTGGAGGTTTATAATGCACATGTCCACCCAGAATGCCCTCATTTTTCCTTTTTTTGTCCTTACAACTATTAACATTCTTTGAAAAGTGTTCTGTGGCAGATGTGTATAAGGTTCTGATTTGCCCTATAACAATACAATTATTGAAAAAGAAAAGTTATGGTCTTCCAGGGATATTTGGCTTATCCTGACCCAAACAATCATTTTAATTCTTTCTTCTTTTTCTGCTATTAGCAAAAAGCTTATTGAGCATTTTACCACTTTATCTTACCACTGAATTAACTTTTTATTGAAGTTTGATTAAATAGTTTATAAAATGATAGAGGCCCAGTCTGTTATAAATAAAGCCAACTAAAAGGCATTGCAAAGATTACATAATAGTGTTACAATAATGATTAATTGCACCCCTGTGTTACTGGAAGGCAGGTTCAGGTGATTATACATTAGTGTTCCAAAAATATATAAATAAAAAAAGATATTATTAAGTATTATTGAGTATCCATTCAATACAATGAAAATCAGGTCTCTGCTTATCAAGTAAAAATGTGCAGAAAAAGTAGGGAATTACTTAGAAAATAATAGATGCATGTTTAGGTTGGTAGTTTCCAAATAAAGCTAAATGAAATTTTAAGAAGTATAACAAAAATGGATGCTTTCTTTCAACTTTGGTGAGAACTTTTTATTCTCTTTGCCATATTATTTGTCACAACATTTTATAATGTGAACAGATAGTACTAACATAGAGTCATTTACATCAAGGGAGCTAAAATGGAGCCAGGAGGCTGTAAAGAAGTTTGCCTTTATGTATGCCCCACTCAAAACTTTTGAACTTTGAAAACTAATCATGAAACCATGTCTTGGACTTCACTTCCTTTATATCAGAGAAACCAGACCATCGAGCCTTCACTTTGAAAGAAGCCATTTTGTCTCATTAACTAGCATCCTTCATTTACATGGAAGATATAAATGTGAGCATACTTGTAGATTTTGTCTCCTTAATGTGCATATTGAAACTAACCAATTCCTGTTAACCTAACCAGAGTCCTTCATTTGCATAGAGGGCCTAAATGAAAAGGACAATTGTGGATCTTGCCTTTATAAAACCCTACCTTTCTTTGTTTTCTTGAGCACAATTTAGTTACTACCTGACTCTGATTACCAGATTGCAATCCTTTGCTCAAATAAATGTGTTTTTTTTTGTTCTTTATTGCAATTTAAACCTCTTTTTCTTTGGTTAACAGTAGATGATTGGGGTTGGATGTTAACCTGTAAAGAGTCTGTTTTCAATAAGCATATCTAAATCACACAACACTTGATTATTTGTTGTTCTTAAAGCTCTGTAGAGAAAAGCAAGGAGGACACCGCAGAGATTTTTTTTCCTCTAAGGTCTGTGTCAGACACAGGTATGAGCAGACAGGCTGGAGAAGAAGTAGAACAAAAGAAAAAAAGAATCCAAAACTCACATGTGTGAAAGGGTTGCATTCAGTTTTGTTTGAATATAAAAAACCTGATTAGATATATTAATGCATAGGCATGAAATAAACTACTAAGCTAACCTACTCATTAACGTGGTAGATCTTTATGTAGTGAGGAAAAAGATAGCATTTATTAGGAAAAAAAGAGAAAGGAAAAGGAAAAGAAAAAGAGCAAGGTACCAAATAAGGTGTCAATGTGTTCCTCATTTTCTTTTTTAAAAGATGTAGAAGAATATATAGGCCTGGGAATTTGTGAAAAGAGACATAAGAAATGATGATAGTTATCCTTGAGGAGTGAGATGTGTCAGAGTTAGGAATAAAACTCACTTTTTTGTATTTTTCTGAAGCTGGAAACAGGGAGAGACAGTCAGACAGACTTCCGCATGCACCTGATTGGGATCCACCTGGCACGCCCACCAGGGGCGACGCTCTGCCCACCAGGGGGCGATGTTCTGCCCCTCCAGGGCATCGCTCTGCCACAACCAGAGCCACTCCAGTGCCTGGGGCAGAGGCCAAGGAGCCATTCCCAGCGCCCGGGGCCATCTTTGCTCCAATGGAGCCTTGGCTGCGGGAGGGGAAGAGAGAGACAGAGAGGAAGGAGGGGAGGGGGGTGGAGAAGCAAATGGGTGCTTCTCCTATGTGCCCTGGCCGGAAATCGAACACAGGTCCCCCGCACGCCAGGCCGACGCTCTACCGCTGAGCCAACTGGCCAGGGCCAAACTCACTTTTTAAGTGTATAAACTGTGTGTGTGTATGTGTGTGTGTGTGTGTGTGTGTGTGTGTGTGTGGTGTATTCTATGAAGTTATTATTTTGTAGGTTATGATAAAGTTACTTTGGCGTTTTTGAGCTAGGCATTAGGTTTTCTTCTGTGTATACTGGATATGCATATTACTAGACTAAAGGGGTCCAGTTGCCTGTGTGCATCAGAGGTTAATAAGATATGAACAGGAATTTTCAGCAAAGGAAGGAAGTGGCCCATGCCCGGAGACAGGTGAACTAGTGCTTAAGGACCTGGCTCCCTGATGGCTTCCCCAGGGTGGGTTACAGAGGGGAAAATCATTAATCATAGTGACTAAGGGAGTTAGGATCATGGTGAGGGTCGTGGTCTCTACTGATTGGTTGGTGATAGGATAGGGGACAGCTGATAATTATTTTGGGTTCTGATGTCAGCCTTGGTGTCACTTTGTTCAGTTTCACTCTTTTATCACTAGTTTGATTGAAACTCTGTCTATGTAGTTAATAGACCCAAGGCATTGTTCCTAAGATTATTTGATGCTAATCAGAAGAACCTCATTGTCCTGAGGGCTCAATGATTAAGGGTGTGGTCATCCAAGGGAGCAGGAGTCAGGCTGCTGGATGAGGTTAGTTTGAATCAAAAGGAAAGAAAGGATAAAAGGTCATATTAAAGAAATGAAGTTTCTGCACTGTTATAATTGTTCCCATAAATGTTGTGAGAATCCTTAGGAGAGCCACTAGGAGCTGTACAGAATGAATGGACTGTGGAACCAAATGGATTACCAGAAGAATATGTTTGAATCTTGACTTTTGTAAGTAGTAATTAACTTAATATAGCTGAGCTTTGGTTTCCTCATCTGTAAATTGGAAATAACAGTATAAACTGGAAATAACATAATAATGCAGAAGGAAATAACATAATAAGCAAGTGTCTGGAACAATGCTTGATGTTATGGTTTCTATGTAATGGATTGCCATACTGCTTTTAACTATTTCAAATTTTATTTATTATTGCCTGACCAGGCGGTGGCGCAGTGGAGTGTAGGACTGAGATGTGGAGGACCCAGGTTCAAGACCCCGAGGTTGCCAGCTTGAGCGCGGGCTCATTTGGTTTGAGCAAAGCTCACCAGCTTGGACCCAAGGTCACTGGCTCGAGCAAGGGATTACTCAGTCTGCTTTAGCCCCCCCCCCGCCCCATCAAGGCACACATGAGAAAGCAATCAATGAACAACTAAGGTGTTGCAACGAAAAACTGATGATTGATGCTTCTTATCTTTCTCTGTTCCTGTCTGTCTGTCCCTATCTATCCCTCTCTCTGACTCTCTCTGTCTCTGTAAAAAAATAAAAATAAGATTTTATTTATTATATTAAGCTCATGCAATATACCTTTTTTTTTCTTTTTTGGATATATGAAACAGAGTATTGTTGAAGAGGGGAGCATGTTATATTACCCTTTTGGTTCTTTTGGCTACTCTACTAATCCAATTGAAATAAGATAGAATAACAAGAGAAAAAACAAACAAGCTTAATTTTGTATGAGTCACTAAGAAGTGACTGAAGCAGGCTGTTTACATACCTTTATAAACAAAGAAGCAATTTTTTTTTTTTTGGTGAAGATTTGACAACACAAAGGGACTTGTGATTGGAGTAGATAATTCATGAAGAGGTAATGAAGTTTGTTTATACAGCTTTCTCTGCCTGCAATTCCCTCTCTCCAGTGAAAAGGATGCCCTTCATCCTCCTGGCATAGGGAGGATGCTTTCACATGAGAGGTTTATTTCCTGCCTGCAAGGGAATAAAGGAAGGTGAATGTGTTTTCTTGCATGGAGTGTTTCACAAGTAAGTTTAATTGAAAATAATGAGCATGCCTACATGGCATATTTTGGGGTGGCCTGTCCTGAAATCCATCAGTAGTATTTAGTACAGTTGACCCTTGAACAACATGGAGGTAAAGGGTGCAGTAAAAATCTGTTTATAATTTTTGACTTTCCTTGAACTTGGCAGTGCATTGGTATCCATGGGGGATTGGTTTCAGAACCTCTGGTGATACTACAATCCACAGATGCTCAAATTCTCTATATAAAATGGTAAAGATCAATGCATACAGTTAGCCTTCTGTATCTGCAGACTCCCAACTGTGGATCAAAAGCAGTACAGATATTTAAAAAAAACCCCACGTGTAAGTGTAGCCATGCAGTGCAAATCATATTGTTCAAGGTTCAAATTTATATGGTAAAGTTTTAATATATAATATTTTTTTTCTAGATTTTCCCCAAGTGAAAAATAAATCTATTATTTTTGCTGTACTTTGTCCCTATATTATGCTTTTCTGCTCCAAAATATCTTTTGATAGCTAATCATCCAAATTGTGAGTCTTAGGACAACTCTTCTTTCCTTCTTTACCTTTTTCTCCCTCCTTCTGTTCAATCCTTTTATTTTTTTGTATCCTTTCCTTTGGCAGAAATACTACATGGAAACCCATTTTTATTTGGTATTTCTGCCTTGAGAAACTCGTTTATGTGTTTTCTTCCAGTATTCTTGTAATTGATTTCTAGTTTCATAACTTTGTGGTTGGAAAAGATGCTTGATATGATTAAAATCTTGAATTTATTGAGGCTTGTGGCCTAACATGTGATCTATCTTGGAGAATGTTTCATGTGCATTTGAAAAGAATGTATTCTGCAGCTTTTGGATGAAATATTCTGAAAATAACTATTAAGTCCATCTGGTCTAATGTGTCATTTAAGGCTAATGTTTCTGTATTGGTTTTCTGTATAAATGAATCTATTCATTGATGTAAGTGAGGTATTTAAGCCCCCTACTATTATTGTATGACTATCAATTTCTCCCTTTATGTCAATTAATATTTGCTTAATATATTTAGGTGCTCTTATGATGGGTGTGTAAATATTTATGACTGTTATATTCTCTTATTGCATGGGCACATTTATTATTATAAAATCCCCTTCTTTGTCTTTCTTTACAGTTTTTGTTCTAAAGTCTATTATGCCTGATAAGAGTATTGCCACCCCAGTGTTTTTGTTGTTCCTATTTACATGTAATATCTTTTTACATCCCTTCACTTTCAGTCTCTGTGTGTCTATTGATCAGCCACCTCTTGTCTTTTGATTGAAGCATTCAGTACATTTATATTTAAAATAATTATTGATAAGTATGTACTTACTGCAATTTTGTTGTTTGTCTTTTGGTATTTTTCTCTGTTCCTTTCTTCTTTTGGTTTCTTCCTTTTTTGTTTGTTGGTTTTACTTAGGGTTATTTTGGGGTTTCTTTCTGTTTTTTTTTTGCATCTTTTGTAGATTTTTAGTTTGTGGTTATCATGAGGTTTATACATATCAACATATATAGTTAGTCTACTTTAAGCTGATAGGCATTTAAGTTCAAACACATTCTAAAAATGTTATATTTTTACTCTCTTCTCTACACCTCATGCTTTTTTTTTTCACCTCATGCTTTTAATGTATATAATATTTTATATATATTTTTGGTTTGTGTGTCTTCTACTTACTTTATTTTTACTTGATTTTGCTACTTTTGTCTTTTTACCTTTACAACTAGCCTTCAAATAGCTAATCCACTGCCTTTGCTGTATATTTGCCTTACACATGAGATCTTTTCCTTTCATATAGATTTAAAAAATTTTGGGTTATGGCCTTATTATTTTCTGCTTAAAGAACACCCTTTAACATTTCCTGTTATGCTGGTTTGTTGGTGATGAACTCCTTTAATTTTTGCTTGTATGGAGAACAACTTTTTTTTCTTTTCTCAATTTTGAATAGTAACCTTGCCAAGTAGGGAATTCTAGGTTGTAGGTTTTTCATTTCAGCACTTTTAATATATCCTGTCTCTCCTTTCTGGCCTGCAAAATTATGCTGAAAAATCAGCTGATAGCTTAAAGGGGTTTTCCTTGTATACCGCTAGTTGTTTTCCTTTGCTGCCTTCAATATTCTCTATCTTTAATTTTTGCTATTTTAGTTACAATATGTCTTGATGTGGTTTGTTTTGCTTTGTGTTTTTTTGTTTTGGAACTGTCTGTGCATCTTGGACCTGGATTCTTTTTTCCCCCAGGTTAAGGAAGTTTTCAGCCAAATATTTGAAGTTATTCTTCAAATAAGTGTTTTGCTCCTTTCTTCTCTTTGAATCCCTATCATGCAATCAATGTTAGTGTGTTCCATATTGAACCAGAAGTACATTAATTATCCTTGTTTTTTTTTTATTCTTTTTTTGCTGTTCTGAATTCAACTATTCTTTTTTCCACTGATCTACTCTTGTTATTTAATAAGCTGTTAATTTATCAATTTTAAAAAATTTTTAGTTATTATATTCTTCATCTCTAATTTATTTTTATGGCATCTTCTCTTGAAATTCTCACTGAGTTTCTCTATTCTCTCAAGTTTGATGAACAGCCTTATTGTCATTACTCTATGACCATTCTTTTTTTTTTTTAATTCATTTCAGAGACAGAGGGAGAAGGGGGGAGGAGCAGGAAACATCAACTCCCAAATGTGTCTTGACCAGGCAAGCCCAGGGTTTTGAACTCGTGACCTTAACATTCCAGGTCAACACTTTATCCACTGCGCCACCACAGGTCAGGCTCTATGACCATTCTTTATCAAGCAAATTACTTATCTCTATTTTAAGATTTTTTTTCTTGTTCTCCTCTTTGGAATATATTTTTTTGTCTTCTCATTTTGCTTGACTTTATGTGTTTGTTTCTATGAATTGGATGCAACAGCTATCTCTCCCAATCTTGAATAAGTAGCTTTGTATAAGAGCCCTCTCCATGTATACTGCATGTGCCAAGTGATTTTTTCAGGCTGGCTGGGGCTGATATGGATGTGGGTGGTACCTGAGATGACCTGGTGGACAAGCTGACCCATGGCATGAAGCTCCAGAGGAACACTGGGAAGCCAGCTGGCTGGGGATGCTGTGGGTGCTGGCTGAGGTAGTCTGGAGTCCTTGTGGATGCCTTGCAGGGGTACAAGAACACTTAGACCAAGGTCCAACCTGCACTGTCTAGGTGAAAGTTAAACATAAACAACTGTGCTCACCAGCATCTTTATTCCTGGAAAGTTCTTATAATTCCCCACTCAGTTGGCATATGCCTTGGGATTAGTAAATAGATTTTTGTTCACATATATTCCAAATACTTTTAAAATAACTGTTTTATTGCTGTGCCTCAGAGCAAGTGAGTCTTATTGCTCTCTACTGCAGGTTGTCCATTGGGTGGAGTTCCCACGGTTACTGAATCTCTATTCCTCCTAACTTTCTCTGTGTTGTACCTCTCTTGTTTGTTGTACAGACATTGTTTAATCAGCCTTCAGTTGTTCTTCAAGAAGAATTGCTCTAGATATAGGTGTGTATTCAGTGTTTTTGTGAAGGGGGTAAGTTCAGGGTCTTCTTATTCTTCCATTATTGGATCTGAGCTCTATCACATTGAGAAATTATTTATATAAAAAAATCTTTTCTTACAATATACTTTTATTATTTTTTATATTCTAAAAAAATTATCTCCAAAGACTTGGGAAACCACATTTCCCAAGAACATACTTATTGGATTCCTTTTTTTTTCTGTATGTACTTTCATCATCTCACAACATAAAAATGAATTTATTACTGTAAGCATTTTATTGTGGTTTTATAATATAGGATGTATGTGTCAACTTGGCTGTGTACTCAGTTATTTAATCAAGCACTAATTTAGGTGTTGCTGAAAAGGTTTTCTGTAGATGTAGCTAATATATATAATAAGTTGACTTTAAGTAAAAGAAATCTTTCTTAGTAATGTGCATGGAGTGTCATCCAATCATTTGAAAGGCCTTAACAGCAAAACTGTAGTTTCTCTGAGGAAGATCTTCCACCTGTGTACTGACTATAGCCTCAACTCCATCTGGGCGTTTTCAGCCTCCTGGCATGCCCTGAATACCCCAGACCCTAGACTTCCCTAGCAAAAAGCCAATTCCTGACATAAATTGCTTATAGTCTGTGTGTGTATCTGATTTGGTTTTGTTTAGTGAAAATTTGGGTACTACAGATTTTGGTACTGAGAGTGGAGTCTGCTGTAACAAATAACTAAAAATGTGGACGTGGCTTTGGAATTAAATACTGGATAGAGGTTGGAAGAATTTTGAGGTGCAGAATAGGGAAGTCCAGATTTTTAAAAATAGGTTGTTGATAGAAATATGAATATTGAAGATGTTTCTGGTGAGCTCTCAGAGGGAAATGAGGAATGTATTGTTGGACACTGGAAGAAAGGTGATCCTTGTTTTAAAGTGGCAGAAAATTTGGCTGAATTATGATCCTCTGTTGGGTGGCAGATAAAACTTACAATCTACAGACTTGGATATTTCACTGAGATTTCCAAACACAGTTTTAAAAGTACAGCTTATGCCTTATGGTATTATTCAAGAGAATAGGATACATTGAAGAGGGAACTTCTGATCAAAAAGCAACAAGCACTCGATGTTTTGGAAGATCCATGGTTTATTAACATTGCAAAGGATGCTGAAGTTAGGAAACTCACTATTAAAAATGCATGTTTTGCGGCAATGAGATACCACCTCACACCTGTTCGATTAGCTGTTATTAGCAAGTCAGGTAATAGCAAATGTTGGAGAGGCTGTGGAGAAAAAGGAACCCTCATACACTGTTGGTGGGAATGTAAAGTAGTACAACCATTATGGAAGAAAGTATGGTGGTTCCTCAAAAAACTGCAAATAGAACTACCTTATGACCCAGCAATCCCTCTACTGGGTATATATCCCCAAAACTCAGAAACATTGATACGTAAAGACACATGCAGCCCCATGTTTATTGCAGCATTGTTCACAGTGGCCAGGACATGGAAACAACCAAAAAGCCCATCAATAGATGACTGGATAAAGAAGATGTGGCACGTATACACTATGGAATACTACTCAGCCATAAGAAATGATGACATCGGAACATTTACAGCAAAATGGTGGGATCTTGATAACATGATACGAAGCGAAATAAGTAAATCAGAAAAAACCAGGAACTGTATTATTCCATACGTAGGTGGGACATAATACTGAAACTAAGAGACATTGACAAGAGTGTGGTGGTTACGGGGGGGAGGGGGGAATGGGAGAGGGATAGGGGGTGGGGAGGGGCACAAAGATAACAAGATAGAAGGTGACAGAGGACAATCTGACTTTGGGTGGTGGGTATGCAACATAATTGAACGACAAGATAACCTGGACTTGTTATCTTTGAATATATGTATCCTGATTTATTGATGTCACCCCATTAAAAAAATAAAATTATAAAAAAAAAAAAAAAAGAGATATCAAAAAAAAAAAAAAAAGCATGTTTTGGAGACAGGGCCAAGAATGTGGTTGGATAATCTTTTGCTGGAGACATTAGGTGTGTGATTCATGAAGCCAATCAACTATTTTTAACAGAATCTAAGAATAGAGATGGAGTTTTCCAGAAAGGTTCTATTGAAAACCCTTTTGTCTATTGTGTAGATCAGGGGTAGTCAACCTTTTTATACCTACTTCCCACTTTTGTATCTCTGTTAGTAGTAAAATTTTCTAACCACCCACCGGTTCCACAGTAATGGTGATTTATAAAGTAGGGAAGTAACTTTACTTTATAAAATTTATAAAGCAGAGTTACAGCAAGTTAAAGCATATAATAATAATAATTACTTACCAAGTACTTTATATCAGATTTTTGCTAAGTTTGGCAGAATAAATCTTTATAAAACAACTTACTATAGTTAAATCTATCTTTCTATTTATACTTTTGATGCTCTGCTACCACCCACCATGAAAGCTGGAATGCCCACTAGTGGGTGGTAGGGACCAGGTTGACTACCACTGGTGTAGATCCTTTTGAATTACATGGGTTTTTAGAAATTTGTACTGGCAGAAATGCTGCCAGCTTAGACTGAAAAGGATGGAGATTGGATAAAATAAAAGAATGTTGGACTCACAAAGTTCTATGCACAAGAAACTGGCTGATGGAGTTACTTAGATGCAAACATACATGACTTTTCAAGAAAAAGGGGGAAAGGTTTCAAGGGCAGTGTTTCAGATGCAGACAGAGGCTGAAGACCTCTGCAGACCCAGAGGCAGGGGCTGATGGAGTGAGTGCCCATGGTTCCAGAGGACTGAACTTGGAGTTGCATAAGATTTTCTCAAGGCTTGATACTTAATAAAATTTTCCCTATTGGGAAAATTATTAGGGGCCCATGATGGTTTTATATTTTTATTTTCTTTTTTTTGGAATGGAAATGTCTATCCTATATGTGTCCCACTATTATTGATATATTTTGGAAGCAGGTAACTTATTTCTTAATTTTACAGGTCCATGGATTTAGAAGAATTTTGCCATAGGATGTGCCATACAGAGAGTCTCACCCATTCCTGATTTAGATAATTTAGAAGGTGAGATTTGAGACTTTTTTTAGCTGGTAATATTTAGAGGATATTTTAGATTTAAAGTTGGTGCTCTAATAGGTAAGACTTTGGGGGATGCTGGATTGAAGTTAATGTATTTTACATATGAGACTGACATAAATTTTGGGGAGACAAGGGTAGATTCTAGTGATTGAATATTATCCTTCAAAGCAATGTGTTCAAGTCCTAACCTCTGGTATCTTTGAGTAGGATTTTATTTGGAAATAGGGTATTTGAAAGTAAAATTAAGTGGGCCCTAAATCTAATGACTAGTGTCCTTGTAAGAAAAGGGAGAGGGACATTTGAGATACACAGAGACACAGAGGAAAACAGAAGGGAAGGCCACATGAAGATGGAGGGAAAGATTGGAGTGATATATCAACAAGTCACGGAATGTCAAGGACTCTGACAGCCATTAGAAGTTCGGAGATGGCGTGCGGGGGACCCGGGTTCGATTCCCGGCCAGGGCACATAGGAGAAGCGCCCATTTGCTTCTCCACCCCCCTCCCCTCCTTCCTCTCTGTCTCTCTCTTCCCCTCCCGCAGCCAAGGCTCCATTGGAGCAAAGATGGCCCAGGCTCTGGGGATGGCTCCTTGGCCTCTGCCCCAGGCACTAGAGTGGCTCTGGTCGCCACAGAGCAAAGCCCCGGAGGGGCAGAGCATCGCCCCCTGGTGGGCAGAGCGTTGCCCCTGGTGGGCGTGCTGGGTGGATCCCGGTCGGGTGCATGCGGGAGTCTGTCTGACTGTCTCTCCCCGTTTCCAGCTTCAGAAAAATATACAAAAAAAAATAATAATAATAATAAAAGATAAAAAGAAGTTCGGAGAGAGGTATGAAACAGATTCTTTTCATAGCCTCCGGAAGGAACCAAGCAGCTGACATTTTAATTTCTGACATTTGTCTCTAAAATTTTAAGATAATAGTTTCTGTTATTTTAGGCTAATTTCTGGTATTTCTTAATTTGTTATGAAACCCTACTAAACTAATGGAGTATATATTCCAAAAAGATAAAATACTCATATTTTACTTCCAAGGTTTGCACTATTATATTTCCGAGTTGAAATTTTAAATAGATTGAGCATGGAATTAAAATATTGTCTTATTTTACCAGGAGTATTATACTTTACATGTTAAAAGAAATATAAAATATTAAAGAGTTGTGAATGGGTAGATAATTGGAGTGACTGCAAAACAAAGTCAAATGCCTCGGTGATCCTTTCCTTTGTTTATGAACCACCAATTCTGCCTCAGGTGCAGCTATGCTCTGCTTCAGACGACTTTTTCTAAAGAGGGTTTGTCATTTTAACTAAAAAATAATTCCATTCTGATTAATCTCTCCCTCATGCACACAAATTATGCTGTAATACTTTATAAAGTTTACAATTATTACAAAGTTTTCACAAGAGTTTCTGAAAGTATTGCTTTTGCCAAAAGGTATTAACTAGCAAAAAATTTTGGGACAATATAGAATCACGAAAGTTTGCAGCTGAAAACATTCTCAGAGATGATGTAATCCAGTGATTCCCCCAACATTTTCTCCTTTGGAACAAACATGGAGGATGATTATGTTCGCACTTTGGGACACTCTCATCAGCATACTGAATTGAAAAATACCCAAGAGTTTTTCAGGGAAGTAAAACATATAGAACTATGGACTTAAAAAGAATCCCAACTAGGTTTACCTTTTTCCTTTAAAAAACATACGCACGGATAAAGTCACTAAGAAATTTTCAGTAAAGTATGATTTATGAGAATTATAAAACTAGTGATCCCTGAACTATAAAGGGTACATAAAAACTATTATTACATAAAATAAAATAGCCTTTGTGTTATGAGCAACACCATCTTTGTTCCCTAAAACTCTACTTTATTTACTTTACCTTAAAGGCAGTGGTGGGATTCAGCTGGTTCGCACAGGTTCAGTAGAACAAATGCCTAATTTTTTGTTGAGTTTGGTGAACTGGTTGTTAAAATGCCACTTGTAATCAGGGTTCTCTCTAAGGTGGGTGACTGGGCAGCTGCCCAATGTGGAAATCACAAATTTACATTCATTGCTCTTTTTTAACTTTCATCTGCACAGCGGCATATTCTAAGTGCCCATAGTAATGTTCATTCTGTCCATAGGTAAAAAAATTGCAAGTGAGGGCACCAATCAGGAAGCAATATGGAAATACCTTAAATCAGTGGTCCCCAACCTTTTTTGGGCCACAGACCGGTTTAATGTCAGAAAATATTTTCATGGACTGGCCTTTAGCATGGGATGGATAAATGTATCACGTGATGGAGACAAGCATCAAGAGTGAGTCTTAGACAGATGTAACAGAGGGAATCTGGTCATTTTTTAGAAATAAAACATTGTTCAGACTTAAATATAAATAAAACGGAAATAATGTAAGTTATTTATTCTTTCCCTGCAGACCGGTACCAAATGGCCCACGGACCAGTACCAGTCCATGGCCCGGGGGCTGGGGACCACTGCCTTAAATAACAGTTTTATTGTTTTTTGTCAGGTATTATTTAATATTTTTTCATTAATATTTTAAACTATTTCTTATAACATAACTAGTTGTGTGTACCTTTTTTATTGTTCTTATTTAAGTAATAAATGCATGAAATAATAAATTACCTTTCAGTATATTATTTTTTTATACTTAAAATGATTATTAGGGTAGAGAACAGGTTGTTAAATTATTTGAATCCCACCACTGTTTAAAAATAAGTAGAAGTGTCAGTGACTGACTTTGATGTTACCATAGTGGGTATGGTTAGCATCTTTGTCATGAACTAATTGGCCATAAGGCTATTTTGCTGTTAAAGATAAAATAACAAAAAAACAAAGGAGGGACATTAAAAAGGACATAAAAACATGAAAAAATAACAAGAAATTTAAAAAGACTTTATTGTGAAAAATAAAACACATTGTTCTTGAAGTCTTTTGTTCATTTTTTTTTCTGCTTGTTCCTTTGTCTTTGTGGCATCTCATTTTTTTCCCCCTATAAATTTTTCCTTCAGTAAACAAAGTATCAGGTCCTATTGAAAGAATTTATAATTAATGTTTTTAAAGTCAGTTATAAATTAGTAGTTACCTCTTTTATATTTGTCACAGCTTGGCAGGTTTTTGGTTTTGACTGGTGGGAGGGATGATGTGGTCACCAAAAGATTTGCAAACTGGTATGTTGTCATTTTCTAGTACAGAATGCAATCTGGCTTTACACATAGTTTTGCAATCTGTCTTTGTACATAGTTGTTATCCACTATTTTAAGACCACTATGTCTACTCATCACTGGATAGACCATTTTGAGGGATAAGATTTAAATAATATAAAAATGGGAGTATTGTGAGATTTTCATCAATGGATATATGAAACCAAACTGACAATTAACTTAAATACATTAAGTCTGCCAAATGTAAACCAAACTGCTAACCAATTATTTTATCTTTTACAATAAAATTACCTTATGGTGATGTATATGCAAAAATGTAATTGCAAAGATGCTTACTGAGAAAATACAGGACATGACTGGGGATAACATTGGAACAACTGTACATTTTAAAAAGAATATTATGTGTAAATCTTGGTAATTTAACTATTATTAAGTTGAACTACTTGTGACATATTGCCCAGTTGCTCCTGAAATAACAGTGTGTCATGATTTGGGAGCTGTGGACTGTTGCATTAGATCTACCCTTTTACAGCATGAACCGAGACCTGAGGTGACTTATGTAAAGCCTCCTGGTGCACTAATAGCAGTACTGGGGCTGGCAAGGGGGGAAATCAATATATAGAGAGTGCATACTATGCACCTGATATTGTCCTAGTCATTTTCTATACATTCTCCCAAATTTTCACAGCTCTTCAAGGTAAATGTTGACTTTTCCATTGTACAGAGGTGACAATAGATTTTCAGGCAGTTTAACAGCTTGTTTAATAACCTACAGCAAATAAGGTCACCCAGCAAGGATTTAACACAGGTCTACTTCTCCTATGATTCTGCTGTGCTTAAAAATGCATCTTGACTTCAGTAGTATGCTATAAATCACATTAAACTTTTTCTCCAATAAAAGTTATTAACAGGCAAATGTGTACACTGTTTTGGTATATTCAGGATGTTTTCTTACACATATAAACTTATATTTGCCTCCATAATTGGTTACATTTTTTGCTAGTTATCTTTAGAGCAAAATAAAACTTCCCTTACAAATTTGAGTCACTTGTCAATAACTACAGATAAATAAATACTTGAATTGACCAATAAGAGTAAAAAATATTAGTAAAATCACTGAAAATGATTTATCATATTTCTAAACACAACTAGTTGACAATTGTTTTCTTTTTCTTTTTTTTTTTTTGTATTTTTCTGAAGTTGGAAACGGGGAGGCAGTGAGAAAGACTCCCGCATGCACCTGACCGGGATCCACCCAGCATGCCCACCAGGGGGTGATGCTCTGCCCATCTGGGGCATTGCTCTGTTGCAACCAGGGCCATTCTAGTGCCTGAGGCAGAGGCCATGGAGCCATCCTCAGTGCCTGAGCCAACTTTGCTTCAATGGAGCCTTGGTTGTGGGAGGGGAAGAGAGAGACAGAGAGGAAGGAGAGGGGGAGGCATGGAGAAGCAGATGGGCACTTCTCCTGTGTGCCCTGGCCGGGATTCAAACCCAGGACTCCTGCACACCAGGCCGATGCTCTACCACTGAGCCAACTGGCCAGGGCTGTTTTCTTTAGTACTAGTTGAAATAAGTTGTTAATTTTGGCAGTATGTTGTATTGACCCTAATTTAATCATTGAAAAACTGTTTATTGGATAATTTAGGTAAAATTGCCTTAGTGAATGGCATGAGGTTTAAGTGAAATCTTAAAAATTCTAATAGTTTACCTATATTAATATAGTTCATCATAGAATTACTCAACCATACACATTGTTATGTGTATGTAGATAGTCTAGGAAACATAATTATAACTCAGTGATAAAAGATTTTTTTCTTTTGTCATATTCATCTATAAACAGTCATTAAGTAATTTATTTTGGAAGATAAATGGCAAGCTATGAAATTTCTAGTTTAAAGTTGTGTTCAACTATATTGCTTTATAATAACAAGAGTTATGGTAAAAGGTGTCAGAATAATTTCAACTGGGCTTATTTCATTTATAAATCTTCCTTTGAGCTATTAGCATCCATTTTTTGAACCAAAAATGGCTATATTATTTTTTAGAAAGGAATCATTTTTTATCTTGGAGTCTGAATTTGCATAGTTGTTTCTACCTTCCAAATCAACCATTTTTTCCCCTCTTGAATGGGTTATATCTATTCTCTCTGTTTCTATTCACCCATCTATTTCTTCTATAAATATATCTAAAAATAATAGTTGGTTTGTTAAAATAATTCAATTTTTATTACTTAAAAGTCACTTTAAAAGTTTAGTAAAGTTGAAATCATAAGAGGTTTCAGTATACCTCAATATAAAATGGAGAAGAAGTTACATTGTAATAGAAAATTCCAATTTTACTTTGGAACTAAATCGATTCTGTTGTGCTAGCAGCAACTCTTTAGGCTAAAATTCTGAGTTTAGTGACTGTAGTCTATGTCAATTATAGATTAAAATATTTTGAATAATCAAAACTAAATAGAATTTGCATTCTCTTTTTTTTCAGAATAAAAACATAAGGAATTAAAGTGAACACAGTTTGTTGTAGAAAGGAGGAATAGTATAGCTTATTACTGACAGTTTCCTATATGGCACACTTTAGCTGCCTGAAATTTTTTGTGCATTTGTGTAATCATAAAGAAGGGAAAGCAAGAAGGAAAATAGAAGGGAAAGATGCGTGAATATGCTGTGGTAAAACTCTTCACAGGGTGACTTGATAGACCACAGGAGTGCTTTCAAAACACTACAGAGGTGTGAAGGAAACAGGGTGGTGAGAGGGAAAGGATGAATTGGGATGCAGTTGCAACAAAGATCTCAGTTCTCCTATGGGGAGGCCTGGAATGGTGATCCTTTAGATGCAGGAGTAGTCAACCTGGTCCCTATGGCCCACTAGTGGGTGCTTCAGTTTTCACAGTGGGTGGTAGCGGAGCAACCAAAGTATAAATAAAAAGATAGGTTTAACTATAGTAAGTTGTTTTATAAAAATTTATTCTGCCAAACTTAGCGAAAATCTGACATAAAGTACTTGGTAAGTAATTATTATTATATGCTTTAACTTGCTGTAACTCTGCTTTATAAATTTTATAAAGTAAAGTTATTTTCCTACTTTATAAATCACCATTACTGTGGAACCAGTGGGCGGTTAGAAAATTTTACTACTAACAGAGATACAAAAGTGGGCGGTAGGTATAAAAAGATTGACTACCCCTGCTTTAAAGGATTTCTAAATGAGTCAGAAGGGCTGGATCTTTATACCACTGCATCATTCATTGGCTGCAGGCTGCCCTTAAGGAAGGGCCATGATACAAGGCTAAGTAACTTCCTTTGGCCAAGGCAGTTCCTGCAGAGGGACTCATCTGCAAGCTGTCAGCAATCAACACTCCCACGAGCCGGGGGAATAAGTAGGCGGTGAGAGTCAGATATGGGAGGCATCCAACATTATCTAATAGAATGGATGACTCTTGGCATAAGTGAGCCTTGGCCTTTTAAAAGAATCTTTAATATAAACATCTTGTTGGAGATAATTCAGTTATTCCCCTGGCTGCCTCTGCAGTGTAGGCTTTACCTAAATTGCTATTGAATCTATTGGCTCAGACCCTGCTATTTCTTTTGGGTCTCTGCCCCAGGTTATCTTTTCCACTTATCCTTATAAGATGCTGCCTGGTCTTGATTAACATAGAACAATAATATCTGGCAATGACTGCAGCTTACCTGACTTCTAATCTTCGTCAATGTCTGTTTCTGTATTCCTGGATTCCTTGCTACTGGGTCTCACACATGTCAATGGATACTTTAGTAGGGTATGAAAGGGGTATGATACTCTCAGGCCTTCAGTACTCTGCTAGGCCTTGGATACATGCTTCACTGTCAGTTGGTCATCCACCAGTCCTCACCTAGCTACAGTGAGCAGTATTTCTGAAGCAGTATTTAAGCTCATTCTGACTTAGCCTTAGATTTATTCCATAGTATTAAAATAATGGGAATATCTTGAGCAGTGATCATGCTATTCATCTGCAGTTTCTAGTTGCAAGAATTTTGCAAGGCACATTTGAGCAGTGGAAAATTTGTGTTATATATGAAACTGGATGATGTATTGTGAGGCTTTAATGGTTAAAATCTATTGCAGCTTTAGCTGAGCTGAGCTTGAAGCCTTTATTTCTGAATCTCACACTGAATACTAACTTTGCATACATTGAGAGTTTACAGCTGTATTAAGAATGGATATTTTGTTGGATTTAACATGCTATGATTTTGAGCCCAAACAAGAGAACTACTTTATATTTTAGTTCATTAAATTACGCTGCTTGTTACTATCTTGATTTCTGCTCAGCTACATCATTCACAGAAAAAAAGAAGGAGATGTAATTATTGATTCTCCTCACTATTTTATTCCCATATGGGTTGTTTATAACTCTTTTATTGTTTTAAAAATCTGAATTATATCACTGACTATTTGACATTCTGTGGACTGCTCAAAATTAAATATCCAAATCAACTAGAAGTTAAACTTTATGGATTTTTGTCAGTTCAACTTTCTACTTTATTCTTTCATAAAAAAGAGCTATCTAAGAGTATCATCATCACATATTGTTATCCTGAAGACCTTTATTTCTATTTTCCAAGTTAATAGGTTGTCAAGAACTGAAGATTCTAAGGTTTTACCCAGCTTGTGAAGTAAGAATATAGCCTGCCACAGTTTTGTGGATGCTATAAGAAGGTACAAGATTCTTGGTTCAGAGCCAAAGTTTATTACTTATAGAAATAGCAGTAGCCAGAGGATCATTAACTCCCCATATCAAAATTATTTCTGTAGGACTAGGTCAAACTAGTTGCATGGGAAAGGTGACTCTTGTCTAAACCTTAAAGTAAGAAGAATTTTAATGGCTATTATTGACGGCTTGCTAACTTCCTGACAAGATCATTGAAATAATATGTTGATTAAGGAAAACAAAGATTATTTTTCTCAGAATCTTAGTAGTATCTTGGGAAAAGAGAGATCAAGGACAGATATTTATAAGATTAAGGTCTGGTTGTATAGGGGTCTTTCAGTATCAGGGAGCTCATTTGGATTGAACAAGCCCCATGATATAAGAGTTTAGGATTAGTGAATGTAGCAAAGTGAGGGTTTTAGATTAAGTATTGATAATTAAATAGTTGTCTGCCCTTTGAAAACTATGCACAGAAAGAGTTATTTATCTGATGAGCAATCTTTTGACTTGAAAGAAGTGTAATTGAATAATTTATTATTTGAATAAATGGATTTTCTTAACAGGGAAGAATTTCCTGCAATAATGAAGTCATGTTCAGATACATAGTCTTAGTTATTGATCCTATTAAAGATGTTTAGTTGTAGGCAGCTTGTTCTCTCAAGGCATTAATTTGTTAATTTAAGGACATTATTTAATTAGTTAAATAGAAGAAAATTTTGAGCTGGTAGAGATGAAAATGTAATCTGGAAGAAGTAGAGATATGGGTTAAGCTGAAAGTTGGAGGCAAGGTTGTGATGATGGCATGACCAACCTATTTGGTGAATCATAGAAGAAGTTGAGCAAATTGAGTGAGCATCAAAACCAGAACAAATGGATAGGATAATTTTGGACTTTGAACCCTGGACAACAGGAAATGTAGAGGTAGCTTGTATGGCTACTCAAAGCACTGAAACCAGCTAGGCATATGTGGTATAATAAAGAATTTGTCTGACTTTCATCCTATATTCCTGGCATGGAGCTCCTAAAACCCCTTGGAACTCATGAGTTTTAGGAGTATCTTTGTGAATGAGGTGACTCATTGTAGGTTCCTAGATGGTCATCAGAAAGACCAATCATGTGATTAGAAGGATGTAATTCTGAACTAACCTGACCTTAGAGGAAGAGAATGGGGCTGGAGATTGGTTTCAATCATGTGGCCAATGTTTAATCAATCATGCCTATATAAAGAAATCTCAATAAAAATTTTGGACACTGAAGCCCAGTGGAGTATCCTGGTTGGTGACCACATAGATGTGCCAGGAGAGTGACATGCCCTCACTCCTTGGAGATAGCATGGAAGCTCTGCATTCCCTTTTGGACCTTGCTCTATGAGCACTTTCATTTCTTTGGTCCTTATATGTTTATCTTTTATAATAAAACTGTACTCATAATTATAGCATGTTCTTGAGTTCTGTGAGTTGTTCTAATGAATTATTGAACGTGAATGGAATCATGGGAAACTCCATGATTGGTAGCCAGTTGGTCAGAAGTGCAGATGGCCTGGGAGGACCCTCTGAGACTTGCAGCTGGCTTCTAAAGTGAGACGGCTTTGTGGAAGACTGAGCCCTTAAACTGTAGAGTCTGAAATTAACTTAATACCATAATTGAATCTCAGTACATTAGACCACATGAGGGGAAAACAAAACAGTATACCACTGAATATAAAAATCATTTTCTTAGATTAAAGTGAGAGGAACTTTTAATTGCTTTGGGTAGACACAGGAAATAGAAACTGAGAAATATATTCCTACTAAAAATAGAAAAAATAAAGAAAAGAAATATAAACATTTTTTCTTTCTTTTATAGTTTCCTTTAAAAATTGTTAAAATCTACAATTTTCTTAGGCATTATCACACTACTATCAAATTTAGAAATATATGATCTTAGTTTGTTTGTTTTTTTGGTTTTGTTTCTCTGATGGTTTAGCTTTTTAATAATGACTAATATGACTTTCTAGTAGTATAGAGCTTAACAATTCTCTTAAACTAAGAATGAGAGAACACTTCATAACTGACCTAATTTTCTCAGGCCTTTTGATACTTAAAAAGGAAGAGGAAGAAGGGAGAAGCAAAAGATGTGTATTCAAAATTCCTATATACTGGCAGCTTTAATCAGTGTTGACATTTTATTCTACTTTACATCTGCATCTACAAAAAATAGTAGTTCCCTAGTTAATTTAAATAAAATAACATGGAAATTTCTAGAGGTAAAATGTTCAAATTGCACACTTCACTGATGAAACATATCAATAACATTTAAGTTATAATAACATTTTAAATGTACTTTCCTGCTAATTCTAACATTTTGCATCAGTTTATATTGGTTAATCTATTGCCCCATTATGAGTCATATTTTCTGCATGTTGCATGCCTGGTAATTTTTTTCAACTTTATTGAGATAATACTGACCTGTAAAAATTTTACATATTTAGGATGTACAATAAGATGTTTTGATATATGTATATACTGTGAAATGATTACCATAATCAATATAATAAACATAATCATCACCTCTTATAGTTACCCTTTTTCTGAGTGTGAAAACTCATAACAAATTTCAAATATACAATATATTATTACTAATTATAGCATTAGGTCTCCAGAATTTACTTATTTTATAACTGAAAATTTGTTTCCTTTGACCAACATCTCTCCATTTTCTCCATATCGCCAGTTCCTGGTAACCACATTCTACTCTTTGCTTCTATAAATTTGACTATTTTAGGTTCTATATATGAGATCAAGAGTATTTATCATTCTCTGTCTGGCTTATTTTACTTAGCATAATGTCCTCAGTTTCATCCATATTTTCACAGGTAGCAGGAATTCCTTCTCTTTTAAGGTAGAATAATATTCCATTGTATAAACATATCAGATTTTTTAAATCCATTCATCCATTGATGAACACTTAGGTTGCTTCCATGTCTTGGCTACTGAAAATAATGCTGCAGTGAACATGGAAGTACAAATATTTTTTTGAGATAGTTATTTTATATATTTCTTTTGGATATCTATACAGGAGTGGGATTGATAGATCATATGGTGGCTTTATTTTTAACTTTTTTGAGGAAACTTCATATTGTTTTCCACGGTGGCTGTACCAATTTCAATTTACATCAACAATGTACAAGAGTTTCCTTTTCTCCACATTTTTACCAACACTTATTTTTTGTTATTTTGACAATGGCCATTCTATGGGTGTGAAGTTATATCTCATTGTGGTTTTTATTTGCATTCACACACACACACACACACACAAATGGGGGTAGCTTTGGGAAGTGATGGAGATGCTTATAAGAATGATTAAGGTGATAATTGCATGGGTGTATGCTTATCTTAAAACTCATGAAGTTGTATACAGCAAACATCAAATCTATACAATTTTTTGTATGTCAGTCATACCTCAATAAATTGTTTTTTTTTAAATACTTCACTGTGCTTTTAGTAAGGTTTCAGAAACTATTGTGATTAGATGCATGTGCTCAATCTACCATATTGAAGCAGTCAGTGTTACTATTAACTATTAGCATTATTCTAAGTATTCTCAGTGTAAAAAGATATTCTTAATATGTAGACTTATAAATCTTTAAAGGGAAGGTTATATTTTTGCTCCTTTCTCAATTGAAAATAAAGAAAAATCATTATCATTGAAATTAGGTTTCTCACTTTCTGAACAAACCTAATTCTGACGTTATTCTGGAGCAAAAACACATTCAAAGAAGGTTGACTACTTGGGAGCTTTCCTGGGCATTATCATTTAGAAAACAGTTGGCTTATGGAGTTCTTTAATTTATTGAAGAATCAAAAAATATATGGAGAATGTGGAAAATAAATAGCTTTAAAACATTACTCTATAATACCTGGAATTATGTTTTGGTTGGCTCAAAGCCCTGCTCAATCAATGTAGCTATATTTTGTTCTGGGACAGATGCACTAAATACTATGTAGTTGGTCCTACCAATGACCTTTCTAGTGTGAGTTTGAAAGGCTCCTTTTTATTTTGTACATCAGTCTCTGTGGAACTTTTCATTGAAAAACAAAGCTTATCCATCTGTACTAACCTGTATAAAATGTTCTCACCTTATTTAGTAGTGCTGTTTATCTTTTCCAGTGTCAGTCTGATCAAGTTTACAAAGTTTTGGCATTCTTTGGGGGAAAACCACTAAAGAAAGGAAACAAGTAATATATAACAAACTTTCCATTTTAAATATTCCCTTATTTGCTTCTGACTCAACTTCAAATGAAATAAAATTGCTCTTAAGAGCTAAAGAGATTAGACTAGTGGAAATTTGTAACTCTTAAAAGTTGTATCACTTGTAGTTTACTTTTGATTGATCTTGTAGGAAAGTGCTCAAACCTTCCTTTGATGCAGGATTTTATTTGGAAAGCCCACAGATATGCACCTAGGTAAAATTGCTACTTTGTCTTCTGGCATCAGTTGGCTATTTTCATTGAAATGATGGCTTTTTTTCCCCTTGTGGATATTTTTACTATGTGTTTCCAGGTACCAACAAGATAGGAATGTATGCTTACTATACAGATGACTTAATCTTTACCCTAATTCAGGGAATTTAAATCTCTTTTCTTAATTCATTACTTGGAGAAATGACTTCAACATTCTTTGTGAGACTGCTTTAAGGATATTTTATTTCTCCTTTTAATTGAAAAAATGCAACATGCTTTTCAAAGTAAATCTGAGTCTAATACAATTTTATAATAAAAAGGAAAGGCTGAGAGGGAGATTTTAGGTATGGTTTCTGAAACTAAAGTTAGTTACACTGAGCATACATGATCCTTTTTGAGCACTTATTTATGAAACTTTAAAGTGTAAAAAGGGTAAAGAATCAGGACAAATTAAAAAATAAATGTGGAGGTGGAGTTATTTGTTGAAACCCAACCACGGTTTCCTGGTGCAACTAGTGGGAGATGTCAAACAATAAACTGAAATAAATAAACACTGAAACCTAATAAGAACCATAATCTACTCACACAAAGATATGTTTTAAGTTTGGGAGAAATAGTTTTTGCGTTGGCTGGCGAGGTCCTGTTGTCATTTCGTTTTGCTTGTTAAATACGAGCACATATAGTGCCAAGCGCCCCGATGCACACATTCAGCTTCTCAGAGCGCCTCTCCCTCATATTGGAATTCTTGGCTATTTTCCAGTCTAAGGAGAGGTTAGCCAAAAACTACAGCTTTACTCAGACCACCCAAATCAGACTTCACCCTTTCTCTGAATCTATGCCACTAGCATACAAATGAAGAAAACTTAAAGGGGAAAAAGTAGAGTGGAGGGTGGATGGGGAGAGGAAGGAAAAAGAGGACAAAAGAAAATGCAACATTTCATCAGATGAAATTAAATTTTTTCTTTCTGCCCTCTGAATAGATGAACAATATAAAACAATTACATTGGTTACTTCTTAGCATGTTTTTTTTAAATTTTTTTTTACGTTTGCTGCTTTTAGCTAGAAATACATTTTGTAATTTTCTGTAATACTTATATGTTGCCAACTGTAATGGGTGTTTTGGGTCTTTCTCAGATTTTAGTTTAAAGCAAATACAATATTTTGAGAACATCTGTCCTAGAAGATTTATCTAGTTCCAATATTAGCTCTAAATTTGTACTGTAATATTTTGCATGGCAAGGAACTACAGAAATTTATTCCATGACATCTTGACGGCATCTTGGGAAATTCTCACTCATTTTAATGAATCCTTTTGTTTGGATTGATTAAAATGATCAAGATGCTGTTGGGTCCTGCTGAGATCTAGCTGACTTAAGATCCTTTCAAAGGTTACCACACATGTTTATTAGAATCAATCAAGTGATTCTTATCAGTAAAACATTCTTAACTGCCCTTCCCAAAGTTGTGTAAGTTCTTTTCTTGTGAGATTCCTAAAACTTTTAAAATAAGTTAAATGTGAGCACATGAACAGAGATGGTAAGCAGTTTCATCAACTATGTAGGAAATCACAGTTTTTTTTAAAAGTAGCCATGAAATTGATATGAAATGTAGAAATGCATAGTTTTACTTCAGAGCATCCAAAGATATTTCAGAATATTGAGGAAGATTGAATTTAAGAGAAAGAGATCAAAGGAAGCAATTAAATAAGTGACAATGTGAAAAAAGTGTGATAGGACATCAAAAAGAAGAATAGGGAGGGGGTACAGGCATGAAGTGTGAAGATTTGAAGAGAACTGGGTGACTTCTAGCTTTGGAAGGCATGTGTGATCCACTGCAGGGTTGAAGAGGGATAGGTAGGAGTTGCAAGGCTAATGACAAGAAAGAAGAGATTGAACATCACGATTGTGTCCTGCACATGGTTCTCTTATAAGTCTCCATGTGTGTGCTCCCAGGCTTTTACACTGTAACGTGCATAGAATTGGTTTGTTCACTTCTGTGACTATTGCTCACTTCATATAAACAATCCCCTAGTGGTTTAAACGTTTCTGGAAGAAATTATGTTTCTTAGAAGTAACTTCATGCTTTCCAAATAACATGCTATGAAAAATACTGCCCGTCTTAAAAGTCAGACATTTTCTATTATTGTAAGGGATCCTTAAAATTCTCATGAAGAAATCACTGTCAGTGACCTAGGACCTGGGAAACTTTTACATATCTACATCTAAATATATATACATGTATTTTCAGATGCTTATATGCTCATGAAACCTGGCCTGTAATACTCTTCATAAATTCATGTTTCAACATTCTGAACTTGGGAAGAAAGTGAGAGAAGTTTTATTCTTTTCAAGCAAAACATCCTTGGATTAGAATAGTCTACAAACAATAAACATCTCAAGTCTTCATTTCTCAAAATCAAAGAAAAATATGCTTTTCAGATCTATCACTTTAAATTATGCATCTTACAGCATAATGAATTCAAAATTTTAATCCTCAATTCATTGACAATGCAAATTATTTCCCAGCATTTGGAAGTCAAACAGGGTGAGAGGGGAGAGCCTTTACATATTCCAGGTTTAATGGCTAAGCACCAGATGGAAACAATTCTACAATGAAAGAAAGAAATCTGTTAGGATATTTTGGAGATCTGTTCAGTTCAGTGGCACGTCACTGGTCATGGAGGCCAATTTTTCAGAGGACTTATTTAAATTGCAGATACTAAAGTAGTACACTAATTTAACCCAGAAAATGCTGAATTTTGGAGTTGTTTACATTTTAACAGTTCTTTGATTTAAAAAGTACTTGTTTTTCTTGTCTTTCAGTAATGACTCATATACCTGATACAAACCACCTCTGAGGCAGTTAAACTTGAAGGGAAAGAGTGATTTTATGTAAAATTGAAATAATAATAAAAAATTTCACTGTTAATATTTATAGCTATGACCATTTTAAGAGAATTGTAGAACTGTCTGTATTTATTTTGGTATGAAAATCTTTAGTTCAGTACAGTTTATTACATTTAATATCAAAGGATTTGAAAACATTAAAAACAAATTACATAAATTAGCTTATGGATCTTTCAAAGGGCGGTTTTTAAGAGAATCTGAGCAGAAACAAAAGGCAACAAGATCTGCTTGTTAAATTGTAGATGTTGAGAGCTTTGACAATGAAAGACTGGGACATTAATGGGGTACTAAGCAATAATTCTTAGAGGAGGTCTCTTTCATATTCATACCTCTGATTTCTGGCACAATAAGTGTTGAAATTTGAAGCCATGTGACAGCAAAATTATGCATTACATGGTGAATTATAGATTTTGGATGAAAGCCAGCTCAAATGCTTTCATAAGAACTTGACACAATAAACAAAATACATTGCTTTTCCAAATGCAGTTTGTTTAAAATGAACAAAATACTACCCATATATTAGATGATCAGAATATCAATCCTCCCCACCCCAATTGCTATATTTTCATTTCATAAAAGATTGTGAAGGAACTGTATCTATATACAATGTGCTGAGTCTAAAATAAATGGGGATGGAACCAATGAACAGCATGCAGTGAGTGAGGCTTATCCATGTATATACGGGAGGTAGAATGGTAGGAAAGTGAACAGAATATTCAGTCTTCAACCTTTTGACTTGGTCCTACCCTTTCTACTAGATATTTGGACTTCTTGAACACAGAGATGGAAATAAGGCAAGGGGGAAATGGAACAGAATTTAAAAGAAACCAGGGTTGCAGGTTTGATCCCTGGTCAGGGCACATACAAGAAACAACCAATGAATGCATAAATAAGTGGAACAAGTTGACTTTCTCTCTTTCTCTCTCTCTCTCTCTCTCTCTCTCTTCTCTCTCTCTCTCTTTCTCTCTCTCATCAATACATAACATCAATACAGTAAAGAGGAACAGATGAGAAAAGAATGAAGAAAAAAATCAAGGAAACTATATTTTCTTGAGTCATCTAAAAGTTTGAATTCTTGGTTTCCAAGTAAAGGACATCACTCAGAGACACTTGCTGTCTTCTAACATGTCCTCTCTTTGAGACAGTTAACCTATCTCCATAGTATCAAATCAAAAGAATATCTTGAGACTATGTGGAAAATAGATTTTACAGCACTGAGGTTGTCTCTGAGCAATTTAGGGGGTCAAGAGGAGTAATATAATATAGACTTCCTCAGATGGACTTTACCTATGGGTTGCACATTTTGTATTATTAGAAAAGATAGAAAAACTTTACCAAACAATTTTCAGTTGTTCTGAAGAGGTGGAATTAAAACTGCTGAAGGATGTCTGGTCCATGAATCAAGAACCACCTGCTTAAGTTATACATCTGCTTGTATAACATGCATGTATAACATGAGCTAATCATGTCTGTTTCTTCTTAACACTGTCCATTAAACAAGGAGGTTGGTTTAGATTATTTCAGATCTCTTCAAGCTTTGAAAACTGATTTTTCTATGTTTGCTTTATTCTAAGAAATGAAACACCTGTGCTTCTTCAGTAGACTGAATGCAATGTCTGTAATAAATACCTGACAAAAGCCTGTGGGTATTTGAATGTTTCCCCCACTTACCATGATCTTTCCTCTCTTTATTTTCTGTTCCATTGGATTATAGAAATATGTGCCTTACAAATTTAACATTTGGAAAACACTGGTTGGATGACTCAGTTCACATTGCTTGACTTGTTGTTTGACCATTATTGACCATAATCAGTTCTTCTGGAATCACAGATACTTTTATAAGGCAAAATGTCTTTGATGATGAAAGACTTTGTTTGCTAAGGCTGATAATAGGCAGAGTGTTGAGAAGTAAGGTACTGGTGGTTAAGGTAGAGAGAGAGAAGAAATGGGTCAATAATTGACAATTTAACATACTGGAGAAATTTTTTATTTTTTTATTTTTCTGAAGCTGGAAGCGGGGAGAGACAGTCAGACAGACTCCTGCATTGCCCTACCGGGATCCACCCGGTACGCCCACCAGGGGCGAAGCTCTTCCCCCTGGAGAAAAATTTTTAAAGCTGAGAATGACTGCCTGTGTTCTCTGGAGTCATAATCCTCACACTGTGAGTTCAGAGTTAGCTCTTAATTCTTATGTCTCATTAAAGTCACTGGTGTCTGTTCTTCCTCAGATGCAATTCATTCAGTATTGATAAGGTATAAACTTATATGGTATTTCTGCACTAAATCATTGAATTGGGGAATTCTAGGGATTGAGTACATCCTTTTCTGATCTTTTGCAACTTACTTCTTACAGATGGCTTCAGAATAGTAAAATGGTTATTAAAATGGGCTTAGAATGAAAATAGTGTATTCTCATCTTCTTTGCCTTTTAGCTGATGACTTTGGGTCATTTGGAATCCAGCTATAATTTATTTATTAAAATGCTTTTAGTAATACTTTATTTAGATATAATTCACATGTAAAATGTATCCTTTTAAAGTATATATTTACAGAGTTGTGCAATCATCAGCACTACCATCAGTGCTCACTAATTTAGAATATTTTGATCACCCCAAAGAGAAAGCTTGTACCCCTTAGCCATTCTCTCCATTCTCTGCTACTCCAGAGCCTGGCAGCCACTAATCTACTTCCAGTCTGTATGGATTTACTTATGCAGTATATTTCATACAAATAAAACTATACAATTTATGGCCTTTAGTGTCTGGCTTTTTTCACATAGCATAAAGTTTTCAAGGTCATCCATGTTGTAGCATGTGTTGATATTTCATTCCTTTTTGCTGCTGGATAACTCTCCAGTGTGTTGCTATGACATATTTTATTTATCCATTCATTAATTGATGGACATTTTGATTGTTTGCACTTTCTGGATATTATGAATATGCTGCTATAATATTCCTGTGCAAAATTATTTTTCCTGTGCAAAAAATTTTAATAGACATATTTTTAATGTTTTTGGTTATATACTTAGGAGTGAAATTGCTGGGTCAAATGGTAACTTTCGGTTTAGCTTTTTGAAGAATTTCTTAATTGTTTTTCCAGAGTGCCTGCATAATTTTAAATTTCTAAAAAAAAGCTGAAAAGACCTCAGAGAATACTGAAAATGTATTCTAAGAACCTTGAAAATGATATGCAACACATCCATATAAAATAAGACAGTACTGTTTCATTGAGGTCTAAAATTTATTAGTCACTCCCTCTGCAGCCATAACATATAAATTCTGTTTAAAAGTTATTTTTCTCTCTCATGATTTATTTAGACACAAAACATAGCTCTGCAGTTTTCTCTTTGCTGGGGAGAGCTACATTGAAAAGCTGTTGATGCTCATTCTTTTATGAATGGAACAGGGGTTTATTTCCAGTTATGTATTAGGAGTAAAAGATCACAGAGATTTACCTACAAGTGGAACTTCACCTCATACCCCCCACTTATACACTCTCTATCACACATTTTCCAAGGTTTCAGAATGTCCTGGACTCCTAGAAATTCAACCAATAAGGGTGAATTTTCCCACCTGGTCTCCCCCCTTTCAGAGACTTCAGTGGTCTTATGGTTTTATGAAAACACAAGTAGATGGACCTAATAACATTCAGAAAATAGTGAAGAAAGACTGTATTTTTAGCTTTAATAGCTTGTAATTTTTTTTTTCTAATAGATTCTAAAATCACTGTGACAAGGGACCATTTTTGAGTTTCTAAAGGTTAAAACAAGTGCCTGGGCCAAAAAGGATATTTTAAAAAATTATTGTTGACTAAACCAAGAATGAAAGCCCGTGAGTAAAAACTGAGGACACACACACAAATCTGCAAATAGAGTTGGCTAAAGATAAGAGAACAAAGACCCTGGCCGGTTGGCTCAGTGGTAGAACATCGACCTGGTGTGCGGGAGTCCCGGGTTTGATTCCTGGCCAGGGCACACAGGAGAAGCGCCCATCTGCTTCTCCACCCCTCCCCCTCTACTTCCTCTCTGTCTCTCTCTTCCCCTCCTGCACCCAAGGCTCCATTGGAGCAGCGTTTGCCCAGGCGCTGAGGATGGCTCTGTGGCCTCTGTCTCAGGCACTAGAATGGCTCTGATTGTGGCAGAGCAACGCCCCAAGATGGGCAGAGCATCACCCCCTGGTGGGCGTGCCGGGTGGATCCCGGTCGGGCGCCTGTGGGAATCTGTCTGACTGCCTCCCCCATTTCCAACTTCAGAGAAATAAAACAAAGAAAAAAAAGTAAAAAAAAAAAGATAAGAGAACAAATAGCAGAGACAATCTTATAGTTACACTTGCTAATTAAATGGAGGCTGTGTGGTATAAAGACTATATACAGATGACGTCAGAGTAATGGTGGGGTAGGAAGCGATACCGATAAATCTCCCCCAAAACTCAACAAGATCTTCAACCAGAAACAGAAAAACCTATACTTGGAGCTTCCAGATGCTTCGCAATACACCCAAAGGTATGATTGAGTGAAAAATTGGCTAAATATATAACCAAACCCTGAAGGAAAAAGGGAGTAAGAAATGCTCCGCCTTCCTCACTAACCTAAACAGGGCGGCTTTCTCTGGTAACTGTGAATATAGAAACTGAGGCGGGCAAAGGGGGTGAATAGATCCAGGCCGCCGCGGCACAAATGGCCGAACCAGGCTGTGGCTCACAGATCCAAGCCGAGGAAAATCTGATCCTGTGGCAACCCGGGCAATACAAGCTAACTCTCGCGCCAAACCCAAACAAAGAAAGACAAGCGGAGCGGCCATTTTACCCGGTCTCCTGGTCGGTGCGCAGTTAGTGGGCGAGAATTTCTTCCTAGGCCCCGAGAGTGGGTGCCCGTGTTGCCCCACGGAGAGGCAGGGTCAGAGGCCTTTCTGTGGGCCGAGGGCAGAG
The DNA here is from genome assembly GCF_036850765.1 of Saccopteryx bilineata. NCBI lineage: Eukaryota > Metazoa > Chordata > Mammalia > Chiroptera > Emballonuridae > Saccopteryx > Saccopteryx bilineata. The sequence goes on along the minus strand of NC_089491.1, from coordinate 205,955,859 downwards.
TCTCTGGGCAGCCCCAGCGCCCTGGGAAAGCCACGCATGGGAGGGAGTGAGAACTACTTCCAACGGTGGAGATTTTCCGTGCTGGTGAGGGTTTCACTCAGAGGGAACCGCGGCCGGCCTCATATCCTGGTGTGCGCGCGCAGATAAGGAGTGAGCGATTCCTCCGAGTGCCGCCGCAGTGCGCGCCCGTGTTATCGCAGAGAGGGGCAGAGTCAGGGGCCTTTGTGTGGGCCAAAGCGGAATCTCGAGCCGCCCCAGCGCCTTGCAAAAGCCGCGCATGGGGACGGAGCGAGACTCAATTCCAACGCTGCAACTTTTCCCTGCGGTTGGGGGTTTCACTCAGAGCGTGAGACTGCTGGCTGGATATCCTGGTCGCAGACAGTGAGTGAGAGTTTCCTCCAAGCGCCCCCCAGAAGTGGGCGCCCGCTTGTGTTACCGGACAGAGTGGCAGAGCCAGTGGTCTTTGAGTGGGCGGAAAGCCCGCCTGATTATGCTAGCAGCTCTGACTGACTGAGCCTTACCCAGAGCCCTGTGCTGAGTGGAAATAGAGTGGGGAGTTGCCAGCTCTTTGAGCCTCTTACTATCCAGGCAGAGGCAGCAGCAACCCCATAGCTGGATTATCAGGCTACTAATTGAGGAAGGAAAGACTAGGAGAAAGGCTCCAGGAACACGGACTCTCTCACTGTCGGAGCCTATAAATGCTAATGAGCCTCAACTCCCACGAGACTAAAGCACAATACATGACATTGCCATAGAGACTTATCAACTGCAAGCCTCTACCTGAGCGTGCCAAAGGGGCAGAACCCGGGGTACAGAGTCACCGACCAGGAAGAGGGAGAGAAAAGAAAAAGCAAGAAGATAACCTCTCAAAATCAAGAATAATCTGCAGACTTTATAACCTATCATATTTTATTATATTTGTTCGTTTGTTTCTCTTATCTTCATTCTTGATACTTTTTTTTCTTCCTCCAATTTGGCCGATTAACTCTCTACTGGTCTTACTCTCTCCTCTCCTTGAACTACACTACCCATAAGTGTTACATCTCCCATTATCTTTTCTCTTCTCTTCCTTTCTCTCTATGAGGGTTGCACTCCAAAACCCTTAACTCTCTCTCTCTCTCCTTTCTTTTTTCTTCTTTTAGTGGTTCCCTCTTTTTTTTCTCTCTCTCGCTTTCTTTTCTCCCTCTATATTAGTTTCTTCCTTTCTCCTTTACATCTCCTCTCATTCAAACCTCAATAACAAACAAATTATCTTATCTGGGACTCAAACCTATGTTTGTGGCATTTTGGGGGGTTTTTACTTCACCTTTTTAACTCACTAGCAGTGCTCCCATCCCTGGCTCTCCATATTATCTAGTTCTTGTTCCACTAAATACAATAGTAAGTTTTTAATTTGTCCCCCCATTTTTCCGTTTTCCTCTTATTCCTCTCATCATAACTCTTAGATAACCAACACCTAAAAGCAAATCATTTTATTCTTGACCCAAATTTTTTCCTTATTTGTTTTTTGTGGGTCCATACGCTCTTTTTTTTTTCTTTTTTTCTTTTTTCCTTTTTTTTTTTTTCTTTCTTTTTTTCTTTTTTGCCCCTTTATTACTTTTCCCCAATTCAGGCCCTCCATCACAGGCATTATTTGTTATAACTCACAGTCCACCACAAGATTTTCTCAAGAAAGAGGGGAGAGGAGAGGAGAGGAAAAAAGGAGGGGGGGAATAATTTCCTTTTTTAAAAAAAATTTTTATTTTATTTTATTTTTCTTTATTTCATTATTAATTTTTTTTAAAAAACAACTCTTTTCGATTTTTTATTTTTTTTAACTTTTTATTCTTTATTAAATCTCATTAATACTATCAACAAAACCACCCTCAGATGCCATTAAGGAAGAGAAAATCGAATATCATGGATACAAAAGAAAGAGAGGTAACACAGCTAGATGAGGAAAAATCTATGGAGAAAAAATTTAATATATTGGAAACCTTGGAGCTAAATGACAGAGAATTCAAGATAGAAATCCTAAAAGTCCTCCGAGATATACAAGAAAACACAGAAAGGCAATATAGGGAGCTCAGAAAACAACTCAATGAACACAAAGAATATATGTCCAAGGAAATTGAAACTATAAAAACAAATCAAACAGAGATGAAAAACTCAATTCACGAGCTGAAAAACGAAATAACAAGCTTAGCTAATAGAACAGGTCAGATAGAAGAGAGGATTAGTGAAATAGAAGACAAGCAACTTGAGGCACAACAGAGAGAAGAAGAAAGAGACTCAAAAATTAAAAAAAATGAGATAGCCCTACAAGAATTATCTGACTCAATCAAAAAGAATAACATAAGAATAATAGGTATATCAGAGGGAGAAGAGAGAGAAAATGGAATGGAGAACATACTCAAACAAATAATAGATGAGAACTTCCCAAGCCTGTGGAAAGAACTAAAGCCTCAAGTTCAAGAAGCAAACAGAACTCCAAGTTTTCTTAACCCCAACAAACCTACTCCAAGGCATATCATAATGAAATTGACACAAACCAACAGCAAAGAAAAAATTCTCAAGGCAGCCAGGGAAAAGAAGAATACAACATATAAAGGAAGGCCCATTAGATTATCATCAGATTTCTCAGCAGAAACTCTACAAGCTAGAAGAGAGTGGACCCCAGTATTTAAATTCCTGAAAGAGAGGAACTTTCAGCCACGAATACTATACCCATCAAAGCTATCCTTCAAATACGAAGGAGAAATAAAAACATTCACAGATACAGAAAAGATGAGGGAATTTATCATGAGAAAACCCCCACTCCAGGAATTACTAAAGGGGGTTCTCCAATCAGATACAAAGAACAAAAAAAAACAGAGCCACAAGTAAAAGCTCCAAGAAGAACACAATAAAACCAAATTTAAACTGTGACAACAACAAAAAGAAAGAGGGGGAGAAGACGGAGATTAACAGTAGCAAAGGACGATGGAGTGCAAAAGTACTCACAAAATAGTTCGCTACAATGAACAGGGTAGGGACCCTTTTCATTACTCAAAGGTAACCACCATTGAAAAAACCACCACAGAAGCACATGAGATAAAAAAGATAGCAACAGAGGAAAGATGTATGGAATACAACCAAATAAAAACAAAAGATAGAAAAACGAAAGAGAAGGATCAAACAAGACACGAAACTAACAGAAAGCAAGATATAAAATGGCAATAGGGAACTCACAAGTATCAATAATTACACTAAATGTAAACGGATTAAACTCACCAATAAAAAGGCACAGAATAGCAGAATGGATTAAAAAAGAAAATCCAACTGTATGCTGCCTACAGGAAACTCATCTAAGTAACAAGGATAAAAACAAATTCAAAGTGAAAGGCTGGAAAACAATACTCCAAGCAAATAACATCCAAAAAAAAGCAGGTGTAGCAATACTCATATCGGATAATGCTGACTACAAGACAGGAAAAGTACTCAGAGACAAAAATGGCCATTTCATAATGGCTAAGGGGACACTGAATCAAGAAGACATAACAATTCTTAATATATATGCACCAAACCAAGGAGCACCAAAATATATAAGACAGCTACTTATTGATCTTAAAACAAAAACTGACAAAAATACAATCATACTTGGAGACCTCAATACACCGCTGACGGCTCTAGATCGGTCATCCAAACAGAGAATCAACAAAGACATAGTGGCCTTAAACAAAACACTAGAGCACCTGGATATGATAGACATCTACAGGACATTTCATCCCAAAGTGACTGAGTATACATTTTTCTCCAGTGTACATGGATCATTCTCAAGAATTGACCATATGTTGGGCCACAAAAACAACATCAGCAAATTCAGAAAAATTGGAGTTGTACCAAGCATATTTTCTGATCATAAAGCCTTGAAACTAGAATTCAACTGCAAAAAAGAGGAAAAAAATCCCACAAAAATGTGGAAACTAAACAACATACTTTTAAAAAATGAATGGGTCAAAGAAGAAATAAGTGCAGAGATCAAAAGATATATACAGACTAATGAAAATGACAATACGACATATCAGAATCTATGGGATGCAGCAAAAGCAGTGATAAGAGGGAAGTTCATATCGCTTCAGGCATATATGAGCAAACAAGAGAGAGCCCACGTGAACCACTTAACTTCCCACCTTAAGGAACTAGAAAAAGAAGAACAAAGACAACCCAAAACCAGCCGAAGAAAGGAAATGATAAAAATCAGAGCAGAAATAAATGAATTAGAGAACAGAAAAACTATAGAAAAAATTAATAGAACAAGGAGCTGGTTCTTTGAAAAGATCAACAAAATTGACAAACCCTTGGCAAGACTTACCAAGGAAAAAAGAGAAAGAACTCATATAAACAAAATCCAAAATGAAAGAGGAGAACTGTAGATATAGAAAGAATTATTGTAGAATACTATGAAAAACTTTATGCCACTAAATTCAACAACCTAGAAGAAATGGATAAATTCCTAGAAAAATACAACCTTCCTAGACTGAGTCAAGAAGCAGCAGAAAGCTTAAACAGACCTATCAGTAGAGAAGAAATAGAAAAAACCATTAAAAACCTCCCCAAAAATAAAAGTCCAGGCCCTGACGGCTATACCAGCGAATTTTATCAAACATTCAAAGAAGACTTGGTTCCTATTCTACTCAAAGTCTTCCAAAAAATTGAAGAAGAAGCAATACTTCCAAACACATTTTATGAGGCCAACATAACCCTCATCCCAAAACCAGGCAAGGATGGCACAAAAAAAGAAAACTACAGACCAATATCTCTAATGAATACAGATGCTAAAATACTAAACAAAATACTAGCAAATCAAATACAACAACATATTAAAAAAATAATACATCATGATCAAGTGGGATTCATCCCAGAATCTCAAGGATGGTTCAACATACGTAAAACGGTTAATGTAATACACCATATCAACAAAACAAAGAACAAAAACCACATGATCTTATCAATAGATGCAGAAAAGGCTTTTGATAAAATACAACACAATTTTATGTTTAAGACTCTCAACAAAATGGGTATAGAAGGAAAATATCTCAACATGATAAAGGCCATATATGATAAACCATCAGCTAACATCATATTAAATGGCACTAAACTGAAGGCTTTCCCCCTTAAATCAGGAACAAGACAGGGTTGTCCACTCTCTCCACTCTTATTTAATGTGGTACTAGAGGTTCTCGCCACAGCAATCAGACAAGACAAAGAAATAAAAGGCATCCATATCGGAAAAGAAGAAGTAAAGGTATCACTTTTTGCAGATGATATGATCCTATACATCGAAAGCCCCAAAGAATCCACAAAAAGACTACTAGAAACAATAAGCCAATACAGTAAGGTCGCAGGATACAAAATTAACATACAGAAGTCAATAGCCTTTCTATATGCCAACAATGAAACAACTGAGAAGGAACTCAAAAGAATAATCCCCTTCACGATTGCAACAAAAAAAATAAAATACTTAGGAATAAACATAACAAAGAATGTAAAGGACCTATATAATGAAAACTATAAACCATTGTTAAGGGAAATCGAAAAAGATATAATGAGATGGAAGAATATACCTTGTTCTTGGCTAGGAAGAATAAATATAATCAAGATGGCTATATTACCCAAAGCAATATACAAATTTAATGCAATTCCCATCAAACTTCCAATGACCTTTTTTAAAGAAATAGAGCAAAAAATCATCAGATTTATATGGAACTATAAAAAACCCCGAATAGCCAAAGCAATCCTACAGAAAAAGAATGAAGCTGGGGGCATAACAATACCTGACTTCAAACTCTATTATAGGGCCACGACAATCAAAACAGCATGGTATTGGCAGAAAAATAGACACTCAGACCAATGGAACAGAATAGAAAGTCCAGAAATAAAACCACATATATATAGTCAAATAATTTTTGATAAAGGGGCCAACAACACACAATGGAGAAAAGAAAGCCTCTTCAATAAATGGTGCTGGGAAAACTGGAAAGCCACATGCAAAAGAATGAAACTGGACTACATTCTCTCTCCCTGTACAAAAATTAACTCAAAATGGATCAAAGATCTAAACATAAGACCTGAAACAATTAAGTACATAGAAGAAGACATAGGTACTCAACTCATGGACCTGGGTTTTAAAGAGCATTTTATGAATTTGACTCCAATGGCAAGAGAAGTGAAGGCAAAAATTAATGAATGGGATTACATCAGACTAAGAAGTTTTTGCTCAGCAAGAGAAACTGATAACAAAATAAACAGAAAGCCAACTAAATGGGAAATGACATTTTCAAACAACAGCTCAGATAAGGGCCTAATATCCAAAATATACAAAGAACTCATAAAACTCAACAACAAACAAACAAACAATCCAATAAAAAAATGGGAAGAGGATATGAATAGACACTTCTCCCAGGAAGAAATACAAATGGCCAACAGATATATGAAAAGATGCTCATCTTCTTTAGCTATTAGAGAAATGCAAATCAAAACGGCAATGAGATACCACCTCACACCTGTTCGATTAGCTGTTATTAGCAAGTCAGGTAATAGCAAATGTTGGAGAGGCTGTGGAGAAAAAGGAACCCTCATACACTGTTGGTGGGAATGTAAAGTAGTACAACCATTATGGAAGAAAGTATGGTGGTTCCTCAAAAAACTGCAAATAGAACTACCTTATGACCCAGCAATCCCTCTACTGGGTATATATCCCCAAAACTCAGAAACATTGATACGTAAAGACACATGCAGCCCCATGTTTATTGCAGCATTGTTCACAGTGGCCAGGACATGGAAACAACCAAAAAGCCCATCAATAGATGACTGGATAAAGAAGATGTGGCACGTATACACTATGGAATACTACTCAGCCATAAGAAATGATGACATCGGAACATTTACAGCAAAATGGTGGGATCTTGATAACATGATACGAAGCGAAATAAGTAAATCAGAAAAAACCAGGAACTGTATTTTTCCATACGTAGGTGGGACATAATACTGAAACTAAGAGACATTGACAAGAGTGTGGTGGTTACGGGGGGGAGGGGGGAATGGGAGAGGGATAGGGGGTGGGGAGGGGCACAAAGACAACAAGATAGAAGGTGACAGAGGACAATCTGACTTTGGGTGGTGGGTATGCAACATAATTGAACGACAAGATAACCTGGACTTGTTATCTTTGAATATATGTATCCTGATTTATTGATGTCACCCCATTAAAAAAATAAAATTATAAAAAAAAAGAAAAAAAAAAGAATGGGATTAAATGGGAAAAAAAAAAAAGACTATATATAGATTTTGTTGTAAAAAAGTTTTAAAATTTCAGCCTTACCATCTTCTAGCCATTTGAATGTAAATATAGTAAGAGGTAAAAATTATTATGTGTGAAAAGGAATAATGACCGTCTTCTAGATCAGTACTGGTAGTCTTTGAGTTTTAAAATCTCAGATAACAGAATTCCAAATTTATTTCTTAAGTTCACAGAAATAATTCTGTGTCATAATAGATCACTGCTTTTTATAATTATAAGACTAAATACAGAGCTTCGAGCCTAGCAGACAAAATATAGTAACCAATGTGGAATTAGACCATAGACCAAACTAAGGCAATTGTAAATATAACTAACTGTGTGTAAGACTCCTAATATGTTTAGCTTCAGGAATAGTTCATTAGTAAGATCTAGATTCATCTTACTTTAAATTTGACAAATACATTAGAGGCAATATAATTTGTGACATATGCCATACAGACAGAAATAGGTAGAGCATTACTAGGTAACAGGGTGCTGTTTTTCTAGTTTGCTTACTCTAGGTACCATAACCTTGACTTAGCCTTTGGAAAGTACACATATCCCATTTAAAGTAGGAATCTAATAATATTTTTAGAAACCATGAGATTTCTTTAATTTGTGACTTTTTAAAGATGGCAAAAGAAATCATACATTATATAATAGAATGAACCCTAATTGTAAACAACTAAAATTAATATACATTAGAGTTTTGATAAAATTTCTAATTTATTTTTGTTAAAAGACACAAAAACCATTTTGATTCTGGTCTTGTTTGCGTAGCTGCTCTTTTGTTCTCTTGACTGACTTTTGCCTGCTGAAGTGGTCTTGTTTCACTCCCTTCTATACTGTGACGTCACATTTCTGTGTCAGGACTCAGTAGATTCTCAGTATCTACTAATGATCTTACTCAAAGTATAGACTTTATCACTTTTGTGAATTGTTAGTGATGATTGCTATATATTTCCTATAAGATTGTTAGAAATTTTGCTATTTTATATATTATCAAAGTGAATTTCCTCTCTTTGCTTACATAGTCCCCTCCTTCTCTCTACTCTACTGAGTGTGGTCTTTTAATATGTTGCCTTCTTTGTTGTACTGCACTTGGCAGAGGTGTTTTAAACATTTGATATGAAAAATATCTTCCTTATCAGGGCCCAAGCTACAGGTGCATTTCTTTGTTTTCCTCAATATTAATTCCTTTGTTAACACTATTATACAGTTTCTATCCTAAATATAGCAAACGGGGGATGCTTCTGGGAAATTGTATCCCAACAGCACCATGAAAGCTGTACTCATATTGACTAAGTCACCAAAGGCTAGATTTTGTTGCATGTCAAACAACCCCCAAACTTCAGTGGCTTAAAATAATAAATATCACATGTTTATCCTTGATGACTAGGGGAATCTGCTCAGTCTGATTAGTGAGAGATACAGCCTCACAAAGGCTCCATTTCAATCTATTGCCACGATTGACAAGTTAGAAAGGAAATATGGCAAATTTGTAAAATGGCACTTAAAAATTTTTGCTCTGAAGTATTGCATGCCATTTCCACTCATATTTCATTGGATAAAACCAGTCACACTGCCATACCAGATATAAAGAGGCAAGGAAATAAGACCCACCATGTATTCAGATGTGGGGAGAACCAGATACAGCAAAAATTAAAACTTTCACTGCAGTTAAGCGATCTAAATCCTAATGAGAATAAGCAACATATTCAAGACTATACAGTTATTAATAAACTCAGCAACAATGACAAGACGGAATCTTGAATGAAAAATCTTCTTGGCACAATTCATGTACTTAAAGGATTGGGACAAGATAGCAACATGCTTCTTGAATGGTGAGCTGAAGGACAACAATAAGGATCTGAAACAGTGCTTTCAGGATGCAGTGATACACATATTCAGATAACATGCTATAACTCTGGCTTGCTGGGAAACAAGCTGCAGAAAAGGTAGGTTGCACACACTATCCAAAGACGAGTGGCTCTTTCTGGGCAAAACTTTGAACTGTTGATAGTACTCAAAGGGAGAAACCAAGACACACATACTCTTCAAAAAGGTGGTGGAGGCCCTGGCTGGTTGGCTCAGTGGTAGAGCGTCGGCCTGGCGTGCAGAAGTGCGGGTTCAATTCCCGGCCAGGGCACACAGGAGAAGCACCCATCTGCTTCTCCACCCCTCCCCCTCTCCTTCCTCTCTGTCTCTCTCTTCCCCTCCCGCAGCCAAGGCTCCATTGGAGCAAAGATGGCCCGGGCGCTGGGGATGGCTCCTTGGCCTCTGATCCAGGCGCTAGAGTGGCTCCGGTCGCAACAGTGCGATGCCTCGGAGGGGCAGAACATCACCCCCTGGTGGGCAGAGCGGTCGCCCCCTCGGGGGCGTGCTGGGTGGATCCTGGTCTGGCACATGCGGGAGTCTGTCTGACTGTCTCTCCCCGTTTCCAGCTTCAGGAAAAAAAAAAGGGTGGTGGAGTGGACTATCACAGAATCATTCTTCTATGACTATTTAGCATGGAATGAGGCATGATTATGTTTCTTTTCTCTTGTCCCTTGATAGTAATAATGAACAGTAGCATTTTCCTTCAAGAAGAAGGATCAACATTTAAAGAGATTCTCTTTAAAATGTTGCCAGGAGCACATATTCCTCATATAACCACAAGTTATTAAAAAATATAATGGAAAATAAATATAACCTTAATGAAAATGTTCTCTTGTTGCTAATTCCATAGTCAAAGTGAAAAATTAATAATATATTTTTCTGTCACTTTTAATGATATTTAGAATCTTTCTCCATAGTATTCCTTTTCTTTTTTTGTACTCGCCAATGATGATGAATCAGATTAGACGTGCTAAAGTAGAAATGTTTACACTTCCTAAGAAGTCTCATATTTCCTTCAATATTGGATACGACATACTTGCTTTGTAGTAGATTCAGGTAGAATTGATTTCAAATTTGAAATGTGTTCACTTTTACATTCATTACACAAGCTTTAAATAAGCTGGGCATCGTGTAAGTGCATTTTCATATCATGAAGATGGAAAGAATGTATTCTTAGAAATGTTGACCCTGGTCAGTTTGCTCAGTGGTAGATTGGCCTATAAACATCTGGGTTTGATTCCTGGCCAGGGCATACAAGAGAAGTGACCATCAGCTTCTCCACCCCTTCCCTTCTTCCTTCTATTCCTCTCTTACACTCCCACAGCCATGGCTTGGTTGGAGCAAGTTGGCCCTGGGCACTGAGGATGGCTCCATGGTCTCACCTCAGGTGCTAAAGTAGCTCAGTTGCCAAGCAGTGGAGCAATGACCCCAGATAGGCAGAGCATCACCAGGTAGAAGGCTTGATTGGTGGATCCCTGTTGGGGTGCATGTGGGAGTCTGTCTCTCTGCCTTCCTGCTTCTCACTTAAAGAAAATAAAAAAAGAAAATGTTATCTCTTCTGTTTGGTTTGAAATCACATCTTTCAGAAGATCAGTTTAAGTTCATATTATCCATTAAAACTTTTTCAAATTTAGCTGGGTAAGTTTTGCTGAAAATTAAGTCTTTCTAATTTACTTTTTTATTGATTACTATTTTTACATGAGCTTAAGTGTTTAGTTTACAAGTGTTTACAGAAACTGGATATTTTTTTAATGGTACAAGGATTATTTAGATTAATGTGGAGACATTTAAAATTTAATATACTCAAGTATACCATTTGTATTATACTTATTAATGTTTAAAATGCTTTGACAACTTACTGATATTTTTAAACAATGTTATACTGAACAATATTTATTTCCATACATTCAAGTTTAGATAAGAAATAGTGGGAGGTCTGCTTTCCTTTTGTCTGAAAACTTCTGTGCATATTTTCTTTATATGTTAATATAAAATGTACTTTATTTGAGATGAGGCAATTTTGTAATAGTTATTTGTAAAATGATTCCAGCTGGTCTATTTCAGAGTTTGCAACACCAGTTTTCTATATTTTCAAGGGCAGTTTTGAGCACCCTTTTAGTTATCTGTTGTTGTGTTACAAACACTCTAAAACTTAGTGTCTTAAAAACAACTAATTTATCACTTGTGATTCTGTGGGTCAGGAATTCAGGCAGAGCTCAGTGGGGGTGGCTGGTCTCTGCTTTACCTGGTGTTACCAGGGCGGTTCAGCTGGGGCTGAAGGAGTCAAGATGGCCTCTATCTCACATCTGGAACCTGAGTGACGAGTGTTGGCAGGGCATCTTGCTTCTTTTCCATGAATTTTGTTACTTTGCACAGAGTCTTCCATCATGTACTTGTCTTGTCTGAGTTTCTTTTTGTGAAAGATGAATTCTGACCGAACAAAAGCCAATGTAAAAGGACCTTTAAAGACATCATTGCACAGGGTCACACCTATCATATTCTACTGGTCAAATAAGTCATGAAGATATCTTAGATTTAGGGAGAGTGGTTCTAGACTCTGTACCTCATGGAAGGAGTGACATAGTCGCATTGCAAAAAGGTACATGAGAAGGGAAGGAAAATAATATATAGCTGGCTTTCTGTATCTGCAGATTCAACCAACCACAGATTAAAAATATTCAGAAGAAAAAAGTTATCCTGCTGCTGAAGTGTACTATTATATGGAGTTAAGACTATGATAATTGCATCTATATTAAACATGTAAAGACTTTTTTCTTGTGCCTGACCAGGCAGTGGTGCAGTGGCTAGAGTGTCAAACTGGGATGCAGAGGACTCAGGTTCAAAACCTCGAGGTCACCAGCTTGAGTGCAGGGGTTGCTGATTTGAGCGTGGGATCATAGACAAGACCCCATGGTGGTGGCTTGAAGCCCAAGGTTGCTGGTTTGAGCCAAGATCACTGGCTTGAGCAAGAGGTCACTCTCGTTGCTGTAGCCCCCTAGTCAAGGCACATATGAACAATTAAGGTGCCTCAAGGAAGAATTAATGCTTCTCATCTCCCTCCCTACCTGCCTGTCTGTCCCTATCTATCCCTCCCTCTATCTCACTCTCTCTCTCTCTCTCTAAAAAAAGACTTTTTTTGTCATTATCTCCAAAACAATACAGTATAACAACTATTGCATATCACTAACATAGCACTGCATATTATAGGTAATCTAGAGATGATTTAAAGAATATAAGGGGATGTGCATAAATTATGTGCAAAACTTATGTCATTTTATATAAGGGACTTGAGCATCTGTGGATTTGGGTATTTGTGGCAGTTCTAGAAACCAATTCCCATGAAATACCAGGGAATGACTATATCACAAACACATATGAATGAATGAGTTACATTTCTAAGGCTACTCCTTTGCCCAAATTATAAGCTATCAGTTTACTGTATGAAAGTCTGTATCTTTGTATTTCTGTTTGGGAACTATTGAATGCCTCATGTCTCAGTAAATTTAAGTAAGTAGTTAATTATCCTGTCTTTAAAATCTCTGTCAGTTTGATGTGATTTAGAGTATGCTTCACAAAAGGGTGAGTGTAGGGATGGCATCAGCAGTATCAGAGACATTAATTCTTCAAACATGTCTTGAGTATGTACAATGGTTAAGTACAATTCCAGGCATTGGATTTACAAATAAAAATGGGTAAGAAATAGTTTTCATTCCGTAGTATTTGACTTATTTGTCACAATGTTTCCTCCCTGAAATTGATTCTATGCAGTCATAGCCTTGTCATGGGGTCAAAGAGGTGGACTGTATTTCCCTGCTCCTCTGAGGTTGGGCTTGTTCATTATGAATTGCTTTTGCTAAAGGGATGATAGCAGATATGATAAAAGCAGTAGTACAAAATGTGTGCTGTGGGACTTGAATTATTTATTTCTCCTCTATCACCATGAGTAGAAACTAGGCCTCAGAAATCATATACATGTGGACCTGGACAAGGAGGTGGACCTATAGATTGAGGCAAGACTGGCCAGTAGAGCTAGTCCACATCAGCAAACTACCAGGTGATCTACAGATCTGTTAGAAACATGCTTATGTTGATTGCCTTTGCAATTTTGTGGTGGTTTTCTACATACAAAAGCTGCTTGAAGCAAGTATTATGTTGGTAGAAAGACACATAAACAAGTAATTGTACTGTAATGCAGGTTAAGCAGTAATAAAGATCTTCACAGGAAACCTGCCCAATTTTTCAGGATATGTGTGTGTTTTGAAGGGGCATGAGGAAGATATTCTAAAAGAAAGTGACATATAGCTGAGTCTTAAAGAATGAAAAAAGGGATATGTAAAAATTTACCAAGTAGAATGAAATATTACCAGTCAAATTTCAGTGTGACAAAGGCAAGAGAGTAAGTTCTAATGTGATATATAGAAAACTATGAAGGCAGTTAGTCTATGTTTCTGAAAGTTTAGTAAGTTGGTCCATCCTGATTCACTAAGGGACTCAAAACCTTACATTGGTTTCACAATGGATTTTAAGTCTAAGAGATTTCTGAACTGATATTAACTATGATTGACTTGAATTTTGTTGCTCTTGCAAAACATTTTAGATAACATGCTCTACTGAAATTAATATGAGCAAAGTTTTATTGTTTCTGTGTTTACAAATAATGAAATTACATACCAGGCAAATATTTCAATTTAATAGCCAAAAAAGAAATTAAAAAGCTCAGATGGACATGACAACATAGGAAAATGGTCAGTTGAAAATTAGTAAGAAATAATATTACTTGGCTTGGCATTTTATATAAAAATTACAGGTAACTTCTTCTTTCAAGTATTGATTAAAAAAAGTTTTTAGATGAGTTATATTAGAAATTATTATAAAGTTATTCCAACAAATAATACATTTTAGAACTATGGTTATTAGTTCTATCATTTAGATAGGTTTGTTTGATAAATTTAATGTTCATACTATGTATTTTCAAAAAAGCCAGTTTTATCTTTCTGCAGACTGATAATTCAGCTGGTGATTCACATTTTAATCTGAATTTTAGAACTGAAGGAAATTTAAGCATATTTTATTGCTAATTTAGACCTTAGTTAATATTCTGGCCCTGCCCTTTACTAGCTGTGAGAAATTGCACAAGTTCCCAACCCTCTATAGATTTCACTGTTCATATCAATAAAATGGGGCAATAATTCTTACTGTTGGGATTCCAAGATGGCGAAGGAGTAGGTGGATGTTCCAACTGCCACCTCCCAGGACCAAATCAGATTACAACTTAATTTAAGAACAATAATCTTGAACAACTAAGGTGACCAACGTTATTACAAAGAAAAGGAGGACAAAAATAAATTGAAGAAAAACTATTGTAAATAAAAGAAACATTTTATTCATTGCAATGATAATGTATGGTAATATAATAAATGCATAATAAAACATTTGTAATACTTTATATTGTAATTATGCTTACATGCTATTAATTTTTAAAAATAATTGTAAGAAAAAAGTACTCATTTAGATACAAATACGTAACATCACACACAATAGATCAATTCTGCATCTATCAAATACAGACATTTACAGATTAGTCTTCCAATATCAAAAAGGAGGACATGGAGGAAGCCACTTTTCAAAGGAGTATGGAAATTACAAAAGAAGGACTGTCTTACCTAAAAGAGGACAACTGGTCACCTTAGAAAAACCAACTTTGGACTAAAGGAAGAGGACTCTACAACCAAGGATCACAGAAGAAGCCACACCAAGACTGGTAGGAAGGGCGGAGACATGAAAAGGGCTGCCCCGCTCCCAGGAGCGAGGGGCAGCAGAGGATTTGGAGGGACTCTCAGTGTGGGAAGGAGGTCATCCTGAGAGGTGTGGGTGCTCAGCCTCAACCCCAGAACCCCAGCCTAAAGCCCCAGAGCCTAGAAGAGGCACCCAGACAGCATTTGGTGATGAAAACAGCACTGTTTTTGTCTGCAAGAAAGAGACTTAGCTTTCACAGAAGCAGACTCCATTGTAAAGGGTCTGCTCAGAAAATCTTGTTCACAGCCACTTCCCCAGGGCTGTGGTGAAGGGAGAGTTGAGAGGACTGGAGTTGCATGAAGAAAGTATAAAGTTCGAGGCTCAGGGAGAGACACAGTGGAGGACAATCACTAGAATCCCTATGCTGAGTCACTTTCCAATACTGCAGTCACCAACTTTCTTGGGCAGAGTGTCCCCTCTGTGTGGCATCAGCCTGGGGAAAAGCAGCTGCTCCCCCCTTCAGGAGCCTTTCCTACCCCAGAATAGCAATGGGTCATTTGGAGAGCCCAGGAAGCAGGTGGCACATCAGTGATTTAGTTTTCTGGTGTTGAGACTGGAGCAACCCCTCACATGCTCCTGACTCTAAGACTGGTCCTTTTACCTCAAGGAAGACTCAGTAGAAACTGTCCTGAGAGTGGAAAGACCACACCTCTGAGTCTCAGAGGCCACACCCACTGGACTTCAGGGCTACACCCTACTGAGGTCTTTAAAAAAAGTCTAAACATATTGACACATGGGGCAGAGCCACATTCGCCATCCTTCCTAATCCCTGAATTGATATAGGCACTTGGCTCTAGCAGAAGTTTTTTTAGTGGCTGAGTCCAATAAGCAGCCAGCAGACAGAAGTTACAGAAGGACAGACTCAGGGAAACTTGGCATTTTAAGCAGAACTTCCCCCAGGCTCAGTGTGAGTAAAATCTAGCCTAGGAATGCAGCTTGGTATTTCCATGTACACCTGGGCCCAACAAAGGCAGCCACAAACTCTGGATTGCTTGTAGCTCCAAGAAGGTTGCTGAAGGCAAGTCATAGGCAGTGTCTCCCACTGATCTGCACTGGATCCCTGTAAGGGATACATAGAGCTGGGATACTCATGGGCCAGCTGCTGAAAGCATCAGTTCAGGACCTAACAACCCTTGCTAGAGTGGCATCCTAAGGAAAATTTCTTACACCTGGCACAGCTGAGATGAGTTCCACTCTCTGTGATCAGCACCAACACAGTGACTCATGTACATTGGATATGATGGAACTTCACAGTTAGCTGGACTGGGTGCTGGATATCCTGCCTTGTGAGGCTAGATTCCACAGTGGGAAGGGAGAGAGCATTGTAACATGGACATTTAATTTGTGGGTTTCTGTGAGTCTACTGTTGTATCTCATTGAGGGGCTTAGCCTCCTTCTGGGAGGGCATGTTCAGCCCCAGGAGAAGGCTCTTTCAGTCTTCCTTCTTGACACCAGGGTCTCATCAGCTGAAAGACCTTATGCAGAGAGGACTGTCAGCCATACTTGGTCTGAACCTGATTCTCATCTTGTTGGGGAGAAAAAAAATTTTGAGTCTACATCATTGACTGAGGGATTAAGCTCTGGAGTAGGGTCCACATTCCCCATACTAAACTCCTGACCAAGAGACCCCTGATGTAGGGGGTTCCTCTAACATTGTATTCATAATCTCAGCTGCCCTAACTCATCAAGCATGAAAGACAGGCTGTAGAAGGGTTGATTGGGTGAGGCCAGTCTGAGCCCACACTATAGTCTTACCCGGGGAGACTGAGGAGAAAGAGTAGCCAAAAAGTGGAGATAAACCTTACAAAGCTAGGTGCTTTTATGGAGCTGCTGTCATCTCTAAGCAGGAGGAAGCTGATCCTTATAGAAAGGTTGGCCCCTCCCACACTACTGAGACAGAGAAAATTCAGACACAAACAGTAAAAAGTGCAGTAGCTTCAGATAGGTAGCCCACAGTGGGTTAAAACAACAGTTGATGCCAACTCAAGAAGATCTAGAGCAGGAGTCTCAAACTCACGGCCCGCGGGCCGCATGCAGCCCGCCGAACAATTTTGTGCAGCCTGCAGACTAATCCACGAAGTTCAAAATATTTTGGATAAAATTAAGTAAGCCCGTGGATTAGTCTGCGGGCCGCACAAAACTGTTCGGCGGGCCGCATGAGGTCCGCGGGCCGCGAGTTTGAGACCCCTGATCTAGAGCCAACAGAACTGGAAGTGGGTGACAGACAGCACCAACCCTAGACTTAGCTAGCTACATAAGCATGCCCCAAAAAGGAATCTAGCAAGCACCAAACATTATGGAGAATAAATATGCCTAACAGGACAGACATTGAAAAGTGTGATATAAGGCAGACCTTTAAAGCCAGCCAGCCTGAAAGGATAACCAGATCAATGAAAGGACCAACTGCATTTAATACTCATCTACAATAAGAGGGAAAATAGTATCCTCAAGAAGCATTTCTAGAAAAAGGAAAATAGGTGGCTTGGAGGTCAGTAAACCAAGTCCATCTTCTTCATAAAGAACCACAAAAATTTCAATGTCAGACAGTGCTACCTAATTCACAGACAAAATAGGCAGACAGAGAAATGCGACTCAAATTAATCAACAAGGGAAATCCCCTGAAAAAGAACCAAATGAGATAAAAATAACCAAACAACCATATGCAGAGGATGAAATAACAGTTGCTCAAGGATCTTAGAGCAACAAAGGATGGACATAGTGAGCACTTAAATAAAGAGATCACAAGCATCAAAAAGGATTTAAAATCATAAAAAAGAACCAGTCAGAAATGACAAATACAGTATCAGAAATGAAGACTGCACTAGAAGAAATCAATAGCAGGCTGGAGGAAGCAGAAGATGGAATCAGTGATTTAGTGAACAAGATAAATGAAAGCATAGAAGCAGAGCAGAAAAAAGGGCTCAAAAAGACTAAGGAAACTCTAAGAGAGTTCTGTGACAACATGAAGAGAAACAACATCTGCATCATAGGGTTTCCTGAAGGAGAAGAGAACAAACAAGGAATAGAGAACCTGTTTGAACAAATCATACCTGAAAACTTCCCTAAATTGATAAAGGAAAAAGCCACACAAGTTCAAGAAGCACAGAGAGTCTCATTAAAGTGGAACCCAAATGAGGCCTACACCAAGACACATAATTAAATACCAAAATTAAGAGATAAAGAAAAAATACTATAAGCCACAAGAGAAAAGCAGTTTATTGTCTACAGAGAAGTCCCCATAAGGATGACATTTGACTTCTGAACAGAAACACCTGAGGCCAGAAGGAATTGGTAAAAAAATATTCAAAGTGATGCAAAACAAGAACCTACAACCAAGACTCCTTTATCCAGCATGACTATCATTTAAAATTGAAGTAAAATAAAAAGTTTCCCAGACCAAAAAAAAAAAACCCCCAAAAAACAAAAAAAGAACAATGAATTTATTACATCAAGTATAGCAAGAAATATTAAAAAGCCTGCTGTATCATGAGCAAAGGGAATAAAAGATCTAGAAAAAGAGGATTGTAGATTTAAAGAACAAAATGGCAATAAATAAGAACATGTCTATGATAAACTTAATTATTAATGGATTAAATGCTCCAATTAAAAGACATAGGGTAGCTGCATGAATAAGAAAACAGAACCTGTATGTATGCTATCTAAAAGAGATCAACCTCAGAACAAAAGATATGCACAGACTGAAAGTGAAGGAATGAAAAAAAGTATTTCATGCAAATGGAAATGAAGAAAAAGTTGGGGAAGGAAGGAAAATGGCAGCGGAGTAGGCGGACAAACAGATGCCCAGCTCTCACCACCAAACTGGAATACAAATCAATTTAGAAAAAATCAGCATGAAAAACCAACTCTGAACTGCAATAACAGCTCTCAAAAACCAAGGAGCAAAGAAGAAGCCACAATCCTGATAGGGAGTGCCTGAATCTCCTCTGCTTACAGGAATGGAGGGGGGTGGGTGGGGCTGAGAGCCCAGAGAGGATCTCACATAGAAAAAAGAGCAGAAACTACTGCTCACAGCCACTTACCTGGTGACCAGGGAGCGGGGTGTGTTGAAAAGACCAGCTTATCTCCCAAGTGAAAAGGACAGGGAGAAGGACAGACTGTGAGGGGCTAAGGAATACAAGAAACAAACTAAAAAAGCTGACTCATCTGTGCTAGAAGTGGCCATAGCTGGGGGAGGGACTGAACCTTTCACAAAACAGAGCTGAATTGCTTCCAGATCAGAGATCTCCGGACATGTATCCAGCTTCAATCAGCGCAACAAGACACAGCTAAAAAGAAGAAGCAGGGAGGAGGGGCAGTAACTCAGGTCTCCATGGAGATCTGAGATACACCCCCCCTACTAAAGCTGAGAAAACACCATGCCCCCAGTGAGAATAGCTGGCTAAAGAGACCTTCAGAGTCTCAAGTTACACCCATGAAATTCCTGAATAGAGTTTCAGGGAAGCCCCCTGCTGAGATCAGTAAATGAGACTAACACCTGTTAAGGAAACAAACAAATCAAGACTTCAAAGCTGCCCAAATCCTAAAGTGGATTACAGATAACAGCTGATACCAACCCAAGAAGACCTTGAAATAACACATTCGAAAACTGCAGGCAGACAACACCAAGCCTAGACTCAACCAACTCTACAAATAAAACACCATGAGAAGACAAAAAAGTGCAATCCAAATGAAACCACAAGTGACATCTTCAGGAGATGAACTGAGTGATATGGAAATAATCAAACTTCCAGATGTGGAGTTCAAAATAATGATTGTAAGGATGCTTAGGGATCTTAGAACAACAATGGATGGTCACTATGAACACCTAAATAAAGAAATAGCAAGTATAAAAAAGAATCAATCGGAGATGACAAATACAATATCAGAAATAAAGACCACAACAGAAGGAATTAAAAACAGGATGGATAGAGCAGAGGAACGAATCAGCGAATTAGAGGACAACTGGAATGAAGGCATGAAAACAGAGAAGAAAAGAGAAAAGAGACTCAAAAAGTCAGAGGAAACCCTTAGAGAGCTCTGTGACAACATGAAGAGAAAAAACATCCGCATCATAGAGGTTCCTGAAGAAGAAGAAAAAGAACAAGGAATAGAGATGTTGTTCAATCATATCACAGCTGAAAACTTCCCTAAATTAATGCAAGAGAAACTCTCACAAGTCCAAAAAGCACAGAGGACTCCATTAAATAAAAACCCAAAGAAACCTACACCAAGACACATCGTAATTAAAATACCAAAGCTAAGCGATAAAGAGAAAATATTAAAAGCTGCAAGAGAAAAAAAAGTTATCACCTACAAAGGAGCCCCCATAAGGATGACATCTGACTTCTCAACAGAAACACTTGAGGCCAGAAGGGAATGGCAAGAAATATTCAAAGTAATGTAGAACAAGTACCTACAACCAAGACTACTTCATCCAGCAAGGCTATTGTTTAAAATCAAAGGAGAAATAAAAAACTTCCCAGACAAAAAACAACTCAAGGAATTCATTACAACCAAACCAATGCTGCAGGAAATGTTAAGGGGCCTGTTGTAAACACATCAAAGTGGGAAAAGAATATAGCAAATAAGGAATACACCTTTAAAGAAGAAAATGGCAATAAAAAACGACATATCAATAATAACCTTAAATGTAAATGGATTAAATGATCCAATCAAAAGACATAGGGTAGCTGCATGGATAAGAAAACAGGACCCATACATATGTTGTCTACAAGAGACACACCTTAGAACAAAAGACACACATAGATTGAAGGTAAAAGGATGGAAAAAATATTTCATGCAAACGGAAATGAAAAAAAAGCTGGGGTAGCAATACTTATATCAGACAAATTGGACTTTAAAACAAAGGATATAGTAAGAGATAAAGAAGGCCACTACATAATGATAAAGGGAGTAATTCAACAGGAAGATATAATATAACTATTATAAATATCTATGCACCTAATACAGGAGCACCCAAATACATAAAGAAGACTTTGATGGATTTAAAGGGCGAGATCAACAGCAATACTAAAATAGTAGGGGATTTCAATACTCCACTAACATCACTAGATAGATCCTCAAGAAAGAAAATTAACAAAGAAACAGGAGATTTTTTGGAAACACTAGATCAACCCGATTTAATAGATATCTTCAGAACTTTCCACCCTAAAGCAGCAGAATATACATTCTTTTCAAGGGCTCATTGTACATTCTCTAGGATAGACCACATGTTAGGGCACAAAAGTGCTCTCAACAAATTTAAGAAGACTGAAATCATATCAAGCATTTTCTCTGATCACAACAGCATGAAACTAGAAATGAATCACAACAGAAAAGCTCAAAAATTCTCAAACACATGGAAACTAAATAGCAGGTTGTTAAATAACAAATGGATTAAGAATGAGATCAAAGAAGAAATAAAAAAAATTCCTAGAAACGAATGAAAATGAGCATATAACAACTCAAAATTTATGGGACAACAGCAAAAGCAGTTCTGAGAGGGAAGTTCATAGCACTACAGGCACACTTTCAGAAGCTAGAAAAAGCTCAAATAAACAACTCAACCCTACATCTAAAAGAATTAGAAAAGGAACAGCAAATAAAGCCCAAGTGTAGTAGAAGGAAGGAAATAATAAAGATCACAGCAGAAATAAATGACATAGAGGCTAAAGAAACAATACAGAGGATCAATGAAACTGGTTTTTTGAAAAGGTAAACAAGATTGATGAACCTTTAAGTAGACTCACCAAGAAAAAGAGAGAGAGGACTCAAATAAATAAAATTAGAAATGAGAGAGTAGAAATAACAACTGACACAACAGAAATACAAATTATTGTAAGAAAATACTATGTAGAATTGTATGCCAAAAAACTAGACAACCTAGATGAAATGGACAAATACCTTGAAGCATACAATTTTCCAAAAATCAATCTGGAAGAATCAGAAAACCTAAACAGACCGATTACAACAAATGAGATCGAAACAGTTATCAAAAAACTCCCAACAAAGAAAAGTCTGGGGCCTGATGGCTTCGCAACAAAATTCTACCAAATATTCAAAGAAGAACTAACTTCTATCTTTCTCAAACTATTTCAAAAAATTCAAGAGGAAGGAAGGCTTCCAAGCTCCTTTTATGAGGTGAGCATAATTCTGATTCCAAAACCAGGCAAAGACAACACAAAGAAAAAAAATTATAGGCCAATATCTCTGATGAATATATCAATAGATGCTAAAATTTTCAACAAAATATTAGCAAACTGGATCCAACAATATATGGAAAAAATCATACACCATGATCAAGTGGGATTTATTCTGGGGATGCAAGGCTGGTACAATATTTGTAAATCAATCAATGTGATTCATAACCTAAACAAAAAGAAGGAGTAAAACCATATGATAATTTCAATAGATGCAGAAAAAGCATTTGATAAAATCCAGCACCCATTCATGACCAAAACTCTCAGCAAAGTGGGAATACAGGGAACATACCTCAACATGATAAAAGCCATCTATGAGAAACCCACAGCCAACATCATACTCAATAGGCAAAAATTAAAAGCAATCCCCTTAAGATCAGGAACAAGGCAGGGGTGCCCCCTTTCACCACTCTTATTTAACATGGTCCTGGAAGTCCTAGCAACAGTAATCAGACAATAAGAAGAAATAAAAGGCATTCAAGTTGGAAAAGAAGAAGTATACTATCATTATTTGCAGATGATATGATATTGTATATAGAAAACCCTAAAGTCTCAGTCAAAAAGCTACTGGACCTGATAAATGAATTCAGGAAAGTAGCAGGATATAAAATCAATACTCAGAAATCAGAGGCATTTTTATACACCAACAATGAACAGTCAGAAAGAGAAATTAAGGAAACAATCCCCTTCACAATTATAACTAAAAAAATAAAGTACCTAGAAATAAACTTAACCAAGGAGACTAAAGACTTGTACTTGGAAAATTACAAAGCATTGATAAAAGAAATCAAGGAAGATACAAACAAGTGAAAGCATATACTGTGCTCATGGTTAGAAAGAATAGACATCATTAAAATGTCTATATTACCCAAAGCAATCTATAAATTCAATGCAATACCAATTAAAATACCAATGACATACTTCAAAGATATAGACCACATATTCCAAAAATTTATATGGAACCAAGAGAACACGAATAGCCTCAGCAATCTTAAAAAAGAAGAATAAAGTGGAAGGTATCACACTTCCTGATATCAAGTTATACTACAAGGCCGTTGTACTCAAAACAGCCTGGTACTGGCATAAGAACAGGCATACAGATCAATGGAACAGAACAGAGAACCCAGAAATAAGCCCACAGCTCTATGGACAACTGATATTTGACAAAGGAGGTAAGGAAATACAATGGAGTAAAGACAGCCTCTTTAACAAATGGTGTTGGGAAAATTGGACAGCTAGTTGCAAGAAAATGAAACTAGATACCAGCTTACACCACTCACAGAAATAAACTCAAAATAGATAAAAGACTTAAATGTAGGCTGTGAAACCATAAGCATCTTAGAAGAAAACATAGGCAGTAAGCTCTCGGACATCTCTTGGAGCAATATATTTGCTGACATCTCCACGAGGAAGTGAAATAAAAGACAGGATAAACAAATGGGACTATATCAAACTAAAAAGCTTTTGCACAGCTAAAGACAACAAGAACAGAATAAAAAGACAAACTACACAATGGGAGAACATATTTGACAATACGTCTGATAAGGGGTTAATAACCAAAGTTTATAAAGAACTTGTAAAACTCAACACCAGGAAGACAAACAATCCAATCCAAAAATGGGCAAAAGAGGTGAATAGACACTTCTCCAAAGAGGACATACAGATGGCCAATAGGCATATGAAAAAATGCTCAACATCATTAATCATTAGAGAAATGCAAATTAAAACCACAATGAGATATCACCTCACACCAGTCAGAATGGCGCTTATCAACAAAACAACACAGAATAAGTGCTGGCGAGCATGTGGAGAAAAGGGAACCCTCCTGCACTGCTGGTGGGAATGCAGACTGGTGCAGCCACTGTGGAAAACAGTATGGAGATTCCTCAAAAAACTGAAAATCAAACTGCCTTTTGACCCAGGTATCCCACTTTTAGGAATATACCCCAAGGACACTATAGAATGGCTCAAAAAGGAGAAATGCTCCCCCATGTTTGTGGCAGCATTGTTCACAATAGCGAAGATCTGGAAACAGCCCAAGTGTCCGTCAGAAGACGAGTGGATTAAAAAGCTTTGGTACATATATACTATGGAATACTACTCAGCCATAAGAAATGATGACATCGGATCATTTACAATAACATGGATGGACCTTGATAACATTATACGGAGTGAAATAAGTAAATCAGAAGAAAAACTAAGAACTATATGAATTCATATATAGAAGGGACATAAAAATGAGACTCAGAGACATGAACAAGAATGTGATGGCAACAGGGGTGGGGGGGTGGGGGGAGGAGGGATGGGGTGAAGAAGGAGACAGCGGTTGGGGGAGGGGAGGGGCACAAAGAAAACCAGATAGAAGGTGACAGAAGACAATTTAACTTTGGGGGAGAGGTATACAGCACAATTAAATGTCAAAATAATTTAGAGATGTTTTCTCTCAACATATGTACCCTGATTTATCAATGTCACTGCATTAAATTTAATAAATAAATTTTAAAAAGTTGGGGTATCAATACTTATATCTGACAAAGTAAACTTTAAAACAAAGGCAAGGCCCTGGCCGGTTGGCTCAGTGGGTAGATCCTGGTTGGGCGCATGCGGGAATCTGTCTGATTGTCTCTCCCCGTTTCTAACTTCAGAAAAATACAAACAACAACAACAACAAAAAACAAAGGCAATAGTAAGGGATCAAGAAGGTCACTACATAATGATAAAGGGAACAATACAACAGAAGGATAGAACCATTGTAAATATTAATGCACCTAATATAGGAGCACCTAAATATATAAAGCAGATTTTGATGGACATAAAGGGTGAGGACAACAGCAATACTATAAAATTAGGGGATTTTAATACCTCACTAACATCACTGGATAGATCCTCAAGAAAGAAAACTAATAAAGAAACAGCAGACTTAAAGGACACACTAGATCAACTGGATTTAATAGATCTATTCAGAACATTTCAACCCAAAATAGCAGAATATACATTCTTTTCAACTGCTCATGGTACATTGTCTAGGATAGACCTCATATTAGAACTCAAAATGAGTCTCAATAAATTTAAGAAGATCAAAATTATAATTTTAATCATCTTCTCTGACCACAAGGGCATGAAACTAGACATCAACTACAATAAAAAATATGAAAAACATTGAATCACTTAGAGACTAAATAGCATGTTATTAATGAATGGGTTAACAATTCGATCAAGGAGGAAATCAAAAATTTTCTTGAAACAAATGAAAAAGAACATACAACTCAAAATTTATGGGACACAGCAAAAGCAGTCCTGAAAGGGAAGTTCATAGCATTACAGGTACACCTGGAGATTATTATGCTATGATCTCACATATATGTAAAGAAAGTAAACTGAGGAACGGAATAGAGGCAGAGACAGGGTCACAGTGACCAGAGGTACAGCAACCAGAAGGGAGAGGGATGAGGAGAAGGGATCAGAGAAGGTAAAGGTATTAGTGAAAGTATATATACATAACACAGAGATATCAGTAACAGGACAGCAAATCCTAGAGGAGTAGGGGGAAAAGTTAGGGGGAGGGGGCAAAGAGGGTATAAAAAGGGACACTGGGTGAGGGGTGAGGGATCTATGTTCAATGGGACACTTGACTTTATGTAAACACAATAAATTAAAAATTAATTTTTAAAAAGTAAGAAAAAGTTCAAATAAAAAAATTTAACTGCATCTGAAAGAACTAGAAAAAGAACTACAAATAAAGCCCAGAGAAAGAAGCAAGGAAATAATAGAAGTCAGAGTGGAAATAATTGACAGAGAATCAACCCCTCCAAAACAAACAAACAAACAAAAATACAAGATAAATGAAACCAACAGCTGGTTCTTTGAAAAGGTAAACAAGGTATACGAACCTTAACTAGACTCATCAAAAAAAAAAAAAAAAGACAATTGACACTGCAGAAATACAAAGGATTGTATGAAAATACTATGAAGATTTGTATGCCAAAACGTTGGACAACCCAGGTGAAATAAATTCCTAGAAACATACAATCTTCTAAGACTCAATTTGGAAGAATCAGAAAACCTAAACAGACTGGCTATAACAAATGAAATTGAAACAGTTATCAAAAAACTCCCGGATTTCAGGAGTGATGTCAGAGAAATGGTGCCACGAGGAGCACTCCCGATATCTCTCCCCAAAATTTTAACAAGTTCTTCAACCAGCGACAGAAAAATCTATCCCTGGAGCATCTGGAAGTCCCACACACTGAACACAAAGGTATGATCGAGCGAAAAATTGACTAAATATATAATCAACACTGAAGGAAATAAGATGAAGAAAGGAACAGTCCACATTCCACACTAACCTGAGCAATGGCTGCTATCACTTGGAACTGAGATAGAGTGAGGGCTGAGGGTGTGGAGGGAGCAGGGCTGTGGCACAGATGTCCAAGCCAAGGAAAGAGTGTGCCTACAGTGACTCAGCTTATGCAAGGTAATGCCCGCACCAGACTCCGGCAAAGACAAGCAAGCAGCAGCCGCCATTAGTCCTGATATCCTGGCTGGTGAGCGCAGATAGTGTGTGAGAGGTCCACCTAGCACCCCGGGAGTGGGTGCCCATGTTGCTGAACAGGGGGGCAGGGTGAGAGGCCCTTGTATGGGCTGTGACCAGAGTCTTGGTGTAGTCCCTGCACCCTGAACAGTGGCATGTGA
This sequence comes from Saccopteryx bilineata, assembly GCF_036850765.1. Lineage (NCBI taxonomy): Eukaryota > Metazoa > Chordata > Mammalia > Chiroptera > Emballonuridae > Saccopteryx > Saccopteryx bilineata. The sequence goes on along the minus strand of NC_089491.1, from coordinate 205,928,994 downwards.
GGAGTGCACGAAAACAAACTTCCCTATGCCCGAACTTCTCTCAGCCAGCCATTCAAGCTAACATCCCAGGGAAGAAAAAATACAGAAGCATTAGGGGGAGGGGCATGCAAGCAGCTTGCAGTATGTCTCTGGAGCAGATCTGCAAATACAATCGCTGAAATTAGCTTAACCCACAATCTGCTCACCTCCCAACAGACCTAAGGCTCTAACTGACAAGATCTCTCTCAGTTCAGCAATCTAAGACAAGAGGCATGATATTTTTTAGTGCCTCTTGCTATGCATGTAGGGGCAGGGGCAACTTCCTGTCAGACGATACAGGGTGAAAAACACATTCACATGGAAAAAACTTCAGAGAACACTGCAATAGTTAGACAGGCTAAGCTGTAGACTTTATAACAAGGAAGAAGCCTGCAGAAAGCAATAACACAGAATGCTAAGGCAAATTTAACTAGATATACCTGGGGAACTGAACAGAAGTCAACATGCCCCCCTACCTGCTTAAGCTGGTGGCTTTGATTGGCAGAACTTTCATATGCAGGGCTATATGTTAAAAAGAGGGTCATTGCAGCTTTTATGACCTCCTGATATGCAGGCAGCAACTAGGGCATCTTCTTCCCAGCCAAAACAGGTTACAAAGAGCAAAAAGCCTGGGTAGAGTGTTCCCACAGATTGCTGAGGCATACTGGATATGCCTGGAGGCTCATAGAAAGGCACCTTGAGAGCAATTGGCTCCCAGCCCTGCCTGATTATTCTGCCAGCTCTGACTGACAGAGCCTTACCCAGAGCCCTGTGCTGAGTGGGAATAGAGTGGGGATTTGTCAGCTCTTTGAGCCTCTTGCTCTCCAGGCAGAGGCAACGGCAACTTCATAGCTGGATCATCAGGCTGCTAATTCAGGAAGGAGAGACTAGGAGAGAGGCTCCTGGAAAAAGGACACTCTCATTGTTGGAGCCTACAAATGCTAACAAGCCCTGACGACCAACGAGACTGAAGCCTAATATGTGACATCGCCATAGAGACTTATCAACAGCAAATCTCTACCTAAGTGTGCCACAGGGGTAGAGCCTGGAGTACAGAGCCACTGACTAGGGAAAAGGAGAGGAAAGGAAGAAGGTAACTTCTCAAAATCAAGAAAAATCTACAAACTTTATAACTTTTTCCACTTTCTTTTGTTTCTTTCATCTTCTTGTCATTATTATTTTTTCTCTTCCACCTTGGTCCTTTTATTCTCTGCCTGTCTTATTCTTTTCTCTTCTTGAACTAACATTACCCATAAGTGTTACATCTCCTATTTTCTTTCTTTTCTTCTTCCTTTCTTTCTGTGAGGGTTACACTCCAAAACCCTTACCTCTCTTTTATTTTTTTTCTTCTTTTCTTTTTTTTTTTTGCTCTCTATTAGTTTCTTCTTTTCTCCTTTACTTTTCCTCTCATTCAATCCTCACTCACGAACAAATTATTTGATTTGGGACTCAATTTTTTTTCTTTGTGGCATTTTGGGTGCTTTTTAATTCAATTTTTAACTCATTAGCATTTCCCCCAACCCTGGCTCTCCATTCTATCTAGTTTTTGCTCCATTTAATATAATGTAATTTTTTTCTTTTGCCTGTTTCCCTCTTATCCCTCTCATTATATCTCTCAGTTGACCATCATTACAAGCAAATCATTTTATTCTTGACCCAAATTTTTTACTTTTTGCATTTTGTGGGTCCTTACCTCCTTTTTGCTCCTTTGTCACTTCTCCCCAACTCAAGCCCTCCTTTATACGTAGTTTTTGTTCCATTTAGCACAATATAATTCACAGTTTATCACTATATTTTCTCAAGTAGGAGGGGAAAGGAGAAGAAAAAAAAGAAATAGTAAATTTTTTTCTTTTTATTCTTTATTAATTATTATTAGTGCTATCAACCAAACCACCTTCAAATGCAATTAAGGAAAAGGAAATTGAATATCATGGATACAAAAGACAGATGTGTAGCACAAATAGATGAGGAAAAATCTATGGAGAAAAAATTTAATATATTGGAAATCTTGGAGTTAAATGACAGAGAATTGAAAATAGAAATACTAAAAATACTCAAAAATATACAAAAAACACAGAAAGGCAATTTAGGGAGCTCAGAAAAAACCTCAATGAACACAGGGAAATTGAAACTATAAAAACAAATCAAACAGAGATGAAAAACTCAATTCATGAACTGAAAAATGAGGTAACAAGCTTAGATAATAGAACGGGCTAGATAGAAGGTAGGATTAGAGACATAAAAGACAAGCAAGTTGAGGCACAACAGAGAGAAGAAGAGAGATTCTCAAGAATTAAAAAAAAAATGAGAAAGCCCTACAGGATTTGCCTGACTTCATCAAAAAGATTAACATAAAAATAATAAGTATGTCAGGAGAAGAGAGAAAAAATTGAATGGAGAACATATTCAAACAAATAATAAATGAGAACTTCCCAAGCCTGTGGAAAGAACTAAAGCCTCAAGTTCAAGAAGCAAACAGAACACCGAGTTTTCTGAACTCCAACAAACCAACTCCAAGGCACATCACAATGAAATTGGCACAAACCAATGACAAAGAAAAAATTCTCAAGGCAGCTAGGGAAAAGAAGAATACAACATATAAAGGAAGGCCTATTAGATTATCATTGGATTTCTCAGCAGAAACTCTACAAGCTAGAAGAAAGTGAACCCCAATATTTAAAGTCCTGAAAGAGAGGAACTTTCAGCCAAGAATACTATATACATCAAAGCTATCCTTCAAATACGAAGGAGAAATAAAAACATTAACAGATACAGAAAAGATGAAGGAATTTATCATCAAAAAACCCCCACTCCAGGAAACACTAAAAGGGGTTTTCCAACCAGATACAAAGAACAAAAGAAAACAAAACCACAAGTAAAAGCACCAGCAAGAACACAATAAAACCAAATTTTAACTGTGACAACAAAAACAAAAAAAAAAAGGAGGGGGAGAGGACAGAAATTAAAAGTAGCAAAAGACAATGGAGTGCAGAAGCACTTATAAGATAGTGTACTACAATAAACATGGTAGGTACACTTTTTATTACTGAATGGTAACCACCCGTGAAAAAACCACCACAGAAGCATATGAGTAAAAAAGGTAGCAACAGAGGAAAGAAGTATAGAATATAACCAAACAAAAAGAATGATAGAAAAACAAAAAAGAAGAATAAAAAAAGATACAAAACTAACAGAAAGCAATTTATAAAATGGCAATAGGGAACCCACAAGTGTCAATAATTACACTAAATGTAAGTAGATTAAACTCACCAATAAAAGGACACAGAGTAGCAGAATGGATTAAAAAAGAAAATCCAACTGTATGCTGCCTACAAGAAACACATCTAAGCAACAAGGATAAAAACAAATTCAAAGTGAAAGGCTGGAAAACAATACTCCAAGCAAACAATATCCAAAAAAAGGCAGGTGTAGCAATACTCATATCTAATGATGCTGACTACAAGACAGCAGAAGTAATCAGAGACAAAAATGATCATTTCATAATGATTAAGGAGACACTGAATCAAGAAAACATAACAATTCTTAATATATATGCACCAAACGAAGGAACACCAAAATATTTAAGACAGCTACTTATTGACCTAAAAACAAAAACTGACAAAAATATTGGAGACCTCAATACACTGCTGACAGCTCTAGATTGTTCATCCAAACAGATAATCAATAAAGATATATTGACCTTAAATGATACACTAGAGCAATTGGATATGATAGACATCTACAGGACATTTCATCCCAAAGTGACAGAGTATACATTTTTCTCTAGTGTACATGAAACATTCTCAAGAATTGAACATGTGTTGGGCCACAAAAATAACATCAGCAAATTCAGAAAAATCGAAGTTGTACCAAGCATATTTTCTGATCATAAAGCCCTGATTCTAGAATTTAACTGCAAAAAAAAGGAAAAAAACTCCACAGAAATATGGAAACTAAACAACATACTTTTAAAAAATGAATGTGTCAAAGAAGAAATAAGTGCAGACATCAAAAGATATATACAGACAAATGAAAATGACAATACAACATATCAGAATCTCTGGGATGCAGCAAAAGCAGTAATAAGAAGAAAGTTCATAACACTTCAGGCCTGTATGAATAAACAAGAGAGAGACCAAGTAAACCATTTAACTTCACACCTTCAGGAACTTAAAAAAGAAGAACAAAGACAACGCAAAACCAGCCGAAAAAAGGAAATAATAAAAATCAGAGCAGAAATAACTGAAATAGAGAACAGAAAAATTATAGAAAAAATTAATAAAACAAGGAACTGGTTCTTTAAAAAGATCAATAAAATTGACAAAACCATGGCATGACTCACTAAAAAAGAAAAAAGAAAAAACTCATGTACACAAAATTTAAAATGAAAGAGGAGAAATCACCACAGACATCATAGATATATACAGAATTATTGTAGAATACTGTGAAAAACTATATGCCTCAAAATTTAACAATCTAGAAGAAATGGATAAATTCCTAGAACAATTCAAGCTTTTTAGATTGAGTCATGAAGAAGCAGAAAGCCTAAACAGACCAATTAGCAGGAAGGAAATAGAAACAATGATTAAAACCCTCTGCAAAAATAAAAGTCCAGGCCCAGACAGTTATACTAATGAATTCTATCAAACATTCAAAGAAAACTTGGTTTTTATTCTACTCAAAGTCTTCCAAAAAATTGAAGAAGAAGCAATACTTCCAAACACATTTTATGAGGCCAACATAACTCTCATACTGAAACCTGGAAAGGACAGCACAAAAAAAGAAAAGTATAGACCAATATCTCTAATGAGTATAGATACTAAAATATTAAACAAAATACTAGGAAATTGAATAAAACAACATATAAATAAATAATACATCATGATAAAGTGGGATTCTTTCCAGAATCTCAAGGATGGTTTAACATACATAAAATGATTAACATAATACACCATAACAACAAAACAAAGAACAAAAACAACATAATCTTATCAATAGATGCAGAAAAAGTATTCAATAAAATACAACACAATTTTATGTTTAAGACACTGAACAACATGGTCTAGAAGGAAAATATCTCAATATGATAAAGATCATATATGATAAACCATCAGCTAACATCATATTAATGGCATAAAACTCAGGAATTTTCCCCTTACATCAGGTACAAGACAGGGTTGTCCACTCCCTCCACTCTTATTTAATGTGATGCTAGAAGTTCTAGCCAGAGCAATCAGACAAGATAAAGAAATAGAAGTCATCCATATCAGATAAGAAGTAGTAAAGGTTTCACTTCTTGCAGATGATATGATCCTATACATCGAAAATATTAAAGACTCCACAAAAAGATTACTAGAAACAATAAACCAATACAGTAAGGTCGCAGGATACAAATTAATATACAAAAGTCCATAGCCTTTTTATATGCTAACAATAAAACATTAGAAAACAAACTTTTATTGTTGTTTGCAACAACAATAAAAAAATACCTAGGATAAACACAACAAAGAATGTAATGGACCTATATAATGAAAACTACAAAGCATTTTTAAGGAAATTCAAAAAAGATACAATGAAAGAATAAAATATTTTTTGTTCTTGGATAGGAAGAATAAATTAAATCAAAATGACCATATTACCCAAAGCAATATATAAATTTAATGTAATTTTCCTCAAAATTCCAATGACATTTTTTAAAGAAATGGAACAAAAACTCACCAAATGTATATGGAACTATAAAAAACCCTGAATAGCCAAAGCAATTCTTAGGAAAAAGAATGAAGCTGTGGGCATTACAATACCTGACTTCAAAATATATTATAGAGCCATGACAATAAAAACAGCATGCTATTGGCAGAAAAATAGACACTCAGACCAATGGAACAGAATAAAAAGTCCAGAAATAAAACCACATTTATTTGGTCAAATAATTTTTGATAAAGGGGCCAACAACACACAATGGAAAAAAGAAAGCCTCTTCAACAAATGGTGCTGGGAAAACTGGAAAGCCACATGCAAAGAATGAAACTTGACTACAGTTTGTCCTCTTGTTCTAAAATTAATTCAGGGTGGATCAAAGGCCTAACTATAAGACCTGAAACAATAAAGTACGTAGAAGAAAACATACGTACTAAACTCATGGACCTTGGTTTTAAAGAGCATTTTATAAATTTGACTCCAAAGGCAAGAGAAGTGAAGGCAAAGATAAATGAATAAGACTACATCAGACTAAGAAGTTTTTGCTCAGCAAGAGAAACTGACAACAAAATAAATAGACAGCCATGTAAATGGGAAATGATATATTCAAACAACAGTTCAGATAAGGACATAATATCCAAAATATACAGAGAACTCATAAAACTCAACAACAAACAAACAAACAATTCAATTAAAAAATGGGAAGAGGACATGAACAAACACTTTTCCCAGGAAGAAATACAAATGGCCAACAGGTATATGGAAAGATGCTCATCTTCATTAGTTATTAGAGAAAAATGCAAATCAAAACTACAATGAGATACCACCTCACACCTGTTAGATTAGCTATTATCAACAAGACAGGTAATAGTAAGTGTTGGAGAGGCGGTGGAGAAAAAGGAACCCTCATCCACTGTTGGTGGGAATGTAAAGTAGTAAAACCATTATGTAAGAAAATATAGTTGTTCTTCAAAAAACTGAAAATAAAACTACCTTTTGACCCAGCAATCCCTCTACTGTTTATATACCCCCAAAACTGAGTTACATTGATACGTAAAGAGACATGTAGTCCTATGTTCATTGCAGCATTGTTCACAGTGGCCCAGACATGGAAACAACTAAAAAGCCCTTCAATAAATGACTGCTTAAAGAAGATGTGGCACATATACACTATAGTATACTACTCAGCCATATGAAATGATGACATTGGATCATTTACAATAAAATGGTTGAATCTTGATAACATTATTCAGAGTGAAATAAGAAAATCAGAAGAAACAAAGAACTGCATGATTCTGTACATAGGTGGGATATAAAAACTAAACTAAGAGACATGGACAAGCGTGTAGTGAAGTGGTTACTGGAGGTGGGGGAGGAGAGGAAGAGAGATGGGAACGGGTTTGGAGAGTGGCAATAAGAAAACCAGATAGAGGTGATGAAGTACAATCTGACTTTGAGTGATAGGTATACAACATAACTGAATGACAAGACACCCTGGAGATTTTTTTGAACATATATACCCCGATTTATTGATGTCACCCCATTAAAATTAATAAAAATGTATAAAACAAAAACAAACAGAAAAACTCTGAGCAAACAAGTCCTGAACCAGATGGCTTTACAGGCAAATTGTACCGAATATTTAAAGTAGAATTAACATCTATCCTTCTCAAGCTATTTCAAAATATTTAAGAGAAGAGCAGACTTCAAAGCTCCTTTTATAAGGCAAGCATAATCCTGATTCCAAAACCAGGTAAAGATACTACAAAGAAAAAAAAAAACTATAGATCACTATCCCAGATGAATACAGATGCTAAAATTCTCAACAAAATATTAGCAAACCAGATTCAGCAATACATTAAAATGTCACACATCGTAATCAAGTGAGATTTTTTTCCAAGAAGACAAAGCTGGTACAATATTTGCAAATCAATCTATGTGATTGAAAATATAAACAAAAGTAAAAATAAAAAATCACAATATCATTAGAAGCCAAAAAAAGCATTTGATAATATTCAGCAACCATTTTTGGTCAAAACTCTCAGAAAGCTGGAATACAGGGATCATAAGTCAACATAATAATGGCCATCTATGACAAGCAAACAGCCAACATACTCAATGTGCAAAAATTAAGAGCAATCTTCTTAAGATCAAGAACAAGGCAGGGATTCCCCCTTTCATGACTCTTGTTCTGGAAGTCCTAGCCAATGCAATCTGACAAGAAAAATAAATAAAACCATCCAAATTGAAAAGGAAGATGTAAAACTAATGTTATTTGCTGATAACTTGATACTGTATATAAAAAACCCCTAAAGTTTGATTAAAAACTACTAGACATGATAAATAAATTTAACAAGGTAGCAAGGTATAAAATCAATATTCAGAAATGAGTGACATTTTTATACACTAACAATAACCTGTCTGAAGAGAAATGAAGGAAACAATCTTCTTCAGTATTGCATCAAAAAAAAAAAGTAATTACGAGTAAATTTAGCCAAGGAAGTAAGTGACTTGTACTTAGAAAATTATAAGATATTGAAAACAGAAATCAAGAAAGATACAAACGAGTAAAAGAATATACCATGTTTATGGATAGAAAAAATAAACATCATTAAAATGTCTGTATTACCCAAAGTAATCTATAGATTCAATGCAATTCCTATGAAAGTACCAATGGCATACTTCAAAGATATAGAAAAAATATTCTTAAAATTTATATGGAACAACAAAAAACAAACAAGAATAGTCTCAGCAATCTTGAAAATAAATTGGGAGGTATCATACTTCCTGATATCAAGTTATACTACAATGCCATAGAAATAAAAACATCTTGTTACTGACATAAGAACAGATATACAAAGTAATGGAACAGAACAGAGAACCCAGAAATAAACCCATGATTTTGTAGTCAATTGATATTTGACAATGGAGATATGAGCATACATTGAAGTAAAGACTGTCTCTTTAATAAGTGGGGTTGGGAAAATTGGACAGGTACATGGAAAAAAATGAAACTAGACCCCCAACTTACACCATTCTCAAAAGTAAATGCAAAATGGATAAAAGAGTTAAATGTAAGTTGTGAATATATAAACATCTTGGAAGAAAACATAGGCAGTAACTCTCCAATATCTCTTGTAGCAATATTTTTGTCGATTTATCTCCACAGGCAAGTGAAATAAAGAAAAAACACAAATAGGTCTATATCAAACTAAAAATTTTTAGCACAGCAAAAGATGCCATTAACATAATAGAAGGAAATCCACATAATGGGAGAATATATTTGCCAATACATCTTTTTTTTTAAATTATTTTATTTATTCATTTTTAGAGAGGAGAGAGAGAGAGAGAGAGAGAGAGAGAGAGAGAGAGAGAAGGGGGAGGAGCTGGAAGCATCCACTCCCATATGTGCCTTGACCAGGCAAGCCCAGGGTTTTGAACCGGCAACCTCAGCATTTCCAGGTCGACTCTTTATCCACTGCGCCACCACAGGTCAGGCTTGCCAATACATCTTATAAGGGGTTAATAACCAAAATTTATAAAGAACTTGTAAAACTCAACACCAGTAAGGTAAACATTCCAATTAAAATGGGTGAAAAGAGAGAACTAAAGATGGCAGTGGAGTAGGCAGACACACAGACTCCCAGCTCACACCACCAAACTGGATTGCAAACTAATTTAGGAAAAATTTGTGTGAAAAACCAAAGATCAAGAAGAAGCCACAACACACCTGGTAGAGAGCACCTGAATCTCCCCTGCTTACAGGAACAGAGGGGGAGTGAGGCTGAAAGCCCAGAAAGGCTCTCACTCCAAAGAGAAGAGCAGAAAATACTTCTCACAGCCACTTGCCTGGCAACCAGAAAATGAGGTGTGTTGAAAGGGCCGGCTTGTCTTCCAAAAGGAAAGGGGAGAGAGAGAGAGAGATGATGAGTGGCAGAGGAATGCAGGGGATGACCTGAGAAGCTGACTCATCCAGTGCTGGATGCAGTCATAGCTAGGGGGAGGGGCTGATCCTTCCACAACACAAAAGACTGAAGTGCTTCCAGGTCACAGATCTCCAGATATCTCTCCAGCTCCAATCAGTGTAATAAGACACAGCTGAAAACAAGAAGTGGGGAGGAGGGGCAGTAACTCAAGTCTCCATGGAGATCTGAGATACACCTTCCCTTACTGAAGCAGAGAAAACACCCTGCTCCCAGAGAGAGTAACTAGCAGAAGAGGCCTTCAGAGTCTCAGGTTACACCCACCACATTCCTGGATACAGTTTCAAATAAGCTCCCTGCTGAGATCAGTAAACAAGTCTATCACCTGTTAAGAAAACAAACAAAACAAAACTTCAAAGCAGCCCAAATCTGAAAGTGGATTACAAATAATAGCTGATGCCAATCCCCCAAAATCTAGAAATAACACAGTTGAAAACTGGGAAAGAAAACACTAAGGCTAGACTCAATCAGCTCTACAATCAAAACACCCAAACACACAAACATAATGAGAAGACAGAGAAGTGCAATCCAAATAAAACCATAAGAGAAACCTCCAGGAAATGAACTGAGTGATATGGAAATAAACAACCTTCAAGATGCAGAGTTCAAAATAATAATTGTAAGGATGCTTAGGGATCTTAGAACAACAATGGATGGTCATTACAAACGCCTAAATAAAGAAATTGCAAGTATAATAAAAGTATTGAAATATTAAAAAAGAATCAGTCAGAGATGGCAAATACAGTATCAGAAATGAATATCGCAATGAAAGGAATTAAAAACAGGATGGATGGAGGTGAGGATTGAATCAGCGAGTTGAAGGACAAGTGGAATGAAGCCATGAAATCAGAGAAGAAGAAAAAAGAGACTCATAAAGTCTGAGGAAACTCTTAGAGAGTGCTGTGACAACATGAAAAGAAATAACATCCACATCATAGGGATTCCTGAAGGAGAATAAAAAGAACAAGGAATAAAGACTTTGTTCAATCATATCATAGCTGAAAACTTCCCTAAATTAATGCAGGAGAAACTCTCACAAGTTCAAGACACACAGAGAACTCCATTAAAGAGAAACCCAAAGAAACCTACACCAAGACACATCATAATTAAAATACCAATCTAAGTGATAAAGGAAAAATATTAAAAGCTTCTAGAAAAAAAAATAGTATCACATACAAAGGAGCTCCCATAAGAATGACATCAGACTTCTCAACAGTAACACTTGAGGCCAGAAGGGAATGGCAAAAAATATTCAAAGTAATGCAGAGCAAGAACCTACAACCAAGACTAGTTTATCCAGCAAGGCTATCATTTAAAATTGAAGTAGAAATAAAATGCTTCCCATATTAAAAAAAAACCCTCAAGAAATTCATTACAACCAAACCAGTGCTGCAGGAAATGTTAAGGGGCCTGTTGTAAACAGGTCAAAGTGGGAAAAGAATATAGCAAGAAGGAATACAGCTTTAAAGAATAAAATGGCAATAAACAACTACATATCAATAATAACCTTAAATGTAAATGGATTAAATGATCCAATCAAAAGACATAGGGTAGCTGTATGGATAAGAAAACAGGACCCATACATATCCTGTCTACAAGACACATACCTTAAAACAAAAGATGCACATAAACTGAAGATAAAAGGATGGAAAAACCATTTCATGCAAATGGTAATGAAAAAAAGAGCTGGGGTAGCAATAATTATATCAGACAAAATGGACTTTAAAACAAAAGCTATAGTAAGAGATGAAGAAGGCTACTACATAATGATAAAGGGAGCAATCCAACAGGAAGATATAACTATTATAAATATCTACATACCTAATATAGGAGTACCTAAATATATAAAGCAGACTTTGATGGATATAAAGGGCGAGATCAACAGCAATACTATAATAGTATGAGATTTCAATACCCCACTAACATCACTAGATAGATCCTCAAGAAAGAAAATTAACAAAGAAATAGCAGACTTAAAGGGCAGACTAGATCAACAGGATTTAATAGATATCTTCAGAACCATTCACACTAAAGCAGCAGAATATACATTCTTTTCAACTGCTCATGGTACATTCTCTAGGATAGACCACATGTTAGGGTAGAAAAGTGGTCCCAATAAATTTAAGAAGATTGAAGTCATATCAAGCACTTTCTCTGATCACAGTGGCATGAAACTAGAAATCAACCACAACAGAAAAACTAAAAAATTCTCAAAAACATGAAAACTAAATAGCAGGTTGTTAAATAACAAATGATTTAAGAATGAGATCAAAGAAGAAATAAAAGAAATTTAGAAATGAATGATAATGAGCATACAATAACTCAAAATTTATGGGACACAGTAAAAGCAGTACTGAGAGGTAAGTTCATAGCATGTCAGGCCCACATTAAGAAGCTAGAAAAAGCTGAAATATACAACGTAACCCTGCATCTAAACTAACTGAAAAATAAAAAACCCAGCAAGTAAAGCCCAAATGTTGTAGAAGAAAGAAAATAATAAAGATCAGAGCAGAAATAAATGACATAGAGGCTAAAGAAGCAACACAGAAGATCAATGAAACTAGGAGCTGGTTCTTTGAAAAAGTAAACAAGTAAACAAGATCAACGAGCCTTTATCTAGACTCACCAAGAAAAAAAGAGCGAGAACTCAAATAAATAAAATTAGAAATGAGAATGGAGAAATAATAACTGACACAACAGAAATACAAAATATTGTAAGAAAATACTATGAATAACTATGACAAAAAACTAGAAAACCTAGACAAATTCCTTTAAACATACAATCTTCCAAAAATCAATCTGGAAGAATCAGAAAACCTATACAGACCAATTATACCAAATGAGACCGAAACAGTTTTCAAAAAACTTTCAACAAAAAAAGTCCTGGGCCTGATGGCTTCACTAGTGAATTCTACCAAATATTCAAAGAAGAACTAATTCCTATCCTTCTTGAGCTATTTCAAAAAATTCAAGAGGAAGGAAGACTTCCAAGCTTTTTTTATGAGGCTTGCATAATTCTGATTCTGAATGCAGGCAAAGACAACACAAAGAAAGAAAATTATAGGCTAATATTCCTGATGAATATAGATGCTAAAATCCTCAACAAAATATTAGCAAACTGGATCCAACAATATATGGAAAAAATCATACACCATTATCAAGTGGGGTCTATTCTGGGGAGGCAAGGCTGGTACAATCAGTGTGATTCATCACATAAAGAAAAGAAAAGAGAAAAACCACATGATAATTTCAATAAATGCAAAAAAAAACACATTTGATAAAATCTAGCACCCATTCATGATCAAAACTCTCAGCAAAGTGGGAATACAGGGAACATACCTCAACATGATAAAAGCCATCTATGACAAACCCACAGCCAACATCATACTTAATGGACAAAAATTAAAAGCAATCCCCTTAAGATCAGGAACAAGGCAGGGGTGCCCCCTTTCACCACTCTTTTTCAACATAATCCTGGAAATCCTAGTTACAGCAATTAGACAAGAAGAAGAAATAAAAAGCATTCAAGTTGTAAAAGAAGAAGTAAAACTATCATTTTTTGCAGATGATATGATATTGAATATAGAAAACCCTAAAGTCTCAGTCAAAAAACTACTGGACCTGATAAATGAATTCAGCAAAGTGGCAGGGTGTAAAATTAATACTTAGAAATCATAGGCATTTTTATACACTAACAATGAAGAGTCAGAAAGAGAAATTAAGGAAACAATCCCCTTCACTAAAACAGCCAAAAAAAGAAAGTACCTAGAATAAATTTAACCAAGGAGACTAAAGACTTGTACTTGGAAAATTATAAAACACTGATAAAAGAAACGAAGGAAGATACAAACAAGTGGAAGCATATACCATGCTCATGGTTTGGAAGAATAAACATCATTAAAATGTCTGTATTACCCAAAGTAATTTATAAATTCAAAGCAATACCAATTAAAATACCAATGACATACTTTAAAGATATAGATTACATATTCCAAAATTTATATGGAACCAAAAAAGAACACAAATAGCCTCAGCAATCTTAAAAAAGAAGAATAAAGTGGGAGGTATCACACTTCCTGATATCAACTTATACTACAAGGCCATTGTACTCAAAACAGCCTGGTACTGGCATAAGAACAGGTATATAGATCAATGGAACAGAACAGAGAACCCAAAATAAGCCCACAGCTCTATGGAAAACTGATATTTGAGAAAGGAGGTAAAGGCATACAATGGAGTAAAGACAGCCTCTTTAATAAATTGTGTTGGGAAAATTGGACATCTACCAGCAAAAAAATGAAACTAGACCACCAACTTACACCATTCACACACAAAAAAACCCTCAAAATAGATAAAAGACTTAAATGTAAGCTGTAAAACCATAAGCATCTTAGAAGAAAACATAGGCAGTAAGCTCTTCGACATCTCTTGTAGCAATATATTTGCTGATTTATCTCCACGAGCATGTGAAATAAAGGAAAGGATGAACAAATGGGACTATATCAAACTAAAAAGCTTCTGCACATCTAAAGACAATAAAAACAGAATAAAAAGACAAACTACATAATGGGAGAACATATTTGACAATACATTTTATAAGGGGTTAATAATCAAAATTTATAAATGACTTGTAAAACTCAATACCAGGAAGACATACAGTCCAATCAAAAAATGGGCAAAAGAAATGAATAGACACTTCTCCAAAGAGGACATACAGATGTCCAATAGGCATATGAAAAAATGCTCAACATCACTAATCATTAGAGAAATGCAAATTAAAACCACAATGAGATATCACCTCACATCAGTCAGAATGGCGCTCATCAACAAAATAACACAGAATAAGTGCTGGCGAGGATGTGGAGAAAAGGGAACCCTAGTTCCCTGCTAGTGGGAATGCAGACTGGTACAGCCACTGTGGAAAACAGTATGGAGATTCTTCAAAAAATTAAAAATTGAACTGCCTGTTGACCCATCTATCCCACTTTTAGAAATATATCCTAAGAACACCATAGAACTGTTCCAAAAGGAGAAATGCACCCCCATGTTTATGGCAGCATTGTTCATAATAGTGAAGATTTGGAAGCATCCCAAGTGTCCGTCAGTGGATGAGTGGATGAAAAAGCTTTGGTACATATATACTATGGAATACTACTCAGCCATAAGAAATGGTGACATTGGATCATTTACAATAACCTGGATGGACCTTGATAACATTATATGGAGTGAAATAAGTAAATCAGAAAAAACTAAGAACTATATGAATCCATACATAGGTGGGACATAAAAATGAGACTTAGAAACATGGACAAGAATGTGATGATAATGGGGGCCTGTAGGGGGGCAAGGAAGGAGAGAGAGGTGGTGGGGGATGTTGAGGGGCACAAAGAAAACCAGATAGAAGGTGACGGAAGACAATTTGACTTTGGGTGAGGGGTATGCAACATAATCAAATGTTAAAATAATCTGGAGATGTTTTCTCTGAACATATGTACTCTGATTTATTAGTGTCATTGCATTAATATTAATTAAAACATAAATAAAATGAAAAGAAATTGGTTAAAAAACTGAATAGACACTTCTTCAAAAAGGACATACAGATGGCCAGTAGGCATATGAAAAATGTTCAATGTTATTAACCATCAAAGGAATGCAAATTAAAACCACAATGAGATACCACATCACACCTGTCAGGTTGGCATTCAGTAACAGATCAACACACAATAATTGCTGGTGATGGTGTGGAGAAAAAGGAAGCCTCCTGCACTGCTGGTGGCAATGCAGACTTATCCAGCCACTGTGGAAAGCAGTATGGAGTTTCCTAAAAAATTTAAAAATTTAGCTGCTTTTTGACCCAGCTACCCCACTTTTAGGAATATATCCTAAGAATTCCAAATTACCAATTCAAAAGAAGATATACATTTTTATGTTTATTGCAACATTGTTTACATTAGCTGAGATCTGGAAACAGCCCAAGTGTCTGTCAGTGGATGAATGGATTAGAAAGCAGTGGTACATATACAAAATGGAATACTACTCAGCAATGAAAAAAGAAGGAAATCTTACCTTTTCAATGTCATGGATGGACCTGGAAATTATTATGGTAAGTAACATAAGCCAGGCATAGAAAGACAATTATTATATGATTTTACTTATGCTGTATTTGGAATCTAATAAACAAAGTGAACTGAGGAACAGAATTGAGACAGAGGTGCATTCACAGGGAGCAGAGGGACAGCTGTCAGAGGGAAGGGGGATGAGAGAATGGGATCAGAGAAGGTAAAGGTATTAGTGAAATTATATATACATAACACACAGATACAGATAGCAGGACAGCAAATCCTGAAGGGGGAGGGAGTCAGGTGGAGGAGGACATATGTGGGGTAATGGGGGATAAGGTGGTGGGGTTTAGGGAGTTATATTGATTGGGATACTTGAATTAATTCATGTTAACACAATAAATTAATATTAATACAAATTAAAAGGCAAAAGAAAATTTGGAAGTACAAATTGTCCTGGTAGAGCCTGAGCTCTGTCGATCAATCAGGCATCCAGATTTGACTTCCCTGCACAGTGGGACACTCCTGCTTATCAGCAGGGTTGGCAGCTTCTTAGAGACTACATTTGAGGCAGATATGAGGATGCTACTTATAAGTGCTGAGACCAACTGCCACTGGAGCAAAGTTATGACCAACATATAAGTTAGTTGCAAGAATCACACAGGCAATTTATTACTCACAAATCCTATGGTGTGCATGGAGATAATCTACATTCAATGTTGGAGTCTGGGTGACTACTGCAGCAGAAGGGCCCCTTAGCTTTTGTACCTTTACTGGCCAAAGCCTTCTAACAGGTGTCAATCTACAGGATTATCATGTCAACCCACCCTATAACAGGTGTCAATCTATGGGACTATTATCTCAAATCACCTTTTTGGGAGTTCTTCACAGGGAACTATTATGTTAATCTACTGTAATGTTACATCAAGCCACTTTTAAGGTGTTCCTAGGGAAACTTCTTGTTTATGTTATCTTACAGAGTTATGACATCAAGCCACTCCTTATCTATATATAACTTCACACACACACTAACTGGGCCCTGCATGAAAGGCAGAGTCTGTTTAGCATATCTGTACATACTATATTAATTCCTATTCATATGGTATTACTTTATTTAATTTTCTTAATTGCTTTTAGTATTATATCCTAATTATTTCTGTATATCTTCCATATTTTTTATATTTTTATATATTTAATTACTATAACATTATATTACTGCAACACAAAGCTATTTTGTTTTGCTTTCTTTAGAAGTGATTTCTTTGAGAACCTTTAAGAATTGTAAAAATATTTCATCAAGATTATTTGCTACTCAGACTGCTGAGTACATGTCATTTTAAAAATGTATTACAAATAGAAACATCAGATATACATATCATGTGTTCTACAATATGTTTTCAGAATAAAAAAATAATACTTACTGTTTATAGAGTCCTTGTAAGGTGATTGAGATCTTACAGCTTACTATGTGACATACTGCAAGTGCCCAATAAACATTTGCTGTTATTTTTGTAATAGTAATAACATAATTAGTAATTATTACTGTCACTTAATCTTGTGGTTGAAGAAACAAGAGGACAGGAGAGGTTAAATGATGCATGCAAGATGTATGTTTAGCAAGCTTCAAAAACCTAAAAAGATTTTGGACATGAGTCCCAAACCAGTGCTTTTCCCTGAGCAAAGTTTCCCCTTGAAGTTTACAAGTTCATAATGAAAGAGCAGAGTGATTCTGGAGACCACTTCACTGGTGAAACTGCCTTAAATTGAAAAGACATGAATTGCTAACTGTAAATATCAAGTGTGCATGTGCACAGCCCCTCCCCTCCCCTGACCCCATATATATACTGTATGTATGTGTGTATGTATTATATATATATATACACACACATATATATGTATATATATGTATATAATTTTAATATTAATATATAACATATATTAATTCAAACAATTGCATTAAGATTAAACTTTTCTTTTAGGTAACTCTCCATTTACGGTAAATAATTTCACTTGCAGTTTCAAAGCTTTTGGTCAAATTTCAACAAAAGAAGTAGAAAATTTCTGCATAAAACTATTGGGCCACAAAAGTTAAACAAAAAGGCTTTCTATTTAGTTTAAGAATGTAGCTGTGGGCACTTTTAGTTTTATAGAACAGACTGCACACAACTCTACTTCAGTTTCATTAGAAAAGGAAAATTAGAACAACTAAACATTAAATGTCAAAAGAAATATAATTTGACTTGATGTCATTAGAAGCCAGTGCAAAATGGAGAATATGGAGCTGGCTTAACTGGTTCTGCGCTAAATAAAACATCAGCCAGCCCTTAAACCAGGGGTCCCCAAACTTTTTACACAGGGGGCCAGTTCACTGTCCCTCAGACTGTTGGAGGGCCGGACTATAAAAAAAACTATGAACAAATCCCTATGCACACTGCACATATCTTATTTTAAAGTAAAAAAAACCAAAACGGGAACAAATACAATATTTAAAATAAAAAACAAGTAAATTTAAATCAAGAAACTGACCAGTATTTCAACGGGAACTATGGGCCTGCTTTTGGCTAATGAGATGGTCAATGTGCTCCTTTCATTGACGACCAATGAAAGAGGTGCACTTCCCTTCCGGAAGTGCAGCGGGGGCTTGATAAATGGCCTCAGGGGGCCGCATGTGACCCATGGGCTGTAGTTTGGGGACCCCTGCCTTAAACTATTCACCTACATGATCCCTGCTGTACCTGTTGAAGTTCACTTTTACTCATTAGCTCAGTCATTTCATGGTATGCCGTTTTAGGAACACATATGTTTCCTATTAGCAATAATGAATAAATGGGAGATGTGTGGTAATATGATAGCAAAATTCAGTAAAAATTCTATTTGAACTTAATTCTGTGGGATATGAACATAAACCACAAAGGACTATGATCTACAATGAAGAATAATTTGCCTACCGCTCTGGTTTGCAATTAATGAGAAGTCCTCAGGAAATCCCAATTTCTGATTAAAGAGAGTTGATTATGATTAATGTATCCAAATTAACTGCTGAAAAGGAAGACACCTCATAATTATCTATATTAGTCCTCCATTTTTAAATTCCTAAGGCTACTCATCTGTACCCTCCTCCCTAATCCTTAAAGATGTATGTTTGGTTTTTAACTTTTGATTAGTAGGACAATATGATTATTCTTTGTTTCTGCATGTAGAAAATATTCAAGGTCTTATGAATTTTCTTTTCATTCCTCTCTTTTCGTAAAAATAATATCAATGGTATTCCAGTAAGCTGCCATGAACCCAGGATGTCAACCTTAAAGCACTTGGTCTAATCTTACAAATACTGCCTCACTCCAGAGTACTTATTTTTAGCCATGGTTCTTTGCTGTGCTTGGTTGAATTTTGGGGGAACAAAAGACATCTCCAGGAAGATATGGTATGGAGGGCTACTAATTTCATTTTCCAACTAGTTCTCTAAATAAGTAAATAAGAAAGTAAATTTTTGCAGATCAATTTTTTATAATATTATAAGTTTTGCAATTTTAAGGGAAATTTTAAAAATATTCCATCAAGTTCTTTTAACTGAATATCATTTCCAATTGGAAATCCCTCAAATACAGTATTTATCTTAGACACTTCTATTAAAATCACATATGTATTTTTAAATCAGCAAGAGGTTATTATAATTTTTTATTTATTTTAATTTATTGTGTTTACATAAATTCTAGTGTTGCCCCAAATGCATCCCACCTCCCCTGTATTCCCCTCAACATCTCTCTTTCCCGCTCCTAGGGTGCCCTCCCCCTTCCCTTCAGGTTTATCCCATCCTATCATCCCCTTTCCCTCTGTCCTCTTTTCTTCTGGTCTCTTTGATCCCTCCTCTGTCTCAATTCCGTTCCTCAGTTCACATTGTTCCTTGGATTCCTCAAATGAGTGAGGTCATATGATATTTTTCTTTTTCTGCCTGGCTTATTTCACTTAACATTATAGCTTCCATAATTTTTAAGCTACATTAGTTACGAGTTAGTCAAGAAAGTTAATATTTACTTCTCTAAATAACTGGCTTACAGAATATTTTTCTCCTATAAAAATTTCAGTTATATTTTTGTATTAACATATTTCACAAGTTACCCAGAATTACAGTGGGAAATTTGAAAACACAGGTAAAGAAAAAGAAAATTTACCAGAATCTCATTTTTTAAGCATAAGCACTATTAACATTTTGGTACTTGTCACATATACTTTTGTAATTTAAAAAATGCATGCATGTGTATCTTTTATTCTAAAATAAGATTTATTATAATATTTCTGTGTAGAGTACATTTTAAAACTCAGCAGTATATATGGATTTTTAAAGAAATATTAAAATATATCTATGTATTCATTTTAGTGACTATGTAGTATTTTGTTGTATAAAAGTAGCATTATTTAGGTTTGTTCTATTGTTTTTGTGATTATAAGTAGAATTGAAAAGGACATCTATGTAGTTAAAACTTCGTGTAATTAAGTAATAATTTCCTTAGGAAATGTTAACAAATTGATTTCTAAGTCACAAGATGTGCTTTTGGAAACATTTTTTTTTTTTTTGTATTTTTCTGAAGCTGGAAATGGGAAGGCAGTCAGACAGACTCCCGCATACGCCTGACCGGGATCCACCCAGCACGCCCACCAGGGGGCGATGCTCTGCCCATCCGAGGCGTTGCTCTGTTGTGACCAGAGCCACTCTAGCGCCTGAGGCAGAGGCCACGGAGCCATCCCCAGCACCCGAGCCATCTTTTCTCCAATGGAGCCTTGGCTGCAGGAGGGGAAGAGAGAGACAGAGAGGAAGGAGAGGGGGAGGGGTGGAGAAGCAGATGGCCACTTCTCCTGTGTGTCCTGGCTGGGAATCGAACCCAGGACTTCCACATGCCAGGCTGACGCTCTACCACTGAGCCAACCGGCCAGGGCCTGGAAACATTTTTAATGCAAAATTCTTTTGAAAAAGGATATTTCAAGATTTACTGCCAACAGTAGTATATGGGAATCTCAATTTCTTCATAGCTTCAAATAATGGAGAGTATTTCAAGTATTGGACAATTTTATAGGTTTGACATGTCAATGTTGTTTTAATTATTTATTTGATTACAGTTTCTAAAATGTATTGATTATTTATACTTTTTCTGTTTATTTTCTTTTATTGTTTCTGTTTTCCATTGTAGTACTTATCATTCTCTTATTATTTTGCAAGAGATTTTTTACTTCCCCATTTTGTTTTATAATTATTGTAAATACATTTTCAGTTTGATGTTTATTTTCAACCTCTGTCTCTATTTTTCTGCTACTAGTATTTCAAAATTTTCACATACTCAAATCTACTAACTATTCCCAGTTATCTTCAACTTCCATTATTCCCAAGTATTCTTTTAAAGTCAGTTTTATCTACTTCATCCCAAAACTCTACCTGAACCATGGTGCAGAGTATGCAACTTGCAAATGTAAGTAGTAAGAGAGATGTGGCCCTTTAAAGGCACAGAGAAGTAATACACATGAAAATGTGCTAGAAAAGGTGTCATTTTCTTGCATTTGACCTTTTACAGAACACATTTCAAGATAGTAAATCTTAAATTTTTTTTTTTTTTTTGCATTTTTCTGAAGCTGGAAACAGGGAGAGACAGTCAGACAGACTCTCGCATGCGCCCGACCGGGATCTACCCGGCACGCCCACCAGGGGCAACGCTCTGCCCACCAGGGGGCGATGTTCTGCCCATCCTGGGCGTCGTCATGTTGTGACCAGAGCCACTCTAGTGCCTGAGGCAGAGGCCACAGAGCCATCCCCAGCGCCCAGGCCATCTTTGCTCCAATGGAGCCTTGGCTGCGGGAGGGGAAGAGAGAGACAGAGAGGAAAGCGCGGCGGAGGGGTGGAGAAGCAAATGGGCGCTTCTCCTATGTGCCCTGGCCGGGAATCGAACCCGGGTCCTCCACACGCTAGGCCGACGCTCTACCGCTGAGCCAACTGGCCAGGGCTAAATCTTAAAATTTTAACATTAGTCAGTTGGTGAAAACTTTAGACTTAAATGTAAATTGTAAGCATTCATAACTAGAGAATACCCGAAATATTATGTCATTTGCATTAGAAAACCTGACACTAGAAAGCAGTCATTACATTAGAAATTGTACAGCATACAGGCAATGTGGCACACACCGAAGGGGCACCAGATAAAGAAAGCACATCTGAACAGGAACAGGAAGCATTGGATTTAACTACTTTCTTTTTTTTTTTCTTTTTCCAAGTGAGAGAGGGGGAGATAGAGAGAAAGACTCCTGCGTGTGCCCCTACCAGGATCCACCCGGTAATCCCATTCTAGGGCCAATACTCTGCCCGTCTTGGGCCATGCTCACAATTAAGCTATTTTTAGTGCCTCAGATGGAGGCTTTTCGAGCTATCCTCAGTATCCCAGGCCAATGAGAACCAATAGAGCCATGATTGCTGGAGGTGAAGAGAGAGAAAGGGAGAGAGAAGGGGCAGGTGGAGGGGTGGAGAAGCAGATGGTTGCTTCTCCTCTGTGCCCTGACTGGGAATCAAACCTAGGACATACACATGACAGGGCCAGACTTAAGCATTCTTTTTTTTAATTAATTAATTAATTTTTTAAAATTTTTCTGAAGTTGGAAATGGGGAGGCAGTTAGACTCCTGCATGCTCCCGACCAGGATCCCCCGGCATGCCCACCAGGAGGCAATGCTCTGCCCATCTGGGGTGTTGCTCTGTTGCGACCAGAGCCACTCTAGCACCTGAGGCAGAGGCCATGGAGCCATCCTCAGTGCCTGGGCCAACTTTGTCCAATGGAGCCTTGGCTGTGGGAGGGGAAGAGAGAGACAGAGAGGGGGAGGGGTGGAGAAGCAGATGGGTGCTTCTCCTGTGTGCCCTGGCTGGGAATTGAACCTGGGACTCCTGCACGCCAGGCCAATGCTCTACCACTGAGCCAACCGGCCAGGGCCCAGACTTAAGTATTCTTGACAGTCTTTCTGTCTATTCCCTAAAATGAACCTGAGTAAAATATTAACAGCAGGCCTACTGAATATAATATGTTAAACACACTGTATTTGTAATAATGTTTATATTGACTAATTCATAAACTATATCATTTTTATTTCAGGACAAATATGCAATATTTCTTTACAAATGATTTTATCTTTATTATCTTGAATTAAAGATACTTATGAGTATTGTTATACTGTAAATTTTTAGAAAGACTCTACCTGTTATTGGAACCTGGGTTTTAATGCCCAGGTTTTGCTAAATCAGTAAGAAGCACCAATTACTGAAAGGTGACTCAGTGAGCTATTTTTCTGCCTAGGTGTGCTGTATGGACAAAAGCAAGAAATTAAGTACCTCAGGAAAAGATGCAAACAATGTTTTATTCATGTGTGTTCACTTCTTTATTTTGCATATTGTGATTTGGAGATGCATAATTAGAATATCTCTAAAATGTTGAAGAGTGTCAGAAAAAGCTACTGTACATTCTGAAGATATGATTCTGTCACTCAATAGGGTACTTTCTATTCTGTCCCCAAAATTTCTATTATTTCTTAAATCTTAAAAATCAATCGAGTATTGGTGATGACTTCTCAAAAAAGAAATGGTTGGGTAGTTATAAATAAATAAGTAATTTCACCACTAAAATTAATGAGATGATAATGAATAGTGCTAATTTCAAAGTCCATTTTGTAATGTATTCACTGAATCAGTGTTACATCTGTTACCATAAAACCTAGAATTATCTGCTGAATATAGATACCTATTTCTTCTTGTGTTTCTTTTGTTTTGTTTGGAGAGGAAAAATGTCAATGAATAAGTCACTGTCACCAGAACTCATTGAAGAGGAAATACAGGAACCTCTCTTTGCCTTAGTTTCTTCATCTGTAAAAGTGAGAGCAATAATATCAACCTCATAAGGTTGTAATAAGGACAAATATGCTTATAATGGTGACTGGAACTTAACAAGTGTCAACAATATTATTATTATTATTTTTTGCAACTGGTAACATTTTATTTTATTTTTTTGTTTTTTTTAATTAATTTTACTAGGATGACATCAATAAATCAGGGTACATATGTTCAAAGAAAACATGTCCAGGTTATCTTGTCAATCAATTATGTTGCAAACCCATCACCCAAAGTCAGATAGTCCTCTGTCACCTTCTATCTAGTTTTCTTTGTGTCCCTTCCCCTTCCACTTTTCCTCTACCCACCCACCCCCGTAACCACCACACTCTTATCAATGTCTCTTAGTTTCGTTTTTATGTCCCACCTACATATGGAATAATGCAGTTCTTGTTTTTTTTTTCTGATTTACTTATTTTACTTTGTAAAATGTTATCAAGATCCCAACATTTTGTTGTAAATGATCCGATGTCATCATTTCTTATGGCTGAGTAGTATTCCATAGTATATATGTGCCACATCTTCTTTATCCAGTCTTCTATTGAAGGGCCTTTTGGTTGTTTCCATGTCTTGCCAACTGTGAACAACGCTGCAATGAACATGAGGCTGCTTGTGTCTTTACATATCAATGTTTCTAAGTTTTTGGGGTATATACCCAGTAGAGGGATTGCTGGGTCATAAGGCAGTTCTGTTTTCAGTTTTTTGAAAAACCACCATACTTTCTTCCATAATGGTTGTACTACTTTACATTCCCACCAACAGTGGATGAGGGTTGCTTTTTCTCCACAACCTCTCCAACATTTGCTATTACCCATCTTGTTGATAATAGCTAATCTAACAGGTGTGAGATGGTATCTCATTGCAGTTTTATTTGCATTACTCTAAATAACTAATGAGGATGAGCATCTTTTCATATATTTGTTGCCCATTTGTATTTCTTCCTGAGAGAAGTGTCTGTTCATGTCCTCTTCCCATTTTTTATTGGATTGTTTGTTTGTTCTTGAGTTTTATGAGTTCTTTGTATATTTTGAATATTAGTCCCTTATCTGAGCTGTTGTTTGAAAATATCATTTCCCATTTAGTTGGCTTTCTGTTTATTTTGTTGTCAGTTTCTCTTGCTGAGCAAATATTTCTTACTCTGATGTAGTCCCATTCATTTATTTTTGCCTTCCCTTCCCTTGCCTTTGGAGTCAAATTCATAAAATGCCTTTAAAACCAAGATACATGAGTTTAGAACCTATGTCTTCTCCTATGTACTTTATTGTTTCAGGTCTTATATTTAGGTCTTTGAGCGATTTTGAATTAATTTTAGTACAAGGGGACAAACTGTAGTTGAGTTTCATTCTTTTATATGTGACTTTCTAGTTTTTCCAGCACCATTTGTTGAAGAGGATTTTTTTTCTTCATTGTGTGTTGGACCCTTTATCAAAAATTATTTGACCATATATATGTCGTTTTATTTCTAGACTTTCTGTTCTGTTCCACTGGTCTGAATGTCTATTTTTCAGCCAATACCATGCTGTTTTGATTGCCATGGCTCTATAATATAGTTTGAAGTCAGGCATTGTATATCCCCAGCTTCGTTATTTTTTTTTTAGGATTGCTTTGTCTCTTTGGGGTTTTTTATAGTTCCATATAAATCTGATGATTTTTTGTTCATTTCTTTAAAAAATGTCATAGGAATTTTGATGGGAATTGCATTAAATTTGTATATTGCTTTGAGTAATATGGCCATCTTGATTATATTTATTCTTCCTATCCAAGAGCAAGGAATATTCTTACATCTCATAGTATCTTTTTCAATTTCTTTTAACAATGGTTTATAGTTTTCATTATATAAGTCCTTTACATTCTTTGTTATGTTTATTCCTAGGTATTTTATTTATTTTGTTGCAATCATGAAGGGAATTATTTTTTTGAGTTCGTTCTCAAATGTTTAATTGTTGGCATATAGAAAGGCTATGGACTTTTGTATGTTTATTTTGTATCCTGCGACTGTACTGTATTGACTTATTGTTTCTAGTAGTCTTTTTGTAAATTCTTTGGGGTTTTCAAAGGATAGAATCATATCATCTGCAAAAAGTGATACCTTTACTCCTTCTTTTCTGATATGGATGCCTTTTATTTTTTTGTCTTGTCTGATTGCTCTGGCTGGAACCTCTAGCACCACATTAAATAAGAGTGGAGAGAGTGGACAACCCTGTCTTGTTCCTGATTTAAGGAAGAAAGCCTTCAGTTTTGTGCCATTTAATATGATGTTAGCTGATGGTTTATCATATATGGCCTTTATCATGTTGAGATATTTTCCTTCTGAGCCCAGTTTGTTGAGAGTCTTTTTTTTTCTTTTTTTTTATTAAATTTATGCAGTGACATTGATAAATCAGGGTACATATGTTGTGAGAAAATATCTCTAGATTATTTTGACATTTAATTGTGCTGTATACCCCTCCCGCAAAGTTAAATTGTCTTCTGTCACCTTCTATCTGGTTTTCTTTGTGCCCCTCCCCTCCCCTAACCCCTCTCTCCTTCTTCACCCCATCCCCCTCACCCCACCCCCCGCCCCTGTTGCCATCACATTCTTGTTCATGTCTCTGAGCCTCATTTTTATGTCCCTTCTACGTATGGATTCATCTTAGTTTTTTTTTTTTTTTTAATAAATTTTTATTAATGGTAATGGGATGACATTAATAAATCAGGGTACATATATTCAAAGAAAACATGTCTAGGTTATTTTGTCATCAAATTATGTTGCAAACCCCTCGCCCAAAGTCAGATTGTCCTCCGTCACCCTCTATCTAGTTCTCTGTGCCCCTCCCCCTCCCCCTAACTCTCTCCCTCCCTCCCTCCCATGTCCTCCCTCCCCCCCCCACCCTTGGTAACCACCACACTCTTGTCCATGTCTCTTAGTCTCATTTTTATGTTCCACCAATGTATGGAATCATGTAGTTCTTGTTTTTTTCTGATTTACTTATTTCACTGCGTATAATGTTGTCAAGGTCCATCCATGTTATTGTAAATGATCTGATGTCATCATTTCTTATGGCTGAGTAGTATTCCATAGTATATATGTACCAAAGCTTTTTAATCCACTCGTCCTCTGATGGACACTTGGGTTGTTTCCAGATCTTCGCTATTGTGAACAATGCTGCCACAAACATGCAGGTGCATTTCTCCTTTTTGAGCCGTTCTATGGTGTCCTTGGGGTATATTCCTAAAAGTGGGATAGCTGGGTCAAAAGGCAGTTTGATTTTCAGTTTTTTGAGGAATCTCCATACTGTTTTCCACAGTGGCTGCACCAGTCTGCATTCCCACCAGCAGTGCAGGAGGGTTCCCTTTTCTCCACATGCTCGCCAGCACTTATTCTGTGTTGTTTTGTTGATAAGCGCCATTCTGACTGGTGTGAGGTGATATCTCATTGTGGTTTTAATTTGCATTTCTCTAATGATTAGTGATGTTGAGCATTTTTTCATATGCCTATTGGCCATCTGTATGTCCTCTTTGGAGAAGTGTCTATTCATTTCTTTTCCCCATTTTTGGATTGGGTTGTTTGTCTTCCTGGTGTTGAGTTTTACAAGTTCTTTATAAACTCTGGTTATTAACCCCTTATCAGACGTATTGTCAAATATGTTCTCCCATTCTGTAGTTTGTCTTTTTATTCTGTTCATGTTGTCTTTAGCTGTGCAAAAGCTTTTTAGTTTGTTATAGTCCCATTTGTTTATCCTGTCTTTTATTTCACTTCCCCGTGGAGATAAATCAGCAAATATATCGCTCTGAGAGCTGTCCCGAGAGCTTACTGTCTATGTTTTTTTCTAAGATGCTTATGGTTTCACGGCCTACATTCAAGTCTTTTATCCATTTTGAGTTTATTTTTGTGAGTGGTGTAAGCTGCTGATCTAGTTTCATTTTCTTGCAACTAGCTGTCCAATTTTCCCAACACCATTTGTTAAAAAGGCTGTCTTTACTCCATTGTATTTCCTTACCTCCTTTGTCAAATATCAGTTGTCCATAGAATTGTGGGTTTATTTCTGGGTTCTCTGTTTTGTTCCATTGATCTATATGCCTGTTCTTATGCCAGTACCAGGCTGTTTTGAGTACAACGGCCTTGTAGTATAACTTGATATCAGGAAGTGTGATACCTCCCACTTTATTCTTCTTTTTTAAGATTGCTGAGGCTATTCGTGTCCTCTTTTGGTTCCATATAAATTTTTGGAATATGTGTTCTATATCTTTGAAGTATGTCATTGGTATTTTAATTGGTATTGCATTGAATTTATAGATTGCTTTGGGTAATATAGACATTTTAATGATGTTTATTCTTCCTAACCATGAGCACGATATATGCTTCCACTTGTTTGTATCTTCCTTGATTTCTTTTATCAATGCTTTGTAATTTTCAAAGTACAAGTCTTTAGTCTCCTTGGTTAAGTTTACTCCTAGGTACTTTATCTTTTTGGTTGTATATGTGAAGGGGATTGTTTCCTTAATTTCTCTTTCTGACTGTTCATTGTTGGTGTCTAAAAATGCTTCTGATTTCTGAGTATTGATTTTATATCCTGCCACTTTGCTCAATTCATTTATCAGGTCCAGTAGTTTTTTGACTGAGACTTTAGGGTTTTCTATATACAATATCTTATCATCTGCAAATAATGATAGTTTTACTTCTTCTTTTCCAACTTGAATGCCTTTTATTTCTTCTTCTTGTCTGATTGCTGTGGCTAGGACTTCCAGGACTATGTTAAATAAGAGTGGTGAAAGGGGGCACCCCTGCCTTGTTCCTGATCTTAAGGGTATTGCTTTTAATTTTTTCCCATTGAGTATGATGTTGGCTGTGGGTTTCTCATAGATGGCTTTTATCATGTTGAGGTATGTTCCCTGTATTCCCACTTTGCTGAGAGTTTTGATCATGAATGGGTGCTGGATTTCATCAAATGCTTTTTCTGCATCTATTGAAATTATCATATGGTTTTTCTTTCTTTTTGTTTATATTATGAATCACATTGATTGTTTTACGAATATTGCACCAGCCTTGCCTCCCCAGAATAAATCCCACTTGATCATGGTGTATGATTTTTTCCATCTATTGTTGGATCCGGTTTGCTAATATCTTGTTGAGGATTTTAGCATCTATATTCATCAGAGATTTTGTCCTATAATTTTCTTTCTTTGTGTTGTCTTTGCCTGGTTTTGGAATCAGAATTATGCTCGCCTCATAAAAGGAGCTTGGAAGTCTTCCTTCCTCTTGAATTTTTGAAATAGTTTGAGAAGGATAGGAGTTAGTTCTTCTTTGAATATTTGGTAGAATTCCGTTGGGAAGCCATTGGGCCCCGGACTTTTCTTTGTTGGGAGTTTTTTGATAACTGTTTCCATCTCATTCGTTGTAATCGGTCTGTTTAAGTTTTCTGATTTTTCCAGATTGATTTTTGGAAGATTGTATGTTTCAAGGAATTTGTCCATTTCATCTAGGTTGTCTAGTTTTTTGGCATACAGTTCTTTATAGTATTTTCTTACAATATTTTGTATTTCTGTTGTGTCAGTTGTTATTTCTCCTCTCTCATTTCTAATTTTATTTATTTGAGTCCTCTCTCTCTTTTTCTTGGTGAGTCTACTTAAAGGTTCATCAATCTTGTTTACCTTTTCAAAGAACCAGCTCCTAGTTTCATTGATCCTCTGTATTGTTTCTTTAGCCTCTATGTCATTTATTTCTGCTCTGATCTTTATTATTTCCTTCCTTCTACTA
Organism: Saccopteryx bilineata; assembly: GCF_036850765.1. NCBI lineage: Eukaryota > Metazoa > Chordata > Mammalia > Chiroptera > Emballonuridae > Saccopteryx > Saccopteryx bilineata. Next base: position 205,899,589 of record NC_089491.1, on the reverse strand, counting down.
CATTTGGGCTTTACTTGCTGTTCTTTTTCTAATTCTTTCAGGTGCAGGGTTAAGTTGTTTATTTGAGCTTTTTCTAGCTTCTGAAAGTGTGCCTGTAGTGCTATGAACTTCCCTCTCAGCACTGCTTTCACTGTGTCCTATAAATTTGGCGTTGTTGTATGCTCATTGTCATTCGTTTCTAGGAATTTTTTTATTTCTTCTTTGATCTCATTTTTAATCCATTCATTATTTAACACTCTGCTATTTAGTTTCCATGTGTTTGAGAATTTTTGAGCTTTTCTGTTGTGATTCATTTCTAGTTTCATGCCGTTGTGATCGGAGAAAGTGCTTGATATGATTTCAGTCTTCTTAAATTTGTTGAGAGCACTTTTGTGCCCTAACATGTGGTCTATCCTAGAGAATGTACCATGAGCACTTGAAAAGAATGTATATTCTGCTGCTTTAGGGTGAAAGGTTCTGAAGATATCTATTAAATCGAGTTGATCTAGTGTTTCCAATAAGTCTGCTGTTTGTTTGTTAATTTTCTTTCTTGAGGATCTATCTAGCGATGTTAGTGGGGTATTGAAATCCCCTACTATTATAGTATTGCTGTTGATCTCACCCTTTAAATCCATCAAAGTCTTTTTTATATATTTCGGTGCTCCTATATTAGGTGCATAGATATTTATAATAGTTATATCTTCCTGTTGGATTACTCCCTTTATCATTATCTAGTGGCCTTCTTTATCTCTTACTATATCCTTTGTTTTAAAGTCCAATTTGTCTGATATAAGTATTGCTACCCCAGCTTTTTTTTCATTTCCGTTTGCATGAAATGTTTTTTCCCATCCTTTTACCTTCAATCTATGTGTGTCTTTTGTTCTAAGGTGTGTCTCTTGTAGACAACATATGTATGGGTCCTGTTTTTTTTATCTACGCAGCTACCCTATGTCTTTTGATTGGATCATTTAATCCATTTACATTTAAGGTTATTATTGATATGTAGTTGTTTATTGCCATTTTCTTCTTTAAAGGTGTATTCCTTTTTTTGCTATATTCTTTTCCCACTTTGATCTGTTTACAACAGGCCCCTTAACATATCCTACAGCATTGGTTTGGTTGTAATGAATTCCTTGACCTGTTTTTTGTCTGGGAAGCTTTTTATTTCTCCTTCGATTTTAAACGATAGCCTTGCTGGATGAAGTAGTCTTGGTTGTAGTTTCTTGTTCTGCATTACTTTGAATATTTCTTGCCATTTCCTTCTGGCCTCAAGTGTTTCTGTTGAGAAGTCGGATGTCATCCTTATGGGGGCTCCTTTGTAAGTGATAATTTTTTTTATCTCTTGCAGTTTTTAATATTTTTTCTTTATCGCTTAGCTTTGGTATTTTAATTATGATGTGTCTTCATGTAGGTTTCTTTGGGTTTCTCTTTAATGGAGTCCTCTGTGCTTCTTGGATTTGTAAGAGTTTCTCTTGCATTAATTTAGGGAAGTTTTCAGCTATGATATGATTGAACAACATCTCTATTCCTTGTTCTTTTTCTTCTTCTTCAGGAACCCCTATGATGTGGATGTTATTTCTCTTCTTGTTGTCACAGAGCTCTCTAAGGGTTTCCTCTGACTTTTTGAGTCTCTTTTCTCTTTTCTTCTCTGCTTTCATGCCTTCTTTCCAGTTGTCCTCTAACTCGCTGATTCGATCCTCTGCTCTATCTATCCTGTTTTTAATTCCTTCCGTTGTGGTCTTTATTTCTGATATTGTATTTGTCATCTCCGACTGGTTCTTTTTTATACTTGCTATTTCTTTATTTAGGTTTTCAAACTGCCCCTACATTGTTGTTCTAAGATCCCTAAGCATCCTTACAATCATTATTTTGAACTCCGCATCTGGAAGTTTGATTATTTCTATATCACTCAGCTCATCTCTCAAAGGAGTCTCTTGTGGTTTCATTTGAGTTGCACTCCTTTGTCTTCTCATCATGGTGTTTTCTTTTTTTTTTCTTTTTTTTTTTTTTTTTTTTTTTTTTTTTTTCATTTTTCTAAAGCTGGAAACAGGGAGAGACAGTCAGACAGACTCCCGCATGCGCCCGACCGGGATCCACCCGGCACGCCCATTAGGGGCGGTGCTCTGCCCCCCAGGGGGCGATGCTCTGCCCATCCTGGGTGTCGCCATATTGCGACCAGAGCCACTCTAGCGCCTGAGGCAGAGGCCACAGAGCCATGCCCAGCGCCCGGGCCATCTTTGCTCCAATGGAGCCTTGGCTGCGGGAGGGGAAGAGAGAGACAGAGAGGAAAGCGCGGCGGAGGGGTGGAGAAGCAAATGGGCGCTTCTCCTATGTGCCCTGGCTGGGAATCGAACCCGGGTCCTCCGCACGCTAGGCCGACGCTCTACCGCTGAGCAAACCGGCCAGGGCTATGTTTTCTTTGTAGAGTTGGTTGTGTCTAGGCTTGGTGTTGTCTGCCTAGAGTTTTAAGTTGTGTTATTTCTAGGTCTTCTTGGGTTGGTATCAGCTATTATTTGTAATCCACTTTCGGATTTGGGCAGCTTTGAAGTCTTGATTTTTTTTTTTTCTTAACAGGTGATAGACTTGTTAAATGATATCAGCAGGGGGCTTCCTTAAAACTGTAACCAGGAATGCTGTGGGTGTAACCTGAGATGCTGAAGGTCTCTTCCACCAACTAATCTCACTGGGGGCAGGTTGCTTTCTCAGCTTCAGTAGGGGGAGGTGTATCTCAGATCTCCATGGAGACCTGAGTTACTGCCCCTCCTCCCCACTTCTTGTTTTCAGCTGTGTCTTGTTGTGCTGATTGGAGCTGGATAGATGTCCAGAGATCTCTGATCTGGAAGCACTTCAGCTCTGTTTTGTGAAAGGTTCAGTTTCTCCCCCAGCTATGGCCGCCTCCAGCACGAATGAGTCAGCTTTTTTATTTCGTTTCTGCATACCTTAGCCCCTCACAGTCTGTCGCTCTCCTTGTCCTTTCCACTTGGGAGATAAGCTGGTCTTTTGAACCCACCTTGCTACCTGGTCGCCAGGTAAGTGGCTGTGAGCAGTAGTTTCTGCTCTTTTTCCTCTGTGAAATCCTTTCTGTGCTCTCAGCCTCACCAGCCCCCTTCCGTTCCTGTAAGCAGAGGAGATTCAGGCACTCCTTACCAGGATTATTGTGGCTTCCTCTTTGCTCCTTGGTTTTTGAGAGCTGTTCTTGCAGTGTTGGTTTTTCATGCTGATTTTTCCTAAATTGATTTGTATTTCAGTTTGGTGTTGAGAGCTGGGCGTCTGTGCGTCCCCCTACTCCGCTGCCATCTTCCATCCCCGAGAGTCTTAAACATAAAATTGTATTGTATTTTATCGAATGCCTTTTCTGCATCTATTGATAAGATCATGTGGTTTTTGTTGTTTGTTTTGTTGATATGTGTATTATGTTAACCATTTTGTATGAGGATTATGTCAGCCTCATAAAATATGTTTGGAAGTATTGCTTTTTCAATTTTTTGGAAGACTTTCAGTAGAATAGGAACCAAGTCTTCTTTGAATGTTTGATAGAATTCGCTAGTATAACCATCTGGGCCTGAACTTTTGTTTTTGGGGAGGTTTTTAATATTTTTTTTTATTTCTTCCTCACTAATGGGTCTGTTTAGGCTTTCTGCTTCTTCATGACTCAGTCTAGGAAGGCTGTATTGTTCTAGGAATTTATCCATTTTTTCTAGATTGTTGAATTTAGTGGCATAAAGTTTTTCATAGTATTCTACAATAATTCTTTGTATATCTATGATGTCTGTGGTGATTTCTCCTCTTTAATTTTGGATTTTGTTTATATGAGTTCTTTCTTTTTTTTCCTTGGTAAGTCTTGCCAAGGGTTTGTCAGTTTTGTTGATCTTTTCAAAGAGCCAGCTCCTTGTTCTATTTATTTTTTCTATAGTTTTTCTGTTCTCTATTTCATTTATTTCTGTTCTGATTTTAATTTTTCCTTTCTTTGGCTGCTTTTGGTTTGTCTTTGTTCTTTTTTTTTCCATTTCCTTAAGGTGTGAAGTTAAGTGGTTCACTTGCGCTCTCTCTTGTTTGTTCATATAGGCCCGAAGTGATATGAACTTCCCTCTATTACTGCTTTTGCTGCATCCCAGAGATTCTGATATGTCGTATTGTCATTTTTATTTGTCTGTATATATCTTTTGATCTCTGCACTTATTTTGTCTTTGACTCATTCATTTTTTAAAAGTATGTTGTTTAGTTTCCACATTTTTGTGGGTTTTTTTTCTCTTTTTTGCAGTTGAATTCCAGTTCCAAGGCTTTATGATCAGAAAATATGCTTGGTACAACTTTGTTTTTTTTGAATTTGATGATGTTGTTTTTTTGGCCCAACATATGGTCAATTCTTGAGAATGTATACTCTTTCACTTTGGGATGAAATGTCCTGTAGATGTGTAGCATATCCAGGTGCTCTAGTGTTTTGTTTAAGGACAATATATCTTTATTGATTCTCTGTTTGGATGACAAATCTAGAGCTGTCAAGGGTGTATTGAGGTCTCCAAGTATGATTGTATTTTTGTCAGTTTTTGTTTTAAGGTCAATAAGTAGCTGTCTTGTATATTTTGGTGCTCCTTGTTTTGGTGCACATATATTAAGAATTGTTATGTTATCTTGATTCAGCATTTCCTTAATCATTATGAAATGACCATTTTTGTCTCTGAGTACTTTTACTGTCTTGTAGTCAGCATTATCAGACATGAGTATTGCTACTCCTGCTTTTTTTGGATGTTATTTGTGAGGAGTATTGTTTTCCAGCCTTTCACTCTGAATTTGATTTTATCCTTGTTACTTAGACGAGTTTCTTGTAGGCAGCATACGGTTGGATTTTCTTTTTAATCCATTCTTCTACTCTGTGCCTTTTTATTGGTGAGTTTAATCCATTTACATTTAGTGTAATTATTGACACTTGTGGGTTTTCTATTGCCATTTTATAAATTGTTTTCTGTTAGTTTTGTATCTTGTTTGATTCTTCTCTTTTGTTTTTCTATCATTTGTTTTTGTTTGGTTGTATTCCATACTTCTTCCCTCTGTTGTTACTATTTTAAGTCATGTGCTTCTGTGGTTTTTTTTTCAATGGTGTTTACTATTATGTAATGAAAAGGGTTCCTAGCCTGTTCATTGTAGTGCACTGTCTTGTGAGTACTTTTGCACTCCATCATCCTTTGCTACTTTTAATCTTTGTCCTCTTCCTCCCTTTTTTCTTGTTGTCACAGTTTAAATTTGGTTTTTATTGTGTTCTTGGTGGAGCTTTTATTTGTGTTTTCTTTTGTTGTGTTTTTTTTATCTGGTTGGAAAACCGCCTTTAGTAATTCCTGGAGTGGGGGTTTTCTAATGATAAATTTTCTCAACTTTTCTGTATCTGTGAATATTTTTATTTCTCCTTCATATTTGAAGGATAGCTTTGATGGCTATAGTATTCATGGCTGAAAGTCCCTCTTTCAGGACTTTAAATATTGGGGTCCACTCTCTTCTAGCTTGTAGAGTTTCTGCTGAGAAATCTGATGATAATCTAATAGGCCTTCCTTTATATGTTGTATTCTTCTTTTTTCTGGCTGCCTTGAGAATTTTTTCTTTGTCGTTGGTTTGTGCCAATTTCATTATGATGTGCCTTGTAGTAGGTTTGTTACAGTTAAGAAAACTCTGAGTTCTGTTTGCTTCTTTAATTTGTGGCTTTATTCCTTTCTGCAAGCTTGGGAATTCTCATCTATTATATATTTGAATATATTCTTCATTACTTTTTCTCTCTCTTCTGCCTCTGATATACCTATTATTCTTATGTTATTCTTTTTGATGGAGTCAGACAATTCCTGTAGGGCTTTCTCATTTTGTTAAATTTTTGAGTCTCTTTCTTTTTCTCTCTGTTGTGCCTCAAGTTGCTTGTCTTCTCTTTCACTAATACTACCTTCTATCTGGCCTGTTCTATTAGCTAAGCTTGTTCCCTCGTTTTTCAGCTCGTGAATTGAGTTTTTCATCTTTGTTTGATTTGTTTTTATAGTTCCAATTTTCTTGGTAATGTATTTCTTGTGTTCATTGAGTTGTTTTCTGAGCCCCCTAATTGTCTTTCTATGTTTTCTTGTATATCTCTGAGTATTTTTAGGATTTCTATCTTGAATTCTCTGTTATTAGCTTCAAGGTTTCCAATATATTGATTTTTTTCTCCATAGATTTTTCCTCATCTTTCTGTGCTACCTCTCTTTCTTTTGTATCCATGATATTCAATTTTCATTTCCTTTATGGCATCTGAGGGTGGTTTTGTTGATAGTATTAAAGAGAATTAATAAAGAATAAAAAGTTAAAAAAATAAAAATAATAAATAAAAAAGAATAAAAAAATATTATCCCCCCCCTTTTTTTTTCTCCTCTTTTCTCCTTTTTTTCTTGAGAAAATCTTGTGGTGAACTGTTAATTATCTTTTGCTAAGGAGAACAAAACTACCTATAATGGAGGGCCTGAGTTTGGGAGAAGCGATAAAGGAGCAAAAAAGCATTATGCACCCACAAAATAAAAAAAAGGAAAAAGTTTTTGTCAAGAATAAAATGATTTGCTTTTAGGTGATGGTTGGCTAACAGATATGATGAGAGTAATTAGAGGGAAAAAGAAAAAAGGGGAAAATTTAAAAATTACTATTGTATTTAGTGGAGCAAGAACTAGATAAAATGGAGAGCCAGGGTTGGGAGCACTGCTAGTGAGTTAAAAAAGTGAAGTAAAAAACTCCCAAAGTACCCCAAAGAAAAATTTGAGTCCCAGATAAAATAATATGTTTGTGATTGAGGATTGAATGAGAGGAAAAGTAAAGGAGAAAAGAAGAAACTAATATAGAGGGAGAAAAAAAAAAGAAAGAGAAAAACACAAAAATAAGAAAAAAGAATCAAAGGAGAGAGAGAGAGAGTTTTGGGTTTTGGCGTGCAACCCTCATAGACAGAAAGGAAGAAGAAAAAAAGATAATGGGAGATGTATCACTTATTGGTAGTGTAGTTAAAAGAGAGGAGAGAGTAAGACCAGCAGAGAATTAAACGACCAAATTGGAAGAGGATTAAAATAATCAAGACAGGACAATAAGAAAAACAAAGAAACAAATATACTAAAATGGGATAGGTTATAAAGTCTGTGGATTATTTTTGATTTTGAGAGGTTATCGTCTTGCTTTTTCTTTTCTCTCCCTCTTTCTGGTCAGTGACTCTGTACCCTGGGTTCTGCCCCTGTGGCATGCTCAGGTAGAGGTTTGCAGTTGTTAAGTCTCTATGGCAATGTCATATATTGGGCTTCAGTCTCTTTGGCAGTCGAGGCTTATTAGCATTTACAGGCTCTGCCAATGTGAGAGTTTGTGTTCCCGGAGCCTCTCTCCTAGTCTTTCCTTCCTGAATTAGTAACCTGATGATCCAGCTATGGTGTTGCTGCTCTCTCTGCCTGGAGAGTAAGAGGCTCAAAGAGCTGGCAAATCTCTACTCTATTCCCACTCAGCACAGGGCTCTGGGTAAGGCTCAATCAGACAGAACTTCTAGCATAATCAGGCGGGGCTTCAGCCCACACAAAGACTTCTGACTCTGCCCCTCTATCTGGGAACATGGGCGCCCACTCCCAGGGGAATCTCTTGCCCAGTATCTGCGCTCACCAACCAGGATATGCGGCCAGCCTCCTCTCACTCCCAGTGAGGCGCCCCGCCTGCATGGAAAATTTTGAGTGTAGGGAATTTTGCTCCCACTCCCCACACGCTGCTTTTGCAGGCGCAGGTGTAACCTCAAGACTCTGGTTTTGGCTCACAGAAAGGCCTCTGACTCTGCCCCACTGTCCGGGATTATGGGCGCCCACTCTCCGCGCTTGTTGACTAGGATTTCAGGCTGGCTGCCTCTCAATCCTAGTGAGGTGTGCCGTCCACACAGAAAAGTTGGAGTGTAGGGAATTTTACTCCTGCTCTCTCTCCGTGCACTGCTTTTTTGGGTGAAGGGGTGACCCCGAGATTCCAGTTTCAGCCCGCACGAAGGCCTCTGACTCTGCCCCTTTGTCCGGTAACACGGGCGCCCACTCCTGGGGCTCTAAGAGGAATCTCTTGCCCACTATCTGTGTGTGCTGTCCAGGAGATCAGGGCAGATGGCTGTCATAAGTGCCTTTCTTTGTCTGGATTTGGTGCAAGCGTTAGCTTGTGTTGGCTGGGTTGCCACAAGCACAGTTTTTCCTTGGCTTGGATGTCTGTGCCACATCCTGTTTTGGACGTTTGTGCCGCAATCTGGTTCTATTCACACCCTATGCCTGAATTTGTTCCTATACTCTCAGTTCCCAGTGAAAGTAGCTCTTATTTAGGTTATTGAGGAAGGCAGAGTGTTTCTTCCTCCTTATTTCCTTCAGGGTTGATTATATATTTAGTCCATTTTTCACTCAATCATACCTTTGCATTTAGTGTGGAACTTCTGGAGGCTCCAAGGATAGATTTTTCTGTCTCTGGTTGAAGATCTTGTTGAATTTTTGGGGAGATTTATCAGTATCACTCCTTACGGTGCCATTTCTCTGATCTCACTCCAACAATTTTATTATTATTATCATTGTTGCCATCATCATTATCATCACCATCATCACCATCATCATCACTTTTTTTATTGCCTTTAACTAAAACTAAGGATTAAGGGCTAAGATCCAAGTAAGAGTGACAAGAGGAAGAAAGCAGAAGAAAGAGGCAGTGCCAAGATATCTTAGCAAGTTGATCATTGCTGCAGGTTGTTGGTTTGTTGATCTTACAGGACCACATGGGAAGCAATATAAGCTATGCTTTGATATCCCTTGTAGGCAAGGAAGGAAAAAGAGAGCATATATCTACTGGCTTCTATCCATGACTGGTTAATATGTGCCTCCATAGAACATCAACTCCCATGTACTCCCACGTTGGGTCCCCAAGCAGAGCACTGTGGAAGGGAAGAGGAGACATATAGGACAGACTTGTGACAAAGATTTTTTATGAGGCACTTATAGGAAGCTGGACAAAGCTTATGCAGGACAATCATGGCCCAGAAACTGGAGTAAGAGCCAGACAAGACCAAGAAAATTCTCCATAGTGCCCATGAGGTAGTTAATATAATTATCATCATCATCACCATCACATTTTAGACATCTTCTACCTCTAATGATCAGAATCTACCATTGTTTACAAAAAGAATCATACTGGATGAATGACCAAGTGAGCTTAGGTCAGTTTTTAATACATCTTTTTAACAAAACTAATTACATTCAATTATATACCATTATAAACATCTGATTAGTTCTGTCTATTCTTGCTTCTCAAGTTGCCTATCTGTCCTTTCTTCTTCTTTGTCAGAGCCACCATTTCTGTGCTATAATCTATTGATCTACTTCAAACATTATTTTAAATTTTATTTAGATAATTAAATTTAACAGGGTGACATTGATGAATAAGAGTACCTAGGTTTGAAGGTGACAGTATGGTGATGGAGTAGGTGGATGTACAAACTTCCACCTCCCAGAACCAAAGTGGATTACAACTTATTTTAAGAATAGTCATCTGGAAAAAACCAACTTTGGACTAAACTAAGAGAACTTGCCGCGGACCAGCGCAGCTCCTAATAACAGTGTAGAATTGAGGAAACACACTTTGTCAGAACAAAACTGATGGGACTTGGAGGACTCCTCAAACTGCCTGGCAGTATATGAGTGCCTCATAGCTCCAGTTCACTTTATTATATAGACCTATGCAAATCAAGGACCTTGATACAAAGTTGCACATCAAAGGCTAAGACAGGAGCTCTCCCAAGGCAAAAACAGAATACATTAGTGAAATTTACAAACATCTGAAACAAACAAAGAGTCAGAGGAAGGGCATGTATATTGCTTCCTGCAACCCAAGGAAGCAAGTGGAGTGGGTGCAAATACTCAGCATCAAAGCAAAAGATGGAGATGAATGGGGGGGGAACTTAGCCTCTTGCCAAGCCTCGAATCTATAATGGCTTCCTGCCATTAACAGTCCACAACATATCCCCCTTTTCTTTTTTATTTTTAATTTGTGTGCTGAGATTTGCACTTATCTGATTTCCTAGTTTCCCAGATTCTAATTTGGAGGCAGACGAAAAAAATACATAACAAACACAAAATTAGTATAACCAATGCTAACAGATACCCAAAACAAGTATACTAATACATCACAGTGATTAAAGCCTTTAAGCAAACTCTTTAAGCTAATACAACAAGAATCTATAAAAGAGTAATGTCCTTAACGTGTTCACCAAGTCCAAGTTGGCACCAACACCATTCCAAATCTCTGCAAATGCAACCCAAAACCAGTTCAGTCTATCAAAAACTGTCACAAGAGCAGGAGTCCAGGAAAAGTTCACATTCAGGAAAAGTCCACATGGCACTGGAATTGCTGTCACACTTCCACACTCTGCAGTTAGCATCAAAGTCCCAATGACCGCTGATTCTAGCTGGTGATGACCCAGGTAGATTGGAAAAGCCATCTGTAGCATGCATGAAGATGGAGCTTCCGTTTTCTTTAAACTGGAAAGATGAACACAGGGGTCCTATACTGGAGCTTTACAGCCATGGGGTGGTGAGGAGAACCTTGGGATACACTAAGCTGGGTGGCAGAGGTAAATTTGTAAGTTGGAAAAAAAGGAAAAAAGGAGCTCTGAATTAGGAGTAGGTCCTAGCCTAAAATGTGAGTGGGGCATTGAGGCAGGAGGAATAAAGGAAAGACTGTATATTAATCAAAGCAGCAGAAAACAGGACTATCAATACCCACAACAGAGATCTTCGAGGGAAGAATAAAAAAACCTGAATATTCAGGCAAGACATAGTTAAATGGCCCTTGTGTAAATGAGACCAGTCTACCGGCTACTTGGAAGAAATACCCCAGGCTCATCCACAGTGTTGTAGATGGGGCCGATGGCCCTGGGAATCTTTCAGCCTTCAGTGGCAAATCCCAGTATTCTGGGCAAGGTTAGGTCACAGGTGGCTGGAGCAGGGCTAGAAGAGACTGAACCCTCCCTTAGAGGAGTGAAGGGGAAGCCTACCTTCCAGTGTGTCCCTTCTTTCTCACAGCAAAGGCATGTAAGCCTGGCAGGCTTTGGCTCAAATGACCATCCTTTCCACTATTGAAGCAGAGCCCTGATGAAGTTCCTGTTGGAGCATAGGAGCCTTTGAGGGCGTATGCCAAGAGCTAGTATTTTACCTGATCTCCTTTGAGCTTTTTCTGCCTCTTGGTACCTTAAAAGCCATGCTCAGAAGATCTCACTGAGGGGCTTGAGAGTCCCTATCTGCCTATATATCTGGAGCTATTTAGAAAAGAACAAAACAGTGTTATTAGCTGGAATCAAATAAAAATAAAAAAGGGGTAGTAGTTTGCAGGACAAAAAAATTTGGCATCTCTTGTACATCAGCATTCAGAAGAAATGGTTTGAAGTAAAAAGCGTAACAGGGTAGACCTGCAGGAGCTCCAGGACATGACTCCCCCCCCCTTTCTTATTATTTACAATTGAATCTTCAAGCAAATGTTAAGCACACTTTATAATATTTTGACTTCAAAAATTGAAAGAAATTCTTGACTTTGTTAACTTTTAACAAAAATAGAGTAAATGCACCTTCAAATAACATTCCCACACTTATCAAAACACCCCCTTAATATTAATTAACAGGCACCTTAAAGAGCACATATCAAAACTGAAAAATCCCAGTATTCTCCTATAGTAGAAAAAAATCTTTATACTTCTATGTTGCTTCAAGCCTTTCACTTGCAGCCTGAAGCAGCCTGGCCAAACCAGGAAGTCTTTTGGATCCAAAATGAGTGCATTTTACTTATTCCAAACAAAATCATATCCATGTATGAAAATGAAATTATCCCCATTTTGTTTTCAATATTAGAGCTAGCACTTCCAAAACTATTATCATTATTACTTTTCATGTAAGGACTTAATTCATGCCTTATAAACAAAGACACTTAGACATTAAACAAAGACTTCACATACAATCACACAAATCAAGAGTGAAACCCAGGGTTTTAGAGATTAAACTATGGCCTGCTTGATCTTAAGTAAGGCTACCTTAATAGGAACATAATAAGAATATATACTAAACAGAGATCTCTCTCGAAAAATCTCAAGACGGCCGTATGAGATTTCTGTTCAGCAACACCCAAATCAGGCCCCCCTTTTGCCCTCTTTTCAAGCAATGGAGTAGAAAGGAAATAAAATGATCTTAAACATTAAATAATTAGATAATAATAATTGAGAAAGGGAAGAGAGTATAGTAAAATAAGCCTTATACAATTGCTCTTGTGAAGTGAGTCTCTCATCTAGAATCATGGTGTCTCACCAGTCATTCAGGGATCCACTGAGGAGCTTCAGCAGACCTAGGAAAAACACACACATATCCTCAGCCCCATAAGAGAACAGGGTCTGGCCCTTGCCATATTCCTGTGAGTGGGTCCCTCCATCGCACTTCAGGGAAGGCTTTCCTTGCAGGGTTCCAGAGTCTCTCTGCTGCTGAATGACCCCGTACATCAGTATTCAAAAATTTAAAGTAAAAAGAGCATGACAAAGAAAATTTGCAGAAGTTTCCTAATACTTAAGTTGCTATTTGGCTCCTAACTCTGAACACACCTCATAATGCACTAACCAAATCAGTAAGACTTAAGGATCTACATTCTATTCTATTTAAATTTAAATGAGCACTCCTTACAAGTTCTAAAATAATTTTATTTTTTCTAAATATTAGAGCCAGCATTTCCAATTTTTGCATGCAAAAAAACCTGAATTCAGGCCTTAAAAACAGACACATTTTGACAACATTAAACAAAGACTAAACAGAAACAAGAATTAGGCGAACCAGACAAACCAGAGAGAAACCCGGGATTTCAGAGCACATCCAGATTAGAAAGATGCCTGCCTGATATTAGTCAGGGCATTTTCTGACAGAGAGACTGAAGGATGTGACTAAACAAAATCTCTCCTAGAAAATTTGCTCTCGGCAGCTGCTGGGATATTTTCTATAGTCAGATCCAACACAGGTCCCCTGCCTCAATTTCCAGGCAAAGAATAAGAAAGAAACAAAATGATAGTTCAGAAGACCACAGTCAAAACATTAAAGATAATCAGACCGTGACAGGAAAAACTGTAACTTTCCTAATACTTGAATCTTCTATCCATTCTCAAATTCTATAGTTGCTGTAACCGGTGGCTCAGGTTGACTATGCTGAGATTTTTCTCCTACCTCAATAGCCCTTTCATGAAAATCCAACTTCCACAGCAAATAATCACCCCCATAGAGACAAGCACAAGCAATCGCCTTCCAGTCATTTGGGGGAAGAGCCTTTGCCCTAATAGTATCTAATAAACCAAGTGAAAAAGGGGCGGTAGGCCCATACTGAACACAAGCAAGTTTAAGCTCTTTCAGAATTCTAAAAGATACAGGTTTATGTTCTCACACTAGTCTCCCTGTATCATCTTGCTACAACAGGAAAATGGTTAAAGCCATCATTTATTGTTTCCCCTACATTTCAAAACTGGTAATCAGCCTGATAAGGGAACGGAGGAGCAGAGGGTTGAATGTAGGAAGGAGCTGAGGGCAGCAGAGGCCCCGTGGCTAAGGCAGCCATAGCCACGGATTTTTCATCCCCCCTGACATCCTCAGACTCCAAGTTATCCTTGTATTCACATCCCTCTGTTTCCAGCTTACCCTGATACTCTTCAGACAATGATTTGTCTTCATACAGAAACATTTCTACATAAAGGTCCCTTACTTTTGACCCTATCTGTCCCATATTCTTTTACTCCCAACTACACTTTCTCCCAAAACTTTCTTTACTCACTGTGCGCACTTCACTTTGGGGAGTTCCATCACCTTCCTTCAGTTTTAGTTTCCTCGTACTCATACTCAAGTCGTCTGTTCAGGCTCCACTTGCCGCGGACCAGTGCAGCTCCTAATAACGGTGCCGAATTGAGGAAACACACTTTGTCAGAACAAAACCGATGGGACCAGGAGGACTCCTCAAACTGCCTGGCAGTATATGAGTGCCTCATAGCCCCAGTTCGCTTTATTATATAGACCTATGCAAATCACGGACCTTGATACAAAGTTGCACATCAAAGGCTAAGACAGGAACTCTCCCAAGGCAAAAACAGGATACATTAGTGAAATTTACAAACATTTGAAATAAACAAAGAGTCAGAGGAAGGGCATGTATATTGCTTCCTGCAACCCAAGGAAGCAAGTGGAGTGGGTGCAAATACTCAGCATAAAAGCCAAACCTGGAGATGGAGGGGGGGAGAACTTAGCCTCATGCCAAGCCTCGAATCTACAATGGCTTCCTGCCATTAATGGTCCACAACAAGAACTCCTTAACCAAGGATCACTGAAGAAGCCACACTTAGACTGGTAGGATAAGCAGAAATGTGGAGAGGGCTACCCAGATTCTGGGAGTGCATGGCAGACTTGAAGGGACTCATGTGATGGGAGGGGAGTTTAGCAAAGAGATTCGGGTCCAGAACCCCAGGACCAAAGCCCCAGCCTGCAGCCCCAGATCCTGGAAGAGGTGTATGGACAGTATTTAGCTGCAAAACAAGCCATGATACTGTTTGCCAGAAAGAGAGAGATTTCTCAGGCCTAGGGTTCTTCTTAAAGGGACTGCACAGAAAAGTTTTTTCACAACCACTCACCCAGGGATTCAGGGTATGGGGACAGCTGAGAGAACCAGAGTAGCAGGAAGAGAGTGTAATCTAAGAGGCACAGGGATAAACGCTTTGAGTACAGCTACCCTAAACCCTGGACTGAGTCACTCCCCAAATGTAAAGTGAATATTTTTCCTGGAACCAGTAATACCAGCAAAAGGAAACAGGTCACCAACCAAACAGAAGCTCTCTTGCTGCATTCAGAGCAAAGAATCACTTAGAAGCAGGGAGCCATTAGGGATACAGTATTGAGTGCTAAGGACTAAGCTGCATTGCCCCTCCCCCCCCCCACTGCTGAGTGCTCACCAGAAGGTGGGAAGCTGCAGGATATGGAAGTGCTGTCCCGAGGGCAGGGATGGAAATCAGAGGCTGGGCATGGCTGCAGCTCAGGTACCAGTGCAGTCCTCTTCACAGGGGTGAAGGATTGGGGCCAGGGACACACAAAAGTTGTCAGACCCACAGCTTTGGGCTGGGCATGCGATAGCTGTCTCACCTGCAGTATCAACTGCAGGAGCAAGGTGAAAGCCAGGGAACTGGCTGAGACTTGCTGCTGGGTGCAGGAGTGCAGTCCTGCTTGCAGGAGTGGGGCAAAGGCTGGGGTCAACCTGGGCTTGCAGCCCAAACATGTGAACACAATCCCACCCACAGAGGTGATGCAGAAGCTGCAGTGACTGCCAAAGTGGGCTGGTGCTGGCAATCCTAGTGCCAGAATGCCCACCACAGCAGCAGATGAGGTGGTGGGCCTGCAGACAGAACACATCTAGGGAACACAGAGGCCACACCCATCAGACTCCTTTGGCCACACACTTCTTATACACAGACAGAATGGGAAGGCAGAGAAATGCAACTCAAATGAATCAACAAAAGAAATCCCCAGGAAAAAAAAGATTTTAATGAGATGGAAGTAACCAAATTACCAGAGGCAGAGTTTAAAATAATGATTGTTAGGATGCTTAAAGATCTTAGAGCAACAGTGGATAGACATAATGAGCCCCTAAATAAAGAGATAGCAAGTATAAAAAATAACAATGAATAGGCTAGTGACGTCACGGAAATGGCGCCGTGAGCAGCGCGTAGGAAAGATCTCCCCAAAATCTCAACAAACTTATCAACTAGAAACAGAAAAATGTATCCTTGGAGCATTCTGGAGTTCCACACACACTGAAGGCGAAAGGGTTGTTATCACTTGAATCTGAGAGACAAGACGGAGCTGAGGATGTGGAGGAAGCTAACTACCGCAGGGACGTTCATTCAAGCTGAGGAGGGAGTGCGCCTGTGGTGAGTCAACCCATGCGTGCAACTGCCTGCCCACACTTGGGGAGCAACAGCCTGTGCGCTGCGAGCAGCCGCCCGCGTGCCGTGAGAAAATGCGCATGTGCCCCGCGCTGCGGTTCGGTCACAGAGCGAGCTCCCCTGCGCCACGAGTATCCCCAGTGGCCCACGCACTGCGTGCGAGCGTCTCCAGCCACCAGCGTGCCCAAAGCACCCCTTTCGCTCACGCACCCAGAGCATGCCACTCGCCCACGTGCCCAGAGTGCCTCATTCTCCCGCGTGCCCAGTGCACCCCAGCTGCGTGTGGCAAGGCAAGCGGGAAGGGTGCCAAAGCTATCTTTCCTATGCCGGAGCTTCTCTCCATGGGCGGGGCACCTCACCCAGCCATTCAAGCTAACAATCAATCATTGGGGGAGGGGCATGTGGGCAGCTTGAAATCCTTTCTGGAGCACAGCTGCGGATCCAATCACTCAAATTAGCTTAACCCAGAGTTTGCGCACCTCCCAAATGACCCACAGGGCTCTAATTGATAAGATCTCTCTCAGTTCAGCGATCCAAGACAAGAGGCGTGATATTTTTTAGTGCCTTTCGCTAAAGGGGTGGGGGCAACTTCTGATTGATAGAGCCTTCATACTCAGGGATATACGCTAACAAGAGGGACTTGGCAGATGTTAAGATCTATACAGCAAGCAGCGACTAGTGCCTCTTCTTCCCAGCCAAAACAGGCTAAAAAGTGTGGAATGCCTGGGTTGAGTGGTCCAACTGAATGTTAGATACTGAACAGGCCTAGAGGCTTATTGAAAGTCACCTTGAGAACAATTGGCTCCCAGCCCTGCCTGATTACTCTGGAGGCTCTGACTGCCAGAGCTTTACCCAGAGCCTTGTGCTGAGTGGGGATAGAGTGGGGATTTCCCAGCTCTTTGAGCCTCTTATTCCCCAGGCAGAAGCAGTGGCAGCCTCATAGCTGGATCACCAGGCTGCTAATTCAGGAAGGGGAGACTAGGAGAGAGGCTCCGGGAAAGCAAACTCTCTCATTGTTGGAACCTGCAAACACCAACAAGCCTTGACTACCAATGAGACTAAAGCCAATTATATGACATTGCCATAGAATCCCATCAACTGCAAATTCCTACCTAAGAGTGACACAGGGGCAGAGCCTGGTGTACAGAGTCACCGACCAGGAAGAGGGAGAGAAAAGAAAAAGGAGGAAGTTAACCTCTCAAAATCAAGAAAAATCCACAGACTTTATAACTTGTTCCACTATTTTTTCATTGTTGTTGTTTGTTTCTTTTATCTTCTTGCCTTTATTATTATTTCTATGTCCTCCACCTCAGTCCTTTTATTTTCTGCCCATCTTATTCTTCCCTTTTCTTGAACTATACTACCCATGAGTGTTACATTTTATTTCTTTTCTTCGTCCTTACTCTCCTTTAGGGTTACACTCCAAAACCCTTAACTCTCACTCTCTCCCCTTTTGTTTTTTTTCTTGTCCTTTTTTTTCTTCCTTCATTTTTCTCTTTTTCTTATTTCTCCCTTTCTATTCGTTTCTTCTTTTCTCCTTTTACTTTCCCTGCCATTCAATCCTCAATCACGAACAAATTATTTAATTTGGGATTCAAGTTTTTTTTTGTTTTTGCTTTGGGTTTTTGTTTGTTTTTGTGGAATTTTGGGTGCTTTTTACTTTGCTTTTTAACTCATTAGCATTCCTCCCAACCCAAGGTCTCCATTGTATTTAGTCTTTGCTCCACTTAATACAACAGGTTTTTACTTATTTTTTAATTTTTTTTAATTATTATTTTTTTCTCCTTTTTTCTGTTTCCCTCTTATCCCTCTCATTATATCTCTTAGTCAACCATCACTTACAAGCAAATCATTTTATACTTGTTCAAGGTTTTCTCCATTTTTGCATTTTGTAGTTCCCTACTCCCTTTTTTGCCCCTTGAACTCTTCACCCCAAATCAGGCCCTCTGTTATAGGCAGTTTTTGTTCCATTTAGCATAATATAATTTACAGGTCAACATGATATTTCCCTAAAAATGAGGGGAGAGGAGGGAAAGAGAAGAAAGAAAAGAGGGAGAAATACTAAATTATTACTGTTTTTTTTTGTGGGGTGATTTTCTTTTTCCATTTTTTGGTCTTTTCCGAAAAATTTTTCTTTTACTTTTTATTCTTTATTAATTCTAATTAGTGCTATCAACAAGAGCACTCTCAGATGCCAATAAGAAAAAGAAAATCGAATATTATGGATACAAAAGATAGAGAGGTAACACAAATAGATGTGAAAAAATCTATGGAGAAAAAATTTAACATATTGGAAAACTTGGAGCTAAATGACAGAGAATTTAAAATAGAAATTCTAAAAATACTCAGAGATATACAAGAAAACACAGAAAGGCAATTTAGGGAGCTCAGAAAACAATTCAATGATCACAAAGAATATATTACCAAGAAAATTGAAACTATAAAAACAAATAAAACAGAAATGAAAAACTCAATTCACAAGCTGAAAAACGAGGTAACAAGCTTAGCTAATAGAACAGTCCAGATAGAAGGTAGGATTAGTGAAATAGAAGACAAGCAACTTGAGGCACAACAGAGAGAAGAAGAAAGAGACTCAAAAATAATAAAAAACGAGAAAGCTCTACAGGAATTGTCTGACTCCATCAGAAAGAATAACATAAGAATAATAGGTATATCAGAGGGCGAAGAGAGAGAAAATGGAATGGAGAATATACTCAAACAAATAATAAACGAGAACTTCCCAAGCCTGTGGAAAGAACTAAAGCCTCAAATTCAAGAAGCAAACAGAACACAGAGTTTTCTTAACCTCAACAAACCCACTCCAAGGCACATCATAATAAAGAAGACACAAACCAATGACAAAGAAAAAATTCTCAAGGCTGCCAGGGAAAAGAAGAGTACAACATATAAAGGAAGGGCTACTAGATTATCATCAGATTTCTCAGCAGAAACTCTACAAGCTAGAAGAGAGTGGACCCCAATATTTAAAGCCCTGAAAAAGAAGAACTTTCAGCCAAAAATACTATAGCCATCTAAGCTATCCTTCAAGTACGAAGGAGATATAAAAACATTCGCAAATACAGAAAAGATGAGGGAATTTATCATCAGAAAGCCCCCACTCCAGGAAATACTAAAGGAGGTTTTTCAACCAGATTCAAAGAACAAAACAAAACAAAACCACAAGTAACAGCTCCACCAAGAACACAAAAAAAACCAAATTTATATTGTGACAAAAAAAGAAAAAAAAGGGTGGGAGAGGATGGAGATTAACAGTAGTAAAGGACGATGAAGCTCAGAAATACTCATAAGATAGGGTACTATAATGAATATGGTAGGTACCCTTTTCATTACTTAATGGTAACCACCCTTGAAAAAACCACCACAAAAACACTTGACTGAAAAAAGGTAGCAACAGAGGAAAGAAGTATGGAATACAAAAAAACAAAAACAAATGATAGAAAAACAAAAGAGAAGATTCAAACAAGATAAAAAACTAACAGAAAGCAATTTATAAAATGATTGACACAAGGTCAATCATTTCATTAAATGTAAATGGATTAAACTTACCAATAAAAAGACACAGAGTAGCAGAATGGATTAAAAAAGAAAATCCAACTGTATGCTGCCTACAAGAAACACATCTAAGCAACAAGGATAAAAATAAATTCAAAGTGAAAGGCTGGAAAACAATACTCCAAGCAAACAACACCCCAAAAAAAGCAGGTGTAGCAGTACTCATATCTAATAATGCTGACTACAAGACAGAAAAGGTACTCAGAGAAAAAAATGGTCATTTCATAATGATCAAGGGTACACTGAATCAAGAAGACATAACAATCCTTAATATATATGCACCAAACCAAGGAACACCAAAATATATAAGACAGCTACTTATTGACCTTAAAACAAAAACTAACAAAAATACAATCATACTTGGAGACCTCAATACACTGCTGACGGCTCTAGATCAGTCATCCAAACAGAGAATCAATAAAGATATATTGGCCTTAAACAAAACACTAGAACATCTGGATATGATAGACAAATACAGGACACTTCATCCCAAAGCAACAAAGTATACGTTTTTCTTTAGTGTACATGGAACATTCTTAAGAATTGACCATATATTGGGCCACAAAGACAGTATCAGCAAATTTAGAAAAATTGAAATTGTACCAAGCATATTTTCTGATCATAAGGCCTTGAAACTAGAATTCATCTGCAAAAAAGAGGGGGAAAACCCACAAAAATGTGGAAACTAAACAACATACTTCTAAAAAGTAAATGGGTCAAAGTAGAAATAAGCGCAGAGATCAAAAGATATATACAGAAAAATGAAAATGACAATACAACATATCAGAATCTCTGGGATGCAGCAAAAGCAGTAATAAGAGGAAAGTTCGTATCACTTCAGGCCTATATGAACAAAGAAGAGAGAGCAAAGTAAACCATTTAACTTCACACCTTAAGGAACTAGAAAAAGAAGAACAAAGACAACCCAAAACCAGCCGAAGAAAGGAAATAATAAAAATCAGAGCAGAAATAAACAAAATAGAGAACAGAAAAACTCTAGAAAAAAATCAATAAAACTAGGAGCTGTTTCTTTGAAAAGATCAACAAAATTGACAAACCCTTGGCAAGACTAACCAAGGAAAAAAGGCACAGGACTCAAATAAATAAAATCCAAAATGAAAGAGGAGAAATCACCATGGACATCATAGATATACAAAGAATTATTGTAGAATACTATGAAAAACTATATGCCACCAAATTCAACAATCTAGAAGAAATGAATAAATTCCTAAAACAATACAACCTTCCTAGAATGAGTCATGAAGAAGCAGAAAGCCTAAACAGACCAATTAGCAGGGAGGAATTAGAAAAAACTATTAAAAACCTCCCCAAAAATAAAAGTTTAGGCCCAGACGGTTATACTAGTGAATTCTATCAAACATTCAAAGAAGACTTGGTTTTTATTCTACTCAAAGTCTTCCAAAAAATTGAAGAAGAAGCAATACTTCCAAACACATTTTATGAAGCCAACATAATCCTCATACCAAAACCTGGCAAGGATGTCACAAAGAAAGAAAACTACAGACCAATATCTCTAATGAATACAGATGCTAAAATACTAAACAAAATGCTGGCAAATCAAATAAAACAACATATTAAAAAAATAATACATCATGATTAAGTGGGATTCATCCCAGAATCTTAAGGATGGTTCATCATACGTAAAACGGTTAACGTAATACACCATATCAAGAAAACAAAGAACAAAACCACAGGATCTTATCAATAGATGCGGAAAAGGCTTTTGATAAAATACAAAACAATTTTATGTTTAAGACTCTCAACAAAATGGGTATAGAAGGAAAATATCTCAACATGATAAAGGCCATATATGATAAACCATCAGCCAACATCATATTAAATGGCATAAAACTGAGGACTTTCCACCTTAAATCAGGAATGAGACAGGGTTGTCCACTCTCTCCACTCTTATTTAACGTGGTGCTAGAAGTTCTGGCCAGAGCAATCAGACAAGACAAAGAAATAAAAGGTATCCATATCATAAAAGAAGAAGTAAAGGTATCACTTTTTGCTGATGATATGATCCTGCACATCGAAAACCCGAAGGACTCCACAAAAATATTACTAGAAACAATAAACCAATACAGTAAGGTCACAGGATACAAAATTAACATACAAAAGTCTATACCCTTTCTATATGCCAACAATGAAATATTAAAAAATAAACCCAAAAAAAGAATCCCCTTCATGATTGCAACAACAACAAAAAAATACCTAGGAATAAACATAACAAAGAATGTAAAGGACCTATAAAACGAAAACTACCAAGCATTGTTAAGAGTAATAGAAAAAGACAAAATGAGATGGAAAAATATTTCTTGTTCTTGGATAGGAAGAATAAATATAATTTAAATGGCCATATTACCCAAAGCAATATATAAATTTAATGCAATTCTCATCAAAATTCCTATGACATTTTTTAAAGAAATGGAACAAAAAATAATCAGATTTATCTGGAATTATAAAAAAACCCGAATAGCCAAAGCAATCCTAAGGAAAAAGAATGAAGCTGGGGGCATTTCAATACCTGACTTCAAACTATATTATAGGGCCACGATAATCAAAACAGCATGGTATTGGCAGAAAAATAGACACTCAGACCAATGGAACCGAATGGAAAGCCCAGAAATAAAACCACATAATGGTTTCGACATATATGGTCAAATAATCTTTGATAAAGGGGCCAACAACACACAATGGATAAAAGAAAGCTTCTTCAACAAATGGTGTTGGGAAAACTGGGAAGCCACATGCAAAAGAATGAAACTCGACTAAAGCTTATCCTCGTGCACAAAAATTAATTCAAAATGGATCAAAGACCTAAATATATGACCTGAAACAAGAAAGTACATTGAAGAAGACATAGGTACTAAACTCATGGACCTGGGTTTTAAAGAACATTTTATGAACTTGACCCCAATGGCAAGAGAAGTGAAGGCAAAGTAAATGAATGGGACTACATCAGACTAAGAAGTTTTTGCTCAGCAAGACAAACTGACATCAAAATAAACAGACAGCAAACTAAATGGGAAATGTTATTTTCAAACAACAGCTCAGATAAGGGCCTAATATTTAAAATTTACAAAGAACTCATAAAACTCAACAACAAACAAGCAAACAATCCAATAAAAAAATGGGAAGAGAACATGAACAGACACTTCTCCCAGGAAGAAATACAAATGGCCAACAGATATATGAAAAAGATGCTCAGCTTCATTAGTTATTATAGAATTGCAAATCAAAACTACAATGAGATACCACCTCACCCCTGTTAGATTAGCTATTATCAACAAGACGGGTAATAGCAAATGTTGGAGAGGCTGCGGAGAAAAGGGAACTCTCATCCACTGTTGGTGGGACTGTAAAGTAGTACAACCATTATGGATGAAAGTATGGTGGTTCCTCAAAAAACTGCAAATAGAACTACCTTATGACCCAGCAATCCCTTTACTGGGTATATACCCCAAAACCTCAGAAACATTGATACGTAAAGACACATGTAGCCCCATGTTCATTGCAGCACTGTTCACAGTGGCCAAGACATGGAAACTGCCAAAAAGCCCTTCAATAAAAGACTAGATAAAGAAGAAGTGGCACATTATACACTATGGAATACTACTCAGCCATAAGAAATGATGACATCAGATCATTTACAGCAAAATGGTGGGATCTTGATAACATTATATGCAATGAAATAAGTAAATCAGAAAAAAACAAGAACTACATGATTCCATACATTGGTGGAACATAAAAACAAGATTAAGAGACATGGACAAGAGTGTGGTGGTTACCAGGGGTGGGGGGAGGGAGGATGCGAGAGGGAAGGAAGGAGATGGTTAGGGGGAGGGGGAGGGGCGCAAAGAAATCTAGATAGAGGGTGACAAGGGACAATCTGACTCTGGGCGATGGTTATGCAACATAATTTAATGACAAGATAACCTAGACATGTTTTCTTTGAATATATGTACCCTGATTTATTAATGTCACCCCATTAACATTAATAAAAATTTATTAAAAAAATGACAATGAATAATAAAAAAGAATCAGTCAGGAATGACAAATACAATATCAGAAATGGAGACCACACTAGAAGGAATTAAAAGCAGGATGGATGAAGCTGAGGATCAAATTAGCAAGCTAGAGGACAAGATAAATGAAAGCATGGAAGCAGAACAGCAAAAAGAAAAGAGGCTCAATATGTCTGAAGAAACTCTAAGAGAGCTCTGTGACAACATGTTATGAAGGTCACTACATAACATCCGCATCATAGGGTTCCTGAAGGAGAAGAGAAAAAACAAGGGATAGAGAATCTGATTGAAGAAATAATAGCTGAAAACTTTCCTAAATTGACGAAGGAAAAAAATCACACAAGTTCAAGAAGCACAGAGAGTTCCGTTACGGATGAACGCAAAAAGGCCAACACTAAGACATATTATAATTAAAATACAAAAATTAAGAGGTAAAGAAAGAATACTGAAAGTTGTAAGAGAAAAAAGGTCTATTCCCTATGGAGGAGCCCCCATAAAATGACATTCAACTTCTCAACGGAAGCATTAGAGGCCAGAAGAAAATGGCAAGAAATATTCAAAATAATGCAAAACAAGAGCCTACAACCAAGACTTCTCTATCCAGCAAAACTATCATATAAAATTGAAGGAGAAATAAAAAGCTTCCCAGACAAAACAAACTCAAGGAATTCATTACAACCAAACCAATGGTACAAGAAATGTTAAGGGGCATGCTGTAAACAGAACAATGGAGAAAAAAACAATCTAGTAAAAGAGGAATGTAGATTTAAAGAATAAAATGGCCATAAACAACTATATATCAATAATAACTTTAAATGTAAATGGATTAAATGCTCCAATCAAAAGACATAGGGTAGCTGCATGGATAAGAAAACAGGACCCATACATATGCTGTCTACAAGAGACATACCTCAAAACAAAAGATACACATGGACTGAAAATAAAGGGATGGAAAAAATATTTTATGCAAATGCAAATTAAAAGAAAACTGGGGTAGCAATACTTATATCAGACAAAATAGATTTTAAAACAAAGGCTAAGAATAAGGGAAAAAGAAGGTCACTACATAATGATAAAGGGAGCTATCCAATAGAAAGATATAACCATTATAAATATTTATGCATCTAATATAGGAGCGCCTAAATATATAAAGCAGATTTTCATGGGAATAAAGAAAGAGATCAACAGCAACATTATAATAGTAAGGGATTTTAATTTTTATTAGCCACACATGGGCTGGCATAGTGGTTTGGAATTTGATATAGCCTCAGCCACAGGGAGAGTCCCTGCAAGATGGTAATAGGATCTCCCCCCTTTGGTTAAAATACTTCAACCCAAAATCCAACACTTAGATTATAATGTCTTTTTACATTTGACCCCTTTTTACCTCTCACTGTCTACATTCACACATCTCGCCCCAAACATGATGAACTTAGTCTTAAAGATGTGTTTTATGCTACATATACTGTCAACTGCATACCTCAAGGGCTATGATGTCAGAAGTTCATCTCAGAGATAAAAACATGGCAGCCTTAATTTTAGATTTTTAAATGTGTTCTTTTTTTCTCTGTATGGTACCAATTTCTTCTCATCATCTGGAGCTTATCACCTTTCTTTGCCTGGCTAATACTTATTCATATTTTAGGGTGACTTATAAGTCATTTCTTTCAGAAAAATTTTAACACTTTAAATTCAGAGTAAATATTTTTTCTGTGTTTCTACACACCCTGCATGTCCCTATCATGCTCCTTAGCATATTACTTGTATATTTGCTCACTCATCTGTCTTCACCACCAGCCCCTAAACTTCGTGAGGAAATCTATCTTTCTAATCACTGTTGTGGTTGAAGAATTTAGCACAGTACCTGAAAAATCCCAGGGGATCAATAAATAACTCCTGAATGAATGTACAAATGAATCTCTAATCACATTTGGTATAGCACAATTCATAGATGAAGAAATATAATAGATTATAGCAACTTACATGGTACACAAGTTTTCCCCAATTGTCATATTTCAAATAAATATGTTAAAATAATATAAGATCACAGACAATTAAAGGTTAGTGTTTATAAATCAATGAAGACAACACTAGGACTTTACAGAGGGAAAATAACCCCACCCACCTTTCCAAAGTTAATGCATTGTTAAGGTTATACTTTAACAGAAATAGTTCTAGAGTCCAAGTTTTCTGGTTGCTAGTTTAATGGTCTTGAACTATGATTTTCATCAGGTTGTGCAATTTACCATTTCCAGGAAGAAGTAGAACCCATAGTAACTGGTTACTTCCTTCTTCAGAGGATAGGCTGCACAGAACTAGAGGCAGAAAAATGACATGCAGAAAATATGAAGATAGCGATTTTATTTTTTTTCATTTTCATACTAGAGAAAATTTGCTTTCATACTGTTTTACACCTGTGTTTTCTGGAGTGGCAGAGGGAACAAAAAAAGCTGGTCTGCCAAAGTCAGGTTTCAAAACAGTATATCAGCCACTAATATTTTTTCTGTTTGTTGTTAATATGAGGCAGTAGCCTTCATTATCATAATCTTCTACTTCCTCAAACAACCAACCAAACAACCAACCAATCAACCAACCAACCAACAAACCAACCAACCAGCCAACCTCTTTCCCTCTGTCAGCTCCCTTCCTCTCTTTCTTCCTCCCTAATTTTTTTTCTTTCCCATTGTCCTCATAGTAAGGTTTACCCATCTTCCTTGTTACTTATTATTAAAGTAATGGTGAATTAGATTATGGGGATTTTCTAGTTTTATTTATTTTTTATTTTTAAGTAAGAGGAGGGGAGATAGACTCCTGTATGTGCCCTTACTGGGATCCACCTGGCAACCCCCATCTTGGGCTGATGCTCAAATCAACCAAGCTCTCTTCAGTGCCTGGGGCTGATGCTCAGACCAACGAAGCCACTGGCTGTAGGGGGGGAAGAGAGAGAGAGGGAGAGAGGGAGGGGGAGAGAAGTAGATGGTCACTTCTCTTGTATGCTCTGACTGGGAATCAAACCTGAGATGTCCATACTCCAGGATGACACTCTATCCATTGAGCACACTGGCCAGAACCAGGATTTTCTAGTTTTAAAATTATTACTTAGTATAGTGTTAATCTGACTGCTTTGTGGACTCCTATTATCCTAAGTAGTTACTAGAGTGTTTTCCAGAAAGAATGTCAACTAACATAAAATTTTCCTCATTGTCTAAATTTGTTCTTCAAATTTTTGATTTGTATCTCTGTCAATAAGAAATGTTTAAGCAAACAAGCACCCTGATATATATATATATATATTTATTAATAATTGCATTAGTTACATGTACTTGTTAGCTTATGAATTAATAAAACTTGATCACTGACTTTTGGATAAATACTAAAAGTTCTTCTCTGTTCTATTTTATTTATTTTTTATTTTAATTAATTAATTAGTTAATGAATTAATTTACTTTTAGTGAGAGAGACAGAGACAGAGAAAGGGACAGCTAGGGATAGACAGGAAGGAAGAGATACTAGAAGCATCAGTTGCTTGTTGCAGCACCATAGTTGTTCATTGATTGCTTTTTCAAATGTGCCTTGACAGGGGGATGTGTGGGGGGCTCCAGCTAAACCAGTGACCCCTTGCTTAAGCCAGTGACCTTTGAGCTCAAGCCAGTGATCATGAATCATGTCTATGATTCCGAGCTCAAACCAGTGACCTTGTGCTCAAGCTTGATGAGCCCACACTCAAGCCAGCAGCCTTGGGGTTTCAAACCTGGGTCCTCTGCATTTCAGGCTGATGCTCCATTCACTGCACCACTGCCTGGCCAGGCAATATACTAGAAGTTCTAATATGTTCTTCACATATCTCCATATAACCCCTCTTGTGTATCTTTTTTTTTTTTTCAGAGACAGAGAGAGAGAGTAAGAGAGAGGAATAGATAGGGACAGACAAACAGGAACGGAGAGAGATGAGAAGTATCAATCATTAGTTTTTTGTTGTGACACCTTAGTTGTTCATTGATTGCTTTCTCATATGTGCTTTGACCGTGGGGTTACAGCAGACCGCGTAACCCCTTGCTCGAGCCAGCGACCTTGGGTTCAAGCTGGTGAGCTGTGCTCAAACTAGATGAGCCCATGCTCAAACCTGGGTCCTCTGCATCTCTGTCTGACACTCTATCCACTGCATCATCACCTGGTCAGGCCCTCTTGTGTATCTTTTGGAGTATATGTACCTCACTTTGAGCAAGAAAACAATGTTCCAAACTCTGGCAGGAAAACAACTCTTAGTTACAAACTGGTGTACTTTCATCATTGACTATAGTTGTTAATTTCCCCCCCAAAATTCTATGCCTAAAATAGTAAGGAGAATTCCCATATAGTATCCCACTTTTACTTCTTTAGTGCCTATTGAAAAACTTGGTATAACTTACCACATTCTAGCATAGATGTGAAATTAAATAGTGGGTAAAACTTATTCTGAGTTGCTTCAAAATAAACTCCTGATTTTTCTTAAACATCCATGAACCGGTTGGAAATAGAACTTTTTCAGTGTTTCTAACAATACTTTAGAACTTCTGCTTCTATTAATAACATTAGGGAGTTAGGGAGTTGCAGCAACATACAGTCTTGCTTGATGGACATATATTTGTGGCTGGGAGGGCTGGAAATTTTCCAGCATAATGATTTTCATATCTGTAGAGCCCATCACTCAAGAATTCTTAAAAAAAAGGAGAAAGATATACAAAGATATAAAAGGATAATTACTACAACATATGTTTCAGATTTTAAAAACAATTAGCTGGAGACCCCAAACTTTCCTTTCTCATTCTGCACACACAATAAAAAATAATGCTTCATATTGGATAAGCATTTTGTTTATGATTGTTTTATTTGATGTTTTTACCAATTATCTGAAGTAGCCAGGAGTTATTATCTCATTTTCTTTCCAATTGAAAGAATTGGTAAAAAAGAGATAAAATCGGGGTGGAACAAGCTAAATCTTGGTCTCTAGTGCACTAAGCTGGCCTTCTCTTAAGAAAATTTTTGCTTAGTTAACCTTTAATGATATATGTGACTTATTGGCCTACTTATGTAAATAACATTTTCATTATGTTAACTATAATTATAAAAAAGTGTTCTTAACGTGCAGTTACTCTGTGTGACCCAAGTGGAGGAAGTATCATTTGGAAGTTTGGGGACTCAGAAAATTCTCCAGTTTGAAGATAAAAGAGTTGGATGGAAACTAATACTATGGTTCCTTTGAGTTCTCGTAGTGTCTGGTTAAATCATTTGCCTATCCAGTTTTTTAAACTCTCTTGGAATGACAGCATGCAGTTTTGCTCTCTCTCTCTCTCTCTCTCTCTCTCTATATATATATATATATATATATATATATTTGCTCAATATATTATATATATATTTGCATTTTATAACAATAGAATATAAATTTAAATGTACCAATTTGGCAACATTTCTTCAATGGGACAATGACATTATAATGTACAACATATGATATTAGAGAGTGAAATTGAGTAGAATAGTCTTACATTAAAAACAACTCAGGACAATATTCTAGCTGCCATCCTAACTTCCCTGCCTTTGCAAAGATAGAAGCTTCACCAGAATGAAATTCCCAATTTATATTTTACCTCAAACATAGCTGCAGGTGCAGTTGATTACGAGAAAAACTGTTTTATACTAGTTTTCATTTAAAATTGATTTTAATCCTTAAAAGTTTTCTGATCTTTAGTAATAATCTCTTTAATAGTTTCTCCACTATCATCTAGAATATTTGTTTACCTTATGTGTTATCCTTTATGAATTAGATTAAATAATTTAAATTTCTTCTCCAGTACTTAAGAACAGCAATAACATTGATTTTTTTTAGTGAGTTTTATTTATTTATTATCCAGTGATGGTGATTAGAATATACAGTAGGTACTGGGATGGTTCATAGGTATGGGAAGAGTGTTAAAGGGAGAGTCTTCTGGTAGAGTGATCTGGGAAGAAGCAGACTCTTGAAACATAGTCAGCATTTTTTAAATCAAAATTTGATGAGCATCAGTTCAAGTGAAAGCAGGGAAATGAGAAAGAGAGAATTATGGGTAACAAATCATCTTTTTTTTCTCTTCTAAATAGTATTTTAAAGTTAAAATAGGCCTAAAACTATCCAACTCTAGTTTTCGAACAACACTTCCACAAAGTTGCTTTGTATTGCCTTTATCAATTAATTCATTATATTATATAAAATATTACACTTAATTTTTAAGGGAATAAAATACAAATTGTCCTTATTTTTAAGGAAGTTGTGGACTACTATAAAGCCCCACAATCCAGTGTTCTTATGCAAACCTTGGAACTATTCCTATTGAAAAAAAGTGTTCATTTCAACTTACTCCACTTCTAGAATTGATGCCATGACCTTTGAACTGCTTGGTTATTTGGTTATAAATATTGGCTAAAACATTTTCAGATATCATCTGTATAAATTAATACTCATGTGACATTTTACAAGTTATTTTTCTATATACCACATTATATTTTCTATTTACCATATTATTATGTTAAAGTTCTGCAAGTATTTCTTTTGACTGGAGGTCCTGAAACTGTTGAACAATATGTATTTGTACTTCCTTTGGGAAGAAATGATTGGTTTTTATCACAGACACATACATTTCCACTATTAAAAATATAAAAAAAATCAGATTGATCATTTGGATTTTATTGGGGAACTGTGAAAACAACATTTTTACAGTGTGCTGGTTCATGGGGTAGATAGGACATTCCTGAGAGTTATTGCTACTTGGCCACAATTGGAATCCTCAGGATGCCGCTAAGCTCTGCTTGCTCATGGTGTGCCTTGAGAGATGGGAGGCTTCCTTGCTGAGGCTTCAGCCAAGGGAATCAGTAGTTAGAGAACAGTTTGAGATACTTTACTTTTTGGGCTTAGATTACATCAGGGGAAAGGAAAGTGGGAAAATTGTGAAAAGATGGATGGGGAAGTCCTCACTATATTTGACAGCTGCTATAAGAGTCTTCCACCAAAGGACCAAAAGCCCAGCATTTTCCTGCTCATTCCATGTCTGGCCTAGTAGTAGACAGGTCCCTCAGATGAAAGTCCTCATTTTATAAAGTGTGCTATTTTAATAATCATAAACTTATATGATTGTTATGTGGATTGAGCAGAAAGAATATTTGTAATTTATAATCTTTGGTAAACTCTATACAGCACTGATCTTTTATGAATGTGAATCATCCTCATTTGGGTTCATCTGTGTTAATCTATTTTACTATTGTCTTATACATTGAAAAGTGATGCCTGGTATGGAGGATTGTGAGGAGCAAAGGAAGAAAGCCTTTGATTCTATTTTCCAGGCCTCAGTCTGGAGGATGAGAAAGGTTTGGGTAATTGTGGTCTGCTTCCCTTTGAATTTGATGTCCAGACTTGAAGAACTACATCTCCAGAGGGTTTTTGTGGTATTCATTCAGGTCAAGGTGACCTTGTCCTCAGACGGTGTCTGACATATTCCATTTGATATTACTTTCTCTGCTTAGCAGTCCTTCACCTGCCAAGAAAAGCTCAGCTCCAGACCAAAGCAAGGCCTTGACTTTCAGACTGAGGGGATGACAGTCATCAGCTGTTATCCAGACAAGCCAATGGTCTGCTTAGCCGAAGCTTGTCAATAACCTCGAAGACAAAGGGATGGCCTGGAAACAATTGTCATTGAGCATGGGCTGATTATAGAAGTCATATCTTTGGATGATTTCAATAACTTTGATGATCTCCACAAGCATGGTTTTTTCTTCTTTAGTGCAAAACAAGTCAAAAGATATGGACAAAGGTCATGTGATTAATACTCAGAAAGCAAAACAGGTTAATATGTTAAACATGCTTAAAGAGTAAAAAAGCTCTTTATCTTTTATAGCACATAAAAACATTTTTTCCACTTGGCAAGTTGTATTTATTTAAAAATAGCATAGAATCATGTGGTAGGAAATGAGAAAAGAGAAGGGAAAGTACTCTAGTATGCTCTCAGAAAGCTATGGATTGAATTTTACTTATATGCTTAATACTGAAGATAGTTGTTTTTTACTAATGAAAAAAAAATTATAATTGTTTGTCCTAACATTTTTTTAACAGAATAAAAAGCTGTCTCTCTAAAAATGAGACTCAGAGACATGGACAAGAAGAGTGTGGGTGTTACAGGGAGGGGGGGAGAAGGAGGGGGTTGGGGAAAGGGAGGGGCACAAAGAAAACCAGTTAGAAGGTGATGGAAGACAATTGGACTTTGGGTGATGGGACTGCAGCATAATCAAATGTCAAAATAACCTAGAGATGTTTTCTCTGAACATATGTACCCTGATTTATCAATGTCACCTCATTAAAATTAATTTTAAAAAAGCTGTCTTTAAAAGAAATTCTATGTTTGATTATTTTGTCCTTTGCTACATGAGATAATGTGAATTGTATCCTTGCTGGGTCACCCAAGTTTCTCAGTCTCCTATAATTACTGAACATTTGTAGATGTAGCTAGACACTTGATTTGATTCAGGCCTGGTTTTCTGGCAAGGTTACTCTGAAAGTGGTGTTGTATACTTACATACATAGGAGGCATGTAAATCTGCTGGTTTCCCTTTGTATTATGTTTATTATTATCTCTGAGACTCATTATAGATGGATAATCTTCTAAATCTGTCAACTGTTCTTTGTTTCTGGATATGTACTGAAGGTAGACACAATGATATCTCTGTTTGGCTGCATGAGAGATGAAAAAAAATAAGAATGAGTGATGACTTCCAGGATTGGGCCTCAGCAACAGAAAGAATGGGGTTGCCACCCACTGACTGGGAAAGTCATAGGCTAAGCAAGTTTGTGGAGAGTGAAAGTGGAGTCTGGAGTTTAGTTCTGGACTTATTGACTTCAGAATGTCTGTTAGGAATCTGTATCAGTTAGGGTTTAAGCAGAGAAGCAGAAACCATATATTTAAAAATATTCTAATGTATTACATATGAATATGTTAATACATGTGTTCAAATCTACTTAACAAATCTCTTTGAATATCTTTATTTATCTCTTTATATACTGGATATATACACAGTATAATGAGATATATCTTTCTTCATTTCTGGATATGTTTTGAAAGTAGACACATAGAAAGAGATATACAAGATAGAGGTATATGAATGTCATTTATACTGCATATATCTTCAGTGTATACAGAGATAAATGGAGATATATAAGGGGATTTGATAGAGAAATGTGATCTTATGCAATTGTAAGACCTGCTTAGGCAGTTTTTGTAAAGTTGTCATGTTTGTGTCTTGTACTGAAGTTTGAATTCCATGGGGCAGGCAGTTAGGAAGGAAAAAAAGGATGCAAAGTAGGGGAAAGTGAGTACAGCATATACTAGAATATAAGCAAGTTCAGTTTATGGTACCTTTGACCTAACGGTATGGGTCTCTTAAAGAAGCCAGGGTCTTTTGTTAGAAAGGTAAACACATAAACTGGGACCTAGGATTATAAAAGCTAAAGTATATTCCAAGGACAAAGTATAGCAATTGCAGATCTCACCTCTGTCTCATGCCAACAGGAGAACCAGCAGATAAATAAAAATGGGCAAGAATGACAAAGTGGCTGCTACTTCAGTTTTGCCCTCCAAATCTTCCATAATAATCTCTCTTGAAACCTAACCTAACCAGAAACATATAGGAAAGGAATTCTGGGAAATGCAGTTTAGTCTAGACAAGTTGATATATGACAGAACCACCACAACATACAAATAGGTATTTGGATATGTCAGTGTGCAGTTCGAGAAAAATAAATATGGAAATTGTTATATAGATCAGTGGTCCTCAACCTTTTTTTGGCTGGTTTAATTTCAGAAAATATTTTCATGAACCGGCCTTTAGGGTGGGATGGATAAATGCACAAAATAAAATTATGTGACTGGAGTAAACACTGTGGTATTTTTAAATATAATTGTTGAACTTACAATATTTATTGGGCTAAGTTAAAGGAGGAACGAGCATGTTCTCATTATTCAGGCTGTATTTAAATTTGTTATTCTGACAACATTTTATG
The DNA here is from genome assembly GCF_036850765.1 of Saccopteryx bilineata. Lineage (NCBI taxonomy): Eukaryota > Metazoa > Chordata > Mammalia > Chiroptera > Emballonuridae > Saccopteryx > Saccopteryx bilineata. The sequence continues at coordinate 205,865,952 of NC_089491.1, read as the reverse complement.
TCTGACATCAATATATAATATGATAGGTTCAGGCTCGCTACCAATTATGAACCTACAACAATAAAAATAAACATGAATCCACTGTGTACTCATATGCAACTTAATTAGAGGCGTCCTCTTAACATTGCACCAACAACATAGCATGAGTAACATCCTCTCTGCCTCCAAACACTTTCTAGTTGCTATGGTAACATTTAAACTTGCCTTAAAAATAAGATACAACACAAAAACAAATATAAAGTGTATGAAAAATACAACTCACCATTGTTATAAACATTGTAAGTTAAGGGTTATTTATTATAATGTTTATATAGAATGAGAGATAGTAGCCTATCCTCAACAACCATAACGCTAAATCAGCAGGAACCCTGAGCTTGTTTCTCTGCAATGAGGTGGTCCCATCTAGGGGTAATGGGAGACAATGACACCCAAAGAGTGTTGCTTATGTCCAGTCTATTTTGTAATTTTGTTTTGGTTGCTGTCACTGTAGAGAATTCCGCTTCACACAAATAGGATGTTGGAAATGGCAACAGGGTTTTTAGTGCTTTTGTGGCAATCTCGGGGTATTCTGCCATGACTTTAATCTAGAACACTGGCAGAGTTGTAGTCTCGAACATATTTTTTAAGGCCACCATCATCTGTGATCTCCAGTCGTTGATCCTCTTCTTGCATAGACATGCTGGATTCACCTGGTTTGTTGACAAATGGATCGTGGATTCATTCCTTGGCAATTCGTGGGTCTTTTGTGGTTGGGAAGTAGCATTCAAACTCTTTTAAAAGCAAATACAGGTGATCATGCACCAGCTGGGACAATGAAGGCTTGGGCTCAGTCTCTTCCAAAATTCCCATGAATGTTTGAAACATGTCAATATACCCCTGTTTATGCATCATCCCCATAAATCCAATTTGGCTTTAAATGCAGCTACTTTATCTGCCAACTTGAAGACAGCTGTCATTTTCCCCTGAAGTGACCGTTTGAGTTCATTGAAGAAGTTAAATATGTTGCACAAGTAAGCGAGTTTTGCGACCCATTCCTCATCACTGAAATGTGCAGCTAGCGGTGACTTTTTTTTCTGAGAGAAATTTCTGCAGCAGCTCTCACAATTCAAACATTCTGGCCAGGGACCTCCCTCAGGATAACCATCTTATTTCTGTGTATTAGAGAAGGTGTCCGTGCTCCATGTTCATTTCCTCACAAAGCTGCTTGAACAGGTGCAAATGAAGAGCCTGTGCTTTGATGTGGTTAATAAATTTAACGACATCATTCAATATGCTGTTAAATTCTGATGGTATATTCCAGCTAGCCAGCATTTCCCTGTGAATGACACAATGCGTAGACTCGCATTCAGGTGCAACCTTTTTAATCTGAGTAGTTAAACCAGACATCCTTCCGGCCATGTCAGCAGCTCCATCTGTGCATATGTTGACACAAAAGGAGCATTTCAGTTTTCCTGATATATAGTCATCCAGTGATTTAAATAGTTCTGTGGCTGTGGTTTTGGTTGGAAATGATAGTGCACATAACATATCCTTATGCACATCCCCTTGATAAAGATAACACACGTAAACAAGTAACATTGCCTTGTTGTTAATATCTGTAGATTTGTCAACCTGGAGAGCGTACCACGGTGATTTATTAATCCTTTCCAACAATTGTGATTTAATGTCCTCTGCTATTTCCTCAATGTGCTGTGTGACAGTGGTAGCCGAAAGAGGCATCTGTGCTATCTTTTTAACCACAGCCTCTCCTAGAAGTTTACGACAAATGTCTTTAGTGGCTGGAAGGATCAATTCTTCACCAATGGTGAATGGCTTATTAGCCTTAGTAATACAATTAGCCACCAAGTATGATGCTCTCAGTGCATTTGCATTTATTGATGTAGTGGCCACCAGTAATTGTTTCTGTCCTTCTTGTTCATGCTTTTTTCTTTTAAAATATTCAGAAGGCTTGTCTTTTAAGGTAGGGTGCTTGGTATCCAAGTGGCATAGCAGTTTTGAAGGCTTCATTGCCTCATTACTTAGCCGGTCGCCACATATTATGCGGAGTGGCCTTGGTGCACAAGAATCACCAGTTGCAATAAATCCATACTTCAAGTAGGACTCCTGGTATTGTCTGTTAAATGAAGCCTTCTTTTTCTTCGAGTTTGTAGGTTCTTCTTCTGTCTCCTCACTGGCACTTTTCCGCTTCGCAAAAAAACTTTCGATGGAATTTTGTTTTCACTCATTTTGCTAGTTTATGGGTTTAATTTTAGTGGCAACATATCACTTGACTGAGACAAGCATCAGGAGTGAGTCTTAGATGGATGTAACAGAGGGAATCTGGTCATTTTAAAAAAATAAAACATCATTCAGACTTAAATATAAATAGAACGGAAATAATGTAAGTTATTTATTCTTTCTCCACGGACCAGTACCAAATGGCCCACGGACCAGTATCGGTCCATGGCCCGGGGGTTGGGGACCACAGATATAGATGATTTTTAAAGATTTGAGTTTAAATGCAATCACCCAGGGAATGAGAGTAGGAAGAGAAAGGAATAGATCAAAGGACTTGATGATCTCCAATTTTAGGATACTAGGGAGAAGAAGTATTTAAATAAGCACCAAGACACAAGATGAGTGGTGTAGTAAGAAAACCAGAGAAGCCTGACCTGTGGTGGTGCAGTGGATAAAGCATCAACCTGGAAACGCTGAGGTTGCCGGTTCAAAACCCTGGGCTTGCCTGGTCAAGGCACATATGGGAGTTGATGCTTCCTGCTCCTCCCCCCTTCCTTCTCTCTCTTTCTCTCTCTCCCCTCTCTATAATGAATAAATAAAATCTTAAAAAAAAAAAAAGAAAACCAGAGAATAGGGTATCCTGTGAGAATAGGGTATACTGTCTTCACAAAGACAGTATATCAAAGAGGGAGAGATTAATTACATCAATATCTGCTGATTGACCTCATATGGTAAAGAACTGATCATTGGCTTTCAGATAACCTAAGGAGAATATATAAAGAGAATCAAGACTGGTTAAGTGGATCCAACTGGTCTCTTTCAGCTTAAGAGAGTAAAAAGAAGAGAAAGAAGCTTCAGAAGGTGTGGCGGGTGAGAAAAGTGGAAAACCAGATGTATGGTGTCAAAAAAATTAAGAGAAGAAAGTGATCCAGGAAGAAATGGCAGTCAAGAAATATATGCAGGCCCTGGCCGGTTGGCTCAGTGGTAGAGTGTCAGCCTGGTGTGCAGGAGTCCCGGGTTTGATTCCCAGCCAGGGCACACAGGAGCAGTGCCCATCTGCTTCTCCATCCCTCCCCCTCTCCTTTCTCTCTGTCTCTCTCTTCCCCTCTCACAGCCAAGGCTCCATTGGAGCAAAGTTGGCCCGGGTGCTGAGGATGGCTCTGTGGCCTCTGCCTCAGGCGCTAGAATGGCACTGGTTACAATATAGCAATGCCCCAGATGGGTAGAGCATCGCCCCTGGTGGGCATGCCAGGTAGATCCTGGTCGGGTGCGTGTGGGAGTCTGTCTGACTGCCTCCTCGTTTCCAACTTCAGAAAAATACAAAAAAAAAAAAAAAGAAATGGTTTGATTGCCTTGGAAACAGACCCTCCCACCCCACTGCCCCCAAAAAAGTTAGATGTAGGTACTTTATTTTTAGGAGATATCTACATGATGCTGCATTGATAGAGCAAAGAGAAAGACATGGCATGGGGAAAATCAATAAAGTGTGTCTTACCGAACTGGTTTTCAACTCCAGGGCTTCTTTTAGAAGACTCTTTAGAATTTTCTCTCTGACTGAATTGAAACTATGTAGAACTTTGCCCTGATTAGTTAAGAATTGTCACCAGATGGTCTATTATTTTGCTGGGGTTGCTCATAACAAAGTACCACAGTCTGAATGGCTTCACCAACAGAAATTTATTTTCTCACAGTTATGAAGGCTAGAAGTCTGTGGTCAAGTTGTTGACAGAATTAGTTTCTTCTGAGGACAATGAGGGAAGGATCTATTCCAAGCCTCTCTTGGCATGTAGACAGTCAAGTAATATACTCCTCACTGAAGCAATAAAATATCCCCTAATTTTCATAAGCAGTGTATTTGATGAGGACCCATCCTGATGATCTCATTTTAACTTAGTTACCTACATAAAGATTCTGTTTCTGAAAATGGTCAGATGCTGAGGTACTGAGGGTTAGGACCTATACATATGAATTTTGGGGAAGACACAATTTAGCCCATAACTGGTGATGGTCACCCCATCTTTCTAGGATACCTTATTTTATGGCTGAACTAATTTCCATAGATTAATGAAAGCACTCTTGAAGAAAATCCAAGTGTCCCAGTTGGGGCTTGAGAGGAAATTCTGTGAGGTTATGTGTGAGTTGTTCGCCAAAATGGCAACCAAATTAGAAGCTGATAAAGGGTATATGGTGCAGGGTACCCAGAATATCTATAATATGTACAAGTATCACTGTAAGTCTTGACTAATAACCTGAAGTGGGCTCTTTACTCTCTTGTAAAGTGGGCTAGTAATTGTACATTTTCTCATCAAGCCACTTTTCACCTCCTTTGGTAAATATCTATTTCACCTTTTATTATTTTTTTCTATCCTCCAAAATTCTTTCTCCAGACTTAATCCTGGTTGATAAATTTGCTGCCGATTTCACTGAGAAAATCAAGTCATCAAAGAGGGCTTTTACAAGTCTGTCCACTCCCTGTAATGATGCTCATATAGTCTAACTTCTTTCTTTTTATTTGAATATCTGTGCTGCTAGCTAACGCCAGATTATCTACCATCACCTATATCGTTTTCCTAGTCTTTTGTCTCTCATGTTCTCACCTTTACTTCTTTGACATCAGTTTTCCCCTGACTACTTAATCTATTCCATCAGTACGTGACAAGCTATTATTTCTTTTCAGTTCAACTTCCCCATCCTTGCACTATCTCAATTTTATCTCTTTTTACAACAAAACTGCTTGGAATAGTTGTCTGCACTTTCTGCATCCAATTTTCTCCCCAATAGTCTCTTTGGACTCCTTGGCAATCAGGCTTCACCAGCCTACCTGCAGTCTCCAATCCATTAGTGCATATTACTGAATCCATGTCCAGTGCTCATTCATTTGTCTTCATGTATCTGTAACATCTGATAGTGCTGATGATTCCCCTACACTGAATCACTTTCCTTACTTTGAATTCAGGTGATTACCCTCACTTCTACTACTCCGGCAACTGCTTCTTTCAGTTTCTGTTGCTCATTTCTCCTTATCTCCCCAAATTTATCTTCAGTCCAACACTTTCTCCCAAACTCTAGGCTCTTATCTATAGCTCCACTTGGATAATTAAAAGGCATCTCAAATTTAATATGTCCAAAATGGAGATCCAGATAATTCCCCATCAAAACCACTTTTGCATAGTTCTTTCCGCTTTAGTAAATCATGTTAGTGTTTTATGTCAAAAACCCTGGAGTCATCTTTAACTCTCACTTTCTTACACTCCATAATTCAATCCTTCAGCAAATACTTTCAATTTTACCTCTAAAAATCTATCTAAAATTCAGCCACCTCTTACCACTTCTACCGTACCATGTTCTCTATACCACTGTCATATCTTCCCTGGATTGCTAAAATAGTCTTTATGGTCTCCCTGATATTGGCATCACCCCTGTACAGCTTATTCACAACCAAGCAGCTAGAACGACTATGTTAAATACAAATCAGATACAGTCTCTCTACTGCTTAAAGTCTTCCAGTAGCTTTCCATCTCACTTAGAATAAAAGTCAAGAAGTATAGTCCGGTCCTCAGTTTCCTCACTGACCTCATCTCTTTTACATGTCCATTCCATTTTGCTCTATCCTTTCCACAAGGGCATTTTTGCTTTTGCTTCTAAATATCTGTCACACTTATGCTTCAGGGACTTTGCACTTGCTTCCCCCCCCCTGCAATTTTCTTTCTTTATGTATGACAGATTCTTCTTGCAGGTTTTTGCTATAATGACACTTTCAGAAAGGTCTCTCCTGATCTTTCCATCTGAAATCTCAAGCTTTCTTTCAATATTTGTTACTCCTTTCTTAAAATTTTCATTTATCCTTAACCCTTATTTAACCCTTTCAGTAGTGAGTTTTTTATATGCTTGGTGACCCTTGGGAGTGAGTTTTTTTGCAAAAAGTGAAATTAGTTCCAGTTTCAGTTTTATTAACTTAAAATCATGGGTTTTTTGGATAACCAATTTATGGAAACAAGAAGAACATATATTTCCCTTTTTTAATGTTGCCTTACACATTTTTAAAATAAAGCAATTATACTCTGGATGGTCAGGAGGAATGAGGACATACATGAACATTAGTACTACTCAAAGGGTTAACTATTCAGCATAGCACATATTCTACTTTCTTACATTGCTTATTTTTGGTTTCCTCTGAGAGTGTGGACTCCATGAAGGCAGAGATATTTGTCTATTATTTTCTCCCCTGCATTCCCAGACCCTAGACCAGGACTTGCATGATTCTAGCCAAAAGAATTCTTGTTCTGAGTGCTATACTTGTCTCGACTTATAAGTCAAGTCAATATGCTCAGTTTCATTATTTTCATTGTGATAAATGACGGGATCCAAAGAAGAAAAAGAATGCCCTTAAGAACTTAACTAACACAACTTGAGGAAACTGGGAAACCAGTAAATAAATCAAGACATCAACTTTGAAACCATGCTGGTTGAGCATTCTCAAGGTCATTTATACAAGTTAGCAACATTTTAAGATCAAATAATAATTTAGGAGTTAAAAATCTATACAATTTTAGTTTATTGTGTAGATTGGTTTCTTTTTGTAAAAAAATGTTGAAATTCATAAATTAATAAGTTGAGATACCTTTTTCCAAATGGTAAGAAAAAATGATTGAGATACTAAGTTTTATAAAAAAATAATAAAAATTAAAATGTAGGATGTAAGTGGGAAAAGAATTGCAGTATGAATGAAAGAACTTTCATAACAATTAAGAAAAAAAGGAAAAAGGTATGCTAATAAAAATTGGCAAAAAAATAAGAATAAACAAAGCTGAATTATTAATGGCTAATTCTGAAAAAAATATCATAATCTTTAATCTAGCTGTTATGGATTGATTTTCTAGTTAAAGGGCCTATCATTCCTTTTTCTCTCCAGTTACTGACTTAGAACCCTCAACCTGTCCTTATTGACATTATTTTTTTTTTTCTTGAGGCTTCTTAACCCTAAATTGTCTAAAAACCCTGAGAGTTTACTCAATCCAAAGGGCATAAATTCTGTTTTTAAAGGATCATTAGTCTTAGTCACTTGTCTGCGGTCAGCTATGGGTCAGGTAGGTAGCTCTGTTGATCTTGATTTGGCTTCCTCGTATATCTGAAATCAGCTCACTACAGGCTTGTCTAGAATGGCTTTCCCTGGGATAAATGGGCTCTCTTCTCTGTATTTGGCATGCTGGAAAAGGCTGTTCACATGTGGTGGCAAGATTCTAAGACTAAGAAGCATGCAAAATCTCTTGCAATCTAGGCTTGGAATTTGCAAAGTCCTTTCTGCCAAATTATATTGACCAAACAAGTCAGAATTTCAACCCAAACTCAAGGGGTGGAGAAATAGATATTACTTTTCAATGAGAGATGATGCATAGTCACATTGTAAAAGCATGTGTAATAAGAGTCTGACTCATATTTTAATGTTCAACTGCTGGCAACTTTTAATCTTCACTCCTCCCTCTTCCTCCTCTGCCCCACATCTTGGTAAGCCAGGAGAAAACCTGGGTTCACTTTCCTTTGGAGCCAGTGTAAAGTTCAAACCACTCAAGTCCCTGTCCATGCAGGAACCTTTACCCAGCACAACCTCTTGACTATTATAAAACCCCAAAGCAGACTGTTATTTTGCTTTGTAAGCCATGTTTGAATCAACATGGGAGAATGCTCTCCTCTTTCTTTTTTCTTTTCTTTTCTTTTTTTTTTTTTTTTTGCATTTTTCTGAAGCTGGAAACAGGGAGAGACAGTCAGACAGACTCCTGCATGCGCCCGACTGGGATCCACCCGACACGCCCACCAGGGGCCACGCTCTGCTCACCAGGGGGCGATGCTCTGCCCCTCCGAGGCGTCACTCTGCCGTGACCAGAGCCACTCCAGCGCCTGGGGCAGAGGCCAAGGAGCCATCCCCAGCGCCCGGGCCATCTTTGCTCCAATGGAGCCTTGGCTGCGGGAGGGGAAGAGAGACAGAGAGGAAGGAGGGGGGTGGTGGAGAAGCAAATGGGCACTTCTCCTATGTGCCCTGGCCGGGAATCGAATCCAGGTCCCCCACACGCCAGGCCGATGCTCTACCGCTGAGCCAACCGGCCAGGGCGCTCTCCTCTTTCTTAATAGTCTTATTATCTAAGTGATATATCTTCTCATACTCTCTTGGTGTGTCTGTGTAGCATCATTAGTCTTGACACAAAGTCAAATTTGGGTTCTTTCCCAAGTAGCACAACAGGGTGGATAAATGTGAAAAAATAAAGCCATTTGTGTGATTTGTTACAGTTAAAATCTGCTACATATATTAGTTACAAACAACCCTCCAATCTAAGTAGCTTGTAAAGACAAAGACATGTCTTTTTTTTTTTTTGTGGTGAGCTTCATTCTAATCCTGTTGGCCAGGGTTGTGTCTACGGTTACTGAGGTCATCACAGGAAGTTTATAGCTGCTATCCACATGGCTCTGTTGCATGGATATTTTTAATTGTGGAATTCAAGATGATGGGACAGCCCTCAACTGGGAAATGCAGATCTAATGTCAGTGGAAAACGAGCAAAAGAGCTGTGGCAAAAATGCAATGACTCTTTACATTTCTACTTGGATGTGGTATGGGTCACATCTTTTTATATGCACTTGGCCAAAATAAGGCATGTATGTATTCATGATCAAGGGCAATAATACAAGAATAAATATTCCTTCTACAAAAGGCATTTTAATCACATGGTAATGGGTGATAATTTTTTTAATAAAAAAAAAAGAGGTTAATTAGGAAAATTAGTATAGTATACCCAAGAACTTTAAATTTTTTCTCTAGTTTTTGATCTATTAATTTTTTTTATTTAGTGAGAGGAAGGGAAGCAGACTCCTACATGTGCCCCGACTGGGATACACCCAGCAAGACCATTAGAGGGCTATGCTCAGCCCATCTGGATCTGCTGCTCTGTTGCTCAGCAACTGAACTCTTCTTAGTACCTGAGGTGGAGGCCACTGAGCAATCCTCAGCTCCTGCGGCAAACTGGCTCCAATTGAGCCATCGCTATGGGAGGAAATGACAGAGGGAAAGAGAGAGATAAAGAGAGAAGCAAGATGAGGAAGGGTGGAGAAGCAGATAGTCACTTCTCCTGTGTGCCCTGACCGGGAATTGTACCTGGGACATCTACATGCCAGCCAACACTCTACCACTGAGCCAACTTGTCAGGGCCTGACCAGCTAATTTTCCATCTAACAATTCAACCTAAGCAAGCATGTTGTTGGAAAAAAATGAATTTAATGAGGCAGGTCATTACAACCATCAAAGGCAATATGTTAATATATTATGATATATTATTGTGATACAATATTATTATTTTTTCTTTTATATTGAATTTATTGTGTGTGACATTGATTAATAGAATTACATATAGGTTTCAGGTGTAGAAGTCTATGATACCTCATCTATTTATTGTATCATGTGTTCTCCACCTCAGCTCAAGTCTCCTTCTATCATGTTTATTCCCCCTTTACCCTCATCTACTTTGCCACCCCTCCTTTCCCTTTGGATGTCACCAGGCTGTTTACTGTGTCTATAAATTTTTGTTTTTGTTTTCTTAATCCCTCTACCTTTTTATCCAGCTCTTTAACCTCCCTGTCCTCTAAACGCTGTCAGTCTATTCTCACTCTATGAATGTTTTATTTTGTTTTTTAGTTTATTTATGATACAATATTATTTTTTATTAGAATAGTATAAAAGAATACTTATTAATATAAAAAATGTTTATGATATTTTTACAGTTAAGGTTTCATAAGGAGTATAGATCAAAAGGCTTATTCACTTTCAGAAAGTTTTAATTCTGGTTAAAAATATAACATAAAATTTACCTTTTTAACCATTTTAAAGTATTTTATCTCATTTATTTTTTAAGAAAAAATCATTTATATAACTATGTATTGGGGAAAATAACAGAAGGAAAGACACTTAAATATTTATAAAGGTATCTATAAATGTGTTAGGTAAACTTTATTTTCTACTTTTTATTTACTAATATCTTAAAAGAACATGTAGCTTTTGCAGTTTTAAAAGTATACAAAGTAAGTGGTGAAAACTTGGATATCTTCAATGTAAAAAAATATAGAAACACAAAATTTTATATGTGAACAGAAAAGGATTATAAATAATAGAGTATGAAACATCCAGGGTTTGCACAGGTTATGTTTGACACCTAGGTTATGGTCTTCTGAAATTGTTATGAATTGGTGACTTTTTTCTCAGTTTACACTGATTTGGATAACACTAGTCATACTATTGTAATACCTCCAAATTAGAGTTTAGACAATCAGCATCCTGTGATATGGGCAAGACTGTGAGGTCATTTTATGGCCCTTGATTTTTATAATCAAGATTATATTCCCAAAAAGTAGAAGAAAAAGATATGTGAAAATGATAAAAATTTTCACTGAAAAAGAGTATGAAATGCATAATTTTAATTGATCTACCAGTGGTGACCATATAAAAATAATTGCTGAAAGCAGACACTTCTTTTATTCAGGTGATTCTTCATGTTCTCGTTATCTTTGATTCCCTTTGTCTTCTGAAGAGCATGATGATCTGTGAAGCAATGGGGAGAACGTTATTTCCTGTGTCTTCGTTTGAGCCTCAGAATGGTTTCTTCAAACAAAGGCTTAGTGGGAGTCTAGTTTATGACTTGGAGCAGTGGTTTAGGCAAGAAGTTTGGAGTCCTGGCATTCCTTGTCCCTTTGTCTTTGTTGGCCTCATACAGCTGCGCAGATCTGTGCTCCAGAAGAAGCCGGTTTTAACCACTAATTTGAAGTTTAAAGCAACACAACTTTGCTCTTAGAAGTCAATTAGTATATTGTCCCTCCTATCAACACTTAAAAATATCTCCACTAAAATATTGCAAGTTTATAAACTGTGTTTAGCTTTCAGGGTTTATAATTTCTATCAAGGAAATGTTTGAATTTTAACATTTCCATTAAAATGACTGAACTATCACATATCTATAGGGAACATCTGTTTGAGTTAAATTTAACATGGTCTTTAACCTGTAATTAAGGCTATGAAAGATTTTAGACACTTGAATACAGGGTTCAGCATGCCACACATACCACCAGCCTTTATCTTTTACTTTTTTGTTAAGATTTTACTTAGTCATTTTAGGGAACAGAGAGAGAGAGAAAAGGGGAGGAAAAGGAAGCATCAACTCCTATATGTGCCTTGCCCAGGCAAGCACTGGGTTTCAAACTGGTGACCTCAGTGTTTCAGGTCAATGTTTTATCCACCATGCCACAACAGGTCAGGCAATACCAGCCTTTATTTTAATATAAGTGAGGGTAACCTGTGTTTTGATACTGTGAAACCAAAGGTTACAGTGTTCAGGTAACACGAAGAATAGAGGACATAATTTTTTAGGTATGGAAACAAGCAAATTACCCAGACTTTTGAGGCAGAACAAAGAAAGCATTGAGACATGCATGATGCAGTAATTAAAGGAAGCAATGAATGTTTAGAACTAAATGATGTACAAGAAAGGACTGCAGAAATGTGATTGAATTCTTTCAAGGTTTTAATACTCATGCAGTTCAATTCCTTATCAGTTATCCTATGCTCAAACCAATAAGCTAGTAGGTGTGCAGGCCCAGACACAGTTTGTGGTGTCCAGAGCAAAATGAAAATGAACTCCTTGTTCAAAAAGAAGGATAAATTACCATTAAAGGTACTAACATAAAGTTTTTTCATTCCTTTCATAGTCTTTATCTGACTTATTATGACAAATTTTATTTGCTATTTCATGTCATTCTAAATAAAAATATATATAAATTTATTTTTTTTAATATTTTATTTATTGATTTTTTTAGAGAGAGAGGAGTGAAAGAGAGAGACAGAGAGAGAGAGAATTGGGAGGAGCAGGAAGCATCAACTCCCATATGTGCCTTGACCAGGCAAGCCCAAGGTTTCGAACCGGTGACCTCAGTGTTCCAGGTCGACGCTTTATCCCACTGCACCCCCACAGGTCAGGCCAAAATATATATAAATTTAAATTATTACCATGAATTTTACTGTTCATCTTTATTTTATGGAATACCAGTGTTTTTAATTGAATTTATTGAGGTGACATTGGTTAATAAAACCATAGAGGCTTCAAATGTACAACTCAATAAACATATCTGCATATTGAGTTAGGTGGTTCACCATCAACATGAAACAAATTCAGAACTTACAGGAAAAAATTGATAGATTTGATTTTCTCCAAAATATTTTCTAAAAGGTTGTGAGAAAAATGGAAAGACATTGACTGAAATGTTGAAAATGGCCTCAGGAGAGTAGGATTTTAAGCCATTTTTACCTTTATTTGTATTCTTTTATGTATTTTTCTTAAGGAAAGGAATTCTTATAAGTAAACTAATTTTTAATTCTGTAAAAGATAAATTAAAAAGTATTCATTATTTAGCGGAACTTGGAATGCAAAAATATGAGGTCATTTCGAGTCATATTTTTGGCACTGCTTTGGCAGCCTATGAGTTAAAGTGGGAAAATAAGTTGTGAAATATACTAAAAATTAAGGATTGTGTAAAGCGGGTAGGTGGTATATGGGTTTTTAAGATGCTGGGGAGAGAGCTATTTACAGGACTGTTTGTATACTTCAGGGCAAATGAGGAGACAAAGCGGTGTAGTGACAGTTGACTGGGAGACCAAAGGAGCAAAGGAAACAGAGCCTGTAAAGACAAAGGACAAAAGAATTATTAGGATGGACCTGATGACAGGACAGAGGAAATCCTGAGTTCTGGATTTCAGAAATTAAAAAATTCAGAGCAATGGTCAGGTACAGAGAATAAATGTTTATTGTAAGGAGTTGAAGTTGGAAATGAATGTAATTTGAGTTTTCCTGGGTGACAGTTGTCAGCCAGTATTTTTGTAGAAAGGAATCTTTGAGGAAAAAACTAAGAATGCTTTTAAAAGTATAAAGAATTGGAACACTATGCTTTATATATTATTTGTTAATACTATGATATAATTATCTTTAAAAAGTAATGATTTAAACCATTGCACAAAACCTGTATTTACACAATTTTTACAATTTGCAAACTGTTCTTTAATCTTGCCTTGTACTATCTCCTGCCTATTTTCTATTTTTTAAATAGCATTTTATATTACTTCTGGATTCACTGCAATTTGCTTTCTTTGCAGAAACATCTGTGCAGTTTAAGAATAAAGTTATGCAGTCTTGGCACATAGTCAAAATATTTTAAATTGATTAGTTTTAGTGTGATCAGCACTATCCCATGTATTAGGTGACCTTTATGATTTATATTAGTTGAAATATAGTTCTGTGATTTAATAAAGGATCCACTGAACTAATTATGAATTGAATTATTGAATTTATTTATACATCTACAGTAGGAAAGAGTATAAATGAATCTTACAAAAATTAACAACCTTTTTCTGTTGATGGTTCACCATGCTTGCCAACTCATACAACTAAATTTTTATGTCTTAGGGATCTTTATCTTCTGATGTTAGCTTTCATTACATTTTATATGATTGCCTATTTACAATCCATTTTCAAATGTTATCCCCTGTTTAAGGCGAAAAGTCAGTCTTATTATTTTCTTTTGTGCATATAATGAAATTGAAGCTCGGCAAGGTTAAACTGGTTAGAACAAGTATACACAGACACAAATAAATAATTATGTGCTTGGAGTTAAAAGTGCAATGTAAGTTTGTTCCACAGAACTCCATTTTGAAAATGCTTCGCACATAAATGTAAATATACTTTTCCCTAGTTCTGCTGAATCAAGTTATTTAATAAGTGGTTAGATGAAGAATAAGCCACAGACCTCTAAAGGCAAATTGTTTTATTGACTTAATTTCTTCAAGTTTATGAGGAGTAAATTCTAATTCTTTTTTTTTTTTTTGCATTTTTCTGAAGCTGGAAACAGGGAGAGACAGTCAGACAGACTCCCGCATGCGCCCGGCCGGGATCCACCCGGAACGCCCACCATGGGGCGAAGCTCTGCCCACCAGGGGGCAATGCTCTGCCCATCCTGGGCGTCGCCATGTTGCGACCAGAGGCACTCTAGCGCCTGGGGCAGAGGCCACAGAGCCATCCCCAGCACCCGGGCCATCTTTGCTCCAATGGAGCCTTGGCTGCGGGAGGGGAAGAGAGAGACAGAGAGGAAGGCGCGGCAGAGGGGTGGAGAAGCAAATGGGCGCTTCTCCTGTGTGCCCTGGCCGGGAATCGAACCCGGGTCCTCCGCACGCTAGGCCGACGCTCTACTGCTGAGCCAACTGGCCAGGGCTAAATTCTAATTCTTAATATCCAATAATTCTTACTTGGAATTTTTCTCTGTTAAATTGAATGATAATTGAGACTCTGTATTCTGCAAAAACTTGAAACAGCTAATTGGAACAATATAGGCAATGTTCTAAATTTCGTATTCAAGGTTTTCTTTTACAATTCCCAAATAAAGTTGAATCAAAGATTTTGTTAGTTAGAAAATTTTTCTCATGTTTGAGGCTCTTTCAATGCCTTCACAATATTGTTGCACCCCACTTTTGTTTGCAAATTATTTCAACTAGTAAATCTGAATTATTAAGGCTCACTGTCATAAGCTGAATTATCTCCCCTAGAAATTCATGTGTTGAACTCCCAGCCTCTGGTACCTCAGAATGTAACTGTGTTTAGAGATAGGACCTTTAAAGAGATCATTAAACTTAAATGAGGTCAGATGGATGAGCCTTAATCTCTATGTGACTGTATTTGAAGATTGGGCCATCAAAGAGGATATTAAGTTAAAATGAGGCCTATAGGGAAATTGTGTTTATAAGAAAGAAAAGAGGCACTAGGGAAGCACTTACACAGAGGTAAGGTCATGTGAGGATGCAGTGAGAAGGTGGGCATCTGAAATTAAAGGAGAGAAACTTCAGGAGAAGCCAAACCTTGATGTTGGACTTCCAGGCTTCAGAACTGTGAGAAATGAATTTCTGTTGTTTAAGCCACCCCATCTGTGGAGTTTTGTTATTGCAGCCATAGCTGACTAATATATTCACTAACAGATGACTCCTCCTTCCCTGAATATTCTGTAAGATTTAAACAGCAGGTTCTGTTAAGTGAATCAGTGCATTACTATGTTACTACTCTAAGGCAAATGGAAGGTTGGATTTTCAGGACCTCTTGTTTACTGAGGGTCTGTGTTACTGGTTCTGGTTCATTTAATTGTTGGCACACAAGAACCATCAACATTCCCTCTGCCCAGGTGATCATAGGAACACAAGGTAGGATTACTCCCTGACTGACTATATTCTTTTATATATAAACTTTCTTTCTGTGAAGTCACTGAATTTGGAAAGAGGGAGGTTATTGTTTGTACCACAAATTTATCCTTTAATTTATCCTTTCTAACACCACTATGTGTTGTCTTAATTAAAAATGAGTGAAAGCTAACTGATATTTTCCTGCAGTTAAAGAAAACATAAAATTTAAGTATCAGCTTATGGATACACGACCAGCCAAAACATTCTAATACCTTGTTTATGCAAATTGTTGAAGACATAGATAATTTAATCATTCTTATTCATCTCTGTAGAACAAAGTTAAGAGTGTTTTATCTATATCAAGGGAAGAATATTTGGGTGATTAAAGGCCTAGAGCTGGCAAATGTGACTCTTCAGTTTATAGAACAGTGTTGGCTAGATTCCTAAACATCACCATTTATAAAATCATAAATATTCAACATGAAACAAAGCCAAAGTTCACTTGCTCAATTTTGCTGCTGTAATTGAAACCACTTAGAGTTGTTTATTGTTTTAAGACCAGAAACAATAAAGATAGCATAAATAAGAAAGTGATCCAGTGTGATGCTATCAGATAAATCAAAGGAAAACAACTAAGTTTTTACATACACAGCTGACCTCATGCTCTTCCTGACTGTGGTTAGCATGCCAGCATGAAGCTTTCTCCTGTCTCTTTTGGAAACTGGGGATGAGGTAAAGGGCAGGTCCGGGTTCTCAGTATGTTTCTCTTCTCTTCTTTTTAACATAGACACTAAAACAGCAATCTGGTTAGAGAGAAAATAAAGCTAATATTTTTGGACAGCCAGTCATTCTGCACTTAATGAAGAAAAGACAAACATTTTCCCCTTTCAGAAAACTTTGGTTAAGAAATTTGAGCCTGACCAGGCAGTGGTGCACTGGATAGAGCATCGGACTGGGATGCGGAGGACCCAGGTTCGAGACCCTGAGATTGCCAGCTTGAGCACAGGCTCATCTGATTTGAGCAAAGCTCAACAGGTTGGACCCAAGGTCACTGGCTCGAGCAAGGGGTTACTCGGTCTGCTGTAGCCTCCTCCCCAGTCAAGGCACAAATGAGAAAGCAATCAATGAACAACTAAGGTGTCGCAACAAAAAACTAATGATTGGTGCTTCTCATCTCTCTCTATTCCTGTCTGTCTGTCCCTATCTATCCCTCTCTCTGACTCTCTCTCTATCTCTGTAAAAAAAAGAATTTTTAATGTGCCTTACATAAAGACTATACTATATTTCTTCATATATAAGACATACCCTTTCTGAAAAATTTGGGGTCTAAAAAACTGGGTGTGTCTTATACAGTGGTTGTAGATTTTTTTTAACTTGCATTTCCTACTTTTTCATGGGAATAAATTTTGTGATGAATAAAACTCGAGTTCAATAACTTTATGTAATAGATTATTTTTTAAATTTGGGCCCCCAAATTAAAGTGTGTCTTATACATGGGGACATACAGTAAATATTAAGCAAATATAACAAAGCTCAAAAGTTAAAATAAGGTGAACTGATTCCCAAATGTTCAAACTATTAGGAGACAATAGCAAACTGGAGCAAGGCTCATAAATTGTGAAGGCAATAGGTAGCAACTGAGTGATACTGTATTAGTGTTTCAAAGAAGACATTGGGTCATTCCATTGGTTTCATTTTCATTATTTGTGTTGTTAGATTTTCAGACCCAACTCTCTTGATATATGTGAATGAATGAGATGCAGATGAGAGAAATAGAATGGTGGAAGGAAGAGTTGTTTTAGGGTTACCTCCCCTAAAAGGTTATAGAGGGTACCCACTTAGACACTCAGATGTCACTGAATATGCTAACTACATAGAGCCATCAGCTGATTTTATGGAGAGCCAACATTAGACAGGTGTGAGGACATCTGTAGTTAGATTCAGGAGAAAGGAGACTAAGAGTTCCACTAGCTATAATTTCAGAGGGAGAGTAGCCAACTGTCCAGGGTCAGCCACACAGAGTTAGACAGCAGGGAAGACCTGAAGGAAGGTGAGTGATGACATGCTCTTCCTCCATCTGGACACACTATTTCTTTGTTTTTGTTTCTTTTTGATGTTTAAAGAGTAAGATTGGAGAAATTACTGAAGCCCTATACTTTAGAGCAGGGATCGGGAACCTATGGCTTGTGAGCCAGATATGGCTCTTTTGATGGCTGCATCTGGCTCACAGACAAATCTTTAATAAAAAAATAATAAAGTTAAAAATATAAAACATTCGCATGTATTGCAATCCATTCATTTCCTACTGCTCATGTTCATGGTTGTGGCTGGAGCCAATCACAGCTGTCCTATGGGACAACATCAAATTTTTATTGGATAATGCATAATGTACACAGGTCATTTGTTGTATGGCTCTCATGGAATTACATTTTAAAATATGTGGTGTTCATGGCTCTCTCAGCCAAAAAGGTTCCCAACCCCTGCTTTAGAGACTGACTTTATCTGAAAGAAATTGTTTTATAACAGAAGAAAGTAAAATAATTATTTGCATTATTATTATTATGTAATTTCCCCCTGATACCTAGTGGAAGGTCGGCTCCTGGATGATAGGTTCAAATCCATTATATAAATGAAAGAAGCAACAAACTTTTGCATAAGTGCAGTTGTATTGTGTACTTTATTTCTCCTTCTGCAAATATTTTTTGACATTTGATATAAGTAAGGTATTAGGCTAGTCATTTTATTCATTAGTCATGTTGTTTAAGAAAATTTTATTGTTAACTTATTCAGTACACAATTAATTATGACTGGATATTGCTCTCTTTACAGCTCTAATTTTTTAAAGTAATATGATGACTCAGGTTTAATTTAAGATTAAAGTTTTGACCCTGGCCAGTTGGCTCAGTGGTAGAGCGTCAGCCTGGCGTGCAGGAGTCCTGGGTTTGATTCCCAGCCAGGGCACACAGGAGAAGCGCCCATCTGCTTCTCCACCCCTCCCCCTCTCCTTCCTCTCTGTCTCTCTCTTCCCCTCCCGCAGCCAAGGCTCCATTGGAGCAAAGTTTCCCCGGGCACTGAGGATGGCTCTGTGGCCTCTGCCTCAGGGGCTCGAGTGGCTCTTGTTGCAACAGAGCATCGCCCGTCTGGTCGCAACAGAGCGACGCCCAGGATGGGCAGAGCATCGCCCCCTGGTGGGTGTGCCGGGTGGATCCCTGTCGGGCGCATGTGGGAGTCTGTCTGACTGCCTCCCTGCTTCTGGCTTTGAAAAAATACAAAATAAATAAATAAATACAAAAAAAAAGATTAAAGTTTTAATTTATCATCTCTATTTGGGAATATGTCCTATCTGTAGTGTGGCTTTATCAGTGTTATACACTTTCAGTTCTTGTTTCATCTTCATTACTATGCTCTGGGACAGAACACTTGTTTATTTGACACCTTCTCCAACCCTCACATACATCACATTTATTTTGATGCCTACGATAGCACAGATACCTCATAAAGATCTGGTGAATGAGTGAGTGAACATGTATACATAATTTTTTAGACTGTTTTCAACTTAAGAAAATGATTGTCAATACTATATAACATACTCTACAATACGGAGTAATACATTTAAAAAATAAATATATTTTTTACCTATTGATAAATGTTAACTGTAGAAAATCAGAAAGTGGAGGTGTCTACTTTCAGACAGAAAAATATGTGTCTATGTTATGTTGTCACCTAACTTTCACAAGCTTATTTTATGGTAATAAAATATACATACAATCTTAGCCAATAATAACTAAAACATGACTCTCTCTGGGAACACTTGGATCATAAAAGGCAGTTTCTGGAGTAAAAATATCTCTAAGATCCCATGAAATGACAGAGAATGGGAAATTGATTTGTATTTTGCATTGGGATTAAATAGTAAGAGAAGAGGGAAACTATACTGAATTGTATGTCACATAAGAAAAAGTCACTTAAATATAATTTCTCCTCATTCTGATTTGACTTTTTAAAAATTTTTTTAGAAGTAGTCTCCTGTTGTGACTAAAGGAAATAATAATTCAAATTTAATGTGAAAAGCCAGCTATTACAGAGAGGCAATGTGGTATAGTGGTTAAGATATAGGCTCTAGGCCCCAGAAGGCCTGAATTTTAATCTTAGTTTTGTTGCTTACTAGATGAACAACCTCAGGCACATTACTGAACCTTCCCACGCTCATTGGCAAAATTTCTGAAATATAGGCCCAGCCTCCTAGATCTATTGTAAAGATTAAATGGCAAATAAATGTGAACAGATCAGAATATTGACGGCACAGGGTTAACTCATACTGGGGAATCTCATCACTTCAGATTTGGAAACAATCTTGGAAGAGAAGGTTTCAGAGAAGAGTAATTAAGGTAATTTACAAAATAGAAAAATTCATCTTACGAAGGAAAATGAAAGGGATAAAATTTGTATTGCCTGGCAAAAGGACAAGTCGGAGAACCTAATAACCACCTACTGGCTTTAGATAGATTCAAGTAGCACAGAGAATATAATTTAACATGGGAAGAAGGAGTACAGCTATAATTAATAAGACTAAGTCTGGAAAAAAAACATGTTGAGTAAACATTAGAAAAGCAGAAAATAGATACTTCTTCAAAACGAGAACAATATAATTGTGGGAAGCCTCCCAAGAATGGTGAGAGAAGTCTTTCTCGTGAAAGCATTTCTCACACTATAGTGTGTAAGATGCTGTAGAAAGTCACTGTCCTGTTCAGTTTGGAAGGAAATCAGAGCAGCGTTCAATATTCCAAATATAAACCTAGTCATTCTTTTTTCTAAGTCAAGGATAAAAGTATTTATCAGAAGGAGTTTCAGACTTTTGTATTATTTTTTTTTATATCTGCAGGACCCAAATATTCAGTCCATGGCAGGAAGAAACATGCTTAAATAAAGTAAAAAAAAATGAAAACAAAAATGTATTTACCACCTAAACAATATTACAGTAATTCCAATTTCAGAGGCTACTGAAAAGCCAGATCTCCATTTTTTTTGTTTCTAAATGTTGGAGTGGGTCCTGTCCCACTGGCATCCTGACCTGATATCACATGGACAGAACATTTGTTGGCTTGCCTCATTTTGTGTTAAAAGTATACAATGGGAGAGATCAGGCTTTCTTACTGATACTTAGTATTTTTTTTATATTAGAAATGCTGAAGCTAAATTTTCATGCCACATGAGAAAAATCAATAAGCAAAACCAGAGACCCAAGTCAATGTATATGGTTTCTGGAAAATGAGAACAATGGGGAACTTATTTCCATATACAGTGTATCAGATGGAAAGCCAAACAAATAGCCAGCAGTAGACCAAACTGAAAATGAAATAGAGCACACATGACTTGCTATAATAACACTGGGGAACAAAATTTTTGTTGCATCCACAAAAACACTTGTTCTTACCTAGTTTGAGTGTGCTGATCTAAAATCTGACATTAGTTTTTCTCTGGAAGCTACAGTTATTCTTGCAATTCAAAATTTTAGGTTTTCATCTTATTGTAAAATTTTCAACATTTATTTTAACATAATGAAATAGAATATCTTCTTGGGCATCATCTTTGTGAAAATATAATAATTTATATAATGCAGTAAATACACTAATACACTAAAAGATATGACTGCATCAGAATTTATCTACAATTTTGAAATAGAACATATTAAAACACTTATTTTAATCATAAAATTTGTGCAAAACTTATTTAAATTTTATTCAGGCAAAAATTTGCGTTTGTAGCTCTTGCGTTTGTGTACTTGTTGAGGAAAATCTCATTTGATGCTCCAGCAGTAGTCTGCTCATCACTAACAGCTCCAAGATTTTCAGGAAACTTATCAAGGTGACTGTTCAGGAAGTGAATCATAACACTCATGTTACATCCAATGTTGTGGAAAGCCAACAGCATCCTTTGAACCAGAAGTTTATAGTTTTCTGCCTTTTTGTTGCCAAGAAAGTTCATTGTAACTGCCACAAAAGACTGCCATGCTGCTCTCTCCTCCTTATTCATCTTCCTTGCAAAGTCTTTGTCACATATGAGGGTTCTAATTTGAGGTCCATCGAATACACCTGCTTTTATCTTCTGGAAAGACAAAGCAGGAAAAGCAGAAATAATATGTTGAAAGCATTTACTTTCCCTATTTAAAGCCTGAACAAACTGCTTCATTAAGCCAAGTTTGATGTGAAGTGGGGTACAATGATCCTGTCTCAATTACTTACAGGTTCATTCACAATATTTTGCATCTCTACTTCCAGAGCTTCACGTTTCGGCCACTCATTCTGTGTCCAGTGTTTCTCCTGAGCTCAGCTGTCCCACAAACACAGAAAGCAAGGATACTTCTTGAAACTACTCTGTTGTCCTGACAGAAATTTTACCATTTGAAGATCCACACAAATGATCCAGTTATACTCCTCATACTTCAGAAAGTCAAAGACAAGATTTATGTCATTTTAATCTTCTCACAGATGAGTTAAATAACCAATTGGAACTGCTGCATAAACATTACCATTGTGTAGAACACATTTCATACTCTGTTTAGAGCTGTTAAGAAATAGCTGCCATTCTGTTAGACTGTAAGTGGTAACACATAGCTGGTTGAGAAGACTACTGATATCATGACAGTAAACAAAGTGTTTGTCCTCAGAAAAATAGTCCACAAAAATTTGTTCACGCTTCCTGAAATGGGATACTTTAGCTTACCAGTGAAGTACATTCTTTTCTTAAAGCCTGGAGGCTAATAACTCAGCTGCTTTCTTTGATAGGCCCAAATCTTTTACTAAGTCATTTAATTTGGGTTGGCTAAACTGCTGAGGGGTTAATGACTGCTTGGCATCAGAAGAAGATCCTTCAGATTCTACAACCATATCCTCATGCATCTTATCAAAATACACTTGATCACCATGTTCACTTTCTTCATTTTTAGAATAAATGAAACCATTGAAAACTGGAACGGGAGTGTCTCAGATTGTGGGATAGGTCGTATTGCTGAAGAAATATTATTATACGTGATCATATGCCATTTTTCTTGCCGATGCCCTTTGTATGGATCAGACAGAAATAACAGTCACTGCTGTGGTTCTTAGGTTCATGCCAAACCATGGGAATACCAAAAGGCATCCCTTTGTGTTTTCCTTTTGTCCAGTCATGAAGCATTTCCTCACAATTATGACACACAATATGAGGGGCCCAATTCTTGTCTTGATCACCAAGGAGAACTTAAAAATAGGCAATATATGTACTTGTCACAAATAATGAAATATTATGCCTTTGACGTTGAAGTGTGTAACAGCCACATATATACCAGAAGGTGTCAGGACTATTCTTACATTTATGCCTACTTGAAGAAGCCATGATTCCATCTTAAAACAAAATAAGAGGGTGTTTTTATCAGATAATGATTTTCATTTAAAAACAACTACAATTATGTAAAAGTGATGTTTGTAAAACATTAATTGCCTTGCGGTTATATTCAATTCAAGAGTTGTTGCCCTTTAACTCCAATTTAAAAACCAATGCGTGCCATTAACTGTAACAAAAAGAAACTAAAATTGCATAAAAACTAGAGCACGCACCAAAAAAAGGATTTCAAATTTGGAATCAGCAATGCACAGATATATAGAAAAAGTTCTAAAACCTCATGCAACAGAAAATGAAAAAAAAATTGTTCCTCAGTGGGTGATTTGATTACCTCTTTGCATGTAGCCATAAGGATTTGCATCAAAAACTAAGGAAGAAAAAGATTTTAGGTTTGTTTGCTTTATTATTCCTAGAGTTGACTATGTAGTAAGTCCAACAAGCCAACAGTCAGCTTGGAACTATGCAAATAAAAAGCTGAGGGCAGATTATTAATCTTTAGATGGCTTAATGTAGTGCAGTTGAATAATATTTATTAAACACACACAACAGTTTTTAATTTTTAAGTGATTTCATATATGTTTTTTCATTGGATCCATTCTGACTTATCACATTAAGAAATCACAGAGGGAGGGTCAAGCCATGGTAAAGATATATATAGTAGACTTTTTTTTTCTATTTGGCTTTAATATACAGATATTATTATGTTCAGAAAATCACAATACTTTCCAAAGAAGAATATTAGCAATTTTATGAATCATGTTTTTTTTTCATGGTTATATTCCCAAAGCTAATTCAGTGTTTTTAACCACTTCAAATTGGACATCAAGAGATACTATTTTTATATTTATTGATTTTTTTATATCTTATTATTATTATTTTGTGTGTGTGACAGAAACAGAGAGAGAGATAGAGAGAGACAGATAGGACAGACAGGCAAGAAGGGAGAGAGATGAGATGATCAATTCTTCATTGCCACTTCTTTGTCTCCTTAGTTGTTCATGGATTGCTTTTTCATATGTGCCATGACCAGGAGGCTACAGCAGAGTGATCCCTTGCTTTAGCCAGTGACCTGGGGCTCAAGCCAGTGACCCCATGCTCAAGCCAGATGAGCCCACACTCAAGCCGGTTACCTCAGAGCTTTGAACCTGGATTCTTCACATCCCAGTTCGACACTCTATCCACTGTGCCACTGCCTGGTCAGATACTATTTATATTTATAAATTTTGATTTCACACTATAAGTCAGAGTTCTCATATATTTATGCATGTGAAAAATCTGATCAGAGCCAAAAAATTAATTAGGCATTATAATTAATTTAAAATAATCTAATGTCTACACCAAATGATTTTTTTGAAATTGATTTTAGTTATACTCTGGCTTTTTGCATGAAAACTAAAACAAAAACTTAATCCAATATGACTGAGTCTAGTCTGGGTGGAGTTGTACTTAGTAATTAAAAATAAATTATGTTCTAATAATATTGAAGGTAAAATATATTCATCCATATAATTGTTTGAAAATAATAATATGCATTTTACATAGAATTTTAAGCAATAAAATTGCTAATTGGTCTTCCTTGACACAATCATTTCATGTTTGGCTTATAATTACATTATATATGGAAGTTGCAAGATAGTAAAAGGTGATTCTATAGCATTGAAACACTCTTCTTGTTTGAGTTAATCTATTAATTTTATTTCTGAAATGAAGGGATCTCTGGGCACTAAAATTTCCTGTTAGAATACAAGGCTTCATTGAAATAGCTTATTCAAATTATATCAAACTTTTTAGTTAAGCACTCCCATGCTAGTAACCCCCCCCCAGATCTTGTTTCACTGACCAATGATTGAGGGCAGCAGAAGGTGAGATGGGGTCTTAAGTAGCAAGCAACTTACTCCTGGAATCTGCCCTGTGGTGGGAGTCAGAAACTTTACAGGAAAAAAGAGGAGACCTTAGTTCTGCAGGAGGACACAGAGGGAAAGTAATACTTAGTGTAAAGACATAAATGTAGATGAGGGAAAAAGCAGAGGGTTTGGATCCTGCATTGTCAAATAAGTAATTTCTTAAACTCTAGGCACAAGTGGTAGATTATAGAATGTGTAGATTTGTGCAGGCTTTTGGGTCTGTGGTTCAAAACAGAGGAGCAGTCCATTGGAATTCAGGATTTAAAAAAAAATTATTTAAACAATTAATTTTAATGGGATGATATTGATCAATTAGAGTACATAGATACAGAGAAAACATCTCCAGATCATTTTGACATTTGATTATGTTGCATACCCATCACCCAAAGACAAATTGTCTTCCCTCACCTTCTATTTGGTTTTCTTTGTGCCCCTCTCTTCCCCTCAGCCCCTCCCTCTCCTCCCTTCCACTCCCCCATAACCACCACACTCTTGTTCATGTCCATGAGTCTCAATTTTGTGTTCCACCTATGTATGAAATCATACAGTTCTTAGATTTTCCTGATTTACTTATTTCATGCAGTATAATGTTATCAAGGTCCATCCATGTTGTTGTAAATGATCCTGTCATCATTTCTTATGGCTGAGAAGTATTACATAGTATATATGTGCCACATCTTATTTATCCAATCATCTATTGAAGGGCTTTTTGGTTGTTTTCATGTTTTCACCACTGTGATCAATGCTGCAATGAACATGGGGCTGCATGTGTCTTTACATACTAATATTTTTGAGTTTTGGTAGAGGGATTGCTGGGTCATATGGTAGTTCTATTCTTAATTTTTTGAGGAACCACCATACTTTATTTCATAATGGTTGTACTACTTTGCATTCCCACCAACAGTGGATGAGGGTTCCTTTTTCTCCACAGCCTCTCCAACACTTGCTATTACCTGTCTTGATAATAGCTAATCTAACAGGTGTGAGGTGGTATCTCACTGTAGTTTTGATTTGCATTTCTCTAATAACTAATGAAGATGAACATCTTTTCATATATCTGTTGACCATTTGTATTTCTTCCTGAAAAAGTGTCTGTTCATGTCCTCTTTCTATTTTTTTATTGGATTGCTTGCTTGTTTGTTGTTGTTTCAAGAGTTCTTTGTATATTTAAATATTAGGCTCTTATCTGTGCTGTTGTTTGAAAATATCATCTCCCATTGAGTTGGCTGTCTGTTTTGTTGTCAGTTTCTTTTGCTGTGTAAAAGTTTCTTAGTGTGATATAGTCTCATTCATTTATTTTTGCCTTCACTTCCCTTGCCTTTGGAGTCAAACTCATAAAGTGCTCTCTGTAACCAAGGTTCATGAGTTTAATACCTATGTTTTCTTCTATGTAATTTATTGTTTCAGGTCTCATTGGTACAAGGGGACAAACTGTAGTTAAGTTTCATTCTTTTGCATGTGGCTTTCCACTTTTCCCAGCACCATTTATTGAAGAGGCTTTCTTTTCTTCATTGTATTTTTTTGGCTCCTTTATTAAAGATTATTTGACCATTATATATTATATATGTGGTTTTATTTCTGGGCTCTCAATTCTGTTTCATTGGTCTGAGTGTCTATTTTTCTGCCAATACCATGCTGTTTTGATTATCGTGTCTGTATAATATACTTTGAAGTCAAGTATTGTAATATCTCCAGCTTAGTTCATTTTCCTTAGAATCACTTTGACTATTCAGGGCTTTTTTTTTTTTTTTTCTTTTTCTGAAGCTGGAAACGGGGAGAGACAGTCAGACAGACTCCCGCATGCGCCCGACCGGGATCTACCCGGCACGCCCACCAGGGGCAACGCTCTGCCCACCAGGGGGCGATGCTCTGCCCCTCCGAGGGGTCGCTCTGCCGTGACCAGAGCCACTCTAGCGCCTGGGGCAGAGGCCAAGGAGCCATCCCCAGTGCCCGGGCCATCTTTGCTCCAATGGAGCCTTGGCTACGGGAGGGGAAGAGAGAGACAGAGAGGATGTAGGGGGTGGGGGTGGAGAAGCAAATGGGCGCTTCTCCTATGTGCCCTGGCCGGGAATTGAACCCGTGTCCCCCGCACGCCAGGCCAACGCTCTACCGCTGAGCCAACCGGCCAGGGCCATTCAGGGCTTTTTATACTTTCATATAAACCTGTGATTTTTTGTTCCATTTCTTTAAAAAATGACATTGAAATTTTGATGGGAATTGCATTAATTTGTATATCACTTTGGGTAATGTGGTCATTTTGACTATATTTATTCTTCCTATGCAAGAATAAGGAATATTACTTTATTTCATTGTATCTTTTTTTATTTCCCTTAACAATGCTTTGTAGTTTTCATTATATAGGTCCTTTACATTCTTTGTTATGTTTATTTCTAGATATTTTATTTTTTTTTGTTGCAACTGTCAAAGGGTTTATTTTTTTGAATTTGTTTTCTGATGTGTCATTGTTGGCATATAGGAAACAATAGACTTCTGTATATTAATTTTGTATCCAGTGACCTTACTGAATTGGTTTATTGTTTTTAATAGTCTTTTTGTGGAGTCCTTGGGGTTTTCAATATACAGGATCATATCATTTGCAAAAGGTGAAACCATTACTTCTTCTTTCCCAGTATGAATGTCTTTTATTTCTTTCTCTTGTATGATTATTCTGGCTAGAACTTACCGCACTACATAGAATAAGAGTGGAGAGAGGGGGCAACCTTGTATTGTTCCTGATTTTAGAGGAAAAGTCCTCAGTTTTATGCCATTTAATATGATGTTTGGTCATAAATGGCCTTTATTATGTTTATATATTCTCCCCCTATACCCATTTTGTTTAGTGTTTTAAACATGAAATGATGTTGTATTTTATCGAATGCCTTTTCTGCATCTATTGATAGGATCATATAATTTTGTTCTTTGTTTTGTTGACATGGTGTATTATATTAACTGTTTTACATATGTTGAAACATCCTTGTTATTCTGGAATGAATCACACTTGATCATGATGAATTATTTTTTTAATGTGTTGTTGTATTTGGTTTGCTAGTATTTTGTTTAGGATATTAACATCTGTATCCATTAGAGATATTGATCTGTAGTTTTCTTTTTTGTGTGTTGTCCTTGCCAGGTTTTGGTATGAGGGTTATGTTGGCCTCATAAAATGTGTTTGGAAGTATTTTTCTTCTTCAATTTTTTGGAAAACTTTGAGTAGAATAGGAATCAAATCTTCTTTGAATGTTTGACAGAATTCACTATTATAGTTGTCTGGCTCTGGAGTTTTAATTATTGGGAGGTTTTTGATAGTTGTTTCTATTTCCTCCCTGCTTATGGGTCTGTTTAGGCTTTCCACTTCTTTATGTGTTAGTCTAGGTAGATTGTATTGTTCTAGGAATTTATCCATTTTTTCTAGATTGTTAAATTTGTTTTCATATAGTTTTTCATAATATTCTATCATAATTCTTTATATATCTATGATATATGTGGTGATTTCTCTTCTTTCATTTTGAAATTTGTTTATATGAGTCCTTTCTTTTTTTTCTTAGTGAGTCTTGCCAGGGGTCTGTCAGCTCCTTGTTTTATTGATTTTTTTCTATAGTTTTTCTGTTCCTTATCTCATTTATTTCTGTTCTGATTTTTATTATTTTCTTTCTTCTGCTTGTTTTGGGTTGCCTTTGTTCTTATTTTTCTAGTTCCATAAGATGTGAAGTTATTTACCTGGGCTTTCTTTTGTTTGTTCATATAGGCCTGTAGTGAGATGAACTTCCCTCTTATTACTGCATTTGCTGCATCCCAGAAATTCTGATATGTCATATTGTCATTTTCATTTGTCTGTATGTATCTTTTGATCTCTGCTTTTATTTCTTCTTTGACCCACTCATTTTTTAGAAGTATGTTGTTGAATTTCCACATTTTTGTTGGTTTGTTTTACTTCTTCTTGCTGTTGAATTCTAGTTTTAAAGCTTTATGGTCAGAAAATATACTTGGCATGATTTCAATCTTTCTGAATTTGTTGATGTTATTTTTGAGGTCCAACATATGGTCAATTCTTGAGAATGTTTTATGTACACGGGATAAAAATGTATATCTGACATTTTGGGATGCAGGTGTTTATCATATCCAATTGTTCTAGGGTTTTGTTAAAGCCCATATTTCTTTATTGATTTTCTGTTTGGATGAATGATCTAGAGTCATCAGCAGTGTATTGAGGTTTCTGAGTATGATTGTATTTTCTGTTGGTTTTTATTTTTAGATCAGTTAGTAGATGTCTTATATACTTTGGTGCTCCTTGGTTTGGTGCATATATATTAAGAAGTGTTATCTCTTCCTGATTCAATGTTCCCTTCATCATTATGAAATGACCTTCTTTGTCTTTGATTACTTTTGCTGTCTTGTAGTCAGCATTGTTAGATCTGAATTTTGCTACACCTGCTTTACTTTGGATGTTATTTGCTTGGAGAATCATTTTCCAACCTTTCACTTTGAATTTGTTTTTATCCTTGTAGCTTAGATGTGTTTCTTGAAGGAAGCATAAAGTTGGATTTTCTTTTTTGATCCATTCTGCTAGTCTGTCTTTCTATTGGTTAGTTCAATTCATTTCCATTTAGTGTAATTATTGACACTTCAGGGTTTCCTATTTCCATTTTATATATTGCTTTCTGATAGCACTGTATCTTGTTTGGTTCTTCTCTTTTGTTTTTCTGTCATTTGTTTTTGTTTGGTTGTATTTAATACTTTTTCCCTCTGTTTCTTCTTTTTAAGCCATGTGTTTTTGTAGTGTTTTTTTTTCAGGGGTGGTTACCATTGAGTAATAGAAAGGATATATATTATAATCATTGTAATACTTATTCTCATGGGTGCTTCTGTACTCCATCCTCCTTTGTTACTGTTAATATTTGTTCAGCCCCCTTTTTTGTTTTTGTTGTCACAGAGTAATCTTATTTTTATTGTGATCTTGATGGAGCTTTTACTTGTAATTTTGTTTAGTTTTGTTCTTTGTATCTGCTTAGATAACCCCTTGTAGTATTTCCTGAAATGAGGGTTTTCTGGTGATAAATTCCCTCATCTTTTTTTATATCTGTGAATGTTTTTATTTTTTATTTATATTTGAAGAATAGCTTTGATGGGTATAGTATTCCTGGCTGGAAGTTTCTGTCTTTCAGTACTTTAAATATTGGCATCCACTTTCTTCTGGCTTGTAAAGTTTCTGCTGAGAAATCTGCTGTTAACCTAATGGGCCTTCCTTTATATGTTGTATTCTTTTTTTTCCCTGCCTGCCTTGAGGATTTTTTTTGTTTTGTTATTGGTTTGTGATAATTTCATTACAATGCGTCTTGGAGTAGGTCTGTTTGGCTTAAGGTAACTCAGTGTTCTGTTTGCTTCTTGGATTCTAGCCTCTAATTCTTTCCACAGGCTTGGGAGTTTTCATCTATTATTTGTTGAATATGTTCTCCATTTCATTTTTTCTCTCTTCTCCTTCTGATGTACCCATTATTCTTATGTTGCTCTTTCTGATGGAGTCAGACAATTCTTGTAGGGCTTTCTTATTTTTTTTTAATTTGTGAGTCCCTTTTCTCTTCTCTCTGTAATGTCTCCGATTGCCTGTTTTTTATGTCACTAATTGTCTCCTCCATCTGGCCTGTTCTATTAGCTAAGCTTGTTATTCATTTTTCAGTTCATGTATTGAGTTTTTCATCTATATTTGATCTTTTTCATAGTTTCAATTTCTTTGGTGATGTATTCTTTTTGTTAATTGAATTGTTTTTTGAGCCCTCTAAATTGCCTGTTTGTGCTTTCTTGTACTTCCCGGAGTATTTTTAGGATTTCAATTTTTAATTCTCTATCATTTGTCTCCAAGGTTTCCATGATATTTGATTTCTTTTTTCTTAATGGCATTTGAGAGTCATATTGTTAGTAACACTAATAAGAGATGATTAAAAAATAAAATAAAAATTGAAAAGATATAGTGAAAAAATAAAAATTCTATTATGCTAAGTGAAACAGAAACTATATAGAATGGGGAGACAGAGCTGAGGGAAAATAAGAAAGAGATAAAAAAAACACAAAATGTTACAAAAGTATGATTCCAGAATAAAATAATTTGTTTATAAATGATGATAGAATGAGAGAAAAAGTAAATGAGAAAAAAGAAGAGAAAAGAAGAAAGAAAAGGTTAAGGTTTTTGAAATGTAACCCTCAAAACAAAATGAAAAATGTGACACCTATGGACAATGAATATTAAAATGAAAAAAGAAAGAATAAGATGGAAAGAATATAAAATAATCAAAATGGAAAGAAAAAATAAAGAAACAAGAAAAAATATAAAAAAGTTACAAAAAATGTAATTTTTTTCTTGTTTTAAGAGGTAGCTTTTTTTTCTTTCTTTTTCTTTTCGGCAGGTGATGCTGTATTACAGGTTTTGTCCCTGTGGGGCTCTTGAGTAGGGATTTGCTGATGTGTCACTATGGCGATGATGTAAGCTGGGCCTCAGTCCTGTTGGTCAGTGGTGCTTGTTAGGGATTGCAGGCTCCAACAATAGGAGAGTCAGTCAGTTTCCCAGAGGCCTCTCCCCACCTCTTTTCTTCCTGAGCCAGCAGCCTGGGGACTCAGCTGTGAAATTGCCCCAGCTACTGCTTGCAGAGCAAGAGGCTCTAAGAGCTGCCAATTCCTTCCTTCAGCCCTGCTCAAAGCACAGTTCTGGGTAAGGCTGTGCCAACCAGAGTGGCCAGTGAAAGCAGGCAGGGTAGGGAGTCTATTGCTGATCAAGTGCCTTTCTAAGGGCTTCCAGGCATGTCTCATTCACCTTAGTGCTCTGTGGTTCTAATTTCCACAAGCTTTTCTCCCTTGTGTCCTGTTTTGAAGATAGCAGCCCAGTCCCCACGACTTCCGCAGTGCACTCAAAAGTCTGCTCTGCAGTAATGCACTTTGTGACCTGTATTGGCTCGCAGAGGCACCCTGTCTAGATAGGTCCAGGCCTAAAGATCCTGGCCCTGTGCACTTACTGTGCTGTTGGTTGGGCAGTTGGGACCACACAGAAACAGTAGCTACAGCCCACACAGAAGTTCACTGCTGACAATCTATGGTCTAGCCCCTCTGCCTGCAAATGCATGCACCCACCCCAGAGGTGACAGGTAGAGCCACTCGCATTCCAACCATGATTGTGGACCAGGAGTGCACAAAACCCAAAAGCCACTAACCCTAACCCTAACCCTAACCCTTTGTGGGCAATCCACTCCGGCAACCTTCGTAGGTGTCTGCTGCCCATGTTAGCCCCACGTTCGTGATCTCAGGCCCAGCCTGTGTGCTCTCTCCTCTGCCTGATCATCCACCATAGCCCAACTTCTTTCCTCTGCCCCAAATGCTCTGTTTCTTTTGATTCTAGGAGAAAGCGGCCCTTCCTCAGATTCATGAGGAAAGCAGAATACTTCATTCTCTGTCTTATTTCCTTCAGAGTGGATTATATTCAGCCACCTTTTCATCCAATCGTACCTTTGTCTTGCGTGTGTATATTTCAGGTGCTTCTGTGATTGATTTTCTGTCTCTAGTTGTTGAATTTGTTGAAATTTTAGGGGGGTTATCAAGAGCACCCCTCATTTCTCTAATGTCCAGAATTCAGTATTTTATTTAAAGATATATATATATTATAATTTATACATATAAAAGTCTAAAACAAGGAACCCTGGACATTAAAATTCATATATATGTAAGTTCTGTATGTACATAAGTATTATATTGGGCACAGGGGACACAGAAGAATTGGACAGCATTATTCTCAAAAATCTTGCAATCTACTGGCCACACACTATCTCCTGCTACAGTGGTCCCTCTGTGTGTCCTGACAGAATTATGGGTACACTCACAGAAGGAGAGCAATAGGAATTGGAACAAAACTATTCAAATTTGGGAGAAATCAAAGTGCGAAGTGCAAACATCTTGTTTTGATGGCAGACCAGCAGCCATCAAACTTTTCATGTGAAGAAGAGTTCATTAGAGGTATGCACCTAATTAATAAATTATAATAAAAATTTTCTTAAGCCTGAGTTGAGTGTTTTTAACTTCTCTTCCTGGAGCTACTTTCCTTGGACTGTTGTGGTTCTTGTCTAGCACAATGTGGTGGAAGGGCAGAATACCAGGGTCTGATTCTAATTCTGTTACTTTCTTGATGTCTACATATAAGGCCCCTGATTTTCTATTCCCAACTGGTAAAAGCAGCATCCGTACTTTCTTCAGCTTCTCAGAGATAAAATGAATGATTTAAAAGTTTATGTAAGTGGCAAAAAAAAAACCCCGAAAGAAAGACACCCCTGTGTAGAAATAGTAAATTACTTTGCAGCTCAGAGGTAAGGCATTTGCTGCAAAAAATTAGCAATTAACTACAGTACCGCCTTCTTTGTGGTTAATAGACATTTAAAACCTGAGCCTAACAGTGGCATCTGTAGTTCCATCAGGTCACTGAGAAAACAGCCTGCACTATCTGAATATAAAAATATACAGATGATGAAGAAATTCTATGTTTTAATAAGCTATCTCTCTTTGAGTATTTAGATAACATTTGGAGGGCCTTTTATTTTATTAACCTTTTCAGTGGATAAAGAATTAAGAATTACATTCTTGCATTGTATGAGGAATTTTACTTTATCAACATCTGACATGACTTTAGAACAGGGGTCCCCAAACTTTTTACACAGGGGGCCAGTTCACTGTCCCTCAGACCATTGGAGGGCCGGACTATAAAAAAAAAAACTATGAACAAATCCCTATGCACACTGCACATATCTTATTTTAAAGTAAAAAAACAAAATGGGAACAAATACAATATTTAAAATAAAGAACAAGTAAATTTAAATCAAACTGACCAGTATTTCAATGGGAACTATGGCCTGCCTTTGGCTAATGAGATGGTCAATGTGCTCCTCTCACTGACCACCAATGAAAAAGGTGCCCCTCTGGAAGTACGGCGGGGGCTGGATAAATGGCCTCAGATGGCCGCATGCGGCCTGCGGGCCGTAGTTTGGGGACCCCTGCTTTAGAAAATGCTGAGTGTTCTGAAACAGTTTGTTGCTTAGTATGTCTCCCATCACTGAACGCAATAGAGGCCCTTATCAAATAAGAATTGGTTAAACTTAGAGCTTTTAGAATGGCTATTAATGCAGATTAATGAGTTTCTGAGAGATTAGAGTTCAGGAGCTTTGATATAAAACATGTACCAGAATTACTAGAAAGCCATGTCAGTGAAGAACAAAGAGAAAATGACACTCAGAACTTTCTTTCTGACCCTCCTGTCCTTACTTAGTGTGCAGTTATTGGTATGCATACTTTAAACAATGAGGATGTTGAAGTATCATTAATATTGTTTTAAAAACTAATTTTCCAGTGAGTATAGGCATATAATTTTTTTCTCCACATGCAAAACTTTGGTTATCTTCAAATATATTAAATTCTATATATTGAGGCTTGCTACAATTTACACTGGACTAAGAAACCAATGGTCTTGAATACCAAAGTTCAATTTGTTTCTATACCTGTCTTTTATTGCATTTTTGGGGAATAAATATTCTACAATATTCAAATACTGTAGTGTAAGATCCCCCAAATAATACTTCATTTAAAAAAAGTTTAAAATCAGATTAACAATTTTTCCCAATACTGATTTTTAATATTAAATTATTTAAAAGTTATTGGTTATTTTAGGAAATGATAATTCCTATAATATTAAGTAATTATAACCATGAATATAAATCTCTTTCCATGAATTCAGGTTTTCTTTTAGGGCTTTTAAGCAAATTGAACATTTTCCCCATTAAGTTCCTATAAATATCACGCTGGTTAATCCCAAAATACTTTGCAGTTTGTGCTGCTGTTGTGAATGCCACCTTTTAAAAAATTGTATTTTCTTACTGGTTATTTTGCTGGTGCAGAGCAGGGTTTCTCAACAACCTTTCTATTGACATTTTGGGGCTGGATGATCCTTTGTTGTGGGAGGCTGTCTTGGGCATTGCAGGATGTTTGGCAGCAACTCTGGCCTCTACCCACTAGAACCTTTTCTTCACTCCCCCATTGTGGCAACCAAAATGTCTCTCTATATTGCTAAATGTCTGAATGCAGACAAAATCAGCCCCCTTGTGAACCACTGGTTTTGAGGAATGCTGATTTTTGTTTTTACATGTTAATCTTATATATATTTAGCAAGCTTGGTGAATACTCTTAATAGTTTCTTTCTTCCCCAACACAAGTTTGGGAGATATGTGTTCTTTTTAACTATTCCAGTCCTACCTACTTTCTAAGTCTGTTATACTGAATCCATTAAACTTCCCCTGATTATTCCTGGCCCAATTAGTTTCTTTCTCTAAATTTCTTTTAAAAATTTGAGTTTATTCTCTAAGTTTTAGAATTAATGTTATCTCCTTATATTTAGGTATTTTTATTTTTAAAATTCTCATCTCAAATAAAATGTTGGTAATCAAGAGGCAGGGAATGGGGAATGGTTGGAAGGGTCACAAGGTGTAAACTTTCAGTTACAGAAAGTTGGGATGTAATGAACAGCATGGTAGCTATAATTAATAATAAAGTATGGCATATTTGAAGTTTGTTGAGAGTAAATCTTAAAAGTTCTCATCACAAGAAGAAAATTTTGTAACTATGGTGACAGATGTTAACTAGACTTATTGTGCTGATTATTTTGCAATATATGCAAATACCAAATTATTAGTTCATACACCTAAAACTAATGTAATGTTTCATGTCAATTATAACTCAATTAAAAAAAGTAAAAGGATAAATAAAGTTGGCTCTTGAATACAAACTTTATCTAGTTTTTTTTAGAGCTCCCACAACACTTAATAGAAGAAAATACAAAGTATGTTCTAAATATGCACTCAGTAACAGATATTACTAATAAATGGATAATTAGTTAAAAGATGGCACTTATTTTCTTGACATTTTCTAAAGAAAACAAATTTTGGGGAAAAATTCTCTTATATAAATCAGTTTCCAATTCAAAAGCATCTACAAAGGATATGTTTGTTAGTTTTGTTTTTGTTTCTATATTTTTATTTGCTTATTTGAGTGGTTTGAGATAAATTGCTTTGGTTCAATACATAATCCACAGTCTAAGCAAAAGTTTTAGAAATCCATAGTATGGGCTCTGACCTATAGCAATGTAGGGTTAAAAGTATAAAACTAGGCAAATAAATTCCTCCTGCCTCTTCTTTACACTTCATTTTGCAGAATATTTTTATGAAGCAGTGGCAGCACCAGTGCTGATTTTGGTGAGGAGAGCACTCCTCTTCCTAAAGCCATGCTAAATGCCTATAAAAATCTATGTAAATACAATGATCCAGTTATAAGAAAGATTCTTCAAAAGCAGCTCCCCCCACAATCTTCTAATTATTTTTCCCTTTCCACCAAACTTCCAATTATCTTTCCCATCACCATACCTGCTATATTTCAGTTCTGGAGCTGCCACCATTTTGGAACATTGTATAATGAGATATCTTTGTCCCTAAATTTGTTGTAGAGTTTATTAAGTTTTATTAATGCTGAAGCAGAAACAGTTGAGAATTTAAGAAAAGCATGATTTCTTCTGTAGAACAATTTGTATGTAACAAATTAAAGATAGGTGACTCTGCAAGTCTCAATGTCATTCAAAGTGTCTAAGTAATTGCTAGACAAAAATTTTCTAAGGTTCTGGATATTATTACCTTACTGGGTAGCAACTATGAACTTGGTAACTGCCTCCTTTTCTACCTTAATGATACACATTCACCCTTTTTAGTAGGTAAATATTTATTATATGTATTAACTCGTGATTCCTCTAGTCAGCATCTTCCGGTCTCTCATTTCCTTAATGGTTAAATCACACTTCTTCCTAAATCCCTGGTGTTTCCTGTGAATAGGAGAGGAAAAGAGTCAGTTCAGAATAAAACTGACAATTACTTCTAACAAGCTACCAATAGTAGGAAAAGAGAGGAAAGAATATTTGAACACTCATCTCATTGTAAGACTGAGAACAGAGAGGACACTACATCTTTTTTTTTTTTAGATTTTATTTATTTATTATAGAGAGGGAAGACACAGCAAGAGAGAGTGAGAGAGAGAGAGAGAGAGAGAGAGAGAGAGAGAAGCAGGAAGCATCAACTCCCATATGTGCCTTGACCCGGGAAGCCAGGGTTTTGAACCAGCAACCTCAGCGTTTCCAGGTTGACGCTTTATCCACTGTGCCACCACAGGTCAGGCAACACTACATCTTTTGTGTGTTGTTTGTGTCCTTCACAACCATCAAGTGATCTGAAATTATTTCTGTTTGGAAAGAATTTACTTTCTCAAGACCAGGAAAAAGACAGACAGGCCCGTGGATTAGTAAAGAACAGGAACAAAACAGATGGACATTTCTTTCATTTAATTGGATTTATAGGATCTGAAGGGAAGAAGCAAAAATAATTTAAAGGAGGTCAACCTGGAGGGATATCAGTTTTATGGGTAGGGAGAATGAATTTACCATGTAAGATAAGTAATAAATATAGGAAATATACCCGGAGAAATACTATCTAGTGTCAGTAACATCAGTTATGTATCATAGCATTGAGAGAAAAAAAAAATCTTTTGAATTCAGGAAGTTTTTCTTGTTTGAAATTCTGTTCTTCAAATCTGTGAAGTAATGGTTCAGATGGGATTTGTGATAGCACATAGTGTGTAACCACATATGGAAGCATCTACTTAGGTTGATGGATTATAATATTGAATTTGAAGATCATGTATTCTGCAATTCTATATTCATTTTCTCTCTTGTAGAGCTGTTTGTGGAAACCAGATTGTAGAGGGAAAAAAATGTGTCTTGGAATAACAGATGTAGAGATTATGACTTAAAACCCCATTCTTCACAAATAAATTGCTCTGTGCCTTTGGACAGGCTGCCTAATTGTTAATGCTCTCCAATTTTTTCTTTATAAAATCTGAGACTCAAATTTATCTTACATATAAATGTTAAAAATCTCATGATGAAATGGTTCTTTCATTTCCATTGAGGTTTGGGATGAGAATCATTCACTCATTATCACAGAATCGTTAATAATTATAAAGGAGGTTAAAAATCAAATTCTACCCTCTAAGTGTGTTAATACCTAACATGTTTATTGAGTCATTTTTAAGATATAATTTGAGAACAATTTTGATTCTAGGTGGTAATGAAATATATATACCCTATTTATTTTTTTGGTATTTTAACTTTAAAAGTTGGATTTTCAAGTGAAAATACTTGATATAAGGTTGATAATTAGTTTCTAAAAATTGCTTGAAAAACTAGATATCTCACATAGAAACTGGTATACATGTCTACAGTGCCAATTAAGAGATAGTTAAAAGTAGTGACCATCGTGAATTTATCATTGATTAGAAATAAATTGAAGCTTTTAAGATAATTAGATAATTGAAACTATCATCTTTAAATTTTTAAGGGCATCTCATTTTAATTATCTTATTTTTAAAATAAATAGCACCTTCTAATTTTATGTTGAAGTCCATTGGGCATTATTTAATTTCTTCTTGATGACATAGTTATCACTATGATTTTAAATTACATTCATGCTATAATATAGAGATGTTCTTCTTGAAGTTTTTTTGATACTATTTAAATGGCAAGGCGTATTTCCTTGTCTATTCTTTTTAATTTTTTTTGTCTTTTTCTTTGCTGTCATTCATCCTTAAATGATACTTCTTACTTCTACAGTGTACTTTCTTTCATACTCCATTCTTTACAATTTATCATTTCCAAACTTCCATAGACCAGAAATGCCAAAGTTAGTAAAACTAGTTGAATAAAATCTACTTAAAAAATTTTAGATGTAAAATCCAAAATGAGGATGAACTAATAAAAAGTATTCCATGATTAAATGGATTCTTAGAAATAAAAAATAGTGTCTGCACAGAAGCATCTGATATATACTATCAAAAGGTAAAAAATATTTCACAAATCACATACTAACTTACCTCCATCAGAGGCAGTATAGAAATAACCAAAATGCAAAATAGTCTGTATTTGAGAAGCACAGCAGTTTCACTCAAATTGCCTATTCTCTGCAACTTGAACAGTATAGCGTCTTGTTTATCCCTTTTGGGAACTAAATGGATAACTTGTTTCTGTCCTGTGTAACTAGCCCAGATCCTCTTCAAATATAAATACAGAAGAAGTAATGAAGAGGAGCTGTGGTGAATAAACCGTGCAGTCATTAACAATTATTTGATGGGAGTCTGCTGTGGATGAGGCCCTATGATAAGCACTAAGAATATAGCAGGGAATGAGGTACATCTATTCCCTGCTCTCCTTAAACTCATGGCACTTCCTGGTACTTTGAACAATGTTTAAAAATGTTAACATCAGGGGAAGCTAAGTGAGGAATACATAAACACTGTGTACTATTTTTGAAACTTTTATGGAAGTTTAAAATTTGTTCAAAAGAAAAAAAATGAAAAGTATAATGACACTGATGTCATAACAAATTTAGGATGTATAAGAACATTTGACAAATGAAGAAAATCTGGTGGTTTAGGGGAGAATGGTGTTAACTACATCCAGGCAGAGGAACTAGTAGACAGCAGAGATCTGTGGTGGTAGACAACACCAGCGTGTGTGTGAAGATAAATGACACTTAGGATGGCCAGAGCACTGGGAGTGAGAGGTGAAGGAACATCAGCCCACTTGGCCATTCCCATCATAGATCATTCCTCTGATTACAAGGATGCTGGTGACAAGGTTTTTAGAAAACCAGAGCTATTAATTCATAACATGTAATTTTGATCTGATCCTTTTCCCCTTTCATAGTATTGAGTTAATTATATCAAGCCACTGCTCAGCCATGTACATCACATTTTACTCAGTTCTCTTCTCATATAGCCAAGTGCCTAGATTTTGTCAAGGGAATAATGTGAGACTATAGGAAAATTGAGCCACAAGGTAGAAGAAGCCATAGTCTCTAAATTACCACATGGAAGATACATTTTTATCAGCAAGAAACACTTGCATTAAACTTCTATAGTGTTAAGTCACCTACATGTTGTTTTTATTTATTACAGTAGCTAGTGTTGCCTTAACCAACAGAGATATTGACTTAAAAGTTTTTAGGGTTTGAGTTTTAGAATCCAGAAGTGTCCAGATCATTAAACAACTCTGCTGCATGGATCTTGGTTCTTACTCCTTCAAGCATGAATTATCTTGTTTTTTATCTGCTTTTTTTGGTATTTTTCTGAAGTGAAAAACAGAGAGACAGACAGACAGACTCCTGCATGTGCCTGACTAGGATCCACCTGGCATGCCCACTAGGGGGTGATGCTCTGCCCATCTGGGCCATTGCTCCATTGCAACTGCATCCATTCTAGTACCTGAGGCAGAGCCCATAGAGCCATCCTCAGCGCCCAGGCCAACTTTGCTCTAATGGAGCCTTGGTTGTGGGGGGGGGGAAGAGAAAGAAGAGAGAAAGGAGATGGAGAAGGGTGGAGAAGCAGGTGGTCTCTTCTCCTGTGTGCCTGGCTGGGAATTGAACCTGGCACTTCCAAATGCCAGGCTTATGCTCCACCACTGAACCAATTGGCCAGGGCTCCTGTGTTTTAATTTAACAGTTATTTGTTGCATATCAATTTCAAGCAAAAAAGATCACACCATGTCTTTTACTTATTGCTTTATGAATGATATCAGATAGCATATTTATCCTGAACCCTAGGGTCACCTAGTACATTGTGAATAGTCCATAGACTCAGTTAAATTCTTTAGGTTTTTCAAATAATTGTTTACCTTTTTCTATTTATTGCTTGAAAGAACTCTTTATTTGATACACTTCCCTTTTACTGATATTACAATTTTATAAACCAAGAAGCTCAAATTTGTAATGTCAAGGAATTTTGCCAAAGTCACAGGACTGATAAATATTGTAGTCAGGATCCTCATATAGGTTTTCTGATGCAAAATCCCATGCTCATTGTTCTTTCTCATAGTATTCTGTCACAGAATGTGACAGTAACACATCAGAAAAAAAGAAAAAGAATTACATGAAAACTGACCTGTTATTCATTATCCATTTTTCTTTTCTGAGTCTTGAACCTCAATTTATAGTGGCCATTACTACATATAATTTTTAAAAAGTGTATTAAAGCATCTTGATGTGCCTACAGTTAATGGGAGATGCAGTTGCAAGAGAGACAAGAAGATGGGTGATGGGTACATAAGGTTCATTATACTGGGCACTACTTAGAGCATTATTGTGAACTTTGAAATCCTAAGTTAAGAAAAATGATATAGATGATGTCAGAGAAATAGGTGCCATGAGGAGTGCTCCCAATACCTCTCCCTGAAACTTCAACAAATTCGACAACTAGAGACAGAAAACAGACTCAGGAGCATCTGAAATACACATACATCAAACAAAGGTAAAATTGGGTGAAAAGGTAGCTGAATATATAACCCACTCTAAATGAAATAAGATGGAGAATGGAATATTCCTCTTTCCTAACTGACCTAAGCAAGGCCTGCTTTTACTTGGAAATGAGAGAAAGCGAGGGCTGGGAGTGGAGAAAAGCTAGGCTAGGGCAGAGATGTTCAAGCTGAGGAGCAAGTTGGCCTGCAGCTCAACTCACGTGGAACTAATGCCAGCGGCAGACCCCAGCAGAGGTGGGTGAGCAGTTGCCTTGTTTACTCCTGTTATCTTGGTCAACGAGCACGGGCAGTGTGTGAGTGGATCCACCTGGTGCTTCAGGCATGGGTGCCCACATTCCTGGACAGAGGGGCTGGGTTGGAGACTGTCAGTAGTGACCCTCTATATGGGCTGTGACCAGAGTTTCTGAATAATCTTGGCTTCCCAAACAATGGTGCATGGGAAGTGCACAAAAGCCAGCTTCCCTACACCCAAACCTGTCTGAGTGTAGCACCTCCATCAGCCATACAGGCTAACAAATCACACTCCTGGGGAAGAGAACTGCGGAAGTGGTGGGGGAAGGGCATGCAGGCAGCTTGCAGACAGTCTTTGGAGAGCAGACCTGCAGAGTACTGAGGCATGCTAAACATGCCTGGAAGCTCATAGAAAGACAACTGAAAGGCAATCAGCTCAAAGCCCTGCCTTTTTACACTGGCGGCTCTGGCTGGCAAAGCCTTACCCAGAACCCTGCATTGAGTGGGGATAGAGGAGAGGTTTGGCAGCTCTTTGATCCTCTTGCTCTCCAGGCAGTGGCTGGGGCAACTTCACAGCTGTGTCTCAGGCTGCTGGTTCAGGAAGGAGAGATTTGAGGAGAGGCTCCAGGAAAACGAACTCTCCCATTGTAGGAGCCTGCAAATGCTAAGAAGCCCCGCCTATCAATGGGAATGAGGCCTAGTTTATGTCATCACCATAGTAACACAATAGCAAATCTCTGCCTAAGAGTGCCACAGGGGCAGAACCTGGGTTACAGCACTACTGGCCAAAAAGAGAGAAAAGAAAGAAAAAGGAAGAAGATAACTTCTAAAAACCAGAAAAAATTCAGTCTTTATAACTTTTTTCATTTTTTTCTTGTACTTTTTATCTTTTTTTTCTTTCCACCTTGGTCATTTTACCCTCTTACCATATTATTCTTTTCTTTTCATTTTGAATGTTATTTCCCATAGGTGTTACATTTTCCATTCTTTTTTTCCCTATAAGCATTACATTCCAAAAACATTAACTAAATATTTTTTTTCTCTCTCTTTCTTTCTTCTTTCTTTTTCACTTTTTTTCTCATTCAAATCTCACCACAACAAATTATTTTATTCTGAATTCAAAATTTTTTCTTTGTGGCATTTTGTCTGCTTTTCACTTCACTTTTTATCTAATTAGCATTTGCCTAACTCCGGCACTCCATTCTATAGTTTTCATGCCACTTAATACAATAGAATTTTTATTTTTCACTGTATTTTTTCTTTTTTCTTTTTTTTCTTTTCTCTTACACTCTTTCTCTCATTTGACTATCATTTACAAAC
The DNA here is from genome assembly GCF_036850765.1 of Saccopteryx bilineata. Classification (NCBI taxonomy): domain Eukaryota; kingdom Metazoa; phylum Chordata; class Mammalia; order Chiroptera; family Emballonuridae; genus Saccopteryx; species Saccopteryx bilineata. The sequence continues at coordinate 205,823,235 of NC_089491.1, read as the reverse complement.
AAATTATTTTATTCTTGATTCAAATTTTTCTCTTGTGGCATTTTGTGGGATCTTGCCTCATTTTTTGCCTCTTTGTCACTCCCCCCAACCCAGACCCTTTGTTTTATGTATTTGAGTTCCACTTAGCACAATATAATTTTTATTTTTTCACTGCATTTTCTCAAAAAAATATTTTTTATCAACTCTTATTAGTGTTATTAACAATATTACTCTCAAATGTCATTAAAGAAAAAGAAATTAAATATCATGGATACAAAAGACAGTGATGTAGCTCATACAAATGAGAAAAATTTATAGAAAAAAAATTTAATACCTTAGAAACCATGGAATTAAATGACAAAGAATTTAAAATTAAAGTCTTAAAAATACTCAGGGATATAGAAGAAAGCACAAAAGGCAATTTAGGGAACTCAAAAAACAATTTAGTGAACAGAAAGAATACTTCACCAAGGAAATTAAAACTATAAAAACTAATCAAACAGAGATGAAAAACTCAATTCATGAACTGAAAAATGAGGTAACAAGCTTAGACAATAGAACAGGCAGATAGAGGAGAGAATTAGTGACATAGTACACAGGCAACTAGAGCCCTGGCCAGTTGGCTCAGTGGTAGAGCATTGGTCTGGCATGCAGGAGACCCAGGTTTGATTCCCGGCCAGGGCACACAGGAGAAGTGCCCATTGGCCTCTCCTTCCTCTCTGTCTCTCTCTTCCCCTCCCACAGCCAAGGCTCCATTGGATCAGTGTTTGCCTGGGCGCTGAGGATGGCTCTGTGGCCTCTGCCTCAGGCACTAGAATGGCTCTGATTGTGGCAGAGTGATGCCCCAAGATGGGCAGAGCATCGCCCCTTGGTAGGCGTGCCAGGTGGATCCCAGTCGGGAGCATGCGGGAGTCTGTCTGACTGCCTCCCCATTTCCAACTTCAGAGAAAGACAAAAAAAGAAGAAAAAAAGCAAAGAAAACAGGCAACTAGAGTTACTACAGAGAGAAAAGGAGAGAGACTCATGAATTTTAAAAAATGAGAGCCTCAACAGGCAGTGGTGCAGTGGAGAGAGCTTCAGACTGGGATGTGGAGGACCCAGGTTTGAGACCCTGAGGTTGCCAGCTTGAGCATGGGCTCATCTGGTTTGAGCAAAGCTCACCAGGTTGGACCCAACGTCGCTGGCTAAAGCAAGGGGTTACTCAGTCTGCTGAAGGCCCATGGTCAAGGCGCATATGAAAAAGCAATCAATGAACAACTAAGGTGTTACAATGAAAAACTGATGATTGATGCTTCTCATCTCTATTCATTCTTGTCTGGCTATCCCTATCTATCCCTTTCTCTGACTCTCTCTCTCTGTCTCTGTAAAAAAAAAAAAAAAAGAAAGAAAAGAAAAAGATAGCCCTACAAGAATTATCTCACTCCATTAGAAAGAGCAGCACAAGAATATTGGGTACATCAGAAGGAGAAGAGAGAGAAAATGGAATGGTAAACATATTCAAACAAATAATAGATGAGAACTTCCCAAGCTTGTGAAAAGAAGTAAAGCATCAAATTCAATAAGCAAACAGAACACCAAGTAATCTTAACCCTAACAAACCTACTCCAAGGCATATCATAATGAAATTGGCACAAACCAATAACACAGAAAAAATTATCAAGGCAGCCAGGGAAAAGAAGACTACAAGATATAAAGGAAGGCCCATTAGATTATCAACAAATATCTCAGCAAAAACTCTACAAGCTAAAAAAGAGTGGACCCCAATATTTAAAATTCTGAAAGAGAGGACTTCCAGCCAAGAATACTATACCCGTCAAAGCTATCCTTCAAATATGAAGGAGAAATAAAAACATTCACAGATCAGAAAAGATGAGGGAATTTATCACCAGAAAACCCCCACTTCAGGAACTACTAAAAGGGTTTTCCAACCAGACACAAAGAACAAAACAAAACGAAACTACAAGTAAAAGCTCCATCAAGATCACAATAAAAAGGGGATTAATCTGTGACAAAGAAACAAAAAAGGGGCGAGGACAAAGATTAACAGTAGCAAAGGAGAATAAAGTGAAGAAGCACTCATGAGATAAAGTACTACAATAAACATGATATGTATACTTTCCATTACTTAATGATAACCACCCCTGAAAAAACCAACACAGAAGTACATGGCTTGATAAAAGAAGTAACAGAGAAAAGAAGTATGGATTACAATCAGACAAAAAAGTTATAGAAAAACAAAATAGAAGAACCAAACAAAACTATCAGAAAGCAATGTATAAAATGGCAATAGAAAACCCTCAAATGGCAATAGAAAACCCTCAAATGGCAATAATTACACTAAATGTAAATGGGTTAAATTCACCAATAAAAAGACACAGCGTAGCAGAATGGTTACAAAAAAAATCCAACAATATGCTGCCTACAAGAAACACATCTAAGCTACAAGGATAAAAACAAGTTCAAAGTGAAAGGTTGAAAAACAATACTCCAAGCAAATAACATCCAAAAAAAGCAAGTATAGCAATACTCATATCTAACAATGCTGACTACAGGACAGCAAAGGTAATCAGATACAAAAACAGTCGTTTCATAATGATAAAGTGGACATTAAATCAGGAAGACATAATGCTTCTTAATATATATGCATTAAACCAAAATATATAAGATAGCTACTGACTGACCTAAAAACAAAAACTGACAAAAATACAATCATACTTGGGGACTTCAATATACCGCTGATGGCTCTAGATTGTTCATCCAAACAGAAAATCAATAAAGAAATATTTGCCTTAAATGAAACACTAGAACAATTGGATATGATAAACATCTACAAAACATTTCATCCCAAAGTGCCAGAGTATACATTTTTCTCTAGTGTACATGGAACATTCTCAAGAATTGACCATATGTGGGGCCACAAAAATAACATCAACATATTCAGAAAGATTGAAATTATATCAAGCATATTTTCTGATCATAAAGCATTGAAACTAGAATTCAACTGCAAAAAAGAGGTAAACAAACCCACAAAAATGTGGAAACTAAACAACATACTTTTAAAAAATTAGTGGGTCAAAGAAGAAATAAGCATAGAGATCAAAGCATACATACAGGCATATGAAAATAACAATGCACCATATCAAAATCTCTGGGATGCAGCAAAAGCAGTAATAAGAAAGAAGTTCATATCACTACAGGCCTATATGAATAAACAAGAGAGAGCCAAAATAAACCAGTTAACTTTACATCTTAAGGAACTACAAAAAGAAGAACAAAGACAACCCCAAACCAGAAGAACAAAGAAAATAATAAAAATCAGAACAGAAATGAACAGAAAAACTATAGAAAAAATTAATAAAACAAGAAGCTGTTTCTTTGAAAAGATCAACAAAATTGACAAACCCTTGACAAGACTCACCAAGGGAAAAAGTGAAAGGACTCATATAAACAAAATCCAAAACAAAAGAGAAGAAATCACGACAGATATCATAGATATACAAAGAATTATTGTAGAATACTATGAAAAACTATATTACACCAATTTAACAATATAGAAGAAATGGATAAATTTCTAGAACAATATAATATTTTTAGACTGAATCATGAAGAAGCAGAAAGCCTAAACAGACCTATAAGCAGGGAGGAAATAAAAACAACTATTAAAAACCTTCCCAAAAATAAAAGTCCAGGACCAGATGATTATACTAGTGAATTCTATCAAACATTCAAAGAAGAATTGGTTCCTATTCTACTCAAAGTCTTCCAAAAAATTGAAGAAGAAGCAATACTTCCAAACATATTTTATTAGGCCAACATAACCCTCATACCAAAACATGGCAAGGACAACATAAAAAAAGAAAACTACAGACCAATATCTCTAATGAGTACAGATGCTAACATACTAAAGAAAATAGTAGCAAATCAAATACAACAACACATTAAAAAAAACAATTCATTATGATCAAGTGGGATTTATCCCAGAATCAGAAGGATGGTTCAATAGACGTAAAATGGTTAACATAATACACCATATCAATAAAACAAAAAACAGAAACCATATGATCTTATCAATAGATGCAGAAAAGACATTCGATAAAATACATTATTTTATGTTTAAAAAACTTAACATAGTGGGTATAGAAGAAAAATATCTCAACATAATAAAGGCCATCTATGATAAACCATCAGCTAAGATCATATCAAATGGCACAAAACTAAGGACTTTTCCCCCAAAATCAGGAACAAGACAAGGTTGTCCACTCTCTCTACTCTTATTAAACGTAGTGCTGGAAGTTCTAGCCAAAGCAATCAGATAAGAGAAAGAAATAAAAAGCATTCATATCAGGAAAGAGGAAGGCAACGTTTCACTTTTTGCAGATGATATGATCCTGTACATCAAAAACCCCAAAGACTCCACAAAAAGACTATTAGAAACAATAAACCAATACTGTAAGGTCGCAAGATACAAAATTAATATACAATAGTTCATTGCCTTCCTATATGCCAACAATAAAACATCAGAAAACGAGCTCAGAAAAACAATCCCCTTAATGGTTACAACAACAAAAAAAATAAAAAGCCTAGGAATAAACATAACAAAGAATGTAAAGGGCCTATATAATGAACTATACAAGGCATTGTTAAGGGAAATCAAAAAGATATAATGAAATGGAAAAATATTCCTTGTTCTTGGATAGGAATAAATATAGTCAAAATGACTACATTACCCAAAGTGGTATAATGCAATTCCCATCAAAATTTCAATGTCATTTTTTAAAGAAATGGAACAAAAAATCATCAGGTTTATATGGAACTATAAAATATCCAGAGCAATCCTATGAAAAAAGAATGAAAGTGGGAGCATTACAATACCTGATTTCAAGTTGTATTATAGGGCCACCTTAATCAAAACAGCATGGCATTGGCAGAAAAATAGACACTCAGACCAATGGAACAGAATAGAAAGCCACATGTATATGGTCAAATAATTTTTGATAAAGGGGCCAACAACACACAATGGAGAAAAGAGAGCCTCTTCAACAAATCGTGCTGGGAAAAGTGTAAAACAACATGTAAAAGAATGAAAATTGACTACAGTTTGTCCCCTTGTACTAAAATTAATTCAAAATGAATCAAAGTCCTAAATATAAGACCTGAAACAATAAAATACATAGAAGAAGACATAGGTTCTAAACTCAAGGACCTTGGTTACAAAGAGTACTTTATGAATTTGACTCCAAAGGGAAGGGAAGTGAATGCAAGGATAAATGAATGGGACTATATCAGACTAAGAAACTTTTTTTTAAAATAAATTTTTATTAATGTTAATGGGATGACATTAATAAGTCAGGGTACATATATTAAAAAAAAAACATGTCTAGGTTATCTTGTCATTAAATTATGTTGCATACCCCTCACCCAGAGTTAGATTGTCCTCCGTCACCCTCTATCTAGTTTTCTTTGTGCCCCTCCCCCTCCCCCTAACCCTCTCCCTCCTTCCCTCCTGCATCCTCCCTCCCCCCACCCCTGGTAACCACCACACTCTTATCCATGTCTCTTAGTCTCGTTTTTATGTTCCACCAATGTATGGAATCATGTAGTTCTTGTTTTTTTCTGATTTACTTATTTCACTCTGTATAATGTTATCAAGATCCCACCATTTTGCTGTAAATGATCTGATGTCATCATTTCTTATGGCTGAGTAGTATTCCATAGTGTATATGTACCATATCTTCTTTATCCAGTCTTCTATTGAAGGGCTTTTTGGTTGTTTCCATGTCTTGGCCACTGTGAACAGTGCTGTAATGAATATGGGGCTACATGTGTCTTTATGTATCAATGTTTCTGAGGTTTTGGGGTATATACCCAGTAAAGGGATTGCTGGGTCATAAGGTAGTTATATTTTCAGTTTTTTGAGGAACCACCATACTTTCCTCCATAATGGTTGTACTACTTTACAGTCCCAACAAGACTAAGAAACTTTTGCCCAGCAAAAGAAACTGACAACAAAACAAACAGACAGCCAACTAAATGGGAGATGATATTTTCAAAGAACAACACAGATAAGGGCCTAATATCCAAAATATGCAAAGAACTCATAAAACTCACAACAGGAAAGCAAACAATCCAATAAAAAATGGGAAAAGGACATGAACAGACACTTTTCCCAGGAAGAAATACAAAGGGTCAACAGATATATGCAAAGATGCTCATCTTCATTAGCTATTAGAGAAGTGCAAATTAAAACTACAATGATATACCACCTCACACCTGTTAGATTAGCTATTATCAAAAGACAGGTAATAACAAATGTTGGAGAGGCTTGGAGAAAAAGGAACCTTAATCCACTGTTGGTGGGAATGTAAAGTAGTACAACCACTATGGAAGAAAGTATGGTGGTTCCTCAAAAAATTAAAAATAGAACTACCATATGACCCAGCAATTCCTCTAGTGGGAATATACCCCCTTAACTCAAAAACTCTGGTTCATAAAGACACATGGAGCCCCATGTTCATTGCAACATTGTTCACAGTGGCCAAGACATGGAAACAACCAAAAAGCCCTTCAACAGATGATTGGCTAAAGAAGATGTGGTACATATATACTATGGAATACTACTCAGCCATAAGAAATGCTGACATCAGATCATTTACAACAACATGGATGGACCTTGATAACATTATATTGAGTGAAATAAGTAAATCAGAAAAAGCTAAGAAGTATATGATTCCATACATAGGTAGGACATAAAAATGAGACTCAGGGACATGGACAAGAGTGTGGTGGTTACTAGGGTTGGGGAGGGGAAGGGAGCGGATGACGGAAGAGGAGGCACACAAAGATAACCAATAAAAGGTGATGGAAGACTATTTGACTTTGGGTGATGGATATGCAACATAATCAAATGTCAAAATAACCTGGAAATGTTTTCTCTGAACCTATGTACCCTGATTGATTAATGTCACCCTATTAAAATTAATTAACAAAAAGAAAAATGATATGAAGGCAACAAAATCTTTACATATGCCACAGGTTCATGTGTTTTTTTTTCAGCTAAACTTCTTGCAAGAATAATTATGTCAATTCCTCATTTTCTACTTACTCTGCACTCATCTGCAGCCTGTCTCCTACCTCCTCTAGACTTTGAAAATGCAAAATGGTCACAAATAAACTCTATTGACAGCTATCCAAGATGAGAATTGTTGCCCAACATAGTACCTCTAGTTAGCAATAAGGTAATTGTGCACTTAAATATTTGTTAGGAAGATACATCTCATCTTAAGTTTCTCACCAGAAAAAGAAATCAACAAAACCACCAACAACAAAGGGATACAATAAAACTTTTGAAGGTGATGTATATTACTTTGATTATAGTGATGGTGACACGAATGTATATTTTTGTCCATACTCATCAAATTGCATACATTAATCATATGCAGTTTTTTATATATTACTTGAACTCAATTAAACTGGAAAAAAGGAGAAAGTGCATGAAGATTCAGCAAGAATAAAATATCTTAGAAGAAGAAGAGTTTGAGGAGATTTTCACTATTAACTGTGAGGGAAAGAGAAAGAATATATGGAAGCAGTTGCTATGAGATTTAGGACTTCAGGGAGAGAAATGAATTAAGAGACATATTAGGAAGTTTTCTGAATATTGTACAATATAATTTATTCATTTCTGCTTCCTCCTGAGACATTTAATAAAGACTTCCCTAACTTTAAAAAAAATTCAAGGATATCCCTAGATCATTTAATATTTCCTTGGCACTTATTTTTGTTGCCAAGTATTAAGTCACACAATATATTCTGAATAAAAGAAACTTTATCAAATTTTATGATAGAAAATAAAAAATATACTATTTTTAATGCTTAGCCCTATTAGCTGGTTCCTTCATTGCTTTTGGCTGTAATGTAGATACCCCCATACATCCAATTTTGGTTCTTTTAATCTTCTAAACTTTATACACAGTAATCTCAGTCTTACTTAGTATTTCTACCATTCATAGCCTCCAGTTCCACAAATAGCTAATGATCCCCAAATAAGTATTCTTATTTCTAGATCTTGATTACTAGACCTTAATTCTAAACTTCAGAGTAGCTACTGCATATATTCATGTACATACCACTTAGGAAAATCAAGCACAACACGTCTGTAGTGGTTTTGAAATGTGTCTACACATTCTTTGATATTCTTCCCTTCAAGAATTAGAGCTTAATTCCCCACCCTATGAGGGTGGGCTGGACTTAGCAACTCATTTCTAATGAATAAAATATGGCAGAACGGATTGTGTGTGACTTCAGAGACTAAGCCACAGCAGGCATAGCCACTTTCCTTGATCTCTCTCTGGTATCACTCACTTTGGGACAAGCTAACTGTCATGTTGTCATAGCACTCAACTTGATGGAGAGGTCTAGCTGGTAATGAACTGAGGCCTCCTGCCCACAGCCATTTGGGTGAGTTTGGAAGCAGATGCTTCAGTTCCAGCCAATCTTTTAGAGGCCAATAGCCCTGGTCAACATCTTGATTGTAACCTAACGAGAGGCTCTGACCTAGAATCACCTTGGGAAGCACTCCTGAATTCTTGACCCACAGAAACCATGGCATAATAAATGTGTACTGTCCAAAATACTATATTTTTAGGTAATTTGTTATGAAACAATAGATAGTTCAATTGGTGTCTGAAACTGAATTCACTATTGTTGCTATATCACATGCCTCTCTTTCTTAGTTCTTTATTCCACAAAGCCAGAAACATCCATCTTCTTTGCTTTCTTTGGGCAGCCAGTAGGCTTTGCTTATTTAAAATGCATAACATAGATACTTCCCTGTGGCTGCTCTTACTTGGTAGCATATTATAGGTCCATTTGTTATCAACACTTCTTCAACATTGGTCCCTTCAACATTGGTTGTCTTTCTTATTCTTTACCAAAATAGTCTACATATTAGACTCTGAGGATTCTTTTCTAAGGTTTACTTGTTGCTCAAAATTCTTTAATATCTACCCTGATTTTCATCACATATCATAATGATTCCTGTACACTGTCTACAAATGGCATTAGACAATTTGGTATATTGTGGAGAGTTTAACTCTGCAGTGTAAATTTAGCATAAAGGATCATCTTTTAAAAGTACATAATCTTAGAGGGTTTTTTTAGTTTTCTAAGAAATAGAAGAGTAGTTGTTCATTGTTTATTATTCTTGTTTTCAAGTGTCCTTATTGGACAATCTGAAGGATAACTTCAATTTAAGAAAACAGTTTGTTTGCTACATGAAATCCAATAAGATTCAATTGTATACCTGATTTTTCACCACTCTTACAAATAATCATTATACAGCAAGAACAAAACCAATTCTAGTCTTCAAACATATAGAGTTGTTTCAGTGCCTATGCCTTAGAATGCTATAGTTCACCCACTGAGAATGGTTTTCTTCTGGACTACTTGGGAAACTTTAATTTATTCCTCAAGATCCAGCCCCCTTGACCTCCACTCTGTGAAACTTTCTGTTCTCCCCAAATCGACTTGATTACTCCCTGGATAATTATACCTAACATATTTCTGTTACTATAATTATTTTGCTTTTCTGTTGTTTATTTGTACCTATGCTTCTCATCCTAGACTGTTTGCTCTTTAATTGGAAGAACCACATGCTTGTACTGTGTGTTATGGGGAAGATAACATGAATAAGACATGCTATTTTATCCAAGGAATAATTGTAATTGAATAAGTCATGTTACTTTGTCCAGGGAAATAAAACCTCTTCAGAAAGATAAAATCTGTATTTAAATTGCTAAAACACAAGTGAATACCATGTTAGGGAAGAAACCTTGAATATAATTCAGAGAAAGAGAATTTCCAGCTAAGATAATTGGGAAAGGATTCATATAGTAGTTAGTTTATAAACTGGATGTGGAAGGACATTAGGATTTTTGAGATTAAGGAAGATATCCCATGTGAGAGATCAGATGAGATTTGGAGTTTAAAAGAATGTTGAGTCTTCCATTTTGACTAATGTAGAGTGCAATAGAACAGTGAGAAGCAGCAGTTTGGAAATAGAAATTAAGCCCAGTATGAAAAACTTTAAATGCTAGATTGAGAAAGTTGGGTGAGAATGAAGCTATAGAAACCTTTGTGCAAAAGGCAATGTCAATGTCATGATTAGAACTCTGAGTTTAGAAGATTAAGCTAGTGCGATTGTGAAGAGCACACCTGAGTGTGATGAGACTATGGAAGGACATATTACAGAAACCCAAGTAAAGAGCAAGTAGGATCTGAGATACAGTGAAAACAGTGGGGATCGAAATGTGGCAAGAATGTTGGAGATAGAGAAACTGCCAACTAACTGAATATGGAGAGTTAAGAAGAAAAAGAAAGGGAAATCAAATTGGAAGAAATAGAAAAAAGTGAGTTGTTGGAAGAGAAGAGGTATTTGTTAATATGATCTTATATCTGATATAATTTTATAGAAAGCTATTTGAGACAATAGTAATATGGCTAAGATGGGATCAAATGAATTAGCACTGAAATATCTCATTTGAAAATAAATTAATTTAACATTTTAACATTAATTTTTAAGAGTGTAAGCTTTAAATACAAAACACACATATAAATATAAATATATATATATATATATATTTACTTATTTCTGACATATATATCACATCCTTCCTATTTCCGTCCCAACTATCCTAGTTTTGTTAGTGATTATTACTATTATTGTTTTACAAATGACAAAACATTTGGGTGAGGTCATGTGGGACCAAGCAGCCTATAGCTGACCTTCCAAATGCCACAGATAGCAGATCAAACCCAGGCCAGGTTAGCCAAGACTGGCTCAGACCAGCAACTGCCCATCAGAAGTGTGAGCTAAATAACTGGTTGTTGTTTAAATTACTGTTTATATTGATAACTGATACAGTCATCTTATTCCTTCCCATATTAGAAGACTTACCTAATTTTACCCATAAAATTGCACCAAGGTTAGGGCTTATCTGTTCTTAGTTATCTTTATACAGTGCTTATTGCAATACTTTCCAAGGAATAATTGTAAAATTTAATCCTAAGATTATTTGAAAATGTTGGCTCCCCACCCCCAAACTTCAATTAAATCCAAGAAAAATGGTTGAAAACCTCTGGTTAAGTTGTGAGCTTTGCCCAGTTTTTGTCTAAATGTGTCTGATGGTTGACAGACGCTGACTGGTACTTTTAGTCACCTAATTTTTTAAAAAAATATTCCCATTTGTCAGGATGCAAGCTAATAATATTTTTCCATTTCAAAATTGTATTTCAACTCCTAATCCAATTTTGTAAAGATTTACCTTTTGGCTCTCATGAAAAGTAAAAGTTTTCTAAAAGGTACAACACTATATTAATAGCTAGTGCTAGGTAGAGGCAACCAGCGCATTACTGAAATCAAATTAATTGGCCAGAAGGGACTGAGCCTGGAAGCATTTTAGATTAAAACTGTTCCCTTTGCTGCTGTCTGGGACAATGCGTTCCAAATAAAACTGCTTTACATAAAAGTTCTGTTGCAAACCAATCCTATAGAGATTTTCCTCTTCTCACAAAACATCTAGAGTATTTTTCCAATAAAACAGAGTTGTGATTCTGTTTTATCTTCTACCACATTACCTTCATATATTTCCCATGATAAAATTAAAAACAGCTCACCTGTTTAATGCATTGTATTGGACTATATGAATGCATTATAAGAGTTTATAGGTATATAGTTCATATATTTAATATATGAGTCTATAGCAATGAAGGCATTTGTGAGATGGGAGAGTCTTTCACTTATCAAAAGAAGAAAAATCTTGGCCTTGGCCGGTTGGCTCACTGATAGAGCGTCAGCCTGGTGTGCAGAAGTCCTGGGTTCGATTCCCGGCCAGGGCACACAGGAGAGGCACCCATCTGCTTCTCCACCCCTCCCCCTCTCCTTCCTCTCTGTCTCTCTCTTCCCCTCCCGCAGCGAGGCTCCATTGGAGCAAAGATGGCCCGGGCACTGGGGATGGCTCCTTGGCCTCTGCCCCAGGCACTAGAGTGGCTCTGGTCACAACAGAGCGACGCCCCGGATGGGCAGAGCATCGCCCCTGGTGGGCAGAGCTTCACCCCCTGGTGGTCGTGCTGGGTGGATCTCGGTGGGCGCATGCGGGAGTCTGTCTGACTGTCTCTCCCCGTTTCTAGCTTCAGAAAAATAAAAAAATAAAAAAAAATAAAAAAAAGAAGAAAAATCTTGCTTGACCTGTGGTGGTGCAGGGGATAAAGCATTAATCTGAAGAAGATGGGGCACATATACACCATGGTATACTATTCAGCTAGGAGAAATGATGACATCGGATCACTTGCAGCGGAATGGTGGAGTCTTGGTAGCATTGTGTGGGGTGAAATGGGCGAATCAGAAAAAAACAGGAACTGCAGGATTCCATACATTGGTGGGACATAGAAGCGAGACTAAGAGGCATGGACGGGAGTGTGGTGGTTATGGGGGGGGTGGAGGAGGGAAGGAGGGAGAGGGGGAGGGGGAGGGGTACAGAGAGAACTGGATGGAGGGTGAGGGAGGACGATCTCTCTTCAGGGGATGGGTATGCAACAGAACCAAATGACAAGATAACCTGGAAATGTTTTCTTTGAATGTATGTACCCTGATGTATTGATGTCACCCCATTAAAATAAAAATTTATTAAAAAAAAAAGCATTAATCTGAAACACTGAGGTCACCGGTTCAAAACCTGGGCTTGCCTGGTCAAGGCACATATGGCAGTTGATGCTTCTTGTTCCTCCCCCCTTCTCTTTCTCTCTCTCCCCTTTAAAATGAATAAATAAAGTCTTAAAATAAAATAAAAAAAATCTTAGAGAAATGCATACAGTGTACTTGTTCAAATTTTTTTGATGTCTATTGAAGTGTTTATTTTAGAAAATGCACTAGAGAAGGCAAATCTTTAATTTTGAAGTATTTGAAACATGTCATTAAAAATGGATATTCAAAGATTGCATACATATTTAGGTAATTTAAGCATTATCCATATGTGTGTATTATTTTGACATATTTTGTCGGTAAGAATTACAGTGAAGCCTGTAAATGTAGAACATGAGAGATATTCCTTAAATTACTATACTCTTTAAAAAAGTATAGCACAGAGGGTTACTGCTGCTTTTTGAACTAAACAATGTCAACTACAAAGAGGAAGTTGACCAGGTATTTCTTCTGCAAAAAGATTTTATTTGGGATAAAGAAAGGATTGCAATCTGGTATGTACGTATAGTCATGGTGAGTTCATGCATGAAGGGAGTAAAACAAAGAAAAGGCAGATCTTTTATTGAGGGGAAGAAGGAGTTAGAAGAAGGGCTGTTACACCATAGAGCTCTGTTTTAACCATACAATTCTTCGTGTAGAGTTTTTGTGACTGAAGTGGGGTGTGATACCTCCTACTATAAGCCCTCCTGATTTCTGTCCTGTCTCTATTATAAATTTTAACAGCATTAAAGAGTTTCTTCAGTAACTACTACATATACTTTGAGACATGTTCATATTTTAAACCTACCATATCCTCTGCTCCCTCTGAGGATGATTAATATAAGGAAACATTTAGTGTGAAAGTTACTAGGGTTGAAATTTCATTTTAACAGTTGTAGAAATTTGTTAGGTGAAAGTAACTTTAAAAAGGACATGGATGCAAGTCATGGAAATATAGTTTAAAAAACTGTGGTATTATATGTATTTTCTCTTAAAAATCTCTTTGCTTTTAATGTTAGAAAGAAAAAGTTGGTGGTTTGAGGAAGACTAATCAGAATTCAAAGCAATTAAATTTTATGAATAAAGATATTATTAATAGGGGATTTGTAGAAGTTGAATTCAACTTGGGTTCAACTTTAGAATTTCTTTTTATCTTATTTAAAAAAAATGAAAATTTAAAAATAGAGTGTATAATTATTATAAACACCCATGTAAGCTTTACCTTGATTCACCAATTATTAACATTTTACCATGTTTTTTTGTTTTTTAAAATAATTTTTTTAATTTATTCATTTTATAGAGGAGAGAGAGAGAAAAAAAAGGGGGAAGGAGCAGGAAGCATCAACTCCCATATAAGTCTTAACCAGGGAAGCCCAGGGTTTTGAACCAGCAACCTCAGCATTTCAGGTCTACACTTTATCCACCACACCACCACAGGTCAGGCATTTTTTATTTTATTTTTTTAAACTTTTGAAAGTGCATTAATGATATCAAGAAAGCCAACCCTTAAATATTTCAGCAGGTAACTCTGGCATAATCACAGTTATATTATTACACTCAATAAATTTTATATTGATACAATCATATCTAATACATAATTCATATTTATATTAACTCAATTGAGCCCCAAATTTCTTTTTTTATTTTTAATTCAGAATCTGATTAATGATCTTTTAATACATTTGTCTGTTGTATTTCTTTAACTTTAATTTAGGTGAGTCCCCTTACACTTTTTGATTTTTATGGTATTTCTAAAGCATCCAGGATAGTGGTCTTGTAAACTATTTCACAGTCTGGATTTGTGTAGTTGCTCCTTATGATTAGATTCAAGTTAAACATTTTGTGGGAGACTGCAAACTGACTAAAGTCCTTGCAGTTTAAGTCTTAAGCTAAAAGGCTAAACTCTTCCCTACAACCTCTGATTGATTGTCTGTGGTAAAGGCAATTTACATGCCCTTCCCCACACCTCCATGTCAGTTGTGATGTGGATGGTTTCTATTCATCTCATCCCCTATCTCCCCATTTTTTTACCCTTTGTTTTGTGAAGTCAAGATGTTATACATGGTGGGGGGTTTTCTGCACTTGGGAGAATTCTTGGTTTGCCTTGGAAATGTGACTTTGTATCTGAGCTTTCTTTGTTTTGCAAATAGCTTTACTCTCTGCATTATAAATAAAGTGTTTTGGGCATGCAGGCTCACTCTTGCAGACTATGAGTCTTGGCAATGAATCTTCCTGATCCTATCCTTTTTCTCTCTGTGTTTATTTTCTAATCCTCCACCATTCCCACTCAAGACCTACAGAATTATGAATGGTGCTGGCTCACGACAATGTTTTTTCAAGAACAATAACATAGAGGATGTTTTGTCTTCCCATTGCATTAAATCAAAAGGTTAATGATTTCTGTTATCTTCTCCTACTGATAGTATTCAATTTGATCACTCAATTAAGGCAGAATCTATGATTGCAAAGGTGCTTTTTCTGCTTAGTAATTAATGTGTATTCAGTAAGTTCACACTTTGAAATTATGTGTATGTTCTGATTTTCAACAAGTTTTCAGGCAATTGTTTTAGCAACTATTGATAACTAAATAATTACACTGATGTTTGAAAATGATCTAATTCTTTTAATTTTGTCATTCTATATAAATTAATTGGCAAACTTTTACCTGCTCACCTTTTTTAGTGTAGATATGAACTCGTAAATCCTTTTTCATTAAATAGCTTAAAACCTATTATCATTATTTTTATTTTGATTAGCCCAGAATTAACCAGTGAGGTATCTTTCGGTTGGCATCTTTGTCCTGTTGACATATCTCTATCAGTAGTTGAACCCTTCAGTAATGATGCTAACCTGTGTCACCCAGGTTCCCACTTTAGGACTAATGGATATATTATCAATTGTTTCAAAGATTGAGGGCTGACACACTGAGCTGTCCACTCTCTCTAGGAATTGACTTTGGCTAAAGATAGCTTTCTTATTCAAGATCATGGTACTTTTTTGGAGTGGAGGTGTTAAAAGGGGGATAACTTGTAAATTATACCTAATGACTAGTGGATGAGGGTATAGAAAAGCCTTGGTACCTCTCTTTAATTCAGGATAATTCTGGAAAACTATGCCAGTATCTTGAGCTGCTCCACCACAGGCCAAATTCTCTCTTTACCCAAATTCACTTTTGTTCCCTTTTCCCACAATTATTGATCCCAAGAGCATTCCTTAATGAATCTCCACTTTGCTAACTTCCATCTCAGAGTAAACTTCTTGTAAAACCAAACTTGTGATGGTGGGTCTGACAATGTTCTGAGAAAACAGATGCTAAAATGGGATTTTGGAGCTAGATCACTCTCTGCTCAGTAAGTAATGAGTAAAGAAGCCCCTGGCACAAGGTAGCAATTAGAAAGCTCTCATCATTCCCTGGTTGGCAAACCAAGGCTCACAAGCCACATGCAGCTCTTTGGCCCCTTGAGTGTGGCTCTTCCACAAAATACCATGAGCGGGCACTACCTCGATAAGGAATGTACCTACTTACATATAGTTTAAGTTTAAAAAATTTGGCTCTTGGCCCTGGCTGGTTGGCTCAGTGGTAGGAGTCCTGGGTTTGATTCCTGGCCAGGGCACACAGCAGAAGCACCCATTTGCTTCTCTACCCCTCCCCCTCTCCTTCCTCTCTGTCTCTCTCTTCCCCTCCCGCAGCCAAGGCTCCATTGGAGCAAAGATGGCCCAGGCGCTGAGGATGGCTCTGTGGCCTCTGCCTCAGGCGCTAGGATGGCTCTGGATGCAACAGAGCGTCGCCCCAGATGGGCAGAGCATCACCCCCTGGTGGGCGTGCTGGGTGGATCTCGGTCGGGCTCATGCAGGAGTCTGACTGACTGTCTCCCCGTTTCCAGCTTCGGAAAAATGCAAAAAAAACCCAAAAAAACAAACAAACAAAAAATTTGGCTCTCAAAAAAAATTTTAATTGTTGTACTGTTGATATTTGGCTATGTTGACTAATGAGTTTGCTGACCACTGCAAGTGGTATGGGATGCTGTAGTAGTGAAAAAAACAACAACAACACAATAGTGGGTGTATGGTATCAAGCATTTGAGATAAATATGGGAAATAGTAATTATAAGGGCAATGACATTGAATAGTGCCTGCTGGGGATAATTTATGCTTTGGGAAAAGAGAATGAAAGACTGAAGATTAACAAACAGTCAATAAAAGACTAAATGTAAAAAACAGAGGGTCTTCTTGGAAACAGGAGAACATCTCATTTCTTGTAGCCTGAGGCAGAAAACACTGAGAACAATGTTCAGGATTTATAGCTCTAGAGACAGCTAAATATCTCCATTAGTTAGATTTGCCATGACAAGGCTAGGGCCCTGATGGGTAAAGAACTTGACACAAAGATAACAGATGAAGCCATGTGTTTGATATCCTTGAAAATCTTATATCCTCAGATTCCTTAGGACCCTCTGAACTTCCAAACTGGCAGAAATAGCACACCATCATTTTAGAGAAAAAAGATATTTCCTCTAAAAATAGAGGTATGGTTTATCAAGATTAAATATAAAGCTAACTTTGAAATTTAAAAATTGTCCTTCATATAAATTTAATAGGTTTGAAGGAAAATATGCTTTAATGAAAGGGAATGAGTAACCTATTATTGATTCAAACACTTAAAGCAATGTAAAAACAGAAAGTTCAAGTAGAATTACTATAATTCTCATGAGATAGTGACTTGCTTGGAGTAGAAAAGTGAATATGTTACAAAGAATAAAGTTATTTATTGGTATTGGGTTTTTAAAAGTATTTGTCGGGAAAGCTTGCTTTGACAGTAGATTTAGACAAATACCTCTTTATTTTTTATTAAGGCCGACAAGTACTCCAGCCTGTAGAAAAATCATAAAGTTAAAAATATATATTATACATAAAGGAAAGATGTGTGTGATGCTTACAAGCACATTTAAAAAAATAATTATATTGATCACTTTGTAATGCTCAGTTCTCACTGGAGGACATTTGGGCTTCATTGAAAAATAAGAGAAAGTAACATGAGAGGTTGTATATCTGTCTCATTGCTTGGCTGGGTTAAACCAGACACACTTCTAGAAGACTGTTGGCTTCAAACCAGAGTTTTTCAAGATTAGGTTGATAGCTGCCTCATATCCAGCCAAAATTTATTGTCTGTAGAAACAATATGTATATCTTTTTCAATTATGGAAGTTCAACATGATTCTGGATGTGATACTTAATAGAACTCAATTCATTTGTTATTTAATTACTCTGATGTGACAAACCGATAAAGAAGAAAAGAGCTTTTCTCTACTGACTAAAAAAAGGCAACATATAAAACAGCTGACTTCTGTGCAAAAGCACAGAAACTTAAAGCGCAAAGATTTTTGGGTTATGGATGAGAGCACTCATAGTCTACAGTTCAGTATAAGTGAGAGCCCCACATTTAGAATCTCTGCTCTATAGCCACCCCATGTCTTGATAGGATACTCCCCTGATGAACACATATGCGTGCCCACACCCTCCTCCTCCAAGCCAGTGTGGATGGGGTCTGAAACAGACATAAAAACCATGAACTCAGGCTGGCCAGGATCTAGGTGAGATTTTGAGGGATTAATGGAAAGTTAGTTAATCTTCTCAGTTCATCTATAACCTAGCTAGTAGAAAGGAGCTTGACCTTTTGAACAACTTCACCAGGTCCTTGAATAATGTCCCTTAGTTTTAGTGTTAATGAGATGCTGTAAGAATTTAACTCTTGTTTATATCAAGTAGCCAGAAGTAAAATTGGTTTCATTATACCTCATTTTGTTTCAAGTCACAGAACCTTCTGATGATGTAAAGTGAGGACATATTATATAATTAAGGGACAGGGTATCATTAATTGGTGTTTCACCAGTCAGAGAGCCCCAGCTACTGTCACTACCACACCCTCCTTCCCCCATATATAACCTAGAGACCTTCAATTCTGTTCCCAAGTGGCACTCCCCTGTGAAACTTTTCATGTGTCTTTAATTTCAGGAGTGGTGGTGGAGGTATTTCTGGTGGAGGGATTGCATTTGGCAGAGGTTTATCAAATTTGAACCTATTGGGCCACTATAGAAACTTCAAACTGTATCAATGAATTGAGATGTTGCATAATGTTGGTTTTATGCCCTTTAACCGTTTTTCTTCTTTGTTCCCTATGATTTTATCTTAGCTCTTTTACACATGATGTTAATATTGAATATAATTTTCGGGTTTGTTCCTTTTTTTGCATTTTATGCACCAGTCTTTATCCTTTGCCTCTGTTAAAACTAATCTCAAAATCAATTTCTTACAAGGAGTTATTCATGATTAGTTTAGCTTGATATTCTTGATACCTTTATTGCTATAGTATTCAGAGATGAATTTTGAGCTATAGTAAGCTATAGTATACCCACTCAGATGTTATCTTTCCGTGTGTACTTCAGTCATTGTTTTAGGGTAGGTTTCTGTGTGTATAAATAGTTTCAGCAAGAGTTCCTGAATTCAGGAACTGTGCCATAGATTTATTTGATTTATTTTATTTTTCTGTGTCTCTCTAATGTCCTTTTCTCAATAAAGAGACATTGCTGGCTGATGGCCTGGGACCAGAACACAGCAGCCTCTTCATAGATATATTTACTAAGGCAAAGGTACTTTGGAGAACCCTGGCATTTGCTGAGGAATTCCCTAGATGTCTCCTTCAGTCCTGCACTTGAGCCTTCTGAGTGCCATCCTAGATGTTTCCTGGACTGTGTCAGCTGCCAACCATCAAGGGCATCCTGGAACTCTTGTGGCTTTGCTTTTCCTGCCTTTGCTTCAATAGCAGAGCTCTCACGCTGCTAACATTTCCATGATATAATAGTTTGTGCACATTAATATTACTCAAATTAAAATGCCTGTCTGTTTTCCTGTGCTTAATCCTCACTAATTCCCTGGAGAGTCTTGGGACTGGGCTGTGCAGTCTCCCTGAATGGTGCAGCTGTTTAATGGCTCTTATTCACTGCAGCACTCATAAATGACTGATCACAGAAAGTCAGAAACTCAAATGTCAAAACATACATTAAAAATTTTAGTAAACCCCCTAAGGCCAGAACATTCCTTACTTTTGTTCTCTTCACTGCATCAGCAAAGAAACAGCATGATTTACACAGGCCACCACCAAAATGCAAACAATCATGGACTTGAAAATCCTTGGGAGAGCTTTTCAGAAACTGGCTAATGGGAGTGCTAGCATGGATTGTGAGCAAGGATCAGCTACTCCTAGATAATCTATTACTATGCACCAGGCACTGTACTAGGTGCTTTCCTAGAATTGCCTGACTTTATTATATCAACTCTCCCTGTATCTGAAAATTGTTTTTTTCTGCTCCTTATCTGGGTCTCATTTTCTCTTGAGGGCATAACCGGAGCAGTTTGTTGAAAAGAAATGTGGTAGAATTCTCAGAAGATTTTCCCACATATGGGCTCTCAAGGACAACTAAGAAGGAAAGTACTGTAACTGAAAACAACCCTCAGGACAAAGTTAATGACAACTATTTAAGAGGAAAGATATCACATATTATAACATTTTGAGAGATTCTGACATCATAAATGATACATTTTTTACATATGTGATATATTTTTAAAAATTCTATTACAAAACTAAATAATACATTTGTAAATAATGTAAAGCAAAAATACGTAAATTAAAAAGCATTTTAACACAGAGACAAATCATGTTCAACAATATATAGGCAGCTAATGCTGCATTACATCCACTCTAAAATTAAAAAGAATCATTTGAATTCTCTCATATTTTCTACCAGTGAGCTTGTGGTGAGATGATCGAGGCTGGGCTTGGCTAGGTTTGCTTCTAAACCTTAAGTCTGTAGGTTAGATGGGTAACTTTTCTCCATTTGTTTTTCATTCCCCTTGCCACAATGCTCTAGTCAGAGTATGACCTTGTGGCCAAGATGTAAGACAGTGAGTAGACACCAAGCAAGCATATTTCAAGTCTTTGCTTGTATTACTTCTAACATCCCATAAGTCACATTTAAATCCTATGGCCAATTTAAAAATCAAGGGGGCAGTGCCTGTTTGGTAGTGGTACAGTGAATAGAACATCAACCTGGGATGCTGAGGTCCCACGTTCAAAACTTTGAGGTCACCAGCTTGAGTGTGGGCTCATCTGGCTTGAGCATAGGCTCACCAGCTTGAGTGTGGAATTATCAACATGATCTCAAGGTTGCTGACTTGAAGCCCAAGGTCACTAGCTTGAAGCCCAAGGTCTCTGACTTGAGCAAGGGTTTTCTGGCTTAGCTTGAGCCCCCTGATCAAGGCATACATGAGAAGTAATCAATGAATAACTAAAAGTGATGCAGCTACAAGTTGATGCTTCTTATCTTTCTTTCTTCCTTTCTGCCTCTCTGCCTCTCTGCTTTGCTCTTGAAAAAAAAAATCAATGGGGCAGTGCAGTATACTATGTTTATAGTATGAATGAGTGAGTAAAGATTTCCTGAGCAATAATCCAAGGCATTTCTTCTCATAGGTTCTTCTCTATCTTACAGATAATACAAATATTCTATGTAAACTATATTCTTGGATTTAGTAAATTACATAAAATTTCCTTTAAGGCTCCTACCCTTTGCCTGAAATATCCTTCTAGCTCTCTGACTAAATTCTACTTCTATTTCAAAATTTCCTTAGCATCATCTCCTCTTGGAAGATTGAGCTAAGTGTCTCTCCCCATTTTTAATGTAGCTCTTAGCATATTATTTAGAAATATTCTAATTATATATTTGCCTTCCATATTTGACATTAGGATTCTGCAGGATAAGTTTCACGTGTTAATTTCAGATACTTAGTAAATTTTTGGTGAATTGAAATAAAAGCCCTTAACACATGTCTTGTATATGTTCTTTCCTTGTCTGCAGGTCACCTATGACCATTTTCCAAATAGATAAAAGGAACATGTACACAAAATTCCAATAATAAAATTTATACCTCCCATTGCATAGGGCTTTTAAAGTTTACAAGGTGCATTATAGTAACGTAATTTGAGAAAAGAAACCTCTCTTTGTGTTCTCAGATTCTATGTTTTCATCATCTCTATCATTGTCCTCTATTAAATCTGCACTTTTCTTTTCTTTTTTTTGTGCTGGCCTTTCTTTTTCCAAGTCCTTGATTCTAATATTGACAAATGATGCTGGAGCAATCACAAAACTGTTAGCACTCTTGAGATTTTTAATCTCAGTTGGGCTTTGAGAGAAAGTCATTTGGCAATCTTTTATCTTGTTGGAAATCTCTTCCAGTCTTCTCAGCTGCTACTATAATTCTTTATAGCAATTTTAGTTCTCTGAATCATGTCCTAAGCTGCTTTACTTTTCCAAGTTGTTAGTAGTTACTTGCAAAAAAATAATGTAAGAATCATCTTTGTTGTCCTTATCAGAAAAATGTATGCAGTTGCCCAGACATATCCTTTCTTCTTCACCCTGGTGTTTTGGCACTTTATCTTCCTTGTCCTTGAATTTCAATGCCATCCTCCTTCTCAGATGTTCTTCACTTACAATTAGTTCCCCTTCTTTTTAACCTAAATTTATACCTCTAGAATATATTTACCAATGAATTATGATCATTTCTTCATATATTACCCATTAGAAATGAGCACTTGGGCATGACCATTTTAGCACCTGCGGTACCTGTCACAGTAGAGCTTCCAGCAGCACAGTCCATATCACCCCAACCAGGATGTGGGCTAAAGAAAGATGAAGTGAAAAGCACTGGGTACGTGGAAGAGGATGAGACAGACAGCAAGGCCAGAAATGAAGAAATCTATTCGGACTTTGAAGACAGAGGTGCTTATGGCCAAGGGATCAATAGATATAAAAGACAGATATGAAGCATGGCAGAGCAGGATATACTGGATTATCAGGCCAGTTGTTGGTGAACATTTGTGGGATACTAGGTATTTCTCCTACCCGGGTGTATACAGGCATTACACTTATCCATCACAGGACAAGGCTCAGTGTAATGTATAGTGCATAATAAATGCTTGAATGAATGACTGAGTAAATTTGGTATGATAAGTATTATTATTTTCTTTTTAAAATTAAGTTAGTACCTTATTTCAGGACTTTAAACAGAAGTTTCTACACTCAAACCCAAGTCTTTATTTGAGCTATTTCTTTTCATATCATTTGGAACTAAGTTTTCAATTTACTCCAGAGAAAAATTCTGATTTTAATTAGATATAACTCTCTACCACTTCCCCTTCCCAAGTTATAGTTTTTCCACAAAAATTTTATGATCTTGAATATATATCACAGAAGACACATCCCAAGGATGGCAAGATGTATTTATGAAAATTCCCAGACTCACAAAAATTTCACAATAAGCATATATGTATATAGCCACACACTCTGACCTGGATCTATTGCTTTCTTTTTGTTTTTGTTTTTTCTTATTATTCCAAACCAGAGGAGGAGAAATAAAGAGACAAACTCCTGCATGTGCCCCAACTGAAATCTACCTTGTCTGGGGAGAATGCTCTGCCCAACTATGGCTATGCTTGCAACCAAACTATTTTTAGTGCCTGAGTCGAAGGCTCCACAGAGCCATGCTTAACACCTGGGGCTGATGCCCTTGAACCAATGAGCCATGGCTGCAGAAGTGAGGGGGGAAAGGAAAGAGTGGAGAAGTAGATGGGTGCTTCTCCTGTGTGCCCTGACAGGAAATCTAACCCAGGACATCCACGTGCCAGGCTGATGTTCTACCACTAAGCCAACCAGCCAGGGCTCCATCTTTTTTGAGAATGAGTTTTAGAACTTTTTCCCACTGACAGATACAACCACACAATTTCAAAGTCAAGGTGCTTTTGTTTTATCTGTTTGATTTTTTCCCCAAAATCTGCTTGATTTCCTTTTCTGTCTGCTTTACCTCCTTTTTATTTTCCTGACTTTCTTTTTTTTTCTTTTTTTTTTTTTACTTCTAAGGCTCTCTATTAAGAGATTTTAAAACTCACTTTACTCAATTTTCAGAAAAGATTAAGTGATATAATTTAATTTACATTTAATTTAATAAGGGAAATTAAACTTCATGTTATTTGCCCAGAATTTTCCTTTTGCCTGAATTGCTATTTTAGTCTGAGGCATTTGAAGAAATTTCAATCTTTCAAACTGATTTAATGACTTCTCCTTTTTCCCACTCAAGTAATCTTTTTGATCAAACCATGAGTTCAGTCATCTTTATATTGCATTTGACTAAATATACTTCTCACAAAAATTAGAAGATATTTTATCACTTCATGTTCATTTTGAAATATCCCTTAATTTTTTTAAATATCCCTTAATTTTTGTGAACAGTAGAATATGTTTATCCATTTCCCATGTAGACTGCGCTTCTTTTCAGAACATCAAGTCATTGCTTTTGTAGCCAGCACCAGTTACATTTATGCTAAATAAGATGAACAAGGGCTGAAGTCTCAGGGGGTTATTAAGAAAACAAGTATAAGAGGGAGGAGCATTGATAAAGTCTAACTAAAATCCACTGTGAGTTTGTTGGCCATGTATGATCGCAAGCCATCACTGTTAGGAGCCAGGGAGACATTGGTTTTCTTTCTGAAGTGATCACCTGCTGATTGCACTATTCTTGAAAAAATGAGTTAAAAAAATCAATTTTGAGTTAATGTGTTGAGGGTAGGGGTGGAGAACAATGCTCATTTCAGTCACTGAGGCTGATTGAGAGTGTGATAAGTACTCAGGGCAGAAAATCACCCCAAATTGCCTGAAAATTTATTATTAATCCAAGCTCAAAATAAGGTCTAGTTTAATGCAATAGGAAGTTCATTTCAAATTAATTAGTTTATCTATCCATCTGCCTCAATTTATTTTACAATTTGCAATTATAAGCATTTCATTAATCAGTTAACAAGGCATATTTATAAGGCACATTAATTCATCGTTTACAACAGTAAATTAACTATTTTAAAGGTAACCTTGATGTTTTAGCAAGGAAAAATTAATGCTGTTTATTCTACTGCTTGGTTTTATATGATAATATTGCATTAGGAATTGAATTTAAGATGTAAATCAACCTTTATGTTAATAACTGCTTTTGCTTATTATTAATAGCTTATAGGGTTGAATTGTTGATTGAGTTTGGATGATGTATGATACATGCATCATGAATACCAATATTTAAAAATACACAGGCAATAGAAGAACATGATTAAAGAATTAATCTTTCATGTTAGCATGTTGGCTTCATACCTTTGTCATTTCTGTGAAATGTCACCATAATATCTTGACAATTTTTTAGAGTCAAGTTTTAAAATATAATCAGGAGATACTGAATTTTTAAATTTGTAAAGGTTTCTACAGTCAACTATTTTATAATGTTTAAGTTACTAAGAAAGCATTTTGCAAAAGATAATGTAATCCTGGTTCCTTGCACCTGTGAATTATATGTCTAAAGTATGTGACTAAAGGTGATAATTATCCCAAGCAAATGGATGCTCTTTTAATATAATTCCTTTTAAGCTTTTTTTCCTTGGTCTAAAAGTCTACTGATACTAGGATAGTTTTGAATCTCAGTATATGATTTCTTAAAGTTCTCATTCATTAAATTAAGCCAAAAGTCAGATCTTCCCCTGGATGATTTCTATTGTTACATTTTTCACATTTCTCCACATTTCTGGGCTAAAATAGAGTTCTCAGTAACTCTGTTACCTAACCTGACATTGGCCATCTCATTACATGTAAAAATATTATCAGAAGCAAAATCAATGTTAACTGAAACTCCGGTGTCCTAATAGCTAATCCAAACCCTCATGATTCAATAGCAAAGCTTATAACCTTATTACCATTTTAAAGGGAGCCAGAAACATGTATATCTAATTTTATATTTTCTATCCAGTAGTTTTGCATATGGTTAGTTTCTAGTTCCTGGAGCTTTAGCAAAAAGTATTGATTAGCTCTCACATAACTACGGGTAGTAAAATGTTGAATTTTGCTGCAGGTAAAATGTGTCCTGTTGAATAATAATCAACAGCCAATTCACATGTGTATTTGGGGAGAGAATTCACCTTTGGTAGGTCATAAACCCACAAAGACATTAGTATTGATTTGTGTATTCATACTAGTTTTGAACAGTTATCGTATACATTCTTAGAAACACCTTGGCTTTGCATATTTATTCACATTAATAATACTATATATATTCCTTCAATTAAATGCTACCTTAAAGATAATTATCATGTTCATACAGTTCAGTTTCCCACCTATGAAGGAAAATGGCCATGTTTTAAAACCATACTAAACATATCATCAAATCCAAGTAATGTTTAGTGAAGGATGTTAAGATATTATCTCCGAGGCCACAACTTCAGTGGGAGGTGATTGGGAAAAAGACCCTCACTTGAGTCTGGGTTTGGCCTTGACTCTCTGGATTTCAGTCAGTGTAAAGTGCAGTGTCTTGACTAGTTTATCTCCAAGATCATTGCCACTTCCAGGAAAAAGAAATTCATAACACATAAATTCTGACTTTCAAGCCATTAGATTCCTCTTCACTTTTTTTTTCTTAATTTGGTATATTTTAGATACTGCATGTAATTAGTCATTAAAGTGACTATCGTTCTTCAGCCCTGGTTGACTTAATTACTGCAACTTATTCCTTTGTGACCTTTTTGCCTAAGCTAAGTAAAATATAAGCAAGTCCCCTGTGTTACATAAAGGAAGAAATATGTGAATAAACTAAACAAAAAATATCTAGTACTTGTTTTTTTTTTTAAATAATTTTATTTTTTTAACAGGGCGACATCAATAAATCAGGATACATATATTCAAAAATAACAAGTCCAGGTTATCTTGTCGTTCAATTATGTTGCATACCCATCACCCAAAGTCAGATTGTCCTCTGTCACCTTCTATCTAGTTTTGGTTGTGCACTTCCCCCTCCCCTTTCCCTCTTCCTTTCCCCCATCCCCCCGTCACCACCACACTCTTATCAATGTCTCTTAGTTTCAATTTTATGTCCCACCTACGTATGGAATAATGCAGTTCCTGTTTTTTTCTGATTTACTTATTTCACTTCGTATAATGTTATCAAGATCCCACCATTTTGCAGTAAATGATCCAATGTCATCATTTTTTATGGCTGAGTAGTATTCCATAGTGTATATGTGCCACATCTTCTTTATCCAGTCATCTATTGACGGGCTTTTTGGTTGTTTCCATGTCCTGGCCACTGTGAACAATGCTGCAATGAACATGGGGCTTCATGTGTCTTTACGTATCAATGTTTCTGAGTTTTTGGGGTATATACTCAGTAGAGGGATTGCTGGGTCATAAGGTAGTTCTAGTTTCAGTTCTTTGAGAAACCACCATACTTTCTTCCATAATGGTTGTACTACTTTACATTTCCACCGACAGCGTATGAGGGTTCCTTTTTCTCCACAGCCTCTCCAACATTTGCTATTACCTGTCTTGTTAATAATAGCTAATCTAACAGGTGTGAGGTGGTATCTCATTGCAGTTTTGATTTGCATTTCTCTAATAGCTAAAGAAGATGAGCATTTTTTTATATATCTGTTGGCCAATTGTATTTCTTCCTGGGAGAAGTGTCTGTTCATGTCCTCTTCCCAATTTTTTATTGGATTGTTTGTTTATTGTTGAGTTTTATGAGTTCTTTGTATATTTTAAATATTAAGCCCTTATCTGAGCTGTTGTTTGAAAATATCATTTCCCATTTAGTTGGCTTTCTGTTTATTTTGTTATCAGTTTCTCTTGCTGAGCAAAAACTTCTTAGTCTGATGTAGACCCATTCATTAATTTTTGCCTTCACTTCTCTTGCCTTTGGAGTCAAATTCATAAAATGCTCTTTAAAACCCAGGTCCATGAGTTGAGTACCTATGTCTTCTTCTATGAACTTAATTGTTTCAGGTCTTATATTTAGATCTTTGATCCATTTTGAGTTAATTTTAGCACAGGGGGACAAACTGTAGTCCAGTTTCATTCTTTTGCATGTGGCTTTCCAGTTTTCCCAGCACCATTTATTGAAGAGGCTTTTTTTTCTCCATTGTGTGTTGTTGGCCCCTTTATCAAAAATTATTTGACTATATATATATGTGGTTTTATTTCTGGACTTTCTATTCTGTTCCATTGGTCTGAGTGTCTACTTTTCTGCCAATATCATGCTGTTTTGATTTTCGTGGCCCTATAATAGAGTTTAAAGTCAGGTATTGTAAAGCCCCCAGCTTCCTTTTTTTTCTTTAGGATTGCTTTGGCTATTCGGGGTTTTTTATAGTTCCATATAAATCTGATGATTTTTTGCTCTATTTCTTTAAAAAATATCATTGGAATTTTGATGGGAATTGCATGAAATTTGTATATTGCTTTGGGTAATATGGCCATCTTGATTATATTTATTCTTCCTAACCAAGAACAAGGTATATTCTTCCATCTCAGTATATCTTTTTCGATTTCCCTTAACAATGCTTTATAGTTTTCATTATATAAGTCCTTTACATTCTTTGTTATGTTTATTCCTAAGTATTTTATTTTTTTTTTTGTTGCAATTGTGAAGGAGATTATTCTTTTGAGTTCCTTCTCAGTTGTTTCATTGTTGGCATATAAAAAGCCTTTTGACTTCTATATGTTAATTTTGTATCCTGCGACCTTACTGTATTGGCTTAGTGTTTCTAGTAGTCTTTTTGTGGATTCTTTGGGGTTTTCGATGTATAGGATCATATCACCTGCAAAAAGTGATACCTTTACTTCTTCTTTTCCAATATGGATGCCTTTTATTTCTTTGTCTTGTCTGATTGCTCTGGCTAGAACCTCTAGTACCACACTAAATTAGAGTGGAGAGAGTGGACAACCCTGATTTAAGGGGGAAAGCCTTCAGTTTAGTGCCATTTAATATGATGTTAGCTGATGGTTTATCATATATGGCCTTTATCATGTTGAGATATTTTCTTTCTGTGCCCATTTTGTTGAGAGTCTTAAACATAAAATTGTGTTGTATTTTATCGAAAGCCTTTCTTGCGTCTATTGATAAGATCATGTGGTTTTTGTTCTTTGTTTTGTTGATATGGTGTATTACGTTAACCGTTTTATGAATGTTGAACCATCCTTGAGATTCTGGGATGAATCCCACTTGATCATGATGTATTATTTTTTTAATATGTTGTTGTATTTGATTTGCTAGTATTTTGTTTAGTATTTTAGCATCTGTATTCATTAGAGATATTGGTCTGTAGTTTTCTTTCTTTGTGCCATCCTTGCCTGGTTTTGGTATGAGGGTTATGTTGGCCTCATAAAATGTGTTTGGAAGTATTTCTTCTTCTTCAATATTTTGGAACACTTTCAGTAGAATAAGAACCAAGTTTTTTTTTTTAATTATAATTTTATTTTTTTAATGGGGCGACATCAATAAATCAGGTTACATATATATTCAAAGATCAACAAGTCCAGGTTATCTTGTCTTTCAATTATGTTGCATACCCATCACCCAAAGTCAGATTGTCCTCTGTCACCTTCTATCTAGTTTTCTTTGTGCCCCTCCCCCTCCCCCTTTCCCTCTCCTTTTGCCCCCTCCCCGCGTAACCACCATACTCTTATCAATGTCTCTTAGTTTCACTTTTATGTCCCACCTACGTATGGAATAATGCAGTTCCTGTTTTTTTCTGATTTACTTATTTCACTCCTTATAATGTTATCAACATCCCACCATTTTGCTGTAAATGTTCCGATGTCATCATTTCTTATGGCTGAGTAGTATTCCATAGTGTATATGTGCCACATCTTCTTTATCCAGTCATCTATTGACGGGCTTTTTGGTTGTTTCCATGTCCTGGCCACTGTGAACAATGCTGCAATGAACATGGGGCTGCATGTGTCTTTACGTATCAATGTTTCTGAGTTTTGGGGGTATATACTCATTAGAGGGATTCCTGGGTCATAAGGTAGTTCTCTTTTCAGTTTTTTGAGGAACCACCATACTTTCTTCCATAATGGTTGTACTACTTTACATTCCCGCCAACAGTGGATGAGGGTTCCTTTTTCTCCACAGCCTCTCCAACATTTGCTATTACCTGTCTTGTTAATAATAGCTAATCTAACAAGTGTGAGGTGGTATCTCATTGCAGTTTTGATTTGCATTTCTCTAATAACTAAAGAAGATGAGCATCTTTTCATATATCTGTTGGCCATTTGTACTTCCTCCTGGGAGAAGTGTCTGTTCATGTCCAACAAAACAAAGAACAAAAACCACATGATCTTATCAATAGATGCAGAAAAGGCTTTCGATAAAATACAACACAATTTTATGTTTAAGACTCTCAACAAAATGGGTATAGAAGGAAAATATCTCAACATGATAAAGGCCATATATGATAAACCATCAGCTAACATCATATTAAATGGCACAAAACTGAAGGCTTTCCCCCTTAAATCAGGAACAAGACAGGGTTGTCCACTCTCTCTACTGTTATTTAATGTGGTACTAGAAGTTCTAGCCAGAGCAATCAGACAAGACAAAGAAATAAAAGGCATCCATATAGGAAAAGAAGAAGTAAAGGTATCACTTTTTGCAGGTGATATGATCCTATACATCAAAACCCCCAAAGAATCCCCAAAAGACTACTAGAAACAATAAGCCAATACAGTAAGGTTGCAGGATACAAAATTAACATACAGAAGTCAATAGTCTTTCTATATGCCAACAATGAAATATTAGAAAATGAACTCAAAAGAATAATCCCCTTCACAATTGCAACAAAAAAATAAAATACTTAGGAATAAACATAACAAAGAATGTAAAGGACTTATATAATGAAAACTATAAACCATTGTTAAGAGAAATTGAGAAAGATATAATGGGTTGGAAGAATATTCCTTGTTCTTGGTTAGGAAGAATAAATATAATCAAGATGGCTATATTACCCAGAGCAATATACAAATTTAATGCAATTCCCATCAAAATTCCAATGACATTTTTTAAAGAAATAGAGCAAAAAATCATCAGATTTATATGGAACTATAAAAAACCCCAAATAGCCAAAACAATCCTAAAGAAAAAGAATAAAGGTGGGGGCATTACAATACCTTACTTCAAACTCTATTATAGGGCCACAACAATCAAAACAGCATGGTATTGGCAGAAAAATAGACACTCAGACCAATGGAACAGAATAGAAAGTCCAGAAATAAAACCACATATATATAGTCAAATAATTTTTGATAAAGGGGCCAAAAACATACAATGGAGAAAAGAAAGCCTCTTCAATAAATGGTGCTGGGAAAACTGGAAAGCCACATGCAAAAGAATGAAACTGGACTACAGTTTGTCCCCCTATACTAAAATTAACTCAAAATGAATCAAAGATCTAAACATAAGACCTGAAACAATAAAGTACATAGAAGAAGACATAGGTACTCAACTCATGGACCTGGGTTTTAAAGAACATTTTATGAATTTGACTCCAGTGGCAAGAGAAGTGAAGGCAAAAATTAATGAATGGGACTACATCAGACTAAGAAGTTTTTGCTCAGCAAGAGAAACTGATAACAAAATAAACAGAAAGTCAACTAAATGGGAAATGATATTTTCAAACAACAGCTCAGAAAAGAGCCTAATATTTAAAATATACAAAGAACTCATAAAACTCAACAACAAACAAACAATCCAATAAAAAAAGTGGGAAGAGAACCAAGTCGTCTTTGAATGTTTGATAAAATTCGCTGGTATAGCCGTCAGGGCCTGGACTTTTATTGTTGCGGAGGTTTTTAATGTTTTTTTCTATTTCTTCTCTACTAATAGGTTTGTTTAGGCTTTCTGCTTCTTCTTGACTCAGTCTAGGAAGGTTGTATTGTTCTGGGAATTTATCCATTTCTTCTAGGTTGTTGAATTTAGTGGCATAAATTTTTTCATAGTATTCTACAATAATTCTTTGTATATCTACGGTGTCCGTGGTGATTTCTCCTCTTTCATTTTGGATTTTTTTTTTTTTTATGAAGGAGTGGAATGTTTGCATCATGTACTGGGTGTATGTTTAACATTTATTTATTTATTATTATTTTTTAAATAAATTTTTATTAATGTTAATGGGATGACATTAATAAATCAGGGTACATATATTCAAAGAAAACATGTCTAGGTTATTTTGTCATTAAATTATGTTGCATACACCTCACCCAAAGTCAGATTGTCCTCCGCCACCCTCTATCTAGTTCTCTGTGCACCTCCCCCTCCCCTTAACACTCTCCCTCCCTCCCTCCCATGTCCTCCCTTCCCCCACCCCTGGTAACCACCACACTCTTGTCCATGTCTCTTAGTCTCATTTTTATGTTCCACCAATGTATGGAATCATATAGTTCTTGTTTTTTTCTGATTTACTTATTTCACTCCTTATAATGTTATCAACATCCCACCATTTTGCTGTAAATGAACCGATGTCATCATTTCTTATGGCTGAGTAGTATTCCATAGTGTATATGTGCCACATCTTCTTTATCCAGTCTTCTATTGAGGGGCTTTTTGGTTGTTTCCATGTCTTGGCCACTGTGAACAGTGCTGCAATGAACATGGGGCTACATGTGTCTTCACGTATCAATGTTTCTGAGGTTTTGGGGTATATACCCAGTAGAGGGATTGCTGGGTCATAAGGTAGTTCTATTTGCAGTTTTTTGAGGAACCACCATAAGTTCCTCCATAATGGTTGTACTGCTTTACAGTCCCACCAACAGTGAATGAGGGTTCCTTTTTCTCCACAGCCTCTCCAACATTTGCTATTCCCTGTCTTGTTGATAATAGCTAATCTAACAGGGGTGAGGTGGTATCTCATTGTAGTTTTGATTTGCATTTCTCTAATAACTAATGAATCTGAGCATCTTTTCATATATCTGTTGGCCATTTGTATCTCTTCCTGGGAGAAGTGTCTGTTCATGTCCTCTTTCCATTTTTTTCTTCAATTGTTTGTTTGTTTGTTGTTGAGTTTAATGAGTTCTTTGTAAATTTTGGATATTAGGCCCTTATCTGAGCTGTTGTTTGAAAATATCATTTCCCATTTAGTTGGCTGTCTGTTTATTTTGATATCAGTTTCTCTTGCTGAGCAAAAACTTTTTATTCTGATGTAGTCCCATTCATTTATCTTTGCCTTCACTTCTCTTGCCATTGGAGTCAAGTTCATAAAATGTTCTTTAAAACCCAGGTCCATGATTTTAGTACCTATGTCTTCTTCTATGTACTTTATTGTTTCAGGTCTTATATTTAGGTCTTTGATCCATTTTGAATTAATTTTAGTACACGGGAAGAGGCTGTAGTCGAGTTTCATTCTTTTGCATGTGGCTTTCCAGTTTTCCCAACACCATTTGTTGAAGAGGCTTTCTTTTCTTCATTGTGTGTTGTTGGCCCCTTTATCAAAAATTATTTGACCATATATATGTGATTTTATTTCTGGACTTTCTATTCTGTTCCATTGGTCTGAGTGTCTATTTTTCTGCCAATACCATGCTGTTTTGATTATCGTGGCCCTATAATATAGTTTAAAGTCAGGTATTGTAATGCCCCCAGCTTCATTCTTTTTCTTTAGGATTGTTTTGGCTATTCGGGGTTTTTTATAGTTCCATATAAATCTGATGATTTTTTGTTCCATTTCTTTAAAAAATCTCATAGGAATTTTGATGGGAATTGCATGAAATTTGTATATTGCTTTGGGTAACATGGCCATTTTGATTATATTTATTCTTCCTATCCAAGAACAAGGAATATTTTTCCATCTCATAGTATCTTTTTCGATTTCCCTTAACAATGTTTTGTAATTTTCATTATAAAGTTCCTTTACATTCTTTGTTAAGTTTATTCCTAGGTATTTTATTTTTTTTGTTGCAATCGTGAAGGGGATTATTTTTTGGGGTTCATTTTCTAATATTTCATTGTTGGCATATAGAAAGGCTAGGGACTTTTGTATGTTAATTTTGTATCCTGCGACCTTACAGTATTGGTTTATTGTTTCTAATAATCTTTTTGTGGAGTCCTTCGGGTTTTCGATGTATAGGATCATATCATCAGCAAAAAGTGATACCTTTACTTCTTCTTTTCCGATATGGATGCCTTTTATTTCTTTGTCTTGTCTGATTGCTCTGGCCAGAACTTCTAGCACCACGTTAAATAAGAGTGGAGAGAGTGGACAACCCTGTCTTGTTCCTGATTTAAGGTGGAAAGTCCTCAGTTTTATGCCGTTTAATATGATGTTGGCTGATGGTTTATCATATATGGCCTTTATCATGTTGAGATATTTTCCTTCTATACCCATTTTGTTGAGAGTCTTCAACATAAAATTGTGTTGTATTTTATCAAAAGCCTTTTCTGCATCTATTGATAAGATCATGTGGTTTTTGTTCTTTGTTTTGTTGATGTGGTGTATTACGTTAATCGTTTTGCATATGTTGAACCATCCTTGAGATTCTGGGATGAATCCCACTTGATCATGATGTATTATTTTTTTAATATGTTGTTGTATTCGGTTTGCCAGTATTTTGTTTAGTATTTTAGCATCTGTATTCATTAGAGATATTGGTCTGTAGTTTTCTTTCTTTGTGCCATCCTTGCCAGGTTTTGGTATGAGGGTTATGTTGGCCTCATAAAATGTGTTTGGAAGTATTGCTTCTTCTTCAATTTTTTGGAAGACTGAGTAGAATAGGAACCAAGTCTTCTTTGAATGTTTGATAGAATTCACTAGTATAACCGTCTGGGCCTGGACTTTTATTTTTGGGGAGGTTTTTAATAGTTTTTTCTATTTCCTCCCTGCTGATTGGTCTGTTTAGGCTTTCTGCTTCTTCATGACTCAGTCTAGGAAGGTTGTATTGTTCTAGGAATTTATCCATTTCTTCTAGATTGTTGTATTTGGTGGCATATAATTTTTCATAGTATTCTACAATAACTCTTTGTATATCTATGATGACTGTGGTGATCTTTCCTCTTTCATTTTGGATTTTATTTATTTGAGTCCTGTGCCTTTTTTCCTTGGTGAGTCTTGCCAAGTGTTTGTCAATTTTGTTGATCTTTTCAAAGAAACAGCTCCTTGTTTTATTGATTTTTTCTATAGTTTTTCTGTTCTCTATTTCATTTATTTCTGCTCTGATTTTTATTATCTCCTTTCTTCGGCTGGTTTTGGGTTGTCTTTGTTCTTCTTTTTCTAGTTCCTTAAGGTGTGAAGTTAAGTGGTTTTCTTCGGCTCTCTCTTGTTTGTTCATATAGACCTGAAGTGATATGAACTTTCCTCTTATTACTGCTTTTTCTGCATCCCAGAGATTCTGATATGTCGTATTTTCATTTTCATTTGTCTGTATATATCTTTTGATCTCTGCGCTTATTTCTTCTTTGACCCATTCATTTTTTAGAAGTATGTTGTTTAGTTTCCACATTTTTGTGGGTTTTTCCCCCTCTTTTTTGCAGTTGAATTCTAGTTTCAAGGTTTTATGATCAGAAAATATGCTTGGTACAATTTCAATTTTTCTAAATTTGCTGATATTGTCTTTGTGGCCCAACATATGGTCAAGTCTTGAGAATGTTCCATGTACACTAGAGAAAAATGTATACTCTGTCGCTTTGGGATGAAATGTCATGTAGATGTCTATCATATCTAGGTGTTCTAGTATTTCGTTTAAGGCCACTATATCTTTATTGATTCTCTGGTTGGATGACCGATCTAGAGCCGTCAGCGGTGTATTGAGGTCTCCAAGTATGATTGCATTTTTGTTAGTTTTTGTTTTAAGGTCAATAATTAGCTGTCTTATATATTTTGGTGCTCCTTGGTTTGGTGCATATATATTAAGGATTGTTATGTCTTCTTGATTCAGTGTCCCCTTAATCATTATGAAATGACCATTTTTGTCTCTGAGTACTTTTTCTGTCTTATAGTCAGCATTATTAGATATGAGTATTGCTACACCTGCTTTTTTTGGGGTGTTGTTTGCTTCGAGTATTGTTTTCCAGCCTTTCACTTT
This sequence comes from Saccopteryx bilineata, assembly GCF_036850765.1. Lineage (NCBI taxonomy): Eukaryota > Metazoa > Chordata > Mammalia > Chiroptera > Emballonuridae > Saccopteryx > Saccopteryx bilineata. The sequence goes on along the minus strand of NC_089491.1, from coordinate 205,787,541 downwards.
GAATTTGTTTTCATCCTTGTTGCTTAGATGTGTTTCTTGTAGGCAGCATATAGTTGAATTTTCTTTTTTAATCCATTCTGCTACTCTGTGTCTTTTTATTTGTAAGTTTAATCCATTTACATTTAGTGTAGTTATTGACACTTGTGTGTTCCCTACTGCCATTTTATAAATTGCTTTCTGTTAGTTTTGTATCTTGTTTGATTCTTCTCTTTTGTTTTTCTATCATTTGTTTTTGTTTGTTTGTGTTCCATACTTCTTTCCTCTGTTGCTACCTTTTTTAAGACAAGTGTTTTTGTGGTGGTTTTTTCCAGGGTGGTTACCACTAAGTAATGAAAATGGTACCTACCATATTCATTGTAGAACCCTATCTTATGAGTATTTCTGCACTTCTTCGTCCTTTGCTACTGTTAATCTCCATCCTATCCCCCCTTTTTTTCCTTTGTTGTCACAGTTTAAGTTTGGTTTTATTGTGTTCTTGGTGGAGCTGTTACTTGTGGTGTTGTTTTCTTTTGTTCTTTGAATCTGGTTGGAAAACCCCCTTTAGTATTTCCTGGAGTGGGGGCTTTCTGCTGATAAATTCTCTCATCTTTTCTGTATTTGTGAATGTTTTTATATCTCCTTTGTACTTGAAGGATAGCTTTGATGGGTATAGTATTTTTGGCTGAAAGTTCCTCTCTTTCAGGGCTTTAAATATTGGGGTCCACTCTCTTCTAGCTTGTAGAGTTTCTGCTGAGAAATCTGATGATAATCTAATAGGCCTTCCTTTATATGTTGTACTCTTCTTTTCCCTGGCTGCCTTGAGAATTTTTTCTTTGTCATTGGTTTGTGTCTTCTTTATTATGATGTGCCTTGGAGTGGGTTTGTTGGGGTTAAGAAAAATCGGTGTTCTGTTTGCTTCTTGAATTTGAGGCTTTAGTTCTTTCCACAGGCTTGGGAAGTTCTCGTCTATTATTTGTTTGAGTATATTCTCCATTCCATTTTCTTTCTCTTCTCCCTCTGATATACCTATTATTCTTATGTTATTCTTTCTGATTGAGTCAGACAATTCCTATAGGGCTTTCTTGTTTTTTATTATTTTTAAGTCTCTTTCTTCTTCTCTCTGTTGTGCCTCAAATTGTTTGTCTTCTATTTCACTAATCCTATCTTCAATCTGGGCTGTTCTGTTAGCTAAGCTTGTTACCTCGTTTTTCAGCTCATGAATTGAGTTTTTCATATCTGTTTGATTTGTTTTTATAGTTTCAATTTCCTTGGTAATATATTCTTTGTGTTCATTGAGTTGTTTTCTGATCTCCCTATATTGCCTTTCTGTGTTTTCTTGTATATCTCTGAGTATTTTTAAGATTTCTATTTTAAATTCTCTGTCATTTAGCTCCAAGGCTTCCAATATGTTAAGTCTTTTCTCCATAGATTTTTCCACATCTATTTGTGTTACCTCTCTTTCTTTTGTATCCATAATATTCGATTTCCTCTTTTTTATTGGCATCTGAGGGTGGTCTTGTTGATAGCACTAATTAGAATTAATAAAGAGTAAAAAGTAAAAAAAAAAAAAAGGTAAAACACCCCACAAAAAAAAACCAGTAATAATTTATTATTTCCCCCTTTTTTCTTTCTTCTCTTTCCCTCCTCTCCCCTCCTCAGGGAAATATCGTGATGACCTGTGAATTATTTTATGCTAAATGGAACAAAAACTGCCTATTATGGAGGGACTGATTTGGGGTAAAGAGTTCAAAGGGCAAAAAAAAGGGAGTAGAGACCTACTAAATGCAAAAAAAAAAAAAAGGAAGAAAATCTTAGACAAGCATAAGATGATTTGCTTGTAAGTGATGGTCGACTAAGAGATATAATGAGAGGGGTAAGAGGGAACCAGAAAAAAGGACAAAAAAAAAAAGAATGATAAAGAAGAAAAAAATAAAAATAATAAGTAAAAATCTGTTGTATTAAGTGGAGCGAAGACTAAATACAATGGAGACCTTGGGTTGGGAGGAATGCTAGTAAGTTAAAAAGCAACGTAAAAAGTACCCAAAATGCCACAAAAATAAACAAACAAGAAAAAAACAAAAACAAAAGCAAAAAAGAAAAATAAAGCCAAAAAAAAACCTTGAGTCCCAAATTAACTAATTTGTTCGTGATTGAGGATTAAATGGGAGGAAAGTAAAACGAGAAAAGAAAAAACAAATAGAAAGGAAAAAATAAGAAAAAGAGAAAAATGAAGGAAGAAAAAAAAAGAAGAGAAAAAAACAAAATAAAGCAAAACAAAAAAAAACAAAAGAGGAGAGAGTGAGAGTTAAGTGTTTTGGAGTACAACCTTAAAGGAGGGTGAGGATGAAGAAGAGAAATAAAATGTAACACTCATGGGTAGTGTAGTTCAAGAAAGGGAAGCATAAGATGGGCAGAGAATAGAAGGACCGAGGTGGAGGAAATAGAAATAATAATAATAAAGGCAATAAGATAGAAGAAACAAACAACAACAACAAAAAATTAGTGGAACAAGTTATAAAGTCTGTGGATTTTTCTTGATTTGGAGAGGTTAACTTCTTCCTTTTTCTTTTCTCTCCCTCTTCCTGGTCGGTGACTCTGTACCCCAGGCTCTGCCCCTGTGTCACACTTAGGTAGGGATTTGTAGTTGATGGGATTCTATGGCAATGTCATATAATTGGCTTTAGTCTTGCTGGTAGTCAAGGCTTGTTGGCGTTTGCAGGGTCCAACGATGAGAGAGTTTGCTTTCCTGGAGTCTCTCTCCTAGTCCCCCCTTCCTGAATTAGCAGCCTGGTGATCCAGCTATAAGGCTGCAACTGCTTCTGCCTGGGGAGTAAGAGGCTCAAAGAGCTGGGAAATCACCACTCTATCCCCATTCAGCGCAAGGCTTTGGGAAAGGCTCTGGCAGTCAGAGCCTCCAGTGTAATCAGGCGGGGGTGGGAGTCAATTGTTGTCAAGATGACTGTTTAGCGCCTAGCATTCAGTTGGACCACTCAACTCAGGCTTTCCACACTTTGTAGCCTGTTTTGGCTGGGAAGAAGAGGCACTAGTCTCTTCTTGCGACTAGTGTAGTATAGATCTTATTATCTGCCAAGTCCCTCTTGTTAGCGTTTATCCCTGAATATGGAGGCTCTATCAATCAGAAGTTGGCCCAGCCCCTTTAGCGAGCGGCACTAAAAAATATCACGCCTCTTGTCTTGGATCGCTGAACTGAGAGAGATCTTATCAATTAGAACCCGTTGGTGCGCAGATTTCATGGGTTAAGCTAATTTCAGTGTTTGGGGCCGCAGCTGTGCTCCCAAAGGTATTTCAGGCTGCCTGATTGCCCCTCCCCCAATGCTTGATTGTTAGCTTGAATGGCTGGGTGAGGTGCCCCACCCACGGAGAGAATCTCCCAAGTAGGGAAGACCTCCTTGGCGCCTCTTCCACTCGCCCCGCTGCTGGCGGCTGGGGCGCACCGGGTGCAGGATAATGGGGCACCCTGGGTGTGCGGGCCAGTAGGGCGCTCTGGGCGTGTGGATTGCCCAGGGCATGCGCACGAATGGGGTGCTCCGGGCACCGGTGGCTGGGGTCTCTCACTGGCAGTGCGTGGGCCGCTGGGAACGTTAGGGGTGCTCGCTCTGCAACCGGACCGGGCGCGCGCCGGCAGCTGCTCACCGCTCCAGAGTGTGGGCTGACTCACCTCAGGCACACTGCGGCTTGAATGAACGTCCCTGCGGTAGCTTCCTCTACACCCTCGTTTCTCAGATTCAAGTGATAACAGTCCTTTCGCTTTCAGTTTGTGTGGAACTCCGGAATGCTCCGAGGATAAATTTTTCTGTTTCTAGTTGATAAATTTGTTATGATTTTGGGGAGATCTGTCGGACTCACTGCTCACGGCACCATTTCTTGGATTTTGTTTATATGAGTTCTTTCTCTTTTTTCCTTGGTAAGTTTTGCCAAGGGTTTGTCAATTTTGTTGATCTTTTCAAAGAACCAGCTCCTTGTTCTATTAATTTTTTCTATAGTTCTTCTGTTCTCTATTTCATTTATTTCTGCTCTGATTTGTATTATCTCCTTTCTTTGGCTGGTTTTGAATTGTCTTTGGTCTTCCTTTTTTTTTTTTTCTTTTTTTTTGTATTTTTCTGAAGCTGGAAACAGGGAGAGACAGTCAGACACACTCCCACATGCTCCTGACTGGGATCCACCCGGCACGCCCACCAGGGGGTGATGCTCTGCCCACCAGGGGGCGATGCTCTGCCCCTCCAGGGCATCGCTCTGCTGTGACTTGAGCCACTCCAGTGCCTGGGGCAGAGGGCAAGAGGCCATCCCCAGCACCCGGGCCATCTTTGCCCCAATGGAACCTCGCTGCGGGAAGGGAAGAGAGAGACAAAGAGGAAAGAGAGGCGGAGGGGTAAAGAAGCAGATGGGCGCTTCTCCTGTGTGCCCTGGCCGGGAATCGAAGCCAGGACTTCTGCACTCTAGGCCGACACTCTACCACTGAGCCAACCAGCCAGGGTCTGGTCTTCTTTTTCTAGTTCCTTAAGGTGTGAAGTTAAGTGGTTCACTTGGGCTCTCTCTTGTTTGTTCATATATGCCTGAAGTGATATGTACTTCCCTCTTATCACTGCTTTTGCTGCATCCCATAGATTCTGATATGTCGTATTGTCATTTTCATTTGTCTGTATATATCTTTTGATCTCTGCACTTATTTTTTCTTTGACCCATTTATTTTTTAAAAGTATGTTGTTTAGTTTCCACATTTTTGTGGGATTTTTTTCCTCTTTTTTGCAGTTGAATTCTAGTTTCAAGGCTTTATGATAAAAAAATGTGCTTGGTACAACTTTGAATTTTCTGAATTTGCTGATGTTGTTTTCTTGGCCCAACATATGGTCAATTCTTGAGAATGTATACTCTCTCACTTTGGGATGAAATGTCCTGTAGATGTGTATCATATCCAGGTGCTCTAGTATTTTGTTTAAGGCCAATATATCTTTATTGATTCTCTGGTTGGATGACAGATCTAGAGCTGTCAAGGGTGTATTGAGGTCTCCAAGTATGATTGTATTTTTGTCAGTTTTTGTTTTAAGGTCAATAAGTAGCTGTCTTATATATTTTGGTGCTCCTTGGTTTGCTGCATATATATAAAGAATTTCTATGTCTTCTTTATTCAGCATCCCCTTAATCATTGTGAAATGACCATTTTTGTCTCTGAGTACTTTTGTTGTCTTGTTGTCAGCATTACCACATATGGGTATTGCTACTCTTGCTTTTTTTTGGATGTAATTTGTTTGGAGTACTGTTTTCCAGCCTTTCACTTTGAATTTGTTTTTATCCTTGTTACTTAGATGAGTTTCCTGTAGGCAGCATACAGTTGGATTTTCTTTTTTAATCCATTCTGCTACTCTGTGCCTTTTTATTGGTGAGTTTAATCTCTTTACATTTAGTGTAATTATTGACACTTGTGAGTTCCCTATTGCCATTTTATAGATTGCTTTCTGTTAGTTTTGTGTCTTGTTTGATCCTTCTCTTTTGTTTATCTATCTTTTGTTTTTATTTGGTTGTATTCCATACATCTTTCCACTGTTGCTATCTTTTTTAAGTCATGTGCTTCTGTGGTGGTTTTTTCACTGGTGGTTACCTTTAAGTAATGAAAAGGGTTCCCAGCCTGTTCATTGTAGCGCACTATTTTGTGAGTACTTTTGCACTCCATCATCCTTTGCTACTGTTAATCTCCATCCTCTCCCCCCCTTTTTTTTGTTGTTGTCACAGTTTAAATTTGGTTTTATTGTGTTCTTCTTGGATCTTTACTTGTGGCTTTTTTTTTTTTTGTTCTTTGTATCTGATTGGAGAACCCCCTTTAGTAATTCCTGGAGTGGGGGTTTTCTGATGATAAATTCCCTCATCTTTTCTGTATCTGTGAATGTTTTTATTTCTCCTTCATATTTGAAGGATAGCTTTGATGGGTATAGTATTCATGGCTGAAAGTTCCTCTCTTTCAGGACTTTAAATATTGGGGTCCACTCTCTTCTAGCTTGTAGAGTTTCTGCTGAGAAATCTGATGATAATCTAATGGGCCTTCCTTTATATGTTGTATTCTTCTTTTCCCTGGCTGCCTTGAGAATTTTTTCTTTGTTGTTGGTTTGTGCCAATTTTATTATGATGTGCCTTGTAGTAGGTTTGTTGGGGTTAAGAAAACTAGGAGTTTTGTTTGCTTCTTGAATTTGAGGCTTTAGTTCTTTCCACAGGCTTGGGAAGTTCTCATCTATTATTTGTTTGAGTATGTTCTCCATTCCATTTTCTCTCTCTTCTCCCTCTGATATACCTATTATTCTTATGTTATTCTTTCTGATGGAGTCAGATAATTCTTGTAGGGCTATCTCATTTTTTTAAATTTTTGAGTCTCTTTCTTCTTCTCTCTGTTGTGCCTCAAGTTGCTTGTCTTCTATTTCACTAATCCTCTATTGTATCTGGCCTGTTCTATTAGCTAAGCTTGTTACCTCGCTTTTCAGCTCGTGAATTGAGTTTTTCATCTCTGTTTGATTTGTTTTTATAGTTTCAATTTCCTTGGACATATATTCTTTCTGTTCATTGAGTTGTTTTCTGAACTCCTTACATTGCCTTTTTGTGTTTTCTTGTATATCTCGAAGGATTTTTAGGATTTCTATCTTAAATTCTCTATCATTTAGCTCCAAGGTTTCCAATATATTAAATTTTTTCTCCATAGATTTTTTCTCATCTAGCTGTGTTACCTCTCTTTCTTTTTTATCCATTATATTCAATTTTCTCTTCCTTAATGTCATCTGAGGGTTGTTTTGTTGATAGTATTAATAAGATTTAATAAAGAATAAAAAGTTTAAAAAAATAAAAAATCAAGAGTTTTTTTTAAATTAATAATAAAATAAAGAAAAATAAAATAAAATAAAAATGTAAAAAAAAGGAAATTATTCCCCCCCTCCTTTTTTTCTCTCCTCTCCTCTCCCCTCTTTTTTGAGAAAATCTTGTGGTGAACTGTGAATTATAACAAACAATGCCTGTAATGGAGGGCCTGAATTGGGGAAAATAATAAAGTGGCAAAAAAAAATGAAAGAAAAAAGTAGGGAGTATGGACCCACAAAAAGCAAATAAGGAAAAAATTTGGGTCAACAATAAAATGATTTGCTTTTAGGTGTTGGTTGACTAAGAGTTATGATGAGAGGAATAAGAGGGAAACAGGAAAATGGGGTGGAGACACAAGTTAAAAAATTACTATTGTATTTAGTGGAACAAGAGCTTGATAAAATGGAGAGCCAGGGATGGGAGCACTGCTAGTGAGTTAAAAAGGTGAAGTAAAAAACCCCCAAATGCCACAAACATAAGTTTGAGTCCCAGGTAAGATAATTTGTTCATTATTGAGATTTGAATGAGAGGATATATAAAGGAGAAAGGAATAAACTAATATAGAAGGAGAAAAGAAAGAGAAAAAAAAAGAGGGAACCACTGAAAGAAGAAAAAAGAGGAGAGAGAGAGAGAGAGACAGAGTTAAAGGTTTTGGATTGCAACCCTCATAGAGAGAAAGGAAGAGGAAAGAAAAGATAATGGGAGATATAACACTTATGGGTAGTGTAGTTCAAGGAGAGGAGAGAGTCAGTCTGGCATAGAGGTAATCGACCAAATTGGAGGAGGAAAAAAAATCAAGGATAGATATAAGAGAAACAAAGGAACAAATATAATAAAATGGGATAGGTTATAAAGTCTGCAGATTATTCTTGATTTTGAGAGGTTATCTTCTTGCTTTTTCTTTTCTCTTTCTCTTCCTGGTCAGTGACTCTGTACCCCGGGTTCTGCCCCTTTGGCATGCTCAGGTAGAGGTTTGCAGTTGATAAGTCTCTATGGCGATGTCATGTATTGTGCTTTAGTCTTGTTGGCAGTCGAAGCTCATTAGCATTTATAGGGTCTGACAATGAGAGATCCGTGTTCCTGGAGCCTCTCTCTTAGTCTTTCCTTCCTCAATTAGTAGCCTGAGAATCCAGCTATGGGGTTGCTGCTGCCTGTGCCTGGATAGTAAGAGGCTCAAAGAGCTGGCAACTCCCCACTCTATTTCCACTCAGCACAGGGCTCTGGGTAAGGCTCAGTCAGTCAGAGCTATTAGCATAATCAGGCGGGGCTTCTGCCCACTCAAAGACCTCTGGCTCTGCCACTCTGTCCGGTAACACGGGTGGGCGCCCACTCCCGGGGCGCTTGGAGGAAACTCTCATTCACTATCTGTGCGCACAGACCAGGATATCAGGCCTGCAGTCTCACACTCTGAGTGAAACCCCCACCCGTATGGAAAAGTTCCAGTGTTGGAATTGGCTCTCGCTCTGTCCCCATGCTTGGCTTTTGCAAGGCGCTGGGGCAGCCCGAGATTCTGCTTTTGGCCCACACAAAGGCTCCTGACTCTGCCCCTCTGTGGGATAACACAGGCGCACAATGCCGAGGCACTCGGAGGAATCTCTCACTCACTATCTGTGCATGCAGACCATGATATCAGGCCGACTGCCTCACCCTTTGAGTGAAACCCCCACCAGCACGATAAAGTTACAGCGTTGTAATTAGTTCTTGGTCCCTCCCCATGCGCGGCTTTCCCAGGGCGCTGGGGCGGTCCGGAGATTCCGCTTTTGGCCCACACAAAGGCCTCTGACTCTGCCTCTCTGTGGGATAACACGGGCGCCCACTCCCAGGGCTTTGGAAGGAATCTCTCGCCCACTATCTGCGCGCGCCGAGCAGGGCATCGGGGAAAATGGCTGCCCCACTTGTCTTTCTTTGTCTGGGTTTGGCGCGAGTGTTAGCTTGTATTGCCTGGGTTGCCACAGGAACAGTTTTTCCTTGGCTTGGATCTCCATGCCATAGCCTGGTTCAGCCATTTGTGCCGCGGCCTGGATCTATTCACCCCCTTTGCCCGCCTCAGTTTCTATATTCTCAGTTCCCAGTGAAAGCCACCCTGTTTCAGTTAGTGAGGAAGGCGGAGTATTTCTTACTCCCTATTTCCTTCGGGGTTTGGTTATATATTTAGCCAATTTTTCGCTCGACCATATCTTTGGGTGTATTGCTAAACATCTGGAGGCTCCAAGGATAGGTTTTTCTGTTTCTGGTTGAAGATCTTGTTGAGTTTTGGGGGAGATTTATTGGTATTGCTTCCTACCCTGCCATTACTATGACGTCATCTCCTAGTACTTGTAATTAAGACCTCCTCTCAATAAAGCAAAAGTGTGCCTTATGGTTCTGTTTAGATAATCAAGAAATTTGCAGAGTGATGGCTAAGGGTAAAGTATTCAGATTGTTACATAAATTACTTACCACAACCAAGTTGCAGCCTTCAGTTTTCAAAAGATTTTGAGTAAAGGTCTGAATTACCAGCATTTTCCATCTAGAGAACAGAACGCATTCTGAATATTACAAGCCATTTCATTAAATAGCATTTAATACCTACAGTAAACTATTGTAAATGGATACACAAAGAATATAGACTTAGGGCAGCTTATGACTTTATCATGGTCAGGGACAAAGCAAAAAGTCAATTTGTGTATAATTGCATTTAAATTTTATGTCACAACAGTTGAAATGAGACTTGTTAGTCATTTAAAGAGACACTTTAAAGATTAAGTTAATGACACAAGTTTGCACTATTTAAAGAGGCCTAAAAATTATAAAACAGAGTTTATTTTGAAAAAATCCTGACTCATTTGCAGCCCATGTCAGAATCCATTACTGCAGCTTTGTGCTGGGTGTAGGTTAGTATGGGTGTCCAAGAGGGGAGAGGCGAACTGACATGGACCAGGAGGCCTTTTCATTTTCTAAAATTGAAAATCCTCTTGGCCTGACCTGTGGTGGCGCAGTGGATAAAGCGTCGACCTGGAATGCTGAGGTCACTGGTTCAAAACCCTGGGCTTGCCTGGTCAAGGCACATATGGGAGTTGATGCTTCCTGCTCCCCCCCCTCTCTCCTCTCTCTCTAATAAAAATGAATAAATAAAAAAAATCTAAAAAAAACAAAACAATAAAACACACACACGAAAATCCTCTTGGTCACCATAAATTAGTTTTATTTAAATCATTTGATATCAAATATCTAAAAACAGAATGGAAAGGAAATTGAAAAGGAAAAAAAAGGCAAAGTGAGTGTAAGAAAAAGTGTCAAAGAGCTAAAAATACCCTCTAAAACAAAGAAAAAACCATACTGAAATCATGAAATTCTTAAGGCAGTGTGGTATTAATTTAGTCTGTTATGTGTGCACCAGCCAAGCTCAACATTATAATGTACACCCAGACAGCACCCCTGCCTCAGGCTTAGGGAACCAGATCTGTCCCTGCTAATTTTGCTGCTGACTTTCTGAAAGACCCAGAGCCAATATAAAGAAATTGAAAAGAGAAATTAGTGGGGTCAGTAGATGAAGAGGAAAAGAGGGTTGGGGGTACAAGGAAGATCTAAAAGGAGGGAGAGAAAAATTGAGAAGTGTGGCATAATTGGGAAAATGAAAAGTGATTCAGATGCTTTTGGGTTCTTGACAGCTGTATATTCCTGAAGATTTAGAAAAAGCAATGGTGGGATCTTATGAGTTAAGTAATTTCTTCCTGGAGAGAGTTTACCAATCTTTGAAATCAGAAAATTAGGCTTCCTTGTACTCACCATTATCATTTTGTGGGCAACATGAGACCATACTATTACTTGTTTATGGCCTGTAAATATTATTTCCAACATCATAGGTTTTGATGACTTCCATTTAGTCAAAATTACATTTTTAGGACCTTGTAAATTTTAAGGGATTTGAAATGAAATCATTTGTCATTTCAATGGGAGTTTTAATAATGTTTGAATGTTTTTAAATGCCCATCTTCAATATCTGAATTTTATACAGTACTCTGAGTTAAGTATCATGCTTTGTTTTAAAGCAATGTAATAATAGAACAGTCACATCATACTGACTTTGAACTGGTAAAATATAAATAATTAGGGCTTATGTTTATCTTTGCAAAGCAACTGCTTTCTTTATGAGTATTATAACTTGAATGGGGCAGAAATTTTGGTAAGGAAAAATTTTACATACAAAGACAATTTTCTTCATAAGCACTTCAACAGTACCCAATCCACTAAGAATGATCATTGTGTGAATTAAAGATCACTTAAATTTATTTTTTGAATAGGCTTCTAAGTGTCTTACTGGGTCTTCTGTTAGCCTAATTGAGTTGGTGTATTTGAGAATAGGGAATAATTTTGCTACCCTTTAAATAGGTCACTGTGGCAAATATTGGTTTTTGCTTCTTTTGTATCTATTTTCCTCCTCTTACTGTACATCCATTTTGTGTGCTGCATCAATAGCTCTAGGTATATATTCTCTTTGTCACCTTCCTTTGCAGCAAGGTTTGGCCATATTATTTATTACTGCTAATGGTGTGAAAGGTTAAGATCAATGAGATCAAAGTGAATGTCCACAAGTGTTTCTGGGAAAGCTTTATCTTTCTCAATAAAAAGGTAGAACAGCCAGTACTTCTGTTTATATTTTCTTTCTTTTATAATGTACATGTACTGCCTGGGGTTGCAGAGTTTGTAAACACAAGGTAACTAGCAAGGAGACAAAAGTCAATGCTGCTACAATGGTAGAGGAAAAGAATAGAAAGAGCCTGGGTCCCAGGTGTCTCAGAACAGCTAAGTTAATGCTAGAAAATGTGTCCCTTTGAACTTCTTGCTGTTTGAGAAAAATAAATTCTGTTTGTTTAAGTCATCCTTAGGTGTTTTATCACTTGTAGTCAAATCCAACCTTAAGTGATGCATTAAATAGTAAGAGGTACCTCTTTGTGAATATATATATATTCCTTTATCCTTATCCTTCACTTATTGTGCATGATGAAGTGTATTTCAATAGTAAATGTAGATTTCTTCTTATAGCCATATAACTTAAGAAGTTTTCAGGGAGATAAATAGAGAAAGAAAAGATGAAAAAAGAGAAAAAAGGGAAGAGAAGAGATTATAGAAAAGGAAAGTGTGAGGAGTTATCTTGAAAGGAAAATAAGGGGTACTTAAAAAAATTAAAATATGGCCTTGGCCGGTTGGCTCAGTGATAGAACATTGGCCAGGTGTGTGGAAGTCCCGGGTTTGACTTTCAGTCAGGGCACACCCCATCTGCTTCTCCATCCTTCTCCCCCTCCTTTCTCTCTATCTCTCTCTTCTCATCCCTCAGCCAAGGCTCCATTGGAGCAAAGTTGGCCCAGGTGCTGAGGATGGCTCCATGGCCTCTGCCTCAGGTGCTAGAATGGCTCTGGCCTCGACACAGCAAGACCCCCGATGGGCAAAGCATCGCCCATTGGTGGGCATGCCTGGTGGATCCTGGTCAGGTGCATGCAGCAGTCTGTCTGACTGCCTCCCCACTTCTAACTTCTGAAAAATACAAAAATCCCTACAAAACAAACAAAGAAAAACAAAAATAATTAAAATACAACAATGAACCTGAAAATGTAATGTAATTTATGTGACCACATTAGTCCCTGAGTGCCTAATTTATTAAAAAAATATTTTTAAATGCCTATGATAACATTGTCTGCAAAGATGTGGACATTTGCTTTTAGAAAGAATGTGATGAATCTCAGGGGAATGTGGGCCCTCCTACCTAATAACCAGCTCATGCGTGTCTCCACTGATGGCTCTGCCCACTCGGCAGAGGCTCTTTTTTGAGAATGCTCAGTCAAATCATATTTTTCTCAGACTTGTTAATTCTGCATATAAAAGAAAAGTGGTCCTTGTGTCCTCGAGGTGAGCATGGTGGGGCCTCAAAGAGGGTCTCACAAACTCAGATGATACCAAGACAAAAGATGGAGCCATGTGGGATGGGCTGTTTGGACTATGAACAATCTCTTCCTTCTGTGAAACCAGAATGGGACAAACTTGGTGACCAATGTGTACTGACTTCTTAAAAAAAATTTTGAATTTTGCCTTTATTTGTTGGTGAAAATTAGTTTTTATTCTTATAATGTTTATAACTCTAAAAAATGATGAGCTAAATTGTGTTTGAAAAGACATCAACACAGTCAACCTTATCACTCTTTTGCAGAAAAAATGATTTCCCCTAATTTCCTCCTTCCCACACATGCCCACTCCTTCACTTGCAGAAGTGTACTCTGAAAACACTTTCAGTTGATATATACATAATATATATTTTTTGCAAAAAATACAAAAGTTTAATATAAAAAATTTGCTCATCATCTCACTACCCAGAGGTATATGCACTGGAGACATTTTAGTATATTTGCTTTCAATCACGTGTTTTTGTGACTATCTTTTCTCATTCTCATAAAACTGTATCCTTCTGTATATATGGATTTGTATCAGGGCTTATCTTTTGTAGCTTAGCATCATGATCATGTTCTTTGAAATGTGTTTTTTCATAGGTTCAGGGTAAACAAAGTAATAAAGAGCCCATCATATCCCAGTAAAAAAATAGAAGGTGGATAGAGGGATGTAGGCTCAATGTAGAGACCACAGATAAATGAATGATGCTGGAAATCAACAATGTTAGAAATTCACTAGCCTAGACTAAGGCTGGTAAACTGATGGTATTTGTCATATCTGACCTACACATGTTTTTAGTTTAGTTCATAGAGTGTTTTTATTTATTTATTTATTTATTTATTTAAAATGGAGTTAAATTTATCTATTTCACATACAAATCGATCTATTTCACATGTTACATTTTTGAAAAACCAGAATAATTGGGATATCAAGGGCCACATTCCTACAAGGAAAATATTGGCTGGAGTTAATAGTGGGTATTTAATGAGATGGAACATGTGTTTATTAGTCTAGTCATTGCCTTATGGTCAACTTGGTTCTGTAGGCTGTTGTATTTGCAAAACTGGGAGCCAGTCTAGATTTAATTTCTTCACAAATATTTAAAATTATCATTATTATTATTTTCATTATTATTTTTTTTTGTATTTTTCTGAAGCTGGAAACGGGGAGGCAGTGAGACAGACTCCTGCATGCGCCTGACCGGGATCCACCCAGCATGCCCACCAGGGGGCGATGCTCTGCCCATCTGGGGCATTGCTCTGTTGTGACCAGAGCCACTCTAGCGCCTGGGGCAGAGGCCAAGGAGCCATCCCCAGCACCCGGGCCATCTTTTGCTCCAATGGAACCTCGGCTGTGGGAGGGGAAGAGAGAGACAGAGAGGAAGGAGAAGGGGAGGGGTGGAGAAGCAGATCGGTGCCTCTCCTGTGTGCCCTGGCTGGGAATCGAACCTGGGACTTCTGCACGCCAGGCCGACGCTCTACCACCGAGCCAACCGGCCAGGGCCTTTTTTTTTTTTTTTGTATTTTTCTTAAGTGGAAAGCAGGAGGCAGAGAAATAGACTCCTACATGCACCTGACTGGGATCCAGCATGCCCACTAGGGGGCGATGCTCTGTCCATCTGGGGTGTTGCTCTGTTGCAACTGGAGCCCTTCCAGCACCTGAGGTGGAGGCCATGGAGTCATTATCAGTGTCTGGGCCAACTTTGCTCCAATGGAGCCCTGACTATGAGAGGGGAAGAGAGAGAGAAAGAGCAAGGAGAGAGGAAGGGTGGAGAAGCAGGTGGGTGCTTCTCCTGTGTGCTCTGGCTGGGAATGGAACCTGGGACTTCCATACACTGGGCCAATGCTCTACCACTGAGCCAACTGGCCAGGGTTAATTATCATTATTATTTTTGTGAAAGCATAACCTCTCACTGAGCCCATCCAGATAGCACAGAGCAGGGATCATAGTTTTTCTTCTGAATGATCATCACGTCTTATTGACATATATTAAAGATTCTTAGTAAATATTTGAAAATTAGCCAAAGTCTTTGATGGACAGGAAATTGTAGTCTAAAATATTTTAGCATGTGATATGATAAATTGAAAAAATATTTTAAAATAATGTATTACCAAATGAGCAACATAACAGCAGTAAAAAGTTACAGCTTCCATCAAGTTTCCATATACATTAATTGAATGAATGAGAAGCCTCACTGAAAATGATTTTTATTTAATGAAAAACTTTAGTGTTTTGTATTTAACCTGACAGAAGAACAGGTATTCTTTTCATGCTAAGCATTTATTGGTTGTGGGGTGTAAAGAGTAAGGCAGAAGGGTGGACCTTTGTATCAAATGTTATATCTAGTCTTTTTGAGGTAAAGATATTTTCAAGTAAATAAGGTATTCATCAGAATTTACTATAGAGTATCTGTACTGCTTTATAACCTCCAAACAAAAGAGAAATACAGGGTATAAGACCAAAGAATGCTCTATGGAGCCTTAGAAATGAAAAACAACCTTATAAGAGTAATGGTTTTTAAAAATCACATATGGATAATTATTTGAAATAGTTGGAAAGTTTCTCATGTCTTACAGCCCTCCTTACTCTTTCTAAAGTTTCATGTCCTCATTGTGGAAGAAGAGTGAACTGAAGGAAAAAGGGATTTTCTTTATATTTAGATCAAATGTTTTAAATGCATACAATATATTTGTAATTTCCCACTTTATGAAATCTATTTTTCCCCTGCTGCCTTATTCTTGTAAAGTAAGGATAAAAATAAAGAGGCTTTCTTTAGGACCACTGACCTTGACTAATTGGTTATCTAGGTCTCTACTGAGTACCACTTGTTTTTTACTGTTACCAGATGCAACCACATTAGAATTAATTAGGAGCAGAAAGTTAAGGGTTGAAAAGACAGGAGACAAGAGAGGATGAGAGCAATATTTTGGTGGTGGAATTAGGTTGAAGGTTATGTCTTGTTAAGACAACATGGAACTAAATAAAGAGATTTTTTATTTTATTTGTATGTTATTACAAAAGATTTGGATCTCAAGTCTAGACCTTTAGGAGTTTATTTCCCCAAAGCATTTTGCCAGATTTCACTAAATCAATAGCCTTAGCAGTTTTCTGTATTTGTCAAGTGGATGGTATTGTGATGAGCCTAACCGTCATGTATTTTTTGACAAAATACATAGAAATATTTATTAAAACTATAGTTGAGTACTTATTCACCTCAAATTATAAATTTGAAGGAAATACTACCCTAATAAAAATTTTAAGAAATGCGCTTATGTGGGGCATGGATTGATATCTTTATCTGTGCTATCTCAGAGTTCATTTAAGACCAATTTTCTCTCCACAAAGTTTGCTTCCATAAATAAAGAATGATAGCTTTAAATCACTGTCAAAATTTTATGTGTAGAAGAACCTTCAGTGTCTCACAATTAGAAAGTATATGTGCACCTCTGAGCAATCTCAATACTTTTTCCAGATAAAAAAAACTTGAAATTATGTCAAAAACAGTTTGTAATTTAACACTATTTTAACCACCAGGTTCAACCTTAGAATTTCTGGGCAGCGATTTGTCAAGCAATTAGCTTTATTAGAAAGAGAAGCCTTTAACTTGTTTATCAGGAAGATATATGCTCCTCTGGTAAGCCTTATGGTGAGCTTTCTAACTTCAACAATGGTTGTTTTTTAAAAAAATTGGGACATCACTTTCTGGGTACCATCTATTGTGCACCACAATGTATATTAAGGACTTAGAAAACCACCACCAGGTAAGACCATAGCTTGAGTCCTCCACTTCAGCCTCAGTGTTGGTTATAAGATGTAAGTTTGGGTAAAGGTGGGAGGTGGGTAACAGAAGGGAGAGAAAGAGAGATAAAGAGACAGTGATATAAATTGGGAAGGAATTGGGAATCAGGGCTAGCACTAGGTTTCGGGCTCCCTCTGAAAAATATTTTTGTAAGCATCTGCCTATATAATCAAGTTGATTACAAATATGTTACAAAATTTATGGTCCCATGTGAAGAATAGTCATTATCAATGATGATTTAAAATAATGGAATTGGGAAGAGGTACTTACTTATCTGTTATTGTCCAATCAGTACATAGGAAGATTTGTAATTGTCATGTACATGAACTACTGAGCCATAGCAGAAATTAAGAGTCACTACAGGTGTTGGAGTCGATGTAGCAATATTACTGCTAAATGTTAAAAAAGAGATCTGGCAGCAATATGTAAGATGGTTTGGAGAGTTTATTAGCATGCTATGGGAATAGTCTAGATACAAAATTTCCATCACGGTAAATATGAAAAGTAGAAAAAAGTGTCACAATAAAATTTATATGAAATATTTGAAAGATCAGAGGAAGAGAGAGCAATGAATTGAAAAGAATTTCAGTTTGGGGTAATTAGAATTTTGTAGTAGTTATAGGTTTGTGTTCTCAAATTCATATGTTACGGTCCTAACTCCTAGTACCTCAGAAAGTGATTTTATTTGGAAAGACGACCTTTACAAAGGTAATTAACTTAAATTGAAGTGTTCAGGGTGGACCTTTATCCAATCCACATGGATATTAGGAGACAGAGACCAGGGCTACGTGAGCACAGAGGGCAACTGTGTGAAGAGGCACCTAGGGGGCGGCCTTCTGCAAACTAAGGAGAAAGGCCTCAGAGGAAATCAACCCTGCTGGCACCTAGATTTTAGACTTCTAGCCTCCATAACTGAGATAAAATGAATTTTTGTTGTTTATTAATCTAGAAACAAAAGGCCAAAGTTAGAGGCAACAAGCATTTATTTGAGATTAAAAAAAAAAGAGAAATAAAGAAAGAAACAATAGTGATTTGGGAAGCACTGAATCAAACAGAAACCCAAATAGTGTTCCAAATAGGAGACAAAAGTGAGGGATATTTATGGGAAAGGGAAGGAGGGCACTACATTAATAGAAAAAAGCATATCTGCTTGCTTGTTACTCTTGCAAACAGTTCTTTGGGACATTGTTGCTTTAGGCCTCATCCAAAGGTTATTTTACCCTATTTCCAAAGGTTTGAGGTATAAGACATGCAAAACAGTTCCTTTGGAATGGTAGCTCAAGGTGCATTTTAAAGTGACTTTATATTAGTTTTGACATGGTTAAGTCACTCAGTTTGTGATGTTTTGTTATAGCTACGTTAGTAAACTCAGACATATATTAGAAATGGAAACATCAGGAAGAGAGATAAACTTGGGTTTACGACAGAGTGGAAAAGGAAGGTATTTTCTGACCTTAGTTGTATTAAACCTGATATTGATGAGATAGCATAAAGACAACAAGAAGACAAACAACGACACTTGATCATGTTGTCAAAAATAATACCTAATACATACATTCATACATCATAAAATAAAAGTAACCTTAGAATTGTTTAGGAGAGAGGTTAGAGAATTTCCCTATATATTTTGTAGTTGTCAAAATACCACTTGCCAGAATTTAAAATTATTATTTTGCACTTGAAGCTTGAAAATTATAATTCAACTTTATAATACGCTTTTCTTAAAAATATTGATTTGATTCAAAAAATAAATTTATAATCTAATTCAGCAACTTTCAACTAATGTGCCACAAAAAAAAATTAAAACATGCAATACCTGTCTTCTGAGTCATAGGCACTGATCTCTTTTCCCTTAGATTGTTAAATTAAAAAAATAACAGCACCCAACAGAAAAATAGCCATCTGGTGTGAATGAATCAAAATATACTTTTATGGGGGTCAGATTGACAAAAAATATATTTTTTGGTGTGCTGCAGAATTTTAGTAATTAGTTTATGTGTGCCATGTTAAAAACTGCATCTTTAATTTAATATAATATTTTGCATTTTTCTTAGTTATTGTCAAATTCTGAGACATCAGCAGACTTCTCATATACTCCCATCCAAGTACTAACCAGGCCTGACTCTGCTTAGCTTTCGAGATCAAAAGAGATCAAGTGCTTTCAGGGTGATATGGCTGTAGACAGACTTCTCATATACTATAATATGTGTAAGAACCTGAAGGAAAAAAATGAGATACTTGTTTAGAACCTAGAAAAGATACACAGCCTTTTCTGTAGGCAATTTCAAGACTAGTTTTAATTTTTGCCCAGTTTTCCTTTCTTACCTAAGCTACTTAACTTAAAAAAACAACTCTCTCTCCCTTTCACTCTTGCTGAAATCAATTAAGAAAACAAAACAAAACACTAAAGTTTTAAAAAAATTGTATTGTATGACAATCACAAGTACTTTTATATATTTTATTCTGCTTGAAATATTTTTTTAAAAACATCAATATGATCTTTTCACAGAAAAATATGTAGCATAATATGTAAAATAATACTTATGCTTGCCTTTTTTTTTGCTTAATAACAGGTTTGAACTTTCCAGATGGGAAAATAGAACTCTTTCTAAATTTATATTTAAAACTGAATGATATTCCATTGTATAAAGTCTCATAATTTAATCATTTCTTTCTGCTATATATTTCACAAATTTTTTTACTATTACAAACAACATTGTCATAAATCATTTTGTGTATATGTCATTGTGATGGGCAGAATTGAACCCTCATGATCTTCATTCTCTAATGTCATGCCTTCGCATGTTATGACACATGGCAAAAGGGAATTTACAGATGAAAATATGATTATGGACCTTAAAATAGGGAGATTATCCCAGATTATCCATGAGGGTCAAATGCAATCGCAAAGGTTTTGAAAATCGGAAATGGAGGTAGAAGACTCAGTTAGAGTGATGTAACAATTGAAAGAAGAGGCAGAAGAGATGTGAAGCGTGAGACCCACCACATGGCTTTTAAAATAGAAGAAGGGGGCCAGAATCCAGGGAATGCAGGCAGCCTCTAGAAACTGGTAAAAGTTCTCGGCTGATAGCTGTCATAACCAACCAGCCAGCCAACCAACCAACCAATCAACCAACTAAGCAACCAATCAACCAGCTCTCATTTCTATAAGCACAAGGAACTGAATTCTGATAACCACTTAACTATTTGAATGATCAGGAAATGGATTCTCCCTTGAATTTTCCAGGATAGAGCATAGCTCAGCCAACACTTTGACTTCAGCCTTCTGAGATTCTCAGCCAAAAACCAGCCTACCTCACTGGATCTTCGATTTGAACTATGAGGTAATAAATGTGTATTTATTAAGTTTGTGTCAATTTGTTCCAGCATAGAAAATCAACATAATCATTTCATGTATACCTAATTTCTGAAGTAGAACTATTGTGCCAAAAAGTGTATACAATAATAATTATGACAGATTCTTCAAATTTGTCTCCCAAACAAATTAGATTAGAGCAAGTCACCCTTCCAACAGCAATGAGAGTCCAGATATTTCCATTGTTATCAAACTTTTCTTTGGCTCTTTGCCCAGTAGGTAGAAATGGTGTTTTGGTTTTGTTTATCTTCCTATTTATCTTATTGTAAGTAAAGGTTTACATCTTTTACATTTTTAAGAACCACATATTTCCATATACATGTCTTTAACCTATTTTTCAATAGGATTGCCAAGTGTATTTGGTTGACTTACAAAGTTGTTTACATACTATAGAAATGTCTTCTTGTTTATAAGTTGCATTTTCCCCTCAATTTGATATTTGCCTTTTGATTCTGATGGAGGAACTCAAGAATTAGAAATTTAGCTCAGTAATAGTGGCTTTTAGTTATTAACAACAGGTTTAAAGATGAATGTGCATAAAAAGCCTTATTCTGGGAGCTAGATATATGAATGAGCCTAGGTGACTTCATGAGGCTGCAATCAATCCACTTTTCTCTCCAGAACAGGAGAGCCACAAATAAGATGGTATCTAAGCCCTAATGCTCCAAGGACAAGGACTGCATGTCCATTGACAAAGATGCAGATAAAAAATTGCTGGTCAACAGACAAAGAAATGCTAGAAGAATCCTGAGACAGCAACTTTTACCTAATTAACTGTTCTCTAAACTCCAAACCCCTTACTACTCCTTTCTTCCACTTAAAAAAAAGGTTGGCCGAGACAAGGTGTTAAGATGGTTTTTGGGTACAGAATCCTGGTCTTCTCAGATTGCTGGCCATCTGAATAAAGCCTGCATAAATATTGAATTCTTGTCTCTGCTTATTTGGCTGAGTGGTGATAGACAGCACAAACACTGATATTTTACCAGTTTCAATTCTGTTCATGATGGTATTTTAATGTATTTTTTAATTTTAATTTTTATGTGTTTGTCTTTTATTCAATGGCTTCCAGATTTTATGTCATGTTTAAAAAGGTCCTTCTTAGGTAAATGTCATAAACAAATACACTTATGTGTTTTTAGTATTTTAGATATTATTTTTGACATTTAAATTTGATTTTTCCATAAATTTAATAATGCTTTCTTTCTACTGACCTGAAATGCTATTTTAATCATATTTTAAATTTCAGTTTGTATTTTGTGTATTTTTTAGTCTATTTTTTTTATGATTCTATTTACTCAAGCACTAACACTGCACTTTAGATTATTGAAGTTTTAAATATGTTTTTTTTTCTTTCTTTTTTTTTTTAATAAATTTTTATTAATGGTAATGGGATGACATTAATAAATCAGGGTACATATATTCAAAGAAAACATGTCTAGGTTATTTTGTCATCAAATTATGTTGCAAACCCCTCGCCCAAAGTCAGATTGTCCTCCGTCACCCTCTATCTAGTTCTCTGTGCTCCTCCCCCTCCCCCTAACTCTCTCCCTCCCTCCCTCCCATGTCCTCCCTCCCCCCCCACCCTTGGTAACCACCACACTCTTGTCCATGTCTCTTAGTCTCATTAAATATGTTTTAACATCTAGTAGTGTTATCTGCCACATTGTTCTTTCTTTGTGGTTTTTGTTCATAACCTTTAGCTTTACTTGGGTAATTAAAAAATTCATCTAGTTTGCCGGGTTAATAAATAAATCTATAGATTAGCTTAGGAACAGTATTCATGTTTATAATATTAAATCTACCTATCCAAGAGCAATGCATATAATTTTATTTGTTTAACTTTTTATTTAAGTCCAATAGCACTACAGTCTCCTAAGTAGGGGTTTTCATTGAGTTTTAAGTTTATTTCTATATATTCTGTCTTTTCCTTGCCATTGTAAACTAAATCTTATGTCATATTTTTTAATTGGTTGTCACTTGTGAGCATCATATGTATGTGTGTGTGTGTGTATATATATATATATATATAATATGTATTTGTTTTTCTGTATATTAACTTTATTCTCAGCCATTTAGTAAATGAATTCTCTTACTGGTTTTCATTTATTTATAAGTAGAAAATGATAAAATCTAAAAACAATTTTACCCCCTCTTTCAATTTTTAAACATATAATGTTTCTTGTCCAATTATGTCCAGAAAATTAAACAACAGTTGTAAAATGTTCCTATGTGTTACAATCCTATTTAATTGCAGTTTCTGTCCTGAAAGCACCTTTTCTCTTTGAATGTGATTCAGGCCATTAGCTGTGCCCTTTGTAGCTGATTCCAACAGCCAGCTTCTCTACCTAGACCTGGTCCCAAGTGGTCCTAGATTTTTTTCCTTTTATCTGTTGTCAGAGTTGTAGGCTCCATATTTATATCAAGATATAATTTATGACCTAATTTAATGATTCCTAAATATAGGTATGCATCAGAGTCATTTGAGGAACTTTCTGGAAACAAATTAATAAGCTTCAAATAATATCAAACTGACCCAGAAATTTAAGAGTAACATTTTTTCAAAGAGATTCCCAGTAATTTCTAATGCTACTACAAAAATCCCATCAATCCAAGATGATCATTCTCAGTTGGGAATGATTTTGTCCCCCAGACGACAGGGGCAATGTCTATAGGTATTTTTGATTCATCACAACTAGGAGTGAGGAATGCTGCAGGCTTTTAGTGTATAGAGGCCAAGGGTGCTCTTAAATGTTTTACCATGTGGAAGACAACCCCTACATCAAAGAATTTCTAATGGCAAAATGTTAACAGTGCTGAGGATGAGAACCCTGACCTAAGACCTGAACCAGGGAACCATCAAAAGATCATTTACTGATCATTGCATGTAGCATGCTGCTTAATGATTTTAGTAGCAAGACTTATATCTAGTTAAAAAACAATATGCCAAAACCATATGGTCTGGTCATGATTACGAACTAAAGAATAGATGGATTTTCCTTCAAATTGTAGGAGCTAGAATTTTTATTCAGACACTATGACTTCATAGTCATGATTTTTTTTTCTCATCAACAACAGAACTCCAATAAATGAGGATAATAATGTGCCTCCCTTGAAACAATGGGTGCTTATGTGAAACAGATCTAGCAAATGAGAGATAAATGGAACTCCCTATGGGTGCTTCTGTGAAATCTATTTAAAAAGTGGACAGATTAATTTGGCACTTGCCCTATGCATTTTATCTCTCTATTTTCCTGCCTGGGACATTGATGTAATGCTCTGAATGAGGCATTCATCTTGTGACTATGAGGTGACAAGTATGTGTTAAAGACATCTGAATGGAATGAAAATTCCTGAACACATTCAGACCTGCCACACCAGTCTTGCTCTGAACTCCCTTTAAATGAGAAAAGCAAATACCCTGATTTAAGTCATCATTCTTTTTTAGGGGAATGAAATTACTTACTACACAGTTATTTTCATAATGAAAATATATTTTGTCAATAAGTTTCCTTAATTTTTATTTTGAAGATGTAAACTATTAAAATATAATATATTGTAATAAAAAATTATAATCTTAACTAATGACACTATTTTTTGTAGGAAAGAAACTGTTTTTGTAAGAAAATGACATAAATTGCCTGGGGCTTGAAAGTATGATTTGTTTAGCACATGGGTTAGCAAAAAGCAAAGATTTAAAAATATTACTGAATTCCCCTGTAAAAGAAATTAACTTGGAATTATATAAAATGATGAGTGTGTAGGGGAAGTGAACTGTTACACTGGTAAATAAGGCTGGACAAATGACCAAAATATTTTAAAACCAAGGATATGTAATATTTTATTTTAAAATGTTTGCATCACTCTGATGTAGAACTCTCTCTGACACCAAAATCTCCAGTGAGGTCTAGTATATGCTTTGTGTGTGCATTTTAAAATTAGTTTATTATTATAATATTGGTAAAATTTTTTTAAAAAGCCAGATTTCATATCTAAGTGGGCAAGTAGAAGAGAAGGTGAACAATCATGAGCTGAGAACTGAAAGTCCTATGTTTATTATATATTTATATGTATTTTTCTCCTATAGGTTCTGTTTCTCTCGAGATACCTGATTAATACAAACTTGGGATTCATTATGAGTAGTAAAAAATTGAAAAAATAAATTGCCTTTCTGTGGATATTTCAAACAGCCAACATGTAGTGATCTAATTCTTGGTGAGAGATAAAGGAAACAGGACCCAGGCAGAGACAGGCAGCCATGGGAACTTGGACTTTAGCTCGAGCTGAAGATTGTGTGTAATGCAGACCGCAAAAATAGGACACAAAACATTAAAAGTAAATGTTATGAATCCATAATGAAATCATGACTACCCAAGGCATTCATTTCTTCAAATCTTGCTCAGAAAATATATCTTTTAAAATAATGTTTTTAAAGACTGTGTTCAAGTCTGCCATAAAGAAAAGTTAACAGTTTTGAACATTCAGACTCAAATGAGGAACAGCCAGCCATCACTATGGGGAATCTTACAGATAACACATGTGTGATTCAAGGTTTTCCTGAGGCTATACTGAAATCAAGTACTTGTTACAGTATCTAAATTTAAGTAAATATACCTAATGTTAAGCCTTCTATGAGATGAAATTTTTTAAATTATGTTTTGAAATGCCAGCGAATGTTACAACTGATATAAACAAAGCATAGTGAAATAGATTGATTTTAGAAAATTAGGTAGTACATTTATAAACCAAGAACACATAGTTTCTCACATTTGTCTACAAATTTTAAAGAGATCTAATATTTTATAAAAACCAAATTAAACTCACTAAAATTTCATATATCCCTACAATCAGTTCTATTCAAGTGTGTATACATACTTTAAGTTATTTTTACAAAACACGTGGAAATAAGACAGGAA
The DNA here is from genome assembly GCF_036850765.1 of Saccopteryx bilineata. Classification (NCBI taxonomy): domain Eukaryota; kingdom Metazoa; phylum Chordata; class Mammalia; order Chiroptera; family Emballonuridae; genus Saccopteryx; species Saccopteryx bilineata. The sequence goes on along the minus strand of NC_089491.1, from coordinate 205,762,697 downwards.
ATTAAGATGTAGTATATATATTTACGTTGAGTAAAAACAAATCAAACAAGTAAATACACATACAAAAATGCAAAAAATAAAATCTACTTAAACATAAGGGTTAAAGGAGTAAACGGAAAAACACTTAAGCACATTATTATTTTTAAAATAAATTCAAATGAACCGGTAGGCTTGTTTTCAAAATTTTGGAATGGTTAGACTTTGGGAGACATAAACCTAATTATAGGTTTTATTTCATGACTTTTAATGTTCTTTATGCAAGAGAAACAAGTTGGGAAATTAGATGTTTCTATCTTTGGCTACGTAATATAATTTTTCCCATAACATTTTGCATCTGTGTTGTTTAGTTCAATGGTCCATTAGTCAAGGGAACAAGTTACTACAGACTTCTATGAAATCACTATTTCAATAAATTGTGGAGTCCAACTTACTCAGTGAATGGGCCTTTAGATTTTAAAGATGCCTAGATTGTTTTAATGTAATTGGCACTTGATTCTGCATAGAAATTCAAATAAATATTCAAAGCTGGAAGAAGAGCTCAATTCTAGTTCTTGAGACAGAAAAAGTTTGCTCTACATCCTTCCTCTGTATTAACTGCCTATATAAAGTCTGAGGACTAAAAATAAACACGAGTTACACTTCTTATAATTTATTTAAAGATAGGAGGTTATTAAATAATTTAGTATCATTAATCTGTCAAGTATAGTCTTCATCAAAGAGAGTGCCATTTGTAACAAAAATTTTATAGTTTAAAAGCAATTATATGTACAAATGGCTGCAGGGAAAGAGATAATGAGAAAATGTAAAACTCCTAGAAGTAAATCAACAAAAGAATTAAAAAAAAATTATTTCAAGTTATCTCATAGTTTTCAGAAATTACTGGTTCAGTAGCTTGAAAGTTTGGGTAAAGATAGATAGGTGGTAAAGTAGGTTCTAATCCATTTCTTTCATCTAGGCATAATACCTGGCACAAGGTGAGCAAAGGATTAGGAATGAATTTCTCTTACTCCTGGTTCACTCCTATATCAAACGAGTACATTTTTAGCACTTATTACTACAATTTCCCTTGCTTATTACTGTGCAACAAAAAGGAGATAAAAACAGAAAAGTTGAATCATGTTCCTGGACTTGAGGTTTTCAATGATGTTGAACAGGTGTAGGTCAAACCCATACAGAAAAAAGCAGTGCGGGGGGGGGGGGGAGTCGACAACAACCTAATGGTTTGTATCTTTTTAGCCAGATTATTTAAAACATTTGGGACAAAACAAGGCAAGTTGTTTTTTAAGCCAACAATTTTGTGAATGTTCTAAGTGGATATGACAGTGAAGAATGATATAATGGTAAAAGTTCAAAATTGATGAAATAATAACAACCATCCCTTTTTTGATAGTGTCTTTATTTACAAAAAAGCCCAGTAATGAATAATGTAATAGGCTTTAAAGTAGAATTCAAAAAGAAACTGTTACTTTTAATTGTGTTAACATTGACTTGATAAGTGTCATTTTGGTGCTTATTTCTTTGTAACATAAGACATTATGATTAAACATTTTATTTTATTTTATTATTTTTTTATTATAATTTTATTTTTCTTAATGGGGCGACATCAATAAATCAGGATACATATATTCAAAGATCAACCAGTCCAGGTTATCTTGTCTTCCAATTATGTTGCATACCCATCTCCCAAAGTCAGATTGTCCTCTGTCACCTTCTATCTACTTTTCTTTGTGCCCCTCCCCCTCCCCCTTTCCCTCTCCCTTTCCCCCCTCCCCTTGTAACCACCACACTCTTATCAATGTCTATTAGTTTCACTTTTATGTCCCACCTGTGTATGGGATAATGCAGTTCCTGGTTTTTTCTGATTTACTTATTTCACTTCGTATAATGTTATCAAGATCCCACCATTTTGCTGTAAATGATCCGATGTCATCATTACTTATGGCTGAGTAGTATTCCATAGTGTATATGTGCCACATCTTCTTTTTTTTTTTTTTTTTTAATAATTTTATTTTTTTAATGGGGTGACATCAATAAATCAGGATACATATATTCAAAGATAACAAGACCAGGGTATCTTGTCGTTCAATTATGATGCATACCCGTCACCCAAAGTCAGATTGTCCTCTGTCACCTTCTATCTTGTTTTCTTTGTGCCCCTCCCCCTCCCCCTTTCCCTCTCCCATTCCCCCCTCCCCCCCGTAACCACCACACTTATCAATGTCTCTTAGTTTCACTTTTATGTCCCACCTACGTATGGAATAATGCAGTTCCTGGTTTTTTCTGATTTACTTATTTCGCTTCGTATCACGTTATCTAGATCCCACCATTTTGCTGTAAATGTTCCGATGTCATCATTTCTTATGGCTGAGTAGTATTCCATAGTGTATATGTGCCACATCTTCTTTATCCAGTCATCTATTGACGGGCTTTTTGGTTGTTTCCATGTCCTGGCCACTGTGAACAATGCTGCAATAAACATGGGGCTGCATGTGTCTTTACGTATCAATGTTTCTGAGTTTTTGGGGTATATACCCAGTAGAGGGATTGCTGGGTCATAAGGTAGTTCTATTTTCAGTTTTTTGAGGAACCACCATACTCTCTTCCATAATGGTTGTACTACTTTACATTCCCACCAACAGTGTATGAGGGTTCCTTTTTCTCCACAGCCTCTCCAACATTTGCTATTACCTGTCTTGCTAATAATAGCTAATCGAACAGGTGTGAGGTGGTATCTCATTGCTGTTTTGATTTGCATTTCTCTAATTGCTAAAGAATATGAGCATCTTTTCATATATCTGTTGGCCATTTGTATTTCTTCCTGGGAGAAGTGTCTGTTCATATACTCTTCCCATTTTTTTATGGGATTGTTTGTTTGTTTGTTGTTGAGTTTTATGAGTTCTTTGTATATTTTGGATATTAGGCCCTTATCTGAGCTGTTGTTTGAAAATATCATTTCCCATTTAGTTGGCTTTCTGTTTATTTTGTTATCAGTTTCTCTTGCTGAGCAAAAACTTCTTAGTCTGATGTAGTCCCATTCATTAATTTTTGCCTTCACTTCTCTTGCCATTGGAGTCAAATTCATAAAATGCTCTTTAAAACCCAGGTCCATGAGTTGAGTACCTATGTCTTCTTCTATGTACTTAATTGTTTCAGGTCTTATGTTTAGATCTTTGATCCATTTTGAGTTAATTTTAGTACAGGGGGACAAACTGTAGTCCAGTTTCATTCTTTTGCATGTGGCTTTCCAGTTTTCTCAGCACCATTTATTGAAGAGGCTTTCTTTTCTCCATTGTGTGTTGTTGGCCCCTTTATCAAAAATTATTTGACTATATATATGTGGTTTTATTTCTGGACTTTCTATTCTGTTCCATTGGTCTGAGTGTCTATTTTTCTGCCAATACCATGCTGTTTTGATTGTCGTGGCCCTATAATAGAGTTTGAAGTCAGGTATTGTAATGCCCCCAGCTTCATTCTTTTTCTTTAGGATTGCTTTGGCTATTCGGGGTTTTTTATAGTTCCATATAAATCTGATGATTTTTTGCTCTATTTCTTTAAAAAACGTCATTGGAAGTTTGATGGGAATTGCATTGAATTTGTATATTGCTTTGGGTAATATAGTCATCTTTATTATATTTATTCTTCCTAGCCAAGAACAAGGTATATTCTTCCATCTCATTATATCTTTTTCAATTTCCCTTAAAAATGGTTTATAGTTTTCATTATATAAGTCCTTTACATTCTTTGTTATGTTTATTCCTAAGTATTTTATTTTTTTTTTTTGTTGCAATCGTGAAGGGGATTATTCTTTTGAGTTCGTTCTCAGTTGTTTCATTGTTGGCATATAGAAAGGCTATTGACTTCTGTATGTTAATTTTGTATCCTGCGACCTTACTGTATTGGCTTATTGTTTCTAGTAGTCTTTTTGTGGATTCTTTGAGGTTTTCGATGTATAGGATCATATCATCTGCAAAAAGTGATACCTTTACTTCTTCTTTTCCGATATGGATGCCTTTTATTTCTTTGTCTTGTCTGATTGCTGTGGCGAGAACCTCTAGTACCACATTAAATAAGAGTGGAGAGAGTGGACAACCCTGTCTTGTTCCTGATTTAAGGGGGAAAGCCTTCAGTTTAGTGCCATTTAATATGATGTTAGCTGATGGTTTATCATATATGGCCTTTATCATGTTGAGATATTTTCCTTCTATACCCATTTTGTTGAGAGTCTTAAACATAAAATTGTGTTGTATTTTATCGAAAGCCTTTTCTGCATCTATTGATAAAATCATGTGGTTTTTGTTCTTTGTTTTGTTGATATGGTGTATTACGTTAACCGTTTTACGTGTGTTGAACCAACCTTGAGATTCTGGGATGAATCCCACTTGATCATGATGTATTATTTTTTTAATATGTTGTTGTATTTGATTTGCTAGTATTTTGTTTAGTATTTTAGCATCTGTATTCATTAGAGATATTGGTCTGTAGTTTTCTTTTTTTGTGCCATCCTTGCCTGGTTTTGGTATGAGGATTATGTTGGCCTCATAAAATGTGTTTGGAAGTATTGCTTCTTCTTCAATTATTTGGAAGACTTTCAGTAGAATAGGAACCAAATCTACTTTGAATGTTTGATAAAATTCGCTGGTATAGCCGTCAGGGCCTGGACTTTTACTTTTGGGGAGGTTTTTAATGGTTTTTTCTATTTCTTCTCTACTAATAGGTCTGTTTAGGCTTTCTGCTTCTTCTTGACTCAGTCTAGGAAGGTTGTATTCTTCTAGGAATTTATCCATTTCTTCTAGGTTGTTGAATTTAGTTGCATAAAGTTTTTCATAGTATTCTACAATAATTCTTTTTATATCTTCGGTGTTCGTGGTGATTTCTCCTTTTTCATTTTGGATTTTGTTTATATGAGTTCTTTCTCTTTTTTCCTTGGTAAGTCTTGCCAAGGATTTGTCAAATTTGTTGATCTTTTCAAAGAACCAGCTCTTTGGTCTATTAATTTTTTCTATACTTTTACTGTTCTCTATTTCATTTATTTCTGCTCTGATTTTTATTATCTCCTTTCTTCGGCTGGTTTTGGGTTGTCTTTGTTCTTCTTTTTCTAGTTCCTTAAGGTGGGAAGTTAAGTGGTTCACTTGGGCTCTCTCTTGTTTGTTCATATATGCCTGAAGTGATAGGAACTTCCCTCTTATCACTGCTTTTGCTGCATCCCATAGATTCTGATATGTCGTATTGTCATTTTCATTAGTCTGTATATATCTTTTGATCTCTGAACTTATTTCTTCTTTGACCCATTCATTTTTTAAAAGTATGTTGTTTAGTTTCCACATTTTTGTGGGATTTTTTTTCCTCCTTTTTGCAGTTGAATTCTAGTTTCAAGGCTTTATGATCAAAAAATATGCTTGGTACAACTTTGATTTTTCTGAATTTGCTGATGTTGTTTTTGTGGCCCAACATATGGTCAATTCTTGAAAATAATCCATGTACACTGGAGAAAAATGTATACTTAGTCACTTTGGGATGAAATGTCCTGTAGATGTCTATCATATCCAGGTGCTCTAGTGTTTTGTTTAAGGCCACTATATCTTTGTTGATTCTCTGTTTGGATGACCGATCTAGAGCCGTCAGCGGTGTATTGAGGTCTCCAAGTATGATTGTATTTTGTCAGTTTTTGTTTTAAGATCAATAAATAGCTGTCTTATATATTTTGGTGCTCCTTGGTTTGGTGCATATATATTAAGAATTGTTATGTCTTCTTGATTCAGTGTCCCCTTAGCCATTATGAAATGGCCATTTTTGTCTCTGAGTACTTTTGTTGTCTTGTAGTCAGCATTATCAGATATGTGTATTGCTATGCCTGCTTTTTTTTGATGTTATTTGCTTGGAGTATTGTTTTCTAGCCTTTCACTTTGAATTTGTTTTTATCCTTGTTACTTAGATGAGTTTCCTGTAGGCAGCATACAGTTGGCTTTGTCTTTTTTAATCTATTCTGCTACTCTGTGCCTTTTTATTGGTGAGTTTAATCTGTTTACATTTAGTGTAATTATTGACACTTGTGAGTTTCCTATTGCCATTTTATAGATTGCTTTCTGTTAGTTTTGTGTCTTGTTTGATCCTTCTCTTTCGTTTTTCTATCTTTTATTTTTATTTGGTTGTATTCCATACATCTTTCCACTGTTGCTATCTTTTTTATGTCATGTGCTTCTGTGGTGGTTTTTTCAATGGTGGTTATCTTTAATTAATGAAAAGTGTTCCTACCCTGTTCATTGTAGCGCACTATTTTGTGAGTACTTTTGCACTCCATCGTCCTTTGCTACTGTTAATCTCCATCCTTTCCCCCCTTTCTTTTCGTTGTTGTCACAGTTTAAATTTGGTTTTATTGTGTTCTTCTTGGAGCTTTTACTTGTGGCTCTGTTTTTTTTTTTGTTCTTTGTATCTGATTGGAGAACCCCCTTTAGTAATTCCTGGAGTGGGGGTTTTCTGATAATAATTTCCCTCATCTTTTCTGTATCTGTGAATGTTTTTATTTCTCCTTCATATTTGAAGGATAGCTTTGATGGGTATAGTATTCGTGGCTGAAAGTTTCTCTCTTTCAGGACTTCAAATATTGGGGTCCACTCTCTTCTAGCTTGTAGAGTTTCTGATGAGAAATCTGATGATAATCTAATGGGCCTTCCTTTATATGTTGTATTCTTCTTTTCCCTGGCTGCCTTGAGAATTTTTTCTTTGCCATTGGTTTGTGCCAATTTCATTATGATGTGCCTTGGAGTAGGTTTGTTGGCTTTAAGAAAACTCAGAATTCTGTTTGCTTCATGAATTTGAGGCTTTAGTTCTTTCCACAGGCTTGGGAAGTTCTCATCTATTATTTGTTTGAGTATGTTCTCCATTCCTTTTTCTCTCTATTCTCCCTCTGATATACCTATTATTCTTATGTTATTCTTTCTGTTGGAGTCAGATAATTCTTGTAGGGCTATGTCATTTTTTAAAAATTTTTGAGTCTCTTTCTTCTCTCTGTTGTGCCTCAAGTTGCTTATCTTCTATTTCACTAATCCTCTCTTCTATCTGACCTGTTCTATTAGCCAAGATTGTTACCTCATTTTTCAGCTCGTGAATTGAGTTTTTCATCTCTGTTTGATTTGTTTTTATAGTTTCAATTTCCTTGGACATATATTCTTTGTGTTCATTGAGTTGTTTTCTGAGCTCCCTACATTGCCTTTCTGTGTTTTCTTGTATATCTCTGAGTAGTTTTTAGGATTTCTATCTTGAATTCTCTGTCATTTAACTCTAAGGTTTCCAATATATTAAATTTTTTCTCCATAGATTTTTCCTCATCTATCCGTGTTACCTCTCTTTCTTTTTTATCCATTATATTCAATTTTCTCTTCCTTAATGTCATCTGAGGGTGAGTTTATTGATAGTATTAATGAGATTTAATAAAAAATAAAAAGTTAAAAAAATAAAAAATTGAAAAAAGTTGTTTTTTTTAAATTAATAATGAAATAAAGAAAAATGAAATAAAATTAAAATTAAAAAAAGGAAATTATTCCCCCCCCTCCTTTTTTCCTCCCCTCTCCTCTTCCCTATTTCTTGAGAAAATCTTGTGGTGAACTGTGAATTATTTTGTATTTAATAGAACAAACAATGCCTGTAATGGCTGGCCTGAATTGGGGAAAAGTAATAAAGGGGCAAGAAAAAAAGTAATAAAAAAAAAATAAATAAAAAATAAAAAAAAGGTGGGGGATATGGACCCACAAAAAGCAAATAATGAAAAAATTTGAATCAAGAATAAAATGATTTGTGTTTCGGTGTTGGTTGACTAAGAGTTATGATGAGAGGAGTAAGAGGGAAACAGGAAAATGGGGGTACAAATTAAAAAATTACTATTGTATTTAGTGGAACAAGAGCTTGATAAAATGGAGAGCCAGGGATGGAAGCACTGCTAGTGAGTTAAAAAGGTGAAGTAAAAACCCCCCAAAATGCCACAAACATAAATTTGAGTCCCAGATAAAATAATTTGTTCGTTATTGAGGTTTGAATGAGAGGAGACGTAAAGGAGAAAGGAAGAAACTAATATAGAGGGAGAAAAGAGAGAGAGAAAAAAAGAGGGAACCACTAAAAGAAGAAAAAAGAAAAAAGAGGAGAGAGAGTTAAGGGTTTTGGAGTGCAACCCTCATTGAGAGAAAGGAAGAGGAAAGAAAAGATAATGGGAGATGTAACACTTATGGGTAGTGTAGTTCAAGGAGAGAAGAGAGTAAGACCGGTAGAGAGTTAAACCACCAAATTGGAGGAGGAAAAAAAAATCAAGGATGAAAATAAGAGAAACAAACAAACAAATAAAATAAAATGGGATAGGTTATAAAGTCTGCGGATTATTCTTGATTTTGAGAGGTTATCTTCTTGCTTTTTCTTTTCTCTCCCTCTTCCTGGTCGGTGACTCTGTACCCCGGGTTCTGCCCCTTTGGCACGCTCAGGCAGAGGTTTGCAGTTAATAAGTCTCTATGGCGATGTCATGTATTGTGCTTCAGTCTCGTTGGCAGTCGAAGCTCATTAGCATTTATAGGCTCCGACAGTGAGAGAGTCCGTGTTCCTGGAGCCTTTCTCCTAGTCTTTCCTTCCTCAATTAGTAGCCTGATAATCCAGCTATGGGGTTGCTGCTGCCTGTGCCTGGATAGTAAGAGGCTCAAAGAGCTGGCAACTCCCCACTCTATTTCCACTCAGCACAGGGCTCTGGGTAAGGCTCAGTCAGTCAGAGCCGCTAGCATAATCAGCCAGGGTTTCCGCCCACTCAAAGACCTCTGGCTCTGCCACTCTGTCCGGTAACACGGGCGGGCACCCACTCCCAGGGTGCTTGGAGGAAACTCTCGTTCACTATCTGTGCGCACAGACCAGGATGTTAGACCGGAAGTCTCACCCTCTGAGTGAAACCCCCCACCCGTACTGAAAAGTTTCAGTGTTGGAATTGACTCTCGCTCCGTCCTCGTGTGCCAGTTTTTCAAGGCGCTGAGGCGGCCTGAGACTCCGCCCTCAGCCCACACAAAAGCCCCCAACTCTGTCCCTCCGTGGGACAACACGGGCTCCCACTCCCGAGATGCTGGGACGAGTCTCCTGCCCACTCTTTGTGTGCACAGACCAGGATGTGAGGCCAGAATCTTGCCCTCTGAGTGAAACCTCCTGCCCGCACTGAAAAGTTCCAGTGGTGGAATTAGCTCTCGCTCCCTCCCCGTGTGCGGCTCTCCCAGGGTGCTGGGGTGGCCTGGAGGCTTTCAGCCCACACAAAGGCCTCTGACTCTGCCTCTCTGTGGTACAACACAGGCGCACACCCCCGGGGCTTTGCAAGGAATCTCACGCCCCCTATCTGCGCGCACCGACCAGGAGATCGGGTAAAATGGCTGCCCCGCTTGTCTTTTCTTTGTCTGGGTTTGGCACGAGTGTTAGCTAGTATTGCCCGGGTTGTCACAGGAACAGTTTTTACTCGGCTTGGATCTCCGTGCCACAGCCTGGTTCGGCCGTTTCTGCCACAGCCTGGATCTATTCACCTTCTTTTCCTGCCTTAGTTTCTATATTCTCAGCTTCCAGTGAAAACTGCCCTGTTTAGGTTAGTGAGGAAGGTGAAACATCTGGAGGCTCCAAGGATAGGTTTTTCTGTTTCTGGTTGAAGATCTTGTTGAGTTTTGGGGGAGATTTATCGGTATTGCTTCCTACCCCGCCATTACTCTGATGTCATCCCCTATGATTAAACATTTTAAAGGAAAATATTTATTAATAGTTTTTATATAGCACTCTTATTTAGTTTTAAGTATAACCACAAGAAAATATAAAAATAAAACATTTTGAAGCTGTTTAGCTATTGTTACTTTTGAATTTTAAAAGGATGGGTTGGAAAAAAGAACTTACGTATCTTTGACTTTTCATGCTTTTCACCACATATTTTTGTTTTTCAATCTTCTCTTGTACATGAACATGATAAAATATCTTTGCTCTCACCTCTATTATTCTATGTATTTTGCTACTACAAATACTTTAACTTTTCTAATTTACTTTATGTCTATTTCTTCAACTTTGAAATCTTCTTGGACTATTCCATTGTCAAGTCTAAAGGCTGACTGAGCCAGGGTTCGTTCTGGCTTGTATAGCTATTTACACATCCCCTATTGATTTTGTGGTCATAGCCCCATGATAGATATTGGTTAATTCCCACTGTTATCCCCTCCATTACTGACAATTCCTTCCTTAACCATTCTCTGATTGCTTCAGTCTGTTATTATCAAGCTTGATCCCTTTGATGGCTTGAAATTTTGGTCCTGACCACGTGTAGTTCAAACATGGTATTAGATGATTAACGTGACTATTGCAATCTAAAGCAATGATTCTCTCTTGAAAAATCATCACTTTAAACCTGGGATACAGAGGGCATTCTTTATGAATTTTTCATACACACAGAAACCACGGCTATTTCTGGGAAAACGTATTAGAATTAAAAGCACTAGGCAAACAGTAACTCAGCCCAGAGTTTTTTTTTTTTTTTGATATCTAAATTTAAATAGATTTTTCACCTTTCAATATCTTTCGGAGTTACTTCAACCATCTATCTGTGCTTCTATCAGTCAATCCATGCACTAATATTTTCTGGGTGTCAATCATTGTTCTAGATGCTTTGGAAAAGATAATATAATAATAAATAATACAAATATTCTCATTACCTTCAGAGAGCTTGGAGTTTATTATCAGTATGGATAAGTAATTAGGACATTTAAAATTGTGTGTGTGTGTATTAAAGGGTTTTTTTTGCAATAGAGAGAGAAAGGGGGACAGACAGTGACAGACTGGAAGGGAGAGAGATGAAAAGCACCAGTTCTTTATTGTGGCATCTTAATTGTTCATTGATTGCTTTCTCATATGTGCCTTGATTGAGAGGCTCCAGCAGAGCAAGTGACCTTTTGCTCAAGCCTGAAACCATGAGGTCATGTCTATGATCCCATGCTTAAGCTGGTGACTCTGCTCATGCAGGTGAATCTGCACTCAAGCTGGATGAGCGTACACTCAAGCCGATAACCTTGGGTTTTGTTTCTGGGTCCTCAGCATCTCGGACCAATGTTTTATCCTTGGCACCACTACCTGGTCATGCTTAAAGGTCTTAAGAGCAGAAATAAAATGCTCTATGGTAATATATAGGAGAGTAAAATATCTGGAATTTGAGGATTCAGAGAAAGCATCTTGAGAGAAGGATTATTGAGGCTGATCCCTGAAGTTAAGGTAAGTGACAATGAAAGTGGAATGGAGTAATAACACATGCAAAGCAAGCAACATAGATATTTGAGAAACTGAAAGCCATTTACCAGCATGAGGCAGAAGTAGAAAAGCAGGGAAAGAAGTAGGAAAGTTGACTTGCATGTTAAGCAGAGTCCTAATTATGAAGGACCCTAAAGGCAAAATTAAATCATTTGGACCTCAAACCATCAGCAAAGGGCAGTAATAAAAGTATCTTAAATTAGAGAATAATGAGACAGAGTGGAGAATGGTCTAGAGGGAAGAAGCATGAGATTTAGAGACCATTGTGCGGTTATTGTAAGAATATAGGTAAGAGATGATAAACTAAGATTGTAGTTCTAAGGATGAACAGAAGTTGTTGGACTTGAGAAGTTTCAAAAGGTATGTTGAAAAGAATGAAGAAATTATATAATATTGGAAGAGAGAATAAAGTTTATTATAATGACCACTCTATTGTCTTGAATAAACAATGGTGATACCATATACTGAGAAAGAGAATATAGGAGGATCATATATGAAAGTTTGTGGGAATGGAGATGGTGGGTTATTCTGGAATGTGTTGATTTTGATATGTGTATGGAGTTGCAAAGTGGAAATACCAGTGTAAGTAGAATAATATTTTTGCAAGCTCAGGGAAGAGCCTTGGGAAAAAGATTGAAATCAACATATAGTACTTACTAAAGACATGGAAGTTAACATAATCATACAGAGAGAATAGTGGAGTGAAAAGAACTTAATTAACTGAATTTAAGGATAATAACATTTAAGAACAGAATAACACACACACACACACACACACACACACACACACACATTCCAAGGAGAAGCGAGACAGGTGGGAAGAAAACCAGAAAAATTAAATGTGATGAAAACAAAGGGAGAAAGTGTTTTAAAGAGGAAGGAATGGATATGTGTCAGATACTTCCAAAAAATTAAAGTGAGATAATGGGTGAGTGCCCACTGATTTAGGTAGACCATTATTGACATTAAAAAAGAAATTGAGGGCCCTGGCCTGTTGGCCCAGTGGTAGAGGGTCGGCCTGGCGTGTGGAAGTCCCAGGTTCGATTCCTGGCCATGGCACACAGGAGAGGCACCCATCTGCTTCTCCACCCCTCCCCCTTTCCTTCCTCTCTGTCTCTCTCTTCCCCTCTGGCAGCCGAGGCTCCATTGGAGTGAAGGATGGCCCAGGCACTGGGGATGGCTCCTTGGCCTCTGCCCCAGGCGCTAGAGTGGCTCTGGTTGTGACAGAGCGACGCCCCGGATGGGTAGAGCATCGCCCCCTGGTGGGCATGCCGGGTGGATTCCAGTCAGGCGCATGCGGGAGTCTGTCAGACTGCCTCCCTGTTTCCAGCTTCAGAAAAATACAAAAAAAAAATACAAGAAAAAAATACAAAAAAAAAAAAAGAAATTGAGGAAGAAGCCAGGTTACTGTAATTGAAGAATGAGTGGAAAATAAGGAGATAAGGAACACAGAGAAATCTTTCAAGATTAACGTGGATAGGAAGAAAGAGTTGGAGTAATTGCTGGACTAAGTTGCAAGATTATGGAAACTTGAAGGGTTTGTATTCTGGTAAGGATTAATTTCATAGAGAACTATAGAATTATTCATTACATAATAATTGAGTAAGGATGACCAATTCTTTTGGACTTGATCTTCTTGACACTGTGTTTTATTGGGTATCACTAAGGTCGATGGTTTAGCTATCAGTTATGTTGTTTCCAAGAGTTAATCTTACTTATATTAAAGTGTGCATCAATGATTTAATCAGAATATTAATTTTTTAATTAATGGACTATTTTGAGAAAAGTTCTAGATTTACAGAAATGTTGAGTAGCTAGTAGAGAGAGTTCTCACACATTCTCTTACCATTTGCCAACCCCATACACAGTTTCTTCCATTGTTAATATCTTACTTTGGTAATATTTGTTTACAATTAATGAAATAATGGTGGTCCGTTATCACTAATTGAAGTCTATGATTTATTCAGATGTCCTTAGCTTTCACCAGATGTCCCTCCTCTCTTCTAGGGTCATGTCTTCTTAATCTTCTCTTGGCTTTAATAATGCTTCAGACTTTCCTGATTTTTGATGACAGTTTGGGAGCAGTTATTGTTAGATACATTGTGGGTTAAACCTCTGCTGGATTTGGATCCTTTTTCATGGTTAGATTAAGGTTATGGGTTTGGGGGAAGAAAGTCACAGAAGTACAGTGTCTCAGTCTTATCACATCATATTAAGGGCACATACAATCTTCACTATTTATTTCTGTTGACATTGATCTTGCTTACTAGATAGAACTAACGTTTGTCAGCTTTGTTCTCTGTTTTTCTTTCTCCCCTACCTCCAGGCTGTACTCTTTGGAAGGAAGTTACAGCCCACAATTAAGAATGGAGAGTATGCTTTCCTCCTTTAGGGTAAAGTATCTAAATAATTTATGTGTATTTTTTTTCTATTTTTGCCTGGAGCATTTGTCTCTTCTTTCTTGTTTGTTAATTTATTTAATTATTTATTTATCAATATGGACTTCTGGGTATTTATTTTTTCCCTCGGTTATAATCCTCATCAGTATCTTTTTTATTTTTAATTAATTTAAATTTTTTTTAGCACAGTGCCTCATCTAATCATTTTTCCACCCTCACCTGAGTCCTGGCAACCACTGCTATTTTATCTGTCTCTATAGTTTTGTCTCTTCCAGAATGTAATATAATTGGATCATGCATTCTAGAATTTTTCAGGCTTTTTCTCATTTAAGGTTTCTGTTGTCCCCAGGGCTTACAGAGAAACTCCTGGCATGAAGTAAATACTAAAAAAATTTTTTTTGGAAAAAAAATTTGTTTTTATATTTTTGAATGAAGATAAGCAAATAGTATTCTAAATCTGGGCATCTTTAACTGTCCTAGAAACATTTTCAAGTGCTTAATTTCAGGGTTATCAATCATTTCCTTTATAATTTTCATGATCATATTTTATTTTCTTGCTACATCTTAACAAATATCATTGCAGTTGCCAATTGTAAAGATATAAAAAATTGTTTTGCAATTTCCTAATTGATCATTTAGAGTGAAAATGAAGTCTTCTTATTCTAAAATTAACCTCTTTTCAAGTCACATAAATGAGTTCATTCTTATTTTGATTATATTCTCACCTCACCATATCCACAGTTCCTATGGCTCTCCTTCCCCTTTACAGTGAAGTTACCTGTAGAGTACTCAATACAATCATAATGTTCATTACTTTGAGTTAAAAAAAAATGTTCCTTTGTTGACCCATGCACAATTTTTACTTCTTTGAATTATACCTCTACTTTTCTCTTAGTTCCTGTGCTGCATGATACAGTGTAATGGCCACACATGTTCACTGAGCATTGAAATGTGGCTACTGCCACAAGATGAAATGATAATATTTTGGGTGTATTGGGTTAAATAAAATGATTATTAAATAGATTTATCCATTTCTTTTTACTTTTTTTTTTTTTTAATTTCTGAAGCTGGAAACGAGGAGAGACAGTCAGACAGACTCCCGCATGCGCCCAACCGGGATCCACCCGGCATGCCCACCAGAGGCGACGCTCTGCCCACCAGGAGGCGATGCTCTGCCCCTCTGGGGCATTGCTTTGCCGTGACCAGAGCCACTCTAGCGCCTGGGGCAGAGACCAAGGAGCCATCCCCAGCGCCCGGGCCATCTTTGCTCCAATGGAGCCTTGGCTGCGGGAGGGGAAGAGAGAGACAGAGAGGAAGGAGGGGGGGTGGAGAAGCAAATGGGCGCTTCTCCTATGTGCCCTGGCCGGGAATCAAACCCGGGTCCCCAGCACGCCAGACCGACGCTCTACCACTGAGCCAACCGGCCAGGGCTTCTTTTTACTTTTTTTAATGTAGCTACTTGGAAATTTAAAATTACATATGTTACATGATGTTTCTGTTGGATAATGTTGGAGGCTGTTAAAGGATTTCTGACAAATAAATGTGAAATTTATTTGTCAGAAATAATCTGAGTATAACTTTTAAATTGCTTAGCATATATCTACTTTTTTTTTGATATGCAGAGAAAAACACAAATAGCTTGCCACCCAAACATTAATGTTTCCAACAGACTTTTCCAATAGTCAGAAGAGTTGGTAACAAATTGGTTGAGTCCAATATATGAAAGAACATGACCCTTATGGGTGAAATGCCATTTCTTGAAAATGTAGAGGAATTGTTATTGGCTCCCTAGTTATGTAATTTTATCTCTTTCAATGTAATACATATTGTTAGAGTCTATTCCTGAATCCTCACCTGGTTTGGATTCCTAGACCACATTCAAATCAGTGTAGTTTCTCTGCTACCTTTACAATAGGGGAGACAGCTTCTGTTTAGTCTAAACATTCTAATTATTCATACTACTAACACTTGAATTATACTAAGTTATTTCTTTAGCCTTGAGGTCTGTGTCTTTCACATTCTGCAGACCATCACACAATTTTCCTAAATTGTTTTTTTTCTCAGCAGATTTTTTCTTGGATAATTTATGCTTCATTTATATTTCACACAAATGAGACAATCTAACTCATTTATCATTTTGGTTGCCATCTTCTGGAACATTTCCTTTATTTAAACTAGTCAAGATTGGAGAAATCTCAGTACTTTTTTTCTTGAAAATAAATGCAATCTCCATTTATGAACAGGCTGTGTTCCAGGAGGGTGGGAATCATGTTACCACTGGTTTCAGTCCCAAGGCCAGCTCACCAATCACATTGTATACCAAAAGTAGAGTACTATGTCAATAGTGCTATGAAAGTTAATACTGCACACTAAATGTTTTCATGAAAAACCACACATTTTCAATTTGGCATGGAAACAATGCATATTATTTTACTGGGATGGAATAACAGAAGTCTCCCCAACATGCCTATCTTTTAAGCAAGAGCTGGGGAAATCTTCATAGACTAATGGCTGTGGGCACTGGCAGGGTCAGTTTAGATATATAAGCAGCTACAGTGTTGGTGATAAAAATTTCTTTTTGAAGCTGGATCCTGTCCTTAATTTCCTTTTTTCTTTTCTTTTTTTTTTTAATAAATTTTTATTAATGGTAATGGGATGACATTAATAAATCAGGGTACATATATTCAAAGAAAACATGTCTAGGTTATTTTGTCATTAAATTATGTTGCATACCCCTGGCCCAAAGTGAGATTGTCCTCCGCCACCCTCTATCTAGTTCTCTGTGCCCCTCCTCCTCCCCCTAACTCTCTCCCTCCCTCCTATGTCTTCCCTCCCCCCACCCCTGGTAACCACCACACTCTTGTCCATGTCTCTTAGTCTCATTTTTATTTTCCACCAATGTATGGAATCATGTAGTTCTTGTTTTTTTCTGATTTACTTATTTCACTCCGTATAATGTTATCAAGATCCCACCAGCCCTGGCCAGTTGGCTCAGCAGTAGAGCGTCGGCCTAGCGTGCAGAGGACCCGGGTTCGATTCCCAGCCAGGGCACACAGGAGAAGTGCCTATTTGCTTCTCCACCCCTCTGCCGCGCTTTCCTCTCTGTCTCTCACTTCCCCTCCCGCAGCCAAGGCTCCATTGGAGCAAGGATGGCCCGGGCACTGGGGATGGCTCTGTGGCCTCTGCCTCAGGTGCTAGAGTGGCTCTGGTCGCAACATGGCAACGCCCAGGATGGGCAGAGCATCGCCCCCTGGTGGGCAGAGCGTAGCCCCTGGTGGGCGTGCTGGGTGGATCCCGGTCGGGCGCATGCGGGAGTCTGTCTGACTGTCTCTCCCTGTTTCCAGCTTCAGAAAAAAAAAAAAAAAAAAAAAAAAAAAAAGATCCCACCATTTTGCTGTAAATGATTTGATGTCATCATTTCTTATGGCTGAGTAGTATTCCATAGTGTATATGTGCCACATCTTCTTTATCCAGTCTTCTATTGAAGGGCTTTTTGGTTGTTTCCATGTCTTGGCCACTGTGAGATTTTTTAAAGAAATGGAACAAAAAATCATCAGATTTATATGGAACTATAAAAAACCCCGAATACCCAAAACAATCCTAAGGAAAAAGAAGGAAGCTGGGGACATTACAATACCTGACTTTAAACTATATTATAGGGCCACGATAATCAAAACAGCATGGTATTGGCAGAAAAATAGACACTCAGACCAATGGAACAGAATAGAAAGTCCAGAAATAAAACCACATATATATGGTCAAATAATCTTTGATAAAGGGGCCAACAACACACAATGAAGAAAAGAAAGCCTCTTCAACAAATGGTGTTGGGAAAACTGAAAAGCCACATGCAAAAGAATGAAACTCGACTACAGCCTGTCCCTGTGTACTAAAATTAATTCAAAATGGATCAAAGACCTAAATATAAGACCTGAAACAATAAAGTGCATAGAAGAAGACATAGGTACTAAAATCATGGACCTGGGTTTTAAAGAACATTTTATGATTTTGACTCCAATGGCAAGAGAAGTGAAGGCAAAGATAAATGAATGGGACTACATCAGAATAAAAAGTTTTTGCTCAGCAAGAGAAACTGATATCAAAATAAACAGACAGCCAACTAAATGGGAAATGATATTTTCAAACAACAGCTCAGATAAGGGCCTAATATCCAAAATTTACAAAGAACTCATAAAACTCAACAACAAACAAACAAACAATCCAATAAAAAAATGGGAAGAGGACATGAACAGACACTTCTCCCAGGAAGAGATACAAATGGCTAACAGATATATGAAAAGATGCTCAGCTTCATTAGTTATTAGAGAAATGCAAATCAAAACTACAATGAGATACCACCTCACCCCTGTTAGATTAGCTATTATCAACAAGACGGGTAATAGCAAAAGTTGGAGAGGCTGCGGAGAAAAGGGAACTCTCATCCACTGTTGGTGGGACTGTAAAGTAGTACAACCATTATGGAGGAAAGTATGGTGGTTCCTCAAAAAACTGCAAATAGAACTACCTTATGACCCAGCAATCCCTCTACTGGGTATATACCCCAAAACCTCAGAAACATTGATACGTAAAGACACATGTAGCCCCATGTTCATTGCAGCACTGTTCACAGTGGCCAAGACATGGAAACAACCAAAAAAATTTCCTTTTTTCTATTTTGGGTCTCCTCCTACTATTCTTCTTTCACAGCTCCATCAATAGCAGAGAAGCACCATTTTTGTGCATCATGGTCCACTATAGAAAAAAAAGCTATTTTATATTTCTAAAACAAAGATTCTCTCATTATTTATTTTTCTGTTACAGAAATAAAAGCAATTGCATTCATTCTTTACTGTTGTCCTTTCACTTGGTGATTTTATAGGTGCATATGAATGATGGAAGATAATCTTCGTACAAAAAGGCGTTAAAGAACATTGATTTATTTTTCATGTAGTATCAGTTTTAAGCCACACTGGAGCTTTAATATAGGCACTAGTTATGTGATAAAGAGAAGGTCTTGTTATGGAAGCCAGAATAAAATTTGATGAGGACAGTGCCAATGGGAATAGCAAGTTCTAGGAGAACAAGGTAAAATTGAGAAAGCTACTGAGATTCTAACATTTCCTTTTTTTATATTTATTTTTCTGACTTTGACTAGAGGAAAGGCTGAGAAGTGGAGAGGAGATAGACCAAATGACAAAATATTAGTTAGCTAGAAGCCAAGGAGAAAATAAGAGATAAAGGAATTTTCAGTGACATCAGAGAAATGGTAGTGTGAGAGGTACTCCCAATCTCTCCCTTGAAATTTCAAGAAATTCCACAACTATGTGCAGAGAAACAATAAACCTGAAATATACACACACCAGATAGACAAAGGTATGATTGCGCATGAAGGTGGGCCAAACACAGAATCTGCTCACAGAAGAAAATAAAATACCAGAGGACTGAGTCTTTCTCTTTTGTCATGGACCTGAGGGAGGGAGGCACTGTTGGCTCAGGCTTTGTCTTGGAGAAGAGCTGGGAGAAAAAGAGACTCTGGGGGGAAGGAGCTAAAATAGGGGCAATGACCAAGAACAGGGAGCAGGGCTGTTTCCCGGCATATACCATACTTGTAATTGCAGACACTGGGCAATTGTAGGCTCTGGGCACACACAAAGCCCGAGTTGCTCTCTCAAGAACTGCATGCAAATAGCTTGTGAAGACTGGCCCATGGGGCACTGGGGCATGTGTGATCTGCTGGCAGAGTTTAGCCTTGTGATGCCAGACACATTTGATCCGGGATTTGTTTTCCACCTGCTCCAAAGCTCAGACACCAGTTTGCCAGATGGAGTTTAGTGTGTGTGAACAAGATACCCCTGATCTACAATCTCTGAAGCAACTGCTCCTGATGCACAGCCCCTTGCCTGCCCAGAGCTGAGCTTTGAGTGCTTAGAGTAGCATCAGAGGAGGGACAGGACTGTGTCACCCCAGCCTGCTAATCCCGCATTGCTTCTCTTGCTGTGCAAACAGTGGCAGTGGTGGACTCCCCTCAACTGGGTCTCCTGTTAGAGGCCAGGTTGGCTGGGTGCTTGATCCCCTGCTCTGTTGGGATGTGAGGTGGGCCCTGGAAGACCCCTGGTTGGCCATTGTTAAAGCCATAAAATTGCAGACCTAACAACAAGCCCCTCCTTCCAATGCGACAGCCCTGCCAGCATCATTACAACAGCGATAGCTATGCCTCAGCAGAACTCTGTCCAAAAATCTCACAGAAGCAAATCCTGTAGTACAGCGCCCCCTATTGGAAAAAGGAAAAATTATCTCTTGTTGGGATTATTAACAATACCACTCGCAAATATCACCAAGGAAAAAGAAATAAAATATGGATATATAAGACAGAGATATAGCTCAGATAGATGATAAAAAATCTCCAGGAAAAAATCTCAATTACATGGAAACCTTGGTTTAGTGACAGAGAATTCAAAACTGAAGCTCTAAAAATACTCAATAAGATACAAGAAAGCACTGAAAAGTAATTTAGTGAGCTCAAAAAACAACTTAATGAACAAAAAGAGTACCTCACCAAGGAAATTGAAACTATAAAAAAGAACCAAACAGAGATAAAAAACTCAATACACAAACTGAAAAATGAGGTAACAAGCTTAGCCAGTAGAACAGTAAAACAGGCTTGATAGAAGAAAGAATCAGTGACATTGAAGACAGCCAACTAGATATACTACAGAGAGAAGAAGAGAGAGACTCACAAATTTTAAAAAAATGAGAAATCCCTACAAGAATTGTCTGACTCCATCAGGAAGAGCAATATAAGAAAAATGGGTGTATTAGAAGAAGAAGAGAAGGAAAAGGAAATGGAGAACATATTGAAACAAATAATTGATGAGAACTTCCCAAGCCTGCAGAAAGAGTTAGAGCCTGGAATCCAAGAAGCAAACAGAACACTAAGTTACCTCAACCCAAACAGACCTACTCCAAGGCACATTGTAATGAAATTATCACAAATCAATGACAAATAAAGAATCCTCAAGGCAGCTAGGGAGAAGACTATAACATATAAAGGAAGGCAGATTTCTCAGCAGAAGCTCTCCATGCCAGAAGAAAGTGGATCCCAACATTTAAAGTACTGAAAAAGAGGAACTACCAGCCAAGAGTACTATATCCATCAAAGTTATTCTTTAAATATGAAGGAGAAGTGAAAACATTTACAGACATAGAGAAGCTGAGGGAATTTATCACCAGAAAACTCCCACTACAGGAAATACTAAAGGAGGTTATCTGACCAGATACAAAGAACAAAACAAAACAAAATTACAAGTAAAAATTTTAACAAAACCACAATAAAAACAAGGATAATCTGTGACAAAAATAACATAAAAAGGGAGAGGATAAAGATCAGCAGTAGCAAAGGAGGATGCACTCATGAGATAATGGAGTCTAATAAATGTAATATTTTTTTGATAACCTAATTGTAACCACCCTTGAAAATGCCACTACTGAAACATATAGCTAAAAGAAAAAGAGAGAGAGAAAAGAAAAAGAAACAGAAGATAGAAGTATGAAATACCACCAAACAAAAACAAATGACAGAAAAACAAAAAAAAGGAGAATCAAACAAGACACAAAGCTATCAGAAAACAGTATATAAAAAGACAAGTATCAATAATTACACTAAATGTAAATAGATTGAACTCACCAATAAAGAGGCAGAGTAGCAGATTGGACCAAGAAGCAAAATCCAACAGTATACTGCCTTCAAGAGACAATCTAAGCTACAAGGAGAAAAAGAGGTACAAACTGAAAGATTGGAAAATGATTCTCCAAGCAAATAATATTCAAAGAAAAGCAAGTGTAGCCATACTCATATCTGACAAGGCTGACTATAAGACAACAAAGGTAACCAGAGACAAAGATGTACATTTCATAATGTTAAAGGGGACATTGTATCAAGAAGACATAACACTTATTAATATATATGCACCTAACCAGAGATCACCAAAGTATATAAGGCATCTACTAACTCATCTAAAAGTACAAACTGAATAAAATAAAATGATACTTGGAGGCCTCAATACTTCATTGATGGCTTTGAATCATTCTTCGAAACAGAAAATCAATAAAGAAATATCAGCCTTAAATGGAACACTAGAATAAGTGGACATAATAGACATCTACAGGACATTTCATCCAAAAAGGTCAGAGTATACATTTTCCTCCAATGTATACTAAACATTCTCAAGAATAGACCATATGCTGAGCCACAAAACTAACATCAACAAATTCAGAAAAATTGAAATTATACCAAGCATATTCTCTGACCATAAGGCTTTGAAAATAGAATTTAACTGCAAAAAAGAAGTAATAACACCCACAAAAATGTGGAAATTAAACAATATACTTCTAAAAAATGAATGGGTCAAAGAAGAAATAAAAGAAGAGATCAAAAGATATGTACAGACAAAAGAAAATGACAACACGACATATCAGAATCTCTGGGATGGAGCAAAAGCAGTAATAAGAGAGAAGTTCATATCATTAGAGGCTTATATGAAAAAATAAGAGAGAGCCCAAGTAAACAACCTAACATCCCATCTTAAGGAACTAGAAAAAGAAGAAAAAAGGCAACCTAAAATCAGCAGAAGAAATGAAGTAATAAAGATTAAAGCAGAAAATAATAAAATAGAGAAAAGAAAAACTGTAGAAAAAATAATACAACAAAGTGCTGGTTCTTTGAAAAGGTCAATAAAATTGACAAACCCCTGACAAGACTCACTAAGGAAAAAAGAGAAAGAACTCATATAAACAAAATCCAAATAAAAGAGAAGAAATTACCTCAGATAACATAGATATACAAAGGATCATTTCAGAATACTATAAAATATTATATGCCACAAAATTCAACAATCTAGAAGAATTGAATAAACTTCTAAAAAAATACAATCTTCCTAGATTGAATCATGAAGTAAAAGCCTAAATAGACCCATAAGCAGGGATAAAATAGAAACAACTATCAAAAACATTTCCAAAAATAAAATTCTGGGGTCAGATGGCTATACTAGTGAATTCTAACAAACATTCAGAGAAGATTTGGTTCCTATCCTTCTCAAAGTCTTCCAAAAAATTGAAGAAGAAGCAATACTTCCAAACACATTTTATGAGGCCAACATAACTCTCCTACCCAAACCTAATAAGGACAACACACACACACACACAAAACTATAGACCAATATCTCTAATGAATACAGATGCAAAGTTCTTAACAAGATTCTAGCAAACCAAATACTGTACAACAACACATCAAAAAAAATGATTCATCATGATCAAGTGGGATTCATCCCAGAAACACAAGGATGGTTCAACATTTGTAAAAAAAGTTAACATAATACACCATAACAACAAATCAAAGGACAAAAACCATATGATCCTATCAATAGATGCAGAAAAGGCATTCGATAAAATACATCATTTTATGTTTAAAACACTCAACAAAATGGGTATAGAAAGAAAACACCTCAACATAATAAAGACCATTTACAACAAACCATCAGCTAACAGCATACTAAATGGTAAAAAACTTAAAAATTTTCCACTAAAATAAGGAGCAAGACAAGGTTTCCCCACTCTCTGCATTCCTATTCAACATAGTGCTGGAAGTTCTAGCCAGAGCAATTAGACAAAAGAAAGAAATAAAAAGCATTCATAGAAGAAGTAAAGGTTTCACTTTTTGCAGATGATATGATCCTGTATATAGAAAACCCCAAAGACCTCACCAAAAGGCTATTAGAAACAATAAACCAATACAGTAAGGTTGCAGGATACACAAGTAATATAGAGAGGTCTATTGCTTTCTTATTGCCAACAATGAAATCTCAAAAAAAAATAACTAAAAAATAATAATCCCTTTTACAGTTGTAATAACAACAACAAAATAAATTACCTACAAATAAACATAGAAAGAATATAAAGGACCTATATACTGCAAAATATAAAATATTATTAAAGGAAACTGAAAAAGACACAATGAAATGGAAAAATGTTCCTTGTTCATGGATAGGAAGAATAAATATAGTTAAAATGGCCAAACTACCCAAAGCAATATGCAAATTTAATGCAATTCCCATCAAAATTCCAATGTCATTTTTTAAAGAAATGGAACAAAAAATTATCAAGTTTATATGGAACCATAAACAAAAAACACCTTGAATAACCAAATTAATCCTAAGGAAAAAAAAATGAAGCTGGATGCATTACAATACCTGACTTCAAACTATACTACAAAGCCACAATAATCAAAACAGCATGATATTGGCAGAAAAATAGACACAGACCAGAATAGAGAGCCCAGAAATAAAACCATATATATATGGTCAAATCATCTTTGATAAACATGCAATAGAAAAAAGACAGCCTCTTTAATAAATGGTGCTGGGAAAATTGGAAAAGCAAGGCAAAAAAATAAAACTTGACTACAGTTTATCTCCTTGAAAAAAATTAATTCAAAATGGATCAAAGACCTAAATATAAGATCTGAAACAATAAATTACATAGAAGAAAACATAGGTACTAAACTCAAGGACCTTGGCAGTAGAGAACATTTTATGAATTTGACCCCAAATGCAATGGAAGTAAAGGCAAAAATAAATGAATGGGACTACATCAGACTAAGAAGTTTTTGCACAGCAAGAGAAAATGACAATAAAATAGACATTCAACTAAATGGGAGATGATATTTTCAAACAACAGCTCAGATAGGTGACTAATATCCAAAATATATAAAGAACTCATAAAACTCAGCAACAAACAAGCAAACAATCCAATAAAAAAATGGGAAGAGGACATGAACAGACACTTCTCCAAGAAGAAATACAAATGGCCAATAGAAATATAAAAATAATGTTCATCTTCACTAGCTATTAGAGAAATGCAAATCAAAACTACACCTGTTAGATACCACTTCACACCTGTTAGATTAGCTATATCAAGAAGACAGGTAATAACAAGTGTTGGAGAGGCTGTGAAGAAAAAGGAACACTCATCCACTGTTGGTAAGAATGCAAAGTAGTACAACCACTATGAAAGAAAGTATGGTGGTTCCTCAAGAAATTGAAAATAGAACTACCATATGACCCAGCAACCCCACTACTGGGAATATACCCCCATAATTCAAAAACACTGTTACGTAAAGACACATTAAGCCCCATTTTCACTGCAGCATTGTTCACGATGGCCAAGACATGGAAACAGCCAAAATTTCCTTCAATAGAGGGTTGGATAAAGAAGATGTGGCACATATACACTATGGAATACTACTCAGCCATAAGAAATGATGACATCAGATCATTTACAGCAAAATGGTGGGATCTTGATAACATTATAAGGAGTGAAATAAGTAAATCAGAAAAAAACAAGAACTACATGATTCCATACATTGGTGGAACATAAAAATGAGACTAAGAGACATGGACAAGAGTGTGGTGGTTACCAAGGGTGGGGGGGGAGGGAGGACATGAGAGGGAGGGAGGGAGAGAGTTAGGGGGAGGGGGAGGGGCACAGAGAACTAGATGGAGGGTGACGGAGGACAATCTGACTTTGGGCGAGGGGTTTGCAACATAATTTGATGACAAAATAACCTAGACATGTTTTCTTTGAATATATGTACCCTGATTTATTAATGTCATCCCATTACCATTAATAAAAATTTATTAAAAAAAAAAAAAAAGATGTAGTGTATATATACAATGGGATATTACCTAGCCATAAGAAATGATGACATAGGATCATTTACAACATGGATGGACCTTGATAACATTATACTGAGTGAAATAAGTAAATCAGAAAAAGCTAAGAACTGCATGATTCCATACATAGGTGGGACACAAAATTGAGACTCATGGACATAGGGGTGCAGTGGTTACCAAGAGGAAGGGAAGAGTGAAGGGGGGATGGGTGGAAGGGGAAGGGCTTAAAAAGAAACAAAATATAGACTAACAGAAGATGAATTGACTTTGGGTGATGGGTATACAAACATAATCGACTGTCCAAATAATATGGAGATGTTTTCTCTAAATCTGTTTACTTTGGTTGACCAATGTCATCCTGTCAAATTTAATTGTTTAATTAATTAATTAATTAAAATGAAAAATATTTTTCAAAATATTTTCCTTATTTTGGATGTATATTTTTACTATTTCAGATTTTTAAAAATATTCTTTGTACCATCAACGTCCTTCCCTTTTTAAAAGATACCTTACATATGTGATAATCTATGTTCAGTTAATTCTGTGTTTATGGAATTCAACTTTACATTCATAGAAATAATACTCATTGAGTGGCTATTACATAATAGGTGAGACTTCATACTCTGTAAGTAGACTGATATATTTAAACTTAGGTCCTCAGAGTTTGTGAGTTTATAATTCATATTTAAAAATATGTTCCTGGGAACATTAACTTTAGGTGAATAAAAAATGAACTGAGTTTGCTTGTGGAACATGTAAATAAAGTTAAACAAGTTTATTTTTTTCAGCATTTCACTGATTTTTTAATATGATTTACACATTGAAACTCTCTAAAAGGGAGGTATAGTATTCATCATTCAGTAATATTAATAACCAAAGAATTCTTCATAAAGCACTACTTCCAAGAACTAAGACTTTTTGGAATATAATATGTGAAATGCTAAAATGTATTTATCTTAATATCATTTCCCACATGTTTTAAGTCTAGTCCTCATATAAAACATAAATTTAAAAGCTCAAAGAAAAATATCTTGATTTTTTTAGTGTTTGTTATGCTGCAATTTTATCAGCATTATTATTTGATATTAACTTAAGAATTTATTTGGAAGAAGGAATTCTATAACAAAACAAAATGTGATACCCACTTTCTAAGCCAAGTGCCTCATTTTGGTAATTAGAAAACTCAGGTCCAGGCATTTCTTGCAGTGATTTATTATAGATATTATAACAGCTTAAGGATCAAAGCCCCAGTTTAATTTCTTTTGTATTTTCCAAACTACAGTGAATATGCTAAATAAAGCTGAGATATAATGAAAATAGGCCATCATAAGGATCCCATCTACTTAGTGACAATAAAATTTAGTTATTCCCAACCTGTTACTTCAAAATAGTTGCTAATTTATTTTATAAATATCATTCTTTCTCATGTGAAATTAAGGTGCTTCACCAAAATCTAATTCTTATACAAATTATACTTATTAGAGTAACAAATTTTAATACCATAATATTTTATTAAATTCTGAAATATTTTCTCTATTATTCAATTAAAGTGACCATACTAA
Source organism: Saccopteryx bilineata (assembly GCF_036850765.1). Classification (NCBI taxonomy): domain Eukaryota; kingdom Metazoa; phylum Chordata; class Mammalia; order Chiroptera; family Emballonuridae; genus Saccopteryx; species Saccopteryx bilineata. The sequence continues at coordinate 205,735,727 of NC_089491.1, read as the reverse complement.
TGTATGTTAACTAACTTTTTTGCTATATATCCAATGGTTCTGTATTTCTTATGGTTTCATTTTCTCATTATTGGCTTAAAATTCTCATCTGCCCAATATTATGTGAAAGAAGCATGATTACGGGCTTTGGAGTAGATCACAGTTGTGCTTGAATTCCAACTCCACCATATGCTAGGTGTGTGACTTTGGGAAGATCACATTCCTTCTGTGAGCCTCACTTTTCTCAACAGAAAGATGATGTGATGTGTTATTTTGAGTTACCAAAAAAATTTACAGACTGTTCTGTTCAGACCTTGGGCAAAGTCCTAAATCATAGGTGCTCTCTTTTTGCTACTTGTCCTTGTGCTAGCCTCTTTCTCTCTCTTTCTCTTTGGGGATATCCTTTTTCAACCTACAAACCTGCATGGAATTACACACAGGTTTAACTATCTATTTTATGACTAAAAGAATAATACCTTTTAGTTTTAAGGCAATCACTTTATTTTATTTTTTAAAGTGATTTTATAGAAAAAGAGGTGGGAAATTTGGGCGGAAGAAGTGTTAACTCATAGTTGCTTTTCTTTAGTTGTTCATTGATTGCTTGTTGTTTGTGCCTTGACCAGGCAAGCCAAAGGTTTCAAACCAGTGACCTCAGTGTTCCAGGTTAACACTCTATCCACTATGTCACCATAAACAAACCAGGCAAAGCCAATCACTTTAAAAAGTAAGAAATCACAAATAAAACAGGCCATGTGAACATTACAAAGTTTAAAAAATGTTATTTTAAAATAGTTTTGTGCCTTTCCTAAAGATCTCAACTCATTTCCTTTCCTTGAAGTCCATGTTAGACTTCCATTCTCAGTTTTCATTTCTAAAGGTAAGGTTTATCAGGTTCTTCTTAATTCTACCCCAGGAATAAAATGGACATTCAGACTCATCATATTAGAAGGAACCCGATAAGTCATTGGTCACTTCTTGCTTGTTATGGAGAATTGACATTTTTGAGAATCTTTGTACAATTTATCTCCCCCTTCAACAGACGACTCCAAAGTGTCTCCACCTTTCACCATCATGAGGACTGAGCAAGACATCACATTGTCTGTATAGTATTTACGAGGCTCATAGTATACTATTGGGAAACTAAAATTAGTTTTCCTTTTCTTCTTTCTCCTTCAAAGAGTTCTTCCAAGGAAGGAAGGAAGGAGAGCAGAGGATGTCACCAATCCCATAAACTAATTTACTATGCCATAATATAACTCAGCTTTCTTATCTCTTTCTGGTATGCTTCTGACTGCTCTGACTTTGGTTTTGGCTACTGACACTCTCTGGAAGCTCGGTTCCAGCACCTTCCTTTTATTTGAACTTTTAATTCATTCCTTTTCTTCTTGATTTATTTTTCTGCTTGAGCTTGTTGTTTGGCCATCCTTTTTCCTTTCTTGTCTATATATTCTTTCAGGATGTTAATTTGCCTAAAATATTAATTTATGGTCTGCCAGTCCACAATCATTGTATACACACGAGTTCTCCATGACTTTCTACCCTCATCTTCTCACTATAACCTCTTTTGCATTTTCTAAACCAGAAACAACTGAATTCCATCAACCCATGTGAACATGAAAGGGTGTTTTATCAATGCTCCACCACAGATTCCTCCACAATTGGCTCCAGACTATATGCCAAGCAGGTAGAGTGACAGAGCCCTAACAAGAGTAGTTATATCACATCTTTCATTAAGAGAAAGCTAATCAGCTTGGTTAGTTTCAAACTCTGGTATATATAAGTGAGAATGCTTGCAGTTGGACATTTGTCTATGTGTTACTTTCAAGGAGTGTCCAGATACCCAATATTTTGCTCATTTATAAAGACATTCTGCCTTTAAAAAAATTTAGATAGAAAAATTTTGCTGCAGCTATTATAAAAATTAAAACTGAAGCCAAAATACTCAAGCTAATATTCTTGCAAGTGTATCTTTTGCTGTACAGTTTAGGATTGGGAACCATTACATCACTTATGAAAGATAGTTTAATATGTCTCAAATGGCACTGTTTAAATTTTCATTTGTTATTGTGTCAAATAACTAAATGATGTAGCTAAAATTGAGCAAGTTAATGAAATTAAGGATAGGGTGATTATAACATTGTTAAAGCATTTTGACATTTTTTTAAATGTGTTTTTTAGGTTTGCTTGTTTATATATTTTTATTTATTTATTCATTTTTTAGAGAGGAGAGACAGAGAGGGAGAGAGAGGAGAGAGAGACACAGAGAGAGAAGGGGGGAGGAGCTGGAATCATCAACTCCCATATGTGCCTTGACCAGGCAAGCCCAGGGTTTCGAACCGGCGACCTCAGCATTTCCAGGTCGATGCTTTATCCACTGCGCCACCACAGGTCAGGCGCATTTTGGCATTTTAAATCCTCAATTTCTGTGCTTGCCTAGCTGCAGAGGATTCTGGCATTATAACACTTTCTTCTGTTCCCTTTGGGTTACTGTTGTCAAAATTATGTTATCTTTATAAGTCACACATAGCTGAGAAAACCAACAAATAACCTACAACTCCTTTCACAGTTATTACATGTTGAGGTGGAAATCAGTCCTTGTTTCAAATATTCTAGTATGAAGAGGGGAAAAGAAATCTCTTGGTCAAAATAAGAAAATCTCTAAGAGTCTAAATTTATTCTTACTAGACATTCATTTTCTTGACTTCGGCAAGGTTCAGAGAGAAATAGCAAATTGTTAAGGACCAATTTATATAGACTCGGGTCCCTCAGGGGAGGTTAGCACTTCGTGTTAAAAAATGTGGGATAGAACTACTGAAAGATCCTTGACATTTTATAATGTAGATAGTGACCAAGATTATAAAAGAAACTATATCTGTAAGTATCTGGAATTCTTCCAAGTTCAAAGAGTGCCCTAAGGACTAGTGGTGAAGAAAGAGCTGTAAAGGATTCCGCAGAGTCTACTGCTCCCATTATCATCAGAATTGTGTCCTACAAATAAAGGCACTGGAATTCTAGAAAAACAATTAAGTTATTTTTGGTTGTCTTGTATTTTTTTTTTACAATTTTTCTTTGAGATTATAATTAAGGGATTATGCTGAGCATGGTACCTAACTGATCTCTCTAATAAAGATATAAAAAGCTCAGGACTATAAGTTAAATACATTTTATAAATTTATTTTACTAACCTCTTTGCTTGCAATGTATTTTTAATGTAACAATTCACTCCCATCTACAGCACAGAATATTTTCTTCTTGGAGTCATGAATATCACAAATTTACTACACATTTTGAAAAATGCTTCTTTTTATTAAGTCTTTTACTAACTCTATCTCATTAAAATATCAGAGTGACATATAAGAAAAATATTTTAAGACTTGGCTTTTCCTCTGGGTATATACCTCAGGTTTTTCAAAATTTTGTTTTATTTTAGATAGATAAAATTTATTCACATTTTCAGGAAAAATATCTAGATATTTTATTTTAAATAAAAATAATCTCATAATTTATTTATTCATTGTGAATGCTTATTTACAATAGGAATGTACCTAGCTTGGTTTCTACTTTTACCTTTGAGGTATGGCCTTCAGAGTTGCTAAAGTCAAGGATTTATGTTGGTGCACTAGCAAAACAGATTAATATAGTACCCTTTCTTATTAAGCCACTATCTCCTTGGAGCAGTCCATATGATACATATATAGTAATTATTTTTTCTTATAAATAGATTATTTTTTATTCTTCTAATTGGCAGCTCATCTACCACTTTTCTGCTCTATTATTGAGCTTAGTAAGAATTTCTGCAACTTTTATTTATTTATTTTTGTATAAGAATGATTAATGTTAACTGAAGATTAGAAGATTTCCAGGTCTCCCCTCTTCTTCATCACCTAAAACCATATTTAGTAAACCTTTTCATCACTGATATCTATCTGGGAGAAAATTTATCATGACTCATCCCTTTTTCTTAAGGCTAGTTAAGAGACAGAAATAAATACAATTTTACATGTATATAAAATGAGTGATAGAAAATGTGAACTGTAACACCAGTAATGAACCTTCCATAAACTTATAATTTTTATTCAAGGAATGTTAAAGTTAAGTTTTACCTCTCCAAAAATGCTGAACCATGGGAACTTTGTCATCACAAAGACTGCCAAAATGAATTTGTTCACAGATCACTTTCTGGTGGTGTTATCCAGACTAAATCTGAAAGCCTTATTATTAAGTGGTTGTTTTGTAGTTTTGACAGTTGGTGTGAAAATTCCAAATCTACCTGTGACTACTTGGTAGGTAATGACTGTATATACTACAAGAACAAACATAAAGTTTGGTTCCACCTAAATCTGTCAACTTAAGCCATAATTAGTATAATTCTATATTGTTTTAGTTGTATAACATCATTTGGGTTTTTTTGTTTGTTTTCATTTATTTTTTTACAGAGACAGAGAGAGAGAGAGAGGGATAGACAGGGACAGATAGACAGGAACGAAGAGAAGGGAAGCATCAAATCATTAGTTTTTCGTTGTGCATTGCGACACTTTGGTTGTTCATTGATTGCTTTCTTATATGTGCCTTGTCCGTGGGCCTTCAGCAGACCAAGTAACCCCTTGCTCAAGCCAGTGATGTTGGGTCCAAGCTGGTGAGATTTGCTCAAACCAGATAAGCCCGCGCTCAAGTTTGCGACCTCGGGGTCTTGAACCTGAGTCCTCTGCATCCCAGTTCGACGCTCTATCCACTGTGCCACTGCCTGGTCTGGCAGATATTATTTGGTTTTAAAGCAAACAAATATTTCATCAGATGAAAAATGTGTAAATGTTGAGTCAGCAGAGCTTAAAACAATTTTCTGTGCCTTAACATCAAGGAAATCTTGCAGAGACAAGCATTTTAGAAACATCTCAAATAAAGCTAAAATCACAATTGCAAATGTCATATTGTTTCATGCAATTGAAATAGAAGAGTCCTTGTTATAAAGAATGTAGCAAAAAAAAGACATCATGGTAAGATGTATGTATTTCAATGACTATCTTTTGCATGCTGGACACACATTTGAAGCATGCAACATGTAGTATCAAAAAAGAAGTGAGAAACTACAAGAATTTGACTTTTTGGATTATTTTTCAATGCTTTTCATTTTCAAAAAAATAAACAGACAATGTGTTTCCAGGGAATTTCTGACTTTTAGGGATGATATTGGTATGGATCATCAAGTATGTCGTCTCTATCCCTTGGTAGAAAGTATGTCTTTAAAGATAAAGCCAAACTTCTGCAGCCAGATGACCATATATTTTTCTTTGAATACTGATCTTGGAGTGTGTGCAGGATGGCTGCTTTGTCCCCTGGGAATGGCTGGCTGGGTTCTTTTGCATTCTCCCACACTCTGGGCATCTGTCCTTAGGGAACTTCAAATGGATCCATGCTGGGCTTTTGAGGGTTGAGCTTTAGCTCTGAAGAGGAGGTTGAAAGGGTATTTATTTTAAATCTCCAAATAAAAATGTATAAATTTTTTTTTTTTGAGGAACAGAATGTAATTAGCCAAAGTGGAATTGGGCCAACTAAGAAGCATTAACAGGCTAAACATGCCCCAATTCTTGGAGCTTTCCAAGATGGGCTCACTGTTGACCCTCATGAAATGCCTACAAAAGTCTGAAATGGGTGAATGGGAGACACAAAAAGAGAGAAATGGTCCAATTTTCTCACAAATTAAAGATGACAACTGAAGAAAGCCTCTCTGACCACACTCTAAAAATCCAGTAACTAATTTTTCTAAATAGGCCTTAGAAGGTTCCTGTTGGGAAAAGGACAGATAATATATGTAGCTGGCACTCTCCAAGAGGAGCTATAGTGCTCTTTGGGGAGTGGAAGCCAACTCCCTTTAAGACTTAAAGAAAAGCTAATTTAGGGCACATCTAAAAACAACTGAAATGAAAAGGGGGAAAAATCTCAAGTTACTGTGCAGTGGCCAGCTGACCAAATGTAGAACAAAACAAAACAACTCCCCTAGCCCCCCACCCCAAACTAAAACAAAAGAAGAAGAGGAAAAAGGAACATTTGTCTGTGCTTGCTCTGCGCTTTCTAGGCTTGCTTCAGCTACTTTTCCAAATTTAAATTTGAAATCTGATGACTCTCAGAGGCAAAAATGTACTTTTCCAGGTGCATTGTTCTGTCAATCCCTTTAATAAGAAGTCAAGGCCCTGGCCGGTTGGCTCAGCGGTAGAGTGTCGGCCTGGCATATGGGGGACCGGGGTTCGATTTCCGGCCAGGGCACATAGGAGAAGCGCCCATTTGCTTCTCCACCCCCCCCCCTTCCTCTCTGTCTCTCTCTTCCCCTCCCGCAGTCAAGGCTCCATTGGAGCAAAAGATGGCCCGGGCGCTGGGGATGGCTCCTTGGCCTCTGCCCCAGGCGCTAGAGTGGCTCTGGTTGCAGCAGAGCGATGCCCCGGAGGGGCAGAGCATCACCCCCTGGTGGGCAGAGCACCGCACCCTGGTGGACATGCCGGGTGGATCCCGGTCGGGCGCATGCGGGAGTCTGTCTGACTGTCTCTCCCCGTTTCCAGCTTCAGAAAATAAATAAATAAATAAATAAGTCAAGGAAAGCTGTTATTTAAGAAAAAAGAAAAAAGCATACAAAAAATGGTTGACTCCAGGATAACAGGTTGTAGAAATACAGTACATTTACCTGAAGAGGGAAGATGTTTTTAGTTAGTAAGAAAGAAGTCTGAGAACAGTGCCTTTTAAAATATAACATCTGGAAATCACTAGAATTAACTACTTGTTGGGGAAAAAATCTCTCCAGATTGAAAAAAAACAAAACTTCCTACCCATAAGTTCCATAATTTTACCAAATGAAATTTAGCCCTGACTACTCTTTCATTTTAGGTGGAAAGACAATAGAAGTTTTGGAATTAAAGATATGTTTATATGCTTTTTAAACTAAAAGCCAATTTTGATTTTAACATCAAACTCAGATTTTGGCTCATTATGAGAACAAATGCTTCAGGATGTTTATTTTGGTCTCTAACTGAACATTTTATATGTGAACTTAAAAGAGATCTTCACAGTGTCTCTTGCAAGGACATTTTATACATGCAGCGTGGGCTGGTAGAGAAAATATGAGGCTGGAAATGGAAATAAATGAACTTGAATCCCTGGACTGGTGATACTAGACAGACTACTTAACTGTTTGGAAGATGGCAATAACAACATTTAATTTCTTTTCTCATAGTTTTGTAGAAAAAAGTGAAATGAAATAATAAGTGTTAAAGCACAGTAGAATCAATAAAATGTGTAGTGTAAGGTAATATATTTCTTGGTGTTCTCTTTTCTCAATGCCCTGGTTTTGTATTATGAATTTCCCTCAAATCTCTACTTATGTCACATCTCTGTGAGTTGTACTTGTTTGAATAAAAGTTTATTAAAATGTTAAATGGGTAGTTGTTTATATGTTAGAATTTTCTCTTTGTTTTTTAAAAATTAAATTTATTGGAGTGACATTGGTCAGTAAGATCAGATAGGTTTTAAGTGTACATTTGTATGATACATGATCTGTATATTGCATTGTGTGCCTACCACCCAAAGTCAAATCATCTTCCATCACCATATATTGGCCCCATGTACCTTTTCTTATCCCCTCAACCCCTTCCCTCTGGTAATCACCATACTGTTGTCTGTGTCTACAAATTACAACTTTATGTCCCACATGAGTGAAATCATATGATTTTTAGCTTTTTCTGACTGATATTTCTCTTAGCATAATAATTTTAAGGTCTTTCCATGTTGTCACAAATGGCAGTGTTTCATCTTTTGTTGTGGCTTAGTGTTCCATTGTATACATACTGCTCACAAAATTTAAGAGATATTTCAAAATAAATATGAAGCGATAAAAAAGTATTTGATTTTTCTATTAAACATCAGAAAAGCAAACAAGTCAAAAATAGTTGTTCAATTATGCAAATGAATGCAAAACCAACTTTTATTTCATTGATAAAAATGCACTATACAAAAGGCTTAGCGAACTGGAGTATCTGCATGTTCCCTGATCCCCCAATTTCTTTTTTAAAATTTTTATTAATTTTAATTTATTGTGTTAACATGGATTCAAGTGTCCCACCCAATACAACTCCCTCACCTCCATTTCCTTGTCCCCCATTACTCCCTCTTTTCCCCTTCTCAAAAACTCTCTCCCCCCTTCCCTTTTGGACTTGCTGCTCTGTTGTCTGTACTGTATCTCTGTGTTATGTATATATAGTTTCACTAATCCCATTACCTTCTCTGATCCCATCCCCTTATCCCTCTTCCCTCTGAGAGCTGTCCCATTGCTCCCTCTGACTCTGTTTCTGTCTCTATTCCATTTATCAGTTCACTTTGTTCATTAGATTCCACATATAAGTGAGATTATATGCTATTTGTCTTTCTCTGACTGGCTTATTTCACTTATCATAATAATCTCCAAATTCATCCATGTTGTTGCAAAAGGTAAGATTTCCTTCACGTTCACAGCCATGTAGTATATGTACCACAATTTGTAATCCACTTGTCTACTCAGACATTTGGGCTGTTTCCAGATCTTGGCTATTGTAAATAATGCTGCAATAAACATGGGGGTGCATATCTGCTTTGAATCAGTGATTTTTTATTCTTAAAATATATTCCTAAAAGTGGGATAGCAGGGTCAAAAGGCAGTTCCACTTTAATTTCTTGAGGAAACACCATACTGTCTTCCACAGTGGCTGCACAAGTCTGCATTCCCACTAGCATTGCAGGGTTCCCTTTTCTCCACACCCTTGCCAGCACTTATTGTGTGTTGATTTGTTAATGAGCACCATTCTGATAGGTGAGAGGTGATATCTCATTGAGGTTTTAATTTGCATTTCTCTGATGATTAGTGACATTGAACATTTTTTTATATGCCTATTGACCATCTGTATGTCTTCTTTGGAGAAGTGTCTATTCAGATACTTTGCCATTTTTTAATTGGGTTGTTTCCCTTCCTGGTGTTGAGTTTTGGAAGTTCTCTATAAATTTTAGTTATCATCCCCTTATCAGACATATTGGTGAATATATTCTCCCATTGTGTGGGTTGTCTTTTCATTTTGTGCATGATATCTTTTTCTGTGCAAAAGCTTTTTAGTTTGATATAGTTCCATTGGTTTATTTTGTCTTTTCTTTCACTTGCCTGTGGAGATAAATAGGAAAAAATATTGCTATGACAGCTATTGGAGACTTTACTGACAATGTTTTCTTTCAAGATGTTGATGGTTTCACAACTTACTCTTAAGTCTTTTATCCATTTTGAGTTTATATTTGTGAATGATGTAACTTGGTGGTCTAGTTTCATTTCTTGCATGTACCTGTTCAATTTTCCTAACACCCTTTATTAAAGAGACTGTCTTCACTCCACTATATGCTCTTACTTCCTTTGTCAAATATCAATTGACCAGAAAAGTGTGGTTTATTTCTGGATTCTCTGTTCTGTTCATTGATATGTATGCCTCTTCTTTTTATTTTATTTTTTATTTTATTTTACTTTTTATTTAGACAATATTAATGGGGTGACATTAATTAATTAGAGTACATAGATCAGAGAAAACATTTCCAGGTCATTTTAACATTTGATTATGTTGCACACCCATCACCCAAAGTCAAATTGTCTTCCCTCACCTTCTATTTGGTTTTTTTTTTGTGCCCCTCTCCTCCCCCCACCTTCTCCCTCTTCTCCCTTCCACTCTCCTGGTAACCACCACACTCTTATCTATGTCCATGAGTCTCAATTTTGTGTCCCACCTATGTATGGGATCATACAGTTCTTAGCTTTTTCTGATTTACTTATTTCACTCAGTATAATGTTATCAAGGTCCATTCATGTTGTTTTAAATGATCCTACATCATCATTTCTTATGACTGAGTAGTATTCCATAGTATATATGCACTACATATTTGTCCAATATTCTATTTTTTTAATAATTTTATTTTTATAATGGGGTGATATTAATAAATCAGGATACATATATTCAAAGATCAACAAGTCCAGGTTATCTTGTCTTTCAATTATGTTGCATACCCATCTCCCAAAGTCAGATTGTCCTCTGTCATCTTCTATCTAGTTTTCTTTGTGCACCTCCCCCTCCCCCTTTCCCTCTCCCTTTCCCCCCTCCCCCCATAACCACCACACTCTTATCAATGTCTCTTAGTTTCACTTTTATGTCCCACCTACATATGGAATAATGCAGTTCCTGTTTTTTTCTGATTTATTTATTTCACTTCGTATCATGTTATCAAGATCCCACCATTTTGCTGTAAATGATCCGATGTCATCATTTCTTATGGCTGAGTAGTATTCCATAGTGTATATGTGCCAAATCTTCTTTATCCAGTCATCTATTGATGGGCTTTTTGGTTGTATCCATGTCCTGGCCACTGTGAACAATTTTGCTGCAATGAACATGGGGCTGCATGTGTCTTTACGTATCAATGTTTCTGAGTTTTTGGGGTATATACCCAGTAGAGGGATTGCTGGGTCATAAGGTAGTTCTATTTGCAGTTTTTTGAGGAACCACCATACTTTCTTCCATAATGGTTGTACTACTTTACATTCCCAACAACAGTGTATGAGGGTTCCTTTTTCTCCACAGCCTCTCCAACATTTGCTATTACCTGTCTTGTTAATAACAGCTAATCTAACAGGTGTGAGGTGGTATCTCATTGCAGTTTTGATTTGCATTTCTCTAATAACTAAAGAAGATGAGCATCTTTTCATATATCTGTTGGCCATTTGTACTTCCTCCCAGGAGAAGTGTCTGTTCATGTCCTCTTTCCATTTTTTTATTGGATTGTTTGTTTGTTTGTTGTTGAGTTTTATGAGTTCTTTGTATATTTTGGATATTAGGCCCTTATCTGAGCTGTTGTTTGAAAATATCATTTCCCATTTAGTTGGCTTTCTGTTTATTTTGTTATCAGTTTCCTTGCTGAGCAAAAACTTCTTAGTCTGATGTAGCTCCATTAATTAATTTTTGCCTTCACTTCTCTTGCCATTGGAGTAAAGTTCATAAAATGCTCTTTAAAACCCAGGTCCATGAGTTTAGTACCTATGTCTTCTTCTATATACTTTATTGTTTCAGGTCTTATGTTTAGATCTTTGATCCATTTTGAGTTAATTTTAGTACAGGGGGACAAACAGTAGTCCAGTTTCATTCTTTTGCATGTGGCTTTCCAGTTTTCCCAGCACCATTCATTTATTGAAGAGGCTTTCTTTTCTCCATTGTGTGTTGTTGGCCCCTTTATCAAAAATTATTTGACTATATATATGTGGTTTTATTTCTGGACTTTCTATTCTGTTCCATTGGTCTGAGTGTCTACTTTTCTGCCAATATCATGCTGTTTTGATTGTTGTGGCCCTATAATAGAGTTCGAAGTCAGGCATTTTATACCCCCAGCTTCGTTATTTTTTTTTAGGATTGCTTTGTCTCTTTGGGGTTTTTTATAGTTCCATATAAATCTGATGATTTTTTGTTCATTTCTTTAAAAAATGTCATTGAAACTTTGATGGGAATTGCATTAAATTTGTATATTGCTTTGGGTAATATGGTCATCTTGATTATATTTATTCTTCCTAACAAAGAACAAGGAATATTCTTCCATCTCATTATATCTTTTTTGATTTCTCTTAACAATGGTTTATAGTTTTCATTATATAAGTCCTTTACATTCTTTGTTATGTTTATTCCTAAGTATCTTATTTTTTTTGTTGCAATTGTGAAGGGGATTATTCTTTTGAGTTCGTTCTCAGTTGTTTCATTGTTGGCATATAGAAAGGCTATTGACTTCTGTATGATAATTTTGTATCCTGCAACCTTACTGTATTGGCTTATTGTTTCTAGTAGTCTTTTTGTGGATTCTTTGGGGTTTTTGATGTATAGAATCATATCATCTGTAAAAAGTGATACCTTTACTTCTTCTTTTTCGATATGGATGCCTTTTATTTCTTTGTCTTGTCTGATTGCTCTGGCTAGAACCTCTAGTACCACATTAAATAAGAGTGGAGAGAGTGGACAACCCTGTCTTGTTCCTGATTTAAGGGGGAAAGCCTTCAGTTTAGTGCCATTTAATATGATGTTAGCTGATGGTTTATCATATATGGCCTTTATCATGTTGGGATGTTTTCCTTCTATACCCATTTTGTTGAGAGTCTTAAACATAAAATTGTGTTGTATTTTATCGAAAGCCTTTTCTGCGTCTATTGATAAGATCATGTGGTTTTTGTTCTTTGTTTTGTTGATATGGTGTATTATGTTAACCGTTTTACGTATGTTGAACCATCCTTGAGATTCTGGGATGAATCCCACTTGATCATGATGTATTATTTTTTTTAATATGTTGTTGTATTTGATTTGCTAGTATTTTGTTTAGCATCTGTATTCATTAGAGATATTGGTCTGTAGTTTTCTTTTTTTCTGCCATCCTTGCCTGGTTTTGGTATGAGGATTATGTTGGCCTCATAAAATGTGTTTGGAAGTATTGCTTCTTCTTCAATTATTTGGAAGACTTTGAGTAGAATAGGAACCAAGTATTCTTTGAATGTTTGATAAAATTCGCTGGTATAGCCATCAGGGTCTGGACTTTTATTTTTGGGGAGGTTTTTAATGGTTTTTTCTATTTCTTCTCTACTAATAGGTCTGTTTAGGCTTTCTGCTTCTTCTTGATTCAGTCTAGGAAGGTTGTATTGTTCTAGGAATTTATCCATTTCTTCTAGATTGTTGAATTTAGTGGCATAAAGTTTTTCATACTATTCTACAATAATTCTTTGTATATCTTCGGTGTCCATGGTGATTTCTCCTCTTTCATTTTGGATTTTGTTTATATGAGTTTTTTCTCTTTTTCCTAGGTAAGTCTTGCCAAGGGTTTGTCAATTTTGTTGATCTTTTCAAAGAACCAGCTCTTTGTTCTATTAATTTTTTCTATAGTTTTACTGTTCTCTATTTCATTTATTTCTGCTCTGATTTTTATTTAAACAGAGCTGCTGATATTATGATTATATTCTTTAGATGGTAAGAAGTAACAAATCATAGCTCATAGTTTCCTTGGTGGACAAAAGAGATCTAATGTTACTTGGCCCATGAAAATTTCTTGAATTATCTTACAAACCCTTGGTTCAAGAGGATTTTATAATATTGCTTGTGTTAAGGTGCCACTGATCAGATTTTATCTAATATAATAACAAAAATTGGAATAGAAAATTTTCAGTTTTCAGTAAGTATATTTCATAAGACATTAACACTTTCTTGAAATTACAATATAACTATTTTCTATTCTCTGCCATGAATATACCTCTAATGTATGGTTATATTTAGTTAAATTAGGCTTGCATGAACCATTACAACCTAAAAAAATAGACACAAATCATCCACTTTAAAGTCAGCATTTTTGTTGTTTCAGTCTGAATCTAGAGTCTATTTTTACTCTCAATAAAGTATTTGTTTTGTTTCATTTTAAACAGATGTCAAAAATTTATATATTTCTTTGGATTATATTTCTCAGCATTACTATATGCCCAAGCTGTCAACTTCAGAATTAGACAAAGAGTAAAAGAAGTATGATATCTATGTGCACATTTATTTTATACAAGTTAATGGTTATGAAATTCCACTTGAAATAAAATGTAATTAATATATTAACATAAAATGCTATCTTGCAATATTGGTAAAAATCTTTTCATTAGTAAAAAAACAACAACAAGAACCAGAGAATTTAATAAAGTCCCTTTTTAAAAAATATAGTCTATTTTGTATTTATTTTTATTAGTTAATAGTTCCATGGACTTTGCCCAGAGTCAATATTCAGGCTTTCAGCTCACATTTCCAACAAATATGTGTCAGTGTAGGCAATAGGTATAAAGTCGCCTACCAGTTCAGTTCAGACCTTACTTCCACTTCTAATTGCTCTGATGTCCTGAGCATCCTTTTTGCCAAACTGAACTTTGTCTGTTCCACAGCTCCCTTTGTCTGAGCCAGCTCCCACAAACAGGGAAATACATCCTGCTCTAAGGTTCCTTTGCAAATGCATAGGTTTAAAATGAACTCTACTTTGGATTTACATCTAAAAGTTCACTATGTCTAGTTATTAAGATAAAAATCATATAAGAACTTTCAAATTGTTTTGTTAATTGTTCTATTTTCTTTAACAACTCTGATATTAATCATTTACTTTAACAGATATATACGAGGTATGTCAATGATTATGCATTTTAAGGTGGAACAGTTTCTTACTTGTGCTTTTCACCAGTGACATTTAATAGTAGAGATTAGACACTATGTGGAGAGGTGGATCTAACTTGGGTTATTGTCTCCTAGAATAGGTAAATTAGGAAAAAAAATGAGTTTAAATGGTTGAAGCATTAAAAATGATCAGTCACTTGACACTTCCTAAATCTGAACTTACCTAAAGCAGATTTCTCATTATGTCACAGGTAGAATAGATTTTAAAAAGTGGTGTGGTTTTACTTCTGATAAGAATGATGAAGTAACAAGGCTAAGATTAACCTCCTTTGCCTTAAACAACTAAAAAACCAATGAATAATTAAAATCAATGGTTTTCATATATTGGACAATATGGAGTACAGAACAATAACCTCTGAGAGAAGGGAAAAAACAGGTTAAGCCCTAAGATTGTTCTGTTCTGCTGCCTATAAGAGTTTCCAGAATATAGCACAGGGAAAGGGAACGCAGAGAAAGCATACAGGTATTCCTGAGTGGAAAGACAAGTACAGATTTGAGAGAGGCCAAGACATCTCAGATTTGAAGGGCAGAGAGACAGATACACAACAGAGAATTTCAAAGATCTACAATGGGTACCCCTTGAACTTTCACCATGGGCATTAACACAGTCAGTCCATGCAGGGTAGAAAGCTTCCTAATACATGGGACATTGTCTAGAGTCTTTGTCTAGTTTTGGTATCAGCCTAATCTTGGCCTTATAGAATAAGTTCAATAACAGTTCATCTTATTCAGTTTTCTAGAAGAGTTTGTGAGAATTGGTGCTACTGCCTCTTTAACTGTGAAATAGAATTCACCAGTGTAGACATCTGAAACTGGGTTTCTTTGGGAGAAGTGTTAACTAAAAATTCTCTTTAATATACAGGGCTATCCAGGTTATCTATTTCTTCTTGGAAGAGTTTTGGAAGTCTCTGTTTTATGAGAAACTTGTCTGTTTCATCTAAGTTGTTAAGTTATGGTCATTAAGTTTTAAAAATAAAAATAATTTATCAGTTTTTAAAAAAATATGTATGGAGTATGTTATAATATTACCCTGCTCATTCCTTATTTTGCCACATAAATAAAATTTGAAAAGAAAAAAAAATTGTAAGAATTAGCATTTTTCCCACTGGGGCAGATGTTAAAATTGAGGAAAGCTTCAGCATTATGAGAGGAAAGGAGGAAGTCAGGGCTTGAGAGTGTCTCTGAGCCAGTCTGAAGCCCAGACATGTGCTTTTTTTTACCTTTTTAATATATTTTGGTAGAACAAAATTTAAAAAGACTAATGTCTTGCTCTCTTGGTGTAGCCTGGTATAAATTCAAGTTTCCAGAGAAACTTCTTAATAGCAGGATGTCAGAGATTTCTGTCACAGATTTCTGTCTATCTGGTGTGGTACATGATGGAGCATACCAAAGTTTCCTAGTGTGCAAATGAGAAGGCTAAAAAAGGGACTGTAAGTAACCCAGAAGACTTGACCGGGCATCACAATTAGTATGATGAGGATAGAGTGTACCTGGAATCAACATGCTGATGGAGGGTAAATAATGTTCCAGAAGTGAATGCCATCCATCAAAGATCCATGAAAAATATGCTTCTTGATAAAGGTCATTGGAAGCAGTGTTGTTGTGGGCCAGGCAGTCCTCAACTCTACAATGATAAGCAAACAGCCTGAAATTTAGATAACCCCTATATAAGGGGTTATCTAAAGGGAATTGACTGTTCACTCAAAAGTATCTGTGGAAAACACAATGGAAATGTGAATGATTATATCTTTAATTTTGACAATTGTAGCTCAGAGTTGGTAAAATTCAGTTTTAGAGGATAAAATGTTAAATATTTACATACCTGCAATTTAATGCTGTATAACTCATATTCAATAGATACAGAATTCAAGGCAATCAATGGTTATATATTTGCCCTTATTTTATTCTATCCAAAAATAACATTTAACATAGTTCATCAATTCCTTTTCTTAAAATTATTCTTCTTTTGTAGGATTCATCAAACATTTTCTGTAAAGGCACAGATAATAAATAGTTTAGGTTTGCTTTCCATTTTCTGTTATAGCACAAGAACCGTTCTACTCGAAGGGTTGTAAAAATAACAACTGGGTGAGAGTTTGGAGGCAGAGAGTGGAAGAAGAGTCAAACTTGCCTCACAGGCTATAGTTTTGCTTGATCCTGCTTTAGGATTCTATATCAGGGGTCGGGAACCTATGGTTTGTAAGCCAGATGTGGCTCTTTTGATGGCTGCATCTGGCTTGCAGACAAATCTTTAATAAAAAAATAATAACATTAAAAATATAAAATATTCTCATGTATTACAATCTATACCTTTCCTACCGCTAAGGTTCATGGTTGCAGGTGGCTGGAGCCAATCATAACTGTCCTCTGGGACAACACCAAATTTTTATTGGATAATGCGTAACATACATGGGTTGTTGTATGGCTCTCATGGAATTACATTTTAAAATATATGGCGTTCATGGCTTTCTCAGCCCAAAAGTTTCCTGACCCCTGGTCTACATCATACATCCACAATTTTCATTTGACTCTTTTGTTTATTTTGTTTCAGTCCCTTTGCTGGCTACTCTTTATCTACTACATCTCACTGTAAGGCAGGGGGCCCCAAACTTTTTATACAGGGAGCCAGTTCACTGTCCCTCAGACCATTGGAGGGCCGGACTATAAAAAAAACTATGAACAAATTCCTATGCACACTGCACCTATCTTATTTTAAAGTAAAAAAACAAAACGGGAACAAATACAATATTTAAAATAAAGAACAAGTAAATTTAAATCAACAAACTGACCAATATTTCAATGGGAATTATGCTCTTCTCACTGACCACCAATGAAAGAGGTACCCTTCCAGAAGTGCGGCGGGGGCCGGATAAATGGCCTCAGGGGGCCGCATGTGGCCCGCGGGCCGTAGTTTGGGGACCTCTGCTGTAAGGTGATCTAATTCATTCCTATAACCTTCTATTTTGTTTTATTTTCATTTATCTTATTTAATTAGATAATATTACACTTTCTGGATTTTTTATAGAGACATTCAATGAATCATACTTTTAAGTTTATAGCCATTTATTATTATTTTTTAATGAATGACTTCTTTCTAATTATTAATTTCTTTTTTTTTCATTGTTTTTTTTTTGTAACTAATAATCTTCACCTCCATTCCCCTCAGCCCTTAAGCATTTTTCTTACTGCTGTAAAAATACACAACCTAAAATTTATCATTTTACTCATTTAAAAAAAAATTTCCTGAACTGAAAAGCAGGGAGGCAGAGAGACAGACTTTCACATGAGCCAGACTGAGATCTACCCAGCATTCCCACTAGGGGGAGATGCTCTGCCTATCTGGACCATCACTCCATTGCAACTGGAGCCATTCTAGTACCTGAGTCAGAGGCCATGGAGCTATCCTCAGTGCCCGGGCCAACTTTGCTCCAATGAAGCCTTGGCTGTGGGAGGGGAAGAGAAAGGAAAGGGAGAAGGGTGGAAAAGCAGATGGGTACTTCTCCTGTATACCCTGGCTGGGAATTAAACCTGGGACTTCTACACACTGGGCTGATGCTCTGCCACTGAGCCAAATGGCCAGGGCCATGATTTTACCCATTCTTAAGTATACAGTTCAGTAGTGTTGAATACATTCACACTTTTGTACACCAGATCTCCAGAAATATTTCATCCTGTAAATCTGAAACTTGTTAGGTTAAAAACATTAGACAACAACTCCTCTTTTACCTCTTTCCAGCCTCAGGTAACCACCATTCTACTTTTTTTTTCTATGCATTTGACTACTTTAGGTACCTAATATAAGTAGAATCATGTAGTTTTTGTCTTTTGGCTGGCTTATTTCACTTGGCATAATATCTTTGAAGTTCATCAATGTTGTAGCATGTGGTAAGAATTCCTTCCTTTTTAAGGAATAATGTGTATATACCATATTTTACTTACCTTTTCATTCACTGAAGAATATTGGGTTGCTTTCTCCTCTTGGCTATTATGAATAGTGCTGCATGAGTATGTTCTTTGAGACCCTATATTTAATTTTTGGGGGTATATACCTAGAAATGAGATTGTTGGATCATATGATAGTTCTGTTTTTTTTTTTTATTTTGTGGATTCTTCATACTGTTTTTCAAAGCAGCTGCACTAATTTACAATGCCAACAATGGTGCACAAGGTTTCAAATACTTCATGTTCTCATCAACACTTGTTATTATTTTTTTTAAAGTAGCTGTCCTAACTGGTATGAGGTGATATCTCATTGTGGTTTTGATTTGCATATTATTTTATGATTAGTGATGTTGAGCATCTTTTCATATGCTTGTTGGCAATTTGTGTATCATCCTTGGAGAAATATTTATTCATTTGGAAAAGTGTCCTTTGCTCATTTTAAAATTAGATTGATTTTTTGTTGAGTTGTAGGCTTTCTTCATATGTGTTCTGGATATTAACTTATCAGATATGTAATTTCCAAATATTTTCTTCCATTTTATAGATTACTTTTATACTCTGTTGGTAGCATCCTTTGAGATACAAAGGGTTAAATTTGATATAATCCCATTTGGTTATTTTTGCTTTTATTTCCTTTTTTGATGTCATATCAAAGTAATTATTACCAAGTCTAATGTCATGAGATTTTTCTCCTATTTTTCAGGATTATTACAGTTTTAGGGTTTACATTTAGGTCTTTAATTTATTTTTTGTTAGTTTCTTCATATGGCGCAAGGCAAGGGTCCATCTTCATTCTTTTGCATGTTTAAATCTAGTTTTCCTGAAATCGTGTCTTGACTGTCTTCTCCTTATTGAGTGGTCTTGCCATCCTTGTTGAAGATCGTTTGAGTACCCATGTGTTTATTTCTGGATCTATTCTATTCTATTCTTAATTGGCCTATTCATCTTTTCCCCAAACTATACTGTTTTGATTACTGTATTTTAAGGCATTCATTTACAACACTTTATTATATTGTTACAAAGTTTCTATCCTAAAAATAATCTTGGTTTCTCATAAATGTTCATAAATGACAGTGTACTATATTTTACTATATTTATTCAAGTCTATAATATTAATATTTCCCTATATTTCTGAATATGTTGCTTCTACCTGCTGCATTATGCCACAAATAATAAATCCCTTAGGAGTAAACAGTTTGTCTCTAATTTCCTATTAATACCATCATTGTTTTGATGATAATCATTGTATATGTCCTCT
This sequence comes from Saccopteryx bilineata, assembly GCF_036850765.1. Classification (NCBI taxonomy): domain Eukaryota; kingdom Metazoa; phylum Chordata; class Mammalia; order Chiroptera; family Emballonuridae; genus Saccopteryx; species Saccopteryx bilineata. Next base: position 205,716,284 of record NC_089491.1, on the reverse strand, counting down.
TATAAACTTGTACAACATTTAAAAATATTTTTTTCTAAGAATGGGATCATTGTATCAAAGGTCAAATGCATAATTAATTAAAAAATTTTCAGATTGCTTTTGACAGTACTTAAGTCATTTTACATTTTCACCAGCTGTGCATGGAAATTCCCATCTTCTCACATCTTTGACAGTACTTGGTATTGTCTAGGTTTTTACTGTTGCCATTTTATAAATATAAGACAGTATATCAGTATTATTTAAATTTTTGTTTTTATGACTACTAGTGATTTTGATCATCTTGCAATATGCTTGGATATTTTTTTATGAATTGCCTAATTATATTACTGTCCATAATTTCTATTGGGTTTTCTGTCATTTTGTTTGTTTTTAGGAGTTCTTGGTATATTTCAGATATTAACTTATTGTTAGTTACAGATATTGCAAATATCTCCTCAGTTTATATAACCTATATGTTTAACTTGATCTATAGTGGCCTATTTTGAGAGAAAATTAATTTTTAATGCAGTCCAATCATGTTTTTGTTATCGTTTGTGTTTTTTTTAATTAAATTTAATGCAGTGACATTGATAAATCAGGGTACATATGTTGAGAGAAAATATCTCTAGATTATTTTGACATTTGATTGTGCTGTATACCCCTCCCGCAAAGTTAAATTGTCTTCTGTCACCTTCTATCTGGTTTTCTTTGTGCCCCTCCCCTCCCCTAACCCCTCTCTCCTTCTTCACCCACACCCCCCTCCCCCAACCCCCCGCCCCTGTTGCCATCACATTCTTGTTCATGTCTCTGAGTCTCATTTTTATGTCCCTTCTATGTATGAATTCATCTCAGTTTTTTTTTTCTGATTTACTTATTTCACTTCGTATAATGTTATCAAGGTCCATCCATGTTATTGTAAATGATCCGATGTCATCATTTCTTATGGCTGAGTAGTATTCCATAGTATATATGCACCAAAGCTTTTTAATCCACTCGTCCTCTGACGGACACTTGGGCTGTTTCCAGATCTTCGCTATTGTGAACAATGCTGCCACAAACATGCGGGTGCATTTCTCCTTTTCGAGCCGTTCTATGGTGTCCTTGGTGTATATTCCTAAAAGTGGGATAGCTGGGTCAAAAGGCAGTTCGATTTTCAGTTTTTTGAGGAATCTCCATACTGTTTTCCACAGTGTCTGCACCAGTCTGCATTCCCACCAGCAGTGCAGGAGGGTTCCCTTTTCTCCACATCCTCGCCAGCACTTATTCTGTGTTGTTTTGTTGATAAGCGCCATTCTGACTGGTGTAAGGTGATATCTCATTGTGGTTTTAATTTGCATTTCTCTAATGATGAGTGATGTTGAGCATTTTTTCATATGCCTATTGGCCATCTGTATGTCCTCTTTGGAGAAGTGTCTATTCATCTCTTTTGCCCATTTTTGGATTGGGTTGTTTGTCTTCCTGGTGTTGAGTTTTACAAGTTCTTTATAAATTTTGGTTATTAACCCCTTATCAGATGTATTGTCAAATATGTTCTCCCATTGTGTAGTTTGTCTTTTTATTCTGTTCTTGTTGTCTTTAGCTGTGCAAAAGCTTTTTAGTTTGATATAGTCCCATTTGTTTATCCTGTCTTTTATTTCACTTCCCCGTGGAGATAAATCAGCAAATATATTGCTTCGAGAGATGTCGGAGAGCTTACTGCCTATGTTTTCTTCTAAGATGCTTATGGTTTCACGGCCTACATTCAAGTCTTTTATCCATTTTGAGTTTATTTTTGTGAGTGGTGTAAGCTGGTGATCTAGTTTCATTTTTTTGCAGGTAGCTGTCCAATTTTCCCAACACCATTTGTTAAAGAGGCTGTCTTTACTCCATTGTATTTCCTTACCTCCTTTGTCAAATATCAGTTGTCCATAGAACTGTGGGTTTATTTCTGGGTTCTCTGTTCTGTTCCTTTGATCTATATGCCTGTTCTTATGCCAGTACCAGGCTGTTTTTAGTACAATGGCCTTGTAGTATAACTTGATATCAGGAAGTGTGATACCTCCCACTTTATTCTTCTTTTTTAAGATTGCTGAGGCTATTCGTGTCCTTTTTTGGTTCCATATAAATTTTTGGAATATGTGATCTATATCTTTGAAGTATGTCATTGGTATTTTAATTGGTATTGCATTGAATTTATAAATTGCTTTGGGTAATATAGACATTTTAATAATGTTTATTCTTCCTAACCATGAGCTTCCACTTGTTTGTATCTTCCTTGATTTCTTTTATCAATGTTTTGTAATTTTCTGAGTACAAGTCTTTAGTCTCCTTGGTTAAGTTTACTCCTAGGTACTTTATTTTTTTGGTTGTAATTGTGAAGGGGATTGTTTCCTTAATTTCTGTTTCTAACTGTTCATTGTTGGTGTATAAAAATGCTTCTGATTTCTGAGTATTGATTTTATATCCTGCCACTTTGCTGAATTTATTTATCAGGTCCAGTAGTTTTTTGACTGAGACTTTAGGGTTTTCTATATACAATATCATATCATCTGCAAATAATGATAGTTTTACTTCTTCTTTTCCAACTTGGATGCCTTTTATTTCTTCTTCTTGTCTGATTGCTGTGGCTAGGACTTCCAGGACTATGTTAAATAAGAGTGGTGAAAGGGGGCACCCCTGCCTTGTTCCTGATCTTAAGGGTATTGCTTTTAATTTTTTCCCATTGAGTATGATGTTGGCTGTGGGTTTCTCATAGATGGCTTTTATCATGTTGAGGTATGTTCCCTGTATTCCCACTTTGCTGAGAGTTTTGATCATGAATGGGTGCTGGATTTTATCAAATGCTTTTTCTGCATCTATTGAAATTATCATATGGTTTTTCTCCTTCTTTTTGTTTATGTGATGAATCACATTGATTGATTTACAAATATTGTACCAGCCTTGCGTCCCCAGAATAAATCCCACTTGATCACGGTGTATAAGTTTTTCCATATATTGTTGTATCCGGTTTGCTAATATTTTGTTGAGGATTTTAGCATCTATATTCATCAGAGATATTGGCCTATAATTTTCTTTCTTTGTGTTGTCTTTGCCTGGTTTTAGAATCAGAATTATGCTCGCCTCATAAAAGGAGTTTGGAAGTCTTCCTTCCTCTTGAATTTTTTGAAATAGTTTGAGAAGGATAGGAGTTAGTTCTTCTTTGAATATTTGGTAGAATTCCGTTGTGAAGCCATCGGGCCCCGGACTTTTCTTTGTTGGGAGTTTTTTGATAACTGTTTCGATCTCCTTTGGTGTAATCGGTCTGTTTAAGTTTTCTGATTCTTCCAGATTGATTTTTGGAAGATTGTATGTTTCAAGGAATTTGTCCATTTCATCTAGGTTGTCTAGTTTTTTGGCATACAATTCTTCATAGTATTTTCTTACAATATTTTTTATTTCTGTTGTGTCAGTTGTTATTTCTCCTCTTTCATTTCTAATTTTATTTATTTGAGTCCTCTCTCTCTTTTTCTTGGTGAGTCTACTTAAAGGTTCATCAATCTTGTTTACCTTTTCAAAGAACCAGCTCCTAGTTTCATTGATCCTCTGTATTGTTTCTTTAGCCTCTATGTCATTTATTTCTGCTCTGATCTTTATTATTTCCTTCCTTCTACTACATTTGGGCTTTACTTGCTGTTCTTTTTCTAATTCTTTTAGATGCAGGGTTAAGTTGTTTATTTGAGCTTTTTCTAGCTTCTGAAAGTGTGCCTGTAGTGCTATGAACTTCCCTCTCAGCACTGCTTTCGCTGTGTCCCATAAATTTTGAGTTGTTGTATGCTCATTGTCATTCGTTTCTAGGAATTTCTTTATTTCTTCTTTGATCTCATTCTTAATCCATTCATTATTTAACACCCTGCTATTTAGTTTCCATGTGTTTGAGAATTTTTGAGCTTTTCTGCTGTGATTCATTTCTAGTTTCATGCCGTTGTGATTGGAGAATGTGCTTGATATGATTTCAGTCTTAAATTTGTTGAGAGCACTTTTGTGCCCTAACATGTGGTCTATCCTAGAGAATATATCATGAGCACTTGAAAAGAATGTATATTCTGCTGCTTTAGGATGAAAGGTTCTGAAGATATCTATTAAATTGAGTTGATCTAGTGTTTCCAATAAGTCTGCTGTTTCTTTGTTAATTTTCTTTCTTGAGGATCTATCTAGTGATGTTAGTGGGGTATTGAAATCCCCTACTATTATAGTATTGCTGTTGATCTCGCCCTTTAAATCCATCAAAGTCTTCTTTATGTATTTGGGTGCTCCTATATTAGGTGCATAGATATTTATAATAGTTATATCTTCCTGTTGGATTACTCCCTTTATCATTATGTAGTGGCCTTCTTTATCTCTTACTATATCCTTTGTTTTAAAGTCCAATTTGTCTGATATAAGTATTGCTACCCCAGCTTTTTTTTCATTTCCGTTTGCATGAAATGTTTTTTTCCATCCTTTTACCTTCAATCTGTGTGTATCTTTTGTTCTAAGGTGTGTTTCTTGTAGACAACATATGTATGGGTCCTGTTTTCTTCTCCACGCAGCTAACCTATGTCTTTTGATTGGATCATTTAATCCATTTACATTTAAGGTTATTATTGATATGTAGTTGTTTATTGCCATTTTCTTCTTTAAAGGTGTATTCCTTTTTTTTTTTTCTGTATTCTTTTCCCACTTTATCTGTTTACACCAGGCCCCTTAATATTTCCTGCAGCATTGGTTTGGTTGTAATGAATTCCTTGAGTTGTTTTTTGTCTGGGAAGCTTTTTATTTCTCCTTCAATTTTAAACGATAGCCTTGCTGGATAAAGTAGTCTTGGTTGTAGGTTCTTGTTCTTCATTACTTTGAATATTTCTTGCCATTCCCTCCTGGCCTCAAGTGTTTCTGTTGAGAAGTCAGATGTCATCCTTATGGGGGCTCCTTTGTAGGTGATAACTTTTTTTTCTCTTGCAGCTTTTAATATTTTCTCTTTATCGCTTAGTTCTGGTATTTTAATTATGATGTGTCTTGGTGTAGGTTTCTTTGGGTTTCTCTTTAATGGAGTCCTCTGTGCTTCTTGGATTTGTGAGACTTTCTCTTGCATTAATTTAGGGAAGTTTTCAGCTATGATATGATTGAACAAAGTCTCTATCCCTTGTTCTTTTTCTTCTTCTTCAGGAACCTCTATGATGCGGATGTTATTTCTCTTCATGTTGTCACAGAGCTCTCTAAGAGTTTCCTCTGACTTTTTGAGTCTTTTTTCTCTTTTCTTCTCTGCTTTCATGCCTTCATTCCAGTTGTCCTCCAACTCGCTGATTTGATCCTCAGCTGTATCCATCCTGTTTTTAATTCCTTCCATTGTGGTCTTCATTTCTGATATTGTATTTGTCATCTCTGACTGATTCTTTTTAATATTTCAATATCCTTTTTTATACTTGCTATTTCTTTATTTAGGTTTTCAAACTGCCCCTCCATTGTTGTTCTAAGATCCCTAAGCATCCTTACAATCATTATTTTGAATTCCGCATCTGGAAGTTTGATTATTTCCATATCACTCAGTTCATCTCTCGAAGGTGTCTCTTGTGGTTTCATTTGGATTGCACTCCTTTGTCTTCTCATCTTTTTTATTTATTTATTTATTTTTATTTGTAGAGTTGGTTGAGTCTAGGCTTGGTGTTGTCTGCCTCCAGTTTTCAGTTGTGTTATTTTTAGGTCTTTGTGGGTTGGTATCAGCTATTATTTGTAATCCACTTTTGGATTTGGGCAGCTTTGAAGTCTTGATTTGTTTGTTTTCTTAACAGGTGATAGTCTTTTTAACTGATCTCAGCAGGGGGCTTCCTTGAAACTGTAACCAGGAATGCTGTGGGTGTAACCTGAGAAGCTGAAGGTCTCTTTCACCAACTAATCTCACTGGGGGCAGGTTGCTTTCTCAGCTTCAGTAGGCGGAGGTGTATCTCAGATCTCCATGGAGACCTGAGTTACTGCCCCTCCTCCCCACTTCTTGTTTTCAGCTGTGTCTTGTTGTGCTGATTGTAGCTGGATAGATGTCCGGAGATCTCTGATCTGGAAGCACTTTAGCTCTGTTTTGTGAAAGGTTCAGTCCCTCCCCCAGCTATGGCCGCCTCCAGCACGAATGAGTCAGCTTTTTTATTTCATTTCTTGCATACCTTAGCCCCTCACAGTCTGTCCCTCTCCCTGTCTTTCCACTTGGGAGATAAGCTGGTCTTTTCAACCCACCTTGCTCCCTGGTCACCAGGTAAGTGGCTGTGAGCAGTAGTTTCTGCTCTTTTGCCTCTGTGAAATCCTCTCTGGGCTCTCAGCCTCACCCCCCTCTTTCCATTCCCGTAAGCAGAGGAGATTCAGGCACTCCTTACCAGGATTATTGTGGCTTCCTCTTTGCTCCTTGGTTTTTGAGAGCTGTTCTTGCAGTTCAGTGTTGGTTTTTCATGCTGATTTTTTCTAAATTGATTTGTATTCCAGTTTGGTGTTGAGAGCTGGGCGCCTGTGCATCCGCCTACTCCGCTGCCATCTACTCTTATCGTTTGTGTTTGTTGAAGCCATTCTTCAGTCCTCAGTCACACAGATGTTCCATTACTCTTCTATTGAGTCTATAGATTTACCTTTAACATGGAGCTCAATTATTCTTCTGAATTTTTCTTCAGCATGAATTCAGTTTTATTTTTTCTTTAGAGTACACCAGCTCTCCCAAAGTTACCTATATAACAATGTATTTTATCCACCTTGCTTTGTCACATAGATCAATTCCCTGTACATACATTATTTTATTTCAGACATCTGCATTCTATTTTAGTTCTGTAATATTATATTTCTTTAATTATTTTTGATTTAAGTTTTATATTTGTTAAACTCTATCTTTACTCTTTGCATTTTTCTCAAAGATTTGCAGTTTAGCAATCATTATTCTTAAATATAAGTTTTTTTATATTTAAATTTATTATTATTGTGTTTTAAGTTTCTAACATTTTTAATTTAAATATAATTTTTACTACATTTTTCAAATTTTTATTAATTTTTTATATTCTCTTAACTTATAAGACTCCACATGAAATTTTATTGAATTTAATTTGTGAATTAACTTATTTTTAATGTATATTAATGTTATTTATAAGCATATATATTTCTCTTTATTGATATATTTTATTTAAAAATTTTCTACAATATTCATATGAATTCTTTGTTAGCTTCATTCTTATATTCTTTACAAATTTGTTAATGTAAGGATAGATTGTTATATTTTCTTTTACATTTTTTATGTTTATTAAAGACATAAAGAATGCTACTTATTTGCATGCAATGGCCAGTCTACTGAGTGCTCTTATTAGTTCTAGTAGCTTTTCTGGTGATTCTCTTGGGTTTTCTAGATAGATGATCTTATTGTTGAAAAGAATGACTGTTTTACAATTTCCTTTCCAACTTTTGGAGCACCTATGCATTTTTCTTTCTTTTAGGAATATTTGAGTCAAGGGCCTCCCTCTTACTAGTTGTATCACTTAGGGTATAATTAGGAGACAAAAGCCACAAAGTAATTTGAAGAAGAAACAATTAATATAAATAATTATTGACACAGGACTGAAGTAATAAAAGATTGAGAAGTGAAGAGCAAAATACTCTAAAGACTAGAAGAACAGATTAGAAGATATAGGAAACAACCATTACTCCAGGAAGGATAACATCTAGACCAGTCCTCCTATTGTAGGGCTGAGATCCAGATTTTATTAGAGTGGGTGTAACCATGGTATACTGGATGGCAAAGATGTTATCTGGGGCTGCAAGACAATCCAAGAAGGTTCTGGGTGGATTCCAGGGGAAGCCACCCATAAGTAGGTGCCATATTGACAGTGTTTTCTGGGAGGCCACTCTTTAAGATCCTGGAGAGTGTTGCCCTGGAGAGGTGCTATACCATAAACATCTCTGTGAAGCTGTCACTGAAGTGTGTCTGGCAAAGCTTTTTCTCAGAAAGTACTGAGCTAGCACATTCTCTTATACATCCACCCAACAAGGTATCTGGAGAAGCTGTACACAGTTAGGCTCATGCTGATGACTCATAACTAAAACGGGCCGAAAGAGGTCTATGGGAGATTGCTGTAAGCTACTGCCTGGTTGGTGTTGCTGAAGTCACCTGCTGCAGAAGCCACATATGCTGCTGGAGCCTATCTATGAAAGTACATCTGAACCGGGAAGGAAAACCCCTTTTTCTCCAGTATGCCATCAGCACCTTCTACTGACAAAACTTAATCTTGCAGAGGATGCAAAGAAGAAACATATACAGTATATATATATATATATATATATATATATATATATATATTTTTTTTTTTTTTTTTTTCCTGAAGCTGGAAACGGGGAGAGACAGACAGACTCCTGCATGCGCCCGACCGGGATCCACCCGGCACGCCCACCAGGGGCGACGCTCTGCCCACCAGGGGGTGATGCTCTGCCCCTCCCGGGAGTAGCTCTGCGGTGACCAGAGCTACTCTAGCACCTGGGGCAGCGGCCAAGGAGCTATCCCCAGCGCTAGGGGCCATCTTTGCTCCAATGGAGCCTTGGCTGCGGGAGGGGAAGAGAGACAGAGAAGAAGGAAGGGGGGTGGAGAAGCAAATGGGCGCTTCTCCTATGTGCCCTGGCCGGGAATCAAACCTGGGTCCCCCACATGCCAGGCCAACGCTCTACTGCTGAGCCAACCGGCCAGGGCCCCCGTATACAGTATTATGGATGTAATTGTGCACCCTGCAAATTCATATCTTGTAGCCTTAACTTCAAGTCCCTTGGAATGTGACTTTATTTGGAGCTGTGGTCTCTAAAGAGGTAATTAAAGGGGTCCTGGCCAGTTGGTTCAGTGGTAGAACATTGACCCAGCTTATAGATGTCTCAGGTTCAATTCCTGACCAGCATACACAGAAAAAGTACCCATCTGCTTCTCTATCCTCCCCTTTCTCCTTTCTCTCTATCTCTCTCTTCCTCTCCTGCAGCCAAAGCTCCACTGGAACAAAGTTGGTCCTGGTGCTGAGAATGGCTCCGTGATCTCTGCCTCAGGTGTTAGAATGGCTCTGGTTGCAACAAAGTAATGGCCCAGATGGTCAGAGCATTAAACCCTGGTGGGCATGCTGGGTGTATCCCGCTTGGGCACATGTGGAAGTCTGTCTCTCTGCCTCCCTGTTTCTTACTTCAGAAAAAGAAAAAAAAAAGAGGTTCCATATAAATTTTTGGAGTATATGTTTTATATCTTTGGAGTATGCCATTGGTATTATAATAGGAATTGCATTGAATTTATAATTCCTTTGGGTAGTATAGACATTTTAATGATGTTTATTCTTCCTATCCATGAACATAGTATATGCTTCCACTTATTTGTATCTTTCTTGATTTCTTTTATCATTGTTTTAAAATTTTTTGAGTACAAGTCTTTAACCTCCTTGGTTAAATTTACTCCTAGATACATTTTTTTGTTGTTGTTGCAACAGTGAAAGGTATTGTTACCTTAATTATTCTTTTTTAGACTGTTCATTGTTGGTGTATAAAAATGCCACTGATTTCTGAATATTGATTTTATATTCAGCCACCTTGCCGAATTTGTTTATTAGGTCTAGTAGGTTTTTGATTGAGACTTTAGGATTTTCTATGTATAGTAATTTATCATCAGCAAATAATGATATATTTACTTCTTCTTTTCCAATTTGGATGCCTTTATCTCTTCTTCTTGTCTGATTGCTGAGGCTAGAACTTCCAGAACTATGTTGAATAAGAGTGGTGAAAGGGGGCACCCTTGCCTTTTTTCTGATCTTAAGGAGATTGCTTATAATTTTTGCCCATTGAGTATGATTATGTTGGCTATGAGTTTGTCATATGTGTCCTTCATTATGTTGAGGTATGATCCTTGTATTTCTACTTTGCTGAGAGTTTTGATCACAAATTGATGTTGGATTTTATCAAATGCTTTTTCTGCCTTTATTGAAATAATGCGATTTTTCTCCTTCCTTTTGTTTATATGATGAATCACATTGATTGATTTATGAATATTGTACCAGCCTGCCTCCCCAGAATAAATCCTACTTGATCATGGTGTATGATTTTTTTCAGGTATTGCTGAATCTGGTTTGCTAATATTTTGTGGAGAATTTTTCCATCTATGTTTAGCAAGAATATTGGCCTATAGTTTTCTTTCTTTGTAGTGTCTTTGCCTGGTTTTGAAATAAGAATTATGCTTGCCTCATAAAAGGAGCTTGGAAGTCTTTCTTTCTCTTGAATTTTTTGAAATAGCTTGAGAAGGATAGGAGTTAGTTCTTCTTTGAATATTTGGAAAATTTTGCCTATGAAGCCATCTGGCACAGGATGTTTGTTGTTGGGAGTTTTTTGATAATTATTTCAATCTCATTTGTTGTAACTAGCCTAAGTTTTCTGATTGTTCCAAATTGAATTTTAAAAGACTATATGTTTCAAGGAATTTGTCCATTTCAATCTAGGTTGTCTAATTTTTTGGCATATTGTTCTTCATAACATTTTCTTACAATCCTTTGTATTTCTGCTGTGTGAATTTTTACTTCTCCCCTCTCATTTCTAATTTTATTTATTTGAATCCTCTCTCTCTCTTTTTTGGTGGATCTGGTTAAAGGTTCATCAATCTTGTTTACTGTTTCCAAGAACCAGCTCTTAGTTTCATTGATTTTCTCTATTCTGTATTGTTTTTTAGATTCAGTGTCATTTATTTCCATTCTGATCTGTATTATATTCTTTTTTTATTTCCTCTGGGCTTTATGTATTGTTCTTTTTCTAGTTCTTTGAGATTCAGGGTTAAATTGTTTATCTGAGCTTTTTCTTGCATCTGAAGGTATACCTGTAATGCTATGAACTTTCTTCTCAGGACTGCTTTTGTTGTGTCCCATAAATTTTGAATTGATATGTGTTCATTTTCATTTGTTTCAAGAAAATTTTTTATTTCTTCTTTGATCTCATTGTTAACCCATTTGTTACTTAATAACATGCCATTTAGTCTCCAAGCGTTTGCATGTTTTTCAGTTTTTCTATTGTATTTAATTTCTAATTTTATGCCATTCTGATCAGACATAAAATAAAAAACATGAATAACTTCAGCAATCTTGAAAAAGAAGAATAAAGTGGAGAGTATTACATTCCCTGATATCAAGTTATACTACAAGTTCATTGTACTCAAAACAGCTTGGTATTGGCATAAGAACAGGCATATAAATCAATGGAACAGAGAAAAAAGCCCAGAAATAAACCCATGCCTTTATGGCTAATTGATATTTGACAAAGGAGGTAAAAACATACAATGCAGTAAAGATAGTCTCTTTAATAAATGGTGTTAGGAAAATTGAACATGCAACAGAATTTGCATGTTGGGTACATGCAAAAAGATGAAACTAGATCACCAACTTATACCGTTCCCCAAAATAAGGTCAAAATGGATAAAAAACTGAAATGTAAGTTGTGAAACCATAAACATCTTGGAAGAAAACATAGGCAGTAGGCTCTCCAACATCATTTGCAGCAATATATTTGCTGATTTATCTCCAAGGGCAAGTGAAACAAAGAACAGAATGAACAAATGGAAGTATATCAAACTAAAAAGCTTTTGCATAGCTAAAAACACTATGAACAAAATAAAAACACAAACCACACAATGGGAGAACATATTCAAGAATACGTCTGATAAGGGGTTAATAACCAAAATTTATAAAGAACTTGTAAAACTCAACACCAGGAAAGTAAATAATCCAATCAAAAATGGGCACAAGAAATGAATAAACACTTTTTCAAAGAGGACATACAGATGGCCAATAGGCATATGAAAAAATGTTCAACATCACTACTCATTAGAGAAATCAAAATTAAAAGCACAATGAGATACCACCTCACACCTGTTAGATTGGTGCTCATTAACAAATCAACACACAGTAAGTGCTGGCAAGGATGTGGAGAAAAGGGAACCCTCCTGCACCGCTGGTAAGAATGTATACTTTTACAACCACTGTGGAAAATAGTATGGAGTTTCATCAAAAAATTAAAAATAGATCTTCCATTTAACCCAGCTATCCCACTTTTGGGAATATATCCTAAGAATACCAAATCACTGATTCAAAAAAAGAAATGCACCCCCATTTTTATGGCAGCATTGTTTACAATAGCCAAGATCTGGAAACAGCCCAAGTGCCCATCAGTGGATGAATGGATTAAAAAGCTGTGGTACATATATACAATGGAATACTATGAGGCATGGAAAAAAAAGAAAATCTTACCTTTTGTGACAACATGGATGAACCTAGAGACTATTATGCTAAGTGAAATAAGCCAGGTAGAGAATGAAAAATATCAGTGACCCCACTCATATGAGGAATCTAATGAATAATGTGAACTAAGGAATGAAATAGAAGCAGAGGTGGGGTCAAAGGGACCAAGGGAAAGGGGAAGAGAGGATGGAATCAGAGAGGGAAAAGGGATTAGTGAAATGATATATACATAACACTAAGACAAAGATAGCAGAATAGCAAATCCTGGAGGGAAGGGGGGGTTTCGAGGGAGGGGGGAAAGGAGGTATCAAGGAGAACATGAGGGTGTAGGGAGAGGGAGATATGTTTGATGGGACAATTGGATCTATGGAAACACAATAAATTAAAAGAAAAAGAAAAAAGAGAATTAAAGGTAAATGAAATCATTAGAGTCAGTATAGACTGCTGTCTTACAAGAAGAGGTTAGGGACGTCACGGAAATGGCGCCGTGAGCCGCGCGTCCGACAGATCTCCCCAAAATCACAACAAATTTATCAACTAGAAACAGAAAAATTTATCCTCGGAGCATTCCGGAGTTCCACACAAACTGAAAGCGAAAGGACTGTTATCACTTGAATCTGAGAAACGAGGATGTAGAGGAAGCTACCGCAGGGACGTTCATTCAAGCTGCGAAGGGAGTGCACCTGTGGTGAGTCAGCCCACACTCGGGAGCAGCGAGCAGCCGCCGGCGCGCACCCGGTCTGGTTGCAGAGCGAGCACTGCTAACGTTCCCAGCGGCCCGCGCACTGCGAGTGAGAGTCCCCAGCCACCGGTGCCCGGAGCACCACATTCGCGCGCGTGCCCTGGGCAATCCATGCGCCCAGAGCACCCTACTGGCCCGCACACCCAGGGTGCCCCATTATCCTGCACCCGGTGCGCCCCAGCCGCCAGCAGCGGGGCGAGCGGGAGAGGCGCCAGGGTGGTCTTCCCTACTTGGGAGATTCTCTCCGTGGGTGGGGCACCTCACCCAGCCATTCAAGCTAAAAATCAAGTGTTGGAGGAGGGGCAATCAGGCAGCCTGAAATACCTTCGGGAGCACAGCTGAGGACCCAATCACTGAAATTAGCTTAACCCATGAAATCTGCGCACCCACGGGTTCTAATTGATAAGATCTCTCTCAGTTCAGCGATCCAAGACAAGAGGCGTGATATTTTTTAGTGCCTCTCACTAAAGGGGCGGGCCAACATCTGATTGATAGAGCCTCCATATTCAGGGATAAACGCTAACAAGAGGGACTTGGCAGATAATAAGATCTATACTACACTAGTCGCAAGCAGAGACTAGTGCCTCTTCTTCCCAGCCAAAACAGGCTACAAAGTGTGGAAAGCCTAGGTTGAGTGGTCCAACTGAATGCTAGGCGCTAAACAGTCACCTTAACAACAATTTACTCCCACCCCCGCCTGATTACACTGGAGGCTCTGACTGCCAGAGCCTTTCCCAAAGCCTTGCGCTGAGTGGGGATAGAGTGGGGATTTCCCAGCTCTTTGAGCCTCTTACTCCCCAGGCAGAAGCAGTGGCAGCCTTATAGCTGGATCACCAGGCTGCTAATTCAGGAAGGGGGGACTAGGAGAGAGACTCCAGGAAAGCAAACTCTCTCATCGTTGGACCCTGCAAATGCCAACAAGCCTTGACTACCAGCAAGACTAAAGCCAATTATATGACATTGCCATAGAATCCCATCAACTACAAATCCCTACCTAAGTGTGACACAGGGGCAGAGCCTGGGGTACAGAGTCACCGACCAGGAAGAGGGAGAGAAAAGAAAAAGGAAGAAGTTAACCTCTCAAAATCAAGAAAAATCCACAGACTTTACAACTTGTTCCACTAATTTTTTGTTGTTGTTGTTTGTTTCTTCTATCTTATTGCCTTTATTATTATTATTTCTATTTCCTCCACCTCGGTCCTATTCTCTGCCCATCTTATGCTTCCCTTTTCTTGAACTACACTACCCATGAGTGTTACATTTTATTTCTCTTCTTCATCCTCACCCTCCTTTAAGGTTGTACTCCAAAACACTTAACTCTCACTCTCTCCTCTTTTGTTTTTTTTTTTGTTTTGCTTTATTTTGTTTTTTTCTCTTCCTTTTTTTTTGTTCCTTCGTTTTTCTCTTTTCCTTATTTTTTCCTTTCTATTTGTTTTTTCTTTTCTCGTTTTACTTTCCTCCCATTTAATCCTCAATCACGAACAAATTAGTTAATTTGGGACTCAAGGTTTTTTTTTTGGCTTTATTTTTCTTTTTTGCTTTTGTTTTTGTTTTTTTCTTGTTTGTTTATTTTTGTGGCATTTTGGGTACTTTTTATGTTGCTTTTTAACTCAATAGCATTCCTCCCAACCCAAGGTCTCCATTGTATTTAGTCTTCACTCCACTTAATACAACAGATTTTTACTTATTATTTTTATTTTTTTCTTCTTTATTATTATTTTTTCCTCCTTTATTCTGGTTCCCTCCTATCCCTCTCATTATATCTCTTAGTCGACCATCACTTACAAGCAAATCATCTTATACTTGTCTAAGATTTTCTTTCTTTTTTTTTTTTTTTTGCATTTAGTAGGTCCCTACTCCCTTTTTTTGCCCCTTGAACTCTTCACCCCAAATCAGGCCCTACATTATAGGCAGCTTTTGTTCCATTTAGCATAATATAATTCACAGGTCATCACGATATTTCCCTGAGGAGGGGAGAGGAGGGAAAGAGAAGAAAGAAAAAAGGGGGAAAAAATAAATTATTACTGTTTTTTTTTTTGTGGGGTGTTTTACCTTTTTTTTTTTTTACTTTTTACTCTTTATTAATTCTAATTAGTGCTATCAACAAGACCACCCTCAGATGCCAATAAGAAAGAGGAAATCGAATATTATGGATACAAAAGAAAGAGAGGTAACACAAATAGATGTGGAAAAATCTATGGAGAAAAGACTTAACATATTGGAAGCCTTGGAGCTAAATGACAGAGAATTTAAAATAGAAATCTTAAAAATACTCAGAGATATACAAGAAAACACAGAAAGGCAATTTAGGGATATCAGAAAACAACTCAATGAACACAAAGAATATATTACCAAGGAAATTGAAACTATAAAAACAAATCAAACAGAAATGAAAAACTCAATTCACGAGCTGAAAAACGAGGTAACAAGCTTAGCTAACAGAACAGCCCAGATTGAAGATAGGATTAGTGAAATAGAAGACAAACAACTTGAGGCATAACAAAGAGAAGAAGAAAGAGACTTAAAAATAATAAAAAACAAGAAAGCCCTATAGGAATTGTCTGACTCCATCAGAAAGAATAACATAAGAATAATAGGTATATCAGAGGGAGACGAGAAAGAAAATGGAATGGAGAATATACTCAAACAAATAATAGACGAGAACTTCCCAAGCCTGTGGAAAGAACTAAAGCCTCAAATTCAAGAAGCAAACAGAACACCAAGTTTTGTTAACCCCAACAAACCCACTCCAAGGCACATCATAATAAAGAAGACACAAACCAATGACAAAGAAAAAATTCTCAAGGCAGCCAGGGAAAAGAAGAGTACAACATATAAAGGAAGGCCTATTAGATTATCATCAGATTTCTCAGCAGAAACTCTACAAGCTAGAAGAGAGTGGATCCCAATATTTAAAGCCCTGAAAGAGAGGAACTTTCAGCCAAGAATACTATACCCATCAAAGCTATCCTTCAAGTACGAAGGAGATATAAAAACATTCACAAATACAGAAAAGATGAGAGAATTTATCAGCAGAAAGCCCCCACTCCAGGAAATACTAAAGGGGGTTTTCCAACCAGATTCAAAGAACAAAAGAAAACAGCACCACAAGTAACAGCTCCACGAAGAACACAATAAAACCAAACTTAAACTGTGACAACAAAGGAAAAAAAGGGGGGAGAGGATGGAGATTAACAGTAGCAAAGGACGATGAAGTGCAGAAATACTCATAAGATAGGGTACTACAATGAATATGGTAGGTACCATTTTCATTACTTAATGGTAACCACCCTGGAAAAAACCACCACAAAAACACTTGTCTTAAAAAAGGTAGCAACAGAGGAAAGAAGTATGGAACACAAACAAACAAAAACAAATGATAGAAAAACAAAAGAGAAGAATCAAACAAGATACAAAACTAACAGAAAGCAATTTATAAAATGGCAGTAGGGAACTCACAAGTGGCAATAACTACACTAAATGTAAATGGATTAAACTTACCAATAAAAAGACACAGAGTAGCAGAATGGATTAAAAAAGAAAATCCAACTATATGCTGCCTACAAGAAACACATCTAAGAAACAAGAATAAAAACAAATTCAAAGTGAAAGGCTGGAAAACAATACTCCAAGCAAACAACACCCCAAAAAAAGCAGGTGTAGCAATACTCATATCTAATAATGCTGACTACAAAACAGAAAAAGTACTCAGAGACAAAAATGTTCATTTCATAATGATTAAGGGGACACTGAATCAAGAAGACATAACAATCCTTAATATATATGCACCAAACCAAGGAGCACCAAAATATATAAGACAGCTACTTATTGACCTTAAAACAAAAACTAACAAAAATACAATCATACTTGGAGACCTCAATTCACCGCTGACGGCTCTAGATCGGTCATCCAAACAGAGATACAATGAAGATATAGTGGCCTTAAACAAAATACTAGAACACCTGGATATGATAGACATCTACACGACATTTCATCCCAAAGCGACAGAGTATACATTTTTCTCTAGTGTACATGGAACATTCTCAAGAATTGACCATATGTTGGGCCACAAAGACAATATCAGCAAATTTAGAAAAATTGAAATTGTACCAAGCATATTTTCTGATCATAAAACCTTGAAACTAGAATTCAACTGCAAAAAAGAGGGGGAAAAACCCACAAAAATGTGGAAACTAAACAACATACTTCTAAAAAATGAATGGGTCAAAGAAGAAATAAGCGCAGAGATCAAAAGATATATACAGACAAATGAAAATGAAAATACGACATATCAGAATCTCTGGGATGCAGAAAAAGCAGTAATAAGAGGAAAGTTCATATCACTTCAGGCCTATATGAACAAACAAGAGAGAGCTGAAGTAAACCACTTAACTTCACACCTTAAGGAACTAGAAAAAAAAGAACAAAGACAACCCAAAACCAGCCAAAGAAAGGAGATAATAAAAATCAGAGCAGAAATAAACAAAATAGAGAACCGAAAAACTATAGAAAAAATCAATAAAACAAGGAGCTGGTTCTTTGAAAAGATCAACAAAATTGACAAACCCTTGGCAAGACTCACCGAGTAAAAAAGGCACAGGATTCAAATAAATAAAATTTAAAATGAAAGAGGAGAGATCACTACAGACATCATAGATATACAAAGAATTATTGTAGAATACTATGAAAAATTATATGCCACCAAATACAACAATCTAAAAGAAATGGATAAATTCCTAGAACAATACAACCTTCCTAGACTGAGTCATGAAGAAGTAGAAAGCCTAAACAGACCAATCACCAGGGAAGAAATAGAAAAAACTATTAAAAACCTCCCCAAAAATAAAAGTCCAGGCCCAGATGGTTATACTAGTAAATTCTATCAAACATTCAAAGAAGACTTGGTTCCTATTCTACTCAAAGTCTTTCAAAAAATTGAAGAAGAAGCAATACTTCCAAACACATTTTATGAGGCCAACATAACCCTCATACCAAAACCTGGCAAGGATGGCACAAAGAAAAAAAACTACAGACCAATATCTCTAATGAATACAGATGCTAAAATACTAAAGAAAATACTGGCAAACCGAATACAACAACATATTAAAAAAAATAATTCATCATGATCAAGTGGAATTCATCCCAGAATCTCAAGGATGGTTCAATATACACAAAACGGTTAACGTAATACACCATATCAACAAAACAAAGAACAAAAACCACATGATCTTATCAATAGATGCAGAAAAGGCTTTTGATAAAATACAACACAATTTTATGTTTAAGACTCTCAACAAAATGGGTATAGAAGGAAAATATCTCAACATGATAAAGGCCATATATGATAAACCATCAGCTAACATCATATTAAATGGCATAAAACTGAGGATTTTCTACCTTAAATCAGGTACAAGACAGGGTTGTCCACTCTCTCCACTCTTATTTAACTTGGTGCTAGAAGTTCTGGCCAGAACAATCAGACAAGACAAAGAAATAAAAGGCATCCATATCAAAAAAGAAGAAGTAAAGGTATCACTTTTTGCTGATGATATGATCCTATACATCGAAAACCCGAAGGACTCCACAAAAAGATTATTAGAAACAATAAATCAATACAGTAAGGTCGCAGGATACAAAATTAACATACAAAAGTCCATAGCCTTTCTATATGCCAACAATGAAATATTAGAAAACGAACTCAAAACAATAATCCTCTTCACGATTGCAACAAAAAAAATAAAATACCTAGGAATAAACATAACAAAGAATGTAAAGGACCTTTATAATGAAAATTACAAAGCATTGTTAAGGGAAATCGAAAAAGATACAATGAGATGGAAAAATATTCCTTGTTCTTGGATAGGAAGAATAAATATAATCAAAATGGCCATATTACCCAAAGCAATATACAAATTTAATGCAATTCCCATCAAAATTTCTATGAGATTTTTTAAAGAAATGGAACAAAAAATCATCAGACTTATATGGAAGTATAAAAAACCCCGAATAGCCAAAACAATCCTGAGGAAAAAGAATGAAGCTGGGGGCATTACAATACCTGACTTTAAACTATATTATAGGGCCACAATAATCAAAACAGCATGGTATTGGCAGAAAAATAGACACTCAGACCAATGGAACAGAATAGAAAGCCCAGAAATAAAACCACATATATATGGTCAAATAATCTTTGATAAAGGGGCCAACAACACACAATGGAGAAAAGAAAGCCTCTTCAACAAATGGTGTTGGGAAAACTGGAAAGCCACATGCAAAAGAATGAAACTCGACTACAGCCTGTCCCCGTGTACTAAAATTAATTCAAAATGGATCAAAGACCTAAATATAATACCTGAAACAAAAAAGTACATAGAAGAAGACATAGGTACTAAAATCATGGACCTGGGTTTTAAAGAACATTTTATGAACTTGACTCCAATGGCAAGAGAAGTGAAGGCAAAGATAAATGAACGGGACTACATCAGAATAAAAAGTTTTTGCTCAGCAAGAGAAACTGATATCAAAATAAACAGACAGCCAACTAAATGGGAAATGATATTTTCAAACAACAGCTCAGATAAGGGCCTAATATCCAAAATTTACGAAGAACTCATAAAACCCAACAACAAACAAACAAACAATCCAATAAAAAAATGGGAAGAGGACATGAACAGACACTTCTCCCAGGAAGAGATACAAATTGCCAACAGATATATGAAAAGATGCTCAGCTTTATTAGTTATTAGAGAAATGCAAATCAAAACTACAATGAGATACCACCTAACCCCTGTTAGATTAGCTATTATCAACAAGAAGGATAATAGCAAATGTTGGAGAGGCTGTGAAGAAAAAGGAACCCTCATTCACTGTTGGTGGGACTGTAAAGTAGTACAACCATTATGGAGGAACTTATGGTGGTTCCTCAAAAAACTGCAAATAGAACTACCTTATGACCCAGCAATCCCTCTACTGGGTATATACCCCAAAACCTCAGAAACATTGATACGTGAAGACACATGTAGCCCCATGTTCATTGCAGCACTGTTCACAGTGGCCAAGACATGGAAACAACCAAAAAGCCCTTCAATAGAAGACTGGATAAAGAAGATGTGGCTCATATACACTATGGAATACTACTCAGCCATAAGAAATGATGACATCAGATCATTTACAGCAAAATGGTGGGAACTTGATAACATTATACGGAGTGAAATAAGTAAATCAGAAAAAAACAAGAACTATATGATTCCATACATTGGTGGAACATAAAAACGAGACTAAGAGACATGGACAAGAGTGTGGTGGTTACCAGGGGTGGGGGGAGGGAGGACATGGGAGGGAGGGAGGGAGAGAGTTAGGGGGAGGGGGAGGGGCACAGAGAACTAGATAGAGGTTGGCGGAGGATAATCTGACTTTGGGCGAGGGGTATGCAACATAATTTAATGACAAAATAATCTAGACATGTTTTCTTTGAATATATGTACCCTGATTTATTAATGTCATCCCATTACCATTAATAAAAGTTTATTTTTAAAAAAAAATAAATAAATAAAAAAATAAAGAAAAAAAAATCAAGATGTTAAAATATACAAACAGGTCAGATGATACCACCTTATTGATGAAGGAATAAGTCTTGTGAGTGAATTAAGAAAAAACTGAGATAGACTGAGATATTACATTTCTCCTTTAAAAGGACAGTTGAGAACCCTCTAAGACAAGCTGGAGACTAGAGAAAGATTTTGAACTGGGCTTCAAACTGAAAGAATAGGCTGTGCTGTGAAAAGTTGTGATCACTTAAGGGCATTTGGCTACAGAGTGAGAAGTTCTATGCTTATGTTTCATACTTGTATGTGAACTTGCATCTGAGAATAAACTTGCACTGATGGAGTCAAGAGTTGAGTAATAATGAGAATAGTATACTGTACATTAATCGGAAACCTTGCCCTAATTATACTCCCATCTAAGGAATAGGTCCAAATTCACAGGCTCTGCTTTCTAGAATCTCCATGTTTGGTTACACATGACCTCACTTCTTTGTCTACCTCTGACCATGGCTGAATCAGATCTGAGAGTAGACTGTATATGGTTCCACTGGACATAAAATTTATATCTTGGCTCTATGGATAGGACATAATCACAAAGTACATTTTAGAATAGATTAAAGTTGTGCAGTAAAAGAAAGAAATATCAAACAAAGAATGCTAGCCATTGGAGTAGAATGGTGTTGTTATCTAAAAAAAGAGATACAGAGAAGATAGTATGTCTAGATAGATGTTAACGTGACTTACTGTGATGATCATTTTGTGATATATAAAAATATCAAATCATTATATTGTATACCACAAACTAATATAATGTTACATGTCAATTATATCTCAATAAAAAAACAAAAATCAAAACAAAAGAACCTGACTGATGATGTTTCCTTTGAGGCTTTATTAAGTTCTCCCTGCATTCTATGTATAATAATTTTAAATAAAAAAAAAAAAAAGAGGAAGAGGTTAGGACACAGACATACATGGAGAAAAGATTAAATGTGAATACAGAAAAAAGATGGCCGCCTGTAAGCCAAGGAGAATGGCCTCAGAATGAAGCCAACCACGCAGACATCTTGATCTCAGACTTCCAGCTTCCAGGATCATGAGCAAATAAATTCTGTTGTGTAAGCTGCCCAGTCTGTGGTACTTTGTTATGAAAGCCCTGGTGTTCTAACACACAGGGTTTATTTTTATTTTTTACTGAAGGATGGACAGTGAATAATGAATTTGAAGCTGAGACATTACAAATTAACAACATACAAACCAAGTTTATAAGGTTGAAGAGTTAAAATATTCTCTGAACCCGTTTTTTTTATCTGTAAAAATAGAACCACTGCTGGAATTGAAGGCTCTTTTAAAACTCTTAAAAATTACTTTCACTTTCCCTCTGATGATCAACACAACTGTCTTAGTCATAGAAATAATTTCAAGTAGAACCCAATCTTTGTAATCAGAAAAACCTGCTCTTTTTGGCACTTACAGATTCTGTGCCTCACCTAAGTTACTTAATTTTCTGAGAATCACTTCATATAAAAACATGGGTTATATTAGTGCTTGCCTCACAGTGATATTGTAAAGAGAAGTGAGAGAAGAAAAAGTGCATAGGACACTTTGTGATTGGCACAAAATTTGTGTAGGGTAAATTGCAGAATATTATTATTTTTGTAACTTCAATATCTAACATAACAATTCTCAGATAGTCTTTGAAATATGTATTTGTTGTTGAATAAACTGAACTGAACAGATTTTCAATGGGAGAACTTCAGATATACAATTGTCTCTCTGTGTGTGTATGTGTGTGTGTGTAGTATGTTTAGAAAGAGTAATTTTTTATTTAGTACCTTTCAAATCATAAAAATTTCTCTGATTACTTGTAGTAAATTAGGTGTGGATGGTCACGTGGAAGTATGTTAACAGTTTAATGTTACATAGGGGATAATAAATCTCACTGACTTGAGGGGGGTGACCAAACAAAAACAATCTCCTAAAGAAAACACAAAAATGATTTAAAGATGCCACCTCCCAGAAGTGAAAAGTTTAAGAAAATAGTTATTTTAAATCCCTGTTAAAGGAACTAGCACCAAAAGCAGGAAACCCATGAAGTTTTCAGAAAGTTCCTATTTAAATCATGGCGGTGAAATCTGGCAGGTACAAAATGAAATCTGACTTGAATGACTATCAATCTCAGTGCTTTTTGTTTTGAGGCAACTTTAATATGTACTCTCCCACTGTTTTATATTTTAGAATCTTTCTCTGTAAGATAACATAGCAAGAATTAGTAAGTTCATTTAAATCTTATATCTAAACCAAGGTCAAGCAGGGTCTTATGTCTTCAATGAAATCATTGTTTTAAACTGAACTTGTGTATTAGTGCTGAGGCATGAACAAACATGAGACCTTTCAACACTAGAGCAGAAAGAGAACACATAATTTGATGTTGATATTTTTAATACTAAATGAACAAAACTGATATTTTTAAAAATTAAAAAATGTGGCTTCTAATGTCTACTCTCCAGGTACAGTCACATACATACAATTACAAGATTTACTGCTTAATATCCTCTTAACCACTGAAAGCAATTCTGTTTATGATTGGATAAAAAAAGGTCATTATCCTGGGTTTTAAAGAGCATTTTATGAATTTGACTCCAATGGCAAGAGAAGTGAAGGCAAAAATTAATGAATGGGACTACATCAGACTAAGAAGTTTTTGCTCAGCAAGAGAAACTGATAACAAAATAAACAGAAAGCCAACTAAATGGGAAATGATATTTTCAAACAACAGCTCAGATAAGGGCCTAATATCCGAAATATACAAAGAACTCATAAAACTCAACAACAAACAAACAAACAATCCAATAAAAAAATGGGAAGAGGATATGAATAGACACTTCTCCCAGGAAGAAATACAAATGGCCAACAGATATATGAAAAGATGCTCATCTTCTTTAGCTATTAGAGAAATGCAAATCAAAACGGCAATGAGATACCACCTCACACCTGTTCGATTAGCTGTTATTAGCAAGTCAGGTAATAGCAAATGTTGGAGAGGCTGTGGAGAAAAAGGAACCCTCATACACTGTTGGTGGGAATGTAAAGTAGTACAACCATTATGGAAGAAAGTATGGTGGTTCCTCAAAAAACTGCAAATAGAACTACCTTATGACCCAGCAATCCCTCTACTGGGTATATATCCCCAAAACTCAGAAACATTGATACGTAAAGACACATGCAGCCCCATGTTTATTGCAGCATTGTTCACAGTGGCCAGGACATGGAAACAACCAAAAAGCCCATCAATAGATGACTGGATAAAGAAGATGTGGCACATATACACTATGGAATACTACTCAGCCATAAGAAATGATGACATCGGAACATTTACAGCAAAATGGTGGGATCTTGATAACATGATACGAAGCGAAATAAGTAAATCAGAAAAAAACAGGAACTGTATTATTCCATACGTAGGTGGGACATAATACTGAAACTAAGAGACATTGACAAGAGTGTGGTGGTTACGGGGGGGAGGGGGGAATGGGAGAGGGATGGGGGTGGGGAGGGGCACAAAGAAAACAAGATAGAAGGTGACAGAGGACAATCTGACTTTGGGTGGTGGGTATGCAACATAATTGAACGACAAGATAACCTGGACTTGTTATCTTTGAATATATGTATCCTGATTTATTGATGTCACCCCATTAAAAAAATAAAATTAAAAAAAAATAATTTATAAGAAAAAAAAAAGGTCATTATATTGTATCTGCAGCTCTCATCCTAATATGTGAGTCTCATTTAAAAGTAGAGGAAAAAAAATCAATAATCCTTTTAATTTCCTTGGATTCCAAGTGGAAAATGCTTAGAGCCTCTGTGAAATATTATGCAATGTTGTTTCACCCAGGATCTCAGCTCACTTCAATAGCTTTTAATTGCATTGTTGAGTCTGCCTTGGCTGGTGAAAACAAAATGAGTGCTGTCACTACTTCCTGAAAGCTTAACTCTTTTATTCATCAATTCTTCTTGATCATTGTCTTGAAAATTAATTTTGCTTTTATATAAGATACCTGGAAGATTGAAGTAGTTTCAGAAATATATTTAAAGCTTTTAATTTAATTATGGTCAACTAATATTTACAAAGTACCAATTGTGCATAAAGTTTTACATACTAGATGGAGCAGTTGACAAGAAATGAGTAAGACAGTTCTTGTTTTCAAGAACTTCTCATTAACCAGGAAGAATGAGTTAAGAATATGATAAAGTACAACTTGAAGTTCTATATAAATTGCCCTATAAAAAGAGGAAAAAATTTTAAGTTCAAACGTTCAAAGGAGTTCTGTTCCACACATCAAGTTAAGTGGAAGACAAAAGCTTTATTGACCTTGAAGAGTTGATGAAAATTTTAAATAAAAAGGGAGAAAAATTGCCAAGAATTTTGGGAGCAAGAAAACTAAGTCATAAGTAAAAGAGGAGGCAAGATAAATACCAGACCTTTCCCAAGCTGAAGCCCAAACAATAGAAGCAGATGAATTTGGAATGTAGGTAGAGTCTAAATAGTGAAGCGTATTAATTATGATTTCTCCTTTGAAAAATTACTAAGATGATCAAGGTCAAAGACCAGATGGAAGATTACTCTGGTCAACCGGTATTGGGAAGAGAGCAGGACAAATAAAAACACAAACATATTTGATTAGACATAAGATGCTTTGGAAGTATATAGTATGTATATTGTATGTTTATTTAAAGATGCAACTAATCTCTTAGAACAAGTTCTGAATTTATGCCTGCAAGGCATGGGTTCTAATGCTATTTATGAAATGTGTGAGTTTAGTAACAATAAATGAATGAATAAATGAATGCCATTTATGTGCCAGACACTGTGCTGGATACTACATATATCATTTCTAATATCCACAGCAATTTTTTAGATAGGAATGAATAACTTTATTCTACAAGTTAAGATTAAAAGCATAGAAGGTGTAGGTAACCTGACAAATATCAAAGAATTGATTAAGTAAGAGAGTTGAGATTTGAGCCAAATATTTTTGACCAAAGCCTGTGCTCATCCAACTTTGGGTTTAAATCAATTCCTGCTTTGCCTTAGCTCTATAACTTATTTCTCATCACTCTATGTCTGTTCCCTCATCAATACATCAGGGTAATAATTTTAAACTTCCTGAGTTATCAAACTTAAATTAAAATGACTGTATCATGGTGTTCCATAAACTTACTTTTTAAAGGATAATAAAATTGAGGCAATATCTTGCTTAAATAAGGATAATTCCTTGTCTCCAAAGTGAATGTTGCAATTTACCAGTGATTTTTAAAAAAGCACACAATTTTTACTTAGTCTTTGTATCTTTTCATAATCCCTCTGTAGTTCAGATTATTTTGTTATCCCACATTTTTTATAATTCTTCTACCTCATGCTATATGTTACACAGAAAGAAATGTCTCTATAAAATTTCTAAATATGAACATGTAAATGTTCTGAACATGTGTAGAATAAGCACACTCAAAGTGCTTCATCAACATAACATATCATATTATATATAACTTATTTTAATCTCCCCTGATGAAAAAGTAAGTGACATTGAATTTACTTTACTTCCCATTTATTTGGTTTCCACACGCTTTGACAAATAAAACAGGGGAGTTAGGTAAGAATGAGTGTTTCCAGGTGGTTCTGGTAGAACATTAGATTCATACTATAGAGCAATGTATCAAATGTATACATACCTAGAAAGACATATTTTTAAAATGTAGTGTTCTTTTTATAAATTAATTTATTTATTATATTTACATAGATTTTAGTGTCTCCCCAAAAGCATCCCCCCTCCTCCATATTCCCCTCAACATCTCCCTTACTCCCCTCCCAACAGCTCCCTCCACCCTTCCCTTCAAGTTTAATTCCGTTCTTCAGTTCACATTGTTCCTTGGATTCCTCAAATGAATGAGGTCATATCATATTTTTCTTTCTCTGCCTGGCTTATTTCACTCAACATAGTAGTTTCCAGGTCCATTTATATTGTTGCAAAATGTAATATTTCCTTCGTTTTCATGTGGCCCCATAGTATTCCATTGTATATATGTACCACTGCTTTTTAATCCACTCATCAACTGATGGACACTTGAGCTGTTTCCAGATCTTCACTATTGTGAACAATGTTGCCATAAATATGCCGGTGCATTTCTTTTCTTCAGTTGGTGATATGGTGTCCTTGGGATATATTTCTATAAGTGGGATGGCTGGGTCAAAAGGCAGTTTCATTTCTAATTTTTTCAGGAATCTCCATACTGTTTTCCACAGTGGCTGCACCAGTCTGCATTCCCACCAGCAGTGCAGGAGGGTTCCCCTTTCTCCACATCCTTGCCAGCACTTATTCTGTGTTGTTTTATTAATAAGCGCCATTCTGACTGGTGTGAGGTGGTATCTCATTGTGGTTTTAATTTGCATTTTTCTAATGATTAGTGATGTTGAACATTTCTCATCTGTCTATTGGCCATCTGTATGTCCTCTTTGGAGAAGTGTCTATTCATTTCTTGTGCCCATTTTTTGATTGGATTGTCTTCCTGGTGTTGAGTTTTACAAGTTCTTTATAAATTTTGGTTATTAACCCCTTATCAGATGTATTGTTGAATATGTTCTCCCGGTGTGTGGTTTGTTTTTTTATTCTGTTCATATTATCTTTAACTGTGCAAAAGCTATTTAGTTTGATATAGTCCCATTTGTTTATCCAATCTTTTATTTCACTTGCCTGTGGTGTTCATAAAAAATATAAAAGGATAAGATATACAACAAAACTAATTTACACACATTAAAAATACATGTACACCAAAACCATGCATTTTGAAAGAACCCATCAGCAAAAATCATTAAATCTATTGGGATATTTGCTGTAGAAGGAGGGGACAAGGTATGGAGTACAGGACTGTAACAGAATGATAAATAAAGCAGCTGTGGGTTTGTGTGGACTGGCGCTGATGATGTACCATGAAATGAATGCTACAATGTCACCCCTATGCATTTCAAAACTAGTAGAAGAATGGACTTCTCATAAACCTTCATAGGCTAGGGAATCCAAGCATTAGTAAAAAAAAAATTATCCTACATCAAAAAGAGGGAAGTATTTAGAAAGATAATGTCTGATGACACAGGGATAAATGAGAACCAAGAATATGGAGGGTTAAGAATGAAAAGCTATTTTTGTCAATCTCCAGAGAACCTCACTTTTTAAAAATTTTCTAATCTACTTTCTAAAGCTGACTCCACCCTTTGGAGTCTGGGTTCAGCAAGAGACAGTAATCTTTGGTATTAAGAACTGCTGGATTTAAATTCTAAACTCCATCACTTATTAGTTGGCATTCAATCTTTTAAACTTGAGCATTTTCATACATAAAATAGACACTTTACTGTGTTGATGTGAGAAATAAGTGAGGAAAATACATATCTGGGCTAGGTACATGGTAAGGACACTACAAATATCGATCAACTTATGAGCTATGCAACTTACAACCATTCGACTTTATGACCACAATCACTAGCCACTACTGCTCTGCATCTGGCAGCACAAGTGTTGCTCAGCTGGGCTTACAACTGTGAGGACCAGCTTCCGGCAGCACTACTGTCTCCGCGTGCACCATTTCAACTGTTATCCCAGATTCAGTACAGCAATTTGTGTTTTGTGTCTTGGGTATTTTTCATCAAACCTCTCCCAAGATGTCTACCAAGGGGAAATTGTCTTTGCAAATATTAAACCAGTTGTACTGGTAATGCAGTGTTTTACTTAAACCTGACAAACGTAAAAATAAGAAACAAAATGGTGTAGACATAATATAAATGGCATAAAATGAACAAAGAAAATTATGATATATAACAATAATGAAAGAAAATTATGATAAAATATGACTTAAAGATTTTTATAACATCATTTCACAGTACTGTACATATAGCCTACTCAACTTACGACCAAATTGTGTTATGAACGATCTGTCGGAACCAATCGTGGTTTTAAGTCAAGCACTAGGTGTAATCTTATATGCTTTATCTTTTCCTGGCATTGCCGCTATGCATTCATTCAACAAACATTGAAGGAGATGCAACTTTGTTTTATACACTGCATATACGAAAATGGGGAAAATATACCTATGTTTTCAAAAATGATTATAGTCTAGTGGAGGAAACAGAGCTAAATCAAAGATTGCATTAAAAGTTGAGAAATGCAATGAAGGTATATACTACTGGGTGACAGAGGGACACAGTGGAGGAAACTCAGAATTAGACAATATTTTTTGGAAGAGAAGATAACCTGAGTACTGTTATGTAGATATAATAAGAGGCAATTAGGATGCAAAGTTCCAGAAGAATCCTTTTGTATTAAGGATTAAAAAAGTTACTAAACTCCAGTAAATGGTCATTCCAAAGATTAGAACTGGTAAATGAATATTTTAGTTGGTTCTCCACTGTAAGATTTTATTTTCTAATAGAGTTGCAGTTCTTGAAATACATAGCTATGTGATAACACTACCTACGTGGCTCCTCAAACTGACCCATTTCTATAAGCACTTTTCTTTCATATGCTACTCATTTTATTCTGCTTTGCTAAGACATTCAGTTGGCCAGTTTGGAGCTAATTTTGTTTTCCATAAATTAAAGAAGACTTTTTTTCAGAGCCTCAAAATCCTTGGGAACTATTTTTCTAAACTCTGATTTAATTCATATGGATTTGTTCAATGTTTGTATTGCATGCTTCATTTGTTAAATGAATATTATTTTAAACATACACTCATGTATTTGTGTATATTTATATAAGTATGCACATATATGTATATATGTATAAATTTATGTATATGTATATATGTGAAAAAAAAATATACACACACACACACACACACACACACACTTTTTTTTCCTTAAAAAGAGAAAATAAAAAAGGTGATGTTTGGATGGAACACTATATACCCAATAAGTAATAGTGATGTAAAAAGTGTTTTTCTTTATAATTTCTTCTGAAATGGCAAGACTTTCCTGAAAAAACACTTGGTGTTTGTTTTTAAAACAAACCCATGGGTTTACTTTGTGAAAACTCATAAGTTTTTTTTATTCATTCCATATTCTTTTCAGGTTTACTCCATGCCAAAGGAAAGATGTAAGGCAGCTCAGGAAGAGTTTTGTTCAGCAATAGGATACAATGGATATTTCTTGTAAGGTATTCAAAGGAGAGAATAGGAAAATTTGTGTAGACATCCTTGGGTGGTAGTGGGGCAAATTATAATTCTTAAACTCTTGTCAAATGATAGCCCAGATTTCTAAAAATAACTCCACCTTCTTATTGATAATATCAAGTTTAACTTCAAAGCCTCTGTAAAATATATATATATATAAAACTAAGTCCTAAAAATTTTTATCAAGCCCAGTGGCAATACTAAAGCTGGTATTGATGATATACTTAAATAGATCTATTCCTTGTGTGTTCACTTCTGTGGTTCATAGTTTAAGATGCAGTTTACTCTAAGAATTTTCTTTTCTTGTTGTAAGTGTTGATAATTTGAAATAAAATATATTCATGATGAAGCCAGTAGAATGGATTTCTATTGAAACCTGCCTCCTATCTCCAGATTCCAGAATGCATTAGAATTTGGACCTTGCTTTGATGTCAATAGAAATGTTGCAAGTTACAGAAATACATGGGCATAAAATGGACATGGTTAGGAAAGGAGAGTGTTGGTTTAGAGCAGTGGTAGTCAACCTGGTCCCTACAACTCACTAGTGGGTGTTCCAGCTTTCATGGTGGGTGGTAGCAGAGCAACCAAAATATAAATAAAAAGATAGATTTAACTATAGAAAGTTTTTTTATAAAGATTTATTATGCCAAACTTAGAAAAAATCTGACATAAAGTACTTGGTAAGTAATTATTTTTATATGCCTTAACTTGCTATAATTTTGCTTTATAAATTTTATAAAGTAAAGTTATTTCCCTACTTTATAAATCACCATTACTGTGGAACCAGTGGGTGATTAGAAAATTTTACTACTAACAGAGATACAAAAGTGGGCAGTAGGTATAAAAAGGTTGACTACCCCTGGTTTAGAGAATAGATATTTTATCTTTAAAAGTTTTAATATGCAGAAAAGACAAAGAATAAATAAAATTTCTCAAGTATATTCAAAACCATTTCAGTCACATAGATTCACATTTTCCACCTTCTTTTTGGAAATTTAACTACTGATAGTTTTGAATTTTCCCATGTGTCCATTGTAAATATAATCTGTGTTGCATTCTACAGGTATCTATTTCAATAGCTCAGGTTTGTGAACCAGTCAATTTTAGTAACTAAATTATTGTATTTAATGAAATACAATAGAAATATCAATGAATGGAAAAGTGGAAGAGATTTAAAAGTGTTTGTTACAGTTTGAAGATATTCTCTGTTGAAACTAGAGTTGAAGGAGAAGACAGATATTACTTGCAAATTTTGGTGGCTTTACAAGAAAATAAGTATTAAGAGAGTTGTCTACATCAAGTAAAGAACACTGACTAGCTTTCTGGGTGCATATGTATTTGTTTCAGGTAAACTGTCAAGTTCATACCTTCTGGACTGTCCTGGTGGCTTGGTCAATGCCAAACATGTTTTCAAAAGATGTTGGATGACATACTTTACTTTGGCTTGGTTTGTGTGTAAATTCAGCTTTGGTTTTTGTGACTGGCAACAAAAATTTCATCAGTTTTGGGTTTGACTTTAGTATTTGTGGTATCAAATAGTGAATGCCTAATATAGTGTCATCTTTTTGTATTCAATTAATATGTTATCAGTAATCATTTGTGAACAAAGGTTATCTTCACATTCAATCAGCTTTAGGAACACAGACAAGTACATCATTTGAATTTATTTTTGACATCTGAGTATGCATTATAGATAAATAGAAAATATTAGATATAAGTTGGAAATGGAAAAATCTCCTTAAAAGTTTTTTTAAAATTTATTCATTTTTTTTTAGAGAGGAGAGAGAGAGACAGGGAGAGAGAAGGGGGGAGGAGCTGGAAGCATCAACTCCCATATGTGCCTTGACCAGGCAAGCCCAGGGTTTCGAACCGGCGACCTCGGCATTTCCAGGTCGATGCTTTATCCACTGTGCCACCACAGTTCAGGCCTCCTTAAAAGTTTTTTTATGTTGAAAATCCATTAATCAGTTAAAATGTATAAATATTATTTTAAAGTTAAAATACTTTACTAGTTATTTGTGATAATACAATTTTATATTAATTGAATGATCAAGAACTTCAAGTAAGTAAAGAGCAATTTATAACATGAAACAAATATTTTTTAAATTTTAATTATTTACTTACATTTAGCATATCAATTAGGATATGAGTCTTTCAAGAAAAAAAAATCTGACTTGTTTAATTTATATCTTATGAATATGAATTATGAGCAGCATGTCCAACCGGAACATATTTGGTTCTCATTAATTAAGTCTCATCAAAAGAGTAGACTTTAAACAAATGATTTAAGAATATAATTCCTTCTAGTTTTGATTACATGGTGCCTAAACATTTAATCAAGACTGTCAAAATTATTGCTTTACATTTCTGACCAATATTTTCAGCAATAAAGATAATAAGTATCTGATCTGATATTGACCTGACATATGGATCTCAGTTACAAAGTTCTACAAGAAAAAAGATCTTCCAGAATTATATTCTGCTTTGCATAAAATTATTAGTAGTGTTATTAAAATTATCATGTTAATAGCTTATAGATGGGACATGGAAAAGTGACTAGGTTTTTTGCTTTAAAAAAAAGTTCAGCAGCACAATGAAATAGTGATGAAATTGCACATTTCTACCTTGCTCATTGCTTAGGGATTACTGAGTTATAGACAGCTGACATTGCACTGGGTCTGATTGAAAATATATTTCTGAATAGAAAATATTTATAGAAAATGTCATGAAGTTGTCACTGACAATGTGGCAAGCATGGGGATTTTTTGTGTTCACACTCATCAGTTACATGTTCACTGGGTAATTATAATATACCATAATATAACCAAATAACTACCTTTAAGCCAAAGACAAGCTATGTAACACACAAGAGCTGTTCAAATACTTTTGAAAAAAAAATTTAAAATAAAGTTTACATATTTTTAAAAAAGGCTATTTGAACAAAGGAAACTTTAAAACCATACATTGTTGTCAATATTATCGCTAGTGCAAGACATAATCTATGGTTGACCACAGGGTAAAAGGGCTGGAATTTACTTGTAAAGTAACAAAACTGTGTGATGTTTCTTATAAGTTACCTGCAGTAAGAATTCACGTATCTTTCCTAGGACTGATGCTAAAATTTGAGTGTAGGCTAGGAAAGCTGAGCTACACAGAGGAATTCTGACATAGTTTCGTTATATTGAAATTCAATTTTACTCTTCCATTTCTTCATTTTGAGATCTAAGATTTTTGTTTTTTAATTTTATTATTATTATTATTATTTTACAGAGACAGAGAGAGATTCAGAGAGAGGAATAGAGAGAGATGAGAAACATCAATCATTACCTTTTTGTAGCAATACCTTAGTTGTTCATTGACTGCTTTCTCATATGTGCCTTGACTGGGGGGCTGCAGCAGAGCGAGTAACCCCTTGCTCGAGCCAGCGACCTTGGGTCCAAGTTGATGAGCTTTGCTCAAACCAGATGAACCCGCACTCAAACTGGCGACCTCAGGGTTTCGAACCTGGGTCCTCCACATCCCAGTCCAATGCTCTATCCACTTGCACCACCACTTGGTCAGGCAGAGATTCAAGATTTAAGGGAAGAATTTTCTTAAGGGATCTCATGAGGCTGCTCATTTTAAAAATATTAGAAATAAAAATATAAATGAAGGTTGTGTTTCTTTTGAAAATTTTTTTATCTCAGCTTTATTGAAATAAAATTCACATATCATGATATCATGCCATTCACCCACTTAAGTGTACACTTGAAAAGTTTCGGTATTGTACAGTCACAGAGCTGTGCAATGACTGCCACAGTCAACTTTAGAACATTTTCATCACTCCAATGAGAAACACTGCACCCCTTAGCTGTCACCCTTCAAACCTCCATCTTTTCCCTAGCCAGAAGCTACCACTAACCTATTCTCTGCCTATAGGTCTGCTTGGTCTGAACATTTTATATAAATGGAATCCTACAGTAGTGGCCTTTTGTAACTGACTTCTTTTACTTAGCATAATGTTTTCTGGGTTTATGTTGTAGCATGAATCAATACTTTGTTTCTTTTTATTGACAAATAATATTCCATTGTATAAATGGACCACATTCTTTTTATATATTATCAGCTGATGGATATTTGGATTGTTTTCACCTTTTGGCCATTAGTCATAATATTGCTATGGACATTTGTTTACAAGTTTTTGTGTGGACACATGTTTTCATTTTTATGAATACATACTAGAAATAGAATTTCTGATCATATAGTAATTTTATGTTTACTATTTTGAGAGGCTGCCAAAATGTCTAAAGTGTCTGCACAATTTTGCATTCCTATCAACAATATACCAGAGTTCCAATTACTCCACATTCTCACCAACACTCATTATTGTCTCTCTCTTTTTTTAATTTTAGCCATCCTAGTGTGAATTATCTTATTATGTTTTTTATGTGCAGTTTAATAGTGACAAATGATGTTGAACATCTTTTGATGTGCTTACTGTGTATTTTCTTTGAAGAATAAGTGCCTTTCCTTCAGTATTTGTTGGTTGGCATTCTATTTAAGTTATAGATTTTTCTTTTATTCCTGTTTTTCAATAGGTTATAATACATAAATTATCATAATTTATTTTGAGGTTAAATTTTTCCCAAGTTTAGTTGTGGGGCACCTTCAGTTCGACTTTTTTTTTTTTTTTTAAAAAATGTTTTTCTCCCATGGCCGGATGGCTTAGTGGTAGAGCATTGGCCTGGCATGCAGGAGTCCCGGGTTCAATTCCCGGCCAGGGCACACAGGAGAAGCACCCATCTGCTTCTCCACCCCTCTCCTTCCCCCTCTGTCTCTCTCTTCCCCTCCCACAGCCAAGACTCCATGGGAGCAAAGTTGGCCTGGGCGCTGAGGATGGCTCCATGGCCTCTGCCTCAGGCGCTAGAATGGCTCTGGTTGCAACAGAGCAATGCCCCAAATGGGCAGAGCATCGCCCCCTGGTGGGCATGCCGGGTGGATCCCGGTTGGGCACATGTGGGAGTCTGACGGCCTCCCTGTATCCAACTTCAGAAAAATTAAAAAAAAATGTTTTTCTCAACCATTTAGTAAACTTTTTCTCACATTCTGTCACGACAGAATATTTTGGATTAATCTGATATTTTCCTTGCACAACTCCTGGAATGAGCCATTTTTCCAAGAATTTTTTTTTAAATAAATTTAGAAACCACAGTCTGGGAACCAGGTATGTATTTATTATTTCCAGGGTTCCACAGCTTTTAAGACATCTTAGAGGACAGTTAGAAATATATGTATTATATATAAACTCACACACATATATATTATGTCTATAATATATATAGATAAATAATATATAAATATTTATAAGTAAAAACCATAAGTCCACAGTGATACCTCAAATTTACCCTTTCTTTTTGTTTTCATATTTGTTCTTCTTTATTCAACAGTACAAATATAACTCCTATGATCCTGAGTGAAATTATTTATTTGGTCAGTTTTCTAGTCTTTATTACTGGAGTTCTGTGGGTGGTTGGTTTCCTTGGTGTAAGCCTTGTAAAGCATCCTGGTGATGCTAAGTTCCTGTCCAGCTTGACGGTCACTGACTGATGTCACTGGGCAGCTAAGTTCTCACCAGACAGGGGAAGGGAAGGAACTAGTTAGCACATTTGGAAGAGGCATTTTCTCTCACAGACTCATAAAAGCTATTCCATTTTATTATGATATTAAGATATTATATTCTACTACTCTCACTAATGAAGTAAGGAAAAGAAGACTGAATTCTGAAACAGTTGAGATGATCTTCTGCCTCTGTAAGGGAACAAAATAAACAAATCCTCAGGAGAATTGACTACATGGTGTTTCTAGAAAGAAGAAACAAAAACAGCCTCCCAGAGTGGCTGAGTCTGATTCAAGGCATGGAAGCTGGAGAGAGCTGGTGGTCCTGCAGCAGCCATGTGGGCAGGCATGAGATGTCCATAAAAAGAAATTATTGGTGACTAGAAAATGTCCCTTTCCACAGTGCCTTGCATTGAATCAAAATACTGGAACCCTTGGAATGGCCTTGGGGAAGGGAGGAAAGCTGAGTGACTGAAGGGAAGGGGACTTGGAATCAGAAATGAAACTGACACAGAAAATATTATTTTTTGAACACTCAAGTTTGTACATTGAGATCTATAGCCATCACATATGGAAGCAGTATAAGATAACCACACAACTATAAGATAATTAAATATTAATCTTAACTTACAAAGCTCTTAAAAACCATGTGACTGGTTATTTTTTTCTTTTTTTTTACTGTAAACTACAGAGTTAATAAAATTATCATTTACTTGTCACAGCCTTGTGAAACTGGAAGATATTTTTTACATTTCAAATGCCTTTTACAAATTTAATACATAATTCCAAAACAGCCTCTTTTTAGGATAACTTTTTAAGTTTTATGACAATTTAAGAAATTGTATTATGATAAAAGATTTCAATGGCAAATTCTCTTTCTTGTAATGACTTCTACATTCACAAGTCTTTTTTTACCCTTTGAAAATCACACCAGACTGACCTGTGGTGGCGCAGTGGATAAAGCGTCGACCTGGAAATTCTGAGGTCGCCGATTCGAAACCCTGGGCTTGCCTGGTCAAGGCACATATGGGAGTTGATGCTTCCAGCTCCTCCCCCCTTCTCTCTCTCTGTCTTTCCTCTCTCTCTCCCTCTCCTCTCTAAAATGAATAATAAAAGAAAGTAAGTTCACATTTTCCACCCTTGCCGGTTAACTCTGTGAAGAGTGTCGGACGTGCATCAAAGTTGCCATTTCGATCACCAGTCAGGGCACACACAGGAACAGCTCATTGTTCCTGTCTCTCTCTCTCTCTTTCTCTCTCTCTCTCTCTTCTCTATTACCCTTCCTCCTCTCTCTCACTAAAATCAATAAATCTGGTGTGAATGAGTTAAAAAAAAAAAAAAGAAAGAAAATCACACCAGAGTTCCCAGTTCACCATTCTTTAACAGTACCTTGGTAAGTGCTCAATAGTATGCCCATCCCCTCTGCCTCTGTTAACATCAGGAATAGGCAATGGACTATAGAGTTTGTTTTCAGTCATACAGCTTCTCATTTGTTTGCTTGTCACAGCAGGTTATCTTGGACTTCTTTTTGCTGACTCTGTTTCTTCTTTTTGCATAATACACATGAAATATGTCCCAGACACTTCAGCAGTTATAGAATTTGAATCACAAAACAATATGAAAAAGTATGTTCATATCCTACTGCTTTGACCTAACCTTGCAAATTGGTTCCTTGCTTCTAAGTCTCCACCTTGTGTCATACTTAGCTCATGTAATGCCCTCCCCAGTCCTGAAATTTTGATGGTCAGTGCCCCAACTATCCTTCAAGGCCTTTCTTAAGCCATATTTCTGAGAGGATATTCCAGATTATTTTCATATGAATTAAATTTTTTTCTTTCTTGGTTCTATCATTGCTTATGGGGGTATTTGTACCCCCATAAGTACTTAACTCTTTCTTTGGATTATAATGATTTGGGTAAACACAAATACAGAATGGCAAATTCAAAAGCTGCAGAGAAAAATTTGGTATAGTTTCATTTCATTAGACTTCAGAAAGACTGAATTTTGTGTACTTTCACAAATGGCTTTGAGTGTTTGAAAAGGACCTAAAAAGTAAACATGATAGAACAAAATTAAAAATGTAGAACAGGGGTCAACAAAAAATTTTTTTTTCTAACAAGTCAGATAGTAAGTATTTTTGTTTTTGCAGGTCACACAGTCTCTGTTGTAATAAATTCTACTATTGTCCTGTGAAAGAAGCTATGGGTGATACTTAAAGAATAGGTGTGGCTGTGTTTTGAGAAAACTTTTTGTTTATACAAAACAGTTGGTGGTAAGATTTGGCTTATGGGCTTTGTTTCCCTGACTGGTAGGCTAGAAGACATCCCTAAAATGAATAAGAAAGTTTCAGTTGACTTTGCCATAAGAATGATTCCCATGTTGGTGTAACCAGTTTTTAATCTTTCTTAAATATCCTGATCAATTTCCAATTTCCTTCTAGATAATTCCATTTTATGTCCTATAGGCATTTCATATTCCCATGCCAAAGTCTAAATATTTTTTTTTTACTTAAGAGAAATGTCCCCATTTATTTACATCAAAGGTTTTTATAATTTTACCAGTAATTTAACTTCTAAGTCTGTGTATTTCTCTACAACTTATACTTAATAAGTACCCGAGTACTCTCAATTCTATTAATAAGTGTTGGGAGAAAATTCTTCATGGGTTTTTTATTTCTGAACTTTTTGCAAGCAGAGGCATTCACAGTTTTTTTAAGACTGTCCTTTTTGGGAGGCATGGTTAGCAAACAGCCTTGTAAGATAGAGAAAGGTTTTCTTCTCTAGAGCAGAAGACAGGTTTCTGCATTGTCAAGTATAATAAAGATAATGTACCTCTCCTGGGCAAAGGTTGGGCAGGTCTCCCTGCTGCCCATTATAAAAAAATAGAGATCCCTAAAGTTGATTTCTGAGCTGTGACTGAATCAAGTATGTGGGATTCATCCTGAGGTAAAATTCTTCTTCATCTGTGAATATGTGAAACCAGACAGCATATATGCTTATAAAATACAATAGTGCACAGATATAGGATAGATATTTTTATTTCAAATGGGAGAAATTAGAAATAAGAATTTAGCCTGACCAGGAGTTGGCGCAGTGGATAGAGAGTTGAACTGGGATGCTGAGGACCCAGGTTCGAAACCCCGAGGTCACCGGTTTGAGGGCAAGCTTATCTGGTTTGGGCAAGGCTCACCAGCTTGAGTCCAAGATCACTGGCTTGAGCAAGGAGTCACTCTGTCTGCTGTAGCTCCCCAGTCAAGGCACATATGAGAAAGCAATCAATGAACAACTAAGGTGCCGCAGTGAAGAATTGATTCTTTTCATCTCTCTCCCTTCCCGTCTGTCTGTCCTTATCTGTCCCTCTCTCTGACTCTCTCCATCTCTGTCACCAAAAAAAAAATAATAATAATAAAATAAAATAAATAAGAATTTAGTCATAGATCCCAAGTGAGTACAAAATCTGACAGGAAAAATTCCTTTATATTTAAGTGCTTGAGATAATCCTTTTTGGCTCAATGCTCTATCCTTCAATCCCTTCAATGAGGTGACCTCATCTTCTGGGCCAACAGGGGTGGCAGTCCTGTCCCTCTGAAACCAAATAAGAAATGGCTCATTTTGAGGGCCTGTGTCCTTGCACCCAGGGTGGCAGTAAAAACCTTACTGATCTCTGCCTTCAGGGTTATTCTTCCATTTTCTTGAAGGATAATGCTTTCTTTCAGCCACCTAGCTCTATTGTCCTGTTTCACATATTCCATATTTTGCTTAGAATCTCAACTAAATATCCAGTTTTATTGCTCACAAATTCTACTTTCTATGAAACACTAGAACTTAATTCAATCAAGTTCTTTATAACAAAAAACACTTTTGATCAGTGTCAAATAACAGGCTCCTCATTCCCATTTGAGGCTTTAGCAGAAGCATCGTCTCTATTTCTACTACTAATGATTTCTTCAAAGCAGTCTTGTACCTCCAAACTTCCGCAGCCTTGGCCCCTTATGCCCTCCCAAAGCTACTTCTACATTTGAGATATTTATCTTTATAGTAGCACACCACTTCTCAGTGCCAAAGTCTATAGCTACCCAATTAACTCTGGAGTAAAGTATAAGTTTCTTAGCATGTAAAAGCCCTGGCATGGTTCTGTTCCTGGCTACATGGTATTCTCATCCCTGTCACACCCTATATTACACATACATGCCAGACAAAATAGATTGGAACTTGAATTTTTTTGTGTGGTTAGTACTACTTTTCCACTTAATGCTGTTTCTACTGAATAAATTTCTCATGCTTCTTTCCTAGTTAACACCTACTAATCCTTAACAGTCTGCACAGGTAATCCCTGCTGAGAATCTTCCTACATCTAGTTGTCTATGTAGATGTCTTCTCTTGAGGTCTCATGCACTTTGTGCTTACTGTTGACATAAAACTCATATGGTGAATTATACTAACCATGACTGTTTTCTCACTAGACCATGAGCTCCTTGAAGACATGGACAATGTTCTATTTATCTCTATATTCCCAATTTCTATTTTATAATTCTTAGTAAATAGAAATTTAAAAGCCAATTATTAAAAAATAATGAATGAAGATCACTAGAGTGAAGATGAGTACATGCTATTATAATTTGGTGTTAATAACCATTAAATTAATCTAATTAACAGCATTTTTTATTATTTTCTCTTATCACCAAGGAGATTTCTGATTATAAATTCCTTTTCTTCTTGTAGTATGTCTTCTGGCAAAAATATTTTGTTGAGGACTTAAGCCTCTCCCACTCGTAGAACTCAAATTTCTCATTGTATTCTGGATTGTTGAATTGTGATATGCTGCAGTTATGTTTGCCCCTTTAGATGTATTTTTTACTTTTTTGCACACAATTCCTGGTACCAAGTGACCAACTTAAATGAAATACCATAATGGACTTCTTTGTCCATTAGCTTCTTCTTGTGTTCCAATGGGAAATCCTGATAGTAGATAACAGGGAGGGATAATTGAGGGGTTATAATATTATTCCTCCTTATTCCTATGGCTTGCTGTAACCCTTAACTGAAAGTTACTATTTATTTCAATATAATCATGTCTGTAATACTTCTGAATTTTGATAAAAACTTTATTCCATTTTTTTTTTTGTCCAAAGGTATTAACAGTCCAATTTTTACTAGACATGGGTCAATGCATTCTCCCCTTGTGATTTCATTTTCTTCATCTTTTTTTTCAAAATATCTTAAGTAGAGTGTGCCTTACTGGGTCCATATTGTGAATTAGATTTGTCATATCTAGTCTTGATTAATACAGTAATCAGTCCAGGAAATAGCTTCAGAAAAGAGGTCCTTAAATGAAATTCTAGAATAGAATCACTTATATATGCAAAGAACAAGGATAATAACTCCTTGCTTAAAAAGATAAGGCATGGATAATTTATGGCATAGAATGGCATTACAATTAATCAAATGAAGTCATTAGAACAATGGTAGTTCAACCTGGTCCCTACCACCCACTAGTGGACATTCCAGCTTTCATGGTGGGCGATAGTGGAGCAACCAAAGTATAAATAAAAAAATAGATTTAACTATAGTAAGTTATTTTATAAAGATTTATTCTGCCAAACAGCAAAAATCCAACATAAAGTACTTGGTAAGTAATTATTATTATATGCTTTAACTTGCTATAACTTTGCTTTATACATTTTATAAAGTAAAGTTACTTCTCTACTTTATAAATCACCATTACTGTGGAACCAGTGGGCAGTTAAAAAATTTTACTACTAACAGAGATACAAAAGTGGGCGGTAGGTATAAAAAGGTTGACTACCCCTGCATGAGAGGAAGCACAGATGAAGGGAGATCAAGTGGCTCTGGCACTTAGTAGTTATGGCAATAATAGTGATTATAAGATTGTTGGATTCCCTGGATTTAGTTTATAGCCTTAAAGATGTACATATAAGAAAAGCAAAAATATCAGGTATGAACAATTCACTGGGGAACAAAATTTTTTTTGCATCCACAAAAACACTTGTTCTTACCTAATTCGAGTGTGCTGATCTCAAATCTGACATTAGTTTTTCTTTGTAAGATATATTTTTTTTGCAATTCAATATCTTAGGTTTTCTCTTATTGTAAAAAATTTAATATTTAGTTTAACATAATGAAGTAGAATGTCTTCTTGGGCATCACCTTTGTGAAAATATAATAATTTATATAATGCAGTAAATAAATTATATAACGCAGTAAATACACTAAAAGATATGATTGCATCAGAATTTGTCTACAATATTGAAATAGAACATATTAAAACACTTTAATCATAAAATTTGTGCAAAACTTATTTAAATTCTATTCAGGCAAAAATTTGCATTTGTAGCTCTTGTGTTTGTGTACTTGCTGAGGACAATCTCGTTTGATGCTCCAGCAGTAGTCTGCTCATCACTAACAGCTCCCAAGATTTTTGGGAAACTTATCAAGGTGACTGTTCAAGAAATGAATCTTAATGCTCATGTTACATCCAATGTAGCCGAAAGCCAACAGCATCCTGTGAACCAGAAGTTCATAGTTTTCTGCTTTTTTGTTGCCAAGGAAGTTCTTTGTAACTGCCACAAAAGACTGCCATGCTGCTTTCTCCTCCTCATTCATCTTCCTGGCAAATTCTTCATCATGTATGAGGGTTCACATTTGAGGTCCATTGAATACACTTGCTTTTATCTTCTCGAAAGACAAGGCAGAAATAATATGTTGAAAGCATTCACTTTCTCTATTCAAAGCTTGAACAAACTGCTTCATTAGCCAAGTTTGATGTGAAGTGGGGGAGAGATGATCCTGTCTCGATTAACTACAGGTTCATTCACAATATTTTGCATGCCTACTTCCAGAGTTTTATGTTTTGGCCACTCCTTCTGCATCCAGTATTTATCCTGAGCTTGGCTGTCCCACAGACACAGAAAGCAAGGATACTTCATGAAACCTCTCTGTTGTCTTAGCAGAAAATTTACCATTTTAAGATCCACACAAATGATCCAGTTATGCTCCTCATACTTCTGAAAGTCGAGGACAATTTTTGTGTCATTCTTACTAAGTCATTCAATTCAGGTTGGCTCAACTGCTAAGGGGTTAATGACTGCTTGGCATCAAAAAGAAACCCTTCAGATTCTACAACAATTTCCTCATACATCTTATCAAAATACACTTGATCACCATGTTCAGTTTCTTTTTTTTTTTCTTTTATAATTTTATTTTTTTAATGAGGCAACATCAATAAATCAGGATACATATATTCAAAGATCAACCAGTCCAGGTTATCTTATCTTTCAGTTATGTTGCATACCCATCACCCAAAGTCAGATTGTACTCTGTCATCTTCTATCTAGTTTTCTTTGTGCCCCTCCCCCTCCCCCTTTCCCTCTCCCTTTCCCCCCTCCCCCCTTGACCACCACACTCTTATCAATGTCTCTTAGTTTCACTTTTATGTCCCACCTACATATGGAATAATGCAGTTCCTGTTTTTCTCTGATTTACTTATTTCACTTCGTATACCGTTATCAAGATCCCACCATTTTGCTGTAAATGATCCAATGTCATCATTTCTTATGGCTGAGTAGTATTCCATAGTGTATAGGTGCCACATCTTCTTTATCCAGTCATCTATTGACGAGCTGTTTGGTTGTTTCCATGTCCTGGCCACTGTGAACAATGCTGCAATGAACATGGGGTTGCATTTGTCTTTATATATCAATGTTTCTGAGTTTTGGGGGTATATACTCAGTAGATGGATTGCTAGGTCATAAGGTAGTTCTATTTTCAGTTTTTTGAGGAACCACCATACTTTCTTCCATAATGGTTGTACTACTTTACATTCCCACCAACAGTGTATGAGGGTTCCTTTTTCTCCACAGCCTCTCCAACATTTGCTATTACATGTCATGTTAATAATAGCTAATCTAACTGGTGTGAGGTGGTATCGCATTGCAGTTTTGATTTGCATTTCTCTAATAACTAAAGAAGATGAGCATCTTTTCATATATCTGTTGGCCATTTGTACTTCCTCCTGTGAGAAGTGTCTGTTCATGTCCTCTTCCCATTTTTTTATTAGATTGTTTGTTTGTTTGTTGTTGTGTTTTATGAGTTCTTTGTATATTTTGGATATTAGGCCCTTATCTGAGCTGTTGTTTGAAAATATCATTTCCCATTTAGTTGGCTTTCTGTTTATTTTGTTATCAGTTTCTCTCTCTTGCTGAGCAAAAACTTCTTAGTCTGATGTAGTCCCATTCATTAATTTTTGCCTTCACTTCTCTTGCCATTGGAGTCAAATTCATAAAATGTTCTTTAAAACCCAGGTCCATGAGTTTAGTACCTATGTCTTCTTCTATGTACTTTATTGTTTCAGGTCTTATGTTTAGATCTTTGATCCATTTTGAGTTAATTTTAGCACAGGGGGACAAACTGTAGTCCAGTTTCATTCTTTTGCAAGTGGCTTTCCAGTTTTCCCAGCACCATTTATTGAAGAGGCTTTTTTTTCTCCATTGTGTGTTGTTGGCCCCTTTATCAAAAATTATTTGACTATATATATGTGGTTTTATTTCTGGACTTTCTATTCTGTTCCATAGGTCTGAGTGTCTACTTTTCTGCCAATATCATGCTGTTTTGATTTTCATGGCCCTATAATATAGTTTAAAGTCAGGTATTGTAATGCCCCCAGCTTCCTTCTTTTTCTTTAGGATTGCTTTGACTATTCGGGGTTTTTTATA
This sequence comes from Saccopteryx bilineata, assembly GCF_036850765.1. Lineage (NCBI taxonomy): Eukaryota > Metazoa > Chordata > Mammalia > Chiroptera > Emballonuridae > Saccopteryx > Saccopteryx bilineata. The sequence continues at coordinate 205,672,229 of NC_089491.1, read as the reverse complement.
GTTCCATATAAATCTGATGATTTTTTGCTCTATTTCTTTAAAAAATGTCATTGGAATTTTGATGGGAATTGCATGAAATTTGTATATTGCTTTGGGTAATATGGCCATCTTGATTATATTTATTCTTCCTAACCAAGAACAAGGAATATTCTTCCATCTCATTATATCTATTTGATTTCTTTTAACAATGGTTTATAGTTTTCATTATATAAGTCCTTTACATTCTTTTTTATGTTTATTCCTAAGTATTTTATTTTTTTTTGTTGCAATTGTGAAGGGGATTATTCTTTTGAGTTCGTTCTCAGTTGTTTCATTGTTGGCATATAGAAAGGCTATTGACTTCTGTATGATAATTTTGTATCCTGCAACCTTACTGTATTGGCTTATTGTTTCTAGTAGTCTTTTTGTGGATTCTTTGGGGTTTTCGATGTATAGGATCATATCATCTGCAAAAAGTGATACCTTTACTTCTTCATTTCCGATATGGATGCCTTTTATTTCTTTGTCTTGTCTGATTGCTCTGGTTAGAACCTCTAGTACCACATTAAATAAGAGTGGACAACCCTGTCTTGTTCCTGATTTAAGGGGGAAAGCCTTCAGTTTAGTGCCATTTAATATGATGTGAGCTGATGGTTTATCATATATGGCTTTTATCATGTTGAGATATTTTCCTTCTATACCCATTTTGTTGAGAGTATTAAACATAAAATTGTGTTGTATTTTATCGAAAGCCTTTTCTGCATCTATTGATAAAATCGTGTGGTTTTTGTTCTCTGTTTTGTTGATATGGTGTATTACGTTAACCGTTTTACATATGGTGTATTACGTTAACTGTTTTACGTATGGTGAACCATCCTTGAGATTCTGGGATGAATTCCACTTGATCATGATGTATTATTTTTTTAATATGTTGTTGTATTCGATTTTTCTAGTATTTTGTTTAGTATTTTAGCATCTGTATTCAATAGAGATATTGGTCTGTAGTTTACTTTTTTTGTGACATCTTTGCCTGGTTTTGGTATGAGGGTTATGTTGGCCTCATAAAATGTGTTTGGAAGTATTGCTTCTTCTTCGATTTTTTGGAAGACTTTCAGTAGAATAGGAACCAAGTCTTCTTTGAATGTTTGATAAAATTTGCTGGTATAGCCGTCAGGGCCTGGACTTTTATTTTTGGGGAGGTTTTTAATGGGTTTTTTTTTTGTTTCTTCTCTACTAATAGGTCTGTTTAGGCTTTCTGCTTCTTCTTGACTCAGTCTAGGAAGGTTGTATTGTTCTAGGAATTTATCCATTTCTTCTAGGTTGTTGAATTTAGTGGCATAAAGTTTTTCATAGTATTCTACAATAATTCTTTGTATATCTACGGTGTCCGTGGTGATTTCTTCTCTTTCATTTTGGATTTTGTTTATATGAGTTCTTTCTCTTTTTTTCTTGGTAAGTCTTGCCAAGGGTTTGTCAATTTTATTGATCTTTTCAAAGTACCAGCTCTTTGTTCTATTAATTTTTTCTATAGATTTATTGTTCTCTATTTCATTTATTTCTGCTCTGATTTTTATTATCTCCTTTCTTCAGCTGGTTTTGGGTTGTCTTTGTTCTTCTTTTTCTAGTTCCTTAAGATGTGAAGTTAAGTGGTTCACTTGAGCTCTCTCTTGTTTGTTCATATATGCCTGAAGTGATAGGAACTTCCCTCTTATCACTGCTTTTGCTGCATCCCATAGATTCTGATATGTCGTATTGTCATTTTCATTAGTCTGTATATATCTTTTGATCTCTGCACTTATTTTTTCTTTGACCCATTCATTTTTTAAAAGTATGTTGTTTAGTTTCCACATTTTTGTGGGATTTTTTTCCTCCTTTTTGCTGTTGAATTCTAGTTTCAAGGCTTTATGATCAGAAAATATGCTTGGTACAAACTTTGATTTTTCTGAATTTGCTGATGTTGTTTTTGTGGCCCAACATATGGTCAATTCTTGAGAATGATCCATGTACACTGGAGAAAAATGTATACTGAGTCACTTTGGGATGAAATGTCCTGTAGATGTCTATCATATACAGGTGCTCTAGTGTTTTGTTTAAGGCCACTATATCTTTGTTGATTCTCTGTTTGGATGACCAATCTAGGGCCATCAGCTGTGTATTGAGGTCTCCAAGTATGATTGTATTTTTGTCAGTTTTTGTTTTAAGGTCAATAAGTAGCTGTCTTATATATTTTGGTGCTCCTTGGTTTGGTGCATATATATTAATAATTGTTATGTCTTCTTGATTCAGTGTCCCCTTAGGCCTTATGAAATAGCCATTTTTGTCTCTGAGTACTTTTGTTGTCTTGTAGTCAGCATTATCAGATATGAATATTGCTACGCCTGCTATTTTTTGGATATTATTTTCTTGGGGTATTGTTTTCCAGCCTTTCACTTTGAATTAGTTTTTATCCTTGTTACTTAGATGAGTTTCCTGTAGGCAGCATACAGTTGGATTTTCTTTTTTAATCCATTGTGCTACTCTGTGTCTTTTTATTGGTGAGTTTAATCCATTTACATTTAGTGTAATTATTGACACTTGTGAGTTCCCTCTTGCCATTTTATAGATTGCTTTCTGTTAGTTTTGTGTCTTGTTTGATCCTTCTCTTTCATTTTTTTATCTTTTGTTTTTATTTGGTTGTATTTCATACATCTTTCCTCTGTTGCTATCTTTTTTATATCATGTGCTTCCGTGGTGGTTTTTTCCATGGTGGTTACCTTTAAGTATTGAAAAGGGTTCCTACCCTGTTCATTGTAGCACACTATTTTGTGAGTACTTTTGCACTCCATCGTCCTTTGCTACTGTTAATCTCCATCCTCTCCCCCCTTTCTTTTTGTTGTTGTCACAGTTTAAATTTGGTTTTATTGTGTTCTTCTTAGAGCTTTTACTTTTGGCTTTATTTTTTTTGTTTGTTTTTTGTATCTGATTGGAGAACCCCTTTAGTAATTCTTGGAGTGGGGGTTTTCTGATGATAAATTTGCTCATCTTTTCTGTATCTGTGAATGTTTTTATTTCTCCCTCGTATTTGAAGGATAGCTTTGATGGGTATAGTATTTGTGACTGAAAGTTCCTCTCTTTCAGGACTGTAAATATTGGGGCCCACTCTCTTCTAGCTTGTAGAGTTTCTGTTGAGAAATTGGATGATAATCTAATGGGCCTTTTTTTATATGTTGTATTCTTCTTTTCCCTGGCTGCCTTGAGAATTTTTTTTTTACCGTTGGTTTGTGCATTAAAAAGGTGAAGTTAAAACCCCCCAAAATGCCACAAACATAAGTTTGAGTCCCAGATAAGATAATTTGTTCGTTATTGAGATTTGAATGAGGAGACGTAAAGGAGAAAGGAAGAAACTAATATAGAGGGAGAAAAGAAAGAGAGACAGAGAGAAAAAAGAGGGAACCACTAAAAGAAGAAAAAAGAGGAGAGAGAGAGAGAGAGTTAAGGGTTTTGGAGTGCAACCCTCATAGAGAGAATGGTAGAGGAAAGAAAAGATAATGGGAGATGTAACACTTATGGATAGTGTAGTTCAAGGAGAGGAGAGAGTAAGACCGGTAGAGAGTTAAACCACCAAATTCGAGGAGGAAAAGAAAAAAAAATCAAGGAGGAAGATAAGAGAAACAAATGAACAAATATAATAAAATGGGATAGGTTATAAAGTCTGCGGATTTTTCTTGATTTTGAGAGGTTATCTTCTTGCTTTTTCTTTTCTCTCCCTCTTCCTGGTCGGTGACTCTGTACCCCGGGTTCTGCCCCTTTGGCATGCTCAGGTAGAGGTTTACAGTTGATAAGTCTCTATGGCAATGTCATGTATTGTGCTTCAGTCTCGTTGGCAGTCGAGGCTCATTAGCATTTATAGGCTCCGTCAGTGAGAGAGTCCGTGTTCCTGGAGCCTTTCTCCTAGTCTTTCCTTCCTCAATTAGTAGCCTGATAATCCAGCTATGGGGTTGCTGCTGCCTGTGCCTGGATAGTAAGAGGCTCAAAGAGCTGGCAACTCCCCACTCTATTCCCACTCAGTTCAGGGCTCTGGGTAAGGCTCAGTCAGTCGAAGCTGCTAGCATAATCAGGCGGAGCTTCCGCCCACTCAAAGACCTCTGGCTCTGCCACTCTGTCTGGTAACATGGGCAGACACTCATTCCCGGGGTGCTTGGAGTAAACTCTCGCTCACTATCTGCACGCCCAGATCAGGATGTCAGACCGGAAGTCTCGCCCTCTGAGTGAAACCCCCCACCCACACTGAAAAGTTCCAGCATTGGAATTAGCTCTCACTCCCTTCCTGTGCGCGGCTCCCTCAGGGCACTGGGGCGGCACGAGATTCTGGTTTTTGGACCACACATAGGCCCCTGACTCTGCCCCTCTGTCGCATAATACAGGCAGACACTGCCGAGGCACTCGGAGGAATCTCTTGCTCACTATCTGCACGCGCAGACCAGGATATCAGACCAGGGGCCTCACCCTCTGAGTGAAAGCCCCGCCCATACAAAAAAGTTCCAGCATTGGAATTAGTTCTCTCCCTCCCCGTGTGTGGCTCTCCCAGGGCGCTGGGGCAGCCCGGAGTCTTTCGGCCCACACAAAGGCCTCTGACTCTGCCTCTCTGTGGGGTAACATGGGCGCACCCTCCCGGGGCTTTGGAAGTAATCTCTCGCCCACTATCTGCACATGCCAACCAGGAGATCGGGAAAATGGCTGCCCCGCTTGTCTTTCTTTGTCTGGGTTTGGCGCGAGTGTTAGCTCTATTGCCCAGGTTGTCACAGGAACAGTTTTTCCTCGGCTTGGATCTCTGTGCCACAGCCTGGTTCAGCCATTTGTGCTGTGGCCTGGATCTATTCACTCCCTTTGCCCACCTTAGTTTCTATATTCTCAGTTTCCAGTGAAAGCCGCCCTCTTTAGGTTAGTGAGGAAGGCGGAGCATTTCTTACTCCTTATTTCCTTCAGAGTTTGGTTATATATTTAGCCAATTTTTTGCTCAATTATACCTTTGGGTGTATTGCGAAACATCTGGAGGTTCCAAGGATAGGTTTTTCTGTTTCTGGTTGAAGATCTTGTTGAGTTTTGGGGGAGATTTATTGGTATCGCTTCCTACCCCGCCATTACTCTGACGTCATGTTTATGTTCACTTTCTTCATCCTTAGAAGAAATAAAACCATTGAAAACTGGAACTGGGAGTGTCTCAGAGTGTGGGATAGGTTGTATTGCTGAAGGAATATTAGGATATGCGATCATATGCCATTTTTTATTGCTGATGCCCTTTGTATGGATCAGACAGAAGTAACAGTCACTGCTCTGGTTTTTAGGTTCATGCCAAAACATGGGAATACCAAAAGGCATCCCTTTGTGTTTTCCTTTTGTCCAGTCATGAAGCATTTCCTCACAATTATGACACACAATATGAGGAGCCCATTTCTTGTCTTAATAGTCAAGGGGAACTTGAAAATAGGCAATATATGCACGTCTCACAAATGATGAAATATTGCGCCTTTGACGTTGAAGTGTGTAACAAACAGATATGTAACAGAAGGTGTCAAAACTATTTTTACATTTACACCTACTCAAAGAAGCCATGATTTAATCTTAAAACAAAATAAGAGGGTGTTTTTATCAGATAATAATTTTTTACATTTAAAAACAACTACAATTATGTAAAAGTGATGTTTGTAAAACATTAATTGCCTTGCGGCTATGTTCAATCCAAGAGTCATTGCCCTTTAACTCCAATTTAAAAATTAATGCATGCCATTAACTGTAGCAAAAAGAAATTAAAATTGCATAAAAACTAGAGCATGCACCCAAAAACAGATTTTAGTTTTGGAATCGGCGATGCAGAGATATATAGAAACAGTTTTAAAAACTCATGCAACAGAAAGTGAACAAAAAAGTTTGTTCCCCAGTGTTATGAATACCTGTGGAGATCTAGAAGGACTGTTGATAATTTCATAAAAATTCTTCATCTTTTGAATTTATAAGAAACATAAGACTGAGATCAACAGGGTTTGACTGTAAACATTAAATACTTGACCTCATTCATTATTTTGCAATAAGTTAAGGACCTTGGTGGGGAAAGAATAGAACTTTAATGCATGAAATTGGGACATTTACATAGTAGGAACAAAAATGTACTTATCTGTTTGCCTCAAGTCTGTATCAAATCTGCTCTCCTACATAAAATAGTCTTTTTTTGGTAACAGAGAAAGAGAGAGAGAGACAGAGAGAGGGACAGATAGGGGAAGACAGACAGGAAGGAAGAGAGATGAGAAGCATCAATTTTTGTTGCAGCACCTTGGTTGTTTATTGTTTGCTTTCTCATATGTGCCTTGACTGAGGGGCTACGGTAGAGCAAGTGAACCCTTGCTCAAACCAGCAACCTTGGGCTTCAAGCCAGAGACCTTTGGGCTCATGCCAGCAACCATGGTTTTATATCTATGGTCCCATGCTCAAGGCAGCAACCCCGCACTCAAACTCATGAGCTCGTGCTCAAGCCGGCAACCTCAGGGTTTGGAACCTGGGTCCTCTGTGTTCCAGTCCACCACTCTATCCACTGTGCCACTGCCTAGTCAGGGCTGACAATCATCTTAATCTTTTACATTGAAGACATTATGCTAATTTAAAATAAAGAAGAAGAAATAACAGGCATCATAAATGTCCTAGTAAGGTATATGTGTGTCAGAGAATGGAAGTTAAATGCTGATAAAATTCAGTGATATGCCAAATCAATAAAATTTTTAGGGGTTCTTGGTAAGATAGTGCTTTTAAAATATAAGACCAATTATTCCACCTATTTCAATGAAAAATGGGAGCCTCTGAATTTTGGAGGCAATATATACTGCATTATCATCCTTCTCCAACCCATTTAATTATCCAGACCTTTAAAGGTGCTAGTATTGAGTTGGGTCTTGAATAACAAAGAGCTCTGCCAGAAGTTGGTTTGGTTCAAGCCATCTTGCTATTTGGATCTAATAACCTAAAACACCCAGTGAATTTCTTTGAAGTATTTGTGACAAACACAATGCTGTGTCAAACTATTTCAAACTTAAATAAGAGAAACCACAGCTCAGGCATCTAAACTGTAGGAGTAATGTGATATCCTCTTTATTCTTTTATCAACTATTTCCATTTGAAAAGTTTCCAGCTCACAACAAGGCTCTGGTAGAAAGTGGATGCTTGACCTTGTAAAATCCTGTAGCTATGTGAATTAAACTGTTCAAGATGAACTGTATGTTATACGTGATCAACCAACAATAAAATTATATATGCACAGTACCATTACTTTATAAAATAGAGGTGGTATATAGTAGACAGAGCCCAAGCTAAATTGCTCTGAGAGACTCAGTAAATAGTACAAATGGAGATGATTAAGTTTATCATGACAGTTGTTTCATAGCTTTGCTAATATGGAGAAGGAAAAGGAATGAACGTGGTTTCCTGGTAGATCTGACTGTTATGCCAACATGAGACAGAAGTAGAAAGCAGCTCTCAAGGTGACCCTAAAAACAGTGGTTGTCATAATGTACTGTCCAGAGTCTATCCTCTTAAACTGAATTTTTCATTTCTCCTGTAGTTGGCAGCTTGGCAACCAAGTGTATTTAATTAAATTTTTGTTCAAAACTTGCTCTCAGCTGAAGAGAGTCTATACACTTAAAGTCATGCTTCCTTCCTTGGGACAGTCCAATCCAATAGTTGATTATACAAAGGCCTAACCCCATACTGCAGTTCAGAAAAGCTTTAAAGAACCATTCCAGGTCCAAAGTTAGCCATAGAATCAGTGAGGTCTTTGTCTTAACTAAGTCACTGTTTAAATTTTTACTCTGTCCAGTTCTACTTTTGCACTTCTTAGCTGTTAATAGAGCATGTCTAAATGAACTTTCTGAAGGTAAATAAGCATCTTAGAGTCCATTTCCCAGAGCACTGAATCTGTGACAGTAGGTGTCAGAATGGTCTGACACCTGAGGTATTGGCAGAGTGTAAGGGGAACATGGAATAAGTTATGAAGTAAACAACTTTTTTTTACTGCCTCAGGCCTTTTAACCAAAAATAAAAGCAGAGGGTTGCAACTATTTTAATGTTAAACTACCCCTCTGTTTAAAATTTTAAATGAAGAATATGAGTGGCAGATACTATTTCAGTCTTCAGGTTAGAGAATTGCCAAATGAATATATTAAACCAAAATTATATAGTACCTGGTCTTATTTGTATGTCACCTGTGTGGGGATAAAATTTCAAATGGTGAAGGAAGGATGAAATTGCACCGTGTAACTTTTTTCCCCACTTGATTTACTCTCCATCCTTCTCTACCTTAATCTACATCCTAAGAGATTATTACATCAATGAGTTAGCTTCTTGCTGACTGGTTTATGATTGGTTTCATCCAATAGGTATCTCACAAAAATTATGAAGGAAGAAAGAGAGGGAGTTGGGTTATTTATTTTCCTGAATTCATATCTGTAGGTTTCTTTGGGCTGCCTGTTTCCCAAACCCTCTTCCTTTCAAGGTATCCTTTAAGCCTAGGGCCCTTAAGAGCTCTGCCTTGAGGTACTGTGTCATTTTCTTATTATTGTTTCATTTTTATAAGTTGTTTTCTTTTAACCTCTCTTGAATAAATCTTAATTTAGTATACTTTCTATTGATATCTCAACTAACATAGTTGGAGTATTCCTTCTCCCCCCCACCTAAAAAAGGATATATAAGACTTCTGTAGAAAAGATCTATCTTTTAGTATCACTCTACCTATAACACAAAAGATTTCTCAATTCAGAAGGAAAATACTGTTTTTTGAAGAGAAAGTAATTACCAGGCCTATCACTTAATGTTTTCAGAGGCCTGCAGAGTACTACAAATGAAGGCCTACATGCCATTGGTCTAATTATTCAAATTATCCATATTAATCTAACAGATTATTTAATAAAGTATATTTTATTCTCTTACCTTGACAAACACACCTTCATAGTAATAGAAAAATGTTTACATCTATGGCATTTCATGACTAACAAGTAGCAAAATCCTAAAGATGTATGAACTTAGCTATTATTGCACATTCTAAGAATAAATGAGATATTTATAAATAATAAATTTCATATATATTTCATGAAATACATTTTTCTCATCTTTTTAGAAAATTTGCTAATTATGTTTTTATAATCAAGATTTTCAAATAACTTGTTTATTAATAACAATGTGAAAATAAATAACATTTTGATTAATCTAATTTATTTAAATTTGTAGATGCATTGTTCTGACAAGTCAATAAATTCTTAATACTAAAATTTAAAAATAAACAATAAATTTTGCATATCATTATAAAACATTATAATGAATTCACAAATAATATCCTATTATTTTATATAATAAACATATTTTAATATCTTCAAATAAATCTGTCACTTATATAATATATCTTACCATTTTTAAAGTAATATGTAGATTCATAAAGTATTTATTATATTTTTCATTGTTAAAAATTTTTAATGCTAATCTACTATAGAGAATTCTGAAAATAACTAAGTTGAGTTTTTACCTTGATCTATAATGACCAGAAATTAGTCTCCATTAATATTTATTCTCATATTTTCTCCTTCACAGTCATACAGAAAAATTTCATTTTCTTATACTAAATATATTATATTGGAATACCACTTTTGTTATATATTTCAAAGACTATTTCTTTTGATATGTATAAACATTTAAAAATTTTAAAATTGTAAATTGTAATCATTTAATTTATTTATTTAAAAAATTTTTATTTAGTAATTTGAGAGAAGGAGAATTAGAGTGGGAAACATCAATTTGTTGTTCCACTTCTTTCTGCATTCATTGCTTGATTCTTGCCACCTTAGTTTATCAGGACGATTCTCTTGACAAACTGAGCTACCTCACCAGTACCTAAATTTTAATTATTTAAACAATGACACAGACAAACATATATTTATTTTTATGGCTTTTGTAAAAAAATATTAAAAATTTTCAACAGTTAGTTAATATCAAATAATTTTGTGTTATGCTAATTCAACATTATATTTTCACCTAAAACCAAAATTGTCATTGGTTTGAAGCTCTTTGATTGTTTTGCTCATCTTTTCAAGTATATATTTTGGATTTTTTTACAGTATATAGTCAGAAATCTTATTATGCTTCCAAGAATGTGTATAAAATTGATGTCTTTTTTTAAGATAGAGCATCTTTTAGACAGATCCAAGAAATATCACATCTAGTCTTTGAATTCTTTCACTTCTTCCAGCTGAGGTCTTCTGATAACAAATTGAGACTATGTTCTGCCCATGGCTTAAGAATGTTTCAAGGTTATTGGCCAAATTCTAGCTTATAAGCCTCCTTCCTAATTAGTCATTCTAATGACATTATGATGGCTTTGTCCTCCTTAGTCTTTTTATCCAAAGCTTAAAAAAATGCCGGTTATTTTTTCAGTTCTTTAAGACAAACTATGTACTTTTCAAAATAACAAGTATAAAAATGGAAATATTCATTACCTTCAACCTCCCTGTTTTCTGCTTATGATATGTGCAATCAATGTTATACTCAGCTCTACCCTCCACCCCTAGTACAATCTGGTTAAACTTACAAGTAATATTTGTTTTTTAATTTTGTATAAACACTTTTTTCTGACTCTTATTATGCATTAAATTAACCTGATTTTGATTTTTCTATTCTAAGTAGTGATAATTTTAAAAAAATATTGTATATTTGGTCATTTTAACATCAATTTTGAAATTTTTTTTACTAAACTAGAAAATTGACATATTTTTCTATGATCACTGTTCTATTTATACTTTGAAAAAATATTCATTTTTCTTTTTTTTCAATTTAAGTATAATTGGTATTATATTAGTTATGTTAGTTCCAGGTGTACAATATAGTGATTTGATATTTTTTACCTTACCCCTAATAATTTTATTAATCATCTGTTGCTGTGCATACTTACACAATATTATTGACTATATTCCCCTTCCCCTTTTTTATCCATGCCCTTCCTCTGCTAACTATCTCTTTGGTTTCTGTTTTTCTGAGTCTGTTTTTAGTTAAATTTTATTTGCTCATTTTTTTGTACATTTTCATGTATAAGTGAAACCATACAGTATTTGTGTTTCTCTACCTGACTAAATTTATTCTGCATAACACTCTCTAGATCAGAGGTAGTCAAGGTTTTATATTTACTGCCCTTTTTTGTATCTCTATTAGTAGTAAAATTTTTTAACCACCCACCGGTTTCACAGTAATGGTGATTTATAAAATAGAGAAGTAATTTTACTTTATAAAATTTATAAAGTAAAGTTACAGCAAGTTAAAGCATATAATAATAGTTACTTACCAAGTACTTTATGTCGAATTTTTGCTAAGTTTGGCAGAGTAAATCTTTATAAAACAACTTACTATAGTTATATCTATCTTTTTATTTATACTTTGGCTGCTCCACTACCACCCACTATGAAAGCTGGAACACCCACTAGTGGGCAGTAGGGACCAGGTTGACTACCACTGCTCTAGATGCATCGTAATGACAATTTTATTTTTAATTACTGCATAATATTCCATTATATATACATACCACATCTTCGTGTGTGTAACATAGACAGAGAGAGAGGCAGAGAGAGGAATGGATAAGAATAGATAGGAAGGGAGAGATGGGAAGCATCAATTCTTTGTTACGGCTCTTCGTTGCAGCTCCTTTGTTGTTCATTGATTGTTTTCTCATATGTGCCTTGACCAGGGGTGGGGGGGTATAGCAGAGCAAGTGACCCCTTGCTCAAGCCAGCAACCTTGAGTTCATGCCAGCAACCTTGGGCTTCAAGCCAGTGACTTTTGGGCACAAGCCTGGGACCATGGGGTTATGTCTATGATCCCACGCTCAAGCCAGCAACCCTGCCCTCAAGCAGGTGAGCCTGCGCTCAAGCCTGGGACCTCAGGTTTTGAACCTGAGTCCTCTGCATCACAGTCCAATGCTCTATCCACTAAGCCACCACCTGGTCAAGCTATATCACATCTTCTTTATCTAGTCATCTATCAATAGACAACCTAAGTTGTTTTTATATTTTGTTTATTATAAATAATGCTGCAATGAACAAAGGAGTGCATATATCTTTTTGAATTAGTGTCAAGTAACATATTTTTAAAGAAGATATTTTGCATTAGTGTTTGTTTATATCTGGTTGACACTACTGATAATTTGCTAGTTATTCAGCCTCTTTTATTTCAGTCTTAGTAATTCAGTGTTTTATTTTTTAATGTATAAGTAATGTTTCATATTCTTTCACTTGAAAATCAAAGTGTTTCAAGTAACAAATTTGGCCAAGGCTGATCTTAAAAATTAGTTGTGAAGCATGCAACAACCTGATATATAACATTCAACTTTCTTCATTTGAAATAATTTTGATATATAATAAAATCTTACATTTTCTACTATGGTCATCCAATAGAAAGAGTCAAACTTTAATTTGAGTCAGATTTTGTTTAGCTGTAACTATTCTCACACTGTGAGAGGGATGTGGTATCCATTTTTCAGAATCATAATCTAATAAACATAATAAAACCAGAGGGTTTTTTCTCCATTTCTTGCTTTTATAAATTTAATCTTTGTTATTTCCTAAATAGCAAGCCAGAGTTGCATGTGTTGCAGATCTGATATAAAAATTCCCTTTCTCAATTTCTTTATTTTGATCAGTAATAAAATCTTTACTAAATAGTTAGAAGTTGCAGAGATTTTATTTAACCTACCCTAGTTGTGAATGTGATGAAAAATTTATGTTATTCATTCTCATTGTTTTAATCAGTAGTTATGCTTTTTAAAATAAAAAATTATAATATTATGTTGTTAAGTTTTATGTGAATCATGCTCTGCAAGAATCAACTCCCTTTCATTATTTCCTGTTTTTAAAAATTCAAGCAATCCTCCTCTTTGAAGAGTTTCTATTTCCTGTATCTTTTCAGACTTTAATATTTTTTGAGCCCTGCTTTTCTATTTTATATTTCTATTAAGATATCAACATCTACTCATTTTCAATATCAAAGAGACTAAAAATGAAATGTAATTATGTAAAAAATGTATAAAATTGGATCATATTTTAATAGAATGATTAAGCACATATAAGAATGAAAATTATTTTTATATGTTAAATGTTTTTTTCTTTTAAAATAAAATATATGTTAAACTTAAAAGTTATAATTAATAAGTATCAACATTTTATGGAATTTTGATTTTATTTTTTGGAAAATTTAATTAAATCATAGATTTTTAAATAAAATACTTCATAAAAATGCCACTATTCTACAATTTAGTGTCCCTGGAGATGTCAATATAAAACCAATATCAGTGTTCAGGCATATTAGTTCTATATCTACTTACATATAAGTATAAATTGTGAAATATTGTCAAACATCACCAATCAAAGTTACAACTGCTATAAATACAGAACAACTTTATAGGTACCCCACAAAATAAAATATAAAGGCAATGAAGAAAATAGATAGTGTCACTCAGAAACTGCATTGTTTTTTTATACAGGGGTTTATTGCATGAGATCTGGAGGAAAGATTTGAAAAGTTAAGTTGTCTGATTTTTTCTTTCCTAAGCTTTTCTGTCATACAGATCCTCCCAACATCAATGTTTGGTAATAGCATAACCCACAGATGTTGACAACACTGCGATTCAATTGCCTTTATTTAGAGCACAGAGAGCCATGTTCAAAAGTGTTTCTGGGGTTATTAAAGCCAATGCTTGGGATTCTTTCCAGAGATGAGGGCCCAATCCTGAGAAGAGTTACCTGTGTCTTTTTTATTACAATGTCCTGTGAGTGTGCTAGTGGGGTATGAGCCCTTTCCTGTCTGGATCTCAATACTTCCAATGCCAATTCTATTTCCAAATCCAGTGGAATTCTTGGAAATCTCATTTCATTATGTTCTTCTAGTGCTCCAGCTACTTACTTAATTGTTGTTTTCTATTATCTCTTACTCTTAGCCAAGCTTATACACATTTTACCAGTTTTTTTCCTTTTTTCATATTTGTTTTATACTCTCATTGTCTTCAACTATTATCTTCAAGTGGATGACACCCAAAGGTATTTCCTGAGTTTGAGTATCATATTTAGAGTTGTCTGTTGAACACCACTTGCTGGCTATCACACAAATACCCCAAAATAGTACTTCCAAAATTGACTATATTATGTTCCCCAGCATGCTTTTACTTGCTGTGAACTTTATATTTGCTAAAGGCACAAGTAACCTCCATGTTATCTAGGGTTGAAAGTCAGAAAACTTTGACCTCTGCCTCTTCTCATTGTTCATCATCTAATTTTCTGATGTTGTTGCCTTGATTTCTTAAATTTCTGTCTCCTTTTTCCCACTGCCCTCTTCTACCTACCATATATGCTCTTTATGTGCTTACTGATCATTATCAACTATTGGCTTTATATGTAACTAAAATGTATTTTATATTAAAACATGGTGAGATTTTATAAATTTGATATACCAGGTAATTCAGTCGTTCAGATATAACTTTTGAAGAGAATCCTTCAAGCACAAATTGGATATCTAATTTAGAATATTTTTATTCTTTCAAGAATGCTATAAAATGGACCTAATATATACCTAAATATAGCATGGTTATATTCCAGTAAAACTTCCTTTATTACTATTTTAGATTCCACATATAGGTAACAGTATACATTATTTGCCTTATTTTTATCTGGCTTCTTTCTCTTTGCATAATAACCTCCAGATCCATGTAGATTGTCAAAAATGATAGGATTTCCTTCCTTTTTTATAGAGCTTAATAATAGTCATATATATAAGTAATAAACATATATAAGTACATATAAAATTTGATAATATAATTCATAAAAACATTGTTTTTAAACAAATGCAGATGCTTAATTGACCTAAAGTTTGACATATCGATTTTTTTGAAATTTAGTAAAATTTATAATTAAAATGGATTGTGTATAAACTAAGTATAAATGAATGAATAATTATTTTCCACTTTCTTACTTTACTCTGAATTTCCACCTTCTCTTTGTTATTTATATTACATAAGAAAATTTGTCAATTGCCACATATTTGAGTTAAAAAACAAAGCCAAAGGTTATAAAAATGAAATTCATGACCAGAGGTAAAATCTAAATTGTATTGCAGTATTTAAATGTCTCTAATCTATGGCATTTCCAAATTACATGGTGTGCTATTTTATTTTATTTTATTTCTTTTATTTATTTTTTGAATGGAGTGACATCAATAAATCAGGGTACATGTATTCAAAGAAAACATGTCCAGGTTATCTTGTCATTCAATTATGTTGCATACCCATCACCCAAAGTCAGATGGCCCACCATCACCTTCTATCTAGTTTTCTTTGTGCCCCTTCCCTTCCCCCTCTCTCTCCTTCCCTCCCCCTCCCCACCCCCGCCCATAACCACCACACTCTTGTCCATGTCTCTTAGTCTCGTTTTTATGTCCCACCAATGTATAGAATCATGCAGTTCTTGTTTTTTTCTGATTTACTTATTTCACTTTGTATAATGTTATTAAGATCTCACCATTTTGTTATAAATGATCTGATCTCATCATTTCTTATGGCTGAGTAGTATACCATAGTGTATATGTGCCACATCTTCTTTATCCAGTCTTCTATTTTTTTTATATAGTGATTAAGCCTTTAAGCAAACTCTTGGCCAATACAGCAAGAATTCATAAAAAAGTAGTGTCCTTAACATGTTCACCAAGTCCAAGTTGTTACCAACACCATTCCAAATCCCTGCAAATGCAACCCAACCCCAGTTCAGTCCATTAGAAGCTATCACAAGGAGCAGGAATCCAGGAAAAGTCCACATCCAGGAAAAGTCCTCAGGGGCACTGGAATTGTTGTCACAATTCTATACTTTGCAGCTCACATCCAAGTCCCAATGACCGCTGCTTCTGGCTGGTAATGATTCAGGTAGACTTGAAAAGCCATCTGCAGCATATGTGGAGATGGAGCTTCTGTTCTCCTCTGCCTGGAGAGATGAGACCAGGTTGCTTTTCCCTGGAGCTCTACAACTGTGGCATGGTAAAGAGAACCTTGGGATACACTAAGCTGTGTGGCAAAGATAAATTCATAATAGAAGTTGGTAAAAGGGAGAAAGAGAGCTCTAAATTAAGAGTAGGTCCCAGCCTGAAATACGAGTGGGGCATTGAGGTAGGAGGAATAAAGAAAACACTATATATTAAACAAAGCAGCAGAAAATAAGACTATCAACACCCACAACAGAGATCTTTGAGGGAAGAATAAAAAACCTGACTATTCAGGCAAGACATAGTTAAGTGGTCCTTGTGCAAATGAGATCAGTTTACCTGCTTCTTGGAAGAAATACCCTTGGCTCGACCACAGTGTCGTAGATGGGGCCAACGGCCCTGGGCACATGGTGTACTATTTTAGAGTAATTATTTGACAAGGGCATTAGGAAGAAGTGACACTCCCTTCTGATTTAAAATATCATTCTTGTCTCACATTTAAAGATCTACATGTTTTTAAAATTCTATTAAATAAAAATAGCAAACAAATGTTTTGACATTTAATGATTGTTTATCCATTACACACAGTTATGTAATAGTGATCAGATCATGAGAATTATTGTAAACATTCTTCAAGTAAAGTCCTTTTAATTTCTGAGGGTTAACAGAAAAAGCTAAGGAAAGACTATTAATATTTATATTTAATCTATCTCATGTCAAATGTAAAGTAGTAGACATTTTATAATTCCAGCAATATTATAAGATATAATAGTGTTCTTTTGACTACATATTTGTTTCTTCAAATTTTTGCTATCAACTAACAAGAATCAATGTTTAAAAGGAAAAGGTAAGAGAATCCAAGGTAGAAAAAAGCTCTTTCTTTAAAACTTAATCTGTGTATTTTTATCATAAATTCTCTTGTTTAATGTTAAATTTCACTTTCCATTCATTTCGCACTCAGAAAACCATTCCTTCAAAATTGTTTTGAAATAGCTGCTCATAAAGAAGAAAGTTCATTGTTTACAACATGACCCCAATCCATCAAGAGTCTACAGCTAAGAAAGAGATACAAAATATGCATAAATAACAACAATGCCAATTAGTTCTTGCAATGACCCATTTGGTTAGTGTCATTATTTAATATTAGCAAATAAAATCCTGTAGTTAAATAAACAGTATTTCATGGAGAGGCTCTTGACACCAGGTTTATATAATGAGTTGACAGTTTATAGTCAATAGTTTTATTAAAACCTTGATAGCTCTACTTCAACAAGGAGAGCTTTAGAGATGTACCCATTCAATCACAATTCTCAAGCCACCTGTGTATCATTTATATTTATTTTTAATGCTGAACTTACATTATGTATTAAGAAATGTGATATGTGTAAAGTAAATTATTGGAAAATAGAAATAGATTATATTGAGAATTGTCTCTAAAATGTTATGAAAAAATTCTTTACTGAGTTATTATAATAGTCAGGCTTACTGGAGGTATTTTTGTTGAAGACATAATCTCAATTTTATGCTTAAATACATTATTAATGAATATAGTGAGGAATTTTATGCAACAGTAAAGTTTATTTCCAAATGTTTTTCTAAAGTTTTAGAAGGTAGACTTTTTCATAATTTATTAACTTATTTATCATTGCTACTATACTCATCTTACATTGGTCAAATTTATTATATTAGTGTTATGATTTATATTGTCTATATAGTTTATAGTATCTTAGAGATTTTAGTATAATCAATATTGCCAGTACATTTTATGTAGCATCAAACAATTTTACATTGCAAATGCTTAAAGCTTTTAGAGATTTATAAAACATATCTTTGCTGTATTAAATAATGTTCAATATGGATCAATAATGCAATCTATTTCTAGAAGCCTTTATTATTTAAAAATAAGATGTGGAAAATAAAAGATGTTTAACTCATAAATTTAGAGAATTAATACTTAGAAGGAAGTGAGTACTGAAGATGATGCTAGAATCAGGTAACATCAATGAATAGAATTTTAAATCTAAGTAAATTGCTCATTTTAAGTAAGTTCTAGTCATTTCTAAGGAAAAGTAGGTTAAATACACAGATGCAATCAGGTAAAAGAACAAAAGCAGTTTATCACTGCTCCCATTTCCTCCAATATTTGAAAATGGAAAGGCAAGTATGAAAAAGGAAGAGGAGATTGAAAAATATTTGACAATTTCCTTTAATTGGACAGGTTAAGGAAAAATATATATTATTAAAATGAAGCTAAGAAGGAGTAGGTAACTACATATAACATTAACTTGGAAGAAGTTAAAAATCTGTTAAAACTTATCAGCCTAAGATTGTGGGCCTGGACAGTACTGGAGAAAATTATACTTACACTTTCATTGCAATGTTTTCTAAATTGTTTTACACATACACACACCCACACACCACACATGCACCTACAACACAAAAGCAATAGAAAGGCTCCCAAATTGCTTTTACAAAGTTAGAGTGACTTACCAAAATCTGCTAAATATTGTCCAAAGTAAGAAAAAGTCAGTAACACACTTATAGGAAATAGAATAATCTTAAATATTCTGACCTTAGCATAAATTTTACTTATCTGAAAGCATTCCCTGAGATAACTGGTTGTATCTATTGGTAAAAATATTTTTAAAAGCATTATCCGAGGTTTTTAAAAATAAATGCTATATATATATATATATATATATATATATATATATATATATATATAAAATAATATATTCTTACAAAAATTTAAAAAGCATACAGAACATGTAAAATATGTAATGTATGCATTTATATGTGTGAAAAATCAAAATGCTGGTATTGATTTATCTGTAAGGTGGGATTATAGGTGATTTCATTTATCGTTTATGCTTAAAATGTAAATTTGTATTTATTTCTGTTATAAAAGTACATAAGTAAATAATTCATACTCTAATTATGGTCTTTATTTTATGGACAAATACAATTCATAGTGTTACATGATTTCTAGGAACTCACAGTGATAAAAGTGATGGCCGGTGACTTAGACTTGTTTTGTTCCTGTTTGTGCTTTGCCTTTTTGAGGAAGACTCACCGCTAACTGGGCCTTCTAGAAACTCTTTGTGTTTCTTATGTGCCTTGGGGTTCCTACAAGGGACCAAAGGGAAATGAAATTACCAGTTACCCAAAGTGGGGATACCAACACAGCAGGTCCTGATCTTGTTGCCTTCTGGCTGTTCATGGACAGTTAAAACCAACAATTGTGTTTTCATCCATGGGAACCATTTGGTTACAGCTTTTGTGATTTGCCTCTCCTGTACTCCTCACTATTTCCATTTCCTATGTTTTTTTCCCCAGTTTTCAGATATTTCTATTTTTTATTTAGCTTGCTAGCACACACATATGGTAAAAATAAAAAATAATTAATGAGATGTGTAAAAGAGAGTTGTCCTCCTGTCTCTGTTTCTAAGTCTAGCATATGTCTTCTCAGACACAAACTTGCTTTCTGGTTTTCTATATATCACTACGCATGCAGCACAATAGGATATTGTAAGGCCAGGGGCTGCTGCTGTGGCCATGCAGGTTCTCATTGGATTCTGGCAGATGGTAAAGGACCCGTGAAGCCAGAAAATGGTGGTTCATTCCATTTATTAGAGTCTCATAAGGGCAGATAAGTAAACAGGCAGGGCTCCCAAGCCCCTCAGCATTCCAGACTCACCTGAACTCACAGACCTCTCCCCCCACTACTCCCTCTGTCCCTGAGACTCTCCTGCAAAACAAGCTGGGGGGAAAAAAAGAAAGGTAGGCAAAGCAGAAAGCCTACAGTGCAAGAGAAACAATTTGGATTAAATTACAGGAGAAACTTATCTATGCTTTCTTATTTCTTTAAAATCTGTCAGCTGCCAAATGTACATCAAGTTGCTAGTTTGGATGAATGTGCACCCGACTTTATTTCCCAACCAGTAATATGGAAAGTTTCATTAGATAACTTGTATTAGATACAATATTTAAGGAAAAGAAATTAAGGTCATTAAAAGAATAAGAAAAAAAGTTATTTTTGAAATCAAACTCACTTTTGTTAATGGTCTGGGCTGGCAAACCACCCAACTCCAAATGACTTTCACCAAGAGGTCCTATTCCAAGCCTGAAGACTCCTATTTTAGGCAGAAAAATCACTTTCCTGGGATTTCCAAGAAATCCTTTTCCTCCTTTGCCTTTCATGACTTGTATGGCATAGGACAAACCCCTAAACATTTAACACACAATTAACTCTTCCCTAAAATGAGGCCTAGGTGACCATTAAGTTTTCTTCCAGAGCTGACATTCCTTGATTATGGCTTCTTATTTTCTTTCAGGAGGATACATGTCCTAAGGGTATACTGGCAGTAGTGAGTATTATAAAAGCAAGAGCTGATAATTACATCTAATGTATAAGCAAAGGTTTGTTATACTGAAACATATAACCTAGTGACATTTAAAGTTATATGCCTCAAACTGCAACTTTTCAAAATTTGAGATTGTTTTTGCATACTCATGGAGTCTGGATAGGAGAGAAAAACTAAAATATAACCTCAACTCATATTTTAACTGTTTAAAGGCATTAACTAAATATTTATTACTTTTAGTTATAAATCAACCAACATCCAAAATAAATGATATTTGTGCAAGTATCAGAGTTTGATCTAAAGAGCTGTGCTGAGGGAGAGCTATAGAATTTAAGCAGATTGCAAAGCAAATACCCATGTACTTGGGGATCCAGAAGTAGCTCCAAGCTTTCTTTGATAGTGCAGTTTGGTTCTATTTCATGTGCACCCTGTATTTCATCCCTTTGTTGGTTGGTTGCTGGCCAAACTTCACATAGATGTCTAGATTCAAACCCAGTCTCATTTAATTTTGTTCTTTCCTTAGGCAATCTAATTGTACTTTCATAGATCTAGGCTTGTGTACTGAAATTTTAGACAATTATTTATATCATAGTAGACCACTATTATGAAACGTTCCATGTTATAGAAAGGAAACCATGTACAGAACATTGTATTAGACAGAAATTCTCATCGTTGCTCATGATAATCACAAAAGAGTTCAAAATGGGAATTAAATTGGTTGCAGATATCTAGAAAGAAGATAAGAAAGATAAACAGTTTTTTCTCTATTTTTCCATTGTTTTGAAATGAGTTCAACTTGAATAAGTAAAAAAATAACAGATGTTTCATAAATTAACAAAAGGACTTAAAGTTTTCAAAATATACACATCTATTTCACATAAACACCCTGTGGATTAAAAATATGGTTCCTTATTCTTAAGAATATTTCTGGGAGGGAGGTTGAGTGTTTCTTTATATTATTTGTAAGCTGGGATTTGAATAAATTTGGATGTGGGAGCAGACACAAGATAATATTCCAGTGTGTTCTGCTGAGAGTGTATTTTGCCCTTTGGGTGGCTATGACACTCAAATACAGACCTACAGCTGAGAAGCAGCAGGTGGGACACACATTTTGTTGCACATAGGACTGGAGTCACTTCTGGGTGCCCTTCACACACATGGCAGTGAGCATACTTTAACATGAAGAGTAACGATAGATCTAATCATGAATTATCGCTATTCTTTAGTGCAAAATTTGACTTCAGCTAACCTATTCTGGAATTATGGTAATTCCACCTGAAAATTTTGTTTACATAATCATTTTCTTACCTCCAGAAACTCTCTGTCTTTTTCTTTTTCTTCCCCCCCCCTTTTTATTTTTTGCTTCATATTCTTTCTTAACTCTTACCCTCAAATCTTCTTGAATATTTTCTTGGCTTCAAATTCTGTCTTGAATCTTATTCTTAAATCTACAGATTTAGTAATCTCTGCTCTTTGAATAAGATATTACATGCCCCTCATTAGTTATAAATTGTCATGATGAAATATTACATTACAATATTTTATCTATTTTGCTCACACACTGTTATGAAAACTGAATACGTAAGCTTTTGTTTGCATGTGTGTTATGTGTATGTATATGTGTCTAGATAACTAAAAAGGTTGTAAGCTTGCAGAAAAAAGCAACTATTGTACAATTCTACGTATGTATAGTTTTCTAACATGGTACCCAGGTTTTTTTTTTTTTTTAATTTTTACAGAGACAGAGAGTGAGTCAGAGAGAGGGATAGACAGTGACAGACAGACAGGAACGCAGAGATGAGAAGCATCAATCATTAGTTTTTCATTGCGCTTTGCAACATCTTAGTTGTTCATTGATTGCTTTCTCATATGTGCCTTGACCGTGGGCCTTCAGCAGACCGAGTAACCCCTTGCTGGAGCCAGTGACCTTGGGTTCAAGCTGGTGGGCTTTTTGCTCAAACCAGATGAGCCCATGCTCAAGCTGGCGACCTTGGGATCTCGAACCTGGGTCTTCCGCATCCCAGTCCGATGCTCTATCCACTGCACCACAGCCTGGTCAGGCGGTACCCAGTTTTGAAGAGGATAGGGTAGGGATTTGTAGCTGTAGTCCCTCACCTCCAAAAGATTATATTATTCATGGCATGATTTTCCAATTCATGCTTCAAAGTTTACAAAACACTACATACCTTCACGTATTCAACGGGCTTTTATTTCATCCTTACTTTGGACCAAGCATTGCCTTGGTCAATAGGCATATTGTTGTGAACAAAATAAAAGCATATATGAGGCATATATTTTAGTGTAATATCACTAATACATCATTTTCTCTGTCTCTATCTAAACCTCTTTTTAATATTCTTCACAATTAAAATACTCCTAAAAGTTATAATATTTCAAAATAATTTAGTATTAAACATGTACATCTAGGAAGAGAAATTCTTAGCTGTACAGGAAATGGATAGTAGACAAAACTGCTCATTTAAATGTAAAATTTTGATAACAATTCATTGGAAAAAATTAATTAAAGAAAACATGAGATTAGAAGATATGCATAAGCAGATGACAAAGGATTAATATAAACTAATTACTAAAATTCTGTGGCACATTTTTAAAAAGCATAACTTTATTTATTCATACTAGACAGCTATTGTGTTGACTGTTGTCTTTTTCTTTCCTTTTTTTCACAATATAAGGCAGAAAAAGGTCAGTGACTCTGACTGAGTAGTCAGATATTGCGTGTTTTAAAATTCTTGCAGTACACTAGTTAAAAATTGCTGATCTATAATATCAAAGTAGTAACCACCACTTTATCACCTCCCTTACTCTTTAGAATTTTCTATAATTTCAGTGCCAACCATTGTCTTCTTCCTGCTATTTTCTGACAACAGTCATCTTATGCCATCATCAGCATTCTTTGTTATAATCAACTAATGACCCTTTGTGTTGTTCTTCACCTTATCCTTCTTCAGTCAGACAGAGACACATACACACACACAGTAACAGTCAGGGATGTTTTAAAGTTTAAGGGAAAAAAGCCCCTAGTGGGTAGTAATTTTTCTTTGCTTCCACATTTTTATATTTGTCCCTAAAGAAGTATTTCAGTTTATAGAGATAAACTCTTTGAAATAAAATTGCATAGTTTTTAAGCTTTGTATCTTCCACTGACTCAGCCTCATCCTTTAAATGCCAATTTATGCCAATTAAGATAAAGAACTTGCAAAAATCAGTAAGTCATAATAATTTTGGTCATAGTAGTTCCAGGTTAAGTGGGTCAATAAAATACATAAGCAGGGCCACTTTTTTTTTTTACCACCTATCAGCATGTGAAAAAATAAAAACAACATTACTTGAGGTTTAAAGAGAAAGAATAACCCAAAGGAAATGGAAGAGAAGAGTTAGAGGAATAAAAGAAACACAGCCATAAGCAGTAAGACTACTAAATCATCTTCATTTATTTATATATGTAAAATGCTTCATTCAGCTTAAGTACCATCATGGGTTGAGGCTATTAATCAAAATAAAATTCATGCAAATATATGTATATGATTTGCAGATGAGCCATGGCCTCCAGATCTCTGGAAAATTGCCGGTATTGTCCTTGGTAAAGCAAAGTTTAGGCCCTTACAAAGCTCTGAAATTGTCTTTCATTTTTTAGAGATGTAGAGCTCATAAACAGTGATGAGCAGTGAGCGATGGTAACCCAGATACAATCTTTTTAAGGAGTTTGAACACAGGTCTTCTTTATGACTCCTAAGAGTTCTGAGCTCTGGACAAGTTAATATCTCCAGATGTAAGAAGCATCACATTCAGCACAAAATTAGTATGAAAGAATAAGCTATCCTTTTTTCCATGGATTTTAAATTTATATATGTTTAGAGAATGTGATTTTTTTTTTTTTTTTGCATTTTTCTGAAGCTGGAAACAGGGAGAGACAGTCAGACAGACTCCCGCATGCGCCCGACCGGTATCCACCCGGCACGCCCACCATGGGGCGACGCTCTGCCCACCAGGGGGCGATGCTCTGCCCATCCTGGGCGTCGCCATGTTGCGACCAGAGCCACTCTAGCGCCTGAGACAGAGGCCACAGAGCCATTCCCAGAGCCCGGGCCATCTTTGCTCCAATGGAGCCTTGGCTGCGGGAGAAGAAGAGAGAGACAGAGAGGAAGGTGCGGCGGAGGGGTGGAGAGGCAAATGGATGCTTCTCCTGTGTGCCCTGGCCGGGAATCGAACCCGGGTCCTCCGCACGCTAGGCCGACGCTCTACCACTGAGCCAACCGTAGAGACTGTGATTTTGTAAATTTCTAAGTAAAGAAACAATTTTATAATTTAACCTTTATCTCATCAAATTTTCTATGGGATGATGTTAATTTAGAACTGGGTTATCTTCTTGTGGCTCAAATGAAGGACAGATACTGCACAGCAGTAATTTTATGCCTTTAATTCCACATTCTGGATTATTTGGAGATCTTGAAGGTGGGAATGCTAGTCTAAAGAAACAGAGTACTGCATTTGTCAGAGAAAGTATAAGGCAAGTAAGTCGGAGTTAAGAGGGAATTAATAAAGTTTATAAAACTCAGTAAAAAATTTATATATATAGTATACATCTTTCATTCAGGCATTTATTCATCCAACAGTTATTAAATACTATATTGAGGCAAGGTGATAGGAACATAGGGATAAATGAGACTTGATTCCAACTTTTAAGGTAATAGCAGTCCAGTAATAAAGATAAGTAATCAAACTGTAAGGACACATAGTGAAAGACAAAAAAAAAAAAAAAAAGCATTTTACATAGATGATGTTTATTTTAACTAATCTCCAAAGATGGCTAGTATCATTTTCTTTTTCCTTATACACCTTTGTTATGCCATCCTTTGATAGCTAGAGTGCTTTCCTCTCCTCCACTGGTTAGGGTTCTCCTGAGAAACAGAACCTATATATCTATATAGGTGACATTTATATATTTCACTAAGAGATTTATATGGTTTAAAGATAATTTGAAGAATCTAACTTAAAGGCAATTTGAAGAATGAAAAAGACCCAGTCTGACAAAGGGTATTAAAATGAGCACTCTAGATAAAAGAGTGGCAAGTGCAAAGGCCCTGAGGTAGAACTTGGCATGTTCAAATTAATGAGAGAATGTCAGAGTGGCTGGAGCACAGTAACTAAAGAGAAGAGTGGTATGATGAGGTGAGAGAGGAAAAAGAGTACTGCTTACAAGATGCCCTTTAAGATATGGGAAGGAGTTTTATTTTTATTCTAATGGCCATTAGAAACATAAGAGTATATTAGTTATCCATAGCTACTCTAGCAAACTATCACATATTTAATTCTTAAAACACTACACATTTATCTTATAATTTTTGAGGTCAGAAGTCTGAAATGGGTTAAAATCGCAATATCATGATGTGATACTTTTCCCACAGTCTCTTAGAATTTGTTTCTTTTGCCTTTTCCAGCTTCTAGAGGTCACTGGTACTCATTGGCTTATGGCTGCTTATTCCACCTTCAAAGTCAACAGCATAACAACTCAAATATTTGTCTGACTCGGGCTCTTCTTCCTTCCACTTATGATTACATTGGGCCCACTCAGATAACTCAGGGAAATCTTTTCACCTCAAGGTCAGCTGATTAGCAACCTTAATCCATATATAACCTTTTGTCATACAACCTAACATATTCACAGGTTCTAGGGATTAGGACATGGACACCTTTGCTGGTATTATTCTGCCTAAAACAAAGGGTAAAACTGGCAAAGTTGAATTCATCATGAAAGAAATGTGAAACTGTGTTGATTTTCATATAGTCAGAAGTAGTATCTCTATTTATGTATACAAATATATACAACTATAATTCTACTAAA
Source organism: Saccopteryx bilineata (assembly GCF_036850765.1). NCBI lineage: Eukaryota > Metazoa > Chordata > Mammalia > Chiroptera > Emballonuridae > Saccopteryx > Saccopteryx bilineata. Next base: position 205,646,009 of record NC_089491.1, on the reverse strand, counting down.
TTAAATCACTTCTGTGGGCCCTGGACAGTTGGCTCAGTAGTGAGTGTTGGCCTGGATGTCCTGGGTTTGATTCCCCATCAGGATACACAGGAGAAGCATCCTTCTCACTTATCTATATCTCTCTGTCTTTCCTTCTTGCAACCATAGCTTGATGGGAGTGAGTTGGCCCCGGGCACTAAGGATGGCTCCATGGCCTCTGCCACAGGCACAAAGAATAGTTCAGTTGCTGAGCAATGGAGTAATGCCCCAGATGGGCAGAGCATTGCACCCTAGTGAACTTGCCAGGTAAATCCCTGTCAGGGCACATGTGGGAGTCAGTCTCTCTGCCTCCTCTCTTCTCAATGAATAAAAAGTAAATCATTTTTTGTGTATTGAAAATAAGAAATCTTCTTAAATAAATCTGATTGCTGAGTGAAGACTTTTGTAATAAAGCCATGAAAGAAAATGTAGCTTTCAACTGGGTTTACAGAATAATCAGAGCAGCTATTTGTATAGTTCAAATTATTATTTGACCATCAAAAATTCTGATTGGATGACTTAGAGTCAATTTTATTTTAAGAAACTCCAGAAGATTTTGGTTTTTAGCATAACAACACCCACTTTCGCCTGTTGGAAGTCTGGCTCAAAAAATGGATTTTAGAACAACTCAGCTACTCTTAGTTACCTTTGTAATGGAGGCTGATGACAGAAAGCTCCTGCTACTCAATGCTTAAGTCATAAATCATAAATCATGTCTTGGAAATGATTGACATTTTTACAGATATTTTTGTAAGATATCTTTTATGAATTCTGAGTGGTCAATTTAAGCAAGTTACCAAAAAACAAACAAACAAATAAACACTGTTTTATTGCAGTTTGCACAAATTTACTTCACTAAAAGGAAGGTTAGTTATGGATGAAAAAGAAAGAAAAACATTGTTTCATTCAATCACCAGAATTTGGAACATTATAAATACCATTATATTTTAATAAAAAATACCCATTAGACTCCTTTCTCCAGTTTTAGTCATGCATAATTAATTCTTGACCCATCATAGCTTGACTCAGCAGTCTGTTTGCAAGAAGTCATAATCTCCTGGACCAAAGGTGCTTTGGAAATACTGATGAAGCTCTCTGGTACAGTCTGACAGGTATTTGCTTCAGGTGGAAATGTCACCTTACACTGGGAATCCTGAAAACATCAATTCATTTCCTTCAACACCAAGAGTTAACAATGGCTGATACCGTCTTTTACTGAATTTATCATTTGTTTGATGCTTCCTCCAAAAACTATAATTTCTTTCTTATACCTTTTATAGCATAGCTTTGGCCAATGTGGATAAAGGGAAAATAGGGACCACTTGGTAATAAGACTGAATGGTCTTGACTAATTTTCTAACAGTCACAAAAAATATGAGAACTGAAGAGATTTGGATGCCTTTTGTAGAATAATTCAAAATACCATAGAAAGAATTAAGTTAATGATTATCCTAAGTATGTAAACATATTATGAACACTGAGGACATTGAAACACCTGCACAGCCTGTTATCTATTTTGTCAAATGTGTGCCACCAGCTGAGAAGGGCATTATAAGCATAGAAACAAAATACTTCAAAGAATCTATTTATTCTAGTAACCTTGTTTCAGCTTTTACACATACTCATCAAGAACCTCAGAATGCTTCTATTTGTCCTGAGAGCATACATAATTGTGGAAACATGTTCATATTAATAACAACTTACTAGTACCTAACTGACCCAGAGGAGGCTCAGCTTCTTTAATAATTGACAGTTCTTTCTGTACTGTGGTTGTTAATTTAACAAATAGAGTGGCTCTCTCTTACACAGTAGTGTTGATCTGATTAATGAATAGTGAATACTAAACTTACCTAACTATTTCTAGCCACTCCTCTTTCAGAAAGTAAATGAGAAAATATTATTCTACAAGAGATCTAAGATGTAAAATACTTAAGACCAGTTTTATAATTCTGAACTTGGTACTTGAACTTGGGAAAGGCAACAAAAAAGTTTGATGAGAGGACATTTACCATTATATCAATGTGTGAGCATAAATCATAGGTAAATTATCAGTCTTGGTTACCATTAGGGTGAAAATATATTAAAATGGCATTGCAGAAGGTAACATGATAATGTAACTTTAGTTCTTTCAGAAGTAGGAAACTTTTATTGTTTATTATAAAATAGTTTATAAGCATGATGAAATCTTAGCAGGATCTCAGGTGAGAGACTTCTGGTGAGTTAAGAAAACTGCTACCCGGGCCGAATACAGAGAATAATTTGTTATGTCTTCTTAAGAAAAGAGTAAATGCTTTAAGACCAATTTTGAATTGTCTTCCATTCCTTATCATAACAAAGCTTTATTTATCTAGTGATTTGGATATAAGTCTGCATAAATATCAGAGGTGAATTAAGGTTGATTGAGGTCCCGGACACAGAAGAAAATATTGGGCCCCTTAAAAAAGAGAGATAGGGAAAATAAAAAGACATGTTAACCATATTTTTAAATAAATAAAAAAATATTATGTACTATTAATGTTAAAATTGCACATAAGAAACCAAACTTGGTGTCATTAGAAAAAAGTGTCAAGTTGGGGTTTTGCAGGGCCTTTGGAAGTCAGGGCCTAGGGTGCACGCCCGGTGTGCCCGCCGTTAAATCCACCTCTGATAAACTTACATAAATATATGGTTAATGACAAATTAAAGCTTTCAACTTTAGCTTTAATGTACTAACTTATCAACATATTATAAAATGATGCATATACCTTGTTGAGCTTTCCACTTTAATTAGAGGGATTACTCATTTATTAACTTAATTTAATACTAGCCCAAGGTCTTAAAGTCAATTAAAGATCTTGGAAATTACATTTAAATTGGTTTTACAGAGCAACACAATCAAAATTGATATCAAATGCTTGCCAGAGAGATAACTTTGCACAAATTTTATCAAGATAGGGTAGATGGAGTAACTAAGTCCACATCATTTGCAACACTGCCTCCAGTTCACAAAAAGATATCTTTTAAAAGATGTTAATAACTCAATTCAGTTTAACACATATGTTTATATTCTCATAATCTTAAAAAATTTATGGAAATAATAATAATCAATCTTTCTCATAAAGCTAGCATAGGAAACTTACCTAACTCTAAGTGATTAGACTAGCAATAAAAAATTGTTTGCCGTGATAAATTGCAAAAATGACCAGAAATTCTTCTACCCTTTTATGCATCCTGCCATTTGTAATGTGACTTTGAGCTTTTGTGCATCAAGAGGCGGAATCCATTTTTCTATATCTTGCATCTGGACTTGGTCATGCAATTTCTTTTGACAAAGGATATTTGCCACGGACCAGTGCAGCTCCTAATAACAGTGCGGAATTAAGTAAACATACTCATCAAGAAAAAACGGGACCGGGAGGACTCTTCAAATGCTGACGGCAATATTCGAGTGCCCCATAGCCCCAGTTTGCTTTATTATATAGCCATATGCAAATCAAGGAAGTCCTTTTTACAAAGTTACACATCCAAGGCTAAAGCAGGAACTCTCCCAAGGCATAAACAGGAATCCCTCCACCATGCATAAGTGAAATCAACCCAACATCTGAACAAAGAGTAAGAGGAACGGCATGTAAATTGCTTCTAGCAACTTAAGGAAGCAAGTGAAGTGGGTGCAAATACTCAGCATCATAGCCAATATGGAGGTGGGAGGGGGGAGAACTTAGCCTTTTGCTAAGCCTCGAATCTACAATGGCTTTTTGCCATTTACGGTCCACAACAGATATTATCAAGGGTGACATAAGTTGAGTCTAGAAAAAGATTGCACATTGGGACTTTCCCTTGCTGCTCTTGGGAACCCTGCCACAGTTGAATGAGTCCATGTTAATATGCTGAATGATGAGAGACATGTGGCATGTGAACAAGCCCAGGCTTGCTTATTGGATGATGATAATCAATTCATTTCCATCACCCCAGGTGATATTGAGCCAACTGCCCAGGGCCATCACACACCATCTAGCTTCAGCTGAGATAGCTCAGACAAGAAAACCTGCTCAGCTAATCCATTATTTCAGATTAAATAATAAAATGATTGTTTCTTGAAACCACTAAATTTTTAATTTTTTTATTTACACAGAGGAAGGGAGAGAGAGGAGAGGATGGAAGAGAGAGAAAAGCATCAACTCATTATTCCATGTAGTAGTGCATCCATTGATTGCTTCATGTATGTGCCTTGACCGGAGATCAAACTGGTGACCTTGGGCTCAAGCCAGCGACCACAGGCACAAGCTGGTGACTTTGGAATTGATGAGCCAGTGATCCTGGGCTCAAACCAGTGACCCCAGGCCTGAGTTAGTGACCTTGAGTCTCAAATTGGCAACCTCAGCCCTCTGGGTTGATGCTCTATCCACTGCACCACCACCAGTCTGACTGAAACCATTAACTTTTAAGAGATTACTTTTAAAAATTTTATTTTCAATTATAGTTTACCTTTAATATTATTTTGTATTAGTTTCAGATATACAGCATAGTGATTAAACAATCCAATATTTTACAAAGTGTTCCTCCTCCTCCATATTTCCAGTACCCACCTGGAACCATACATAGTTATTAAACTATTATTGACTATATTCCTTATGCTATTCTTTATAGCTCCATGACTATTTTGTAACTACCAGTTTAAACTTCTTAATCCCTTCACCTTTTTTACACAATCCACTGATGACCTGCTCCCTGGCAACTATCACTCTGTTCTCTATCTCTATGAGTTTGTTTCAATTTTGTTAGTTCATTTGTTTTGTTCTTTAAATTCCAAATGTAAGTGAAATTGTGAGGTATTTGTCTTTTCTGACTGATTTATTTCACTTAGCACAATTCTCTCTAGGCTCATCTATGCTATTTTAAATGGTAAGATTTCATTATTTTTATAGCCTCATAATTTCCATTGTATGTAAGTACCACCACTTTTTTTTGTGTGTGTGTATTTTTCTGAAGTTGGAAACGGGGAGGCAGTCAGACAGACTCCTGCATGCACCCGACCAGGATCCACCTGGCATGCCCACAAGGGGGCAATGCTCTGCCCATCTGGGGCATCACTCTGCCACAATCAGAGCCATTCTAGCACCTGAGGCAGAGGCCACAGAGCCATCCTCAGCACCCGGGCCAACTTTGCTCCAATGGAGACTTGGCTGCGGGAGGGGAAGAGAGAGACAGAGAGGAAGGAGAGGAGGAGGGATGGAGAAGCAGATGGGCACTTCTCATGTGTGCCCTGGCCGGGAATCGAACCTGGGACTCCTGCACGTTCTACCACAGAGCTAACCAGCCAGGGCCTCATTCACTCATTTGTTTAAGGGCACTTCAGTTGCTTCCATAGCTTGGCTATTGTAAATAACTTTGCAGTGAACATAGAGGTGCATATATTCTTTTCAATTAGTATTTTGGATTTTTTTGAATATATATCCAGAAGTAGAATTGCTGGGTCATAAGGTAGTTTCTTTATTTTTATTTTATTTTTTTATTTTTCTGAAGTTAGAACCAGGGAGTCAGTCAGACAGACTCCCACATTCACCCGACTGGAATCTACCCAGCCTGTCCACCAGGGGGTGATGCTCTGCTCATCTGGAGCATTGCTCCATTGTGGCTGGAGCCATTCTAGCACCTGAGGTGGAGGCCTTGGAGCCATCCTCAGTGCCCGGGCCAACTTTGCTCCAGTGGGACTCCATTGGCTGCAGGAGGGGAAGAGAGAGACACAGAGGAAGGATTGGGAGAAAGGTGGAGAAGCAGATGGGTGCTTCTCCTGTGTGCCCTGACTGGGAATAGAACCTGGGACTTCCACATGCAAAGCTGATGCTCTACTGCTGAGCCAACCAAGTCAGGGCAAGGTAGTTTCATTTTTAATTTTTTGAAGGACCTACATATTATTTTCCATAGTGGCTGCACCAATCTGCAGTTTCACCAATAGTATGTGAGGGTTTTCTTTTCTCTACACCCTTGCTAAAACTTGTTGTTTGTAGATTTATTGATGATAGCCATTCTGACAAGTGTAAGGTTATATCTCAAGGTGGTTTTAATTTGCATTTTTTTTGATAATTAGTGATGTTGAACATCTTTGCATGTGTCTATTGGCTATCTGTATGTCCTCTTTGAAGAAGTGTCTGTTCAGGTTTTCTCCCCATTTTTTTTAATGAGAAAGGAAAGGCAGAAAGACAGACTCCTACAAGTGCCCTGACCAGAATCCACCTGGCAAACCCACTAGGGGGCAATGCTCTACTCATCTGGGGCATTTCTCCATTGCTCAGCAACCAAGCCACTTTTTTAGCTCCTACAGAGACATCCTCAGCACTCAAGGCCTACTTGCTCCAACCAGTCAAGCCATGGCTGCAGAAGAGAAAGAGAGAGAGAAAGAAAGAAAGAAAGAAAGAAAGAAAGAAAGAAAGAAAGAAAGAAAGAAAGAAAGAAAGAAGGGGAGGGGAAGGAGTAGAGAGCAGATGGTTGCTTCTCTTGTGTGCCCTGACCAGGAACTGAACCCTGGATTTCCACATGCCAGGCTGATGCTCTACCACTGAGACAACTGGCCAGGGCCCCTCTGTTCATTTTTTGAATTGGATTGTTTGTTCTTATGGTGTTGAATTGTATGAGTTCTTTAGAAATTTTGCATATTAACCCCTTTCACAAGTTTCATTGGTGAATATATTCTCCCATTGAGTGGGTTATCTTTTTATTTTGTTGATAGTTTCCTTTAATGTGAAAAAGTTTTATTTTAATGTAGTCCAGTTTGTTTCCCTTGCCCAAGGAGATATATCAGAAAAAATATTGCTAAGAGAACTGTCAGAGGTCTTACTGCCTATGTTTTCTTCCAGGAATTTTATGGTTTTGAATCTTAAATTTAAGTCTTTAATCCATTTTGCGTTTATTCTTCGACATGGTATAGGTGGTCTAGTTTTATTTTTTGGCATGTATTTGTTCAATTTTTCTAACATTATTTATTGAATAGATTGTCTTTACTCTATTGTATATTTTTGCCTCCTCTGTCATAGATTAATTGACCATACAAGCATGGATTTACTTCTGGGATCTCCATTCTATTCCATTGACTCATGTGTTTGTGTTTGTTCCAGTGCCATGATGTTTTGAATACCTATAGCATTGCAGTATTGTTTGATATCAGGTAGTGTGATTCCTCTAACTTTATTCTTTTTTTCTCAAGATTCCTTGGCTATTCAGGGTCTTTTGTTAAAATCACTAATTTGCAGTGGTTTGTTATGCATTAAAATCTAACTGATGTACTGTATTTATCACTGTAATGAGAACAAAGAGAAAATGCATAGTTCTTTTAAGCCAAAATTAACAAGCCAATCTAGTTCATTAAAAGATCTTCCTAATTAAAAATAATATTACTCAAATGAGGATGTATAACTATAATTTTTCCACATGTATTTACCAAGTGTTATTTTTAAAAAGCTTTCACTATACTCTTTAATGACAGTTATCAGCATAATGATCATTTAAAAGTATTATTTCAAATCTTGAAATTAACCTTTAGCATCATAGTTTGATTTTTGTTTCTGAATATGCACAGAGTCTATTTTTTATACAGACTTATTTAAAGCATAAGTTTTATTTTTTTATTAATTATTTTAAATTTAAGAAATAAAATTAAATAGTTTATTAACCCTTTTCTGAGAAAAGCAAAGGTATACCAATTCTTTTTCTCAGTCAGGAAATATTTAATATTCATGCAATAAAATAATAAAATTTTTGGTTAGCTAGGAAACTTTTGTATTGCTTCTTACCTCCAGATTATGTCAATGCTTCTAACATTAAACATTTAGACTGAGTTAGACTGTATAAGCTACTGAACTGGAAGGATAAAGATAATGGAAAAAATATTTCTATCAATTTTTTCTATATAAACGAAAGAAAATTATAGACTTTTACAGATTTTTTTTGTATGGTAATTAGCACAAGCTCATGAAAACTTCATACAAGCTAACAGGTCATTCTCAGTCCATACGCCTCCTATGTCAAAACACTTCACAGCCTCCTTCAAATAATAGTTGATATCAAAGCAAGACCCTTTGTTCTCTAAACCAGACTTTTTAAAAATTAATTTTAATTTATTGTGTTAGTATGGAATCAAGTATTCCACTCAATATAACACCCTCACACCGTGTCCCCCATTATACTCTAATTATCACCCTCCATCTAACTTCCTCTCCTCTTTCCCTCTGGGATTTCCTGTCCTGTTTTCTGTACCCATGTGTTATGTATATATAATTTCACTCATCCCTTACCTTCTCTGATCCCATCCCCTCATCCCCCTTTCCTCTGACAGTTGTCCCTCTGCTCCCTATGATCCTGCCTCTGCCTCTATTCTGTTCTTCAGTTTACTTTGTTCATTAGATTCCATATGTAAATGAAATCACATAATATTTGGTTTTCTATGCCTGGCTTATTTCACTTAGCATAATAATTTCCTGGTTCATCCATACTGTTGCAAAAGTGAAGATTTCTGCCTGACCAGGCGGTGGCGCAGTGGATAGAGAGTCGGACTGGGATGCAGAGGACCCAGGTTCAAGACCCTGAGGTCGCCAGCTTGAGCGTGGGCTCAACTGGTTTGAGCAAAGCTCACCAGCTTGGACCCAGGGTCACTGGCTCGAGCAAGGGGTCCCTTGGTCTGCTGAAGGCCCGCAGTCAGGGCACATATGAGAAAGCAATCAATGAACAACTAAGGTGTTGCAACAAAAAACTGATGATTGATGCTTCTCATCTCTCTCTGTTCTTGTCTGTCTATCCCTCTCTCTGACTCTCTCTCTGTCTCTGTAAAAAAAAAAAAAAGTGAAGATTTTCTTCTTTTTCATGGCTCATAGTATTGCATTGTGTATATGTACCACAGCTTTTGAATCCACTCCTCCATTGATGGACACTTGAGTTGTTTCCAGAGCTTCGCTATTATAAACAAAGCTGCAACAAACATGGGGGTGCATATCTTCTTTTGAATCAGTGACTTGGTATTTTTAGGCTATATCCCTAAAAGTGGGAAAGCTGGGTCAGAAGGCAGTTCCATTTTTAATTTCTTGAGGAATCTCCATACTGTTTCCCACAGTGGTTGCACAAGTCTGCTTTCCCACCAGCAGTGCAGGAGGGTTCCCTTTTCTTCACACTCTCTCCAGCACTTATTGTGTGTTGATTTGTTAATGAGCACCATTCTAGCAGGTGTGATGTGGTATCTCATTGTGGTTTTAATATTGCATTTCTTTGATGATTAGTGATGTTGAACATTTTTTCATATGCCTATTGGCCATCTGTATGTCCTCTTTAGAGAATTGTCTATTCATGTCCTTTGCCCATTTTTTAATTGGATTGTTTACCTTCCTGGTGTTGAGTTTTAGAAGTGCTTTATAAATTTTGGTTATTAACCCTTATCAGATGTATTGGTGAATATATTCTCCCATTGTGTGGGTTTTTATTTTGTTCATGGTGTCTTTGTGCAAAAGCTTTTTAGTTTGATATAGTCCCATTTGTTCATCCTGTCCTTTATTTCACTTGCTCATGGAGATAAATTGGCAAATATATCTACAAGAGTTATCAGAGAGTTTACTGCCTATGTTTTCTTCCAAGATGTTTATAATTTTGTAACTTATATTTAAATCTTTTATATCTACTTTGAGTTTATTTTTGTGATGGGTGTAAGATGGTGGTCTAGTTTTTATGTCATTTATTTCTGATCTAAGATCTTTATTATTTCCTTCCTTCTTACTTCCTCTGGGCTTCATATGTTGTTCTTTTTCTAGTTCTTTTAGATCCAAGTTTGTTGTTTATTTGAGGTTTTTCTTGCTTCTTTCTTTTTTGTGTGTGTGACAGAGACAGTGAGAGGGACCAATAGGGAAAGACAGACAGAATAGGAGAGAGATGAGAAGCATCAATTCTTTGTTGTGGCACCTTAGTTGTTCATTGATTGCTTTCTCATATGTGCCTTGACAAGGGGGGGAGGGCTACAGAAGATAGAGTGACCCCTTAATCCAGCCAGTGACTTTGGGCTCAAGCTGGTGAGCCTTGCTCAAACCAGATGAGCCTGCGCTCAAGCCAGTGACCTTAAGGTTTTGAACCTGGCTCCTCTGTGTTCCAGTCTGATGCTCTATCCACTGCGCAACTCCCTGGTCAGTCTTTTCCTTGTTCCTTAAGGTATACCTGTAATGCTATGAACTTCCCTCTCAGAACTTCTTTTGCTATGTCCCATAAATTTTGAGTTGTTTTATGTTCATTTTCATTTGTTTCTAGGAAATATTTGATTTCTTCCTTGATCCCATTTGTTATTTAATAACATGCTATTTAACCTTCAAGTATTTAAATGTTTTTCAGTTTTTCTTTTGTAGTTGATTTCTAGGTTTATACCATTATGATCAGAAAAGATGCTTGATATGATTTCAAGCTTCTTAAACTTATTGAGAGTTGTTTTGTGTCCTAACATGTGGTCTCTTCTAGAGAATGTACCATAAGCACTTGGAAAGAATGTATATTCTGGTGCTTTGGCGTGAAAGGTTCTGAAGATATGTATTAAATCCAGTTGATCTAGTATGTCATTTAAGGCTGCTGTATTTTATTAATTTTTTTGTCTGGAGGACTTATCCATTGATGTTAGTGGGGTATTAAAATAGCCTACTATTATAGTATTGCTGTTGATCTCACCCTTTATGTGCATCAAAATCTGCTTTATATATTTAGATGTTCCTATATTAGACTCATAAATATCAATATTTATAATAGTTATATCCTCCCATTGCATTGCTCCCTTTATCATTATGTAGTAACCTTCTTTATCCCTTACAATAGCCATCGTTTTAAAGTCTACTTTGTCAGATATAAGTATTGATACCTCAGTTTCTTTTTTCATTTCTATTTGCATGAAATATATTCTTCCATCCCTTCACTTTTAGTCTATGTGTATCTTTTGTTCTGAGGTCGGTCTCTCATAGACAACATATCTATGGGTCCTGTTTTCTTATTTATGCAGCTATCCTATATCTTTTGATTGGAGCATTTAATTTTTTTTACATTTAAAGTTATTATAGATATGTCCTTATTTATTGCCATTTTATTCTTTAAATTTACTATCATCTTTTTCTAGATTTTTCTTTTCTTTTTTTTTTTTTTTTTTACCACAGGCCCCTTAACATTTCTTGAAGTACTGGTTTGGTTGATATGAATTCCTTGAGTTTTTCTTTTGTCTGGGAAGCTTTTTATTTCTCTTTCAATTTTAAATGATAGCCTTGCTGGGTAAAGAAGTGTTGGTTGTAGGTTCTTGTTTTGCATCACTTTGAATATTTCTTGCCAATCCCTTCTGGCCACAAGTGTTTCTGTTGAGAAGTCAGATGTCATCCTTATGGGAGCTCCTCTGTAGGTAATTACCTACTTTTCTTTTGTAGTTTTTAGTATTCTTCCTTTGTCTCTTAACTTGGGCATTATTATTATTATTATTATTATTATTATTACAGAGACAGAGAGAGGGATAGACAGGGACAGACACACAGCAATGGAGCAATGAGAAGCATCAATAATTAGTTTTTTGTTGTGTGTTGCAACACCTTAGTTGTTCACTGATTGCTTTCTCTTATGTGCCATGACCACAAGCCCTCAGCAGACCGAGGAACCCCTTGCTCAGGCCAGCAACCTTGGGTCCAAGCTGATGAGCTTTTGCTCAAACCAGATGAGCCTGTGTTCAAGCTGGTGACCTTGGGATTTCAAACCTGGGTCTTCTGCATCCCAGTTTGATGCTCTATCCACTGCACCACTGCCTGGTCTGGATGGCATTTTAATTATAATGTGTCTTGGTGTTAGCCTCTTTGGGTTTCTCTTTAATGGTACTCTCTGTGCTTCTTGAACTTGTGTGACCTTTTCCTTCCCATTTTAGGGAAATTTTTACCTATGATTTTTTCAAACAGGTTCTATATCCCTTGTTTGTTCTCTTCTCCTTCTGGAACCCTATGATGCCAATGTTGTTTCTCTTCATGTTGTCATAGAGCTCTCTTATAGTTTCTTCAGCTTTTTTATACCTCTTTTTATTTTGCTGCTCTGCTTTTGTGCTTCTGGTTATCTTGTTCTCTAAATCGCTGATTCAGTCTTTTGCTTCATTCAGCCTGGTGTTGATTTTTTCTAGTACAGTCCCCATTTCTGATATTGTATTTTTCATTTCTGACTGGTTCTCTTTTATTATTTCAATGTCCTTTTTGATGCTTGTTATCATTCAACTTAGATGTTCATTATGTCCATCCATTGTTGCTCTAAGATCCTTGAGCATCATAAAAATCATTACTTTAAACTGTACACCTGGTAGTTTGGCCACTTCCATTTTATTTAGTTCTTTTTTCTAGGGATTTCTCTCATTGATTTATTTGGGTTGCATTTCTTTTTCTTTTTCTTTTTTGTCTGTGTATTGGATAGTGCTGTCTGACTTTGAAATTTTTGTGATGTCTTTATGAAAAAGATTGGCTTGGTAGTACTGACCTCTAGGTCACCTGTTTTTTTCTTGTCCTAGTAATTCTTCTTGAGGGTTCTATTTTCCCTCCTGTTGATACGAGTATTAAATGCAGTTGATCCTTTTATGGGTACAGTTATTCCTTCAGGCTGGCTGGCTCTAAGGGTCAACTTTGATCATGTGTATTACACACTGTACAGTATCTGTTCTGTTGGGCATATTTACTCTCTACAGAGCCTGGTGCTAGACCATTCCTTTGGGCATGTAACTAGCTGAGTCTAGGGTTGGTGCTATCTGCCACCCACTACCAGTTATGTTGGTTCTAGATCTTCTTGGGTTAGTGTCAGCTATTGTTTGTAACCCTCTGTGGGCTACCTGTCTGTAGCTACTGCTCTTTTAACTATTTGAGTCTACATTTTCTGTGCCTGGGTAGTGTGGGAGGGGTCAACCTGTGTACTAGAATCAGCATCCTTCTGCTTAGGGATGACAACATCTTCGTAAAAGCTCCAAGCTCCATAAGATTTGCCTTCACTTTTCAGCTGCTCCTTTTTCTCTTGCAGCTGACTGGTCTTTCTTTAGAGTCTTCTGTAGAAAGACTGTAGTGTGGGCTCAGACTGGCTTCACCCCACCAATCCCTCTACAGGTTGCAAGCTTGTTGGATTAGTACAGCTGAAGTTGGCAAAAACATTAGTCTGACACCCTACTCATGGGTCTCTTGGTCAGTAGCTTAGTACAGGGAATGCAGCCCCTACTCTAGAGGATATTCCCTTGTCACTTTGGATATTCAAATTTTATTTCTCCCCAAAAAGGTGAGCAGCAGGTTCAGATCAAGTGAGGTCGAAAGACTTCTCTGAAGAAGTTTTTACATCAGTGAGACACTGGTCTTGGGGAAAGACTGAGAGAATTCTCTCCTGGGGCTAACTGTGCCCCCCCTAAAGTGGCTAAGCTCCTTGACCAGATCCAACAAGAAGCTCACAGGGACTCATATTTTAAATGTTCATGTTCCAAGCCTGTCCTCTTTCTCCCTATGGAATCTAGCCTAGTGTAGCAGGATACCCAACACCCAAGCCAGCTGACTGTGAAGCTCCTCTTTATCTAATATACATGAGTCACTGTGCCAGTGCTGATCACAGAGAGCAGAACTTGCCTCAGCTGTGCCAGGTATGAGGAGCCCTTCCTTAGGATACCACTCTAGCAAGAATTTTTAGGTCCTGAGCTAATGCTTTTTGTAGCTGGCCACTGGATGTGCCAGCCCTGGGCCTCTCTAGCAGGAACTCAGCACAAACCAGTTGGAGACACAGTTTGTGACTGGCCCTCAGCAACCTTCTTGTAGATACAAGCAATCCAAAGTTTGTGGCTGCCTCTGCTGGACCCAGGTATACATGGAAATACCAAGCTGCACATCTAGGCTGGACTTTACCCACATTGGGCCTGAGGGAAGGTCCACTTAAAAGGCCAAGGTTCCCTGAGTCCCGCCTCTTGCAGCCTCTGTCTGCTGACTACTTGTTGAACTTGGCCACTGAAAATACCTTTGGTGGAGACTAAGGTGCCTGCTGCAATTCAGGGATTAGGAAGCGTGGTGAGTGTGGCTCTGCCTCTTGGCATCAGGTATCAGTCTGTCCAGACTTTTTTAACAGACTTTAGCAGAGTATGGTCCCAGGAGTCTAGTGGGTGTGGCCTCTGAGACCCAGAGGTGTGGTCTGCCCACAGAGAACAGTTTCTACTAAGTCTCACATGAGGGGGAATTACCAACCTTAGATTCGGGAGTGTGCAGGGGAGCTGGGGGGGGAACTCCAGCCTCAACACCAGAAAACTGAGTCACTGATGTGCCCCCTGCTTCCTGACCTCTCAGAATGACCCATCACCATGACTGGGGCAGCAGTGACTCCCAAGGGTGGAGCAGTTGCTTTCCCCAGGCTGATGTCATTCAGAGGGGACTGCTCCATCCAAGAAAGTTTGTGATTGCAGTACTGGAGAAGGACTCAGCACAGGGGTTCTGGTGGCCATCCCCCACAATGTCTCTCCCTGGGTCACCAAGTTCGTACTCTGCTCATACAACTCTAGTTCTCTCAGCTCTCCCTCCACCAGAGCCCTGGGTCAGTGGCTGTGAACAAGATTTTCTTCACTGGCTTCTTAAAACGAAGCCTGCATCTCCGAGAGTTTGTCTCTTTTTTTGCAGACAGAAACCTGACTCTTTTCACTGCCAAATGCTGTGTGGGTGCCTTTTCTAGTTTCTGGTGCTCTAGGCTGGGGCACTGGCATAGGGCTAAGGACCCTCCCCTCTCAGGCGACCCTCCCCACAGTGAGAGTCCCTCCAAGCCACTGTTTACTCCTGGGAGCAGGGCAGCCCTTTCTGCATCTCTGCCCTTCCTACCAGTCTCAGTGTGGCATTTTCTGTGATCCTTGGTTATAGACTCCTCTTTGTTTAGTCCAAAGTTGGTTTTCCAAGATGATTGTTCTTACATTAAGTTGTAATCCAATTTGCTCCTGGGAGGTGGTAGTTGGAACATCTGCTTAATCTGCTGTCATCTTGAAAAGTGAAAAACAGTTTACCTATCAAAGCTAGAAAATAATTGAGTAAATTATAAACATCCTTATAATATATTTTTATGGATCGTAAAAATTTATTTTAGTAGAATTTCTTGGCACAGAACATTGTTGAGGAGATTAATAAGGGGGATAAGCAGACTATAAAATATTTATATATAATAAAATGCTATATAAAATAAATAGACAAAATAAAAGAGTAGACATACACATCAGAGTATTAGAATGGCTGTTCCTTGGCTGGCATTTTTACTATTGATATTTCTGTGCTATTTTTTTTTTCTTTGCCTTGTGGTAAAGGTTTACTATATTGAGCATAATCATACTTGAAGAAAAGATCCTACATGTTAAAACAGAAAATAATAATGATGATAACAATACACTAAATAATTACATCACAGGAGCTATAAGAAAAAAATTCTGTAAGAATAACATTATAATTGTTGAATGCTTAATTTTTTCTAAGTGCTTTATATCGATTGCCTCATGCAATTCTTATAATATTTATAAAAGGTGGGACTATTTTTTCTTTTGATTTAATTTTTTTTTACAGTGACAGAAAGAGAATCAGAGAGAAGGATAGATAGGGACAGACAGAAACAGAGAGAGATGAGAAGCAAAAATCATTAGCTTTTCATGGCAATGCTTAGTTGTTCATTGATTGCTTTCTCATATGTGCCTTGACTGTGGGGCTGCAGCAGACCAAGTAACTCCTTGCTCAAACCAGCGACCTTTGGTCTAAGCTGGTGAGCTTTGCTCAAACCAGATGAGCCCGCACTCAAGCTGGCGACTCAGGTTCTTGAACCTGGGTCCTCTGCATCCCACTCCAATGCTCTATCAACTGTGCCACCACCTGGTCAGGTGATTTAAATAAATTTTAATTAAGATTTTTATTTTTTAGAACAATTTTAGGTTTATAGTGAAATTGAGGGAAAGTTACAGAGATTTCCCATATACCTCCCGCCCTCAGACCTGCAGAGCCTCCTTCATTATCAACATCCCTATCCAGGGTAATGTATTTGTTTTAATTGATGAGTCCACATTAACATATCATAACCACCCATAGTCTATAGTTTATACTATAGTTCATTCTATTTTATTTTATTTTATTTTATTATTTTTTGCGACAGAGACAGAGAGAGGGACAGATAAGGACAGATAGACAGGAAGGGAGAGAAATGATGAGAAGCATCAATTCTTCATTGTGACATCTCAGTTGTTCATTGATTGCTTTCTCATATGTGCTTTGACCAGGAAGCTACAGCAGACCGAGTGACCCCTTACTCAAGCCAGTGACCTTGGGCTCAAGCTGGTGAACCTTGCTCAATGATGAGCTAGTGCTTAAGCTGGCAACCTCAGGGTCTCAAAACTGGTTCCTCCATGTCCCAGTCCAAGGCTCTATCAAGTGCACCACGATCTAGTCAGGCTACAGTTCACTCTTGGTGTTTTATATTCTGTGAACTGAATAAACATATAATGACAATTATTCATCATTATTACCATACAGAGTATTTCTATTGCTTCCCAAATCCTCTGTGCTTCACCTATTTTATCCCTTGCTGCTCCCAACACCCAGTAACCTCAGGTCATTTTACACTCCATAGTTTTGTCTTTTCCAGAGTGTCATATATTTAGAATCATACAGTATATGTCCTTTTTCTTCTTTCACTTAGTAGTATGCATTTATAGTTTCTCTGTGTCTTCATGACTTCATAAATGGTTCCTTTTTAACACTGAATTCTATTTCATTGTCTGGGTATATCAGTTTGTTTATCCATTCATCTGCTGAACGACATTATAGTTGCTTCAAACTTTTGGCAATTATGAATAGAACTGCTATAAGCATTCCTGTGCAGGTTTTTGCATAGACCTAAATTTTCAACTACCAAGAAGTACGATTGCTAGATCATATGGTAAGTGTACATTCAATTTTGTAATATGCTGTACAAATTTGCATTACTACCAGGTATAATAAACATTTTAACAGTTGAAATACCCATATCTTAAAGAAGTTATGTTACTTTACCCTTATTACACAACTACTAAGTAGGAGGACTGGATTAATGTGGAAGCATATTTAATTTCAGTGAGAGCTCTTCCTGTATCCAGGACACAAATATAGGGGAATGAGAGTCATTTATTTCCTGAGAGCATGGAGGAGGTAAGAATTATCTATTTGTCCTTTACAATAAAACAAGCTGTACTACATGAGAGTTCAAAGAAGCATCCATATAGAAATTATGACAATATTCAACATATTAATATTTACTTATAAACTAATTTTTTAAACCTTAATCATAATTATAATCTTATATACGAAAATATATTTGTGGGTATGGATTAACATAATGATGAAAACCAGACCATACTTTGAGAACAACTGAAGAACAAAACCCTAACTGGGATGTTACAAACTTCATTTCTACTTCTGGTGTTATCACCAACCACATTTTTTACTATGGGTTGAACATATTTATTTGCGTTAGATTATCGCTAAGGTCACTTCTATGGTCTCATTGTTCTCAAAAACTGTTTTCATCATCATGAGTTTATACTAGTTTTCAAAGGGCTACATTCTATATGACTACACAACAGATTGAAGGCAAAAGCAAATATAAAAATATAATCAGACAGTTAAACCAGCCAATAAAGTGATTTATAAAAATGTAAACCAGGGGACCTGAAGATGGCAGTAGATAGGCAGATGCACAGACTCCAAGCTCACACCACCAAACTGGATTACAAACTAATTTAGGAACAATCAGCATGATAAACCAACTCTGGACTACAAGACCAGCTCTCAAAAACCAAGGAGCAAAGAAAAAGTCACAACAAACCTAGTAGGGAGTGCCTGAATCTCCCCTGCTAACAGAAACAAAGGAGGGTGAGGCTGAGAGCCCAGAAGGGCTCTCATTCTAAGGAAAAGAGCAGAAAATACTGATCACAGCCACTTGCCTGGTGAACAGGGTATGAGGTGTTTAGAAAGGGCTGGCTTTTCTTCCAAAAAGAAAATAAAAAGAGGGAAACAGACAGTGAGGTGCAGAGGAATGCAGGGGATGACCTGAGAAGCTGAATTATCCAGTGCTGGAGGTGGCCATAGCAGGGAGGGACTGATCCTTCCACAAAACAAAATATAAAGTGATTCCAGTTCACAGATCTCCAGACATTTCTCCAGCTCCAATCAGTGCTACAAGACACAGCTGAAAACAAGAAGTGGGGAGGAAGGGCAGTAACTCAAGTCTCAATGGAAATCTGAAATACACCTCCCTCTACTGAAGCTGAGAAAAAATTTTGCCCCCAAGAGAGAAACTGGCTGAAGAGGCCTTCAGAGTCTCAGGTTACATTCACTGCATTACTGGATACAGTTTCAAAAAAGCCCCCTGCTGAGATCAGTAAACAAGATTATCATCTGTTAAGAAAACAAACAAATCAAGACTTCAAAGCGGCTGAAATCTGAAAGTGAATTATAAATAATAGCTGATGCCAACCCAAGAAGACATAAAAATAACACAATTGAAAACTGGAGGCAGACAACACCAAGCCTAGACTCAAACAGCTCTACAAACAAAACACCCAAACACACATACATAATGAGAAGATAGAGAAGTGCAATCCAAATGAACCACAAGAGAAACTTCCAGGAAATGATCTGAGTGATTTGGAAATAAACAAACTTCCAGATGTGGAGTTAAAATAAAGATTGAAAGGATGCTAAGGAATCTTAGAACAACAATGGATGGTCATTACAAACACCTAAATAAAGAAATAGCAAGTATAAAAAGGGATATTGAAATATTAAAAAAAAATCAGTTGGAGGTGACAAATACAATATCAGAAATGAAGACCACAATGGAAGGAATTAAAAACAGGATGCATGAAGCTGAAGATTGAATCAGTGAGTTGGAGGACAAGTTGAATGAAGGCAGGAAAGCAGAGAAGAAAAAAGAAAAGAGACTCAAAAAGTCTGAGGAAATTCTTAGAACTCTGTGACAACGTGAAGATAAATAACATCCGCATCATAGGGGTACCTGAAGAAGAAGAGAAAGGACAAGGGATAGAGATTTTGTTCAATCATATCATAGCTGAAAACTTCCCTAAATTAATGCAGGAGAAACTCTCACAAGTTCAAGACACACAGAGAACTCCATTAAAGAGAAACCCAAATAAAACTACACCAAGACACATCATGATTAAAATGCAAAATCTAAGTGATAAAGAGAAAATATTAAAAACTGCTAGAAAAAAAAGGCTACCACCTGCAAAGGAGCCCCCATAAGGTTGACATCAGACTTCTCAACAGAAACACTTGAGGCCAGAAGGGAATGACAGAAATATTCAAAGTAATGCAGAACAAAAGAACCTACAACCAAGACTATTTTATCCAGCAAGGCTATCACTTAAAATTGAAAGAGAAATAAAAAGCTTCCCAGACAAAAAGAAAACTCAAGGAATTCATTACAACCAAACCAATGCTGCAGGAAATGTTAAGGGACCTGTTGTAAACAGATCAAAATGGGAAAAAAATATAGCAAAAGAGGAATACAGCTTTAAAAAATAAAATGGCAATAAACAACTACATATCAATAAAAACCTTAAAGGTAAATAGATTAAATGATCCAATCAAAAGACATAGGGTAGCTGCTTGGATACGAAAACAGGACCCGTACATATGCTGTCTACAAGAGACACACCTTAAAATAAAAGATGCACATAGACTGAAGATAAAAGATTGAAAAAAAAATTTCATGCAAATAGAAATGAAAAAAAAAAAACTAGGGTAGCAATACTTATATCAGACAAAATTTACTTTAAAACAATGGCTATAGTAAGATATAAAGAAGGTCACTACATAATGATAAAGGGAACAATCTAACAGTAAGATATAACTATTATAAATATCTACACACCTAATATAGGAGCACTTAAATATATAAAGGAGACTTTGATGGATATAAAGGGCAAGATCAACAGCAATACTATAATAGTATGGGATTTTAATATCCCACTAACATCACTAGATAGATCCTCAAGAAAGAAAATTAACAAAGAAACAGCAGACTTAAAGGACACACTAGATCAATTGGATTTAATAGATATCTTCAGAACCTTTCACCCTAAAGCAGCAGAATATACATTCTTTCCAAGTGCTCATGATACATTCTCTAGGATAAACCCCATTGTAGGGCTCAAAAGTGGTCTCAACAAATTTAAGAAGATTGAAACCATATCAAGCACTTTCTCTAATCACAATGGCATGAAACTAGAAATCAACCATAACAGAAAAACTCAAAAATTCTCAAACACATGGAAACTAAATAGCAGGTTGTTAAATAACAAATGGATTAAGAATGAGATCAAAGAGGAAATAAAAAAATTCCTAGAAACGTATGATAATGAGCAAACAACAACCGAAAATTTATGGGACACAGCAAAACAGTACTGAGAGGGAAGTTCATAGCATTACAAGCACACTTTAAGAAGCTAGAAAAAGCTCAAATAAACAACTTAATCCTGCATATAAAAGAACTAGAAAAAACAGCAAGTAAAGGCCAAATGTAGTAGAAGAAAGAAAATAAAAAAGATCAGAGCAGAAATAAATGTCATAGAGGCTAAAGAAACAATACAGAGGATCAATAAAACTAGGAGCTGGTTCCTTGAAAAGGTAAACAAGATCGATGAACCTTTAACTAGACTTACCAAGAAAAAAAGAGAGAGGAGTCAAATAAATAAAATTAGAAATGAGAGTAGAGAAATAACAACTGACACAACAGAAATACAAAATATTGTAAGAAAATATTATGAAGAACTGTATGACAAAAAACTAGACAACCTAGATAAAACAGACAAATACCTTGAAAAATATAATCTTCCAAAATCAATCTGGAAGAATCAGAAAACCTAAACAGACCAATTACACCAAATGAGATCAAAACAGTTATCAAAAAACTCCCAACAAAGAAAAGTCCTGGGCCAGATGGCTTCACAAGTGAATTCTACCAAATATTCAAAGAAGCACTAACTCCTATTCTTCTCAAGCTATTTCAAAAAATTCAAGAGGAAGAAAGACTTCCAAGCTCCTTTTTTGAGGCGAGCATAATTCTCAGTCCAAAACCTGGCAAAGATAACACAAAGAAAGAAAATTATAGGCAATACCACTGATGAATTTAGATGCTAAAATCAACAAAATATTAGCAAACCAGATTCTGCAATATATGAAAAAAATCATACACCACGATCAAGTAGGATTTATTCTTGGGAGGCAAGGCTGGTACAATATTTGCAAATCAATCAATGTGATTCATCACAAAACCAAAAGGAACAAGAAAAACCAGATGATAATTCAATATATACAGAAAAAGCATTTGATAAAATCCAGCACCCATTCATGATCAAAACTCTCAGCAAAGTGGGAATACAGAAAACATACCGCTACATGGTAAAAGCCATCTATGACAAACCCACAGCCAACATCATACCCAATGGGCAAAAATTAAAAGCAATCTTATTAAGATCAGGAAAAAGGTAGGGTTGGCCCCTTTCACCACTCTTATTCAACAGAGTCCTCGAAGTCCTAGCCACAGCAATCAGACAAGATGAAGAAATAAAAGACATTCAAGTTGGAAAAGAAGTAAAACTATCATTATTTGCAGATAATATGATATTATATATAGAAAACCCTACAGTCTTAGTCAAAAAACTACTGGACCTGATTAATGAATTCAGCAAAGTGGCAGGATATAAAATTAATACTAAGAAATCAGAGGTATTTTTATACACCAACAATGAATAGTCAGAGAGATTAAGGAAACAATCCCCTTCACTATTACAACCAAAAAAATAAAGTACCAAGGAGTAAATTTAACCAAGGAGACTAAAGACTTGTACTCGGAAAATTATAAAACATTGATAAAAAAAAATCAAGGAAGATACAAACAAGTGGAAGCATATACCGTGCTCATGGTTAGGAAGAATAAACATCATTAAAATGTCTATATTACCCAAAGCAATTTATAAATTCAATGCAATACCAATTGAAGTACCAATGATATACTTTTAGATATAGATTACATATTCCAAAAATTTATATAACCAAAAAAGAACATGAATAGCCTCAGCAATCTTAAAAAAGAAGAGTAAAGTGGGAGGTATCACACTTCCTGATATCAAGTTATACTACAAGACCATTGTACTCAAAACAGCCTGGTACTGGCATAAGAACAAACATATGGATCAGAACAGAAAACCCAGAAATAAACCCACAGCTCTATGGAACTTTGTCAGCTTATATTTGACAAAGGAGGTAAGGGTATACAATAACGACAGCCTCTTCAACAAATGGTGTTGGGAAAATTGGACAGCTACCTGCAAAAAAATGAAACTAGACCATCAACTTACACCATTCACAAAAATAAACTCAAAATGGATAAGAGACTTAAATGTAAATGTAGAAACCATAAGCATCTTAGAAAAAAAACATAGGCAGTAAGCTCTCTGACATCTCTCGCAGCAATATATTTGCTGATTTATCTCCACAGGCAAGTAAAATAAAAGACAGGATAAACAAATGGGACTATATCTAACTATAAAGGTTTTGCACAGCTAAAAACAATAAGAACAGAATAAGAAGACAGACTACACAATGGGAAAACATATTTGAAAATATGTCTGATAAAGGGTTAATAACCAAAATTTATAAAGAACATATAAATCTCAACACCAGGATGATAAACAATCCAATCAAAAAATGGGCAAAAGAAATGAATAGACACTTCTCCAAAGAGGACATACAGATGGCCAAGAGGCAGATGAAAAAATGCATAACATCACTAATTACTAGAGAAATGCAAATTAAAACCACAATGAGATATCACCTCACACCCGGCAGAATGGCACTGATCAACAAAATAACACAGAAGAAGTGCTGGTGAGGATGCAGAGGAAAGGGAACCCTCCTGCACTGCTGGTGAGAATGCAGACTGGTGCAGCCACTGTGGAAAATAGTATGGAGATTCCTCAAAAAATTAAAAATCAAACTGTCTTTTGACCCATTTATCCCACTTTTAGGAATATACCCTAAGAATACCATAGAACTGTTCCAGAAGGAGAATTCTATCCCCATGTTTACAGCAGCATTGTTCACAGTGGTGAAGATCTGGAAACAACCCAAGTGTACGTCAGTGGATGAGTGGATTAAAAAGCTTTGGTACATATATACTATGAAATACTACTCAGCCATAAGAAATGATGACATCGGATCATTTACAATAACATGGATGGACCTTTATAATATTATACAGAGTGAAATAAGTAAATCAGAAAAAACTAAGAACTATATAAATTCATACTTAGATGGGACATAAAAATGAGACTTAGAGACATGGACAAGAATGTGATGGTAATGAGGGTGGAGAGGAGGAGAGGAAGGAGAGAGAGGAGGTGGGGAGAGGGGAGGGGCACAAAGAAAACCAGATAGAAGATGAGGGAAACCAATTTGACTTTGGGTGAGGGGTATGCAACATAATCAAATGTCAAAATAATCTGGAGATATTTTCTCTGAACATATGTACCCTGATTTATCAATGTCACTGCATTAAAATTAATAATAAAACAAATTGTAATAAAAAATGTAAAACAATGCCACTCTTCTCAATAAGATGTATATTTAAGAAAATATCACACTTTTTCATAAATATGTATTATTTATGTTAACATACAACCTGTTTATTATTTTTATTTTAAATTAATGAACGTTTCAAAAATTTCCCAGTTTTAATTTCTAATATGTACGTATAATCCATATAATGTCACTTTGGTGTCCTAGATAATTTTTACTTTTTAATTTTTTAAAATTAATTTTACTAGGGTGACATCAATAAATCAGGGTACATACGTTCAAAGAAAACATGTCCAGGTTATCTTGTCAATCAATTCTGTTGCATGCCCGTCACACAAAGTAAAATTGTCCTCCATGACCTTCTATTTAGTTTTCTTTGTGCTCCCCCCTCCCCCTTCCCCCCCCCAGCCACCACACTCTTATCAATGTCTCTTAGTCTTGTCTTTATGTCCCACCTACGTATGGAATAATGCAGTTCTTGTTTTTTTCTGATTTACTTATTTCACTTCGTATAATGTTATCAAGATCCCACCATTTTGTTGTAAATGATCCGATGTCATCATTTCTTATGGCTGAGTAGTATTCCATAGTGTATATGTGCCATATCTTCTTTATCCAGTCTTCTATTGAAGGGCTTTTTGGTTGTTTCCATGTCTTGGCCACTGTGAACAATGCTGCAATGAACATGGGGCTGCACGTGTCTTTACATATGAATGTTTCTGATTTTTTGAGGTATATACCCAGTAGAGGGATTGCTGGGTCATAAGGTAGTTCTATTTTCAGTTTTTTGAGGAACCACCATACTTTCTTTCATAATGGTTGCACTACTTTACAGTCCCACCAACAGTGAATGAGGGTTCTTTTTTCTCCACAGCCTCTCGAACATTTGCTATTACCTGCCTTGTTAATAATAACTAATCTAACAGGTGTGAGGTGATATCTCATTGCAGTTTTGATTTGCATTTCTCTAATAACTAATGAAGATGAGCATCTTTTCATATATCTGTTGACCATATGTATTTCTTTCTGAGAAAAGTGTTCATTTCCTCTCCCCATTTTTTTATTGGATTGTTTGTTTGTTTGTTGTTGAGTTTTATGAGTTCTTTGTATATTTTGGATATTAGGCCCTTATCTGAGCTGTTGTTTGAAATATAATTTCCCATTTAGTTGGCTGTCTATTTTATTGTCAATTTCTCTTGCTGAGCAAAAACTTCTTAGTCTGATGTAGTCCCATTCATTTATTTTTGCCTTCACTTCTCTTGCCTTTGGAGTCAAATTCATAAAATGCTCTTTAAAACCAAGGTCCGTGAGTTTAGAACCTACGTCTTCTTCTATGTAGTTTATTGTTTCAGGTCTTATATTTAGGTCTTTGATCCATTTTGAATTAATTTTAGTACAAGGGGACAAACTGTAGTCAAGTTTCATTCTTTTGCATGTGGCTTTCCAGTTTTCCCAGCACCATTTGTTGAAGAGGCTTTCTTTTCTCCATTGTGTGTTGTTGGCCCCTTTATCAAAAATTATTTGACCATATATATGTGGTTTTATTTCTGGACTTTCTATTCTGTTCCATTGGTCTGAATGTCTATTTTTCTGCCAATACCATGCTGTTTTGATTGTTGTGGCTCTACAATATAGTTTGAAGTCAGGTATTGTAATGCCCCCAGCTTCCTTCTTTTTCCTTAGGATTGTTTTGTCTATTCCGGGTTTCTTATAGTTCCATACAAATCTGATAATTTTTTGTTCCATTTCTTTAAAAAATGTCATTGGAATTTTGATGGGAATTGCATTAAATTGGTATATTGCTTTGGGTAATGTGGCCATCTTGATTATATTTATTCTTCCTATCCAAGAGGAAGGAATATTCTTCCATCTCATTATATCTTTTTCGATTTCCCTTTACAATGGTTTGTAGTTTTCATTATATAAGTCCTTTGCATTCCCTGTTGTGTTTATTCCTAGGTATTTTGTTGTTGTTGTTGCAATTGTGAAGGGGATTATTTTTTTTTAGTTTGTTCTCAAATGTTTCATTATTGGCATATAGAAAGGCCATGCACTTTTGTACGTTAATTTTGTATCCTGCGATCTTACTGTATTGACTTATTGTTTCTTGTAGTCTTTTTGTAGATTCTTTGGGGTTTTTGATGTATAGGATCATATCATCTGCAAAAAGTGATACCATTATTCTTCTTTTATGATATGGATGCCTTTTATTTCTTTGTCTTGTCTGATTGCTCTGGATAGAACCTCTAGTACCACATTAAATAAGAGTGGAAAGAGTTGACAAACCTGTCTTGTTCCTGATTTAAGGGGGAAAGCCTTCAGTTTTGTGCCATTTAATATGATGTTGGCTAATGGTTTATCATATATGGCCTTTATCATGTTGAGATACTTTCCTTCTATACCTATTTTGTTGAGAGTCTTAAACATAAAATTGTGTTGCATTTTATCGAATGTCTTTTCTGCATCTATTGATAAGATCATGTGATTTTTGTTCTTTGTTTTGTTGATATGGTGTATTACGTTAACCATTTTACGTATATTGAATATTCCTTGAGATTCTGGGATGAATCTCACTCGATCATGATGTATTATTTTTAAATATGTTTTTGAATTTGATTTGCTAGTATTTTGTTTAATATTTTAGCATCTGTATTCATTAGAGATATTGGTCTGTAGTTTTCTTTTTTGTGCCGTCCTTGCCCGGTTTTGGTATGAGGGTAATGTTGTCCTCATAAAATGTGTTTGGAAGTATTGCTCCCTTTTCATATTTTTGGAAGACTTTGAGTAGAATAGGAATGAAATCTTCTTTGATTGTTTGATAGAATTCACTAGTATAACCGTCTGAGCCTGGAGTTTTATTTTTGGGGAGGTTTTTAATAGTTTTTTCTATTTCTTCCCTACTAATGGGTCTTTTTAAGCTTTCTGCTTCTTCTTGATTCAGTCTAGGAAGTTTGTATTTTTCTAGGAATTTATCCATTTCAATTGTTGAATTTAGTGGCATAAGGTTTTTCATAGTAATCTACAATAATTCCTTGTATATCTATGATGTCCGTGGTGATTTCTCCTCTTTCATTTTGGATTTTGTTTATATGAGTTCTTTCTCTTTTTTTCTTGGTAAGTCTTGCCAGGGGTTTGTCAATTTTGTTGATCTTTTCAAAGAACCAGCTCCTTGTTCAATTAATTTTTTCTATAGTTTTTCTGTTCTCTATTTCATTTATTTCTGCTCTGATTTTTATTATCTCCTTTCTTCGGCTGGTTTTGGGTTGCCTTTGTTCTTCTTTTTCTAGTTCCTTAAGGTGGGAAGTTAAGTGGTTCACTTGGGTGCTTTCTTGTTTTTTCATATAGGCTTGAAGTGATATGAACTTCCCTCTTATCACTGCTTTGGCTGCATCCCAGAGATTCTGATGTCCTATTGTCATTTTCATTTGTCTGTATATATCTCTTGATCTCTGCGCTTATTTCTTCTTTGACGCATTCATTTTTTAAAAGTATGTTGTTTAGTTTCCACATTTTTGTGGGTTTTTTTCCTCTTTCTGGCAGTTGAATTCTAATTTCAAGGCTTTATGATCAGAAAATATGCTTGGTACAACCTCAATTTTTCTGAACTTGCTGATGTTATTTTTGTGGCCCAACATATGGTCAATATTCCATGTACACTGGAGAAAAATGTATACTTTGTCACTTTGGGATGAAATGTCTTATAGATGTCTATCATATCCAGGTGCTCTAGTTTTTCATTTAAGGCCAGTATATCTTTATTGATTCTCTGTTTGGATGACAGACTTAGAGGTGTCAGCAGTGTATTGAGGTCTCAAAGTATGATTGTATTATTGTCATTTTTGTTTTTAGGTCAATAAATAGCTCTTTTATATATTTTGGTGCTCCTTGGTTTGGTGCATATGTATTAAGAATTGTTATGTTTCTTTCTCTTCTCCCTCTGATATACCTATTATTCTTATGTTATTCTTTCTGATGGAGTTAGACAATTTCTGTAGGGCTTTCTCATTTTTTTAATTTTTGAGTCTCTTTCTTCTTCTCTCTGTTGTGCCTCAAGTTGCATGTCTTCTATTTCACTAATTCTACCTTCTATCTAGCCTGTTCTATTTGCTAAGCTTGTTACCTCATTTTTCAGCTCATGAATTGAGTTTTTCATCTCTGTTTGATTTGTTTTATAGTTTCAATTTTCTTGGTAATATATTCTTTGTGTTCATTGAGTTGTTTTCTGAGCTCCCTATATTGCCTTTCTGTGTTTTCTTTTATATCTCTGAGTACTTTTAGGATTTCTATTTTTTTTTCTTTTTTATAAATTTTTATTAATGGTAATGGGATGACATTAATAAATCAGGGTACATATATTCAAAGAAAACATGTCTAGGTTATTTTGTCATCAAATTATGTTGCAAACCCCTTGCCCAAAGTCAGATTGTCCTCCGTCATCCTCTATCTAGTTCTCTGTGCCCCTCCCCCTCCCCCTAACTCTCTCCCTCCCTCCCTCCCATGTCCTCCCTCCACCCCACCCTTGGTAACCACCACACTCTTGTCCATGTCTCTTAGTCTCATTTTTATGTTTCACCAATGTATGGAATCATGTAGTTCTTGTTTTTTTCTGATTTACTTATTTCACTCCTTATAATGCTATCAAGATCACACCATTTTGCTGTAAATGATCTGATGTCATCATTTCTTATGGCTGAGTAGTATTCCATAGTGTATATGTGCCACATCTTCTTTATCCAGTCTTCTATTGAAGGGCTTTTTGGTTGTTTCCATGTCTTGGCCACTGTGAACAGTGCTGCAATAAACATGGGGCTACATGTGTCTTCACGTATCAATGTTTCTGAGGTTTTGGGGTATATACCCAGTAGAAGGATTGCTGGGTCATAAGGTAGTTCTATTTGCAGTTTTTTGAGGAACCACCATACTTTCCTCCATAATGGTTGTACTACTTTACAGTCCCACCAACAGTGAATGAGGGTTCCTTTTTCTCCACAGCCTCTCCAACCTTTGCTATTACCCGTCTTGTTAATAATAGCTAATCTAACAGGAGTGAGGTGGTATCTCATTGTAGTTTTGATTTGCATTTCTCTAATAACTAATGAAGCTGAGCATCTTTTCATATATCTGTTGGCCATTTGTATCTCTTCCTGGGAGAAGTGTCTGTTCATGTCCTCTTCCCATTTTTTTATTGGATTGTTTGTTTGTTTGTTGTTGGGTTTTATGAGTTCTTTGTAAATTTTGGATATTAGGCCCTTATCTGAGCTGTCGTTTGAAAATATCAGTTCCCATATAGTTGGCTGTCTGTTTATTTTGATATCAGTTTCTCTTGCTGAGCAAAAACTTTTAATTCTGATGTAGTCCCATTCATTTATCTTTGCCTTCACTTCTCTTGCCATTGGAGTCAAGTTCATAAAATGTTCTTTAAAACCCAGGTCCATGATTTTAGTACCTATGTCTTCTTCTATGTACTCGATTGTTTCAGGTCTTATATTTAGGTCTTTGATCCATTTTGAATTAATTTTAGTACACGGGGACAGGCTGTAGTCGAGTTTCATTCTTTTGCATGTGGCTTTCCAGTTTTCCCAACACCATTTGTTGAAGAGGCTTTCTTTTCTCCATTGTGTGTTGTTGGCCCCTTTATCAAAAATTATTTGACCATATATGTGTGGTTTTATTTCTGGGCTTTCTATTCTGTTCCATTGGTCTGAGTGTCTATTTTTCTGCCAATACCATGCTGTTTTGATTATCGTGGCCCTATAATATAGTTTAAAGTCAGGTATTGTAATGCCCCCAGCTTCATTCTTTTTCCTTAGGATTGTTTTGGCTATTCGGGGTTTTTTATAGTTCCATATAAATCTGATGATTTTTTGTTCCATTTCTTTAAAAAATCTCATAGGGATTTTGATGGGAATTGCATTAAATTTGTATATTGCTTTGGGTAATATGGCCATTTTGATTATATTTATTCTTCCTATCCAAGAACAAGGAATATTTTTCCATCTCATTGTATCTTTTTCGATTTCCCTTAACAATGCTTTGTAATTTTCATTATATAGGTCCTTTACGTTCTTTGTTATGTTTATTCCTAGGTATTTTATTTTTTTTGTTGCAATCGTGAAGGGGATTATTTTTTTGAGTTCGTTTTCTAATATTTCATTGTTGGCATAGAGAAAGGCTATGGACTTTTGTATGTTAATTTTGTATCCTGCGACCTTACTGTATTGGTTTATTGTTTCTAATAATCTTTTTGTGGAGTCCTTCGGGTTTTCGATGTATAGGATCATATCATCAGCAAAAAGTGATAGCTTTACTTCTTCTTTTCCGATATGGATGCCTTTTATTTCTTTGTCTTGTCTGATTGCTCTGGCCAGAACTTCTAGCACCACGTTAAATAAGAGTGCAGAGAGTGGACAACCCTGTCTTGTTCCTGATTTAAGGTAGAAAGTCCTCAGTTTTATGCCGTTTAATAGGATGTTGGCTGATGGTTTATCATATATGGCCTTTATCATGTTGAGATATTTTCCTTCTATACCCATTTTGTTGAGAGTCTTAAACATAAAATTGTGTTGTATTTTATCAAAAGCCTTTTCTGCATCTATAGATAAGATCATGTGGTTTTTTTTCTTTGTTTTGTTGATATGGTGTATTACGTTAACCGTTTTGCGTATGTTGAACCATCCTTGAGACTCTTGGATGAATCCCACTTGATTATGATGTATTATTTTTTTAATATGTTGTTGTATTCGGTTTGCCAGTATTTTGTTTAGTATTTTAGCATCTGTATTCATTAGAGATATTGGTCTGTAGTTTTCTTTCTTTGTGCCATCCTTGCCAGGATTTGGTATGAGGGTTATGTTGGCCTCATAAAATGTGTTTGGAAGTATTGCTTCTTCTTCAATTTTTTGGAAGACTTTGAGTAGAATAGGAACCAAGTCTTCTTTGAATGTTTGATAGAATTCACTAGTATAACCGTCTGGGCCTGGACTTTTATTTTTGGGGACATTTTTAATAGATTTTTCTATTTCCTCCCTGCTGATTGGTCTGTTTAGGCTTTCTGCTTCTTCATGACTCAGTCTAGGAAGGTTGTATTGTTCTAGGTATTTATCCATTTCTTCTAGATTGTTGTATTTGGTGGCATATAATTTTTCATAGTATTCTACAATAATTCTTTGTATTTCTATGATGTCTGTGGTGATCTCTCCTCTTTCATTTTGGATTTTATTTATTTGAGTCCTGTGTCTTTTTTCCTTGGTGAGTCTTGCCAAGGGTTTGTCAATTTTGTTGATCTTTTCAAAGAACCAGCTCCTTGTTTTATTGATTTTTTCTATAGTTTTTCTGTTCTCTATTTCATTTATTTCTGCTCTGATTTTTATTATCTCCTTTCTTCGGCTGGTTTTGGGTTGTCTTTGTTCTTCTTTTTCTAGTTCCTTAAGGTGTGAAGTTAAGTTGTTTACTTCGGCTCTCTCTTGTTTGTTCATATAGGCCTGAAGTGATATGAACTTTCCTCTTTTTACTGCTTTTGCTGCATCCCAGAGATTCTGATATGTCGTATTTTCATTTTCATTTGTCTGTATATATCTTTTGATTTCTGCGCTTATTTCTTCTTTGACCCATTCATTTTTTAGAAGTATGTTGTTTAGTTTCCACATTTTTGTGGGTTTTTCCCCCTTTTTTTTGCAGTTGAATTCTAGTTTCAAGGCTTTATGATCAGAAAATATGCTTGGTACAATTTCAATTTTTCTAAATTTGCTGATATTGTCTTTGTGGCCCAACATATGGTCAATTCTTGAGAATGTTCCATGTACACTAGAGAAAAATGTATACTCTGTCGCTTTTTGATGAAGTGTCCTGTAGATATCTATCATATCCAGGTGTTCTAGTATTTCGTTTAAGGCCACTATATCTTTATTGATTCTCTGTTTGGATGACCGATCTAGAGCCGTCAGCGGTGTATTGAGGTCTCCAAGTATGATTGTATTTTTGTTAGTTTTTGTTTTAAGCTCAATAAGTAGCTGTCTTATATATTTTGGTGCTCCTTGGTTTGGTGCATATATATTAAGGATTGTTATGTCTTCTTGATTCAACTTCCCCTTAATCATTATGAAATGACCATTTTTGTCTCTGAGTACTTTTTCTGTCTTGTAGTCAGCATTATTAGATGAGTATTGCTACACCTGCTTTTCTTTGGGTGTTGTTTGCTTGGAGTATTGTTTTCCAGCCTTTCACTTTGAATTTGTTTTTATCCTTGTTGCTTAGATGTGTTTCTTGTAGGCAGCATATAGTTGGAATTTCTTTTTTAATCCATTCTGCTACTCTGTGTCTTTTTATTGGTAAGTTTAATCCATTTACATTTAGTGTAATTATTGACTCTTGTGGGTTCCCTACTGCCATTTTATAAATTGCTTTCTGTTAGTTTTGTATCTAGTTTGATTCTTCTCTTTTGTTTTTCTATCATTTGTTTTTGTTTGTTTGTGTTCCATACTTCTTTCCTCTGTTGCTACCTTTTTTTTTTTTTCTACCTTTTTTAAGTCAAGTGTTTTTGTGGTGGTTTTTTTAAGGGTGGTTACCATTAAGTAATGAAAAGGGTACCTACCATATTCATTGTAGTACCCTATCTTATAAGTATTTCTGCACTTCATCATCCTTTGCTACTGTTAATCTCCATCCTCTCCCCCCTTTTTTTCCTTTGTTGTCACAGTTTAAGTTTGGTTTTATTGTGTTCTTGGTAGAGCTGTTACTTGTGGTGTTGTTTTCTTTTGTTCTTTGAATCTGGTTGGAAAACCCCCTTTAGCATTTTCTGGAGTGGGGGCTTTCTGTTGATAAATTCTCTCATCTTTTTTGTATTTGTGAATGTTTTTATATCTCCTTCGTACTTGAAGGATAGCTTTGATGGGTATAGTATTCTTGGCTGAAAGTTCCTCTCTTTCAGGGCTTTAAATATTGGGGTCCACTCTCTTCTAGCTTGTAGAGTTTCTGCTGAGAAATCTGATGATAATCTAATAGGCCTTCCTTTATATGTTGTACTCTTCTTTTCCCTGGCTGCCTTGAGAATTTTTTCTTTGTCATTGGTTTGTGTCATCTTTATTATGATGTGCCTTGGAGTGGGTTTGTTGAGGTTAAGAAAACTTGGTGTTCTGTTTGCTTCTTGAATTTAGGCTTTAGTTCCTTCCACAGGCTTGGGAAGTTCTCATCTATTATTTGTTTGAGTATATTCTCCATTCCATTTTCTTTCTCTTCTCCCTCTGATATACCTATTATTCTTATGTTATTCTTTCTGATGGAGTCAGACAATTCCTGTAGGGCTTTCTCATTTTTTATTATTTTTGAGTCTCTTTCTTCTTCTCTCTGTTGTGCCTCAAGTTGTTTGTCTTCTATTTCACTAATCCTATCTTCAATCTGGGCTGTTCTGTTAGCTAAGCTTGTTACCTCGTTTTTCATCTCGTGAATTGAGTTTTTCATTTCTGTTTGATTTGTTTTTATAGTTTCAATTTCCTTGGTAATATATTCTTTGTGTTCATTGAGTTGTTTTCTGATCTCCCTATATTGCCTTTCTGTGTTTTCTTGTATATCTCTGAGTATTTTTAAGATTTCTATTTTAAATTCTCTGTCATTTAGCTTCAAGGCTTCCAATATGTTAAGTCTTTTCTCCATAGATTTTTCCACATCTATTTGTGTTACCTCTCTTTCTTTTGTATCCATAATATTCGATTTCCTCTTTCTTATCGGCATCTGAGGGTGGTCTTATTGATAGCACTAATTAGAATTAATAGAGAGTAAAAAGAAAAAAAAAAGGGTAAAACACCCCACAAAAAATAACAGTAATAATTTATTATTTCCCCCTTTTTTTCTCTCTTCTCTTTCCCTCCTCTCCCTTCCTCAGGGAAATATCGTGCCTATAATGGAGGGCCTGATTTGGGGTGAAGAGTTCAAGGGGCAAAAAAAAGGGAGTAGGGACCTACTAAATGCAAAAAAAAAAAAAAAAAAAGGAAGAAAATCTTAGACAAGCATAAGATGATTTGCTTGTAAGTGATGGTCAACTAAAAGATATAATGAGAGAGATAAGAGGGAATCAGAAAAAAGGACCAAAAAAGAATAATAAAGAAGAAAAAATAAAAATAATAAGTAAAAATCTGTTGTATTAAGTGGAGCGAAGACTAAATACAATGGAGACCTTGGGTTGGGAGGACCCAAAATGCCACAAAAATAAACAAACAAGAGAAAAAAAATAAAAACAAAAACAAAAAAGAGAAATAATGCCAAAAAAAAGCCTTGAGTCCCAAATTAACTAATTTGTTCGTCATTGAGGATTATATGGGAGGAAAGTAAAATGAGAAAAGAAAAAACGAATAGAAAGGAAAAAATAAGAAAAAGAGAAAAACAAAGGAAGAAATAAAATAGGAGGAGAAAAAAACAAAATAAAGCAAGACAAAAAAAAAAAAACAAAAGAGGAGAGAGTGAGAGTTAAGTGTTTTGGAGTATAACCTTAAAGGAGGGTGAGGATGAAGAAGAAAAATAAAATGCAACACTCATGGGTATTGTAGTTCAAGAAAGGGGAAGCATAAGATGGGCAGAGAATAGAAGGACCGAGGTGGAGGAAATAAAGGCAAAAAGATAGAAGAAACAAACAACAACAACAACAACAAAAAAAAATTAGTGGATCAAGTTGTAAAGTCTGTGGGTTTTTCTTGATTTTGAGAGGTTAACTTCTTCCTTTTTCTTTTCTCTCCCTCTTCCTAGTCGGTGACGCTGTACCCCAGGCTCTGCCCCTGTGTCACTCTTAGGTAGGGATTTGCAGTTGATGGGATTCTATGGCAATGTCATATAATTGGCTTTAGTCTTGCTGGAAGTAAAGGCTTGTTGGCGTTTGCAGGGTCCAACGATGAGAGAGTTTGCTTTCCTGGATTCTCTCTCCTAGTCCCCCCTTTCTGAATTAGCAGCCTGGTGATCCAGCTATAAGGCTGCAACTGCTTCTGCCTGGGGAGTAAGAGGCTCAAAGAGCTGGGAAATCCCCACTCTATCCCCACTCAGTGCAAGGCTTTGGGAAAGGCTCTGAGAGTCAGGGCCTCCAGTGTAATCAGGCGGGGTTGTGAGTCAATTGTTGTCAAGGTGACTGTTCAGCACCTATCATTTAGTTGGACCTCTCAACCCAGGCTTTCCACACTTTGTAGCCTGTTTTTGCAGGGAAGAAGAGGCACTAGTCTCTGCTTACGACTAGTGTAGTATAGACCTTATTATCTGCCAAGTCCTTCTTGTTAGCGTTTATCTCTTAATATGGAGGCTCTATCAATCAGAAGTTGCCCCCGCCCCTTTAGCGAGAGGCACTAAAAAATATCACGCTTCTTGTCTTGGATCGCTGAACTGAGAGAGATCTTATCAATTAGAACCGAGGGTGCGCAGATTTTATGGGTTAAGCTAATTTCAGTGATTGGGTCGCAGCTGTGCTTCCGAAGGTATTTTAGGCTGCCTGCGTGCGCCCCTCCCCCAATGCTTGATTGTTAGCTTGAATGGCTGGGTGAGGTGCCCCGCCCATGGAGAGAATCTCCCAAGCCTCTCCCGCTCGCCCCGACGCTGGCGGCTGGACCGCACCAGGCGCAGGATAATGGAGCCCTCTGGGTGTGCGGGCCAGCAGGGCGCCCTGGGCGCGTGGAATGCCCAAGGCACGCGCACTAATGGGGCGCTCCGGGCACCGGTGGCCGGCGACCCCCACTCGCAGTGTGCGGGCCGCTGGGAACGTCAGCGGTGCTCAACCGGACCGGGGGGCGCGCGCGGCTGCTCGCGGCGGCTCGCTGCAGCGGCTCGTGGGGGCTCGCGGCGGCTCGCGGTTCCCAAGTATATGGGCTGACTCACCGCAGGCGCACTCCCTCGCGGCTTGAATGAGTGTCGCTGCAGTAGCTTCCTCTACACCCTCGTCTCTCAGATTCAAGTGATAACAGTCCTTTTGCTTTCAGTTTGTGTGGAACTCCGGAATGCTCCAAGGATAAATTTTTCTGTTTCTAGTTGATAAATTTGTTGTGATTTAGGGGAGAGCTGTCGGAATCGCTTCTCATGGCGCCATTTCCGTGACGCCACTCCTGGATTTCTATTTTAAATTCTCTATCATTTAGCTCCATGGTTTCCAATATATTAAATTTTTTCTCCATACATTTTTCCTCATTTATCTGTGCTACCTCTCTGTCTTTTATATCTATGATATTCGATTTCCTGTTCCTTAATGGCATCTGAGGGTGGTTTTGTTGATAATATTAATGAGAATTAATAAAGAATAAAAAGTTAAGAAAATAAATATAAAAAATAATAAAAAAGTATTATTCCCCCCTTTTTTTTCCTCTCCTCTCCTCTCACCTCCTTCTTGAGAAAATCTTGTGGTGAACTGTGAATTATATTGTGCTCAATGGAATAAAAGCTACCTATAATGGAAGGCCTGAGTTGGGGAGAAGTGATAATTGTGCAAAAAAGGGGGTAATAACACACAAAATGCAATAAAGGAAAAAATTTGAGTCAAGAATAAAATGATTTGCTTTTAGGTGGTGGTTGAGTAAGAGATATGATGAGAGGAATAAGAGGGAAACAAGAAAAAGGGGAAAAATTAAAAAATTGTTATTGCATTTAGTGGAGCAAGAACTAGATAAAATGAAAAGCCAGTTTTGGGAGCATTGCTAGTGAGTTAAAAAAGTGAAGTAAGAAATCCCCAAAGTGCTACAAAGAAAAATTTGAGTCCTAGATAAAATAATTTGTTTGTGATTGAGGATTGAATGAGAGGAAAAGTAAGGGAGAAAAGAAGAAACTAATATAGAGGGAGGAATAAAAAGAAAGAAGAAAACACAAAAAGAAGAAAAAAGAATAAAAGGAGAGAGAGAGAGTTAAGAGTTTTAGAGTGCAACCCTCATAGAGAGAAAGAAAGTAGAAAGAAAAAATAATGGGAGATGTAACACTTATGGGTAGTGTAGTTCAAGGAGAGGAGAGAGTAAGACCAGCAAAGAATTAAACAACCAAATTGGAAGAGGAAGAAAATAATCAAGACAAGAAGATAAGAGAAACAAATAACCAAATATAATAAAATGGGATAGGTTATAAAGTCTGTGGATTATTCTTGATTTTGAGAGGTTATCTTTTTGCTTTTGCTTTTCTCTCCCTCTTCCTGGTCGGTGACTCCGTACCCCGGTTTCTGCCCTTGTGGCATGCTTAGGTAGAGGTTTGCAGTTGATAAGTCTCTATGGCAATGTCATATATTGGGCTTCATTCTCGTTGGCATTTGAGGCTCATTAGCATTTGTAGGCTCCACCAATGAGAGTGTCCATGTTCCCGGAACCTCTCTCCTAATCTTTCCTTCCTGAATTAGTAGCCTGATGATCCAGCTATGAGGTTGCTGCTTCCTCTGCCTGGAGAATAAGAGGCTCAAAGAGCTGGCAAATCCCCACTCTATTCCCACTCAGCACAGGGCTCTGGGTAAGGCTCAATCAGTCAGAGCCCCTAGCATAATCAGGTGGGGCTTCGGCCCACACAAAGACCTCTAACGCTGCCCCTCTATCTGGGAACATGGGCGCCCACTCCCAGGAGAATCTCTCGCCCACTATCTGCACTCACTGACCAGGATACCTGGCCAGCTGCCTCTCACTCCTGGAAAAGTAAGAGCATAGAAAATTTTGCTCGCACTCACTCCCCTCACACTGCTTTTCGAGGTGCAGGGTTGGTCTCAAGACTCCAGTTTTGGCCCACAGAAAGGCCTCTTACTCTGCCCCTCTGTCTAGTAACACGGACGCCCACTCCCGGGGCTCTAGGAGGAATCTCGCCCACTATCTGCTTGCGCTGACCAGGAGATCGGGGCGGATGGCTGTCCCAAGTGCCTTTCTTTGTCTGGATTTGGCACGAGTTTTAGCTTGTGTTGACTGGGTTGCCACAAGCACAGTTTTTCCTCAGCTTGGATTTCCATACCACAGCCTGCCGCAGTCTGGTTCTATTCACACCCTATGCCCACCTTAGTTCCTATATCTCAGTTCCCAGTGAAAGCAGCCCTTATTTAGGTTACTGAGAAAGGCGGAGTGTTTCTTCCTCATTATTTCCTTCAGGGTTGATTATATATTTAGTCAATGTTTCACTCAATCATTCCTTCACATTTAGTGTGGAAATTCTGGAGGCTCCAAGGATAGATTTTTCTGTCTCTGGTTGAAGATCTTGTTAAATTTGGGGGAAGATTTATCGGTATGACTCTTTACGGCGCCATTTCTCTGATGTCACTCTGGTGTCCTAGATAATTTTTAATAATTTAAAGGGCTCTTAAGGGTGAAAGTTTGTATTTAAAATGCTTACTTAATATTTTTAAACTCTGCATCTATTAGGAAAACAGTATTAATTTAATAAATGTTATGCCCCCATGTTTAAAATATTTAATTATTTTTAGATTTTTCCTTAATCTTTTTTTATCTGTGACCAAGAACAAAACCTATATTGTACTGAAATTTATCTTATCTACAAATCTTGTATTTCAATGTTTAATTATGCTTTTCAATAATTATATTAACTCTTACATAAATGTATTCATTTCTTATTTTCTTGTAGAATATTTCAGCACAGAAAGCAATTTTATATTATACTTTAGATTACTTCTCATCTTTATTACTTGTTTAAATCATCATTCTCAAAGTTAAAGAAGCATATTGTTTCAGGAAAATTAGCTGCTTTCCCATTGATATTATGGTATGCTTAAAATATATGCTAATATTGCAGCGAGAATCATTATTGGGTTTCTCTGTATAGTGCTGAAAGGAAAAACAATTAAAACAGCTTTAAAGTATCAATAATTCATGAGGGAAAAAGGCTACCCCTACTAGACTGTCTTAAACAATCCTAGTGAGACAAGAGGGAGCCTCCTGAATCTGCCCCAAGATAGGAGCCCTTCCTTCCACTTTATGATGTAGTTCATTTCAAGCTGCCCTAGGGTTTCTAAAATAGCTATCTATATATCTTCCTATTCTTAATTTGTTTTCTGCAGTGACTTAAAAGTTGAAATGAATCTTTCATGAGAATCCACTTGAAAAAGTAAGTAAGTAAGTAGTAAATAAATAAATAAATGCCCAGAGAATACCTTCCACAACATTTTGATTAACCAGCCAGCACCTAGTGTGAGGTCCTTCGCATTGAAAGAGCTGGTACACAGCCGTTTAGATACCCCATCCCCACCTACATTGTAGTTATTCCATCCCTCTAGCCCTGCTTCTGAAATCTACCACTTGCTTGAAACCTGGGGTCTTCTAAATAATTTCCAGGCCTGCTTCCATATCCAATTTTTAATAGTAATCTCTAAAGTGAATGACAATTTGAAACCACGTAATCAAGGACACTGTGGGTTCCTCAGCTTTAGGCAGTCTGTTCTGTCAGGTAAAAGAAAGCTCTGGCAAACAGCAGCCCCAGATCCTTTCACCAAGCTGTGTGCCTGACTTGTTCTATAATTTCAATCAAGTCCCTCTAGCAGCCATTGTCTGTCTGTTTCACTAGTGGAATCTACAGAAGTCCTAGCCTGCCTGACTCCCGAACAATAATCATGCAAGGATTACGGAGATAAAGGCTGCAGGAATATTTTGCCCTCTTGGGGAAAGATGCTCCGAAAAGAAGGTATTAGAGAAAATCTCTGGATATGGCTTTCAAAACTCCCCAAATCTCATGCTGTTCATGTATCATCTGGCAATTAGATCATTATTGCTTTTTCTCCCACAATAAAAACAATATTTAAAAATAAAAACATTATTTGAAATAGAACCAAGAAAGCACACTTTAATTTCTTTCTTGTATGATTACTTTCTGAGTATAAGCATCCTGCAATATAGCATGAGTTGGCAGCTGTACCCTAAAATGGCACTCACATCTGTTGACTGGACCTCAGTTTTACACACTCAATTGCACATTGTTTAATTTCTGTCTCTGCCAGTATCAAAATTATATTATATCTTTATATTATTAAGCTCCCATATATGTTTGTATAGATATATAAACATATGTTCAACTCTGCTTTCATTGAGTTCCTGTGCTGCAAATTTTAAAAGACACAATCCTGTCTGTGCATTTTTAACAGAAATAACTCCCCTCAAGTTTTTGTTTAAAATCATGCCTGTAGGCATAGGTTGAGGGCCATGCCTACTATGATTTCACTTTCACATACTTCAAAAGGCTGTGTGTATATTTGTGTTTGGGGAACAGATAATGTAGGGAAAGAAAGGCTTTTAGGAAGAAAATACTTTGTGAATATAAAATATTCCCTGTGTATTCTTCAGCATCTAAATATCAGAATTCAATGCTTTCATATGGTTCTTCCATTTAAAATGCTGGGCTTCAACTGTATTTTATCATGAACTAATTTGATATTATCTAATCACCAAAACCTAGGAACACTTTCTCTAAGGCATGAATCTCTTGGAAAATGGATACATTGCTCTTCACTCCACATTAAAGCTAATGCAAGCTTTGGAAAAGTTGCAAAGTATTGAAAAATGGGATTTAACCTGAAAATGCTTCCTAAATAAACCACAAAAATGCCTTCTGTGATGGTCTGTGATGAGAGACCCTTGCTGGCTAGATGGAACTGGTATGTGGAATTTCAGCAGCTTCTTTTGAATGAGGAGGTAAATGCTTCAAGAAAGTTCATAAACTTGCAAGCTCAGTCCATCCAGTAAAAAGTCTTAAATGAATGTCACTGGAAAATAAAAATCTCTATACATGAATGTCTGCTGCTTTGCAGCATACAGAACTTCTAGTCTGAAAACTGTCAATTTTGAAATCTAAAGTAATCTATTACCCTCAGGGCCCCATCCATGCCAGCTAAAACAGAGGTAGTATATTTATTTCTGGAGTGTGCTCTGATGGGGAAAAATACCCCCCCTTTTCTTGTTTCAAGATTGAAGGTTAAGAAAAACAAACTTGCTTTGAGATTGAGATTTATGCTATATTTTAATGTGGAATAAAATGTGCATGACCTCTTTAGCTGTGCCTGAAAACAAGGCAGATTAAATAGAGTATTAACAGGAGCACTGTCATGATCCATACCATAATATTAACACTTTCTACTGTTGCAAAGTGGCATAATTTTAATATGAGAAGATATAATGAAAATACAATAGAGAAGAGTTAACTATATAGGGCAAACATTTAACTTAACTGTAATGTCCCAGCTGAAAAACAAACCCTAAGCATCAAAGTAACTGTGAAATTCATATTTGTTCATCAACTATGAAGTGAAATCCATTGCTCGTATTCTAGTGTGTTTTTGAATTTAAATACACTTCAAAACGGAATAATGGTACATCTTTTATGTAAAATAACACCCCCCCAAAAAAGAAAAAAAAACTTATAGAAGTCTAGGAATACATCACTTAAATAAATTAAGCTTATCCCTCTGCAAACAAATTAGAACTAAATTATATATATCCTATTTTGATAGAATTTGAATTCTCTAAAAGTATTAACAAGAAAGATTAGTTCTAAAAGATGATATAAATTTGAAACTAATTTCTTCTTCTTGTTAGAAAGGCTTTTGATAACTCCTTACATGTGTAAGATTTCTTAACTTTTGTAATCTATTCTTTCTTGCCATGATGATGGAAATAAAACACAGTGTTGAGAAGGAGGCATTCTGGTAGGAACAATGCCAGAGTGTCCAAAAGTAGTATGACTTATCTCCAAGGAAATGAAAACCAAGGAAATTCTATTCTAGAAGCTTGAAAGGAAAATGATTGATATTCTCCCAGGGTTTAGAGTGGGCCATGGTGGTTAGACAGGTGACCTTGGAAGTTAGCAGCCACTGTAACACCACATAATCTTTTACTAGATAATGTGTTACAGTAAAATGAATAGTAATTGTAGAATCAAGAAGGCTTTTTTTTTTTTTTGTATTTTTCTGAAGTTGGAAACAGGGAGGCAGTCAGACAGATTCCCACATGCACCCGACCAGGATTCACCTGGCATGCCCATCAGGGGGCAATGCTCTGCCCATCTGGAGCATTGCTCTGTTGCAACCAGAGCCATTCTAGCACCTGAGGCAGAGGCCATGGAGCCATCCTCAATGCCTGGGCCAACTTTGCTCCAATGGAGCCTTGGCTGTGGGAGGGGAAAAGAGAGAGAAAGAGGAGAGGGGGAGGGGTGGAGAAGCAGATGGGTGCTTCTCCTGTGTGCCCTGGCCAGGGATCGAACCCGGGACTCCTGCACACCAGGCCAATGCTCAAGAAGGCTTTTTTTTTTGAAACCTTCAAAGATGAGTATCTATTTCACCACTTTTAAAAGAAAATCTTGAAGTTTCTCTCTGGGTTTCCCATTTTCTTCTGAAAGGTACGTTCTTAGCATAATGTATATTTCTAGTGAAGATGACTCGCTGCAAAAAAAGAAAACTTTCAGAATTTATATATGAGAAGTGAATTTCAGGAAGAAAAGAGGGAAGCACTTAATGTTGGTGACTAAGGCTAGTCTAGTGTCTTGAGGAAATGACAATATAAAAATAACACTACCATTTCCTAAGGTCATTAGTAGTTAATTTATGGCAGGTAGTGTAGAAAGAAAAATTGAAAAAGTGAATTCTAAAGGAAAGATATACAGTGGTACCTTGAGATATGAGCAGACCAACATACAATTTTTTTTTTTTTTTTAAGATATGAGCTGCGACTCAGTCCATATTTTTGATCAGGATCTAAGTGAAATCCCGAGATAAGAGTCATGATTTGGGAAACTGCCACTAGTTGGAGCATTAGTGCATGAGTTCAGTATCGGCAGCACAACACCAGCATCTCATTTTTCTTACGTGTTATCTGCAGAATTAAGTCGAATCTCGTGCACTGTACTCGTTCTTGTATCATTTTTGCATCTTTTGCTAACTATTTTTTATGTGCTATCATGGAGCCGAAGAAAGTGAGTGTAAAGTACAGTGGTGCAAAGAAGAGAAAGATTTCGATAGAAGTAAAGCAAGAAATAATAGAAAAACATGAGCATGGTGTAAGAGTGATTGAACTGGCAAGGCTGTACAACCGCAATACATCTACAATTTGTACCATCCTTAAACCAAAGGATGCCATAAAAAGCACAAATCCAGTGAAAGGAACTATAATTCTGTCCCAATTAAGGACAAATATCCATGAAGAAATGGAGAAGCTTCTGCTGGTGTGGGTGAAAGAGAAAGAGCTGGCAGGAGATACAGTGATGGAGACTGTAATATGCGAAAAGGCACGTATTATTTACGGCGACTTGAAGAAGAAAGAACCATCAACCTCAAAAGAGGCAGCAGAAGATACATTTAAGGCAAGTCATGGCTGGTTTGAAAATTTCAAGAAGAGATCTGGCATCCACTCAGTGGTGAGGCATGGTGAAGCTGCAAGTGCTGACATTAAGGCAGCTGAGGAGTACATCACACGTTTTGCTGTGCTTATTGCAAAGGAAGACTACATCCCCCAACAAGAGTTCAACTGTGATGAAACAGGACTGTTTTAGAAAAAAGTGCCCTGGAGGACTTTCATCACCGCAGAGAAGAAACTGCCAGGCCATAAACCCATGAAGGACCATCTGACCCTTGCATTGTGTGCAAATGCTAGCGGTGACTGTAAAGTAAAGCCACTGCTAGTGTATCATTCTGAAAATCCTCGGGCCTTTTAGACTCACCAGATTCTTAAAGAAAAACTGCAGGTTATGTGGCATGCCAATGCTAGGGCATGGGTTATGCGGCAGTTTTTTTATTGAATGAGTAAATCATGTCTTTGATCCTGCAGTGAAGAAATATCTTCAAGAAAATAAACTACTGATGAAAGTATTACCAATCCAGTATCCTTGATAATGCTCCAGCCCACCCACCTGGTCTTGAAGATGACATTCTCGATGAGTTCAAATTCATGAAAGTCCTCTACCTCCCACCCAACATGACTTCAATCTTGCAACCTATGGATCAGCAGGTCATTTCCAACTTTAAAAAGCTTTACACAAAGCACTTGTTCCACCACTGCTTTGAGGTGACTGAGAATACAAGTCTAAATCTTTGAGAGTTTTGGAAAGATCACTACATCATGATATGTTTATGGATTTTTGACTTGGCATGGCAAGAGTTTATAAGAAGAACCTTGAACTCAGCATGGAAAAAGTTATGGCCTGATGTTTTAGCAGACAGGGACTTCAAAGGATTCGAAGCAGAGACCAAAATCAAGGTAGAAGCATTGGAGGAGATTGTGTCCCTCAGAAAGTTGATGGATCTGGAGGTAGATGAGGGTGATGTAAATGAGCTCATTGAGTAACATGAGGAGGAACTCTCAACTGAGGAGTTAAAGGAGCTACAGATGATGCAACATATGGAGCTTCTGCAAGAGTTTAGTAGTGAGAAGGAGGTAAAGTCAGAGGAAGTGATTTCTACAAGTGAAATTAAAGACATGCTGGCAATGTGGGAGAAGCTTTCAAGTTTCATTGAAAAGAAACACCCAGAAAAAGTTTCAACTGGTTGTGCTTCAGCACTTTTTAATGACACTTGTTTGTCACATTTCTGTAATATTTTAAAAGGCAGACAAAAGCAAACCTCTTTAGATAGATTTTTATTCAAAAGTCCTGCAAAGAAAGTGCTGAAAGTGCAGCCAAAAAGGCAAAAACAGGTAATGATTAAATGAAAAAATGTGTAATGTTAAGCTTAGGTTAAGTTTAAAGTTAAGAAAGTGCATTTTTTTTACAATTAAGTTTTCATGGTTTTATTTTAAGTAAAGAAAGTGCTGTTTTAGTTTTGTTTAAAGTAAAGAAAATACAGCATTAGTTTAGATTTAGTGTTAAGAAAGTGCAGTTTTAGTTTACGTGTCTACAGTGCCTGCATCCCTTCCTTCCTCCCTCCTCCTCCAACATTCACTTCCATTAGCCACATTCATTTGTTTCCAAGGTAAGAATACAGTACTAAATAACACTTTTTCTTTTATTTCATATATTTTGTTATGCATTGGTAAAGTATACATGTGTGTTTCTTAATTAAAAACTTCTTTTTTTTCATAATTTAGAATGATTTGGGGATGTTTCACAGGGCTGGAACGGATTA
The DNA here is from genome assembly GCF_036850765.1 of Saccopteryx bilineata. Lineage (NCBI taxonomy): Eukaryota > Metazoa > Chordata > Mammalia > Chiroptera > Emballonuridae > Saccopteryx > Saccopteryx bilineata. The sequence goes on along the minus strand of NC_089491.1, from coordinate 205,601,357 downwards.
AATCTATTTCAGTTATTTTAAATGGGAGAAACTTGTTTGATATACGAGTTGACTGACTTACAAGCTCAGTTACAGAATGAATTAAACGTGTATCTCAAGGTATCACTGTATCTAATATCTAACGCATATGGCATCTCTATCAACCACTGTTTGAGAATCAGTTGTCCTAAAGCAACTTTTAGATGACTCAAGATTATTTTTATGGCCCTTAAGTCCCATGAAAAATTCACCTATGTTGAATGCCAATGCAATCAGCCACATTTACTACTAGAATAGCAACATCCTTTCATACGTATCACAATGTACTATTCAACTTTGGCTTAGTCAGGTCTCTAATTTACCTGCATCATTTGTTATAGAATTGGTTTAAATTTTTCCATATCTTCTACTCCAATCTATGTAATTGTACACATTTTAAGAAATCTTAACTCAGGAAGTTTAATTGTAGTATACTAGAAAAGACACTCTTAACTGATAATTAGAAGACCTCAATTTTATTCTTCATTTTGTCATAGTCAGCCATCACTTTGAGGCAAATCACTTAAGCTCTTCAAACTCCTCATCAGTAAAATAGGTGAACTGAAATGATTACGTTTTTAAGGTTTATCATTCTGTGATGATGGGTATCTATTTGAGAACTTTCATTTATATAACAATTGAATTGTGGGGTCCTTGGCCCTATAAAACCAGAAAGAATGAAAGGAACCCTAGAAAATGTTAGTGAGCTGAAATGTAAAGGACTTATAACCTAAGCAAATTTTAGCTTTCTTAATGCCCTGGTCATATTCTTATTGGTTTTCAATTTATGAGCATTTATTTAGCAGTTTTTGAACATTTCCCTGACTTTCTGATACTTTTAACTCCTTAGTCTTCTTTAAATATTATCCCTGCACCTTAAAATATAAAGATATTATAGTGCTAATGAAGCTGTTCTTGAGAGGATTAAGAAAAGCTCATTGATTAGAAAACTATTATTTAGTGAATGCTCTTGAAATTAGGTCACCATTCCTAATTAAAAAAAAAAAAGAACATCAAGAGAAAAAATATTATCCCTGAAACACTGTGCTCTTATTTGGCTTAGATTTAATTGTTTTATCTTGTAAAGCATATTGCTTATGTTTGTATCAGGGTTACCATCATTTTGCCCAATCACTTTTCAACTACATTTGACTGAGGATTACGTAGTTCTAATGTTATCTGTTTGCATGTGGTTCCTTCAGGAGGGATTCAAAAGATACAAAAAACAATCTGCTCTTTCCCCCAAGCCTAAATATATTTTTACTAAATGCACCCTCAATATCTGTGACTGCTTCTACATAAATAAACTGCAGGTTGGTCTTTGTCAACCTAATATTATATTGGAAGAAGACATGTTGTTTAGACACATACTCATGCTACTTGCTGACTGTTGCTATAAAAATGAAGTTTAATCTCTGCGCAATTTCCATTGCTTTCCCTTTGAAATTCAGTATTTATTGCAACAGAATTTCTGATTTTGCAACATGAGAGTCTAAAAGACAGGGCCAACACAAACAGTCTTTGGAAACAAGAGACCTGGAACTTCCAACAGCCAAAAATCTGACCAAACACCAAAAAGAGAGGAAAGACATCTCAGGTAAGTTGTGTTGATTCATCAGACCTCTTTTGATTCTTTTCTGAAAGACTTCTTTTGACAATGCATGGACACTTTTTTTGGAGTGGGGTTGGTCTGTGTTTCTGTTAACCATACTCTCCTGGAGGAAATCTTGACCATCTGGATATGGTTTTTGCTTTTGTGAGAAGGAACTTGTGTGTCCTTGACATGCCACTAGTATAAATAAATGCTTGATGAAAAGAACATGGGTCAAGATATTATCTATTTCCAGGTCAGATTAGGAAAACTACTACAAGTTATTTGGTATATAACAAAAAGCATGTGAACGTAATGTACATACATGCATGAAGAAAATGCACTTATTACAAATATATATATATATATATATATATATATATATATATATATATATATATTTATGGGACATTTCTGACTAACATGACAGTTAGTTTGGAATAGTTACAGTTAATAAGACCTTCTGCATACAACATGGTCCTCTGTAGGTTAAAAGGTACTGAACATGAGTCCAGGTACTATATAAGCTGGTGAGAATTTTATAACTATTTTAAGAGATCTTGATATGCTTGTTTCATTATAAAACATTATGGATTTAACATATGAATTTAAAATTTGCAGCAAATGGTAGCAAAACACAAACTGAAAGTATAAGTCAAATCAAAAAATAATGTTTGAGGAGCACTTAATTATTGTATTCTTCACCCTCAACCCCATTGGCAATCCTTTTATCATAACTCATCCCCAAATATTGCTAAGTGTCTAAATTGGACAGTGAGGCTTTTTGTTTTTATTGTTTATGAATCTGGAAATTGAATAACCAGTGAAGTAGATTTCCAAATTAAATCAAATTATTCATATTGATGCTGAACCTAAAAAGTATAATTTTACTTATTTTATGCTTAAAATAAAAGCAAAGATCTTATTTAAAAATTGGGTGTTATTTTTAGTTGGTAGTTATTTTTATGTCTTTATTCTAAGGAGAGAAACCCAGTGAGGTAGGATGAAGTTTTATTTCTTCTAAGTGTGCATAAGATGATTGAGCTTTAGGAAGCTATGACTTTGGAGACAGCAGCCGCTAGTCTTTTCTGTCATTAAAGTTTGCATTTCCATACCTGGGTTAGTATAACACTATTGTGGCCGTTAACTCCGTTTTTGAGCTATCCCTTCCTTTTCTTCACTATTGGGTCTTAGGAGGCACAAAGGTGGTATTACAGCTAGCTGTGTCTTTGTCATATTCTGTGAATCAGTCTCTTTTTAAAGGATTACTTCCCAAAGTCATAGAAACCTTTTCTAAATTTCACCAATGTAATTGGAAATTACTGTTTAATTGGTGTAGTTCATATAGAACATTATTTAAGTGATTACTTATTAAAATGTGGAACTCATCTGAATCAAATGACATCATATAAAATGTGACAAATTTGTACTAACAAACTGCTATAAAGGAGTTATATTTTTAGTATTCTGCATATTTAGAGAGTTTGTTTAGAATTCTGCACTTCTTAATCACAGGCACCTAAATTAATTTTATTCCCAAATACTACATCTTTGTAAACATAGCAACAGACCTTTGAAATTAGTATGAAACCAAAGTATTCCCCACCTGAAGCAAATTCTGGTCTAGTCAATGTGTTTGATCACCTGGTTTAGATAAACAGTCTGCATATATCTCATGCTAGAAAAGCTTTGGAAATGAGAACAGAAGCTATAATTAGGTTTTACTTGAATGCCATACCTAGTTTTATTATAAATATCAATATTATGCATTTATCATCAGACCCTCTAAAAGCCACTACTTTAAAAATAGACATGGTGATGGATGACTTAAACTCAGACGATAACAGATCTTAAAAGCAAGATAAACCACAAGGAATTACTTCCTTTCAGTTTATAAAAGGTTGGCCTCTTAACAAATCAGTAGATGATGTAGTATAATGATCTTTATATTTATATACTACTTCTACCATTTAAACTGGTTGCATCATCCATAAACTAAACAAATAAATAAATTTATTTAAAGACAGATTGATCAATAGCATCTTGTTAATGGAGAGTGAGCCCACCTTATGGTTATTTGGAATGTAAGTTAGGAATTGTTCAATATAAGTGGAGTCTTGATCAGCTATGCTGCACATAAGTGGTATCATTCATGCCAAGATGATAATATTAGGCTTAGTCTAAATTTATGCCCTTATTACTCATAACCTGTCACTGTAAATGTTTTTTCTCTTCTTTAGTAAGCTCTGCTACAAATCAACATAGAGATTATTATGTAACAGAAAGTGCTCTGATATTCTCATACCTTCCTTTCCACATGGGAACTGAGGAAATTGTACATGGCAAGAGTAACAAACAAATAGCCACCCCCAAAACAACAAATAATGAAAATAAAGCTCTGAATATAGGGGCGCTAAACCTTTAAGCACAGCAAAACAGATTATTACACTTAACATGGATATATTATATTGTATGGGTACATCAGTACTGAGGTATGCAGAGGAGCTGCCCCCCACTCACCACGTACTTTTTATTCGAGTCTTTCTATTTCAAAAGGGTTTTGCTATCTGGACTTTTGGCTGCATCAGGGCAGGAGAGGTTGTGATGGTCAACAGATACGTTAAGAATACAGTTATATGGAAATGGAGGTGAGGATTAGCAAATAGTCTAAATCCAGAAAGGCAAAGGATAACTCCAGTGAAGTGAGCCAGGTAAAGAGTTTTTCTATTTCATAGGTCTGAGCAAGAAAGAAATCACCTTTACAAAGTTTGAACCTTGAATCAATAATGACTTTAAGAGTTTATACATGGAGAATCTTGAGGAAATACTGAAAAATCACAAGTCAGAGAATTCAGAAAAGTACCTTATACAAAATTAATATTTAAAAATCAATAGCCATTGCACATCTAAACAATAGAATAGCTGGTTCCTATAACAGAAGAAAATCCCATATGAAATTTGACTACTAAGTGAAATAAAATACTTAGGCATAATAAAAAATATGTAAAACATATATAAAGAAAACTTAGAAATGGAGTTCTGAGATGCAAAGTGGTCTTGAACAAGAGAACAGTGGTACACGTCCTTGCACACAAAGTCTCAACACTATAAAAAATAGCAAGGGGTTCTAAATTAATTTATAAATCTAAAACAATTTAATAAAATACTATACATTTAAAATATTGATTATAAAATTTATATGGCAAAGAAAAAAGAGAAAAAGTAAACTGGAAAAGTGAGAGAAAAAGGTCAATGAGGTATGACACTCTTGCACTTGTGACTTAATATAAAGCTATTATCATTGAAATTGGAATAATGGTGTTGAAATAGATATATACCCATGGAAAGAAATATAAAGTTTAATAATAAGCTTAAATACATTTATGAATTTAATGTATGACAAGTCATTTCTAGTCAGTGGAAAAAAGATTGGATAAATTGGTATTGGAATAAAAGTAACAATTTTGAAAAAAAAAACAACAACAAAGTTCCTAAGTCATATTACCATGCACTAAATAAATTCCAGAAGGGAAATATTTAAATTTTATTAAAGAAAACTGAAATGCTAGAAAATATAGAATTTTTTTTAAATTCTGGCATATAGATAATTTTTAAAACAAACAAGTAAATAAATAATATAAATAAAAATGTGCTATTAAAAATTCTGCTTAGCAATGATCACTCAAAGTCAGAGAAATTAAAAATTGAGGATATTTTGAATTCACTGATGTACCCTTACAAATCAAGAAAAAATGCCAACCAAGAAATAAATGGGCAAACAATGTGAGAAGTTACAAATAATTTGTAAGCATGAAAAAAAATGCTCAGTAATATTTTTCATATGATTTTTACAAATTTTAACTATTCTATCTTGCACTTATAGGTTTGACAAAGATTAAATCTTAATTATCTTCTATGTTGGCAAAGATATGGGAAAACAAGCACTTTTTATATATTATTTGTGGAGGTTAAAAATGGTATAGAAGGGCAACGTGATAATATCTCCCAAAGTTTTTAATAATGTGCATAACTGTGGACTCAGCAATTCTTCTTCTAGGACTCTATGCTTTATCTAAGTGTTTTTTATAGTTAAAATTATATATGTAACCACCTATTCAATGAGTAACTTTTTTTCAAGGTTCAAAAGATCTAAAAAAATATAAAGTTCATTCATAGATGGACTAAATACATTACACATATTCAAAAAGCAATTTAAATGCATATGGGAAATTTTGTCATACTGATATATATAAAGAACTCTGACATTTGCTATTTTTTTTTTGTATTTTTTCTGAAGTTGGCAATGGGGAGGCAGTCAGACAGACTCCCGCATGCGCCCAACCAGGATCCACCTGGCATGCCCACCAGGGGGTGATGATCTGCCCATCTGAGGCATTGCTCTGTTGCAACCAGGGCCATTCTAGAGCCTGAGGCAGAGGCCACAGAGTCATCCTCAGTGCTCGGGCAAACTTTGCTCCAATGGAGCCTTGGCAGTGGGAGGGGAAGAGAGAGACAGAGAGGAAGGAGAGGTGGAGAAGCAGATGGGCGCTTCTCCTGTGTGCCCTGGCCGGGAATTGAACCGGGGACTCCTGCACACCAGGCCAACGCTCTACTACTGAGCCAACTGGCCAGGGCCTGACACTTGCTATTAAATGCTAATCAATTCATGTAAATACAGATAGTAATTTATCATTTGTATTAAAAAGCAAAAGTAAGCTAGTAATCTCTTGAATTTTGAAACATGTGAATGTATTAACTATTCAACAAATAATAAAATGTAATTTTAAGAAAAAATGTGAATATTAGAAATTGCTATTCTTTAAAATACTCTAACCCTTCTTCTGAGACCTAATTTCCCATTCTGTTTTCCTTCTTCTCCCAAACCCAGTTTTTACTGGCCAAGGGGAGTGAGGTTGAAGACATGACATGACACAACATTTCTTTTATTTTCTTCTACTAAGGAGTTCAACTCTAAATTAACACTACAGCCTAGCCTGTGTTTCCACCTTGGTACACAAGCAAAATATTTATTAAGATAACATGTTAAATTATATATATGTTACTCCTTTAATGTCTTGTAGTATTATTTTTATAAAGAAAAGTTTTAAAAATCATTGTTATTGTTAAGTAGGAGAAAATAAACACTTTTAAAATTTTTTCTATCCCATTTCACAGAAGGCTATTTAAAGAAAATGTTCCTCTTATCTTTTTAAGGTGCAGATATCCATTATCAATGTTTGTTCTTTTTTTGTTTTTTCAAATTTTATTTAAAATATCACATTTAAAGGGATGACATTGATCAGTAAAAGTACACAGGTTTCAGGTAAACATTTTCATAGCATTTGAACTGTTGATTATGTTGTACACCCATCACCCAAAGTCAAATCGTTTTCTGTCACTTTGTATTTGTTCCTCTTTACATGCTTTCCCTATCACTTCCCCTATCGTAACCACTTCACTTTTATCTCTGTCCATAAGTCCCAATTTTATAGCCCACCTATGTGTGAAATAATATAGTTCTTAGCTTTTTCTGATTTACTTATTTCACTCATTATAATGTTCTGTTATCTTACTTTTATTCCTGGATTCTACAACATTTAGTAGTAATTATAGAATACCTTTAAGGTAATTTTAGAAAATATTTTCTCCAACTGGTACCCAATGTGTTTATTTTTTCTTCATCAAATGCCTGCTCTTAAGAAATCCTGCTATTAGTGTTGCATTTAGGCGACCACTGTTGAGACCTAGGCAACTGTGTTGATTTTCTTATGTTCTTCATGGACTCTTCTGCTTACTAGCTGACACCTAGGGGAAGTAAAAGAGAAGAAAGTTCGAGGATTTACAGCAGGGGTAGTCAATCTTTTTATACCTACCACCCACTTTTGTATCTCTGTTAGTAAAATTTTTTAACAGCCCACCGGTTCCACAGTAATGGTGATTTATAAAGTAGAGAAATAACTTTACTTTATAAAATTTATAAAGCAGAGTTACAGCAAGTTAAAGCATATCATAATAATTACTTGCCAAGTACTTTATGTTGGATTTTCGCTAAGTTTGGCAGAATAAATCTTTATAAAACAACTTGCTATAGTTAAATCTATCTTTTTATTTATACTTTGGTTGCTCCACTACCGCCCACCATGAAAGTTGGAACGTCCAGTTGGGCGGTAGGAACCAGGTTGACTACCACTGATTTACAGAATAGTTCCAGTTTGAACTTTTAAACATTGAAATCTTTAATTATAGTCGCCCACAGATAGAAGAAAAGGCTGACTCAAATTAGAAAACAGAATGAGAGTGGATAGTACTGTATACATATCAAGCATATTTTAAGCAGAGAACAATGGGCTTGCTGAGCAACCTTACAAATGATAAATTATTAGTTTGAAATGTTATGAACTCTCAGAGTATCTTCAAATACAAATGCAAAAAGAAACCTACACTTTAAAGCTAAAATACAAATCATTGTTATAATATACTTTAATTGTCAATAGATAAACTACAGCTAACTATATATTATAAAATAACAGGCATATGAACTGGTGTTTCTGAAAGCTTTTGTTAAGCTTTAGTATGATCTATAAGTGATAATTATGATTTTTATCCAAATAATTAAAATATTGTTACAACAGTTAGTGGTTCAGCAATATCTATTGAGCTTTTTATTATTATTATTTGAGCCCTGTTACAGGAAATATGGGTGATAGAGTAGAAATCATCCATTGATAATTGTCTAGATAACACTGATGTGAAGACCTGTGTGTGTATGCACTCACACACGACAAGCATCTGCAAAAATAATAAATTATCAAGTGTGATACAAAGCAAAAAGGGGTTTAATGTCAGAAGACAGAAGAATATTCTTCTCTGACATGTTAATTTTTGAGTCAAGTTTTGAGAAAGGAATAGCTGAGTCTGGTTCTGATACTTGCTCATTCTTTTCAAATTGTGATATTTTCCTTTTTGTAGCATGCTTTGTAATTTTTTGTTGAAAGCTGGACATGACGTATTCGATAAAAGAAACTGGTAAAAATGGCCTTCGGTGGAGGAGAGGAAGAATTTTTTATAGTCCTATGAGAAGGACTCATCTTTTTGTGAGCATGTGTCTCTGGTCTATGAACATAAGTGCTTATCAATTTCCACACACCCTCTGTCAGTGACTCCCATCTCTTAGGTGGGACAGGGTAGCGAGAAGGAGATGGAGTTGGGCATTTCCCTTCTCTCAGGTCAGTTTCGCTCTGAAAAACTCCAACAGGTTTGGCTCTGTTAAAATACTCTGTCCTGAGAGCCATCCTTGCTGAAAAGAACAGAATGCTCTGGTGTATTTCAAAATGTTTACTTTACCTGCCCCTGCCTGATATACTAGGGATTTTTCTCTCTCTGATATTTGATGTGAAAACCTGATAAAACTCCTCGATGTAAAACTCACAAAAGTGTGCTGGCTGCCCAAGACTGAATTCCTTGGGAGGTTTTAATTTTCAGGCTTGTCCACATCGAATCTCCAGCAATTTAATCATGATTCGGGTTTTCCCACCCCAGTAGGAGTTCCCATGGAGGCTTCTGCTGCTGGGTCTGTATATGCCTGTCTACCTTTTTAATTTGGGGGACATAATTTTACCCTGTGACCTTGTGTCTCTGATGGATCTAAGAAGCGTTGCTGATTTTTCAGTTTGTTCAGCTTTATTTTTTATTCTGATAGAACACTGAATTTCCCCTCCCCTCCCTTCTTCTCCCCTCCCCTCCTTTTCCCTCCCCTCCCCTCCCCTCCCCTCCTCTCCCCTCCTCTTCCTTCCTTCCTTCCTTCCTTCCTTCCTTCCTTCCTTCCTTCCTTCCTTCCTTCCTTCCTTCCTTCTTCCTTCCTTCCTTCTTTTTTTCTCCTTTCTTCTTTCCATCTCCAAAAAAATTAGCTAAACATTTGTCATTGCCTAACATGTAGTTGTACTTCAGAGTCCACAGTTTCCATTACAAATCTATTCTTCACCAACCTCAGCCTGCCCATACTACTTTTGAGAAATCTCTAAAGCTTTAGCTAAGGTTGGCCTAGTTCTTCACTTGGCTGTACAGCTATGAAAATGATGAAATGAAATAAGTACCAATGAAAAAGAAACCTAACCCACTTTTGTCCTCATGCTTAAGCGTATAAGTAATGGAACACAAAGGGCATACATAGCAAGAGAATTCAAACTTGGAATAGGATTTGAGAACTGATGTCACGGTCACTCTAGCAATTTATGTAGCTATGTACAAAGAGAGAAGAAATATGTAAACCAAAGGAGTTGAAGCTATCTTTTTGCATTATGGAGCTTAAAAAATAATGTATTTTAATCATTTAGTTTTCTCTTCTATATGAGTTGGAGAAACAGGTAGCCATATTTTACAAAAGATCTTTCATGATTTTCAAGGTTCAATCCAATTCCTCTTATTTTAGGAAAGCGATTGCATTTTGCTCATATGCTATCTTGACTTGACATTAAATTCCAGTGTAAGTGAGTCTATATATTTAGTATGTATGTTTTTGTGTTTGCTTATTTCAAGTAACTTTACAGTTGATTATTCTAAAATAATCAACAAGAGATTATATTTATAGATCAAGTGGTCCTCTAAACTTATACAAGGTACTAATCCTGATATTGTTCTTGCAAAGCTCAATGAAACTGAGCCCTGACATAATTGTAGAGATTTGGGTACTTACTAAAATCACAGAAAAACTGGATTAATTCTAAGCCTCATACATCTTCCTTATTTTTACTTCTGCTGTTATTCCCACTTGCTTTGGAAATGTTTTATTAGACATTTAAAACATTTTAAATTAAATTTATTTGGGTGACATTGGTTAATAAAATTACTAGACATTTTTAAGAGTTATTGTTAAAAAGGTAGTATATACTCAGTTTAAAATAAATCAAGCTACACACACACGCAGAAATGTAAAGCCTCCAACTTATATCCCAATTTAAATTTGTAGGCCCTGGCCGGTTGATTCAGTGGTAGAGTGTCGGCCTGGTGTGCAGAAGTCCCCGGTTCAATTCCTGGCCAGGGCACACAGGAGAGGAGCCCATCTGCTTCTCCACTCCTCCCCCTCTCCTTCCTCTCTGTCTCTCTCTTCCCCTCCTGCAGCCGAGGATCCATTGGAGCAAGAGATGGCCCGGGCGCTGGGGATGGCTCCTTGGCCTCTGCCCCAGGCGCTGGAGTGACTCTGGTCGCGACAGAGCGACGCCCTGGATAGGCAAAGTATCGCCCCCTGGTGGGCGTGCCGGGTGGATCCTGGTCGGGCGCATGCAGGAGTCTGTCTGACTGCCTCCCCGTTTCCAGCTTCAGAAAAATCCAAAACAAAACAAAGTTTGTATATTATCTAATGCATTTTAATTCCATTCAACATGGATCTATCTTTTCTTTTATTTAACTTGTCTACGAGCTGCAAAGTAGGCTACAAAATTCATAATATTAAACCTTTTGTCTGTAGTCTCTATCAGAAATATACAGTGAAACAAAATTACCCTCGGAGCTAATATACTCAGAGTAGTCTATGCATTACAATTTAAATGTCTTTGTTGAGGCTATAGAGCTCACTTTACAAATGATCTCCAACTTTTCAATTTTTAAGACATTTTCCCTTGGGAAAAATTGTTTCTCCTGGTTTCGATCTGCTGCTCTGTATTTTCTAGCCATTCATAGGTTTGCCATGATTCATATCTCTTAAGTCAATCAACAAGGCCTATGAAATTAATCCTTCCCCAGACAGATTCTTTAAGCTCACCTCACTAATCCAAGCTCGGTTCATATGATCCTTTGCAATTGATCCCCTCTTAAGACCAGGCAATGTTAGAATAAGAACAGTGCACAATAACCTCAATACTTCCTTTTATAACTTGGTAGGGCTGGGGGAGAATAATGAGGGAAATAAAAGACACTATAGTTTCTATAATGAGTTCTTACCTTATGCCAGATGTTCTTTGATTCTCTTAAAAATAGGCATGCAACACTGGGGAATATCAACCCTGACTTTTCAATGCCTAAGTCCTTTTAGAGCACATATATTTTATAAACCCTTAAGTATGTATTTATAAATGTATCATATATAGCATGCTAATATATATTTTATAAATATTTAAAAATATAATTTATAAATATAAATATTCCTATACCCATTTTCAAGGAACATTCATGATCATAAGCTCCCCAGCTTTCCTCTTCTTATTCATGGCAGGTGTGTCTAAGTAGAGCAAAGAAATTCAAGACTTTTCTTTTTTATTTAAGAAATATTTATTGAGTATTAATTATATATCAAGTACAATGTTGACTGCTGGATTAGTGTTTCTGCACATATAGGAAGCAACTACCATGAGTTGATGCTTTCTGCTCCTCCCCCTTTTCTCTCTCTCCCTCTCCTCACTGTAAAATCAATAAATAAAATCTTTTAAAAAGCAAAAAATTCTACAATTGATTTTTCCCATTTCTATTAATTTTGAAGGTTTACAGTAGTGATAATATTTTTGCTTCTATGAATGAAGGTTAAAAACATATTTTTTCATAAGATACAAGAGTAACCAATTTCACCATAGAGTAAAATTAAAAACTGGGATTCTTGTTTAAAGTAGTCCAAAGTGGCATTTAGAAACTTAGCTGTTGGCTGCTGCACAGACACCATGACAAACCGAAGAGTAGGATTCAGCTGGTTTTGTTTCACTTTTCTTTTTCCATATCCAATGCTCATGGATTAAGGTCTGGAAATGTTTCAATTGGATTCCACCACAGTATGCTCCTTGGGTTGGATCCTGGAGGGTGAGGCACATTTTATCAGAGCCATGTCAACTACCTCATTGTCATCAAGGTAAAAATCTTATCATCTCCTCCTTGGTATTCCATTCTCTGGAAATCTGCTCAATATCTCAAGATACCTCCATTTCCACCAAATCCTCAAATTCTTTCACAAACTGGGATCCTTCTTGAGACTTATCTATGATCATTTCCAATGTAGCTCCAAATTTTTTAGAGTTGTTAGCAAACCATTGCAGCAGGGGAATGTCCTCAATTAGTGTATGTTATTGTTTTGTCTCTTTGTGAGATGAGATTTATTCTTCTCTTGTTCTGGAGTTAGAATTTTTTTTTCCTTTTCTGTGCTTTGGCAATGAAGAACATATCTCATTATATCCAGATTTTCATAGACTATTAGAATCTCTGCAGCTCCTATTTCTAAAGCCTTTAGTGTATCTTCAACTCCAAAAGAGTACTTGCCCATGTTCTGGCTGATTTCATTAAAGTATCATCTCATTAATTACTTCTCTTTTTTATTATTATTAATTTTAATGGGGTGATATTGCTAAATCAGGGTACATATGTTTAGAGAAAACATCTCCAGGTTATTTTGACATTTGATTATGTTGCATTCCCATCACTCAAAGTCAAATTGTCTTCCATCACCTTTTATCTGGTATTTTTGTGCCCCTCCCCTCCCTCCTTTCTTCCTCCCGCCCCCTGGTAACCACCAAACTCTTATCCATGTCTCTGAGTCTCATTTTTATGTCTCATTTATGTGTGGAATTGTATAGTTCTTAGTTTTTTCTGATTTACTTATTTCACTCAGTATAATGTTGTCAATTTTATTCTTACATTTTCCCTAATAACGGATGTTGGGTGTACCATCAAGCAAAATTAGACTAAGGCTTCAGTCTTTATTGTGAGGGAGCCAATCATAATGTTGATGTTGGGGGTTAGTCTAAGATCTTCTATATCATTTCCCCCTCTGTTTGCTATTATTGGATACTGTTTTAACCAATATAATACTATAATGGCACACTGAAGCAGGTTTTACCATTATATTCATTTAAAGATGATGAAACCTATGCATAGATAGGTTAATTAGTTTGTTCAGGGTCACAAACCTAGTAAGTAGTTGAGCCAGGATTCAAACACATGCAGCATGATTTCAGGACCTGGGATCTTAAACATTACATTTACTTTCTCCAATGATAGAGAGTAATATGCTATATTTTCAGTATGTGACCTATTTACACTTTGGAAGGCCTAATTAACCTTAGGATAGTCTATAAAATGAAACTTGTATTTGTGCTTTTAAAGTTGGCAGATCCATAATGTTGCAGAGGCTATATATAAAAAAAAACAGAACAAATTGTGATTGATAATGTAAATATCAGTGAATGGAGAAATAAAGAGAATGGCTTGGGAGCCTCTGACAGATTGCACAAACAGGAACAAGAAAGGGAAGGATGTTTTTAGTCTGATAATATGGAGAATAATTTTGTTTTATAGAAAAGTCACATTAGGGATCTACTTTTCCTCTTTAGCTCTAGACTGAGCAATATCTTGATTCACACGTCTGCTAGTTCTAAATGTGCTTGGGTTGGGTCTTGTCTTGGTTACCTGTCTAGGAGTTCTGAGCCCAGCTGTAGAGGAAGACTATTTACTCACCTGCGAGACTACAATGAACTCACAACTGAAACATTCAGCTCTGTAGGCTTCCTTGACGTCACTGTGTTTAGTGCAAGAAATAAAAAGGAGAGCAGAAATAATTATCTGACTCCACTCTCACATTTTTGTGTCAGACATCTTTCTGCCAAAAAGACAAAGCGTAACTAAAAAGAACTAGCAGACACTAACTTAGAATGCAATCTCTGACCCTACCACATTCTATCCCTCCTCCTCCTCAGACATAGCTTTGCCATATTTTCTCAACAATGTATTTTTTTTGGAAATGAAGATTGTTTATCCCCTTACATCTCACATACAAACTACTTGGAATATGGATAAGGGAAAGGTGAAATAAACAGAAAAAGAGGTAGGAGACAAATCTTATCTACTTTGAAATTCTACTTCGAAAGTTTACTCTTTGACATTGAAACTTTTATGGTTATTTTGCGGTGCTGCCCTATTTGTTTTGGCAGATGTTGAATGTTCTGCTGGCTATATAAAGCAATTCATCCTTTAAAATCCTTAACTGCAGCAATAAAGAAGCAGTAAGAACTAGGGAACTTGATGGTCAAGTTAGTATGTGGTATTATGAAGGGGAAATTTAAGAACATTAGAAAAATCATTCTGGCAAAAGATAATCTACTTATTGATCCTACCAGCAGAGTTGACCATCCTACATAGTTCTATCTTCACCTAGAAATACTTGTAGACATAAAAAATGCATTAATTCCATGGCAGCCTACTAGGAATAGTGGCCAGTGACTATGAGCATATTGGTACATGGAAGAAGTAAGGAGAGTGGTTGAAAGAGAATGCTTTATTAAAACTGTAAAACTTCTAGAAGAAAACATAAGGAGAAAGCTTATGCCATTTGTCCTGGCAATAATTTCTTGGATATAACATAAAAAGCACAAGCAACATAAGCAAAAATAGACAAGTAGGATTACTTCAAACTGGAAAGCTTCTGCACAGCAACAAAACAAAATACAAAGTCAGCCAATGGCATGGGAAGAAAAATTTGTAAACCATATATCTTATAATGAGGTTAACATCCAACATTTATAAGAAATTTCTATAATAGAATAACAAGAAAACAACAAAAAAAACAACCTGATTTAAAATGGGCAAATGATTTGAATGGATATTTCCTCAAAGAGTACATACAAATGGTCAAAAGATAGATGAAAATATGTTCAACATCATTAATAATTAGGAAAATGCAAGTAAGAACTTATAATGAAATATCAGTTCAGTTCAACACCTGTTAAAATAGCTATTATAAAAAAAAGATAATAAATGTTGGCAAAAATGTAAGAAATTGGAACTGTTGTATATGCTACTGGTAGGCATGTAAAAAGTTGCAACCACTATTGAAAACAGTATAGACATTCCTCAACAATTTGAACTGGAACAATCATATAATCTACCAATCCTACATCAGGATATATAGCCAACAGAATTGAAAATAGGATTTAGAAGAGACATCTATACCCACTTGTTCATTCTAGTATTATTTGCAATAACCAATATATAGAAAAAACTAAAATGTCCATTAACAGGCGAATGGATAAAGAAAATGTAGTATATAAATACAGTGGAATATTATTCAGCCTTTAAAAGGGAAATTCTGTCATACGTGACAATGTGGATTATATCATGCTTAGTAAAAAAAAAACAGTCACAGAAAGACAAATACAGCATGGTTATGATTATATAAAGTACATAAAATATCCAAATGCATAGAAGTAAAGTAGAATGGTAATTCCTAGGGGCTGGGGATTGAGAGAAATGAGAAGTTGTTGTTCAACGGGTATAAAATTTTAATTATGCAAAGTGAATAAATTCTAGAAGTCTGCTGTACAACATTATACCTATAATTAATAGTACTGCATTGTATACATAAAGATTTGTCATGATGGCAGATCTCATGCTGTGTTCTTATAATTAAAAAAAAAAAAAAGAAAAGAAAAGAAGGGGGAGGTATTAGCAGCCAGAGTTGTAAATTGAAGCCAGGTCTTGAATTGAAACAGGCTTACTCTGATAGAATTCTGGAAGCTTTTTACAGAGCAGTGTTAAAGGGACAAACATTCTATGTTGAAGTCCCTAAGGATTAACATAGTGGTAGACCATCACTGCCTTTTAGGCCTGAAAAGGAAAGCATAGAAGACAGAGTTATTGGAGTGGTGTAAGAGTTTAAAAAAAGGGAGGAACACTGTCACTGTCTAGCAAGATTGTGAGGACATGACCAACAGCCAAACCATGGAAACAAGGCAAACAAGGTATAGGGAAGAAATACCCTAGATATTCTGCTGGCATTCTACACATTCTCACCATATAGCCTATCCAGAAATCAGAGAGCAGTGAAACCTAGATTATATATATATTTTTGGTGTTAGTCTCCAGGGAAAAGCATAGGGCAGGAAGCGGAAGACAATGAATCTGAAAGAGAAATGGAGAAAAGTCAGTTGAGACAGTGAAGATGGAAGAGATGTTATATTAAAGAGTATTTCTTATATTTACATGTTACAGTGGGCAGATTCCCAGACTTCATCAGGGACACAGGAGTAAGAAAGACTTTCCTTCATTTTTCTTTCTTATTTCATACTAGTCTCCTTATGGTAACTATACTTTATTTTCAGTAAATGCAGCTATTTTAAAGAAGTTCATGTTGTCATGACACATTTCCAATGTTCTCCATTATTTTTGGATGAAAAAAAAATGTAGATGAATCCTTGAAAAATATTTAATCTGTATCCAGTCTCTGAGAATGTTTTCAAGGGCTGCAAGTTCTTGAAAGTGCTTTCGGCCAAATAACTATGCGGGGCATTTAATGCCAAGAATTCTACCTTTTTTACAAATGAAGCATGCAGAGAATTTTTTGGAAACCTAATTCTCTTTAGGCATTCTTCCTCTAATATTTGAAAGAAATTTTGTAGAGTCATTAATATGATACTAATTATAAAGGAAGTGAGTCATTCATCTCTCTTGAGAAAGAATATTTGTGTTTGACTATTATGAACAAATAAGTGGAACGTAGATGAAATATTTTAGAGAAGGCAAAATTTCAGATATCAAATGTTATTTTACTCTTAGTTTTAAAGTTACTATAAAGAAATTTTTCAAGAATTATAGCAATTATAATTTCACATACTTTCAAATATGGATTCAGGGCACTTTCAATAACTTCTATAGAAAAACATGTCATACTTGGTTATTTAAATGAGTACAAAATATAGCTATAAAAATTTCAGCTTAGATTTTCAAGCATTAAAGATTACTTTGTGTGTGGGGGTAATCAAGTTATTTTAGTTTATTGTGCTAATATAATAGCACAATATTGAAAAATTCTTCTTAGAGTCTCAAAAGGATAAAATGATAGTTATAGGTCTTGTGTGTTAAATTGAGTGATTTTAAAAATTGCAGTTATTCTTACTATTCAAATCTTAAAAAAATTTATGGTTACTAATTTGCTTCATAAATGCTCAATTATTGAATTAAGCCTGTGGATAGAAAATTGAGGCTGTTAAGGAAAAGAAACAAGTATAGTATTTTGGTTAGTGTTCCAGAAGGAAGCAGATTCAAAATGAGGTAACAGAAATTAGTTGGACAGATGTTTCACAATGGTGGAGAAAGAACATCAAGGGTAACTGATAAGGTACCATGCAGTGCCAAATGACTAGCAAATGGGAAGACTATCACCCCTGTGACTAAAGGGGTGAGGAGACGGGGCGGTGACTGAAAGCCTATGAGAGCAGTAACTATAAGAAAAGCACATCTGCCAAGAGATGTCTTATTTTTTAATTATAGTTTCAGGTTTACAACATAGTGATTAAGCATTTATATAACTTCCCCTCCTCTTTTTCACCCATTCTGCCAACTCCTCCCATCTGGCAATTGTTAAAATGTACTCTGTATCTATTTTTCCATCAATAGCTGAATGGATAAAGAAGATGTGGTGTGTATATACAATGGAACATTAGCCACAAAAAGAATAAACTCTTCCCTAACTGGGCAATAGCCACAAGTCAATGTCAAACATAGGTTTTCAATGTAGTTTTTGAAGAAGGCTGTATTAAAAATAAATAATGTGAAAAGAGCAGCACCAAAAAGAGATCTCAGTAGATGAATTAGGAAATTATTTTAAGAAATAAAGACCAAGGCAGAAAAGAATGAAAATAAAGATAAAACCTTGATAAAAGTCAAGGACAAATAAAATACCAATATTAAAACTCAACCATATCTATTAATTGCCATTATTTCTATCTCTGTTTCAGGAATCCTTGCTATTTTGGGTTCTCTCTCTCTCTCTCTCTCTCTCTCTCTCTCTCTCTCCACACATTCATGTGTATAACTACGATCTGAAACATGGGATGATTTCTCTCACCAGACGGTAACTAGCCATTAAGTAAAAATCATTTAAGTAAAAATTTTCATCTACATACAAGCCTATGTAATGTGAAAATATCCAGATCAGTTCAAGCACATGTGAAAATTCCACACTCAAACTTTGTAATTCAAACACTCTATATCTTAAAAGTAAGTGTTGATAAACCAAAAATTTTTCAGTTTTAGTTGCTAAGAATGTTAAAAGAAAATCAAAGAAGCCCATCTCTCTCTTGAAGCTACATAGGCAAATATGAAATAAAGAGCCCAAGTGGATGTTACAGAAATGTAATAGATTTTGGCATTCAAAAGAAGGGAAGATGAGAGTGAACAGGAGAACCTGGGAAAGGAGTTAGAATCATGACCCTGGTTATGAGTTTTGTGAAGGTTAGAGTATGATAGTGTGGATATCTGGGAGTTCAGGGCAAGGCATACTGGGAGACTGCTCTAGAGATAGCAATCTTAAGGAAACCAAGGAGTTACTGAGGATTTCCAAAAGGGGAAGACTATGTTAAAAGCACTTGTGTTGGACAGTTGGTCTGCAGCAGGAAGGTGGGAGGTTATAGAATGTTGGCTAGGACTTTCCTTGAACTCCAGCTTTTACAGGTTATTACAACTCCCATCTAGTTGCGTAGAAGGAAGCCTGCTCTAGGACACTATGGAAAGGAGTAAATAAATTAACACACATGTAAGCAATTAGGATAGTATTTAGTATCTCAACCAGCAAACATTAATTATGGGACTTCCTTTCTTTGAGACTTAGAACAGGATCATAGAGCAGATGATTAGAAAGAAAGGTAAAAGAGAAGTTCCAGATTGGTGGCAGTAAAATAATTGTGATGATACTATTGGACAGATTTTTGCTCCTGCTAGGAATCCCTGAACTCCATGTAGAGGACAATGATGACTGGCTTCATAACTAGGGAAGGTTCTAAATTTATTGGAAGAACTCAATCTGTGGTTTGGAACTTGCCTAATTTCTGCTCATTTCCATATACAGGATGGGGCAAAAGTAGGTTTGCAGTTTTTTATATGGACAAGAATATAATAATTCATAAATAGTAATAGAAGAATAAACTGTTTCACATGCTCATAGGTGTAAACTTACTTATGCCCACCCCTGTGTATCCCTTAGAAGTCTAGCTTTCCTTACTTTTTCTCTGTGAAGGTGCCATAGGAAAATCCAGAAACTGAGAACTGGAATTTTATTTAGCATTTCGCACAGCATTGTCACAAACCAGCATCAATGGTTGGTGATAGTTTGATTTATGTGACTGTTTTATCCCATTTGTTGGCTATACCAGCTTAAAGGGAAATGAAATAAAGAGGCATTGGTGATAGAATCATATGAAACTATACAAAATTAGGGAAATGGAGAAGATGGGAAAAGACCCAGATTAGTGCAAGGGTCTTATGCTGCTTATCACAGGAAAAACCACCATGAAGTGACTAAAATAAGGAAGTGAAATCATGAAATTGAGTACCTATTCTCAGAAATACAATGTTTTTTGTTTTGTTTTCCTGTAAGGGCTGCAATTGTGTAAGTGAACAGCTGGTGTAATGTCTGCTGGTAAATTCTGTCAGATTATCAACGTTTGTTTTTCCTTTTCTGCTCTCACAAGCCTTTCATTGCTCTTTAATTTTCCTTCCTTTGCCTGAAGTTCCTCTAAGGTAGAAGACCTTTTTACCACCTCGTCCAACCATCTTACAGTCTGTTCTTCTGCTTCCCTTTACTCTCCTGTCCTTTCTTCCTTATTCCATAACTATTATTTTTTCTCCTGATTGCAAACGGAGCATCTGCTAATTAATGTGGAACGTACCCATATTCAATCAGTCATCAGGTATCCTTTACTAGGTTCTCGGGAATATGTCTAAATGAACTCATTATTTTTATTTAAAAATTATTATTTTTCTCTTCATTCATGTTTCAGCCAGTCACTAAAACTATTTCTAAATATTATTACCTAGATATTCTTTGAAGGAAAAGTTAGTTTGGGCTCAGTCATTTTAAATAATGTTCATTGTTCTTTCCTTAGGATATCAATCTTAGGCAGATTACTTTTTATTTATTTATTTATTTATTTATTTATTTATTTATTTATTTAATTTTTTTCTGAAGTGAGAAGTGGGCAGTGAGACAGGCTCTCGCATGCACCTGATCGGGATCTACCCAGCATGCCCACCAGGAGGCGATGTTCTGCCCATCTGGGGCGTTGCCCAGTTGCAACTGGAGCCATTCTAGTGCCTGAGGGGAGGCCATGGAGCCATCCTCAGTGCCTGGACCTGCTTTGCTCCAATGAAGCCTTGGCTGCAGGAGGGGAAGAGAGAGACAGAGAGGAAGGAGAGGGGGAGGGATGGAGAAGCAGATGGACGCTTCTCCTATGTGCCCTGGTTGAGAATCAAACCCTGGACTTCCATACATCATGACAATGCTCTACCACTGAGCCAGCTGACCACGGCCAGCAGATTACTTTTAATATCTATATCTGTTGGCTTATTCTCATGCTATTATTAAATTCTTATTATAATCCCCATATGTAAAATGTGAGATATATGTAATTGTTAATACATGAGATTTCCCTAAAGTGCTAGTTGATTTAAATGCACTTTTTTTTACTATTGTTGCCTTAAAACTTTTTAATTCACTTTACGTAAAAAATATTAAGAGAAAATAGTCAAAGTTATGTCCTCCTGAAAGGAATAATGATTCCTAGAGAGATCAATGTGTATTTTTTTTCTGGATAAGTCATTCTCCAAATATTTATCATGCATTTATTTCTGTAAAATGGGTATGATAATACTATCTTCTTAGGTGTTGCAATATTTATTTTATTTTATTTATTTTTATTTTTTCTGAAGTTGGAAACGGGGAGGCAGTCAGACAGACTCCCACATGCGCCCAACCGGGATCCACCCGGCATGCCCACCAGAGGACGATGCTCTGCCCATCTGGGGCGTCGCTCTGCTGCAACCAGAGCCATTCTAGCACCTGAGGCAGAGGCCACAGAGCCATCCTCAGCGCCTGGGCCAACTCTGCTCCAATGGAGCCTTGGTAGTGGGAGGGGAAGAGAGAGACAGAGAGGAAGGAGAGGAGGAGGGGTGGAGAAGCAGATGGGCGCTTCTCCTGTGTGCCCTGGCCAGGAATTGAACCCGGGACTCCCGCACGCCAGGCCGATGCTCTATCACTGAGCCAACCAGCCAGGGCCTGTGTTGCAATATTTAATTAATAATATTGAGCTTTTGTATAATGTGTGTTCATACATAAATAGGTTAATAATGTGCATTCTCAATGCACTTTATTAAAGTATATTGAGAGCTAATTAAAAGGAATCTAATTTGTGCTTTTGGGAGTATTATCTAAGTATAAATTAGGGAGGGAAGTGGCAGTTAAATCTATACAATGTATCTATTACCACACATTTGAGGCTTACCTCTAATTACAGGTTGGACATGTGAGCAAACAGCATCTGGGAGACTTCCACTCATTTCAGAAGGCCCTTCTTCATGTTCCTACAAGAAGGCTATTCATTTAATAATGAGGATTATTAATAAGCCACTTTCTGCTCAGAACAAAAGGAATAAAGGGAAAAGACTTCTTTCAAAGTCAGCATATTGACAGTATTTACTGTTCTCTTTTGTAGACAATGTCTCCCAACAAGTGCCCTGAGAAAATAGTGTATTATTCAGTCCTTTAGACAGAGGGAAGCATTTTTTTGTAAACTGATAACTCTATGCAGAAAGGACATTTATACCTGATAGAAGAGGAAAATTTTGTACACAGATTTGTGCCTGTCTTCAAACCTTTTACCATCTTAATAACCTCTGAGGTTAAATAGCTGATAGACATCTGTAGGCAGAATTAAGAGAAATGAGATCATCAAGGAATGGTATCATGCTTACAACATGTGGCGAAATGAGTGGCTCTTCACCATCTGTTATTTGTGTGTGTATTTTATTATGTAAATGTTCATACACACTGCATACTAAACAAAGGAACATTACTTCCACTTTGTTGATGCTGCCAAGCTTGCGTATGTGTCCTGGAAAAAGAAAGTGGCAGACAGAAAATTCAGGGTTCATCTAGCCACTTGGGTCCCCACTCCTTTCACCAAGAGGGTGAGAGACTTTAAGTAGGTTTGATTTCTTTTCTACATCCTGTTAATAAATACGAAGCTTGACTGTGAATGGAAAACAATGTCTTAAATACTACAATTATGGTCTAAAGCTTCTTTTACTGGCATCCACAGGAAAAAGATCCTGCAAGCTAGGATGCCCTGGGCTGGTTCCAATGTATACTAGTGATGAATCCAAGCTTAAAAATAAATTTGGACAGAGAAAACAGGCTCTGTTCAATTTTCTCTCATCTGTTTAATTCCTGGCACATATCTCTGGGTCATGGGAAGGTTCTGGTGGACTGCTGTCATTGTCTCCCCCAAACAAGAGGGGTGTGTGTGTGTATGTGTGTGTGTGTGTGTGTGCGTGCACACACATGTGTGTGCGTATTCAGTTGGAATGAAAGTGAGGAGATTTGGGTGACATATATTCTGGTTTAAATTTTCATAAAATTACCAATTTAAATTGAAATGTAATTATCCTAACTGGCATCTTTTTGGCAGTAGCTTAAAAAAATCCCTCGGCTTTACTGTACCAAGCAAAAACCCAGAAGACTCCTGACACTGGCCTTTAATCATAGCTGAAAAGACACAAAAGCTTTCAGATAATCTATGCCAAGCTATCTTGGACAGCATGGATTTGCCTGGAGCACCCTTCTGGTGGCATTTAAAACACCTGGTGCCCTTAGAAAAAAAATACAACTGTGTCTGCAATTTCTCTTTCTGTAATTCCCTTAAATCTCTCTATCCCAAGCCATTTTCCTATCTTTAACAGTAGAAACACATCAGTGACAGTAAAATAAAGCAATTTTATTTACCAAGAGATTGATACTTGTCTTTGGCTATGACAGGAGGTGATAGACTCAGGTGCCCATCTGCTCAAACACTTCCTCACTGTTTATTTCATGTGGTTTAGTATAATTAAACTATCATTGTGCTCATTGATTCAGCTCAAATTTTAATTTGATAACTGGGGAAAAGGTGTGCATTTAAAATGGCGGCAATTAATTGACACTTTAAATGCACTTGAACAGAAATAATTTAAGTTATACCATACCTAGTGGTGACTTACACTGTTGTGTTTATACAGATTCTTTTATTTAGTGCCTATCATTAATGGAAAGAGGTAAATAATGTTATTCAGCCTAAGTTCTTTTGATACTGACAGTCTAATTCTGCAATTTGGAAATAAATTCACAACCACAAACAATCCCATTCATTTCATAATCATAGGCTTTTCTAAAATAAAGGCATTCTAACTTTGAATTACAATCTAATTGTTCAAAACTAGTCTCACATATATGAAGCATAATTATACAGATTGTCACATAATTTTGTCACTAGAAAGCCACTTTCTCATTCTAACAAACATCTTGCACAAAGAAATAATGAGAATAACAAAGACACAATGCCTCAATTTATAGTACAACCCATTTTTTCACATGATTTGAATAAAAGGAAGACACATAACTAGTTCTTACTTACTTAATTTCTCTCCAAAACCAGTTGTACTTTAATTTGCTGCAAGGGAATTTATATATTTCAGTAAATTTACTGAAATTTAAGAAAAAAACATATTTATAGGTAAAGCAATTTTTTGGTGTTAATTACCTTCCATCTGGAAACAAATATGCTTTCACATGTTTAAAAGAATTTAAGAACAAAGCTAGTGTGTTTTAGCAACACACAAAATCTTCCTAATTTTTATGGGACCTCTCTTAATCACAGAGTCTGAAATAAATACTTTTAATCCAAACTTAAGCAAATTCAATTTCACAAAATGTTAACTACCACAAATTATAGCTTTAGTAAATATTGTTGCTTAATAAGAATTATTAGTTGTTTCTACATATGCCCTGAGAGGACTTGTTCTTAACTTTTTTTTAATAAATTTTTATTAATGGTAATGGGATGACATTAATAAATCAGGGTACATATATTCAAAGAAAACATGTCTAGGTTATTTTGTCATCAAATTATGTTGCAAACCCCTCGCCCAAAGTCAGATTGTCCTCCGTCACCCTCTATCTAGTTCTTTGTGCCCCTCCCCCTCCCCCTAACTCTCTCCCTCCCTCCCTCCCATGTCCTCCCTCCCCCCCCACCCATGGTAACCACCACACTCTTGTCCATGTCTCTTAGTCTCATTTTTATGTTCCACCAATGGAACATAAAAACAAGAACATGTAGTTCTTGTTTTTTTCTGATTTGCTTATTTCACTCCTTATAATGTTATCAAGATCCCACCATTTTGCTGTAAATGATCTGATGTCATCATTTCTTATGGCTGAGTAGTATTCCATAGTGTATATGTGCCACATCTTCTTTATCCAGTCTTCTACTGAAGGGCTTTTTGGTTGTTTCCATGTCTTGGCCACTGTGAACAGTGCTGCAATGAACATGGGGCTACATGTGTCTTCACGTATCAATGTTTCTGAGGTTTTGGGGTATATACCCAGTAGAGGGATTGCTGGCTCATAAGGTAGTTCTATTTGCAGTTTTTTGAGGAACCACCATACTTTCCTCCATAATGGTTGTACTACTTTACAGTCCCACCAACAGTGAATGAGGGTTCCTTTTTCTCCACAGCCTCTCCAACCTTTGCTATTACCCGTCTTGTTGATAATAGCTAATCTAACAGAAGTGAGGTGGTATCTCATTGTAGTTTTGATTTGCATTTCTCTAATAACTAATGAAGCTGAGCATCTTTTCATATATCTGTTGGCCATTTGTATCTCTTCCTGGGAGAAGTGTCTGTTCATGTCCTCTTCCCATTTTTTTATTGGATTGTTTGTTTGTTTGTTGTTGAGTTTTATGAGTTCTTTGTAAATTTTGGATATTAGGCCCTTATCTGAGCTGTCTTTTGAAAATATCAGTTCCCATATAGTTGGCTGTCTGTTTATTTTGATATCAGTTTCTCTTGCTGAGCAAAAACTTTTAATTCTGATGTAGTCCCATTCATTTATCTTTGCCTTCACTTCTCTTGCCATTGGAGTCAAGTTCATAAAATGTTCTTTAAAACCCAGGTCCATGATTTTAGTACCTATGTCTTCTTCTATGTACTTTATTGTTTCAGGTCTTATATTTAGGTCTTTGATCCATTTTGAATTAATTTTAGTACACGGGGACAGGCTGTAGTCGAGTTTCATTCTTTTGCATGTGGCTTTCCAGTTTTCCCAACACCATTTGTTGAAGAGGCTCTCTTTTCTCCATTGTGTGTTGTTGGCCCCTTTATCAAAGATTATTTGACCATATATATGTGGTTTTATTTCTGGGCTTTCAATTCTGTTCCATTGGTCTGAGTGTCTATTTTTTTGCCAATACCATGCTGTTTTGATTATCATGGCCCTATAATATAGTTTAAAGTCAGGTATTGTAATGCCCCCAGCTTCATTCTTTTTCCTTAGGATTGTTTTGGCTATTCGGGGTTTTTTATAGTTCCATATAAATCTGATGATTTTTTGTTCCATTTCTTTAAAAAATCTCATAGGGATTTTGATGGGAATTGCATTAAATTTGTATATTGCTTTGGGTAATATGGCCATTTTGATTATATTTATTCTTCCTATCCAAGAACAAGGAATATTTTTCCATCTCATTGTATCTTTTTCGATTTCAGTTAACAATGCTTTGTAATTTTCATTATATAGGTCCTTTACTTTCTTTGTTATGTTTATTCCTAGGTATTTTATTTTTTTTGTTGCAATCGTGAGGGGATTATTTTTTTGAGTTCGTTTTCTAGTATTTCATTGTTGGCATATAGAAAGGCTATGGACTTTTGTATGTTAATTTTGTATCCTGCCACCTTACTGTATTGGTTTATTATTTCTAATAATCTTTTTGTGGAGTCCTTCGGGTTTTTGATGTATAGGATCATATCATCAGCAAAAAGTGATAGCTTTACTTCTTCTTTTCCGATATGGATGCCTTTTATTTCTTTGTCTTGTCTGATTGCTCTGGCCAGAACTTCTAGCACCACGTTGAATAAGAGTGCAGAGAGTGGACAACCCTGTCTTGTTCCTGATTTAAGGTAGAAAGTCCTCAGTTTTATGCCGTTTAATAGGATGTTGGCTGATGGTTTATCATATATGGCCTTTATCATGTTGAGATATTTTCCTTCTATACCCATTTTGTTGAGAGTCTTAAACATAAATTTGTGTTGTATTTTATCAAAAGCCTTTTCTGCATCTATTGATAAGATCATGTGGTTTTTGTTCTTTGTTTTGTTGATATGGTGTATTACGTTAACCGTTTTGCGTATGTTGAACCATCCTTGAGACTCTGGGATGAATCCCACTTGATCATGATGTATTATTTTTTTAATATGTTGTTGTATTCGGTTTGCCAGTATTTTGTTTAGTATTTTAGCATCTGTATTCATTAGAGATATTGGTCTGTAGTTTTCTTTCTTTGTGCCATCCTTGCCAGGTTTTGGTATGAGGGTTATGTTGGCCTCATAAAATGTGTTTGGAAGTATTGCTTCTTCTTCAATTTTTTGGAAGACTTTGAGTAGAATAGGAACCAAGTCTTCTTTGAATGTTTGATAGAATTCACTAGTATAACCGTCTGGGCCTGGACTTTTATTTTTGGGGACATTTTTAATAGATTTTTCTATTTCCTCCCTGCTGATTGGTCTGTTTAGGCTTTCTGCTTCTTCATGACTCAGTCTAGGAAGGTTGTATTGATCTAGGAATTTATCCATTTCTTCTAGATTGTTGTATTTGGTGGCATATAATTTTTCATAGTATTCTACAATAATTCTTTGTATTTCTATGATGTCTGTGGTGATCTCTCCTCTTTCATTTTGGATTTTATTTATTTGAGTCCTGTGTCTTTTTTCCTTGGTGAGTCTTGCCAAGGGTTTGTCAATTTTGTTGATCTTTTCAAAGAACCAGCTCCTTGTTTTATTGATTTTTTCTATAGTTTTTCTGTTCTCTATTTCATTTATTTCTGCTCTGATTTTTATTATCTCCTTTCTTCGGCTGGTTTTGGGTTGTCTTTGTTCTTCTTTTTCTAGTTCCTTAAGGTGTGAAGTTAAGTGGTTTACTTCGGCTCTCTCTTGTTTGTTCATATAGGCCTGAAGTGATATGAACTTTCCTCTTATTACTGCTTTTGCTGCATCCCAGAGATTCTGATATGTCGTATTTTCATTTTCATTTGTCTGTATATATCTTTTGATTTCTGCGCTTATTTCTTCTTTGACCCATTCATTTTTTAGAAGTATGTTGTTTAGTTTCCACATTTTTGTGGGTTTTTCCCCCTCTTTTTTGCTGTTGAATTCTAGTTTCAAGGCTTTATGATCAGAAAATATTCTTGGTACAATTTCAATTTTTCTAAATTTGCTGATATTGTCTTTGTGGCCCAACATATGGTCAATTCTTGAGAATGTTCCATGTACACTAGAGAAAAATGTATACTCTGTCCCTTTGGGATGAAGTGTCCTGTAGATATCTATCATATCCAGGTATTCTAGTATTTCGTTTAAGGCCACTATATCTTTATTGATTCTCTGTTTGGATGACCGATCTAGAGCCGTCAGCGGTGTATTGAGGTCTCCAAGTATGATTGTATTTTTGTTAGTTTTTGTTTTAAGGTAAATAAGTAGCTGTCTTATATATTTTGGTGCTCCTTGGTTTGGTGCATATATATTAAGGATTGTTATGTCTTCTTGATTCAACTTCCCCTTAATCATTATGAAATGACCACTTTTGTCTCTGAGTACTTTTTCTGTCTTGTAGTCAGCATTATTAGATATGAGTATTGCTACGCCTGCTTTTTTTGGGGTGTTGTTTGCTTGGAGTATTGTTTTCCAGCCTTTCACTTTGAATTTGTTTTTATCCTTGTTGCTTAGATGTGTTTCTTGTAGGCAGCATATAGTTGGATTTTCTTTTTTAATCCATTCTGCTACTCTGTGTCTTTTTATTGGTAAGTTTAATCCATTTACATTTAGTGTAATTATTGACACTTGTGGGTTCCCTACTGCCATTTTATAAATTGCTTTCTGTTAGTTTTGTATCTAGTTTGATTCTTCTCTTTTGTTTTTCTATCATTTGTTTTTGTTTGTTTGTGTTCCATACTTCTTTCCTCTGTTGCTACCTTTTTTAAGTCAAGTGTTTTTGTGGTGGTTTTTTTAAGGGTGGTTACCATTAAGTAATGAAAAGGGTACCTACCATATTCATTGTAGTACCCTATCTTATAATTATTTCTGCACTTCATCATCCTTTGCTACTGTTAATCTCCATCCTCTCCCCCTTTTTTTTCCTTTGTTGTCACAGTATAAGTTTGGTTTTATTGTGTTCTTGGTGGAGCTGTTACTTGTGGTGTTGTTTTCTTTTGTTCTTTGAATCTGGTTGGAAAACCCCCTTTAGTATTTCCTGGAGTGGGGGCTTTCTGTTGATAAATTCTCTCATCTTTTCTGTATTTGTGAATGTTTTTATATCTCCTTCATACTTGAGGGATAGCTTTGATGGATATAGTATTCTTGGCTGAAAGTTCCTCTCTTTCATGGCTTTAAATATTGGGGTCCACTCTCTTCTAGCTTGTAGAGTTTCTGCTGAGAAATCTGATGATAATCTAATAGGCCTTCCTTTATATGTTGTACTCTTCTTTTCCCTGGCTGCCTTGAGAATTTTTTCTTTGTCATTGGTTTGTGTCATCTTTATTATGATGTGCCTTGGAGTGGGTTTGTTGTGGTTAAGAAAACTTGGTGTTCTGTTTGCTTCTTGAATTTGAGGCTTTAGTTCCTTCCACAGGCTTGGGAAGTTCTCATCTATTATTTGTTTGAGTATATTCTCCATTCCATTTTCTTTCTCTTCTCCCTCTGATATACCTATTATTCTTATGTTATTCTTTCTGATGGAGTCAGACAACTCCTTTAGGGCTTTCTCATTTTTTATTATTTTTGAGTCTTTTTCTTCTTCTCTCTGTTGTGCCTCAAGTTGTTTGTCTTCTATTTCACTAATCCTATCTTCAATCTGGGCTGTTCTGTTAGCTAAGCTTGTTACCTCGTTTTTCAGCTCGTGAATTGAGTTTTTCATTTCTGTTTGATTTGTTTTTATAGTTCCGATTTCCTTGGTAATATATTCTTTGTGTTCATTGAGTTGTTTTCTGATCTCCCTATATTGCCTTTCTGTGTTTTCTTGTATATCTCTGAGTATTTTTAAGATTTCTATTTTAAATTCTCTGTCATTTAGCTCGAAGGCTTCCAATATGTTAAGTCTTTTCTCCATAGATTTTTCCACATCTATTTGTGTTACCTCTCTTTCTTTTGTATCCATAATATTCGATTTCCTCTTTCTTATCGGCACCTGAGGGTGGACTTATTGATAGCACTAATTAGAATTAATAAAGAGTAAAAAGAAAAAAAAAAAAGGGTAAAACACCCCACAAAAAAAAACAGTAATAATTTATTATTTCCCCCTTTTTTTCTCTCTTCTCTTTCCCTCCTCTCCCCTCCTCAGGGAAATATCGTGCCTATAATGGAGGGCCTGATTTGGGGTGAAGAGTTCAAGGGCCAAAAAAAAGGGAGTAGGGACCTACTAAATGCAAAAAAAAAAGGAAGAAAATCTTAGACAAGCATAAGATGATTTGCTTGTAAGTGATGGTCAACTAAGAGATATAATGAGAGGGATAAGAGGGAATCAGAAAAAAGGACCAAAAAAGAATAATAAAGAAGAAAAAATAAAAATAATTAGTAAAAATCTGTTGTATTAAGTGGAGCGGAGACTAAATACAATGGAGACCTTGGGTTGGGAGGACCCAAAATGCCACAAAAATAAACAAACAAGAGAAAAAAAAATAAAAACAAAAGCAAAAAAGAGAAATAAAGCCAAAAAAAAGCCTTGAGTCCCAAATTGACTAATTTGTTCATGATTGAGGATTATATGGGAGGAAAGTAAAATGAGCAAAGAAAAAACGAATAGAAAGGAAAAAATAAGAAAAAGAGAATAACGAAGGAAGAAATAAAATAGGAGGAGAAAAAAACAAAATAAAGCAAGACAAAAAAAAAAAAACAAAAGAGGAGAGAGTGAGAGTTAAGTGTTTTGGAGTATAACCTTAAAGGAGGGTGAGGATTAAGAAGAAAAATAAAATGCAACACTCATGGGTAGTGTAGTTCAAGAAATGGGAAGCATAAGATGGGCAGAGAATAGAAGGACCGAGGTCGAGGAAATAAAGGCAAAAAGATAGAAGAAACAAACAACAACAACAACAACAAAAAAAAAATTAGTGGATCAAGTTGTAAAGTCTGTGGGTTTTTCTTGATTTTGAGAGGTTAACTTCTTCCTTTTTCTTTTCTCTCCCTCTTCCTAGTTGGTGACTCTGTACCCCAGGCTCTGCCCCTGTGTCACTCTTAGGTAGGGATTTGCAGTTGATGGGATTCTATGGCAATGTCATATAATTGGCTTTAGTCTTGCTGGAAGTAAAGGCTTGTTGGCGTTTGCAGGGTCCAACGATGAGAGAGTTTGCTTTCCTGGATTCTCTCTCCTAGTCCCCCCTTTCTGAATTAGCAGCCTGGTGATCCAGCTATAAGGCTGCAACTGCTTCTGCCTGGGGAGTAAGAGGCTCAAAGACCTGGGAAATCCCCACTCTATCCCCACTCAGTGCAAGGCTTTGGGAAAGGCTCTGAGAGTCAGGGCCTCCAGTGTAATCAGGCGGGGTTGTGAGTCAATTGTTGTCAAGGTGACTGTTCAGCGCCTATCATTTAGTTGGACCTCTCAACCCAGGCTTTCCACACTTTGTAGCCTGTTTTTGCAGGGAAGAAGAGGCACTAGTCTCTGCTTATGACTAGTGTAGTATAGACCTTATTATCTGCCAAGTCCTTCTTGTTAGCGTTTATCCCTTAATATGGAGGCTCTATCAATCAGAAGTTGCCCCCGCCCCTTTAGCGAGAGGCACTAAAAAATATCACGCCTCTTGTCTTGGATCGCTGAACTGAGAGAGATCTTATCAATTAGAACCGAGGGTGCGCAGATTTTATGGGTTAAGCTAATTTCAGTGATTGGGTCGCAGCTGTGTTTCCGAAGGTATTTTAGGCTGCCTGCGCGCGCCCCTCCCCCAACGCTTGATTGTTAGCTTGAATGGCTGGGTGAGGTGCCCCGCTCACGGAGAGAATCTCCCAAGCCTCTCCCGCTCGCCCCGCCGCTGGCGGCTGGACCGCACCAGGCGCAGGATAATGGAGCCCCCTGTGTGTGCGGGCCAGCAGGGTGCCCTGGGCGCGTGGAATGCCCAAGGCACGCGCGCGAATGGGGAGCTCCGGGCACCGGTGGCCGGCAACCCCCACTCGCAGTGTGCAGGCCGCTGGGAACGTCAGCGGTGCTCAACCCGACCGGGCGCGCGCGGCGGCTCGTGGCGGCCGCTCGCGGTGGCAGTTCGCGGCGGCCGCTCGTGGCGGCGGCTTGCGGGGGCTCGCGGCGGCTCGCGGTGGCGGCTCGCGGTTCCCAAGTATATGGGCTGACTCTCCGCAGGCGCACTCCCTCGCGGCTTGAATGAGCGTCGCTGCTGCGGTAGCTTCCTCCACACCCTCGTCTCTCAGATTCAAGTGATAACAGTCCTTTTGCTTTCAGTTTGTGTGGAACTCCGGAATGCTCCGTGGATAAATTTTTCTGTTTCTAGTTGATAAATTTGTTGTGATTTAGGGGAGAGCTGTCAGACGCGCTTCTCACGGCGCCATTTCCCAGGACATGTTCTTAAAATAAAGTTCTAGAACAACCGCTCTGCCCTTTAGATAAAGGTTTAAACTTTTGCTTCAGTCTATTATTCAATATTTTTAATAATCAATGTAACCATGGATGAAGCTAAGAAAGTTGTGGCAGGTCATGCCAGCTAAGCCAGTGGTCCCCAACCTTTTTTGGGCCATGAACCAGTTTAATGTCAGAAAACATTTTCACAGACCAGCCTTTAGGGTGGGACAAATAAATGTGTCACGTGACTGAGACAAGTGTGAAGAGTGAGTGTTAGATGGATGTAACAGAGGGAATCTGGTCATTTTTTAAAAATAAAACATTGTTCAGACTTAAATATAAATAAAACGGAAATAATGTATGTTATTTATTCTTTCTCTGCGGACCGGTACCAAATGGCCCACAGACTGGTACCGGTCTGCGACCCGGGTGTTGGGGACCACTGAGGTAAGCAACCACACTCTTTTTATTAAAGCTTGAAACACCATTAAAATAGGCTCTGTGACAATTTTCTAAACTCCAGCTTCAAATTAAGATTGACAATAATGTTCTCCCAAATTGTTTTATATAAATGAAGTTCTTTTGGTGCTTTCAAATTTTTGAAAGTAAGATGTTATAAAGCAGAAAAAGGCAAGACACAAAGAGAACAAACACATGAAAGAACACAAAATGTA
This sequence comes from Saccopteryx bilineata, assembly GCF_036850765.1. Taxonomy (NCBI): domain Eukaryota; kingdom Metazoa; phylum Chordata; class Mammalia; order Chiroptera; family Emballonuridae; genus Saccopteryx; species Saccopteryx bilineata. The sequence continues at coordinate 205,568,473 of NC_089491.1, read as the reverse complement.
CACACATGACACATATTTATGTACATAAGTGTGGTGGACCAAAAGCCAATTTCTCATACATTTTCTTTCCATTATCTACTTTCAGACAAAATCCCCTAAAACCATCTTTGCTAAATCAGTTAGTATACTAGTTGTAAAGAAAGAAAAATGTAATAATAAACATGATCTTTAACCATACTTAATAGGAGCCTTTGGTTACAGAACAGAATTGAAATCTTTTGAAAGATCAGAGAATTTTAAAGCTAGGAGGGAGCAGAGAGATGAATTGATCTGATAGCTCCATAACTGCGAGAGTTCATGGGCCAGAGATGAAAGACTGCAAACTCAACACATAGTGGATGACGGGATCAGGGTTATTAAGCAGATCTTCGAACTCTCGCATAAACACTTATTCTTTATGGCATCGTTTGTAATTTCATATTTAGCAATTTGATGGAATCTAGCATCTAGATGAGTAAACTCATTCATGATTAGCACAATTTTTATTGATTTTTTTAAGAAAACCAAATTTCTTTCACAAATCTAGGTCTTTACTGTATAAAATATCTTTTTTATCAACTCCTTAAGCATCAAGAATATTGATATATTGTTGTTAATAGTCTTTAGAGTTTGAATTCATCAATCATCCCTTTTCTTAATCTGTGTTGTGAATTAATTCACAGAAAAATCTTTCTCTTTGTCACCAGCATTTTTTTCACAATACTGAGAACACTTTTTTTTAAGATTTTATTTATTCATTTTAGAGAAGGGAGGAGAAAGAGAGAGAGAGAGAGAGAGAGAGAGAGAAGGGGGAGGAGCAGAAAGCATCAACTCCCATATGTGCCTTGACCAGGCAAGCCCAGCATTTCAAACCAGCGACCTCAGCATTCCAGGTTGACGCTTTATCCACTGCGCACCACAGGTCAGGCAAGAACGCTTCTTGAAAGCTTATTAAGCACATAAAAATATTACTTATGTAGGTATTAAAAATGGATCATGTCAGGTTTGACATATTCTGTTGGTGCTTATTTAAATGGCAAAGGTTACCCTCATGAAGGAAACCTAAAATCCCTCAATTTGATATCAGTTAAACTCAATAGAACTAGTATCTAGCTCTGATCTGGGTTCTTAGGGGGAAAAAAAAGAATATATATATGAAAAAGTTAGTCATCTCATGTTAGTTGAGCAATTCATATAATTACATAAAACCTGTCACAATTTTTAAGAAAGATTCAAGACAGAAATAAAAGCCCTTAAATGTGCTGTATAGTACCAACAGACACTGAAATAATATTTTCTTATATGTGCAATAATTGAATATTTTTAATTTAAAATTTTTTCCAGAATAAATATTAAAATAAATTGTGTGAGAAATGCTGTTGTTGGTTCTGCAAAATAAACAGTTTTTCTGTGACCAGAAAACAGTGACTTTATGGGAGGACCTACAACCTACAGTTGTAAGTATGATAAGAATAAAAAGTTAAGAGTTGGGTCCCTCAAAATGTGTGAGGACAATTAAGTAAGATATATTTGAGCTATGAAAGAGTATATTTGGAAATGAGCAAGAAGTAGATTAAAAAATGATTTGATTTAAGTACGGTGCCCAGAACAAGACAGTGATATCAAGCAGTCTGCAAATTACTTGTTATCAGTTATAGTTGCATGTTATCTACCTTTTTACATGTAGTATAGACAGTCCTTCAGTTTGGGAGAATATTTGGAATGAAATTTTTGTACAACTGGAACACATGGAAGTTTCTCAGAAAAACTTAACCTAACTTACCAAATCATTTCTACAACTTAGAAAAAAATGGTAAAATTGATACATTCAAGACATTGCAATCTTAATTTTCAGTGTTAAATACAAGCCCAAGGTAAGTTGAGACAACTCATTGTGACCACGAAAGAACATTGGCATTTTCCTAACTTTCAAATCCTTGCCTTTTAAACAGAAGCTTCCGCTTAGTTAGACTGCCCATCCCTCTCTCTGCGTGTTCATGTTGGCCTGCTATTATGCAGGCTTGCCATGTGTGTAGGGAATTTGGCCGAGTTAGCAGTTTTGTTTTAATATATTCTTGGAAATTTTATCTTCAGCAGTTCTGTGTGCTTTCAGGAAGGGGCTAAAATAGATACAGGTTTTCTAAGTCTGATGAGATCATGACTAATAACACCATAGGCTGCAAGAAAAATGATGTAGCAGTATGACATATGAGAAACAGCCTGTGTCAACTTGCCATCTTCCTCCCACTTTTATGTGTTAGTTTAATTCTAATGGAATCAGGGTAAAGGTCTCTTGGCACTGAAGCTACTCATGCCACTTTGAAATCTTTAATAGTAGCATTGGCCGCTCAGAGACTTTATGAAACCGAGATGCTATGCATCCAAGGTTTCCTTACCCTGGATGGCGTCACCCAACGAAAGGTGAGACTTCTCTAATCAAGCGTTGCCCATATACCAGCATTTCTATTGTTATCAGAATATGCTTCCAGGTGATCTCAAGGATGGCTTGTCAGAAATGAAGGCAAAGGTAGCCTCCCTCCACAGACTGCAAACTGCATGTAGGTAACATGTGTGCTTCACTCTAAGTTTGGTGTTCAGAATCCAATTCAGAGCTGATGTGACTTTCCACAACACTGCAAGTGATGAGAGTCATCTATCTGAAGGAATAGCTAGGACAGTTTCCAGACAGGTGACGTCAGCCCTCGCTGAAGAATCAGCCTTCTTCTAAGTTATTGTTCCAGCACAGGCCTGCCTACTGAAGAGCTTCGGGATGCTGAAATATCTACTTGGTTTCCAAGTTGGGAAAAACATTGCCTTGGTGTGTCATTAGAAGAAAGGCACCCAGGTTTCCACTTGAGTTAAAAGTATGCAAAGCTGAAACTGTTTAAATTTCAGTTTAAATTTTATCCCCAGAATTTAGATATAGTATGTTGTAGACCAGGGGTCCCCAAACTACGGCCCGCGGGCCGCATGCGGCCCCCTGAGGCCATTTATCCAGCCCCCACCGCACTTCCAGAAGGGACACCTCTTTCATTGGTGGTCAGTGAGAGGAGCATAGTTCCCATTGAAATACTGGTCAGTTTGTTGATTTAAATTTACTTGTTCTTTATTTTAAATATTGTATTTGTTCCCGTTTTTTTTTTTTTTTACTTTAAAATAAAATATGTGCAGTGTGCACAGGGATTTGTTCATAGTTTTTTTTTATAGTCCGGCCCTCCAGTGGTCTGAGGGACAGTGAACTGGCCCCCTATGTAAAAAGTTTGGGGACCCTTGTTGTAGAATGAGAGGCAGAGTCCTTTGAGATGAATGCTATGCTATTGTTTTATGTGTTAATAAGGGTAAGGATATTTTTTTTTGTGGCTAATGGCACTCCCCTGAATCACTGCCTTATTTACGGTGGAGGAATGTCATAGATATCATATTTCATCAGCAATGATGGCTTGAATATGTTCTGTGAATAATTACAATATCTTTTCATCTCCCTTTTGTTATAGGAAACCTTTATAGTAAAGGCTTTTAAATATGCAGTGGGAGTGTGTAATTCAAGTATCAAGTCTAACCAGAAATTGTTTTGGCAAGTTCAGAACCCTCTCAAAATTCATGGGTTTGAAGTTACATATCTAACTGGAACCTTTTGATGTTGGAATACGTTGCTCTTAGGAAAACAGTGTCAAGCCTTTAATCAGTGGTGGGGGTGGGGGAAGAAACCTTTAAGAAATACTTAGCAAGATTCTATGACAATAAAATTATGTTTATTTAAAAACAGAAACTCCCATGTTCTGGTATCTTAACATAAAAAGAGTGAAAAATGGGAATTATATACATGTCTACAAGAATTACAAGGCTTTGAAAAATTGCTTCTGCAAATATTTTGTGAGTTGCTGTTGAGCCAAATAATGAAAAAATACCTTCAGAATGTCAGAGATGTAATAAAGGAATCTGTTCAACATCGATTTGCTAGAAATTTTCTCTCAAGAGTACAGGCCAGCTGTGTAAAGACCTAATTTAGGCTTTTTCTTCCCTAAAATTAACAGCATATCCTGAGGTTATTTACTCTGATGGCTACATTCGGAGAACGACCATCTCCCCTTTTTTGAAAATGTTTTCTAGTTTTTATTTTTGAAATTTCATCTATGCCACAAAGTAGTCACATTGGTCATGCTAAGTGATCAAATAGAAGGAACTAAAAAATCTATTCTTTCCTGTCTTCCTTTAGTTTCTGTATGTTCAATGCAAATGACTGCCATATGGTTTAACCTTAGTGAGGATATTATGTGTATTGAGTAGAAAGAATCTTTCCTAAAGTTAAGCTTAGAAAGAAGTTGTCAATGTAAAATCTCACAATGCACAGGTAAATCTAGCTTCAGGAACCTTGCTTCTGGTCAGTATGAGAGGAAATTATTCTGGCAGCATCTATCAGATTGGGTGTTTGGAAAACAAGGACTCAAAGATGGAAAGAATTATGAAGAAAGTCTGGGGTGGGCAGTTCCCTGGTTATATAAATAGAAATTTGAAGCTCATTTTGGAGCTGCATGCCATAATTTTGATAATGTTTAATTTGTCATCATAAAAAAATGATTCAAGCATTGGCATTCTTTTGAACACGTTAACCTATCTTAAGGACAAAAGACTTTGTTCCCTTACTTCTATGGGGAGTTTTCTAGCTTTGATACTTAAATATAAAAATTCCTTTTTTGTTTGTTTGTTTTTTTGTTGTTGTTGTTAAATGCTGTGTATAATGTTAGGTAAGAATAAGTGTTCATTCCCCCCCCCCCCCCGCAGAAATATCCAGTTGCTGTAACACTTTAAAAAAAAATTCCTTTCCCTCATGGAAAGGGCTTTAAATATTTTTTGAAAATCATTTGGCCAATTATGTTTAGATCTATTTTTGAACACTTTTTTTGCTCACTTATCTTTAGACCTACCTTTTTGGTAATACTACATTCTCTCAATTAAATTACTAAACATGAAATCAGAACATTTAAATTCTCTATGTTTTTCCCTCTTTAAAAAAATACTTTAGTTTATTCTCATTTATTTGCATTTCCATGAAAATTTTGGATTTACCATGTCAACTTTTGCAAAAAACATGCTGGAATTTTTATTGGGATTGCATTGAAATTATTATTTTGGAGTAGATTTCTTATATGCATATAACTGCATTCTATTAGTAAAATCACAGTATTAACATTGGTACAATACATTAACTAATTTACAGACATTCAAATTTCATCAATTGCTCTATTAATGCCCTCTTTCTGGACTACAACGCTATCCAGAGTCACACATTGCAGTTAGTTGTAATGTCTCCTTACTCTTTCTTATTCTGGAAGAAAACTCAGTCTTTCTTTGTCATTCATGTTCTTGACACATCTGGAGAGTACTGGACAGTTATTTTGTAGCTATCTCTTACCTTTGGTTTGCCTGATGCTTCCTTATGATTAAATTCAACTTATTCAGTTTTTTGAAGAGATGCAATATGCTTCCCAGTGTATTATATTGGGAGGCAGAAGTTGCCATTGTGTCTCATTACTGCTGATTTTAATTCTATCACTTGGTTAAGGTGGTATTTGCCATTTTTTCAATATAAAAAACTCTTTTTTTATAAATCAATGTCTGTGTGGGGCATATACTTCTTCAAATTGGATGAGTTCAATTAATATGTTTTCAAATTAACTGACTCTTTTATCTCTATTACTCTTAAGCAGGGGTCCCCAAACTTTTTACAGAGGGGGCCAGTTCACTGTTCCTCAGACCGTTGGAGGGCCAGACTATAAAAAAACTATGAACAAATCCCTATGCACACTGCACATATCTTATTTTAAAGTAAAAAAACAAAATGGGAACAAATACAATATTTAAAATAAAGAACAAGTAAATTTAAATCAACAAACTGACCAGTATTTCAATGGGAACTATGCTCCTCTCACTGACCACCAATAATACAGTTACCCCTTCCTGAATTGCAGCAGGGGCCAGATAAATGGCCTCAGGGGGCCACATGCGGCCCACAGGCTGTAGCTTGGGGACCCCTGCACTTAAGCCTAGCCAATAGATGTTTTTACCTGAGGTATTAAAATGATTAATTTTATAATTTCTACTTTTTAATATATGCAGAGTTACTTTATGTTTTTATTTATTACAAGTCTAAAATTCTTTTTGCCACTAAGCATAATTATAACTGCTCTTTTAAAGTACTGTCTAAAAATTCCTACATTTGCTAACCTTGAGGTTGACATGTTTTTATAGTCTTTTCCTCAAGATGGGATCACATTCCCTTGGCTATTTATTTATGAAAAATTGGCTTTCGATAAAATACAACACAATTTTATGTTTAAGACTCTCAACAAAATGGGTATAGAAGGAAAAAATCTCAACATGATAAAGGCCATATATGATAAACCATCAGCTAACATCATATTAAATGGCACTAAACTGAAGGCTTTCCCCCTTAAATCAGGAACAAGACAGGGTTGTCCATTCTCTCCACTCTTATTTAATGTGGTACTAGAGGTTCTAGCCAGAGCAATCAGACAAGACAAAGAAATAAAAGGCATTCATATCGGAAAAGAAGAGGTAAAGGTATCACTTTTTGCAGATGATATGATCCTATACATCGAAAACCCCAAAGAATCCACAAAAAGACTACTAGAAACAATAAGCCAATACAGTAAAGTTGCAGGATACAAAATTAACATACAGAAGTCAATAGCCTTTCTATATGCCAACAATGAAAAAATTGAGAACAAACTCAAAAGAATAATCCCCTTCACAATTGCAACAAAAAAATAAAATATTTAGGAATAAACATAACAAAGAATGTAAAGGACTTATATAATGAAAACTATAAACCATTGTTAAGGGAAATCAAAAAGGATATATTGAGATGGAAGAATATACCTTGTTCTTGGTTAGGAAGAATAAATATAATCAAGATGGCCATACTACCCAAAGCAATATACAAATTTAATGAAATTCCCATCAAAATTCCAATGACATTTTTTTTAAAAAAACAGCAAAATATCATCAGATTTATAGGGAATTATAAAAAACCCTGTTTAGCCAAAGCAATCCTAAAGAAAAAGAATGAAGCTGGGGGCATTACAATACCTGACTTCAAACTATATTATAGGGCTACGACAATAAAAACAGCATGGTATTGGCAGAAAAATAGACACTCAGACCAATGAAACAGAATAAAAAGTCCAGAAATAAAACCACATAAATATGGTCAAATAATTTTTGATAAAGGGGCCAACAACACACAATGGAGAAAAGAAAGCCTCTTCAATAAATGGTGCTGGGAAAACTGGAAAGCCATATGCAAAAGAATGAAACTGGACTACAGTTTGTCCCCCTGTACTAAAATTAACTCAAAATGGATCAAAGATCTAAACATAAGACCTGAAACAATTAAGTACATAGAAGAAGACATAGGTACTCAACTCATGGACCTGGGTTTCAAAGAGCATTTTATGAATTTGACTCCAAAGGCAAGAGAAGTGAAGGCAAAAATTAATGAATGAGACTACATCAGACTAAGAAGTTTTTGCTCAGCAAGAGAAACTGATAACAAAATAAACAGACAGCCAACTAAATGGGAAATATTTTCAAACAACAGCTCAGATAAGGGCCTAATATCCAAAATATACAAAGAACTCATAAAACTCAACAATAAACAAACAATCCAATAAAAAAATGGGAAGAGGACATGAACAGACACTTCTCCCAGGAAGAAATACAAATGACCAACAGATATATGAGTAGATGCTCATCTTCTTTAGTGATTAGAGAAATGCAAATCAAAACTGCAATGAGATACCACCTCACACCTGTTAGATTAGCTATTATTAACAAGACAGGTAAGTGACGTCATGGAAATGGCGCCGTGAGCAGTGCGTCCGACAGCTCTCCCCTAAATCACAACAAATTTATCAACTAGAAACAGAAAAATTTATCCTCGGAGCATTCCGGAGTTCCAAACAAACTGATAGCGAAAGGACTGTTATCACTTGAATCTGAGAGACGAGGGTGTGGAGGAATCTACCACAGGGACGTTCTTTCAAACCGCAAGTAAGTGCGCCTGTGGTGAGTCAGCCCATATACTTGGGAACCGCGAGCCACCGCGAGGGGCCGACGCGAGCCGCCACCGCGAGCCCCCGCGAGCCGCTGCCGTGAGCAGAGCGGCCGCTGCAAACCACCGCCGCGAGCCACCGCGAGCAGCCGCGTGCGCGCCCGGTCCGGTTGAGCACCGCTGACGTTCCCAGCGGCCCGCACACTGCGAGTGGGGGTCGCCGGCCACCGGTGCCCGGAGCGCCCCATTCGCGCGCGTGCCTTGGGCATTCCACGCGCCCAGGGAGCCCTGCTGGCCCGCACACCCAGGGGGCTCCATTATCCTGCGCCTGGTGCGGTCCAGCCGCCAGCGGTGGGCGAGTGGGAGAGGCTTGGGAGATTCTCTCCGTGGGCGGGGCACCTCACCCAGCCATTCAAGCTAACAATCAAGCGTTGGGGGAGGGGCGCGCGCAGGCAGCCTAAAATACCTTCGGAAGCACAGCTGCGACCCAATCACTGAAATTAGCTTAACCCATGAAATCTGCGCACCCTCGGTTCTAATTGATAAGATCTCTCTAAATTCAGCGATCCAAGACAAGAGGCGTGATATTTTTTAGTGCCTCTCACTAAAGGAGCGGGGGCAACTTCTGATTAATAGAGCCTCCATATTTAGGGATAAACGCTAACAAGAAGGACTTGGCAGATAATAAGGTCTATACTACACTAGTCGTAAGCAGAGACTAGTGCCTCTTCTTCCCTGCAAAAACAGGCTACAAAGTGTGGAAAGCCTGGGTTGAGAGGTCCAACTAAATGATAGGCGCTGAACAGTCACCTTGACAACAATTGACTCACAACCCCGCCTGATTACACTGGAGGCCCTGACTCTCAGAGCCTTTCCCAAAGCCTTGCACTGAGTGGGGATAGAGTGGGGATTTCCCAGGTCTTTGAGCCTCTTACTCCCCAGGCAGAAGCAGTTGCAGCCTTATAGCTGGATCACCAGGCTGCTATTTCAGAAAGGGGGGACTAGGAGAGAGAATCCAGGAAAGCAAACTCTCTCATCGTTGGACCCTGCAAACGCCAACAAGCCTTTACTTCCAGCAAGACTAAAGCCAATTATATGACATTGCCATAGAATCCCATCAACTGCAAATCCCTACCTAAGAGTGACACAGGGGCAGAGCCTGGGGTACAGAGTCACCGACCAGGAAGAGGGAGAGAAAAGAAAAAGGAAGAAGTTAACCTCTCAAAATCAAGAAAAACCCACAGACTTTACAACTTGATCCACTATTTTTGTTGTTATTGTTGCTGTTTTTGTTGTTTGTTTTTTCTATCTTTTTGCCTTTATTTCCTCCACCTCGGTCCTTCTATTCTCTGCCCATCTTATGCTTCCCCTTTCTTGAACTACACTACCCATGAGTGTTGCATTTTACTTTTCTTCTTCATCCTCACCCTCCTTTAAGGTTATACTCCAAAACACTTAACTCTCACTCTCTCCTCTTTTTTTTTTTTGTCTTGCTTTATTTTGTTTTTTTCTCTTCCTATTTTATTTCTTCCTTCGTTTTTCTCTTTTTCTTATTTTTTCCTTTCTATTCGTTTTTTCTTTTCTCATTTTACTTTCCTCCCATATAATCCTCAATCACGAACAAATTAATTAATTTGGGACTCAAGGCTTTTTTTTGGCTTTATTTCTCTTTTTTGCTTTTGTTTTTATTTTTTTTTTCTTGTTTGTTTATTTTTGTGGTATTTTGGGTCCTCCCAACCCAAGGTCTCCATTGTATTTAGTCTTTGCTCCACTTAATACAACAGATTTTTACTTATTTTTATTTTTTCTTCTTTATTATTCTTTTTTGGTCCTTTTTTCTGGTTCCCTCTTATCCCTCTCATTATATCTCTTAGTTGACCATCACATACAAGCAAATCATCTTATGCTTGTCTAAGATTTTCTTCCTTTTTTTTTTTTTGAATTTAGTAGGTCCTACTCCCTTTTTTTTGCCCCTTGAACTCTTCACCCCAAATCAGGCCCTCCATTATAGGCACGATATTTCCCTGAGGAGGGGAGAGGAGGGAAAGAGAAGAGAGAAAAAAAGGGGGTAATAATAAATTATTACTGTTTTTTTTTGTGGGGTGTTTTACATTTTTTTTTTTTACTTTTTACTCTTTATTAATTCTAATTAGTGCTATCAATAAGACCACCCTCAGATGCCGATAAGAAAGAGGAAATCGAATATTATGGATACAAAAGAAAGAGAGGTAACACAAATAGATGTGGAAAAATCTATGGAGAAAAGACTTAACATTTTGGAAGCCTTGGAGCTAAATGACAGAGAATTTAAAATAGAAATCTTAAAAATACTCAGAGATATACAAGAAAACACAGAAAGGCAATATAGGGAGATCAGAAAACAACTCAATGAACAAAAAGAATATATTACCAAGGAAATTGAAACTATAAAAACAAATCAAACAGAAATGAAAAACTCAATTCACGAGCTGAAAAACGAGGTAACAAGCTTAGCTAACAGAACAGCCCAGATTGAAGATAGGATTAGTGAAATAGAAGACAAACAATTTGAGGCACAACAGAGAGAAGAAGAAAGAGACTCAAAAATAATAAAAAACGAGAAAGCCCTACAGGAATTGTCTGACTCTATCAGAAAGAATTACATAAGAATAATAGATATATCAGAGGGAGAAGAGAAAGAAAATGGAATGGAGAATATACTCAAACAAATAATAGACGAGAACTTCCCAAGCCTGTGGAAGGAACTAAAGCCTCAAATTCAAGAAGCAAACAGAACACCAAGTTTTCTTAACCCCAACAAACCCACTCCAAGGCACATCATAATAAAGATGACACAAACCAATGACAAAGAAAAAATTCTCAAGGCAGCCAGGGAAAAGAAGAGTACAACATATAAAGGAAGGCCTATTAGATTATCATCAGATTTCTCAGCAGAAACTCTACAAGCTAGAAGAGAGTGGACCCCAATATTTAAAGCCATGAAAGAGAGGAACTTTCAGCCAAGAATACTATACCCATCAAAGCTATCCCTCAAGTATAAAAGAGATATAAAAACATTCACAAATACAGAAAAGATGAGAGAATTTATCAACAGAAAGCCCCCACTCCAGGAAATACTAAAGGGGGATTTCCAACCAGATTCAAAGAACAAAAGAAAACAACACCACAAGTAACAGCTCCACCAAGAACACAATAAAACCAAACTTAAACTGTGACAACAAAGGAAAAAAAGGCGGGAGAGGATGGAGATTAACAGTAGCAAAGGATGATGAAGTGCAGAAATACTTATAAGATAGGGTACTACAATGAATATGGTAGGTACCCTTTTCATTACTTAATGGTAACCACCCTTAAAAAAACCACCACAAAAACACTTGACTTAAAAAAGGTAGCAACAGAGGAAAGAAGTATGGAACACAAACAAACAAAAACAAATGATAGAAAAACAAAAGAGAAGAATCAAACTAGATACAAAACTAACAGAAAGCAATTTATAAAATGGCAGTAGGGAACCCACAAGTGTCAATAATTACACTAAATGTAAATGGATTAAACTTACCAATAAAAAGACACAGAGTAGCAGAATGGATTAAAAAAGAAAATCCAACTATATGCTGCCTACAAGAAACACATCTAAGCAACAAGGATAAAAACAAATTCAAAGTGAAAGGCTGGAAAACAATACTCCAAGCAAACAACACCCAAAAAAAAGCAGGCGTAGCAATACTCATATCTAATAATGCTGACTACAAGACAGAAAAAGTACTCAGAGACAAAAGTGGTCATTTCATAATGATTAAGGGGAAGTTGAATCAAGAAGACATAACAATCCTTAATATATATGCACCAAACCAAGGAGCACCAAAATATATAAGACAGCTACTTATTGACCTTAAAACAAAAACTAACAAAAATACAATCATACTTGGAGACCTCAATACACCGCTGAGAGCTCTAGATCGGTCATCCAAACAGAGAATCAATAAAGATATAGTGGCCTTAAACGAAATACTAGAACACCTGGATATGATAGACATCTACAGGACACTTCATCCCAAAGGGACAGAGTATACATTTTTCTCTAGTGTACATGGAACATTCTCAAGAATTGACCATATGTTGGGCCACAAAGACAATATCAGCAAATTTAGAAAAATTGAAATTGTACCAAGCATATTTTCTGATCATAAAGCCTTGAAACTAGAATTCAACTGCAAAAAAGAGGGGGAAAAACCCACAAAAATGTGGAAACTAAACAACATACTTCTAAAAAATGAATGGGTCAAAGAAGAAATAAGCGCAGAAATCAAAAGATATATACAGACAAATGAAAATGAAAATACGACATATCAGAATCTCTGGGATGCAGCAAAAGCAGTAATAAGAGGAAAGTTCATATCACTTCAGGCCTATATGAACAAACAAGAGAGAGCCGAAGTAAACCACTTAACTTCACACCTTAAGGAACTAGAAAAAGAAGAACAAAGACAACCCAAAACCAGCCGAAGAAAGGAGATAATAAAAATCAGAGCAGAAATAAATGAAATAGAGAACAGAAAAACTATAGAAAAAATCAATAAAACAAAAAGCTGGTTCTTTGAAAAGATCAACAAAATTGACAAACCCTTGGCAAGACTCACCAAGGAAAAAAGACACAGGACTCAAATAAATAAAATCCAAAATGAAAGAGGAGAGATCACCACAGACATCATAGATATACAAAGAATTATTGTAGAATACTATGAAAAATTATATGCCACCAAATACAACAATCTAGAAGAAATGGATAAATTCCTAGAACAATACAACCTTCCTAGACTGAGTCATGAAGAAGCAGAAAGCCTAAACAGACCAATCAGCAGGGAGGAAATAGAAAAAACTATTAAAAATCTCCCCAAAAATAAAAGTCCAGGCCCAGACGGTTATACTAGTGAATTCTATCAAACATTCAAAGAAAACTTGGTTCCTATTCTACTCAAAGTCTTCCAAAAAATTGAAGAAGAAGCAATACTTCCAAACACATTTTATGAGGCCAACATAACCCTCATACCAAAACCTGGCAAGGATGGCACAAAGAAAGAAAACTACAGACCAATATCTCTAATGAATACAGATGCTAAAATACTAAACAAAATACTGGCAAACCGAATACAACAACATATTAAAAAAATAATACATCATGATCAAGTCGGATTCATCCCAGAATCTCAAGGATGGTTCAACATACGCAAAACGGTTAACGTAATACACCATATCAACAAAACAAAGAACAAAAACCACATGATCTTATCAATAGATGCAGAAAAGGCTTTTGATAAAATACAACACAATTTTATGTTTAAGACTCTCAACAAAATGGGTATAGAAGGAAAATATCTCAACATGATAAAGGCCATATATGATAAACCATCAGCCAACATCCTATTAAACGGCATAAAACTGAGGACTTTCTACCTTAAATCAGGAACAAGACAGGGTTGTCCACTCTCTCCACTCTTATTTAACGTGGTGCTAGAAGTTCTGGCCAGAGCAATCAGACAAGACAAAGAAATAAAAGGCATCCATATCGGAAAAGAAGAAGTAAAGCTATCACTTTTTGCTGATGATATGATCCTATACATCGAAAACCCGAAGGACTCCACAAAAAGATTATTAGAAACAATAAACCAATACAGTAAGGTCGCAGGATACAAAATTAACATACAAAAGTCCATAGCCTTTCTATATGCCAACAATGAAATATTAGAAAACGAACTCAAAAAAATAATCCCCTTCACGATTGCAACAAAAAAAATAAAATACCTAGGAATAAACATAACAAAGAACGTAAAGGACCTATATAATGAAAATTACAAAGCATTGTTAAGGGAAATCGAAAAAGATACAATGAGATGGAAAAATATTCCTTGTTCTTGGATAAGAAGAATAAATATAATCAAAATGGCCATATTACCCAAAGCAATATACAAATTTAATGCAATTCCCATCAAAATCCCTATGAGATTTTTTAAAGAAATGGAACAAAAAATCATCAGATTTATATGGAACTATAAAAAACCCCGAATAGCCAAAACAATCCTAAGGAAAAAGAATGAAGCTGGGGGCATTACAATACCTGACTTTAAACTATATTATAGGGCCACGATAATCAAAACAGCATGGTATTGGCAAAAAAATAGACACTCAGACCAATGGAACAGAATAGAAAGCCCAGAAATAAAACCACATATATATGGTCAAATAATCTTTGATAAAGGGGCCAACAACACACAATGGAGAAAAGAGAGCCTCTTCAACAAATGGTGTTGGGAAAACTGGAAAGCCACATGCAAAAGAATGAAACTCGACTACAGCCTGTCCCCATGTACTAAAATTAATTCAAAATGGATCAAAGACCTAAATATAAGACCTGAAACAATAAAGTACATAAAAGAAGACATAGGTACTAAAATCATGGACCTGGGTTTTAAAGAACATTTTATGAACTTGACTCCAATGGCAAGAGAAGTGAAGGCAAAGATAAATGAATGGGACTACATCAGAATTAAAAGTTTTTGCTCAGCAAGAGAAACTGATATCAAAATAAACAGACAGCCAACTATATGGGAACTGATATTTTCAAACGACAGCTCAGATAAGGGCCTAATATCCAAAATTTACAAAGAACTCATAAAACTCAACAACAAACAAACAAGCAATCCAATAAAAAAATGGGAAGAGGACATGAACAGACACTTCTCCCAGGAAGAGATACAAATGGCCAACAGATATATGAAAAGATGCTCAGCTTCATTAGTTATTAGAGAAATGCAAATCAAAACTACAATGAGATACCACCTCACTCCTGTTAGATTAGCTATTATCAACAAGACGGGTAATAGCAAAGGTTGGAGAGGCTGTGGAGAAAAAGGAACCCTCATTCACTGTTGGTGGGACTGTAAAGTAGTACAACCATTATGGAGGAAAGTATGGTGGTTCCTCAAAAAACTGCAAATAGAACTACCTTATGACCCAGCAATCCCTCTACTGGGTATATACCCCAAAACCTCAGAAACATTGATACGTGAAGACACATGTAGCCCCATGTTCATTGCAGCACTGTTCACAGTGGCCAAGACATGGAAACAACCAAAAAGCCCTTCAATAGAAGACTGGATAAAGAAGATGTGGCACATATACACTATGGAATACTACTCAGCCATAAGAAATGATGACATCAGATCATTTACAGCAAAATGGTGGGATCTTGATAACATTATAAGCAGTGAAATAAGTAAATCAGAAAAAAACAAGAACTACATGATTCCATACATTGGTGGAACATAAAAATGAGACTAAGAGACATGGACAAGAGTGTGGTGGTTACCAAGGGTGGGGGGGGGGAGGGAGGACATGGGAGGGAGGGAGGGAGAGAGTTAGGGGGAGGGGGAGGTGCACAGAGAACTAGATGGAGTGTGACGGAGGACAATCTGACTTTGGGCGAGGGCTTTACAACATAATTTGATGACAAAATAACCTAGACATGTTTTCTTTGAATATATGTACCCTGATTTATTAATGTCATCCCATTACCATTAATAAAAATTTATTAAAAAAAAAAAAAACAAGACAGGTAATAGCAAATGTTGGAGAGGCTGTGGAGAAAAAGGAACCCTCATACACTGTTGGTGGGAATTTAAAGTAGTACAACCATTATGGAAGAAAGTATGGTGGTTCCTCAAAAAACTGAAAATAGAACTACCTTATGACCCAGCAATCCCTCTACTGGTTATATACCCCCAAAACTCAGAAACATTGATACGTAAAGACACATGCATCCCCATGTTCATTGCAGCATTGTTCACAGTGGCCAGGACATGGAAACAACCAAAAAGCTTGTCAATAGATGACTGGATAAAGAAGATGTGGCACATATACACTATGGAATACTACTCAGCCATAAGAAATGATGACATCGGATCATTTACAGCAAAATGGTGGGATCTTGATAACATTATACGAAGTGAAATTAGTAAATCAGAAAAATCAGGAGCTGCATTATTCCATATGTAGGTGGGACATAAAAGTGAAACTAAGAGACATTGATAATAGTGTGGTGGTTATGGGGGGAGGGGGGAAAGGGAGAGGGAAAGGGGGAAGAGGAGGAGCACAAAGAAAACTAGATAGAAGGTGACAGAGGACAGTCTGACTTTGGGTGATGGGTATGCAACATAATTGAATGACAAGATAACCTGGACTTGTTATCTTTGAATATATGTATCCTGATTTATTGATGTTGCTTCATTAAATATAAAGTTATTAAAAAAAAAAAAGAAAAATTTGAACTATATCTTGGGCGATTTGATTGTTATTAGGTTGTAGAGAATCAGAATTCTGTTATATGGCTCCAAAAAGTGTTGATGTTTTTCTTTTAGCAGGCAATTAACTTGGTTACACTCAGAGTGCAAAGAGGCTTGTCTATGGATGGCAGCAGCTTAGGTCTCAGATCATCTTTTTAAAATTTTCATTGTGGGCCCTGGCCGGTTGGCTCAGTGGTAGAGCACCGGCCTGGCATGCAGAAGTTCCGGGTTTGATTCCCGGCCAGGGCACACAGAAGAAGCGCCCATTGGCTTCTCCACCCCTCCCCCTCTCCTTCCTCTCTGTCTCTCTCTTCCCCTCCCGCAGCCGAAGCTCCATTGGAGCAAAGATGGCCCAGGTGCTGGGGATGGCTCCTTGGCCTCTGCCCCAGGCGCTAGAGTGGCTCTGGTCGTAACAGAGTGACACCCCGGAGGGGCAGAGCATCGCCCCCTGGTGGGCGTGCCAGGTGGATCCCGGTCGGGCACATGTGGGAGTCTGTCTGACTGTCTCTCCCCGTTTCCAGTTTCAGAAAAATACAAAAAAATAAAAAAATAAATAAATTTTTCATTGAATTTATTGGGTGACATTGTTTAATAAGATTTTATAGGTTTCAGGTGAACAAGTCTATAATATATCATCTCTATTCTAAATATGTGTTTACAACCCGAAATCAAGTCTTTTTGTCACCATTTTTCTCCCCTTTACCCTCTTCTACCTCCATTCCCATTGTGTTTTCTCTTAAGTAATCTCCATACTGTTTTCTGTTGGATGCCTGCAGACCTTTGTAGTGGGGCAGTATCTCAGAGAGTCATCAAGGTGAGGCCACAAGAGTTTATCAGACCCTAAAAGATCAATATTTGGTCAGGTGGTGAGGGTAATTTTTCAATTAAGATGAAGAATTAAGAGGTGAGTTGGAAACTGGAGGGTTCTCTACCTGTCAGGTGTGCAAGAGATAAATGGCCCCTATACTAGAACCACACAGCTCAGTGTATCCAAGATTTTGCTGGGAGACTGATCTCAGGAGGTTGAATCTACCAGGAGTTGGGAAGGTGTGGCTAGTGAATCTTTCATGTAGGAGAGGTGCTAGTCTGGCTAGGAGAAATTGTGAGAAGTGGTCCCACCCCAGAGACACACATTTGTCTGTCCTGGATTCTGCCCAGACCTCAGTAGGATTGGTCCACCAGGAGTTGGGAGGTTGGGGCCTCTGGAAGTTCAGAGGATAGGACTAGCAGGTCTCCTGTAAGGAGGAGATGCCAGTCAGGTTTAATAGAAAGTTGGGGGAATCGCTGCTGCTTCAAAACCACACCACTAATTCACTGACATCTCCTGAGTTGGTCTAATCCTCAACTCTAAACTCCAACCCAAGCAGCTGACTCCTTAGCAAGGTGTGAGCTCCACAGGGTTAAGTGACAGGAAGTCCAAAGGGTGGAGCTATTGCCTATCTTCAGGCTGCTACTGTAAGGTGGGCAGTGCTCCACTCAAGAAAGATGGCGTCTGTGGTGTGTAAGAGTGACTCAGCACAGTGATACTGCTGGCTGTCCCTTCAGGTCTCTTTCAAGAGCCACAGACCCATTTCTCTCCTCATGCAACTCTAGTCTGCTCCACCCTCTTTCTGGGAGCCCAGGGTGAGTGGCTGTAGATGAGATTTTTGTGCACTGGCTTTTTAAGAGGGTGCCTGTGTCTCTAGCAGACTTCTGTCTCTTCCTCCCTGGCAGACTGAATCCCTGCTGATTTTCACAGCCAGATGTTATGTGATGCCTCTTTCTGGTTCTGGTGCTCTGGATTGGGGAGTCCAGCTTAGGGTTGAGACTTGTTTCTCAAGGGGAATCTTTGCAGCTGAGATATAGTTCCTGGATCTCAGCTGCTGTTTGTGGGAGTGAGGCTAGCCCTTTTCACATGTCCACCTTTTCTATCAGTGTCAATGTGCTTTCTCCTATAAATCATTGGTTATCTGTCTTCTCCTCAACTAGTCTTCAGTTAGTTATTCAGGGTGATTATTCTATATTTTAGTTGTAATTTAAATTTGGTCCTGAAAAGAGGTGAATGTAACATCTACCTACTTCATTGCCATCTTCTCATTTTAAATATCATTTCTTTACAGTTGTAAGCTGCTTTTCATTTATCACATTTAATATGTGGTTTAGTGGTCAGCTGAAGACTTGGGATGAGTGTTAAGTGAAGAAATTGGTATATTTCTCTGGTTTTTTCCTTTTTATTTTCCTCTCATTCTCTGGTAACTTTAGTTGCCTGCTGCCTGTTACTAGCTATTTCCGTTAGCTAGTAACTCATTGGACTTTCTATCAGTGTTTGTATCATCCCTATATCACGAACACTGTGAATGAGGCTGCCTTCAGGGAAAAACTGCAAAAAAAATGAGGAATTCAGTCTGTTTTGATTACTTTCTCCAAGTTCTGACTTTGCTCCAGAATCTGCCAATTGTATGTAAGTCTCTAAAACTCTCTGGTAGTTAAGTATATATTGTTTCTAGGAGAATAATTTTTCAATTAAGATAAAGACTTAAGAGGTGAATTTGGAATGGTGAATAGATGTCCAAAAAATTATAGTAAATATAAAGAGTAAGGTACCAGAGAAAAATTTTTAGACAAAACTTACATAATATAGAAGATTCCTTTGGGGTTCATAATAAATCACTTAATTAATCTCACTTTAAACCATGTCATAGCCATAGTATAAGAATATAGCAGCCATATTCATACAATGGCACATTGAGTGCTTGACCAGAGAAAATTGAGAAATTATTAGATACCCTACCAGGTTTAAGCCCAAGTCACTTCCTTGAGAATTAAGAATTAGGACCAATGAAGTGCACCTGTCCAATATGGCTTGAAGTCTATCATATTTTGTACTGTATAGTTATATCTCTGTTTTTCTGCTATCACATGAATTGAATAGAAGGACAAAAAACAGTATACTGAAAAACAGAGAGATAAAGATAATGCACAGAGATAAGCATAATCAAAAAGTGAGAGGATGGTCCCAGTAACCAATAATCTTCTAATGTTCCTTCTGGTCATACATCACAGCTGACTGCATTATTTCCCTTTACTATTAGCATTTTTGGTAATCTCTTTTTCCTGAAACTGGCTTTTATCATTTACAACTTTCAGAATTCTGAGTAAACCAGACACTTTCCATATCAGAAGCATTGCAAGAAAGTTTACATAACTCTAGTGATTGGTATACACAGAATAAATGTGTCAAGGGATGTTAAAGTGGCAGGAAATGGACTAAAACTTTTTGGTATTTAAAGTGAGATAATATTTAAATCATTATGTTAAAATCACCTTAAAAGTTTTAAGCACAGATCCTAACTGTTAATTTGAATGTAATCAGAAGAAAATAGAGGCAAAAATTAGTGTAAGTTGTGGATTTCCCCTTATTTAAGTATATGCTAGGTAAGATAATGTTCATAATTTAAACTCTGTAAATGCAATATTTGTGTCCTGTCCTGATGCTCATTCCCCACTTCTGAGAAAATGTGTCAATCTCATTACCATAATTAAGTTTTGGCTTAATCAATTTTATTTCTGTACTTAATAAAAAGAGGCAATTTTTCTAGATGTTCTGTTTTTCCAACTATATAACCACTAAGAAATCAACTGCTTAATAAAAGTTAAAGTAATATGACTTGGACATATATTACTTGGTAACAGAAGGACATAATGAGGCAGACGAATAATCAGTGTCTGTCTCTCAGCCCCTCAAATAAATAATAAATCTCAGCAAAAGCAAACCTTGGGATTCTTTGGATTTATCAAACATTTCACGGATTTTCCAAAACATTTTGGCAGGATAATTCCCTAAGGTGATTCATTATCCATCAATTCATATTTCAGTGTCACTTAATATTTGTTGAATATTCACAACATGCTAGCATTGCACAGCTGCTGAGAACATGCTTCTTTGTCTCTCAACCTCACATTGCATGTTTTTTTAAAGATGAAAAAAATAACATTTTAAAATTTGTTGAGAGGGTAAGAGAATATTGGTCTAAAAATAAATAAGCTCACACACCCTTAAATAATTAATCATTGTTTCTGAAAGCACAAAAAATGTGCTCCTTATTTTTATTCCTAAATATTATATATATATGCTTATATTTTATTTATACATAATTTATGTACCTATATTTAGAAATCTAATTTTATTTAATCTAGATTAACTTTTATGTATCTATGTATACTATACTTCTAGTATTCTATGCAAATTTGTTTTGCCACAATCTACTTTTTATCCACAACCTAATTTTGAAATCTCTATTTAGAAACATGGGTATTTTCATTTCTTAACAAATAATAAAATTTTCTTTTACTTGTTTCTTATTTGTATTTGATTCCTAATTTGAAAACTCTTACATACTTCTAAATGCATCTTTTTGGTTTTCATAAGAGGAATCTCTTCATATCCATTTGCCCCATAAATCAGCAAGCTTCAATCCTGCACTGCACTTCATGCAAGTATCTGCTAAGAGAGGCTTTCTCAGATCATGGAATCAAAAAACCTCTTCAGAACTCCTTGGCTCTTGATTCTTGGATTTTGCTTTATTTTTCTTCCCTGGCCTATGGATTGGTTTGAATTTGTTTATTGTCTCTTTCTACGCACTATAATATTAAGCCCATAACAGGAGTTTTGTTTTTATTCTTTTCTATACCTACATAAATTACAGTATTGACCACTTGTAAGTACTTCACAAATATTGTTGAATTAATGAATGAATTCTCCAAGAAAAAGGATCTTTTTTCTCTTTATTCAAATCTTAATTGCAAAACAAAACTCAATTTGCAAATCAGCCTAGTGTTGTCTTTCACCCTTTCATTTTTTCCTCCCATGTGATTTTAAGATTTAGTCCTTTTCCCCAGTCTTCCCTCCAGCCTGACTTTGCAGGGGCTAGCAGTGGCCATTTTTTTTTAAAACATCTTTTGGAATTCTTTTTTGTAGAAATATTTTTAATCATTTTTACTTTGTACTTATTTCTTTCACCAAGATATTTTATATTTTTAAAAAATGCACATGTTGAATGTTAAGAGTATAAGATAAAAACAATGAATTTTTGCTTGACCAGGTGATGGCACAGTGAATAGAGCATCAAACTGGGACCCGGAGGACCCGGGTTCAAAATCCCAAGGTCATTGGCTTGAGCTCATATGGCTTGAGCACGGGCTCACTAGCTTGAGCACGGGATCGCTGGCTTAGGCATGGGATCATGGATATGACCCCATGGTCGTTGGCTTGAGTGCAAAGGTTCCTGGCTCGAAGCCCAAGGTCACTGGCTTGAGTAATGGGTCACTCTGCTGGAGCCCCCCTGTCAAGACACATATGAGAAAGCAATCAGTGAACACCTAAGGCGCCACAACAAAGAATTGATGCTTTTTATCTCTCTCCCTTCCTGTCTGTCTGCCCCTATCTGACTCTCTCTGTCTCTGTCAAAAAAACAAACAAATAAACAAAAACCAACAAATTTTCTTGTGAAAATATTTAGATATATGCTGATATTGGTGTAGTTTCTGTAATATTTTGTTAGACTCTAAAAGGCTTCAATTACAATAAAACATAAAAAACCAAAAGCATTTTAAGTGCTCATATAAACTACTTTTTTATTTAAATGAATGTTAACGTTTTGCTACATTTATTGACCTGAAAGATAACAAGGGGATATAACAATATTATTCGTTATTATATGATGCTATTAGCCATCATTATTTTTATAATAAAAGCAGAATCTCAGAGCATGAAATGCTATAAGAAGGCTAAGATGTTGGCTTAGGAAAAATAATTATTAAATGAATTGAGTAGTGATTTCAGGAGATGTAATTGATGCAAAATAGCTCCAGTGTATTCCATGCTCTCTTTTCCCTACTCCAGATAATGGACTGCAACTTCCACCCAAAACAGGAGGAAATGACATTGCTTTCCATCCAGTTGCTTCCTTTTTTTTTTATCAAAAAATATTATGTATTTCAGTCCAAATGCTATATTTACAGTGTCCTTCACAGGGCTTAGCATATTTTAAATTAAAATGAAAAGAAATCAGTAATGATGAGCATCATAATTATTCAATAATAGTCCAAAGAAGTGCCTGACTTTCTCTTTTTTTCTTGAATTAAAATTTTTTTCATATTTTGAAAAAGGAAAAATATGAAAAATACCATTTTGGTTCAAATCGGGTGTGTTTTTGGATGGTAAGAGTATAAATTTTACTAGTAAGTTTAGCATTCTCACTTTGTTTTCTCAAAGGAATATAGAGGAACAATCAAAAGTTATGGTAATGATATCAACACATTTTTGTTTTTCTGAGAACAGAGTACTACTCCCCCCCCCCTTTTTTTTTCCTTACAAAAACAAGTTTATGGTGATGGTAGTTTTATTGTTATCTGCATAGACATATGGCTGTTTTTTGTTTTATTTTAATTGTTGAACCTGAAAGTTTATGTAATAAGTGATCATTTGACCACAAGTAAATACTGATGCTGTATACTTTTGTACACTTTATGGGTACCTATATCTCAACATCTTCTTTGTTGAATTGCGTTTATCTATTTTTGGGTCTCTTCCTCATTGGACCACATACTCTTAGAGAGCAAGGTTTATGGTCACATAACTTTTCACACCAACTACCAAAATAAAGTCTGTATTATGGAGATACTATGTTTACTGAAATAACATGATGGACAATGCTCACATGTCTCCTCCCAGTTACCTAAGTGGGTGCAGTCAAATGAAATTTTTTTTTCTCCCGGAAATATAACTAACATTTAAGTTTCTCCAGGATGTTTGCAAGAATAGCCAACTGTTTATATCTCTGTGATGATGTTTCCAAAATAATCTAGATATTTTCCATCCAAAGTACTCTGAATGTAAGATAAGAAAATAACCTGGGTTTTAAATTTCTCTTCATTTGTACAATGCAGTATTAGAAAGAATACTGGGCTGGCGTTTAAAAAATTTGTTCTCTCTTTTTGCTTCTGCTAGTCTGTTGTATATGATATCTGTAAACTTCTTGAGGCTCAGTCTTTAGAGATTGGAACATGAGAAGGATGGTTTATGTTATCTCTGATCCTGTTCAGTTTAACCATCTCAAGTTTCATCACTCAGTCATATGCCATGAACTGTTGCATTTGAACTTTCATTACTTCATTGCAAGAGATTAGAATTCATGTCACACTACCTAGTTCTGAAAAAATAACCTTGTTATAACCTTAAAAACCACTGTCCCCTATAAATAATAATATAATTACTTTAGTCTGTATCTCATTTTGTTCCTACAAATCATAATTTTGCAATTTTGCAAAATTTGAGTTATTTTACCTGTGATTATAACCAAAGACTAAAAATAAATGTTTAGTATTAATGATATTAAGAGCTACTATTTATTGAGTACCTTAAAAATAAGGACTGTGAAGTGACTTTTATATTTTTACTTCCACAATAACCAGTTTGAGGTAGGTATTAGCATTCTTGTTCCAACTATGTAGTTGGAAGCCAAAGCTCAGAGAAGTACAATACATTATCTAGATTTCCAAGGTTATACATCCAGAAATGGTGAAACAGGAATTAAATCTAGTTCTTGTTTTTCTTTTCTTAAATTAAAAAGAAAAAAATCTCAGGCTTAAGTCTGAAAACGTGTGTTATTTTGGCAGTTGGAAAGCCTAGAATAAGTACTATATTTACCAAAGTATCACATAACTATATTTACCAAAGTATCATAACTAAAAAGGAGTCTTTCAAATTCTAATGTATGAAAATAGAAAACCTCCAAAAAACTGTATTTTGATGGGGTCAGAATAAATATTTTTTTCCAATCTTTATTGTCATTATTATTACATACACTCAAATGTTGTCATATATGCCACTGATATTTTCACCTTCCATATTGGGGTTCTTTAGATAACTGTGTCTGTAATTTCATGTGCATCTTTGACCAAACCCTTTTAGCGAGGTATTTATTTTATAGCCTGTCATGTTGGAAAAGCTATTTGAGGTAATCTCAATCACCTCTATTAAAATTGTTTTATATCTATCTCTATATCTATCTATATCTATCTATCATCTATCTATCTATCTATCATCTATCTATCTATCTATCATCTATCTATCTATCAATCATCTATCTATCTATACAGAAGCATAAAAATTAAAAAAAGATAAAAGGTCTGTCATCTATTTTTTTTCTTTAATTATATATTTTTTAATTTTTATTAATTTTAATTTATTTTATTTACATGGATTCCAGTGTCCCACTGAATATAACTCCCTCACCCTCCACCCGTGTCCCCCTTTATACCTCCCTTGCCCTCTTCCCCTTTGAACCCCCCCTTCCCTCTAGGATTTGCTATCTTGCTATCTATATCTCTGTGCTATGTATATATTGTTTCACTAACCCCTTCACCTTCTCTTATTTCATGCCCTTATCCCCCTTCCCCCTGAATGCTGTTCTTCTGGTCTTTGTGATTATGCCTCTGCCTCTATTTCATTCCTCAGTTCACTTTGTTCATTAGATTCCGCTTCACTTAGCATAATAATCTCCAGGGCCATACATGCTGTTGCAAAAGGTAAGATTTTCTTCTTTTTCACAGCTGTATAGTATTCCATTGTGTATATGTACCACTGCTTTTTAATCTACTCGTCCACTGACAAACACTTGGGCTGTTTCCAGATCCTGGCTATTGTAAACAATGCTGCAATAAACATGGGAGTGCATATCTTCTTTTGAATAAATGATTTGGTGTTCTTAGGATATAGTCCTAAAAGTGGGATAGCTGGGTCAAAGGGTAGTTCCGTTCTTAATTTTTTGAGGAAACCCCATACATTTCTCCACAGTGTTTACACAAGTCTGCATTCCCACAAGCAGTGCAGGTGGGTTCCCTTTTCTCCACAACCTAGCCAGCACTTATTGTGTGTTGTTATGTTAATGAGTGCCATTCTGACAGGTATGAGGTAGTATCTCATTGTGGTTTTAATTTGCATTTCTCTAATGATTAGTGATGTTGAACATTGTTTCATATGCCTATTGGCCATTTGTATTTGCTGATGAAATGATACTGTACATAGAAAACACTAAAGTAAAAAAACACTATAGTAAAAACCCTATAGTAAAAAAACTACTGGACCTAATAAATGAATTCGGATATAAAATTAATATTCAGAAATCAGTGGCATTTTTATACACCAACAATAAACTGTTTGAAAGAGAAATTAAGGAAACAATCCCCTTCACTATTGCAGCAAAAAAAATTAAGTACCTAGGAGTAAATTTAACCAAGGAAATAAAAAATTGTACTCAGAGAATTATAAACATTGATAAATGAAATCAAGGAGGATACAAACAAGTGGAAGTATATATGTTCATGGATAGGAAGCATAAACAACATTAAAATGTCTCTATTACCCAAAACAATCAATAAATTCAATGCATTCCTATTAAAATACCAATAGAACAAATATTACAAAAATTTATATGGAACCAAAAAAGAATGCGAATAACCTCAGTAATCTTGAAAAAGAAGAATAAAGTGGGAGGTATCATACTTCCTGATAATAAGTTATACTACAAAGCCATTGTACTCAAAACAGGTTGGTACTGGCATGAGAACAGGCATACAGATCAATGGAACAGAACAGAAAATCCAGAAATACATCCATGCCTTTATGGCCCATTGATATTTGACAAAGGAAGTAAGAGCATACAATGGAGTAAAGACAGTCTCTTTAATACATGGTGTTGGAAAAATTGGACAGGTACATGCAAAAAATGAAACTAGACCACCAACTTACACCATTCACAAAAATAAACTCAAAATGAATAAAAGACTTAAATGTAAGTTGTGAAACCATAAACATTTTGGAAGAAAACATATTAAGTAAACTCTCTGACATCTCTCAAAGCAATATCTTTGCTGAAAAATCTCCATGGGCAAATGAAATAAAGGACAGGATGAACAAATTGGACTATATAAAGCTTAAAAGCTTTTGCACAGCAAAAGACAATATGAGCAAAATAAAAAGACAATCCACACAATGGGAGAACATATTTGTCAATACGTCTGATAAGAGGTTAATAACAAAAATTTATAAAGAACATGTAAAACTCAACACCAAGAAGGTAAACAATCTAATTAAAAAATGGGAAAAAGAAATGCACAGACACTTCTCTTTTTCTTTAATCATATTTTAAATCATAATTTAAATAAAGAATTTCAACTAGGAATCAGATGTCATACTTCAAATGGTTATTTTGTTTATATAAGATGGCTTTTTTTCATCTCCAAATGATTAGTTGTCCTAAATTAGTCTAGAAAATATTTTTCTAAGAAGCTTGAAAAGTGCTCATGTTTCATTTTATAATATAACAATTTATTAAGACTACTACAGTGAGTACCAGCACACTAATATTTTGATGACTTCACGTAAGTTGCACCATTGAGAGAGAGGAAAGGTGCTCCAGAGATAAGAATATTTGGTTTAAAATTTTTTAAAGGATTAGACATAAAAAGTTAGAAAAAGAGAAAGTTCAAAGATGAATATTGTGTTTCTCATATATATAGAAAGATGCATGATGTTAGTATTTCTTTTTTTTTTTTTTTCCTGTATTTTTCTGAAGCCGGAAACCGGGAGAGACAGTCAGACAGACTCCCGCATGCGCCAGACCAGGATCCACCCGGCACGCCCACCAGGGGGCGAAGCTCTGCCCACCAAGGGGCGATGCTCTGCCCCTACGGGGCGTTGCTCTGTTGCGACCAGAGCCACTGTAGCGCCTGGGGCAGAGGCCGAGGAGCCATCTCCAGCGCCCGGGCCATCTTTGCTCCAGTGGAGCCTCGGCTGCGGGAGGGAAAGAGAGAGACAGAGAGGAAGGAGAGGGGGAGGGGTGGAGAAGCAGATGGGCACTTCTGTGTGCCCTGGCCGGGAATTGAACCCAGGACTTCTGCACTCCAGGCCAACGCTCTACCACTGAGCCAATCGGCCAGGGCCGATGTTAGTATTTCAATGATTAAAGATATGGGAGAGGACCATATCTTTGTTAAGAGCAGGGAGAAGAGAAGTCATGAATATAAAATATTACTATATTTTTCTTGTATTTGACTCTTTCCCAATTTTCTTTCTCTGATAAAATATACAACATAAAATTTACTATCTTAACAACTTTAGGTGCCTACTTCAGTGATATTAAATATATTCACAATGCTATACAGTAATCACCACCATCCATACCTATAACTCTTTTCATTTTTCATCTTGCAAAAATGAAACTATGTATCCTCAGCCCCTGGAAACCACTATTCTATATTCGGTCTCTATGATTTTGCCTACTCTAAATACCTTATGTAAGTAGAATCATACAATATTTGCCTTTTTGTGATTGGCTTATTTCACTTAGCATAATGTCCTCAAAGTTCACCTTTGTTGTAGCATTTGTCAAAATTTATTTCTTTTTTAAGGTTGAGTTAAATTCCATTGTATATGTGTACTACAGCTTGTTTATCCATTCATCTAATAATGGACACTTGAGTGGCTTTCATTATAGCTATTATGAATAATGCTACTGTGAGCATGGCTATATGAATATATTTTTGAGATCCTGATTTTAATTATTTGGGGCATATAACCAGAAGTGGTAATTATTTAAATTTTTGAGGAACCACTATACTGTTTTTCCTATATTGGCTGCATCAATTTACATTCACATCAACAGTAAAAATGGTTCCATTTTTTCTGCATCCTCACCAATAATTACTTTCTCTCTTTTTATAGTAACTGTCAAATTGGTATGATGTGTTATCTCATGGTAGTTTTGATTTATATTTTTCTAATGACTGGTGATGTTGGGCATCATTTTATGTACTTACTGACCATTTGTATATCTTCTTTGCTCAATTTTTAATTGGGTTGTTTTGTTCTTATTGAGTTTTAGCAATTCTTTATATTTTTGGGGTATTAATACTTGATCAGGTACATGATTTTTAAAAATCTTGCTACAGTAAACTATCTAAGAAGAGATTTTGAAGAAAGTATAGTGTAAGTGGTTCTTGAACTAGAGATAAAAGTTGCATGTCTTCAATATATAGACAGTAATAGAAACTTCGAGTATGGATAAAGGTACATAGGAAAGTTTTGAACAGCAGTAGAGACCTCCAAAGATGGACTGTGTCTCTGTAATGCTTTTAATTAAAACACAGACATCACTGACTTTTCAGAAAGGAAAAATAACTGAAGTATAGATTTTAAATAAAAGCTACAAATAAAACTCATTGCTGCTTACAATCTGCATTTTTAAAAACCTAACTCATTTTTTTTTAAAACGACTTTACTACCATATATTTTTTTCTTAAGAACACAAGTTCTGCAGTTTTCTTACTCATCCATTCACACATACATACACCATCAGTTGTCAATCAATGCAATAAAGTTCCATCAAAGAAATACATTACCACACAGGACCAGTGATTTTCCCATGTAATTCTGTCAGCAAAATATAAAAGCAGCTTTTATTTTTTAGAATCTGTTATGCTAAATAAACCATAAGTATTGTGAATGACAGTAAGACATCCTAAATGATTAACAGAGAGGTTAAACCTTTGGCTCACAGTTGCTGTTATGATGTGTACTTTCTGTCACCATGAATCTAGTCTAATTTGCCTTAAAATTTACCTCACTGACTGGTTGAGTAAATTATGCTATTATAAGTTATAAATAGAATAGAAAAACATGCAGGCATTTTCATGAGATAGATATTTATTTACTGGCATAGAAAGATACTCATGATATGATGTCTTAGGTTAGGTTCCCAGGAAACATTCTGAGAAGAGGCAGGTACAGAATGTTTACTGGGTCATGAAGACGTGACAAAGGCAGGATTAGGGAGAAGGAAAATATGAAAATATTATCTGCAATGTAATTATAACTGAGGCTTTAAATGAAGTCATAGAAAACTTTGATTTGGGATGGTTCTTGAAAGTTATACCAAAATATGGCAAAGTAGAGAAGAGGGATTGTATTTCTATATTTTGCAATCCTTGGTCAAAGGCTTTTTGAAAGGGAACATAACTTTGGGTGAGGGCACTTCCTGTAACTAAGAAAAATTCCTATTTTAAGTGAGAGGAGGGGAGATAGAGCTACAGACTCCTGCATGTGACCCAAGCAATATCCACTTCCAACCCCTTTCTGGGGTCAATGCTCAAATTGACTGAGATATTCTCAGCACCTGAGACTGATGCTCAGACCAACCAAGCCACTGGCTATGAGAAGGGAGGAGGGAGAGAAGGGGGAGAGGGAGAGAAAGGGGAGAGAGAGGGGACAAGAAGCAGATGGTTGCTTCTTCTGTGTGTCCTGATCCAGGATCAAACCCAAGGCATCCATATACTGGGCCGACGCTCTAACCACTGAGCAAAACAGCCGGGGCCAACATTTGTGTATATATAAATAAAAATACATTTATGTTAGTAACAATAATGTATATGTGAAATATAAATCTATTTAAATATATATACATGTATTTCTACATATATATTTGGAATACCATTTTAGATCAGTGGTTACAATTAGAGATTAGGATTGGGGGGGAGCTAAAATAAGGGTTTAATTCTTTGCTCATTCACTTTTGATCTTTTTAATAATTACTATACTTTATATTTGTAAAGAGTTGGTCAAAACAGAATTATTCAACTCCGCAAGCTCAGGTTCTATCACTTAGCTACTGGATTTTACCTCCCTCACTTAGTTAACCCACAACAAAGGTATATTTTCAGTATTAAAAGAGGTCTTTGCACCAGTTCCCTCAAAGTTTTATGTGTTGCATCTAACCTTTCTCTCTTTTTTTATTTTGTCAGATATTTTCATTTTAACTCTGAGTTTTCTACACAAAGGGATTTTATTTATTTATGAACTCCAATATCTACTGCATGATTCACTGTCACTAGTTTTCATTCTTCCATCTGAGCTAATCTGTACATAAATACAGGTCATGTGGATTTAACTTCTTTAGCAGTGAGGAGATCAATTGCAATGCTGTCATAATATCTTTTTCTCTGTGGAATTTATGTGTATTTTGAATGACTGCACCTGCCCACAGTTGGGGTGAGGGGCGTCTTTGCAGGAGCTTTGGGTTTATTACTCATGACTCTGCAGGAGGAAAAGGGCTAAGGGGAGTTGTCAAAGGAACAGAAGAGCATGTGGCATCTCTCTGTGGATGGGGATGTGCAATCCATTTACGATCGCAGATGCCCATGTAAGCAGGAACCTCTAAGTTAGCACTAACCTATTTGACTTTACTGATGCTTCATCAATGCAGGTCTCTATCTTTAAAAATTATGGGCATTTGGTGTGTCTATGATCTCACTTACTCCTTGTTATTTAAATTACTCTTCCCAATCTTCTGCGCTTCACACTAAGCCCATTAACTTCAATATATAAAAAAGTAATAATCTATTTTCCTGACTCAGAAAAGGAAATGGCAGTGCAAAACAGAGCTGGGTGTAGCAAAGGAAAACACAAGGGTCTGTGATCGACTCTGAAGGCAGGAAATGCCTAAAACCTTTTTGTTTAATCTAATGTATGGGACTGCGGTTTCAAGAGTTATACCAATAATTAATCACTTCTTGTAAAAAAGGAATGCAAATTATTGGTGTAACTGAACACTGACTGATACAGATATAACAAAAAGACAGGGTGAGAAAGAAAAACTCACTTTTTGTGCCCACAAGGTACCGATATTTGACTCTTCAACCTTTTAAATCCATTTGCAGTTGCAAAATGTTACCTGTGTGAACAACATGGCACATTACTGTTATTTATATCAACCCATAAATGATTACAAACACAGGTTGCTACTTTCTATTTTTATTCTCTAGTTTTTTGTTTTTTTTAAATCTACTCAGAAACCATCTTGCTTCTTTTACTGGCTCAAGAGAAGTTCATGGAAAATGTAAGATCACAATTATTATACTGTGAGAATGTATAGTACAAATAAACTCATATTTGTATTGGCATGTTAAATTGTATTGGTATATGAGATAGTAGTGATAGTTATGTTTTAGAAAAGGCAGTCTAGATTGGTATTATGTCTTCATAATTCTAAAAAACAGGTAATTATAGAATGATGATCTAGTAAGTTTATTTATACAATCTTTACCTTGCTTTTTATTAAAATGAATATTATAAATTTTCCAAATTTAATACAGTTTTTGCTTCCTTCTTTCTATCATTATTCTTTCCTTTTTTCAAGATCATTTTGTTCTCCTTTTAGCCTTGGGACCCTTTCTTATCCTCTCCTTTGCTCAGTTGTTTAATTTAATCATACATATTTGTTGAGCATCCATTGCCTGCTGAACACTGCATCAGTTCAGAAACCTTGTAACTAGGTAACTAGTAACTGGAGCAGTAAATCTATACTTTTCTGTAGTGCTCAGTGTATTGGGTATAGGAGATAAAAGAAAAAAAGCACAAAATCAAACGTGAAATCACATATTGTGCTTATTTGTAATAAGCATTCTGAAAGAAAATATTTAAGTTGTATACAGAAACTAACAGGTTGAAAAGACGTTTCTATTTTAGATTGATTGAGTCAGTGGAGAGCAGTCTGAGGAAGTGACATTTGAACATAGGACTCAAGTCTTTGAAGAAATTAGAAAACTTAAAATGCAAGAAACAAGATTTCAGAATAATACTAAAAAGTCAGGGTGACTGAAGAACAGCAAATGAAGGAAAGAATGACTTAAAGATCATGTTAAGGAGGCAGGCACAGGTATGGAACATGCAAGTAATTGCAGATTCATTAAAAAAATTGGATTTTAGTATAAGTGTAAAAGGAAACAAATGTAGGTTTTTGAAGGGTGTGTGAGGAATCATAGTGAATGTTGAAAGATGACTCTGGCTAATGTGTAGAGAATGGACTGGTGATGGAAAAGCAGAAGGCAGATCCCAAAGGTCCAGCTGCTCAGGTAGACCATAGGGTCTTTGCTTATGTAACCTAGTTAAGATGAGATCATTAGGCTAGGCCCTTAATCCAAGATAGCTGGTATTGTTACAAAAAGAGGGCAGTTTGGACAGATACAAATACACAAGGGAGAAGATTATGTGAAGATGGAGGCAGAGATTGAAATTATGTAGGCACAGGCCAGGGAACAGCCAAAATTGCCAGCCAGGTAGGATGCTTTCCCACAGGCTTTAAAAGGAACCAACACAGCTGATACTGTGATTCTAGACTTCCAGACCTGTGTCTGTCAGGGGTCACTGGGGTGGTGCTGTATCTGAATGAATTTTTATGAGTACCTAGTGAGTTGGTCTCATTCCAAAATTATTTCTTTATTTAGTCCTTATTTCTTTCCTTTATTATTTATTATAGCTTTTATATTTATTATTTACTATGCTTTTCTTATACTCAAATGACATGCAAATTGGTTAGCAATTTAATATTACATTTTTTCTGTACTTTGTTCTTACCTATGTGTTTTGTTTATGACATTATTAGAATGACTTTTCTCTGGTTAATTTTTTTTCATTTAAAACAAAATTAAATCATCTCTGCTGCCTACTTATGCATTGATTTACTTCTTTATTTTATGAAACATTAAAGTTTTTACTCACTAAGTTGCTCTCATCTAATTTGTTTTGTCATTTTCCCACACTTATCTTTTTATTTTTTGCTCCCATAGCACTTTGTCAATGCAGTTTAACTGTTAAGACAATATGTTTCATGACAATCAGTTGTGCTACCTAAAAACAGCCATGAAATGTTTTTAAAGATATTCTCCAAAGAACTCATATGGTTAAAATATCTGAACAGAAATGATGGATATGCTAATTAGCTTTATTGTGGTAATCATTTTACAATGTGTGCATATTTCAAAACATCACTTTGTAAACTATCAATAGATACAACTTTTATTTGTCTATTATGCCTCATATAAAGCAGAAAGAAAAGAAATAGTGGTTCAGTTGCTTTGAAGTTTTACTAGGCAAATGCAATCATTCTGAAATGCAGCTATTTTCCTTCTTTTAAACAGTAATAAATTGCTTGTTTAAGAGAATCTATCTCTTTTACCTATGAAATCATTCCACAACTATGATACAGTAAACAGGTACTCAGTCTACCAAAAAATGAGAAATGGATTTTGTGCACTTTTCAATATACCCATTCAAAATATTTAGTGGAATTATTTGCATATCAATTTATCATTTATTTAGAAGTTCATGACTATGATATTCTATGTGGTCAGGTGCTCATGTCCATTTTATTAAAGACAAATAAGTCATTAGTGAGTATGAGCATTAGGTCAACAGATGAAAATCCTGGTTTGCTACGTTTCTGATTAACCCTTCTTGGCTCAAGGAGTAATAATAAACAGAACCAACAAAATTATTCAAAGCATTTATTATTGTTCTTCTTAACCAGTGTTTTTCACACCTTGAAATCTGATTAAAAGATGCAATTGCCTAGCTATACAAATATAACGAGAACATTTTCCTTTTAAAAATTAAAATATTATAAAATGAATTACATTTAGGCTTAATTTTTTTGTCTTATTTTGCATTTACACCTGATATAACTACCTTAATGAGTTTGGAATGTATTTTACCTTTGGAGGGCTATGGGGATTTTTTTAAAAGACTGTTCACTTTTATTTATGTACCTATTTATTTTTTAACTTTTATTGAATTTTTGGGGGATGACATTGGTTCACAAAATCCTACAGGTTAATAAGTCTTAATGAAATAGATCTAACAACTTTTAATACATATTCTATAGAATAATTGTTTCATAGCCTCCTATTGAGAACTTTCAAGATTATTTTTTCCCTTCTCTTTATTGCTTTTATAAACATAATGAAATAAACCTCTTTGTATCTGTCTCCTGGTGCAAATATGCAAGTTTTCCTCCAGAGCATGAGATGAAACATTACAGAATTTTGGTTCTGTGGTATCTGGTTTATTTTAAGGGATAGTATTAAATCATTCCCACAGTGGCTCTGCCAATTTATTCTCTCATCAGCAGTGTGTAGAGGCCCATTTTCTCTATGTGTTTCTTTAAGACTTGGTGTTGGCAAACTTTTTAAAAAGTCTTGTTAATTTATTTTACATAGTCATGTGTACCAGGATTCATTAGCATATTTTCATTTGTGGAGTATTTCTACTTTTTGGGGGACTTTTATGTTAACACACTTAATTCATTTTTGTGTTTGGACCTTTGCCATGTTCATACTGACTTTTAGGACATTTTAAGGTCTGTTCAGTTTAAAGTGTGATCTGTGGAGCTGTGCTGCTCTCCTGATGGCTTATTTCTGGTCCACAAACAGGTGTGGAGATAAATGGGAAGGAAGTGGACTGAGTAATTTTATGGCTATTTTATCTTATTTATGAAAAATACATTTTATATATCCTTTTAATATTTTTTCTTGGTAAGTTATTTTTATTGTATTCTAAATTTTTATTTTACCTGTAAGATTGCATTTTATCTTTACTTGCTTTAATAGTGAATATAACTTATGTGAATGAAATAATTTAGTTAATTTTTACTTTTTGAGCCCTCCTTTGTGACTTTGTATGTAGTCATATTTGTAAATATTGTATGTGTATTACAAGTGAATATGTATTGCATTTTGAATGCAGTATTACTTACTTTTTATGTTATTCAAATCCTCCTATGTTTTATGATTGTAAAAATGTTTATTTTCTCTTTCATTTGGTTGAAAATGTTTCACAGTTGTTAAATCTTTTCTATGGGTGGATCATTTATTTTTCAACATGAAATTGTATTTTCTAATGATCTAACTTTAAATTTTAGTTTTCTGACAAAAATGATACTATCGCATTACTCTTTAGGCTTACAAAGCAATACAGAGCAAATGTCTACTCAGTAAATCAATTCTATGAGGGATATTACCAGTGCAGCCTTCAGATCTGAGAAAATGTCAGTTTTGGTGACTGATTGTACTTAAAGGGATGCAAGAAAGAGATAAAAATATGATGAAGTGTTTTATTACCAGAACATAATATATGACCTTTCCTGGGTCAAATGAAGGGGGAGAGGTTGCTAATGAAGTTAGCTTTGTTGATATTAAGATATAGCAAAGATATTTCTATTAGACTATTGCAAATGGAGCTTTAGAGCAAAAGTTCACCCAAGGGAAAAAAGAATCTCACATTACAATTTCTTGAATTCTTTTCAAGAATTCATCAATCATCCATGAATTAAACAATTCATTTTTTTCTCTCACCTTTATTTATTTCTCCAGCATTTATCAGTGTCTGTGTTAACTTGAACCAGAAGGAAGGCAACTCTCAATTTATGGCTGGCTTTACTAGTACTGCTTTTCTTCTTAGTATACCTCTGTTCTACTTGGTTTAAGTGACACAGGAAGGAGGGAAATTTTCTAAAAGTTTTTCATGGTCTTTGGTGAAGCAGCTTTCACAGTTTTTATTTATTTATTTATTTATTTATTATTATTTTATTCTTATTTTTTTATGTAGCAAAGAGGTTGAAAAGAGAATGTGGGGAGACTACATCAGAGTAATGGCGCGGTAGGAAGCAATACCGATAAATCTCCCCCAAAACTCAACAAGATCTTCAACCAGAAAGAGAAAAACCTATCCTTGGAGCCTCCAGATGTTTCGCAATACACCCGAAGGTATGGTCGAGCGAAAATTGGCTAAATATATAATCAAACCCTGAAGGAAATAGGGAGTAAGAAATGCTCCACCTTCCTCACTAACCAAAACAGGGCTGCTTTCACTGGAAACTGAGAATATAGAAACTAAGGCAGGCAAAGGGGGTGAATAGATCCAGGCCGTGGCACAAGGCCGAACCAGGCTGTGGCATGGAGATCCAAGCCGAGGAAAAACTGTGCCTGTGGCAACCCATTCAAAACAAGCTAACACTCGCGCCAAACCCAGACAAAGACAGACAAGCGGGGCAGTCATTTTCCCCGATCTCCGGGTCAGCGCGCGAAAATAGTGGGCCAGAGATTCCTCCGAGTGCCTCAACAGTGGGCGCTCATGTTACCCCACACAAGCAGAGTCAGTGGCCTCTGAATGCAGAATCTCCGGGCTGCCCCAGCACCTTGAAAAAGCCGCGCATGGGGAGGGAGCGAGAGCCAATTCCAACACTGGAACTTTTCCGTGCGGGTGGGGGTTTCACTCAGAGGGCAAAGCGGCCAGCCTGATATCCTGGTTGGTGCATGGAGAGTGGGCAAGAGACTCCTCCCAGCACCTCAGGACTGGGTGCCCGTGTTATCCCACGGAGGGACAGAGTCAGAGTCCTTTGTGTGGGCCAAAAGCAGAATCTCAGGCTGCCCCAGCACCCTGAAAAAGCCACACACGGGGAGTGAGCGAGAGCCAATTCCAATGCTGGAACTTTTCTATGTGGGAGGAGGTTTCACTCAGAGTGTGAGACTGCCAGCCTGATATCCTGGTCTGCGTGCACAGATAGTGAGTGAGAGTTTCCTCCAAGCACCCCGGGAGTGGGTGCCCACACGTCTTACTGGACAGAGTGGCAGAGCCAGAGGTCTTTGAGTGGGTGGAAGCCCCGCCTGATTATGCTAGCAGCTCTGACTGACTGAGCCTTACCCAGAGCCCTGTGCTGAGTGGGAACAGAGTGGGGAGTTGCCAGCTCTTTGAGCCACTTACTATCCAGGCAGAGGCAGCAGCAACCCCATAGCTGGATTATTACGCTACTAATTGAGGAAGGAAAGACGAGGAGAGAGGCTCCAGGAACACGGACTCTCTCACTGTTGGAGCCTATAAATGCTAATGAGCCTCGACTGCCAACGAGACTGAAGCACAATACATGATATTGCCATAGAGACGTATCAACTGCAAACCTCTACCTGAGCCTGCCAACGGGGAAGAACCCAGGGTACAGAGTCACCGACCAGAAAGAGGGAGAGAAAAGAAAAAGCAAGAAGATAACCTCTCAAAATCAAGAATAATCTGCAAACTTTATAACCTATCCCATTTTATTATATTTTTTTGTTTGTTTCTCTTATCTTCATTCTATTTTTTTTTCCTCCTCCAATATAGTCATTTAACTCTCTGCCAGTCTTACTCTCTCCTCTCCTTGAACTACACTACCCATAAGTGTTACATCTCCTATTTTCTTTTCTTTCCTCTTCCTTACTCTCTATGAGGGTTGGGTTGCACTCAAAAACCATGAACTCTCTCTCTCTCCTCTTTTTTTGTTTTTCTTCTTTTAGGGGTTCCCTCTTTTTTTCTCTCTCTCTTTCTCTTTCTTTCCTCCTTCTATATTAGTTTCTTCCTTTCTCCTTTAAGTCTCCTCTCATTCAAACCTCAATTATGAACACATTAACTTATCTGGGACTCAAACTTATGTTTGTGGAATTTTGGGGGGTTTTTACTTCACCTTTTTAACTCACTAGCAGTGCTCCCATCCCTGGCTCTCCATTTTATCTAGTTCTTGTTCCACTAAATACAATAGTAACTTTTTAATTTGTCCCTCCATTTTTCTATTTCCCTCTTATTCCTCTCATCATAACTTTTAGTCAACGAACACCTAAAAGCAAATCATTTTATTCTTGACCCACTTTTTTTCCTTATTTTCTTTTTGTGAGTCCATACCCCCCTTTTTTGTTTTTTTTTTGTTGTTGTTTTGTTTTTGGTTTTTATTTGTTTTTTGTTTTTTGCCCCTTTATTAATGCTCCCCAATTCAGGCCTCCCATTACAGGCATTGTTTGTTCTATTTAGTACAATATAATTCACAGTTCACCACAAGATTTTCTCAAGAAAAAGGGGAGAGGAGAGGAGAGGAAAAAAGAAGAGGGGGGAATAATTTCCTTTCTTTAAATTTTAATTTAATTTAATTTTTTATTTAATTATTAATTTTTTAAAAAACAACAACTCTTTTAAATTTTTTATTTTTAACTTTTTATTCTTTACTAAATCTCATTAATACTATCAACAAAACCACCCTCAGATGCCATTAAGGAAGAAAAAATCGAATATCATGTATACAAAAGAAAGAGAGGTAACACAGGTATTGAGAAAAAATCTATGGAGAAAAAATTTAATATATTGGAAACCTTGGAGCTAAATGACAGAGAATTTTAGATAGAAATCCTAAAAATCCTCCAAGATATACAAGAAAACACACAAAGGCAATTTAGGGAGCTCAGAAAACAAGGAACACAAAGAATATATTTGCAAAGAAATTGAAATTATAAAAAATCAAACAGAGATGAAAAACTCAATTCACGAGCTGAAAAACGAGGTAACAAGCTTAGCTAATAGAACAGTCCAGATAGAAGAGAGGATTAGTGAAATAGAAGACAAGCAACTTGAGGCACAACAGAGAGAAGAAGAAAGAGACTCAAAAATTAAAAAAAAAATGAGATAGCCCAACAGGAATTATCTGACTCCATCAAAAAGAATAACATAAGAATAATAGGTATATCAGAGGGAGAAGAGAGGGAAAATGAAATGGAGAACATACTCAAACAAATAATAGATGAGAACTTCTCAAGCCTGTGGAAAGAACTAAAGCCTCAAATTCAAAAAGCAAACAGAACTCCGAGTTTTCTTAATCCCAACAAAACTACTCCAAGGCACATCATAATGAAATTGGCACAAACCAACGGCAAAGGAAAAATTCTCAAGGCAGCCAGGGAAAAGAAGAATACAACATATAAAGGAAGGCCCATTAGATTATCACCCGATTTCTCAACAGAAACTCTACAAGCTAGAAGAGAGTGGCCCCCAATATTTAAAGTCCTGAAAAAGAGGAACTTTCAGCCACGAATTCTATACCCATCAAAGCTATCCTTCAATTATGAAGGAGAAATAAAAACATTCACAGGTACAGAAAAGATGAGGGAATTTATCATCAGAAAATCCCCACTCCAGGAATTACTAAAAGAGGTTCTCCAATCAGATACAAAGAACAAAAAAAAACCAAAGCCACAAGTAAAAGCTCTAAGAAGAACACAATAAAACCAAATTTAAACAGTGACAACAACAAAAAGAAAGGAGAGGAGAGGATAGAGATTAACAGTAGCAAAGGACGATGGAGTGCAAAAGTACTCACAAAATAGTGCGCTACAATGAACAGGGTAGGAACCCTTTTCATTACTTAAAGGTAACCACCATTGAAAAACCACCACAGAAGCACATGAGATAAAAAAGATAGCAACAGAGGAAAGATGTATGGAACACAACCAAATAAAAACAAAAGATAGAAAAACAAAAGAGAAGGATCAAACAAGACACAAAACTAACAGAAAGCAATATATAAAATGACAATAGGGAACTCACAAGTGTCAATAATTACACTAAATGTAAACAGATTAAACTCACCAATAAAAAGGCACAGCGTAGCAGAATGGATTAAAAAAGAAAATCCAACTGTACAAGAAACACATCTAAGCAACAAGGATAAAAACAAATGCAAATTGAAAGGCTGGAAAACAATACTCCAAGCAAATAACATCCAAAAAAAGCAGGCGTAGCAATACTCATATCTGATACTGCTGACTACAAGACAGCAAAATTACTCACAGACAAAAATGGTCATTTTATAATGATTAAGGGGATGCTGAATAAAGAAGACATAACAATTCTTAATATATATGCACCAAAACTAGGAGCACCAAGATATATAAGACAGCTACTTATTGACCTTAAAACAAAAACTGACAAAAATACAATCATACTTGGAGACCTCAATACACTGCTGACGGCTCTAGATCCTTCATCCAAACAGAGAATCAACAAAGATATAGTTGCCTAAAACACAACACTAGAGCACCTGGATATGACAGAAATCTACAGGACATTTCATCCCAAAGTGACTGAGTATACATTTTTCTCCAGTGTACATGGATCATTCTCAAGAATTGACCATATGTTGGGCCACAAAAACAACATCAGCAAATTCAGAAAAATCGAAGTTGTACCAAGCATATTTTCTGATCATAAAGCCTTGTAACTAGAATTCAACTGCAAAAAAGAGAAAAAAAATCCCACCAAAATGTGAAAACTAAACAACATACTTTTATTTTTTTTTCTTTTTTCTTTTCTTTGTATTATTCTAAAGCTGGAAGTGGGGAGAGACCGTCAGACAGACTCCTGCATGTGCCCAACCGGGATCCACCTGGCACGCCCACCAGGGGGCGACACTTTGCCCACCAGGGGGCGATGCTCTGCCCCTCCGGGGCATTGCTCTGTTGTGACCAGAGCCACTCTAGCGCCTGTGGCAGAGGCCAAGGAACCATCCCCAGCGCCTGGGCCATCTTTGCTCCAATTGAGCCTCAACTGCGGGAGGGAAAGAGAGAGACAGAGAGGAAGGAGAGGGGGAAGGGTGGAGAAGCAGATGGGCGCTTCTCCTGTGTGCCCTAGCTGGGAATCGAACCCGGGACTTCTGCACACCAGGCCAATGCTCTACCACTGAGCCAACCGACCAGGGCCCTAAACAACATACTTTTAAAAAACGAATGGGTCAAAGAAGAAATAAGTTCAGAGATCAAAAGATATATACAGACAAATGAAAATGACAGTACGACATATCAGAATCTATGGGATGCAGCAAAAGCAGTGATAAGAGGGAAGTTCATATCACTTCAGGCATATATGAACAAACAAGAGAGAGCCCAAGTGAACCACTTAACTTCACATCTTAAGGAACTAGAAAAAGAAGAACAAAGACACCCCAAAACCAGCCGAAGAAAGGAGATAATAAAAATCAGAGCAGAAATAAATGAAATAGAGAACAGAAAAACTATAGAAAAAATTAATAGAATAAGGAGCTGGTTCTTTGAAAAGATCAACAAAATTGACAAACCCTTGGCAAGACTTACCAAGGAAAAAAGAGAAAGAACTCATATAAACAAAATCCAAAATGAAAGGGGAGAAATCACCACGGACACCGTAGATATACAAAGAATTATTGTAGAATACTATGAAAGACTTTATGCCACTCAATTCAACAACCTAGAAGAAATGGATAAATTCCTAGAACAATACAACCTTCCGAGACTGAGTCAAGAAGAAGCAGAAAGCCTAAACAGACCTATTAGTAGAGAAGAAATAGAAAAAAAACATTAAAAACCTCCCCCAAAATAAAAGTCCAGGCCCAGACGGCTATACCAGTGAATTTTATCAAACATTCAAAGAAGACTTGGTTCCTATTCTAATGAAAGTCTTCTAAAAAATTGAAGAAGAAGCAATATACCAAAACCAGGCAAGGACTGCACAAAAAAAGAAAACTATAGACGAATATCTCTAATGAATATAGATGCTAAAATACTAAACAAAATACTAGCAAATCGAATACAACAACATATTAAAAAAATAATACATCATGATCAAGTGGGATTCATCCCAGAATCTCAAGATCTCAAGGATGGTTCAACATACGTAAAATGGTTAACGTAATACACCATATCAACAAAACAAAGAACAAAAACCACATGATCTTATCAATAGATGCAGAAAAGGCTTTTGATAAAATACAAAACAATTTTATGTTTAATACTCTCAACAAAATGGGTATAAAAGGAAAATATCTCAACATGATAAAGGCCATATATGATAAACCATCAGCTAACATCATATTAAATGGCCCAAAACTGAAGGCTTCCCACCTTAAATCAGGAACAAGACAGGGTTGTCCACTCTCTCCACTCTTATTTAATGTGGTGCTAGAGGTTCTAGACAGAGAAATCAGACAAGACAAAGAAATAAAAGGCATCCATATCAGAAAAGAAGAAGTAAAGGTATCACTTTTTGCAGATGATATGATCCTATACATCGAAAACCCCAAAGAATCCACAAAAAGACTACTAGAAACAATAAGCCAATACAGTAAGGTTGCAGGATACAAAATTATCATACAGAAGTCAATTGCCTTTCTATATGCCAAGAATGAAACATTTGAGAACGAACTCAAAAGAATAATCCCCTTCATGATTGCAACAACTACAAAAACATACCTAGGAATAAACATAACAAAGAATGTAAAGGACTTATATAATGAAAAGTATAAACCATTGTTAGAAACATCGAAAAAGATATAATGAGATGGAAGAATATTCCTTGTTCTTGGTTAGGAAGAATAAATATAATCAAGATGGCCATACTACTCAAAGCAATATACAAATTTAATGCAATTCCCATCAAAATTCCAATGACATTTTTTAAAAAAATACAGCAAAATATCATCAGATT
Source organism: Saccopteryx bilineata (assembly GCF_036850765.1). Taxonomy (NCBI): domain Eukaryota; kingdom Metazoa; phylum Chordata; class Mammalia; order Chiroptera; family Emballonuridae; genus Saccopteryx; species Saccopteryx bilineata. Next base: position 205,525,902 of record NC_089491.1, on the reverse strand, counting down.
TATAGGGAACTATAAAAAACCCTGTTTAGCCAAAGCAATCCTAAAGAAAAAGAATGAAGCTGGGTGCATTACAATACCTGACTTCAAGCTATATTATAGGGCCACGACAATCAAAACGGCATGGTATTGGCAGAAAAATAGACACTCAGACCAATGGTACAGAATAGAAAGTCCAGAAATAAAACCACATATATATAGTCAAATAATTTTTGATAAAGTGGCCAACAACACACAATGGAGAAAAGAAAGCCTCTTCAATAAATGGTGCTGGGAAAACTGGAACGCCACATGCAAAAGAATGAAACTGGACTACAGTTTGTCCCCCTGTACTAAAATTAACTCAAAATGGATCAAAGATCTAAACATAAGACCTGAAACAATTAAGTACATAGAAGAAGACATAGGTACTCAACTCATGGACCTGGGTTTCAAAGAGCATTTTATGAATTTGACTCCAAAGGCAAGAGAAGTGAAGGCAAAAATTAATGAATGGGACTACATCAGACTAAGAAGTTTTTGCTCAGCAAGAGAAACTGATAACAAATAAACAGAAAGCCAACTAAATGGGAAATGATATTTTCAAACAACAGCTCAGATAAGGGCCTAATATCCAAAATATACAAAGAACTTATAAAACTCAAGCATATGATGAGATGAGTATACAACATAATCAACAGTTCAATCCAATAAACACACAATCCAATAAAAAATTGGGAAGAGGACGTGAACAGACACTTCTCCCAGGAAGAAATACAAATGACCAACAGATATATGAGAAGATGCTCATCTTCTTTAGTGATTAGAGAAATGCAAATCAAAACTGCAATGAGATACCACCTCACCCCTGTTAGATTAGCTATTATTAACAAGACAGGTAATAGCAAATGTTGGAGAGGCTGTGGAGAAAAAGAACCCTCATACACTGTTGGTGGGAATGTAAAGTAGTAAAACCATTATGGAAGAAAGTATGGTGGTTTCTCAAAAAACTGAAAATAGAACTACCTTATGACCCATCAATCTCTCTACTGGTTATATACCCCCAAAACTCAGAAACATTGATACGTAAAGACACATGCAGCCCCATGTTCATTGCAGCATTGTTCACAGTGGCCAGGACATGGAAACAACCAAAAAGCCCGTCAATAGATGACTGGATAAAGAAGATGTGACACATATGCACTATGGAATACTACTCAGCCATAAGAAATGATGACATCGGATCATTTACAGCAAAATGGTGGGATCTTGATAACATTATACGAAGTGAAATAAGTAAATCAGAAAAAAACAGGAACTGCATTATTCCATACGTAGATGGGACATAAAAGAGAGACTAAAGACATCGATAAGAGTGTGGTTGTTACGAGGGGAGGGAGGAGAGGGAGAGGGAAAGGGGGAGGGGAGGGGCACAAAGAAAACTAGATAGAAGGTGACAGAGGACAATCTGACTTTGGGTGATGGGTATGCAACATAAGTGAACGACAGGATAACCTTGAGTTGTTATCTTTGAATATATGTATTTATATTTATTGATGTTGCCCTATTAAAAAAATAAAATAAAATAAAAAAGAAAAAGGAAAAAAAAAAAGAAAGAAAGACACATGCACCCTTGTGTTTATCACAACGTTATTTACAATGGCCAAGACATAGAAATAACCAAAGTGTCCGTTGATAGACGTTTGCATAAAGAAGAAGTATTCACTGGAATACTTCTCAGTTGTAAGAAATTATGACAGTTACATTTACAACAACATGGATGAACCTTGAGAGCATTATACTGAGTGAAATAAGTAATTCAGGAAAAGCTAATAACTGTATGACTTCACACATAAGTGGGATATAAAACTGAGACTTGGGGACATAGATCAAAGTGAAGTAGTTACCAGGGGTAAGAGGCTGTGGGAAAAGGGGTATGTGGGGCGGGGTGGAGGGTATAAAGAAGGACAAATATAAGATGATGGAAAATTATATGATTTTGGGAGATGAGTATACAACATAATCAACAGTTCAAATACTATAGAAATATTTACCTGAAACCTATGTTCTCTTATTGATCGATGTCACCCTGTTAATTTTCTAAATAAAATTTTAAATTAAAAAAAATAAAAGATTAGATCAGTCACGCAAAAAGAGAGAGAGAGAGAGAGAGAATGTAGATGGAGATAATTCAGGAACAGAAACCAGATGGCAGTATGTAAGACATTGGGAAAAGAGAACATATGCTTTGGATATAAAGTCTTTCAAATAAATTTGACAGCAAATAATTCTATCAGTAAGAGAAAGGTAGCTATTGGAAGCCACAGGTCAAGTGACATTTGTGAGGAAAATAGTGAGTGGCAGAAATAGTGTTGAAAATGCAGAGTTAGACATCTCAGGGACAGAATTGGAAAATATATCAATGGAAGAATGATTTAAATAGAGCATAGAGAGAGAAGACGAGAATGCCAAAGATTAGACCTTGGGAGGAGAGAAAAAATTCATTCAAAGTGAGACAGGAAATGAAGAGAGGTACGTGGGGAGAAACTAAAAACTTAATTACCTCCGAGGTCAGAAACCTCTGGCATTCACGTGATCAGAGAAAATAAATTATTTGATATGTGATGTGGGCAGACATAATTCCCAGGGTCTTATAAAATTCTAACAGTCTCCCACTTTACTTTCTTTATTCCTTTTCAACTTAGAATCCCCAGACACAACCCTGACTCACATACTCAGTGCCCTGCTAGTGTTTCTGCTCATCCAGATCTATGTTTCCTCTCCTCATGCATCTGAGTCAACTTCCAGACTAGGAGGAGCCCCTCAGCACTGACTAAGCTATATATAGTACAGGGCTTTTGAGAGTGTAGGCTAAAGTTAGGAAAAGGTCCAGACTGTAGAGCACAAAGTCAATTAAATGAAAGGAACTGTACAGGAGAATCATTTACAACCAAGTCACAGACTGGCCAACTCTGCTACTGCTCAGAAGAAGCCACGCAAATACAATAAAAAAAAAAAGTCAGAGGAACAAAGAATCTTTGAATGTGAGGGACTAAAGAAAGACTGAATGAAAATTAAAAACAAACAAACAAACAAACAAAAACAAACAAGACTAGCTGTTTTGTAAAGGACACTTGGGAACTGCAGCACCGGCATGTAAGAAGTTCTAAAAGCTTAGACTCTGACCTGTTTTGCTACTGTGTTTCTTGCTCCAAAATTGTTTTTCCAACCCTGCTCCTCCCCAATTATCTAAGCTTTGTATTAGGGGGAGGGGGGGAAGCAAAAAATAAAAACATGGGATTATCTGGTTAAAATTTATGATAGATTTAACCTCCCTAAAGAGTAATTTGTAAATTGAAAAGGAGGGTGTTTTTATTTTTCCAAACCTAATTGAATCTCTAATCACTAGAATGTGCAGGAGGAAGTCAGTGAAACCTTGGCCTGAATGAGACCAGTTAACTGGTCAATTTAACTATGTTTGAATAAGAAATCTGTATGTTGTTAGGCAAATGTTTTTCTAAATTTGCATTTTCTTTATTTTCCATTAATTTCTGCTTGCTTTAAGTCCGTTACTTTTGAATTTTAGCTTTTCTTTGTTAAGCAAAGAGATATGGGAAAAGAAATTTTGCCCATTTTGGGGTATAGCTGCCAGGAGACAATTTAGTGCCCCTGGAGGCTGAACTAAAGGCAAAAGAGAACCAAGAATCATGTGTAAATCCTGGGAAGAAAGACATGATTCAGAATGCCAAGCTTTCTTGCCTATGATGATCTCAGCCTTAATCTACTTGGACTGGTATAAGAGGTATCATAGATTGGCCACCTTAGAAACCATAAACATTCATTTCTCACAGTTCTGGAAGCTAAGAAGTCCAAGATCAAAGTTCTCCTAAGCTTTATAAGAGGGCTGTACATGTATGACCTAATCACCTCCCAAAGGCCCAGCCTTAAATGCCAAAGATTTGGGGATTAGATTTTAACACACAAAGTTTGAGGCAGGGGACACAAGCATTTAGTCTATAGCAGTCTTCCATGTAGACTTTACCCTTTTCTTCACAGAGTTTTCCTGTGTTTGTTTCTAAAACCTAGCTCTGTCATGCTCTATAAGAACCTGACTGCATAGTCTCACTATAACAGAATCTTCAAGAATAAGATTCAAAATCTGCATATTCATTAAGCTTTTCCCATGATGCTTATACTGCTCGCAAGGCAGGCTCTACATGATACAGGGAAGTAAAATTCTACCCTCAATGAATCTTGTTTCATTTTTTATTTTTTGTTTACTTTTCCATCAAACTTTTTGAGAGTTGAAAATAATCTAACATGAAGATTGTAAGAGTTCAGTTATTTCATGAGAGCTAGGAATTTCTCAAACACAAAAGGTATCTCCTCAAATGTTTTATCACTGACAAAAGAATTCCCCACACATTGTTTTTTTTCTTTTGTACTAATTTTTCTAGTGTTCTTATATATGACAAAGAAAAGGAAGTATACTAAGTTCAAACAACTTTTAATTAACTAGCTAGCTATCTCTCATAATATATCAGACATAGGTAACCTGAGATTGCAGTGGCTAATATATAGTGAGTGCTCATCAAATGTTTATCTGCTGACAGACAGGGAGAAGAGGAACATTTTATATGGAATGAGATCGGACATAATTGAGTTATGTGATCACTGGTTACTAAAAACAATGGATTTATAATTTGACTCTGACCTTTTCAGAAATGTTGCAATATGCTGCCTCTTTATAACATTCTAACATAATTCTACCTCTTATTTTTAACTTTGTTTGAGGTATAAATTTTATATAGCGGATTACACTAATCATAAATCTAGATTGTGTGACAGATGCATACACCTGTGTTACCCACACCTCTTTTCCGATAGAATATGTTCACCAGCTCAGGGACTTTTTTCCTTTCCCTTTTCAGTCCATTAATCCCTCTGAGCCAACTACTGTCTGATTTTTTTTTATCATGAATCCATTCGTTTTATCTGTTGTAGATAGTCATATAAATTGAAAATTTTTGGAATCATCCAAGCATTAGTAGTTTTCTTTTTATTACCGATTAGTAATCCATTGTATGAGTACACTATTTATTTTACTGTTTTTTTGGGTTTTTTTTAGGTGAGAGGAGGGGAGATAGAGAGGCAGACTCCTGCATGTGCCCCAACCAGGATCCCCCTTGGCAACCCCATCAGGGACTGATGATCAAGTACTGAGCTATTTTTAGCACCTGAGGCTGATGTTCTCCAACTGAGCCATCCTCAGTGCCTGGGGCCATGCTCAAACTAATCAAGCCACTAGCTGCAGGTGGGGAATGGAAAGAGAGAAGGGGAAAAAGGAACAAGGGAGAGGAGCAGATAGTTGCTTCTTTTGTGTGCCCTGACTGGGAATTGAATCCAGGACGTCCATATGCCAGGCTGACTCTCTATCCACTGAGCCACTGGGCAGGATCTCATTTTATTGTTGATGACTATCTATTGTTTCCAGCTTGGAGCTATAATAAATAATTATTCTATGAACATTCATCTATAAATCTTTTGATTCTCATGCTTCTATGAACTTGGGAAAATTAAAAAGATATGTGTTTAAATTTTTAAGAAATTTTCAGGTCTCCACCAGCAATATATGAGAATTTTGGTTGCTCCAAAAGGCTAATATTTTGCCAAACATTTGTATTATAACCTGTGTAGGTTTTTGAAATGACGTGTCATTGTGGCTTCAATTGGCATTTTCTTAATAACTAATGATGCAGAGCACTTTTTAAAAACTTATTTAAAACCTTTTGTATATCTTTGTTATCTTCCTTAGAGAGGTGTTTATTCAAGTCTTATGCCCATTTAAAAATGGTGGTTTCTTTAAATAGTTCCTTTAAAAACTATTGTTACTGAATCATAAAAGGTATTTGTGTATCCTAGATACAATTCTTGGCCAGATACAAGTATTCTGAATATTTTCTCCAGTCCGTGGATTGCTTTTTCACTTTTTAAACAAGTGTTCTAAGATTACTGTTTTAATTTTGATGGAATCCAATTTATCTTTAGTACAAAAGCATATTTTATATTTCACTATATGTTAATCATTCCCATTCTAGTTCCTTCAAATAAATTTGTGTTTCTATATGTTATCTGTTTCATGAAAAGAATTTTCTTTAACATTGATTGAATTTTAAGTCTGCAGGTAGCAAATTCAACATTTGTTTAACAAAAATGTTTTTATTTTCTTTTTATGTTTGAAAGATTATTTTGTGCAATGTATTGAATTCTAGATTGAGTTTTTATTTCATTGTGCAAAAATATTTTTCTATTGTCTTTTGGAATGTATAGTGTTTTATTTTAAAAGTTAGCACATCAGAGAAATGATGGCATTAGAGATACTCCCGATGTCTCCTCTTGATATTTTAACAAATTCTACAACTATACACAGAAAAAAACAAACCCAGATGAACCTGAAATATACACACACTAGGTAGACAAAGTATGGTTCTATGAGAAGGCGGGCTGAAGATAGAATCCACTCACGGAAGAAAATAGCTGGAGGACAGAGTTTTTCTCTACCCTTACTGATCTGAGGGAGGGTGGCACTTTTAGTGTGGGTTTTGTTTCAGAACTGGGAGAAGAAGAAAGACTGAGGGGAAGGAGCTGAAATAAGGCTGGTAACCAAGAACAGGAGCAGGGCCAGTTCCTGGCCTCTGTTGCACCTGTTTGAAATTTTAGGCACTGGGGGTGCACAAAACCTGTGGTGTGCACCTAAGACCTGCTAGTGAATTGGCCCATGGAGTGCTGAGACACACTTGATCTGCCTGGTGGGCCTGAGGAGTTTGGACTGCCTGGTGTGGAGGCGTGCTTGATCTGCAATCTGTGTCCTACCTGCTCCCAACGTTTGGGAACCGGTTCATGCCCATGCCTGACCCAGGGCTGCACTTTGAGTGGTATTGGAGGAGGGACTAGGCTGTGTCACCCTAGCCTCCCAGATTCTGCATTGCTCCCCTTGCTGTACAAACAGTGGTGGTGGCTGATTCCCCTCAGCTGAGTCTCCAAGCTGCTCTCTTCTGTGAGAAGCAGGGGTCCCTGGGCACTTGACCTATTGGGACATGGGGAGGGGCACTGGAAGATCTGAGATGGCCATTGCTAGAACCATAAAATTGCAAAGCCTTAACAACAAGCCCCTTTTACCAGTGAGACTGAGGCACTGCCTATATCATTATGACAGCAATGCCCAGCAGATCTCTTCCCAGGAATCTCAGAGGCAAATTTTATAGTACAGCACCTCCTGCTGGGAAAAGGAGTAAGTTACCTCTCAAAATGGGAAAAAATTAAATTTTTTTGCTTTTCCTCATTTTTTTCTTTTTTCCTTTTTCTTCTTTCTCTTTTTCCCATTTGAACTTCATTATTCTTAGTTAGAGTTTTTAGTCTTGGTTTTTGCAAGGGTTTTGTTTCTGACACCTTCTCTTCTACTTTTTTTCTGTCTTCCCTTTCCTCCCCCTCCCCTCTTTTTCTTTCTTCTCTTATTTTTCTTCTCATCTGAAGGTCATTTATCATCAAATTATTATATTTGGACTCATAATACTTTTGTGGCATTTTGTTTTTTATTTTATTTTTTCTATCTTTGATATTTTTCTCAGTTTCTGCTTCTTGTCAGTAGTTTTTGTTCTATTTATTATTTTTATAGTTTTATTTTTTCACTGTAGTTTTTCAATTTTTATTTTTATTTTTTAAAATTATCTCTTGTGAGTGCTACTAACAATACCACTCTCAAATACAATTAAGGAAAAAGAAATCAGATATTGATATATAAGGCAGATGTGCAGCTCAGATAGATGATAAAAAATAACCTGAGAAAATCTCTATTATATGAAAACCTTTAGAAAAATGACAGAGAATTCAAAATCAAAGCTCTAAAAATACTCAATAAGATACAAGAAAACACTAAAAGACAATTTAGTGAGTTCAAAAAACAACTTAATGAACAAAATGAATACTTCACCAAAGAAATTGAAACTCTAAAAAAGAACCTAACAGAGATGAAAAACTCAATATATAAACTGAAAAAATAAGGTAACAGGCTTAGTCAGTAGAACAGGCCAGATAGAGGAGAAAATCAGTGACATTGAAGACAGGTAAGTAGAGGTATTACAGAGAGAAGAAGAGAAAGACACATGAATTTAAAAAAATGAAGAAGCCCTATAAGAATTGTCTGACTCCATCAGAAAGAGTAATAAAAGAATAATGGGTATATTAGAAGAAAAAGAGATGGAAAAGGGAATGGAGAACATATTGAAACAAATAATTGATGAGAACTTCCCAACTACTCAAGCCTGTGGAAAGAATTAGTGTCTCAAATCCAAGAAGGAAACAGAACACTGAGTTACCTCAATCCAAAAAGACCTACTCCAAGGCACATTGTAATGAAATTATCACAAATCAATGACAAAGAAAGAATCCTTAAGGCAGCTAGGAAAGAGAAGAATATAACATATAAATGAAGGCCCATTAGGCTATCAGCAGAAGTTCTACAAGTCAGAAGAGAGTAGACCCTAACATTTAAAGTACTGAAAGAGAGGAACTACCAGCCAAGAATGCTATATTCATCAAAAATATCCTTTAAATATGAAAGGGAAATGAAAACATTTACAGATATAGAGAAGCTGAGGGAATTTATCACCAGAAAACTCCCAGTAAAGGGAATACTAAAAGGGGTTACCTGACAAGAAACAAAGAACAAAACAAAACAAAACTACATGTAAAAGCTCCAACAAGAGCACAATAAAAACAAGAAAATCTGTTCCAACAATAATATTAAAAGGGGAGAGGATAAAGGTCAGCAGTAGCAAAGGAAGATGGAGTGCAGAAGAACTCATGAGATAATGGACTCTAATAAATGTGATAATTTTCCTTTGAATAACTTAATGACAACCATGCCTGAAAATACCACTACTGAAACACATAGCTTAAAAAAAGAAAAAAAAAAGAAATATAGAATTCCAACAAACAAAAACAAATGACAGAAAAAGAAAAATGAACCAAATAAGGCACAGAGCTATCAGAAAGCAGTACATAACATGTCAATAGGAAATCTTCAAATGCCAATAATTACACTAATTGTAAATGGATCAAACTCACCAATAAAGGGGCACAAAGTAGCAGATTGAATCAAGAAGCTAAACCAACAGTATGCTGTCTTTAAGAGACACATCTAAGCTACAAGGATAAAAATAGATTCAAAGTGAAAGGTTGGAAAACGATCCTCTAAGCAGATAATATCCAAAGAAAAGCAGGTGTAACCATACTCATATCTGATAATGCCAATTATATAGACAACAAAGATAACCAGATGGTCATTTTTTACTGATAAAGGAGATATTGCATAAAGAAGTCATAACATTTCTTTTTTTTTTAATTTTATTTATTTATTTATTTATTTATTTATTCATTTTAGAAAGGAGAGAGAGAGGGGGAGAGAAGAGAGAGAGAATGGGGGGGGAGCAGGAAGCATCAGCTCCCATATGTGCCTTGACCAGGCAAGCCCAGGGTTTCGAACCGGCGACCTCAGCATTTCCAGGTTGACGCTTTATCCACTGTGCCACCATAGGTCAGGCAACATTTCTTAATATATACGCACCAACCCAAGGAGCACCAAAATATATAAGACACCTACTAACTGATCTAAAAATACAAACCAACAAAAATACCATCATACTTGGAGATCTCAATACCTCATTGATGACTTTAGATCATTCATCCAAACAGAAAATCAATAAAGAAATATCAGCCTTGAATGAAACACTATAACAAATGGACACAATAGACATCTAGAGGACATTTCATACCAGAATATCAAAGTATACATTTTTTCTCCAGTGTACATGGAACATTAACAAAAATAGACCATATGCTGGGCCACAAAACTAACATCAACACATTCAGAAAGATTATAATTATACCAAGTGTATTCTATTATCATAGGCTTTGAAACTAGAATCCAACTGCAAAAAAGAAATAAACCCACAAATATGTGGAAATTAAATTACATGCTTCTAAAAAATGACCAGGTCAAAGAAGAAATAAAAGCAGTGATCAAAAGATATATACAGACTACATGACATAGCAGAATCTCTGGGATGCAAAAAAAGCAGTAATAAGAGGGAAGTTCATATCATTAGAGGCTAATATGAAAACTCAAGAGAGAGCCCAAGTAAATAACCTAACATCACATCTTAAGGAACTAGAAAAAGAAAAACAAAGGCAACCCAAAACAAGCAAAAGAAATGAAGTAATAAAAATTAGAGGAGAAATAAATGAAATAGAGAATAAAAAACTTTAGAAAAAATCAATACAACAAAGAGCTGGTTCTTTGAAAAGATCAACAAAATTGATGAACCCCAGGCAAGACTCACTAAGGAAAAAAGAGAAAAGACTCACATAAACAAAATCCAAAATGAAAGAGAAAAAAAAACCAAAGATATCATAGATATACAAAGGATTATTGTAGAATACTGTGCAAAACTATATGCCACCAAATTCAACAATCTAGAAGAAATGAATAAATTTCTAGAATAATATAATCTTCCTAGACTGAATCATGAAGAAGTAAAAAACCTAAATAGACCTATAAGCAGGGAGGAAATAGAAACAATTAACAAAAACCACCCCAAAAATAGAAGTCTGGGGCCAGATGGCTATCCTAGTAAATTCTACCAAACATTCAAAGATTTGGTTCCTATCCTTCTCAAAGTCTTCCAAAAAATTGAAGAAGAAACAATACTTCCAAATATATTTTATAAGGCCAACATAACCCTCATAACAAAACCTGGCCAGGACAACACAAAAAAAGAAAACTATAGATCAATATCTCTAATAAATATAGATGCAAATATTCTAAACAAAATTCTAGCAAATCAAATACTGCAACACATAAAAAAACTAATATATCATGATCAAGTGGGATTCATCTCAGAAACACAAGGATGGTTCAACATATGTAAACACTCTTTGCTGATGACATGATCCTGTATATAGAAAACCCCAAAGACTCCACAGAAAGGCTATTAGAAACAATAAACCAATACAGTAAGGTTGCAAGATAGAAAATTAATATACAAATGTCTGTAGCTTTCTTATATGCCAACAATGAAACTTCAGAAAATAAACTAAAAAAAATAATCCCTTTTATAGTTGCAACAAAAAAAATAAAATACCTAGGAATAAACAACAAAGAATATAAAGGACCTATATACTGAAAATTACAAAGCATTATTAAAGAAAATAAAAAAAAGACACAATTAAATGTGAAAATATTTCTTGTTCTTGGATAATAAAAGTAAATATAGTTAAAATGTCCATATTACACAAAACAATATACAAATTTAATGTGATTCCCATCAAAATTTCAATGTCATTTTTTAACAAAATGAAACAAAATATTATCAACTTTATATGGGACCATAAAAAAAATAAACAAAGTAATCCTAAGGGGGGAAAAAAAAAGCTGGAGGAATTACAATACCTGATTTCAAATTATACTACAGAGCCATAACAATCAGACAGCATGGTATTGGCAGAAAAATAGACACACAGACCAATGAAACAGAATTGAGAACCCAGAAATAAAACCACATATACATGGTCAAATAATCTTTAATTAAGGAACCAAAAACACACAATGGAGAAAAGAAAGCCTCTTTGACAAATGGTGCTTGGAAAATTGGAAAGACACATGCAAAAGAATAAAACTTGACTAGTTTGTCTCCTTGCACAAAAATTAATTCAAAATGGACCAAATACCTATAAAATATAAAACAATAAATTACATAGAAGTAAACATAGGTATTGAACTCATGGGCCTTGGCCATAAAGAACATTTTATGAATTTGACCCAAAAGACAAAAGAGTAAAGGCAAATATAAATGAATGGTACTACATCAAACTAAAAAGCTTCTGCACAGCAAAAGAAACTGACAGCAAAAGAAACAGACAGCCAAGACAAACAAAAGATCAGGTAAGGGGTTAATATTCAAAATATATGAAGAACTCACAAAACTCAGCAAGAAACAAGCAAACAATCCAATAAAAAATGAGAAGAGAACATGAACAGACACTTCTCCTAAGAAGAAATACAAATGGCAACATAATTGAACAACAAGATAACCTGGACATGTTATCTTTGAATATATGTATCCTGATTTATTGATGTTGCCCCATTAAAAAAATAAAATTATAAAAAAAAATAAAAAAAAGAAATACAAATGGCCAACAGATATATGAAAAGATGCTCATCTTCACTAGCAATTAGAGAAATGCAAATCAAAACTACAAGGAGATACCACCTCACGCCTGTTAGATTAGCTATTATCAACAAGACAGGTTGCAACAAGTGTTGCAGAGGCTGTAGAGAAGAAGGAACAATCATCTATGTTGGTGGGAATGTAAAGTAGTACTACCACTATGGAAGAAAGTATGGTAGTTTCTAAAATAATAAAGAATAGAACTACCATATGACCCAGCAATCCCTCTACTGGGTATATACCCCCAAAACTCAAAAACATTGGTACGTAAAGACACATGCACCCCCATATTCATCGAAGCATTGTTCAGTGGCCAAAACATAGAAACAACCAAAAAACTCTTCAATAGATGACTGGATAAAGAAGATGTGGTACATATGTACTATGGAATACTACTCAGCCATAGGAAATGATGACATAGTATCATTTATGATAACATGGATGGAACTTGATAACATTATACTCAGTAAAATAAGAAAATTAGAAAAAGCTAAGAACTGTATGATTTCATACATAGGTGGATACTAAATTGAGACTCATGGACATAGATAAGAGTGCAGTGGCTACCAGGGGATGGGGAGGGGAAAGGAGGAAGATGGTGGTGAATGGGGTGGGGCATAAATAGAAACAAATATAAGGTGACGGAGGGTGATTTGACTTTGGATGATGAGTATACAACATAATCGACTGTCTAAATGATGTGGAGATATTTTCTCTAAATTTATGTACTCTAGTTAACCAACGTCACCCTGTTAAATTTGTCTAAATAAAAATAAATTTTAAAAAGGTTAATGGTTTCTATCATATTTTTTCTACATGTAGTGTGTTTTTTTTATTTGGCTGTTTTTAGAATTTTCTATTTGTCTTTGAGTTTTAGCCATTTAATAACATAGTGAGTAAGTGTGCTTTTTTTGTGTTCATCTGAACAGAGATTCTTTGATATTGCTGTATATGTGGGCTGATATTTTAAAAACATTTTACACATATTCATTGTGCTTGATATTGACCTCTATATAGGCTACTGAGGCCTTTTAGGTTTTCATTGTTTTACAAATTTTGCTTTAGTTTGCAGTTTTTAAAACCTGTCTTCAATTCACTGAAATTTTTTCTTTGGTGCCACCCAATTAGTGATCTTTTTCCATTTAGATATTGTACTTTAAATAATCGTTTTTATAGTTATTATTTATCTACTAAGATTTCTTTTTTGTTTAAGAGTTTATTTATTTATTTATTCATTTTAGATAGAGAGGGGAGAGAGAGAGAGAGAGAAGGAGCTACTAAGATTTCTTTACATCTCTTAATTTGTTATGTTCATTTGTCCTTTAAATTCTTGAGTATATTTATATAGCTATATCTATGCCCTTGTCTCATAATTCTACTGAGATATCTCTGTGTCTATTAACTGTCTATTCTTTATTTTTCTCTGATTATTCATATGTCTAGGATTTTTGTTTGTATCCTAAAAGTGGATGCTATATTTCTGAAACCCAAAGTATTTAGTATTTTAAAAATAATATTGTTTGGTTTGGGCAAGTGATTAATTTACTCTAAGATCAAAATGATCCTGTCAAAGTTTGGGAACATCTAGCAAAGCCCTCTTTTTAAAATTTGGTCTTCCCTGAAGTCTGAAATGAAAGTTCATAGTTTCCCAATGAAGTTTAGCTACACTAACTGTTTCACATTCTAGTACTACCAGCACTGAAAAACCTCAGAATTTCCATTCAGTTATCATTCAGATCTCTTTCAGACCCCGTGATGTCACACCCAGTGCAAATGCAGCTTAGTATTTCATGGAAGAATCAACAGAGGCTCCAACCCTAACTCGGTAGCTCAGTTGGTTAGAGCTCTGTCCCAATATGTCAAGGTTGTGGATTTGATCCTGTGTCAGGCACATGCAAGAATCCACCAATGAATGCAGAAATAAGTGAAATAAGCCCTGGCCGGTTGGCTCAGCGGTAGAGCGTCGGCCTGGCGTGCAGGAGACCCGCGTTCGATTCCCGGCCGGGTCACATAGGAGAAGCGCCCATTTGCTTCTCCACCCCACCCCCTCCTTCCTCCCTGTCTCTCTCTTCCCCTCCCGCAGCCAAGGCTCCATTGGAGCAAAGATGGCCCGGGCGCTGGGGATGGCTCCTTGGCCTCTGCCCCAGGCGCTAGAGTGGCTCTGGTCGCAGCAGAGCGACGCCCAGGAGGGGCAGAACATCGTCCCCTGGTGGGCAGAGCGTCGCCCCTGGTGGGCGTGCCGGGTGGATCAGGGTCGGGCGCATGCAGGAGTCTGTCTGACTGTCTCTCCCCGTTTCCAGCTTCAGAAAAAAAAAAAAAAGAAGAAATAAGTGAAATAACAAATTGATGTCTCTCTCACTCCCTTCCTCTTTCTCTCTCTCTAAAAGTTAAAAAAAAATCAGTAAAAGCCCTGTGCAGATTTCTGGATTTCCTTCTCTCTGTATGTCTCTCATTCCCACTATCCTCACTCATAAATTCAACCATCTCAGCTGCCTCAAATGTCCCTGACCTCTGTTTGCTCAGCAGGACTAATGCTCTTTATTTGTCTCCACTGCTCTCTCTATAGCTCAGTTTGGAAGGTGTCGCCAATAGATAACTGACAGAAATATAGAGTTCACCTTGCATGTGTTTCTTTTATGCACTATTTTTTCACAACCACACCATTTTATAGCTGTTTATGGCAGGAAACTCAATCAACACCTACTATTCAGTATAGGCTGCAATCATAATTTCCCTCTTCTCTATAAAAACAAAGAGTTACCTTTGTATTGTGGCTTATTCTTTTTTTATAGCAATTTTATACATTATCTCATACTATTCTCAAAATATGGTCAGATGAATCGGCACTCATGATGATAATCAGGGGAAAGGGGGATTTTAAATTCAAGTTCTGATAAGAATTAAGCCTCAAGGAGAGTATATGATTTTAGCCTGAACCATCTAAATTGGCATTCGGTTTTCTAATTTTTGTTTTGTATTATGCTTACTGTGCAGTGCTGTCTCAAGGAAAAACAAAATTATTGGCTCTTTGAGTATACATTTTATTATTATTTTTGTTCAAGCATGTGGGTTTTTTAATGTTACCATTTATCAGAAATCTGGAAATGTTTTATAATTGTTTTCTTTAGAATTTTCCTATTTTTCTTTCACACATTCTGAGAAATTCAATATCAGATGTTTTTATATTCATGACTGACTTTGTTAGCAAATTATATAAAAACATAAATGATCACTAGTTTTTATTTTAAAATTTTGATGTGGATGTTACAAACACCAACATAATTTAGATTTATGTACTATATTTATAATATCCAGAGAAAGACATTTTAATTTACTGTGTTCTTGTTGGAAACTTACCATGGTAGTAATTTAGTATTAATATGGTTATCTCTACTACAATTCTAGCACCATTCTTTATTCTAAACATTCTAAGACATGTCTTGATTAATCTTGTTTAGTCTTTACTATAATAACTGGCTTATCATATGTGCTTATTAAATATATATTGAAAGAGTAAAACCATGAATACTGATTGGTTCATATCTAGAAATTTGCATTCAATTTTAAGCATCACAATTTAACCATGTCATGAGAAATTGGGTGAAATAGAGGGAAGAATGTCATGGTTGGCAAAGGGTACAGAAAAAAAGAATCGAAATTAGAGACATTAAACTGAAAAGAAACCCCTAACAGGAACTATAATGATAACTTTAAAATATTTGAGTGGTAGACTTTCTCTGTGATGCTTCATTGAAAAGTGCTAGGCCTTATGGTGTTTCAGAGAAGCAAACTTTCAATTCACAATAAGTGGGAATTCTCCAGATAAAGAAATACAATTAGACTCAGGGGCTTAAGGATACAGGATACAGAAGGACCTATGACTTCCTTCCTTTGATTCTAGGACTGAATTTGCCTGTTGGAGCATAAAAGCCATTTTTAAAAAATATTCTTGTATAAGTGATCAAGAGATCTGTAAATTTAATCCTGAATTAAATTTATAAAACTGTGATTCCATCACTTAACAAATATTTATTGCACTCCCAGTACATGTAAACTTCCCTAGGAAATTATTTTATATTTTAGAGAGGTCTTATATTAAAATTCTCACTTCAAAGGGGATTCAGAAATTCTTTTCCTGTTCCCTTATTTGGAATTCTGGTTTCCTTTGAAAGAAATTACTACTGGAAGTGTTTGATGCATGCAAGTACACACACAAAAGAAAGAAAAAAAAGAAAGAAAAAAAGAAAGAAAGAAAACAAAGAAAGCTCAGGAACATCTGTTGTTCTGGCATATTCTTAGCGAAAATATACTTTAAAAGACTGTCAATATTTCAGAAAAATAAATTATAAGAGCAAATTATAATTAAAACAGAAATAATGAAAAATATAAAACTCTTAGGTAAAGAAGGTAAGGAAGGCGTGCTCCTTATGACTTAAGCAATCCACATAACATATTTAGGCTCAGACTTCAAAAATTATCTTTCTAAAAGATTTCCATCCTCTGAGTTGCTTTGCAAACAATTTAAGAGGGAATCAAATTGCCCCCATGAACCGCTATTAATAAGTATGCAGCATAATTTAATCCAAAATTACTTATAAGTTTGAAACTTGGTGACACTATGACATTTGGACTCTCAGCCTCACCAACTAATGGGTATACATGAGATCATATATACATCTGTCTAAATAAGACGATGGTTACCCTCATCTAATAATGCATGTACTTCAGCTTCTTGCAAAGACCCTGGACTCATCTGTTAGTCTTCCAGGGTCTATCCAATGTTTAAAAGTATACAGGTAGAGACATAAGAGTAAATTGTCAAAACTGTTCTCTGTCACATATCTGCTCCTTGCTGCTATGGTCACTTCCAAATGTAGGTGTCTGCAGATCTGGAATGCTCTGCCACTTTACTGAGGTCCTATAACTAGGTCAAACTCATAGTTCCATATTGAGGTTACTTTAAGAACAGATTTTCCCTAAGAGGATGCTTTTTAGTTTGTCCTATTGAAAATTCCAGAATGCTCAGTTGTGACTGAGGTTCAGGAGTAAACACAATGTATATATACACTCTAAGGCAAGATACAGTAACACTGTTGGAAGAACTTTTGATGGTTGGACATCATTACTAGAGTACTTGAGTTTCCTGGCATACATTTCAATAGTAATCTATGAGCATACATAAAGCTCAAAAGAAAGAAAAATTTTATGTTATGGAAAAATTAAATAAGTATTACTGACATGTAAAAGTAACCATGGGCTGGATTTACATTTTTCTTCCTTCCAAATTATCTGCCATGTTTTTTTTTTTTTTTCACTTTCTAAAGTTAGTACTTGATCGAGTGAAGGAGTTGTCTCTTAACACTTTGTTATTTACTCACTCTTTGAGAAGATAATGTTGAAACCATTGATTCCCTGTACCATGTATCATGGCACTAAGTAGGAATCTGATATTTGAGTAAATGATATTCCTACTGTAAAATCTAAACATACTGCATCTCAGAAACACCTTTTTAAAAATAAGTAAAATTTGTGTTCATAACTGGGAGATTTTATGAGTGGAATTATAGTTTGGATTTATCCAGTGTGCTTTCTCTCCTTTTCTCATTTTCTCCCTCTCTCTTGTACTCTGACATGTATATTAGTCTTTCCATACACACACATATATATCATTTATACATAGAATTATTATTTTATTCAGACATACTGTGGCCTTATTGGACATAAACATATCAAGAGGCTTTAGGTTAAGCACAAAGAGTTCATAAAGTTTACAAATGTGTCTGAGAAAAAAATAAATGTAGATTGTGTCATATTTTTGTTTCAATCAGGAACATACTGAGTATGGCACACTGCTTTCTAATTCATTGATAAATCTCCATGTCTTACGGTATGAACTATAACCAATATCCAAGTGTTTTGGACTGAATAATTGTGCCCCTCCAATACTCGTCAATTTTTAAGTTGAAACTTAATTCCTAATGTAGCAGTATTAGGAAGTGGAGATTTGGAGAGGTGATTGGATCATGTGGTTGAAGCCTTCATGAATGGCATTAGTGCCCTCATAAAAGAGACCCCAGAGAACTCTCTAACTTGCTTTCTACCATGTAGAAGACACAACAAGAAGAATGGCTCTCTATGAACCAGGAACCAGTCCTCACCAGACACTGAATCTGCCAGTGTCTTGATCTTGGACTTCCCAGACTTCAGACTGTGAGAAATAAATATTTGTTATTTAAGTCACCTACTTTATGGTATTTTTGTTAGAGCACCTGCATGGAAAAAGATACCAAGTCTTTCTCT
The DNA here is from genome assembly GCF_036850765.1 of Saccopteryx bilineata. Lineage (NCBI taxonomy): Eukaryota > Metazoa > Chordata > Mammalia > Chiroptera > Emballonuridae > Saccopteryx > Saccopteryx bilineata. The sequence continues at coordinate 205,507,339 of NC_089491.1, read as the reverse complement.
GACTCTTATCTCAAAGACTAGGTTCTTGCCCCTGAATACACTTGCAAATGCTGACTGGTTTTTTGCAGTCTTCTCTTCCCTGTGCCTCCTTTGTGTTTGTGTCACCTAGCTTGAACTTGATATTCTGTAAACCTGCACCCTCTGTCTTACCTTTCCTCTCCCTAGTGCTTGCCACATACTTTTAGGGATAAAATAAAATAAAACATATGCTCTAATGTAAAGGCCTACTCTAGAATAAGTCATAAAGAGCATGTTCCTCGCCATAGTCATTTGGACTGTTCACAAATTCCTAGTTCATCCTTTCTTCCTGGTCAGCAGGAAAACTGTACTTCCCTACACCTTTGGAAGTTAAGGTGGCCATATTGTTTTCTTTTGCCTAATAATATGTGAATGGGGATGATGTATGTAATTACTGTGCAAAAATTTAAAGAAATTATATATTTTGCCATGTTCCCCTTTTTCCTGTGTCACCCATATGGGATCATGTGTTGAGATGGAGGTTCTATCAGCCTTTAACATGAATGGCTATCATGAACATTTTAACCTGCAAGGTACAGACTAGGTGAATGAAAAACAAACTTTTGTTATGAAAAGCTGCTGAGATTGGGTGTGTTTGAGAGTGTACAGTCTAGCTTATCCTGATTAGTATACTCATTAATGTAAGTTTAAAAGCTAGCTCCTTGACATATGATCCCATTTAATTTAAAATCACTTACTGAAATCTTCTATGCATAACGAAAAGCTCTAGGTATTTATTTGGGATGCAGATATAGAAATTATCAAGACTTAGTCCTTGCTTCCTCTGAGTATATTCCCATGGGAGTTTTATTCTTAACACCAGGGTATAGGTCATGCTATGTAGGCAATTCTATTATGCATGGTGAAGAAATAAGTATAAGAATTATCAAGAGGTAGAGTATTTGCTTAGGTGTGTGGGTGTGTGTTGGGGAGGAAGGAAGTGTTCTTGAAGAAACAAACTCCCTAAGTATAAAGTGTAGAAAATGTAAATTGAAATGGTCCAATATCCAAGGCATTTAAAACAAAGAAGGTGAGAATTGGTAGGAGATATTACTAAAGATTAGATATTGACCTAAGCGAGATAACATCATTGGGAACTCACAGGGGAGGGGAAAGGATACTTGTTTCAACCTATTGGGGTTCAATGCGAATGTAAGAATAAAAAGAGATCTGAGGTTGAAATCAGAGATCCAGAAAGAAGAATAATCAGAAACTGTTGTGGACTGTTAATGGCAAAAAGCCATTGTAGATTCGAGGCTTAGCAAAAGGCTAAGTTCTCCCCCCTCCATCTCCATATTTGGCTTTGATGCTGAGTATTTGCACCCACCCCACTTGTTTCCTTGGGTTGCAGGAAGCAATATACATGCCCTTTCTCTGACTCTTTGTTTGTTTCAGATGTTTGTAAATTTCACTAATGTATACTGTTTTTGCCTTGGGAGAGTTCCCGTCTTAGCCTTTGATGTGCAACTTTGTATCAGGGTCCTTGATTTGCATAGGTCTATATAATAAAGTGAACTGGGGCTGTGAGGCACTCAGATACTGCCAGGCAGTTTGAAGAGACCTCCCGGTCCCATCGGTTTTGTTCTGACAAGTGTGTTTCCTCAATTCCGCACCGTTATTTGGAGCCGCGCTGGTCCGCGGCAAGAAACATCTGCCATAAAGAGGATGATGTTAGGGAAACTGTAGCCCATACTCACAGGAATACTCCAGATGAAAAGAGATCACAGAACCATATGGAGAGTGAGTGTTCAACCAAATCTCTATAGTACATGAAGCTAATATACAAACCAGAGTTTCTCTCTGGTACTGCCATTTCCTTGTTATGCACATTGAGCATATTTCCCAGCTTCTATGTACTTTAATTCCTTAATCTATCTAATAAAAATATTTTAATTCTGTGTCATCCTCATAATTATATTATGAACATTAAATGAGTTTATCACTATAAAGTTTATATCATAGTATCTGGTAGATAATAAATGCTTGGCAAAAGTAAACTATCATTTTATAAAAGAAATTAAAAAATACAAACTGAAAAAGTAAACTATTTTTTTATTATAGTTACTATTACGTAATTATCCTTTCCATGAAGTTACAAGCAGTAAATGTATTGGCTCACAAAATTTGAGTGATTCTATTAGAAATAAAAATATAAAATAATAATGAAGCTTGTCTGATTTGGTTGAACCAACATGCAATAGTAAGCTTACTAATTAAAAATAATCATTTTTCTTTATTCGCTTTAGTATCTAGTTTCATTGTTTGGGTTACAGGAGAGTATATATTTGGCTTTCAGTAAGAAGACTTTAACAATTCTTTCTAAAGGGAAAATAAAAAATTGATAAAGTTATTACCAAGAATTGCTTAAAATATTTTTATTCCTTTTTTTAATTCATTATGCTTTTTAAAAATCATTCAGTGCAATTTGGTTAAAATTCTCTCTCCTTCCCACTTGCTTCCAAAAATGCATTTGCTGTTAGACTCATTTTGTATGTGAGTTTTCTTCACATTTGATAATGCTGACACCAGCAAATGCTAAGAGAAGGTCAAAACTATTCGGGGTTTCTGTGATGCTGATGACAAGTATTTTTAAGGTTTCTTTTCTGCTATATGATTTTAGCAGTACTACCTTTCATCCCATAATGTATAAAATAATTTTGCTATAATGTTTAGAAGAAGGAACAGTGATTAGAAAGATTGCTAAGCAGACATCTTGGCTCTAAGAAATTAAGACATAAGAGAAATTAGATGTACAATTTAGATATAGCCAAGAGTATTTCAGGGCTCATGGCTGTTTCTGTCAATGAATATTTGGGTAATAAATACTTTATCTTCTCTTATAACAAAGTTAGTTCTGCTTCTAAATCAGAAATTCTGGTAGACAATGGAAAAGTTTTTTATACATATTCCTTGCTTTCTTAAGGATTGTGGGGTAAAATGGCATTTAAATTTTTGTATAGATTTAGTGTGAAGTCATACTACAGAAAGCTAGTATTTGGAGGAAAAGGGATTCTTATAAAAGGAGGCACAATGGGTAGACTCTAACTAATCTGTTCAATGAGAAAAACACTAATACTTAGCTGTTTGTGTTTCAAAACTATATTCTTCCTACACCTATTCTCTCTTTTCTTTTTAAGTACTAAGCATACACGTTTGTTTATGTGCCTACTTATAATGCTGTCATTTGTTTACATGAGTTCTCATCCTTTTCCCCAATTTTTTATTTCCAATCCATTCAGATGTGTTGCATGCCTGTGTATTATACCCCAAGTGTGACAGACGATGACTATTTGGAGGATGCCAAGTAGCAGTTGCCCTAGCAACAATAACCAGGGGATGTTTCTCAGAACTTCTGCTCCATTTCTTCCTTATCATTTTCTGTTTTGAGAGTTAGGTAACATGGTTACTAGAATTCGTCGAAGTGGTCCCCCCTTCCAACCCAGAATGAAAGAGAAAATTTAGAGATGCCTGCCTTTTCCTTACTACCAAGGGAAATTCGGCATATCTGTGCAATTAAGGCTGAATGGAGGGGGACTCTTAAAGGGAAAAGAGTTGTGTGCTCTCACACTAATAAATACTCAATGGTGGGAGAGTTCATTATCAGGACTGCTGCTGCAAGCCACTTGTAAGGAATGAAGAAAATCATTGTTGAATTTCTGCACGTGGGCTAAGAGAACAGTATGTAAATTGGATTTTAAGATGCTATGTTCTGTGAGTGGAAATTTCTGATCTGTTGTGAATCTGATACAGCAGATTTAATTTTATACTCATAAATGAAGAAAACCTAAAAACCTGAACATGTGAACAGCAAGATGGAAAACTTTTTAAAAATTACCTATGACTTTATTGAGATGTACATCCCCTCCCCAAAATGAGTACTCAGATTAAACCACAGAGTGAAGTTGAAGGCAGATTCTATTTGCTAAGAAGACAGAATCGATTCCTGGAAAAAAAAAAAAAAAAGCAGCTTAAGCGTCAGGGTCTCTCACTTGCAAGGGCCCCTTTTAAGGCCCTACATCTAAATTTGCATTTGTAGATATATTGCTTTTATTCTTAAAAAGACACTTCCTGATTACATATACTGTGGACTCTACAAATCCTGAATCCACCCCTGAAGAGAAGGAGAAATACAAATAATTTATTTGGCCATATGTTATTGCTATTGTATCATTTTTAAATGATATTTAGATTTCTAACCTTGTGGTTCTGTTTTGAATACTCATTTCTGTCTTTACTATTTTTTTCTCTTGCTTTGGAAGCTACCATAGGCCTTCTATTAATCTCATGCTTGCACATGTTCAAACAACAATAATAAAAAAATGTGTAGTTTGCATACATCATTGTACTTTCAAAACCATTTAATAAAATTATTAGTCTAAATAAAGTGGCAGATAATAGAAAATAAATGAGACTGATGATTTATTTAAAAATAGTTAATCTATCTGCTAACCATGTTATTTGGTGTCTATTCTGTGTAATTTCTGTGGGATATATCAGATTTTTGACTGGAAAAATTTTCTGTGTAATATTAACAGTAAATGTATTAAATAAGTGTTTAATACAGGTTCCTTTAGAATTTCTTCTCCATATTCTTCGAATGAATAAACTTTATCATGTATATACTAAGAATATTAGAAGGATACATGCTACAATATGGTAGGGGGTTATATCAAATAAAGTATTTTATAAATGATATACTGAAAAATTTAGATATTATTTACACCCAATACTTCATGGTAACTGGAAGAATTTTGAAAGGTATAATAAAATTCAAAATTATTAATACTCCTACTAATTACATTTATCACAATTTACTTTTTATAGAAATATCCAGTTCCTCTATTAAAATACATTCTTTTGAAGACAAGGCTATATTTTAATTTTATATCCCAAGAGCAAAGTACCTAAATTTAGTAAGTTCTAATCTGTATTTTTTAAATTGCATTTTATATATCAATGAATTTTTCAAGAACTTTGCTCTCAGACTCTGTAGCTTATAGAGCCAGCAATATGCATGCTACTATGGCAGAGGATACTATTCAATACATGAAACTTTTATCTTCACAAACATATTTAAATATTTTAAAACAACATATTCACTTAATTTAAAATTAAAAGGCACAAAAGAAAATATGAATATGTACATTGTAAAACACTTCTTTCCAGGTCACTTTTAGTGATATTTTAGGCATATACAAGGAAAATACATGCATTCTTTTTAGCTTAGTATGTCTTAATTGTTTACACTTAACATACTTAAAGATAGGCTCATATCTGAAAACAAACAAATTAAAGATGGTATTCTCACTCTGTGTTATGGCTACATTACATTTTATTTAATATGTATGTGGGATAATTTATTAAACTGGTATTTTGTTAATGAATGTTTAGATATTTTCCTATTCTTACTAAGAACACATGGCAATGAATAACTAGGTACATGGCACCATATTGTACAAATGAGAACAAATTTATAAGCCATAATCCTGTTTATGCGATAAGGGTCAAAAGCTATGTGTTTTTATATACTGACAGATATTGCCATATTACTTTCCATATGGGATGAATTAATTTACACTCACAATCAAAATAGTCTTTCTTTCAGTCTTGCTGATAGAATGTGCTAAAAAATCTTTTCAATCATTGTCAATACTATAGGTAAAAAAAATGTTGTCAATAGTTTTAATTGACTTTCTATTGTTGGAATTTGGGCTTTTTTTTCAATGAACTTAAGGACATTTGAATTTCTTTTCATTTTTTCATAACACTGTTTATCTCCTTCTTTATACTCCATACAATATGTACAATGTATAATTATTTATTTGTGTCCTTGGTTATCATTTCTCTCTTCTGTTATTATACAGGCTCCTTGAAGGTCAATACTTAGCTTTCTTTTCCATCATTGACTCACCAGAATCCTTCTCTAGTAAGCATTTAGTAAATATTTATTATAAAATGACTGAGTGGAGCAATGTGAATTCATCTGGAGATCTGTAGTGCTGCCCAGAACTCTGCCTGTGATTCTATGCCCTATTACTTCTGAATCTTTTGAAACAATTGGTTATCCTTTAGAATATTTTTGAAAGATTGCTTAGTTATTTTGATGAAATTAAACATAGTACTTAAATTAATATTTTGAAATAAGACTTCTTTATGGCTTCTTGAAAACATCTAAATTGCAATCACAATTTAGTTTTCCATAAGGGAGAGGATTCTCTAATGAAAATTCAGTTTAACTATTTTTATTTTTCAGTACTATATGGAAAGGATAATGCAGATAAAATTAGAAAATAAGAAAGAAAAATATGGTTTTTTTTAACAGAACTCAGTATCACATATTGGCCATGTACACAAAATTTGCTAAACTGAACTTTGTCATTTCATAAGACTGCAGACTTTCCAGAAATGTGATCACTTAAAACATTTGCTATCAATTAAAAATTAGGCTTCAATCATAAAATTGACAATGATTTAAAACTCATTTCCACAGGAATTATCATAGTTGTGCTATGTAATTCTTTCAGCAATTACCAATACATAGCAATTGTTGAATTTAAGGTAAAGTTTTAGTGCATTTGAATGACTAATATAAAAAATAGATAAGCATTTCTGTCTTTTTAAGCAGAATTCAACAAAGCATCTAGGTATTTTTCTTATTTGAATATTAATGACTCCAGTGTAAAAGAACAAGTGATTTCAAGGATTTACCTAGTTTTGCTAATTATATTAGATTATTAGAAGCCCAGAAATGTCTTTGTTTTCCTCTCCAGTGAATCAGATTTACAAATCTTAATAAAACATGAATCTTACTTTCTAAGAAATGTTTGAGATGAGAGGTTTTAAAGGGCTTTGTCAATTGCATCAGCGTCTGGCTTTATTCTGAGCAGAGACTCATATCTGAGGTGTTGCCATGTTAACTGATTTTGGAATTTGCAATGAGGAAATCAGAGAAAGGAGGTTGGAGATGTAAGTCATTGGTAGAGAAAAATATCTGTTTGCAGGGGAAGACAGAAGAGCCTTGCATTGTGGCTTGGACAGAAAGAGCAGGCATAGGTCATACACTCCAGCAGATATGCTACTTTATAACCAATTTTTTTCTACATTGTAATTCCTTGATGCAATACTTAAGGCACCTGTTCAATACGTCAAACCAATAAATCTCAAGTACACTGCCCTAAGAAAACCAAAGTGTGGGTATCTATCCATGTCTTAAAGTGAAATTGAATAGCCCTGGCCATTTGGCTCATTGGTAGAGTGTCAGCCTGGAGTTTGGAAGTCCCAGGTTCTATTTCCGGCCAGGGCACACAGGAGGACACCATGGCCTCCGCCTCCGGCACTAGAATGGCAGCAGCAGCAGTGGAGCAATGTCCCAGAAGGGTAGCATCGCCCCCCGGTGGGCATGCCGAGTGGATTCTGGTCGGGCGCATGCGGGAGTCTGTCTGTCTGCTTCCTGGCTTCTCACTTCAGAAACATACAAAAAAAAATGAAATTGACTAGACAGAACAGGATCAGCCAAGATATCCAATTGTAAATGGACAGAGGCAATAGCTGAAGAATCCCGGCTCTATGGTCAAAATTGAAAGGTGACAAGTGACAGTTTAAATATATAGGTGCAGCCTACGTTATGGGGACCTCATAAACAGCAGAGATGGGGTCTGGATGTTCTGTATTCATGAAGGTAGGACTTGGCTTATAGTTAGTTAGATGGTAACAAGTAAGCTCAGAAGACTGGGAAAATTGGGGGATATTTAAATATGAGTTAAAGAAATTGCTTATGGATATCTGTTGCAAATCTTCAAAGTAGTTTAAGAGTGCTTCTTATCTCATGTTTTAGTGCTTATATTAAGTACCTTCAAAAAGTTATGGCTATACATTCATGTGCATTAGAATCTTCTCCTTAACCAGATTATAAACTCCTTATAAACGTAAGGCTTAATTCTTATACATCATGCTTACCTCTCATAATCTCTAACATCTTATTGAGCCAATATTATGGTGCTGAGCATATATTTATTAAAGGGACACTTTATTGGGTCATTCTCTTTAGAAATATATGACCCAAATCTTAAATGACTGTAATAACATGGGAAAGGATCTGAAATATTTAAGAGCCTCTTCTTATTGGAATGTTTACTTTTCACTTATTACACCTTTGATCTTTTTTCTTTTTTTATTACTATTTTCATTTAACTTTGATTGTCCCTCAGTAGCACCTGATTTTCAGGGTTTCTTATAAAGAACAAGAAAATAACTGAATTAAATATGTCCTTTATCCTAAAATAAGAACAACAATTAATTCCCATCTTAAATCTACATTCATGTTTAGGCATATATCATGAACACTTAAATCCGTATGCCATGTGGTCATCTAGCTATTTGTATAAACATGAAGTACAAACATATTTTGAAGCTCTGAGCTGACCTGTGACCAGTTGACACCTCTAAAAATCCTTTTTCTCTCCTACGAATTTTGTTCTCAAAGTTTTATGAGTCTAATTTATATAGTGATTCTCAAAATTATATAAATCTAACTTTTTTTATGACTGTGAAAGCCTTCAGATAAATCAGGAACAGTGGTGAGTAAATAACATACATCCCACCTCCTCTAAAGGGTAGGAGGAGTGAGGAGGGAAGAGAGGAAGAGAAAGCAATTGGTGATTCAATTCCATGTGCACACAACCCTCTTCCTGTTGGGCGTGCTGAATTTGATCAGAAATCCTGCCTACTCCAGCCCATGAGTTAAAGAGACCAAATAACCGCAAGTATGGAGGTCTTATTTGCTTTTCCAATCATTAGTACTTCCATTCAGGCTGGGCATTTTAGGTGGGTGGCTAAATCACAGTTTTGAATAGTGAGTTCCAGGATTGGTAGCTGAGAACAAGTCTTCTCCATAAAATATTTAGAAAATGGAAGTGTGAGCATGGGGATTTAGACTTGGTTGTTCCCTCTGCTGCTGCTGCTGGTGGTGGTGCTTATACATAGTATACGTCCCTAGACTGCATGGCTGACACGAAGCAGACTTTTAGTTTTTGTTTAGGTCTGGTTTTGACCTGCAGTGTTCAAGGATGAGCAGTTCCTTTCACATTATTTGCAAACCTTGTCGGAGTCTGCTTGCATCATGACATTGATGACAGACTGATTATTACTTGTCTTAGAAAGCAGAGTAAGAACATATTGGCTTTCATGCAAACATCCAGCTTGTCATTAGTGCACAGTACAAATGGCAGCGGTTTTATACTGCAATCCTGGAAGCATAGGCAAAAGGAGGCATCTCTGTTTCTATTGATCCTGAAAAGATTTTAATAAAATATTAGGGTATATTTTTTTGTAAGTGAAATTCCGAGAGTACTAAGACAAATAGTCTAACTTTGAAATTTCATTGGTTATTGTGATAGGTATTTATTACAGTAGGTTAGACAGAAAAAACAAAGAAAAAATATAAAATAATATTAAAATATATACAACTTTTTTTTCCAGTAAAGCAAACCTACTAAAGCTTAGAAGTGAATTTGGTTGCAAAATTCTGCTTCCTTGGAAGTCCTAAGCACTAAGTTTTGATAAATTATCAATAACTCGAGCCCAACTCACCCAGATGAAGAAATAGCTACTTGTGATGTGAATTAGACCTTGCAGTAGGTATTTATCCTGTTTAAACTACATGAACTCAATCGTTTTAAAGGATAATATGCATTCTGAAACCCTTTCTATGAATCACAAACTCTATGATTTCAATTTTATTTAAGAGTCATCAAACTTACTTGAATGTTTATTTGATACTTAGAAAAAGTTACTGGGTGGAAATGAGTGGTATCTACAATTAGGGTATAATACTCTCTCCCCTCATGTGTTACTTTTGCTATTTATTTCACCCATTTTGGGGTAGAAAAGTAGGGGATAATCTGATTAGGCCAAAGACACTCATTCACAGGATGAAAAACTACCTCAATTTCTTTAAACCATAAAAAAAATTAACTCTACAAGGTGATGACTTGCTTTAAGTTAATTGAAACTTTTAATTGAAAAAATAATATATGTACAAGGCAACAATTAAATCAAATGTATTAATAGGTATTTAATAAAGATCTTTCTTTTTTTTTTTTTTTGTATTTTTCTGAAGCTGGAAACGGGGAGAGACAGTCAGACTCCCGCATGCGCCCGACCCTGATCCACCCGGCACGCCCACTAGGGGCGAAGCTCTGTCCACCAGGGGGCGATGCTCTGCCCCTCCGGGGCATCGCTCTGCAGAGGCCAAGGAGCCATCCCCAGCACCCGGGCCATCTTTGCTCCAATGGAGCCTTGGCTGCGGGAGGGGAAGAGAGAGACAGAGAGGAAGGAGGGGGAGTGGAGAAGCAAATGACCGCTTCTCCTATGTGCCCTGGCCGGGAATCGAACCCGGGTCCCCCGCACGCCAGGCTGACGCTCTACCGCTGAGCCAACCGGCCAGGGCCAGGTCTTTCTTTATTAAACCTAGTTTAACTCATAGTTAATAAAGGTCTTTCTTTATTAAACCTAGTTTAAGAAGCAATTACTGATATACATATATATGTATCTTATCCCCCAATTTTTACATAAACTAAAGTACAACTCAGCATGGTTTTTTTCCCCTCTCTTAACAATATCAGAAGCTACAGGGATAGGAATTCAACGAGTCCTAGATTTATACCTCACTTGGAATGGTGAAATCCCAGAGATGACAGGGATTGACATTTGATTTATGTGTCACTCTGATATTATTTCTCATGAATGTGCTTGAACTGATCTATGTTAGCTCAAAAATTGCTAAAGGTGAAAAAGAATAAGAAACACTAGAACTCAGACATGTTTATATAATGAAATATTTAACAACAGTGAATGATAACAATTGCTTACAGTAAACATGGATTACGTAGAAGAAAAGAAATTTCTTGACAGAAGTAGGGAGGCCAGTAAGAAGACTTAGAAATGTTGGAGTTCAAAATGTTCATTTACAAAGTAGATAACAAATAAGTATTTATATTTTGTAATATTAATAAATCAATAAAACAGGTGAAGTATAAATACTAGAAAAGATAAAAACCTGCTAATTAAGTAGAAATTTTAAAATAATAGATGTGTATTATTTCATAAATTATAAGACATATTTCTTATTTGAGGTTACTAAAAGTGAATTAAAAGCTTTAACACTCCCATTCTGCCATTGTTGATGTATATACAACAGAGCAGCCATTGGAAATATAGCAGAAGCTAAAACTTGTCCAAATGCAGACTTCAAATAGACCTCAGCTGAAAGTCTTCTCACCTACCAGCCTCAATAAAAACCACTCCCTGGAATCTTGCACAAACAAGCATATGCATTAGTCAGTGCGTGAGATTCAGTGGGGAGGACTTGGCAGAAAGACAAAAAAGAGTCTCCAAACTTCTTTGGAAAGTGTTTTGCCACTTATCTTAAAGCTATAACTCTGCCAGCTGGAGTCAGTGGACTATTATAGATTTATATATGCATTTAATCTGCCTGGAGAATTTTTTTTTTACTTATATGGTACATCAACATTTCAAAACAACCTTTTAAGATACAGCATCTTCCAAGTGGAAGGCTCTTTCTATGTGAGATGCAGTTTTCTTTCTGAGGGACAGCAATGACTAGTTTGTTTGAGTACAAAACTGACAGTTGGGAAAGTTTGAAATATAATTCTGGTTTTTCTACTTCCTTAGGTTGGCCATACAGAATAAACACAAACCTGTTAAGCAAGCAGAATTTTGGAGGAAGTATATACACATTTTAAACAAGAGCTAAAAACTGTGATGTAATATGGGTGAGCAAAACACCTTGATCACCATTTGATTGCCCTCATCTGATGAGATCTGGATGGAAACCACTGACAAAATTAGCGCAGAGCCTTCCTGAGTCTTTATGAAATGAAATGAAAGTGACATAAAAAGGATTCTGTAGAAAAAGACACAATTTTGTGAAATTATTTTGACTTTATAATCTGAAAAGAAGTTTAAAATATTGTAAATAATTGTTTTTCTGAAATTGATAAATTAATAAAAAAGTGAATGAAATAATGTTATAGTTTAAAGGAAAAGTTCTTACAGAAATTTATTTTGTGGCAATGTGGAAGAGAAAACAGCCTTTGATAGATTTCCTGTGTAGATAATTGTCCCATATCAAGATAACAGCCTTCAGCCTTAGGTATCTCAGAGAGATGCTGACCCCTAATTTTTGGTAGAGGTACCACCACTCTGCAAATAGTGTGGCTAGTCACTCATAGAAAATATTTGCAGTCTTTTTAGTTCAAAACACTTGCTGTAAGGGAACCAAAATTACCAGAAGTCTGGAAGAATTACCACAAGTTATATTTGGTGGAAAATAGAAAACAAAAACAAAGGGACCTAACCTCTCAATAGGAAGCAAGTGGGGATTGTGGGATTGAATAGAGGATATGGTAAGCATGCAGAGGTGTCATTGGAAGGATTCTAATATTAAGGAGACCTTCTATTTCAAATGAGCCATCTAAATCCTGTTTTAGGAATTGGTAGGATTATGAAATCAATTAATCATTTAATTAGATTATTTGGCAGAAATTTAAGCCTCTTCAGAATGAAAGCCTAGTCTCTTAAAGGATGATTATCAAATTTAATCTTTAGCCAAATCCTTGAAGTAGGCTAAGATATTGAACCAGAAAATGAAAATAATTGACATATTGATGTATGATTTTAGTAGTTTTAAGTCCATAGCTCCACAGCTTACAAAATGTACAATGGTGACCATTTCACAAATCCTGAAGTGAAGAATCAAGACTTGATTGAGGAGAACAGGAACTTTATAATTTGTAGGAAAAGGAAGGTTATTATGATGATTAAGCATGCTGTAGCCCCACTCATTAGGAATAATAATAAGCTTTTTCATATGGCCCATTCACTGCATTCATTGTAAGAGGATTCAATAGAACACTAATACCAACTTTTTTATGTCTATATGTAGGGCATTATATGACCTGAGATTCCTTAGTCCTTGAACTATGTTGGACTATGTTTATGATTCTCTCTCTCTCTCTCTTTTTTTGAAAGAGAGTGAGAAAGAGAAAGGTGGAGAAGAGAGAGAAGTATCAACTCATTGTTCCACTTAGTTGTGCCATTGATTGCTTCTCATGTGTGCCCTGACCAGAGTTCAAACCAGTGACCTTCAGGGATCCAACTGGTGTCCTTGGGCTTGAGCTGGTCACCCTGAGCTCTTGGTACTCTGGGGTGGCACTCTATCCACTATGCCACTGGATGGGGCTATGATTTATTTTTTTAAAAGACATTATCTACATAATAGGGTAACTCCAAGGCCAAGATTTTCAATTTCTATCTTTTCTATGACTTCTGATCTCTAAAATCTAATTATTGACCCTCATACCATACATCCAATTTGTTGCATCTTTAACTTAGATATCTCAGAAGAGTGACTTCAGACTCATAATGTCCAAACTGAATTCACATTTTATTCAAACCTTGTCCTACTCCTCTTAGGGACTGGGACTGCCATCTATCCAATAACATGGAGATTCTGCTCCTCTCCTAGAGTATATATCACTCCTAAACCTAGATTTTCTTCTGTAACATAGGTAAGAAAATTAATCCTCTGTTGTGATAATTAAATGGAAAATTATGGTTAACACTCATTCACTTTAAAACATTGTGACAAACTCTTTTATTATAGGTTCACACACACACACACACACAGAGTACATTTTGTGTAAGAAAACTAACCAGAATTTAGCATAAATAAATTTTAAAGATACTGGACGTGTGACAACTCTAAAGAAAAATTCTTGAGAAAGAAGATGCAATTCTTATTCTGGCTGGGTTGCTCTCTGGTTAGAGCATTGTTCTGATATGCCATCTGCAGTTTCAATCCCTAGTGAGGGTATTACAAGAATCAACCAATAAGTACACGAATGAGTGGAACAACAAATCAATGTCTCTCTCTTTCTCTACCTCTCTCTTTCTTCCCCTCTCTCAAAAATGAATTTTAAAAAAGAGGATGGAATTCTTTATAGGGTTTTAGCAGATGAAAATAAAAATAAGTTTAGACAATTTCAGAGAAAAGTTGGTCAAGGATAGTTTACAGAAGAGGCAAGAATAGCTCTTGGGGAGGAAGGGTTAGGGGTCAAAGTTGCATGTAAAAGAAGGTAGATGAGAACATCTATGGGTTAAGGACACGTGAGTGGCACTGTGGAAAAGTCCCTCAGGCTTCAGAGTATCTCACATGTTCAAAAAAAAAGAATAATGAAAATAAAGAAGTGTGAACCATCTCTATACTGGAGTACAATTAGGAAGCTCATGGCATCTGTTTCTTCTATTGTATTTTATAGCTTTTTGATTTAAAATCTTCCTTGACTGTAGCCCTTATTAAATGAGATGTGTTTGTGTTCATATAAGTATATTTAAATTGTTTAAATATCTCTATTTACATCAAAGAATTATGTTTAGAAAACATCTCTCTTACTTTAAACAGAAATATCAGGAGTATACATTACAGACATATTGCACTACGTGGTATCTGCATTCGGCAGTTTTTTTCCTGCTGGGTGTTCAAAGGACAGCACGATACAAATTTAGTATCTGGCATCATTAGTTTTCTTGTCTTCTTGTGTATTAAACCTGTTTTTTTTATTAATACAGTATAAAGAATAGGTTAAAATGTATATGCACCAACATATTTACAAATGTGTCAGTATCTGCTAACAAAACCTTCTGATATATGAGTGTACCTATTATTCTAAATCCAAAGGTAGAAATAAAGCACAGTGTCTTATAAGATTTTATCATTTAAAAAAATCTGAAAGATCCTTGTAAGGTACTTTTCCCCGCCAAGAAGGAAGGAACAGCCGGAGCCACCAAGTGTAGAATAACAAAAAGGCATACTGCCCGGCAAGGTTCCCTGGCTCCGAGGTAAGATGGAGGCCAGGGAAATTGCACAGATTAAACCACATGGGAGATATTTAAAGGGTCCCTCTAGGGAAGTGGAGCTACTATGACGTGGTGAAATTTCACTGGCTGGCAGACGATCGCTTCTTTCCAAATGGTTCCTAGGAAGCTTCCTTTTGCGCGCTTGATTGTGGGAGGTTCTAGCCAAAGTTTGTGGGTCTGAGTTCCCCACATGACCATCCCCCATTATCCACTGACCTTACATTCTGACCTTTTGTGTTAAATAGAAAAAGGGGAACCATTTATTTGTCTTGCTACTTCCTGCTGAATAGGGGAGTCGTGGGGAGGGGGAGATCAGAAAGTGGTGGTTTGGAGAGGTGTCAGGAGGAACATCTGTGTGGTCGTGACTGGAGAAACTTCGCGATGCGGTCCTGTAAGGATTAAAAAAAAAAAGAGGAGTAATAGGGGAATTTTCAGGGTCCAGCCTTTTGGTGAGCTGGAGATGGATGGAGTCCAGTGGTTCCGACTGCCAATGGTCCTGTAAGGAGGCAAGCTTGAGGCAGAACTGCATATCAGGGGAAAGGAAGAGGGTCCCATCCATTCCCATAACCGAAACCTGTGAGGGAACTAGAGGTCCAGAATATGAAGGCAAAACAGAGAAGGCAGCCCCCATGTCCACAAGAAATGAGATGGACTTACCCACTTGTTGCAGAACCCTGGGTTCTCCGAGTCCAGGCCGTGTCCTAGAAGTGCGAGCGATGCACCCACCTGGCTGGACTGGCCTTCCCATTTGGGCAGCTTGTCCTCCACATAGAGGCACTGAGGAAAAACCTGTTGCCCAAAGGGGCAATCACTGTGCCAGTGACTGGGCTGCTTGCAGTCAGGGCAGGGCTCAGTGGGCAGCCGCCGGCAGGGGCCCTGCCAGGACCAGTGGTCCTGCTTGCCACACTTAAAGCAAGCTGCTGGTGGCTCTGCTGGTCTCAGGGTTGCCACAAGAGTTGGGGGTTTGGGGCGTTACCTTCTGCTGCATGTGGGGCCTGGCGGAACAGCCTTGGCCTGTTTTTACTAGTTGGGATTGTTAAAAACTTTAAATGCCATGTTCACAGGTTCTGGATAGGGGTTTGGGGGTTTGGGAATAAGAGGAGGAGGGCTCATGTGGAGCCCGGCACCCAGATCCTGCAGGAAATGCTGGACAGGGCAGGAACTTCCTGCAAGAAAATTGTGGTTGGACGTCCTGAAAACCAGTGTAAGAGCCAATCCCAGGCTGAGAATGGCCTGATGGAGGCAGGACTTAAGAAAACAGTGAAGGGAGGGGCCCCTGGCCAGCAGGGGAGGAGAAAGAGAGATGGTAGTGGTGAATAAGAAACAGGTTTTTGAGAAGGGAGGGGAGGGGGCTTTCAGAGGGAAGAGAGAGTTGGGAGTCCGCAGAGAAGGAAAGATCAGGAGTGGAGGTTTTTAGGGGAGGTTTCTCTGGCCAGAAAAAGGCCTGTGCAGTGTGGAACAGGCAGCACAGAGATTAAGGATGGGTGTGCGAATAATTAGAAGCTATGTATGTAAGAGATCTCCAATCAGTTCCCAGCTTTTTTGGTGATAGTTAAATTGGTGAGGGTGTTAACACCGAAAGTCCCTTCAGGAGGCTAATTCAGTGGATTCTGTGGCCTGGCCACAGTGGAGAAGAAGAACAGTTTCTTCTTCTTTAGGGAGGGAGATTCCTGTACCCCAACAGCCACCCTCAGTCATTGGAGTGCTCAGTATTGAGTATTAGCATCCTAAAAACTCAAAGGTCTGGCCACAGACGGAAAATGTAAAGTGGATATGCTCTGGAGGTCTCCGAAGCACACACTCACTCGGACGGAAAAGAGTTCCCTGATGTAGCTACGGTTTTGGACAGGGAGTCTCGGAAGAAAGAACTCAAGGGTGGCTGGAGGCAGGGGACTTACTGCACCATACGTGGAAGTGGGTGGAAGGTTGGAGATCCTGGTTCTTTCTCCTGGTTCTTTCTCACAAGGGAGAGGAAAGGAGTGGTCCTTGCGGACTTTTAACTCCTTCCAGGTTTTCGGCACCAAAATGTAAGGTATTTTTCCCCACTGAGAAGGAAGGAATGGCCAGAGCCACCAAGTGTGGAATAACAAAAAGGCATCCCACCCGACAAGGTTCCCTGGCCCCGAGGTAAGATGGAGGCCAGGGAAGTTGCACGTATTAAACCGCATGGGAGATATTTAAAGGGTCCCTCTAGGGAAGTGGAGCTACTATGACGTGGTGAAATTTCACTGGCTGGCAGACGATTGCTTCTTTCCAAATGGTTCCTGGGAAGCTTCCTTTTGTGTGCTTGATTGTAGGCAGTTCTAGCCAAAGTTTGCGGGTCTGAGTTCCCCACGTGACCATCTCCCATTATCCACTGACCTTACAATCCTACCATCTCTGTTTTTATTTATAATGTATTTCTGGTGAGTTTGAAATTAAGGTTAAAGTGTTTCACAATTTGCAGTGGCTTCTAATCCAGAGGAATTATACACAATATGCTAAAATAATTATAATGAGAAAAGAAGAAACACAAATAATACAGAAACCTCTTGATAACTGATATCAATACTGATGTAAGAAGGGATTTTACCAATACTGAGATTTACATAGAATTGAATGAGACATTAATGTTTGAATTATAAAGAAATCATGAGCAAGTTAAACATGTTGGCAGATTAAATATCTGATAGAATAAATGGGACATTAAATAGATGTGACAAATTGAGGGTTGGAGAGAAAAAATAGAAGAAAGAAAATATTTAAAAGATTGCAACAGATTATATTTATTTATTTATCTATTTTAAATTTTTCCATTGATTTGAAAGAGAGAAAGAAAGGGAGAGAGAGAGTATGTGTGCGGGGGAGAGAGGGATGGAGAGAAAGTGAAAGAAATATAAATTCATTGTTCCACTTAGTTGTTCCATTTAGTTGTGCACTCATTGATTGCTTCTCAGACTTGCCCTGACTGGGGATCAAAACAGCATCCTGGGTAGCTGGGATAATGCTTATCCACTGAACCAACCAGTCAGGGCTTGCCATAGATTCTAAATGAAATAAAACATTCTATCTAAGAGGGAAATATAGATTATTAATAGTTAAAGCATGAAAAAAAGAGTTGAGTAGAAGAACCATGGTGTGTCAATCTACTCTGCCTTCCATTGCTGTTTTTTCATTGTTATGTTTTAAGCCCTCTCATCTAGTTCACCTTCTCACATTATAAAGTTTGACTGTTGTGTCTGTCCTCTGGCATAATTATTCTGGAATGCCAACAGTCTTTGAAGATTCCTTTCTAACTGTTTCACCTTATAATATTTCAACAGGTATGCATTTTCTAACACATTAGATTAAAAAATCTGTCAGGTGAGCAACATGAAAGCAAGAATAATATTTTTGCATCAAGATCCCTGATTACTAATGTAGTCATTCTTTCAGCTTTGGAAAGAATATCACAAAAAATGATGTGTTCTTAGTACATTATATCCGGAGATATGTGATGGTGTTTTGTCCTATACTGAAGATATTAACTTCGATTCTTTGATAAGGTGGCATTTGCTAGGTTTCTCCCTAGTGAAATTGCCATTTTCCCCTTAGTAATTAAGAAGTAATTTGTGGTGAAATTCTAGGAGACTGAAATGTCCTCTTCATCAACTTTTCACTCACTATTTTAGCATTGATTATTCAAGATTGGTTGCTAATTTTATTATTATATATATACTTATTAGTTGGTATTTTACTGTAAATGCAACCTCTTTTCTTTTCTCCCTCCCTTCTCTCCTTCTTTCTTCCCTTCCTGCTCTCTCTCTCTCTCTCTCTCTCTCTCTCTCATTCTTTCTCTCAGTATGAACCCAGGAATTCTCATTTTATTCAATGAGTGAATTATTATGCATTTTGAGCTCAGAATGGAAAATTTTGGCCAGTGAGAACCTATGTAAATCCTTTTTCCTTCTAATATGTTAGATAATGTTTGAGTACTGTCTTATTTTCTGAGAACAAAGATGTCCTAGAAAATGTCCTCTTTTGCTAAGATGACCTAGAATCCAGCCTGTATTTGCCATTTAGAGTGGAAAAAAGTTAGGTTCCATTAGGTTTCCTCACTTGGCTTCCTCTTGACTTGAGGCTGTGTACCAGTCATAAGAATGAGTCAGTCTCTGTGCTTTTATTTAAATTTTAATTTATTGTGTTTACATAGATTCTAGTGTTGCCCCAAATGCATCCCCACCCTTATATTCCCCTCAATATCTCTCTTGCCCCCCTCCCCATACCACACTCCCCCGCTTCCTTTCAGCTTTATCCCATTCTATCCCCTTTCCCTCTGTCTTCTTTTCCTCTGGTCCCTTTGATCTCTACTCTGTCTCAATTCTGTTCCTCAGTTCACATTGTTCATTGGATTCCTCAAATGAGTGAGGTCATATGATATTTTTTCTTTCTCTGCCTGGCTTATTTTACTTAACATAATAGTTTCCAGGTCCATCCATGTTGTCACAAAAGGTAATATTTCCTTCCTTTTCACGCCCATAGTATTCCATTGTATATATGTAACACTGCTTTTTAATCCACTTGTCTACTGAAGGACACTTGGGTTGTTTCCAGATCTTTGCTATTTTGAATAATGCTGCTATAAACATGGAGGTGCATTTCTCCTTTTGAAAGAGTGCTATGGTGTTCTTGGGGTATATTCCTAAAAGGTGAATGGCTGGGTCAAAAGGCAGTTCGCTTTTTAATTTTTTGAGGAATCTCCATACTGTTTTCCACAGTGGCTGCACCAGTCTTCATTCCCACCAGCAGTGCAGGAGGGTTCTCTTTTCTCCACACCATAGTCAGCACTTATTATGTGTTGTTTTGTTAGTGAGCACCATTCTGACTAGTATGAGGTGATATCTCATTGTGGATTTAATTTGCATTTCTCTAATGATCAGTGATGTTAAAAAAATTTTTATATGCCTATTGGCCACCTGTATGTCCTCTTTGGAGAAGTGTTTATTCATTTTTCTGACCATTTTTTGATTGGGTTGTTTATCTTCCTGGTGTTGAGTTTTATAAGTTCTTAATAAATTTTGGTTATTAACCCTATATCAGACATATTGTCGAATATGTTCTCCCATTGTGTAGTTTGTCTTTTTATTCTGTTCTTATTGTCTTTAGCTGTGCAGAAGCTTTTTAGTTTGATATAGTCCCATTTGTTTATTTTGTATTTTATTTCACTTGCCCGTAGAGATAAATCAGCAAATATATCACTGAGAGAGGTGTCAGAGAGCTTACTGCTTAAGTTTTCTTCTAACATGCTTAAAGTTTCATGGCTTACATTTAAGTTTTTTATTGATTTTGAGTTTATTTTTGTGAATGGTGCAAGTTGGTAATCTAGTTTTATTTTTTTGGAGGTAGCTGTCCAATTTTCCCAACACCATTTGTTAAAGAGACTGTCTTTACTTCGTTGTATGCTCTTTCCTCCTTTGTCAAATATCAGTTTTTGATAAAAGTGTGGGTTTATTTCTGGGTTCTCTGTTCTATTCCATTGATTTATATGCCTGTTCTTATGCCAGTGCCAAGCTGTTTTGAGTACAATAGCCTTATGATATAACTTGATATCAGGAAGTGTGTGTTACCTCCCATTTTATTCTTCCTTTTCACGATTGCTGAGGCTATTTGTGATCTTATTAGGTTCTATATATGTTTTTGGAATATGTGTTCTATATCTTTGAAGTATGTCGTTGGTATTTTAATTGGTATTGCATTGAATTTATAAATTGCTTTGAGTAATATAAACATTTTAATGATGTTCATTTTTCCTAACCATGAACAAGGTATATGTTTCCATTTGTTTGTATCTTCCTTGATTTCTTTATCAATGTTTTATAATTTTCCGAGTACAAGTTTTTAATCGCCTTGGTTAAATTTACTCCTAGGTCCATGATGGTGAACCTTTTCATAAAAGCCATCCACTTTTGCAGTGCTGGTCAACCTGGTCCCTCCTGCCCACTAGTGGGCATTCCAGCTTTCATGGTGGGCCAATTGCAATGCTGTTTGGTTGCTCCGCTACCACCCACCATGAAAGCTGGAATGTCCACTAGAGGGCAGGAGGGACCAGGTTGACCAGCACTGCAAAAGTGGGTGGCTTTTATGAAAAGGTTCGCTATTGGGGTCCTAGGTACTTTATTTTTTGGGTTCCTATAGTGAAGGGGATTGTTTCCTTAATTTCTCTTCCTGACAGTTTATTGTTGGTGGATAAAAATGCCTCTGATTTCTGAGTATTAATTTTGTATCCTGCCACCTTGCTGAATTCATTTATCAGGTTCAGTAGTTTTTTGACTGAGACTAGAGTTTTCTATATACAATATCATATCATCTGCAAATAATGATAGTTTTACTTCTTCTTTTCCAATTTGGATGCCTTTTATTTCTTATTCTGGTCTGACTGCCTTGGCTAGGACTTCCAAAACTATGTTGAATAAGAGTGGTAAAAGGGGGCACCCCTGTCTTGTTCCTGATCTTAAGGGGATTGTTTTAATTTTCACCCATAGAGTATGATGTTGGCTGTGGGTTTGTCATAGATGGCCTTTATCATGTTGAGGTATGTTTCCTGTATTCCCACTTTTCTGAGAGTTTTGATCATGAAGGGGTGCTGGATTTTATCAAATGTTTTTTCTGCATCTATTGATATTATCCTGTGGTTTTTCTCCTTCCTTTTGTTTATATGATGAATCACATTGATTGATTTGCGAATATTATACCAGCCTTGCCTCCCGAGAATAAATCCTACTTGATCATGGTGTATGAATTTTTTCATATTTTGCTGGGTCCGGTTTGCTAATATTTTGTTGAGAATTTTAGCAACTAAATTCATCAGGGATACTGGCCTATAATTTTCCCTCTTTGTGTTGTCTTGGAATCAGAATTATACTTGTCTCATAAAAGCAACTTGGAAGTGTTTCTTCCTCTTGAATTTTTTGAAATAGCTTCAGAAAGATAGAAGTTACTTCTCCTTTGAATATTTGGTAGAATTCACTTGTGAAGACATCCATCCCAGGGCTTTTGTTTGTTGGGAGATTTTTTTTTGTTGTTGTTGTTGTTTTTTTTTTTTTTTTTTTGAGTTTAAATCTGTTTATTTCAATTAGCCTATGGTAAAATTGGTTTCATTATACATCATTTTGCTTCTTTCCTTTTTAATAAATTTTTATTAATGGTAATGGGATGACATTAATAAATCAGGGTACATATATTCAAAGAAAACATGTCTAGGTTATTTTGTCATCAAATTATGTTGCAAACCCCTCGCCCAAAGTCAGATTGTCCTCCGTCACCCTCTATCTAGTTCTCTGTGCCCCTCCCCCTCCCCCTAACTCTCTCCCTCCCTCCCTCCCATGTCCTCCCTCCCCCCCCACCCTTGGTAACCACCACACTCTTGTCCATGTCACTTAGTCTCATTTTTATGTTCCACCAATGTATGGAATCATGTAGTTCTTGTTTTTTTCTGATTTACTTATTTCACTCCTTATAATGTTATCAAGATCCCACCATTTTGCTGTAAATGATCTGATGTCATCATTTCTTATGGCTGAGTAGTATTCCATAGTGTATATGTGCCACATCTTCTTTATCCAGTCTTCTATTGAAGGGCTTTTTGGTTGTTTCCATGTCTTGGCCACTGTGAACAGTGCTGCAATGAACATGGGGCTACATGTGTCTTCACGTATCAATGTTTCTGAGGTTTTGGGGTATATACCCAGTAGAGGGATTGCTGGGTCATAAGGTAGTTCTATTTGCAGTTTTTTGAGGAACCACCATACTTTCCTCCATAATGGTTGTACTACTTTACAGTCCCACCAACAGTGAATGAGGGTTCCTTTTTATCCACAGCCTCTCCAACATTTGCTATTACCCGTCTTGTTGATAATAGCTAATCTAACAGGAGTGAGGTGGTATCTCATTGTAGTTTTGATTTGCATTTCTCTAATAATTAATGAAGCTGAGCATCTTTTCATATATCTGTTGGTCATTTGTATCTCTTCCTGGGAGAAGTGTCTGTTCATGTCCTCTTCCCATTTTTTTATTGGATTGTTTATTTGTTTGTTGTTGAGTTTTATGAGTTCTTTGTATATTTTGGATATTAGGCCCTTATCTGAGCTGTCATTTGAAAATATCAGTTCCCATATAGTTGGCTGTCTGTTTATTTTGATATCAGTTTCTCTTGCTGAGCAAAAACTTTTAATTCTGATGTAGTCCCATTCATTTATCTTTGCCTTCACTTCTCTTGCCATTGGAGTCAAGTTCATAAAATGTTCTTTAAAACCCAGGTCCATGATTTTAGTACCTATGTCTTCTTCTATGCACTTTATTGTTTCAGGTCTTATATTTAGGTCTTTGATCCATTTTGAATTAATTTTAGTACACGGGGACAGGCTGTAGTCGAGTTTCATTCTTTTGCATGTGGCTTTCCAGTTTTCCCAACACCATTTGTTGAAGAGGCTTTCTTTTCTCCATTGTGTGTTGTTGGCCCCTTTATCAAAGATTATTTGACCATATATATGTGGTTTTATTTCTGGGCTTTCTATTCTGTTCCATTGGTCTGAGTGTCTATTTTTCTGCCAATACCATGCTGTTTTGATTATCGTGGCCTTATAATATAGTTTAAAGTCAGGTATTGTAATGCCCCCAGCTTCATTCTTTTTCCTTAGGATTGTTTTGGCTATTCAGGGTTTTTTATAGTTCCATATAAATCTGATGATTTTTTGTTCCATTTCTTTAAAAAATCTCATAGGGATTTTGATGGGAATTGCATTAAATTTGTATATTGCTTTGGGTAATATGGCCATTTTGATTATATTTATTCTTCCTATCCAAGAACAAGGAATATTTTTCCATCTCATTGTATCTTTTTCGATTTCCCTTAACAATGCTTTGTAATTTTCATTATATAGGTCCTTTACGTTCTTTGTTATGTTTATTCCTAGGTATTTTATTTTTTTTGTTGCAATCGTGAAGGGGATTATTTTTTTGAGTTCATTTTCTAATATTTCATTGTTGGCATAGAGAAAGGCTATGGACTTTTGTATGTTAATTTTGTATCCTGCGACCTTACTGTATTGGTTTATTGTTTCTAATAATCTTTTTGTGGAGTCCTTCGGGTTTTCGATGTATAGGATCATATCATCAGCAAAAAGTGATAGCTTTACTTCTTCTTTTCCGATATGGATGCCTTTTATTTCTTTGTCTTGTCTGATTGCTCTGGCCAGAACTTCTAGCACCACGTTGAATAAGAGTGGAGAGAGTGGACAACCCTGTCTTGTTCCTGATTTAAGGTAGAAAGTCCTCAGTTTTATGCCGTTTAATAGGATGTTGGCTGATGGTTTATCATATATGGCCTTTATCATGTTGAGATATTTTCCTTCTATACCCATTTTGTTGAGAGTCTTAAACATAAAATTGTGTTGTATTTTATCAAAAGCCTTTTCTGCATCTATTGATAAGATCATGTGGTTTTTGTTCTTTGTTTTGTTGATATGGTGTATTACGTTAACCGTTTTGCGTATGTTGAACCATCCTTGAGATTCTGGGATGAATCCCACTTGATCATGATGTATTATTTTTATAATATGTTGTTGTATTCGGTTTGCCAGTATTTTGTTTAGTATTTTAGCATCTGTATTCATTAGAGATATTGGTCTGTAGTTTTCTTTCTTTGTGCCATCCTTGCCAGGTTTTGGTATGAGGGTTATGTTGGCCTCATAAAATGTGTTTGGAAGTATTGCTTCTTCTTCAATTTTTTGGAAGGCTTTGAGTAGAATAGGAACCAAGTCTTCTTTGAATGTTTGATAGAATTCACTAGTATAACCGTCTGGGCCTGGACTTTTATTTTTGGGGAGATTTTTAATAGTTTTTTCTATTTCCTCCCTGCTGATTGGTCTGTTTAGGCTTTCTGCTTCTTCATGACTCAGTCTAGGAAGGTTGTATTGATCTAGGAATTTATCCATTTCTTCTAGATTGTTGTATTTGGTGGCATATAATTTTTCATAGTATTCTACAATAATTCTTTGTATATCTATGATGTCTGTGGTGATCTTTCCTCTTTCATTTTGGATTTTATTTATTTGAGTCCTGTGTCTTTTTTCCTTGGTGAGTCTTGCCAAGGGTTTGTCAATTTTGTTGATCTTTTCAAAGAACCAGCTTTTTGTTTTATTGATTTTTTCTATAGTTTTTCTGTTCTCTATTTCATTTATTTCTGCTCTGATTTTTATTATCTCCTTTCTTTGGCTGGTTTTGGGTTGTCTTTGTTCTTCTTTTTCTAGTTCCTTAAGGTGTGAAGTTAAGTGGTTTACTTCGGCTCTCTCTTGTTTGTTCATATAGGCCTGAAGTGATATGAACTTTCCTCTTATTACTGCTTTTGCTGCATCCCAGAGATTCTGATATGTCGTATTTTCATTTTCATTTGTCTGTATATATCTTTTGATTTCTGCGCTTATTTCTTCTTTGACCCATTCATTTTTTAGAAGTATGTTGTTTAGTTTCCACATTTTTGTGGGTTTTTCCCCCTCTTTTTTGCAGTTGAATTCTAGTTTCAAGGCTTTATGATCAGAAAATATGCTTGGTACAATTTCAATTTTTCTAAATTTGCTGATATTGTCTTTGTGGCCCAACACATGGTCAATTCTTGAGAATGTTCCATGTACACTAGAGAAAAATGTATACTCTGTCGCTTTGGGATGAAGTGTCCTGTAGATGTCTATCATATCCAGGTGTTCTAGTATTTCGTTTAAGGCCATTATATCTTTATTGATTCTCTGTTTGGATGACCGATCTAGAGCCGTCAGCGGTGTATTGAGGTCTCCAAGTATGATTGTATTTTTGTTAGTTTTTGTTTTAAGGTCAATAAGTAGCTGTCTTATATATTTTGGTGCTCCTTGGTTTGGTGCATATATATTAAAGATTGTTATGTCTTCTTGATTCAACTTCCCCTTAATCATTATGAAATGACCATTTTTCTCTCTGAGTACTTTTTCTGTCTTGTAGTCAGCATTATTAGATATGAGTATTGCTACGCCTGCTTTTTTTTGGGTGTTGTTTGCTTGGAGTATTGTTTTCCAGCCTTTCACTTTGAATTTGTTTTTATCCTTGTTGCTTAGATGTGTTTCTTGTAGGCAGCATATAGTTGGATTTTCTTTTTTAATCCATTCTGCTACTCTGTGTCTTTTTATTGGTAAGTTTAATCCATTTACATTTAGTGTAATTATTGACACTTGTGGGTTCCCTACTGCCATTTTATAAATTGCTTTCTGTTAGTTTTGTATCTAGTTTGATTCTTCTCTTTTGTTTTTCTATCATTTGTTTTTGTTTGTTTGTGTTCCATACTTCTTTCCTCTGTTGCTACCTTTTTTAAGTCAAGTGTTTTTGTGGTGGTTTTTTTAAGGGTGGTTACCATTAAGTAATGAAAAGGGTACCTACCATATTCATTGTAGTACCCTATCTTATAAGTATTTCTGCACTTCATCATCCTTTGCTACTGTTAATCTCCATCCTCTCCCCCCTTTTTTTCCTTTGTTGTAACAGTTTAAGTTTGGTTTTATTGTGTTCTTGGTGGAGCTGTTACTTGTGGTGTTGTTTTCTTTTGTTCTTTGAATCTGGTTGGAAAACCCCCTTTAGTATTTCCTGGAGTGGGGGCTTTCTGTTGATAAATTCTCTCATCTTTTCTGTATTTGTGAATGTTTTTATATCTCCTTCATACTTGAAGGATAGCTTTGATGGGTATAGTATTCTTGGCTGAAAGTTCCTCTCTTTCAGGGCTTTAAATATTGGGGTCCACTCTCTTCTAGCTTGTAGAGTTTCTGCTGAGAAATCTGATGATAATCTAATAGGCCTTCCTTCATATGTTGTACTCTTCTTTTCCCTGGCTGCCTTGAGAATTTTTTCTTTGTCATTGGTTTGTGTCATCTTTATTATGATGTGCCTTGGAGTGGGTTTGTTGGGGTTAACAAAACTTGGTGTTCTGTTTGCTTCTTGAATTTGAGGCTTTAGTTCCTTCCACAGGCTTGAGAAGTTCTCGTCTATTATTTGTTTGAGTATATTCTCCATTCCATTTTCTTTCTCTTCTTTCTCTGATATACCTATTATTCTTATGTTATTCTTTCTGATAGAGTTAGACAATTCCTGTAGGGCTTTCTCATTTTTTATTATTTTTGAGTCTCTTTCTTCTTCTCTCTGTTGTGCCTCAAGTTGTTTGTCTTCTATTTCACTAATCCTATCTTCAATCTGGGCTGTTCTGTTAGCTAAGCTTGTTACCTCGTTTTTCAGCTCGTGAATTGAGTTTTTCATTTCTGTTTGATTTGTTTTTATAGTTTCAATTTCCTTGGTAATATATTCTTTGTGTTCATTGATTTGTTTTCTGATCTCCCTATATTGCCTTTCTGTGTTTTCTTGTATCTCTCTGAGTATTTTTAAGATTTCTATTTTAAATTCTCTGTCATTTAGCTCCAAGGCTTCCAATATGTTAAGTCTTTTCTCCATAGATTTTTCCACATCTATTTGTGTTACCTCTCTTTCTTTTGTATCCATAACGTTCGATTTCCTCTTTTTTATCGGCATCTGAGGGTGGTCTTATTGATAGCACTAAGTAGAATTAATAAAGAGTAAAAAGTAAAAAAAAAAAAAAAAAAAGGTAAAACACCCCACAAAAAAAAACCAGTAATAATTTATTATTTCCCCCTTTTTTTCTCTCTTCTCTTTCCCTCCTCTCCCCTCCTCAGGGAAATATCGTGCCTATAATGGAGGGCCTGATTTGGGGTGAAGAGTTCAAGGGGCTAAAAAAAGGAAGTAGGGGCCTACTAAATGCAAAAAAAAAAAAGGAAGAAAATCTTAGACAAGCATAAGATGATTTGCTTGTAAGTGATAGTCAACTAAGAGATATAATGAGAGGGATAAGAGGGAACCAGAAAAAAGGACCAAAAAAGAATAATAAAGAAGAAAAAATAAAAATAATAAGTAAAAATCTGTTGTATTAAGTGGAGCGAAGACTAAATACAATGGGACCTTGGGTTGGGAGGACCCAAAATGCCACAAAAATAAACAAACAAGAAAAAAGAAAAAAAAATAAAAACAAAAGCAAAAAAGAGAAATAAAGCCAAAAAAAAGCCTTGAGTCCCAAATTAACTAATTTGTTCATGATTGAGGATTATATGGGATGAAAGTAAAATGAGAAAAGAAAAAACGAATAGAAAGGAAAAAATAAGAAAAAGAGAACAATGAAGGAAGAAATAAAATAGGAAGAGAAAAAAACAAAATAAAGCAAGACAAAAAAAAAACAAAAGAGGAGAGAGTGAGAGTTAAGTGTTTTGGAGTATAACCTTAAAGGAGGGTGAGGATGAAGAAGAAAAATAAAATGCAACACTCATGGGTAGTGTAGTTCAAGAAAGGGGAAGCATGAGATGGGCAGAGAATAGAAGGACCGAGGTGGAGGATATAAAGGCAAAAAGATAGAAGAAACAAACAACAAAAACAACAAAAAAAAATTAGTGGATCAAGTTGTAAAGTCTGTGGGTTTTTCTTGATTTTGAGAGGTTAACTTCTTCCTTTTTCTTTTCTCTCCCTCTTCCTGGTCGGTGACTCTGTACCCCAGGCTCTGCCCCTGTGTCACTCTTAGGTAGGGATTTGCAGTTGATGGGATTCTATGGCAATGTCATATAATTGGCTTTAGTCTTGCTGGAAGTAAAGGCTTGTTGGCGTTTGCAGGGTCCAACGATGAGAGAGTTTGCTTTCCTGGATTCTCTCTCCTAGTCCCCCCTTTCTGAATTAGCAGCCTGGTGATCCAGTTATGAGGCTGCCACTGCTTCTGCCTGGTGAGTAAGAGGCTCAAAGAACTGTGAAATCCCCACTCTATCCCCACTCAGTGCAAGGCTTTGGGAAAGGCTCTGACAGTCAGGGCCTCCTGTGTAATCAGGCGGGGGTGGGAGTCAATTGTTGTCAAGGTGACTGTTCAGCGCCTATCATTTATTTGGACCTCTCAACCCAGGCTTTCCACACTTTGTAGCCTGTTTTTGCAGGGAAGAAGAGGCACTAGTCTCTGCTTACGACTAGTGTAGTATAGACCTTATTATCTGCCAAGTCCTTCTTGTTAGCGTTTATCCCTGAATATGGAGGCTCTATCAATCAGAAGTTGCCCCCGCCCCTTTAGCAAGAGGCACTTAAATATATCACTCCTCTTGTCTTGGATCGCTGAACTGAGAGAGATCTTATCAAATAGAACTGAGGGTGCGCAGATTTTATGGGTTAAGCTAATTTCAGTGATTGGGTTGCAGCTGTGCTTCCGAAGGTATTTTAGGCTGCCTGCGCGCGCCCCTCCCCCAACGCTTGATTGTTAGCTTGAATGGCTGGGTGAGGTGCCCCGCCCACGGAGAGAATCTCCCAAGCCTCTCCCGCTCGCCCCGACGCTGGCGGCTGGACCGCACCAGGCGCAGGATAATGGAGCCCCCTGGGTGTGCGGGCCAGCAGGGCACCCTGGGCGTGTGGAATGCCCAAGGCACGCGCGCGAATGGGGCGCTCCGGGCACCGGTGGCCGGCGACCTCCACTCGCAGTGTGCGGGCCGCTGGGAACGTCAGCGGTGCTCAACCGGACCAGGCGCGCGTGCGGCTGCTCGCGGCGGCTCGCGGCGGCAGCTCATGGCGGCCGCTCGTGGCGGCAGCTCATGGCGGCCGCTCGCGGTGGCGGTTTGCGGCGGCCGCTCGCGGTGGCGGTTCGCGGTGGCCGCTCGCGGCGGCGGCTCGCGGTGGCGGCTCGCGGCGGCCGCTCACGGCGGCTCGCGGTTCCCAAGTATATGGGCTGACTCACCACAGGCGCACTTCCTTGCGGTTTGAAAGAACATCCCTGTGGTAGATTCCTCCACACCCTCGTCTCTCAGATTCAAGTGATAACAGTCCTTTCGCTATCAGTTTGTGTGGAACTCCGGAATGCTCCGAGGATAAATTTTTCTGTTTCTAGTTGATAAATTTCTTGTGATTTAGGGGAGAGCTGTCGGACGCGCTGCTCACGGCGCCATTTCCGTGACGTCCTGGGAGATTTTTGATAACTGTTTCAATCTCATTTGTTGTAAACAGTCTGTTGAGCTTTTGTGATTCTTCCAGATTGATTTTTAAAAGATTATATGTTTCAAGAAATTTGTCCGTTTCATCTAGGTTGTCTAATTTTTTGGCATACAGTTCTTCATAGTATTTTCTTACACTCCTTTGTATTTCTGTTGTGTCAATTGTTATTTCTTTACTCTCATTTCTAATTTTATTTATTTGAGTCCTCTCATTTTTTTTCCTGGTGAGTCTGGTTAAAGGTTCATTGATCTTGTTTACCTTTTCAAAGAATCAGGTCCTCGTTTCATTGATCTTCTGTATTGTTTCTTTAACCTCTATTTTCGCTCTGATCTTTATTATTTTCTTTCTTCTACTACCTCTGGGCTTTACTTGGTGTTCTTTTTCTAGTTCTTTTAGATGCAGGGTTAAGTTGTTTATTTAAGCTTTTTCTAGCTTCTTAAGCTATGCCTGTAATGTTCTGAACTTCCTTCTCAGTACTGCTTTTGCTGTATCACATAAATTTTTTCTTGTATGCTCATCATTCATTTCTAGGATTTTTTTTTTATTTCTTCTTTGATCTCATTGTTAACCCATTCATTATTTAATAACATGCTATTTAGTTTCCAAGTGTTTGAGTATTTTCAGTTTTTCTGTTGTGGTTTATTTCTAGTTTCATGCCATTTTGATCAGAGAAAATGCTTGATATAATTTCAATCTTCTTAAATTTGTTGAGACTGCTTTTGTGCCCTAACATGTGGTCTATCTTAGAGAATGTATCATGAGCACTTGAAAAGAATGTATATTCTGCTGCTTTAGGGTAAAATGTTCTGAAGATATCTATTAAATCAAATTTATCTAGTGTGTCATTTAAGTCTGCTGTTTTCTTTTTTGCTAATTTTTTTTTGAAGATCTATCTGGTGATGTTAGTGGGATATTGAAATCCCGTACTATTATAGTATTGCTGTTGATCTCACCTTCTATATCCATCAAAGTCTGCTTTATATATTTACATGCTCCTATATTAGGTGCATATATATTTATAATGGTTATGTCTTCCTGTTCGATTGCTCCCTTTATCATTATGTAGTGACCTTCTATATCTCTTACTATAGCCTTTGTCTTAAAGTTTATTTTGTCTGATATAAATATTTCTACCTCATCCTTTTTTTCATTTCCATTTGCATGAAATACTTTTTTTCCATCTTTTTACCTGTGTGCATCTTTTGTTTTAAGGTGTGTCTCTTGTAGACAGCATGTGTTTGGGTACTGTTTTCTTATCTACACAGCTACTCTATGTCTTTGGATTGGATCATTTAATCCATTTACATTTAAGGTTATTATTGATATGTAGTTGTTTATTGCCATCTTATTCTTTAAAGCTGTATTCCTATTTTGTTATATTCTTTTCCTCCTTTGATCTGTTTTCAACAGTCCCCTTAACATTTCTTGAAGTATTGGTTTAGTTGTAATGAATTTCTTGAGTTTCGTTTCTTTTTTAATATGGGAAGCATTTTATTTCTTCTCAGTTTTAAATGATAGCCTTGCTGGATAAAGTAGTCTTGGATGTAGGCTCTTTTTCTGCATTACTTTGAATATTTTTTGCCATTCCCTTCTGGCTTTAAGTGTTTTTGTTGAGAAGTCAGATGTCATCCTTATGGGGGCTCTTTTGTAAGTGATAGCCTTTTTTCTCTAGTAGCTTTTAATATTTTCTCTTTATCTCTTAGCTTTGGTATTTTAATTATGATATGTCTTTGTGTAGATTTCTTTGGGTTTCTCTTTAATGGAATTCTCTGTGCTTCTTGAACTTGTGTGACTTCTTTCTGCATCAGTTTAGAGAAGTTTTCAGCTATGATTTGATTGAACAAGGTCTCTATCCCTTGTTCTTTCTCTTCTTCTTCAAGAATCCTTATGATGTGGATGTTGTTTCTCTTTATTTTGTCACAGAGCTCTCTTAGAGTTTCCTTAGACCTTTTGAGTCTCCTTTCTTTTCGCTGCTCTGCTTCTGTGCCTTTGTTTATCTCGGCCTCTAACTAACTGATTCAATCCTCAGCTTCATCTATCCTGCTTGTAATTCCTTCTATTGTGGTCTTCACTTCTGATATTGTATTTGTCATTTCTGACTGATTCTTTTTTATTATTTCAATGTTCATTTTTATACTTGTTATCTCTTTACTTTGGTGTTCGTAATGACCATTTATTGTTGTTCTAAGACCTTTGAGCATCCTAACAATCATTATTTTAAACTCTGCATCTGGAAATTTGGTTATATCAGACTCATTCAAGTTCTTTTCTGGAGATTTCTCTTGATTCATTTGGGTTGCATTTCTCTGCCTTCCCACACTGCCTGTGTATAAGGAGGGTGTGGGCACTAGGGTCCAATAGGTGTGTCCTCTGTGATCCCTAAGTGTGGTCTGTCTACAGGCCCATCATCCACTCTGTGTTGCCTGGGGCGTTCAGGTATGGGCTTTGCCCACGTTGGCCTGCTGCAGCTGTTGCTGTGGTTTTCACCTCTCCTCCATGGGGAGGGGCTATGTTCATGTGCCCGGTTCTACAAGCTTTGGCTGACCTCGGCCTTTGTCCCTGGACCCCAAGCCTTGGCACCATTGGCAGGGCTGAGCACCTTTGCTCAGCCGTGAGTTTTTGCCTATTTCCAGGCTTTCATCCCACCCTGTGGGCAGAGCTGTGCTCATGCAATGGGCCACAAGCCCTGGCTTTGTGGGCTGGGTGTGGCTGCATACCCACACTCAGCTAGGGCTCTATGTAGTTTCCAGGGTTTTGCCTTTCCCCTGTGGTCAGGACTGCAGGTGAACTGCTCTTGCTCTCTCAGCTTGCAGCCTGGTTGGACTGCTTTGTGCATCCCATCCACCCCCACTGAGTGAGACTGAGTTCACACTGGGCCTCAATCATGGCCGGTCTGGCTTCCACCCCCACAGATGGGACCGCACTTCTATGTCCTGCCACTGTCTGCCCTTTGGCGAGCCCTCAGGAGTGTAGGTGGAGGCGCTGCAGCTCAGACTTTAGCCCTCAATACTGTATTCCTGAAGGTTCCTTTTTTCTAAGCGACTCTGCTCTGAGTGCCAAGAGCTGGTTTGGCTTGTGTCCTGCTTCCCTTTGCTGGTTTTGCTGGTTCTAGAAAAAATACTTTACATTTGGGGGGTGACTGAACCCAGGGATAGGGTGGCTGACCCTCAAAGTGTTTCTCCTTGTGCCTCTTAGAATACACTCTCTTCCATCTACTCCAGACCTCTCATCTCTGCCTGTCCCCCAGAGCCCCACATGAGTGGTTGTGAAAGAGTTTTTCTGTGCAGTCCCTTTAGGAATAATCTTGGGTCTGATAAATCTGTCTCTTTCTCACAAACAGTATCCTGACTGGTTTTGCAGCTAAGTACTGTTCATATGCTTCTTCCATGCTCTGGGGCTGAAGGATGGGGCTTTGTTCCTGGGGCCCAGGACCCTTCCCTCTCTGATAAACTCACTTTCTGCCATGCGAGTCTCTCTAGGCTGCCGTTGGCTCCCAGGAGCTGGCAGCCCTCTCTGCATTTCTTCTTTTCCTACCAGTCCCAGTGTGGCTTCTTCAGTGATCCTTGGTTAAAGAGTCCTCTTAATTTAGTTCAAAGTTGGTTTTTCCAGATAATGGTTCTTAAAATTAAGTTATAATCCACTTTGGTTCTGGGAGGTGGAAGTTGGTACATCCACCCACTCCATCGCCATCTTGCCACCCCCTTTGCTTTTATTATTATGAAATCATTTCCTTTCAATCTAGCATATTTATTAAAGAGCCTAGAAGGTTTTTGACAGCTCTTTACCTTCTTTAGAAGATGCAGTCACTTCATGTTTTCTCAGTCTTTACCATGGATGTTAAACAGACAACCTTGCTCACAATGGACTTCCTACTTAAAGCCAATTGATTAATCAATGGCTATCCAGTTGGTTATTTTATTCACATTAACATTTACTTCATATAAAAGAAAACATTGCTTTTTTATCATTTAGGATTCTAGTAAGATCTGGATTCATTTCAGATCATTCACCTGAAAAGATTTTAATAAAAGAGTAATACATAGAGTTGTAAGCAAGGATAAACTAGCAAACAAGAGTTAATGAGGCACCCAAATAATAGCAACATTAAGGAACCATGGTTACTGCAAGGGCTTAACAGATACAGAAAGGACATAGAGTTATGGTGGCCCACTGGAGTAAGTACCATAGAAAGAAGGCTCTTGGAAGAAAACATTAGTTGAAGAAGGATATAGTCACTGCCACATTTGTGGCACAAAAACAAAGAGAAAATGTAAGGTTGATGCAGATTTTTATGTTCTTTCACACTCTTCTCTTGATGATGATGTCATTGGACATCTCTAACTGAAGGTCAGCCCACAGGAGAGTCAAGAATATGCCATAATCTGTATGAACACTATTAGTAGGGCTTGTCAGCCAAACAGAATCTATAGGATTTCTCTCCTTATTTCTCCCCCTCTCCCTCTTCCCCACCTTTCCTTTCCAGGAAAGCTGGTATTATAATTCAGTCTGAGTCCAAAAGCCTGATAACCAGGAGTGTAGATGTCCAAGGACAGGAGATGATGGATGCCTCAGCTTGGACAGAGAAAGCGCATTTACTCTTTCTTTAATATTTTGTCTATTTGGGCCCTCAATGAATTGGATAATGTTCTCTCATTGGAGAAGGCCACCTATTTACTTTACTCAGTCTAGTGATTCAAACGCTGTTGTCTTACAGAAACATCTCCACAAACAGCCCTTACAATAATGTTTTACCAGCTCCCTGAGCATTTCTTATTCTAGTCAAGTTGACACATAGAATTAACTATTATAAGCATAGACAAGCCAAAGAAGAGAAGGAAATAAGCTCTGAAGGCCAAGGAAGAAGAGCCAGTGTGTATTTTTAGACACAATCATCCTCACCATCACTGGGGAGCTTGATACAATTTATTCTTTAGCAAGGTTGTAGAAGTTGAGTTCCCTATCCTGGAAGTCTCAAAAATGCACTTTTAATTTGATTCAAAACAGTCTGCCATACACAAATGGTATCATATTTACTTTGTTAGAAGAAGTTTGTACCTCTCTCCTGCTCTTGCAAAATCCAATTTATTGTTCCACTGAGAGAAAGTATGTCAGGTGCATATGTGAATAAGGCAATCATAAATAAGTCCATTCAGTTCACACAATCTAACCCTGTTAGAAGCAATCAGTTAGGGTGTGTTCAGGGGGGGGACTGAAGTTGATTATGAGAGAACAAAGAAGCAAAAGTCATGCTATATAATAAAAATGAAAATTAGTTAAAACTCTCAGCCCCATTTGCTGAGCCAATGAACATAAAGTTCATGTTCTACACATCTATTTGCTGAAACGAATCTACAGTTATGTTCAGATAAACTATAATAAACCCTAAATAGGTTTCTAGGGTCATCCTGGATACTGAAAATATATATCTTGGTCTCTTTGTGGGCAGATTTAAGGGCAACCTATTTGGGGTTTTTGTGAGGATTGTGATTTCCTCATTTTTATAAGAACAATAAAAATATAGTATTTTTCCATTATATTTTCCCTTTTAAGCTTGGCAAGCAAGCTTTGCTGATCTGGTGCCAATTCATGATACTTAAGGTCAAATGTCTGCATTTTAGAAAATTTAACTATAAAGAAATGAAGATATTATAAAAAGCCTGCTACCAATAGAAATATTTTTATTAAATATATTTTCCTCTAATTAGGAACCCATGCAGCTCTCTCTTTTTTTTTCTTTCCTTGAACCATCTCCCAGTTGTGTTTAGTGCCTGGTATTGCATCACTGTGCTAGCAAGGAAGACTTGGAAGCCAACATGACCAGACACAAAGGTGATAAAGGCTTGTCTCATTTCAATGTTTAACCAGAGTGGAATGCACACAGCAAGCAGTACATGACAAAAAAGTAAATTAGATCTTTAAAATCCTTTTTTTTTAATAATCTTTGATAGTATTGGCAGCTCAGGTAAAAGCTTTTCCATGAATACAGGATTTTTAGCTCAGTAAAATCCCCTTAAAGGCCAGATAAGAGGAAATACAACTGTGTCCCTGCACTATACATAGCCTTTCTTTTTTTTTCCACACTGACTTGTAAATACACATACACATATGCACCAATTTTTTTTCCTGATGGCTTCTCCTTATAATGTTTAATTATATACTCTCAAAGCAACTGTTTTTGAATACCTATCATGGTGGGACATTGACCTGGATATTGACAGCTCAAAGGTCAACACAGTACAAAATGCATCCTCAGGGAGATCACGAGTTGCCTGGGAGAAACAGACACGGAGACAAATAAATACCAATCCGGAGAAACATGACAAAATGTTCTAATACAGGTATAAATACAGTGCACCAGCAAAGGAGCAAGTGGTTCTGACCTTGGAATTAAAGAATATGCACAAAAAAATACATAGAACTAAATTCTGAAAGATCAAAGGGAAGGTATTTGTCTGATGTAACAGATAGAAATTCTTTCATTGGCAGAGGAAACAAAGTGTTTAAATATACCAAGAGCTATGATGATAAAGCCCATTGAAATTTGTATCCATGTTGTTAATTCCAAGAAGACCATAATACCTTCAAGAAGCTTTCAGATGGGTATTGTGATATATACTGAGGTTGATCCGTGTTTAAATTTTGATTCAGCATGGAGCCACCTGGCTGCTACAAGCTTTTGTTTTCTGATATCTGAAATAGTGGGATTAATACTTCGTAGAGCACTTATTCTGTGTTGATTAAATAACACAGCTTACAAAAGTTATGATTCACCTCTGAGAGCCTTGCAAAGTAACTTGTTTATGAATGAAGTTGATTAGCACAGGTTTGGGAATTAAATAATCTTGGGTCTAATTCTCTCTTACACTAATTAGCCAAGTGAGCTTGGACAAGTTAACTAACTGCTTTGAATGTCATGATTTTATCTTTAAAATGAACATGATGGGGCTGAATAGCACTGCTAGGAAGATTGTAAATACTAAACTGAAAGGAAGCAACACTTACTGGGTGGCCCATAGCAGCTGCTCTGTGAGTGGGTGACCAGAAAAATGATGCAAAGAAAACATTCTACTTATCCTAAAATATGATGTAAGGAATGAAGACTATACTGTATTTATATGAGAAATTATACATCTCACATTTTTTCTGGAACCCACGCCATCCTAACTCCTTTCTAAAATAATATTTTGTAACTCCCAACACTCTGAGATGGCATTTGCATCTGCCACCTTTATTCTGCAGTTTGTGGAGAAGAGGGTGGTGAGCTGTATGGTAAGTACCAAGAGGAAGGTAGAGATAAAAAGGAAAAAGATGCACAGGACCTTATTGTTTTTTGCCATTACAGAACCTTCTTCCTTCCTTTTTACCTTCAACAGAACACACCAGTATGGTGTAATACAGTGGTCGCCAACCTTTTTTTGGGCCACGGACCGGTTTAATGTCAGAAAATATTTTCATGGACCAGCCTTTAGGGTGGGAAGGATAAATATATCACATGACCAAGACAAGCGTCAAGAGTGAGTCTTAGATGGATTTAACAGAGGGAATCTGGTCATTTTTTAAAAATAAAACATTGTTCAGACTTAAATATAAATAAAATAAAAATAATGTAAGTTATTTATTCTTTCTCTGTGGACTGGTACCAAATGGCCCAGGGACCGGTACCGGTCCACGGCCCGAGGGTTGGGGACCACTGGTGTAATAGATTCTTAAAACATTCACCTGACATAGACTGAAGTCAGTGTGAGGATCTCCTCTCCTATTTTCCTCCTGGAACAGGTTTCTTTGTCTCCTGCATCCCTGCTCAAGCTGAGTTTGTCAGCAGTGGCACAGGAAGATTTGTAATCTGAATCTCGGGCTGGAAATTGTTTACTGTTGGTTGAGTGTATCATTGCATTTTTTTCTCTCTTTAATATGTTACTGGCAGTCAGATGGCTTAAAGAATCTCTGTCCAAATGGAAGCTTTCTCAGCTTTGTTCTCCCTTCTTTCTGCCTCAGACACACGGCCAACTGGCATATGTTGTATGTTCTCTGTGCAGAGACTGCCAGCCCCAAACAAAGGCAGGGTGGCCACGCATGGCCAGGGCTGCCGTGGTGCCTGGGAATTCAGTCACCTCCCGGCCATTTGGTCAAACCTTCAGATCAAACGTTTTCTTTGGCTAAATTAACCATACAAACAGTTGATCTTGTCATGTATAGACACATAAAAGAACAGTAGTGATTCACAAGTTTCTTTTCAACAACCCACTGTACTGAAGGACAATTCCCTAACAACTTTGATATATAAAAAAATTCCAAATAAATCATTGTTAACAAATGCATTCCAATTACTTTAGAATTTTCTAAGTAAAGAGAGGAAGAAAAGCCAAAACTTTTCATTGGAAGGACATTCCCCATATTTTCCTAAAAATTACAAGGATTTTTAGAAAGCTTTGTAATAGTTGTTATAAATATAATAGGCATATTCCAGGAGGTAATTTCTCTCTATGTCTAAATGATAATATGAAGCATTTGGAAAGAAAAAGGCACAAACTTTGAAAAAGTAGCTAATAGAATTTTTTTAAGTGTTAGCCACACATATTTTTGCCATTTTTCTCCCCAAGGTGATACTTTATATGCACAGGTTGCTTTTCATAAAGAGAAACAAAGGACATAAAAGATTCAGTGTCTTAACTCCCTTGCTTTTCTAAATTTACATTTCACTATTGAAAGATAAATATAGTAATTTTGAGCTTTAGATGGATACATAATTGTTGCTATTTTTGATAAGACTAATTTGTTGGCAAACATGGTTGTCTCACTAAATTTAGCATAAAACAGTGTAGTTATTGTGATAATAAGATAGTGGTTCCCCAAGTTGGCACATTTTCCCTCCATATGCAGTAAGATTAAACAGCAGAGGCCATTGAACCATATAAGAATATGGGAACTAAGTGCTATGTTCTCAGGTCATTGAAAGGCACAGTGTATGGATTTGATTTGTAACCAGCATTCATAAGATAAACTACAGAGAGGTAAATCAACATAGCTTGCCCTTGTCATGGCCCAGGGGAGCCAAAAAATTTCCAAAAAAAACAGCCTAATGCCATAGATGACAGCAGCTGTAGACAAAAGTCACATTAACTATCCAGCTGTGTTTCAATCAATTTAATTTTGCTGATTACCCTCTGTTGCATGGTAGAGTTTCAAAACATAATGAAGGGTCCTACCCTACCTTCAGTAAACTTGTCTGGCTTATGCAAAAAAATAAACAAGTAAATAAACAAAATAAAGAAGATAATAGATTAAAAATGCCAAATCAGTGAATTTTTGACTCATCTCTCTCTGTCTTGTCTTTTCCCTGTCCCTTACTTCCATTTCCACTAATCAGATACCAAATTATGAAGATTGTCTCTCCCTGAATTTTATATATTCTGAACTGTAATTATCCAAGTTCAGGTTGTCAAAACCATTCTTCCACACTATGTTAACATCTTATTATTTCATTTCTTGGTCTTTAATTTGTCAGAATATCTATATCCATGTCTATCTCTTATTTATATCTGTAGCTCCATCTGTATCTAGCATGACTTATAGCTGTATCATTTATTTATCCTTTAATATATCCATATTTTTTAGAAAAACATTGTATGTGAACTTCCATAATACCTTTCCTAAGCTAACTTTCCTACTTAATTTTTGAATAAGTTTTCATGACAGAATATATATGTTTGTGTGTGAGTAAAGATAACAATCCTGAAATATGTCAATACTCTATTTCTTGGAGAAAAATTATAAATTTATACACTTTAGCCGGATATCCATGGTTAAAAATATTCTAACAATCTTTTTTTCAAGTTGACCTTTCTACCTTATTTATTACCTTGCACTCATTCTCTTCTCAGACCATTCCTCATATACAGGAAATACTTTTTCAACTTCCTGTTATTGATCTTGCAATTTCCCAAGCAAAATATTTACTTCTTTTTATTTCCATGTTTGTAAGTTCTATGCATTCTTTTATGTTTGACTCAAGTATAAAGTATATCATAAAGTTTTTCTTAATTTTATCAAGTCAACTCAATTCCAAACTATTATAGTATTTTCTATACAGTGTTTTGGGTTACTACTTTATTTTTGTATTTTTAGTCAATATTTATTGAGAGTATATTATGTGTCCAGGATTGCTGTAAGAGGTAGAAAAATCATATTGTTCCTCCCCTCAAGATGTTAAAAATCTAGTGCTGAGACAAACATGAGAACAAATATGATATGAGATTGAAAAAGCTCTGAAATATGGAAAAACAAATGCTGTTATATATAAAGATGGCAATATTATTATCTAGGGCAGGGGTCCCCAAACTACGGCCATGGGCCTTGGCCCATGGGCCGCATGTGGCCCCCTGAGGCCATTTATCTTGCCCCCGCCACACTTCTGGAAGAAGCACCTCTTTCATTGGTGGTCATTGAGAGGAGCACATTGACCATCTCATAAGCCAAAAGCAAACCCATAGTTCCCATTGAAATACTGGTCAGTTTGTTGATTTAAATTTACTTGTTCTTTATTTTAAATATTGTATTTGTTCCCATTTTGTTTTTTTACTTTAAAATAAGATATGTGCAGTGTGCATAGGGATTTGTTCATAGTTTTTTTTATAGTCCGGCCCTCCAATGATCTGAGGGACAGTGAACTAGACCCCTGTGTAAAAAGTTTGGGGACCCCTAATCTAGGGCATTATGATATATGTGACAGAAACAAGAATGCCTGGATGGAGAATAAAGGGTGATCAAGAGTTCATAGCGCAGCAGGTAGAGTGCACAGTAGGCTTCAACAGGGTGTTACAGACAGAGAAACACATGAAAAATTATATGTTTAAACAGACTTGAGGACAGATGCTTAATTCAGAATTCCTGGAATTTAAGTTACACAGAGGACAGTGTAAGAAATAAGGCAGGAGAGGCAGTGAAATGTCAAGAGAATGTTATCTTCTTTACACAAGAGTTTGAAACTCAACTTGTAGGTAAATAAGAAATATAATAAGAAATACAATTTAGAAATGTCATTTTTAAAAAGTTATGGCATAAGGGGAAGCAGCCAAATAATTATTTAGGAGGAATCATTTAGAGTAGCGTTTGACCTAAAATATGGATAGCAGGGATAGAGATGTAAAGACAGAAGACATAGCTAGGTTGCTCTGTATGTTTTGGGAGGTACCATTACTAAAACAGAAGATACATCAGAAGGCTAGGTTTGGTCCAAGTAAAATTAGTTGGACACAAATTGGATGAGTTTAGTTTTCAGCATTTATCCAGTTGTTTCTTTAGAATTATTACCTTGACTCTTAGGCTATTAGGTCTTTTGGGGCAGGATTTTAGCTTTTTCTTCTATATATTTCCACTGCACATAATTCAGGATCTTGCATGTAGCAATTAAAATGGGAATGAATAAACCTGAAAGAAGTTGATGCAGATCTCAGAAAGTATTTCAATCTGGATGCTCAAGTTTACTAAAGACCATCATTGCAACTTCAGAGGCAAATAAAGTTCAAGAAATTTATTATCTTCTGCCCTAAGACTTTTTAAATGAACTCAGTGATTAGCATGAAGATGTTCCAGACAAGCTGTGCTTTCTTTCAGAGCATGTGGAATCCCAGCAGGCTTTTGCTAATTCATGTGTCCTGAGAAGTAAAAATGGTTATAATCAGATATGATTTTGCTAAGCCAGCTCATCAATTTCTAGACTCAAGATCCCAGGAAGGACTGAATGATGTTAAGTGGTAAAAAAAATTAATGCATGAATGTCTCAAGGGTTATATTACTGCAGAAAGCACCAAGATAACTAAGTTTAAATCCAAAGATCCCTGGAAATATATATTCTAAAAAATTTCCCACATAAATTTTGTTTGGGCAACAAAACCAAGACCATTTTCTATTGAGGTGGATAATAAGAAAGCATTAGGATATATCCAGGACAATATATTTTGAAATTTGTGTTCATTTGAGATTAATGTCATGTTTTATTTATGGCTATGATATAATACACTAGGGAACAAAATTTTTGTTGCATCCACAAAAACACTTGTTCTTACCTAATTCGAGTATGCTGATCTCAAATCTGACATTGGTTTTTCTCTGTAAGCTACATTTTTTTTATAATTTGAGATTTTAGGTTTTCATCTTATTGTAAAACTTTTAACATTTAGTTAAACCTAAGGAAGAGTGTCTTCTTGGGCATCACCTTTGTGAAAATATAATAATTTATATAATGTAATAAATACACTAAAATATATGCTTGCATCAGAATTTTTTTACAATTTCAAAATATAACATACTAAAACTCTTAGTTTAATTATAAAATTTGTGTAAAACTTATTTAAATTATATTCAGGCAAAAATTTGCGTTTGTAGCTCTTGCATTTGTATACTTGTTGAGGACAATCTATCTTGTTTGAAGCTCCAGCAGGAATCTGCTTATCACTAACAACTCCAAGATTTTCAGGAAACTTATCAAGGTGACTGTTTAGGAATCTTAACGCTTATGTTACATCCAATGTCCTGGAAAGCCAACAGCATCCTTTGAACCAGAAGTTCATAGTTTTCTGCTTATCTGTTGCCGAGGAAGTTCTTTGTAACTGCCACAAAAGACTGCCATGCTGTTTTCTCCTCTTTATTTATCTTCCTGGAAAATTCTTCATCATGTATTAGGTTCAAATTTTAGGTCCATTGAATACACCTGCTTTTATCTTCTGGAAAGACAAAGCAGGAAAAGCAGAAATAATATGTTGAAAGTATACACTTTCTCTATTCAAAGCCTGAACAAACTGTTTCATTAAGCCAAGTTTGATGTGAAGTGGGGGAGAGATGATCCTGTCTCGATTAACTACAGGTTCATTCACAATATTTTGCATCTCTACTTCCATAGCTTCACGTTTTGGCGACTCCTTCTGTGTCCAGTATTTCTCATGAGCTCGGCTGTCCCAGAAACATAGAAAGCAAGAATACTTCATGAAACCTCTCTGTTGTCCTAGCAGGAAATTTACCATTTTAAATCCACACAAATGATCCAGTTATGCTCCTCATACTTCAGAAAGCCTAGGACAATTTTTATGTCATTCTTACTAAGTCATTCAATTCAGGTTAGCTAAACTGCTGAGGGGTTAATGACTACTTGATATCAAAAGAAGACCCTTCAGATTCTACAACCATTTTCTCATGCATCCTTTCAAAATACACTTGATCACCATGTTCACTTTCTTCATCTCTAGAAGAAATAAAACCATTGAAAACTGAAACTGGGAGTGTCTCAGAGTGTGGGATAGGTCATACTGCTGAAGGAATATTAGGATATGCAATCATATGCCATTTTTTCTTGCTGATGACCTTTGTATGAATCAGACAGAAATAACAGTCACTACTATAAAAAAAACCCGAATAGCCAAAGCAATCCTAAAGAAAAAGAATGAAGCTGGGGGCATTACAATACCTGACTTCAAACTATATTATAAGGCCACGACAATCAAAACAGCATGGTATTGGCAGAAAAATAGACACTCAGACCAATGGAACAGAATAGAAAGTCCAGAAATAAAACCACATATATATAGTCAAATAATTTTTGATAAAGGGGCCAAGAACACACAATGGAGAAAAGAAAGCCTCTTCAACAAATGGTGCTGGGAAAACTGGAAAGCCACATGCAAAAGAATAAAACTGGACTACAGTTTGTCCCCCTGTACTAAAATTAATTCAAAATGGATCAAAGATCTAAACATAAGACCTGAAACAATTAAGTACATAGAAGAAGACATAGGTACTCAACTCATGGACCTGGGTTTTAAAGAGCATTTTATAAATTTGACTCCACAGGCAAGAGAAGCGAAGGCAAAAATTAATGAATGGGACTACATCAGACTAAGAAGTTTTTGCTCAGCAAGAGAAACTGATAACAAAATAAACAGACAGCCAACTAAATGGGAAATGATATTTTCAAACGACAGCTCAGATAAGGGCCTAATATCCAAAATATACAAAGAACTCATAAAACTCAACAACAAACAAACAAACAATCCAATAAAAAATGGGAAGAGGACATGAACAGACACTTCTCCCAGGAAGAAATACA
The DNA here is from genome assembly GCF_036850765.1 of Saccopteryx bilineata. NCBI lineage: Eukaryota > Metazoa > Chordata > Mammalia > Chiroptera > Emballonuridae > Saccopteryx > Saccopteryx bilineata. The sequence goes on along the minus strand of NC_089491.1, from coordinate 205,463,238 downwards.
AATGGCCAACAGATATATGAAAAGATGCTCATCTTCTTTAGCTATTAGAGAAATGCAAATCAAAACTGCAATGAGATACCACCTCACACCTGTTCGATTAGCTATTATTAGCAAGACAGGTAATAGCAAATGTTGGAGAGGCTGTGGAGAAAAAGGAACCCTCATACACTGTTGGTGGGAATGTAATGTAGTACAACCATTATGGAAGAAAGTATGGTGGTTCCTCAAAAAACTGCAAATAGAACTACCTTATGACCCAGCAATCCCTCTACTGGGTATATACCCCAAAAACTCAGAAACATTGATACGTAAAGACACATGCAGCCCCATGTTCATTGTAGCATTGTTCACACTGGCCAGGACATGGAAACAACCAAAAAGCCCGTCAATAGATGACTGGATAAAGAAGATGTGGCACATATACACTATGGAATACAACTCAGCCATAAGAAACGATGACATCGGAACATTTACAGCAAAATGATGGGATCTTGATAACATGATACGAAGTGAAATAAGTAAATCAGAAAAAACCAGGCACTGCATTATTCCATACATAGGTGGCACATAAAAGTGAAACTAAGAGACATTGATAAGAGTGTGGTGGTTACAGGGGGAGGGGGAGGGGGTAATGGGATAGGGAAAGGGGGAGGGGGAGGAGCACAAAGAAAACAAAATAGAAGGTGACAGAGGACAATCTGACTTTGGGTGATGGGTATGCAACATAATTGAATGACAAGATAACCTGGACTTGTTATCTTTGAATATATGTATCCTGATTTATTGATATCACCCCATTATTATTAAAAAAATAATATAAAAAAAATAACAGTCACTGCTGTGGTCCTTAGGTTCATGCCAAACCATGAGAATACCAAAAGGCATTTCTTTGCATTTTCCTTTTGTCCAGTCATAAAGCTTTTTCTCACAATTGTGACATACAACATGAGGAGCCCAATTCTTGTCTTGATCACCAAGGGGAACTTAAAAATATACAATATATGCACATGTCACAAATGATGAAATATTACACCTTTGACATTGAAGTGTGTAACAGCCATGTATATATAACAGAAGGTGTCAGGAGTATTCTTACATTTATGCCTACTTGAAGAAGCCATGATTCAATCTTATAACAAAATAAGAGGGTGTTTTTATCAGATAATAATTTTTTACATTTAAAAACAACTACAATTATGTAAAAGTGATGTTTATAAAACATTAATAGCCTTGTGGTTATGTTCAATCCAGGAGTCATTGCCCTTTAACTCCAATTTAAAAACCAATGCATGCCATTAACTGTAACAAAAGGAAATGAAAATTGTATAAAAACTAGAGCATGTACCAAAAAAGAATTTCAAATTTGGAATCAGCAATGCAGATATATATAGAAACAGTTCTAAAACCTCATGCAACAGAAAATAAAAAAAAACTGTTTCCCAGTGATATTTAATATTTTTTAGCTCAGTTCCACACTTCTGTGTTTGCTGATGGTCTACTTTCGAAAATCGCTGATTTTGTTTCTTATACCAATTCTTGTCTAGTTTTTTTTTGTGTGGCAGAGACAGAGAGAGTCAGAGAGAGGTACAAATAGAGACATACAAATAGGATGGGAGAGAAATGAGACATCAATTCTTTGTTGTGGCTTCCTAGTTGTTCATGGATTGATTTCTCATACGTGCCTTGACTGGGTGGCTAAAGTAGACTGAGTGACCCCTTGCTTGAGCCAGCAACTTTGGGCTCATGCTGGTGAGCCCTGCTCACACCAAATGAGCCCGTGCTCAAGCTAGTGATCTCAGGGTCTCAAACATGGGTTCACCACATCTCAGTCTGATGCTCCATCCACTGTGCCACCACCTGGTCAGGTTTGTCCAGTTTTAATAGCATTGTAAAATAGTACTTTGGTTTTAGTTATTTCTTAGAATTGAAAACAATAGTTTTTTTTAACTGTTGGGATTTCAATTTCCTAAGAACAACCAATTTATAATTTTTAAAATATTGTTTTCTACAAAGCTATTTATCCAAATAAAGATATTTTGTAGTTCAATTTTCTGATATGTCTGAACACTAGGAGCAAGATAGAAAGATATAATGAAACAAATTGGGGCACTTTTTTTTTAGTTTTATAATATATCAGAGAGAGACAAATAATCTGCCAAATCACTATTTAAAAAAATTTTTATAATACTTGAGAGAAGGAAAAATAATTTGCCAAATCATTATTTCAGTGTTAAACATTTTTTGGAATTGTTTGTACTAACATTCTGCAAAATTTATTTAGTTTTGATATACTAAAATTTTACACAAGATAATTTAACACTGGTCTGGAAACTCCTGAGAGAAATGGCGCTGTGAGGAGCATGACCAAAAAATCTCCCCAAAATTTCAACAAGTTCATCAACCAGAGACAGAAATATCTATCCTTGGAGCATCTGGGAGTCCCACATACTGAAAACAAAGGTAGGATCAAGTGAAAAATTGACTAAATATATAATCAACCCTGAAGGAAATAAGATGGTGAAAGGAACACTCTGCCTTCCTCACTAACCTGAGCAAAGGCTGCTTTCACTTGTGTAAAGCCAGTATCCATGGCCACCATCAAAGCCGCCTGGCCCATGCAGGTTTGCATTGGATTCAGACAGTCAGTAAAGAAACAATGGAGCCAAAAACTGGTGAGCTATCATCTTTAATCCTAGCTTGCACCTGGTGGGCAAGTAAAAACACACACTGGGCTCCAAAACTCACTCACGTTCAGTGCTCACAAAGCTACTGACTTATCCGAGTTTCCTAGAATCAAAGGTTTCTAGCTCATCAGACTTTATTCACCTCTATTCCCCATCTCCTTCCTTCTCCCTGCACAAACTCTACACAAACTGGCTTCTCACTTAGCACTCCACCATCTTGGCTGCTTCTCCTGGCCTCCTCCACATGGCCTTACTCTGCTCTCCTCTCTGCTCTCTCATCTAATGATAATCTCAGGAACCAAGAGAGAAAGCTCCCATTCTGCCCCCATTTTAAAGTATAGAAATCAAAACCTTTAATCCAATATACAAAATAGGGAAGTCTCTAATACAAAGTCACTTATCTGGGGCATAATAGGATTGCACCACCCCACATCAAAAAGGGTAGAAAAGGCTCAGTCCTAAAACCAAGCCCAAAGCAACAAGAATCCTGCCTGCCCACAGCCAGCCCCCAACACACATTAACATCACGTGGGCAACCGCTTCCACGTGGGCAGCGCCATCTTTAACAAAGTAAGCATAATATATTTTATTTGCCTAATAACTTGGAACTGAGAATCGGGGGGTTAAGGGTGTGGAGGAAGCTAGATTGCAGCACAGACATTTGTTCAAGCCAAGGAAAGAGTTTGTCTGCGGCAAATCAACCTATGCGAGCTAACACCCACACTGTGAGCAGCAGCTGCCAGTGGTGCGGGGAGTGCATCAAAGCGAACTTCCCTATGTCCGAGCTTCTCTGGGCGGGCAGGGTGCCTCACCCAGCCATTCGAGCTAACAATCAAGTGTCAGGGGAGGGGTGCATGGGCAGCTTGCAGTCCTTCCTGGAGTAGATTGGCAGGTCCAATCACTGAAATTAGCTTAACCCAAGGTCTGCTCACCTCCCAACTGACCTACGTGGTTCTAACTAAAAAGATCTCTCTCAGTTCAGTGATCTAAGACAAGAGGCATGATATTTTTTAGTACCTCTTGCTAAAGGGGTGGGGGCAACTTCTGATTGGCAGAGGTTTCATACTCAGGGACATACGCTAAAAAGAGGGACTTGGCAGATGTTAAGACCTCCTGTACTCGGCCCTGGCAGGTTGGCTCAGTGGTAGAGCGTCGGCCTGGCATGTGGAAGTCTTGGGTTCTATTCCCGGCCAGGGCACACAAGAGAGGCACCCATCTGCTTCTCCACCCCTCCCCCTCTCCTTCCTCTCTGTCTCTCTCTTCCCCTCCCGCAGTCGAGGCTCCATTGGAGCAAAAGATGGCCCAGGTGCTGGGGATGGCTCCTTGGCCTCTGCCTCAGGCTCTAGAGTGGCTCTGGTCATGACAGAGTGACACCCCGGATGGGCAGAGCATCGCCCCCTGGTGGGCATGCTGGGTGGATCCCAGTTGGGCGCATGTGGGAGTCTGTCTGACTGCCTCCCCAGTTCCAGCTTTAGAAAAATACAAAAAAAAAAAAAAGACCTCCTGTACTGCAGGCAGTGACAAGGGCATCTTCTTCCCAGCCAAAATAGGTTACAAAGTGCAAAAAGCCTGGGGAGAGTGGTCCCACAGAGTGCTCAACATGCTGAACAGGACTGGAGGCTCATAGAAAGTCACCTTGAGAGCAATTGGTTCCCAGCCACACCTGATTAAGCTAGTGGCTCTGACTGACAGAGCCTTACCTTTGTTGAGTGGGGATAGAGTGGGGATTTGCCAGCTCTTTGAGCCTCTTACTTTCCAGGCAGAGGCAGCAACAGCAGCAGCCTCATGGCTGGATCATTAGGCTGCTAATTCAGGAAGAAGAGACTAGGAGAGAGGTTCTGGGAAAACAGACTCTCTCATTGTTGGAGCCTGTAAATGCTAACAAGCCTTGACTACCAATGAGACTGAAGCCTAATATATGACATTGTCATAGAGACTTATCAACTACAAATCTCTACTTAAGCATGCCACAGGGGCAGAGCCTGGGGTACATAGTCACTGAGCAAGAAGAGGGAGAGGAAAGAAAAAGGAAGAAGATAACCTCTCAAAATCAAGAAAATCCACAGACTTTATAACTTGTTCAACTATTTTTGTTTGTTTCTTTCAACTTCTGGCCTTTATTATTATTATTTCTTTTTCCTCCACCTTGGTCCTTTTATTCTCTGCCCATCTTATTCTTTCATCTTCTTGAACTACACTACCCATAAGTGTTACATTTCCCATTTTATTTCTATTTTTCTTTCTTACTCTCCATGAGGGTTACACTCCAAAACCCTTAACTCTCTCTCTCTTTTTGTTTTTTTTCTTTTTTATTCTTTTCATTTTCCCCTTTTTCTTTTTTTCCCTTTCTATTAGTTTATTCTTTTCTTCTTTTACTTTTCATCTCATTCAATCCTCAATCATTAACAAATTATTTTATTTGGGACTCAAGTTTTTTGTGTGTGTGTGGCATTTAGGGTGCTTTATACTTTGTTTTTTAAATCATTAGCACTCCTCCCAACCCAGGCTCTCCATTCTATTTAGTTTCTGCTCCACTTAATACAATAGTAATTTTTTTTCTTTTTTCCTGTTTCCTTCTTATCCCTCTCATTATATCTTTTAGTCGACCATCACTTACAAGCAAATCATTTTATACCTGACACAATTTTTTTCTTTTTTACATTTTGTGGGTCCCTACTTCCTTTTTTGCCCCTTGAACACTTCCCCCAAAATCAGGCCATCCATTACAGGCAGTTTTTGTTCAATTTAGCACAATATAATTCACAGTTAATCATGATATTTTCCTAAGGAGGAAGGGAGAGGAGGGGAATAAAAGGGAAAAAAAGATGGAAATAATAAATTATTGTTATTGTTTTTATTATTTTTATTCCAAAATTTTTTCTCTTTTTTTACTTTTTATTCTCCATTAATACTTATTAGTGCTATTAACAAGACCACCCTCAGATGTCATTAAGGAAAAAGAAATTGAATATCATGGATACAAAAGATAGAGAAGTAGCACAGATAGATGTGGAAAAATCTATGGAGAAAAAATTTTATGTATTGGAAACCTTGGAGCAAAATGACAGAGAGTTTAAAATAGGAATCCTAAAAATACTCAGAGATATACAAGAAAACACAGAAAGGCAGGTTAGGGAGCTGAGAAAACAACTCAACAAACTTAAAGAATATATTACCAAGGAAATTGAAACTATAAAAACAAATTAAACAGAGATGAAAAACTCAATTCATGAACTGAAAAATGAGGTAACAAGCTTATCTAATAGAACAGGCCAGATAGCAGGTAGGATTAGTGACATAGAAGATAAGCAACTTCAGGCAGAACAGAGAGAAAAGGAAAGAGAATCAAAAATTAAAAAAAAAATGAGAAAGCCCTACAGGAATTGTCTGACTCCATCAAGAAGAGTAACATAAGAATAATATGTATATCAGAGGGAGAAGAGAGAGAAAATGGAATGGAGAATATATTCAAACAAATAATAGATGAGAACTTTCCAAGCCTGTGGAAAGAACTAAAGCCTCAAATTCAAGAAGCAAACAGAACACCAAGTTTTCTTAACCCCAACAAACCTACTCCAAGGCACATCATAATGAAATTGGCACAAACCAGCAACAAAGAAAAAATTCTCAAGGCAGCCAGGGAAAAGAAGAATACAACGTATAAAGGAAGGACTATTAGATTATCATCAGAATTCTCAGCAAAAACTCTACAAACTAGAAGAAAGTGGACTCTAATATTTAAAGCCCTGAAAGAGAGGAACTCTCAGCCAAGAATACTATACCCATCAAAGCTATCCTTCAAATATGAAGGAGAAATAAAAACATTCACAAATACAGAAAAGATGAGGAAATTTATCACCAGAAAACACCCATTCCAGAAAATGCCAAAGGGGGTTCTCCAACCAGATACAAAGAAAAAAAAACAAAACAAAACCACAAGTAAAAGCTCCACCAAGAACACAATAAAACCAAATTTAAACTGTGACAATAAAAACAAAAAGGGGGAGAGAGGACAGATATTAACAGTAGCAAAGGATGATGGAATGCAGAAACACTCATAAGATAGGGCACTACATGAATATGATAGGTACCCTTTTCATTACATAATGCTAACCACCCTTGAAAAAACCACCACCACAGAAGCACATGACTTAAAAAAATGTATCAACAGAGGGAAGAAGTATGAAATACAACCAAATCAAAACAAATGATAGAAACACAAAAGAGAAGAATCAAACAAGATACAAAACTAACAGAAAAAAATTTATAAAATGGCAATAGTGAACCCACAAGTGTCAATAATTACACTAAATATAAATGAATTAAACTCACCAATAAAAAGATATAGAGTAGCAGAATGGATTCAAAAAGAAATGCAACTGTATGCTGCCTACAGGAAACACATCTAAACAACAAGGATAAAAACAAATTCAAAGAGAAAGGCTGGAAAACAGTACTCCAAGCAAATAACATCCAAAAAAAGCAGGTGTAGCAATACTCATATCTAATAATGCTGACTAAAGACAGAAAAAGTACTCAGAGACAAAAATGGTCATTTCATAATGATTAAGGGTATACTGAATCAAGAAGACATAACAATCCTTAATATATATGCACCAAACCAAGGAGCACCAAAATATAAAAAAAAAAAAACTACTTATTGACCTAAAAACAAAAACAGACAAAAATACAATCATACTTGGAGACCTCAATCCACCACTGAAGGCTCTAGATTGTTTATCCAAACAGAAAATCAATAAAGATATATTGGCCTTAAACAAAACACTAGAGCACCTGGATATGATAGACATCTATAGGACTCTCATCCCAAAGCGAGAGAGTATACATTTTTCTCTAGTATACATGGAACATTCTCAAGAATTGATCATATGTTGGGCCACAAAAACAACATCAGCAAATTTAGAAAAACTGAAATTGTACCAAGCATATTTTCTGATCATAAAGTCTTGAAACTAGAATTCAACTGCAAAAAAGAGGGAAGAAACCCATAAAAATGAGGAAACTAAACAACATACTTTTAAAAAATGAATGGGTCAAAGAAGAAATAAGTGCAGAGATCAAAAGATATATACAGACAAATGAAAATGACAATACGACATAATAGAATCTCTGGGATGCAGCAAAAAAAGCAACAAGAGGGAAGTTCATATCATTTTAAGCCTATATGAACAAACAAGAGAGAGCCCAAATAAACCACTTAACTTCATGCCTTAAGGAACTAGAAAAAGAAGAACAAAGATAACCCAAAACCAGCCGAAGAAAAAAAATAATAAAAATCAGAGCAGAAATAAATGAAATAGAGGACAGAAAAACTATTGAAAAAATTAATAAAACAAGGAGTTGGTTCTATGAAAAGATCAACAAAATTGACAAACCCTTGTCAAGAGTCACCAAGGAAAAAAAAAGAAAGGACTCATATAAACAAAATCCAAAATGAAAGAGGAGAAATCATCACAGACATCATAGATATACAAAAAATTACTGTAGAATACTAAGAAAAAGTATATGCCACCAAATTCAACAATTTAGAAGAAATGGATGAATACCTAGAACAATATAACCTTCTTAGACTGAGTCATGAAGAAACAGAAAGCCTAAACAGATCAATTAGCAGGGAGGAAATAAAAAAAAAAAAAACTATTAAAAACCTTCCCAAAAATAAAAGTCCAAGCCCAGATGGTAATACTAGTAAATTCTAACAAGCATTCAAAGAAGACACGGTTCCTATTCTACTCAAAGTCTTCCAAAAAAATGAAGAAGAGGCAATACTTTCAAACACATTTAATTAGGCCAACATAACCCTCATACCAAAACGTGGCAAGGACAGCACAAAAAAAGAAAACTACAGACCAATATCTCTAATGAATACAGATGCTAAAATACTAAACAAAATACTGGCAAATCAAATACAACAACATATTAAAAAAAATAATACATCATAATCAAGGGAGGGTTCATCCTGGAATCTCAAGAATGGTTCAACATATGTAAAAACAGTTAACTTATTACACCATATCAACAAAACAAAGAACAAAATTTACATGATTTTATAAATAGATGCAGAAAAGGCTTTTGATAAAATACAACACAACTTTATGTTTAAGACACTCAACAAAATGGGTATAGAAGAAAAATATCTCAACATGATAAAAGCCATATATGATAAACCATCAGCCAACATCATATTAAATGGCATAAAACTGAGGACTTTCCACCTTAAATCAGGAACAACACAGGGTTGTCCACTCTCTCACCTCTTATTTAACGTGGTGCTAGAAGTTCTGGCCAGAGCAATCAGACAAAAGAAAGAAATAAAAGGCACCCTTATTGGAAAAGAAGAAGTAAAGGTATCACTTTTTGCAGATGATATGATCCTATACATCAAAAACCCCAAAGAATCTACAAAAAGATTACTAGAAACAATAAACCAATAGAGTAAGGTTGCAGGATACAAAATTAACATACAAAAGTCCATAGCCTTTCTATGTGCCAACAATGAAATATTAAAAAACAAACTAAAAAATTAATCCCCTTCACGATTGCAACAACAACAAAAAATACCTAGGAAAAAACATAACAAAGAATGTAAAGGACCTATTTAATGAAAACTACAAAGCATTGTTAAAGAAAATTGAAAAAGATACAATGAGATGGAAAAATATTCCTTGTTCTTGGATAGGAAGAATAAATATAATCAAAATGGCCATATTACCCAAAGCAATTTATAAATTTAATGCAATTCCCATTAAAATCCCTATGACATTTTTTAAAGAAATGAAACAAAAAATCATCCGATTTATATGGAACTATAAAAAACCCCGAATAGACAAAACAATCCTAAGGAAAAAGAAGGAAGCTGGGGGCATTACAATACCTGACTTCAAACTATATTGTAGAGCCACAACAATCAAAACAGTATGGTATTGGCAGAAAAATAGACATTCAGACCAATGGAACAGAATAGAAAGTCCAGAAATAAAACCACATACATATGGTCAAATAATTTTTGATAAAGGGGCCAACAACACACAATGAAGAAAAGAAAGCCTCTTCAACAAATGGTACTGGGAAAACTAAAAGCCACATGCAAAAGAATGAAACTCGACTACAGTTTGTCCCCTTGTACTAAAATTAATTCAAAATGGCTCAAAGACCTAAATATAAGATCTGAAACAATAAAGTACATAGAAGAAGATATAGGTTCTAAACTCGTGGACCTTGGTTTTAAAGAGCATTTTATGAATTTGATTCCAAAGGCAAGGGAAGTGAAGGCAAAAATAAATGAATGGGACTACATCAGACTAAGAAGTTTTTGCTCAGCAAGAGAAACTGATAGCAAAATAAACAGAAAGCCAACTAAATGGGAAATGATATTTTCAAACAACAGCTCAGATAAGGGCCTAATATCCAAAATATACAAAGAACTCATAAAATTCAACAACAAATAAACAATCCAATAAAAAAATGGGGAAAGGACATGAACAGACAGTTCTCTCAGGAAGAAATTCAAATGGCCAACAGATATATGAAAAGATGCTCATCTTCATTAGTTATTAGAGAAATACAAATCAAAACTGCAATGAGATATCACCTCACACCTTTTAGATTAGGTATTATTAACAAGACAGGTAATAGCAAATGGAGAGGCTGTGGAGAAAAAAAGAACCCTCATTCACTGTTGGTGGGAATGTAATATAGTACAACCATTATGGAAGAAATTATGGTGGTTCCTCAAAAAACTGAAAATAGAACTACCTTATGACCCAGCAATCCCTCTACTGGGTATATACCCCCAAAACTCAGAAACATTGATACATAAAGACACATGCATCCCCATGTTCATTGCAGTATTGTTCACAGTGGCCAAGACATGGAAACAACCAAAAAGCCCTTCAATAGAAGACTGGATAAAGAAAAGGAGGCACATATACACTATGGAATACTACTCAGCCATAAGAAATGATGACATCGGATCATTTACAACAAAATGGTGGGATCTTGATAACATTATACGAAGTGAAATAAGTAAATTAGAAAAAACCAAGAACTGCATTATTCCGTATGTAGGTGGGACATAAAGACGAGACTAAGAGACATTGATTAGATTGTGATGGTTGGGGGGGAGGGAGAGGAAAATGGGAAGGGGTGAGCACAAAGAAAACTAAATAGAAGGTGATGGAGTACAATTTGACTTTGTGTGATGGGTATGCAACAGAATTGATTGACAAGATAACCTGGACATGTTTTCTTTGAACATATGTACACTGATTTATTGATGTCACCCCATTAACATTAATAAAAATTTATTTATAAAAAAGACAATTTAACACTATAAAAATAATATAGAAAGCAAACATTAAGAGAATTTTTAGATACAGTTTTCATATCATTGAGGTGCTACATACAAACACAAATAAATGCTATAACAGAAAAATAGTATATAAAAAAGCAAAAGTAGAAAATTCAAAACAACCCTGACCTCTAAGATCAGTTGGTTAAACTGTTGTCCCTATACACAAAAGCTGAGAGTTCGATCCCCAATTAAGGCACATACAGGAAGAGATAGACGTTTCTGTCTCTCCCTCTCCATTTCTCTCTCTCTAAAATCAATAAATAATTTTTTAAAAATTCTAAAAAGGAAAGATATTCAAAACAAGTGAGATCCATACTTGAGGATAATTAGAACAGAATTCTTTTGAGTAGAGCAACTCAGATTTCTGTTAGCTCACATGCTGAAACAGCTATTTTCAGACCAACAAAGGGACTGTTTTATTGCCCTGACTGAAATTGTTTTTATTAACATGATTTCTTTCTGGCTAAAAAGTGTTCAGTTCTGCCATTCTGACTTTCAGGAGTTATACAATTTTATGATGAAAAACAAATAATAAAACATATACTTCTATGTACGAATAATAAGGATAATGTATAAACTTGTAATTATATAGGAGTGAGAATAAGAAAGGTTGGTTATTTCAAGAATGCTGATTCCAACTGCAGTGCAAGAGTTAAAATAGTGTTATCATTTCCTAGACAAGAATGCCACAGTTTCAGAAAGTCTCCTTGGAAAGCAAAGAGTACATTTAGATTAAGGAAAAAACAAATATTGTAAGATACTCTATCAAAAGGGTGCAGTATCCACATTCCATGTTTCCAGAGGATATATGAAGGTTGTACTGAACGTTGCAGCCTTGTTCGCAAGAAACTTCACTGAAACCACATTCGGAGACAAAGTCATGATCATCCTTCACTTACTATTAAGGGAAATATATGGGCATCAAATTCCTATTGGATCTAAGAGCAAAAATACCATTATTTCATTTTGTGACCATGCAACTATTGATATTTTCATTAAATAAATGGAAAGATCTCAGAATCAGGACATTTATTTTCTCTAGGAAGATCTGTTGGACTTAGAGGACTGGAAAGACTGTGTATAATTTGTCTTTTTATTATTTTTGCTCATTTACATCAAATCAGGGGAATTTAGAAGTCATCATTCTCTAAGAGGGATACACATGACTTTCTACAATACCTCATGTCTTTTATATCATAGGTCAGTCAAGATACAACCATAATTGAGCACTAATTTGTACAGAGCCCTGTAGTATGTGCTGTGAAAATTACCAGGTAAGTAAGATCATATTCTAAGAAGTTAATTCCATGAAGTGCAGACCATAGTCAGAATTTAGTACTTAACTATCAGACTAATATAAATCATATTACATCACAAATTATAAAATGATACAGAAAAAGGAATATTATCCTCATTGTTTTATTTGAGCTTAATTTTATGATGGACAGAACATTCTCTGGGGCTTGCCCAAAGGTCATGTCACAAACTACAAAGGAATAAAAGGTAATTTTGTAGATTTACATTTACTATATATTAAACTATATTCATGATTTTATTATGATGATAATGAGGTCTGAAAGGATAGTTTGGTACTATTTCTTAAGGGAATTTTCTTATTGTCATTTTGCTTTGAGTCCCTTCAAAAGAGTGTTGTTTTGTCAGTTTTTTAATATACATTCTTTACATGATTTGAATTGTGTAATTTTAGAACTAAAAAAAACTGTTATCATTTGTGTGTTGCAGGGAAGCAGAGGACAGAGGGCTGATAAAGGTTGAATAATGGCTAGGCTCCAAAACTATCTTCCTAGGCCACAGTTTGGTGAACACTGAATTAAATCACACACCCATGAAATATTAAAGAAAGAAAAGACTTAATCCTGAACTCACCACTCCAAGCAAAGGGTCCTTCCATCCCCCTTCCCCCCAACATTGCCCCCTCCATTGCACAATGCAGTGTGCAGATGATGTTTTGTTGAGTTGTACACTTTAAACTGTATGGTTTTGAAAATCAATGTTATCCCAATAAATTCAATTAAAAGGAAAAAAAAAGAACTTAAAAATCACCTAATCAAGTCTCATCATTTGTACAGACTCAGAAACTAAAACCAGGTTACTAAGTAGCTTGTTCAGTCACAAGCATTTTAGTAACCAGACCTGAACAAAAACCAAATACTCTGTTTCAGGGTTTAGTTTGTTTTTCTCTTCTTAAAAAAATTTTTTTATTAATTTTAATTTATTATATTAACATGAATTCAAGTGTCCGACACTATATAACTCCCTCATCCACACCCTCTTGTCCCCCATTGCCTCCCCTTCCCCCTTCCTTTGGGATTTGCTGTCCTGTTACCTGTATCTGTGTGTCATGTATATATAATTTCACTAATCCCTTCACCTTCTCTGATCCCATCACTTCATTCCCCTTCCCTCTGACTGCTGTCCCTCTGCTCCCTGTGACCCTGCCTCTGCCTTTGCCTCTATTTTGTTCCTCAGTTCACTTAACTCATTAGATCCCACATATAAGATCATACAATATTTGTCTTTCTATGCCTGGTTTATTTCACTTAGTTTAATAATCTCCAGGTCCATCCATGTTGTCGCAAAAGGTAAGATTTCCTTCTTTTGTCATGCCTATGTAGCATTCCATTGTGTATATGTACCACAGCTTTTTAATCCATTCATCCACTGACGGACACTTGGGTTGTTTCCATATCTTGGCTATAGTACACAGTGCTGCAATAAACATGGGGGTGCATTTCTTCTTTTGAATCAGTGATTTGATATTCTTAGGATATATTCCTAAAAGTGGGATGGCTGGGTCAAAAGGCAGTTCCATTTTTAATTTTTTGAGGAAAAGCTATACTGTTTTCCACAGTGGCTGCACAAGTCTGCATTCCCACTAGCAGTGCAGGAGGGTTCTCTTTTCTCCACACCCTCACCAGCAATTATTGTGTGTTGATTTGTTAATGAGGACCATTCTGACAGGTATGAGGTTGTATCGCACTGTGGTTTGAATTTGCATTTCTCTGATGTTTAGTTATGAATATTTTTTCATCTGCCTATTGGCCATCTATATATGTCCTCTTTGGAGGAGTGTTTATTCAGTTCTTTTGCTCATTTTTAATTTAGATTCTTCACCTTTCTGGTATTGAGTTTTACAAGTTCTTTATAAATTTTAGTTATTAACCCCTTAACAGATGTATTGGCCAATATGATCTTCCATTGTGTGGGTTGTCTTTTAATTTTGTTCATGGTATCTTTTGCTGTGCAAAAGCTTTTTAGTTTGATATAATCCCATTTTTAAATTTTGTCCTTTATTTCACTTGCTTGTGGACATAAACCGGCAAAATTAATGCTATGAGAGATATCAGAGAGTTTACTGTCTATGTTCTCTTCCAAGATGTTTATAGTTTCACAACTTACATTTAAGTTTTTTATTCATTTTGAGGTGTTTTTTTTTTTTTTTGTGAATGGTGTAAGTTGGTGGCATAGTTTCATTTTTTTGCATGTACCTGCCAATTTTTCCAACACCATTTATTAAAGAGACTGTCTTCACTCCACTGTATGCTCTTAATCTTTTTTGTCAAATATCAATTGACCATAAAGGTGTGGGTTTATTTCTGGGATATCTGTTCTGTTTTATTAATCTTTATGCCTCTCCTTATGCCAGTACCAAGTTGTTTTAATTACTATGGCCTTGTAGTATAACATGATATCAGGAAGTGTGATACCTCCCACTTTATTCTTCATTTTTAAGATTATTAAGGTTATTCGTGTCTTTTTTGGTTCCATATAAATTTTCAGAATATTTGTTCTATATCTTTGAAGAATGCCATTGGTATTTGAATAGGAATTGCATTGAATTTATAGATTGCTTAAGGTAATATAGACATTTTAATTATGTTTATTCTTCCTAACCACGAACATGGTATATGCTTTCACATGTTTGTATCTTCCTTGATTTCTTTTTTCAATGTCTTATAATTATCTGAATACAAGTCTTTTACCTTCTTTGGTAAATTTACTCCTAGGAACTTTATTTTTTTGTTGCAATAGTGAAGGTGATTGTTTCCTTAATTTCTCTTTCAGACAGTTTATTGTTGGTGTATAAAAATGCCATGAATTTCTGAATATTAATTTTATATACTGCCACCTTGCCAAATTCACTTATCAGGTCTAGTACTTTTTTAACTGATACTTTAGGGTTTTTATGTCATCAGAAAATAATGATAGTTTTATGTCTTCTTTTCAAATTTGGATGCCTTTTATTTTTTCTTCTTGTCTGATTGCTGTGGCTAGGACTACCAGAACTATGTTGAATAATAGTGGTGAAAGGGGGCATCTTTGCCTTGTTCCTGATCTCAAAGGGATTGTTTTAATTTTTGTCCATGAGTATGATGTTGGCTGTTGGTTTGTCATAGATGGTCTTTATCATGTTGAGGTATGTTCCCTGCATTTCCACTTTGCTGAGTGTTTTTGTCATAAATGGATGCTGAATTTTATCAAATGCCTTTTCTCCATCTATTGATATGATCATGTGATTATTATCCATTCTTTTGTTTATGTGATGGATCATATCGAATGGTTTGCAAATATTGTACCAGCCTTGCTTCTGCAGAATAAATTCCACTTGATCATGATGTGTAACTTTTTTAATGTATTGCTGCATCTGGTAAGCTAATATTTTGTAGAAAATTTTAGCATCAATGTTCATCAGGGACATTGGTTTATAGTTTTTTGTTTTTTTTTAATGGCTTGACATCAATAAATTAGGATACATATATTCAAAGATAACAACTCCAGGTTATCTTGTCGTTCACTTATGTTGCATACCCATCACCCAAAGTCAGATTGTCCTCTGTCACCTTCTATGTAGTTTTCTTTGTGCCCCTCCTTCTCCCCATTCCCTCTCCCTCTCCTCCCTACCCCCGTCACCATCACACTCTTATAAATGTCTCTTAGTTCAACTTTTATGTCCCACCTACGTATAAAATAATGCAGTTCCTGGTTTTTTTCTGATTTACTTATTTCACTTCGTATCATGTTATCAAGATCCCACCATTTTGCTGTAAATGATCCGATGTCATCGTTTCTTATGGCTGAGTTGTATTCCATAGTGTATATGTGCCACATCTTCTTTATCCAGTCATCTATTGACGGGCTTTTTGGTTGTTTCCATGTCCTGGCCATGAACAATGCTGCAATGAACATGGGGCTGCATGTGTCTTTACGTATCATTGTTTCTGAGTTTTTGGGGTATATACCCAGTAGAGGGATTGCTGGGTCATAAGGTAGTTCTATTTGCAGTTTTTTGAGGAACCACCATACTTTCTTCCATAATGGTTGTACTACTTTACATTCCCACCAACAGTGTATGAGGGTTCCTTTTTCTCCACAGCCTCTCCAACATTTGCTATTACCTGTCTTGTTAATAATAGCCAATCTAACAGGTATAAGGTGGTATCTCCTTGCAGTTTTGATTTGCATTTCTCTAATAACTAACGAAGATGAGCATCTTTTCATATATCTGTTGGCCATTTGTATTTCTTCCTGGGAGAAGTGTCTGTTCATGTCCTCTTCCCATTTTTTATTGGATTGTTTGTTTGTTGATGAGTTTTATGAGTTCTTTGTATATTTTGGATATTAGGCCCTTATCTGAGCAGTTGTTTAAAAATATCATTTCCCATTTAATTGGTTGTCTGTTTATTTTGTTATCAGTTTCTCTTGCTGAGCAAAAACTTCTTAGTCTGATGTAGTCCCATTCATTAATTTTTGTCTTCACTTCTCTTGCCATTGGAGTCAAATGCATAAAATGCTCTTTAAAACCCAGGTCCATGATTTTAGTACCTATGTCTTCTTCTATGTACTTAATTGTTTCAGGTCTTATGTTTAGATCTTTGATCCACTTTGAGTTAATTTTAGTACAGGAGGACAGACTGTAGTCCAGTTTTATTCTTTTGCATGTGGCTTTCAAGTTTTCCCAGCACCATTTGTTGAAAAGGCTTTCTTTTCTCCATTGTGTGTTGTTGGCCCCTTTATCAAAAATTATTTGACTATATATATGTGGTTTTATTTCTGGGTTTTCTATTCTGTTCCATTGGTCTGAGTGTCTATTTTTCTGCCAATACCATGCTGTTTTGATTATCGTGGCCCTATAATATAGTTTGAAGTCAGGTATTATAATGCCCCCAGCTTCATTCTTTTTCTTTAGGATTGCTTTGGCTATTCGGGGTTTTTTATAGTTCCATATAAATCTGATGATTTTTTGCTCCATTTCTTTAAAAAATGTCATTGGAATTTTGATGGGAACTCCATCAAATTTGTATATTGCTTTGGGTAATATGGCCATCTTGATTATATTTATTCTTCCTATCCAAGAGGAAGGAATATTCTTCCATCTCATTATATATTTTTCGATTTCCCTTTACAATGGTTTGTAGTTTTCATTATATAACTCCTTTGCATTCCTTGTTGTGTTTATTCCTAGGTATTTTTTTGTAGTTGTTGCAATTGTGAAGGGGATTATTTTTTTTTAGTTTGTTCTCAAATGTTTCATTGTTGGCATACAAAAAGGCTATGCACTTTTGTATGTTAATTTTGAGTCCTGCGACCTTACTGTATTGACATATTGTTTCTAGTAGTCTTTTTGTGGATTCTTTGGGGTTTTCGATGTATAGGATCATATCATCTGCAAAAAGTGATACCTTTATTCTTCTTTTCTGATATGGATGCCTTTTATTTCTTTGTCTTATCTGATTGCTCTGGCTAGAACCTCTAGTAACACATTAAATAAGAGTGGAGAGAGTGGACAACCCTGCCTAGTTCCTGATTTAAGGGGGAAAGCCTTCAGTTTAGTGCCATTTAATATGATGTTAGCTGATGGTTTATCATATATGGCCTTTATCATGTTGAGATATTTTCCTTCTATACCCATTTTGTTGAGAGTCTTAACATAAAATTGTGTTGTATTTTATCAAAAGGCTTTTCTGCGTCTATTGATAAGATCATGTGGTTTTTGTTCTTTGTTTTGTTGATATGGTGTATTACCTTAACCGTTTTACATATGTTGAAATATTCTTGAGATTCTGGGATGAATCCCATTTGATCATGATGTATTATCTTTTTAATATGTTGTTGTATTTGATTTGCTAGTATTTTGTTTAGTATTTTAGCATCTGTATTCATTAGAGATATTGGTCTATAGTTTCCTTTTTTTGCGCCATCCTTGCCTGGTTTTGGTATGAGGGTTATGTTGGCCTCATAAAATGTGTTTGGAAGTACTGCTTCTTCAATTTTTTGGAAGACTTTGAGTAGAATAGGAAACAAGACTTCATTGAATGTTTGATAGAATTCACTAGTATAACCATCTGGGCCTGGACTTTTATTTTTGGGGAGGTTTTTAATAGTTTTTTCTATTTCTTCCCTGCTGATTGGTCTGTTTAGGCTTTCTGCTTCTTCATGACTCAGTCTAGGAAGGGTGTATTGTTCTAGGAATTTATCCATTTCTTCTAGGTTGTTGAATTCGGTGGCATAAAGTTTTTCATAGTATTCTACAATATTTCTTTGTATATCTACGGTGTCCGTGGTGATTTCTCCTCTTTCATTTTGGATTTTGTTTATATGAGTTCTTTCTCTTTTTTCCTTGGTAAGTCTTGCCAAGGGTTTGTCAATTTTGTTGATCTTTTCAAAGAACCAGCTCTTTATTCTATTAATATTTTCTATAGTTTTTCTGTTCTCTATTTCATTTATTTCTGCTCTGATTTTTATTATCTCCTTTCTTCGGCTGGTTTTGGGGTGTCTTTGTTCTTCTTTTTCTAGTTCCTTAAGGTGTGAAGTTAAGTGGTTCACTTGGGCTCTCTCTTTGTTCATATATGCCTGAAGTGATATGAATTTCCCTCTTTTCACTGCTTTTGCTGCATCCCATAGATTCTGATATGTCGTATTGTCATTTTCATTAGTCTGTACATATCTTGTGATCTCTGCACTTATTTCTTCTTTGACCCATTCATTTTTTAAAAGTATGTTGTTTAGTTTCCACATTTTTGTGGATTTTTTTTCCTCTTTTTTGCAGTTGAATTGTAGTTTCAAGGCTTTATGATCAGAAAATATGCTTGGTACAACTTTGATTTTTCTGAATTTGCTGATGTTGTTTTTGTGGCCCAACATATGGTCAATTCTTGAGAATGATCTATGTACACTGGAGAAAAATGTATACTCAGTCACTTTGGAATGAAATGTCCTGTAGATTTCTATCATATCCAGGTGCTCTAGTGTTGTGTTTTAGGCAACTATATCTTTGTTGATTCCCTGTTTGGATGAACGATCTAGAGTCTTCAGCATTGTATTGAGGTCTCCAAGTATGATTGTATTTTTGTCAGTTTTTTTTTTTTTTTTTTTACAAAGGCAGAGATAGACAGGGACAGACAGATAGGAATGGAGAGAGATGAGAAGCATCAATCATCAGTTTCTTGTTGAGCGTTGTGACTTCTTAGTTGTTCATTGATTGCTTTCTCACATGTGCCTTGACCGCGGGCCTTCAGCAGACCGAGTAACCCCCTGCTGGAGCCAGCGACCTTGGGTCTAAGCTGGTGAGCTCTTTGCTCAAGCCAGATGAGCCCGCGCTCAAGCTGGCGACCTCGGGGTCTCGAACCTCGGTCCTTCCGCATCCCAGTCCGATGCTCTATCCACTGCGCCACCACCTGGTCAGGCGTCAGTTTTTGTTTTAAGGTCAATAAGTAGCTGTCTTATATATTTTGGGCTCCTTGGTTTGGTCATATATATTAAGAATTGTTATGTCTTCTTGATTCAGTGTCCCCTTAATCATTATGAAATGGCCATTTTTGTCTCTGAGTACTTTTGCTGTCTTGTAGTCAGCATTATCAGATATGAGTATTGCTACACCTGCTTTTTTTGAGATATTATTTGCTTGGAGTATTGTTTTCCAGCCTTTCACTTTGAATTTGTTTTTATCCTTGTTACTTAGATGAGTTTCCTGTAGGCAGAATACAGTTGGATTTTCTTTTTTAATCCATTCTGCTACTCTGTGTCTCTTTATTAGTGAGTTTAATCCGTTTACATTTATTTTAATTATTGACATTTGTGAGTTCCCTATTGCCATTTTACGTATTGCTTTCTGTTAGTTTTGTGTCTTGTTTGATCCTTCTCTTTCGTTTTTTTATCTTTTGTTTTGATTTGGTCGTATTCCATACATCTTTTCTCTGCTGGTATTTTTTTTTATCTCATGTGCTTCTGCGGTGGTTTTTTCAATGGTGGTTACCTTTAAGTATTGAAAAGGGTTCCTACCCTGTTCATTGTAGTGCTATATTTTGTGAGTACTTTTGCACTCCATTGTCCTTTGCTACTGTTAATCTCCTTCCTCTCCCCCCCTTTCTTTTTGTTGTCACAGTTTAAATTTGGTTTTGTTGTGTTCTTCTTGGAGCTTTTACTTGTGGCTTTTTGTTGTTGTTGTTGTTCTTTGTATCTGATTGGAGAACCCCCTTTACTAATTCCTGGAGTGGGGGTTTTCTGATGATAAATTCCCTCATCTTTTCTGTATCTGTGAATGTTTTTATTTCTCCTTCATAATTAAAGAATAATTTTGATGGGTATAGTATTCGTGGCTGAAAGTTCCTCTCTTTCAGGACTTTAAATATTGGGGTCCACTCTCTTCTAGCTTGTAGAGTTTCTGCTGAGAAATCTGATGATAATCTAATGGGCCTTCCTTTATATGTTGTATTCTTCTTTTCCCTGGCTGCCTTGAGAATTTTTTCTTTGCTGTTGGTTTGTGCCAATTTCATTATGATGTACCTTGGAGTAATTTTGTTGGGGTTAAGAAAACTCGGAGTTCTGTTTGCTTCTTGAATTTGAGGCTTTAGTTCTTTCCACAGGCTTGGGAAGGTCTCATCTATTATTTGTTTGAGTATGTTCTCCATTCCATTTTCTCTCTCTTCTCCCTCTGATATACCTATTATTCTTATGTTATTCTTTTTGATGGAGTCAGATAATTCTTGTAGGGCTTTCTCATTTTTTTTTTAATTTTTGAGTCTCTTTCTTCTTCTCTCTGTTGTGCCTCAAGTTGCTTGTCTTCTATTTCACTAATCCTCTCTTCTATCTGGACTGTTCTATTAGCTAAGCTTGTCACCTCGTTTTTCAGCTTGTGAATTGAGTTTTTCATCTTTTTTTCTTTGTTTTTATAGTTTCAATTTCCTTGGAAATATATTCTTTGTTTTCGTTGAGTTGTTTTCTGAGCTCCCTAAATTGCCTTTTGTGTTTTTTGTATATCTCGAAGGATTTTTAGGATTTCTATCTTAAATTCTCTGTCATTTAGCTCCAAGGTTTCCAATATATTAAATTTTTTCTCCATACATTTTTCCTCATTAGCTGTGTTACCTCTCTTTCTTTTGTATCCATGATATTTGATTTTCTCTTTTTTAATGGCATCTGAGGGTGGTTTTGTTGATAATATTAATGAGATTTAATAAAGAGTAAAAAGTTTAAAAAAATTAAAAATCGAAAAGAGTTGTTGTTTTTTTAAAAAAATTAATAATGAAATAAAGAAAAATTAAATTAAATTAAAATTTTAAAAAAGGAAATTATTCCCCCCCTCCTTTTTTCCTTTCCTCTCCTCTCCCCTCTTTCTTGAGAAAATCTTGTGGTGAACTGTGAATTATATTGTACTAAATAGAACAAACAATGCCTGTAATGGAGGGCCTGAATTGGGGAGAAGTAATAAAGGGGCAAAATAAAAGAAAGAAAGAAAGAAAGAAAGAAAAAAAAAGGACGTATGGACCCACAAAGAGCAAATAAGAGAAAAAATTGGATCAAGAATAAAATGATTTGCTTTTAGGTGTTGGTTGACTAAGAGTTATGATGAGAGGAATAAGAGGGAAACAGGAAAATGGGGGGAGAAATTAAAAAATTACTATTGTATTTAGTGGAACAAGAACTAGATAAAATGGAGAGCCAGGGATGGGAGCACTGCTAGTGTGTTAAAAAGGTGAAGTAACCCCCCCCCCAAATGCTACAAACATAAGTTTGAGTTCCAGATAAGATATTGTTCGTTATTGAGGTTTGAATGAGATTAGAAGTAAAAGAGAAAGGAAGAAACTAATATAGAGGGAGAAAAGAAAGAGAGAGAGAGAAAAAAAAAGAGGGAACCACTAAAAGAAGAAAAAAGAAAAAAGAGGAGAGAGAGAGAATGTTAAGGGTTTGGGAGTGCAACCCTCATAGAGAGAAAGGAAGAGGAAAGAAAAGATAATGGGAGATGTAACACTTATGGGTAGTGCAGTTCAAGGAGAGGAAAGAGTAAAACTGGCAGAGAGTTAAATGACCAAATTGGAGGAGGAATAAAAAATATCAAGAGTGAAGATAAGAGAAACAAATGAACAAATATAATAAAATGGGATAGGCTATAAAGTCTGCAGATTATTCTTGATTTTGAGAGGTTATCTTCTTGCTTTTTCTTTTCTCTCCCTCTTCCTGGTCATTGAATCTGTACCTCGGGTTCTGCCCCTTTGGCATGCTCAGGTAGAGGTTTGCAGTTGATAAGTCTCTATGGCGATGTCGTGTATTGTGCTTCAATCTTGTTGGTAGTCGAGGCTCATTAGCATATAGGCTCCGACAGTGAGAAAGTCTGTGTTCCTGGAGCCTTTCTCCTAATCTTTTCTTCCTCAATTAGTAGCCTGATAATCCAGCTATGGGGTTGCTGCTGCCTCTGCCTGAATAGTAAGAGGCTCAAAGAGCTGGCAACTCCCCACTCTATTCCCACTCAGCACAGGGCTCTGGGTAAGTCTCAGTCAGTCAGAGCTGCTAGCATTATCAGGTGGGGCTTCCGCCCACTCAAAGACCTCTGGCTCTGCCACTCTGGGATAACATGGGCGTGCACTGCCAAGGCACTTGGAGGAATCTTTTGCCCACTATCTGCATGCGCAGACCAGGATATCAGGCCGGCCACTTAACCCTCTGAGTAAAACCCCCGGCAGCACAGAAAAGTTCCAGCATTGGAATTGGCTCTCGCTCCGTCCCTGGGCGCAGCTTTTTCAAGGCGCTGGGGTGGCCTGAGATTCCGCTTTTTGGCCCACACAAAGGCCCCTGACTCTGCCCCTCTGTGGGATAACACAGGCGGTCACTGCTGAGGCACTCGGAGGAATCTCTTGCTCACTATCTGTGCACGCAGACCAGGATATCAGGCTAGCCGCCTCACCCTCTGAGTGAAACCCCCTCCCACATGGAAAAGTTGCAGCATTGGAATTGGCTCTCGCTCTGTCCCCGTATGCAGCTCCCTCAGGGCACTGGGGCGGTCCGGAGATTCAGCTTTTGGCCCACACAAAGGCCTCTGACTCTGCTCCTCTGTGGAGTAACACGTGTGCCCTATGCTGAGGTGCGCGGAGGAATCTCTTGCTCAATCTCTGCGTGCACTGACCAGGATATCAGGCCAGCTGCCTCACCGTCTGAGTGAATCCCCCGCCCACACAAAAAAGTTCCAGCGTTGGAATTGGCTCTTGCTCCCTCCCCTTGCGCGGCTTTCTCAGGGTGTTCCTGGAGCCTTTCTCCTAATCTTTTCTTCCTCAATTAGTAGCCTGATAATCAGGGTGCTGGGGTGGCCTGGAGATTCCGCTTTCGGCCCACACAAAGGTCTCTGACTCTGCCTTTCTGTGGGACAACACGGGCACACACTCCTGAGTCTTTGGAAGAAATCTCTCGCCCACTATCTGCGTGCCGACCAGGAGAACGGGGAATATGGCTGCCCCGCTTGTCTTTCTTTGTCTGGGTTTGGCGCGAGTGTTAGCTTGTATTGCCCGGGTTGCCACAGGAACAGTTTTTTCTCGGCTTCGATCTCTTTGCCACAGCCTGATTCGGCCGTTTGTGCCGTGGCCTGGATCTATTCACCCCCTTTGCCCGCCTCAGTTTCTATATTCTCAGTTCCCAGTGAAAGCCGCCCTGTTTAGGTTAGTGAGGAAGGCAGAGCATTTCTTACTCCCTATTTCCTTCAGGGTTTGATTATATATTTAGCCAATTTTTCACTGGACCATACCTTCGGGTGTGTTGCGAAACATCTGGAGGCTCCAAGGATAGGTTTTTCTGTTTCTGGTTGAAGATCTTGTTGAGTTTTGGAGGAGATTTATCGGTATCGCTTCCTACCGCACCATTTCTGACCTCATCCCACTGGTCTATAGTTTTTTTTCTTGGAAGTGTCTTTACCTGGTTTTGGAATTAGGATAATTCTTGTCTCATAAAAGGAACTTGGAAGCCTTCCCTCCTCTTCAATTTTTTGAAATAGCTTGAGAAGGATAGGTTATAGTTCTTCTTTGAATGTTTAGTAAAATAAACCTGTGAAGCCATCTGGTCCAGGACTTCTGTTTGTTGATAGTTTTTTGATAACTGTTTCAATTTCATTTGATGTAATCATTCTGTTTAGGTTTTCTGATTCTTCCAGATTGAGTTTTGTAAGATTGTATGTTTCAATAAATTTATCCATTTCACCAAGGTTGTCCAATTTTTTGGCATCTAGTACTTCATAGTATTTTTTTTTACAATCTTTTGTATTTCTGCCGTGTCAGTTGTTACTTATCCACTTTCATTTCTAATTTTTTTATTTGAGTCTTTTTTATTTCTTTCTTGATGAGTTTGGTTAAAGGTTTGTCGATGTTGTTTATCTTTTAAAGAAACCAGCTCTTGGTTTCATTGATCTTTAGTATTTTTTTTTAGCCTCTATGTCATTTATTTCTGCTCTTAGCTTTATTATTTTCTTCCTTCTACTTCCTTTGGGCATTATTTGTTGTTCTTTTTCTAGTTTTTTGAGATGCAGGTTTAAATTTTTTTTTTGATCTTTTTCTTATTTCCTAAGGTATGTCTGTAATGCTATGATCTCAGGACTGCTTTTGCTGTGTCCCATAAATTTTGAGTTCTTGTATGTTCATTTTCATTTCTTTCAAGGAAACTTTTTATTTCTTCTTTGATCTCATTGTTACCCCATTCATTATTTAATAACATACTATTTAGCCTCCAAGTGTTTAAATATTTTTCAGTTTTTCTATTGTTGTTGATTTCTAACTTCATACCATTGTGATCTGAGAAGATGCTTAATATAATTTCAATCTTCTTATATTTATCGAGATTCGTTTTGTGTCCTAACATGTGGTCTATACTAGATAATGTATCATGAGCACTTGAAAAGAATGTACATTTTGTTGCTTTGGGGTAAAATGTTCTGAAGATATCTATTAAATCCAGTTGATCTAGTGCAGGGGTAGTCAACCTTTTTATACCTATCGCCCACTTTTGTATCTCTGTTTTTAGTAAAATTTTCTAACTGCCAACCAGTTTCACAGTAATGGTGACTTATAAAGTAAGAAAGTAACTTTACTTTATAAAATTTATAAAGCAGAGTTACACCAAGTTAAGGCATATAATAACAATTACTTACCAAGTACTTTATTTTGGATTTTTGCTAAGTTTGGCAGAATAAATCTTTATAAATCAACTTATTATAGTTAAATCTATCTTTTTATTTATCCTTTGGTTTCTCCACCACCACCCACCAACTTTCAGCTGGAATGGCCACTAATGGGTGGTAGGGATGAGGTTGACTACCACTGATCTAGTATATCATTTAAGGCCACTGTTCCTTTGTTAATTTTTCTATCTGGAGAATCTATCCATTGATGTTAGTGGGGTATTAAAATCTCCTACTCTTATAGTATTGCTGTTGATCTTGCTCTTTATGTTCATCATAATCTGCTTTATATATTTAAAAGCTCCTATATTAGGTGCATAAATATTTACAATGCTTATATCCTCCTGGTGGATTGGTCCTTTTATCATTATGCAATGATATTCTTTATCCCTTAGTATAGCCTTTGTTTTTTGTTTTTTTTTCTTTTTTTTTCCTTTTTTTAATTAATTTTAATGGGGTGACATTGATAAATCAGGGTACATATTTTGAGAGAAAACAGCTCTAGGTTATTTTGACATTAGATTATGCTGCATTCCAATCACCCAAAGTCCAATTGTCTCTCCCTCCCCCATCCCCCTCCCTCTCCTCCTCCCAAGCCTGTAACCCCCATACTCTTGCCCATGTCTCTGAGTCTCATTTTATGTCCCAACTATGTATGGAATCATATAGTTCTTAGTTTTTTCTGATTTACTTATTTTGCTCAGTATAATGTTATCAAGGTTCATCCATGTTGTTGTAAATCAGGGGTCCTCAAACTACAACCTGTGGGCCACATGCAGCCCCCTGAGGCCGTTTATCCAGCTCTGCCACACTTCCAGAAGGGGCACCTCTTTCATTGGTGGTCAGTGAGAGGAGCATAGTTCCCATTGAAATACTGGTCAGTTTGTTGATTTAAATTTACTTGTTCTTTATTTTAAATATGGTATTTGTTCCTGTTTTGTTTTGTTTTTACTTTAAAATAAGATATGTGCAGTGTGCATAGGGATTTGTTCATAGTATTTTTTTTATAGTCCGGCTCTCCAATGATCTGAGAGACAGTGAACTGGCCCTCTGTGTAAAAAGTTTGGGGACCCCTGTTGTAAATGATCCAATGTCATCATTTCTTATGGCTGAGTAGTATTCCATAGTATATATCTACCAAAGCTTTTTAATCCACTTGTCTTCTGATGGACACTTGGGCTGTTTCCAGATCTTTGTTATTATGAACAATGCTGCCATAAACATGGAGGTGTATTTCTTCTTTTCATACAGTGCTATGGTGTTCTTGGAATATATTTCTAACAGTGGAATAGCTGAATCAAAAGGCAGTTCGATTTTTAATTTTTTGAAGAATTTCCATACTGTTTTCCACAGTGGCTGTACCAGTCTGCATTCTCACCAGCAGTGCAGGAGGGTTCCCTTTTCTTCATATCCTCGCCCACACTTATTCTGTGTTGTTTTGTTGATGAGCGCCATTCTGACTGGTGTGAGGTGGTATTTCATTATGGTTTTAATTTGCATTTCTCTAATGATTAGTGATGTTGAGCATTTTTTCATCTGCCTATTATTGGCCATCTGTACGTCCTGTTTGAAGAAGTGTCTATTCATATCTTTTTCCCTTTTTGGATTGGATTGTTCATCTTCCTGGTATTAAGTTTTACAAGTTCTTTATAAATTTTGGTTTTTAACCCATTATCAGATGCATTGTCAAATATATTTTCCCATTGTGTAGTTTTTTTTATTCTGTTATTATTGTCTTTAGCTGTAAAGAAGCTCTTAAGTTTGATATAGTTTCATTTGTTTATCCTGTCTTTTATTTCACTTGCCTGTGGAGACAAATTGGCAAATATATTGCTGTGAGAAATGTCAGAGAGCTTACTGCCTATATTTTCTTCTAAGAAGCTTATGGTTTTACAGCTTACATTTAAGTTTTTTATCAATTTGAGTTTGTTTTTGTGAATGGTGTAAATTCGTGGTCTAGTTTAATTTCTTTGCAGGTAGCTCTCCAATTTTCCCAACACCATTTGTTGAAGAGACTGTTATTACTCCAGTGTATGCTCTTGTGAACAATGCTCTTTGTCAAATATCAGTTGTCCATAGAGCTGTGGGTTTACTTCTGGGTTTTCTGTTCTGTTACATTGATCTATATGCCTGTTCTTATGCCAGTACCAGGCTGTTTTGAGTACAATGGCCTTATAGTATAACTTGATATCCGGAAGTGTGATACTTCCCCCTTTATTTTTATTTTTCAAGATTGCTGAAGCTATTCGTGTTCTCTTTTGTTTCCATATAAATTTTTGGAATATGTGTTCTATATCTTTGAAATAAGTCACTGGTATTTTAATCGGTATTTTGTTGAATTTATAGATTGCTTTGGGTAATATAGACATTTTAATGATGTTTATTCTTTCCAACCATGAGCACAGTATATGCTT
The DNA here is from genome assembly GCF_036850765.1 of Saccopteryx bilineata. Taxonomy (NCBI): domain Eukaryota; kingdom Metazoa; phylum Chordata; class Mammalia; order Chiroptera; family Emballonuridae; genus Saccopteryx; species Saccopteryx bilineata. The sequence continues at coordinate 205,435,314 of NC_089491.1, read as the reverse complement.
CCACTTGTTTGTATCTTCCCTGATTTCTTTTATCAATGTTTTATAATTTTCCAAGTACAAATCTTAATCTCCCTGGTTAAATTTATTTCTCAGTACTTTATTTTTTTGGTTGCAATGGTAAAGGGGACTGATTCCTTAATTTCTCTTTCTGACAGTTCATTGTTAGTGTATAAAATTGCCTCTGATTTCTGAGTATTAATTTTATATCCTGCCACCTTGCTGAATTCCTTTATCAGGTCTAGTAATTTTTTTACTGAGACTTTAGGTTTTCTATATACAATATCATATCATCTGCAAATAATGATAGTTTTACTTCTTCTTTTCCAATTTGGATGCCTTTTATTTCTTTTTCTTGTCTGATTGCTGTGGCTAGGACTACCAGGACTATGTTGAATAAGAGTGGTCCTGATCTAAAGGGGATTGCTTTTAATTTTTGCCCATTGAGTATGATGTTGGCGTGGGTTTGTCATAGATGGCCTTTATCATGTTAAGGTATGATCCCTGTATTCCCACTTTACTGAGAGTTTTGATCATGAAGAGGTGCTGGATTTTATCAAATGCTTTTTCTGCATCTATTGAAATTATCATGTAGTTTTTCTTCTTCCTTTTGTTTATGTGATGAATCACATTGATTGATTTGTGAATATTGTACCAGCCTTGCCTCCCAAGAATAAATCCTACTTGATCGTGGTGTATGATTTTTTTCATATATTGCAGGATCCAGTTTGCTAATATTTTGTTGAAGATTTTAGCATCTAAATTCATCAGGAATATTGGCCTATAATTTTCTTTCTTTGTGTTGTCTTTGCCTGGTTTAGGAATCAGAGTTATGCTCACCTCATAAAAGGAGCTTGGAAGTCTTCCTTCCTTTTGAATTTTTTGAAATGGCTTGAGAAGGATAGGAATTAGTTTTTTGAATATTTGGTAGAATTCACTTTTGAAGTCATCAGGCCCAGGATTTTTCTTTTTTGGAAGCTTTTTGATAACTGTTTAATCTCATTTGTTGTAATTGGTCTGTTTAGGTTTTCTGATTCTTCCAGATTAATTTTTGGAAGATTATGTGTTTCAAGAAATTTGTCCATTTCATCTAGGTTCTCTAGTATTTGGCATACAGTTCATAGTATTTTCTTACAATCTTTTGAATTTCTGTTGTGTCAGTTGTTATTTCTCCACTCTTGTTTCTAATTTTATTTATTTGAGTCCTCTTTCTTTTTTTTTTTTTTTTTTTTTTTTTTTTTGGTGAGGCTGGTTAAAGGTTCATCGATCTCGTTTACCTTTTCAAAGAACCAACTCCTAGTTTCATTGATCCTCTGTATTGTTTCTTTAGCCTCTATGTCATTTATTTCTGCTCTGATCTTTATTATTTCCTTCTCCTAGCTCTGGGCTTTAGTTGCTGTTCTTTTTCTAGTTCTTTTAGATGTAGAGTCAAGTTGTTTATTTGAGTTTTTTCTAGCTTCTTGTGGTATGCCAGTAATGGTATGAACTTCCCTCTCAAGACTGCTTTTGCTGTGTCCAATAAATTTTGAGTTGATGTATGCTCATTATCGTTCATTTCTAGGAATTTCTTTATTTCTTCTTTGATTTCATTTTTTACCCATTCATTATTTAGTAACGTGCTATTTAGTTTCCTAGTGTTTAAGTATTTTTCAGTTTTTCTGTTGTGATTTATTTCTAGTTTTATGCCATTGTGATCAGAGAAAGTGCTCAATATGATTTCAATCATCTTAAATTTGTTGAGACCGCTTTTGTGCCCTAACATGTGGTCTATTCTAGAGAATGTACCATGAGCACTTGAAAAGAATGTGTATTCTGCTGTTTTAGGGTGAAAGGTTCTGAAGATAACTATTAAATCCAATTGATCTAGTGTGTCCTTTAAGTCTGCTGTTTCTTTGTTAATTTTCTTTCTTGAGGATCTATCTAGTGATGTCAGTGGGGTATTGAAATCCCCTACTATTATAGTATTGTTGTTGATCTTGCTCTTTATATCCATCCATATCTGCTTTATATATTTAGGTGCTCCTATATTAGGTGCATAGATATTTATAATGGTTATATCTTCTTGTTGGATTGCTCCCTTTATTATTATGTAGTGACCTTCTTTATCTCTTACTATAGTCTTTGCTTTAAAGTCCATTTTGTCTGGTATAAGTATTGCTACCCCAGCTTTTTTTTTCATTTCCATTTGCGTGAAATTTTTTTCATCCATTTATCTTCAGTCTATGTGCATCTTTTTTTTAAGGTGTGTCTCTGTAGACAGCATATGTATGGGTCCTGTTTTCTTATCCACGCAGCTACCCTATGTCTTTTGGTCAGATCATTTAATCCATTTACATTTAAGGTTATTATTGATATGTAATTGTTTACTGCCATTTTATTTTTTAAAATTGTATTCCTCTTTTGCTATATTCTTTTTCTCCTTTGATCTGTTTACAACAGGCCCCTTACCATTTCTTGCAGGCTTGGTTTGGTTTTAGTGAATTCCTTGAGGTTTCTTTTTTTGTCTGGAATGCTTTTTATTACTCCTTCAATTATAAATGATAGCCTTGCTGGATAAATTAGTCTTGGTTGTAGGCTTTTGTTCTGCATTACTTTGAATGTATCTTGCCATTCCCTTCTAACCTCAAGTGTTTCTGTTGAGAAGTCTGGTATCATCCTTATGGGGGCTCTTTTGTAGGTGATAGTCTTTTTTTCTCTAGCAGCTTTTAATATTTTCTCTTTATCACTTTTCTTTGGTATTTTAATTATGATGTGTCTTGGTGTTGATTTCTTTGGGTTTATCTTTAATGAAGTTCTCTGAGCTTCCAGAACATGTGAGATATTTTTCTGCCTTAATTGAGGGAAGTTTTTAGCTATAATATGCTTGAACAAAGTCTCTATCCCTTGTTCTTTCTCTTCTTCTTCAGGAACCCCTATGATGCAGATGTTATTTCTCTTCATGTTGTCACAGAGAGAGCTCTCTTAGAATTTCCACAGACTTTTTGAGTCTCTTTTCTTTTTTATGCTCTGCTTCTGTGCCTTTATTTATCATGTCCTCTAACTCACTTATTGGATTCTCATCATCATACATTCTGCTTTTAATTCTGTCCATTGTGTTCTTCATTTCTGATATTGTATTTGTCATTTCTGACTGATTCTTTTTTATTATTTTAATGTCCTTTTTTATATTGTTATCTCTTTATTTAGGTGTTCATAATGATCATTTATTGTTGTTCTAATATCTTTGAGCATCCTAACAATCATTATTTTAAACTCTGCATCTGGTAATTTAGTTATATCTGATTAATTCAGGTCCTTTCTGGGGATTTCTCTTGACTCATTTTTGTTGCATTTCTCTGCCTTCTCATCTTCTCTGTGTAAAAGATGGTCTTGGCCACTGAAGTCCACTGGGTGTGGCCTCTGTTCCCTAAGTATGGTCCGTCTACAGGCCTGCCACCCCCTCTGCTGTTGCTGCCTAGGGAGTTTGGTTATGGGCGTTGCCATTGCTTTCCCACTGGGGCTGTTGCTGTGGTTTCCACCTTTCCTTCATGGGTGGCTTTGATCACATGCTTAGGTGTACAAGCCTTGGTGGCCTTGGAATTTGTTCCGTCCCCCATAGGTGGCGTTATACTTGGCCCTGAGGGCAGTGGCGAGCACCTTTGTTTAGTTGCAGGTCTCCGCCTGATTCTGGGCTTTCGCCTCGCCCTTGCAGGAGGAGCCCGCTCATGGGATGGCTGTAAACCTTGGCTCCACAGGCCAGGTGGGAGTGCGTGCCCACACATAGTAGCAGGACTCCTTCTGTTCTGGGCTTTTTGCTCCACCCCCATGGGAGGAGCCGCCTCCCAAGTAAGGCCACAAGCCTCGGTTCCAAGGGCGAGGCAAGGCTGTGCTCCTGCGCACTTGCTCAAGGGCTGGTCTCCACCCCTTCCGGGGTTCTTGCCCTTCTCCCACATGCTGGATTACAGGTGGCCTGCAGCTGGGCTTGACCACTTTTGCATGCCCCCTCCTTCCCAGCCGGGCAGGACTGAGCTCATACCTAGGCCTCAGTGGTGGCCAGCTGGCTTCCGCCCTTGCCGACAGAACCATGCTTTCGCATCCCGCCTGGCACCCTCGGGCAAGCCCTCAGTCATGTGTATGGGGGCGCTGCAGCTCAGACCCTAACACTCACTACTGTAGTCCCGTAAGCTCCCTCATTCTAAGTGACTCTGCTCTGAGTGCCGCGGGAGAGCTTGTTTGGCTGGTGTCCTGCTTCCCTTTGCTGGTATTGCTGTTTCCAGGAGAAATATTCACTTCAGATTTGGGGAGTGACTCATCCCAGGGGTTAAGGTGGCTGTCACCCAAAATGTTTCTCCCTGTTACACTCTCTTCCTGCTACTCTGGTCCTCTCCTCTCTCCCCATTCCCTGGAGCCCCGGGTGAGTGGTTGTGAGAGACGTTTTCTGTGCAGTTTCTTTAAGAAGAATCCTTGGTTTGAGAAGTCAGTCTCTTTCTCACAAACAGTATCCTGTCTTGTTTCCAGGTAAATACTGTCCATACACCTCTTCTAGGCTCTGGGGCTGCAGACTGGGGCTTTGTTCCTGGCATTCAGGACCCTCCCCTCTCTGCTAAACTCACTTCCCAACACGCAAGTCTCTCCCAACTGCAGTATGCTCCGGGGAGATGGGCAGCCGTCTCCGCATTTCCGTTTTTCCTACCAGTCTCGATGTGGCTTCTTCAGTATTCCTTGGTTGAAGAGTCCTCTTAGTTTAGTCCAAAGTTGGTTTTTCCAGATGATAGTTCTTAAAATTAGTTTGTAATCCACTTTGGTTCTGGGAGGTGGGAGTTGGTACATCCGCCTACTCCATCGCCATCTTGTCTTCCCAGTATAGTCTTTGTTTTAAAGTCTATTTTGTCAGATACAACTATTGCTACTTCAGCATTTTTTTCATTTCCATTTGCATGAAATACTTTTTTTCATCCCTTCATTTTCAGTCTATGTGTATTTTTTGTTTTGAGGCAGGTGTCTTGTAGACAGCAAATTTAAAGGTATTGATTTCTTATCCATGCAGCTACCTTATGTCTTTTGATTGGAGCATTTAATCCATTTAAATTTAAGGTTATTATTGAGTTTTAGTTATTTATTGCCATTGTATGCTTTAAATCTACAATCCTCTTTTTCTAGATTTTATCCCCTTTGCTCTTTTTACTGCAAGCCCCTTAACATTTCTTAGAAGTTTGATTGTAATGAATACTTTGAGGGTTTTTTTCTGTCTTTAAAGCTTTTTATTTCTCCTTTAGTTTAAAATGATAGCCTTGCTGGATAAAGATGTTTTGGTTGTTGGTTTTTGCTTTGCATCACTTTGTATATTTCTTGCCAATTCTTTCTGGCCTCAAGTGTTTCTGTTGAGAAGTCAGATCTAATCTTTTTTTTATTTTTTTATTTTTCTGAAGCTGAAATGGGGAGGCAGTCAGACAGACTCCCGCATGCACCCGACTGGGATCCACCCGGCACGCCCACCAGGGGGTGATGCTCTGCCCGTCTGGGGCATCGCTCTATCGTGACCAGAGCCACTCTAGCACCTGGGGCAGAGGCCAAGGAGCCATCTCCAGTGCCCAGGCCATATTTTGCTCCAATGGAGCCTAGGCTGCGGGAGGGGAAGAGAGAGACAGAGAGGAAGGAGAGGGGGAGGGGTGGAGAAGCAGATGGGCGCCTCTCCTGTGTGCCTTGGCCGGGAATCAAACCCGGGACTTCTGCACACCAGGCCGATGCTCTACCACTGAGCCAACTGGCCAGGGCCAGATCTAATCTTTATGGGGGCTCCTTTATAGGTAATTAATTGTTTTTCTTTTACAGCTTTTAGTATTCTTTCTTTGTCTCTTAACTTTGGTACTTTAATTATGATGTGTCTTGGTGTAAACCTCCTTGTGTTACCTTTTAATGGTGTTCTTTGTGCTTCTTGAACTTGTACGACTTTTTCCTTCATCAATTTAGGGAAGTTTTCAGCTATGATTTTTTCAAACAGGTTCTCTGTCCCTTGTTTGTTCTCTTCTTTTTCAGGAACACCGATGATGCAGATGTTGTTTCTTTTCATGTTGTCACAGAGCTCTATTAGAATTATCTCAGATGTTTTGAGCCTCTTTTTTTTTTTTTTTTTTTTTTTTGCTGCTCTGCTTCCATGCTTTCATTTATCTTGTTTTCTAAATTGTTGACTTGATCTTCTGCTTCATCCAGCCTGCTATTGACTCCTCCCAGTGCAGTCTTCATTTCTGATATTGTATTTGTCACTTCTGACTGGTTCTTTTTTATGATTTCAATGTCTTTTTTGATGTTTGCTATCTCTTTATTTAGGTGCTTATTATGTCCATCCATTGTGGTTCTAAGATCCCTGAGCATCCTAAAAATTATCATCTTAAACTCTGCCTCTGGTAGTTTGGTTACTTCCATCTCACTCAGTTTATTTAGTTCTTCTTCTAGGGATTTCTCTTGTTGACTCAGTTGGTTTGCATTTTTTTGTCTGCCCATGTTGTATGTGTATTACATAAGGTTTTCTAACTTTGAAATTTTGGGGTGGCCTTTTACGAAGAAGATGGGCTTGGTGGTACTCTCCTCCATACCACTGGTTTTCTTTGTTCTAAGAATGCTTCTTGAGGTTATTATTTTTCCTCTTGTAGTATGAGAGTATTAAATGTGGTTGGTTTTCTCTTAGGTATGGTTATTCCTTCAGGCTGGCTGGCTTTAAGGTCAACCTTGATCATGTATACTACACACTGTGCAATGTCTGCTTTTTTGGGGCATATTTTTTCTCCATAGTGTATGGTGCTTGCTAGATTCCACCTCTGGGCATGCTGTTTGTGTAGGTAGCTGAGTCTGGGGTTGGTGCTGTCTTACACTCACTATTAGTAGTCTTGACTCTGTTTCTCTTGGATTGGCATCAGCTGTTGTTTTTAACCTGATATGGGCTACCTTTCTGAAGCTACTGCACCTTTCCTGTTTGTGTCTGCATTTTCTGTGCCTGGGTAGTGTGGGAGGGGCCAACCTTTGTATAAGGATCAGCTTCCTCCTGCTTAGAGATGACAGCAGCTCCATAAAAGCCCAAAGCTCTGTAAGATTTTTCTTTCCTTTTTAGCGACTCCACCTTCTACTGCATCTGTCTAGTCTTTCCACAGAATCTTCTGTAGTAGGATTGTAGTGTGGGCTCCGACGGGTCTCACCCAACCAACCCCTCTATAAATTGCATGCTTGGTATGTTAGGGCTGCTGATGTTGTGAATACAATGTTAGTGGGAACTCTTCATCAGGGATCTCTTGGTCAGGAGTTCAGTATGGGGAATATGGCCCTTACTCCAAAGCTTAATCCCTCAGCCACTGCTGGATACTCAAATTTTATTTCTCCCCAACAAGGTGATCAGCAAGTTAAAACCAAGTGTGGAAGACACTCCCCTCTGTAAAAGTTCTTACAGCTGGTGAGACCCTGGTCTCTGGGAGGAAGACTTAGAGAGTCCTCTCCTGAGGCTGATTATCTCCCCCAAAGGTGACTAAACCCCTCAACAAGATTCAACAATAAACTCACAGGGACTCACACAGTAAATGTCCATGCTCCAAGCCTCTCTCCCTTCCCCATGTGGAATCTAGCCCCACAGGACAGGATATTCAGCACCCAGGCTGGCTGACTGAAGCTCCACCCTACCCAATGCACATGAGCCACTGTGCCAGTGCTGATCACAGAGAGCAGAACTCACCTTAGTGTGGCCAGATGTGAGGATCCTTTTCTTAAGATACCACTCTAGCAAGGGTTGTTAGGTTCTGAACTGATGCTCTCCACAGTTGGCCACTGGAGAGCATCAGTTCAGAACCTAACAACCCTTGCTAGAGTTCCAGCCCCAGGCCTCCCTGGCAGAAACCCAGCACAGACCTATGGAAGACACTGCCTGTGACTGGCCTTCACCAACTTTCTTGGAGCTACAAGCAATAAAGAGTTTGTGGCTGCCTCTGCTGGGCCCAGGTATACATGGAAATACTAATCTGCACTCCAAGGCTGGCTTTTACCCACACTGGGCCTGGGGTAAGGTCTGCTTAAAATGCCAAGTTTCCCTGATTCCCGCCTCCTATAGCCACTGTCTACTGGTTGCTGGTTGGGCTCAGCCACTGAAAACCTCAGTTAGAGTTTAGCAACTGCAACAATTCAGGGATTAGGAAGGGTGATGGGTATGGCTCTGTCCCTTGGCCCCAGGTGTCAGTCTGTCCAGATTGTTTTCACAGACCTCACTATGGTGTGACCCCATGAGTCTGGTGGTCATGCCCTTTGAGACCCAGAAGTGTGGTCTGCCTGCTCTCCTGACAGTTTCTAATGAGTCTTCTGTGAGGCAGAAGCACCAATCCAAGAGTTGGGTATGTATGGGGGAAAGCTTTGATCTCAACACCAGAAAACTGAGTTAATGACATGCCCCTTGCTTCCTGCCCTCTAAGAATGATCTGTCGCCATGACAGGTAGGAGAGACTCCCAAGTGCAGAGCAATTGCTTTTCCCCAAGCTGATGCAACAAAGAGGGGATGCTCTACTAATGAAAGATCGTGACTGCGGTATTGGAGAATGACTCAGCACCTAGGTTCTGGTGGCCATCCCCCACAGTGTCTCTCCCTGGAACTCAAACTTTACACTTTCCTTATGCAACTCCAGTCCTCTCAGCTCTTCCTCTACTGGAGACCTGGGTAAAGTGGCTGCAAATGAAATTTTCTGCAAAGGCCCTTTAAGATGGAGTCTGTGTCAGAAAGCTCAGCCTCTTTCTCACAAACAGAAACCTGGCTTTTTTCACAGCCAAAGGCTGTCTGGGCACCTCTTCTAGGTTCTGGAGCTCTAAGCTGGGGCTCTAGGTCTGGGGCTGAGGACTTATACCTCTCAGGGTGACCCTCCCCACAGTGAGAGTACTTCCAGACTCTTAGCCACCATGCACACCTAGGAGCGAGCAGCCCTTTCTGCATCTCCATCCTTTTCACCAGTCTCAGTGTGGCTTCTTCTGTGTTCCTTGGTTATAGACTGCTCTTCCTTTAGTTCAAAGTTGGTTTTTCAAGATGATTGTTTTGGGGGGTATTTTAGCAATTTATTTTATTTTTATTTCTTTTACAGAGACAGAGTGAGAGTCAGAGAGAGGGATAGATAGGGACAGACAGACAAGAACAGAGAGAGATAAGAAGCATCAATCATCAGTTTTTCGTTGCAACACCTTATTTGTTCATTGATTGCTTTCTCATATGTGCCTTGACCGTGGGCCTTCAGCCGACCAAGTAAACTCTTGCTCAAGCCAGCGACCTTGGGTCCAAGCTGGAGAGCTTTTGCTCAAGCCATATGAACCCATGCTCAAGCTGGTGACCTCAGGGTCTCGAACCTGGGTCTTCTGCATCCCAGTCTGATGCTCTATCCACTATACCACCACCCAGTCAGGCAAGATGATTGTCCTTAAATTAAGTCATAATCCAATTTGGTCCTGGGAGGTGGCAGTTGGAATGTCTGCCTACTCCATTGCCATCTTGGACTCTCCTAGTGTGTTTTTCTAAATATCCAAGTTCTTTAAGCAGTATAGTTTAATTTTTTATCTTGTTTTGAAAAGGTATTAGAATCACACTTCTTACTATACAGTAAAAAGTACATTTTCCCTTCTCTTAACACACTCTTATTTAGGTAACTTTATGGTAAACATTACTTAAAATCACCATTTCCTTGAGGTCTCCTTTGCAGATTCTACTTAAGTTAAAATCTATACCCCCAGTACACTGGACGCCACTTTCCCACTTTTCTACTTTTATTTCTACATAGAACCAATCACCCTTTACCATCTCATGTATTTTACTTTTTTTTTTTACTTATTGTTTGTTTCTACAGACAAGAATATAAGCTACATGGAGGAATGAGTTTGTCTATTTCATTATTTATTGTATCCCCAGTGCTGAATGAGAGCTGAAATATTGGCTGATTGAGTTAAATTGAATAACTGTTGAACTGTTGGTGTCTTTAGTCTATTTTGTCTCAAGTATTCTATCATTTCTGGTTTCTGAATAATGCTGCTATGCTATTTAGTACATGGATATGCATAATTATTATTGTATCTTATAGAAATGTGAAGTTCTTTTTGTACATTTCATATTTTCACCATGAGATACATCTTAGTTGATAATAAAATTATGCTATGCTTCTTTTATTTTGAATTTGCATGGTGTTCTTTTGTCCATCTCTTTATTTTAATATGATGTTATTACATTTTCTGTTTTTTCTTATGTTATTTTGTACACTCTCACTATGTGATCTCTTTGATTTTGGAGTACATATATATGTGCGTGTGCATACCTGCATTTATTTAGATATATTTGTTGTTTTTCCTATTATTTTAATCTTAACACTTTTATTTTACGATTGATTTCAACAGCTTATATTAGTTCCCTGTTGGGCAGATAAAATGTATTATGCTCACTTTGTTAAAGATGGAGGCCGTCGCCCAGGTGATATTAATGTGTGTTGAGAATCCTTGTAGCCTGGGGCTTGGTTTTGGGTTTAAGCCTTTCCCACCCTATTTGATGTGGGGTGGTACAATCCAATCATGCCTCAGAGAAGTAACTTTGTAGTAGAGACTTCCCTATTTTATATATTGGATTAGAGGTTGTGAAGCTACACTATAAAATGAGGGTAGAACGAGAGCTTAGGCTCTTGGTTCCTGAGATTAGCAAGAGAGAGCAGAGGAGAGCAGAGAAAGGCCACGTGGAGGAGGCCAGGAGAAGCAGCCAAGATGGTGCAGTGCTGAGTGAGATGCCAGTTTGTGTAGAGTTTGTATCTGGGATAAGGAAGGAGATGGGGAACAGAGGTGAATAATTCTGGTGAGCTAGAAACCTTTGATTCTAGGAAACTCGGATAAGTCAGTGGCTTTGTGAGCACTGAATATGACTGGGTTTTGGAGCCCAGTGTATATTTTTACTTGCCCGCCAGGTGCAAGCTAGAATTAAAGACTATGGCCCATCAGTTTTTGGCTCCGCTGTTTCTTTACCGACTGTCCGAATCCAATATGGACCTGCACTGGCCAGGCTGCTGTGATGGCAGCCCTGGCCATGCCTCCTGCCTTTACATTTCTAATAATAGTAAAATTGGTACATTTTTCTTTCTATTTCTTCCCCTCTTTTCTATCATTTGATTATCTTGTTTACTTTTATACTATTAAATATGCATAAATTTTTATTACCTGACCTGACAAATTTAAGTAATATATTTAGTTTTCAGGTATTTTAGATGAAACAATCAGTAAGACTTGCTGAACAGCCATTTCTTTTTTGTTTCGCAACAAATATTTGTATCATATTTATTATAAGATGTTGGAAACTTTGTGGAAAATAAATTAATATAAAAATTAGGGAAGTTGATAATCCATATGTATTCATTTTCTATTGCTGCTGTAATAAATTACCACAAAATTATTGACTTTAAATAACCTAGGTTTATTATTTAATAGTTTTGGAGGTCAAGAGTCCAAAATTAGTCTCACTAGTCTAAAGGTAAGGTTTTGGTAGGGTGGGTTCCTAATATGGTATTACAGGAGAATTTGTTTCCTTGCCTTTTCCAGATTCTGTATTTGGACCGCATTCCTGGATACATGCTTTGTCCCTTCATTTTCTTTTTTTTTTCATAATTTTATTTTTAATAGGGCAACATAAATAAATCAGGATACAGATATTCAAAGATAACAACTCCAGGTTATCTTGTCGTTCACTTATCTTCCATACCCATCACCCAAAGTCAGATTGTCCTCTGTCACCTTCTATCTAGTTTTCTTTGTGCCCCTCCCCCTCCCCGTTTCCCTCTCCCTCTCCCCTCTCCCCCCATAACCACCACACTCTTATCAATGTCTCTTAGTTCCACTTTTATGTCCCACCTACATATGGAATAATGCAGTTCCTGTTTTTTTCTGATTTACTTATTTCACTTCGTATCATGTTATCAAGATCCCACCATTTTGCTGTAAATGATCCGATGTCATCATTTCTTATGGCTGAGTAGTATTCCATAGTATATATGTGCCACATCTGCTTTATCCAGTCATCTATTGATGGGCTTGGTTGTTTCCATGTTGTGGCCACTGTGAACAATGCTGCAATGAACATGGGGCTGCATGTGTCTTTACGTATCAATGTTTCTGAGTTTTTGGGGTATATACCCAGTAGAGGGATTGCTGGGTCATAAGGCAGTTCTATTTTCAGGTTTTTGAGGAACCACCATACTTTCTTCCATAATGGTTGTACTACTTTACATTCCCACCAACAGTGTATGAGGGTTCCTTTTTCTCCACAGCCTCACCAACATTTGTTATTACCTGTCTTGTTAATAATAGCTAACCTAACAGGTGTGAGGTGGTATCTCATTGCAGTTTTGATTTGCATTTCTCTAATAACTAACGAAGATGAGCATCTTTTCATATATTTGTTGGCCATTTGTATTTCTTCCTGAGAGAACAGTCTGTTCATGTCCTCTTCCCATTTTTTTATTGGATTGTTTGTTTGTTTGTTGTTGAGTTTTATGAGTTCTTTGTATATTTTGGATATTAGGCCCTTATCTGAGCTGTTGTTTGAAAATATCATTTCCCATTTAATTGGCTGTCTGTTTATTTTGTTATCAGTTTCTCTTGCTGAGCAAAAACTTCTTAGTCTGATGTAGTCCCATTCATTAATTTTTGTCTTCACTTCTCTTGCCATTGGAGTCAAATTCATAAAATGCTCTTTAAAACTCAGGTCCATGAGTTTAGTACCTATGTCTTCTTCTATGCACTTAATTGTTTCAGGTCTTATGTTTAGATCTTTGATCCATTTTGAGTTAATTTTAGTACAGGGGGACAGACTGTAGTCCACTTTCATTCTTTTGCATGTGGCTTTCCAGTTTCCCCAGAACCATTTGTTGAAGAGGCTTTCTTTTCTCCATTCTGTGTTCTTGGCCCCTTTATCAAAAATTATTTGACTATATATATGTGGTTTTATTTCTGGGTTTTCTATTCTGTTGCATTGGTCTGAGTGTCTATTTTTCTGCCAATACCATGCTGTTTTGATTGTCGTGGCCTTATAATATAGTTTGAAGTCAGGTATTGTAATGCCCCCAGCTTCATTCTTTTTCTTTAGGATTGCTTTGGCTATTCGGGGTTTTTTATAGTTCCATATAAATCTGATGATTTTTGCTCCATTTTTTAAAAAAAATGTCATTGGAATTTTGATGGGAATTGCATTAAATTTGTATATTGCTTTGGGTAATATGGCCATCTTGATTATATTTATTCTTCCTAACCAAGAACAAGGTATATTCTTCCATCTCATTATATCTTTTCGATTTCCCTTAACAATGGTTTATAGTTTTCATTATATAAATCCTTTACATTCTTTGTTATGTTTTTTCCTAAGTATTTTATTTTTTTTGTTGAAATCGTGAAGGGGATTGTTCTTTTGAGTTTATTCTAAAATGTTTCATTGTTGGCATATAGAAAGGCTATTGACTTCTGTATGTTAATTTTGTATCCTGCGACCTTACTGTATTGGTTTATTGTTTCTAGTAGTCTTTTTGTGGATTCTTTGGGGTTTTCGATGTATAGGATCATATCATCTGCAAAAAGTGATACCTTTACTTCTTCTTTTCTGATATGAATGCCTTTTATTTCTTTGACTTGTCTGATTGCTTTGGCTAGAACCTCTAGTACCACATTAAATAAGAGTGGAGAGAGTGGACAACCCTGCCTTGTTCCTGATTTAAGGGGGAAAAACTTCAGTTTAGTGCCATTTAATATGATGTTAGCTGATGGTTTAATCATATATGGCCTTCATCATGTTGAGATTTTTTCCTTCTATACCCATTTTGTTGAGGGTCTTAAACATAAAATTGTGTTGTATTTTATCAAAAGCCTTTTCTGCGTCTATTGATAAGATCATGTGGTTTTTGTTCTTTGTTTTGTTGATATGGTGTATTACGTTAATCGTTTTACGTATGTTGAACCATCCTTGAGATTCTGAGATGAATCCCACTTGATCATGATGTATTATCTTTTTAATATGTTGTTGTATTTTATTTGCTAGTATTTTGTTTAGTATTTTAGCATCTGTATTCATTAGAGATATTGGTCTATAGTTTTCTTTTTTTGTGCAGTCCTTGCCTGGTTTTGGTATGAGGATTATGTTGGCCTCATAAAATGTGTTTGGAAGTATTGCTTCTTCTTCTTCAATTTTTTGGAAGACTTTGAGTAGAATAGGAACTAAGTCTTCTTTGAATGTTTGAAAAATTTTGCTGGTATAATCATCAGGCCTTGGACTTTTATTTTTGGGGAGGTTTTTAATGTTTTTTTTCTATTTCTTCTCTACTAATAGGTCTGTTTATGCTTTCTGCTTCTTCTTGACTTAGTCTAGGAAGGTTGTATTGTTCTAGGAATTTATCCTTTTCTTCTAGGTTGTTGAATTCAGTGGCATAAAGTTTTTCATAGTATTATACAATAATTTTTTGTATATCTACGGTGTCCGTGGTAATTTCCCCTCTTTCATTTTGGATTTTGTTTATATGAGTTCTTTCTCTTTTTTCCTTGGTAAGTCTTGCCAAGGGTTTGTCAATTTTGTTGATCTTTCCAAAGAACCAGCTGTTTATTCTATTAATATTTTCTATAGTTTTTCTGTACTCTATTTCATTTATTTCTGCTCTGATTTTTATTATCTCCTTTCTTCGGCTGGTTTTGGGTTGTCTTTGTTCTTCTTTTTCTAGTTCCTTAAGATGTGAAGTTAAGTGGTTCACTTGAGCTCTCTCTTGTTTGTTCATATATGCCTGAAGTGGTATGAACTTCCCTTTTATCACTGCTTTTGCTGCATCCCATAGATTCTGATATGTCATATTGTCATTTTCATTAGTCTGTATATATCTTTTGATCTCTACACTTATTTCTTCTTTGACCCTTTCATTTTTTAAAAGTATGTTGTTTAGTTTCCACATTTTTGTGGGATTTTTTTCCTCTTTTTTGCAGTTGAATTCTAGTTTCAAGGCTTTATGATCAGAAAATATGCTTGGTACAACTTTGATTTTTCTGAATTTGCTGATGTTGTTTTTGTGGCCCAACATATGGTCAATTCTTGAGAATGATTCATGTACATTGGAGAAAAATGTATACTGAGTCACTTTGGGATGAAATGTCCTGTAGATGTCTATCATATCCAGGTGCTCTAGTGTTTTGTTTAAGGCCACTATATCTTTGTTGATTCTCTGTTTGGATGACCGATCTAGAGCTGTCAGAGATGTATTGAGGTCTCCAAGTATGATTGTATTTTTGTCAGTTTTTGTTTTAAGGTCAATAAGTAGCTGTCTTATATATTTGGTGCTCCTTGGTTTGGTGCATATATATTCAGAATTGTTATATCTTTGTGATTCAGTGTCCCCTTCGCTATTATGAAATGGCCATTTTTGTCTCTGAGTACTTTTGCTGTCTTGTAGTCAGCATTATCAGATATGAGTATTGCTACACCTGCTTTTTTTTTGGATGTTATTTGCTTGGAGTATTGTTTTCCAGCCTTTCACTTTGAATTTGTTTTAATCCTTGTTACTTAGATGAGTTTCCTGTAGGCAGCATACAGTTTCATTTTTTGTTTTTAATCCATTCTGCTACTCTGTGTCTTTTTATTGATCAGTTTCATCCATTTACATTTAGTGTCATTATTGACACATTTGAGTTCCCTATTGCCATTTTATATATTGCTTTCTGTTAGTTTTGTGTCTTGTTTGATCATTCTCTTTCATTTTTCTATCTTTTGTTTTGATTTGGTTGTATTCCATACATCTTTCCTCTGTTGCTATCTTTTTTTATCTCATGTGCTTCTGTGGTGGTTTTTTCAATGGTGGTTACCTTTACGTAATAAAAAGAGTTCCTACCCTGTTCATTGTAGCGCACTATTTTGTGAGTACTTTTGCACTCCATCATTCTTTGCTACTGTTAGTCTCCATCCTCTCCCCCCTTTCTTTTTGTTGTTTTCACAGTTTAAATTTGGTTTTATTGTGTTCTTCTTGGAGCTTTTACTTGTGGCTATGTTTTTTTTTTGTTCTTTGTATTTGATTGGAGAACCCCCTTTAGTAATTCCTGGAGTGGGGGTTTTCTGATGATAAATTCCCTCATCTTTTCTGTATCTGTGAATGTTTTTATTTCTCCTTCGTATTTGAAGGATAGTTTTGATGGGTATAGTATTCATGGCTGAAAGTTCCTCTCTTTCAGGACTTTAAATATTGGGGCCCATTTTCTTCTAGCTTGTAAAGTTTCTGCTTAGAAATCTGATGATAATCTAATAGGCCTTCCTTTATATGTTATATTCTTCTTTTCCCTGGCTGCCTTGAGAATTTTTTTTTGCCTTTGGTTGGTGCCAATTTCATTATGATGTGCATTGCAGTAGGTTTGTTGTGGTTAAAAAAACTCGGAGTTCTGTTTCCCTATTAAAGTTGAGGCTTTAGTTCTTTCCACAGGCTTGGGAAGTTCTCATCTATTATTTGTTTGAGTATGTTCTCCTATCCATTTTCTCTCTCTTCTCCCTCTGATATACCTATTATTCTTATGTTATTCTTTTTGATGGAGTTAGATAATTCTTGTAGGGCTATCTCATTTTTTTAAATTTTTGAGTCTCTTTCTTTTTCTCTCTTTTGTGCCTCAAGTTGCTTGTCTTCTATTTCACTAATCCTCTCTTCTATTTGGCCTGTTTTATTAGCTAAGCTTGTCACCTCGTTTTTCAGCTCGTGAATTGAGTTTTTCATCTTTTTTTGATTTGTTTTTATAGTTTCAATTTCCTTGGAAATATATTCTTTGTGTTCATTGAGTTGTTTTCTGAGGTCCCTAAATTGCCTTTCTGTGTTTTCTTTTACATCTCGGAGGATTTTTAGGATTTCTATCTTAAATTCTCTATCATTTAGCTTCAAGGTTTCCAATATATTAAATTTTTTTCCATAGATTTTTCCTCGTCTAGCTGTGTTACCTCTCTTTCTTTTGTATCCATGATATTTGATTTTCTCTTTTTTAATGGCATCTGAGGGTGGTTTTGTTGATAGTATTAATGAGATTTAATAAAGAATAAAAAGTTAAAAAAATAAAAAATCGAAAAGAGTTTTTGCTTTTTTAAAAAAAATAATAATGAAATAAAGAAAAATAAAATAAAAATTAAAAAAAGGAAATTATTCCCCCCCTTTTTTTTCTATCCTCTCCTCTCCCCTCTTTCTTGAGAAAATATTGTGGTGAACTGTCAATTATATTGTACTAAATAGAACAAACTGCCTGTAATGGAGGGTTTGACTTGGGGAGAAGTAATAAATGAGCAAAGAAAAAAAAAAAGGCATATGGACCCACAAAAAGCAAATAAGAAAAAAAATTGGGTCAAGAATAAAATTATTTAGTTTTAGGTGTTGGTTGACTAAGAGTTATGATGAGAGGAATAAGAGGGAAACAGGAAAATTGGGGGACAAATTAAAAAGTTACTATTGTATTTAGTGGAACAAGAACTAGATAAAATGGAGAGCTGGGGATGAGAGCACTGCTAGTGTGTTAAAATCGTGAAGTAAACCCCCCCCCAAATGCTACAAACATAAGTTTGAGTCCCAGATATGATATTGTTTGTTATTGAGGTTTGAATGAGAGGAGACATAAAGGAAAAAGGAAGAAACTAATATAGAGGGAGAAAAGAAAGAGAGAGAGAAAAAAAAAGAAGGAATCTCTCAAAGAAGAAAAAAGAAAAAAGAGGAGAGAGAGAGAGAGAGAGAGAGTTAAGGGTTTGGGAGTGCAACCCTCATAGAGAGAAAGGAAGAGGAAAGAAAAGATAATGGGAGATGTAACACTTATGGGCAGTGTAGTTCAAGGAGAGGAAAGAGTAAGACCGGCAGAGAGTTAAATGACCAAATTGGAGGAGGAATAAAAAATATCAAGAATGGAGATAAGAGAAACAAACGAACAAATATAATAAAATGGGATAGGTTATAAAGTCTGTGTATAATTCTTGATTTTGAGAGGTTATCTTCTTGCTTTTTCTTTTCTCTCCCTCTTCCTGGTCATTGAATCTTTACCTCGGGTTCTGCCCCTTTGGCATGCTCAGGTAGAGGTTTGCAGTTGATAAGTCTCTATGGTGATGTCGTGTATTGTGCTTCAGTCTTGTTGGCAGTCGAGGCTCATTAGCATTTATAGGCTCCGCCACTGAGAGAGTCCGTGTTCCTGGAACCTTTCTCCTAGTCTTTCCTTCCTCAATTAGTAGCCTGATAATCCAGCTATGTGGTTCTTGCTGCCTGTGCCTGGATAGTAAGAGGCTCAAAGAGCTGGCAACTCCCCACTCTATTTCCACTCAGCACAAGGCTTTGGGTAAGGATCAGTCAGTCAGAGCTGCTAGCATTATCAGGCGGGGCTTCCACCCACTCAAAGACCTCTGGCTCTGCCACTCTGTGGGATAACACGGGCACGCACTGCCGAGGCACTTGGAGTAATCTCTCGCCCACTATCTGCATGCGCAGATCAGGATATCAAGCCAGCAGTCTCACACTCTGAGTGAAACCCCCACCCGCATGGAAAAGTTCCAGCGTTGGAATTCGCTCTTGCTCTGTTCCCAGATGTGGCTTTTTCAAGGCACTGGGGCAGCCCAAGATTCTGCTTTTTGGCCCACACAAAGGCCCCTGATTCTGCCCCTCTGTGGGATAACACGGGTGGGCACTGACGAGGCACTTGGAGGAATCTCTCTCTCACTGTCTGCGTGTGCAGACCGGGATATCAGGCCAGCAGTCTCACCTGAGTGAAACCCCCACCCACACGGAAAAGTTCAGGCATTGGAATTGGCTCTCACTCCATCCCCATGCGCGGCTTTCCCAGGGCGCTGGGGCAGCCCGGAGATTCCGCTTTAGGCCCACACAGAGGCCTCTGACTCTGCCCCTCCGTGGGGCAACACAGGTGCCCACTCCTGAGGTGCTCGGAGAAATCTCTCGCTCACTCTCTGTGCGTGCCGACCAGGATATCAGGCCAGCCGCCTCACCCTCTGAGTGAATCCCCCTCCCGTACGGAAAAGTTCCAGCATTGGAATTAGTTCTCGCTCCCTCTCCATGCGCGTCTTTCCCAGGGCACTGGGGTGGCCCAGAGATTCCACTTTCAGCCCACACAAAGGTCTCTGACTCTGCCTTTCTGTGGGATAACACGGGCGCCCACTCTCGGGGCTTTGGAAGGAATCTCTCGCCCACTCTCGTCCACTATACCAGGAGATCGGGGAAAATGGATGCCCCACTTGTCTTTCTTTGTCTGGGTTTGGTGCGAGTGTTAGCTTGTATTGCCCGGGTTGCCACATGAACAGTTTTTCCTTGGCCTGGATCTCTGTACCACAGCCTGGTTCGGCCGTTTGTGCCGCGGCCTGGATCTATTCACCCCCTTTGCCCGCCTCAGTTTCTATATTCTCAGTTCCTAGTGAAAGCCGCCCTGTTTAGGTTAGTGAGGAAGGCGGAGCATTTCTTACTCCCTATTTCCTTCAGGGTTTGATTATATATTTAGCCAATTTTTCGCTCGACCATACCTTCGGGTGTATTGCAAAATTTTTTAAAAAAAATTAACTTAGTGTCAGCCTGGCATGTGGAAGTCCCGAGTCCTATTCCAGGTCAGGGCACACAGAAGAAGTGCCCATCTGCTTCTTTACCTTTCCCCTCCTCCTTCCTCTCTATCTCTTTCTTCCCATCCTGCAGCCAAGGTTCCATTGGAGAAAGTTGGCCTGAGCACTGAGGATGGCTCTATGGCCTCTGTCTCAGGTACTAGAATGGCTCTGGCCGCAATGGAGCAATGCCCCAGATGGGCAGAGCATTGTCCCCTGGTGGGCATGCTGGGTGGACCCCAGTTACGCGCATGTGGGACTCTGTCTGACTGCCCCCCCCACTTCTAACTTTGGAAAAATACAAAAAAATAAAAAACATTAAAAAATTAACCTTTTCTTTTTAAATTGAGGTAAATTGCCATGTGAAACTATATTAGTTTCAGAAATAAAACATAATGGTCTGATGTTTGTATATATTACAAAACCATCACCACAGTAAACCTAGTTAACATGTACATCATACTTAGTTAAAATTATTCCTGTGACAAGAACATTTAAAGTTTACACTCTTATCAACTTCTAAATAACAATACAGTATTATTAATTATAGTCACCAAGCTGTACATTATACCTCCATGACTTATTTATTTTATAACTTGAAGTTTGTTCCTTTTGACCTCCTTTTTCCATTCTGGAGGACACTTGTTTTTAATGATTTTAATTTATTGTGTTTACATAGATTCAAGTGTCCCACCAAAGATATCTCCCTCCACCCCCACCATGTTCCACTTGCCCCCCCTTTGCCCTCTCCCTCAATGCTTTCCCCACTTTCTCTCCAGGATTTGCTGTTCTGTTCTTTATAATGCTGTGTTATGTATATATAATTTTTACTAATCTTTTTCTCTTCTCTGATTCCACTTTCCCTCTGACCACTTTCCCTCTGGTCCCTTTGATTCTGCCTCTGCCTCTGTTCCATTCCTCAGTTCACATTGTTCATTGGTATGGAGGACATTTTTTAATGCTAAAACTCAAGAGGCCTTGTGTATTTCTTAAGTCTCTACTATAACCATAAGATCACAATTGTCTAGTTAGTTCTGTGCCCCAAAAGGACAACAACCTGTAGAGAAGAATTGGAGAGACTTATTTTCTGAGACAGAGCTTTCCTAGCCAAATTGAAAAGTCTTATTTCAAAGATTTTATCTGTTTATTTTAGAGAGAGAAGAGAATGGGAGAGAAGGGGGGAGAGCAGGAGGCATCAACTATAGTAGTTTCTTCTTGCATGTGCCTTGATTGGGTAAGCCCAGGGTTTTGAACCCACAACTTCAACATTCCAGGTTGGCGCTGCATCCACTGAGCCACCCCAGGTCAGGTTAAATGAAGTTTCTTGAGTATTAAGGACTACCATCTTAACCACTAATTTCTTAGCTGGCTGTGGTAATGGGTGAATTACATTTATTATATTTTATTTATTTATATTTCCTTTGTCATCTGTAAATAATATTCTTTGGTGTCAGATATTTTCATAGAGACTTCAAGAAATTCCTCTCCTATTCTTTCCCAAACTTCTCTTTCTTATTTTTTATTTTATTATTTCTTTATCATTAAGGAATATACCTTTCCCTACTCTGACTTAACCCTAAACAAACATTGGTTTTGCAGTTAAATATATTCAGTGTTTCCTTTCAGTTTTCTTGTCATGGTTTTACCAATCTTTTCTTAATTAGCTGAAGTCTCTTCCTCTAGTGGTTCTCTTAAAAAGGTCTCTTGGCAATAAATTTCTATGTTGTTTGCACATTTAAAACAATTATCTGAGTTTCATCCTTGAGTAGGCTTGTCTGAAAATAAAACCCATGGCTCATACTTCTTCTTAAGTATCTGTGAGATAATTGCTTCACTGATGCTGGTATTAAAAATTCCTGTGGACAATTGGAGACTGGCATGCTTTGTTTTTCTCTAAGTATTGTGATACTTTTGATTGTTTCTGTATCTTTTATGTCCAATGGTTTTGATGGACTGTCTTGGCCTATACTAGGGCAGTTTTTTAAACATAAAAAATTATTTTTTGTTATAAAAAGACAAACCCTCTTTTATTATATTTCCCCCCTGTGGTAAAATATACTTAACATAAAGTTTACCATTTAAATCATTTTAAATGTACTGCTCAGTAACATTAAGTACATCCACAGCCTGTGCAGCCATTACCACTATCCATCTCTGGGTTTGTTTCCATTTCTTCAAACTGAAACTCAGTACCCATTAAACCCATTAAGTCCATTAAACTCATTCTCCAACCCCTGACAGACACTATTCACCATTCAAATTATGTTGCTATGAATTTGACTTCTTTAGATACTTCACATGGGTGGTACAATATTTGTTCTTTTGTGATATTTTATAATTAAAAAAATATTTACATATATTTTTGTTTTTTGTTCTATTTTTCTTTTTTCATCAGGGACTTGAATTATGCATATATTGAAAACACTTCCACTTAAATCACATAACTAATATTTTAAGTTTTTTCTGTTTTTTTGTTTGTTTGTTTTTGACAGAGACAGAGGGAGAGTCAGAGAGAGGGACAGACAGACAAGAAAGGAGAGAGATGAGAAGCATCAATTTTTTGTTCTGGCTCCTTAGTTGTTCATTGATTGGTTTCTTATATGTGGCTTGACCGGGAGGCTACAGCAAAGCAGGTGACCCCTTGCTCAAGCCAGCAACCTCGGGCTCAAGCAAGTGACCTTGTGCTTCAAGCCAGCAACCTTTGGGCTCAAGCCAGCAACCATCTATGATCCCACACTCAAGCCAGAGACTCCATGCTCAAACTGGTGAGCCCACGCTCAAGTCAGTGACCTTAGGATTTTGAATCTGGGTCCTCTGCATCCCAGTCTAATGCTCTATTTACTGCACACACCACCTGGTTAGGCCTTTTTTCCCTGTTTTTATCTTCCATTTTTCACTCTTCTATTTTCTATCTTACTACCTTTTTGAAGTGATCTGTTTTCTTTGTGGCCTTCATGGTTATTTTTGCAATTAACTTTTCTACTTTTCTTTTGAGGTAAGAGAGTTCATGTTCTAGTTCACAAATTTTCAAGACATCTTTTACCTGAGTTCTTGTGTTTCCAGTCTAATGTGATAAAAGCTTTTACTTCAAGGGTTTTCTTTTTTTATTTTTCAATTCATCTTGAAATATTTTTTCATGATTTTTATGGGCACCATAACAAATGTGTTTACTTTGCGGTATGTTTTAAGCTTCATTTTGTATATTGTCTTTGTATTGATGCTGCCCTAGTTCCTTTTGAATTAATCATCACTGAATAAAGGGGAATTTTCCTGAACAAGTTATTTGCAGGAGTATCTGTAGGATTAGATACTCTAAATTATTGTTCCTTGGCTGACAAATAACCCTCTAGATTACTTTAGGCTGATGTTTCTGGGCAATTTTATTTAGTTCTTCCTCCTCTGCTTCTTTTATTCAAACCCCTTCAGGTTGGGGTGAGGGACAGGATTTCCATCAGTGTTGCTCAGACCTATTCCAACTACCATTACTGCAAAACATGAGGTAAAGTGTCCCCATTCCTAGTAAGCCACTCACTTTTAGGAAATGTATTTTTACTGGTACTTACTGAAATATGCTGCCACTGAATGAGTGTATAACTCTCATATTATTTTCTGCGATTGCTTCTGTGTAGCTTCTCTTTAGTAAATACAGTTCAATTCTGCTTCCTGCTTTCCCTGAAAATGCAGTTAGAGAGGTCTCTATCACTGTGGCTTTCCATGATTTCTAAAAGGAGAAAGGGCACTCAAGTGCTTGGTATGCAAGAAAATTCCCTTAATTATTTCTCACCTGAGCTCCAAAATGTAATATAAGTTTTGCATTGGGAAATAAATGAGCTTGAGATTTTATTATATAGTACTTGAGGTTAGGTTCCATGACATAATATTATTTGTAGTGTGCCTCATAAATCACTGCCACTATTTTCTTTTTATTTATCTTCTTATTTAGCCCTGCATTCCATCGAGTGCTTATAATAGTTGTCTTAATAATAAGTGCTTAACCAATCTTTGTTGGAATCTAATAGATCAGAGGTAGTCAACCTTTTTATACCTACGGCACACTTTTGTATCTCTGTTAGTAGTAAAATTTTCTAACCACCCACCAGTTCCACAGTAATGGTGATTTATAAAGTAGGGAAGTAACTTTACTTTATAAAATTTATAAAGCAGAGTTACAGCAAGTTAAAGCATATAATAATAATTACTTAACAAGTACTTTATGTCAGATTTTTGCTAAGTTTGGCAGAATAAATCTTTATAAAACAACTTACTATACTTAAATCTATCTTTTTATTTATACTTTGCTCCACTACTGCCCACCATGAAAGCTGGAAAGCCCACTAGTGGGTGGTAGGGGCCAGGTTGACTACCACTGTAATAGATGAACAAGTTGTGAATAATCTATGTCAAAACAATGTTGCCTGACCTGTGGTGGTGCAGTGGGATAAAGCGTCGATCTGGAACACTGAGGTCACCGGTTCGAAACCCTGGGCTTGCCTTGTCAAGGCATATATGGGAAGTTGATGCTTCCTGTTGCTCCTCCTTTTCTCTTTCTCTCTCTCTCTCTCTCCTCTCTGAAAATTGAATAAATAAAGTCTTAAAAAATTTTACAAAAAAAATGGTAAATTTGAATGTTTATTTTTACATAAAATAGGAGAAATTTTCCACCTACTCAAGAAGCTTTGGCTTACTTGATTAACTCTACTTAACCAGTAAACATTTTATCCACCAAATTATTTGTTAACTAATTTTTGTTTAAATTGTAAAGCAATTTTAATTATGACCATTGATAGACTGCGAAGTTAGACAATAGTAGTGCTGATATATAAGAATAACTCCTATATACTATGACGCATGAATTTTACCAACTATAAAAATTTAATTTGATATGCAAAATAAAACAATGTATAACAATGTTTTATATTTGTCTCTAGATCTGAGATCATTTATTTGCAACATTCGAATTTATCTGTTCCTTTTCATCTAATTCAGTAGTTTACAAGGTTTCACACTATGGAAATGAACTGATCTTTGAAGAGAACATAACATGCCACAGATATGAACCTTTTCCCCATCACCCAAATTATTGTTTAACTTTGTAATTTTCTTGCTCTATCTTTATATAACATTTAAATTGACATGATATTAGAGAGGCAATTTGTGTAATTACAAAGAATTTTCTAATCTCTGGATTTATACTGATGTGTAATCTTCTCACAATGAAGTAAAAGCTCTTGGTTTGTATGCTGGAGAGGATGTCAATTTTCAATTATCATTTAGTATAAAGTAAGCCCACTGAACATAAATACTGTACTTTGTGTTAATTATATTGATGTAATTGTTTTTTTAAGTAATTTAAAACTTAAATGAGATCATATCTAGAATGGAGTTTTCAAAATCTTTGCTGACATTTATTATCACCTCCCTCCTTAATTTTATTTTAACAAATATGAAATGTAAGAGCATTTTATACTTTTTACCTTTTCATTTCATTAAAATATTCAGTTTCTATTTCTTAAAAATAAAAAGTTTTATTGTTGGAGCATCAATTTAAATGTTATTATTAATACTTATTGCTCTGAGAATATTTACAATGCCAAATAAAAAGGTATTATTTGATTTATTTTTATGTAAGAAAAAATATATTTTCTCATACCCTATTTTACAATTGGGGAATATATGAATATGTTCATATTTAGCTGAACTCCCAAATTAATGTATTTCCAATTGAGAAGTAAATAACCCACTTGAATAAATTTGGAGATCTAGTGTATAACAAAGTGATTTATACTTAAATATTGCATAACATTCTTGAAATTTGTTAGAAGGGCCTATCTTAAGAAACCTCACCACACGTACACACACAAAAAATAACCATGTAAGATGATGGATATATTAATTAGCTTCATTGTGACAAATATTTTACAATGTATACTTTTATCAAAACATCAGGTTATATGCCTTAAAAATATACAATTTTTTATTTGTCAATTATACCTCAATAAATATGAAAAAAGAAAGAAATTTTTTAAAAGTGAGTCAGTTAACCAGCCTACTCAAGAGGAAGAGATTACACCAGACTGCAAATACCAGGAGGCAGGAATTATTGAGGGCTATTTTAGAGATTGTTTACCACAGTAAGGAAAAGTGATCCTAAAAACATTAATGTGGATTTTATGAGGACACTTAAATTCTCCCACTTCTAATTTTTTAAAACATATTAAATTTAAATATTTAAATTCATGACATGCACACATAAACACTGTAAAATAGAGATACATATTAGGAACTCTAAGAGTTTACATTCCATACTTACTTTTTCTTCAGAACTTATTCATTTGCAAAGGTGAAACTTTTTACCCCTTGATTAACAAATGTCTTCTCTACCCTGAGTCCCTTCATAACTTATTCCTATGAGTTTGACTATTTAGAAGTGATAGGTTGACACTTCCAAGATTAGGTTTTAAAAAAGACTATGCTTTACATCTGGAATGTACTCTCTCTCTCTCTGCCACTGTCTGTTTTTCTCTCTCTGCCTCTCTCATTACTGGTGCTGGAGAAAACAAGCTGCTCTGTGGTCAGTAACTCTGTGGAGAGGGTGCTCTAGCATGGTAAAGAAGAGAGATCCTCTGGCCCTGGCCAGTTGGCTCAGTGGTAGAGCCTCAGACAGCATGTGGAAATCCCAGGTTCAATTCCTGGTCAGGGAACACAAGAGAAACAGCCATCTCCTTCCTCTCTCCTTCATTCCTCCCCCTTCTCTCTTCTTCTCTCCCCCTTCTGCCTCCATAGTTCAATTGGTTCAAGCTTGTTGACACTGAGGATGGCTCCATGGAGCCTCTGCCTCAGGTGCTAAAAATAGCTCCATTGCAAGAGTGGACCCAGAGGAGCGTTGCTGGGTGGATCCAAGTCGGGGCACATGGGTGAGTCTGTCTCTCTATCTCCCCCCCTCTCACTTGCAAAAGAAGAAAAAATAAAATAAAAAAAGAAGTGAGGGCCTCTGTTTCATAGGATACAAGGCAGAGAAGTTTTCTGATAACCTCTTGAGCCAGTTAAAAACAATTATTTGAGCTTCAGTTGAGTTCTGAGATTTAGCCCTTACCTCCAACTTGATAGCAACCTCACAAGAGACCTGGAGCTACAAGCATCCATTTGAGTTGTGCCCAGATTCCAAGTCCACAGAAATTATAACCTAATAAATGTTTGCTGTTTTAAGCTGCTAGGTTTTGGAGTAATTCGTAAACAGCAATAAATGTGGAAATAAGGAAAGTGTGTATAATCTCACCTATTTCTCAGAAAATATTTATAAAGTACTTATAAGTGTGTCTGTTATGCTTAAATGTTTTTTTTTGTTTGTTAAAATGACTGTTATTAAGCAGGAGATAGAAGGTATCAGTGAATAGCAAGCACTGAAATTTCAGTAATTTTTATTCATTCTTCATATGTAATCTGTCACTAAATCCTGTTAATTTTTCTTTTTAAAATGTCTCCATATCTACTTTAACCTTGAATCTACTTTTCCTCCCCTCCATCCTAAAATCTGATTTTCATACTGTAAGAAGGCTCTTTTTAAACTGAAAATATTATTATTTCATTCTCTATCCATCATTTCCTATGGTTTCTCAACATTCCTCGTGGTTTGTAGAAGGAAGAAAGGAGGAAGGAAAGAAGAAAGGAATGAAGGAAGGAAGGAAGGAAAGAAAGAAGGAAGGAAGGAAAAAAAGGAAGTAAAGAAAGAAAAGGAAGAAAAAAAGAAAAAATACCTTAGAACAGTGGTTCTCAAAGTGTGCGCCAGGGCAAACTGGTGAGTCCTAGAAGATTTCCAGGTGTGCCCTATGCTATTCCAGAGCAATATGTGCCTGTTGGGGGCCAAAAAACCAACAGGGTTTTTAGAGTTTAGATTTTTGGGGAAACAGAGGTGTGCGGAATTGGCTATAAGCTGACAGTCTGCCCAACCCTCCAACTCACTTGCCTGATTAGGTTGTAAAAGGCTGTTAAACTGTGGTGCTGGATTGTTTACACTACCCCCTCCCCCCCCACCCTCCCCCCCACCCCCCCACCCTCCCCCCCACCCTCCCCCCCACCCTCCCCACCCCCGCCATGTTCTCCGGAGAGACTGGAGGCAAGTTTCTTCTATTCTTTGTTTGGTGTAAAGTTAAAATGATATGTATGGTGAGGTTTTTCTGCACTTGGTAAAATTCTTGGGTTGCCTTGGAAACGTGATCAGAGACCATTGATTTGCTAATGGTTTCCCTTTGCCCCATAAATAAAGCAAGGTGAGGCTTTTGGGCATGCTTTGTTCTTGCCAGCAGCAATTACAGGGAGCTCCAGACCCCATATTTTCTTAATTCCACACCGTTCCCACTCATGACCTGGAATTACTAGCTCCACTGGTTCGCGGCATGTGCCCAGATATAAAAATAAATATAGTTACTGTATTTTATCATTTCATTATGGAAATATTGCTTTTTTTGTTAACACATCCTTATTATATTTATTATTAACACATTATTATATTATTTTTAGAGAAATACACCCAATTAAAATGGATAGATTTCTCAAAAAGAAGTGTAATATTAAAGAATCTGATTCTGGAAAAAGTAAAAGTTAAGTGTAAATAAAATAGGACATGAAGGCTGACAGGCAAAATTTAATTTATAGCATTTGTCATCACTTAACACTGAACAATATGATTGGATTAAAGATCCATTCATGGAAGTTTCAAGTGATTTTGGTTTAACATTAACAGAAGTGGAAAAACTGGCAGCTATATCCACTGATTGTGGTTGATGGTAAACATAAAGAATTGGCTCTTGAAGCCTTTTGGATTTCTATAGAAGAAGAATATGTGGCAATATCTAAAAAAGTTTTTAACATTTTACTACAGTTTTTAACATCCTATTTATGTGAATTAGGATTTTCTTCCCTCAACACAATTAAGAGTAAAAAGAGAAGAATTCTTCAATGTATTGATGAGGAAATGAGAATTTCTTTTTTTTTTTTGTATTTTTCTGAAGCTGGAAATGGGGAGAGACAGTCAGACAGACTCCCGCATGCACCCGACCGGGATTCACCTGGCATGCCCACCAGGGGCAATGCTCTGCCCAGCAGGGCAGGGTGCTCTGCCCCTCCGGAGCGTCGCTCTGCCGAGACCAGAGCCACTCTAGCACCTGGGGCAGAGGCCAAGGAGCCATCCCCAGCGCCCGGGCCATCTTTGTCCCAATGGAGCCTTGGCTGTGGGAGGGGAAGAGAGAGACAGAGAGGAAGGAGGGGGTGGGGGTGGAGAAGCAAATGGGCGCTTCTCCTATGTGCCCTGGCCGGGAATCAAACCCGGGTCCCCCGCACGCCAGGCCGACGCTCTACTGCTGAGCCAACGGGCCAGGGCCGAGAATTTCTTTTTAAATATATGCCCAAACATTGAAGAAATTGCTAGAACACATCAGGCTCATGTTTCTCATAAACAGAAGGATGAAAAAACACATTCATGCCAGGTCCTGCCAAATTTACTAAATCTTACTAAGAATGTATCTATATATAAAAGATAATTTTTTTGTCTTTTTAACCCTTTTTATTATGAATTCTAAAAAGCATAACTCAAAAAATGTAACATAAAAATGTTTTTTAATGTCAGAATAAAATTAATTTTGTCATATTTTGTTTAATTACCATAAATCACACTTGGAATTTATATTTTTTTCTTGAATATTTGACTTAATTATTATAACATATTTCTCCGAAATTTGTATATAGTTTGTCTACAATTATTTGTAAAATTTTAAATGAGTATAACTTCAAAAAGTTTGAGAACCACTGACTTAGAAGCTCTGTATACCTGAACCCTGCTTATGTCTTTGTCATTCTCTCTCTAAGTCTCTCAACACTTTATCTGAAAATGTCTTGTTTTAGTTTACTTTGTAAATATACCATGCCTTCTCTCTTCTCAAATCCTTGCACACAATTCTTTCCCCTGCAAGGAACATACACGCTCTTTTAGTTGACTCCTACTTTTTTTTCAACCTAAACTTAATTACCAATTACCTCTGTCAAGGCTTAGTAAGCCTGTTACTCTAAAAAATAATGTAATTATTTTTATAAAACAAAACATAGTTTGTGATAAGGCAAATTAATTTTTTTTTAAATATTTGCTTCTCATATTATATGGTAAACTTTCTTTTATTTAGAAAATTAAATTTAATGGGGTGATTTTGATTAATAAGAGTATATAGGTTTCAGATAAACATAATAAAACAGACCTAGTCACCATCTTTAAACGTTCACAATATAGTAGCCCTGGATGGTTGGCTCAGCAGTAGAGTGTCAGCCTGGTATGTGGAAGTCCTAGGTTTGATTTCCAGTCAGGGCACACAGGAGAAGCACCCATCTGCTTCTCCACCCTCCCCTTCTCCTTTCTCTCGATCTCTCTCTTTCCCTCCTGCAGTCAAGGCTGCAATGGAGCAAAGTTGTCCCATGTGCTGAGGACAGTTCCATGTCCTCCACCTCAGATGCTAGAATAACTCCTGTTGCAATGGAGCACCACCCCAGATGGGCAGAGCATTTCCCTCTGGTAGGCATGCTGGGTGGATTCCAGTTGAGCGCATGTGGGAGTCTGTCTGACTGTCTCCCCACTTCTAAGTTTGGAAAAATAAAAATAAATAAATAAATTTATATGTGTATCATTTCTGCTTCTGAAGTTATTAAAGCTAAGACTGCACAAAATCTCTGGGGCATCTTATATTCATTCTCAGGAGATTCTTATAAATAATTCTTGAATTTGCTGACTTATAATAAAGTTTAATAAATTGTTTAAAATCTTCTCCCTCTATATATTCCCTTAAATATCTTAATTTAATAAATAAAACAACTGCTATATTTCTGAGAAGACAATTAAAGCAAGATGTTCTCTTTGTGAAAAAAAAATTTACAATATAAAAAAAATTATATTGTAGACTTTTAAAGACGGTGATTAGGTCTGTTTTATTGCTGTCCAAAATTTGAATTCTAGCTTCTAGCTCATGCCTAATGCATAATAGACATTCAAGAAATACTTGTGATGGAAAACTTGAATACTTATGAAGAGAATTATATTAAGGGTGAATACTAATGCAAATAAGCTGCTGAAAACAAACTAAGGAGTATCTGTTAGGACACAAGATACAGAACTATATGCTGAGACAAACTGTGCATAATAAATTAAAAATTACTTAGTAAAAACTTTATTTTTAAAAATGTCATAACTTTTTAAAGTATTTCTCCATAAGCAATGAATCCATGATAATTATAAAATATACTTATAAAAGCAATAAAACATTTCTTTTTACTCTTTATTAGAAAATTTATAAACGTACACAAGAGGACAGTGAACTGTCATATACTCATTAGCAGCATCAGCAATCAATATTTTCCATATGTACTTTATCTATCTATTCACCTTTGTTGATGGAGTAGTTCAAAGCAAATTCCCAGCAGAATATAATTTAATTAATAAATATTTCAATATATTTAAAAATAACAATAAAAATATTTTCTTACTTAACACCAATGACAATATATCACATCTAAAAGAATTATTCAAGACTTAGTTTATATTCACTATGCAGTTCATATTCAAATTTTCTCTTTTGTCTAAGTTTGCCTTTAGAGTTGGTTTTCTCAACTCAGGATTCAAACCAAGTTTACTCAATGTATTTAGTTATTACAGAATTTGGAATATTAAAAATTAAAACTTTTACTTATGCTAAGCAAAATAAGTTAACCAAAAGAGACAAATACTGCATGATTCCACTTATATGTGCTATACAGAGTAATCAAACTCATAGAAGCAGAAAGTGAATGATGGTTGCTGGGGGACTAGAAGGAGGGGAGAATAGGGCTTTGTTGTTTAATGGGTATAGAGTTTCCATCATGCAAAATGAAAACGTTCCAAATCTGTTGTGCAACAATGACTATATAGTTAGCTATACTATATTGCATACTTAAAAATTGCCAAGAGGGTAAATTTATATTGTCTGTTTTTTTATAATAATTTAAAAAAATGAAGACAAATAAAAAAAAGTGGTATCAAAAGACTCAGGCCCTGGCCAGTTGACTCAGCGGTAGAACATCAGCCTGGCATGCAGGAGCCCTGGGTTCGATTCCTGGCCAGGGCACACAGGGGAAGCGCCCATCTGCTTCTCCACCCTTCCCCCTCTCCTTCCTCTCTATCTCTCTCTTCCCTCTCGCAGCCAAGGCTCCATTGGAGCAAAGTTGGCCTGGGCACTTAGGATGGCTCTGTGGCCTCTGACTCAGGCACTAGAATGGCTCTGGTTGCAACAGAGTGACACCCCAGATGGGCAGAGCATCGCCACCTGGTGGGCATGCTGGGTGGATCCTGGTCGGATGCATGCAGGCAGTCTGTTTGACTGCCTCAACTTCAGAAAAATACAAAAAAAAAAAGACTCAAATAGGCATTTCTCCAAAAGAAGGTATACAGAGGGCTGATAAGCACATGAAGATGCTCTACATTGTTAGTCATTGAAGAAATGCACATCAAAGTTACAAAGAAACACTTCTTCATACTCATTAGAAGTAAAAAAGAAGAGAAATATATAAAAAGTATGCATTGTGTAATAAATCTTACTACTTGGGACTCTAACACATTGCTAAAAGTTTGTAGATTTTAAATAAGCACATTTACTTGAATTTAGTAATCACAAGCTTGGCAAAATAGAGATAGTTATCAATTTTTGAAATCTCTCTAACTAAGAGGTGTTAAGTATGTCCTATCCCTCTGAATCTTTGACAAATTAAATAAGGTAGAAATGATGGTTTGGGGGCTTATTCTTTAAGAAACTGAAGAAGTTTTTATCTTTTGTATCTTTGAACATAGTCTTTGCAAACCTTGAGCTATCCTGGAAGAAATCTGACTATCCTGAGACTACCATTATGGAGAGGCAATGGAGCCAGTTGAACTCAGCATTCCAGCCATCTGAATTGTGACACCAGATATTTTAGGCCATTTGAGCTGTTATAACAGCATACCACAGACTAGGTGCTTTATAAACAACAGAAATTTTTCACAGTTCCAGAGGCTGAAAATCAGGATCAAGGCACTGGTGGAATCAATATCTGGTGAAGGTCCACTTCTGGGTTTCTAGACAGCCAGCCATTCTTCCCCTTTTGTCCTCACATGACAGAATGAGTGGACAAGTTCTCGGTGGTCTTTTCTATATGAGTACTAATCCCATTCAAGAGGGTTCCATCCTCATAACCTCCCAAATGTTTCGCTTCCAAATGCCATCATACTGGAGTTTGGATTTAACATGTACATTTTAGGATACATAATAGTCAAAGTTTAGCACCAACATGTATATGAAGTCGTGTTTTACTCTCCAGACAAACCAACTGAATGACACAGGATAACCTTAGTGACCACCATATGTATCAGAAGAATCATCCAGCTGAGGTCTCACTAAATTTTTGACTCACAGATTGAGAAGTATTGTAAAATAATTGTTATTTTAAGCTACAGTGTTTTGAGGTTATTTAAGTCATAGCACTAGCTAATAGGAACCAAATAGAAAATAAGCTTTTCTCAGAATTGTTCTGAAACCTCTAGTCCTTATGTAATAACAGTAGGTCATAATTCAACTAAAATTCACTATATATGTATAAGAGAACCCACTATACATAAGAATATAATTAATTATTTAGCTTTGGCATTTTTTCCTCTCTAGAAAATCTCTCTTAAACCCTTATTGTAGAGTGCATTGATAGCTAATTTAGTTAGCTACATCTTTTTTTTTTAAAGATGGTTTCTTTTTTTTTAATTCTTTTTAACTTTTATTAATTTTTAGAGAGGAGAGAGAATGAGAGAGAGAGAGAGAGAGAGAGAGAGAGAAGGGGGAGGGAGGAGCAGGAAACATCAACTCCCATATGTGCCTTGACCAGGCAAGCCCAGGGTTTTGAACCGGCAACTTCAGCATTCCAGGTCGATGCTTTATCCACTGCGCCACCACAGGTCAGGCAGTTAGCTACATCTTTTACTAAGAATAAATACTACAGGTTTTTCCTCTTTGTTTCCAAGTTCAATGTAGTTGTATTTTAAATACACATCTTGTAAAAATGTTCATGTAGATGGGGATTGGAGACAGAAAAAGGAAAAGAAAAAAAAAGAAAAAAAAAACTAGGACATTAAATATCCAGCATTTAAATTTTAGATTGCTTTAAGCCCTTATATAGGTTTCATTTTGCTTCAACTCGCAAAGTTTAACTAATTTCATCTCATAAACATTTTTTTCAATCTGTGAAAAAAATGAATTATTCTAAAAGTTGAACATTTTCTAATGTATTTTCCCTTGTAGAGCTAAGTTTTTCTTGCAAGGTACTAGAGGTTAGAGGTTGAAAAATTAGTCAATTTAGTGATTTTTTTAATGAAACTTTATCCAGAAAATAAGATTTTAAAGAGGATCTTAACAAAGTCTCTGTATTATACTTTACTGACAAGATGCTCTGGTGCCCTTAAGATGCTTATTCAAACAGATTACTTACTTCCATATCTTTGGAAATAAGAGTGTATATAAAACTTTTTTTTCTAATTATCCTTCATAAGTTTACATTGATTTTTTTCTCACAGGCACCAGGGATATCTTCCCCATCCAAGTACTAACCAGGCCCGACCCTGCTTAGCTTCTGAGATCAGATGAGATTGGGCATGTTCAGGGTGGTATGGCCATAGACAGATACCTTCTAAGGATTGTGGCCAATTTCTTCCTTACTGTTATAAGAAAATATCACATTTAATATTCTAGAAAAAACTAATTTTTTTTGAGTCACAAGTATTTTGGGAGCCATTGTCTTACAGTCCCCATCCATAAAGTATAGTACTCTTCTTTTATCTCTTCTTTATGTACTATTTCTGGAATGTTCAACAGCTTCTTTTTTTCATACTATATTTCCCCATGTATAAAATGCACCCCTTTTTCAAGAAATTTTGGGTCTAAAAACTGGGTGCTTCTTATACAGTGGTTGTAGATTTTTTTTTACTTGCATTTCCTGCCTTTTCCCACTTGTTTTCTTTGTGCTCATTCTTTTGCTCTTGTTACTGGTATATTACAGTAGGTTATATTCTGCCTAGAAATGGCTCAGAAAATATTTTTATACAGTGCTGAATTCAAGATAAAAGTGATCTAGTTTGTAAAAGTAAATGGAAATTGTGCCACTTGTCATAAGTTTGGTCCTCCTCCAACAGAGAAATCAATCTGAGACTGGCTACAGGAAGAAGAAACCCTACTGAAAATGCAATAGCAGAAGAAGGCCATGAAAGGCTAGTCAGCAAAATGGCCTAATTTAGAGAGGAAATTGAGGATATGGATTCAAAAACAAAGGGCAATAGGAATTCCTTTATAAACAAAGATGGTTCAACATGAAGCAAGAAGAATTGCTAATGAAAAAGAAGTTACTGATTTCAAAGGAGGACACAATTGGTGCTTCAGGTTTATGAAATGAGATGAACTAAGCATGTGTACATGTATCAGACTTGCCCAAAAGATGCCTGAAAGCTATGAGCAGAAGGTCCTTGAATTTCATTTGTTTCAGTGTTGGAAGACACATCAATTTGAGTTGGGACAGATTGCAAATATGGACAAAGCCCCCCTTCAATTTGATGTCCCAAGTAACAGAACTATTGATAAGAGGGGTGAAAACTGTAACTGTGAAGAGAAGTGGATATGAAAAGAGCCATTATACAGCTGTTCTAGCTTGTTGTGCTGATGGAACCAAGCTGCCTCCAATGCTGATTTTCAAATGCAACACGATGCCAAAAGAAGACATTTCTTGAGAAGTGATTGTCCACATTTATGGCAAGTGTTGTATGGATCAGGACGGGATGAAGATCTGGTTTGAGAAAGTTTGGAGAAGGAGACCAAGGGGGCTCTTACACAAATCTGCCTTATTGGTGCTTGATCAGTTCAGGACACACATAACAAGAAACACAAAGAAGTTTGCTGAAGAGCAAAAAACAAAACTTGCCATCACACCTAGAAGCTTGACATCCCAGCTCAAACCATTTGATGTGAACATTAAAAAGCTGCCATGAGAGACAAATGGAACCAATTGATGAAGTCTTCTGGGAACAGTTTGAAACCAGCAGGAAGAGTGAAGAAACATAGGAGAAGTTTGTAGCTGGGTAAAAAGGTCCTGGGATAATATGAAGATTGAGATTGTTGTCAAGTCATATAAGAAGTGTGGCATTTTAAATGCCATTGATGGAAATGAGGATGAGGCAATATATGAAGACAGTGATTCGTCATCAGACACAGATGAGGATGAGCTAATGGATGGGAGTTTTGACAGTGATGAGTTGTATGAATTTTATGAAGAATTAAACTTGAGACCAATAACTTTATGTAATACATTTTTTTTAATTTCAGGCCCAAAAACTAAGGTGCATCTTATAGATGGGAAAATATGGTAATTTATTTGTATTTTAAACAACTCCATTTATGAATTTGGTGACCAAGCATAAAACTTGTAACCAAAGTACATCGCTTTTGGTTCTCTTTCAAAGAGACCATTTTCTTTGAATGAAAAATGTCATTCTCTTTAGAATGATCAAAGGGATGGGCCAGTTGGTAAATACCAAGTCATGATTATACATTAAACACTATCCTGTTCCTTCTGAGGCCAACTGCTAAAAAGAATTTATTGGCTAAGAAATAGTCTCAGTTTTTTGGATAAAGTTTGTGTTTTAATTTTATTTATCTGGACAGTGATAAAATGCAATTCTTTCTTGTGGTTCACAACTAATAAATTTCTAATATATATGTCAATGACAGAATGAAAATATTAAAAATTAGAGTACATTTTTCAGACATCAAATCACTGGAATCTAGCTAAAGTATCCTTAGCTAGAAACAACAACTAAAAGGTTTGTGGTGATTTCCAACCCAAAGCAAGTGCTAGTGGGTTTTCTCTACAAATGTCCCTCAAAAAAAACAGCTATAAGGCACTGCATACTTGTAAATGCCTGCTTCCTTCTAACAGAAATAATCTGGAAAGTACTAGAATAATACCTTTAGCAAAAACAGTCACCTATCTAATTTCTATGATTAAAAATAAATATATAAATAGATAGATAAATAAATAAATAACCTTTTCACTAAATGAAATGAGTCAGTTACTTCTCATCCTCAGTAGGAAGGCAGCTGACTTCTTTCTTTTTGTCTTCTGGTAATATTTTACCTCCTTTTACAAATCAGGGCACATTCATAGCAGAAAGAAAAAAAGTGGGCTTCAATTCTAATTTAGCTGTTTTTGCTAAAGAAAGAAAGAAAGAAAGAAAGAAAGAAAGAAAGAAAGAAAGAAAGAAAGAAAGAAAGCCCACAAAACATAGTAGAGTAAAAGTAGGCGAGAGACCTGGAATTGTTTCATTGAAGTTCATTTACAGTGACTAGATAATATTTAACTCAGTTTCTCTGCTAAGAAAAAATTAACATTAGTTGCTTAAGCAAGCATTTTGGTCAAGCAGCAAAATATACCTCATTGCCACTGTGTGCAAAAACTAGGCTGTAAAGCTATGAGCACAACAATAAATACCCTAAAATAATCTATACTTTGATATATTTTAGAGGAGAGACATCTCTGCAGTATACAAAAAGAATAGAAGAAGGCAGAGATATTAATTGCATTTAACCTGAATTTCTGTTTTTGGAGTCAGAATTGCCTAAAATCTAATCTTGAGTAAGCCCCTTAGCAGCTGGCATTGCCTTGGGACCTGTTACTTACTTCTCTAAGCCTCACTTTCTTTACCTCTACAAGGGGACCAAAGAACACATTTCTCACGGTGACTCTGAATATTGTCTTACAAGAGTAAAATAAATTTTGAGCAACATGTTTTACATTACTAACGTTGAGTTTAAGTTATATAAACTTTTGTTTAAAATGAAGTTGTTTTATTGAACTGGAACTGACAAGGTCTTAGTAAAAATTTAATAGCCAACATCAGAATGGGAGTTTTTTTAAATGGTAATCGTTCCTCCAACAGAATTTCTACTAATCTGAAACTGTCATGTTATTGATTAGTAACAACCAACTATCTAGAAATATATAGTTGGTTAAATTACACTAAAATTTAACACCAAAACTTGAAAAATATTTTAAGATGATCGATTTTTGTCTGACTGTTTACTGGAGCAAGTCACAGCTAAATTATACATAGTTAAGCAATGCCTGGTCTGCCCACCACAGATGTTTGTGATCAAACTAAGCTAACTACAACTTTCAGAATTTTCTAGATCTACTTAATTTTACATATACAATCTGAGACCTTGTTAACTGTGTGGGAATTATTTGGAATGATATGAAAGGCTAACAATATATAACATAACTATAACATTGACATTGTAGTTTGAATATTTACAGCTTGACTGTTCTTGGATGTTTTGTATACTGGCACTTCAAATTGCAAGCAATATTGTAAACTTTCTATAGAGCATATAAAACATTGTTCTACATAGTTTATATGTTTCTTCTTGATTATTCTTAGTCCTAAACTTGTTGCACATCAGCTGAGTTTCTAAGATTATTCAAAACAGAGGTACTAAATACCTGTGTGCAGATAGTCTAGCTCCTCTGCAGGATTACATTCAATACTGGAACTGTCTGTGAGAAAAATGTAAGGAAAAACAACAACAACTGGAAAAGCAAAGTGTAAAAGAAACAGGGGACCTGGTTTATAGAAATAAATTTTCTTGTGTTTATTGTGCTCCTTTGCAATAGAAAGTGAACATGTTTTTTTAGGAAGCTTGTTCTTACTAAAGGAGGGGGAGGGGCACAGAGAACTAGATGGAGGGTGACGGAGGACAATCTGACTTTGAGCGAGGGGTTTGCAACATAATTTGATGACAAAATAACCTAGACATGTTTTCTTTGAATATATGTACCCTGATTTATTAATGTCATCCCATTACCATTAATAAAAATTTATTAAAAAAAATAAATAAAAAAAAATAAAATAAAATAATGATAACTGGCATGTTCATTTGTTCCTTCACCTAGGAATGACCCTGTGCTGCCTTTGTCACAGTCAGAAAGAAATAATATGTAAGCAC
This sequence comes from Saccopteryx bilineata, assembly GCF_036850765.1. Classification (NCBI taxonomy): domain Eukaryota; kingdom Metazoa; phylum Chordata; class Mammalia; order Chiroptera; family Emballonuridae; genus Saccopteryx; species Saccopteryx bilineata. The sequence goes on along the minus strand of NC_089491.1, from coordinate 205,396,659 downwards.
ATTCAGTAATAACATACTCCACCCATGTATTCTTATCTGGTTGTAATTCTTATTAGCACACTGCTTTTCCCCAGAACCACAATGGGATTGGGACACAGGGAAAAGGAAGGAGGATGACTAATGAACCACAATACTTCCTTTATGGTTTGTTTATTTAAGTAGGTAAAATCTAATCTTATAACAAAAAACTGAAGTTTCTAGACCTTTGGTGAACACTGTCATTTAAACATATGGCATAGAGTGACAATAGGAAGTATGTGTAATAGAGAAAGAAAGTCATTAAGATAAAAAAATGGTGAGAATAAAGTTTTAAAACACATTGTGAAGAGAAAATAAATGATAGAGAGAAACAGCAGTTCATGAAAATAAATGATAGAGAGAAACAGCAGTTAAAAACTGTCATCAAATAAAGCTATCTGCTTCTAGAATTACTCACCTACCAATTTAGCATAAAAATGTTGGTCTGTTGCACAATAATTCCCTGAAAGAAATAGACTTTTTTTAAAACAATATCTGCTAAAAACAGAATAAAAAAAAAACCCAGACCAATTCAAAGTAACTTTCCAAACATAGTAAAGTCTAATGGTGACAAGTTGAATATCAAAAGTTTGATTTTGGCCAAAAGGAAATAAAATTTTGAAAGGTTTGATTTGATAGTTACATTTAAATAGTAGTTGAGCTTATAGTAAGCCTATAAAATGTAGATGTAAAATAAGAAAAAATGACTATAAGGAGATGTGTTTATATTTTATTAATTTTAAAGTAAGTAGGAATGTTGAACGATAAAGGTGTTTTCTTATAAAAATAACTTTTGTGTGTTAGTAAAATATCCAGATAAATTTATCTGCAGTTGTATAAGTAAATAAGGATGAATACTAGGAAGAGTAAACAAGTAAATTGGTTTCATAAAATGCAGAAAAACAAGTCAGGAAAGAGGGATCAACCCTAGTGGCCACACAGTAATCAGGTAGGAAAGGGTCTAACCATGTAGCAAGAAGATGAATTAGCCTTTTTAAGGAAGAAAGTGACTGCATAGAGTAGAATTAATCCATCATCCTCAATGAAATTTCTGAGTAAACCTGGTTATTTTTAGGGAGATGTCAATGGACTTAAATAAATGATTAACTTAAGTGGGCATCATTTGAGCAGCTGTTAATAGTGGCAGTGATAAAAAGAGACTGGGGAAGAAATGAGGATGGAAATGGAGAAAGAAGGGAGAGGTCCCAAGATCTCTGGATGGTATGTAGGTGGAATTCCTCACTAGCTCAGTGTCTTCAGAAAGGTTATGGATTCTCTAACGAGCTATGAAAAGAAGTAAAACTCATTGCTCTCCATACTTTTGTCTGGTAACTAGCAATGATCGCTGACTATATAAGGTATGAATAAAAGCAATTTTTATGGTAGAACTGATTTGGTAACAGTGGCTTGGAATTTTGTGCAAATACCAAATGGAAGAAGGTCAATATGAGGTATCATTTATGACACATTTACCTATTTACATCAATGAGTATTCAGTTAATGTTTATTTTTCTTCCCTTTTGGATAGATACATAAATTATAGGTAGATCTATCTATCTATCTATCTATCTGTCTATACATATATATATTTGGTTTTTTTAAAAAAAATTATTTATTGATTTTAGAGTGAGGGGAAGGGAGAAAGAGAGAGAGAGAGAGAGAGAGAGAGAGAGACAGCAACACCAATCTGTTCCTGTATGTGCCCTAACCAGAGACTGAATCCTCAAATTTTGTATATGAAAATGATGCTCTAATAAACTGAGCTATACAACCATGGCTATATATTTAGTTTTAAACAAGTCATCACCTACTCTTGTGATTACTAAACTTCTCATCTTTAAGAGGATTATAACAGTGCTTATTTATGTTGCCTTTCCTAGGAGTCAAATATTTTGGTAATTTTTGAGGCACCCTTCATGAGTGAAAAAGCTTTGTGTTCTTCCCAAGAAAGATTCACTTTAAAGTTATCATTGTTCCTACTGCATCTTTAAAAGGCCTTCTTATTGCTACAGAATTTTATATAAACCAAAGTGTAGAAAACAAAACAAAACAGAAAAATCATGACCTAAATGCAAAATGGCATTTAAGCTTAGCTCCATTACATTACTTAAGAACTCTCTAGGAATAATAGACATCAAAATAGTATAATATAAAACTACTTTGCTGTCAGAGAAGCATATAATATTCATTATTCCAACTAAAATGATGAATAATAAAAGCATTCAGTGCTTTTTATCTAGTCCTCTTTCACTTTGGCTGATGGCTTTGAGCCATTGTTTATTTAAGTGTACCAACTTTGAGAGATAAAATAATTATTAAACTATTACCCATGTATATGCATAAGTCATCTACTTTTGGAAGTTTTAGTAGCTTTAGGCATAGACATTTCAATCAAATTAACAATTTTGACTCCATATATAATTGTTACAAAAACTGAAACAAATATTTTTTTTAATTAATTTTTTTTTTTTTTTGTATTTTTCTGAAGCTGGAAACGGGGAGAGACAGTCAGACAGACTCCCGCATGCGCCCTACCGGGATCCACCCGGCACGCCCACCAGGGGCAACGCTCTGCCCACCAGGGGGCGATGCTCTGCCCCTCTGGGGTGTTGCCAGAGCCACTCTAGCGCCTGGGGCAGAGGCCAAGGAGCCATCCCCAGCGCCCGGGCCATCTTTGCTCCAATGGAGCCTTGGCTGCGGGAGGGGAAGAGAGAGACAGGGAGTAAGGAGGGGGTAGGGTGGAGAAGCAAATGGACGCTTCTCCTATGTGCCCTGGCCGGGAATCGAACCTGGGTCCTCCGCATGCCAGGCCGATGCTCTACCGCTGAGCCAACCGGCCAGGGCCGAAACAAATATTTTAAATGATCTATTTTTATTTTAAAATCAAATAAACCAATCAGGGATAGTTCTATATTATCAATATCTTTTGAATCACTAGTTAAATAGTAACCAGGATCAAGCTCTATTCAGAGGCAATGTCATCAAATACAAACATAAGGGGGGAAAACAAAACAAACTTCAAAAACTTCAAATGATTTGATCCTTCTCCCTCTAAAACAGTGGTCAGAAAACTCATTAGTCAACAGAGCCAAATATCAACAGTACAATGATTAAAATTTCTTTTGAGAGCCAAATTTTTAAACTTAAACTGTATAAGTAGGGTACATTGTTATTAACTTAATTAGGGTACTCCTAAGCTGGCCTTTGCTAGAAACGTCCTCAATCTGATTGAGGTACGTTCGCTGAGGTCGACCCCTTCAACTCTCCCATCCACACTCGTCTTGCATACTTGTTTCATCTATCTCCTTTCGTTCATCCTCTCTATATGTCCAAACCATCTGAACATGCCTTTCTCAGTCCTCAACACTACATCTTCTTTCACACCACAATGCTCTCTAAAATTAACTTAATAAACAAAGTTTTAAGTCTTAGTTAAACTATAGATATGTTGGATAAAATTTGATATCATACTTAATAATGATATTATTTATTGATAAAATTAAATTGTAAGGTATCCATAAAATGAAATTATGACAATGACTGACAAACACTAATGTGAACAATGGCCTTGCATCTCCTTGGAAAGTTTGGGTAAGTCAGATTTGTACGTTGTTGTTTTTAATTTTAGGCATGATTCTAGGTTCTCATCAATAAGATGACTTCTCAATTTACTCTTCATAAGGTTCATGCTTGAAAATGATTGTTCACATGAATATGTGGACCTGAAGAAGGAAAGAACAGCAAATGCTAGTTTTTTCAGTTGATTATATGAGTCAGGAATACTATTCCAGGTGTTAAAAATCAACATATCTTTCTTCTCCAGGTCTTTCAAAGCAGACCACTTGTGTTGTGAACTAAGTTCACATTTGTTTTTCTCCAATATTTTTATATCAGCACAAAGATGTTCAGATTTTGAGCTCTAGAATCCTTTGTTTTTTAAATCCAGCAATTGCATTTCAAAGTTACCAATGTCAATATTAAAGGGAGAAAATTTTAATTCTGTTACAGTAGCATTAAGAGGCTTTTTAAACAAAGGCTAACGTTGCTTTGCTGTTTCTGAATTTCTGAAACCTGTTGAGAAAAGCTTCCCTCATATTTAAAAGTGTCGTTTTAAAATAGAAAATGTCAATATCTGAATTAATTTCTTGGCAATGTTTCAACAGGCTTGGAAAGTAAATCAAAGTTTCTTTTTCAAAATTTTGACCAAAAAGAGATAATTTGTTTTTGAATGAAATAACTTCTAACATAGAAAAAATTGTATGTCCTTTCTCCTGTAGTTTATGATTAAGCTGATTTAGATGAGATGTAATGTCTACTATGAAATGGATCCACTGATCATTTGTTAGGTCTGGATAGTGAACACCTTTCTTAAGGAGAAATGCTTTAATTTCTGTTAATAAGGAAGTAAAACATTTCAAAATGTTTCCTCTTTATAACGAATGTACTTTATTATGAAGCAGAAGATCTGCATACTCACTCTCCATTTCAACTAAAAGTTCTTTAAATTGGCAATAATTAAGAGCTTTAGCTATAATGGAGTTGATAATCTTTATCACCAATTCCATAACTTGGCGAACTTCTTCTGGAAATGTCTGCACACAAAGCGCTTCATGATGAATGATGCAATGGTAAGTAAGTATCTAGTGATTAATTTTTTCTTTCAAAATAGCAACAAACCCATTTTTTATGCCAGTCATACTTTTCTCCCTGTCTGTTGAAGTTGAGCCAATTTTATCGAGTGGCATATGATGTTTTTTAATGCATTCAATTACAGCATTTGCTATAACCTCTCCACGTATTTGACTTCTGAGTGGCAATAATCCTAAAAGTTCTTCTTTAGGACCTGTAGATGAAATAAATTGTACAAAAAGTGAAACTTGCATGTATCATTTATGTCACAAGACTCGTCAATGGTTATTGATAAAGCTGAAACCAATTTAAGATCTTCAACTTGCTGGTTGGTTATATTCAAAGACATTTTGTCTGTCCTATCTTTCACTGTTTTCGCAGACAATGATAACTTTAATTTTTTTTTAGAATATCTGCTTTGTTCTTAAAATCCCAAAATAGCTCTTCAGATGCATTTATAAAACACCTTTTTATGTATTCACCATCTGTATATGGTTTTCCTCTCTTACCAATCTCTTGACTAACCACAAAACTTGCAATATTAACGTTGTTGTAAGATTGCATCCAGTAACTAAATACAGAACTTGATTTTTCTTGACTTTTCTGAAGTTCCTCAACTGCTTTCTTCCTTGCATCACTGACAGGATATTTAGTACTAAATGACATGTGTTTAGTTGTAAAGTGTCTCTTCAAATTTGATTTCTTGTTATGTGCCAATTTTTTCTGACAAATTAGATAGGTTGGAAGGCCATTTAAGTTTTGAATAAACGAGAAAGTCTTGGTCCATTCAACTTTAAATTCATGGTTTTCGTCTTTCATTTTTCTTTGCTTCTTCTTTGTAGCCATGTCAGACAGAACATCTTAAAAAATGTTTTATTTAATAATAATAAAACCACCAACACAAAATAGTTACAATTCTTAAATTGATGACAGTAGGATTTGGATCTGGTTGGGAAAATACAGGTAACTTTATGTTTCAAGTAGGTACTTTTGTCACCCGTGCGCAATTCGCAGAAGCAACTAGCACTAACCACTGCATATGAGACTGCTGACTGATTGGTTCACTCGAATCGTGCACAATTTGCCTGCGCCTCCTCCACACTGTGTATCCCGTGGCCCACCTGCACCATGTCGCCTGTTGCCCAACCTACTGACACCCCCACGTGTATCTGCGTGCCCGCATGTGGTATTTTGTGGTAGAGCCACACTCAAGGAGCCAAAGAACTGCATATGGCTTGCCAGCCACTGTTTGCTGACCACTGCTCTAAAACACCAAAAGAAAGAAAGATGTAACAAAAAAAACAAGAATAGTCAAATCAAAACAAGATGTTGCTATCTTGCACAAATTGTATTATTATTACAGATAGTAAATAATGACTCTTCCTTAAAACTAGACTATAGAATTAACTGTTATAACTTGATGTACTCTCCATGTTCTCTGGGCATTGAATGATGAAATGGAATCAAAGAAAGGAGGTAAGACCAAGAATGGTCTCCTTGGCCAAACAGACAGATAAGTGAGAATCTCTAATTAGAGATGTTGGTGATATTGACAACCAATAGCACTTAGGAATCAGAATCAGAAGCAAGATGCAAAGCATTTGAGATCAAGCATTTCAGGATCCATATCTATGACTCTGGCTGAGCTTTCTCGCTATACTTGATCCAGTGTACTTTGTCAGGGTTAGGGTAACTCTTCTTTTAAAATATTACCAGATCTAGAAAAATCAAGGCTTAAAAAAATATATAGAATGTAATATTCAGTGATAGCTTATATTAAGAGATACTTTTGTGATCAGTTTATTAAAAAATAGGTAACATTTAGAAGATATGGCATAATAAAGAAAAATTTAAGTAAAAAATGACAACATAACATTAGGTTAATAAGCATTCTACTGTCAGAATGAGTTTGACTTCAGTATGTGGCAAGACATTAAAATCATTAGAAATTTATGTATAAATAGAGTCATATAAATAAGTTTTCAGGGAAAAAGGTAAAAGATGTGGTATGTATGTTAAATAAAACACTGAAAGTTTTAGCAAGGTTATACTCTTTCATTCTAAATTTTTACTTATTTTGTTACAAAATCAATATTAGGTCCTGGGCTTCCATGAGAGTTGTTTGTATTTGTTTAAGGAATCTTAAAGTCATGACTGCTAATATGGCATATAAATGTCCACATAAATGGAATCAAGCATTACTGAAATATATAAGTGATTCTTCAGACACTGAATGAGAAATACTGCTTGGCTGAAATTCTTTTTGTATACCGACCTTTGTATTCATGACTTGGCAAAATTGCACATCACCAAATGGCATTGACCCTAGAATTTATTCTGCAGGTTCCAAACAACAAATATTAAAGTCCACTGCAAAGCACTGCGTTTCAGACACATTTTATAAAAGTCCATTTTGCCTTTCACAAATCCATCAGTTTTCAATCAAATTAAACATTCTTTGGAAGATATCATGTTATATAGTAAAAAATGTGTTAAGAAATTACCCTTGCCTGACCAGGTGGTAGCACAGTAGATAGAATGTTGGAATGGGATGTGGAGGGCCCAGGTTCAAAATCTCGAGGTCGCCAGCTTGAGTGTGGGCTCATTTGGTTTGAGTGAAGTTTACCAGCTTGAGCCCAAGGTCACTGACTTGAGCAAGGGGTCACTCAGTCTGTTGGAGCCCCCTGGTCAAGGCACATATGAGAAAGAAATCAATAAAAACTAAGGTGCTGTAATAAAGAATTGATACTTCTCATCTCTCTCCCTTCCAGTCTGTTGGTCCCTATCTGTCCCTTTCTTTTTTTTCTCTCTGTCTCTGTCACAAAAAAAACAAAAAAAACTTCCTTAAAGAGAGTCAGGAAGCACTGTATTGGCAGTGTTTATTTAGATAACTTAATATAATTATCTGGATAACATTGTATGCATATGTATGTACATATACACATACATGTCTACATACATCTACTACATATATATGTATAGATACATATTAATAGATACAGATATATTTCTACTGAAATGATTTTTGTTGAATATGACATAAATAATTTTTTTAAAAGCACAGATGATGCCTTTTTTTTTTTTTTGGTTTTTTTTTTCTGTATTTTTCTGAAGCCAGAAACGGGGAGAGACAGTCAGACAGACTCCCACATGCGCCCGACCGGGATCCACCCGGCATGCCCACCAGGGGCAACGCTGTACCCACCAGGGGGCGATGCTCTGCCCTTTCGGGGCGTCACTCTGTTGAGACCGGAGCCACTCTAGCGCCTGGGGCAGAGGCCAAGGAGCCATCCCCATCACCCAGGCCATCTTTGCTCCAGTGGAGCCTTGGCTGCTGGAGGGGAAGAGAGAGACAGAGAGGAAGGAGAGGGGGAGGGATGGAGAAGCAGATAGGCGCTTCTCCTGTGTGCCCTGGCCGGGAATTGAACCCGGGACTTCTGCATGCCAGGCCAATGCTCTACCACTGAGCAAACTGGCCAGGGCCGATGCTTCTGTTTTTATATGCCTTTAAGATGGGGGTGTAATCTTAAGAAAATATTATCTAATATATTGTCACTTACTAGGATTATGTCATTTATCCCAAGTAGTTAGCTACAATATAATAGATTATGTGAAGTGAAAATAATACTTGACCCCTCCCTGTCTATCTAAACATTGAATCATCACTGCAACATTCCAAATACTGTTCTATGGATTTTAATTCAGTCTCTGTTTAAGTTTTATTTTTGAGGAAAATGCTTGTCTTATGAATCTGAAGTTTAAGAGTCTGAGGTCTAGTTGTCAAATTCTCAGCCTTCTGAAATTTTTCTCCTTTGTATAATGTGCTGGAGAGACTATTAAAATCTTTTCTGACTCTTGGATTTTATAATTATCTCACTCTTGGAGAGTCAGCAAATCTGTTCAAATCCAATACTGCCCTTGCTGTTAGAAGGGTATTCCTTGGGTCCAACTAAAATTTATCCCTCTTTTACTTTTAACATCTATTCTCTGAGTTCTCATTCTTTGTCTTCAGAGTTTCAATTTGATTCTAAGTCTTTACACTGCTCAGGAGCAAGCTCTAAATTCTAACATTCTTTCAAAGCCACGGCATTCTTATTTCTGGGTAACAATATTCTTTTGATGAAAGTAAAGTCAATCTTTGGGTCTCTTCTTAAAGAAGTTAAAACAAAAGGGACCATCCAATACACTCTGCTGCATTACACAAACTATTATGTATGATGGAGTAGACCCCCATCAGTAGGCATGGAGATCACCTGGAATGTCCAGATGGTTCCTCAGAATGGGGGTTTTCAAAAGACCTTTGCTAGCCATATGTGTCTGGTTAGAATGTTTAACCTTTGTGGTCTTTAATCATGTAGCATTATGTGAAATGCCTTTGGCTGGCTGGCGTGATGAAGTGCTTTGAGGCTGAAGAGGTGCCAATCTCCTGGCCACCACTAGTGGCCCTGCAACAACTGGGAATGTTGTCCCTCCAGCATGACTGCCTCATGATTGGCTTGTGAAACAATGGGGCATATGGGACTCGGCCTTCACACTGGGTAGCATGGGCATAAAAATTGCTGTGATTAAACAAATGAATATGAGATAGGTGGTAGAGAGAGAGAAAGGAGTGAACAGAGTGAGAGGAGAAAGGAAGAGCAGAGAGGGAGAGAGAAAGAGAAGAAAGACAGATCAACCACGAAGGGGGCAAGAAAATACCCAAGAGCTGTGATTTTTTTTTCAGTTCTTTCCTTAATTGTCAATAATCTCAATGATATTTTTCCTTCAAAATTAAATAATCTTTGAAATTTTTAATTCTCTATGGGCAAAAATATTATGTCATGGAAGTTCGTTATTGCACTCCTTATTGCTCTCCATAAGTAGTGTTGACTCTGATGAGGATAAAAAGCCCATAATTATATTTGAAGGGTAGTACACAAGAAGCAGTTTCGGCAGTGTGTGTGTGTGTGTGTGTGTGCGCGCGCGCGCGCAGTGTGGACATTTGCATCAGACTGCCCTCTGCCCTTGTGTCCTGACTGTGTCACTATTAGCTGGAGCCAATATCTGAACTTCAGTGTTCTCATCTGCAAAGTTGGAAAAATGTCAGGGTTGTGGTGAGAATTAGGTAAGATTAGCCATGCAGAGGGCTCACTACAATGCTCAGATTTAGTCAATCCATAAAAGGTGCTATTATTAGGGTTATAATTATCCTGTTGTGCTGGTGAGTAATGTTGATAATGCTTTAACAGCAGAAATTGACTTAGGACCTTCTTGTGGAAATGCCTTGTTCTATATGTGATTAAAATGTCGGTCATTTTAGTATTCATTTACCTGACCTGAAGTTTTTATGGTTCAGATTTTATTTAAAAAAAAAAAAATTAATGAGGCAATGGATTCATCTTATACAGCAGTCTAGAAAAGTTGGCCATGGCCTAACAAATGATGAGAATCACATGGCCTTCTTCCAGAGAGTTCCTGGCTGGAGACACAGGGACAGATTGAGAAGCCTTCTGATAGATTTTGCACTAATTGCCCTCTTTCTTAAAAGAAGTCCTATTTAAAATAAAAGGTGGGGGTGGACAGGGGGAAGTGTGAATTCTTACATAACATATAGGAGATAACTATAAGAACAATCAATGTAATGCCTATTTAGAGGTCACAGATCAAATAATGTATCTCAAAGCATAGAAGCAAATCTTATAATACTTATTTATAATAGAGTTGTGAGAAAGGACAGGCTTGACCCAACCCTGAATGCTCCTCATCTGAGACTGGTCTAAACCATTTATTTCCTTGTTGCAGAACCTCAAATGATCGCAAGCTATCCTTGTTTGCTATGTGGTATCTACACAACACCCATTGTCCTGGTAAGGTCAGCCTGACCAGGATGACTTGTTATATTTTTCTCCCTGTTGTTTTCTTTTGCAATCAGCAAGGAAGCCTCAGGCATGAGGTGTAATTCCTGCTTATTGCTTTGTATTCTGCCTGCTTCTACTACATGCACCCTGCCATTGTAATGGCCTAATGGCCTTTTGAGGTGATGAGGGAGTGATGTCTTTCTTATAAGGCAATCTTGGTCATTTTGGTTTAGAATTGGGGAAATGGGAGAGGCTGGGATACCATTAATCTCAAGAGGCAGCTGACTTGACTCAACATCTGCATCAAAAATGTTGCTCTGAGCCTGACCAGGTGGTGGTGCAGTGGATAGAGCATCGGATTGGGATGCAGAGGACCCAGGTTCAAGACCTTGAGGTTGCCAGCTTTAGCGCAGGCTCATTTGGTTTGAGCAGGGCTCACCAGCTTGGACCTAAGGTTGCTGGCTTGAGCATGGGGTTACTCGGTCTGCTGAAGGCCCACGGTCAAGGCACATATGAGAAAGCAATCAATGAACAACTAAGGTGTTGCAACAAAAAATAGATGATTGATGCTTCTCATCTCTCTCTGTTCCTGTCTGTCTGTCCCTATCTATCCCTCTCTCTGACTCTCTGTCTCTGTCAAAAAAAAAAAAAAGAAAGAAAAGAAAAAAAAATGTTGCTCTGAAAAAAATGCAGCCCTCATCACTGCTAACACCTCGCGTGTCTGCCTTCCCCATGGGATGTTCACTTAACTTCTTGACTGCCTATGTTGGTGATGATGGCTGGGGACTGAATCTCTGAATAATGTTCTCCGGAGCTGCTTGATGGAGCTATTCACAGATAAACACAATAGCCAACTCAACTACTTGGCTTCCTTTTCTGTATTCTGTGACATTCTCATCTCTGCTGACTGTGTCTGGCAGCCGCACAATGAGGCCCTGCTTGTGTCAGGAAGATGGATGGTATCTGCAGTGTCTGCATCTCAGCGCTGCCTCCATGAGTTCCTGCTGAACCTGACCTCGGGGATGCTGGATTCTGTGCCATTGAATTAGAAAGGCAACCTGCCCCTCCTAAGCAATGTCTTATTTTCTTCCTAAACAAAATACTTTAATGGAAATAATGACACGCATTAGGTACTTTCATGGATAGTGTATTGTACTTTTCTCCTCAGTATTCCTGATTATAGTACTCTTTGTTTTTGTCTTGTTGCTCTATTATTATTTTTTTCAAAGCAAAAACAGAGAGACTACCAGTATAGATAGCTCTTTATATCCTTTTCATTCATCTTTATTTTCTTCAACTGAATAATAATATCAGGAAAAGTAAATTAGAAAAGATATTATTGAACCCTTATTTTTTTTTTTACCAGGGACAAAGCCAGTTAATTTGAGGAAAGTGTGTTCTGATCTAAATGGACTGTTTTTTGTTTCAGCAGATAAGTTGTGAGCCTTGCGTAGACATCATGCATGGGGTCTTTGGTAATGGATTATCAGGGAGATCACAGTGTTGCAAGGCCCATCCAGATAGTCTGAGCGGAGCAGCATAATGTGGTCTGTGAACCAAAGGACTGAACAAAGACTATTTGTACCATCTGTTTTCTAGGGCTGAATTCTTGGGCATGTAACTTGCACTGTCTCACAGGGGCCCCACACTTAGATAGACAGTTTAATGCTCTATTAGCATCATCTTAAAATTCTTAATAATTGTGAGCAACAGGATCTGAATATTCATTTTGCTTTGGCTCAGAAAATTATGTAATCAGTACTGGTGTTAGAGACTTCTCTTTGCTTTTTAAATAAGAACAGGATTTCTCCTCAGTTTCCTTCCTTATCAGGTTTGACTGAGACACAACAGGATAGGTGGTAGGGTAGATGTTAAGGTACAAAAGTGAGTATGAGGTTGCCTGCCCACCTCATAAAAAGGGTTATAAAGGAAGGGTCATAAGAACCTGTTCTGTATGTCTTGGACCCTACAACCAAAAAGTGGACTAGAGAGATAAGACTTGGGAAGATACTTCTTCAGTGAGATCAATGCCCTTGCTATGAAATCCCTCTTCCTTTTGTGGTTGGGAAGATAAGAACTTAGGAGAAATGAGAAGGTTAGATATCTGACTCATGCCTGGATAAATTTCAGTGAACTATCTCTTAGATCCAATTCATACTTGAAAATCTATAATCTAAGAGAGAGGCTAAATAGAAGATCAAAGGGAGGTGAAGTAATTTGTTGGAACAAGAGATGATGTGTGAAAATTGGCTATGGGCCACCTGACAGAGAACAGCCGTGTAGAATTACCTTAGGTTTTCCAAGGTATACTTGAGACTTCTGTAGGCAAGAGAAGACTCCAGAGGAAGGTTGTTCAGCTGGTGAAGACTAGCTGAAGCACAAGTCAAAGCTCTAGAATAAAAATGTATCTGCTGGGGCCAAGAGAACCATAAGAGAGACTGGCCAAAGAAACCATTCAGTAAGTCCCCAAAGCAACCCTGAAGATAAAAGTCAGCTATGCTCATTTACATGGCCTTCTATGAAGAGCTGCCAGGTTTAATTATTTACCAGACCAGAAAACAGAAAGACACCCGGGTATCATTTCTTGCTGTCTCCAATTTTGATCCTGAAATGCAGTGAGGTGTGGGAGAGATGGTTAGCAGGAAAGAATAAATGCCAGAGACCTTGCACCACTGACAGTTCCAGCATGAAACAGGAGCCAGCTGGTTGAGGGGTTAAGTTGCACATTAAGTTAACTTCAGATTTGAAGTTTTTACCATTATATAAGACTAAATAAACATTCTGGTGACTGAATTGAAACTGTGTTATCAATATAAAGTAATATTTGGATCTTATTTTACCTATTAATAAGAGGAAAAGCAGGGGACACTGAGTGTTCACTCCAGGGACAGCAGAAGGTTCTATCTTCTCCCACGTTCCAATTAAACTTTGCTCGGTGATGATAGTGCACACATAGCATATTTGTTGACATATTGGTAACATCTTTATTACCCTTCAAGCATCCTAATGTTTTGCAGAAAGTACTATCCAAATGTTAAAAAGGAGAAAAATAAAGAAAACAGAAGTTAAGAAATCTTAGCAAATGATTAAATGACAGAACTATAATTTGAAGCCAGGTTTATGTTTGTTTTCTTTCTTTAAGGTTTATTATAATCATTAGAATGATTCTCTCCTTGGATTAGAAAAAATACCATTTATTAAGTACTAACCATATTCTAAGACTAGTACTAAGAACCTCACAGATATAATTTACTTTTTACATAAATCATGAATTAGGTGTTATTCTTGTTATCTATAGGAAGAAAAAAAAGTTTTAAAGGGTTTCAGTAACTAGTCAATAACCAATCTCAAATTACATAGTCATGAAATTGCATAGATTTTATCAGTCTAACCCAAAATGTGTGCAGTTTATTAAGAGAGAGAAACAGAAAGTGCAGAGGAAGGAGGTGGCAGTGGAGAGGATTGTGAGAGATATTTTGTCTCTACTTTTCTTCTCAAATAATCATTCATTTGCTAATATAAAATACATATAGTAGCCCTACTAATTATATAGCCAGTAGTAGGCACCAAAAACAAAACATAATTATTAACTAGATATGATCTTATGAAAAGATTACCATAAATACAGAAGGAGAAGACCAACAGTCATGACAACCTTAGCCAATAATGAAGTGACCAACTATGGTTTACTTACTTTATGTGAAATTGGAATATTAGAGAAAGCTCTTCTCTCTCTTATTCCTGGGAATATTCAGAGAAGTCTTCATGGGAAAAGGTGAGTCATTAATAATAGTTTTATTTAAATAGTTCAAGAACAAACAAAAAATATCTAGGTTGTGAGGTGGCAGCAAAAGCAAAATCACAGAACTGGGAGTAAATAAAACTGATGAAGGTAAAAGTCAGGGAAAGATTGCTTAGTTTGAGAAGAGTGGGACATATACTTTGGTTGCATTATTTATGCAGAGAGCTGAAGTCAGGCTGATGTATGCCAGCACAATGTGGTAGGAAATGAGAGTCCATAACAGGTACTTCATCAGATGATTAAGCAAGGACAGTTAAGTTTTTAAAATACTTGTCTGCGAGTGGGATGCTGGCTAGATTGGAGTTAAAAAAGAAAATGGAGTCAGTGAGAGTAAAGAGAAATTTGTTAGAGTCACACAATATGGCCCCTCATTTGCAGAATGGACTTTTGGATTCTTTCAGGTTTTCTTCCTGAGTGTGGAAAGTAATGGGAAATGGGACTAGAACTATCTGGACTCTAGTTATGTGGATTCCAGATGTGTATGTACAATGGTTCCTCATCTATTGCAGGGGTTAGGTTCCAGAACCCCCTGCGATAGGCGAAAATCCACAAAGTAGCAACCTTATATTTATTTTATTATTTATATATTTTTAAGGCTTTATAAACCCTCCCCACACTCTTATAAACCTTTCCTGCAGTGCTATTAACCTTTCCCACCCTCTTATAAACACTACTTATGATCTTAAACACTTTCTACGCTCTTAAACCTACGTAATTTTAAGAACATATAAAATTCTATATGGGTACTCACCAGTGAATAATAATATGTTTTAATTAATATTTTAAATTTTTTTATATTGTTTTCAAATTTTTAGGCTAAAAAATGCTTATTTTATAGCAAAAATAATTAAAACAATAAATATATAGGCCCTGGCCAGTTGGCTCAGCAGTAGAGCGTCGGCCTGGCATGCAGGGGACCCGGGTTCGATTCCTGGCCAGGGCACACAGGAGAAGCACCAATTTGCTTCTCCACCCCCCTCCTCCTTCCTCTCTGTCTCTCTCTTCCCCTCCAGCAGCCAAGGCTCCACTGGAGCAAAGATGGCCCTGGGCTCTGGGGATGGCTCCTTAGCCTCTGCCCCAGGCGCTAGAGTGGCTCTGGTTGCGGCACAGCGACGCCCCAGAGGGGCAGAGCATCGCCCCCTGGTGGGCAGAGCGTCGTCCCCTGGTGGGTGTGCCGGGTGGATCCCAGTCTGGCGCATGCGGGAGTCTGTCTGACTGTCTTTCCCCGTTTCCAGCTTCAGAAAAAATAAAAAAAAGAAGAAAAAAAATAAATATATAAAAATACCTATATACCACAAAATCCCATAATATAGTGAAAAATCCATGATACAAAATTAGATATATACAATTTAAAAATCTGCAATACAGTGAGACCACGAAAAGTGAACCCTGATATGGCAACCAATGGATGGCTGTATTGTAATCTCTGAGTGCAGAGCTATAGCCCTGAAACAATGTGGGGAGCATTTATTATTGTATATTAAGTAAGACATACAAAGCTAAGAGTTCAATGAACCAAAATGTCAATTTCTATACAAATGGAGAGAAAATGTATCATTGTAGTACTGGGAAGCAGCTACTTAAGAATCATGATTTGTCTTCCTTTCTTCTAAATGTTTTAAAATCAGCATGCAATTCTAGTTTGTTACTGACCACACTGAAGACAGTGAAATAGTCAAAGAAAATCCTGAATATACTGAACACTTATGGGTAAATGACTTCTATTTAAAATTCTGTAACATCCTTTCTGGAGTTGGAATGCCAGATCAAAACTTGTCATCAAAGGTTTTGTTGCAAAATGCCAGGATGCCACTGAAAAAGGAGACAATGAGGCAGGAAGGATACTTTTAATTTGCTCCAAACTCTTCACAGTATCTGAATAATCAACTCTGATGAACTTTTGGGAGGTTAGGGATTAAGAGTGGTGGGAGGCAGAGTAAGCCACTGATGTGGTTCATTTTCCAAATCTCTCACTGGCAATATCCATATTATGGTTTCCATTTGAAGTGTTGACAGTAGAGAAAACATTACTAATAATGGCTCTGATAGATCAGCCAATAAAGCTCAAACCACCCTTTCCTTTCACATTTACTTGTCTAGCGTGTTTCTTACATGAAACAGAATCAACTCAAAAGGGGCAAAGTAAGGTTACCTAGGATCTCAGACAAATTTCTTTTAAGTTTGCTTATTCCTCTGAATGATTTCTTAATGCTTCTTATGGAAGCATTTTCTAGAATAGTATGATGTCTTATTGAAGCATGCCTGTTGAGGCTTTGAAAGTCTTTTCTTTTTTCTTACAGCTGCACAAGTCTACTTCAGCTTTGGACCAGAAAAAATAATGTGGTACTTTATTTTCTTCTTCAGAATATTCAATTTCCATTCTTATGAATTATCCTTTATTTGAAGTAATATATAAATATATCTTTGAAGTCAGATTGTAATTTGTGTTTTCACTTACAAAATACTTGTATTGTGTTTCTTTCTCTACAAATTATCAGTTAATTATATCCCTAGGGGTATAATGCACAAATGGTTGTCTTTAGGAAATGATCTCTGGCTTAAGTACATACTGCCTTTACAAACCAGCTCTTGAATTGGTACTAGATATCATCAATGATTTGGTTAAAACCAAAAAATTCTCAGTAACACCATGAACAGTTCTGGCTAGGCAGTTTTACTTAAGTTGAAATGGTAATTTTCTAGAGAGCCCTCTAATTGGCTTCAACATTTTACTCAAAATGTAGGATCTCATAGATCTTTTTTCTTTCTTAAAAAACTGAAACAAATCAAGATTATTAAAGTCAATATTGTTTGAGAAATATTGAGAAATCTAACAGTGTAAGTGAACATGTGAGTGCAAAGTAGACAGTGGAAGAGAGGAGAGAGTAGCAGTGAAGGAAGTAAGAAAAGCATTAAGAGTGGTTCTAGTGAAAAGTCACGTTAGAAGAAATTCAAAGCCTGAGTGATACTACTCAGCAATAAGAAATGATGACATAGGGTCATTTATGACACTCTTTTGACTATAAGCTTTGTTATTACCAATATCTCAATTCTTTCTTAGCTCTTTAAAATAGTTATGTCACTGTCAATAACCTGTTATATCATGGATATGTTTTAACTTGTTTCTTAAAGATACTTTTGAGCAAAACAGAAAAATTTAGAAACTAAGCAGGATCAATGCTAATAGTATTTTACAACCTAACTCTTTTCCTATCATTTATTTCTTATACATTTTCATATTATACTACTGCTCTCCTTCCAAGATTATTGCTAATGCAATATTTGACACTAATTAAACAGTCATTAAGAGTGGCTAGTTATATGACTCTTTACACAAGAGAAAAAAAGAACTTTAGAGTCACCTAAAATTATAATGGCAGAGATAAAACTTTAGAAATTATGCTCAAGTTGAGTCACTCTAATATTATGATACACTATTTTATACTTGTCAAGTACTTCATAATTATGTAGTTATGTATATATTATATATAAATATGCTATTTTATTGATATGTCCAATAAAAATCATTGAATATTTACCATATATCAGTGCTATGCTTGGTAGTAGACATATAATGATGAATATTAATAGTCTTAACTCTTAGATTTCTTAATCTCCCTCATAAAACAGGCAGAAAGAGTATTATTAACTGAAGTCCAGAAATAGTTTGTTCAGGGTACAGAACTAGTGAGTATCTAAGACATTCTTATTCCCAGCTCAGAGTTATAAGTACTATACTTACATTTCTGAGATTGTGTTCCACCATGGATTTTCTACAAAATAAATTTGTATTCTTGACACTATTTAGAGACATTTCAGGCTTCATCTTCTTTATGAAGATTCAAAACACACATAAGCACTTTCAATATTCTGAGAAGCAGTTCAGTAGAATAAAAACACTGCTCAATTTAGTGGAGTCCCAAACTATAACATCTCACTGCGTATATTGAAACAAATAAAGGTTGTTGAAATAAGTATTGTTTGAGAAATCTAGAAGTGCAAAGCAGACAGTGGAAGAGAGGATAAAGTATCAGTGAAGGAAGTAAGAAAAGCATTACAGCCTGACTAGGTGGTGGTGCAGTGGATAGAGTGTTGACCTGAGATGCTGAGGACCCAGGTTTGAAACCCCAAGGTTGCTGGCTTGAGCATGGGATTAGAGACACAACCCCATGGTCGCTGGCTTGAGCCAAAGGTTGCTGGCTTGAGTGAGAGGTCATTGGCTTGTTTGGAGTCCTCAAGTCAAGACACATATGAGAAGGAAGCAATCAGTGAATAACTAAGGTGCTGCAACTATGAGTTGATGCTTTCTATCTCTCTCTTTTCCTGTCTGTCTCCCTCTCTTTCTTTTTCACTATAAATAAATAAGTAAATTAAAAAAAGCATTACATACAACATTTGAAAACAGCTTGAGGAAAAATCCAATCATTATCAATTAAACTGATACCATGACTGAATATAATATTTGCTTAAAATAACTTGAATGATAAAAGAGCATGAAATGCCTAGTTTATTAGAAAAATAAAAAATTATGAGTAAACAATTTAGAGAAAGAGTCCTTAGCAGTTCTGAAAGTTCAGGGTTGAAAAAAACATATATTGACCAGCAGGAAATAGATCAAGATTTGTAGGACAGATTTCCTTTTGGCTGGGCATGCAATATTAAGTGATTAATTATCTTCACCACTTTAAACTCAAGTTTTCTTACCTATAAAGTGTGAATATTACTACAACCCCCCTTAACTCAGAAATACTAGGAAGAAAAATTATGTTAACTCTGTAAGACATTTTGTAATCTAAAAATTATTATACTTTTAAGGTCATTATGTTAAATAAGCACAAGCAAGAGTTTCATTAAATTACTCCATGAGAGCTGTTCTACTTCTTAATAGTCAAAGAACTAATAAAAAATTATTGGTAGAAAGACCCTTTAGGAATAGACAATGATATGCTGTGGTAGAAGTATATTTATTGTTCATGCTGTATATCGAACAAAAATCAGCAGAGGCGTGTACTACACATAATTCTCAGGCACTGGGCTGATGGCCAGTCTGAAATCTCAGAAAAGATCTCCTGAAGTCTGTGCAGCAGAAAGGAGAAACTGGAGAATTGTAAATGGTCTTTTTATTGTCTGAGCTGCTCAAAGATCCATTGACCTTGGATTGAACTGGGCCTAGGAAGTACAGCAGAACAGATGGATTTTGTTAAGCATTACTGTTTCTACTATGGTATTTAATTTACTTTTTTCTTTTCCTCTTTTCCAAGTGAGAGGAGGGGAGATAGAGAGACAGACTTTTATATGTGCCCTGACCAGGATCCATCTGGCAACCCCCACTTGGGGCCACAACAATGGAGCTATTTTTAGCACCTGGGGCAGAGACTCCACCAAGCCATATTCAGCACTACAGCCAATAAGCTTGAACCAATCAAGCCATTGCTGAGAGAAAGGAAGATAGAGAAAGAGTGAGAAGGGGAGGCGGAGGGGTGGAGAAGCAGATGGTCACTTCTCCTGTGTGTCCTGACTGGGAATGGAACTAGGGACATCCAAACACCAGGCCAATGCTTTACCACTGAGCTAATAGGCCAGAGTCTAATTTATTTGCACACAGAGCAAGAGAGAAGGAGGAAGAAGTAAAGTAGGATCAGGAAAAGGGGGGAAAAGGAAGAGGAAGAAGTTTCTAATAACAGTCAAAATAGCATTGCAATTCTGTTTCTTTGATTCTTCAAAATCAAATGCATGTCCAATAATTTAATTCAGTTCTCACACTGACTGTCTGGAGTAAACATAGTCTCTATCAGTTAAGGGCTTAGTCTCATGAGACTGCCTCACTTCAGATACTATTTGAAAGTTCTGAGGTCACTTGGATTACTCACCAACCAGCTTTAAACTCAAGGGTTACCACAATGCCCTCCTTAAGTTTGATAATTTGCTAGGACAACTTGTAGAACTCAAAAAAAATATTTTACTTATTTTTATACATTCATTATAAAAATACATAAGTCAATTCATAAAGGAATAGGTTAGTGCACAGAGCTTCCAAGTCCTCTTAAGGCACATGGGCTCTCAAAGCACATCAGTGTGTCACCAACCCAGAAGTTCTTGGAACCCATCACTTAAAGGTTTTTATGAAGATTTTATAACATAGGCATGATTGAATAAATTATTGATCATTCATGACCAAACTATATAAATCTCTAGCTCCTCTTCCCTTCCTGGAGGTGGTACTGAAAATTCTAACTTTCTAAAAATACCTAGGTCTTGATCAAAACCAGCTTTGATCCATTGGAGCCCAGTCATTAGTCATATATTAGTGTATAAGACACTACTATCCCTCAGGAGATTTCAAGACTTTTAGGAGCTATGAGACCAAGGCAAAGACCAAATATATATATTTTTATTATACCAAATATTTTAAAACAAGTATAACTCACATCATTATATATATAATGTGTGTGTGTGTGTGTGTGTGTGTATATATATATATATATATATTATTGTAGTGTATATATAGAATGTAACCATGTACAAAAACTAACTCAAAATGAATCAAAGACTTAACTGTTGGTGCTAAAACTAAAAGGCTCTTAGAATAAAATCTGGGCATTTGTAACCTTGGATTAGACAATGTTTTCTTAAACATGATACTAAAAGCACAACAAAAACAAAAAGTTGAATATCATCTGTTGGGCAGATGAAATATATTATGCTCACTTTGTTAAAGATGGCACTGCCCACGTGGAAGCTCCTTGCCCAGGTGATGGTATTAGTTGCCCTTTTTGCTTGGGATGGGCGTGATTATATTAATATGTGTTTGGGGACAGGTTATAAGCAGGCAGGATCATTATAGCCTAAGGCTTAGTTTTAAGACTAAGCCTTTCCCACCCTTTTTTGATGTAGGGTGGTGCACTCTCATGAGGAATCCCATTATGCCTCAGATAAGTGACTTTGTATCAGAGACTTCCTTGTTTCTATATTGGATTAAAAGTTTGAATTTCTACACTATAAAGTGGAGCACACCAGGAGCTTGTTCTCTCAGTTTCTGAGATTAGCATTAAAGGAGAGACCAGAGAAAGGAGAGCAGAGAAAGGCCACATGGAGGAGAGGAGAGGAGATGGCGAAATGGTGAAGGAGAAGCCAGTTTGTGCAGAGTTTGTGCAGAGAGAAGGAGATGGGGAACAGAGGTGAGTAAGGCTAGTGAGCTAGAAACCTTTGATTCTAGGAAACTCGGATAAGTCAGTAGCTTTGTGAGCACTGAATGGGTGGGTTTTGGAGCCCAGTGTGTGTTTTTACTTGCCTGCCAGGTGCAAGCTAGGATTAAAGGTAATGGCCCACTGGTTCTTGGCTCCGTTGTTTCATTACTGTCTGTCCAAAACTAATGTGAACCTGCATGAGCCAGGCAGCTATGATGGTGGCCGTGGCTACTGGCTTCACATAATCCAAAGTAAAAATGTTTCCATGTCAAAGGACACTATCAGAGATATAAGATGACAAAAAATATGCACAAAATTGGGGACATTTTGCAAATCACGTATTTGATAATGGGTGGGTATCTATAATACATAAATAGCTCTTGCACCTCAATAATAAAAAGGAAAAAAATCTCAATTAAAAATGGACAAGATAGCTGAATAAACATTTCTCTAAAGATGGTACACTAAAGACGGTATCTAAAGATGATAATATCACTTCATACCCACTCAGGTGACTATTACCAAAAAGAAAATAAGTGTTGGTGATTATCTTAAAAAATTGGACCCATTGGCCCTGACCGGTTGGCTCAGTGGTAGAGTGTTGGCCTGGCATGCAGGAGTCCCAGGTTTGATTCCTGGCTAGGGCACACAGGGGAAGCGCCCATCTGCTTCTCCACCCCTTCCCCCTCTCCTTCCTCTCTGTCTCTCTCTTCCCCTCCTGCAGCCAAGGCTCCATTGGAGCAAAGTTGGCCCAGACGCTGAGGATGGCTCTATGGCCTCTGCCTCAGGCACTAGAGTGGCTCTGATCTCAACAGAGCAATGCCCCAGATGGGCGGAGCATCGCCCCCTGGTGGGTGGATCCCGGTCAGGCACATGCGGGAGTCTGTCTGACTGCCTCCCCGTTTCCAACTTCAGAAAAAAAAAAAAAGGACCCATATAAATTGACTGGGGGAAAATGTAAAAAAAAAGTAAAATGGTACAGTTCCTCCAAAGTTTTACCATAATTACCATATGACCCAGTAGTTTAACTCCGAGGTATATACCCAAAAGAAGTGAAAATATATTTATACAAACACTTGTCCATGGATGATCATAGCATTATTTATAATAGCTAAAAAGTATAAAAGACCTACATATTCATCAACAGATGCATAAATAATGTGGTATATTTGTAAAATGGAATACTATTAGGCTATAAAATAATAAAATATAGATACATGTTACAATAGGGATTAACTTTGAAAACATGTTAACTGTTATTATACTTTGGTATAAGGGTGTTTTTCAACATAGTTTCATAATATTTTTTTGTAGAGTATAATACAGATATTGAAAGAGAATTTTTTTAGACTAATAGTCTCCAATGTGACATAACATAAAATTTTTATTTATTTTCTATTAAAACTAAAAAAGAAGAAAGCCAACTTTTACTGAAATTTAAGATACAAATTTACATGTATATTCACATCTGTCCAGGGTGGTCTGAGGGTTTCAGGCACTGATTGATGGTACTCAGGATATTTTGGAGTAAGAGAATGGAAGTTCAGCAGCTCAGTGGCATCTTTAAATTTACACCCCTTTATGAGACTCAAGGACATGGACAAGAGTGTGGTGGTTACCAGGGGGAGGGGAAGGGAGTAATGGGAGGGGTTGGGGGAGGGGAAGGGCTCAAAAAAACCAAATAGAAGGTGATGGAAGACAATTTGACTTTGGGTGATGGGTATACAACATAATCAAATGTCAAAATGACCTGAAAATGTTTTCTCTGAATCTATGTACCCTACTTAATAAATATCACTCCATTAAAATTAATTGTCTAAATAAAAAAATAAAAATAAAATAAAAATTTACCCCCCTTTAGTCCTCTGTAATATATATTGCAGAATACTTGCCTGTGTGTGATTTAGATTATATCATTTTAAAAAACATTTAAAAAATATGTTGGCTATCTATTTTTAAATGGTCACATTTGCAGGCTTAAAAATAAACTAAAGAATTTGGTAACTAATCAAAAAAATATTCTACATGTACATCTTAATGTGAGTTTGTGAATTAAGTCACATCTAGTGATAACATGGGTGCAGGTGTGGTTGGAAAAGTAGAGAAACAGAGAGAAGTGTGGGAGAGTGGGAGACACAGGCAAAGAAATAGCCTGATCAGGTGGTGGTGCAGTGGATAGAGCATCAGACTGGAACACAGAGGACCCTCTCAAACCCTGAGGTCACCGGTTTGAGAACAGGCTTATCCGGCTTGAGTGCAGGCTCACCGGCTTGAGCACAGGGTCGCTGGCTTGAGCTCAAAGGTTGCTGGCTTGAAGCCCAAGGTCACTGGCTTGAGCACAAGGTTGCTGGCTTGAGCAAGGGGTCATTTGCTCTGTTGTAGCTGCCCCACCACCCTGGTCAAGGCACATATGAGAAAGTAAGAAATGAACAATTAAGATGCTGCAACAAAGAATTGATGCTTCTCATCTTTCTCCCTTCCGGTCTCTCTGTCCCTATCTTTCCTCTCTTTGACTCTCTCTCTGTCTCTGTCAAAAAAAATAGATTCATGGAGAGAAAGAATATGTATAGGGGTACAGCAATGGTTCAACAAATGGGATTCAAGTACCTGTTATGTATAAATGCATTGGGAAGGTTTTTAGAAAAATAACATAAACATTGTGTAGTCATGGAATACATAATTTGACATTGTGAGGTTTGGGGTTTCTAAAAATTATAAAGTATGCTAAAATGAATATAATATCAATAATTACATAATTATCAATATTTTATGAATGGAAAAATAAATTCACTATGCCTGGAGAAATTAAGGTAGGCTTCAAGCAATGGCAATATTGAAGTTGACTGTTGCTCGATAAGGAGTTTTCTAGATTTAAAAAGAGACAAAAGGTCACTGTAAGGAGAGGGGTTTCCTGCACGTAAATCACAGAGTTATAGAAGAGGATATTTAGTGGATATTTTCAGAATAGACTAGAACTCATATTAGATGGAATAGAGATTTTAGGATGTTCCATATTTTCTGGATTAGAAAATACTTTGCACTTATCATATGTTGAAAATCACAACACAAATCATCCATCACAGTTGAATAATTTGTCCTATTCTATCAACTCCTTGTATGTAAAACTGCTCTTTGGCCTTAGAAACAAATCACTTCAAGGGTTTTGCATTTACATTGCCTACCCTTTTACTTCTGAGTTCAATAAAACATTTGCATTTTAGTGAGTTTCTTCAAAAGTATTTTTATTTGCAAATTTCTAAGTATCAACTTGCATTCCAAATATTTCACAGTCATTTAAGTTCACCACGTGATTGTAAAATGTGTTCTTGTAAAGAACAATTTGTTTCTTAGACATATAACCACAACCTGTTAGTTTGCTTCATTTTCCCCACAGATAAAAGGGTCACTTTTTAGACCAAATATCTTGAATATTTGTAGCCTAAGGGTGTCAAGTGAGTGTCACAAACCATCATGATTATGAGCACCAATCTGTCTTGGAGCAGGAAATATGTATAGGCCTTTGGCACCAAAGAGGGTTTTATAAGAAGTATGTTGTCTGGATGTCATGACTTCTTATTCAACTTTCAAATGATTGCAGCAGAATGTACGAGTTGGGAGATGACGTCAGAGTAATGGCGGGGTAGGAAGCGATATCGATAAATCTCCCCCAAAACTCAACAAGATCTTCAACCAGAAACAGAAAAACCTATACTTGGAGCCTCCAGATGCTTCGCAATACACCCGAAGGTATGGTCGAGTGAAAAATTGGCTAAATATATAACCAAACCCCGAAGGAAATAGGGAGTAAGAAATGCTTCGCCTTCCTCACTAACCTAAAGAGGGCAGCTTTCTCTGGTAACTGTGAATATAGAAACTGAGGCGGACAAAGGGGGTGAATAGATCCAGGCCGCGGCACAAACGGCCGAACCAGGCTGTGGCACGAAGATCCAAGCCGAGGAAAAATTGATCCTGTGGCAACCCGGGCAATACAAGCTAACACTCGCGCCAAACCCAAACAAAGAAAGACAAGCGGGGCAGCCATTTTATCTGATCTCCTGGTTGGTGCGCAGTTAGTGGGCAAGAGATTTCTTCCTAAGCCCTGGGAGTGGGTGCCCATGTTACCCCACAGAGAGGCAGATTAAGAGGCCTTTCTGTGGGCTGAAAGCAGAATCTCTGGGCAGCCCCAGCTCCCTGGGAAAGCTGCACATGGGAGGGAGCGAGAACTAATTCCAACGGTGGAAATTTTCCATGCTGGTGGGGGTTTCACTTAGAGGGAAACGAGGCCGGCCTCATATCCTGGTCTGTGCGTGCAGATAGGGAGTGAGAGATTCCTCCGAGTGACTTGGCAGTGCGCGCCCATGTTATGGCACAAAGGGGCAGAGTCAGGGCCTTTGTGTGGGCCAAAGCGGAATTTCGGGCTGCCCCAGCACCTTGCAAAAGCCGCGCATGGGGACAGAGCGAGAGCCAATTCCAACGCTGCATCTTTTCCATGCGGATGGGGTTTCACTGAGAGCGTGAGACTGCTGGCTGGATGTCCTGGTCTGCGCACACAGACAGTGAGTGAGAGTTTCCTCCAAGCGCCCTGGAAGTGGGCGCCCGCCTGTGTTACCGGCCAGAGTGGCAGAGCCAGAGGTCTTTGAGTGGGCAGAAACCCCACCTGATTATGCTAGCAGCTCTGACTGGCTGAGCCATACCCAGAGACCTGTGCTGAGTGGAAATAGAGTGGGGAGTTGCCAGCTCTTTGAGCCTCTTACTATCCAGGCAGAGGCAGCAGCAACCCCATAGCTGGATTAT
Organism: Saccopteryx bilineata; assembly: GCF_036850765.1. NCBI lineage: Eukaryota > Metazoa > Chordata > Mammalia > Chiroptera > Emballonuridae > Saccopteryx > Saccopteryx bilineata. The sequence goes on along the minus strand of NC_089491.1, from coordinate 205,370,392 downwards.
CAGGCTACTAATTGAGGAAGGAAAGACTAGGAGAAAGGCTCCAGGAACACGGACTCTCTCACTGTCAGAGCTTATAAATGCTAATGAGCCTCGACTGCCAATGAGACTAAAGCACAATACATGACATTGCCATAAAGACTTATCAACTGTAATCCACTACCTGAGCGTGCCAAAGGGGCAGAACCCGGGGTACAGAGTCACCGACCACAAAGAGGGAGAGAAAAGAAAAAGCAAGAAGATAACCTCTCAAAATCAAGAATAATCTACAGACTTTATAACCTATCCCATTTTATTTTATTTGTTCGTTTGTTTCTCTTATCTTCATTCTTGATACTTTTTTTCCTCCTCCAATTTGGCCGATTAACTCTCTGCTGGTCTTACTCTCTCCTCTCCTTGAACTACACTGCCCATAAGTGTTACATCTCCCATTATCTTTTCTCTCCTCTTCATTTCTCTCTATGAGGGTTGCACTCCAAAACCCTTAACTCTCTCTCTCTCTCTCTCTCTTTCTCCCTCCCTCTCCTTTCTTTTTTCTTCTTTTAGTGGTTCCCTCTTTTTTTTTCTCTCTCTCTTTCTTTTCTCCCTCTATATTAGTTTCTTCCTTTCTCCTTTACATCTCCTCTCATTCAAACCTCAATAACAAACAAATTATATAATCGGGGACTCAAACTTATGTTTGTGGCATTTTGGGGGATATTTACTTCACCTTTTTAACTCACTAGCAGTGCTCCCATCCCTGGCTCTCCATTTTATCTAGTTCTTGTTCCACTAAATACAATAGTAATTTTTTAATTTGTCCCCCCATTTTTCTGTTTTCCTCTTATTCCTCTCATCATAACTCTTAGACAACCAACACCTAAAAGCAAATCATTTTACTCTGGACCCAAATTTTTTCCTTATTTGCTTTTTGTGGGTCCAGACACCCTTCTTTTTTTCTTTTTTTTTTTCTTCTTTTTTTTTGCCCCTTTATTACATTTCCCCAATTCAGGCCCTCCATCACAGGCATTGTTTGTTATAATTCACAGTTAACCACAAGATTTTCTCAGGAAAGAGGGGAGAGGAGAGGAGAGGAAAAAAGGAGGGGGGAATAATTTCCTTTTTTAAAAAATTTTATTTTATTTTATTTTTATTTATTTCATTATTAATTTTTTTAAAAAAAACTCTTTTCGATATTTTATTTTTTTATTTTTTTAATTTTTATTCTTTATTAAATCTCATTAATACTATCAACAAAACCACCCTCAGATGCCATTAAGGAAGAGAAAATCAAATATCATGGATACAAAAGAAAGAGAGGTAACACAGCCAGATGAGGAAAAATCTATGGAGAAAAAATTTCATATATTGGAAACTTGGAGTTAAATGACAGAGAATTCAAGATAGAAATCCTAAAAATCCTCCGAGATATACAAGAAAACACAGAAAGGCAATTTAGGGAGCTCAGAAAACAACTCAATGAACACAAAGAATATATGTCCAAGGAAATTGAAACTATAAAAACAAATCAAACAGAGATGAAAAACTCAATTCACGAGCTGAAAAACGAAGTAACAAGCTTAGCTAATAGAACAGGTCAGATAGAAGAGAGGATTAGTGAAATAGAAGACAAGCAACTTGAGGCACAAAAGAGAGAAGAAGAAAGAGACTCAAAAATTAAAAAAAAATGAGATAGCCCTACAAGAATTATCTGACTCCATCAAAAAGAATAACATAAGAATAATAGGTATATCAGAGGGAGAAGAGAGAGAAAATGGAATGGAGAACATACTCAAACAAAGAATAGATGAGAACTTCCCAAGCCTGTGGAAAGAACTAAAGCCTCAAGTCAAGAAGCAAACAGAACTCCGAGTTTTCTTAACCCCAACAAACCTACTCCAAGGCATATCATAATGAAATTGACACAAACCAACAGCAAAGAAAAAATTCTCAAGGCAGCCAGGGAAAAGAAGAATACAACATATAAAGGAAGGCCCATTAGATTATCATCAGATTTCTCAGCAGAAACTCTACAAGCTAGAAGAGAGTGGACCCCAATATTTAAAGTCCTGAAAGAGAGGAACTTTCAGGCACGAATACTCTACCCATCAAAGCTATCCTTCAAATATAAAGGAGAAATAAAAACATTCACAGATACAGAAAAGATGAGGGAATTTATCATCAGAAAACCCCCACTTCAGGAATTACTAAAGGGGGTTCTTCAATCAGATACAAAGAACAAAATAAAACAGAGCACAAGTAAAAGCTCCAAGAAGAACACAATAAAACCAAATTTAAACTGTGACAACAACAAAAAGAAAGGGAGGGAGAAGATGGAGATTAACAGTAGCAAAGGACAATGGAGTGCAAAAGTACTCACAAAGTAGTTTGCTACAATGAACAGGGTAGGGACCCTTTTCATTACTCAAAGGTAACCACCATTGAAAAAACCATCACAGAAGCACATGAGATAAAAGAGATAGCAACAGAGGAAAGATGTATGGAATACAACCAAATAAAAACAAAAGATAGAAAAACGAAAGAGAAGGATCAAACAAGACACAAAACTGACAGAAAGCAAGATATAGAATGGCAATAGGGAACTCACAAGTGTCAATAATTACACTAAATGTAAACGGATTAAACTCACCCATAAAAAGGCACAGAGTAGCAGAATGGATTTAAAAAGAAAATCCAACTGTATGCTGCCTACAGGAAACTCATCTAAGTAACAAGGATAAAAACAAATTCAAAGTGAAAGGCTGAAAAACAATACTCCAAGCAAATAACATCCAAAAAAAAGCAGGTGTAGCAATACTCATATCGGATAATGCTGACTACAAGACAGGAAAAGTACTCAGAGACAAAAACGGCCATTTCATAATGGCTAAGGGGACACTGAATCAAGAAGACATAACAATTCTTAATATATATGCACCAAACCAAAGAGCACCAAAATATATAAGACAGCTACTTATTGATCTTAAAACAAAAACTGACAAAAATACAATCATACTTGGAGACCTCAATAAACCGCTGACGGCTCTAGATCGGTCATCCAAACAGAGAATCAACAAAGACATAGTGGCCTTAAACAAAACACTAGAGCACCTGGATATGATAGATATCTACAGGACATTTCATCCCAAAGTGACTGAGTATACATTTTTCTCCAGTGTACATGGATCATTCTCAAGAATTGACCATATGTTGGGCCACAAAAACAACATCAGCAAATTCAGAAAAATTGAAGTTTTGCCAAGCATATTTTCTGATCATAAAGCCTTGAAACTAGAATTCAACTGCAAAAAAGAGGAAAAAATTGAACAAAAATGTGGAAACTAAACAACATACTTTTAAAAAATGAATGGGTCAAAGAAGGAATAAGTGCAGAGATCAAAAGATATATACAAACTAATGAAAATGACAATATGACATATCAGAATCTACGGGATGCAGCAAAAGTAGTGATAAGAAGGAAGTTCATATCACTTCAGGCATATATGAACAAACAAGAGAGAGCCCAAGTGAACCACTTAACTTCCCACCTTAAGGAACTAGAAAAAGAAGAACAAAGACAACCCAAAGCCAGCCAAAGAAAGGAGATAATAAAAATCAGAGCAGAAATAAATGAAATAGAGAACAGAAAAACTATAGAAAAAATTAATAGAACAAGGAGCTGGTTCTGTGAAAAGATTAACAAAATTGACAAACCCTTGGCAAGACTTACCAAAGAAAAAAGAGAAAGAACTCATATAAACAAAATCCAAAATGAAAGAGGAGAAATCACCACAGACACCGTAGATATACAAAGAATTATTGTATAATACTATGAAAAACTTTATGCCACTAAATTCAACAACCTAGAAGAAATGGATAAATTCCTAGAACAATACACCCTTCCTTGACTGAGTCAAGAAGAAGCAGAAAGCCTAAACAGACCTATCAGTAGAGAAGAAATAAAAAAAAAACCATTAAAAACCTCCCCAAAAATAAAAGTCCAGGCCCTGACGGCTATACCAGCAAATTTTATCAAACATTCAAAGAAGACTTGGTTCCTATTCTACTCAAAGTCTTCCAAAAAATTGAAGAAGGAGCAATACTTCCGAACACATTTTATGAGGCCAACATAACCCTTATGCCAAAACCAGGCAAGGATGGCACAAAAAAAGAAAACTACAGACCAATATCTCTAATGAATACAGATGCTAAAATACTAAACAAAATACTAGCAAATCGAATACAACAACATATTAAAAAAATAATACATCATGATCAAGTGGGATTCATCCCAGAATCTCAAGGATGGTTCAACATCCGTAAAACGGTTAACATAATACACCATATCAACAAAACAAAGAACAAAAACCACATGATCTTATCAATAGACGCAGAAAAGGCTTTTGATAAAATACAACACAATTTTATGTTTAAGACTCTCAACAAAATGGGTATAGAAGGAAAATATCTCAACATGATAAAGGCCATATATGATAAACCATCAGCTAACATCATATTAAATGGCACTAAACTGAAGGCTTTCCCCCTTAAATCAGGAACAAGACAGGGTTGTCCACTCTCTCCACTCTTCTTTAATGTGGTACTAGAGTTTCTAGACAGAGAAATCAGACAAGACAAAGAAATAAAAGGCATCCATATCGGAAAAGAAGAAGTAAAGGTATCACTTTTTGCAGATGATATGATCCTATACATCGAAAACCCCAAAGAATCCACAAAAAGACTACTAGAAACAATAAGCCAATACAGTAAGGTCGCAGGATACAAAATTAACATACAGAAGTCAATAGCCTTTCTATATGCCAACAATGAAAAAATTGAGAAGGAACTCAAAAGAATAATCCCCTTCACGATTGCAACAAAAAAAATAAAATACTTAGGAATAAACATAACAAAGAATGTAAAGGACTTATATAATGAAAACTATAAACCATTGTTAAGGGAAATCGAAAAAGATATAATGAGATGGAAGAATATTCCTTCCTTTTGGATAGGAAGAATAAATATAATCAAGATGGCTATATTACCAAAAGCAATATACAAGTTTAATGCAATTCCCATCAAACTTCCAATGACGTTTTTTAAAGAAATAGAGCAAAAAATCATCAGATTTATATGGAACTATAAAAAAACCCGAATAGACAAAGCAATCCTAAAGAAAAAGAATGAAGCTGGGGGCATTACAATACCTGACTTCAAATTATATTATAGCGCCACGACAATCAAAACAGCATGGTATTGGCAGAAAAATAGACACTCAGACCAATGGAACAGAATAGAAAGTCCAGAAATAAAACCACATATATATAGTCAAATAATTTTTGATAAAGGGGCCAACAACACACAATGGAGAAAAAAAAAGCCTCTTCAATAAATGGTGCTGGGAAAACTGGAAAGCCACATGCAAAAGAATGAAACTGGACTACAGTCTCTCACCCTGTACAAAAATTAACTCAAAATGGATCAAAGATCTAAACATAAGACCTGAAACAATTAAGTACATAGAAGAAGACATAGGTACTCAACTCATGGACCTGGGTTTTAAAGAGCATTTTATGAATTTGACTCCACAGACAAGAGAAGTGAAGGCAAAAATTTAATGAATGGGACTACATCAGACTAAGAAGTTTTTGCTCAGCAAGAGAAACTGATAGCAAAATAAACAGAAAGCCAACTAAATGGGAAATGATATTTTCAAACAACAGCTCAGATAAGGGCCTAATATCCAAAATATACAAAGAACTCATAAAACTTAACAACAAACAAACAAACAATCCAATAAAATAATGGGAAGAGGATATGAACAGACACTTCTCCCAGGAAGAAATACAAATGGCCAACAGATATATGAAAAGATGCTCATCTTCTTTAGCTATTAGAGAAATGCAAATCAAAACGGCAATGAGATACCACCTCACACCTGTTCGGTTAGCTATTATTAGCAAGACAGGTAATAGCAAATGTTGGAGAGGCTGTGGAGAAAAAGGAACCCTCATACACTGTTGGTGCGAATGTAAAGTAGTACAAACATTATGGAAGAAAGTATGGTGGTTCCTCAAAAAACTGAAAATAGAACTACCTTATGACCCAGCAATCCCTCTACTGAGTATATACCCCAAAAACTCAGAAACATTGATACGTAAAGACACATGCAGCCCCATGTTTATTGCAGCATTGTTCACAGTGGCCAGGACATGGAAACAACCAAAAAGCCCATCAATAGATGACTGGATAAAGAAGATGTGGCACATATACACTATGGAATACTACTCAGCCATAAGATATGATGACATCGGAACATTTACAGCAAAATGGTGGGATCTTGATAACATGATACGAAGCAAAATAAGTAAATCAGAAAAAAACAGGAACTGCATTATTCCATACGTAGGTGGGACATAATAGTGAAACTAAGAGACATTGATAAGAGTGTGGTGGTTACGGGGGAAAGGGGGGAATGGGAGAGGGAAAGGGGGAGGGGGAGGGGCACAAAGAAAACAAGATAGAAGGTGACAGAGGACAATCTGACTTTGGTTGATGGGTATGCAACATAATTGAACGACAAGATAACCTGTACTTGTTATCTTTGAAAAAAAAAAAAAAAAAAGAATGTACGAGTTATAGAACCAACTAAGCCAGAGGATGAGAGAGTCTCTGCTCCCAACAGTGTACTTGTGCTCCCAGCTGTCCTGCATATTCCATTTAGCTCAGGTCAAGGTCCTGAGAACATTTTCTGAGATATGAACTGCTTGGCATTGAGAAATTTGTCATGCCTGAACACCTGATTTCTCTTTCATGTCAGGATTAAATGTTAAGAATATATCCAGGCCCCACAGAAAGCTGAGCAGATTTTAAATAAATACTCAATCATTATGCCAATCTTTTGTCTCATTTGCATGCATACTTGAAAATGAATATTTAGATAATTTTTAAAGCATGTTAGATTATGAGAAGCTTTGCTATCTCAGATGAATATACCTAACCTATACTAAATTTCTGAGATATATTGAAGACTGTATTCTGTATTTTGGAATTTAACTTAAAATATGTTATAATGAATTAAAAACTTATAAGTTAAAATATTGTTTTTGAATAATCGAGTATTATTTTATAAGAATCAAGAAGAAATGAGGAGATTCTTCTTTAGTATTTACATATGATAGGACAAAAATTAAAGACTCCCTACCATATGGAAATGAAAAATATATAAATTTACATCGAAGGAAATTCCTATGATAACATCAGAGATGAAAATAGAGTTGTTAGGAAAACAAAGACATGTTAGTTACTTTGTGGTTGAAAATGGGCTGATTGTCATAAAAGCCCTCTCCCAAGATGATTATAGAACAGCCATATCTTCCTCTTTGGCCTTCACAATGACATCAAGAATGAAATATTTTACAATCTTCCAGTTTTTATTGAGTATATATAGCATGTCAAAATTGTAATTATGGTGGGAAAAACATAAAAACAACAGCTAAGTATCAAATCAACAGTGTTTCTTTGAAAACTACTCACCAAAGTCTGTGACTTCAACAGGAAAAAGCAGAGACAGGATATAGTATTTGAGGGAAAAATTCTATAACTTTCCATTACCTCTATCTTCTCAGAAAATCCATTCAAATAAAATACATAAAAAGAAGAAAGACTAATCTTATAGAAATATTCTTAGCACTAACCAATAAAATTTCTGCAACTCCAGAAAGCATTTCATCTTCTACAAAAATATAAGAATAAGCAAATGTTTTATAAAGTTGATAACATTGGACAATTTACCTGAGTTGTTCAGTCAGGGAAGAGGGATAGCAGGGTTCCTCTCAGAAGGAGGATTTAACTAAGATGACTAAAATGAAATCCTGGAGTCTGAGGAGATGACTAATGTTGAAATAGGACTTTTCTCAAGAGTTAACAGCATGATGATGTGCCATACGATAGGTGGAATAATTTAGTCTTTGTCATCTATAATTGTTTTCATATTTGTATATAAATAGTTAAACATAATCTAGTCAAACAAAGTACTTGCAGTTTAACTGGGCTAAATGATTTCTTGGTTTTGTCAATTAATACCAACTGTTTAATGGAATGAATTGCTCAACTGGACCTATCCCTGAAAAAAATAGGGAAACAGTGTTGTGTAAGATTGAGCAGAGTGAGTATGTGTTGTACTGGAGTGGAGTGGAGTACGGTACAGCAGAATGCAGGTATTTATTATAAACACAGACAAAAGCATCCCTAATATTTGTGTAGTCTAAGGCAAGAGTACAAATGAGGCCACCATGCATTATATATAAATATTTTAAAGAAATATTTCTCACAACTATTAAAATGTTTCATCATCTACAACTAAGTAATAAAATAGGAAATGCTTAAAAATATGGCTTTTGCATGACTAAATCAGCCAACTACCAGAGATTGCTAACTTCAATTATTAATGCATGTGGCCCAATATTCTATTGATTGGCTGACACCCTCTGGGTAAACCTATAAAATAATTATATATATATATTTCATAAATTTATTTGTGTCTTTGTTTTAGCAAAATCATGGATTGTGTTATTATTGCTAATATTTTCATATAATTTGTGTTTTAATGGCATCTAAAGATATAAAGAACTAACAGAGTTCATTATAGTTGAATTATTTTCATCAAGAACTATACTATACTTTAAAGCAAATAAAAAATTAAATCAAAATGTCTTTTATTTGTGCTTCAGAAAGTTATTTTTTCTCTAAAATACTCAATATTACCTACTAAAATAAAGGGCAGAATACAAATTATACTAAATGAATATTATAATTTTAAGTAGTTTTATAGTTTGTATACAGCTAAATTTTTTAATTAAAAAATTTACTTGAGTTCTACTAAGTTATTTTTTAAAAACAAAACTGTCATAACTCTAACATTCACTAGTAATCCAGATGGTCACAGAAAGCATATTCTTATATGCCCCACAAAACTATTGCAAATATTAGTCTCCTTTATGAATACTCCCATACAATGAACTGGAATCCTGAGATGTGATATTTTACTGGCTAAGAATTTGTTGCCATCATACTGTCAGATAGAAGGGTTTGGCAAGTTACTTTGTGTTTTTCTGTTATTGAGGTGCCTCAGCTGATCACATCTTCCCTGTACCTTGAGTCAGTGTCTGTCTTCTATGTCAGTCACCCAGCAACCCTCAATCATGGTTTTGGATAAAGCACACAAAGAAAAAGATGCAGAGAAACATATTCCTGAAACTCAAACAGTATACAGGCAAGAGAGTGGATGTTCAGTTTGTAGATGGTGTTGTGCCAGAAAAAGAGGCAACCATGTGTTCTTAAATAATTTTATTTTTGTGGCTCTGTAACATCATCCTGACAAAGTACTGGAGTTTGGGCAAAGGCTACTGTTTCCCAGGTTAAAGGGGGGCACTGATTATATAAGAGCTGAAGTCAGACTTCCAGCAATTGAATTAGGATTTCACCATTTATTAGAGGGTCATATCTCTTTTCTCATATACATACGCAGATCCTTTGAGCATATCTTCTCCAGGGCCTCTGGCTGCCATCCCACCCTAAGCCATTACTGCTACAATGATCTATGCATGGGCTTCAGAGGGAAGAAAATCAACTGCCTTAAGTCATTCCCCTGCTGTGTCTTCCATGCCTCTTTCTCTGGTATATTTCTGTTGTTGAAAGACTACAAAATGCCAGGAGATCCTTTTGACAATGGTGCTTACCCAGTCCAGAAATCAATGTCAGAAAAACATTTAACCAATGGGCCACATAAACCCATGAATTCTTTCTATTTCTTCTTCCATGGATAGGCAGTCTCAAGATGCACTCATTCAGAGCTCTCAGAAGATGATCCTGAGATATCCAAGAACACTTGGTCTTGATACCAAGTGCTGATCAGCTCAGTAATTCTACCTTGTAATGTCTCTCTGCTGCTTGGTCTCAGTCTCTTTTTCTTAATGCCAGCTTCCTTGTTTTTGCATTCTTTAATAAAATTTGACCACTCAACCCTTTCTCTCAGATTCTGCTTTTAGAGAAACCCAGGCTAGGAAAATGTGTGATCTTAGGTAAACAAAAATCCTGTGTGTCTCAATTTCCTGATATGAAAAGAGGTAGTAATAGTATTCATCTCTTAGGGTAATTGCACTGAACAAATATATTCCTAAGTGGAAAATACTTAGAACATTTCCTGACACACAGAAAGCAGAACCTGAGACAGATTTTTCTGTACCAATTATTTTTACATTTCCTTTTCCCAGTTGCAAATTTTTCAAATACAAGTCAATGTTCTTGGTTACATGTCATTTTTTTAATTTATCTACATTTTTTGAACATAAACCTTAGACCAGACACTATACTATATACCAGAGATTTAGACAAAGAACATAATTCTTCTCTTAAACAAGCTCAAAGCCTTGGTGGAAAAAACATTGAAAAATACAATAAATATAGAGTAATAAATATTCACAACATTATGGAAGCAGGCAGTTATCTGATATGAGAGGCTTGAAAACTCATTTTAGATGAAATTATAACTTAGGTAAATTTTGAAGGGCACAGTGTAGTTAACTGGGATAAATAAAATATTGAGGTCATTTTAGATAAAAAGCAATGAATGTACAAGCATTCACATGGAAGAGTACATTTAAATATTATAAACATTTTTATATTTAAAGCTCAAGATGGAAAGAAGAAAAAGATCACTGAAAAGTAGCAAGGGCAACAGCATGAAAAGTTGTGCACATTATCTTAAAATGTTAGTTTTTGTCTTGAAGACATTCAGGAGCCATTGAAGGAGCTTGGGCAGAAAAGATAAACTTACGAGAAAAAAAAATCACTCTGATAGTAGAATGAACTGGAGGGGGCAACACAGGTTGAATTCAGTAACTCATACCAAAAACATGAGCTGAATCCAGGAAATGGTAAAGATGGTGGGGATGGAGAAGGAGGAACTGACTTAAATTTTATTAAATAGAAATACGTATGGATACATAGAACAGACTGACAACTGTCAGAGGGGAGGGAGGTTGAGGAGTTGGATGAAAGAAGGTGATGAGATTAACAAAAAAACATAAAACATACACAGACAATAGCGTGGTGGTAGCTGGAGGGAAAGGGGATAGAGATAGGTGGAGATGGGCAAAAGAGGGGTAAATGGGGGTGAAAAGACACTGCTCGGGGTGATGGGCACACAATGAAGAGTGCAAGTAATGTTTTGTTGAGTTGTATACTTGAATCCTGTGTGATTTTGTGAACCAATGTCACCCCAATAAATTTTTAAAGAGAGCAAAAGAAACATATAGGTAAACAGATAAATACATGATTGATAGAAAGATAGATAATTATAAATAGGTACTTATGATAAGATTACTGATAGGTATATACGTATATATAAATATATATATAGACATGTATGGTGAATAACAAGAGTGGTGGATTGATAGAGAAAGAATTTAAAACCATTGTCAGATCTTGCCTGAGAAGTGGTAGAAGATGGTACCAAAAACCAATACAAGACACATCAGAGGAGGAGTTCTTAGGAATGGAGGGAGTTTGAAGTATGTATGAACATGTTGAATGTGAGAGGTCTGTGACAATCAAAAGCAGATATTCAGTGTTCTGGACCACAGAGGTAGGCAGTTGCATTAAGTTACTGGTGGGAGAAAGGAGAAGAGAGTACATAAAAAATCTCAAAGGCTTTGGGCAAATGGAGGTAAAATGGGGATAAAAGAGACTTTGTTTGTGGTGATGGCCACATAATGCAGGGTGCAGATGTTTTATTGAGTTGCACACCTAAACCTGTACCCCAATAAATTCAATTAAAAAATAATTATCAGAAAATATCAAAGTATTGAAGATTTGTTCTTTTGAAAATCTTATAAAATTTAATATATAATTAAATAGAAATAAATACTGTACTAGATGTTTAGTTCTTTGATTGTCTATATTTAAACAAGAAAACTAAAAGAAGTTTGTTTTGTTTTCATCAATCTTTTCTCACCAGAGTCAGAAAAGAGAAACAATTACATAATGTCAATAAAATATTATCTGAATTACACATAGAAAAACAATAACAGTTGACAGTTTCCATATATTTGGGCCATTTAAAAATATGTTGATGCTAGATATCATATATGATAAATATATTAAATGATTTAGAATACTATGAGATAGATAATGTTCAGGTAGATGCTAGACAAATCCTTCAGAAAAAGCCTCTGAGGAAGTGATATTTAAGCTGAACTCTGGGAAAAGAAGAACCAGTCATGAGAGGCGAGGAAATGTTGTATAGAAAGAATTGTGTTGTATGGACTATTGAACTGAAATATCACTAAAAATAATACTCTATGAAAATTATCCCTTCTACAAGTAAATGCTTAAACACCAAGTGATTTTTGGAAGCATTACTTCTGGAAACTAAAGCCAGGTAATTGGAAATAAAATTCCATTTCTTTATCACATTCAAGAATTGAATGCTTGGGCAAAGATCAACTTAGACCTAAATTCCAGACTTTGGTAATTATGCATCATCACTTTCTGAAGACACTTGAATTTGGGACTGATGTATCTGTGACAAGCATGCTCGGAATGGCAGGAGTCTCAGGGCTTGCCCCTTCACACCGACCATCATCTCATGGGGATCCAAGATCTGAGAAACAAAACAAGAGCCTGCCCAAATCTTACTGTTCATCCTGCACCCTTCCAGGGTTGGTCCATGCCAACATAAGCTCTGGGCATCAGACACCAGAAGGTCTGTGTCCTCAGCCTTGCTAAGGGCCAGGGTTCTTTTTCACCCTGTCCTGAACCTGGGATAAATCAGTGGTGGCATTCAGCAGGTTCTCACCAGTTTGGCAGAACCTATATCAAGTTTTTTGTTGAGTTCAGGAAAACAGTTGTTAAAATGTCACTTGTCATCAGGGTTCTCTCTAAGGTGGGCGCCTGGGCAGCTGCTCAATGTGGAAATCACAAATTTACATTCCTTATACCTTTTTAATGTTCGCCTGTGCAACAGCATATTCTAAGTACCCGTAGTAATGTTCATTCTGTCCACAAGTGAAAGAAACTGCAAGTGAGGATGCCAATCAAGAAGCAGTATGGAAATATCTTAAATAACAATTTTATTGTTTTTGTCAGGTATTATTTAATATTTTTCACTAATATTTTAAAACTCTTTCTTATAACATAGTCTTGTGTACCTTTTTTATTGTTCTTAAGTATATATTAAATGCATGAAATAATAAACTACCTTCAGTATACCACTTTTTTATACTTAAAATGGACATTATGACAGAGATCTGGTTGCTAAATTATTTGAATCCCACCACTGGAGCAGATGCATACCAGTAGTGAGGGGTCACCGAGCCCTGCCCCAGCCTGGACCCTTGAAGCTCAGATTAGGGTACTCAGCCTCCAATGGGTCAAAGTTGTTATGTTTCTTTTTTTTTTTTTTCTATTGTAGCTCCTGTTTCCCTCCAGGTGAGTGATTTTAGAAAAGAAAGTAAATTGCTCAGAAATTCCTGGAAGTAGGAAGGAAGGGCAAGGAAGAAGACTGGCTAGGGAAGGTTGGGTTAGATGTTTGCCTAAGGCCTGAGTACTAGGTCAACTGGTGCCCTCCTGAGTGGGACCGTGGGCATTTTCTGAAGGAGGGCCCCTGTGTTCACCCCAGCCTTACCCTCTCTTTCAACTATGTTGATGGCAGTGGCAGAGAAGATGGGATCTTGCCACCCATTTCTCATTGGAGAGGAAAACTGTCATCTGGCTTAATGGAGAAGTTTCACCTTATGCTCATGGTACATCACCTTTACCATGTGCTAGGATATAACATTTAAAAGGATAAAAAAAGTAAAGTATTTGAATGAGCTTGTAGGATAACAATAATATTTTGGGGAGTATCTCCTTTCCAAGCTGAAGTGATTCATTCATTATTCTAGTCTACTTTAGTCCTCTGTAATTTGTGGTAATTATCCTTTTCTTTTTAACACACACACAAAAATGTATCAAAATAGAAACTTGAAAAGGCATACATATACACATAAAACTGAATGCTTGGGGAAAAAGCAACTTAGAACTGAATCCTAAACTTTGGGTAATTATGAAGATATCAGATTTCCCTAGACTGTTTCATGGAAGTCACTCACAGACTTTATATACTAACTTGGGAATTTATTAGGCTACTGAACTGTCTCAACAGCATGGGGAAATACAAATTAAATGTATTTTAAGACATAGAATTTTATATTTTAGAATATATGCCATGGATTTTATTTAATCTATATCAAAACCAGAGGACTATTATCAAATGAAAATAAAACTCTATGCTCTATATAAATTCTGACTCATACATATGTAGTATAAAAAATTAAATAAATCTATTATATCCACAAGTTTATGGGAGCCAAATGAACTGATTAATTGAAAAATGTGAATTTTCAGCACTGCCATTTTCTTTGGCAGGAATGGAATTGGTTTAAAAATAAATACCAGTGAACAGTCTTCCACATTAATTATATGTGTAACCACCAGCTGTTGGTCTAAATTGAGGTTTATTTTTTTTCAATTTCTGTGCCTCAATCCCATAATCACGAAAATAACTAAAAATATTTTTTTTTGAATTTTTCTGAAGCTGGAAACAGGGAGAGATAGTCAGACAGACTCCCGCATGCGCCCGACAGGGATCCACCCAGCACGCCCACCAGGGGCGATGCTCTGCCCACCAGGGGGCGATGCTCTGCCCATCCTGGGCGTCGCCGTGTTGCTACCAGAGCCACTCTAGTGCCTGAGGCAGAGGCCACAGAGCCATCCCCAGCGCCCGGGCCATCTTTGCTCCAATGGAGCCTTGGCTGCGGGAGGGGAAGAGAGAGACAGAGAGGAAGGCGCGGCGGAGGGTGGAGAAGCAAATGGGTGCTTCTCCTGTGTGCCCTGGCCGGGAATCGAACCCGGGTCCTCCGCACACTAGGCCGACGCTCTACCAAATAACTAAAAATATTGAAAAAAGATAACAGTAGTAAAACTCTCATATAAAAAAATCCATCACTGTAACTCCAAACATACCCTCTCCTAACATCTATTTGACCTGGTAACTATGACATTAAAATGCACATCATACAATACCTAGCATATTATGGATGTTTGTTGAATGGACTATTAAGGTGAAAAACACACAATAGTAGCCCTCATGGAGCTTTAAATCTAGTGAACTTCATTTGAAATTTTTGGGAACAATTCTTATAAATTTAACAAAACATGGTCTAGTCTTTTAATGACTCATGAGTCATCACAGACATGTTTAGAAGCAAGTCAGCATATTTACTTAGATACTGAAGAGGTGGCTAAAACATTAAAATATCTCATTAAATGAATGGAGAAATCTGAAGTTTGGAGGCAGGGTAGAAATCCATTGTAAAGATATAGTGAAGATTAATTAATCTGTATCTTAGAATATTTTCAGTATGTGAGTCAGTTGCAATATATTACTACATATATTATAGATTAAAAAATCTTGATCCTCATGCAAATACTTGTTTCATTCACAAAAGTAGTTTTAAGTTTTTATACATTTTATTATTATTATTATTATTATTATTATTGCTTAATATGACTGCAAAGGCCTATAATAATTTTATGTCAGTCTCATTTTTACCAATTCCCAGTTATTTATGGAGTCCTCTTAGGTTAAGCCTTTCCTGACAATTTCTTCCCAGAAACCTTCTACCCTTTTCTCAATGTGAGATTTTTTAATGGCTTTAGTTAACAATCAGATAATATCTAATATACATCAGACACTGTTCTTTACATATCTTGCTTATATATATATGTAAATCATATTAACTCATTTAATCCTCCTTCTGATTATAAAAGGTAAATGCATTATTATTATCTCTATTTTATAGGTGAGGAAACAGAGAAGTAGTTTAAAGGAATCCAAATGTATGTAAATTGGAAGTGAGCGGTAAAATAAAGGTTTGAACATGGGCATATGGCTCTGGAATCCCTGCTCTTGGCTTCTATATTCTACTATTTCTTTCTGATCCTTAATTTGCATATAATACTGCAATATTATCTTTTACATCATGCTATCCTCTTTTAAACTTGGGGTGCATAACAAAATTTTTCATTTTTAAAATCTTTGTTTTCAGAGCCAGTGGTGATATCCCATACCTTATAAATATGCAAAAAATATTTGTTAAATAAATGGATTCAAAACTGACTGGAGCAGGGGACCCTGTCAAAGATACCTAACTTTTAAGGTTTCACGAAGAACTGAAATTTGCCTATATGCTCCTGTCAAGATAAAGTATTGATTCCTGAAGCTTTTCAAAATTTCTATTATATTGTAACGGTCAACTTTCTATACAAGTAATAAAATGAAGCAGAAAAAAATTATATCTGCTATATAAGCATTATTTTTTATTCTTGCAAATGTTTGAAAATGATTTTTTGAGTTGTATGTTCAATCTGGCATGAATCCTATTTTTTTTTCCCCTTAAGTTCACCATTACTCTAAACTCTGCTAAAAAAAAAAGCCACTCTATTTCTAATCACTTCAAGCTGGATGTTTCCTCCTTTCTGCCATTGTCATTTACTCAGCAGGTTGCAACTGGCATTTTGTTGCTTTCAGCTGTGATATAAGTTATCTGCTTCCCAAACCAGTTCTTCTCACCCTCTTTTAACCATGACTGTCTCCTTGATTTTCACTATCTTTAATGCCTTAAATATAACTTGTTCTGATAAACTGAGAATGTTCTCAACTCTCAGTTCTCTATTATGTATAACTCTTTTTGAGAAAAGAAGAAGAAACTGAACCAGAAAGGACAGTGTATCTCCTGGGAGTATGTGGTCATGTGACATGAGGTTCTGGGCTAAATGAAATACTATGGAGTATCAGTAACCATGAAGTTTCTTTTACAATTTTCAGTAGAGGAGATACCTCTTCTTTCTCAGGACATAAATAACTCTGTCAGTCTTTTATTTATTTATTTATTTATTTATTTATTTAAAAGGGGTTGAATGACCGTTTAATTTTTTTTAACTCTCTCTCTCTAATTTCTGGCTCTTCTGTTTCTACTAGCTGCATCAAGGAGAAATACTTTAAGGAAGTAAATATGCTCTAATGTACACTGAAACTTCTGATGGGCATCAAGCATACAGTGTTGCTGTGTAGGGTCTGTCAATGAAAGATGGGAAGGCTGGAGCTGAGGCTACATCACCAAGTCAAAGATAGTCAAATCTGTCATGGGCTTTTTGGGCATACATTGAATATTTGGTTGAGAAAAAGATTTTACATGTGTCCATGGTTTACAAAACCTGAATGAACTCCTAGGCAATGTGAATATAGAAAAACTTCTCTGTAATAAAGATTTTTTGCATTGACTTTTTAGTTACTAGGATATTTCATGCTCTTTGTAAAACATTTAGAAAATATAGGAAAGTATAGAAGATAAAATGAAGATAATCATAAACTTACTACCCATAAATAACCATTATTAATATACTATACTGTATTAATGTTTTTAAATTATTTTTTTAATGATTTTTTTTTAGAGCGAGTGATCAGTTTGTTATTCCACTCACTCGTGCTGTCATTGGTTGATACTTGTATGTGCCCTGACCAGAATCAAACCCATAACCTTGGCATGTTGTGTCAACACTTTAATCAATGAATACCTGACCAGAGCCTATCTTAAAATTATTTTATACATCTATACAAATTGTTACAACCTGAAAATATTTTTATTATCTGTTTTGTTCACTTAGTATGTGAATAGTTTCTCAAAGCATTAAATATTCTAAAATATATTGAAGTGACTATAAAATATTTTGTCATGTAGACTATTTATTATAAATAACCAAACTCCATTTTTGTGCATTTTGATTTATTTTGTCATGCTCTAATTTTTGAACATTATTTAAAAATAACTACCATAATTAGTGTCTCTAATGCTTCTGATATCCTGTGATCAGGCTCCAGACCTCACTTTTGATTCCAGAAAAAACTGCAGTAGACCTGCTGGGTTTTGATTCACTCTAGGCTGATAGCATTTTTTCAAAGCAGGTGTCTTTCTCTGAGACCAAGAATTTTCAAGAATTGGCATTAATCAATGAAGACAATAGGAAGAAAGAGTGGAGAGATAATGCATGCAGAAAAGCCTTCACCAATGGGAGATGAACTCTCATGAATGAATGCTTCTTTCAGTTGATCCTTGAGAGAAAAATCCTGAGAAGCATTCTACAAGCTTTTGAGGAGATGGGATAAAGTCCTAATTGGTGACCTTGACAACAGACATTTATTATAGCTTTTTCTCCATCCAACAGTCTCTCTTATCCTTAATTCCTATATCCTGGTATTACCACATAGCACAAGTCTTTTTCTCTGACTTTGCCTGGGGATGTGAGGAGAGCCAGACAGTTCAATTAACATGCTTTCCATAATTCCTTGCACATAGTTCTAATTATTTTAATTAGACTAATTACTAGAAGTAAAATTTTTGTGATAAAAGCAATAAATTAAAATAAAATTTTGATACATATTACATGTTGAAAATTTTTTTTTTTGTATTTCTCTGAAGTTGGAAATGGGGAGGCAGTCAGACAGACTCCCGCATGCACCCTACTGGGATCCACCCGGCACGCCCACCACCCACCAGGGGGTGATGCTCCGCCCATCTGGGGCATCGCTCTGCCACAATCAGAGCCATTCTAGCGCCTGAGGCAGAGGCCACAGAGCCATCCTCAGCGCCCAGGCAAACGCTGCTCCAATGGAGCCTTGGCTGCAGGAGGGGAAGAGAGAGATAGAGAGGAAAGAGAGGGGGAGGGGTGGAGAAGCAGATGGGTGCTTCTCCTGTGTGCTCTGGCCGGGAATTGAACCCAGGACTCCCGCATGCTAGGCTGACACTCTACCACTGAGCCAACCAGCCAGGGCACATGTTGATAAATTTTAATTAGAAAAAATACCCATTGCCTAATTACCATGTTTCTCCTAATTTGACTTATTCTTATATTTTAAATTTTATTTTATTTATTCATTTTAAAGAGGAGAGAGAGAAGGAGAGAGAGAGAGAGATAGGAGAGAGAGACAGGCGGAGGAGCTGGAAGCATCAACTCCCATATGTGCCTTGACCAGGCAAGCCCAGGGTTTTGAACTGGCGTATTCTTATTTTTAACTTAAGAAAACTTTTCTCTATATTTATTCAGCAAACAGCTTTTTAATTATCATTGGGATCATCTTTAATCTTGGAAAAATCATTCAAGGAAGAGGTATTTGCTATCCAAACTCCATGACAATGCCTCTGATTTCTATGAAATATTTTTCTCAATCAAGAATTTCACTGACCTTTCAGTTTAGACCAGAACTAAGAATAAAAATATTACAATAAAAGCTGTCAGTCATTCCATTTCCACTCTTTCGAAAAATCAATAAAATTTACCTTTATATACTTATTGGCAAAATTTTTCATATGCCAGTTCTTGATCACTTACTGTTTGGTTTATAATCTCCCCATAAAATGTATTCAAAGCAAGATATTTATTTGAGTAACTATGTAAATGCTGTGCTTCCTTTGCCTGCAGAAGTCTAACCTAATCATCCAGACAGTCAGAGTGCAAAGTCATAATTTTTAATCCACCTGCTCTGGCTCACATCCAGTGATTATCTGATTATATCACAGGCCCATAATGATAAACTGTTCCATGTATTTTTGTTAGGAACTTTTAATAGCAACCACTACTGAATCTCAAAGTTAAGAGAGACTTACCAAAGAAAATGAACTCTTTACTTGAGAAAGAATTCAACTGCATGTGGTCTCTGAGGCCTTTTTGAGCCTAAATTGTACTGTTGCCCTCATTCTCTCTAGTTTCTTATTTAATAAGAACTCTGAGCATCTTTAAGTATTCTGTGTATAAATAAAAATGCTCTTTATTTGACAATTTTGACAGCTTATATCTTTTTAGGTAACATACTTAGACATGAAACTATATTTAACTAGGTCCATGGTTATGGGTACTTTGTTTTTAATCATAGTTATATAACATAATATTCTAAACTTACATACTTTATAATGCAATAACCATTATAAGTCTATTAACTATCTGTTGTTGTACAGTTATTATATTATTGACTATATTCCCTGTGCTGTACATCAGCATCCTTTACATAAGATAGTCAATATTTTAGATTGAATATTTACTATTTTATCTTATGTATGTACACTCTTTTTCCCAGAAGAATTTATTTCACAAACAAGGCATAGATAGAAATAGAAATAGAAAAAGAAAATTAGAGCCACAGTAAAGAGAAATAGATAAATCTACCACTCACAATGATTTGTATGGGTGCTATTACCAGCATTATGTCATTAAAACCAAGAAGAAAAAGTGTTTCAAGAAAAAAGGAATGGAAATTCTATCAAATGCTGCTAGGAGGTCTAGTAAGATGAAGAAAAAAAGATGGATTTGGCATCATGGAGATTGTAAGTGACCTTGGCTATGCTTGGGGATAAAGCCATATTGGTGTAGGTTAAAGAGTGGATACTTGCTGAGGAAGGAGAGACAGCAAATGTAGAGATCTCTTTTAAGGTTATCTTTGCATACAGTTAGAGAGATGTAGGAATATACCTGAAATATGGTATGAAGTTTATGGACACCTAGAATTTATTTTTAATTTGAGGGATACTGGAGTGTGTATGAATGTGGCTATCATAAAATAGCTTCTCTTAGTGACCATAAAACTCACACATACCTTTCAAAAAATGTCTAAAGCAGACAAAAGTTATTATCTAATTCTTCTTTTAAGGAATTTAATATGCATTATTTAAAACAAATGGAACATTTCATTGAAGTTAACTTGAAGATAACCAGTAGAGCATTTACAACATACTGAGATAAGTGACGATACCATTAAGAAAGTATCTTGAGCAGGATCATACATGAGAGAATGTCCCAAAATGAAATAGCATTTGACTTTTTTGTAACCATAAACATACTGCTGATCCATACCTATGGTGCTTCAAACCAGTGGTTTTATAACTCTAAATACCTTGCTTAAAACCATCTTTTGCTCTCTTATGGTCAGATGACCCAATAACATGCTAACCATCTATCATCTCTGCGTCCTGGGAATTTGTTTAGGCAGCCCTATATAAAGAACCAAAGATTCAGTGCTTCTGAGGCTGAAATTTCAATGAAAATGTCCTTAGGTTATCTAGTGGCTCTCTAATGCTCTCCTCTCACACTCTTTGCCGAGATTCACTATACAACAATGGGGCACTCTTGCCTTTCTGCAATCAGTACAATCTTACTTAAGATGATATTTGAATACATAAACAACTATTTAAAAAATGAGAAAGCCCAACAGGAATTGTCTGACTCCATCAAAAAGAATAACATAAGAATAATAGATATATCAGAGGTAGAAAACAGAGAAAATGTAATGGAGAATATATTCAAACAAATAATAGATGAGACCTTCCCAAGACTGTGGAAAGAACTAAAGCCTCAAATTCAAGAAGCAAACAGAACACCGAGTTTTCTTAACCCCAACAAACTTACTCCAAGGCACATCATAATGAAAATGGCACAAACCAATGACAAAGAAAAAATTCTCAAGGAATCCAGGGAAAAGAAGAATACAACATATAAAGGAAGGCCTATTAGATTATCATCAGATTTTTCAGCAGAAACTCTACAAGCTAAAAGAGAGTGGACCCCAATATTTAAAGTCCTGAAAGAGAGGAACTTTCAGCCAAGAATATTATACCCATCAAAGTTATCCTTCAAGTATGAAGAAGAAATAAAAACATTCACAAGTACAGAAAAGATGAGGGAATTTATCATCAGAAAACACCCACTCCAGGAAATACTAAAGGGGGTTTTCCAACCAGATCCAAAGAACAAAACAAAACAAAACCAGAAGTAAAAGCTCCACCAAGAACACAATAAAACCAAATTTATACTGTGACAACAAAAGCAAAAAAAAAAAAAAAAGGTGGAGAGGACAGAGATTAACAGTAGCAAAAGACGATGAAGTGCAGAAACACTCACAAGATAGGGTACTACAATGAATATGGTAGGTACCCTTTTCATTACTTAATGATAACCACCCTTGAAAAAAACACCACAAAAGTACATGACTTAAAAAAGGTAGGAACAGAGAAAAGAAGTATGAAATACAAACAACAAAAACAAAAGAGAAGAATCAAAGAAGATAGAAAACTAACAGAAAGCAATTTATAAAATGGCAATAGGGAATCCACAAGTGTCTATAATTACACTAAACATAAATGGATTAAACTCACCAATAAAAAGACACATAGTAGCAGAATGGATTAAAAAAGAAAATCCAACTGTATGATGCCTACAAGAAACACATTTAAGCAACAAGGATAAAAACAAATTCAATGTGAAAGGCTGGAAAACAATACTCCAAGCAAATAACATCCAAAAACAAGCAGGCGTGGCAATACTCATATCTAATAATGCTGACTACAAGATAGCAAAAGTACTCAGAGACAAAAATGGTCATTTCATAATGATTAAGGAAATGCTGAATCAAGAAGACATAAAAATCCTTAATATATATGCACCAAACCAAGGAGCACCAAAATATATAAGACAGCTACTTATTGACCTTAAAACAAAAACTGACAAAAATACAATCATACTTGGAGACCTCAATACACAGCTGATGGCTCTAGATTGGTCATCCAAACAGAAAATCAATAAAGATATAGTGGCCTTAAACAAAACACTAGAGAACCTGGATATGATAGACATCTCCAGGACACTTCATCCCAAAGCGACAGGGTATACATTTTTCTCTAGTGTACTTGGAACATTCTCAAGAATTGACCATATGTTGGGCCATAAAAATAATATCAGCAAATTCAGAAAAATTGAAATTGTACCAAGCCTATTTTATGATCATAAAGCCTTGAAACTAGAATTCAAGTTCAAAAAAGAGGAAAAAAACCCACAAAAATGTGGAAACTAAACAACATACTTTTAAAAAATGAATGGGTCAAAGAAGAAATAAGTGCAGAGATGAAAAGATATATACAGACAAATGAAAATGAAAATATGACATATCCGAATCTATGGGATGCAGCAAAAGCAGTGAAAACAGGGAAGTTTATATCACTTTAGGCCTATATGAACAAACAAGAGAGAGCCCAAGTGAACCACCTAACTTCACAACTTAAGGAACTGGAAAAAGAAGAACAAAGACAACCCAAAGCCAGCCGAAGAAAGGAGATAATAAAAATCAGAGCAGAAATAAATGAAATAGAGAACAGAAAAACTATAGAAAAAATTAATAGAACAAGGAGCTGGTTCTTTGAAAAGACCAACAAAATTGACAAACCTCTGGCAATACTTACCAAGGAAAAAAAAGAAAGAACTCATATAAACAAAATCCAAAATAAAAGAGAAGAAATCACCACAGACATCGTAGATATACAAAGAATTATTGTAGATTACTATGAAAAACTTTATGCCACTAAATTCAACAACCTAGAAGAAATGGATAAATTCCTAGAATAATACAACCTTCCTAGTCTGAGTCATGAAGGAGCAGAAAGCCTAAACAGACCTATCAGTAGAGAAGAAATAGAAAAAACCATTAAAAACCTCCCCAAAAATAAAAGTCCAGGCCCAGATGGCTATACTATTAAATTCTATCAAACACTCAAAGAAGACTTGGTCCCTATTCTACAGAAGGTCTTCCAAAAAATTGAAGAAGAAGCAATACTTCCAAACACATTTTATGAGGCCAACATAACCCTCATACCAATACCTGGCAAGGATGGCACAAAAAAAGAAAACTACAGACCAATATCTCTAATGAATACAGATGCTAAAATAGTAAACAAAATACTGGCAAATCAGATACAACAACATATTAAAAAAATAATACATCATGATCAAGTGGGATTCATCCCAGAGTCTCAAGGATGGTTCAACATACGTAAAATGGTTAATGTAATACACCACATCAACAAAACAAAGAACAAAAACTACATGATCTTATCAATAGATGCAGAAAAGGCATTCAATAAAACACAACACAACTTTATGTTTAAGGCACTCAAAAAAAGGGTATAGAAGGAAAATATCTGAACATGATGAAGGCCATATATGATAAACCATCAGCCAACATCATATTAAATGGCATAAAACTGAGGACTTTCCCCCTTAAATCAGGAACAAGACAGGTTTGTCCACTCTCTCCACTGTTTAACATGGTGCTAGAAGTTCTAGCCAGAGCAATCAGACAAGAGAAAGAAATAAAAGGGCTCCATTATGAAAAAGAAGAAGTAAAGGTATCACTTTTTGCAGATGATATGATCCTATACATCAAAAACCCAAAAGACTCCACAAAAAGATTACTAGAAACAATAAACCAATACAGTAAGGTCACAGGATACAAAATTAATATACAAAAGGCCATAGCCTTTCTCTATGCCAACAATGAAATATTAGAAAACAAACTCAAAAAAATAATCCCCTTTACAATTGCAAAAAATAAAATACCTAAGAATAAACATAACAAAGAATGTAAAGGACCTATATAATGAAAACTGCAAAGCATTGTTAAGGGAAATCAAAAAAGATACAATGAGATGAAAAAATATTTCTTGTTCTTGGTTAGGAAGAATAAATATAATCAAAATGGCCATATTACCCAAAGCAATATATAAATTTAATGCAATTCCAATCAAAATTCCTATGACATTCTTTAAAGAAATGGAACAAAAAAATCATCAGATTTATATGAAACTATAAAAAACCCAGTTTAGCCAAAGCAATCCTAAGGAAAAAGAATGAAGCTGGGGGCATTACAATACCTGACGTCAAACTGTATTATAGGGCCATGACAATCAAAACAGCATGGTATTGGCAGAAAAATAGACACTCAGACCAATGGAACAGAATAAAAATTCCAGAAATAAAACCACATATTTTTGATATGTCAAATAATTTTTGATAAAGGGGCCAACAACACACAATGGAGAAAAGAAAGCCTCTTCAGCAAATGGTACTGGGAAAACTAGAAAGCCACATGCAAAAAAATGAAACTCGACTACAGTTTGTCCCCTTGTACTAAAATTAATTCAAAATAGATCAAAGACCTAAATATAAGACCTGAAACTATAAAGTACATAGAAGAAAACATAGGTACTAAAATCATGGACCTTGGTTTTAAGGAGCATTTTATGAATTTGACTCCAAAGGCAAGAGAAGTGAAGGCAAAGATAAATGAATGGGACTACATCAGACTAAAAAGTTTTTGCTCAGCAAGAGAAACTGACAACAAAATAAACAGACAGCCAACTAAATGAGAAATGATATTTTCAAATAACAGCTCAGATAAGGGCCTAATATCCAAAATTTACAAAGAACTTATATAACTCAACAACAAACAAACAAACAATCCAATAAAAAAATGGGAAGAGGACATGAACAGACACTTCTCCCAGGAAGAAATACAAGTGGCCAACAGATATATGAAGAGATGCTCATCTTCATTAGTTATTAGAGAAATGCAAATCAAAACTACAATGCGATACCACCTCACACCTGTTAGATTAGCTATTATTAACAAGACAGGTAATAGCAAATGCTGGAGAGGCTGTGGAGAAAAAGGAACCCTCATACACTGTTGGTGGGACTGTAAAATAGTGCAACCATTATGGAATAAGTATAGTGGTTCCTCAAAAAACTGAAAATAGAACTACCTTATGACCCAGCAATCCCTCTACTGGGTATATACCCCAAAAACTCAGAAACATTGATACGTAAAGACACATGCAGCCCCATGTTCATTGCAGCATTGTTCACAGTGGCCAAAACATGGAAACAACCAAAAAGCCCTTCAATAGAAGACTGGATAAAGAAGATATGGCACATATACACTATGGAATACTACTCAGCAATAAGAAATGATAACATCGGATCATTTACAACAAAATGGTGGGATCTTGATAACATGATACGAAGTGAAATAAGTAAATCAGAAAAAAACAGGAACTGCATTATTCCATACATTGGTGGGACATAAAAACGAGACTAAGAGACATGGACAAGAGTGTGGTGGTTAACCGGGGAGAGGGGGAGGGGCTCAATGAAAATTAGATAAAAGGTGACAGAGGACAATCTGACTTTGGGTGATGGGTATGCAACATAAGTGAATGACAAGATAATCTGGACATGTTTTCTTTGAATATATGTACCCTGATTTATTGATGTCACCCCATTAACATTAATAAAAATTTATAAAAAAAGCATTTGATTTTTTTATTAAACATGAACATCAGAAAAGCAAATGACAAGTCAAAGAAAGTTGTTTGATTATGCAAATGAGATGCAAAACCAACTTTTATTTCATTGGTGAAAATGCATTATAAAAAGGCTGAAAGTACTGGGGTATCTGCATGTATCCTGATCCCCTAATTTTTGTAGTTTTGACTCTCTGGACATTTGGCATGCATTTAAAGAAGACACAGAAAGGCCTGACTTAAGAAACTTAAATATTTATTAATCTCAGATGGTGTCTGAAATATGTCATGACTTAAGATTTAATATATACTTCCTTTGTACATTTTTATCCCCTTACTCTACCCCAATAGGAATAAAATCTCTATGAACAGAGAGACTTTATTCAGTTATCGACTACAGTATCCCTAGCACCTAGGCTAGGGCAATGCCAGTGCCATGGTAAATTCCACAATGATTTGTTGACTTAATGAATGAATTACAATATGTCAGTCCAAGCAATATTATAGAAAGTAATTCTACAGGTATCTTATAATTCCTGTTTGTTTATGACTAACCAAAACATATACCTCCTTCACATCATCTTCCTCATAGTTAGATGTGGCTCTATAATTGAATTCTGGCCAATAAAAAGCCATGTGTGCCATTTGGGGTACAAAATCTGTAGAGAAAGAAGATCTCCCCCATGCTTCCTTTTCCTTCTGCTGGTTTGGAGGAGACAAAGGCAGAAATCCTTAGCCCTTGGGGCCTGTGGACAGAAGTCAGGGGATTCATAAGCTTGGATGAGAAAAAGACACATTTTTTTAACCAGCCTCTAACTGAAAGTTAGCAGTTCTTTCACTTATCGTGGCAATCGAAAAATCCCAATCATATTAAAATACCTTTGACTTGATTGCCAGTTAAAATCACAGATATTTAATATTACATTTCTGCGACTGCAGATAGTTCAAAATGTTATCTTTCTTCACTACTTCAAAATTGTGGTGGTGATTGGAGCTGTGCTGCAAGATTTAGTTATTTAATATTAATTTTAAAAAGCACATACAGGGTGGGCAAAAGTAAGTTTACAGTTATGCATATGAAAAATAGTACAATAATTAATGAATAATAATACAAAAATAAACTGTTTCACATACAACTGTAAACTTAAGTTTGCCCATCCCTGTATTTACTGTCATAAATTCATTTTATATACACGTTATTAATTTATGTTAATATAATTGTTTTTCTTTGTAATCCTATATGTTTTATATAGTTAGAAAAATAAAAAATAAAAAAAGCGTATTTAGGCTTTACCAGAGTGAATGATGGGTCTATGGCACAAAAACAAAATAAAAACAAACATAAAAAGGAGAGAGAGTGGAAGAGTCATGAGATGAAAGGCACATGGGTCCCTGAATTATCCTTAAGAGCTGCCAGCTGAAAAGTAGCCCCTTCCTTGAACTATTAAGGGTATGAGAAATAAATCTCTATTGCTTTGATCCTTTATATCTGTTGGGGTGTATTTGTGAACACAGGTTATCTACCAAAACTAATACTATAATATTTTCTTCAGTCATCATGCAGAATACTAAACAATTTCTATGCAATAAAACTATAAACAAGAAATAATCAGGAAATAACAATAATATTGTAAAGAGCTATATGGAATAAATAGAAGAAAAAAGGGAAAAGACTCTTGTAAGTGTTCTAGCTCTTCATGGCTATTTGGGTTGGGCTCGATTTGCTATGATTTTGTTTGTATAATAAGCTTGCTTATACAGTGGTATCTTGAGATACAAACAGACCAACATACAATTTTTTTTTAAAGATACGAGCTGTAACTCAGCCCATGTTTTTGTTCGAGATCCGAGTGAAATTCCAAAATACGAGTCGTGATTTGGGAAGCTGTCGTTATTTAGTGCATTGGCACACAGGTCCAGTATCGGCAGTTTGATATACGAGCTCAGCTACAGAATGAATTAAATTTGCATCTCAAGGTACCACTGTAATTAATGACAGTTTCCTTAATATAAGGTGTTTGAAAACTTTGCTTGCTAATTCTCATCTATAGTTAGAATAAGGGATTTTATTTTTGTTTCAAGAGAGGAAGAATGGTTTTTGTTACTTTGTGATTGAAACAGTTTTGCCACTTAGTGAGATGTATCCAAATTTCAGTTTTAGTACTTTGTGCAGCTATCAAAACTGCAAAAATAATGAGATTATGTCTATAGAGTCAAAATTGTTTGTTTTCTCTTTCTGCATCATTAAGGCAACTAATGCATTTTTAGTTCTCATTTCATATTGAATGTTTTAAATTGGCCACAGTGTCAAAAAAAGGAAAGAAAAAGAAAGAAAAGAAAGAAAGAAAAAAGAAAGAAAGAAAGAAAGAAAGAAAGAAAGAAAGAAAGAAAGAAAGAAAGAAAAAAGAAAAGACAAGAAAAGAAAAAAGAAACAAAAAGAAAAGAAGCCACACACAATAAAACAGATGTAATTCATTTTGGACGAGACTTAAACATATAAATTTCAGATGAGTGTAGAGGCCACTAAAGTAATGAAAGAAGCATCTCATGATTTATAAACACAACTCATTCTGGGGGAGTGACCAGTTAAGGTGATAAAGGCAAGAGAAATATCTGAGAACACTTAAGGTAAACTATTTTTGCACAAACTGTAAACTACATCTATGATTATTGCACATTGTTATAATTTTTTTTTAATTTAAAACAGCAAAATTTGACTTGTTATTATATCCTCTCTTTCTGCAGCCTCCTCTGCAGGCGCCACCCTATGTGTTTGAACGAAGTCCAAAATTCAGTCACATTCCAGGCATTTCTTTTGGCTTTGTGTGTTGTTCTTCTTTCTCTACCCATCTGCCAAGCCTGCTTTACTTTACAAGAGTTGAACTTTTACTGTTTAAACATTATAAGGCTGTTTATAAACTTAATCATGAGTAATCCTTAATGATTTTAATATCAAAACCAGTTTAATTGTATATGGGTATGTGAAACTATTTGAAAATAAATGTATTGCATGCGTATGCATGTGTGTATGTATTTTTTTTGAAGAGAACAATTGTATAACTGAACAATCTATTTAAAAGAGAATTACTGTTATAAAATTCTTCAAACTGTGTATTCAGAAAAATAATGGGCTATCTTCAAAAATACTGGAGCTATATATTCTGAATTTTTGATTGGGAATTAATATTTTTATTACTTAATGGCACTGGGGTAAGTTAGTGTAATAATTAGAAAGTTTTAGTGAGAAAATTAATTGTAAATGGATTACTTACTCAAATAATTTGACAGTAAAATCATATAGAAATATTTTAGAGACATTAAATCTATCATTTTGTTAATATTTCTGAATCTAGCAGTGCACTTATTATTGCAAGAGTCTGACCCATGATAATGGGAATTTTATCATAACAATCATCTAGATTGTGGAGCACTATTTCCTCAGTGTAGAAATGTTTATATTCTAGTCAAGTTAATCTTACACTGTGGATGACATTTGTTCTTGTGGAAGTCTTTTTTTTCCTAACTGAATTTTTCTTGACTCAAAACATGATACATATGGGACATTATTGAAGAGGAGTTAACTACCACCAGTGTACTAGGATTCAAATGGATTAACCTCTAATGGTCCTGTGGCATGAATCCCAAGAGTGAGATGTCACTATAATCACTGTAATTGCCATTCCTTTGTATTATTAAAGCATAAATAAAGATTGGATGGGCCAACCAAATGAGAAATAGATCATAGTAGGTTGTTTCTAAAATTAAAATCTCATTTAATTAGCATGAGAAAAATTAGAACCAAAACACTGAAGAACTTCTTAGTATTTTTAAAGCTAGAATGCTCATTTAGAATTATTTGGCAACCATAACTGTTACATATTTTGAAAACCTTTGTAAAAAATCTGGTTAGTCCACAGATTCACATGAAGGCTGTGTACATTCTGAGAAGGGATGAAATATTTTTCATTATAATTTAAAAACATATGAGGTAGAATTTATTCTTGCCCACTAATGCCCTTCCTCTAGTTCATTGCCAGAAACAATATCAAATGATTCAACAAATTTAGAGTTCATTACTCCAGTATGGCACCAAATGGCATGGATTTACATTTTTTATTTATTTATTTTTGTTTTTATTAAATTCCTTGGGGATAGACCTGAAGATGGCAGTGGAGTAGGCAGACTCACAGACTCCCAGCTCACACCACCAAACT
The DNA here is from genome assembly GCF_036850765.1 of Saccopteryx bilineata. Lineage (NCBI taxonomy): Eukaryota > Metazoa > Chordata > Mammalia > Chiroptera > Emballonuridae > Saccopteryx > Saccopteryx bilineata. The sequence goes on along the minus strand of NC_089491.1, from coordinate 205,339,920 downwards.
GGATTATAAACTAATTTATGAACAATCAGTGTGAAAAAACAAATCTGGACTACAAAAAAAGCTTTCAAAAATCAAGGAGCAAAGAAGAAGCCACAACAAACCTGGTAGGGAGCGCCTGAATCTCCCCTGCTTACAGGAATGGGGCGGGGGGTGAGGCTGGGTTCTCACTCCAAGAAAAAAAGCAGTAAACACTGCTCACAGCCACTTGCTTGGCGACCAGGGAACGAGGTGTGTTGAAAGGGCCCACTTGTCTTCCAAAAAAAAAGGAGAAAGAGAGAGACAGATGGTGAGGGGGAGAGGAATATAGGTGATGACATAAAAAGCTGACTCATTCAGTGCTGCAGGCGGCCATAACTGGGGGAGGGGCTGATCCTTTCACAAAACAAAATACAAAAGTACTTCCAGGTCACAGAGAAAGAGACATCTCTCCAGCTCCAATCAGCATAACAAAACACAGCTGAAAACAAGAAGTGGGGAGGAGGGGCAGTAAGTCAGGTCTCCATGGAGATCTGAGATAGACCTCCCCATACTGAACCTGAGAAAGCATCCCGCCCCCAGAGAGATTAACTGGCAGAAGAGGACTTCAGAGGGTCAGGTAACACCCACCACATTCCTGGATACAGTTTCAAATAAGCACCCTGTTGAGATCAGCAAACAAGACAATCATCTGTTAAGAAAACAAACAAATCAAGACTTCAAAGTGGTCCAAATCTGAAAGTGGATTACAAATAATAGCTGATGCCAACCCAAGAAGACTTAGAAACAACACAAGTAAAAACTAGAGATAGATAACACCAAGCCTTGGCTCAACCAGCTCTACAAAGAAAACACCCAGACACGCAGGCACAATCAGTAGACAAAGAAGTGCAATCCAAATGAAACCACAAGAGAGACGTTCAGGATATAAACTGACTGATATGGAATAATCAAACTTTCGGATGTGGAGTTTAAAATAATGATTGTAAGGATGCTTAGGGATCTTAGACCAACAATGGATGGTCATCACAAACACCTAAATAACGAAATAGCAAGTATAAAAAAGGATATTGGCCCTGGCCAGTTGGCTCAGTGGTAGAGTGTCGACCTGGTGTGCAGAAGTCCTGGGTTTGATTCCAGGCCAGGGCACACAGGAGAAGTGCCCATCTGCTTATCCACCAGCAAGGCTCCATTGGAGCAAAGATGGCCCGGGCACTGGGGATGGCTCCTCGGCCTCTGCCCCAGCCGCTAGAGTGGCTCTGGTCACAACAGAGCAATGCCCCAGAGGGGCAGAGCATTGCCCCCTGGTGGGCAGAGCATTGCCCCCTGGTGGTCGTGCTGGGTGAATCCTGGTCGGGCGCATGTGGGAGTCTGTCTGACTGTCTCTCCCCATTTCCGGCTTCAGAAAAATTCAGAAAAAAGAAAAAAAAAAGGATATTGAAATATTAAAAAAGAATCAGTCGGAGATGACAAATACAATATCAGAAATGAAGACCACAATGGAAAGAATTAAAAACAGGATGGATAAAGCTGAGGATCAAATCAGTGAGTAAGAAGACAACTGGAATGAAGGCATGAAAGCAGAGAAAAAAAAAGAAAAGAGACTCAAAAAGTCTGAAGAAATTCTTAGAGAGCTCTGTGACAACATTAAGAGAAATAACATCCACATCATAGGGGTTCCTGAAGAAGAGAAAGAACAAGGGATAGAGACTTTGTTCAAACAAACCATAGCTGAAAACTTCCCTAAATTAATGCAGGAGAAACTCTCACAAATTCAAAAGCACAGAGAACTCCACTAAAAAGAAACCTACACCAACTCACATCATCTTTGGTATTAGTGACAAAAAAAAGATAAGTGACAAAAAAATATTAAAAGCTATAAGAGAAAAAAGGGCTATCACTTACAAAGGAACCCCCATAAGGATGACATCTGACTTCTCAACAGAAATACTTGAGGCCAGAAGGGAATGGCAAGAAATATTCAAAGTAATGCAGAACAAGAACCTACAACCAAGACTACTTTATCCAGCAAGCCTATCATTTATAATTGAAGGAGAAATAAAAAGGTTCCCAGACAAAAAACAACCTTTAAGGAATTCATTACAACCAAACAAATGCTGCAGGAAATGTTAAGGGGCATGGTGTGAACAGATCAAAGTGGGAAAAGAATATAGCAAAAGAGGAATACAGCTTTAAAGAATAAAATGGCAATAAACAACTACATGCCAATAATAATCTTAAATGTAAATGGATTAAATGATCCAATCAAAAGATATAGGGTAGCTGCATGGATAAGAAAACAGGACCCGTTCATATGCTGTCTACATGAGACACACCTTAAAACAAAAGATGCACATAGGTTGAAGGAAAAAGGATGGAAAAAAACGTTTCATGCAAATGGAAATGAAAAAAAAGCTGGGGTAGCAATACTTATATTAGACAGAATGGACTTTAAAACAAAGAATATAGTAAGAGATAAAGAAGGCCACTACATAATGATAAAGGGAGTAATCCAACAGGAAGATATAACTATTATAAATATCTACGCACCTAATATAGTAGCACCTAAATATATAAAGCAGACTTTGATGGATATAAAGAGCGAGATCAACAGCAACACTATAATAGTAGGGGATTTTAATACCTCACTAACATCACTAGATAGATCCTCAAGAAAGAAAATTAACAAAGAAACACCAGACTTAAAGGACACACTGGATCAACTCAATTTAATAGATATCTACAGAACCTTTCACCCTAAAGCAGAAGAATATACATTCTTTTCAAGTGCTCATGGTACATTTTCTAGGATAAACCACATGTTAGGGCACAAAAGCAGTCTCAAAAAATTTAAGAAGATTGAAATCATATCAAACACTTTCTCTGATCACAATGGCATGAAACTAGAAATCAACCACAACAGAAAAGCTTAAAAATTCTGAAACACATGGAAACTAAATAGCAGGTTGTTAAATAACAAATAGATTAAGAATGAGATCAAAGAAGAAATAAAAAAATTTCTAAAAATGAATGATAATGAGCATACAACAACTCAAAATTTATGGGACACAGCAAAAGCAGTACTGAGAGGGAAGTTCATAGCACTAAAGGCACACTTTAAGAAGCTAGAAAAAGCTCAAATAAACAACTTAACCCTGGATCTAAAAGAACTAGAAAAAGAACAGCAAGTAAAGCCTAATATTAGTAGAAGAAAGGAAATAATAATGATCAGAGCAGAAATAAATGACATAGAGACTAAAGAAACAATACAGAGGATCAATGAAACTAGGAGCTGGTTTTTTGAAAAGGAAAACAAGATTGATGAACCTTTAACTAGACTCACCAAGAAAAAGAGAGAGAGGACTCAAATAAATAAAATTAGAAACAAGAGGGGAGAAATAACGACACAACAGAAATACAAAATATTGTAAGAAAATACTATGAAGAACTGTATGCCACAAAACTAGACAACCTAGATGAAATGGACAAATTCCTTGAAACATACAATCTTCTAAAAATCTGTCTGGAAGAATCAGAAAACCTAAACAGACCGATTACACCAAATGAGATCAAAACAGTTATCAAAAAACTCCCAACAAAGAAAAGTCCTGGGCCAGGTGGCTTCACAAGTGAATTCTACGAACTATTTAAAGAAGAACTAACTCCTATCCTTCTCAAGCTATTTCCAAAAATTCAAGAGGAAGGAAGACTTCCAAGCTCCTTTTATGAGGCGAGCATAATTCTGATTCCAAAACCAGGCAAAGACAACACAAAAAAAGAAAATTATAGGCCAATATCCCTGATAAAAATAGATGCTAAAATCCTCAACAAAATATTAGTAAACTGGATCCAACGATATATGGAAAAAATCATACACCATGATCAAGTGGGATTTATTCTTGGGAGGCAAGGCTGGTACAATATTCACAAATCTATCAATGTTATTCATCACATAAATGAAAGGAAGGAGAAAAACCACATGATAATTTCCATAGATGCAGAAAAAGCATTTGATAAAGTCCAGCACCCATTCATGATCAAAACTCTCAGCAAAGTGGGAATACAGAGAACATACCTCAACATGATAAAAGCCATCTATGACAAACCCACAGCCAACATCATACTCAATGGGCAAAAATTAAAAGCAATCCCCTAAGATCAGGAACAAGGCACCACAATAGTGTTGAAAGTGGTGCTCCCTTTCACCATTTTTGTTCAACATAGTCCTGGAAGACCTAGCCACAGAAATCAGACAAGAAGAAGAAATAAAAGGCATTCAAGTTGGAAAAGAAGAAGTAAAGCTATCATTATTTGTAGATAATATGATATTGTATATAGAAAACCCTAAAGTCCCAGTCAAAAACTACTGGACCTGATAAATGAATTTAGCAAGGTGGCAGAATATAAAATTAATACTCAGAAATCAGAGGCATTTTTATACACCAACAATGAAGAGTCAGAAAGAGAAATTAAGGAAACAATCCCCTTCACTATTACAACCAAAAAATAAAGTACCTAGGAGTACATTTAACCAAGGAGACTAAAGACTTGTATTCGAAAAATTATAAAACATTGATAAAAGAAATCAAGGAAGATACAAACAAGTGGAAGCATATACCATGCTCATGGGTAGGAAGAATAAACATCATTAAAATGTCTATATTACCCAAAGTAATTTATAAATTCAATGCTATACCAATTAAAATACCAATGACATACTTTACAGATATAGATCACATATTCCAAAAATTTATATGAAACCAAAAGAGAACACAAATATCCTCAGCAATCTTAAAAAAAAAAAAGAATAAAGGGGGAGATATCACACTTCCTGATATCAAGCTATACTACAAGGTCATTGTACTCAAAACAGCCTGGTACTGGCATAAGAACAGGCACATAGATCAATGGAACAGAACAGAGAACCCAGAAATAAACCCACAGCTCTATGGACAACTGATATTTGACAAAGGAGGTAAGGAAATACAATGGAGTAAAGACAGTTTTTCAACAAATGGTGTTAAGAAAATTGAAGAACCTGCAAAAAAATGAAACTAGACCACCAACTTACATCATTCACAAAAATAAACTCAAAATGGATAAAAGACTTAAATGTCAGGCGTGAAACTATAAGCATCTTAGAAGAAAACATAGGCAGTAAGCTCTCTGACATCTCTCACAGCGATATATTTGCTGATTTATATCCATGGGCAAGGGAAATAAAAGACAGGATAAACAAATGGGACTATATCAAACTAAAAAGCTTTTGCACAGCTAAAGACAATAAGAACAGAATACAAAGACAAACTACACAATGGAAGAACATATTTGACAGTGTGTCTGATAAGGGGTTAATAACCAAAATTTATAAAGAACTTGTAAATCTCAACACCAGAAAGACAAACAATCCAATCAAAAAATGGGCAAAAGAAATGAATAGACACTTCTCCAAAGAGGATATACAGATGGCCAATAGGCATGTGAAAAAATGTTCAACATCATTAATCATTAGAGAAATGCAAATTAAAACCACAATGAGATATCACCTCACACCGGTTAGAATGGCGCTCATCAACAAAACAACACAGAATAAGTGCTGGCGAGGATATAGAGAAAAGGGAACCCTCCTGCATTCCTGCTGGGAATGCAGACTGGTGCAGCCTCTGCGGAAAACAGTATGGAGATTCCCAAAAAAATTGAAAATCGGACCCTGGCCGGTTGGCTCAGTGGTAGAGCATCGGCCTGGCGTGCAGGAGTCCCGGGTTCGATTCCCGGCCAGGGCACACAGGAGAAGCACCCATCTGCTTCTCCACTCCTCCCCCTCTCCTTCCTCTCTGTCTCTCTCTTCCCCTCCGGCAGCTGAGGTTCCTTTGGAGCAAAGATGGCCCGGGCGCTGAGGATGGCTCTGTGGCCTCTGCCTCAGGTGCTAGAATGGCTTTGGATACAACAGAGCAACGCTCCAGAGGGGCAGAGAATCGCTCCCTGGTGGGCATGCCAGGTGGATCCCCGTCAGGCTCATGCAGGAGTCTGTCTTACTGTCTCCCCATTTCCAGCTTCGAAAAAATAAAAAAAATAAAATAAAATTGAAAATTGAACTGCCTTTTGACCCAGCCATCCCACTTTTAGGAATATACCCCAAGAACACCATAGAACAATTCCAGAAGGAGAAATGCACCCCCATGTTTATAGCAGCATTGTTCACAATAGTGAAGATCTGGAAACAGCCCAAGTGTTCGTCAGAGGACGAGTGGATTAAAAAGCTTTGGTACATATATACTATGGAATACTACTCAGCCATAAGAAATGATGACATCGGATCATTTACAATAACATGGATGGACCTTGATAACATTATACAGCATGAAATAAGTAAATCAGAAAAAAACTAAGAACTATATGAACCCATGCATAGATGGGACATAAAAATGAGACTCACAGACATGGACAAGAATGTGATGGTAACAGGGAGTGGGGTGGAGGGGTGGGGAGGGGCTGAAGAAGGAGAGGGAGGGAGTCAGGGGAGGGTAGGTGCACAAAGAAAACCAGATAGAAGGTGATGGAGGATGATTTGACTTTGAGTGAAGGGTATGCAACATAATCAAATGTCAAAATAATCTGGAGATGTTTTCTCAGAACATATGTACCCTGATTTATCAATGTCACTGCATTAAAATTAATAAAAATAAGATTAAAAACAAAACAATAAAACAAAACAAAATTCTTTGAGGATAACCTTGGTCAACAAGATCACATAGGTTTCATGTGTACATTTCCATGATACATGACCTGTATATTGCATTATATGCCCACTACCCAAAGTCAAATCATCTTTCATCACCATATATTTGGCCCCCTTTACCCTTTACTATTTCTTACCTCCTTCCCTCTGAAACCACCATAATGTTGTCTGTGGATTTAAAGGTGAATGATAGGTAAAAACAATCATCTAGGTCTAGTCTACTAAGCAAAAAATATTGGTGTAAAATATTTAAGTTGTTTATATAAGTAAATATATAATTAAAATTAATCTTACATAAAGCTTATACTATAAGAAATGAAAATGGCTAGGAAACTTTGCTGATGGTTTGGAAAAAATCAGGTTAAAACCTTTAATGATTGTTGATTTCTTCTTATATTTTTGTTAGTGTAATTTTTTTTTTTATAAAATAAATTCTTTTTGGTTAGGATCTTTGGACCTTACATATAATTATATCTGGGGTGAATATTGATGAACCTACAGTGGTTTGTCTATTGTTTCCCATTCTTTCATTTTTAGTATTTTTATTGTATTTATATCCTTTGTTTCTTTGCTTTCATCTGGTGACTTGGAAATTATGAATCTTATTTCATTTTCTTATTTTCCTTTTAATTATAGTGCACTAAAGTTTTCTATCAATATCTGAAGTTCATCACTAACTATAACCTTTTATAAGTAAGGCCAGAATTTTACCATGCTTTAATTTGCCTCCTATTTCACTTTGCCCTTACCAACACCCCTGTTCAAATCATCTGGCTTTTTAGTTCCAGTTTAGTTAGTTAGTCAGTATTATACATTAACAATTAGTACTAAATAAAAGTTATACTTGTTTCTTTGCTTACCATATTCTTTTGTATTTCAAGTCATCTTCTTTCTTAAATATTTTATTGTTTATTTTGGTTTGTTATAAAAATGTTTTTAGAGGAGCCTCATAGTGATTCTTCCCCTGACATTCCTTTCTCCTTTGATTCTAAACTTGGACTGTCTAGAAACCATTCCTATATCTAATAATAGCCAACATTCTTATGACTTAAAAAAACAAAAACTTTTTTTATTCTAAATAAACTCAATACCAAAATACATGAGTGTGCCTTAAGATTAGCAAGCAAGATTCAAATATATATAACTTGTATAGAAAAAATATTCTTAAAAGCAAGGGCTTTGCAAGTTAGTAGCAAGAATTTTGGGCTTAAAGAACAGAAGACCTCATTCTGGTGCTCAATCTATTAATTAGTTCTGTAATGTTGAGAAAATTGCTAGATTTTTATCAATCTAAATTTTTTTCACTTAATGTAATATATTTGGGCAAGATGTTACATTCCATTAAAATATTACCTTACCTGAATGACTATGATAGACTCTGCTCTAGTTTAATGTTTCTATGATTTGACAACTTAAATTCTGAATAACACAATAACAAAGGATGAAAAAGATATTATGGTATTTAATATTTTTATATAATATGGATATTTCTTAAGTAGTCCAAAAGTCCATGAATGGTATTTATTCTAAACAACTTTTTATTATGTATAAAATCTAACATAAAGGTTAATGGAAAATATATTAAATGCTTATTTCTTTACATACATTACAACAGGCTTTAACTGAAAATGGAGCAAAAATAAATCCTAGTTAATGAAGAGCAAAAGAATTTCATTGCCAGCCTTTTCTTTTTAAGCTGACTTTGTAATACATTTTTCCCCCTTCAAAATGGCAAAAGGCATTGTGTTCAATAAAAAAAAAAAGGAAAAAAACAGAGAGGAAGAAATTTTATTTAGAGAGGATAACTTGCTGATCTGCAGATAGTGCTCAAGTAAAATCGCTCACATCAAGATTAGTCTAACAGCATTTTCAGAAACCGAAGGAAAGAAGGATGTGACAGCCCTTTAGAAAACATCCGTCAGTGTCATCTGATTCCTCTTATTATGTCTTTTCTTTTCAAATATTTCCTTCAGCCTGTACATCTGGAGACTCTCCTGTAATAAATTATCTTTGTTCATGAAATCTACGCTATTTTTACAGCACTCTCAAATGTGGTTAAAATAGACAACACACTGTCTGGGTCACCCAGATTGGGCCACAGAGTGAGCACATACCAGTCATTTTTAGCCCTTTTGGTAATGACTAATGCCACTACCACAAGCCTTTCAGTTTATTTCAAATAGTTAATACACTATATAGGTCACAAATCAAAATGATATTTAAAAAAAGAATTTGTTCCTACTTCTCTCCATATCCACTTTGTTCCTCATCTATTATTCTGGCTTCCAACAGCAAACATTTCAGTTTCACATTTATATAACTAATTCTTTAACTGTTATAATGTTTTGGCTGTTTTTTTTTTTCTTTTTCTTTTTCTGAAGCTGGAAACAGGGAGACAGTCAGACAGACTCCTGCATGCGCCCGACAGGGATTCACCCCGCACGCCCACCAGGGGCGATGCTCTGCCACTCCGGGGTGTCGCTCTGCTGCAACCAGAGCCACTCTAGCGCCTGGGGCAGAGGCTAAGGAGCCATCCCCAGAGCCCGGGGCCATCTTTGCTCCAATGGAGCCTTGGCTGCAGGAGGGGAAGAGAGAGACAGAGAGGAAGGAGGGGGAGGTGGGGAGTGGAGAAGCAAATGGGCGCTTCTCCTGTGTGCCCTGGCCGGGAATCCAACCCGGGTCCCCCCTCACGCCAGGCCGACACTCTACCGCTGAGCCAACCGGCCAGAGCCTTGACTGTTTTTAACAGCTGATAATTAATAAAAATTTTAACATAATATTTGGATGCTGTATTCTTTAGAATTCTAAAAATGAATTTCTGTCACTTGATTGTATGCTTAAACAAAGCAACTAGTCTTGACATTCAAATGTCATAAAGGAGTGTCAAACATAAGGTTGGCTTTGTATATAATCTACAGTTTAAGTAGAAATGTACCAATAGAAACTAAATATATATGAGCATAAAAGTTTTTTTCACAATTGGTCAGGCCCTTTTAGAAGAAAATGGCAAATATTTGGGTCTATTTACACTGATTTGCTCTCATTGGCTTCAGAAAAATAAAGATAAAAATATATGCGCTGTTAAGACTAAATTATAAGAACATACAACTAGTTCAGAAGTATTTGCTATATGGAAGAAAGGTCTCAGAGGCAGAAATACAGTGACTTTATAGAAAGCTATATGTGACTTTATAGAAAGCTAGTATAAAGTAAAAGGCACAGTATCACTAAATCAAATCATAAGGTCTGACCACTATGATGTACTGCTTGCTATAACTTAGAACTGCAGGGAGAAAATGGTTCAAGATGAACCATCTATTCTCCTTAGACTACTTGAAGCAATACAACACCAGAAATATTTCAAGATGAAGTCATAATACAGATAGTTAAAGTTCTATTTCATTAAAATTAAACAGAATCAATTACCATACATATTTTAAAATACATTTAGTTACTTAACTTGGATCTTTGAAAGCAAGTAAATTCATACTGAACATTTAAGTTCTTCAACTTATTCTTCAATCTTTCTCTTGTGTCTCTGTATAGTTAATAATATAAATCTTCTTCTTAAACAAGAACATGATTTTCTTCAAGGTCTGTAATAGCAGATTTTCAAATAACAGAAACAGAATTAATTCTATGTTGACACCCTTAATTGAATATGTTCAACAAAATTAAAAATTATAATTTTCTTAACCTTAAAGGAATGTTTATAAACTTCATTATATAAACTAAAGATGGAAAAACATCACTACACATCATTCATTAGGAATCATGTCATGTGACTTAATATACTATACTTAGAAAAATTTCTTTTTATCAAAGTCTATTACTCAATAGACTATGTAAAAGATGGTAAAATTTCTCTACTTGCCATGGAATTTAGTTTAGCATATACATTTAAATAAAAAAAAAACCTGAAGCGCTATATTTTACATTACCCTATTGTGGAAGAAAAAGAGTAGACATAAAATGAAGGAGAAAATGTCTCCTCCACCTATACTGTCCTTGGGCTGGGGTCCCATTCCCCATAGATTACTTTGTACTTTCCTATGGGTGCAGGACCTAATTTTATTTTGGGTGTGCTTCTTTTTAAGGTAAAAATTTTTTCTTTTTTTTTTTTTCTGTGACAGAGACAGAGAGAGAAAGAGAGAAATAGATAGAGACAGAGAGACAGGAAGGGAGAGAGATGAGAAGCATCAATTCTTCGTTGTGGCACCTTAGTTTTTCATTGATTGCTTTCTCATATGTGCCTTGAGGGGGGTTGCAGCAGAGCGAGTGACCCTTTGCTCAAGCCAGTGACCTTGGGATCAAGCCAGAGGCCTTTGGGCTCAAGCCAGTGATCATGGGGTCATGTCTATAATTTCACACTCAAGCCAGTGATCCCATGCTCAAGCTGGTGAGCCTGCGCTCAAGCCGGCAACCTCAGGGTTTCAAACCTGGGTCCTCTACATCCCAGTCTGACGCTCCATCCACTGCACCACCACCTGGTCAGGCAGTGTTCATTTTAAATATTTTTTTTAATTCTATAAAACTAATTAATGTATACATTTTTTAAAGATGTCAAAATGTTTATGATGAAATCTAGCAATTCCTTGCCCTTCCTGTTCTTACTTTCTAGTCTTAATCATAAAAGAAAATTGTCTTCAATAATATATCTGGTAAGAAAGTTGATGAATTCACTGTAGAATATAACTTGTCTAAGTGGAAGTGGCCAGAAGATTGCTAGATGTGGGGATCTCAAATTTAGGAGAGAAACCTTGACTACAAACACTGCTTTTGGAATCAATTTATAGGTGGTATTTAAAACTGAAAATAATATTTATCTCAGAGTTTGCATTTTCAAATATGTGCAGCAGCGCCCTTTGCAAAATATGATACAAATGTAGAGCATTCTTAGAGATTAAATAGATTTAAGTGTGACACTAGAAAGCTTAGTAGTGTGAAAATTCATAAACAGGAACCTCATTTAAAATGGAGTTGGGAGGCTAGAAAAGTCTCAGACACATGTCACTCAATGTCACACTACTGACCTCAACAAAAGCGATGAATCTTTCATCTCTGGCAGGAAGTGATATGACATTATTATCTCAGTGAGAGGAAGAAAAAGATTCTTTCTTGCAAGTAACAGCTCTGCCAATGGGAGAGTGCCATGACTCAGCCAATAAAAAGTCACCATACATTGAACTTTCAGTCTCCTCTAGTGAACTTTTTGTTTGCAATTGCTCTACAGTCTATATAAAAGCATACCTATCCTTTGTTTCTCTGGACTTGTGCATAGTTTATCATTAAAACTGCATGTCCCTAATTGCAATTCTTTGTTGTTCCTGAATAACCCCCCCCCTTTTTTTTAGATATATTTGTTTAAAGTCAAGAGTAGTAATAAACTGTGGCAGACAATTATACATCTTGAATGCAAGGAGCTAGAGACAAGAACTAAAAGATGAGGCACCAAACTGAGTGGAAGACATAGCTGAAAAAAAAACAGCAGAAAAAAGATGGAAGAAAAAACCCTGGAACCCAATCATAGATTTTCTTAAGGCCAAATCTAAAGTCCCTGTCCTATAGCAGTTCAGAAGTTGGAAACTGGAATTTGGGGATAATCCTTGCCAATCTGTGCTGAATGCTCCATAGAATTTTCCATGAAGATATATATAACTAAAATAAAACATTCTTACATAAAATATTGAACAGTAAGCAAAATTTGTCTATGCTTCTTTCATCCATAAGGTGCCATTTATCGTTATGAGTTTTTCATCCATAAGTGCCTTTTATTGTTATGGTATGGTATCTCAGAATTCTCTGCTTCCATTCTCTCTACTCTGTTTTACCCCTGAGGACCATGTTCCTTCCTTTAGGAGTCTTTATCCTTCACTTTCATCAAAGTTCACGTGAAATTCTACTACCATCCATGAAAGATTTAAGTACTATAAGAATTATCTTTCTAACAAAAACATTATAAAATTTTACCAAATATAAAAGAACAAATTTTACATACTGGAATACAGTACACAACACTGACCTTTGAGAACAATAATATAGGAGAGATAAATCCTTAAATTTTCCCGATTTATACTCCAGGGGCAAGTTTGCAGGTCATGGTGCATTGAGAGAGAATTCAGCAATCCAGCTGAGCTGAAGAAAGAAATTAGAGCTAAGGAAGGAAGTTGCTTAAATTCTGTGAGGCAGAATATCTAAAAAGATATGGTTACACATATACACACACATATGCAGTTTTGGAGGCCTTCAAAAGTGATTCTGAGTTTTTCATTGAATAAAGGTCTAGAATGCATGGAGTAAAATTTCATGAAAGAACAACTAGGAAAACACCATTTAAAGATTTAAAGCATAATAGGTTGGAAATTATCTGGTGTGCACCTATGTCTGGGAAGACTTTGTGTTTCCTAGCAGCCGGAGTTGATCAACATTATGGTACATGAAACATTGGACAGAAAGCTCAGAAGAGCCATAGTTATGCAGTAGCCCAAGAGAAAAGGTTGCTTTTAAAGTCGCCCTACAAAGTGTGAAAAAGTTTAATTTTGAAACATCAAACTTATTTTAGATAATTCCATGCCATAAAAATTTCAAAACTAAAGAAAAATATTGCTATTCATAACCATTCAATTTAGAATTTATTGCATCTAAAAAATTTATCTTTTTGCAAAAGAGCAGGACTATATTTGACTCATGGGTAGAAAAGAAAAATCAAAAGAAACAGACCCAGTTATGACAGAAATGATAAAATGACCAGGAAAAAAAAAGCCTCAATAATCTAGCATAAACCTTATAAATAGATTTAACGATGTTAAGAACAACTGATAAGATTAAAATGCAGTATTTGAATAAAAAATCATTTGATGCAATTAATTGCAGATTAGAAATCTGAAAAAACATTAGTGAATTTGAAGGTATACAAATAGACATTACCCAAAATAACACACAGAGAAAATAATAAAAACAAAGTTTGGTTCATCAAGGACCTGTGAGATAATTCGAAAGTGGGTTTTTTTTTTTCTTTTAAAGAAATAAAATTAGAGCTGGGTGGTGGGTGCAGATAATTGAAGAAAAAATAATCAAAATATTTTAGATTTAAAAATCATCACTGTTGGTCAAATAAGTTTGTAAATATTTTTATTATTATTAATTTTAATGGGGTGACATTGATAAATCAGGGTACATATGTTCAGAGAAAACATCTCAAGGTTATTTTGACATTTGATTATGTTGCATACCCATCATCCAAAGTCAAATTCTTCCGTCACCTTCTATCTGGTTTTCTTTGTGTCCCTCCCGGCCCCCCTCTCCTCCCCCCCCCCCGCCCCGTAACCACCACCCTCTTTTCCATGTCTCTAAGTCTCATTTTTACGTCCCACCTATGTATGGATATATAAATTTGCTCACTTATAGTTCGCATTGGGTGTGGGGGACAGGCTGTAAGCAGGCAGGGTTGTTATAACCTAAGGCTGAGTTTTAAGACTAAGCCTTTCCCACCCTTTAGAGGAAGTCTGTTATGCCTCAGATAAGTGACTTTGTATCAGAGACTTCTTTGTTTGTATATTGTATTAAAGGTTTTGATTTCTACACTATAAAATGGAGCAGAGGAGCCCATGCTAGAGGAGGGCAGAGAAAGGCCATGTGGAGGAGAGGAGAGGCAGTCAAAGCAGTGGAGTGCTGAAAGAGAAGCCAGTTTGTACAGAGTCTGTGCAGAGAGAAGGAGATGGGGGAAAGAGGTGAATAAGGCTGGTGAGGTAAAAAAAGCCTTTGATTCTAGGAAAACTCAGATAAATCAGTGGCTTTGGGAGCCCTGAATGGAAAGGGAAGTATTTTCCCACTGTGCGTATTTCTTGCCTGCTGGGTGTGAGCTAAGATTAAAGGTAATAGCCCACTAATTCTTGGCTCTGTTGTTTTATTACCGTCTGTTGGTCAAATAAGTTTGTAAATATGATATATAGGTTTACTCGCTTATAGTTTGCATCGGGTGTGGGGGACAGGTTGTAAGCAGGCAGGGTTGTTATAACCTAAGGCTTAGTTTTAAGACTAAGCCTTTCTCACTCTAAGTGACTTTGTATCAGAGACTTCCTTATTTGTATATTGGATTAAAAGTTTGGATTTCTACACTATAATATGGGGCAGACCAGGTGCTTGCTCTCTCTTTCTGTTCCTGAGTTTAGCATTAGAGGAGAGAGCAGAGAAAGAGAGCAGAGAAAGACCATGTGGAGGAGAGGAGAGGCAGCCAAAATGGCAGAATGCTGAAGGAGAAGCCAGTTTGTGCAGAGTTTGTGTAGAGAGACGGAGATAGGAAACAGGTGAATTAAGCTAGTGAGCTAGAAACCTTTGATTCTAGGAAACTTGGATAAGTCAGTAGCTTTGTGAGTACTGAATGAGTGGGTTTTGGAGCCCAGTGTGTATTTTTACTTGCCCGCCAAATGCAAGCTAAGATTAAATGTAATGGCCTACCAGTTCTCAGCTCCATCGTTTCATTACCGTCTGCCCAAATCAAATGCGAACCTGCATGGGCCAGGCAGCTGTGATGGTGGCCGTAGATACTGGCTTTACCATCATATTCTAAAAGATCAAATAGGCTGAACATATACAAGCAAAACCACACCATGACACATTATTATCAAATTACTGAAAACCAGTGATTAAAAATAACAATAAACCAGAGAAATGGCTCACACATAAAAAATCATACACTGTAGCATTCTACCTGCTGGGGAAAACCAGCAGTTTTTTTTACCAGTGTTGTGTGGAAAAAACCTACTCAAGACACAATCTCATGTCAAGAGGAAGAGGGGGAGGCTTGTCAAGGGAGGCAAAGAAGACCTCCTGAATTTCCTTCTTCCTCAGCTTTTATTATAGAAGCAGAACAGATGTAACAGGATTACAGGGAGGGAGGCCAGGTGATAAAGGGAAAGAATGACTAATGGTCATTTAGCTGGCATGGAAAAAGGACTAATTTGGGTCAATACGTTTTTTTTTCTTTTGCTAATTAACAAGCACCTTGGAAGGGGCAATCTAGAAGCTCTAGGCTAATTTTCTAAAGCTCGTTTTTTTGTCTACATAATGTTCACTCACACAGTTTCTTGGTGTTTGCATCCAAAAGACATTCACTCAGGGTTTTGAACTAAAGTTCCCCAATCCAAGTGATAGAGGGTTCAAGGTTAAATGGGTAATTCCCTACAATACACAATATAGGTTTCATCAACCTATAAAGTGAGTGAAATAATCTTATGCAAATTAGTCTTCCATAATGCTGATTATTTAAAAACTTTTGCTTGATCTGTGTTTTATTCTTTATCTATTTGACAAATAATTATTGTAGTATGTGCTAATAAAAGGTAAGTAAACTTTTCTGGGTTACTTTTATTTCAAAACAAAATTTTAAGAGTGATGTTTTTAATCTCAAAGACATAAGTTTTAATGATAGTATTGTTAAGTGTGTTGAAATATTTAGGAGCAGGATATATTTTCTAGCACTTACCAAATCTCACTATAGGACTACCCAAATATATCCCGTCTGACAAAAACAAACTGGGCTAAATTTAAAATCTCAGTTCAGGCAATCACAGGAAAGAAAACCTCAAGCTATTAGATACAGCATTTCAGTCACTTCTCAATAATTTACTCTAGTGAAAAAGTACAGCAGTATTCATATTCTACAATAGCCTAGAGTCATGAGAAAATTTCTACTTGGCTTTATAATACATCATATGATTTTTAGAAAAAATTTCCCCAAAACTCACTTTTATATAATAGTATAGTTATATCAAACAATTAAACTTTGCAGAAGAAGACAGTATAACAATAAATATTTTAAACATCCTCCAATGATAGAGTTCTGTGAAGGACATTGGGAGTTAAAAGACATATCACCTTAATTTTAGTGACTAACATATTTTTCATGTGTCAGTTATTCCATATCATCTTTAGCATGAATAAATGTAATAAAAACAATATGTCTTCTCTTTCATGAAATCATCCAGGTATATTGGCTTGGGAGTATTGTAAAGATGATACTCATCCTTGGCCAACCCATCACAGATTAAGGTGCCCATTTTTCATTAGAAATACACATTCCTCTACTTGAAAAGTTGTATTTCCTTTTACCCTCATCCAAATCAACCTAATATGAAACATTTCATTTACAAAATCTACAAAGTGGAAAAATTTTGCATATCAATTCTCAAGAATTGGCTAAACATCAAAATAAATTCTGATAAAATAATCTCAGGAAACATCCATCATCACAATTGATCTGCACATCTATTAAAAAATAATTCTGTTTATGATTCTGTCAACTTCTACTTGTATTTTATAACCTTAGGATTAATATGCAAATAGTACCAACCTAACTGGAAGGGCATAATTTACTAAAGTGAAAAATAAACCCATCACAATCTTCAAATATGGACACTTAACAGATTTTTGATGAAGTAAATTTAAGGTAAAAGATAGTATTTGTTTGTTTCCATGAGCACATTTTTTGAGTAAACATGTGAAAAAGAAAGTACATTGATATTCTTGGGAAGCAACATACAAGAATAACTTTTAACAATAGACTAAGCCAAAGAAATGCTACAGAGAAAGAATTCAAAAGATTAGGTAGACACTTGGTTGTAACATGTTTTGACTCAATTATTAATCTAAATGTAGTGGTGAGAGCCTAAATTTCAACAATACTGATTAATAATTCTAATCACAAAATTAAAATTTTTATGACTAAGTTTTTATCAAAAACTTAATAATAATGGCCTTTGACTAAAATTCTGTGTTTCCTAGTATACCTAGGGGCTTACACCAATGACTTTGACCCAAGTAATTTTCTTCTAAGATGAAACTGATTATATGGTATAGACTGGATAGATATCACTAGAGAATTTCAATTATATTCTTTGGCTTAAAAAAGTATTATAAAGCTTGCTTTTTTTCTACTATGGCACTGGCAACAGTTAAACTACTGAAAAATTAGATAGTTTTCAGAGCAAAATACTGCTGGTATAATGAGGTTTTCTGTGTTTGGTTGTTTGTTTTTTATTTCTTGTCTATTATTACTTGCCCATTTGAATGGCTGCATTTCATCTGGACAAAGTAAGCAAGATATAATTTAACCTATTGGTGCCATAAACCTAATTGCATTGCATACCCATATTATATATTCATGGATATAATATATTCTTATTATACATTGGAGTAAACGTGTTGATATAAAACACAGTCACTAAAATAAAACAAAATTATTGATCCAGTAAATATAATATGATACATGTTGGTTTTGTAAAATGTGTACTCAAATTAAAAATGAATCTTGAGCCAAATGGTGATCTAAGTTACCCTGATTCCCACTTTCCTATACCTTTCATATCAAATATATTACTAGGCCACAGTAATAAAAACAGCATGATACTGGCATAAAAATAAAGATGTAGATCAATGGAACAGAATAGAGTGCCCAGAAACACATTCATGTCTTTATGATCAATTAATTTTTGACAAAGTAGAGAAGAACATCCAATAGGGTAAAAACACCTCTTCAATAAATGGTGCCAACGCCATAGGATGTATGCAGAATTTGGACAGGTACATACAAAAAAATGAAACTAGACCACCAACTTACATCATACACAAGAATAAACTCAAAATGGATTGAAGACTTAAATGCAAAACCATAAACTCATATAAGAAAACTTAAGCAGTAAATTTCAGATATTTCTGGTAGAAATATTTTTCTGATATATCTTCCTGGGCAAAGAAAACAAAAGAAAAAATAAACAAATGAGACTACATCAAACTAAAAAGTTTTTGAACAGAAAAGGAAAACATCATCAAAACAAAAAGACAACCCACTGAATAGAAAAACATGATACATCTGAAAAGGGGTTAATATCTAAAATTTATAAATAACTATACAACTCAACATCAAAAAAAAATAATCCAATTACAAAATAAGCAAAGGACCTAAATAGAAACTTCTCCAAAGAGGACATACAGATGGCCAATAGACACATAAAAAGATACTCAACATCACTAATCATTAAAGAAATGCAAATTAAAACCACAGTGAGACATCACCTTACACCTGTCAAAATGGCAATCATCAATAAATCAAACAACGAGCATTGGTGAGGATGTGATAAAAAGAGAACCCTTGTGCACTGATGGTGGAAATGCAGATTGGTGCAGCCACTTTGGAAAACAGTATGGGGTTACCTCAAAAAATTAGAAATGGAACTGCTTGCATTCCAGCAACTCCATCTAAAAAAATCCAAAACACTGATTCAAAACAGTAAATGCACCCTTATGTTCATTGCAGCATTACTTACAATACCAAGATTTTGTAGCAGCCCAACTGACCATCAGTAGACGAGTGTATTAAAATATTGTGGTACATTTACACAATGCAATACAATGTGACCATATAAAAGAAGGAAATCTTACCTTTTGTGACAGCATGGATGGAACTGGAGAGTACTATGCTAAGTAAAAAGTGAAATAAGCCAATCAGAGAATGATAAACACCATATGATTTCATTCATCTGTGGAATCTAATGAACAAAATAAGCTAACAAACAAAACAGAAACAGACTCATAGATACAGAAAACAGACTGCCAGCTGTTAGTGGGGAGGAATTGGGTAGCTGGGTAAATCAGGTAAGGGGTTGAACAAACTGATAAAACTCATCCACACATACAGTAGTATGTGACTATTAGATGGAAGATGAGGCGGCAGGTAGAAGAGGGTAAAGGGGCAAAAAATGGTGACAAAAGGACACTTGACTTTGGGTGATGAATACACAATCCCATGTACTGATGAGGTATTGCATAATTGTACCCCTGAAACCTATATAATTTTATTAACCAATGTCACTCCAATAAATTTAACAAAAATTAAATAAATAAAAATAATAAAGACAGTTGACATTTTTGGATGCTTACTAGATGTCAGTCACTGCCATAAGAGCTTTGTAAGATTAATCATTAAAAATTTTCAATAATCTTATTAAGAAGGTAGGGAAAACTATTATCTTTATTTACAGACTAGAAACTTAAGGAGAAAGAAAGTATTTCACAAAGGATACCCAACTAATATGCAACAAAGCTAGGAATTTAACCCAGACTGTTCTATGTGGTTCTAATATTCATCACTGCTATGTGATACTATATTTAAAACATATTTATTTTAAATATATATATATATATGTAGTATAAAATTTTTGAAATGATTATAGAATACAAAGAAAAATAGATATTTAGGAAAGATAAATAAGGATTAAGGTAAAAATTTCCACACAGAAGTTGGGTGGAGCCAGGTTCACAAGTGGAGTAATTGACCTCTGTTAGGAACAGGGCATGTTATATACTACAGAGACAAGAGTGTGCACAAGTACAGGAATTTGCCAGATTTGGTGATAGAGGAATGAAAGCATTTTCTCCTGGTTTTTTCTGTATTAAAAGAAATAAGAATTAATGTTACCCACTGAAATAAAAGCAGGCATTTGTGATTGAAAGAGAAAACAAAGGGTTTGAAAGAATCATTTAAGAAGTAGGAAAATAAGAATAACATTTCTAGACTTTAAAGAAAAATGACCTTATAGTAGTTAGATATAAATAAAAAGACCAATTGGGGCCCTGGCCAGTTGGCTCAGTGGTAGAGTGTCCACCTGGCCTGTGGAAGTCCAAGGTTAGATTCCCGGCCAGGGCACACAGGAGAAGCACCCATCTGCTTTTCCACCTTTCTCTTCTCCTTTCTCTCTGTCTCTCTCTTCCCTTCTCGCAGCCAAGGCTCCACTGGGGCAAAGAGCCAGGGAGCTGAGGATGGCCAGACTCAGGTGCTAGAATGGTGCCAATTGCAGCGGAGCAACACCCCAGAGGGGCCAAGCATCGCCCCCTGGTGGTCATACCAGGTGGATCCCGGTCGGGTGCATGCAGGAGTCTGTCTACCCTCCCCTATCTTCCTCCACCCCCCGCTTCTGACTTTGGAAAACTACAAAAATAAATAAATAAAAAATAAAGACCAATTGGTGCAGTTTAATTTTCTCCACTTCTGAGTGCAGGTATGTTACAGCAGAGAGTTGAATAAAATCTTGGTTAGAATTTTTCCACCTAGTATCATGGAGGAAAGTATGTGTAAGGGAGGTGAGGGTAGAAGTTAGGGCATGATTATAAGTGACTGACCATTGATTTAAATTGAGTAAAGAGGAGTAATGACATGAAGTGATTGGTGCACAATGAAAAAGTGATGGAATGGTTGATAGATTGGCAGCTCTAATGAGCTCAGAAAGTTGTTGGAATGAAAAACGAGAGAAACCTGTAATGATAAAAATATGTGATCAGAGACTGCAAATATTATAGTTAATATCAAGTTTCAGGCTATGACCACAAAATTATGTGGCTGAGATGTATTTAGGAAAAAATATTATTGAAAGTGAGGTAAAAAAACTAAGCAATCTAGATGCTAGATTAATTTTATATATGGAACTTGGTATTTCAGAGCATTACAACATAAGTAGTTTGGAAAAAAGACCATGAATCAGTTGCTAAAATTTTCAAGGAGTGAGGGGGAGTTGACTGGGAATTTGAAAAATGCCTCCACAAAGAGATATAGCAGTTAGTGTAACCGGATGGCATATGTTTCAGAGCAGCTGGATTTATTGAGGGACAAAGATAGATACTCAGAAATCAGCAGTAGGAGGAAAGGAGGACACCCCCTCCAGGTGATCTTATTTATTTGTGGGGTACTGAGTAAGACCAGAACTTGAGAGATTTTCAGGAAATGCAGTGACCTCAAAAATAACAAAGTTTCAGTTAGAGCAAGAAATGTGAAGTGAATGCTTGGGAAGATGTGTGTAGAGGCAATTTTACTGGTGATGAAGGGCATTCTTAGGAACTTACTGGAAGTGTTTACAGCATTTAGAAGCAATGAAATAATGGGTAAGATTATAGAGAGATTATAGGGTAGGGTACTATAGAGAGACATTAAGTGAAAGTGTTCAGATGATGATGGATGATTTTTGAGGATTGAGTTTTTGGTGGTCAGCGATATAAACATAGATATAAAATTAATGGGATTATTTCTAATGGTTTCTTATGGAAATATGGATAATCAATATTGGTTATAATCTCATTCTTAGGCCTCATCCTCTAGGCAATTTTAGAGTAGCTGATGGAAAACAACATGATAGGATAATCTTCACCTGATCCATCTTTCTCTAGTTTATAACTCTGATTGTTGAGTGCCTACACTCTTGTCTTATAGCCGACTCCTGTTCATCCGGATTTATTCATTTAACTAGATAAGAGTTGTAAAGAAGGATAAAAGTGAGCTCCTTGATAAAGTATTTTAACTCACAAATGTAAAAACTATGGCTACCAAGGCATTGGTATAAAAATAAAGTTTAGCCTAATGGGATTCATCACCATTTACTATGCATAATACTAGTCATAAAATCAGAAAAGCAGACACAGGGAAAAAAAAATTTCCACTTCATAAATTAAATATACCTTTTTCTTTTATAATTGTCTCAATTATTTCTCCTAAATATCAGATTTCAATTAAAAGAAAGCACTTTAAAGAGAAAATTAAGTTTGGATATTTAGTTCCAAAGAAGAAAAATAGATGTTTCTTTTCTCTAATCAATCATTAGCCAGACTCATGATTCCTGCCCCTTTTAGGATGAAGCCCAATTGTCTTCTCTGCAATATTGTGCAAAGTTTTATTGTAATACTTATCACAAGGTAATCATATTTTCATATATATACTTGTCTATGCACTGGGCCATAAACTCGCCAAAAACACAGAAGACTATTCTTTGTTTCTATGGTACTTGGCATAACTTGGAAGCATGATATATGATGTATATGTTATAATTGAGGCTCTCAACACATTTTCATTTAACCTACTTACCAGATTAATTGGCAGTCTCCATTCTTTCTGTAAAGGTTGAATAATGCCAACAACCTATTGAACTTATCTTTACTCACACATTCTACTTCTTAAACTACTTAATGGCAGTTGATTCATTCATTTATTTATATGCTAGACAGCATTCCACTGTGGATACTGTAGTGAACAAAAAAGACAAAAATTCCTGCCTCAGGATATTTATACTATTGTTATACATATGTATTGTTATGTATATACTATATGTATTGTTAACTACATAATATTACATGAGTGCAAAAAAAAGTGTGTTGTCTCTATTACAAGCACAAAAACTACAAATTAACAAGGTAGACCTGTAATAAAATAGAAGAATTCCACATTCTTCTTATGATACATGATTTATTCAAGAAAGGTGATTCAGGACTCCATTTAAATATGCATATTGAAAGACATGGCATTGGCCTTGCATTAAAACTTTAATGAATGAATATGTATTTATAAGCTCAAGTTAAAATAAGGAAATTTAGTTGTGTGTGTGAAATCATATGTGTACATATGAAATTCCATGAAAGATTCTACTTTAAGTATTTTTTGAAATGAGTATTGATCTTGATTGTATCAGATGAGAGCATTTCTATTGGGTTAATAATAGTTAATAATGACTTCATATCCACCATGTGCTATGTATTGGGATGGGCATCTTATATGCATATTTCCTTGGTCTTCACATAATCATATTATTCTTTCCTTTTTTTTAAATATGAAGAATCTGTATCAAAAATGTCAAGAAATTTGCTTAGTCATACAGGTTTTGCGGATGATGCCAGGAAAACTTTGAAGCCACTGCTGTATAAGGTCACTCCTCCAAGTTAGAGGTCAAGCATTTTCTACCATTGTAGAAATGGGAAGCTTTCTTGATTCTTTCCCCACTGAGTATAAGTTAATTAATTATAGAGTAGTTTAATACCATTTTGTTGTTGTTGTAGACAAACCTGTGACTTGACCTCAGAGAAGGATATCCCAAGACTGTGTAAAGGGGTATCAGTATCTTATAGGGAGGAGATTGGGTCTCCAGTTTCATATAGTACCTCAGAGGTCCCAGAGGCTTGTGGACTAAATGTGGCCTACAAAAGTAGTTGTTCCAGAAGACAAACCAGTCAAGCCATGGCTGTGGGAGGAGAGGAGAGGGAGAGAGAGAGAGACAAAGAGGAGAAAGGGTGGAGAAGCAGATGGTCTCTTCTTCTGTGTGCCCTGACCAGGAATCTAACCTGGGACATTCACATGCCTGGCCAATGCTCTACCACTGAGCCAACTGACCAGGAAAGTTTTTTATTTGTTTTTTAATGCAAAAGTCTCTGTTATATGTGTTCCATCTTCAATGCAAGTTATAATTGAATTGATCTTAAATACATAAAATCTACAAAATAACATTCCTTAAAATTGCATTGGTATTCTTTCTTTTCCTGCTATTTTTCCTACCACCCCCCTAACTCATAGAACCAAAACAACATGCTAACATAGAGGACCAATATATCTAAGCTGAAGTACTGGCTCTCAAACTCAGCTACACATTGGAATCATCTAAAACATTTTAAAAATGCTAATGTTTGGGTCTTATTCTACCTGGTTTGATTGTTATGAAATGTGGTTTTGGATTTTGTAAAGAGAAGTTTTCATCACTAATTCTAATGTGAGACAAAGTGAGAACTACTAGTATAGAATAATAGTAGTTATATTTCCATCTTGCTTGCACATTGGAAACTTCTAGGAATTCTTTAAAACATTGGTGACAAGTTCCCACACTTCAATTTTGTGCAATTCATTCAAAGTGCAGCCAGAGCATGAGAAGTATCACCTCGTTCTGAGGTGTTTCTAGTAAGTTACCCAAGGCTTAGAACTGCACATTAGCATTTCAATATTTGTTAGGTCAGAAAAAGATTAACACAATTTTCACATTTATAAAGTTTCTCACATTGAATTTTTAAATACATAATATGGATATTTATAGTTTAAATACAGATGTATTTGAATGTAGTTTAATGAATTAAGGCAAAGAGCAACTGATAATTACATGTGAAATCTCCCAGAAGAAAAATCATTTCTTCATTGGGAAAGTATAAGATTCAAGGGAAATGTTATCACTATTTTGAGAAAAGGAACTACAAAAATATATTTCAAAGGAGTTATTTTTAATGCAAGTACAACAAATAGATGATCCTTGGAAGAAATCATTACTTATAAGTAAGAACAAGATAGGGCAGAGACAAGGCACTTTTAGTCAGATTCACCACTTTTAAAAGGAGCATAATCAGTTCTCAAATAAATATTTTCAGATGTGTAAAAATCACCTACAAATATTTATTCCACTTAGAATTTTCTTAAAAATACAAGTTCTTGACAATTAATGTAAATTGTCAATTGCTTAAAAGTAGAAAAGGAGTATTTATTTAAAGACTACAGCATACTTCTGAATGAAAGGTTCAGTGTTGTTTTTTCTTTTAATTAAAAACTTGGTAACACATTCAGAGAGAAGTCAGATGCAAACTGGTAGAGACTGTTCTACATGTGTGGAATGGTTTTATATGATTCTGTTATTGCAGCTTACTGAATAAACACTGTGTAAAAGTTGTGTAAACACTGGTTGAGTTATTTCCTATAATTTAATTTATATATGCTAATGCTTAAAATATTTTTCTCCTCCAAAAACATATTCAAATTCTTACAGTCAAAATGATACAGTTTTGGCCCTGGCTGGCTGACTCAGTGGATAAGCATCTTCCCAGTACGCTGAGCTTGCAGGTGTGATCCTTGGTCAGGGAACAAATGAGAAGCAAACAATGAGTGCATTGAAACAGCTAAGTGGAATATTGAGTTGATGCTTCTCTCTCTCCCCCCTTCCCTTCTCTCTTTCTGTTTCTCTCAAATCAAGGGGAAAATTTAAAAAATGATACTATGTGAAGGGTCATGTTCTCATTCCTCAATATCACAGAAAAATTATCCCTAAAACTTTTATGTTTTAACATTTGGGTAATTGTGTGTGTGTGTGTGTCTGTGTGTGTGTGTGTGTGTGTGTGTTGTATTTGATAATGGTGACTTCATTTCTCTCATCAGATTATCTTTCTTAATAGTTATTTCTATTATTCTACCATTTGCATTGCAGGATAGATATTTTGTTAGCAAAAGTAGTGTTTTGCTACTCAGTGTCTACTTATGCATAATAAAATGCCAGTAAAATAATATAACCAGTGTATAATGCATGGGGAAATTCGGTTTATTTTTTTTTTTAATAATTTTATTTTTTTAATGGGGTGACATCAATAAATCAGGATACATATATTCAAAGATAACAAGACCAGGGTATCTTGTCGTTCAGTTATGATGCATACCCGTCACCCAAAGTCAGATTGTCCTCTGTCACCTTCTATCTTGTTTTCTTTCTGCCTCTCCCCCTCCCCCTTTCCCTCTCCCATTTCCTCCTCCCCCCCCCGTAACCACCACACTCTTATCAATGTCTCTTAGTTTTACTTTTATGTCCCACCTACGTATGGAATAATGCAGTTCCTGGTTTTTTCTGATTTACTTATTTCGCTTCGTATCATGTTATCTAGATCCCACCATTTTGCTGTAAATGTTCCGATGTCATCATTTCTTATGGCTGAGTAGTATTCCATAGTGTATATGTGCCACATCTTCTTTATCCAGTCATCTATTGACGGGCTTTTTGGTTGCTTCCATGTCCTGGCCACTGTGAACAATGCTGCAATAAACATGGGCTGCATGTGTCTTTACGTATCAATGTTTCTGAGTTTTTGGGGTATATACCCAGTAGAGGGATTGCTGGGTCATAAGGTAGTTCTATTTTCAGTTTTTTGAGGAACCACCATACTTTCTTCCATAATGTTTGTACTACTTTACATTCCCACCAACAGTGTATGAGGGTTCCTTTTTCTCCACAGCCTCTCCAACATTTGCTATTACCTGTCTTGCTAATAATAGCTAATCGAACAGGTGTGAGGTGGTATCTCATTGCTGTTTTGATTTGCATTTCTCTAATAGCTAAAGAAGATGAGCATCTTTTCATATATCTGTTGGCCATTTGTATTTCTTCCTGGGAGAAGTGTCTGTTCATATCCTCTTCCCATTTTGTTATGGGACTGTTTGTTTGTTTGTTGTTGAGTTTTATGAGTTCTTTGTATATTTTGGATATTAGGCCCTTATCTGAGCTGTTGTTTGAAAATATCATTTCCCATTTAGTTGGCTTTCTGTTTATTTTGTTATCAGTTTCTCTTGCTGAGCAAAAACTTCTTAGTCTGATGTAGTCCCATTCATTAATTTTTGCCTTCACTTCTCTTGCCATTGGAGTCAAATTCATAAAATGCTCTTTAAAACCCAGGTCCATGAGTTGAGTACCTATGTCTTCTTCTATGTACTTAATTGTTTCAGGTCTTATGTTTAGATCTTTGATCCATTTTGAGTTAATTTTAGTACAGGGGGACAAACTGTAGTCCAGTTTCATTCTTTTGCATGTGGCTTTCCAGTTTTCCCAGCACCATTTATTGAAGAGGCTTTCTTTTCTCCATTGTGTGTTGTTGGCCCCTTTATCAAAAATTATTTGATTATATATATGTGGTTTTATTTCTGGACTTTCTATTCTGTTCCATTGGTCTGAGTGTCTATTTTTCTGCCAATACCATGCTGTTTTGATTGTCGTGGCCCTATAATAGAGTTTGAAGTCAGGTATTGTAATGCCCCCAGCTTCATTCTTTTTCTTTAGGATTGCTTTGGCTATTCGGGGTTTTTTATAGTTCCATATAAATCTGATGATTTTTTGCTCTATTTCTTTAAAAAACGTCATTGGAAGTTTGATGGGAATTGCATTGAATTTGTATATTGCTTTGGGTAATATAGCCATCTTGATTATATTTATTCTTCCTAGCCAAGAACAAGGTATATTCTTCCATCTCATTATATCTTTTTCAATTTCCCTTAACAATGGTTTATAGTTTTCATTATATAAGTCCTTTACATTCTTTGTTATGTTTATTCCTAAGTATTTTATTTTTTTTGTTGCAATCGTGAAGGGGATTATTCTTTTGAGTTCGTTCTCAGTTGTTTCATTGTTGGCATATAGAAAGGCTATTGACTTCTGTATGTTAATTTTGTATCCTGCGACCTTACTGTATTGGCTTATTGTTTCTAGTAGTCTTTTTGTGGATTCTTTGGGGTTTTCGATGTATAGGATCATATCATCTGCAAAAAGTGATACCTTTACTTATTCTTTTCCGATATGGATGCCTTTTATTTCTTTGTCTTGTCTGATTGCTCTGGCGAGAACCTCTAGTACCACATTAAATAAGAGTGGAGAGAGTGGACAACCCTGTCTTGTTCCTGATTTAAGGGGGAAAGCCTTCAGTTTAGTGCCATTTAATATGATGTTAGCTGATGGTTTATCATATATGGCCTTTCTCATGTTGAGATATTTTCCTTCTATACCCATTTTGTTGAGAGTCTTAAACATAAAATTGTGTTGTATTTTATCGAAAGCCTTTTCTGCATCTATTGATAAGATCATGTGGTTTTTGTTCTTTGTTTTGTTGATATGGTGTATTACGTTAACCATTTTACGTATGTTGAACCATCCTTGAGATTCTGGGATGAATCCCACTTGATCATGATGTATTATTTTTTTAATATGTTGTTGTATTCGATTTGCTAGTATTTTGTTTAGTATTTTAGCATCTGTATTCATTAGAGATATTGGTCTGTAGTTTTCTTTTATTGTGCCATCCTTGCGTGGTTTTGGTATGAGGGTTATGTTGGCCTCATAAAATGTGTTTGGAAGTATTGCTTCTTCTTCAATTTTTTGGAAGACTTTGAATAGAATAGGAACCAAGTCTTCTTTGAATGTTTGATAAAATTCGCTGGTATAGCCGTCAGGGCCTGGACTTTTATTTTTGGGGAGGTTTTTAATGTTTTTTTCTATTTCTTCTCTACTGATAGGTCTGTTTAGGCTTTCTGCTTCTTCTTGACTCAGTCTAGGAAGGTTGTATTGTTCTAGGAATTTATCCATTTCTTCTAGGTTGTTGAATTTAGTGGCATAAAGTTTTTCATAGTATTCTACAATAATTCTTTGTATATCTACGGTGTCCGTGGTGATTTCTCCTCTTTCATTTTGGATTTTGTTTATAGGAGTTCTTTCTCTTTTTTCCTTGGTAAGTCTTGCCAAGGGTTTGTCAATTTTATTGATCTTTTCAAAGAACCAGCTCCTTGTTCTATTAATTTTTTCTATAGTTTTTCTGTTCTCTAATTCATTTATTTCTGCTCTGATTTTTATTATCTCCTTTCTTCAGCTGCTTTTGGGTTGTCTTTGTTCTTCTTTTTCTAGTTCCTTAAGGTGGGAAGTTAAGTGGTTCACTTGGGCTCTCTCTTGTTTGTTCATATAGGCCTGAAGTGATATGAACTTCCCTCTTATCACTGCTTTTGCTGCATCCCATAGATTCTGATATGTCGTATTGTCATTTTCATTAGTCTGTATAAATCTTTTGATCTCTGCACTTATTTCTTCTTTGACCCATTCATTTTTTAAAAGTATGTTGTTTAGTTTCCACATTTTTGTGGGATTTTTTTCCTCTTTTTTGCAGTTGAATTCTAGTTTCAAGGCTTTATGATCAGAAAATATGCTTGGTACAACTTCAATTTTTCTGAATTTGCTGATGTTGTTTTTGTGGCCCAACATATGGTCAATTCTTGAGAATGATCCATGTACACTGGAGAAAAATGTATACTGAGTCACTTTGGGATGAAATGTCCTGTAGATGTCTATCATATCCAGGTGCTCTAGTGTTTTGTTTAAGGCCACTATGTCTTTGTTGATTCTCTGTTTGGATGACCGATCTAGAGCCGTCAGCATTGTATTGAGGTCTCCAAGTATGATTGTATTTTTGTCAGTTTTTGTTTTAAGATCAATAAGTAGCTGTCTTATATATTTTGGTGCTCCTTGGTTTGGTGCATATATATTAAGAATTGTTATGTCTTCTTGATTCAGTGTCACCTTAGCCATTATGAAATGGCCATTTTTATCCCTGAGTACTTTTCCTGTCTTGTTGTCAGCATTATTAGATATGAGTATTGCTACACCTGCTTTTTTTTGGATGTTATTTGCTTGGAGTATTGTTTTCCAGCCTTTCACTTTGAATTTGTTTTTATCCTTGTTACTTAGATGAGTTTCCTGTAGGCAGCATACAGTTGGATTTTCTTTTTTAATCCATTCTGCTACTCTGTGCCTTTTTATTGGTGAGTTTAATCCGTTTACATTTAGTGTAATTATTGATACTTGTAAGTTTCCTATTGCCATTTTATATCTTGCTTTCTGTTAGTTTTGTGTCTTGTTTGATCCTTCTCTTTCGTTTTTCTATCTTTTGTTTTTATTTGGTTGTATTCCATACATATTTCCTCTGTTGCTATCTTTTTTATCTCATGTGCTTCTGTGGTGGTTTTTTCAATGGTGGTTACCTTTGAGTAATGAAAAGGGTCCCTACCTTGTTCATTGTAGAAAACTATTTTGTGAGTACTTTTGTACTCCATCGTCCTTTGCTACTGTTAATCTCCATCTTCTCCCCCTCTTTCTTTTTGTTGTTGTCACAGTTTAAATTTGGTTTTATTGTGTTCTTCTTGGAGCTTTTACTTGTGGCTCTGTTTTTTTTTGTTCTTTGTATCTGATTGGAGAACCCCCTTTAGTAATTCCTGGAGTGGGGGTTTTCTGATGATAAATTCCCTCATCTTTTCTGTATCTGTGAATGTTTTTATTTCTCCTTCATATTTGAAGGATAGCTTTGATGGGTATAGTATTCGTGGCTGAAAGTTTCTCTCTTTCAAGACTTCAAATATTGGGGTCCACTCTCTTCTAGCTTGTAGAGTTTCTGCTGAGAAATCTGATGATAATCTAATGGGCCTTCTTTTATATGTTGTATTCTTCTTTTCCCTGGCTGCCTTGAGAATTTTTTCTTTGCTGTTGGTTTGTGTCAATTTCATTATGATATGCCTTGGAGTAGGTTTGTTGGGGTTAAGAAAACTCGGAGTTCTGTTTGCTTCTTGAATTTGAGGCTTTAGTTCTTTCCACAAGCTTGGGAAGTTCTCATCTATTATTTGTTTGAGTATGTTCTCCATTCCATTTTCTCTCTCTTCTCCCTCTGATATACCTATTATTCTTATGTTATTCTTTTTGATGGAGTCAGATAATTCTTGTAGGGCTATCTCATTTTTTTTAATTTTTGAGTCTCTTTCTTCTTCTCTCTGTTGTGCCTCAAGTTGCTTGTCTTCTATTTCACTAATCCTCTCTTCTATCTGACCTGTTCTATTAGCTAAGCTTGTCACCTCGTTTTTCAGCTTGTGAATTGAGTTTTTCATCTCTGTTTGATTTGTTTTTATAGTTTCAATTTCTTTGGACATATATTCTTTGTGTTCATTGAGTTGTTTTCTGAGCTCCCTAAATTGCCTTTCTGTGTTTTCTTGTATATCTCTGAGTATTTTTAGGATTTCTATCTTGAATTATCTGTCATTTAGCTCCAAGGTTTCCAATATATTAAATTTTTTCTCCATAGATTTTTCCTCATCTAGCTGTGTTACCTCTCTTTCTTTTGTATCCATGATATTCGATTTTCTCTTCCTTAATGGCATCTGAGGGTGGTTTTGTTGATAGTATTAATGAGATTTAATAAAGAATAAAAAGTTAAAAATATAAAAAATCAAAAAGAGTTGTTTTTTTTAAAAAAATTAATAATGAAATGAAGAAAAATAAAATAATAATTTTTAAAAAAAGGAAATTATTCCCCCCCTCCTTTTTTCCTCTCCTCTTCCCTTTTTATTGAGAAAATCTTGTGATGAACTGTGAATTATAACAAACAATGCCTGTGATGGAGGTCCTGAATTGGGGAAAAGTAATAAAGGGGCAAAAAAAAAAAAAGAAAAAAAATATGAAAAAAAAAGGGGGGGGGCTGGTATGGACCCACAAAAAGCAAATAAGGAAAAAATTTGGGTCAAGAATAAAATGATTTGCTTTTAGGTGTTGGTGTTGTCTAAGAGTTATGATGAGAGGAATAAGAGAACAGAAAAATGGGGGGACAAATTAAAAATTACTATTGTATATAGTGGAACAAGAACTAGATAAAATGGAGAGCCAGGGATGGGAGCACTGCTAGTGAGTTAAAAAGGTGAAGTAAAAAACCCCCAAAATGCCACAAACATAAGTTTGAGTCCCAGATAAGATAATTTGTTTGTTATTGAGGTTTGAATGAGAGGAGATGTAAAGGAGAAAGGAAGAAACTAATATAGAGGGAGAAAAGAAAGAGAGAGAGAGAAAAAAAGAGGGAACCAGTAAAAGGAGAAAAAAGAAAGGAGAGAGAGAGAGTTGAGGGTTTTGGAGTGCAACCCTCATAGAGAGAAAGGAAGAGGAGAAAAAAGATAATGGGAGATGTAACACTTATGGGTAGTGTAGTTCAAGGAAAGGAGAGAGTAAGACCGGCAGAGAGTTAATCGGCCAAATTGGAGGAGGAAAAAAGTATCAAGAATGAAGATAAGAGAAACAAACGAACAAATATAATAAAATGGGATAGGTTATAAAGTCTGCAGATTATTCTTGATTTTGAGAGGTTATCTTCTTGTTTTTTCTTTTCTCTCCCTCTTCCTGGTCGGTGACTCTGTACCCCAGGTTCTACCCCTTTGGCACGCTCAGGTAGAGGTTTGCAGTTGATAAGTCTCTATGGCAATGTCATGTATTGTGCTTTAGTCTCGTTGGGACTCAAGGCTCATTAGTTTTCATAGGCTCCGACAGTGAGAGAGTCCGTGTTCCTGGAGCCTTTCTCCTAGTCTTTTCTTCCTCAATTAGTAGCCTGATAATCCAGCTATGGGGTTGTTGCTGCCTCTGCCTGGATAGTAAGAGGTTCAAAGAGCTGGCAACTCCCCACTCTATTTCCACTCAGCACAGGGCTCTGGGTAAGGCTCAGTCAGTCAGAGCTGCTAGCATAATCAGGCGGGCTTTCCACCCACTCAAAGACCTCTGGCTCTGCCACTCTGTCCAGTAACACAGGCGGGCACCCACTTCCGGGGTGCTTGGAGGAAACTCTCATTCACTATCTGCGCGCGCAAACCAGGATATCCGGCCAGTAGTCTCACGCTCTGAGTGAAACCCCCAACCGCATGGAAATTTGCAGCGCTGGAATTCGCTCTCGCTCAGTCCCCGTGCGCGGCTTTTGCAAGGCGCTGGGGCAGCCCGAGATTCCGCTTTTGCCCACACAAAGGCCCCTGACTCTGCCCCTCTGTGCGATAACACGGGCGCGCACTGCCGAGGCACTCGGAGGAATCGCTCACTACCTATCTGCGCGCGCACACCAGGATATGAGGCCGGCCGCGTTTCCCTGAGTGAAACCCTCACCAGTACGGAAAATTTCCACCGTTGGAATTAGTTCTCGCTCCCTCCCGTGCGCGGCTTTCCCAGGGCGCTGGGGCTGCCCAGAGATTCTGCTTTCGGCCCACAGAAAGGCCTCTGACCCTGCCTCTCTGTGGGGCAACACGGACACCCACTTCTGGGGCTTAGGAAGAGATCTCTCGCCCACTAACTGCGCACCAACCAGGAGAACGGGTAAAATGGCTGCCCCGCTTGTCTTTGTTTGGGTTTGGTGCAAGTGTTAGCTTGTATTGCCCGGGTTGCCACAGGAACAGTTTTTCCTCTGCTAGGATCTCCGTGCCACAGTCTGGTTCAGCCTTTTGTGCGCGGCCTGGATGTATTCACCCCCTTTGCCCGCCTCAGTTTCTATATTCACAGTTACCAGAGAAAGCCGCCCTGTTTAGGTTAGTGAGGAAGGCGGAGCATTTCTTACTCCCTATTTCCTTCAGGATTTGGCTATATATTTAGCCAATTTTTCACTCGACCATACCTTTGGGTGTATTGTGAAGCATCTGGAGGCTCCAAGTATAGGTTTTTCTGCTTCTGGTTGAAGGTCTTGTTGAGTTTTGGGGGAGATTTATCAGTATCGCTTCCTACTCTGCCATTACTCTGACGTCATCTCTCGAAATTCGGTTTCTTTATTCGTCATTCATTAAAAAGAAAAAGGTTAAAACTCAGAATAGATAACGTGTCATTGGCAGCAAAATGGCCATTCAATCAGTGTTTAAAAAAATAAAGAAACTATTCATATGATTTTGTGTGCCTGGAAAAGTGAATCTATTTTCAAAGAAATTATCTAAATATGAAACTTAAAGAAATGAATTAAAATAAAAAACTTTTAAAGATATAAAGTACAGCCAAGATAATTATGTTTCAGAGCAAAAATAACATACCTATTTGACTTTTTAAATTTATTAAAGATTGCCCTTTTGCCTCATTAAATATCTCTCATTTATGAAGTTTTTTTGGTTGATCTGTCTTTGATTCATGTTCCAGTATGGATACATTCTACTAACTGGGTAACACAAAGGTTTAACTAATACCTTTTTTCTATTATACAAACATAATAAACATTTGCCTATCTAACTAATTAATTAGCATTATGGAAGTCAAATTTTTACCTAATATAAAAGTCAATATACTGTTGATCTTGTCTAATCCATAAAGTAACTCAAATAACCTGAATACAGATTAGTCTATTTATTTGAGTTTTATAGACATGGTTTAAATAATTGGAAAATTATTTTAAAATTTTATGACCTCAATAAACTTTTTGGTCACAGGCACTATGTCTGACATCAGGAATACAACAAATTAGATATGGGGTAAAGTTCAGAAAGGTTCTTCTTCAACAGAGTTACAATCCAGGGAAGTAGAGAGAACAGCAGGCACCTGAAATGCAGAATGATGTTAGGGATTTACACAAGTCATGTGGGATCACAGAGAAGAGGAATCAGTTCCAGACTAAAGGCGATGGGGTTGGGGCAAAGTAATAGAAAATGTTCCTGAGGGATATGAAGCCGAGTTGGAATTTTAATAAACGTAAAAAACAATACACTTATATAGTAAAGAGGTAACCAGTAGCTTTGGAGTAATAAACATTCAAAGCATGAGGCAGCCAAGAAGTAACAAAGTTTTTTATTTTTTTTAATTTATTTTTTAATTAAATTAATTGTATTAACATAGATTCTAGGGGTCACCCCAAATGCATCCTGCCTCCCCCATATTCCCCTCAACATCTCCCCTGCCCCCTCCCTACAACGACCCCCCTTCCCTTCAGATTTATCCCCTTCTATCATCCCCTTTCCCTCTGTCCTTTTTTCCTCAGGTCCCTTTGATCCCTCCTCTGTCTCAATTCCATTCCTCAATTCTCATTATTCCTTGGATTCCTCAAATGAGTGAGGTCATATATTTCTCTTTCTCTGCCTGGCTTATTTCACTCAACATAATAGTTTCCACGTCCCTCCATATTGTTGCAAAAGGTAATATTCCCTTCTTTTTCATGGCCCCGTAGTATTCCATAGTATATATGTACCACTGCTTTTTAATCCACTCATCCACTGATGGACACGGGCTGTTTCCAGATCTTCACTATTGTGAACAATGCTGCCATAAACATGGGGGTGCACATTTTTTTTCAGTCGGTGATATGGTGTCCTTGGGATATATTCCTAACAGTGGGATGGCTGGGTCAAAGGGCAGTTCCATTTCTAATTTTTTGAGGAATCTCCGTACGGTTTTCCATAGTGGCTGCATTCCCACCAGCAGTACAGGAGGGTTCCCCTTTCTCCACATCCTCGCCAGCACATATCATGTGTTGTTTTGTTAATGAGCGCAATTCTGACTGGTGTGAGGTGGTATCTCATTGTGGTTTTAATTTTTATTTCTTTAATGATTAGTGATGTTGCACATTTTTTCATCTTTCTAATGGCCATCTGTATGTCCTCTTTGGAGAAGTGTCTATTCATTTCTTGTGCCTTTTTTTGATTGAATTGTTTGTCTTCCTGGTGTTGAGTTTTACAAGTTCTTTATAAATTTTGATTATTAACCCCTTATCAGATGTATTGTTGAATACATTCTCTCATTGTGTGGTTTGTCTTTTTTTCTGTTCATATTGTCTTTAGCAGTGCAAAAGCTTTTTAGTTTGATATAGTCCCATTTGTTTATCCTGTCTTTTGTTTCATTTGCCTGTGGAGATAAATCAGCAAATATATTGCTGCAATAGATGTCACTGAGCTTACTGCCTATGTTTTCTTCTAGGATGCATATGGTTTCACGACTTACATTTAAGTCCTTTATCCATTTTGAGTTTATTTTTGTACATGGTGTAAGTTGGTGGTCTAGTTTCATTTTTTTGCAGGTAGCTGTCCAGTTTTCCCAACACCATTTGTTAAAGAGACTGTCTTTATTCCACTGTATGCTCTTACCTCCCTTGTAAAATATGAATTGTCCATGAAGATGTGGGTTTATTTCTGGGTTTTCTGTTCTGTTCCATTGATCTATATGCCTGTTTTTATGCCAGTACCAAGCTATTTTGAGTCTAATGGCCTTGTATTATATATAATTTGATATCAGAAGTGTGATACCTCCCACTTTATTCTTCTTTTTCAAGATTGCTGAAACTATTCGTGTTCTCTTTTGGTTCTATATAAAATTTTGGAATATGTGTTCCATACATGTGAAGTATTGGTATTTTAATTGGTATTGCATTGAATTTATAAATTGCTTTGGGTAACATAGACATTTTAATGATGTTTATTCTTCCTAACCATGAACACGGTATATGCTTCCACTTGTTTGTGTCTTCCTTGATTTCTTTTATCAATCTTTTATAATTTTCTGAGTACAAATCTTTAACCTTTGTGGTTAAATTTATTCCTAGGTACTGTATTTTTTTTTTTTTTGCAATAGTGAAGGGAATTGTTTTCTTAATTTCTGTTTCTGACATTTCATTGTTCGTTTATAAAAATGCATCTGATTTCTGTATATTAATTTTATATCCTGCCACCTTCCTGAATTCATTTATTAGGTCCAGTAGTTTTTTGACTGAGACTTTAGGGTTTTCTATATACAATATCATATCATCTGCAAATAGGGATAGTTTTACTTCTTCTTTTCCAATTTGGATGCCTTTTATTTCTTCTTCTTGTCTGATTGCTGTGGCTAGGACTTCCAGAACTATGATGAATAAGAGTGGTGAAAGGGGACACTCCCACCTTGTTCCTGATTTTAGGGAAATTGCTTTTAATTTTTGTCCATTGATTATAATGTTGGCTGTGGGTTTGTCATAGATGGTCTTTATCATGTTGAGGTATGTTCTCTGTATTCCCACTTTGCTAAGAGTTTTGATAATAAATGGGTGCTGGATTTTATCAAATATTTTTTCTGCATCTATTAAAATTATCATGAGGTTTTTATCCTTTTTGTTTATATGGTGAATCATGTTGATTGATTTACAAATGTTGTACCATCCTTGCCTCCTCAGAATAAATACTACTTGATCATGATGTATGATTTTTTTCATGTATTGCTGGATCTGGTTTGCTAATATTTTGTTTAGGGTTCTAGAATCTAAATTCATAAGGGATATTGGCCTATAATTTTCTTTCTTTGTGTTGTCTTTGCCTGATTTTGGAATCAGAATTATGCTCGCCTCATAAAAGGAGTTTGGAAGTCTTCCTTTCTCTTGAATTTTTTGAAATAGCTTGAGAAGGATAGGAGTTAGTTCTTCTTTGAATATTTGGTAGAATTCACCAGTGAAGTCATTGGGCCCAGGGTTTTTGTTTTATGGGAGGTTTTTGAAAACTGTTTTGTTCTTTGGTTTTAATTGGTCTGTTTAGGTTTTCTGATTCTTCCAGATTGATTTTTGGAAGATTATGTTTCAAGAAATTTGTCCATTTCACCTAGGTTGTTTAATGTTTTGGCTTAGAGTTCTTCATAGTATTTTTATACAATATTTTGTATTTTTGTTGTGTCGGTTATTATTTCTCCACTCTCATTTCTAATTTTTTAAATTGAGTCCTCTCTCCTCTTTTCTTGGTGAGTCGCATTAAAGGTGCATTGATCTTGTTTACCCTTTCGAAGAACCAGCTCTTGGTTTTATTGATTCTCTGTATTATTTCTTTATACACTATGTCATTTATTTCCACTCTAATCTTCATTATTCTTTTCCTTCTACTACCTCTGGGCCTTACTTGCTGTTCTTTTTCTAGTTGTTGTTTTTTTTTATACATACATATTTTAATTCCTCCTTTCCCTTCATACTATATATATATATATATATATATATATATATATATATATGTGCTTTCCATTTTTCTTTTCTTTTTTTTTATAATTTTATTTTTTTAATGGGGTGACATCAATAAATCAGGATACATATATTCAAAGATAACAAGTCCAGGTTATCTTGTCGTTCAATTATATTGCATACCCACAACCCAAAGTCAGATTGTCCTCGGTCACCTTCTATCTTGTTTTCTTTGTGCCCCTCCCCACCCCCTATCCCTCTCCCATTCCCCCCTTTCCCCCGTAACCACCACACTCTTATCAATGTCTCTTAGTTTCACTATTATGTCCCACCTACGTATGGAATAATACAGTTCCTGTTTTGTTCTGATTTACTTATTTCGCTTCATATCATGTTATCAAGATCCCACCATTTTGCTGTAAATGTTCCGATGTCATCATTTCTTATGGCTGAGTAGTATTCCATAGTGTATATGTGCCACATCTTCTTTATCCAGTCATCTATTGACGGGCTTTATGGTTGTTTCCATGTCCTGGCCACTGTGAACAATGCTGCAATAAACATGGGGCTGCATGTGTCTTTACGTATCAGTGTTTCTGAGTTTTGGGGATATATACCCAGTAGAGCGATTGCTGGGTCATAAGGTAGTTCTATTTTCAGTTTTTTGAGGAACCACCATACTTTCTTCCATAATGGTTGTACTACTTTACATTCCCACCAACAGGGTATGAGGGTTCCTTTTTCTCCACAGCCTCTCCAACATTTGCTATTACCTTGACTTGCTAATAACAGCTAATCGAACAGGTGTGAGGTGGTATCTCATTGCTGTTTTGATTTGCATTTCTCTAATAGCTAAAGAAGATGAGCATCTTTTCATATATCTGTTGGCCATTTGTATTTCTTCCTGGGAGAAGTGTCTATTCATATCCTCTTCCCATTTTTTTATTGGATTGTTTGTTTGTTTGTTGTTGAGTTTTATGAGTTCTTTGTATATTTTGGATATTAGGCCCTTATCTGAGCTGTTGTTTGAAAATATCATTTCCCATTTAGTTGGCTTTCTGTTTATTTTGTTATCAGTTTCTCTTGCTGAGCAAAAACTTCTTAGTCTGATGTAGTCCCATTCATTAATTTTTGCCTTCACTTCTCTTGCCATTGGAGTCAAATTCATAAAATGCTCTTTAAAACCCAGGTCCATGAGTTGAGTACCTATGTCTTCTTCTATGTACTTAATTGTTTCAGGTCTTATGTTTAGATCTTTGATCCATTTGGAGTTAATTTTTGTACAGGGGGAGAGACTGTAGTCCAGTTTCATTCTTTTGCATGTGGCTTTCCAGTTTTCCCAGCACCATTTATTGAAGAGGCTTTCTTTTCTCCATTGTATGTTCTTGGCCTCTCTATCAAAAATTATTTGACTATATATATGTGGTTTTATTTCTGGACTTTCTATTCTGTTGCATTGGTCTCAGTGTCTATTTTTCTGCCAATACCATGCTGTTTTGATTGTCGTGGCCCTATAATAGAGTTTGAAGTCAGGTATTGTTATGCCCCCAGCTTCATTCTTTTCTTTAGGATTGCTTTGGCTATTCGGGGTTTTTTATAGTTCCATATAAATCTGATGATTTTTTGCTCTATTTCTTTAAAAAATGTCATTGGAAGTTTGATGGGAATTGCATTAAATTTGTATATTGCTTTGGGTAATATAGCCATCTTGATTATATTTATTCTTCCTAGCCAAGAACAAGGTATATTCTTCCATCTCATTATATCTTTTTCGATTTCCCTTAACAATGGTTTATAGTTTTCATTATATAAGTCCTTTACATTCTTTGTTATGTTTATTCCTAAGTATTTTATTTTTTGTTGTTGCAATCGTGAAGGGGATTATTCTTTTGAGTTCGTTCTCAGTTGTTTCATTGTTGGCATATAGAAAGGCTATTGACTTCTGTATGTTAATTTTGTATCCTGCGACCTTACTGTATTGGCTTATTGTTTCTAGTAGTCTTTTTGTGGATTCTTTGGGGTTTTCGATGTATAGGATCATATCATCTGCAAAAAGTGATACCTTTACTTCTTCTTTTCCGATATGGATGCCTTTTATTTCTTTGTCTTGTCTGATTGTTCTGGCTAGAACCTCTAGTACCACATTAAATAAGAGTGGAGAGAGTGGACAACCCTATCTTGTTCCTGATTTAAGGGGGAAAGCCTTCAGTTTAGTGCCATTTAATATGATGTTAGCTGATGGTTTATCATATATGGCCTTTATGATGTTGAGATATTTTCCTTCTATACCCATTTTGTTGAGAGTCTTAACATAAAATTGTGTTGTATTTTATCGAAAGCCTTTTCTGCGTCTATTGATAAGATCATGTGGTTTTTGTTCTTTGTTTTGTTGATATGGTGTATTACATTAACCGTTTTACGTATGTTGAACCATCCTTGAGATTCTGGGATGAATCCCACTTGATCATGATGTATTATTTTTTTAATATGTTGTTGTATTCGATTTGCTAGTATTTTGTTTAGTATTTTAGCATCTGTATTCATTAGAGATATTGGTCTGTAGTTTTCTTTCTTTGTGCCATCCTTGCGTGGTTTTGGTATGAGGGTTATGTTGGCCTCATAAAATGTGTTTGGAAGTATTGCTTCTTCTTCAAATTTTTGGAAGACTTTGAGTAGAATAGGAACCAAATCTTCATTGAATGTTTGATAAAATTCGCTGGTATAGCCGTCAGGGCCTGGACTTTTATTTTTGGGGAGGTTTTTAATGTTTTTTTCTATTTCTTCTCTACTGATAGGTCTGTTTAGGCTTTCTGCTTCTTCTTGACTCAGTCTAGGAAGGTTGTATTTTTCTAGGAATTTATCCATTTCTTCTAGGTTGTTGAATTTAGTGGCATAAAGTTTTTCATAGTAATCTACAATAATTCTTTGTATATCTACGGTGTCCGTGGTGATTTCTCTTCTTTCATTTTGGATTTTGCTTATATGAGTTCTTTCTCTTTTTTCCTTGGTAAGTCTTGCCAGGGGTGTGTTAATTTTGTTGATCTTTTCAAAGAACCAGCTCCTTGTTCTATTAATTTTTTCTATAGTTTTTCTGATCTCTAATTCATTTATTTCTGCTCTGATTTTTATTATCTCCTTTCTTCGGCTGCTTTTGGGTTGTCTTTGTTCTTCTTTTTCTAGTTCCTTAAGGTGGGAAGTTAAGTGGTTCACTTGGGCTCTCTCTTGTTTGTTCATATATGCCTGAAGCGATATGAACTTCCCTCTTATCACTGCTTTTGCTGCATCCTATAGATTCTGATATGTCGTATTGTCATTTTCATTAGTCTGTATATATCTTTTGATCTCTGCACTTATTTCTTCTTTGACCCATTCATTTTTTAAAAGTATTTTTTTCCTCTTTTTTGCAGTTGAATTCTAGTTTCAAGGCTTTATGATCAGAAAATATGCTTGGTACAACTTCAATTTTTCTGAATTTGCTGATGTTGTTTTTGTGGCCCAACATATGGTCAATTCTTGAGAATGATCCATGTACACTGGAGAAAAATGTATACTCAGTCAC
Source organism: Saccopteryx bilineata (assembly GCF_036850765.1). NCBI lineage: Eukaryota > Metazoa > Chordata > Mammalia > Chiroptera > Emballonuridae > Saccopteryx > Saccopteryx bilineata. Next base: position 205,298,572 of record NC_089491.1, on the reverse strand, counting down.
TTTGGGATGAAATGTCCTGTAGATGTCTATCATATCCAGGTGCTCTAGTGTTTTGTTTAAGGCCACTATGTCTTTGTTGATTCTCTGTTTGGATGACCGATCTAGAGCCGTCAGCATTGTATTGAGGTCTCCAAGTATGATTGTATTTTTGTCAGTTTTTGTTTTAAGATCAATAAGTAGCTGTCTTATATATTTTGGTGCTCCTTGGTTTGGTGCATATATATTAAGAATTGTTATGTCTTCTTGATTCAGTGTCACCTTAGCCATTATGAAATGGCCATTTTTATCCCTGAGTACTTTTCCTGTCTTGTAGTCAGCATTATTAGATATGAGTATTGCTACACCTGCTTTTTTTTGGATGTTATTTGCTTGGAGTATTGTTTTCCAGCCTTTCACTTTGAATTTGTTTTTATCCTTGTTACTTAGATGAGTTTCCTGTAGGCAGCATACAGTTGGATTTTCTTTTTTAATCCATTCTGCTACTCTGTGCCTTTTTATTGGTGAGTTTAATCCGTTTACATTTAGTGTAATTATTGATACTTGTAAGTTTCCTATTGCCATTTTATATCTTGCTTTCTGTTAGTTTTGTGTCTTGTTTGATCCTTCTCTTTCGTTTTTCTATCTTTTGTTTTTATTTGGTTGTATTCCATACGTATTTCCTCTGTTGCTATCTTTTTTATCTCATGTGCTTCTGTGGTGGTTTTTTCAATGGTGGTTACCTTTGAGTAATGAAAAGGGTCCCTACCTTGTTCATTGTAGAAAACTATTTTGTGAGTACTTTTGTACTCCATCGTCCTTTGCTACTGTTAATCTCCATCTTCTCCCCCTCTTTCTTTTTGTTGTTGTCACAGTTTAAATTTGGTTTTATTGTGTTCTTCTTGGAGCTTTTACTTGTGGCTCTGTTTTTTTTTGTTCTTTGTATCTGATTGGAGAACCCCCTTTAGTAATTCCTGGAGTGGGGGTTTTCTGATGATAAATTCCCTCATCTTTTCTGTATCTGTGAATGTTTTTATTTCTCCTTCATATTTGAAGGATAGCTTTGATGGGTATAGTATTCGTGGCTGAAAGTTTCTCTCTTTCAAGACTTCAAATATTGGGGTCCACTCTCTTCTAGCTTGTAGAGTTTCTGCTGAGAAATCTGATGATAATCTAATGGCCCTTCTTTTATATGTTGTATTCTTCTTTTCCCTGGCTGCCTTGAGAATTTTTTCTTTGCTGTTGGTTTGTGTCAATTTCATTATGATATGCCTTGGAGTAGGTTTGTTGGGGTTAAGAAAACTCGGAGTTCTGTTTGCTTCTTGAATTTGAGGCTTTAGTTCTTTCCACAAGCTTGGGAAGTTCTCATCTATTATTTGTTTGAGTATGTTCTCCATTCCATTTTCTCTCTCTTCTCCCTCTGATATACCTATTATTCTTATGTTATTCTTTTTGATGGAGTCAGATAATTCTTGTAGGGCTATCTCATTTTTTTTAATTTTTGAGTCTCTTTCTTCTTCTCTCTGTTGTGCCTCAAGTTGCTTGTCTTCTATTTCACTAATCCTCTCTTCTATCTGACCTGTTCTATTAGCTAAGCTTGTCACCTCGTTTTTCAGCTTGTGAATTGAGTTTTTCATCTCTGTTTGATTTGTTTTTATAGTTTCAATTTCTTTGGACATATATTCTTTGTGTTCATTGAGTTGTTTTCTGAGCTCCCTAAATTGCCTTTCTGTGTTTTCTTGTATATCTCTGAGTATTTTTAGGATTTCTATCTTGAATTATCTGTCATTTAGCTCCAAGGTTTCCAATATATTAAATTTTTTCTCCATAGATTTTTCCTCATCTAGCTGTGTTACCTCTCTTTCTTTTGTATCCATGATATTCGATTTTCTCTTCCTTAATGGCATCTGAGGGTGGTTTTGTTGATAGTATTAATGAGATTTAATAAAGAATAAAAAGTTAAAAATATAAAAAATCAAAAAGAGTTGTTTTTTTTAAAAAAATTAATAATGAAATGAAGAAAAATAAAATAATAATTTTTAAAAAAAGGAAATTATTCCCCCCCTCCTTTTTTCCTCTCCTCTTCCCTTTTTATTGAGAAAATCTTGTGATGAACTGTGAATTATAACAAACAATGCCTGTGATGGAGGTCCTGAATTGGGGAAAAGTAATAAAGGGGCAAAAAAGAAAAAAGAAAAAAAAAAGGGGGGGTTGGTATGGACCCACAAAAAGCAAATAAGGAAAAAATTTGGGTCAAGAATAAAATGATTTGCTTTTAGGTGTTGGTGTTGTCTAAGAGTTATGATGAGAGGAATAAGAGAACAGAAAAATGGGGGGACAAATTAAAAATTACTATTGTATATAGTGGAACAAGAACTAGATAAAATGGAGAGCCAGGGATGGGAGCACTGCTAGTGAGTTAAAAAGGTGAAGTAAAAAACCCCCAAAATGCCACAAACATAAGTTTGAGTCCCAGATAAGATAATTTGTTTGTTATTGAGGTTTGAATGAGAGGAGATGTAAAGGAGAAAGGAAGAAACTAATATAGAGGGAGAAAAGAAAGAGAGAGAGAGAAAAAAAGAGGGAACCAGTAAAAGGAGAAAAAAGAAAGGAGAGAGAGAGAGTTGAGGGTTTTGGAGTGCAACCCTCATAGAGAGAAAGGAAGAGGAGAAAAAAGATAATGGGAGATGTAACACTTATGGGTAGTGTAGTTCAAGGAAAGGAGAGAGTAAGACCGGCAGAGAGTTAATCGGCCAAATTGGAGGAGGAAAAAAGTATCAAGAATGAAGATAAGAGAAACAAACGAACAAATATAATAAAATGGGATAGGTTATAAAGTCTGCAGATTATTCTTGATTTTGAGAGGTTATCTTCTTGTTTTTTCTTTTCTCTCCCTCTTCCTGGTCGGTGACTCTGTACCCCAGGTTCTACCCCTTTGGCACGCTCAGGTAGAGGTTTGCAGTTGATAAGTCTCTATGGCAATGTCATGTATTGTGCTTTAGTCTCGTTGGGACTCAAGGCTCATTAGTTTTCATAGGCTCCGACAGTGAGAGAGTCCGTGTTCCTGGAGCCTTTCTCCTAGTCTTTTCTTCCTCAATTAGTAGCCTGATAATCCAGCTATGGGGTTGTTGCTGCCTCTGCCTGGATAGTAAGAGGTTCAAAGAGCTGGCAACTCCCCACTCTATTTCCACTCAGCACAGGGCTCTGGGTAAGGCTCAGTCAGTCAGAGCTGCTAGCATAATCAGGCGGGCTTTCCACCCACTCAAAGACCTCTGGCTCTGCCACTCTGTCCAGTAACACAGGCGGGCACCCACTTCCGGGGTGCTTGGAGGAAACTCTCATTCACTATCTGCGCGCGCAAACCAGGATATCCGGCCAGTAGTCTCACGCTCTGAGTGAAACCCCCAACCGCATGGAAATTTGCAGCGCTGGAATTCGCTCTCGCTCAGTCCCCGTGCGCGGCTTTTGCAAGGCGCTGGGGCAGCCCGAGATTCCGCTTTTGCCCACACAAAGGCCCCTGACTCTGCCCCTCTGTGCGATAACACGGGCGCGCACTGCCGAGGCACTCGGAGGAATCGCTCACTACCTATCTGCGCGCGCACACCAGGATATGAGGCCGGCCGCGTTTCCCTGAGTGAAACCCTCACCAGTACGGAAAATTTCCACCGTTGGAATTAGTTCTCGCTCCCTCCCGTGCGCGGCTTTCCCAGGGCGCTGGGGCTGCCCAGAGATTCTGCTTTCGGCCCACAGAAAGGCCTCTGACCCTGCCTCTCTGTGGGGCAACACGGACACCCACTTCTGGGGCTTAGGAAGAGATCTCTCGCCCACTAACTGCGCACCAACCAGGAGAACGGGTAAAATGGCTGCCCCGCTTGTCTTTGTTTGGGTTTGGTGCAAGTGTTAGCTTGTATTGCCCGGGTTGCCACAGGAACAGTTTTTCCTCTGCTAGGATCTCCGTGCCACAGTCTGGTTCAGCCTTTTGTGCGCGGCCTGGATGTATTCACCCCCTTTGCCCGCCTCAGTTTCTATATTCACAGTTACCAGAGAAAGCCGCCCTGTTTAGGTTAGTGAGGAAGGCGGAGCATTTCTTACTCCCTATTTCCTTCAGGATTTGGCTATATATTTAGCCAATTTTTCACTCGACCATACCTTTGGGTGTATTGTGAAGCATCTGGAGGCTCCAAGTATAGGTTTTTCTGCTTCTGGTTGAAGGTCTTGTTGAGTTTTGGGGGAGATTTATCAGTATCGCTTCCTACTCTGCCATTACTCTGACGTCATCTCTCGAAATTCGGTTTCTTTATTCGTCATTCATTAAAAAGAAAAAGGTTAAAACTCAGAATAGATAACGTGTCATTGGCAGCAAAATGGCCATTCAATCAGTGTTTAAAAAAATAAAGAAACTATTCATATGATTTTGTGTGCCTGGAAAAGTGAATCTATTTTCAAAGAAATTATCTAAATATGAAACTTAAAGAAATGAATTAAAATAAAAAACTTTTAAAGATATAAAGTACAGCCAAGATAATTATGTTTCAGAGCAAAAATAACATACCTATTTGACTTTTTAAATTTATTAAAGATTGCCCTTTTGCCTCATTAAATATCTCTCATTTATGAAGTTTTTTTGGTTGATCTGTCTTTGATTCATGTTCCAGTATGGATACATTCTACTAACTGGGTAACACAAAGGTTTAACTAATACCTTTTTTCTATTATACAAACATAATAAACATTTGCCTATCTAACTAATTAATTAGCATTATGGAAGTCAAATTTTTACCTAATATAAAAGTCAATATACTGTTGATCTTGTCTAATCCATAAAGTAACTCAAATAACCTGAATACAGATTAGTCTATTTATTTGAGTTTTATAGACATGGTTTAAATAATTGGAAAATTATTTTAAAATTTTATGACCTCAATAAACTTTTTGGTCACAGGCACTATGTCTGACATCAGGAATACAACAAATTAGATATGGGGTAAAGTTCAGAAAGGTTCTTCTTCAACAGAGTTACAATCCAGGGAAGTAGAGAGAACAGCAGGCACCTGAAATGCAGAATGATGTTAGGGATTTACACAAGTCATGTGGGATCACAGAGAAGAGGAATCAGTTCCAGACTAAAGGCGATGGGGTTGGGGCAAAGTAATAGAAAATGTTCCTGAGGGATATGAAGCCGAGTTGGAATTTTAATAAACGTAAAAAACAATACACTTATATAGTAAAGAGGTAACCAGTAGCTTTGGAGTAATAAACATTCAAAGCATGAGGCAGCCAAGAAGTAACAAAGTTTTTTATTTTTTTTAATTTATTTTTTAATTAAATTAATTATATTAACATAGATTCTAGGGGTCACCCCAAATGCATCCTGCCTCCCCCATATTCCCCTCAACATCTCCCCTGCCCCCTCCCTACAACGACCCCCCTTCCCTTCAGATTTATCCCCTTCTATCATCCCCTTTCCCTCTGTCCTTTTTTCCTCAGGTCCCTTTGATCCCTCCTCTGTCTCAATTCCATTCCTCAATTCTCATTATTCCTTGGATTCCTCAAATGAGTGAGGTCATATATTTCTCTTTCTCTGCCTGGCTTATTTCACTCAACATAATAGTTTCCACGTCCCTCCATATTGTTGCAAAAGGTAATATTCCCTTCTTTTTCATGGCCCCGTAGTATTCCATAGTATATATGTACCACTGCTTTTTAATCCACTCATCCACTGATGGACACGGGCTGTTTCCAGATCTTCACTATTGTGAACAATGCTGCCATAAACATGGGGGTGCACATTTTTTTTCAGTCGGTGATATGGTGTCCTTGGGATATATTCCTAACAGTGGGATGGCTGGGTCAAAGGGCAGTTCCATTTCTAATTTTTTGAGGAATCTCCGTACGGTTTTCCATAGTGGCTGCATTCCCACCAGCAGTACAGGAGGGTTCCCCTTTCTCCACATCCTCGCCAGCACATATCATGTGTTGTTTTGTTAATGAGCGCAATTCTGACTGGTGTGAGGTGGTATCTCATTGTGGTTTTAATTTTTATTTCTTTAATGATTAGTGATGTTGCACATTTTTTCATCTTTCTAATGGCCATCTGTATGTCCTCTTTGGAGAAGTGTCTATTCATTTCTTGTGCCTTTTTTTGATTGAATTGTTTGTCTTCCTGGTGTTGAGTTTTACAAGTTCTTTATAAATTTTGATTATTAACCCCTTATCAGATGTATTGTTGAATACATTCTCTCATTGTGTGGTTTGTCTTTTTTTCTGTTCATATTGTCTTTAGCAGTGCAAAAGCTTTTTAGTTTGATATAGTCCCATTTGTTTATCCTGTCTTTTGTTTCATTTGCCTGTGGAGATAAATCAGCAAATATATTGCTGCAATAGATGTCACTGAGCTTACTGCCTATGTTTTCTTCTAGGATGCATATGGTTTCACGACTTACATTTAAGTCCTTTATCCATTTTGAGTTTATTTTTGTACATGGTGTAAGTTGGTGGTCTAGTTTCATTTTTTTGCAGGTAGCTGTCCAGTTTTCCCAACACCATTTGTTAAAGAGACTGTCTTTATTCCACTGTATGCTCTTACCTCCCTTGTAAAATATGAATTGTCCATGAAGATGTGGGTTTATTTCTGGGTTTTCTGTTCTGTTCCATTGATCTATATGCCTGTTTTTATGCCAGTACCAAGCTATTTTGAGTCTAATGGCCTTGTATTATATATAATTTGATATCAGAAGTGTGATACCTCCCACTTTATTCTTCTTTTTCAAGATTGCTGAAACTATTCGTGTTCTCTTTTGGTTCTATATAAAATTTTGGAATATGTGTTCCATACATGTGAAGTATTGGTATTTTAATTGGTATTGCATTGAATTTATAAATTGCTTTGGGTAACATAGACATTTTAATGATGTTTATTCTTCCTAACCATGAACACGGTATATGCTTCCACTTGTTTGTGTCTTCCTTGATTTCTTTTATCAATCTTTTATAATTTTCTGAGTACAAATCTTTAACCTTTGTGGTTAAATTTATTCCTAGGTACTGTATTTTTTTTTTTTTTTGCAATAGTGAAGGGAATTGTTTTCTTAATTTCTGTTTCTGACATTTCATTGTTCGTTTATAAAAATGCATCTGATTTCTGTATATTAATTTTATATCCTGCCACCTTCCTGAATTCATTTATTAGGTCCAGTAGTTTTTTGACTGAGACTTTAGGGTTTTCTATATACAATATCATATCATCTGCAAATAGGGATAGTTTTACTTCTTCTTTTCCAATTTGGATGCCTTTTATTTCTTCTTCTTGTCTGATTGCTGTGGCTAGGACTTCCAGAACTATGATGAATAAGAGTGGTGAAAGGGGACACTCCCACCTTGTTCCTGATTTTAGGGAAATTGCTTTTAATTTTTGTCCATTGATTATAATGTTGGCTGTGGGTTTGTCATAGATGGTCTTTATCATGTTGAGGTATGTTCTCTGTATTCCCACTTTGCTAAGAGTTTTGATAATAAATGGGTGCTGGATTTTATCAAATATTTTTTCTGCATCTATTAAAATTATCATGAGGTTTTTATCCTTTTTGTTTATATGGTGAATCATGTTGATTGATTTACAAATGTTGTACCATCCTTGCCTCCTCAGAATAAATACTACTTGATCATGATGTATGATTTTTTTCATGTATTGCTGGATCTGGTTTGCTAATATTTTGTTTAGGGTTCTAGAATCTAAATTCATAAGGGATATTGGCCTATAATTTTCTTTCTTTGTGTTGTCTTTGCCTGATTTTGGAATCAGAATTATGCTCGCCTCATAAAAGGAGTTTGGAAGTCTTCCTTTCTCTTGAATTTTTTGAAATAGCTTGAGAAGGATAGGAGTTAGTTCTTCTTTGAATATTTGGTAGAATTCACCAGTGAAGTCATTGGGCCCAGGGTTTTTGTTTTATGGGAGGTTTTTGAAAACTGTTTTGTTCTTTGGTTTTAATTGGTCTGTTTAGGTTTTCTGATTCTTCCAGATTGATTTTTGGAAGATTATGTTTCAAGAAATTTGTCCATTTCACCTAGGTTGTTTAATGTTTTGGCTTAGAGTTCTTCATAGTATTTTTATACAATATTTTGTATTTTTGTTGTGTCGGTTATTATTTCTCCACTCTCATTTCTAATTTTTTAAATTGAGTCCTCTCTCCTCTTTTCTTGGTGAGTCGCATTAAAGGTGCATTGATCTTGTTTACCCTTTCGAAGAACCAGCTCTTGGTTTTATTGATTCTCTGTATTATTTCTTTATACACTATGTCATTTATTTCCACTCTAATCTTCATTATTCTTTTCCTTCTACTACCTCTGGGCCTTACTTGCTGTTCTTTTTCTAGTTGTTGTTTTTTTTTATACATACATATTTTAATTCCTCCTTTCCCTTCATACTATATATATATATATATATGTGCTTTCCATTTTTCTTTTCTTTTTTTTATAATTTTATTTTTTTAATGGGGTGACATCAATAAATCAGGATACATATATTCAAAGATAACAAGTCCAGGTTATCTTGTCGTTCAATTATATTGCATACCCACCACCCAAAGTCAGATTGTCCTCGGTCACCTTCTATCTTGTTTTCTTTGTGCCCCTCCCCACCCCCTATCCCTCTCCCATTCCCCCCTTTCCCCCGTAACCACCACACTCTTATCAATGTCTCTTAGTTTCACTATTATGTCCCACCTACGTATGGAATAATACAGTTCCTGTTTTGTTCTGATTTACTTATTTCGCTTCATATCATGTTATCAAGATCCCACCATTTTGCTGTAAATGTTCCGATGTCATCATTTCTTATGGCTGAGTAGTATTCCATAGTGTATATGTGCCACATCTTCTTTATCCAGTCATCTATTGACGGGCTTTATGGTTGTTTCCATGTCCTGGCCACTGTGAACAATGCTGCAATAAACATGGGGCTGCATGTGTCTTTACGTATCAGTGTTTCTGAGTTTTGGGGATATATACCCAGTAGAGCGATTGCTGGGTCATAAGGTAGTTCTATTTTCAGTTTTTTGAGGAACCACCATACTTTCTTCCATAATGGTTGTACTACTTTACATTCCCACCAACAGGGTATGAGGGTTCCTTTTTCTCCACAGCCTCTCCAACATTTGCTATTACTTGACTTGCTAATAACAGCTAATCGAACAGGTGTGAGGTGGTATCTCATTGCTGTTTTGATTTGCATTTCTCTAATAGCTAAAGAAGATGAGCATCTTTTCATATATCTGTTGGCCATTTGTATTTCTTCCTGGGAGAAGTGTCTATTCATATCCTCTTCCCATTTTTTTATTGGATTGTTTGTTTGTTTGTTGTTGAGTTTTATGAGTTCTTTGTATATTTTGGATATTAGGCCCTTATCTGAGCTGTTGTTTGAAAATATCATTTCCCATTTAGTTGGCTTTCTGTTTATTTTGTTATCAGTTTCTCTTGCTGAGCAAAAACTTCTTAGTCTGATGTAGTCCCATTCATTAATTTTTGCCTTCACTTCTCTTGCCATTGGAGTCAAATTCATAAAATGCTCTTTAAAACCCAGGTCCATGAGTTGAGTACCTATGTCTTCTTCTATGTACTTAATTGTTTCAGGTCTTATGTTTAGATCTTTGATCCATTTGGAGTTAATTTTTGTACAGGGGGAGAGACTGTAGTCCAGTTTCATTCTTTTGCATGTGGCTTTCCAGTTTTCCCAGCACCATTTATTGAAGAGGCTTTCTTTTCTCCATTGTATGTTCTTGGCCTCTCTATCAAAAATTATTTGACTATATATATGTGGTTTTATTTCTGGACTTTCTATTCTGTTGCATTGGTCTCAGTGTCTATTTTTCTGCCAATACCATGCTGTTTTGATTGTCGTGGCCCTATAATAGAGTTTGAAGTCAGGTATTGTTATGCCCCCAGCTTCATTCTTTTCTTTAGGATTGCTTTGGCTATTCGGGGTTTTTTATAGTTCCATATAAATCTGATGATTTTTTGCTCTATTTCTTTAAAAAATGTCATTGGAAGTTTGATGGGAATTGCATTAAATTTGTATATTGCTTTGGGTAATATAGCCATCTTGATTATATTTATTCTTCCTAGCCAAGAACAAGGTATATTCTTCCATCTCATTATATCTTTTTCGATTTCCCTTAACAATGGTTTATAGTTTTCATTATATAAGTCCTTTACATTCTTTGTTATGTTTATTCCTAAGTATTTTATTTTTTGTTGTTGCAATCGTGAAGGGGATTATTCTTTTGAGTTCGTTCTCAGTTGTTTCATTGTTGGCATATAGAAAGGCTATTGACTTCTGTATGTTAATTTTGTATCCTGCGACCTTACTGTATTGGCTTATTGTTTCTAGTAGTCTTTTTGTGGATTCTTTGGGGTTTTCGATGTATAGGATCATATCATCTGCAAAAAGTGATACCTTTACTTCTTCTTTTCCGATATGGATGCCTTTTATTTCTTTGTCTTGTCTGATTGTTCTGGCTAGAACCTCTAGTACCACATTAAATAAGAGTGGAGAGAGTGGACAACCCTATCTTGTTCCTGATTTAAGGGGGAAAGCCTTCAGTTTAGTGCCATTTAATATGATGTTAGCTGATGGTTTATCATATATGGCCTTTATGATGTTGAGATATTTTCCTTCTATACCCATTTTGTTGAGAGTCTTAACATAAAATTGTGTTGTATTTTATCGAAAGCCTTTTCTGCGTCTATTGATAAGATCATGTGGTTTTTGTTCTTTGTTTTGTTGATATGGTGTATTACATTAACCGTTTTACGTATGTTGAACCATCCTTGAGATTCTGGGATGAATCCCACTTGATCATGATGTATTATTTTTTTAATATGTTGTTGTATTCGATTTGCTAGTATTTTGTTTAGTATTTTAGCATCTGTATTCATTAGAGATATTGGTCTGTAGTTTTCTTTCTTTGTGCCATCCTTGCGTGGTTTTGGTATGAGGGTTATGTTGGCCTCATAAAATGTGTTTGGAAGTATTGCTTCTTCTTCAAATTTTTGGAAGACTTTGAGTAGAATAGGAACCAAATCTTCATTGAATGTTTGATAAAATTCGCTGGTATAGCCGTCAGGGCCTGGACTTTTATTTTTGGGGAGGTTTTTAATGTTTTTTTCTATTTCTTCTCTACTGATAGGTCTGTTTAGGCTTTCTGCTTCTTCTTGACTCAGTCTAGGAAGGTTGTATTTTTCTAGGAATTTATCCATTTCTTCTAGGTTGTTGAATTTAGTGGCATAAAGTTTTTCATAGTAATCTACAATAATTCTTTGTATATCTACGGTGTCCGTGGTGATTTCTCTTCTTTCATTTTGGATTTTGCTTATATGAGTTCTTTCTCTTTTTTCCTTGGTAAGTCTTGCCAGGGGTGTGTTAATTTTGTTGATCTTTTCAAAGAACCAGCTCCTTGTTCTATTAATTTTTTCTATAGTTTTTCTGATCTCTAATTCATTTATTTCTGCTCTGATTTTTATTATCTCCTTTCTTCGGCTGCTTTTGGGTTGTCTTTGTTCTTCTTTTTCTAGTTCCTTAAGGTGGGAAGTTAAGTGGTTCACTTGGGCTCTCTCTTGTTTGTTCATATATGCCTGAAGCGATATGAACTTCCCTCTTATCACTGCTTTTGCTGCATCCTATAGATTCTGATATGTCGTATTGTCATTTTCATTAGTCTGTATATATCTTTTGATCTCTGCACTTATTTCTTCTTTGACCCATTCATTTTTTAAAAGTATTTTTTTCCTCTTTTTTGCAGTTGAATTCTAGTTTCAAGGCTTTATGATCAGAAAATATGCTTGGTACAACTTCAATTTTTCTGAATTTGCTGATGTTGTTTTTGTGGCCCAACATATGGTCAATTCTTGAGAATGATCCATGTACACTGGAGAAAAATGTATACTCAGTCACTTTGGGATGAAATGTCCTGTAGATGTCTATCATATCCAGGTGCTCTAGTGTTTTGTTTAAGGCCACTATGTCTTTGTTGATTCTCTGTTTGGATGACCGATCTAGAGCTGTCAGCGGTGTATTGAGGTCTCCAAGTATCATTGTATTTTTGTCATTTTTGTTTTAAGATCAGTAAGTAGCTTTCTTATATATTTTGGTGCTCCTTGGTTTGGTGCATATATATTAAGAATTGTTATGTCTTCTTGATTCAGTGGCCCCTTAGCCATTATAAAATGGCCATTTTTGTCTCTGAGTACTTTTGCTGTCTTGTAGTCAGCATTATCCGATATGAGTATTGCTACACCTGCTTTTTTTTGGATGTTATTTGCTTGGAGTATTGTTTTCCAGCCTTTCACTTTGAATTTGTTTTTATCCTTGTTACTTAGATGAGTTTCCTGTAGGCAGCATACAGTTGGATTTTCTTTTTTAATCTATTCTGCTACTCTGTGCCTTTTTGTTGGTGAGTTTAATCCGTTTACATTTAGTGTAATTATTGATACTTGTGAGTTCCCTATTGCCATTTTATATCTTGCTTTCTGTTAGTTTTGTGTCTTGTTTGATCCTTCCCTTTCGTTTTTCTATCTTTTGTTTTTATTTGGTTGTATTCCATACATATTTCCTCTGTTGCTATCTTTTTTATCTCATGTGCTTCTGTGGTGGTTTTTTCAATGGTGGTTACCTTTGAGTAATGAAAAGGGTCCCTACCCTGTTCATTGTAGTGAACTAATTTGTGAGTACTTTTGCACTCCATCGTCTTTTGCTACTGTTAATCTCCATCTTCTCCCCCTCTTTCTTTTTGTTGTTGTCACAGTTTAAATTTGGTTTTATTGTGTTCTTCTTGGAGCTTTTACTTGTGGCTCTGTTTTTTTTTGTTCTTTGTATCTGATTGGAGAACACCCTTTAGTAATTCCTGGAGTGGGGGTTTTCTGATGATAAATTCCCTCATCTTTTCTGTATCTGTGAATGTTTTTATTTCTCCTTCATATTTGAAGAATAGCTTTGATGGGTATAGTATTCTTGGCTGAAAGTTCCTCTCTTTCAGGACTTTAAATATTGGGGTCCACTCTCTTCTAGCTTGTAGAGTTTCTGCTGAGAAATCTGATGATAGTCTAATGGGCCTTCCTTTATATGTTGTATTCTTCTTTTTCCTGGCTGCCTTGAGAATTTTTTCTTTGCTGTTGGTTTGTGTCAATTTCATTATGATATGCCGTGGAGTAGGTTTGTTGGGGTTAAGAAAACTTGGAGTTCTGTTTGCTTCTTGAACTTGAGGCTTTAGTTCTTTCCACAGGCTTGGGAAGTTCTCATCTCTTATTTGTTTGAGTATGTTCTCCATTCCATTTTCTCTCTCTTCTCCCTCTGATATACCTATTATTCTTATGTTATTCTTACTGATGGAGTCAGATAATTCTTGTAGGGCTATCTCATTTTTTTTAATTTTTGAGTCTCTTTCTTCTTCTCTCTGTTGTGCCTCAAGTTGCTTGTCTTCTATTTCACTAATCCTCTCTTCTATCTGACCTGTTCTATTAGCTAAGGTTGTTACTTCATTTTTCAGCTCGTGAATTGAGTTTTTCATCTCTGTTTGATTTGTTTTTATAGTTTCAATTTCCTTGGACATATATTCTTTGTGTTCATTGAGTTGTTTTCTGAGCTCCCTAAGTTGCCTTTCTGTGTTTTCTTGTATACCTTGGAGGATTTTTAGGATTTCTATCTTGAGTTCTCTGTCATTTAGCTCCAAGGTTTCCAATATATTAAATTTTTTCTCCATAGATTTTTCCTCATCTAGCTGTGTTACCTCTCTTTCTTTTGTATCCATGATATTTGATTTTCTCTTCCTTAATGGCATCTGAGGGTGGTTTTGTTGATAGTATTAATGAGATTTAATAAAGAATAAAAAGTTAAAAAAAATAAAAAAATAAAAAATCGAAAAGAGTTGTTTTTTAAAAAAAATTAATAATGAAATAAAGAAAAATAAAATAAAATAAAATTATTTTAAAAAAAGAAACTTATTCCCCTCCTCCTTTTTTCCTCTCCTCTCCTCTCCCCTCTTTTTTGAGAAAATCTTGTGGTGGGCTGTGAATTATAACAAACAATGCCTGTGATGGAGGGCCTGCATTGGGGAAAAGTAATAAAGGGGCAATAAAAAAAAAAAAAGAAAAAAAAAAGGAAAAAAGGAAAAAAAAAGAAAAAAGAAAAAAAGAGCGTGTGGACCCACAAAAAGCAAATAAGGAAAAAATTTGGGTCTAGAATATAATGATTTGCTTTTAGGTTTTGGTTGTCTAAGAGTTATGATGAGAGGAATAAGAGGAAAATGGAAAAATGGGGGGACAAATTAAAAAATTACTATTGTATTTATTGGAACAAGAACTAGATAATATGGAGAGCCAGGGATGAGAGCATTGCTAGTGAGTTAAAAAGGTGAAGTAAAAACCCCCCAAAATGCCACAAACATAGGTTTGAGTCCCAGATAAGATAATTTGTTTGTTATTGAGGTTTGAATAACAGGAGATGTAAAGGAGAAGGGAAGAAACTAATATAGAGGGAGAAAAGAAAGAGAGAGAGAGAAAAAAAGGGAACCACTAAAAGAAGAAAAATGAAAGGAGAGAGAGAGAGAGAGAGTGAAGGGTTTTGGAGTGCAACGTCATAGAGAGAAAAGAAGAGAAGAGAAAAGATAATGGGAGATGTAACACTTATGGGTAGTGTAGTTCAAGGAGAGGAGAGAGTAAGACCGGTAGAGAGTTAATCGGCCAAATTGGAGGAGGAAAAAAAAAGTATCAAGAATGAAGATAAGAGAAACAAACGAACAAATATAATAAAATGGGATAGGTTATAAAGTCTGTAGATTATTCTTGATTTTGAGAGGTTATCTTCTTGCTTTTTCTTTTCTCTCCCTCTTCCTGGTCGGTGACTCTGTACCCCGGGTTCTGCCCCTTTGGCACGCTCAGGTAGATGTTTGCAGTTGATAAGTCTCTATGGCAATGTCATGTATTGTACTTTAGTCTCGTTGGCAGTCAAAGCTAATTAGCATTTATAGGCTCCGACAGTGAAAGAGTCCGTATTCCTGGAGCCTTTCTGCTAGTCTTTCCTTCCTCAATTAGTAGCCTGATAATCCAGCTATGGGGTTGCTGCTGCCTCTGCCTGGATAGTAAGAGGCTCAAAGAGCTGGCAACTCCCCACTCTATTTCCACTCAGCACAGGGCTCTGGGTAAGGCTCAGTCAGTCAGAGCTGCTAGCATAATCAGGCGGGCTTTCCGCCCACTCAAAGACCTCTGGCTCTGCCACTCTGTCCGGTAACACAAGCGGGCGCCCACTTCCGGGGCGCTTGGAGGAAACTCTCACTCACTGTCTGCGACCAGGATATCCGGTCAGCAGTCTCACGCTCTGAGTGAAACCCCCAACTGCAGGGAAATGTTGCAGCGTTGGAATTGAGTCTCGCTCCGTCCCCGTGCGCGGCTTTTGCAAGGCACTGGGGCGGCTCGAGATTCCGCTTTGGCCCACACAAAGGCCCCTGACTCTGCCCCTCTGTGCGATAACACAGGCACGCACTGCCGAGGCACTCGGAGGAATTGCTCACTCCTTATCTGCGCGCGCACACCAGGATATGAGGCCGCCCGTGGTTCCCTCTGAGTGAAACCCCCTCCAGCACGGAAAATCTCCACCGTTGGAATTAGTTCTCACTCCCTCCCATGCGTGACTTTCCCAGGGCACTGGGGCTGCCCAGAGACTCTGCCCTCGGCCCACAGAAAGGCCTCTGACCCTGCCTCTCTGTGGGGCAGTACGGGCACCCACTCTCTGGGCCTAGGAAGAAATTCTCGCCCACTAACTGTGCACCGACCAGGAGACCGGGTAAAATGGCCGCTCCGCTTGTCTTTCTTTGTTTGGGTTTGGCGTGAGTGTTAACTTGTATTGCCCGGGTTGCCACAGGATCAGATTTTCCTCGGCTTGGATCTCCGTACCACAGCCTGGTTCGGCCGTTTGTGCCGCGGCGGCCTGGATCTATTCACCCCCTTTGCCCGCCTCAGTTTCTATATTCACAGTTACCAGAGAAAGCTGCCCTGTTTAGGTTAGTGAGGAAGGCGGAGCATTTCTTACTCCCTATTTCCTTCGGGGTTTGGTTATATATTTAGCCAATTTTTCACTCAATCATACCTTTGGGTGTATTGCGAAGCATCTGGAAGCTCCAAGTATAGGTGTTTCTGTTTCTGGTTGAAGATCTTGTTGAGTTTTGGGGGAGATTAATCGGTATCGCTTCCTACCCCGCCATTACTCTGACGTCATCTCTCTCTAGTTTTTTTAGATGAAGGTTAGTTTGTTTATTTGAGCTTTTTCAAGCTTCTTAAGGAATTTATATAGTGCGATGAGCTTCTCTCTCAGGACTGCTTTTGCTGTGTGTCCAAAATTTTAAGTTGCTGTATGTTTATTATCACTTGTTTCTAGGAATTTTTTCTAATTTCATTCCATTGTGATCAGAGAAAATGCTTGCTATGATTTCAATCTTCTTAAATTTGTTGAGACTGCTTTTGTGGTCTATCCTAGAGAATGTACCATGAGCACTTGAAAAGAATGTATATTCTGCTGCTTTAGGGTGAAAGGTTCTAAAGATATCTATTAAATCAAATTGATCTAGTGTGTCCTTTAAGTCTGCTGTTTCTTTGTTAATTTTCTTCCTTGAGGATCTATCTAGTGATGTTAGTGGGGTATTGAAATCTACTATTATAGTATTCCTGTTGATCTCGCCCTTTAAGTCCATCAAAGTCTGCTTTATATATTTAGGTGATTCTATATTAGGTGCATAGATATTTATGATGGTTATATCTTCCTGTTGGATTGATCCATTTATCTTTATGTAGTGACCTTCTTTATCTGTCACTATAGCCTTGGTTTTAAAGTTTATATTATCTGTATAAGTACCGCGCGCTAACCGATTGTGCCACTGGAACTCCAATATTATCTGATATAAGTATTGCTACCCCAGATTTTTTTTTCATTTCCAATTGCATGAGATATTTTTTTCAACCTTTCACCTTCAGTCTATGTGCATTTTTTGTTTTAAGATGTGTCTCTTGTAGACAGCATATGTATGGGTCCTGTATTTTTATCCATGCAGCTACCCTATGTCTTTTGATTGGATCATTTAATTCATTTACATTTAATGTTATTATTGATATGTAGTTGTTTATTGCCATATTATTCTTTAGAGCTCTATTTCTGTTTTGCTATATTCTTTTCCCATTGATCTGTTTACAACAGGCCCCTTAACATTTCTTGCAGCAATGATTTGGTTGTAATAAATTCCTTGAGGTTTTTTTTTTTTTTTGTCTGGGAAGCTTTTTATTTCTCCTTCAATTTTAAATGATTGCCTTGCTGGATAAAGTAGTCTTTTTTGTAGTCTCTTGTTCTGCATTACTGTGAATTCTCTTGCCACTCCCATCTGGCCTCAAGTGTTTCTTATGAGAAGTCAAGTGTCATCCTTATGGGGGCTCCTTTGTAGATGATAGCCTTTTTTCTCTAGCAGCTTTTAATATTTTCTCTTTATCGCTTAGCTTTGGTATTTTAATTATGATGTGTCTTGGTGTAGATTTCTTTTGGTTTCTCTTGAATGGAATTCTCTGTGCTTCTTGAACTTGTGATACCCTTCCATGCATCAATTTAGGGAAGTTTTTGGCTACGATTTGATTGAATAAAGTTTCTATCTCTTGTTCTTTCTCTTCTTCTTTAGGAACCCCTATGATACGGATGTTATTTCTCTTTATGTTATCACAGAGCTCTCTTAGAGTTTCCTCAGACTTTTTGAGTCTCTTTTCTTTGTTCTGCTCTGTTTCCATGCCTTTGTTCATCTTGTCCTCCAACTCACTGATTCAATCCTCAGCTTCATCCATCCTGCTTTTAATTCCTTCCATTGTGGTCTTCATTTCTGATATTGTATAAAGTCTACCGGAAAGTTCTGTCCATTTTTGGAATAAAACAAAATCCAAATTTTTCTTACTATCAATAAACTTTATTAAATAATATAATTGCCATTATTATTAATGATTTCTTGCCAGTGTGAGGGCAATTTGTATATTCCATTTTTGAAAAATGTTTTATCTTTTGATGTGAAAAATTGAACCAGTGCTTGTTTGATATCTTCTTCAGTTTTGTATTTTTTGCCCTTCAAAAAGTTTTGTAAGGACAAAAACAAGTGATAGTCAGTATTATTCCTTCACCAAACACTTTTAATAAACTTCTATATGCTTCTGTAGCATTTCTTCCTTGTTGAAATTTGTAAAAATTACAGTGGCGTAAATGAACTTTATCAGTAGCCATGGGTACACTATGTATGCCTTCACACATAAGACTAATGTGAATCAACTTTGTTTTAGTTAATTCGCTATGTCAGTATGTATACATTAAGTGATAAAAATAGAGAGGCACACATGCACCAAATAAACATGTGCTTACGTGTCGAAACTTGTTGTGATAGAAACAAACTGAACTTTCCGGTAGACCTTATATTTTTCATCTCCGACTGATTCTTTTTTAATATTTCAATGTCCTTTTTTATACTTGAGCTATTTCTTTATTTAGATGTTCGTAATGACCATCCATTGTTGTTCTAAGATCCCTAAGCATCCTAACAATCATTATTTTAAACTCTGCATCTGGTAGTTTGGTTATTTTCATATCACTCAGTTCATTTCCTGGAAGTTTCTCTTGTGCTTTCATTTGGATTGCACTTCTCTGTCTTCTCATTATGTCTGTGTGTTTGGGTGTGTTGTTTGTAGAGCTGGTTGAGTCTAGGCTTTGTGTTGTCTGCCTCCAATTTTCAGTTGTGTTATTTCTAGGTCTTCTTGGGTTGGCATCAGTTGTTGTTTGTAATCCACTGTTTGATTTGGCTTTTCTATAGGAGTGGCTTTGAAGTGAAGTCTTGATTTGTTTGTTTTCTTCTCAGTTTTCTTAACTCGGTGATAGTCTTGTTTACTGATCTTAGCAGGGGGCTTATTTGAAACTGTATTCAGGAATGCTATGGATGTAACTTGAGACTCTGAAGGCCTGATCTTTGCCAGTTAATTTCTCGAGGGGCAGGGGCAGGGTGCTTTCTCTACTTCAGTAGGGGGAGGTATATCTCAGATCTTCATGGAGACCTAAGTTACTGCCCTTCCTCCCCATTTATTGGTTTCAGCTGTGTCTTGTTGCACTGATTGGAGCTGGAGAGATATCTTGAGATGGGTCACCCAGAACCACTTTAGTTTTGTGTTATGTGGAAGGATCAACCCCTCCCCCAGCTATGGCTGCCTTCAACACTAGATGATTCAGCTTCTCCGGTCATCCCATGCATTCCTCTGCCAGTCACCATCTGTTTCTCTCTCCTTCCTTTCCTTTTGTAAAACAAGCCAGCCCTTTCAACACACCTCTTTCCCAGGTCCCCAGGCAAGTGGCTGTGAGTATTATTTTCTACTCTTTTCCTTAGAATGAGAGCCCTTCTGGGCTCTCAGCCTCAACCCCCTCTTTGTTCCTGTAAGCAGGGGAGACCCACTGCTCCTCTGCGCTCCCAGGCATAGTGTGGCTTCTTCTTTGCTCCTTGGTTTTTGAGAGCTGTCCTTGTAGTCCAGAATTGGTTTTTTATGCTGGTTGTTCCTAAATTAATTTGTAATCCAGTTTGGTGGTGTGAGCTGGGAGTCTGTGCATCTGCCTACTCTGCTGCCATCTTCAGGTCTCCAAGTAAGAAAGTATTTTAAAAAGTACTGAAATTAGGTAAATGCAACTGGAGAACTGAGTATAAAATTTGAAAAGCAGAAAATATTTGAAGAAAAAATAACCAAGTGTGCTATCATGAAATAAACAAATGAAAGCCAATAAAATATTTTAAGCATTTATGCAGGCTCAATGTTCATAATGGTAATGATCAACTTGAGTATATTTGCATTTATTAGAAGAAAAAAACCTGAATGGCATCAGATTAGAGATTAAAGAAAGTAGAGAGTTTAATAAAGAGTGATGGAGTAGGCAGAATTCCTAAATGACTCCTAATGCCCTTGACTCTGATATAATCTCCTGCTTTATTCAGGTGTGATATCTGTGAATACGGTGAAACGTTTGTAATGCTGTTGTTTCAATGAGAGGGATTTTGCAGATATAGGTAAGTTTCCAAATATTTTGACCTTAATATAAAGATATTATTCTGAGAGGGTTGAACCTAATCAAGGGAGTCCTTAAAAAAACAGAGTTCTTGTCAAAAGAGACTCAAATTGTGAGAATGGTTTAATGAGAAAGAAAGGCTCTGTTGCTGGCTTTGAGGATGGAAAGAACCACATGGCAATTAATGTGGGTGGCTTCCAGTGGTCTCTGGATGAATGCCAGCAAAGAAACAGAGACATCAGTCCCACAACTGCAAGGAACTGAATCCTGCCCAAATCATGTGTTTTTAGAAGATTCCAACCGCCATAAGAGAATAGAGCCAAGATAACACTCTAAATTTAGTCTGGTGAGATTTTCGGCATAAAACGCAGTCATGCCATGTCCATGTTTCTGACATACAGAATTGTAAACTAATAAATGGATGTTGTTTTACATTGCTAAATATATTCGATTTGTTATGCAGCAACAAAAAACTAATACAGGGGAATTACACCATTCAAAGAAGAAAATCAATTTAAATTATAACTCAGAATATTTTACAAAATCATTTAGAATTATAGTCAGCTGCAGTTGTCATAAAAAGTAGTCACATTAAAAAAAAAATGGAAAAAGACAAAAATGTACTCAGGTTGTTCAGTAATGTGTTATGTTTTTAGCTATTTCTGCAATTAAATTACCTTTAATATTGAGGAGTATTAAGTTTTTAATATTTATTTTTTGTGCACCTGCTATTCTCCCCTCCAAAACTCCTCTCCTTGCAAAATATTTCTCATTATATCAGACCTTTGATAACCTTTTTTTGTCCAAAGACCTGAATTACTTATTCTCATTCTAATTTTTTATTGTTAAAAAAGATTATTTTCCCTTATATGAAAAGATTTTTCCAGAAAAATATCCCTGTCATTATGATGTTACTTTGAAAGGTAACACTCATTTTAAATTTTACTTTGAAATGATAAAAGTTGAGTCTTTAATGTTAGATGGGTGCAAATATTTCACTTTCCCACTGCTATCAAATTTATTTTCACTGAAAATATGAGCAAAACAGGATCAAAAATAAAAAAACACACTATTTGACCTCTAGAGAAAAATTATTTTTTCTAATCTCTGCTTGTATTAACTTTGCTATTTTATAAATATCAATTAACATTTATTATTATTATTATTATTATTATTATATGGAAGTTATATAAGGGATACTTGCTATAACAATTTATATAAATTAAAAGGCCAGACTAAGTATTTCTGTTTTAAAATATAACTGAAGTTAAATATTGAAAATTTATAAAATTTCTATTAAATGATAACATCTAAAAATACATTCAAATATTTATATTATATTGATAGTGTATGCAATAATATTAATCTAATTATTGACACATACATTTCTTGACTACTTCTAAATTTATTTATATTACCATACTATTCCAAGATAGAAGATTTAAAAATAAGATTTTTTTGTTTTCCTTCATAAAAACACTTTTTTCCCCATATCTTGTTATTATAAGATGGTTTCTATTCTGTACCAAATACTTTACTTTCATTTTGTCATTAGCAGTAAATGAAAGTTTTAAAAAGTGTAGCATGCAACTTTGATTCCATGCCAAATGAAGTTTATTCTCCGAAAGTATAAAATGGATAATTTCATACATGAAAAATAATATTATTATTAGAAGTTATTGTCTAAAAGGGATATATTTGACAAGAGATTTGGAATTAATAAAAATATTTTTTAAAATCTTGAAGTGTGATATCTTAAATATGTGATTAAGAATCACATTTATTATTTCTCTTTTAAGAAGAATGTGCTTTTAGTTTGTTATTTTGGTCATATAATTCATTTTATCAATGAGCTGTCACTGTGTTTAAACATCTGGAACTCATCACACTGAACAGTTGCCAACACTCATAACCAATCAGTGAGCATTTACTATAAAGGATAAACATTAAGAATATGATCCTAGTTTTGATATAGTAATTATGTGATGGAAAATCTTCTATCTCAGATTTTTATATTTTGCTACTTGAAGAATTGTTATCGTCACTTTTTCAAAACTTAAATATTATCAATCATTTTATTCAAAAACAAAATTTGTATAGATTTTTGAACATTCTAAATGATTGTCTTAATGATGCCCTCCCACTCCCCAAAATAAGAATATTATGGTAAGAATACTATAAATTTAATGAGAAGTCTTTAGTTAGAGACTCTATGTAATTAACTTCTAAATTTTTGGCCTCAATACTTTAAGAAACCACTTAAAAGAATAGAGCCTTTTAACAGCTCTCAAAGGAATTCCATTCTACTTTTAACTCTGGAGAGGCTTTTCCTATAATTCTAACACTTCAGCCAGATTGTTTGCACACAGCTAAGCAGAAATAACATATATATTTTTTTACAGCAGCGTATTTAATATCACAGGTTCTTCAATGTACTGACACAATGTTGGCGGCATTAACAATAACGACATCATTATTAGCTTTCCAAAAGATCTATAATTGAAAAGTCAGACTGCTGAAAAATGTCACTTTGTGTGTACTATGCTGAGGGAATAAAGCTTTGCCTAAACCCTTGAAAGGACAAATAAAATCTCAATTATGAACTGTGTTGACTCCATAGGCATTAAGTTCCATTTACATTAGTGTGCTGTTTGGAATAGTCATCTCTGACGAACCATTTCTCCTAAATTTGCAAGAACAGTTCAATTTCTGTCCCACCTGCTCCTTATGTTCTGATACAAAGGTACAAAAACTTACACTGTAGGTTTGAAAATAGTGTTTCCATATACTAAGATATTAAGTAGAAATTTTTTTTGAATTTAGGAAGAAAAGTGACAATTTATAGATTTCTTTGTTTACTAGACATAAATAGAATTCTTGGCAGAATCTACTGAATTATTTTGCCAACTCAAGTTACAGATGATGTTTAAAATTTAATTCTATATTTCAATTAAAATAACACAAAAATATTCTAAAGGGGAAAATTGCTTTCAACTAAAACTTTCTGGTCTTATTTCCTTTACTTCAGTCTCTTTCCCTCTACAAACCCCCTTTCTTCCCTTCCTTTATCTGAACTCCACACTCTTGGAGTTTAGGGTGAGGTGGGGTAGAAGGAGAAACAAAGGCCTTTGAAATTTAGAAAAATAGGCTGAAGCACAACTGATTTACTTAAGCTTTTCTTATGTAAATTATCTAGGTGCTCAAATTTCAAGAGCTTTAAGCCTAAACCTGAGATTGCTATTTTGGTTCCACCAGGAAATCATGATCTTGAACATAAAGTGGGTCTGTCCTTGGATGGGATTGAGTCCTCTTATAGCTTGGATCTCTAATATGTGTAGAAGAGACAGCTAAAATTGTTTATGTGTTATGGCTGATGGTTTATCATATATGGCCTTTATCAGGTTGAGATATTTTCCTTCTATACACATTTTGTTGAGTGTCTTAAACATAAAGTTGTGTTGTATTTTATCAAATGCCTTTTCTGCATCTATTTATAAGATATGATTTTTGTTCTTTGTTTTGTTGATATGGTGTATTACGTTAACCGTTTTACATAAATTGAATGATCCTTGAGATTCTGAAATAAATCCCACATGATCATGATGTATTATTTTGTTAATATGTTGTTGTATTCGATTTGCCAGTATTTTGATTAGTATTTTAGCATCTGTATTCAATAGAGATATTGGTCTGTAGTTTTCTTTTTCTGTGCCATCTTTGCCAGGTTTCGGTATGAGGGTTATGTTGGCCTCATAAAATGTGTTTGGAAGTATTGCTTCTGCATCAATTTTTTGGAAGACTTTGAGTAGAATAGGAACCAAGTCTTCTTTGAATGTTTGATAGAACTCACTAGTATAACAATCTGGGCCTGGACTTTTAATTTTGGAAAGGTTTTTAATAGTTTTTTCTATTTCCTCCCTGCTAATTGGTCTGTTTAGGCTTTCTGGTTCTTCATGAGGCAGTCTAGGAAGGTTGTATTGTTCTAGAAATTTATCCATTTCTTCTAGATTGTTGAATTTGGTGGCATATAGTTTTTCGTAGTATTCTACAGTAATTCTTTGTATATCTATGATGTCTGTGGTGATTTCTCTTCTTTCATTTTGGATTTTGTTTATATGAGTCCTTTCTCTTTTTTCCTTGGTGAGTCTTGCCAAGGGTTTGTCAGTTTTGTTGATCTTTTCAAAGAACCATCTCCTTGTTTTATTAATTTTTTTCTATAGTTTCTCTGTTCTCTATTTCATTTATTTTTGCTCTGATTTTTATTATCTCCTTTCTTTGGCTGGTTTTGGGTTATCTTTGTTCTTCTTCTTCTAGTTCCTTAAGGTGTGAATTTAAGTGGTTCACTTGGGCTCTCTCTTGTTTGTTCATATAGGCCTGAAGTGATATGATCTTCCATTTATTACTGCTTTTGCTGCATCCCAGAGATTCTGATATGTCATATTGTCATTTTCATTTGACTGTATATAACTTTTGATCTCTATGCTTATTTCTTCTTTGACCTATTCATTTTTTAAAAGTATGTTATTTAGTTTCCACATTTTTGTGGGTTTTTTTTCCCTCTTTTTTTCAGTTGAATTCCAGTTTCAAGGCTTTATGATCAGAAAATATGCTTGGTACAACTTCAATTTTTCTGAATTTTCTGATGTTATTTTTGTGGCCAAACATATGGTCAATTCTTGAGAATTTTTTATGTACACTAGATAAAAATGTACACTCTGTCACTTTGGGATGAAATGTCCTGTAGATGTCTATAATATCCAGGTGCTCTAGTGTTTCATTTAAGGCCAATATATCTTTATTGATTCTCTGTTTGGATGACCAATCTAGAGCCATCAGTGGTGTATTGAGGTCTCCAAGTATGATTGTATTTTTGTCATTTTTTGTTTTTAGGTCAATAAGTAGCTGTCTTATATATTTTGGTGCTCCTTGGTTTGGTGCATATATATTAAAGATTGTTATGTCTTCTTGATTCAGTGTTCTCTTAATCATTATGAAATGACCATTTTTGTCTCTGAGTACTTTTGCTGTCTTGTAGTCAGCATTATGAGATATGAGTATTGCTACACCTGCTATTTCTTGAATGTTATTTGCTTGGAGTATTGTTTTCCAGCCTTTCACTTTGAATTTGTTTTTATCCTTGTTGCTTAGATATGTTTCTTGTAGGCAGCATAGTTCGATTTTCTTTTTTAATCCATTCTGCTACTCTGTGTCTTTTTATTGGTGAGTTTAATCCATTTATATTTAGTGTAATTATTGACTCTTGTGGGTTTTCTATTGCCATTTTATAAATTTCTTTCTGTTAGTTTTGTATCTTGTTTGATTCTTCTCTTTTGTTTTTCTATCATTTGTTTTTGTTTGTTTGTATTCCATACTTCTTTCCTCTGTTGCTACCTTTTTTAAATCATGTGCTTCTGTGGTGGTTTTTTCAAGGATGGTTACCATTAAGTAATGAAAAGCATACCTATCGTATTCATTGTAGTACCCTATCTTATGACTGTCTCTGCACTTCATCGTCCTTTGTTACTGTTAATCTCCATCCACTCCCCCTTTCTTGCTTTTGTTATCACAGTTTAAATTTGGTTTTATTGTGTTCTTGGTGGAGCTTTTACTTGTGTTTTGTTTTATTCTGTTCTTTGATTCTAGTTGGAAAACTCCCTATAGTATTTCCTGGACTGGGGGTTTTCTGGTGATAAATTCCTTCATCTTTTCTGTATTTGTGAATGTTTTTATTTCTTCTTTGTATTTGAAGGATAGCTTTGATGGGTATAGTATTATTGGCTGAAACTTCCTCTCTTTCAGGGCTTTAAATATTGGAGTCCACTCTCTTCTAGCTTGTAGAGTTTCTGCTGAAAAATACGATGATAATCTAATAGGCCTTCCTTTATATGTTGTATTCTTCTTTTCCCCGGCTGCCTTAAGAATTTTTTCCTTGTCATTGGTTTGTGCCATTTTCATTATGATGTGCATTGGAGTAGGTTTGGTGTTCTGTTTGCTTCTTGAATTTGAGGATTTAGTTCTTTCCACAGGCTTGGGAAATTCTCATCTATTATTTGTTTGAATATATTCTCCATTACATTTTCTCTGTCTTCTACCTCTGATATACTTATTATTCTTATGTTATTCTTTTTGATGGAGTTAGAAAATTCCTGTTGGGCTTTCTCATTTTTTCAAATTTTTGAGTCTCTCTCTTCTTCTCTCTGTTGTGCCTGAAGTTGCTTGTCTTCTATGTCACTAATCCTACCTTCTATCTGGCCTGTTCTACTCACTAAGCTTGTTACCTCTTTTTTCAGTTCATGAATTTGTTTTTTAGGTCTGTTTGATTTGTTTTTATAGTTTCAATTTTATTGGTAATATATTCTTTGTGTTCATTGAGTTGTTTTCTGAGCTCCCTAAATTGCCTTTCTGCATTTTCTTGTATATCTCTGAGTATTTTTAGGATTTCTATTTTAAATTCTTTGTCATTTAGCACCAAGATTTTCAATATATTAATTTTTTTTTCCATAGATTTTTCCACATATCTGTGCTACTTCTCTATCTTTTGTATCCATGAAATTCAATTTCCTTTTTCTTAATGGCATCTGAGGGTTGTATTGTTGATAGCACTAATGAGAATTAATAAAGAATAAAAGGTAAAAAAAATAGTAAAAAATTGGAAAAAAACACACACAAAAATACAATAATAATTTATTATTTCCTTCCTTTTCTATTTTCTCTTCCCTTCCTGTCCCCTCCTCCTTAGGAAAATATCATGATGAATTGTGAATTATATTATGCTAAATAGAACAAAAACTGCCTATAATGGAGGGCCTGATTTGGGAGGAAGTGTTCAAGGGGTAAAAAAGGATGTAAGGACCCAACAAAATGCAAAAAAGGTAAAAATTTGCATCAAGTATAAAATGATTTGCTTGTAAGTGATGATCAACTAAGAGTATAATGAGAGGGATAAGAGGGGAACAGGAAAAAGGAAAAAAAATAACTATTGTATTAAGTGGAGCAAAAACTAAATAGAATGGAGATCTTGTGTTGGGAGGAATGCTAATGAGTTAAAAAGCAAATTAACCTAGCGTGCGGAGGACCCGGGTTCGATTCCCGGCCAGGGCACACAGGAGAAGCGCCCATTTGCTTCTCCACCCCTCCGCCGCGCTTTCCTCTCTGTCTCTCTCTTCCCCTCCTGCAGCCAAGGCTCCATTGGAGCAGAGATGGCCCGGGCGCTGGGCATGGCTCTGTGGCCTCTGCCTCAGGCACTAGAGTGGCTCTGGTCGCAATATGGCGACGCCCAGGATGGGCAGAGCATCGCCCCCTGGGGGGCAGAGCATCGCCCCTGGTGGGCGTGCCGGGTGGATCCCGGTCGGGCGCATGCGGGAGTCTGTCTGACTGTCTGTCCCTGTTTCCAGCTTCAGAAAAATGAAAAAAAAAAAAAAGGAAAAAGCAAATTAAAAAGCACCCAAAATGCCACAAAAAACCATTGAGTCCCAAATTAAATCTTTTTTTTGTGATTGAGGATTTAATGAGAGGAAAAGTAAAAGGAGAAAAAAAGAAACTAATAGAGAGGGAGAAATAAGAAAAAGGGGAAAGGAAAAGAAGAAAAAAGCAAAAAACAGAGAGAGAGAGAGTTAAGGGTTTTGGAGTGTAACCCTCATGGAGAGTAAGGAAGAAGAAAAGAACTAAAATGTAACACTTATGGGTAGTGTAGTTCAAGAAAAGGAAAGAATAAGACGGGCAGAGAATAAAAGGACCAAGGTGGAGGAAATAAAAATAATAATAATAAAGGCAAGAAAATGAAAGAAACAAAAATTAGTGGAACAAGTTATAAAGTCTGTGGATTTTTCTTAATTTTGAGAGGTTAACTTCTTCTTCCTTTTTCTTTCCTCTCCCTCTTCCTGCTCAGTGACTCTGTACCCCAGGCTCTGCCCTCGTGGCACGCTTAGGTAGAGATTTGCAGTTGATGAGACTCTACGGCAATTTCATATATTAGGCTTCAGTCTCGTTGGTAGTCAAGGCTTGTTAGCATTTGCAGGCTCTGACAATGAAAGAGTCCGTTTTCCCGGAGTCTCTCTCCTAGTCTCTCCTTCCTGAATTAGCAGCCTGATGATCCAGCTATGAGGCTGCTGCTGCCTCTGCCTGGGGAGTAAGAGGCTCAAAGAGCTGGCAAATCCCCACTCTATCCCTACTCAATGCAGGGCTCTGGGTAAGGCTCTGGCATTCAGAGCCGCGAGCATAATCAGGCAGCGCCAGGAACCATTTGCTCTCAAGGTGACTTCCTATGAGCCTCCAGGCCTGTTCAGATGCCTAGCACTCTGTGGGACCACTGTCCCCAGGCTTTCCACACTTTGTAACCTGTTTTGGCTGGAAAGAAGATGCCCTAGTCGCTGCCTGCTGTACAGGAGGTCTTAACATCTGCCAAGTCCCTCTTTTTAGCATATATCCCTGAGTATGAAAGCTCTGCCAATCAAAAGTTGCCCCCACCCCTTTAGCAAGAGACACTAAAATATATCATGCTTCTTATCTTAGATCACTGAACTTGATCTTGTCATTTAGAGCTGCGTAGGTCAGTTGGGAGGTGAGCAGACTGTGAGTTAAACTAATTTCAGTGATTGAATCTGCTGATCTGCTTCAGAAAGTACTGCAAGCTACCCGCATGCAGTACTTGATTGTTAGCTTGAATGGCTGGGTGAGGCGCCCTGCCTTCCTAGAGAAGCTTGGGTGTAGGGAAGTTTGCTCTGGCGCACTCCCTGCACACCGCTGGCAGCTGCTGCTTGTGGTGCGCGGGCATATGCTCGTGGCGCACGGACGTTTGCTCATGTGTGCTGATTCACCACAGGCACACTCTTTCCTCGGCTTGAACAAACATCCATGCTGCAGCCTAGCTTCCTCCACACCCTTAGCTCCCCCCTCCCAACTCTCAGTTCTAAGTGAAAGCAGCCTTTGCTCAGGTTAGTGAGGAAGGCAGAGTGTTCCTTTGTCCGACTTATTTCCTTCACGGTTGATTATATATTTAGTCCATTTTTCACTCAATCCTACCTTAGCTTTCAGTGTGTGGAACTTCTGGACACTCCAAGGATAGATTTTTCTGTCTCTGGTTGATGAACTTGTTGAAATTTTGGAGAGATTTGTCGGTCACGCTCCTCATGGTGCCATTTCTCTGACGTCACTATCTTTTGCCCAACAAGGCCTTTTAAAAAGTGTATCAAAGTCCAAGAATGAGGACTTAAATGTAGCTTAAGTATTGAAAATCATTTCTTGGTATTGAATGCTTAAGGGAGTCTCTGCAAAGAAACCATCAAAAGATATCAATAGAAAAAATATATATATCAGTAGAATGTATTGATTCTTTTTCTGAATTGTAAATACAGATGAATTTAATAAATTCGTAAGTCCAACCATCTTGTATACAACTGACAAATACTGTAAACAAAAATTCTGGAGACAAGCTGCCTAAGTTTAAAACCCAGTTCTCCTACTTATTAGCTGTCTGCTTGACTACCAAATATTGGTTGCTTTTATCTCCTCATCTATGAAAAGAAGGTAATGATAATTCATATCTCATTGGTTTCTTCTGAGTATTACACAAATATATATAAAAAAAATAGTTTTCAACCAGGAGTGAGTGATTCCCCTGCCTCCTACCATATAACATTGAGCATGTCTGGAAACACTTATAATTCCAGAAAGGGGGCAGGAGTACAACTAGCACCTCTCAAGTTTTAGTTGAATCTGGCAAGAGTAACCAAAGGCTAGTGTTTAGATTACAATTTCAAAGGGCAATTTTCCTGGATAGATGATTATCAGTTCCTTTAAGGGGGGAGCAATAAAATTGCAGTTTTGTCTAGTCAGAATTGAGAGGAAAGATTTGTTTTGCCATGCCTAGTCTAGTTTATAGATTTCTTCATTTTGTGTTTTGAAAATTCTCTAATGGCAGGAGGCATTCTATACATATTATTCATATAATGCTTATGTCTGGAGCAAACCATCAATGGATCCCCATAACTAATTAGACATTTTAGCAATTTTATAGTCTCTTGACATTTGACCATTTTTCTCAATCAGCTCTATTGCCTTAAATATTTTATATTTTCTTGTCTAGTTGTTCCAATATCTGAGAATCCAAATCATTTTCCCGTTGCTGCTTTTGTTTCCTGGTCATGGTAATTTCTTGTTTTGTGTGTTTGGCATTTGTTAATAATTAAATTTAGTTGCTGGCTTTAATCTCTGAAATTTCCGTACTACTTGATTAAGGATCTCCAGAGAAGAGTTGAGGCTGCCTCTCCTTGTACCAAAGAATGCTAACAACTTGGCTATTTCGTTTCTCGATGTTGGGGGTCCTGACTAGGCAGTAGTGTAAATTAGTGAGTGAGGCTTATGTTTATTATATTTAGGAAATAGTATTTTCACCCCTTCTAGAGCCATAGCAGAGAGACACAGATTATATTCTAGTTCCATTTGGTGACACATTTGTCGTTGTTACTGCTGTTTTAATCAAGATTCTCACTGAGTTTGTGGTATCATTGATGGTCTCACCTTTGTGCAGGGCTCTCATATTTAGATGCTCATCTTATGGGGGCCCAAGAGACAGTCACTACTTTCCCCAAAACTCAATGTCCCTGAATATAGTATTTGCCCTCAGAACAATCATTGGTCCTCATTTACTTACCACTCTGGTTTCAACTTCTAGGTGTGTGTTTGTGTGTGTGTGTGTGTGTGTGTGTCCTCTAATTTGAGTCTTCACGGGTACTAGAAAATTCAGGCTTGCTCTTTATATTCAGAG
The DNA here is from genome assembly GCF_036850765.1 of Saccopteryx bilineata. Lineage (NCBI taxonomy): Eukaryota > Metazoa > Chordata > Mammalia > Chiroptera > Emballonuridae > Saccopteryx > Saccopteryx bilineata. Next base: position 205,267,730 of record NC_089491.1, on the reverse strand, counting down.
AACAAAGTTAACTTAATATTAACTAGCACATCTCATTACATTTGAATCATATGTCTATAAGGAACTTATATTTTGACTACTTGATCTATACTGCACTTAGGTGTTATATAAAAATTGCCTACCTCTAATGCATTCATATCATGTTATTTAGTTATTTTACCTAATTTTATATATATTTTAAGTGAGCATCAGGGTGGTAGAGACACAGACTCATGCATGCACCCTTACCAGAATATATCCAGCAAACCCCCTACCAGAAGGTGTTCTGCCCATCTGGGGCTGTTGCTCCATTGCTCGACAACCGAGATATTTAAGCACCTGAGTTGAGGCCATGGAGCCATCCTCAGCACCTGCAGCCAACTTGCTCTAATTGAGCCATGGCTGTGGTAGAGGAAGAGAGATATATAGAGACAGAAGGGGAAGAAGGAGGGGTGGAGAAGCAGATGGTCACTTCTCCTGTGTGGCCAGACTAGGAATAGAGCCTGGGAGTTCATATGCCGGGCTGATGCCCTATAACTGAGCAAACCATCCAGGGCCTAATTATATTTTTTCAGCTTGATGATACCATATCCTTTTGGGCAAAAAGATTATCTGTTTGACATTTACTGTGGCTTCTCCCCTTATTCATTTTATAGTGCTCTATACCTTATGTTGCTTAGTGCTTTTTCCTTTAGATTTTATGTTGTTTGATATTAAGATTTTGACTTAATTTTTGGTTTTTTATTATCTGCTACACATATCTCATTTTAAAAATATTCACTCTCTGAGTTTGTTTGTTTTAAGAGATTCTCTGGTAGACAACATAGAGATGAATAATGATTCAAATGTGAGTGTTGTTATCTTAAGTGAATTTAGTCCATTTACAGTTTTTAAAATCAAGATATGTTTATTTTAGTTGATCTCAGATATATGACCCTAACCATTTTATATAAAATGTCCCTTAGTACATATAATTTTAATATAAATAAAATTCCATTTAAAATTGAATTATGCACACTACCTCAACTTGGTGATCAAGGTTGATATCAAGAGTGATATATCATGTTGGTAGCATGTAGACATGGTATGATTTGCTAAAACTGTTAGCACATTATATTTGTGGTCTTCTTCCCAAACCCACAACCCCAGTAAAATGAAGATAAAATCATCACAAAAATCCCAATAGAAGAACATTCTGTGAAATAGCTGACCATTACTTCTCAAAACCAAGAAATATTTGAGGAACTGGTGCAGTTTAAGACCACATAGTGATTACATGTAATATGGATCCTGCATGGGATCCTGGAATAGAAAAAAGACATTAGGAAAAAATTAAGAAAATCTGAATAATGTATGAACTTTGGTAATAGTAACAAGTTAACATTGCTTCATAAGTTGTGACAATACACTACTATATTTATGTAAAATAATAATGTAATGTAGATAATAATCGGAAATATTGGCTGTGTCCAATATTGGAACTTTGTACTATCTTTCTAATTTTTTTTCTGTACATCTAAAGCTACAATAAAGTAAAAAGTTTTTAAAATTTAATTATTTAGTAGCAGAAATTTTATTATAAATGCTGCAAATAACCAATTTGATTTTTGTTCAGGAAAGAAATTATTGGTTGGTTCTTACTTCCTAACTCCATAGTCACTGAACAATTTGGATGTGTTGATAAGTTTCAGTAGCTTCTGACTATTGAGATAACAGGAAATAACATACCTGAATAAACCTAGCTACTGGAGGAGACTCCACATGTACGCTGGAGTGTTTTTCCTTTCCCCAGACTCAGAGTTATACAGGTTTTGCTCCACCCAAGGAGCACCACAGGAAGACACATGAAAATGATGCAGAACACTTTAACCTGATTCTGTCAGCCCAGAATTAACTGCATCTTAGCTCCGAATTCCCAACAGAAAAAAGTACAGTTTTTAGGCAGTCCCAAAGCCTCGCTAATCTCTTTCCAACTCTACAAAAGCATTACCCTTATCAAATCTTGTGCTTTAAGCCTTCTTTTCCAAAGTTCCAATCTTTAGCATCAACAAGGTAAGTTATTGTTCAAGCCTGATTTAAGTACAGACTCTATTTTGCACATATTGAAAAGCCTATAAATATCTATATTTTATAATCATTATCTGGATTAGTAAATTAAACACTGTGAATTGAAAGCAGGGTTGGGGTTGTTTCAAATAATATTCTGAAAGACATTGCATTCAGACCCAAAAATATAAGATGCTCTCTTACTTTTTGCATTAATTTGAAAGAGCAAAATATTTTCATGAAAGTTTCTTCTGTAAACCATAGAAAATTTTTTTGCTCTGAGAACTATTTTATGTATAGTTCACTCTCAATGTTTTTCCAGAAAATGTATTTTGTGTTGTAATTATGTTCACTAAAGGAAGACTTTATTAAACAGTAGCACAGAATTTTTTGCTACCTTGGTACTATTTATTTTGAGCTGGATAATTCCTTGTTGTGGGAAATTCTCTCATACCTTATAGGATATTTAGCAATATCCCTGGTCTCTTTCTACAAGGTGTTAGTAGCAACTGATTTCTAGTTATGACAACAGAAAGTGTCTCTGGACATTGTCAAGTCAGCACCCAGATGAAAACCACTTGTCTAGTGTAACCACCAGAATTTTATTTTATTTAAACTGTTGAAATATTTTAATTGATTTGGCTGTGAGAAGCAATGTATTTCATTACGTGTATGCAGGCAGGACACCTAATTCAATCCTTGTGTGAAATGAACACTGCATCTTCCTATGTCATGCAAGTTGCAAAATTGCTGTGGAGTGGAGCCTGAGGGCAGCAGCCTGGTTGGAAGAAGGCCTATGACATTTCAACTGATGCTTCTTTTGCATTGCCAGCCAGCTTTTCCTTAGAGAGATGTTCATTAGCAGAAGCTATGGGAGTTGAAAGTTAGACTTCCCCTTTGACAAGAAACCTCAGCATCAACCACCTTATTTCCACTTCCTAAGAGCCATCCCTTAGTTTTGTTTTGGTCACTGATGTTCATACTTGAGAACATGGGTTGATAATTTGTGGCTTTCAGTAACACAGCATGCCTACTATTTTGCATATGGTCTACTGATGCCTTCCTCTCCAACAGTATATTTCTGTAGTTGTGACAGAGTATAGCTGGGCTCAAAAAACCTAAAATATTTATTATCTCTCCCTTTACAAAAACAAATTAACAATTTCTGTTTTAAATCTTAAATCCTAAAAGCAAATTATTTAAGCTGCCCAACTTCAACCCCTTGTCCCATATTTTGTATCAGTTCAGTCATTACAGCAACAGCCACATTTGCAAGAATGTATGCATCTCTACAATTTATGCCAGAGGCAGGATTGATTTAGAAACAATCATCATCCTCATGGAAATAATAAACAGTTTGCCACTTCACATTCAAAGACAATTTTGACACGTTTGCTTACTCTGTTTTTCCATCGACTCCGCAAATCTAATACCTTTTGCCTTCTCTTGTAAGGCTTTTTGTGACCCCCTCAGGCCCATAGTATCTTTCCTGTCATTTGTGGAAGTGGAGTGGGAAATGGAGGCCACCTAGGAGCAACTTTACTGTTACTGGGTGTATTCATTTTCCTTCTAGTTAGGATTGGGTGATGAGGAGAATCAGATGATCTTGGTGCAGGTTAAGTAAGAGTCACTAAAATACTTTTCTTTTTTCTCCAGAATTAGTGGTCACTGTTCAATTTTTCTGGATTGTTTTGTTTTTGTGTGTGTGTTTAAAAGGAGAGGCAATGCTACTGAAAAATAAGGTGACCAATTGTCTTCCTTTAGGGAGGATAGTCCTTCTTTTGTAAGTTCCATCTTCCCTCAAAAACTATCCTCCTACATGTCCTCTTTTTTTTTCAGAGACAGAGAGAGAGAGTCAGAGAGAGGGATAGACAGGAACGGAGAGATGAGAAACATCAATCATTAGTTTTTCGTTGCGCGTTGCGACACCTTAGTTGTTCATTGATTGCTCTCTCATATGTGCCTTGACTGAGGGCTTTCAGCAGACCTAGTAATCCCTTGCTCGAGCCAGCGACCTTAGGTCCAAGCTGGTGAGCTTTTGCTCAAACCAGATGAGCCCGCGCTTAAGCTGGCGGCCTTGGGGTCTCGAATCCGGATCCTCCGCATTCCAGTCCGACACTCTATCCACTGCGCCACCACCTGGTCAGGTCATGTCCTCCTTTTTATATTGGAAGACTAATCTGTAAATGTACATATTGATCGATGCAAAGTAGATCCATTGTGTGTGATGTGATGTATTTGTATTTGACATGACGATTCATCAAGAATCAGTACAGTGCTGCGAGACACAATTATGAGACGCATGTGCTCTGCACCGGGAGAACGTAAGAGAGCACGTGATATACCAAGCGCGTAAATGGCTTTGTGTACTTCTTACTGAAACATGACATGGCACATATGACATTGTAGACACAATTATTTCTTTCTCAGTATGAAGGATATTTCTTGTTCAGATATTGCTAATATGTTGTTACAATATGATACATTGACAAAAATATTCAATGGAAAAGTAATCATTTAGTTAATATTATAATTAACTTTTTCTTACAATTATTATTAAAAATTAATAGGCATGTAAACATAATTACAATATAAAATATTACAGAGTTTTTATTATGCATTTATCATATTATAATGTATTATTGTTGCAATGAAAAAATGGTTTTTTTATTTACGATGTTGTTTTCTTCAAATTTGTCCTTTTCATTGTAAAAATGTTGGTCATCTTATGAAAGAGTTTATCTACATGTCTACATAACTTTTATTTCATTTAAAAACAAAATTCAACTGAGTAAATTTGAAGATATAATTGACTTTATTAAGTCATTTATGAATTGGTCAGCATCTATCTAGCAACTATAGACTTCTCCAAGTGATATGGCTATGACTCCATGTTGACAAAACAAAATGCTTCACCTTAATATGGCTGTTATGCTTCTTTGTTCTACTTTTAGTAATCCTGCCTTTTTAACATCTGTAAACACACTTTTGCATTCTGTATACATTGTAACCCTGTGCAAACATGTGACCTTAAAACCCCAAAGACTCTGCCATTCAGGGCTCAGACATAGGAGAATTAACCTCCTCTGAGCCTGCTGGCATAGTAAACCAGTTCTCCAACTTTCCAAGTGTCACTTGGCTTTCTGTGTTCCATTCTGCTGCAACATTTGGCTCCGATTGGAAAACCAACAATCTTGTGCTACTGGCCCAGCAATGAAAACCACTGAATGAGAGGGAGCTTCCATGAGATCAAGATGCTCCCCCAACATTTTTCATGGGACCTCCTCAGAGGTACCCCCCACACACACACACCTGGACAGTAACTGGATCCGACTGGATGCAATTGAGAATTGGACTAACCTTTTTGGGAAGTGTATTTGGACAAGGTAAGATCCTGGGACCAGTTCCCCAGTCAGACCCACCTCCGGATGAAAGGAGAGCTTGATCTCCTCCACAGATTCAGGATTAAGATACCAGATAAGGATTCCCCAAGAAAGGGGGAGAAATGTTATAACTTCTTCGTGCATGTGTGAGTGAGTGAGAGCCTATTTGTGGCTCCACAGCACAAGATATGGTGTCTGAGTGGGTCCTAATCTGCAGTTCCCTGAAGGCGTCTTAGGGCATAACTATGACTTGCTTCTCATAAGAGGCGACCCTGCTTGAGGCTTATATGAATGCACCTTAACCAAGATATGCCTAAATTCTCACAAGAAACACAGCTAGGTGGGCATCTGAGTGGTCCTTGAAAAAGGGGCACCCAACTTTTGTTTGTCTTATGGCACTGGACATAGGGAAACAGAGGTAGAAATGAGGTTCAGTCAGTCAAAACCCACCATTTTAAACTGTATGCTCAGGAACTTTAAGAAAGGATTTTCTAATGACTATGGTATGAAACTAGTCCTGGAAAACTCCTCAACCTCTGTGAACTCGAGAGGCCCACCTTTCAGGTCAGGTGGCCCTCAGAAGGAATCCTAAATTGACCAAAGGTTCAGGCAGTTTACCAGGTCGTGACGAGTAATCCTGGCCACTCAGATCAGTTTTTCTATATAGATTCCTGCTCCCAGATAGCACAGACCTCGACTCCATGGGTTCAGTTCTGTGATAATAACAAGGGACAGTGCAGGGTTCTGGTAGCCTGCCCAGGCAAGACCCTAAACTTGATCAATGTGCATATTGCAAAAAGCTTGGACATAGGAAAATGAATGCCCCAACCAGAAAGCAGCCTCTGGCCCGCTGCCTAAACCACTCCATTAAGAAAAGGAAAGTATTAGGCCCCTGGGAGCCCACAGTCAGTCAGCATGATGGTAGGGGGCCAGGCAATGACTTTTATGGTGGACACGGAAGCAGAACACTCAGTAGTCACCATGATGGTCACACCTTTTACTGAACAAGAGGCCACCATAATTGGAGGCACAAGCGCTCAAACAGCTTGCCCCTTCTCTGGGTCTTGGACATGCTGACTCGGGGGACACCAGGTTGTTCATGAGTTTCTCTATCTGACTGAATACCCTGTTTGTCTTCTGAGAAGGAATCTGCTGACTAAGCTAAGAGCCCAAATAACTTTTACTTTTGAAAAATCCGCCAGCCTAACTTTAGAAACACAGGAGACCCTGATTAATGCCTGTAACAGTTCCAAGAAAGGTCAGATAGAAACTCTACACTCAGGAGATAAACAAGCAAAACCCTCCTGAACTACTAGAGGAATTACCACTGGTGTGGGAAAAGAACCACACCAGATAAGCTAAGAACCACGCACCCTGTTGTGGTAGACCTAAATCCTGGAACCATCCCAGCAAGGCAAAGGCAGTACCTGGTGGCCAGGGAGGCTTGGCTTGGGATACAGGAACACATTAAGATACAAAGAAGCTTAGATTCTAGTAGAGGGTTAGTCCCCTGGAACATACCTCTACTACCAGTGAAGAAGCCATGGAAGTGGGTACCGGCCAGTCTAGGACCTGTGAGGGTCAATAGCACAGCTGTTACTCTGCACCTGGTAGTCCCAAAACCTTATACTCTTGTGAGTCTTCTTCCCCTGGAGCAAGCTGGTTCACCTGCCTGGACCTTAAGGATGCCTTCTTCTGCCTACAATTGGCCCCAAAGAGCCAGCCGCTATTTGCATTCGAATGGGAAGAACCTCACACGGGCTGACAAGTTCAGCTAACCTGGATACACCTGCCCCAGGGACTCAAGAACTCACACACCTAGTTTGGTGAAGCTTTGTTTGTGGAGCTCACGGCCTTTCCAGGGGGAGAAATAAACTGTGCCTTCCTACAACATGTATATGGTCTCCTCCTGGCCGGGGACTCCCGAGAAGAGTGCTGGAGAGGCAGGAGAATCCCACTACAGGTGCTGACTGACACAGGAGACAAGGTATTAGGAAGAAGGCCCAGATATGCCAACCCAGAGTCCAATATCCAGGACAGGTGTATCATCATCAAAGGACCTCATTCTCTAGGACCCATAAAGAAGCAAACCATCTGCTCAATCCTTGACCCAACATCAGAAAGAAGCTCTGAGAGCTCCTCAGAGCAGCGGGGTTCTGCCGTGTCTGGATCCCTGGGTTCTCAGGAAAGGCAAAGCCCCTATATGAAGCACTCAGTGGGCCAGAAGAGAAACCCATGAACTGGGGTGAAAAGCAGGAGACAACATACCAAGAAATAAAGAGACTGCTTGCCAGTGTCCTGGCGCTAGGTCTGCTGAAGAATGTAAATCGTGAATTCAATCTCTTCATCTGCAAGAAAGACCATGTATCATTAGGGGTCAGCTCAACCTAGTGGCCACCAGGTGGCCCCCTTGCCTCCAGGCACTCACTAGTCAGAGAGGCTGGCAAGCTCACCTTAGGCCAGAACACCCATGTGAAAGTCCCACATGCAGTGACAACCCAGGGGTACCAGTGGTTCACCAGCGCTAGGATGGCCCACTAACAGGGACTATTGTGCAAAAACCTATGGGTGAAATTAGAAACAGTACACACACTGAACCTAGCCACATTCCTCTTCACCTTGGCCAGGCCACCAGATCATGACTGTGAGGAAACCATGGATGAGGTCTACTCTAGCCAACCTGATTTAACAAACACCCTCTTTACTGAACCTGAACTGAAACTATTCACAAATGGAAGTTGCTTCATTCAAAATGGGGAATGGAGAGCTGGATAAGCACTGACCACCTGGAACTGAGTCATAGAGGCAGAAGCATTACCACAGGAACGGCTCGCTCAAAGAGCAGAACTATCGGCACTAATCCAAGCACTAGGATCCTCAGAAGGGAAGAAGGTCAACATCTTCACCAACTCTAAATATGCCTTCACAACCCTACATGTGCATGGGGCAATTGACTACTTACAGACAGGGGTAAAGAAATCAAAAACAAAGAAGAAATTTTTCAACTACTAGAGCAGTCCAGAAACTCAAAAGAGTAGCAGCCATACACTGCAAAGGACATCAAAAAGGAACTGACTCAATACACTTGGGAAACTGTTTCGCTGACCAAGCAGCAAAGAGGGCCTGCCTTCATGTCAACTTGTTTGAGTAAATAGCAAAAGTATTAAAAATCAACTGGAAACTACAGGCTGCATACCGGCCTCAGAGTTCAGGGAAAGTTGAACACATGAATCGAACTCTAAAGACTACCTAGCTAAGTTCTGCCAGGAGACAGGCCTCCTGTGGGTAAGACATGCTACCCCTTGCCTTGCTGCAGGTGCAATGTACTCTTGGACCCACAGGATACTTCCCCTTTGAGATTTTAGATAGGAACCCCCCATCCACCATTAATAAGCTAAAAGGAGACACCCCTCCCCCAGACAGGTAGGGGAATTAAGCCTCTCAACCCAACTCCAGATGCTAGGAAAAATGTTCCATAATATAGCCTGAGATGTTCTAGAGAAAACCCCATTCCACTAGGAAACTGGACCCACCCCTATTAACCTGGGGACTTAGTATGGGTTGAGTATTAGAAAAAGGAACCACTCCCATCTGTTTGGACAGGTCCACATATAGTTGTATTGGCTACCCCGACTGCCATTAAAATTGCAGGTATGACACCCTGGATTCACCATACTTGAGTCAAAAGAGCCAACACTGAGGACCCTCCAGATACCTGGACTGCTCACAGTGACCCCACAAAGCCATTACAGATGCTGCTGCGAAGGACTACGGAGCCCAAGGAGCAACCAGGACTGTGATGACCTGCCAGCTGATGTTCCTGATCATTGTCAGGATCCTGACTCTACTTCTGGGTATAGGACTAGCTGCAAGCACTCCAGTGGACTGGAGTAGACCAGAGAGACTGTTATTGATAGTCATTTACATACTAATAGTACGATGTGTTGTTACTATAAACTGTTTCAGAAATTTTCTGTTAAAACAACTCCTTACAGCCTGACCTGAGGTGGTGCACTGGGATCAAGTGTCGACTTGGAACACTGAGGTTGCCTGAGGTTGCCTGTTCGAAAACCTGGCTTTGCCTGTCAAGGCACATATGGGAGTTGATGCTTCCTGCTCATCCCCTTTCTCTTTCTCTCTCTCTCCTCTCTGAAAATTGAATAAAGTCTTAAAAAAAATGTTTGTGAAATACATTTGAAAAAAATAAAATAATAAAAAAAAATCCTTACAAAATCCTAATCAAACATTTTAGTAAGCATCACCCTGCCACCAAGTGCCCCCATGCCTTCATGTCCTAATGAGTGTTTTCAGACATGTATAGTGATGGCCCATAGACACAGCTAGAGGGCATCAAATTTACTAATTTCACCTTTTTAGCTTCTGTAAACCTGCCTCCACATTCTTCATACCTTGTGACCTTAAAACCCAAAGACCCTGCCATTCTGGGCTCAGACTTCGAAGAATTAACTCTTCTGAGCTCGCTGGTGTAATAAATCGGTTCTCCACCTCTCTGAGTGTCGTTTGGCTTTCTGCATTCCATTCTGCTGCAACACAAGGGGTTGTACAAAATGGAATATTTATATAGAAAAAAGGGTGTGGCAAAAGAAAAGAAAGAATTACTCTTAAACCAGAACATATTTTGGAGAAAAGAGGAAAATTGTCTCTTTTTCTATGGGGATGGAGAGGCCCCACTTGACAGATTACCTCATTGGTATTGTTAATGTAGACAGGTAGCTAGATATTGATGGGGAAATAGGGCACAGAGACTTGGACATTATATTTATTAAAACTTGAAAAGTTTGCTTCTGTAAGAAGCTTCAGTATCCCTTTAGCTTAATTTGCTAAAAGGCAAAAGTTTTTAAAGACCCAATTGTATATTACAGGAATTCATTATGCCCTCAGAGTCCATTGTACCTCAGCCCTCCAGACTCAGGTTTGGAAGGAATCTCCCCAAGAAACTGCCAGTCAGGTGCTAGCGGGGAAATGCTTCTGTGCTTCCACTTTAAGACATGCACAACGGAAGTCAGAATGGTGACCATAGAGGCTTGTCAGTCTAGCCTAGAAGAAGGACCTGATTGGTTAGTGGGAGGAACCAATGCAAGCCCACAAAATTTTAAAGAAACTGACTGTTTGGGTTGAAGGAGAGCAGTCCTTCCCAGCTCAAAAATATAATAAACACAGGGTTAACAGAGATCTAGCTAGTTTTGACCTTCTCTTTTTTGGGGAGGCACTAGCTACATCTACAGCCATACATTGTGGGCTGGCAGCCAGATGATCTCCCAAGTACGGGCTTTGAGCAGCTCCTGAACTGAACTGAGGTTTGATATGGGCTAAACCTTGGAACAGAATATATGGATTTTGATCTTTATATTGGGCTTAATGAAGACAACACTGGACGTTTTCCTTGGCAAGACAGACGGAAGTAAGACACTGGAAACCTGTAAGCAACCTTCCTTTTCAACTCTGAATAAAACTTATTTCAAAAAGCCTACGCTCCTCCAAATGCAGGTTGTTTGAAATTGCTTTCTCTCAACACTGGAACTTAACCACACCAGAACCATCATCACAACCGATATCAGTGTTGAGCAGAAAATTCCAGACTGGTTGATTAAGATGATGTTTCTCTGAGAAGTTGAAATAGCAATTAGATCAGGTATTTTATTGTTTGTTTTTTGTTTGTTTTTTTTGTATTTTTCCGAAGCTGGAAACGAAGAGGCAGTCAGACAGACTCCCGCATGCGCCCGACTGGGATCCACCCGGCATGCCCACCAGGGGGCAATCAGAGCCATTCTAGCGCCTGAGGCACAGGCCACAGGGCCATCCTCAGTGCCCGGGCAAACTTTGCTCCAGTGGAGCCCCGAAGAGAGAGACAGAGAGGAAGGAGAGGGGGAGGGGTGGAGAAGCAGATGGGCGCTTCTCCTGTGTGCCCTGGTCGGGAATTGAACCCGGGACTCCTGCATGCCAGGCAGACACTCTACCACTGAGCCAACCTGCCAGGGCCAGATCAGGTATTAAATTTAGGTTTGTTTCAAAAGCTTTAGCCCAAATAGTGCTATTCTGGGCCTGCAGTTTTCTCTTTAATAGTTTCTTTTCTCTAATAATCATGGCTCTCAGATGGTTTTCCTAGTATGACCAGTTAGTGCTGTTATTTATTGCCTGAGGCTTATGCTATGCTCTTGCAATATGGGATTTTTAAAATGCTTGTTTAAAATGTCTAAGACTTGGGCCCTGATCGGTTGGCTCTGTGGTAGAACATAAACTTGGTATGTGGATGTTCCAGTTTGATTCCTGGGCAGGGCATGTGGAAGAAGCAACCATCTGTTTCTTCACCCCATCCCCTCCCCATTCTCTCTCTCTTTCTCTCTCTCCCCCTCTGGCAGCCATGGCTCAATTGGTTCCAGTGAGTTGGTCTCAAAGTGCTGAGGATGGCTCCATAGAGCTTCCAACTCAGGTGCTAAAAATAGCTAGGTTGCAAGCATTGCCCCAGATTGGCAGAGCATCAGCCCCAAACTGGGGTTGCCAGGTGGATTGAGTTAGGTTTATATAGAAGTCTGTCTATCTCCCCTCTTCTTATTTGGAAAAAAAAGAGAAAATAAATAAAATATGTAAGGCTTGGAAAACAAAGTATATATATTAGTGTATACTTGATAATTTGTAGTCACATGATGTATGAAGGAAGAAACTCAGGAAAGAAGATGGAGATATACAACCTATCACAACTTACCCCATAGATTATGCCATCAAACTGTTTTCATTGTGTTATTAAAAATAGCACTATAAAGGTATTATGACAAGCTTTTAATCCTTTTTGTTCATTTCCAGAAAAGACTACATTGAAAATATTAAGACGAGATATAATATTAAAGGCATCTTTGCATGTAATGCTTGTTTGCACATCTATTTTTTTTATGTGAGCTAATAAACTCACTAGAATAACAATGTTCTAGTGCTGGATCTTAGAAAATATTCTGATGGCAAAACAGTTTGTTTAAACTGCTGCCCCCTTTACTGGCTCTTCCCGTCATCAGTTGTCTGTCCCTGCCCCACTTAGCACGTCTGAGGGAAATAACTGAGGCCAAAGTGTGCCAGAGCATTGCTAGTGAAGGCAGTGTGGTTCCCACTCACACAAGCAGGCTTTCATACACATTTTGAACAGATCCCTGCTAAATATAAACTTAAATCTGCTTTGTACTTTGTTACAATAGGATTAAATCTATATAAAATATATTAAACCTTTACCTATTAATCAAAAGAATATTCAAGTACAATCAACATCTAAATAGGTTCTAGGTTTGTCAGGAAATAAAATGCTTATTAGGTGATACTAGTTCTGTATATGACCCACTTGCATGACAATAGAATCCCTATGGTAATTTTTAGAAACTGTTTTAGATGAAAGAGGAGAGAAGATTATGAGATTGGGAAAGGTGCTCAAGAAATACAAATGATTGGTGTATCCCAATGAAGTTCATTAATAATTAACAGAATCAGCCAGCCATGTGACCTTTGCTTCACTGTCACCTTCTAAATGTGGTGCAAGGACATCTGATGGGTCAAACATAATCTCAACCAAAAATCAAGCTGCAAAGAAGTTGAGCAACTTCAATTTTAGTTCTAAGTTTCATTCTTCATGGTAAACGACTGGACATTAGAAAGTAGATGGTACAGATGTGCTAAGTCTTTCAGTTCCAGTTATACATAATTCTTCTCATTCTTGCCATATGTTTAGTAGGTCAGAATCAATGAATTAAACATACACATATATGCACACACTCTCCATGAACAAGCACTGCAATTCGTAAAGAGAAACAATATATGTAATGACAGCTGCCCATTATAAATCGTTCTTCATATGAATATACAGAATTTTCATCCTCTCTTTATTGTTCCACAAGCTAAGAGGTAGCAGACCTGGTTTTCTGGTGCTGAACTTCACTAACCAGAGTTATCACCTCATAGATAAATACATGCTGCACAGAGATGACCGCTTCTTGTTTAAAACTGTGTTCTAGTTTTGATACTTAGCTATGGAATTTATTCTAGGATAATATGAATAATTGGAGAAACACAACCCTGCAGAAATCTTTAAAATAAAGTAATTTTTTGTTTCATTTTTAGATCAGTTAAATTTATAGGGCAAGGTTTTCTCCAATAACATCTATTTGAGTAATCAGAATGGAGTGGGCAGTGCATGAATCACTTATTCTCAGTGCCAAATAATTCTTTGGGGGTTTTCTAGTCATAAGTATGTGTATTTACTTACTTATCAAGAATAAAATATAAAAATTAATGAAAAAATTTCAGCATATCTGGGAAGGCTTTTCAGATAATGAATTGCAGGAGCATGCTACTTAAGAATCACAGATACTATATATTACATAAATAAGAAAAAGAGCAAGATTTAAGCAAATTGCCAATGTTTATTGATTTGTATTTTTGCAATATACATCATACCTAGAGAGAAATAAAAATCAAAACATTATAGGAAAAATGCTGCTTTTTTTATTTTTACCAAACCTAGGCATACATACAAATAATTGAATTTATCTCTTGATGTCCACAGAAATTACATATTTACCTCTAAGACAAAGCTCATGGATTCTTTAAACATAACTTTCAGAAAAAAACTAAAATATAAGTAAAATGGTCAGCCATCCTATGTCATTCAGGGTAATTCCCTTGCACCCTGAGGTGAGACAGAATTGTTTCAGTACAGTAAGTTTGGCCACACATAAGTGTCATCAGACTTTTTTGAAAGTCATGTCTTTTCCTTTTCCTTGGAAGGACAAATGTATCCTCTATGCTTGGTTTCAAGAAAACCACAGAGTGAAATTAAATAAGTAAGGCGTTTATCTGTCTCATACAACAAGCCCATGGATAGGAAGATACAATGAGTAGTGTGAATCAAAGTCTTCAGGGATCCATTGTTCTTCCTGCATTTCCATGAAACAACCATAAAATATGGATTTAATCCTCTTAATTGCAAGATGATTACTCTTCCAGGCATTCATCTGGGGGAAAGGCAAAGGAAATAAAGGACCATATGAATGAGTAAATCTCTCTTATACAACTTTCCTGGAAACTCTAACCAGAAGCTTCTATGATTTTGTCTATTTTACTTCTACTGTTTGGTCAGTTTGGGTCAATTCTATCTGCACCAGAGACTAGCAAAGTGAGGTTTTTAGCAGGACATATATTGACTTAAGTGGAAAGGCTGGTAACTAAGAAAGGGGAAGTAGATACTAAGTAGGCATTGGTTAGTGGCTGTCACTGCTAGTAACTATACCACACAAGATTCACTAACTTCCTCCCGCACCACCCCAAGTGAGAAGCAGGGGAGAGGCAGACAGATAGACTCCCACATGTGCCCAACCGGGATCCAGCCGCTATGACCACCAGGGGGCGATGCTCTGCCCACCTGGGTCGTTGCTCCACTGCAATCAGAGATTTTAGCACCTGAGGAGGAGGCCATGGAGCTATCCTCAATGCCTGGGCCAACTTTGTTCCAGTGGAGCCTTGGCTGCGGGCGGGGAAGAGAGAAATAGAAAAGAGAGGGGGAAGGGTAGAGAAGCAGATGGATGCTTCTCCTGTGTGCCCTGGCTGGGAATCGAACCTAGGACTTCCACATGCCGGGCCGATGCCTTACCGCTGAGCCAACCGGCCAGAGCCAAGATTCACTAACTTGATACAATGTTCCCCCAACTAACCTGCAAATTACACACACACACACACACACACACTAGTACTTGGGCCACTTCATTTTTCACTTACATTCGGCTTCTATGTATTTGTTAAGAACACCCTTTCCCTGAAAGAATAAGCATATACTTGAAAAATATAAAAACGTAAGTGCTGTTCACTCAGGTTTCTAAGTTTCTAAATTAAGTACTGAGAAGTGTTAAATCAACATTGAAATAAGACTGCAGAGAGTCCTAACGTTGCAGAACTTTTCTAGATCCAGCCATCGATTAATATTCATTTCAGCTGAATATATCTGAGTCAAGAAGCACTTATTGAACATCAACACTGTGCCAGGCCCTGTGTTAAAGTTACAAAGAAGAACCTGACCTGTTTTAGTGCAGTGAATAGAGCAACTATCTGGAATGCTGAAGTAGCCAGTTTGAAGCTTGGGCTTACTTGATCAAGGCACATGGAAGAGGCAGCTGCTGCAAGTTGATGCTTCCTACTCCTCCTCCACCACCTTTCTCTCTCTCAAATCAATCAATAAATAAATAATCTCAAAAGAAAAAGAGTTCCCAAGAAGAAAAGGAGAAAATGTTTTCCACCAGGGAACTCATTATCTGATACAAAAACTAGGCATGTGAACACATAACTACAATAGAGGACAATACGAACACAAATTAGAAGACAGTACAGCTCAAGAATGCTTCACTGCATTGAGAGAGGGGTGCAGTGAAGAGCTCTCCAAGACATGAGTTCCAAACGAGGTGAATCAATGTCAGGATCTGTTCTCAGGTTTGCTAACATTCAGTCTAATGCATTTTCCACAATCTAAAAATGGAAGTTATAAAGTGGCAATGGGAAATACATCCTCAGTATTATTTTTAGATCTATCTATGAATAAATATGCAACCCATCCCTGGCCGGTTGGCTCAGTGGTAGAGCATCGGCCTGGCGTGCAGAAGTCCCTGGATCGATTACAGGCCAGGGCACACAGGAGAAGTGCCCATCTGCTTCTCCACCCCTCCCCTCTCCTTCCTCTCTGTCTCTCTCTTCCCCTCCCACAGCGAGGCTCCATTGGAGCAAAGATGGCCTGGACGCTGGGGATGGCTCTATGGCCTCTGCCTCAGGTCCTAGAGTGGCTCTGATCGAAACAGAGCAACGCCCCGGATGGGCAGAGCATAGCCCCCTGGTGGGCAGAGCGTCCTGGTGGATCCCGGTGGGCGCATGCAGGAGTCTGTCTGACTGTCTCCCCGTTTCCAGCTTCAGAAAAATACAAAAAAAAAAAATGCAACCCAAAGTGTTGGTCTGAATTTTAATAAAATATTTGGATTACTGCTTTGGCTCACCCAAAATGCATTATATTATCTTCACAGTTTGTTATAAGTTTCATAAATATAGCACATCTTACACATTGCTTATACCTACTGAAAAACAAATAGCAAAGTAACTAATAATCCAAGAAAGTTTTGGCCGTAAATATGCTAGACATTTTCATAAGCATGAGAAATACTTAAATTTCTATTTGTTTTCTGTACTACATAGTTGAGAATAAGAGAGATTAAGTATTTTTAACTGACTCTACCATATCACAATAGTCTAAACTCTAAGTGTGTTGTAGTATTATAGTTAAGCCTCTTAATGATCAAGTTACATGTTCTTGAAGGTATCTCTACCCATTTTAGATTTTTTAGGGGATAGAATTTCATGGCAATTCTTAAAAATTGGAAACTAGAATGTGTTTCCCCTTCTCCCAATGATTTTCCATTTTCACTTTCATCTTTCCATTTTAGACACTTCCCTCAAAATCCAATCTTGTCTGCCTTGAAAAATATTTAACATTTTTAAAAATTCATCACAGTGAGTTCAAATATTCTATTCCTTTAGTTCTCAAAACACTCCTGAAATGTTGAATGAGCCATTTTATGTGGATTTTGTGAATTTAGAGGACTTGTCTAAAGAGTTATCACTACTAAGTGACAAAGCCAGCCCTGGTTTTCTCACCACATATTAGTCCACTTTTCCAGCACTTCCCAGGACTCCTCATCTAAAAACTACGCATTTTCACTAGGTATCCTTTTAAGTAGCTCATAGGTCAGATAAACTCTCACTCTTAAGTCTTCTTCTTTTTTTTTTTTTTTTTTTTTGTATTTTTCTGAAGCTGGAAACAGGGAGGCAGTCAGACAGACTCCCACATGCGCCCGACTGGATCCACCCGGCATGCCCACCAGGGGGCAATGCTCTGCCCATCCGGAGTGTCGCTCTGTCGCGACCAGAGCCACTCTAGCACCTGGGGCAGAGGCCATGGAGCCATCCCCAGCACCCGGGCCATCTTTTTGCTCCAATGGAGCCTCGGCAGCAGGAGGGGAAGAGAGAGACAGAGAGGAAGGAGAGGGTGAGGGGTGGAGAAGCAGATGGGCACCTCTCCTGTGTGCCCTGGCCAGGAATCAAACCCAGGACTTCTGCATGCCAGGCCGACACTCTACCACTGAGCCAACCAGCCAGGGCCTCTTAAGTCTTCTTTAAATAGGCTTCTCAAAAGTTCTTAATATTTTAAATATGATATTCATTTTAATAATTTAGGATTTTTTACTGAGCATCTATTTATGTTCTAGTACACTACTAAGAACAAGGCAGATATAATAAACTTCAGTTTTGTCTTCTAGGAAATTAGAGTTTGTTCAACTAAGTGCTAGGCGGTGTTCTAGGCATAAGGATATTTCAGGAAGTATATATAAGGTCTACCGGAAAGTTCTGTCCGTTTTTGGAATAAAACAAAACACAAATTTTTCTTACCGTCAATAAACTTTATTAAGTAATATAATTGCCATTATTATTAATGATTTCTTGCCAGCATGAGGGCAATTTATATATCCCATTTTTGAAAAATATTTTATATTTTGATTGGAAAAATTGAACCAGTGCTTGTTTGATATCTTCTTCATTTTTTAATTTTTTGCCCTTCAAAATATTTTGTAAGGACAAAAATAAGTGATAGTCAGAGGGTGCTAAGTCCGGAGAATATGGTGGATGTGACAGACATGCTTCTGTAGCATTTCTTCCTTGTTGAAATTTGTAAAAATTACAGTGGAGTAAATGAACTTTATCAGTAGCCATGGGTACACTATCACTTCACACATAAGACTAACATGAATCAACTTTGTTTTAGTTAATTTGCTACATCAGTATGTATACATTAAGTGATAAAAATAGAGAGGCACACATGTGCCAAATAAACATGTGCTTACGTGTCGAAATTTGTGATAGAAACAGACAGAACTTTCAGGTAGACCTTATATGTTCATACAAGTGAATTTTCAAAGCTAGAAAACATTTGATGGATGCAACTGTGAATGAACAAATGTAAATGGAAAAACAGGAAAATGCTAAGGCCAAAGAGCATGCATACAGAGACTATAGACATTCTGGGGTGATTAATAACTCATGGCAGACTTTTGTAGCCAAAGTGGAGAAAGGCCAAACCACTTTGGGATATGTGTATATCAAGAATCTTAATACAAACTTTGACTTATTTACAAATTTTAAAATATTTTCCACCAACAATAGTATGTGTTTTCAGGCAGGAAAGCAACCACATATTAGCCCAATCCGTTGATACATATGAACATTATATCTCCTAACTGGGGGGTGAGGGAGCTAGAAGTAAATGAAACTTTTTAAAAAGAAAAAAGAGGCCTTGGCCAGTTGGCTCAGTGATAGAGCATCAGCTCAGCTTGTGGAAGTCCCAGGTTTTATTCCTGGTCAGGGCACACAGAAGCACCCATCTGCTTCTCCATCCTCCCCATCCTTCTTTCTGTCTCTCTCTTCCCCTACCTCAGCCAAGACTCCATTGGAGCAAAATTGGCCCATGCACTGAGGATGGCTCCATGGCCTCGGCTTCAGGTGCTAGAATGGCTTTAGCCTCAATGGAACAATGCTCCAGATGGACAGAGCATTGCCCCCTGGTGGGCATGCTGGGTGGATCCTGGTTGGGCACATGCGGAAGTCTGTCTGACTGCCTCCTTGCTTCTAACTTCAGGAAATACAAAAAAAAAAGAAAAGAAAAGAAAAAGAAAGAAAGAAAGAAAGAAAGAAAGAAAGAAAGAAAGAAAGAAAGAAAGAAAGAAAGAAAGAAAGAATTTGAACTATTATTTTAGCTAAATCCGGTGCAAATTTCTGGGCTGAGGTCAATTGGAAACTATACTGAATCGCACTGTATACTAGTTAAAATGACATTTGGTTTGGCTACATACTTTAGGTTTTATAAGACCCATTTATTGCTTTCATCTCTCAATATGGGTTTAATCGTTATCAACCAATTCTCTGTCATCAAATATTAGTCTCTGTGTGTGCTTTTTAGACATTGATGTTGAGTTTATACAGACGTTACCTGACTACGATGAGTGAGTAAGCATCCTTTGCAGGATGTTGCTTCAACAGCTATAGCTTTAGCTCAGATTCATATTCTCTGTGACAGAAAGATAAACTGTAACCCTGAGAATTTGTACAAGGTCTTGTCACCAGTAAGTAGTGAATGAGGATATGAGCTCAGCTCTGCTGGCTCCAGAGCTGGTGCTCTAGATCAATGGTTCCCAACCCCCAGGCTGTGGACCGGTACTGGTCCGTGGACCATTCGGTACCAGTCCGCAGAGAAAGAATAAATAACTTACATTATTTCCATTTTATTTATATTTAAGTCAGAACGATGTTTTATTTTTTAAAAAATGACCAGATTCCCTCTGTTACATCCATTTAAGACTCACTCTTGACACTTGTCTTGTAAGTTCAACAATTATATTTAAAAATACCACAGTTTTTAAGCCGGTCGCATAATTTTATTTTGTGCATTTATCCATCGCACCCTAAAGGCCGGTCTGTGAAAATATTTTCTGACATTAAACTGGTCCGTGGCCCAAAAAAAGGTTGGGGACCAATGCACTAGATCACCAAATAAGGTTTATCTATATCTACTACTTAGGATGCAGGTATAATCAAAGTTCAGCTTCTGCAGATGTATTTTGTCTTCTTGGTACACTACTCCTGACTTGGGTATAACTTTAAAATAAATGATGTCTCTTTGCCATTCAATAGGAATTGTTTTGCATTTCAATGTCATCAGTTTTTTTTTATGCCCAAGAAATATGATTCAGTACTAAATTGAAGTCATCAAGAAGGCAGACCCACCCTGAGGAAGACATGATGGCAGGTGATAAATAAAATCTAGTTATTTCAGTTTTCCAACCTTTAGAAAAAATTTAGAGAACCTAACTATAGTCACCCACACAAAGTCAGCATGAAATTGTTGAACAAAAAACGCAGTTGATTAAGGAAGATTCAGTTCTGGAAGAGGTAAGTTCCTTCTGGAAGACAAATCTCTAAGGAAATAAATTTAAAAGGCACAAGAGAAGTGTGTGGGAGTAGTGAGAGTAAAGGCTTTAGGAAGTCCTCAACCAAGATATTGTTCAAGCTTGACCCTCTCTGACAAGGCTTCACCGACTTTATTGTGCAAGAGAATCACCTTGTTGAAATATAAATTTCTGGACCCCATACCCAGATTTTTTAATTTGGTGACTCTGAGGTTGGATCCAAGAATATGTCTTGCTAATAATTTCCCAGGTGATATTGATACTGCTAGTATTACATCATTTTGAGAACCACTGCTTTATAGTAATGGCTCTCAATACAGTAAATACAATAAGAAGGTGTATTCTTTGAGATATCCACATTGTAAAGTGATGTCTTTATGATTAGAATCAGAGTAGATGCTAGAGATAAAGCCTAGAATGACTAAATATTGAGTGATAGCAAGAGAAGAAAAAAAAGAGGAAGAAAATCTACCAAAAAGTATCTCAGCTCCAGGAGCAGTAAACAACCTGTTTATTAAGTGTTGTTCAGCTAAGATAACAAAAAGGATACTAACCAAACCAGAATTGGTAACCACCCTTGACTAACATTGTTAAAAATAAAACAATGAGAGAGAACACCTCCCCCATGTTGATGGTATTACAGGGAAATCTATATATTAGTTAAAATTAGATAAAGATTAGGACTCTATCCTATGTAAAATAGTGAGTCCAAAATATTTTTAAACTGAAACATGACCTATTAGATCTGAATTTTAAGTAATGAGACATATATTAATCAGGATTCTCTCAGTTGAAAAAGAAACTGAATTCAGACTCACTTTAGCAAAATGGGAAGTATATTGTTTCATATACAAGAGGTAAGTTGGAAAAATTTATCCATGGTTGAATCTACAAGCTCAAACAATATTCATAAAAAATTTCCAACTTTCCTAATTGCTCCTGATACTGAGTGTCATTTGCCAGCTTTTAGTCTAATGTCTAACCATGAACTAATGTCTATGTCTTGGGTAGCTGGAGGGTTGGGTTGGCTAGAACCCCAGAGCTAGCTACCTTGGAACATGAGCAGCATTGTCAAAGTCCCAATTCTCCAGTATTCTATAGAAATATTATCTTTTTTTTTCATATGACTGGACATAAAAGAGTTTGGAAAACATTGCTCAGAAGATAAAGTAACAGGATGGGAAAGAGGTCACATATTTATATTTTCCAATTATTCCTATTATGATGCTAGTGAAAAGAAACTCTACATGTCTCAAGGTCAAAATTGGGTATTTAAAACCAATTATCCCTAACTGTTATGCTGTTACTTCAGTTAGGCAGATAATGAATCCTTTATAGAAATGGTTCCTATGTTCTCAGAAGGTGGAGGAGAGGGAGAGTGGCTAGAGACTCCTGAGATAGGGACGGAGGCCACTGCCTTGCTGCCCCCCCCACTTCACTCTGAGTGATGTGTGCTCTGTTTATTTCTATTTTTCATATAATCTTTACTTGAAGTCAGAGTTCAGTGGCTAAAATAAGCTTGTAAAATTCCACCTTCAGAACAGCCCTAGACAGAGTTTCCTTCATTTTAGTTATCCTTTACTAAAGAAACTCAAAAATATTCTTTCCTCGAAAAACCCAAGCTGAGATTATATGAACCCTACTCCTATATCCTCTATTATGAATAGTGCAAGGAGTTAACTCTGTGGGACTGAATTTTTTATGTATTTAAGGTGCAACTGATTAGTTCTTTTAAGGACAGGGACTTAACTAAAGCTCAGAAATCAACTTATCCTCCCCAAGTCATACATGGTTTGGGATAATTCTGACAATAACCCAGTGAGAAAATGTTCATGCTCAGTTATCCACAGTTCAAAAATCATTTTCTCAGAATAAAACAAATTGAAGAAAAAATATAAAGTCTTATAAAAATAAAACCAACATAACCTTTAGGAGAACTTCTAGCTTTTAAGTGCCTCATTGTGCAATCACGCAAAGATGACTTTAAAAGCCAAGTTTTGGAGTGAGATGTACAGTTTTTGGTCTTCAACAAATTCTGACAAGGTTTCACCCAAGGTCAGAGAGGTTTTCCCTTGACTGGCTTCCCTGTGGTGGGAGAGGGGACTGAGCCATGCCCCAACCACCTTACACTCTGGGAGGCACTTTGACCCAATTCCAGAAGTCCAAGGTTTGTCTTTAATTAGCATTGTATTTTATATTGCACAATTATGCAAATTGGGTAAATAAACAAAATTAGCTTCTCAGTTTGCTTTGCTATGAGAGAAATGCAAAGACAATTAAAGAATAGAATAAAGAAACAGAACAGTTAGTGCTTGAATGCAAGACACCATTTCTTAATTTATCTATTCTTTTGTTTTACTCTTTCACCTTGCACTTGGGGTCTATTAAAATTTTTCTTTTCTCCTATTTTTGATTTTTCTTTTTTAATGCCATTTTTTTCTTCCTTTATCTATGCTTGGCTCTTTTCTTTGAGAAATTTTCCGTTTTATTAATTCTGCTGCAGCGATTCATAACTCTTCAGGTCATGTCTTTGTTTTCTGATTTGACTACTAGCTTCACAGTCTATACTTTTGTCTCCCTTTATTTCTCCCTCCCAGATTCTCTCCTGTCTCCTGGCATCATTTTTCACTTTACTCCATTTTATTGTTAGTTTGACTTGCTTTTATATCTGTGTGTTACTCCTTGATGGGTATCTTGAAAACACCCTCAGGACCCCATCACTTTTACTAAACTTGGCGAATAACAGGTTGGAAGATAGGAAATTAAAGATACAAAGCCCAATGAAATAGAACTGTAAGCCAATGCCTACAGGCAATAGACTATTCAAGGAGATATTAGCCATCAGGTAATCATTCCAAAAATCACCATAACAGAAAGTTAATTTTCCAACACTAGATGATATTCTAATTAAGCCAGCCCTTTTAAAAAGTCTTAACATTGTATGGGAGATCAGGAAATATAAAATATTTAAAACTAGTGGAAAATATAACCTTGTAGATGAAGCTGGCTATGCAAGAACAGAGGTAATTGGTGCTGGACAATATATGGAGACTAAATGTTAAGAGTATTAAAATAGAGGTGCTTGAACAGAATTGTGAAGAGGACAGAGTTGTTCACTGCTTTATCTGCCCCAAACCATGGCTCCCATGGGAGATATACCTCTTCCTTCTACAGCCCTCTGGCTATAGCAGCCAAATTAAAATATAACCCAAGGGATACTAGATCCAATTTGGGCAAATCAGAGCACCCTCCCTCTAGCTATAACTTTTTTTTTCCATTTTGAATAACAATCAAATGCTTCACATATAGCTTTTGAGTCCCAGTCTCTCTGGATGATCCCCACCTCATCTACATTTCTCTAAGTTCCAGCTACTTTGGCTGACTAATGCTCTCAGGTCATTGCTTTTGCATCTTTCATGCTTTTCTACTGGAAGGGTCTTACTTGATTTTTTGATAAACAGTTTCTTGTTGTTATTTGAATAGAGACTCAAATGTCATCTCAGAGAAATAACCTCTCATATCTCTATTTAATAATGCTGACTTCCATTCCATCATTCACTATATAGGTTAGTTTGTGTTAATTTAGCACTCTTTAAAATTATCGATTTATTTATTTTGTATATGTACTTACCTCTCAGATATTTTTATTTTAACTTATTATCTGTCTCTTACAGCTAGAATATAAGCTCTTGTATGTCTGGATCACCACTGTATTTCCAGTACTCAGAAGAGTTCAGATGCAGAGAGCATTCTAAAATAATTTTGATTTAAGTGAATGACTTAATATTTGTTAACAAATGGGCAATGACCTAAATCTGGCCAAAGCTTTCCATCCTCATGATGTGTGAGCTTTGTAGAAGATTGAGTCAGATTTCTGTTTTGGGACATTGAGTGTTTGAAGTAGGAAATATAAAGCTAACAGGAATAGGTTTTCCACATTGTGAACCAAAGTGAGTAAACCAGTGGGGTTGGGGGCAGGGAGGAAACAAATAAAGGGTATGGAAGTGGTCAGAGTTGAAGTGGATGGAAACTGAGCTCGAACAGTGTTTTTGTTTGTTTGTTTGTTTGTTTGTTATTGCCTGGTTTCTGATGCTCCTGAAGCCAGCTATATTTCTATTTTTGTTTTTTTTATCTTTTTTATTTTAGGTGAGAGGAAGGGAGATAGTGACACAGACTCCCACAAGTGCCCAGACCGGGGTCCACCTGGCAACCCCATCTGAGGGTGATGCTCTTGTACTGAACTATTTTTAGCACCTAAAGCTGATGTTGCTCAGAACAACTGAGCTATCCTCAGCATCCAGGGCCATGCTTGACCCAATCAAACCACTGGCTGCAAAAAGGGAGGAGAGAGAGAAAAGGAAACAAGAGTGAGAGAAGGAGAGAAGCAGATGATTGCTTTTTCTTTGTGCCCTGACAAGAAATCAAACCTGGGACGTTTGTATGCTGGGCCAACTCCCTATAAATTGAGCCAACAGCCAGGACCCTTTGGGTTCTATTAAACCCCTCATCCTTTCTATGATTTCGTGTTTTTTTTTAAACTGTGCACTGGATTTCAATCCTTTGTCATCAATAAAAGTAAAATAGGATAACATTATAACATAGTGCTTAAACCCTTAAAATAAGGTACAAAATAGGTTTTGTTATTTATATTTGTATCTTGGACTACCAAGTTTTTATCTCTCCAAATTTTAGTTTCCTTGTCAAAAAAATGAATGGCAATAATAGAACCTATCTGACGGGAGCATTAGAAAGGTTAGTAACTTCCTAGTTAAGGAAGATTAGAGCCTGGCTCAAGGGTGAAAGTCTGCTTTGGATTGGTATTTTAAACCTACCTTCATTGATGTATCTTCTGCGGTACATTCTGCATTTCATTACATTGGGGAACAGATTTTTTGTTGCTTTTTTTTTGTTGCATGAGGTTTTAAAACTGTTTCTATATATTTCTGCATTGCTGATTCCAAATCTAAAATTTGTTTTTTGGTGCATGCTCTAGTTTTTATGCAATTTTCTTTTTTTGTTACAGTTAATGGCATGCATTGGTTTTTAAATTGGATTTAAAGGGCAACGACTCTTAGATCAAACAAAACCACAAGGCAATTAAAGTTTTACAAATATCACTTTTACATAATTGTAGTTGTTTTTAAATGTAAAAAAAATTATTATCTGATAAAATTTTGCTTTAAGATTGAAACATGGCTTCTTCGAGTAGGCATAAATGTAAGAATAGTCCTGACACCTTCTGTTATATCTGTGGCTGTTACACACTTCAACATTAAAGGCGCAATATGTCATCATTTGTGACACGTTCATACATTGCCTTTTTTCAAGTTCCCCTTGGCGAGCAAGACAAGAATTGGGCTCCTCATATTGTGTGTCATAATTGTGAGAAAATGTTTTATGACTGGACAAAAGGAAAACTCAAAGGAATGCCTTTTGATATTTTCATGGTTTGGTGTGAACCTAAGGACCACAGCAGTGACTGTTATTTCTGTCTGATCCATACAAAAGGCATCGGCAAGGAAAAACAGCATATAATCACATATCCTAATATTCCTTCAGCAATACTACCTATCCCACACTCTGAGACAGTACTGGTTCAAGTTTTCAATGGTTTTATTTCTTCTAAGGATGAAGAAAGTGAACACGGTGATCAACTGTATTTTGATAAGATACATGAGGAAATGGTTGTAGAATCTGAAGGGTCTTCTGATGCCAAGCAGTCATTAACCCCTCAGCAGTTTAGCCAACCTGAATTGAATGACTTAGTAAGAGACTTGGGCCTATCAAAGAAGGCAGCTGAGTTAGTAGCCTCCAGGCTTTAAGAAAAGAATGTACTTCACTGGTCAGCTAAAGTATCCCTTTTCAGAAAGCATGAACAAATTTTTTTATATAAATTTTTATTAATTTTAATAAGATGACATCAACAAATCAGGGTACACATGTTCAAAGAAAACATGTTCAGGCTATCTTGTCATTCAATTATGTTGCATACCCATCACCCAAAGTCAGATTGTCCTCCGTCACCTTCTATCTGATTTTCTTTGTGCCCCTCCACCTCCCCTTTCACTTCTCCCTCCCTCTTCTCCCCCACCCCTTACCACCACACTCTTGTCCATGTTTCTTAGTATTGTTTTTATGTCCCACCTATGTATGGAATTATGCAGTTCTTAGTTTTGTCTGATTTACTTATTTCACTCCATATAATATTATCAAGATCCAACCCTTTGTTATAAATGATCCAATGTCATCATTTCTTATGGATGAGTAGTATTCCATAGTGTATATGTGCCACATCTTCTTTCTCCTGTGATCTATTGAAGGGCTTTTTGGTTGTTTCCATGTCCTGGCCACTGTGAACAATGCTAGGATAAACATGGGGATACATGTGTCTTTATGTATCAATGTCTCTGAAGTTTGGGGGTATATACCCCGTAGAGGGATTGCTGGGTCATAAGGTAGTTCTATTTTCAGTTTTTTGAGGAACTACCATACTTTCTTCCATAATCGTTGTACTACTTTACATTCCCACCAACAGTAAATGAGGGTTCCTTTTTCTCCACAGCCTCTCCAAAACTTGCTATTACCTGTCTTATTGATAATAGCTTATATAACAGGTTTAAGGTGGTATCTCATTGTAGTTTTGATTTGCATTTTTCTAATAACTAATGAAGATGAGCATCTTTTCATATATCTGTTGGCCATTTGTATTTCTTCCTGGGAGAAGTGTCTGTTCATGTCCTCTTCCCGTTTTTTTATTGGATTGTTTGTTTGTTTGTTTTGAGTTTTATAAGTTCTTTGTATATTTTGGATATTAGGCCCTTATCTAAGCTGTTGTTTGAAAATATCATTTCCAATTTAGTTGCTGTCTGTTTATTTTGTTATCAATTTCTCTTACTGAACAAACACTTCTTAGTCTGATGTAGTCCCATTCATTAATTTTTGCCTTCACTTCTCTTGCCTTTGGAGTCAAATTCATAAAATGCTCTTTAAAACCCAGGTCCATGAGTTTAGTACCTATGTTTTCTTCTATGTACTTTATAGTTTTAGGTCTTATATTTAGGTCTTTGATCTATTTTGAATTAATTTTAGTACAAGGGGACAAACTAGTCGAGTTTCATTTTTTTGCATGTGGCTTTCTAGTTTTCCCTGTATCATTTGCTGAAGAGGCTTTCTTTTCTCCATTGTGTGTTGTTGGCCCCTTTATCAAAAATTATTTGACCAGCCTGACCTGTGGTGGCGCAGTGGATAAAGTGTCGACCTGGAAATGCTGAGGTTCCCAGTACAAAACCCTGGGCTTGCCTGGTGAAGGCACATATGGGAGTTGATGCTTCCAGCTCCTCTCCCCTTCTTTCTCTCTGTCTCTCCTCTCTCTCTCTTTCTCTCTCTCTTCCTCTCTCTCTCTCTCTCTCTCTCTCTCTCTCTCTGTCTCTCCCTCTCCTCTCTAAAATGAATAAATAAAAAAAAATTGGAAAATTATTTGACCACATATATGTGGTTTTATTTCTGGACTTTCTATTCTGTTCCATTGATCTGAGTGTCTATGTTTCTGCCAATACCATGCTGTTTTGATTGTCATGGCTGTATAATATAGTTTGAAGTCAGGTATTGTAATGCCTTTAGCTTCATTCTTTTTCCTTAGGATTGCTTTGGCTATTTGGAGTTTTTTATAGTTCCATATAAATCTGATGATGTTTTGTCCATTTCTTTAAAAAGTGTCATTGGAATTTTGATGGTAATTGCATTAAATTTGTATATTGCTTTGGGTAATATGGCCATTTTGATTATATTTATTCTTCCTATCCAAGAACAAAAAATATTTTTCCATTTCACTCTAACATTTTTTATTTCCCTTAACAATGCTTTGTAGTTTTAGTGATATAGGTCCTTTACATTCTTTGTTATGTTTATTCCTAGGTATTTTTTGTTGTTGTTGTTGTTGTTGCAATCATGAAGGGGATTTTTTTTTTAAGTTCGTTTTCTAATGTTTCATTGATGACATATAGAAAGGCTATGGACTTTTGTATATTACTTTTGTATCCTGAGACCTTACCGTATTGGTTTATTATTTCTAGTAATCTTTTTGTAGAGTCTTTGAGGTTTTCAATGTATAGGATTATATCATCTACAAAAAGTGATACCTTAACCTGTTCTTTTTTGATATGTATGCCTTTTATTTCTTTGTCTTGTCTGATAGCTAAGGCTAGAATTTCTAGAACCACATTAAATAAGAGTGGAGAGAGTGGACAACCCTGTCTTGTTCCTGATTTAAGGGGAAAAGTCCTGAGTTTTATGCCATTTAATATGATGTTAGCTGATGGTTTATCATATATGGCTTTATCATGTTGAGATATTTTCCTTCTATACCCATTTCGTTAAGGGTCTTAAACATAAAGTTGTGTTGTATTTTATCAAATGCCTTTTCTTCATCTATTGATAAGATCATGTGGTTTTTGTTCTTTGTTTTGTTGATGTGGTATATTACGTTAACCGTTTTATGTACGTTGAACCATCCTTGAGATTCTGGGATGAATTCCACTTGATCATGATGTATTGTTTTTTTAATATGTTGTTGTATTTGATTTGCCAGTATTTTGATTAGTATTTTACCATCTGTATTCATTAAAGATATTGGTCTGTAGTTTTCTTTTTTTGTACCATCCTTGCCAGGTTTTGGTATGAGGGTTATGTTGGCCTCATAAAATGTGTTTGGAAGTACTGCTTCTTCTTCAATTTTTTGGAAGAATTTGATTAGAATAGGAACCAAGTTTTCTTTGAATGTTTGATAAAATTCACTATTACAACCATCTATGCCTGGACTTTTATTTTGGGGGAGGTTTTTAATAGTTTTTTCTATTTTCTCCCTGCTAATTGGTCTGTATAGGCTTTCTGCTTCTTCATGACTCAGTCTAGGAAGGTGCTATTTTCTAGGAATTTATCCTTTTTATAGATTGTTGAATTTGGTGGAATATAGTTTTTCATAGTATTCTACAATAATTCTTTGTATATCTATGATGTCTGTGGTGATTTCTCCTCTTTCATTTTGGATTTTGTTTATATGAGTCCTTGCTCTTTTTTCCTTGGTAAGTCTTGCCAAAGGTTTGTCAATTTTGTTGATCTTTTCAAGGAACCAGCTTCTTGTTCTTTTAATTTTTTCTATAGTTTTTCTGTTCTCTATTTTATTTATTTCTGACTGATTTTTATTATCTCCTTTCTTCAGCTGGTTTTGGGTTGTCTCTGTTCTTCTTTTTCTAATTCTTTAGGGTGTGAAGTTAAGTGGTTCACTTGGGCTCTCTCTTGTTTGTTCATATAGGCCTGAAGTGATATGAACTTCCATCTTATTACTGCTTTTGCTCCATCTCAGAGATTCTGATATGTCGTATTTTCATTTTCATTTGTCTGTATATATCTTTTGTTCTCTGCACTTATTTCTTCTTTGACCCATTCATTTTTTTAAAAGTATGTTGTTTAGTTTCCACATTTTTGTGGGGTTTTTTTTCTCTCTTTTTTGCAGTTAAATTCTAATTTGAAGTCTTTATGATCAGAAAATATGCTTGGTACAAATTTAAATTTTTCTGAATTTGCTGATGTTATTTTTGTGGCCCAACATATGATCAATTCTTAAGAATGTTCCGTGTACACTAGAAAAAAAAGTATACTCTGTCGGTTTGGGATGAAATGTCTTGTAGATGTCTATCATATCCATATTGCTCTGGTGTTTCGTTTAAGGCCAATATATCTTTATTGATTTTCTGTTTGTATGAACGATCTAGAGCCATCAGCAGTATATTGAGGTCTCCAAGTATGATTGTATATTTGTCAGATTTTTTATTGTATTTTCTAAAGTTAGAAACGGGGAAGCAGTCAGACAGACTCCCACATGTGCCCGACCAGTATCCACTCAGCATGCCCACCAGGGGGCGATGCTCTGCCCATCTGGGGCATTGTTCTGTTGCAACCAGATCCATTCAAGCGCCTGAGGCAAAGGCCATGGAGCCATCCTAGGAGCCCAGGTTAACTTTGCTCCAATGGAGCTTTGGCTGCAGAAGTGAAAGAGAGAGACAGAGAGGAAGGAGAGGGGGAGGGGTGGAGAAACAGATGGGCACTTCTCCTGTGTGCCCTGGCCAGGAATTGAACCTGAGACAACTGCACACCAGGCTGACACTCTACCACTGAGCCAACCGGCCAGGGCCTGTCAGTTTTTGTTTTAAGGTCAATAAGTACCTGTCTTACATATTTTGGTGCTACTTGGTTTGATGCATATATATTAAGAATTGTTATGTCTTCTTGATTCAGTGTCCCCTTAATCATTATGAAATGACCATTTTTGTCTCTGATTACTTTTGCTGTCTTGTTGTCAGCGTTATTAGATATGAGTATTGCTACATCTGCTTTTTTTTTTTTTTTTTTTTTTTTTTTGGTGTTATTTGCTTGGAGTATTGTTTTCCAGCCTTTTGAATTTGTTTTTAACTTTGTTGCTTAGATGTATTTCTTATAGGCATCATACAGTTGGATTTTCTTTTTTAATCCATTCTGCTTCTCTGTGTCTTTTTATTGGTGAGTTTAATCCAATTACATTTAGTATAATTATTGACACTTGCGGGTTCTCTATTGTCATTTTATAAATTGCTTTCTGTTAGTTTTGTATCTTGTTTGATTCTTCTTTTTTGTTTTTCTATCATTTGTTTTTGTTTGTTTGTATTCCATACTTCTTTCCTCTGTTGCTACCTTTTTTAAGTCATGTGCTTCTGTGGTAGTTTTTTTTCTAGGGTGGTTACTATTAAGTAATGAAAAGGGTACCTACCATGTTCATTGTAATGTACTATTTTCTGAGTACTTCTGCACTCCATTGTCCTTTGCTACTGTTAATTTCAGTTCTCTACCCTCCCCTTTTTTTTTGTTTTTGTTATCACAGTTTAAATTTGGTTTTATTGTGTTCTTGGTGGAGCTTTTACTTGTGGTTTTGTTTTGTTTTATTCTGTGTATCTGGTTGGAAAACCCCCTTTATTATTTCCTGGAGTGGGAGTATTCTGATGATAAAGTCTCTCATCTTTTCTGTATCTGTGAATGTTTTTATTTCTCCTTTGTATTTGAAGGATAGCTTTGATGGGTATAGTATTCTTGGCTAAAAGTTTCTTTCCTCAGAACTTTAAATATTGGGGTCCACTCTCTTCTAGCTTGTAGAGTTTCTGCTGAGAAATCTGATGATAATCTAATAAGCTTTTCTTTATATGCTATATTCTTCTTTTTCCTGGCTGAGTTGAGAATTTTTTCTTTGTCGTTGGTTTGTGCCAATTTCATTATGATGTGCCTTGGAGTAGGTTTGTTGGGGTTAAGAAAACTCGGTGTTCTGTTTGCTTCTTGAATTTGAGACTTTATTCTTTCCACAGGCTTGGGAAGTTGCCATCTATTATTTGTTTGAATATGTTCTTCATTCTATATTCTCTCTCTTGTCCTTCTGATATAACTATTATTCTTATGTTATTCTTTTTGATGGAGTCAGACAATTCCTGTAGGGCTTTCTCATTTTTCTTTTAATTTTTGAGTCTCTCTCTTCTTCTCTATGTTGTGCCTGAAGTTGCTTGTCTTCTATGTCACTAATCCTACCTTCTATCTGGCCTGTTCTACTCACTAAGCTTGTTACCTCTTTTTTCAGTTTATGAATTTGGTTTTTAGGTCTGTTTGATTTGTTTTTATAGTTTTAATTTTCTTGGTAATATATTCTTTGTATTCATTGAGTTGTTCTTTGAGCTCCCTAAATTGCCTTTTTGTGTTTTCTTTTATATCTTTGAGTACTTTTAGGATTTCTATTTTAAATTCTCTGTCATTTAGGTCCTAGGTTTCCAATATATTAAATTTTTTTAATAGATTTTTCTTCATCTATCTGCACTACATCTCTGTCTTTTTTATCCATGATATTCGATTTCCTTGTCCTTAATGACATATGAGGGTGGTTTTGTTGATTGCACTAGTGAGAATTAATAAAGAATAAAAAGTTAAAAAATAATGAAAAAAAAATTATTATTTCTTTTTTTTATCCTCTCCCCTCCTCCATGAGAAAATATTGTGATAAACTGTAAATTATATTGAGCTAAGTGGAACAGAAACTATCTATAATGAATGACCTGAGTTGGGGAGGAGGGAAAAGGGGGCAAAAAAGGAGGTAGGGCCCCACAAAATGCAATAAAGAAAAAAATTTGGGTCAGGAATAAAATAATTTGCTTGTAAGTGATGGTCGACTGAGAGATATAATGAGAGGGAGAAGAGGAAAACAGGAAAAAGAAAAAAATACTATTATATTAAGTGGAGCAAAAGCTAGACATAATGGAGTGCCGATGTTGGGGGGATTGCTAATGAGTTAAAAAGCAAAGTAAAAAGCACCCAAAATGTCACAAGAAAAAATTTGAGTCCCAAATAAAATAAGTTGTTCATGAGGATTGAATGAGAGGAAAAGTAAAGAAGAAAAGAAGAAACTAATAGAGGGGGAGAAAAACAAAAAAGAAAAAATGAAAAAGGAAAAAAAAGAGAGAAAGAGTTAAGGGTTTTTTAGTGTAACCCTCATAGAGGGAAAGGAAAAAAGAAAGAAAATGGGAAATGTAACACTTATGGGTAATGTAGTTCAAGAATATAAAAAAATAATATGGTCAGAGAATAAAAGAACCAAGGTGAAAGAAATAAAATAATAAAGACAAGAAGATGAAAGAGCAAAAAAAAGTGAAAAAGTTATAAAGTCTGTGGATGATTCTTGATTATGAGAGGTTATCTTCTTCTTTTTTCTTTCCTCTCCCTCTTCCTGGTTGGTGGCTCTGTACCCCAGTCTCTGTCCCCGTGTCATGCTTAGGTAGAGATTTGCAGATGATGAGTCTCTATGGCAATGTCATATATTAGGCTTCAGTTTTGTTGGTTGTTGGGGCTTGTTAGTGTTTGCAATCTCTAACAATGAGAGAGTATGTTTTCTCAGATCCTCTCTCTTAGTCTCTCCTTCCTGAATTAGCAGCCTGATGATCCAGATATGAGGTAGCTGTTGCTTCTGCCTGGAGAGTAAGAGGCTTGAAGAGCTGGCAAATACCCACTCTTTTCCCACTCAGCACAGTGCTTTGGGTAAGGTTCTGTCAGTCAGAGCTGCCAACGTCATCAGTCAGGGCTGGGAGCCAATTGCTCTCAAGGTGTCTTTCTATGAGCCTCCAGGTGTGTCCAGTATGCCTCAGCACTCTGTGGGACCACTCTCCCCAGGTTTTTTGTACTTTGTGACCTGTTTTGGCTGGGAAGAAGATGCCCTAGTCGCTGCCTGCAGAACAGGAGGACTTAAAAGCTATTATGTCTCTCTTTTTAACATATAGCCCTGAGTATGAAAGCTCTGCCAATCAGAGCCACCAGCTTAATAAGGTAGGGGGGCATGTTGGCTTCTGTTCAGTTCCCCAGGTATATCTAGTTAAATTTGCCTTAGTGTTCCATGGTATTGCTTTCTGCAGGTTTCTTCCTTGTTAAAAAGCCTACAGCCTAGCTGGTCTAACTGCTGCAGTGTTCTCTGAGGTTTGTTCCATTGGAATGTGTTTTTCACCCTATATTGGCTGACAGAAAGTTGCCCCCACCCTTATGTGCATAGCAAGAGGCACTAAAAAATATTATGCCTCTTGTCTTAGTTCGCTGAACTGAGAGAGATATTGTCAGTTAGCACCACGTAGGTCAGTTGGGAAGTGAGCAGACTGTGGGTTAAGCTAATTTCAGTGATTGGATCCACAGATCTGCTCCCAAGACAGACTGCAAGCTGCCTGCACACCGCTCCCCCTAAAGCTTTTGTATTTTTTATTCCTGGGGATGTTAGCTTGAATGGCTGGGTGAGGCACCCCACCTGCCCAAAGAAGTTTGGGCATAGGAAAGTTTGCTTTTGTGCACTCCCTGTGCACCACTGTTCAGGGTGCAGGGACCACACTGAGACTCTGGTCACAGTCCATGCAAAAACCTCTGACCCTGCCCCTCTGTCTGAGAACATAGGCACCCACTGCCGAGGTGCTAGGAGGAACCTCTCACACACTATACACACTATTCCATCAGGATATTGGGGCTAATCGCGGCTGTCGCTCACCCCTCTTTGCCAGGGTCCAGCACCAGCTTTAGCTTTTATGGGCTGAGTCACCGCAGGAACACTTTTTCTTCGGCTTGAACGTCTGTGCTGCAGTCCAGTTCCCTCCACACCCTCAGCCCTCACTCTATCTCTGTTCCAAGTGAAAACAGCCTTTGCTCAGTTTAGTGAGGAAGGCAGAGTCTTCCTTTGTCCGACTTATTTCCTACAGGGTTGATTATATATTTAGTCAATTTTTTGTTCGATCATACCTTTGTGTTCAATGTGTGGGACTTCCAGATGCTCCAAGGATTGATTTTTCTGTCACTGATTGAAGAACTTGTTGAAATTTTGGGGAGAGGTATTGGTAGTGCTCCTCATGGCACCATTTCTCTGACATCACTCGTGAACAAATTTTTGTGGACTTTTTTTCCGAAGACAAACACTTTGTTTACTGTCATGATATCAGTAGTCTTCTCAGCCTGTTAGGTGTTACCACTTACAGTCCAATAGAATGGCAGCTATTTCTTGAAAGCTCTAAATGGAGTCTGAAATGTGTTTTTTTACACAACAGTAATGTTTACGCAGCGGTTCCAATTGGTTATGCAACTCATCTGTGAGAAGTTTATAATGACATAAAAATTGTCCTTGATTTACTGATGTATGAGGAGCATAACTGGATCATTTGTGTGGATCTTAAAATGGTAAATTTCCTGCTAGGACAACAGAGAGATTTCATAAAGTATCCTTGCTTTCTGTGTTTGTGGGACAGCTGAGCTTGGGAAAAACATTGGACACAGAAGGTGTGGCTGAAACATGAAGCTATGGAAGTAGGAATGCAAAATATTGTTAGTGAACCTGTAGTTAATCGAGACAGGATCATTTTACTCCACTTCACATCAAACTTGGCTTAATAATGCAGTTTGTTCAGGCTTTGAATAAAAAAAAGTGAATGCTTTCAACATATTATTTCTGCTTTTTCTGCCTTGTCTTTGGAGAAGATAAAAGCAGGTGTATTCGCTAAACTTCAAATCTGAATCCTCATACGTGATAAAGAATTTGCCAGGAAGATGAATAAGGAGGAGAAAGCAGCATGACAGGCTTTTGTGGCAGTATAAAAAACTTCCTTGGCAACAAAAAAGCAGAAAACTATGAACTTCTGGTTCAAAGAATGCTGTTGGCTTTATACGACATTGGATGTAACATGAGCATTAAGATTCATTTCCTGAACAGTTACCTTGATAAGTTTCCTGAAAATCTTGGAGTTGTTAGTGATGGCAGACTACTGCTGGAGCATCAAATGAGATTGTCCTCAACAAGTACACAAATGCAAGAGCTACAAACGTAATTTTTTGCCTGAATAGAATTTAAATAAGTTTTGCACAAATTTTATGATTAATATATGTGTTTTAATATGTTCTATGTCAAAATTGTAGACAAATTCTGATGCAGTCATATCTTTTAGTGTATTAACTGCATTATATAAATTATTATTTTTTCACAATGATGTTGCCCAAGAAGACATTCTACTTCATTATGTTAAACTAAATGTTGAAAATGTTACAATAAGATGAAAACTTAAAATCTTGAATTTCAAAAATATGTAGCTTACAGAGAAAAACTAATGTCTGATTTGAGATCAGCACACTCAAATTAAGTAAGAACAAGTGTATTTGTGGATGCAACAAAAATTTTGTTCCCCAGTGTTATCTTTTAGAATAGTTTCTAAATTTTTTATGATTAAATACAGTTAGAGTTGGACTTTACTTTCCTCTATGAAAAGTTATGTTCATTTCATCTTTAACTCTTTAAATAGTATGAACATTCATGTATGTCCTTGTGCCTTCTGACTAGTATGATCAATTTATTTAAAAACTGTGTAAGGCAACATTTAAAAAAGGCAAATGTATGTTCTTCTTGTGTCCATAAATTGGTTATCAAGCAAACATGATTTTATGTTAAAACAAACTGTAACTGAAACTAATTTCAATTTTTGAAGAAAAAAACCTCATTCCTGGTAGTCAACAAACATGAAAAAAAACTCACTACTCAAAGGGATAATTTATCAGTTTCTGCTAGATGTCCAGGTGGGAGATTAAACAAAATATTTGGTGCTAAGAAATTAAGGAAATGATGCTGTTGACTAATCCTCTTCGTTGGTAAGTGCTAGGTATCTAATATATGAAAAGTAAGTTTATAGGATGAAACCCTGGTAGACAAAACAATGAAAACTTGCCCCTCTTAATCTGTGGCTCTACATTTTTATAGCCACCAGATTTCATGGAGTGCACGTAATTATTGAATCCACTTCCTTGATGTGTGAGTGCTCTTGGTAATAGTACTTATTGCTTATTACAGGATGTGGGTTGTTACAATAAGAAGAATGAACTAAATAGCATGAAATCTGGAGAGGAGCTTGGACTCTGGATCAACCGAGGGAATGAGGCTTGAGATACCACTTTGCTGCTCCCATGGTCTAGCCTGTACGCTAATGGCCAGTTTACAAAGTTCCTATAAGTTAGCTCTGCCTTCACCACATCAATAAAATGGATAAGCTACAACTGGGCATGGGGGTAAGAGACAGTTTCTGTTGGTAGAGGTTGTTCCAAATCAGTACTATAATACTAAAATCTAATCAGTGATGATGAGAGAAGCTAATAAAGCAGAGAGTAAAATGAAGGTCTCTATTCAGTTAACATGTATTTTTTACTTTTCTATTTTTTAATTTTTTAAAATTTATTGATTTCAGTGGGAAGGGAAGGAAAGAGAGAGAGAGAGAGAGAGGTACACTGAGCTGTTGCTGTATGTGCTCTGACCATAAATCGAACTGGCAATCTCTGCACTTTGCTATGATGCTCTAACCAACCAAGGTATCCAACCAGTTAACAAGTATTTCTTAGAAATATATAATATCTGCCAAAAGTTAAATGTTTAAAAAGAGGCATTATATATATATATGTTGATATATATATATAATTAAAAAGTTTTAAAAACTTACACACTATTAAATGATATTGATTATAAATGTTGACATTTTTCAGGACGTCAGAGAAATGGTGCCGTGAGGAGCGCGACCGACAAATGTCCCCAAAATTTCAACAAGTTCATCAACCAGACACAGAAAAATATATCCTTGGAGCATCTGGGAGTTCCACACACTGAAAATGAAGGTAGTATTCAGCAAAAAATTGACTAAATATATCATATAATCAACCCTGCAGGAAATAAGATGGACAAAGGAACACTCTGCCTTCCTCATTAACCTGAGCAAAGGTTGCTTTCACTTGGAAATGAAAGTCGGGGGGGATAAGGGTGTGGAGGAAGCTAGGCTGTGGCACGGACGTTCATTCAAGCCAAGGAAAGAGTGTGCCTGTGGTGAATCAGCCCATGCGAGCTAACACCGGCACCACGAGCAAATGCCCAAGCCGCGAGAAGCAGCTGCCAGCAGCCAGCAGGGAGTGCACCAAAGTGAACTTCCCTATGCCCAAGCTTCTCTGGTTGGGCAGGGTGCCTCACCCAGCCATTCAAGCTAACAATCAAGCATCGGAAGAGGGGTGTACGGGCAGCTTGCAGTCCTTCCTGGAGCAGATCGGTGGTTCCAATCACTGAAATTAGCTTAACCCACAGTCTGCTCACCTCCCAACTGACCTACACAGCTCTAACTGAAAAGATCTCTTTCAGTTCAGCGATCTAAGACAAGAGGCGTGATATTTTTTAGTGCCTCTTGTTAAAGGGATGGGGGCAACTTCTGATTGGCAGAGCTTTCATACTCAGGGATATACGCTAAAAAGAGGGACTTGGCAGATGTTAAGACATGTACAGCATGCAGTGACTAGAGCATCTTCTTCCCAGCCAAAACAGGTTACAAAGTGCAGAATGCCTGGGGAGAGTGGTCCCAAAGAGTTCTAGGCGTGCTGAACAGGCCTGGAGGCTCATAGAAAGTCAACTTAAGAGCAATTGGCTCCCAGCACCACCTGATTACGCTGGTGGCTCTGACTGTCAGAGCCTTACCTAGAGCCCTGCATTGAGTGTGGATAGAGTGGGGATTTGCCAGCTCTTTGAGCCTCTTACTCCCCAGGCAGAGGCAGCAGCAGCCTCATAGCTGGATCATCAGGCTGCTAATTCAGGAAGGAGAGACTAGAAGAGAGGCTCTGAGAAAACGGACTCTCTCATTGTCGGAGCCTGCAAATGCTAACAAGCCTTGACTACGAACTAGACTGAAGCCTAATATATAACATTGCTGTAGAGTCTCATCAACTGCAAATCTCTACCTAAGAAAGGGCCTGGGATACAGAGTCACTGACCAGGAAGAGGGAGAGGAAAGAAAAAGGAAGAAGTTAACTTCTCAAAATCAGGAAAATTCCACAGAGTTTATAACTTCTTCCACTATTTTTTTTAGTTTCTTTCATCTTCTTACCTTTATTATTATTATTTTTATTTTCTCCACCTTGGTCCTTTTATTCTTTGCCCATCTTATACTTTCCTCTTCTTGAACTACACTACCCATAAGTGTTACATTTCCCATTTTATTTCTTTTCTTCTTCCTTACTCTCCATTTTTTCCTTTTTTGCATTCTGTGGGTCCCTCATTTCTTTTTTGCCCCTTGAACACTTCCCCCCAACACAGGCCCTTCATTATCGGCAGTTTTTGTTTCATTTAGCATAATATAATTCGCAGTTCATCACAATATTTTCCTAAGAAGGTGGAGACAGGAGAAGACGAGAAAAAAAGGGGGGGGAGGAAATAATAAATTATTATTTTTTGTGTGTTTTTTTCCAAATATTTTTCCATTTTTTACATTTTATTTATTTTTTTACTTTTTATTCTTTATTAATTCTCATTAGTACTATCAACAAAACCACTCTTAGATGCCATTAAGAAAAAGGAAATAGAATATTATGGATAAAAAAGTTAGAGAAATAGCATAGATATATATGGGAAACTCTATGGAGAAAACATTTAATATAGTGGAAACTTGGAGCTAAATGACAGAGAGTTTAAAATAGGAATCCTAAAAATACTCAGAGATATACAAGAAAACAAAGAAAGGCAATTTAGGGAGCTCAGAAAACAACTCAATGAACACAAAGAAAATATTACCAAGGAAATTGAAACTATAAAACAAATCAGAGATGAAAAACTCAATTCATGAAGAGAAAAATGAGGTAACAAACTTAGCTAATAGAAAAGGCCAGATAGAAGGTAAAATTAGAGACATAAAATACAAGCAACTTCAGGCAAAACAGAGAGAAGAAGAGAGAAACTCAAAAATTAAAAAAAATGAAGAAATCCTACAGGAATTGTCTGACTCCATCAAAAAGAATAACATAAGAATAATAGGTATATCTGAGGGAGAAAAGAGAGAAAATGGAATGCAGAGTATATTCAAACAAATAATAGATGAGAACTTCCCAAGCCTGTGGAAAGAACTAAAGCCTCAAATTCAAAAAGCAAACAAAACACTGAGTTTTCTTAACCACAACAAAACTACTCCAAGGCACATCATAATAAAATTGGCACAAACCAATGGCAAAGAAAAAATTCTCAAGGCAGCCAGGGAAAAGAAGAATACAACATATAAAGGAAGGCCTATTAGATTATCATCAGATTTTTGAGCAGAAACACTATAAGCTAGAAGAGATTGGACCACAATATTTAAAGGCCTGAAGGAGAGGAATTTTTAGCCAAGAATACTATATCCATTAAAAGCTATCCTTCAAATATGAAGGAGAAATAAAAATATTCATAAATACAGAAAAGATGAGGGATTTCATCATCAGAAAACTTCCACTCCAGGAAATACTAAAAAGGGTTTTCCAACCAGATTCAAAGAACAAAACAAAACAAAACCAGAAGTAAAAGCTCCACCAAGAACACAATAAAACCAAATTTAAACTTTGACAACAAAAGCAAAAAAAAAAAAAAAAAAGAGGAGAGGACGGAGATTAACTGTAGCAAAGGATGATGAAGTGTAGAAACACTCATAAGATAGGGTACTACAATGAATATGGTAGGCACCCATTTTATTACTTAATGGTAACCACCCTTTAAAAAACCACCACAGAAGCACATGACTTAAAAAAAAGGTAGTTACAGGCCCTGGCTGGTTTGCTCAGTGGTAGAGCGTTGGCCTGGCGTGCAGGAGTCCCGGGTTCGATTCCCAGCCAGGGCACACATGAGAAGCACCCATCTGATTCTCCACCCCTCCCCCTCTCCTTCTTCTCTGTCTCTCTCTTCCCCTCCCGCAGGCAAGGCTCCATTGGAGCAAAGTTTGCCGGACGCTGATGATGGCTCTGTGGCCTCTGCTTCAGGTGCTAGAGTGGCTCTGATTGCGGCAGATTGACACCCCAGATGGGCAGAGCATCAACCCCTGGTGGGCATGCAGGGTGGATCCCAGTCGGGGCATGCAGGAGTCTGTCTGACTGACTCCCTATTTCCAAATTCAGAAAAATACAAAAAAAAAAAAAAAAAAGGAAAGAAGTATGGAATACAAACAAACAAAAACAAATGATAGAAAAACAAAGAGAAGAATCAAACAAGATAAAAAACTAACAGAAAGCAATTTATAAAATGGCAATAGGGAATCCACAAGTGTCAATAATTACATAAAATATAAATGGATTAAACTCATTAATAAAAAGACACAGAATAGCAGAATGGATTAAAAAAGAAAATCCAACTGTATGCTGCCTACAAGAAACGCATCTAAGCAACAACGATAGAAACAAATTCAAAGTGAAAGGCTGGAAAACAATACTCCAAGCAAATAACATCCAAAAAATTGCAGGTGTAGCAATACTTATATCTAATAATGCTGACTACAAGACAAAAAAATACTCAGAGACAACAATGGTCATTTTATAATGATTAAGGGGACACTGAATCAAGAAGACATAACAATCCTTAATATATATGCAGCAAACCAAGGAGCACCAAAATATATAAGACAGCTACTTATTGACCTAAAAACAAAAACTGACAAAAATACAATCATACTTGGAGACCTCAATATACCACTGATGGCGCCAGATCATTCATCCAACCAGAAAATCAATAAAAATATATTGGCCTTAAAAGAAACACTAGAGCACCTGGATATGATAGACATCTGCAGGACACTTCATCCCAAAGTGACAGAGTATAGATTTTTCTCTAGTGCACATGGAACATTCTCAAGAATTGATCATATGTTGGGCCCCAAAAATAAAATCAGCAGATTCAGAAGAATTAAAATTGTACCAAGCATATGTTTTATCATAAAGCCTTGAAACTAGAATTCAACTGCAAAAAAGAGGATAAAAAACCCCATAAAAATGAGGAAACTAAACACCATACTTTTAAAAAATGAATGGGTCAAAGCAGACATAAGCGCAGAGATCAAAAGATATATACAGACAAATGAAAATGACAATACGACATATCAGAATCTCTGGGATGCAGCAAAAGCAATAATAGAGGGAAGTTCATATCACTTCAGGCCTATATGAACAAACAAGAGAGAGCCCAAGTGAACCACTAGAAACTAGAAACTAAGGAACCAAGGAACTAGAAAAGGAAGATCAAAGACAACCCAAAACCAGCTGAAGAAAAAAGATAATTAAAATCAGAGCAGAAACAAATGAAATAGTGAACAGAAAAACTATAGAAAAAAATTAATAAAACAAGGAGTTGGTTCTTTAAAAAGATCAACAAAATTAACAAACCTTGGAAAGACTCACCAAGAAAAAAAGAGAAAGGACTCATATAAACATAATCCAAAATGAAAGAGGAGAAATCACCACAGACATCATAGGTATACAAAGAATTATTGTAGAATACTATGAAAAACTATACACCACCAAAGTCAACAATCTTGAAAAAGGATAAATTCCTAGAAAATAGCACCTTCCTAGACTGAGTCATGAAGAAGTAGAAAGCCTATACAGACCAATTAGCAGGGAGAAAATAGAAAAAA
The DNA here is from genome assembly GCF_036850765.1 of Saccopteryx bilineata. Taxonomy (NCBI): domain Eukaryota; kingdom Metazoa; phylum Chordata; class Mammalia; order Chiroptera; family Emballonuridae; genus Saccopteryx; species Saccopteryx bilineata. The sequence continues at coordinate 205,225,262 of NC_089491.1, read as the reverse complement.
CTATTAAAAACCTCTGCAAAAATAAAAGTCCAGGCCCAGACGGTTATACTAGTGAATTCTATCACACATTCAAAGACTTGGTTGCTATTCTACTCAAAGTCTTCCAAAAAATATATGAAGAAGCAATACTTCCAAACACATTTTATGAGGCCAAAATAACCCTCATACCAAAACCTGGCAAGGACGGCACAAAAAAAGAAAACTACAGACCAATATCTCTAATGAATACAGATGCTAAAATACTCAACAAAATACTGGCAAATCAAATACAACAACATATGAAAAAAAATAATACATCATGATGTAGTGGGTTTCATCCCAGAATTTCAAGGATGGTTCAACTTACGTAAAACGGTTAACATAATACACCATATCAACAAAACAAAGAACAAAAACCAAATGATCTTATCAGTAGATGAAGTAAAGGCATTCAATAAAATACAACTCAATTTTATGTTTAAGACCCTCAACAAAATGGGTATAGAAGGAAAACATCTCAACATGATAAAGGCCATATATGATAAACCATCAGCTAACATCATATTAAATGGAATAAAACTGAGGACTTTCCACCTTAAATCAGGAACAAGACAGGGTTGTTCACTCTCTCCACTCTTATTTAACGTGGTGCTAGAAGTTCTGGCCAGAGCAATCAGACAACAGAAAGAAATAAAAGGCATCCATATCGGAAAAGAAGAAGTAAAGCTATCACTTTTTGCAGATGATATGATCCTATACATCAAAAACCCCAAAGAATCCACAAAAAGATTACTAGAAATAATGAACCAATACAGTAAACTTGCAGGATACAAAATTAATATACAAAAATTCATAGCCTTTCTATATGCCAACAATGAAATATTAGAAAACGAACTCAAAAAAATAATAATCCCCTTCATGATTGCAACAAAAAAAATAAAATACCTAGGAATAAGCATAACAAAGAATGTAAAGGATTTATATAACAAAAACTACAAAGCATTGTTAAGGGAAATCAAAAAAGATACAATGAGATGGAAAAATATTTCTTGTTCTTGTATAGGAAGAATAAACATAATCAAAATGGCCATATTACCCAAAACAATTTATAAATTTAATGCAATTCCCATCAAAATTCCTATGACATTTTTTAAAGAAATGGAACAAAATATCATCTGATTGATATGGAACTATAAAAAAACCCAAATAGCCAAAGCAATCCTAAGGAAAAAGAATGAAGCTGGGGGCATTACAATACCTGACTTCAAACTATATTATAGGGCCACGACAATCAAAACAGCATGGTATTGGCAGAAAAATAGACACTCAGACCAATGGAACAGAATAGAAATTCCAGAAATAAAACCACATATATATGGTCAAATAATTTTTGATAAAGGGGCCAACAACACACAATGGAGAAAAGAAAGCCTCTTCAACAAATGGTGCTGGAAAAACTGGAAAGCCATATGCAGAAGAATGAAACTGGACTACAGTTTGTCCCCTTGTACTAAAATTAATTCAAAATGGATCAAAGAGCTAAATATAAGATCTGAAACAATAAAGTACATAGAAGAAGACATAGGCTCTAAACTCATGGACCTTGGTTTTAAAGAGCATTTTATGAATTTGACTCCAAAGACAAGAGTAGTGAAGGCAAAAATTAATGAATGGGACTACATCGGACTAAGAAGTTTTTGCTCAGCAAGAGAAACTGACAATAAAATAATCAGACAGCCAACTAAATGGAAAATGATATTTTTAAACAACTGCTCTAATAAGGGCCTAATATCCAAAATATACAAAGAACTCATAAAACTCAAAACAAATAAACAAACAATCCAATAAAAAAATAGGAAGAGGACATGAACAGACACTTCTCCTAGGAAGAAGTACAAGTGGCCAACAGATATATGAAAAGATGCTCATCTTCTTTAGTTATTAGAGAAATGCAAATCAAAACTGCAATGAGATACCACCTCACACCTGTTCGATTAGCTATTATTAACAAGACAGGTAATATAGCAAGTGTTGGAGAGGCTGTAGAGAAAAAGGAACCCTCATTCACTGTTGGTGGGAATGTAAAGTAGTACAAACATTATGGAAGAAAGTATGGTGGTTCCTCAAAAATCTGAAAATAGAACTACCTTATGACCCCTTATACCCAATCCCTCTACTGGGTATATACCCAAAAAACTCAGAAACATTGATACATAAAGACACATGCAGCCCCATGTTCATTGCAGCATTGTTCACAGTGGCCACAACATGGAAACAACCAAAAAGCCCGTCAATAGATGACTGGATAAAGAAGATGTGGCACATATACACTATGGAATACTACTCAGCCATAAGAAATGATGACATTGGATCATTTACAGCAAAATGGTGGGATCTTGATAACATGATACGAAGTGAAATAAGTAAATCAGAAAAATCCAGGAACTTCATTATTCCATACGTAGGTGGGATATAAAACTGAGACTAAGAGACATTGATAAGAGTGTGGTGGTTATGGGGGGAGGGGGGAGAGGGAGAGGGAAAGGGGGAGGGGAGGGGCATAAAGAAAACTAGATAGAAGGTGACAGAGGACAATCTGAATTTGGGTGATGAGTAAGCAACATAATTGATTGACAAGATAACCTGGACATGTTTTCTTTGAATATATGTACCCTGATTTATTGATGTCACCCTAGTAAAATTAATAAAAAAAAAATTAATACTCTTGCAATGTGAGGTACTTACACCTCACATTGTTATTAGTTGTTTTTAATGGATTCACTCATAAATAACTGTAAACATTAATCTCAAAACTTGACTGTACTTTGTAATTATGTGGGGAGACATTTAAAACCTAACTACTCATCAGACTAATTAAAATCCAAATCTCCCAACATCAGTTTTTCTGAAGCTCTTCAGGTAACTACAGAGTGCATCCAAGTATAAGAATATAGAAGAAGTCCATGGAGTCAGAATCCTCAGTCTAATCAGGCCTGTGAATATAATGCAATATGGGAAAGAGCTTTTCTGGATATTTACAAACTGATTTTTGAAAACAGGGCTTCCAGAGTAGCACAGCCACATCAAGGTGATTGAGAAACACTTGTATCATTGACAGAACTATGTTATCATTTTTTTAACATGCAGATCAATGAAGTATCTAGCTATGTTTTGGGGTGAAAGTAGAGAAAACAAGAGGGTTTTCCAGAGTTTTGCAGATAGTTCAATTAAAACAAACATGAAAAAACAGATTGTAATCCAATTTTTCAAAATAAAGAACTTTATTTTATAAATTTGATTTGACCTCTCTTACACAAGAAAATCTGAAGTCATTGCACTAATAATAAATTCCTGCAATCTTTTCTTTTCTTTTTGGTATATTACCACCTATATGTTTTCTGATTTTATGGAGCTTCAGACAAGTGAGTTCAGAATATGGATCAGATCATCTAATTTTGAAGAATACCTGACAATAATCAAGAAACAATACTCAGGCAAACTGAGTGGCATTATATTATATACATTTTCTTAAATATACTGTTAGGTAATAAATTAGCAAAGGCATTCAAGCTATTGCAAACATTATTTTACAACAAAGGGAGTCAGCTAGCTCTTTTAAATAAGATAATTTTCATTCGATTGTTATTTTTTAAATTTAAAATTTGTTTAACACCATCAATTAATTAATTTATTATAATTATTTTCCAGCTTTACTAAGGTATAATTTATAAATAAGATTGTATATAAAATAGCAAAAGTGTACAATGTAAAGATTTGATATACAAATACTTTGTGAGATAATAACCACTATCAGATTAATTAACACATCCATCACTTCATATATTTACCTTTTTTTTTGTGCATCTGGTTAGAACACTTAAAAATCTATACCTATAACAAATTTCAAGTATACCATACAATGTTGTCAACTGTAGTCACCATGCTGTACACTAGAAGCAATCAGTTTAGTAGTTAACATATGCATTGTCTCAGGAAAGAGATAATTTATACAGATAAGAGTGAACTAAATTATGTCTATACTATAAAATGTTTTATTTTTGGCCTTTCCTTGCTAGGCAGGGTCTATTTATTTTGTTGTTTATAAGTATGTTGTTAAAAATATCCAATGCTCTTGTCAGCAGGTAGCCTTAATTATATAAATATTTTGAAGTTAGCTTTCTTTGTATTAAGATCTGGATTCCCCAAGATAGAGAGCTTGATAGAAAATACCAAGAAGAATATAGAATCCCTAAACTTCCATCTTAGAGAAAAATAATCCAGGAGATAGAGTTAAGTGTCTTCTATAGTGATTTTCACATAGTTCAGTGGTTCTCAAATAAGAACTGAACCAGGTTTCTTTGGAATTTTAGAAATGCAATTCCCAGGCTACACCCAGTCCTAGTGCAGAAACTCTGAGGTCTGTGTTTTAACAAGCCTCTGTGTGATTCTATTGTACTCTAAAGTTTGAGGATCATACACAATACAGTATATTGATGACTTGTACACTTGAAAGCTATATAATTATATTAACAAATATTACCCCAGTACAGTTAATTAAGAAAAGCATGATGATCTCTAACATATCAGAAGTACCAAAAAATGTTAATATAATAAACACATAACAATAAAATCCATGGCTCTTCTACTACCTTTTTGTTTTATTTTGTCTAGAATACAATTTTTTTTGTGCATAAAAGAGAATATTTGTCTAGGAAGTTCATTTTTATCTGCAGTAGAATTAATGAGGGTACCTATCATTTGATTATATTTTTCCATCACCTGTCAAAGATTCATGACTGTTTTTTATTATCTTTCAATGTACACTTAAGTTATTATTAATTCCTTATATTTGCTTTAAAACATTCTTTCAAGCAGCAGAGTGTTATATTTCACATGTTCTTTACTTACCTCATTGAGATAATATTACTATAATAATCTTACTTATATGTTGCATAATTAGGTCTAATATCTCTCTAATAAGATATACTATGTTAGTGGAAAACAGCTGCCCTATCATGGATAGCAAAAGACAATATAATATGGTCATTGCATTCAAATTATTTATTCCTTCTTTCTTTAAAAATCTATTTGTTTCTGGATGGATATTAACATTTGCAGTAGTGACTCAAAGGACAAAGGATGTCAGTTGTCTTTGGCACAAACATAGTTTCATGACAATTATTTGCTGGGAGAATAATGACTCACTCCGTTAACAAGAAAAAACAGTTGACTGAGAATATAGACCAGGTTGCTCTAACATCCTTGTATTTGTATGCTTACAGCAAAGTTAAATTTTTATGATGTTATGGTTTAAGAAAAAAACCTTTCTTATATGAAGAATATATTTATTTACTATAAAAGAGCTCCATGTAGGCTTAAAGTGTGTTAGTCATTTTTATTCAGTACCTTCTTATGTATGTTCAATAAATTTGAGATGGTAATAAGTACATGTATATCTATGGGGCTGGCTTCATTGGCTATTATCTCATATAGAAGTACATACATATATTGTTAATATAGACAAATGAATACACAAGAGACACACATAGATAGACAAAGTGGACTGCATGGAGGCAGAGCCACTAGTTTATTTACACTCAATGCTGTTCTATAACCCTCCGCTGACTATAATAAATACATAAGTATTTATCTAATTGTATTTGCTTGTTAACAAAGCCAGAGTATGCAGCATTTTATGAAAGCGTGGTGAATTACTGGCTAAGATTACTTCACCTCCCTACTGTCTTCTCAGTCTGTACAGAAGCAGAAATAAAAGGAGACAAACTGAACTGGGTGGGATGCTTGGGGACTTCCTTGATTCTGCCTGTCACCATTTTAAGCTGGCTCAAGGCCTCGGGGGAGTCTGGCTGTTCTAGCCTTCCTCAGTCAGCCAGACAGTAATGGCCTGCTGCTTTTATTCATTACCCTGAATGTAATGCACTAAATTTAACAAGTAACACACTCAGTGGGAATTTATTGGCCTTTTGCAGCATGACTGCAAGGTAGAATATGGATATGAATTCCAATTACTGTTGACACCCAGATAAAAACAAAGTCTGTATATAATTATTAATCAAGGTTGATATTTTAGGGAAATGAAAATGCATACATACATATATACATACACACATACATACATACACAAATGCATACATACATATTTCTATACTGTTTGAAACACATGCTTCCAGATTGAAAGACTTCTTCCTGGTTATACAATAGGAGTGTTTCAATTCAATATAGTAATAATCAAATAGCAACAATTTTCACATAAAAAGAGCCGTGTGGAACAGATGTACAGTAGCGGGAGGGTCAACAAATTCCAAACCTAGACTTACATGTAATATGTAAATGGATGGTCAAATAAACAGTAATCTTTAAATAAGGATTTAAGATTTTAACTGGAAAAGTAATCCATTTAATATTGTTATTCCAGACAGTAACTTGAGCTCTGTTAAAATGTAGGAGAAGTGATTGTATAAAAAAGAAAAAATAAAAGATATATATATGTGTGTGTATGTGTGTGTGTGTGTATGTGTGTGTGTGTATATATATATATATATATATATATATATATATATATATGATGCTAAAATTTCAAATCTATAGCACTGGATTTACCTGACTGTGGAAATTAAATACTGATGGCATATGGATATTTATGATGAACCTTCAAGTCTTCAGATTGCAATAAAAAAATAGGAGAAGGTGCTAAAAATTGTACTGATTATGGGCAAGGGTTTATTGTTGTTATTATTTGTTTTATTCACAAAGGCCATAGCAACACAATAAATATAAAGGCATAGGAGAGAAAAAGAACAATATTTTATTTACTGGACTAAATATGAATAAAAGATGTTGAAAAATCACCTTATTTAGATTAACCCAAATGTCCAGCTTAAACTAATGACATAAGAGGCAATATGTATCACCAGTAAAGGCTGAACCCTCACATGCCACAGAATCATATTCTGGCTTTAATAATTATTAGTTCTCTGACCTTGAGCCACTAATTGAATCTCTATTAGCCTGTTTCTTCAACTGTAAAATAGGGATACTTATAGTAGCTACGTCTGTTGTTATGTTGACAATACTGTATTACATACTTCAAAAGTGCTAAGAAAAAGATCTTGGAAGTTGTGATTACAAAAAAGAAATAATAATGGGACATGATGGAGGTGTAAGTTAATACTAAGGTTGTAATCATATTGCAATATATCATATAAATGTGTTAAATCAACATGTTGTACACCTTAAGCTTGCACCATGGTAGATGTCAGTTATAACTCAATAAACAATTCTGATAAATTATTTAAAATAGCTCTGGCCACAAAGGAAACCATCAATCAATGTTAGCCAATTTTGTTATTTTGTATTATTTTAATCAGTGTTGAAAATCATAAAACTGCAAAACAAATATCATTATCTTTTACACCTGAATATGCTCAATACATATTTGTGCTTAAATATTTCAATGGGAAGAAGAGTTATTTCATCCCTCTACTGGTTAGTTTCAACTTGAGAGTGCTAATTTTATGGAAAGTCCTGTCATGTAACTGTGTGAAGTTAAACAAAGTACATTTCTGACAGTATGCTAATGTGCAATGTTGATTTAATAATACTTACCTTTGAAGGTATACAGTAAAATTTGAGAAAGCATATACATGTGTATATGTCCATGAAACTTAACACATGGTATTATATCAACCAATGTAAAGATTTTTTTATATTAGGGGTCTATGAACAAACCCTAGAATTTAGTCATCGCTGAAATTCTGCATGGTAAGTTTCATTATGAAATGAAAGATGGAACACGTCAATTGGTCTTTTCAAGACCACAGAGTTAATAGAAAGAGCCTCCTTTGCCTTAGATCAGTGACCATAAGTCAGTGTTCTTTCTACTGCAGTAACCTCCATTGATCACTGACAAAATGTGTATGTGTGTGAAAATAACCATGTGCTTTCAATAGCTGTTGAACAGTTTGGGTTCTAAAAAGAGAGTGGGGAGGTGAAAATCTATGTTGTGCAATGATTTTTCCTAAGAATGTCATGAAGCTTACCTACCTATTTAAGGGCTTAAATAATGGGAATGCTGAGACAAAATTATCTGAAGTAGAAAGAACTATTTTTTTATTGTATTCCCCCATTCAATCTTGGCTGCCACAATCAGACAGACAGAAACCGCGAAGACCCTTTCTCTCGCATCTACACTGGCGCCCCAGCAGCAGACAGTAACTGCTCCAGGTCTGTCAACTAGATGCACTATTTTTTTTTTTGAAAAAGACAAGAGAGAGTCAGAAAGAGGGACAGACAGACAGGATGGGAAAGAGATGAGAATCATCAATTCATTGCAGCTCCTTAGCTGTTCAGTGATTGCTTTCTCATATGTGACTTGACCTGGAGGCTATAACAGAGCAAGTGAACCCTTGCTCAAGCCAGAAACTTTGTGCTTCAAGCCAGTGACCTTTGGGCTCAAGCCAGCAATCATGGGGTCATGTGTATAATTCCACACTCAAGCCAGTGACCTTACACTCAAGCTAGTGAGCCCACACTCTAGCCGGTGACCTTGGGGTTTCAAACCTGGGTTCTCCACATCCCAGTCGGCCGCTCTATCTAGTGCACCACCACCTGGTCAGGCTAGAAGTACTTCTATCTCAGTGTCACCTATTCACGTTTTGAGATCAGTCTTCCTAAGGTAAGTAAAGCAAAGAAAACAGTTAAGTAACACAAAGTCCATCAACCAGCAAGGCATGTAACTTAACAAGGAAATGATTACTTAAACTAAAAACTACTACCAATCAGAGTACTATATATATATAGGTTGATTTCTATTACTGAATTCTGTGATTATTCCAAAATAGTTTTTATTCAACAATACCTAAGATCCAGATGTAAAAACTGTTCATAAAATAGATAAAGTTCTAGTGTTCTGAATGAGAAAAACATGAATAATATATGACTTTCAAAAATTTATTGATTTAGAGAGGATAGAGAGAGAGAAAGGCAGGAGTAGAGAGGGAAGCATTAACTCCTAGTTGTTGCTTCTTGTCTGGACAAGCCTGGGGTTTCGAACCAGCGACCTCAGCATTCCAGGTTGATGCTTTATCCACTGTGCCACCATAGGTGAGACCTGACTTTCAAAAATTAAGAAGAAAAAAATTAAATAATATTTTGTGTAAGTGATGAGTAAATGCTTACATTGAAGGAAATTCATTCATTCTCTCATCCAATTATTTGCTCACTGATTAGTTCACTCATTCAACAATGATATATTAACTTCCTTCTTTGGGCCAGTTGGGTACCAGCACTGACAATATTGCATTGAATCAGATAGACAAAGTCACTGCCCACATAATAATAGAGAAAGATCTGAAACAATCATATAATTACAATTTTAATGAGGATGTTGACTGCAATGAAAGCTTAAATGAGGATTTAAATATGCTCTTGGGCAGGTGGTCAGAAGGATCTCACTAGGAAATAATTTTACATGTGCTAATTCAGTAAGTTCTCACACCAACCCAATGAGATCAGTACTACTATAATCATCCCATTCACAGATTAAGAAACTGAGGAGGAAGGTATTAAATACCTTGTCAAATCATATAGCCAGTAAGGAGTAGAGCCAAGAATTAAACCCAGGCCTTCTGGTTTTGGACTCTGCTCTTAACCACTCTGCTTTAGAAGTTCATGAGCATTTGTGAAGGGATAAGGAAAACACACTTCAGATAGAAAAAAAGGCTTGTGGGAAGACCTTGCGTTGCAGAAGTATTTGATATACCAGAGCAGCACTGTCCAATAGAAGTGTGAGCCACATATACAATTTTACATTTTCTGGTAGTCATGTAACAAAAAGTAAAAAGAAACAGGTGGGTATAGTACTCTGGAAAGATGCTTTGGCAGTTTCTTATAAGACTAAACATGCCAATACCATATGACCTAGCAATTGGACTCAAGTACTTACAATAGATAAATGAAAACATATGTTCACACAAAACTCTATACAAGAATGTTTATGGCAGCTTTATTGTGGCAACACTAGAACCAGCCCAGGTGTCTTTCAATGGGTGAGTAAACAAAGTGCGGTACATCCATATCATGAAATGCTATTCAGCAAAAAAGAAGATTGAACTACTGACATATGCAATGGCTTGGAAAAATCTTCAGAGAGTTGGGCTAAGAAAAGAAAGCCAATTCTTGAAGAATACACCCTGTAGGATTCCATTTCTGTAATATTCTTGACATGACAAAATTATATAAATGGAGAACAGACCAGAGGTTGCTAGAAGTTAGGGCCAGGAAGGGATGGAGCACAGGAATGGGGGGGATATTGTCATAAGAACACAGCACAAGAGATCTTTATGGTTAAGAAACTATTTTTAAACTTGACACGATGGTAGAAACATGTACCTACTTACATGATAAAACTGCACAGAACTAAAAACACACATATAACCAAATGAGTGAAACTACAATTAGGGAAATCTAAGTAAGAGCATATCACTGTCAATATCTTAGTAGTAATATTGTAGTGACAGATTTGCAAGATATTACCATTGGACAAAACTGGATAAAGGGAACACAAGATTTCTCTTACTATTTCTTATAGCTGCATGGGTTTCTAGAATTGTCTCAAAAATTTTAAAAGAAAGAGATTAAGTTTATTTTTAACTTTTATTTAAGCAAGTATATCCAAGAGGATTTCAACATATCAAACAATATAAAAATTATAAAGATTTTTACTTTTTGTTTCATACTGTCCATTTTAACTAGCCTCAGTCCAAGTTCTCTGTGCCATATGTGGCTAGTAGCTATCATATTGGGCAGCTACTTTGGGAAATCAAAGACAGGAGATGCAAAAAGAGGCTCAAAAGATAGGCAAGGGTCAGGTTACAATGACAGATAGCACTTGTAAAAAATTCAGTCTCTGCAATGGCCTACTGAGCCCAAAGTCAAGGGAATTCCTGCTGCTTTTCCCCTCCCTCACTCTCCTCAGCCACACTGGAGTCCTTGCTGATTCTGGAAAATGCCAAGCATGCTCCAGATTCAGGAACATGCTCTTGCTGAGTTCTCTACCTGGAACCCTCACCTCAGGATATCTCTCTGACTTGTCTCTGCTCAGATGTGTGTCACAAGGTCTTTCCTGATCTACTTGTACAAGAGAGCAAATTCCACTCTTTGACTCTGCACCCATTATACGTTTTCATATTTTTGACAGTATTCACATCACCTAACAGTCTATATAGCTACCTACTTGTTTACTGTCATCTTCCCACAGAGCTTGGAACAAGGCCTGGCACATAGAATATACCCAATAAATATTTGTTGAATGAATTGATATGAACAAATTAATCATGTGTAATTCCTTCACAGTTCTCAAATGAACTGCCTGCTTCAACTAAAATCTACAATATCATTGAGTTCAAAAACTGACATAGATCTGGGAAGAAGCCACACTGAGACTGGTAGGAAAAGCAGAAATGCAGAGGGGACAGCCCAGCTCCCTGGAGCGAACGGCAGCAGGGAGAGACTTGCGTGGCAGGAAGTGAGTTTAGCAGAGGGGAAAGGGTCCTGGACCCCAGGAACAAAGCCCCAACCTGCAGCCCCAGAGCCCAGAAGAGGTGTAAGGACAGTATTTAGCTGGAAACAAGTCAGGATACTGTTTGTGAGAAAGAGTCTGATTTCTCAGATCCAGGATCCTTCTTAAAGGGACCGCACAGAACATCTCTCTCACAACCACTCACCCGTGGCTCCTGGGGATGGGGGGAGAGAGGAGAGGACCAGAGTAACAGGAAGAGAGTGTAATCTAGGAGGCACAGGGAGAAACATTTTGGGAGATAGCACCCTAACCCCTGGGACGAGCCACTCCCCAAAGCTGAAGTGAATATTTCCTCCAGAAACAGCAATACCAGCAAAGGGAAGCAGGAGAGCAGCCAAACAAGCTCCCTCGTGGCACTCAAAGCAGAGTCGCATAGAAGGAGGGAGCTTTTGGGTCTACAGTAGTGAGTCTTAGGGTCCAAGCTGCAACGCCCCCACCCACGCAGCTGAGGGCGCACCTGAGGGTGGGTGGCAGTGGGAAACAAAAGCACGGTTCTGCTGGCAGGGGTGGAAGCCAGCTGGCCACCACTGGGCTCAGGTGTGAGCTCAATCTTGCCCGGCTAGGGAGAAGGGGGCGTGCAAAAGTGGTCAAGCTCAGCTGCCGGCAGCCTGTAATCCAGCCTGTGGGAGAAGGGTGGGAACCCTGGAAAGGGTGGAGACCAGCCCCTGAGTAAGGGCAGAGGAGCACAGCCTTGCCCCGCCCGTGCAACCCAGACTTGCGGTCTGACTTGGTAGCTGGCTCCTCCCACGGGGGTGGAGCCAAAAGCCCAGAAGAGATGGAGTTCTGCTACTGAGCTGAGCTTGGGCATGCAGTCCTGCCCAGTGGTAGAGCCAAGGCTAGCAGCTGTTCCTTGAGTGGGCTCCTCCTGCAAGGGCAGGGCGAAAGCCTGGAAACAGGCGTAGACCTGCAGCTGAGCAAAGGTGCTCGCCAGTGCCCTCAGGACTGAGCATAACGTCATACACGGAGGCGGGGCAAAGGCCAAGGCCACCAATGCTTGTGCACCCAAGCGCGTGATCACAGCCACTCCCGTGAAGAGAAAATGTGGAGGCAGAGAAATACAACACAAATAAACCAAGAGAAATCCCCAGAAAAGGACCTAAGTGAATCAGATATAACCAAATTACCAGATGCAGAGTTTAAAATAACAATTGTTAGGATGCTCAAAGATATTAGAACAACCATAGATGGCCATTACAAAAACCTAAATAAAAAGATAACAAATATAAAAAAGGACATTGAAATAATAAAAAAGAATCAGTCAGAAATGACAAATACAATATCTGAAATAAAGAATACAATGGAAGGAATTAAAAGCAGGATGGATGAAGCAGAGAATTGAATCAGTGAGTTAGAGGACACAATAAATAAAGGCACGGAAGCAGAGCAGAAAAAAGAAAAGAGACTCAAAAAGTCTGAGGAAACTCTAAGAGAGCTCTGTGACAACATGAAGAGAAATAACATCCGCATCATAGGGGTTCCTGAAGAAGAAAAAAACAAGGGATAGAGACTTTGTTCAAACATATCATAGCAGAAAAGTTCCCTCAATTAAGGCAGGAAAACATTTCACATGTTCAGGAAGCACAGAGAACTCCATTAAGGAGAAACCCAAAGAAACCAACACCAAGACACATCATAACTAAAATACCAAAGCTAAATGACAAAGAGAAAATATTAAAAGCTGCTAGAGAAAAAAAGACTATCACCTACAAAGGGCCCCCATAAGGATGACTTCTGACTTCTCAACAGAAACACTTGAGGCCAGAAGGGAATAGCAAAAAATATTCAAAGTAATGCAGAACAAGAACCTACAACCAAGACTACTTTATCCAGCAAGGCTATCATTTAAAATTGAAGGGGAAATAAAAAGCTTTACAGACAAAAAAAAAAAAACTCAAGGAATTCACTGCAACCAAACCAAGGCTACAAAAAATGCTAAGGGACCTGTTGTAAACAGATCAAAAGAAAAAAAGAATATAGCAAAAAAGGAATACAGTTTTAAAGAAAAAAATGGCAATAAACAAATACATATCAGTAATAACCTTAAATGTTAATGGATTAAATGATCCTATCAAGAGGCATAGGGTAGCTGTGTGGATAAGAAAACAGGACCCATACATATGCTGTCTACAAGAGACACACCTTAAATCAAAAGATGCACACAGATTGAAGATAAAAGGATGGAAAAAAATATCTCATGCAAATGGAAATGAAAAAAAAGCTGGGGTAGCAATATCAGACAAAATGGACTTTAAAACAAAGACCATAGTTAGAGATAAAGAAGGACACTACATAATGATAAAGGGAGCAATCCAAAAGGAAGATATAACCATTATAAATATCTACGCACCTAATATAGGAGCACCTAAATATATAAAGCAGACTTTGATGGACTTAAAGGGCGAGATCAACAGCAATACTATAATAGTAGGGGATTTCAATACACCATTAACATCATTAGATAGATCCTCAAGAAAGAAAATTAACAAAGAAACAGCAGACTTAAAGGACATATTAGATCAACTCGATTTAATAGATATATTGAGAACCTTTCACCCTAAAACAGCAGAATATACATTCTTTTCAAGCGCTCATGGTACATTCTCTAGAATAGACCACACGTTAGGGCACAAAAGCGGTCTCAACAAATTTAAGAAGATTGAAATCATATCGAGCACTTTCTCTGATCACAATGGCATTAAGCTAGAAATCAATCACAATAGAAAAATTGAAAAACATTCAAACACTTGGAAACTAAATAGCATGTTATTAAATAATGAATGGGTTAACATTGAGATCAAAGAAGAAATTAAAAAATTCCTAGAAACAAACAATAATGAGCATACATCAACTCAAAGTTTATGGGACACAGCAAAAGCAGTCCTGAGAGGGAAGTTTATAGCATTACAGGCATATCTCAAGAAGATAGAAAAAGCTCAAATAAACAACTTAACCCTGCATCTAAAAGAACTAAAAAAATAACAGCAACTAAAGCCCAGAGCAAGTAGAAGAAAGGAAATAATAAAGATCAGAGCAGAAATAAATGACATAGAGGCTAAAGAAACAATACAGAGGATCAATGAAACCAGGAGCTGGTTCTTTGAAAAGGTAAACAAGACTGATGAACCTTTAATGAGACTCACCAAGAAAACAAGAGAGAGGACTCAAATAAATAAAATTAGAAATGAGAGTGTAGAAATAACAACTGACACAACAGAAATACAAAATATTGTAAGAAAATACTATGAAGAACTGTACGCCAAAAATCTAGACAACCTAGATGAAATGGACAAATTCCTTGAATCATATAATCTTCCAAAAATCAATCTGGAAGAATCAGAAAACCTAAACAGACCAATTACAACAAATGAGATTGAAACAGCTATAAAAAAACTCCCAAAAAAGAAAAGTCCTGGGCCTGATGGCTTCACAAGTGAATTCTACCAAATATTCAAAGAAGAACTAACTCCTATCCTTCTCAAGCTATTTCAAAAAATTCAAGAGGAAGGAAGACTTCCAAACTCCTTTTATGAGGCGAGCATAATTCTGATTCCAAAACCAGGCAAAGACAACACACAAAAAAGAAAATTATAGGCCAATATTCGTGATGAACTTAGATGTAAAAATCCTCAACAAAATATTAGCAAACCGGATCCAGCAATATATGAAAAAAATCATACACCATGATCAAGTGGGATTTATTCTTGGGAGGCAAGGCTGGTACAATATTCGCAAATCAATCAATGTGATCCATCACATAAACAAAAGAAAGGAGAAAAACCACATGATAATTTCAATAGATGCAGAAAAAGCATTTGATAAAATACAGCACCCATTCATGATCAAAACTCTCAGCAAAGTGGGAATACAGGAAACATACCTCAACATGATAAAGGCCATCTATGACAAACTCACAGCCAACATCATACTCAATGGGCAAAAATTAAAAGCAATCCCCTTAAGATCAGGAACAAGGCAGGGGTGCCCCCTTTCACCACTCTTATTCAACATAGTTCTGGAAGTCCTAGCCACAGAAATCAGACAAGAAAAAGAAATAAAAGGCATCCGAATTGGAAAAGAAGAAGTAAAACTATCATTATTTGCAGATGATACGATATTGTATATAGAAAACCCTAAAGTCTCAGCCAAAAACTACTAGACCTGATAAATGAATTTGGCAAGGTGGCAGGATATAAAATCAATAGTCAAAAATCAGAGGCATATTTATACACTAATAATGAACTATTAGAAGGAGAAATCAAGGAATCAATCCTCTTACCATTGCAACCAAAAAAGTAAGGTATCTAGGAATAAATCTAACCAAGGAGATTAAAGACTTGTACTTGAAAAATTATAAAACATTGATAAAAGAAATCTGGGAAGATATGAATAAGTGGAGGCATATACCATGCTCATGGTTAGGAAGAACAAACATCATTAAAATGTCTATATTACCCAAAGCAATTTATAAATTCAATGCAATACCGATTAAAATACCAATGACTTACTTCAAAGACATAGAACACATATTCCAAAAATGTATATGGAACCAAAAGAGAACACGAATAGCCTCAGCAATCTTGAAAAGGAAGAATAAAGCGGGAGGTATCACACTTCCGGATATCAAGTTATATTATAAGGCCATTGTTCTCAAAACAGCATGGTACTGGCATAAGAACAGGCACATAGATCAATGGAACAGAACAGAGAACCCAGAAATAAACCCACAGCTCTATGGACAACTGATATTTGACAAAGGAGGTAAGGGCATACAATGGAGTAAAGACAGCCTCTTCAACAAATGGTGTTGGGAAAATTGGACAACTACCTGCAAAAAAATAAAACTAGACCACCAACTTACACCACTCAAAAAATAAACTCAAAATGGATAAAAGACTTAAATGTAAGGCATGAAACCATAAGCATCTTAGAAGAAAACATAGGCAGTAAGCTCTCTGACATCTCTCGCAGCAATATATTTGCTGATTTGTCTCCACAGGCAAGTGAAATAAAAGACAGGATAAACAAATGGGACTTTATCAAACTAAAAAGCTTCTGCACAGCTAAAGACAATAAGAACAGAATAAAAAGACAAACTACACAATGGGAGAATATATTTGACATTGCATCTGATAAGGGGTTAATAACCAAAATTTATAAAGAACTTGTAAAACTTAATACCAGGAAGACAAACAATCCAATCCAAAAATGGGCAAAAGAAATGAATAGACACTTCTCCAAAGAGGACACACAGATGGCCAATAGGCATATGAAAAAATGTTCAACATCACCAATGATTAGAGAAATGCAAATTAAAACTACAATGAGATATCACCTCACACCAGTCAGAATGGCACTCATCAATAAAACAACACAGAATAAGTGCTGGAGAGGATGTGGAGAAAAGGGAACCCTCCTACACTGCTGGTGGGAATGCAGACTGGTGCAGCCACTGTGGAAAACAGTATGGAGATTCTTCAAGAAATTAAAAATCGAACTGCTTTTTGACCCAGCTATACCACTGTTAGGAATATGCCCCAAGAACACCATAGCACTGTTTGAAAAGAAGAAATGCACCCCCATGATTATGGCAGCATTGTTCACAATAGCAAAGATCTGGAAACAGCCCAAGTGTTCATCAGAGGATGAGTGGATTAAAAAGCTTTGGTATATATATATATACTATGGAATACTACTCAGCCATAAGAAATGATGACATAGGATCTTTTACAACAACATGGATGGGCCTTGATAACATTATACTGAGCGAAAGAAGTAAATCAGAAAAAACTAAGAACTATATGATTCCATACATAGGTGGGACATAAAGATGAGACTCAGAGACATGGACAACAGTATTGGGGTTACAGGGTGGGGGGAGGAGAGGGAGGGGGTTGGGGGAGGGGAGGGGCACAAAGATCATGGCTTTTCAGCATTTGCCATATTCCCCCTTTAATCTATAGACAGACAGCAAATATTTACATATGGTGTTTCCACTATAAAGACTGCTGTCTTAGGGACAAATGCTGATGAACTATTTCAGCAGTTCCTCCTTCTTCAAAGACTTATATGTCAATATGGAGCTCCATGTTTTATAGGACATACTCAAGCTCACTCCATGCTCCCTGGAGCTTTGGCACAAGGGAATGCCCTTTTTTCTCTCTCTCTCTCTCTTTTTTTTGTTGTTGTATTTTCTCTTTTATTTATTTATTTTTTTTGTATTTTTCTGAAGATGGAAATGGGGAGGCAGTCGGACAGACTCCCGCATGCGCCTGACTGGGATCTGCCTGGCATGCCTACGGCAGAGGGGGAATGCTCTGCCCATCTGGGGTGTTGCTCTGTTGCAATCAGAGCCATTCTAGCACCTGAGGCAGAGGCCATGGGGCCATCCTTAGTGCCCCGGGTGGCTTTGCTCTGGTGGAGCCTTGGCTGTGGGAGGGGAAGAGAGAGACAGAGAGGAAGGAGAGGGGGAGGGGTGGAGAAGTAGATGGGCGCTTCTTCTGTGTGCTCTGACTGGGAATCAAACTCGGGAATCCTGCACACCAGGCCAATGCTCTACCACTGAGCCAACCAGCCAGGGCCTAGGAATGCCCTTGTTGATCAAGCTACCCAAAAGAAAATTATATGGAGCAACCATTACAGACCGAGCAAGTCAGTCTCATACTATTCATCACCAGAATGCTGCAGCCCGGTGTAAACAGTTTCAACTTTCCCGGGAAGCAGCACGGCAGATTGGGAAATCCTGTCCAAGGAGTCCTATACTGCCCCTTCATTTGGAGTTAACCCTCAAGGACCCCTACCAGGACAACTTTGGCAGATGGATGTTACTCATATATCTTCATTTGGCAAACAGTCGTATGTCCACACTACAGTCGATACATATTCTGGATCTATAGTAACCTCTGTCAGAACAGGAGAGGCTGCTAAGCATGTTATAGCTCATTGTCTGTATGCATTGTTCTATTATTGGATTTCCTAAACTAGCTAAACTGAAAGTGCTCCTGTATATGGAGCAAAAGCATTTACTGTATTTTGTAAGGCTTACAATCTTTAAAGTTAAGGTATTATTAAAGTGTTCTCAGCAAACATTTTAAGGTCAATTAAAAAAAATTAAAAGGGGGTAGTCATATCCTGGAACTCCTATGGGTCTACCATATCATGCTTTTTACTTAAAAAAAATTACATTTCTTTTGAATGCTGATGAACAGGAGACACCAAATCTTTTTTGCCTGCAAACTACTACCTTCTTTATTAGATCCAGCTAATAACACTGTTTTGTCTTTTTCCAAATAGCTCCAGATATATGGAAAAGATTTATATAGGTGGATGGGGATCCTCAAACCCCTTAGCGAGATCTTCTGAGCATGGCTTTTAAGATACCTAGAGGCAGAAAAAGCCCAATAGAGATCAGGGGAACTACCAGCTTTTAGGATATGCCCTTAAAGGCTCTAATGCCCCAAAGGGGTCTCATAGGATGCCATCTGGGTCCTGCTTCAATAGTGGAAAGGAAGGTCATTGAACTAAAGCCTGCCAGGCTTACATGCCTCTGCTGTGAGGAAATGGGGACACTGGAAGGTAGGCTTCCCCCTCGCTCCTCTAAGGGAGGGTTCAGTCTCTTCCAGCCCTGCTCCAGCCACCTATGACCTAACCTTGCCCAGAATGCTGGAGTTTGCCACTGAAGGATGAAGGTGCCCAGGGCCGTCGACCCCATCTACGACACTGTGGACAAGCCTAGGGTATTTCTTCCAAGAAGCAGGTAAACTGATCTCATTTGCACAAGGGCCACTTAACTATGTTTTGCCTGAATAGTCAGGTTTTTTATTCTTCCCTCAAAGATCTCTGTTGTGGGTGTTGATAGTCTTATTTTCTGCTGCTTTGCTTAATATATAGTGTTTCCTTTATCCCTCCTACCTCAATGCCCCACTCATATTTCAGGCTAGGACCTACTCCTAATTTAGAGCTCTCTTTCCCCCTTTTGCCAACTTCTGTTATGAATCTACCTTTGCCACCCAGCTTAGTGTATCCCAAGGTTTTCTTTACCATGCCACAGTCGCAGAGCTCCAGGGAAGAGCAACCTGGTCTTATCTCTCCAGGCAGAGAAGAACAGAAGCTCCATATGCACGTATGTTGCAAATGGCTTTTCTAGTCTACCTGAATCGTTACCAGCTAGAAGCAGCGGTCACTGGGACCTGGACATGAGCTGCAAAGTATAGAATGGTGACAACAATTCCAGTGCCATGAGGACTTTTCCTGGATGTGGACTTTTCTGGACTCCTGCTCCCTGTGACAGCTCCTAACAGACTGAACTGTGGTTGGGTTGCATTTTTCAGGGATTTGGCATGGTGATGGGGCCAACTTGGACTTGGTGAACATGTTAAGGACACTATTCTTTTATGGATTTTTGCTGTATTGGCCAAGAGTTTGCTTAAAGGCTTTTAATCACTGTAAAAAAATTAGAAGACTGTATAAAGAAGATGGGGCACATATACACCATGGTATACTATTCAGCTAGAAGAAATGATGACATCAGATCACTTACAGCAGAATGGTGGAATCTTGATAACAGTACACGGAGTGAAATAAGTGAATCAGAAAAAAACAAGAACTGCAGGATTCCATACATTGGTGGGACATAAAAACAAGACTAAGAGACATGGACAGGAGTGGGGTGGTTACGAGGGGTGGGGGGAGGGAAGGAGGAAGAGGGGTAGGGGTACAAAGAAAACTGGATAGAGGGTGACGGAGGACGATCATTCTAAAAACATAAAATACATAAAATAAAATAAAATAAAAAACTGACAGAATACATTTTGAAATTGCATATAGTCTTCTTAGTTTTTAAACTCCAAAGCACAAAAACAATCTCTTTACATCCCAGCAAGATGAACAGATATTTTAAATACAAAGCCAAAAATTTGGGTTTTTTTCTTTAACACTGCCATTTATTTTCGAGGGCCCATTTCTGAGAAGAAGATTGTTTTATTTATATTTTTTTCCTTTACTCATGAATTTATTTACATCATGTTGTGAAATTCATTTTTCTGGTAAGGCAATTTATTCAGAAATTCTGAAAAGTGTTATTCACTATTTCTAAAAGTTCCTTCAGAGTGTAGTAGTCCTCTGGGCCTTCCATGACATGCCACCTTCTTAGAGGAGCGTTCTCCAATAATCCCAACCAGGATTTTGTTCTCCCATTCATTTCCATTATGGCACCAGATATGCATCTTAATTCATCACCTACTTATATCAAAAATATTTATGTTTTTATTCCGGTAAGGCAGAATTTCTTTTGTCTTTCTTGGTCACTAGCATAATGCCTTACACATTTTAAATAAAAATTTTTGAGCGATCGTACTATGAATGGTCAGGAGGCATGAGGACGTACATGAATGTTCATACTACTCAAAGGGTTAATTGTTATTTCTTTATACTTAACTGAATTTGAGGTTCTTGAATAAAACTCTCAGAGTATAGGTTTTATTAATTGACTATAAACTAACCTGTTTTTTTGGTGTAAGTTGCATTTCACACTGTTCTGTTAATATTCTTCTCAACACAAAACATTGTCAGGGCACACAATACTAATACCTTATTTAAGAGAGTTTATTTTGTGGCCCTGTTATAAAATGTAATATATACCAAGCATCCCACCATATGACAAGTGTAATAACACCTGGTCTAACTTTTCCCAGAGTATCTTATTGCTATGGCTCTGTATGGACTATAAGGTTGGAGTTGCCTTCAGCCATCATTTTTTATTTTCTCAAATAACTCCATCAGTTTTCTCTAAAGGCACAGATGGCTCCAGGTTCCTATATGTGACCAGTAAAGTATAATGTGAAATAATAATTTTAAAATGTTAGATTAAGGAACTTAATTAAAACAAATGATTCTTTTAAAAATTGGCAATAGTGATAAAGCAAGGTATCATGTCTATATTCTTATTTTGGGAGCAAATGCAGTTGGGAGAATGTAAATATAAGAATTGGATCACAGACTCCCACATTCCATTTTGTAGATTTATGTAACTTCTTAAAAACACTTTTCCAATCCCTGATATGGAATAAAAGAGATTCAAGCAATCTTGAAACTTGAGGAAAACTCATAAAAGTAATATAATTCTCAAAATCTAAGTTAAGATATTCTCCAATGGTTTCAAAATAGAATATGACCTTAATTTTAGTGATATATTATTGAATAATTGGAGTATTTTTATACATGATACCATAGCTTTAAATGAAAATCACCCAGCTTGACCTGTGGTGGTGCAATGGATAAAGCATTGACCTGGAATGCTGAGGTTGCTGGTTTAAAACCCTGGGCTTGTCTGGTCAAGGCGTATATGGGAGTTGATGCTTCCTGCTCCACCCCCCACTTCTCTTTTTTTCTCTCCCCCCCCCTCTTTAAAATGAATAAAGTAGTTTTTATGAGACAGAGAGAAGGACAAATAGGAACAGACAGACAGGAAGGGAGACAGATGAAATAACATCAATTCTTCATTGAGGTTTTTAGTTGTTCATTGATTGCTTTCTCATATGTGCCTTGACCAGGGGACTACAGCAGAGCAAGTGATACCTTGCTCAAGCCAGTGACCTTTGGGCTCAAGTCAACAACCACGGGGTCATGTCTATGATCCCATGCTCAAGCTAGCAACTCAAGCTGGTGAGCCCGCACTCAAGCCAGATGAGCCCATGCTCAAGCTGGCAACCTCAGAGTTTCAAACCTGGGTCCTCTGTGTCTCAGTCTAACACTCTATCCACTGTGCCACTGCCTGGTCAGGCAAGTCTTTTTTTTTTTAAAGCATCTATACCTATGGAACATGAAGTATAATTATTTATCCCTAATAAATATATAGTGGAAAAATATATTCTCTTCATATTTGGAAAATGACATGAGACTAGAGTTCTGTTACAATGAGCTAACTATAAATTAAAACTCCCTAATTCTCCAGTATTTTTTTAAAAAAAGAATCAAAACATATACATTTCTAAAAGTCCATAAACAATCACATATTTTTATTTTCATTCTGTTTTTAAATGACAATTAACATTTCATACCATGTCTTCATATTTTTATCTCAACTCTGCATTCCAGGATAGTGACAGGGATGCACTATCTCACTGAAGTAGGTGGGAATGGTTCACGAACTCCACCACATGACAGTTTTAATACTTTCAACTGCCTCTGTAATCTAGTGCATAACAGTCTTCCCTTATAAGGGTCACCACCATACAGTATTACTATAATATTACTCATTTTTTCCTGAAAATAACCTAGGGATATTTTGGATTAGAGAAGGTCTACATAGACCTTCCCCTGAAACTTCTCCATTATTTTAATTCAGTTTCAGACCTATGAGTTGAAAAATTCATATCCACTAGGGTATGGTGCTCAAACTTGCTCAATTGGTAGAATCACTGTATATTAAGGTTTTGATTTTGAAATATCATGAAATGATGACATACTATATTCTAACATGAAATATTTGATTCCCAATGATGTGTCCATAATATATACAATTGACCCTTCAACAAAATGGGTCTGAACTGTATGGGTCCACTTGTATCAGGATTTTTTAAAATAAAAATACAGGTGACCGTGTATATTCTTGGTTTGGGGTTTTGCATTCATGGATTCAAAAAACTGAGTTTCAAAAACAGTGTTTTCAACCTGCAATCATGAATCTAAGGGTGTGGAGGGCTGAGTATATGCATTGTTCTATGCCATGTTATATAAGGAACTTGAACATCTACAGATTTTGGTACCCATGGGATCCTGGAGTGAATCACCCATGGAAACTTAGAGATGACTATAGTTAAATTTTTAGGGAGTCAAAAGTTGTACATGGATTCTTGACTGTTGTGCAAGGGTCAGTGTCCATAATCTCCAGGATCAGCTTTACTTTTAAAATCACAAACATCTTTGCACTCAGCCAAATAAAAGCAGGTTTTCTATGTGCTTTCTAATGAAATATATATGATACCATTTATGAATGAGCTTTGTTAAATCAATCTTAGAAAAGACCCTGAATGAAATACTCCAGTCTAGCACTCTGTTTACAGGCAATGTTGGTAGAGGAAAATATGACTAAGGACTCTAATAGGGAAGCAATCAGTAAAATCCAGAAAAAGGAAGATACAAAAAGACAAATGAGTCAGTTTCATTAATAAGTAAACTAGGCCTTGCCCGGTTGGCTCAGTGGTAAAGCGTCAGTCCAGTGTGTGTAAGTCCTGGGTTTGAATCCTGGCCAGGGCACACAGGAGAAGTGCCCATCTGCTTCTCAACCCTTCCCCTCTCCTTTCTCTCTCTATCTCTCTTCCCCTCCTGCAGCCAAAGTTCCATTGGAGCAAAGTTGTCCAGGTAGCTGAGGATGGCTTGATGGCCTCTGCTTCAGGCACTAGAATGGCTCTGGTTGCCATGGAGTGATGCCCCAAATGAGTAGAGCATCACCCCCTAGTGGGCATGCAGGTGGATCCCAGTTGAGCACATGTGGGAGTCTGTCTCTCTGCCTCCCCATTTCTTTTCCTAAAAAAATAAAATAAAAAATAAAAAAATAAAATGTAAAGAACTAAAAAAAGAGAAAATTTATAGCTTGAAAAGGACTTCAGAAATATGTTAACTATATGTTGTATGTGATTTATGCTTAAATCTTCAAATTAACTGTAAAAAATAGCAATTAAAATGTATACACTTATGGAATTTTTTATATTAAAAAACTATTATAGATATTTTTAAGGATAATAATGCTACTGTGTTTTAAAAAATAGTATTCTCTTTTTAGAGAAAAACACTGAATTTTTTATAGATGCATGCATTTTACATGTTGCATGGGTGTGCTTTAAAATAATCCAGGTATTTAAGAATGTGTGAATGATGGGTATGAATAAAACCAGAAAAAAATAAATAATAAAAGTTGAATAGTTGGGGATATTTTGGAGCGAAAGGAAATCTCTATTTTGAAGAGATACCTGCACCTCCATGATCACTGCAGTATTATCTACAATGCCAAGATCTGCAAACAACTTAAGTTTGCTATTGGATGAGTGGATAAAGAAAATGTGGTATACAGCTTGACCAGGCAGTGGTGCAATGGATAGAATGTCAGACTTGGAAGTAGAGGACCCAGAATCAAAACCCTGAGGTCACCGGCTTGAGTGTGGGCTCATCCACTTGAGCATGGGGCTCCCCATGGTCACTGGCTTGAACAAGGAGTCATCCGCTCTAATGTAGCCCCCAGGTCAAGGCACATATAAGAAAGCAATCAATGATCAATTAAGGTGCCCCAACTACGAGTTGATGCTTATCTTTCTCCCTTTCTGTCTGTCTGTCCATCCCTGTCTGTCCCTCCAACTCTTTCTCTCTCTAAAAAAAAATATATTATTCAGCCATAAGAGGAAGGAAATCCTGTCATTTGTGACATGCATACACCTTGAGTATATTATAAAAATTTAAATGAGTAAGACAGAGAAAGACAAATATACTGTATGATTGCACTTATATGAGGAATCTAACAACACCAATTTCATAAAAACCAATTGTAGGTTGGTGGCTGGCAGGAATGTGGGGAAAATGATGGTGGTCAAAGGGTGCAAAGTGACAGTTACAAGGTGAATAAGTTCAGGGTGTATAATGTACAACATGGTGATTATAGATGATAATACTATATTGTTTACCGAAAAGTGGCTAAGAAAGTAGATCTTAAATGTTCTCACCCTCAAAAATAAAATAACTATGTCACTAAACTATTTGAGGTGATGAACGTATATGCATTAATTAATCTTATTGTGGGAATCATTTCTCACTATATATTACACAATGTTATATGTCAGTACATCTCAATATAGCTGGGGAAAAGATGTGAATTATCTACTTCTCCCACACAAAATGTTTGGATAGTTGAACATCTATGTGTGATAAGCACATGGAGGTTTGTTATACTATTCTCTAATTTGTGTATATTTGGAATTTTATGTAATAGAAGTTTTAAAAGAAAAATGATTACCTAAAATAGATTTTTCTTAATATTACTATAATCAGAAAACCAAAAGAAAATGTAGCAAAAGTATATCTGGAAGAATTCACTGAGACAGAAAATTCAGTTCCTGCAGTCACATTTGGGGGTTGAGGAGGAGTTCTGATCAGGATTTGGGCCACACTTGACATGTGTCTTTTTAGAAAAGAGGCTATAAAGGAGCAGAGCAGGATATAACACCTACAAAACCAATGTATTGGGATTGTGTACTAAATGAAGTACAGATAAAAAGATTAAAATTATCTGTAAGGTTAAAAAGAATACTCTTTTTTATTTCACAGACCAAATACTAACTCATGCCTCTTATAGAGTTATAGAGAACTTCATAGATTGAAGAGAATAAGCAGAGGAGACTAGAGGGTAAAGAATGTAATTTTATAGTATTCCAAAGAACAGCTATTAAATTTTTTCTCTTAATTCATAGTATTGAGACCTAAACTGTGTATTAATCACTTACAGGGTCCATATATATTTTTTCACTAATTTCTTTCAGACTGATGTCCATTTTGGTGTCTGGTTACTCAATTTATTGTCAATATTTTGTTATTTCATTAGTTTTGTCCAACTGGGATAGAACTGTACTATTTTGGCCAAAAAAATATAAGTCATCCATATTGCTAATTCAATTCAAATGCTTGCCTCAAAACTGTAGTGAAGCTTTACCTTTTTGTTGGGCCATTCCTGAACTTGTTGGCTTGTATTTGCTTGGATTATAGTCAAATTGAACCCATTATTCCATCAATAATATGCTCCTAAGATGCATTCTGTTTAACATGGAAGGAAAATAACACAGCTTGACCTTTGTGAAGTATTATGAAGAGCTTCAGTCAAGTGGAGGCTTCTTTTATGCTGGCTAGAGTATGTTGTTGCAATCTTAACCTTGAGCTGGGCAGAGTCATGAATAGCTATATAAAATTTCTTTATCTTCATTGCTTCAATGTTAAGAGGTTCTATGAACACAAAGGCATTAAAATAGGATTGAATCTGTAGCTGAACATTTCATTTTATTGCTTATAATAACAAACTAAGAAGGTAAAGTAATAGCTACTATTTACTGAGTTTGTATTTTGACCAAACACTGAGCTAAGGGCTTTACATCCAGGATTATATTTATATACCTTTTCATTATATGTTTGACATTCCAAAAGAGCATCCAGCCAGTTGCTCCCAAAAAGACCACCACTCTCTTCTCCAGACTTAGCAATGGCAGTGAGCAAAGTTATTGCAGCTTTTAAATACATATCCTGCTGTGGGCTGGAGCCAGCTCCTGCTGATTCAGGAGACTATTAATGTCCATCTTTTTAAACTCTAAATTAAGTGACATTATATTGGTAGTTCCATATGGCCATGGAGAAAGAATATACTACAGAAATTAGTTATTGTTCTTTTCTCCCCCCAGAGAGTTAGTTGTTAGACATTCACCAATAATCACTGTATGTGTCTCTCTTTTGTTTTCTTTATATTATTTTTTATAATTTTTTATTAATTTTAATGGGTTGACATCAATAAATCAGGGTACTTATGTTCAAAGAAAACATGTCCAGGTTACCTTGTCATTCAATTATGTTGCATACCCATCACCCGAAGTCAGATTGTCCTTCATCACCTTCTATTTAGTTTTATTTTGTTTTCTTACAAGAAAACTTGGCACTGTGAGGATCAAACATGGCCCTGTTTTTGCTATGACCAAGACAGTTTAGAGTTGAGAACTGATTGTGAACAAAGAAGATGAGGGAATAATGGGACCAGCCTCAGGGGTGTTCCATCCACCAGACAACCCCAATTTGTACCATTTCTTGAACAAACCAGGTAAGTGAGCCATAGTTTTTGAGCCATAACTTGGCAGGAAGAGAAATTGGAGAAACACTCTTCGACAGGGGTCAGCAAACTATGTATAGCCTGGGTGCTAAATGGAGCTGATTTCCTTTTTATAAGTAATATTTTATTGGAACACAGCCACACTCCATTGTTTATATGTTGTCTATGACTACTTTCACACCTCAACGAAAGTGTTGAGTCACTGTGACAAAGACAGTGTCGCCCACAGAGTCAAAAATATATACTATCTAGCCCTTTACAGAAAATGCCTTCTGTGGACAACTGAGGTTGTGATGTTTTTGGTACATGAGTTGTGCTTTATTTTAGATTTTATCCATGCAACAATGAGGTAGAAATAAGCTTAATTTCCTGTTTTACTTAAATCTAATGAAGACAGCCACAGGAATACACACTATATTCCTAAATTTAGTTTATCTATTCATTCAATTTTATCATGTTGGGTAAGATTTCATTCATTATATCAGGGACACTCATAATTAGTCTCACATAGATTGGGATACATAGACGTTCTTTCTGGATCTTTCTATTTAATCATTCACTTATTCATTCATTCAACAAATATTTATAAAGGCTATTAGGGTCCAGCTCTAAGTTCTAGGAATTAGAGGTATACTCATGCATAATCAAAGCTCCTGCCCATACAAGCTTATATTTTAATTGGAAAGGCATATACTTATCTAATATATCAAAAAGTAATAAGCACTATGATGAAAACTTAAAGCAAACAAGTTGTTGGATAATAAACAAGGCATTTTTAAAAATGTTCAGGGAAAGCATCTCTAAGGAGGTGACATTTCGGCAGAGAAACCAGAATACAGTAAAGGAGTGAGCCATGCATTCCTGGGGAGCCAACAGCAAAGGCTAAGGCTCTCCAATGGGTATGTGCTTGGCTGGCTAAGGAAAGGCAATGTGGAGAGTGTAGAAGAGGGAAGTGATGATGTCAACATTATAGGCAGGGGCATGGTCACACAGAGATTTTTAAGCACAGTAGGGATTTTGAGTACTATTCTGATTATGTGCAAACCCACTGGGAAGCTGTGAGTGAGAAGGGTGCTTACTTCAAGTGACTTGCATTTTAAACTAGTGTTCAGTCTCCTGGGCATGGTCAATACTATAGTGGGTAATAAGAGTGGAGGAGACAAGTAAAGATGCTCTTTCAACAATTCAGGCAAGAGATGACATGCATGTGTTGGGTTTAGGGATTACTGGGATCAAAAGAAGACAGTTAAAAAGAAATTTGGATTGAAAATGCTTGTAGACCTCCTAAAGCCTGTGCTAATTTAGTTTTTACTACATAGAATAGAGAGTAAGGAAAATTCATACATTCATTCAACAAACACTTATTGGTCATTAATAAGAGAACAGCAGGTGCTATATACTTGAGACTAGAGGTTAAAAGAAGCTTAGTTTACTGAAAAATAGCTTGCATCAATTAGGTTCCTCACATATCAGTTCTTTCTCTTAATTCATACAAACTCCCCTCATACTAACCCTCTCTATTAAGTTCTCTGCGTTCATCAGACACAGTCAGGACAACTGAGGTTTCTGCCATTCAAAATGCTTTCTCATCCAGAGTTTTCAAATGCAAAGAAGAGATTAAAACAGATGTCTATGAGGTGTACATGAACACATACAGATTAATCAGGATTTCAGTATACAACTGTTGAATCTTCTAAGTCTTTTTATAAATTTGCCCCATCTCTATTGAGATAGTGACATAATTTTCCAGCCAATTAAGCTATGGAATTCTTTGATTCATATTTTAATGATGGCAGTCTCAACTTTCTCTTATTTTTTCCTTATTCTTTCATGGTAACGTTTTAGGTGAAATACACTAAAAATGTCAGATTCCCTTGGAGATCTTTTGTACTGTTTACATAGAAATATATATACTCTCGTATTAACCCTGCAACATTCTGCATTGCCTTGGGTACTGTGAATTTAATATCCATTCCAAAAGTTATGCTTATTCCTTTGTCCTAAACAAAGGGCAGATCTTTGTTGGTTTTTCAAGCCAGCAAGATTCATGCCATTAGTGAACATTTGAGCATTTTAGTAGAGTGGTGATATTGGTTCCTATAATATGGACCTGCCTTTGACTCCAAAGGAGCCTTTACACGTTGGCTAAAAATCTAGGGTTTATAAACAGGAAAGGGAGGGGCAGAATCAATTGACAGACAGTTCTCAGAGCTGAGAATAAGTGTACCAAGCTGATATTCCTGACAGTGGAGATTCTGAAAACTACTGT
Organism: Saccopteryx bilineata; assembly: GCF_036850765.1. NCBI lineage: Eukaryota > Metazoa > Chordata > Mammalia > Chiroptera > Emballonuridae > Saccopteryx > Saccopteryx bilineata. The sequence goes on along the minus strand of NC_089491.1, from coordinate 205,195,568 downwards.
GGAATCCAAATTGCAACACAAGATACTTTGATGTAACTTAAAAATTTTTAAAGAAACAGAGAAATAACACTATTTATTTCACATATTCTAGATCAAGGGTCGGGAACCTTTTTGACTGAGAGAGTCATGAACGCCACATATTTTAAAATGTAATTCCGTGAGAGACATAGAACGACCCGTGTACGTTACGCATTATCCAATAAAAATTTGCTGTTGTCGTGGAGGACAGCTGTGATTGGCTCCAGCTACCTGCAACCATGAACATGAGAGGTAGGAAATGGATTGTAATACATGAGAATGTTTTATTTTTTAACGTTATTATTTTTTTTATTAAAGATTTGTCTGTGAGCCAGATGCAGCCATCAAAAGAGCCATATCTGGTTTGCAAGCCATAGATTCCCATATCCTGTTCTAGATAAAATATATAAAAATACATATAATATTGTTGACAGACTTTTAATTTTGATAATACTTTAAGTGTGCAACCTTGCCCATATTTGCCTTAGTGTTATGATAAAGGTGAAAAAATGAAATGGGACTTGGGAATCCTCTCCAAGGTGTGAGTAAGCTGCATTGGACTTCTACCTCACTAGCAAGGCTCAGGAAAGTGCCTGGGAGCTTGGGAAGGGTTAAAGTTTTGCCTGTGACACTGAAATTGAGGCCAGCTGTAGGTCATATTCATGTCCCAGTCACAGGAAAATGAACCTGTGAGACAGAATCTAATTATCTGCTAAACCAAAAGCCAGTCTCAGTTCAATAACTTACGACAGAGCTAGCAGCCAGATATAGTGTTACCATGGCAACGTTGGAAAAAGCTCCATTGCAGTTGAGAATAAGGAGGAAGGGAAGGAGCCTGTAACCCTAAATGTGCTGTAGCCGTCTGATCTTGGACAAGTGAGTCTGTCTAGAAAACCAGGTTATTCTATATATGCTTACCATTATCTCTATTCACTTTAATATCTGCTACAATCTCCAAAAAGAAAAATGCAATTAGAATGTATTCTTGGCTGAAAAATAATCCACTAGTAAATGGCTAACTGGGAATTAATTTTAAAGGGAAATCATAAACTTCCTCTTTATCCTCTTTCATGCTATCCTCAAATACAGATAAAATGGGACACCAAGAATGGGTATTCTTGACACTTTATCATTGTAATGAATGGACACAAAATTAATTGTCCATTTTTCTCTCATTCACAAATGCTGAGGTATTTATGAGAGAAACCTGTTGGCAATTAAGCAATAATATTTGCTTTTCTAAGGGGTAAGATTAAAACTGGATAGAAATAATTTTTCTTTGTGAACTCTCCCTAAACTTTCAAATAATTTCCTGGAATAGTGAGTTAAGAAGAATCAAATATTAGAGGGAGATAAGCTCTGGTAGGTTGGTCATTTTTCTTCTTGACAGTTAATCTTTATAGTTCTCCAAACAGCACTGAGTTTCTGAATTTCGAAGATGACATGCCTTAAGCACATATTAACTTCAGTATCTACTTACCATGAATACAATAAAAACAGCATCTCATTAAAAATATTTGCAGAAGAAACAAGAGCTTACCATACAGTAACATGCACTCTCTCTCTCTTACTACTTCAATACTCACCAATAGAGACAAATTATGCTCAAGCTTGTCAGTTACAATTACTGGATTTCAAGGTATTTGACAATTTTGATATGCTATTAATGATGTAATAATAAGACACACCTAACACATAATGTTATCACTTGGGCTTACTCTCCAGTTGTAATACCAAATTTTAATCATATAAATATATATAAATATATAGATATAGCAGTGCCTTTTATGTGTAACTTATAAACACATTAGGTTTGGAATAAGGAGAGGAAGGAATATGAATATGAATAATATCCTTTTCATATGCATGAATAAATTTGTAGTAATGCAAATGAGAAAACACAAAATAGAAAGTAGGTTTCCTCTAGCAGAAATATCACTAAGATGGTAGCCTGACATTTGCCAATATATTAGAGCCACTATGATGCTTTTCAATTTTCTTTAAGATGTCACACCTTTTGAAAACATTTTGCACTACCCTATTATGCTTTCAGTATATAATTATATAAATATAGAAACCCACAACTTCAAATTCAAATTTAAACAACTGTAATGCATAAAAGAGAGCTTTAGAATTTTAAGAAGATAAACATGGGTGGGGGAGGCACAAGGTACATTAAAAAACATCAAAGGGCAAAATGAATTTTCTGATTAATTTCCAGGTACAAGTAACCTAGCCTCTGCTCTTGACCCTAACTTAATTCAAGTAAATGGACCCAGAAAGTGTATCACTTTCTAAGACAGATGTTTCTGAGATCTGATTATTAATAGGGTTTTATTGGTTGGTTGCAAAGATGCCAACAACGCAGTCCAATACACTGGATTCAGTTACCCTGATCTAAATAAGTTTTTCTTTTAATCTTTCCATTTGCATGAATTAATTAGTTAAAAAAGGAAACGAAGCACTTTTATCAGGAAAGCATCTGAAGGAGGTATTGATTCAAATGCTTTTACATTTTAGCTATCACACTTGATTAACTTGCAAATATGAGCTTAATATGATGTAAAGCACCAGATTTCACTGGATTCTCCGTTCCACCTGAATTCCCAGAAAAGAAATTAGAAGTACTAAACGAAGAAGTAATATTAATATGTACTGTTTTTCTCAGGCTCTTCCTTTAGTCGGTGATTTTGAAGAGAAATGCCATGACTTCACACAGCACAGTTTCTCTAAACTCTTCTATTACACATTTTCTCTAGCATCATGACTCTTTACTACATTTTTGTGAGTAGGTTTGTCTGTATGGATGTACATGTTTTTGTTTATTTCCTTTTTTTTTTTTTTTTGGATTTTTTAAAGTGAGAAGTGGGGAGGCCGAGAGACAGGCTCCCGCATGCGCCTTACCGAGATCTACCTGGCAAGCCCACCAGGGGCCAATACTCTGCCCATTTGAGGCTTTTGCTCTGTTGCAACCAGAGCCATTTTAGTGCCTGAGGTGGAGGCAATGGAGCCATCCTCAGCACCTGGGGCCAACTCACTCTAATTGAGCCATGACTGCAGTAGGGGGAGAGGGAGAGGGAGAGAGAGGAGTGAGAGAGAAAACGAGAGAGAGAGAGAGAGAGAGAGAGAAAGAGAGTGAGAGAGAAACAAGAGGGGGAGGGCTGGAGAAGCAGATGGTCATTTCCCTTATGTGTCCTGACCAGGAATCAAACCCAGGACATCCACATACCGGGCTGACACTCTACCATCAGCCAGGGCTTTGTTTATTTCTAATTGTAATCCTAATATCCATTCATAAGAATTGTGCTAAACATATATTCCATTCAATATAAAGACATTGATATGTTCAATTAACACTAAACAAATACAATAAAATAATTTGCACTAAAAAGTAAATTTACAAATGAAAGCTAAATTTACAGTTTAAAATAATCTGCTTGCCACACGGAAGACACTCAATGTATTTGTTGGCTGAATAAATAAATGGGCGTGTCTGCCAATGACTGAGACAAAAAGAGATAAAGCAAAGCCTTGTCTATTAAACTTCTACCATTGGTACTAGCTGCTGTTGAGGAGCCTCTGAAATCCCACAACATCCTCCACTTATTTGCAGCTATCTCTTTGATGCCTTTGAAAACAAGGAAACTTTTCCAAATCTCTTTTGTGCTTCTCTGAAGGACCTTCTTGGGAAGGCCATGGGTTGAAGGTTGGAGAAGGGTTCAGCCTGTGGTTCTTCCCTGCTGTTATTCCTACAGGCATCTACAAAAGCAGTCTCCCTGTAGGGTTCCAGATGGGCAGCACTCTTAAATTCTCTTTGTATCTTATGTCTTCACACCCATCAAAGGTAATCTGTTACCCATTTTCTTCTCCTAGAATTTGCAACTCTAAGAGGAGTGAAATAGGATATATTCTTTGTATATATCCGATTTGTTTCTCCTCCCTCTAGCACTCTAGGCTCCTCATTGTCCACAACCCAGAAAGTTTCATGCTGTCCTTTGTGATGGGAAAATACATCTAGCTCATGTCCCAATCCCTCCTCTACTTTATACTTAACATTTATAAATTCTATGATCCAGATTTCTAGAATCAGGTTAATATTTCTGGCCATGCCCTTTAGAAATTAAAAACAAACAATTTATCTTTTATTTATTTTATTATTATTATTTTATTAAAAGCCATTTTTCTTTTAATAGCTTATTTCTTCCAAATCACAACAGTTTGTTTTGGGCTTAGTGTATTCATTATAAGTTTAAAAATCTACTAAGCCTTAAATCTCCTATTGACTCTGTTCTTGATTGTGTCTGCCATCCCACTAAAGCAATAAATGCCATTGATATTATGAGTAGAGAAAAATGTAGCAACAAACACATTTGGAAAATCTGTTAAAATTTTCCAAACATTCTTCTGTCCAGTTAATTATTTGGCTCTGTCAATTATATATTTTAAATATTTCATTGGTTCTTCATTTCTATTGCCATCACCTTCATTCAGATCATATTCATTTATCCCAATTAATATTCCAAAAAATTATTATATGTAATTATAGAAAATGCCATAAGAATTCTGTTTATATTAAGGAAAAAAAGGATAAAAAGAAACTCAATCTACAACTGTGAATTAGAAAGTTAAATAAATTATATTCTAGTCAAATAGCATAATGAGTATGTGTTAAAATGATAACAGGCGAAAAGTGTTCATTAGGCATTTAACAATTAAAATACAAATTAGAAATAATTATGAAAATAGTGGAGTGTAGGTATGTATGTGAACGAGAGATAAAGGGAGAGAGAAAAGGTATATGTGTATTAAATAAGACAAAAAGAGATATTCTGACTGATGAGTTTAATACATTTTTTTCTATTTTTCTGGAATTTCTAATTTAAAAAAGACTAACACTTGTTATCTTTGTGAGATTTTATTTTGTAAATAAACTAGTTGTCTTTAGAATAATGTAAATATATCCTAAATTGGCTTATGATGGATTTATACCAGTAAACTTAATACCATTGGACTAGTAGGTTTAATTTTAATTTTAGTCAGTAAAATCATCTTTCTAACTTAACATAAAATAATTCCAGTCATTGCAGGATATAAATTATTTAAGGAGGATATAACTAATTATTTAAAATTAGTTATGTTTTTATGAAAAGATATTATGAAGAAATGTCTGCTTCTTTCCAATCAAAATATATTATTTAGATTGAAGGTTAAGATAAATGTCTCTATATTATTTTTACTTTTATTAATTATTGAATGCTTCAAAATTATGTTCACTGTGACAGGGAGTACTAGTTTTTCTGCTATATCTATTCTCCCTTTTCCTAGGTCCTTCACTAGGTAAATGTTCATCCAAAATAAAGTCTACATTTCCATGAACCCACTACCCAAAAGCTCTATGTATTTGATGACTAAGGTCTAAGGGTATAGTGGAAAGTATGTATAACAATTCCAGACTTTATTTTTTAAAAGAAAAATAGTGTCCTTGATCTTGTATTCTTATTTTTATTGACTGAAAATAAACAATATGGTAGAACTCCAATGGTCTCTTGAGATAACCTGGGAAAGAAGTCATTCAAAGAGAGAAAATAGGTAGAAACAGATTAAGTTTTTTTACTTCAAAGTATTCTACCAGTTTCCAATGAGAATGATTTTCAAAGCTACGCAATCACCTCCACAATTTTCTTTAAATGTTTGACATCTATTCTGGGTGTCACATTCACACTATGAAGCCAATATGCCTGAATCAAAGTTCTATTAACTGAAATAGGAACCACGGGGGATCTGATGCTGGTTCACAAAAGGATTATCATAACTTCATTCCTCTAGTGTCAAATGGTAAGAAAAATTAGTGCCATCTTCTCCTTTCTTACTTGCCACTATTTGTATCTCCATGCAATTTATTCAATCATTAAATTCTCTTAATTATACAGTTAAGATATTTCTCACATTTACCTCCTCCTTTTTACACTATCCTTCATAGTTCTTAATTTTGGGATGGTGGCAGCCTCCATTGAGAATCTTCTAAACACTACTAGACTCCCAAGAAAAATAAATATTCACCCAAAATATTTCATGGAATCTCATAGGGACATGAAACATCAAATGGCTAGGGGTATGTGGGCCTCAGGTTCAAAATCTCTGGTTTACATCTCTTTTTTTTGTTTGTTTCTTAGTGTCTAATTGTCTCTGATGTCTTCTTATTTTAACATTTTCTATCTGACTTTTTCTCAACTGGAATGTCAGTCAATAACCTAAGAGTTTTTATAAAATACATCTCTGCATGAATAAGAAGAGAGACATGTCTTCATAAGCCTTGTTGGGTAGTTCTGATATGTCCTTTATGCTAATGTCTTATGTCACACTGACTTCAGATTAATCTTGCATCTTCCATTCGTGCATCTGTCCAAAGTTGTTAAAGGTTTCCCAGTGTCAAATACACTGTAAAACTACACAATTACCAGAAGAGCCACTGTGAGCAGTGTAGGTTTTCCTCAAGCTAATCTCAGCTCAGCTTTCAATAGTCATTTTATAAATGGCACCTAATATTCCAAGAAAACTGAATGCCAAACACAACCCGTTTTTTCTGCTCCTGCACATTTGTACGTTACATACACTGCCTGAAAACCAGCCCTCTATCACTTCCTATAGAATTCAGCCTCCTCTAGGGAATTTTCCATAATTCTCAACAACTCAAATAAATACTTCTCAATTCCCCCAAAATTGTATTTATATATTTTTTCTGAATCTGTCATATTCAACCTTGATGAATTTTTTTTTTTTTTACAGAGACAGAGTCAGAGAGAGGGGTAGATAGGGACAGACAGAAACAGAGAGAGATGAGAAGCATCAATTATCAGTTTTTCATTGCAACACCTTAGTTCATTGATTGCTTTCTCATGTGCCTTGACCACGGGCTTTCAGCAGACCGAGTAACTCCTTGCTCAAGCCAACGACCTTGGGTCCAAGCTGGTGAGCTTTGCTCAAACCAGATGAGCCTGCGCTCAAGCTGGCGACCTCGGGGTCTCGAACCTGGGTCATCCACATCCCAGTCCGACGCTCTATCCACTGCGCCACTGCCTGGTCAGGCCATAACTTTTTTTTTTTTCCATTTTTTTTTTGTATTTTTCTGAAGCTGGAAACTGGGAGAGACAGTCAGACAGACTCCCACATGCGCCCAACCAGGATCCACCCAGCACGCCCACCAGGGGCGACGCTCTGCCCATCAGGGGGCGATGCTCTGCCCTCCGGGGAGTCGCTCTGCTGAGACCAGAGCCACTCTAGTGCCTGGGGCAGAGGCCAAGGAGCCATCCCCAGCGCCCGGGCCATCTTTGCTCCAATGGAGCCTTGGCTGCGGGAGGGGAAGAGAGAGACAGAGAGGAAGGAGGGGGGAGTGGGGAAGCAAATGGGCGCTTCTCCTATGTGCCCTGGCCGGGAATCAAACCCGGGTCCCCCGCATGCCAGGCTGACGCTCTACCGCTGAGCCAACCGGCCAGGGCTATAACTTTTTTAATTTTAGTTTTTTTTCATTTTCTCATGAGAACATCATATTCTTTAAAGAAGAAATTCTAACATTATTTTCTATTTCTGACATAAGCATTTGTTTTGCATAGATTATAAATGAATGGATGGATGAGTAGAAAGGTGGGTAAAAAGATCAAAGTATTGGAAGTCTCTTGTTTTGAATTTTCTATAACTATACTTGGTCACAAGACATTGCAAAATATGAATGTATCATTCAAAGAGTATTTCTGTCGAGAAGTGAGATTTGGGACAAAGATGAAGCTAATAATAAAAATGATAAAGTGAAATCACTACCAGACACTGTTAATCTTTCCATATATGACAAGACAGAAGGTGATGCCCAAATTCTTCACTAATAATTGTGAAGAGACAATCTAAGGCTTAACTGAGTTTACATCACTCTTATAAAGAGAGTTAGCAAAGTATTAAGTAGAAGTTTCTTCCATTTTATGGTTTTAAAGAAATTGCATTGTTCTCCTAAAGTGAATGACAACAGAGTAGGTTATTTTTATTTAAACATTCAATGTCAAGTTCTTAAAATATCTAAAAAGAACTTTTCACATGAGTCAAGTGTTGAGTTATTTTTTATGCCATTTGAGTAAAAAAAAAAAATGGGAGAGTTTAATGCCAGACCCACCTAATACAATTAAGTACATGCTATTCCTCATTGACTCTATAGTACTAATCCTGCTTTTTATAATGCAAGAATATAAAAATAAAAATACTTTTCAGAACATTTTAGGCTTGAGACCTGCCCCATTAAAGTTCAAAATCACTCCAAAATCAACATTATGTATTAAAGATAATCAAAGGTTAACCTAGATGTTGAGTACACAGCTCAGATTACAGGACATTTTACAAAAAAAATTGCAAAACTAAATAGTACTTACTGCTACTATAATATTTTAAAACTATCGATACGTCATGTTTAAAATAAAAATCATACATATGCTACATACACTGCCTGAAAGCCAGCCCTTCCATCACTTCCTATAGAATTCAGCCTCCTCAGCCCTGGCCAGTTGGCTCAGCGGTAGAGTGTCGGCCTAGCGTGCGGAGGACCCGGGTTTGATTCCCGGCCAGGGCACACAGGAGAAGCGCCCATTTGCTTCTCCACCCCTCCGCCGCGCTTTCCTCTCTGTCTCTCTCTTCCCCTCCCGCAGCCAAGGCTCCATTGGAGCAAAGATGGCCCGGGTGCTGGGGATGGCTCTGTGGCCTCTGCCTCAGGCGCTAGAGTGGCTCTGGTCGCAACATGGCGACACCCAGGATGGGCAGAGCATCGCCCCCTGGTGGGCAGAGCACCCCCCCATGGTGGGCGTGCCGGGTGGATCCCGGTCGGGCGCATGCGGGAGTCTGTCTGACGGTCTCTCCCTGTTTCCAGCTTCAGGAAAAAAAAAAAAAAAAAAAAAAAAAAAGAATTCAGCCTCCTCTAGGGAATTTCCTATAATTCTCAACAACTCAAATAAATAATTCTCAATTCCCAAAGAATTGTATTTATATTCAATATATTCTTTCTTAATCTGTTACAGTCAACCTTTACTAGTGATTTTATATTTTTACATACAAATTTAAAATTTTTTTTTCCTGTTGAGATTAAATAAGGAAGTAGGAATATAATTTTAACAGCTAAAATAAGTTAAAATATAATGCACAAATAATCCTCTGATAATCATGATAATTCCAAATATGTTTCAAAAAGACACAAGAAAAGGCTTAGAGCAGTATTCTAAGATTTGTAAAATTAAATTGATTTTCATTCAAATCAGGTCTTTTCTCTTCTTAAAAATGTCAAGGTGTCAGCCTTGGCCACTAGGAGACTGTGATTTATAGTTAAGACAAAGCAATAGTACCAGCTGACTGTCTGGAGTTAAGGTACAGTGTCTGGAAAGGCTGCCAATGACAGTCATCACTTTCTTTAACCAATCAGCAGAGCTGAACTAAAATCCTAGTCTTTTTTCCTCCATCTTGATAAGGGTATGATAAAATACAGTCTGGAAGATTTACTTTGCGAGAAATAAGCAAATATTGTGGGGGCAAAGTAGGTAACATACTTCCACAGACTAAATAACAGATACTGTTATGGCAATCTATGTCTCAGACATTTAGAAATACATACTAATAGGAGCATAAACAGATGTTGCAAATATGATAACTTATTCTAATATACTAGACATCATAGCCTAATTTTGTAATCTGATTAATTAGGAAGAATTGCTATGTTAAAATCCATTTTCAAACTCTCTAAATTATATTTATAGCATCTGTATCACAAAAAAACAGAATGTTTTGTATTAGAATCATTATTAATAGTAAATTAATCTTTTATTTCATCAAGGATGATCTCTAAATAGTTCTGAATAGGAAAGTGTTTAAAACTGCCCAGGTTACATCATGATAAACAAATGGGCTGAAAAAGATAGGGATCTAACATCCTAATCATATAAAATCATATAATGAGTGCAATTATATACAAATACAAATATGTATATATAACTAGTAGAAGATGGAAGGGGATCAATCAATTCACAAACCAGAATAAAAGGTTTCAAGAATCACCTATGTAAAGCTTCCTAGAATTGGTGGTAAAAGTGAAAAAGATATAAATTTGCGGAGCACATGATCATGTCATGGCTGAACACAAGCACTGGACTACAAAATATAATCACCATCGCTTCTTTATCAAACTCCCATTTCTAATAAACCTAAATAATTTTTAAAACATCAAATACCTAAATGAGTCCCAATGTTGACGTTACTGATATATCCCACATATTAAATGATCACAGAAAATGTTAGCCAAATGTAATCAACCCCCATGATATTCAAAGTTGAAATTTGTTGCTGTAGATGTTTCTTAGTTACAACACTTGTACAAAGTACATTTGGGCTAAATAACTTAATATTGTCTGTATGTTGACAGATTTCACTAAGTTTACAAAGGTAAACATATTTGACAGAAGCCCATAACATATTATGCTAAGAAATTTAGAAATTTGTAGTGGTTGTTTGGACCTCTGTTACATTTTTGCCTGATTTGGAATTCTGTCACCTTATGCCATTGACATTAACCTTGATAGGTTAACCCTACCCTGCCCCGCTACAGGACTAATATGAGTAACTTTCATCTGGACAAAGAGGTATCTAAAAATCAGAGCAAATCAGAGCCTTCTGAGAAAGGGAATTGATGTAGGAGAGAATCTTTTTTTTTTTCTTTCTGGAATCACAAGCTCTAAGAATGACACATGATACACGTCTAGAGCTGCTAGTGGCCATTTCTGCCAATGTATAGAAAGAATGTGAGAATGAAGTCACCCACCTTAGGATAAAGTCACTACACTGGAGACAGTAAGAGGGAGAGAAGAAGAAATACTGAGATGCAGAAAGAGAGGGAGATAGAGAGGTGGAAGGGACGGAAGAAGGAATAAGAGAGGTAGAGGAAAGAGAGACAGAGTAAGAGGAGAAGAGGAGAAGAAGGAGGAAGAAGAGAAGGAGGTGAAGGAAGAGGAGAAGGAGGAGTTCATGAAATACATACAGCTTCCATTTTGCTTAAATTGGTTTGAGCTGTGTTCTTTTTCTGTAGAAAGAGTCTGATTAATGTAGTGATTTAAACTAAGACTATTCTTTCTTACCTCTTTGACTCAAATTGTCCCTTGTGAGATAAAAAAATATCCAAGTAGCTAATGACATACTAATTTTTTACCTGAGAGTCACTTTAAAATCATATTGTTCCACATTTTTTTTATTTATTTTGGAAATCAGTTGTAAATCGGGAAAGTGAAAGAGAGAGGTTTAGTTCTATAAGATAACTAGTGGTAGGAATGGTGTTAGAATTCCAGTCTTTTACCTTCTACTTCACTATTCAAGTTCAATGGTGGCATTTGAAATGTAAAAGTAAAAAAATCCAAGTTTATTCTATATATAAACTCCCAGAGAATAGCTTGATTAGAATGCTTTAGTTCTTTGACTCATGTATGTAATTGCCACTTCATGAAAATTTGCATAATCAATACCATATACATTATATTTTTAAAAAAGAAGTTAAATGATGATTTTTAGGAGGATATAAAACATATGTATATGCTACATGTTGGTTCAATTATCCTGGAAATGCCAGTTTTATTAACCTCAATTATTAATATTCATAGTCTATCTATGGTTTTTAAAGACCTTTGTGTGGTATAGGAAATAATATAAAGGCACTGAAAAATTCTAACTATATCCCAACCATATTTTGTCTAAAGCAACTCAAAGTGTATAGGTTATCTCATCTACAACTAGAAAACAGGACAAACCACACAGTATGTTATCTATAAAATATAAAAAAGAATAAAACTGCTGAATTACAAGATTTATAAAATGCAAAGACACAGAAAAAGGACAAAACATGTTGAACAAGTAAAAGATTTCTTTTGTAGACCACAAACTATATGAGAGCAGAATTTCTTTTTCTATTTCTTACAGTTAATACACAGGAAATATATGATAAAGACCTTGAGAGTAAATTTTTTTTTCCTGAAGTAGAAATGATTTTCTAATGGTATCTGCCTCTCACACTAAAATTTTGGTGATGTAAAAAATAGTGTGTTTAACAAAAGCAAATACTAAGGCCCAAAAGGAAGAAATATGCTAATATTAATTGAGTGGTTTCTGTTTATTTTGGGGGGGTTTGTTTTTGTTTTTTGGTTGTTGTTTTTTTATTTTTTTTAATTCATTTTATTGGGGTGACATTAATAAATCAGAGTACATATGTTCAAAGAAAACATCTCCAGGTTATCTTGTCATTCTCATTGTTGTTTTTGGTGCTAGGAATGAGGCTAAGAAATTTACATAGATTTTTTTTTTTTTTTATCAACAATACTAAAATGTCATTACGACTTAACAAAATGAAAATTAATTTAGTTGTTTAGTAAATGATGACCCAGGCTGCATCCGTTTGTAGTTAAATTGCCATCTTCTTTACAACCTGTAATCCCTGAGGCAAAGAATGACAATCTTTATCCAATATTCATGTTAACCCTAAAAGTAGACATTAGGAAAAAGCCAGCTAAAAATTTCATCCTTTAGTCAAGGCCATATTGGCCTTCATATAAACTTTATAAGCAGTCTTTTGACTCAACATTAGGACTAAGAAGATATATACTCTTATAGATATGGGTACTCATGATAGATAAAGAAAAGGTAAAGAGCATTTTCTAAAGTCAGTAAGAGATAAGGTAGGGATATTAATCTTTCCAATTTAGCATCACATAGTACTATGTATTATTTATCAACAATTTGTTCTTTCAGAATTATTTCATTACATTCATTTAAAATATAAAGCATAGAATTGGATAGCACGAAATTAGAAAGAATACACAAGTTGAATGTCTTCCTTCCACAGTAGGAAGAACAATTCTATGATATGTCTCATTGCTGAAAAAAAAATACATCATCTCTTTGTCCTATGCATATATTTAGGTGATTTTAGTTCGTGCACTAAGTGGCCACCACGAGAGTACTCTCTAGAGAAAGAAAACACATTTTCTTAAATATAACGTACAATTCCTTTGAGATTCTATTAATCACTTTTTCTTTCTAATTGAAAAAGTCACCACAGAAATTAGAGTACGAATTTCATTATTCTAGAAATAACCTTAAAAGTTGACATGTTTGAACAATTGTTTCAGAAATCTTTTTTAAGTAAATTTTCATTTTCTGGCATGGCTTGAATTGAATTTTAAACTTTCTGCTGCTTGTCCTCTAAGCCCCTCTGGTGAATTTAAATAGGCTTCCTTATATATTTAGTACATTCAGGAATTCTTTGTCATAAGGCCTACTCTGCTTTATTATTAGAAAGCTGTCTCGGAAGTCCAGCAGCCAGTTTGGTTTTTGCCATCAATAAAGAGTCTACTTTCCCCGCCTACTTCTTTGAAGAAGTTGAAAAGGTTCCATGTTGGGTGAGGGGGGTTGGGTCAGGAAGAGAGGGAGAAGCGAAGGGCACCGACTGTGGTGTAATCCCCCAACAAAAAATGCTGTCTAATGTGGAAACCACCCTGAGGTTTACACATGCACAGGCTGGGCTTAATTTAGTGTGATGTATAACAGAGTAATAACTTAGCCAAGGCCTGGTTCAGTTCCCCTCCTCCTTGCTAAGAATAGCAAGTCTACTATGAGAAAGACATTACTTTTTTTTTCTTTTTGTAAATCCTATAAAACCAAATACTTCCACTTGCTAGTGTTTCAATGCCATACAAATCTCTTACTTAGGATGTTTGGAAACTGGAAAGACAATCACAGTTTAAATCTATACTATCTCATAATACATTTATATACTGAAAAAATATATAGAAAGATTTCAAGAAACACCTACAAATTTGGGTATATAAAATATGGATGTTGACTCCTGGACTAAGGAAAGCTAATTCAAAGGCAAGGAAAGATGATTTCACAGAACAGTCACCTGGTGCTCACAAATCAGAGAGGGAGAAGCTTCTTAGAAAAAAAGAATGGTTAAATGGCTGCAAAAAAGAACCCAAAAATATTAAAAAACCTTAAAAGGTTAAGATAAATCTAAGAGTTATTATTCTTACTTAGTTGACATACTGAATATACTCTATGATTATTTTCACAATTGTTTTGTTTGTATAGGAATTATTAAAGTAACAAACTTAAAATCCTGCTACTTATATCAACAATAAAAATTTTATTTTACCATCTGAGAATTTTTCACTTTTAAATTCTGTATAAAATAAGCATGGAATTAGTTGACAGATTATACAAAAATTAAGCTATTTAACTTCAAATTCATTTCATCTCAATTACTATCAAGTTCCACCTGCTTTTAAACTTCTATATGTAAAACCATTACATTTAAGTTAATATTATGGGCTAGTAATGCACTTCATTTGATAAAACTACATTTAATATGGGAAGATGTGGTTAAACAAAAAGCAACCTTCAATAAAAATTGAAAAAATGTTCTGAATGATTTTAAGATGGTGTATCAATTTTTATACTGTTTTTCCTAAGACTTAAAAAATAAAAGATACGTATACACACACACACATATGTTAGTGTGTGTTTGGTGTCTTGTAGAACAGAAAATAAAATATGGAGGTGACATAATACCACCTAAATTTCTGCAGAATAAATTTGAGTTCATAAAGCTATACTAAAAAGTATATTGTGCAAATGCTACAAATGCCCAGGATTTAAAAAAAATTTAAAGAAGTTTAGTTTCTTTTTTTTTTTTTTTTTTTTTCATTTTTCTGAAGCTGGAAACAGGGAGAGACAGACAGACTCCCGCATGCGCCCGACCGGGATCCACCCGGCACGCCCACTAGGGGCGACGCTCTGCCCACCAGGGGGCGATGCTCTGCCCATCCTGGGCATCGCCATGTTGCGACCAGAGCCACTCTAGCGCCTGGGGCAGAGGCCACAGAGCCATCCCCAGCGCCCGGGCCATCTTTGCTCCAATGGAGCCTTGGCTGCGGGAGGGGAAGAGAGAGACAGAGAGGAAAGCGCGGTGGAGGGGTGGAGAAGCAAATGGGCGCTTCTCCTGTGTGCCCTGGCCGGGAATCCAACCCGGGTCCTCTGCAAGCTAGGCCGACGCTCTACCGCTGAGCCAACCGGCCAGGGCCCTTTAGTTTCTTTTCCATATACAATGTCAGTCACTCAGAGATCACTGGAGTTTGAGTGCTAAATTAAATATGTAGTATGTAATTAAAATAATCCAGGTAATCAAAACGATTCCTGCATTTTCTGCTTATAGAAAAGTAGGCTGCACTGTATATGTGAATGGCAAGAACACTTGGCCATTAGCTATGTACTGTTTGGCTTGAAACTAAAACGGGGCAGTTTGTAAAACCATTTATACATTTATCAGGTGAATCTGACCAAACCTAGGCACATGTGCCAGCACATCCTTATGAAGAGAAATTTCAGGTAGTACATACCTTTTCTAATTTCATTAGTAATTAACTTGTACTATAATCCCCCAGGGAAACTTATGCCTATTCTAGACAGTATTAATATAGCCTAATGCTTAAAAATATCTCTACACTTCTTCTGTAGTTTCAGTGAAACACTAAAGTGTTAAGGACTTTAAAGTAAGAAAAATATCGATCCCATGAACCTAAAAGGAAATGTTATTTAGATTTGGCAAAATTCCAAGAAGTGGCTTCCTTATTGGATCCTAAAAGTCTTTACGAAATGCCATTTTGGAAAATTCATGTTTTCCTTACAGAGATTAAAAGTCAAAGGCCAATGCATCACAGTATTAACAGAACAATGCAAAAGAGAAAAAGGAAAAAAGAAACTAATATTTCATTGATCTCTGATAGATGTTTAAGGGAAGTGATGATATTTAAAAAAAAGGGAACTTGAAGTTCATAGTACATTAGCAAACAATGTGAGGAAAGAAAAGATAAAGGGTTAGTATACTTATGTAAAACAGTCACTTGCTATTTCAAAATTAAAATGTAAACGTAAGCTAGTATCAGAGAGGAGGTGATTCCTCATTTCCACCACATTGAGCAAGCTCTCATCAGCAGCAGACAGCCCTTAATATATGTGTCTGGCTCAGGCTGGTCTCCCAACCAGGAAGATATCGAATTGTTAATATCAGTGCTTTTTTTTTTTGTATGCAACACACATTATTTCTTTGCTTTTTGTTGTAGATCTCTCCTTTTATTTTAAGCTTAGTATAATCTGATTTCCCAAATCATACTATACAGCCCTGAAACAATATTATCCTGTGACAGCTACGATAGAAATGCAGAAAAAGTGTCATCCATTTATCTAGATATAAGCACAAATAAGTTTATATAAAATAAGTCACCCACTTATAGCTTTACTCACCTTTATGAAGCCAGAGAAAAGCTTTATAAAAGATGCTCTCAGAAAAGAGAGTTTATATGTAGGAAAGTTGTATAGAAAAGGTTCAAAGATTATATAATGATTAGTAAAAAAAATATATATATGGAAATATATATCCATATGAAAATATATATATTCATATATATATATGGAAAATAAACATCATTGCATTGTAAATTCAGTTTTGGGGTAGCTTTTTTATGAAATAGAAGTTAATATATAATACTGTTCACAAATATGATAACTTAAAAAGAAAACATTGCATTTGAAATAGCTTATATCTAACATCAGTAAAGCCAATAAACATATTGTACAATATTTTGAAACTAAACTGACATAACATCTTATACATATTACTTATGATTATGTTAAACAAGTGGCTATAAAAATATGCTTAGTAATATTGTTTTATATAAGATATAGTTTCTAATTCATTGTGTAAACATTACTATTAAATATAGTCAAGTTTCTGTGTACTTGTAGATACACATATATATATGAGTTCTTTGTAGATATATGTAGAGTTATTTGTATTGAGAAATTTATGCTTTTAAAATGTTTAATTACAATGAGAATGAAGTTAAAAAAAGTAAAAGATAAATATACCAAAATATTTACTGTTTATATTACCTTCTTTCATTTAGAGTTTTAAAACATATGTTTATACATACATGCATAAACTTAAAATTTCAGAGCTTCTAGAGAAATGAAATAGGTGAATAAATAACCTGGATAAATAACCTGAATAAGTACAGTGTGAATACATGCTTAAACATATGCTATGTGCCTTGCCCAGAGGAAGATAATGTTTACCACACTGTAATTTCATTTTCTAAAGAAATACAAGTCCTGGGTAATTCATATTCTGTGGTATTTTAAATTGTAAGTAACTGTAACAAATTCAATAAAAAGGTGAACAAAGGCTCCATTAAGTATTCTAAAATACATTCATAAATTTATTTTAACAATGCAGAAGACATAAATTTATAGGGCTAATGGAAAGCATTTGAGTTAAAAGAATGAAATTGCTTTGTTTCTTCTATTATGGAAAGTCTCTCATCTCCATTTTGAAGCTTATCTGCAACATTGTTGTAAAATTTTAAAATAGACTTAATATATTCTAACTCCAAAAAATACGTATTTGATGTGGCAATGGCTAATAATGTTCAAACATGACACACTACTTATAGTTGGAATAGTTACTTCCCATAAAAACTAAAATTCTTATAAAACTGAAATTCTCATAAAACTAAAACTATGCATTTCAGATTCAGCTGATAGATGAGCTACAGCAGTTTAACTTCATAAGTGCTGTTTTGATTTATCTCACATAGGTCCATAATATATATAAAATAAAATATAAGAACTAAAAGGTACCAGATTTTGACTAATTATTGATAACTCTTGATTGAATTCGTACAACAGGAGAATATCCTAAAATAATACAAGATATAAAGTATTTTGTCTCGTCAAAAAACTAAGGAAAACTCTGACAATAAATACCAAAATATAAAGCAGCATTCTTCTAAAATCAGCAGTAAAAATCTAATAGGGTCAATAAAGAAGATTGTAAATAATTTTATTTCTAGGCCTCAAGCATGATTATAGCTGTATATTACATATTCTGAGCCACAGTTACATAGAGACATATAAGATTTATATAAGTAGCTAATGTATATATTCTATGCATATGAAAAAGTTATAAAAAACCTAAACCACTCTCTTCATTATTAACTAAGGAGATATTCTCTTAGATAAGCCACCTTAAAATACACCAAAAGAAGCATTTTAAAAACACTTGTATTTTAATTTTGCTCCTTACAAAGATATCTTATATTGCTTTCATATGGTCATTATAATATAAATGTGATTCAGTGAAACTCTATAATCAATTTAGAGCACAGTTTCTGAAAATAGTATTTAGGGGGATGGGTCCTGGTGAAAATCTTGCTGATTATAAAGAAGATCATTGTTCTTTTCTCCTAGGCAGAATCTATGTATGTTCTTTTGTTCTGATGGTAACTGCAGACAATCAATAAGGTCCGAAGCTGCTGGTTCCCCTCCGCCTAGGTCCCAAGAGCCTGACTTGTGATGTTACTGAAATACCTCACAAGTTAGGGTCTCAGGGACTAGGAAAAGTCTGGTTGGATGCGGTAGAATTCTTCTTCTTTAGTTATAAGGCTAGGTTAGAAATTATAGTTGGGTTCAGTTAAACTTTTCCCTCTAAATACTAATTAAAACATATACACAGAAATCCCTCTATATATATGATATATAAAAATTAAGATGAGCTGAATATTCACAACAGTGACCATTTACAGACCTCAAAATAATGAAGAATATGAGAAACAATACAAACATTGAACACTTAAGAGTCATTCTATTAGATCCAAAGAAAGAGACTACAAATGGGTTAAAATCTGTTTCTAGTAGATTTATACAGCAACACCATAGCTCTATTATGTTCGAAAAGGATTATATGCCAGTAATGGGACCCTGATTGAAATTTTTCTTCCCAGTAGCCTTTTATACAGCACAACTGTTAAGGTGGGCCCAGGACATATAATACTTTAAATCTGATTTAAATATATACTGCTGCAGTACAAAACAAAACAGAAACTTTTCTGCATGTCATAACTTAATACCTCTGAAGCTCGAGTTTTCTCTTTGAATCTCCAAACTATTCAGACAGCAAGTATTTCCATACATACTCTGTAGCTATTTGAGCAATGCCACAATACATGTAACTTAAAAAGCTAGCAACATAAGAAAGAAAATGTTTCTATATCTTAAATAGTTGCATTCAAAAGCTCAATACTTTTGGAAAATGCACAATCCCAATCCTGTATATTCACTGAATTTCCTCCTATCTTTTTTAGCCTTGTTTGTGGTTGGAGAACAGAATTTGTACTTTTGGAATGATCCAAGGTTTAGTAGCATACAACGCAGCATAAAACCATCGGACCAGCCATACGTAAAAGTCCTGGCCACAGAAGTGGAATCTGGTTCTTCTGAAGTGGTTGATCTTAAAAGGGAAAAGAGGAGGAAAAAAAAAACCCAACCAACCAACCAACCAAACAAACAAACAAACAAAAAACACGGAAAGAATTAGAATGTTTTCCTGCAGAACAGGTTAATCATCCATTTCCAAGTAAGCTGCAAGGAAAGCTCTGCTGAACAAAATATTTGCTAACTGGACCCCCTCCTCCACCTAGTACCACACCCCTTTCCAACCCCCAACCCCCACCCGCAGTCCGGATCTTCACTTTGCCTTGTAAGACTTTAAATATTCTGCTCCATGATGCAATGCATCCTTATATAAGATCTTTTTCTGTTTATCATTTGATTTTTCCATACTGAATCAGTTATGGCTTAAAATAGTAAATAGTTTTTTTTTTAAATCAAACAAAAAAGCACTCACAGAAGCAAAATAAATAAATAAATAAAACAGTCCTTAAATCTAAGTCCATGCTTCTCCTTAAAACTGAATATGTCTTTACAATTTTTGACCATAGCATTCAACCAATTATTAGAATGAAAAATCTCACCCCTCCATAAATATGACATTAACATAATTATACCACCCCCATCACGGAGACCCATCCTCCTTAGGGAATACATCTGATGCTCCAAAGATGGAAATCAGTCAGATTTTAGTTGCTCTCCAACGTACCTTTGCTTCTCACTGACTGACTGGCTTTTTACCCTCCACGCACTCACACGCCACCCCCTCCCCTTGGCTAGACACGGGTGCCCGAGCGAGCAGGCGCGCACACAGGCATACAGACACCCAGCGAGAGGCGAGGCAAAGCATCTGATGCTGACTCAGAGCGCCCTGTGTGCAGGGGGTGGCAGCGGCTGGTATTTTCACTGCGCTCATCATTAACATTAACTCACAGTCTAGCATCCACCCTCTCCCAGACCTGCGGGACTGCAGCATTTGCATGACGCTGTCACTCTAGCCTTTGCAGGTCAGATGACATTAGAAGAAAAAATAAAAAAGAAAGAAAAGAACTGAAAGAAAGCAAAGGAGTGCAAAGAGAAAGCCCCAAGGCTTTCATCAGAAATGCCTTCATTTCTTTCAGTCTATTTTTTCACCTTTCTACTTCCTCTGTGGCTATGTCTCAGTTATTTGACATCTTTCTGGAAGAAAATACCTTGTGCTTCCATGAGCCAGTAGTCATTGGTCTTGCCCTCACCTTACAGTCTTATCCCCACCCCTTTTCCCCTAATCAATAAGACAGAGCTCCAAATGCAGTTGTGGAGACAGGCTCTGACACAGTCTCATCCTGGATCCACTACTCCGGGAGCAGGCAGCCAGACTCACACATGAGAGAATGGGAAATAACGCCAGCAATTCTTTAACAGCCCTAGACTTTATTATATGCTTTTTTATCCCCCCCCACCCCTGCTGACTAAAGTGCAAAAGGAGTCTTTTTACTACTGTATGAAACCCCAAACCGCCCGAGACACAAGAGTGAGACTGATCTTTATATATTAATCATTTCTATTTAATAATGAAAGAAACTACAATTTTAATAAAAGTAATTGCTTAATATTTTTATTAGCTATGCTCTCATTTCAGAAGAATTGTAAGCTCTGCCAATGTCTGAATCATCAATATGATTTAAGCTGTGTTGAAATCTTAAGTTGCTGGAATAAAATCAACCAACAGGATATTAATATATTTTTTATTTTATTTTATTTTTGATTTAAGAACTTTAAAAAATAATACCAAATAGCTGGATGTTGGTTGAATATGTAAAAGCCTTTGAGATTAAGAAATATATGCAGATTACACATATTAAAGATTGAATATACATATACATAAAATGTGGAATTGTATACATATGTGAAACCAAACTATATGCATTGTTATGAAAGGAAGTAAAATATTTGGCTGAATGTAGTCATATTTGTGCTACCATGTTTCACAACACAAAAGTCTGTATGTAGGTATTTATCCAGTTCCTTTGTTCTTCAATTGTTTCCTTTAATGACAGAATGTGGTTAAACTACCCACCTTTCCTTTCTACATGAGCAATGCTCCTGAATTATTATACTTATCAGACAGAGCTAGCCACCGGTGACTCTGCAGCACATGAGAAGTACATAAAAAGGAAAGAGAAGTATGACGATTCCCAAGCCAGCTCGAATGCTGTCTGGTGCTTTTGAAATTTCAGTTTACTCACACTGACAGATCCCAGCATACACTGCGGCAATGCACGACCAACTAAGGTAGCAGTCTGGCCACAGATCTGTGTCAACCAACGTGAAGGACAACCATTTGCAGAGGTTTCAAAGAAAACAACACACAGCTCCATAAAAAGAGAATGAAGCATCTGCAGGCAGACATGTATCTCTATAATCAGGTCTTATAGGCTCCTGACAAAACAAAACAAAAACCCAAACAAAAAACAAAATAATAACATAAAAGAAGTGGTCACTCGAAGAAAACATGGAATCAAGTACATTTTCTTAGGAGAGAGAGAAAGGCAGGAAGAAAAAAAAGAGAGAAAGAAAAGAAACAGAAATGAAAAGAGGGAGGGGAATGAAGGAGGGGAAGAAAGGATCAGAGTAAAGAGCCAGGAATCACTGGGCACTGATGCAATAAAATGTGAAATTAGACTGTAGAAAACAGAGGCTCTGGGATAGTGTTCAGGCTTAGAATTTAATGAAACACTGTAACAGAAATTAATGCATACACAGCATAGCTTGCCATAGGTATTGTCAGTAATAGTGAGACTCGACCTGACTTCTTGTTCTACTTCTAGATCTACTAGTCATCAGAGATTCATCTTTTGTTTTGATTTGTTTTGTTGTTTAGCATTCTACCATCTGTGTCCTTTATGCTATTTTTTTTAATGCTATTTTTTTTTCTAGACAGTTGCCCACAATTCTCTGGATAAATTAATGTCATGACCTCACTATGGCTATCAGACATAAAATGTCGACTATTTTAATAATTGAACATGTGCTTACAGCAAACTGCCTACTGATATCTTAGCTCTGTGGACTGTCTGAATAATCAATGTTATTTGCAAGAAGATGTTGTAGTTAATCAGTTCAGTTACCACCATCATAGATATGGGGTTAAGATCTCTTGTGATTCTGGACTTCTAATCATCAATACTAAAATATCCTTAAATGAGACTCTGATGATAGTTAAAAGTATTTACAAAGTAAACATTTCTCTGTTTCATATTTAATTTAAGCAATGCAACAATTTATGATCTTGTTAGATCAATTATTTTTATGTGTTATTTGAATTTTGTTCTGTTAACTTAAAAAATAACTAATATATATATCTATCATCAAATAATACATTGAGTTAAAGGAAGTAATAACTACTGTGAAATATTTTAACACAACCTGCCTTCTACCATATTACTAAGGCAGGAATATTTTATTTCTTACAAAGACCATTTGAAATCAGTTTTATTATAAGAATCATATTTTAAAAAACTAGTTTAGGGTAAGACAGAAGGAGGACAAAAATGATCTAGAGTTCAAATTTTGACTCAAAATTCATAGATGTAAAGAATATGTTTATCACTTGTATGATATTTTCTTTGTTTTAATAAAACTACACTCTCCAATAAAGTACAACAAGCATCATGTAGCTATTAAGATTAAAATTAAATTAAAAAACTTCATAGGCACAGACAACAGCATAGTGATTACCAAAGGAAAATGGGGGTGGGAGGAGGTAGAACAAGGTTAAGGGGTGATAAATGGTGATGGAAAGAGAGTTAACGGGGTGGTGAATGCACAGTACAGATGATGTATTATAGCATTGTACACATGAAACTTATATAAATTTATTAAATAATGTCACCCAATAAATTCAATAAGAAAAAAAAATAAAAAAATTTTTATTTATTAGTCAAAAAAAGAAAGGAAAAATTTAGTTCCTCTGTTGTCCTAGTCATATTTCAAATGTATAATAGAACATATGGCTGATGGTTTTCATTTTGGGCAACACAGCTATAAAATGTTTCCAAATTTTGTAAAGTTTATTAGACAATGATGACTTAAACTGGTCTTGTGAAAAGTTTATAGTATAACTGATCTTTGGGTACCAATACTTTTATTCTAGTATGTTTTAAGAGAGTGAATCTACATTGATTTATTTGAAGATCTAAAATAAGAGAATGCCATTTTCCTGAAGAAGATCTGGTGGTTTTATTTACTAATAGTTTTGAAATATACAAAACTACTTAAGGAGATTAGTTATACAGAAATTAACTTTAAAGTAGTTTTAAAAAAATCAGGAGACACACAAAATACGTAAAGTCTCCGGATAAATCTGAGGGATTCTTATGTGTCTATCTTTTCCAGAAAAAAGAGTTGTGATCTTTTTAGTGTCAAACAACAGATAGCACATATTTCTGTTTTTAATAAAGGGGTATAATAGTAGTGTAAGTAGCAACAATTGAGAGAGAGAGCGCACTTTTTAAAAATCTTATTAATATAAGGAAGGAATAACAGTTAAGAGTGGCAAAAACTATGGTTAGATTTTTTTCTTTAAGATATAATTAGGCCCTGGCCGGTTGGCTCAGTGGTAGAGCGTCGGCCTGGTGTGCAGAAGTCCCGGGTTCAATTCCCTGCCAGGGCACACAGGAGAAGCGCCCATCTGCTTCTCCACTCCTCCCCCTCTCCTTCCTCTCTGTCTCTCTCTTTCCCTCCCTGAGCGAGGCTCCATCGGAGCAAAGATGGCCCGGGCGCTGGGGATGGCTCCTTGGCCTCTGCCCCAGGCACTAGAATGGCTCTGGTCACAACAGAGCGACGCCCCGGAAGGGCAGAGCATCGCCCCTTGGTGGGCAGAGCGTCGCCCCCTGGTGGGCGCGCCGGGTGGATCCCGGTCGGGCGCATGCGGGAATCTGTCTGACTGTCTCTCCCCATTTCCAGCTTCAGAAAAAAAGAAAAAAAAAGAAAAATACAAAAAAAAAAAAGATATAATTAAAGGGCAAGGGCAACAAATATCAGATTCAGATGACCAACAATGATCTGTTGAGAACTTTCTATTAAATAAAACACAGAAAAAACAGGTGTGTGCATGTGTATATGTGTGTATATAAACCTTGTTAAGATAATTTTGAGTTACTGATCATATTCTGGAACTAATTACTTTAAATAAAAGGAAAATGAAGTAAAATATAAATGTATATGAGTTATTATTTTAAAATTTTCATGGCGAAAGATACAGATGGTTTTTAATGAGGAAGAGTACCTGACCCATATTTTCTTTCAGAATTTTAGTATTTGGACTAGAAGATGATTCAGAATTTAACGCAGACATCTTTTTGACTTGGATGCAATAGGTTTATTTGTCAACCTGAAATTAGTTTTTTTTCTCTCTCTTCTGATAACTAACTGCAAAGCGTCCCAATTAACATGGAAAAATAATATCATTGATTTTTCTTCCTTTCAAGGATAGTACTTTATATTCTGGCATTTGAAATCTAACATTCATTCTCCTATTTGGGAAATGGATATAATTATAACACTTGCAATCTATCCGTATTTCTCCCACCTTTCCTCCCTCCCTTTTTCCTTTCCCCTTACTCTCCCCTTTTCACTCGCCAATCCAGGCTGTTACCAATATTCACAAGGAGACCACATTCAAACCCATACCAGAGAGATGAGACTTGAGGCCAGCAAGTCTGAGGCCAGGTGAATTAGAAGAACAACATGAACTTGAGGAAAGTCTTGAAGGGACAGTGACAATAATAACCACTGTTGTACAGCTATACACATGAACAAATAGGTTCTGAGGATGCTGGTGGAGTGTTTCTTTTCCAGGAAAAAGGCAGGATATGGTAATGAGGGGCAATTTAGAGACTACAAAAGATTATTTTATTATCAAATTATATTTAAATCTGGAAAATTATTGGTCCAGTTACCAGGAATATGTACATACTGGTAATAAAGAAATGTTTCTGCTTTGTTGGTGTGTTTCCTAACAGGTGAGAGAAAAGAGTGAATCTTGGCTTTTTAAGATGGGATAGAGTGGAACAGTTTAATGATAGCAAATGACTTGAAAATTAGTGCTGCAGTTAAAGCTAACTTATTATGGCAACGAAGCAATAATAATTTTATTTTAGCTAACATAACTATAGAAAAGCACTATTTTCCTGATATTTTATAAACAATACTTTGTCAGAAGCTTGGGAATTAGGAAGGAAACTGTTTCTAGTGCCACTTTGGTAAAAAATAGTTTATGGTTTTGGATAAGTCATTGAATGCTCAGAAACTTAGTTCTCTTACCTTTCAAACTAGGAGAAAGGACTAGGTTAATAACTAAGGCCTAATTCAGCTATAAAATTTTGTAAAACGAAGGGGAGTAAAATTGGAAATATATGTTAATCATTACAGCCTACTGGTTAGATACAATATTTGTATACATAATTTTCTCATTTAATCCTCAAAGTATTGTCCTAAAGTATTTATTCTCAGAAAGACTAATGATATATACTCTTTCTTTGTCCCCAGGATATCTCATCTAATAACTGAATCTTAAAAATCTGTAATTTCATATTAGCTGAATAATTTGGTAATATCAAAATGCTATATTAGATATTTTCTATTGATTGCCCTATTTACATTTAAGTTTTTATTTATTTGAAACAATATATAATATAGTATTTTTATTTTAGAGCTAAGGAGGCAGTCATTTTCTAAGCATCAGAAAAATGTGCAGACATTGTTATGGTAACTGCACTCAGGAGAAAAACTCATAGTTTTCTTTGATAACTTATCGGTAAAAAATTAGCCTATATAAATTAAAAAATATTTTAGGTTTAATTGATTGAATAGATATACTTTAGTCTTAATAATGCATTTATAAAACCTCCTTAAGTAGATTTTAGAAATTCTAAATAAAAAAATATGTCTCTATCAACTATCAAAAACTTAAAAAAAATCCTTGTTGGTTTTTAAAAATACTGATTTTGAATGTTGCTTAATTTAGGTAGAATAAAGTTATTAATAAATGGTTATTATTCTGATTGTTCATAATCAATTTTATTCTAGAGTTTTAGAGTTTTCTTTTTTTAAAATAAATTTTTATTAATGTTAATGGGATGACATTAATAAATCAGGGTACATATATTCAAAGAAAACATGTCTAGGTTATCTTGTCATTAAATTATGTTGCATACCCCTCACCCAGAGTCAGATTGTCCTCCATCACCCTCTATCTACTTTTCTCTGTGCCCCTCCCGAGTTTTAGAGTTTTCTTATCTAGGAAAAAGTAGGGGCTTTTTTTTTTTTTTTTTTCATTTTTCTGAAGCTGGAAACAGGGAGAGACAGACAGACTCCCGCATGCGCCCCGACTGGGATCCACCCGGCACGCCCACCAGGGGCGAAGCTCTGCCCACCAGGGGGCGATGCTCTGCCCATCCTGGGCGTCGCCATGTTGCGACCAGAGCCACTCTAGCGCCTGGGGCAGAGGCCACAGAGCCATCCCCAGCGCCCGGGCCATCTTTGCTCCAATGGAGCCTTGGCTGCGGGAGGGGACGAGAGAGACAGAGAGGAAAGCGCGGTGGAGGGGTGGAGAAGCAAATGGGCGCTTCTCCTGTGTGCCCTGGCCGGGAATCGAACCCGGGTCCTCCGCACGCTAGGCCGATGCTCTACCGCTGAGCCAACCGGCCAGGGCGGGTCTTTTTTATTATAAGTATTGAATGATCATTGATCATAGTAGGCAGGAATGGAACACAAATAACAGTAAATTAGATTAATTAAAAAGTATTATCTCTTTAGATACTATTATTTCCTTCTTGATTTTTCCTATTAAAATAATGTATATTTCTGAAAGTTAATATGACACAATCATACATTTTTTCAAGATTGAATTATTACCTTTTTATCTCTGTTCTCAATGATACAAATTATATCCTAATTAATACACTCTTAGAAGTAAAAATACTATGAGACACGTTTAACTTTTGAAAAGTTATTCTTTCATGAAGAATACCACTATATCATAATCTCAAACTTTATTACATAGGTTTTCAACACAGGTTAAGATGTTTCCATTATATGGGAGTAGAGGAAAATGTTTCTAAGTGTTATCAACATCATTTACATATTTCTGAACAGTGAAGGTTCAAGTGTATCCTGCATTCTCATGCTTCGATCCATCTTTTCCAATCAATTATATTGATCTGTTAAGGGTTACAGGGTATATTTTCATTGATTAAGGAAATTGCCTGACATAGCAAAACTGTTTGCCAATTCAAGATAGATAAATCCCACCTTTGTTTCCTTTTGGATACATTATGATTATTCATTTTGTATCACTTAAATTCCATAATACATTTTTTATCATGAAAGGAAATGGATAAAAACTGTCTATTTTTATGAGAAAAAAAGTGATACATTACTGGGTATTCCCATCACTGAATTGCTATTGAATGTGGTGGACATTGTAGTACTTGATCAAGTGTTCAGCCTCATTCGCAAGTTCATTTAAGAATTCTGTTCATGTTCAGACTTTAACAAAGTATTCAAAACACTTTCAAAAAATGTTGAATTCATTTAGAAAATTAGTGTTTATTTGAGAAAATAAAAATGAAAACACATCATTGTAGCTTTCTTTTCCAGAGTCATCTTGTTCACTCATTTTTTTTAAAAAAAATGTCTTAATGGAACTGTTTAAAATACAAACAATGCACTGGTCTGACAACTTTATAACTTAAAGAAGCTGAAGAACTTGGGAAATAATTTAAAACAAAAACAGAAACCATCATACAGTATTGCAGTAGTATATTAATCCTCTTGGGAGGGAATTTTGTAAGACATTGTACTCTGACCCTCCAAGAGTTACTAACATTTTGACTTTTACTAATTAGAAATGCTACATGTTCTTCCTACTCTATCTGTAAACTTTACTTAAATGATAAAGAAAATATTCACAAATTAAAAACCCTCCTAGCCTAAGTGGCCTCCAGGCATGTCAATTTCTTTTATAGTAACTGTTGATTATACTTCTTTATTTAGCAATATAAGGAATTTGTTTTATCTTATGTGCCATGAGCCATAACTCATTAAGAAAAATGGTTAAACCGGAATTTTTGTTCAAATCTTTTGCTATTATGAAACTTTGAATTTAAGAGAAATGTATTTCCATTCCTATGTCTGACAAAGACATGTTTTAAAGTATACATTAAACAAAGAAAATGGCTTTTCAATGACTAAATGCAGCCCTCAGTAGGACAAAAACTTGTTGCTTCTCTTAAATGCTAGATCTTTAAAGCATTTTCTACATGACAGCATTATTTAAAAAAATAGTTTCTTTAGCAAAGAATTAAAGCTGAATATGCAACATTTCTTAGGAGCATTGAATAAATCTATTTGTCCAGCTTACTTTGCAAAGACTGTAGAAAACAGCAGCATAAACACTTTCAGTCCCCACACAAGGGCTAAACAAAGAGTTCTCTTTCTAGCCATCTAATCGGGTAATTTATTTTTTCAACCATCGCATATAAATTGAAACACAGCTGTAACCAATGACTTGCAGATCCAGTTCCCAGCCAGCTGGAATCAGGTCTGCTGAAACAGCAAGATTTTTACATTGTTCACTTCTGTACATCTGGAGAAATCATTGAGGTTCAAAAGTGACCAGAAAAGCTCTTTAAGTAAATTCAATTGACACTGAAGATCTGCCTAAAAAACTACACACTCCACATTCACTTTTACAAAATGTTCATTTCATGAAACTAATGCTTATAAAGGCTATTTGCATCCTCATCAGTATAGACTTTATGAGTTCTAACTGAATTAAGCATTTAAATGCCTGTTTCTTTCAAACACTTGCTTAAGGTTCTTCAAAAACTTTTTCCAAGAAGTGATAGCTATTTAAAGATGGTTACATTAAAAAACTAGGTTACATGCAGAAACACTGGGGAACCGTAAGAACCTGTAGCAAAACCAGATACCAGAAATGTACCTACTCATATCTCAAGTTTAATCATGTTTAACTAGTATAATCCTTTATTTAGATAAAATGAAGAAGAAATACTATCTGAAAGAAAGCAGGCTAGAATATTTCCCTCCAGCTAAGCAGGCAAATCCCCACGGAGCCCGAGTCCTGGGAGAAACAAACTCAGATCAAGAATGTCCCACATGCAGTCTTGCAGAGAGGCAATTCTGGCAATAGAAGAAAAGAACCTTTGGAGCAGGAGCCACTTCTACTCTACCTTAGAAGCACCTCAATACACACAGGGCATGAGTTAAGATTCATCAAAACAAAAACTGACAAAGCTAATCCTTGATGTAAACAGCCTTCCATAAAAATTAGATAAACTAAAAGCAACTAGAAACCTAGAGAATAAATGTATTCTTGGCATTTAAATTGTACATTATATATCGCTTCAAGTGCATCATTTTCTTCACTAAAGCCTTCAAAAAAATATATACCTTGGGAAAATGAATATATATATATATATATATATATATATATGGCAAACTTCTCAAACTAGTTTTTATTACATTAAAAAATAACACACAAACAAATCACAAATACACTTTGTTTTGCCTTCTTTAGTTAAGTCAACATACAAGTAAACAAGTTATTTTAATTATTTAAGTCACCTTACTAAATGTGGGGCTATTTCAATAACACTAGATCAACAGTAACTTCTTGATGAGTAGTACCTCTGACTGAAAAGTATAAAAATAAATAGTAGTAAAGTACATTATCAGCTTATACTGAAATGATATACATATGGTGATCATATAGTTAGCTGCAATTTCCCATTAGATACCAAATTCACATAAAGGTGGTAAATTCATTCACTTGGTCAATATGTGACTGATTTTTGTGTACCAGTCACTGGGTAAACAGGCTACAGAAAAATGGTCTGAAAGTTAGAAATGTGATTTAGTAAATAATGAAATATTTCTGTCATGAGGATTACCTTTAAAAATTTCAAAGCAATAGCCCTGGCCGGTTGGCTCAGCGGTAGAGCATTGGCCTGGCATGTGAAAGTCCTGGGTTTGATTCCTGGCCTAGGCACACAGGAGAAGCACCCATCTGCTTCTCCACCCTTCCCCCTCTCCTTTCTCTCTATCTCTCTCTTCCCCTCCCGCAGCCAAGGCTCCATTGGAGCAAAGTTGGACCAAGTGCTGAGGATGGCTCCATGGTCTCTGCTTCAGGTGTTAGAATGGTTCCAGTTGCAGCGGAGCAACACTCCAGATAGGCCAAGCATCGCCCCCTGGTGGTCATGCCTGGTGGATCCCAGTCGGGCACTGCGGGAGTCTGTCTCTCTGCCCCCCACTTCTCACTTCAGAAAAACACACACAAAAAATTTTTTTTCAGAACAATAGAAGTTAGTTCTTTGCTTAAACTTTGTTATTATCAAAGTTTGATTAACTTTAACCCATTTTCTTTTTTCACAATGTCTTCAGTCTTTTAGTTGTAAACATTTAATATGCAGTTTATGCAACAAAGGCTATGAAAACTTTATAGAAAACATTCCATATTGGTGTCATCTGCTATGGATTTAGAATTTTTAAAATTCTAAAAATCTATGTCAGCCTTCTTTCTACTTCAAGAACCAACAACAGTTTCTTTTTTTTTTTTTTTTTTTTTTTTTTTTTTTTTAGAGAGGAGAGAGAGAGAGACCGAGAGGGAGAGAGAGGAGAGACAGAGAGAGAAGGGGGGAGGAGCTGGAAGCATCAACTCCCATATGTGCCTTGACCAGGCAAGCCCAGGGTCTTGAACCGGCAACCTCAGCATTTCCAGGTCGATGCTTTATCCACTGCGCCACCACAGGTCAGGCCCAACAACAGTTTCTCATCTAGCTTTGAACTGGTAGGTTAAGGCAAAATAGTCTAAACTAGCAAATATTCCATATTTATTTGTGATGGTACTTTGCTCTTACTATACTAAAAGATTTTTTAGTCCATTAATATTAGCCTGACTCTTTCTTAAGTACGCACAGGTCATAAAATTTCAAATCCTTTGTTAAGCATATTACACATGAACTTTTGTGATAATAATAGTTTTAATTTCTTTGGGCTAGGTCCCAAAAGACTTAGAAAGCCACAAGATAAATTTTAAGATGTATCAAATATATTAAGTTATAAGATATATTTAAATACAGGCTTGGGAAAAGGTAACTTTACAGTTGTTCATATGAAAAATAATGCAATAATTAATAAATTTTAATAAAAGAATGAATTCTGTGTTTGTGTACTCACAATTATAAACCTAATTTTGCCCACACAGCATAATTATCAATAAACTAACTTAAATAAGTATACTTAATTGTTCTTTCATACAGGCTTTTAAATCCTAATAATTGATTTTTACCATTAAGTCAGCACTTATTTATATTAGTTGTTTGCTTACATGCATATTTTGTTTATAAAGGTACAAGAGTATTATCAGTCTCCATAGGGAAATGGTAGAATTTTATATATTTAAAAGTGGTTTGAAACCTGGCAGGGTAAAAAATAATAAAAATACTCATTCAAGGAGGGATGAAAAGTCCATGTTTTTTTCATAAAGATAAACATGACATGGCAGGAAGGTGTGGCTATAGAAGAAACATGGAATGAAACAGAGAAAGGGCTCACAAGGCAAGACAAGATTCTTAACATGTATTCTAGAGCCTATCTGAATCAAATAATACTTTCAAGTTAGGTTTACATGTGAACTACTATGTCACTTTTCGATTTAAAGAAAAATATGTAATATTTCTTCTCTGTTTCTGATAAAAGAGAACTAAATTTATACTGACTTGCTAAATCCTGATAAATTTGTCTTTAAACTTAAGTTCACCACTGCATCTGACCAGGAATAAAGAGTTTTGAAAGTAACTCTAACCTGTATAGTTTTAAACGTTGATGAGTTTTCTTTGTCAAACTGTGACAGGTCTAGTAATTTCTCTGTCTACGGTTAAATCTTGATAATATACATTCAAAATGA
The DNA here is from genome assembly GCF_036850765.1 of Saccopteryx bilineata. Classification (NCBI taxonomy): domain Eukaryota; kingdom Metazoa; phylum Chordata; class Mammalia; order Chiroptera; family Emballonuridae; genus Saccopteryx; species Saccopteryx bilineata. The sequence goes on along the minus strand of NC_089491.1, from coordinate 205,163,236 downwards.
AATACCAAGAGAAGGTAATCAGGATATTTAAAAATCATAGGATTGTGAGCAGACATTTTGATTGGTTGACTGAATTATCACATATACTGACCACTTGCCAAAAAGTATATATCACTAGCCATTTTAGAATGTTTTATCTAAGGGTTTTAGCTAAATTCCCTAGGTTAGAAAGTAACAGGACATTAATTTGGGTACATATTCTTGGGGGAAAAATGCTCTCTCTCTTTATATATATATATATATATATATATATATATATATACACACACACACACACACACACACACACACACACATATACATACATACATATACAAAAATACATTTATATCCACATACATTATGTAGCATATATATCAAATTTTGCAGTTTCATTAATCTTTTCAGTAACTCAGATGGTAAAAACAGTTCATAGATTTGTAAAGATATAAAGAAATCAGGAATTTATATGAGAAATTTTGTCTTTTGAGGACTGATATTATGTATCAGTGGTTTTTATAAACCTTGTTGCTAAGAAATTTAATTTAATTAGACTAAAATCAGGAGCTCTCGCAAGATTAGCAGACATTCACATTAAAGTCAAGTGTTGCCCTGGCCGGTTGGCTCAGCGGTACAGCGTCGGCCTGGCATGCGGGGGACCCAGGTTCGATTCCCGGCCAGGGCACACAGGAGAAGCGCCCATTTGCTTCTCCATCCCGCCCCCCTCCTTCCTCTCTGTCTCTCTCTTCGCCTTCCGCAGCCGAGGCTCCATTGGAGCAAAGATGGCCCGGGCGCTGGGGATGGCTCCTTGGCCTCTGCCCCAGGCACTAGAGTGGCTCTGGTCACGACAGAGCAACCCCCTGGAGGGGCAGAGCATCGCCCCCTGGTGGACAGAGCATTGCCCTGGTGGGCGTGCCGGGTGGATCCCGGTAGGGCGCATGCGGGAGTCTGTCTCACTGTCTCTCCCCGTTTCCAGCTTCAGAAAAATACAAAAAAAAAAAAAAAAAAAAAAAGTCAAGTGTTGACCTTATGTTTGCCCAATCTCATCACTCATGTAGTTTAAAGAACTATTTTTTTCTTTACAAGAAAGAATTATAAAAAACCATATTTCAAATCTTGAGTCTATTTTCCTTCCAGAGGATGTGCAAATCTTCCAACTATACCATGTTAATCAATGCAGATGTCCTTCCATATCTTTAAGCAGTAGAAAGTCCCTGAAATATTAAAGGTACTATTGTTAGCAAGCCAGAAGTAGAGTTTGTGAATTACATAAAGGAAAATGTCTGTGAATTAGCCCAGACAGAAAAATATTATACCCATATATTTGTACCCATAAGCCTTATATCTGTGAAGTTAATTAAAATAAAGTGAGAGGGAGGAAAAAGGTGATTTGGATTCAAGCATCCCAATAGGTTTTGCCTTTTTAGAACCAACTTCATACAAATAAAATTTTGATATGTAAAAATTATAAAAATAATACTCAAGTAGGCACTTCAAAAGACAGCCTTGTCAAGAGTGATATGAAGTTACTTCTATAGCTCTCAGTCAGTCTTGATTTCCATTGGACACAATATTTATGAGTTTCTACTGTATACAAGTGACTAAGTTACTGAAAGGATTAATAAAATGAGAAGAGAGATGCCCTCTTTCCTCAAATAGCTTAATATGTGTAGAAAAGTCAGACACAAAATTATAATACATAAAAAATATGAAACACACTATTAAATATAAGTACTATGAGATCACAAGGGAGAGAGACAATATTGAGCGTTATAAAGAAGGCTTATAGCAAGGAGCTCCATTTGAATTGAGATATGAAGGAACAGAACTGTTAGAAGAAAAGGTAGAAAGAGAAAGACATCTAGTTTAAGGGCTGAGAAAGAGGAAAGGCTCAATCTTTCATGTAATGTTTGGGAAATGACCAGGAAAGAGGAGTCAAATGCTGGCTTATGCAGACAGTAAGAAAAAAATGGCCAGCCAGTTGGATTGGAGTACAGTATTAGAGGATCTTTAATGTTACTATGAATTCATTGGTTAGGCAAAAATGTACAACTAAAATCTTTCAGATAAGGGGGTTTTGATTAGTTTAATGACCAAACAACAATAAAACCGTAATTATTGTACCATGTTCAATACACAATCTCTATCTAGTTCTATACTGGTATATATCATATCATTTTATCATCACAGTGGTTCCACAAGGTTAAGTATTTATTGTTATTTGCAATTTATTGTTTCGAAGACAGTTATGTAATTTACTGAAATGCCATACCAATAATAAATGGCTAGAATCTGATCCTGGCTTATCTGATTCTGAAGTTCATCTGTTAACTGTTTTGTTTTGTTTTTATAGAGCACCTATCAAAATTAAATTGGCCTCTCTTAGTACATATACACTTTTGAATTTGGACCTTACTACCCAACAACATAGGCCATCTACATCATGCCAGGAAGATCCTGCAAAAAACTTCTGAGAGGGCACAAAAATTATTTCTAGGAATCTCTTTGTATTTGGAATGCTTTTGAAGCAACAGAAGGAATGAAACATAGGTCTGTCCAGTCTCAAAGCTCATGTTCCTTGTTCCATTGCATGCTACAATTTGTGTAATTAATAATTTAAGTAGCTATATCAAATTCACCTTGGGAGTGTACCATAATTTGCTTAAAAATTTCCCAACTACTGAGAATCTCTAGGGGTTCCAATTTGGGGATTTTATGAATAGTGTTGAAACCAATCCTTTTCTTCATGTGTTTTATTCCCTATTTGAATTCCCTTTTGTATAACATTGCAGAAATAGGAAGGTTATAATGATTTAAAACAGCTGAGTAACTTTGGCATAACTGAATAATTGATGGCCTAGAGATGTTTTTTCATTTTTATTTGAATTTTACAATACTGTATACTAAACTTAGGACTATGATATCTAATATGATTTCTTTAAAATGTTTGCTTATAAATTTCATTCATTTTTCCACTGGTTCATTACTGAACCATTTTATTGCTCATCTATTTCTGATTAGACAACATATTATATAACTGAAAATCAGCTAAAGATAAGACTTTGTGTTTATCTAGTAGGCTTTGGAAATAGCAACTGAATAATGTTCAAAGGACATATAACAAAATATTCTACTCTACCCCATGTGCTAGTCTCAAGTTACACGATTAAAGAACATTTGGCAATACACCATTACGTCTAGTGTAAGAAATAAAGTCAGTGGTGGAACATAAATTGTACCAAATTCCCCATGAGCATTTTATCAAAACAAGAAATATACCAGTTTGGACGCATTTATTTGCATTTCTATTTCATTCACATTTCTAACATTTTAAAATTTGGGGGAAATAAAGCTTATACTGCAGAAAAGTAAGCACAAGTGTATTATACAACAAGGGTTTTTGAGAGGTCTAAATTAATTTGAAAAGCAAACAGTGCTTCTAATTGGGAATTTTAATGCATAAAAGAAAAGCAGAAGAAATAATACACTGAAACTTTGAAAATCTGAGTTCTAATTATGTCTCTGCCATGTTCATTGTGCAACTACAGTCAAGGTACTTAACACAAGGAAGCCACTACATTAGACTGCAATGTCCAATTTTGCAACTGTAAGCCCAATAAAAAAAAAAAGCTGCTATATAATTGTAAAATAACATTTCCATGTAACAGAGTGATTTGTGGTTATTTTACCTGCTATTTTTAAAGCATATTTTGTTAAATGGAAAAAAAATTCCAGTTGACTTCCATTTTTAAAACCTGACTTTGTGCATCTGGAATGTTGTGACAGAATTGTTGAGTTTTGAAGATGTGAAGCAGAGCAGAGAGTAAAGGAAAAAAGTCCGGACTTATTCCTTTGATGTACATAAGGTTTAGTAGGATGAAAAGAAATAAAGATAGCTAAGAGAATTTTCAGGATCTGGGGGCACTATTATTCTGAGTTGAAGAATCAGATAAATAACATTTCCAAACTGTAATAACATCATCTCAATTCACAGGTCCCTTTAAAAATTTTATAAATTTACAAACCAATGAAAAATATGAAAGATATTTTAGCTCCCTTTGAAAAGACAACTTTGTATTAAGTTTTAAAAATAACTACTACACACAGACCCTAAAAAACAAATCCACTACTTACAGGAAGGAGGAGGAAGTGATTAAGTCAAGGAAATGTAATGTTTACTGTTTTTTCACCCAAGTAACCTGGTCTTTCTGCCCTAAAAGCAGTAGCAATGGGGAACTTTCTCACTAGGCTAGAAGGGCATATCAGGTAGATTCTTGAATAATCCCAATCAGTTTTAAAGAAAGCTGATCTGTGATTGCAAACCTCAGATATCCAACTTTTATCATAGTAAAGTAGTACTACATGCTAATATGTCCTGAATAATTGTTATATCTTCTTTTCTTTTCTATTAATTATTTTTATTAATTTTTAGATTTTATTTATTCATTTTTAGAGAGAGAGGAGGAAGAGAGAGAGAGAGAGAGAAGGGGGAGGAGCAGGAAGCATCAACTCTCATATGTGCCTTGAACAGGGAAACCCAGGGTTTCAAACTGGCGACCTCAGTGTTCCAGGTTGTCACTTTACCCATTGTGCCACCACAAGGCTCTATTAATTATTCTTTTTAAATCAATAAATAGTGTGGGGGTATAGAAGACATATTTCTATTCTGAATACTCTTCATCCTCTGTTCAAGTAGCCTTCAGGCTATTTGGAAAGAAAGATGTCTTAACTAAAAGAATATTTTATTGTTCAGAAGTGAAAGTATTTTACTAAGGGTTATTTATATAAATATATTTTTAATTGACTGATTGCTTTCAGAGAGAGAGAGGAAGTAAGGAAGGGAGAGAGAGGGAAAAAGAGAGAAAAACATCAATTTGTTGTTCTGTCTTTTTTTGTGACAGACAGAGAGACAAAGAAACAGAGAAAGGGACAGACAGGAAGGGAGAGAGATGAGAAGCATCAATTCTTTGTTGTGGCTCCTTAGTCTCCTTAGTTGTTCATTGATTGTGTTCTCATATGTGCCATGGCCAGGGGAGCTACAGTACAGCAAGTGACCCTTGCTCAAGCCAGTGACCTTGTGATCAAGCCAGCCACCTTGGGCTTCAAGCCAGTGACATTTGAGCTCAAGCCAGCAACCATGGGTCATGTTTAAGATCCCATGCTCAAGCCAGGGACCCTGCACTCAAGCTGGTGAGCTCACGCTCAAGCCGGATGTACCCATGCTCAATCAAGTCTTTGACCTCTGGGTTTCTTTTCTTTTCTTTTTTTTAATATTTTATTTATTGATTTTTTTAGAGAGAGAGGAGTGAGAGAGAGAGAGAGACAGAGAGAGAGGGAAGGGGGAGGAGCAGGAAGCATCAACTCCCATATGTGTCTTGACCAGGCAAGCCCAAGGTTTCGAACCGGAGACCTCAGTGTTCCAGGTCGACGCTTTATCCCACTGCACCACCACAGGTCAGGCCTGACCTCTGGGTTTCAAACCTGGGTTCTCTGCATCCCAGTCTGACACTCTATCCACTGCACCACTGCCTGGTTAGGCTGTTTTTCCAGGGTTTTTTTACGCATTTATTGGTTAATTCTTTTATGTGCCCTGAATGGGGATCAAACCCACAACTCTGGCATATGGGGACAATGATCTACTTAACTGAGCCACCCAGCCTGGGATTAAGGCTTAAAAAGATCAAAACTATTGTGTATTCCATGAATTAGAAGCATACATTATAACAACAAAGGAACAGTAACAACAGAACAGAGTCGATCTTGTTTAGTAAAAACTGCTTATTCATTCATTCACTCCTTCGAGTCAAAACTCCTCATGAAAAGCTGTCTTGAACAAATCATAGAGATAGAATTTCTAAATAAGAAGGAGATTTTTACCTTCCTAATTTTCAGGATAGCTACCTAAGCTGTGCTTACACTTTTTTAAAATATATTTTATTTATTCATTTTTAGAGAGAGGGGAGAGAGAGAGAGAGAGAGAGAGAGGAAAGAGATAGTGAGAACAGGAGTGGAAGCATCAACTCCCATATGTGCCTTGACCAAGAAAGTCCAGAGTTTTGAACCGGTGACCTCAGCATTCCAGGTCGATGGTTTAGCCACTGCGCCACCATAGGTCAGAAACTGTGCATACACTTTTTTAGGATCCAGGTACTTCCAAAGGTTTTGCATATCTCAAAGATATCTGGAGTATTATGTTCCTTTCTTCAGAATGCTTTGCCCTGTCTTCAAAAACACTGAGAATTTAAAGAAACCTTGTAAATTTTCCTTGATATTAAGTACAAAATGTGTTAGATACTATTTTAAAAAAATACGAAGACAAGAATGAAAAACCACAGAACAGTCTGTTCTTGAGAAATAACAATGGTACAATAATAAAAAATATGAAATTACCAAGGGCTTCAGAATTTAACAACATAGGTTCAAACATGTTACTCTCACATTCTTTTCCTTCCTGTGATACTTACATCCTTTTCCACGTGGGATTTCCCAGATCACCTCCATATCCTAGCTAAGCATCCAATGAGCAGATGCACTAGATACTGTAATTTGAAAACAATGCCTTCTAACCTGCCTCCCAATCACTAATGCAGCTACGGGGTAACAGATCCTTCTACTCTTGCCCAGTCGAGTGTATCTCTATTTCTATCTACACTCAGGATGTTTTTGCTACACTCTTATAATTTCTGTTGGCTTTTTAACCAAAGTTTTAAATGATGTTTCTGTGACTGACACTTTTTCCTTTGAGATTTTAGCAATGACTTCAGAAATACTTTATTCATTTATCCAGTTTTTTACATTTGATATTTAGATGGTCATAGTTTAGCATGAGCATTGTTAATAAATATTGGGTTTGCCTGATCGGACAGATGGTGGTGCAGTGTCAGCCTGGGATGCTAAGGACCCAGGTTCATACCCTGAGGTTGCCAGTTTGAGCATGAGATCATGGGGTTTGAGCAAAGGTTCACCAGCTTGAGCATGGCATTGCCAGCATGAGAGTGGGATCATAGACATGACCCCATGGCTGCTGGCTTGAGCCCAAAGGTCACTGGATTGAGTCCAAGGTAGCTGGCTTGAGAAAGGGGTCACTTGTTCTGCTGGAGCCCCCCAGTCACGACACATATGAGAAAGCAGTCAATGAACAACTAAGCTGCCACAATGAGAAATTTATGCTTCTCATCTCTTTCTCTTCTAGCTTGTCTGTCCCTATTTTTCCCTTTCTCTCTCTCTCTCATGCTTAAAAAAAGATGTTGGTTTCTTTTACATCAATTTTTAAAAATATGCTACCCTTGTTTTCAATAATAGTGTAACCCCACTTCTTTCTATTTATACATGCAAAATTAATTAAAGAAAGCTTTATTACATTTTCTAGTATTGACTGGAACAAGGAAAACCTTTACATTCTCCTAAAGTGCAATGATAGCATAGCTTGCAGGAAGATAACCTAAGAAAAAGGTAGCCAGACAATTGAATTTCAAAAATGTAATGACAATTTGGAGCTTTAGGTCACACTAACTATGTTTCTGATAATAATAATAAAAAAATTCTTGTACCTTGAGTTTAGGTAATCAGAGACCATCACTTAACTGTATGTTAAGCATCTACACCAAGGAGATAATTACCTTATTTTTACAGAAATGATTAGGAAAGATATATTAGTTTTAAATTTTTTATTTTTTAATTTGTTGTTGTATTCAATTTCCTAGTACTTTGTTTAGTATTTTAGCATCTGTATTTATTAGAGATATTGGTCTGTAGTTTTCTTTTTTTGTGCTGTCCTTGCCAGGTTTCGGTATGAGGGTTATGTTGGCCTCATAAAATGTGTTTGTAAGTTTGCTTCTTCTTCAATTTTGAATAGGAACCAAGTCTTCTTTGAATGTTTGATAGAATTCACTATTATAGCTGTTTGGGCCTGGACTTTTATTTTTGGGGAGGTTTTTAATAGTTTTTTCTATTTCCTCCCTGCTTATTGGTCTGTTTAGGCTTTCTGCTTCTTCATGACTCAGTCTAGGAAGATTGTATTGTTCTAGGAATTTATCCATTTATTCTAGATTGTTGAATTTGGTGGCATATAGTTTGTCGTAGTATTCTACAATAATTCTTTATATATCTATGATATCTGTGGTGATTTCTCCTCTTTCATTTTGGATTTTGTTTATATGAGTCCTTTCTCTTTTTTCCTTGGTAAGTCTTGCCAACGGTTTGCCAATTTTGTTCTTGGATAGGAAGAATAAATATAATAAAAATGACCATATTACCAAAAGCAATATATAAATTTAATGCAATTCCCATCAAAATTCCAATGACATTTTTTAAAGAAATGGAACAAAAAATCATATTTATATGAAACTATAAAAATCCCTGAATAACCAAAGCAATCCTAAGGAAAAAGAAGCTGGGAATTGGCAGAAAAATAGATACTCAGACCAATGAACAGAATAGAAAGTCCAGAAATAAAACCACATATATATGGTCAAATAATTTTTGATAAAGGGAGAAAAGACACACACAATGGAGAAAAGAAAGCCTCTTTGACAAATGGTGCTGGGAAAACTGGAAGGCCACATGCAAAAGAATGAAACTCAACTATAGTTTGTCTCCTTGTACTAAAAGTAATTCAAAATGGATCAAAGACCTAAATATAAGACTTCAAACAATAAAGTACATAGAAGAAAACATAGGTATTAAATTATTGGACCTTGGTTTTAAAGAGCATTTTAAGAATTTGACTCCAAAGGCAAGGGATGTGAAGGAAAAAATAAATGAATGGGACCACATCAGACTACAAAGATTTTGCTCAGCAAGAGACACTGACAACAAAATAAGCAGACAGTCAACTAAATGGGAGATGATATTTTCAAACAATTTCACAGATAAGGGCCTAATATCCAAAATATACAAAGAACTCATAAAACTCAACAACAAACAATCCAATAAAAAAATGGGAAGAGGACATGAACAGACACTTCTCCCAGGAAGTAATACAAATGGCCACAAGATATATGAAAAGATGCTCATCTTCATTATCTATTAGAGAAATGCAAATCAAAACTACAATGAGATACCACCTCACACCTGTTAGATTAGCAATTATCAACAAGACAGGTAATAACAAGTGTTGGAGAGGCTGTGGAGAAAAAGGAACCCTCATTTACTGTTGGTGGGAATGCAATGTAGTACAACCATTATGGAAGAAAGTATGGTGGTTCCTCAAAAAATTGAAAATAGAACTACCTTATGACCCAGCTATCCCTCTACTAGGAATATACCCACATAACTCAAAAGCACTGGTATGTAAAGACACATGCAGCCCCATGTTCATTACAGCATTGTTCACAGTGGCCAGGACATGGAAACAACCAAAAAGCCCTTCAATAGATGATAAAGAAGATGTGGCGCATATACACTATGGAATACTACTCAGCCATAAGAAATGATGACATCGGATCATTTACAACAACATAGAAGGATCTTGATAACATTATACGGAGTGAAATAAGTAACTCAGAAAAAACTAAGAACTGCATGATTCTATGCTTAGGTGGGACTTTAAAACAAGACTAAGAGACATGGACAAGAGTATGGTGGTTACAGAGGAGAGGGGGGAGAGGGAAGGAGAGGGGAGAGGGGAGGGGCACAAAGAAAACTAGATAGAAGGTGACGGAGGACAATTTGACTTTGGGTGATGGGTATGCAACATAACTGAATGACAAGATAACCTGGAGGTGTTTTCTTTGAACATATGTACACTGATTTATTAATTTCACACCATTAAAATTAATAAAAAAGTAATTTAAATGTTAAAGATTATATCTTCTATTGCTGTATTATTGCCCCAATAAAAACAGAAAACTAAAAAAAAATTTTATTGAGTGGATTAATTCACATATGTTTTAAGTAATATGTACATATATATGATGTAGAATGAAATATAACAAGGCTAACATTTTAAGACTTCTCTCCAGTGAAAATAAGAAATGGAAAAAAAATATGCTAGCAGTGATGAGAAAGGTAAAACAGGCACCAAGAAGCAGTCCAGCTGCTCACATTTCAGAAAGCATCACACTGGCTATATTGGAACAACCTGTGAATTTAACAATTATCTAAAAGCCAGTATTTGATGTAGACTTACTTCTCAGATTATCTGCCATGTCCATCCCTATTTCTCCTGTGAGACAATGGACCTACTTCTACCTCAGCTACTGCCACCTAACAGGTAGCTTTAGAAGGAGTGGGCTAATGTTTAACTGGAATAAACTGGGTAGGTAGCACCAAAGAAGACCTAATATCTGAGCATCAAATGACTATTCAACTATGTGAACAGTTCATTCTATATAGGTTTATGAAGCTGAATTTAACATAAGCAAAGAAAAATAGTTCAAGGATAGACAACAGAAAAGAAAGATTCTTGAAACAGACTCGGTGATAAAACACTAAGAAAATATGCCCTTCTACTAAAGCATAATCACTTAGCACTGTGAGTCTGTACAGTGCTGATACAATATATATTTTGGCTGCTCCAAGAAATACAAACATTCCTGAGAAAATCATGGCAACACAATTTAAGCTTTACAAGTATAAGCAGTTTCATTCAGAATATGGACAAATATATAATAAACATAAAGAATATAACCATTATACAGTTAACAATATGGGGGTTAAGGACACCAACCCCCCCCCCACTGTTGAAAATCCACATGTAACTTTTGACTCCTCCAAAATTTAAGTGTAATTGTCCCTTGGTATCTGCAAGGGACTGGTTTCAAGACACCCGTCGATAACCAAATCCATAGGTGCTCAACTACTTTATATAAAATGGCACAGGACAATGCACAGTCGACTCACCACATCCTCAAACTCCTAGTTATGATAAAAATATATTGTTTTTGATCAGCAGTTAGTTGAATCTGCAGATGAGAATTCTATAAATATGGTGGGCTGATTATATTTATTGAAAGAAATCCACATATAACTGGACCCCTTATAGTTCAAACCCATGTTGTTCCACGGTTAACTATTTATCTGAACATTAACTTTTTTGAGAAATTACACATAAAGCTATTCATAACTATTCAAAAATTAAGATGTCCTACTCTATTTTGAACAAATAGAATTATTAAAAAGGGATGTGCATTTTTTAAGAGGTAAGCATAGCACAGACACAAAAAATAAACACTGTGAATAAATCAGTTGCAAAAGAGACAGAGCAGATAGTACAGTCTATTTTATTTATTATTATTATTATTATTTTTTTCCGAAGCTAGAAACGGGGAGGCAGTCAGACAGAATCCCACATGCGCCTGACCGGGATCCACCCGGCACGCCCACCAGGGGTCCATGCTCTGCCCATCTGGGGCACCACTCTGCTGCAATCAGAGCCATTCTAGTGCCTGAGGCAGAGGCTACAGAGCCATCCTCAGCACCCAGGCAAACTTTGCTCCAGTGGAGCCTTGGCTGTGGGAGGGGAAGAGAGAGACAGAGAGGAAGGAGAGGGGGAGGGGTGGAGAAGCAGATGGATGCTTCTACTGTGTGCCCTGGCCGGGAATCGTACCGGGACTCCTGCATGCCAGGCCGATGCTCTACCACTGAGCCAACCGGCCAGGGCCCAGTCTATTTTATTTTGAAAGCCCATCATTTCCCTAAAATAGATAATGGATATCAATATGCCTATTCAAAACCTCACAATAAAGTGAAATAACTTTTTCCCCATAAACCTCCATGTGTAGGTTATTTTTTATATATGAATATCCTAGTTACGGAATTCAAAATTAAGTATTAAATGTTCAAATACAAGGAGTTTAGTACGACATCAGTTTCCTTGCAGCCCTCTCTAATCTCTATTTATAGGACACAACTTAATTCATCATAAAAGGCTTTCTGTCTTATATTCATTTGGTTTTAGTTTAGTTTATTAGACAGAGTCCAGGGGAAAATGTGCCTGTAATCAGATCTTCCCCACAAGATCCACCAGAAGGAAAATACATACAAGCAACAGTTTTGGAGGCATTAAAAGTAGCAGCTTCAGGATGTATAAACACAGACTATGAATGTTCATACTACATATTGTGAAACATTAATTGAAGAATGTTTATTTGGCACAAGAGCCTCCCTTTTTTATACATTCCATAAAATGGTGGGATCACTTCAAAAACCTTATAAACCTATCCATCTGCATTCTCTATACGAATTTCAAACTAAAAATTTCACAGATCAAAGCAAAAAACAACGACTAATTGGAAATCATACTTAAATTAAGGGCAAACCCTTCTATTATATTGAAGTTATAGAGATTTTAAAACTATCTTATAAATTTAAGTTATGGAGTGTTTAGCTAGAAGTATCTTAGTCTCACAGTGTAGACCGCAGTTCACTATTCAATGTAAACTTTCCTGACTAATCATACTTAGAATTCATGCACTTTTCAATAGGCATAGCTTTAGGATAAAGTACTTATTATTTAAAAATTTATATTAATATTTTCATTTTTAATATGGAACATATACATTAACCTTTGAAGTTTAAACTATGGTATTTAGAACACTTAAACAATGACTATTATTTTACTTCCTCCCAAATTTATGTCTTGTGTCTACATTATTTTTCAGTCATTCCTCCCCCAATACACACACACACACACACAGACACACACACACATTCACACACACACACATTCACACACACACACACACACACAAAAGACGTAATTGTAGACAGAAAATCAAGTAAAAATAGCAAAGCAAGATTGTAAGTATGTGTAGAAAAAAATAAGTGTCACCTAGATTAGTACATTGGGGACATAATAAATGAACAAGTCACATGCTTTTGACATCAAAATGTTATTCAGAATTGTGCTGATTTTTTTTCTCTATTTCTTGATGTCTTTCAACTGACCAAAGAAGTAGATAAATTTTCAATGGAAGGCTTGTACCATAACTTATTATACCTTCTGTAGATACTTAGGAAAGAGAGGACACTGAAGAGTAAATTCATCCTACCTATTCATGATAAAAATCATAAGTATCAAAAGTTTGAAATATATATAAATTATATACATATATAAATAAACACACGCACACAAACCAAAATTACACAGCTTTAGTATTAGAAAAACACCATGCAGGTAAAACGCAAGAACATATGTTTTTTACATGACAGAATGACAAAGAAATACAGCTATTTGGAGAAAGTCTGTTTCTAGCTTTTTGTCTTGTAAAAATAACCTGTCTCATTAGCCATTTATCATATGAAGTGTGGACTAGAATGTATTGCCTTAAAAATTTGAGTCAAGTAGGTTTAGTAAAAAATTCACTTTCAATAGAAAACACAACAAGTGCCTGACTAGGTGGTAGCATAGTGGATAGAGCATCAACCTGGGACACTGAGGACCCAGGTTAAAACCCTGAGGTTACCAGCTTGAGCACAGGCTCAACAGCTGGAGTCTGAGGTCACTGGTTTGAGCGTGGGATTATAAACATGACCTCATGGTTGCTGGCTTTAGTCCAAAGGTCCCTAGCTTGAAGACCAAGGATGCTGGCTTGAGGCCAAGATTACTGGCTTGAGCAAGGGATCACTGGTTTGGCTGGAGTCCACTGGTCAAGGCATATATGAGAAAGCAATCAATAAACAACTAAGGTATCACAACTATGAGTTGTTGCTTCTCATCTCTCTCCCTTCCTGTCTGACCCTCTCTTTGTCTTTCTCTCTTGTGCAAGCTAAAAAGAAAAGAAAAGGAAATAAGAAAACATGACAAGCAGTGATTAATGCCATTTATTTTAGAAATTACTTTATAAAATATTTACATAATGATTGGTCTTAAAAGCAAAACCAAACTATTCCCAGAGTTTGTTCTGAGGTAAACACACACTTCCATCCTCCTGCATCTATAATTTAGAAAAGAAGGGGACTGTTAACAGCAGGATTATGACCTCAAGTTAACATATAATTTTAATGAAAAGTAAACATTAAGTTAGGATCCCCTTAGAATATGAAGCTATAAGATAAAAATTGTTTTTGAAAAAAATAAAGCATGATAACTCTGGTGAAAAAGTAATCAACTGTGTTTAAGATAGTCATTAATAGGCCCTGGCCAGTTGGTTTAGTGGTAAAGTGTCAGCCCGGTGTGTGGAAGTCCAGGGTTTGATTCCCGGCCAGGGCACACAGGAGAAGCGCCCATCTGCTTCGAATGGCTCGGGTTACAACAGAGCAGCAGCCCCGATGGGAAGAACATTGCCCCCTGGTGGGCATGCCGGTGTTTCCCAGTGGGGTGCATGCAGGAGTCTGTCTCTTTGCCTCCCTGTTTCTCACTTCAGAAAAATACCCCCTCCAAAAAAAAGATAGTCATTAATAAATTTTTAAAAAACATGATTAACAGGAAAATTACACTAAATACAAAAACAGATAATTACTAGACCTCACTACAATTACCTTGCCTTATTTACAATAGAAATTTTAATTATAAGAGGTATATTTTTAGCTTTTAAAGTCTTGCTAAAATTTTCTGATTTTTCTAAGAAAAACATGGATAGTATTGACAGAAAGTAAAAGAACTGGGAGCAAGTCATCTACATACATATGACGTCCTAGTGTCCCTTGATGGGTATCCATAGGTATCTCCACACCAGTAAAATCTACTGATGTAGTATAATTAGCCCCATTGCTTATATACCACTTTTATCTATCAAGGGTGGGATGAGTTTACTGACATGCCTGATTTTTTTTTTAATTTTTTTTTTATTTATTCATTTTAGAGAGGAGAGAGACAGAGAGAGAGAGAGAGAGAGAGAGAGAGAGAGAGAGAGAGAGGAGAGAGAGAGAGACAGGGAAGAGGAGCTGGAAGCATCAACTCCTATATGTGCCCTGACCAGGCAAGCCCAGGGTTTCGAACCGGCGACCTCAGCATTTCCAGGTCGACGCTTTATCCACTGCGCCACCACAGGCCAGGCTGACATGCCTGATTTGTAGGTAGCAATTGGATGATCGGTGAACATTGTTCAGAGTTTTTTATTTGTTTATTTTTTCTGTCTGTTGATGCCATTCACATTACTAATCCATAGGTAGGTAGCCATAATCTAGTTAAGCAACTCCTCCTCCATTCTTATAATTAGAATATATGAGCATTCGGTTGAAAATGGTCAGATAGGGATTAATCAAAGAATTATAAGGAGTGCCTAGATGGGAAAAAATCCAGCAAATTCTATGTGGGCCACTGTGTTTATCTCTGCATAGCTTTCTACTGCTTTTACCAGAAACTTTGGGTACATACCTTTCCTTTTTTCACAGTGGGTTTATGACTGACTGTCTCCTGATTACAAGAGAAAGCGTTACCAGAGTGGAGCAACTTGACAATTCCAGAAAACCATTTCTTTTCTTCCTACTATTAATTGTTGCAGTGTGGTTTGAGGTGAATAAACTGGGCTGAGCAAAGTCATCAGCGGGGGAGGTGTGTCTTCAATGCATCAAATGTGCATTGTTTGGATGCTTGGAAGGGGTGACTGCCTCCTTCTTGGCTTCTATCTATTTTCCCTGGTTTGGCTGTAGGAAGCATGTGTTTTATTTTTTAGTGATGTGTAGGTAATATTTTCATGATGCATTGCCAACAAAATGACTTACATTAATATATAAATATGTCATTTAAGCATGATGTCCTGAAAAAAATCCTAGATGAGGAGTTTTGAAACTTGATCAGCTGACTAGCTACAGCATCTAGGACAAATTGTGGCAATGTTTTAGGTGTTCTTTTTTTTTACTTCTAAAATTTTTTTCAATTACTATTGACAGACAATATCAGATTCATTTCAGGTGTACAGCACAATGATTAGACATTTATATAATTTAGGAAATGATCACCTGATAAGTTTAGTACCCATCTGGCAATTATATCTATTCTAATATTATTGATTATATTCCCTATGCTGTACTTCACATCCTCATGGCTATTTATATAACTGGTGATATGTACAGGTATTACTTTTAAACATTCAGTGTATTTCCTAGCTCTTAGTCACTGATTACAGACTGCTCTTAGGTTTCTAAAACTAGTTTTAAAGCAGAGCTTCATTTCATTTCAAATTTGATTGAGATATCTTCAATTTTTTAAAAAATTATTTATTGATTTGAGAGAGATATATATTGAGATAAAAAGATATCTACTTGTCTACCCATTAACTGTTTGATTCTTGTATGTGCCCTGAACAGGGATCAATGCTCTAATATACCAGGATGATGCTCTGAGTTCTCCAGCCAGAAGTCTTTTCAATTTTTGTTTTCTTTATTACTGTGTGTGTGTGTGTGTGTGTGTGTGTGTGTGTGTGTGTGTGTGATAGAGACAGAGAAAGAGACAGAGAGAGGGACCGAAAGGAAAATACAGACAGGAAGGGAGAGAGATGAGAAGCATCAATTCTTTGTTGTTCATTGATTGCTTTCTCTTATGTGCCTTGACCGGGGAACAGAATGAGTGACCCCTTGCTCAAGCCAGTGACCTTGGGTGTCAAGCCAGCGACCATGCAGTCATGTCTATGATCCCACGCTCAAGCCAGTGACTCTGTGCTCAAACTGGTGAGCCCATGTTCAAGCCGGATGAGCCCGTGCTCAAGCCGGCGACCTCAGGGTTTTGAACTTGGGTCCACAGCATCCCAATCCAATGCTCTATCCACTGCGCCACCACCTGGTCAGGCTCAATCAGTAAAATATCTTAATAGTCATTATAAAATAACATTATTTTCTATGGCTATTTTTTTTCTCTGAAGCATAAATTAAAAACTAAGAAAATTCAAATAAATCTTTTAATTCGGTTAACTAGTTTTTCTTTAAAAGAATTTTAAAAATAGAAAATGCACATCTGATCCAAACTGAAGCACAACCTGCTTTCCAGAACAGTCTTGCGAGCTCCTGACCCAACAACCTAAGCCATCTTCAAACCATCTTGCTCTTCTACCCTCCTTCCTCCACTCATCTAACCCTGGGAGAGGGCTTCTGATCATTCTCTCTTGAGAATTATTTTAGGATTCTAAGTTTTACATATACGACAATGATAATGATTTGTCTAAGCAAATATTTAAAAACTATCATGGATTAGATTTTATATAGACTTTTGTTTGATATTCTAATTAATGTACAATATGAAAAATAATGAAAACTAGTTGAGAAACAGGATTGCAATATTTAACTTTTCATTCATTTGCAAAGCTTTGCCTACCTTTTCATGAATTAGAGTGGGTATATACTGTACTAACCATTCAGACATAAAAGGCTATTGAAAAGAATATTAAAAATAAAATAAAATAAAATAGAGCATATGAATATGCATAGTCTTTATTCCTTCTGTGGAAATCCTACCACACAAGAGTACATTAATTGCTCTGTCACAGCCCTCATCATATTGTGTTATAATTACAGTTTGTAGTCTATCTCTCTAACTTGGCAAAGAGTTTCAGGAGATCTTAACCTATTTATCTCTGGGTATCCGTTCTGACATAATGTCTGTCATGTAGAGGATGTTTAGCATAAAACTGTTAAATAAAAAATAAGTGAGGAGAGAGAATAGGCTTGATTTCCTCATGCAGCCATTTATGGTATGTGGCTTCTTACCTCTTAGCTTCTGTGAGTCTCAGGTTTCACATCTGTAATATGGGTGAAATAAGAGTTGTAAAGAGCCTCAAAGGACATCCTGTGTGAATAAGCTGGAAAGACCTGCACAGGGCTTAGCTAACTTTCCTATCCCTTCCCTCTTAGTCACTGAGTATGTGTAAAACACTGGGCTAAGTAATTGGTCACCCAATTCTTTTCCTTATGAAGTTCAGAGTCTAGTGGCAGAAAATGACAGGTGATTGGGCAATCACGGTAACATCCGCTAATCATACTGTGACAAAGGTTGGGCGAAGTACAAAACACTAAGGAATATATGGGAGAGTCTTTACCACAGCCTTGAGGGATCTGAAGAGGATTTTTGGATGATGTGGTACCTAAGACTGATATACGTCAGGTAAATATTTCAGGCAATGGAAGAAAAGATGAAAAGAGTGAGACCATAATGCTATATGTGTAACGGTGGGTAGGTGGGGCTTCTTTAATTCCACAAGTCCTAGCCTTATTCCAAAGATCACATAAAAATGCTTATGTAATTTTTCATCTACTTCAGAAAAACATCTAAGTTAAATTACTTTTTTTTCTTCCATCATATAGGAAGAAGCTTTCTCTTTGGAACTACACTTCAAAATTTTGTCTAACTCATCGGAACTTATTTATCATTTTTGTAATTTAGCAAATGTTCTGTCATAGAAATAGCAGAATCTTATTTTGATGATACAAAATAAACTTAATAATGCTGCTGAATATATTCATATTGCTGAATTAGTTTTAAAAATTTGAAAGCATCGTACCACTGACTGGTTTTGCCTTTTATTAATTACTGGTATTATGTGCCTTCCTAAAGGTAAAAAAAATACTAGTCACAGAAATATTTATATTGTCTTGGTTAGTGATTTAATAAATGTTTGATACATGATAATTGTTATTTGTGATTAAGCAGCACATATTGGGTGTCATATTAGCATTTATGTTTTGTATGTTTTATGTAAACAATGCAAGAGTGTGAACTGTACTTTGTGTTGATAAGTAAAGATATTAAACCATGCACTAAGGTCAGATGTCTTAAAACATTAACTTTTTTAAAGGAGTAGTAAAAAGAGCATAGGCAAATCAGAAAATCTAGGTTTGATTCTTGGCATAGACATGAACTAGCATGTGGCTTCAGGCAGGCTACTTCTATTTTATTTAATAAATGTTTTCTTTATCCTCTTCACTTACACTTTAAAAATATGGAAACAATGTTTGCAAGAGTTCTCAGTGGAGAGTAGTTATAAAATAAATACTTTTAGTTTATTTAAGTAGGGGTAAATATAAGAAGTTAGAGGAAAGTTATCAATGATCACATTCTATTTCAGTGCATGAACTCTAAACAAAGATTCAAATTTCCCAAGCACTACCTAAAATATAAATGTAAACTCTCTGTTTTACTGAATCATTGTTTACATTACCACCATCCTCAGATATCAGTGTTTGAAATGGCCGTAGCAACATCAACAGAGGAAGACAATTTTAAAGTCACTATAATGAATCCAGACAGCCAAACAAACAAATCCAAGAAAATAAATTTAAAAAATTATGTTATTATAAGCTGATATCCACAGGCATATTTCTAGAAATTTGATTGCAAATGTGTTAAGAGAACAATTTCATGGGTTGAAAGGAAGAAATGAGCTACAGAGTACTTCTCATAATATTCACACCAGAAACGCACAAGTTCATTTTCTCAGTCTGACCTCTCAAGAATTAGATACACTATTCTCTCTAAAACCAACCAACCAACCAACCAACCCATAGAAATGCACAGTAGAAATATCTGTTGCCTTCTTGTTTTCTGTAAGAAATAAATCACTAAATACTTCAGAGGGTGAACATGATTTCAAACCATATATTTATAACAGAAGTCATTTTTGTTTTTCATCCCCAAATTTCCTAATGACAAGAAACAGCCTATTTTAATTATATTGGCCTCCCTTATGCTCCTTAAGTACAAGAGATTCTCAGCTGAGTACGACTGATAACAATGTCATCTGATGGCAACTCAAGTTTTAGGCCACAGTCAGGGCAGTCTTCTCCTAAAAATAAGTATCCATTTAAATGCTACCTATTTTGTTTTGCTAATCTATTCTCATATAGCAAATAATCACTTTTGGTACAAAAGTTAGTCATAAAATCCTCCATTAGTGGTTGGTAATGGACCATGATAATACATGTTTGTAAAAAGTATGTTTGAAAAATGAAATGCTGGAAGTACTGGCCATATAAGGAACATTAATATTTATACAACATAACATTGTAGGGCCAGATTTCCTTTTTATTGACAATTGACTGCACAGAATATTTTCCATTATCTTGAGGAAAGAGAGCTTTGTCATTCCATCACTTGTTTATATTAAGCTATATTAATACTCTGCTTTGTTGTATCCTTGACTGCTTTAATAGAAAAATGAGAGTGATTAATAATTGTTAGTTTTACAATGGAGATGATAAAATAAATCAGAAATTAGCTTTGGAATATTAAATATATGGCAGGCAAACAATGTTAACCTATGTCTAAATCAAAATTGAATACGTAAAGCAAATTTCTACCCTTCATTATTAACATATATCCCCAGAAGGGTGAATTTCAGGCAAGTAACAAGAGAGAATCCGGTGCTTGTAATTATATTTTTAACATAAGGTGATATATATTCCCAGTGCAATGCCAACAATGCTAGAGGAGATATTTACAGTTTTCACCATGGTCAAAACTGACAAAGATGCTTCTGAGAATAAACTGAATTAAAGTTACTTAATGGTAGATAAAAGAATTAATTCTGAGCTTCTTTATTTCTTGTTTTAAATGCAATTTGTCTTTATTTAAATGCATAAAAGTATGATTATATTTTCAATGATCAACTGAGATTACACAAAACTATTCTTAATTCTCACAAAGTTATATATAGCTATAGTAATAATAATTATGAGTTAATATTAAGCACTATGAGGCAAGCATTGCTCTGCTACATTTGTTATTTTATTCATCCTTTTCCATAACCTTTGAGGCCGACACTGCTTTACAGACAGGGCATCGAGGGCACAGAGAAGATAAACAGCTTGTTTACGGCCATACATCTAGCAGTGATTCTAACTCTGGCTAACCGACAATGGAGCATACTCTGTCTCTGCTGGGTTCTCTCTCCCTGAGCAGAGGAGTAAAAGACTCATTGAAGGTTACTGTGCAGTTCAAGTGTTAATTAGTAAATTCAGTGTGTACACCCTTAAACCACAATCTAGCCAGTTGTCTATTTTCGGGAACTGTAGGGCCTTTAGCATGGACACTCATCGGGTCTCTACCCCTTGTCTGTTTTTGGAATTTTGTGAGAAATTACATGAAAGAATATTAGGTTTCTCTAAGTGTTAGAAAAAAAAGTGTACAAGATTCTACTGGTGTAGATTATTTCAACCACAGGCCTATGGCAGCCCCAGAGGAGCCATGAGAGGTGAAATCATGCAGGGTAAGCACATCAGGATGATAAAAAGGAAATCCGAATTCAAACCAAGCCTTCGTTTCCACATCTGTAAAACATGGAACTTAATAATTTTCTGCTTCTCCTTGGGTTACTATGGAGCAGGAACAGGTTACAAGCATGAAAGAAAGTCTGCAGACAGTCATGATCGTCACCAAGTAGGTATTACTATAAAGTCACTGTTGAAACAATCAATTGTTAGACAAAATAAAGGACTGTTTGATGTCAAGGGTAATAGAACCTCATTTCCTGATCAACTTTACCGGGCGAAAATACTACTGCTGCAGCTTCCATGTCCCCTGGGCCTACATCTTGGAGCATACATTGTTACAACTGCAAAGTGAGTTAAGTAATTGCATTATGAAACGAGGAGGGTTCCTGGATCTTCTAAAGATCAGTTCTAGAAGAGCCACTCTAGGATGATCAAAAGCTTTCAAGAGAGATTTTCAGCAAGTGAATATGAAAAGCAAGATGAAGTTTGAAAAAAAGGAAATAGAGCATAGAACTAACTTAGAATTCAGAAATCTGGCCAGAAGTGGTTTCATGACATTCATTTATTTCAGAAATATCCATCAGTATGGTTCTGACTTGTTCTAATCATTATGAATACTACATCAATCATATACATATGCTTTTTGGAAATAGAGAACTAGGGAGGCAGATAGTATACCGTATTTCCCCAGGGATAAGATGCTCCCATGTATGAGATGCACTTTAATTTTGGGGCCAGACATAAAATTATTAAAGTCAAGTTTTATTCATCATAAAATTCATACAATTACTTATCACTGTCAAAACTCTCAACCATTTGCTCATCCTGATCTGTGTCTGATGACGAATAACTATCTTCAACAATGAGCATAAAAACAAGCGCAAAAAAAAGGAAATGCAAGTAAAAAGATCTACAACTGCTGTATAAAATGTACCCAGTTTTTAGAAACCCAAATTTTTCAAAAGAGGGTGTGTCTTATACATGGGGAAAGATGGTATAAGTAATTGCCACAAGGGTATTATTGAGTTTGAATGAATGATTGCAAAAGTCCCCTTTACTCATTACCTATGACTGATGTTTTAAAAAGTGTCCATCTAAAGAATAGAAAAGGATACAATATAAACTAAGAAATAAGAAAGTGAAAGTGCCAGAACACATTTCTTACACATTATTAATTACATATTAATGTAAATATTAGAGAGAAGCAGATTTTTAAGTATTAATGTAATATTGTCAAAAAGGAAAACTAATTAAAAAACTTTTTGGACAAAAGGAACAAATTAAGCAAAGCCTTTGTGGTGTTCATCTTTATCATATCACAATAGCTTCCACTTAGTGCCTTCTGTGTACCAAGCAATTTATAACATCATTTAAACTATGCTACCTTTAATCTTCCAGGAGTTCTATGCTGTGTTATTATTCTGGTTTGAGATAAAAACAAGCAAGGCTTATAGAAACAGCAACTAACTGATATAGCTACATTTGTACCTGGCTGCCTCATTCCAAAGCCTGTGCTTATACACCTGCTTGCCTTCCATCACACAACCCTTTCATGAGCTACTTTGGGGCATGGAGCCCTAGTGTGACTGAATTTAGTGGGATATGAGCTGGAAAGAGATAGGTCCAGGAGATGGAGGGGGCACCTGACATAAGTTTAAGTTGGTGCACTATAAACAGATCGTAGTTCCTTAATGTCCTGAAAGTAATGTAAACTCTATTGTATATACAAGATAATACAACTTTTTCAAACTACACCTACTCTTTGAGTAGTGACTTACATAGAGGGGAAGGAACGTCAGAAAATTAAAGAAAGCCAGCAACTTAAGTGAGGGTCAGTGTAAAAATGAGTAAAAATATAATTTAGATATATGGGGCATTTATTAAAAATCTAATTACTTAAAAATATTGCATTGTTTACTTTAAAATAATCAAAGAAGCCATTTATTCTTTTCAAATGTGTAATAAAAAGCTAAAATAGAAAATGTATATATTCAAAGAACATTTATATGTGAGAAAGGACTATGTCTGGGAACAAAAATATTAAATTAAATTGTCAGTGTCAAAAAGCAAGGTAGACAGAGATCAAGGAATGAATAATTTCTTATCCCCCACCAAAGCTAGGTCTTATTAAAAGTTCTATTAAGAAATTCTAATAAATTGTCTGTTAGTAAAACTGGGGAAAGGGAACATTTACTGAAAGCCGACTATGAGCAGTTCAGGTGGATATTTTAAATCCCCTTTAATTCTAAAAATAAAACAAATAAACAAACAAAACCCCACCACCACCATTCTGTGACCATAGATCCTATGTGACAGGATGATCTTAATACTCTAGAAAAGATTGATTTAATAAAGAGATCAAAGTCCTAGCCTTGATTTGTGACAATGTGACTTTAAAAACAATCTCCTGATCTTTATGTGTTTATGTCCTTCTATATAAAATAAAGGCAATGAGGCCAAGTTTTAGGGCAAATTTCCTCATAAAATGAAAGGATTCATTGCACGTGAACACGTGGACAAGCATGTGTGTGCCTATTGTTACTTGATGGGTGACACTTGAAAGTCTCCAGGTCTGTTATTCTCTGTTCAAGGTTGCAATATTAGAAAGAAACTTGGGGATGGTGAGTGTGAGGAGAAGACCCAGCTGGCAAACTTAGTTCTCTTGGGGGTCTGGGCCAAACTGGAAAGGGTGGAAGCTACTGAGCAGTTGGGATGGTCAGGAAGGAAAAGATAAGGCTGTGAGAAAGGAAAAAATTGCAACATGGGCCAGACAGTGAGAGAGTACCACCACTTTCTAGGTGTCATGTAAAAAATAAATAACACAAAATACTTGAAAATACTTATTCACAAAGATTTATGCAGCCCTATGTTCATTGTAGCATTATTGACGGTGGCCAAGATATGGAGACCACTAAATTGTCCTTCAACAGAAGATTGGGTAAAGAAGATGTGGTGTATATGTACAGTGGAACACTACTTAGCCATAAGATGAAATACTGCCATTAGTGACAGTATGGATGGTCTCTAAATATTATGCTAAGCAAATTAAGTCAGTCAGAAAAAGCTAAGAACCATAGGATTTTACTCAGATATGGGATCTAAAACTGAAACTCATAGACACAGACAACAGTACGGTGGTAACCAGAGTCAAATATATATGATGACAGTAAATGATCTGACTCTGGGTGGTGGGCACACAATGCAATATACAGAACACAAATCAATGAACACTTGAAACTTATATGATCTTATTGATCAATGTCACCCTGAACAATTAAATAAAAAAAGTAAAAACATTTTTTTTTGCCAGTTTAGGGCAAAATAGACACAACATAAGTTATGTGTATATAAAATATGTTGTGATGGAAACTGATGTTTCAAAAGCTGATAAAGATTTGAAAGTAACTTATAGCAATAGACCATGTGAAAAGCAAGTGATGTTTTATTCATATGAACTCAAAATAAAATGCTTTAACTAGAATGTTAATTTTTTGGAAAAATTTTACTCTAGATCTCTTAAAAAGAAATCTGCCATAACTAATGCAAAGACAGCTTAAAATATGTATCAGGTAAAATGGCTTAACATTCAAACAATTTATTTTTATTTTTTTATTTATTCATTTTAGAGAGGAGAGAGAGAGAGAGAGAGAGAGAAGGGGGGAGGAGCTGGAAGCATTAACTCCCATATGTGTCTTGACCAGGCAAGCCCAGGGTTTTGAACCAGCGACCTCAGCATTTCCAGGTTGACGCTTTATCCACTGTGCCACCACAGGTCAGGCCACATTCAAACAAATTTTTAATGTCCTAAATTTTTTGTTGATGTTATCAACTAGCTTCTATTTATTAGATGTCATTTGCTAAACTACTTTGTTTAATCATGTAAAGTAATATAGTCTAGTAGTTATTTTATATCATTCTAACATTCAAGAAGAAAAATTATCTTTAATTTTCTATTATTTTAATATGAAATGTTTTATTAATTTTACATGCTTTCCCAAGAACTTTCATAAATAGATTTTATTGTTTTTGTTATTAGCTTCTACTCTCTTATTTATTGTAAATAGAGCATATATGGAAAAAATGGGAATAAGACACCTTCTGATGGAAAAGGCTATCTAAAGAGAAGTATCAAATAAAAAACATAGGTCATGAAGTCAAATCTGAATTTTAGATAAACTACAAAAATAACATGACATATCAGACACAGTGATACTAAAATATCATTTTTTGTCTGTTTAAAATTTAAATTTAACTGGACATCCCATATTTTATTTGCTAAATCTTGCAGGCCTCTATCTAAAGCCCAGCCTATGTAATGAAACTATCTAAGCAAAGAAAGGAGGTCTACCTTCCCTGCACCTAACAATACACCAAATTGGAAAAGGTCTACTCTGAAGGCCACAGCATTTTCAAAGTTCTAAGTTAGATAAAAATTGGTTACAATAAAATTACTGAAAATGCTTTCACTTCATGACAAAGTGAATTTAGTTTCCACAAGGCAAAAAAATTTTTAGCCCAGTTTTGAAACAGAAACACACTTAATTTTCTGTGAGAAATGTTTAATGTTAGTCAAGCTCATTGCACAATCATGTTGTGCATGCTGTTGCTTATAATGAGGTGGTTGGCTCTAGAAAAGGAACGTGTTAAGCAAAAATTGTAAGACTGACCTAGCTTCCTACGGCATTCCATGTTCATGAAGCCAACAATGAATATATTAATTACACTGTAGCTAATACCTTCCTGTTACCTATAAATTAAAGTCTACATTTCTGTAGCTGCTCATTAACTGATTTAACTTAATAATTGGTTTATTACATATACACACACACACACACACTACTTTGGACACTTGGCTAAATTAAAAAAAACCTTTTCTGTAGTTCTGTAGTAATGAAAACAAATATAAAGTTAAACAATAGGAATAGCAGAATTTAAGAACATAATAGAGAGAAGGGAAGTAACACATAGAGAAAGATACAGAGAGAGAGGAAGAGAGAGAAAGAAAGAGAAAGAAGAGAGAGAGGGAGAGAGAGGAAGAGAGAAAGGGAGAAATGGAGAGAGAGGGGGAGAAGAGGTATTGAGATATTGATATTGGCATTTAAAAATACTTTACTTCTTCCCTGGATATCTGTTTATGGAATTTCCTGAAGATCAGTTTAAATGGGTTATTTCTCATTTGTAGAAATGCCGATGTTTTGTTTTGTTTTTTTCTTCTTTTACATTATATATTTTCGTTTCTCAATAATCTAGAGAAGAGCAGTAGGAAGGGATTGTTACCTTTTACAGATGGGAAAACTAATGCACTTAAGTAATTGATCACTATATTTGTACATAAACAGTCATGACACATTGCTTATGTTTTCAAAATAAGAATGATACACGAAGGAAAAAAACTACAGACATATGAGGAAGTACTATCATTTCGAGAGGAGAAGATGAGACCTCTTGTCTATCACGATTTGATAGTGAGAAGGATATTTGAAATGTAGTTTATTCAAAATAACAAATCCAGAAAGCAAAGCCATAATGTTTAGAAATCAAGGGGGAGGTCTCAAAGAAAACAGCCTCATTCTAATATTTTGTGGCTGGCTCTATGTAAATTCCACAGTACTGGACCTGTGGGGGCATTGAATAAGTAAACAATACACTGCACTATTTAATACATGTGTAATGGTGGTCATAGTAATTATACATTTTTCAACTCTAATGATCTAAGAGGCATCATGCTTGCTAAGTGCCATATAAACATAGTCTTTTAATCCTCACAAAAATCTTATAATACTAGTGTCCACATTTTCACTTACAGATGAAGAATACACAGCATTGATGAAACGATCAACATTCTTCGTAATAGTATATGTATATTTGTTATGAATGTATGTGTGCCTGACTCCAAGGCTGCAGTTCAATCTCTCTATTACTGGGAACAGAGAATAGTCAATAATTATATGCTAAGTTTAATGTTCAATGAAACATTTTGGAATGGGGTGACATTTCCATGCCACTGAAATCATATCACAAAATGATGCCTATTGGAATGTGTGACCATGCAGACATAAATCTGAATAACACTGAGGAGTTTTCCAAACTGCTCCTACCACCTGCCACACACTCCCCTTTCTCTTCATGTCCTCAAGTAATAGAGTTGAGAATCACTTTTCTAAGAGGTCTTAAAACCCAGAGCAAGACAGTGAATAATAAGCAGTATAAAGCTAATATTATTAGAAGAGGGGGAAAAAAGTGCTCTCAGAGTCCCTAGATTATGCAGGTAACAATGTTAGGTATTTCTCAAATACCAGTTAATCTCAAGTAGCCTGTTTATTGCACTCTCTTATTTTGAAACTTAGACTTTAAAAATAGAAGTGATCGTTATGTAATAGATAGATGTAGCTCTATATTTATCACCAAATAAACATTTTACCACACTGAGCTGATAAATTCCCAATTAGACATAAATATATTTGCTCTTGTTAGGGAGGCCTGGCAATGCTGTACTGTTCTATGTTTTAAAAAATCTGAAAAAGAAAAGAGCTCATTGAATTTTTGTTGGATGGATCTCTAAATTGAAATAAACACTGGTCTAGGAAGTTCTGATTAGTGAAGCTGTATTTTCATTCTAAATGAAGTAGAGCAAGTCTTACTTTCAAACTTTCATTGTGTGTACCTACAACTCTCAACTGGCTAAGCCTGTTACTGAAGATGTAATAACAAAGTAGTTGAAATTACCATCTTTTGGTATGAGACACATTTGTTTCACTCCTAGGATTTACCATTCATGTGGTTATAGAAAATTCTATAAACCATTGACTGGTGTTCTCACATTTCAAAGAGGACTAGTACTATCACAAGTGAAGCCATCCTACCTGATATATTGGGGATCAATAATTTATAGATTAAACAAAAATAATATTTAGAAAAGAAAATACATTAAATAGAAACATCTTTACATTTTCTTAAAACACACAAGAGTGCAATATTCTAGTTTTTCCAGTATTTCCATGTGAGAAAACGTCTTCCATTAAGCATGGGACTGGTAATAGTCTTTTATGGTATATAAATCATACACATAATATACCACTTTAATAGGCTCAATCATTTATAAGCAAGACCACATAATGGCACTGATACAGAGACTGTTCAATCTATATTTTATGATTTTTCCAATAATTTATATTTGAATGTTCAAATTAAATATGACAGTGATTTTGCCCCTCTGATTTTATTGAATCCTTCCAAGAAATTAAGCTATTCTTTCTTGTCTCAACCATTAATAAAATTATATATACATTATATATTGTACAATATTTAATTAATTTTTACATATTTAATTATACATAAACTATAATTTGAAATATATATGTAGATTAATGCATGAATAGGTAGATTGATAGGCAAATAGACAAATAGATACACAGATTTATAATATTGTAAGAGAAGGCTTTCAATGATATCAAGTTTACTATTTAATTAACTTCTGATACCTTAAAAAGTCTTAAATAGTAACCCAAATGCAGTTATTCTTAAGTTTTTTGAGAAATCATGGACTCCTGAGAGACTATGACAAGAGCTGGGACATTTTCTTTAGAAAAATAAATGCACGCACATACATTTAAAGGACCCAGAGATATAACAAGTTCATCCTATGGCTCTGATGAATCTATGCTGTTTTTTTGTTGTTGTTCTTTATTTTTTTGGTTTTTTTTTTGTTTTTGTTTTTGTTTTTTGTGACAGAGACAGAGAGAGGGAGAGATAAGGACAGACAGGAAGGGAGAGAGATGAGAAGTGTCAGTTCTTTATTGCAGCTCCTTAGTTGTTCATTGACTGCTTTCTCATATGTGCCTTGACAGGGGAGGGGTGGGGGTTCCAGCAGACCTAGTAGTGATCCCGTGCTCAAGCCAGTGAGCTCGGGGTTTCAAACCTGAGTCCTCCACATCCAAGTCCGATGCGTTATCCACTGTGACACCACCTGGTCAGGCGAATCTATAATTTTAATTTAAAATACTTTCTTTCCCCAATGTTAGAAGCAATGTTATTATTTTCTAAGTAGCTAAGTGTTAATAAGTGAATGCTTCAGAACAAGTGACAAACCTCTATGGTTCCTAATGTTTGGGCTTCCTTCTTTGAAACAAAGTTTTAAAGTTCAGTAAACTAAATCCATACTCAAATATAGGCAAAATAAACAAATAGAAAAGAATAATAAGATAAACCTACTGAATTTCAAGTCAATTTGAATTTCCCAAGCCTTCTTGCCCTAAATCTTAATTCAACTACAGAAGTACTCTTAACCATTCATCACTTTACAGATTATCTGATATTTTCAACAGATGCCCCCAGCATATCCACTGCAAGAGATCTACTTTCCAGTACTGCACTAATACACTAGATACTACCACATATAACTACTTAAAGTTCAGTTAATTAAAATGAACTAAATTTAAAATTCAGTTCTTCAGTCACACTATCCACATTTCAAATGTATAAAACCCACATATGGCTAGTGGTTTAGGGCATTGCAGAGAATATTTTATCAACTTAGAAAGCTCTAGAACACCCATAAATTTCTGCGTCCAGCAAGTGATTTGTATGCTTTCTGGTAGGCAGTCAATTATGTCTGTTCCCAAACAAGTTTATGCCAGCTGGCTAAATATGAAATTGTGTTATGTAATTGAACATTATATAAAGTAATATAAATATGAGTATAAAGAAAACAAGAGAATTTCTATATCCACAAAATTTTAAAATTCAGTTCCTTTAAAAATGTTACTGCATTAGATGTAGGTAAGATAATTTTTAAAAATTAGAAAAAAATCATAGAGATTACAGAATTTGCTGTCAGATTTCTTTGCATTGGATTTTCACTTAAAGGCATTTATGAAGGAACCAAAATTATAGAGGGAATGGGGGGTGGAGAGAGGTAGAGAGGGTAAAAGGGGATAAATGGAGATGGAAGAAGACGTGAATTGGGGCGATGACCACACAATACAATATACAAATGATACAGAATTGTAAACCTGAAGCCTACATAATTGTGCTAATCAATGTTACCCCAATAAATTCAATAAAAAATTAATGGGAAAAATAAAAATATATAAATAAATATGAGCATTTTAAAGAAAAGAACAACTAAAATTATAATTC
Organism: Saccopteryx bilineata; assembly: GCF_036850765.1. NCBI lineage: Eukaryota > Metazoa > Chordata > Mammalia > Chiroptera > Emballonuridae > Saccopteryx > Saccopteryx bilineata. The sequence continues at coordinate 205,133,038 of NC_089491.1, read as the reverse complement.
ATAGATGATGCATTAAGAGATTTCTAGCAAGAAAAATACTAAGATCTATGAACAGCAACCCAAACTCAAAAATATTTCTTGGCTTCCATAACAACACTGGCAAATAAATATATAATTGTTTTAAAATTTAAACAAAAAATTATTTTGGCTTGACCAGGCAGTGGCACAGTGGATAAAGCATCGAACTGGGATGGGGAGGACCCAGGTTCCAAACCCCAAGGTTGTAGGCTTGAGAGTGGGCTCATCTGGCCTGAGCATGGGCTCACCAGCTTGAGCGTGGGGTTGCTGGCTTGAGTGTGGGATCATAGAAATGACTTTATACTGAGATGAAAACACTTGAACTTTGTGTTCACTTTATTTAACCTTTTAATTTTTCTGACCTGAAAATGTTATCTATCTATCTATGGCATTAATAACTTGAGAACTAAAAAGTACAAGAATTTTATTGTTTTGTACATTGAAATTTAGATGCAAATGAAAACTTAAAACTACATACACTACTAGGACTCCTGAAATTACTACTACTTTCTTTTCTTTTTATTTATTTTTTGTATTTTTCCAAAGTAGAAGTGGGGAGGCAGTCAGATAGACTCTCTCATGCACCTGACTGGGATCCACCTGGCATGCCCACCAGGGGACAATGGCTCTGCCCATCAGGGGCCAATATTGCTCCATTGCGGCTGGCAGGAGCTATTCTAGCGCCTGAGGCAGAGGCCATGGAGCCATCCTCAGCGCCTGGGGCAAACTTTCCTCCAATGGAGCCTTGGTTGCAGGAGGGAAAGAGAGACAGAAATAAAGGAGAGGGGGAGGGGTGGAGAAGCAGATGGACACTTCTCCTGTGTGCCCTGACTGGGAATAGAACCCTGGACTTTCACATGCCAGGCCGATGCTCTACCACTGAGCCCATCGGCCAGGGCACTACTACTACTTTCTTTCATTAAAATAGCATCAAGATAATATTGTAATTGGTAGGTGTTGCTTGACTAATGAGTTTTTTTGTTTGTGACAGAAACAGAAAGAGAGACAGATAGGAAGGGAGAGAGATGAGAAACATCAACTCTTCGTTGTGGTACCTCAGTTGCTCATAGATTGCTTTCTCATATGTGCCTTGACCAGGGGCTATAGCAGACCAAATGACCCCTTACTCAAGCCAGCAACCCTGGGATCAAGCTGTTGAGCCTTGCTCAAACCAGATGAACCTGCACTCAGGGTAGCGACCTCAGGGTTTCAAACCTGGGTCTTCCACATCCCAGTCTGACTTTCTATTCACTGCGCCACTACCTGGTCAGGCTGAATATTTTTTATTAGTCAATTAATTAAAGAAAATACTAACACTGTCATGGATCATACATATCTATTTAAAATAACAGCAACACATATCTTTAAAATAATACACACAAGTGTGTAAAATTTATTTTTATATACTTTGGAATTACTTGAAAATATCATAAATACTCCAAATTATCTAGTTCAACTATAGAAATGCTGTTAGCTTTATCAAAAAAACATATTTATTTAAGTGTTGCTTTACTATGTGATACCTTCATATCAAAATGGAAAATTGGCTGTCCTTGTGGGCCAAATTTAGATTGACTGAAGAAGTCATTTTGGAATAGCTTGAAAGTAAGTATGCCTTTCTTGGTCTACCACAGTCCCCATTACTCTCATTTGTCTTAAAGTCTATTTTATTACACTGCCTAGGTCATGAAGTTATTTAAGTTCATGATCCTCATTACATAAGATATCTTGCATATCTCATGGGGGATATAGGCAATTGAGTTCTTAAATCAGACTAAGTTATGCTTAGCATTTCATATTAACTTTCATTCTCTCAAGCAACACAATGCTAACAGGTTTACCAATTTGTACTTATTTCCTTTTTACTTATTATATACCACCAATAACTAGGCCATAGTCCTACCCCATGGAGAAGTGTTCTGAAAGAAAGGGATATATTACAGTGGAACTAGAAGGTAGAGAAATTTCTCTCTATGCCTATGTATTTGTATTTGAAAAGAAAAATACTATAAGGATATGAAGTTCATTTTAAATAAGATTAATTATATATGTATCATATTTGAGTTCAATTATACATTACTTTATTATTTGTAGTCTTTTCAAAATAAAACCTTACTATCTAATATCAATTAAGTAATCAAAATTTATTTAATGAGATGACCCAAAAATCTATTGAAACACAAGGCTCAGTATGATTGGAGTCAAGTACAGTCTAAAAGAGTTCAGAGTGAAGAGAAATGGAATTGAGAGTCCAGGGAAGTCAGATGTAAGGAAGAAATATGGGTAGTCTATTTAACTTACACATTTCACACAGTGTAGTGTGAGGTTAAAAATAAAGGTACACACTCAACAGTGTCGATTTTAAAAACCAAGAACCACCATAGCCATATAGCAGACTTCCCAAAAGTTAAAAGTGATATTTCTAATTTCTCTTAAACTCCAAATTTTTATAGTTTGAAGAAGTCCACTTAAATGTAGAATTGCTCTACTGTATCACATAATGGTTTTATTTAATTTAAAAAGTGTTTATTCATTCACCAAGGAGTTATTGAATTCATCCCATAAGCTCAATACTGTGGTAGAAGTGAATTTTGAAAAAGACAGATATTTCCTGTATATGAGGAGCTTAGATTTTTTTATAATAGAGATTAGTTAGTATTACATTCAAATGGTTATGCCACAGGTTTAATCAAGACTGGCCTACACATCTCATAGACAAAGTAAAAAAATTGCTCATCCCATAAAGATATATTCTGGATGGTCTAGAAATATCTTGGTTAACATAAGACTTTACTGGTGAAGCATAGTTTATTTTAAGGTATGTATAGGTTCTCACCATTGCCTGTAAATGATATAAATTTTAATTCAATCTAACACTTAAAAAGTAAGTATGCACATTGCAGGAAGTACAAAGGTAAGTCACAGTCCTTTTGGGCATTTGTACTTACTATTCATGGAAGTTAGAAAACCCCGTGGTAATAAAAGGTGCAAGGACTATGAGGATTCAAAACTGAGAAAGTTCCTCTTAGAGAAAGAGTAAAGGCTTTTTGGATAGAGAGGTAATATATAAGGATGTTGAAGAACATAGTATTAAATAATGGGTTTGCTTGGAAGGAGTAGTGGATGGTAGAAATTAGTAAGCAAGTAAGAGATAAATGCTCTTTTGATATGTCATAACCTTTACCTAATGATTTTTCAGGTGTTCTCTAGGGATGTTTTTTTGGGGGGGCAATATAGGGGTAGTCAGAATCAGTGACCTCGAGAGAGTTATTCCTATATTCTGTTAAAGAGAAACTAGATGTGGATGTGAAATAATGTTCAGGGTGGCAGAATCCTGTATCACATCATTTGGAGGATCTTGGGGAATCACCTGTCTTCATGAGGCAGCCTTTGATAATAGGGAATAACAGAAACAAATGATTATTTACACAGAGGACTCATTTATTCTAATAATAGTTCATGTACTATAGGATTGTCTTCAAGGAGACTTAGTCCACTTGCCAAGTAATTTATCTGATTTCCTCAGTTACTTTGGCTAATTTAGTTCACCATATTATGAACTATATTAGGCTTTTCTGGTCAGGCTCAAACAATTGTTTTGCAATTGGTTTTCCTTGCTTTTCCTTCTTCCCTTTCTCCCTTTCTTCCTCTCCTCCCCCATTTTTTCCTACTTCAATTATTTCCTGCCTCATTCCATAAAGTACTTAAGGTAAATCAGCCATTATGAACATTAAGAGATATATATACAATTTAGTGTCCCAAAATATCAAGAGATATTGGTTGAGTATGGTTTACTGATATATATATAATTGTTTCCTGAATTTTCACACTTCTTCTGTTACCAAATATGGAAACCTTGATTTACAGTAAAATGATTACTAAAAATTTTTAAAGGACTTAGTGAATCTGCATAGTTGTTCTGCCAACTAATGAACAATGTTTTCCCATATTTTCTTAGACAAAATTTAACTATTTCTAATGCTGATATCAGCGATGGACCTGATTCTTGGTTCCTTTAAAAATAATCCAATCCACTTGTGCATTTGTGATTTAGCATGTTTTTATAAATACATAATAAGTTAAATACCCCCCCCCCTTGCTGGAAGAAAATAATTTATTATTAATCACTAGTGAAAGCATAATTACCCCATGTACTATTTTCACCCTATTTTCTGCATTGGTGCTAATTATATCCTCTGACTCTCAGAATTATTATGATTTCTGCATGATGAACACAGTGGGTCACAGCTACATCTTTGCAACTTTCCAGTCATTCTTCTATAATATTATTCATAGATCATTTTATACAAAGTAGATAAGAGACCACAATTTTATACATTTATCATAGACTTTTTATGAGATTATCCTTATTCTACACATCATAGTTGACTTCTGTGATATACTTAATTATACTGCAGCAATTACTGGCAACAGTATTCTATTTAGGCCATCAATGTTTATGTGACTTCGTCTCCAATTGGGATACACACAATTACATACATTTATATTCAAGAAAGGTATCCTAGCTCTCAAGGGCTAAACTATTCACAAAGATTTACTGGTTTACAATTTAGTTGTCCTTTCTTTCCCACCTTTATATTTGAACTGTTACTGTTAGACACATGATTGCTTCTCTTTGCTAGGAATCTCTCCGTTTTCTCTCTTTCTTTCTTGCGCTCTTGTCTATGTATTCTGCCTTTTGTTCACTGTCTCTTGATTACTCTTTAAAAATACTTGTTTTTCTCACAGACTACTAGTCTTTAACTTCTGCATACCAGTCAAATAATTTTGCTTAAAATCATTGGTATTTGGCTTACTAAGGCTCATGTGTTCTTCCTATTGGTGAAAAAGTTTCTTCTTCACTACCACTGTTGGTTAATTCTAGATTTTGAGAGAGTCTGAGTGCCAGAGTGTTCTCTAGAAACTTAATCAACACACAGTCAGGAGCTTGTGGTTTTTAAACAAATACTTGTACCTACAATTCTTTTCTTATGTATTCAATGTTTCATGTTTGAAGTTTAAATTAGTTCTAATATACACAACTATTTAATTCTGTGATTGAAAGATGGCCTACCTAAACTAGCCTCCCTACATAAATTAAAGCATTCACTGCCACTAATCTTGGCAGCAAGCTAATGGATTCTAAAGAGACCCATTTGCTTTGTACAGACAGACTATTGTAGGTGTCTTTATTTCAAAAAAAAAATGTGATCCAAGGCTCAAATTATACTTCATATGCTTAATTCACTATTTATTTCTTAACATGGTTCTGGTTTAGTTGTTTCTAGTTTATTCAACAGATATATACAAAGGGTAGACAATAAAGAAACTATACAGAATACAAAAAGTTAATTTTAAAATTGATGCCAATATAAAAACAATTCTGGAAATTAAGGAATGTAAGTACTCAAAAAATGTGCACAATCAATATTTAGTGTTATAAACTATAATAAACTTTTTTAACAAAAATAAATCTGTTGTATTGTTTTATTCTAGATTAAAAAACACCTCTAAATTTAAAATTTCATGCTTAAGATTAGTGGACCTACTGAATACCATCAAGAAATAAGTCAAGTATATTACTGAATCAGAACAGTCTGGGAATTAAATTTAGAAAAATTTTAGAATCCATAAACAAAATTTAGATTTGTGACCACTGCTGTAATTGAATCAAACATTTAATAGAAATCATCACAGAGTGAAATCTTATACTCCATTTATTCATCCAATAAATATTTAGTTCTTATTATGAGTAAGGCATTGCAGGGGATACAATAAAAATAAAGCATGGACTTTGCCCTCATGGAGCTTACAGTCTAGTATGAAAAAAAAAAGCAAGCACTTAGCATAACATTAGGGAGAAAGTGATGTGTCATAAGAAAGATTCAGACAGGTGCTATGGAAGTCACTGACATTTGCAGATTTTTTTACTGTAGTGTTTAAGTTGCCAATAAAAACAGAAAAAATAACTAATTATCAGTTTACAAAATTAAGTGCCAAGTTCTGTGAATCTATGAATTAAAAAGCTGCAATATTGATGCAATTTACTGTCATTACTCACCAGTTCTTGAAAGTGTTTGAACTCTGAGTAACAACTTATTAGAAATGCCATCTTGCCCATGTCTATAAGTAGATGTAAATGGAATAATCTAATATTTAGAAACAAAAAGATCATTTTAATGTATTAAAGACTCAAATTATTTAAAATACTCATGACACATTACCTTCTCACACAGAAATTGGCTCAATCAAATTAAAGAGATGAAGAATTCCTCGACGGCTCAAGTGTGCTCCAAGGAAAGCTAGAAGGTTGTACAGTTAACTCCCAGGGTATAACTCTAAACCATACAACCTACTACCTCAACCCGGATGCACACAGCTTCTACTGTTGCTTCAAACTCCTTATCATATCTTCAGTCAGTTCCTCCAAATATGGCGGCCATACACCTAAGGGCTTGGCAAGGATGTAGATATTATATTCTAACATTTTACCAATTAACTTCATATGTCTCTACTAGGACTAGCCTAACATCTTGGCTTTCCAGTATATATCAAACAAAAGGGCTTAATAGTTAACACATAAGTCCAAACATTGCCTTTTTCTTATTGAAGTTGAGGTACACTAACCACTCTAATGTGAACTGACCTTTTTGAACAGAATCTGTTCAGATCTTAGTTCATACCTTGTTATAAAAAATCCAAGTTTATTAAGCAATTTGCTGTATATACATTCAAACTTGAATGGCTATGCGATAAACTCTTCTAGTGGTCAATAACTGAAGCCTGCCTTGCAAAACAGATTAGGATTAATATATTCAAAAAATGCAAAAGAAAATGTAATTAGTTCAAAGATATTTGACTAGAGTTTTACAGGAGTTGAACTGAAATATTATTTAACAGCACTGTGTATAGCACTTTGTCAGATTACCACACTGACACATACCCATAGAAACGAGCTTGTGCGGTCCACTTCACCACAAGATCGGATCTACGGGTTTATGCCAATAGGCAACATCTTACATGGGCTCCTTATCAAAACATAATTTGTTGTGAATATCTGATAAAATTAGGAGATAAAAGTAATAATAGCAATCTTCTAGCAAATATTTTAAATGCTGAACTGCTGTAAGTATGCATATTCCCAGTTAAAGGTCTTCATAACTATTCTAAACTAAATGAAGATTTATATACATAACAATTTTAAAAATACTGTATAAAAGATTTTCTACCAATGACTTTTGTTTAATAGTATTTTAAAAATTAGACTACTTCAACTAATGATGACTTTTAAAAGAAAAATAATCTATACATGCATGTATGAATTATGTAATTGTGAGGCATGAATGTAGTGTTATGAGCCTATAATTAAGACCAAATTAAATATTAAGCTAATTGTGTAAGACTTAGACTGTATTTGTTTTAATTCTTATAAAATTTTGGTTAGTAGTTTCAAGAAATTGGTAACACATAACTATTCCCATAAAACAAGTAAAATCCTGGTGACTAAGCAGAGTACCGAAGGAAATTATTTAAAAGTACTAAATATATACATAACTGCCTATAGTTGGAATAACAGTGAAATTAACAACATTTGGATAAATAAATATCAGAAAACTAAAATTAATCACACATTAAAAGTATTACTACTATTGCATGCTAACATTTATATTTCAGAACTATTTCATAAAAGAAGATAACATCTTCCTTATACACCATGTATTTAAATTGATTTTTAACAAATGATATAATTAAGACATAATATATGGCTACATACATCTCTCATCTGGTCAACAGGTTGGGTAAAAAGAATTTTTAAAAAATATTTAAATCTCCAGACCATGGGCAAGCACACAGAATAAACAAAGACAACCATATTCATGTTGCTTAAGAGTCTAACCTCAACAGCAGAAAAATGATAACTTGTGCAATCATTAATTGTTTTATTCATATCCACAATACATAGCATTTTTTAAGTATATCTTCATTGTGAAAATAGTAGTACTGTATAAAAGTTGTGTATCAGCTTGTTTTGAAATAAATAATATAAAATGTGTTTTATTGACTTTATATACAGAATTTCCTCTACATAATTTTCACCATTATTTGTTTTCAAATTATTCTCATACCTATTAATAAGCAAAAAATCAATCAACATTCAAGATTTATGCATTCAATTATAGTAAAAATATTTCAATAGATATGACTAAAAGGTAACATCTGTTTTGGGTTTAATCATAACTATAAAGATGTATATTTTGGTTTCATTGCAACATTAAATCATATGTTTAAAAAAAACATGACTTTTTTCCCTCCCCCCAGATTTCACTTCCTTTATATGGCAAAAAAATGTAAAATCTGCTTTTTCTTCCTTAAATAACTTCCTATTCAACCACATTTCACCTATGTTATATGTATGGATATAGAAATATATAACCCTGGTGACTCAAAGAATATATTGCTGAAAAACTCAGAGAAAATATTTCACAGAGGTAGGTAACATTATATAGTCTCAAACAATCAATTAAAATTCCAACAGCTAGCTTCATAAAGAATATGAAACAAATTCTTATAACTAAACAGTCAATATTGTTTTGTTTTTTCTTTAAAAATGTTAAATATTAATTACTGTTTTGGTTTCTAGTTTTACCTGAGATGGTTTTCTTTTATGATCACTTTCTTCACTTCTCATATCCATTTTAAGTTTTCCCCTAAAACAACCACAAAAGGAGAAATATCAGACAATTGCTGTCTAGAAGGAGCATCTGGGTGGATGGTGGGAATGAAGGTGAACGATCGAGAAGAAAACACAATATCAAAATGGGAAAAGCCTTTTAAACTATTTTTTAAAAGGCTTGGAAGACACACAGAGCCCCACCCAAGGTTACTCATATGACATATAATGTGGTTTCATAGTTTGCATTTATGCATTCATTTTGGTTGGTGTTGTTTTCACAGTAACAGTTTTGAAAGTGAAAGGAGGCATGTCTGTTAAGGAAGCAACTAGGTTTTGCACAATGAACTAGTGAAAGATGAAAAGAGATTTGGATTTGGCATGATCTTAATAAGATAATTAAGAGTGTAGAGATTAATGGCTCCTAAAAATAACATTTAAAATAATGTTTTTTAACTAAAGGATCTTGAAACATGAAAACAGGTTTATAAATGTTAATTAAGCCTGAGAAAGTTGATGTTCCATTAACTGAGGCAGCATGAAGGAACAAGAACTATTTTTAAAATAATTAGAGAACAACAAACCATAAACTTAATGCAACATTTTATTTGCATGTTATCAGTATATAGGGTATTTGTAACTCCCCATAATTCTTCATAGAATAACAAAAAAGAAAGTAAAATTTATTGATTCTATATGTATTCATTGTTTATGCTATATATTTTCAATATAATGAAAAATTATTTTATAAGCATAACAGTTTTACTTAAAGTTTATTCTTTTCATAAAAATATTATTGTATTAATTTGTAATATGCAAATTGTAGTCTTCATTTATATATGCTGCATATTTCAAAAGCATTTTCTTTTTTTAAACAAAATTTAAACATGATTAGAAAGTTTTAATCAAAATTAAAATAGGTAGAATACATCTGTTAATCCTATTCCATTGAGTCAGGCAAAACTGAGTTTTGTTATAAAATGCTTCAATTCCTTAACAATTTAATTTTACACACATAATAATTAGAATGTAATGTATTTATCTGCTGAGCCAATACATTACTAGAAACTTAAAACAACTCTGAATGTACTTTTTCCACTAAAAGACTTAAGAGATATTTCCAATGCACTCTGCAACAGCTCTAAGACAAATTTCTTTTAAGGTACGTTTTAAAAGAGAGTATTATTGTGGAACAAGCTTGTTTTCTACTTAGCAACTGAGAACATGATATTATCAGCCTTATTTCGGTTATACTGAAATCCTGGTAAATTATTTAAATATAACTTCCCCCAAAGTAATTTTATTTATCAGCAGTTTAATGCATATTCTAATATGATTCTTCTTTTACAAGTTCAAAAAGTTTTGGCTTTCACCTTTCAAATTATTGAGTCATAGCACATGAAAATTTTAGTTGTTTTTTTTAACCATCTAGAGCTAAACGCTCACTTTTCTTAGATGGCAAAAACTAATACTGTACACAAAAGCACAGATAACATATTAATATCCTTCCAAAACTTCTACGTATTACGAAAATAAAAATACGTGCCATTTTTATCATAGATATTTTTCTATTTTTAGTTACATATTTATTCTAATCAGGATTAGAACAAGAAAGCAAAAGAAAAAAGTTAAAAGTGGGTGACGAGTTAAATAAGAGTAAATTAAAAGTTCAAAGATTCCCTTTTATATAACAATAGGCTTACAAAGAAACAACAAAAAAAGTTATACCTGCTATGAAAGGTGCGATTTCACCAAGTGGAATACATTGCTAATCATGCCATATTTTTGAAATAATAAAAATAAAGAAGGCTCATTTGCTTATGTTGCCTTACAAAGCTGCTTTACAAAGCTCGATGTCTCTGTAGTTATACAAGCCAATGTTTGCTTTTTTTTTTTTTTTTGGTATGTTTTTGTTTTTGAGCAGGAACATCTCATTTTTTTCCCCATCACTGTTGCATGCAGTGGGACAAACTCAGTTTTTTTGTTTTTGTTTTTTTTCTTCAGGGCTCCTGTTATTTCTTGGGAAAAAAGGACCAGGGTGCTTGTCTTCTTTTTTCTTCCTTCTCGGTATTCCAGGCACAAAGTGCTGCGCAGAAGCTGCACCAATCCTTGCTGTCCCTGGCAGCAGAATGGTAGAAGATAGGAGAGACCAGGAATCCTTCCAGGCTGCGTTGACTTTAGAAATGAGGATTGCACACGTTTGTCTCCTGAACCAAAAGGGTGAGAAGGCAGAGTGCCAGTTTGCTACACTGCTGCAATGATCTCATGCTCACTGCTGCTGCCGTCCTGTTTGCCCAGTTCAAATGCCTGTTATTATAGACGAGAAAAAGAAAAGAAAAGAAAAGAAAAGGAACTACTTGGATTCTTCAACAAGCATAAAGGGTATTAACATTTAAAAATCAACAGTTAAAAAGGCAAAAAGATAATAATAATAAAGAACGAAATGCCCACACGATTTTAGGATTCACTTTTATGCCTCAATATTCTGTTTATATTATCCTCTTTTTTTTTTTTTTCTATGTAGAGATAAGCAGCAGAATTTATCAGGCGTGAAAGGGACAGCCTCCTGGTGGCCTGCCAAAAAAACCCAGAATAAAGGCGAAGTTGTGCTTCAAAGCTTAGTCGCTTGCTGAGTCTGGCTAAAGTCAAGTATTAAGATCCACCATTTTCTGAGACATGCTAGAAAAGAAGAAAAAAGTCAGGACGATTGCTGCTATCCAAATCTCCGCTGGCACCATCATAAAATCTCAGTCGTAAGGTCACATGATTCTCTGCCAAATGTAGAGTGCGTTCCCATCAACCATTCTGCTGATACTGCGAAGGCAGCTATTGTCTCGTTTAGACCCAAAGTTCAGCCCACTCTTCATTGAATTAGCTGAAAAAACGCATCACCTTTGGGGGCTGGGAGTCATGGAAACGTCTACCTGGCAAGCTGCCCACTTTTTCTGCCCATCAACCAGAGATGGAATTGTGCTGCCTAATGCAATGATGACTTGGAATGTGAAGAGTCGTCCAAAGTGAATCTGATTCTTGCAGAGCCTGTTTCACTTTGCACAGAAAACTCTGGCTCCTTGTAGTTCAGGGGTGGGGAAGAGGGGGGGAGAGAAGGGGAATCTTTCCTATTAAATGTAGCAAATAAAGGTCTGAACGTGCCTACTCTGCAACTTTATTTCACAACACACCCAAATGCTTCTCAAATAAAAGACTGATGTTCTGCAAGGTTTCTGAGTTTAAGGCATACTTTCCTCTTTTTTCCTTTTTCTTACTGAGTGAATAAAACAAGCCCAGGCCATTTGTTTTGGTTTCTCACATTAAGATTTAAAAGATCAAAATTATTCTCGCTTTTTGTTTCTTTCTGATTTTAACTTGTACTGATTTTGTACGAGATACCATAATATCTACTAGGTACAGTGGGGATATGTGATTGCTGCAATCTCACTCAAAGTGGTCCCCTGAGAGAAGAGTCAGTCGTCTCTTCCATCACACAAAACCCTGCAACTGGGTCCTGTGGTAATCCTCATCACTACCTAGGACAGCTGCGGTGCTTGTTTGCAGAGACTGACTTATGTAAAAAGTGCTTTATCTGTTCCTTCTGGCATAAAAGGTGTTTTTGAAAGATGCAGGGAATGTATCAACAGCTCTTTAGACAATAAAATAAAATGATTCCCGCTCCCTGATAAATTTCCATTCTAGTAGGCAACCAAAGTTCCCATGCACAAACATTTCCATACTTCCTAACAAAAGTACAGTGAATTAAATCATTCACCATTCCTTTAAGTAGAATCTAAAGCCAAGTGGAAAAGCAAGTCTTACTTGTATTTAAACCAAACATACTCAATAGTACTAAAAACAATCATGTTCTCCTACCTGCATTAAAAAAAAAAAAGTTTCCATGATGGTAGAGTCTTTCTCTAAGGTGTAATTTCATTTGCAAAAAATTTTAAAGGTATATTCAAGTTTACAAAATGATGGACTAATGTTATCCCTCTTCCATGCACACATACTCATACACACTGTGAAATGCAAAACAAGGATATAAAAAGATAAACCAACTTGCCTAATAAAAGAAAATCTTCCAAAAAATTCAGGGATCTAGAAAACATATCCTAAAAATGGTCTATAGTCTTTTTTGTAACATGCTATTCAGGTTACTCTCTTTAGAAATAATAGAAAGGAATGTGCATGCACACATGCTTGCACATGTGCATGTACACACACACACAGGAACCATTCTGATGTCCTCTCCATTTGTAATTCAAAATACAAACAATTCTAAACTATAAAACAAAAATGAACACGTGCTGAAATAGAAATTGTTTTATTTTAGATTATGAACTTCTGGACAAATTCTACTCATGTCCTAACACATGCTTAGAGTGCCTAGTAGGGAATCCAGCATGGCTGGCAGACTCATGTGCCCCATGCTTTAGCACAGCAAGAAGAAATTAGATAATCTCTAATAGAAAGAAAAGTTTCAATCTTAAATTCTCATTTACTTATTTAGCAGATATTTATTAAGTAAATATAATAAGCTCAGGGGAAGAGCAATAAATCAAATGAACATGCTCACATGTGGCAGTCATTCAGGAAGAACTTTCAAGAGAGAAAAACTCACTTCTAAACGTAAGTATTGCTGGTCCTAAGGGAGCATTTATTGGCAACAAACTCATAAAGAAACATACTAGCGTAAATTAGAGAGTGGGAATGAAATGGATATTAAAAAATAAATAAGATAGAGATGCATTCTCTGTCTCAAGTTCTCTCTTTTTAATACACAATTTATTAATCAGTTTTTCATAATTCTGTTTAGTTTCTTTAAAGAACCTGATGAGAAAATTTTGTATTACTTCTCCCACCCCAATTAAAAAATGAAATAAAAGAGAAAAGAAAAAGAAACAGGAGATGTTTCTTTAAGGAAGATAGAGCAGACTTAGTTTTTCCTAATCTTACTGTCAGGTACAACTAAAAACAACCCTGAACATTATATATAAAATACATGTAAGGAGACTCTAAAAGGAGGAGATAAGAAGACAGACCAGTCAGAGACTTCAGGACCCAAGGAACAGCACGATGGTGAGGTCCTTGGATTTTATTTTGCCTTATATACTCAAAACTTGCAGATGAAGAAGTCTGTAACCCAAAGATACAATCTGGTGCACACCAGAAAAGCCCCAGAAAAAGCCTGCTTTCTCTAGTGTAGGACCAGAAAAGGGCAATATCCAGGAAGACAATATCACTTTGCTCTAGGCAAACACACACTACACACCTGCAAAGGCACAATGAGAAATGTAGCACTGATTCTTGTCAACTAGAACAAAGTGTCCCAACCGTCTTCTTAACTCGTAGGTGGTATAGAGAAGTCTGAGCAGGGAATTGAGACTTTAATACTGTAGAGGGTTATTTCCCCTCCACAATACAATGCCAATTCGTATTACATAGGGAGCGGGGACTTCCATCCAAGCCCAACAATAATGAGGCACCCTTCTCCATTCCCTCATTTCTGTTGAGACGGTATCAAACAGAGGAGGCCTAAAGGAAAGTCAAGACCATAGAAACTTCCCAGCAGCAACAATATCACCCACCACATCATCTTCCAACCTGTAAAGTGCCAGGAGAGACCACAATGAGAGCAGTAACAAACCACAGGGAGTTATTAATGGAAGCCTACAGGAGATCAAAAGTTCTCACCCTACCCAGCAGTGACATGAAGCCCTCACTCCAGTGTTAATGGTGGCTGGAGGGAAAGACTGGACTTCTACCTATACCTGGCAGTGTCAGCATGTATCTTCCTTTCCCTGCTGGAGTAGCATTAGAGGAAAATAGCTAAAGCAGATTAAATAACATCTTGTAACATGCACCCAAAACATCCAGATTTCAACTGAAAATCATTTGTCATATAGAGAAGACAGAAGATCTCAAAATGAATGTAAAATAATAACCAATACATGGGAACACCAAAACAATAGAGGTATTAGAATTTTCTCATAAAGATTACAAAGCAGTTATAAAAATACTTTAATCAACAATCATGAACATGGGTTTAACAAATTAAAAAAATAAAAATCTTTTTCTTAATTTATTATTATTTTTTTGTATTTTTCTCAAAGTGAGAAGCAAGGAGGTAGAGAGACAGACTCCCATATGTGCCTGATTGGATCCACCTGGCAAGCCCACAAGGTGGCGATGCTCTGCCCATTTGGGGCATTGCTCTGTTGCAACCCGAGCCATTCTAATGCCTGAGGCGGAGGCCATGGAGCCATCTTCAACACCAGGGCCTATGTTGCTCCAGTGGAACCTTGGCTGCAGGAGAGGAAAGAGAGAGAGAGAGAGAGTAAGGAGAGGGGGAAGGGTGGGGAAGCAGAGGGGCACTTCTCCTGTGTGCCCTGGCTGAGGATCAAACCCGGGATTTTCACCACTGAGACAGCTGGCCAGGGCTAAGGAAATAAAGGTCTTAACAAAGAAATAAAAGATGTAAAGAATGACCAGATGGACATTTTAGAACTAAAAGTACAATAATTGAGGCTCTGGCCAGTTGGTTCAGTATAGAATGTTGGCCTGGCATGCAGAAATCCCGGGTTCAACCCCAGTGTGGGTACACATGAAAAGTGACCATCTGCTCCTCTCCGTCTCCCTCTCTCCCATCTCTCTTATTTCCCCTCTCCCAGCCAGTGGCTCATCTGGTTTGAGTGTCAGCCTCAGGTGCTGAGAATAGCTCAGTTGATTCAAGCATTCGAGCATCAGCCCCATATGGCAGTTGCCTGGTGGATCATGGTCAAGGTTCATGCGGGAATCTGTCTCTCTATATCCTCTCCTCTCACTTAAAAAATACAATAACTGAAATGAAAAAGTGAAGCAGGCAATAGAAAAAAAAAATTAGTGAACTGAAACATAGCAATTATCCAATCAAAACCACACAAAATAAACACACTTAAAAAAATAGAGACTCAGGCAAATGTGTAATATAAGAAAAGTTAAAACATTTGTATATCATACAAACATGAATTTATAAAAACACAAGGAGCAATATTAATATCAAATTAAAGAGAATTTAAAGCAAAGAAAATTGTCAGAATCAGAGGTAAACATCATGATATAAATAATATGATAATAAAAAAGACAATTCATCAAGAAGACATAACAACTCTGAATGTGTATGCACAAACAAAACAAGCTGTAAAATGTACAATAAAAACTGGTAAAATAGAAAAATGGACAAATTCATGATTATAATTGTAAACTTCAACAAACCTGTTGCAATAACTGATAGAGCAATTAGATAAAAAATCAGCAAAGATATAGAACTCAAGAACATTCATCAACCACAAGGATTTAATGGACAGTTTTAGAATACACTGTCCAAAAATAGCAGAATTTACAGTATAAAAAGAGAAAGGTATAGACCAATATTCTTCACAAATATGACTCAAAAATACTTCATAGTATATTAGCAAATAGAATTTAGCAATATATAAATATAAAGAATTATATACAGCATGGTCATTTGAGGTGTATTCCATAGATGCAAGTCTACTTCAATATTCCAAAATCAATCAATATAATTCACCATATTAACAAGCTAAAAAAAATTACTTGATGATATCAATGGATACAGAAAAAGCATTTCACAAAAATTCAGCATCCACTCATGACTGAAATTTATCTGACAAATAGAAACAGTGGGTACTTATCAATTGATAAAGATATTCTATTTTTTTTAAAAAAAAAACAACTTATAGTTACCATTATCTTTAATGGTGAAAGACTGAATGTTTTCTTTCTAAGATCAGCAATAGGCAGGATGTTCATCCTCTCCCACTCTTATTCAACATAGTGTTATTCTACTTAGCATAATAAAACAAATAGGTAACACTACAATGTTAATTAAAATCACTCAAAAATGAAATATTTAGGTATATTTCTAAAAACACATACAGAATGTGTATGCTAAAAACTGTAAAATGGTGATGAACGAAACCTAAGAGATCTGAAGAGACATACTATCTTTATGGATTGCAAGTCTCAACATAGTAAAGATGTCAATTCTTCCCAAACTGATACATAGGTTTAATGGAATTCCTATCAAAATCCCAACAAGATTTTTTTGTAGAGATAGATAATATTGTTTTAAACTTTATATAGAAATGCAAAGGAACTTGAATAGCTGAAACAATTTTAGAAAAAATATTAGAAGCATAATATTATTTATCTATATAATATATTAATTATAAATAGAGTAATAGCTTACTATTTGATTGTTATCAAAGTTGTATGGTATTGGAAGAGGAATAGAGCAACAATAGAACAGAACAAGAATCTAGAAATAGACCTCAACATATATGCCCAATTGAATTTTTGACAAAGATAAAAATTCAAAAAACCTATTTAATGGGTCTAGCACAAAACTGTGAGGTCACGATCTTGAGCATGGGCTCAGCAGCTTGAGCATAGGATCTCTGGTTTGAGTGTGGGTCATAGACATGCCCCGTGGTTGCTGGCTTGAGCCCAAAGGTCACTGGCTTGAAGCCCAATGTCATTGGCTTAAACTCAATGTCTTTGGCTTGAACAAGGGGTCAATGGCTTGGCTGGACCCCCTGAGTCAAGACACATCTGAAAAAGCAATCAATGAACAACTAAAGTGCCACAGTGAAGAATTGATGTTTCTCATCTCTCGCTCTTCCTGTCTGTCTGTCCTTCTCCCCCACCCTTCACCTCTCTCTCTGTTGCAAACAAACAAACAAACAAACAAAACAAAGAACAACCCCCCTACTTAATGTCAGAAAAATAGTCCTTTCTACAAATGCTGCAGTAGTAATTGGATGTCCACAGTCAAAGAGAGAGTAGAAATATAAAGAGAGAGAAAACTTTTTGACCTGGGTCTTTTTGACCTGTGTCACATATATTATAAAAAAATTAATACAAAATGGTCACAGACTAAAATGTAACACAAAACTATAAAACTAGAAAATAACATAAACAAAGTCTTTTGGATTCTTAGCTCATGAAAAGAGTTCCTAGAATTGACTCCAAAATCACAAACCATAATGAAAAATTGACAAATTGGTCTTCATTACAATTAAAAACTTTTGCTCCATAAAAAATTTTATTAAGATTATGAAAAGAGAAACTACAAGTAGGAAAAAAAATATTTTCAAACAACGTTTAAAAATAAGGTGACCAACTTTTTTACAATGAAAAGGAGGACAAAAATAAATTGAAGAAAACAATATCATAAATAAAAGAAAAATTTTATTCATTCTAACAATAATACACTATAATATGATAAATGCATAATAAAAACATTTGTAATATTTTATATTGTAATTATGCTTAGATGTCTATTAATTTTTAATAATTGTAAGAAAAAAGTACTCATTTAGATGCAAATACATCACATCACACACAATAGATTGACTCTGCACTGATCAAATACAGACATTTACAGATTAGTCTTCCAATATTAAAAAGGAAGACATGTAAGAGGACACTTTTTGAGGGAGGACAGAACTTACAAAAGAAGGACTGTCCTCCCTAAAGGAGGATGATTGGTCACCTTACTAAAAAAGACTGGTATCTAGAAAATATAAAGAATTCTAATAAAGAAACAGTAAAAAAAAATTAAACAATTCAAATGGAAAGTGGGGAAAAGATAAGAGACATTTTATCTATGAGGATATACAGATGGCAAATAAGCACATTAAAAGACATTGACCATCATTAGCCATTAGGAAAAGGCAAATTAGAATCACAATGAAATATGACTATAGCCCTCATAGAAGAGCTAAAACAAACAAACAAAAATAGTGACAACACTAACCATTGGGGTTGGTATAAGATCATTTACACTATTGCTCATTAGAATGTAAAATGGTACAGCAACTTTGAAAAAGTTTGGCACATTATTTAAAGACTAAACCATATGTTTTCCATAAGGCCCAGCAATTTGACTCTTGGGCATTCATCCCAAAAAACGAAAGTTTATGTTCATGCAAAAACCTGCACATGAGTGTTTATAGCAGCTTTTTCATAATAATCAAAAACTGAAAACAACCCAAGTGTCTTTGAACTGATGAGTAGTCAAACCAACTGGTACATCCTTACCATGAGCTACTCCTCAGCAATAACAAGGAACAAACTATATATTTACACCCTTTCCTGGGATTTCAAGAGACTTATGCTGAGTGAAAACAGTCAATTCCCAAATGTCACATCCTACAGGATTCAATTCTTAAGTTCTTGAAATGATAAAATTATAGAAATGGAACCAGATTAGTGTTAAGGAGTTTAGGTTGATGTGGGAATTGGAGATATGTGGGTGTTGATATAAAAGGACAACATGAGGAATCTTTTTTTTTTAGATTTTTATTGATTGATTTTTGGAGAGAGGGGAAAGAGAGAGAGGGGGACGGAGAGTCAGAGTAAGAAAGGGAGGGGAGAAGCAGGAAGCATCTACTTGATGTAGTTGCTTCCTGTATGTTCTTGAGCAAGCAAGCCCAGGAATTTGAACCAGCAACTTCAGCATTTGAAGTCAATGTTTTATGCACTGCCCTCACCACAGGTCAGGCTAGGAATTGTTATGGTGATAGAAATATTCTATATCCTGACTATATCCATGTTAACATCTAGACTGTTATTGTATCACAGTTTTTAAGATGTTACCACTGGGGAAAACCAGGCAAATAATACATGATACCTCTCTGTTTTATGGTTTACAACTGCACAGGAGTTATCATGAAATAAACAGTTTATTATCATTATTATTGTTTTAGGTAACAAATACACCAAGGCAACAACTTTGGCTGGCTGTTTGCACAGTCTTTGAGCTATTGTAAAGAAAATGCTGCTGGAAAAATCTGAATGTGTTGATTTATTTGGACTTGAAATTGCACAGTGGTATTCAGTAAACAATGATTTAATAAGCTAGGAAAATTAGCAGAATATCTGTGAATGGATAGATAATAAATGTTTTAGTTGTTTCATGTCTTATGGCTTTTGTTGCAACTGTCTGACTCTGCTATTGCATTATGAAAACAATCATATACCATGCATACATAAAAGAATGTGGCAGTGGTCAAATAAAACTTTATTTATGTACAGCAAAAATTGAGTTCATCAATTTTCACATATAAGATATGTTTTTTTAAGCATCCACAAATGTAAAAGTCATTCTTTGCACACAGACTGTACAAAAACAGGTCCTGGATTTGACCCACTGGATAGAGTTAGCAGACCTCTGAGATAAATGACTTTTTTGGAATCCCCTGTTGTGTCATGATTCAGTTTTGTTTCCTTTTTCTTTTTGTCTTAGCAAGAAAGAGAGACAGACAGACAGACAGACAAAGACAAACAGAAAGGGAGAGAGATTAGAAGCACCAACTCATAGTTGAGGCACCTTAGTTGTTCATCGATTACTTTCTCATATGTGCCTTGGCGGGGGGTTGGAAGGGGCTCCAGCTGAGCCAGTGACTCCTTGCTCAAGCCAGCAACCATGGGATCATGTCTATAATTTTGTGCTCAAGCCAGATGAGCCTGTGCTCAAGCAGGCGACCTCAGGGTTTCAAACCTGGGTCCTCAGCATTGCAGGCCGAAGGTCTATCCACTGTTCCACTGCCTGGTCAGACTTCTTTTTATTTTCAAGCATCTTCTACAATGCAAAAGCTGCTAGCTTGTCTCATTTAGAAGTTCTCCCTCACTGTATTTCCACCTATGTTTTCTCATGTTGTCAAGGAATGCAAACAGAAGTTTTACTGTTAAAATATGGGGCCTTGGACAAAGTAAAAAACTGGATAGTTACCTTCCTAATCTCCCCTGTTTAAATGTGTTCATAATTTTACTAGAAAATGGTGCTGCCTTTTATAAGGTCTCTGATGATGCATGCCTTGAAGATCATTAAAAGAAGAAATTACACAAGGCAAAATACTCTAAAGATTCAAATTTATTTAGACCAGAAATTGAAAATATTCAAATAAAACAGCTATGAGAAACAATATGGTGTGGTTAGGGAATGATGAGTACAGATGACATTAAAAAGCAGGGTGGAGAGGGAGAAGCGTCTCATGACAGTAAAAATGAGATTGAAATAGTGAAATGAATTAAGGTGGCCATTACACTAGGGTGGCATTATGCCATATTGTCTTTAAACAAACCCAAAACTAAGTCTGTAATGCCTCAAGGTTAAGAAATGGAAGTATAATGATGACAAATCACAAACAACCAACTGGGCTTTCCCAAATAAGGCAGCTAGCTGCTTAATCCTTAGCCAATTTCCTTGCTTTGTTTTCTCTAAGAAACCATTTACCTATCCCTAGGGGGGTTCATTTCAGCACTTATAAACACTTCTGATTTGGTGCTACACAGTTGGAACCATTTTTTTCTTCAAATAAACTCTTAAAATGTTCAATATGCCTCAGTTAATTTTTTTCTTTTAAATTAAACTTAAATCAGGAAAAAAATAAAAGCACATCAAGTACCAAGCACAAAGGGAAATTTAAAACCAAAGCCTCAATGGGAGGAAGGATAGTAAATTATAAAGTGTAGGGATGACATCAGAGTAATGGCAGGGTAGGAAGCAATACCGATAAATCTCCCCAAAACTCAACAAAATCTTCAACCAGAAACAGAAAAACCTATCCTTGGAGCCTCCAGATGTTTCGCAATACACCCAAAGGTATGATCGAGCGAAAAATTGGCTAAATATATAACCAAACCCCGAAGGAAATAGGGAGTAAGAAATGCTCCGCCTTCCTCACTAACCTAAACAGGGCGGCTTTCACTGGAAACTGAGAATACAGAAACTAAGGCGGTGAAACTGAGAATACAGAAACTAAGGCAAAGGGGGTGAATTGATCCAGGCCACGGCACAAACGGCCGAACCAGGCTGTGGCACGGAGATCCAAGCCAAGGAAAAACTGTTCCTGTAACAACCCGGGCAATATAGCTAACACTTGCGCCAAACCCAGACAAAGAAAGACAAGCAGGGCAGCCATTTTACCCGATCTCCTGGTTGGTGCGTGCAGATAGTGGGTGAGAGATTGCTTCCAAAGCCCCGGGAGGGTGTGCCCGTGTTACCCCACAGAGAGGCAGAGTCAGAGGCCTTTGTGTGGGCCGAAAGCCTCTGGGCCGCCCCAGCACCCTGGGAGAGCCGCACACGGGGAGGGAGCGAGAACTAATTCCAACGCTGGAACTTTTCCGTGCGGGCGGGCGTTTCACTCAGAGGGTGAGGCCGCTGGTCTGATATTCTGGTCTGCGCGTGCAGATAGTGAGCGAGAGATTCCTCCGAGTGCCTCGGCAGCGCCTGCCT
The DNA here is from genome assembly GCF_036850765.1 of Saccopteryx bilineata. Taxonomy (NCBI): domain Eukaryota; kingdom Metazoa; phylum Chordata; class Mammalia; order Chiroptera; family Emballonuridae; genus Saccopteryx; species Saccopteryx bilineata. The sequence goes on along the minus strand of NC_089491.1, from coordinate 205,111,052 downwards.
GTGTTATCCCACAGAGAGGCAGAGTCAGGGGCATTTGTGTGGGCCAAAAGTGGAATCTCAGGCCACCCCAGCATCCTGAGGGAGACGCGCATGGGAAGGGAGCGAGAGCCAATTCCAACACTGGAACTTTTCAGTGGAACTTTTCAGTGCGGGCAGGGGGTTTTACTCAGAGGGCAAGACTTCCTGCCTGACATCCTGGTCTGCGCTCACAGAGAGTGGGCAAGAGACTCCTCCCAGCACCTCAGGAGTGGGAACCCGTGTTATCCCACAGAGGGGCAGAGTCAGGGGCCTTTGTGTGGGCCGAAAGCGGAATCTCAGACTGCCCCAGCGCCTTGAAGGGGCTGCACACGGGGACAGAGCAAGAGCCAATTCCAATGCTGGAACTTTTCAGTGTGGACAGGGGGTTTTACTCAGAGGGCGAGACTTCCGGCCTGACATCCTGGTCTGTGCGCGCAGATAGTGCGCGAGAATTTACTCCAAGTGCCCCGGGAGTGGGTGCCTGCCCATGTTACCGGACAGAGTGGCAGAGCCAGAGGTCTCTGAGTGGGAGGAAGCCCCACCTGATTATGCTAGCAGCTCTGACTGCCTGAGCCTTACCCAGAGCCCTGTGCTGAGTGGGAATAGAGTGGGGAATTGCCTGCTCTTTGTGCCTCTTACTATCCAGGCAGAGGCAGCAGCAACCCAATAGCTGGATTATCAGGCTACTAATTGAGTAAGAAAGACTAGGAGAGTCTCCAGGAACACAAACTCTCTCACTGTCGAAGCCTATAAATGCTAATAAGCCTCAACTGCCAACGAGACTAAAGCACAATACATGACATCGCCATAGAGAATTATCAACTGCAAACCTCTATCTGAGCGTGCCAAAGGGGCAGAACCCGGCGTACAGAGTCACTGACCAGGAAGAGGGAGAGAAAAGAAGAAGAAAGAAGATAACCTCTCAAAATCAAGAATAATCCGCAAACATTATAACCTATCACATTTTATTATATTTGTTCATTTGTTTCTCTTATCTTCATCCTTGATTTCTTTTTTTCCTCCTCCAATTTGGTCATTTAACTCTCTACTGGTCTTACTCTCTCCTCTCCTTGAACTACCCTACCCATAAGGGTTACATCTCCCATTATCTTTTCTTTCCTCTTCCTTTCTCTCTATGAGGGTTTCACTCCAAAACCCTTAACTCTCTCTCTCTCCTCTTTTTTCTTTTTTCTTCTTTTAGTGGTTTCCTCTTTTTTTTTCTCTCTCTCTCTTTCTTTTCTCCCTCTATATTAGTTTCTTCCTTTCTCCTTTATGTCTCCTCTCTTTCAAACCTCAATAACGAACAAATTATCTTACCTGGGACTCAAACTTATGTTTGTGGCATTTTGGGGGGTTTTTACTTCACCTTTTTAACTCACTAGCAGTGCTCCCATCCCTGGCTCTCCATTTTATCAAGCTCTTCTTCCACTAAATACAATAGTAATTTTTTAATATGTCCCCCCCATTTTCCAGTTTCCCTCATATTCCTCTCAAAAATCTTAGTCAACCAACACCTAAATGCAAATCATTTTATTCTTGATCCAAATTTTTTCATTATTTCCTTTTTATGGATCCATACCCCACCTTTATTTAATTTTTTTCTTTTTTCTTTTCTTGCTCCTTTATTACTTTCCCCAATTCAGGCCCTCCATTACAGGCATTGTTTGTTCTATTTAGTACAATATAACTCACAGTTCACCACAAGATTTTCTCAAGAAAGAGGGGAGAGGAGAGAAGAGAAAAAAAGGACGGGAGGAATAATTTCCTTTTTAAAAAATTTTTATTTTCTTTTATTTTACTTTATTTCATTATTAATTTTTTTTAAAAAACACAACTTTTTTCAATTTTTTATTTTTTTAACTTTTCATTCTTTATTAAATCTCATTAATACTATCAACAAAACAACCCTCACATACCATTAAAGAAGAGAAAATCGAATATCATGGATACAAAAGAAAGAGAGGTAACACAGATAGATGAGGAAAAATCTATGGAGAAAAACTTTAATATATTGGAAAACTTGGAGCTAAATGACAGAGAATTCAAGATAGAAATCTTAAAAATACTCAGAGATATACAAGAAAACACAGAAAGGCAATTTAGGGAGCTCAGAAAACAACTCAATGAACACAAAGAATATATGTCCAAGGAAATTGAAACTATAAAAACAAATCAAACAGAGATGAAAAACTCAATTCACGAGCTGAAAAATGAGGTAACAAGCTTAGCTAAGAGAACAGGCCAAATAGAAGAGAGGATTAGTGAAATAGAAGACAAGTAACTTGAGGCACAACAGAGAGAAGAAGAAAGAGACTCAAAAATTTTAACAAATGAGATAGCCCTACAAGAATTATCTGACTCCATCAGAAAGATTAACATAAGAATAATAGGTATATCAGAGGGAAAAGAGAGAGAAAATGGAATGGAGAACATACTTAAACAAATAAGAGATGAGAACTTCCCAAGCCTGTGGAAAGAACTAAAGCCTCAAATTCATGAAGCAAACAGAACTCCGAGTTTTCTAAACCCCAACAAACCTACTCCAAGGCACATCATAATGAAATTGGCACAAACCAATGGCAAAGAAAAAATTCTCAAGGCAGCCAGGGAAAAGAAGAATACAAAATATAAAGGAAGGCCCATTAGATTATCATCAGATTTCTCAGCAGAAACTCTACAAGCTAGAAGAGAGTGGACCCCAATATTTAAAGTACTGAAAGAGAGGACCTTTCAAGCAAGAATACTATACCCATCAAAGCTATCCTTCAAATATGAAGGAGAAATAAAAACATTCACAAATACAGAAAAGATGAGGGAATTTATCATCAGAAAACCCACACTCCAGGAATTACTAAAGGGGGTTCTCCAACCAGATACAAATAACAACAAAAAAATAAAGCCACAAATAAAAGCTCCAAGGAGAACACAAAAAACCAAATTTTAACTGTGACAACAACAAAAAGAAAGGGGGGAGAGGATGGAGATTAACAGTAGCAAAGGACGATGGAGTGCAAAAGTACTCACAAACTAGTGCGCTACAATGAACAGGGTAGGAATCCTTTTCATTATTTAAAGGTAACCACCATGGAAAAAAACTCCACAGAAGCACATGAGATAAAAAACATAGCAACAGAGGAAAGATGTATGGAATACAACCAAATAAAAACAAAAGATAGAAAAACAAGAAGGATCAAAAAAGACACAAAACTAACAGAAAGCAATCTATAAAATGGCAATAGGGAACTCAAATGTGTCAATAATGACACTAAATGTAAATGGATGAAACTGATCAATAAAAAGGCACAGAGTAGCAGAATGGATTAAAAACAAAAAATGAAACTGTATGCTGCCTACAGGAAACTCATCTAAGTAACAAGGATTAAAACAAATTCAAAGTGAAAGGCTGGAAAACAATACTCCAAGCAAATAACATCCAAAATAAAAAGCAGGTGTAGCAATACTCATATCTGATAATGCTGACTACAAGACAACAAAAGTACTCAGAGACAAAAATGGCCATTTCATAATGGCTAAGGGGATGCTGAATCAAGAAGACATAACAATTCTTTATTTTAATTTAATTTAATTTAATTTGTTTTTAATGGGGTGACATCAGTAAATCAAGATACATATATTCAAAGATAACATGTCCAGGTTATCTTATAGTTCAATTATGTTTCATACCCATCACCCAAAGTCAGATTGTCCTGTCACCTTTTATCTAGTTCTCTTTGTGCCCCTCCCCCTCCCCCTTCCCCGTCCCTCTCCCTCTCCCCCCTCCCCCCCGTAACCACCACACTCTTATCAATGTCTCTTGGTCTCACTTTTATGTCCCATCTACGTATGGAATAATGCAGTTCCTGGTTTTTTCTGATTTACTTATTTCACTCCGTATAATGTTGTCAAGATCCCACCATTTTGCTATACATGATCCGATGTCATCATTTCTTATGGCTGAGTAGTATTCTATAGTGTATATGTGCCACATCTTCTTTATCCAGTCATCTATTGATGAGCTTTTTGGTTGTTTCCATGTCCTGACCACTGTGAACAATGCTGCAATGAACATGGGGCTGCATGTGTCTTTACGAGTCAATGTTTCTGAGTTTTTGGGGTATATACCCAGTAGAGGGATTGCTGGGTCATAAGGTAGTTCTATTTTCAGTTTTTTGAGGAACCACCATACTTTCTTCCATAATGGTTGTACTATTTTACATTCCCACCAACAGTGAATGAGGGTTCCTTTTTCTCCACAACCTCTCCAACATTTGCTATTACCTGTCTTGTTAATAATAGCTAGTCTAACAGGTGTGAGGTGGTATCTCATTGCAGTTTTGATTTGCATTTCTCTAATAACTAAAGAAGATGAGCATCTTCTCATATATCTGTTGGCCATTTGTATTTCTTCCTCGGAGAAATGTCTGTTCATATCCTCTTCCCATTTTTTTATTGGATTGTTTGTTTGTTGTTGAGTTTTATGAGTTCTTTGTATATTTTGGATATTAGGCCCTTATCTGAGCAGGTGTTTAAAAATATCATTTCCCAAATAGTTGGCTGTCTGTTTATCTTGTTATCAATTTCTCTTGCTGAGCAAAAACTTCTTAGTCTGATGTAGTCCCATTCATTAATTTTTGCTTTCACTTCTCTTGCCTGTGGAGTCAAATTCATAAAATGCTCTTTAAAGCCCAGGTCCATGAGTTTGGTACCTATGTCTTCTTCTATGTACTTTATTGTTTCAGGTCTTATGTTTAGATCTTTGATCCATTTTGAGTTGATTTTAGTACAGGGGGACAAACTGTAGTCCAGTTTCATTCTTTTGCATGTGGCTTTCCAGTTTTCCCAGCACCATTTATGAAGAGGCTTTCTTTTCTCCATTGTGTGTTGTTGGCCCCTTTATCAAAAATTATTTGACTATATATATGTGGTTTTATTTCTGGGCTTTCTATTTTGTTCCATTGATCTGAGTGTCTATTTTTCTGCTAATACCATGCTGTCTTGATTGTCGTGGCCCTATAATAGAGTTTGAAGTCAGGTATTGTAATGCCCCCAGCTTCATTCCTTTTCTTTAGGATTGCTTTGGCTATTCGGGGCTTTTTATAGTTCCATATACATCTGATGATTTTTTGCTCCATTTCTTTAAAAAATGTCATTGGAATTTTGATGGGAATTGCATTAAATTTGTATATAGCTTTGGGTAATATGGCCATCTTGATTATATTTATTCTACCTAACCAAGAACAAGGAATATTCTTCCATCTCATAATGTCTTTTTTGATTTCCCTTAACAATGGTTTATAGTTTTCATTGTATAAGTCCTTTACATTCTTTGTTATGTTTATTCCTAGGTATTTTATTTTTTTTGTTGCAATCGTGAAGGGGATTATTCTTTTGAGTTCATTCTCACATTTTTCATTGTTAGCATATAGAAAGGCTATTGACTTCTGTATGTTAATTTTGTATCCTGTGACCTTACTGTATTGGCTTATTTTTTCTAGAAGTCTTTTTGTGGATTCTTTGGGGTTTTCGATGTATAGGATCATATCATCTGCAAAAAGTGATACCTTTACTTCTTCTTTTCCGATATGGATACCTTTTATTTCTTTGTCTTGTCTGATTGTTCTGGCTAGAACCTCTAGTACCACATTAAATAAGAGTGGAGAGAGTGGAGAACCCTGTCTTGTTCCTGATTTAAGGGGGAAAGCCTTCAGTTTTGTGCCATTTAGTATGATGTTAGCTGATGGTTTATCATATATGGCCTTTATCATGTTGAGATATTTTCCTTCTATACCCATTTTGTTGAGAGTCTTAAACATAAAATTGTGTTGTATTTTATCAAAAGCCTTTTCTGCATCTATTGATAATATCATGTGATTCTTGTTCTTTGTTTTGTTGATATGGTGTATTACATTAACCGTTTTACGTATGTTGAACCATCCTTGAGATTCTGGGATGAATCTCACTTGATCGTGATGTATTATTTTTTTAATATGTTGTTGTATTCGATTTGCTAGTATTTTGTTTAGAATTTTAGCATCTGTATTCATTAGAGATATTGATCTGTAGTTTTCTTTTTTTGTGCCATCCTTGCCTGGTTTTGGTATGAGGGTTATGTTGGCCTCATAAAATGTGTTTGGAAGTATTGCTTCTTCTTTAATTTTTTGGAAGACTTTCTGTAGAATAGGAACCAAGTCTTCTTTGAAGGTTTGATAAAATTCGCTGGTATAGTCGTCTGGGCCTGGACTTTTACTTTTGGGGAGGTTTTTAATGGTTTTTTCTATTTCTTCTCTACTGATAGGTCTGTTTAGGCTTTCTGCTTCTTCATGACTCAGTCTAGGAAGGTTGTATTGTTCTAGGAATTTATCCATTTTTTCTAGATTGTTGAATTTAGTGGCATAAAGTTTTTCATAGTATTCTACAATAATTCTTTGTATATCTATGATGTCCGTGGTGATTTCTCCTCTTTCATTTTGGATTTTGTTTATATGAGTTCTTTCTCTTTTTTCCTTGGTAAATCTTGCCAAGGGTTTGTCAATTTTGTTGATCTTTTCACAGAACCAGCTCCTTGTTCTATTAATTTTTCTATAGTTTTTCTGTTCTCTAATTCATTTATTTCTGCTCTGATTTTTATTATCTCCTTTCTTTGGCTGGTTTTGGGTTGTCTTTGTTCTTCATTTTCTAGTTCCTTAAGGTGTGAAGTTAAGTGGTTCACTTGGGCTCTCTCTTGTTTGTTCATATAGGCCTGAAGTGATATGAACTTCCCTCTTATCACTGCTTTTGCTGCATCCCATAAATTCTGATATGTCATATTTTCATTTTCATTTGTCTGTATATATCTTTTGATCTCTGCACTTATTTCTTCCTTGATCCATTCATTCTTTAAAATTATGTTGTTTAGTTTCCACATTTTTTTAGGATTTTTTCCCTCTTTTTTGCTGTTGAATTCTACTTTCGAGGCTTTATGATCAGAAAATATGCTTGGTACAACTTCGATTTTTCTGAATTTGCTGATGTTGTTTTTGTGGCCCAACATATGGTCAATTCTTGAGAATGATCCATGTACATTGGAGAAAAATGTATACTCAGTCACTTTGGGATGAAATGTCCTGTAGATGTCTATCATATCCAGGTGCTCTAGTGTTTTGTTTAGGGCCGCTATATCTTTGTTGATTCTCTGTTTGGATGACCGATCTAGAGCCGTCAGCGGTGTATTGAGGTCTCCAAGTATGATTGTATTTTTGTCAGTTTTTGTTTTAAGGTCAATAAGTAGCTGTCTTATATATTTTGGTGCTCCTTGGTTTGGTGAATATATATTAAGGATTGTTATGTCTTCTTGATTCAGTGTCCCCTTACCCATTATGAAATGGCCATTTTTGTCTCTGAGTACTTTTGCTGCCTTGTAGTCAGCATCATCAGATATGAGTATTGCTACGCCTGCTTTTTTGTGCATGTTATTTGCTTGGAGCATTGTTTTCCAGCCTTTCAGTTTGAATTTGTTTTCATCCTTGTTACTTAGATGAGTTTCTTGTAGGCAGCATACAGTTGGATTTTCTTTTTTGATCCATTCGGCTACTCTGTGCCTTTTTATTGGTGAGTTTAATCCGTTTACATTTAGTGTAATTATTGACACTTGTGAGTTCCTTATTGCCATTTTATAGATTGCTTTCTCTTAGTTTTGTGCCTTGTTTGATTCTTCTCTTTCGTTTTTCTACCTTTTGTTTTTATTTGGTTGTGTTCCATAGATCTTTCCTCTGTTGCTATCTTTTTTAAATCATGTGCTTCTCTGGTGGTTTTTTCAATGGTGGTTACCATTAAGTAATGAAAAGCGTTCCTACGCTGTTCATTGTAGTGCACTATTTTGTGAGTACTTTTGCACTCCATCGCCCTTTGCTACTGTTAATCTCCATCCTCTCCCCCCTTTCTTATTGTTGTCACAGTTTAAAGTTGGTTTTGTTATGTTCTTTTTAGAGCTTTTACTTGTGGCCTTGTTGATGTTTTTTTTTTTATTCCTTGTATCTGATTGGTGAACCCCCTTTAATATTTCCTGGAGTGGGGGTTTTCTGGTGATAAATTCTTTCATCTTTTCTGTATCTGTGAATGTTTTTATTTCTCCTTCATATTTGAAGGATAGCTTTAATGGGTATAGTATTCGTGTCTGAAAGTTCCTCTCTTTCAGGACTTTAAATATTGGCATCCACTCTTTTCTAGCTTGTAGAGTTTCTGTTGAGAAATCTGATGATAATCTAATGGGCCTTCCTTTATATGTTGTATTCTTCTTTTCCCTGGCTGCCTTGAGAATTTTTTCTTTGCCGTTGGTCTGTGAAATTTTATTATGATGTGCCTTGAAGTAGGTTTGTTGGGGTTAAGAAAACTTGGAGTTCTGTTTGCTTCTAGAATTTGAGGTTTTAGTTCTTTCCACAGGCTTGGGAAGTTCTCATCTATTATTTGTTTGAGTATGTTCTCCATTCCATTTTCTCTCTCTTCTCCCTCTGATATACCTATTATTCTTATGTTATTCTTTTTGATGGAGTCAGATAATTCCCGTAGGGCTACCTCATTTTTTTAAATGTGTTAATCTCTTTCTTCTTCTCTTTGTTGAGCCTCAAGTTGCTTGTCTTCTATTTCACTAATCCTCTCTTCTATCTGGCCTGTTCTATAAGCTAAGCTTGTTACCTCATTTTTCAGCTCATGAATTGAGTTTTTCATTTCTGTTTGATTTGTTTTTATAGTTTCAATTTCCTTGGAGATATACTCTTTGTGTTCATCGAGTTGTTTTCTGAGCTCCCTAAATTGCCTTTCTGTGTTTTCTTGTATATCTCTGAATATTTTTAGGATTTCTATTTTAAATTCTCTGTCATTTAACTCCAAGGTTTCCAATATCTTAAGTTTTTTCTCCATAGATTTTTCCTCATCTCTCTGTGTTACCTCTCTTTTTTTTGTATCCATGATATTCGATTTTCTCTTCTTTAATGGTATGTGAGGGTGGTTTTCTTGATAGTATTAATGAGATTTTATAAGGAATAAAAAGAAAAAAAGAAAAATAAAAACAAAAAAATTGCATTTTTTAAAAAAAATTAATAATGAAATAAAGAAAAATAAAATAAGATAAAAATTTGAGAAAAAAAGATAGTAATTCCTTCCCCTCCTTTTTTCTTCTCCTCTCCTCTTCCCTCTTTCTTGAAAAATCTTGTGGTGAACTGTGAATTATATTGTACTAAATAGAACAAACAATACCTGTAGTGGAGGGCCTGAATTGGGGAGAAGTAATAAAGGGGTAAAGGAAAAAGAAGAAAAAGAAAAAAAAATAAAAGAAAAAAATATTTATATATAAAAAATGGGGGGGAGCAGTATAGACCCACAAAAAAAAATTAGGAAAAAATCTGGGTCAAGAATAAAATTATTTGCTTTTAGGTGTTGGCTGACTCAGAGTTATGATGAGAGGAATAAGAGGGAAACAGGAAAAAGAGGTGGAAAATTAAAAAATTACTATTGTATTTAGTGGAACAAGAGCTAGATAAAATGCAGAGCCAGGGATGGGAGCACTGCTAATGTGTTAAAAAGGTGAAGTAAAAACCCTCCAAAATGCCACAAACTTAAGTTTGAGTCCCAGATAAGATAATTTGTTCGTTATTGAGGTTTGAATGAGAGAAGATGTAAAGGAGAGAAGAAGAGACTAATATAGAGGGAGAAAAGAGAGAGAGAGAGAAAGAAAAGATGGAACCACTTAAAGAAGAAAAAAGAAAAAGGAGGAGAGAGAAAGAGAGAGTTAGGGGTTTTGGATTGCAACCCTCATAGAGAGAAAGGAGGAGGAAAGAAAAGATAATGGGAGATGTAACACTTATGGGTACTGTAGTTCAAAGAGAGGCGAGAGTAAGACTGAGAGAGAATTAAATGACCAAATTGGAATAGAAAAAAAAACAACCAAGAATGAAGAAAAGAGACACAGACGAACAAATATAATAAAATGGGATAGGTTATAAAGTCTGCAGATTATTCTTGATTTTGAGAGGTTGTTGTCTTGCTTTTTCTTTTCTGTCTTTCTGGTCGGTGACTTTGTATCCCAGGTTCTGCCCCTGTGGCACGCTCTGGAAGAGGTTTGCAGTTGATAATTCTCTATGGCGATGGCATGTATTTGGCTTCAGTCTCATTGCCAGTCGAGGCTCATTAGTGTTGATAGGCTCCAACAGTGAGAGGATCTCTCACTGTGAGAGTGTTCCTGGAGCCTCTCTCCTAGTTTTTCCTTCCACAATTAGAAGCCTGATAATCCAGCTATGTGGTTGCTGCTGCCTAGGCCTGGATAGTAAGAGTCTCAAAGTGCTGGCAACTCCCCACTCTATTTCCACTCAGCACGGGCTCTGAGTAAGGCTCAGTCAGTCAGAGCTGCTAGCATAATCAGGCGGAGCTTCCTCCCACTCAAAGACCTCTGGGGGATAACACGGGTGCCCTCTCCTGAGGCGTTCGGAGGAATCTGTTGCCCATTCTCCGTGTGCACCCACCAGGATGTCAGACCAGCCAGGTCACACTTCGAGTGAAATCCCTACCCACACGGAAAAGATCGAGCGTTGGAATTGGCTTTCGCTCTATCCCCGTGCTGCTTTCCCAGGGGGCTAGGGCTGCCTGAGATTCCGCTCCTGGCCCACTCACAGACCTCTGACACTGCTCCTCTGTGGGAAAACACGAGCGCCCACCCCTGAGGAGTTCGGAGGAATCTCCTGCCCACTCTCCATGCGTGCGCGCTGACCAGAATATCAGGCTCAGACGGGACGCCTCTCACTCCGAGAAAGCCCTCTGCCCACATGGAAAAGTTACTGGGTTGGAATTGGCTTTCGCTCTGTCCCCGTGCGGCTTTCCCCTGGTGCTGGGGCTTCCGCTCCTGGCCCGCTCACAGGCCTCTGACTCTGCTCCTCTGTGGGAAAACACGGGTGCCCACCCCTGAGGAGTTTGGAGGAATCTCCTGCCGACTCTCCGTGCATGTGCGCTGACCAGAATATGAGGCTCTGGCTGGACGCCTCTCACTCCAAGAAAGCCCCCCTCCCGCACAGAAAAGTTCCGCCGTTGGAGTTGGCTCCAGCTCCCTCCCTGTGCCCCGTCCCCTCAGGGCGCTGGGGCTCCTAGGAGATGCCGCTTTTTGCCCACACAGAGGCCTCTGACTCTGCTTCTCTGTGGGTTAGCACGGGCTGCGCCCACTCCTGAAGTGTTCGTAGGAATCTCTTGCCCAGTATCCACGTGCGCGCCAACCAGGAGATGCGGAAAATGGCTGCCCCACTTGTCTTTCTTTGTCTGGGTTTGGCATGCATGTTAGTTTGAATTGCCCAGGTTTTTCCGCGGCTTGGATCTCCGTGCCACAGCCTGGTTTGGCTGTTTGTACCGCGGCCTGGATCTATTCACTCCCTATGCCCGCGTTAGTTTCTATATTCTCAGTATTCAGTGAAAGCCATCCTGTTTGGATTAGAGAGGAAGGCAGAGTATTTCTTACTCCTTATTTCCCCCGGGATTTGACCATATATCTAGCCAATCTTTCGCTCGATCCTACCTTCGGGTGTGTTCTGAAGCATCTGAAGACTCCAAGGATAGGTTTTTCTGTTTCTGGTTGAAGAACTTGTTGAGTTTATGGGGAGATTTTCAGTATCGCTTCCTACCGTGCCATCACTCTGACGTCTTTTCACAATTCTTAATATATATGCACCAAACCAAGGAACACCAAAATATATAAGACAGCTACTTATTGACTTTAAAACAAAAACTGACAAAAATACAATCATACTTAAAGACCTCAATACACCGCTGATGGCTCAAGGTCGGCCATTCCAAACAGAGAATCAACAAAGATATAGTGGCCTTAAACAAAACACTAGAGCACCTGGATATGATAGACATTTATAGGACATTTCATCCCAAAGTGACTGAGTATACATTTTTCTCCAGTGTACATGGATCATTCTCAAGAATTGACCATATGTTGGGCCACAAAAACAACATCAGCAAATTCAGAAAAATCGAAGTTGTACCAAGCATATTTTCTGATCATAAAGCCTTGAAAGTAGAATTCAACAGCAAAAAAGAGGGAAAAAATCCCACAAAAATGTGGAAACTAAACAACATACTTTTAAAGAATGAATGGGTTAAAGAAGAAATAAGTGCAGAGATCAAAAGATATATACAGACAAATGAAAATGAAAATACGACATATCAGAATCTATGGGATGCAGCAAAAGCAGTGATAAGAGGGAAGTTCACATCACTTTAGGCATATATGAACAAACAAGAGAGAGCCCAAGTGAACCACTTAACTTCACACCTTAAGGAACTAGAAAAAGAAGAACAAGGACAACCCAAAACCAGCCAAAGAAAGGAGATAATAAAAATCAGAGCAGAAATAAATGAAATAGAGAACAGAAAAACTATAGAAAAAATTAATAGAACAAGGAGCTGGTTCTGTGAAAAGATCAACAAAATTGACAAACCCTTGGCAAGAATTACCAAGGAAAAAAGGGAAAGAACTCATATAAACAAAATCCAAAATGAAAGAGAAGAAATCACCACAGACACCATAGATATACAAAGAATTATTGTAGAATACTATGAAAAACTTCATGCCACTAAATTCAAAAATCTAGAAGAAATGGATAAATTCCTAGAACAATACAACCTTCCTAGACTGAGTCATGAAGAAGCAGAAAGCCTAAACAGACCTATCAGTAGAGAAGAAATAGAAAAAACCATTAAAAACCTCCCCAAAAGTAAAAGTCCAGGCCCAGACGACTATACCAGCGAATTTTATCAAACCTTCAAAGAAGACTTGGTTCCTATTCTACTCAAAGTCTTCCAAAAAATTGAAGAAGAAGCAATACTTCCAAACACATTTTATGAGGCCAACATAACCCTCATACCAAAACCAGGCAAGGATGGCACAAAAAAAGAAAACTACAGACCAATATCTCTAATGAATACGGATGCTAAAATACTAAACAAAATACTAGCAAATCGAATACAACAACATATTAAAAAAATAATACATCACGATCAAGTGGGATTCATCCCAGAATCTCAAGGATGGTTCAACATATGTAAAACGGTTAACATAATACACCATATCAACAAAACAATGAACAAAAACCACATGGTCTTACCAATAGATGCAGAAAAGGCTTTTGATAAAATACAACACAATTTTATGTTTAAGACTCTCAACAAAATGGGTATAGAAGGAAAATATCTCAACATGATAAAGGCCATATATGATAAACCATCAGCTAACATCATATTAAATGGAATAAAACTGAGGTCTTTCCACCTTAAATCAGGAACAAGACAGGGTTCTCCACTCTCTCCACTCTTATTTAATGTGGTACTAGAGGTTCTAGCCAGAGCAATCAGACAAGACAAAGAAATAAAAGGCATCCATATTGGAAAAGAAGAAGTAAAGGTATCACTTTTTGCAGATGATATGATCCTATACATCGAAAACCCCAAAGAATCCACAAAAAGACTTCTAGAAAAAATAAGCCAATACAGTAAGGTCGCAGGATACAAAATTAACATATAGAAGTCAATAGCCTTTCTATATGCCAACAATGAAACAACTGAGAACAAACTCAAAAGAATAATCTCCTTCACAATTGCAAAAAATAAAATAAAATACTTAGGAATAAACATAACAAAGAATGTAAAGGACTTATACAATGAAAACTATAAACCATTGTTAAGAGAAATCAAAAAAGATATAATGAGATGGAAGAATATACCTTGTTCTTGGCTAGGAAGAATAAATATAATCAAGATGGCCATATTACCCAAAGCAATATACAAATTTAATGCAATTCCCATCAAAATTCCAATGTTATTTTTTAAAAAAAATAAAGGAAAAAATCATCAGATTTATATGGAAGTATAAAAAACCCTGAATAGCCAAAGCAATCCTAAAGAAAAAGAATGAAGCTGGGGGCATTACAATACCTGACTTCAAACTCTATTATAGGGCCACGACAATCAAAACAGCATGGTATTGGCAGAAAAATAGACACTCAGACCAATGGAACAGAATAGAAAGTCCAGAAATAAAACCACATATATATAGTCAAATAATTTTTGATAAAGGGGCCAACAACACACAATGGAGAAAAGAAAGCCTCTTCAATAAATGGTGCTGGGAAAACTGGAAAGTCACATGCAAAAGAATGAAACTGGACTACAGTTTGTCCCCCTGTACTAAAATTAACTCATAATGAATCAAAGATCTAAACATAAGACCTGAAACAATAAAGTACATAGAAGGAGACATAGGTACTAAACTCATGGACCTTGGTTTTTAAGATAATTTTATGAATTTGACTCCAATGGCAAGAGAAGTGAAGGCAAAAATTAATGAATGGGACTACATCAGACTAAGAAGTTTTTGCTCAGCAAGAGAAACTGATAGCAAAATAAACAGAAAGCCAACTAAATGGGAAATGATATTTTCAAACAACAGCTCAGATAAGGGCCTAATATCCAAAATATACAAAGAACTCATAAAATTCAACAACAAACAAACAAAGAATCCAATAAAAAAATGGGAAGAGGACATGAACAGACACTTCTCCCAGGAAGAAATACAAATGGCCAACAGATATATGAGAAGATGCTCATCTTCTTTAGTTATTAGAGAAATGCAAATCAAAACTGCAATGAGATACCACCTCACACCTGTTAGATTAGCTATTATTAACAAGACAGTTAATAGAAAATGTTGGAGAGACTGTAGAGAAAAAGGAACCCTCATACACTGTTGGTGGGAATGTAAACTAGTACAACCACTATGGAAGAAAGTATGGTAGTTTCTAAAATAATAAAGAATAGAACTATCATATGACCCAGCAATCCCTCTACTGGGTATATACCCCCAAAACTCAGAAACATTGAGACGTAAAGACACATGCTGCCCCATGTTCATTGCAGCATTGTTCACAGTGGCCAGGACATGGAAACAACCAAAAAGCCCATCAATAGATGACTGGATAAAGAAGATATGGCACATATACACTATGGAATACTACTCAGCCATAAGAAATGATGACATCGGATCATTTACAGCAAAATGGTGGGATCTTGATAACATTATACGAAGTGAAATAAGTAAATCAGAAAAAACCGGGAACTGCATTATTCCATACGTAGGTGGGACATAAAAGTTGAACTAAGAAACATTTATAAGAGTGTGGTGGTTATGGGGGGAGGAGGAAAAGGGAGAGGGAAAGGGGGAGGAGGGGGGGAGGGGCACAAAGAAAACTAGATAGAAAATGACAGAGGAGAATCTGACTTTGGGTGATGGCTATGCAACATAATTGAAGGATAAGATAACCTGGACTTATTGATCTTTGAATATATGTATCCTGATTTATTGATGTCGCCCCATTAAAAAATTAAAATTATTAAAAAAAACACACACACACACAAAAATAATAATAAAATGTATGTTCTTCAAGTAAAACTACTTCTTAGAGGCCATGTGGGTAAAAAGTTAAACATCTACTGGAATTAATATTTTCATTAAACCAAGAATTTTTCCACAAAATTATGCTTAATTAATGACAATGTAAAAAGTACTTATTAAATCATATAAATGCATTTCTCAGATAATACTGTCCAGCATTTATTTCCTTCAAATATTAGAATAAGTAGATGGAGAACAAAGCCTTAATTTTAAAAATAAGCTGACTTTGAATAATTAATATAGAAAATTAAATTATTATTTGTATCCTTTTGATGAACTAAACACCAAGACTCATGAAAAACTCATTACCAGTCATTGTCTTTGTATCAGATGGGAGTTGATAAAAACACTTTAATGGAATGAATAATTTTAAAAGGACATAATTTCTTAAAATACTGAGCATAACATCAACCCTTAATAGATAGATGTATAGAGAAATATCAATTATTACTGAGCACCCTCAAATTATAGGTCTGGTTCTAAGCACCTTATGTGAATTGATTCAGTTGATAATTCTAAAATTAGTTTTATTAATCCAAACTTTTATGAACAAAAAGAAGTTCATACATGTGTAATTTTGCTAGTATAATACTACCCGCCATGTGACAGAAAGAGTGCTGTTTTTAAGTGCATGGAAACACTGGTGTTTTAAGTGGCTTAAGGTTTTAAACATTACTTTTGCAGTAATTATGGATTTGTACATTTCAATTTATTTTTCCAAAACAAAGTAACAGAATAACATGCAATTTTCAGTATATGGGTTTTTTTCTAAGTAATTTTTAAAAATATCTCTTTTGTTAATTTTGAATATCTGATTCTTCTCAGATATAGAGATTTGGCCCACAAGTAATTAGCAGATTCTTTCAGAATTGGGCTGATTTTAGAATTAGGGGTAGTAGACCATCCCCCTGAAAGCATACAGAGCAGATTACAAGAATAAAAAAAAACTGATTCTAGATTAAGAACAAAATTCAAGCCCATAAATTTGAAACATATGTCATAAACACTCTTCTTCAATGGGACTTTTAATAGGCTTTCATAGTATTATATTAAGAGTCTAGAAAGATAAAGCATGTCAAGTTTAAAATTAATAAATTTGTGTAGTTAGAAATGATACAGACTGGTAAAACTGTTAGTTATCTCATTAATTTGACTTTGTTTAAGAAGAACATTTATCTGAGTATTTAATACTCAGACCATTTCATGTAGGGTTCACATACCAAGTGAGGCTCATATACTAAGCACGACAGTTTTGGAAATCTCACATCTTTATTACCCACTTAATGGTTCTGTGTTATGTATTTACTAATTTTAGATTTTATGGCAATGGAGGGCTATAAGAACTTCTGTTGAGAGAAGTGGAAGTTTATATTAGAGGAGTTTAGCAGCAAAGTAATAAAAAGCAAAGATATTTCTTTGTACATGATAGAAAGCATTACAAAGGTAATCTTGACTTGATATCAAATGGTCATATGACTTCACCAATTGTGGCCAAGGAAGTAAGTGGTAAAGCCCTTGGAAATAAGCAAAGCATGAGCCAAAGGTGTCCAGTCAAGACTTTATCCCAGATCTGAGACAAATTGGGGGTACTGGTGGGAAGGGCATGACACTCAGAACTGAGAATACCTATTCATTAATCCCCTTCTTTTAGCAACTGGATTATTTTACAAGAGTGGTTCTCTGAAGTCAAATGAATATCCTCAAGTGATGTCCAAGTGTAATGTAAGGATACTTATAGAATGAAACCCAGAATAATTATTAATTAATGCTATCCCAGAAAGGTAGAGGCAGTCCATTTCATGAAGTCCTAAAGTGCCTAAGTCCACTAAGGAAACACATTTTGGTTTTCTATTAACTCCTCCCCAGACCTTGTTCCAGTTTCTGTTCTCAATTATAAATACACATTCTACCTTTGAAAAGTCACATATGACCTGACTTTACCCTCACTCATACACTGTCAATTACTAATACTTTCAAATAATTTTGATTTTAGATAAAACTGCCCTCAACTTCCCCACTAACTTGAGGTTGTGCTGATGTAATAGCATCCTCCAGGTTTGTGTATCTTCTGTAAGTGTGATGACAGATTCTCCTTAAAAGGGGTCTGGGTGAACCAAGAGTGGGCAGAATTAACAAAACATAGATTATTCATATGCTGCAATCTGTATTCAATTGTGTTAAATTTACCCCAGATTTATCATGGAAGTCTTTAGATTATTGCCATATTTGTAGCTATTGACCTGACTACATCAGTTTTTATGTCACCTTCATCTCTCTAGAAGAACCAAATAAAAATTTCATGAGATGCTTACATTTGGAATCATCTCATAGGCTACAGAGGGAATTCACTGTTCAGATTCTGCATGCAAATTTTCCTCAATTTGATATCAATATGGGTAACATTGTTTGTTGTTTATCAACAACTTTATTTAGTAAGTAATGAAAGAATATTCATGAATTAAAAATTCATGAATTAAAAATATTCTTTACAAAAACATTTGCAAGAACAACAAAAAATGGAATTGAAGAGATTTGCAAATAAATTGAACTTGTTTTAAATAGATCACTCTTCTATTATTCCCAAATTGCTTAGTTATAAAAAAGACATTACAGGACCATAGATTTTATATGACATTCTCACAGAATGGAATATCTCACAAATTATATTTTTAGTAATGGAACTTTATTCCATTAACAAGAAAAAACATTTAAAAAACATAATTATATACATTTAGCATAGCTTGCACATTTTGACTTACTAAAATACATATGTTGTCTTAATGTAGTTTTTATTGGTGGATTTAGTTTTTTAAATGTCATTGTGGGCAGCAAGATGGTGATGGAGTAGGCAGACATACCAGCTTCCACCTCCCAGAACCAAAGTGAATTACAACTTAATTTTAAGAACAATCATCTAGAAAAACCAACTTTGGACTAAAACTAAGAGGACTCTTTAACCAAGGAACACTGAAGAAGGCACACTGAGACTGGTAGGAAAAGTGGAAATGCAGAGAGGATTGCCCAGGTCCCAGGAACAAATGGCAGCTGGGAGGGACTCGCCCGGTGAGAAGTGAGTTTAGCAGAGAGGGGAGGGTCCTGGGCCCCAGGAACAAAACCCCACACTGCAGCCCCAGAGCCTAGAAGAGGTGTATGGACAGTATTTAGTTGCGAAACAAGCCAGGATATGGTTTGCAGGAAAGAGATCGTATTCTCAGACCCAGGATTCTTCTTAAAGGGACCGGGCAGAAAACCTGTTCCACAACCACTCACCGAGGGCTCTGGGGGATGGGGAAAGATGAGAGGACCTGAGTAGCAGGAAGAGAATGTAATCTAGGAGGCACAGGCAGAAACACTTTGAGGGACAGCCACCCTAACTCCTTGGCTGAGTCACTCCCCAAATCAAAAGTGAATATTATTCCTGGAACCAGCAATACCAGCAAAGGGAAGCAGGTCACCAGCCAAAAAGAAACTCTATACTGTACTAAGAGCAGAGTCGCTTAGAAGCTGGGAGCTTAGAAGCAAAAATAAAGTATTGAGTGCTTTGGTCTGAGCTGCATCGCCCCCCCCAACACTGCTGAATGCTCACTGGAGGGTGGGCGAAGCAGGACTGGGAAGCAGGTTCCATCAGCGAGGGCAGAAGCTGGGGGTTGGCCACCACTGTGGTCTGGGTGCGAGCGCAGTCCTGCCTGGCAGGAACAGAGGCTGAGGGCGGCCACAGTGGCAGAAGGGGCACACAAAAGCGGTTCAACCTGTGGCTGTGGACCAGGAGAGTGAGAGTGGTTCTACCTGCATTCCCACCCACAGGGGCAAGGCAAAAGCCAAGGAACCAGCTGAGACCTGTGGCTGAGTGCAGGAACACAGCCCCACATGCAGGTGGAGTTTTGTGGTCCTGGTGTGCAAGTGCAGTTCTGCCCACAGGGTGGGGCAAAGGAGAGGCTGGCCAAGGCTTGTAGCCAATACACAGGAGAGCAGTCCCGCATGTGAGCGGGGCAGAGGCAGAGGGCTGGCCAGGGATTGCAACCAAAACACGTGTATGCAGCCCCATCTTCAAGGTAGGTGCAAAGGCAAGGCAGGCCAAAGCTTGCAGCCCAGGAACATGAACACAGTCCCACCCACAGAGGTGAGGCAGAAACCATAGCGACCACAGCAGGAGCTGGGCATTGGCAATGCCCATGAACAAATGGCTGAGGCCATGACAGAGGAGGTTGCAGGCCTGCTGACAGACCACACTTAGTGAACACAGAGGCCACACCCATTGGACTCCTGTGTCTACACCATTCTTATACACAGATAAAATGGGAAGGCAGAGAAATGCAACCAAAATGAACCAAGAGAAATCCCCAGAAAAAGACTTGAATGAGTCACAAATAACCAAATTACCAGATACAGGGTTTAAAATAATGAGTGTTACAATGCTCAAAGATCTTAGAGCAACAATGGATGGACATAACAAGCACCTAAGTAACAAGATAGCAAGTATAAATAAGGACATTGAAATAATAAAAAAGAATCAGTCAGAAATGACAAATACAATATCAGAAATGAAGACCACACTGGAAGGAATTAAAAACAGGATAGATGAAGCTGAGGATCGAATCAGCAAGTTAGAGGACAAGAAAAATGAAAGCATGGAAGCAGAGCATCAAAAAGAATAGAGGCTAAAAAAGTCTGAGAAAACTCTAAGGGAGCTCTGTGACAACATGAAGAGAAATAACATCCGCATCATAGGGGTTCCTAAAGGAGAAGAGAAAGAACAAGGAAGAGAGAATCTGATTGAAGAAATCATAGCTAAAAACTTCCCTAAATTGATGAAGAAAAAAGTCACACAAATTCAAGAAGAATAGAGAGTCCCATTAAGGATGAACTAAAAAAGACCAACACCAAGACACACCAAAATCAAAAAGATACAAGAAATAAAGACAGAATACTAAAAGCTGTAAGAGAAAAGCAGTTCTATTAGCTACAGAGTATCTCCCATAAAGATGACATCTGACTTCTCAACAGAAACACTTGAGGCCAGAAGGGAATGGCAAGAAATATTCAAAGTAATGCAGAACAAGAGCCTACAACCAAGACTTCTTTATCCAGCAAAGCTATGGTTTAAATTTGAAGGAGAAATAAAAATCTTCCTAGACAAAACAAAACAAAAAAAACTTAAGGAATTCACTACAAAAAAAACCAATGCTTCAAGAAATGCTATGGGGACTGAAAGTAAAAAGTTGGAAAAAATATTTTATGCAAATAGAAATGAAAAAATAGCAGGGATAGCAATACTTATATCAGACAAAATAGACTTTAAAACAAAGGATATAGTGAGGAATAAAGAAGGTCACTACAAAATGATAAAGGGAGCAATCCAACAAGAAGAGATAACCATTATAAATATCTATGCACCTAATATAGGAGAACTTAAATACATAAAGTAGATTTTGATGGGCATAAAGGGTGAGATCAACAGAAATACTATAAGAAAAAGAGATTATAATAACCCACTAACATCACTGGATAGATCTTCAAAAAAGAAAATTAACAAAGAAATAGCAGACCTAAAGGACACACTAGATCAATGGGATTTAATAGATATCTTCAGAAAATTTCACCCTAATTCAGCAGACTATACATTCTTTTCAAGTGTTCATGGTACATTCTCTAGGATAGACCACATGCTAGGACACAAGATGAATCTCAAAAAATTTAAGAAGATGGAAGTCATATCAAGCATCTTCTCAGATCACAATGGCATAAAATAGAAAAATTTTAAAAACTCAAACACTTGGAAACTAAATAGCATATTATTAAATAATTAATGGGTTAACAATGAGATCAAGGAATAAAAAAAAAAAATCCCTGAAACAAATGAAAACGAACATACAACCATTCAAAATTTATTGAACACAGCAAAAGCAGTCCTGAGAGGGAATTTAATAGCACTACAGGCATACCTTAAGAAGCTAGAAAAAGCTCAAATAAACAACTTAATCCTGCATTTAAAAGAACTAGAAAAGAACTAAAACCCAGAGAAAGTAGAAGGAAGGAAATAATAAAGATCAGAGTGGAAATAAATAACATAGAGGCTAAAAAAACAATACAGAGGATCAATGAAACCAAGAGCTGCTTCTTTGAAAAGGTATACAAATTGATGAACCTTAAACCATACTCACCAAGAAAAAAAGAGAGGACTCAAATAAATAAAATTAGTAATGAGAGAGAGAAGAAGTAAGAACTGATAGCAGAAATACAAATGATTGTAAGAAAATACTATGAAGAACTGTATGTCATAAAATTAGACAACCTAGGCAAAATGGACAAATTCCTCAAAAAATGATCTTTCAAAAATTGATATAGAGAAATCAGAAAACCAAAACAGACTGATTTCATCAAATGAGATAGAAACCATTATGAAGAAACTCCCAACAAACAAAAGTTCTGGACCACATGGCTTCACCAGCAAATTTTACCAAATATTCAAAGAAGAACTAACTTCTATCCTTCTCAAGCTATTTCAAAAAATTCAAGAGGGGGAAAGACATCCAAATTCCTTTTATGAGGCAATCATAATACTGATTCCAAAAGCAGGCAAAGACAGTACAAAGAAAGAATCCCTGATTTACTAGGATGTTAAAATTCTCAACAAAATATTAGCAAACCAGATCCTACAATACATGAAAAAAAATCATACATCATAATCAGGTGTGATTTATTCTAGGGAGACAGGGCTACTATAATACCTGCAAATCAATCAATGTGATTCAACACATAAACAAAAGAAAGGATAAAAATCACATAATATCAATAGATGCAAAAAAATCATTTGATAAAATACAGCACCCATTTATGATCAAATCTGTCAGCAGAGTGGGGATACAGGGGTCATACCTCAACATGATAAAGCCCATCTATGAGAAACCCAAAGCCAAAATTATAATCAATTGCCAAAAATTAAAAGAAATACCTTTAAGATCAGGAACAAGGCAGGGGTGTCCCCTTTCACCACTTTTATTCAACATAGTTCTAGAAGTCCTAGCCATAACAATCAGACAAGAAAAAGAAATAAAAGGCATCCAATTTGGAAAAGAATAAGTAAAACTATCATTATTTGCTGATGATAGGATACTGTACATAGAAAACCCTAATGTCTCAATCAAAAAACTACTGGACCTGATAAATGAATTCAGCAAGGTAGCACGATATAAAATCAATTTTCAGAAATCAGTGGCAGTTTTATACACCAATAATGAACTGTCTAAAAGAGAAATTAAGAAAGCAATCCCCTTCACTATCACAACAACAACAAAAAGTACTTAGGAGTAAATGTAAAGAATTGTACTTTAAATTTAAAAAAGGTTAAAGACTTGTACTTGGAAAATTATTAAGCATTGTTAAAGGAAATCAAGAAATGTACAAACAAATGAAAGCATATACCATGTTCATGGATAGGAAGAATAAACATCATTAAAATGTCTATACTACCCAAAGCAATCTATAAATTCAATGCAGTTCCTATTAAAATACCAAAGACATACTTCAAAGATATAAAACAAATATTTCAAAAATTTATATGGAAACAAACAAACAAACAAAAACCACGAATAGCTTCAGCAATCCTAAAAAAGAAGAATAAAGTGAGTGGTATCACATTTCCTGATATCAAGTTAAACTACAAGGCCATCATACTGAAAAGAGTTTGGTACTGGCATAAGAACAGGCGTATAGATCAATGGAACAAAACAGAGAACCAAGAAATAAATCCACACCTTTTTGGACAGTTGATATTTGACAAAGGAGGTAAGAGCATACAATGGAGTAAAGACAGTCTCTTTAACAAATGGTGTTGGGAAAATTGGACAGGGGCTTGCAAAAAAATGAAACTGGATCACCAACTTACACCATTCACAAAAGTAAACTCAAAATGGATAAAAGACTTAAATGTAAGTCGTGAAACCATCCATAAACATCTTGGAAGAAAACATTGGCAGTAAACTCTCCGATATCTCTCGTAGCAATATATTTGCTGATTTATCTCCACGGACAAGTGAAATAAAGGACAAGATAAACAAATGGGACTATATGAAACTAAAAAGATTTTGCACAGCAAAAGACACCATTAACAAAATAAAAAGACAACCCACACAATAGGAGAACATATTCGCCAATACGTCTGATAAGGGGTTAGTAACCAAAATGTATAAAGAACCTGTAAAACTCAACACCAGGAAGATAATCCGATCAAAAATGGGCAAAAGAAATGAATAGACAGTTCTCCAAAGAGGACATAGAGATGGTCAATAGGCATATGAAAAAATGTTCAACATCACTAACCATTAGAGAAATTCAAATTAAAACCACTATGAGATACCACCTCACACCTGTCAGAATGGTGCTCATCAACAAAACAACACACAATAGGTGCTGGCAAGGATGTGGAGAAAAGGAACCCTCCTGCACTGCTGGTGGGAATAAAGACTGGTACAGCCACTGTGGAAAACAGTATGGAGATTCCTCAAACAATTAAAAATGGAACTGCCTTTTGACCCAGCTATCCCACTTTTAGGAATATATCAAATGAATATTAAATGCACCTCCATGTTTATTGCAGCATTGTTTACAATAACCAAGATCTGGAAACAGCCCAGTGTCTGTCAGTGGATGAATGAATTAAAAAGCAGTGGTTTGGTGTTATAATTCCATAGATTAATACCTGAGGTCTACAACATGGATGGACCTGGAAACTATTATGCTAAGTGAAATAAGCCAGGCAGAGAAAGAAAAATACCATATGACCTCATTCATTTGAGGAATCCAATGAACAATGTGACCTGAGTAGCTGTATAACAGAATCAGAGGCAGGATCAAAGGGACCAGAGGGAAGAAGTCAGAGGGAAAGTAGAAGAGAAGATGGGATCAGAGAGGAAAGATATTAATGAAATTATTTATACATAACAGCATTATAGAGAACAGGAAAGCAAATCCTGGAGTGAAGGGGAAAAGGCATTGGGGGAGGGTGCAAGGTGGGGCTGACAGGGAGTAAAGGGGTGGGGGGACATTTGAATCTCTGTAAACACAAATTAAAATCATAAATAAAAATATGTTATTGTGGGCTTTTGTTATTGAACTTTGTTTGAACACAATGTCTCAGTTTTGTAATGGAGCAAGGTAGACTTTCATAGAAAAAGAGTGCAATGAAAGAATCAAAAACAAACCTCAGAAGGGAAGAAAATGTTTATAAAAGTAATGTGATAAAGGACTGTCATCCAAGATATATGAAGAACTCTTAAAATTGAACAAAAAGAACCAAGTTAAACAATGAGCGAAAGACCATAACAGATACCTCATTAAAGATATATAGATAGCAAATAAGCATATGAAAAGATGGCCCATAATATACATTATCAGGGAATTGTAAGTCAAAATAACTATGAGGTACTACCACACACTTAGTAAAATGGCCAAAATTAAAGACATTGGTAAACCAAAATGCTGGTAAGGATGTGGAATAAAAAGAACTCTTATTCATTGGTGGTGGCAATGCAAAACGGTATAGCCCCTTTGGAAGAAAGTTTGGTGGTTTTTTTACAAAACAAACACACTCTTTCTATACAATGCATGAATATAAATGTTATAGTAATTAAAGATATAGAAATATAGAAAAATATAGAAGATATATAGAAATAAATTAGTATATAATATTAAAAGCCATTAAGGGAAGTGAATAAGGCTAAACCCTCTGGGTGGAGCTAATCTAATGTGTACAGATATGATAGGCAGACTATGTATTCCCTTTGTGCAAGGCCCAGTTAATGTATGTGAAATTATATAGATAAAAGAACTTCCTGTGAGGAACTCCCTAAAAGTGTCTTGAGATGACAACTCTGTAGATTAACATAAAAAAGAAACCCCTGCAAGGAACTCCCAAAAAGTGGTTTGGTATAATAATTCCATAGATTAATACCTGTTAGAAGGCATAAACTACAATAGAAAAGGGTACTAAAGCTGAGGGCCCCCCTGCTGCAGTTAGTTGTCCAGAGTCCAACATTTAATGTGAACTGACTTCACGCTGCTCTGACCAAGGGCAGCCAAGAAGAACACGTTGATGAGGCCCCATTAAGCTGTACCCAGGGACACTATATGATTTGTAAGTAATAAACTGCCTGTGTGATTCTTGTAACTAACTTGTGTGTTGGTCATGTCTTTCCTCTGGTGGTAGTTGGTGTGGGCACTGATAAGTAGAATTCTCATAGCCACCTCGAGAGTAGTCTTGAAGAGGCTGTTAGCCCTGCTGTTAAGCAGGAGTGTCCCACTGTATGAGGAAGTCGAATCAGGGACACCTGATCGCCCTCGAGCTCGGGCTTTATTGGGACAATGCAGCAAGCATGATCCTCAGAATTTGCTCAAAACAATTGAAAACATAAGTTCACAGAACACCTGCACACATACATTTATAGCAGAAGGCTGTGTGGGAGGGGACAAGGATAATTAGAACACAGAGGAGGTTAGTGAAACTATTCTATACTGTATAGTATAATGGTGAGAGATGTTGTTATACATTTGTTTAAACCCAGAGAATGTATAACCTCAAAAGTAAATCTTAATGTAAACTTCTTAGATTTTGAATGATTATGATATGTTAATGTGGGTTCATCAACTATAACAAATGTAACTCTCTGGTGGGCAACATTGATAATGGAGGAAATTATGTATATGTTGGGCCAAGAAATTAACTCAACTTTGAATCTTCTCTCAATTTTGTTGTAAAAATTAAATATATTAAAAAAATAATGTGCTTATTTAACTTGCCATATTATTCAGTACTTATGTAGCCTATTTGTATACATGTAGTGTAAAGTCGATACAGTTTTTTAAAAATAGAATTTGGTTATTAATTCTTAAACTACATGGTCTTTACATTTTGCTATATTCATATTTCACATTATATTACATGTTATACTATATATATGTTATAATTTGAGTTTTATCAATTTCATATACATTTTTTCCTTTGTTTCAGGATGTTATCTTTCTTCTGTTTATCAGAGTCTATGCCAACTCCCATTTAAAACTCCTTATTTACCTTCTGTTGCCCAGTAAAAAGGTGGATAACCAAGATAATGTAAGTGTCAAAGCTATCATCACTCTTAATGTTTAATAAATAATGAATGCTGCATATGTACAATGTGTGATTCAAGAAAGATTCTCATTCCTTAAAAATACTTAAAATCTCGTGGAAATGATAAAACTTGTCCTAGGGTTTTTAACATAAGGTCATTTTCCCCCTCTTAACAGGTTATGACAGTTAAGTCACATCTACCTTTAAAAGTAGAATGTGGTTGAGAACAGGTATACACAGGTTGGGTGACAAGGGGTAAAGACAAAATTTAGAAGAGCTTTATGAGTGCCTAGACATTGATGGTTAAATAAAAACCTGGAAATTCAGAACAATTCTATGAGATATTTCAAAATTCATTCTGTGCTTTAGATATTATAAAAATAATACAACTGATGGAATGTACGTATTGCAAAGCTTTGATAAAATTTAATGTGATGGTATCTAGAAGGCTCCCAGGGAGGAAGTTTTTGGTGTGGTGTCTATTTTAGCCTGCAGGCAGTAACATACCTGATTTGGGGTAGAAGATAGAAAAGATAAAGATAAACTTCAGGTGCAATACATATACATGAATAAAATCATTGCTAATTGTATATATTGCTTGGTTAAATAGTTCAAGTGTGCTACAAGGTAGACTATGTACCAAGATTATGTTTTCAAAATAATTGTGAAATTTATTTCTAATGAACAAAATCCACTCATTGTTTGTTAAAATGGGAAATAATATTCCAAAGGAAGAATGTGTGTGTATTATTTACTTACAGTTTAATAAGACTACTCTTTATTTTTTTTTTCAATTTAAAAGAGCATATTGTTATTTTAAGATACAAAGAGAGAGACTAAATTAACAAAGTAAAGAAATATTTAGATGTCAAATATATACTTTGGGTTAATAAAAGGAATCTAACAATTTGAAATCAAACCTGTTTTTAGAAAATAGAGCTGAGAGTATAGTCAGAGATAGGGTCAGAGTTGACTATTTAATTTCATTTGCATTGCTCACTTCACAAGAAATGCATCAGTGATCACTGTGATTAACTGAAGGATTTGAATTTGATAATGGAGGTTCTTAGAGGATACATTTCCAAGTAGTGGAAAATTGATCTATTTAACTATTCAGTCTTAGTTACTAAAATGTTAATATGTGCATGTGTATATACCAAAACTTTTTCGATCTGTATGTTGCCTAATTAATATATATATTCTTTTAAAGTTTAAAAGAATTTTCTATCCACCATAATTTTACTTGGATAATGGTTTTTCAGGTGTTTTTCTCTGGTTGTTATTCGATGCTAGCTAGAATTCAAGAAATGACAAGGAAATAAGTATCAACTTAATTCAAGGAAGTGCTTTTTAAAGACTGGAAAGTCACTGTGGAAGTCTCCCCAACATGAACACATTGATATGCTCCACCTCATAGTATCAGATATGTTTCAGTTGAGGCTGGAAAACTGTGTAGAAAAATCCTATAGAAGAGATTGCCAGTTGAGACACGGTCAACCAGCTAATCTGAGGCCCATTTTATACAGTGATGCTGGGTAAGTCATTTATTTAGCCAAAATGTGTTCACTTTTCTCACCTTTGCAATAGGAATGAAGATAATAATGACCTTATTAGGTGGTTGAAAGAGTTAAATAAATAAACTCACCTAAATGAGTTAGAATATGTCTAGTACGTAACAAGCATTAAATAACATTAGTTATTATAGCTATTTTTTAAGCCTCAGAGCTTTATGCCAAATTGAAAATATTTAATAACAAAAATCTTTCTAGTAATATTTTCCACCAATATTACTTATGTCGATGAGCCTACCATTATGGTACATTGACAGAATGCTATATTTTACATCTACCATTTAAAAATCATCACATCTTTAAAAGTTAAGCAAGACAGGTGCTATTATTGTCCTTTACAAATCAATGAACTGAAGGGCAGAGTAATTAACATACTTGCTTAAAGTAATGTATCCTAAACATAAAGTAGAAGAACACAGGTCATCTGATTCTTATACAAAGTATAGTGTTGTTTTCTTTTCATTAAGCATGTTGTTATTTTTAAAGTAAATAATTTAGCTTGTATTTTTTTCTTCTTGTCTCTCTCCTCTCTCTCTGTTTCTCTAGTTCAGTCTCTCTCTGTGTTCTTGTTTCTCTTTCTTCCCCTGTCTCCCTCCCTTTCCCACCTGTGGGAATACTGAGGCTAGGAGGAGACATAATATACAAAATTATGTTTCCATATAAGCATACTGAATATTCTTTAGTCTTGGTTAGGGCACTAGATATTGAGGTTTTTGAGGTGGAAAAAATAAAATTTACTAGAAATAAATAAAAATAAGTGGCTTTGAGTTTGGTGAAACCTGGATTTTCCAGATTGCTTGCTTTCTGCAGAGAAGAGCATGTGGAATGTGAGGAGTGTTTATAGTTCTGTTTTGCAATAACACCTGAAAACCATTCAGTAAGAATTCAAGTTGCATTATCCTGTCATCCAGTTTTATCAACATAATAACTAAACATACCAAAAATAATTTTTGCGATCATTTCACCAAAAAAGGCTTGGTTTTCATATGTTGGGCCACAAAAACAACATCAGCAAATTCAGAAAAATTGAAGTTGTACCAAGCATATTTTCTGATCATAAAGCCTTGAAACTAGAATTCAACTGCAAAAAAGAGGAAAAAAATTCCACAAAAATGTGGAAACTAAACAACATACTTTTAAAAAATGAATGGGTCAAAGAAGAAATAAGTGCAGAGATCAAAAGATATATACAGACTAATGAAAATGACAATACGACATATCAGAATCTATGGGATGCAGCAAAAGCAGTGATAAGAGGGAAGTTCATATCACTTCAGGCATATATGAACAAACAAGAGAGAGCCCAAGTGAACCACTTAACTTCTCACCTTAAGGAACTAGAAAAAGAAGAACAAAGACAACCCAAAACCAGCCGAAGAAAGGAGATAATAAAAATCAGAGCAGAAATAAATGAATTAGAGAACAGAAAAACTATAGAAAAAATTAATAGAACAAGGAGCTGGTTCTTTGAAAAGATCAACAAAATTGACAAACCCTTGGCAAGACTTACCAAGGAAAAAAGAGAAAGAACTCATATAAACAAAATCCAAAATGAAAGAGGAGAAATCACCACGGACACCATACATATACAAAGAATTATTGTAGAATACTATGAAAAACTTTATGCCACTAAATTCAACAACCTAGAAGAAATGGATAAATTCCTAGAAAAATACAACCTTCCTAGACTGAGTCAAGAAGAAGCAGAAAGCCTAAACAGACCTATCAGTAGAGAAGAAATAGAAAAAACCATTAAAAACCTCCCCCAAAATAAAAGTCCAGGCCCTGACGGCTATACCAGCGAATTTTATCAAACATTCAAAGAAGACTTGGTTCCTATTCTACTCAAAGTCTTCCAAAAAATTGAAGAAGAAGCAATACTTCCAAACACATTTTATGAGGCCAACATAACCCTCATACCAAAACCAGGCAAGGATGGCACAAAAAAAGAAAACTACAGACCAATATCTCTAATGAATACAGATGCTAAAATACTAAACAAAATACTAGCAAATCGAATACAACAACATATTAAAAAAATAATACATCACGATCAAGTGGGATTCATCCCAGAATCTCAAGGATGGTTCAACATACGTAAAACGGTTAATGTAATACACCATATCAACAAAACAAAGAACAAAAACCACATGATCTTATCAATAGATGCAGAAAAGGCTTTCGATAAAATACAACACAATTTTATGTTTAAGACTCTCAACAAAATGGGTATAGAAGGAAAATATCTCAACATGATAAAGGCCATATATGATAAACCATCAGCTAACATCATATTAAATGGCACTAAACTGAAGGCTTTCCCCCTTAAATCAGGAACAAGACAGGGTTGTCCACTCTCTCCACTCTTATTTAATGTGGTACTAGAGGTTCTAGCCAGAGCAATCAGACAAGACAAAGAAATAAAAGGCATCCATATCAGAAAAGAAGAAGTAAAGGTATCACTTTTTGCAGATGATATGATCCTACACATCGAAAACCCCAAAGAATCCACAAAAAGACTACTAGAAACAATAAGCCAATACAGTAAGGTCGCAGGATACAAAATTAACATACAGAAGTCAATAGCCTTTCTATATGCCAACAATGAAACAACTGAGAAGGAACTCAAAAGAATAATCCCCTTCATGATTGCAACAAAAAAAATAAAATACTTAGGAATAAACATAACAAAGAATGTAAAGGACTTATATAATGAAAACTATAAACCATTGTTAAGGGAAATTGAAAAAGATATAATGAGATGGAAGAATATACCTTGTTCTTGGCTAGGAAGAATAAATATAATCAAGATGGCTATATTACCCAAAGCAATATACAAATTTAATGCAATTCCCATCAAACTTCCAATGACATTTTTTAAAGAAATAGAGCAAAAAATCATCAGATTTATATGGAACTATAAAAAACCCCGAATAGCCAAAGCAATCCTAAAGAAAAAGAATGAAGCTGGGGGCATAACAATACCTGACTTCAAACTCTATTATAGGGCCACGACAATCAAAACAGCATGGTATTGGCAGAAAAATAGACACTCAGACCAATGGAACAGAATAGAAAGTCCAGAAATAAAACCACATATATATAGTCAAATAATTTTTGATAAAGGGGCCAACAACACACAATGGAGAAAAGAAAGCCTCTTCAATAAATGGTGCTGGGAAAACTGGAAAGCCACATGCAAAAGAATGAAACTGGACTACAGTCTCTCCCCCTGTACAAAAATTAACTCAAATGGATCAAAGATCTAAACATAAGACCTGAAACAATTAAGTACATAGAAGAAGACATAGGTACTCAACTCATGGACCTGGGTTTTAAAGAGCATTTTATGAATTTGACTCCAATGGCAAGAGAAGTGAAGGCAAAAATTAATGAATGGGACTACATCAGACTAAGAAGTTTTTGCTCAGCAAGAGAAACTGATAACAAAATAAACAGAAAGCCAACTAAATGGGAAATGATATTTTCAAACAACAGCTCAGATAAGGGCTTAATATCCAAAATATACAAAGAACTCATAAAACTCAACAACAAACAAACAAACAATCCAATAAAAAAATGGGAAGAGGATATGAATAGACACTTCTCCCAGGAAGAAATACAAATGGCCAACAGATATATGAAAAGATGCTCATCTTCTTTAGCTATTAGAGAAATGCAAATCAAAACGGCAATGAGATACCACCTCACACCTGTTCGATTAGCTGTTATTAGCAAGTCAGGTAATAGCAAATGTTGGAGAGGCTGTGGAGAAAAAGGAACCCTCATACACTGTTGGTGGGAATGTAAACTAGTACAACCATTATGGAAGAAAGTATGGTGGTTCCTCAAAAACTGAAAATAGAACTACCTTATGACCCAGCAATTCCTCTACTGGGTATATATCCCCAAAACTCAGAAACATTGATACGTAAAGACACATGCAGCCCCATGTTTATTGCAGCATTGTTCACAGTGGCCAGGACATGGAAACAACCAAAAAGCCCATCAATAGATGACTGGATAAAGAAGATGTGGCACATATACACTATGGAATACTACTCAGCCATAAGAAATGATGACATCGGAACATTTACAGCAAAATGGTGGGATCTTGATAACATGATACGAAGCGAAATAAGTAAATCAGAAAAAAACAGGAACTGTATTATTCCATACGTAGGTGGGACATAATAGTGAAACTAAGAGACATTGATAAGAGTGTGGTGGTTACGGGGGGGAGGGGGAATGGGAGAGGGAAAGGGGGAGGGGGAGGGGCACAGAGAGAACAAGATAGAGGGTGACGGAGGACAATCTGACTTTGGGTGGTGGGTATGCAACATAATTGAATGACAAGATAACCTGGACTTGTTATCTTTGAATATATGTATCCTGATTTATTGATGTCACCCCATTAAAAAAATAAAATTATAAAAAAAAAAAAAAGGCTTGGTTTTGAAAAGCCTTTTAAAGGTATTTTTCTATAAATCTTCATGATTAATTTTTACTACTTTCAAATGTAGCAGAATTATTTGTCTTAACAAATTCTCCAAAGATCATATTATACCTATAAAGAATAGTAAGACTGAATATATTAGTAAAGAGAACTGTATAATCTTTAATGTTTGTGACTCTTAGATTTTACAAAACTCCAGCGATATATCCACCTTTAATGAAAACTCAAGGTTGAGTTCTAAATCTAATCAATATTTCTATATAAATTCAACTAATTTTTATTTGTAAACCACAAATGAAGATTCTTAATGATTTTTGAATAAAACAACTTTATCATGATTAAATAAACCTTTATTTAAAATATGTAGTGTTGTCTGGTATTTTATTTTTTTAAATATTGAATTATCTGTTATAAAGTTTTCTTTAAAGCAAATAAAAATCCAAAAAATCCATAGAGACACCTGCAATTATCCTATTAGAATGAATTGCATGTATTGAAAGTATAATTACAACTTAGTGTTGTGATAGAAAATTATGAATCTCTGGCTATAAGATTTTTTCTTTACTAGTGGAGGATATATTTTCTGTCCTAACCTATATTAATCCAAGATGGTTGAAAAGGTATAGACTTTAGACAGAAAGTAAAGGTTTACACTTGACACATCATAAAACCTCATATTTGGACAAAATACCATGTGTATTAAAAATAAAATTAGTATGTCAAACATAAGAGTTTAAGAGTTTGAATCATGAAATTAATAACTTAGTTTATTGTTTTAGTGACTGAAAATTTAGCTATATTTAGTCATACTGTGAAGATGAATAAGATAGTCAACGATGATGTATTGATTATTAGAAGTTTTTTAAAATTAAGAAGAGGACAAAAGAGCAAAATGCTACAAAAAAGACTTAATGAGTAATATTTAGTCACTTTTCTATATAAGAGCTTTCTACAGGTTCTAAAATACATAAGAGGTTTTGTACTGCATGTAATTTTATAATTCTTTGCCTCTCTGTAAAAGAGTAAACAAATATTTTCAACCAATCTAAATCCTTCTGCCTCTTTATTACTGAGAGCTTAGACACTCATTTGGGGGATTTTAATCTGATAATGACCAATATTTGTATTTATTAAATTTGAAGGTGTATTTACTTCAAAATATTTGAGAAGTAGAGGAAAGGTTAGCTTCTCCCATTGGAATGTAAACTCCATGAGAACAGGGATATTTGTTTATTCTGTCCACTGCGGTATCCCCGGTGCTCTGAAGAGTGTTGAGCAAAAAAGAGGTGCTCTCTAAATATTTGTCAAATTAATCAACATATATTTGTTCTCACTTGTATTACCAAGTTAACCTTGCAAAGTGGTTTTTCTCCTTGGGGAAAAAACACAATACCTTTTTATTCCAAAGTTTAAACTTCATTGACCAAAATAATATTCTGAAAAAAAAAAGACAAATGTGGAATTTGCTTTATAAAAATCATTAGTATATTGGTAGTCATTTATGCTAAAAAATATATACCTACAATTATATATAAAAATATATATCTACAATATATACCTGTATAATTCCAGCAATACAAATATATACCTATAGACTTTCCTATAGATTGCAATGTAGTATGCATATAAAATAGTTTTTATTATTTCTACAACATAAAAACAATGCACTTGGTATGCCATGCATTGAAGTTTTCGAAACAAACATAATTTGAGGATAAAGTCTCCCTTTCCCAGTAGTAATAAATGAGACAGTATAAAATCTTACTTCAAAGACCTTGGTCATATCATGATTTTGATGAGTGATTCTCAATTTAAAATTTTCCAAACACCAGTTCCAAAGAAGTTCCTTGTCATAGTATTGGAAACAGATCTAGTCAAACATGAAAGAACTGAAATGCACTGCAGTATTTTGAATCTCCAAGAGGGAACATGTCACACTGTATTTAAAAAATACTTTGTATGGGATATCTCATTAGACTATGGTTATGTGAATATATTGTTAATTATGAAGAGTGAGTAAAATAAATGATTTCACAATAATATTTGCTTTGGGTTTGACTTTTCTAACACACTGTGTTGATATTTTGAGCCCATCATTTGTTTATGATCATATTTATGATTGTTTGAACCACCCACCCTCAAAAATTTGTGAGACCATTAGAAAGGACCACCAAACTAAAGAGGCTATATTAATTCTCAAACAGTTTACAAGCATTTATCTACCAGAGTTTAAAAACAGTTTTAGTTGTCATATTTCTGGCATTTCCCCCACATTTTATCTTACACTGACCATGTATCCAAAAAAAAAAATTGTGTGTGTAGGTGAGGTAGGGAGTGGCAGGAATTCTTTTCCATTCCTGATGATTTCTTCCATGAAGCATGATCTAGTCCTCTTGGCTCTTACTCAATTCCCAGTGATCTAATCTGACTGATAAGTTTGTAAGAAAAAAATTACTATCCATGAATAAATCAATCTTCTTTACTGCTATAACTTTTTTTTTAGTCTGAATGGGTAGCTAAATTTATCTAATTCTGAGATTAGCCAAAAGACTATACCCCTGCAGGTTGAAGCTATACTCCAGTTTAGTCCACACAAATGTTATAATTTGGTTTTCCACCTCCATCCTCTTTTCCCTCTTTTGTCTAATTTCACAGTTGGTTCAGAACTTGAAAGAGCCTGCAGAGTATGTGTTTTACCAGATCTCTCAATGACCCTTATAATCTATTAAAGAAAAATCAACATGTGGAGTTTTGCTTCCCTTGCAATTTGAAATAGATTGAATTTGTGATTATGAATTAGTCTTCTTCTATGCTCCTTTAAGATAAATCTCAATATTACTGATTCTTCAATGTGCCAGAAGACTACAAAAAGTTTCCTGTGTATTCTTTTGTTCATACATGGACATGACTGATAAATCATTAACACACAGATACTTTGTATAGTTGGGGACTTTTTTTAGGAATGCTGTTGGATTTACTTTCTCTTGACCAGTTATTTTTTTATGATTAGTTGCATTCAATTATGTGATAGTTGGCCTGAATTTTAACTGTAGTGTGGGAGTGACCCGAGAAGAGAACAAACCTCACTGGCCCACACACAGGGATCCAACTCAGGCTTTGGCCTCATTAGCTCCATGACTCAACCAACTGAGATAATTAATAACAGATGTATAATTATTATCAACCACTGCTTCCAAATCTTGAAGAATTATGGGCTTACAAATTTTATCAAAATGTATTTCAGATAAACTTGGATGTGTTTGTTATATTAAATATATATGCAAAAGAAAAATATTTTATTGTCTTTTTTCCCCCAAAATCGTAACACCATTGTAGTAACTGCATCTAACAGAAAACTGAACCAGAATAAAAAATACACCAATGTCCTCTTTCTTTATACAGTGGTCTCCTGTCTATTATAGCAGTGGTCCCCAACCCCTGGGCCACGGACCAGTACCAGTCCATGGGCCATTTGGTACCGGTCCACAGAGAAAGAATAAATAACATATTATTTTTGTTTTATTTATATTTAAGTCTGAACAATATTTTATGTTTAAAAAATGACCAGATTCCCTCTGTTACATCCATCTAAGGCTCATTCTTGACACTTGTCTCGTAAGTTTGACAATTATATTAAAAAATATTACAGTTTTTACGCCGGTCGCATAATTTTATTTTGTGCATTTATCCATTCTACCCTAAAGGCCAGTCTGTGAAAATATTTTCTGACATTAAACCGGTCTGTGGCCCAAAAAAGGTTGGGGACCACTGTATTATAGGGTTAAGTTCCAGAACCTCCTGCGATAAGCAAAAATTTGTGAAGTAGTGATCTTATATTTATTTTATTATTTATGTATACTTTAAGGCTTTATAAACCCTCCCCACACTCTTATAAACCTTTCTCACACTGTTATTAACCTTTCCCACACTCTTATAAACACTTTTTATGCTCTTAAACAGTTTCTACACTCTTAAACCTACATGATTTTAACAACATAAAATCTTATATGGGTACTCAGAAGTGAATATACTACAACTTGAATGGTAAAGATGATGATAAATTAGCTGTGCAGTACTGATGACAATAAAGGTGATGATGATGAGATGAATGTACTGCACAGCCAAGAAAAGCATTACAGCTCTTCTGTATGCTATGTATTTTATTTTAATATGTTTTAATTAATATTTTTAATATATTTATATTGTTTTCAATTTTTTAAGATACAATATGATTATTTTACAGAAAAATAATTAAAATAATCAATATATAAAAATACATATATATATCAAAATCCCACAATATACCAAAATATTGGCAATACAAAATTAGATATATACAATTTAAAAATCTGTGATACAGTGATACTGCAAAAAGTGAACTACGACAGCCTGACCAGGTGGTGGCGCAGTGGATAGAGCGTCGGACTGGGATGCGGAAGGACCCAGGTTCGAAACCTCGAGGTCACCAGCTTGAGCACGGGCTCATCTGGCTTGAGCAAAAAGCTCACCAGCTTGGACCCAAGGTCGCTGGCTCCAGCAAGAGGTTACTCGGTCTGCTGAAGGCCCGCGGTCAAGGCACATATGAGAAAGCAATCAATGAACAACTAAGAAGTTGCAACGTGCAACGAAAAACTAATGATTGATGCTTCTCATCTCTCTCCATTCCTGTCTGTCTGCCCCTGTCTATCTCTGCCTATGTAAAAAAAAAAAAAAAAAAGTGAACTACGACATGATGAGGGACGACTGTATTTCCCATACCACAGGCACACACATAACACATACACAAATGTTTGTAAACATGCTTTGGTACATTTCTAAGCTATCTCATGGGTATACAGTATTCTATATAAACAATTGCCTTTGGAACAATTTTCTTTGGGAAAAAAAGTAATGCTGGAAATAAATAAAGCAGGAAGGAAGAAATGAAGAAGACTAAATATGAGATGAATTGACTCCATAATAAAAATTATTGGCATGAATCTATAGGGACTGAACAGAACTGTTGAGGACAGGACACTATAGACATCACTCATTCATGGAGTTGCCAGAGTCAGAGCTGCTGACACAACAGCACATAACACACATATCAATAACAAGTTTGACCAGTTCTCTTTTTTTTATTACCAATTTCTCTTATTTATGAAGCAGTACCCTAATTCCTTCCTAAAGGTCTTCACACTTTCTAGTTCATTCACTCAAGACCCATCTTTTCTTTCTTTTTTCTGCATTCTTTTCCTATTACACACAGACTTATGGGAAAAATTATTTTATAACAATATATAATTTCTTTTTTTGAGTGTGTGACAGAAACAGAGAGAGACAGAGACAGGGACAGATAGGGACAAACAAAAAGAAGGGCGAGAGATATGAAGCATCAATTCTTCTCTGTGGCACCTTAGTTGTTTATTGACTGCTTTCTCATATTTGCCTTGACCAAGGGGCTACAGCAGACCAAGTGACCCCTTGCTCAAGCCAGCAACCTTGGGCTTAAGCTGGTGAGCCTTGCTCAAACCAGATGAGCCGGCACTCAGGCCAGCGACCTCGAGGTTTTGAAACTGGGTCCTCTTCATCCTAGTCTGACACAAGTGCTAATGAAGTACTTTGTATGTCCTAGAGGACTGTGGTTTAGTGCCACCTGGCAAGATGCAATTCTATTATACTTTGGTTCTCAGACTTTTCTATATCCCATGATTTCAGAGCATATTTCCTATATGTGCATATCTCTTTTCTTAATAAAGCAAAAGGAAGTCATAGTGATATGAGATGAAAACACTGGAAACAATCTAGAGATGAAAACTATCACTCCTTTGAGGAGTAGGAAAGGATTCCAATAACATTTGTCAATGGCAAGGATACAGATAAATGATAGTACAAATTGGTACTGAGAATAACAAGATGGAAATTATATATTGAAAATACTCACTTAAATGTCATCTCTTAAAGTTTTATCAATTATAAAAAAAAAATGGAGGTGGGACGGAGGTACTGAGAAAGTTACAAGCTGATTCCAAGCAATCAAACATATAGTAGTAGATTACTAAAAGGTCTAAGTATTCGATTCAAGTACAAAGATTAATAGGATGATAAAGAAAGTGAGAGAAAAGAGAGGCTACACAGAAAAAAAAAAGAAAAATTAAAAGAGAACATAGGTTAAAGGAAATAATAAAAGCAGGAGGCAGGCTGATAAAAGGAAAAAAATGTTACAATGAGACCAGAAAATGTTAGCAACACACAGCACTTAGGTTTGACAAATTCCATTTTGTTTCAAATAGGAGCTAACGCAAAAATTGAGGTTTGAGCTCTTAAAAAGCCAACATTTAAGGCTTAAGATTTAATTTAATTTAATTTAATTTAATTTTTTTCTGAAGTTGGAAACAGGGAGGCAGTCAGACAGAATCCCGCATGTGCCCGACCGGGGTTCCACCCAGCACGCCCACCAGGGGGTGATGCTCTGCCCATCTGGGGCATCGCTCTGTTACAACCAGAGCCATTCTAGCGCCTGAGGCAGAGGCCCCAGAGCCATCCTCAACATCCGGTCAAACTTTGCTCCAATGGAGCCTAGGCTGCAGGAGGGGAAGAGAGAGACAGAGAGGAAGGAGAGGGGGAGGGGGTGGAGAAGCAGATGGGCCCTTCTCCTGTGTGCCCTGGCTGGGAATCGAACCTGGGATTCCTGCACACCAGGCTGACGCTCTACCACTGAGCCAACCAGCCAGGGCCAAGATTTAATTTTAAACTCAGCTTTTCACCAATTTTTATAGTGTGGAGGTTTACTTTTTTTCTTTTTAAAAGTCTTTGATCTTTTGCTTTAAAAAATCTGGCATATATATATATATATATATATATATATAAAATGAATCAAAATTGTGTGCTAATGCCTCTATTTTGTTAAATCAAGAATTAAACATTGTATTATTTGTGAGGTCTGAAGACTACTGGAATTGTACTTTGTGTGACTGATATGTTTGAAGAGTCTAGAAAAAAAGTGCTTAACAGCAAAGCAAAAATTATTTTCTGCCAAAAAGTCATTTTATTTTAGATAATTAAATGATTTAAGCTGTGTAATATAAAAATATCATTTTCTCTTCAGCAAAGTTAATTACAATTACATCTGATATGTCAACAATCATTAATAAATGTAGATCCTGATAACTCAGGGTATGACCTAAGAATCTCGTTTCTGCTACTTTCCACTCTTAGTTGAACTAAACCATTAACTACACTTTTCTTTTATTCTTTTTCAAAGAATTCAGACTCTACCTAGACTAGAGGAAGAGGGAGTATATTTCAGAGAGTACTTTTAAAAAATAAAAAAAATTACTGATTTTCTATATATAGATTTTATAATTTATATTAAGAGAACTACCACAATTTATTAATGACTTGGTGCAAATACTATGCTAAATAAGATATAAATATACACTTAAATGCATATATGAATATATACCCAAATGAGACAGGTGCATTAACAGGTGGAAGAAAATAACACTTGATTTGTTTTCTAGTTTTTGAAGTTATAGCTTTAAACACCACCCACTAGAAGTGATTATCAAATCAATTGGTTTACTTTTTCCATCAATAACTGGTAGTTTGTAAACTGAGTGTATATTTTGATTATTATGTCTCAATTTTTTTTCTTTGGGAGGAAGCACGTTTGGCTGAATGGAAAGCAAAATGCCACAAGTGAAGCATATATATCCCAAGGACACTACAGAAATAAACAGGGTTTAAGGACTGCCATTTGGTGACAGTTATGCAAGTTACTTCACATAATCTTTGAATTAAATTGAAATGTACACTCATACAGAACGTAACTATCATATGTAAATTATTTTAAATTATCTTAATTGGTTCAAATTATTATTTATATATCCTTAAGCTATTTTTCAAAGTCTCAGCAAATAAATTTGACAAATATTACTGGGAAGTTTTAGATATGTGGACCTCAGGTTATTTTAAAACATAAGATTTAAAAAGGGTCTACTGATTGTAATTAAATCTTACAACTGTAGAACATGTTCTCAAAAGTATTTTGAAATGTCAGTATTGAAACTTTTCAAGTAAAATTAAACACCAAGAACAGGAAAATGTAAAACTAAATGAAGTATTAAATACCAGTATCTCACATAAATGTTAGGACATATTTACCAAATATTGAACCATAGGTAAGAGTTCAATTGGTAGATATAGGGGGAAAATTATAGGAAAAGGGGGATTGAAAAATGTACCAGCTTGACACATTATAGAATATGTGAAGAAGTTGTTGAAAAAGGTAACAAAGAGAAAGGAGTTTCTAAATAGGTTGTAAAGGTGATAATAATATGAACCACAAATGTGTAATTTTTTTTTGTGGAAGACTAGGAATTGTTGATACTTCCCACACAATGTAGTCAGAGTGTGCTATAGAAAGTACACTGTCATAGTAGAGGCAAAAGTGAAAAGACTGAAAACTAAAAGACTATTACAAAAATGATGTTAACATTTAAAAACATTATCTACTACCTAGTATAAATAAAAAATCTAGTTTAAAATTATAATTTTTAAATAATTTCTATAATTCAGCATTAATTAAATATCATAGGTTTTTCCAATATTTGCAAGAGAGGGGTGGGTTTGGAAGTCTTGCAAATTTCTCATGATATTGTAATTTGGTACTATCTTTCTAGAAAGACATTTTGCAGAATATATCAAAAGACCTAAATTTCAGGGTGATAGTTTTATTTCTAAAAATATTTCATAAGAAAAATTAAAATACAGAAAAATATTTCTATTAGAGGAATAATGTGTACATAAAATAAAAATTGAGTTGTAACATTTTTAAAAAGCAATTTGATAATCATACAAAACACTTATTAAATTAATATTAAACAGGCAGAATGTGTATAGGAATTATATGTATTTTCATGTACAGTGGTCCCTCGTCTATCATGGGGGTTAGGTTCCAGAGTCCCCATGACAGGCGAAAATCTGGAAAGTAGTGATGACCTTATATTTATTTTATTATTGGTATATATTTTAAG
Source organism: Saccopteryx bilineata (assembly GCF_036850765.1). Lineage (NCBI taxonomy): Eukaryota > Metazoa > Chordata > Mammalia > Chiroptera > Emballonuridae > Saccopteryx > Saccopteryx bilineata. The sequence continues at coordinate 205,069,417 of NC_089491.1, read as the reverse complement.
GTTTTATTCTATTTAATATTCTTTTAATATGTTTTAATTAATATTTTTACATGTTTTATATTGTTTTCAAATTTTTAGACTAGAAAATGCTTATTTTATGATAAAAATAATTAAAATAATAAATATATAAAAATACTTATATACCACAAAATCCCACGATATAGCAAAAAATCTGTTACAAAATTAGATATATACAATTTAAAAATCCGTGATACAGTGAAACCATAAAATATAAACCGTGATATGGTGAGGGACAATTGTACATATTTTATTCTGGCTGGAATTATTTATTCCTTTATATAATAAACAATATTGAACCATCTAGAGCATACCTGTCATCATTTAGTATGGTTCTAGGAACACAAAAATAATTCAACTTATGATAACAAATTAGGGATAGTCAGATGCCAAATAAGTACAATGACCTTCTCGTCTTGATGTCTATTCATAGATTAGGGGAGTGTGGACATGGAAAGGAGGGCCCTGAGCAGGCAATGCTGAGGCAAGGGTAGGGTACGCAGGGCGGGCAGAGAATAGAGAAAGTAGGAAGAAAAATAAAGAAAGAGGGTGGCTCTTCTGGCGAAGGTTGTGAGGCCCATTTTTGCAAGGATGGTGAGGGAAGAAGGATATCAAGGAATAAAATGAGAACCTTTTAAGCAAAATAATGGAAATCTCAAAGGAGTAAGAAGAAGCTAACCATGGGTCCAGAAGAGAATGAGTTGACTCAAGCTGAATGGAATGTGTCAAAAAAGAAATGTAGATGTAAGTTGATAAATAAAAAAATAAACATCACAAAAATGCTTCTTGATAAAAGTGCAGATCTGGTTAATTAGAGTATAGGAGGAAAAGTCTAATTTTTACAAAAAGAACACTTCATTCTCTCAATACAATTTATTTTCTAAGCATTTTTAATTTTTAATCTCCATGAATACACTAATTCTTTATTTTAAACAAGATGACAAAAACTTTTATATTCTAATGGGCTATTGATGTTAAAAATACAAATAATTTTGCTCATAAAATTCAAAGCTAAAAAAATAAGATACAGTCCATAAAATTGAATACAAGCCTCTTTCTCAAAATAGATTGGAACAATATTAAAATAAGCAACACATTTTAATTATATATTGCATGAAGAAGTTCAGCTTGACCAGGTGATAGAGCCTTGAACTAGGATGCAGAGGATCCAGGTTCAAAACCCCAAGGTCGCTTGCTTGAGCTCAGGCTCATCCGGCTTGAGCATGGGCTCATCACTTGAGTGTGGGGTCGCTGACTTGAGCGTGGGATCATAGATATGACCTCATGGTTACTGGCTTGATCCCAAAGGTCGCTTGCTGGCTTGAAGCCCAAGGTTGCTGGCTTGAGCAAGGGATCACGGGCTCTGCTGTAGCCCCCACCCCCTTCCTGGTCAAGGCACATATAAGAAAGCAATCAATGAACAACTAGGGCACCACAATGAAGAATTGATACTTCTCATCTCTCTCCCTTCCTGTCTGTCTGTCTCTATCTGTCCAACTCTCTGTCACTCTCTCTGGGTGTCTGTCAAAAAATAAAAAAAAAAGAAGTTTTAAAAAAAAGCAGTCTTAGTTGATAAAATTCTTCAACATTCAAACAACCATTGTGTCTCACTTTCTCACTCCTGCCCCGTCCTCTTGCAAAAAAAAAACATATGAAAAGTTAGAACTTAAGAAGAGAGATTTTTTCCCTTTGCTTTTAAATTTGGTTTTATTTTTTTCCTTTAGAAAGTTTAAAAAGCTGTTTTTTAGCCCTGGCTGGTTGGTTCAGTGGTAAAGTGTTGGCCTGGCATGCAGGAGTCAAGGCTCCACTGGAGCAAAGTTTGCCTGGGCACTGAGGATGGCTCTGTGGCCGCTGCCTCAGGCGCTAGAATGGCTCTGATTGCGGCAGCGCGATGCCCCAGATGGGCAGAGCATTGCCCTCTGGTGGGCATGCTGGGTGGATCCCGGTCGGGCGCATGCGGGAGTCTGTCTGACTGCCTCTCCATTTCCAGCTTTGGAAAAATAATTAAAAAAAAATAAAAAAGTTGTTTTTCAAAAGCAATCCAAATCCTCATGATATTTATTGACCATACACAGGTCAGAGCTTTATGTGAGAATTTGTGTGATAAAGGATCTATCCGTCTAAAGTGTTCATGAAGAATGAGGGTTCATCAAAATACCTCGATAATATATTATTTTTGTTGGTGATGCAAATTTCTAAAAAAAATTTAATTAAGTTTTTGACTATAAATACAAATGACTATTATAAAAGATACAAGCTTTATCTGTTTACTTATGACCTAGACATGGCCCAAAATATATTTTTTAAAATGATGATTATGACAATGTAATAAAAATGTTATAAATTTTCTGACAACATAATTAGAAAAAAGCTATTATCAAATTAGGTAATTAGGTTTTGTCTCTAGCTTTGATAAAAGTTCATTGATTTGTTTAAATCTTAATGATGATCAAATATAGTAAAAGCTAAGTAATAATGAATCAAGGCAATGGATTTATTCATTCTTATGGCATTCTACCTAATATGTCTTAATAATATTGATCTTACAGAGTTCTCATTAATGTGTATAAGTTTAATTAAAAGTTAAATATTAGCTTGACTAAAATATTGGACTAAAATATATTTTATAAGATTTAATAGCTGCCTACAATGTATTTAATTCCCAAAGGAAAAACAAAATCTTTTAGACTATGTCTCTGTGGTCATTTAACCTTTCTGTAACTTTGTTTTATAGTGTAGAAAACAAAATCTTCTTGGTTATACTAATTTATATGAAGGACACATAAAATAAGAGTTGAGCAATATGTTTATAAGGTCAATATTTAATTTATTTTTACTTTCATTTATTTTTATGTCATTGGCACTCTTTCTTTTTCTTTTCTTTTTCTTTTTTTTTTTTTTTTTTACAGAGACAGAGCACGAGTCAGAGAGAAGGATAGATAGGTATAGACAGACAGGAACACAGAGAGATGAGAAGCATCAATCATCAGTTTTTCGTTGTGGCATTTAGTTGTTCATTGATTGCTTTCTCATATGTGCCTTGACTGTGGCCTTCAGCATACTGAGTAACCCCTTGCTCGAGCCAGCAACCTTGGGTCCAAGCTGGTGAGCTCTGCTCAAACCAGATGAGCCCGCGCTCAGGCTGGCGACCTTGGGGTCTCAAACCTGGGTCCTCCGCATCCCAGTCCGACGCTCTATCCACTGCAGCACTGCCTGGTCAGGCATTGGCACTTTTTCTAATGAGCCAATGCAAACAAAAATATTGAATGAGTTTGATCATCAACAACTTCACACTTTGAGAAGATTGTTCTTTGTTAAGTTGATTGCTATAAAACTATTTAAAAAGAAAACCTGTTAGAAAAAAGTGGGATTCTGAGTCCTGCATAACATTTGATCATGGTTTTTGATCGTATTTGAACAGAATGAGTTTGAACATTTGTGATTCAAAATATAAAGTTGATTGTTTAAAAACAATACTTGTAGTAGTGAAATAAATATCGAGATTAGGGTACTTTTTTCCTTTATTTGGGAATAATTTTTTCTAGACTTTGGATCCTTGTCTTTCAAAATATAAGACATCTACTAGAGAAGTTATCCCACAGTATTGTTCAAAGACATTACGATTATGGGTGACACAATTGCTACATCAGACTTGCATTTATAATTTTACTAATCTAGTGGCTCACTGTGGTTTCAAGTTCTGTTTACCTCTTGCCATAAATATTCTGCTAGACTACCTATTTACTTAAGTAAATTAACTTTCATTTACATTTTTATACTGATTATAACCAAATCAATATCTTTAACTCAGGTTTCTCTCCAAGGGCCAGTTCTATCCATTTAACAGTCTATTTACATAACCAACCAAATGCTCCCCAACCACATTAACCTCTCAATTTGCTTATAATTGAATTCATCATCTTTCCCTAAACATGTTCTTTGGAGTCATTTAACAGACCCTCATCAATCCAAACTTTCTTGCAAACTTTGGGACTCATCTAAAATTTCCATCTTGTGTTAACTTCTCATGTATGAATGAAGTCTTAGTAATTTGATATCTAAAATATCTTTTGAATAAACTACACTATTATATCTTCTAAATTTCCTGATTGATAACTATTCTCTTTCTTGACCTTTCTTGTTTGATCAATTCACTTAGTTTTTACAGTTGCAAAAAGTTTCTGGAGATCATTGTAAAATGTAAATCTGTCCATTCTGAAATGTATTCCTTTATTCTTCACTATCTTCAGAAGTTAATTCAAAATCATTAACACTATATTCAAAGTTCTTGTGATCTGGCATACGCGTGCCCACTTGTCTTGCCCTTCTCATACCTGCTCTCTGTGTTTCACACACCATACTGTATTCCTTAAGTGTATTTTCCTAGCATCAATATACGTTTATGGTACCTGGAACACCTTTATCCATCTTGCAATTAGTTGGCCTGCCTCTTCAAATTCCACCTTCATATTCTCTCTTCTAAGAAGCTATACCTGAACCTTTTGAGCCAGAATAATGTTAAAAGCTCTTAGATCTGTCTGCTTCTCTCTCAAGACATAAAATCTAATTTGTACCCATGAGTCTCAAAAGCCTAGTACTGTACAGTGCTTTGTATGTAGTGTATGCTTAATACTTGTTGATGAAATCTACAAATGAAAAACCCTTGAGTAGATGGGAGGCTACTTAATATTTTAGAAATTTTGTTTATTAAATATTTCCTAGTTTTAAAATATTCAATTTCTATTTTGTGAAAAGGAAGGCACCCCATTTAAAACTAAATTGGGAAGCCTTGTAGGGGTAACTGTCATGCTTTACTTTTCCTATCTTAGCAAACCATGACAGGAAGCAATGTCTTTTATACTCCCCAGTAAGAGAATGGAATATTTTATCTTTGCTCAGCAAAAATTCAGCTAAGAAGAAATTGTCATCACCTCTAGCTCTTGCTTTCTTTCAAAGGATTTTTGTTCAATCCCTCCCCCCCCCATACCCACACTTCTTTCCCCTATAAAAGTGAGCTTCTCTTGTTTGTTCTCTGGACTTTCCTCTGACCATCATAGCTTCCTTGTCCTTAATTGTAGTTCTCTACTGTTCCCAAATAAATTCAACTTTGTTTTGATAATTTGTTAATTATTTTATTTGAGGTTGAAAATAATCACTGAAGCCTGACCAGGTGGTGGCACAGTGAATAGAACGCTGAACTGGGGTGCTGATGAGTTCAAAACCCCTGGGGATGCTGTCTTGAGTGTGCATTCATTGAGTTGGTACACGGGGTCGCTGGCTTGAGTGTGGGATCATAGACATGACCCCATGGTCACTGGCTCGAGCCCAGAGGTCCCTGGCTTGAAGCCCAAGGTAACTGGTAACTGGCTTGAGTCACTGGCTCAGCTGGAGCTCCCCAGTCAAGGCACATATAAGAAAGCAGTCAATGAACAACTAAAGTGCTGAAACTATGAGTTGATGCTTTTTGTCTCTCTCTCTCTCCTTAAGTCTGTCTGTCCCTGTCTGTCCTTCTCTTTTCTTTTCTCCCTCCCCTTTAAAAATAAATAAATACATAAATACTGAGTAAAGGTTATGGGTGAAATATTAGGGATATAATTATGGCTGTGTTGTTAATGTCTTCATTTAGTTGAAATCTTAAGGTTTTGAACCTCTGTATGGAAAAGCTGAATTTGTGGTTGGGTACATGAGGGGTAAGCCTCCTCCTCCTATTGAATAATTATTTTTTGAGTTACACTGCAGGTGCTTAAGTTGACTGTAGACCTAACCTTTACCACACGGATTCAAATGTGTAGAATTCAAGAATCTATTTGCTCTTTACAGTCATCTTAAATCAGGAGACATGGAAAGGTCTCTGCTAATGAGACTGTTATTGAGGTTTGTTGTAAAATGGAGTAAGAGATAACTGAATTACCACATGATGACAGTGAGGAAAATACTGTTTCACTTTTCCGTTTGTTCAGTATAATATTCTCTAAATACAGAGGCTTAGAAAATGATAGTTCTTTAAAATTGAAAGTACATTTTAAAATGTTTTCTTTTTCTGGAACCATCAAAAAGGAAGTAACTCTTCTAATAATAGCAGAACATGAAAAAAATGTCCATAAGCAAGGCAGAGAGCTGAAGCAATTATAATGATAAATTAGTCACCAAGTTTGTTTCTGCCTCAATAATCCAGGTAATTGAAACCAAAACAGGTTCAGGCATATTAACTGGCAAGATTTTCCTCTTTGCTTTGGTAATAAAGACACATGATATTTTTACAAGTCTGGAACCAGTTTTAAGAAAAAGCATTCTTTTCTGTCTGTGGTATATTTTGAAATATGGAATGAATTACTAGAGTTTCAAATGATATATTGAAACAATAAGTTAATTTGACAGCAACAAGTTAATGAGAAAGTAGAGGATTTACATGATTGTTCAGACAAGTCAGCACATATTTATATACCTTTGCTATATATACATACCTGTATATTAAATATACATATGTACATACAGAAATATACATACACTTCTCCAGTTTTAACATTCTTTCTTCCTTAACAGTCACCTCAAATTGTCCAAGGTTTTGTCCTTCCCTTCACATTGGGATTTACCTTTTCCCCTCCACTATATCTAAAGTGAGAAATTTCACTGATTCTATGTCTCAAGTGACTCCTAACTATAAGCACCAGTGCTCTGTGGTAGATCTTTGTCATTTTTGCCATGACTAGTAAAATGGCATCATGGTTAGTTTCACTGTACCCAAACTGTCTCCCCCACACCTAGTCATCTATAATCAAACAACTAGACAAATTTCACAATGTCATGTGCCTGCAGCACATAGATAAAGCCTGTGGCTTACTATTGCAGTGAAATGTCTCCATTACTTGGCTTCCTTTTTGTCACCATTTTCAATTCACCTTTCTGTGTGATACTATTTTTACTATACTTTGGAGAACTACAGATCTTACTTTTTCCCTCACTCACCATGATGCTTCATGTTTCCATGACTTTGCCCAGTTCTTCCTAGAGTTGTATTTACCTCTAGTCAGTCAGTTAATTCTAATTAGATTATCCATTCATTCAACCGATATGTATTAGCACCCACAAGATACCAGCTCTGGGATGAAAAGCTTCTTCTCCATCTTGGTTTGTTTTTTTGTTTTTTTTTTTAATTTGGTTTAGTTTTCATCAAGACCTTTCATGAGCACCATCTTTTGCAGGAAGCCTGGAAGGTTAGACTATCACCTTCTCTCTGTACCTGTGAACATCATTATATGTCCCAATCATTACATTGAATTCATCCTTGCTTATGTGTCTTACCCAAAACATTGCAGTCATTATAGGGCAAGTTTATGGGACTTATTCTTCTTCTCACTTGCTGAATTCAGTGTCTGGCCCATGATAGTTGTTAATGAATATGTTTTGGAGTGAGTTGAATGTTATTGAGTTTCAAGTTTATCAATGTACATTATCATTGTAAATTAAATTTAAATTTAATGCAATCATATATTTATTTCCTTCAAAGGTTTTTCCCCATCATTATTTCTTATATGATTCTTTCTCTTATTGTTTTTCTTCTTTTCTGTCTACAGCTCTTTCTTCTTCATATAAATATTTGTAAAGCTGTGCATAGGCTCTGTCATCGAGAAGTGGTAATACAGCACTGGCCACTTTCTTAGTCAGAGGAGCTTATTAATGTTTTACCAACAATGGTAATTCTGAGTTTCTGATGGTTGAGGAAAAGAATAAATGAGTTTAGAAAAGGAAGGGAGAGCAAAAGAATGTTCTAAAGAGGACAATGCTACTAGAAGCAATCCCTAAATGGAATGCAAACAGATGTGCAAAACGTTGCTATCACCCGGTATTAAAATAATGAGCTCTTACTGTCTTTTGAGACTCCTGTCTTTTGATACCCACCAACACACGAGGGTGCACATGAGTGCATTCAAGTACACAGACACACATCCACACTGACATGTTGCTTTGCCTGAATTATCTATTTTCCCATTTTTAAACTAGAAAGATTCTACACATTCTTCAGGTTCCAGGTCAAGACCCACCAAGTTCTAACTCATATTTATTTCACAAACTGTACTAAATGTCCCAATTTTAATTTCTAATACATCATGGATTATGAAATAAAATGTAACATAATCATTAAAATAGTGGAATAAAGAAGTAAATGTAGAAAAATATATTTTATACATAACTTAAGAATTATTAGGTTCAGCAAAAATAGTATTAATATGATAAAATGCTAAATGTTTTCTAAATGCTTATTCCCAATTTTTCTACTTATATCATAATGAATCAGAAACTGTGTGAATTGGGAACAATCCACAGACCGAACTTTGAAAAACAGAGCTCTAAAGAAACTAATATTAGATTACAGAGTGGCCAGTATATGCTCACTACATAAATTAACAACCATACCTCAGTATCAACATGGGAAGATACTAGAGTATTTTATTTCTTATTTTGGACGTGTTCTACACATTTCTCTTAAAATTTTAAAATAGTTGCTATTAGAATTGCCCAATGAATTCACAGAGTTGCTCAGAGTGGTTTTTAATCATTAATTCCTTACTCAACTAGCATTTATTGAACATAATCTTTATACCAGACACTGTCTTAGATGTTAGGATCCAAATTTGCATAAAATATGGTCTCTGCATAACAACGGAAATATAATCTTCAAAAGTATTGGTGTCATGAAAGTTAAGGAAAGTCTGTGAAATGTTTCTGCATTTATGGAGACTACTAAATTGTGACTATTAAACAAGTCATATCACTTGGCAACAAATTCTTTCACTCTAAAAGAGAGTTATTGGAATTTATTTGGACAACTGATGAAACTTGAATAAGATCTGAAGATCAGATGGTAGTAATGGATCGATATTAATTTCCTGATGTATTTGTCAGCTCCAGCTGCCATAACAGAAAACATCATAAGCTGGGTGACCTAAACAACACTATCTATTTCTCAGATTTGGAGGTTTAGAAGTTCTAGATCAAGGAGCTAGCCAATTTAATTCCTTGGTAAGAATTCTCTTCCTTACTGTGCACCCACATGTCAGAGAGCAAGAAAAGAAGCAAACTCTCCGGTGTCTCTTTTTTAAGGACTCTAATCCCATTATGACGGCACTTCCTTCATGACATCATCAAAATCTACTTTACTCTCAAAGGCCCCTTCTTCAAATACCATTACACTGATGGTTAGGATTTAGCATATGAGTTGGGTGGGCAGGACATAATTCAGTCCATACCAGATAGTACTGATAATTTTATATTTTGGTTATGTGGAAAATGCACATAAGGAGACACATCCTAGAGAATTTGAGGGTAATGAGGCATTAGGTTGACAAATTAGTTTCAAATGATTCTCTGTGCTATACTTGCAAATTTTCTGAAAGTTTATAATTTTTCCAAAGAACCATTTTAATGATTGTTTCTGGTCTCTATAGTCTCAATTCTTCAGAAGGATATATGAGCAATTATAATTAAGTAGCATTAAGTGCAGTAAAATAGATAGTGGTATAACAAAGAATTAAAGTAGATGAGGGAAGGGCGAGTCTATTCATAAAGAAAGCAGAGGAGAACTCAAAAAGGAAGTGTCTTAAACAGGTCAGAATATAAAACAAACCAAGGGCCATTGGACCCCCATGTTTAGTCATCAATGATTATGTGACAAGATTTGCATATTTGATTCTTCTTTTTTCCCATGCATTTGACTTCTCTTTGATCCATTACCTACATTAACCAATTCCCTTTAAGATTAATAAAAAACAAAAGGTTTTCAGGAAGCTTAAAGACAAGAAAACATGGTAATGTATTAATAGCATAAAGTCACTTGGGGATAAGATAAAAATGTGTCTAAAATCATGTTTTGTAGTCATCCTTCTTTTCCATATTATATTTTAACACTTTTTAACTTACGTAGTTTACTTTTGCTTTCCCTTTGGTGGACTCCACAGATTGTTGAAAAGGTTTAAATGGTTAGTCTTTATATTTGTTGCTATGACTATGGCCTTCCTTAAAGTTTTATATGAATTTTTTAATTCACAAAGGAAAAACAGGGTTATATTGTTAATTTTCCTGTTTCTTATAGAGGTCAATGATTCACTCATTGATTGAGTAAATATTTACACAGTATTTCTGCAAGGGTAGCAAATTTCCTACCTATGGCCTATCAAGTGCTTTACATGGACATTTTTTTCCAATTTTAAAAATTTGAACCAATATTAAAAACCTTAAGATTTTACATAAATATCCCAATATTTAATTTCATATACCTATAGAAGTTATGCCACTGGAACATACAAATGGCTAGAAAATTAGACTGGAATGAGTAGAAATGACCCTAGTATGTTAAACATATGATTATATGTTACTCAGTCCACACTACTCTCTTCTTTATAATATTGATCTCTTACACCCACTGTTGTTCTATGTGTGGGTACTTCCATTAGCAATCCTGGTCAAATAGTAGAAGAACACTGACTTCTTTGAGAACCAAGATATTGACTCTTTTGAGAAGAAAGTATGCATTTTAAATGCTAAGTTTCATGTTCTGTTCAAGGAAAGGTCATTAAGAAGCTCATTTTTCTTAGAATAGACTGAAATACTTGCACAGGAAAAAGTTCGCAAAATCAGAGTTGGAGAAAAACTATTATGCACTAAGTATTACATTCAATTTCAAATGAAACTGTTATATTCAGTAATTCCTAATTTTTCTTTAAAGGAAAGTGAAATTGGTGCATCTGTTCAGGTATTTTAAATTTGCATTACTATTGAATTCAGATTCATGTGGAATTAGAGATACCTTCAAGGATAATTAAAACAGTAATAACTCTGCTTGTGCTGGTTGAGACAATGTTAAAAATTCATTTAAATATCATGAGTAACAATTTGCTGAAAATAATACTTCCTTTCTTCTAACAGAATTCACATAAAGGTTGTTTCTTTTACATATTACTTCTATGTTATAAATAACCATCTATATTTTTAATCAACACAATTTCATTACTGTCTTTAAATAATAATAGTCTTACATGTATATAATGCTTTCAAGTTGACTGTTTTTAGATTCATATGAGGTAATGTATAATAAATAGGTTCAACATCATACAAATATCTTTCCATAAATTATAAATATTTTTGAGATTCTTGACTTTTAAATATGATTTTGAATATGACCACAAAAAATATTTAAAGGTCAATTTAAAATAAATTTAATTACATATCAGAAACCAAAAAATTAAAAATTTAGTTGTAAATGATTTTCATTTTTTACCAAAAACTGTTTACATTATTTGTATTTTATCCATCACAAAAATAAATTATTTACTTTGGAAATTAAAATAGAGATTCAGATAGTGGCACTTTATAAAATTTTGGTAAGATGAATTATTTCCACCTGATTCCTCCCTGTTCTCACACTTCAATCTATTTAACTAAATGATAATCTTTCCCGCATCTGTTAGATTCAAAAGTGATTAACACAATCATCACCCTCAAGAGGTTATCAGTCCATTTGGGGCAAAAAGATGCATGAAAAATGAGTTTTTGGGGAGATGACGTCAGAGTAATGGCGGAGTAGGAAGCGATACCGATAAATCTCCCCCAAAACTCAACAAGATCTTCAACCAGAAACAGAAAAACCTATACTTGGAGCTTCCAGATGCTTCGCAATACACCCGAAGGTATGGTCGAGTGAAAAATTGGCTAAATATATAACCAAACCCCGAAGGAAATAGGGAGTAAGAAATGCTCCGCCTTCCTCACTAACCTAAACAGGGTGGCTTTCTCTGGTAACTGTGAATATAGAAACTGAGGCGGGCAAAGGGGGTGAATACATCCAGGCTGCGGCACAAAGGGCCGAACCAGGCTGTGGCACGGAGATCCTAGCCGAGGAAAAACTGATCCTGTGGCAAGCCGGGCAATACAAGCTAACACTCGCGCCAAACCCAAACAAAGAAAGACAAGCGGGGCAGCCATTTTACCCGTTCTCCTGGTTGGTGCGCAGTTAGTGGGCGAGAGATTTCTTCCTAAGCCCCGGAAGTGGGTGTCCGTGTTACCCCACAGAGAGGCAGGGTCAGAGGCCTTTCTGTGGGCCGAAAGCAGAATCTCTGGGCAGCCCCAGCGCCCTGGGAAAGCCGCGCACGGGAGGGAGCAAGAACTAATTCCAACGGTGGAAATTTTCCATGCTGGTGAGGGTTTCACTCAGAGGGAAACGCAGCCGGCCTCATATCCTGGTGTGCGCGTGCAGATAGGAAGTGAGCGATTCCTCAGAGTGCCTCGGCAGTGCGCGCCCGTGTTATCACACAGAGGGGCAGAGTCAGGGGCCTTTGTGTGGGCAAAAGCGGAATCTCGGGCCGCCCCAGCACCTTGCAAAAGCCGCGCACAGGGACGGAGCGAGAGCGAATTCCAATGCTGCAACTTTTCCATACGGTTGGGGGTTTCACTCAGAGCGTGAGACAGCTGGCCGGATATCCTGGTCAGCGCGCGCAGATAGAGAATGAGAGTTTCCTCCAAGCGCCCCGGAAGTGGGCGCCTGCCTGTGTTATCGGACAGAGTGGCAGAGCCAGAGGTCTTTGAGTGGGCGGAAAGCCCGCCTGATTATGCTAGCAGCTCTGACTGACTGAGCCTTACCCAGAGCCCTGTGCTGAGTGGGAATAGAGTGGGGAGTTGCCAGCTCTTTGAACCTCTTACTATCTAGGCAGAGGCAGCAGCAACCCCATAGCTGGATTATCAGGCTACTAATTGAGGAAGGAAAGACTAGGAGAAAAGCTCCAGGAACACGGACTCTCTCACTGTCGGAGCCTATAAATGCTAATGAGCCTCGACTCCCAACAAGACTAAAGCACAATACATGACATTGCCATAGAGACTTGTCAACTGCAAACCTCTACCTGAGAGTGCCAAAGGGGCAGAACCTGGGGTACAGAGTCACCGACCAGGAAGAGGGAGAGAAAAGAAAAAGCAAGAAGATAACCTCTCAAAATCAAGAATAATCTGCTGACTTTATAACCTATCCCATTTTATTATATTTGTTCGTTTGTTTCTCTTATCTTCATTCTTGATACTTTTTTCCTCCTCCAATTTGGCCGATTAACTCTCTGCTGGTCTTACTCTCTCCTCTCCTTGAACTACACTACCCATAAGTGTTACATCTCCCATTATCTTTTTTCTCCTCTTCCTTTCTCTCTATGAGGGTTGCACTCCAAAACCCTTAAATCTCTCTCTCTCCTTTCTTTTTTCTTCTTTTAGTGGTTCCTTCTTTTTTTCTCTCTCTCTCTTTCTTTTCTCCCTCTATATTAGTTTCTTCCTTTCTCCTTTACATCTCCTCTCATTCAAACCTCAATAACAAACAAATTCTCTTATCTGGGACTCAAACTTATGTTTGTGGCATTTTGGGGGTTTTTACTTCACCTTTATAAGTCACTAGCAGTGCTCCCATCCCTGGCTCTCCATTTTATCTAGTTCTTGTTCCACTAAATACAATAGTATTTTTTTAATTTGTCCCACCATTTTCCTGTTTTCCTCTTATTCCTCTCATCATAACTCTTAGAAAACCAACACCTAAAAGTAAATCATTTTATTCTTGACTCAAATTTTTTCCTTATTTGCTTTTTGTGGGTCCATGCCCCCCCCTTTTTTTTTGCCCCTTTATTACTTTTCGCCAATTCAGGCCCTCCATCACAGGCATTGTTTGTTATAATTCACAGTTCACCACAAGATTTTCTCAAGAAAAAGGGGAGAGGAGAGGAAAAAAGGAGGGGGGAATAATTTCCTTTTTAAAAAAATTATTTTTTTATTTTATTTTTATTTCATTATTAATTTTTTTTAAAAAAAACGACTCTTTTTGATTTTTGATTTTTAACTTTTTATTCTTTATTAAATCTCATTAATACTATCAACAAAACCACCCTCAGATGCCATTAAGGAAGAGAAAATCGAATATCATGGATACAAAAGAAAGAGAGGTAACACAGCTAAATGAGGAAAAATCTATAGAGAAAAAATTTAATATATTAGAAACCTTGGAGCTAAATGACAGAGAATTCAAGATAAAAATCCTAAAAATCCTCCGAGATATACAAGAAAACACAGAAAGGCAATTTAGGGAGCTCAGAAAACAACTCAAAGAACACAAAGAATATATGTCCAAAGAAATTGAAACTATAAAAACAAATCAAACAGAGATGAAAAACTCAATTCACGAGCTGAAAAACGAAGTAACAAGCTTAGCTAATAGAACAGGTCAGATAGAAGAGAGGATTAGTGAAATAGAAGACAAACAACTTGAGGCACAACAGAGAGAAGAAGAAAGAGACTCAAAAATTAAAAAAAATGAGATAGCCCTACAAGAATTATCTGACTCCATCAAAAAGAATAACATAAGAATAATAGGTATATCAGAGGGAGAAGAGAGAGAAAATGGAATGGAGAACATACTCAAACAAATAATAGATGAGAACTTCCCAAGGCTGTGGAAAGAACTAAAGCCCCAAATTCAAGAAGCAAACAGAACACCGAGTTTTCTTAACCCCAACAAACCTACTCCAAGGCATATCATAATGAAATTGACACAAACCAACAGCAAAGAAAAAATTCTAAAGGCAGCCAGGGAAAAGAAGAATACAACATATAAAGGAAGGCCCATTAGATTATCATCAGATTTCTCAGCAGAAACTCTACAAGCTAGAAGAGAGTGGACCCCAATATTTAAAATCCTGAAAGAGAGGAACATTCAGCCACGAATACTATACCCATCAAAGCTATCCTTCAAATATGAAGGAGAAATAAAAACATTCACAGATACAGAAAAGATGAGGGAATTTATCATCAGAAAACCCCCACTTCAGGAATTACTAAAGGGGGTTCTCCAATCAGATACAAATAACAAAAAAAAACAGAGCCACAAGTAAAAGCTCCAAGAAGAACACAATAAAACCAAATTTAAATTGTGACAACAACAAAAAGAATGAGGAGGAGAAGATGGAGATTAACAGTAGCAAAGGATGATGGAGTGCAAAAGTACTCACAAAATAGTTCGCTACAATGAACAGGGTAGGGACCCTTTTCATTACTCAAAGGTAACCACCATTGAAAAAACCACCACAGAAGCACATGAGATAAAAAAGATAGCAACAGAGGAAAGATGTATGGAATACAACCAAATAAAAACAAAAGATAGAAAAATGAAAGAGAAGGATCAAACAAGATGCAAAACTAACAGAAAGCAAGATACAAAATGGCAATAGGGAACACACAAGTATCAATAATTACACTAAATGTAAACGGATTAAACTCACCAATAAAAAGGCACAGAGTAGCCGAATGGATTAAAAAAGAAAATCCAACTGTATGCTGCCTACAGGAAACTCATCTAAGTAACAAGGATAAAAAAAAATTCAAAGTGAAAGGCTGGAAAACAATACTCCAAGCAAATAACATCCAAAAAAAAGCAGGTGTAGCAATACTCATATCGGATAATGCTGACTACACGACAGGAAAAGTACTCAGAGATAAAAATGGCCATTTCATAATGGCTAAGGGGACACTGAATCAAGAAGACATAACAATTCTTAATATATATGCACCAAACCAAGGAGCACCAAAATATATAAGACAGCTACTTATTGATCTTAAAACAAAAATTGACAAAAATACAATCATACTTGGAGACCTCAATACACCGCTGACAGCTCTAGATCGGTCATCCAAACAGAGAATCAACAAAGACATAGTGGCCTTAAACAAAACACTAGAGCACCTGGATATGATAGACATCTACAGGACATTTCATCCCAAAGTGACTGAGTATAAATTTTTCTCCAATGTACATGGATCATTCTCAAGAATTGACCATATGTTGGGCCACAAAAACAACATCAGCAAATTCAGAAAAATTGAAGTTGTACCAAGCATATTTTCTGATCATAAAGCTTTGAAACTAGAATTCAACTGCAAAAAAGAGGAAAAAAGTCCCACAAAAATGTGGACACTAAACAACATACTTTTAAAAAATGAATGGGTCAAAGAAGAAATAAGTGCAGAGATCAAAAGATATATACAGACTAATGAAAATGACAATACAACATATCGGAATCTATGTGATGCAGCAAAAGCAGTGATAAGAGGGAAGTTCATATCACTTCAGGCATATATGAACAAACAAGAGAGAGCCCAAGTGAACCACTTAACTTCCCACCTTAAGGAACTAGAAAAAGAAGAACAAAGACAACCCAAAACTAGCCGAAGAAAGGAGATAATAAAAATCAGAGCAGAAATAAATGAATTAGAGAACAGAAAAACTATAGAAAAAATTAATAGAACAAGGAGCTGGTTCTTTGAAAAGATCAACAAAATGGACAAACCCTTGGCAAGACTTACCAAGGAAAAAAGAGAAAGAACTCATATAAACAAAATCCAAAATGAAAGAGGCGAAATCACCACGGACACCGTAGGTATACAAAGAATTATTGTAGAATATTATGAAAAACTATATGCCACTAAATTCAACAACCTAGAAGAAATGGATAAATTCCTAGAGCAATACAACCTTCCTAGACTGAGTCAAGAAGAAGCAGAAAGCCTAAACAGACCTATCAGTAGAGAAGAAATAGAAAAAACCATTAAAAACCTCCCCAAAAATAAAAGTCCAGGCCCTGACGGCTATACCAGTGAATTTTATCAAACCTTCAAAGAAGACTTGGTTCCTATTCTACAGAAAGTCTTCCAAAAAATTGAAGAAGAAGCAATACTTCCAAACACATTTTATGAGGCCAACATAACCCTCATACCAAAACCAGGCAAGGATGGCACAAAAAAAGAAAACTACAGACCAATATCTCTAATGAATACAGATGCTAAAATACTAAACAAAATACTAGCAAATCGAATACAACAACATATTAAAAAAATAATACATCATGATCAAGTGGGATTCATCCCAGAATCTCAAGGATGGTTCAACATACGTAAAACGGTTAACGTAATACACCATATCAACAAAACAAAGAACAAAAACCACATGATCTTATCAATAGACGCAGAAAAGGCTTTTGATAAAATACAACACAATTTTATGTTTATGACTCTCAACAAAATGGGTATAGAAGGAAAATATCTCAACATGATAAAGGCCATATATGATAAACCATCAGCTAACATCATATTAAATGGCACTAAACTGAAGGCTTTCCCCCTTAAATCAGGAACAAGACAGGGTTGTCCACTCTCTCCATTCTTATTTAATGTGGTACAAGAGGTTCTCGCCACAGCAATCAGACAAGACAAAGAAATAAAAGGCATCCATATCGGAAAAGAAGAAGTAAAGGTATCACTTTTTGCAGATGATATGATCCTATACATCGAAAACCCCAAAGAATCCACAAAAAGACTACTAGAAACAATAAGCCAATACAGTAAGGTCGCAGGATACAAAATTAACATACAGAAGTCAATAGCATTTCTATATGCCAACAATAAAACAATTCAGAACGAACTCAAAAGAATAATCCCCTTCATGATTGCAACAAAAAAAATAAATACTTAGGAATAAACATAACAAAGAATGTAAAGGACTTATATAATGAAAACTATAATCCATTTTTAAGGGAAATTGAAAAAGATATAATGAGATGGAAGAATATGCCTTGTTCTTGGCTAGGAAGAATAAATATAATCAAGATGGCTATATTACCCAAAGCAATATACAAATTTAATGCAATTCCCATCAAACTCCCAATGACGTTTTTTAAAGAAATAGAGCAAAAAATCATCAGATTTATATGGAACTATAAAAAACCCCGAATAGCCAAAGCAATCCTAAAGAAAAAGAATGAAGCTGGGGGCATTAAAATACCTGACTTCAAACTATATTATAGGGCCACGACAATCAAAACAGCATGGTATTGGCAGAAAAATAGACACTCAGACCAATGGAACAGAATAGAAAGTCCAGAAATAAAACCACATATAGTCAAATAATTTTTGATAAAGGGGCCAAGAACACACAATGGAGAAAAGAAAGCCTCTTCAATAAATAAATGGTGCTGGGAAAACTGGAAAGCCACATGCAAAAGAATGAAAATGGACTACAGTCTCTCCCCCTGTACGAAAATTAACTCAAAATGGATCAAAGATCTAAACATAAGACCTGAAACAATTAAGTACATAGAAGAAGACATAGGTACTCAACTCATGGACCTGGGTTTTAAAGAGCATTTTATGAATTTGACTCCAATGGCAAGAGAAGTGAAGGCAAAAATTAATGAATGGGACTACATCAGACTAAGAAGTTTTTGCTCAGCAAGAGAAACTGATAACAAAATAAACAGAAAGCCAACTAAATGGGAAATGATATTTTCAAACAACAGCTCAGATAAGGGCCTAATATCCAAAATATACAAAGAACTCATAAAACTCAACAACAAACAAACAAACAATCCCATAAAAAAATGGGAAGAGGATATGAACAGACACTTCTCCCAGGAAGAAATACAAATGGCCAACAGATATATGAAAAGATGCTCATCTTCTTTAGCTATTAAAGAAATGCAAATCAAAACGGCAATGAGATACCACCTCACACCTGTTCGATTAGCTATTATTAGCAAGACAGGTAATAGCAAATGTTGGAGAGGCTGTGGAGAAAAAGGAACCCTCATACACTGTTGATGGGAATGTAAAGTAGTACAACCATTATGGAAGAAAGTATGGTGGTTCCTCAAAAAACTGAAAATAGAACTACCTTATTACCCAGCAATCCCTTTACTGGGTATATACCCCCAAAACTCAGAAACATTGATATGTAAAGACACATGCAGCCCCATGTTTATTGCAGCATTGTTCACAGTGGCCAGGACATGGAAACAACCAAAAAGCCCGTCAATAGATGACTGGATAAAGAAGATGTGGCACATATACACTATGGAATACTACTCAGCCATAAGAAATGATGACATCGGAACATTTACAGCAAAATGGTCGGATCTTGATAACATGATACGAAGCGAAATAAGTAAATCAGAAAAAACCAGGAAATGCATTATTCCATATGTAGGTGGGACATAAAAGTGAAACTGAGAGACATTGATAAGGGTGTGGTGGTTACGGGGGGGAGGGGGGAATGGGAGAGGGAAAGGGGGAGGGGGAGGGGCACAAAGAAAACTAGATAGAAGGTGACGGAGGACAATCTGACTTTGGGTGATGGGTATGCAACATGATTGAACGACAAGATACCCTGGACTTGTTATCTTTGAATATATGTATCCTGATTTATTGATGTCACCCCATTAAAAAAATAAAATTATTAAAAAAAAATGAGTTTTTGTATGTGACACACGTGATGAGAATGAGAAGGAAGGGATGAGTCTCTTTGAATGATTATGGAAGGAAGTAGCATTTGGGATGAACCTTGAAAAAATTAGTAGAATTTAATTTGATATAGTTTCAACACAATTGTATGATCATCTGTATTATTAGCCTTTGTTTCCACTGTCCATTTTGGGCATTTACCTAATAATATTTTTATGCCTCTATACTGTAACATTTTTTCCCCATTCCTTAATTTTCTGACTCAGTGTTCAAACGAGAATTATTCTTTTGTATGCTTGCCAAAACTGTAATTAAGAAAGGCCATCTTTTATTCTATTTTAAAGTTCTATCTTTAAAAAAAAATTAGAGGGGCCTATTAAATAAACCATGGGACATCAAAAAGGTTGCCTAATATAAAGCCATTAAAAAAGATAAAATAGATAATATTCATTGACTTGGAAGGATATTCATAATTAAAATGTTACAAACACAGAATCATACATATAGTGTGAAAGCAATATATGCATATATTGATACTGATGTTTGTATATATTAAGAAGAATGTAGAAGAATAAATACCACAATTTTAACAGTAGCTAACTTTGAAAACAATATTCCTTTCTATTTAGTATAATTCTCTATATTTTATTTTAATTTTTTTTAAATTTTTTATTTTTTTTGTATTTTTGTATTTTTCTGAAGCTGGAAATGGGGAGGCAGTTAGACTCCCGCATGCGCCCGACTGGGGTCCACCCGGCATGTCCATCTGGGGCATTGCTCTGTTGCGACCAGAGCCATTCTAGGGCCTGAGGCAGAGGCCATAGAGCCATCCCCACTGCCCCGGCAAACTTTGCTCCAATGGAGCCTTGGCTGCGGGAGGGGAAGAGAGAGACAGAGAGGAAGGAGAGGGGGAGGGGTGGAGAAGCAAATTGGCGCTTCTCCTGTGTGCCCTGGCCGAGAATCGAACCCGGGACTCCTGCACGCCAGGCCGACGCTCTACCACTGAGCCAACCAGCCAGGGACCTACATTTTATTTTAAATAATTCAAACAACAAAATTATTGATATTGAAAGAAGTAAAAAATGTATACCATCGGCCCTGGCCGGTTGGCTCTGCGGTAGAGCATCGGTCCAGCATGTGGAAATCTCAGGTTCAATTCCTGGTCAGCACACACAAAAGCGCCCATCTGTTTTTCCACCCTTCCCTAGTTTATCCTTTCTCTTTATCTCTTTCTTCCCATCTTGTAGCAAAGGCTCCACTGGAGCAAAGTTGTCCTGGGTCCTGAGGATGGCTCCATGGCCTCTGCCTCAGGCACTAGAATGGCTCTAATTGCAGTGGATCAACGCCCCAGAGGGACATGCCACATGGATCCCTATCAAGTGCATGCAGAAGTCTGTGTGTCTGCCTTGCCCCCCGCCCCCGGCTTCTCACTTTGGAAAAATACAAAAAAAAAAAAATGTATACAATCTATTTTCCACAGTAAGAATTAGAAAATTGATGCTAACTTTTAATTCAATAATTCAATTTAATAATTCTTCAATATTTTTAAGAATAAATAATTTAATTCAAAATAAATTTTAGAAAAAATTAAAAACTAAGTTATACAAATACAAAAATTCAAATTATTGAAAAATCCAATTCTGCCTGACCTGTGGTGGTGCAGTGGATAAAGTGTCGACCTGGAATGCTGAGGTCACCGGTTTGAAACCTGCACTTGTCTGGTCAAGGCACATATGGGAGTTGATGCTTCCTGCTCCTCCCCCCTTTCTCTCTCTCTCTCTCTCTCTCTCTCTCTCTCTCTCTCCTCTCTAAAATGAATAAATAAATAAAAATTTTTTTAAAAAAATCCAATTCCAGTGAAGAATTATAATTTAACAAGTTATATTTATATTAAAGCAGAATTCTAATTTGATTAGAATTAAAGCCAAAATAGTTTTAAATCAATTAACCCACAAGGTTCAGATTATTCTTTCAATATACCAAAAACAACGGAAATCATCCCCTAAAGATAAGAGACAACAAATGCAACAAATTCATCAATCTGCTTTATTATTTTTCAATGCTTTTGTAACTGGAAATAAAATCTTTTCTTTGAAAGTAGAGTAGACAATATATAAAGATTAAATAGAATCATAAAACCTAAGCTAGTCAACAAAAAGCAATTACAATTTAGAACTACAATATAACAGCTAGAAAAACAAAGAATTTCTTTAGCTTCTACCACTGCATGATGTCTCAGCTGACCTCACCCAGAACTACACAGAAGGTGTTCTTTCTCATTAGTAAGACCTACTCTTCTCTCACTCAACTAAATCACCAAAAATAATATGTTCTTTCCATATGGGATCAGAGGAGTCATATATTCATTTCACATTTCTTGTTTTACTGTAACTTCAGTTCAATAAGTGAACAGAACGATATTATCACATGTAGTTTATTTATCAGGAAACTTTGCATCTTAGAGGCACTATGATTTGCCAGCCACAAGCCTCACCACCAGTGAGCAAACAATTGTGGACAAACACAGCAAACATAAGAGATCACCAGCTAAGGTCTAAATAAATGCAACCTGCCTTGACATTTTTATGAGAACATTCTGACTCCTGGCCCACTGTTGTTTTGTTGTCATTATTGTTTGGTTTTTCTCTTCTGTCTTTAATCGACTGTTCTGTTTTTTTTAGGCATTGAGCAATTTGTCTTAAATTAGAAAAGAGGTGATAGAATGTGGGAGTGGGAAGCTGACCTACATATGAACAATTTGCATATGATTCACCACAATTAATGTGATTGAAATAGTAACAATTAAGCTATTATCGGAGAAAGTATTTACTAAACTAGAAATTCTAAATTTATCTTCACATAAGTTGTAGCCAAGAAAGAGCCCTGTTTTCTGGTACTTTTATTAAGTAAATTCTTCCAAATAAACATTTATATTACTAAATCACTGATACATTACTATACTTATGGTTACTTTGGTTGTTTCTTATAAAATTACAGGTTTAAAAGTAGCAAAAATAAAAAATATAATATATATGAAATTATGGTAGACAAGAGAATCTCAGTTTCTAACAATATTTACATATATTAGTATACATAAATGTATATATTATATAATTGCCTTCTTCATTTATAAAAATTGCATACAGTAATGTCAAACTATTCAAAAATTATAGATATGTAATATAAAAATATAAAAGCAAGAATAAATTCTGTCTACAGCAAAACATAAACTACAATAATACATAATATGTAATAGTATGGAAAAATTCAAACTGAAGATTAAATACTATGTGTTGGATAATTTTCAGTTTAGTAACTAAGTAGATCTAGCACACTTTTCAGAATAAGCAACATCAATTTTACTTACATAAAACAAGGGAAATAAATTACTGAAATGTAGATAAATACAACATATTTGATAATAAGAAAAATTTTTTTCTCCTACCTTTATAGGCACATGAGAGTTTTCTGATTAACCTTCAAAAATACCCTACAAAAAAACAGAAAATAGATGACATAGAGAATAAAACAGCAGGATTGTTTTCACATTAGTATTAGCACTGAATGTTTGGTTGGTTTGCTGAGGGGTGATCCATTTACTGTGGCAAGGAATCTGCATGATTTTGGCAACACTGATGGTGACAGAGACACATAAACATCATATATGGAATGAGATTTTTTTGTTGCATGTATATAGTAATTAAGACTTTTGTTCATAACTATTAGCCAATTTGGTAACTTTACTATTAAAAGTTGATAATGGTGGAAAAGAAAAAATAAAATCATTTCATGTTGCAAAAATGAAGCAAAATAATAAGAAACAATAAAAATCACAAACCAAGACGTCTAGATTAAATTACATCTTTCATTGCATTAAAAATCTAGGTAATCAGATCTCAGTCCAATTGTGAATATGATCACAAATCTTAAGTTATAGAGCTTTAAGAGAAATATTACCCAGTATGGCAATTATTGTAAGGAAATTCTAGTGTCCCTCCTTAAAACAGAATTAGTCTTAGATCTAGAAGGTAAGTAAAAAATCAACTGTCCTAACATCCTCACTTTTTTTTAAAATAAGTTTTTATTAATGTTAATGGGATGACATTAATAAATCAGGGTACATATATTCAAAGAAAACATGTCTAGGTTATCTTGTCATTAAATTATGTTGCATACCCCTCGCCCAGAGTCAGATTGTCCTCCGTCACCCTCTATCTAGTTTTCTCTGTGCCCCTGCCCCTCCCCCTAACTCTCTCCCTCCTTCCCTCCCGCGTCCTCCCTCCCCCCACCCCTGGTAACCACCACACTCTTGTCCATGAACATAAAAACGAGACTAAGAGACATCCTCACTTTTTAAAGCAAAGCGAGGTCACATTAGCTAGTTCATAGCAGAACTAAGGGTAGTATTCCAAACTCCTAGCCACATATTCATGCCACAGCATTAAGTTACTTAAATCTTTGTAACTTCCATGACTGAAAAAACTTAAAGGGAATGGAATTGTATATTCTTCCCTTGATAAATTTCATCTTTTTAATGACACTTCACACTTCTGCCATAAAACTTATGTCATCAACATTTATTGCATTTACCACATACAAAACTCCTTTCCTGGTGGAGCAAGACACTGAAGAATTTGATGACAATATTTTAATCTTAAACTATTTATAAATCAATGACAAAAAACTCAGGAAAATATCAAGGAAAAAAAGCACATGAGCTAGAAAGCTGACAAAACCAGTCAATAACATTACTAACTGGCTATGAGAGAAGCCTTCCAGTAGTACTTCAAATATGTTTTTTGGGCAGCCTTCAAAGAAAATCTACCATTGTGGTTTAACAAATGCCACCCCACCCCTTTCTAAACTAATCTGTACTATTATAAACAGTAATAAAATCAAACTCTTTTGCTTTCTGGTTGACTTTATTTAAAAAAAAAACACATATACACAATAATGTGTCATTCTTAATTCAATGTAATTCTTTGTAATAACAACAATTGTTTTATTAAACCATTTCTTATAAATACTTTCAAAAGACAAACAATAACCTCTGGCCCAGTTTGTTTTAAAGTTAACAGTAACCTCTTGTTTTCAGAAAGTAAAAGAACAGAATCAACATTATGTAAGCACAGAACCCACCTCTGTGCTATCAAGGCCTAGAATTTTAAGAGACTGGGAGCTGAGCAAGCCTCTGTGGAATATTTGCTTGTACTTTAATCTCAGAAACAACTTGTGTGTGCCACACTGGAAGCTCACAGTATCAATGAGATGTGTCTCCCCTTGCTGGACTAAGTCAATGAGTAATTAACATTTTCTTTGAACAATATCAAAGGATGAGTTTAATAAGTTTAAAAGTTATATCAGATATAAAAGAAGATATTAGATTAAAAAGTGTTTTCAAAATGTGAAATTAAATAATTTCAAAATTTGGAGTGTGTCTAGCTAAAGTAGCTTGTGTCTTTAAAAAGATAAAGCATTATTTAGTAATAAAATGTGTTTGTTGGATTTATTACTCAAATTTTTCAACTCTGCTGAAATCACAAAGACAGAATGCTGAGACAATGTTTTGTGTGCCAAAGATTAAGCAACTTAACCCAATTATATTTAAGAGAAATGAAGTCACATTTTATTATAAAAAAGCTATGTGGTTATAGTTCTGCACTCTTATTTTAAGATATATAAGTATAAACACATACATATACACACCATTCTGGGTGGACACAATTATGGTGTATAAAAGCAAATATGGTAAATACTTAAAAATATACTTCTAATCAATTGTGTATTTTGTTCTCAAATATCCTTGACTAGAGACTAGAGTTTTGGCATTTTTAATATCTGCAAAATGAAGATTATGATAAATAAACATTTCTACAAGTTTCAAAGTGAGACATAGTACAAATGACTGCCAATATAAGGGAATATTATCACAGTGTGGAAAGCTAGACTTTGTAGAAAGTTGGAGAAGGACAAAGAAGTAAATGTCAAGTTACTATTTTTAATATAAAATAATTAGAACTCTTCTTGTTCTGTTGCACTGAAGAGACAATTAGTACTTTTATGATGCTGAAACTTAAAAAATCTCTTTTAGAAAATGCAGTTGAACAATCAAGAGAATTTAAAATATTGTACAAATGTATTTAAGCTTTCATTCCTAAATGCTTTAATTATTTTATCAAAATAGGTGGCCACAACAAGTGTATATTCTACAAAGAAAGCAAATTGCTCAACACATCTGATTAGGAGCAAAATTAGACCTTAGCATTCCTACATAAGAACAACTAACTTTATAATATCTACACTATACACCCTTAACCTAAAAATAAGCATGCATTTTATAATGCACAAATAGGAAATTATACTTCACATATTTATTTTAAAAGAATTTAAAAGTATAATATTACATGTAGGCCAACTGGGTTAAAAGCTTTTTGATTGTCTAGATAAGTTCTTTTATATTACAGATACATAAATGAATTATGAGGTATATAATAATATTTATAAGTAAAGCATAATTTTATTAACACAGTATATGTTTTCTTTTGATTTTCCACTAAACTTGGTACTACCATTTTAAGTTAAAACCTACACATTTTTAGCTTTGAGGTTTACTTCCAGTTCCTCTTTAGGATTTAAATCGAGTAGTTTATTTTCACTTAAAAATATATATTCTTTTTTTTCTTTTTGGTCAACACAGAGAATAAATACAAGATTAAAAAATAAAGCTTAAGACCCTGGCTGCTTGGCTTAGTAGATAGAGCGTTGGACCCCATGTACGGACATCTCGGGTTTGATCCCAAGTCAGGGCACACATGAGAAGTGACCATCTGCTTTTTTCTCCCGCCCTCTCCTCCTTCTGTCTTTCTTCCCCTCCCACAGTCAGTGGCTTGGTTCGTCAGAGCATATACCTTAGGTGCAAAAGTTGATTCAAGTATAGGCTCAAGATGAGCACAGGTAGATCCTGGTCTGGGTCCATGCAGGAATCTATCTCCCTTTCTCTCACTTAAAAAAAAAATAAAAAGCTGAAGTTAAAATATTAAATTTTCTGACATTATTAGCAAATCAGAAATTTTTGTTCATAATAAATAATGAATTGTTTCTGCCTAGCCTTTAACACAATTTTCTCCACTATGACTTATAATTTTAAGAATCCAATCCTATACTTTGAATTATAGTGCAGGGTAGAGTGAGTATTATTGGTAGTCTCTTAGCTGTTACAGTATTATAACTATATTCACTTCTTAACTAACAATCATACAATGGTCTAAATCAACATAAGCCTCCTCTTCACTTTTCCAAATCTTCTACTTCTTGGCTTGAAGATATTATGGTTTGAGGATACAATAGTCCCCCCCACCACTTGATTTATGGTTTCACTTTCTGTAGTCTACTATGGTCCAAATATATTAAGTGAGAAAGTACAGAATTAAACCATTCATAAGTTTTAAATTGCATGCCATTCTGCATTGTGTAGGAATGCTAAGATCTGCATTGTGTGATAAAAATCTCACAGCCCTTGTCTCCATCCCATCCAAAATGTGAATTATCCTTTTGTCTAGTGCAGGGGTCCCCAAACTTTTTACACAGGGGGCCAGTTCACTGTCCTTCAGACCTTTGGAGGGCCAAACTATAAAAAAAACTATGAGGCCCTGGCCGGTTGGCTCAGCGGTAGAGCGTCGGCCTGGCGTCCGGGGGACCCGGGTTCGATTCCCGGCCAGGGCACATAGGAGAAGCACCCATTTGCTTCTCCACCCCCGCCCCCTCCTTCCTCTCTGTCTCTCTCTTCCCCTCCCTCAGCCAAGGCTCCATTGGAGCAAAGATGGCCCGGGCGCTGGGGATGGCTCCTTGGCCTCTGCCCCAGGCGCTAGAGTGGCTCTGGTCACGGCAGAGCAACGCCCAGGAGGGGCAGAGCATCGCCCCCTGGTGGGCAGAGTGTCGCCCCTGGTGGGCGTGCTGGGTAGATCCTGGTCGGGCGCATGTGGGAGTCTGTCTGACTGTCTCTCCCTGTTTCCAGCTTCGGAAAAATACCAAAAAACAAACAAACAAACAAACAAAACTATGAACAAATCCCTATGCACACTGCACATATCTTATTTTAAAGAAAAAAATCAAAATGGGAACAAATACAATATTTCAAATAAAGAACAAGTAAATTCAAATCAACAAACTGACCAGTATTTCAATGGGAACTATGTTCCTTTCACTGACCACCAATGAAAGAGATGCCCCTTCCAGAAGTGCGGCAGGGCCGGATAAATGGCCCCAGGGGGCCGCATGCAGCCTGCAGGCCGTAGTTTAGGGACACCTGGACTAGCGTTTCCACACTGTTTATATTGTCTACCCATTAGGCACTTAATAGCTGTCTAAGTTACCAGATTGACTATTATGGCATCACAGTGCTTGTGTTCAAGTGATCCCTATTTTACTTAATAATGTCTCCAAAGTACAAGAGTAGGGATGCTAGAAATTAGAATGTGTCAAAGAGAAGACATAAAGATTCTCTGTAAGTGAAAAAGATGAAAGTTCTAGACTTAATAAGGAAAACACTCATATGCTGAGGTTACTAGGGAAGATATATAGTAAGAATAAATCTTCTACCCATGAAATTATAAAGAAGGATTACAAAATTTGTGCTAAGACTCACTGTTGCACCTTAAACAGCAAAATTTATGGTCACAGTGTGTGGTAAGTACTTAGTGAAGATGGAAAAGGCAATAAATTTATGGGTGGAAGATAGGAACAGAAAACATGTTTCAATTGTGTGGTGCCAGAAAGCATTGCATCTATATAAAGACTCTAGCAAGGGATCCCCTAAAGCGAGTGATATCTAGTGTAAAGGATGGTTACATGGATTCAAGAATGGGCTTGGAAAAAAAAAAAAGAATGGGTTTGGAACATATAAAATTATGGAGGAGTTGAGTCTGTTGATAAAGAAGTGGCTGCCACATTTCCAGTAGAGTTGAAGTTGACTAGGGTTCAGTAGTATCCATGTTCCAGGCATCCAGTGGGGTCTTGGAATTTATCTTCTGAGGATAACTAGGGAATACTGTAGTTCCAACAGGAGTTGTAATTTTATAAGGCCTTTTATACCACAAAGCCTCTATTAAACAGAATGATATGACTGGCTTTCTACCAAAAGATCCACTGCAGAAATTCCTTTCAAATGATCCTTTCTCTCCAAGTGACACTTAGAAATGCCCATTGAAATGGTTCTGAAAGTGTTTTAAAGCAACTGAAAATCCCAGCTGAAATCTTGTCAGCTGATCTGGGCAAAGCAGTGACAGCATCCCAGACAGATTGTCAGATTGTCAAGTAAAATGAGCCATATTTTAAAATCACACAACTAAGAGGAATAATTTTTAGCTACGTTTATTAAATATATAACAAAGTAGCTTTAGTATCATTTATTAAAAACACACATACACAGACTCTTATTAATTGTATTATCTTTTGATTAAAATAAATGAATTGCACAGCATTTCATTTTTAAAGCTATCTTAACATTTATTTTGGAAAATAAAAATATCCTTACATAGTTTATATATTTCCAAAAGTGATGAGCTAATTTAAAAACAAATATGTAACATAACAAATAGTGGTAAGTGTTATGAAGAGAAATAAAGAGGAAAAAGGGGGAAATGAGTTGGTGTTACATTTTTAGATAAGGTAGGAAGGTTAGAAAAATCAGGAGGGAAATGAAAAGGATCACACTGCTTCCTGGAAGCTATTAGCTCTTTATTACCTTTGTTCTGATTTGTAAACACTTGATCCTGAGATTCTCTTTCATGCCACCATGTGATTGTACTATGAAATGGGATAACAACATATACTGCAAATTTCTGTAACATATAATCAACTGCAAAAGTACTACAGGTATATTTCTGAAAAAACAAAACAAAAAAAAACACACCAAAAAAACCCCCAAAAGCAGTGATTAAAGGAAATGCACTAGAATGGAACTTCATGAGTTTCAGTTAATGTGGGACATCATCCTAGGACACTTACCATATTTATTAAAACTCATAATTATTATTTCCATTTTATAGATAAGAAAATGGGTATTTAAAAGGATTAAGTAACTTTTTAACATCAGATGAACTGTAAGGGGAAAAGGCAGGGATTTGGTCTGGGCTGTTGTCAACCGAAAGCCCAGTTCCTAAAGCACTACACTACTGACCATCTGCAGTCTAAAATATAGGGTTTCTTTCACCATCGTGTCAGTTCTCTCAGTCTTTAATAGCTAGTATATAGAGTCATGCACCACACAACGACGTTTTCTGAAAGACTGACCACATTTATTATGGGGATCCCATAAGATTATATTGGAACTAAAAATTTTCTATTGTAGCTGTCAAAACATTGTAGTGCAACACATTAGTCACATGTTTGATATGATGCTGGTATAAACAAGCCTAATGTTCCGCCAATTCTATAAAAGTACAGCACATGAAAATATAGTAAGTAGACTATATCATCTAGGTTTGTGGACATACACTCTACAATGTTTGCAAAACAAACTCACCCAACAACATATTTATCAGGATGAATCCCCATGATTATACAATGCATGACTGTAACTATAATACTTTATGTTTCGGTTGTATCTTAAAATTCTTCATAGCATGTCTCCTAATTACTTATCACTTTTACAAAAGTTCTGAAGAAGAATTATTCAGGAAAGTAAAGGCAGAATGATTAAATAATTAGGTAAGTACTTCTTAATTGTTAGAAAGATAGCACTAAATCTTAAGTTTGCAAACTCTGAATCTATTTGTTTTTCTGCTATGTTATACTACCTTATATGCTGAGTAATAAAAGTGAGGAAGAGGCTGTCCAAATCAGAAATGCAATTCTGTTTTTAACTTGCAGTTGAGCCTACATAGTAACAAATAAAATCAAGTTTCCCCAATACCCAATTTTAACATTTTGCACAAGATTATTTTATTATTCATTTTGTTCCTTAGAACCAAATAATCAATACTATTTTGGGGACATTTATATATTTTATTAGACTTGAAACAATTCCACCAGTATTCTGGCATTTGCATACAATAGATATGAATCAGTTAACTGTTTATGTTACCTATGATTATCTTTTTTCTTTTTTTCATTTTTTTAGTGAGTGAGAGAGCAAGAGAGACAGACAGACAGGCAAAGATCAACTAGTACTTGCATCACTTTAGTGATTTAGTTCTTGATTGTTTCTTTTTTTATCTTATTGTTATTAATTATAATGCAGTGACATTGATAAATCAGGGTACATATATTCTGAGAAAACATCTCCAGATTATTTTGACATTTGATTATGCTGCATACACCCAAAGTCAAATTGTCTTCCGTCACCTTCTATCTCATTTTCTTTGTGTCACTCCCCTTCCCCCACACACTCCCTCTTCTTTCTCGCCCCCTCCCCACCCCCCCCACCACACCCCTTGTTACCATCACATTCTTATCCATGTCTCTGAGTCCCATTTTTATGTCTCATCTATGTATGGGTTCATATATTTCTTAGTTTTTTCTGATTTACTTATTTCACTCCATATAATGTTATCAAGGTCCATCCATGTTATTGTAAATGATCCAATGTCATCATTTCTTATGGCTGAGTAGTATTCCATAGTATACATGCACCAAAGCTTTTCAATCCACTCGTTCTCTGATGGACACTTAGGCTGTTTTTAGATTTTCCCTATTGTGAACAATGCTGCCATAATTATGGGGGTGCATTTCTCCTTCTGGAACAGTTCTATGGTGTTCTTGGGGTATATTCCTAAAAGTGGGATAGCTGGGTCAAAAGGTAGTTCGATTTTCAATTTTTTGAGGAAACCCATACTGTTTTCCACAGAGGCTGCACCAGTCTTCATCCCCACCAGCAGTGTAGGAGGCGTCCCTTTGCTCCACATCCTCGTGAACACTTATTCTGTGTTGTTTTGTTGATGAGCACCATTTTGACTGGTGTGAGGTGATATCTCATTGTGGTTTTAATTTGCATTTTTCTAACGATTAGTGATGTTGAGCATTTTTTCATATGCCTATTGGCCATCTGTATGTCCTCTTTGGAGAAGTGTCTATTCATTTATTTTGTCCATTTCTTTATTGGATTGTTTGTCTTTCTGGTGTTGAGATTTACCAGTTCTTTATAAATTTTGATTATTAACCCCTTATCAGACATACTGCAAATATGTTCTCCCATTGTGTAGTTTGTCTTTTTATTCTGTTCTTATTGTCTTTGGCTGTGCAAAAGCTTTTTAATTTATATAGTCCCATTTGTTTATTCTGTTGTTTTTTTTTTTCACTTGCCCGTGGAGATAAATCAGCAAATATATTGCTGCGAGAGATGTCGGAGAACTTACTGCCTATGTTTTCTTCTAAGATGCTTATAGTTTCACGGCTTAGATTTAAGTCTTTTATCCATTTTGAGTTTATTTTTGTGAATGGTGTAAATTTGTGGTCTAGTTTCATTTTTTTGCAGGTAGCTGTTCAATATTCCCAAAACCATTTATTAAAGAGGCTGTCTTTACTCCATTGTATTTTCTTACCTCCTTTGTCAAATATCAGTTGTCCATAGAGCTGTGGGTTTATTTCTGGGTTCTCTTTTCTGTTCCATTGATCTATGTGCCTGTTCTTATGCCAGTACCAGGCTGTTTTGAGTACAATGGCCTTGTAGTATAGCTGATACCAGGAAGTGTGATACCTCCCCCTTTATTTTTTTTTTTAAGTTTGCTGAGGCTATTCGTGTTCTCTTTTGGTTCCATATAAATTTTTGGAATATGTGATCTATATCTTTAAAGTATGTAATTGGTATTTTAATTGGTATTGCATTGAATTTATAAATTGCTTTGGGTAATATAGACATTTTAATTATGTTTAGTCTTCCTAACCACGAGCACAGTATATGCTTCGACTTGTTTGTATCTTCCTTGATATCTTTTATCAATATTTTATAATTTTCTGAGTACAAGTCTTTAGTCTCTTTGGTTAAATGTACTCCTAGGTACTTTATTTTCTTCGTTGTAATAGTGAAGGGGATTGTTTCCTTAATTTTTCTTTCTGACTGTTCATTGTTGGTGTATAGAAATGCCTGTGATTTCTGAGTATTAATTTTATATCCTGCCACTTTGCTGAATTCATTTATTAGGTCCAGTAGTTTTTTGACTGAGAATTTAGGGTTTTTTATATACAATATCATATAATCTGCAAATAATGATAGCTTTACTTCTTCTTTTCCAACTTGAATGCCTTTTATTCTTCTTGTCCAATTGCTGTGGCTAGGACTTCCAGGAATATGTTGAATAAGATAGGTGAAAGGGGCACCCCTGCCTTTTTCCTAATCTTAAAGGGATTGCTTTTAATTTTTGCCCATTGAGTATGATGTTGGCTGTGGGTTTGTCATAGATGGCTTTTATCATGTTGAGGTGTGTTCCCTGTATTACCACTTTGTTGAGAGTTTTGATCATGAATGGGTGCTGGATTTTATCAAATGCTTTTTCTGCATCTATGGAAATTATCATGTGGTTTTTCGCCTTCCTTTTGTTTATGTGATGAATCACATTGATTGATTTGCGAATATTGTACCAGTCTTGCCTCCCAAGACTAAAAACCACTTGAACAAGGTGTATGACATTTTCCATATATTGTTGAATCCGGTTTGCTAATATTTTGCTGACGATTTTAGCATCTATATTCATAAGGGATATTGGCCTATAATTTTCTTTCTTTGTGTTGTCTTTGCCTGGTTTTGGAATCAGAATTATGCTCGCCTCATAAAAGGAGTTTGGAAGTCTTCCTTCCTCTTAATTTTTTTGAAATAGCTTGAGAAGGATAGGCCTTAGTTCTTCTTTGAATATTTGGTAGAAATCACTTGTGAAGCCATCTGGCCCAGGGCTTTTCTTTGTTGGAAGATTTTTGATAACTGTTTTGATCTCATTTGGTGCAATCGGTCTGCTTAGGTTTTCTGATTCTTCCAGATTAATTTTTGGAAGATTGTATGTTTCAAGGAATTAGTCCATTTCATCTACGTTGTCTAGTTTTTGGCATACAGTTCTTCATAGTATTTTCTTACAATCTTTTGTATTTCTGTTGTGTCAGTTGTTATTTCTCCCCTCTCATTTCTAATTTTATTTATTTGAGTCCTCTCTCTCTTTTTCTTGGTTAGTCTAGTTAAAGATTCATCAATATTGTTTATACCTTTTCGAAGAACCAGCTTTGAGTTTCATTGATCCCCTGTATTGTTCCTTTAGCCTCTATGTCATTTATTTCTGCTCTGATCTTTATTATTTCCTTCTTTCTACTACATTTGGGCTTTACTTGCTGTTCTTTTTCTAGTTCTTTTAGATGCAGGATTAAGTTGTTTATTTGAGCTGTTTCTAGCTTCTTAAAGTGTGCCTGTAGTGCTATGAACTTCCCTGTCAGTACTGCTTTCGCTGTGTCCCATAAATTTTGAGTTGTTGTATGCTCATTGTCATTGGTTTCTAGGAATTTTTTTTATTTCTTCTTTAATCTTATTCTTAATCCATTTGTTATTTAACAACCTGCTATTTAGTTTTCATGTGTTTGAAAATTTTTAAGCTTTTCTGTTGTGGTTGATTTCTAGTTTCATGCCATTGTGATCAGAGAAAGTGCTTCATATAATTTCAGTCTTCTTAAATTTGTTGAGACCACTTTTGTGCCCTAACATGAAGTCTATCCTAGAGAATGTACTATGAGCACTTGAAGATAATGTATATTCTGCTGCTTTAGTTTTGAAAGGTTCTGAAGATATCTATTAAATCGAGTTGATCTAGTGTGTCCTTTAAGTCTGCTGTTTCTTTGTTAATTTTCTTTCTTGAGGATCTATCTAGTTATGTTGGTGGGATATTGAAATCCCCTACTATTATAGTATTGCTGTTGATCTCGCTCTTTATATCCATCAAAGTTTGCTTTATATATTTAGGTGCTCCTATATTAGGTGCATAGATATTTATAATGGTTATACCTTCCTGTTGGATTGCTTCCTTTATCATTATGTAGTGGTCTTCTTTATCTCTTACTATATTCTTTGTTTTAAAGTCCATTTTTTCTGATATAAGTATTGCTACCCCAGCTTTTTTTTCATTTCCATTTGCATGAAATGTTTTTTTCCATCCTTTTACCTTCAATCTTTTGTTTTAGGGTGTGTTTCTTGTAGACAGCATATGTACGGGTCCTGTTTTCTTATCCATGGACCTACCCTATGTCATTTGATTGGATCATTTAATCCATTTAAATTTAATGTATGTCATACTTATGGGGGCTCCTTTGTAGGTGATGACCTTTTTTTCTCTAGCAGCTTTTAATATTTTCTCTTATCACTTAGCTTTGGTATTTTAATTATGATGTGTCTTGGTGTAGGTTTCTTTGTGTTTCCCTTTAATGGAGTTCTCTGTGCTTCTTGAATCTGTGAAAGTTTCTTCTGCATTAATTTAGGGACGTTTTCAGCTATGATATGATTGAACAAAGTCTCTATCCCTTGTTCTTTCTCTTCTTCTTCAGGAACCCATATAACACAGATGTTATTTCTCTTTATGTTGTTACAGAGCTAAGAGTTTGCTCAGACTTTTTTTTGTATTTTTCTGAAGCTGGAAACGAAGAGAGACAGTCAGACAGACTCCCACATGCGCCTGACTGGGATCCACCAGGGGGCGATGCTCTGCCCCTCCGGGGGGTCGCTCTGTTTTGACCAGAGCCACTCTAGCACCTGGGGCAGAGGTCAAGGAGACATCCCCAGCGCCCGGGCCATCTTTGCTCCAATGGAGCCTCGGCTGCGGGAGGGGAAGTTAGAGACAGAGAGGAAGGAGAGGGGGAAGGGTGGAGAAGCAGATGGGCGCTTCTCCTGTGTGCCCTGGCTGGGAATCGAACCCGGGACTTCTGCATGCCAAGCCGATGCTCTACCACTGAGCCAACTGGCCAGGGCCTTGCTCAGACTTTTTGAGCCTCATTTCTTCTTCTCTGCTTTCATGCCCTCATTCCAGTTGTCCTCCAACTTGCTGATTCAATTCTCAGCTTCATCCACCCTGTTTTTAATTCCTTCCATTGTGGTCTTCATTCTGATATTGTATTTGTCATCTCCAACTGATTCTTTTTTAATATTTCAATATCCTTTTTTATACTTGCTATTTCTTTATTTAGGTGTTCATAATGACCATCCATTGTTGTTCTAAGATCCCTAAGCATCCTTATAATCATTATTTTGAACTCTGCATCCAGAAGTTTGGTAATTTCCATAACACTCAGTTCATTTCCTGGAGGTTTCTCTTGTGGTTTCATTTGGGTTGCACTTCTCTGTCTTCTCATTATGTCTGTGTGTTTGGTTGTTTTGTTTATAGAGCTGGTTGAGTCTATGCTTGGTGTTGCCTGCCTCTAGTTTTCAATTGTGTTATTTCTAGGTCTTCTTGGGTTGGCATCAGCTATTATTTGTAATCCACTTTCGGATTTGGGCTGCTTTGAAGTCTTATTTGTTTGTTTTCTTAACAGGTGATTGTCTTGTTTGCTGATCTCAGCAGGTGGCTTATTTGAAACTGTATCCAGGAATGCGGTGGGTGTAACCTGAGGCTCTGAAGTCCTCTTCTTCCAGTTAATCTCTCTGGGGGTGGGTTGCTTTCTCAGCTTCAGTAGGGGGAGGTGTATCTCAGATCTCCATGAAGACTTGAGTTGCTGCCCCTCATCCCCACTTCTTGTTTTCAGCTGTGTCTTGTTGTGTTGATTGGAGCTGGAGAGATGTCTGAAGATCTGTGACCTGGAAGCACTTTGTATTTTGCTTTGTGGAAGGATCAGCCCCTCCCCTAGCTATGGCCGCCTCCAGCATTGAATGAGTCAGCTTTTCAGGTTGTCTCTTGCATTCCTCTACCCCTCACCATCTGTCTCTCTCTCTCCCTTTTGTTTTTGGAAGACAAGCCGGCCCTTTCAACACACCTTGTTCCCTGGTCACCAGGCAAGTGGCTGTGAGCAGTATTTACTGCTCTTTTCCTTGGGGTGAAGCCCCTTCCAGGCTCTCAGCCTTGCCCTCCCCTCTGTTCCTGTAAGCAGGGGAGATTCAAGCATTCCCTACCAGGTTTGTTGTGGCTTCCTCTTTGCTCCTTTGTTTTTGAGAGCTGTTCTTGTTCTTGTAGTCCAGATTTGGTTTTTCACACTGATTGTTCATAAATTAGTTTATAATCCATTTTGGTGGTGTGAGCTGGGCGTCTGTGCATCTGCCTACTCCGGTGCCATCTTCAGGTCTATCTTGATTGTTTCTTATATGTGCCTTGACCAAGGTCTCAGGCTGAGCTAGTGAACCCTTGCACAAGCCAGCAAACTGAGGCTCAAGCCAGAAACCTTGGGCTCAATCCAGTGATCTTTGGGCTCAAGCCAGTGACCTTTGGGCTCAAGCCAGCAACCATAGGTTCATGTTGATAATCCCACGCTCATGCTGGAGGGCCTAAACTCAAGGCAGATGAGTCCACACTCAAGCTGGTAACCTCCAACTTTTGAATCTGGGTCCACAGTGTCTCAGGTTAATGCTCTCTGCACTGTGCCACCACTGGTCAGGTTCATTTTTATCTTAAAAGCAGATGTTTCCCTGGCTGATTGGCTCAGTGGTAGAGCATCAGCCTGGCATGCAGGAGTCCCAGGTTCGATTCCCAGCCAGGGCACACAGGAGAAACACTCATCTGCTTCTCCACCCCTCCCCCTCTCCTTCCTCTCTGTATCTTTCTTCCCTTCCCACAGCCAAGGCTCCATTGGAGCAAAGTTGGCCCGGGTGCTGAGGATGGCTCTGTGGCCTCTACCTCAGGTGCTAGAATGGCTCTGGTTGCAACAGAGCAACACCCCAGATGGGCAGAGCATCACCCCCTGGGAGGCATGCCGGGTGGATCCCGGTCGAGCACATGAGGGAGTCTGTCAGACTGCCTCCCCCTTTCCAATTTCAGAAAAATACAAAAAAAAAAAAAAAGCAAATGTTGAGATTAGCTATACATTACCTTCCTCGGAGTTTATAGCATGTGGATACAATAATTTCTTTTTTTATAGTGTAATAACTGAGTTTTAGATGCTCCAAAGATTAAGATTTAATAATCTACTATGTTCTAGAAAGATAACTGTTTTTTTATGATGAATATAAGGTGGTTTATTCTATATGGTGGCAAGCTAAGTTACATAATTTAAATCTAAGTCATTATGAAGTTTATGCCTCAATAAATCTCTTGAAGCACTGAAGTAACTTGATAGCTGATTTTCTAAATAGCTAAAGCAAATGGGTCAATATCCAAATTTGACTAACACCCACATTTTCTCCATTGTAAACTATGAACCTTATTTTTTCTTGTGGTATGTCATTAAGTTTTGCAAAAAATGATAAGACACCAGAGAAATAACGTTAAATTAATGGAAAATATCAAAATCAGAAGAAGGTGTTCAAAACAAGATCTAAACCAGTCTTTTTAATTGTCTGGCATCCTTTAATATACTCATCTATTTCATCAAAAATTAATCTTCATGCCTGACCAGGTGGTGGCGCAGTGGATAGAGCATTGGACTGGGATGCGGAGGACCCAGGTTTGAGATCCTGAGGTCACCAGCTTGAGCGTGGGCTCATCTGGTTTGAGCAAGGCTCACCAGGTTGAGCCCATGGTCGTTGGCTCGAGCAAGGGATCACTTGGTCTGCTGTAGCCCTACGGTGAAGGCACATATGAAAAAGCAATCAATGAACAATTCAGGTGTCAAAACAAGAAACTGATGATTGATGCTTCTCATCTCTCTCCGTTCCTATCTGTATGTCCCTATCTATTTCTCTCTGTCTCTTTCTGTCTCTGTAAGAAAACAAAACAAAAATTAATCTTCATCATTTCTTTCAGGTCCTCAACAGTAGAAAATTCCTAAGAACTTGATTCTTAGACAGACCTACCTCCAAAATATTAAAAGTTCACTTATTACTGATATTTGAATTAGAAATCCTCTTTTTGACATATGCTACAAAGTTGCAATTCTCAAATCATAATCCAAGGGATTATTTTTTGTTTTGTTTTAGAAATAAACATGCCCCTTACATGATTCCTTTGTCCTTTGTCCAGAGATTTTTAACCTTGATATATTAGAAGCCTCAAACTTAAAAAGGATAACATAAATACTGCATGAATTCAATAAAATCAGGTAAATG
Organism: Saccopteryx bilineata; assembly: GCF_036850765.1. Lineage (NCBI taxonomy): Eukaryota > Metazoa > Chordata > Mammalia > Chiroptera > Emballonuridae > Saccopteryx > Saccopteryx bilineata. The sequence continues at coordinate 205,030,941 of NC_089491.1, read as the reverse complement.
GTCCATGAAAATCTATTCAGTTACCCTAAAATCTGAATTTCTCTCAAACAAATGAATTGGTATATAACTAAAATTTTCAAAGCCATTAAAATCAAGGTGATTGACCAATCTTTGTCAAAGCATGCATGTTGCTGAAGGTGCAGAACAACTCACAGGGAGAACTCAAAATGTCTAACCAGTGAATGGATCTACAAATGATAGCAAACCTTTCACCCATTTTAGACTTCAAGTTCTCCAAATAAAAAGACCTATCTGAAAAAAAAGACCTATCTGGCTTTATCACCACAATATCTCCACTATCTAGCTCAGAGTTGGGAAAATTACAGATTCTAGCATAAGATTTATTGACTAGTTGAAATTTTCATATTCTATAAAATGTAGATCTATTTTAATCACTCCTTTCTAGGCTTATAATCTTTCAGTATCGTCCCATTGCCCATAGAATAGAATAAAGAGAAATTATCTAGACTCTACAATGCCCTCTGGTTAACTGCCTACCCATTTCTTCAGACTTCTCTAATATGAAACTCTTATCTTACTATTGGTGTTAAGCAGACTCCATTCTTCTAGAACCTTGCAGACACCATTCTCCCTCTCACTGATTGGAAAGGTATAGTTTATAAAATTACTTTTAAAATACTCAAAAATACAAATGTACAGAAGTATTAAAATTATAAAATATTCTCTAAATATCCAACTCAGATTAGATAGATATCACCATTCTTTTATATAGCTCTTTAAACTAACAAAAAACAAACAAAACAAAAAAAAAGACAGCTCACTTCCTTACCTCATTCAGATGTCTGCTTAAAAAACAAAACAAAACTTCCTTAACATCCAATCCAAAATGGCACCCATCCCTAATATTTTTATCTTCTCATTTTGCTTTATTTCTTTTCATAGCATTTATTACTTCCTAACATGTATATTTATTTGTTAAAATATTGGTTACCTGTCCCCTTCTCTAGAATGTAAGCTACTTGGTAAATAAATAAATTATGGTAGCCAAAGTTCTACCCAAAACAATCCATTTCCTCTCCAAACCACCCCAGATACAAAAAACAGTCTGAAGTATGACTGTGTGCTTTCTATGTGTGGTTTTAACCTTTCTTAAGACTGGATCTTCAAAAGAAAGACACTGTACAACTCTCTCCCCACTTTTTGCCTGACTGACTTCTATCCATCCCCCAAATTTCAACTGATATTTTATTTACCCCAAAACCCTGCTTATTCCTCTCCATTCCCTTTTTTTGGCAAATGTGGCAATCAGTATTTACTTTTGTGTTTGAGTATCCTATAATCTGTCTCTCTCGGACACTACACTGTACAGTCCATCAAGGTAGAGTCAATTGTTTGCTTATAATTCCTGACATGTTTTAAGTTCTCAGGAAACACTAGGGATAAAAGAATTGAGATGCAATATAATTCAGAGAGAATGATTCCTCTCCATACTCTCAAACTTTATATTCTTCAAGTTCTCCAAATATAAAGACCTATTTTGCTTTATCATAAAAAGATGTAGATGAAAGAAAAGAATCAGTCATTTCTTTGGTCAGATTTTCCTTTATATGATGTTTGATTACCTGGCTAATATGAAGCAAGGATAATAGGATATTATTTCTATTTTTCACTCAGATATTTTCTCCCCACAATTTTTTATTATACCCCGAAGAGTGTTCCATTCAATTCTATGAGTGGTTAGTGCACATGCTATTTCATATTTTAAGAAAAACAATTCTATTTTAACACATTTCAAACTAGGAGTCACCAAATTATATTCAGGCACCGAAGAGAAAATGTGTGATGTTTCAGTGAGCCAAGTAGAAATATTTTAAATTGTTGTCTCATGATTCTCAAAAACATTCCATATAACATAAGCAATCCAGTTCACCTAACTTCCTGCTCAATGCTCATGTATTATTGGACCAAAGAACACAGCATTTGTATTTGGAAACAGCCTTATTTCCTCCTGCCTCTTTCTTTTTACATTTTTTCCAAATAATGTGTGTGTGCGTGCACACACACACACACACACAAACACTTCTTGATCAATAATTGAGACTAAGACAATTCTGCCTGTGTGTGAGACTTATACAATATAAAGATATATGTATAATCATATAATTATTTCTATTTACTTTTCTAAAACTAGATAAGTAAAAGTTTAAGAACTGAGAAATCTAAAAATATATTGATATATAAGAATGGATTTTAATAGCAAGTATTTCCAGCTTTATGGAGTTCTTACATCTACTTTCTCATCTATAAAGTTATGTCTTCAGTTTACGATTAAGAAAACCAGAAAAGCAATACAAATAGACTATAAAAATATCTTGAAACACTTATATTAGATATTCTATAACCACATAAATGCAAAGCATGTCTCTGGGATGAATAAATAGTACTTATATTACATAAATCATCAAGTCAATGTGTATACTTTTAAATATGAGCAAGGACAAATAAATATAAAAAAGTATAACTGATGTATGATCTTTAGTAATAATTAATGACAAAAGGCACAAAATTTAGATATGTAGAGGCAATTTCAAAAGAAAAGTTTTTCTCTGTACTCAATATTTTATAAAATACATAATAACTTTTACTAAATGTATTTTACAATTTATACTATTTGCAGATGTCTAAAATATAAATTCTTATAGCCATCTGACACCTCATAGTAAGTACATGGACTGGGGTGAACTGCATTGGGCTGGAGAGTGCATATCAAGAGTTTATGACTTTTGTTTTAAAAAAAGGTTAAAAATACCTTATACATATACCTAATATTTTTCTACATAAAGAAATACTTTTAAAACTTAATTAATTTGACATATAAACATATAAGGTGATTGATTATGTGACAGCTACTATTAAATTGTCCTCAAATTACAAAGAATAATAAAATTGTGCTTCTGTTTCAGGGTGCCTGCCATCTAGTGGGTTAGGCAAACACATAAGTGCAAAAATGATCATTGAATATAATAAGAGCAATGATAGATACTGATGGAAAAATGCATGGGGAATTACAAAAACATGGATTCCAGTCAGCCTCTCTGACTGAAATCAGGAAAAGGGTAAGAATTTGGTTGACTCTATAAGGAGAGATAAGAATTAACTGTAAGTAGAAATGGCAAAAAATTGGGAGCGTGAAGAGAAAGTTTCCAGACAAAGGAAACAGCATAATCAAAAACCCAGAGACAAGAAACAGCATGGTGTAAGAAGGAAAATAATATCACTGAAGTGTTACAGAAACTAAGAGGCTTGGGATTGGCTACAGATGAAGCTGGAGTCCTTGACAAAAGTCCTATCATGGATATAATCTTACATTGTACCAAGTGGTTCATCCTAATCAGAATAGCAATTGAGTTAACTCTTCTATGCCAAATTCTTACATGATGTAACCAGGTGGTTTGGATTGTTTTGAGAAGGATTCTGAGGGGAATATTAGGGCTTATTAAAATAGAATATTTTACTTGATTACTAAATTTTCCACAGATGCAAGAATACAGAGTTATTGCACTGACATTTTAATTGCAATTTCTGTTATATATAGTTTATGTTTTTGAAATGCATTTGTAGGGGTGAGGTCAGTTGTCAATGGGAGAAGGTCCCATGAGGAACCAGGCCCAGAAACTTTGGCTGGAACTGCCCACACCCATGCATGCCAAAAGAGATTTCCCAGGAGCCCTTTTGAAAATAACAACTGTTTGTAAGCCAACGAAATTTTGCCATGTAATATCAACTGAACCATCCCAACGATGCTATAAATTACGCCCAAACAGGGGAGGCAGTGAAACTTCTCTGGTCCGTTTTGCTGTCCAGAGAACCAGTCCGGGATGTGCTCTACTAAATAAAGCTTTTGCTATTCCACATTTGGTGGCTATACTCTTCTTTTCCCCTCAGCGGGGAAAATACTTTATATTTGGTGCTGAAACCTAGGAGGAGTTTGAAGCCCACTGGGGCCGCTCCTCTCCCCTTCCCCTCCAAGGAAGAACCAGGACCTCTGACTTTCCACCCACTTCGGCTCATGGTGTGGTAAGTCCCCTGATTCCAGTCTCCCCTCAGTTTTTTCCGCCGAGACCCCCTGTCCGTAATTGCAGATGCATCATGGACCTATTATCTATTCTGAGTGTGTGTGTGCCCATGGAGACATCCTGGACACTCCCACTCTACCTAACCATCGGTGACCAGAGTTTGAGTTGCAGGACACAAATTTTCATTTCTGATCACTCCGAAGCTGAGGGCAGCCATAGAGGCATAGGAATCTAAACATGACTCAAAAACACTTCTGGAGCCCTGGCCGGTTGGCTTAGTGGTAGAGCGTCGTCCTGGCGTGCAGGAGTCCTGGGTTCAATTCCCGGCCAGGGCACACAGGAGAAGTGCCCATCTTCTTCTCCACCCCTTCCCCTCTCCTTCCTCTCTCTCTGCCCCTCCCACAGCCGAGGCTCCATTGGAGCAAAAGTTGGCCCAGGAGCTGAGAATGGCTCCATGGCCTCGCCTCAGGTGCTAGAATGGTCTGGTTGCAACAGAGCGACACCCCAGATGGGCAGATCATCGCCCCCTGGTGGGCATGCCGGGTGGATCCTGGTCGGGCGCATGCAGGAGTCTGTCTGACTGCCTCCCCATTTCCAACTTCAGAAAAAAAAAAAAACACTCCTGGAATGCCTTATCCAAAATCATTCCCTCCCTAAAGAAGAAGAAACTGATCTTCTTCTCCGATGTGGCCAGGCCCCAGAACCCACTGGATAATTGAACCAGGTGGCATGATGAAGGGACTTTCAATTTTAACACACTCACCAATTTAAGTATTGCCAAGAAACTGGGAAATGGTTAAAGATGCCTTACATTCAGGGTTTATAGTATTTGCACTCCCGTTCTAATCTCTGTGCCACCTCCTACACTGTGCAGGCTCTTTTTGGCCAGAGAAACCTCCTGATTTTTCCTCCTTCGCCTACCCCCTTGAGGAACTCTCTCCTCCTCCTTCCTGATTCCCAGGGGCGCCCCTCTCTCGGGACCCCTCTCTGGTCCCTCTGTGGACCTCTTCTGTTCAGGTGTTTTCCCTCCAGAAAGCCACCCTCCCCTGTCAGGCCCTCCTCTGCCAGCCATTGACCCTCATGCGGGTTTGCAAGGTGCCTGACCCCACGGCCCCATCTCGATCTTCTTGCAGGAAGGCCTGGCCCTGTCCTGCCTCTGGCTCTGGTGTTTCTGGTTGGATCTGGGTGCCGGGCTCCCCAGGAAGCCCCTTCTTATTCTCAATCCCTAAACCCTTATTTGAGACCTGTGAACATGGCATTTAAAGTTTTTAATGGTCATGGCTAGTCAGAAAAGACCGAGGCTACTAGCCAGGCCCACATGCAGCAGAAGATAATACTCCAAACCCAGGCTCCATGGCAGGCCTGAGGCCGGCAGAGCAACGGGGCAAGGCACAGAAAGTGCCTGACCAAAGTCCAGACCACAAAGAGGGTCACTGGGACTAGCAGTGCCCCTGCTCGAGGCCAACCACTAAACCAGAGGTCGGGAATCTTTTTGGCTGAGAGAGCCATGAATGCCACATATTTTAAAATGTAATTTTGTGAGAGCCATACAATGACCCGTTTACGTTACGCATTATCTAATAAAAATTTGGTGTTGTCCTGGAGGACAGCTGTGATTGGCTCCAGCCACCCGCAACCATGAACACGAGTGGTAGGAAATGAATGGATTGTAATACATGAGAATATTTTATATTTTTAATGTATTTATTTTTTTATTAAAGATTTGTCTGCGAGCCAGATGCAGCCATCAAAAGAGCCACATCTGGCTCGTGAGCCATAGGTTCCTGACCCCTGCACTAAACCCTGACCTGACTGCAAGCAGCCGGGTCACTAGCGGAGTGATTGCCCCTTTGGGGTAACAGGCTCTTCCTCAGTGCCTCTATGTGGAGGACAAGCCACCCAAATGGGAGGCCAAGTCAGCCAGGCAGGCCCATTGCTCGAACTTCTGCATCTTATGGACGACTGACACGGCCTGGACTCGAAGACCCCCATCACCCTCGCCAAGCCCAGGGTAATGCCACAGGAGAGGGTAAGACCATCTCATTTCTTGTGGACATGGGGGCTACCTTCTCTGTTTTGCCATCACACTCTGTCTAGTTCCCTCACAGGTCTCGGTTATGGGAGTGGATGAGACCTTTTCTTTTCTCCTTTGCACACCACTCCTGACATGCAGTTTGGATGGAATCCCCTTTTTCGTACTCCTTCAAATTCTTTCTTTCCTTGGTCTAAAAGGCTTCTTTAGACATTGGATTCCTAATTTTGCTTAGCTAAACCCCTCTACGAGGCTGCAAAACAGACTCCCACAGGCCCTCTCACATCCCCCAACACCGTCAAAAGGGCTCTCTCTACCCTTCGACACACCCTCATCCCCTCTCCCCCTCCAGCCAGGAGACAGAGTTCTTCTAAGGGAGCTCCAGCCTGGCTCCCTACAGCCCAGGTGGATGGGACCCTATACAGTAATATTGACTAATCCTACTGCAGCCAGGCTCCTAGGGCAAACACCTTGGTACCATATCTCTCACCTCAAGCTTTCCCCCCATACAGAACCACTAGCAGTCGGAACCACTGGGCCCTGCCCCTTTCTGGCTCACCAAAAAATTGAACCCTGCAGATTCTTCTATTGCTCCTGTCCCTCCCACTAGGAACCTGCCACCAGAGTGAGTTAAAGCAGGCAGCAATGCTGTTCAATGAGACTAGCCTGATGGAAGAAAACATAAATGTCCTCAACCATCTACAAGAGAAACTGCACAAGAATCTCTCCTTTACAACCTGCTTAACTCCTGGTGGCAGCCACCCATCCTCACCTGGGCTGGCCCTATCCTAGGTACTCTTCTAATTATCAACATATTATTCTTACAGGGCCACATCTGTGAGGTTTTTCGAGTCACAATCAAACAGATACTCCTATACCCATATAAGTGACTCCCCTTAAAGCCACCACCTTCTGACCTCCCTTCCCACGACGCCCCTAACCAGCAGGAAGTAGCTAGACAAATAGCGGTACCCCTATCTAACATAAAAGGTTGGAATGTGAGGTCGGTTGGCAATGGGGGAAGGTCACATGAGGAACCAGGCCCGGGAACTTTGGCTGGAACTGCCCACATCCATGCCCGCCAAAAGAAACTTCCCAGGAGCCCTTTGAAAAAGAATGACCATCTGTCAGCCATTGAAATTTCACCACATCATATCAACCCGACCACCTTAACAATGCTATAAATTACACCCAAACAAGGGAGATGGCATGACTTCTCTGGCTCGTTTTGTGGACCAGAGAACCTCATCTGGGATGCGCTCTACTAAATAAGCTTTTGCTATTTCACATTTGGTGACTACGCCCTTCTTTCTTCCTCATCAGAAAAAATACCTTACATGGGGTAATATTTTAAGATTTTTCTTTAATTACAGACTAATCAAGCAAGATTGGGAATGGAGAAATACACTGAGACAGTTTTGTGGTACTTCAGAAGAGAGATAATGAAAGTCCTAAACTAGGGCAATGGGAATATGCAAAAAGAAGAAGGGAAGTTTCATGAAATATTTAGGCCAAATGGGAAGGAGTCAGACATGGGTGAAGATGTTGAAGGAGGAGACACAGATCATGCTCAAATTTCAGCAGGGAAATGGGTTCATCCTGATAACACTAACACTACCTAGACAGAAAGTATAGGAGCAATAACAAATTTGAAGAAGAAAGTACAGAGATAGGGCTTTGAAATTTAAGATACTGGTAGAGTCACCTAGGAGGCAGTGAACATACATAGTTTATAGCTCAGGTAAGAAGTCATTTTGTTGGGGATAAAATTTGGGGAAACTATCAGCAAACTAGTGAGAACTGAAATTATGGGAATCAATTTGTTCACCTAGAAACAGTGTTCAGAGTGTAGGAAAAACCCAGATTAATAAATAATTTTGTTCACAAGAGAAAGAAGCCCTGAAGGAAACAGAGAAGAGGAATAATGAAAATTTAGAAGGGTAAGAGTAGGCATCTATTTCTGCTCCAGCATCCTACACACTCTGTGAACACTCCCTCAAAAGTCACTACTCTAAGAATCCAGTCCCACTCAGACATATCTTTTCTTACACAAACATTTGTCAAAATCATTGTATGAGTCTTCTCTGTGCCCTTGATCTTCTAGACTATGATTCAAATAGCTTGGAACACAGAAATCAGCCAAGATAAAAATATAAGCTTTCATTTTGGACCTCTTTGACAAAAAAAAAAAAAAAAAAGGAAAATGATTGAATTTACTTAAACATGAACAATGTGTTCTCTGATGAGACTAAAATAAAAAGACAGCATGAAATTTCAGGATAAACAATTTAAATTTTACATATAAATTAGTAATGACTAAGACTTGCAAATAGATTTAGTATATCTACAAGCTCATTCTCATTAGTTTTCTCAATAGACTTATCATCTTTTTTGCTTTGATTCCAGACACACTGGCCTTCTTTTTAGTTCTTTACATAACTTACTTCTTTTAAATCCAAAACTTTGAACATAATATTTTATTTATTTATTTTTATTATTTGGTAATCACTCACAGCAAATTCATTCACCCTGCAGATATTTACTGAGTATCTATTGTATGACAGACAAATTTCTATACAATGAAAATATGTCAGTAAAGAAAGAGGAAGAAAGAGAAGCATCCCTGCCATCATGATTTTACAGTCTTTAAAGAGTGGTGAAATTCCTTCAGAATTTCTCAACTATTGCCCTGTCAGCATTATGGTCCAAATGATTCTCTGTCATGAAACCTATTCTGTGCATCCAGGATGTCAAGCTGTATCCTGCCCTCTTCCCAGTAGATGTCAGCAGCACTCCCTCAGCTGTAACAACACAAAATATCTTTAGACATTGCCAATTGTCCCCTGGGAGGAACAAAATCATCTCTTGTTGAGAAACACGAGGTTACCTAGTAACAACTATGACAACTGTAATTTTATGTTGCTTGTAGTAATTATTTGATTCCTGTCTTCTCCCATAAGATTTCTGTCCCCATAAAATGCACAGTATCTTTTTTTTTTCTTGCCATAATATTTCCAGCCTCTAGCACCATGACTAGTATATAGTGGGCAAGAAATAAATACTTGTTAAGGGACTGAAAGATTAAACCAATGGGCAAACAGCTTTCTTCTTTCAAACCTAAGCCGTATAATTTTATGTGCTCCTTTAGCTCTTTCTGCCTGTCCTTCAGCAGACTCAATCTGTATTAAAATGGCATGCTCTCTGGTCTGTCTCGTTTCTCTGTCATCCAGCATACTGAACATTCATTCCTGAAGGGAACACAATGTGTCTGATCCATCATCATATTCTCACTTCGGAGCACAGTACTTGACAGATAAATACCTAATAAAGAAATGAATGGATAGCAACACTAATAATTACTAAGCATTCAACACAAAGCAGGCATCAAACTACTTCATTGTCATCTTTAAAAGAAATTTGAAAGAAAATTTAAAAATCACTATTGTCACAGAGGAGGATCCTGACATTTAAAGATTAAGCAGTATGCCCCCAGCATGACATGGTACAGTTAGAACAAACTTTTAACATGTAATTTTAAGACCCAAGGTATTACTCTGACCAAACAGATGAAAATTTCTTGGCTTTGTCTATGACAGGGGTCAGGAACCTATGGCTTGCGAGCCAGATGTGGCTCTTTTGATGGCTGCATCTGGCTCGCAGACAAATCTTTAATAAAAAAAAATAATGTTAAAAATATAAAACATTCTCATGTATTACAATCCATTCATTTCCTACAGCTCATGCTTATGGTTGCGGGTGGCTGGAGCCACTCACAGCTATCCTCCGGGACAACACCAAATTTTTATTGGATAATGCATAATGTACACGGGTCATTGTATGGCTCTCACAGAATTACATTTTAAAATATGTGGCGTTGATGGCTCTCTCAGCCAAAAAGTTTCCCGAACCCTGGTCTATGAGAACCTGTGGTAAGTTGAGCAACAATAAATAAAAAAAAAAAACTTTTTTTTATTTTTCAAATCAGAAGTGAATGACACTTTCAAATTACTGTCTGTGACCGAAAAGCTTAAGAAATAAACAAATTACTCTATGAAGGAGATGATGTCTGTCCTATTACCTATGTTTTTTCAGTGACCAGGGTTTCATTTAAAAACTGATTATACAGTGCATGGACACTGACAATGCAATGTTAATTTGATCAAAATTAACTTTTTTCAGCCAAATTTATTCTTATTTAGCTGATAATACTTCAACCATATAGTACTTTATTGTGGATTCAATAGTAAGATTTAAATGTAAAAATAATTTTTAAATCTTAAGACATTTAAAATTCTAAACTACTTTAACAGACTTAGATTTTTATAAATAACATGATTTTGGTGTCCAGTCCTCAATAAACCATCAAAAAGCTCACACATTACATTTTTTATTTTTTTTATTTATTCATTTTAGAGAGAAGAGGGAGAGACAGAGACAGAGAGATAAGAGACAGAGAAAGAGAAGGGGGAAAGAGCTGGAAGCATCAACTCCCATATGTGCCTTGACCAGGCAAGCCCAGGGTTTTGAACCAGCAACCTCAGCATTTCCAGGTCGACGCTGATCTGTGCCACCACAGATCAGGCTCACACATTACATTTTAATCATTAATATACGTTATTTTCTCATTATTTTGTCTATAGTTCCATTTTCTGTAGCAACTGAGTTTATACTTATTTTTAATATCCTGTCACCATTCCTTCAGCCATATATTAAAATAATAAATGCACATATCAGGTATATATACATATGTATTAAATATATCCAATTATATTTATCACTATTATAAAAGAATAAAGAAATAGAGTAATTTCTATTTATAAAGAAATTTTTTAAAAGGTAGTCTTTAAAATTCATTGTTGAGAGGACCTGAAGATGGCAGCAGAGTAGGCAGATGCACAGACTCCCAGCTCACATCACCAAACTGTATTACAAATTAATTTACGATCAATCAGCGAGAAAAAACAACTTTGGACTACAAGACCAGCTCTCAAAAACCAAGGAGCAGTAGACATGACCCCATGGTAGTTGGCTTGAAGCCCATGGTTGCTGACTTGAGCAAGGGGTCACTAATTCTACTGGAGCCCTCCAGTCAAGGCACATATAAGAAAGCAATCAAAGACCTTAAGATGGCAGCGAAGTAGCTGGACACACAGATGCCCAGCTTTCACCACCAAACTGAAATACAAATCAATTTAGGAAAAATAAGCATGAAAAACCAAGACTGGACTACAAGAACAGCTCTCAAAAACCAAGGAGCAAAGAAGAAGCCACAACAAACCTGGTAGGGAGCGCCTGAATCTCCCCTGCTTAAAGGAAAGGGTGGGGTGAGGCTGAAAGACCAGAGGGGATCTCACTCCAGTGAAAAGAGCAGAAAATACTGCTCACAGCCACTTGCCTGGCACCCAGGGAGTGAGGTGTGTTGAAAAGACCAGCTTATCTTCCATGTGGAAAGGAGAAAGAGAAGGACAGACTGTGAGCAGTTAAGGAATGCAGAAGACGACCTAAAAATGATGACTCATCTGTGCTGGAGGTGGCCATAGCTGGGGGAGGGACTAATACTTCCACAAAACAGTACTGAATTGCTTCTGGATCAGAGAATTCCAGACAACTCTCCAGCTCCAATCAGCACAACAAGACACACCTGAAAACAAGAAGTGGGGAGGAGGGGCAGTAACTCAGGTCTCCATGGAGATCTGAGATATACCTCCCTCTACTGAAGCTGAGAAAACACTCTGCCCCCAGAAAGATTAGTTAGTGGAAGAGGCCTTCAGAGTCTCAGGTTACACCAATTGCATTCCTGGATACAGTTTCAAGGAAGCCCCCTGCTGAGATCAGCAAACAAGACAATTACCTGTTAAGAAAACAAACAAATCAACACTTCAAAGCAGCCCAAATCCAAGAGTGAATTACAAATAATAGCTGATACCAACCAAAGAAGACCTAGAAATAACACTATTGAAAACTGAAGGCAGACAACACCAAGCCTAGACTCAACCAACTCTATAAACAAAACACGCAAACATAGATAATGAGAAGACAAAAAAGTGCAATCAAAATGAAACCACAAGAGAAACCTTCAGGAGATGAACTGAGTGATATAGAAATAATCAAACTTCCAGAGGTGGAATTCAAAATAATAATTGTGACGATGCTAAGGGATCATAGAACAACAATGGATGGTCATTATAAACACCTAAATAAAGAAATAGCAAGTATAAAAAATGATATTGAAATACTAAAAAAGAATCAGTCAGAAATGACAAATACAATATCAGATAAAAAGACCACAATGGAAGGAATTAAAAACAGGATGGATAGAGTTGAGGATCGAATCAGCGAGTTGGAGGACAACTGGAATGAAGGCAAAGAAGCAGAGAAGAAAAAAAAAGAGACTGAAAAAGTCTGAAGAAACTCTTAGAGAGCTCTGTGACAACATGAAGAGAAGTAATATCCGCATCATAGGGGTTCCTGAAGAAGAAGAAAAAGAACAAGGGATAGAGACATTCAATCATATCATAGCTGAAACCTTTCCTAAATTAATGCAGGAGAAACTCTCACAAGTTCAAGAAGCACAGAGGACTCCATTAAAGATAAACCCAAAGAAACCTACACCAAGACACCTTATAATCAAAATACCAAAGCTAAGTGATAAAGAGAAAATATTAAAAGCTGCAAGAGAAAAAAAGCTATCACCTACAAAGGAGGCCTCATAAGAATGACATCCGACTTCTCAACAGAAACACTTGAGGCCAGAAGGGAATGGCAAGAAATATTCAAAGTAATGCAGAACAAGAACCTACAACCTCTTAAGACTACTTTATGAGCAAGGCTATCATTTAAAATCAAAGGAGAAATAAAGAGCTTCCCAGACAAAAAACAACTAAAGGAATTCATTACAACCAAACCAATGCTGCAGAAAATGTTAAGGGGACTGTTGTAAACAGATTAAAGTGGGAAAAGAATATAACAAAAAAGGGATACAGTTTTAAAGAATAAAATGGCAATAAACAACTACATATCAATAATAACCATACATGTTTAAAAATTAAATGATCCAATCAAAGACATAGGGTAGCTGTGTGGATAAGAAAACAGGAACTGTACATATGATGTCTACAAAAGACACACCTTAGAAAAAAAGATACACATAGATTGAAGGTAAAAGGATGGAAAAAAAACATTTCATGCAAATGGAAATGAAAAAAAAGCTGGGGTAGCAATACTTATATCAGACAAATTGGACTTTAAAACAAAGGATATACTAAGAGATAAAGAAGGCCACTACATAATGATAAAGGGAGTAATCCAACAGAAAGATATAACTATTATAAATATATATGCATCTAATACAGAAGCACCTAAATATATAAAGCAGACTTTGATGGATTTAAAGGGTGAGATCAACAGCAATACTATAATAGTAGGGGATTTCAATATCCCACTAACATAACTAGATAGATCCTCAAGAAAGAAAATTAACAAAGAAACAGCAGACTTATTGAACATACTAGATCAACTCAATTTCATAGATATTTTCAGAACCTTTCACGTTAAAGCAGCAGAATATACATTCTTTTAAAGTGCTCATAGTACATTCTCTAGGATAGACCACATGTTAGGTCACAAAAGTAGTCTGAACATTTTTAAGAAGATTGAAATCATATCAAGCACTTTCTCCAATCACAACGGCATGAAACTAGAAATCAACCACAACAGAAAAGCTCAAAAATTTTCAAACACTTGGAAACTAAATAGCAGGTTGTTAAATAATGAGTGGATTAAGAATGAGATCAAAGAAGAAATAAAAAAAATCCTAGAAACAAATGACAATGAGCATACAACAACTCAAAATTTATGAGACACAGCAAAAACAGTACTGACAGGGAAGTTCATAGCACTACGGGCACACTTTAAGAAGCTAGAAAAAAGCTCAAATAAGCAACTTAACTATGCATCTAAATGAACTAAAAAAAGAACAGCAACTAAAGCCCAAATGTAGTAGAAGGAAGGAAATAATAAAGATCAGAGCAGAAATAAATGACATAGAGGCTAAAAAAAAAAATACAGAGGATCAATGAAACTAGGAGCTGGTTCTTTGAAAACGTAAAAAAGATTGATGAACCTTTAACTAGACTAACCAAGAAAAAGAGAGAGAGGACTCAAATAAATAAAATTAGAAATGAGAGGGGAGAAATAACAACTGACCCAACAGAAATATGAAATATTGTAAGAAAACACTATGAAGAACTATATGCCAAAAAACTAGACAACCTAGATGAAATGGACTAATTCCTTGAAATATACAATCTTCCAAAAATCAATCTGGAAGAATCAGAAAACCTAAACAGACCGATTACACCAAGTGAGATCGAAACAGTTATCAAAAAACTCCCAACAAAAAAAAGTCCGTGGCCTGATGGTTTCACAACTGAATTCTACCAAATATTCAAAGAAGAACTAAGTCCTAACCTTCTCAAATTATTTCAAAAAATTCAAGAAGAAGGAAGACTTCCAAGCTCCTTTTATGAGGCGAGCATAATTCTGATTCCAAAACCAGGTGAAGACAACACAAAGAAAGAAAATTATACGCCAATATCTCTGATGAATATAGATGCTAAAATCCTCAACAAAATATTAGCAAACGGGATCCAACAATATATGGAAAAAAATCATACACCATGATCAAGTGGGATTTATTCTGGGGAGGCAAGGCTGGTACAATATTCACAAATCAATCAATGTGATTCATCACCTAAACAAAAGGAAGGCGAAAAACCACATAATAATTTCTATAGATGCAGAAAAAGCATTTGATAAAATCAAGCACCCATTCATGATCAAAACTTTCAGCAAAGTGGGAATACAGGGAACATACCTCAACATGATAAAAGCCATCTAGGAGAAACCCACAGCCAACATCATACTCAATGGGAAAAAATTAAAAGCAATCCCCTTAAGATCAAGAACAAGGCAGGGGTGCCCCCTTTCACCACTCTTATTTAACATAGTCCTGGAAGTCCTAGCCACAGCAATCAGACAAGAAGAAGAAATAAAAGGCATTCAAGTTGGAAAAAAAGAAGTAAAACTATCATTATTTGCAGATGATATGATATTGTATATAGAAAACCCTAAAGTCGCAGTAAAAAAACTACTGGGCCTGATAAATGAATTCAGCAAAGTGGCAGGATATAAAATCAATAATCAGAAATCGGAGGCATTTTTATACGCCAACAATGAACAGTCAGAAAGAAAAATTTAGGAAACAATGCTCTTCACTATTTCAACCTAAATAATAAAGTATCTAGGAGTAAACTTAACCAAGGAGACTAAAGAATTGTACTTGGAAAATTACAAACCATTGATAAAAGAAATCAAGGAAGATACAAACAAGTGGAAGCATATACCTTGCTCATGGTTAGGAAGAATAAACATCATTAAAATGTCTTTATTACCTAAAGCAATCTATAAATTCAATGCAATACCAATTAAATACCAATGACATACTTCAAAGACATAGATCACATATTCCAAAAATTTATATGGAACCAAAACAGAACATGAATAGCCTCAGCAATCTTAAAAAAGAAGAATAAAGTGGCAGGTATCACACTTCCTGATATCAAGTTATACTACAAGGCCATTGTACTGTAAACAGCCTGGTACTGGCATAAGAACAGGCATATAGATCAATGGAACAGAACAGAGAACACATAAATAAACCCACAGCTCTATGGACAACTGATATTCAACAAAGGATGTAAGGAAATACAATGGAGTAAAGACAGCCTCTTTAACAAATGGTGTTGGGAAAATTGGACAGCTACCTGCAAAAAAATGAAACTAGATCACCAGCTTACCCCACTCACAAAAATAAACTCAAAGTGGATAAAAGACTTAAATGTTAGTCATGAAACCATAAGCATCTTAGAAGAAAACATAGGCAGTAAGCTCTTCGACATCTCTCCTAGCAATATATTTGCTGATTTATGTCCACAGGGAAGTGAAATGAAAGATAGGATAAACAAATGGGACTATATCAAACTAAAAAAACTTTTACACAGCTAAAGACAATAAGAACAGAATAAAAAGACAAACTACACAATGGGAGAACATATTTGCAGTATGTCTGATAAGGGGTTAATAATCAAAATTTATGAAGATCTTGTAAATCCAACACCAGGAAGGCAAACAATCCAATCAAAAAATGGGAAAAAGAAATGAGTAGACATTTCTCCAAAAAGGACATACAGATGGCCAATAGGCATATGAAAAAATGCTCAACATCACTAATCATTAGAGAAATGCAAATTAAAACCACAATGAGATATCACCTCACACCAGCCAGAATGTGCTCATCAACAAAACAACACAGAGTACATGCTGGTGAGGATGTGGAGAAAAGGGAACCGTCCTGCACTGCTGGTGGGAGTGCAGACTGGTCAGCCACTGTTGAAAACAATATGGAGATTCCTCAAAAAATTTAAAATCGAACTGACTTTTGACCTAGCTATTCCACCTTTAGGAATATACCCCAACAACAGCATAGAACAGTTTCAAAAGGAGAAATACAACCCCATGTTTGTGGCAGTATTGTTCACAATAGCGAAGATCTGGAAACAGCCCAAGTGTCCGTCAAAGGGCGAGTGCATTGAAAAGCTTTGGTACATATATACTATGGAATACTACTCAACCATTGGAACATTGGAACATTTACAATAACATGGATGGACCTTGATAATATTATACAGAGTGAAATAAGTAAATCAGAAATAACTAAGAACTATATGAATCCATACCTAGATGTGACATAAAAATGAGAATCAGAGACATGAACAAGAATGTGATGGCAATGGTGTTGGGGGGGTCGGGGGAGAGGGGGATGGTGCAAGGAAGGAGAGAGGAGGTGGGGGTTGGGAGGGGTACAAAGAAAACCAGACAGAAGGTGACAGAAGACCATTTGACTTTGGGTGAGCGGTATACAGCATAATCAAATGTCAAAATAATCTGGAGATGTTTTCTCTCAATATATGTACCCTGATTTATCAATGTCAGTGCATTAAATTTAATTTAAAAAATGGGGAAAAAAGAAAGCAATCAATGAAAAAAATAAACCAAAAAACAACCAAGGAGTAAAGAAGAAGCCACACTGAGACTGGTAGGGAGTGCCGAGGAGCGACATCTCTAGCTCCAATCAGTGCAACAAGACACATCTGAAAACCTGAAGTGGGGAGGAGAGGCAGTAACTCTGGTCTCAATGGAGATCTGATATACACCTCCCCCTACTGAAGCGGAGAAAGCACCCCGCCCCCAGTGAGAGTAAATGGCAGATGAGGCCTTCAGAGTTTAAGGTTACACCGACCGCATTCCGGGGTACAGTTTCAAATAAGCCCCCTGCTTAGATCAGCAAACAAGACTACAAATGAGAAGAAAACAAATAAATCAAGACTTCAAAGCAGCCCAAAGCTGAAAGTATATTAAAAATAACAGCTGATGCCAACCAAAGAAGACCTAAAAATAACACAACTGAAAATTGGAGGTAGACAACATCAAACCTAGACTCAACCAGCCTTACAAACAACAAACCCAAACACACAGACATAATGAGAAGACAGAGAAGTGAATTCCAAATGAAACCACAAGAGAAATTTCCAGAAAAGGAACTGAATGATATTTAAATAAGCAAACTGCTGCTTGTAGAGTATAGAGTAAAGATTGTAAGTATGCTTAGGGATATAAGAACAACAATGGATGGTCATTACGAACACCTAAGTAAAGAGATAGCAAGTATAAAAAAGGACATTGAAATATTAAAAAAAGAATCAGTCAAAGATGAGAAATACAATATCAGAAATGAAGACCATAGTGGAAGAAATTAAAAGCTGCATGGAGGGAGCTGAGGATCAAATCAGCAAATTGGAGGATAAGATGAATGAAGGCACGAAAGCAGAGCAGAAAAAAGAAAAGAGACTCAAAAAATCTAGGAAATTTTGATAGAGCTATGTGACACAATGAAGAGAAATAACATCTGCATCATAGGGGATCCTGAAGAAGAAGATAAAGAACAAGGGATAGAAACTTTATTCAATCAGCTCTGGCCGGTTGGCTCAGCGGTAGAGCATCGGCTTGGCGTGCAGGGGACCCAGGTTCGATTCCTGGCCAGGGCACATAGGAGAAGCGTTCATTTGCTTCTCCACCCCCCCTCCTTCCTCTCTGTCTCTCTCTGCGGGAGGGGTCCCGCAGCCAAGGCTCCATTAGAGCAAAGATGCCCCGGGCGCTGGGGATGGCTCCTTGGCCTCTGCCCCAGGCGCTAGAGTGGCTCTGGTCGCGGCAGAGCGACACCCCAGAGAGGCAGAGCATCACCCCCTGGTGGGCAGAGCGTCACCCCTGGTGGGCATGCTGGGTGGATCAGGGTCAGGCGCATGCGGGAGTCTGTCTGACTGTCTCTCCCCATTTCCAGCTTCAGAAAAATACAAAAAAAAAAAAAGAAAAGAAACTTTATTCAATCAAATCATAGCTAACAACTTCCCTAAATTGATACAAAGAAGGGTCTCACAAGTTCAAGAAGCACAGAGAACTCCATTAAAGATAAGAAACTCAAAATGACCTATACCAAGACACATATTAATTAAAACACCAAATCTAAGCAATAAAGAGAAAATATTAAAAGTTGCTAGAGAAAAAGGCTATCACCTACAAAGGAGCCCCCATAAGGTTGACATCTGACTTGTCAACAGAAACACAGGAGGCCAGAAGGGAATGGCAAGAAATATTCAAAGTAATGCAGAACAAGAGCCTACAACCAAGACTACTTAAACCAGCAAGGCTTTCATTTAAAATTAAAGGAGAAATAAAAAGCTTCCAGACAAAAAAAAAAAACAAACCTTCAATTCATTACCAATGCTGCAGGAAATATTAAGGGGCCTGTTGTAAACAGATCAAAGTGGGAAAAGAATATATCAAAAGAGGAATACAGCTTTAAAGAATAAAATGGCATGCCTGACCTGTGGTGGCGCAGTGGATAAAGCATCGACCTGGAAACACTGAGATCGCCGGTTCAAAACCCTGGGCTTGCCTGGTCAAGGCACATATGGGAGTTGATGCTTCCAGCTCCTCCCCCCTTCTCTCTCTCTCTCCTTTCTAAAATGAATAATAAAAAAAAAAAAGGCAGCAAATAGAGCCTAGAATCTGATGAGAAGTTGGGTTGGAAATCCAGCCAGTACTGAGTACTCATTAATTTCCTAAACAACTGCCTCTAAAAAAAAAGAATAAAATGGCAATAAACAACTGCATATCAATAATAACCTTAAATGTAAATGGATTAAATGATCCAATCAAAAGACATACAGTAGCTGTTTGGATAAGAAAACAGAACCTGTACATATGGTGTCTACAAGAGACACACCTTAAAAAAAAAGATGCACATAGACTGAAGGTAAAAGGATGGAAAAAAAAATATTTCATGCAAATGAAAATGAAAAAAAAAGCTGGGGTAGCAATACTTATATCAGACAAAATGGACTTTAAAACAAAAGCTATAGTAAGAGATAAAAAGGTCACTATATAATGATAAAGGGAGCAAGCCAACAGGAAGATAGTTAAAATATCTACACACCTAATATAGGAGCACCTAAATATATAAAGCAGATTTGATGGATATAAAGGGCAAGATGAACAGCAATACTATAATAGTAGGAGATTCCAATACCCTACTAACATCACTAGATAGATCCTCAAGAAAGAAAATTAACAAAGAAACAGCAGACTTAAAGGACACACTAGATCAACTCGATTTAATAGATATCTTTAGAACCTTTCACCCAGAGACAACAGAATATACATTCTTTTCAAGTGCTCATGGTACATTCTCTAAGATAGACCACATGTTAGGGCACAAAAGCAGTCTCAAGAAATTTAAGAAGATTGAAATCATATCAAGCATTTTCTCTGATCACAATGGCATAAAACTAGAAATCAACAACAGAAAAACTGAAAAATACCCAAACACATGGAAACTAAATAGCATGTTATTAAATAATGAATGGGTTAACAATGAAATCAAAAAAGAAATTTAAAAAATTCCTAGAAACAAATGATAATGAGCAAACAACAATTCAAAATTTATGGGACACAACAAAAGCAGTATTGAGAGGGACGTTCATAGCACTACAGGCATTCCTTAAGAAGGTTAAAAAAGCTCAAATAAACAACTTAACCCTGAATCTAAAAGAACTAGAAAAAGAACAGCAAGTAAGGCCCAAAGGTAGTAGAAGGAAGGAAATAATAAAGATCAGAGCAGATATAAATGACATAGAAGCTAAAGAAACAATACGGAGGATCAATGAAGCCAAAAGCTGGTTCTTTGAAAGGATAATCAAGATCTATAAACCTTTAACAAGACTCATCAAGAAAAGAAGAGAGAGAATTCAAATAAATAAAATTAGAAATGAGAGTGGAGAAATAACAACTGACACAACAGAAATACAAAATATTGTAAAAAAAATTCTATGAAGAACTGTATGCCAAAAAATTAAAGAACCTAGGTAAAATGGACAAATTCCTTGAAACACATAATCTTCCAAAAATCAATCTGGGAGAATCAGAAAACCTACAAAGACCGATTACAACAAAAGAGATAGAAATAGTTATCAAAAAGCTCCCAAAAATCAAAACTCCTGGGCCCAATGGCATCACTGGTGAATTCTACCAAATATTCAAAGAAGAATTAACTCCTATCCTTCTCAAGCTATTTCAAAAAATTCAGGAGGAAGAAACACTTCCAACTTCCTTTTATGAGACGAGCATAATTTTGATTCCAAACCAGACAAAGAAAACACAAAGAAAAAAAATTATAGGCCAATATACCTGATGAATTTGGATGTTAAAAACCTCAACAAAATATTAGCAAACAGGATCCAGCAATACATGAAAAAAATCATACATCATGATCAAGTGGGATTTATTCGGGGGGGGGGGGAAGAATGGCACAACATTCATAAATCAATTAATGTGATTCACCAAATAAACAAAAGGAAGAAGAAAAACCACATGATAATTTCCATAGATGCAGAAAAAGCATCTGATAAAATCCAGCACCTATTTATGATTAAAACTCTTAGTAAAGTGGGAATACAGGGAATATACCTCAATATGATAAAGGCCATCTATGACAAACCCACAGTCAATATCATACTCAATGGGCAAAAATTAAAAGCAATTCCCCTAAAATAAGGAACAAGGAAGGGGTGCCCCCTTTCATTACTCTTATTCAATAGTCCTGGAAGTTCTAGCTATAGCAATCAGACAAGAAGAAGAAATAAAAAGCATCCAAATTGGAAAAGAAGAAGTAAAAATATCATTATTTGCAGATGATATGATACTGTATATAGAAAACCCTAAGGTCTCAGTCAAAAAACTACTGGACCTAATAAACGAATTTAGCAAGGTAGCAGAATATAAATTTAATACACAGAAATCAGAGGCATTTTTATACACAAACAATGAACTGTCCAAAAGAGAGATTAAGGAAACAATCCCCTCACTATTGCAAATAAATAAATAAATGAAGTACCTAGGAGTAAATTTAACCAAGGAGGTTAGAGACTTGTACTCAGAAAATTATAAAACATTGATAAAAGAAATCAAGGAAGATACAAAAAAGTGGAGGCATATACCGTGCTCATGGTTAGGAAGAATAAACATAATTAAAATGTCTATATTACCCAAAGCAATTTATAAATTCAATGCAATACCAATTAAAATACCAATTACATCCTTCAAAGATATAAAACACATATTCCAAAAATTTATATGGAACCAAAAAACAACACGTATAGCCTCAACAACCTTTAAAAAGAAGAATAAAGGGGGAGGTATCACACTTCTTGATATCAAGTTATACTACAAGGCCATTGTATTCAAAACAGCCTGGTACTGGCATAAGAACAGGCATATAGATCAATGGAACAGAACAGAGAACCCAGAAATAAACCCACAGCTCTATGAACAACTGATATTTGACAAAGGAGGTAAGAGCATACAGTGGAGTAAAGACAGCCTCTTTAACAAATGGTGTTGGGAAAATTGGACAGCTACCTGCAAAAAAAAATGAAACTAGACCAGCAACTTACACCATGTATAAAAATAAACTGAAAATGGATAAAGAACTTAAATATAAATCATGAAACAATAAGTATCCTAGAAGAAAAATTAGGCAGAAAGCTCACCGACATCTATCGCAGCAATATCTTTGCTGAATTATCTCCACAGGCAAATGAAATAAAAGACAGGATAAACAAATGGGACTATATCAAACTAAAAAGCTTTTGCACAGACATAGGAAAGACAAACCACACAATGGGAGAACATATTCAACAATACATCTGATAAGGGATTAATAACCAAAATTTATAAAGAACTTGTAAAACTCAATACCAGGAAGACAAACAATTCAATCAAAAAATGGGAAAAAGAAATGAATAGACAGTTCTCCAAAGAGGACATACAGATGGCCAATAGACAGTTGAAAAAATGTTCAACATCACTAATCATTAGAGAAATGCAAATTAAAACCACAATGAGAAACCACCTCACACCAGTCAGAATGTCACTCATCGACAAAGCAACACACGATAGGTGCTGGCGAGGAAGTGGAGAAAGGGAACCCTCCTGCACTGCTAGTGGGAATGCAGACTGGTGCAGCCACTGTGGAAAACAGTATGGAGATTTCTCAAAAAATTAGAAATGGAACTGCCCTTTGACCCAGCCATTCTACTTATAGGAATATATCCCAAGGACACCATATCACCAACTGAAAAAAAAAATGCACCCTCATGTTTATGGCAGCATTGTTCACAATAGCAAAGATCTGGAAACAGCCCAAGTGTCCATCAGTGGACGAGTGGATTAAAAAGCAGTGGAACATATATACAATGGAGGACTATGGGGCTATGAAAAATAAGAAAATATTACCTTTTGCAACAATATGGAGGGACCTGGAAACTATTATGTTGAATGAAATAAGCTAGGCAGAGAAAGAAAAAGATCATATAATTTCACTCATTTGAGGAATCCAAGGAATAATGAGAACTGGGGAACGGAATTGAGACAGAGGAGGGATCAAAAGGACCAGAGGAAAGAGGACAGAGGGAAAGGGGATGATAGGATGGGATAAACCTGAAGGGAAGGGGCAAGAGTGCTGTAGGGAGGGGGGCAAGGGAGATGTTAAGGGGAATATGGGGGGGAGGAGGCATTCGGTGTGACCCTAGAATCTATGTAAACACAATTAATTAAATAAAAAAAGAAAAAAATTAAAAAATTAAAAAATAAAATTCACTCTTGATTCCATGCCCATTAAAAAAAAATCATAGAATAAAGCAGGTAATATAATAGCAATGGCAATGTCTCAAATTTGAACTTCACCATTTTCAGGATATCCTCATTTACTTCTTACAGAACCCTCACAATTCTGGAAAGCAGATTAGCTAGCAATTACCACTTTTTCCAAGTTCTGCTGAGAAATCTGATATTTATATAATTTGAAATATATTTTCAAGGTCACTAAAGGAGTAAATAGACTACCCTCAATCTGTTCACATGTTCCAAATGTTGGTTCAAACCTAATTTTTTATTACACATACTCTTACTCAAATAGATGATTATATAGATGGTACCTAAAATAAAATGTAAAGATTTCACATTAGGTTAACTCTTGTTCCAAGTTACAGACTTAAGATATAAATTCAAATTATAATTATAATGAGATACTACTTCATACCTGTTAGAATGGCTATCAACAAGAAGGCAAGGGGTAACAAGTGTTGGAGAAGTTGTGGAAAAAAAAGGTACCCTCATTCACTCTTAGTGGGACTATAAACTGGTACAGGCACTATATAAAACAGTATGGAGATTCATTTAAAAATTAAGAGAGTTACCATATGACCTAGCAACCCCTCTTTTGGGTATCTACAAGAAAAATTAAAAAAAAAAACACCTTTACTTGTGAAGATATATGTATTCATATGTTCATGACAATATTATTCATGACGGCTAAGACATGAAAAC
This sequence comes from Saccopteryx bilineata, assembly GCF_036850765.1. Classification (NCBI taxonomy): domain Eukaryota; kingdom Metazoa; phylum Chordata; class Mammalia; order Chiroptera; family Emballonuridae; genus Saccopteryx; species Saccopteryx bilineata. The sequence goes on along the minus strand of NC_089491.1, from coordinate 205,006,812 downwards.
AATCAAAATGTCCCTTGATAGATGATTGGATAAAAAGATGTAGTACATAATTTTATGCACAAAAATCAATTACCACACTTAAAAGTAGCTCAGGCATCTCACCAGAACTGCTTTTGTAAAACTAAAATTCTTATAACTCAAAATCATACTTATAAGACAGTACTTGCACCTTTTGCAGGAAGAAATTTTTTTTCTGTTATGATAGAAAAATTCACTGCAATCTAACTATTGCTTCAGTTTTATCCTTTTTTATATTAAGTAATTATCAGCTCAAAATTTTTCATTTATTTTCATTGCCTGGAGCACTGGTTTTCAAGTTGCATTGTCTCAGAATATACCCAAAAGCAAATTCATCTTGAGAAATTACTCCCATTAGGAAGTAATTCTGGCACTAAATAGTTACAAAGACAGAATCTATGTAAATTTCTGGTCTCTGAACTTTCAAAGGACTTTGCACACCAAATGCTCATTTAGCATTTACTATGTATATAAAACCTTATATTGGTTAACTTTTTGAGGATTTAACCTTATTTCTCAACAGAAATATAAGCCATCAAGGTCAGAAACCTTGTTAGTATTTCATCTTGATAAGACTCAGCACTAATGAATATATTTGTTGCTCAGTAAATATTTGTTAAGATGATTAATTAATTGGACCATAAAATGAATTAATGAAAATGAGCTTAAACTATCTCCATGTAATATCAGAATCAGAATTAAAATGATCAGAGCATCACATTATTTTAGGTTCAGTTTCATTCAAATCATTAAAACAAATCTAATAAATTCAGCTCTATTCCAAATACACTGGAATCCAAATAAGTGTTTATAAAAACATACTATACTGCTCACAAAAATTAGAAGATATTTCAAAATAAATATGAAGGGATAAAACACCCCCTAATATTTGTGAGCAGTGTATTTTCATACATAAGCGAGAGTGTTAGATAAAAAATGAAAGAGTCTGGGACTCCCACAACATCTCCTTCCCCTTGACTGTGCCTGGCAGCAACAATGGCAGGATGGAAGTTCATCCAGGGCAATTCTATTCAAGGAAGAGCACCCCACTCATGTCCTTTTAGTAGCCTTTGCAAATATTATGAGAAAAATCATGTTTGATTTCTTCTCACTCTAAGTTCAAACAAAACACTTCTCTCTCTTTGTTCTCTTTTCTTGTTTGGGAGGAAAAATAGAAGAGAAATTCAGACAGAATGAAAATGGTTTGAGGTCAGAAAAAAATAAGTATAGTATCATTCTTGTAAGTTCTCAAGTTCTCTTAACTGTTTATATGCATGTAAGCATATGCACATGCAAATATATATATATATATATATATATATATATATATATATATATATATATATATATAATTGATATATATTTGAAAGATGTTGCCAAAATTTTGCTTTAAACACTGAGTTATAAGAGTGATGTCACGGAAATGGCGCCGTGAGCAGCGCGTCCGACAGCTCTCCCCTAAATCACAACAAATTTATCAACTAGAAACAGAAAAATTTATCCTCGGAGCATTCCGGAGTTCCACACAAACTGATAGCGAAAGGACTGTTATCACTTGAATCTGAGAAACGAGGGTGTGGAGGAATCTACCACAGGGACGTTCTTTCAAACTGCAAGGAAGTGCGCCTGTGGTGAGTCAGCCCATATACTTGGGAACCGCGAGCCGCCGTGAACTGCCACCGCGAGCGGCCGCCACGAGCGGCCGCCACGAGCCGCCGCCATGAGCCGCCGCGAGCCGCCGTGAGCAGCCGCGTGCATGCCCGGTCCGGTTGAGCACCGCTGACGTTCCCAGCGGCCCGCACACTGTGAGTGGGGGTCGCCGGCCACCGGTGCCCGGAGCGCCCCATTCGCGTGCGCGCCTTGGGCATTCCACGCGCCCAGGGCGCCCTGCTGGCCCGCACACCCAGGGGGCTCCATTATCCTGTGCCTGGTGCGGTCCAGCCACCAGCGGCGGGGCGAGCAAGAGAGGCTTGGGAGATTCTCTCCGTGGGCGGGGCACCTCACCCAGCCATTCAAGCTAACAATCAAGCGTTGGGAAAGGGGCGCGTGCAGGCAGCCTAAAATACCTTCGGAAGCACAGCTGCGACCCAATCACTGAAATTAGCTTAACCCATGAAATCTGCGCACCCTCGGTTCTAATTGATAAGATCTCTCTCAGTTCAGCGATCCAAGACAAGAGGCGTGATATTTTTTAGTGCCTCTCGCTAAAGGGGCGGGGGCAACTTCTGATTGATAGAGCCTCCATATTCAGGGATAAACGCTAACAAGAAGGACTTGGCAGATAATAAGATCTATACTACACTAGTCGCAAGCAGAGACTAGTGCCTCTTCTTCCCTGCAAAAACAGGCTACAAAGTGTGGAAAGCCTGGGTTGAGATAGGCGCTGAACAGTCACCTTGACAACAATTGACTCCCACCCCCACCTGATTACACTGGAGGCCCTGACTGTCAGAGCCTTTCCCAAAGCCTTGCACTGAGTGGGGATAAAGTGGGGATTTCCCAGCTCTTTGAGCCTCTTACTCCCCAGGCAGATGCAGTTGCAGCCCTATAGCTGGATCACCAGGCTGCTAATTCAGAAAGGGGGGACTAGGAGAGAGAATCCAGGAAAGCAAACTCTCTCATCATTGGACCCTGCAAACGCCAACAAGCCTTGACTACCAGCAAGACTAAAGCCAATTATATGACATTGCCATAGAATCCCATCAACTGCAAATCCCTACCTAAGAGTGACACAGGGGCAGAGCCTGGGGTACAGAGTCACCGACCAGGAAGAGGGAGAGAAAAGAAAAAGGAAGAAGTTAACCTCTCAAAATCAAGAAAAATCCACAGACTTTACAACTTGATCCACTAATTTTTTTGTTGTTGTTGTTTGTTTCTTCTATCTTATTGCCTTTATTTCCTCCACCTCGGTCCTTCTATTCTCTGCCCATCTTATGCTTCCCCTTTCTTGAACTACACTACCCATGAGTGTTGCATTTTATTTCTCTTCTTCATCCTCACCCTCTTTTAAGGTTATACTCCAAAACACTTAACTCTCACTCTCTCCTCTTTTGTTTTTTTTTTTTTTGTCTTGCTTTATTTTGTTTTTTTCTCTTCCTATTTTATTTCTTCCTTCGTTTTTCTCTTTTTCTTATTTTTTTCCTTTTTATTCGTTTTTTCTTTTCTCATTTTACTTTCCTCCCATATAATCCTCAATCACGAACAAATTAGTTAATTTGGGACTCAAGACTTTTTTTTGGCTTTATTTCTCATTTTTGCTTTTGTTTTTATTTTTTTTTTTCTTGTTTATTTTTGTGGCATTTTGGGTCCTCCCAACCCAAGGTCTCCATTGTATTTAGTCTTCGCTCAACTTAATACAACAGATTTTTACTTATTATTTTTATTTTTTCTTCTTTATTATTCCTTTTTGGTCCTTTTTTCTGGTTCCCTCTTATCCCTCTCATTATATCTTTTAGTTGACCATCACTTACAAGCAAATCATCTTATGCTTGTCTAAGATTTTCTTCCTTTTTTTTTTCTTTTGCATTTAGTAGGTCCCTACTCCCTTTTTTTTTGCCCCTTGAAATCTTCACCCCAAATCAGGCCCTCCATTATAGGCACGATATTTCCCTGAGGAGGGGAGAGGAGGGAAAGAGAAGAGAGAAAAAAGGGGGAAATAATAAATTATTACTGCTTTTTTTTGTGGGGTGTTTTACCTTTTTGTTTTTTTTTTTTTACTTTTTACTCTTTATTAATTTTAATTAGTGCTATCAATAAGACCACCCTCAGATGCCGATAAGAAAGAGGAAATCGAATATTATGGATACAAAAGAAAGAGAGGTAACACAAATAGATGTGGAAAAATCTATGGAGAAAAGACTTAACATATTGGAAGCCTTGGAGCTAAATGACAGAGAATTTAAAATAGAAATCTTAAAAATACTCAGAGATATACAAGAAAACACAGAAAGGCAATATAGGGAGATCAGAAAACAACTCAATGAACACAAAGAATATATTACCAAGGAAATTGAAACTATAAAAACAAATCAAACAGAGATGAAAAACTCAATTCACGAGCTGAAAAACGAGGTAACAAGCTTAGCTAAGAGAACAGCCCAGATTGAGGATAGGATTAGTGAAATAGAAGACAAACAACTTGAGGCACAACAGAGAGAAGAAGAAAGAGACTCAAAAATAATAAAAAACGAGAAAGCCCTACAGGAATTGTCTGACTCCATCAGAAAGAATAACATAAGAATAATAGGTATATCAGAGGGAGAAGAGAAAGAAAATGGAATGGAGAATATACTCAAACAAATAATAGACGAGAACTTCCCAAGCCTGTGGAAGGAACTAAAGCCTCAAATTCAAGAAGCAAACAGAACACCAAGTTTTCTTAACCCCAACAAAACCACTCGAAGGCACATCATAATAAAGATGACACAAACCAATGACAAAAAAAAATTTCTCAAGGCAGCCAGGGAAAAGAAGAGTACAACATATAAAGGAAGGTCTATTAGATTATCATCAGATTTCTCAGCAGAAACTCTACAAGCTAGAAGAGAGTGGACCCCAATATTTAAAGCCCTGAAAGAGAGGAACTTTCAGCCAAGAATACTATACCCATCAACGCTATCCTTCAAGTATGAAGGAGATATAAAAACATTCACAAATACAGAAAAGATGAGAGAATTTATCAACAGAAAGCCCCCACTCCAGGAAATACTTAGGGGGGTTTTCCAACCAGATTCAAAGAACAAAAGAAAACAACACCACAAGTAACAGCTACACCAAGAACACAATAAAACCAAACTTATACTGTGAAAACAAAGGAAAAAAAGGGGGGAGAGGATGGAGATTAACAGTAGCAAAGGACGATGAAGTGCAGAAATACTTATAAGATAGGGTACTACAATGAATATGGTAGGTACCCTTTTCATTACTTAATGGTAACCACCCTTAAAAAAACCACCACAAAAACACTTGACTTAAAAAAGGTAGCAACAGAGGAAAGAAGTATGGAACACAAACAAACAAAAACAAATGATAGAAAAACAAAAGAGAAGAATCAAACTAGATACAAAACTAACAGAAAGCAATTTATAAAATGGCAGTAGGGAACCCACAAGTGCCAATAATTACACTAAATGTAAATGGATTAAACTTACCAATAAAAAGACACAGAGTAGCAGAATGGATTAAAAAAGAAAATCCAACTATATGCTGCCTACAAGAAACACATCTAAGCAACAAGGATAAAAACAAATTCAAAGTGAAAGGCTGGAAAACAATACTCCAAGCAAACAACACCCAAAAAAAAGCAGGCGTAGCAATACTCATATCTAATAATGCTGACTACAAGACAGAAAAAGTACTCAGAGACAAAAATGGTCATTTCATAATGATTAAGGGGAAGTTGAATCAAGAAGACATAACAATCCTTAATATATATGCACCAAAGCAAGGAGCACCAAAATATATAAGACAGCTACTTATTGACCTTAAAACAAAAACTAACAAAAATACAATCATACTTGGAGACCTCAATACACCGCTGACGGCTCTAGATCGGTCATCCAAACAGAGAATCAATAAAGATATAGTGGCCTTAAACGAAATACTACAACACCTGGATATGATAGACATCTACAGGACACTTCATCCCAAAGCGACAGAGTATACATTTTTCTCTAGTGTACATGGAACATTCTCAAGAATTGACCATATGTTGGGCCACAAAGACAATATCAGCAAATTTAGAAAAATTGAAATTGTACCAAGCATATTTTCTGATCATAAAGCCTTAAAACTAGAATTCAACTGCAAAAAAGAGGGGGAAAAACCCACAAAAATGTGGAAACTAAACAACATACTTCTAAAAAATGAATGGGTCAAAGAAGAAATAAGCGCAGAAATCAAAAGATATATACAGACAAATGAAAATGAAAATACGACATATCAGAATCTCAGGGATGCAGCAAAAGCAGTAATAAGAGGAAAGTTCATATCACTTCAGGCCTATATGAACAAACAAGAGAGAGCCGAAGTAAACCACTTAACTTCACACCTTAAGGAACTAGAAAGAGAAGAACAAAGACAACCCAAAACCAGCTGAAGAAAGGAGATAATAAAAATCAGAGCAGAAATAAATGAAATAGAGAAAAGAAAAACTATAGAAAAAATCAATAAAACAAGGAGCTGGTTCTTTGAAAAGATCAACAAAATTGACAAACCCTTGGCAAGACTCACCAAGGAAAAAAGACACAGGACTCAAATAAATAAAATCCAAAATGAAAGAGGAGAGATCACCACAGACATCATAGATATACAAAGAATTATTGTAGAATACTATGAAAAATTATATGCCACCAAATACAACAATCTAGAAGAAAAGGATAAATCCTAGAACAATACAAACTTTTTAGACTGAGTCATGAAGAAGCAGAAAGCCTAAACAGACCAATCAGCAGGGAGGAAATAGAAAAAACTATTAAAAATCTCCCCAAAAATAAAAGTCCAGGCCCAGACGGTTATACTAGTGAATTCTATCAAACATTCAAAGAAGACTTGTTTCCTATTCTACTCAAAGTCTTCCAAAAAATTGAAGAAGAAGCAATACTTCCAAACACATTTTATGAGGCCAACATAACCCTCATACCAAAACCTGGCAAGGATGGCACAAAGAAAGAAAACTACAGACCAATATCTCTAATGAATACAGATGCTAAAATACTAAACAAAATACTGGCAAACCGAATACAACAACATATTAAAAAAATAATACATCATGATCAAGTGGGATTCATCCCAGAATCTCAAGGATGGTTCAACATACGCAAAACGGTCAACGTAATACACCATATCAACAAAACAAAGAACAAAAACCACATGATCTTATCAATAGATGCAGAAAAGGCTTTTGATAAAATACAACACAATTTTATGTTTAAGACTCTCAACAAAATGGGTATAGAAGGAAAATATCTCAACATGATAAAGGCCATATATGATAAACCATCAGCCAACATCCTATTAAATGGCATAAAACTGAGGACTTTCTACCTTAAATCAGGAACAAGACAGGGTTGTCCACTCTCTCCACTCTTATTCAACGTGGTGCTAGAAGTTCTGGCCAGAGCAATCAGACAAGACAAAGAAATAAAAGGCATCCATATAAGAAAAGAAGAAGTAAAGCTATCACTTTTTGCTGATGATATGATCCTATACATCGAAAACCCGAAGGACTCCACAAAAAGATTATTAGAAACAATAAACCAATACAGTAAGGTCGCAGGATACAAAATTAACATACAAAAGTCCATAGCCTTTCTATATGCCAACAATGAAATATTAGAAATCGAACTCAAAAAATAATCCCCTTCACGATTGCAACAAAAAAAATAAAATACCTAGGAATAAACATAACAAAGAACGTAAAGGACCTATATAATGAAAATTACAAAGCATTGTTAAGGGAAATCGAAAAAGATACAATGAGATGGAAAAATATTCCTTGTTCTTGGATAGGAAGAATAAATATAATCAAAATGGCCATATTACCCAAAGCAATATACAAATTTAATGCAATTCCCATCAAAATCCCTATGAGATTTTTTAAAGAAATGGAACAAAAAATCATAAGATTTATATGGAAGTATAAAAAACCCCGAATAGCCAAAACAATCCTAAGGAAAAAGAATGAAGCCTGGGGCATTACAATACCTGACTTTAAACTATATTATAGGGCCACGATAATCAAAACAGCATGGTATTGGCAAAAAAATAGACACTCAGACCAATGGAACAGAATAGAAAGCCCAGAAATAAAACCACATATATATGGTCAAATAATCTTTGATAAAGGGGCCAACAACACACAATGGAGAAAAGAAAGCCTCTTCAACAAATGGTGTTGGGAAAACTGGAAAGCCACATGCAAAAGAATGAAACTCGACTACAGCCTGTCCCCGTGTACTAAAATTAATTCAAAATGGATCAAAGACCTAAATATAAGACCTGAAACAATAAAGTACATAGAAGAAGACATAGGTACTAAAATCATGGACCTGGGTTTTAAAGAACATTTTATGAACTTGACTCCAATGGCAAGAGAAGTGAAGGCAAAGATAAATGAATGGGACTACATCAGAATTAAAAGTTTTTGCTCAGCAAGAGAAACTGATAACAAAATAAACAGACAGCCAACTATATGGGAACTGACATTTTCAAAGGACAGCTCAGATAAGGGCCTAATATCCAAAATTTACAAAGAACTCATAAAACTCAACAACAAACAAACAAACAATCCAATAAAAAAAAATGGGAAGAGGACATGAACAGACACTTCTCCCAGGAAGAGATACAAATGGCCAACAGATATATGAAAAGATGCTCAGCTTCATTAGTTATTAGAGAAATGCAAATCAAAACTACAATGAGATACCACCTCACTCCTGTTAGATTAGCTATTATCAACAAGACGGGTAATAGCAAATGTTGGAGAGGCTGTAGAGAAAAAGGAACCCTCATTCACTGTTGGTGGGACTGTAAAGTAGTACAACCATTATGGAAGAAAGTATGGTGGTTCCTCAAAAAACTGCAAATAGAACTACCTTATGACCCAGCAATCCCTCTACTGGGTATATACCCCAAAACCTCAGAAACATTGATACGTGAAGACACATGTAGCCCCATGTTCATTGCAGCACTGTTCACAGTGGCCAAGACATGGAAACAACCAAAAAGCCCTTCAATAGAAGACTGGATAAAGAAGATGTGGCACATATACACTATGGAATACTACTCAGCCATAAGAAATGATGACATCAGATCATTTACAGCAAAATGGTGGGATCTTGATAACATTATAAGGAGTGAAATAAGCAAATCAGAAAAAAACAAGAACTACATGATTCCATACATTGGTGGAACATAAAAATGAGACTAAGAGACATGGACAAGAGTGTGGTGGTTACCAAGGGTGGGGGGGGGAGGGAGGACATGGGAGGGAGGGAGGGAGAGAGTTAGGGGGAGGGGGAGGGGCACAGAGAACTAGATAGAGGGTGACGGAGGACAATCTGACTTTGGGCGAGGGGTTTGCAACATAATTTGATGACAAAATAACCTAGACATGTTTTCTTTGAATATATGTACCCTGATTTATTAATGTCATCCCATTACCATTAATAAAAGTTTATTAAAAAAATAAAAATAAAAAAAAAATAAAATAAACACTGAGTTATAGCTAGAATAGTGGAAAAGACACATCTACTCTAAAGCATTCAAATACCACAAACAATGCTTTTTTATTGATGAATTAATATGTAATATTCCAATCTTTACATCTTCTCTAATAGTTGAAACATGGAAACATTTAAAAAGCACATAATTCTCAAAACTTGTATTTATCATATGCTTGATATATATTTATTTTCTCATTATATGTTGAAAAAATTGGTATAAGAATGAGCTTGCATTCAAGCACTAATGGAAAGCAAAATGGTGAAAAAATCACCGTAAAACAAAAACTTTGCTAAAATTAACTTTAGAGCTTAAAGTAGCCAATCAAATGCAAATAACTGGTTTATACAGAGGTACAGTATAGATATAGATATAGATATAGATATAGATATAGATATAGATATAGATATAGATATGTAAATACCTAAGTATGGTTTGTGTTCTAAGATTATACATATATAAGTTATATAACAGATATACATTAAATCAGTTATTTCTAGCATTTTCTAAAAAAAATAGTGAGAATGAAAGCATTAAAAAATAGGCCTTTTTAGAGATGTCTTGATTGGTTTTTAGAAATGAAGAAATTTGGATCCAGACAGTTTAACTGACTTTTGTTTGAGACCTGAAATATCAATCCATTAGTGGATTCCTTTTCTACTAAGTGAGGAGTCTGGTTGGCAATTCTTTAAATAGTGATGGTATTTACAACATACATTTTACTGAAAGCAATGTCCTTCATCTGCCTGGCAACTTGTTTATTAGAGTCATACGGTTTCACCATTGCTAACCCCTGCCTGTAGTTTTGCTTTATTCCTGTGCCCATTCTTCAAAAGCTTGCTCAAATGCTACACACTCTTCCTTAATGATGTCTTCCTTGGTCATCCCAGCTGGAAATGATCTTTACCTCCTCTGATCCACTAAAGCAATTATCACATTCTGTCTTGTAATTCAACATGGCTTTGTGAAAGTGAATAGATTTAAGTTATGGATTTAAGTTATTATATCAATAGATTTAAGTTATCATATCTTATTTGGAGTTAAGTAGATAAGGGTTCGAAGTTTGGTTTTATTGCTCATAAGTAAATAAAGTGCACACGTCAGGCAGCCTCTCTGAGCTATAGTTATGAAAAATTACAACTTCTTTTGCTATATTTGGTATTATCCTTCTTGCACTATGGTAACTAAACATATTAATTAGCTAGATAAACTTTAAATCAATATGTCACATACACCTACTAAATATTTACTAAGTATCTTCAACATACTAAAACCTGAACTAGACTTTTTCAAAATTTGAAAGTTACATGGTAGTTTATATGTGTATTTCTCATCTCCCCAACCAGAATATTCTCATCTTCAAAAAGGGACTATATATATATAATCATATATTGTGTTATATTCCATTGTGCTACAGTAAATATTTGACAAAAAGTTTAAAAAGATGAATTAATGAATACATGAATGAGATTACATTGATTATTACTCTTACTAGAATCTTGATTGGCAAATTATCATAAAGGGTCATAAACTTAAGCAACTAAATGTTTATTCTATACAAAAAATAAACTATTTTATTATTAATGATAATCCATCTAAAAATGAAGACTAGACTTGTTCTCTAGAAGTAGTGAATTTATATTTTGTCACCAAGAAATATACATTTGATTTATTAATATATTGCAAGTAAAATTTCATTAAATGAAATGAAACTTTTATTAAAATTTCTACATGAATTGAATGATTGACAATATAATATATCTGCGCCTTCTACAAAAATTGCTCAAAGGTAGAAAACATGATTTCTACTATTAACTCTATCTATGATTTATTTTTCTTGTATCAATATATATAACTTTTTTAAGATCAAATCCATCAAATAACTACTACTAAATTACAAATGTCTGCCTTAGCATGACATAATACTTTGCATACTTAAATTGTTCAATTCTTTAACCCTACAAGTATAAAAGAGTATAGTCAACATAAGCAAATTCATCTTTATGATGGGTTTTATTTTCTAAAAGGGTTAATACTCAAAGAATCCTTTGTTTTTGACAAGTATAATGTGAGGATCCTCAAAACCCTGATTTATTATTGCTCCTTTTTTTCCCCCTTCTCTTTCTTTCCTGGTGTTATTTTTTAAGTGCCTGCAATCCACATTGGATAAGAAAAAAAGACATTTGAGCTCAAGAGCTGTGGTGTTTCAGAGTGGGAGGAAGAAGGCTATTTTAAATCTTGTGACAGTGAGGTTTCTTCACTAAGGAGCTCTCTGTGGGTTTCTGGCATTGTAAGTGTTTTGTCTGCTTGCAAGCGAGCAGCTGATGGATGGGGAAAATGTTCATTGATTTGTAGTGCCTGCACTGCAGCCAACCAGCACTAGAATGAGGTGGCACCATCATGAATCTCTCAACTATGCATATTTATATGCAGCTGCTGTACTTCTAAACCTCCAGTGAATACAAAGTACTTGTGTGGCCACCAGTTCACACAATGCCATCCTGCCGCATGCTCTGATTTAACTACTGTATGAAAGAATAGACTTGGGGGGCTCCGTGGGATATAGAAAGGAGAGGTAAGCATAGAGGAAGAAAAGACTCTTGCACAATTCCCTTTTCTTAGGTAGTCAAGAGAATGACATGAATGTGGGAACAAGTAAGGAGCATTCTAATAAATGCTTTATGTGCTTGGATCTCAAGTTCTAAAATTGATTAATGGAAACAAAATTCTTTTAAAGATGGTGTTTTCAGTGAGCAAGGTTTTGGGACTACATGATAATGATGTGGTTAAAATATGCTGGCACCACTAAAACATCATAGCATTGAGCTGTGTGTATGAGAAAGTACCTCCCCTGGGTAAACCACGGCTTCAGTATAGAGAAAAAGATAAGATGTTATACCTAGGGGGTGGGGTGGGGGGTGGGAATGAGGGTATGAGGGGGGGCAGGGTGAGGGAAAGAGAAATAAAGAATCTTTAACATAATTTGAAAGAAAATTTAAGTGAAGTGAAAATATGAGGTTGTTCAAAATATACAGACGAAAGAGAATTCATTTTAGAATGGAAATGGAATGGGAGGAGTGGTTTGGAAGCATAAAAGCTGTAGTGAGGTTGAGAGCTGAAAGCTTAGAGAAACCAAGAGGTATATTGTGAACATGAAAGTGACTTAAAGGAACAAAGAGAAGGAAATGATCAAACTGAGAATCCTGTCTTTCAAATAACATAAACATCTGTACTGGAGATATGGAGGTCTACATTTAAAATGATAGATTCTCAATAGTTTTATAAAATGCTACAATTTCATTAAACTGCAAAGTTTGAAAGTACAATACATTTGTAAGACTGCAGATTTTCAGACTTGATTGGTAAATTTCATTTTCTGAGAATTTAAAGAGGAAGACTTTACTAGACAAGAAAGGAATGGGAAAACTGAAAATTATATAGAACTAACACATATAAGAAATCATTCTCATTCATAACATTCTGAAAGCCGAATTCAGATAAATTCTATCAACAACAATAGTCCCACAGAGCGTCTAATAGAAGTTCATTTTATTATAAGAGTAAGGCTCAGCACCAACATCAGCTGTAGCAAAGCAACATCAAACACAAAGTCAAATTCAGTATCTGGGTACAGTTTGATTCCATTATATAAAATAAGCTGTATGCTTTTCCACATAATTAAAGTACTAATTCAGCCCAAATTGCAGCTGCTCTTTTGACCAGAACAGAAAGTGGCCTTCTTCCAAATAAATCTCTCCAAGTTTTCTAGGCAGGGTGTCAAACCTTATCTCCCATGGGTCTAGAGAAGATGAATTGACTCTTAAAAGTAATAATGCCAGAGCATATTCAATGTTAGTATTACATTCTAGTCATTTGGCCTTTATTAAAATATCCAGCTTTTAAGAACAATACACAAAACCTCAAAATTGATTAAGAGTTTCTCTCTTCTGGCTCAGAAACACCCTATAATATAATAATATTAGACTACGGGTTAGCAATGTACTCCACCCAGTGGTGTGTCAGAGTAAAAATGCCTTTTATAAAGGCTAAACCTGACCTAATTTCCTTCTTTTTTTTCAGCCGTACTGCAGTAAAATGTTAGACAAATACTTGAAATGTAGCATGAACTTTACTGTTCATAATAAAATGAGAAAGGCACATTACCTTTTGGAATGTGGAATGGAAAAGTTCATTCCTTTCAATTTTCAATTAAAAGTAAAATCTTTAATAGAGTTCTCACATAAGTATTATAAATAAACTATTTATTGTTCATACAAGTGTATATACATGTATTGATAAAAGTGAGTTTCTGAGGTCATATATGAAAGCACTAAGTTGTTACCATTTAAACTGATAAATAAAAAATGTCATTTTTCTGACTAAGATACCAGGAATGTTAGGCAAGAAAAAGAAAAAAGAAAAAAAAAAAAAAAAAAAAGCAAACCAGACCACTGATGACTAGTACTAAAATGCATAGAGACTGTACTCCTCAGATTAACTGTGCTATCTGGTTTACAGGCCTAACAAGAACATCTTGCCTAATCCTGTTTAAATATCTAAATTTCTGTTTGTGCCCTTGTCCTAGTTGGCAGAGAATAGAGGAACTACAATGAAATTGTTCTTTTGTGACTGAGCAGAAATGAAAACTAAATTAAGTTTGGATGTCTAATGCAGGTTTTGAAATTTTCTCTATTAAACATGGAGGTGTATTAAGCCCATATGTCCACTTAATAGATGAAGAGGATGTAGGGAAAAAATGCTTCAGGTTCTATGGCTAGCCAATATTTTAGAGTCTGAACAACAATTAAAATAATATCTGTGATATAAATACATGGTGGGAAGCAACTCTGGACAATCTTAAAAAACAACATAGTATTATTATTTTGGGGCTGCCATTAAATAGTTGTTGACATTAGGTAAGTTACAATACTTATAACTGAAAATTTCTTTACATATTAAAAAATATACCACTAAAACTAGTTTATTTTCATTGCCAAATAAGAAGAGAATTACTAATTACTAACTTTGTTTACATTGCCAACCTTTGGAGAATATGATGAAATCCATGAACACATTCCATGGAAAAAACATTCATAGCCATAGACCCTCAATGATTTACACATAACTTTAGGACTTCAAGACTCCCTAAAATCCAATTCATAGACTAATATGGAGACCATGAACTTCATGAAAAAAAATCCTAAATAATCATTTATTAATTTGTATATCTCAATCAGTAAACTAAGTCATTCATTTCTATCCTTAAGTCTCAAACAAGATATCGGGCTCAGAGTTTGTACTCAATAAATTTGGGGCATATAAATGGTTTCTTAAACTTGTTTTAAAATTAAAGTTTTACAATAAGGATTTTAAAATCATAATTTGTTTTGAATAGCTTGAATTAAAATGAAAATTAGAAACAAGAAACCACATTAACATTTACTTAATTGAAAGAATGTAAAGACTTTCTTGTAGTTCAATCAGACAAAAAGAGAACATTGGAGAAACCTGTCATGTGTATGGAAATGTGGAGTAGTTTTTGTCTTTACTGAATTGTATATTGTCATCATTTTAGTTTTTGTACTGTGTAAATATTTCAGAATTTTTTCATTAGAAAAAATACTGTGTAATTACTCCATCATCACGTCATGGAATACAAAAGAGTTTTTCTTATAAAACACATAAATAAAAGGCAAAAAAGAATGCCTAAAGACATTTTTCATTAAATAATTCTCATGTGTTGCATATGATATCATTTGCAATGCCACATTTATAGCTGTAACTCTCATCAAACACACAGTTCTATTTATTGCAGCAAAGTAGAAAACCAGATGCAATCAAAGTCTATCACAAAGTAGTTCACAATTATAGTAAACCCAGTTATACCCAGGGCCAAATGTCCCTCAAGGAAAGTATAATATCCTCACAATTACCACCCTCCCCAAATCCAAATAGTTGGCACTACTCTTTTCTCATTATGTCATGATTACATTCATGATTAAGGCACTTTTTCAATAATTTACTCTAACCAAGGAGAGAAGACATTTGTAGAAGTGAGTATAAATTATGGAGAGGGTTAATCTTGGATAAGTTATCTAATTTTTCTGAGACTGGCTTCTGCACATGCAAAATAATATTAGTTATTAGTTGTGCTTTTTTTTTTTTTTTTTTGTATTTTTCTGAAGCTGGAAATGGGGAGAGACAGTCAGACAGACTCCCGCATGCGCCCGACCGGGATCCACCCGGCACGCCCACCAGGGGCTACGCTCTGCCCACCAGGGGGCGATGCTCTGCCCCTCCGGGGCGTCGCTCTGCCACGACCAGAGCCACTCTAGCGCCTGGGGCAGAGGCCAAGGAGCCATCCCCAGCGCCCAAGCCATCTTTGCTCCAATGGAGCCTCGGCTGCGGGAGGGGAAGAGAGAGACAGAGAGGAAGGAGGGGGGGTTGGAGAAGCAAATGGGTGCTTCTCCTATGTGCCCTGGCCAGGAATCGAACCCGGGTCCCCCGCACGCCAGGCCGATGCTCTACCGCTGAGCCAACCGGCCAGGGCCTAGTTGTGCTTTTTAGCTGTCATGGTCAATGTAAACTGTAGATCAACATAGTTGATACCAAATAAATAAAAACTGAATACATGGTAACAGCTATATTACTATTTTTAGAATTATTATTACATCACACAAGTTCAGTACAACCACAGCAGATCTTAGACTCATAAAAATTTTACTTTCCCCTTGTGGTAAAATAAAAAACTCTGGAATTATCTTCCTAATAGTCACTACTTATTATAAATGTAGAACATTTATTAACCAAAGTAATGCTTCAAAAATAATTATTGTATGATGAATTTTAGTTTCAGATTTGCATAAAAGAGTATTTCATATCTTCCTACCTATTCTGTTTGTTTCAAAAGGAACTGATGGGGTAAAAAAAAGTCACTATCACATGGGCCTTTGCACCAAATACACTGTTCCAAATAATTACTCCCTTAAATACTGTTAAAAATGTGAATATTATTATTATAACTAATGTGTCTGCTATGTTAGAATCAGGATCTGATGACAATAACATTATCTCAAATCAATATTTGTGCAAATAATTGTTTACTAGTTGCAACTACTGAGTAATTTACCAAGACATTTTTGATACATTCAAAACTCTGAATTAAATGCAACTTTTTTGTTTGCATATTTTACTGCAAGATATTTGTTGAATAAGCAAAACAACTGTATTTTAATGAATATTTAAATATTTATGAGGTGCATAATTACCTCTTAAGTGAAATAATTTTATAGATTTTTCTTTAGTCTTATTTATAGGAAAGAATTGAAATAAAATAGTGGTTGGACATTTTATTTCAAAAAGAGGAAAGATTGTGAATTTTTCCTCTGTGTAATATTTATATCAGTTATGTATGACTTTCCTTTGGATTTTTTACCTTCTAAATTGGAGTAAAAATGGACAAAGTTTGCTATACCTTAAATTAATTAAGCTATTTTCATTGCAGAAGAACAATTTTGTTGATAATTCTTCCATAGTGTTGCTTTGGAAATTCTAGGATTATGAGCAGAGGATGGATTCAGGAGACAGAAACATTATCAGAGGCTATAAAATGATTCACTGATAAACTCCAACTGTGCCCTGCTCCAGGGCAATAATAATTTGGTAATTTTTCAAATAAGTCTAATTCTCTTGACTTCAGCTTTGCCTCCAATATCATGAGCCGAAGAACTCTAAATTAAGGACAAAGCAGGCTGTATGTGTTTATACACCTTATGAAGGGAAATCAAAGGTTATATAGTATCTAAATTGAAAATTAGTTTTATGGAGAAAGTGTTGACTGGTAAATGAAGATAGATTTGAACTTCTTTCCCAACTTCTAGTCTCAGAGATTCACAGTGATAGCCTAAGGCAGAGCATTCCTAACTCTGTCTTTATTTCACCACTGAAATAAGACCAACATTTTCAAACATCCACACAAGTTATATCAAAATTATTTTGTAAAAATGACATGCAAGCAAACAGTATTAGTCTTAACACGGCATCTATTTTGCAACTGAAGGTGATGATAAATAAACCTACCAGCTTACCAGAGAAACTACCAGACAAATGCAATATAGACTGTAATGTTACCTATTAGTTTCTTTTGTATTTTGGGGAGAATAGCAGGGATAGAATGCTTTCATTTGTCAGTTGGAATGAGAATTCAGTCTACCAATTTTGTAACGTAGACTCAGTTGAAACTGTGCCTGAGGCTTCAGCATAACAACTAAAAACTAAGAACAAGGACTTTTTAGAATATTGCCCTATCAGACAAGAGTGATGTTAGTAGTTTTGGAATCTAAGAAAACCTCAAACATTTAGAGCTGGGCTTCTAACCCAATATTTCTGTTGCTTCAATGGCTTAAATGGTTATATTTTGACACATAATTTCAAATAATCTCTATTCATGGTCATTCTTTATATTTTCTTTATCACTCACCATCTTTACTAAGTCCCTACATTTACTAATGGTATAGAGTTTTACTGTGATGATTATGATGATGGTGATAATGATGAACAACTTTGTGAAGTAATCACATTGTTCAGTTTTAGTTATAGATATAAGTACAGATATTAGTACAGTTCATCTGACATATTGTTTGGGATAATAGGCATGATAGATTTGAGGAAATATTTATATTTTACCAGGAAAAAGCCAAAATATTGCCTATTGTCAACCTAAGTATGTTGCAAATTGTTTTATATAGTAATCATCAAGTCAAAATACAAAAGGCCCAGAAAGAGGACATTTATCACCAAAGCACCCTAATAGGTTTGAATGTATCTGAATATTAAAGTGATGCATAAGGAATAAAACCTCTCTTAAGAAGAATACTTACAAAATCAATGGACTCTATCAGTCGTTTCTAGTGTAGTTCCAGAATCTCTGTTTCTGGATTTCAGGACACATATAGATATAATAAACCCAAATCCCAGTGGGAGGGCCTGTGTAATTGTATTATAAGCACTTAAGATGATGCACTAAGCTAAATATAAAATATCAGTATTTTATTGGTCTAAAGTATTCAATATTAAAATAATCTAGTTTTGAAGAAAAGTGTTTGATAATAGTATACACAGTTTTTATAGTATTACCTGGTATAAAATTATATAGAAATTAATTTGAAGTAGGATAGATCTGTTTTGAAGTCTGTTCAGAGAACTTTATATTGAAGAATCAACAGGACCTTATTTTCATAGAGAGCAATAACATAGTTCCAATGCACTCTAGCATTATTTAAATGATAAAGATTTTTAAATCATCCATTGAGATGTAAAGGGTCCAATGAAATGACAACCTTCATTTATGAAGCAAAATCTACAAAAGATGTGAGAAGAAAAAAACACTGATACTACAAGGTTTTAATATACCACTTTTTCATAAAAGTCAAAACAAGTGGACAAAATATAAGAGAGGAGATAGAAGATCAAACCATCAAAACCAGTTTTTATGGACATATGTTGAACTCTGTCCCCTAAGATCAAAGAATATACATTCTTCTCAGGTACTCATAAAAATTGATCACATATTAAATTTCAAAGAAAATATTAGTAATTTCTATAAGTAAAAAGTGTGATATGTAATACTTCATATTATAAGGCAATAAAATAAAAATTTTATATATTTTAAAAAATAAGAAAGCTCTTTCCACCTGAATATTAACAACAACAAAACATTTTTTATTAAATAATTTTGGGTAAAAGGGAAAATATAAATTGAAATAATATTTATAAAGACTATAATAAAAACACTATATAAAGAAAAACAGAAAAATTATTGCACTAAAAACTTTCAATAATAAGAAAAAATGAAACTAAATTCCTTTTCAAAACACTAGAAGTATAACAAAGGATAACAAAAATACAGTATTATAAGGATGGAAATAATAGAAAAGAGAAGAAAATGTTCAGAGAATAGAAAACTATATCTAATTAATAAATTAAAATCTTGATTTTTAGAGAAAATTAATGAGAGAAATAGCACTAGCTAACTGATCAAGAAAAAGCAGTGACATAGTATAGCCATATGCATATGTACACACAAATGCACACAGACTCACAGAGACAGGATTGCTTTGTAGTGCTCTGTTGAAATAAATTTGAGTCACGGAAATGGCGCCATGAGAAGCACGTCTGACAGCTCTCCCCTAAATCACAACAAATTTAAGAACTAGAAACAGAAAAATTTATCCTCGGAGCATTCCGGAGTTCCACACAAACTGAAAGCAAAAGGACTGTTATCACTTGAATCTGAGAGACGAGGATGTGGAGGAAGCTACCGCAGCGACGCTCATTCAAGCCGCCAGGGAGTGCGCCTGCGGTGAGTCAGCCCATATACTTGGGAACCGCAAGCCGCCGCGAGCGGCCGACCGCGAGCCGCCGTGAGCCCCCCCCCAGCTGCCGCGAACCCCCGCGAACCGCCACCACGAGCGGCCGCCACGAGCTGCCGCGCGCGCGCCCGGTCCGGTTGAACACCGCTGACGTTCCCAGCGGCCTGCACACTGTGAGTGGGGGTCGCTGGCCACCGGTGCCCGGAGCGCCCCATTCGCGCGCGTGCCTTGGGCATTCCACTCGCCCAGGGCGCCCTGCTGGCCCGCACACCCAGGGGGCTCCATTATCCTGCGCCTGGTGCGGTCCAGCCGCCAGTGGCGGGGCGAGCAAGAGAGGCTTGGGAGATTCTCTCCATGGGCGGGGCACCTCACCCAGCCATTCAAGCTAACAATCAAGCATTGGGGGAGGGGCGCGCGCAGGCAGCCTAAAATACCTTTGGAAACACAGCTGCGACCCAATCACTGAAATTAGCTTAACCCATAAAATCTGCGCACCCTCGGTTCTAATTGATAAGATCTCTCTCAGTTCAGCGATCCAAGACAAGAGGCATGATATTTTTTAGTGCCTCTCGCTAAAGGGGCGGGGGCAACTTCTGATTGATAGAGCCTCCATATTCAAGGATAAACGCTAACAAGAAGGACTTGGCAGATAATAAGGTCTATACTACACTAGTCGTAAGCAGAGACTAGTGCCTCTTCTTCCCTGCAAAAACAGGCTACAAAGTGTGGAAAGCCTGGGTTGAGACGTCCAACTAAATGATAGGAGCTGAACAGTCACCTTGACAACAATTGACACCCACCCCCGCCTGATTACACTGCAGGCCCTGACTGTCAGAGCCTTTCCCAAAGCCTTGCACTGAGTGGGGATAGAGTGGGGATTTCCCAGCTCTTTGAGCCTCTTACTCCCCAGGCAGAAGCAGTTGCAGCCTTATAGCTGGATCACCAGGCTGCTAATTCAGAAAGGGGGGACTAGGAGAGAGAATCCAGGAAAGCAAACTCTCTCATCGTTGGACCCTGCAAACGCCAACAAGCCTTTACTTCCAGCAAGACTAAAGCCAATTATATGACATTGCCATAGAATCCCATCAACTGCAAATCCCTACCTAAGAGTGACACAGGGGCAGAGCCTGGGGTACAGAGTCACCGACCAGGAAGAGGGAGAGAAAAGAAAAAGGAAGAAGTTAACCTCTCAAAATCAAGAAAAACCCACAGACTTTACAACTTGATCCACTAATTTGTTGTTGTTGTTGTTGTTGTTGTTTGTTTCTTCTATCTTTTTGCCTTTATTTCCTCCACCTCGGTCCTTCTATTCTCTGCCCATCTTATGCTTCCCCTTTCTTGAACTACACTACCCATGAGTGTTGCATTTTATTTTTCTTCTTCATCCTCACCCTCCTTTAAGGTTATACTCCAAAACACTTAACTCTCACTCTCTCCTCTTTTGTTTTTTTTTTGTCTTGCTTTATTTTGTTTTTTTCTCCTCCTACTTTATTTCTTCCTTCGTTTTTCTCTTTTTCTTATTTTTTCCTTTCTATTCGTTTTTTCTTTTCTCATTTTACTTTCCTCCCATATAATCCTCAATCACGAACAAATTAGTTAATTTGGGACTCAAGGCTTTTTTTTTGGCTTTATTTCTCTTTTTTGCTTTTGTTTTTTTTTTTTTTCTCTTGTTTGTTTATTTTTGTGGCATTTTGGGTCCTCCCAACCCAAGGTCTCCATTGTATTTAGTCTTCGCTCCACTTAATACAACAGATTTTTACTTATTATTTTTATTTTTTCTTCTTTATTATTCTTTTTTGGTCCTTTTTTCTGATTCCCTCTTATCCCTCTCATTATATCTCTTAGTTGACCATCGCTTACAAGCAAATCATCTTATGCTTGTCTAAGAATTTCTTCCTTTTTTTTTTTTTTTTTTTTTTTGCATTTAGTAGGTCCCTACTCCCTTTTTTTGCCCCTTGAACTCTTCACCCCAAATCAGGCCCTCCATTATAGGCACGATATTTCCCTGAGGAGGGGAGAGGAGGGAAAGAGAAGAGAGAAAAAAAGGGGGAAATAATAAATTATTACTGGTTTTTTTTGTGGGGTGTTTTACCCTTTTTTTTTTTTCTTTTTACTCTTTATTAATTCTAATTAGTGCTATCAATAAGACCACCCTCAGATGCCGATAAGAAAGAGGAAATCGAATATTATGGATACAAAAGAAAGAGAGGTAACACAAATAGATGTGGAAAAATCTATAGAGAAAAGACTTAACATATTGGAAGCCTTGGAGCTAAATGACAGAGAATTTAAAATAGAAATCTTAAAAATACTCAGAGATATACAAGAAAACACAGAAAGGCAATATAGGGAGATCAGAAAACAACTCAATGAACACAAAGAATATATTACCAAGGAAATTGAAACTATAAAAACAAATCAAACAGAAATGAAAAACTCAATTCACGAGCTGAAAAAAGAGGTAACAAGCTTAGCTAAGAGAACAGCCCAGATTGAAGATAGGATTAGTGAAATAGAAGACAAACAACTTGAGGCACAACAGAGAGAAGAAGAAAGAGACTCAAAAATAATAAAAAATGAGAAAGCCCTACAGGAATTGTCTGACTCCATCAGAAAGAATAACATAAGAATAATAGGTATATCAGAGGGAGAAGAGAAAGAAAATGGAATGGAGAATATACTCAAACAAATAATAGACAAGAACTTCCCAAGCCTGTGGAAGGAACTAAAAGCCTCAAATTCAAGAAGAAAACAGAACACCAAGTTTTCTTAACCCCAACAAAACCACTCGAAGGCACATCATAATAAAGATGACACAAACCAATGACAAAGAAAAAATTCTCAAGGCAGCCAGGGAAAAGAAGAGTACAACATATAAAGGAAGGCCTATTAGATTATCATCAGATTTCTCAGCAGAAACTCTACAAGCTAGAAGAGAGTGGACCCCAATATTTAAAGCCCTGAAAGAGAGGAACTTTCAGCCAAGAATACTATACCCATCAAAGCTATCCTTCAAGTATGAAGGAGATATAAAAACATTCACAAATACAGAAAAGATGAGAGAATTTATCAACAGAAAGCCCCCACTCCAGGAAATACTAAAGGGGGTTTTCCAACCAGATTCAAAGAACAAAAGAAAACAACACCACAAGTAACAGCTACACCAAGAACACAATAAAACCAAACTTAAACTGTGACAACAAAGGAAAAAAAGGGGGGAGAGGATGGAGATTAACAGTAGCAAAGGATGATGAAGTGCAGAAATACTTATAAGATAGGGTACTACAATGAATATGGTAGGTACCCTTTTCATTACTTAATGGTAACCACCCTTAAAAAAACCACCACAAAAACACTTGACTTAAAAAAGGTAGCAACAGAGGAAAGAAGTATGGAACACAAACAAACAAAAACAAATGATAGAAAAACAAAAGAGAAGAATCAAACTAGATACAAAACTAACAGAAAGCAATTTATAAAATGGCAGTAGGGAACCCACAAGTGCCAATAATTACACTAAATGTAAATGGATTAAACTTACCAATAAAAAGACACAGAGTAGCAGAATGGATTAAAAAAGAAAATCCAACTATATGCTGCCTACAAGAAACACATCTAAGCAACAAGGATAAAAACAAATTCAAAGTGAAAGGCTGGAAAACAATACTCCAAGCAAACAACACCCAAAAAAAAAGCAGGCGTAGCAATACTCATACCTAATAATGCTGACTACAAGACAGAAAAAGTACTCAGAGACAAAAATGGTCATCTCATAATGATTAAGGGGAAGTTGAATCAAGAAGACATAACAATCCTTAATATATATGCACCAAAGCAAGGAGCACCAAAATATATAAGACAGCTACTTATTGACCTTAAAACAAAAACTAACAAAAATACAATCATACTTGGAGACCTCAATACACCGCTGACGGCTCTAGATCGGTCATCCAAACAGAGAATCAATAAAGATATAGTGGCCTTAAACGAAATACTAGAACACCTGGATATGAGAGACATCTACAGGACACTTCATCCCAAAGCGACAGAGTATACATTTTTCTCTAGTGTACATGGAACATTCTCAAGAATTGACCATATGTTGGGCCACAAAGACAATATCAGCAAATTTAGAAAAATTGAAATTGTACCAAGCATATTTTCTGATCATAAAGCCTTGAAACTAGAATTCAACTGCAAAAAAGAGGGGGAAAAACCCACAAAAATGTGGAAACTAAACAACATACTTCTAAAAAATGAATGGGTCAAAGAAGAAATAAGCGCAGAAATCAAAAGATATATACAGACAAATGAAAATGAAAATACGACATATCAGAATCTCTGGGATGCAGCAAAAGCAGTAATAAGAGGAAAGTTCATATCACTTCAGGCCTATATGAACAAACAAGAGAGAGCCGAAGTAAACCACTTAACTTCACACCTTAAGGAACTAGAAAAAGAAGAACAAAGTCAACCCAAAACCAGCCGAAGAAAGGAGATAATAAAAATCAGAGCAGAAATAAATGAAATAGAGAACAGAAAAACTATAGAAAAAATCAATAAAACAAGGAGCTGGTTCTTTGAAAAGATCAACAAAATTGACAAACCCTTGGCAAGACTCACCAAGGAAAAAAGACACAGGACTCAAATAAATAAAATCCAAAATGAAAGAGGAGAGATCACCACAGACATCATAGAAATACAAAGAATTATTGTAGAATACTATGAAAAATTATATGCCACCAAATACAACAATCTAGAAGAAATGGATAAATTCCTAGAACAATACAACCTTCCTAGACTGAGTCATGAAGAAGCAGAAAGCCTAAACAGACCAATCAGCAGGGAGGAAATAGAAAAAACTATTAAAAATCTCCCCAAAAATAAAAGTCCAGGCCCAGACGGTTATACTAGTGAATTCTATCAAACATTCAAAGAAGACTTGGTTCCTATTCTACTCAAAGTCTTCCAAAAAATTGAAGAAGAAGCAATACTTCCAAACACATTTTATGAGGCCAACATAACCCTCATACCAAAACCTGGCAAGGATGGCACAAAGAAAGAAAACTACAGACCAATATCTCTAATGAATACAGATGCTAAAATACTAAACAAAATACTGGCAAACCGAATACAACAACATATTAAAAAAATAATACATCATGATCAAGTGGGATTCATCCCAGAATCTCAAGGATGGTTCAACATACGCAAAACGGTCAACGTAATACACCATATCAACAAAACAAAGAACCAAAACCACATGATCTTATCAATAGATGCAGAAAAGGCTTTTGATAAAATACAACACAATTTTATGTTTAAGACTCTCAACAAAATGGGTATAGAAGGAAAATATCTCAACATGATAAAGGCCATATATGATAAACCATCAGCCAACATCCTATAAAACGGCATAAAACTGAGGACTTTCTACCTTAAATCAGGAACAAGACAGGATTGTCCACTCTCTCCACTCTTATTCAACGTGGTGCTAGAAGTCCTGGCCAGAGCAATCAGACAAGACAAAGAAATAAAAGGCATCCATATCGGAAAAGAAGAAGTAAAGCTATCACTTTTTGCTGATGATATGATCCTATACATCGAAAACCCGAAGGACTCCACAAAAAGATTATTAGAAACAATAAACCAATACAGTAAGGTCGCAGGATACAAAATTAACATACAAAAGTCCATAGCCTTTCTATATGCCAACAATGAAATATTAGAAAACGAACTCAAAAAAATAATCCCCTTCACGATTGCAACAAAAAAAATAAAATACCTAGGAATAAACATAACAAAGAACGTAAAGGACCTATATAATAAAAATTACAAAGCATTGTTAAGGGAAATCGAAAAAGATACAATGAGATGGAAAAATATTCCTTGTTCTTGGATAGGAAGAATAAATATAATCAAAATGGCCATATTACCCAAAGCAATATACAAATTTAATGCAATTCCCATCAAAATCCCTATGAGATTTTTTAAAGAAATGGAACAAAAAATCATCAGATTTATATGGAACTATAAAAAACCCCGAATAGCCAAAACTATCCTAAGGAAAAAGAATGAAGTTGGGGGCATTACAATACCTGACTTTAAACTATATTATAGGGCCACGATAATCAAAACAGCATGGTATTGGCAAAAAAATAGACACTCAGACCAATGGAACAGAATAGAAAGCCCAGAAATAAAGCCACATATATATGGTCAAATAATCTTTGATAAAGGGACCAACAACACACAATGGAGAAAAGAAAGCCTCTTCAACAAATGGTGTTGGGAAAACTGGAAAGCCACATGCAAAAGAATGAAACTCGACTACAGCCTGTCCCCGTGTACTAAAATTAATTCAAAATGGATCAAAGACCTAAATATAAGACCTGAAACAATAAAGTACATAGAAGAAGACATAGGTACTAAAATCATGGACCTGGGTTTTAAAGAACATTTTATGAACTTGACTCCAATGGCAAGAGAAGTGAAGGCAAAGATAAATGAATGGGACTACATCAGAATTAAAAGTTTTTGTTCAGCAAGAGAAACTGATATCAAAATAAACAGACAGCCAACTATATGGGAACTGACATTTTCAAAGGACAGCTCAGATAAGGGCCTAATATCCAAAATTTACAAAGAACTCATAAAACTCAACAACAAACAAACAAACAATCCAATAAAAAAAATGGGAAGAGGACATGAACAGACACTTCTCCCAGGAAGAGATACAAATGGCCAACAGATATATGAAAAGATGTTCAGCTTCATTAGTTATTAGAGAAATGCAAATCAAAACTACAATGAGATACCACCTCACTCCTGTTAGATTAGCTATTATCAACAAGACGGGTAATAGCAAATGTTGGAGAGGCTGTGGAGAAAAAGGAACCCTCATTCACTGTTGGTGGGACTGTAAAGTAGTACAACCATTATGGAGGAAAGTATGGTGGTTCCTCAAAAAACTGCAAATAGAACTACCTTATGACCCAGCAATCCCTCTACTGGGTATATACCCCAAAACCTCAGAAACATTGATACGTGAAGACACATGTAGCCCCATGTTCATTGCAGCACTGTTCGCAGTGGCCAAGACATGGAAACAACCAAAAAGCCCTTCAATAGAAGACTGGATAAAGAAGATGTGGCACATATACACTATGGAATACTACTCAGCCATAAGAAATGATGACATCAGATCATTTACAGCAAAATGGTGGGATCTTGATAACATTATAAGGAGTGAAATAAGCAAATCAGAAAAAAACAAGAACTACATGATTCCATACATTGGTGGAACATAAAAATGAGACTAAGAGACATGGACAAGAGTGTGGTGGTTACCAAGGGGTGGGGAGGGAGGACATGGGAGGGAGGGAGGGAGAGAGTTAGGGGGAGGGGGAGGGGCACAGAGAACTAGATAGAGGGTGACGGAGGACAATCTGACTTTGGGCGAGGGGTTTGCAACATAATTTGATGACAAAATAACCTAGACATGTTTTCTTTGAATATATGTACCCTGATTTATTAATGTCATCCCATTACCATTAATAAAAATTTATTAAAAACAAAAACAAAAACAAAAACAAAAACAAAAACAAAAAAGAATAGACGCTTCTCCAAAGAAGACACAGTGATTGCCAATAGACAAATGAAAATGATGATCAACATTGTTAATTATTAGATAAATGTGAATTAAAACCACATGTCAGAATGGCTATCATTAATAGATCAACAAGTAGCAAGTATTGGTGAGGATGTGAAGAAAAGGGAACCCTCGTGCATCATTGATGGAAATGCAGATGGGTGCACCCACTATGGAAAAAAGTATTGAAGGTCTTCAAGAAATTAAAAATGGAACTGCCTTATGATCCAGCAGTTCCACTTCTGGGTGTATATTTGAAAAAATTCAACACTTTAACTTGAAACAATATAGGCACTCTTATGTTCATTGCAGTATTATTTACAATAGCTAAGTTATGGAATGAACCTAATGCCCACCAATAGACATGTGTATAAAAAATCTTTGGTACATATATACAATGAAATATTACTCAGACATAAAAAAGAATGAAATCTTACCATTTGCAACAGCATGGATGGATCTAGAAGGTATTGTGCTAAGTGAAATAATTCAGCAAGAGAAAGACAAATGCCATATAATATCATTTATATGTGGCATCTAAAGGACAATGTAAACAAACAAAACAGAAAGACTCATACGCACAGAAAAAGACTGATGGTTACCAGAGGGGAGGGGTTGGGACCAGGTAGAAATGATGAAGGCATTGAGAAGTACAGATTGGTAGTTAGAGAATAAATCGTGGGGATGCAAAGTACAGCACAGGGAACATAGTCACTAATACTGTAAAAACTATGGACAGTGCTAGGGGGGTACTAGAAATATTGTTGGGAACACTTCTCAAAGTTTATGGTTGTCTAACCACTATGCTGTCCACATGAAACTAACACAAAATAACATTGAGTGTCAGCTGTAATTAAAAAAATAAATACATTTTAAAAATAAATGAAAATTTTAAAAAAGAAGGGAAAAAAAAAAAAGAAATAAATTTGAAAAAATAGATAGCTTTTGTGTGGAGATGGATATTATCAAACTTACACTATGTCTATTGTAAATCTTAAAGCAGACTACAAAGAGCACCAGGTCCTGATAGTCTCACAGGGGACTGTTATCTACTTTCAATGAATGACCATATAGTCTAAAGACTCTAGAAATCATTCCAATGCATTGAAAAGGATATAAAAATTCATAATTCATAATTCTTCTTATAAAATAAGAATAACAATGATATCTAACATAATACAATACAGAGAAAGAGAAAAAAAGATAAATATCACTCATAATTAATTTAAGACTAAATAAAATATTAACAAAAAAATTAATATCATGTTAAGAAAATAATGTGCCCTGACCAAATGAGTTTTATTCCAAGCGTAGAAAACTACTTCAATTTAGAAATCTATTACTATTACACATGAAATTGTAGATCTCATGGAGAAAGCAGTGATTGTCTTTCTAGATGCTGAAAAAGACTTTGTGAATTAAGAAAGGTTTTCTAAATGTGAATCAAAATCAAGAAGCAATACAAGAGAAGATTGATAAATTTTAAATATCTAAAAATCTACAGGAGGCAATTTGTGAAGTCCTAAAACAATTGGAAAACTGGGAGAAAATATTTACAAAATATACCACAGAGAGCTAATATCCACAGTATATTAAAAGCTCTTGAAAACTGAGGAACAAACATCTAAAATAAAAGTTTGAAAAATATCTGAACTGACAATTTTCACAAAAAATATGAGTAACCTCCGAATATATGAAAATATTTAAATTCCATCATAATCAGTGAAGTGAAAATTAAAACACTGAGCTACCATTTATTAACTTTCATACTGCCAATAATTAATGATATTATATTCTGTTTATGTGAGCTTGGGAAAATAGGCAACCTTTAATATTGGTAGGAATAACAATTGGTCCAACCCTTCTGGAAGTAAATTGGATGACACCTACTAAAACTACATGAAATTACCTACAGGTTCAACTATTAAACTTATAGGACTCTACCCTGATGATATCTCTAACAGTTAAAAAATACATATGCATTACAGTGGTGGATCTAACAGCAAAGTATTGGAAGCAACCTGATGCCCATGCACAGGAAAGCTATTGTATATCATGTTAAGGCAAAAGAATAAGGAACTCCTCATTAAGACTGAGTTGAATAGTTTCCAGGAAAATTTGTTAAATGCAGAAGGAAAAATGTAAGAGTATCTACAGTGGCTAACTTTCTTGTAAAAAAAGAAGGAATATGAAAAAATAAAAATGTATCTGTTCATTTCCACAAAAGAAATACTGAAAAGGTAAACCAGAAGTGAGAGAAAGTGGCTACATACAGGGAAATGAGAGAGAAAAGAGGGGATGAGGGGGAAACATGAATCTGGTTTTTAAGAATGTAGAGCATGCGATAACTCTTTTTCAAAATAGTTTCCCCCATTAGAATGATAGCAGTTTACACAATACTCCAAAGTTAATAAAAATTTAAAATAAAAAATAATAAAAAACTAAAATAACCCAGGATAAGAGGTGAATATGCAAGTAACAAATGAACCTACTTAGGTAATAAACAAAAAACCTAACTATATTGAATGGGATCAGGAAGAAAATAATGAATCAAAGTAACTTTGGAAAGTATTTTTGAGATATTGTGAGGCAAAAAAGAACTGTACAAAAAAATTTTACTTTACCCTGATTAATAAATCAGTTTCTCACAGGGTGTGAATTATCAACTTTGAAACTGTAGGTTTAAAATTATTTGAAAATATATATTTTTTTAATCTCAGAATTTTACTAGTTAGGATTTAATTTTAATCTGACATAGTTATTTGGACTCTAATCCCAGCAAGTCTTGATGTTAACAGATGTGACTTGAATATTTCATTTTACATTTCTGGATTTCATTCATTCACTTACTCATTCAATGTACATTTATAACGTAATTGAATAAGATATCCTATAATGATTTATCTACTTTAAAATTCTATGTCTAGGAAAAATAGAATTGGTATAGAAAAAGTTTTTATAATCTTAATTTTTTAAAAATACATGTATATTACCCTAGATGTTTTATTCAAGTTATTCAAATTAATTAATTTCCAACAAATCTTGGTTATTCTTAAATTTTGTGCTCCTTTTTTTCTTTACTATTTACTTTTTGGGAAATAAGGCAACAAAGAGTATAAACTACTGCTTAAGATCATATATCATTTTACTGTAAATATATTATTGTTCTAAAGACTGGATTAATGCTTAGAAATATAAATCAGCCTTTCATGGAATGCCAACTATGAAAGGCATAATAGAAGGTGGTAGGTGGTAGGAACGCAGAAATGAATAAGAAATAGTTCCTGCTGTAAGGAGCTGAAAATTTAGCCTGAGAGCAGATATATATGTAAATGAATATTTGTAAGTCAGTGAAAAGCATTGTGATAGAGACATATACCATTCCAGAGAGAAACAATCAACATTGCCTTTTGGAATAAAGAAAATTTTTTCAAAGAACATGTCAGAGTATTGGCGACCCAGCAGACATTTTTCTGGTAATAAAGAAGGGAAAGATTTTAATGTAGAAAAGTATGTGCCAATATATAGAACTATGAAAAGCTAGTGAGAGTTTCATGCCAACTTAATCATATGCAAAAGAACATGTCAAAGACCTTCAATCAGGGGTCCCCAAACGTTTTACACAAGAGGTCAGTTCACTGTCTCTCAGACTGTTGGAGGGCCGGACTATAAAAAAAACTATGAACAAATCCCTATGCACACTGCACATATCTTATTTTAAAGTAAAAAAACAAAACTGGAACAAATACAATATTTAAAATAAAGAACAAGTAAATTTAAATCAACAAACTGACCAGTATTTTAATGGGAACTATGGGCCTGCTTTTGGCTAATGAGATGGTCAATGTTCAGTTCCATATTTATCACTGCTAGCGTAACAAGTGATATGACGCACTTTCGGAGCTATGACACGTGCGTGTGTCCCACATCACCAGAAGTAGTACTGTATGTGAGCGACGCCGCCCTGTGCAGTGCCACCACATACAGTACCCCAGCATCCTGTGCTCCTCTCACTGACCACCAATGAAAGTGGTGCCCCTTTCGGAAGTGCAGCGGGGCCAGATAAATGGCCTCAGGGGATTGCATGTGGCCCACAGGCCGTAGTTTGGGGACCCCTTCCTTAAATACTAAGCTCAAATGAAAAGGGCTGAAGAGTTTATCAGTTATCTAATTACTCTCTTCCTTACCATTGTTCTTTCTTACTTGCTTGTTCTTTTTCTATCATACCACCATTTCATTCAAAAAATAAAAACAAAAACAAAAAACAAACAATAACAAAATCCGCAACCTGACTTATCTCATGAGGGGAGCCTTAACCTAACAGACAACAAGAAGCAAATGAATCATTCCTGCTTCTAATGGTGAATTTTGTTATAAACATTAACAAGGAAAGGATCCTCTATAAATAGAAGATTCTGGGTAGATATAAATAAGAAGTAGTACTTACCTTTTCTTATTTTTAAAAAGGAAACTATACATTGATTCATATGTTTAACTATCAACAATAAAATATATGTAATCAATAGATTATGTTTGATATTAAATTCAGTTCAAGATGTGAAACAGAAAATGGTTTTTTTGTTTGTTTTGTTGTTGTTTTTTTGGTAATGAAGCTATGGTGATATTTAAAAATACATATCCTGCATTCTTGCTTTTGAACATAGCATATAAACCATTATATAAGCAAATAGAAAAAAATGTCAACTCTAGGTCCAAGTGATAACACTTAAATGCTAAAAATCACCATTTTCAGGTGATATTTTGCCAAAGATAAAATTGGTCTTGCCATGGAATACATACAGTTTTAGCTCTAAATATAAATCCCAAATTATTCTGTTTTTGCATATGACCACAACTGCCATTTTGACAGAAGACTTCAATAGTCAAAAGGCTGGATAAATCATGCAGGATTATATTCATCATGATCTAGAAATCTGGCATTATTTTAACTAGTTCTCACTGAAGTGACTTTTTTTTTTGCCTGAAGCAAGTATAATTTCTAAGGAATACCATTTTCCACCTAATAGCATAAAAACTATATTGAGCATTTTAATTTATATATGTGATAGCCCAGGATAGCCAAAAAATAATAAATTTTTCTGAAGCTGGAAATAGGGAGAGACAGTCAGACAGACTCCCGCATGCGCCCGACCGGGACCCACCCGGCACGCCCACCAGGGGGCGACACTGCCCACCAGGGGGCGATGCTCTGCCCTTCTGGGGCGTCGCTCTGTTGCGACCAGAGCCACTCTAGTGCCTGGGGCAGAGGCCAAGGAGCTATCCCCAGTGCCCGGGGCCATCTTTGCTCCAATGGAGCCTCGGCTGTGGGAGGGGAAGAGAGAGACAGACAGGAAGGAGAGGGGGAGGGGTGGAGAAGCAGATGGGTGCTTCTCCTCTGTGCCCTGGCCGGGAATCGAACCCGGGACTTCTGCATGCCAGGCCAACGCTCTACCACTAAGCCAACTGGCCAGGGCAGTTTATTATTTATTATTATTATTTATTATTATTATTATTTTGCAGGCATGAACAATTTCAAAAACCTTATCCTCTAGAAAACTTTTTAAATTTAACTTTGATTACTACCAATCAGAATATTTGTTTCAAATACACTATTATTTATATAATTGCTGTGGTTATATGTAAAAGTATATTGAAAGCAAACTAATTTTATTTTATTTTTTTTTAGTGTTTAGCGAGAGAGGGAGATATAGGGAGAGAGATGAGAAGCATCAACTCATAGTTGTGTCATTTTAGTTGTTAACTGATTACTTTTCATAAATCCATTGATAGAAATTGGGGGGGGGGGCTTAAGCCAAGCCAGTAACCTTTTGCTCAAACCAGTGACTTTAGGCTTAAGCCAGCAACCATGGGGTCATGTAATAATTCCATGCTCAAACCAACACCACACCTCATTTTCCCAGGTCGATATTCTATCCTCTGAGCCACTACCAGTCAGGTAAACTCATTTGATTTTTTTTTTTTTTTAGTTTCCTTTAAAACATTGTGGATATTATTTGTATAGTGAGTTCAAATAATAATTATATTACAGTAGCTATTACTGGTAATTCAAATAATTTAGTAATAATAATTTTTTCAAAGGATGAATGATTACTAGATAACTGTTATTGAAATAATGAAAATTTTGTCTACTTATTTGGTTAAACTATTTTTTTAAAAATCACATACAATTAAAAATACAACATCTAACTTCTAAATGTTTTAACTAAACAAAATTAGTTTCTTATTTTTTTCAGTATTTAAATATATATTTCCAAGTTAATAAAAGTTGACACTTAAGAGAATGTCTGAATTTTTAAAATCTATGTTTTTGGTCAAAAAATGACTGCGGAAATCCAGTGCCTGGCTTACTTACACAGTACATTTTTGAAATCCAATGTTATTTTCTCTACTATTAAATGTTTATGGCATTATGTTTATTTTGATTTATTCAGTAAGGCAAGTTAAGAAATATCAAAATTCTACATAATGTGTCCTACCTTACAGGATGCCATTACTTTTCTCTCAACCATATTCTTTACCTATTTTCACACATCCACTATGTTCTTTCAGAATCTTTCTGCAGAAAGAATCTTTTTGCAGAAAAATAAATCTTTCTGCAAAGTGTATGGTAATTTTTGTTGAGCCATTGTAGGTTCCTATGTATGGTAATTTATGAAAAAACACCAAGATGTTTTCTTGCATAAAATCCTCCAAAATCAATTTAGTATTAATATTCAGTTAAATCAATAGTCAACATAAAAGTTTTCAGGGAAGAGAAAGAACACATTATGCAACAGGGTTATAATAAACTATGAAAAGTACAAATGTGGCCTGACCAGGCAGTGGCGCAGTGGCTAGAGCATGGGACTGGGATGTAAAGGACCCAGGTTTGAAATCTCAAGGTTAACAGCTTGAGCACGGGTTCATCTGGCTTGAGCACAGGTTCATCTGGTTTGAGTGCAGGCTCACCATCTTGATCGTGGGGTCTCTGGCTTGAATGTGGGACCACCAACATAATCCTATTGTCACTGACTTGAGCCCAATGTCACTGACTTGAGCAAAAAGTCACTGGCTTGGCTTGAGCCGCCCCCCCCCCCCACATCAAGGCACATAGGAGAAGCGATCAATGGACAACTAAAGTGACACAACTATGAGTTGATGCTTCTCATATCTCTTTCTGTGTCTGTCTCTTGCTAAAAAAAATAATAATAAAAAAAATAAAAATAAATTCTTGGCCTCCTTTGTTATACTTCAATCCTCTAGTTTCTGACACCTGGTTGCATTAATCTAATCTACCACTCCATCAATAAATTATTTCCTTTCCCAAAGAATCCATTCTCTCTCTCTTTTTTTAAAATTTTTCTTTCAGTTAATTTGTTTCTGATTTATGTCTCTAGTTAGATCTTAGGTGCAAAAAGAAAAAAAAATATCACACCATCAGTTTTTATATTTTCCTGAAAACTGAGAGAATGGAATCACTGATGCTTTGAGTATCTTCAATGCAAGATATCCCAGACTGGAAAAACTTCTTAGGTTCAAATGAGCATAGACTAGTTGCTCTGCTCCTCATTTTAGCTCCTCATCCAAAGAAGGCCTCTTTTGTTCTTTAAATGGATTTGTTGGACTTTGTATAAAGAAATTGGATTAGAGACAATAAGATTTTCACAATGAAAACATTACTTTTTAAAAAATTAAATAGATCAAAACCTAAGTATGAAAGGTTATTTTTAAGCAGGACAAAATACACTGATACTAATACATCTTAATGAATAATCCGTTAACTTCACTTGGAACTCTTATGTCTAAACCTCTGAATTAAGCTCAAGGGTTATTCCAAATGTAAATAGACTTGTACATAAAAGACAATAATTACGCTAAACACTGATTTCTTTTCCAAACTTTAAAAATCATACCAGGTTTCATCTGGTCTCCTTTCCCTTAATTTACTAAACAATAGAATTAACCTTAGAGGGAGAAAAAAGATAATTTCAGCCATTTTATGGTAATCAAAATAACTACTTACTTCAGAAAAAAAACACCCAAAAGCCCAAGGAAAGTGACAATTGATGCCAGAAAGAAATAATAGAGTTGAGATTGTATATTTTATCATCTCCCAACTGAGAAGCTGGGAATATATGAAGCTTGAATTTAAATTAATTGCTTTTTCTTATGTGAACTTATGCTATGAGAAGTGAAGTGCATCCTTTGAAGTTTTACCCTGGTTTAATTAATGTGCTTATGGTTCCTTGAAGAAATGTTTCAAAGAAAATATAAATGAAAGATAAGACTGGCATACCCTCCACTAAATGTTGATTTTAAAAAAATAAAGCAGAAAAACTTCAGTACTTGTGAATATTCTTAGAAACGTGCTTACTCTGTTCTTTATTTCATTATGGTAAAACACTGGAAACTTAGATGCTTGTATCAATGACTTTATATTAATAAGAGTAACATTTTGCCTGACCAGGCGGTGGTGCAGTGGATAGAGTGTGGGACTGGGAAGACTGTCAAAACTGCCATCCATTAGCTTCTCCTCATCTGTATCTGATGATGAATCACTGTTTTGAACAATGAGTGCAAACACAACATGAAAAAGTGAGAAATCCAAGTAAAAAAAATCTACAATTAATGTATAAGACACACCCAGTTTTTGAAAAAACCTTTTCAAAAAAAAGTGCATCTTATACATGGGGAAATACCGTACTCTGACTTCTCTTGAGATTGGATACATCTTTCACCTTTTAAGTAAGACACATGATAAACTAAACAAACACACAAACAAAAAATTCTTATTAGTTGGTTAACTGAATCTTCGTTAGAATAGAAAAACTCACGAATGGTCTTTTAATAAGGGTAAAAAAATGGGAATTCATTAATAAAAGGTAGTTAGTTGACTAAGCACACTAACTGCAGACTGATTTTTTTTTTTTAATTTATTTATTTATTTATTCATTTTAGAGAGGAGAGGGAGAGACAGAGATAGACAGAGAGGAGAGACAGAGAGAGAAGGGGGAGGAGCTGGAAGCATCAACTCCCATATGTGCCTTGACCAGGCAAGCCCAGGGTTTTGAACCGGCGACCTCGGCATTTCCAGGTCGACGCTTTTATCCCCTGCGCCACCACAGGTCAGGCCAGACTGATTTTTGTTATTCCAGAGAGAAGGTAGGTATTACTATGATAAGTTGATAGATATACCATACCCTTTATTTATCTTTTTCTTTTTTTTTAAGAATTGATATTAGAGAGAGAGAGAGAAAGGGAGAGAGAAAAAGAGAGAAGCATTCATTTGTTGTTCTACTTAGTTGTATATTCATTGGTTGCTTCCCATAGGTGCCTTGACCCAGGATCAAAATGATGGAAACCCTCAACCTTGTCATTTCAGGCCAACACTCTAACAGGCTGAGCTAACAGGTCAGGGCCTATGTTTCCTTTCATGAATCAGTTACCAAATAGCTAGCACCATCAGAGACTGAAAGAACAACATAAGGTAAAAGGTATACCAGTTAATTTTGAAACATTTCCTTTTAAAAGATTTTTGTAATCCAAACAATTAATTTAAGAGAATAATATAATTTACTTCCTTCTAATCTTTTATGATTTAAATTTTATTTAATTTTTAACACAATTCAAATGAAAAATAAGTCATGCATCAAAATAGAATATTATTTTTATCAGTGAGTGTTAGAACCCAGAATGAATAAGGATTAGATAGCTCTGACAAGGCAGAAGAACAAATCTTCCACATATTGCAATTTTCTTGGGAAATGGACTTCTTGGATTTGAGAACATATGTGGAATTGGAAATTACTGTAGTTCATATTGGCCAGAATTGTCATTTATTTTTCTATAAGCTAACATTTATTCTAAAAAGACAAGGAAAAATCAAAGAAATAATAGATATATCCACTCCCTTAAAAAAAAACATAGGGAGATGATGTCAGAGTAATGGCGTGGTAGGAAGCAATACCGATAAATCTCCCCAAAACTCAACAAGATCTTCAACCAGAAATAGAAAAACCTATCCTTGGAGCCTCCAGATGTTTCACAATACACCTGAAGGTACTGTTGAGTGAAAAATTGGCTAAATATATAATCAAAACCCGAAGAAAATAGGGAGTAAGAAATGCTCCACCTTCCTCACTAACCTAAATAGGGCTGCTTTCACTGGCAACTGAGAATATAGAAACTAAGGCAGGCAAAGGGGGTGAAAAGATCCAGGCTGCAGCACAAACGGCCAAACTAGGATACGGCATGGAGATCCAAGCGGAAGAAAAGCTGTGCCTGTGGCAACCTGGGCAATACAAGCTAATGTTCGCACCAAACCCAGACAAAGAAAGACAAATGGGGCAGCCATTTCCCCGATTTCCTGGTTGGCACATGCAGATAGTGGGTGAGAGATTCCTTCAAAATCCCTGGGAGTGGGCGCCCATGTTATCCCACAGAGAGGCAGAGTCAGGGGCCTTTGTGTGGGCCAAAAGTGGAATCTCCGGGCTGCCCCAGTGCCCTGAAAAAGCCGTGCATGGGAGGGAGCGAGAGCCAATTCTAACGCTGTAATTTTTCTGTGCGGGCAGGGGTTTCACTCAGAGGGTGAGAGACAGACGGCCTGATATCCTGGTCTGAGTGCATGGGAGTGGGCAAGAGATTCCTCCCAGCACCTCAGGAGTGGGCGCCCATGTTACCCCATAGAGGGGCAGAGTCAGGGGCCTTTGTGTGGGCCAAAAGCGGAATCTCGGGCTGCCCCAGCGCCCAAAAAAAGCCATGTACGGGGAGGAAGCGAGAGCCAATTTCAATGCTGGAACTTTTCCGTGAGGGCGGGGGTTTCACTCAGAGGGTGAGATTGCTGGCCTGATATCCTGGTCTGCACGCACAGATAATGAGTGAGATTTTTCTCCAAGCACCCCGGGAGTGGGCGCCCACCTGTGTTACTGGACAGAGTGGCAGAGCCAGAGGTCTTTGAGTGGGCGGAAGCCCCGCTTGATTATGCTAGCAGCTCTGACTGACTGAGCCTTACCCAGAGCCCTGTGCTGAGTGGGAACAGAGTGGGGAGTTGCCAGCTCTTTGAGCCTCTTACTATCCAGGCAGAGGCAGCAGCAACCCCATAGCTGGATTATCAGGCTACTAATTGAGGAAGGAAAGACTAGGAGAGAGGCTCCAGGAACACGGACTCTCTCACTGTCGGAGCTTATAAATGCTAATTAGCCTTGACTGCCAACGAGACTGAATCACAATATATGACATCGCCATAGAGACTTACCAACTGCAAACCTCTACCTGAGCATGCCAAAGGGGCAGAACCCAGGGTAAAGAGTCACCAACCAGGAAGAGGGAGAGAAAAGAAAAAGCAAGAAGATAACCTCTCAAAATCAAGAATAATCTGCAGACTTTATAACCTATCCCATTTTATTATATTTTTTCATTTGTTTCTCTTATCTTCATTCTTGATTTTTTTTTCCTCCTCCAATTTGGTCGTTTAACAATCTGCTGGTCTTACTCTCTCCTCTACTTGAACTACACTACCCATAAGGGTTACATCTCCCATTATCTTTGCTTTCCTTTTCCTTTCTCTCTATGAGGGTTGCACTCCAAAATCCTTAACTCTTTCTCTCTCCCTCTTTCCTATTTTTTCTTTTTTCTTCTTTTAGTGGTTCCCTCTTTTTTTTCTCTCTCTCTCTTTCTTTTCTCCCTCTATATTAGTTTCTTCCTTTCTCCTTTACGTCTCCTCTCATTCAAACCTCAATAATGAATAAATTATCTTATCTGGGTCTCAAACTTATGTTTGTGGCATTTTGGGGTTTTTTTACTTCACCTTTTTAACTCACTAGCAGTGCTCCCATCCCTGGCTCTACATTTTATCTAGTTCTTGTTCCACTAAATACAATAGTAATTTTTTAATTTGTCTCCCTATTTTCCTGTTTCCCTCTTATTCCTCTCATCATAACTCTTAGTCAACCAACACCTAAAAGCAAATCTTTTTATTCTTGACGCAATTTTTTTCCTTATTTGCTTTTTGTGGGTCCATACCTCCTTTTTTTTCTTTTTTTCTTTTTTTTTTTTGCCCCTTTATTACTTCTCCCCAATTCAGGCCCTCCAATACAGGCATTGTTTGCTCTATTTAGTACAATATAATTCACAGTTCACCACAAGATTTTCTCAAGAAAGAGGGGAGAGGAGAGGAGAGGAGAGGTAAAACAGAGGGGAGAAAATAATTTCCTTTTTCTTATTTTTAATTTTATTTTATTTTTCTTTATTTCATTATTAATTTTTTTAAAAAAAACAAATCTTTTTGATTTTTTATTTTTTTAACTTTTTATTCTCTTTTTTTTGTATTTTTCTGAAGCTGGAAACAGGGAGAGACAGTCAGACAGACTCCCGCATGCGCCCGACTGGGATCCACCCAGCAAGCCCACCAGAGGCGACGCTCTGACCACCAGGGGGCGATGCTCTGCCCCTCTGGGGTGTCGCTGTGCCATGACCAGAGCCACTCTAGCACCTGGGGCAGAGGCCGAGGAGCCTTCCCCAGTGCCCAGGCCATCTTTGCTCCAATGGAGCCTTGATTGCGGGAGGGGAAGACAGAGACAGAGAGGAAGGAGGGGGGTGGGGAAGAAAATGGGAGAATCAAACCCGAGTCCCCCGCATGCCAGGCTGACGCTCTACTGCTGAACCAACCGGCCAGGGCTAACTTTTTATTCTTTATTAAATCTCATTAATACTATCAACAAAACCACCTTCAGATGCCATTAGGGAAGAGAAAATCGAATATCATGAATACAAAGGAAAGACAGGTAACACAGATAGATGGGGAAAAATCTATGGAGAAAAAATTTAATATATTGGAAACCTTGGAGCTAAATGACAGAGAATTTAAAATAGAAATCCTAAAAATACTCAGAGATATACAAGAAAACACAGAAAGGCAAAAAACAACTCAATGAACACAAAGAATATATTTTCAAGGAAATTGAAACTAAAAAACAAATCAAACAGAAATGAAAAACTCAATTCACGAGCTGAAAAACAAGGTAACAAGCTTAGCTAATAGAACAGGCCAGATAGAAGGTAGGATTAGTGAAATAGAAGACAAGCGGAGTCCAAGATGGCAGTGGAGTAGGTGAATGCACAGACGCCCAGCTCTCACCACCAAACTGGAATACAAATCAATTTAGGAAAAAATCAGCATGAAAAACCAACTCTGAACTGCAAGAACAGCTCTCAAAAACCAAGGAGCAAAGAGGAAACCACAATAATCCTGGTAGGGAGTGCCTGAATCTCCTCTGCTTACAGGAACGGAGGTGGGGGTGAGGCTGAGAGCCCAAAGAGGATCTCAGAGAGGGAACAGAGCAGAAACTACTGCTTACAGCCACTTACTTGGTGACCAGGGAGCGAGGTGTGTTGAAAAGACCAGTTTATCTCCCAAGTGGAAAGGACAGAGAAAGGGACAGACTGTGAGGGGCTA
Organism: Saccopteryx bilineata; assembly: GCF_036850765.1. Classification (NCBI taxonomy): domain Eukaryota; kingdom Metazoa; phylum Chordata; class Mammalia; order Chiroptera; family Emballonuridae; genus Saccopteryx; species Saccopteryx bilineata. The sequence continues at coordinate 204,966,098 of NC_089491.1, read as the reverse complement.
AGGAATGCAGGAAACAAACTAAAAAGCTGACTCATCCGTGCTGGAGGCGGCCATAGCTGGGGGAGGGACTGAACCTTTCACAAAACAGAGCTGAAGTGCTTCCGGATCAGATATCTCCGGACATCTATCCAGCTCCAATCAGCACAACAAGACACAGCTGAAAACAAGAAGTGGGGAGGAGGGGCAGTAACTTAGGTCTCCATGGAGATCTGAGATACACCTCCCCCTACTGAAGCTTAGAAAAAACCCTACCCCCAGTGAGATTAGTTGGTGGAAGAGACCTTTAGAGTCTCAGGTTACACCCACAGCATTCCTGGATACAGTCTCAAGGAAGCCCCCTGCTGAGATCAGTTAACAAGACTTTCACCTGTTAAGAAAACAAACAAATCAAGACTTCAAAGCTGCCCAAATCCAAAAGTGGATTACAAATAAAAGCTGATACCAATCCAAGAAGACCTAGAAATAACACAACTGAAAACTGGAGGCAGACAACACCAAGCCTAGACTCAACCAACTCTACAAAGAAAACACCAAAAATGAGAAGACAAAACAGTGCAATCCAAATGAAACCTTCAGGAGATGAACTCAGTGATATGGAAATAATCAAACTTCCAGATGCAGAGTTCAAAATAATGATTGTAAGGATGCTTAGGGATCTTAGAACAACAATGGATGGTCACTATGAACACCTAAATAAAGAAATAGCAAGTATAAAAATGAATCAGTCGGAGATGACAAATACAATATCAGAAATAAAGACCACAATGGAAGGAATTAAAAACAGGATAGATAGAGCAGAGGATCGAATCAGCGAGTTAGAGGACAACTGGAATGAAGGCATGAAAGCAGAGAAGAAAAGAGAAAAGAGACTCAAAAAGTCAGAGGAAACTCTTAGAGAGCTCTGTGACAACATGGAGAGAAATAACATCCACATTATAGGGGTTCCTGAAGAAGAAGAAAAGGAACAAGGAATAGAGATGTTGCTCAATCATATCATACCTGAAAATTTCCCTAAATTAATGCAAGAGAAACTCTCACAAGTCCAAGAAGCACAGAGGACTCCATTAAAGAGAAACCCAAAGAAACCTACACCAAGACACATCATAATTAAAATACCAAAGTGAAGCTATAAAGAGAAAATATTAAAAGCTGCAAGAGAAAAAAAAAGTTATCACCTACAAACCAATGCTGCAGGAAATGTTAAGGGCCTGTTGTAAACAGATCAAAGTGGGAAAAGAATATAGCAAAAAAAGGAATACACCTTTAAAGAACAAAATGACAATAAACAACTACATATCAATAATAACCTTAAATGTAAATGGATTAAATGATCCAATCAAAAGACATAGGGTAGCTGCGTGGATAAGAAAACAGGACCTATACATATGTTGCCTACAAGAGACACACCTTAGAAAAAAAACACACATCGATTGAAGGTAAAAGGATGGAAAAAAACATTTCATGCAAATAGAAATGAAAAAAAAGCTGGGGTAGCAATACTTATATCAGACAAATTGGACTTTAAAACAAAGGATATAGTACATAATGATAAAGGGAGTAATCCAACTGGAAGATATAACTATTATAAATATCTATGCACCTAATATAGGAGCACCCAAATATATAAAGCAGACTTTGATGGATTTAAAGGGTGAGATCAACAGCAATACTATAATAGTAGGGGATTTCAATACCCCACTAACATCACTAGATAGATCCTCAAGAAAAAAAATTAACAAAGAAACAGCAGAATTATTGGAAACACTAGATCAACTCGATTTAATAGATATCTTCAGAACCTTTCACCCTAAAGCAGCAGAATATACATTCTTTTCAAGTGCTCATGGTACATTCTCTAGGATAGACCACATGTTAGGGCACAAAAGTGCTCTCAACAAATTTAAGAAGACTGAAATCATATCAAGCACTTTCTCTGATCACAACGGCATGAAACTAGAAATGAATCACAGCAGAAAAGCTCAAAAATTCTCAAACACATGGAAACTAAATAGCAGGCTGTTGAATAGTGAATGGATTAAAAAAGAGATCAAAGAAGAAATAAAAAAAAATCCTAGAAATGAATGACAATGAGCATACAACAACTCAAAATTTATGGGACACAGCGAAAGCAGTGCTGAGAGGGAAGTTCATAGCACTACAGGCACACTTTCAGAAGCTAGAAAAAGCTCAAATAAACAACTTAACCCTGCATCTAAAAGAATTAGAAAAAGAACAGCAAGTAAAGCCCAAATGTAGTAGAAGGAAGGAAATAATAAAGATCAGAGCAGAAATAAATGACATAGAGGCTAAAGAAACAATATAGAGGATCAATGAAACTAAGAGCTGGTTCTTTGAGAAGGTAAACAAGATTGATGAATCTTTAACTAGACTCACCAAGAAAAAGAGAGGACTCAAATAAATAAAATTAGAAATGAGAGAGGAGAAATAACTGACACAACAGAAATACAAAATATTATAAGAAAATACTATGAAGAACTGTATGCCAAAAAACTAGACAACCTAGATGAAAGGAAGAATCAGAAAACCTGAACAGACCAATTACAACAAATGAGATCGAAACAGTTATCAAAAAACTCCCAACAAAGAAAAGTCCGGGGCCCGATGGCTTCACAACGGAATTCTACCAAACATTCAAAGAAGAACTAACTCCTATCCTTCTCAATCTATTTCAAAAAATTCAAGACGAAGGAAGACTTCCAAGCTCCTTTTTTGAGGCGAGCATAATTCTGATTCCAAAACCAGGCAAAGACAACACAAAAAAAGAAAATTATAGGCCAATATCTCTGATGAATATAGATGCTAAAATCCTCAACAAAATATTAGCAAACGGGATCCAACAATATATGGAAAAAATCATACACCATGATCAAGTGGGATTTATTCTGGGGAGGCAAGGCTGGTACAATATTCGTAAATCAATCAATGTGATTCATCACATAAACAAAAAGAAGGAGAAAAACCGTATGATAATTTCAATAGATGCATAAAAAGCATTTGATAAAATCCAGCACCCATTCATGATCAAAACTCTCATCAAAGTGGGAATATAGGGAACATACCTCAACATGATAAAAGCCATCTATGAGAAACCCACAGCCAACATCATACTCAATGGGCAAAAATTAAAAGCAATACCCTTAAGATCAGGAACAAGTCAGGGGTGCCCCCTTTCACCACTCTTATTTAACATGGTCCTGGAAGTCCTAGCAACAGCAATCAGACAAGATGAAGAAATAAATGGCATTCAAGATGGAAAAGAAGAAGTAAAACTATCATTATTTGCAGATGATATGATATTGTATATAGAAAACCCTAAAGTCTCAGTCAAAAAGCTACTGGACCTGATAAATGAATTCAGGAAACTGGCAGAATATAAAATCAATACTCAGAAATCAGAGGCATTTTTATATACCAACAATGAACAGTCAGAAAGTGAAATTAAGGAAACAGTACCCTTCACAATTACAACCAAAAAAATAAAGTACCTAGGAGTAAACTTAACCAAGGAGACTAAAGACTTGTACTCGGAAAATTACAAAACATTGATAAAAGAAATCAAGGAAGATACTAACAAGTGGAAGCATATACCGTGCTCATGGTTAGGAAGAATAAACATCATTAAAATGTCTATATTACCCAAAGCAATCTATAAATTCAATGCAATACCAATTAAAATACCAATGACGTACTTCAAAGATATAGAACACATATTCCAAAAATTTATATGGAACCAAAAGAGAACACGAATAGCCTCAGCAATCTTAAAAAAGAAGAATAAAGTGGCAGGTATGACGCTTCCTGATATCAAGTTATACTACAAGGCCGTTGTACTCAAAACAGCCTGGTACTGGCATAAGAACAGGCATATAGATCAATGGAACAGAACAGAGAACCCAGAAATAAACCCACAGTTCCATGGACAACTGATATTTGACAAAGGAGGTAAGAAAATACAATGGAGTAAAGACAGCCTCTATAACAAATGGTGTTGGGAAAATTGGACAGCTACCTGCAAAAAAATGAAACTAGATCACCAGTTTAAACCACTCACAAAAATAAACTCAAAATGGATAAAAGACTTAAATGTAGGCCATGAAACCATACACATCTTAGAAGAAAACCTAGTCAGTAAGCTCTCGGACATTTTTCGGAGCGATATATTTGCTGATTTATCTCCATGGGGAAGTGAAATAAAAGACAAGATAAACAAATGGTACTATATCAAACTAAAAAGCTTTTGCTCAACTAAAGACAAAAAGAACAGAATAAAAGACAAGCTACACAATGGGAGAACATATTTGACAATACATCTGATAAGGGGTTAATAACCAAAATTTAAAAGAACTTGTAAAACTCAACACCAGGAAGACAAACAACCCAATCCAAAAATGGGCAAAAGAGATGAATAGACACTTCTCCAAAGAGGACATACAGATGGCCAATAGGCATATGAAAAAATGCTCAACATCACTAATCATTAGAGAAATGCAAATTAAAACCACAATGAGATATCACCTCACACCAGTCAGAATGGCGCTTATCAACAAAACAACACAGAATAAGTGCTGGCGAGGATGTGGAGAAAAGGAAACCCTCCTGCAATGCTGGTGGGAATGCAGACTGGTGCAGCCACTGTGGAAAACAGTATGGAGATTTCTCAAAAAAGTCAAAATCGAACTGCCTTTTGACCCAGCTATCCCACTTTTAGGAATATATCCCAAGGACACCATAGAACGGTACCAAAAGGAGAAATGCACCCCCATGTTTGTGGCAGCATTGTTCACAATAGCAAACATCTGGAAACAGCCCAAGTGTCTGTCAGAGGACTAATGAATTAAAAAACTTTGGTACATATATACTATGGAATACTATTCATCCATAAGAAATGATGACATCGGATCATTTACAATAACATGGATGGACCTTGACAACATTATACGGAGTGAAATAAGTCAGTCAGAAAAAAAAGTAAGATGAATCCATATATAGAAGAGACATAAAAATGAGACTCAGAGACATGAACAAGAATGTGATGGCAACAGGGATGGGGGGTGGGGGGAGGGGTGATGGGGTGAAGAAGAAGAGAGGGGTTGGGGGAGGGGAGGGGCACAAAGAAAACCAGATAGAAGGTGACAGAAGACAATTTAACTTTGGGGGAGGGATATATAGCACAATAAAATGTAAAAATAATCTAGATATGTTTTCTCTCAACATATATACCCTGATTTATCAATGTCACTGTATTAAATTTAATAAATATAAAAATTAAAATAAAATAAAAGAACACACAAAAAAGAAGACAAGCAACTTGAGGCACAACAGAGAGAAGAAGGAAGAGACTCAAAAATTAAAAAAAAATGAGATAGCCCTACAGGAATTATCTGACTCCATTAAAAAGAATAACATAAGAATAATAGGTATATCAAAGAGAGAAGAGAGAGAAAATGGAATGGAAAACATACTCAAACAAATAATAGATGAGAACTTCCCAAGTCTGTGGAAAGAACTAAAGCCTCAAATTCAAGAAGCAAACTGAACTCCGAGCTTTCTTAACCCCAACAAACCTACTCCAAGGCACATCATAGTGAAATTGGCACAAACCAACGGCAAAGAAAAAATTCTCAAGGCAGCCAGGGAAAAGAATACAGCATATAAAGGAAGACCCATTAGAATATCATCCGATTTCTCAACAGAAATTCTAAGAGCTAGAGGAGAGTGGACCTCAATATTTAAAGTCCTTAAAGAGAGGAACATTCAGCCACGAATACTATACCCATCAAAGTTATCCTTCAAATATGAAGGAGAAATAAAAACATTCACAGATACAGAAAAGATGAGGGAATTTATCATCAGAAAACCCCCACTCCAGGAATTACTAAAGGGGGTTCTCCAATCAGATACAAAGAACAAAAAAAAAAACAGAGCCACAAGTAAAAGCTCCAAGAAGAACACAATAATACCAAATTTAAACTGTGACAACAACAAAAAGAAAGGGGGGGAGAGGATGGAGATTAAGAGTAGCAAAGGGCGATGGAGTGCAAAAGTACTCACAAAATAGTGGACTACAATGAACAGGGTAGGAACCCTTTTCATTACTTAAAGGTAACCACCATTTAAAAAAAACCACCACAGAAACACATGATTTAAAAAAGATAGCAACAGAGGAAAGATGTATAAAATACAACCAAATAAAAACAAAAGATAGAAAAACAAAAGAGAAGGATCAAACAAGACACAAAACTAACAGAAAGCAATCTATAAAATGGCAATAGGGAATTCACAAGTGTCAATAATTACACTAAATGTAAATGGATTAAACTCACCAATAAAAAGGCACAGAGTAGCAGAATGGATTAAAAAAGAAAATCCAACTGTATGCTGCCTACAGGAAACTCATCTAAGTAACAAGGATAAAAACAAATTCAAAGTGAAAGGCTGGAAAACAATACTCCAAGCAAATAACATCCAAAAAAAAAAAAAAAATCAGGCATAGCAATACCCATATCTGATAATGCTGACTACAAGACAGCAAAATACTCAGAGACAAAAATGGCCATTTCATAATGGCTAAGGGGACACTGAATCAAGAAGACATAACAATTCTTAATATATATGCACCAAACAAAGGAGCACCAAAATATATAAGACAGCTACTTTTTGACCTTAAAACAAAAACTGACAAAAATACAATCATACTTGGAGACCTCAATACACCACTGACGGCTGTAGATCGGTCATCCAAACAGAGAATCAACAAAGATATAGTGGCCTTAAACAAAACACTAGAGCACCTGGATATGATAGACATCTACAGGACATTTCATCCCAAAGTGACTGACTATACATTTTTCTCCAGTGTACATGGATCATTCTCAAGAATTGACCATATGTTGGGCCACAAAAACAACATCAGCAAATTCAGAAAAATCGAAGTTGTACCAAGCATATTTTCTGATCATAAAGCCTTGAAACTAGAATTCAACTGCAAAAAAGAGTAAAAAATCCCACAAAAATGTGGAAACTAAACAACATACTTTTAAAAAATGAATGGGTCAAAGAAGAAATAAGTGCAGAGATCAAAAGATATATACAGACAAATGAAAATGAAAATACGACATATCAGAATCTATGCGTTGCAGCAAAAGCAGTGATACGAGGGAAGTTCATATCACTTCAGGCATATATGAACAAACAAGAGAGAGCCCAAGTGAACCACTTAACTTCCCACCTTAAGGAACTAACAAAAAAGAACAAAGACAACTCAAAACCAGCTGAAGAAAGAAGATAATAAAAATCAGAGCAGAAATAAATGAAATAGAGAACAGAAAAACTAGAGAAAAAATTAATAGAACAAGGAGCTGGTTCTTTGAAAAGATCAACAAAATTGACAAACCCTTGGCAAGACTTACCAAGGAAAAAAGAGAAAGATCAACAAAATTGACAAACCCTTGGCAAGACTTACCAAGGAAAAAAGAGAAAGAACTCATATAAACAAAATCCAAAATGAAAGAAGAGAAATCACCACGGACACCGTAGATATACAAAGAATTATTTAGAATACTATGAAAAAATTTACGCCACTAAATTCAACAACCTAGAAGAAATGGATAAATTCCTAGAACAATACAACCTTCCTAGACTGAGTCAAGAAGAAGCAGAAAGCCTAAACAGACCTATTAGTAGAGAAGAAATAGAAAAAACCATTAAAAACCTCCCCAAAAATAAAAGTCCAGGCCCTGATGGCTATACTAGCGAATTTTACCAAACATTCAAAGAAGACTTGGTTCCTATTCTACTCAAAGTCTTCCAAAAAATTGAAGAAGGAGTAATACTTCCAAACACATTTTATGTGGCCAACATAACCCTCATATCAAAACCAGGCAAGGATGGCACAAAAAAAGAAAACTACATACCAATATCTCTAATGAATACAGATGCTAAAATACTAAACAAAATACTAGCAAATCGAATACAACATATTAAAAAAATAATACATCATGATCAAGTGGGATTCATCCCGAATCTCAAGGATGTTTCAACATATGTAAAACGGTTAATGTAATACACCATAAAACAAAACAATGAACAAAAACCACATGATCTTATCAATAGACGCAGAAAAGGCTTTCGATAAAATACAACACAATTTTATGTTTAAGACTCTCAACAAAATGGGTATGGAAGGAAAATATCTCAACAGGATAAAGGCCATATATGATAAACCATCAGCTAACATCATATTAAATGGCACAAAACTGAAGGCTTTCCCCCTTAAATTGGGAACAAGACAGGGTTGTCCACTCTCTCCACTCTTATTTAATGTGGTACTAGAGGTTCTAGCCAGAGCAATCAGACAAAACAAGGAAATAGAAGGCATCCATATCGGAAAAGAAGAAGTAAAGGTATCACTTTTTACAGATGGTATGATCCTATACATCGAAAACCCCAAAGAATCCACAAAAAGACTACTAGAAACAATAAGCCAATACAGTAAGGTCGCAGGATACAAAATTAACATACAGAAGTCAATAGCCTTTCTATATGCCCACAATGAAACATTTGAGAACGAACTCAAATGAATAATCCCCTTCACAATTGCAACAAAAATAAATAAATACTTAGGAATAAACATAACAAAGAATGTAAAGGACTTATATAATGAAAACTATAAACCATTGTTAAGGGAATTCGAAAAGATATAATGAGATGGAAGAATATTCCTTCCTCTTGGATAGGAAGAATAAATATAATCAAGATGGCCATATTACCCAAAGCAATATACAAATTTGATGCAATTCCCATCAAAATTTCAATGACATTTTTTAAAGAAATGGATCAAAAAATCATCAGATTTATATGGAACTATAAAAAGCCCCGAATAGCCAAAGGAATCCTAAAGAAAAAGAATGAAGCTGGGGGCATTACAATACCTGACTTCAAACTATATTGTAGGGCCACAACAATCAAAACAGCATGATATTGGCAGAAAAATAGACACTCAGACCAATGGAACAGAATAGAAAACCCAGAAATAAAACCACATATATATGGTCAAATAATTTTTTAAAAGGGCCAACAACACACAATGAAGAAAAGAAAGCCTCTTCAATAAATGGTGCTGGGAAAACTGGAAAGCCACATGCAAAAGAATAAAACTGGACTACAGTTTGTCCCCCTTTAATAAAATTAACTCAAAATGGATCAAAGATCTAAACATAAGACCTGAAATAATAAAGTACATAGAAGAAGACATAGGTACTCAACTCATGGACCTGGGTTTTAAAGAGCATTTTATGAATTTGACTCCAAAGGCAAGAGAAGTGAAGGCAAAAATTAATGAATGGGACTACATCAGACTAAGAAGTTTTTGCTCAGCAAGAGAAACTGATAACAAAATAAACAGAAAGCCAACTAAATGGGAAATGTTATTTTCAAACAACAGCTCAGATAAGGGCCTAACATCCAAAATATACAAAGAACTCATAAAACTCAACACAAACAAACAAACAATCCAATAAAAAATGGGAAGAGGACATAAACAGACACTTCTCCCAGCAAGAAATACAAATGGCCAACAGATATATGAAAAGATGCTCATCTTCATTAGTTATTAGAGAAATGCAAATCAAAACTGCAATGAGATACCACCTCACACCTGTTAGATTAGCTATTATTAACAAGACAGGTAATAGCAAATGTTGGAGAGGCTGTGGAGAAAAAGGAACCCTCACCCACTGTTGGTGGGAATGTAAAGTAGTACAACCATTATGGAAGAAAGTATGGTGGTTCCTCAAAAAACTGCAAATAGAACTACCTTATGACCCAGCAATCCCTCTACTGGGTATATATACCCCCAAAACTCAGAAACATTGATACATAAAGACACATGCAGCCCCATGTTCATTGCAGCATTGTTCACACTGGCCAGGACATGGATACAACCAAAACTTCGTCAATAGATGACTGGATAAAGAAGATGTGGCACATATACACTATGGAATACTACTCAGTCATAAGAAATGATGACATCGGATCATTTACAGCAAAATTGTGGGATCTTGATAACATTATACGAAGTGAAATAAGTAAATCAAAAAAAAAAACCAGGAACTGCATTATTCCATACGTAGGTGGAACATAAAAGTAAAACTAAGAGACATTGATAAGAGTGTGGTGGTTACGGGGGGAGGGGGGAGAGGGAGAGGGAAAAGGGGAGGGGGATGGGCACAAAGAAAACTAGATAGAAGGTGACAGAGGACAATCTGACTTTGGGTGATGGGTATGCAACATAATTGAACGACAAGATAACCTGGACTTGTTATCTTTGAATATATGTATCCTGATTTATTGATGTCACCCCATTAAAAAAATAAAATTATTAAAAAAAAACTTACTGAATACATTATATTCATAATTATGATTACAGAAAAACAGCTATTGTAGATAGTAAGCTTTGTGTCTTTAAAACATGTTATAACTGGTTAGAAATTTTGGGCTTTATCATAGAAAAACATTTAACTTTCTGTTGTTCATTGTAGTTAAATATTAATTCATTTTATAGTAGTTTTATTAAAGTAAACAAACAGAATTGTATGAAAAGAGAAATAAAGATGGAAGAACTAAGTGCTATGAAATCTTTAAGATAAAATTACTTAAATATTATAGCAAGAGCCTGACCAGGTTGTGGCGCAGTGGATAGAGCATCGAACTGGGATGTAGAGGACCTAGGTTTGAGACCCCGAGGTCACCAGTTTGAGCGTGGGCTCATCTGGCTTGAGCAAAAAGCTCACCAGCTTGGACCCAAGGTTGCTGGCTCAAGCAAGGGGTTACTTGGTCTGCTGAAGGCCCGTGGTCAAGGCACATATTAGAAAGCAATCAATGAACAACTAAGGTTTTGCAACAAAAAAACTGATGATTGATGCTTCTCATCTCTCTCCTGTCCTGTCTGTCTGTCCCTATATATCCCTCTTTCTGACTTTCTCTCTGTCTCTGTAAAAAATAAAATAAATAAATAAATACATAAATATAGATATATATATATAGAGATATATATATAGAGAGATATATATAGAGAGAGATATAGATAGATAGATAGATATTATGGCAAGAAAAACAGGTAAGATAAGGATTAGCTGAGGAGTGAAATAAAAACTTCTAGTGAGAAATTCAATTCATTCCTCAGGAGGAAATGGCTATAAAGCTAACATACTTAGACAAGGATACCTAAGTGGAGGCATTTAAAAAATATCCTGATGCCATTCTGCAGTGGCTTCCTTCCTGATCTCTACCTATTTCTGATGAACTCAATGTAAATTAACATTTGCTTTTTGAAAATCAACTTCTTCCCCTAAAATGATTCCCTCTGTTTTTCTCAAATCCAAGTGTAAACTTGACCTTCTCCATAGTCAGATTAGAATAACTCCATCAATTTTCACAGGTCAAGTAAAGGTCAATTGCTGCCAAGTGGCATCCTGAGTTAAAGAGGACATTTGGATGTTAATTGTATTGTTCACAAAGCCAAAGACATGTAGCATGCTAGTATGACAAATTAGTATTTTTCAAATGTCCATATGAGTTCATTTATTCAGAGGCTTACAGGCATTGCATATATTTTAAAATGTATTAAATATGTCAGGTTAAATTATGGGGGAAAAAAGCACTGTAGAAAGTTGTTCTTCTCTTCCTATTAGATGCAAACACATCTAATTAGGCAGAAGCACAGCAGTGGAATTTGTAGTGTCCATTACATGTCTGAATTGTGAACAAGCCATGTATGAATTCATCTGAGTGGAAATCTTATGGCCAGCTGGTGCCAGAAATAGAATCATTATTGGGCATTGTGTAATTGTCAAAAATAATAACAAGCATCACTGACCTTGACCAAATTTGAGCTACTTTTTTAAACACAAAAATAATAGAGATACTAGAGTCTGTATAGTGTTTTCAAACTATTCAATATAAACCGCAAGCAATCTTTAAAAACAAATTTTTTATTATTTATTATTTATAAATATTTAGATTATAAGGAAATTTTTTAGTGCAATAAATATAAATATCATTAAAAATATTTTTGAAAATTTTAGTAAGCTACTTTTCATCCAATACCTCTTATATGGGGTTCCATTCTTTATAGAGGTGTAGTTTGTTGTAATAAAGGGTAGATTACAGTGGAAAAAAATTCCAGTACAAATCATAGCTCAGTCTTTACTATCTGTACGATACTAATTATTTCAGTTTTTGGAATGGAAGAATGTGCTATCTTCTCCCTCCCAGAATTCATGCATGTCTATGTGAAAGGGCACTGCAAACTACATTTTAGTATAATAATATCATTTATTTTATTTAAAGCAGTTGCTTATTAGTAAGTCTAAATAATACCGAGATGAAAATCTTAGGCTATCAATATAAAAAATGTAATAAATACATTCATTAGCACTAGGGGGATATACTTACTCAACAAATAACTCAATAGGTGAGGTTAATAACATCTAAATAATTTATTGTTGTTTTTTCTTACTATCCTTTTTTTGGCATCAGATATACATTTTTTAAATTATGTAAGAAAAGTAACCTGGAAATCATCTAAAAGCATAGACTAGATAAATAAATTGTGTTATATTCACAGAAAGAGATGCCACACAGCAATAAAAAAGAACAACCTACTGCCCTGGCCGGTTGGCTCAGTGGTAGAGCATCAGCCTGGCTCAGTGGTAGAGCATGCAGGAGTCCGAGGTTTGATTCCCGGCCAGGGCACAGAGGAGAAGCACCCATCTGCTTCTCCACCCCTCCCCTCTCCTTCCACTCTGTCTCTCTCTTCCCCTCCCGCAGCCGAGGCTCCATTGGAGCAAAGATGGCCCAGGTGCTGAGGATAGCTCTGTGGCCTCTTGCCTCAGGCACTAGGATGGCTCTGGATGCAACAGAGCGACACCCCAGAGGGGCAGATCATCGCCCCCTGATGGGCATGCCAGGTGGATCCCGGTCAGGCACATGCAGGAGTCTGTCTGACTGCCTCCCCGTTTCCAGCTTTGGAAAAATTTAAAAAAAAAAAAAAAAAAAAAGAACAACCTACTGATATATGGAACATGGTGAAATCACATGGGAAAATATTGAGTATCATAAGCAAGACAAAAATGGATGCAAGTTGTAGTTCTATTAATATGGAATAAAAATAGTAGAAAACCTAATGTATGGTGACAGATATCAGCTAGACATGAGACAGTCTTCTGGGGTGCTGGAAACTTTTATATCTGATGTGTGGGATGATTACATGTATATATGCATATGATTATATACATGTACTCATATGTAAAACATTCAGCCAGCAGTATGCATAGAATCATTTAGAGCAAGTAATACAAGATTGGAAGGAAGACCTGAATTCAAGGCCAACTCTCCAGGCACTAGTGTTATTATCATGAGCAAAAAAGCCATTTTCCCACCTCTGTTACCATTTTTTTCTGCATAAATTTAGAGAGTTAAAAAAATAAGATTCCATGATCACAGCTCTAACAGACAATGATCAAATATCTGAGTGTTGAAAAAGTGATTCTGAACCAAATTCTTCAGTGTTCATTGAGATAGTTTGAATCATCATGTTCAGCATTACATAAAACTTAACTGAAATAAAATAAATTTTTTTTTTTGTTTGTATTTTTCTGAAGTTGGAAACGGGGAGGCAGTCAGAGAGACTTCCGCATGCACCTGATCGGGATCCACCCGGCATGCCCACCAGGGGGCGATGCTCTGCCCATCTGGGGCGTTGCTCTGTTGCAACCAGAGCCATTCTAGTGCCTGAGGCAGAGGCCACAGAGCCATCCTCAGCGCCCAGGGCCAACTTTGCTCCAATGGAGCCCTGGCTGCAGGAGGGGAAGAGAGAAACAAAGAGGAAGGAGAGGGGGAGGGGTAGAGAAGCAGATGGGCACTTCTCCTGTGTGCCCTGGCCAGGAATTGAACCCGGGACTCCTGCACGCCAGGCTGACGCTCTACCACTGAGCCAACCGGCCAGAGCTACAAAAATAAATAATTTAATAAATATATTTTATGCTCAATTCTTCATTTGTCTTAAGCTTTAGTGCTACCAATAGACAGTTACCAACAATTGGTCTATGTATATTTCAAGTTTTTCTTACACAAGCATAAGATATGGACAAATGGTGAATTTTAAAGTAAAGAGACACCATTCATTATCTGGTGGAAAGCACCTACTTCCAAACAGGAAGCACTTAGGGAAGGATTTGGAGGTTTTTCTGTGGGATGCCACAGTAGCACACTGAGAGCACTGGATGGTTATTGGTGGCCACAGTAAAAAATCACTGTGCCTCTCTAATTCTTGCACCATTTTGGTTGTAATAACATTTATGTTAACAACAACAACAACAACCTAGTGAAATTTTCTGATTGACAGATTTTTTTTCCTGTGTTATTCCATAGCTCTTAATATTTTGTTACTAATGTGCAAAAGAGCCTCACATTAGAAATGTAATCATCCATATATATTGTCATTTTTTTCAACTTATTAAAAGTACCTACTATATAGGGCTTGTATCTCTCACTACTATCCATATGTGACTGACTTTAATATTTTTAGTACTGTTTCTTCAATTTTTAGTAAAAACCATTTAAATCAGAGGGTTATATTTAATGTTTCTCTGACTCTCCAGATCAATGCTATTAAATATGAAGTATAAAAGATAACAGCATGGGCTAGAGATACCATTAACAGAGAGGTTCAAATCCTGACATCAACACTTACTAGCCCTGAAACTCTGGAGAAAGTACTTGAGCACTCTGAGCCTTCCATCTCTACAATGGGAGTTATTATTACCACTTTTGATAGTAATTGAAAGGACTGAGATGAGATATATGTAGTATTTTGCACAGGACCAGAACCATTGCACCTATGAATGTTCATGTATAATACTCTCAACGGCAGGAGTCATTTCCTTGAAAATATGTTATAGACAGGATAAATGAAGAGTTCTATCAGCATACTCATAAACAGTGAGTCAGTTTTCTAATTACATCCAAGGTCAAAATTTTGGAATTTTTTAGTTATACTCTTAGAAAAGCAAATTATTTCTGAAATACTAATAAGTTGATTATACTAATTTCTAAGCTTAAACAGAATAAAAGCCCTTTAATTCCTTGGTCCAATGCAGTTCATTAATTTATACTTCCCCTTTTCCTTTAACCATCAACATGCCTTTCCAGAAGAGTTTTAGAAAAACTTGGCTATTCCTAGCTCCAAAGAAAAGAAGTCTATTCAAGTCCAAGGAAACCTAGTCAAGAACAGGTCTTTACCTATTGGAAAAATATTAATGAAAGTATCTTATCATTATTAAGTATGTCTATATCTCTAAGTAAAATACATGGATTTTAAAAATATCTGATTTCCCCAAAATATAGGTTTATGATCATTTCTTATAATTCAATATGCAAAAACAGTTGACCAGGATTCCCTATTTTTACCAATATACCAGTGTACCTACAGGTTTCTCTTGATTTTCTTTATAATTAAAGAAATCATAAAAATCTCCTACACACAAATACAGCAACACATGCACACATAATTTTGTGAAGATGTACAGATACACACATGCACTATTTCCAGCTATAGCTGAATCATTTTGCATGTGGTTGGGGAATATATATAATATTAATGGCATACATGTAATAGAGTGCAGAGAGTGGATCCACACAATTAAAAACCAACTTCTGCAAACCTGCTATAAGTTTTGGTCTGGTTGTAATTTGTACTATCGTCATGGTTCTACTGCCACCTAAACAGAAACTGTCCCAAGTACTCATAAGTATTAATTTTCTTCATCTAATAAATCTAGTAATGATTCTTCTAATCCAATTTAAAAACCATTGAAAGGCAGTGACTTTTAAATCCATTATAATTTGGTTCATTTCTGTGAAATTTAGTTAGAAGAAAGCAGCTGTTCATTTGCACATCTGTAAATCACATTTAATTGTGCTTTTCTCAAATGAGAAAGATCTATCTGCAGTGCAATTTGTATATTTGACCAGAAAGTTTCTGGTAAACACTTGTGCTTTATATATAATTTCACTTTAGGTTACATCATTTCATCTCACTATTAATCCAGAATTTTATGTAATCTAACTACTAAAAGTTTGATCTCGAGTGGGCTTTAAGATGAAAGTGGAACCTATGAGACATTTGATTGGTAATAAGTTATTTACTTATATAAGATGAGAGAACAATTTCATAGTTAGACATGGATAATTCTGAAAGAAACCATGCAAATACTATTACAATCATATTTAATGATCTGTGTATCAAGAATTAAAACAAATTCAAAATATGAGGTAGCCAAATAGCTTATATTTTATCTAAGACCTATCCATTCAATAAACCAGGTGTTTTTCTTCCATCAGACACTTTGAACCATAGATGACCAGAGTCACTTACTACCATCTAATCACAAACAGCAATTTCTAAATTAAATGTGTTGGCACAAAACTATGTCAGTAGAAAAGTGTTATCATTCTATAAGTATTCTGAATGAATTATTGTTCTGTTACATCTGCAAAACTACAAGTCATTCTCTTTTTCTATATGCTTGTTGATTTATTTCCTGCTAATTGAAGAAGTTTTAGAAATAGCTAAGTAACACTTGAGTAGGAATTCTCTGTGCATCAAAATTTTCTAATGCTACCTAAATGTATCTAAAATTGGCTTTTGTCCAAAATAAGTAAATAAATAAATAAAAGTCTCTTTAGAGAATATTTATGAATCGGCTCTAGGAATATGAGAGAAAAAGAACATATTATCAGGTTAGAATCCCAGAAAACAGAAATGACAAAACACATATAATTTTCAAAAATTTTTCCACTAGCAGAAAATTGACATCTACATCATTATGCCTTATGAAGACTATAAAATTTTTAAAAGAATGCTTTTAAATGCAGGCAACATCTCAAACAGCATTACAATAAGTTAATCCTACAAATTTAATTTCAGGACAATTGCTTCTATTATTGTTTAAATATTTGGGACACACAATGCATATTGATATGCCTATTTTGAATACAAGAAAAATATGCAAGTCCTACAGTTTTTAGTAACTCAACCTTTCATGCCCAACTGTCTGCATTCTTCAGGAGAGTGCCCAGGTTTAGAGAAGAATGAAAACTAATTATCCTTGCTAAAGCTGATTAAGCTTGGTTATTAAACTGATTTGGCCAACTGATTGAGCTGACCTACCCAAATTGTAATTAAAAAAATAAATAAATCAGTAGACAGAGAAGAATACTGAATGCTGCAACCCTGTAAAAAATTTCTAAGACTAGATATAGAGCTCTGAAGCAAGGCTAGAAGATTTAAATATGGGAAATAATGGCATGGGCCCAAACCATACAGACTGGTCCCAAACCATCTCTTTGCTGCCACTTTCTCCTCAGTTCCTAAGTGAAGAGTAAATGAAGGCTGCTCTTTGAGCCCACTATCTTTCCTGACTGTTGTTTATATATGAATAACAAGTTGTTATTTGTTGCTATAAAATCATACCATTCCATTAATCTCAATCTTATTTTCTATTTTGGTGTTTTAACTGTAAATCCACAGCAAACCCATCATTTCTCACTCTCATATAACCATTTAAGAAGTACAATTACTCCTTTCAAACTCTCTGTATATAATAAACTAGTTGATCATCACTGAAGGGAAAACATTTTTGAAATATTTTCATGCACCCCCTCCCTGACACATTTTAACCTCTGATGTTAGTGGGAGAAGGGGAAAGTAAGGTAAACTGCTTAATCTCATAGTATTTCTAAAGAGAACTATTATGTAACATTTCAATAATAGCAAACGGAGGCAATTATGAACTTAGTTTTAAAAGCAAATAATGGCATTCAGATTTTCTATAAAGTAGTATACCTTTAAAACCAACAATAATCGAATATTAATAATAACTACACAAGCATGTAAACCACTAACATTTGTTGAATATTCAATACTTTAAATTATATAATCATCAGATTTGATATAATTATTTATACTGATTTATACAGAGACTAACTTTCAATAAGAAACTCAAAATTTTTGTTACTTTACAACAATACAGAATAAGAATAAACTTAGATCCTACTACTATACATTCCACCCTCTTGCTCACAAGACAGATTTCTCAGATCACAGGCAGATACTCAGGTCCACAACTTAAACCTATAAACAAGAGAAAACTCATAGTATTTTTTTGGAAAAATTTTGATCACCAAAAAAAAAAAAAAAAAAGAAAAAGAGAGAGAGAGAGAGAGAAGGCCATTTGCTAATCTTGATTTTGAAAGAATATACAGATTTACAAAAATTACTATTGTTTAAATATACAGTGGGTCAGGTTGGTCATAAAATAAACGCTATCCTGTTTAAAAATTATATCAAATAGCAATATTTGTGTTACAATCATTTAAAAATTAAACCAATATTAAGTAAAAGAATTCAGCCAGTGCATATCAAATGTTCTTTTATATGAAAAAGACAAAATCAGAGAACATTATTCTTTTTTTAATATTAATAGTAATTAAATCCAAGCACAACACTTTAATATTCCTTGGTTATTTAATTTATAGTTACATGCTGGCTGCTTGGAAATATGACAGTTGTTCATCTCATAAACAAATAAAACACTACAGTTAATTTTATGGGAAACATCTTACAAATGCATTACAAATTGTAATTAGTTTTTTAATGTTCAAGATTTATTGTATTAATGAAATGACAAAATACTATTATCAGCAGTTTACATGGAAAATATCTTTTTATTTTAGCACATACTTTCTCCCACACAACAAAGGTTGGCATGTCACGTGTTTCTCTTACCTATTCCTGTTACCGCAAATCCACGATCACCCCAAATAGGCAAATCTTTCATGGCGGAGGTTACTGAAGTTATGCCAAAATCAATAATTATATTCAATCTAATGTGGCCATACATTTATCTCATTGCTGGAATTTAGATCATTTACAAGAATGTTATTTAAATGATGAAATACTCATCAAAAATGTACTGTACACATTTCCCACTTTTAAAAAATTGTGGATAAAGTACTGCAGTTATTAAGCTTTTCTTTCATGCAGAATTAAAGTTGGTAATTATTTAAAACCTCTTTTAATTAGGGGAAAGAAAGTATTTTATATGTCTGTTGCATAACTGAAACAAACAAAAACCCTGTCAAATTTAAAATGGTAAAGGCCCATCATCTAAACTGACAACTACAAATGAATTTATTTCACTTTTTCTGAAGAGTAAAAAAGTTTCCACACTGTAAAGTTGAATAGGTTTTAATATTTACAAAAGGATGGGGAAAATGATGAAGTAAATTCTTCAAACTCTTCTTCACAAATAGAATAAATCTAACAAACATTGATTTTTTAAAGTAATTGTATTTAGAATATTGTTTTAAAATGTCAACTCAATGAAGAAAATTGATTTCAGTGTTTTACATTTATGGTCTCAGGAAAAATTAGCTAATAATTCTGCCAACAAGCATGCACTATTGAAATACTATATTACAATTCATAGCTATAACAAAAGAAAGTACATTTCTTAGCTTTTTCAGTAAAGAGTATAACATAAATTTTTCTCAATACTTACTTGTTTCTACCTCAACTCAAAATTATTTTTCAGGAATCGTGAACAATTAAGTTTCTTCTGAACTCACCAACTAACATCTATATACTCTACAAGTTCTATATTATATAAAATTTACTTTGCTATTTTCTGTAATGAAAAAAATAAAACTTAAAATTTTCAATTGAAATGTCATCTCTCAGTATATGTTAGAGAAATATTCTGCCAATTTCAAATAAGTAAAATAATTGATTAAAAATAATTTAAAAATGAAAACAGAAGACAATATGTATAGAAGAGCTACAATTAAAATAAAAATAGAATTTTAAAATAATGTTGTAAGCAAAAATAATGCTGAAAAAGACAAGCTATTATATTTTTCCTGCACCTGTTTAATAAAAGTAAATGATAACATGTTTCTGTTTTATGCAAATTTTTCAATATCTACCTTATTTTTTGTCATTAAAAAATACAAATATTACATTAAATGTAAATTTATGAACTCACATAAATGTAGAAAACTTATCAAGGTAAAGTTTGGTAAGGATCAGATATGTACTTATTTGTTCTTTCCCAATTTATAACAGCTACGCATTTTAATGTTGACTGATAGGATAATTTCAAACTCTCCTTACCTCAAAGCAACCAATAATAAGGTATATACAGTATTATAATTCAGATCACAGCAACACCAAAAACTATTTAATAAATAAATAAGTTATGTATATACCAAACTTGACCTGAAGGAAATCAGGATGCATTTTCTAATGTTAAAATTTGCTTAAAGTTAATTTTCACTTTTTTCTAATGACCCAACTTAGCAACATTTTACACTGTGTAATAATATAGGAAAGGTAAACATAGTGATAGATATATATATAGATATATATATATGAAAAACATACCTAAGAGAGCTATAACTCACATTTTTAAAAAAAAGAATAAATAAGGCTGCAATCAATATTTTAGAGAAATGTGATTATTAAGTAAAAAAAATCAAGTTTTGGTCTACATTACTAATCATTAAAATATAAGGCAAATAGTATTTAGTAAGATTTCTTAAAAAAACAGCAACAGCGCCGCCAAGATCCTACTTTTCTGCTTTTAAATCCATCGCATTGTTCTATTTTTAATGTGTAAAGATACTGCTAAAATGGCTATATAAAATCTGAGTTGTTAATATCTGATTACTATAGTATTTAATGGCAATTTGGAAATTTAACTCTTAATATACTTAAGTACAAAACAATGTATTGGCTTAAATGACAAAATTCAGTTAGAATAAAATTAACAGCTTTATTATTATGTATATATGACTTAGAGCTTCAGAATCACATTCATGAAAAAATTACTTTCTAATGGCAAAACATCAATTAAATACTATTATTAAAAGTTTAGTCCTGTTTATACATAAACATTTCTAATAAAACATTTATTAGAAATTATATCAAGGTGTTAATACATTTTTATAATTTTATAATAAAAGTTAACATTTTTTGGCATCCCAAAGACCATGATATTTGAAATATACAAACATCCCAATTAAAAATATACTGTTTAATTGTTTGCACAACAAAACTTCTAGAAAACTTTATTACTTACTGTTCATTGAGTATTTGCTTACAGAGATTAACAGTTTTAAGAATTCATCTGTTATTTATCCTGAAGTGTTATTGAATAACCCTTTCGTACTGTATATGTTTCAATGAGATGACCATCCCTACTCTGTTCTGCTGAGAAAAATAAAAAAATCAGTAAATCTCCCTCTTTAAGAGTGTCTGTGTGTTCTGACGTATTATTTTAGGTGACCACAAGCAGGAATTCATAATGATAAAAGCTACAATACGGGGAAATGTTGTTGAATGCTTGTTTCATATTTACAGTATAAAGTCATTTTGGCATGCCTACACAACTGGTTGTGGCAGTTTTCAGACATAATTTCTAATAAAAAAAAATTGCTCTAGGTTCCTTAGAGAAAGCTTGCCGCTGGGAAGTTGATCTTGGCCAAGTGCCAAAATCATGTGCAAAGGGGCCTCATTAGGGATTCATGGCAGCCTTCAGCACTAACAAAAAATGTGACCCAACAGGCTAAATCAGTGACTAAAATTAAAAAGTAAGAGACAAAGACAACTTACTTAATATTCCTTCCAAAGCAACATTAAACTTTTTTTGGTAATTAAACCCTTGTTAGTCTAATGCAGTGTTCCTCTCTCCTCAAATGACTGTACAATTACTCTTTAAAACTTGTCAATTTCCCTTCTAAATACACTTTCTTTCTGTAGCAGTTTACAAAGATTTTGCTATATAATAAAACTCTATATCCACTATAATCCATTCCACAGCAGAAAACAAAATCGTAAAAATGCAGACTACAGTAGTCTCTTAAGATTTAAACAAACACAAAATAAGCAAACAATAGTCAGTACCTTTTAAACTTCTACAAAAGTGAAAACGCATACTCCAAACCCCTGTGGATTGTGAGAAATCATTCTCTCTGCCCCACTTTTCCCCCCCAAAAGTAGATTTGATAGGTAGCCTTACCTAGATGTCTTCTGGCTTTTCTGTAGATCAAAAAGTTTCCTGCCTAAGCACACAGATATTCTTTCACAAACCATAAAGGCCCTTTTATGAATCCAGCACTGTAACAGGCAGCTTTCCACACCAGTTTGAGAGCCCAGTATGTCAGCTCTCAAGATAAAATACATTGCTAATACACAATTAGTGGAAGAAGTTGTCTACTAGAGAATATCGAAAAGAAAGAAGAAGAAAATATTTCTTTTTTCTTTCTTTCTTTCTTTCTTTTTTCTTTCTTTCTTTTTATTTTATTTTAATTTATTTTATTTTATTTTATTTTATTTTGAAAAAGCAAGGAGGGTGCGGTCAGATGTTAGGTTTTGCCTGAGAAAAGGGCCCTACACTGCACTAGTACCTAAATACTAGCAGAACTTCCTGGGAAGAGAGCCAATGGAAGGACTTTGTTTGACCCAGCTGCCAATCTCCCCTGAAGCCCTGCGCCAGACTAAACACACTATTTTAACTCAAATCAGGCTACAGCAGCTGTTTGCTTTCTGGCTCTGAGCTCTGCACCCATCACAGCCTATGCAGTTCACCCAGCGAGCTCTGCTAGCTGCCTGGCTGAAATCTGTTCTGGGTTGGGATTTGTCATTGAAGAATAAATTTTAACCCTATTCCTTGTGGTTAGTATGGATTGTTCGGCGTTCAGCACTTAGATCTGGTAATTTGGGATAAATTATGAGCCTTTAAAAGGAGAGTGATATTTTATATCACGGAGGAGAATTGAAATTTGAAGGTAACAAGGATTTATATATTTCTTTGAAATTTTAACCTCTCCTCTTCGGATGTACTCAGATTAACACTAAATTAACCCTTGTGTGTAACAGTAATAAGGCCCCTACCATACACTTCTAAAAACAAAGACAGTACCCTAACTTCACCCAAACCCAAACTTTTTCCACCCTAGCAGATAGAAAGTTGGCATCTCGGGTCCAGAGAGACTCACATTATTCTAAGACTTAGTACCAACTTCTTAATGCTCTGGAAAGTTCCTCCAGAAGCAATACCTAAGCACAGAAATAGTTTGTTTTTCTTATATGAAAAAGTACCAATTGGCCTAATTTACCTTTCTTAAATTTCCAATTTATTTAGTTACTAAGCTGAGTGTAAAAATAATATCCTAGATTGTGAAACATTAAAATTTACCCTTTGGCAGTCTGTAATAAGAGAGTAAAGGGGGGGATATTAGGTGATGAAAGAGACTTGACTTGGGGAGGAGTGAACACAGTGCAATGTACAGATGATGTATTATAGAATTGTACCCTTGAAACCTATATAATTTTATTAACCAATGTCACCCCAATATATCCAATGAAAATAAATAAAATGGGGGAAAAACAAAGGAAACTAAAAAAATTAGTCAGGGGAAGTACAGTTTAAGTAATAATCAAAATTATCTGATGCTACAGAGAGAAGAGACCTGGTAACTAAGACCCACTGCACACCAGATAAAAAGCCAAATACTGCATGTGTGGAGTAGGCCATTCAACATGTGGAAGAGAAAGAGAATGTAAGAGGAGTGTGATAACACAGACTATAATCAAGTGATTCATACTCCTAATCAAATTCTTACTTATGGGCAAACGAAGGTGATGGTGACAGAAGACAGTGTCTTTTCATTTACAAGTGTTAGCTATTCTTGTTGCACTTGAGTAGAAAAAAGTTTCTTCATTTAGGACAAATAGCCAGTAAGAGTTTTATTTTTATGATAATAATAATTATTATTAACATAATTGATTTGGTTTGCCTTGTACTTAAAGAGTGAACAAAAAAAAAAAGAAAGAAAAAGAAAGAAAAAAAATAACTGAAATACTGGAAAATAATGTCCAGGAATTTTCTCAGAAAGTTGTTTCTTCTGATTTAAGTAGAGAGTTTACTTTGTTTCTATTTCTACCTCCCTAAAAGGATATGTCTGTTTTCTCATCTTAGGAACTAGAGATCTAAATTACAAAAATTCTAATTTTATAATAAAATGTTTTTTCCTCAAATAGGTAGTGCCAAAGGTGGTTATAGAGATTGACTTATTTGGTTTAATGGGTGCACATAAACTGAAAGACTGAATTCATGAAAAATGCATTCCAAGATAACATCGTATCACAGGTGAGTTATTATCCTTATTCTGAAAGTAATACATGTATAAACCCAACAGATTCCCATTTGACCTGGCTTCTGACCTATCAGGGTATGGGTAAATGTCTAAAAATTTTATTAAATCAAAATGGTAGAAAATGGTTATTTTTGAGCCTTTACTTTCTTTCTTTTTATTTATTTATTCACTTTAGAGAGGAAAGAGAGAGGGGGGGGGGAAAGAGAGAGGAAAAGGGAGGGGGAGCAGGAAACATCAACTCCCATATGTGCCTTGACCAGACAAACCCAGGGTTTTAAACCAATGACTTCAGCATTCCAGGTTGATGCTTTATCCACTGCGCCACCACAGGTCAGGCAAGCCCTTTACTTTCAACTCTCCAAAAATATTCAACACTTTTTTTAAATGATCTATTACAATTTAACAAGCAAACTATCTCCCATAATCACACTGCTGCTTATATATCTGCAGCAGCTACAAAATGATGGTCCTGTAATACCACTGATTCATCTCAGCAATTATTCTCTTCCACTGCATTTTGCATTCTTTCCTTCTTAAACACCATGCACAAAGCATGTAGTTCACATCAATGATGCTATGGGCTGAATTGTGTTTCCCTCCCCCTAAATTCCTATTTTGAATATCTAACTCCTAGTATCTCAGAATATGTCTATAAGTGGAGATAGAAACTTTAAAGAGCTAAATTAGTTAAATGAGGTTATTAGTGTGGGCCCTAATCCAATATTATTAGTGACTTTACAAGGAGATTAGGACAGATACACACCTAGAGGGAGAAGAAGACCATTTGCAGCCAAAGAGAGGAGTTCAAAAGAAACCAACTCTGCCTACACCTTCATCTTTGAATCCTAACTGCCAGAATCGTGAGAAAATAAATTTCTGTAGTTTGAACTATTCAGTCTATGGTACAGCTTGAGCAAATTAATACAACCTCTAAGCGCAAAGAAGTGAAATATTATCTAATTTTGGAATACAATGTATTTCTACACAAAGGTTTTGATTTTCTCTAAGACGCATGTAATTTATAAAGAAAGTATACAATATTTGCCTTTTCCAGAAAAAAGAAGAAGTACATCTTTGCCAGAGTTTTGCATAAAAGTCATACATGGTGTTAAGAATAAAAAAATATATAGCACAATTGCCACTCTTCCATGATATTACTTATTTTCATATTGTGACAGAAATACTATACTTAAGTCATGGTCTAGTACATAATAAAATTGTATGTGCATGATTAACATCTATAGACATTGAAAATAATTATGAAATAAATAGGTATCTAGCTTTTCCTTTAGGACAATAAAAATGGTATGTAATTTTTTGATTTTGCAAGACATTTTGATGCATGGACAATTTACAACAATGATCTGACCCTAGATAAAAATTTCATATCAATAGTTGGTAACAAAATGGTTAAATCATTGTAAGGGGAGAGTTCACATCACTTTTACAAAGGAAAAAGAGTCTAAAAGAAGAAGGAAAAGAAATATAGGTGTCTTGCATGAAAGTCTAGATAAAGGTAAATGAAATGAGACTGAATATAATCAAATATAAAACAAGTCAAAGGACAATCAGAATATTCTCAAGGTAAACCATATTTACCCATATAGTTTAAGGATGGGCACGTCACTTAGGAAGTTGGAGGCTACAGATAATAGTGGGAAATAGATTAAAAGAGGAATACCTTTCCTATTGAGCTATGCAATATTCTAAAATATCCCCAAGGTTCTCACTCTCTGGTGTACACTTGTATAAATACTTCTCCCAGAGGTTGGGTGGAACCTGCAAATATGAAATAGTTCTGTTGATTAAATTATCATCTATATGTAAGAATTAGTAAGATCTCCATGAAAAGCTACCAGAGTGAGATGGAAGAAGTTAATAGTAAACTAATACAACTAACCAAGAGAGGTAAGGAAAAGGTGATCATAAAACACTCAAATTATTACTAGGGAAATAATTTTAAATAATTAAGTAAATATTCTCCATAAAGATCATATGCTATGAGAAAATAAAACACAATACAACATGTAACTGTCAAAATATAAAGAATGATTTTAACTTCTTAACTAGAATAGTGAATGGAGGCACCCACAGACATAGGAAAAAACAAAACAAACCAAGATATAATGTAATTAAATAATGGAAAGAAGATCATATATTCTTATTAAACAGATTAAAATTTCAAAAATGATTTTATATTCTCAGGGTTTTTTTTAAAACCATTCCTTGTTCACTCCATTTTCTAGATCTATAAATCTGCTTTTTGAAGGGCTCTCTGTAGAAAGCCAAGTATATTTTATAGTTTCAGAAGGATTAAGAACAATCTAAATACAAACAAGGAGAAACAGATAATCAAATGGTTTCACAGGTTATATCTACCCAATATTTCAGGAAAAAATGATATTGATTCGCTGCCATATCTTCCAAAAAATAAAAGAGAGAAACATCATCCATTATTTAACTCATTCAATGAAACTACCATTAATCTACTGCCAAAACTAGATACATACTAAAAAAGAAAATAGACCTGAATTTCTCATAAACACAGACACACCAAAAACAAAAACAAAAACCCAATTCAATAAAATATTCCATATATGAAGGCTGGTTTAACATTTGAAATTCAATCAGTGTAATCCAGCATATCAACAGACTAAAGAAAGAAAATCACATGACCATATCAACTGACACAAGAAGACACCATTTGACAATTTCTAATACAGTCACACTAAAAATACTTGTCTAGTAAACTAGGAAGAGGGGTAACTTTTCCAAGTTGATAAAGATAATCTATACAACTTATACTAACATGCTCAACAACGAATGAGACG
Organism: Saccopteryx bilineata; assembly: GCF_036850765.1. Taxonomy (NCBI): domain Eukaryota; kingdom Metazoa; phylum Chordata; class Mammalia; order Chiroptera; family Emballonuridae; genus Saccopteryx; species Saccopteryx bilineata. The sequence continues at coordinate 204,938,967 of NC_089491.1, read as the reverse complement.
TTTTCTCCTAAGAAAAAAACAAGTCAGGAATAGTCGCAATTACACTCCAACATCATACAGAAAGTGTTAGCTAGTAATATGAGTCAGAAAATGAAAATAAAATTACACATTTTGGAAAAGAATAAACAAAACTATCTCTGTTCATAGATCAGGGGTCAGGAATCTATGGCTCGCAAGCCAGATGTGTCTCTTTTGATGGCTGCATCTGACTCACGGACAAATTTTTAGTAAAAAAAACAATAGCGTTAAAAATATAAAACATTCTCATGTATTACAATCCATTCATTTCCTACTGCTCATGTTCATGGTTGCGGGTGGCTGGAGCCAATCACAGCTCTCCTCCAGGACAACACCAAATTTTTTTTGGATAATGCCGAACGTACACAGGTCGTTGCATGGCTCTCACGGAATTACATTTTAAAATATGTGGCATTCATGGCTCTCTCAGCCAAAAAGTTTCCCGACCCCTGTCATAGATGATAGAATCATTTTTACAGAGAAGTTTCAAAGAAATAAAAAAAAAGCAACTATAGCAAGATTTCAGGATGTAATACACAAATACTAATTGCCAGTTAGAAGATAAGTTCTGGAATTGCAGTGCACAGCATTGTGATTAGAGTAAGCACACCTGTATTGTACACATAGGAATTGCTAGGAGTGTAGATCTTAAATCCTCTCACCACACACAAAAGTAATTAATATGTGATTTAATGGAAGTGTTAGCTAATATTACAATAATAATCATATTGCAATATATAAGTAAAGCAAATCAGCATGTTGTATACATTAAATTTATACAATGTTATGCTAATATATCACAATGAAAAGAGTAAAATATTAAAGTATATTTTAAAAAATCAATTGCTTTCCTCTTTACCAGAAATAAGAAAAAAATAGGATTTGAAATTTTAAAATACACTTATAATGGTACCCAAAGATTAAATATTTAGGTATAAATCCAACAAAGTATATAATATATATATGTATATATATATACACACACACACAATATATTATATATATGTAAAACTGCAAACTTATGATTAAAAAAATAAAAGGTAATTTAAATATATGCATGTTTTTGTTCTGACAAAGCCTAGGACACAATGATTTCAGTGTAAATGAACACAGCTAACACTCAGATCTTGGTTTCTAATACCATTATCCAATAAAAGAAAACAGGGCTTCTTGAAGACACATCTGATTCTAGGACTTGGCAGATAATATACAAAATGGATCTGAGCATATTATAGTACCAAATAGTAAGTAGGTGCCAAAAAATAAAAAAGAAACAATGACAACAATATATCAAAGAAAGGGCCAACTGGAAGAGGTCTCAATGGCCAAAATTGGAACAATTTGAATAACAAAATAAAGCCATACTAGATTATAACCAAAAGTATAAAATAAATGTTTTAAGCATATACTGATATAAATTAGTGATTTAAACAATTTAGAGAAAAAAGAAAAATATTCCATGTAGCAGAATTCTACAAAATTCCATTGGGAAGGAGTTGAAACATATCTGTCCACTCCTTAAATACCGGCTGAGCACAGTCACTTCCTTCAAAGAGCATAATATTAAAGAGAGACAGAGAGAGAGAGAGAGAGAAAATTTAGAGTAGAAAAAGTTGATGAACATTTCCATAAGCCAGGTGACCAGGATTAACATCAACAGTAATAAGTGATTTCAGTAGTGTTCAACTTTTTTTTTTTAAATAATTTTATTTTTTTAATGGGGTGACATCAATAAATCAGGATACAAATATTCAAAGATAACAAGTCCAGGTTATCTTGTCATTCAATTATGTTGCATACCCACCACCCAAAGTCAGATTATCCTCTGTCACCTTCTATCTAGTTTTCTTTGTGCCCCTCCCCCTCCCCCTCCCCCTTTCCCTCTCCCTTTCCCCCCTCCCCCCCGTAACCACCACACTCTTATCAATGTCTCTTAATTTCACTTTTATGACCCACCTATGTATGGAATAATGCAGTTCCTGTTTTTTTCTGATTTACTTATTTCGCTTCGTATCATATTATCAAGATCCCACCATTTTGCTGTAAATGATCTGATGTCATCATTTCTTATTGCTGAGTAGTATTTCATAGTGTATATGTGCCACATCTTCTTTATCCAGTCATCTATTGACGGGCTTTTTGGTTGTTTCCATGTCCTGGCCACTGTGAACAATGCTGCAATAAACATGGCGCTGCATGTGTCTTTACGTATCAATGTTTCTGAGTTTTTGGGGTATATACCCAGTAAAGGGATTGCTGGGTCATAAGGTAGTTCTATTTGCAGTTTTTTGAGGAATCACCATACTTTCTTCCATAATGGTTGTACTACTTTACATTCCCACCAACAGTGTATGAGGGTTCCTTTTTCTCCACAGCCTCTCCAACATTTGCTATTGCCTGTCTTGCTAATAATAGCTAATCGAACAGGTGTGAGGTGGTATCTCATTGCAGTTTTGATTTGCATTTCTCTAATAGCTAAAAAAGATGAGCATCTTTTCATATATCTGTTGGCTATTTGTATTTCTTCCTGGGAGAAGTGTCTGTTCATATCCTCTTCCCATTTTTTTATTGGATTGTTTGTTTGTTTGTTGTTGAGTTTTAAGAGTTCTTTGTATATTTTGGATATTAGGCCCTTATCTGAGCTGTTGTTTGAAAATATCATTTTCCATTTAGTTGGCTTTCTGTTTATTTTGTTATCAGTTTCTTTTGCTGAGCAAAAACTTCTTAGTCGGATGTAGTCCCATTCATTAATTTTTGCCTTCACTTCTCTTGTCTGTGGAGTCAAATTCATAAAATGCTCTTTAAAACCCAGGTCCATGAGTTGAGTACCTATGTCTTCTTCTATGTACTTAATTGTTTCAGGTCTTATGTTTAGATCTTTGATCCATTTTGAGTTAATTTTTGTACAGGGGGAGAGACTGTAGTCCAGTTTCATTCTTTTGCATGTGGCTTTCCAGTTTTCCCAGCACCATTTATTGAAGAGACTTTCTTTTCTCCATTGTGTGTTGTTGGCCCCTTTATCAAAAATTATTTCACTACATATACGTGGTTTTATTTCTGGGTTTTCTATTCTGTTCCATTGGTCTGAGTGTCTATTTTTCTGCCAATATCATGCTCTTTTGATTGTCGTGGCCCTATAATATAGTTTGAAGTCAGGTATTGTAATGCCCCCAGCTTCATTCTTTTTCTTTGGATTGCTTTGGCTATTTGGGGTTTTTTATAGTTCCATATAAATCTGATGATTTTTTGCTCTATTTCTTTAAAAAAAGTCATTGGAAGTTTGATGGGAATTGCATTAAATTTGTATATTGCTTTGGGTAATATAGCCATCTTGATTATATTTCTTCTTCCTAGCCAAGAACAAGGAATATTCTTCCATCTCATTATATCTTTTTCGATTTCCCTTAACAATGGTTTATAGTTTTCATTATATAAGTCCTTTACATTCTTTGTTATGTTTATTCCTAAGTATTTTATTTTTTTTGCTGCAATCATGAAGGGGATTATTCTTTTGAGTTCGTTCTCAATTGTTTCATTGTTGGCATATAGAAAGGCTATTGACTTCTGTATGTTAATTTTGTATCCTGCGACCTTACTGTATTGGCTTATTGTTTCTAGAAGACTTTTTGTGGATTCTTTGGGGTTTTCGATGTATAGGATCATATCATCTGCAAAAAGTGATACCTTTACTTCTTCTTTTCCGATATGGATGCCTTTTATTTCTTTGTCTTGTCTGATTGCTCTGGCTAGAACCTCTAGTACCACATTAAATAAGAATGGAGAGAGTGGACAACCCTGACTTATTCCTGATTTACGGTGGAAAGTCCTCAGTTTTATTCCATTTAATATGATGTTAGCTGATGGTTTATCATATATGGCCTTTATCATGTTGAGATATTTTCCTTCTATACCCATTTTGTTGAGAGTCTTAAACATAAAATTGTGTTGTATTTTATCAAAAGCCTTTTCTGCATCTGTTGATAAGATCATGTGGTTTTTGTTCTTTGTTTTGTTGATATGGTGTATTACGTTAACCGTTTTACGTATGTTGAACCATCCTTGAGATTCTGGGATGAATCCCACTTGATCATGATGTATTATTTTTTTAATATGTTGTTGTATTCGATTTGCTAGTATTTTGTTTAGTATTTTAGCATCCATATTCATTAGAGATATTGTTCTGTAGTTTTCTTTTTTTGTGCCATCCTTGCCTGGTTTTGGTATGAGGGTTATGTTGGCCTCATAAAATGTGTTTGGAAGTATTGCTTCTTCTTCAATTTTTTGGAAGACTTTGAGTAGAATAGGAACCAAGTCTTCTTTGAATGTTTGGTAAAATTCGCTGGTATAGCCGTCAGGGCCTGGACTATTATTGTTGGGGAGGTTTTTAATGGGTTTTTTTTGTTTCTTCTCTACAGATAGGTCTGTGTAAGCTTTATGCTTCTTCTTGACTCAGTCTAGGAAGGTTGTATTGTTCTAGGAATTTATCCATTTCTTCTAGGTTGTTGAATTTAGTGGCATATAGTTTTTCAAAGTATTCTACAATAATTCTTTGTATATCTACGGTGTCTGTGGTGATTTCTCCTTTTTCATTTTGGATTTTGTTTATATGAGTTCTTTCTCTTTTTTCCTTGGTAAGTCTTGCCAAGGGTTTGTCCATTTTGTTGATCTTTTAAAGAACCAGCTCCTTGTTCTATTAATTTTTTTCTATAGTTTTTCTGTTCTCTAATTCATTTATTTCTGCTCTGATTTTTATTATCTCCTTTCTTCGGCTGGTTTTGGGTTGTCTTTGTTCTTCTTTTTTGTTAGTTCCTTAAGGTGGGAAGTTAAGTGGTTCACTTGGGCTCTCTCTTGTTTGTTCATATATGCCTGAAGTGATATGAACTTCCCTCTTATCACTGCTTTTGCTGCATCCCATAGATTCTGATATGTCTTATTGTCATTTTCATTAGTCTGTATATATCTTTTGATCTCTGCACTTATTTCTTCTTTGACCCATTTATTTTTAAAAGTATGTTGTTTAGTTTCCACATTTTTGTGGGATTTTTTTCCTCTTTTTTGCAGTTGAATTCTAGTTTCAAGGCTTTATGATCAGAAAATATGCTTGGTACAACTTCGATTTTTCTGAATTTGCTGATGTTGTTTTTGTGGCCCAACATATGGTCAATTCTTGAGAATGATCCATGTACACTGGAGAAAAATGTATACTCAGTCACTTTAGGATGAAATGTCCTGTAGATGTCTATCATATCCAGGTGCTCTATTGTTTTGTTTAAGGCCACTATGTCTTTGTTGATTCTCTGTTTGGATGACCAATCTAGAGCCGTCAGCAGTGTATTGAGATCTCCAAGTATGATTGTATTTTTGTCAGTTTTTGTTTTAAGGTCAAAAAGTAGCTGTCTTATATATTTTGGTGCTCCTTAGTTTGGTGCATATATATTAAGAATTGTTATGTCTTCTTGATTCAGTGTCCCCTTAGCCATTATGAAATGGCCATTTTTGTCTCTGAGTATATTTCCTGTCTTGTAGTCAGCATTATCCGATATGAGTATTGCTACACCTGCTTTTTTTTGGATGTTATTTGCTTGGATTATTGTTTTCTAGCCTTTCACTTTGAATTTGTTTCTATCCATGTTACTTAGATGAGTTTCCTGTAGGCAGTATACAGTTGAATTTTCTTTTTTAATCCATTCTGCTACTCTGTGCCTTTTTATTGGTGAGTTTAATCCATTTACATTTAGTGTAATTATTGATACTCGTGTGTTCCCTATTGCCATTTTATATCTTGCTTTCTGTTAGTTTTGTGTCTTGTTTGATCCTTCTCTTTCATTTTTCTATCTTTTGTTTTTATTTGGTTGTATTCCATACATCTTTCCTCTGTTGCTATCTTTTTTATCTCATGTGCTTCTGTGGTGGTTTTTTCAATGGTGGTTACCTTTGAGTAATGAAAAGGGTCCCTACCCTGTTCATTGTAGCGAACTATTTTGTGAGTACTTTTGCACTCCATCGTCCTTTGCTACTGTTAATCTCCATCTTCTCCCCCTCTTTCTTTTTGTTGTCACAGTTTAAATTTGGTTTTATTGTGTTCTTCTTGGAGCTTTTACTTGTGGCTCTGTTTTTTTTTTGTTCTTTGTATCTGATTGGAGAACCCCCTTTAGTAATTCCTGAAGTGGGGGTTTTCTGATGATAAATTCCCTCATCTTTTCTGTATCTGTGAATGTTTTTATTTCTCCTTCATATTTGAAGGATAGCTTTGATGGGTATAGTATTCGTGGCTGAAAGTTCCTCCCTTTCAGGACTTTAAATATTGGGGTCCACTCTCTTCTAGCTTGTAGAGTTTCTGCTGAGAAATCTGATGATAATCTAATGGGCCTTCCTTTATATGTTGTATTCTTCTTTTCCCTGGCTGCCTTGAGAATTTTTTCTTTGCTGTTGGTTTGTGTCAATTTCATTATGATATGCCTTGGAGTAGGTTTGTTGGGGTTAAGAAAACTCGGAGTTCTGTTTGCTTCTTGAACTTGAGGCTTTAGTTATTTCCACAGGCTTGGGAAGTTCTCATCTATTATTTCTTTGAGTATGTTCTCCATTCCATTTTCTCTCTCTTCTCCCTCTGATATACCTATTATTCTTATGTTATTCTTTTTGATGGAGTCAGATAATTCTTATAGGGCTATCTCATTTTTTTTAATTTTTGAGTCTCTTTCTTCTTCTCTGTGTTGTGCCTCAAGTTGCTTGTCTTCTATTTCACTAATCCTCTCTTCTATCTGGGCTGTTCTATTAGCTAAGCTTGTTACTTCGTTTTTCAGCTTGTGAATTGAGTTTTTCATCTCTGTTCGATTTGTTTTTATAGTTTCAATATCCTTGGACCTATATTCTTTGTGTTCATTGAGTTGTTTTCTGAGCTCCCTAAATTGCCTTTCTGTGTTTTCTTGTATATCTCTGAGTATTTTTAGGATTTCTATCTTGAATTCTCTGTCATTTAGCTCCAAGGTTTCCAATATATTAAATTTTTTCTCCATAGATTTTTCCTCATCTAGCTGTGTTACCTCTCTTTCTTTTGTATCCATGATATTCGATTTTCTGTTCCTTAATGGCATCTGAGGGTGGTTTTGTTGATAGTATTAATGAGATTTAATAAAGAATAAAAAGTTTAAAAAAACAAAAAAGATATTAAAAAAATAAAAAATCAAAAAGAGTTTTTTTTAAATTAATAATGAAAGAAAGAAAAATAAAATAAAATAAAAATTTAAAAAAAGGAAATTATTCCCCCCCCTCCTTTTTTCCTCTCCTCTCCTCTCCCCTCTTTCTTGAGAAAATCTTGTGGTGAACTGTGAATAATAACAAACAATGCCTGTGATGGAGGGCCTGAATTGGGGAAAAGTAATAAAGGGGCAAAAGAAAAAAGAAAAAAAAAAGAAAAAAGAAAAAAAAGAGGGTATGGACCCACAAAAAGCAAATAAGGAAAAAATTTGGGTCAAGAATAAAATGATTTGCTTTTAGGTGTTGGTTGTCTAAGAGTTATGATAAGAGGAATAAGAGGAGAACAGAAAAATGGGGGGACAAATTAAAAAATTACTATTGTATTTAGTGGAACAATAACTAGATAAAATGGAGAGCCAGGGATGAGAGCACTGCTAGTGAGTTAAAAAGGTGAAGTAAAAAACCCCCCAAAATGCCACAAACATAAGTTTGAGTCCCAGATAAGATACTTTGTTTGTTATTGAGGTTTGAATGAGAGGAGATGTAAAGGAGAAAGGAAGAAACTAATATAGAGGGAGAAAAGAAAGAGAGAAAAAAAAAGAGGGAACCACTAAAAGAAGAAAAAAGAAAGGAGAGAGAGAGAGAGAGAGTTAAGGGTTTTGGAGTGCAACCCTCATAGAGCGAAAGGAAGAGGAGAGAAAAGATAATGGGAGATGTAACACTTATGGGTAGTGTAGTTCAAGGAGAGGAGAGAGTAAGACTGGCAGAGAGTTAATCGGCCAAATTGGAGGAGGAAAAAAAGTATCAAGAATGAAGATAAGAGAAACAAACGAACAAATATAATAAAATGGGATAGGTTATAAAGTCTGCAGATTATTCTTGATTTTGAGAGGTTATCTTCTTGCTTTTTCTTTTCTCTCCCTCTTCCTGATCAGTGACTCTGTACCCCAGGTTCTGCCCCTTTGGCACTCTCAGGTAGAGGTTTGCAGTTGATAAGTCTCTATGGCAATGTCATGTATTGTGCTGTAGTCTCGTTGGCAGTCGAGGCTCATTAGCATTTATAGGCTCCGACAGTGAGAGAGACCGTGTTCCTGGAGCCTTTCTCCTATCTTTCCTTCCTCAATTAGTAGCCTGATAATCCAGCTATAGGATTGCTGCTGCCTCTGCCTGGATAGTAAGAGGCTCAAAGAGCTGGCAACTCCCCACTCTATTTCCACTCAGCACAGGGCTCTGGGTAAGGCTCAGTCAGTCAGAGCTGCTAGCATAATCAGGCGGGCTTTCCGCCCACTCAAAGACCTCTGGCTCTGCCACTCTGTCCGGTAACACAGGCGGGTGCCCACTTCCGGGGCGCTTGGAGTAAATGCTCATTCACTATCTGCGTGCGCAGACCAGGATATCCGGCCAGCAGTCTCACGCTCTGAGTGAAACCCCAACTGCATGGAAAAGTTGCAGCGTTGGAATTGAGTTTCGCTCCGTCCCCGTGCGGCTTTTGCAAGGCGCTGGGGCGGCCCGAGATTCTTCTTTGGCCCACACAAAGGTCTCTGACTCTGCCCCTCTGTGCGATAACACGGGCACCCACTTCCGGGGCTTAGGAAGAAATCTCTCGCCCACTTAACTGCGCACCGACCAGGAGACCGGGTAAAATGGCTGCCCCGCTTGTCTTTCTTTGTTTGGGTTTGGCACGAGTGTTAGCTTATTGCCCAGGTTGCCACAGGATCAGTTTTTCCTCGGCTTGGATCTCCGTGCCACAGCCTGGTTCGGCTGTTTGTGCTGCGGCCTGGATCTATTCACCCCCTTTGTCCGCCTCAGTTTCTATATTCACAGTTACCAGAGAAAGCCGCCCTGTTTAGGTTAGTGAGGAAGGCAGAGCATTTCTTACTCCCTATTTCCTTCAGGGTTTGGTTATATATTTAGCCAATTTTTCACTTGACCATACCTTTGAGTGTATTGCGAAGCATCTGGAGGCTCCAAGGATAGGTTTTTCTGTTTCTGGTTGAAGATCTTGTTGAGTTTTGGGGGAGATTTATAGGTATCACTTCCTACCCCGCCATTACTCTGACGTCATCTCTTCTCAACTTTGATATTATGTGATGAGAATGACAATTTATCTTTGTGGTTTTCTTCCCCAAAATACATTATTCCAATTTAAGCATAACAAAAGTATCAAACAAATTCCACAAGAGAAATATTCTATGTAAAAAAATGACCAATAAACCTCAAAATTGTCAAGGTCATTAGAAACAAAGTCTGAAAAACTGTCACAGTCAATAACATCATAAGAAGACACGACTATTAATATAATGTTTTATAGTGAATAGGATAAGAGAACAATAACCAAATAAAGAAAAAAGATATGAGAAAAAAACTAAGGAACTCTAAGTGAAGTATTGATTAAATTTGTAATAACATGTTTAGTGTGCTTGACTGTGACAAATATACTAAAATAATTAGAAACTGGGTGTAAGGTATACAGAAATCTTTGTACACCATTGCAATAATTTTGTAAATATAGAGTTGTTACAAAATTAAATTTAACAAAATATTTACTACAAAAAAAATACTTTTTTTCCAAAATTAGAAGCATGGAGGCAGCCAGACTCCCGCATACACCCGACAGGGATCCACCTGGCATGCCCAGGAGGGGGCAATGCTCTGCCCATCTGGGGCGTTGCTCCACTGCAATCGGAGCCATTGTAGTGCCTGAGGCAGAGGCCATGGAGCCCTCCTCAGCACCGGGGCCAATCTTGTCCAGTGGAGCCTTGGCTGCAGGAGGGGAAGAGAGAGACAGAGAGGAAGGAGAGGGGGAAGGGTGGAAAAGCAGATGGGCAAAGTCTGAAAATAGATTTTGTACCATGACCAGGAATCGAACCCAGGACATCCACATGCAGGACCGACATTCTATCACTGAGCCAACTGGCCAGGGCCCAAAAATACTTTTTTTTTTTTTTTTTTTTTTGGTATTTTTCTGAAGCTGGAAACGGGGAGAGACAGTCAGACAGACTGTCGCATGCGCCCGACTGGGATCCACCCGGCATGCCCACCAGGGGGTGACGCTCTGCCCACCAGGGGGCGTTGCTCTGCCCCTCCAGGGCGTCGCTCTGTTGCGACCAGAGCCACTCTAGTGCCTGGGCAGAGGCCAAGGAGTCATCCCAGCGCCCGGGCCATCTTTGCTCCAATGGAGCTTCGCTGCGAGAGGGGAAAAGAGAGACAGAGAGGAAGGAAAGGGGGAGGGGTGGAGAAGCAGATGGGCGCTTCTCCTGTGTGCCCTGGCCAGGAATCAAACCCGGGACTTCTGCATGCCAGGCTGACGCTCTACCACTGAGCCAGCCGGCCAGGGCCCAAAAATACTTTTAATAGAAAAAAGAAGATAAAAAATTTTATGAGTACGTTACCAAATATTTTTTTTAACTATGGAAGTAATGTCCAGCAAGCAATTCCTGAAAAATATGTATTAAAGTAATAAAACTACTCTACAGCTTTCAAGCACTGTTTCTTCTAGATTATTTTTCTCATATATTTAATTTTTTCCCAATCTTTTTTTTTTTTTACAGGGACAGAGAGAGTCAGAGAGAGGGATAGATAGGGACAGACAGACAGGAATGGAGAGAGATGAGAAGCATCAATCATCAGTTTTTCATTGTGACACCTTAGTTGTTCATTGATTGCTTTCCCATATGTGCCCTGACCGCAGGCCTTCAGCAGACCGAGTAACCCCTTGCTCGAGCCAGCAACCTTGGGTCCAAGCTGGTGAGCTTTTTGTTCAAGCCAGATGAGCCCACACTCAAGCTGGCGACCTCGGGGTCTTGAACCTGGGTCCTCTGCATCCCAGTCCGATGCTCTATCCATTGTGCCACCGCCTGGTCAAGCTTTTTTCCCAGTCTTTGAATGTATTATGCAAGGGTTTCTCCTCAGCATTTTTTCCTTTTTCTCATTCTAATCAGACATGTAATCCCATTTTGTAAAAATGTTAATAACTGCCAAATCCTCGGCACAGACATCTCTATAGTGCTCCAGATCCCACTTTATAAATGCCCATAGGCACTCCCTTTTCATTCTTAAAATTAAATTTATTCTTTTCCTTCCAACCTGCCTCTACTCTGTTTAACCACCAACCAATCTTTCTTGCATGCTAGATAACTGGAGTCAGAAGAGATTTCAAGATATTTTCAATGATTTCCAAGTAAAACACTGGGTTAAGTAGAAAAACATGAAATACATATATGTAATTGAAGAAAAATGTTCTCAACAACAGCAAAAAAACAAACAAACAAACAAAAAACCAAAGAAATAAGTAAAAGAGTTTAGTGGGCAGGTCAAGGAGATTTATTTTGCTCCAGAAAAAACAAGAAAAAAAATCATAAAAGAGAGATAGATCAATAGAAAAAATTAAAAGATAATTTATGAATAATTTAAGTAACAAAAAAATCAAAGATATCAAAGATAGAAGAGAACTTTCTCAAGCCTAATGCCAAATTATATAATGTACCATGTGCTTGAAAAAAATTGATGGAGAAAAATGCAGACCTAGATCACTTTAACAAAGAAAAAATTATAATTACTATTTTAAAGAGCAAATTCTAGCATTATCAATATATGTAGAAAGGGAGGGAGAGAGAATTCGTCCACACAGGAATAAAACTAAGCTGTCATTATTTCTCTATAATATAAAAAACTGAACAATATCTGTATAACATTGTGATAAATTAGTTTTTGGATAAAAAATTTTAAGTCCAATCATAGAGCTCCCAGGTGAATTAATTGCTTTAAATCAACAGAATTAGGTGAAAATCAGGCATAAGCCGGTCAACATACAACATTCCTTCAACCACAGGTAATGGTTTAGAGCAGTGGTCCCCAACATCCCGGCTGCGGACCAGTACAGGTCCGTGGGCCATTTGGTACCGGTCCGCAGAGAAAGAATAAATAACTTAAATTATTTCTGTTTTATTTATATTTAAGTCTGAATGATGTCTTATTTTTAAAAAATGACCAGATTCCCTCTGTTATATCTGTCTAAGACTCACTCTTGATGCTTGTCTCGGTCACATGATTCATTTATCCGTCCCACCCTAAAGGCCAGTCTGTGAAAATATTTTCTGACATTAAACTGGTCCGTGGTCCAAGAAAGGTTAGGGATCACTGGTTTAGAGTGATCTAGACCACATAACCATAACTGATCTAGTCTCTCATGTGTAAAGGAGGAATGCATATCTAGAAATCACCTTTCCATAACTATGACAGAACAAAACTTTGACAATGGAACTGACATCACAAAAGAGAAACAAGAGAAAGAAAATAACTAGCACCTTGATGATATTATTAAAACACAGATTTAATTCTACTCTATAATTATTTTCAGTTTCTACTGTTTAAGCCACATCGAGTTTATTATTCTTTTACAAGAAATGGAAAGTACAGGGTGAGAGACGAGTAGGTTTACAGTTTCATATGGAAATTAATACAATAAATTATAAATTATAAATTGAGTGAAGTGTTTCACATACTCATAACTGTAAACCTATTTTTGCCCCAACCTGTAACTGATAAGCTAACCAAATTTCTTTTTATGTGTAAAGACAACAGAAAGACACCTCAAATATTCTAAAACTAAAAGATTATATTATTCTTGAGAAAATTGCATAAGACATGATGGTTAACTAAGAGCTGAATCAAAATTAAGTGTTCATTGATGGATGAAAAAATAAATATATATATAATGAAATTTTATTTAGCTATAATAATATTTTCTTAAGAATGAAACATCATTTATGACAGTGGGTACAAATTTGGATGATATTACGCTAAGTGAAATAAGACACAGAAAAACAAATACTACATAAGTGAAATCATTTCATTTATAAGTGAAATCTTAAAATGTCAAATTTAGAAAAACAGAGAATAGAATGGTGATTGCCATGGTTTGAGGTGGTAGGAGAAATGGTAAAAAAAGAACAAAACTTTTGTTTATAACATGAATAAATTCTAGAGATCTAATGTACAGCATAGTGACTATAGTTAATAGTAATGCATTATATACCAGAAATTTTCTAGAAGAGTAGATGTTAAATGTTCTCATCACAAGAAAAAACAGATATGTGAGGTGATGGATATAGTAATTAGCTTGATTGAATGGGATAATCATTATATAAGGATATACTTATATCAAAATACCACATTGTATGCCTTGAAAATGCAATAAGTCCCTGATTTATAAACATCTGACTTATGTGCAACTTGTACTAACAAATGGAGTGCCATAATAAGGGCTATTGGTTATCAATTGCAGTTGGACATCAGTGAAAATGATATCATAGAATTACTTGATTCCTTGGCAAAGAACAAACCAATGAAGACCTTATGTAACTAGAGCAGCGAACATTGGGACATAGAAACTCAGAACTGAAATAGTTTTCTACAAAAGATTTAGCAGATGGATTTTTGTCTCATTGAAGCAAGAATGGAAGTTAGAGGAGAAAGGTCCTGACACAGAGGTTCACCAAAGTTTACCGTAAAGTTACTGAAGGCCTGAGATGCTATTTGGCCATTTATTATGAGAAAAAGAAAGCTCTAGACAAGACTCCCTTCATGTTTACCTCAAGGAACTGACTCCAGCAGCAGACTCAAATCCTGACTCTAACACTAATCCCATCCTCTCCAACAAGTCCATCATCTTCTGCATCATCCAAGATTAAGGTTTTACTTGAATTTATACTGCTCACAAAAATTAGGGGATATTTTTATAGCTTCATATTCATTTTGAAATATCCCCCTAATTTTTGAGAGCAGTATATTTAAGTATTTCTATGTAGAGAAAGGTAAAAATAAATACTATGTTAACACAAACATCTGTCTATGTTGCATTTAATAGGTAAATGTACCTGTTCCAACTTATGTACAAATTCAACTTAAGAACAAACCTATAGAACCTATTTCATTCATAATTTGGGGACTGCCTATGTACCATTTTTAGTTTGTCAAGCACACTTCAATAAATCTGGGGAGAAAAATTTTAAAAACAAATTCAATATAGAGGCTTTTCTTACTCAAGCTAAATGCCAAACTCAGTGTTTAAACTTGGACATCTTTCCTAAAATATTATACCTATTTTTCTGTACTAAGAAATAAATTTGTCATGCTACAGTCTTTATAAACAATATTAGATACCCACTGAAAACAATAATAGTATGTTCTACTCTAATACGTCTTAACAATGGTTAAATTATTTACATATTTATGATACCATGTCAGAGTTATGAAAAATTTTACTTATTTTTTCTATAGAAAAAAAACTGTAGAGCACCATTATAAGTGAGAAAATCTAACAAAAGAAAAGTTTGCAAATGCATATATTTTCTGAGCTCACACCCTAATTTATGCTATTTAACACCAAGTTCCTATGCATATGTCTATTATAATTATGCATTAAAGTTGATCTGTAAGAATAATCTCTAATAAAGCACAATAGTAATAACTATAATATACTGAGCACTAACTTCACTAAATTAATGATACAAATTATCTCCTTTAATCCTCATTCAAACCCATAGTGTCCCTCAAGTTCATGTATATCTGAAACCTGTGAATGTCATCTTATTTGGGAATATGGTCTTTGCAGATATAATCAAGTTTAGGTGAGGTCATTCTAAGTTAGGATGAGTCTTAAATCTAGTGTGTCTGGTGTTCTTATATAAAGAGAGAAATTTGAATACAGAGACACACACATGGCAAATGCTATGGGACCATGGAGACCCAGATTAGAGTAATGCATCTACAAGACAAGGAACACTAGGAGCTAAGAGAAAATAATAAAAGAGATTCTTCCCTAAAACCTCCAGAAGAAAGGAAAACCAACCCCTCGATTTCTAACTTCTGGCCATCAGAACAGTGACAGAATATTTCTGTAATTTTAAGCCACCTAATTCATAGTAATTTGTTGTGGTTACTACAGGAATCTAATATATTATTATTTTATCCATCTCCCAAGACTTTAAGAACAAATGACTATGATTTTTTTTTCATTCTCAGTAATCCACCCACACAATTCTTAGTACTGAGTAAGCACTGCTAAATGATATGAATTACTTGAGAAAGGTTATGATTGACATATTTAATACTAAATAAGCAAAAGTCTTGAATTAAATATAGAAAATATAGTTGTTTATAGATCAATTTAAAATAACCAATTTAAAGTCTATGGCATAAATACAAATTTAATTACAAGAAAAAACTAAACTTTAGAAAACCAACAACATTTTTCAGTCATTTCATATTCTCATTAACAAACTTGAGAATAATATAATAAGTGATTAATTTAATGCTGCATTTAAGTAATTCTCTCATCTAGGTCATTTGTTCCTTTATCGTGGTTTAAGTATATGATTGTCATCTGGCTTAGTTCTATGTTGAGTTTTTTTTTGTGTGTGTGAATTGAATTATGTCCTACAAGATGACTTGTTCAAGTCAGAACTCCTGGTACCTATAAATTTGAACTTATTTGAAATTAAGATGATTGCAGAATTAATTAAGATCAGGTCATTCTGGATTAGTGTGGGTCTTAAAATAGTATGAGTGTTGTACTTACAAGAGGATTATTGACTTAGAGACAGACACACAGAGGGATGACAGCCATATGAAGACTTAAACTTACAGGAAGAAAGCCAGGTGACAATGGAAGCAGAGATGGGCATGATGCCTCTACAAACTAAAGAGCACTGAGGATCACTGACAACTACTAGAAGCTACCAAAAAGGCAAGGGACAGCATTCAGAGCAAGCATAGCCTGTTGCCATCTTGATAAAACTTCTAGCATCCAGATCTGTGCAAGAATATTTTTCTGTTGCTAAAGCTACTCACATTGGGGTACATTATTATAGCAGCCCTGGGAAATTGATACAAATTTTAAAACCGTGAACATGAACATTTTATCATGGTCTCCCTACTTTCATTCTAAAGCATGTTTTGGGTTCATGGAACTTTAACTTCTGAAATGTATATAGTTATTATAATTTTTTGACAACTAAAACAAAGTAATGATGGTAATAGCCACTAAATTTCATATCTTATTACATTATATATATATATTCTAATAATAACTTTGTTGTTAAAACATGAAGATAGAGATAACATTTATTGAAATGGAATGTAGATTTTTCAGGGAAAAGGTATTGGTGGCAAACAGACTTGCCATACCTTTCATCTGGCCATACCTTTCACCACGGCATACCCTACACCACGAGACTTACTGTATTACATTTCAGATTTATAACCTTCAGAAGTCTGAAATGCTCAATAGTTGGAAGGAAAGGTCAGTTACAGTTCTGATCTATCCACTCTATATTTCACAAGACCCATATGAGACATAACATATGGAATATTGATGAGGTTTTAGGGTTAAAATCTTAAGTCTGCTGAAAACATGGTTAATATTACATTAGTCTTTTGGAATAAAATACAATACATTTTATTTTACAAGCAAAACCAGTGGAATATAAAACTAAATAGATAATACAGGTCTTACCAGAACCTTTAGCTGTCCTCTCCAAGAATGTGGGACCTGTAATTTCACAAATAATATCAATGTGATTAAATGAAAGGAAAGCAGATACCAACAAATGTGCAGTGCTGCTGGAAACCTAGCCAAAGTGCAAAAGTAGGCTATTTGTCTTGGGAAACTTCTCTCCTCTTTGTAAACTTTGTAGTCAGCCCTCAGGCATCCACTGCCATCACGTTGCCCTCTGGCTGTCCTGGACCCTCCTTGCCACTGAATGCCCACTTTCCCTCCTCACAGAACTGCAAACCCTGGTTTTGAAAATCAAACTCCCTGTCAGCTCCACTTTTCAATCAAAATGCCAGTTTCCTTTGGCAGGCTGATTCTGGCAGGCTCATAGCAAAACCCTAATCTGATAATCTGATTGAATTAATTCCAAGTAAATTGTAAATGGCTACACCAGCCTAAATTTCTAAGAGAAGTTGCAGTTCTTAACAATCCATTTGTAGAATATACAAAAGAAATGTATTGAACTAGAAAATTTCTGAGTGCCTTTGTTTATACTCAAATTTCTTCCATTGTTCCCTTTCCTCCTTTCTTCTCTTTCTTCTTCCTTTCCTCCCTTTTCTCCCTCTTCCCTTTCTCCCTCTTTTCCTCCCTTCTTCCTCCTCTCTTCTTTTCTCCCTGCCTCTCCCTCCCTCTGTCTGTCTTTCTTTCATTACTGGATCAGCAATGAGGCACTTCAGTTTTTGCATGGTTAGATATCCGTAAATTGGTTTCTAGATAGGAATTAAAGCAAGGCAATCACTGTCTTTCTCAAGGCAAATGCAGCTTCCTCATTCACCACTGTTGGCAACACGTATACACTTAATATTCTTCCCTGTTGATGACTTTTTAAATCTGTGATGAGAAAAAAATATTCAGTTAAGATTCAAGATTATATTTTCCACTTCTTTTTGTATTAAAGATAATTCAAAGTGTGAATGGTGTATTTAGAAGCATCACAAAATACTTTTATTATTATTTCTTACTCAAATATTTAAACTGTCACAAACATACTGCTCACAAAAATTAGGGGATATTTTATTGCTTCATATTCACTTTGAAATACCCATTTCATATTCATTTTGAAATATCCCCTAATTTTTGTGAGCAGTATAGAAACTATTGATCAAAATGTATTTCCTAGAAATGTTAGGCATCTGTTATAAGAATTTATCCATATTTGCATCAAGCCATCAATGCAAAGCACAACAGTATACATCATATATTTATTATTTTTATTTCTTTAAAATACTCATTAATAAAGAATACTATGGCTAATACATTTTTTACAATCAAAATGGTGTATTTCAAGCTTTCTGTGCCACATGCTATTCTACTTTGACTATAATAATTAATTTAATCTTTAAAATAATATTGTTGATTAGGTGCTTTTATATATTTGCTTTTAACAGATTTGGAATACTAAGGCTTGGAGTATTTCAGAAATTTGTTTAGGATCACATAGTAGATAAAGTGTATTTTTTTTTTTTTTGTATTTTTCTGGAGCTGGAAACGGGGAGAGACAGACAGACTCCCGCATGCGCCCGACCGGGATCCAACCAGCACTCCCACCAAAGGCGAAGCTCTGCCCACCAAGGGGCGATGCTCTGCCCCTCTGGGGCGTCGCTCTGCCCCGACCAGAGCCACTCTAGCACCTGGGCAGAGGCCAAGGAGCCATCCCCAGCGCCCGGGCCATCTTTGCTCCAATGGAGCCTTGGCTGCGGGAGGGGAAGAGAGAGACCGAGAGGAAGGAGGGGGGGTGGAGAAGCAAATGGGCGCTTCTCCTATGTGCCCTGGCCGGGAATCGAACCCGGGTCCCCCGCACGCCAGGCCAACGCTCTACCGCTGAGCCAACCGGCCAGGGCCTAAAGTGTATTTTAAAATCACTGCACAGCTACACAAAAAAATATGGGCCATCTATACCTCCAGGAATATATACATATGCATGTTCCTTTTCAAAAATAAATCATATATGAATATTAAAATTATTTCAAGTTTAGACCCCCCATAGAAAATGTAGGACCATTAAGTAGGAATTAGACTGATGTTGAAAGATTGTTTTGCATAGAAAACAAATCAATTTCTGAGGACAATTTAGATTAAGCTGGAAGAATTCTGAAGAAGGAGATACTGTAATCAGGAAAAACAATAAGAAGTAGTGTTATGCCCAGGTCATTTCGTCTAAGAGATGTTTCTGAGTAATGGTAGGGGCATTCAAATCAAGCTTTGGTAAGTTTACAAATAACATCTCTAATGGTTAAATGGGGAACCAATTAAATAAGACAGATGAGAAGTAATGTTTCCAGAAATCCTAACCAGCAAATGAAAGATAAAACCAATCACCCTAGCCCTGCCTGGATAGCTCAGTTGATAAGACAGCATCATTCCAAAATGCTGGGGTTGCCAGTTCGATCCCTGGTCAGGGCACATACTGAAACAGATTAAAGTTACTGTCTCTCTGTCTGTCTGCCTCTCCCTTCCTCTCTCTCTAAATCAATAAAAACAAAACAAAACATTAAAACCAAAGAGTCACTCTAATCACTGTGAAATAGGAAAAAAAATACAACATAAATTCTTTAGGAAGAAAGCTTAATGCAATATAGGAATATAGTCCCGACTCAATATTATTTTATTTATTTCTATTGAATAAATTGTTTGGGACTTTCCAATAAATGTTGCTAAGCAGAATATCATCAAGTAGCATGATATGTGAGGGAAACTTTTTGACAGCTGCTCAATAAATATCATAGCTAACTATTTTAAATTATAAAAACAATGCCTTCTTAAAGTTAAAAAATCTAATAATACAGAAGTATATAAAACACAAAATAAAGATGCCTTTCTTTTCCTTTTTTGTGATTATGATCCCTGATAGAACTACTAACTTGGATGTGTTATTACATGAACAAATACACTCCTCAGTTTTGTTTTTGTAAAACAAATGGACTAAAATTATGTTTATGTATGTATGTAAATGTGGCTATAATTTAAGATTAAAGCATTTTTTTCCTATAAGGGATCTTATCATGCATATTATATCATAACTTGATTTAATTAATCCCCCCAAAATATATAACATGGAAAACTGAGATGTCAGAAGATGCAATCCTACCATAGCTTTTTAAAAAAATTACTTAATATTTCATAGTATAGTGTCTCATAAGTCATTTATTCCATAATATTTTTTTTTCCTAAGCTAGGTTTTCACATATTTGTATATATTCTCTTATGTATTTGGATACCTGAGTTCCAACTCAAACAGTGTGTTTAATCATGGGAATATTGTATATTTTATTCTCTATTATCTAGCCGAAATAAGATATTGAGTACTTGGAAAAGGTTCTTTATCCAATCACTTCTCATACATTTCACACTGTATAATTTCAGGGGTAAGAAAGCAGATCTGAAGCCAAATAGCTGAATTTAAAATACCCTGTGGACCATGGTTAAGTATATAAAAGTTTAATAAACTAAAATTTCCAGTTACTCTGGACAAAAGTTTATGTTCCAGAAATATTAACTGACCATCTTAAGAGTAAATCTTAAATGTTGAGATAAGTTGTTAGGCAAAGCATTCCTCTGAGGATTCTAAGGAAAACTTGCTTGAAGAAGTCAGTGAGTAAGGTCATCCATGCAACAGTGACTATATATCCCCTTTGGCACTAAAGAGACCCTTATGTACAGAGAAATTTTGCAGCTGGGCAGAAGAGACCAGCATCTGGCTACACTATATCTCAGAGAAACTTTTGGCCTCTACATGAGATATTATTCAATTTCAACATTTTCTTCTGGAAAGGAGTTTCAGTAAATGAAGAAAAGATATTACAAAAAAAAATACTTCTTGTATAATGACTAAAGCAAATAGGCTTCAGATATCTTGTAGATGGGGAACATTTTCACCATGAAATGCAAACATGGGCTCAGATGGGGAAGCCTTCTGGGGCTCATCAGAAACCATGGTACCTCCCCTTTCCCCCCACCAAAGAAATTGTTAAAATATCTAGACTATTTCTTTATAACTGGTACAACTAATAAAAAAACAAATTATCAATTGGAAGAGAAAGGCTGAGAATCTTGTTAATGAAGTTCAGTTAAAATAAAATAGGTAATTGGGATACCAAAGAATAAATAGCTTCCTGAGTATAAATGCAAGTAGGAGACAACGTCCACATTAGCAAGGAGAGGAATACTATGCAGGAAGCAGAATGATGTTCAGACTTTTCATATAAAATAAGGACAAATTATAACTAGGTCAGAACTAATTTTTCTATTTAAAACTGTTAGCAAAGCCAAACAAAGAAATACAAAATAAACCCTTATGGCAATAGAGTTCAATTTTTATAACATAGTCTCCAATATCAGCATATATATATATATATATTCTAATTTATACATCTATATTTGTATATATATGTTTGAAAAATATACATTTAGTCATAGGATAATGAAGTAAGGATTTGTAAAGCGATTATAAAAGAAAATAAAGTTTTATATTTATTTGGAAGAATAACTTTTAATTCATATTTTAAAGAATGACAAAAAGGAAAGTTCCAACAAAACTTGTTTGAATACTCTTTATTCCTCTAAAAACAATTATAATTAAAAAGGAGTCATGAGGGTACAAACTTTATAGCCAACATCACTTGGAATATTGATAAAAATATGTATTATATACAAAACCTCCACATTTCCTTTAAAGTTTTTATTTTAAACACATCTGCTCTAAATAAAAATAGAACCATGTTAGATGAAACTTTTTGTGTCATCAAAATCCTTAAAAAGTTGATAAAATCCACTTTTGACCTCCACTGAAAAAAAAGAACATACATGTGATACATTGCATATAATTTCAGAGAAATTGCTGATTACCTTATATAAAACTTGCTCTTTGATTCCAATTTAAGGAATTCTAGTTTAAAGGATGGCCTTAACTAAATAAAGTGGGATCTCCTAATGGCTTTTGACATTTGACTAATAGTAGAAAAATCTAGTTCTTGCCACTGAGTTTTCATAAACATACAGTACATTCTTAGGCACTGGATGGGTGGGGTGGGTGGGGTGGGGTGGTGGCAGGAATGGACAGAACACAAAGCCATCAGCATGTCTCTGCTTGTGCTCCAGAAAATTACTCTGGAATTCTTTTCCCTTATCTTTCCTTTTCTCTTTCAATCTTTTATCACTCATTTTCCAAGAAACAACTACAGAAGGTCTTCTGATAAGAATGAGAAGAGGAACCTAGGCAATATATTTCTAATATCCGTTACAGAAAACACAACAAGAAAAGAGAACAACTTGAGATAACAAAGATTCTTATAAACCAGGTAAACTGACTTGTTTTTGTAAATTAATAAAAAAGCCTTTAAGCATAGTTTAAATAACTTAAAGTAAAAACCAAATTTTAAGAAACTGAAACTCTTTGCTTTCTATTTTATAAGTGAGTATTACAATCCTAAATGCCATCGATGCCCCATGGTTGTAGGAACACAAATATAGGTGTTCTGATCATATATGAAATTTTGAATTATCCCTGATTAAAAATCAGAGTTAAAATTATTTGCCATGGGTGAAAAAAACAAGTGTCTTTTACATCAAGTTTATCAAAAATAAGTGAAAAAGTTTGATTTAACTGGTCGCATTTTGTAGCTGCTTGCAATAATGACTATGTTAAGTGTGCATTTTATATGCATGCAATTTACAAAGGATACCTACACAATAAAGCATTAGAAACTTGGCTACACTTGTCTATTTGCAAGTTACTCACCACATTGTATGTTTTATTCTCTGTTCAAATCTTGGCATCAAGAGTTTCCTTTATCGCAGAAACAGTGACAAGGTCCTGAAAAGTATTTTTATATTATAAAAGATGGCACTTATGCATATACATACAGCTATTTCCCATAATAATGGTCATTTTTTTAAAATTTTCAATATTTATAAAGAGATTTAGGTCCAGAAAGAATTAGCAAATTAGTAGATTGTCTCTTAGTATATAGTGATTTATATTGGATGCTGTTGAGACATCAACATGTGCAGATTTATCTTTGAAAAGTTTTAGATTTGCATTTGTTCTTTTCTTCCTAGGAAAACAGTTGGGTGTTGTTTTTTAAAATCACCTCTTTGAGGTGCTAAGAGGTCATTGTTAAACACAGCACTAAATTTCAGAAATGAAGTGTCAGCATAGATACTATTTTGACCTGTAGATCATGAAGGGAGCAACAAAACAGCAAATTGTAAATAATGTGATTATCTTTCCTCCACTAGCATTTTGGGCTTTAATAAAAACTGTTTTACTTTAGATACTGTTCAAAACATTGTTCTCAGTGATTGAGAGAAAATGCATGATTTTCAAGAGACTCCCAACTACTTTCAAATTTTTTCTATCCATATTATGAATGATGAATGTATAAATCAATGAGTGAATGAATGGGTGGGTGGATGGATAAGAAACACCAAGACATCAATATTATGGTGGAGTCTTATCTTCCCTGGGAGGAGCATACTAATTCCAGGGCAGACTAAACAAAATGAAACAAAACAAATAATCATAACAAAAATAACAAGCCAAGGATGATTTATTTAAAGTCAATTCAACAATCAGTATGCAAGTATGGCACTGGTCTTGGTTAAGAGGACCTAAATGATCACTTGTGGGATTTATAATCCATTGAAGAAAGCAATATAGACATGTATACAACTAATGATAGAATATGAAACAACAAAATTAATTACAAATATGAAAGTCATTTAATTATATCTGAAGTGATTAAGGTAAGCATCACTGAGGTATTATTTGAACTGTACCTAAATGAAAAATTAGCATGTATAAACATAGAAAGATAGAAGGAGAGCATGTAGTATAGGTTAGGAGGCAGAGGATAAAGTATGGGATAGTAACCCTAACTAGTGTTTTATTATTTTTAACTTTATTGATTGATTTTAGAGAAAGAGAAAAATCAATTTGTTCCACTTTAATTACGCATCATTGGTTAATTCTTATATGTGCTCTGACTGGGGATTGAACTCACAACCTTAATATATTGGGCTGACAGTCTAACCAACTAAACTATTCAGCCAGAGCCTAATTAGTGTATTTAACCTCAGACCAATACCAGGAGTGAGGGTAAGAGAATTAAGAAGTTCATGTTCAAGGTGGAATTAATACTTTTAGTTTGATGGCTAATGGAGTTTGAAGTACCTATGAGGAATTCAGATCCCAAAGTTGAGGTTCCCAAAAGGATCTGAGGATCTGATGTAGCCCAGAGTATATACATGGTATGGTTAGAGAAGAAACCTATAGAACCCTTATATGTATTTAAACACAAGTTAGAAAAGAAACATTCCAGGAAGTAGCAGGAGAACCAAGAGAAAATATGAGAAGGTAAGCGTTTCATAACAAAAGAACATAGCCAACATTGTCCAGTGATCCCCAGAAG